>NC_141826.1:130000-9545000 GCF_982586985.1 Callionymus lyra | reverse complement strand
TGACACACGCTGGTAGCAGCTGGTATGGCTCCACGTTTATTATTTCCTCCCATATTATTTATTTTATTTAGATTTTTGTTGTGGTAAATGTAAAGTTTTAGCATTTTAAACAGGAATGAGAGGGGAAGTATTTGATCTCCGCCCGTCGTGGACTATGGTTTGTTTGTTTTTTATTTAACATTATATCACATATTGTAGCTCTGCATATTGATATACTACTTAATTCAATAAGTATTATTCTGGCATGAATTGATATGATGAAATTTGTATTTAGAGATGCTTATGTGGATGTAGTGTTGACTTGGAATGTGTTATCTCTTTCATAGAAGATACAAACAAACAGCCATGATGTGCTCAAAGTTACCAGATGGAAGCTGCTACACATGCTAGCATACAGAGAACAACAGCGAGAACAAGTGAGTAAACACTTATTTTTCAAGTGAACAAACAGGCCTTCTGTGTGAAGTCTATTTAATTCAAAAAGCTGTAAAATATGAAAACACGGATTTTTAAAAACTTTTATTTCTTAGAAGTAAAAATAATAGACTTTTTAAAATACATCTCTAACCATGAAGATTGTCAATTTCCCCAAGTGCTGCAATATTTACTCAAAGTTATCAATGTTCTCCATTGGGACTAAACAATGCATTTTTTTTTTAAATAAAACAAAAGTACAATGTTCTTTCTCAAATCATATGACATAACCCGTCTCACAGTTTTGTATGCTGCTCCATAACGCTCACAAGACATCACTCAAACCATTGCAGGAGCCGAGGTTTCAAGCAGGCATGCTCCTGCATATCTTTTTGGTAGTCAGATAGTCTATTTACCAGGCAACAGATATTGTTTTTATTTGTATTTTTTTCAACTTAAATGAGAAGTAAAGGCGATATTAAAATTTGTAATACTTGCTAGTGGGTTAACTTAGCTAGTTGATATTGTCACTGATATTTCACACATATTCTACAATAAAAGGGATAATACTAATAGACATTCATGCCTGATGTGCATGTTATATGTATTATACTGTAAACGTATTTTAATTTATTATCATTGCAATGTCTTGTTAGGTGCACCTGAATACATTTCAAAAGATTTAGACCATTTTTTCTCACATACTGTGGTGGAGATACTGGATGCTTGAAAGCCATACATCTTCACAGTCAGGGTTTATTTATTTATTTATTTTTTATTTTAATACATTCTCTATGCAGACGTTTTTAGGCTTTGTCTTTTCATCAATTCTAACCACAATTCTCATTACTGGTTCTTAGCAGCAGTCGCTTAAATCCTCTTGTGACACCGCAGTCTTAAATGTGGAGACTGGCTGATGATATCAGCAGATAAAGCCTGAGGAGAATAAATGAGATGCAATCAGTTGGACTTAATACTTAGAGATCTTTGCTGGGATCGCATTGCATGTATAGTGATTTATAACAGGTGTTTATTTTAAAGCAGTAGAACGTTTGTGAAATTATGCTCCACAATATTTACTTTTATATATTATTAGAAACCATTTTCATCCAAATATATTTTTTTGTTCAAATTATCTATACATTTTGTGATTTTCACCCAATTCTATTTAACCACATATCTTACTTTAAGACTTGAATTTCATCCCAATTTTTCCTTAACATTCTGTATTAGGCCATAGATTCCAAACCCCTGTTAAAATCCCCTTTTAATTGGCATATTCAATAGTGATATTCTTAAGCCATGTTTTGATTACATGGGCACAGTGAGTTCCTGCCAAATCTAAATTAAGCAAAACTTATTTTTAAATCCTAAATGTCATATTACCATGTGAGGAACATGTTTCGTCGGTTGATTGTTGACATTCTGCGAAGTCTAAAAAGGTAATGATCACCAACAGTGAATGTCTCATTATCATGAATTTGCATTAATTTCGGCACCTGAATGTCTTATTTTAGTGCTGCAGCTTCCATTATTAGTCTGTCTCCCTTCCAGTCACTGCAGCCATCTTTACCTGTTCTTACACCCCCCCCCCCCTCTAATCTGTAAAACAGCACATTTTCCCCTGAAAAAGAGCGATGAGTGGAAATGTCACATTCTTCTGCAAGCAGAGCGCCATCACCGGAATGTCAATTAACTATCTGGCATAGAAGGATGGAAGATGGAGGGATGAATTGGTGTGGAGAAGTGAAGGATGACAGGAGGAGCCCCATTGTCAGCGTGTTTTTAAAGACATGGCATTTTTTGATGATTATTCTAATCCCCACCAAGGACCTGTCTGCACAAAGTGGAGGCCTTATCTCCCCTCAGCAGTCGTTCTCTCATTAAAACACAATCATAGGCCACCAACTCCAATAAACCTTCAACTTCCTCTTTGAAAAGGGGTGGGATAGGTGGCGGGTGGCGAGAATACAGATTACTATAGTGTCCCTCTGCTGTTTCTCAGCACATGACATAAGAAGTTCAGCCATTAATCGAAAAAAATCCATTAAAATTATTGGCTTTTACCTAAGCCCCAGCAAGGTAAGTACGGAGAGTAGTGGAGGAGATTATGGAAAAACCCAGGGGGATTTAGATATGTAGGCAAGGATCATACTTCAGGGGTCTTTTAGGGTGCTGTCCAGATAACAACTCAAGTTCTTTCAGATGTTATTTTACAAAATACATGATGCCAAGCTTTACTTATTGATATTGATTATTGTTTCTATTTGAAGCCACTAGCTTTTCTGTTTGGATGCACATTTATGAACGCATTGTTCAAAGCAGAATCTCAAAAGATGAGTTGCTTCTTCCTGGTTGTACACTGGAGCTCACAATATGACAAGATCAGAAAGTTATATTTTTATATGTGTTGAATTGAAAAATTGATGAAAGAAAAAAACAAACTGTGCACTTAACAACACAACATCTAATTATCTAAAAGATGAGACAACATTTAAAAAAAAAAGTAGTTAAAAGGGTAGAAAACAGCATAAATATCTTTTGACAAAACAAACAAAAAAGTAAATTTCAATTATGGAAATCGGGAAGACATCTGTTCCGAATATGACATTATTTTTTATGCTTTATTTGTGAGAAAAAATAACAACAAGTTACATTCTTTCTCTTTATAGTAATAATAAGAATAATTGTATGTTTACAGCACCTTTCAGATATCAGTGGCACAAGGTTATTGGCTTTTTAAATAAGATTCAGTTTAAGATTTATGGTATGATTCACAAGGCAATATATTGACTTTAGCTCCTTCTTTTTGTGCAACATTTATACAGAATAATAATTATATATATATATATATATATATATATACTGTATATAACCCACATGTAACACCATAACACGAGCAATCAATTGGGCCTTAAGCTACTTGAAATAATTATGAGCATTTCCTGAGATTTTCATTGAAATTCATTAATCCGTTGTTGAGTTATTTTTCTAACAGATAAACAGACAACCACAGCATAAACACATAATAGTGGTATTCTTTCAAATATATTTTCTTCATCACCATTTTCACAAAGAACCAGTAAGACAATTCCTCCTAAGTTGTCAACACTTCAGCAAATGTAGCACAGTTTTTTGACCTAAATAAATTCCTCATGACATACCTGTCAGATCTGGAATTCTCTTCACTGCTCAAACTCGTCTTTTCCTCCCAGTTTTCTGCTGGAATTCATTTTCTTTTCTCAAGTCTGCTGCTCATCTAGAGTTAGAGCAGATCAAAGATGAAGCTGGTGAGGGAATACAGGTCTCGCCCACAGTTTCTCAAGATTCCTTCACAGAGTTGCCTTCATCCTGGTTCCAATCTTAAAAGCCTTGAGGGTTTATTCCCTTCCTGTGAAGAGAGACATTTTTCAAAACATGTCCAGGTTGGTTTTATCTTTATCCAAAGTTTTTTAATATGTCACTTTTAATGACTTTTACATTCAAGTTAGCACATCATCGGACACATTCAAAAAGATTGTGTACGTCTGATATGAGTGTGTGGTTACACAAACAACTTACACGGTAGAATTGCTAACCAGTCTTGAAGAGTGTCACTAAAGGTCATTACCCCGAAACTGTAACTGTTTTAGAGCCTTTTCCCTTTAGTTTGTCTCCAAGAAAGTCCACATACTTCAATGTTGTTCATTATAATGAGCAGCAACCACCAATATAGACACGCAAACACAATTTGAAGTACTGCAGTTTCAGAAACGTAGATCTGGAAAAACACATTTTCAAAATCAGCAGATTTCAAGGAAAAAAAACAACTGTTTTTAGCGTTAATAAGACAAGGAGCTGGAGGAGAAGGTAAGCAAAGTCTTGTCCGCTTTGCTTACCTGTACGATCTCAGATCAAGACAGTGAGTGAATGCTTGTATAAACTGATTTTCTTCAACAGAAATCAGAATAATAACAAAACAGTTTTCTATCTTCTGAAAAAGCTCTTTCACTTTTACTTCTCTTGACAGCCAGAGGCAATTTATTTTCTTTCGATGTCAGTTTTCTCCCTCTGGTCTCACTTTTGGTATGAGTGTCAAAAAGCTTAGAAACATAGAAATGGCATGTGCGATATGCATATCAAAGAGATGCACGTTCAATTGAACTTTTTAATGTATATATCATGCGTTTCTTAAATGCAAACTGACCAATCAGGCACCACTAGTACCCTCGTTTTGGCCATTACACATTAAACTAGCATGGAAGTGAAAGGAGACAAATGCAGACGAAGGTTATGGCAACTTTTTTTTAGTAGACAATGCAGCCACTGTATTTGAGACCATTTTCGGACGAATCACAGACACGTTTTCTGCAGGTCATGTCGAAAAAACAGTGTCTACATCGAGTGGAAACGCAACACTGCACAGCCACTTTCGGCACAACCACAAGGAAGTTTACGCTGTATTTCTACAGTCAAACATTCCATAGCCTACTCTGATCAAGTCAGGCAAGCATTTATAATGTTTCACTTATTTCACTCCTTATCGGTAAACTCAAAAGCGTCACAGAGCTATAACTGCAGTTATTATGCGATATATAGCAAAAAGCACTCTCTCATTAATGCAGTGCGTAAAGTGGGCTTTTTTGAACTGGTAAAGAAGTTTGACCAGAGATATCAAGTGCAATCACAAACTTGTTTGGGAAAAATCGCCATCCTGAAGATGTATGACACATGTGTGAAGTAGTTTGATTATACCGTCAAGGTTTTTTATGTTATTTGTTTTTTTAATTATTTGCACTCCACTTAGAAAGCAAGTTGTTTGTTTTGCACTTTAAGTTTAAAGGTTTAAAGCATTTGCAAAACTAAATGTTGAACATCTAACGTGAATAATGTTTTGTTTTAAAAAATATCTAACATTTGTACTGTAATACATTTGAAAGTTATCCGTTGTTTTCTCAAGTTCTCATTTTTCATGCATTTTTAGACACAAGAAAAACCACTCGAGTGCATATTTTGTCAACAACGAAATAAGGGATTATTATGTATACATTAAATTCTTACCGTTGTTTTTCACCCACACTTACTGTTCAATGCATTAATCATTTTGAAGCCGTCGTTCGATTCTGATTAGAAGTTGACAGGATACACTTTGAGGGTTCCTCGTGAAAATTATGAAAAAAAAATAACGCAGTCTTTTTCTGTATCATCAATGCTTTATTGTCAACTTCAGAGTGTGCACGCTGTCACCGCACGCAGCTCGTGGGTAGAATTTATGTAAATAACGCGCACATCAAAAAAGACAGCGGAGAAAGTAAAGTCGGATGAGGCAGCTGTCATTGGTGGTGACTCAGGTCCGTGAGGCGTCTCACTTTGTTCCTAAATTATTCATACAATCTGTCAATGCTTGTGTCTGCACCCGTCCTCACGTGTTTAATGATGACACAAATCCTGCTCAACACTTAGTAAGACTTCTTCTGGAGTTTGCCCTTTTCACAAGTGTAAATCGTTTTCTTTAATTTTGTGACATTATACATACACCATTTTTTTGTAAAGTATTATTTCCTGAAACCATTAACCAGGAGTAGAATTTCACTTTATTAAAGAATCGTGACAAAAAAGGTGTTGACTGAAGATGTAAACTGGCTTTATACAATGTGTCAGTGTGTGATATCAATAAAGATCAGCATTTATATACTAAATACAATCTCACCCAAAGCCCAGGCTTCTGGTGTTTGTTCAGTCATGGCCTTATCTTCCATTATCAACTCGGCTATGTTGCAAACTTAAAATCTTCATCCGGAAGCCATGTTGTGTCATTCCATCGCTGCGGGGGGGAAACGTTGACCACTGGCCGGCAAGATGAAATACACAGATATCGCAGCTTTAATAAGAATCTGTTTGTCACAGACGGCAGACCTCTGAGTCACTGCTACATTTCATTCCATCCCAAACATTTAAAGCGACTCTCAATCCCCGACATGCATTTCTGTAACTCACCCTCATTTCAACTAAAGGGTTGGAGTTAATCCGTTACTTTAGGGGCAAAAATGTAAGTCCATTTGAATGAAGCAAATGAAGCTCAATGGTCTTTGTCTTTAAAATTCTGCCAAAAACGAGTCAAAAATATATACTTGTATAACTTTATTCAGAACAATTCCTCTTGTCAAGGGTTCAATACAAGAACGACGTTACCGACGAAGAGTATGGAGGTATTTGGATGTTTTTAACTGTCTTTTTGGACGAAGACGAAGGCAAATGAGTGTCATTTGCTTCATTCAAATGGACATACATTTTTTTATACAACACTAAAAAGGAACTGATACTAATAATCCTGTTTAAATGCACTTTATTGATATTAATGAATATTCATATATATTTTTTCAACTAACTTTATAAATTTAAAGGAACCCCAACATAAGTAGTAACCAAGATATTATTAGAAAGAATAATTGATATTTTTTATTATTCAAAAACATCTTTAATTACCAAAAAACGTAACTTTGTACTTCTGTTTTTATGGACTATATTAGAAAATATACTCACCAGATTATTCATTCATACATTTTTCGTGCCGCTTATTACCTTATGGGGGACAGTCATACCTACAAACAAACAATTTCCCAATCAACCTCTGTAGGGTTTGGGCTGTGGGAGGAAACCGGAGTGCCCGGAGTAAACCCACGCAACACAAGCAGAACATACTCCACACAGTAGTTCACAAGTTGCCTCCCTCTTGACCTGCAAGTGAACCGGCAACCTTCTTGCCAAAGGCGATCGCGCCACCGTGCGCCCGGTAACTGATTATTATACTATCAATATTCATGCAATCGTAAATATCAAAGACCCTTTTAAATCTGTTGCACACCCCATAAAACGGGGGTCTTACTCTCTCACAGTGGGGCCAAAAATCTTTTACCACTGTTGGTTGCGGACCAAAAATTTTTTTATAGATAACGAACTGTCTTTAAAAGGGAATATTACATTCCTATCAACCATATTAATAGTCTCTGTATGATTGTTGTTTACTGGCATCTTTATAGCTCAACTTATCTACATGAACATTAACTTACTTCGATTCAGGGCAAACCTTCCGGCGGGTCGGATAAAATGAGTTGGCGGGCTGGATTTGAAGCCAGGGCCTTGAGCTACTTTTAGTCAGGAATATTGTTGTCTTTTTTCTCACGGTTGAATAGAGATCACAAGAAAAGAAAAGTAGTAGAGATGAAATGATGTGGTGTTGGTTCTACTGTCACAAGAGAGAACATTCCTTTGATTTATAGTCCAATAATTCAGAATTATTCCCTCGACTATCCTTTTCTTTGGTCTCTCTAAGCATGCTTGTGTTATGAACCTGCCTGTAAAAACCATGCACATACTTCTTTTTCATGAATCGCATGCATGACATCCACTCTCCTGCTGCGCCCCCCATTTGCCGGTTCTCCTGTCCTCCATCTCCCTGTAGGTGATGCTGACCTGCTTCATTAGTTTTTGCTATTTTTATTACCTGCTGCTGAATCAGACGAGGGAAGGCATGTGTCTTCCTTTTTTACCTGCATGATCTGCTGTATGTTCCTGTAGGTCAGGGCGGAATCAAATCCTTGTCCTCTAGCATGTTGCTGTCATGTCTACAAGAAAGGTCGAGCATCAAACCAATCAATGGTTTACAGTGTATTTCAAGGGGACCGAAGAATTGGAATTGCTTTTGTCTAATCCCGTGCTACGCTGATCCCCCGTGAGGGTCTCTGTCATTGTGTTTCTTTGTTTATGGCGTTTCATAGCTAACGAGTCGGAGGCAGGTAGCCAGTATTTTTTCACCTCAGTTCAAAGAACGCTCTGTCTCACACACACACACACACACACTCGTGGGTTTATCACTATGATGACACTCTGTGGGATTATACAGAGACAGAAACGAGCGAGGTTTATCAGTGTCAAGCCCACAGGAGTGCATGCGAACACACACTTTGAAAGGCTAATCCTCCAAAGAGAACGGGTGAGGAAGAAACATAAACACTGACTGATTTGACAACATGAGCTTTTCCCGGCGTTCTTATTGCCCACTTCACCCAGCTTTAATTTCACTGTCTTGAAGGTGATTGATTCTGAAGTGCACTTGGAGAATTGACATGAACTATGACTTTTGAACCTGATATTGTGAAACATTTCTCTGTGAAGTAAAGACTATTCCCTTCTTATGGTAATGGTTGTTTTTTTCTCTATGAGGAAAACAACTATTACCTAATGCATTTTTGTTTTTTTCTTCAAGGAAAACAAATATGCATTTCTGTCTTTTTTTTTGTTTTTGCCATTAAAAATAAGATGAATTGTCGTCTAAATGTAGATTGGATTATGAAATTCTTCTTGAATCAAATTGTTTTTGTCCACCTCTGCTCTAGCTGAAAGCCTTCACCCACATAGTAATACACAAACTTTCATACTAATTATCATTAATTGTTAATAGAATTTTAAGTTGGGATCTGCGCTACATATTGTAGTTTTGTTTTCTGTAGTTCTTATATTCCATTTTGTCCAAGGCAGCTGTGTAGGGAAGGTAATGTGTCATGATACAGTACAGTGTTTCATTTAGAAAGGCCACTAGATGCTAAATTAGAGACAAACATAAAGCAGAAAGTGTCATAATCTTAATAGAATAACTATTTGTTCTTTCTTTGATTTTTTTTTTTGTAGCTTGAAGTCAGATCTCGAACCTGACCGCTAAGGAGATATATTTGTCAACTAAGAGGCTTGGAAAGTAGAAGTTCAGGAATGTGCACTGCCAGCACGATTGTACTATTTTAAACAATATATATATAAAAAAAATCCTTTTCAGTGCAGCCATATTAATAAACTTTACCTGAATAATTACCTGAAATATGACATAAAATTCCCATTTAATGCCGTTTTTGTCTAATAAAACACAGCTTATGTTCCTTGAATAGCACATTTTTTCTGGTCCTGCAGTCCAACATTGTAAAATAACTTATGCTAACTAGAGGGACAGGGGAGGAATTTTAAATGCGCAACCATCACAAACTGCGTTGATACATGCAATTGGCGCTCGCCATATGCCGTATCTATGAATGTCTCCAATATAATGCTCAGATACGTTTATTTGCCTTTGTTTTTCACATTCTGGCCGATGTCTTTAACCATTAAAGTTTAATGTTTGTAAGGGTCTTATTTAGTTTTGCTGATTGGAAATAGAATCGCAGTGAAAAGGCAAAGCTTGAGGCAAATAATGAGCCTCTACAAACTATGTCACATCTCCATTGAGGCTGAGAGACTTTTAAAACTAAAGGAAATAAGGTGGACTTTTACAACAAAGTAACGGAGGTTTGTGTGGCGAAGGAAAGATGCATGGACTTTATTTACAGATAACATTTAGACCAAAATAGGTTTTATTTCAATCGTATAAAAAAGAGATGAGAAAAATAAAAATAAAAATAGAATATTAAAAAACTACATTTTGGCCTTAAATGAAATTTTATTTGTTTTTCTCACGCTTATGTTGACCCATTTAATACTCAATATATACTTTTTACCATAATAAACATTGTTCCGGTTTGCGTCAATCTAGCCAATCACGGAAGGCCTCACTCAATATTAACCAATCAGCAGTAAAAAAAGGCGGGTCTATCTCTCATTACAGCACCACTAGTCTAACGCCGTTGCTCGTGTTTCGTTACTCTTGAGCCAATCTTAAATCTGGAGAGTTCTCGCTAAATTTTACGGTAAATTCCCCAAATGCCATTGCCTTGGAGAAAATAAACGCCCGGCTTTCAAATTAAGAGCATTGAATCAGTTGCGTCTTCCTTGTAATCCTTTACTATCATGGTCATACTCTGTACTGTTTAAATCCCATTGAATCAGTTGCGTCTTCCTTGTAATCCCTTACTATCATGGTCATACTCTATACTGTTTAAATCCATGTTTGCTAATCCTTTTAAATTATTTATGAGATCATTCATCTCAACGAATTTTGATTTTTCAGCCAATTGAAAGGTCTGAGATCATTAAATATGGCAGGTTAAATATAATATTTCAGCTATGACTCTTATGTCAATGTCAAAGTTTACAGGTTTATGAAGCTAGAAATTAATATTTATCCACAATCGATGACTTCCATAGATCTAGAGGATGTAGACTAATATCCCACAAAATATTACAAAAATCCAATATAGACTTCTTGAGAAATTATGAATTAAATCATATACTTTTTAAACTTCATGTGTGTGTGAAGAATGCGAGCATGAGATATGAAATAACCAGTAGTTACCCTTTTGGGTTTATGTACTAAATCTGACACCAACCATGAACCTCACTGTACGTCACTGGCTAATAATACATTTTTAAAAGTACTATATAAACCTAGAAGTTATTTTTAAATGCATCTGATAATTGTGACATTATTATACTGACAGAAAAAAGGGGGTTAAATGAGCCTCTTTTGATAGTTTACACAACTCTGGAGTTTTAATGAAATGTGTTGCATGTCCTACCTTCACTCTTGCATGAATACAACATTAATCCAGAACCTAAACTCCAACCCATGCTTCATCTCAAATGTCCTGTCTGCACAGGATTTTCTTCATCTTTCTATCCCTGTGAGCAAATGTGCTCCTCATAACTACAAGAACACACACACACACACACACACACACACACACACACACACACACACACACACACACACACACACACACACACACACACACACACACACACACACACACACACACACACACAGCCTCAGCCAGTTCCCTCTTTGCGATAACTCCTACAAAACGCCTGTCATCCTTACTCAGTCATACACAAGCAGGGAGTCAGCGCGAGCCGATGGATCAATTTAGGGGAGAAAAGCTGTGGCATTCTTCAAATGTAATGGGCTTTGATGTCGACGCTGAGCTGCATTACAGAGCCCTGCTGAAACCACCGAAACCTCTTTTCATCTGCTGCCTCCGATGCTGAGGACGCCGGCTGACTTCTGCCGCTACACTGGCTCCTCTCTTAGTGATGGATATTCACCCCAACTTTCAGCCAGCATCATTTATTTCCTTTCATCTGTATTGATTCCTTCTTTCTCGGTGTACATCTGGTTCCCCCGGCGGACGCTGACCTCTCTTCTGACCCTTTCTGACCTCTCTTCTGACCCTTGGTTTTAATGGGGAGATGATCATTTGGAGCTTGGGTGAGAGTGGCTCAACTGTTTCACTTCCATTTGTTCTTTCTGGTGAACTGGTGGGTTCTCTTGGGTACTACTATGGCTACAGTCTGCCCCCTAGTGGACAGTTCTATCACAAAGTTTTAATTGTCTGAGAAACTTTTTTTAAATCGTTTTTCACTAACCAAGGGACCACTTACATTTTTTTTTTGTCTAGATGGTCTTTACCAGGGGTGTCCAACCTTATATCAAAACGGACCACATTTTATCAGGGTTTTCTCAATCAGAACTTCAAAATATAAGCTCATACCAGACAGAAAAAAAAACAATATTTAAATGTTAGGGTATGAGCGTTTAAGCTGATGGGTTGAACTTTGTACTTTTGTAAAGAAAGAAAGAAGACAATGGTTTCATTTTGGTGGTGTTCTATAGTTTCTGTCCTTTCATCTCAATATATGCAAATATCTTTCGAAGGTTTTTGTCCCTTGACTAGTATAATCTTACCACTGCTAATAAAAAGTAGTAAAAACTAGAGCACTTTTTCATAAAACTAAATATAGCTGATTCTGGGGCAGCAGCTATTGAAAAACTTAAAGACAAATTATAAATACATAAATCAAAATATATAATATTTAACTTCATTATCAATGAACAATGGCTTTCGTTTTGACTGAAATCGTTTTAGTCAACAATGCAAATTGAAATGCTCAAAAAACTCAAAAACTTTTAAGTATTTATTTGCTTAAGGTATTCATTTTTTTGTATATAAAAAAGGAAACACTACCTTCAATTTCACTATGTTTTATTTATTAAAAAAGTATTTTTAGGAATAGGTTTTAAGCAATATATCCAACTTCCAATGAGAAAACCTCGACAACTGAAATTTAAAATTAAGTCTTCGATAATTTGAGGCAGAAAAACGATTTTCCGTTATTTATTTTTCATCAAGTAATAGAATAAATTGTGTAGTTGTTTTAACACTAGTTCAATTATTATAATAAATGATCTCTTTTGTAACTGGTGTGATAGTTTTAAATGCTTTCCCTTCCTCTTTCATGCAAACTTTGCTGTCAAAACAATTCCTGAACAATGGAAGATGTTGTATTGAAATAAATGTTTGCTTTGTATTTGTAAATGTATGTAAAATGAGCTCCTTGGCAGAGGTGTAGTCTGTCTCAGTGCTTTTCTAGCTGTCCTCTTTACTTTTTATTATCTCTCATCGGTGTATACTTAAGCTTAAAGGGTATTTTTCTAACAGCATGCGTGGCGTTATCATGAAATTTAAGACTTGAAAAACACAACATGTGCGTTTCTACCTCTTCACCTGAGGGGACATATGCAGTAAGAGTTCCATCATATGTTGTGCAGTGCTTAAAAAGACATTTTTAGAAAGATGAGAGAAAAACATGAACTTCACCTGCGTAAAAGGCAAAATCCGAGGCGACAGCTGAGTTGGTGTCATAGCTCACAGTCAGCCCACGTACCGAAAAAGCCTTCACAAGGGGATGTACTTTCTGAAGAGCCTCCAGTAGTTCTTTCTGATGTTGTACTTTGGTTCTAGGAGAAAAAAAAGTCTTACTCAAATCCTTAGTGGTTTTACCAGAGAGCAGTCAGTTTATCACCAAAGGGCTCTTTCTTCACTTCTCTCACAGATTGAACTTGTGTTTTGTAGTGTTTTGGTCCCATTTGTCTTTTTAAAATAGGTTTAGACGAGAGTGACTGTAAGGCTGCACTCCATCACATATTACTGATGTGCAATACCTGGAACTTTCATTGTGTCATGTTGCTTCTGTCTACTCATTTTTATCAAACTTTTCTATGCAAATATGTAACTGATAGGCAGTTAAAATTAGGCCTTATTTCAAATCATATTTGTTTTATTATTATATGGTCCTTTATGGTTTAGAGTTGGGTTTTGTGAGAGCGTGTGTTGAATTTCTTTTTTTATTATGCAAATATTCACAGCATTTGTTCATTTTTGTGTAATTAAACTTCCTGCCGCTAGATGGCAGCAGTCGTTACGTCCTCCGCAGCTAAAAGAATAATGAAATCTTGCAAGATCCTGGAGATGACTGAGGATGAGAGGATGCAGTCGACTCCAGCAGCTTCTGAAGGTGAAATCTGGGAATATTTTGGTTTAAAAACAAATTAAATCTGTTACGATTTGTCAAGAGTTATGCAGTCTGTAAATTCAGCAACACCAGAGTCAAGTACTCAACGATACTACAAATATATCTTTGTTGCTGCAATATATTGTATAGTTGGCCCTGTGTTGTTATGTATAGTGTCACCATATTTCCTGTCAATACACAACCTTAATATATATATTTATTTATTGTTAATTTATATAGTTTTTCGGCAATACATTTGTTCATCACGGATATCAGTAGGTGACGCAGTGGAGTCAAAATTGAGTTACTGTCCAAAAATGTTTAGAAGAGCAGTAACATCTTCTATAAATATATTGTAGAATAACAAATCTTGAAAACCCAAATCTTTGTGGATTGATAAACATACATTGGTGACTTTAAAATTTAGAGACATCTTTACAGATCTAAAGCTTCCTTTCAAAGGCCAGTTTTTCCTCCCAAGTTTTGATGACAAATTAAGAGAATTTAAGAATCTGATTTGAATGTCAGATCGTTCCTATTAAAATTGAAAGTAAATGCGGATGATTCAACCCCGTTCATTGGGCGAACCCATTCTATCATCCTAATTTAAATGTGAAAACCTCCAGAGGAAACGTGCAGCTCCTTTCACTCGTCTGCAGCTGCACTGAGTAATTACAGCAGCGACAGTTTCCAAAAAACGAAAATGTCACTGTACCAGGACCAATTCTTCATCGTAATTTATGTCAAGCTGTGAATCAGTTTATTCCAGCACTTCCGTTTGGCTGCTAATGTCTCTTTAATCATATTAAAAGTGGTTGTACTTGCACTTATCTGACTTTATGATGGGTAATTGAATAAGCTACAGCTTTAAAAGCTTTGTGTGGTTTTTTTTTATTTTTTAAGAAATTATTAGGTCATTGGAAATGTTCAGAGAAGATACTGCGATTAAAATAATTAAATTAGATAAATATTTTCAGGTGAATCCCAGTGACTGGGTTATGACGAATTGTACCTTATGTAAAAGGTTATCGTATGTCGCCCCCTGCTGCCTGTATTTTTTACCAAACCATAAAAATTATTACTCCAGCAAATTAAGTGTCGTTATATGAAATATAATTAATTTACAAGTTATACTTGGGCATCATTTTTTGCATTTAAGTACTAATATTAATTTAGACAGAAGTTGAAACTCACTTCTAAATCCTTTCTTCTTAAAACATTTAAGACCCTTGTGGCATGTTTGTTAAATAATTTGGATTCTGAAATGCAAGTTAGGATGAAAATTCACTTTTAAATATCTGAATACTTAATATTCGTAATTGTTATCGTTACCCCCTTCACTTAATGAATAGAGTAACTTTATTATTATGTTTATACATTGTTTTTCTGCCATGTCGCTGTATAGAGCCTCATAATAAGTTTCCACACATCTTTAATGAATTCAAAGACAATAAAAAAAACACTTACAGACACATGGAAACGTTTTATTAATTGAAAGGACAGCATAGAGTAAAAATGACAATTAGAAAGAAATGATTAATAATATACAAAAATGATTCAGGTATGTGCAAACATTGTTTTGTGTGTGTGACAGTGCGTGGTGTCACAATTATGGCCCTGACTTCATTGAAAATGTTCAATTTAAAGGCTATATAAAGAGGTTGCAAAACAACCGCTGTCCCTTTTGGAAAAAAAAAAACAAATTCTGAATAGCTTTAAATAGCTTTAAATAGCTTTAAATAGCAGCAGAGTGGACTCCTGGAGCGAGAGATGTGTGCAGCTCTGGACACATGACTGCATCCTAGAATAAAAGCAGGTTTTGCTGATGTAAACTTCAGTGCGTTTAACTTCGCACTCGAGTCATTTTGTAGCTGCTTCCTTTTTTTTTTTTAAGACATGAGATACAATAGCTACAGCGACAATATCACGATAGCCAAACAGGAGTCTCTGCGGAACTACGATAAAATGAACATCCACTGAGGAAAAAAAGGCAAAGAGTGTTAAAGTCAGTAAACAAATCAACATCAAACATGTGGCACATCCAGAGAAACAAAAAAAAAGACATTTGGTTTTCACCCAGTTTCGCCCCTGTGTTCTGTCGCACTTTCAGTATTGTTACTCCAAAACGAAAAAAGCACAGTCCATTTTGAAGCCTGCACCTCTCGTGATAACAACACACCACGATCGTTGTCATAGGAACATAGACATTCAAGGCCAGAGGTAGGTTTCATAGCTGTAATTCAGGCTCTACAAGTGTGTCTTCGCCTCGGTCTCAATCGGACATGCAGAAGGCAACTGAAGTCCCAGAACCTCTGCAAAAAGATCAGGTGATGGAGGCAAAAAAATGTTTTATTTACAGGTGAATAAAATGGTGCAGCTAGTATCCACTAATTCTCAGCAAATCAGCTTCTTTACATTACCCCCAAATAACCCTCTTAAAGTAAATATTATTGCAGGTTTTTCCAAATCCACACAAGGGTTACTGGAATTTAGCCTGAATGAAGAATGTACTGGTGATGATAATAGGATGCATCTGTTCACAGCCAGGGTAGGCAAAGTGTTACTAGCGACACCATGTGTTCATTTTTAGAAAAACTTCCAATTCAACTTAACAGTTATCTTACTGAAAACGATGGTGATCTCAGCAGAATTTTTAAATAAATGTATATTGCAACAGAAAATAGACGAATCAATCCTACAAAGCTCAAATGATAAAGCTGTCGGGATTATTTGTTTCATGCTATCAACTCGATTCGGCCCGGAGTTGTGACGATGGAACCATCTAATCTAGTTTCAAGGTGGTTTCGACACCGTGCTCAAATTTTTGCTGGTCAAGTTCTTTCATGAACAATTCGCTTCATTGTCTATCGGTGTGCGTTGTGTGTGTGTGTGTGTGTGTGTGTGTCTTTTGTATTGCGGTGCTGGCGTTTAACTCTGAGAGAAGTACTCCAGGACCAGACGCAGGTGGCCCAGGCGATCCTTCAGAGAGGTCAGGGACAGGACTATGGTTTGGTAGGAAGGGTCAAGCTGCAGGACGGAGAGCAACCACCAACACCATGCTGGTCCGTTAGCTGAGGCCTGGAGAAAAAGTTCAAACATGTAAAAATTGAAACAGTGCTTGGGAATTGAACATATTTATCTACGCCCCACTTCAAGAAGTCCTCTTAGCACTTCAGCCATGTTGGAAACTAATGCAACTGCCGTGTCTGACCAACTGTCGACGAGTTACCTCGGCAAAGTTGCATTGTTTGGATGAATATTTAAAAAAAGATTACAATTTCTATCTGCAAGTTGTAACTATATAATAACATTTTTTTAACCTGTTGTGTTTTTTGGTCTATTTTCTGTCTCAAGTGTTCCAGTAAAGTTTAATCACTTATATCGATAAACAGAATTTAGCCCTATTCGCACAGGATTAGTTTTACCTGTGGACCTTTGGTGATTTGTAAATTACCCTCCAACCCTGTGTTATTTTAAGGATATTCACACGTGATAAGCAGAGTCTGTAAAATAGTCTATTTTACTCGAGACAAGACACTAAATTTAATATCTGTATTGGGAGAGGCCCGATACCAAGAAATTACGCAGAAAGAGAAAGGTAGCATATATGCGGCAAAATGGAAAAGCATGCAATTACAATAGTAAACACCGGGATACAAACTCGCACTGGACTAGTGTGACTAGGGTGAAATACAGAAGGTAATTTGCGGCAGAATCATTACAATATGAATCACAGACATGGCGCATTCGCACAGGATTAAATCATTGACACTCTCCGCCATTATTATAAATCACTTTTGGTCCACAGGTTATACTTATCCCGTGCGAATCAGGCTTTATTTTTGAAAAAAGGGGATAAAAGCAGTCATTCATAGCAATGTTTGTATATTTATAGGCATCCACACACATACCTAGCCAGGGGGGCACATACTGTCTCACAAAGTTGTTCCTTGTTTATGCAGGTATACATAGATAGAGCGGTTGACGAATGTCTCTGGACTGCGTTGATCACCTTTAGCTAGCATATGTGTTACGGATGAAATGAGATAATAAGAATAAGAGTTCTTTCGGCAGCTTTGGTGACAGTAGCCCCCATGGCACAGAGCAACCAACTTTGTCGGCTCTTTAAACCAGGTTCCTGAAAAACCTATATACTATTGCTTGTAATCCTCGTCTCCTAATCCTCTATTTTTGTAACGCACGGCTGCACTTACACCACACCAATAACACAGATCCAGGTTAAGGTCAAATCTTACCTGAATATTCTCCTCTATGCTAGGCATGGGTCCGTACTGCTTGTTGAACTGATCACGAATGCGGCTCCCGAGGCGCTGGTACCATTCCTGAGCTTGCTGGTAGACGCTGTCATGAAGATGCTGCAACAGCTCAAACTCGCCTTCTTCGATCTGTAATGATCCATAGCCGGCGGGAAAACAGGGGGAATGGGTGCAGGAATTTGGGTTATGAAGGGTCCAGGGGCCACGTTATCGCTTCAGTTCAACTTACTGACAGTCTGACCTTGTGGTCCTCCAGGAATTCTATGTCTGCAGTGTGGTAGCCGTCTCTCTGGCTTCTCTTGAGGACTCGGAATCTGTTTCCGCCCACAGTTTCCACGTAGGATCGTCCATCAGGAAGAAGCTCGTGAGTCAGTATCTCCAAAATGCAGCCGTAATCAGAAAACCTACAGAAAACAACGTCAAACTATTAATAGAAAACACAACCTAAAAAAAAAAATACTATAATTGAACCTTTAAAGTACGTCTTTTTTATCTTGTAAGTGTGTTGTTTCTAAGCCCTCTTATCTTTGTTTCTACCAACGGCACTGCCTTGTGACACAAAAGCTTTTTTCCTTTAAACACAAAGTTATCACCACCACAATTCTTTCAATGGCTTTTCTTCTTCTGCGTCAACTGTTCTCTTCTTTAGGATTTGGAGAGGGATTTGTTGTTCACATTTATATTCATTGGTTGAAAAAGGATAATGGAACTTCTGGGGACCTTTTCTTTCATGTGCATTTTTAGTGTTGATCTATATATTTTTTGTATGTATAATAATAATAATAATAATCTCTATTTATGTATGCTTGAATGAAATAAAAATACATTTTATTCTACCTAAATTTTGAAACTTGTTAACTGCAAAAAAAAAGCTTATTTAAAATCAGATGAAGTAGTGACCATGTTGCTATTTTGTCCACCTTGTTAAGGTCAGTTGACGGTTTATACTTCCTCTGAGTTGCTCTATTGTTATTTCCAACAAGCAGTCTTTCCCCGACTCATTCTGGAAGTTTATGTAAAATGTATGTATGGGATGAAAGACTTATCTCGTCTCCGTAGTAAGAATTAGAGATTGGTTTATGAGGCCTCATGATACAGCTGTGTAACGCCTGACTTGCCACTAGGTGTCAATGTCTGCTTTATAATCTTTGGCTCTAATCTATTAGCCTGGCCTCATTCAAACCGAGAGTGCCATCTAGTTGTATTCCATAATAAAGACACTGTATCATGATGCAATGTCTTCACTACACACTATCAGTGAGCAGAGAAGCAGATTGATGCACGAATGCTCCTTCCCAGGTGCAAAACAAATAGACTCAAGGACTCATTCATTCCTCCGGCTATTCAATTGTACAATTCTGAGTTCGGGGGCTGGATTGGAGTAATAATAGATGTTCTCTTCTATGTTAATCTTTGTATCCTTTGTCTTTGTTATTATTCTTTGATCTATGTTCTTTATCTTTATCTTTAGACTTAGATTGTATCATCTTGTTCTTTCTCTTTGTTTTTGTTCTTATATTATTTTGATTTTTTTTTTTTTAATGAAAAAAATTGCTGTATTTGCTGTGGCTAATTGGAAAAAAACAATTTCCCGAAGGAGACCTCCTGAGGGATCAATAAAGTTCTACCTAACCTAAAATATACAAATATTTATAGAGGGAATACAGTAGCATGGTGCAAAGTTTTCAGCAATTTAGACAAAACACCTCATTTGAACTACTAAAAAGGACTGTTGTAATACATTGAAGTACTTTTTCTGTAATTTTTTACCCTTTTATACAGTCGTCTGGAAGCTTCTCTCGTCTCTAACTGATGGCCTCCCATTCTGCTGCATCTCTTACTCACCCTTTGCCATTTTCAAAGCTGCACATTCCAAATTTCTTGGTTCCAGTCTCAATGCAACGACGCATCATCAGCCGGTACCGAGGTTCGAAGACATGTAAGGGGCAGGGCACTCCAGGATACGCCACCGTGCACACGAATATGGGGATGTTCTTAGTGAGACTGTAGGTGGAAGTTAAAAAAAAAAAGAACACAGATACATGAGGAGATGTTGATGCTGAGAAAAGGGATCTAAAGTGACTACAATGAGGCCCTTACTTGGAGAGTTCAGCCATCTCCGCCTCGTGGATCTGTTTTCTCTCGGCCAGTTGTGAAGGGAAAAGAGAGTCCATGATGTTCTGGAGTAGAACTGTTGTGTTGTACTTTCTGTTTTTAAAGTACTGCAAAACAGAGTTTGTTTTTAAGATACAACAGATACAAGACTGTATAATACTGTATGAGATAAAAGACAAATACATCATGTAATCTGTAATCTAGTTCAAACCAAATGAGTGATCCCATGTGATAAAAGAAAGGGGAAAAAAAAGGAGTCATGATGAATGGTGAATCAAATAAAGTACCTCTTGTAGCGGCTGCTTGCAGAGTGGGCAGCGCAGGTTGTGGTCGAGACTTCTTTCAATGCAGTTTTTACAGAATGTGTGCCCACAAGGAGTAGTGACTGGCTCATGAAATAACCTAGAAAGGTGATAATGGCAGGTAAAGATTTCTTTGTATTTTAAAGGTGTTACAAATGTAGTCACGCTATCATTAAAAAAAAAAAGAAGCAGGATAGTTTTATATAAAACCAGTTAATCTAGTTAAGTTTTCCTACAGCTTAAGGCAAACTAATTTTAGGACTTTAATGAATTCAAATAAGATTTACGACTAACTCGACCGTCATCCAAAATTGAAAAGCAAACAAAACACCACATCAATCGTTCGTACACTTTGTTGATACCACCTTCAGCCATGGATAAGAAAATGTTGGTTTGGCAGCAAACACTTGATTTGACACTTTAGATGTTGCCACATGAATCATGTTTAAGTATAACTTCAAAGTGCAACTGCTGTTTGTTATTTCTGTTCCTTTATTTACCCGTCTATCTTTAATAATTAGAAAATGATGTATAAATTAAGTAAGTAAGTAATTTATATTTGTAGATTGCTTTTCCAGACCAGGGTCACAAAGCGCTGAAACAATCAAAACAAAAATATTCAATAAAATATATGCTTAAACTGCAGGGGTGTCAAACTGGTCCGGAAAAGGGCCGAGACAGTGCAGGTTTTTGTTCCAACCAGTCAAGCACACATGAGTTAACGAATCAGGTGTCGGCTTAAACAAGCAACAATCAATTGAATACTGTATCCAGACGCCTGATTGGTTCAACTATATGGCTGGATCTAAAACCTGCACCGTCTCGGCCCTTTTCTGGACCAGTTTGACACCTGTGGCTTAAAGGGTCAAGACAACACAGAGACAAACAAAGGAGTCTTGGAAAATCAAGAAAAAAAGCCTGCACAAATGAATGTAATGTAAATAAATGTAACTAACATATTTGGAGGTTTAAAACTAAGGTAAAATCTCACTTAACATGTGTTTACTTTTTTCACGACTTAAACATTTGATTTAAGACATTTTAATGCAAATGAAGGCCTTATTTTTAGAATCATTATTGAATTCCTTGACTTTTTCAGGATACTTGAGAACCCAGTAGTATGTATTGGAAATGAATACAATACTAAGAAGCATAACTACATTGTAAATATTACATTTTATTTAAATGTAAGAGACAAACCTGATACATAGAGGGCACTCAAAGTCTGACACGGTGAGAACATCCAGTTTCTTTTGTCTGCAGTGACCACCTAAGTATGTAGGAGAAAACAATACATGAATAAGAAATGTATTTAATGAGCAAGTAACTCGAGTCAAATGTTCGCCTACCATGGCTACAACCATCTTCTTTGGTCGTCATCATCTCCTCGTCTTCTTCAGCAGCAGGAAGGAAGGAAACAGCCTGACAGAGGCTGAGGCAACACTCGGTACCCGTGTCATTCTTCACCTTCGAGGCCTGTAGTAGTAGTTGTCATATTCACTCAAATCTGCCTCAAATTTAAACATTGTCTATAAATGTGCTTACATGGTAGGACTCTTTTCTGTCTCTTCCCTCTTGTGCAGGATTGATGGGGTCTAGTCGCGCTGGCCCCTGAGTGCTGCTCAGGTTTCCAATGGGACACGATTCCTTTAGATATTCAGACAACACTTGCATGATACAAGACACGTCGTCTGGCACCAACATGCCGTCTGCCTCAAGGATCTGTGAAAAAAGACAACAAATGAACACATTTGAAATATAAATTGAAAAAACGTGGATAATAATAACCTCTCATTTACACTTTGGACTGAAGCCTGGTTGATGAAAAGGTCATTCAACTTTCTATTTGTTTTCAGGAAATGTTGATACTAGCAAAAGAAACCGGTTATATAATCTTGAATGATTTTCACTATACTGTTTATGATTTTTTAAATGTTCAAAAATGCATTTAATTGTGTACATAAAACCAACCAGGAAGTACAACAGAACTGTAAATGAGCTGCTTTTCCCTTTTAAAAAAAGGTAATGATGTAAAAACATTGAGAACCTTCATGGACAATGTAATCACAAAATGCCTACCTTAAATTAAAAAAAAACATTGTAATAAAATTGAAAACATTACAGTAATAATACAAGTTAAATGGTCGTTTACTGACCATATATTTTTTGAGAGTCTCTTCTTTAAACACAGTTTTTAATAATTAAGATAATTAAATATATCTGCAAATGTATCCGTAACATTGTTTGTTTCAATGCGCACTTTATGTTGATTGACACATTGCTGACTTGAAAGAAGTGATGAATCAAAGGGTTATTCATGAATAATTCAGAAGGTCCAAAGGTAAATGCGGTAATAATACAAAATTAATTAATTCCTTAATAATCTATTTCTGAGTTTATTATCTATTATATGTAATTATTAAGTTGGTCATATGAATTTAAGTAATACCAGATTATTGAGTCGTAGAATAATGCAAATAAAATACCTTTTAAAGTATAGTATAGTTAAGACATAGTAAAAATGAAAATATTAAAATATATATGCTGAAGTTGCAGCTTCTGTATATTCATCGGTGATCATACCTTCTTAATCTGGCTCCTCGCCGGAACAAAGTCAGATTGAAGTTTGAGGCAGCGGTGGAACTGGATGAGCGCTTCGGTTTGCTGACCCATTTCCAAGAGAACATTTCCTTTTCGGAGGAAGCCCTGCTCGAACAGAAACAGATGTGGTTTGTTGCACAAGTGAGTCATTTTTTGCTAACAATTCAGGTTTGGACAAGTAGGTTACAATTACTTTCAAGATCAGAAATGTTTTTTTTTAACTTTTTTAAAAGGCATGTTTTCAAATCTTTTTTTTTTTTTTTTCTGATTGAAAATATTGCATTTTAAACAGGAAAAGAGCATGACGTGTTTTGGTAAAAAGACTAACTGTCGTAAACAGATTGTTGTGAAAATTTACTTTTTAAGAGGAAAGTTGAGTTATTCTTGTGTTCCCTAAAGCAAGAAACTCGCAGGAACATGGCATAAGTTGCAGTTTGCATAACCTTAACAATGTGGATGACATAACCTCTACCAGACGAAAACAACAGCAAAGCTTACAAAACTACGCACACCTTTCTACACTGTTATAAGAGTGTCAAAATTAAGAGCAACAACGTTTTGTTCAGTAAGACGCAAATAAAGGAAGGAAGGTTTTCATATCTCACCTCGGTCCAGGTGGGACGAAGGCAGCTGAGGTAATCGAGGTCTCTCAGGGCGTCGGAAAAACACATCAGGCCCACGTTTGCTTCTGCTCGGAACATCTTTAAGCTCAGGTCATCGGGAGCTGAAAACGATATTAAATTAATCTCTCAACTCAAAGGAACACAATCAAGCTGCACAAACAGTCTGTGTACTTGAGTCAAATAATTTGAAAATAATTAATGTTAAATAATAATGATAATCATTCAACATGTTTACACAGACAGGATGACAGTGTGCGCTAGAAAGATAAGCAGGTTCAACCCAAACAGACAACACCACGTGCGTCACTTGTGTTTTTCTCCACGTTGCACTGCTTGCGTAAAACTATAATCATTGGTGAACACTAGTTAAACTCCAAATGATCATTATTATAATAATAATAATATTGGCACAGAATACTTCAAATAAATATGAATTACTGTCGCTTTATGTTCTTGTGAGAGAAAACATGTTGTATTTTCTCCCTCATGATTGCGTGAGGTGGTCAAAAGAAAAAGGCTGACCTACTTTTGGAGAACATTATAAAACTGATGTTAAGACGTTGGGTACAGGTTTCAAATCTGTTTTTAAATGTGTGTTGAAAAACGACTTATCATGTTGTAAGTTATAAAATCATTTTATCCATTTTCTAAAAACAAATTTAACTATGTTTTTTACACTTCAAATACAATATACGCAAATGTGAATTAAAAAAAACAACTACATTTTAAAGTTAATAAATAACTGGAAGATGTTCCTGCAGCTTAAGTTCATACAAGTGAAAGCTCAAAGCCTGTCAGTGTAAAAATATGTATATTTCACACTTAGGTAACAACCACCCCCTTAAACAACTCATAATGAATAAGCCATGGCTTATTGCTTACCTCATCTGTTACATGTCAACAATTGACCTTTCTGACACAGCTTTTATATCATAATTGATGCCTGAGAATTCTGTCATGTCATTTGGCACCAAAACCTGCCGCCTCCCTTTCTGTTTACCCATGCTAAATCACTTGTGAATACAGGATGTTATCGCTGGTGACAGACAGTTACCGAGACTTGTCACAGGCTGTAGGTCATTATATGTTACGTGACAATTACACTTTTTAAGATGTGTTGGGCGATAGACCAGGAAGGCATGCTACATTTCACACAACACTTTGAACTTTATAGTTACATTAATAGAAATGACTTCAATATTTTTTTTTATCCAATATTAGTTTAGGTTAGGTAGAACTTTATTGATCCCTCAGGAGGTCTCCTTCGGGAATTTTTTTTTTTTTTCCAAATTATCCACAGTAAATACAGCAATTTTTCATAAAAAATAATCAAAATAAAATAAGAACAAGAAAAAAGAGAAATAAAGAGAAAGAACAAGATGATACAATCCAAGTTATTACTTGTCATCTTGTAGTGATATCACAATATTCATCGGGAATATCAACAAAATACTTTTTCAGAAACTAACAAATGAAAGGTTAAAAAATTCACTTGGGATTTTCAGATAGAAAAAAAATCTATTTATTTACAATAACGGCTCAGTAAGTAGTCGTAAATGTAATAACAGTGATTGTGGATACACAATTGACCATCTTTACTCTTTTTTTTTCATCAAACAACTTTCTTTAACAATAAAAAAAAACTGTAGTTTGTATGCAAGTATAGGTATATGATGGTCAAAATCTTAAGGCGTTTTTATTTGTTCAGGCTTTTCCTTTTAATTTCTGGAACTCCTGTTGTGTTATCAGTTTTATCTTGATCTTTAAAGTATATACTTTATTGAATATTGTTTTGATTGTTTAAGCGCTTTGTGACCCTGGTCTGGAAAAGCGCTATACAAATAAAAATTACTTACTTACTTACTTAAATTAACAATTATCAGGGGGAATGTTATTATTTGTACTTTAAATGTACCATTAAAGTTCAGAACCCTTTGAGTTGGATAACAGGCAGATAAACATCGAACACATGCATATGTAACAAAGCGAAATGACCTCCTTGGCGGAGGTATCTAACGTTTAAAAACATACCCAGCTCTGCAGCATCATTGGCAAAAACTAGGGCTTCTGCAAACTCCTTGGCTTTGAGCTTCTCCAGAATATGGCACTTCATCTTCGCCTCCTCGGGGCAGCAGCTCTCCACCACCCGGATGAGCAGGACGTTGTTCCTCATGCTCTTCACCTCCTTCTGCTTGAGCCTCTCCTTGCACGCCGGACACTTGGAGGGGAGGAAACCCCCGACACACCTCCGACAGAACGAGTGTCCACAGACCATGGTGACCGGCTCGCACATGAGGAACAGACACAGTGGACACTCCAGGAGATCCATGTTGAAATGGTTATGTCACCACAAGATCAGAGGAAAAAACTGCTTCGCTTGTTTTTTTTAGTAACGGTTTCCACAAAATTAAATACAAAAAAAATACTGATCCCTTTTTTTGTTTTTAGCCACTAACATAGGTCAATAATATGACATATTAAGGTGAAACTTTTCAGTTCCATACATGACGTCTCCTCGCTTTGTCGCTCCCCGAACTCCTCTTCTGTGTCCAATCCCTCGCTGCTCCATATAGAGAATGGTGTCAAATGTTTTCCTTTTTCTACCTGGTTTGAGTCTGGGATTTGACCCACTAAAAAAGGTATCGTCAGCGAGGCTAGCGCGGCGTACTGTGTAACACCATTATATCACATAAATAATGTCATGTGACCGCGCGGCGCTGCATCTGATTGGACGAGCGCTCCGGGCTTCCGCCCTGTTGTGAAACACTGGTGATGCCGAGTTTCATAACATCCATCCAGCGACACTTTTCATTCCATTTTCTCTCGGCGCACAATGGAATCAGTTACTGTAACACAAAAAGCCCTTATCGATAGTTTAAACAACGTCGTTGCTGATCTTTAAAAAAAAATAAAGGACCACAGACAGAGCCTGCGATTACGACAACAGGGGGCAGGGTTGCTGGTTAGAATCCACTCGCCTACTGTTTAACCAAAAAAAAGGCAAGTATTAGGAGGTGTTGTATTGGAAAACACTGGATTTGCATTGAAGCCATTAAATGATCCCTCAGTACAAACTTCATCAAAATAAAATGATACATAACATATTAAACCTAAAACAAGACTATATGGTACATGCCTATCTAGTATGTTATAATGCATTTTATTGTGAAATAATGTGTCTCTTAAAGTAATGTTCCATTACCGAGTAATAGATTCAAAGACGAGGTTGGGTGAGTCAACTTTTGTTTGCGAAACAGCACTTCAGCTGCAAGAATTATGTTAACTTTATTGCGGTGGATAAAAATAATTCTTTGAGTTAGTGCTAAAGTTCCATTCTTTAAAGTACATTAAAGGGACACTGTCGAAGAATAGTGCTTCAAAGTATATACTTTATTGAATATTGTTTTGATTGTTTAAGCGCTTTGTGACCCTGGTCTGGAAAAGCGCTATATAAATACAAATTACTTACTTACAACATAATATATGTTTGAAAAAAAAAAGATAGGCATTTATCAGCAAACTTCAGTGATAAATGGGAACTTTCAATCCTGGAGTTTTATAATTCAGTTTTTCTGCCACCTCACCAGTGCAACGTGCAGCTGGTGTGTTATGACGCAGCCCGTGTGGTCATGTTGCACTGGCTAACTGCCGCAGCATAGTTCCCACTGACACTCAAGTGTTAAAATATGTAACGACACTATCAGACAAAAGTAAAAAGTTTTCCAACCTAGTTTCAAACTCCAAACGAAAGCAATTTACCATCAATATGCATGCACATAAAAGAATACATTGAAACCCATCTCTTAAAGCTTTTAAAACGGTTTAATGTTTTGTAAATACATTGATCATTATTATGAAATTGTTCCGGGAAGACCTGGTTGCCATAGCTACACAATTAGCCTGTGTCAGTTAATTTTTTTTGGCTATAAATAAATCTCTTGAAGAATTACCATGTTGTCAAATGTTAAATCCTGTCGGGTGGGAAACTTACAAAGTGATAAAACACCAAAGGTAAATAATATTTTAAATTTTAATATCAAACAAATATTGACATGAATAAAATGGAAGTTATGCAAGTTCATCAATAATACTGCACATGGCTGCATCTTTGTCCCACACTTTTTCCTTCTTCCCAACAGGCAGAGTCTTTTCCGGTTGATTTGTGGGCATACAGCTTGGACCGGATTCTTCCACATCCATGGGTTCTGTTTTGAGCCTCAAGGCCGGCCCAGAAATGCCAGCGGCACCAACCAAAGTCCTGTTTTCATCGCCATCAGAGCCGTCTATTTGTGGGAGATCATCTGGTAAGGAAGAGAGACACCCCTGGATCATCTCAACGACTCTCTCCAGGTGTTTTTGAAAACGCTCGGCCGTTTCCAGTCGCTGTCTCTTCTGCACTTCCATCATCACCCGTAGTGTTTCCCTGGCTTGGTGGGGTCTGTATTCATTAATGAGGTGGTGCATGTGAACAAACAGAAGCTTTAGGTCCTCCAGCTTCTCCTCTCGTTTCATACTTCCTGGACTCTTAATGAGAATGTCCAGCAGGTCCAGAAAGTTCACAAGAATAGACATGTTGAGCTTCTTCAGCTCTCGTTTGTGGTCGAACTGCATTGGATGGAGTCTTTCTATGCCCTGGCCTTCCAGTGGCCGGATGATGATGTCGTCGCACTGGAACTGGTTGCCGAACATGGTGTAGCTGTCTCTGATGGGCGGTGGCGGTTTGGGAACAAGCCCCTTGCGGATGTTTTCATCCGTGTATTCTTTGATGTACTGCATAGGTGGAGGGGGCAAGGCACTGACCTGCTGTGGTTCACCCATGATGATCTGAGAAAGGAAAACAAATCCAGTTCAATATATTATACATGATATAATAGATAGATAGATCCCTCTGGAGGTCTCCTGCGGGAAATTGTTTGAATATGTGCATTTGTAATGAATTGTGTTCCAAAATTGCAAGCAACCAGCTATCAATAAGTCGGACAAAAATGGATCCAATGGATACCAATTTAACTAGAATTAACCCACGTTTGGTTCCATATACTTAGCTGAAGAGTTAGACCACAATAACTCCAGTTTGTTTGATAGCTTGATAGGTTCATCACGAAAAATATAATCGTGTTAATAAAAGGAGCTGTTACTAAAGCCTCTTTAAACCACATTACATTAGGTTGTCCGCTAACATTTTAAGTATTATATGTACGTTGTACCCTTATATACACTGGGTTAGTTAGCCTACTTAGCTTAGCAACATTTCGCCGGTTAGCAGTAACGCAGCGGACTACCCGTCACCGTCCTTCAAATAAACAGTACTTATCGATAGACAGTCAAACGTCAAAAATATATATAGGAAACATACACACCAGTGAAGGGCTCCTCTAATGAAGTTAATGTTTACTTTGAATATGGCGGAAAAAACCCCACAGCTACCTCTTCGTTAGCCGACCCGTCGACAACGTTTTCTCCGGTTGTTTATTGGTCAAATTGTGCACGTGATAATGTTAGACGTGTTTGATTGGATAATAGCTGCACACGCTGAATTTGGTTTCTTCGTCGCTTATACTGCACATTTGTTATATTGTTTACAAAGCTTATTACGATGAAAGTGTATTTATTTTTTATAATATTTATTAATTGTTTGTTTTGTTGATTTGAAGACGAGTTTTTTTTTTTATGGCAGGGGCATTAAGTAAAATAAGATGTGATAAAAAGTATTTTTCTGATTTTATTTTACTGCTCATCTTGTCTCAAAAAGTGCCTTTAGCTACATTATACCAAATATCAACAGATTAGTTTAATAACATTCATACATGATCAAGGCTTTCTTTTGGTTAGATCATTATTATTATTACGTTTATTTCAAGTCATTTAAAAATCTAAAAGTCACAGGGAACATTGATCATAAAATCAAGTGCAGAGGTTGCCTTGCAGTTCGAACTTTCACACATTAAGTTTTGCAACACTCAAATGTGTCAGTGTATCCTCCTTCCTAGCACAACCCACTTTTCATCTCAACAATGTGGTTATGCTTCTGAGGTTTTGTTTCACGTTTTATTTTTTCCCCTCATTTCCTTTGTTGCGCGCTCATTTACTCTCTTCGCTGCTCACTTTATTTGAAATCATGTCAACAATGTTTCCCAGGGTACTTTTGAAGGAAACACTCTTCAAGAAATCGCAACAAAAGAAGAGAACTTCTCCATGTAACTACAAGGAACGTTTTTTTGTACTGGATACTCAGAAACTCAAGTATTCAGAACACCGTCCAGGAGTAAGTACAATGCACACATCTTGTTTTTAATTCATGTAATACAATTTATCTCTGACTGTATGAAGAGCAACTGAAGATTGTCTTCTTTCAGAAAAAACCTGTAGAGAAAGGATGCATCATGTTGTCCAGAATCAAGTGTGTCGAAATTGTGTTGTGTGATCTGCCCATCCCTTGTGACTATAAATACCCTTTTCAAGTATGTATCGGTGAAATTGATTTAGTCTTTGTTGTGAAAGACTGTGTTTTGAAAACTACTGAGCGATGTAACATGTGCACACAGATTCTTCACGACAACCATTACCTCTACATTTATGCGCCTGACAATGACTGCCGCCAGAAATGGGTCAGAGCTCTCAAAGAAGGTACGATGGATGCAAATATAATTTATAAAAATTAAATGGTGACAAATAAAGTTTCTTTTTTTTCAAATAGAGACAAAGGGAAACAAACTGGTGTTCAAGTACCATCCAAATTTCTGGACTGAGGGTAAATGGAGATGTTGTCAACAACAGGAAAAACTTGCGTTAGGCTGTTATGTGTACGATGCAGTGGGTTATGGTTTGTATGACTTCCCTTTCCTGTTTCATTTCAGTTGTTTTGTTGTTTTTCCAATTGCAGTGTGTCCTCTGTCTTAATCCATTAATCATTCAATGAAATGTAAATGACATTTGAACTGTTGCGCAACATTACAATTGTGTTGGTTTTGCAAGTGCAAACAAAGGTTGAAGTAAACTATTCTTGTTTTCAATGCAGCATCAAAAAAGCCACTTCCTCAAGTCCCAGATCTGGAGGTAATGGTTAGCTTTTTATTTGTAATGTTTTTTTTTTCTCCACAAAGTAGTTTTCCCTATTTTTAAAATCCAAAATATACGTTACTGGAAACACAATCTTTAAGGAGAATACATTGTTTTAGAACCTGAGGAGTGAATGCGAACAAATGAACAACACAATATCCTGGTTAATAAATGTTTTGAGAACATGCTTTATCCAAACACAGTTTACAAGTTAAAATGTAAACAATTCAAACAGCTTCTCTGTCTTCTGGAATTTGCCTTTGGGATTTTCCCTAGCGAGTCAGCCGTCTCCACCTTTACCCATCTTTACACATACTTCCTTATATAATCAATTTTACCGTCTACTGTCAGTGTTGTCCTACGTCCACCCCGTCTGCATTCTCTTCATCAACTTTTATACAATGAATAAATATCAGCTAATTAGAAATCCTTGTTATAAATTGCAGTTAAAGTAATTTTATATCTAGGAAAAGTTATTTGATGGTTCATTTAAAAGGAAGGTTTTATTGGTTATTATTTCATTTATTTGTATTACAGTGTCTGTGCACATGTTGTACATTTTATAGCATAGACCTTTCAGTGCATCCTGAATTAGGTAGGTAGGTAGGTAGGTAGAACTTTATTGATCCCTCAGGAGGTCTCCTTCGGGAAATTGTTTTTCCCAATTAGCCACAGCAAATACAGCAATTTTTCATAAAAAATAATCAAAATAAAATAAGAACAAAGAGAAATAAAAAGAAAGAACAAGATGATACAATCTAAGTCTAAAGGTAAAGATAAAGAAAATAGATCAAAGAAAAATAACAAAAACAAAGGATACAAAGACTAACATAGAACAGAACTTCCAGATACTTTTACTCCACTCCTGCCCCCGAACTCAGAATTGTACAATTGTTTTGCACCTGGGAAGGAACATTTGTGCACTTCATCTGCTTCTCTGCTCACTGATGACAGTGCTGAGAAGATGACTGTCATCATCCATGATAGACAGTAGTTTGTTCAGTGATCTCCTCTCAGCAACTGTCACCAGTGAGTCCAGCTTCATTCCAACCACAGAACCAGCCTTTCTGTCCAACCTGTTGACACTCCTCTTGGACACATTCCCACCCCCAAAAAACCACAGCATAAAACACTGGCCACCACAGAGTGGTAGAGGAGCTTCTTGCAGATGTTAAATTATCGAAGCCTACTCAGAAAGTACAGTCTACCCTGAACTTTCTTATATACATGGTCTGTGTTGCAGGAACAACACTGAATTTATTAACTGTTTGTTTTAACTGAGTTAGAATTAACTGTTGAGCATAAAATAATCAATAGTTAAATAATCCTGTATGATGTTTTTTTTAATGTTATTTAGAAAATCAGGATCAAGCATATGCATGAAATAAACATATAAATTATAAAAACAGTGACTACTAAATAAGGCTTTTGTTAAACAGTGAATATAAAAAGGTTAAATCTAAATCAGCTAAAATATATTGTCATATGAATCTGTAAGGGGTCATATTTTATGAAATCATATTACATTACAGTGGAACTAGTAAACGATTTTCAATGAATATAAGTTTCTGTTAGTTCCGGCCTTATATATAAAGCTATTGATGGTGGTATTTTCCAGCATTTACACAGAGCTTCACTTTGTTTCCGTGCGGCAGAATGTGTTTCACCTTTCACATCAAAATGACACATTTGGAACATGTTGCTCATGCTTTTCTTCCATTACTAATATAGGAAACAGTAAACTCAAACAACTATATTATGATGAACTAGCGTATGAAAAGTGAAATCATCTTCAAAGCTGAAGTTTAGATTTCACTGCACCTCACTTCTCAGTGACTGTAACATTTTGTTTTAGTAAAATAGTTAAGAAGTAGTAAAAACATCTTGAATTCAATGATTAATTACATTTATTAATTAGATTATAAACTTTGAGACTGATTAGCTCAACCGTTTTTACCTCAATAAATAACTTAATTAACCTTCTTTTCTTCAGACAGCTAATGCAAAGCTGGACAGCCATTCTGGTCCTAGATTAGTCATTGCTTTGGATGACTACACCCCGCAGGCAAATGATGACCTGCCACTGCAAAAACTCCAGGAGTACACGATTATCGACAGCTCCCACCCCGACTGGTGGACAGTAGAGGATGATAAGGGGTCAGAAACAATCATCTCATGAAGGTAAACATTTACGATGAGCACGAACATCATCTTCTTCGCTTTCTCTAGAAACCAGGGTTTCGTGCCGAGCACCTCCGTCACCGACAAGTCCAGTTACATTGAAGGGTTCGAGTGAGTCACAGGCCAGATGTTGAACAAGTAAAAGAACGTCTTGATCGTCGACAATCTTGTCCCCTCGCAGGTGGTACAGCAAAAATGCCACACGAGCGGAAGCAGAGGAACTGTTGACGCAAGAGGTAAGAAGGTTCAACTCAAACCATCATAACAGACGACGCACAAACCACTGTTTCCTCTGGCGTGTTCTAACAGGAAAACTCATTCTCTGTATTTTCATACAGTCACAACATCATAAGAACCTTTAATGCAATGATGTGATTTCAGGGTAAAGAGGGTGCTTTTATGGTGCGAGACTCGAGCAAGGCAGGAGTCTACACTGTCTCAGTGTTCACCAAAGCTGCAGGGTATTTATGTTTTCATAACATCACATGGTTTTAACGGTCTCTCTCACGGCGGCGGTGACTTATTTGATCCTAACGTCTCTTTTAGATTGAACGACGAGCGGAACACCAGAGTGAAACATTATCAAATCAGGCAGACAGGAGATGGTGATGTTGCATTTTACTTGGCAGAGAGGTACCTGTTCAGCAGCATTCCTGAGCTCATCCATTACCATCAGCACAACGCTGCAGGTAAAAACACAGACATCCTTCAGAGATGTCATATGTAATGATGACTCTGGAGGAAGAATCTCAGTTAGAAAATCTAAATTTTTTTTTTTTCATCGTGCAGGTCTGATTACACGCTTGAGACACATCGTCTCACGTGGAAAACCTTCCTCACCGGCAATTCAAGATCCTTCCAAAGGTTGAAATGCACAATTGTATCAAATCTTACAGAAGACATTTAATATTTGACTCATTTTCTTTTTTTTTAAAACGAAATTTTATCATCAGTACATTGTGTTGACAACCTGCCTTAGGAATTTATTTTGACCTTGGTTTTGTTAATATTAGTAGCATAAACATGTACTTGTTAAGAGTACATTTTTGACAAATATATAACAACATTCCATATGTCCAGTTCACAGATGTTTCACTGACCTCTGGTGGTTTCTTTGGTGAACATACTTTCCACATTTCACAAGAGCCAATATTCTTGTTGTGATTCCCAATGTTTTACATCCACACAATGCATGTTTTGGTTAAATTCCTTTATTCGAAAGATAATGTGACCACATATATCTAATTTAGAATTAGAATCAGAAAACTTGTATTGCCAGTGTTGTAAACACAACACAGGAATTTGTTGTGGTGACATTACAGAAGGTAAAAATGAAATAATATAAATGAAATAAAAATAAATCAAATACAATAAAGTTAAATAAAATAAGAGACATTACCAAAGACTTACAAATAAATAAGTAATGAATAACAAAACATTACATTAAATTAAACAGATTTAGTTTGCATTCTACACAGTTTAAAATTATATTCAAGTTTTTTATAAAAAACTCTGGCGATTATGATGTTTTTATCATCACAGAAGACAATGAGGTAAAGCTAAGGTAAAAGGTTAGGCTCTCGGTTTACTTTCCTCTAAAGCAGGGCGTGAAATTACATTTCATCATTGGGCCAAATTATATTCTGTGATTCTTGTTGTGAGGGGCCGTCAACCTAAAAAACCTTAAAAAAAAAGCTATAAATATTTTGCCATCGCATTTTATAACAAGCTAAATAAATTGACGAAAAAGAATGAAAACAAAACAACAAAACCATTGTGTTTCAATGAATGATTTAAATAAATACTAAATAAAATGGTTAGTTGGCTATCAGAGGACTTTCTATATGATCATAGTTTGATCTCACAATGTTTGCATAAATCCAGTCGAGGGACTGCATGTGACACTAGCAGCCAAAATGAATTCTCTCCCCAGGCTGGCTCACCCTTGGATACGTCTTTGTTTCTCCCGGAAACGACTCAATACTCTCCAAAAAGAGCAGCGTTTCTGGGGAGAGTTTTTTTTTTGGCTCCGATGCAGACCATGGTTAATTCAACTATAAATAACAAATTCAAGTGTTTTTAGAAATACAGTTTAACGACAGGGTTGAATCATCACTTAAAAACTATGAAATATATGTATGACAACTGTTTTATTATGATTCTTGATTGTCTGTCCAACAGAGCAGTGGGAGGTGCATTATGACGAGCTGAGCCTGGGTCAGGAGTTGGGCAGTGGCCAGTTCGGGATGGTTTTGGAGGGAAGATGGAGGAACATGAAGGTGGCAGTGAAGATGTTGAGAGGAGAGGGTATGTCAGACGATGACTTTAAAGAGGAGGCCAGAGTTATGACGTAAGCACGTGGACACCAGATGTATTGTAAGATGCTGAACTGCCGGTCTAATGTATATGTTTCAACAGGAAACTGAGCCACTCCAACCTGGTCCAGCTCTATGGAGTTTGCACCAAGCGGTCTCCGATGTGTCTGATCTGTGAGTTCATGGAGAGCGGTAATCTGACGGACTACCTTAGACACAACAAGGGGAGTACGAGTCCGGCCACAATGCTGCGCATGTGTCTGGACGTCAATGAAGGGATGGCTTACCTCGAGGCCTCCAACTTCATCCACAGAGATCTGGTAAACATCCAGAACAAATCGAAGTCCTGCAAATGTTCTTCACGTTTGCTTTGAAAATCCTTCTTTTGTCCTCTTCAAGGCTGCCCGGAATTGCCTTGTTTCGAAAGATGGGAAAGTGAAAGTGTCCGACTTCGGCATGACAAGGTAATCTTAGACAAAAAGGTCGTAACAGGTCCCTGAAGAAGAAGAAATAAAGAAAACAAAAATCTTAATCTGTTAAATTGTTATATTCATTCCAGTATTTGACTCTTTAACAAACATTTTGAACGTTGTAATTTAGATATTAGCCCATTGACTGGAATAATATTCTGTTTTATAGCATGCTTTACAAAGAAAGCTACCACTTAATATAATGCAAAAGAAAGTTAATTTAGCTATTTTGACCTGTAAAGATGCCAGCATTTAAGATAAGATGGATGTCAACAATTATACAGACTTCTAGAGTAAAACTGATTTTAACAGAATTTTTCATAAAGGTGGACAAACACAGTGATAGTCAGGAAATAATAAAAACAAACTATAAAAACAAGAATAAAAAGACGATAAAAACAACCATTCCTCCTTTTACAGACAGTTTGGTAAGTGTCCTTTTTTTTTTCTCCGTCGCTAAAACTTTTTGATTTTTTTTATGATTGAGTTTGACGCCCCTGCTACAATTCATGAGTAATGATTTCTGCCTTTTATTTTTTCAAAACACTCCACGATAATGAGCCTCATTATAACAATGATGTGTGAAACAATTGGAATAAGGATTTCAGCTTTTTTTTTTTTTTTTTTTCTTTTGTAGATTTGTTCTCGACGACAAGTACACAAGTTCTTTCTGCTCCAAGTTTCCGGTCAAGTGGTCAGCACCAGAGGTCATCAAACACAGCAGATTTAGTAGCAAGTCGGACGTGTGGTCATTTGGTCGGTTCATGCCTCCGTTTTCAAGTCATTTTAATGCTTTGTTTTCAGTTGATGGATTGGCTTAACTGTCACACCTTTCGCAGGCGTATTCATGTGGGAGGTGTACAGCGAGGGTCGATATCCGTATGAGAATCGGCTCAATTCTGAGGTGGTGGAGTCGTTGAATGCAGGTCTGAGGCTGGTAAAACCACGTTTGGCACCAGAACCGGTGCACCAGCTGATGGAGCTGTGCTGGATGGAGGTGAGAGATGATCATCTGGAAGTGTTTTTTTTTAATAACCAAACTAATTTATTTCTACTATTTTCATTGCAGATCCCAAATGCCCGTCCAACTTTTGCACAATTGTTACAAAAGATCTTGAACCTGTCAGAGGTTAGATAGAGGAGATCAGACATTTGATAATTTATTTATGTTGAATTTGTTTCACATTTAAGATTAACCATCATGTTGCACTTTATTTCATTCATGGTTTTGCAAACAGATGTTTTTTATCGAAGGTTTACTCCCATCACTGAAACTGCTTTTGATTCATTATAAAGTTACTTCTTCTTTTTTGTTGCTACAATAAACTGGTATCAAACTATTAAACTACGTTTAAAGTAACAAAAAACATAAAAAACAGTAAGTAATTTATATTTATAGAACGCTTTTCTAGACCAGGGTCACAAAGCGCTTAAAAAATAAAAATATATATACTGAAAAGAGCATGATAACACCGAGAATTACTTTATGGCAATTATGTCAAACGCTTATAGATTTTAGCCCCTTGTCTAAATAAGTTTGACAACCCTCCTTAAAAAAAAAAAGATAAGTAAGTAAGTAATTTTTATTTATACAGCGCTTTTCCAGACCAGGGTCACAAAGCGCTTAAACAATCAAAACAATATTCAATAAAATATTTACTTTAAAGGTCAAGATAAAACTGATAACACAACAGGAGTTCCAGAAAATCAAAATAAGAGTAAATAATTCACATGATCAAAAACCACACAATTATTTTGTTTAATGTATAACCGATCTTGAAAAAATAATTTAGTAAATCATATCAATATGATATAAACTTTATTAAACATGTTTATAACTGTACTTCTATTACTAAAATAATATTAAAATATTGGATTTTTACAGTATTTGCCTGGACTGAATTGTTTTGTCCATTTAACGTTTTATTTTTTCAGAAAATAATTAAAAAACATGAATAATTCTTAAAACGCTGGGTGACAAACGCAATATATTCTTGTTTGTTTTATTTCAAACAAAATAAGAAGTCCAGAAAATATGGGATTTGGATCCGGCAGAGAAGACAACATAATCATTTCGAAGAAATATAAAATTAAAAAAACATACTGGAAAAGAAATACAATTAAAAATAGTAAGTAAGTAAGTAATTTATATTTATAGAGCGCTTTTGTAGACCAGCGTCACAAAGTGCTTAAACAATAAAAAAAAAATACTGAAAAAATATATTCTAAAAAGAGCAAGATAACTCCGAGAATTACTTTATGGCAATTATGCCAAACGCTTATAGATTTTAGCCCCTTGTCTAAATAAGTTTGCCACCCCTCTTTAAAAAAAATAAGCGTAAATAATTCACATGATCAAAACCACACAATTATTTCGTTTAATGTAATACAGATCTTGAAAAAATAATTTAGTAAATCATATCAATATGATATAAACTTTATTAAACATGTTTATAACCGTACATGTATTACTAAAAGAATATTACAATATTGGATTTTTACAGTATTTGCCTGGATTGAATTTTTTTGTCCATTTTTCGTTTTATTTGTCAGGAAATAAAAAAAAAACATAAATAAATACTAAAACGCTGGGTGACAAACGCAATATATTATATTATATAGTTTGTTTTATTTCAAACAAAATAAGAAGTCCAGAAATGAACGCGATTTCATGTCACGTGATTTGCTGATGGGTAAATTCAAACAAAGTACTTAATAAATTGTTTTAAATGTTCTGATTTATTCATTTAAAGTGGTGTTTAAATCGAAAAAAAATAAAAATAAAAAAGAGGAAACGAGATGCTCCGTTATCTCCATCCTCCCCTCCCGCTTTAGAAGCTACTGTCCCTTTAAGAAAATGCACTTGCAGCCATTTTCTCTTCTTTGTGTGGGGTTGGATTAGCACTGGGGCAGAGATACACGGCGAGAACCGGAGCATCACTTCGGCGGAGAAAGACGAGAAAGAAAACCCGTCGAACCCTCGGAAAAAAAAACACGGTCGCAGGGGCCGCGACAGCAGCGTCCACGACAGCGTCCACTTTGCTCTTCCTCAGTCGCCGGCCGGACGGACATGCTAGTAGAGGCAGGTATGTGGAGGAGAAGGATGGTGATGGTGCCGCAGCGCTGCTGCTGATGGGAGCTCGGAATGTGGCTTTTCTGGATCCATAGAGGAACCCTTTACGCCTCTAATGGAAACCCGGTGTCATGTAGAACCGGCGGAAAGGGGTCGAACGCCCCGGTTTTGTGCGGATAAATGGTGAATCATGAATGGGATCCCCGTTAGCTCGCAGCGTAGCGATGGGTGGGGTGAGGATGTGTAGCAAGTGCAGCCGCCGCAGCCTCAACGCTCACCGCTGGTTCTTCTTCTTCGATGGATTAAAATCACCTTAAACTACGAATATTTCTCTTTTATATACCGATTAAAATTCGGGTGAAATCGGTGAGGAAATGGCTATTGATCCGCCGCGACTGGCGCGTCACGAACACGATCATGGATTCACAACATTCACTCAGTCAAGACACGTTGGAGAGAAAGAGAGAAAAAAAAAACGCTTTCAACCATTTTATCCTCCTTCGATTTGTTCACATCTCTACGTCATCGTTTGGTGTTTCTCTGCACAGACGCCGAGCAGACGTGTGGCTCTTAGCATACGGGATTTCTCCTTAAAAATATATATATAATCTGGATATTTATGGTTATCTTTGAGTAAAAAAATGTCTATTTTCACGGGCTTACCAACAAAATAAATAATGTAAGAAATGTTTCTCAAAACTGTTGAATCATGTAGAAAAATTGAATCACACCCTTAGTTTTATTTCCCTTGGAGTCATAGACAATTGTCATATAAAAGAAAGACTCGTTTAGAATATCTGACATATCAGTATAAATAAATAAATAAATATATGCAGATGGGATTTCAAAATCTTCATATATGTCACTGTAACAAGTATGTCCTTGATAGGTATGCTGTTGGTTTTTAAAAAAAAATAAACTAAAATATTCCTTTTAAAATTCTATTGTTTATGCTGATCTTATAATGATTACAAACATATGATGTCACTCGAACCCTTACCTCAAAGGTATCCAAATATTTTTTCCTTGTGGGCCACATTTGACAACTTGAGCAAATTTCAATAAGATCATAATAAGAGATATCTCATTCAGAAGTTCAAAATATAATTTCAACACAAAAGACAGAAAGACCATAAATATATATATATATATATATATATATATATATATTTGCATTTAGGAATCAACATTAGCAGCTGCACTTTATGTTTAGTTTCTAAAAATTTCCATCATGATCTTGTCACAAAACATGTTTGTATTTATGTATTTATATTTTTCCAACTATACGTTTGGTTAACACATTTTATAACATAGGCCCCTGTGGCCTCAATGAAGGGCCACAAATGCCTTACAGGAATCAAAGATCTTAACCTGACAAGATGTCACATCGATTTGATTCTGTTTTGTAGTCAGAGAGCGTTTGTCGAGCTTCAACTTTGTTTATTTAGAAAATGTAAATCTAAATTGTTGAAGGTTATATATGTTTAAATGTATCTTAAAATGGTTTGTCATTAAGATTTTTGGGGAAATGTCACCAGTTACGAATCATCATTTTATAATGCTATAGTATATTTTTTATTTAATCATAGTAATCAAAATAATAATTAAAGTAATCTATTAACTTTTTAATAAAATTAATAAAAAGGTTTGACTTGCAATGTAAAATAAATCTACATTCCTTGCCTAAAAATAGTTTGTTCTTTCCTCTGTCATATATTCTATGTTAAATAGTGAATTGGATTTTAAATAAAAATCCTCAAACCCTCCCGGGATGGGCCTGAACCAAAAAGGTTAACGAAGCCTGAAGTTTCAGGAAAAGCTTAAACATAGTTGGCTTATAAAAAAGACCTTTGAGGCTTTAAGGATTATAAGATAACTGCTGCTCAAACGTCTCAACCATGTGAATGTCAAATTGGGGTGTTAAAAATGAAAAGAGTTCTTTGTGAATATGGTACACTTTGCTGTTTACGTAAAATGGTTCAGGTAAATTCCATGTGTCATGTGTTGTGTCATCTGATAGTTTGTTTACCCTCGAAACTGAGCTTGGACATGTGAGCCATCAGTTTCCCTTTGTTGATCCATGTGATGTCCATTGTCTTTGGTCCTCAAAGAGCAGCACGGCATTGTGGGTACGATGAGCCCGCTGACACGCTAATGCTGCAACATTTAATGAATGTTGTGTTTGTCACATGGTGGACTGTAGCGGATCAATAGTTAGTGGCGAGTTTTTTTTTCGCGACTAGCCTCGGGGAGGGGGGCGTCGTGAGGGGGATTCCTTTGAGTGATGTGACCCGGGACATGACACACTTACAGTGTGTCTGCGTGACACACAGGAGTGCGCTCCGTTTATAGGGTATTTATTATTGTTCTAAACCTCATTTTCTGTTCTTCTTTTAATACTACTACTTCCCCATGGCACCGGTGTCCTACTGTAGAAGAGGCCACCGGTTGTTTTGCTTGATCTTCATCATAAATGTTCATGTCTGTGTTCTATAGCGGACAGTGAAGGCCGCTGTGAGCCTTTCTGAATGGAGCAGTTGTCTTTTTCCAGGCTTGTTAAGGACTAGGCTGTGTTACTAAGAGTCCGGAGGGGAATGAAGGGGAGCGTTTGCGGAGTGAGGAGGCGCAGACGAGGGACATACAACAGTCAGACAAAGTCTGGTGGGAAAGTTTGTTTAGCCAATCTAAGCTGACTGGGTCTGAACACAGACGAGGTTCTGTCACATAACGACTCGTAGTGGGTTTGAAACTGTCCTTTTCACATTGTTTAACAAACGTTCTATAAGGGGTGTGAGAAAATATCCATACAACAATATGTTGCGATCATTTGTTTAACAATATTGTGTCGTTATGTTTTATTTTCTTTCTTTCAAATCATATATTATTTTTATCATACGTATTTTATTGTTCATATTTTAATAAGGTGCTTATAAAATATAATAATCCACTTTTAAAAATTCACAGCATCTTAGGAACAATGAGATCCCTGCAATGACTGAGGACGAGAGGATACAGGCGACTCCAGCAGCTTTTAAAGCTAGTGTTTGGACATATTTTGGTTTAAAAACAAATGAGAGTAGTTTTGACTTCCTCAAGAGTAATGATGTCTGTAAATACTACAAAACTAGAGTCCAGTACTCTGGGGAAAATACTACAAATGTTTAGTTCTTCCTAGAGTATCGCAATTTACTAATTGATGCCCTGATACGCATCATATTGCCAGTCTTTCTATGGTTGTAGCGTTACGCTAATTTCACAATACGATTCTAAACAATATATTTAGATAATTCCATAATATTCGTAACGATTTTAGGGAATATTTAATTTTGCTGAACTATTGTGATTGTTCCACTCGCAGATAAATGAATAGAACTTGAAGCTACAATATGCCTCAACATCAGCTTTAAAGCCCTGGCTGTATCCTCTCGTCCTCAGTCATCACCCAGGTCTTGCAGGATTTCATTGTTCCATTAGCTGCCGGAGGACATAATGAATGCTGTAGGAAGTTTAAAAACGCTGTGAACATTTGCTTGTAAATTGCAAATTTAAAAATGATTTAGTTTTACACAGACTAAATAAATATAAACCAAGAATGATTATGATAACCCCCATAATATCCATATCGTACGGTGAAAAAAACACTCCTACATAATATACTTGTGTACATTAATTATGATTTTATATCTGTCCATATTTATTTAATATCAAATTTCGGTGCTTGTTTGTCCAACTTCACTTCACAACTCTTTGTTTTAATGTTAAAATCACAAACGGCAACATATAATGCAGAGCAGTTTCAATGTTGCACTTGATTCTTTCATTGTTTAATGCCCACACAACTGTTTTTGATTTAACCAAGTGCTGCTGGGGTTGCATGCACTTGTATCTACTTATTTGAGGTGACTGGAAATTCCACCCACTTATGTTTAAACATTCTTCATGATAATTGTTTGAGCACATGTGGGCTTGAAACTGGAGACATCTCCGAGGAGCTGTTCATGGCTTGCACTGTAGTAAGAACTTTTGAATGTAAAAACAGAATGAATGAGTGAAAGGTAAATGACTTACAGCTGCTTCCTTTAAAAAGAGTCACTCGTGGTTTCCACAGGAAGCAGATATTGGTATTGAATGATAATTTGTTGAAAATGCAAATACATTGTTATACCCAAGTAAACAAGTAGGGGCCACATATGGCCTTTTACCTGTATTTTTGTGGCCCTTATGAGGTCAAGATCATGTAAACAAAAAAAACAACTAAACTAACAATCTTATTCAGTGTTTATTTAAGTAATTATTTTTATTTTATTATGAATTACTAGTTCAACTAAATATTATTATAGGCTTTTTTATTTAGGACCTTTTGTTTTCCTTCGTCTTTATAATTATAGTGGTTATTAAATTTAATATATAGAAGTTTTGAGCGAAAATAAAAATAAAGTTACATTTAATAAAATAATACATTAAGTATATTTAGCTTTATTTTTTAGATTTCTTTGTAACTATTTATATTGCCTTTGCCCTTTACAATTACAATCCTTCCATGTTTTGCTTGATAGATAGATAGATAGATAGATAGATAGATCAACTTTATTGATCAGTCTGGAGATCTCCTTTGAGAAATTGTTTTTCCAGCTTATAGCAAAGCAGACGATAGATTGATAAAACAAGAACAAGGGTAAAGTGCAATGAAAAATTCCAAGATGACAAAATCTAAATCTAAAGATAAAGAACATAGATAAAAGAAAAAGGATACAAAGATTAACATGGAATATCATCTTTTCGCTCCACTCCTGCCCCCAAACTCAGGATTAAACAACCTAATAGCACGAGGAATGAATGAGTCCCTGAGTCTATTAGTGTTGCATCTTGGGAGATGGTGGCCCCTTGCAACAGTCACTTAAATAATGTGGCCCCTGATGAAATGTATTTGACCACCACTGGTTCAAACTCCACCCACAGTAAATGTTTTCATTTTTTACTATTTACTCAAAATAGGTTGACAGAGACACAAGATGTCTCAAGAATCGTTTGTATTTCCTGCAGATAAAATGGGAGTCGTCTTCCACTGCCTCTGCTGGGGCCAAGTTATTGAATGTTTGTTGTAGTAATTGCTGCTGTCGTTGTCTGTGAGCCTGTTTCTCTTTGTGATCATAACTTTTTCTCAAGATTGGTCAAGTCTACTTCAGTGTAAACCAGGTTTACCTGTTATTTGTAAATGGTCAATGTTATAGAATTGTTTCTAACTGAAATAATAGTAGTTTTTAGTCATTGTGTGATTCACTTTTCTAATAATAAGATTTCCATTTTCCTGCATCAACACTTGGCTATTGTGTACATTGTTGAATTTACTAATGTCTTCATGTGACTTGCAGACTTGAGTGAGGCTTAACCATGACGACCCACGTGACCCTGGAGGACGCCTTGTCCAATGTGGACCTGCTGGAGGAGCTGCCCCTCCCGGACCAGCAGCCATGCATCGAGCCCCCTCCCTCATCCATTATGTACCAGGTACACGCTCGCGCTGTCGCCACCGCCCACGACTTGCATTCACCGCACTGACAGCCCTCTCTCCTTCCTTTTTTTTCCCCACAAGGCCAACTTCGACACCAACTTCGAAGACAGAAATGCGTTCGTGACTGGGATTGCTCGATACATAGAGCAAGCTACGGTCCACTCCAGCATGGTGAGACGTCCGTCTTTCTATGTCCCACTTCTTTCTTTACGATCAACCCTTCATGATTTTAAAGGATTGATAACCTTGGTGTTGAATTGGCCAAATTACCTTTCAGAACTGGGTGTTGGAAAAATTGCTCAGGCTATCTGTACTGACTTCCTGATTCAAGAAAAGGAACTAGTTGAAGAGAACGGAAACATCCAAGCAAACACCTCTGATAAGATATCAGACCATCACACAAGTCATCTGAGAAAACTAGAACTCAGAGAAACACCCAACATATGTTGGACATATAATGAACCTCATCCATTAACCAATCAGAGCCCAGGTCTTGCAGACAGATATTATATTTACCAGAAGAAGAAGTTTAATGAAAGCCACTCTTTACTTTTTCAGCTTCCACATGAGGGATGGCAGGAAGTCGTTTTGTCGATGTAAACCAAAAAATTCTTGCATTTGAGCGGTCACCAATTTAAATCTGTTGTAAAAAGATAGTAAAGTCCTGGACCAAATCCATACTGTTGCCTTTGACTTAAACAAATGTGTATCAATATGTAGCTCAAAGTATTGATAAATGTGTCTGATGTGTGTGTGTTCTCGTGGTTCATAAGGCTTTTAAAGATGTTGTAGTAGATAATATTGATGAGAAGGGCATCCTTGCATACAACCGTCCATCCAATGGTCAGTTCATTTTTCCATCCATCCATCCATTGCTCCATCCATCCAACAGTTTGTGCATCCATCCATCCGTCAATCAATCGATTCAAAAGTCCATGCATGCATCCGTCCGTCCATCCATCCATCTATCCATCCAACCGTCTGTTCATCCATCCAGCAGCCCATCCATCCATCCATCCATCCATCCATCCATCCATCCATCCATCCATCCATCCATCCATCCATCCATCCATCCATCCATCCATCCATCCATCCATCCATCCATCCATCCATCCATCCATCCATCCATCCATCCATCCATCCATCCATCCATCCATCCATCCATCCATCCATCCATCCATCCATCCATCCATCCATCCATCCATCCATCCATCCATCCATCCATCCATCCATCCATCCATCCATCCATCCATCCATCCATCCATCCATCCATCCATCCATCCATCCATCCATCCATCCATCCATCCATCCATCCATCCATCCATCCATCCATCCATCCATCCATCCATCCATCCATCCATCCATCCATCCATCCATCCATCCATCCATCTCATATATCGTCCGTCCATCCATCCATCCATCTATCCATCCATCCATCCATCCATTTATACATCTCATATATCGTCCGTCCATCCATCCATCCATCTATCCATCCATCAGTCAGTCTGTTACTCCTTCTGGCAATCCAGCAGTCCTTCCCTCCTTCCTTCCTTCCTTCTGGCTCCCAACTAGAAACGACTTGCCTTACTCAATCATTTCATCCAACCGTACATTTAACCACTCACCCATCAATCTGGCCATCCCCCAATTTGTCCGACCATCCATCCATCTTTTTAGGAACTACAGAGACGTTCCTTGTAGACAAATCTCCAAAATGTGTCCTTTGTCTTACCCTGTGACACAGTACAGTCATGCATGTCAAACAGGCTTTAGGTGAGCATTTGAATCATTTCCCTCCCATCTAGAGCAAATCCTGGAGCTTTTGAGTCGCAGCCTGTTCGATTTTTAATTTTTTTCTTCTATCCATGGAGGCCTGCCCGGCACTGCCAGGACGGGTTTCATGTGGGTCACCACAGGGGAGAGGGGGATGGATGATATGGCATGTTTATAATCCCAGACATTGAAATTGGTTCGACAGAACAAGCTAATATAGAGTCATTTAAAAACATAAAAATCGTCCTTGATGGAATTTTGGAAAATACTTCCCACTGAAGAGTCTCTTGAGGTGACATCGTCAAGAATACAAACGACATGTAAAACGAAGTAAATTCTCAAGCTAATTTGCATTCTTTTTTTTTCTCACCACTTTTTTTTTGCTCCTCAATTTGTTTACACTAAGCCGAGTGTGGGAAGCAGCTTGACACACTTGAAGAGATCTTTGTTTTAGCTGCATTGATTATGGTTTAAGTCCTTTGTAAGGTTTTGGCTCGAGTCATGCTGTTGACACACTCACTGCACGCTGGTGATTCATATGAGCAAAAGATCCACTAACCCTTCGCTCCCCCGATGGTGAACGTGGGGTGTGATGAGACTGGCAAACAGGAGGAAGTGGTGCTTTATTAACACTTAATTATTCAGGAAGTTCACCTTTGGTGAGGGCAATCCGTCGCACTTCTAGATGCATAGAAAGGTTTTGATAATTTCTTACTCCTGAGTTTTAAAGAAAATAATATCCCATTATCTTGTCATAAACACTTTAAGTTACAAAATAAAAAATAAAATTTAAAGACACTAGGGGTGTGTCTTGGCAAGAATCTAATGCATACCACGATACAATATATTGCGATATTATTGCGACTGTAGGAATAACTATACATTAGTAGCGTTTTCCGAGTGTTGCTGAATTTACAGACCACATGACTCTTGACAAAGTTGTAACTGCTTATATTTGTTTTGAAAAACCAAATTTGTCTAAACAACAGCTTGTTGGAGTCGACTGTATCCTCTCATCCTCAGTCATTGCGAGATTTAATTATCTTTTTAGCAGCGGGGAATGTAATGATTGATGCCATCTATCGGCGGGAAGTCAATTGCAATACAAAAAACCCCCCAAAAAAACGATCTGAATTGTCATGTAAATAAAAAAAAAGAAGAATTATTTTATTTTACAGCAAACCAATGAAGTATAAAAATGAATTGTTTCTTAATATAAAAATAAAATCATTTTAGAGCAAAGAACTGATATTCAACTGTATCTTGAAAAAATATTGACCCCCTAAAATATACTTTGTTTTTGAATAACCTTATGCAAATGTGTTTTAGTTTGGAGAGTTACACAATGGAGTGAACATGACAATAATTTCAAGTCATGCAGGTCTTACGATTGTGATCTTGTGAATGATGATATAACTGTAAAAAAAAGTTTGTTTCTTTCATACTTTAGTTTTTTACAAGCCTTTATAATTGTTGGACTTACTGCTAAAAAAGTCACATGTTTTAGTGTCATCCTATTTTTGTACTAAGAGTGGGATATTCATCGTTTTGATTGTTGTATTCACCAGATGATAATCACAATTTGTATTCGTCATAGAATGAGATGCTGGAGGAAGGACATGAATATGCTGTGATGCTTTACACGTGGAGAAGCTGCTCCAGGGCCATTCCCCAGGTAACACGGAATGTTCTCTAGTGTACAAACACTCAACAAACATGGCCAAGTGTATGGAAATTAACACACAATTTTGGGTGTTAGCAAATGTGCATCATGTCGTCAACATGAAGGTAGGCAGACACATGCCTGCGTGTGAACACTTCATACTACTCATATTGAATATATTTTAATAACGCCTTCCCACCAAAAGCTCTTTAGTTGGTTGTGGTTGGCAGGAAGTGGAACTTTTAGAGAAGCATGTAGGGCAGAAGTTGATGTGGTTTGATCAGCCAATACATTATATTTTAGCGATACAAAAATGTGACTTATTTACGGTTATAAAATGCTAAATAAATAAAAATATCTGTGACATTTTCAAAAAGATTCTTTGCTCTTTTGATGTTAAATATTTTGTTTAATTGTATTTGTTTTCTATGTGCCGTTTTGTTGTTCTTGTTATTTTGTTTTAATATGCTTGTTACTTGCATAATGTGCTTATTATGGTGAAATCTGCTGTAACAACCTTAATTTCTCTAATGTGGTCATAATAAAGGCTCGTCTCTCGCAGTCCGCGTAACGGCGCCCTCTTCTGTTTGCCAGGTGAAATGCAACGAGCAGCCCAACAGAGTGGAGATCTATGAGAAGACGGTGGAGGTGTTGGAACCTGAAGTGACGAAGCTCATGAAGTTCATGTACTTCCAGGTGAACTAGGAGTTCTAATGGGATAATGTGGATCACATTCCAAACTATTCAAGAAGTTCGTATTTGTCTTGACAGAGGAAAGCCATCGAGCGTTTCTGCAGCGAGGTGAAGCGTCTGTGTCACGCCGAGCGGAGGAAAGACTTCGTGTCCGAGGCCTACCTGCTCACTCTGGGCAAATTCATCAACATGTTTGCGGTGCTGGACGAGCTTAAAAACATGAAGTGCAGCGTCAAGAACGACCACTCTGCCTATAAAAGGTAACTGGTTATTTTTTTTTTTGGGCTGCCAAATGGGACAGACTAGAGATGCACCATATTTTTGGCAACCAAAATACTTTTCTCATCGAAAGAACTTGGATAAAACAAGATATTATGATGATGCAAAACCTGATCTATAATTTCTGTTAAAGAACACAAACACAGATGTCCTGTTTAGAAGATTTATTCTGGTGGTTTCTTGCATTTACAGATGTTAAGAAACCATCAGTGTACCATTAGGTGATGGAAAGAATCATAGGAACACCATGTCTTAACTTATGCTGCACTGATTTGCACACAAGAGATGCATGCATTCATGCATGTAGGATATATTGAAACAAAATGCAAAATATACCTGGACGGTGTTCACTTTTGTAAACAAACTTAACACAGAGAAAACACATGGATTTTCTAATTTATTCGTCGATTCGTTTTAAGTAATATTGTTTTATTATTGTACATTTAACAAATGTATTTATGTAATGTCTCTTTTTATAATAAAATCCCTTAGAACTTTCTCGTATATCAGACGGAAGACAGCAGTTGCACTTTGTTCTGAATGCACTTTGTTGTATTAATTATGCACATAAATGTTCAAATGTTTTACAATTCACATTAATAAAACTATTTTGGCACGCCAGTGCTTTAGTCATTAGTCAAGATAGATGACTAGATTTTGTTTAAAATTCCATTTGAGATTCCTTTTTTAAAATGCAGTGATAAAAGTGATAAATAAATATTTACACAATTCTGTAATTGAATTATTCTTTGATGCATTTGAATCAATCGCAATGGCTTGGTTTTATTAATGTAAACAAACATCAATAGCCATTAATGGAAAGGGACCGTTTATTAACTTAATATGTTATTTCTGTGTTTCGGTTTCCGGCATTGCTAACCGGATTTTCTTTTACTTGCAGAGCTGCACAGTTCTTGAGGAAAATGGCTGACCCGCAGTCCATCCAAGAGTCCCAGAATCTTTCCATGTTTTTAGCCAACCACAACAGGATCACTCAGGTGCGACGAGTCTAGAGTGAAAATGATCTTTTGTTAGATTGTCCAATGACGCATGTATGACACACTTGATCTCAATGTGTGTGTTCAGTGCCTGCATCAACAGCTGGAGGTGATTCCAGGCTACGAGGAGCTTCTCGCAGACATCGTCAACATCTGCGTGGATTACTACGAAAATAAGATGTACTTGACTCCCAGTGAAAAACACATGCTGCTGAAGGTACTAAAGTTCTGTTTGTATGAATCTCCGCGTGGATGATTTCTCTTTATGAATCATCTTGTTGTTGTGCCAGGTCATGGGATTCGGCTTGTACCTGATGGACGGGAATGTGAGCAATATCTACAAACTGGATGCGAAAAAGAGGATCAACCTGAGCAAGATTGACAAGTTCTTCAAAGTGAGTCTCATTTTTAACAGCCGTTGGTTTCCCAGACTCCCCTTGGATTCAGAATCTTTTCATTTCTCCCAGCTTCAGGTGGTGCCACTCTTCGGGGATATGCAGATAGAGTTGTCACGCTATATTGAGACAAGTGCGCACTATGAGGAGAACAAGTCAAAGTAAGCATCACTTGAACGTTTAACCCTTTTTTCCACTCTAATTTACATTTCAATACTTGACAGTTACTCAACATTATTGTGAGTTTTTGACTGTAATGATGGATTAAATTAGAAGTGTCAAACTCACTCACACAAGAGGAAGTTTTTCTTTCTCTTGTTGTAAGTCTTTGTTGAAATTATAAATCATCCCTTCTTATCTTAGCTTATATAGTGGCATCATTAAAGGTCACTATATCAATGCATAAAATGAGTTAGTGGGCAGGACTTAGCCACCTTGCTTGAAATCTGACACGTGGTTTACATTAACATAATGCATAATAAACAACACAGACGTTTAAAGATGTATATCTAAAAGTATTTTAAACTCTCGTTTCATACCATGTTGCAAACTTCTCCCTGAAATCTCGACAAATGAGGGGTTACGAGAGCGGAGCCCATTACGCAAAATCACTTCTCCTTTAGCCAGCTGTAATCACGCCCTGCTTTGTGTATACAATGAGTCCCTTGAGGATGAAGACTTCCGGGATTAATGACAAACGTTGATGCTTGACCAATCACAGCACAGCAGGTGTGGTTATTGTAAACAAGATTTAATTTCCAGAAAAACCTAGTGTTTTCAGTGGGCGGGGCTTGAGCACATTTTCTAATGTAAATATTTCAATGAAAAGAGACTTTTGTACAAACAGACACTGAGGATACAATAGAGGTCCAACATATATTTAAGACACACTTAAATCAACGCATTAGTTGACTTATTTTCTTTTGAACCAAAATATTTCCAAACATCTGACAAGTTTTTGCCGGGATCTGGCAGGATTTCATTGTTCCTTTAGCTGCGTTGGACTAATTGATATTAAAAAGTTTGATTGCAACACAAAAATTAACACTGATTATTTCCTATTGTTAATTGTACATTTTAATATAAAGGAAAACAAAATCGAATTATTGGAAACATACTTTGTTGAAATATAAACCATAAAAGAACTATATTTGCTATTTGCTGTTGAATTGCTGTTGAATATCGATGCAGTAACGTTGGAAAACTAGAGCAATATATAAGTGAATCGATATTTTTTCACAGTAATAACAATGTTATATTTCCTGTTTTCAGATAGTGCTTACATTCTCTTTATGGATTTATTGATCATGTATGGAATATTTTCTCAACTCTCGGCCAAATTTCTGCACAGGTGGACGTGCACCCAGAGCAGCATCTCCCCACAGTACAACCTGTGCGAGCAAATGGTTCAGATCCGGGAGGACCACATCCGGTTCATCTCTGAGCTGGCGCGCTACAGCAACAGCGAGGTGGTGACCGGCTCCGGCCTCGACAGCCAGAAGTCTGACGAGGAGTACAGGGAGCTCTTCGACCTGGCTCTCCGGGGCCTGCAGCTGCTCTCCAAGTGGAGCACACACGTCATGGAAGTTGTGAGTCGAGCGCTTAATTGATTCTTGCAGGTCGATTAAAAACGAATTTTCCCCTCTAAGCACGGAGTCTCCTTTATCTTGTAGTACTCGTGGAAGCTGGTCCATCCTACAGATAAGTTCTGTAACAAAGACTGTCCAGGGACTGCGGAGGAGTATGAACGAGCCACCAGGTACAACTACACCAGCGAGGAGAAGTTCGCTCTGGTGGAAGTCATCGCTATGATTAAAGGACTGCAGGTAAAGAACAAGGCTGTGAAACAATTCCATATGAGCCGTGGTTTGATGGAGATTCATAATGTCCGTAGGTTCTAATGGGAAGGATGGAGTCGGTGTTTAATCAGGCCATCAGGAACACTATATATGCAGCCCTGCAAGACTTCGCCCAGATGACCCTCAGAGAGCCTCTTCGCCAGGCTGTACGCAAGAAGAAGAACGTCCTCATCAGGTTTGTTCTCTTCAGATAAGTACAGGCAGGTCTGATCCAGCAGAGAAGTGTGTTATTAGTCAAACTAACTGCCTATGCATAAGGCAAATTTTACTCGACAGGTTATCCAAAAATAAGTGACTCCTACTCGAGAACAGACATATGTGACCCTTTGACTGTATTTATGTGGCTATCATTAGTATGACTGCATTAGAGTATGATACTCATCATGTAGAAATGCTTATTAAAGCCTGGCAAAGATTTAATTTTGTATCTATTTTGATATCTATAATACATTTAGCATATACTGTTACTTATTCTTCGAATGTATATTCAATAAATGACATACTGCAAAATAACAAGCTTATTTAGCCTAATTATATGATTAATTTCATATAATAATGCATTATTATATATTTAATGAAATTCGTTTCATTAAGGTGTTGTGTCTTCTTTATTAGTCTTTAAACAGTAGAGGTTGTCGGCCAAACAAACTTTATTTACCGAATTGTAACAGGAAGTATGTCTGATTATTGAGTCCACACACACAATGCCTGGGTCTCCTGAGGGATCACCTCCCGGACCTGGACTAAATATGAAGCGAGATATTGTTACCTAGATGTGCTCAATAGGATTCAGGTATGTGGAAATGGACTTGAATTATCCATCAATCGATTGATTGATGGCATTGTCTTTAGCATTAGGAGGAACTGAGGGCCAAAGCACCAGCATATGGTCTGAGGATCTCATCGTGGTATCTAATGGCAGTCAGGCGAGAACATGGAGGGCTTTGCAGCCACAAAACTAATACCACCCCCATCATTCCTAACCCACTGCCAATGCTAGAGGATGTTTTGGCAGCGTAACGTTCTCCACGGCGTCTCCACGTCTGTCACATGTGCTCATTGTGAATGTGCCTTTAACTTTGCAGCATAAACTGTGTCCCCAATTTTTCATAATTATTATTTTTTCCTCCAGTGTTCTTCAGGCCATTCGGAAAACAGTTTGCGACTGGGAGGGTGCGAGAGAGCCTCCGAACGACCCTTGCTTACGGGGTGAGAAGGACCCCAAAGGAGGTTTCGATATCAAGGTTCCACGTAGAGCCGTAGGACCCTCCAGCACTCAGGTATGGAAAGAAGCAAATCTTTAAGATCACATTACTGCACAGATCAATATAATTGAAATTAAATCAATTGTATACTTCTATTGTCACCTATGTTGGTTTCATAATCTGATTACTTAACTTTTCCTGACATAAATGAACTGGTGTGAGAAGGAAAACTGCAGGGTTGAGTAAGACCTGTTGTTTCACACTGAGCTTTGTGTTCTGATGTAACCGAGGCGACACACTGATGTAACAGCGACACCGCTCCGGCGGATCTTTTGCAGACACCAGGATGGATTATGGGAGAATGAACCTAGACAGAAGTTAGGGATTTCATATGCTGTGTGTAATCATGAGGACGAGATGTTTCTCTCTGATGTCTTTGAACTCAGCAGGAATGTTTCTTTAATCTCTTCTGAGCCCTTTCAGTCCATCGTCCTCCAGATTTCCAAAATGCACATCATGGTTTCCCCTTTGAATAGTCATCGAGAAATCTTTTTCCCAGCTGTACATGGTGCGCACCATGCTGGAGTCCCTCATCGCAGACAAGAGTGGCTCTAAAAAGACTCTTCGCAGCAGTCTGGATGGACCCATCGTTGTCGCCATCGAAGACTTCCACAAACATTCCTTCTTCTTCACGCACCTGCTCAACTTCAGCGGTAAGTTCTAGCATATTGCCCTACATCTATGGATCCATTAACATGTGTTTCTATTCCTTAAATGCTCAAATAAACCTCTTTATTTCTGTTAATTAATCTAGTGCATCGCTAAAAAACTTCTATGGCTTTGACAAATTATTATATAGAATATATTAGACAGTGCTTGTTTAACACATTATATAACGTTATTTAATGTTGCTCCTTAATCCTGATTATCTGCCAATAAATAAAGCAAATTTAATTTAACATGTTATCCTAAATAAGCTACTCTTGAGTATGATACAAATCACGTAGAAATACTTAGAAAAGATTTAATTTTGTATATGTTTTAGTATATCATTATACATTTAGCATATATCACATTTATTAATTGTATTTGTCCTTTTTTGTTACCGTTTTTAAAGAAAATCCCAATATCGTATTTCTATTTAAAAATGTATAATGAATAAAAAATGTTACTTTTAAAGTAGTTAGATTGAATATATTGTATTGGGCGCCCTCCAGTGTCAGAACAATGTAACTTCAATGTTGTAAATTCTCCGTTGATTTGTTGTCGAATACATTTCTCTTTCCTGGAACCTTTAAAAAGTCTTTCAGTACTTCATTTAAAAACACTGTCTTGTCCTGGAAAACACATTCAGACAAAGTTACATAGTGAAAAGCATTGTTTAAAAACAGCTTGAGGGATCTATTATGTCAGTGTAACCATGTCCTAAAATATGAAAAAATTCCAAATTAAAAATAAGAATCAGAAACTTTTATTGCCAGTGTTGTAAACAAAACAGTGTTTCTTTAAGGTGTCAGTAGAGAATAAAAGAAGGAAACACACAAAATAAGCGATAGAAAAAACATAACCAAGCACCAAGGCAGCCATTCTGCGGCTCCTATTTTGAACGTGTTTTTAAGCTATTCTTGATATTATGAGTCTGTTGAAAAACACATTTAGATGATTAGATAATAGTATAATGGTAAAAAGTCCCTTACACAAATAGGCCTGAGGTTCTTTTTTTTTTAATGAAATAAAATTCCTGTCTTTCAAAATATGGTTAAGCATAACAACGTGAGCCTGATATTTTGTAATATATTTGTAATATTCACGCTTGTAAAATGAGAAATGGATCAGCTACACCGAAATGTCAATGAAAGATGCTACTCAAGGGGTCGTTCAGTCTGAATCATCTTGTTCAAACATCTAATTTAGACTTGGAATGAAACGTGTCATTGAGAATTATCCGGTTTTAATTGAGATAAGAAGTCTACTGTAAGAAGTCTTTCAAAATGTGATCTTTATCAGTGTGAAATGTTTCTTCTTCAGAGGCTCTCCAGCAATGCTGCGATCTGTCCCAGCTGTGGTTCAGGGAGTTCTTCCTGGAGTTGACGATGGGTCGCAGGATCCAGTTCCCCATCGAGATGTCCATGCCGTGGATCCTCACCGACCACATCCTGGAGACCAAGGAGCCGTCCATGATGGAGTAAGACGGCAGAGGAGGTACAGCAGCCTCAGCCTGAGACTCACCTGTGTCGTCTCCTCACAGGTATGTGTTGTACCCTCTGGACTTGTACAACGACAGCGGCTACTACGCGCTCACCAAGTTTAAGAAACAGTTCCTGTATGATGAGATTGAGGCAGAGGTAACACACACGAACTCCATCAAAGTCATTGAGAGTCTGGATCATTTTAACAACCCGCTCCTTATTTGCAGGTCAACCTCTGCTTCGATCAGTTTGTGTACAAATTGGCTGATCAGATCTTTGCCTATTACAAAGCAATGGCCGGAAGGTATGAAGATAAACGTCCTCCATGTTGATTAAGAAAGTCTTGATCTCGATCTCTGTGCTTCACAGTGTCCTGCTGGACAAACGCTTCAGGGCGGAGTGTAAAAACTATGGAGTCATTATTCCATATCCACCATCAAACCGCTATGAAACGCTGCTCAAACAGAGACACGTGCAGGTACTAGAACGTTGAATTGCTTGTTTTATAAGTGACCTTCAGTTCCTTGAATGGTTCTGTAAAACTTACCATTTAAACACATTTTTTATAACAAAATGTGCATAAGGTTTCCAATTTGCATATTTGCTCTTATCTATCTGGTCATGAAATCAAGGTTTGGACATAAAGAACTTGAATTAGTAGATTCACTTATATAATAAACGCCTTTAGCTCATTGGTTTGCCAATAATAATCAAATAATTTGTATTTTTTGGGGATTGTATGAGTCTAGTGCTGGTAAAAAGAATGTTTAATAATAGTTTTAACAGAAATATATCCAATTATTTACACTATGAGAATTATTTAATAAATAAAGTAAAGAAAAGTGAGATGATCAACTTCGACTTTTATCTACGTCAGATATTCACAATGACTTTTATTATTCGTTTTTTAGCTAATTGCAATGTCCAGCTTTTTTCAGCTGGTTTGGTCTCATGAAATCAGGCATCAGTTGTTCGCGGCTGTATCCTGAAACAATGTGTTGTTTTGTAAAAGACCACTAGATCACACTCTGCTTGATAATGTTTTTCTCTGATCTTATAATAAAAATAAGCCTGGCATCAACATTTTCAAACTCGGAGTGCCATCTTGTGGCCTTTCAAAATGAAGCCATCAACCCGTCACTACTTGATACAGTACAGATTTCAGTACTAGAACTGATGTTGCTTTACGCATGACTTTGGGCAAGACTATCTCACAGATTGTGAACGACACTGACTAAGAGCTGTCTTATTGAGATTAACTATCGATTTCCTTTCTACAAATATAACCTGTTTTTCTACAGTAAACTCATCTCTGCAGCTGCGTGTGTTACTGGATTTATTAGCCATTTCTGTTTTCTATGTTTGGGGGTTTCTACGGCAACTGATGAAAAACAAAAATATAGACCTGCTTCAATTCCTTTTTTACAGAAGTATATATGGCTTTTATACCATAAAATCCTGTTTATTTATTTACCAGGAAGAAAAGCAAGAAAACACTAAGAAACGTGTAAAACTGAAAAATATGAAAAACAAAAAAAATCAGTAGTTAAAAAAAATTGGAAGAAAAATTAGAAAGAAATGTGTTTGAGAACCAGAAATGTAGCTTAAATAACATTAACAAACAGGAAACAAATGAGCATGGAAAACCTAAAAAAAAGTGCACAAAAACATTTAAAAAAGTCGTGAAAAACAGAAATGTAATTTGCATGAAAAATGGAAAGGAATTAGCACAAAATAACAGAAATAAATTACCCCAAAAAACGATATATCACTCAAAATTAGCTAGCAAAATTGTAATCTACATATACTACCATACATTTTAGTTGTTCACATTGATTTATTATTAAATAAAAATAAATGTTTATTTTAAATGTTTGACAATGTGGTTCAATTTGTTGGATATACTGAATCAAGTCAGTCATCATGGTCTTTTTCAAAGAATCTCTCCTCAAATTCAATATGAAACTATTTTATCCTTCTATTTCCTGAAATCTGTTTTCAAACTAAAGTTTTTTTCCTTAAAAAACTGTAAAAAGCATGTGAAGATGTTTCTTTCTTTCATTGTTTGCTCCTTCATGTGTCCCGCAGCTCTTGGGTCGGTCTATTGACCTGAACCGTCTGATAACCCAGAGGATCTCTGCTGCCATGTACAAGTCTTTGGACCACGCCATCAGCCGCTTCGAAAGCGAAGACCTGACCTCCATCGTGGTACGGTCACCCGACTCTGAGCCGTTATTGTCATCGCTTCTCTTTGAAAGTACGTTAACGTTGAGTGTGTGTGTGTGTGTGGCAGGAGCTGGAATGGCTCCTGGAGATCAACAGGCTGACCCACCGGCTTCTGTGCAAGCACATGACACTGGACAGCTTCGACGCCATGTTCCGCGAGGCCAACCACAACGTCTCCGCTCCCTACGGACGCATCACGCTGCACGTCTTCTGGGAGCTGAACTTCGATTTCCTTCCCAATTACTGTTACAACGGATCCACAAACCGGTCAGTGGGAAAACTTTAGACCTGGTTACTCGATCACCAAGTAAACGAATCAATCTTTTTCCAGGTTCGTACGTACTGCCATCCCTTTCACGCAGGAGCCTCAAAGAGACAAGCCCGCCAATGTGCAGCCTTACTACCTGTATGGATCCAAGGTGGGATTCATTGATCCGATGTCTTTCACTCAACTGCCTTATTCAACATTTATCTTTCTGTGTTCCAGCCTCTCAACATCGCGTACTCGCACATATACAGCTCCTACAGAAACTTTGTCGGTCCTCCTCACTTCAAGACCATCTGCCGTCTTCTGGGCTACCAAGGCATCGCGGTGGTGATGGAGGAGCTGCTTAAGATCGTGAAGAGTCTGGTATTGATCTTTCATCTGGACTTGCAGATCCTTAAGAAGTATTAAAAGGGATTGAATTCACAGATCTAAAAAAAGGTCTTGATTGGCATTAAAATGTCTTCAAAAGTCTTAAAATTGTACACTTGAGTAATATATTAGGTTTGTTTTAAATCTCAAAATATTTGGTTTATTTACTTATTTTTTTTAATCAATTTATAGGTAGTCTATAAAAATGCAAAAATTAAATAAAGATTGCCAAAAAATATATTTGAGAACGTGCAGGAGGCAAGGTGTACTTTGTGCAGGGAATTATATGTATTTTAATTTTTAGTTTAAACCGATAAACATTTGGTTGTAGTTGTATTTTTTATTTTATTTTTTGATTTTGGTCTATTGTCAATTTGGTCTAAAATAACTTTTTTTTTAATGTATTCAGAAGTCTTGAATTGAACTAGCCTTGAGCTGTAAAAACGCTTTTACATAATTATTTATCAATATTTGGACTTTCAATATCAATCAAACGTGTTTTTCAACACTACTCTTGTTTCTTCTCACTCCCTATCAGTGAACTCATCTCTACTACTCCACTTGATTTATTAGCCATTCCTGTGATTTATGTTTGGGCGTTTATACGGCTACTGATGACAAACGACACAAAGAGAGAAGCTTCTATAGCATTTACTTGATTAAAAAATTAAAAAATTTGTACAAAAAAACTGAAAAACAGGAATTACGAATAACAAAAAACAAAATAACTAGCAAATATAAAGTATTGAAAGTATAATTGTCTATTGTCTTCATTGTTCTCTCTCTCCAGCTACAAGGCACCATCCTGCAGTACGTCAAGACTCTGATAGAAGTCATGCCCAAGATCTGCCGCCTGCCACGTCACGAGTATGGCTCTCCAGGTGAGGCAGACGTCCACGTTGTTTCGCTAGCGTGCTACTTTAATCCCTGGCAAAGGGAGTCTATGTTGTCACTGGTGTTGTTTGTTTTGGTGCTAGACCAGATTACACAAACGTGCTGAACCGATTTCCTTTAAATGAATAAGCCTAGCACACAGTCAAGAACCCAGTGAACCCTGACTGTACAGCTACCGTTTTTATTTAACTTATGCTCTTTATTTTGAGGCAAGCCGTGATAAAGTTTTGAAAACGAAACGTGGAAAGATGATCAAAAAAAACAACTAGTTTTCCATTATTTGAATATCTGAAAAGTTAAAACTTAGAAAACTTAGAATTGATTAGCATTATAATATAACTTAAGGATTATTATTAGCTTTAATAAATGTTGTTTTTGGTTAGATGCTAAATTAATTAAAATTAACCTGTTGATATACTTTTTATTATTTGGATATCTAAGAACATTGTATGGTATAGTATTATAACTGGGAAAGATGCTAAGAATTGATTAGCATTATAAGCTAACTTAAGCATTGTTATTAGGTTTATAAATGTTGTTTTTGGTTAGATGTAAAATTAATTAAAAAAACAAATAAAAACAGTTAATGTACTTTTTATTAATTGGATATCTAAAGACAAAGTATATGATTATAACTGGGAATGATGCTAAGAATGGATTATCATTATAAGCTAATTTAAGCATTATTAGCATCTGTAGAAATGTTCATTTAGTTTTCAAGTTTTTTATCGTTTGAATATCTGAAAATAATAGTATAGTATTATATCTCGTAAAGATGCTAAGAATCGATAGTATTAGCTAACTTGAGCGTAATTATTGGCTTTATAAATGTTGTTGGGTTAGATTCTTAATCAATGAAAAATAATGTTTCTAAATATTTTTTAAATATTTTAATGTCTTTATAATAAATGTATATATATATTTAAATTGATATTGTTTACCTGACACCATTAAATGTACACATCCCACATACCAGCAACTGCGGATTTTATCAGATACCTGTACACAAAAGGTAAAAATACACAAAGAATAAAATGAAAACTATTTAATCAATAATTGGGTATATATTTTAAGAAAAAATAATTACACTTTTATCAGAATGAACTGAGGAATACAAGTAAAATAAAAAGGCTGGTTTTGGCTTCATGGTTTGTAACCTGATTCTTCTTCATCCACGTCTGTTACTCAGATGGACTAACATGAGGTGTACAGTAATCCAAAGATTACTGATGTTCTGTACCTCGGCTTCTCCTGCTGGTTCAGAGAACTGTCATCCTACCGCCAGCGATACATGACAGCTCTGTTTGTGCCAATGCAGGTCACCAGGTCCACACTGACCTGATGCCTAACCTTTTGATCCTCACTTGGATTATCAATGACTTAATGAGGTTAAAGTTGGTGTCGATTCTGTGCTTAATGTCTGCGACTCCTGGTGCGAGTTCAGTCCACCGCACTGACCCCGAATGACCCATAAAGTTGACCAGAAAACGTTTTTTGCTCTTCTTTGAAATGGTCGACGAGGATGAGATCCATGTTTGTTTGCTTTCACTCTTGTCCCAGGAATCTTGGAGTTCTTCCACCATCAGCTCAAGGATATTATTGAGTATGCCGAGCTTAAGACAGATGTCTTCCAGAGCTTAAGGGAGGTGGGGAACGCCATCCTGTTCTGTCTGCTTATCGAACAAGCTCTGGTAAGACACTTTGACTGCAAGTGTGCTTTTCTCGTCAAACCTGAAATCCTCCTAATCCTCCCTCTCACTTGTGTTATGACAGGTTGTGCTCATTACTCGCTTCATCTTTTCTTTCTCAGCGTATATTTAACAATGTGCAAATAAGCCATTTGGGCAGCAACTCTACCTGTGAGAGTTGAGATGGTTTTTGGGCTGTTTTAATTAGAGAACTTTGGGTCCCCAACCTTGTTTGAACTGTGGGCTGGTTTTTGGTCGACATTATAGTCACAAACCAACCTTCAGATTAAAACTGCTAAAATAAATCATAAAGTATTTGTGTTTTTACTCATTATCACTAGATTAAATTCTAAAATGTTTATTTTTTTAGTAAACTCAACTGAATAAACGTGTCAGGAGTCGTGTGACGATATGATATATTACGATATATTGCAATACTGTAGAAACAACGATTTTTTTGGCTTTTACAACAAATACATGAGCAAATACTTTCTCTAATCAAATGTGAAAGTGCTTGTAGGAAAGTAGTTCTCAAAAATATTAACCAAAAATATAAACTTATATTACCAACGCACAATGAAGTGCAATAACTTTCTCAAACAACCTGGAGCATCATGCAATATCCAGTATCTGTGTTTACTTTTTTAACCTTTAACTTAAGTTTTAAAGCCAAAATGAGTCCAAAACATCAGCTTTTAAAGCTACTGAAGCCTGGTGTATCCTTTATTTTCACTCATTGTTGCCTTATCGCTTGTTTTGTTTTTCATAGGAAATGATGAATGTTGCCAACTAGTGGCCAGATGTTTAATTTCGCCACACAAATGAATAAACTCTGTGAATATTTGAGTGTTAATTCTAAATAAAACATTGAACTATTGTGTGTTTGAAATTTAAACCATCAAATAAATTTTAAATAAAATAAAATATTATTTCAAAGGTTAAAATACAGTGCAGATACAGTGCTATTGAATATCGATACAGTATCGGGATATATCGATATTTTTCTTACACCCGTAGTAATAATCAATATAACAGAAATTATACTGATAATTTTTGCTTTCCGTGCAACCTGGTGAAATGCTTATTGGACCATTACCAGTCCGTAAAGCAGAAGTTGGGGACCAGTACTGTGTATGATAATGTTTTTTAAATCTAGTAACATGTGTGTGTATATATAAATATATATATGTGTATAAACATAAGCTGGTTAAAAAATATTTTCGTAATCCTCAAGTGTGTGATTTCAATGTTTTCCCTAAACACAACTTTATTTTTCATTACACGCTGGCAACTACCACAGGTGGTAAGGATTTAGGTCTTGTTCTTACAGTAGAATGACCAGTTTCTCTCTGTCTCTAGTTTGAGCTTCTTTGATTTTCTGTTCTGTCGTTAGAACCCGAAACTAACATGTAACAAACATCTGACAAATAATCTCTCCCAAAGACTAAAATTGGCTTTTCCCATCAACAAGTCATGGAGGAGGAGACTCCGAGGATGCTTTGTCACAACAGTCTCTTTCTCTTCTGCTTCTAGAAACCTGTCTGCATGAACTCTTCTCTGACTGACTAACAGATTTTGTCTGAGCAGCATGTGCGTTGTTGTGTTGCCATTCACTAGCTGATGTGTGTGTGTGTGCATGTGTTTCAATAATGCATGTCTAACAGTCCACAACTGTTTTTTTTCAAATGTATTTAGTGTTAATTCTACCTTGAATATACAACGTATTCTCCAGACATAACATATTATCATCAAATTGTAATGTTTATTTTATACATTACATACATTTTTAAACTTGGTTTGATTATTAAGTTAGTTTTATAATTTATATTACTTTTTTTTAAAAACATTATTTAAAATCTAGAATTGATCTTGCAATAAGAACCTAATATTACCTTCATTATTAGCTTTATTAATGCTATTGGGTAAGATGTTGAACTCATTAAAAAAATATATTTTATATATTAACACATTTTAAAATGAAAATGAATTGGAATGTACAAATAATATCTTTATTTCTAAAACGTTTTACCGGTGTTGGGTTAGATGCTGAAATAATTAAAATAATAATATTTATAATAATTAATAATAATAAAAATTTAAAATGATCTTTTTACTTTTTTTAAGATTATTTTAGCTATTTTTCTTGTTTTTTGTTGATCTGAAAATAAAAGTATATGCTAATATTATATTATTTAAATGTATCTATATTAAAATGACACACATACAAAGGGTTTCAATAATTTAAAGATTTAAAGATGAAAAACATCTAAAAAACATTACTCTGAAGTGATTGCTGCAAAAAACAAATAAATAAAAAATTAAGATTTAGATTGTATTAATAATAATAAGAGGCATAAATAGAATCACACTTCCCCTGAGAGTCGTTGGCATGCTTGGTCCCTGAAATCTAACACAAAGTGTAACTGTGATCAAAGATTCCTTTTTTTCCTCTTCTGCTTTTAGTCCCAGGAGGAAGTGTGTGACCTGCTTCACGCTGCCCCGTTTCAGAATATCCTACCCAGAGTCTACATCAAAGGTAAATGTCATCGGACGCTCCGCGGCGTCATATTTGCTTTTAATTAAAACGTTTCATGCGTCTGGAATATTCAGAGGGCGAGCGTCTGGAAGTCAGGATGAAACGACTGGAGGCAAAGTACGCTCCTCTTCACCTCGTGCCTCTGATAGAGAGGTTGGGAACCCCACAGGTATGTTCACGAGTTATGGTTTTTACACTTTATATACAATATATACTACATAAACTATAGATAATATATTTCTTTATATTATATCAACAATGAATAAAATACACAAAAATAAAGGAAACAAGTCTGTACGTTAATTCTGTTTGGTCAAGCATTTATTGATATTTTTTCATGGAAATAGTTTTATTGTCATGTTGACTTTTGCTTATTTTACAATTCAGATCTGTATTCTGGTCTGTACAGTGGTCCCCCATTTATCGCGGGGCATAGGTACTAAAAAAATAACTCGCAATAGACGAATTCCGCAAAGTAATCAGCTTTATTTTTTACAATAATTATACATGTTTTATGGCCGGAAAACCCCTAACCACACACTTTTATACACTTTTCTCAGACAGGCATTGACATTTTCTAAATTAATACAATATTAGTAAGTGAAACCAAATATCAGAAACCTGTTTTCAAGCCCAAACGTTTTTATCAAATTTAATTTTAATAATCAATCTATGAGGTTTGTCACATACAGTTAGTACCAGTAGCTCACTGTTACCTTGACCAGCCTTTCTGGCGTCTTGACCGTAGTTAGACCCCCTAGTTTTCAATAACTAAGTTCCCAAAACTTTTCTAGGCGTCGGTAACTCGCCTTCTAGATAGTTTTGTATGAAAGTTGTCACAGGAATCGCAGGAAGTAACAAAATCTTTTGTTTGGCTTGAATGGTTTATATTTGGAAGCCGGACCACCGGACTTATCAAACACACAAACATGCGGCCGTTTTGCTCGCCGTCTCACAATTGCAACACATGCACACGCACACGTGCACACACCCTCGACTTCCCCTCATCCGCATCCACATCTACAACTTACATTACTACCTTATTAAGGTGGAACACTGGCTGTTAACACTGAGCCAATCAGCACGCTGAACACATGTGGTTCTCCCTGAGCCAATCAGCATACAGTATGCGCGTTCATACTGTATGCTGTAAAAGTAGCACTTAAAATTACACTTAAAAAAAAAAGTATCTCAATTCTTCTTCTCTCGCTGCCAGCAAATCGCCATTGCTCGTGAGGGAGACCTGCTGACCAAAGAGCGCCTCTGCTGTGGCCTTTCCATGTTCGAGGTCATCCTGACACGCATACGCAGCTTCCTGCAGGACGGCGTGTGGCGCGGCCCTCCGCCGACCAACGGCGTCATGCACGTCGACGAGTGCATGGAATTCCACCGCCTCTGGAGCGCCATGCAGTTCGTCTACTGCATCCCAGTGGGCACCCACGAGTTTACAGCTGAGTGAGTAACGCCGTCTTTGGGTGACGTGTGAGGGAAAAATGACCTCAAATAATCGGGATGTGGACCCTGGTCGGGGTTTCAGGCAGTGCTTTGGTGACGGGCTTAACTGGGCCGGCTGTGCCATCATCGTGCTTTTGGGACAACAGCGCCGCTTCGACCTGTTCGACTTCTGCTACCACCTGCTCAAAGTCCAAAGACAGGACGGCAAAGATGAGATCATCAAAAATGTGGTGCGTATTTAAGAATAAGTCTTATCTTATACCTTGTGTGTTCATTTAAACTTGTAATCTATCTTTAATTTTATTTTTAATCTTGTCCAGTTTTAGCTGCTATAAGGCCAAACATTGTCCAGCTTTAACTAGTGATGGTCTGGTGAAGCTTCATGAAGCAGTGTCATTATTTTCAGAGCCCACAAGATGGCGGTCTCTGCACTATTTCCTTTGTTTTGAACGACTGTTCTAATGAAACTTCACATCATTTATAAACTGAGGGCGCCACCTACTGACCTTTAAACAACATGACACTGCTTCATGAAGCTTCATCAGCCATCATTAGCTTTAAACAGTCAATACATTTTTTTTTTGTTTTACATGAAAACCACCCTTTAAGGCAGGGATTGACACCACCGTTTCCTCAGGGGCCACTTTATATACTGTGACTGTTATAAGGGGTCGTCAATCCAATAGGAAGAAAGGAAAAAGAATGTTGTGATGAATGATTTTTAATGAGCATTAGTCTCAATCTTAGTGTATACTTTTACGGTTCATTTTTCTGGAGTTTAAATCTTGTTTATCATAATCACACCCACTCTGCTGTGATTGGTCAAACATCAAGGTTTGTCACGCAGTGTCATCAATCCTGGAAGTATCCACCTCCAAGGGACTCGTTGTATAAACAAAGCAGGGCGTGATTACAATTGGCTCTTGAAGTGAATCCATTATTACATCATTATGGACTCCGCTCTTGTAACCTCTCGTTCGCCGTGATTTCAGATAAAAACAACAACAAAAATAAATCATCATGGCTTTTCAAACCGTATTAATCAATACCATATGAACTATTTAAAATGTTTTTCTTTCTCTATGGCCAAGTAAAATGCTTCAAGTACCGTTGGTTGGGGACAACTGTGGAGACCAAAAACATTGTTTCCTTTGGGCTAAACTTATTTTGAAATAATTAAAAGTAGTATTTTATTCTATGATCTTACCTCGAGAATACTTTGCATTCCATCCTGACATTTAACATTTTTCTCTCTGTCAGATATATATGTTAATGCTTGACAAAAGTAGTTGACTATGAGAAGAATAACTCTGTGAACATTAATTAAGACGTTTAAGCTTAATTTTCCTTTTGTAGCACGTTTTAGACTATTTTTGCATTTTCCAACAATATTTAGCAACGTGTTAAATTACAGTCACATGACCAGCATTTACGTTGCGTCTTGTTTATCCTATTCCTTGGTTCGTTCCTAAACCCTGTGTGTGTCTCCCACAGCCCTTGAAGAAGATGGCCGACCGCATCAGGAAGTACCAGATCCTTAACAACGAGATCTTCGCCATCCTCAACAAGTACATGAAGGCGGTGGAGACGGACAGTTCCACTGTGGAGCACGTTCGCTGTTTTCAACCTCCCATCCACCAATCGCTCGCGACCACGTGCTGAAAAAACAAAACAAAAAAAAAACCTGTCACACATTCTTTATAATGTTGTCCTCAAGGGTGTGCGGATAAAGGTTTCGGATCCGAATTAACATAACTGACAAGAACCCGGAGTCTACGTCCACACTACACGTTGTTGTGACTGTGTTTCAATGTGGCATGTGGAACAAATACGCTTACCAACGTGACACAGACGTGTTCGCTTCATGTCTCCATCGTTTTGGGAGGTTTGGTTTAGACAAACGCTAGCACAAGAGGTCACGTGACCTCAGGTGTGGTATGGTAGAGAGAGCCTTCAGAGTAGTGTGGATGTAGAGGCTCTGATGTGACGAGAGGAAGCGGTGAAAAATTAGTTTTTCGTCTCAGAAGCAAGCTTAATCCTGTTCTCCCCCTCACTTGTCGATTCGACAAAATATCTTCCGTCTCTGAGACTGATTTTCCAATTTAAGCCTCCCAACATTAAGTCAGAAAATAAGAAAAAACAACAACACAAAAACGTGTTTATGACTAATATTAAAGCAAATTGATGCTCCAAAGAATGCAAGTACGAAGCTCCACTATGGCACAACTATTATTAGAATATATCTTCGTGCAATAATTTCTCTCCTCATTTGATCACAAAATTATTTTCATTCTTCACAATCCGCTTGCTTTCATTAGCCGCCTTCCTCTTTTTTATTTTCACAAACACATTTCTACCCCATTAACAATGTAAATTTCACTGTTGAACTAAGTGAAGTGTTGTGTGTCGTAACTGTCCTTGTTTTTATATTCTTCATATTTTATTATTTACTCATCACAGCGTTTACTTTGCCTCTATTGCTGACTGGAAAACTCACTTTTCAATATATTTATCGGTTTGAAAGTTGCTTTTTGTTGCACCGTATGTGATCATGATCTTTCGTTGGGGAACGTGATGCTGTGCGGTAGTTACAGCGACGACATAAAGGTATTGGTAGAAATACCTCTCGGTTGTACAAAGACAGTGCTGTGTTACTTTGGCTCATTTCAGTGTGAATAGCTGCTGTGATAAAAAAAAAAATACTGACACACAAATAGAAGGAAACTGACTCAATGTCAGTTATAAAGAAGAGTTTCCAGAATATAATCAGTATTTACTATTAACTTTTACTTTATTTTAGATTAGTCACTTAAATATGCAAAAGAATTCCTAATTTTTTACACAAAAATAAGACGTTATTAGGTCACCCTTTAACATGTTCTGCTTCGTTTTGACTCGAGAAAGTTTCTTGCCTTTGTTATTCCAGTATCTTTTTTTTTTTTTTCATCATATTTATTATGTTCATTTAAAGGTTTATCTAGTTAAAAACGAAAGGTACCAGTGTATCATCTCAGACCTTAAGCATGGAAAAGTGTAATTTATTGTCATCAATGGCTCCATTTTGTGACATGAGGCTTTGTTTATGATATTGCTGTACAAGTGGCCATGTTTTGAAGTACAAAAGCAACTGAGAAAAGATTATAAAATGTACAACAAAATTCCTGGAAAGGATTTGAAATATGTTGTATTTCCATGAAATAAAATGTTTAACTGAAAAAGATACAACTCTGGGTTTTGTTATTGTTTCCATTGATTTTCTGTTCAGCTTAATGTGGAGAATGCTTCTCTTTTTGTGACATTTAGTTATATTACTAGGATGTTATTCTGTTTAAAATGCCACTGAAAATGTTTGCAATTCATACCATGAACTCAAACCATTAGGAAATTAAAGTGAATTTTCTTTCAAGGTATTCCACTGAGATAGTTTGATGGTACTTCAGTTAAAACCCTCGACAGGTCGCCAGTCCATCAGAGATGATGAAGACACATTTAAGGATTATCAATTAACTTGTATGTTTTTTCACTATAGGAGGACACCAGAGTGCATAGGTTAAAACCAAACTGTCATATGGAGAACATGACGACATGCAATTGTAGGAACATATAATAATAATATTTTTCTTTTAACTTTTACATGCACAATGTTTTGAGGGCTCGAGGAAAAGAAACATTGACAACCAAATGCCGTTTGGGAGGAGTGATTGTGTGCAATAATTACATAAAAAGAATTAAAACTTCACAGCCAAAATACGTCATTATTATATATATATATATATTTTTAATAAAGTTACAATGTTGCATTAGTGTAATGAAGAAAAAAGGGGTAATTTATTTTTCAATGGTATGTTTTTGTTCTATAAATGTGTTTGTTTTTATAAGTTTCATATGTATTTGATTTTTTTTTAGTGAGTATTTTTTAAATTATTTAAGAATCTTTGATTTATTGTTGGCAATAGAAAAAGGCGCTTCTTGTAAAATGAGGAACGAAATCACTGACATTGAACTTTTTTTATTTGAATAAAATTGATTACATTTTTTTAATTTAGATTTAGGAATTTAATCCCCGCTAAAACGAAAGAATATATATTTTAGCTTCGATATTAAACGTTACATTTTGATTCGAATTTCGAATTTGTCGCAGGTGAAGAAGGTGCGCGCATGCGCGTCCTCCTGACGTCACACAATACTGTTCGCTGATTGGCTACAAACAGGTCGAACGCTCGATGCCGTAACGTTTGAAATTTCAGCGGCAGGAGGAGGACGTTGCGTCTGCTGTGTGTGTTGTTGTTGTTCACGAGCTGCGCTCTTGCCTCGTCAACATTATCAGAAAACATGTCTTTCTCCAAAGCTCCACTGAAGCGTTTCAACGAACATGTCGGTAAGTTAACGTCTCGCCCGCAGACGAACCGTGTTAGCACCGTGTTGTTGACATGCTAACTATGCTATTAGCTAGCGCTGTCATTGTTGTCGTCCTCACCTAATCCAAGCAGGTTAACTGGTCTGTCGCTAAACCTCGTCGAGCCGTTATCACTGTTAGCAGGTGGATTACGATAATGGACTTAAGGTTGTGCTTTTAACCGAAGGTTGCGCCCCAGCGCCGGGGATCTACGAGATTAAACCCGGGGAACCCAAAGGAGCAGCTTCCTTCAACAGATCTGATCGATTCAAACCTCCTAAGACAGGTCAGTGGCTCCAATAAGCACATTAAAGCACACAGAATCACTTGACCTCTGTGTTTGTTGTGATCACTCTCTGTGGGGTTGTTTTTTTTTTAGTTGCAGGAAGCTCCTTAGCTCCTCGACCATCATCTCCATCCAGACATCCATTAGTGTCACCTGTCAGGAGGACTTTGTCAGTGGACGTCCTCGTAAGTTGTCTCGCTCACTCACAAGCCAAAGAAGCCTTCTGTTAGAAATACACTTGGCATGACTCTGTTATTTCAGTAAAGTTAGTTTGAATCATTCTAATTAAAGTGGCATTTTATTTTTGTGGAATTTATAAAGGGTTAAGTAAGTAGGTAAGTAAAGATTATTTATAACAACGCCTTTCTAGACCAGGGTCACAAAGTGCCTTTACAATCAAAAACAATATACAGATACAATGCATGCATTAAAGATCAACACACATAAGAGTTTTAGAAAATCACGGGAAAGCCTGCACAAATTAGAATGTCTTAAGATGTTTCTTGAAGGTGTCAGTCAAACACAGAGGGAGAAGAAGATCGTTCCAAAGCTTAGGAGCAACTGGAAGGATTTCTCTCCTCTGGTCCAGAAGGGTGTTCAGGAACCATCAGTAGATTCTGATCCACAGACCTCAAACCATGTATAGATAGCTCTGAAAGTAAGAACCAGAATTTTAAAATTGAGCCTGAAAGAAACTTTCAGTCAGTGAAGAGTTTTAAGGATCGAGGAAATGTGATTTCTTCTACTAGACCGGATAACAATTCTCGCTGCATAGTTTTGTATTAACTGCAGGCGAGAAGGCTCCTTCTTGTTTAGACTAAAAGGTCTTTACTTTTACTTTAAAGCTAAAAGTTCAACATTTCATTCAATGTTTTTCTTTATTTTCATGAATATTTAGATTGTAAATTATCACTGAAGGCATCAAAACTATGAATGAATACGTATCGAATGATGTACTTGACAAACTAATATAATAAAATAACTGACTTATAGTCTAGTTTCTTCAAAGTAGCCACTTTTCTTCTAAACAAATATTTGCAGACTTTTATCTTTGTCTTGATCAATTCAAGAGGTAGTCACCTTACATGTTTTTCAACTCGCAGGTATGTCTTGTCTTTGTTGCTTTGTGGAATTTCTTGACTATTTAATAGTGTTGGTCCATCTGTTGTGTTGTGTAAAAGTTAGGTTGAAACGCAGCCAACGGCACATATTGGACAACTGTTAGAATTGAAATTATGACAAGAACCAATCTGCTAAATTAAGAGACACGAGTGACCATCATTACTTTAAGAAACGAAGATCAGCCAGACCAGAAAATTGCAAAAACTTTGGACATACCTAAAAGGCTCTCTGTTTTTGTCTATATTTTTTTGTCAAAATATGCTGTCATTCAAGTTGAGCTGCTTTTGTTGCACTACAGTAAAAAAAACATTCCATAAAGCTAAGTTAGACCTTGGCGGATGTGGCCCTCAAAACGAGTATACAAAGTGTTTTGTTAAAAAGCTCACTTCTTGTCATGACAAAAACTGAGTAGATTAACTGATTTAACAAAAATGAACATTCCCAAACCTACAAATGATTTAGCATATCTATTTATATTCAGTCTTCTGAAGGTGAAACTATTTTCTTCTTGGGAGGATGGACAATGAATTTTTTGACCTTTGTGAAATGAACCACTATCTCTTTACAGTCAGAAGGATCGACTCTTAAGAAAGGGAAGCAAAGCATGACTTTTGAGAAGAAGCTAACGGTTCAGCTGGAAAATGAGGTACTTAAACATTACACCCCTTTTTAATTAAATTTAGATATTTCTCTTGTTATAGCCTTGTTGTTTCCTCCTCGCAGATCCGAACACTGGTACAGCAGCGTGGAGAGCAAGACCGGCGCTTTCTCTCGTTGGAGGAAGAGTCGAAAAAAGTTGAGGCTAAGCTGCTGGCTTCCCTCAGGGAGAAGACTGCACTCGGTGCCAACGTTCAAACGCTGGAGAGGCAGAAAGCAGAGCTAAAAAAAGTCAATGATTTCCTCAAGAACAAGGTCGGAATAAGAGAAAATGGTTAATTTAAAAAACATTATTCAAAGTCACATTTTCAAAGGGTACATCTTCCTTCAGGTTTCTGCTGACACCACCAAAAAGAGAATACATTCCCTCACTACGGAACTGATGGAGGCCAGAAACAATTTGGACAGTAAAAACAAGGTGCAACGACTTCTTCTCATCTTTTGGTCAAACCTCTCGTTCAGTGATGATGACCTTCTTCTTATTGTCCCGCAGGAGTTAAATAGTCTGCAGGGTAACACACGAGACGGACTTAAAAAGCTAGAAGGTGATCTCCGAACTGCCAACAAGACAATAACTAGCCTTAAAGATAAGCGTAAAGATTTAGGTGAGCTCCAATTATTTTCAATTTTTGGAAAGTGATCATTGTAATTTTACCGCACGTTGTTTTGCCTGTTTACAGATGACCTTTATCGAGTCACAAAAAATATCAATGAGGAGCTGGAGAGTGAGAACGCCAGATTGCAAGGTACAAAAAAGTGTTTTTTGGAGATGAATGTTCTCAGAAAAAGTTGTATATATCTATTTCCAACATGTTTGCTCAATGATCCTTAAAAAATGAGCATGAAAAACAGAAATAAATACCAACGATAAACAAATCCAAATGTTTTTCTCAGAAAAACACGCTTCTTTGTGTGTTTAAATAGATTCATGCTTATCATATTAATAAGATGGTCGTACCTGTCTTCACCTTGGAAAGATTTTAAGGAACTATTTTGCTTCCACAAGAAGCAAAACTCTATTATAATTGAGGTTTGGTTGATGTTTTTCAGCTGTGGTGCAAGAGCTTACACAGGAGGTCAAAGCCTTGCAGGGATACTTGGATGCTGCGAATGAACAGATCCAGGTAGAGCCGGAAATTCACTTCATTAAATTGTATTTCGAGGCATGAATCTTTTTTATCTTGTAGGATCTTCGCCTCAAACTTGAAAAAACCTCTGCTGAAGAATCTCAACAGGACAGAATCAAGTACGATTTAACCAACAGCAAGATTTTGTGAATGCATTCTAATGTTTGTTTGTATTATTTTTTCAGAGACCTGGAGATTGAGCTGGAACAGCGCATCACAGAGCTGTTGACGACTGAAGACCTGTTGACTCAAAAAAAGAGTGAAGCCTTAAAATGCCAGCAAGACCTGGAGGCTTCTCGTCAGGCTTTAGATGAGACGAAGCGGCAGTTGGAAGAGAAGGAGCTGGAGTTGAGGAAGTCACAGAACTCCGCGATCGACCTTGAGGAGCAGTTGAGGGTCGCTAAGCAAGATGTGCTGGACTCTCAGGGGGCTCTTTTGAAGCAGGAAAAGGAGGTGCTTCGATTCCGAGAGGCGCTCAGGAGAACAGAACAGGAACTGGACGAGAGGGTGGCACACATGGAGCAGAAGTGGATGTTGTCTGAGGAGGAGAAAAGTATGCATCACCTTCTTGATTTGTGGAAATTTCAGCTGTAGATCAAAGTTTGACGATCGTGCTTGAATGATTCTTTCAGAGCGAACACAGGTGGAAGATCTGAGGAGAGTGGAGGAGTTAAAAGCAGAAGTCAACAGGCTGATGAAGACCATCAACGATGAGCAGACAAAGCGATTCCAGCTGGAGCAGCTACATGAAGCCGTTTCAGAAGAACTGGCCAAAGAAAAGGTTTTTAAAAAAAAAAAAAAATCTCAGGAGGTTCAATTATTAAAGTTGCTTTCATATATTTGATTTACTCTTTATTTCCCGTAGGCCCTTGTCGACTCTTTGTCGGTGCTGTTCGAGCAAGAGAAGCAGGACTCTGAAGAGAAGTTTAAACAGCTGGAGGATGAGATGGAGGAGGTGCTGGGGGAGTTGTCTCTGATGGAAAATGCTCAGAGCAGACTGGAGGTCATGGAGAAGAGTCAGGAGGCTTGCGATAGGCTGCAGGAGGAAAAGGAAGAACGAGAGAGGGAGCTGTGCGACGCAAAGGAACTTCTGAACAAGTGAGTAGGAAACGTATGCTGTAGGCCTATGATCTGGACCTGCTGGAGCTCATCTGATGATGTAAGTGCGGCTATATTTGGACAAGAAAAGAATCTAATGGCCATTACATATAGAAAGGCTACAAGAAATATAACCTTAAGCCACATTGTCAGAAGTAAAAGTGGTGCAACATGCCATTAAACTACATTCTTCACACACTATATTATGCAGCAGCAATTAACTAACATTAACCCTTAATATTTATCTCTTTATTCAATTTTAATAAAACAAAATGACAAACTTGACATGATGAACCTCGACTTCCTTTTACCTGTTTTCAAATGTAAAAAAAAAAAAGTATATTTGACAATAAATAGTTGCAAACACATTAAGAACATGCATGTCATGATTATTTAAAAAGGGCACAATTGAAATGATAAACTTGTTCTTTAATTAACTACAGTTTAATTTTGTAAAACTCTACGACCGTCTTTATGGTTCTTATAAATGGCAATAGATGACAAACCAATAAACGACAATGATCACATCTAAGAAGTCGCATTGTTTTACATGATCTTGTTCAGAGTTCTATTTTATTTACTAGATTTAAAAAAAAATCGAGTAGATCTATTTTATACTATGTAAGTAAGTAATTTATATTTGTAGATACCCAATTAAATATATACTTTAAAAGATCAAGACGCATAAGACAAACACAAGAGTCTCAGAGAATAAAGGAAAACTATTTTCGACAATGGTTAAACCACATGCTAGACACAAATCTTTATTTTTAATTACTTAAAAAAGGATTAAAAAAAAAAGTGACATATTTTTCACATCTTATTTTTATTTATCTATTGATCAGTTTAGTTTTTAAATTGACAACAGCTATTAAATGTATTTAATTATTTTTAAAAGGAAAATAAGTCTACTTTTTTAACCTTATTCAGAAAAGACACTGAACATTCCTCCGCCATGATGGATCTTCAAGACACTCACCTAACATCCCTCAATAAAATCCAGGAGGTTCTCACAGAGCTGGAGAGGTGAGGATTGATTTCTCTTCTCAGATTTGTTGAGCTTTGGTTTGAAAATTGTGCTGAAAATGTATCACAACTTTCAGCACGAAAAAGTCTCTGAGTGCCGCTGAGGAGAAGCAGAAGAGTCTGGAGGTGGAGGCAGAGCGAGTGAACCTCCACATAAAGGACTTGGACAGAGTGGTTGAACAAAAAGAGGAGCTGATGAAGAGAGTGACGGGTGATTTGGAGGAGCAGCAGAAGATGATGTTGGAGGAGAGAGAAGCTTGGGAGAGGAAAGCTGAGTAAGTCTTCGTAAGAGTGAAAACACTTCAGGTTTGAGTAGTTTTCTTAAACCTGCTTTTCTTTCCACAGAACGGTACAGATGACACTCTCTGAGAAGGAGAAGGAGGTCGAAGCCTTCGAGAGACTGCAGGAGGAAAAGGAAGAACTTAAGACAGAGCTGTGCGACGCAAAGGAGCTTTTGAACAAGTGAGTAGGATATTTGAGTCTTGCACAAGAGATTAAAAAAGGGAAGGATCATGATTATTCTGACCTTAAATCACCTAAAATGATATTCAAGACACGGCGTTAAATGCCAAATAATGCTATACGATAGCAGTTTAGTGACAGGCTAATTGCATAATGACAACACGTCCTGAACTGCAGTGCATGCTGACATTGATCCCATTTTCTCTTGCATTAATAAAAAAAAAATACTGACAAACTGAAGATTAATATTTTCTATACATTATTGTTCTTAAAAAATAAATGCAAAGTCATATATAGTTGCAAACACTAAAGGTGCTGATTTAGATAATACACATGTTTTTTACATAGCTACTGTTAACCTTTTTACACCAGGAGTAACTTAATTTCCATCTTATTTTTTTCTTTAAATCTAATGTTTTGGACAGTGTTGGTGCACCTTATACACGCATGCTTGTCTTTCTTTAAATGTTCATGTATATATGTGGTAACTAAGAGCATTATAAATAATTGTACATATACATTACTACACATTTTTTACCTTTTATAAAATTAAGTCTGGTCTGAGTGTGGCACATTTTCCCTTTTTTTTAACATCTCATTGAAAAGTAAATTTGATAAATTGACCATTTTTACATTCCTTTTATGATTTTTAGGTTAAGGGAGAAAATGGCAAAATCTATTTGGGAATGAGACCAACATAAAACAAAATGCCTGGGACTTATAGAGTCTTTTTATTCTTTCTTTTGTGACTAATGTTGATTATTTGTGTATCAAAAAATGTATTTATTTTTAAGAATATGAATCTATTTTTGTTTACCATTACTCAGAAAAGACACTGAACATTCCTCTGCCATGATGGATCTTCAAGACGCTCACCTAACATCCCTCAATAAAATCCAGGAGGTTCTCACAGAGCTGGAGAGGTGAGGGTTGATTCCTCTTCTCATATTTGTTGAGCTTGGGTTTGAAAATTGTGCTGAAAATGTATCACAACTTTCAGCACGAAAAAGTCTCTGAGTGCCGCTGAGGAGAAGCAGAAGAGTCTGGAGGTGGAGGCAGAGCGAGTGAACCTCCACATAAAGGACTTGGACAGAGTGGTTGAACAAAAAGAGGAGCTGATGAAGAGAGTGACGGGTGATTTGGAGGAGCAGCAGAAGATGATGTTGGAGGAGAGAGAAGCTTGGGAGAGGAAAGCTGAGTAAGTCTTCGTAAGAGTGAAAACACTTCAGGTTTGAGTAGTTTTCTTAAACCTGCTTTTCTTTCCGCAGAACGGTACAGATGACACTCTCTGAGAAGGAGAAGGAGGTCGAGGCCTTTGAGAGACTGCAGGAGGAAAAGGAAGAACTAGAGAAAGAACTGTGCGACGCAAAGGAACTTTTGAACAAGTGAGTAGGAATTTTTAGTTTGCACAAGAGATTAAAAAAGAGAAAGCTCACGAGAATTCTGACCTTAAATCACCTAAAACTATGTTCAAGAAACGGCGTTAAACACCAAATAATGCTATACGATAGCAGATTAGTGACAGGCAAGTGCATAATAAGAACACATACTGAACTGCAGTGCATGCTGGGAAAGCACTTCTGACATTGATCCCATTTTCTCTTGCATTAATAAAAACAAAAAATACTGAAACTGAAAGTTAATATTTTGTAAACATTATGCATTTGTGTTTAATTTTTACGAACGATAAATAGTTGCAAACACTAATAGTGCTATTCTTCACCGTTTTACAGCAGGAGTAATTTTATTGCTCATCTTAATGTAGAATTTACAAATTATGAAACTGTTATAAATATTTGTCCGAACTGCGTCTTGACTTATTCCTGGAAAAATGACATTGTTTTCATATATTTTTTCAGTTTTATGTTATTTTATTTCTTTCTTTATTAAAAAATGTATTAGGAGCATTATAAATAATTGTAAATAAACATTACTACACATTTATTACCCTTGGAAAACTAAGTCTAGTTTGCGTGCCCCACATTTCTTTTTTCCGTCTCATTGAAAAGTTAATTCTAAGTTGACCGTTTTTTTTAATGTTTTTCAAGTTAAGGAAGAAATCGACAAAATCTGTATCGATTTGTGGGAATAAAAAAAAAAAAAAAATCTGGACTTCCATAGTCTTTTTCTTCTTTCTTTTATGACTATTATTGATTATTTGTGAATCAACTAATGTGTTTAAGAATATGAATCTATTTTTGTTTAACCTAATTCAGAAAAGACACTGAACATTCCTCCGCCATGATGGATCTTCAAGACGCTCGCCTAACGTCCCTCAACAAAATCCAGGAGGTTCTCACAGAGCTGGAGAGGTGAGGATTGATTTCTCTTCTCATATTTGTTGAGCTTGGGTTTGAAAATTGTGCTGAAAATGTATCACAACTTTCAGCACGAAAAAGTCTCTGAGTGCCGCTGAGGAGAAGCAGAAGAGTCTGGAGGTGGAGGCAGAGCGAGTGAACCTCCACATAAAGGACTTGGACAGAGTGGTTGAACAAAAAGAGGAGCTGATGAAGAGAGTGACGGGTGATTTGGAGGAGCAGCAGAAGATGATGTTGGAGGAGAGAGAAGCTTGGGAGAGGAAAGCTGAGTAAGTCTTCGTAAGAGTGAAAACACTTCAGGTTTGAGTAGTTTTCTTAAACCTGCTTTTCTTTCCGCAGAACGGTACAGATGACACTCTCTGAGAAGGAGAAGGAGGTCGAGGCCTTTGAGAGACTGCAGGAGGAAAAGGAAGAACTAGAGAAAGAACTGTGCGACGCAAAGGAACTTTTGAACAAGTGAGTAGGAATTTTTAGTTTGCACAAGAGATTAAAAAAGAGAAAGCTCACGAGAATTCTGACCTTAAATCACCTAAAACTATGTTCAAGAAACGGCGTTAAACACCAAATAATGCTATACGATAGCAGATTAGTGACAGGCAAGTGCATAATAAGAACACATACTGAACTGCAGTGCATGCTGGGAAAGCACTTCTGACATTGATCCCATTTTCTCTTGCATTAATAAAAACAAAAAATACTGAAACTGAAAGTTAATATTTTGTAAACATTATGCATTTGTGTTTAATTTTTACGAACGATAAATAGTTGCAAACACTAATAGTGCTATTCTTCACCGTTTTACAGCAGGAGTAATTTTATTGCTCATCTTAATGTAGAATTTACAAATTATGAAACTGTTATAAATATTTGTCCGAACTGCGTCTTGACTTATTCCTGGAAAAATGACATTGTTTTCATATATTTTTTCAGTTTTATGTTATTTTATTTCTTTCTTTATTAAAAAATGTATTAGGAGCATTATAAATAATTGTAAATAAACATTACTACACATTTATTACCCTTGGAAAACTAAGTCTAGTTTGCGTGCCCCACATTTCTTTTTTCCGTCTCATTGAAAAGTTAATTCTAAGTTGACCGTTTTTTTTAATGTTTTTCAAGTTAAGGAAGAAATCGACAAAATCTGTATCGATTTGTGGGAATAAAAAAAAAAAAAAAATCTGGACTTCCATAGTCTTTTTCTTCTTTCTTTTATGACTATTATTGATTATTTGTGAATCAACTAATGTGTTTAAGAATATGAATCTATTTTTGTTTAACCTAATTCAGAAAAGACACTGAACATTCCTCCGCCATGATGGATCTTCAAGACGCTCGCCTAACGTCCCTCAACAAAATCCAGGAGGTTCTCACAGAGCTGGAGAGGTGAGGATTGATTTCTCTTCTCAGATTTGTTGAGCTTTGGTTTGAAAATTGTGCTGAAAATGTATCACAACTTTCAGCACGAAAAAGTCTCTGAGTGCCGCTGAGGAGAAGCAGAAGAGTCTGGAGGTGGAGGCAGAGCGAGTGAACCTCCACATAAAGGACTTGGACAGAGTGGTTGAACAAAAAGAGGAGCTGATGAAGAGAGTGACGGGTGATTTGGAGGAGCAGCAGAAGATGATGTTGGAGGAGAGAGAAGCTTGGGAGAGGAAAGCGGAGTAAGTCTTCGTAAGAGTGAAAACACTTCAGGTTTGAGTAGTTTTCTTAAACCTGCTTTTCTTCCTACAGAGTGTTGCAGATGAGGCTCGCTGAGAAGGAGAAGGAGTTCAGAGCCAGGGAGGGAAGTCAGGCGGCACTGACCAGGGAGCTCCAGCAGAAGCTCCAGGTCCTGATCCAAGAGAAGGTATTATCACACTTTGATCTTTGTACTTACGGCCCAAAATAAGTTTAATTTAAATGTGACCAGGATTAGTGAGTTTGACTTGGCTTAGCAACATGAAGGTGGAAACTGAGCTGTCGTTACTGACTATAAATGGTAAAGAATGACAGAAGACACTTGTGGTATTCAAAGGTGTTGCGCTCTAGTGTAACGAAGGGAACCCTGGTGTGAGCCTGAAATTCTCCTTCTGATTCCCGCCTCCGTCCTTTAGGAGCAGCTGGTTTCGTTTGCCTCCGAGCGAAACGCACTACTCAGCGAAAACGGAGCAAATCAAGATGAGCTGAGCAAACTGGCCGACGCCTACTCTCGCCTGCTGGGTCACCAGAACCAGAAGCAGAAAATCAAACACATCATGAAGCTCAAGGATGAAAACCTGACCCTCAAACAGGTGCGCAGCGACATGAGCGGTTCTCGACGACTTATCTTAGGCTAACACCAGGGTTTCTGTGCGAGCAGGAGTTGTCTAAGCTGCGCCGGCAGGTCAAAGGTCAAAAGTGCGATCTGGATCAGCTGAAAGAGAAACTTCCCGGGGGTCCCCGTCACAGGTTCGATCCCAGCAAGGCGTTCCAGCACGACAAAGAGAACCAGGACACGGAAACAGCCGGACCTCTGAGAGAAGGTGAGAAACCCCAAAATAATGAAACGGGAATTTATTTAAAACATTTTTAAAATGGAGACTAATTCTTGTTTCTGTCGTCAGGGAATCATTGTATGTGACCTGGGACGAGGTAAACAAGACGAGAGCATTTATTTTTTTATGTCTTCTAACTATTTTAACTCATTAATGTAGATTTGTCTGGGTTTTATCTGGGGGAAAAAAGACGTTGGAGTGGAAGATGTTCCTTTTTTTTAACTAATCATATGAACTGTTCTTAATTTAGTTGTAAATAAAAGTTTGTTTTTTTTCAACACCAAATATGCTTTCCAATTTTTCATATATCAGGATTTTTCGTTCATGTCCGCCTTCATCCAGCAGAGGGGAGTGTAAGACTGGTCACAAACGCTCCTAAATCTAAACAAACGTACACGAATCATAGACTCGAGCTGCATGTTTAGGGAACGGGCCACACGTCTTTATTTCAACCCGTAATCGTCTCCATGACCCGTTTGTTGTCGGATCAGTCGCAGTAGTCCTCCAGGTGTTGAAGGCTGCATGGCTTATGGCAGCAGCGCTCCACGATTCCTCGCTTCACCTTCGCCTCGTCACGTCCGGAGAAATCCCTGAGCAGCCGTTCTTGTCTGGCCTTTTTAGACAGCAGCCCTTTGAAGCAGAGACACTCGCTTTAGGTCTCAAACTTATTTGCACTTTAGTTGCAGTCTAGAGTGAGTTTATTTATTTTTATAGGTTCTTTTTAGACATTTTACTAAACTAAACGTTGCTTGGTTTAGAATTTTAGTCCAATGAATAATCCAACAAAGACACACATCAAGTGAGAAATAAGAAATTTACAAGCATTATTTAAAAGCCATATTGAAAAACTTCATTATTTAACATTTTCTGAACACAGTTTTGTTTTACAGTAGTACATTTAGATTCATGTTACACTTTATGTTAAACATTAAACTTTTAATTGATATATAATGGTAAAATAATTGAGTTGAAAAAAAATAAACTAAAGTATTTACGTCCCCACATACTAATTCTGAATCAAATTTAATCCTCAAAGTAAACACTTTAGAAGATATCTGTCATATAAAAATGATCACAGCAGCCTCTCTAAACAATAGTCATACATCAAGTAGTAGCTCTTGTGTCTTGTATCATGTGACAAACAGACAAAAAAACAAAATGGAATGCATAAAAGAAAGCATCAAAAGAAGAAAAAATATCAGCATCAGCTCTTGGATTCATTCTTTTCAATTTTTCTTTCATTTTAAGAAAAATAAAGACAAAACTATACTTTGTAGTAAGTAGTGAACATATACATATACTTGAATACTGAATTAACCTGTATTTGAACTTTCATATCAATCTCACACATGAGTTTTCGACCACCTAAGTGTCCTGAATGACTTTAATGCTTTGCCGCCCAGCCAGCCAATCACGACTGTCGTTCACTTTGACATGGCAATATAGATGAAGAATGTAAATACAGTATTGTAGCAACCAATCAGCCTTCTTTAAATGAAGCAGAAATGCATCATGGGAGGGTATTGTTTTGTTGGCACCATAAGTAGGTGGGTGGGGTAATTGGTATGTGGGTGAGTCGAAGTTTATCTTTTTCTTAAATAAATCACCGGTGTGAGCAAAGAAGATGAGATTTTCTGTTGGTGCCTGCATCTTAAATAATTATATAAATACCGTACTATATGCAAAAATAACGGCGAATCTGCGGCGAGAAACTACTGAATTTTCCAATAAATAAGAGATTATAATCTATAGGAAATTGAAGAGAAAAGTCTGTTTTTTTGCATGACTATAACAATACTTATTTAATATTTTATTTACTGTTTAATCTTGTATGATATTTTTTTCAAAATGCTCTTTATTTTATAATAACTAAAGAGTGAATTTATTAACCATTTCCATATTTTCAAAACGCACTCATGGGCAAACATTGATTTTTATAAATGGTCATACATGATTTTTCCAGTGTTCTTACCCAGCACATGCTCCAAATCCCTCTTGCGGGAGAAGCCCGGCCGGAAGTAAAAGCCCTTCTCCCCGCACACGAAGTAGAGCGCGTCCACCAGGTGGGAGCCGCACAGGTGCCTGGCTGGCAGCGTGGCGACCCTCTGTGGCGGCTGCAGCACCAGCAGCACCAACAGCACGGACGCTGCCCATGGTACTCCGGCCATAGACGGCAGACCTGTCCGTGCAACACGAGCGCTCGATCAGGAACTTTGACAAATACATGAAGGACGCTCATGATCACGGACCATCAAAAGCGTGCAGTTGTAGTGCTTCTATTTTGTTCTCTAAACTGTTGGCTTCTGAAACTCCCAGTGACATTGATGAAGCGGCTTGACCCTCACAAGTTTGGACGGAGCACAGGTGTGAGCGACATCGTGGAGGCAAACAAGGTTCTGCTCAATGCTATCCTTGAGATGACTGGAAATAAAAGATGAAAATTGATTTATTTATTTTTTGGTCGGCTGTGCGTCACCTTCAGATCGGCCTTATTTAAAAACTTTCTCTTTAAAATGCATCACGATATCTTTTCTTCATCCTCCTCTTGACAAATGTGTCATCGCGATGTGAACAAAACTTCCTTCTTGATGATACTTTCTGTTAAATTAATACATTTGTCAAAATTGCAAAACCAACAACTTTGGAAATCTGAATATATTTTTTGTTTCCTTTGCTCTGGGAAGAATCTGCGGAGCAACTAGACTTTATTTTGTAGCGGTTTCTTTTGAATGCCTACTTCATACAAGAGGATTTATTCACATTTTAACTTTATTACGGAACTAATAGTACTTATTACCATTCTGTCTGTTTGCAGTTGGTACAGAAAATTTCTATGATCAATAAAAAAAATAAGTACCGGTAATCATATTTAAGTATCAGCAGATCCCTATATTGTTTCTTTTTTTTAGAGACCTATTTTTTTTCTCACAAATATCTATTTATTGAAAATGTGAAACTTTCTCCTTATTTGGCTTATTTTGCTGCCGCACTAGGTATTTTTATTTAAAAGGTGATTAACTGTAACGTATCTCGAACACTCTTATTGCACCAATTGAATGTTACAGTTATATTATAATCTGTGCATTATTATATCTGTGTGCAATTACACTGTAATATACATATTAATATCTACATATTGAATTTATATACAGGTGCAATATTTCCTGGAGACATTGTATGTAATATGTCTGATACCTGATGAATTATATTCATGTTTTAGGGTTTTGATATATTTTACATGAAAACAAAATGATGTATATATTTAATTGATTTAATATTTGACATTTTAGACTTTTAAGAAACACTGTCTTCTAATCTGTTAACAAAAAAACTGCATCTACTGTGATTCTGATATAAACACGGATCTATTTTTTTTTTAAAAGAGCCAGATATTTGAGTTATTTACCAAAGAAAACGGTCTGGAGAAACAAATAAATATTTATTTTCGTGACAACTAAAGTGTCTTTAAATCACTAGTCTGGCATTTTTGCATCCATCAATGTTTAAAAAAAAAAAAAAAAGATTTTTTAAATTCCACGTGTTCCTCCTTCTCGTCGTAAAATCCCACTCGTGATGGACTCCGTCCTGAGTTTGAAGTTCACCTGCTGCTTCAAGGTGAAAAGCACATTTAGCAGTCGCTCAGACTCTATATGGAGCTTTTTGCAGACACCTTATAGTCTCCGCTAGATTATTGGATCGCGTATGAATCATTTTAACGGCGTCTTTAACAATGTACCTGTGCAAGCTGTTGGCATCTCTCTCTCTAGATCTCCCTCACCCCCTCCCTCCCTCCCACCCTGCTGGCCCAGCGCCAGCCCTCTTGGCACCGCAGATTAGTTGAATAATAGATCCGCTCGCGTCTTTACCTCCATCCTTTTGTATTCCACACAAACATGGTTGGAAGTGGGAAGAGAGAAGCGTTGCCTACCTGTGTCAGAGGCCCGAGTGCGGCGGAGCGGCAGGTGGTGAGAGATGAACCAAGGCCCGGGGGTTTTACTCCCTTGAACCAGAAAATCTCCACTTGGCCACCTTTCCCCCTTTATACCTCCACCTGGACGCCTTGTCGCCCACGGCGCCAGCGTCCCGCTCATAAGTACGTTGATCTGCTTTGAGTGGCATTAAGTCAGTCTCTGAGTGAGGACTCGAGAGGAAACCTGAGTCTGGCCCCTGCTGTGTGATGTCCTGACTGGCACGCTTCGCTGACCGGTGCCATATGTCCCGTGTGGATCACACTGCATATAGATTAGAGGACTTCTTGACCTGTAGCCGGCGCCTGTTATAGAGAGCTGGACGAGACAATTAAGATTACAAATACACCCGAATTTCTGGTTACATCTTGAGCTATAATGAAATCTCAGGATACGCATATCTGGAGTTATGGGTATCTCAAGATATTTATATCATTAGTTAAGAGTTAAGAACAATTTAAATTAATTGTACCTCTGTTGCTCCGTACCAGAAGCTCTAGAAATAAGCTCATATCTTTAAATGTAAATTAATCTTATTATATTTTTTCTCAGGGCACAGTTGGCATTAGTAACTCCAGATACTAATATCTCGAGATACTAATATCCCAAGATACTGATATCTTAGTATAGGGATATTTCATGATATCAGAATCTTGATATCAGTATGTTGAGATATCAGGATCTCAATATCAGTATCTTCAGATATTAGTATCTCATAATATTCTTATTCCAAGATATCGAGATCTCGAGATACTAAAATCTCGAGAAACGGATATCACAAAATATTCCTATTTGAAGATATCAGAATCTCAAGATATTAATATCTTGAGATTCTGATATCTAGATATGGATATCACGAGATATCCCTGTACCAAGATATCTGTTTCTCAAGATACTAATATCTCGAGATACTGGTATCAGATAAAGGATTTCTCATAATATTCCTTACCCAAGATATCAGTATCTCGAGATAATAATATCTTGAGATACTGATATTGAGATACTGATGTCTGGTAATATTCCTATCCCAAGATATCAGTTTCTCGAGATACTAATATCTCGAGATTCTGATATTGAGATACTGATGTCTCGTAATATTCCTATCCCAATATATCAGTTTGTCTAGATACTAATATCTCAAGATACTTATATTGAGATACGGATATCCCGAGATATCCCTATACCAAGATATCTGTTTCTCAAGATACTAATATCTTGAGATATTGGTATCGAGATACGGATATCAGGAAATATCCCTATACCAAGATATCAGTATCTCGAGATAATGATATCAAGATACTGATATCTCATAATATTCCTATCCCAAGATATCAGTTTCTCAAGATACTAATATCTTAAGTTACTGCTATCTTGAGATTTCCCTATAACAAGATAGGAGTATCTGGAGAATTTATTATCTCCAGATACTGATATCTTGACACCGATGTTGAAATACCTATATTGTGGTTCTGATATCTCAAGATACTTATATATCGTGATACTGATATCACGAGATATCCCTATACCAATATATCAGTATCTCAAGATACTAATATCTCGAGATACTGATATCTTGTAATATACCTATTTCAAGTAATCAGTTTCTCAAGATACTAATATCTTGAGATACTGATATCAGGAGATATCCCTATACCAGGATATCAGTATCTCAAGATACTAATATCTCGATATATTGATATTGATATCGAGATATTGATATTATGTAATATACATATTTCAAGATATCAGTTTCTCAAGATACTAATATCTTGAGATACTGATATCACGAGATATCCCTATACCAAGATATCAGTATCTTGAGATACTAATATCTCAAGATACTGATGTTGAGATACCTATATCGAGATTCTGATATCTCAAGATACTGATATCTTGAGTACCAATATGCCAAGATACCCGTATCTCAAGAAAATAATCTATAAATATCAATTTATTGATAATTAAATACTGATATCTCAAGATACTGATGATGAGATACTGATATCTTAATACACTGATATATCTTGGGATTACTGATATGGAGATATAGAGAAAAAGTTACATTACATAAAAACACATTTTCAAAATTTATAGCACGAAATGAATGGTTAAAAAAAAAAATCAAATAAATATAATAAAAAAAACATAACATAAATTAATTTTAAGTTTAATATTTTGTTCAATGAAAAAGAAAAGTATGATAAATCAAGCAGAAATTATTTATAAAAATATATATTTTTATTCCCTTAACATAAATAATGTTAAATAAAAACAGAAAAAAAACAAACAGTTGTTCAAATTAAATAAACCTGTTGAAATAGTTTGATTGCAGTTCATGTGTAAGACTTCAATGTATTTTATTGTATCTAAAAAACGAACAAATGTACTGTATATGATTGTATATAACTCACAGACTTACAGTAAAGAGGCGTAAAAGACAATTTTAGATTAACATAAACAATGAAAAACAATCATTTTTGGATTCTCAGGTTGTGAAGTGAATAGATGAAATTCCAACCCCTACATGATCTCTATCGTTACCTGTTGAATTGAAATTATGCAGTTAATTCTCGCCGATATATTTGGGTTGAATGTTGGTTAAAATGATATCAGTTGAATCAGCAAAACACACTCGGTATTTAATATTTCTCACTAGTAACACCAGCTAAACACCCCAAAATAAATGGCTGCGGCTTCAGATCAACCATCTGCCGCACTCCGATTAAGAAAGTTGTGGAATGTGATATTTACAATAAAAAAAAAATGCATTCCTTCTGTTGGGGGTTTTCGGCAGCGCTTCCCACGTGGCAACTTTGCAACAAATATTTAGTCATAAATCCATGTGAGCGTTTAAACTCTTCGTTTTAAAGTTTTCTTTTTGTTTTTACATGTTCACCATCTGCACCAGCGTCTGCTCCCGCCGGATGTAAATGTGGAACTTTTTTTTTCTAATCACCTCAAATATTAATGCTTAAGAAATGTGAATAGAAGAACATCTGAAATCGTTATGTTGGCCCTAACAGATGAGATATTTAAACACGCACATAATAGAGCGGATGTTTACCAAACACATCCACGTCACTGACTTCAGGCACATTAATAAACATCTGTGAAGCAGCTCCGTTTCACAATAAAACTGCATTTTTCCACATCTGCGACGCTTTAAAAATGCACCCAGCACTTTTTATTTGTTACGATAAAAAATGATTTTTATATCGGTAATAATAATGGGTGCACCAGGGAATTTGCAACTTTGTGGAGGCAAAACAGAGAAACTCATTTATAGCGTACAGAGCAGAGGCAGCTAATGCATATTCCGCGGCTCCCTGGAGTCCACTCTCCGGGTTTTAGCTGAAGGTGTTACTGATGCAGGCTATTAAGGAATGCCAAAAATAACCGGAATAACAGAGCAAAGTTTCAAAAAGTCGAAACATCTGATAAGGACGCTGTGATTCTTTTACCTTCTGTCGATGACAATAATCCAACGTTCGATAACAGAACTGCTTTAAGCTAAAATGCTAATCATGTCTGAGTAGAAAAATGTTTTAGATTTAAATATATGATCTTATTTTAATCCCAAAATCTCATTAAAGATTATTTTATGGGTCTTTTTTTTATTACAACTTGTATGGTTTTACTGTCATCAAGGGCCACAATATTTAGGATGGAAAACATGTCCTTAAAATGATGGGACAAAAGATAAAATGTTCTTATCAATGTGTACAAAGTGTAATTCATTCGATTGTTTACGATTTGCTTTCATGTCTATACTTTTCTAGACATTTCCATCGCAGGGAAACAAAACAAAATTCAATGAAAAGGTTTTTTTTTTACAATTCAACTAGATCATGAAACATCTATAAATGATCCCTTTTATTTTGACCTGATGGGGCCCAACATTGCACAGGTTTAAACTATAAATTGCTGTTCTAATCTAATGTTCGTTGCTGAATCTGATGGATCTTAGAATTCAACTTGCAAAACCTGAAATGCTAATATTGCTAAGTGCTACAATAGCTAGCTTATGGATAGCATAATGTTATGCTGTTAAATTAACCCTTTACATGCTTGATGTATGTTTGTTTGTTTAATAAAGTTTCATATTTCACCAGATTGAAGGATTTTAGTTTTGCATCAGGTCTTCTGTCTGGCAAATGTCTGAATATAACTGTCGGTTTGAACTGTTTGAACAATTGTTAAAGGAAGAAGATGCTGTCACGTCGGCACCTGAAGAAGAGCCTGAAGAACGTGCCGTGGTTTTTAAACCACGAATGAGAGATCCTGGAGTTTTACTTTACATGAGAAGGTATTGAAATGAACTCTGGAAAATTAATGGAATTACTGTAGACCGCAGACAAGATCCCGAGAAAGACGATGCGATAATTCAGGAGCCATTTGTGGCCCTTGAACTGGATAACTGCCACAGTCCTGTATACAAAATGTATTTTTCAATAAAGCGATGAAATAAAACACATTAAGTATATGTCAATAATAAATATTTTTACCTCATTGTTTGACATTGACAACACAACGTTGATGTCAGGGGCCAAATTGAATACTGTGACTGTGACTGGGAAGAAAGAAGCAATGAAAAATTACTTTATTTCTTCATTCGTTCATTCATTTTCTGTGCCGCTTAATCCCTTATGGGGGTTGCGGGGGGGCTGGAGCCTAGTTTCTTCGGGCGAGAGATGGGGGACACCCTGGACAGGAGACCAGTCTTTCTCTGGACACACAAAAACACACACACTCATACTTAAGGACAATTTCCCCAAGTTCCCAATCAACCTCTGTATGTTTTTGGACTGTGGGAGAAAACTGGAGTACCCGGAGTAAACCCACGCAACAGCTGGGTTTGTGCAACTGTTCACCCAGTTTATTTCTTACACAGTTCAATTAAACATTGACTTAATAGTGTGAAATAAACTATAATTATTTCATAGTTTTACTCTTTATTCATTAAGGGCCATATTAGATAGATAGATACACTTTATTGATTCTAATTCTAATATAGTCTTATAAAAGGGTTGACACCAAGAAAGAGAAGAAAAGATCATTATGATCGAATCCCATTTTATATACTCAGAATCAAAGAAAGAATCAGAAACGTTTTTTTAAATGGTCAGAAAACGTGACTGAATTTCCCAAAGTGCAATCCCTCATGTGAGCGCTAGGTGGCTCTGTGTATCACTGGAAACCGAGCACACCAGGTGTGATCATTAGACGCGCAGGTGTACACGTTGATCAAACTCATGCACGATCCGTCGTGTTGTGTTTGGAGATCAAACTTTAGGTTTGAACACAAAGATGTTCGTCCATTTTTCCTGAAACAGCTGAAAACGCTCAGCACATCCAGGAGTATCTGCAGCGAGGTCATGAGCTCGATTAATCCCCGCTGGAAAACAAAGTGAGTATTACTTGGATTATATATAGCAGACTCTCTAAATTGGCTGGAACCTTTGTTGTTCCATTCCTGCTTTTATTTCTCCGTGGAAACAGTCCAAGCAACAACATCAAATACAAGGAAAGTTATCTTCAAATAACACTTGAAAAGAAAAGCCAGGAGGGATGAGTATAATTCCCTTTAAAAAAAAGAAAAAGAGAATTCTGGCATGAGTGGAGAACATTTTTAATAAACCAGCAGTCACTACCCGTGACTGAGATAAATATGCAGACCAAAGTATACACAAAAGATATAAAAAATGTAACACTTCTGGAATATCAAACACGTTGACTCTCTAACATGTGGTTCACTGTTTGATTGACAGTAGATTTGAACTGATTTGGGGGTTTTTATGGCTCTGAAAACGCATGAAAAGATTTGTCACATACTATAAGGTTTAATAAGAATAATAATGTTGGTTCTGGTGCTATTATTGATCCCATGATCAATGTCCTGATGAAGCTTCATGAAGCCTCGCTCTCTTTTTTAAGAGAATACTCAATACTCATATGTCTATAGATTTGTAGTTGTTTACCTGTTTTTAAATGAATCCTCACGTAATGTTTAAATGGTGAGCGTCACCTACTGAGCTCTGAAAATGAGGACAATGCTTCACGAAGCTTCATCCATTAATAGATTCCAACCTTAGTCCTCAAACAACACAGTGTGTAAAATAATATTTTATTGTCTGTATTAGAATTTGAACCGCATCTCATTTTCATTGTATTTATTATTGTTTGTAGTTCTTTGTTTGGGACGGTTTCCCTTTGTAAAATAAATATTGAGAAAAATTATTATAAATAAATAAAAGAAAGTTCATAAATATTTCACTGGTATATTTAGTTTAATTTTATATTCATCTTTTTTTCTTCTTTCCATCATATCTTAGCTGTTTTTCTCTGTTGGCTTGATGGTCCCTAACAACATAATGTAACCCCCTGAGGAGAGTTAAAGCCCACCCCTGGTCTACACGGTAATAAAGAAAGCTATAAATCTCCATAATCTTTAGTTTCAAACAACTTTAAAACATTAGATTTCACATATTTAAACTGAAGGCTCCACACAACAATGCCAACCATCATAGAGCACAGTGGGCTCTAATGGGAAGTGACAATGAAGTGCGGCCCCTTCAACTGTATCGGCGCTTATGCTGTCAGAGTAGAACATGTAGAGCATGTTTCTGACAGTTAACCGTTTCATTTTGTATTTCTTATTGTGATGACAACTTTCTGCAGTTCTTTATTAATTATTAATATTATTTATTAAATGTTTTTTTTCCATTTTATTTTCCCTATTTGTGAATATTTATCACATTTAAAAATAATTTAAGGGCATATTGAGATCTTGGTTTTCTAAATTAATATTCTTTATTTTATGTTTTGACTTCTATAAGTTATTTTTATGATATGTTTGCTCTTGGCTCCTCTGTTTTTGGCTTGATGGCTGCAAACGGTCACAGTATATGTGTTGCCTGAGGAAATTGTATGGTCTAGCACTAGATCTCATCGTGACTTCTCAATCTTCTGTATAGTGAAGCCGTCTTGTATTTTCTCAATGCTGAGTTGAATTGTATTTATGTAGGTACAGCTTCATGTAACTCTGTCCTTATTTCAAAGCTTGGTGGATAGAAGTGATGAGGCCTCATGGATACGGCTGCGTAGTGACGACGCTGTATCATGATACAGTGTCTTAATTTTGAAAGGCCACTAGATGGCACTCTCTGCTTTACAATGTTTGGCTCTGATTTGCTAATTCATTTAATTAAATTCAAACAAAGGGCTCCATCTAGTAGTGTCTCAAAAATAAGACTCTGTATCATGATACACGGCTGTATCATGATGCCTCATCAACCCATCGCTAGTGGATAAACCTGAGTTTAATGTTTGAAATAAAGATTTAGACTTAAAATGGTTCTTCAAATCCATAAATGAACAGTTGAGAGTTGCACCGAGTGGATTCTATGAACGAGGCTTCACGAAGCTTCATCAGAACTAGTTATCACCAGCCCCATGCTGCAGTGGAGATGCGATCACTCGGTTACTTGATCACACGTGGAAAAACCTCCTCGGGCAGTGAACCAGGTGCAGTGATTAAAACACCTGTAATGGCAAGTGAATTAATCCTCCTTTTTTTTTTATTCCAAGCACTAATTATAACGTGCTTTTTAACGTCTCCTTCTAATGGTTCCGTACATATCAATAATGTTTCCATTTCTGTCAACAAATCACCTGAACACGCCTGAGCTGCGTCTTTAATGATGACTAATAAGCTCATTTGCAAGTTCATGGGTGTCAAACTGGCTTTGGGGCACTGTAGAAATGATACGCCGCAGATATTAATTCGCATTAAACAAGACATAAATCAGGGGCCTGGGGTGGAGCCGGATAACGGATTACGCGTTCCGAGCAATGATAAGAGGTAAATGTTGAGCGACTGTGCAGCACACATCGCGATTTTGAAGGTGTTAAATGTGGAACCAGGAAAGGTCCGACTTTGAGGCTGGTTCCTCGAGGGAACGCGGCAAAGCGGAGAGAGCTGTGAACAACAGGCACATCCTCTCTGCCCCGGTCGCCCGTCTGCTTCAAACGTGAACATCAAAAAGCGGAAGAACTCAGACGCCCTCGACGTGCCGAGGCAGACAGAAGTTGGCTGGAAAGTCGGTTGGGTCCCAAAGGTGGCAAGTTGTGCAACTCGTCTTCTTTTATACTGCGTTTGAGGAGATAAAAAGGAGTGAGGAGTTCAGCCGAGTGAGACTTTGCTAATCTGCTCTGATGGAATCTTTCAACTCCTGTAATTATCCTCAACATTCCAAAGATTGAAATAAATAACAGTGAGATCTAAGGGAAAAAAAGGTTGATTGATCCCGCCGACAACAGTTACAGCTTGGATCATTATTTTTTCATATGACTGACTTGACATGAGCAGATGAAGTAAAAAAGACTCGTTCTCGGCGTCAGAAGATTTTTGTCTCTAGATAAAGTACATCAGTGGTTCTCGAAACTTTTCACGCTGAGCATCGCAGCAGAGATTAATTGGCTCTTCATCGTCTTTAAACACTATTTAACATCAGTTAAAGTTTAAATTCTTTCCATACCTCCTATTCATTTCATCTGCCGTAAACATTTAGGTCGGAGACCAGACTAGTTTATTTCCTCACATGGCGGATTTAAAGTTAATCACAAATAGGTATTGATGACGATCTCATGAAGATTTAACTAATTACTTTCAAATGGAAACCTTCAAAGGAGACGTCTCTGAGGTTTGATTATTTAGGTTTCATCTAGCGATAAATCGTCTTTTCTGTGAACGGTTCATGATTACTTGCATTGCATTCATGAGACATTCACTGTGTTCTTCTCCACGACTCTGTGTTGGTTTCCCAAATTCATAGAGAATTCAACGATGTATATCTATTCTCTCGGATGTTCTTTCCAACGTTTCTTTAGTCTGCCCTGGGGCTTCCTCCCTCGAGGAGGTGTCCAGGAAGGAAATTCTAAAAATATTCCTTCCTAACCAGCTTCTTGGTGGTGGACCAATGCTTCTACTTTAGATATAGGTTAGAGAAGTCAGTCAACTGGGAGGTATCTAAAAGGACAGTACAGTCATGGCTGAAGGCGCTGTACAGATCTGTCTGTCGATCACACACTCAATCTTTATCTCAATCTCAAACAAGACCCCGAGCTACTCCTCCACACGTGGAAGTCAGTCGGATTGTCCCTGAAAACTTTTTAAATTTCTATTTCAACGGAAACTAAAATCAAAACTGAACTTTCCTGACTTTCTCACATGTTTCAAATGTTGAAGAATTCCTCTCCAATATGCAGCAAGTCTCATCATGACCATGTTATTATAAAGTTCTCCCCCCGTCTGAAATCTCAGCGAACAAGAGGTTACGAGAGCAGAGCCCATTATGACATAATTCACTCTTCCTAAGGCCAGCTGTAATCAACCTCTGCTTTGTTTATACAACAAGTTCCTTAGATGTGGACACTTATTGATGACAAGCGGTGATAAACTTTGATGATTAACCAATCACATCAGTGTGGGCGTGCTTATGGTAAACGAGATTTAATCTCCAGAAGGTTCAGTGGGTGGGGCTTTAATGCATGTAATGAATGTAAATAAATGAAAATAATAAATACAAATAAAAATACTAAAAATACTTTTTACAAACAGACGCATACTGATGAGTAAAATAGTCCAAGATCTATTTAAAACACACTTGCATCAACACATTCTTTGCTTTTTAATTAAACTTTTTAAGGATTTATTCTCCGAAATTAAATGCCTTTTTCGAAGTCAACCATTCATGATGAACCAGAATTTTCAATCTTTTGACACAGCAAGTCAGCCCCTGCCCTCCTTAACTTTGTCTTGATCATCTTCCCTTGTTCCATGAACCCTCCTCTTCTCTCCATCTCTGACTGACAGTTCCAGTCCCTCCAGCAGTGATCAATAGCAAAGGGATTTGACGAAAGCCCCGAGTCTTTCAATCATACTCGCCATCTTTGATATCCAAAATTCAACAGTGGCCGTTTTTAAAATGCTTGTTTCAACTATTTTTAATTTGTACCTCCTCCAGCTTTTCTTGACTTCACCAGAGAAGTTCTTTCAAGTGAAAATCTCTGTCAAGGACGAAGCATTAGGCGGGTCAAGTTCTCTTCTCATGCAAGTATAGTCTCATGCTTGCCTGCGCTTACAAGCCCGAAGACAGACCGGACAAGCTGACCAGTCCCAGAGCTCGCTCTCTTTTGTGTGTCATGGCCTGCTGCCTCGGATCCGTGACAGAACGCCACAAAGTTCAAGAAGATGGCCCGTCTTGTTTCGCGTGTGATTCTGAGTGAAGGCGAGCGCTTCCCTGGACTCCGCGCGCTCCCGTCTAGTCCGTGACAGTCGCTAATGCGGCACTAACCTCTGTCGTGACCTACTTTGCTTTTGTCGCCGCTGTCAGGACCCTTACAGGATGAGCACATAAATATTAATTACAAAAATCTCCTTCAGAATTTTTCGAAGACATTCGGAGGACAATTAAACATAGAGGCACGTTTAGCCGGACTGGGATGGAGTTGGTCCGGACGGGTTGCAGAGCAGACTCTGACAGCTGAGGAAACGTCTGTGTGGTGTAACTGTGACAAGATCCCCGGAGAGCCATGACGCCAGACACGGTGACGGCAGGAAAATGGATTCATTCCTCATGTGACTTAGTCCAGCTTGAGACAAGTGAATTTCATTTAAATTGGCGTTTCCTCAGTTTTGGGTACCGCATATTCAGTTTGATGGATCGATATGAGAACATTCTCGGCTGCTCCCTCTCTACATCCTCGGGGGAAGAGAAGGTTATACTTCTCTCGGCGGTGAAGACTTCAACTGGGGATAATAAACCTTCAGTGCAAAATTGACACGTTTTATCGCTTGATGTGTTATTGATTTTCCTCATCTGTCACCAGAAGATGGTGTCCCATTCACACCATTAGAATGTTTTTTTTAAGCCTTGTTTACATGCTTTAAAAATAGGACCTTTTTCTTGGGATGGATATTTTTCGCAGGACATTAAGAAACAATTCCAGTTTTTGCGATGACGGATCGATGGTGTTGAATCTTGAGGATTATAGCTGCGCAAACCGCCGACTGTTTGCATGTGTACAAAATCGATAAAAGTGATATCGCCCCCTTGAGTCCGGCTCCCTGCTCTTTGAGATAAAGTGGAAAAAGCCGAACTTGAGTGGGATTAGCGTGTACACTGTTTGCTCGGGGAGAAGAAAAGAGGCCAGTGATGGTTGGATTTCTACACGTTTCATGCATTTGTTTGCAGCGGCTCCAGCAAGCAGAAAGGTCAGAAACAATCAATCCACTGTTCCTGTCTTGAAATTGCATATTGACGCAGGAGAACTGCCTCAGAAACCAGTAGATAAGATCCACAATACGAGTGTTATTTTTGTTTTCTCAAGCATTATCTTGCATGTTAATATCGGCTCACTCGTAATACCCTGATTTCCATCGAGGAAATTGATTGATTAATACTTGATTCATCTTCGGGTGTTGTTTACTATTGAGGGAAGTTTCAGATGCAGAGTTGGATCGGAGCAGATCTTCGGTTGAAGAAAGGATCCGTACTCTTACTTGCTGTCGCTAACAAGGAAGCCGTTTAAACGAAAAGCCTCCTGGACTTGGAGACAGTGTGTGGAGATCAGTCACCTGGGAGAGACTAGTAGTAGATCTGCTCCTCTTCATCGAGAAGTCAGTTGAGGTGTCTTTCATTGTCTTTTGATTGGCATATTTCAAATTATTAGTCTGCAGACAAACTAATCGTCATCAATGCTGGTTCATTTGTTTTTATACAATGTTATTAAAATGGTTTTTGCATGTCCTTGTTTAACCCTTTAAAGCCAAAACAATTTTATAATTGATAGAGAATTGGATTTGTTTGAAATTGGAGTCAACAGTTAAACCAAATTGGTCACTAAACATTCAGAGAACCCTCTTTTTACAATTACACCCCAACTGTGGAACCAAACATGTTTATTTGAACCGTTTTATAGGGTTAATTCACCCAACATTTAAATTTCACTCATTTTCTACTCACCCTCATGTCGGCTAAGGTATTTGGTTGTTTTTAAGTTGGTAAATTTTAGACAAAGATGAAGACTACTGTTTCCCAGATACTAAGATATTAAGAGTTCTTTAAACCATAAACAATTATACTATACACATAGAGGAATACAATTGTTGATGCATCAAATATGTGCAACACAAGGTTGATCTTGAGCTACCACTCAACCACAACTAGTTGTTGTATATACATTTCCTTCTTGGATTCCTGTTCTACTTTATTTATTCATGAGCCCTGATCAATGTTGTCAAAATTTTCTGTCTAGCCTTGGTCATGAAGGTCTTATTTTGGTATCATGTTCTCTCCAGCTCGCCAATTCTCAACCTTTGACAAGAGAGGAGTTGATCAGTCCATGCTTCAAGACCATCAGAGTCCCCTCCAATATGAGCCTAGCAATCTTCAATACTAGCAATCTATTGTGTGTTAATGGGTCTGGACACTCTCCGGCATGGGTGTCTTTAACCACAAGTGTAACTCACAGCAATGCAGCATATCAACTTGAACCGAACGCCGACACTGCAGTAGAGTTTTAGAGACATGTGTATCCACAACTGGCGTGGTAAACAGAAGACCTTTGATGTGTTGAAAAGCATCTTTTCTTGTCACACATGCACATTTGACTGCGTCTCTTCTTGATAACATGCAGGAGTCGTTTCATGTGTTGACATCTCATCCCGGAGTGTGCCTTGGAGGTAGAGGGATCCCAGGGATAGTTAACATTTCATTGTGAGCTGCCAGAGATAAAACCTGAATTATCTGTGTTTTTCCCTTCAATCCCGACTCTCTTTCTCTCGCACTGCGAAGAGAGACGCTCTCTGTGACCCCTGAGGGAGACGTTTTCTTTTCCTCCGTGTTGTTGTATCTAGAATTAATTCCGTAACAATCCGAGGCCAGTGTTGGACGGTCAAACAGCGCTACCTCTGTAGCAGGTAGCGATAGACGATGTTCATTCATCATCCGCAGACAACAAAAGACATGTGACTATCAATCACTGGAGGTGTTCCCATTCATGGAAGATTATTTCTGCCCTGTGTTTTGAAGGGATTGTCAAAGAGTTGCTCCACAGTCACCACAGCAGAGTTACAGGGAACAGAAGTCAGATTTGGAATGAAGCAAACAGTTTTTTTTTTTTTTTTCCTCGTCGTTTCTCAATACGTGGACGGAAATGTAATGCCGTTCAGGTTAAACTTGCTCCATAATTCAACAGTATCAGGGCCCAGAGCTTCTCACCCACGCAATATTTTCGCTACACACACACACACACGTACACACAAACACATTCACGCTTCGTGATTGGCCTTTGCTCTGGTCTGGTAGACGGTTGTCTCACGATGTGGGTCGCTCTGAATGCAGATGTTGTGTCTTGGCTGCAGATCATACAAAACGTAGACGTGGCTAATAGAGTTTGACAGTTCTGCCTTTGGATAAGGTTAAAGTGTTGGGTTTAGATCAATATCATATTGGATGGGTCTCTCTTTGGTTGAGAGTCAAGAGTTCAACCCCAGTGTATAAAAGTGCATTATCTAAAAAAAACGGTAACAGTTTTTCCTTTAAGAACAGAATTCATCTTGAAAAAAGTGACACTGAGCTTTGATGTCTTATTCAATCGAAAGTAATTAAAATCTCAGTAGAATATATACTTGATCTTTATAATCAGTGAATTAATTAACAACACAAACGCTGGTACTTCTTTTGATCAGTCGCATTAAAACTCTGCTGCGTACCGAAAGTAAGATGATTAAATCGAGAAACAAAAGCTTTCCTTTGATCTACTTGTCCTTGATGCTTCAATTGAAAAGGACATTCCAATCTCGTTCTTCACAAATAGCTTCCTCCAGTTAGGAACGTTTCTGGTTCGAGTAACTTCAATTCAACACATCGTTATTGTGTGCAGCTTCTATGACGCTTCCAAACTGTCATTATTTGTTCAAGTGGTTTTAAGGAATGGTTAGATTCTAATACGATGAACTCCTTATATCGTTAATTCCTAATGCGTTTTTAAAAAGCAAGTGTCCTCTCAGATGCTTATGGTAAAGACAACGTTAAGGGTTTTAAAGTCGTGCATGCACTGGACTTGATATTGCAGCCCAGTTGAAACTGAGCTCTTTGCTTTCAGGCAAAAACGCTAAATAACTTATGAAGAATGAGACATGAATTATGACTAGAGGTAATGATGCACTCGGAGACAAAAATGGAAGTGTGCAAGTGTACAAAAGTGTGTATTTGATGTCAAGTTGTTTTAAGGTCTGCTCTGAGCAAAAGGAAGTGTCAAAGGACCATTACCACTACAGACTGACTGTAGGATATTTTCTACAAGCACATTAATAACAACTTTGTCGGTAATAATACTATATAATTAATGAGGAGATCATTGAGTAAATGTGTAAACTAACGTGCACAGATTTCTGAACATCCTTTACGACATCTGCCTTGCATATCTTTGTAACTGTCTAAGAAAGACGAGTATCTTAACAGGTTTTGGTCAAGTCTTACTACAGTATAAGAAACCGGTTAGTTGTGAATCCTTGCCAGCCAAATGAAGGATATCTGCTTCAGTCATGTTTTGACATTTGCAGGCTCTCTGGCATTACTGCTGGTTGTGTTCTAATCATCCGCTGAAGGTTGCTGTGTGGGTGTCTCGTCTTTTTTTTTTTTGTAGTCTGAAAATTTTCTGCATGACTGTAAATGACCGCCATAAATGCTGTCCATCTCATAATTATAGCTGTGCAGTGTTGGCGAAATAAATGTGTATTCCAGCAAGTCATTCTAAAGTCTGTTAAAGCTCCAGCCAGAGTTTTAAAAAAGAGCACTCTGCAAAACATCCCGAGGTTATGTGTGTTAATCACCTCCTAGCTCAGTTTCTCCGTTGAAGCCGGCCACTTCCCTTCGGTCGAATACATTTGTTGCTTTCTTTCTGCTCAGTCAGTCTCCATCATCTGGTCAGGATGGAAGCCAATAAGAGCGCAGTCTCAGGTCACATGCTTGCCTGCTATCTGATATGACAGTGTTCTATTCTGGGTAGATTCAGCTAGGTCAGCCCTTTTAATGGACTTTGATGTTTGAAGATGATATTGCGATCTAAAGAATACTTGACAACCTATTTGAGAATCGTTTGTTTCAATTTGAGGATTACAACAAATTTGTGATCTTTGACATTTCTCTTCTCGCACACGGCTTAGCTTTGCTATCAATATTCTCCATGAATTCCTCTTCCTAACACCGTCTTATCTCCTACAGAGATCCAGAGTATACACAAGTCTCAATCAAGATTTACAGTTTAGTTACATCAGACAGTATTGGATTATTTCCAATGGGAGGCAACAGAGACGCATCCTTCGAAGAGGCAACATTTAAGAGGTTGATTCTAAACTGTGTCCCTGGCTGTATTTTAAATATCAGTTAAATAGTCTCTTTTCTCTGATTGACTTTCAGGATCCAGACTTCTTTTAAATCGGCAGCGGAAGGAACGAACATGATTGAATTAATTTGCCAATCACTCGCACACTTGCACAATTAACTTGTCACGACCACTGCTGATCGAAATCCCAGTTTGATTTCACTCAACCTGCCTCGCTGACGTTTATCTCCGCGCTGCACACTCCTCGTCTGAAACTAATGTTGCAGGTAGATAACGGAAATATGACCTCATTTAAGGATGCTGTGCTACAAAAGTATCTGCGGTTGTATTATTCTTTCAGATAAGAAGAGTTTAGAGACGGCTTACCTTCCTGACATGACCTTTGAATTTGCCCTGTGCCCTCTCTTTGTCCAGACGCTCAGCTCGTTTCTGACCCCATCAGTGGGATGTAGCTCGCGCCTCTAGGAGAAAGATGGTAACCACAAGGTAGTGTTTCCAGGAAGGGAGTTATGCAGTACACCCCAGAGGGTCATCAACTCCCTCTTTCAAAGAGCCAGGTAGACATAGTGAGAGCTGGAAATAATTCTTATTGTACGTTTCTGTTTGCAATTCCAGTGTCTGGTATCTGAAGATTGAAGTCTAAGAATCTTCCTCCAGTGTAGGTTGGTCACCCTTTAGAATAACTATCCGTTAAAACAAGTTAATATATTATTAGTAAACTCTTAATTGACGAGTTAATGATAAAAACATTTTATGCGCAACTCAGGATTACAATATAAATTACAAATTATTAGAAACAAGGTTATTTTAATTGGCTAGAATGAGCGTCTTTAGTCCCTAAACAGTTTTTCTTTGTGACGTTTGAAGCATGATACTGCAACTATCAGCTCCTTTTCGGTGTTTAGCTGGACCTGTACTTTGGTCTTCAGGGCAGCAGCAGCTGGGAAGATAACTGGGCTTTACTCAAGTATTTTCACGTGTATTTCAATACAAGATTATTCTTTCTTGAGGTTTTTTCAGCTAAAGAGCCAAATGTCAAGCGTCTTTTCAGCATGACTGGAGTGTAAATTCTTGACGCCTGAATTTATTTAGCTTCATACTGTCGACTGCCAATGTTTTTAGGCACAATAACTACACCGTTTTCATCGTCTCACACTGTTGTCACAATGAAGCAAAGCATTGCATGAGCTTTCTCATATTTCCAGACTTTTGTTTGTTTCTCTATGCCTTTTAATTTTGTCTTTAAGTATTTTTATGTAGTGTTTTTTGTTTACTTGATTTTATTCCACATCTCCTGCTCTATACTGTATGTGAGTACTTGGTGTAAAACCACACAACACATTTCACTTCAATCTTGGACCTTTCTTGTCTCACACAAGGTTTTGCTATAATTTTCCACGATGAATTCATCTCCTTGACAACACATTTTATCTCAAAGTCTTAGTTAAGAGTTTGGTGAAGGACAGTCTTGCGGGCGAGATCTGATCTGTCTTTTGTGTACCCAATGTTGACTCTAGGAAGGATGGATGTGGAAATCAGATTGATGATCCACTGTCTTTTTAAAAAAGATCTGTGTCTGAAACTTTTACACTTTGTCCTCGCCACGGGGTGCCAAAAAAAAAAGAAGTTATGATCCCAACTTAAAGCTGGCCAAAAGAAGAATTGTTATAAAGCAAACAGGAAAGATGATTTAGTGAGGCCAAGCCCGACTTGTCACCCAGGCAATCCTTCTAATCGAAGCCCTCTGATTTATCGCCCTGACTCTCCACAATAGACCTTAATGGGCTTTATTCACATTTTTTTTATTTTATGAATCACGACGAGAGGGGTCATGGCGGACATAAAAGGGATTAATGGTACGTGTTGGGTAAAGAAGATGTTATAAAGCATTAAAAGTTAATGCTGTCTTTCGAGGCCTGATGTCCTGATGGAGAGGGCGGGCCCACGAGCAGCTAATGGACATAATTCAGCCAGGTAATGTCGGATCATTGGGAACAAGACGGATATCTCTTGGCGATATTAAAGGGTGTGTTGCCGTGTAACGGCACATTTACGCCGGTTATTTATGTCCCGTAATGAAGAGGATAATGAAAATGGGACACAACTATAAATATGTGCGGGGAAAGCGTAAAGTGGAGGGATAATCATTGATGCAATTAAGGTGTCCGACACATGCAGTGTGAGCGTGGACTCTTCCAACTCGCCCCTCTCGCCTTCCACCACAACTGTATTTCATCCTGGATCCTCACATTTAATCAGCCCGAGGGTTGTCTGCATTAATCCCTCGGTCCAACATAAAGAGGTTGACATTTTAAATATGTTAATACTGAAGCAATAAAGCTTAATTTATCTCTGAGGTTATTGACGGAGATACTAGCAGGATGTTTTTTCCACGATGTTTGTATCGTTTCTCTTAAGCTTGTCTGAAGATTTCTGGTTCTGATCTCTTAATCCGTAGATACAGTTCTATCAGGACATGTAAGGGTTTCATGAAATGAGAGGACCAGCTGCGAGTGGCATCACAAAACATGCCATCGCTCTTCTTCATTCCACCCTTTGCTCCTTCTCCTTTTATCGACTGTCTTCAATGTCTAATATATTGACGTGTAGATTACCTGCCCTCACTTTTCAGGCAATCTGTGAATATGGATTTAAAGGTCGGTGGATTTCAGAATAAAAGCGACAGACCGCAATCAAGTTTAATTGCTAAACACTTGTTCAAATTGTCGCTTTATCTCATGAGAACGACTAGATGCTCAAGAGATTGTTGGGGAGAACAAGCTATTTCTGCAACTATTGTTGTGGAGCTCGGCAATGAGTTCTTGAGGTAGATGTTACTGTTGTGTTTCTCCCACTCTACAAGCAGAAATTTTATTTGAAGAAAATTCTGGGAAAGCAGTTATATTATCATTACAATGAATAATTCTCCAGTATGGAAACGGATGTCTTTTCTAAGTGTACAAATGTCGATCTGGATGACGACGACCTGTGACATGAGGACATGGATGACGTGTTGTAATCAGAATCAGAATCCTTTTATTTGTCCCGTGAGGGGAAATTTGGTTTAACAACAGCAATATACCAAAAAAATAAATAAAACACCCAGAAATAAAATAATAAAAAGAAAAAAAAGAAAATCTAAATAGAATAGAAAATAAATCGGCACTATATTATATATATATACACAATCATATTTACAAAAATAACAAAAAAGGTGCAGTTAAATAATTATCTTGGTGTGTTCTTGTTGTGGAGTCTGATGGCAGCAGGGAGGAAGGACCTGCGGTACCTCTCCCTCACACACCTGGGATGGAGCATCCTATCACTGATGGAGCTCCTCAATGCCCTCAGTGTGTGCTGGAGAGGGTGAGATAAGTTCTTCCTCATGGAGGCCAGCTTGCCCTGTATCCTCCTCCCAGACATTTCCTCCACAGGATCCAGTGGGCGCCCTAGGACGTAACCGGCCTTCTTAATAAGGCTACCAAAGTTCTGTCACTTTGACCTGAACTGAGATGGACTCCTGTTTCCACTTAATTCATGCCTTTTCCGACAAAGTCCCCGTTTTCGTAGTCAGCCCTCCTTAACCATGTCTCTTTGGTGGTGTTGGCGATGGCATTGGGATGGTGATGCATAAATCGTAGACCTTGTGTTTTCGCAAATTGTAACTTTTTTTCAAGAACGCTAAGCCATGATTCTGTGGTTCCCTCGTCTTTTGGCCAAAATCCCAACAGAAAACGGCATCATCGAAAGTGTTTTTCAATTCTCCCACACTGTTTATCTTGTTGGGATTTGTACCTACGACTTCCTGTTGCTCTTGTGTAATTGCTAACCAGCATTACTTCTCATAGTGAAGATGATTTGTCTTAAACCAAACAGAGAATCGGGGATGAAAGTGCTGTCGTGATGAATACTAAAGATGTGGTAGAACACGATGAAGAATAAAAACACTTTCTTCAGAGAACACGTCACATTGAAGCACTCTACCTTCGCTTCTACTAAATGATTGTGGTTCAAGGTGATATGAGAGCTCTGTAAATATTCCTCACTCATTTGTTGAGTCGTGTATGCTGATGTATGCAGAGAGGTGCCGCGTCCTGGAGAATCTTTGGAAAGTTATGTGTTAAAGCAGAAACCTTAACCTCCGTGTTGGATGATTAACGTCAGGTGAGCTCAGAAACTCATCACGGTGTCGAGTGAGAAACTAAATTACTATTGGGGGCCACATGATATGTTGGTGTCTGGAGAAGCGGTAACATCAGAAAAAGGGTGTAAAATACATTATTTATTCATTAATTTTATTCTGCTTGTTTGTTAAATTGTTAATTTATTAAAGGAACGTTGTTACATTAAACAACTTAAGCATTTTTTTCCTTATTTTCTTATTTTAAAAAGTGGTTAAATGGTCAATGTTCTCTATCTTAATGGAGCAGAACCCAAACGAGAAGTGTCAGGCAGACACGGAAGCTATAAAATACAGATGCAATTCAAGTCCAAAACATGAGTCCACATCACAAAATTACAAAGAGTCCAGTATCTTAGAAAAATGTCCAAACTACTGACGAATAAAAAGGGAAACAAAGGGGAGAATAGGGAACCTGGTGAAAGGAATAGAGCTCAAAGCACAAAGGAACAAACTTAAATACTCAGGGTTTAAAATAAACTGAAGTGAACATGCATCTTGGAATACAAGAGTAAACATTTTGGCAGGTGAATGTGATCGACTCTTATTCAGGTTCGTTCAGGTTACGTGTTCTTTGAATAAAAATGCCCCATAGTCACTGATGGCCAGATGTCGCCCCCGAGCCACACTTTATAATGCATACATTTATTTAAATTGATACGTTCACAGTGGTGAAGATGTTCATCTGCTCTATGAATAATGACACCTGGGTCAGACTGAAAAATGATAATGGACTTTATTAATAAAAAAAGCACTTCTTTCAGGCAAAGCCAAGTTAACAATGAACTCATGGAGAAACCAACTCGTATATATATATTTTTAATCTAAACTCTGTAGCAGATTTGGCAGCAGATATAAAACATGCTATTTAGATGCATATTTAGTAACATCCGACACCAGCAAATAAGGGGCAGGAACTGTGATTATCTTTGAGGAGCCATACAGGACAAAATTCATTGTAGACCTCACGCACACATATAGTCACTCTCACACACTTGTATAATCACTCTCTCACACACGTATATAATCACTTTCACACGTGTATATACTCACACTCGCACACGTGTATAATCACTCTCGCACACGTGTATAATCACTCACACACACGTATATAATCACTCTCACACGTGTATATACTCACACTCACACACGTGTATAATCACTCTCTCACACACGTGTATAATCACTCTCTCACACACGTGTATATCACTCTCTTACACACGTATATACTCACTCTCTCACACACGTGTATATACTCACTTTCACACACGTATATACTCACTCTGAGCCTCCGCTGAGAGATAATGCACCGGGAAGTTGGGTGGACGAAAAGATGACTGGAGTCCACAACCATGAAGTTGTGGAAAAGTCTTCTACTTGCCCAGAGGATTCACTGAAAAATCAAGCTGGGAGTGTTTTTCTTTAAACTGACCCATCTATAATTTCTTCGGGTCCCTCCGGCATAAATGCCCTGAGCAGCTGTAGAAATAAAGTTCCAGGAGTTTAAGATGAAGTTATACAACTCTGACGGGGACAAGAGTTGGAACGTTAACATTATTTCTTTTGGCCAGCAGTGTTTTTGACCTCTTTGAGAAAATGAAATAGTTGAATAGAAAACAAGTTGATGCCATGAATCCTCAGAGTTCAACACCAAATGATGACCAGTTCTGACCGGATCAGTCACAAAACGGCTCCCAGGTTCATCAAAGGCCTGCGTGCTACGACCAGCATGGTGCCGACGACTTTTCTCTCCCTGTCACCGACTGATTAGAACAGCATGCTTTTGTCTCCAGGAATGAGCTCAGTGGACATTGATTAATGTTCACCCAAATAGATGAAATTGCCATCTTGTGCTCGTCTCCGCATTGCAAAGTGTTTGTCTCTGTGTGTGAAGTCGCTCAGATATTTGCCGGCTGTCAGTGTCAGTTAATTACGGCATCTATTCCACCCTAAAATCCTCATTCTCCTGTCACCCTCAACGTCTGTCAGCACGCCCATGAGCTGCTCCTGCAAAAAGTGGCGTCTGATTCATTACGTGCCATAAACTTAACCCTTAACAAGGCACAAGTGTTTTTCTTCTATACACTATTTATTTAAAGGGAAACTAATATGAAAACTCCAACTCTTCTGACTCGCTCACGTTTCAAAAGTTCAAGTCTTCCTTCACTCCTCCGCCAGTCAGCTGTAATCACCCCCGCTTTGTTTATACAATGAGTCCCTTGGAGGTGGAGACTTCTGAGGATTGATGACGCTCGCTGACAAACCTTGAATATTACATTCACTGTATATAATGACACCATCAAAAGTTCTTTTGAAACTATATAATAAATCGACCTTCATATGTTTTAATGGAAAAAATAAAATTAACTTTGTATAATTGTTACATTTCTCAACAAGTGTAAATGTGTTATTTCGAGTTAAATAAAAAATAAGGCACTATTACACAAGTAGAGGTTGCTGGTGCAGACTTTGAGAAGGTTGTGGGTTTAATCCCAATTTGAATGTTTCACTCGGGGCCGTCTGGAAAGTGCTGGTGGATGGACGGTGGAGAGAAGATGTCATTGATGTTTGTGTGTTCCACCACTTCAGAGTCCTGCTGAGAGGATCAGCCCTGAGCGGGAAACTTCTGCGTCAGCAGGTCTGGGCTGCAGATGATTTCTCCTGATAAATGTGTGATGAACTTGTGCGACCTGCAGACCAGAGAGAATCACAGCAGCTGCAGTTTGATCCTCAAATATGTTTTTCAATTGGTAAAATAAATAAATGGGACTCATCGATTATAATTCATCATTAATATATTTGAATTATACAGTCTTCAAAACCAAGGAACAGAATTAAAAAGCTTAAAAACAAAACTTTTCCCCCCCAAAAAACATTTAATCATTTTAATTTGTCCATTTGTATGTCAACACGCCCTTCAGGCTTATAATTGAACTCAATTTGACAATGAACCCAGAGGTTAATTAACCTTTTATTCCAGGCCAGTTTGTCTTAAACATAATCGTGTTGTTCAAATATTAACAAGACCGTTTACCAAGTAGCCTTTGACGACCCACGGGAATTGTAAATCTGAGGCGGGAAAGCAAAGACAACTGGGATAAACTCCGATGCCATCTTTTCGAACATGAAGCTGTCAACCCGTTGTTTTTGTTTTTGCAAGATTAATATCGTTATTGGCAGCTAAAATATAAGTCGATTTATTCACTTCCCTCCTTTATTACTTCTGCACATTGGGCGTTCTTTCTTTTGGAAGTTCCCGTAACACACAAACAAAACAATGGATAATCACAGGGTAGAAATATTGAGTTCTCTTCTTCAACATGACCTGTTGATGGTAAATACAAGAAAAAATAAGATGGAGAAAAAAGAGGAATGGAACAAACTGCTTCACTCAAACCAAATACATTTTTTAAGGGGAAAATAATCCAGACATAATCCTTTTTACTAGTAGAATTGGTCTTTATTGACACTTAAATAATGTTTTCTGTAATTGGCCACTAGGTTAACTCCAATGGACCAGGAAACTAACCAACCAACCAACCAACAAACGGTGCTTGTAGTGAACCTCCAACTGCCATCTTTTATGCTCAACTTTGCTCCTGAATTTGACAATCCTCTAATGGAATGTGCCAAACTGACATGTCAAGTTTCCTGTTGAGATAAAAATGGAAGATGTAGAAGAGCTTGTTAAAATGTATCGCCTTCTACAGATTTGATGAATAGCTTTTTTGCCGCCCTTTGAAAATTGTAAATTTCTGAGGCGCCATTATTTGAAATAAATACATAAATTTGTGTGTATATATGTGTACATATGCATGTGTATGTATATGTATGTATTTAATATATATGTATATGTGTGTGTGTATACAGTATATATGTATATTTAAACAGTATATATATATATATATATACACATGCATACATTCAAGCATTGGAATATAAAGTTAAGTGGAAACAAACATAATCTTGGATGGTACATTCCACCTTATTTGGTATGAGATCAAACATGAAGACAGATCTTCATCCCTGCCACTCTACATTTGGAGAGATCCAAGATGAGCTTGGATTCCGAACTAAAAACACACACGTGGGAAGAAAAGATAAAAACGAATTCAGGTATAAATAAATTACGACCCCATCTGTAATGTCTAAATCATTTTTGAGATGTTTGAAACTCTCATTCAAAGTTTCAAATCCCTGTTGTGACTAGACTTTGACTTGAACTTTCTAAAAAGCATTTTTTTTTTTGGGATTGTGCCTTTTATTTTTTTTCAAAGAAATATTGGATGATTCTTAAACTTGGACAGAACAGACCTCTTTCACACCAAACGCCAATTTATTTTTCAACTCATAAACAACCTGCAGACTTTGATTTCACTGATGCCGTCCACTCCAAGCACACGCTCTGAATTATTCACACCGCTTCATGTATTCCTCTTGTTCGCAGTGCCAAGTCAGAACTTTCTTGCTTGCTTTCCCAAAAGAAAATGGAAGAGACTGCATAGACTGATGCTTCATATGTTGGTATTTATGTTGTCACATGTTGACAGGTGACTCTTGGAGATGAACGAGTGAGAGCATTAATCCCTAAAAGTGGTAGAAGCTGTAGATTTTTAGAAATGCATGGTCATATAACTGAGAAAAAGCTAGAAGTGATGAATTTGGACGTATGCTCTCCCTTGTAGAGCAAAAAAAAGAGCTTTACTGGACATTCTCGATGTACAAGGTTTAGATTTATTGATTAATAATTTGCATACTGAAACATATTAATTAAAAACGTATAAAGGTTAAGCAATACAATGGTGCATAACTGCGCCAAGGAGCTCGTTCCATGTAAATAAAAAAGAAAAAAGAATATGATTAAATTAATACAATGACTTCCATGATTCTAGAATTGTATTCTTATGGAATGAAAATGTTAGGTTTCTTGACAGGGACTTGAACCTGTGTCCTTTACATTTTCGGTCACCAAATTTCTTGTTCATGAACTCACTTTTCAATAAAAAGAAACCTTTTTCACTAGTTTATAGTTTTTAACTGAAGCGAGCGTCTTGAGGGAATCAGATCCTAATGTTACTTCAGGGGAAATCTGACAATATTTTATTATTTATATTGTGTCTCCTGGTTTTGGATAACTGGTCTTTGTGATAGTCCAGTGTTAAACCCATTGCACCGTCAGTGACATCTATTTAAGGTTATTCCTGTGTTTTCTAAACCAGGGTGAGCAACAGAGGGGAAATAATGATACATCTAACGTATGCTGTTGACAGAAATAATTTAACGCTGTAATGCCGATTTGTGTGATACAGGAAATCCCAGAGTCCAACAAACCTAGGTGAGTCTGCAAGTAGGAAGCCCTTCCTGTTGAGTCGTCCATGTTCCCTTAGAGATGATTCGGCTACAACAAGGAGTCAGCAGTAGCGTTGTAGACTTGAAGGGCAACTGATGTGAAAACCCAACTTTCCTGACGTACTCGCATGTTTTACATTTTTAAAGTCTTCCTCTCCAAGATGCAGTAACTCCCTCATCATGACCATGTGTTGAAGTTAATGGTTTATAAAGTTCTACCCAGTCTGAAATCTCGGCCAACAAGAGGTTACAGGAGTGGATTTCATTATGACATTATAATGGGCTTCACTCCTCCTCCAGCCAAGTGTTGTCACGACCTGCTTTGTTAATATAACAAGTCCCTTTCACGTGGAGACTTCTGGGATTAATGTCAAATGGTGATGCTTGACCAATCACAGCAGAGTGGGTGTGGTTATACTAAACCATATTCTATCCCTAAAGTGTTTTCAGTGGGTGTGGCTTAAGCACATTTTTTAAATGTGAAATACATTAACAAAATACGTTTTTTTCAAACGGACACATACTGATGAGTACAATAGAGGTCCAAAAGTCTATTAAGATTATTAAGATACACTTAAATTAACACATTTCTTAAGTATTTCCCATGCAACTCTTGAATGACAATGTTAGAAAACTTGATAAAAACATTAGTATAAGTTGTTTTTTCTAGCGTCGTCATCCAGTTTATTTAAGATCGTAGACATTTGGATAGAAAAGCAAGATGGTTTGAGGAGTGCAGAGATGGTGTTACATGAATATTGCGAAAGGAAGGAAGAAGACGGGAGTCTCTAGGAGGGATGATTGGGACGGGTTAAGGTTGGAGATGCTGACTTGCTGTGGCAACCCCTGATGGGGAAATGACGACAGACAAAGAAGGGTGCGATTACAGCTGCCTCGTCCAGTTCCTTCTTTAAAAAATTATAGAAAATTGTCGTTTAAGAGAGGAGAAAGTGAAAAGTTTCTGGAAGGGGAGTTTACTATCTGTGCTGGACTTTAGACAGGACATTTATACTCCACTTACAACACATGGGGCCCCAGGCAGGAGGAGATGGAGTCCGCTGTGGCGGCCCTGAACAGAATCACTCCTCTCCTCCTTCGGGGACGTGGTCCGGTGATTACGATAACGCCTTTTTTTTTTTTTTTTTTTGGGCGACTGCTAGAGAAATGTGTCTGTGGAAGTTGAGCAGGAACAGCGGGCGTCACAGCCTCTTCCTCTCGCCGTCACCTCAGGATGTTAAACACCGATGCTTTGTCACAGCCACGGAGTCAACAAGACGACCTCCGGCCACCGTCGGAGTGTCTGATAAACTCCAGTATTCAATCATCCGTGATGAACTTCACTGGTGTTTCTCTCCAGAGGTCGCCGCACCTGCTTGTTTTACACATTTACTTGTGGAATATATTAAAAAAAACTCTTCTTGAGCTCAAAGCATTTATTACTCTCTTGTCTGGTGCAAATTAGTTTGATCTGCCATTTAAGCGAAAGGTCAACAAAGAGCAAAGCCAAAGAAATGTTAGTTCTGTAATTTGTTCCCTCTATATATAATTCATAACCAATTAACTCCAATAGGCTTTAATGTATTCGTCACGTTGAGTTCAGAGTCAATGTGGGACTTTGGAAATGTCTCCTATTTATAATCTGTGACCTTTCACCCCCAGATGAAGACTCTCTCACTTGATTAATTTTCCCGACATTTTAATGAAGCTTTTGCACCGGATTCACTCAGAGCTCATGATGAAATGACTGTTTCTAGGCAAACACAGAAATTAAAAAAGGAAAGTTGGGAGTCAAATTGCTGAGGAAAGCATAGCAACAAAATGCTACGCTAGTTAATGATTGTATTGTTGGGTTTTTTAATTCATCCAAAATCAATTTTCCTCAACACCTCTTTGTGCACTCTTTATTTCATACTTATTTTATCCATCTTTAGAAACATCTGATAGATTAATAGATCTGATATCCAACATTTGGACTATACGTTCCCTGACTATTATGAAGTTTTTATAATCCAAACTAAATGTATGATTAATGCATTTTTACATCTTTATATGCTTTGAGTTGAGTGCTTTGAGACACGACGTTGGTCAAAAGTGCAAGTTGATCGTGTATGCTGCACACAACTGACTGATCATATTTCTACCGTCTTAACTGCAGTGTCTCATCCATCAAAGACTAATATTCTGACATTTATTTCAGCATTCCAGGGTCCCAGAGTCTTCAGTTCACATCCAAGCGTGATCACTGCTCGTAGTCTTGCTCTTCATCTGGTGTTGCTTTGTGATGCTTTTTGTGTAAAAGGTCAACAATTAGTGTGTTTAAACAAAATGCTCCAATTCAATTTTCAATCACAATACTTATCACACTCAGTTTTTTAGTACATCATTCACGTATAATCTTAGGATTTCAACTACAATTGAACATTTTTAACTGTAATACAACCATTTTCTACGGTTATCAAGAAACATTTTTAAATTATTTCTGCCCCTTATTTATACTTTCTTTTTTACTTTATGCTTAATGTATGTTATTTTTCTTATTGATGTCCCTGAATGCTGACTTAATCATTGTTCTTTTTTAATATTTATGTTTGTCATGTGAACAATATGAAAACGTAATGAAATATTTATCCTGTTAAAAATATTTTGTGAAAACACATTTGGAATGAAATTATCCGATAAATATATTTTTTTCATTTGTAACTAAATTGGTTTAGGATTTATAGTAAAATGATGTCACAACATGATCTGGATCTTATAATCCATGCGGTTGTGTCTTCTCGTTTTGGACTATTCTTGGCTGTAAATTGTTTTTGATTGTTAAAGCTCTTTGAGACCCTGGTCTAGAAAGGCGCTTTATAAATAACCTTTACTTTACTTACTTATATTTACTTGAATTTATGTAAATATTTTCTGTTCAAGAACATTATAGTTTCATCTGCACCTGACGCACTAATAAAGTTAGTCTAATGTTTAAAACACATTTTGTTTTAACAATAACTTTCAGAAGGTTTAGTTTATTTCAGGTTTAATCCATGAGTGAGTTTACTCTTCAGTTACATTTGTCGTTTCATGCTATAGACATGAATAACATTCAGGTTTAAAACAAACTGCAGATGAATGGTGGGGTAACGATGTGCAGCATATTGGAGTGTCCTGGATCAATAGTGTTGAGAGCATATTGAAGATATAGTTTGGTTTACATAAGCCAATCCTAAATATATAGCTGGTGTGAGTGGCCTTGATTAATTAACTGAGAGTGACTCACTGTTTAATAGCTGCTGCAGATGCCGCAGGACATAAACTTCATTCCGAATGTGCCGCTTTGCCAAGTATAAGGATAAGCCAACATTTTTATTTTTTTTTGCTCAGTGTTATGATGACACACCCCTGTAAACATCAAGGAATGCTTTGAGGATTTTGAAGGTAATCATATCTTTATTGTCGATAAAGATGCATGACATTTGCTGAATTTTCCCAACAGCCTGGAGAGGCGCGCACAAGTGCTCCCCAATCCCACTGATCTTTAATCAATTTATCCTGCAATAAGCTGCAGAAATGGGAGCACGCTGCTGTTGCTCTCCATTTCAGTTAAACTCCACTTCAAAAAAGCACCTTAATGTCTGACATACACTTTGAAATCTGAACACTTTTGAGTTATTCCGTCTGAAGTTTTCTGATGCCATTGAATCGACGAGACACTTGTGTCATGTATATTTGAAGACTCTGATTGGTTACAAACCTTCCGTCTATATTTACAATTTAAAAGCAGCCGTCTTGTCTCTTCCTTTTCATTAAAAATGAAAGTTATAAAGTTTATTTACGAATTACATTTAGTATTCATAAAGTTAAACTTTGAATTACACAATTTATAGCCCAGCGTATCTGTTTTTAGTTGGCAGTCTGTGTTTTTCACTAGATAACAGAGAATAAATTAAGAATAGATATCCACATTCCTGAGTTTTTCAAAAGATGGGAGCAAAAGAGATGGATGAAAATGGTTTCACATGAAAGTACTAATCAAAGCCAATGACGGGGTGTACAATGAAGCTCCAGCCTCCCAAAAATACAAATTATTCATGACGTGTATACATGAAAAACAAACACAATTATCCAGTCAATACAACCAAAGTTAACCTAATTGGAACATCGTTTGTTTCTCGTGTAGATGTATATATTATAAATACTACACACAATTGTAAAATGTATCTCTGATTTAAAATGTTTTGTATAAATAATCAGTTATCTTTATGTAAAGTACAGTTTTTAACGTGAACATTTAAAAAAAGGGATTACTTGAATTACAGAATGAAAGAGTTGGCATGAATTAAAAGAAAACCACATAAAAATCTTTTTGGAAAAAATTCTGAGTCCATATCTCTGGCGCTAGAATCTATTTTACAATTTAACAAATGGAATAAATAAACTGGCAAAACACTTGGATAGTTAAGACTGTAAAGTTGTCCTATGACCTGAGGCTTTAAGGTTTTTCTTTTAGAAGAGACATGTGTGTTTTCTAAGGTTATAGACAGATTCAAGGGTAAAGATCTATGAGGGACAATGATGTTTTCTGATGATATACTGATTTTTCTAGGACGAGATGACAGAAGAGTCGAGCCAAATCAAAGATGGCAAACGATGAAATTAGGTGAAGAGGAGAGTGCAGACAGGGTGGAAACAATGGAAAGCTACATAGAACAGTTGGTTAGTGACGGATGATCTTAGGGTTTTAAGTTGTCTGTACTATTGAAGCATTTCTCCCAATGAGGACCTCAGCATCTTTATCTCAGGGTATCGAAACATGCTCGGTCTTTCGATTCCTAGTTTCGATACCAACACGTGATCAAAACTTTCAATGTGTGGATTTTTCAAATGAGAAATTGACAAGTCAGATTTAATATGTAACTTGTTAGCAGGTGTTATTTTTGACTTTACATTTGTTATTCATTTTTCTGAATGAAAACTGAAATAGAAATTAAACAACTCTACAAAAATAACAACCAAGATTTGTACTATGTGTAATGCAATCTTTTGTTAGAATTGGTCTTATAAAATTGGAATGGAAAAAGTATTGTTCAGGAACTGATATTGAAGTTAAGGTATCAGTTTCAGAAATTTCCGATACCCAGCCCTATACATGAGTTTATTAAAGGGAGAGTCCGGAATCGGACGATATGGACATTTCGAGATGCTAATCTAGATGCAGGGGTAGGGAACCTGGTCCAGAAAGAGCCGCAGTGGGTGCAGGTTTTCGTTCCAACCATTCAAGAGGACACATTTTATCCAATCAGGTGTCTTAGGAGTGTAATCAGTTGATTGTCAGTCTGGTGTTGCTTGTTCAGCTGAAACCTCATTGGTTAAACTGTACATGCTTGATCGGTTGGAACAAAAACCTGCACCCACTGCGGCTCTTTCTGGACCAGGTTCCCTACCCCTGAGATAGAGGTTCACTTACTGGAAAAGTACAATTGAAGCAAAACTTTCAGAAGATCTCAGCCATTTTCCCCCAATAGTGGACGTCTACCCGACCACCATCTTGCCTCCAATAATGAAGCGAATGTGGAGTTTGATGATTAAAACTATTAAAAAGAAGAAAAAAACCCTCACCTGCAGCTCTTGCTCACTGGGGGAACGATAAATAGAAATGAAGTGAAACATGGTTGAAGCTCCTCATGCTGCATTTTAATACATAAATCAATTGAACACAAAGTCAATTCTTTAAACCGCTCTCGGCTTGATGGAAGGTGTTTTTTATTTTAGGAGAAGGTATTTTTTTCCGTTTTGCCGACTCTGTCACCGTCGTGAATAAATGCAAGTCATGTTTAGGTGTCAGCTGTGTTTATTTTTATAAAATTCAAAATCTGTTTTTCTGTCTGCAGCAAATAGCTCCAGAACTTACTGGCAGTCTGTTTGCTTTTCCCAGCAACAGTATGCAGAATAAATCATCCACTAACCTTGAACGTAGCTCAAGCCAAAAAAAAAAAAGAAGAGTAAAACCTTCTCTATTAACTCTGTGAATTCTAATTATCATTGCGGGCTTGCTGGCAGATTCTGTATCAGTCAGTGTGACCATATGCTCATCTCGCTCCTCTCCTCCACAGCTGAATCAGTGCTCGTCTCACTTAACCAGAAAACACAGTATGACAGCCTTTGGCAGCCTTCGTCTTCTCTTAAAGCCACCGAGCTGAGCCGCAGGTGAAGTCCGACTCTCGACGATAGGTGGCAGTGTTGCTCTGTATTCACCGCACAGGTGTGTCCGTTGAGGAACATTTAGTTCAGAAGGCTTTTGTCTGGCTTCATGTCTGCTCACACATAAACTTGCATCTTAAACGTGGACGTCGGCTGGACATCAAGGTTCAAATGAACAAATAAAAATCAAATAAACATTGACTATAGAAGAGGAATACCTTCATAAAAAAAGACGAATGGAAAAACCTTTGTTCGCGCCTTATTGGTCGTGCAGTGTATTGTTCATTTCAAAGAAAATTAATATCCTTTTAATTTAAACTTTGTAAGGTCAACTAACTTCCAATAGCTCCGTGGGTCCGTCATTATCATTAAATGCGCTCCTGATGGGGTTTGGACACGACTGAAGAGTTGCCTGAGGAAGAGGAAATTATGGGTGCTAAACCTTCTGGGAGAACGATAAGACGAATCCTCCTTTTTTTTTTTAATGAATCAATTGTGTCCACACTAAGAGAAATTAATTACCTAAATATCACTTATTGAAAAAGAAGCAGTTAACCGATGGATGATGGGCAGATTTAAACAGGCTCTTAATTTGTCACATATAATTAAACCATTCTTAATTAGCAAAGACAATAAAAGTATTCGTTTGAAGGTTGTGGTGAAGGACGCACACGGAGGAGCGATGGAGTTTTCTCAGCAACTTTTAAAATCTAACTTCTTTTACATCAACATTCAGCTGCAAAGGCGAGGAGAGGACGGGTTACGCAACATTGAAATCAGTCCGTCAATCACCCGCCAATCAAGTTGACTTGGAGAAGCTGCAAAAAAAATAAAAAAAATGGACATTTAATTGGACAACAGAACGGAAAGCAAAGTCTCTCAATTGCTGTCAAAACAGAAAGCTGTTGTTCTTTGTTGTCAGACTTGTGTCTGGGGTTGTGAAGTTGAACTGCTTTTGAAAAAGAATGCGGAATATCAATGATGTAAACACTATGTAAACAATCGTATGCTAGAAAGTCAAGGTCGAACACTGTCCTTTGGCATCGTGGGCACTCGGCACACACACACACACACACACACACATACAGCCAGATGATGACAGTATTTATTATTACTGAGAAACAAATTTGATTACATTTTTTGCCCGTAACCTCTTTGGACTTTGCATCCGCACACATAGAGTCCATTTTTTACTTTCAGCAACATGTATACGTTTGTCTGTTGAACCCTTAACCACATTTATACACTGACTGAGCCATGTTGTGCCAACATAACAACATAACACCTACTCCGAAAAATGAAATCCGAGGCAGTGATATCAGTGAAAGAATTCTAAAGCGCTTCCTTACAGGAAAAAAAGTACTGAAATATTGTATTATTTGTATATATCGGACTTGAAACGCTATATATGAGAAATGTATGTAAGTAAGTAATATTTATTTATATAGCGCTTTTCGAGACCATTTAGTGAGAATGGTTATGAGCTTGACACAAACAAGAACATTTCTCCAAAAATAACTTTCTGTAACAAAGTCGAAGTTTAGTTAATACTCTTCTCTAGTACTTCCTGGACTCACTGAAACAGTCTTAGGATGCTAATAAAGGACGAATGAAGGTTTGTGTGTAGTAAACATGTGTGTACGTGGAGCAATGAAGCTCTTGCTGTAGATGGACAAAAAATGGCATTGTAAAAATGTCACTTTAGGTCAGGCAGAGCATGCATAACTGTGCACACATGGCTGCAGTAACTGTTTTAAGGAGATAATAATCTTAAATGTATTGCATGTATAATCTTGATGGTATGAATGATCTAACCTTAGTTAAATCAAAACCTACATTGACCAAGTTCTTCAGCAGCCTGACGGTTACCATTGTCGCTGTCCAAGGTACTGAAGTTAAGTTTATGTACCGAAACATCACAATCAATCAGCTTTTTCTTGTACTCAGTTCAGTATGGGTTAACTCTACTTCTATTTTCCTTTTGTTATTATTTTAATGTACATTTATAAAAATGAACTGTATTTTATTCATAATTATATTATTATTATTATAACTGAAGTCGTAGAAACGAGATCCAAGTTTAATTAAATCTGACACTAGTTCATATGTGAAGCATGAAATGAGCATCAAATATTAAAAAAATGGCATGAAAATAATTAAATAAATCACCATGCAGAACTCCACAAAGCTGCTAGTTCCCTTCTAAGCGGCACCCTACATTTACTTTATATCATTAGATAAATTTGAAAATGTCAATGTTATTATTAACAGTCAAGAATAAACTCTGTCTTTGCACATCTGACATTTAGTTCTAAAATTAAATAATCGTATCCTTGAAGCTTCGCGACTTTAGAAACAAAATGCAATGATTAATAAAACTCAGGCTGGTCACATTTTTTTGGTTCCCGAACAAAACCATTCTACTTGAACTGAAAAGAAAACCTGAATAAGTGTCTGAATAAACCCTGCCAGCTCTCAGGGTCAAGCATTAATATTCTGTCACTTCTGACGACTTAAATTATTTCAATAGCAGCCATTAATTGGTGTTTATTCATTATTTATTGTGAGTGTTCTGAGGTTCCGAGAGTTCAAAAAATTCGCAGGCAAAAGCATCAATGGCTCCACATCCACCAGTTAATGATTCAAGCTAATTAGAATGCTAAAATGCAAGTTAAAGCTACAACATTTCTCTTAGGAATGGTTTAACACTCCAGTGCAAGGACAGCATGTGATGGAAAGATGTTTAATCATTTATTTTCTATATCCTTTTTTTTTTCAAGTTCAGAATGAAAATAAAAGAAGCTTAACATTCATAATATGGAGTGTGTGCAAGTGTAATCATACTAATCCTCCTTACATCCACTAAAATGATTATTCATTTACATAATTATAATCCAAATTTAAAGGAGCAGGATCAAAAGGAAGTGATTCGTACATGGGGACAAGAGGATGCTTGTTTTCTCAAGTGGCAGCTTCAAAGACGGAGTAATGACCATGTTATTACCTAAGAAAAGATATTCTTCATATTTACTCCATTGTTGAGTCTGAGGCAGGAGGGAGATCCTGCTGAGGTTGAAGTCCTTTACACTAGGGTTAAAGAGGTACAGGGAAAGACTGAGAGCCTTAGAGGTGATTTGAGTCTCTCAAATGGAAGCCTTAAGAATGAGAAGCAAAAGTTATACTATGACCGATGACTTAAAGGGAAACTAATGTGTTGATTTAAATGTCTTTTAAATATATGTTGGACCTCTATTGTATTATCAGTATGTGTCCGTTTGTAGAAAACTCTCTTCATTGAAATATTTACATTAGAAAATTAACTTAACCCCCGCCCACTGAAAACTGTTTGGTTTTTCTCTAGCTAAAATCTCTGCCATAACTGCTTGATGGAATCTACTGACTCTTTCAAGAAACATCTTAAGACATTATTATTTGTTCAGGCTTTTCTTTGATTTTCTGGAACTCCTGTGTTGTTCTCAGTGTAATTTTGACCTTTAAAGTATATACTTTATTGAATATTGTTTTGATTGTTTAAGCGCTTTGTGACCCTGTTCTGGAAAAGCGCTATATAAATACAAATGACTTACTTACTTCCTTCTCACTCTTCTGTGATTGGTCAGGCAACAAGCTTTGTCACCGCATGTCATCAATTCCAGAAATCTCCACCTTCAAGGGATTTGCTGTACAAACAAAGTGGGGCGTTATCACAGCTGTCTGGAGGAGGATTGAAGACCATTATTACGCCATACTGCACTCTGCTCTCGTAACCTCTCGTTTGCCAAGATATCATGCGGGGAGAACTTTATAAAGTAATGACTGCAAAACATTGTCATGATGAGGGACTTAAAGATTTCAAACATGCCAGTCATTCAGAAAAAGTTGAGTTGTCACATTAGTTGCTCTTTAAGCTTCAGTTATTTTTTTCAACTATAAAAGGGCTGTCAACTCGAAGAATCTGCTGGATGCAGAGATACCATTTTTGACCTCCCCTGACCCTAGTTTAAGTCTTATGGCTTTGCTCTTTCTTCACCCAGGGTTGATTTGTAGTTTTGACACAATAATACTATTGTACCCATGTCTTGGACAACTAAAGAAATACAGTGGGGAGTATTTTCTACTGTCAATTCTCTGGGTATTATTAACTAATGTAGGCTTTTCTGGGGAGAAAGAAACCACATAAAGGGTTAATGCTAGCAACCATGTAGTGTGAATGAGTTATGGGATAATTTCTATGAGAAAATATATAGGAACCAAAAAAGTGCAGAAAAAACTTCTATAGAAACGCCAGTAACACCATTTTAGTAATTAACAGTTAATAGCTTTTCTGCACATGACAGAATGTGATTTAAAAGGAAAAGAAAATACACAAAAATCAAGCTTTTTAACTTTAATAAAAATGTTTGTATGATGATTTAATGGAAATTTGAATTATTGGAATTAAATATTATTCATGCAATTTATCAAAGCACTAGTGCTACTTGACATACTTCAGAAAAAAACTAGCTTCCGTAAAAAATAATGAAAAAACAGACTAAACCACTCAAAGAATATTTTGGAGAAAGTTGTGTGTGATATGTGATGCTCTGCTAATCATCCAGAGTCACTGAACCTTCCCATAATGCATTCTTCCAGCCTTCAATTCGACTCAGAATTCCATTATTTAATATATTTTCTGGCAAGGGTCTCCAGCTGCTTTAAGTTCAACAACAATCTTTTTCACTCAAGAAACCGCGAGAGTCACACTTGTGTTTTACCCGAATCAATTCAGCACGCAACTTAACTTTTTTTATTTTTATTTTTCATTGAACAAAGTGGAGAGATGTTTCCCACTGAGTCTGCGCTGCTGAAACTTGTTATTCCTTTATTCTGTTATGGTCGCTACATGGTGTCGCATCAATAATTAATCAGGAGATCTGATCCAGAAACCAAAGCAATAAGAATCTCCAGGATTTTGTCAAGAATAAGAGAAAGAAACAAATCAAATGTGAGCCACGAAAAAACCAGTCCTGGAACTTTTTTCCGATTTTTACAGCGCCCCAGACATGACGTCGTAATTAGTAATACAGTAAAAGGTAAATCAAAGAACTTTGATTAATTCATGGCCGTGAATCATATTTCGAGGTCACAATTTTGTAAAAAGTTGCCACGAAAAATACTTATTCATAGGCATGAATTACCTCAAACTTGTTAATTAGTCTAGTACAATTTGCTTTTTTTCTCATTAAAACCGACTCAATTGATACTTTACATTACTTTGGATTCACAAGGTTGTTGGTTCACACTGGCTATTTTAGAGATTTGTACTTTATCTCTCCACGCTTCTTTCAAAAAAATCTAGTATTTGAATTTACTGACTACACAATGTAATATCTTTTGTATTATGGTATTTTATTAGTCAATTATTATTTTTATTTCTACTTTCGTCACAATATGGCATTTCAGTGCCTTTTTGAAACAATGTAAGGTTGCATAACGCAGTTTTAAAAATAGAAAAAAGTAATCAGAATTAGAAAACGATGGTGTAAACGCAAAACTCGATCTTTTTCATGGTGATGACGGTACAGAATAAAAGTATTGAAATAAAATGGCTAATGAAATAAATCCTTGTGAGCGCAACTACAAAAAATCTCTAAAATAACAAGTAAAAATTACATTGAAATAGCATGATGCGAACCAGCAACCTTTTGGATCAAGGGTGATGTACGCTAACCATGGAATGAAAGCATATTGTAATAGATGTGTTATATATTTTTACATCTGCAGTTATGCGCTCATGAAGCATTTTTCAGAATTCCAGAGCCTACTAAATACAACTTTAAGATATTTTTTTTATTACAACAAATGCCACTGACCTAAGAAGATAAAGAAAATGCTTCATGAAGCTTTATCAGTCTGCCACTATTATATAACCAATGTATTCATTTAGTATAAAATATTATAAACCCCTCCCCTCCATCAAAAAGACGAAAAAGGACAACATGATCATCATTGACAAAGAAAAAAAGAATGTCCGGTGATGAATATGTTAACCTTGAGTTCCACACTCATTGTGCTGAGTCGGGGATAAAAGAGGGACTTGACTTCGATAATGCCAAGTTGTCCAACTCATACTAATGCAGAGTACATATTTTTCTAATCGATTTGGGAGCAAATCCTCCTCGGAAGGCAAAAAGTTGCCTTAGTATTCAGCAGATGTGCTTGCTTTTCTCAGACCGGCTGGACTTTTAATGAGTATTCCAAAAAAAAAAAAAAAAAAAAAAATTAAATCACAGTTTACACATGTCAATGGCGTCGATACACCACAGCTGGTCTTTTCCTTTTCCATTTTCGACGAGGGTCGACATTTTGACCTCGGACGCCCGAACGCGGAAGCGAAGCGCGGCAGTCGTCGGCTCTTCCATCAGATAATGACAAGATGATGACTGGCCTCTGGCCCCGGCTACACAAAGCCACGCATTACAGGACGACTGTTGGCAAGCGATGGCATGAAAGGAAATAAAATCTGAGAGGAAAATGGAGTGGTCGAAAAACACTGCAGCTATTTGCTACTTGTCAACAAACCACCGTGATACGAGAAGACGTGGGTGGAATTCAAAAAACCGGGGCGATTCCACTTCATGGCCCCTTTTTTTTTTAGCTCCATCTCCGACAATGAGATCCCATCTTTCCTTTAACAATGTTAAATAAATGTTTAATAAGATAGGTGTTCGGGAGTCAATCTACTTTAGCCAGTGTGTGTATCGAACAGTAAGTGTTTATGTAAATGGAAGCCGGCTAGCTACTCTCCCTCCGGTCCGGTCTCAGCGGAGTCTATTTATTCAAAGAAAAACGAGGGAGTTTAAAAGGAGATTGTTTTTGCATAATGCCAGGTGCGAGCGCGGATTCCCAGATTTCTTGAAGGCAGGATGTTGAAATATTTGAGCAGATTTCCTCATCAAACGGGCTGATGTGTATCTGCTGCAATGATTCTCAATCTTCCTTATCTGTGTCGCCGCCGCCGCCGAGCTCCCTTTGAAGACGCCGAGTCATTACGACCACAGCTCTTGATTAATTAAGTGGAGGGGAGGCGAGGTGCGATGGTTTACTGGCTTTTGGTCAACACTTGTTTACTAAAAAAGATTCCTCTGGGTGAGAAGACCTCTTAAATGGGGTTAGAGCTTGTTGAAAGCCGCATTATACTGTGAATAATTGGATTGTGGCTTTGAGCATGCGTGCGTTTTAAGTGTGTGTGGACCGGCCAGCGCCTGGGGTGTGTTTACCTGAGATGGCAATGCTCCGCCGCCGATCCCTCTTGTCTGCCTCCTACCGTTGGTTTCTCCTCTCCTTCTCACTAATCAGGCTGATAAAGAATATCCTCTGCAGTCCTGCAGCCATTGCTTTGCAGCAGCAGATTATTTCTGCAGGCACGTACACACACACACACACACACATACACACACATCCCCACCCTGTTGGGGGAGATGGTGGGCCACCGTAAATGTCTGGACACGGAGGGAGAAAAGGCATCCTGTTGAGTCACAGAAGATTTAATATTCAAACAGAAACCTTATATTTAACAGCTTTATTCTTATTTATTTCATAGTTAAAACATTTTGTTTTTTTCCATCCAGACTTCAACCAATCCTGCTACCACTGATGGGGTAATGAGGCCTCATGAAACGGCTGTGTAGGGAAGACATTGTATCGTGATATAGTGTATTCATTTTGGCCACTAGATGGCACTCCAAGTTTGAAAATGATAACGGGTTTTATTTAATTAGTAGATAAGAACCAAATGTAAAGCAGAGAGTGCCATCTGAGGCCTCATCAGAGCATCACTAACTGCTACTTCTACCGTGATACTGCCAGGGGCCAAATCTGGCATGACATTTTCTGTGGCCAAAAACATGGTTGGATTAAACTTGCTGTATCTTAGAACTTCATAACGCTTGCTGAAGCCTCATGATACAGCTTTTGTAGTGATGCATCTACATCTAGTGGCCATTTTAAAAAGGCTACTAGATGGTTTTCCCTGCTTTACAATTGTCTCTATTGTACTAAGAGTGCCATCTAGTGGCCTTTCAAAATGAAGGCACTGTATCATGATACAGTGTCTTTACTATATAGTTGTTTCATTAGGCCTCATCAACCCATCAAGAGTTAGTGCAGACCATTTTTTTTCTTCACTTTTTTAAAATGAACGTCTGACACTTTTTATGTTATGAAATGATTTCCTTACTATTTATCAAAATGTTGCATATTTAAGCCCAAAAGGTCATCAATATTTTATTGAATTGAGTCTTCCTAGGTGAGTAAACAGAGAACCAAGGAGCGGAAGCTGTTAATTGAAGACTGATTTCTTCTCTGACTCCATTGACAGTTTTCCAAAAACTTGTTATTCAAAGTTCAGGACGAATCCAAAAAAAGGAAAAGACATAAAGACAAACACTCAAACGCGAGGCAGAGACACTGGCAAAGAACCCAAACTCACCGGCATATACAACAAAAGATAAAAAAGGACTTGAGTAACTTAAAGCACTGAAAGACAGTTTACTTATCAAGAGGAAGCAACCGTCTGTATTATGAACCCTGTAATCATTTGGAAGAGCCACTAGATGGCAGTATACATTTTAAAATGATGCTATCTTTATAGATTAGAGCCTCAGAATATAAAGCAGAGTGAAAATCATCTAGTTGCCTTTCAGAATTTTGTCACTGTATATTCATGACACATCTGTTTATAGACGATGCTTCGTTGTTTAAATCTTGGGACTATCAAACTGATCATATAAAGTTATAGTGATTTTAATCATTTTATTCATCAGTTACTATAGTGACCAGATGTTCAGCTTTAAAAATTGTTTCCCAGGGACCACTATAGTAAAAGTAATTCTAAAGATTGGACAACCAGTCATTTTATATGATGTTTTAATTATGGTGAAAACAGTCAGACATGAATGACGATGAAGTTTAAAGTGAAAAAAAGGAGGAGAGGAAGAAAGAGTTGATGATGAAGAGTTTCTCACCTACAATATGAATATATTTTTCGACTATCGGAGTAATGGAGACGTCTCGGACTGAGTCATATCATACCATACATGCTCTCGAACGCCGACATGCACGCTATGTTTAACACACTCTCGGACATGAAGCACTCCGCTAACAAGCAAAAGTCAGTACGTCAGACAAATTGCTGCGTGCTGACGAATGGGTGCATGAGTACGTTGGCTAACAACACTTGGAGTAATGAGCAAGTTGCCCTGAGAGTAACCTCTGCCGAGTGCATGAGAGCGATGGATGCCGTCTTGAGCAATCGCTGCAGACTACGAGGTTGCACATCAAGCGCAAGGGCAGCCCTCTTTTTGTGGAGAAGATGTCACTCAGACCGTAATTAAATGCAGAATAACCTATTTGTGTCACAGCCGAATGCGTGTTGTTACTCGCAAGCCACTAGGATAGTTTTTCGCAAACGGCAAGTGAGCTGCCAAGTTGAAAACATTCATAGATGGTGTTTCATGTTTTTATTTACTCCGCACATGAAATTACACCACTCAAGCTGTTTGCCGCAGGACGGAGCTTCTGATTTCGTGGCCCTCCTAGTGGCACTTACATGGCTACCAAAATACTGTCCCAAAAATACGCACCACAGACGAGGGCCATCTGTGTGACGAAGCAGTCTCTTATTTATTTATTTTTAGCCACTTTATCGTACAGGGAGGGTTGTATTATTTTTCAAAGTTACATTTTATAACATTGAGAATTCCATTATATGGATAAAACGATATTTAGAACTACGTTTAGACCTACACAGTCTTGTACACCGGTGTTAAACTCGATAAAGGAGCTAAAATCTTTACAAGAGTCAAGGTCGTGTACTGGACTAAAGTTTACTTTTACCAAACTGTCTTATCTCCACGTTTGTTCTCCTTCACACAGCATTAGTCTTGCTACCTTTGAAAGTCTCTGTCTTTGATTTTAACTTTGAGTCAACCATCCGAAAGGCAACTTAAAACTACTTGGCAGGACGGATTTAGTGCTTGGGCCAAAAAGTGTTAGTTCGTCCAAAATTCTACTCAAACTCATGTCGATTTATGGTTGAGATTATTTTCAGATAGAATCTGCTCCTTTTTAGAGTTTTATTCAAAAAGGTATGTTCATTTTAATGTAGCGACTGGAGCTCAGTTGTCCTAATCTTCGTCCAAAAAGACACCCTTAAAAACATCCAAATACCTCCGTACTATTCTATTCTATGCTGTGGTGTGTTGGGGTGGAAATGTGTCCAAGAGGAGTGTCAACAGGTTGGACAGGTTGAACAGAAAGGCTGGTTCTGTGGTTGGAATGAAGCTGGACTCACTGGTGACAGTTGCTGAGAGGAGATCATTGAACAAACTACTGTCCATCATGGATGATGACAGTCATCCTCTGAACACTGTCATCAGTGAGCAGAGAAGCAGAATGAGTGCAAGAATGCTCCTACCCAGGTGCAAAACAAATAGACTCAGGGACTCATTCATCCCTCGGGCTATTAAATTGTACAATTCTGAGTTCGGGGGCAGGAGTGGAGTGAGAGTATCTGGATGTTCTGTTCTATGTTAGTCTTTGTATCCTTTGTCTTTGTTGTTTTTCTTTGACCTATGTTCTTTGTCTTTATCTTTAGACTTATATTGTGTCATCTTGTTCTTCCTCTTTTTGTTTTATTTTTTATGTATTTTTTATTTTTTATTTTATTGTTTATGAAAAATTGCTGGCTATTGGTAAAAAAAACAATTTCCCGAAGGAGACCTCCTGAGGGATCAATAAAGTTGTACCTTACCTTACCTTACTGATGGTCTGTAATGTCCATCTTGTATTGAAGGCTTTATGTGTGTGTAAAAGTTATAGGAAGTATTAACTGTTGTACCAGGAAGTCAAGTAGTAATGGACAATTACTTTTCTCTTTGGACCCTGCTGTTCTTGACAAAATGAAATGCTTTTAGTTCAGCGCACATTACAACTGAGCCAAGACATTTGTTCAATATAATAAAGCTTGAATTGTGTGTAATACAATGTTCCGAGAGCTACATTGATTTTCAGTCCACCTGTATATTTTGCGAGGTAGAATTAGAGGCTACTTTTAGAGCAATGAATTCAGCGAAGCACCTCCGTAGTTCACTCTCCTACTGACCTCAATGCATCATATGTGCACGCACACTGAGAGGCTGAGGCATGTCTTCCACACATATTCCAGATGTAATTTATCAACTCCAGGATATCAACCATGAATGAAAACACTCGAGTGATCTCATCTCCACATCTAAAGCTTGACTTCCAAATACGTCAATATCGCAGTGGAAAGTTTGATGTGATCAAATATTTGTCCAAATTTCCCACCAACAGTAAGACTCACTAATGCAAACTGTAGATAGTCAAAAATCAATTATGCAAACACTAGTAATTGCCTTCTCTAAGAAGGCTGAGTACCGAACAAACATATTTACCAAACTTTAACAGTAAGTTTGATTGTTGTCTTTTCATTCTTTGAGGCATAATCTATCTTTATTATCTCTGTGTTTGTCCTCCTTCACCCAACACATCAAATTCAACTTCAACATCAATTATGATCTATTTGGAAGTCTCTGCATAATCATTGATATCTTTTTCTTTTCTGGTATCTTCATAGGTCACCATATAGAGAAGCACTTCTATAGAATCTACTTCGAGGACAACAGTCCGGCAACATAAAATATATTGGCGGTCAAAGTAACTTCTACATGATTGTGGTGCAACAATGTTGGGTTTTTCATTCACATTAAAGACTAGTTTTGTCCAAGCTAAAGGGTGGATAAGTTAGAATTGATTGGTTTTAAACTTGGGTCGGGATTCATCATTTTGCCGAAAAATTCCTGAATCACAAAAGTAGTTGGACTGGATTGAAGCTCTTTTAGTAAAAGTAAACTCCACCCGATTGTCTTTCTAGGTTTCTATAAAATTGATTCAGAAAACTGGAATACTGTGAAAAACATTTCACCACGTCGGGAGTCTACTTCAGTTGTCTTTATCTTAGCAATGGAACTGCCTTCGCATTTTATCCCCATGTTCAGTTTTCAGTTTCAATTTTGAACCGTGTTGAGAAGGCTAGAAGCTCACAACCTTGATGGCTGGAGTATCGTGTTAAATCATGTGCTTTTACAACCCCCCCCCCCTTCCCTGTCATAGAGCAGACTGAATAGGATGACATGCTTTATTGTCGGAGTGAAGACGCACCTGAGCCACTTCTCCTGTTACAGTAGACGACTCTGGATTTACAGTCGATGGAGTTGTTAAAGCAGGAGTCGCTTGTGTCTTTATTGCATATGGATGTTTGTGAAGCTGATTTATTTCAGCTCACATGTTTTTGAGTTGGAACGGTTCCATTTTGTCTGCATTTTCTGACCGATGCAAGGGAAGCTTATGACTGCATCACCTCTGTTTGATTCTGAATAAAAAAAGAAAAAGGAGGACAAGCAATGAGGTTTTGAAGGTAAACAAGGACATGAAGGGGATAGATGTGACAAGAGGAGATGATGATGACGAGTTGAGGTGGAGGAGGCTGAATTGCTGTCACAACCTCTCATGGTAGATTAGAGTAGAGACTACAACTCTCTTCTTGCTCTGTTAAACTTGCATGCCATTATTAAAACTAGGGTTTCTTCAAATTTCTTGGAAAAAGGAATAAAATCCATTAACAAAACCCTTCAATTAATGTATAGTTACGTATAGTTACTGAATTAATTCAATAATACTTTTAAATAAATTAACAAATAGCTTTTTTTTCATATCCAACTGTTATTCCTATTTTTTTCGTTTACTAGTATTATTATGAACCCTCCACTTTCCTTATTTATAGTTTTTGGGTACAGCCTTATTTAATGTAATTAAGCTCAAATAAATTTATCGTTTCATACCCCAAAAAGAAATAAGCATACTGAAGTCAAATTAAAATATTTAAAGCACAATTATTAAAGATTGACGAGGAGACGGAGGAGCCGAAGACGATGCACAAAACGTGAGTGAAAATGATCATGTAATTTTGATTAGTCCAAACAATGTTCCTAAACAAAAAGAGCAATAATCCGCAGTGGGGTTGTGCAAGACGCACAAAACACTAAAAGGGGGAAACAACTTTGACAAACAAAGAGTCAAAGGGAAAACTCACCAAAAACCTAGTAACAAAGGTGCTGATGAAAAAGTGATGGGAGTAATCGAACTGTCTAATAAGTTACAAGACAAGGGGCGGAGGAGGCATCATACTAGGCAGAAATGTGAATAAGCTGACGCCTGTCTAAGGGAAGTCCGGCGTATATGAAAGGATCACAGATTGCTGTAAGCCATGCATCATTAGGAGGTTCTCCTTCACATGCCTTGGAACCTTCTCTGTCACCTACCGACAGAACAGGGGTAAGAAAGAAGCAAAAAATAAAAGTCCTGACAAAATATGTCATCATAAGCCGGTCTGTGCCCAAAGTCGACACGGCAGGGGAGATCTTTGTCGAAACCGATTAATTATTTATTGAATCTATTTTGTAAAACAAGTTAAAACTGTTCTACAAATGATGCATTGACCCAGGGACCACTAAACCACCCTGCACTGCACTCAGTTTAAACAAGAAGAAAGCGGTTCTTGCCCTCAGCCAAACATCCTGAAGAGCTGAACAAAACATGGATTTTTCCCCTCTGTACTTGGACCCCCATGTCCAGAATGGTTGGATGCTTATCCCGTTGTTGCGACAGCTTCTCTTTCTAAAAGCTACCAAAGCCTTTACTCGTGGGTGGGTGAATTAATGTTAGGTTTCGGACTGGATCTGCAAGGCCATTATCTGCACCCTGTGAGCTCCACACATCTCCAAGTTGTGTGGAAGTCGTGTAACAGTGCAGATTTTTTTTTTTACCATTTGAAAGCGACCATTTTGTTTACCTTTGTTTTCATTCCGTTTTCCTCACCTTATGTTGCTCTTCGCTGTCGGGGGCAGACGGGGCAATCTCTTGTTTGGCTCCTGACAGCACCGTTTGGAGAGGTAAATGAAAAGAGATGGCGATAACTCGGAGGCTCACGCATTCACACACACCTCCCGCTGGCCTGTCCGCCCCACACTGTTCGTAGGGCAATTTTAGCCCTGCAATTTAGTGCCCATTTAAAGTGGAAGGAACCGCAAGAATTACTGATGAAAGCAAAAGAGGAGACCTGGGGGGTGATTGGAGAAATGGCGGGGATACAGGTGTAATTTCCACACAACGGCGGGGAAGTGATGTCATTTTCTGTATGCAATTTCGACAGTAATGGGAGGCTCATCAACAGCCAAACATCTTTCTTTGCTACTGCTAATCTAATGAAGCAAACTTTTAAGGCATCACTGAGCAAGTAGAACTTCGCAATCAGAGTTTATTAATTGATCCTCCCCTCCCGAAAGTAATTATTGACAGACATTATTCCCTCATTTTCATTTTTTAAAATCCACTAATAAAACAACATGCCCGCCAATACAAAAAAAAAAAAAAAAAAAAATCAAGCTTTAAATTTTGGGAAAAGACATGATTGATATTTATATTAATGTAATTCATTACTTTTTATTTGAATGCCTCAGTTGGACTTGCCAAAATAATGTGCCAGGACAACATGGTGTGATGCATCGTGCCCCCGGCTGTCCCGGTTCACAATTAGTCTGACGGTCTGAATTAAATAATACGAGGCAATTTTCTTCAGGAGATGGATCCCTCCTGCCAAAGCATATATTCATTTATGAGGGGTGTGTGGTGGGGGTTTCACATCATGGAAGGAGAAACATTAAAAGTTTAGTGGTAATTGAATGGTTTAACGACGTGGCTCTCAAACTGAACAAAGGACGACAACGGATCTTTTCATTTCGTGTAACTTTGATGTGTTTTCTTTTATTGACAAAAGAGTAGTTACAGGTTTTTTGTATTCCCAACAATCCCTAGAAAACACCAAAGCGCAACGGTTTGTGTTGCTAATGGTTTTGGAGTGTGTGAACGAGGCTGAAGCTAATTTGTTCCTCTTTGTCATGGACCTCCACTGCTGCTGTTGTGTGTACTTTATTTTGGGTCAACGCGACTGACTAGAAAACATAATGCGTATTAATCTGCTCCTATTTAAAAGCACCCAATCCACCCATTCTTAAACCTTTGAACACACAACGGATCGTAATGCTGCTTGTCTAAATAAAAGAATGCCTCACGCTGCTGCTGGAAAACCATGGTTGAATTAGTTTGCTTCGTATACGACTTAATCTGTTTTATCATGTTTGCTCCTTTTAGTATTTTAGGTATTGAGCTTCATTGAAATGTATGTTTTGATCTTTAGACCAAAAATTGTATTATTTTTATATTTATTATGTAAATCATAGTTTATTCGTCTCCTATGCTGTTTCACTGGGCCTCAGTTACTTATGTCGCTCCATTACTATTGATTGGAATGAAAATAACAAACTAATTCATATTTTGACATTAATTGTGGATATTTCCTCCTTCATGTTTATCTTTTTTGATTGGATTCTATGGAAAAATGTGTTATTACATAAATTTACTAAAGGTATTGGATGAAATGCCTTACATACATATTTTGATTTTGACCATCTTTTAAACTTGAATAACTCTATAATCTTTAATTTTCAGGCCAGAACAAATAGATGGAACAGTCGTGGAGCTAAGCCCTGGATGAAGAGAACAACCTTCTGCAGACAACAAGAAAACACAAAAAGAACTCTGGTCAGTGTTACAGGCTCAGATGTTGACTGTTCATAACACAAAGCTCTACTGAAGGACAATACTATAAAACCTCTTACATCTGCTGCTTCGCTCTTTATCGGAACACATTATCTTTATTTGTTACATGCGTAGTTTATGTTTTTATCTTGTCTTGTTTTATACATCTTTTTAACCCTTCTTATATATTTTTATTTGAACTATGTGTCGTAATTTGCACCATCTGGATTACTCGCTTTAATTTATTTGTACTATGTGCATTCACAATAGATTATGAAGTGAAAATAACTTTAAGGTATACATCACAAAAATGACAAACCTGCACATCAGAGCAGTAGTTCAGGGGGCGCTATTGCCTTCACTTCATATCGATTGACTATTTCAGTTGCCTCTTTATTTTCACTTGAGGTATCTTCCTTCTCTTATCTATGGTCACAAACATTTGGTAACGACCAACAGAACTAGATCAGAGTTGCATCCTTTCTAGACTCGACTCCAACTACTGACCAGCTGTAGTCATTTGTACTGTGTAAACTGTCTTTCACTTGATTTAATATTGACAAGCAGTTGAATGGATCAAAAGATGTCCAATTACACCCATTTTTATCCAGGAAAACTGTGCAGTTCCGACTTGGATCTTGCATTAAACAAAGTGATTCTCTACACATTTTGGTTCTTAAGTTTCCACACTAAAAAGCTATTAATGAATTAGAAGGATATAATCATAATTGTTCTCATTTTTCTTCAGCTAATTTCCTTTAACTAGTGCTATTCAGAGATTTTCAGCGACCAACTCCATTATTTCCATACTCTTCCATCAGCCATTAAAATTAACGCAAATTAGCAATCTAAAATGAGTTACTACCTATTTAAATAGAACGCTCCTCCAAAATGGTTGGACATTTGCAAAAGGAGAAATTTAAGAATCCTGATGGAAGTTGTTGGTTGAATGGGCGAATATGTCCTTATTGGCAAGTTTTCTAGTGGAAGTTTCTTGGCAGGCGTTTATGATCAGGAATGGGGTGATTAAAGAAGATAAATATTTATTCATCTTTATATATAAAATAGTATGTCTCTCAATGTTTGTTTCCTTTAGATCTCAATGTCTTATAGACTTCCAAACCCCTTGAGAAATATTCTTGAAATGTGATATGTAGATTACTGACCTCTGAGTGAAGGTATTGGGTTGGAGGGCGACTCGATCAGGACAAGGAAATGCAGTGAAAACCCTATGATAATGCATCAAATTTCTATGAAATTCAAATTGTAGGTATTACATACTAGTTCAGGCTGGTTTATTAAATGTCAGCTCCTTTTGTTAACTGTAAATGGTTAGAAAAGGTAAAGATAATCCCATGAAGATTCAAATATGTCCAATTCTGATGATGTCATAATTGCTTGGTAATTAGCATGGAGACACTTGACCATTCAGGGTAAATTCTAGTGAATTTAAATCATCATTTCAGTGTTTTATTGTAGGGGTGGAGAAGACTCCAGAAGTTTCTAATTTTGATGACATAATTGCTTGAAAATTTGCAAGTCGAAGGGAATGGGAAGCAAGTATCTATTACTTATTTTTTTCCCTTTTTCCAATTGTAAGGGTCTGAAAGGGGCGAAGGACCCATCTTGAACTGACTCTCCTCAGTTTCTCTTGGATTATTTGTTTTTTGTAATGTATTTCTTATACCTTAAAATAAAAAGTTATACTAGTGGTATATAAAAAAATTGTGGGACCTTTATTAGCAGAAAATTAGTTTGGACTCCTTCACTTATTGAAATGAAATTTGGGAAAAATAATTGCACCGTCATTATACCTTAGTCTGATCACCATTTCTGCTCCTGCATATTAGTTATCATTGGGCATTCATTTATGGTCCGGCTGTAAATGTCAGTGCTGATGGCCCAATACAGCTGTCAAATGTCAAAAAGTTTCTACTGCATACCTGCAGGTCCAGTTCTGAAATAGTCGAAAACTCGGTTATGGTCTGGGCTTTTGCAGTATTGTGTGACATCTGTGTGACATCAGAAACCCACTCAAGCCTCTGAGCCAGCGGCTTGACCCGGAGTAGCATTTATAACTTTGCAACTATCCAGTCTATAGGACCTACACAGTGTTACATACAGCGATGATCTAAACAAGATTGAAGAGATCGAAGAAGGAATTAACCCCAACAATAGGATGGTCTTTGACTTTCGCGTCATTTAATCCACTCTTACCATTAATCAAAGTGAAGAATTAAGATAATTTAATTCCATCCTTTTCCAACTTTGACTGCTGGTGCAGAATTAATCTGAATAAATGACGAGCGAAATCATAAATATAGTGCAGCAGGACCTGATGTTAAACTGCCTCCTTAGATCATCCCTCCATAATTATGCAGACAGTGGGTCCGCTTTGAAGTTGGAAGGTGTGAGAGGAAAAAATATTGACATTGCTCGCTCCATCTCTCGGTGCTTTAAATGTGTTTGATGAGCTTTACTGGCTGTGTCATCATGCGACTGAGTAAATCCTGTAGCCAGAGGTTGGAGCGAAAGGCAGATATATCTTACAAAGCTGCTCATAATCCGCCCGGATAATTGAGCAGTTTAAAAAAGACCCTGTAACCAATCAGCGCCACGATCCAATTTTGAAAGTTGTAAACACATTTGTCATGACCTCGTGAAATCACCGAATCTATGCAGGCGAGCAGATTTTTTTATGAGGACACTCGCCTGATCATAAGACTGCGTTTATTGGCTCACAGTGTGACCTCTGCGTCCTTCCACCGGAGTGTTTGTGTCTTGATGGAAGGCTGGCGCCGAAAATAAAAACGGGCAGACTGCGACAACAACTTTATGGAACACCTGTAAGGGAATCGGGGCTTTTATGAGCTCTTGTAATTTTCAGTTTGCAAAGTCGAGCAGAGGAAACAAACAGAAATGTCCTTGTGACATTTTACACATCTCTTGGGGAAATATTAACTCTGCAAAATGACGTTACGACACAAAATATCCATATATTTTTTTAACACATATTTGCGCCCTCGCATTGCATAATAAATCTGGTTTCATTAAACAGCTGATGCTGTATCATGATATATTGTCTTAATTTTGAAAAGGCCACTAGATGGTTTGAAAATGATGCCATGTTTCTGAGAAGTAGCTCAGAGCCAAACATAATAAAGCAGAGAGTGCCATCTAGTGGCCTTTCTAAAATGAAGACACTGTATCGTGATACAGCATCAGCTGTTTCATGAGGTTTCATCAACCAAACGGTAGTTAAACGTCAAAACGTCAGTTTCCAATATCAATAAAATGCACAATTTCATTGATGAACAAAACTGTTTGTTTTTTGTCTATTAATGATATAAAATAATAATAATTGAATAACAGTTTTCAAATCTAAATAAGACGAAAGTTAAAGCAGCAGATTAAGTTTTCATTTACACGATTACCATACTTTAATTTCACATCAAATATGGCATTAAACATCACTTTGGAAAATAGTGTTTGTGTGTGTATATATATATATAAATATTTATTTATTTTATTTATTTATTTTTAAATAAATGGAACATTCAATTCTTACAAAAGTGTTCAATATATTAAAAACAAACTGATTATAATAAAAAAAATCAACAACTATGAAAAGGTAATAGTATACATAAAATAGTAATACATAAAATAAATAAAAAAAATACAGAGGTTGATGGAAAACTGTGTGTGTGTCCATGTGTAACCTACGACAGGTAGGCGATCTGTCCAGAATGTCTCCCGCCTCTCACCCAAACTAGCTGGGATAAGCTCCAATTAGGGAGTGTTTTTGCCAGTACATGTGGCCACGTGTTTCTATCAGATACGCTCAATCATTAATAACCTCACAGAACTACACTTGTTCCTCAGTGTTTATCTCATTGTGCAGAGATTTAAAGCAAATTAATTAAAACTAGATTAGTCACTGATCATAAGGCTGGATAGCGAGTCCCTGCAAATTCGCTACTTTTACACTCAACTTTTAATTATCCGACATGGTCGGATATCAAGTGACACAGGTAACTTTCAAAGACAAATCCTCCAAGTCACAAGGAGCGTGAGACACTCAATTTAAGAGGTAAACAAAACTTAAGATAAAAAATGTCTATTAAATAACTTTATTTATTTTTATTTGGATTTAGAACGGGAGAATGTTTGTTCCCTCTCATTTAATTATTTACATTTTGTCATCTCTATATATGATCAAAACAAACTGAACTAAGAACATGAGTTACATATATTAAGATATTATGTCGAAATACATTCACTTTGAATCTTAAACTGAATAATCCTATTTGTGTGTTTCTCATCTTGTCCTGATTGAAATGACTTAACATGTACATAATATTACCACAAAATACCTTGATAAAAGCTTTCTTCTGTTCCAACCTTGACTGGGGTCCCCAACCCTGTTTTTCGGTAAAAATTTGCTTTATTTTCAAGGATCGACCTTCAGATGAAAAAAGTAAAAATAAAGTTAAATGGCACGACCTGCAAAATCCAAACATTTAAGTGAAAAATACATCACACCTTAACGCTGGATCAGCACGAGCCATAGTCTAGTTTCTATATAACAAGAATTTCTCTCATAAAGTTTTTCAACTGGTTTCTCTATTTACCTTGAATTTGACTTTGATAAATGAAACCCATTCCAGAGAGTAATGATTACAGACTTTTGATTTCTCTTTCTCTGCCTCACGGGACCGGCAGTGGTTCCTGGACCGGTGGTTGAGGACCAGTCATTTCATATGCTTATGCAGGAGTATCACGATGTTTATTGCAATGTAATGATGACTCTTTAAGTCTCATATATGCAGAGTTCAGAGTCCAACACGTGACTCACAACAGTGGTGGTTGTATTTCTGTCTAAGGGCATCCGTTGAAATTCTGCAGAATTTTCATCTTCACGTCTGCTTTGCATGCTGTCCTGCAGTCTGCCATGTTGAATTATACCAGGAGGCTTTATCACCTGATATAAAGCAGTGATAAATGTTGCTGAGGAAGTGTAAAACAGTGGCCTGTGTGTGTTTGCATGCTTGTGTGTGTGTGTGTATAGAAAGACGGCTTGTGCACATGAACGTGCGTTATTTAACGCCCTAAATCAGCCAGGACTATACGAGCATTCTGCAGACTCGGCTCCTTATGACATTCTGCTGGTTCTGCTGACGGTGCACTTTTAACTGTGGGCTTCAGGAGGTCACTGTCTGATATGCAGAGCACGCATGTGCATATTTGACACACATATGGATTAAGCTGCCACAAGAAGATGAAATTTACTTGCTGACATGAGTCTAGTGTATTTTTTATCGTGATGGGATACCTTTTTTTTTTAATGACGGCATGAAAAATGAACAAATTAAATCCATAATTTCGGCCCAGAAAACAACACTCCAAGTGAAAAAGTCACATCTGATCTAGATCAACTCTTTATGAGCTCCTCAGATCAGTGACAAAACATCATTGTTTACCTATTTTCTATACAAGCAACGTCCTCTTTACACAAATATTACTGACAGGTGATTCAAACTCTGAGATTTTGGATATCAAAAGTGACAGGACTTCCTGTAAGAATAAAACACATTTTGAAGATAATTAATTAAAAGGAGTGTGTGGTTAAAGATTAAGATTAACTAAATAAATTAGATCTAGCCTCCAAAAGGGAAAAGACATCACAATGAACTAATATTTTCCCTTTGGTATTGAGTTTGACTCTCCTGCTTTTAAACTAATACTACTACTCTGATTAATTTTAGTTTTCATGTAGGAAAGGATCCATGAAAGTCTTTAAAATTCCAAATCTACCACTTGGCATGTCTAAACCGTTTCCTCGTCCTTGAGCAAAATAAGTATATCATTAGGACTTGTGTGGCCCAGACACGACCCCTTGGAATTGTGCTAAATCTGCCAAGAAATGATTGATAGTGATGCTGACAATCATAACCTTCACAACCAGAAGCTGCTTTGGACAATTACGGGCAGATGAAACGAACGTGACTTCTCACCAAAAAAGAAGTAAAGAGTAAATCACCCAGATAAAATGAACTGGCTCCGTAGGCTTTGTTTTCGGGAACGTTGTTGTGCCCTCCAAAATAAATGTGAAGGATGCCACAGATGCATGATTGTAATATCCTCAGAGCCAGGCTCGGAGTGAAATTTAAAAACCTTCTGTTGTGTTTACTCGCACCCATGGTACCTCAGTTATCTTGTTTGTACTTAAACAGTTTTGCCGGTCTTGAGCTCCCGTTATTTTGGGATGTTTCGCTGAACTCTCGAGATCCCCCGAGACTCCGACTCCACTCTGTGGGAAAACACAACTCCGGAGAGTAGTGGAATGAAAATCAAAGCACTCTGCTCAGAATTATGCTGCAAATTCAAACACAAGGTCTCAGTTATTTGTTTGTATATTTGTGTGTGTGTGTGTGTATCTATATGTCTGCAGCTGAGAAAAGACTGAAGGGATTTAAATGAGAGAGAGCAACCGAGTCTTGACTGATTAATTAGCTTCCACAGAGTGTATACCTCGGCCTCCCACACTTCACATATTTTATATTTTTTTCTCAAAACACAAGCTCCTCTTTCTCAATACATGGCAGGTTTGTTGCTGCCTGAACAAAAGATGTTTCTGCTTCAATGCCTCTTTATTCATCACACTCCTACTTTACCTGAAGATTCAGCGCCAAACATTATGGAATGAAATGGCTCAGAAACTGATCAGATATCGTTATTCATCTAATCTTTTGTTCTTTACATCGGCTTACTGTATATACTCAAGTTTTATAAGGTCAAATACTTTAAACGATACACAATATTTGTTTTGAAGACATTAAACACATACAATTGTACAATTTCCTACTACCATTCAAACTTTTTAAACTATAATCAAACTTTTTAAACTATAATCGAACCCTTTTCAACTGTCATTGAACCCTTTTCAACTTTCATTGAACCCTTTTCAAACGTAATTGAACCATTTTCAACTGTAATTGAACCATTTTCAACTGTCATCGAACCCTTTTCAACTGTAGTTGAACCATTTTCAAACGTAATTGAACCCTTTTCAACTGTCATCGAACCCTTTTCAACTGTCATCGAACCATTTTCAAACGTAATTGAACCATTTTAAATCATAATTGAACTCTTTTCAACTGTCATTGAACCATTTTCAAACGTAATTGAACCATTTTCAACTGTTATAGAACCCTTTTCAACTGTAATTGAACCATTTTCAAACATAATTGAACCATTTTCAACTGTAATTGAACCATTTTCAACTGTAATTGAACCATTTTCAAACATAATTGAACCATTTTCAATCATAATTGAACCATTTTCAAACGTAATTGAACCATTTTCAATCATAATTGAACCATTTTCAAACGTAATTGAACCATTTTCAAACATAATTGAACCATTTTCAAACATAATTGAACCATTTTCAACTGTAATTGAACCATTTTCAACTGTTATCAATTCTACATGCATTGTATATGGTCTTATGTATTAATTAATTTTGTTAAGCAAGTAACATTACATTTCAAATTAATTAATTGCCAACGTTGTTGTGAAAAGAAGAGCAAGAGAAATCCAATAATTAATTCATTTTTTTAAATTTTTTGGAATGTGTTGCCTGGCAATAGTTGAGCTGCATAGTCAACAAAGCTCTGTTCCTATTGTTATTTCACACATACTTTAGTTGGTTTTGTCTTTTGTTTTATTGGTGGTGTTATAATAAATATAGTTATACCTTCTTTAGTTATTTTCTTCATTGTCATTTTCATTAGGGTTTCTAAAGCATGTCAGCTTCATCTTAGCCTACAATTATACAACTTTTCATGTCCACTGTGTCACCACCATAGATGAAATAAGGACTTCCTTAAAATAATGGGTGATTTCAAGGTGGCAACATTTAAACATAAAAACACTTGAGAGCTGGTCAGTATGTTTTTTAACAAGAAATGAAGGAGAAATAAATAAGAGCTTTCATACCTTACATTAATGTATACACATAAAGTAAAATAGACTGTTATGTTATATGATACACTTGATCAAAACTGTGAATGTAAAAAAATCAAGCTTAAAAAGTTGTGTCCTGCTCATTTCTTTTAATTTGACATTCTGTTCTTGAACTATTGGTGAGAAATGCGGAAAAGGAGTGGGTAGCTAACATGCTAAGGTGCTAATAACTTGTATAGCTTAATAATGTGCAACACATTTTATAACTGTATGATTAATTTCTTCTAAGAATAGTTACATTGGTATGAATCATTCATTTTAATCAAATTTGTACAAACTGAATAAGTCATTTTGGCTGTAAATAATGAATAACAATGATATAAAAGAATGTTCTGCTCTCATCAAAATGAAATTGTCTTTCGAAACGGCGTCAACTTTAATGGTCTGACCTTATAACATTACGAAGAAAAAGTTGTATTGCTATTTTCATTCGACAAATTAAAAGCGTGTCACATTTGAAATAATAAGGCAGTCGGCTCCAAATTGCTTTTATGTATAAGATAAAACGATGTTTTTTTTTTTATTCACCTCAAGGCTTTATGTTTGGAGGTTCAAATGATGCACCACAGTTTGAACTGGATGCTGCCACTTTTGTGACTGTATCTTTACATGTGTTTTCTTTCTTGGTTTCGCTCAAAGTGTGTGTTGGATGTCAAAGCAAAACATGTGTCATTCATTCCTTTGAATATATTTTTTTTAATGGTGGTGAAGAATGTTCAACTCCCAGGATCATCCTGTAGTTGATTTAGAGGCGTTCTTCAGGAGCAGGAAACCATACTAGATGAGTGAAAACTATTCTGAGTGTTTTATCGTGAGATTCTCTGTATGAAAACTTTGAAATAGTTTCACAAAGGCGATAAAAGCTGATTTCTCTTTTTAAAAATTCACTTGTATACTTTATCATGGCGGCTGCTTTCCCATCTAACGCCCCCTGATAGTGGGTTTGAAGTCCAATTCCCTTGATAAAGCTGACAGTATAAATACATATATATGCTTGCATCGGTGCGATGAATTCCTCAGCGGTAGTGAAGTCATGATTCACGCCCTGGGCTCCCGGCCAAGGGTTCATCTCGAGTGTTTCCCGACAAACCGCTGTGGAGGCTGGAACTGCAGTAATGGCACTTTTCTTACATCGGTCCTTGGCTTCCTCCACGCCAGCCCCCTGCCCACCACCACTCCCCGGGGCATCTAGGGAGATAAGAATTGAACATCTCTAGATGCCACTTTGCGTAAATGTTTCATAGCAGTGAAAACATTAGCATGAGTAATTAAAGCAGTAATTTAAGCTTAGTGGCTGTCAACAGGCGAAACTACTTCCTCACTAGAATCAAAGCAAAAACACTATAATTAGCTTTGCTTTGATTGACTGACTTTGGATGAAAAGACCAAGTGAATGCTTTGAAACAATTCACAATATTGAGTTATGTTTAAAAAAAAAAGGAGATTGATTTTTGTGTGTATTCCAGCCACATACTAAACATCAGCCAGAAGGAGGTCAAATATTGTCTCTCTTTATGCTGATGATGTAGTCCTGTGTCATCACTCTTGCCCTGCAAATCCACTCCTCGCCTCTAATTCCCTGCAAACTCTTGACTCCAGCCTTTCATAACTGTTCAGGACCTCTGAGGCCCGAATTATTTTTCATTAAACTGCTTTTTGTCTGTTGGCATCAAAAATCTCTGGGAGAGCATCAGAGGTCAGCCAGCCTTGGATCTGTCTTTTAATAGCTCCTTTAAGCTACGCTTATAAAAATGGGTATATGAGCAAATGCATGCGGATAAAAAAAAACGACTGGGTCACTGAAACCATGCCAGATATTCTGCCCTTATCTCTCTGTCTTTATCTCATTTTGTACACACTATTGTTTATTGGCTTGTACAACTGTAGCCTTTGATGCAGAATAAAATGAAAGGATCTTTGAAAACTGTTATATTGACTTGTCAATTCTTTTCTGTTGTGTCTACTCATTGGTAAATCAACGCCATGGGCGTCAAACCTTCAGCGATGAAGCTCCTTAAAGGGCACAACAGAATATTATATTGTTTTTAATTTTATGAGGCTTGATTTAAAATGTAATTTATATATTTGCTCAAAATGCTTAACATTTTTTTCTTCATTATACCTGAAGCAAAAATGTTTGTCCATTCCCTTCAAATTCCTTTACATTCCCATGATCGGTTCAGATCGTTTTTAAGATAAGAATGAAAACAGATTAATGTGAACAAAGGAAAAAACAAAAATAACAGGTCAAAGGGTTGTTGTATGAATGCTCTTAAATTAATGTTGGGTTGATTATCTTAATAACAAAAGACATGATCTTATTTAATTTGGCCCATTATGCCTTCAATTTTAATAGGACTGTGTAAAAATGAGGTTGTTGACGAAGGTCTTTGCTTTTTTTTTAGTTTGTCTGTAATCATTATCTTTATAGTTTGAGTTTCATGTCAACAACATACTGAACAAAGTTTAAATGTGCAGGAATGTGAAAATCCATATGTCGAGGTCATGTGAAGAAAAATAAAGTATATTTACCATACTGTCTATGGTCTCGAAAAGCGCTGTATAGATAAATATTACTTACTTACTTACTTATAACGGGAAGTATGACTTCAATGTTGTCTTCTCATTCTTGAAGGCTCAATCGATTACATCCGACTCTGTGTTTGTCTTCTTTTAACAAGTATTTTCATCAGTTTTACTCTTATAAGAAGTTTCTGTATAATTGAGGCCAATCATTTGTTCCTTATCTTAACTTAAACACTGGCATATTTATAGATCATGATATCAACATGAACATTCATCTATTTTGATTTTAAGCTAATGAAAAAAATAACTGGTCTGACCAGGTTTGCTCTCGACCTTTTACAACTTAAGATTTTTATTTTGTGTCATTAATCCCCTATTCGAAATGATCTTGAATCACATTAAACCTGTCGAGCTCTTGGACACCAAGTGCATCTTTACGCTTGTTTCTAGTGTTGCTGATTGAGTTGTGCAGTTTAATTAAGTGTATCGAGCCTGGATCAGCAATTTGTTGTTGTACCGTCATCTGAGACTCACACAGACAAACACACACACACACACACACACACACACACACACACACACACACTCTTGCAGACATGCATTAAACACTGTCCTGCTCCAATCTGTCCGAGTTGACAGGCTGATAATTACCATGGGGTTAACTGAAAGTGGAAGTGTAATTGAACCAGGGTTTTTAATTTAACTCGCTCACCTATATATTTACCAACCTGTTGATTTTAAAGCAGCTTTAATTGTCCCCTGAGACCGTATTGATTGACAGGCTATTTCAGGGTGTAGTCGGCACAGCGAGTTGGCACACAACCTGTTTAGTAGGACTCCGATAAAACGAAATTAGCCGCAGTGTGAAGAAATCTTCTGCATACTTGCACTGAATATTGAAAGCATATTGAAAATGAAGATAATAATTGAGTCACTGTGATGTTTCTTTCGGCTTCAGGGTCTTTACTTACTGAACTGCTACAGTGTTTTATAATCCGTGGCAGTGATGAATGACTCTCCTCTGCATAGCTGTCTTATTATCGGTGCTTTGTGCAGCTACACTATTCCGGGGGAAAAAAAGCATAATATTGAGGCCTTGATGCTTGAATGCGAGGCATTTTATGACTGCAGTGAAGATACGGTTTTTTTCCTTGTACATTTGCACGTGACCTAAGGAAGCATGCGACGACGCTGCGAGACCTTGGTAATCAAATTTATTTAACTGAAAAGAAACTTAAAAGCTCATAAGAAGTCTAACCTTTTATTAAAGCTTAAGCAGTGAAAAAGAAAAAAAAACAACTAAAAACTTTATATATTACTGTTAAATTCTCCACATCAATTTAATTTTATAGTATATGTTTGGGATTTGCTTTAGTTTAGAGATTTAAGACGTTTGTTTTTTTCACAATAACTCGAGCAAAATGCTTTAAATTTTACTCAACAATTCGATTTTACAGTCATATTCTTCTAGCTTATTGTTGAAGAAAACATATTAAATCGCAGAAGACACAAATCAGACGGCACAGATTATATTTCATCGTTCATTTCTTAAAACCCACTGTTATTTAACTAAGCTTGAGACTCTGCAGCTGTTTTTGTGCTTGTTTTTGTTTTATGTACTTTTATTGTTCTATTTTAGTGTTTTCAAATAATGTAACTATTTTGTGTTTTATTTAATGTTTTTGTACAGATTGCCGTTTTAAACTCGACTCAACTTTATTACATACATAGCACTTTTTTGCCATGGTTATGTTACAAAGACATACAATTTGTGGAACTTTCACAATATTCAGCATATAATCTTTTTTTTTTTACCACCAACTATATAATTTATTTACTTTTCATCATAGTACTTCATCCTTTCACCTACCGTGTGTGTTGTGCAAGCGAGTTACAGAAGGTCACATTGTCTTTGTTGCTATCAATGATATTTCAAATGTCAAACTATCAAATTGTATAGTTTAAGCAAAATAAGTGCAATAATACTGGGTAAAAAAAAAGGAAGTTTGGGTGTATACGAGCTGCTTGGCAGAGATCTGCGATGTTTGGCCTTTTCTGTTATTGCATTGCTATTATTGACATATAGTTAGTATACTCTTCTAAATACTTTAGAGGGATAGGATGTTATTAACCAAATAATAAACATTGTACAACCCAAAATGTTTCATAGCGTGAGAGGTATTTCATTTGGCTTAAGCACTACCTGTAAACTAAATAATCCCTGTTGCTAGCTAGTCATTGGTAATAGTCTTGACTTGTGGAAGAAGGACCTCCTAATATTTGCATCCCATGTTTGGCAATCGAAGCTCATACATTCGTTACTATGACGTGGTTGTTGCTACTTTATGTTCTAATCCATCAGCAATGAGTAAAATGCCAATTACACTGGAGCAGTGATGCAGAATTACAGCATGGATTACGGCAAATGGCGTTTAAGCTCTTTTCAAGAGCACATCGTGCAAGTGTAGTGTGATCATTAAAAGGTGCATAATTATCATATACTTACCCATTTTAACGTTTCAATTTGGTCTATACGAGGTCTCCGATCCGGGCTGAAAGTATCACACCGCCTCTATATTGGGCTATGAAATTATTTACAGTCAAAGCCCAGCGAGAATCCATCATTGCAGATTCATGAGCTGACTCTTCATGAACTCATCATCTGGACTAATGCACTCCAAAAGGTGATGCCGCTCAGTGAAATATGACTTTTCACCCTTTGATTCATCAGAGTGACACACGAAACTCCGCAAGAACAGTCTCAAACTCAATTACTTAATGACCAACAGAATAAGTAAGTCGGGGAGACGGTCGACGTCGGAAGAAAAATGAGCGTGATGGAGGATAGATGGGAAGCAAGGTGAAACTATGAGCTGTGTCCTGTACTGCTGTGCTCGAGGAGATGGATGGTGTGTGTGCGCGAGGGTGGAGTCGTCCTTGGTGTGCGGCTGATTGTGTGTGCGAGTTGCAGGACAGATGGGGCTATTGGGCAGATGAGTGAATAATGATGTTTCACTACAGAGTTATAATTACCGTGCTGCTCTCGCCAGTCGCTGCATAGATCATGCACAAACACATGCGTACAGCTTGGATCCACGCGTACACACAAGTGCTACACTGACAACGATCCCGCTCCCCGCAGAGACAGATTGCTATGCTTGAACTGTGTATTATCGTATTTGATTGCTATGATTATTTGGCGTGACGGTACCAAAATAAAGGTGTTCTTGTTGTATTTTACTTTTCTCTGAATAATCAACTTCTGGTGGTGGAAGTACAAAAAACTTCCACTGCTTAAGATATACAGTATGAAATTGACTTGAAGAAAATGCATTTTTATACGTTCAATATTTGAAAAAAAAATGCACAGAACACAATTTTTATTTCCATCTAGTCTTGAGTCCTTCGTGATGGTTGTTGTTTTGTTTACATTATTATTACATTGCTTACACTGTAAAACATATTGTTATCGAAAAATTGGAGGGAAGACAACGAAATATTTGTTTAAATATTTGCCCTGAACATATCATAAACTAAAGTTTCTAGTTGTACCTGACCATACCACCAATGATGATGTCACATTCTGTTCCAAAATGGCCAAATACGCCTGTCACCAAGTAGCTTGTAGCTAGCTAGTAAGCAGGAAATGGACAGGTTGATGACGGGAAAAAGACCAAAGGATCCAGAGCCCTGCCATGGAAGATTCTGCAGTTAAAAAAAGCCAATATCTCATCGCAATCTTAAATTCCAAAATATGAGGCAGCAAACATCAACTTGGGTTTTTACAGCCAAGCAGATAAATTGCTACGATTGCCTGAAATGTGAACCAATAATAAATATGGAAAGGTAAATAAGACTAGGTCAATCTTACATTTTGAAGCATTTCTGTATTTAAAAATGGGGTCCCCTGACATTGGGAAATGGTGGTTTTGGGGGGCATTGACATGGTTTAGAAAACCGTGCCTTGGTGACTGAGATGTAAAGTGAATAATCTTTACTAACCATTATTCTTGCTACTAAGTTTTGCTCGATTCTTGGTAAATGTAATTAGAAGAAAAAACATCTGTTAATCTTCAAAGAAAACAGAAAAAAAAAAAATCTGTTTTGTTAATGCTATATTAGTCATGGGCAAGAAAGCTACCGACCTGTAGCTCTTTGTGCAAAATATTATTGGATCTAATTGATAATCCATGACTCTATTAATGTTATATCTATGGTTACTTTGGCTGTCTTTTTATTGTGTGTCATGATTCGTGAAATTGAGGAAGTAAATAAATTGGCACAGGCTCCTGTTTAAAATACATGGTTCTAGGGAGTGCCCTTGTTTTGGCAGCTTGTTCTTGTTGTTGTTGCTGAGCTTGAACAGAGAAAGTGGCTTGTTGGCATGGTAACCCCTTGTTTGGGTGAATAGTGGGCAAGCTTTGCAAACAAAGCAGAGAGAATCCACTTTTAATGTGTCACAGGTTTCTTGTTGTGATCCTTGACAAGGTTCCTGCAGTGAAAAAACAAATTGTAATGAGGTGAGGTAAAAGTGTTAGCAACAAGCTGCCACCGCTGGATTCCACCTAATAAAGAGTGGATTACTAAAAACAGACTTTTGCTGGATTAGGTCAAATATGAGTTATCAAACAAGTTTAGACAAATCTGAGGTGAATAAATGAAAAAAACAGTTTTTGGAATCGGCTGTCAGGATATTTGTGATTAGGCTCAAATTGGGATGAAACTTTCAACTCTGAGCCCACCAAGACAATGACCTGTCAACAAGCTACCCTGTAGAGCGCAACTCTAGCCTCCACTGATCCTCCCCCACCTCCTCTGCCGTCTCTTCCCACTCTCTGGGGACTGCTCTTCTCATCTCGGAGGCAACTGCATCACTTCTTCCACACATGCTATTTTCAGAAAAGTTGTACGTTTGTTCCTCTCTATCTTATTTCCAGCTCCTTTCATCCTCACTCTATCGGCACCGCAGGTTATACATATAGTGCTGGTGGACTGGAGCGTAGCGGGCTTCTCCTGACACAACTTATAGATCTTCACGGCTCAAGAAAGAGCTCGATAGATTGGTATCTCCAGGTAGTTTGTAGTCGAGCTTCAGTGGGTGTTTAAAAGCAGCGTTGATAATGCTTTGAATCGTGGTTTTAGCAAAGAATAATAGTTATATGAGGCATCTTTGGATTATTTTGTTCATATTAACATTGGATTGTAAATGAAATCAATCTGTTTTAATATACAGTACAGGATAAAAGTTTGGACAAACCCTTTCATTCAATGTGTTTTCTTTATTTTCATGACTATTTAGATCGTAGATTATCAATGAACGCATCAAAGCTATAAATGAATCCATGTGCTAATTACTTTCTAATTGCTTTTATCTTTATCTTGGTGAATTCATGAGGTAGTCGCCTGACCTACACAGGTGTGTCTTGTCTGGTTACTTTGAAAAAATTCTTGACCTCCTAATGGAGTTGGTTCAAAAGTTGTGTTGTGCAGAAGTCGTGTCGAAACACAGCTGACGGCACATGTTGGTCAACTGTTTCTAGTATAATAACACAATTATTTAACTATACAAATATAAGGAAAGAGAAGACAAAAATGTGTGCACTGTTCTAAAAATGGATTTCGATGGTTTTCATGTGGGGGCTCGTCTTACTTTCCTTGTGAACCAGGATTTCCCTGTACCCTGTCCACAGCACCCTGACACATTTGGGCCCAAAGATTGCACAAAAGCTGCCGAACTGAATGTAAACTAGTCGGAATCATAGCTTTTCCATTGCCGAAAAGCTAGGAATCAACTTGATAAATTCCATGATTCATTAATTGCTTTTGCTGTTGGTGCACAAATTGACTTCTCTAACTATTTAATAATGCTTTCAGCTTGTGTTGTGAAAAAAAAAAAAAAAAAACTGCTCACAGTTTATCAACCCACACACCTCTTTTCAGACCATCATTTAAAAGGAAGATGGATCTGATGACACTGTCTTTCTGAAGAAGTGAGGATTGATTGAAGTTTTCTATGGTGTGAATGGACGGGTCTTGTCGATTTGCGAGAGTGATTAACTCGGAACCTTCTGGACAAAGAAAAGAATGTGGGGGGAAAAAATTGCAGGGTCAAAGGTATGTATGTGTGTGAGTGGCCTCCTTCCGCATTGATCTGTAACTGAAGTGGCAGGTCTGATCTTGGAAAGGTCATCCGTGACATCAGGGCTAGGAGGCTTTGGGCTTGATGCCAATTGGTGATGATCGCTTCACCACCGGTGAAAACAAGGTCCACTCACTCTCTTACTCTTTTTCTTCTCTTCTGAAACTCCAAGCCCTGCTAAGAAAATGGGAACAAAAGCGCAGGTAAGCTCCAGGTATTTATTATATCTGAAAAGGTCAGTGATTCATTCAGTCTTTACTGCTGACCAGTGGGAGTGTGGGAGAAACTCTTTCACGATGCCCCCTCCAGATGCAGACTTACTTGTATGAGACTTCTTTTTTAATCTTTAGTCCTTTGAAGAAAGTCCGGTCGAATACAGAAAAACACCTACATTTTCAACCCTTTCTGATGAGTGAATCGATTTTAGATTAAAAAGAAAAACATTTCAAAAAAACCTTTTATAAGCTTCAAACAATTTAATCATTAAATGTATGTTGCATCTATTTTTGACTTCATGAGATTCATTTAAAATACCAAAACCCAGTAAATACGCAGAGTAAAGAAAACTTTTAAATGGTCTCATGATATAAGCTCCAGTCTCGCAACCTTTAGAATGGCAGGACATGGATGGAAATAAGTTACTTAAGAAATCACTTTAGTTCTCGACTGGTGCTTCAGCTTTCAATGAGATCACTGTAAATTGCAAGTGATGAAGAAGGTTAATGATTTTTTTCAGCGCTGCTGTACATTTCAGGCACTTGAGCAATCATGTATTCCTATGATTAAGAGTGCTACTCTTGAACGTTCTTTATTCGAGTGTGACGTCAGAAACCTGTAATAGACCCAGGATCGGAAGTAAAGGGAACAACGGGGTCAGACAAGAGTTCAACAAAATATAAGTACAGATAAAAGAGCCTTGTAAAAATACTTTCCCTAAAAGCAAGTTGTCATTTTAGAGTCTATAAAAGAATGAAGTGGCGCAGCATGGGCAGGAAAATGACTACAAAATATAGCTTAGGAGATAAAAATGACATGGAAAAATGCTAAAGCTCAGACATGCTGGCAAAGACAACTAGGAAAAAAAAAAGAATACATCAAATTTCAACGAATATTCTGCAGTTCAATCTTGATGTCAAAAGATTTTGATGGGATCATTTGTTTTACTTGTATGGCCTCTTATCTGTTGCTGCATTCCCTGCTCTGTTCAGACCTGGTAAAAAATGTAAAACTAAACAAATGTATAGATCAGCGTTTAATCAGACAGTAGTTGGCTAGTTACTCCTCAACATTGCTAAGCTATAAATGCATATTCTTTGATGAATTGTTTGCAATAAATATAGCGACCTTGAGTTTTTTTTTTAAAGGTACTTTTAAATAAAATGTATTTTTATATATATTTATACTAAAATGTAAATGGAAGTCTTCTTGGATGCTTCAAAAGTTGACATTGAATTTGGAGGCCGAACAATATCTGTGCAAATAAAATATATTTTCTCTCTTCCTTGACATCCGGGGCCAGATAAGTTGACAAAAAAGCTCAACAGTGTACTATAATAAAGCTTGGTTTAAATGGTATATGGTGGTCATTTCTGTTCATACTTTTATAAATACAAGCCAAACCTTCAAATAAAAACTGTACACAAGTACGCTCTTTAAAGACTCTGTTGCCATGGTGACACGATACACTGCGTTCAGCATGCTTTCAGAGTCGGTCTTCAATGTTACTGTGATTTTTATTTCTTCTTTTAGCACGAAAGGGTGAAAGAATGTTTAAGGTAAGTGAGATAGTGAAGGACTTTAAGTGTGAATCCAAGGACATGAAAACAGCATAATTCAAAAGGAATACTTTGAGTTTCATGTTCAGATCATTTAAAGTTATTTGGTTTTCCTCGTGTCTCTGGCAAGTTTGTTTTGCTTCTGCTTTTGTATTTTAACACAAGTATAAATTCTTTATCGATCAAACGTGGGGACCACAAAGCATACAGGATTTCACTATGGCAACCAAAGCCATCACAGATCACCTTGGTTTGCTATGGCGAGATGTTTCCTACCTTGAAGCTCAAGTAATTTCCAAACACTTTACTTCCTGTTGACCTGACTTGAAATGTTGAGACATTTTGACAAATCTCTGTAAAACATCAAGTTCTCCCACTCTTGCTGCTGCCCATTTTCAAGAAGAATCCGTTCACACAAACACACACTGTCTGTTTCCAATTTCCTCTTCATATTGCTCTGAAGGCTTTATCACTATATTCTTATTACCAGGGAAGAGGTCAGTGCAAGTTCACCCCTAATTCATTTACACACTGACAGAAGCAGCAATTCAGCCGAGAAGAAACGGACACATGCTTTAGAAATTACCCACTTTTGTCCCTGAGAGGCGGCAGTCGGAGAAGTGCACTAATCATCAAGCCGATGATGGTTAATTGCAAATTTGAAGGATTTTTGATTGCGAAATTGCTGTCCCAGTTGTAGAGCATCCTACTGGTTGTATTTGTGATGCTGCCAGTGATCACAAGTTAACGATGCTCCACGACTGAAATGACAACGAAGAGCCGGCGAATATGTTAATTATTGACTTGTTCACTTGTTCAGAAGCATCAATACCACATTTGGGCAGACGGAGTAAAAAGCTGAAGCCGTCATAATGGGACACTTGAGGACACCGAGTACCATAAAAAAAATCACTTGATACCGTGACTGATTCTTCAGTGACCTTGAACCCTGGTTTATTAATTGACATATTGGATTCACTGCAACACATTGTGCATTTCCTTATTCATAAATACTGGGGGTGTGTATTGGCAAGAACCGGGCGATACGATGCATATCACAATATAGGGGCAACGATAAGATATACTGTGAAACTGCAGGAACAACTTTATATTTGTAGTATTACCTAAGTAATTGACTTTGTCAAGAGTCATCTGGTCACTAAAGTTGTTACTTCTAATTTGTTTTGAATCCAAAATATTAAAACATCTACTTGATAAGCTATTGGAGTCTACTGTATCCTCTCATCCTCAGTCATTGCTAGAATTTCGTGTTTGATGGCTTGAATCTATTATTAATTTTTTTTTTTTTTTTTCAAGTTAAATATTTGAGTGTTTTGATATTTTCTTACACCCCTAATAAATGCAATATTTTTCACAGCCCATCACTCTACCATCACTACCTGGTTGAATGTTTTGTGTCAAACTTTATCATGCAAAGGGGTTAATATTTAAAAAAACAATCTAGATTGTTACCTCTATTTCTACCTCTAATGTTGTTAAATACATAAGGAGGAACTGAGCAGAAGATCCAAAACAAAAGTGATTGTAGATATTAAAAATAACCATCTTTTGTATAATCAGCCACTCCTAGTTCAAAGTTTGCTTAGGTAGAGCTGGGAAACTTAACAGCATTATGAATGCTGTTTCCAAAGCTATTGAACAACCTGAGCATCCAGCCAGGATCTCTGACTGCTGATTTTGTTTCAGAAATGGTCTCCAGAGCCTGGTCTACGTATACTCATTGTCTATTCAGTATTTCATGAAATATGTTTAGAGACTTCTTTGTGAAATTCAGAAACCCTCTGATGAGATCTGAGGTAAAGCATTGATATGAAGTGAAGATTTTTTAAAAGTCATGTAGTCTCCTGAGATCTCCGGAGAACATGAAACTGGTCTGTGTCGGCATGACATTTATTCAGAAAAGGCTAGAGAAGGGATCAGATCACAGTGAACTCAAGCTGTTTTCAAAACCCACAAAAGAATTTCCCGGATTGCGGCATTATTTCAATAAGTTTAATAAACTTAAACATAAGTGAACAGTTGTCAAATGAGAAAGTAGGACAGCTGGTGCTTGATAAAGTGATGTGTTAAGATGTTTAGTAATTAGTTAAGTTGTGTCTTAATCACTGGCTTCTTAGTCTTACTGTATGTCGTGGTCGTAACCAAATGTTCCTTTCATTCGTAAAAAGGAAATGTCAAGCAAAGATCTGTGAAGATTATTTTAAGTTTTGTTTCTGATTACTCATTTTTATTTACTTATTACTTATCTATTTTATAACGTAGCTATAAATATACTTTTTACTTTTTTAATTTTACATTATTTCTTATCTAATTTTGATTTAGATTTTTTATCGTCCGAACTCGGTTGTGTTCAAATCTTTTTTCAACTGCATTGCGTCTGCAGTTATGGTAATTTTTTGGGGAAAATGTGAATTATTTTGTTTGAGAACGAGACTTGTGGTTCCCGTTATGTCTCTAGAGCACTTTGTCCAAGGTCCTTGTGATGTCATTGACCCAATAAGAATTGGTCTTGTTACTGTGTTACCATAGTTTCTTCTTTCATGTGAACATCAACCTTTATTGTTCCTCTCATCATATCGTCTGATGTTGATGTAAGTAAGTAAGTAAGTAATATTTATTTATATAGCGCTTTTCGAGACCAGGGTCACAAAGCGCTTAGACAATCAAAACAATACCCAAAAAAAGTACATACTTTAAAGATCAAGATAATACTGAGAACAACACAGGAGTTCGAGAAATTCAAGGAAAAGCCTGAACAAATAGAAACGTCTTAAGGTGTTTCTTAAAGGAGTCAGTAGACTCCATCAAGCGCAAAGAGAGAGGAAGATCATTCCAAAGCTTAGGAGCAACAGCCTGAAAAGATTTCTCTCCTCTGGTCCTGAGCCGTGTGCGTAGTGCACAGACGTGGACAGTTTGATTCACTGTTTCACTGGTCATTGTGTTGAAATACTGGATCAAGTGGCACCTGTTAAATCGAACTTGAAAATTCAGAAAAAACGGTGCCCTTGGACAAATGAAGATCTCCTGAGTCTGAAGAGACTTTGTCTAAAGACTGAGCGTCTCTGGAAGTCTACTAAACTTGAGGTGCACAGAATTCACCTCAGGGATCTGTTGACTTCTTACAATGAGATGGTAGAAACTGCTAGATCTGATTACATCAGAAAACTGGTAGCAGCAAATAGGAAAAACCCCAAAGTTTTGTTTGACACGATTAATTCTCTTGTGTCTCCTGCTCCTCAAATCACGCCTGTCTTCTGTGAAGCTGACAGCAATGCATTGTTGAGATTTTTCATTGACAAAATGAAATTGCTCAAAGAGAAAATCTCTCCCCCTTTGTTTGGAACCCCTACTGTCTCTGAGCCCATCTCCTCCTCTTGGTCCTCCTTCACTGCTGTATCTTTGGGTGATATTTCAGCACTAGTGAACAAGATGAAACCATCCTCTTGCTCAGATGACGTCCTTCCTTGTAGGCTTTTTATCAAAGTATTTGATGTAATTGGCCCCTGGGTTACCAATATGGTGAACCTCTCCCTTTCCACAAGGGGTTTTTCCCAATGCATTTAAACATGCCATTGTGGAGCCTCTGCTCAAAAAACCAGGCTTAGACCCAACTGACCTCAGTCATTTCAGGCCTATTTCTAAGCTCCCTTTCTTGTCCAAGATCTTGGAGAAGGTGGTGTCTGAGCAGCTGTCTTTGTTCCTGGATCAGAGCGACATCCATGAGAAGTTTCAGTCTGGCTTCCGTAAACATCACTCTACGGAGACAGCTTTATTGAAAGTGTCCAGTGACATCATGATGTCGGCTGACTCGGGTAAATTCACTGTTCTGGTGCTCTTGGATCTGTCCTCAGCCTTTGACACAGTTGATCACCAGATCCTGCTGAGAAGACTAAGGGATGAAGTGGGACTGTCTGGGTCTGTGTTAGAATGGTTCTCATCTTACATTTCTGGGCGCAGTTTTAGTGTATCTGCCAATCAAATGAGGTCTGAATCGGCAGATCTGTTATGTGGAGTCCCTCAATGTTCTGTTCTGGGTCCTTTATTGTTTTTGCTGTACTTGATTCCCCTCGGTAAAATCATTCAGAGATTTCCAGATGTTTCTTATCACATTTTTGCTGATGACATCCAGCTCTACTGCTCTTTTGACCCAACTGAGTCCCAAAGGCTGAACAGCTTAGTCAATTGTTTGCTAGAAATCAAACAATGGCTGAGTGAAAACTCTTTACAGCTAAATGTGGACAAAACTGAAACTCTGGTGATTGTTCCTGATGATAAGATTCCAGGGTTGAGTCAGTACTTGGGTGACTTAGGTCAGTCTGTCAAACTGAGCCTGAGAAACCTGGGTGTTGTATTTGATAAAGACATGTCTCTTGTTCGACACTGCAGAAAACTGACCAGAAACTGTTTCCTTCAACTGAGAAAAATCTCTAAACTTAGGAAAATGTTGCCGGAACATGATCTGGAGCTTGTAATCCATGCGTTTGTTTCTTCTCGTCTGGACTATTGTAACAGTTTGTTTTCATGTCTTAACAAGAAGGAGCTGTCTCGTCTGCAGTTGATTCATAACTCTGCAGCGAGAATTCTGACCCGCTCAAGTAGGAGAACTCACATTTCTCCGATCCTTAAAACTCTTCACTGGCTTCCAGTTTCTTTCAGGATCAACTTTAAAATTCTGGTTCTTACTTTCAGAGCTATTCATGGTCAGGCTCCTCCTTACATCACTGATCTGATCCAGCCTTACACCCCAGCTCGGGCCCTGAGGTCTGTGGATCAGAATCTACTTATGGTTCCACAGTCATCAAAGGAAAGAATGTACCTGCAGCTGAGTGAATCAATGTAAAAGTATTACTGTGCATTCGAACTAAGTACAAGGTTGATTTTCAATTACCGTTGTTGTGCCTGAAGGCATTGAACGATGATTCATAAACTAGAACAAATTTTTATTTCATTTGATGTCACATAAAATCCCTCTATTTGTTTTTTAACAATAATGCCAATAAGTGTTATCAGATTCTGATAAGACAATGAAATCCAACGCATATGTTTAATGTTAAAACCAATGAAATAATTGTCTCTAGTTATATATGGGCTGTGGCAATAGTTTTGAAAAAGAGCTCATAGCAACATATAGGAAAAAAAACTGGGTCATTTTTGGTGTGTTGAACTTTTAAAAATATTGAACTATGAACCGGTTCATTTTAAAATGGTGAACTGAACCTTATATTAGTTCACATAAAAAGCTTTCTTTCCCAAAACTGCCTTCAACCCATGCAAATTGCAATTTATTTTAAGTTTTTTCGCTTGCAGTCTTGCTTTTGTTTCAAGACGCCCAGTATTGCAGCTGCTCTGGTCTTAACTATTCCATCAAAAATCTAATTTTCATCAACCTGGCCCAACAACTCTGCATTATTTTTCAGCGACAATGTTCTCCGTCTTCCTTTGGCTACATTGCACATTCACCAGAAATGCCAGATGCAGAGACTTTAGGTCCTACTAATGACCAGAGAGACTCTTCAAGATCATGGTGCTAAACCCCAACACTGCTGGTCAACAATACTTACAGAATAAGCTGTTACACATTGAATGTTACTATATATATGATAGTTTTATGGCACACATGTCAACAATAATCGATTTCTAGACTTAGTTTTTGTAGAATTGTTTTTGATCCGAAGATATCGAAAAACTGTCTTCTACCAAAGTATTTTCAGCTTACCTGGAGGCATTCATTCCTGCTGTTGCACATGGCTCGCTACATTTCCCCTCTGATCAGTCACTGCTTTATAAAACATGACCTCCATTGTTAGTGCCTTTCCTCTTCCCAAAGGCCCTCCTTTCTTTATTATTCTTCCCCTCCTTATGTGTCCTTGAAACGTTTTATTGTGGTAATGGTTGCTTTTCAACTCTGCTCTTCTCTTCCTTTCACAGTTTCTTTTTTCTTTTGAACGTTTAAAGCCACACATATCATAGGCATCATGCTAGGAAGTTCTCAGCAGGCCTGAAGGGATATGTAGAGAAGTAAAGCATTGTTTCTCTATTGACAAATCCTGAAAGCTTGCGTCTCTGAGCCCAGATCAATATTCTACACCTTATCCTATTAATAAAAGCTGGCTGGGAAGACAAAGATGGGGGAACAAAAAATGAAAAAAAACAATGCATGAGGAGAACAGGAAAAACACACAGTAGCAGAAGTCTCTGTAGAACATCGGGGCTGATAAAACATGCATCTCGGGTGAATTAGATTTTCCAATAATGTCATTCATGGATGTGTTAGAGCTGAGCCCCGAGGTTTGTGAATGTGGAGGAAGAGGCGCAGCTGTAATGCTCACGGACAGCAGCGAAGATAAAGACAATCACGGCGGCTATGAACAACACTTCATCACTGTCATGTTTGGGCAGAATTCAATTTGCAGATGTCGAACTTGTGCACCGCTGCCTGTGCGCCACGTCTCGATGGTGAGAAAAGGCACACGCTGAAGTGAGCGCACAATCCTCCGCTTGTGTAAGGATGGCCCATGTCATCATTTTCTTCTCCCTGGACAAAATCGTATATCAGGCAGTTGCATCGGAGGTCGAGGAATATTGAAATTTAGACATGACTTTATAGCATGCCTCATGCTAGCGTTTTTGTAGAAATTGAACGTGCCAGGTCTGGGAAATCTGCGATCTGAGGATGAATGTAGGCGCAATTTGTCTTTTTGGTTTCGTCATGTTTTAATGGAAACCCGCTTCCGACAAAAAGCCAAAATGCGCGATTCAAAACTAGTGCTAATGAGATGAAGATGATGATGATGGATGAGTGTAAGGATGATATTATTATTCCATTTTAATCTTTGTATCCTTTTCTTTGCGTTCTTTCCTTTGATTTATGTTCTTTATATTTGCACCTTGTCATCCCTTGCACTTTGTTCTTTTTTATTTGCATTCTTGTTTTTATGAAACTATCGTCTGCTGTAAACGGGAAAACTGAACCGAAGGAGATCTCCAGAGGGATTAATAAAGTCTATCCATCTCCCTATCTATGAACCAATGAAGCCTTCCATCCGAGTAGGTCATCCTTGGGCCAAAGCTTTACGAGGCTTCATTTGCTCTACAGCTCCATCAAGTGGACAATAAGTGTGAAGCTATGACCTAATCCCTGCTTAAATTATTCTGATAATTAAAGAAAATGTGCTTCAATTAATTGTTTGGGGGGGGGGGCTTTTACAGTTATTTTCTATTAGATTATTTTACTGGCTTTCAAAATGTAACACAGAATTATTAAAACTAATTGGGAGAGATCAGCTCAAAATTCTGCCACACTGGAGTGAATCTATTCTTGCTTGCAGGCTCCTTGAGTACAAAAGGTCAGTCACTAAGTCCTCCACAGAAATTTGGCAAATTCAAAAGACTTGAGGGGAGATCCATTGTGTTCTTATATTTCCAAGCAGCGAGCATATCCTGAATCTGGCCACGTATTTCATTTTATGCAAATCACACAGGCTAAATTAGTTATTTATTTGCTTACCATACTCCCAAACATTTATAAAGCATCAGTAACTAACTACTAAACCCTTGAGAGACAGTGTACAAAATAATTGTGTTATGTATTGTATTAACTAGAAGACGAAACTGATTTGGATTTGATAATTCGTTGCCTACTCAGCCTTAATAAAATTGATGCCTTCAGCCTACAGGAGAAATTTCTAGCTATATAAAGAAAGTTGTATTTTTGAAAGCAGCGCACAAATGGATCACTGATTACCCAGATTGTCACTAGTGAAGTACTTTTTGTCTATATACAGTTGCCGTAAAATGGAGATTCAGGAAAGACAACTTCGCCTGTGCACGCATGCATCAAAAGGATCACACATGTTCCCAGATTATGTACAGATGGTACTACAACTGAACTACCCTGGAGTTCAGATCTTGAAGAATTCTCTTAATCGTCACAGAATTCAGTAATTTACAATGGTTAAGGCTTCAACCTGAAACCACTTGAAACCGACAATATAGCACACATGCCAGGCCTATAGGTGGCGACACAATGTACTCAACAACAACAAGACGAAGACAGCTGTGTATACTGTACACAGAAAATATGTTACGTTAATACATTAAATATGTTTGCTAAAGAATTACAAATATAGAGTTTCTTAAACAAGTTGTTGAACATGATTATTCATATTTTTCTGACTTTAGAAGTGTCCTCTTGATTGTAAAATCACTAATTGATGTTTGCATAAGTGAATTTAACTAAAGTAATATTCATTCTTAATATTAACTACATCGGTTTTTGAAAACTCTTTTGCGTGTCTAGTTTAATGGCAAAACAACATAACAATTTCCAGCCACGAGTCTAGACTCTAAACTAGGAAACTTTTATCCAATGATCAAACAAGGACAGCTGTGAACTTTCAGTTTAAATTTCTAAGAAAGCGGACCATAGATTTTAAAGTGGATTTCTGTTCAAGCAAAATGTGAAAACGAATCTTCTCCCGAAAAAATAATTTCTTTCCAGCTAATAAAAATTCTGTTTTAAAAATGCAAACTTGCTTCTGTGATCTCAGCCGTGCATAATATCTAATCAGCAATCAGAATAACTATTCACTGGAAGCTGAAACATTTGAATGTAAAATTGTTTGCTTCCTTCAACCACGATGGATCTTTTTCCCCCCAGTGTGAAATAATAATGACATGAATGTAAAAATACACCAATCAATGCACGGATTTAAATGAATGGCACACTTGATCATCATTTATGTCAGTATTACGTCTCCGTGTTTAGAATGTTGGCAGCATTACACTTTTGAAAGTCACACTTTTTCATTTCTAAATATATATCAATGTGTTTAGTATCATCTTTGTGTCATATGCCTAGACATGTATATGACCAAGCTACACTTTTAAATAAATGTTCATATTAAAGGCATTTAATATTTTACTAAACATTCCTACATGTGTTTCAGTTTCAGTTTATTTAAAAGGACAATGGACAACAGTTACTAGAAAAAAGATGGCTGCACTAGATTTAGCACAATGCTAATTTCCATCAGTAGTCCTCAACAAAAGCAAAAAACACAATTATATACAAAAACACAGTTCAATCTAATAAGGTCATCTGATGGCCAAATACCCATTTGGTTCCATTATTTAGAACCAGTGTCAAGTACCAAAGTCGGTTTGAAAATTGATTTGATTTTTTTTTTGTTTGCGAAACAATTGTGTAAACTCTCACCTGCTTTTCTGTTTAAAAAATACCTTTAAAACATGTCCCTGACTTGTCAGTCAGCTCTCTATCATTTTGAAGGTCTGGACAATAGAAAATTGTGCATTGAGCTCTTACTTGGAGAATCTTATGTGAATATTTAGTTATAATTAAAGCCCATTCAATGTGTGTTAAAGTAAACAATAAGACGTTGCATGGACTATATTACATGTCGAAAAGGACAAATCCATTCATACTTTTCTTTCTTTCTTCTTTTAATGTTGTTTTCCTCAATATTGTCTAGAAAAGCACTTGGTGATACAAGAGCTCATTTTTACAAATGTTTCCGAGTTGGCAAACATCAAACTATCACCTTGGAATGGACATATTGTTGTCGTACAAATAAGCTTTTGGCTTTCTGTAACCAGCATGGTGTAGCTCTGCCTCAACAGTGAAAGATTAATCCTTTAAAAGACTCCTTAATCCAGATGGTAATCTGGAACACCAACAAATCGGTAAACTGCTATTTACCCCAGTGTGGTTTCCTGACATTTTCACAGAAGTCCGTTTATAACTTTTATAGTTATGCTAACAGATATTATTTTGCAGAGAGGTTGATAAGACGGTTTAAAAAAACAACAACATTTGGACGAGGTAATAACCATTGCCGGGCGCCAACTCTCTTATTTAGTCTCAGGATCCTTAATAAGTGCTTCAATTCGTATTTTACAAAACAATTTTCAACAGTTCCATGCTGAGCCTATTCATCAAGTAACCTTGTTGATTTTTATTTTATTTTTGTAAATGTGTTTGAAATGGATTATGTAGCTTTCTAAAATTTGACGCAATAACAAAGTCCTGTGATAGGTGTGACCACTTTGCTTGGTACTCTAGAATCAACAAACGTAATAGCTGGGTATCTCACCAGCACAACACATATTCCCTCTGAAGAATGGAACTGTTTGAATTTTTTCTTTTTTCTTCAGCTGAAATGGAATCTGCTAATAGCCTTTTCTTCCCCAACAATGATTAGTTATTTTGCTTTCCCATTTGTGCACCTTTTGATTTGCGGTGAAGCCCGAGTCTCGCAACATGTGATTTGTTGCATGGATACCTGGGAAATGTGTTCTTAATTGCATTGAAACCTTGTTACACCCACAGACTGGCAGGCCACAAATAACCGGGGTGTTGCTTTGTGGTTGTGGACACAGCGGAGAGAGGATTATAAAAAGGATGGATGGGAGTTTTTGACAGCGTTGAGGGCAGAGTTTTTCAACCGCTCCTCGTTGGAGCTGAAGGTGTCCTGGTGTCATCACCGGCTGGTCAACGTTGTGGTGTGAATGACTGATCTACAGCCACTTGCTGTTTGGGTGTGTGCTTTTTATCGTGGATATCCATCAGACAAGGATGGATCCGAGAAATGGCAGTTTTTTCGAAAAGTTACGCATGCTTTACTCTGACATAATAAACTACATATTATATCATGTCAAAATGACAAATTCACAAGTAGGTTATTCAGCAGGAAACAAGGACTTGCATCCAAGAAAAAAACAAAATTTGGAGGTCGAAATACTGTAAAAGTAAATAGAGAAAATATTAATTTTCAGTTCTTGCATCTAGAAACTTAAGTCAATATATCAAGTCTCATCAATAATGGGATGTTCATAAATAAATTCCAGCCAATAAGTTAAACATATTCCAAATAATATAAACTAATGCTGCAACATGTATTCAAATAATATTCCTTATTATTTTTTATCTTGTTTGTTAATGGTTCTCTACAATATTTTTTACTGGACAGTATATGTGTTAACTATATAAATTCCATCATATTTTTATTATTTTGCTGATGTTTCTACCGACACCGTTTTTTTCCCCAGAGAAGCAATTACTAGTGAGTAACAGGTGCTGAAGCTATACTAGATGTTAGTGTGTAAACAACAAGAAGAGAAATGCTGAGGACTCTTTGTCTTAATTCATGTCATTCAAGAAGTTGAATTCTACAGCAGATTTTTTTTTTTTAATTTTGGTTCTTTGGAAATGTTTTTTTTTAAGCGATAGAGACAAACGTATTTAATTGTCAGATAAAACAGTCTTAGTAAAATTCATTAGTTGCATCTGAATTTAGTTGTAAATAATGTGTAGATATACATTCTGAGATGCAGACACTTTACAATCAAGACAAAATTTGGCCCATGTTAAGATCTATTCAAAGACTTGTAAATTGATCAAGACTAATAATAGACTAATCATTTTATCTGGACAGTAGTTGGCGGAAGTGTTCTAGATGGCACTAGCAAAATACAATCACTCACTTACTTGCTCAAAACACTTCCCCGGAATCCCTGCTGCCATCTAAAGTGCGGGGGCTGTATATCACCTTCAGTGAACTGCAGTGGTGCATGAAAAGCATATCCATGCGGTGGCAGTAGTCTGTGTTTCCAACCAAAGAAGAAGTTTATTTTACCTAAAATTACTATAATTAATTCAATTTAGATGACGTTGAATTAAAAGGAAATGTGGATCTCTAATCCTAACATTCAATTTAAATCACATATAATTCCATCTCTTTTCTGCAGTGGTGCGGCAGATAATACTGTCTCATTGTGTCGACCTTCATGAGCGTTCTATTACAATTTAATTTTGTTGAATATCGGGTCATTTAAGAAAATAAAACCGTAAACAAGAAGGAGCTATCTCAGGTAATGCAAAACTCTGCAGTGAGAATTCTGCCCCGCTATAGTATGAGGACTCACATTTCCCCGATCCTTAAAACTCTGCATTGGCTGCAAGTTTCCGGCTTTGTAACCCTGGTCTGCGCTTTACAATAAAACTTACTTACTAACATATTGCTACTTGTATTTTTGTCTTTTGTTTTTCATTCACTGTGGTTTTTATTGTAATTCTGTATATCTGTTTTTTGTATTGCTTGTTATTGGAATCATGGAATATAACGCCACTCCAGCATTGTTTGGGTTATCCATGATATTTTGGGCTGTAAGTGAATAAGGGCAGGTGCAGTTTAATTAATTTATTCATATTCCCCCTGCCCACTTCTCTGTGTGATGTCGTAGCAAGGGCTTACATCACACTCATTTAGCCGAGGTCTATCCCTACAAAGAGAAAGACATATTCTGTAAACGGTTCCTCGATCCAGATGGTGATCTGGAATACCAAAAAAAACAAGTTCGTCTTCATCTTGTCCTATCATTGACATTTTCTTACAAAAGGACACAAGTTTGTTTATCAATTTTGCTAAAAGACAGATAAAAAAGCAGGCAAATGCATAAAATCCTAATAATTTAATGTTTGGATATCAATTCTGAAATGGACATAAAATGAACAACCTTTAAAAAATTAACATGGATTTTTATGTCTTGAACATAAGGCCATCACTTTGCAGCAGTGTTTGTATTTGAATGTCCAGAGGCCACAGCTTTAAGCAAGTTCATTCCCCTGTCAAAACATTTTCCACCATTCACTGGATTTGGAATGAACTGCAAAATAAATTCACACCTTTTTCAAGGACAGACCTGTTTGCAGGTATGCATCACCATTTACTGTAACATCGTAGCTGGAGGATCCTGTTACTCCTGAGATTAATGAGAACTGTATGTGTGTCTCTGTGGCTATTGTATTTATACCTTCCAGGAAATGTTTGGTTTCCAGGAGCAAGGAGATTAATATTTCCTCACTTCTGATACACAACACCAAACGTGAATTGATTGATGCTGTGTTCCTTGATACAAAAACTTTGTACGTTGCCCTCTGGTGGAAGAACGCTCTTTTCTTCCAGATTATTTTTCTTCCAGTATTTAATTCTGAGTGGACCAATATATATATACACACAAGGTATTGCACATGCACTTACAGAGAAACACAATTTCTTAGATATACTTTCCTTATTATATTTATTTTTGTCAAAAATGATAGATGTGGGTTTACTTTCTGGCTTATTGATTGCATGCTTTTATGGGATTACATCTTTGTAGCAGGTTGGGGTTTAGAAGGAAGACAAATTGGCCTGACTAAACAAGAGTAAGCACCAGCCAATGCAAGGGGGATAGAAGGAATGGGAAATAAGGGGCACTGGAACAAGTTGAACAGAGACAAAACCGCTCCCATCCTTCCTTATAATCTCGATTTTACTTAAAGGACATACAGCAAAGAACATTTAATCAAATAGAATATATTCCTCTGCACAGCATGAGCTGTCAGCAACAAGCTGCATTACTGAAAGGTTCAGCTAGACACGTTTCTCATATTGCTACATCATTTTAATCGACCCGCTCTATTTCCTTTATTGATTGTTAGGAAAACATTTCATTATGCAGGAAGTTATTCGGTCAACAAGCAATTATGAATTCAAAACAGCAAATATTGGGCATGAGGCATTTGCAAGAGGAGAGGAAAATCATTAAGCTGCACACACATAATGTGTGGAGAGACTGCAGGCGTTTTTTGACATTAGCGAATTCAATCTCTTTGCTTGCAGCGTGATGCCTGGTAATGTGGTGATGGCAAGCCAGTCCATTATCCGAATCAGCAGTTCTGCTGACCTAAGGTGTTTTAGGCTGCCAACCTGACATTCTTAACACTTGAGGAAGGATTTTCGGAAATGTTTAATTTGTATCCTATTAAACAAAAGTATTTGATCATTTTCCTGTCAGCTTTGCCATTGCAAGAACTGAAGATAGATTCCTTAAAGCAGCAACAAAGGCTTAATCTTAGTTCTGAAGTTATTTTTCAATGCTTCTCTAAATAAAATTTCCAGTAAATGTTAATAATGCGAAAGGAAAACAATTACTTACATTTTCGAAATGTCTGAAATGAACATCTGGATCATGTATTGGAGTATTTTGTGTATTTGAATTTTATACACCATAGAGTAAGCTATGTGGCCTTCACTCTCCAATATAGTTCAGTCTTGTGAGGAAAAGATAAATCCTGTGAAGCCAGACTAGGGTTAAATAACCACCCACTTGGTTTAGGCTATGGTATCCACAGAAACTGATTAATAAGAATATAATCAAAAGGGAAACGTTAGAGAAAGCCTGGCTTAAAAACACATTGGGTCCTGATTATTGTACTGGGTATGTATCTGTTTGTACACAACTCTCATAATTTAAATATTTATATTAGAAAATGTGCTTAAGCCCAGCCCACTGAAAACATTTTGTTTTTCTGGAGATACAATTTAGTTTACCATAGCCACACCCACTCTGCTGTGATTGGTCAAACAACAAGCTTTGTCTCCAATTGTGAATGTGTCATAAATCTCCGAAGTCTTCACCTCCAAGGGAGTCGCAGGATGAGGTTACAACTGGCTGGAGGAGGAGTGAAGCCCATTATTATGCCATAATGCACTCGGCTCTCGTAACCTCTCCTTCGCCGAGATTTGAGACACGTTTATTTTTTTCGCTGTGGGAGAAAACTATAGAGCAGAATAAAAAGATGAATGAATTCCCACTCTGGCTTAATAATGCTTTGGAATCCCTAACTACAGCTGGAAGAGTACATTTGTCTTAACAGATCACATTTGTCACACATCAACCAACCCTATTCCTCTGCATCTACACTTTCCTCTTCACCTACCCAGACTTTTGTCCATTTATCTAATGTACTGGTTTTTTCCCCTCATATCTAAATCATATTTTGAATTTCTGAGAAAAGATAAATTGTATTGGGTCAGAAATTGCATAATGCAGAGTAGCTGGAAGTACTAGTTTAAGAAGAGAAAGAGTCTACATTATGTTTTCACTTTAGTCCAGTTAAGAGAAGATGATGTAGAAGAGATGCATTGCAAGGGGATATTTAACCTTTGAACGAATTCAGACATGGATTATGCAAAAAGTGAATTAAGTCCTGCTGAATCTTATATTAAAAATGCAGCGGATGTAATGGAGAGTATAATGTACAATCATGGCTGCTTAAATCAAAGGGCTAAAGGACTTTTAAATTAAAGCATGGACATGTGGCTTTGCTCTGGCATGAGGTGAAATAAGAAGAATCGAAGGTGGACGCAGGGCATTGAGGGTGTGGAAGATTTGTGCTGTGTTCATGCTTCTTTAATCTCCCCCCCCTCGAGTCATCTAGTTAAGGAAGTGGAAGAAGACTGCTACATTTTTACTTTTTGCCTCGACAAGCATCGCTGCAGGACATCTGACCGAGAGTGGTGCAGATGAAAAAGGCCAAAACATGAGTTTTCTCTCACATAACCGTCTCTCCCTGCCTGTGATCGTCATACATGAGTCGCCTCTAAGAACATCAATTTTTCAAGTTTGATTTTCTGACATTATTTCTTTACAGAGGCTCTCCATGGAACTACCACTCATTGAATATTTATAAACAAAGAGTCGAGAAGCCGGAACATAATTATATCTTGCACAATAAAAGAGGACTTTGCCAAGATGTTCTTCATGTTCAATGTTGTTAGCATGTAAAGCTGCTGAAAATGCTTTGCATTGATTTAGGGACAATATTTTATCTTGCCTCATTATAAGGTTGGCCTGAGTGGTAGAGTTGTAGGAGGTAGACTCAAAAGGCAGGGTCGAGAAGTTATAAAAAGGACGTTTATCATTCCAAAAAGTTTTAAAAAATTAATTTTGAAGCAAAAAACTAACTTTTCCAAAAACGATTTACAAAGCTGAATTATTCAATCGGCTTACCTTAACAAACTAAACTTAATCACAAAACCAAACCAAAATGTGTTCTCTCTTGCGCGTTCCTTGTCGTCTCTCTTCCCTCGCCATTTTCCTGATGCTGGGAGACCATGACCAGAATCTACCTGGACTGCACCAACCCACAGGGAAACTCCAATTTCTTCCCTTTAAAATATTAGGACAAATACTATTCATATAATTTGTATTAAAACATCTCAATTAAACCACGTTTATCGCACACATCTGCAGTTGGAAATAAAAGACTTGATCTCAAATTGGACATTTGAAATGGCAACTCAATATACATTTCACCCCCCCAGAGATGGTAGCACCCCTATGACCTTATCTATGAGGTCAAACAGGGGTTAAACAAAGGAATTTGACTTTCCTTTAAACTTTTGGCCTTGGACCACATGATGAGTAAATTATCTTCCTTCTATGTGCATTGCCAACCGACTCATTGAGAATTTAACCCTAGTGTTAGATCAGGGTCAAGGTGACACAGTGGCAGGAAAACAAATGCGTTTGTGGTATTCTTTGTGTTGTCTCTGGGTCAAGGTGAACGACCTCCCTGGCTTCCATAAATACACATGCAGTGGTGGAGGTCGTTCATCTCGATCCAGAGAAAACACAAGGGATACCACAAGCACAGTTGTTTTCAGGCCACCAGTTAACCTTGACCCTGATATAGCAAGGGTTACTTCATTGAGTTAGACACCCCCCCTTATTCTCCCCTAAAAGTATCAAACAAAAAACAAAACAATTCACAAGGTAAAATACTTATTAATATGTATATAGAATATAATATATAATTTATAATATATATTTATAAAGCTTGTTGATATTTATAAATAATATCTAAAAATGTTTTTTTTATTTTTCTTTCAGAAAAATATTAATAATCCAAAATGCCTTTCCTGCACTGCAACCAAGGTATTTAAAGCGTAAACAGTTGAATGTCTTCAAGAGCGTTGATTTTTGAAGACTAGTATTGATATTCACTTTGTGTAACTGAAGGTACAATTAATATAAACCGCTTTGCACTCTCAGTGACGGCGCGTGTGAGCCCGCAGAGATACAAGAAATATTTGAATGGTAGGTTCTTAATCATATATTTCACCGAGAGCAAATGAAACCACACGCAGTTAAATAGCTGCAATAGAGATCTGAAACGACTCAACACAATATTCTTCCTCTACCATGAATCTATAAATGGCCCATTTAGCATCTATGACCCCAATACCTGCTCGTGAAATAGAGTTATGGCCTTTCAGAAGGAAGTGATCATAGATTTTCGTGAAATAAAAAAATGTCCCCAGGTACCGCTGGCGCAAATGAAATTATGCATGAACCCTTCATCACTTGCTTAATAAGTGAACTATGGACCGGGAATCCAGATGTCACGGAAATGTTTTGAGTGGGAAAAGAATAAGAAGGAAATTCAAAATGCAAATATTCAGTATGACGGCCATGCATTTTTACTATAAGGTCCTGCCTCTCCTTATTCAAAGAGGCAAACTGTGCTGTGATTTCCAGCTCTCATTGATATTCATTGACCCTGAGATGAAGGAATAGGCATCACATTTTTTATTTAATCAGACTCTTATGGGGATCGGGTTCCGTGGATGTGTGCGAGTGTGGTGGTGGACATCAGCTGTCAGCAGATATTAACAGAGATTTGTCAGGGTGGAGGAGCCAAGAGGCCACAGAACCCGAAGCTTGGGTTAAGTAATTGCATTCGTGTTCAATAAAAGGAGACCAGGAGTTTGTGAGTGCACTTCAACGAGAAGATTTGTGAGTTTGCTTAAGAAAGAATGTATTCTTCGACAAATATTGAGCATAAAGTGGTGTTGAATGCTGATTTTTTTTTTTTTCAATAAAATAAATTCCCAAGATACTGACCAGAAGAAGTCATGGGTTCTTTAATAGAAGATGAACTTCGGGTCTTGCAAAGTTGCAGAACGGAACAATTTTTCTGAGAGGATTGTTTGAAAATAATATTTTCTATTTTTGTTGTAGCCTTCGATTGTATTGATTGTATTTGATTGAAACACTGCAGCAGGATCCTTAACCTCACATTCATTTACCGTTCATGAACAACATCAAACACTGCAAACAACTTTTGTTTTGAACAATGCAACCTTTGAGAAACCTTGAATCTTCTAACCCTCGCCGATACAAACTCAAGAAGACTCCAACCACCATACAGGAGAAACTTATTTCAGTACTAAGTGTCGTGGCTTTTTTCTGTCTGAAATGTTTTCTCTCTTAAAATATATAACTTTTGGAAGAACAGTGTTCACTTCCTCTCTCCTTTTTCCTGCTCCTTGCAACAATAAGGAACTGATATGCGGCTCTTGCACAAAATGGAAGTCAATTTCATCATTTTATTTCATGAAAAGGATCATACTCTTATATGTGTGCGTAACGCATGCCCCCATTAAAAAAAAGAAAGATATCTTGTTATAAGTGGACCAGAACTGAGGCTTGGTTTCGTCAATGTTTGGACTCTGACAGGCCTTTGTAGTTTTTTTTTTTTCCTCCCTTCTTTTAATTGCAGAGTTCACACATCAAGGTTTTTGAAATTGAAGTGAGCTGTCAGGAGAGAAAAACACTTTACCAATCAAACGTGAATAGTGACACTAGAAAGCTTGGATGGAGGAAGAAAGGCATCGGTTGGCTGAACCTTGAATAGTAATTTAATATGTAGTCCAGGTTTGTGGTTAACAGATTAGTACATGGAAGAAGTGGACAGCTTCACCATGTGTTCGTGTAAATGCAGTTTCATTTTCTACACCTAAGAACGACAACGTTTTCTTATTGTGGTTCCAATGATCTAATGTCTAATGACGGGACACACATCTTTATCTTCCCCAAACTATCTCAGTTTTCACTTCCTTAAACTTAAAGTATTTTCCAGCTGTGGAGAGATTACGTCTCCATTATGGTTTGGAGACATATTGGGATCCCGTTTTCAGAGCTAACTATAGCATCAGGGGAAATGAAGGTCTCGCATTCTTTAGTCAAACTGTCACCCCAACACTCGGCTGCCGATAAACAGTGAAAGATTATCCTGACAAAGGTTATTGTGAGTTCAATAGTAATCTCTTCGGGGAACAATGCTTTTCAGATGCTTCCCAAATAGTAAAAGTTCTTGTCTGTCTATTTACAGAGGCATTGTAGAATGCATCTTTGGACCAGGGGTTTCAAACTTGCCTGCCTCTTGATGTCCAAATTTAATTTCCAATGTAACCTACATTTTGAATAACCATTTTACAATTTATAAAAAAGTGAATACAATCATTAAAGAGCAACTTACATTTTGATTAACGAACAAGTGTCTCTTGAATAGATCTTGGACCTCTATTGTTCTCATCAGTATGTGTCTGTTTGTGCAAAACTCTCTTAATTTAAATATTTACATTAGAAAAGTACTTAAGCCCCGCCCACTGAAAAAAGCTTTTTCCGGAGATAAAATCTTGTTTACCGTAACCATGCCTACTCTGCTGTGATTGGTCAAGCATCAAGGTTTGTCACCGCATGTCAATAATCCCGGAAGTCTCCACATCCAGTGGACTCGTTGTATAAACAAAGCGGGACGTGATTACTAGTGACGTGCTGATGAAGCTTCATGAAGCAGTGTCATGTTGGTTAGAGGTCAGTAGGTGGAGCCATCAGTTTAAAAATTGTGATATTTAATTGAAAAAGATGTTCAAAACAAAGAGACCGCCATCTAGTTGGCTCTTAAAGTAATAACACTGCTTCATGAAGCTTCATCAGACCATCAGAGGTGAGTACAGCTGGCTGGAGTAAAGTGAAGACAATTGTTACTTCATAATGGAATTTGCCCTCGTAACCTCTCGTCTCGATTTCAGAGGGGTGAGAATTCTATAAAGTAATAACTTCAAAACATGGTCACTATGAGGGACTTACTGCAACATTTGAAACATGCAAGTAAGTCAGGAAAGTTAGGTTTTCACATGAGTTGCCCTTGAAAATGAATTCCCTTGTACTCTGAAGCATATTCTTAGACTCAAAGAAAACATATTTCCGCTGACATATTTTCAATTTCTTCAACACATCCTCAAAAGCTACTTCCAAGTCATTATTGTGGTCTGACATGAGCTTTATGAAAAAGTTGAATGGAATTGTTTATATTGGTGTGTTTATTCATTGAGTAATCCTTTCATTTCCACAGATGAATAAAACAAAATCACAAAGAAAAGTAAATAACACAAATAAATATATGGCTTTAAATGTATGCTAAAGATATCAATAAATCATGTAATAGACGAATGAGAAAATTTCTCAGTTAGAAGTCAAGTAAAATCCCTTTAAAGAAAAATAACCAATGTTGTGTGAAGAAAAGCCCCTATAAATGATTGGAACCTGTAATTCACTTAAATAACTACATGTGACGCACAAGATGAGATACCGGCCCACTTGTCAATATTGGTTGACATCCCTGACCTTACCTATGCAATAAAACAATGCAGCATTTGCTTGAACTCCTTTTTTCTATATTTATGGTATTAAACTGGGATGTTTATCACTTGTGTGAAATCGCCAAGAGGCAGAGTGACTGACACTCTTTGACCTATAACTCCTTCAATATGAATAATCTATACAGTAAACAGATTGCTCAGAGTACGAGAAAACGCTCTGGGATCCAATGCAGTGTTTACATTCAGAGCTAGACTATGCAGCTCTGGCTTGCTGCAGAGAAAGCACTCTGTCTTTATTACCGACGGAGCCGGTCAGTTTCACTGAGGCTCAAGGTAATGTCACAGACTTGACCAGTCAGTTGTGCAGAACACTGAGCCCCTCACCACTTTTAAAAGTTCACACAGTTGCATGCCTCGAACATCTGCTGCGCCGCTCAAGAGATTTTATCCCACATGTCTGTTGTGTCTTTGTGTCAGGTAGTTTGGACGCACACACGTATACTTGCAAGGTCCTCATTTCCCCAACGCACTTCATCCCTGCACACGTTATTTAGAAGCCTTGAAAAGCTAAATGGTGTGAAGTTGACTGTTGGTCTTTCGGTCTCCTGGGTGTTCAGAAGGCATGAGACAGAGGGTGTGCAGTGGAGAGGAACACGTGGAGAAGGAGTGGAGAAAGAAAAGGAGAGACTGGGGTCACATCTATTAATATGAATCAACCGCAGAACCCCACAGCGGCTCCATCTGTGCCTGTGCGCGGTGCAGAACCAATTCACAGCCACAACAACAGGACATTAATGGTCGTAAAATATCTTATGTCATGTAGGAATTGTTGGTAGTTCACGCGGTTCAAGGTTTTAGTGTCATCTTGTTTCCTTTATAACTTGGTAGGAGTAAGTATAATCTGCTTTTATATTATTCATCCTGGGGTGAGATTCTTTGCCAACGTGACAACATTCCTTTAGCTATCAAAACTCACTCATGCAAGAGATGGTGGGATAAATGTACAACTCCACTGCTGTGTCGATGGACTTTATGGTCACACCTCTTTACTGCATTATATTCTTCTCCTGCTAAAATAGAAAGTGGGATTTTGGTTGGTGCTTTCGTTCCTAAAGACTTTCAGTTTATAAAGTTTAACTGTCATTTCTAAAATTACCCAGTTTATCCTCCTCTACAGTTCACATGCACAGTTCCACTGGAGTCAAAATGCAGTAAATAGTTTAGATTGACACCTTTAATCATGAATAAAACCATCACTCAGATACTTTAATATCTAATGCATGTCACTTTTAAAGGGGAAACATTTTGACATGTTGTGTAAAATGAAAATCTGCTCATCACTATGATGTTTTGAAGTTATTGCTTTATAAAGTTCTCCACCGTCTGAAATCTCAGCAAAGCAGAGGTTCAACAGTGAAGCCCATTATGACGTAGGAATGGCTTCTTATGCTGTAATCAGGCCTGCTTTGTTTATACATCAACTCCCTTGGAGGTGGATACTTGGAAGTGATGACGCACGGTGACAAACCTTGCTGCTTGAGCAATCAGAGCAGGGGATTTAATCTCCATAAATATGTTCAGTAGACAGGGTTTAAACACATTTTGTAATATAAATATTTGTAAATATATAAGAGTTTTGTACAAACAGACACATGCTGATGAGTACAATAGATGTCCAATATCTATTTAAGACTTAAACACATGAGTTTCCCTTTAAATTGCAAAATTAAGGAATACATTGTTACCAAGATGATAGTTAACACAGGGACATTAGTTTAGGATTTTTTGCAAATATGCAGTTTTAGAAATGTGCAATATCAACCATGTTTGTAGGAATATACTCTAATGGTGCAACATGTTTTGGAAAAAAATAAGAAAAAAAATAACCAAATATTTCTATATTAACCAAAGCACTTGCTATTGTACATATGTCAGGATATCTGACTTAAAAGTGAAACCAAAAGAACAGATACCAGCGATGGTTCAATAACTTTACTTGTACAAGGAGCAAGAAATACAGACGTAATTGGTCAAATGAGAGACAACAACAAAGGTCACCTCCGTAAAAAAACGTATACTGGAATCAATGTTGTTCATGTGGGCCAACCTGAGTAAAGTTGGCATGTGCCATTTGGAGAAATCAAGCTAAATGCTGTTTCTAGTTCAAACAAAGCAATGATTTAAACAAAATAAATGACTTAATATGTTATTATGTGGGGTTAAGTTTACCTGATAACACAACCTTGCTCAATACATTTACATCAACCTATTGCTATTATAACTCTTGTGAAAAATACACAAGTATTTTTTAACCATTTGTGAACAGATGTATAGCAACCATTTTTTGTGGTGTTATTTATGCTCACGATCTTTGCAAGATTGGATTTTGTTTCTCAGACAGGGAGCAACAAAACCAGTTTGGCATTGGTTGGATTTTGGTAGCCTGCCCAAGATTAGACGTCCCTCACGCCAGTGTGAGTGAAAACATTACTGGGTGTATTTAGGAGACCTGTCAACGCTGTCCCTTTCAGACTGTGTTCAATTCCATCTCCAGACCCCCAAGGGTTGGCTGTCTGGGAATTAGACTTGTCTCTCACTCACCCTCCCACCTGCACATAAATTCACACACACAAACAGCCCTTCTGGCTATGACCCATCTGGTTTCTATCTCTTTCTGTGGTTTCCAATGTCTGATAAGAGTGCTGCAGCTAGTAAGGAGACAAAAATACATTTAATTACCCTGCAGCTTCCCACCTACATACTTGGAAAGGGAAGTTGATGGACAGAAAGATGTATTCACGCTTCCGTGTTCCACTCCTTCAGCCTTGTCTTTGTAATCAAACCCAGGCACTTCTCACTGACAATGCTATAGAGGTGACCCAGGCTCTTGATGTAACGGCTGGTTTACATTTTGGATTCTTGTGAACATGTGTGAGGGGGGCCGGGGGCAGGTGGGTATGGTGGTGGGTGTCCGCCGCAAGTCTGTACATCGGACCGTCCACCCACTGCAGCTTGTTAGTCCGAGGAAGGACTGACGGTGACATGTTTTCTCTGCCTGTGTGGGGAAGTGGACATAATGAGTCAGCATTAAGGTTAAAGGTCAATGGGAACGGGCAGGATTTGTTTTGAGTATCACTTTTCGCAAACACTGTTTTGGTGTTACAAAGTGAAACTATGATATTTTTTAGGTGTTACCAGTTTTTATCCACCATTCAGTGCAGAATCCGAAGAACCATCGAATGGAAATGCAATCTTTAACCTTAACCTTTTAACCTAAACTTTTTTTACAATTATATAAACCTACAGAACTCTTTCTTTTTACTTAACGAAAGTGTGACATTAAAAGTGTCAAAACCTCCACCAATTATTTAGATTTCCACTCGCTATTGTCTTATATTTTAATTTGAGCTATATAATTTGTTTCCCTTTTAGCATTCGAAATATTGATGTCGTTAATAGTCAACCTGAATTGATGTTTAATAGGAAAAATGGTGGAAGAACCATTACGTAACAAGCGCGCCAACTAGCTCCATGAGTGTGATTTTCTAAATGTTTCTGTTCATGACCTTTAAACATATGTTGCTAACAAACCAGATATCAGACATGCTAAAGAATAATTATGACCCATCCTTTTTTTTCCATGTATAATCTTTGTCAAAAAAAAAAAAAAAAATCTTATTATTTTTCTTCTCTGCTCCTATAGAATTGGTTAAAATGGCTAACCTTATCAGTCCATGAATGCCATTCGATAGTAATATAACTCTGCCACCATCTTTCTTATCCAAATATCCATCTATAACTATCTAGGGTTGAAAGTGTTTTACCAGAATGCAAATTTGTTTTGTTTGCTGTAATCTCATTTCCATGACGACGACCACGTCTGTGCTGCCAAAGGCTGAATCTGTCTTCTGACATCTAATGTCGTGGATAAATCATTCAAATCCAGCTGCGGGCAGGTTTGAAATGTGAAAGTGTGTTGAGAGGAGTGCCGAAATGCCTTTGGTTTCTACGTTCCTTCTAATGTGAACGTCGCCCGTGCAGGAATTTGAATGGCATCATTTTCAGGTGCTTTGATGACGCGGCTGCAACTCCGCCGATGTCGTTGACCACCTGTGCAGACAAGTTGAATTCCCTGGATCATATCTCGGCATCGCAATAAGTTATGAAGGAACATTAAGAAAAATATGCATTGAGTCCATTGTTCTTCCTAAAAATACTATACTAAACATTCTATACACTCGGAAACGGATGACATACGTGTTCAGTAACGGAAACATCCGTCCCAGCATCTGAACTGAACTACAGAACTTGGAGAAGAAAATGTTTTGAGAACAAGGAAGTAGAATAAATTGTTGTTCGAACATCATGGCACCTCTGCTCTACAAGATTATCAACATGCATGCATTCAATTTGTTTTTCTGTTGGCAAGAAAGTTGTTTTTTTTTAACCAATTTTAGTAATAGTTTTGATTAATGCTTGTTCTGTTTTTTAAGTAATACAGTTTTCAGTGTGTAATAAATCCCGTTTTTGTTTAGTTAAAGTGCCCGCTTTGCTCCTTGGACTTGCATTTATCCTCACACAAATCTACCAGTGGGTCATTAAACACATCAGCAGTAAACGTAACCAGCAACAGCTGTGATTTTTCAAAATGATCAGCGATGCATAATGGTTCTAGCCTTGAGGTCACACATCCTCACACATCACTATAAAAAAAGAAAAAAAAAAGAAATTCATAACAACGCAACGTCGGCATCCGATCATTTTAAACCGGCAACCAAATGGTGTGCGAGTCCCACAGCTGCCGGCAAGGTAAGATGTCCTTGTGTGTATCATGAGGCAAACTCCACACACGGAGAGTGACAGTATTACAATTCTAGAATATACCGCCCTGCCAGCTGGTTTATTGCTTAGCTAATTCTCAGCTGGCATCATGACAACACAAAGTGTCAGTCAGGAAAAAGGGGCTGACGGAAGAAGAATAACAAAAAGTTGGAGTGAGCTAAAGTGACGTTGAAAACTGTGGTTAATGCCACAGATGCAGGACGTTGTTCTCGTTTATTTCGACCTCCACGGTTTAATGGGTTCATGAATCTGCAGGTTGTTGGCGATGAGACTAAAAAAGTACACTATGGTGTAGCACCATAAATGACTCTCAGTTCTTGTCCATTATTTCAGTCTGTGAAGCAACACTGTACGTCATGTTCCCTTTTTTTTCTGTTGCGTCACCCTCTTTTCAACGTTATTTTCGACTGAAACCATTTCCCCCCCGCATCAGTCAGATAGCTAGCCACGCCCCTTACCCCCCGCTGTCCTGTCTTACCCTGGCCATGCCAGGGTTGTGAAGAGGGCTGTGCAGACTGAGCAGTAAATTAAATTAATGTAGGCCATTCCTCAATCATTTTTCATCTCTCTAAAATGATTAAGGCTGACGTAAGAAGTTCATTAAAATAGAAAACATTAGGCTCATTAAAAAGCCATTAAAACTATCGCGGATAGGTGATTTATGCCGGGGAAAGGCTGTGGGAGGAAATGATTGGACGGGAAGAGGTGAGTCCAAATACCATGAGATGGAAGACTCGAGTTTGATGTTGAGGAGTCAGCATTTGGGAGAAAATAAACATGTGGCATATTTTGATCTAGCTACAAGCTATGGTAGCTGTCATTGTGAATTCACATAATGTCCATTTACCGTCTCTGGCGGGAGTAAAAAATAATTTTGTGAGGAGAAAAATCAATACATGAAACTTCAAAGTAATTTTCTAAAGCAGATCTGGGCATATGGCATATTGCCCTCCCTTTATGTGTCCCTAATGAGGAAGGCGTGAAAATATAATACAGAATTTTTTTTAAATAAATATCTTAAAGCTAATGACCGACATTTGTTTTATGCCGTTTTTTTTTTTTGCTAATTCAACTCTAAATTGTATGTTATTTATTTTGTCATCTCCTACAAAATGTTATTTACATCTTTTGTCAATAATTATTTTTATTTAAACAAAACATGAAAAAATACCATATTTTTCAGACAATAAGGGACACTTGACACCTTTTTTATATCAAAAATGCACTTTATAATGGTAAGCTTATTTCCATAATGTCATTGCATAATTCATTATTATTATAATCACTAACCACATGTTTTTTTTATTTCTAGTTTTGATATAAAAGTCAATTTTCTTCACTTTTATTTGTGTCTAGACAGTCATTAAAGTCCCAATATATAACATGGCTCCTTTAATATATAATTAGCAGCTCCTGCTCTAAAGGGTGTTGATTTTATCTTTAAACACAACGTTAAAACCCATTTTCCTTGCATAATTATTGTTTTATACATTTTTTTTTGGAATTTGAAATATTGTTGATGGCAACATGCTCCGTCCCACTGTGGACTGTATGTACATTCACCCTCCAAGCCAGTCACAGCAGGAGGCCGTCAAGGCTAAGTTTGGTTATGCTCAAGGCTTCTGCCTAAAAGGAAGTTCTTTCTTGCCTCTGTCACACTGTGATTCACTTCTTGTTGATTCGCTCGGAAACTGTAAAGTGTCTTGAGATCACTTTAAGATGCGACACTTTAAATAAAATTGAATTGAATTGTGGGAAAGAATATATACTATATTTGACAATTAAAAAGTTTTTATGAATAAATATATTGTCAATTTATTCTTGACTTGTTTTCACTATATCACACTTCAAATATAAAATGAATTAAAATATTTTTAAAGTACCCTCAGAATAGCACTTCTCCCATAAAAAAAGTGACAATTGGCCACTGAAGGGGAGAACATACGGTACCAACTCCACAGTGAAATCAAACCCGGTTCACTTTAAGTGCCTCTTCCTAGAGTCGATGGATTGATCCTAAAGATGAAGGCATGCAGAGTTTCCCGCTAAACAGAAATTAGATGAAACAGCCGGTGTAACTTGGGTTCATGCTTCTGTTCACTCTATATATTCTTAAGTCTCTAGTCGAACATCATGGTATTGTCATGGGCCATGTAGCGAGTAACGTTCGCATGTAATTCCCACATAGACTCGCTGCTTGTGCTGCAAAAGTGTTCCACTTGTCATGTTTCCATCCGCCATCCTTTTGTGTGGCAAATCTGTTCCAAATATGGCTCCCTCTGTGAGTCATGGATCTCAAAGCCCATTCTTTTGTTTTGACAAGTCAGAGGGAGAGCTTTCAGCGCTCTGTTGTAGGTACACAGTGGCAGCGAGTTTAGGTGCGAGGCGGAGGGGAATAATTTGAAGAAAGACTTTGAAGCAACATGTATTGTGGAGACAAAAAAAAAAAAAGACGCTTGCTTGCCTCCCTGAGTCAGACAACAGTGAGTTTTTAGAGCTTACCTGGAGAGGTTGGTTAGATTCTGCTGGCTGTCTTGCTGGAGGCTTCAATGATTTGACAAGCTCTGTGATACTAATGCGTCTGCACAGTTTATACTTGGCAAACAAAGCTAAGACCCCGATTTGCCTCCACTAATATTAAAGCTTTTATCAGAATTTGACTGCATTTTTCCAAGGCCAAGTCTGCACACATACTATTAGCATATTTATTATGTGTTCTTCCTCAGCAGATTTATTATTTTGTTGCACCTTTTTTTTTCCTCTGTTTTAGACGAGCAAGCTGGCTTGATCTTAAAGGAATTCCGCTCCACATTATTCATGCTGATTATTTAAAACACGGCCCGTCAGCTCGCAATTTATTCCACTATTCGCTGGTCTCTTTGACTAAAGACATGCATATATATTGTTAGTGTCAGACGCAGAGCAAGTTGGGCCTGGCGTACCTCTTTTGCTCTCTGTGAGTTCTCCTTATTTCCTCTCTCGAAGGCTGTTGAAAAGGGACGCCTAGGTTTTGCACACTAGTCACACACAAGCATGCTCCCTCTTCCATACCGATGTGTGTTAAAAGAGAATTCCAAATCACGCCATATGCAGGCCAGTTGATGCTTTTAACCCGAAGGGATCCTGTTCCAGGCTCTCTAATTGTGTGTGAAGCTGCCAACTGTTTTTTTTTTTTTTGTTTTTTTGTTCCAAGGGTGTTTGTTTAGCGTCTAACCATCCTGCTGACAAAAACACATTTTGATTTATTGGTGAGCGGTTCAGCTAGTTAGCAGTCTGCAGACATGGGCAGGGTTGGTGTGGTTGAACACTTTGTGTGCAGTCCCGAAATCATAAATGTGTTTGTGTGTGGCGGAGAATTTTGACTCCATTTATCCCGCATATCATTAAAAATGTTGGCACATGGATTTCTCTGCATTATAAACCAATCTTTCATGATGATGTTTAGGCTTCAGGAAATGACAGAACAGATTGCTAACACTAAATACCTCGTATGATTCTAATGTAAAATACTAGATAAAGTACCTGATGTTGCCCGGGTAATTTTGTCACATACAAAACTGCGAAAAACATTTTGCAATCTTCATGTTATTACGTTTTAAATACTATATTGTCCCTTTGACCTGCTTGCATGGATTTAAAAGGGTGGTAGCAGTAGTTGCTAATACTAAAAGACCAACAAAAACGTTGGAGGACTTGCGACTTTTAAAAGGCTGTTACTTTCTAGCTCTAGTTTGGTTTAAAACCTTAGTTGGAATGAGACGAAGAAATTTAGAACACTTGTACTAAGAGAGTAAGTAAGTAAGTAAGTAATATATATTTATATAGCGCTTTTCGAGACCAGGGTCACAAAGCGCTTTAACAATCAAAACAATACTCAAAACAGTACATACTTCAAAGATCAAGACAACACCGAGAACAACACAGGAGTTCGAGAAATTCAAGGAAAAGCCTGCACAAATAGAAACGTCTTAAGATGTTTCTTAAAGGAGTCAGTAGACTCCATCAAGCGCAAAGAGAGAGGAAGATTGTTCCAAAGCTTAGGAGCAACAGCCTGAAAAGATTTCTCTCCTCTGGTCCTGAGCCGTGTGCGTGGAACCATAAGTAGATTCTGATCCACAGACCTCAGAGCCCGAGCTGGGGTGTAAGGCTGGATCAGATCAGTGATGTAAGGAGGAGCCTGACCATGAATAGCTCTGAAAGTAAGAACCAGAATTTTAAAGTTGATCCTGAAAGAAACTGGAAGCCAGTGAAGAGTTTTAAGGACCGGAGAAATGTGAGTTCTTCTACTAGAGCGGGTCAGAATTCTCGCTGCAGAGTTCTGAATCAACTGCAGGCGAGACAGCTCCTTCTTGTTAAGACATGAAAACAAACTGTTACAATAGTCCAGACGAGAAGAAACAAACGCATGGATTACAAGCTCCAGATCATGTTGTGACAGCATTTTCCTAAGTTTAGAGATTTTTCTCAGTTGAAGGAAACAGTTTCTGGTCAGTTTTCTACAGTGTTGAACAAGAGACATGTCTTTATCAAATACAACACCCAGGTTTCTCAGGCTCAGTTTGACAGACTGACCTAAGTCACCCAAGTACTGACTCAACCCTGGAATCGTATCATCAGGAGCAATCACCAGAGTTTCAGTTTTGTCCACATTAAGCTGTAAAGTGTTTTCACTCAGCCATTGTTTGATTTCTAGCAAACAATTGACTAAGCTGTTCAGCCTTTGGGGCTCAGTTGGGTCAAAAGAGCAGTAGAGCTGGATGTCATCAGCAAAAATGTGATAAGAAACATCTGGAAATCTCTGAATGATTTTACCAAGGGGAATCAAGTACAGCAAAAACAATAAAGGACCCAGAACAGAACCTTGAGGGACTCCACACAACAGATCTGCCGATTCAGACCTCATTTGATTGGCAGATACACTAAAACTGCGCCCAGAAAGGTAAGATGAGAACCATTCTAACACAGACCCAGACAGTCCCACTTCATCCCTTAGTCTTCTCAGCAGGATCTGGTGATCAACTGTGTCAAAGGCTGACGACAGATCCAAGAGAACCAGAACAGTGAATTTACCAGAGTCAGCCGACATCATGATGTCACTGGACACTTTCAGTAAAGCTGTCTCCGTAGAGTGATGTTTACGGAAGCCAGACTGAAACTTCTCATGGATGTCGCTCTGATCCAAGAACAAAGACAGCTGCTCGGACACCACCTTCTCCAAGATCTTGGACAAGAAAGGGAGCTTAGAAATAGGCCTGAAATTACTGAGGTCAGTTGGGTCTAAGCCTGGTTTTTTGAGCAGAGGCTCCACAATGGCATGTTTAAATGCATTGGGAAAAACCCCTGTGGAAAGGGAGAGGTTCACCATATTGGTAACCCAGGGGCCCATTACATCAAATACTTTGATAAAAAGCCTACAAGGAAGGACGTCATCTGAGCAAGAGGAGGGTTTCATCTTGTTCACTAGTGCTGAAATATCACCCAAAGATACAGCAGAGAAGGATGACCAAGAGGAGGAGATGGGCTCAGAGACAGTAGGGGTTCCCAACAAAGGGGGAGAGATTTTCTCTTTGATCAATTTAATTTTGTCAATGAAAAATCTCAACAATGCATTGCTGTCAGCTTCACAGAAGACCGGCGTGATTTGAGGAGCAGGAGACACGAGAGAATTAATCGTGTCAAACAAAACTTTGGGGTTTTTCCTATTTGCTGCTACCAGTTTTCTGATGTAATCAGATCTAGCAGTTTCTACCATCTCATTGTAAGAAGTCAACAGATCCCTGAGGTGAAGTCTGTGCACCTCAAGTTTAGTAGACTTCCAGAGACGCTCAGTCTTTCGACAAAGTCTCCTCAGACTCAGGAGATCTTCATTTGTCCAAGGGCACCGTTTTTTCTGAATTTTCAAGTTCGATTTAACAGGTGCCACTTGATCTAGTATTTCAACACAATGATCAGTGAAACAGTGAATCAAACTGTCCACATCTGGACAGTCATCAAAGGAAAGACGGTCAAACATAGCAGAAAAACTGTCTGCAGTATCGGCTGAGATGACACGCCTCTGAGACCTAACTTTCAAAGGCTTAGGTTCAGGGATGAAGTCCAGGTTGAACAAGACAAGAGAATGATCACTCAGATGGACATCATGTACAGATACATTAGAAATGTTCAGGCCAAGAGTAAAAACTAAGTCTAAAATGTGGCCTTTTTGATGAGTGGGTTCAGAAACATGTTGCTCAAAATTAAAGGCTTCAGTTAAAGTTAAAAGTTCTTTAGCAGAACAAGATGTGACGTCATCAACATGAAGATTAAAGTCTCCAAGAATAAGAACAGATTCCATCTGAATAATGGAAGATAAGAAGTCACTAAAGTCTTTCAAGAACATCGCCGCAGGACCAGGCGGACGGTAGATTGACACACAATAGAAAGGTCTTGTAGAACCAACCAAGATCATCTGAGACTCAAAAGAAGTGAATTCCTGTGTCTGAATCACTTTGCAAGAACAACTCTCCCTAAAAACAGTAGCAAGACCTCCTCCACGACCAGAGAGGCGAGGCTTCCCCAGGACAGCGCTCCCTACTGGACAGAGTTCGTTCAGATGAATAAACTCTTCCTCTCTCTGCCAAGTCTCAGAAAGACATAATAAATCCAAATTAACTCTTGTGAAAAGATCATTAAGAATAAAGGATTTATTAGTAATGGAGCGAACATTAAGAAGTCCCACATTCAGCACCGATGACGTCACTGACGACGCCGCGTCACTGACAGGCGCGCAGAGCGGGATCTTTTGAAGCGAACAGCGGTCACGTGGGTACCAGCTGTCACTGAAGTTCAACTCGGTTGTAAAAGCCGAATTAAAGAGAGGAAATGAAAAAATCTTACCACCTTTCGTTGAGGTCTGGACAGACGGCAGCGCTGATGTGTCGTCACACACAGTGAGAGGGATGTCGATCAAACACCGATGACGTTCGATGACGTCAGAGTTGTTCCGAGCGATCGCAACTGCGCGTCTCATCCTGACCTGTACTCCAGCCCGACTCGATCCCTTGTGGAAATCGCCCGGTACTCGAGAGATCAAACGATATTCCACAGAGTCCGAGTCGATGAGAAGCGGAGCCGGAAACACGTTCACCGGACGTTGGTAACGGTCGCGAGTGAAGTCCTCCATCGACTCTCTGATGTTGAAAAGAGCATCACGATCATAGATCCGAGATGCTTGAGACATATCTTAAGTGATATGAGCATAATATCCGGACAAGTAGTCGTTAAAACGACTGTTTTTGGCAATTATTGCAGGAGCTCACATTTCAAGCAGCCGATCAAAGGCTCACCGGAAGCGGAAGTGATCAGTAGTTATCATGTTGGCGACTGTTTTCGGCCTTCTGGGACCTTGCATACACATACTGCCAAAAAAATCAGGTTTAGTCCGGACACAGACGTTCATGGTGGTCATTTTGAGTACAAGAAAAGTTCTGTCAGACCCCTGTAGCTGTATTTGGATGTCTACATCTCAATATCATTTAAATCAGATTAAGACATTTGTTTTTTCACCAGAGCTGTGTTATACCACTCCTATAAGTCTGATACTGATTGCCTCGTTCTCCCTCTCTGATGATGATAATGATTCTCGGCACTGTTGCTGTCTCCCCCCTAGTGTGTGCACAGATCTTGCACAGAAAAATGTTTACCTATCCAGGACGCTAACTCTCTGTCAGTTGTCAAACTAATAAACTAAACTCGAATGTTCTCTCCTCTTGTACAACAAATCAGCCTTTCAGAGACAAAACGCCCCTTTTTTTGGAACATGTCTCCACAACACAGTGATTATCCTGTGTTGGTCTTCTAATGTTATGTTACAGTGGTGTCTAACTCAATCAAGTAACACTTATATCTAAACACTTATCTTAGGATCAAGGTGGCCCAGAAACAAATGGGTTTGTGGTTTCCCTTGTGTATTTTTCAAAGCAAGGGAGGTCAGGCCTCTGGGTCACCTTGACCCTGAGATAACACAAGGGTTAAGAATATAAGGGTCAAGGGGCCAACCAAATGTGTGTTTACTAAATACTTGGAAGTATAAGTGTCTTCATTCTTGGATAATTACCAGCAATCCGACGGGCCACATGAAAAGACTCAGCTGGCCAGATTTGGCCCCTGAACCCCTGAAGTTTAATGCATGTGGTATTGAAATTGAGGTACAATGATTCTTGTTTTTATTGAGGATACCTGACACTGATACCTACTTGACACAAATCCAGAATATACAGTCATCACAACTTTCAACTTGAAGATTTTTCTCATCATGACAAAAAACTAGAACATTTTGTAACGACTACAGGAAACTGCATAATAAGAAAAGTATGACAAAAACGTAAAAAAAAGTAAATGAAATCACCCTAGTTAGTGTTATGTACATCTAGCAGGTATCATGGTTATATTTTTAAGTAGTTCTCTAAAGCATACCAGATGTAAGTATCATGTGTACTGTCTGTGTTCAGAGGACACAATTTATTTTTTGGGAGATGGAATCGGCGCTGGTCAAATGTCATTCTTAAGACTTCTCAGCATCGATTGGCTAACCTTTCATCGCTCTTTCAAAAATACAAAATTGGTGACTTGGTCAAAATTGGTTATTTTTTCTCTCCAAAATATATTTAAGAAGTGCCATAAAAGGCTTGGGGTAGTGCAAGAGTGGCAGCGCGAATGGCATTTGAAAAACACTTTACCATCAAATAACTTAGTAATATATTTATAGGCCCTGACTGTTGCCCTAATCTGTTTGTGGTAGAGGATTTGATCTTCGTCTTGCAAATGGGTAATGAAAGCGAATTTAACAAATTGAAGTATGAAAAAAATGTAAATTTATAAAATACATCTTGTATTAGCAACACTTTTTGGTTTAAGTTAAAAAAAAACAAGTTTAATATATGCTGTCTGGTACATTTGTGGTGGCACTGGCTTCATATTGTCATGTGGCTTGCTGTTGCTGTGCAAACATGCTTTGTACCTCTGCGGAGTCCCACAGAGAAATATCACAGTTGGCTGCATATTCATGGAGATTCTGGATGTAAACATTTGTGGCTCTTTTCCCTGTGTAATTACCACCGCCTCTAAAGCAGCGAGCAAGCGTGTGTGTGTTTGTGTGTGTGCATATGTAACCCAGCTAAAAGTCTTTTCCCTCCACATCGCCTGGCAAAGTACAGCTAGTGGACTCTCTCTACCCAACTGAGAAACATGCATGACCGGGTTAAGCTTTTTAATGAATTAGTCATAACTGTCATCATCAATCAATCAATCCATCAATCTCTCGGTCACTCTCGTGCAGCTGTGATAGCGGCATACATTATGCATATCCCGAAAACACGTCAAACTGCTTATTTCTCCTGCATCAGTTTGTGTGGGACTCCGGAGCCCCCTTTTGCTAAGATCATCTGCCGCTTTTGACGCCGACGTAAAAGAAGCAGCTGCTTAAGTTCTTGGGTTTGATGGAGTGACAAGCAGCTAGTTGATGTTTTAACAGAAGCTGATTTTCACTTGTTTTTCTGGTGTATGGAGACATAATCTACTCTGAAGTGAAAGGATTTCTATCTTCTAATTTTGAAATGGATATCACAAAAACATAATAAAAATAATTTATTTTTTGGTTTTTAGTTTTTACGCTATGTGTTTTCATCTCTGTCATGGATCTCAGGGCAACATCCACACAAACAATCACATCTTTGATGGACCAGATCTGGCCCACGAAGTAATCTTATGTGGCTTGTTGGATGGTTGGTTTTCAGTAGATCAATGGTTGCCCTCATATGCTGATCTATATGGCAATGTTCAAGATTAAACAGAGGTTATGGATAGCAATTACAGTATAATAGGGAGATTTCCTATAACAGTAAAAGTGATGTCGAAAGGAAAGGAATTTGAGGGTTTGGTGAAAGAAGGACAAATGCAGAAAGTCTCCAAGAATGAAAAGACAATGTTAGACTCGTACTTCTGGTTGTAAGCAGTTTGGTGAATATACATTTTCTTAACCTCGTATGCTCAAACTTTAAGTAAAATTTGGTGCCTGTTCTGTTACCATTTGAAAGGAGCAAGACCTTTGAGTGCAATGACAACGAATGTAATAGAAACTCTCTGTAATATTGCAACATTAATTTATTTTTATAATATGAGCCTGAGCTCACCTGGACAAGGATCCTCTTGAATTCTGTCACACACACAGTTTAAAAACACTCTCACGCAGCACACAGATTTTGATCATGAAACACGAAATACAAAACATAAAGGTGAAGAATCTCAGACTTTGGGGTTTAGATTTTGGGTCTTATATATATGCTGTCATTATCTGTTTCATGGTGCAAGTAATGCAAAAAACACAACTTTCCTGACTCACTCACATGTTTCATATGTTGAAGTCTTCCTCTCCAAGATGCAGTAAGTCCCTCACCATGATAAAGTCTTCCCCGTCTGATCTCGTAACCTCTAGTTTGCTGAGATTAAGAGTCCATTATGACATAATAATGGTCTTCACTCCTCCACCCAGCTGTAATCACCTCCTGCTTTGTTTATACAGTGAGTCCTTTGGAGGTGAATAATTCTGGGATTGATGCTGCGTTGTGACAAACCTTGATGCTTGACCAATCACAGTGGAGAGGGCGTGGTTATACAATATTTAATCTCTAGAAAAACGAAGCGTTTTTAGTGGGTGGAGCTTAAACTAATTTTCTAAAGTAAATATTTCAATTAAAAGAGTGTTGTAAAATCAGACACAATAGAGGTCCTATATCTATTTAAGAGACACAACACATTAGTTGACCTTAAACGCCTTTTAAGTCTTGTCCAAAGGTTCATACAGAGAAGTTTTGTTTGCCCTTCAGTATCAACACTCTCGAGTCTAGCAAAGACATGTTATACACTCTTTAAAATTAAAACTTTTCTTTTGTATCCCTCAAAAGCATTTGAAAGCAGCTTATCCCAATGTCGACGAGTGATGAATGTTGTGAATATTTAAGGAGTGAACATAGTTCAGGAGTTATTATGCTCTCTGTTCTTCCTCCAAACACCTCAAGGAGCTTGTTGCAAACTCAGAGGTCAAACACACTGAGATGAAATATGCAATATGTATCCTCAGCAAAACTGCTTTGACTTGCGCACTTCACACCTCAGACTCTCATCCCAGCATTTGGCGGATTCATTATTAATGCTCTTTAAATAAAACATGCATTTACATTTCATCCACTCCAGGAGAACAAAAAGTTCAGTTCTATGACCATTCAACTGTTTGACTCCTGTTTGAATTCTGTCCTGATATTACCACGTTTTGGTGGATTAGGATTTGTTTCCTTGACCCTCATAAGGTAAAAAAGGACCCATAAATAAATAGATAACTCTAGTAAGGCAATAATCCGACAGTGGATAGCACAAGATCATTTTTATGTTTTAATTTGAAACGACCGGATCTGAGAATGGGCCGAACAAATGCTTTTAGATTAAAATTAGATTTTCACAATGGCTTATGCTTTTTTCCACTTATTATAATTACATGCATTTAAAAGGAAACTAATGTGAAACGTAAACTCTCCTGACTTAAATGTTTCAAGTGTTTTTCTCTCCAAGATGCAGTAAGTCCCTCATCATGACCATGTTTTGAACTTATTACTTTATAAATATATATATATCTCCCATCTGAAATCTTGGAGAACAAGAGGTTAGGAGAGCGGAGACCATTAAGACGCCCTGCTTTATACATGTTACATGGAGTTTCAGTGGGTGGGGCTTAAGAGCATTTTCTAATGTAAATATTTCAATGAAAGAGAGTTTTTCACACACGGACACATACTGATGAGTACAATAGTCCAAGATACATTTAAGAGACACTTAAATAAACACATTAGTTGCCCTTTAAGAAATGTTAAAGTAAGACGATGAGACTCTACTCTAATAGATACATTACGCTTTATTCAGTTCGACTCAAATATACATTTTTATATTTTGAAATGATATTGATACACAAGATTAACAATAAAAGTAGCTTTTTTACACATTTAAAAAGTATCTTCATAACAAAATTGAACTTAACCATTTTGTCTTGAATTGTTATGACCAAATAATATTTGTACAGGTTAAACCTCTTTGGGAGTGATTGCAGATAATAAACATATGGGGTAGAAAAAGGCTCTAGAGTTTAGTTTCTTGCTTATAAATCAACTTTCTTGGTTACCAGACTGATCCGGTTTATAAACATTCAGAACTTCAAGATATATGTTGAGTCAGCCATGTTAAAAAACAGTCAGAGACATGTTTTTTAAACTTTTATTTGTATTGCATAAAAATAATAAATGTAAGTAGAGAAAATTAAAATATATGCTCAGGGACACAACGACACAAGCTTGTCTGGAGCTGGGATTGAACCTGCAACCTTCTAGACTGCAGGCAACCACTTTACCATCTGAGCTATGTAGCCCCCATATTTTGCTGGTTGTTCATTACAATATGTCAAATAATTTAGACATTTGTGATGTGTGTGTGTGTTCGCAGATAATGCAGATGAAATTTGTCGCTGGGCGGTTATGAATCAGAGTTTCACACACAAATGGATGATCAAGCTCTTCAGATATGCTCTATCACAATAACACAATGATCATCAGCACAAAAGAAACAAATTGAGTTGCCGGGCTTCAGGTTTCCGTCAGGTTGCTCGCCAAGGCTGATAATTTATTCATTTCCTTCACTCAAATTGCTGCTGAGTCATGGGGATGAAATGAAACATGTTATCTTTTCATTTGTCTTAATTCACTTCACGACTACCAAGAGTTTATTTTCCTTTAACTTCTCCTTTCTGCCGGTTTTGCGCTCCAGTGATCATGCCGGCTACACATCTGCTCGCCTCCATTCAATAGATCACCTTTTTCTTCTTCCCATTGATAAACCAATTTCTCATACCATTGCCTGGCCAAAAGCGAGACGATTCATTAATCAGCAAATAGTGCATTACCGTTGTAATTAACATTCAACTGAGTTTCACCCAGTAATATTTCATTAGTTTATATGCAAATAATTTTGAGCGATTGCCTCATTTGGTTCGTGAGTACGGTGATGTATTGGTCTGCTGTAAGAGCATGTGTGTGTGTGTGTGTGTACTGCTTACTGTAGATTTTCATTAGCTTGCTGTGTCTTTTCTTACTGTGTCCAGTAAACCATTAAATAAGTCTTGTATAGAAAATGGCTTCCCTTCATATAAGTAGCGGTATATTGAATTAGCTTTAAACATATCAATTTATTCACTTATTATTATCTGTACTTAATTCTGTCATTATTTACAGATCTGTCGACTAGTTCTTTATTGAAAAACAGGTTCCTGCTAAGGTTCAAAAGGCTTTTCATAAAACTAAAAGATAGGTTTTTGCATATTAGCTCCCCCAAGGAGGTCAGGTGACCGTCGGAGTATATCTGTCTGCAAATTAAAATTAAATATCATTCAGCAAATTTCTGATAAATAGGATATTTTAATGATATATATGATATATAATAAATGAATCAAAACCAATTATTGGTTCTTTAAAGTAGTATTTACCTCCGCAAATGATAATTTCTGTGCATTTATTCCAGAAAAATAACATAGTAAAGTTAGTTTTCAATTAAATCTTTAGGAAGTATTAAATCTTCAGGAAGTATTTATAAAACTGCCAGCACCCGATGATTAGATTTCAGAATTATTAGGTGACAAATTTAAATAAATTCAGACAGTGACTTTTTTTTACTTTAAGAATGCAGCGGTGTTGCAATTTGTAAACAATGATGTAATCGTAGGCCAACAGCCTATCAGGACAGAGAAGATGATGAGGGAGAATTGAATAATTGGTTGGGTTGATTTGCTTGGCAGAGGTCTGCACACACTGATTACTTTATTTTTTTAAACTAGGCAACCTTGTGTTTTCACCTGATTCCACACGTTTAACGACATTTAGTTTTACCCTTTCCATGCCTTGTTTTGCTACTTGATTTCCTTGGAGATTTAAGGCAGAGGATTTTGTGCGCATGTGTTTCTGTGTACTCATTTATAATGCATCCTGTCAAGGAGGTGGAATGAGATTGGATGTGATGCGTGTCAGAAAACCGTCTTCACAACAAGTCAAGTCGAGACTTAACCGGAGGTGACGGATCGCTCCTCTGTTGGTGCGTCTCTGTGATGTGCTACATCACTTTGGCTGTGGCACTTTTTCCACCGTAAAGCGTCTCTGCTCTGGCAACAAAATGAGCTTGATGATGTTTTGTAATTACATGTGATCTGGCACGAGAAAGACAGGGAATAACATCATGATTTAGTTGGTGATCTCCTTGTTTTTTGTGATCTTTTTTACTGGCTACAATCTTTGAAGGACAAATGTAAAAAAGAAAAAAAAGAATCATTCTAGTCCTTCTTAGATACTATCTATATACTATGTCCTGTTGTAAGGGAGCAAACAAGAGGGAAAAGGCCTCTTTAAAGAGTTGAATACGTCCAGTTTTGATTAACCACATTGAATTGATTTTAAATAAGCATTCACATTTTTACCTTTATCTACTCTCCTCCGCTAATACATTTTGGTATTATTTCTTTTTTTCCCTTTCTATTTAGGTTGAAAAAATACCTTTTTCTATCGTCTTTTTTACACTGAAATAATTTTGGTGTTGTAATATTTACTAGGTTATCTGTACCAATTTTTTGTTTATAATTGTACGGGTCAGTAAGACTGGAATTATTCAAGTACAACTATAAATGTAAATTATGTAATAAATAAACTGTGGCCGAAGAGTATGTTTTATTATGCATTTTCACATAAAGTTACTTTGAAGATGCTTAGCTTTTTGTTAGCATGACTTTTGATCCTGAAGGACATCAAATGTTGTTGTTTTCTTTCAATTTATGGAAAAAAAAATGCTTTCAGGACTAAATAAAGATGTTGATTAAAGATTTAAAGACATTGTTTCAATAAAGAAAAACATTTAAAAACATATACTGTAGGTAATTCAAGCTGCAGAGAAATTATGTAAAACTTGGTGTAAATGTTTCTAAAATATAGTCCATAAATAAAAGTAAAAAAAATGATTGAAATTTAACGTTGTTTTTTAAGTAAGATGTCATCATCAGACCATCAGTAAATAACCTAAGGTTAAGTAAAATATATATCATATCCAAAAGTAAAGTTTACATGATTATCGCCCTTGTATAATTTCCTTCAATTTGAAGTGCAAAATTTTGTCAAGTAAATAAAACCCTGTTTATTCAGTTAAGTCATTGTTGTGATGGAAAGAAAACATTGGATCCAACCGTGTCTACGCTAGAGCATCATTAAAAATAAACTAGTTGGAGGAAGAAACCATTAGCAGCCGTGTTATTGCGTATACCCTCTTTATGTCAGAATGTGTTTGTGTGACACGCTTGTGTGCGACTGATTGCACCGTGGCTGACACAATATAATTATATAACAACTGCCAATGTGTCCGCTCGGGTTGATTCATTGACCCCGGAGTCCGAGGGCTTGCCCAGGAAGGAAAGCTCTCCATCAACCTTGAAGTGAGTAGACGCTGGGCCTGAAGCTGACAGCTTTCCGATATGCAAACCTTGTGTTTATTTATTTGTCTCTTAATGACCCTGAGTTCAAGCCAAGACTGCATTTTTTTCCCCTCCTTTCCGTGATTAAAAGGAGAGAAGAAGAAGATGGATATTATATTTCCTGTAGATCATTTGTCTCGGGCCCATCAATGTCAACCGCCGAGGCAAGTTCAGACCGAAAGTTTCTCTCGACTTCAGATGGATGTCTTTCAAAGTTTACCCTTTAATACCAATAAGTGCATTATGTCATTCCCTGCCCTCTCCAACCCACATACATTTACGACACCTCCGCTCGCTCACTCCTCTTTTCACCCCTCCTACACCTCTCTTGCTGCTTTAATCAGAGAAATGCCAACTCATCAGCGCACCAGCGGCTCGGTAAGACAACAGGACAGGTAATGAGATTACACACGGCCCGGCATCACATGAGGGGAAGTTACAGGGGTTCAAGGGGCAGCCTTCTCGCACTGCCTTTGCAGGGTTTTTGGAAGGACATTCTGTACACAAATATAGCTTCAGTATTTTCAGGCAGACAGGGGATGGTACTTTTTTTTAATTTGACTTTCTTAAATTCCGTTCCCTTTCAACCTGTCCTTTTTTGGATGTCAGGGGAGGTTATGATGGCCAGTATGCCAAACTTCTAACAATGTGGGTGGAAATAAGGGGATTGAGGGAGGTCTGTGTTTTTTTTTTCTGAGCTTTTGTAGTGTTACCATTAAAATGAGTTGGGAGGGAAAACAAGCAACAAAACAGAAGAAACTAGCCCCAGACCCTGTTTTAAAAGATCAGTTAAAAGAAAAGAAAAAGTGAAAACCGACTGTAAAGTCGAGATAAAACTAAAGACAAGAAAGTCAGGGATGGTTGATTTCGCCACACCAAACTGCACAGCGAGAGTCGGAGCGTGAGCCATTTCCTTCCATTTCCTTTCTCATTTCAACAACAATCTGTTGATGCTTCCTATGAGCATTTGTTACCTTATCCGTGCTGACTTCAAACATAAAAGTCACATACATGACTGATTGTTTTCCACATTTTAACTTTTCTCATCATGCAATACTTGGTTGATTTTTTTTTTTTAATAACTTAGCATAGACACACATAGACATCCAAATTTAAGATTCCCATAAAAATGTGTAGTACACTGATATTGTTAAAAAGAAGAAAAAAACTTACCTACTTTGATACATAAAAATAACAATAATTAAATTAATTAAAATAAAACCACACCCTGACAATTACAACACCCTTGGAGTGCCAATATTATCTACTTTAGTTATAGTACACTGGAAAAATAAAAACCACAAGTCCCTTTAAACCCACCTCGCAAGCAGACGCAAGCACAAAGTCAATGAAAATAGTTGTAATTATTATTTTTATATTCGACTGACCTAACTCAACCAACCTGACACAACAACTACAATCGCACCCACTGTCCTCATGTGTTATGTTGTTTACACTCATGCCGTTTCCCCCAGTCTTTGTCTATACAATTATATTTTAATCTCGAGTGCCTCTATATTTTTCAAAAATGTTAACCCACTGTCTCACTTCATGTGTCTTTGTCTGGTTTTAACCAATTCTTTGTTATAACTTTCTTTGCTGCCGCAATTATGAGCTTCATTATTTTACAAATCCCTTCAAATTTCCATAGTAACTGCTATGACAAGAGCATGGGATCTTGTATCCCAAAACCTTGCGTATGATTTTATGGATATTTTTCTAGAATGGCTGTATTTTTGGACAATTCCAAAACATGTGTGAGTGTTCTTATATAATCTCCAACATAATTGCTGTTCTTTTCTTTGTTTACTTTGCGTTAAAGTAGTTTTAAAATATTTTTTTTACCATATAGAATCCCTGATATTCATATGTAATTTTAACCTCAATGTGAGGAACATTCTCTTTCTACTTGTGGGAGTTTTCTCCAGGAACTCTGGATTCCTCTTGTTAAGTGATGATTGTCTGTAGGTGTGACCGTGTGAAAACATGGTTGTTACATGTGTTTTGTCCTTGGACGACTTGTAAAGAGTGTCCTCGCCTCTGGGCCAAACTAGCTGGGATAGACTCCATCCCCACTGTAACCCTATTCCGGGAATAAAGTAGATGGTTCGCTAGAACTCTCTAAGTTATTTATTGAATCCATTGAGCCACATTTACTCATTTCAACGTGTTGACCTGTGTATGAACAAAATGTATATCCTTGTATTATCTCAGGGTCAAGGTGACCCAAAGGCCCCAAAACAAATGTGTTTGAGGTATCCCTTGTGTTAGCTCAGTGTCAAGGTGGCACCTTAGTATTAGCAAGTGATGTATGAGGCAGAAAAAAAAAGATTCTGGAAAAAATAAAACAAGTAGAACATAGTAAGATACATCTGTATCAATGGAGGCAAGCAGGACAAATTTAGATTTTGTCACAATAGAGTAAAAAAAAGTTTTAAAAAGTAATATATGTTCATATAACGACATATTTTATGTAATTAAAATACAATTAAAAATCAAATAAATAAGTAAATTTAATTTTTGAAATGTATTACATTTATTTGAGAATATAATACTTAATTATAGTTATTCTTATATGCCGTTTGCTATATATCTTAACTTGTTAGGTGAAGGTAAGGTGAAGCACATTCAACTCATTCATCGATCAACCCCATATATATAGTTTTAACATACGGACCTCTCTTCCTTCCTTTCTTTTAATAGTCTCACCCCATCCTCTCCTCATTATAGGAATGTTTTAATTCACTCGTACTTCTCTTCATTATCATCTCACACTGTCATCTTAAGGCGTACCGCTTGAAAAATGAGCATCGGCGTGTCACAGATGACCAGCACCGATCCCCACCGGTGATCCATCACTGGGGTAACTGGACAAAGGGGACCAACTAGTTATGCAACACCTGATCGATGAGCGATCTGTAATTAAAAAAAAAAGCCGGACTAATAAGTATCCCGGGAGCCATAGCCATTCCACATGCACCGTCCAGGCCCAGGAGAGTGAAGTTAACAGGAAAAAGAGATGGTGGAGAGGATGAAAGTGAGAGGGATGGAGATGGATATAGGAGGTATTAAAGTCGAGCGGCGTTGGAAGGAGCGGTGCTGAGGGGTGCGTGCGAGTGTGCTTGGGTTGGAAGATCAAAGCTCAAGTGTTGCGATGGACAGATTGGAAAGCATGGGGTCAGGATGGCAGCAGAGAGGAGTTGGCTGTTAGCGGAATGAAATCAGAGGAGGAGAGGGATGCTGAGAAGGTTGACTTGAATTTCATACTGAGGCATAATATCATGTTCATGAAAGCTGCCCTTTTTTTGGGGGGGGATAAAGTGTGTGCCCAAGCTTTGCAAATTTTCTACGGCTTGCAATTCCACCATGACTTCTAACCTCGGAGGGGTGGATGGAATAAAAGGGAAATTAGAATGCAGCCCTTTGTCTTCTTATCTGTTGTCATATCTTATTAGACTGCACACCCATACACATTCTAATTAAAAAGCCATCTTAAGGCTCAACGGCAATGAATGAAAAATTAATTCCCCCCCAAGATGTGTGAACAGGGTACACACTCGCGCACACTTAAAGTCATAAACCTTGAGATTCTCCTAAATCCCTTCGTAAACAATTAGGGAAGTTATAGAGTGTTTAATGAGATAAAACCGATAAAACCTTGTCTTTTGTTTTAATGTCTTTCGGGACTGGGAGCTCAAAGTTGGTCCGCGTTATCGGAATGTGTCCCAAGAGGTAACTGCATGGATGGAGGTCTCTAGACATTAGCGCGGGGCTCTGTTGTGCGACGAGTGTGACGGCTAATATTTTGCTTTAAATTTCATTACCATTTACATATTACTTGCTTGTTATTGGGCTATGATTATTGCTCTTCTAAACCCACTCTTGGATGCCACAATCTCCTCCATCATCTCTTCCACCCATGGGAGCCATAATCCCAGGCTTTACTGGTTGTTTTCTATAATGGATTGCTGCGGCCTTTGTGAGAAAACTCTGAGCATCTTTCTCTACACATACATAAGACTAAGTCACTCCACATTTCCACTTTACCAGAGGTAGCCTCCACTTTACCCTTAAACTTAAACATGGCCTAAATCCTTAATCGTCCTTTCTAGACATATTGTGTCCTTTAAACTCATTGGTTGTCTTACTCTTCAACATTTTTCTCTAATATAATTCAACTCTATGTAGGTGTAAGACAAAAAAAAGATGTTATCTTAAAAATTCAACGTGTCAAACTCAAGACCATGGGGCCAATCATTTGAAATGTCTGATCATTGGTTCAAAATCAAAGTAGATTTACGTTCATGATGATGTTATGACTTGTAACATGTGAACATTAAAGACGAGCACCATATAGTTATTTGGATGTTTTTAAGCGTGCCATTTTAGATGAAGATGAAGACAACGACAACTGAGCTACATTCGCTGCATTAAAATTAACAAACTTTTTGTCTAAAAGGAACAGATTACTAATAATAATCCTAACCCTTAGTCGACCAAAGGGTGAGTAGAAAATGAGTGAAGTTTGAATTGTATCGTTTTAAGACAAGACAAGGAAGGGAGTTTATGAATTGTCAACAATTCTACAAAGACTTCTAGGAAGAACCAAAAGTGATCTTAAAGAAAATGACTTGAAGGAAATGCTAGGTAAAGGAGGACAAACTGAAATAATTCAGAATTCAGATGGATTATGCCTCAAATAATGGAATTAAAATATCACACACAGGGGTGTCAATTTGTTCCAGAAAAGGGCCGAGACTGTGCAGGTTTTTGTTCCAACCAGTCAAGCACACATGAGTTAACGAATCAGGTGACGGATTAAACAAGCAACACCTGACTGACAATTAATTGATTACTGTCTTCAGTCGCCTGATTGGTTCAACCGTATGTGCTTGACTGGTTGGATCCAAAACCTGCACTGTCTCGGCCCTTTTCTGGACCAGTTTGGCACCTGTGCTACCATACATTACTTGGTGCTATAACATTTTTAAGTTTCTGGAAAACTATTTTAATTGTTTATTTAAATGTATCCAGCCACTACTTTCACTACTTCCTTATTAAATATAATATCATGTATTCTAAGATTCACACCTCATTTATTTATTGTTATTTTTTTTCTAGGATTAAACCTCGAGCGAGCTTAACAACGTCACCAAACCATGACATTTGTCTCAAAAATGTGGCTTATTTGCATGATTCGTGTGACTGATTACAGAATTCCTGTCCTTGTTTATTCGTTCCATTCCTAAAATCAAGTGCAATTACTGGAGCACAGAATAGCCAGGGAGCAAATTGTAGAAATGCCACCACACTCCACTGAGCTAAACTGACTAAACGATGACAAGCGCTCTCGCTGTCAGATAAACAGACTCACAGGCATTAGAGGTTTTCGCGTTCACTTCTCTGGATAATGCAAATGTTTACAAATTGGCAAGGCTTCAAAATGTCATGCGATATAGGAAGAGAAGCGAGAGTAGCGTCTGATCAAAAAACACTCGTCTAACATGACATATCACCACTTCCTGTAACGTAAGCTAGCATGAGCACATCAAAGTATTTTTATCTCCTGCTTCCACATAGGAGATGAATGAACTTCAAACCGGAATATGCGCATTAAAATTACATAGTGTATGTAAATCATAAATTCCTGATGTACGGTAGAATTAGATTAAATATGTATTATTACTATTAATATACTTTTTATGTATTTTTTTGTTTTTAAATTGACTTGGTTTGGAAATAATATTTTTGAGTAATAATCAAGATATTTTAATCATTATTCTTATATATATACTGTATATAATAATAATGATGACATTTTCAATATTTGACATGACTTATATTACTTCCTGACCAAGGTCAAACGGATTTGACGCTCAAGACTACTCTAGTACTCATCCTGATATGATAAATACATCTTAAACCATCTCCTTGTTTAGTAAGTAAGTAATTTATATTTTTAGAGCACTTTTCCAGACCAGGGTCACAAAGCGCTTGAACAACCAAAACGATACTCAATAAAAAATATATGCTAAAGGGTCAAGACAACACCAAGACAAACACAGGAGTCTCAGAAGATTAAGGAAAAAGATCAACACTGAACCTCTTTTCTTGGGCCATAGACCACTTTTCTGCAACCCTTGTAGCAATAATCATTATTAAGGTTTTATTGGATACTGTTGCCAGACTGGTAAAGTGTTGTTGGGTAAAGGATTATAACTTACTAATGGCATATTCAATGAAAACTTACATTTCAATGAAAATGCTTTGAAATCATTTCCATTTTGATATTGTGTTGGCTATTGTTGTCAGTGTTTTGAGGGGAAAATTGGTAGCATGATGGGGCTGTGTCAGCCAAGTTCAAATGCAATTTGAATGTTTATTTCATCCACATTTAAATACATATTTTCATAGTAAAGTAAAAGAGGTTCCCAACAATTGTTACATGATTATGCATAATCCATTCCCATTTCAACTGTTAAGTGGCACATTTAAGAAATTTTCTGTGTTATTTGTTTTTAAGGTAACAACTTGCATGACCCTTTTTTGTTGTTGTCATTTTGCTCTGCCCTTTTCTTTCTGTTATTCCCCCCCCTCCCCTCTCCCTGCTCCCCCTGTACCAATTTATGACTTTGCTAATGGCAGATTTCTTTTGGGTCACCTTCAACAAGCTGTCTCTCAAAGCAGTCCTTGATAAATGCTCTCGCTTTATAGAGTCCGCCAGTGTCAACACATCACGGGGTAGAGTGGCAGCGTAAACACCAACGACTGACGCTTCCTTCCGCATAATCACAGACCGCTCCTGGCGCTCGCTCTTCTCTTTCGATTTGCATAGAAGCTTGAATCGACGAGTGATTAATCTATAGTGGCCGAAAAGGTAGGGGTGCAATCAACGCCCCCCACTTTCAAAAAATAGCAGAGGACTCCGTGACCATGAAGGGGAATATGGGGGGAAATGGTGTGTCCGGTGTTTTGGCAGGGTAATGGAGCCTAAGAAGTCATTTAGGACCAGCTCTGACCTGTCACACGTCTGTCGCACCGCTGGCTCGGCAGTGTCAGATTCGATGCGCGTCTAAGTTGAGTGCCACGCGGAAACACTGGCGTCTCCCCGAGTCCTGCGACAAACACACATCGCGGTCATGAAAAGCACACACACACACCGCGGACGCACACGCTGTTGCGTCATGGAGAGGGAGCTGTTTTTTTGTTTTTTTTCCGTCAACCCATCAAATCTGTCCCCGCCAGATAAACATCCTCCGGACGCTGTGACATTTTCGGCAACACAAGCCGAGTGTGAAGGCTGAAGATATGCACCGCCGTGCATGCGTGTGTGTTTACGTGCACATGTCTGTCTAATGAATTTATTTATGCATGCAGAAATAACAGGGGCCTTTATATAAAGAGCAAAATTAATGTATGACCCTGCTGTACTGGGTAATAAATCACCCCGATGTGAAGGATGAGCGTTTTATTCCCGCTCCACTCCCCAAAATGTTTCCATTAGCATTTTGTTGTGTCTACATAAATGATTGTGAGATTTATGCAAAGAGAATTGGATGCCAACCATTTCTGGCATGGTCACAGGAGTCGTGTCAAACTTGTCCGCTTTTTTTTTGATCAATGGGAAAAGAGCAGCGAGTTGACTTCATTTGACTTGACATGTATTTTTAACTCGCTGTCGAGTGGAATCTGTCCCGGCTATATGAAGTACAATATTTGTCTTGGTGATGGATATGAAACTGAGCGTTCCTCCGCTAACGTCGGGAAACCTTAATCGTTTCGGAGGATTTTTTTTGTCATGTCTTTAATAATTACACACGAGAGTTCACATTTACGCTGTTTTAATTTCCTGTGTTTGAGTTCCATTCCAAAAAAGACGTGGGTCCGACCTGCTCAAAAGGTTTCACTCTCATTCCTCAAAGTCCTTCCACTTCCTCGTTGCTCCATTTGTCGCCCGCCTCTCGCTCTCACACCCTGAGCGGGGGTTGAATTAATGTTTGACTGTGGGAGACTTGTAGATGGCAAATGTTCACATTCATTATGCATGACTTCCATGTTGCCGCTAATTTCTCCAAGTCGAGGAAATGATTTTGTACATTATGTTTGTTTAATGAAATTGTCAAACTAATGGAAGTGTGCTGGAATAAGATGGAGATGACTGTTTCTGTTTGTCATTTTAATGACCTCTGCCTTTTTTTTACAGCAACAGTCTTTTTCACTCTCTCGCTCTCTCGTAGCATATTCACGCACCTGAGGAGTTCATAGTTTAAATCACTGCATTAATTTAATCCATAAAGAGCGGAACAAGTATGTGTTTAAACTCTGATTATTCTTCTATATCACTGGTCTGTTGCTACCGTATGTTCTAGTGGTTTGTGCATTCAAGGGCCGCTTGTGTCCTGAGGTTACTTCTGCTGGTGAATAATTCAGGTGTCCATACAGATCTCTAAAAGAAGATACGCCTCATCTCTCATCTTGCCGCACCTACACATAGTATAGCAGAACTCAGTGTTGTTGCTTCCTATTTAAACAACACTTCAATGTTTCACAACTCGAGTTTGGAATTCTTTTCTCTGTATATACCTGCTCAGAATATTAAGTTATATTTATTTGTTGAAGATTTCAAACGAAAAGACACAAAGAAGTTAATTAATAACACTTGAATTCAGATATTAAATTAAAATTCAATTTTTGAGGAATATTCCTCCCTTTTTTTCCAATAATACTGTTTGATTATGTGTCAAATGGTGTCAAACTGGTCCAGAAAAGAGCCAAACGGTGCAGGTTTTTGTTCCAACCACTCAAGCACACATGAGTTAACGAATCAGGTGTCGGCTTAAACAAGCAACACCTGACTGACAATCAATTGATTACTGTATCCAAACGCTTGATTGGTTCAACTATATGTGCCTGAATGGTTGGATCCAAAACCTGCACCGTCTCTGCCCTTTTCTGGACCAGTTTGACACCTGTCTGACCTTCCCATTTTTATATATTATTTGAAAAATGTATTTCCGCCCATGTTCATCAAAACCAATCGCTTTATAAAGATGTCGAGTCGGCCAGCAACAGATTATTAAAAGCGACTAAAGAGTGTGTCTTGAAACGGCAAAAAACTTCAGTCTGACTCTTTGGCCAAAACAAGATGAACATCTATTGAATTTCCGGGCCATGTTTCATCAGGGACACAAATTGGATGTAAAGCCTTCTGCTCTATCGATGTTAACAATTCCGAGCTTGAGAGTTTGACACGTTTGCTACTGGCCGTAATGTTTAATGGTAATTTAATGCTAGGGTGTCAAACTCGATTATCCAAGGGGCCGATCTTTTCGCAATTGAGGTCGCCGGCTGGAAGAAAAGTCTATTTACTAAGCTGTCTATATAAAGTACTGATTGGATGGTTTAGGTCATGTATACACTGCGGCTGGATACTATTACTGTGTTTGTTATATTTTTGTCTTTTCATTCCGGAGGCTCGATCATATCTTTGTGTTTGTTTTTCTTTACCAAACATTGCCTTCAAATTCTTTTCTTTTTTTTTTTTTTACCAGTTTTACTCTTATTGGAAGTGTATAATTGATTGTCAACATCATTATCTGATAAAATGGTTAGTTCACTCATAATTCAAATTTCACTCCTTTTCTTCTCACCCTCATTTCATCTAAGGGTTGGGATTATTTTCTAAATAATCTGTTCCTTTTTAAAGTTATAGGCAAAAATGTAATTCTATTTTAGTGAAGCGACGAGCACTTAATGATGTCCATCTGAGTGATCATTCTCTTGTCTTGTTTAACCTGGACTTCATCCCTGAACCTAAGCCTTTGAAAGTTAGGTCTCAGAGGTATGTCATCTCAGCTGATACTGCAGACAGTTTGACCATCTTTCCTATAATGACTGCCCAGACGTGGACAGTTTGATTCACTGTTTCACTACTCATTGTGTTGAAATACTGAATCAAGTTGAACCTGTTAGATCGAACTTGAAAATTCAGAAAAAAACGGTGCCCTTGGACAAATGAAGGTCTCCTGAGTCTGAAGAGACTTTGTCGAAAGACTGAGCGTCTCTGGAACTAAACTTGAGGTGCACAGACTTCACCTCAGGGATCTGATGTCTTCTTACAATGAGATGGTGGAAACTGCAAGATCTGATTACATCAGAAAACTGGTAGCAGCAAATAAGAAAAACCCCAAAGTGTTGTTTGACAAAGAGGAAATTTCTCCTCCTTTGTTTGGAACCCCTCCTGTCTCTTAGCCCCTCTCCTCCTCTTGGTCTTTCTTCATTGCTGTATCTCTGGGTCATATTTCAGCACTAGTGAACAAAATGAAACCCTCCTCTTGCTCAGATGACGTCCTTCCTTGTAGGCTTTTTATCAAAGTATTTGATGTAATTGGGCCCTGGGTTACCAATATGGTGAACCTCTCCCTTTTCACATGCCATTATGGAGCCTTTGCTCAAAAAGCCAGGCTTAGACCCGACTGACCTCAGTAATTTCAGGCCTATTTCTTAGCTACCTTTCTTGTCCAATATCTTGGAGAAGATGCTGTCTGAGCAGCTATCTTTGTTCCTGGATCAGAGCGACATCCATGAGAAGTTACAGACTGGCTTCCGTAAACATCACTCTATGGAGACAGCCTTATTGAAAGTGTCCAGTGACATCATGATGTCGGCTGACTTGGGTCTCTTCACTGTTCTGGTTCTCTTGGATCTCAGCCTTTGACACAGTTGATCACCAGATCCTGCTGAGAAGACTGAGAGATAAAGTGGGACTGTCTGTTTCTGTGTTACAATGGTTCTCATCTTACCTTTCTGGGCGCAGCTTTATTGTATCTGCCAATCAAATGAGGTATGAATCCGCAGATCTATTGTGTGGAGTCCCTCAAGGTTCTGTTCTGGGTCCTTTATTGTTTTTGCTGGACTTGATTCCCCTTGGGTAAAATCATTCAGATATTTCCTGATGTTTCTTATCACATTTTTCATCCAGCTCTAATGTTTTTTTTGATCCAACTGAGCCCCAGAGGCTGAGCAGTTTAGTCAATTGTTTGCTAGAAATCAAACAATGGCTGAGTGAAAACACTTTGTAGCTAAATGTGGACAAAACTCAAACTCTGGTGATTGCTCCTGATGATAAGATTCCAGGGTTGAGTCAGTACTTGGGTGACTTAGGTCAGTCCGTCAAACTGAGCCTGAGAAACCGGCTGTTGTTTTTGATAAAGACATGTCTCTTTTTCAACACTGCAGAAAACTGACCAGAAACTGTTTCGTTCAACTGAGAAAATCTCTAATCTAATCTCTGTGTTTTGGCTTCCAGTTTCTTTCATGATCAATTTAAATATTCTGGTTCTTACTTTCAGATCTACTCATGGTCAGACTCCTCCTTACATCAGTGATCTGATCCAGCCTTACACCCCAGCTCGGGCTCTGTGGTCCGTGGATCAGAATCTACTTATGGTTCCACGCACACGGTTCAGGACGGAGGAGAGAAATCCTTCCAGGCTGTTGCTCCTAAGCTTTGAAAGAATCTTCCTCTCTCTTTGCGCTTGATGGATCTACTGACTCTTTCAAGAAACATCTTAAGACATTTTTTTTGTTTAGGCTTTTCCTTGATTTTCTGGAACTCCTGTTGTGTTATCAGTTTTATCTTGACCTGTAAAGTATGTACTTTATTGGATTATGTTTTGTTTGTTTAAGCACTTTGTGACCCTGGTTTGGAAAAGCGCTATATAAATACAAATTACTTACTTAGTTACTTACTTAAATGGTCGCCTTCTTCATCTTTCTCCAAAAAAACACTTAAAAACATCCAAATAGCTCCATTATTCTCGGCTGTAACGGCCATCTTGTATTGAAGCAATGAAATGAGAAATTGTTCCAAAAAAAACTTTAATTGAAGCAGAAGTTACCAGTCTCTAAACTGTTGCCTGCTGCTGAAGTACTTTATTTTAAAGCTGACCTACTTACTTACTTATTCAAACACGATGCAAGTGATTTAGGCTGAGCAGCTAGCCTGGCAAAAACAATCTTAAAATATAGACTTGGTTATTTTTTTCAGAATAATTCCTCTTGTTGAGGCTTTATTAGTAGATGTACGTTACAGACGAGCACCATGGAGGTATTTGGATTTAAGGAAATTTAAATATTGGCTGACCTACTCCTTTTGGGCCCAGTGTCAGTAAACATAGTGATGTTCTGATGAAGCTTCATGAAGCAGTGTCATGTTGTTTAATGGTCAGTAGGTGGCGCCATGAGTTTCAAAAATGATGTGATGTTTCATAGTTTTCAAAACAAGAAAAATAGTTCAGAGACCGCCATCTAGTGGACTCTGAAAATAATGACACTGCTTCATGAAGCTTCATCAGACCATCTCTAGTAAACAATACCTTAAACAAAGCAAAGTTTCTTAGACACATCTAAATGGTGATTTTGAGTTTAGAAACAAAAAAGGCTGAACTGAAATCTTTTTTCGTTCTTTTCTCTGGCAGTGGTTTGGCCAAAAGACGTGCTGTGAGTACGTCCTCCTACTGATGATCTTTATTTTTTATAAAATTATCTCTTGTATACCATTAAAATATACAGTTCATCATGAAGTATATAAAATAACTAAATAAACCAGCATTATTTTATATCATGAACAGTATTGGTCACTTATAGTACCAGCTAGGCTGGTCATCATGTTATTTTCGGTGTAAATACTATAGTATGTATATTGTAGTTTTTCAAAGAACATTTTCTTTATTCCTTAGTTTAGTAAAATTTGTCTTTAATCATGTCGACACTGAGTTAATGCTGCACAAATATGGAAACAAGCTTTCTTCGTTTCTTCCATTTTTTTAAGGCTAAAAACCCACTCCTTTAATTTGATGTTAATGAATCTTCTCTCCGCTTGTTGTTGGTCGTTTAATTCTGTTCTTTCTTTTTGGGGTTTTTGTGGTTTTATCACTCGGTTGTGTGTACTTTTCATTTCACGCCATCTGCTCGTGCACACTCGGAGTTTAGTTTGTATACAAACCATTTTGAATCGACACGACTCTTCGACGACTGGTAAATATTTTTGCAAGAGATTTCATTGAAGGAAAAAAAAGGAAAAAGAAAATATTTTTCGTTTAAGTTTTGAGCAAGTGAACCAGGAGTAGATTCTACAAGTTTAAATTTAGACTTTTCACCAGAGTTTCCTCCAACTGGTGGTTATTTTATGCCTGAGGACTATTATTGTTTTATTAGTGAAATGTGAAGGGTCGTGTCAATCAAGACATCCTGGTAGTTTGTCTATGAATCGCTCACGGCCTGGTTTTGTTTGTTCCCTCTTTTTGGTTGAGAACCTTAGTTATGTACCAGTGTTTTTTGAGTTACTCTGATTATTGACCTGATAAATATTAATTGTTTCTAAATTTTAAAAAAAGAAGCAAATGTGTAAAATGTTGTTTTTTGAAGGCATGAAAAAAGTTAGAAATCACTCAAACTTGTAAAAAAGGCCAAAAATCAATGTTGCCGAAAATATTTTTTTTTTTTTGAAAACTCAAGAATGATATCAGACGGACCATGTAAACGCAAAAAATTGGTGCCCAAATGTGTAAAATGTTGTTCTTTGAAGGTTCAAAAAAGGTAGAAATCGACCGATTTTAACCATTCAAACTTGTAAAAAAGGCCAAAAATCAATGTCGCCGAATTTTTTTTTTTTTTTTCAAAAACTCAAGAATGATATCAGACGGACCATGTGAGCGTAAAAAATTGTTGCCCGAATGTGTAAAATGTTGTTTTTTGAAGGCTCGAAAAAAGGTTTAATTCGACCGATTTTAACCACTCAAACTAGTAAAAAAAGGCGAAAAATCGACGTCGCCGAAACTGGAAAAAAACGTCGTAAAACTCAAGTAGGATATCAGACGGACCATGTGAATATACATTTTTTTGCCCAAATGTGTAAAATGTTGTCTTTTGAAGACTAAAAAAAAGTTAGAAATCGACCGATTTTAACCACTCAAACTTTTAAAAAGGCCAAAAATCAATGTCACCGAAATTGGAAAATAACTACGGAGTACTCAAGTATGATATCAGATGGACGAAGGATGGATGAAGCTACCTTCTTGCTTGTTTCAGAGCCCATCTTCTGTGCTTTTTCCACAAACTAAGACAATTCCAAATATTGCCACACTTTGTCAGTCTTCATAACAGTTGCTTCAAAGTAATACAAGTACCTTGTTTACCCGCAACAGTTTCACTAAGTAAATTAAGGTGTATCTTTTGGTGCAAATACACTTTTGTTTAAGTTGTGTGTGTGCACTGATGTTTATGGCTACGGTGCTGATGCTGCCTCTACCCAAAAATCCATCACAGAGTCCAGCCATGCGATTACAGCCTGCCATGGGAAACGCTGACTACTGCTGCTACTCTATTAGATAAAGTGCTTTTTATGTGTGTGTGTGTGTCTTTGTGTATCTGCACGTTAGTATGTGTGTATTTTTTTTTTTCGTTTTTCGTGAGCCAAAGAGGAAGAGAATGGGTATTATCCCGGACCAGGTGCTAAGTGCTTCTTGCTACCCACTTTTCAGTCGCAGGCCATTTTCTCACATGCAGCTTCTTTTTTTCCTTGCATCTCCAGAACTGTGAATCAGTGTGTCCTACAGAACGAAGATTACCGTATGCAGCCTTGTGACTAAATTGATTTTTTTTTTCAGCCCCTCTCCTCCAATTTCCATTATTTTGCACTTCTTTTTTTTTTTTTTTTTTTAACTCCCTCTCTAGCTTTGTACTGTCCAGTTTATCTCCTTAGATTTCTTCAGAAACCAGCCGGCAATTGTGGGCAGCTATCATCTTATTGCTTTGTGTGTGCGCTACCATAAAGCATGCCGCCACTTGTGCATGTTTATGTGTGTAAATGCAGGAGGCCAGGCGGGCTGTGAAATGGGGATTGATGTGTCCATTTGGAGACAGGTGTTTAGAGTGCGACTGAGGGCTGCGGAAGCGTCACTCTGTCTTGGTTGGCTGCCTCTGTCGGCGCGGCTCCGCCGCCGGCCTTGATTACTTGTTGTTATTGGAGTGTGAAATCTGAATATTCCTTTTCATCACTCAAAGTTTGTGTGGGTGCAAGACGATGCTTGACAGACAGCAGAACATTTTGGTTTTAGGATGTCAAGGTTGGTCAGATTGTTAAATCACAGTGAGCTGTTTTGTCTTTTAAAGCAACCAAAACAAAACAAGTTTTTGAAATTTCAATTGTTAATTGTGTTTCCTTATAGTTGTATGGATTCTCTATCATTTGACATTGAAATTAGAGATGATATTCTTCCACCTCAACCTTTTTTTTTTTACTTATTTTTCAGTAGTAATGTACTTTTATAATCCCCCTGTAGCAACACTAAGACTTGCTTAATATAATATATCTTTTGCACAGTTTTTTAAACAATTAAAAAAAAAAAACGGTTTCATGTTTTTTGCTTTACTTGATTTATTTCTTGTGTTTGTATGAATAGTTACAATATTTATACGTAAGAATATCTGTCTTGATTCATAATGAAAATGAATAAAAATATTCCTTCAAACTCAGGATAATATATAATGTATAGACATTTAACTTTGTCTTTTGATACTGTTTAATCTTATGTGTACATTTTATATGTTCATAAATCTTAACTAGGAAAATTATTTATATAAATAAGTATATTCTAGTGTTTAGTTAACACTGTGTTGATTTAAGTGTCTCTTAAATATATCTTGGACCTCTATTGTACTCATCAGTATGTGTCTGTTTGTACAAAATTCTCTTTTAATAAAGATATGTACATTAGAAAATGTGCTTAACTAAAAACACTTTGTTTTTCTGGAGATTAAATCGTGTTTAGCTGGCTACTGGAGGAGTGAAGCCATCATTACGTAATAATGAACACTCGTAACCTCTTGTTCGCCGATAATTCAGACGGGGTAGAACTTTATAAAGTAATAAGTTCTTGGAGAGAAAGACTTAAACATCAGAAATATGTAAGTGGGTCAGAAGCGTTAGCTTATCACATTAGTTGCTGTTTAATTATTATTAAATTACCCGAAAATGAAGTCAAACCTGACTGTGTAACAAGGAGATTGGAGTAGAAATGACAGAAAGTGATTTTAAAAATGGGTATGACTAGCTATAGGATCAGCGTCTCCTCTCTGATAGCCTTTAGCATGACACCATGTAGTAGTCGGAGCACATCCGTGTGTTGAGTCTTTCTCTTAATGACCTGCTGCTGCGGGCTGACATCCAGCCACCTGAGTGTTTAAATAGCTGGGACCGTGTTATAAAAAGCAAGAGGGGCACCAGGTAAAAGTGTATTAATCTTCAGGTGCTCGGAGGAGACATTCTTTATCAGAGCTCCGGAATTAAACATGAGCATGAATTCTTCAGAGACACAATATAAAAGAGTTGGATAATTTTAGAAGGGATCGCTCCACCTGTAATTTTAGCTCCCCTCAAAGGCCTCTCTGTCTCTGCCGTTTAGAGCTAATCCCTTTTGGGTTCTGAAAGCTGTTCGCCAATATGTAGTCACAAAGTGGATTAGAGCAGCTCAATAGTTCAAGTTTTGTTTCTTGCGTTATTAAAAGAAAACTGTGTGTGCACATTATTTGATGTGCTCGCAGAGATTGCGAGTGGTTAAAACGTGTGCAAATAGTTCTAATCGTGCACGACTGATGTACGATTGTTATCTCATCAATGGAAACTGAACATAATCTATTGGTTGTTATGTTTTAAATCAAAACAAATAGTCGACTCACTATCGAATGGATTCGTCTTCCCATTTATACAATGTTCCTACTTCAAGATTTTCTCAATAAAATAGATTTTCAAATCCCTTCTTCCAACACCCAAAACTTATGGCCAAGTCTGACCCGTCAATTGACAGTATGTTGACATATTGTTGCTTCAAATTGTAATATCCCATTACATTTACATTTGATGCTTGTATTTCTAAATACTTAAGGGAAACACATTAACAAATAAAACACTTTTTTGTAAACATTATTCATGAAAGTCTATACATTTAATAATATGTGTCAAAGTCAATGCGCAGGGTCATGAACTGTCTCGGTTGGATGGTTGGTTAAAAAACAAAACTAAAACTTATGTTAAAAAAAAATTGATGTGAATGTTTGGATCAAGGAGGACAATGGATAGAAATTCTAAAAGGAAAAAAAAGAAAATATCACACCTAAATACACATTTTTTTCGGCCTAAGACATTGTAGTATTATTTAGATTAATTTCAAACTATTTCCAACTCAAATAGTACCAGCAGTTTTAAATCATATGACCTGAGTAACTAATTTTCAAACTATAATGAACTTTACAGTTTATAAAATGATAAAAACCTTCTTAGAAAAATATATTTGCCTCCATTTAAAATAAGATAATATTTACTTTATTAATCCCTCAGGAGATTTGTGAAATTAGGTTTCCAGTACACAGCAGACAATAGAAGGGACAGCAAGTTTCCTAAAAGCAAGAACAAGAACAAAGGTCAAAAAAGAACAAATATAATGTGCATAGATCAAAGGAAATGGATACAAACATAAAATAAAAATGTTATCCCTTCCTCTCTTCTCCTGCCCTCAGAGCAGACAATATTTTTCATTTTAACTACAAATAGTTTATAATAACCGGCATGTTCTATATTAAATCTAAGAGGTACCCTCGGAATATATAAGCAATTTTTATAATAAAAACAATGAGCTCTGGTTTCTTTGTCAAAGATTTGGTCACAAATATTTCCTCGTGGGACTCTTGATTTATTCTGACTGTGGCATTGACTGCTATACACCGATTAGCCTTTGACCTACTGGGTGAGCAACTGCTCAGAGGGATGATGGGCAAGACACGAGACCATTCTAATTTACTGCCCCATTATCACAGCCCTGTCAGGGAAGGACGACACAAATGTAGAAAAGACACAAAGATATTCATCAAGAAGCAGAGGTGGGACCGACGGTTGAATAGGATCATTCTGGGGATGCAGATGTGAAGGTCGAGGACCTCAATGAGAATCTCCTGCCTTCTTTTGAAGACCTTCTCATTCACACTGTAATGAAGCATGCTGGGAATAATGTGGAAATAGAGAATGGTTTTTATATCCGTCTTTTAACTGAGATTGTGTTTGAAGGAAGTCATACTGGTAGACTTCCAATCCAGATGGTCTAGTTATCCAACCGAGGACGGACTTTAAATATGTATTGCTGTTGTCAGGGGACGTAGAATAATGTTTATTGAAAACTTAAAGCTAAAGTTCCAGTTTCTCAAACCAAAATCTGGCCAACAACTTTCAGAGCTTGAATTCAAGAACAAGGTTCATCCTTGTGCAAGATTACTAAAATAAATTGTTTCAAAAAGATTTAAAAATTATGTCCTATACGTTTTAATCCATAAAATAATCTGATATAGTCAAAAGTTGTAGTATATGTGTGTCCATAAAAACCTTCTCCTTTCATTTATTATATAAAAAGAGGTAAAATTAAAAAACTCACTTGTGCTGTTTTGAATGTGCATTAAGCAAAATGGAACTATATTTTCAATTGATTGAAATATCATTAGATTTAAAAGTCATATGTAATTAGAGGGAGAGTTATGGGAATATATTCTGAATTATCTAGTTGCTTATTAACAGATATTTTAAAATAAAATTCCTACTGTGATCATCAAATCTGTTTCTTTGTTACTCATCAGTAAAATGTCCAGGTAATTCCTTTAACCTTGGGTTGTTTGTATGCTACCAAGTTTCTTTGCATACTAGCAAGTTTGTTTGCACGCTATCGAGTTTGTTTACACGCTAGCGAGTATGGTTGCCCGCTAGCAAGTTTGTCTTCCCAGTAGAAAGTTTGTTTGTGCGCTAGCTAGTTTGTTTGCGCGCTTACAAGTTGGTTTGCATGCTAGCAATTTGGTTTGCACTTCAGCAAGATTGTTTGCTTGCTAGCAAGTTTGTTTGCAGTAACAAGTTCGTTGGCGCATTACCAAGGTTCCTTGCATACAAACAAGTTCGCTTTACCAGTAGAAAGTTTGTTTGCACGCTAGCGATTTTGTTTGGGCTATAGCAAGTTGGTTTGTGCACTAACAAGTGCATGCTAGCACGTTTGTTTGCAAGCTAGCAAGTTTGTTTGGGTTTGCACTATAGACATTTTGTTTGCAAACTATGGATATATGATTATATTTGTTGGTGCTCTACCATGTTTCTTTGCATACTAGCGAGTTTGTTTGCACGTTAGCAAGTTTACATGCTTACAAGGTTGTTTGCCAAGTAAAACGTTTGTTTACTCGCTAGGAAGCTCTTTTGTAGTTACAAGTTTGTTGGCTCACTACCAAGGTTTCTTGCATGCTAGCAAGTTATTTTGCACACAAACAATTTTGTTTGCACGCTAGCAAATTTTTTTGCACGTTAGCAAGTTTTATAGCACAAAAGATGCTGTTGCTTTGCTTAAGGTCCTCAAAATACCATGCTTAAGCGTACTGTTTTGGTTAACAATCTTACTTTATCGGTAAATAGTGATGTGTCTGTCTTGATGATCAGACAGCAGCAAGGATTTTAAAGTCAACAGGTTTACGTGTGTCCACACATGTGTATGATTAAAGTCAAGTGGATTTCAAATCCCCGTTTCCTGTTGTCTCCCTTTTCTTGTCCATTCCTCTCTTGCTCCTCCATCCCACCCGCTCTCCCCATCTATTATTCTCATCTGCGCACCAGGCCCATCGGTGAACCCTGAATGCATTACGCTGTCTGCTCCATTGTTTGTGCCGTGTTTCTGCACTTGTGCCCCACTCTCTCCCAATATTTGTTTTCATTAATCACAATGGGCGCCTGCTGCGAGTGTCTTGATGGCTTTTTTTTTTTTTTTTTCAGTCGTCTTTTGTTCCGGAGTACAGCTTTTGTCTTTAGGCATCGACTTTCCCTTGTTTTCTTTGTGTGCCTCCATTTGTGTTGGCATCTGTGTGAAAGTGCTCGTGCGCATCTGAGCTCGTAAACATGCACGAAAAAATGCTATTGTTTTCCCAACCCTCCAACCTGGTTATGACTATCTCTGTGTAAACTTCTGTTTCAAGATAAACTGATGTCACCTGTCAATTTTGGACTTTATCGAGCTAACTCTAGAATACAAAGGTTTTAGACCGACCCGTTTAAATGTAATTTAATTGTCACTTAAATTGATATTGGACCTCTCTCTTTTAATTAAAACATTTACAATATAAAATTAGATTAAGCCACGCCCACTGAAAATGTTTTGATTTTCCTGAAAAGAAATCTTGTTTACCATAACCACACCCGCTCTTCTGTCATTGGTCAAGCAGTGTCACCGCGCATCATCAACACAGAAGGTCTCCACCTCCAAAGGACTCCACCTCCAAAGTCATGATTTCAGCTAGCTGGAGGAGGAGTGAAGACCATTATCACATCGTAATGGACTGCTCTCGTAACCTCTCGTTCGCCTAGATTTCAGACGGGAGAGAACTTTATAAAGTAATAACTTCAAAACATGGTCATAATGAGGAACTTACTGTATCTTGGAGAGAAAGACTTCAACGTTTTCTATGGGAGCTTTCACTACAATCAAGCTCAAAATATACACCTTAAAACATTTTGGAACCATCTATTCTACTGCCAAGGCTTAATAAAAGGGAAGTTTCAGACAGGATGGAAGTAATTGGATGTTTTTGGTGTGTCTTTTTAGACAAAGAACAGTGAGCCCCCGGTACGGAACGACCGTCACACTGACATACATTTCTGCCTGTAACTCTGAAAAATACACAGATTACTCCCCCTCCGTCAACATGAAGGGGAATAAAAAAAATGTAGATTTACTTTCCCTTTCAGCAATATATCTTTTCCCCTCATTTTGCACACTGATTGGTGCATCCTTCATTTAACTCTGCTTTGTTTCTGCTGTGATGCTTTTTTTCATTTTGATTACAGCAAAATGAAATGTTTATTGGCCTTTCATTCATCACCATTTATCTTAATTCTGATTGGCTGCTTACTGGAGCAATTACATGTCCAAGGTCATGATTGAAGTGTGAAGCTTTGAAAACGAGTTTGCTCTCGTGATGGGCTCAACAAATGCAACATGGCAATGAGATCTTGCATGAATTCATGGCAGAACAACTTTTTTTTAGATTCGCTACTAAATATATAATGGCTTATGTTGATTTGGGAACAGCAAGAACCTTGCTTGACTACATGCTGATATTTGATATTTGAGTTTTTACTGGAACTATTAATTTGACAGTATTTTAGACGTCACTTCATAATAAGGTTACAAAACGCGTATTCCTGTGACACTTAAGGGTTTGTGATTTTTGAATTAATGCAAATTTGATCATCTTGCATCAGTGACTGGATATTCTTACTGCGGAGATGAAATTAGATGGTTTAGCCTCTGCAGGGGCTCACCACGAGGGACTCCCCACTTAGCTCGACGAAAACATACTTGAGCGGTATTTTTAAAGGTTAATCCTTATCAATTTAAATTGAGATAATCAGACACATAATGTTCTTTTGACTTCAATCAAACGGCAACGGGATAAACGAACAGTGAACATTGCTTTGAATATTTCATCTGCATGCATTTGCTCGACAATTTAACTCACTTTCTAAAACATTAATTACGTAGTGCCTATCTTTAATTTTGTGCTCACAAGTGTCTTAAAAAATTAAATTTTGAGCTATTGCATAAGCTTGCAAAATTTAGGGTATTTTAGGCTAACTTATTAGCGCTGAAAAAGTATTTTTTTAACAGACAAACTTACTTGTGAGGGAACACACTGGTAGAGTGTTACCATGAAAAACAAGTTTGTTGGTGTGAAAAAAAAGAAAGTTTGTGTGCTAACAATTTACTGCAATTTAGCACACAACAAACTTGCTAGCGCAGTCAAACTTTCTAGCACACAAACATACTTACTAGCATGTAAACACATTTGCAAACTTGTTAGCTTGCTAACCAAAGAATGTTAAAAAAATGTTGTGGGCAATAGTTTGAGCTTGCCAAACTGAATTGAGAGTATTTGAGGCTGACTCATTAGCGGTAACTTTTTGTGCGCTAACAAATTTCTGCAAAAGCAACACATTTGCTAGTTGTAAACAAACTTGTTAGCACTTACCTTGTTAGTCTGAAATGAAAATTGTTAGCAATTAACCAAATGTGCTAGACCGCAATCAAACTTGCTAGCGCGGAAAACTTGCTAGCATGCAAAAAAAGGGCACACACTAGCAGGTAAACTTGTTACTGTAAAAACAAAATTGTTTGCTCGTGAACAAACTTGCTAGCACACAACTGAACTTATTGGCGCGCAATGAAACTTGTAAGGGTGTAAACAAACTTGCTATCACGCAATCAAACTTGCTATTGAGCAATAAAACTGCTAGCGTGCAAACAAGCTTGTATTAGCGCACAATTAAACTTGTTAGCACACAACTTAACTTTTTGGGGCCCAATGAATCTTCCGCGCAAACAAACTTCAAAGCGCAAACTACTAAACTTATCACACAACTAAACTTGTTAGGGCGCAATAAATCACAAACTTGTGAGGGCGCAAACAAACTTACTAGCATGCAAAAAAAATTGGCAAACTTGTTAGCATGAGTTTTGCATGATCAGAATATTGTTTCTTTTTCCTCCCTCAAGACTAAATAAAGTACTATAAGACGATCTTTAACGAAAAAAAATAGAGCTATAGAGGGAAAAATACGTGATTAAATATGAGATTATGATTTGTGTGTTTTTGCCTGTTCCTGTGGGGGTTACACACTTCCAAGAACACATCTACGCACTCTTGTGGCTCATCATTACCACCATGTCATGTCCAGATGTAGATTTTTGTTTAAAATATTTAGTAGACTCATCGGGTCAATCCCAATTACACATCAAATGTTTTCGCTGTACTTTTCCCACAACGGCTTCATCTCCAAGCCCTAGCTTGCCCGACTGAATCCACGCTATTTCTGTCCTCTTTCTTTATGTCATCCAATTTGTGTGCTCAACCCATGATTTCTTCAGCCGTGGTACTGTGGTGCATAATTAGGACAGGACTCTGTGGGCGCCCTTTGAGCTGCGCTGTGTCTCAGTGACCAGAAGCTGTAACGCCTAATGAGGATAATAAGCAAACAATAGCTTCTGCCTCGTATTTACGTTCATGCTCGGTGTCTGCGTCCATGGATGAAGAAATTGAAGATCTTATAATGTCACATTTTCACCCGGAGTTGCGAAAATAAAACTTCTACTGACTTCAGATTAAGGTTTTTTTTTAGAAAAAGTGGCTTCTGGTGGCAGTTTGACAGCATCTTTTTCTTTCGCGTTTTCACCTGCGAGTTGCATCACTGTGAACAAAAGACAAAGTGGAGTGTGCGGCGACCATCAATGTCCAAGTGTTTGTGTTTATAGCTTTGTGTGCGTTTGCTCTTTAACCTGAATCCAGTGTTTGTCAGATGGTGTTGCAGCATTAGTCGTCGACGTGCGGAGCTCTTTTTATATCAGACCTGAGGCACTTCTTCCGGTGGAGTGTAATGATATATGCGTTTGTGGCTGCTTGCAAGTGTGTCGGTGTGCGTCAGCAAGAAATGGATCTCATGAGAACTAGACGACATTTTTGTTTTTGTTTTGTTATGCAAAGAAAAACTTTTTTTTCTAGAAGGATTTTGAACGTGAATATCGTCCCATTTCATTATTATTATTGACATGAAGTCAAGAGAAAAGGCTCACAAAGGCGACAGAAGACCTCAATGACAATTCAAATATGTTATTACTTTAAATAAAAGTTACACTATATATATATATATATGGCATTCTAAGTACGGAAGATTCCCAGAATTTCAGCTTTTGTTATTTGCAATAAATCCTCTTACCTCTTTGGGTTATTTGGTTTTAAAATATGTTTTTATTTCAAAATTTGTTTATATCTCTAATTTTTATTTGAGTAATTTCTATTTTTTGATCTTCTACAGTTTATTTCTAGATCAAGCCTATGTATCTGACTAACACCAAATATCTATGACATTTAAATGTTAAAGTTCATCTTGAAACAACAGAGAGAAGCCACACGAGGTGGTAACAGCATACAACTCCATGTACAACTGTCTTTCAATACATACTATATAGATAATGGGTGTCAAACTCGGACACAAAATCATTTCGCAGTTTAATTCACAGGCGAAACCAAATGTTTATTTACAAAGTGGGACATAAGAATCTGATTTTATTAATGTTTTATGATTATTTGAGGCTGAATCTATTTTATTATCCTCCCACAGGCCACATAAAATGATTTAGCAGACCAGATTTGAGTTTGACAAACATGGTTTGTATGATCACAACATTAATCAGTTTGATACAAATAGAAGGGACTTAAAAACTTCCAGTCCTGATAATATTGGCATTGACTGGGGGGGGATTTCCCAGGTTGTAAAATATCCTTTTATCTGTAAATCTTTACACATTTTCTTTTGATAATGACGTGACAAGCTTCTGTTATTCACCCCCTTTACACCAGCCCTTTATTCTGCTTTACAGGAAATTGGCTGGAGCCAACTGAAACACAACTAAACACAACAAAAAATCATGAAGAAAAATAACAATACAGTCATAAGGCGATGCTAAATTACTGGATTACCATTTTCCATGACATAAATCACTGGCTTTATTAACATTTCTATTTTTGCAAAAGTCCTTGAACTATATAAGATTTACTGTTGCACTCGAGAAGACAGCAGCCGCATTTATAAGATTGTGGTATTGCACATGAAGATTCACCATCATAACTTTGCACATATTTAGTTAAGATGTACAATCTTGCTCTGACTGCTCCATGATGGACAAACTAGTTAAATAAAGTCCTTAAAAATTGTTATTTTGTTTCAATTTGGCTGTGCAAATGTTTAGCGTTGCAAATCTAGCGATAATTAATACAACAAAATAAAAGTGTAAAGTGTGTTACAAATGCAAACACCTTAATTTTTTTCAATTAACAGGCCTTCATGACTTGATGCCAGGATTCGAGTCTCAGTTCTGACTTTGAACGTAGCTATAGTGGTGGACATTCACTAAGCTTTCTGATCCCCTTGATTAAAGTGTTTCCCACATGCTTCTCACCACTGTTCGGGAGAATGAAAGGACAGCGTTTCTACATGATTTTAATGTCTCAGTGGATCGACCTTTGACTCAAAAATCCTGCTTTTTTTTCCCCCCTTCGTCTCCTGGCACATCCTCAATACTAAGAACCGGTCTTCAGAACTTCGGAAAATTAATCAAGAATAAATCCCAGTGGATACATTAAGTAGGCCCACTTCAAGTGCCAGGTCTCAAATTACATCCATATCTGCTTCCTGCATTCACAAACGTCCGTCAATTATTGATGTGATGTCATCGCTAAAGCAATAGCTCTCATGAATGAGTAATACCTGACATGCAGTCCTGTTTATAAGGATCAGTTACGAGGGTTGGGATCACAGGGCTCACGATGACAACGTAGCTGCATCAATCACTTTAAATGCTGTTGATGTTACATCTGCTGATGCGATTTAAACCGTTTCTGCCATAGCGGACAACTCCTGACGCTACTGGAAAACATTCTTCTTCTTGAGTGCTCATCGATAGGTTAGCAGCCATTAACATGTGATGTCTACTGAAGACGGCTTGTGAGTGATGGTGAGGGGTCATTTCCAGAAACACAAGATGAGATTCATCTTTTTTTTCTCTATTCAACGTGTGTCCAACTGAAGCTAATATAGCTGATTTTAAAAGGCTTGCATGAGATGAAAAAATAAATAAATTGATCACCTTGAAGTTCACATTAAATATCATGATATCTTAACCCATAGAGATGACTTTTACATTTCAGATGGAAATGCCTATGTTTATTTTGGATAAATTGACATGAGGGAATTCAAACAGGTCCCCATGAGAAGGAAAACCAAAGGGGCTCTTGTGTCATTTGGGTCAGTGATAAAAGACTTCTGTTTGGATTTCCTGTTGGAGAAACTTGATGGTTTAACTTAAAACAAAATGTATTTATATACTTTTCACATTTTGTTCGTATAATTTTTATATCCAGATATCTTTTTATCTTTATATTCTTTAAAACATTAACTGAGTTAATGAGTAAATCTCAGCAGAGTTGATCAATAATAAACGTGTTTAACATGTACATTTTGAAACAACACATTATTATGGTGAATTATGATGGTTTTATTCCAGGCATCTGTATATTAATAATGTATTTATTTCTAAGGACGAAAGACGAAACAGTGTGAATAATAAGTATAATTACAATAATGTAAATCTTGATCTTTCTTTATTATCTCTGTTTCTTTCTGACAACATCTGTTTTACTGATATTGCAATTGTCTTTATAATTGTTAATATCTGTTCCTTATCTCATCTCAAACAGATGGTAGAGTGGTTGCCTGCAGTCCAAGAGGTTGCAGGTTCAATCCCAGCTCCAGACAAGCTTGTGTCGTTGTGTCCCTGAGCAAGACACTTTACCCTGATTGCTCCTGATGGCAGAGCTGGCGCCATGTGTTGCAGCCTACTCCCATCAGTATGTGTGAATGGGGGAATGCATGACTGTCAAAGCGCTTTGTGACCCTGGTATAGAAAGGCGCTATGTAAATAGACATTATTATTATTGTTATTATCTTTATATGTCACTATATCACCATGAATATTAATATAGTTGAGCTTGAGTTTGATACACAGCTGCTCTAAATAGTTGGTGTTCCACTTGACCCAAGTACCCAATTCAATTGTATTTAAAGTGTCTTATCATAACGAAGGCACTTTACAGTTTAAGTAAGAATATATTGGAGAAAAGAAAAACAGATTCCAGCAACTCAATAATGAGTGAATGACAGCTTGGCAGTGACGAGGAAAACTTTCCTTTAGAGGGCAGAAACCTCGAGCAGAACCAGGCTCTGTGTTTCTGGCTAAATCTAGCAGATAAATCTGGATCCGTTGACATGGTCCTGGATCTAGCAGCAGCTCTAGAGGTGGAGACCTGGAGCTCCGGGAGAGAAGAAAAGTGCATTACTTACAACACCCCAGTGCAGCCAGTCAGGGATTAGTGTTTGGCCCTTTTAATGACCATTTGTTCCATCAAAATGAGTAAAAAGAACAATATAAACCAGTCTTGCTTATCTGGTTGTGATTGCATCTACCTTCATATTTTATTTAAATATATGTTTGCGAGTTACATTTTATATGAACAAGATATTTTAATCTTCCTCTCATGCAGTGAATTCATTATTTTCATCCACGTTTAATTGGATTGATTTCCACCTGTCTCAACTGGCTGCCATTCTTTAGTTGACCAGTAGCTGTCCTCAGTGTGTCATCTGTGTCGTGTTCCCTCATCCCATTACTAGTTGTTTTTACAGCTCCCAAATCCCAGTAAACCTTTGAACCATATATCCTTTTTTTTTGCTTTGTCTTCCCTCAGTGGACTTGGCCCAGGTTTAATTTGCAGCCGAAGTGAGTCAATTTTGTTTTAAATGGAAGCTTCAGAGATAGTTTTCAGAAGTTCCTTGACAATGGTGCTGAATTCTGCCGCTGTCGTTACTGAAGCCATTGATGTTACTTACAGTTTGAACTTTTGACAACAAAGTTTTAAGTTTATTCTCTTATGTCATACAGGCGCAGCGTTGTGATTGCTTTCTCGGGTCGCTTCTGCTTTCAAAATAAAAAAAAAAGAAAATAACAATGCCTCAACACATTTTGTGGAGATGCTGAAATATAAATGGCAGAAGTTCTTGTTACGTACAAACAACTCTTTGAAGTTTTTATATTTTGACTTCAAACAAGTCATTATTTCTGTATACAATTCTGCAAAAAATTCACTGTGATTAAATGTGAAAGTCTCGGTGTCGCTCTCCCTGTCTTGCTTCTCTGTCTCTCTCCTCCCCTCAGATGCAGAAATCTATATGGGTTGTAAATGAAGCTGTGAGGATCGATGCTGCAGGCCGGCTAATGCCGACGCGCTGCCACCAGTGTATTGCAACAATGATCTAGTGGTTAAAAACACATTCACAAACAGAGACTGGGAAGACAGATCTGAGCCAGCAGCATGCCCACATCTCTCTCGCTGGAGACATCGTCAAATTAAACAACAAACTATGATGTGTTTCTGCTCTGTGCCCCCGCGACCACGTTTCCTTCAAAACAGTGTTTTTTTTTTTCCTTCCCCTCATATTGACAACAAACTCTGCTGGGGCACATTTATAATGGAATGCATGACATGATTTGTGTTTAGGATGAGGCCAATTAGTTTAACAAGTATGAGACAAATCGTGTTAGATAAAACTCGAAGTCGGGGCATGTGAAGCTCACCCGCTGGGAAATTTGGATGGATCGAAGCCTAACTGCAGACTACAAGGTTCTCTACACACAAATTATTATTTTAAACATGCCAAAATAAATGATTAGTTCAATAAAAAGCTCAAAACTGTTTTCTTTAGGGAAAAAAAAAGTACCATTATTTAAAAAAGGTCTTCTCTTCTATCCTTCACCCCTCTACTAACTTGGCAGTGCCCTCTTCATTGACTCTTCTTATTTCCCTTGAGATTGACACCACTCGTCCAATGTGTCCGTGTGTCCTCTGCAGGGTTCTGGATTACCCTGATAAATCCCAACTGTAAACAGCGACACAGGTAAAGACGCTCAAACACAAACACATCAGTCTGTGATTCACATAGTGTAGGAGAATAGAAGAAGCTTGATGGGATCAACAGCAATTTTCTGTTTGACAACTACATGATTCAATACAACATGAATACAAATCGCTTTTCACTTCAAGTATACGTTAGTTTTAAAATGTTGTACTATATAGTATTGAGTGTAGATGTCTCACTGGGTAGAAACGGTGACGAAGGGATAGGACGACATTTGACTCGCATCTCAGTTGTAAAGCTGGTGTCAGCTCTTACAAAAGGTCAGTGATGCTAGTAGATGACGAAAGCTAAACAGCCAGTTTCCTGACAATATTCAGCAGTTTTATCCTGTTTGGAGAGCTAATGATGGCGGATTGAAGGGCCATTTTTTAACAAAATACATTTATTTTATCATAATATTGACCCTCTTGCCACCCAGAGGACATTCAGTTGCTCATGAGTTTTAAGGGCAACTAATGTGAACAGTCAACTCACTCGCATGTTTTAAATGCTGAAGGCATCCTCTCCAAGATGCAGTTAATCCCTAACCAGAGGTTACCAGAGTTGTGTCCGTTATGATTTAATAATGGGCTTCACTCTTCCTCCAGCCAGCTGTAATCACACATTTGTTTATACAAAGAGTCCCTTGGAGGCAGAGATAACGTGCAGGATTGATGAGGCTAACCTCAATGCTTGACCAATCACAGCAGAGTGGATGGGATTTATGGTAAGCAAGGGCGGGGCTTAAGCACATTTTCCAATGTAATTTTTTTTTTTTTTTTTTTAATGGATTTTTGGACCAACACATACTGGTGAATTCAATAGAAATCCAAAATCTATTTAAGCCTTCAGCCACCAGGATGCCTTCTTTTTTACCATGAGACTGCGGGTTTTTTTTTACTAATAGATTGCTTTGAACAAACACTAATAATACAGTATATCATTTTGGTGAAATAAAAAATCGAATTAAAAAAAAAAGAAAAGACCAAAACTGTTAGAAGCCCTATCAGTCACTCTGTAGCCTTCAAATAGCTTGCGGTATCAGGAAGGTCAGTGACTCCTGCTTATACAGCCTGACATTTCTTCTTTAATTTAAGATGTTATCGTTCTAGAGTAAAGGCTCATTAGGATGTTTTGAGGAAATCTTCGCTTTCAATCGCTGTCACTACGTTGGGAAGCACTGACAGAAGGTTTTCTGACCAAAGCTTTCCAAATCCACCTCACACAGGGGGGCATTATGAACACAAGACTTGAGGCTTGAGGCCATATCCTGATTCTATCTGAAATCCACTGGGCGGCAGAGTCAACAGCCAATGGCGGAAGCGATAACCAACTATAGGGTGTCACCGGGCCCCACTGTTGCGGATAAAAGCTGTTTGTTTTGAAAGGCTAGACCTCTCCATTCATGTGGTCCGGTTCAATCTGGACCCTCTGCTGAACATGGCAGATTACGTTTGATCTCGGTGGGATTTCGGGTCAACATCATCCCACCTCTGGAGTATAAAGCTCATATTTTCCTCGCTGCTCTCCAACTTAATCACTCTCCCCCTTGCTCTACCTCTCTGCCTCTTTCAGTGATTTCCATCCCCTCCTGTGCCTCCGCCAACCTCTCTGATTAACATTTTCGACGCAAATGCGTGTTGTTCCAACACACAGAGTGGCGAGTACTTGAGCTGTAATTAGAATTAAGGATATTGATCACACAAGGCCAGGCGGTGGCGGTATAAATAATAGCTAGCATGAATAAGTGAAAGCGATAGGTGAGCTCCTATGATTTATGTACATACTCGCGTGGTCTGCGATATAAATCACAAACTGCCGTGTTCTTATTGAGTTATGAAGCCCCACGGTTGGAGCAGAATAATGGCCAACTCTATGTCTCTTCTGCGTTTGTGCTCAATCTACAAGATAACGTCTGTGGACCGATTTTTGACCTGAGATTTAAATCCGCATTCATGGTTTCTTCTTTACCGCTTTGTCAGCGTTGGACAAGAATATATGCCATTGATCACGTCTCACTTGTCTAACGCTGCTACAATATTTCTGTATTATATACACAGTCATTATTTAATAACCTAAAGGGCAATTCATGTCTCTTAAATAGCTCTCGGACCTCTATTGTACTCATTGATGTGTCGATTTATACAAAACTCTCTTCTCATTGAAATGTTTACATTATAAAATGCGCTTAAGCCCTGCCCACTGACGACACTTTTTTTCTGAGGATGAAATCTTGTTTATCATAACCACACCTACTCTACTGTGATTGGTCAGTCATCAGTGTTTGTCATCGCGCGTCATCAATCCTGGAAGTATATCCTCCACCCAGGACTTGTTGTATAAGCAATGCAGGGCGGGATTACATCTGGCTGGAGCAGTTTAGACCATTATTACATTATAATAGGCTTCACTCTTGTAACCTCTTGTTTACCGAGATTTCAGAGAAGGTAGAAGTAATACATTCTAAACGAGACTCATCATGATGTGTACTATTTTTGCATGATAAATCTAAAATTCATATCAGAAGCTTTAATAAACCCTGGTTTGAGACCAATTTTTTAAAGACTTATATAAAGTCTAATATATATATTTTTAAAACACCAAAACAAATCATAACTTTGTGGCCATGAACATTCCCATTCATCTTCATTTACCTCTTACAATTTACTTCTCATTGGTCTGCTAGCTTCATTGTTAAGGCACATCATTCTTGATCTCGAGGACGCAGGAAAACATTTTGTAAAAAGACACTATAGAGGACAGAAGTAGATGAAATGGGAGTTGATTGTAACAGAAAAAATAAAGGTAGGGTTAATATTTAGGGGCCACATTTGTTCTGGTGGCAACAATTTAGTGAGCACGAAGTAGTGTTTTTTAGATGTTGTGGTCACAAATAAACGTTCTTTTTTTAAAAAAAAAATGTTTTTATGTTAAACATTGTTGAATGATTGTTTGAAGATATCACACAGCAGAGAGAGATTTTATGTAACACTTTGAAATTGAACACTTTTACTAAACATATAAGAACTCAACCAGTACATATCCTTTTCCATAGATGTATGTAAATGAATCTCTTTTAACATTGACATCTTAACTCTTGTGTGGTCTCTGGGTCAAGGTCAACGAACCTCCCTGGCTTTCAGAAATACATTTGCAGTGCAGGAGGTTGTTCACCTTGACCCAGAGACAACACAAGGGTTAATTGGCTGTGAGTTTGAGTTCGAAACCTGCACTCTTGGTGACTGATTATCGCTGCTATAGCTTGTTGTGATGTATTTTACTGCAGTTTACCAGTGTATCACAAGAAAAAAAATGTTTTCCTATATTTTTCCATATTTGGAATGTATTTATTGATATTGAGTTTAACCTCTACTTTTACTCCACGTTCTATTAAATAGTTTTTTGCTGTTAGTTGTTGGTGGAAGTAGATGCTTTACAGGAAGTACACCTTGGATTTTCACATGAATTAAAGAAATATATGTATGTATGGATACATTATTTACAGTAGGCCTTTGTTCTTTAGTGTCTCATTGGTTTGTTTTCCTCCCAAATATCAAGCAAATGATTCATTTTCCCCTAAATATTAGTTGCATTTCAATATTGCTGTTGCATTTCTGACTTTATAGTAATCTTTATAGTTAACAAAACACATTTTTGCCCCAAATATAATTCAAATATACAAGATAATGTTCTCTAAAATAGTATGTCTGAATCGCTGTACATTTGTGGATTTTAAGGTTTAAATAATAGTTTAAATTCAGCCTCATTATGAAACATCCTCTGCACAAAGGACCCGATGTTGTGTTTGTGTCTCTGTTGACAGTAAACGCCATTCAACAGTTCCTCATAAATAAACCCACCATTTCACTTCAAAAAGAATGCACAAAAGAGAAAGACTCTGTTGTCAACTGTCAATCAACATAGCGCTCAGGGGGCCGTTTGAACAAGCGTTTCCTTTAAAATTGGGTTCAGTTTTCTTAAAATTATGGTGGATTTTGTCTTTTTAGAGAATCAGAATAACATCACATCATGCATTATCTGTTTTTTGCATTTCAAGTGGCATTATAGTTTTAGATGATATAACCCCTCTAGAAAAAGAGTAAATATATGATTGTGGGCACAAGACGATTCAAACGATTGTATTAATTTAAGATTTGTATATTTAATGTGTAAGGAAAATCACACATAGCAAAAAACTTGAAATACTATTAACGGTTCCAGGAAAAAAAACAAAAAAAAACCAGAAATTGTGGTGATTAGTGTCAAGGTCTGTCATAAAATGTGACTTTCTTTGTTCAAGTCATTCATGCAAGGGAAAGGAAAATAATACAATCATTGTTATTTTCCGTTTCTTAAGGTATTGGGTTTTTGTAACAGCTAGCAACCGTCATATAAAACATATTTGACATTTTTTCAAGCAAACTCAGCCATTGCGAACTGTTAAACCAGCACTGCGAATAATATTTAACATGTCTAGGATTTAGATTTATGTTTGAACCCTGTTATTTCTCCTGACAGCTTTTTCCAAATAGTTGGCAAGCATCTTGTTAGAGTCCCTACAGTTTGTGCTCCATCCTTTACACCCTCCTCCTAAGTGACACTAAGCCACAGCAACAGGGGAGGCTTTTTAACAGAACCCACGAACAGCCATTACCGTGAGTGTCTTTAAGTGCTGTCTGTATGCTGCGCTGACAGATCAGTATCCCCCCTCGGCTGATGCTCCGCTGCCATCGGCGAGGGAAGGATATTTCATCCAACCTGATCAAGCACGGGGAGCAGAACGAGTAGCACTCTAGACAATGTGCATCACAAGAAAACACGCATCTCTGCAAAAAAAAAGAAAAAGAAAAGCCTTTTTTTTCCCTTGTTTCCTGGTGGCGATTTTATCTGTCTTTAGTATGAGGCATGGGCTCTGTGCTCCAAACAAACACGACGGTGTAGGGCAGTTAAGGTCAGCATCGACTGCTCTCTTCCCATTCTCAGAGCTCCTAAGATGCATGCTCACACACTACGTACACTACAAGATCTGACCCCCACCTCCCGCCATCCTCTGGGGCTGTGCAGAAAAAGCCTTTCATCAGACACACTCCGAGAGAAATTATTTTAGCTCAAGTGGAGAACAACAGGGGCGCTGGAAATTGATTTTGATTTGAAAGTGACAGCAAATAATAGAGCTGGCAACACTCTTTCTGAATTTGGATCTGTGTCTCATTTGCAACAAAGTATGAAGCCCACAGTTTCAATAGAAGTGAGTTGTTATGCGGAAAAAAAATGTTCAGATTTGCAAGTAAGTGTTAAATGAATTTGTGTTGTATAATTTAATCTTTTTTCGTTTTTTTTTCAAACATTGTCTTATCTCTTTGTAAAAAATAGACATTTTGACCCAAATAAGAATGTTTTGATGAGGACCATTTGGGTCCATGTTTTTTTCAAAGGATATTGGGGACATTTTTTGGTTTTGCTATCAGAAAAATATGCAATAATATGAATAGAGAGTCAAATAAATAGGACTGCTCAGATGTGACTCGTATTGTTAAATGCGTTGTTGTACATTGTTTTGCTGCAGACTTTTGATAGAAGGAATGTTCAGACACCACTGGAAGATTCCAGTGTGCGGTAACTTACATTTATTCTCCTCAAGTATGAGCTTTTAACATAAGATGATATCACAATGTGGGTGGTAAAAGCTGCCTGGCGAATGTCTGCGCTCACTGAGAGCTTGTTAGTCTGATTTGTGGTAATACTGTGTTTTTTGTCTAATCCTTATTTTAATGTATTTTGATAAAATCATAACATTTCACCAAATGTTGAGCCCAAAAAGGGAACTCGTGATTTCATGTGGTTTTGTGTTGGTTGACCATCTGGTCCAATCGTTTTTTTTCAGGATATTGCGTATATTTAAAACAAAAATCAAAATATTTTTTAATGAATCACTGCTTCAAATAAATGAAACTGCTTGGATGTGAGTGAGACAGTAACATGTGGTGTTTTACATTCAATATTGTTACAGAAGATTGACAGAAGGAATGTTCAGACATCACTGAAGGATTCTAGTGAGCAACAAGTAACAATTTATTGAAGACTATCATGTATGAACTTTTAACATACGATGATAACACAATGTGGGTGGAAATAAGCTGCTTGGCAGATGTCTGTGCTCCCTGACTGATTTTCTGGTTGAAATTGGTACTGCGGTTTTTAACATTGTCTTATCATCATTTTTATCATCAAATCCTTTAACAAAATCATAACTTCTCAGGAAAATGTGGACCCAAATAGGGAAAATTTGATACCATGTTCTTTGGTGTCGTTCTCGTCCACCAGCTAGTTCCAACAGTTTAAGGATATTACAGATTTACTTCGGTAGAAAATATGCAGAAAAAGGAAAACGTATATTTTAATGAATCACAACGTCAAATAAGTAAAACTGCTTTCATGTAGCTGAGGTAGAAAGTGTGGTGTTGTTGTACATTCAATATTGTTTTAGAGTTGCTCTGAAACATTAAACATAGGAATACTCCGACACTGGATTATATACCAGTTTGCTTTATTTCATCGGTGGTCAATAGTCTATCGCATGTGAGCTCTGCAAATAAGATAATAACACAATGGGGTGAAAATAAGCTGCTTGGCAGAGGTCTGTGCCTGTTAAGTTGATACTGGAATCTAAATAATGAATGACGATCATTTATTTGTGATTTTTATTTTGAGGAGGATGGACAAATAATTTGATGTGATGATAATTTGATATAATCAGATAAATAAATGTAACTTTTACTGATTTGCTACAATTGGTTTGTGTCCTTGGAATAATAAAAACCAAACACCTGAAAGTTTTGGCTCTGACTTGCATTAATTCTTCCTCAGAAACCGCTTCAAACTCTGACAGAGACACACGGGCCAAGCCTTCCTCACTGTATTGGTATAATTTCTCAGCTCAGTGAACACTTGTCTCAGTGTCTGTTGTCAAGTAAAAACAGCACAAAGTGCCTATTTCATGCAGTAAAGGTCGCAATGTTAGCACGTCAAATTGTGTCGCTCATGCAGATCTTTGTTTTCATTACATTCCAATCCATGTGCTGAAGAGTTGCAGACCGCTTTACAGCATGTCTTATCTCTTGCTATACAGCTGATAAATAGCTTCATGGTTTTGATGTTTAAATGAATGAGTAATGTGTCTGTTAACTGTCATGAAATAGTTCCACTAACCCCTAAAACGTGTAGCTGCTGGAGTAGTTACTTAGATTGATTAGTAACCAACACTAAAAAAAAAAATCTTAATAGTATTTGATGTTTAGGATATCTCTTTGGCTTGGTTCAAAAGTTAACATGGCTTCTTCATTCTGTGTTATCTCAGGTGTGAGTTAATAAGACTTTGGTTAACATTACTGGGTAATAAGTTGTACAGTTATTAAAAGAAAAACAGACCAAGGCTCTTTTGTATTAATTGTATTGTATTTTTGGTTTGTTTAATATTCATATACAACATTTTGCCATAACTTTGAATCATATTTCACTTCACTAATTTCTCTTTAAACTAAACTTTTCAGAGGACATTTGGAAAGTTGACGATGGATTTGTAATTTTGTCTTTCAATTGGCATGGTTCGACAAGACTTTCATTGTCTTTCGTTTTAGTCCCATCTGGGGTTTGTTCACAAGTCAACCTGCTCCACTGTAACCTATTCTGTACATCCTCGCAAGTCACACCAATCCACTTCATATCTTTCCTTAAAACAGCTATGAAGTCAATGTTTCTCTAACAATCTTAGACCTGGAGCTGATGACTTCTAATTCAAAGTTGAATATGATGTTTACGCTTTAGTAATCTGAGATAACATCACTATGTCATCTGCATGAAGTAATGATGCTATTACCCTTTTTTTCCATTTTGTATTTCATCCTACTTGCCCAAAATTGGAAAAAATGTGTGCTTGTTCTTGGGAAAAAAATTAATAAACAAATCTTGATTAGTTGTTTTAGACCACAAGAAGTCTCTAATCCAGGGCTACAAATAGTTCCCTGGCCAGACTCTCAACCTATAATTGTAGTCTAGAAATTATTATGGCATTATACTGACTCGATTTGATTCATAAACAAAAACTAAATAGTAATTCCCTTTCCATTAATGTCTTGTTTTACAAGACATTATCCCATGACTTTAAATGCAGGTAGAAGAAATTTTGTGAAGATTGTTTGAAAGTTTACAATGTCTGGCAAATATATTTCGAGGTCTTTTTTTTTATTTTTATTCTTTTACAAATTTGATGAACATATTTTCCAAAAGCAAAAAAAAACTAAAGAAATGGTAATTTATAATAACATAATACAATGTTTACACTTTACTTTAAACTATTAAGGTCATCCTGTACCAACATTCTTTATTTTTTTAAACTAAACATCAATTATATGTCTTTGTAGCATTTCTGAAATTAAACTTATACTGGTTATAATGTGCTATATATCACAGGACCTTCATGATCTCAAAAAACAGCCACAGTCACTTTGGTATGAATTATTAACATGAATGCTAGATTTATAATGCATTGCGTCAACCACTTAATACTTAAAGGGCAACTAATGTGAAAACCCAACTCTCCTGACTCACTCACATGTTTCAAATGTTGAAGTCTTCCTCTCCAAGATGCAGTAAGTCCCTCATCATGACCGTGTTCTCAAGTTATTACTTTATAAAGTTCTTCTCCGTCTGAAATCTTGGCGAATGAGAGGTTACGAGAGGGAAGTCCACGTCCCACTTTTACAGAACAAGCCCCATGGAGGTGGAGAATTCCAGGATTGATGACTGGCGGTGACAACCCTTAATACTTAAACCGATTATAGAAGAGTAGGTGTGGTTATGGCAAACAAGATTTTCATTTTCAGTTGGTGGAGCTTAAGTTCATTTTTAATGTAAATATTTCAATGAAAAGAGAGTTTTTTAAAAACAGACACTGATGAGTACAATAGAGGTCCAACAATCAATTTAAGACACACTTAAATCAACACATAAGTTTCCCTTTAATAGACCTTTTTTATAAGTTAACAACAGTTGTTCATAATGCATTATACAAAAGGCCTTCATAGAAAGTGTCACCACATTCTAATTATCCACAAAATACACTGACAGAGTTGGATTGTTATCACACTCTTATAATAATCGTGTTATGTTTGTTAGCTACTCCAAATAAACCGCCGAATCTAGCCGGTCCACTCTTCCTTTTAAAACAGTTCTCTAAATAGATCTTCTCCGCACTGTCAAGTTGACAGCTTAAAAAAATAAATTATACACCATTAAATTCAACAAATTAATCATGATTTCCAGTGACAATAGTGTGGGATAATAAAGGAAGAGTGACAAACAAAGCGAGCGCATCGCCACTTCCAAATTAATAGTGACTGACACCAACACCCCCACACTTAATTAAGAGGAAACAAAACACAACAAGAACATCCATCTCAACGGCAGAAAACAAAGAATGGGTCGGTCTGTGTCAGTGGGAGCTTGTTGCATGTTGACAGTGAAATGTAACACTGAGATTGATAGTGTTTGCTCGTGCACGCACGTGCTCTTGATGTTGTTTTTTTCCCAGATATCACTCTCTTAAGTAGACACCTAACACGCTCTGAGCCCCTGACATTGAGTTTATACACATTATTTTTAGCGCGGCTGTCATGTTTCTACAAATGACAGCTCCTAAAAGCTTCCACAGACAGAATCATCTCCCTTTTGCTCTCTCAAGCCATGTCTTCTTAACGGCGATGATGGGGCTATTATCTTACAAGATGAAAGCGATGCGAGGGCCACCGCTTTATAGCTCAGCTTTTTGAAGTTTGATTTGTCCTCTAATTTCTGCCGGTGGCCGCAAGTCAATATTTGGTGATCATGATAATATCTGACCAGCGGAAGTCAAGGACGGATTTTTTTTTTTTTTTACCTCACTTAAACCACACTTGGCTTGTGAAAGGAATATCAGAGAGGAAGAGGTTGATATTCGCGAATCATGCCAGGGAAACGGGACACTCTTGGGCACTTTGTCACATCAATTAGGAATTCTATACGGACAATAGGATCGTGGCCTGCAGGGCGGGGAATGAGACAGCTGTTATTTATCTCGAGGTTCCGTGTGTGTGAACCATTTTGCGTGTTTCTGGGAAAAAAAAAAAAAAAAAAAGTCATCCTTTGAACTATCGACTTTTGCCTCACTCACCCCTGGGAGAGCTAATTTTAGCTTCGGTCTCATTGTCGTTTTAATTGGCTCTCATTGCAAATTTCCTCCACAAGAGAATGGTGCTAGCATCCTCTCTTTCTCTCTTTGTCCCTCAAAAGTCAGCCCCCCGTCCGTCAGGCCTCGGGGCTGTCGGGAGGGTGGAACAAAGTGACTGGGTGATGAGTCGCTCGCCCGTTGTCTAATCACATGGACTGATGCTGTGCCAAACAGCCGAGCCACTGGCTGGCGCAACAAGGTTTCTCTCACAACAGAGGGAACGTACTTCCAACCTGGTCCCGTTACACTTTTGTCTTTTTTATTTTTTCTCCCACTCCCCTTCTGTTTCCCTTTCTGCAGGTTCCCCCCATCTGTTCAGACCTGTGCCTCTCACCAAAGTCTTTTAACTCACTTTCTTCTGATACCCGTTCGAGATCAGTCGTCAGGTTTTTGACATTGAGGAGTGTTAGGGATTAACCATGGCTCGGTCACAGATCAGACAGTTTGAGGATCGTTACTCATGAGGTTTGTTCACAAGTGCATGCTTGAGTTGAAAGAAGTATAAACCGGTGTCAAGTCCTTACCCAGGTTATTAATTTGTGGATGGATTTATCTTTGAGGTGAATTGCATTTTGTCAATGTTACTGAGCGATATGTCAAAGATATCACGCCCTCAATGTGTCCTCTATCAAGGCTGACAAGGCTGCAGGTTTATTGTCCTTCTGTGGTGATGTAAGAAGATGTGTAATATCCGGGTGTGCTCACGTCTGACTTATCAGTCTTCAAACACAATCGGCTTTATTTTCTTACGGTACATTGGATCTGGATTTGGAATATAATGTCATTTTCTTGCCTACTGCATTGGATTTAATTAAAGCTCTCTACCTTTTGGGACAGCATGTATGAAAGTATATCAGTGCCTTTGAATGTTGAAACACATTTTTTTTATTGAATTGATTGATTTTATTTTTTAAGAAATTACTTTGATTTAACTATTTGAAATAAATTCATTTTATTTTAAAAGTTTTTCTATTTATAACAAAATAAAAAATAAATGAATGTTATGGAAATAAATGTTTTTTCTATGTCCACACATAGTTGAATATTCTAATTACAATAATTCAAAAACATTTTTTCTTATTTAAATCTTTAGAATCTGTTTGAATCCAATAGTGTCTAATAGCACCATTATACCGACATTATTGTATTAGAATTTAAAAAAGCCACGAGTTAAAACCAATATTTAATTTAGAAAATATATTTTTAAGATATTAGAATTAGAATATCAAAATATCTACATGAAAAAATATTGAATCACGTTTCTTAATTCAATTTTTAAAACGAGATTAAAGAAAGGTTTCAGAATTTGAAATTCAACCGTTCATTATTCTAATGGCACTCGTATACTACCTATATATACATATACTACCAGTTGAAAAACCTTCAACTTGTTGTCGTAATGACTTCCTCCATTTTTTTCTTTACCTCCAACTTTCTGGCACCTTCCACTTCAAATTGCAGTGACAGCCCTCATCTATACTGAATCAAATCCTCTGAGATGTGTGTAGGAAACAACTATATTTTTGTTCTATGAATAAGCTGACTTCCCCTCAGATTTGTAGCTCTCAGCGGCACTAGGCCGTGTATAAATCAATGCCTTGGTGGGCTGAAGAGGGAGCAGTTATATTTACTTTGTTTCCTAGCTAGCAGCACCAGCTCTGCAAGGGGGTAAAGGAATTCGATACACACCACCAGAAGGCTTTTTTTCTGGTCCACCAGACTGGCAGTTCCTCTGATAGGAGTAGACTAATGAACAGCAACAAGCAGAACCAGAATCCAGCGTCATGAGAGGAATGATTCAGTGATACAATGAAAACTTTATCTGCATTACCACTCTGTTGCGAATATTGCATGTTTTTGCTGAATCACATGAATACAGGATTTCATTTGAAGAGTATAAATTATACATGCAATCACAAGCGTAATTCTCTTGACTAGTTGATAAAGAATTTGTTTGACTGATGCTGATGATAATAATCCTCCGTTCATCACTGGCTACTGCGGCGGAGAGCAAGAAAAGCTCTTCATTACTCCAATGCATCGCTGCAAATCTATTCAATTACAGCTTTGTCAAATCAAATATTGCGACTAAATTATTTCCATTTCACATGATTGTCCTCATCTCTGGGGAACATTTCGCTTTATTTGTTTATTAACAGGATTTCTGTTTTTATTTCTTTCATGGGATTCTATTTTTTTCTGTTGAGCATATTGGCTGGGTTTTTTTTTTCTTGGTGGTCCACTACATCACAACTCAGCAGCAGGGCATCAGCAGGGCTGCAGTGATGGACTGGTGGACGGGAACGACTGGGAAAAACAGTGATGGAAAGGAGATCAGAGTTGAATGCTGGAGGACTTATGAGTAGAGAATAAAACAAAGATTGCTCCATTTTTTTGTTGTTTTGTGGAACTACAAATACATGTATGTTCACTATAAGATCAGGTAAAGATTATTAACAAAACAATTTACATATAAACAGACCTTAGTCTGGTTTACCAGTTGGTTAAGAAGCTATTAGTGCTAAGATCTTCTTTGGAAAGTTGTGAAAGACTTTCCCAAAGTTGCTCTTAGCTTAAGAAGGAACTCTAAGATGGAGCTGACCCACTCTTAACAGCCTTCTTGGAGAAAAAATGCTTAGCAATAAAGTCAGTGAAATTCATATGCTCAACTTTTTCCAAATAATAAAAGAAGAAAAATACATGTTTTAATTTAATTACATGTTTAGGTTTTCCACACACATCGGCATACATGAGTTTATAGTACTACTATGACAGAACTGTTAAACATTAAATTATATTTGTGTGTCTAATTAATGTGTAAAACAACATGTAACCCATACTTTTGCATTTAATCAACACATACAAAACTTGAAGAAAATCATGTCAACTTTATACCAATTGTCATACACAAGGGATGCCTTCAAAGGCGTAGGAAGGTTATAATGAAATTAAATGAAACACACTAACAAATGGGTTTCATTCCAGTAAACCAAGTAAAACATATAAAAGGTATTCGATTTATAACGGGTACAATAATATCAAATGATTTGGAACATTTCACAGTTTCCTTCAGGAAACTACATGAATTTAACTCTGAATTAACTTCTTTCAAACTTCTTTGACTTGATCTTGAGGTTCTCCTAGGAAGGCAGATAAGAAGTCTGGTGTTTGACACTGTATCATCACACAGTGTTTTTTTACTGAAAGGCCACTAGATGTCACTCTTTTCTTTATAGTATATGGCTCTGATCTACTTTTTCAATGTAACCTGGCATCATTGTCCAGCTTGGAGTGCCATCTAGTGGCATTTAAAAGATGAAGAGACTGTATCATGATTCTACAATAATCAGCTGTTTAAGGTAAGGTACAACTTTATTGATCCCTCAGGAGGTCTCCTTCGGCAAATTGTTTAAATTGTTTGATGCTGTATCATGAGGTCCCATCAACGATCACTAAAAACGACCTAAAACAGAACATCAATTATATCAAATTTTGTAGGAATTTCACTTTCAACCTTGGCTCTTGTGAATGTTTGAGTGATTTACTTTGCTTTTTAGTTGAGAGAACAGGTTTTTTTGTAATGGGCAGAAAATGCAAGTGTGGCCTTTATACTTGGGAAAGTCATTCTATTTTATACTTTTATTAACAATAACTATTAATATTATCATAATGACGTTATCTCAAGACACTTTATGGTTTAAGTAAGACTTTATTGGAGAGAAGAACAACAGATCACATCGAATCAAAAATGAGTAAATTACAGCGTGGCAGTGTTGAGGAAAAATGTCCTTCTAAAACGCAGAAACCTCAAGCAGAACCAGAGCGAGGGAGAATACACTAGGAATATATGCATTTTAGATTAATTTTATCTGTTCGGGATCAGGACGGTAATCCAAGCACCACCAACTTTGGTTGTTGTAAACAATCCCAGAAAATGAAACTGAAATAAATCCAGGATTTTAAATGTATTTAGCTCATAGCCACTATAGTTAAAAGTATTTTATTGCTATTGCTTTTCTTTCATCAATACTATGGCAAATATGAGCAGAATAAAAATACTATACACTGTATATTTATAAAGAATCACACTTGCTTTAACAGTTCTATGCTGGTTATTATTGTATTTTTATTTTTTTTAAGAGCTCATCAATTGAGACTGGAACTAAAGGCACCTTTTTTTAGTAATAGTCTTCTGAACGCGAGGTATTGTCTTTGGAGGGGATTGCTTTCAAGTCAAACAGCTGCAGTATTTCTATTTTGTTTTCCCAACTCTGACTGGCTTAGTCTCTTCCATATTCTTGCAACTCTCGTTTCTGCTCTCCCTCAGACGAGCACTGAGGCTCTGAGATAATATAATTTGATTGATAAACAGATTTAACACCACAATATGTCAGGAGACGTGAATGTGACCCGCTCGCACAAATCTCCATGACACACCGTCAACCTTCCACACCTTGCTGCCCCTTTTCAATATGCTCTCATTTTAGATAATGAAAGAAGTCTGGAGGGGGAAGCCACTGCAGAGATCACTGATCCACTCTAAGTGAAAACCTATACTCAAGTTAATGTGAAAACCCTCAGGGGAAGAGGACTTCTAATTGATTAGCCACATTATCCTGAGAAGAGTTGAACCCTCTTCGGTGAGTGCAGTTCAGCGTGGGCATCCTCAGAAGGTATAGGTAATGACTATTTCCCTCAATGCAGCGGCTTCTTGACATCTTTTGATCGACGCGATTACATATTTAGTCCACTGGGGGCAGTGTTGGCTCGGGAATCTCTGTGCGCTCTGTCCAGTCTGACAGTGTCTGGAGCTTGAAGAAAGCACATCAGAGAAGAGTGCAGCACTCAGTGAGGTCAAGAAGCACTCTTTCTCAGTGAAGATGATGATCAAGGCTTTCCAACAGAGCCGAGACACTAGAGCCTCTTTATTTGAGCTTCGAGAAGAGCTGAGTGAGTTTCATTCCTCTTGCAATATACAGCTGCTTCTATATAGTCATGTGTTCTGAAGACGTCTTTTGTGTGAAATGCAATCCTAAAAGATTTTTATCTAACATTGTTTTATATGTAATGTTGGGAACAGTCCATTTTTTCATTGCTGATTTTATCCTGTAACCAATAAAACATTATTTAAAAAAAACAAACAAAAAAAACATTCACTGATTTATTATTACTTTTAGAGTTTAGAAAAAAATGAACATCATTTTTTTTCTTTTCTGATTAGAACATACCTGAGAAAAGTGGACCCAAAAGGGCTACTCTGTATTCTATCTATGCAGCCCAAGTGATGTCACAATAACACTAAAAAAACCTACCATGGTGAAATGTTTCCGATAGCTTTCTGACACTGTTATGACTAGTTCAAAATCATATAAAATGAAATATTACACAATAACTTTTATGGTATAATTTTTTTTAGCACCTGATGCATTTTGTTTTCAATTTAGGAAATATATGACATTTGCAGTGATTATTGTATATTTTTACTTTAGAATATTTTTATTAAAAAAAAAGGAAAAAGAAATTCATTAAAGTTATTTATTCTTTTAAGAATGCCCTATTTTATTTAAACCTTTATATTTTGTCTCGACACAAATAGTTATGATTCTCCCCCAATAATATGTGATAATGTTAGCAGTACAACTACAAATCATGTTGGTGGTAGAGTGTTGTGTGGTACTGACAGCACCAATGCTGATTAGTACACTTTATTCAAGTCATCAACCTACCATGGAGCATTTTCAGCACTGGACAGCTCCTAACCTAAACAACTTGTATCACTTGTGTCACATTACTCTCCCCCAACAGTTTTTCAGTTTCATGAATTCTTAAAAAGACATGTAATACATGTCAAATCAATTAAGTCAAATACATTTTAAAATATACAGTATATTATATTTTCTGTTGGAAAATGCTGAACAAGAATCAAACCCACCACAGGGATACATACATGTATACATTAACACAATTTATGTTTGTTTTTTTTTAAGCCATGTTTCATTGTATTTTTGATTGTTTGATTTTGCTAGTTCATGCAGTTAGTTGAATTAATATGATTATTGCTGAATCTTTAAAGATGTTCCGGGTCCAGATGGCAATTCAAACACCACCAATTTATCTCCATGTGTCATTACAAATAGTCCATGAAAATGTAACTGAAGCACATCCAGAATCTTTAAAGTTATATAACTAATAAACGGTTGTAGTAATGGTTAATGGCTATTTCTCTTTTTTTAATCTATATTATGGCAGATATGAGCAGAAGAAACAGACATGCATTATAATACCAAACAAATATAATTTCAATTATAAATAATTGTTTGTTTTTTTATTTAATTTTATGCAGACTCAAAATGTAACATTTGTAAACGTTATATAATGGTAAAGTTGATCAATAAGAAGTTGACGATTGTTCCTGCCCTCATAGGATAGCAATAGTAAAGTATAATACTTGCCTATATTTCACTGAGGTTGCAATGTGTACGTCTCGTTTGCGCGTCACTAAATTTGGAGGGTTTTACGTCTTATAATGTGATGGTTGCATAATCAAAGCTTAAGGGGCTTATATTTCAGTGCCGAGTTTCTAATGCATCTCTTTTACTTCTCTGCAGTGTTGACGCAGCCACCACAGTGATTAATAAAACTTGTTCCCCTTTGAAGATCCTTGTGCAACCGTCCTCGCCACTCAGAAACAGGGTGCCATAGTTGAAAATGCTCTTTCATCTTCCAGTGTAACTCTATGAGACAATGCAGTGGCTTTGTGGGGAGAGAGACGAGGCGGGAGAAATTTGAGCCACTGAAAAGTCTGTCTGAGCTGCTTGATACAATTCCATGTGCTAATGAGTCGGACCTCTATGCAAATTTAGCGTCCTTGGGGGGAAGTAACAGGTACCTGGGGCGCCGTCGCAAATGTGGCTTTGAAATGCTGAAAAATTACCTTGGGTTTTAGAATATTCTTTACACAGGTACGTGTCAAAGAGACGGATGATGTTCTTTGAAGATGAAGCCTTTTCAGTGTGAAACGTCGACTCTGTTCACTTGAATTCTGGCTGTAATGACTTTATACTATGCTTCTCCCATATCTAAAGAAGTGGTAATCTAGGGTGAATCTGAAATAGCTGTAGAGACGACAGACGAGAAGAAGTATTATCAATGCAGAGAAACGGTTTATGTATCATATTAAATCTTCTGTGACTCGATGATGATTGCATTTATACAAAATGTTTAATTCAATTAAATACTTTGTACATTCTCCTTCAGCTAACTTCCTTATTGATGGCATTGATTGGAATAATTAGTAGAGAAATGTCTCTTACATTCCATTTAAAAGAATCGTCTGCAATAGGAGAATCTGTTGAATCCAGATAACCTTGCTGATATACCTCTTCATAATTAAAAGGATAATTCACTGAAAGGGTCGAGAGAAATTCTGACTAACCTGTGCCTATTTGTGATTACAGGCAGAAATGTACTGTATGTCCTAAACAACTTTTCTTCCTCCAAAAAGACAAACCTAAAAACATCCAAATACCTCCGTACTTCACGTCTGTAATATCCACTTAGTATTAAAGACTCAACATGATAAAATGTCTTTATTTTAAGAGCGGTTGAAGCAGATGCTCCCAGGATCTCAGATTAAATCTCTCACAAGATCCCAGTGGATCTGCCGGTGTCAGCGCCCATGCATAAGATATACAGAGTCTTGTTCCCCCCACAAATGGGCTCAAAATATTAACTTATTTGATTAATTTTAGAAAAAAATATGTTGTCAATATGCATCAGTACAAGAGGGACATTACATGCAACCATTATGGAGGTATTTGGATGTTATTTTGGATGAAGATTAATGAGCCCCGTTTGCAGCAGTGGCATAGACATACATTTCTGCCTGTAACTCCAAAAAGACATAGATTGCTCTGAATCTTCTCGCAACAATTACCCTTATAGTAATCAAGGCATTCTTCACTAAGAACTATTTTCCAATACAGTGCGTCTTAATATAGTGAATAAAGACACAACCACACGTTTAAAACTAATGCTATTAGCTTAGCTTTCTTAACTCAGGGAGGTATGTCCAAAGTCTGGCTAGGGAACCTTTTCGTCGACCATGAAATGCACACATATCCCCAAATGTTTTGACTTTAAGACCAGAAGCTCAATATTTCTGTTCAACAAAAATACTTCAAATAAAAATTTCTTACTTACTTACTTACTAAATGGTTACTATGATATAATAACTAGAGATGGTTGATGAGGCCTCATGATACAGCATTGTAGTGAAGATACTGTGTCAGTGTCTGAAAGGCCACTAGATGGCACTCTAAGTTGGAAAATAATGCTATTTAATTGAATAAGTAGATCAGAGCTCAAAAAAATAATAAAGCAGACAGTGCCCTATCAAAATGAAGCCACTGTATCATGTATCAACCCATCACTTAAAATCATTAATACCAGAACTCAAATTGACTTGATAACTTTGCAACATCAACACGGTATTTTAGAAGTACATAAAAGTAGTTTATTGTAACTGAGATTGGGGGATGACATTTTACGCAAGAAAAACGGAAGAGCATTTAAATACTATTGTATTATTATATAGCACATGCATCACAACCCGATCAGTCTTTGAGACAAACCTGTTTTCAGCTGATTTGTGATGATAGACTTGGGTCTGTAAGATCTGATTTTGGTTGCAACCACATAGATGTCAATTTTTAGCATGTTGTCGTTAAAAAAAGGAAATAAATTATCATCACAGGATTAATGATACAGTTAGCTTCATTGCTAAGTCGCTCACATAATTCTAAATGACATGTGGAACAGTTTCCAGTAGCGTGTTAAACCCCTGAGGCACAAGTTTGAGCTCCAGTCCAGGAATCCTGGCTTTTGGCAATGAGCAATCCTTCAATCAAGGAAGTTATGCGCTGTCTCACAGCTTGTCTAGTCATCTTTCTAACTTCTCTCTGTCTCGTCTGTGTTGTAGCACTAGGCTAATTCAACGTAATGGTTTATTGGAAACTGTAACATTCTTCCAATTTGACACGGTTAAGGTTGCTCTCTGTGATTTCTTGTCAGCTAGTTTCAGAGATATTGACTTCAGCTTAAAAAGTGATGATTCTCAGCAAGTGATCAAAGTTCAACTCCTCATCGATCCGTGTGTTCTTCGCCACACAATCACTGTTAGAGATGAAAGCAAGCGACGTGTTTCGTCACCTGAGCTGCCGTTTCTTTTGCCAGTTAACCTGATTAAGGTTCTGCTGATGATGTTGTTGTGATGCGGTAATGACACATCGGATCATTCTTAGCTGGCGAGTGAATCAGCACATTCCTGGAAAACATGTTTCTCTTAAGAAGACGACGTTGATGTTTATTTACTGTGGTTAGCAAACATTAGTGTAATGAGCCCTTTTTCTTGCAAATATATGGTGCTAGTGAGATGAATGTGATGGCATGACAGTTTCAACTGACTGACTTCTAAAGCATTTAGTGAAAAAAGAGAAATTACATCATATAGTGAATTATTTTTCAAATTAATACATTTTCATATGTGACTGGATTGTCACATGCTTTTTTTTTACATGCTAAATGTGCAATGTTTTGCTTGTAATGGACGTTTCTATGTCAGTCGATCTCCATCATGACTTTTGTGAGTTTCACGTTTTCATGTTCATTCCTGCATGTGTGCTATGGGAACCAACTCGCAACACAAAGGTCGCCAGTTCAAATCCAGCTTGAGGCATCTCTTGGTTTGGATTGAACCTGTGTCCTTTCTTTGAGGAGTTTCTATGTTCTGCCAACCCAAAGGGACTTTCCTCCCACAACACAAAAAACTGTTATAAGGTGAATCTAACTTCTTACTTGGTTCGACTTGCTGCCTTGTTCCCGACATGAATGTTGCATGGATTTTATCATGGATTTGGGACATTTAAGTTCCATGTCATTGAAGAATGTCCTTCACAAAGAGAGAACATTCTTCACGTTGTCTAAGGTAAGGTAAGGTAAAACTTTATTCATCCCTCAGGAGGTCTCTTTCGGGAAATTGTTTTTTTCCAATAGCCAATATATACAGCATTTTTTTTATAAAAAATAAATCAAAATAAAATAAGAACAAGAACATAAAGAGAAAGAACAAGATGACACAATCTAAGTCTAAGGAAGGGGACGAATATTTACTACTAGCTGGAGTACCCAGGGATGCCAGGTAGATAGTAGCAGATACAAAACTGTGAAAGAGATTTTAAATAAAAAATTTGAGGGAATGAAATTAAGTTTTAGATATTTTATCGTCCCTTTGAAATGCGTGCATGGACAAAAAAAAAAGGTGCTAGCGTCATTCTCTAAAATGCCGCTGAGGGCTAAAAGAAATCCAAAAATGTTGGAGGACTTTTGAAAGTCTGTATCTAATTGAGTTTTTTTTCGGGATAAGATGAAGAAAATGAGTCTATTCACACTCATAAGGATTTAAAACATGACGTTGGATAAAGTTGTTAACATGTGACCATTTTTGGCCATTACGGATGAATATGATCTAAAACCTTCGGCGGTTCATTGTGGTTATTTTGAACCCTTTGATTTTCTGTGGGAGCTTTGAGAGAGAAACCAAGCTGACACTTTTATTGATATAGCTTAAATGAATTCATGTGAAATTCAGTAATGTATGTCACTCAGAATTGATTCTATTATTAACCTGATGTCATGAGCTTGGTCAGGTCTGTGAGTATAGCCAGTGTTGAAGTTGGAAGACTACTGATGTGCATTTGAGAAAAGTCTTTATTTTACTGTCTTGATAAATTCTGCCTGAATAAATACTGTGATGGAGCTTTAAAGGCATGGAATTCGACAAAAGTTATCGAGGAAAAAAAAAAGATTAATAGTGATTTATGCAATTAAAATATTGGTGTACTGGTGACTTTCTCCTCTCTGGGGGTCGTCTAAGCAGATTAGCAATCCACATTCTCAACATGACAATGCAATTTGCCCCAGCTGACTTTACTTCCCCCATTTTAGTGGATAGAAGAAGAACACACAAAGAAATATATACAAACTGAGATTGGAAAATTAAAATGATGTTTGCAAATCAATTTTCACGAGTAAGATGCATTTATTTTAAGTAGTGCAGTTGCCAGAGCTAAGAAATCATTAAAAAAAATTCAATACATATATTTCTGCATTAAGTCTTGAATAAATATCTTTTTTATATCTAATTTTGAAAGTTTTAAATATAATATGCAAGTTAATAATGGATTTCATCTGTAGTTTTTTAACTTGGTTAACCCTTTATAGATTATTTATTTGTCAATTAAACATTCACATTTTGAATCCATTTATCTCCTCGAAGATGTATTCAATCAGTTGTGTTAACCTATGTTGCTACATTTGCTTTTAGTGCTTTGGTTGGCTCAAGTGAGATTAATTGTTAATTTCTGTCCATTTTCCAATACATGAAATGCTTTTGATTGATTTGAATCAACAAATAAAATGGCTATTTTAACAGATTTATCGCTATCTTTAATAGTCAACACCATCTAAATCATAGATCAACACACAACATTTTAAATTCAATAAATCTAAATAAGCCAAGGATACCTGTATTGTAGCTTTGAAAGTGTTGATCGATAAGTTGCATAAAATATTTTATATTATACTTAGAAACAACCGGACAACTGAATCGTGACTACGATTACAAACTGCTGGACATTTCAGCTTTTTGCCACTATGTCAAAAAGAACGAGAACTTGGTTGTTATCGAGTTATATTGTCTCACTGCAGTTTTATGACAGTAGCAGATGAACCTCTGCACACCAATTCCCCGGGTGCTTTTTAAGCTTGCGTGTGGACCTCACTTTTTTTTTTATAGGTTCATAGATTGCTTGGAAAAACATCAATCTCATGTGGGTGTGATTTCCAATGTCTGTACTGTATGACCCCATTGCCCTTCCTCTGGTTTCCACTGGGTCGCTCATGTCTGGGTTCTGAACCTACACCGCCCCGGTTATTATAGAGCGCCGGGTGATATCCTCTCTCGTCTTCCTTTTACTCCGCACCCTTTGTTGCTCACTTTGTTTCAGCCTCTACTTCAATTTTATTTTTTTATTTTCCTTGTCAAAATTGTTCTTTTCTTAATCGTACCAGCGATCACTCTATTCATGCAGAAATAAAACCAAATGATACTACCTACAGGGATTAATGTAATTGAAATGTACTTAATAATTCTCATCGGTAATCACGGTCTCCTTCCTTCGGTCTGATTCCATCAATCATGATCGGACGTGTCAGACTGGCCCACAGGTAAGGAGGTGACTAATTAATAAGTTGGTGGGGATCATTCCTTCCAAATGAATATGCTGGAGAAACTTAAATAATGTTTTAGTATGCCTCAGTTGTGCTTATCCTGCCCTCAAGTCAAATAATTTCTACTCTAATAACAGTTAAGTTAATACCCACGTCTTAATGGAAAGAGTGGGGCAACATTCTTAACATTTTATTGCATCAATTAAAACTAATTTTCAAGTTATAAAATGAATACTCTGAATTTATTATCAGCTTGATGCAGTAAAACATTTATACTAGACCGCTGAACTGTTTTTAAAGTGTGATATATTGCTCATGTTGCCTCAATGGACAGCATTATCATGAAAAATGTAACCTGATTTGATCTCAGGTTATTTAATGTATGAACAAAAAAGACTTGACATGTGCAGACTGTGCATGACACGTTTATCCAGACAGAATCCTCTCAGAGTTAACATTCAAAAACCACTGCGGCACAATCATGAACTGTCAAAACATCTTTCTGGCACTTTTGATTAAAATGACACAGCCAAGGTGTCTTTCCAAAGTTCCCACTCCCGGCTCAAACTGCTACCCGGCAACCTGACTGACGGAGAAATGTCGAGGAAAAGCTTTGTCTGTCATTTACCCACTAATTGGCTGATGGACCTTTGAATGTTGTGTCGGGGCTGGACTGTCACTTTGGCTACACTTCTGGATTATGTAGCAGCTTTGACCAGAGGGAGCGAGTTTTTTATCCTCCTATCAAATTCACATTTCTTTTTACTTTTTGGAAACTTTTAGTTGCATTTTCTCTTATCAATGGAAATATTACAAAGTGATATTGCTATAGTGTTTACAAAAAAGACAAATACATTCATATCATTTTATAGACAATATATGTATGTTTCAAATAGTCCAAACCATTTTGTTCTGATGAAATGGCAACTTTGCATCTGAAATCATTTTTATGCATTTCACAGTGTTTTATAAAGGTGGCTTTTCTATTACAGCCATTGTCGCTCTCTTGTGATACAACTTCTATGTAATTTATTAAATCCCTTCTTGTCCTTTAGACTATGTTTTACCCCTATTAATACAAATATTTTGTTTTGTATACATTATATGATCATAGAATTATCAACTAAAACTCAACAATTAGTACCTGATCAACCACAACATTTATTTAAGGAGTTGTTTAACAGCTACTTTTTCTCCTTTTTTATACTTTTCTATTTCAATTAACATTTTCATCTTTTAAGTATACATTTTATTGAATATTGTTTTGATTGTTTAAGCGCTTTGTGACCCTGGTCTGGAAAAGCGCTCCATAAATATAATTTACTTCCATACTTAATGTTATTTTTTTGTTCATGGATGTTGCCCAATACTGACTTGTCTTTGTCATGTAATTTGTGTTTTTCATGTATTACTTGTGTAGTATTGCTTATCGTGACTTTATTTATTATATATTTATGATATTAATCATTCAAAGCTTCAGCTTTGAAGGAGAGATGTCTCTTATGTGTAAAACTTTGATACAACAATAATTATCTATATTTAATTTGGCTCCATGTATGAACTGGTTGAACATCTCTATAACCACAGTTAAACTTCTCCTGCTAATCACAAAAATGAGGTTAAAGTGTGTTGTTGTAGCCAATAGAAATGAACAGAAGGATGGTTTGACCACTGGCTGGATGACAAGCTGCAGCGAGGGCTTATGAGATCAAGCAGCTTCTATACAACTATTGCAATGTTGGCAGTGGTTCATCTTGGGGCTTCCCATCCACACGAAAGCATTAGTGCACACGTTCTCTTCACATAAAACCTTCATCTTCAGCCACTGAAAAGCCAAACCTGGTTTTAAAGTTTGAGCAAAATATGTATTACAAATATATAATTTCAACTTTGTTTCTATTCTATGTGGCTTTACTTTAAAATATAAGAATTAAAGAAAATTATGTTGAGTATTGCATATTTGCAGCCTTGATTTTGCCTATTGTTGATGATTCAAATGGAACTCAATCTCATTGTCTCTCTTTTTGTTTGAAACTTACGTAAATCCTTGAATGCAACTCATGTTTTTGTGACCAATCGGAGCAGAGTGGGCGTGGTTGCTTGGACGAGATTTTGTCTCAGCTGAAACGGAGCATTTTAAGTGGGCGGGGCTTAAGCGTATTTTCTAATATAAATATCTTGATTAAATGAGAGTTTTGTACAAAAAGGAATATACTGATGAGTATAATAGAGGTCCTAGAACAATTTAAGAGACACTTAAACACATTAAGTGCCATTTAAGTCAAGGGTATTGCCGATGGCAGAAGAAGCCAATGTTTGACATGTCATAATGGATTCATAGTTTAAGCTGACCTTTGTCTTTACAAAGCAAGAGCAAGGATACATCAACGAGGGACAACTGTCGGGATGTTTTGATCATGTTGATTGGAACAGTAACGAATTGTCTCCATAGCAGCAAGGTCTTAGCTTAAGGTTGCTTTTGCTGAATTATACATGTATGGCTGCAGTTAAATCCTTGAGTCACACAAAAAGACTTTCTTATAGACCCGATATTACTGAGCCATTGGCAGGTGTTCGACTGGGCTGGAAGGCTGCAAAGCAGTGGGTGTAGAAGGTCTAAGATAGTTTTAGGTGAGTGCCAAATTCCTTTGAGATCAGGAAGCATCCAGCAACACCTGTAACACTGTCTAGGAAAAAATAATTGCCATTATACTGTATATATGGCACAGTATTAACAAAGTTCACATCACTCAGAATCTCTTCTTTATTTGACAAAAGTAATCCTTTTTAGAGTTATAGAAAAATGTTTGTCGATTTTAACGAAGTGACTGGAGCTCATGTTCATCTTCCTCCAAAATGACACCCTTAAAATCGTCCAAATACCCTAAAAATTGTGCTAGTCTGTAATGTCTATCTTGTATTGAAGCCTCGACGTGAGATTGTTCCGGTAAATCTTAAACCGGTCTAAAAGAAATGGATTACTCTGAAAGTAATTGAAACCCTTGGTTGATCTGAGGGTGAGCGGAAAATTAGTTAAGTTTAACTTTTTGGTGAACTATCACTTTAGGTTAAATGAATGTCGTTAAGAATAACGGTTTTGACAGTTCCAGTTTCTTTAAAAAAAAAGTTTTTCAACTAAAAGTACCATCTTTACATGCTTCTTTGGTTTCTTTTAAGTTCTACCCCTTGGCTGATAATTTGCACTTGTAATTTAAGCCATTTTTTGAAAAGAAGAAAAGAAAGGTGTGTACGATTCTTCTCTGTGTAGTTATCACTTTGCACTACAAGTCTTCCATGGCCAATATAAAACAGTGTTTATTGTGGTCATCAAATATGTGAAAGAATGGAAATGATTTAAAACCTAACAAGGCTGATACGATATAACCATTTGTTGGTTTGTTTGATGTGTTGTTGCATTCTTTTCATACATTTCTGATATTGAATGGAAAGATAACAACATTCATTGAATTATTATGTTTCCACAAACTAAAAATCACTTTCCACTCCATCCTTGAACCGTCTCTAAGACAGTGCCTCTTAATGAAGACCTTCCTTTTCTAATACAGCCAGTCCCTACTCCCCAATCAGTTTGAGTGCTCTTAATGCCTCCCCCCGTCCTCCCACACTATCTTTTCCTCTTTTACCCCTCACCAGTTTTAATTGCTTGAAGGTCATTGACAATGATGTGACAACTTATTAGAGAACCCATCTGATGCCTCTGATTTTATACCTTACTTTGACACAGCGCTTGGTTTCCAGGCAATTACTGGGCATGCTATTTATTAATTTCATGGTTCACAGAGCATCACATGCTATAAATAGTGATGAATGATCATTCAGTCATTCATAATGTTGATGGTGCCTATTGATTTGGTGCAAGATGCTAAGGATAGAGTCTTTATCCGTGCCCCCGTGAATGGCACAGACTCGTGTCAGCGTACAAGTCTGAGGTATAAAGGAAAAAAGTCAGGCTAAAGAAAAGCAAACTTACACTGAAACCCATACATGAACCAAGTCAGTTTCATCAGCGAAATCTGAAAACAGAGCAAACTACCCATTTCATATTTAGACATATAATCTGTGGAAACTTTTAAAATGTTAATTTCTGGACAATCTTAATAGATGATTTAATATGAACTAAAATAGTTTAGTGGAAATATGGAGAAAAGGGTTTGTTTGTCAAGTTTGGAGAGACTTTCCTAAAAGATGGTTTTCCATTTGAAAAATAAAGACAAAGAAGTCGTAAGTCAATGTTCTTTAGGTTTTAATTAAGTTAAGTTAAGTTTTATTATTTTTCTGCAATCCTTTTTGGACAAATTCAAGTGGACTCATAAGATAAAAAATTATCGCACCATCATTAACAATACACGGCGAACTAAAGTAAATTGATAACACCTAAACAGATTGGCTAATGGTTAAACCAGAAATAGATGTGTATGTGTATGTCATTTTTTCACCTGCATATACCAAATTTAGTCGTAAGTGTTGATATACCCAAACTTGGATTCATTCTTCATCACTCACTTTTTTTTCATGTTTACTTTTGTTGTATGAGTTGTTTTCCCCTTTATTTATATCAATTAATATTTCCATATTTAGAATCAGATAAAAAAAAAATCCCACAGGAATTTGATGTGGTACAGTACAGAATATAACAATCAAATAATACGAATTAAAAAGAGATAATAATAATAAAATAATATAAAATAAATCTAAATAAGATACATTATCATAAAATGACATATCTATATTAATATAATTAATTAAAATAATAAAATAATAATAATGATAATAATATTCATGATCTGGACAACAGATGGGTAGAAATAGTTATTTAACTATGATGTTCTGACCAGTTTAAAGTGTTGTTTTATTGTTATAACTTTTATCCTTGATAAACCTTATGTTTTGGTTTTTCACTGTGATATACATTGTTGGCTTGGAGAGGTTTTTGGAAAAAAAATAGTTTGTAGAAATTGTGTTTCTCAATCCCTATATTAAGATCTGTCAGATTAGTTCAAATTATCTTTATATATGATAATTTGGTGTTTGAAAGGCCATTGATTGAGGAAAACTCATGTAACATAGAACCCACTAAACAAGATCCAATCCAAAATGAAGCGTTGATTTCCTGAAGTGAAGCAGAACTGGGCTGTGAATCATTCTCTTTATCAGAAAACATTCCTTGTGTCTGCACAGTATGATTTTGTCACATTAACTTGTCGAGGCAGAAGTTTTCGAATCTGTCTCCATATGAAGCTTAACCAGACTAAGTTTCTCTTTCCTTTCCGGAATACGTTTAACTTAGAAACCCTTTGCTAAATTTGCAACATAGTGTAACCTTAAAATAAGTCAAACTGTGGGCTGTTTTTAAAGTTTTCTCTACTGAAGTTCAAACAGAAAATTAGATTTATTTTGAATTAGCAAGACATATAAATAGTGTTTGTTCCCCACTTCTTCCCCAAGAGTCCTCAAATGCTTCTTCCACACAGCCTCTAGCCTTCTGTTTTCAAGTCTCACTTCACATGAGCGACTCTCTCACATCTGCAGCGCCGGCTGCAGCCTGAAGGTGTGAAAAGGCAAGGAAACATGCACAAGACTTTGACCTTTTAAAGCCAACACCATGAATGTTGACTCAGGCTGTCACCGTTGTCTTGTTATCATCTCTGAGCCACAACACAGGAACCATCGATGTCTCTCCACTTCCTGGCGTGTGCTGGTTTGATCACTGAAGCGTGTCCAACTTTGAGATTGTTTCTGAAGTTATGAAATACTAACAGGGAGGTTTCAATGGTGTATTTGTGGGATGTGCAGTGTGGAATTACACAAAACAATATGAGTAAGAAATAAACTAAAATAATACCACATTTTCCATTTATCTCGGAAAATATGTTTTGGGTTGTATAGAGGAGAGACTAGACCACTCAGAACTGCAGTGCAGAAAACTAATGTGGTACTATTACTGACATGTTGTTGTCTGTGAGCACCTTGTTAATACAATTGGATTTTGAAGTAAAGGTTGTTGTTTCAGGATCTTGTTAAACTGGGTCCATAGTGGCGTTATGTGCTCTCTGTGTGCGGAAACAAACTAGAATACCTCAGTAATGGTTTTAATACAGTGTCTTCACACAAACACTACGTGCTTTATATGTTTTGCTCTAATCTAATTTCTTCATGAATACAATGTCTCCATTACAAAGCCATTTCATGAGGTTTAATCAATCTATTACTAGAATATGTCATAATACAGGTCTCAATATGTAGTACAACAGTGTTATAAGTATACATAGAGACAAAGATTCAAACCACCTCTTGATTCTTGCTTTATTTCTTTTCAATAATTGTAAACTGACTGCATTTTTGACGTTCTATTTGTTGATTTTAACACCTGCTGAAATTGAGCTTGACCCTTACCCTAGACCTAGAGTTTAGTTTATTGGGCAACTAATGTGTTGATTTAAGTGTATCTTAAAAGGATCTTGGACCTCTACTGTGCTCATCAGTATGTGTCTGTTTGTAAAAAAAAATCTCTTTTCATTTAAATATTTACATTAGAAAATATTCTTAAGCCCCGCCCACTTAAATGCTTGTTTTTTCTGGAGATGAAATCTAGTTTCTTGTAACCACATCCACTCTGCTGACATTGGTCAAGTATCAAGGTTTGTCATGGCGTGTCATCAATACAGGTAGTCTCCACCTCCAAGGGACTTGTTGTATAAACAAAGCAGGGCATGATTACAGCTGGCTGGAGGAGGAGTGAAGACCATTATTACTTCATTATGGGGCTTCCTATGTTACTACTGCTATGTGTTTCAAATCAAACCCAAAGAGAGTTTACACATACCTGTGTTTTTGAAGTTCTCCTTTATTACCTGATTGAGAAGATCTCTACTTTTACAAACTTTAAAATACAATCAAAGGCCTTGTGTCCCGCAGCTTCGGCTGAAATATCGTGTGTATTTTTCTCTTGAGGTAAATTTATTCTGCTGAGCCCTTGGCCACTCATCTGTGCACCAAATGAATCAATTCAATTTTCTTTTCATTTACTCTTAATTTTTCCCTTTTTTCTGTTGGAAGAATCTCTTGTATGATACCAGGGGAAACGTGCCCTCATCCTTTTTGTGGTGATTAGAGACCTCGAGGAAACAGAAGTACACAGGAGACATAATGGAGAAGATTCATTCTGGTTGTCTTTTCTTTAAAGTAGGCTATTATATTAAACATTCCACAGGGGCAATCAATGGGAGGCGGCATCATATTTTTCGAAAAAAACAAAACACTTAAAGTATTTTTTAGTGGGCTTTTCATTTGACTGTAACGCTTTGAATTGCCTCATGTCCTGCACTTCTTAAGCAGGGGTTGAAGCAATATAGTCCAGATGTATCGGCCGATATTTCACAATTAGAGCCGGTAACAAGCCGAGCAGAAGCCTCATACCATGAATGATCTATTCAAACTTATTATGAGGGTTTATGATTTGAAACGGATATGACTTGATTCAGTCTAACATTCATTAGCGATGACATTGAGCAATGATAAAAGGCCTGACGGATGTGTCCACTCTGCAAGTGTTTGCTGGGAAATGTTTGATATCTAAGATCATGAAGTGTGATACTCATTCAGTGGATGAGTCACAGGGAGTTTATTTTAACCCACGAGGCTCTGACAGACAGATCTGCACTGTTTCATCACACTTGAACGTGTTGTAATTGAAAAAACTAGGTCCAGACAAATGTCAAGAAACAACCTTTTTACGCAATCAGGGGATCGACAGTAGTTTCAGTATTGATAAAATGTGAATAAATATGTTTTCAAAAATGAGAAATTGATCTTCAAAGAAACTTTTCTATATCACCATATTCATTTCTAAATATTATCTTCTACCTTTTGACAGTTCCCTTCAGGGGTTGCCACAGCGAATTAACCTCCACCATCTAACCCTGTTCTCTGTATTCCTCTCTCACACCGACCAATTTCATGTCCTCTTTCTCTACATCCATAAACCTTCTCTTTTGTCTTCCTCTAGACATCTTGCCTGGCAGTTCCAACCACAGCATTATTCTGCCAATATACTCTACTCAATTATCCCAAAACATCTAACATGTTCCTCTGATTGACTCATTCCTGATCCTATCCATCTTCGTTACTCAACAAGAACCTCAACATCTCACCCTCTGCTACCTACAGCTCAACTTCCTGACTTTTCCTCAGTCAGTGCCACTGTCTCTAGACCATACAGCATCGCTGATCTCACCACTGTCTTGTATATCTTTCCTTTCATTCTGGCTGATACTCTTTTATCACACATTACCCCTGACACTTTCCCACCCATTCCACCCAACTTGAACACGTTTCTTCACCTCTTTTCCACAAGCTCCACTGCTCTGGACTGTTGACCCTAAATACTTAAAATCCTGCACCTTCTTTATCTCCACTCCCTGTAGCTACATGGTTCCACTTGGGTTCCTCTCATTCACACACATACATTCTGTCTTGCTGCGACTAAACTTAATTCCTCTCCTTTTCGAGAGCATATCTCCATCTCTCCAGCTTTTACTCCAACTGGTCTCTGCTCTCACCACATATCACAATGTCATCTGCAAACATCATAGTCCATGGTGATTCCTGTCTAATCTCATCTGTCAGTCTGTCCATCACCACCGCAAACAAGAAGGGACTCCCAGCCAAGTTGGTATAAATTTCCTGCACCAGTCTAAGATACTTCTCTGCCACTCCAGACTTCCTCATACAGTACCATGGTTCCTCTCTTGGCACTCTGTCATAGGCGTTTTCCAGATCAACAAAGGCACAACTCTGACCTTCTCTGTATTTCACTACCAACAATCTTAAAGCAAATACTGCATCCTGTAATTCTCAACATCTCCTCAGACATCTGCTCACGCTCTAAGATATGGTTGAATAGTCTAACCAGAAACTCTACTGTGTCCTCTCCTAGACACTTCCATAGCTCCACAGGTATATCATCAGGACCAACTACCTTCCTTTTCTTCATCCTCTTCAATGCCTTCCCACTTCACCTTCACTAATCTCTGCTACTTCATGGTTCACAGTAGTCACCTCTTCTACCCTTTGCTCTTTCATTTTCCTCATTCATTAGCTCTTTAAAGTACTCTTTCCATCTTCCTATTACTTCTGTGGCATCTGTAAACAGACGTCACTCTCTTTCCTTAATCACCCGAACCTGCCGGACGTCTTTCCCATCTCTATCTCTCTGTTTTTCCAACCTTTATAAATCATTCTCTCCCTCCTTACTTTCCAACCTAGCATACAAGTCATCATATGCCATTTGTTTGGCTTTTGCCACCTCTACCTTTACCTTGTGCTGCATCTCCCTGTACTCCTGTCTGCTCTCTTCAGTATTCTCAGTGTCACACTTTTTCTTTGTATACTCCTGTACTTTCCCATTCCACCACAAAGTCTCCTTATCTACTTTCCTTCCAGACGACACACCAAGTACTCTCCTACCTGTCTCCCTGATTACATAAGCTGTAGTTGTCTAGTTATCTGGAAGCTCTGCCTGACCACCCAGATTCTTTCTCAACTCCTCCCTAACCCGCTCAAGTAGAAGAACTCACATTTCTCCGTTCCTTAAAACTCTTCACTGGCTTCCAGTTTCTTTCAGGATCAACTTTAAAATTATCGTTTTTACTTGCAGAGCTATTCATGGTCAGGCTCCTCCTTACATCACTGATCTGATCCAGCCTTACACCCCAGCTCGGGCTCTGAGGTCTGTGGATCAGAATCTACTTGGTTCCACGCACACGGCTCAGGACCAGAGGAGAGAAATCTTTTCAGGCTGTTGCTCCTAAGCTTTGGAACGATCTTCCTCTCTCTTTGCGCTTGATGGATCTACTGACTCCTTTAAGAAACATCTCAAGACGTTTCTATTTGTTCAGGCTTTTCCTTGATTTTCTGGAACTCCTGTGTTGTTCTCAGTATTATCTTGATCTTTAAAGTATATACTTTTTTGAGTATTGTTTTGATTGTTAAAGCGCTTTGTGACCCTGGTCTGGAAAAGCGCCATATAAATAAATATTACTTACTTACTTACTTACTCCCTGAAAACCATAGAACAATCCTGTCTTTTCAGCTTCCACCACTTTGTCCTTTGTTCTGCTTTTTGTCCTATTCACTTCCTTGTCACCTGATTATCTTCCAAACCACCTATGCTGACTTGCTACACTCACCACTACTTTGCAGTCATTGGTCTCCTTCAGATTACATCATCCATACAAGATGTAGTCTACCTGTGTGCCTCACCTCCACTCGTATAACCTGCATAACAAACCTGCCCATCACTTCTTCATCACTTCTATTTCCTGCGCCAACATGTCCATTGAAGTCTTCACCAATCACCACTCTCTCATCTCTGTGGAAATTCTGCATCACTTTATCTACCTCACTCCTGAATATTTCCTTCTCCTCTAATTCACATCCCACCTGTGGGGCATAGCCACTATTAACATTTAAAATCACACCTTCAATTTCAAGCTTCAGACTAATCAGTCAATCTGACACGCTTTTCACCTCCAGGACATTCCTAACCAACTCCTCTTTTAGGATAACTATGAAACTCCATTTATCTTCCTATCAATACCATAGTATACAACTTAAAACCTGCACATAAGCTCTTAGCCTTGCTACCTTTTCACCTGGTCTGCTGGACACCTTCCACCTTCCTTCTCTGCATCATGTCAATCAACTCTCTAGCTTTTCCCGTCATTGTCCCAATATTCAAAGTCCCTACTCTCAGTCCAAGAATCTTGCCTTTTCTCTCTGTTTCTGAACCGACCTTCCTTCTCTCTTCCTTCAACTTCAACCCACAGTAGCCCAATTTCCATTGTTACCCTGTAGATTATCGGCACCAATGGCGGTCGTTTTTAACCTGGGCCTTGACCAATCTGTTATGGAAGTCATGGTTGTGATTCGTATATTTGGATTTGGCACAGATTTTATGCCGGATGTCCTTCCTGACACAACCCTCTGAATTTATCCAGGCCTTGGGACTGGCTCAGAAAGATACTGGCTTGTGACCCCTTGAGGCATTAAACAATATCAATATTTGACAAACATATTTGAGTTATGATGCAACACATAGAGTAAAAACTGTGGATGGCGATGTATAAATTAAATATGTTAGGACCATTGATGCATATCCTTCCAAAAGTAGGCTAGAAATAATAGATAATAATAGTTTTGGTCTTCTCTAACTGTTGAACTAATGTTTTGGCTACTTAAATAGTTTACTTTGGGAAAAAAAAACAAAAAAAATAATGTTTTGCATCTCTTTCTATCAACCAGAGATTAGACATAGAAGTTAGAATAAAAGTTTTTATTGAATATGGTTAGGGTGTCATTCTGCTGGAGTTGCTCTTCACAATAATTCAATTTGATTCAAAATGTATTTAATTTATATTTATTCTCTCCAGAACTCTCCAGACTCACTCACATGTTTCAAACGTTGAAGTTTTCCTCTCCAAGATGCAGTAATTCCCTCATCATAATGATGTTTAGAAGTTATTACTTTATAAAGTTCTTACCCCGTCTGAAATCTCGGCATACATGGCGTGTTGAGAGCAAAGTCCATTATAACCTAACAATTTATCAATTCAATCCTCCTCAAGTTATCACGCCCCACTTTGTTTATACAATGAGTCCAATGGAGACTTATTGGATTGATGATGTGCGATGACCAATCATGGTAGAGTGTGTGTTGTTATAGTAAATGAGATTTAATCCCCAGAAAAAGCACATTTTCAACTTAAGAAACGATCAAATCAGTACATTAGTTCCCCCTTAAAAGAGATGCTAGTTATGGGCTCATGAAGCTTCATGAAGCCGAATTTTCAGACCTCAGTCAGTGTTACTCTTTTAACAATTGTTTAATAAAAACAGAGGTTTAAAGCGTAGAGCAGATTATAAATATGAAGAATGAATAAGGTAGAGAGGTAACTGACCTGTTGTGATTTATCCTGCTGACACTTTCCGAACACAGGCTCATGCAAATCTCCCCATGTGGACTCTAACTGTGCGGACACCGGAGCAGGAACCATGTAAAATCAATACCAGCGCCTCCCTGAAGTTGGCTGCTTCAGTGGCGCTGCAAGCTGGTGTGAGGGCTGCAGGGGAAAAAACACAACACACCGGAGCTATTTTCATAACACTTTTTCACGCATCCAATGTGCCACCAGCTTGACGTGCGGCCGCTTGGCATTCCGTGTCACATGGACGGCTCCTGAACCGCCGGGATACGGCCCCTCGCCTGACACGTCTCCTCAACCTTGTAAGACCACATGGAGTTAAAATGTAGGTCACATGAAAGCTGCACATGTTCATAGCTGAGTTTAGAGTTTAGTTCATCCACATATGTAAAAGAAAAGGTGATTTAAGCTTCAACCTCACATGGACACAAATAAATCTACATTTACCGTACATGCATATTTATTGCAGAATATATTTATCATTAGTGGACACATTAGTCCATTAATACTAAGCAAGCCCAATTAGCATTGAACTACTTCAATTAGGTCTGTTTATTTAAATATTTAGTTATTTGGCTGAACTACATTTTTTTCGTTTTTTAACTACATTTATTGGACACTTAACCCTGGTGTCATATCAAAAATATATATATAGTTCAAAGTTTGTAGTAGACCTTTTAAAGAGCTGTCAATTAAATGAAATAAAATAATATATAGTAAAACGATTAATATCAATGCTTTATTCCTTTTAAGCATAATACAATGAAATTATGTTTATGTATAAAAAAAAGTAATGCTAATAAACACGGATCAAATTAAAGATGGAAAAACAGCTTTTAAATTAAAAAAGGATATATTCATGAATAATCGGAAAAATAATCATACATAATTTCACAGGTTTTTGTTATTGGACTTTCATACAATTTTAATTATAAACTCAAAATATTATAAATTATTGAAATAATACAAATTATGTATCAATAAATGAATAAACTCAATATTACATATATTATTTAAATACATTATTTAAAAGTGTTCAAATTTAACTTTTTTTAAATGACATGTTCCATTTTAGAACACAAACTATTGGCATAAAAATAATAATATTATAAAAAAGCATTTGCACTCATTCACACAAACATGAAATACGTTTAAAACTGGTTGGTGTTATAAAGATGTGCAAGTATGTTTTCTTGCTTCAAAAAAGAATGACAGGAAAAAACTGGAGGTTTATTTTCCCCCAAAATGATTGCCAGTTGAATCAACAGTCAACATCTGTTGTGTCAGGAGGGGGGTTTCTTTTGACTTCCAGTTCATTAAGCGAGCGACATGGTGTTTGACTGCAGTTTCCGTCCCTTGTGTTCCCCCTGAAATTGTTTAACTTGAGATACCCTTGTGGCTTTGAATTGGGGAACAACATCAGAGGAAGAAATGTGGTTAAAGTGATTTGATTTTCATGGTAAATTACTTTTTCCCTTCTAAATGACCTGCGGAATGACGGTGGTTACTTACTGGATCATCTAAATTAACGTGCTCTGAGTGGGCGTCTCTGGAGCAAACAAACTTAACTCAAAAGCTATTTTGCAATATCCGGACCTAATATCTAATACAGCAGAAAGTTTGTGGATAAAAAGTCTGTTTTTCTTAGGGTGAAGTGGTGTTAATGGATGCACCCCGTGATCAACAACACCAGGAAATAATATGCCATGAAAGTGACTTTCCATTTGCTGGAAGCACACATAACCGCATTACACGCCAAAAGGCAGAAAAGCAGAAGGACAAAATTAAGGCTTGTTTTCCTTGATAGTTGCGTGTCTAATTTGCATGACTTTGCATAATATAGTCCATAAAGGCGACTATATTCATTATGTGACAGTCAGATCTTATTTTCCTTGATGAGGTATCAGCATCAATCTTGGTTAAGATACAAGTTTAAGTCGAAAAATTAGAAATATGTACCCTCGGAGACAAAAGCAACACCTGAGACGTCATGAGGGCTGTTTACAGTATAATTGATGCTATTTTAAATGTTTTATCTGACCTAAATTTGTGATTATTCAGAGTCTTGAATCTCAATATGGTAATTGATAAAAAAAAATGGAAATGTAATTGATAAGACAACGATTGTATTAACTAAAAAATGTGTTTTTGTTGCTGTAAAAAATCAGAATAATAACGGCTGAACATTATTTTTTTCTGCCTTTTCTGTAATTCCATGTATTTATTTTGGACCGTTTGAAGCAGATTGTGTAACAGATCTCTTCTCTTTCATCTTGATTAGATTTCATCACGCTTTGAGGGGTGAAAATGCCAATTCCCATATCAAAATGAATCATTTATTTGCAGTATTTAATAAATACTTGGAGTAATTGATTTGCTCCCTGATAACAAGAGTTCAAAATGGGAAGAAGTGTTGAATATAAATGTATAAAAGTATTGCTGTTAATTGGATGTTTTGTTTAGTGGTTAAAGAGCAATTACATGCCTTCAAAACCTTCACGGTGGGCCTACATACTATGAGAAGTACTAAACCACATTTGCCATCTAGTTTCAAATATTATTTCAAGGATTTTATCCAAAACTTTTTTCGTTTCATTCCACATTCAGCTACTCTACTTTCCTTTCGTGCATGGAAGAATTTTTTTTATTCTTAGTATTTTGGGCCGTCGTATTCTGCCTCTTGTTGTACTCGTTATAGTCTCTTATACCAGGTTCGTCACTATCAGTTCCGCCACCACACATGATTATTTTGCTGTTCCTCATTGGTTAATAAGTTTAACCTGTCACACTGAACTTTAAAGCACACTTATACGTTGGATCTGCAGACGTTAAAAACAATTTAATAATCCTGACAATGTACTGAAAAGGAGCAGAACATTACTCTATCTCAGACCTGTACAATAAGGGGTTTAAGTTCCAAAAGAAAGAAAATTGACATGAACAAGAAGCCAGTGTGTCTGCTAAGTTTAATTGTTTTTCGTATTGCTCCATCTTTAGTTTTTTTGGACAGAAGAACAAAATGAGGAAAACTAAACACAGGGCTGCCACATTTCTGAAAATAACAAGAGTCAGATTTGAGCTTTGTGATGTGGCTGACGATGCCATGTAAGTGTCACAGCTGAAATGTTATGTTCAATAATGGAATTCTCTAAAGTTATGCATTCAAATGTTATGAAATGTTTACTTTTTTAAAATCTTAAATCTGCTATTTTAAATGATCTGATCCTATTAATTGGGTGACGATCTAAATCTATTTTAAACAACTGAAGATGAGGCATAAATGACTATTGAACTATTGATAATAACTAAAAAAAATTGCTGATGCGCTGCTCCTAATTCGAAAGAGAGAAGTTTATTTCCTCCTTGAGAATTGTGTTTGGGGAATTTACCGTAAAGTGTAGAAAGAACTTTCCAGATTTAAGTGCAGCTAATAGGTGAAAAGAAACCAGACGATGACTTGACCACGCGTTGTTTCTTAACTGCATAATGAAAGATAGAGCCGCCTTTTGTTCCTTCCATGATTGGCTAGATTTACGTAAAAGGGATCACCATGAAAAAATTATATATAGTATAAAAAGGGTTAATATAAGCGTAGAAAAATTCGAGTCTGCTGTGGGAATGGCTCAAAAGCTTGAGTGTATGAAAGCATGTTATTCTTGTAATGGAGGAAAGTAATTGTCACTAGCAGCTTTTTTGAGGTCATGTGATCATTCTAATATTGTTTCTGGTGATGCATAATAATAATATTGTGCATAATTGATAATAATGTACAGCCAAAGCTATTTTGTGAGTCTAAATTTATGCATTTAATATAGAAAGTTGTGTTAGCCTATATGTACATAACGACATTTGTTTGAGAACCTCTGACACCATTTTATCTTTAATTTATTATAATCTTCAGCAACATTATGTTGCCAATCCTTCATTAAGTCAAATACCTTCTTGTCTTTAAAGCCTGAATATTATAGAGCAAGGTTTCTGATGAGTTAGCACAAGAGCTTAAGACTGTATATGTCGACCATCTTTGAAACCCAGAAGACTAATTACCTTGTGAAATAATTAAATGTCAGGCCCGGTGTACGCTCCCCTCAGCAGGACAGCTGAACAGGCCCGGCCCTCTGCTGGGAGATTCATCTCTGTCAGCTTAGATAAACCTGCCGGCCATCACAACGCTGGCACTCGCATTCAGCCTGATGAAGCCGTCCTGTTTTGCCTTCCCTGGAAAAGGACAGAAGGTCTAAATGAACAGGAGCTTTCATTACCGCTTCCGATTTCAGTACTTAGGAGCTACATGTTCCATTTTCCATTCTGTCCCCCTTTCCCTCTCCAGACCGGTTTGCCATCATGCCGTGTTACGTTGTGATGGAAATATTTTGATTCCTAAAGTAATTGGTTTCTGTTCTCTGATTAATTACTAATATCCTGCAACAATATGTTGTTTGAAGTTCAAGAATGATTAATGGTATTACAAAATATTTCAAGCGTGAAATATTAATCTCTGACTTGTGTCTTCATTATTATTTAACTTAAGTTTTCCTGATGGAGTAAGTGAAGATGCAGGAAATAGAGGTTGTGAGAACTGATGTGTATTTGGTCATTTTAGGCTCAAATGGACTTGCAAACCGTGAATGGAGAAAAGGAAGCGGTAATGGACTGAAGAGAGGCAAGGTTGGTTTTATTTATTTATTTTTTCCTCATAACACTTGCATGCATTAGATACAGTGGCGGGCTGTGCATTTCACACATAGGCCTTCAGTGGCGCACATTTGAATGAATCCACCTCTCAATAACTGCTTTAAGGTTCTTTATACACCACAGGGATCTGAGCGTGTTATGGGTCAATAAGATGTTTATCATCAAATGAACATCAGTGCATTGTATCAAAATATCACTCCCACTACAGTCTGTGTGTTTCCATGAGCACGAAACACACGCTCTGCATCGCCCCCCCCACCAGGAGGAATAATTTATTACATATTTATGAAAAATAAACAATAAAAAAACAAAATATCATTTATAAAATTACATTTATTTTCTGATTATGTTTAGGCCAGCAGAGAAGGCATTGGTGGCTCTGACGGCTCCGCCACTGATTAGATATGAATGTGTTCCTTTAGAAGACTAAGTCCTTCATTGAAGAAAAACATCCTAAAATATGTACATAATCAATCATCCAGGGCTACACTTGACTTGAAATTCCATCTCATTCATTCATTCATATTTTTTATCCATTGTGAGGGTTGCGGGGGGACTGAAGCCTATCCCAGTCTTTGGGTGTGAGGCGGGGGTCACCCTGGACCGGTTTGTCGCCAGTTTGTTGCAGGAAAATAAGCACTACAGTTAATAATGACACTCAGTTTAACCGAAAAATCAAGTTTAACTTTTCTTTTTTGGTGCATATTTTCTTCTAGAACAAAGTAAGGAAAAATGAAAACTACGCTTGAAGGGATTTACAGTTTTCTCTCTTTAATAGGGACTTTGACGGCTGCACTGGAACAAATGCTCATTAATGAGAAGAGTAGCTTGAAGATTCAAAATGCGTACGTCCGATCAAATCCTCTTAGCTCTGTTGGTCTTTACTTTGCAGTGATTCTGCACCTTTTTATTTTTTTATAAAAGGGGTCAACACTCTGTTGATGAGAGTTGAGTCAAATTCTTTCCTTCTTTGCTCTTCGAAAAGTGATTGACAGTAAGTGAAGAGTGATGAGCGTAGACGAGAACTACATTTTTTATATTTTGAATAAATGGTGTAATCAGATGAATCTATCACTCAATGTAACCTGACATCAATGTCATTGAGGAAGCGTGATGATAGACGTCACTTTTCAGGTTTTAGAGGGTTTATCTCAATGTATACGTCCTTTTAGCCCAATCAACGGCCCCTTATACATCCGTCGCAGCCGAATGAGAAATAACGCTTATGATCGGCCATGCTTTGAAAATGTACGATCAACTATCATCCCGATATAATTATAGTGTCAATGAAAAGGATGAAGTACCGACAAGAAAGAGGACACTCAAGGACTTCAATCACGCTTGAAACTTCTTTAAAACAGCCATGTTACTCAACTTTAAGTTCGTGACTGGAGACATTGAAGAATGTAGAAATATTTTAGCATGTGGGATGATTTTCCTAAAGGGTTTTTATTTTCAATGTTGGGAAATAAATGTACAAAATGGCCCTTGACTTGATTTTTAGTTGGTAGCAGAATCTGTACTTGTGTACATTCTGAAAGGGTGAAACTTTTTGCGGAGAGAATTGTGCAAATGATCTTGGTGTGGGCAGTACGATGAAAAATACAAGGAATGTTATTTTAGGATGCAGAGGTCATTAAGGTCAATAAGCTATATATTGCATGTAGTAAAAACATTTTTATTCTACAAGCTTAGATACCTGATGGAAAATTACTGAGCAAGTGTGTGTGTTTACTTAAACACACATATGGACATGTTCAATACTTGCTTGGTTTGAGATTACAATTTAAACAGAACACCAAGGAAGGAAGAACACCAACCAATTTGTCCTTTATCTAAAAAACAGGTGTTATTCATTCTAGTCTCTTTTTTCCAGTTGTGACCTTTGTCCTTGTTTGTCAGATAATAAGTTACAATGGAGTATAAAGATGCAAACAAAACAGCTTCAGAGAGAAAGCAAACTATTACTTCTATTAGAATGTTTTGAATTTGCTCTCTCCTTGTACCAGTAAAATTATTGTGTTATGAACAGACTCCTTTTAGTTTAATTAACAGAGATTCCATCGTAAAAGTCGAGCACGGATCTGTTAAGCCATCACTCTTACGACCTTTCCAAGATTAGGTTAAGGTAAGAGCCAAGACGGGAGAGAAACTTCCTTTTAGTTCAACCTTGAAAATGCCTACTCTCACTCAGACGTCCATAGACAACCAACAAAGATGCACTGGCAAATGTTATAGTTCAAATTTGTTTAAAAATCTGATATATTAACTGAACAATAAAGGCTGACCTTGATGGGGAAAAATACTTGTTTTCTCCGTTTTCATATTTATCAAAACATTAAATTTCTCGTCTTGCATGCATTTTCATCAGATGTAGTGATTGCTGCAGTGAAAAGGAAGTCCTGACACTTTGTTGTTTTCCATTTCATGATGTCCTTGGCACTATAATTTGACTGCATTTCAGGTTGCTAAAATTCTCTCCGCTCATATTTTATTTTACCTCTGGCGCCCCACTGCACTTATGAATTCCTTCTTAGTGTGCGCCGACAGAGCAGTCTTCCAAGATATACACGCTGCTTTAATATCAATATATCCACGTCAACAAAGCTGCTCAAGTTTTCACTTTTATCTGATTTTTTTTCACATTTCGGCTCAGAAGTTACATCTTACAAAACTTGTTCCCTGGTGCCTTTCTAGAGATTTTGTTTTCCTAGTCCTGAACAGCTAGAAGTAATCAGTCACGAATAAAAAAAAAACAGGGTTGGTCACTTCCTTCTCTGAGATTCAATTGACATTATTTATTAATGGCTAATGCTGAACCATTTTTGTAGCAAAAACAATCCATCCATGTGTTCATAGAGCACTATTTTCCCTTTTCTTCTCATAATTATTCTTTTAATTCCCCAACACCCCCCAAAAAAATGATCCCAACAATGAATCCTGTCATGATGTATGTGAGGAAAAAGCTGGATTAATTGACAGAGTAAAGGTAGACTGTATCCTATGCTTTTAAGGGGGACAGAATTCTGTGCTGTAGAATGAGTTCTTTTATTGCTCTCACGACCCAAATTGAAAGCATTACTGCTCCCATTCACTGTCCTCAGACACAGATGATGGTCTTTATTTTCAATCTCCTTTCAGGGTAAGGGAACGTGTGTGTGTGTTCATGAGAAAGTGACATGGAGGGAAGTGTTAAGTGTGTTCATCTCCGTGCTTGTATTTCAATAGAGGATACGCTGCTGATGATGTGCATATATCGGGGAACTCCCAGGGGCCTTTCTCATTACCATCTACTATTAACAGATGGAGGCCCCCCCCTGCACATGTTGAAAGACCGCCTTCACAGTACTAAAGCTCCAGTATTAGCCACTGGTGCTTTGACATCGACCGCCGTAATCCCGGCCAACATCTGTATTCATGGTGTGTCCCTCAATAGGTGCGCAAAGACACACTCCGATCAGGTCTTCAACAAATTCAATTCAACGGTTCACATAAGCAACCTTTACCACAAACCATGTCCACAGATTCTGACTTTATATAAATTGGTCATGGAAGTAAAGCATCCATCTATGTTCTTATTTGTAGTCAGAGGTGGTATGCCCTTTAAAACATTGCAAAATGATCATAACAAATTAATACAAATTAAAAAGGATTAGCTAGAGAGCCATAATAAAGTAGATACTATTCTCCAATTCACAATGGATTTGTGTTGATGCTCAAGTAAACTCCGTACTAAAATCTTTTTACACATTAAGTAGTTGCCAGAATAAATACTTGGAATTTAAAGCTTTCAAAGCTTTTTATTTTGCACTAAAACAGCTTGTTTGAATGTATTTAGGGCGAATGTAATGTCAGAAATTTACATTTAACATAATGTTGGACTCACTCCAAGTAAAAAAGAAAATGGAGACAAACGCTGTTGAAAATGCTTTTGAAGATTTATAAATTGTTGTTGCACTTTAGCCAAGACAAGGAATTTGAAAAATGACTCACAGAAGGACACTTTGGTTTCTTAAAAAGAAAATCATTAATCAAAATATCCTTGGAATGAAACAAATCTTTGCTTCATTTTACAAAATATTTCTTGAAATAAAGGTCACGGCATAGAACAATTCATGCATCTAATGTCTTTAAAATATGAGATATTTTTCACAATACTTAAACACATTTTTCAGGACTTTGTGGAGAGAAGTTTTTAGCTCAAATCTGTTGATCCAAGTGTCTCCTACAACCTTAATTGTCTTTGACCTCTATTATACTCATCAGTATGTGTCTGTTGGTACAAAACTCTCTTTTCATATATAAATATTTACATTTGAAAATGCTTTCAACACTCTGCTATCATTGGTGAAGCATTGGGGTTTGTCACAGCATCATCAATCCCGGAAGTCTTCGCCTCGAAGGGACTTGTTGTATAAACGGAGTGGGGTGTAATTACAGCTGGCTGGAGGAGGAGTCAAGCAATTAATACATCATAATGGACTCTGCTCTCGTAACCTCTCGTTCACCGTGATTTCAGACTGGGGAGAGCTTTATAAAGAAATAAATACAAAACATTGTCATGATGAGGGATTTACTGTATCTTGGAGAGGAAGACTTCAACATTTGAAACATGTGAGTGAGTCAGGAAAGTTTAATTTTCACATAAATGGTAGAAAGAAAAATGATAAAGATACAGGAAACAAAAGAAAAAATGCAGACATTAATCCGAAAGAAACATTGGTTTTAATAATTCAAGCCAAAGTAGATGCATTGAAGTAAAAAGACAAACGCCAAAAAAGATCAATTACTAAGTGGAAAAGGGAGCTGTTGAACCAAATAACCTGAGTAGAAACTGATAATCATAATAATCTCACAATCACACTATAATGTAACAAGTTCACGCTTCTATCCAAACAATCTTACTCAAGGGACCACACTGATATTCAAACCTAAAACTCCCATCGTCATCATTTCTACCCATGAAGCGAAGCAGCTGCTTTTAAATTCCAGAATTTCCCTTTCTTCTTTTATGGTGCAATGTGAACCAACCTGCCGTTTGGCTCAATTCTGAAAGGCTGTTTACCAAAAAACAATTCCGTAAAATAGAAAGGTCACATTTCCCTCATCCTGCACCCTTGTTTTCCCCCCTCTCTCTCCTCCCTTCTATCCGGAGAAAGCTGCCAGATTGCTTTAGCCTTTTTAGTGGAGCGAACTGACGGACAGTCGAGGCGCTGACAAGGTCACTGCCAGAAAAAGCATTTGTGATGGAAACAGCAGCTTTAAGGACATGGGCTAGTACACGGTGGCGGTATATAACATTACGTTGACCGAGGACAAAAAGTAGAGCGTAGAGTTAATTCCGTTGTGACATATGAAGGGACAGTACTAAAAGTGTGGTGAATTGAAATCTGTTCAGTTTGGTTTCATCTTAAGCTTTTAAAGCTAAACTTCTAAGAATTCTACAATATCATACGTTATTATATTTACTATTCATATTCTAATGCATATTATTATTTTTCCACCTTACTATCCCTTTTATACTTATAAAGGTGTTTATTATTGTCCCAGACTGCTGTCTACCAATGACGACCAGCCATTGTAGGTCAAAAAAATTTCTGAAATTAGCTTAAAAATAAACTCTTTTTCCTTTTATATCTCCTACCACAGATATTTCATAAAGTACACAAGCCTTTATTTATATAATGAATTGCTTGAAAAAGGCCCATTATGCAATGCAACAGATAAGTTGGCTCTGAGAAAACATGAAGGTTGAGTACTATATATAACTATATAAACTTATCATGTTTTCTTTTTTGGAGTCTTTGGCGTGTAGGCATGCATGTCAAGATGAAGTTAGGTCATGCTTGCATTTTGAGGTTTGATTCAGTTTTCTTAAAGCCATGTCTAATTTATCTCTTTAATAATTAATACTAACTGAACTGAACAGTAGCTACGAAATGTTTGTGGCTGAGTTTAACGTATTAAATACGATTGTTTCGTCTTTTTCCACAACTCAGATTTTTTTGTTTATTTTGTATCCACTTGTGTCGAGGAAATTCATAAGAAAATGCCTATTTAATTTATCGGTACTTTAAATTGTAATATTTACGTCTCTCTTCTGAGCAGCTTGTGTTTTAGTTCATGAATCATGCAAACTCTTTTGACGCTTGAGTACAATGTCATATATTGTGATCCCACTTGTCTTGATTGTCAATGTTAATCTTGTGACCTTGAGTCTCATTAATACTATTTTGTTCTTGGCTTTTTTCCTCCAAAACTTCACACGTGCTTGTCTCTGTTTCAGTGAGTGTTGGTTCACTGTGTGTAACTGGAAAATGAGCTCAGATTGTGTGTCGAGATCTTTGTTGAGATGCTTTCGGTTATGAAAACAGGATGTTTACCAAAAGCTTTTTATTATTTAATCTTTTTTTTTTGTTTTGTAGAAAGTCAAATGGTGTCCTCAAGTTTGTTTTCAATAACGCACCACGAATTGGGTCGAAAGTAAAGATACATGAAAGACATTATTCCTCCAATGATCTCTTCTTTCCTTGTACCAGTTCAAAAAAAAAAAATACACAAATTACTTCTGAAAAATGTTGCTGTTTAATAAAAAAAAAGGAGTAAAACTTCCAATTATGAATTATGCTACAAGGTTTACTTGCATAGTACATATATATTTTTTAAATATACCAACTTTGCTGTGAAACTGTTTTAATTGAATGAATGATAATAACAGCATTCATAAAATGTAGTACTTATATATCAGTTATTCAGATGAAGTCAGTTGTTGCGAAGGCCGATTTATGTACCATTAACATTTCTTTATAAATTCTTATAAAACGTATGTTAATTAATTAATGTTATTTCTAAATTCAAATGCTGTCAGAGGTGTCAATGTCTTTGAACAACTTTCCATGGCGCCCACTTTGATTCAACTTATTCTATAAAGATTGAAAGTAAATGCATATGGTCTTGCCTCTCTTGTCAATATAATTCAACGTATACTGAGCCTTTATCCTTGAATCACGTATGTCGTGACGGCGGTTACTGTTGCACACAACCTCCCATAAGACTTCCTCAGAGCATAGTCACAGGTATTTAAGAAGAATGGCTATTTGGCTTGAATGGGAAGAATTGCATTAAAGCGAATGCCAAAGGTGTCGTAAAACCTAATTGCTTTTCAACTGAGGAATAAAGAAGAGCTGCTTCTTCTCCAAAGTGAAATTATCCTGTTAAGTGGTCACTTGTACATCAGCGGAATGACCTCACACTCTCCCTATTAGTCTACTTTATATCAGTGTTGGACTGATTGGAAAAGTATAGTTTCCTGAAGTTCGATATAACCTTCACCAGTGCCATCTTCTACTCATCACCACTCATTTAAGGAGAATTACTGTGCATCGGTGTCAGCGATAAAATAAGTCTCCTCACAGTCATGCAAAACTTCAAGCTTGTAAAAAGACCGAAAATGTCTCCTACAGAATCTTAAAAACCAAAATTTGACAGGTGCTTTCATATGTGTTGTTATTTAAGGAGACGTTGTCTTGATGTTTAACTTAGTTGAGGTACCGCATAAGAGTTAAATCCATTAAAAGTCTACTAACTAACTATAATTTAAAAAATACTTCTTGAGGATATCTTGCAATCTTAAAATGTGACAAAATCTAAACATTTTTAGTTGAAAAAGGGTCAATCTTGATCAGGCGAAGCTACTGATGTGATCTATGTCCTAACTGTGATTTATGGTTGTTAAAAACAACAAGTCGCCAAAAGATTAATTTCCACAGGGTATCTGGACTTTCCCTTAGAGATAAGATGAGGATCTCTGTCATTCAGGAGGGGCTCATAGTAAAACCACTGCTCCTTCACATGGAATAGAAGCCAATATGGCTTTAACTTTTGAGACTCCTGTATGGCTCTATCTGGAGATGTGTCAGGCAACTTGAAGATGGACCTGGGGCAGACCAAAGGACACATCTTCCCAGGAGCGCTTTAAAAGAGCTCCTGGTGATTGTAAAGTCTGGCCCTCTTTTCTCCTGCTGCTGCCCCCGAGACCTGACCTTAGATGAGATCTAGAAAATTGATTGGATGGATGGATGCATTTCTGCCAACACAGCTTGTTGATAACAGTGCTAACATGTTGCAACGTCGGATATTTTAGAGATTAGAATCCAAATTCTCTGAAACCTAAGAAGGATTTTGTACCTGGTAAAATGATATTGGGAGTGAGTCTTTACACACACACATGCACAAGATGCTCACACATTCCCCTTCCAATTCTAAAATGTTTGGGGGCACAACAGAAGTAATACTTCATAGTTGTGCTGGCACTTCTTTAATGTGAAGGAATGGGATGAACCTGTCTGCTGTAAACGTTCCAATCACTGTAAAGCTTAACGTGGAATTTGGGATTGCTGGCCTATCAGAATGTGCCCTCTCAGCAGTCCTCGTCCTCATTTTGAGCAATGGTTTTCAGGTTTTTTGAGTTGCCAAATGCCGACCTTGTATTGACCTTGGTATGAAACTAAACCCAAAGGAAACTATTAGATTTATGTGGATAATAATTAATTAATTGGCCTTATTAATTCTTTATAAAACACTAGCTTGAATCAATCTCAATCAAGTCACTACTTTTTTGTTGTGATTAATGTTATTTACTGATCAGAGGCTCTTAAATTGATTATATTAAAAATCCAAAATATTGTAGAGGCTACTGAAATACTTTTATAGGATTTACTGAAAGAAACAACGAGAAATGTGAAGAAAAATGAAATGAAATGGTGATGATTGCTTTGATATCATGTAAAGGATGATATTAATTAATCAGCAAGTAACTGACTTGAAGGCTTTAATAAGTGTAAACTCTGGGAAAGCTTTACAACTTATTTTAAGCTAATCTTGTCAGCTCAGACCTATTTAAAAAATCCCAGCACATCAATCTCTACAGTAGTGATAATGTTACAGTTTCTTACGTCGTCGAGAGGAGAGAGGATGTCATGAAGACGACGAGGCAGTTGAGGTGAGGAGGAAGAGATAGGCAGCAGGATAAGCATGAAGGTGAAGACCCTGGATCCGGTTGCGTTGTGGAGTAACTTGGCAGGGCCCGTGGTGAAGACGGAGTTGCGGCGGGAACCACTGACATTAGGTTCTTCTTGGGTCCGGCCCTGGTCCTTCGTTGCAGGTTTGCAGAGATCTTCCTTGACCGAGTTTGCTTAACCGACCACAGAAATATCTTTACCCAGATAAAAGAATCACAAGTCTTTGACGCATGGATCTTCTCTGGAAGAGCAGTTTGGTTGCGTAGTGAAGCCAGAGAGGTTCAGGCTTGCTTGGCTGGATCACATGAAGCTTGCTTGCGTCTTGAGAAGAGGGAGCAGCAGGGGAGTGAGGCCGCACAAAGTTGCAAGGTAAGACCAAAAAGGTCAAGAAATGGGCAAAGAGTCAACAGTGGGATTGAAGAAAGGAGCGAAGAGCAGAGAGTCAAGAGAGCGATTTGTATCACTCGGGCCTTTTTAGGCCATTCTGTCGGGCTCCTGGATTGGTGGATGACATCTGATTCCTCAGCACCCATTGGCTCGAGGTTTCGGGTTGGTCCTCCCGCTGCCCTTCTCCTCATTTTGATTGACTTTGAAACGTCTTTTATTTGACGTTATTGAAAGATATGAGGTTCACACGTAATGCTAACTTATCATATCTTGCCCAGCTCTAATTAAGGATCAAAATGATATCAAACATCACATGTTATGAAAACCCCAGATTGAAATGCATGTTCAGGCAGTATCAAAACACTCTAATATTTGATTATATAGTTCATATGACTTTCTTCTTTGGCTTCTCTCTACCTGAATATATTTATTGGACAAGAAATTGACATTCAACATCCTGCAAGTCGTGTGGCTATTCTGGTTCTCCATGCCATGTTGGGGGTTGTCAACCCAGGAACGTTGGGGGGTTCTCTGAAAATACAGAGAAATAAAGTCATTTTTTACTTTGCATGAGATTGATGAACCTTATAGATGAGAATTTTTACAAGAGTCTGACTCTGAAGCAGAAGTCTCCGACTGTGCCTTCGAAACTAGTTTTATCTTGTCATAGAATCTGGTTATGGAATATTACCGATACGCTGAGGAGGTGACGAAACATTGAGTTACATCCAATTTAGCTAGCTATCCTCCAGATAATGCCTGTTTGTTTTGCTTTCACGTTCAACTAAATAAAAATGAAGTAAGAAGACCCTGTTAATGTAAAATAAAATGAAGAAATGAGGAACTCAAAGTCAGATTTTCAATGATTTTGAAGTGTGTCATCTAGTGGCTTGACTATATAACAACATGTATGGATATTAACTACGAGACTCGAAAAGACTCGAAACAGAGTTACTGAAAATAACTTCTATGCCATCACTACTGGAGAATATCACTGGTCCTTAAGGCTTAAGTGTCTTGAACAAGTGCTTAAAACTAACGCGAGATGTGAATGTGATGGGATACAAACATCACAACATACATCTTGAGATAAAAAAAAAAACACAACAAAATTCATGTCACCTCTGGACTTGGCAATTTCCTCTTCAAAAACATGTTTTCTTTTTATCTGTGAATGAAATTGATGGTTTCAGTTTCCATTCTCAGTATCAATTCTACACTGATTCAAGTCTTGACCTGTGAAAAATGTTTTCCTGATTTTTTGTCATCCATAGTAAGATGAAACTAAATCAGTAAATGTGGTTAAGGAAATGTTTTCCCAAACTTTTTTGTAAACACACCACATCATCTGCCGTATACTATGATTACTTCTCTGAATTTGAATAAGGCTTGTCCCAGTCCACACACAGTTGACTAAACATTGTCAGATTCGTTCTTTGTGTGATTGAAATAAGAAGTGAATCTGTGATCTAAGTGAGGTTGTGTATAATATTAAGCAGGGGATGATGTATGATGTTTATGTAGGCCTTTGTCCGAGTGAATTACTGGAGCATTCTCTTTCCCTGTGGAATGAAGTGCCAGCTGAAAAAGTTTAAGAAAGTTGTCAAATCCCATTAAATGTCTGCATTACAGCTGTGCATAGGTTGAAGAAAACATTAATGAAAGTTGAAGTGTTTCACTGCAATTTTAATATTGTCAATCAACGTGCTTCCTCTTTTCTCTTTTAGTCTCTTTAACTTTTTTTTTTACATCTTCCACTGGGCTTCAGAAAAGTCAGTCATTTTTTTTTTTTTTTAGGTCGAATCATGGCTTGGTTGAGAAATATCGCCTCCTCCACCTTAACAATTCTTGACCATTCTCCCTCATCATCTTTCTGTTCATGTAGCTTGTCTCGTCCAACATTATCTGTTCTCCTGTATCCAAAACTTCTGGCCTCTCTTAGGTTGTCCTCAAACTCCTTCATTTACACTCTTTGGTTTCTACCTGAAATTATTCTCATTTAGTAAAGAAAGTTTTTTTTTGCATGGAGTTTCCATCAACAGTTGGCTACCATTACCAGGTAGGTAGAAGTAGATCCATGTGCAGAAACAATAATAAAGAACAATTATATTAACAGTTTCAATTACATTTCAGTAGAGATACTGCCTAGAATAAATGTGAATAATATACATTTACTCTATATATATATATAATTAATAGTCTGATAGTTGAACAAATTTTTACAATAAAAGTAATTGTCATTATCTTTTGTATCAAACCTATATTTATTTTAACTCAACAAACATAACTAAAGGCTTTTACAGAGCACGGAATGAATCTAGCCCTTCTTCACAGAGATCATATCACACTGTGCCATTTATTATTTTCTAAACGAGTCTGAGAAATGTATTGTGACCTCAAAGGTGTAAACAAACCTGCACACCTTGTGATTACTATCAGCGAAAACCTTTTGATTGAGCGGTAGAACAATATCGCAGCAGAAAAAGACTATTTGCACTTGACTGAACCCCATCTGCCGATATGACCTGGATGACCGAGAAACTTCCCAGACACATAAAGTGAAGCTTGTAGCTGCAGTTCAGACAGTCGTCTCCGGTTACTCAGTGCACTCTCAAGGCAAACATCCAGCTCAGCCTTTTGATCTTTCCGATGTTCTGAAGCCCTCAGTTTGGAATGTTTTCCTGCCATGGCTGATCAACCTCCGTTTTTAACTTCTGCTGACACTTGCTGCAAGTGCTGTTGCCGCGTCTGCTGTTTATAAATCATTCTAAAAAACACCTTAGATGCATCTACCTGCAGGTTTTACTCCTCAACTTCAAAGATTCCTCCATCCATCCTTCGCCATCAAACTATTAAACACCTTCACATGCAGAGAAGTATTTTCAGGTCAGACATTGATGCATTCTTTTTCAGTGATTGCTGTAACTTTTTTTCTTCTTTTCCTTTTTGATATAATCAAAACATCCTTTTTTTTAAATCACACATTAGAATTTCCTTGAGTTGATTGAGTTTTTTCTCATTTTCAACAATTACTTTTGTACAATTGAATTGGTAGCACTTTCATTTGAATATTATTGTTGGTCTCTAATTAATAGTCAGCTATCAATGCCGCATATAAAAGACTTGAGACAGTGAATACAAAAAAATTAAATCAGATAAATAAAACCTTTACGATTCAAGAAATGTGTTGGACCCTGGCAAAAACTAAGTTGGGATTCAAAGAATCTACAATGCGAGGGGCACACACAAGATAACACGACATTGTAACCATATGGATATCGCAACTTAAAGTCACAATAATTTTACTTATACAAAGATAGATTAATACAGAACCTTCTCACAGAATGTCTCACTTCACTCTGAAGGAAGAACTGTTCGTAAGTTATTGATTATCCAAGAGACAAGAATAAAGTTCACAACCGGAAAAACAGGCTAGAAGACATTAAAACTGGTCTCTTAAATAAAACATACGAAGGTTTGTGTTCTTCCTGATCTGTGTCCTTTTCGCCACGTTCCAATATATTTAATTCTAAACTCATACAACTCAATACTTTAAAACACAGGCAATAATTAATATGTTAATACATGTGGTTGATCACATTTGATAACACAATAGCTTGGGAAATTCCCATCATCAACAATTCGGCAGAAAACACAAAACGACTAGGCAGGCCAGGCCGTGTGTTTTGAGCTAAACATGGTCTACACCACAAGTTAATTTGGAGTTTTATAAACAATCACAAATATTGTAACCAGAGTCAGATGACACATGCTTTATTGTTGTGATTCACTTGTCTGTTGTGTTTTATAATATTCATTTAAAATATTGTGAATGACAAAACCTGCCTTGACTCAAATGAAACCAGTGGACAAAACTAATTTTTTTTATTACTTCTAAGATAGCTTATTGCATTAAAAAAAAAATATCTAATTTTGATTTTTTACAAACAAACCAACAAGCTTAACTTTGGCAATTTAAGATGATAATCACAAACAGCACCACTGAAACTACTGGGTGATTTAAGTGTGATAAAAAAAAGATTCCATGTTTGAATTTGTTAATTTAGAGCAATTTAAAGGGATAGCATACACTACTGACCTTATGTGAGAAACATTTGATTCATATTCATACATATAATTCGATCATATTCACATCCAGTTGTGATTATTGCATAGCTTTTCAAGGTTATTTTGAATACAATAAAAGTCCACCCAGTGAAGTGAGACAGCAGGAAAGCAACCAAAACCATCAGTCACCAATTCTATTTCCCTGCTTGGGGAGGAGGTGCAGCCCGAGGGGAAGAACACTGACTTACACACCTCCACTTTGCTCCAGCTGAGGGCCCCCCACCACCCCTGAGATAGAGTTACCACAGGGGGCCACTTGGAGGCTAAACGCCTTTCACCGACAGGCCCCTCCGGGCCCCATTGTACATTCAACCCTCAGTGGGAACCCATGCTATTGCAGTCTGCAGCCACTCACCTTTTCCCAGAGACTGCCTCATGAACTTTGTGTGGCGTTAAATTCACACAAACATCTCGGAAATATACTCTTAAAGTGATTATTGACCACGTGATGGTCTATATAATGAAAAAGTTTTTGACATCTTACTTAATAACAGCAAAGGGAGATTGTATACATTGTGACATTTTCCTAGCCAAAAGAAATGGCTTTCTAATGGAATGTTTTACTGTTTTAAAAGACACCAGCCTCTGAAAGCTCTGCAGGCCATCGTCTTCTGCAAAAGGCCAATCCCCCGGGGTTTGGCCTAAAGATTAGGTTATTGAGCCAGGGGATGGATCAGGCCTATTCCCTATCCTATCTTTGCAGAGTTAAAGCAGTGATAACGCCTACTGTGTGACCTCAAAGTTCATAACAGGATAGTGCTCCCACCATGGAACTATGAGTAAATATATAATTTTTTCTTTGCATTGAGCTGTCTTATCTTAGACAACCAGCCAGCATTCTTGTCTTTGCACTTTCCATTAGAACTGAGACGGAAACAAAACAAGTCAAGCAGACTGAAATGACTAAATATAACAACATTCTTCAAGATATGGCTTTCTCATGAATAATTCTCTTTATGTTGAGTAAAATAAGCCGGGAACGTCTATGTAAAGAAATATTTTAGCATAAAAGGAGTATTTATATCAATTAAATTATGTTTAATCTCATTCTAGTCTAGTTTTCATTTACAGATAGCATATATCCTTGACTGTTGACTCTATGAGTTCAATTAGGCGATCTGACAACAGAGCTAAGATATCATAACTCTGTTAATGTGTATTCATGGTAATGCTTTAGGTCCTTGCAATTCCTCCTTTTGCTGTAAATCATTTCTGGCCATGCATCCAGCCTCTTAATGCACAAGCACACATACAATCCTTTTCACAAAAGCATCTCACAAACGACCATAGTCATGCAAAGCTAAAGTACAACCATTGAAGGACTTGTGTAATTGCCATTAAGCAACACTACACAATATTTTGACTTTTTAAATCTCTGTAATAATTGGCTTTATTTTAAACATTAACGACTTATGCGTTAGAGCTACTAAACTATTATTTAAACAAATAGCACTATAAACACACTTCTTTTTTTTTAACGCATAAAGAATAAAAAAAAAATCCAATTAAACTTTAATTTTCCCTTTTAAACTTAACTTAAAATATATATATAATTACTAATTAGTAAATGAACCTATGTATTTCCCCAAACTTCCTCCACCTAATACCATTTTCTTCCTCCCTTTATGTCTAACAGAAGCATACATTTCCAAACAATGTATTTGGAGACATTTCTACCTTCTCAGTGAGTAGCGTTGAATATAAAGTCCATCAATAAATACTCGCAATAATGAAGTTTCAGAAACCCTTTTTTCCCCTTTATTTTGATGTCTTACTTCATCGGGTTTTTTTATTAGCATTAATTCGTTTTTCCTCAAATCATGATTCAAACCTAATCCACTCATTTCACATTTTCTAATAATTCCCTCATGGAATTGGTATAAATTGTCAATCATTGATCATTAACAACTGGATATTTGAATGATCGAAAATTAACTTGCTAGTTTGTGTTTTCACATTCACTTAACCACACATATTAACATATGCAGCCATTGCTTGTGTCTAAATCATTGCTTGGTTTGAGCTGGCAGCGGAATGTACTGGGATGTCTTCCAAAAGACACACACCAAGCTTACTCCGAAAAGCCATCAGGAAGAACACCTAAGATCCTTTACTTCACCTGAGACCAGCCGTAATTCATTCCAGCCTGTGTGTTTGCAGCTGTGACCTTTGTTGTTGTCTCTTGGATAATTAAAAGCTCACAATGGAGTATAAAGATGCAGTTCTTGCTTCAGAGAAAAACTAATCAGACATGAGATTACATGTACTATATTACTCTCTCCTTGGACGTGTAGATTTATTGTGACTATTAACAGTCCTTTATATATTTTCTTTGAGCTAGATCTCTCACCTGACAATCAAATTTAGGTTGATGCTGATGTGCACCTGAAAAACTAGAAAAAAAATCGAGACAAACAAAAATAAGTAAATAAAAGTAAAAGCTGTTGCATTCAGCCAGTTATGGTTTATATTAACCAAATGTTATACTTTTTGGCATAATTTTAACAGTGGACTGTGACTCTAGAAAGACCCGGACTTAATAAATACCTGCAGGGGTGCATATGTACAAATTGGTTATGTGGTTGCCAGTTATCTGCTGCAGAGTATTTGCTAAGATAAGCATTGTGCCGTTCAGCTGCAGGCCTGGTTTGGTCTAAAAGGTTAGCAGTCATTGAGCTGCTGCTCTGCGACGCAGCTGCAGCATCTATCTCTGAGAGTAATGTCAGAGCTGTGACATTCTCCTGGTTTTACTGAGGGCACATTGGAGATATGGCCTGTCAGCACATCGGAGATTGGTTGCTCGATGCCAAAGGTGCAGCCCTATAAAATGTGTGTTTCTGCACTCCCTGATCTGTATTTGCATGACTAGTTTGTATTCCAATGTGGTTTATATACAGGTTGTGTGCAGCAGCCAGCGTAAGATAACCAATTATTTGTAAATATATGAGAACTGCTGTGAATCCCAGTATATTTCCAAAGTCTCTCTCGCTTAAAGCAGATGTAGAAGCAGCTCCTCTACATTAACCAAGGTTCTTCTTCTGTATAACTCCGTTTTCCGTCCTTCCTTCTGCTGACAGAAGACCGACTCCTCATCATCCTTTAGCTCTGACGTAAAACAAGCAAAGCAGACTCTGAGCCTGCAGAGACAAGGTGGTTAGCCAAGATTGGCCTCATTGTACCCAGAGTTTGAGGTGGGAGAGCTGGACTGACCATTCCTCCGCTGTAAGTGGTCATTAAAGAGCCAAGTGACAGTGCTTCGCTTTATGAGGAGATGTCTTGTTCGCGGTCTTGTCTCCGGCACTGGCCAGTTGCCTGTTATTAGGAGCAGGTTTGTGTTGAACCCTGTGAGACTGGTGGTCAGAGAACAGGGCGACAGTGTAACCACTGCTACTGTTGGTGTTATGAGGAGAGTATCTATTCAAATAAACTGACAAAATACTTCAACCAACTGAAATCCCTTTTCCTGATCATATCAAAACAAAATTGCATTCGTCACAGACCCTTCTTGTAGCTGAGATTTGATTCATTCGTTCATATTCTAAAATGATGTTGTAGTTACTCCTTAATTACGACTCAAACTGTTACCAAATGTAAGTCACTTTTAGAGAACCTCCCTATGATGATACTATATTGGTTATTTTTTACATATTTTTATCTGTAATTTTTTTTTTACTATTTTACACAATTTTAAACCTGATCACCTGTGCATACATTTGTTACTTCTACAACAACTTATTTATTTGTCATCAAAGCAGTTTAACAATGATATATTGCATAATTTTGGCAATTTAATTTAAATAGTTTATGCGTCAGGTCAAATAAGAGTCTTTATTTTCCTTTAAAAAAATATTTTTTTATTTTATTTTTCAAGTGAATCATCTCATTTTTTTAATATATCTTTTTGTGTTTTAGGGTATTTGTTGATTTTAAGTTAAGCTTTATTAAATTGTAGATATAGTGAGTGTAAATTTAACCAATTTTGGTGTTGAAGGGATGCGCTGTAAGAAGTTTCTAGTAATCTAACTTTGTTACTTTTAATATCAAGTAACAAGTAAAGTAACCAGTTTTAAACAGGTAATCAGTAAAAATGTATTTTTTATAGTAACTGTGGCAACATTGGTACTGAAGCAATAGTGCATCCTTACTTTCTGCTGCTCCGAAAATGGATCAACAATCAGACCCAGTCTTGATAAAAAGACTGTTGAAGAAGTTGTCGTTTATTAACCACAACTTTTAAATAAAAGTTTATCTTGTTGTGATAACAAGAGAATGAAAATGAAACTTTTTCTTATTCATTCATTTCCATATCGATATAGGGAGCTCTGGTTCTCCCTGAACGAACCTGTTTAGTTCAAATGAGGAAACAGATGAAGAAATTGAAGCAGAATAGAGTTGGTTGACAGATTGATCCAGAGGCAATCTTCCTTAACACCCGTCTTTGCAATTTCTCTGGATGGTATGTGGAGTAAATTTAAATGCTGTTTTTTCAGTAACTTAGTTTTAATTCAGCATTTGGTCATTAAATGATGCATTCAGATAAACATGTAATTTACAAAAGGCACTGCCAATGCAAACACAACGCGTTGTTTTTGTATCGATCTTTTATGTTGTTAATTTATTTTAAAAGTGTTAGTCATTTTAGTCATTGAAATGACTGGAGCAGCAAAAAAAATATGCTGAGAAATTAGAAACAAATAAAACATGACCAAGAAACCGTAGCTTGAAACGAAAAAAGATCAAACATAATAAATCATAAATTATTATTATTGTTGTTTTTAAATCAAACATAATATTGAACAAGAGAGTTGATATTTCTTTCGTATTTTATTATGTTTCGTCACTTCCTTGAAAAATAATATAACACTTTTTAATAGAGAACAGTTTTATAATAATGTTTTATTATATTTTGCACTATATAGATTTAAGATTATATTCACATTTACAGAGAGCTCACAAGAAATAAGTAAAAAGGACCTGGATAATTCATTAATCCGGGACGATGTGTCTCTTTCTTGGCTGATAAAGAAATGAAAGAAAATATTTACTAAGATTGCAACGTCAGCATTGAAGGGTTAAATCCTTTTACTTTTTTTCTAAATAATAATAATATTAATACATATGTGTTCTTATACTTTTCAAGGTGCGCAAAGATGCTTTACATAAACCAAAAAATGAAGATAGCATGCATACAGAAGGAGATACTAAGAATCAGTCAAACAAAACAAAAACTAGGCGAAGAAAAATAGGTTGGAAAATGAGATTACAGGTGATGTAGATGGTAATAAAAAGATGGGTTTTGAGTTGATTTTTGAAAGATGGCAGTGAGTCGGCATTTCTGTTGGCCAGAGGGTTGGAGCAGCCATGGCTAAAGCTCTGTCCCCAATGATGCGATGTTTGGTTATGATGATGGCGGCGAGGGTATTGGTCTCAGTAGAGCGTGTTTGCTGGTGGTTACTGGGGCACTGGAGGAGATCGGTCAGGTAGGAAGGGGCAAGATTGTTAAGGGCTTTGTAGCTGTGTACATGTTACTTTTTTCGTGATCATAAATATATATTCACACATGTCAAAATACTAAACATGGGTTTAAATGGCCTAAAATAAAAATAAACAAAGAAATATAGTCCTAAATTAAACCTTATTTGCCAGGACCGTCGTCTGGAACTTGATTTTGAAATAAATGTTTTTGCTGCGACTTTTCCTTATTATAGTCAATCAGTTACATTTACCCTTTTTTTCTTTTTTTTTTAAACTATTTCTGGTTAACTGAGTTAAAGTGAGCTTCCGTTAAGAAACCTGTGTCAGTTTGCATGTAGCAGGATGTTACATAATGTCTATCAGCAAGGTTTAGATAAGCTACAAGATGAGACTGATGTGGCCTACTGTTGTAACATGTTATGTTAAAATGTCTAAAAAAAGAAGAAAAAAAAAAACTGGACTTAATAAGCTTTTCGCTTCTCCCGCTTTCACTTTCGGACATGTACTGTATTATTTGAACTAAGATGAAATGTGATGATGATGTTGCAAACTGACATGCCCGAAATAAATATAAATATAAATCACATCCAAAAGATACAAAATATTCTGACACTAAAAATGTACATCAAAAGTCGTCACAACAAAGCCGGCGACACGGTCCTTTGCCCTACATCTACAAACGCGCGATTGTTTTCCCTCTCGACACGAAACGCATAAATATTGATGATGCATCATTTGATTATGATGGCCGTGTTATTTCCAAAGTTAATGGCAAATGTCATTTTTATGGCCATCAAACCACCAAAAATGCTGCTCTTCTTCTAATCCACTGAATTGTTCTCGCTCCAGGTACTCCGGCAAATGGTGAATAAATTACTTGCAGACGCCCAGAAGTCTTTATGACGTTCATTGTCATTCATCGAGCATCTTTCTGGGTTTTATTTATCTATCTTTATTTTATTTCTGAGAGCAAGCTGGATAATCTCTGGAGAAGGCTGGAGAGAATTACGCCGCATGGTGCCTTGGCTGGTTCCTTTCCCTTTTCTACTCACAGACCGCCCCTCCCCTCCCCATGCCTGATCCCCCCCCAATCCAATCTAGCCATTCATCAGATGGCAGTGATAAGCTCTGGGAGCACATGCAGTGTCGCTACAGGGCTGTATTTCACCTAAGCTGTCCATGTGACTGCGTTATATTGCTGTAAATGAATTATATATGACACAACCTTAACTGAAATGTTTCGCTGTGTGTGTGTGTTCTGCTTGTGTGCTTTGACTCAAAGGATTATGTTAATGACAAATATGTACAAAACCCTACAAGCATTCCTTTCAAAGTTCCTGTGTACTATACAGTGTAGATTAGCATGATAACTGTTTGTGTGTGCAAGAGTTTTTTGGCATACACAATAACAAAATTAAAAATCTGATCTCATTCCAATTACATTTTAGGTGAATAAGGACAGACTTTTACCAGGGTTCCAGATTACCATCTGGATTTAAATTGTTTTTGAAGGATTTTTCACTAATGTAGAGAAAACTGCATCAAAAACTCTACCCTCCTCAACGTTATTGTGTCGCTATTGTGAGTGGGTTTTAGATACTACTGCCACTTGCCGTCTCATGAAGCTAATTCCTATAACAATTTTTTGAAATGCTTAAAAAGTCAAATTGAATAATTTAAAGACTCTGCGAGGCACTGTTGTACTACTCTGCAAGGTGCAGTAGTATTACTCCACATGCGTCCAATGGCTCCATAGTATTACTCTGTGAGGTGCAGTTGTAATACTTAATGAGGCACTGTAGTATTACTCCACAAGGGCTGTGATATTACTCCATGAGGTGCTGTAGTATTCCTCTGAAGGGCTGTAGTATTACTCCAAGAGACACTGTAGTGTTACTCCACAAGGCGCCGTTGTATAAGTCCGTGAGGCGCCATAGTACAGGTCAGCGAGGTGCCCTTATATTTCTCAGCGAGGCGCCACCATATTACTCTACAAGGCTCTGTTGTATTACTACGCAATTCCGGTTGTATTACTCCATAGTATTTATTAATCCGTTTTAATCTGCATGGCACCATATAATTACTATGTGTATTATTTTTCCACAAGGGGGCATAATCTTATTTCACAGGTCGTTGTAGTATTTCTTTCAAGATGGCCCTGTAGTATTACTAGGCATAGCTCCACATCATTACTCCTTATTTCGCTGTAGTATTACTGCACGTGGGGCCTTGTTATTAGTCCATGAGGCGCCATACAATTACTCAGCGAGACACTGTAGTTTTAGCCCATTAGGGAGTATTACTTCAAATAAAAATAATTTATGCTTTGGATCAGGCTGTTCATTTATTAATCTCGTCACACTTTGTTTCCTGCACTATTCCTGTCTCAACACAGTCATGTGACCCTACGGAGCAGCGTTTAATACAGCATATCATCGGGTGCATTCATGGATATTTTGCCTTGTATTCCTGTGCACCTTATGTAAGTATAATAAAGTAAGATGCTTAGGTGCCTCTATTCCTAAATGATCATTGTAAAACAGGCTTGTTTCATGATTTCAAGCAGAAAAAGCGCTATGAAATAGAATGAGGGTTTTTATACTATACCCAAGAATGTTCCTCAAAGAGAAATAATGTGTTTGAGTGAAGGTTGCACACTGTGCCGGCCCTTTTAAGAGCGAAGGCCATTGAACTCCTTCACAGACTTACGACAGCGATGGCCTTCTTCGCCAGCTTGTTCAGCTGGTTGCTATCTGCTCCCTTTGTGACCCTTTTGCTGCTCTTCTGACAGCAGTGCTGGAGACTTCAGAGTGATGGAAGGTCTGATGAAGTCATTTAACAAAAAAAAGCAGCCTTTGTTCTTTGTGGTTTTTTTTTTAAGTACCATAACATAAGGAACTGTTAGCAATGGTATGGGTGGGTAACAGAAGAGGCGACATATTTTATAACTTTCCACTTTAAGACACACAAACTGAAATGATGATTGTCAAGAATGAGGACAACGTTTTACAATGCATCAAATCTCCAGTATAAGGAAAGGATTCTTTATCTAAAATATTGGTTAGATAAAAGAAAAAGTATATGATTGATACTCCTTCCTATGAACAAGATTGGACAAGAAAATAATAAATAATAATAAAAAATAATACATACTAAATTATCTATGTAGTTTAATCTAAAAGTCCGTCATCAAGTGTGTGTCTGGATAGTTTCAAGAAACTGAAATAGCAGTTGTGAAGTATGCACACTACCTTGTTATTGTTGGTCGTGCCAGTATTTACTACATTTGCGTTTCGATGTGGTGTGGATGACAACGACCTCGATTACAGTCCAGTACAGGATATTTTTGAGCCCCAAAAATTGGTAGAAGGGAAGGTTTCCAACAATGCGGAGCTAGCGAATATGCTAAAAAATGAATTTTTTCAGTTCAGTTTATTTTAAAAATCCTTTCCACAAATGATTTATTATCAGTTAAAACTGTAGTTCCAGCATTATTGTACCTTTTTGACTCCGTCTATTAGGTGATTTCATCATTTTGTTATTTAGTGTAATGACACATTTTAAATATAGTTTCCATATTTTCTCAATACTGATCATTACCTAAATAGCAAAAATACTTTGAATCAACGTTGAAACATTGTTAGGAAAAAAATCATATCTGATATTTGAACAACATTGGAAGTGCTCGCCATGATTGACATTGAAACAAAGTTGGATGACGTTTCAACTGTATATGCATTGCATTAAATTGAGGTTCCTCCAAACTCTGTCCCAACTGGCCACGGATGTCCAAATTCCTGCCAAATATGTCCCCTTCCCTATCATCTATTTATGATATTTTAAATCCCTGTTGATTTCACGACACTTTTTTTTTTTTTTTTTAAATGGTTATAGTTTTTTCCACAATGAATTGACATAGATTGCTTAACGTCAGCCATAACCAACTAATGTAATAAATAATCAACATGTCATTTGCTTTGTTTTGGGTGCAACTCAAACTTTAAAAATTTAAATTATTTAAAGATAATTGATTCCAGTATAATATTTTCATGTTTGCCCAGGATTATTGTGAAGTAAAAAAGTTGAAGCTTTCAAGTGCCTTTTCTTGTTACTAATAACTGGAACTCCTAAAGAAATATTGTTGTTTCTTAACGACATCGTTGAGATTAACAACATTAAACATGGCGAGGAAATATGGCCACATTGGCCTTACAGTTTAATCGTATCAAGTGATTAATCTAGTGTTTTGCAGCATTTTTCTTTCTGCCTTCTGAGTAATCTGCGCTCGTGTCGTGGAGCCGCTCAGAAATTATTTGCCTTTGATCGCTGCTCTGTGTTCAAGACAAAAGCCGGCGGATTGAATCCCGCTTCACAAGCTTCCAAACTGTTCAATTCTCCATGTTCAATTCATTTCAGACGATGGACATGCGTTGAATCAAACGGGACCTTCAATCCGCCGCTAGAAAATGAATTGCCTTCATTCTTTCATTAGACACTTTATCTAACTTCCATTCTTCTATTTATCTATTTGGGAGAGCATTCATGTGTCACTTTCTCTTATCCTCGGAGACGAGCGTGGAGACAATGGTTCCACTGCAGCATTTCCTCTTGTTCTGTCTCTGCTCAGCAAAACATGACGGAACAAATGAACCAATTAAGTGTGCTAGTGGCAGTGCTGTCCCAGGGGGGGCATCTGAGGAACTGAGACGGCCTGATTAGCTCAAAGGTAGGCCTGACTGGAGACAGCCAGCTCAGTCGGCCCCGGCGAGAAAATCCTTTCGCGCGAAACAACGAATCGGTGTGTGTTGCACTGTTTGCCGTTTGATTTGTCACGATTGGTGTCGAGGCAAAGTGGAAAAAATTCATAAAGGGAGAAACAAACAACATGTCTTGGTTTTAAGGAATGTAAGGAATCGGCTGAGGGAGTAAACTTTGTTTTAAAACAGACTCCGCTGCCAGTTATACGCGTCTATACGTGAGGCAACATGGCTCCCTGACAAATCGCATTTCTGAATGACAGCTTGAGCCTCGAACCGTTTAAGCCACTAACTTTATTTCTATCGATCCTATATGCTCCACGAACACCTTGATAGATTCCAGTTGACTGTAAACAAGAATAATCAGTTAATACCCGCGGTATTGATCCGACTCAAGCCTCCGATATTGAATCTACTCATAGACACTCTTCATTTTGTCTGTTGGTGTTGACCCAAAGGCTGATCTCAGCATCACTGGAGGCATTACAGTTGTCTTCATGTCCGTGTGGTACCGTTGGCTGTCTCTGAAATGTGTTTGTCTTAGAGCTTAAAGCTTATCCATTTCTTTATACTTAGTTTATTAATCCGTCCTTACTGTCCCACTTTTTAATCTTCAAAAGTGTACTAACCCTGAAATCCTTTTCCTTATTTTTTTTTATTAAAATTGATTCAGATCAAATATGACAACATCTAAAACCGCATCCAAACAAATATATAATAATTAAACAAGCTTTTTACCAAGGTGGGGGTAAAATATAAATGTTGTAATGGGTATTTTAATTGAAAATATCATGTCTAGACCATGAAAGCGAGATGGCAAGGTGTCTTCACAACACAACTCCAATCCCATTAATAAGGCGAGAAATTCCAAGTAACCTTGACAAGGTGCAAATGAAAAGTGAAAAGAATAAAGGGAAAATGGGGTCTACTTTGGAGAGACTGGGATATCAGTTATTCAGTTATTTCACTCTTTTTCTTTCAAGTTAATAATTCCAAAAGTTTTGATGGTGTCATAGATTTGTAGTTTTGATGCCTTCATTGAGAATCTACAATGTAGATATAACCCACACTTTTACAAACTTATATGTCATGTCGTCTTTTAACTCTTTACTGGATTCATCAATGGATTTTTTGACTTTTTTTTCTTTTAACTGTTTTCTACCTTAATATTTTGACATGTTATTATCTTTTTATAACTGTGCTGTCTTTAATGTACTGACAACTGATGTTTGTTATAGTGGAAAGCAGCTTTTAATACTCTTTAATGTGCTATATAAAAAATACATATAATAATATTTTAAAAAATGACATAATGCAAAAACCTGGAGATGTATGGAAATGAGACAATGGATTACATTTCGCTGGATTATCGGCTTTACAATACCCTAAGGATCTGAAAATCCTTATTAAATCTTTGTTAAATATGGTATACATTTCATTTAAATTAAATTGGATGTATTTCAATTTTCATGGAGTTCTTCTTTCCCCCTTGTGACCCATTTGCTTTTACTCGAACCCACCCCTTTTTAACCTTATTTTTCATTCAGTTTTGCAAAAGGGTCTCCCAGAAAAAAACGAAAGATTCGATATTCCTCTCTTTATTGTCCTCAGCTTCTCCGTAGATGTTTATCAATTTATAACAGTGAAATATTTTTTAATCTTGATGGCATAAACCTATTTTATTTACTTAAGCCATTTATTAAATGGTCAAGAGCACACCCTTCCTCAAGTACACGATCAGTATTTGAAATTCCTACATTTGACCCATAACTTATTCAATCTTAAATTTCACCACATCTGCAATCTTCATCCGTGAAAGAAATGGAGGCTGCACTATTTTCTTGTTTTTAAGGCACCTTGTCCCACATGGTCAATTTGTCACGATGCAGAATGCCAGGAGGTGTCCTTGGGGTTGACCACAGCTCATTGGTCTCTCTGACAGATGGAGACAGGAAAAGAAAGGGGTAAAGACATGCAGAGGTAGCGAGAGAGAGCGTAGGAGCAGAGGGACAATGAGCCTGACCGAGGCCCTGAAAACAGGTCTGTCCCACTCAGCAGAGCCGAGGGAGTGTGCAGCCGGGCTGTCAGCACCTCTCATTAGTCAAAGCTGCCTCCCTGACAATGTGACACTGATTACTGAAAGACCTGATTCAGACTTTCTCTCCTGGAAACGATGTCAGCTAAAGCTGCATGCCCGTGCACACTCTCCCACATGCACGGATTCTCTCTCTCACACACACGTACGTACACCACTGGGTTAGAGGTTCACAATAGACGCTCAAGTGAAAGCGTTCATTCTCATCAGTTGTGATTTATTTAAATCATGTTTGACATGAATGTGTGTTGAACTGTGTTGTGTTTCTTTTCTTGACTAATGACTACATTTCTTGTTTCTGTATGAGGCAACACTGTGCTCAATTATCTTATTGTCATTCTTGACATCTCAACATAAGCTTTCTGAATGGAACATTTAAAGCGGGTTAAGCATCTGTTTATTATCCACCTGAAACTCCAACGTTTCATTCATACATTTCACTACATCTGCTTAATTATCATGTTAAGAAATGAAATCATGTATTTCCAGATCATTTTTTACTCGTCGTTTGGATATTAAGTGGGACAATGTTTCTCAAAGGGCAAATAATGTCAAGACCCAACTCTCCCGGATTACTCACACAAAGTCATCATGATAGTGTTTTAAGTTTGAAGTAGTACTTTATAAAGCTCTCCTCCGTCAAAAAATCTGGGCGAATGAGAGGTTACGAAGAACGAAAACCAGCTGTAATCATGCCCCATTTTGATTATACAACGACTGACTTGGAAGTGGAGGTTTCTGGGATTGATGACGCTGCGTGACCGACCTCAATGCTTAACCAAACACAGCAGAGTGGGCGTGGTTATGATTAAGATTTTATTTCCAGAAAAACCCAGCATTTTCAGTGGCAGGGATTAAGCCCCTTTTCTAATGTATACATTTTAATTAAAAGAGAGTTTTGTACAAACAAACACATCCTGATGAGTACAATAGAGGTCCAAGATCAATTTAAGAGGCACTTAAATCATCACATTAGTTGCCCTTTAATTCACTAAAAATGTGAATTTTTAAAGCAATAGTAATAGAAAAAATGTTTTCATTTTAGATAATCTTATGGAACCTCAGCATCACTGTAAACATAACCTACTTCAGCCCAAAATTAACTTTTCTCCACTTAGTTAGATTATTCCCGATTGTGAAGTACAAAAAAAGTCATCAATCTTTCATGTATTTTTGTTGAATACACAGATGTTGAGGGTGAGATCTGAGCTATTGATGATTCCATAAGTTCATTATAAAATTGCAAATGTGTGATGGTGAGCTGCCTGGTGTTGTTCAGATTAATATTTTATCAAAGAGTGTCCTATTTCCTCCAACAAGAATCCCATTTCAAACAGATTTACGATTCCAAAGTGGATTTTCCTTTAAAACATAATTTAGTTTTACGAGCTTTGAACATTGGAGTGATGTTGGAAACCTTCTCAAGTTTACAACAAAACTGGTAACCGGAGAGAGAATAAGAAAGGCTAAAGTTTTGGATAATATCCAACCAAAACACGTTTAAATAAGATAGTTTATATACTTTAAAATACCTTCTAAACCCCCTTAATGACCTCAGTTGCTGCATCAAAGAACATCATTCATTTTTATTCTCCTCATGCCTTGTGTCTCTCAACATTCTTGATCCATCACTGTCTCACAAACTCAAAAAATAACTTGCTAAATATGATCTTAATCTCTAGTCAAATTATATTGAAGGGAAACAAATATTTACAAAAAGGACTTTGAAGAAAAAGAAAAAAAGTCACACAAAACATGAGGAGAGAATAGAGTTCTATTTAGTGAATTAAGTTATTTTGAGTTCATTCATGAAAAATACAAAATATAATTTAGCTGTCAGCTATTTTCTTTGATGCGCTATTTTCTAATTTAATTTGTTTTTTTATTAAAATTAATGAAACATTTCTAAATCTTTTGTGTACTGGCTTGAAGATACAACCATGATTCTGTATTAGTATGATTAGTATTTTGTGTTTATTCTTGGATTCCATCTCTGTGTATGTACTTCCATTCAAGAAATATTCCCATTAAATCCCTTCCCCTTTACATTAGTTCTACTGATAGTGAAAGTCTCTGTATACTAGTGATGGTGTGATGAAGCTTAATGAATCAAATCTTTTCAGAATCCACTAGATGGCGGTCTCTTCACTATTTTCCATTATTTTCAACAACTGTTCTCATGAAACATCACAACATTTTCAAACTGTTGGCGCCACCTACTGACCTCCAAACGACATGACAGTGCTTCATGAAGCTTCATCAGACCATCACTACCTGTTACCTTAATAATATATGTCCCTTATCTTATCTTAAACACTGCCATCTGTATAGGTCATCATATCAAAATGAATATTAATCTACTTTGACTTTGAGGCCACTTACAATTTTTCGGTGAGCCTGTTTTGGCCCATAGGCCTTCAGTTTGACCCTGATGTTCTGAAGCTTTTTTTTTTTTAAACTGCAGTTATAAAGAGATAAGAAAACCATAAGACTCATATATTTCAGGTTGCCTCAGAACTACATGAATATCTTAGTGTGAAAACATTTTTCAACTGAGAACAGAATCAAAACAAATGTGGACCTGATTAAAACAATGAGCATGAAAAGGTTACTTGAGATGTGTCATCTAGTGTAAGACTTATTACTTCTCCAGGTTGTGTATTTGCTGCTGTTTTTTATGTTTGCAACATAACAAAAAAAAACTGGAAAATATTAATGAAAAGACAAGGAAAGAAAATGAGTGAAAATAATTGTAGACAGATGATATTTTTGCTATAGAATCCTAATGCATACCATCATATCAACTGTTAAACATGTTTTTACCTTTCCTTCTCTAACCACAATGAGCAAATGTATTTAAAAAGTATCGCCCAACTTCCTTCTCGGCATTTTGCCTACAAAGAGCAGAATCATCATTCTCGATATTCCGAGATAACCAAAAGTTATTCCTCTTTGATCGCCCACAATTCTTTGCTGCTGACGTTGCACCAAGATTGAAACATCTGTTCTTCAAACTTGAGATTGATGTAGCTTCTAAAGGAAAAGTTTCACCAAAAATTAAACTTTAACTAGATCATACCTGGATATCTTCTTCACGGTTTATGTCTTGGACTGAAAAAGTTTATTGATTAAGTGTCTCTTTTTTCGCAGTGATCGAATGAATCGTACTCGTACCTAGACCTTTTTAAATAAAACTTTAACCTCAAGTGAATATTCTTTTCTACTCTACGTATCAAGGTCTTGAAGATATTCAAGAAGTATTATGTAATGGCTGACTTTTATAACGGGTACTTTGCCAGCTGAATACAGACTAACTTATCGCCAAACAGCGAGGGAACTGTTAAACCATCTGGCGTAAGCTTTGATTATTTCCAATTCAGTAATAATCGGCAGATACATATTTGAAGTATTTTTTAACCTCCCTTTAAATAGTTGAGTGTTTTCTTTTTTTTCCCCTTTCGTAGATGCAGATTTATATTTCCGTTGATGCATTATAAGTGTATTTAATATTGAAACCATTTTCTTGATCAATCATAGACCAATTATCTACAGGGGCCCGCATAAGGGTCATAAAGTCTGACTTTATCATCATAATAGAAATGATTGGCTATTTATGTGTAATTATATCATAATTCATGTTCCAGTACTACCACGATAAAGGTTTCTGATTCTGATTACTATTTGAATTCCAAATGTAAAAGGTTTTAGCTATGGAAGTCAGGCGCCTAATGAAATGTATATTTACCAAACTGCTTGTAACAGGAAGTAGGAGTTTTGTTGTGATGTTGTCTTTTCAACTATTTCAATTATCTCTGTGATTGTTTTCCTCCACCAAACACATGAACATTGATCTACATTTATTTTGAGAAAATCCCCTAGTGGGCCACATAAAATAACTTTGAGGGCCAGATTTGGCCCACAGGCCTTAAGTGCTGATTATGCTTAGTGCTCAAAATCATGGATGGATTGATAGATGGATGGATTGATAGATGGATGGATGGATAGACTTTATTGACAACAGGCCTTGAGTGCTGATATTGCTTAGTGCACAAAATCATGGATGGATTGATTGATTGATGGATGGATAGACTTTATTGATAAAACAAGAACAAGAGTAAAGTTCAATAAAAATAAAAGTGCAAGATGACACAATCTAAAGATAAAGAACACAGATCAAAGAAAAATAAAAGAGGAAAAATTGTTACCTTGCCATCTCGAATTAGAATCTTTATTTGTACAATATTAATATCTATACAATTGACCTTGTAATGTGATGCGTGGTGTTTGAGTTGGCTGGGCCAGAATAAGGGTATTCATGATATTCAGTCTCTTGTGACTTAGGCTGTGTGTTTTTTAACTGTTTGGAATTGTGGAATTACCAGGAGTGTGGTCTATTGATCCGGGTGACATTATGACCTGCAGGGGGCTCTACAGGCTTCAGGCTTTATTAGTTAGCCTGCAGCTAACTCCATCTAACTGATCACTGGGAGCTCATCCCACTCGAGCATCTTGTGTTTCACTCGACTTGAATGTTAAGTGATCTCTCTTTTGCCTTTTTAAATCATTCGCACTTAACCCTTTGACCGATTGACAAACCCATTCATTTTCCAATTTACCTTCCCAGTGATGCACACAGAAAACATTGCGTGATTCTCATGTTTATTTGAATGAAAGTGGTGCCACATGTTTTCATCAACATGCGGATGGTATGTTCTGTATTGTCCACATAGATACATAAAATGTTGCAGCCTTCACTCGCTTCTAGAGAAGAAGGTCAGCTGCCGTTCAGCAGGGGAATTTGAATTAGCTCTGTGAGGAAATGGTTAACTGGAGAGAGACATGATGGAATGCTTGTCCAACAGCTTTAAGGCAAAAAACTCTTATTGTAGCAAACATGTTTCATTTTTGCCACTTTAATTTCCAGTAACAAGATCACAATATCACAATATTATTGCATAACGATACATTGTAGACAACATATGTAGATATCACTAAGTTCATTTATATGAGCCATTGATTCTGCATGCTAATAAAAAAAAAGAAAAAGAAAAGGTGTTTTCTTAAACCTCAGGAAAATGGTAGCTTGATTAAATTCCATTTAATAGTGAAATATTGTCTGTTGCCTAAAAAGTTGTGTGTTCAATCCCAGGTAAGGCCATTATTCTTTGTTTCCCTCAGCAAGACACTCTAGTATTGGACTGATGAGGCTTCATGAAGCAGTGTCATGTCGTTTAGAGGTCAGTAGATGGTGCCATCTGTTTAAAATGATTTGATATTTATTAAAACCGTTGTTCAAAACAAAGAAAAATAGTGCAGAGACCGCCATCTAGTGGGCTCTGACAATAATGACACTGCTTCATGGAGCAAATATAAACCCAAATAGACCCACTAGACTGAAATCTAGTCATCGTTTATCACTTTGACAATAAGAAAACTGTGATTCTGATGCATAAATATATATTTCATTACATGGTTTATCATGTTTTGACATATTCAAATATATCAATAAAGTGCAGGGAAAAAATTCACTGATCTGGACTTGAACTCACCAGAGAAATGCAGGTAGAATTAATTTGCCCTGAATTAACACTGACAACAAAACACAGACGTTTAACAGATTTAAAGAACACATTTTACTTTTACTTTCTCTGTTATTTAAAAAAAAAAAAAAAAAGTAAAACAAAATGAATTGAAGGTGAAGTTTAATAGTTCATGTAGTTATTTCAGCAGTGAATGTAGAAAATAAACAGCATAGTTCAATATTAACTAAAAAATTTTTTTTTTTGGATTGCTACACAATATTATTAGAGGTCAATTGCAAATGTTTTACTCTAAAGAAATGCCTTGCCTTTTCTGCACCTTTTATTTCCGCCAACTATCTCGCTTTTTTTGTTGACCAATTGTAAGCAGTGTATATAAGTAAAGGTTATTTGTTAAGTGCCTTTCGAGACCAGGGTCACAAAGCGCTTTAAAAATCAATAACAATATACAGTTAAAATGTATACTTTAAAAGGCCAAGACAAATACGACAAACACAGGAGTCCTAGAAAACCAGGGAAAAGCCTGCACAAATAAAAGTGTTTATTGAAGGAGTCAGTAGATCCATCCAACACAGAGGGAGAGGAAGATCTTTCCAAAGCTTAGGAGCAACAGCCTGGAAGGATTTCTCTCTTTTGGTCCGGAAGAGTGTGTGCGGAACCATCAGCAGATTCTGATCCACGAGCCCGAGCTGGGGTGTAAGGCTGGATCAGATCACTGATGTAAGGAGAAGCCTGACCATGAATAGATCTGAAAGTAAGAACCACGATTTTTAAATTGATCCTGAAAGAAACTGGCAGCCAGTGAAGAGTTATAAGGATCAGAGAAATGTGAGTTCTTCTACTAGAACAGCTCCTTCTTTTTTAAACACGGAAATTAACTGTTACAATAGTCTAAACAAGAAGACACAAACGCATGGATTACAAGCTCCAGATCGTGTTGTGACATCATTTTGCTAAGTTTAGAGATTTTCCTGAGTTGAAATGAAACAAGTGAAAATAGTTTGGCCACTTGTAAAGTACCTTCATTCATACATTTTAAGTATTATTTGCAGAAATGATTCTTCGGTTCAAAGAGTATTTGTACGCCTCACTGCTGCCTGAAACATCCTCTTGCTTCCCTCAGTATGGCACTGTAGTTACAAACCTGCTGGCTGGAGTTTATTTACTAAGCAGTGGGACTCAACACACACAGACGCACCAAAAGTGCTTCAGCATCTTTGTGCAATCACTGCCGGCTGGGATTCGTTCTGTGTGCGGACTCCCCTACGTGGGTCTCCTGTGGGTACTCTGGTTCTCTCCTGCCAACCGAGAACATACAAATTAGGAATACTTGTTGAATAGAGGAACAAATATATTCCTGTGGGATTTCTCTGTCTCACATCACCAGTTGATGCTGTGTGAATCTGTAAGTGTGTGTGTGTGTTGTACGCAGACTTTTAGTTTTTTTGCAAGGATTACTGGACAAAAGTGTAGATATTAAAGTCAAATATAGATAATTACTTACATTTACTGGTAAAACCTATGATTCACTCAAAGAACAATTTAATGATGGTTATTATATTTTACACAGAAAAGAAAGAAAAGAGAAAGTAACCATTTTTTTTATAATAGCATGACTGACATGGTCATTATTGTGTACCCCTTAGATACATTAAAATCAATTCACATTCACTCTTTTATAGCACGTTGTCCTTGAGCAAGCTCTCCTTACAAGTTACATCTCATAAAGACATTCACAGATTCACAAATACTTTGAACATGTAACCACATACAGTACATGAATCAATTTGTTACCAAAGATCAAAAAAAACGATGGATGAAGTTTTATAACCTTATGCTCTAGCACAAGAGTCAGCAACTTATTCTCTTTTTAAAAGTTAATCACTTACTTGTTTATGAAATTACTATTTGGTTTATAGTTATCTGAAATGTGTAGTATTATTATTTAAGTAAGTATTTACAGTATATGACATTGTATTTTTCAGGATGGAAGAAAAAATATATTATTTCAATTGCTGTTAGTTTACAATCAATTAATAAATAAATACTAATACATTTTTACCAGTCATGGTCTGGTGAAGCTTCGTGAATTAGTGTCATTATTTTCAGAGGCCACTAGATGGCGGTCTCTGCCCTATTTTGCTTTTCTTGGACAAACTCTTCTAATGAAACGTTGCATCATTTTTAAACTGATGGCGCCACCTACTATCCTCTACACAATGACACTGTTTCAATAAGCTTCATCAGCCCATTAATCATTTTTACTAATTAATAAGATAATACTTTAATTAATAGCAATAATAAATTGGTTTTGAAGGGTTTGGTTATTCAAATTAAAGATTACTCATTTATTTTCTAAAGCAATGAGTAAAGAAAGAAAATAATAAAACGTTTAATAAATCCATTTGGTTATAATTTATTTCATAATTTATATAATCAGACGTTTTGGTCGAAAAGTGAAATTTAGTAAAACATGTCTTTAATTATAGAAATGAAAAAATGATCATCCGCTGATAAAAATGCTTATCCGTTCGTAGTTTGACGGTTCAGACCTTGGGGGAGCAACATAATGTGTCCTTGCCTCAGCACAAAAACACTTGTACCAGGACCAGCCGAGTCACCATTTAGACACGGTCGCCACAAAAACGCCGAACACACACGAGCCGAAGCAGCATATCTGATGCTCTACACTGTAATTCTGCATGGTTAGCTTTCCACCCGTGGCTTAGCGTGTTAGAGCATTAGCGACTGAGCCAGGATAGTCCTGTCCAGGCGCAGTGAGTGAACGCCATTCACCGACGCTGTCACATGATTGGATTGAGGCAGACCTAAGCGCAGCTTGAGCTGCACTTATCAGCTGGCTGGCAGATAGGACTTGTCATACTGGCTGTCAGATCTGATGAGGGGACCTCAATCCTCACAATGGAGCTAAAATGCAATCTCCTCCTCTGCAGCTGCATGCTCTACCTCAGGGACATGCTTATTAGACTTTGTAAACAGCCAAATGTGAGCAGTAGACTGTAAGAGCTACTGTCAGGCGGGCGGCCAGCTCGCCAAGCCTGGGATCAAATGCAAAAAAAAAATCAGTCTTGTAAAAGAGGGATTTAGAGGAAATTTGAAAAGAGTGACGTCTGTCTATTTAAGGAACCTGCCTTTGTTGCCGTTGACAGCCGATGGCCTTGACGAGGCTCGATATTGATTTTAAGCCGGGCTTTGACATTGTTCAGCGCTTGTAATATCGCCTTCTAATTCAGACGCGCATCAAGGCCGGAGAATGAACCTACATCTGTAGTGGTCGCGGTCATTACAGGAGTCAAACATGAAGGAAAAGAAGTATTGATCAGGTTTTATGATCCGTAATGACGATGATGAAAATAGCTCGATGAGTAGCGGCTTCCTGGTGTCATGATCTGACAGTTTGATCATCAATCTTTGCAGGTATCAGACAGGGGGACATTCCTGGACATTCCATTAGACACATCATTTTTTGCTCTTTACAGTCTCAAAAACCAACTATTTTCTTTTATCGCAGTTGTAGATAGATACAGATACAGGTCCTACAGATACCAGACGCTGTCAGAGTGTGAATGAAATTGTAAGAGTCATTCATTATATTCACTATCAGGTTTTTAAGAAACAATCTCCTGCGAATCAAGGGGTCTCAGAAAACAAGAAGGACTAAATGCACTAAGTGTTTTGGAAAATTTCAGGCAATTCCTCATGTCTCATGACAATTTTATAGAAAACCCTTCCAAATATCACGAAACTCTCCTGTTTCAAAAAGTGTAATTAAAAAAACAAAACATTTAGAGAGTACAGACATGCATCAACATTTTCCTCTTTTTTTTTTTACCAATATTATTGTTTTACATCTAGTCGATGAATACTGTTACACATAATTAAAAGGATAGTTCAGTTTTTGGACGAGGATGAAGATGAGAAATGAGCTCCAGTCTCTACATTAAACACTAACAGTTTTTGCCGATAACTCCCCCCCAAAAAAATTGCTCTAAAAAAATAGACCCAACCCATAGTCGACATGTGAGTGAGGTGAGTAAAAAATACGTGAAAGTTTAATTTTGGGTGAACTATACCATTAAGCATATCAAATGTTTATGATAAAATTAATAGTCAAATGAATTTAACATCACAGTAGGTGGCAGTAACGTTCCAAATCCTGCTTGCAGTACATTTATATATTTTTTTTTTTTCACTGAAATAAGATCAGAACTTTTTTAGGTATTTTGCACAAGGCAGAAGAAAAACATGGCATAAATGAGTATTATGTACAGTAAATAATGTCACACCACTTCAATTAAAACCACATTTTTTTGTTTTACAGACTCATTTCAAAAGGGATTTAATTGTATTTTTTTTCTCATTCTGTACAAAATACGTAATTATTATGATGAAAACATTTTTTTACAACTTTTTGTTAATTAAAATGAAATATAGAACACTTAATATACTGTACATAAGTATTCACACTCTTTGCTATGGCCCTCAAAAACCTTTTTCACGTCATCATTATTTGGTTTTATGTGTAGATTGATGAGGAAAGAGTCTAATTTAATATATAATATATATATATATATATATATATAATTTTAAAATAAGTCTGTAACAAAAGTGACAAAAGAAAGTGAAGGGGGAGTGAATACTTTCTGTATTAACCGCATAAAGACGTATTGCACAACTTAAATATATACATACATACATCATAATCCATTAGTTACTGGTTAGTATAATAGCCTGGTTAAAGATCATATTGTCTCTGATCATTTGGAAGTTATTTTACAAAACTACATATTTTCTCTACATTTCTTTCTACTTTTTTTTAACCCTAATTGCTGCCCTTTCATTTGTCCCACGTGTTCTCTAAAGCTTAGTCCAGATTTACGTCAATCATTGACATTTTCTTTCTCAGACAACGGAAGCCTGCAGTTCTGAAGCTATAGTTGATTATACGTTATAAACTAATCCTACAGGTTTTACAGGTGAAATTAGAGACCCCACATGGATATAGCAGAATTTTTCTTCTTACAGTTTTTCATCATCTGCTTCCCTCACTTCAGCTTTTCATTAAACGCCTTGCTGTCCTTGTGGAACATTTTTACAAGCCGATATGCAGAGGATTGCCACTGGAGGCCAAGGGATGTTTAATATCTAGCAAAGAGCAAAGGGGGCTTCTTGATGGAAACCTATTCCCTTCTTTTCCCATAGAGCATGCAGTCTCTGTTCTGCTTTACTGAGATCATTAATTTTTCCAAAAGAGATCTCGCCGGCTGAGACTCATTCACATGCAGATAGCACTATTCCTCTGGAGCCTTCCCATTGCTTTTCTCGCTCTCTTTCAATCACTTCATTTTTTGCACCCCGGCTCCCTCTCTTTCTCTCTTCCGTACTGTCCTGTAATAGGCAAATGGTTAGCTTCGCAGCCTAAGGTGACACGGCGCTCATCGTTCAGTGCTGCGAGCAGGAATAATGCCACTGTGGATCCATTACATGGGGATTTGTCTCCTATAAAGTGGGGAGGGCGTTTCCTAGCGATACAGACATTTATCTACGGCGATCATTCCTCTTCTCCAACGAACGCTGGGAATGTATGCAGCTCCCGTTACGATACGACTGTTGGTGTTTCTCTCATGTTCGCGGCGGCAACGGCGACCCCCATCTACAAGAGATAAAAGAGTAAAAAAGACTCCCTCGTCGCCCCGACCACAGGGACGCGTCGCTTCCCCCTTTTATCCGCGGCGCCTCTTCCTTCGCTCACAGTGAAACATCACGTTTACGTCCGCGGCTGAAATCTCTCCGATAAACAGCAGTCCTAGCGTAGGTGATGTAATGAGTAATTAGCGAGTCGTTACTGCATACGTCTGCTGAAAGGATCCGCTCACCCACTCGCTCTACTTTCCCAGTTCATATCTAATTTGATTGACTTTGATGACGCGTTTTTTTCTTTGAAGAATTGATCAAAGCGAGGGTGTCTGATGAGAGCAATGCTAGCAGTTGGTGAGAAGGTGAGGGGGAATACCAATCGTTCTGGCCGCAATGTCCATGCAGAGGTTGAGACAAACACAGGAGGACCATTATTAGGTTATTTGATTGGGTTTTAATAAAATTATTCCACAATTAATTATGTTAAAAAGTGTCAGCATCAAGTGTCACACTGCAAAATTAAATATCTCATTCCTTCCCTATATTCTTCTTGGTGCAGCATGTCAATCTTCTTCACCTCAACCCGATCATGTTCTCTTCAACCACATCCATGAACATATTTCCTTGCTTTCCTGTTCCTCTTTTTACCTGCACCTCTCAATCTTAAAATTTCCTTTTCCTTTCCAGGATCTCACCTCTTTCTTGTCCAATAACAAAAAGTGCAGTTTTCAACAGAAGAATTTCTTAGTTGGCAGATTCACATTTATGTTGTGTATGGTAATCTCTAAAGATGCCAGTGTTTAAGATAAGATAAGGAACAAAGTAATGACGCCAGCAATTGTGCAGAGACTACCAACAACAGTAAAGGTGACATAAAAGGAAATAAATTAGAAGGGACCTTTCGGACTGTGTCACAATTAGACTTCCTGTTACAGACAGTTTTGGTTTGCGTGCGATTTAAACTCCTGCTCTAAATTTTTAGTTGTAATATTTGTTTTGTTATCATAACAGTTTATTTTCATGTATAAACAAGAAGCAGCTGTCTCACCTGAAGTAATTACAAAACTCTGCAGCGAGACCGCTCTAGTAGAAGAACTCACAATTCCTAGATCCTTAAAACTCTGCCTTGGCTGCCAGTTTCTTTCAGGATCCATTTTAAAATTCTGGTTCTTACTTTCAGATCTATTCATGGTCAGACTCCTCCTTACATCAGTGATCTGATCCAGGCTCAATCTGCTGGTGGTTCCGTGCACACAGTTCAGGACCAGAGGAGAGAAATCCTTCCAGGCTGTTGCTCCAAAGCTTTGGAACGATCTTCCTCTCCCTCTGCGTTTGATGATTGATTGCTATTGATCATATTTTGCCCTTATCAATTCATGGCTGTTTACTTTGGTTGTTGTGAAATTTTAACAGCCGCCATCGTCCACCTGGATGGTCTTTAGTCGCCACTGGTCCAACAGCCAGGTCCAGGGAGATCAAGGAGAAAAAGGCTAAAAAACAAAGCATCAAATTACTTAAATAAGGATATTTTGGCTGTGATTCATTGTGTTTTTCAGGGTAATTCGGTAGAAATTAGAAACGTAAGAACTTTTTTCTTGAATGCAGTAAACTCAGAAATTCTGAGAAATATAAGATGTTGTGCAAGTATGATATTAAAATAAATCATTGAATTAGTTGCTGTTAAATGCCAAACTATACCCGCATTAGGGAGTTGAAAAAAACAAAAACATGTTAGCTGATGTTACAGAGACGAGATAAATAAATGACCTTTGATCTGTTGCTGCTGCTTTTTAAAAGCATCAATTCTAGTTTTTTTTAACCAAGATAAACAGAACACAAATAGATGCATCAAAATAGTAAACATTCAAAAGTCAACACAACATCTTTCCGACTGTGGCGGTCGCCCGTTAACAGAACCAGCGTGGACACATCATTAACCTCCGGTTGAAATGCTCAGCAGGCGTGTGAACCAGGGGTCCACTGAAGTCGTAAATGAATACAGGAAGTTCATTCATTTTACCTTCAAAAGAAGCAGGAAAAACAACTTCCGAGCACAAATGGAACGCACCAGTAGGTCTGAGATGCACAGGATGGGATTAAAACAGAGAGTGACACGGAGGTGAAACAGGTGGAAAACTAATTATGTCAAGACGTAAAGCAACAGCGCAAGCGTGCGATCCCACTGTCCGTCATGTGGCCTCTTCCATCAGATTTTTTTTTTTTCTTTTTTTTTTTCTTGCGCTCGTGTTTGCGACTTTTTTCAAACGCTGTTCTTTGTGTGTGTTTTGCAGTGGTGGCTGAGAACAAAGCGCAGGACCGAGCTGGGCATCTGTATTCCGGTGCACTAATGGAATCACTGAGGCTAAAATGGCAGGAGGTGAAAGGTGAGTGCACAGAGAACAGCGGACAGCTCCACACCGCCGCGGCTGCTGCTGTCGCTCTGCCAAACCACTCGACTGTGATGGTATGAGAAGTGTGTTTGACTGTGTAAAGTGTGTGTGTGCATGAGAAGGAGGCAGGTTAAATGGCTCGGTATTAAAACACCAGATGGATTTACAATCAATTGCTTCATATGTTCCCATGATGGCGATGATTTCATCACAAACATTGAGGCTTCTTTTCCCATTTCGTGCAATCCCTCCTTTATCTTGTCCCCCTGACCTTAAGCGGGAAGTTGGAAGACATTCTGCCGCACAACATTTTCAGTATATATGCGCATAGTATTTTATTTTGAAGGTCAAATGTGGAATCCATCAGCAGTAGCCCACTCCCATGTAACAACTCCTGAATGTCACACCAACTTCATGTTGCCATGTTGAGGCAGACGATGAGTGACAGCAACACATTCAAGTTATAGATAGAGAAAAATATGTCTTTTATGACAAATTTGCTTTTATCCGCCTCCTGATGTTTTAACAGAAATTAAAACTTGAAATAAATGTCTCCACAAGCCTTATTCAAGAGCACATATGTTAAGGTTGTTGCCATTTGTAATCTTAAGTACAACAAGAACACAACAATAACGATACAAGAAAAAGGAAGGACTTGGAATTAATAATGTTGTCCATTCTGTTTTCAATTGTATATTGTTTTTTTGCATACAAAATTATTCTAAATTTGCCCTTAAAATCTAATATTGCATTCGTTAAGACTGTTACACCCCAGCTCGGGCTCTGAGGTCTGTGGATCAGAATCTACTTATGGTTCCACGCACACGGCTCAGGACCAGAGGAGAGAAATCTTTTCAGGCTGTTGATCCTAAGCTTTGGAACGATCTTCCTCTCTCTTTGCACTTGATGAAGTCTACTGAGTCCTTTAAGAAACATCTTAAGACGTTTCTATTTGTTCAGGCTTTTCCTTGAATTTCTGGAACTCCTGTGTTGTTCTCAGTATTATCTTGATCTTTAAAGTATATACTTTTTTGAGTATTGTTTTGATTGTTTAAGCACTTTGTGACCCTGGTCTGGAAAAGTGCTGTATAAATAAATATTACTTACTTACTTACTTACTTACTTACAGCAGCAAAAGTTATTGAGTATTCCATTTTCTTTTTTTGGTAAATACCAAACATGTGTAACTCAGTATAGGAAACCATTTTATGATACTATGATATGTGAGAAACAACACTCAAATATTTTCCTTATTATAAGAATTACTTTTCAACTGATGTAACATTATCGAAATAAGGAAAAATAAAAAATAAAGCTGGAAAGTGGCTTAATGAACACAGCATCTAATATCATCAGTAGAATAATTCAATTGGATTTTTTTATTTTCTTCTTGAACGCACCAAAAAGTTTGTCTTAACTCATGGCAACAATAATTGTAACTGACCCTAAGAAAGTTTTTTTTAGTTTCACATTCTCAATTCAACCCAAAACAATGTCTGAATGACAATTCATAACAAATTGAAGTTTAAATACTTCAAATTTTACGTCCCAGTAGGTCGATGGGAACAGTAGCCGTTGAATACTTCAAAACCTTCCTGGATCCGGATTCAATGAATGGGTCCCTTGCATGTAATAATCAACTTTCAAAGATGCCTTTATCGAAAAACATGAAAAAAATGTTGGTTTACTTTTGCTACCTACATATAAAACGATTACCTTCTTGGCAGAGGGAATAACGTAAAACCTTTAGTCACACAACAAAAACGCTTTCACAGAACTTCATCAGACCTAAAGTCTTTCACTAATAATGTACACTGCCGTTTACGTGACAATAGAAGTTTTATTTATGCCTCCATGTCTAATTATTCGGTACTTTGGTGAATCTAAACACCCAGAAGTACACATGCTGTTACTGTTTGCTTTGTCAACTCCAATTACCAGAGAGTTGCTTGAAACAACATACTGTGAAAAAGTGTGTTGCTGCATTTGTTTTAAGAGTCTGTTGTAACAGCAGCGGTGTGAGCCGCACCACAGGGGTATCTGTAAGACATCATTAATCTCATCATTATATCCAAAAGCAGCTCTTGACTTTTTCCATTTACGCGACCGTCCTTGAACAACTCCCGCTCTCGAATCCTTACATCGGGCTACAAGTGTCGTATATGGGATCAAAAACTGTGTTGCTTGTCCATAAATCACTGGACGGTATAGATCCAATTTACCTGTCAGCTCTCCTGACCCGGCACAACCCTGCACACCTCTTAGGTCTGCTGATTCAGCAGTGGACGCTACATCCAAAATTAAAACTAAAGAGAATACCGCTGACATCGGCGTTCATGAAACTGTAGTAGACACGGTTCTCAACACGTGAAGGTGGGATCGCAACCTTTATTGGAACATTTGCGACGTATAGAAAAGTTGTGTGTAACGATCTTAACTAAATCAAGGGCAATCGACAAACTAAAAGCAAATAATATATGTTTTTCTGTGTGTAAATTAATTCATGTTTGAAAACACAAGATAGTTAAAATAACAGAAAGACTAAAGAATCAGGTGAACTGATGTGCTGCATTCGTAGGTGGTTGTTTAAGATAAACCGCAAATCTGGATCAAGGAAAAATGGAATTTTCCTTAAGCTTTTTCCCCTTATTTGAACAGTACAAAGGAGCTAGCCTTCTACCACACAGCTAGCAGGGACAATAAAGACTTTGCCGAAGGGAACTAACTATTGTAGCCAACAGAACAGGGCAATTATATGGCAGTGATTTCACAGCGGACTGTCGTGGACTGACTGATTGTGTTTTATACGGCAGTGCAGAGGGACTATTTATGTATGTGACAAAGAGCCTTGAAATAGTGGGCTTTTTCTTCAACGGTGAAGAGAGAAAAGCCACCAAAGCAAAGAGAAACAATGTCACGATCAATAGATCCTGATGTTGTATTCCATTGTTTTCCCGCAAACATAATGTCAGAGCGATTTTGTGATATATCAAACCCGAGTCAGGACACAATGGAAACATGAATGGTAGAATTTCTTGACTGTTTTTTTTTCTGCTGTTTGTAAGTACTGTACCGCTAAAAAAAAATCCCGATTCCGTTCGCCAGGCCTATTTGATCCTCAGGGTCCCTGTGTTGAAAATTGCAAAATGATCATAGATTAAAAAATATATATTTTCCAGTGGCAATTATGTTTTACTAAACATATATGAGGAAAATAATGGTTGAGGAAGTTCAAGTCTGACCCAATTTTTATTATTTTTTTAATCTATGTTTGTCTGTTTATGCTTCGCTTTATGCTTGGATAAGATACCTGAAATTAACCTTGCAAAAATGTTTAACAATATTTTTTTATTGATAAATTTAACCAGAACTACTGCCCTTCTATCTAAATTGTATCTTCAGATCATTTATAGCAATGAGCACCATTCAAATTGGTTCTTACAACACAACGGTCGACAAAGATTTATTTTCCATAATGCCCTGTGGTTTATTACCAGAGAGTTGAATGAACGTTGCATGGTAACAGCCACTATTGGCTGCTTCATCTTCAAACCAAATATGGGACAATTTTGTATTTAAACAGAGGGATAGCAACCTATAGACCGAAATAACCCAAATATTTATATAATATTCATATTTATATTTAATAATACCAGCTGTTTGTTTTTGAAACTACAATTTATTTATTTTTTTTCCACTTTACAATGTTTCACTTCCCTGATATCACTACACATGCAAGTGTGCTCTTACGTCCCACTGCCTTCCTCCTGTCATTATAAAAAAAACCTCCATCATATAAAGTGCAACAGCACACACGGATGCCACATAAATAACTATGAACATGATCGCCGTCACAGGAAATAAAGCAGAATTGTAAACTAAACCTCTGTCAACCATGCGGTGTTCCTGAGTGCACTGCCTGACATCTATAGGTGATACTGTCACACATGGATTACATTAAGTGACAGATCTCAAGCGCCGTAATTGCAGGAACAAATAAATCTCTTAAATATTGCTGTTGTGATTTGTCATATGACCATTGCCCAGTTGGAGCCCTTTTACCATCCATGATGCATAACAACAAATTATATATATATCACCATCCATTTTGTTTACCTTAACTAATGCAATGAACTGCACTGAAGGTCATTAGTGCTGTTATTACTATATTACTACTATTAAGAATATATATATATATATATATATATATATATATACGTATATATAATGGATCACATTATATGGAGGTTTACAGTGTAATAAAAGGCCTATTATTGTTTAATTCCTCTTATTTTTGTCTCCCCTGACATTTTTTTTGTCTGCAAACTCATTTTACTTATGTTTCATTATGATAGTGCATCAAACCTTATGGAGGTTAGAGCAGAGTATGAAAAGGTTAGTTGAATATGTATTAAATGATTGTAACCCTATGTTGGTTATCTTTATGTACGTTCTACTTGAAAACCTTGAACAACAGGAGATAATTCAGAAATAAATGAGAGCGAACATATTGTGGCAATACATAAGTAAAAATAAACTGAAGAACAATGGAAGTATAATTTGATATGTAAAGGAAATGAGAATTTCCACTTGTATTATTATTATTTATTTTCCCATTTATTTCCGATTTTTGCTATTTAATCTTAGAGGAAAAGAGGGAGACATCGGCAGAACAATGACTCTTTAATAGCGATCATTAGTTTGTTGCAGTGCATCGGCAAACACAGTTGCTGAAGAACAAACTAGGGCTCTGGGAGAAATGAGTGACGCCGGGATCAGGACTCTGTTGTGACGGCTCCATCTGCTCCCCAACTTTTGGCGACTGAGGTTGATTATTCTTAATGATTTATGTCTGATGTTGCTGTCATAATACAGAAGTTGCCACCAAGCTGGCGCCCCATTGTTGCCGTATCATGAGTCAATTGAATCCGACGACATATTCCATCTCCATAAATCAGCCCAGAGATTTTGCTGCTATTCCTGTAGTGTGATACACTTCTACTGTACATTCCAAGGAACACAGTTAATTGAAATTCACAGTAATTTAATTCCGTTTGACTAATATATAATCTAATGTCTCTTTTAAATCTTACATAAATTCCTTGACAATAGGTGTTAAATGATTGAAAAACGGATGATATGAACAAAGTGAGAATTTTAATGTTCGGATTTGTAACCGCTCCCACTTTTTTGTTTTGTTTCCCAACTTTGCTCGATGCTGAGATGGCTGATGCCGCAATGAGCAACCAGATTAGCACACCAAGTACAAAATAACCTGAAAAAACTACCACATGCAGCCCAATCTCATGAATTAGGTATTGAGTCTCAAAATATAATGAAAAATTGTAATCAGAATCAGAAACTTTTATTGCCAACATAGTATTTTTTGTGGCGTCAGTACAGAACAAAAGAAAGAATGGAACATTGTTTTATGGACTGTTAGGACTAACATTGAGGTAGAAAGTTTAATGCGAGGTATAGGAGGTACATTTAAAAAGATTAAAAACAATCAATTATTTAGCTCACTGTGACACATCAGAGGGATTTGTGAGAATAACATTTCTTTACTTCCTTGTTTGTCATGTCCCCGCTGACTTGTTTGCCCCAGTGGTGTTAACCAGTGACGGTTCATGACCATTATTAAGTTCTTTTTCTTTTTTACTTTTACCCCAAATTGCACCACACCATTTATCTTTTTAGTTCACCCACTAATTGTAACATTTCCACATGCTGTGTGGCTTAGAAAGTTGTATTCCACCCAACAGTGGACAGGGGATTCTGCATTGAAGAGTCCAAACTGCTATTTCACTGGTGTTGTTGTTTAGGTTTTCACTTGTTTTTTCTTGACCAAATTGATCTCACGCCACAAAACATTCTCTAGTTTGTGTAGCCATTCATGTTTTTTCACAGGCTTACACGACAAAGAAGTGCAGCGTTACATTTAATTTTACTATCTATACGCCTTTGGAATTCTCTGTGCATTTAGGTACTTTTAATATTTAAATTGCTCCCACAGGTTTTCTTGCTGCTACCATGCTGTAGGGCAAAGGGATATGTTTCAGTTCCCTGGGGTGCAAGACCTCACCCACTATCACGGTTAACTATAAAAAGCACCCCACTGGTGGAATGATGTTGAAAATGGACAAATGCCTTTAGTTATTCATGATATTATGCATTACGCACTGCTGAGTGTTGTGAATCCCTTATCACGCTGAGGAAAAGTGCAGGATTAACAAGAATGAACAAGAAGGTAAAGGAAACATATTGTTCGGAATAAAACATTTGTTACTGAGCAGCATAGAAGACAATGTAATTTATGTTTTAATGACTATTACAGTCTGAGAGCTATTTCATTTTCAGCATGGTGCTGGTATGACTTGTGAAAGTTAGTGCTCAAATATTGCCACAAAGTCTCTAAATGCTAGGATGCACACATGTACAGAACACCATCGTCTGCATACAATAGAATATCTAAATCTTTTTCATGTATATATTGTCGTTTTGAAGGTCATATTCTATTGTACTATTGAGTATAATCCTGAATATAATCCTGACATTCAACCAGTCCGCGGTAGAAAAAAAGGTTGGAGATCCCTTGTATGGTTCATGGCTAGTGCTCACGAGTCCATACCCTAAACATCCATTTTTGATCCCAGACTTGGTATTGTTTTTTACATGATTATTTTAAAAATCTTATAGTGATCCAGCAATTCTTTCAATATTTTGGTATTAACCAGAAAAAAAAATACATTATTTCTAGGACAATGTCTGTGACGTAATTCCCAGTTTTTATCAATGTCATGTCTGCGGCTTCATACTTTAAATATTATTTGTAACACATTTCCAACTTTGGGTTTAGTGTTATAGATGATGCTGTGCACGTGCACTTGTTCACTATTTTTATTTTATTCTGTACATGGACTCTCGGGTTCTCGGTTCCATCAATGCATTCAATTTGGTCGGTACAAACACACTCAAGGTTGTACCAGCCCTTGTATTCTGCCATTTATCTTGAACTATATATCTATATGTTTATCTACGTATCTATGTTCCATTAAGGGCCAAAGTGGGTGCAGGTTTTTGTTTCAACCTATCAAGAGGATATATTTTGACCAATCAGGTGTCTTAGAAGTATAATCTGCTGATCGTCGGTCTGGTGTTACTTGTTTCAGCTTGGTTGGTTAGAACAAAAAACTGCACCCACTGCAGACCTTCAGGACCAGATTGTCCACCCTTGTTCTAAACTGTACTATTGACCAAATTGCAATTGCATGTTTACTTTTTCAATCTAGGCTCATGCATATCTAAATTTTGTCAAAACAATCAATCTATAAAATGTATGAACAACTAGATATACTTTTGATTATACATGCATTGTAACCAAAAAGTAAAATCTCTGCAAATTTCATAACTCAATGCCTTTTTAGCGTTTAAAATATCAAGGTGTCAGTATTGGACTGAAACTGGCACAGTACGTGTCAATAAGATTGGAACTGAAACCTCGTGCAATGCATCCAGGGATAAATCCTTGAGGATTAAAGTCTTGATTAGAACACCACAGAAAGTTAATCAAATTTTAATTTACTCATTGTTCCTACTACCTTTAATGCTCATTAAAATATGTTATTACATGTTACATATGAAACAATATCCCGTAGGAGACCTCCAGAGGGATCAATAAAGTGTATCTAATCTAATGTAATATATTATTTTGCTGATAGACAAACATAGACAAACCTCAACCAAGATCACATAATCCACCATGATTAAAGCAACACAAACACAAACCCTGTAATTTCCTGAAATAAAATACATACCATACTACTTCTTTTAATCCACTTTGAGGGATAGATTTTTGCTTTTTGTATACAAATTATGGTTTCTCATGATCAACCGCAGTACAGTTAAATACAATGGAAATTGGTTATTTTGTTATGGTTATCATCCCATTATCTTTATGTACGTTCTACTTGAAAACCTTGAACAACAGGAGATAATTCAGAAATAAATGAGAGCGAACATATTGTGGCAATACATAAGTAAAAATAAGCTGAAGAACAATGGAAGTATAATTTGATATGTAAAGGAAATGAGAATTTCATTAACTTTGTGGTAGATATGTTGGTTATTTCAATTGTCCCCTTTTATCTTTCATTGTTTGGGATCCAAATCCATTTTTTAGTTACACATTCTGGTGTTCCACACACACTTTTTACACTTTGTGGATCCCAAAGTACAAGATGGGTTTCCTCATCAAGATTGAACTGAAGTAGCAGTACAACTGAAGATAATATGTGGGAGAAAAAAGTGCCTCATCACTTAATTACCCTCATTTGAAGCTTAAAGTTAAATTTCCCAGAAGCCTTCTGTAGATTTGAACTACCTCATTTGAAGTAATTAAGAGGTAATTCCAACTCCTTCAGGTGTTGCTCTTCCAGCACTTCTCAAAGTAAAGTTAAACAGTCCAAGTGAAAGAGGAGCACACATCTGTGTGTATTTAAAGGTGTGTCTACTCAACTCGGAATGAAAACTGCATTTTAAAGACGGTATAATCTATTTATGTTGGCATAAACGGTGCAGCAACTATTTACACATTGTCGGATGGTTTCTCAAATTACATCCAATTCACTATATATGCCAGCTACTGGTAGTACATTAGGAGTACTATGCTATTGCCTGGTATGCTGGTGGAGTCAGAACTGCAAACTGCACATGCGTTTTAGTCTTTTCCTGCCTACACTGATACTCCTCCCTATATCTCTTCAATATTTTGACCAAACTCTGGTACCTCTGTCTGTCACATAAATGCACCTTTTCACGTTCTGTTTTTGTTTTGAAAAGAAAATGTTGTGTTCCACATCAAAACTACACATCTGAAAAAATTACTTGGCTAGTCCCCCATCATAAATTGTATTTTTTAGTAAATCAGATACAATCACCTCATTCTTAATATGAAATATAAAGGCCATGGAATGCACTTGCATGAAACATGAACAATTCCATTAGCAATAGCATTGCTAACAGTTGAACATCACTACAATTTGCATTCTTTTAGAAAACGACAACACGTTACTAGATCGCTTGCATTGACTATTGTTAAATACGTTAGCATTCCGCTTACAATTGTGGTCGTAAACAATGCATAAACATCAACATGTATGGATCAACATATCCACAATAAGCTCTGAACTTAAGTTCACTACAGTTTGCATTATGTTAGAAAACAACAAGAAACGCATACATCACTTGCTGCTATTGTTAGGGTGTTTAGTGTCATGTTATTTTCAAGCAAAAACATACCGTGAAATGTTCCACCAGCACTTAGATGTTTCTCAGATACCTCCTTCTTCGGACATGTCGGCGTCTTGTTACGGTGACACAAAGATATAACGCCAGGAGCAACACCAGTGTTGTTGCTGTCGCGTCTGCCGACGTCATAATAGGCGGCAGCGATTGATGATGTTACGACGGGTAGGGCGGAACAAATTCTCACACTTTTTTGGAGGGATACACAAAGTGGGAGGGTAAAGCCCAAATGGGTAGGGCTAAGGGAATATCGGAATTGGGCCTTAGGGGCATGCAGGGACTGGTCAATACTGCTTGGGTATATCTCTGCCAAGTTTCATAAATTGTTCTCTGTTTTGGTGAACCAATATAACTGTTACTTCTAACAGATTTCTGTGATGTCCTCTTGGAGTCAACTTTTAAATAATCATCACTTAACTCAAAAAGATTGCTCAGTGGCGACAACCTTACATAACAAAAACATGCCACCACAGTTGGGAGCCTGAGGCTTTCTTCTGACGTTGCCCTCCCTTGCACTGTCTTTTCACAGCTCCAGTCCTTGCCATCCCCTGGCCTCAGCACGCACACGTTATTTTCTATCCTCAAGCATAGCCAAAGCGCCCCCAGCTGTGAGGAAATGTCAGACGTTTACCACCCACAATCCTCCTTACCGAATATGCATGCTGACACAAAACACAAGGGCATACTGTATGGGAGCATCCACCCCGGAACGTAACAATGCAACTACTCACACACACACCCTTTAGACGGCACACTGGAGGAAATCTCATTAGCGAGAAGGTGAATTCCATTGATTGTCGCCTCCTTTTTGGTCGAGTTCTGGTTTGGCACAGCCTGACTCATCTGAGAGAACCGACAGCCACACCATGGGTTAAGCCGATTAGATTATTTTTAGGGTGCAGTGTGACTGGAGGGGTAACAGGATCTTCTTTGGTTCCACCCCTCCCTTTTCACCCCTCTACGCCTTGCCTCCTTTATGTCCTTTTTCCCCCCTTTTTTTGAACACATTTATTCATTTGCTCTTGACATTGTGCCACAATGGCTTTGTTATTGCATTTGCTCGAGTTGTTACTTCAATTTAATACAGCAGATTGGTTCGTGAATGGAGGTTAAATGGGGAAAGAAAGGGTAAGAGCAGGTAATCCACTTGATAAATGCATAGTGTTTTGTGGATTTAAGCTGACGACTGGATCATCACAAATGGGTACATTTATCGAGCAGACAGATGTTCAATTATCTCAATTAAAACACTAAACTGTGCAAAAGAAATGCATGTTCTGTGAGACCGAACAAAACAGAGATGCACTCAATGGAGAAAAAAATGGCAGAACTTGACACTAAAGTCTCATTCAACCTTTTTTTTCCCTTTGTTTTCTTAATAATCACATAATAGATTACCACTGAATGCACCAACACTATAAATGAACACATGTGTAATAAGGTACCTAACCAATACAGGGTGAAATAACTGAACATACTGTATACTGTCATATATTCTGGTTTTCTCAAAGTAGACATTTTTTCTCTGACTACTTGCAGAGTTTTGGCATTCTTTTGAGGACCTTCAAAATACGGTCGCCAGAAATGGATTTAGACTTTACAGGTGTGCTTTTTCAGGGTTATTTAGTGGCCTTATTAATGGGGTTAGGAGCATTAGTTTAGGTTGTGCGGAAATTAGGTTGATATAGCCCTATTGGACAACCTGATCATTGTTTAAATGGAAATAACCAATCAAAGCAAATACAATGAGTGGCCATCGTTGCATCCAGAAATTAAGATCAGTCGGTCGGAAAAATGTTTTTTTTTAATAATCTGTCTTTGAGTGGGGGCACTGTAGAGAATAAGAAGCACCTCCAGTCACCTCCTCTGTGTATTATTAAACTCTGAATACTAGTTAAATCAGGCAATACCAGCATCCTTCTAACACTACCATGTTTTTATGTTGGGTCGAATCCAACAGCCTGGATGTAAAGAACAATGACACACTGTGAGTGGGAACAAGATTCAAGAGATAGATCTACATGAATGGATCTGCTTTAGCGAGAAGACAGCCCTAATGTGTGATGGTATTTAGGAGAAAGACAACACCTATTTGTCTTCTGTGGTCAGTCCCATCCCGTGTCCGGTGCCAGATGGTGGCCTATACACAAGCATATGGGAGTCAGGAAATGGCAACATCGCTACCGTCGATTGATTCCCCATTACCTTCCTCTCATTATTGTATTCTTCCCCTTTTATCAGATTTTGTAATGGCTGCTGTTGCATGTAATTATGTAGCAATTATCTGCTTCCTTGCCTCAAAATGCGTTGTCAGATTGTGTCTATTACACTCCTGCTGGCATTGAAGGTTCACTTTAGGGCTGCCTGATGGAGAACTTATTGAATGTATTCCTAAACCTCCCGATAAAACAGTGTAAATACTCTCTATCTCACCGTTTAATCTCTTCTTTGGGTTAAATCAATTTCTGTCCGCCCTGGTTTGTGTTGCACAGCGTTAATTAGTGAGCAATCTCTTAGAGACGAAGTCATTATGTATATTTCTACCACTTTTCCGCCCTTGGGTTACGTTGATTCTTTGAAGCGCTAACATATATGATATCACTTGATCTGTATTTCTATAAGTTCATTACACATTTTCCACTTCTGTGCATGTCATGCATTTTTAACGACCCCTTTCAGTTGACTTTGTGATGTGTTGTACGAAACATCAAAGGCGATCTTCTCCCTTGTTTCGTCTACTTTTCCCTCTCTCATTCGTTCGCCTTTTCATCTCGCCTTCCCTCTTTTGCAGTCTGCACTGCACTCTCTGAGCTCGTCTTTGCAGGCGGAGCTCTGAACAAGAGGTAGAAAAAGAAGGAGAGCAAGACCATTATTGTATTTTAAACTTCTTTAAACTTTCTTTTTTTTTTCCCCCAGTTCTCTGGCAGACTCATATCTGGGGAAAATATTAGATACTAAATTGTGTCTTCTGCACTTGTTAAAGCAGTCTTCAGTCTCGTTTTTGTCATGCTGACAAAGTCTTATACCTCTGAGTGATGGGTCAATAAAAATGCAAATATTTCCCGTCAGTGAACATTTAGAATTAGAAGATAGTTCACACTCCGTTAAAATATTCAAAAGAGATAAGGTGTTATGATGGCAAACATTAAAGTAGGAATATACACTTTTATATCCAAATAAATACCATGATCGGAGACAAAGAGGTTTAATGTGGAAACTCAACATTGTGATCAAGGCAGCTATGGTGGATCTTTAAGGCTGAGAACATACTTATATTTATTTATTTATTTTGGTTGCATTGTGTTAATTTCATCTCAAGTATTACATATAGAGTAACGTTAGTTGTTCTATCAAATGAGCCATCTGCTACGTGTACTGAATGCTGGAGAGATTGTATATATTGTAGTTATAAAAATGTTTTTATTGTTGCTATATAGATTACTATTTTTTTTTTCATGAATGTATTTTTCATTTCAAAATGTATCATCCATTCCACTGTCTAGAATACACCAGACTCGTAAGTAATATTTGTAGAGCGCTTTTCTAGACCAGGGTCACAAAGCGCTTAGACAATCAAAACATTACCCAATAAAATAGATGCTTAAAAGGTCAAGACACCACCGAGACAAACGGCGAGCGTCTCGGAGAATCAAGGAAAAGCCTGCACGAATAAAAGTGTCTTAAGATGTTTTTTAAAGGAGTCAGAAGATCCAACAAGCCCAAGAGTGATGATGCAAGGTTAATTTCTGTGTTTCTTCTTTGTTATAGTAGTGCATTTATGTATTCATAGCACGTTATTTTATGACTTTCACCATGTACTTGAAGCTGCCAAACCGTAAACATATTGTGTAACATTACGTTTTGGTTACATGCTTCCTCTCTTTGTGTTTGCACCCAGTTTGCCTTGTCGCAAGCATTTAGGTCTTGCACTGACTTCCCCCGAAGCAGATGTAAAAATGAATTATGAACCAAATTTGTCAAAAAACTAAACCCATAATGCAAAAAAACTAAATATGAAGGACATACATTAGATTTCTAGCATTTACATGGAACTTTACCACAATTTGTTCATCTATACTCCACAATATGACTTGTCCTTGACCCCGGATTGACCAGGAAGCACAGAATTTAATCCCGCCATAACAGTGTCACATACGACTCCATCTGGTCCAGGCGAATACTGTGTTGCCTGAGGGGCCACAGGAGGGAGTGGTCTGCCCTCCAGGCACCAGAGAGGCGCCCTCTCGCCTCCAGCCTCCTGACAAGGTCCAGCTGTGCCGCGGCTGGTCTCTGCCCTCTGGTAATGTGAAAATGTATCGACTTTGATTCAAAGTTTTCTTTCTAATCTCTGCACCGGATAGGTGCCCATTCCAAGACACCATCTGTTCTTCCGTGCAGTCTGACATGAGGGAAGAGGAAACAAAAAAAAAAAACTGTCCTCGAGTCAACACCCAGAACAATATCATGTCTCATGCCTCAGACATCTTCAGATTGATCCGTAAATTAGACTCACACTTGCATTAGACAGGAAAGTTTTACAGTTTCTCTATATCTGCCCGGTGATTTATTCTGGATAAAATCACGACAAACTTCAGCAATTAAATACCCAAATATAATTCTGCCCCATCAACTTACTTCACAACTTTGTTGCTCAGGCTACCCTCTGTGAAAAATGCACTGGAGCCTGACTTAGACTAAAAACCCTGCTTTATTCACATTTATAATAAGCCATTAAAGCTTTAATTGTTGGATGTGAAATAAGTTCCAGAGGGTATTAAAAGCCAGTCAAATAGTCCCTAAAGTTATTCCTAATCAAATCCCTTTAGTCAGACTCTTATGGGTATGGAAAACTTCTTTAAGTATCAAATATTTTTGTCATTTAACTTGAGGTAACTCTTAATTATTTTGTTCTTTAAAATATAAACAATTTAATGAAAATATTCTGTTAAATATTCACAGATATGAGCAGTAAATTATGATACATAAAGTGAAGTATTTTAACCAAAATGTAACTTTAAATGTCAAAATGTTGTTATTAATGTTTACTATCAGCCAAATACAAAAACAAGTAACAATCTGCAACACGAACATTGATCCTGTTCAGATCATGTCATGTAAAAATGCGATTCCTACATCAGAAAAGGCCCAGATGATACGTTTTGATAGGAACAGCTAAAAAAAAAAAAATCACAAATGCCATTTTTAATTCATATAAAAAAAACAAGTTTTATTAATATGCTATTTAAAACACCAATTAGTTTGATTTGCTTGAAATTGGAAAACTACTGTGTCGTCTAAAACGGCCCACAGGGGAGAATTTACTTCATGTGCTGCTGGGTTAAAAGCCTTGTGTTTAGATATTTAAAAAATGTAAAAGCAGAGAAAAGACTAATGTGGACTTATTTGGATAATTATTGGAAAACAAGATCATGTAAATGCTACTTATTTTCCTCCTGCTTTTTTTATTAGTGGCATTTATTTCTGTTGTTAGTGACCGAAATCAATATGTATTTGTCAGCTTCTTGACCAGGGTCCTCACTTATCACTATTTTCTCTAATTGTTGCTGTGAAAATACATTAAATAAATCAGTGATAGTCTTAAACAAACGTCATTGCAAAGAGCAATTAAAAAAAAAAGTTGTATCAGTAATTTACCATGGCAACACTAGTGATAGTATTTCTGGGGATAAAGAGTAGATCTGGAAGTCAAACGCCTTCAAGGACGATGACGTTTGCTGATGTTTTTTGAGGAAATTAATAAGTGGTTGGTGATGTTGAAGAGGTGTACTCTTGAAGAAGGTAGATTGATTGTCACTTGAAGCCACAGAGAGAGTCGAGCGAGGTCAGTGTTGGGCAGTTACATTTAGTCTGGGGCCAACTTTTATAAAGTGGCAAAGCAAAAATAACGGATGGAAAAATCAAATTAAATTTGCTAAAATTACAAATGTATTGTATTATTATTACATTTAAAAATATATTAAATTTCTAATGATAGCACCTTTTTTTACGCAAAACTATTTTTATGTTCACTTTTATCTATTTGATGGACAATAAATCCTCGCAAAAAAAAAAAAAACGGAGCCTAAAGTCCAAAAACAAATGTCTTAAAACGACAACTCTAAACAAAAACTCTTTAGTCAGGCTCTTTTTTAACATGTTTTTTTTTTTTAAATTAATTTAAAGTTATTTTTTTTGTACTTTAAAATATATTTACAATTTAATTAAATGATTCTGTTAAATATTCACCTATTTGGACAGAGAATAAGATATATAAAATTATGTATTTTTAAAGATTTAAAGATCAAAAATATTTATCTAAGGGACTGCTTTGTTCATGCTGCAAAAGATAACCCCATGATGTTTGTAATATAAAATCAACGTTTTAATTTGAACTAGTAAAAAATAAAATGAAATTCACCAGAAGATTCAAAAATAAAAAAAGGCTGATTATCTGGTTATAACTGAATAAGCGGCGCACATTTGTTAATCATCTGCGACTGAAAGTTTAATAATAGGTGCTCAACTTCAACGTGTTCATTAGTGTTATTATTCATGTGATCAAGCCTTGACAGAGTAACAGTTCAAAGTTATTAGGGTTGCTTAATTCACTTGTAATTTATTCAAGTTCATCACGATGCAAAAGTAAATCTGCTAGTTTAATTAGCATGACTCCGTTCAAATAACTGATGACATGGATGGTTCATTACTGAGCAGATTTCAATGGCGCATAAAGAGCGACTGGAAATCAAACAAGTGTGTTCTCCTTCACATCAGTTGCCATAGAGACGGAAAGGTAGCGAGTAAATTATTTTGAGCGTCTAACTCTGCCACCTCCAACTTACTTATACTTCAAAGATCATGATTAACTGATTCGTAAAAAACAATTTTCTTTTTTTATTTATTTATTTTATATAAAAGACATGCCACCTGTGATGGGAGGAGTCCCAGGACTGGACCCCCCCAATAAATAAATACATTAAAATAAAATAAAAATGTTGTCCATTTAAATCTTTCTCTTGTAATTCTTATTATTTGCTTTATAATAACAATTTAAAAAAAGCATTATAGACCAGTTAAATATTTCCCACACGGTTAATATGTCTTACAATTAGGCACGTAGAATATGTAGAACATAGATATAGTAATTCATATGTCATAGCAACAGTTTTGCATTAAGGATGTATACACATATTTTTTTTATAGAATATAATACTAAAGTCTCTGACATGGTAAAAAAAAAAAAAAATGTGGCTACAAAACACTAAGTCGTCTACAATACATTTTTCTGATGCATTTCACAACAAAGATAATTAGCAAATAACGTTTATTTTAAACAACAATATGGTCTGTAAAATTTGTGTAGAAATATTCAGATTTCAATTGAACTGCAACCCTTGAATACGGTTGCAGTAAAAATAGTGGATGTAGAGCGGTGGGTACATTTTCTTTGGTAATTACAGTAGAATAAAAAGGCCTTCTGATCTGTAACTCTATCTCTTAATACAAGAAGGAATGGAAGAGACAAAACCACAGGCGTAAAGAATTCTAGTAATGTGGAACGGCACGGAAAGAGGACTAGGCTCAAAGAAATAATTCTAACTGTAGTTGCAATTGTTGTAGAAAAGTTATTGAGGAATAAATACATAATCAAGGAACTGTGATGTCACAATATTATTGAACCCGAAAAATGCTAAATTTGTATTTGAAAGTAAATGTAATGTTTAAATTGGTTTGGAAATGGAGATTCTATAGTTCAAAGTATTTCTCACACACAAGGTTTCCCACACTGCCAAAGGTACCAAAAGCTGGTTCAATGACCAGGTGTTCCTGTGCTTGATAGGCCAGCAACTTCACCTGATCTGAACCCCATAGAGAATCTGTGAGGTACTGTCAAGAGGAAGATGAGAGACACCAGACCCAACAATGCAGATGACCTGAAGGCTGCTATCAAAGCAACCTGGGCTTCCATGCCACGCCGCATTGATGCAGTAATTCATGCAAAAGGAGGCCAACCAACTATTGAGTGCATGGAAATGAACATACTTTTCAGAAGCCTCACATTTCTGTTTAAAATATCCTTTTTTTTCTTTGTTCTTATGTGATATTTAAATTTTCTGAGACACTGAATTTTGGGTTTTCATTATCTATAAGCGACAATCATCAACATTTCAAGAAATAAATGTTTGAAATGTTTCATTCTTTGTGTAATGAATCTACATAATATATGGGTTTCACATTCTGAATTGAGAGACAAAAAATATTGAACTTTTTCATGATATTCTATTTTTTTTTAGATGTACCTGTATTTACTTTCTTTGGTGAATCATCTTTGATTGCAACTCTACAGTAGTAGATTTACAGTGTAGATTTATTCTCTCTATTTCAGGGATGTTTAAGGTCAGATCCCAAGCGCTAATGATATTTACTTTTGTGTCGAGATGCAGCAGAAGACTGTGAAACGTCTTCATTTATACGTGGGGCTCGCACACAGCGTCATGGTTACATTCTCTGGCAGCCATGGCGACTGAGACACGACTTTGCAAACTGAGGTCAGTGAAAAAGGAGTCAGAAGCTTAGAATATTATTTTTTTTCAGAAGGTATTTGAAATAATTATGTACCGACAAGGTTTTTAGGACACCGTCTTTTCAAACCAGGCATGCACAGCTTGATCTAATTGTGAACGTTTTATTCTATTGCTAATCAAAGTCTGTGGCTGAGAATAATATCATGAAGCAGGCGTCATGGCGTCTTCAGCCATGTGTGGTTCAGCTACTTACAATCAGAATAACCAACTCAATAGCAGTGCCTTCAATTCAACTTCTTTTTTACCATTAGCATTAAATCATGTCTTTGATTTTTTCCACCTGGACTACCCAAAATGCATTGCTAGAGATCAGCAGGTTCTATTTTTTGTCGGACAAAGGACCAGCAAAGCAGGTTAAAAAAAGAAAAGGAACCTAAATATTTTTGGCACCTCTAACTAAAATCGAAACCACATACACCTTTAAAAATGTATATATATTTTTATTCAAAAAAGAGCAATATTTAGGTGAGCGATTATTGGAAGGTTTTGATGGAACATGCAAAAAGCCGGGAAACCTGAGGCAAAGAGATGCAATAAAACAACATATAACTTAAACCGAATCCAAAAACAATGAATAAAACCCGAGTCTTGAGTGATCAACGTTTAACCATCGTGTTATCTCGCGGTCAAGGTGACCAGAAGGCCCAAAAAAACGTGTTTGTGGTATTCCTTGTGTTGTCTCTGGGTCAATGTGAGCAACCTGTTTGTGGGCCTTTGGGTCACATTGACCCTGATATAACTCAAGGGTTAAGAAGAGCAACAAAGTCAAATAAATGTTTGGTGAATTGAGTCTGGCTTGGCTCATGTATGAGTACTTGCGTTGTCCGCAAAAATAAGATCCAGACTTGACCTGATTCAAATTTTGTAAATTCCCCAGACGAGCAGGTGACGTAAAAATATGTTGAAACTACATATTGTTATATCGTTATATAGAAGGCAAGCCATTTATTGATGGCCATAAAACTAAGAGGGAGAAAATAGATAACAAACAAATAAGCATCCAGTGTAATTTAGGGATTAGTGTTGACACATGGAGGAGCTTGATTTCTCCACCACAGCAGCAGATTGACCTCAAGACATTTTCTTAGCCACATTTCTTTTTCCTTACTTTAAATCTTTTTTTTTTTTTATTCCCTCAAGGAAATGTTATATAGAAAACCGTCCTGTACAATTTCCTAAAATGTCTATGATAAAACATTTTAGGCTGTAAAACTTTTTTAGGCTAACTAAAACTGCACTGGGGGTGTGTACTTGTACGTCCAATTTGCACCAAGCTTCATCCTGGTAAAGGATAATTTAACATACAACTTTTAAACTATTGTTCTTTGAATTTTTTAGTCTAAAGGTGTTCTAGAAATATCCCTCTGTCAGGTCATTTTTTTTGTAAGGATTTATTTGTATTTATTAAACACCATAGTGGTAAAGATGGAATAAGTAGTGAAATGAAAGAATCTGATAAGATAGTTAGATAGATAAACTTAATTGATCCCTCTAGAGGTCTCCTTCTGGAAATAGTTTTTCCAGCACACAGCAACAAAAATGTAAATGTTAATTAATTCCATATTGTCAATAATTCGAAATTACAGATTAACGACTAAGTTTGGTTATCGGTGCAAATGTCCATCATATTGAGCCGCCGAGTCGACTGACAAAAACAGACGCAAGGATACGTCATCCATGTGGAAAGCCGTGCACAGAAGTGAGAAGTCCATCTCCCATTAACCGCCACTCGCTTCTCTCCACCCTGCTCTGTTTCTCCCCCAAGGCCGAGAGTTGATGTGTGACTGACTGACAGCCGCGGACAGCTCGGTTAGACACACCACACTCTGGGGAGGCCACCAAGACTGACACCAAATAGGGGGGTGGTGTCGAAGTTGGACAAGTGGGGGCGAGATATGACAAAAGAAGTTTTAGTAGTGACGGAACAGAGGCGGAATGAAAAGCAGGTCTGAGTTGAGCAGTCAATTTTATGCAGGCGATGTTAAAATAAATAAATAAAAAAGAAAGTAAACAAGGAAACCAAGTCTAGTAAGTCACGATTATTTTTAATTAGTATTATAAACTCCACAATAAGGTCAGTCGGTTACAATAAATATGTTTTTGTTTGTTTTAACTTAGTATAACATGAGAAAAAGAAAGGTTATTGTTTTATTTTGAACTATATAATGTGTTTATTTTCTCAATTATTTGCACAATATGTGATGAATGTTTAATATATGCATCACTGTAGAGTTATTTTTTTTAGTAAGGTAAGGTAAAACTTTATCGATAGTTGATAGTATAAGTGTCTTCAGAAGACAAATATTTCACCAATATTTCTTTATGTATGTAAGTTCTTTGTTATATTTTGTTGGAGGTTCTCACCATTTTCTTTAAAGGCAGGGCTGAAATCATTTGGTTTATAATAATGATTTATGTTACATTCATTTACAAAAGAAGAAATCATAATAATTACAAAAATACTTTGACACATTTAAACCGGTTTATTCAATTGTGTATAATTCCATAATCGTCATTTGCTCATTAAACATTAAATATGTGTATTTAACTCTTAAGATATATAAGATTATTGTACTATTCCCATAGGATACATAACCTATACCAGCAGTGTAACAAGTAGGAATCAACAATAGTAAAGATGGTTTAATAGCATAGCATTGGCCACAGTTTCTAATATTGAACTCAAGTTCATCCACATCCAGAAATGCCCAACAAAATAGACATAATGTCTAGACGAGAACAATCTGTTCCAGAAATAGACTGGCTTTGACATGTTTGTAAAATATAACAAAATAATGCCAGGAATGACGCAAACATGCAATTATAGATAACCCAGTTGAAAGGGCTGTTGGCATGGAAAGACTCCACATTTCTTTGCAGTGAAATAAGATTTTAGAAATCTAAATTTGATCACTTTAATTCACTTTCCGATCTGGAAAATGTCTGCCTTAAATGACGTAAACAGATAAAGAAGTGTGCAAGGATTGTTAAGAACGTTGAGAGTTGGAGATTAAATATAAACTCCTCTCACAAAAAAAAAAAAGATAAAAAGCTTCATTTATCTGTTTTCATTTCCATGTTTACTTTTTTCCCTTTTTGGAATAAACAAAAAGGGAAAAGGATGTGTTGCTAAGCTTCACAGCTCTTTTTTTTTTATTATTATTCTTTGACTGAACAGAATCGCTGTTTCCCCCATGCTCCCAGTCTTTCAACCAAGATAACCGATTTAAGGATTTAGCTTCAAAGTTAAAGCAATTCCTTTCGGCATTTTGGGAAATCTTCTCATTCTATTAGAAGAGTTAGATAAGAAGGTTTGATACGAGCCTTGCATCTGTCTCCCCTTTTTTGTTATTTTTTGACAGAGGATCAGTTTCGAAATATTGCAGCGAGAGAGGAAAAGCACACACCGCAAGAAATCAGATCTGCTCGTGGCTTGATGGGAAAAGGAGTTTTATTGACTGACTTGGAAATTATTATTAGTTTGGGAAGTTGTGTTGTAATGAGATACACCCGCATCTGGGTACAAGCTACAACCCTTCACGTAAATGCAGAGTCACTGGAAAGACGTTAACTTTAGATGCTTTAAAAGTGCCAAAGGGACCACAATTTAACTTATATATTTAATTATAATGAATTAAATAGTTCAATTTGGTGATAATTTCAACTGCACAGTTGTCCTGTCTAGTATCATCTTCTAAGAACAAAGTGGGGAAACTAAGAGAACAAAGAATAAAGTTGACCGTAATTATGGACATAATGTGTCAATTAAAATCCATATTTGAGACTGGCGTACCACCTTCCGGTTATAATTAAAATAAATGACCCTTACACAAAAAAAGGGATTTTTTTTTTTACCATCACTGTTTTACATTAGTGATTTAAGTGTTTGCTTAATCGTGTCATTGAACAGATCCTTCTGATCTGTACGTTGGCCCCTGTAATCGTTGTCATTAACGTAGAAGCAGCACATTACCTCCAATTATAGGACATTACCGGGTAAACCTTTTGAGAGATTTTGGTTAATTATAATCACGTATAACATACTCTGAATGTCAGAAATTCATAGTGATATAAGTTTATGTTATTATATCAACATGGGTGTATACCGAAGAGTTTTGATCAATTTTTTTATGTTTGTTTTTTGGTAGGAAGTAGCAGTAGTTTTAAGCAGACCTCACACCGTGTTTCCGCCTCAACAGCCGAATTATAATCAGTAGGTTTATTTTCCGTGGCTTATGCAGTGTTTTTAATGGATATGTTCCATTGACCCGACCGGTTTCACCGGAGTTTTCTTGTAGCACTTGTTTTTGTGGCCAGAACATATATTTATTTGACTCATACATGCAATGAATGCGGGGTTACTTCAAGGTTGCTCATGAATTTCAGAAAGTTCATCCCCACATTATCCACGTGAACAAGTGTTGCCCTTATTTTATAGCCTGATTGATGAGACCTTTTGGCTTTAAGAAGTATTCCATTATATAGGCCACATATGAATAAAAATAATGTTTCCTTGGTTTATTCTGAAGCGCATCTGGTGGAGATGTCAATATAACCTTTTGTAAATAAAGAAAACTGTCTCAAATATAAAGGACATGTTATGTCATGTTTATATTTTAGTATATTTCTGCTTCTTTTTTGTGTTTTATGAAATGTCAATATGGTCAGTGCACTTCATTCCATGTCTTCCCTTAACCTGTTGTCACTGAGTTAGACGTCCGTAAATCTCCATCCAAAATGTGACCAGAGTCTTCGTGTGCAAGACAGACGTGGGTTTATAATAACCCGACTTTCCTTCCTTTCTCTGGCTCCCTTCATCTTCTTTTTTTTTTTTTTTTATCAAAGACACAGCTTTTTAATCCAGAAAGCCTCTGTGGTCACAATCATTCATGAGTGTCCCGAAAATCCACCCTATTTCCTCCTTAAATCCATGCAAATCGCTACAAAGCTTCTTCAGAATCATAACTGTGAACAGTTGAGGATTGGACACATAAATGGCAACGACAGTGCATCATGTTTTTTTTTGCTTGAAGAAAAAAAAAAAAAGTTGGTAGAAGAATGCTTGGTTTTTAAATAAAAATATGGTTTTGTTTTAATGTGATGGACGAAAGAAAAATATTGAAAGTGAAACTTGAAATGTTATAAATCATTTCATAGAAATGAGTCGATATAGACGAGCAGAGTAAGAAATTATTGGTAAATTTTTTGATTTAAATTTTAAAATAATGCATAGCAATGTCATTTTAAATCCAGCTTAAAATAACGCTGAATGTTTCCTACATAGAATAGAGCTTTGCATCATAACTACGATACTATACTTCTCTTCATCTCTTGGCCTCATTCTGTATGACTGACCCTGCAACCTCTTACAAGAAAAGAAGACGTACTGACTCGATGCATTTGTGATCAGGTTTCTAGTTTGGTTTCGCTGACTCTTATCATTTCTCATGAAAAATGTACACAACAAGTATGCCTTTTGACTCAGCTCTTTTTGTTCATTGTTGGAAGGAATCGCGTCACCAAATACGCTTTTTAAACTTTTATAAAAAATAGTTTTGAAGGTGTGTCAAAAGAAAAATCTTCATTTCCTCCCGCACTTTTCTTGAACGTAAAGTTTTTCCGCAAATATGGTAGCGTGGTCGGAAGGTGAGACCGAACCCTTCCCCCGCTTGTTTATTGACACGTATCACCTAAAGCTTCTTAATGTTCGCCCTCCTCCTGTAGGCGCACACACAACAACCACAAACACACTCGCTCCTTATCTGCAGAGTACCAGATAGGTGCTGTCTGTCCTCTTAACAACCTGATCCCATCTCCCGGTAACGTGATTGACAGCTCAGACAGCAAGGCCCTATCCGACCAGTGTAGACAAAGAGCGTGCGTGGCGGAAAGATGGAGTGGGAGAGGCAAGAAAGGTGAGATGGTATTTCACAGATTGATGGGAAGATAGTATTGGAGACAGGAGTGAGCGGTACAAACATAAAGGTTGGCATGTAAACAAGTTCTGAATAAACCTCAAGTGGAGGAAGTGATGTCAGAGGATGCTTGGTCAGCAACAACAGCCACTGTTAAGTGTTTTTTTTTTTTAATCTTTACACCAGTGGATCGTTTTTCTGCCTGTTATCAAAATACTGCATAAACGGATCGACATTTAATTAAATTTAAATCTTGCTTGTGCAGGATATTTTCGAGCCAGGTGATCCCGACACCGGAGCTCTTACCGGCCCACGCCGGTGCTCCTCTTGGGCTTGTCGGCACATACTCATATGTCAGTTAGTAATCACGCAGCATGGCCTTGTTTTCCCCGACTGCTCATGCTTGTCGGAAACACTCAGAGTAACATGCATCACTCACGGGCTGACATCCATCTCCGCGAGTGGTCAACAAGTACGTGTGCATGACCTGATCTGCGTTTCTGCTTCAGGAATGACAGGCAGACCATCATTAACTTCTCGGCGAGACTTCGTGACAGGGACGCCTGCCGTGGTGAACTGGGAAGAGCAATTACAAAGTAATAAGGAAAACGGTCGCAGACGTCTGAACGTACGGGGATGAACATGTTTATTCATCGACATTATTATTTTCAAGAACCAGGACATGCATTTACTTATGGACATATTTGATTCCATTTAATTAGTTTGTTATTGTATATATAGTAACGCCATAAGACCCTTGTCAGATGTGTTTGCTATCCCATTGTTTTTTATCTGAGGTGACGTGTATGTCTTTTTTTTTCATCTCTTTGTAGGTCAAAAAACTTTTATCTCAAGATATTAATGCACATCATCTCAGAACTACAAGCCCTATTTAATCTTTGGTATCATGGACCAACCCCTTGCCCTTTTTTTTTAACACATTCAAAAGTGTTTTTCACTCTTTTTCCTTTTTCACTTATTCCCTTATTTAATATGTTTCAATATATTATTATAAAATGAGATATAGAGCTAATTTATTTTATTTAATTTATTTTATTATTATTTATTAATTTATTTACAGCCTGTCCTGATGAAGAAGTGAACACACAAACTAATGAATCATCTTAGTTTCCAAACTAATTAAATACAGTTGTACTGTGTGTACTGTGTGGATGTGTTTATGGTATCCCTTGTGTTGTCTCAGGGTCAGGGTGAAAGACCTCCCTGGCTTCCAGAAATACATATGCAGTGGTTGAGTTCGTTCACTTTGACCTGGTGAAAACACAAGGTTTAAGAAAGTTTAGTGAAATATCATTTTTGGATATGGATATCTCGTAATATGGGTGTTATGAGAAAGGATGATCTTGTGATATGAATATAACTGATATTTTCAAATAAAAACATTTATTTATGTCACCTTCACGTGAATATGGTACAATTTTATGCTTACAGTTCATAGCCAGACTAAAATAAGCTCAGTGGACACAAGGTGGCAGAAATGTTTCTTGAATTTGGCATGAAAGTTGAAACAGCAAAAGAACAAGTAAGTAAGTAAGTAATAGTTATTTGTAAAGCGCCTTAATAATTAGGTTTAATGTCTGCATTATATTCACAGACCAAACTTAATTTAAAAAAAAGTTAATGATGTGGAGTTTGTGTTTTACTTATTTTTAATAGTTTACAGATTCAATTTCTGAATAAACTTGTATTCAAGCGTCTTGACATGTCAAGAGTCACAGCCTACTGTTACTCCGGGAGGAATACCATTCTTTTTCTCTAAAAAAAAAATAATTTAAAACTGTAATATTCAATAGATCAGACATTTTACTTTCCTACGGAATCCGGATGTTAATCTGGATCATCTTCCTTCACCATTTTCACATTCCTAAGATACAATATATTTATATTTATTTATATCTATATAAGTTGTTTTGCTGAACGCCTACAAAAATTTGACCTCCTTGACAGAGGAAACACTGAGAGAATCCATCTTTGAAAATGCTTACATTACTATAATACCTTATACCTTTAACACTTTTTTTCTGGGGAAATAAATGGAAGCTAAGCTAGAACAAAAAGTGATGAGGTCAGAATTCTATTGATGAAATATGTGTCGATAGTGTGGAAAAAACGATTAAATGTTAAACTTACTTCTGCTATTGTAGCTGATTCTGAGACCATAGACTTGTATCTGGATGTAGTGTGCAGCCCGTGATAAGATGGGAACACAGCGGGAGGGTTTAATCCCAAAAATGTAACTCTTAAAATGCTGAGCTGCACAACACCCAGGAGATGATGAAGCAAGATTCCTCAAAGATAAATGTTTTCACAAGAGATTTCTTGGTGCTTGTGCAAAGCAGAGATGTTAGCTCTCTAACCCTTAAATCTCCCCAGGCACATGGGCTGTTTATACCTGCAACTCTCTTTCTTTCCAATCAGGTGTGTGTTCTCCAAGCTAGAAAATGACACTTTATGAGGCAATTTGGGATGCTAGTAAAGAACTGAGATTACAGATAGTTTTGAAAGTGTTGAGCCTAATTTTAAATCCAAGAAGCTGCCACTCAAACAGCTGTATAACAATATTTATTTCCTCTTTGAATAAATATTCCATAATCTGTTTTTATTTCCTTTTGTTTGAAGTCGATAAATTTCCATTTTTGCATGAAGTATTTTTCGTGTACTTAGTTCATATATTTGAAACATATAAATTAAGTAAGACCATACTTATACCGGGATAAAAGGGAATTTAATGGAATTTTGAGTTGACTAATTTTCACATCTCCTCACTTTCTGTGGAGAATAACTAGCTGCAATGTTAGCTCAAACTATTCTACTTCACGCTGTGTTGTACCACCTGTCAAAATGTAGCTAATTGTCAGCAGAAGTTTTTCAAACGCTAAAAATCCTTTAAATAAAACAAATAAAAGTGGATAAAAATGTCTAAAAGTGATTCCTGTTTTGATAAATATCACTCACAATAGATGTATTTTTATTGACTATTTATATTATATTTTGGTAATCATTTTTTCTTAAATTTGTTATATGATTTGATGCTTTTTTATTTCATAGTTGATATTATGAACATTGTTTTTCTTTAGAAAATACACTTGTTTCCTAAATTATGCCTCTCATTTTTAGCTAAAAGCAGCTAATGCTGTTAAAACATCATTTTTTATTTGCTTATCATTCCCGCTACAGAAACTCTGTGCGTCATTATTCTGTCGGGTCTATTTTTTCCCTTCCTATTCTAACGCTGATAAAGTGGTTATTCTTGTTGTTACGGGTCAGTGAACGTGCCATTACAGTTGCTCTCCCTCTGTGGGAGATGATGATAAGGATGTGAGCACGAGGGTCCGCGTGTGCACTGATCTTCCTGAAAGGTCAGGCGATCCTTTCTGTCTCCAGTATTGCATAAATGATGCAACTATTCATAACATGAGACAGAAACTATTTATTAATTTTTTGTTATCTTGATAGTGATGTGCAAAAAAAACAACAACAACATTGTTATTCTTATTCACCTATACTACTTGAATAACATGCAAAAAGGTAATGGTTACATCAAAATATGAAATAAATAATGTGATGTGATGAAGTAAAAATTGTTTTAATGTTTTATTATTATGTTTAATTAACTGTTAGTGTTCTTTTTTTTGTATCTATAATAACCTCGTCAAAATTAATACAAGAACTGATCTTTCTGAACTGACCATGTTTAGTTTAAATAATGCAGTGCATTATGGGACCTTTATAGTACAAAATAAAAACAAGAGCGAATAAAAAGGGCTAAGAAAGACAACCATTGCATTGACAGGACACCAAATAAAATCCAGTAAAAATAAAAAATTATTATTTTAACTATACCTGCTATTATGATTTTAAATGGATAAATAAATATCAATAATCTAAAGAAGTCTGTTAATGAAATGCCGCATTTAGAAAATAAAGAATGTTGATAAAAGCATTTGACTGTGTATTGACAAAATAATTTATTGGATTAATACTTGTTTGAGAATTTATTAAGGCAATTAAAAAAACGATTTTATGACAAGATGCATTTAACAAATTGATTTTTTTTTTTCTCAATAATGTTTTAACACACAATTGTTTCGCAATCAGATATTGAGCCCTTTTTGGTTCCCTTCGTTCTCGTCCGCTAGGGCTTTGAGAAATACATCTGAGGCCCATCACACTTCATTTGCTCGCTGAATTCATCTTCCGTTCTTCCTGTTGCTGAATCAACATCAGGCAGCGTGAGATAACACAGGTCTGTGTCAAGATTATGTCTTCTAGTCTAATTTTTCGCAGAGCTCCACTAACCAAGCACAGCATGCCTGCGAATGTGTGTCTTTCCTCTTCGCTGCACACACTGTGTTATAGCAGGCTGTATATTTTATTACCTTTCAATCCAAACAAGCCGGAGAGAACATCACTGCATGGGACTTTATTGTTTGTCAGCAATTGCCCATATGTCGGAGCAGGTGGACGAGCTTGTACGGTCCAGAAGCCAAGCAACATTTTTTGGGTTGTTTTCTCAATGAAATAACATGGGATTGGATTATTCAATTTCAATTATAGTTTGTGTGTCATATCATGAGAGAGTTATCTTAAGTTTTCCCGTTTAAATAACACTTTATAAGAGAAGAGAAAAGTAGGTCCAAGCGAATCACAATGAGCGACAATTGTAAGTAACAACATAGTCCTAATTGGCAGAAACCTCGATCAGAACCAAACTCTGTGAACAGTCAAGAGAGGATAATGTAAAGGTATCTGGATACATTGATGCTCCAGAGACACAGTAAAATGAAGTTGGTGCTCCAGCTGATACGGAGAGGAAAAGAACAGAGTTAGAAGTGAAAGATTTATCTTTAAATCTTCACCATGAAGCTTTTTTATTTAGATTTTTTCAAAACATTGGTCCTGCATAACGTAAGTGAACAACTACACTTCAGGTGGTTAATGAATTGTATCAACAGAGGTTAATCATTAAGTTAAAAAAGAACCAACCATGTAATTAAATTTGAATCAAAGCAATTAAAACAATTTTAGTAAAAACCCATGCAGCAATTCTTTTTTTTAATTAATCTGGTTGAAGTCTACACAAATGCTGATGCTTTTGCTAATTGTGATAATTAAAATAAATGTAACGGTGCCACAGAAGACTGACTCTGTGATGGATTCCTTATTTCCACTTCACCACATTAAATGCCCGTTTTGTTTTTACACTATTGGCAATAAAAATGATTTTGATTAATAAAAAAAATCATGCGTTGAACCACATATTATTCGCATCTCTTTACATCATAGAAGACGACCATGAATTGAAAAATCAATACACATAAAAGAACTTCCTGTTGAAACTTATTTGGGTTACATGAATTGATTTATGTTGATTTGTGACATTGTTAAGTCATCATTGATTAAACCCTGCTAATTTAATATTGTTGATGTTCACTTAAAAACGGAGTCAATGGATCAAATTGATTATTCAGTTAATTGAAATTAAAGAGAATTGACACGTCCGATAATGTTTTGCGTTAGAACCCGGATTTTGTTTGACTGATAAAGACAGGAAGACTTTTTTCGATACCTGAGATTGAATGAGCGAACGCCAACATAATAACCACTGACTGTTTGTAACCTTTTATTTGTCTCACTTTTTTTCTTATATAAAGTAACTTTATTTTCCACAACTGAGATCCTGCAAGGTTATTTTTTGACTGTAGTAAATTTACACTTGTTTTTTCTGATGTAATAACCGAAAACTACATAAATGTAATACTTGTCCATTTCCCAACCTGAACTGAATTATTTGGTCAATAATAAAGCGATTTTGCTATAAGAAATATATAAACAAGACGTTCACATCCTCCCTCGATGAATAAGACACATCATTTATCTTTTGGTTTTCGTAAATTAGTCTCATATATGCCTAGTTGAGCCTAAATTGAGCTAAAGCTAATTTTCCAGCTCACAAGTGGCTGAAATGTGTCCTTCTTCTTTCCGGTTAAGTTCCTGTATCTGCAACGTCAACAGCAATCGCAGGTATTGTCGTGAAGCATCTAGCAGCGAATGTGTTAGTGGGAGCAAAGTTACTACATCGTTAGCTTTCAATGAACTGTGAATACTTAAAATTGGATAATCAAACCTTGGTATTGTGTGCCTGGGTGTGTTATGTTTGCATGTGAGCGCCAAATGCCAAATCCTCACACTTAATAGCCCTTCATTAGGAAATTATCTCTGGTTCTTTTGTGCCTTTTCCCCCGAAAAGCTAACTGCCAATTAAGTGGTTGTGTGGCTAGATGGCCCATTTGCTTGGTTGTTGGTAATTACGGGGTTTCTCACTGTTTTGCTTCTCAAGATGGCTCTTCTCCTTTTGATTAGACTTCTCCAGAGTATAACAATCCTCGAACTCTGTCACTACGAATATTTCAATGTGCCTCTAGAGCAAGAAATTGAAGTCAACGTACTGATGAATGGAAGTATAATTTTCCTGAATTGATTAATAAACCAGGCTTTAGAAAAGTTTTTCTTTCTCGAAAATGATGTCTATTTTTGACGTAAACATTGATAATCCTGGTGTTATGCTCCGACTTCTGCCTGTTTGTCGACACAATTATGCATGACTTTAAGAAAAGTAAATTTCTTGCCACAACAATCGACAACTATCCTCAACACAGATGTGTCATGGCTGATCAGTGTTGTTTTGTGTTTGACTTGGATAAAAAAAAAGTTTCACATATACGCTTCATAATTCACCATGAGCTACATCGTAGCTTGTTCATTTAAGTCGAGTTGAGATGAAATATGTGTTTATAAGACTTTCCTGTCACAGCCCAGGTCGTATTAATCACTCGTATGCACCGATATACGCTGCAAGAATGACAGAGAGGAGATGCAGCACTGAAAGAGATTTACTGTGCTTCCTCGTATTAATTCTTTTTCAGTGACACCACGTGGAGTCGTGAACAATAAATATCAGCACAATAATAACACTTCTCTGTTTATAACAGACTGATGGAGATACTTAACTATTCAACTCCGACTCACAATAAGTTTTTGAGGCGAAGTTGACTCTCGGTAAACCAGTGTTCTCCTACTTTCTAAAGACCACCACGTGGAAAATGACGCTCGGATTAATCCATTTCTTTTATTGTCTTGACATTGAAAGCTCAAGTAAAGATAAAATTGAAGACACAAGACTCTCTCAACTTCAAACAAAACATCAAACTAAAATCCTTGATCTCCCAAGTAACTCCCAAAGATTTGAAGACCACAGGATAAACAGGATGAGTTGGCTAAGATCACGGAATCATATGATGAAGACCACTGTCGAAGCATCATGAAATCTCCCTTGTCATTGACATGATTCTTAAATTGGGTAATTACTGATAGATGTTACTTCCCTGAAGTTACATGACTTCTCTATTTGCATCATGAACCTAGATTCATTGAACATTTTAGGACATTGTCAGGTCTCAGAAAAAGGTCTCACAGAGAAAAACATTTATGGGTTTAAGTGTACGACCATTTTAGAAGCAAATGAATGCATTCTTATTAGATGAGATCCCAGATAAAAATGACAATGGCAAGTCGAAGCAGGTTTTTTTCATGCTAAACCCTGAACAATACTGAGTCGATCATACATTGAAGAATAATGGTTGTTATGAATAAGGATTCCGTGGTCATGCATTTTTTATTTTCACCCTGTCATCTCTCTTGCTCCGTATATTTGAGAGCGTCTAATGTGTTTTGTCTGAAGACTTTTATTTTAAATCCTTTGGACGGTCGATCTGACGGATGTACACCGTACCAGACGTTCCCACTCCCGATGTCCCAGACTTTTACAGAAAAAGGTTCAACATGTTCCGACCCGCTCCTCCCTCCCGAGCCGTTAGATAACCGTCCATCTTTTTGCTGACTCGACGGGCCTCTCTCCGTAGAAGTCAACAAGTTCTTTCATCGGTCGTTCTGGCCACGTGTACACGCTCTTTCCTGGGGCAGAAACCAGCAACCGTAACATTGTATAGATTAAGAGCTGACGCAGAAGTGGACAACTTTAAAGAGATGACAATCACAGAGAACATTTCCTGGATGAGTAAACAAGGAGCATGATCAAGAAAAGGTGCTTAAAAACTCCAAGACACTAAAGGATTAAGATGCCGGTCCCAGTTAGCTTAGCTCTCGAGTCCGCCTGTTACCCAGGTGACTATTTGTACTTTTCCTCCCTTAACTTGTTCCCTACATCTCCTCCTTTTTCTCATCCACGGAGAAAACTTTCAATCGTTCACACAATAAAAAATGTAAAAAACTTTACTGCTAGTTATTTTGACCTACACTGTAAAACCAGAGTTTAAAAGACACCAATCTGCATCAACAAGAGCAGCACATTTTTATTTATATTTTGTGTCTATACTTTTTGCCTTATCTCTGTTTTTATAGCCTTAAGCATTTTTGATAATAATACACAGATCTCAGTGACGATACTTCCTCTCTAAGGTGTCAATTTAAAAATATATATTTCACTTTTTAGCTCATATTAACACTTATTTTCATCTGTGAATTCATTAAGGTTTGTGGACATAGAAGTGGGTTTCAAACAGGATCTCAGTGAACCATTTGATTAATTTAGAATGGTTCCAGAATGTGAATTATACACATTATAATTACATACATTCCACACGCATGCAGTTTTCCAAGTGGTTAACTTGTGGCCATTGTTCTTCATCATGAAGGTCAATTTAGAAAACATTTTTCCACATTCATGTTCATTCATTGTTGGATACAATTCTCATGAAGTTCCTATTTTAAACTTGTTTGAATGTTTCTTTTGTTAGTTATAAGTGTGAGAAACTTTTGACAGAAACCCAGACTTTGAAAATAACTTCAGTAGATCAGAAGAATCCTGACAACTCAGTTTTCCATTTTCCAGACAAAGACTAGTTTCAATCAGCAGCGTGCATCACTTATTCATCGAGGTTCGTGTTGAAAACCGCGCTCTCCGTTGTAGTTGTTATCATCATGGATTGTCTTGCGCCTTGTCTGTCAAGGTCAATAATTGTAATTCAGGCCATTCATACCAATCTCTGATCTGGACGCCTTTTATTTGGGAACAAGGAGTTTGTTTTTGAAGCCCGCAAGACGGAGCCGGGGCGAGGGGAGGAAGGTCAATTGATTGGGGAGATACTTTTACTGATTAGAGCCATCACTCAGTGTCACAATTATCAGTGTCATCAGCTCGTCGCCAACACATTTTTTTGCTGCATCCTGGGACATATCAGCGTCCTCGGCGTGTCTGTGAGCGAGCGCGCCGTCGCCCCACGATATCTGACACATTCCCAATTACTCTACCTGATTGGATATATGCAAATTGGACCAAAATTAAAAGCCACCTGCGAGGGGACCCCTCGAGGGATGGCTCCGTACACACACACATATGCTTACACACACCACGCACGGTACGATTCCACCTGCTGTAACCTTCGTCTGTCCCGTTGATGGGTTAGCATGAACCTACACCCATTGAAGAGATTGTTAACTAGCTGAGGGTCTTGTTATCAACTTTATTTTTCTTCAACTAATGAGGGCAGAGTTTCAGTTCTTCTTTTATACTTCAACTGAATTGTTTCAATGTTCTTTGTGTATTCCTGATCACAACGGTGGCTGCACAGAAAGTCAAATATATATATATATATATATATATATATATATATATAAATCTGTTGTATTGATTATAACTGTCTGAAAACATGGTATTTTCTTTGAAGTAACATCAGCCTGGGACTCTTGTCAAAATGCTCTTTTAAGGCAAGTTTACTGAAACATTGTTTTTACTCTTTTTATGTTCTTGAATGAAATGCCGACATGAAATCGGTTCAGGTAGCAAAAAATGTTTGGGGACCCCTGACATAGTGAACCTACCCCAAATTTAGCAATTGCATCACATTCAGAGATATGTCCATTTACCATGAAATTTTACAAATGATAATAACCTGTAAGTTATAATAATAATAACAATAATATATTGTACTTATATAGCGCTTTTTTGGACCGTCCCTTCTAGGATAACTTTCTGCAGGACTTAAGGAGCTCGAACATTGTTTAGTTGTCCTTTGGATTTCAGTTGGTCAAAGAAATCAAATCAAAAAAGGAATTTCTCTTTTAGTTTGATCGCATTCGTTTATTTTTTTTGTGTTTTCAAATTAACAGGTTAAGTTGTTCCTCAGTTATTGAGGGCTCGTTGGTTTATTTATTAAATCGAACCGTAACACACACACACGTTACCTTCTATTCCCTGTTACTCTTCTCACCTACTTGAGTCTGCTTTCCTATGTATTATATACATTTGTAAAAAATGACTGATAAGTCAGTCAGACTGCCTGCCTTCTACCTCCGCATTTATTCCTTGCCAAAGGAGCTTTATCGTAGGCTCTTGGCATGAAACTAGAGCTGCATTGCTGGTATTAAGTAATAATGTATCGTGTAATAATAGATCATAAATCCGCACATTTAATCTTTGTAAAATGATGCAAAGATTTCTCAATTAAACAGAAAAAAATGTAGGATGTGCAGCTCTGGTTCCATCAGGTCGAATATGTTATGTATAGCAACAGCAATAACTATGCGTTAACTTACTGTTGATTAACAAATTGTTGTAGAAAATATCTCACCACCAGAAGGACTCAATACTATTATTCTCTTTGACTTTCTCTCATTGTCACTGGTAAAGGTATGCATATGAAACAGCTTCAAATACCTTTTAATTTTGCCTCCGGATTTGTTTTGTCGGGCGTCTTTGGTCAAGTTGGTTCATTCAATTGGAGGAGATATTTGAGTGATCAGGCATTAAATTACATCTCATGAAAATTGTGTTTCTTCACATTAGAAAAGGGCACGAGACACAATGTACCAGTTAAGCCTTTAGGTTGAATTTCCCCCGAGAAAGGTCTAATAATGATCTTACCTGTCAACACATCTCATTGTTGCCTCACCTGCTTGACCAGTAACCGTAAAGAAAAGGGGACAATTCTCTGCCAAGTGGAACCCCACTAAATCTCTCTAAGCTCTGCCTCTCCCTGCTATACCTTGCGATTGAAGGCCACCTCCAAAGGTCAGTGAGTAGAACTGATCCTCTCTATTCTCTTTATCCTGAAAGGCCGGATAAGTCCTGAGAAGAGAGGTGACCAGGGATGCTGAAGGAGAGAGACAACAAAGGTAGAGATGAAGAGAGAAGGTTGGTTGGGACTCGGAATACACACTGGGGGTCTCGAATCAAGGATAGAGAGAGAAAGTGAACGAAGGACACTGAGCTTTATAGAGATCTGCAGATTAGAGAGGAGGCGGGCGACAGAGATGTAAGGAATCTATAGGCCTCAGGTCATACTTCTTAACAATTATGGTTGTCTATCTGTTGTAAAGAGTGCATGTAGAATTATTTCGGTCTTCCATGGTGTCACAATGGAAGATTTCAAGGCAATTAAGAACATTTGTAAGCCAGCGTGTTTCAGTCTATGTAGCATAAAATGAATCGACATATAAAGAGAAGAAACTGAAAGAGACTAACAAGATGACAACATCAGCTGTGATAATAACTATGTACACAACACCCTTTGAAGAAAAATGTAAATGTAAACCTTAGAGCAGGAAAATAACAGTAAATGGAAAATAATGAGGTAGATTAACATGATTGTATACAATTCTAATTTCTAATTTACAGAAAAATGGATCCAGTGAACACCTGTATCCACTAAGGAGATAATTTAAATTCAATTTCATAAAACCCAGCAGGACTATTTGAGCGTGAGCATCAGCAAAAGGAAGTGAAACATGTCAATGAAAAATCCTTCAAAACTTTCCTGGATCCAAATGGAATTCTGTATAATACCCCACATTGTTTTTTCCATTTCCTTGCGTAATGTTTTAATTTTAAATGTCATTCTATTATAATAAATGGAGTGGAACTAGGTTTTACTCGGAATGATAAGAGTAAAACAAATGAAAAGAAACATTACATAATGTGTGCAAAATCATGAAGCAGGCTGGAAGTAGGCATCAATCCACACCAATGATCAGACAATTGATCATGCAAACTGGTTCTAGAAAACCATTTTTTAAACTTGGGTTCTAGTGTCAAGAGCACATATGTTTGCCATAACTACACCTAGCCGATGTCCCTAGAAGATCCTTGGAACGCTTAGAAGTCTTGAGTCTACCAAGATATTTAAGAGATCATGAGTTGTTATGTCCTTATTGACTTTAATGTTGGACAGTTTAACTCATGTTTACTCCATGTTTATATTGCCTGAAAAAATAAGTATGAAGAAATCCATAACCCTGTTGGAATCTTCAACCCAGGAGCTGAAGAAGCTGCTGCGCTGCGCGACTATATTAGACAAACATATCCCATAATGAATTAATAACAATTACAGAAAGTTTCACTGAAGTTGTAAATATGAGTTTTTAAGTTATTGATTACATGAACGAAGATGATCAAATGACCTCTTCATTTCAAGACCATCTTATTTTTTTTAGTGTCAACATCAATGTTAATTAAAGAGAAAATGGACGTGAAAACTTTATCATCATTCAGAGACTATTTTGTAATACAATCTACGCGATCAGTTTCCACTAATCTGACATACATTTTGGGAGACAAAGAAAACAATTTCCATAGTATTAGTCTCCAAATTTAGACGGACGCTGTAGCATTTTCAACCCGACGCCTTTTCCAAAAACATCAACCTCAATTTTTCCTCTTTTTTTTGTTTTTTTTCAGTGGGATTCTGTCAGGCCAACATCTGGCGGAGATTATTCATCTGGTGTGTTTTTTAACACATCGCTTTCTGTCAGCGACTGGCTTGAAGCTCTGTGTGACACTGCGTGACAGCTCCTTAGCAGCAGATTCATACTCGTCAAATCGATGCCAAAGACCCGCAACATAAAAACAACATAAAAGATGCCTTAAAATATTTCCCCAATTTAAATATTGAAATCTGAAGTACACAACTCCACTTTTGTTATATTGAAAAGCGCTTAATTTTACCATCTAAATGCAAAGATTCTGAGCTGTGCTGTTGTGTGTCTTCCAATTAACATCTCTGGCTTTTTCCAAAACAAGTCAGGAATGTTAATAAATAAACACTTCAAATAGAAGTGATTAACGTCTATAATTAAAGCTGACGTTATTTACTTTGACCACAGTTGGTTTCAAATATAGTACGCTGCCTTTACAACCTGTCTGGTGATATGCTTTGAGAGAAAATAAAAATATGGCTTTGAAGGTGTTTCTTCACTGTCCATGGTAAATGATATGTGATGGAAATAATAATGTTGTTTTTTAAAGATAGCTCTTTCCTCCCTCTCAAGCACACATAATACACCATTCTTAAATTTAAATAACTTAAAGACTAACTTATGTCAAACTCCAACTCTCCTGACTCACTCACATGTATCAAATGTTGAAGTCTTCCTCTCCAAGATGCAGTACGTCTCTCATCATGACAATATCATTTTGAAAAATCTTAGCGAAAGAGAGGTTACGAGAGCTCAGTCCATTATGACGTTGTAATGGCTTCACTCCCTCTCCAACCAGCTGTAATCACACCCCACTTTGTTCATACAACGAGTCCCTTGGAGGTGGGATTGATGAGGCGACAAACCTTGATGCTTGACCAATCACAGCAGAGTTCGCAGTGGGCGGGGTTTGAGCACATTTTCTGTACGTTGATATTTAAATTAAAAAGATTGTACAAACAGACACATACTGATGAGTACAATAAATGTCAAAGAAAAACTGAAGATCAACTTAAATCAACACATTACAGTAGTTCACTTCCGCTTCCGGTGAGCCTTTGATCGGCTGCTTGAAACGTAAGCTCCTGCAATAATTGCCAAAAACAGTCGTTTTAACGACTACTTGTCCGGATATTATGCTCATATCACTTAAGATATGTCTCAAGCATCTCGGATCTATGATCGTGATGCTCTTCTCAACATCAGAGAGTCGATGGAGGACTTCACTCGCGACAGTTACCAACGTCCGGTGAACGTGTTTCCGGCTCCGCTTCTCATCGACTCGGACTCAGTGGAATATCGTTTGATCTCTCGAGTACCGGGCGATTTCCACAAGGGATCGAGTCGGGCTGGAGTACAGGTCAGGATGAGACGTGCAGTTGCGATCGCTCGGAACAACTCTGACGTCATCGAACGTCATTGATGTTTGATCGACATTCCTCTCACTGTGTGTGACGACACATCAGCGCTGCCGTCTGTCCAGACCTCAACGAAAGGTAGTAAGATTTTTTCATTTCCTCTCTTTAATTCGACTTTTACAACCGAGTTGAACTTCAATGACAGCTGGTACCCACGTGACCGCTGTTCGCTTCAAAAGATCCCGCTCTGCGCGCCTGTCAGTGACGCGGCGTCGTCAGTGACGTCATCGGTGCTGAATGTGGGACTTCTTAATGTTCGCTCCATTACTAATAAATCCTTTATTCTTAATGATCTTTTCACATCTTGATATATGACACTAAAGGCGCCGACGAGGACGGCTGCCTCTTCCAGTAGCTCCGCAGCAATTTCTATAATTTTCTGTTTTTTATTAATTTTTTACTATAATCTTTTTAAATGGATACTTTTGAACATGGAAAGAATCGTCTTGTTTACTCAAGAGAGGACCTACTGTCGCTGAAGTCAATGGCACGGGCTGGAGATCGCCACAAGATCCCGATCGAACTTCAGCGCCGTTACAGAGGCTGTCGGGCAGGGAAGAGACTAAAGGCTAAGCTAACGGACAATCGGAGACGTCACAGACCAACGATCCCAACGATCACGATGGGGAACGTCAATTCACTGACGAATAAGATCGACGAGCTGTCTGCCCTCAACAACCAGCGGATCTACAGAGAGAGCAGCTTGTTGATCTTCACGGAGACGTGGCTCACTCAACTGACTCCGGACTCACACGTGGAGCTGCCGGGTTTCAGCACCGTCAGAGCGGACAGAGACGCGCGCGCGTGTGGGAAGCGCAGAGGAGGAGGTCTGATCATGTACGTGAATAAACGCTGGTGTAGTCCGGGACACGTTACTGTGAAGAAAGTCTCTTGTTGTCAAGATTTAGAACTGTTGGCTGTCAGCATGCGTCCATATTATCTACCGCGTGAGTTCAGTCACGTGATCGCGCTGTGTGTCTACATTCCTCCGAGCGCTGCGGCTGCATCTGCCTGTGAGAAGATCCACACAATGACAGCTCGACTTCAGAATCAACATCCTGACGCGTTTATCATCATCTCTGGAGACTTTAATCATGCCAACCTGGACTCTACTCTGCCTACTTTCCATCAGGCCGTGGATTGTCCCACCAGGAATAACAGGACAATTGACCTTCTTTATTCCAACTTGAAGGACGCCTACAGAGCCAAACCTCTTCCTCCACTTGGAAGGTCCGATCACAACCTGGTCCATCTTCAGTCACAGTACACTCCTCTGGTGCAGAGACAGACTGTGACCACTAAGACAATCAGAAAGTGGACACCAGCTGTGGAGGACGCCATCAGAGACTGCTTTGAAACAACAGACTGGGATGTGCTGCTGAGGTCTCATGGTGAGGACATCGAGGGACAGACACACTGTCTAACAGATTATTTAAATTTCTGCTTGGACGTTGTCGCCCCTACTAAGACTGTCCGCTGTTACCCTAATAATAAACCGTGGGTAACAAAGGAGGTCAAGGATGTCCTTAACAGGAAGAAAGTGGCATTCAGGAGCAGAGACAGGGACGCCATGAGGTCAGCTCAGCAGGAGGTGAAGCGATGCTTGAAGGAGGCAAAGGACACCTACAGGAGGAGGTTGGAGGAGAAGCTGAGCCGAGAAGAAATAAGAGAGGTCTGGGATGGTGTTAAAACCATCACTGGACACAAGACCAAGGCCTCTCTGACTGCAGTGGACACAGTGGATGAGGCAAATGGACTGAACAACTTTTTCAACAGGTTTGAGCAGGTCACCTCACCCTCACTGCTGCCCGCCTCAGGACCTGCCCCACCTTCTTGTGCCCCCCCCAGCTCCACAGAACCACTTCCCAGCTTCACCTCACTCCAGGTACAGGATGTACTTCGGAGGATTCGTCCAGGGAAGGCTGCTGGTCCTGATAAGGTGTCTGCTCGACTGCTAAAGACCTGCGCTGCTGAACTAGCTGAGCCACTCCAGCATGTCTTCAACCTCAGTCTACGGCTGGGGAAAGTACCAACTCTGTGGAAGACTTCCTGTATCGTTCCAGTCCCTAAAAAGATCCGACCGAGTGTGCTGAACGATTACAGACCGGTGGCACTGACTTCGCAGCTGATGAAGACACTGGAGCGGCTGGTCCTCAAACATCTCACGCCACAAGTCCAGCACGCGCAAGACCCCCTGCAGTTTGCCTACCAGCCAGCAGTTGGTGTGGAAGATGCCATCCTTCACCTCCTGCATCGGACCTACTCCCACTTGGATAAAGGAAGCGGTTCAGTGAGAATCCTGTTCCTGGACTTTTCTAGTGCCTTCAACACTATCCAACCCACTCTGCTGCAGGACAAACTGACTAAGATGCATGTGGACCCTGGTCTGGTCTCCTGGATTACGGACTACCTTACTGATCGACCACAGTATGTCAGGCTGAAGGACATCAAGTCTGACACTATGGTGTGCAGTACAGGAGCACCTCAGGGGACAGTACTGGCCCCTCTCCTCTTCACCATCTACACTTCAGACTTCTGCTACAACTCAGAGCTGAGTCTCGTCCAGAAGTATGCTGACGACACTGCCATTGTTGGATGCATCAGGGACAACAGCGAAGACGAGTACAGGAGTCTGATACGTGACTTTGTGGACTGGAGTGAGAGGAACCACTTGCAGCTGAACACCTCAAAAACCAAGGAGCTGGTCTTGGATTTCGGGAGGTCCAGGACAAAGCCACGTCCAGTGTCCATCAGAGGCGACGAGGTGGAGATAGTGGACAACTATAAGTACCTCGGTGTGTGGATGGACAGTAAACTGGACTGGTCCTGCAACACAGACCATGTGTATAAGAAGGTTCAGAGTAGACTGTACTTTCTGAGGAGGCTTCGATCATTTAACATCTGCAAGAAGCTCCTCTGCATGTTCTACCAGTCTGTGGTGGCCAGTGTCCTGTTCTATGCTGTGGTGTGTTGGGGTGGAAATGTGTCCAAGAGGAGTGTCAACAGGTTGGACAGGTTGATCAGGAGGGCTGGTTCTGTGGTTGGAATGAAGCTGGACTCACTGGTGACAGTTGCTGAGAGGATGTCGTTGAACAAACTGCTGTCCATCATGGATGATGACAGTCATCCTCTGAACACTGTCATCAGTGAGCAGAGAAGCAGAATGAGTGCACGAATGCTCCTACCCAGGTGCAAAACAAATAGACTCAGGGACTCATTCATCCCTCGGGCTATTAAATTGTACAATTCTGAGTTCGGGGGCAGGAGTGGAGTGAAAGTATCTGGATGTTCTGTTCCATGTTAGTCTTTGTATCTTTGTCTTTGTTGTTTTTTTTTTTTTTTTTTTTTTTTTTTTCCTTGACCTATGTTCTTTGTCTTTGTCTTTAGACTTAGATTGTGTCATCTTGTTCTTCCTCTTTATGTTCTTCTTACTTTATTTTTTATGTATTATTTTTTATTGTTTATGAAAAATTGCTGGCTATTGGTAAAAAACAATTTCCCAAAGGAGACCTCCTGAGGGATCAATAAAGTTTTACCTTACCTTACCTTACCTTACAAGAGTTAATTTGGATTTATTATGTCTTTCTGAGACTTGGCAGAGAGAGGAAGAGTTTATTCATCTGAACGAACTCTGTCCAGTAGGGAGCGCTGTCCTGGGGAAGCCTCGCCTCTCTGGTCGTGGAGGAGGTCTTGCTAGTGTTTTTAGGGAGAGTTGTTCTTGCAAAGTGATTCAGACACAGGAATTCACTTCTTTTGAGTCTCAGATGATCTTGGTTGGTTCTACAAGACCTTTCTATTGTGTGTCAATCTACCGTCCGCCTGGTCCTGCGGCGGTGTTCTTGAAAGACTTAAGTGACTTCTTATCTTCCATTATTCAGATGGAATCTGTTCTTATTCTTGGAGACTATAATCTTCATGTTGATGACGTCACATCTTGTTCTGCTAAAGAACTTTTAACTTTAACTGAAGCCTTTAATTTTGAGCAACATGTTTCTGAACCCACTCATCAAAAAGGCCACATTTTAGACTTAGTTTTTACTCTTGGCCTGAACATTTCTAATGTATCTGTACATGATGTCCATCTGAGTGATCATTCTCTTGTCTTGTTCAACCTGGACTTCATCCCTGAACCTAAGCCTTTGAAAGTTAGGTCTCAGAGGCGTGTCATCTCAGCCGATACTGCAGACAGTTTTTCTGCTATGTTTGACCGTCTTTCCTTTGATGACTGTCCAGATGTGGACAGTTTGATTCACTGTTACACTGATCATTGTGTTGAAATACTGGATCAAGTGGCACCTGTTAAATCGAACTTGAAAATTCAGAAAAAACGGTGCCCTTGGACAAATGAAGATCTCCTGAGTCTGAAGAGACTTTGTCGAAAGACTGAGCGTCTCTGGAAGTCTACTAAACTTGAGGTGCACAGACTTCACCTCAGGGATCTGTTGACTTCTTACAATGAGATGGTAGAAACTGCTAGATCTGATTACATCAGAAAACTGGTAGCAGCAAATAGGAAAAACCCCAAAGTTTTGTTTGATACGATTAATTCTCTCGTGTCTCCTGCTCCTCAAATCACGCCTGTCTTCTGTGAAGCTGACAGCAATGCATTGTTGAGATTTTTCATTGACAAAATTAAATTGATCAAAGAGAAAATCTCTCCCCCTTTGTTGGGAACCCCTACTGTCTCTGAGCCCATCTCCTCCTCTTGGTCTTCCTTCACTGCTGTATCTTTGGGTGATATTTCAGCACTAGTGAACAAGATGAAACCCTCCTCTTGCTCAGATGACGTCCTTCCTTGTAGGCTTTTTATCAAAGTATTTGATGTAATTGGCCCCTGGGTTACCAATATGGTGAACCTCTCCCTTTCCACAGGGGTTTTTCTCAATGCATTTAAACATGCCATTGTGGAGCCTCTGCTCAAAAAACCAGGCTTAGACCCAACTGACCTCAGTAATTTCAGGCCTATTTCTAAGCTCCCTTTCTTGTCCAAGATCTTGGAGAAGGTGGTGTCCGAGCAGCTGTCTTTGTTCCTGGATCAGAGCGACATCCATGAGAAGTTTCAGTCTGGCTTCCGTAAACATCACTCTACGGAGACAGCTTTATTGAAAGTGTCCAGTGACATCATGATGTCGGCTGACTCTGGTAAATTCACTGTTCTGGTTCTCTTGGATCTGTCGTCAGCCTTTGACACAGTTGATCACCAGATCCTGCTGAGAAGACTAAGGGATGAAGTGGAACTGTCTGGGTCTGTGTTAGAATGGTTCTCATCTTACCTTTCTGGGCGCAGTTTTAGTGTATCTGCCAATCAAATGAGGTCTGAATCGGCAGATCTGTTGTGTGGAGTCCCTCAAGGTTCTGTTCTGGGTCCTTTATTGTTTTTGCTGTACTTGATTCCCCTTGGTAAAATCATTCGGAGATTTCCAGATGTTTCTTATCACATTTTTGCTGATGACATCCAGCTCTACTGCTCTTTTGACCCAACTGAGCCCCAAAGGCTGAACAGCTTAGTCAATTGTTTGCTAGAAATCAAACAATGGCTGAGTGAAAACACTTTACAGATTAATGTGGACAAAACTGAAACTCTGGTGATTGCTCCTGATGATAAGATTCCAGGGTTGAGTCAGTACTTGGGTGACTTAGGTCAGTCTGTCAAACTGAGCCTGAGAAACCTGGGTGTTGTATTTGATAAAGACATGTCTCTTGTTCAACACTGCAGAAAACTGACCAGAAAGTTTCCTTCAACTGAGAAAAATCTCTAAACTTAGGAAAATGTTGTCACAACATGATCTGGAGCTTGTAATCCATGCGTTTGTTTCTTCTCGTCTGGACTATTGTAACAGTTTGTTTTCATGTCTTAACAAGAAGGAGCTGTCTCGTCTGCAGTTGATTCAGAACTCTGCAGCGAGAATTCTGACCCGCTCAAGTAGGAGAACTCACATTTCTCCGATCCTTAAAACTCTTCACTGGCTTCCAGTTTCTTTCAGGATCAACTTTAAAATTCTGGTTCTTACTTTCAGAGCTATTCATGGTCAGGCTCCTCCTTACATCACTGATCTGATCCAGCCTTACACCCCAGCTCGGTCTCTGAGGTCTGTGGATCAGAATCTACTTATGGTTCCACGCACACGGCTCAGGACCAGAGGAGAGAAATCTTTTCAGGCTGTTGCTCCTAAGCTTTGGAACAATCTTCCTCTCTCTTTGCGCTTGATGGAGTCTACTGACTCCTTTAAGAAACATCTTAAGACGTTTCTATTTGTTCAGGCTTTTCCTTGAATTTCTCGAACTCCTGTGTTGTTCTCGGTGTTATCTTGATCTTTGAAGTATGTACTGTTTTGAGTATTGTTTTGATTGTTAAAGCGCTTTGTGACCCTGGTCTCGAAAAGCGCTATATAAATAAATATTACTTACTTACTTACTTACTAGTTGCCCTTTAATTGTCTGTAACAGGAAGTATGAGCCGGACATAGTCTTTTTAATCGTCAATAAATCTTGATTATCTCATTTCATCACCAAGGACTAAGATAACATTTTTTTCTTCAAAGACCATCTTCACTTATATTAGAAGTCTCTAGTTACATCTTGAAAACTAGCATCTTAATTAGTCACAGTAACAACATGGCCACTAATTTACTTAGATTTCAGGAAACTAATTGGCGGCCCACTTTAGATGACGTGATCCCAGGGTCAAGTGTGACACATGTGATCTGCAACAGTAATATTTATTTTGTTCGAGAAGGCACTTGTATTTTTTATTTTTTTTAGTGTCAATAAGATTGTAGATCAAATGTATTTATTAATTAATTTGGTTTTAAAACATGTCACATTGTTCTTCTTGTGCTATCATAGTGATATATTGGCTTGTTAATGCCAGCCTCGTCCCAATCCTTGGCCATTTTTCATGAGTCCTACATTTTAATATTGGCTTATTTCAGTTGTAATCTGCAGTTAAACAGACTTTTCACCTTTCTGTTAAGAGCAAATGAGCTCAAAGATGAAGACTGATAGCGGCTGGGGGGAATGAAGGGATGCCGAAAATGGTCTGAAATTGAAGGTGCAAAAGTGATTATTTTCTGTTCCACTGCTATAGATCGGCATTTCATGTTTGTTATCCGCGGGATAGTTTTCTTAGAGGTCGGACTTCTGGCTCTAACATTCTATATGTCTTTATCTTTGTGCTACCGATCGACGGTAACAATGTTAAATATTGCATCCAGGCACCCATACATCACTGTCCAACACGTCCACTGTCTACAAGCTCTACGCCGTTCTGCCTCTGTAATTTTTCTCTGTAATGAAACTTTCTCTGGCCATCAGTGACTGGAAATTATAATGGGAATATTAATAAGAGGCCTCTTTTTAACCAAATTACATTCCTTGAGAGCTGAGATTAAATTAGCGACCGGGCAAGGTGTGTTAGAACAAAGCTAATGGGATTGGTGACAGCATCCGTCAATCAAAAAACGATTGAGGTCACACTCAATCTGACCTCTTCCCACCCACGTTTATGACTTTCACACCCAGATGAAAATACAATTAGGGCAACCATGATTTATTACCAAGGAAATAATATGAACGTTGAGAGCATCACATTTACGCTTGTGCTGAATTTGATCACGTTCTGTACCTGTTGTGTTTAGACACCTATTTTTTTTGTATAATGGGTTTCTGTATGTTGTCTTTCTTTGGTAAATTAAGTTATTCCATTATTCAAATCATGAAATCCAAGATTTGTTGGCAAAAGTTACAAGCTCGCCCAAACAAAACCTAAACTAATAGCAATATTTCCATGATAATACTGTAGCGTTAGCTTTTCGGTCCAAATTAGTTGCTTTAAATAACCACTAATGATGTATCATGATACAGTTTCTTAATTTTAAAAAGGCCACTAGATGGCACTCTCTTCTATTCAATGAAACCTGGCATTATTTTAGCCATTCATGCTTATTCCACCATATTCATTATGAGCTTTGATCTCATTGTGAATTTACGAAAGAAACTATTATGGTACTTTTCTTCCTCCATCTTAACCATGTAAGACCCCCAGGTTTGTGTGTTTGTTACAGTGTCTAGAAGAGGGGTACCTAAACTTTTTTCCCTGTGAGGGCCACTTAACTTTCCCCTTCTCTGATGGGGGCTGGGGGCAGTTTGTAAGAGACAAAGCAAGGCAACCATTGGAGTGCCTAAACATAAATATATGTTATTTTCCAGAAATCCATACGTAACCAAATAGCCCTGTCATGGTTCTTCACAGAAAAAAGGAAATAGTGACTAAAAACATGTAGGTCTGGAATATAACAACCAAAAAAACATAGTAAATATTTGCATCGTGTCACTGGTATTGTTCAGTGTGTGGATCACTGGTCTAGAACATGAAAAATGTAGTTATTGTGGGAAACACACCCTTCATTTTACTTAGTCTTCTTGACCTGAATGCAGCAGGTCCGATCTTGGTCCAATATTTCAAGGTGGGGTCAGAGTTGTAGTCAAAACAGCACAGTTTTTGTCCAGAACTCCAATCTAAATGTTGACACGATTACACATTTTATCCTTTTACTTTGTGTTAGATTACATATTCACATATTGTACTACTGTATATTGTATTATTAGTGCAAATATATAATGTTATATCTTTTATTAACGTATAATGCTTTCTAACTTTGTTGATGATTGTTTTAATGCTTTCATATGAACCTCATTGATTGCTTCTTTAAACCGATCACTTACAATGACATCTCTGTATCACTCTCTCTTCTAACTCAGTTTACCTTCTTTTTTCTTTTCTTCTGTACTGACCCGTCAATTAGTCCACCCCTGCTTTACCGCCCTTGACTGTCTTGTTTCAATCTTGGGTTAATCTAGTGATGTATAAAATGTTATTTTTTCCAATGTAATATTCCTCTATTTTCATTTAATTTTTTGACTTTGGTTATCTATATACCTCATGATACTCCTACAATACTGAGGTCCTGACTCGTCATAGTTCTTGCAAAACAATTATCTTTTATTTGAGCTTTGTATTATCACTGGATGCTTTTTAAACATGTTCATGTCAAAGTTGCTGAACCGTTCCTCATCTTTCTCTACTCCAAACCATGGAGGGGTTTATTTTTTTTACAGCTCAAACAAATGTTTTGGTTTCCTTTTGTTGAATGTTTTGTAATTGTAAGTTTGAGTTTTGTGCGTTTGAAGAAGGCACTTTCGTCGAGTTCTTTGAACAACTCCTGACGTGGTTCGATAGCAATTTTGACTAGACGAAGGCCAAAGAGCTATTTCCATTAAACCTGCACTTTAAATGTTGATTTTGTCGTTTTACATCTCAAGTAGCTCGAGTATCGAGAGCTATACTGTGGGGAAACAACTATATACATGTATATATTTGCGAGCTATGATGTTTAAGCCAAACCAACATATTTGAAAGCCTGTGGATGAAAGAGATGTTTCAGACAACAAAGATTCATACATATGATTGGATTCTTCTGTGTCATTGCTGCTTTGTGTAAAGCTCAGGATTGCTTCAGATGGTGTTGGTAAATATGTTTTTCCACCTACGGTGTATTTGTCTGAAACAACCATCCGCACACACTGTGACCATTATTCTGAATGCAGCAGGTCCGATTCTTCTCTTTGAATAGGGTTTGAAATACGTTTGCGGAGGCTGAATGATTCCGAGTTTAAAGGAGATGAAGTCTGTTGATGTGAGCGTGGATTTTTCCGTGGAGTGACAATCTGCCGGTTATTAGATGAAAGTGTATCCGATGAAAACGAGGAGAGCTATACACCGTTATAAGAACTGTTAAGAACAATGCTTCTGTCTACAAATGCTGTTTGACATTTTATCTAATAATGTCTCTTTCCACCATGATCCCTTTCAAATTTGTCTCTCCAGCTTTTAATAATGGTCTCTGTTGTCACTTTCTAAACACGCATCTACATCTCAGCCACACACACTCTCTCTCTCACACACACACACACATACATTCTGTCTCCCCAGGTGTAGCCTGGTCCAGGTGTATGTCTTCACAGGAGCTCATCACTGCTCTAATGAGAATGATCACCACTCATCTGTCTTCATCCACATCCAGCAGAGAACACCTGCTATTATCTCTCTCCTTTTAACGCTCCCCCTCTCTTTTTTCTTCCTGTCCTTGCTTTGTGTGTCTGTAAAGTTTTTCTGTTTATCTGTGTTTACTTGAATGCGGCGCACAGGTATGTTGTTTACCGACTTGAGACGTAACTCCGAATTATCGATAATAGTTGGAGAATGTCATTTTCCAAGGCTGTGAAAAGTCTCCCGAGGACTAAAAAAAAGAAAAGCTTTGAGATTTATTTTGCTTTGTCTTCACTTGTAATACTTTTTTTTTTCGCCACTATCCTATCTCTTTTCCGGCCAGAGGGCACTGACATATGAATGATTAAGGCCGTAAAACAACACAGAGTCAGCCACTGAATTTAGAATGTTCCGAAGGAAAAGATAAACAAAAATCAAGCTGGCTGGATATTTATTTCAGGCTTCCAGTTGTTTAGATTGTGCATTATGTTTTGAATAGATCACAATACACCGGTGGGATCTTTGGTGACAAAGGCACATAAAGCTCCACTGGAATCCACACACAAAAAAACACTTTGATGTCAGTGTCTTTGAAATTGTCTGTGTATTGTTCTTCCTGGTCTTTTACCGGTTTTACGGCTCAGGCCTGTTAGATTATATTTCTTTCTTTGTATGGAGATGTGCGCCTGCTAAGCCTCCAGCTTTCAGCGCTACTGATGACATTGTACGACCGTCGTTTTCTCAGCTGCCTTTAGTTTTGCTTTTCAAAAATGACAACAAAATATATGCATTTACATCTTAACGTTCAATAAAATACAGTTGTTATTTTATATATCACGTTTCTTTCACTTTTTCAATTCACTACTAATAACAAGTTACTTTAATCAAGTTATCTTTTACCCGTAACGCAGGGGGTTGTTAAGATTGATAAATGTAATCAGTTTATAGTATTCAGTTCGTCTTTTTCATTATCTTAATCTCGATTCTTAATCAAGAAATAAAGGGATACCTGAAATACATTTGGATTTTAGGCTTTTGGGTCACCTTGTCCCTGATATAACACAACGGTTAAGAATAATAGTGGCCTGTTTTGAAAACAAATAGTCACTGAGTATGTCTCTTTCAGAATGTAAATACAGCCTAATATAAATCATTCCTTTTTTAGTTGGTCCATTCATTCAACTTAATAATATTAATGAAGTCGACTTTATTTATCATATTTCTACCCAGTATTGTTAAGAAGACCTTCAACCTCTTTTAATGTAACATATTTGTATTTGAGTGTTTTAAAGTAATGAATTCAAACAAAAGTAATTAAATAAAACACTTTTTAAATGTCTCATCATAGATATATAGACCCTCAGAGATCTACCGAACCAGTGCTACTTTTATTACAATTAATAAACAGAAAAAGGACTGTTGCCTTCTACACATTTTATCCTAGAAAATGTAAAAACTAATTAAATGAGAAAAACCAGAGTGAAGTAGTCTCTGAATAATTGATGATCAGATAGCAATTTCTATTATTATTGTTATTATTTGATTATAAAGCCAAACTGATCAGATCTTAATGTAACATTCTACATTTTTATTTATGACCAAGTTGCTCATTACTCGGGTCAATAAACTTGCTGTATTTAATCAGTTATTTTGTTGTATTCATCCCTCAGCCACTGATCTGTCTAGTAAATGCTCACAGAGCGCCTCTAACTCTGACCAAAAGCTCCCATGGGGTAGCTTATGTTCGTGTACTGTGGCGATATCAGCCATTAAAAAAAAAAAATCCTGTGGTCAAGTTGAATTTCAATATCCCCCCGGGCTCTTGTTGACGTTTAAACCTTTTTTTCTTTGATATAAATGTCCCTTATAGTGGACCAGGAAGCAATAAAACAACAACCATAATACCATTTGCCCCCCTGTGTCAGTTCGCTTTTGTCAAACTCTAAGTATGTTAAACTCTTGATCTACGCTTTGTCGTATTGACCAAATGTCAAGAAGCTTGTTATTTTTTTTTCCCTCCCTCAATCCAATTAGTTTTCTTGTGGCTTTCTGACAGCTCGTTTATATCTGCGAATGTGTGCCTGGCGCTGGATGGGTAATTGTGCCATTAGTGAACTCCCACTATTTGTAGAGAATCTTGTTACCTGAGTTTCTGTGGGAATAAAAAGTGAATCGATTAAGATGTGAGATTAATAGAAAAACATTGTGACAAGCTATTGATGGCTTTTCCCCGCAATCAAATTAAATCAGCTCTCGTGCATGTGGCGCACACAATTTATGATCAATATTTCGGGATCCTTTTCCAGCCTTGATAATAATCTCAAAAGAAGAAACCAGTTTTGCTTCTTTGTATCTTAAAATAACAACTAGTTTTCTGCGGTTTAAACACACAGTTGAAAGGAATAGAAACATGGAAAAGGGAAAGGTTGTCTGGAAGTAAAAATGGTATATATCGGTTTATTTTAAATAGTTTTTTTATATCAACTAGCCAGGACTGTATTGCATTAACTCAACTTTTCTGAAATGGATTTTTCATGGAGCAGTGTACAGTTTATTCCAGCTCGAATACATCTGATTTGTAAACCGCGTTCGTAGGTGTTAAGCATCATATTTATCGATCATTTAAGGTTTCTAAGCGTTCTAAAATTGCCGGTTAAATATCGATTGTGCTCATTACATTTTCCCTTACTTGATTATTGCCTCTGCCCACGTAGCAAGTTTTGCCGTCAGCATCCAATAATGCAACATTGATAACTCGCTCCAGAAATAGCTGCATGTTGTTGTTTCAAGACTTGATCCTCCCGTGGTGTACTAGGCCTGCTTGATTCTCAGGTGTGATTGGCACAAACAGTGATGGAGAGGAAAAAGGTCAGTCTTGACAAGGTGCTTATGGCGTGGGAACACAACAAGCACTTTGACATTTTGGGCAAAAGTACCTCCTTGTCCTTTGTGAGGAAGTGTGTGTTATTGTGCTGAAGGCGATGGATCTAATGAGTAAACAATGTATTGACATCTTATTACTATCATAACAAATTCACCTCAAAATATTTGTTGGTTGTTAGAAGTGATGAGGATCTTTAATTGTACTTTTTTTTTTAATTGCATTTTATATTGTAAACAAAAGTGGTGGCCAAAAATTCCAAGAGTCATTTACAACTTCAAAATAAAAGCCCCTATACCTTGAACCAGTGCCAAAATTTGAGAGCTTCTGTATTCACAAACATAAATAACTTCTCCAGTATTTAGAAACCACACTTATAAGATTTGTGTGTTCATTTGGCCAATGTGATTTTGACATTTAGGAAGCTTTTAGTTTTATTTTTATTTTTAAATCACGTGTTTTTCCACTCTCTCTTGTTGAATATTACAGTTCATAACAGACACAGCCTTGATTGGACGCAGGAGTCAAACATGACATGACCCTTTGTGTTATCTCAGGGTCAAGATGACCCGAATACTTGAAAACAAAGGCTTCAAATTGAAAATGTATTTAAAAGTTACAAAATAAAAGCTTCTTTGTCTTGAACCAGGGCAGCGTAAAATTGAGAGCTTTCCACTTGCGGGCAGGAAAAAACCTTTTTTAGGAATAACACTTATAACCTTTGTGTGTTCATTTGAGTAATGGGATCTTGACATTTAGAAAGCTTTTAGAAGGTTTCTTTTTTACAATTAAATAATGTGTTTTTATTTTTATAACACAGCCAGCTGCCATGGGAGGAAGCAGGAGTCAAACACATAATGCCTCTCTTTTTAATCGAAAAATTAGAAGTGTCGTTACAACTTCACATACATGCTTCTAAGAGGCAGTTTTAAGTAAATATTTAAACGTGAAAAACAAATTAAATATTCAACCAAAGTATATTCATACAGAGGCAATGTGACTTATGCTAAAAGAGTAGATTCTATCTGGCTATTTTGGCATTGTTAAGATTTTGCTTCTAGAATAAATAAAAGTTTCAAAAAACAAAACAAAAATAAAGATCTTAAAATATATATATATATTTATATATATATATATATATATATATATATATATATATATATTATCACAGGTTAAATTGCAAAAGTTTTTTTCTAACTATGTTAAGTATAATACTTTTGTAATTCATCTGTTTGGGCCCATTAAAAAAACCTAATAAACTGAAAAAAAAAACTACTGTGCAGTACAAAAACTTGTGTCTCATAATACCCGCAATAGTGCTTACGATCCTGCGGGATGTTTAAGTAATACTTCAGACTAATCACTACTAATCACACAAAGGTCTGGAGAGAATATTATTAAGTGATTTGCTTTAATTAATGCACACGGTCTCGGTGCTGCCAGATATAGCTGACTCTTTACACCGCCGATCTTGTCCAGTGTGCAGCGGTCGGGTCAATAGGGCTGTATTTCTCTCTCGGCTGCTGCGTCACCCAAGCCGGGGCGACATAAGCCATGCTTGGCCTCTGGCTCCCACTGAGTCGACTCCGAGTCCAGGAGAAGTCGTTAATGAAGCAATTAACAGCAAGAATGATACAGTGATGAAGCGAGGAAGGTGAGTTTGGGTGGTAAGGACAGACAACTGAGCTTTAACATTTTTATACGTGTACTATTAAAAAAAACAACAACTCATAGTCTTATTAATTGAATATAGCATGTTTGTCTTGTCAGAAAATGACTTAAAAATAAAATGCTGGTCAAAGTAGAAATAGTTCTAAATGCAGTATTTTCCAATAGAATATATAATATAATATATATATATAATTATAATTATAATATATAATTATAATATATAATTATAATATATAATATATATTTTGTCTTTGTTGTTTTTCTTTGATCTATGTTCTTTGTCTTTATATTTAGACTTAGATTGTGTAATTGTGTTCTTTCTCTTTATTTCTCTTTTTCTTATTTTATTTTGATTTATTTTTGATTTTTTATAAAAAAAATGCTGTATGTATTGGCTATTGGAAAAAAACAATTTCCTGAAGGAGACCTCCTGAGGGATCAATAAAGTTTTACCTTACCTTACCTTAAATTCACCCACACCTTAATTTGGGGAATTTAAGGTTGTTGCAGCATTTCCCAAAACAATGGCTAACCATTCAACCATATTATATTTAGACATGCAAAGAAGAAATCAAAACAAATAACAATCATGAATCGTATCAATATTATAAATATAATATTTCTAAATGTATCGTGTTTTTCCTCCTTAAGGTTGTTTAATTGTTAGTTTCTTCTATAATAAATGCCATTTTATATTATTTTTCTAGTTTAACTTTTATCACCAAGAACAGAAAAATTCTTGGAAAAGGATTACTTTTAGCAGTTGAAACAACTTCTAAAATACCACCTTTTAATACATTATTTATCTTCGTCTACCCTGAAATGTTTTTATTTTTTATTTTCATCTGCTGATGTGCAAGGTAAAGTTATCTGATGTGTTACTTTCAAACCAAAGCCAGCAGGTTTGTTTGGACCTGACCGCTGTTTGGAAACCTTTGACATGAATGGACTGCAGAAAGAAAAACTGAAAACTCTCAGATAAAAGTGTTGCAGATTTGGTCTTTTGATCTGTTTCACCTCAGACTTATTTCAACGGCGGATTACGGGGTTAACACGCGGCTCTGCTTCAAAGCGCCCTTTCAATTGAAAAGGACACCATTGAGGCTGAAGGTAGTCTGATAGACACACTGAGCTCAGCTTGTCAAGGCCGTCCCGCACAAGACCTTCATTAGATCCTACACTCTTTAGGTTTGTATGTAAAGAACGTTGTATGATTGGACGGTTTTCATGTTCATCAACTACACCCTGAGGCTGGTTACTGATCTACTATAATGGCGATGAACAGGTGATGATTCAAATGAAGATGGATGTGTTTGAGAGCTAGGACAGGAGGGAGAGATAAAAGCATAAGTTCCTCTCGAGTGCTGCAGGTGAGAATAGTCGCTTGCCTCAGGGCCAAACGCCCACCCGTGCTTGTGCAGTGTTGCATGATGGATAAAATCCAAGTTGAATTTAAAAAAAAAGGACAGTTGGTTGAATGGATTTTGATTGACTTTACCAGAAGAACAACAACTTGTTTGGTAGAAAACGACTGATTTGATCTGATAATAGTTTACTAAAAGTGCATTCAATCTCTGTCAGTACAGGAGCATGTGCTGGAGACTAAGAAAAAGCGATCAATTCACCAGACATCAATCTCATAAACTTTCATATCTATATTACTACCTAAAAGGATCAAAAGAAAAAACTTCTCATTTCTATTTTAAAGACAATCTTACAGCAACTGTTCATCTATATCTATCAAAATCTATTTGCATCCACCAAACATATTGACTGTCAAGGGCAACAAATTTGTTGATTTAAGTGTCTCTCAAATAGATCTTGGACCTCTATTGTACTCATCAGTATGAGTCTGTTTGTACTCTCTTTCGGTGGGAACATTTACATTACAAAAAGTGCTGAAGCCCCAACCTCTGATTATCTGGAGATTAAATCTTATTTGCCATAACCAAACCCACTCTGCTGTGATTGGAAGTCTCCACCTCCAAGGGACTCATTGTATAAACAAAGCAGGGCATGATTACAGCTGCCTGGAGGAGGAGTGAAGCCATGATTACGTTATAGTAGGCTTCACTCTCGTAACCTCTAGTTCGCCCAGATTTCAGACGGGGTAAGAACTGTTAAAGTAATAACTTGAATACATAGTCATAATGAGGGACTACGAACTTGAAACATGAAAATAAATAAATTTGAATTGTGTCTGAACTATCAATTTTGGTAATTATAATACAGAAGCAAATTGATATAAATTAAGCTGATGAATTTGAGTCAATTGTTTCAATAATTTTGTTTCTGGATTCCTTTGGAAATAGTGATATTTACCAAATAGAAGCAGAATGAGTGCACGAATGCTCCTTCCCATGTGCAAAACAAATAGACTCAAGGACTCATTCATTCCTCGGGCTATTAAATTATACAATTCTGAGTTCGGGGGCAGGAGTGGAGTGAAAGTATCTGGATGTTCTGTTCTATGTTAGTCTTTGTATCCTTTGTATTTGTGGTTTTTCTTTGATCTATTTTCTTTGTCTTTATCTTTAGACTTAGATTGTATCATCTTGTTCTTTCTCTTTATGTTCTTGTTCTTATTTTATTTTGATTTATTTTTGATGAAAAATTGCTGTATTTTCTGTGGCTATTGGAAAAAAACAATTTCCCGAAGGAGACCTCCTGAGGGATCAATAAAGTTTTACCTTACCTTAAATACTAATTCAGTTAAAAATATCTGCTTGTTGTCACCTTTTTACTGAATTTTGTTGGTAATCGCTTTGAAGCTGAAAAAAGAAAAATAAATTGGAATTGGACCTGAAGTGTCATAAACCCTCCATCCTTCACTGAACAGACCCAATTCTATACTAGCAGTTTTCACAAACGCTTTCTTAGTCTTTAGAATGTATAAGTCGGTCAAGAATCATCGTGGCTGTTGTATACGCAAACCTCATCTTGCCTAGATCTAGTAGCCACACAGGAGCCGCGGTGTCATGAGGCCTTCAGGGGACAGCAGAGATGAGCCTCTTCAGCCTGATCACCTCACAACAGCTAGTCTGGGTCAGTGTGTCATCGTGCCAGCTCGGGTTCCCCGGGAGCAAAGATGTGTTCACCTAATTAAACCTCTATGTGCTGCCACCCACCAGGAAGGGAGTCACAATGTAGCGACAGCGATAGTCAAGGACTTAGAAAACAGAAAGACACATTTTGGCTGAGCATTCTGGGACCGAATTGAGATGGTGAGAAGGAACTTGGCAGTCGTGAAGCGAAGAGTGAACGTGGCGAGCTGTGGAGATGACAGGTTTAGAAGATTCCTGCCGAGTTTTTTTTTTTTTGGTTTTTCCTCAATTTATTTGTCACAGTGAAACAGAAAAGAGAATGTGGAGAGGTATTAGTGTAGTATTCAGTTCCACGTTACAACTTTTGATTTTTGTCCAACTCCCAAGGTAACGTGGACCTAGTGAAGTTGAAAAGAAAGGTACCAGCTACAAGAGAGGAAATGAAACTGAGCTGCAAGATGATGAAGATGAAAACACTTTCTTATGAACTGAAATCTCTTTTTTTTAAGTCTGTGGTGTCTTATATTATCATTTATGTCATTAAGAATAATTAAATTTGCACCTTCTATTTTACAAAAGAGAATTTTTCTTCAAGATCTTTACACAAAAATATATATTTTTAATTGTCTCTCTACAAAAGAAAACATTTTAAATATTACATGTGCGAAAATAAATGTCTATAGATAACAATAGATTACTTGCCACTTTCTTTGTCATCATTAGGTTTTTTTTTAAGCTAGTCTTAGTCAGGTTCCTATATCTGGACCTAACCTACCACACGCCCCTATCAACAAAGCACCCGAGGATCATTGGTGCACGCCCACCCCTCCACCACGCTAAGGTGGTAGCTTAAGGAGTCTGTTGAGGTGGCTTGGGCATATGATAAAGATTCCTCAGGCGTGTCCCGTGGGTGGGAGACCCAGGAGACGGTGGAGAGACTATGTCTTTATATTTCTTACTATTTTTCTCCCTGGAAATGCCTCGGGTCCCCCTGGAAGAGCTTGAGGATGTAGATAGTGAGCGGAAGGTCTCCCTGATGAATCTACTGCCTCCAAGAAGTCGGCTGCCTATGCCAGTCCAGTAGAAGGATTGTGTTATAGGTCATACTTTAACTTTATAAAGCCGATTATGGGCATAAGACACCAAAGATTACCAAAAGGTTTATTATTTATAATCAAACAAAAAGTTTAAAGGTTTGTATGTGTCCTTCCCTCTTGTTGCCTTGATTCAGAAATGCTGGTTTGATCATTGTAAAACTCATGTGGCTATGATCAGAGGCGTTTGCATTTATTAACCACAAATTGTTGGTGTGCATTATCATTTGCATAGTTTACTTTCTATCAAAACACATGATCAGAGCGAATGCAAGTTTGTTCTGGTCTCTTTGAGTCCAGAAGTTATAGATACATAATTTGCAATGACAACTACAGACCAAAAGCCTCTGATCAGTAGGAGACAGGAAAACGGGCATTGGCTTGGCTGGGCTAAAGATTAAAGCTGCAATATGAATTTTCAGTTTTTCGGTTAACAATCTGAAAGAAACCAGGAAAATCGACAGGGCTTGTTATGTTTCAGTTGTAAAGACTTGTGTGGAATTGATACCATGTATACACTATCCTTCCATGTCATATTAGAAATTTACTGTATCCCCCAGATTTAGGGGTTTAAGTGTCTCATCTCTTAGTTACCAGCCCACCTTTTACACTGATATCAAAATGTTCACAAGGAACTCTCTGCCAAGATTCCGACCTAAGATCTATAGGATGAAAATCTGTAACTTTTAAGTGGACGTTTCCACTTGTTGGCCTTTGCCCAGCTCTTCCTGGATCAAGTTTGCTCATAGGCGTTACCATGGGTGGGTTAAAGTGAGCCATGATATCACTCTGACTGACCATTGTAATGTAATGAGAACAAAAATGTTACAAAAACTTGTTTTCAAAAAAGCCATTATATATTATCAATAAATCTCATTTTTTTAAAAATAAAATTAGCTACGCTTATTTTCTACTTTACTAGCATTGTGTTTTTACAATTGTATCTGTTATTGTATAAGCTTCTATCTCTGAGCATGAAAAGCGGTCGATTCAGGTCGGGTCTATTTTTCCGATATTACAGCTATTGGGATTTGAATGGTTATCTGGCTAGGTTGTTGTGGCGAAGGCAATAATTAAAGCAATTAAAGTGCCTGGCATAAGGTTAAATGGGGGCTCTGACATCACCTGCTGTATCAACCTGAAACAGAACGCCAGGACGGGAATCAATCAGAGAAAAAAAAAATAGCATGCAAAGGGAAAAATATGAGGTGAAAAAGCTCAAGTGGGTGAGCAGAATGCGATTAGTTCTGCTCATACCAAAGCAGAATCCTACCTCGCTCTTAATTGATTTGTTTTTACACCAGATTAAATGGAAGGTTGTGGCGTTCCAACAATAACCTTCCTATCTCGACCCAGACAGGGGGCCGTTATTTCACTGTAAAAGACAGAACCCTCGTTCATCATCCCTGCCTGATGTGAACCATGGAAATGTGTGCCTGCTTGTGAATTTATGTATGAAGAATTGTCTTTTTTTTTTCTCGGTGGGTTCTAATTGTGTTTTACAGAGTAACATATTCATTTAACCTCCTGCGAGCAAAGACCAGGAAACCAAGGCAGCACATCTGTTCCACTGATCTATTCATTTTGCTTCTTCACACATGGCTAAATTCAAGGAATCAAACTAAACTTGTTTGGTTTAACTGTGATTTACAAACAAGTCAAAACAAAAAAACACACAAACAAAAAACAGCATCACACAGCACACAAAATGGCATTTTAAAACAAGTTAAACCAGGTGTCTAATATCCTAAATTCTCCCATGGGCTATCTGGCTCTAGCTTTCCAACCCTAGCCAACAAACCGCTCCAGTGAATGTTGGTGTCACGGTTGGCCACACCGATGTATTTTATGGTCACCACAGATTTTGTTCAGCGAAAAACCAGCTGGTCGAACCGCTTTATGTTATAATAAAAGAGCCACAGGAAAACATGCTACAAACACTATTCAATAATATGCTTCTGAAGTCATTCTATGACTCAGTAGTGGCCTCTGCCATCTTCAACGGTGTGGTCTGCTGGGGGAGCAGCATGACAGCAAAGGATAGGGCTAAACTGGACAGCCTTATTAAGAGGGCCGGTTACGTCCTAGGGTGCCCCCCGGATCCTGTGGAGGAAGTGTCTGGGAGGAGGATACAGAGCAAGCTGGCCTCCATGAGGAAGAACTTATCTCACCCTCTCCAGCACACACTGAGGGCATTGAGGAGCTCCATCAGTGATAGGATGCTCCATCCCCGGTGTGTGAGGGAGAGGTACCGCAGGTCCTTCCTCCCTGCTGCCATCAGACTCCACAACAAGAACACACCAAGATAATTATTTAACTGCACCTTAATTGTTATTTTTGTAAATATGATTGTGTATATATAATATAGTGCAGATTTATTTCTATTCTATTTAGATTTTCTTTTTCTTTTTATTATTTTATTTCTGGGTGATTTTTTTGTTGGTATATTGCTCTTGATGTTGTTAAACCAGATTTCCCCTCGTGGGACAAATAAAGGTTTCTGATTCTGATTCTGATTCTTTCACAATCCAGATACATACATAGTATGTAAATTATTAATCTGGATTGTTTATATGTCTTAATGTTTGTGTGTTTATATTTGTGCCTTGCATTTGGATTGCGACTTGTTTAATATCCCATACCCCTCGTGCTTAAGTATAATGGAAGTATTGACCCTCATCTTTCCTTCAAGAAAGATCTTAAGACATTTTTATTTGTGCATGCTTTTCCTTGATTTTCTGGAACTCCTGTGTTGTTCTCAGTATTATCTTGACCTTTTAAGTATTTATTTTATTAAATATTGTTTTTTTATTAAGTACCTCTGGGTCAAAAAGACCCAGTGGGCCTAAAGGGTATATAAAGTGTATATATTGTGTTGTCTCTGGGTCAAAGTGAATGACCTCCTTGGCTCCCGGAAATACATAAGTAGTGGTGGAGGATGTTCACATTAAACTAGAGGCAACACAAGGGATACCTTAAATACATTTGTTTTAGGGCGACCAGGTCACCTTGACCCAGATATAATACATGGGTTAACCATTAGGAATGGCTCATCATGGATAGATTTAAAAAATTATTATACTTTATAAACCTTGCTAAACCTGATCCTTAATACATAGAATTATTTTCTATAAAGCCTGGAAATGCATCGTATTTTGTTATGAATGTGCTCATAATGCATTGTGCACAAGTCCTTCATAGAAAGCGTTGCCAATAATGCAGTTGTCTGTATGGATTGTTGTCTCTATGCGTGACCTGGATCTTGCCCCAAGTAAGTAAGTAAGTAAGTCATTTTTATTTGTATAGTGCTTTTCCAGACCAGGGTCACAAATCGCTTAAACAATCAAAACAATATTCAATAAAGTATATACTTTAAAGGGCAAGATAAAACTGATAACACAACAGGAGTTCCAGAGAGAAAAGTAGCTGAGATTAATCTCAGCATTTTGTTAGCCCATTTAGGGAAAAAAACACAAGGCAGTAAAACATATTTAAACAACGTTTAAAAGTTGTTTCCACAGATCTGGGCCGTAATAATTAAAAGGGGCTTCTCTGTGTGTTTTTGTATGTCAATCAAGAGATTCCTACTTCAGGATCTGATCAATAAGGTTTGTCTTGTTTGGTTGATATATCAGGTCAAATGATTCAGTTAAGAATAAGAGAACTCAAAGTTAAATTGTAGACCTGGAAACCCAGTAATGATGGAAATGTAGTGATGGGGATTCCCCCTTAGATCCTTGTAGTGTGAGATATACTGACATATATGCACAGAAGAGGCAGCAAGAGAGAGATGAGGAGAACCGATGAGTACAGAAGCTGTTGATTGTGGTCGGGAGCTTTGAGAATGGGCACAGAGAGCATCCGTCTGTATCACTCACTTTAAAAGCCTAAAGAAACGGGCGAGATGGATACGAGGACAAGTAGGAGTCAATAAAGAGACGGTCGGTTTGGAAAGAGGAGAGATGCGAGTCGTTCCGTGTGACGATGACTAAGATCCATCTAAGTGAGGGTGGAGTGGTGGTGGGAGGACAAGCAGTGAAGGAAGGCAGCCAGGTATTCAGGGATTGAGTAGCTTGGCACGCTAAGAAAGAGGAAAGAACGGATGTGCTTAAACGAAGGACGGCAATGACGGAAATGAAAAACAATGCTGATAGATGCAGTTTTCTTTACCAAGTGTTCTCGGTACGAGTGTTAAACTGCGACCCGTGAAAAACCTTGTCACTGCCTCCAAAATAATCCTCAAAAATCACTTTCTCCTCCAACATGTGATGTTGACTCTGCTCAGCCTGTTGCCTCCTGTTTGCACAGCACTCGGATAGCCCGAGGTTACATTTTTTAAATTATTGCTCCACTTGTTTTCTTTCTTTTCGTGCAGAGCCCCTGTCCCCCCTTCCCCACTTTCATGACACCACCAAGACGTGGTGAAGTCAGACATTTGTTTCTGCTATCAGGTGATTGAGCGAGAGGCTCACGGATGCTTCACACATCTGTAATTCATACTCAATGATTAATGGCGCGCATCGCATTTTTCTCAGAGGTAAAAGTTGAAGGTTGCAACAATACATAGTTCATGATGCAGTCGTCAGGCTGCACGGGTTTTGTATTTGCTGCGCGTGTCAAGCTCACTGTATATACTGCCTGGACTGTCACCAAGAAGCAATTGTTCAATTTTATAACCCGAGGAACCGACCACTAGTCCGTCTGTCATGTGGGATACTGAGACACCGGTTCATGAGAGAATCAAAAACACATTTTACCGACTAGGCCAAAGAAAATTACCACACACATCCATCCATCTGCGAAAGCATGCTGCAGGATGATCCTTCCAGAAAAAAGGCCTTCGGAAAAGGTCAAAGTTTTAAGAGTAAATCCTCACATGTTGTGCTGTGCTAAGTCATGCATTATGCAACATATTGGCATTGCTAACTGGGATTTCACTGAACATCTTGTCAGGTTGCTAATCCTGCCAACAGACATAAGCCAGGGTGAGGAAAGAAAACTCTGACCCTTGAAAAAACACAAGCGCTCACTTCAAGAGGACATTGAGGGAAGTGGCAGACGTTTGAAGAAACCCTTTTCTCGAAGCTACCAAACGCCTGCACTTATCTGAGCTAGTGTCTCTTTACTAAGAAATAATTTGTACCAGTGTATATCCTTGATAAAATATTTACTATTATTTACTCTTAGACTAAACGTCAAAATGTTTTCAGTGAGTTGCTCACTGGTAACTAACAATGAGGAAATAACCTCTAATACTTAACATTTTTATTTTTTGGGACTCTGATTTGGTTTTTATTTTAATAGAATGAGACATGTTCAGAATGGTCGATAACATTTTGCCCACATATACCCTAACTTCTCACCCCCTATTTACTGGGACCGTGAGAATTAATCAATTTTTTTTCCCCTTATGTATTAAATACGTTTGCACTGATTTTAGAATTCAGTCTTTTGAGCTGCTCTATCCCTTCAATAGATTCAATCCCAACTGTGCATTTAACCTCCAAAATATCCTATTGCTCCCTTACTGTTCTCTTTGACCATCTCCTCCACTTTTTCTAAACCAAATTGTTTATTTCAAGTGTATTCAATAGACAAACTGACTGGCAATAGTTCAGGTATTTGTTGACTAAAAAGTTATCATTAATGTTACAAGTTCAGTGCTGAGCAAAGCCTGGGACTCAAACTATTACCACTATTTAAAAATCCAATAACCAGAAATATATATTTTATTCGATCACATTTAAAAAAATAAAAATAAAAGCCACTAAAACTAAAAAGTCTTCTGTTCAACTTCATGTTGGGTATTCTCTACTTTAGAAATAATCATGTATGTAGGTGAAGTTCTTATTATATTGTTAATTTAATTCTGGTGATGTATTGTTTTGCCTATATACCTTTTGAATCAAGAGAAACACAGACCATCAGGGTAACACAAGTCTTATAATACATGTATGTGTAATGAGTTGGGCGATAAACATGTAAGCAGGCCCCTGAATCAATAACGGTTTGTGAAATTTGTATCTATAAAGTATAACCTCTGCTGCAAAGGGAGCCTTTATATTACAGTAACTTAATTTCCCACCGTAGAGACAAGCGTTTTTTCACCTATTTACTCATTTCTCACACAAATTCAATAACGCTCTAGAAGGTAAATCATACATTTTATAAAGCGCCTGATTTTTATTCATTAGTGCAAATCCCCTCTCGTTACAACTTGCAAGGGATACTGGGGTGTTAATGGATAATACATCTATATTTAAGGATATAGGAGAGGGGAAATCCAATTTGTGTCAGTGCTCTCCCACCGATCCCCACTTTTATCCGTATATGCGGCTGGCTGGAGGAGTAATCGGCTTTGTGTAATAAAATGATGATGACTCTATCTGACATTTTCTAAAAGGAGCCCTGGTTTCTGTAGGTCTGTATTATCTGAGTATAGCCAGTTTATTAATCCTCTGTCGGCGTGAGGACCATGTGCTGGGGAGTAAACACAGGGGTGATATTGAGGTGAATGGTCGGAATGTCCTTTTGCTGAAATTGGTGTTTGCTTTGTGCTCTCTCCACCTGCACATTCATACATGTTTCTGCCTTTTTCTTCAGGAAAAAACCCTGAAGAAGACGAGGTTAAATCTCTCATTGAGAAGTCCAAAGCCGCTTTTAGCATTGAAAATCAATTTATGTTCAGAAAATACAAAATACAGGACGCAGGGTTGAGTTTTAGCTCAAACAAAACTGCATATTGCTTCTGCACACGCATCCTAATGATCATAAAACCACACCGCACTGCCTTTTGTCTCTTCCAAACACCTACCTCAGGATCTCAGTCCCACGCTCATTCCCCCCTCACACTGGGTCGTGTCGCTGTGACACCATATAGTTGACAATAGCCCGCTAAAATGAACGTGGATTTGAATTAAGCGGGCCCTCCGGGGTTAAGGTCTGTCATGTCGGATGGATCTGTTCAGAGACTCCCACACTCGGCTTGCCTCTTGAAGAGGAAACTATGCCCCAAAGCCCATCTCAGCATTCCCGTCACAAACCCACTGCTTGAAGGAATTGATCTAAGGAGTCTCTCTTATGAGGGGCTTCTTGAACCCGTCTTGAAGGGCCAACACTGGAAACCCACTTTAGAGATGTAGATCTGAATTGTGCTCCTGTTCTTAGTTAATAAAATACACATGATTCTCTTTGAATGTTTTAGTAGCATTAACTATATTTAAACATTCCACTGACAGGAGTTGTTGTACATATGCATTCTGAACATTTTCACATGGTTTCACAACAGTAGTTTACTTTAGACATGTATTTACTCTCTCTGTGTCTTTGTCTTTTACTGAGTAGTGATCTAAACAAAAGACTTTAATGATGTAAATATAATTCCATTATGTTTTTTTTCTCCAGGTTGAACTTTTTTTAACTTATCAACACTATTATTTCACAGTAAGTTTGCAAACTACATTAATTTATTCAACTCTATTTGTATTAGTTCCACAGAAATAAGTAATTATTGATTAGAAACACAAAATGTATTACATCTGTAAATAAATGGGTTATTGGGTGGGTTGGTCCCTAGTAGTGGGTTGATGAAACTTCATGAAGCAGGGTCCTTATTTCCAGAGTCCACTTTAAGTCACGCTTTGCTCTGTGATCTTCTGCGTTATACAACGATTCTACATAAACCTCAGATCAATTTTAAGATGAGGGCGCCCCCTACTGTCCCATGAACTATATGACACTGCTTCATTAAGCTTCATCTGCCAATCACTAGTGTTCCTTGGTTCCCCATTACAATTAACAAAAGGCGATGGCATTCTTGGAATTTTCCATTACTTTGTTATATTCATTCATTCATTCATTGTCTACCGCTTTATCCCGGGGTCGGGGTCACGGTTTGGGGGGAGACTGGAGCCTATCTCAGTATCATAGGGCGAAAGGCAGGGGACACCCTGGACATGACGCCAGTCTGTCGCAGGGCACACAAAGACAGACAACCATTCACACACACTCTGATACCTTTGGACAATTTGCCAAAGTTCTCAATCAACCGTCTATGTCTTTCGACTCTGGGAGGAAACCGGAGTGCCCGGAGTAAACCCACGCAACACTGGGAGAACATACCAACTCCTCACAGAAAGGTTGTCTCAGCCTGGAATCGAACCTGCAACCTTCTTGCTCTGAGCCCTCTGTATGTTATATATATAGTTTAAATAGCATCCAAATTGGACATGTTGGATTTTTTATCGGGGTTTTACTTCTTCCCATTTGCCACCTTTCTTCTGATCTGATCGAGGCGTTTTCCCACGTAAAACCTTTAACGAAAGTAGTTCAGTTAAATGCTATTTTATATAGAATTATATTCTTATGCTTGAAGCCACTAATGACAATGTGAGCGTCAACTTCATGAATGGCCATGGAAGTGCCTGTCTGTACATGAACCTTGTCAGGATTGTCAATAACTTTTGAATTATTATTTTTTTAAATCCAATAATGTTTCTTTAAGCTTTTTAAATCTCCAACAGGTCTATATTTCTTTTCTAGAACAACCATGTTGACTGACTCTTCTTGACCTCATACTTGCGTATACAGAAAGCTATGACGAAAGTTTGATTTTGCTAACTGATCTCTTGAATTAATAACCGCCATCATTCACATATGATCGTGCACGGTGAGATGATGTGACGGGCTGACAGTTTGAGCACGTGTTTCCTTCCTCGCCGCCCTGTGTTTGCTGCCTGGTGTAAATGAAATGGGGTGTGATGTAGCAGCTTGTGGAAACAACTACATTACCATCTAAGAGAAGGCTAATTGATGAGCACTTGTCTGTGGGATTTCAGAGATTACTTGTTTGCAAACCGCCTCTGTTTGACATGTCGATCTTACTCCAAACACAGTGCCGGCAGCAGCAGCCATCTGAATAACAAGCCTGTCATACGGTAGACGGAGACAACAGTAAAATTTCAAGGGAGAAAACGCCCACATCGTTTCTGTTTGACAAGGAGAGAATAACCAGCCACGGAAAAATAGTGCTTCCACCTGTTAACTTCTGGTTAGAGACGGGGGTCTTTAACCTGTTCATGTAATTATAAAAAAAAGGAACATTTACTAAAATACTGATATAATATTAATGCACTTGTGTTATTTAGACTTCAACAAGGACAGAAAAAAAACGATTTAAACGTGAAAAAAGTGCCTCTTTTAGACTTGAGTGGAAACACGACAATCTTGTGTAGTTTGCGACACACACACTGTAAAAAAGAAACAAACACAAACACCTCAGGATGTGAAAAAGGAAGTGTCAATGTTGTGAGCGGGAGAAATGTGCAATTGGTTTACAGGTTGCTTGTCGATTTCTGTCTTTAAGATCAGACTGAAGGTAAAATGCCACAACTGTGGTTTATTTTTAACTGGCAACCCAGCACTGCTGTGGTAAGGTATGGATGGACAGTTCGGACACATAAGGGGGGAAAAAACATATGAAAAGATCAGTCTTGACCCGTTTTAATCAAGAGAATAAGGTTAGAACCTCATTATCCATCATCATTTCTCATCATTATCAATCATAATCCATCATTTATCATCATTTATCATCATTTATCATCATTATCCATCATCATTTATCAACATTCATCATCGTTATACATCATAATCCATCATAATTTATCATCATTATCAATCATTGTCAATCATAATCAATCATAATCCATCATGATCTATCATCATTTATCATCATTATCCATTATAATAAATCATAATTTACCATCATTATCAATCATTGTCAATCATAATCAATCATAATCCATCATAATCTATCATCATTTATCATCGTTATTCATCATAATCCATCATCATTTATCGTCATTATGCATCATTATCGATCATCATTTGTTATCATCATTCATAATCATTTATTAATCCATCATTCAATGTTATCAATCATTTTGTTTTATCATCATCCATCATAATCCACTATCATCCATCATCATTTTTTTAATCATCATTCATCGTTATCCATTGTAATCCACCATCATGTATCATCATCATCATCCATCCTAACCCATCATTATTATCCATCATCATGTCTCTTAATTTATCATCATTATCCATTGGAAATAATCGTATTCTATCATCAACTGCCACTATACATCATCATCCTTTATCAAAATCATCATTATCATGTATCATCATCATCCATCATAACCATCATAATCATCCATGTTATTTATCATAATTGATCATTATCGTCCATTGTAAAGAATCGTAATCCATCATCATCCTTTATCATTTACCCTCATCATCCATAGTAATCCACAATTATCCATCATAATTTATCATCATAATTTTTTTGTATTCTATCGTAATCCATTGTAATCCACCATCATTCATCCTCATCATCCTCCATCACCAATCGCTGTCGTCATTCATTATCATTATCATCATCCATCAATATCATTTGCATCTATCACCATTCATCTTCATCACCATTCATTTCATTTACAGCAAACATCTTCTATTATCAACATCATTTCATCGTCATCCATTATCATTCATGTCATCCATTGTTTTCTACCATTATCCATCAATCTTATCTTCTATTATCATCCTCATTACATCATCATTTTTCATCATTCCTTTCATCCATCATATCCTCATCATTATCATTAATCTTATTTGCATCCACTATAATGTATTTTAATCCCCCAATTTAATTTAAATTAGATTATCCATCATTATTCATCCAACATCCTCAAAATTATTCATCAATATAATTTAAATCCATAATATATCATTGTCATCCATCATCGTCCTCCATAATTATATTCCATCATCATCAGCATCCTCATCATCACAACCACTATCAATCGATTTTTTTTTTTAATACATTATTGTTTTTATACTCTAACTATCATCATCATCGACTTCGTCATCAATATGATCCATCATCCTTTATCATAATCATGATCCAACATACTCATAATCATCTATAAATCTAATTTGTATACATTATTATTAATATACTCCATTACCATCATTATCTTTATCATCAATTATGAACTAGATAAGGAAAATTCTAGTTTAGTACTTTAACTTCAAATGGATTTTAGTATCAAATGAAAATTGAAAAAGGGTAAGACAGATGGTCTAACCTCTTGCTTCTCTCTGCTGTTTTTTATTCATCATTTTAGTATTTGTTTGTATACATTTGCTGTAGTTCACTGAATAAAACATGTCTGTAGGATGTGTTGAAGAAAATGTCATCTCGCGCCTCTTGTCTGCATGATTTCACACCTACATGCTGCTTTGCTATGACAACTGACCAAAGGGCAAAAAGTCTTAGTGAAGTGTCATGACTATCTATATGAGTATGAAATATTATGTTAATATCTAGCCACTGTTGAGAATTCTTCCTGACCAAGCATGGATCAGCGTTGGCTGTTCTAATGCTGCAAAAGTGTATGAAAACTTTTTTTTTTCTTTTTATTACTCACTTCACAAATCACATTAATCTTCAAAAGTACCTTTCGTTTTGCTTGTATTTGAACCGATTCCAATTGGTTTAGGCTCTGTAAGAGCCAAGTTTCCATTTTATGTGAGGAATAGGATACCTCTGGGAGACGCAATACCTTTTAGAATATCATCTATTAAGATTGGCTTGCAGGGAGGAGAGATTACTCCCAGTAGTGTACTAGCGCAGAGTCTGACCTGTAGCTATTGTAAGAAATGGGAAACTGGAAGGAATTTACTTCCGAACATGTATTGGTTGAAAGTTACATTTCAACTTTTCCTTGAAATGAGAATATTAATCAACAAGTATTGGGTCTGACTGTAAAATCTCACAACCAAAGGATATTGGAGTGATAAAATAAATGTTGTTTTTTTAGTGTGCGACTAAGAATTTGTGTGATTGTTTGTATGTGTGTGTATGTATATATATATATATATATATATATTTTAAACGCATTTAAAAAAAAACTTTGGTAAACCATATTTAAAACTTAAATATTTAAAAATATAATAATAATAATTAAATATAATTTGTTAAATAAAAATGATGTAATGACTACTATTTATTGTTTAAAAATACATTAAAAATGCATATATGAAATTCAAATACTTAACAAAAAGGAAACATATTGCATAGGTCTTCATCAGTAGCAGTAAAACCACATTGCAGGGTTTACTAAATCCTCAAAACTGCCAGCTGTTGCAGCAGATGATGTAAAACAGATTTTTCTTTCCGACCAGAGCCAACATGTAGCACTGTGCTGGATTTCCCACTCAACTCTGACACCTCAACCCTGTACAGAAGTGTCTGAGTGTGGGGGGGGGAGAAAAAAGGTCAGTTCTGGAGCTGTAATTGGACATGCAGCCCGCCCAGACCCCCATGATGTGCAGGGCAAAGTGAGCAAGCTGAGATTCAGAGAAAGAGCAGGGTCTGGACTGAGGGGCTGCTGGTAATTTCTTATCTGTGCTCGGTTTCCTGGCAGCCCCAGAGCCCGCCTGAGGACACGGCGCAGCCGGATTCGCATGGCTGTGCTGCGACAAACACATAAACCCGTACAGGCTCGGCAGACTGGTACAGGGCAAGGCTGCTCTCTGGTTGACTCTTGGAAAAACCTTGTCACCATGGCAACCACCACCTCATTATGGCATCACTGTAGTGGCCAGCGCTGTCTTTGTCTTTTACTTTCAAAATTATTATGGCTTCAACTCAAGACTTTATCACCTACTATAATGTTACATTTATACTTATTTATTACTTACCCTGAAGGTCTTATCTCTCAAAAACATCCCAAAATATCAAGCAGTGACATCAGCATTTTCAACGACGAGACAAACTTTGTGTTTTATTGAAGTGATAGTTCACCCAAAATGTACTCTTTTTCTACTCACCCTCATGTCAACTAAGGGTTGGGATTCTTTTCAGAGTAATTTGTTCCTCTTTAGAGTTATAGGCAAAATGTAAATCTTAATGTAGCGACTGGTGGCCAGTGGACGAACTTCCTCCAAAAATATGCTTAAAAACATCTGTATACCTTCATTCTACTCCAGAGCACATATAGTACTGTCTACACTGTTGATATTTACCCAGTACATCTGGTTTATATCGCTTGTTATTCTTTAAACAGCTGCCACAATGTCTTTTTCGGAGGAATTTCGTCAACAGAGCTCCCATCGCTACATTAAAATGGACTTACATTTTTGCCTATAACTAAAACTATTTCTACCTATAAGGATCAGATTATTCTGAAAATAATCCAAACCCTTAGCCGACATGACGGTGAGTAGAAAATTAGACGAATTAGACAAAATGTTGGTCATTCGTTGTATAGATTTTTATATCACATCAGTCTTCAAAAGATTCCTGCATCCAAAGAGTAATATGGAATACCACCAAAGTTCAATCATCTTTTCTATTTCCGTCAAAGCTACATTAAAAATCTGTAACTATCTTTTCCACTAATATCTCCTTGGCAGGGGAAAACCCCATGCCAGTGACACATAGATATATCTAAATTAATTTTATGAACATCTGTTCCCTCACAGTAGTAAATGTATTTTTTGTTTCCACTCTTTCTTCTCAAGGTTACATCTAGTTCAATCCTGAAATGCATTTTGTAAATAAACACGACCTCCACCTGTGGTCCTGTAATTATGTTTAACTTACAAACGTATCGACGTTCTCCTGCTCTCAACGTGAGCTCCACGACACATATTGTCCTCCGCTTATTCCTTTTCAAAAGAAAATGCCTCGACATTACATTTACACCTTCTTTTCATTCAGATCTCACTCCTTTATCGGCGAGCAGCAAACGATAAGTTGATGCGTGGTTCACTGGAAACGCGTCCCGGTCATGATATCCATGATAATAAAATCATTTTCTGTTTACAAAAGGGCAGAACATTGGAACGCATAGCATTAGACCAGTAAATGCAATTTTCCACCACATTTATTTTTTAACATTGCTGCTGCTGCTGTGAACCCCACCTGCTGCTCCATCTCCCCCAGCCATGTTTGCCAACCAGCGCGGCTGCTTTGTGGGTGGCAAACCAACGAGGGAGTGTGTCCTTGTCATTGCACGGGTCATTGCACTGGAAGGGTAACGAAAAAAAAAAGACGAAGAATTCTTGAGTTTTGGAAAGATCTGAAGTAAATATGGTCTGCGCTGCATGTGATTCATTATCGACTGATTTTATTCGGGACATAATTTCTAATATGAGTCTTACAAGTGAGGTTATTGTATTAACTAATCGCGATGTCATGCTGAGGTGAGGAAATGTGTAATAGAGCCCATCAATCAATGACAGTGAAGTTCACAAAGAGAAAAGCTTATTAGCGAAAGATATCACCAAAAAACTTTTTTTAATCGATGATTAAAAGAAAATTATAGTCGAATAAAGTAACACTTTTTCACATCTTTTCTTCTTTTCCTTCTTGCCTTGGTTGTATATTAAAATATATATTTTAGGATGATACATGTATCTGGTTCATTGGACAAACTAGACTAGTATATATTTTATTGGGTATTGTTTTGATTGTTTAGGCGCTTTGTGACCCTGGTCTAGAAGAGAGCTCTACAAATATTACTTACTTATTTACTTATATATACAAATATTTACAACCACATTAGACAATTTAGAGTGGACCTGTATCTTGAAAACTTAGCATAAAAGAGAAAAAGCTGATGTGGAGAAGTATAGAGACAAAGTTAACAAGGATAAAGACTTTTGCAAATGCCAAGTGTATATATATATATATATATATATATATATATATATATACTGTATATATATATACTGTATATATATATGTTTTATATCATGATCAAATTTCAAGTCTACATTTTATCCACTTTATTGATTTTAGATTATTACTTACTAGGATAATCCCTTCCCTGTTTTTACAAATAGATTTGAAAACCAAATGACCCAAGGAAAAGGTAGTATCCCCTAGGTGGATTATGGGCTTTATCATTGTCAAAAATGAGCTTACATTTTTTGAAATTATTCTTTTTTTAATATTTATTAAAAATGTATGAATTGTATTTAAATCTAATGCACATTGTCCTCCCTTACACTTAACAAGATGATCCGAAATCTTAAATATTACTTTCTTAATAAGTAGTATGCTAGATTTAAAGTAATCAAAATTTGAATTATTTTAATTTTCATGTATTCTGCCCCCTTTTTTGCCCCCTTTCCTTTGACCTGATTGAGTTGCCTCCTTAATACATCCTTCACTATGAGGTCAGCAGCCCACATATTAAAGTTCAAGACATTTTAACCAGAAGTTTGGGAGAGTTGTTGTATGATAAAAAAAGACATTGTCCAATTTTTTTTTCAAAGAATAATAGGGGGGATTTGTGTAGAAATGTAGGATTTATTATGTACATTTATCCTCTTGATAACCATTCTTTAGCTGAACCACTTGGACCAAAAGCTCTTAAGTCTCATCGTACGTCAACTCCGATGATGTCTGTATGACTCATTGGTTTAGTCTAAGTGTTTTTCTTTCAATTGTGTGTACAGTGTTACTTCTTGAACATATTCTCAATACATCGGGAATTTAACATCACTAAGTCAATCGTGCTAAATGGGTTGATAGGTAATTTCTTTGTGTAAAATCAATTTTCGATTTCCCATCTATGTCTTTGAGGCGATAAGTTATCGTGTAGTATTTTATCAGGCGTGAAACATTTAGATCTTAAATTCAATTTGAAGTGACGAGATAATTTTCTGGCTACAGGCATGTGGAAGAAAGCCATAACCTTTTCCGCGGCACGACACCATCAGAGGCGGCACATTAGCGTCTAAGAGTACACACAGTGTGAATGTAATTGCATGAACTTAACTCAGCCTCCCTTGACACGGGTATTTCACTTTTCTCTTTTATCTATTTATGCATCAAATCAAAGGGGACAGTGAACCATACTTAGCCAGTGGAAAGTGTATCCCAAAGAATTTAATAAGAAAAGAGATCTTGATGGATTACAGACCTTCTCCACATCTGAGACATTTTCACAATGATAAATCACAAAGGCCTTTTATTCTGGCTTTTTCTTTCTCTTTCGCTGTCTTTCCCTCGCTCTTCCCTTCTCCGTGTCTTCTCCTTCTCATCTCATGAGCCTTGGCTTTCAATTGTAAGAGATTACAGGAGCATAGCTGGACTGTGGCCCGCCGAGGATCTTTTATTAATATTTATATGCATATAATACAAACCAATTTTAAGCTGTCAGTGAGCAGCTGAACCCCTGCACCTCATTGTGTCCATGCATGCGGAGGAATCGATGTGTGTGGCAGATGTATATCCATGAATAGTATGTGTGTGTGTGTGTGCTGGACTGTACCTGTGTTTATGTGTGTGTCTGTGTTCCACTCTGGCACTCACCGCTTAACCCCGCACATTCTGAGGCCACCTGAGCCACAGATTATGTATCAGAGACCGCAAATAGCGTTCCCCCACTAGGTGCCGGTGGTGAGGAAGACTTCTGGCTTTCTTTTTCTTCAAGGTTAAACAGGACACTGAGAGCAGGGGTGTCGAACAGTGGGGGCTCTGAATCTGCAAACAAGTGTGGAGTCTGGCAGTCAAGGCCATCGAGGAGCCGATATCCCGCCGGTGGAAGGAGCAGAAGGAGACTAATCCGTTCATACATAATAGATAACGAAATCCTCTAAAACACAGAGAAGCTAGCTGCCTGCACCACAGAGGTCCTGCCACCGCTAACAGAGGAGACATTAGGCTTCCCCCGTCTCTCCGCTGTCATTAATACTCTATTACAAGAGAGCTCCTCCGGACCGACATCATTGTCCACAGCTGAAAGGCTGGCCTTTGTCAAGCAAGGACGAATGCCTGCCAACATGCATGCCCTGATAATACCTAGTGATGTCTCTTCCACTGAGTGTTGAAATGTCTACGACACAGATACTGTTGGAGAAACAGGTTTTCAACAGTTAGATCTGGAGGTGCAGGAAAGGGGGGTGGGGGGTCGAGATCTGTATAGAGGGCTTTCCAAAGCCTGTTTTCTTAATGAATGACCGAGGAAACGATTGGATTGATCAAAGACTGGCAAGAGAAAGAGATCTCTTTAACGTTAAAGACAGCTGTTCGTTAGCCGATCAATTCCTGCATTTAACTGAAGCCACTGGGTCACGGACTAAACAGAAATCAAGGTTACAGACCGGTCTTCTGTGGGAGGCTGGCTAATGTATTCTTGTGATACTGAGACTCTTGCCATCTGTCGCAGAGAAAGAAAGAAATGGAGATGTAATAAAGCGATAGTGTGTCCTGATACAGTAGTTATTTCTCATGCAATTAAAGAACAATGAGCTGTTAATGGGTGAATTTACTGTTGCCTTTTACACATTTGAGTAAATATTATTGTTCTTTCGCATGATGCACAATGTTGTCTGACTTGTATTGCCAGTGTTGTAAAGACTACATAGGATTATTCTGGCGGTACAGAATAAAAGAATGAAATGGAATAAAACTTTTCTATCTTGATACTGGAGATTATGGTCAGAGTTGGATGTTCTTTTGAAAGAGAATAGTACAACATTGAAGGTCTTTCTCATAGAATTTCATAACATCCTTACATTATTTTAAACCACCTTTTGACTTCTGATCAAAGCACCTTTGAAGTGATTTCACTCTTGCACCACATATTCCTTGCTATATGTAGTTGCTGAAGGCCTATGGAAAATGACTAATATATGTTATATATATGATATATGTCATAATTTTGTTGCCTATTCAAAGCACAGGGCAGTTACTTAAAGGGTCAGTTCGCCCAAAATTTAAACTTTACTCATTTTCTACTCACCCTTATGTCGACTAAGGGTTGGGATTATTTTCATACTAATCAGTTCCTCTTTAGAGCTATAGGCAAAAATGTACATTCATTTTAATTCATTTTTTCTGTAATGTCCATCTGGAGTCTCGATGAGAATAATTGTTCGAGGAAAAAATAAACAAGTCTATATTTAGGCTCATTTGTGGCAGACGTTGAAATACCAACAGTGCTATAAACCGTAATTCCCCCCAAAATGAATTGCACTATTATATTATCTACACTAGAAGTGCTTGCGATACTTACTGTAAAATATAAAATTGTTAACATTTTTTCCTAAACAATTCTTTTCAAGGCTTCAATACAAGACGGACGAGCTTATCATTGTTTTAAAGCATATTTTTGGTGGGAGGTCATCCCTGTGCGCTCACTTGCTTCATTAAAATTTTTGCCTATAACTCCAATAAATGAGCGTATTATTCTGAAAATAATCCAAACCCCCCAGTCGACATGAGAGTGAATAGAAAATGAGTGAAGTATGAATTTTAGGTGAACTAACCCTTTAAGTCAAGTCCTAAATATTATTTGAACTACTTGTGCATGTAACTACATGTTTTTGCAGCATTAATTGTGCCCATTGTATTTGTAGGGCAAAACCAGGCAGAAGAGGTTGCTGCTGTAGCATTATACAGTGAATTATTGAGGCATTGTTTGAGGGAGAGCCTTGGTTCTTTCTGCATGTTCTCGCCGCATGGGTTTTCTCCAAGCATTCATGTTCTTGTTTTTTTTCATGAGCCCTGCGATAGCATCCAAAACATAAGACAGTTTTTTCCCCCCAACCCTGTTGACCCATGTAGCTGTTCCTGATTCATCCCCCTTTCGACCCCAGAACACCAGAAGTATGCCACAGGCTATCGGAAGGCTCGACTTTTCAGCTTTTTTCATGTTGTCACTTTGCTTGAGGGTTCTCAAGTCAAGAGCCTTCCTTCAATACGTAGATTATAGTTGTTTATATTGTTAAATGGCAAAATTACAACCAGATTGTCAGCACAAACAGAATACATTCCTCGCTTTATAGGTTTCTGTTTGTTGCGCAAGCAATTAATGAGTAAAATATTAGAAAAACAGGAATCCACAAACTCATTGAAGCAATCCTATTTGTGTCAAATCAATTGTACATGTGTTATATGTAATCGACAATCTATTTTCCATTTTAAATGGGTAAAAGCACAATATCACGTCAAAGTGTGTCTTGAAATCAACAGTTTTCTTTATTTTCCAGCAGGTAACTGTGACTACTAAACTACAAGCATTCAGATATGCATTTGCCTTTTTATATTGTCTACTTAATACTATTATTTTCCTGCAGTTAATAGAAAACTCTGCACCGAGAATTCTGACCTGCTCTAGTAGAATAACTCACATTTCTCCGATCCTTAAAACTCTTCACTGGCTGCCAGTTACTTAGAATTCTGTTTCTTACTTTCAGAGCTATTCATAGTCAGGCTCCTCCTTACATCAGTGATCTGATCCAGCTTTACACCCCAGCTCAGGCTCTGAGGTATCTGGATAAGAATCTGCTGATGATTTTGTGTCACTCTTCCGGACCAGAGGAGAGAAATCCTTCCAGGCTGTTGCTCCTTTGCTTTGGAACGATCTTCCTCTCCCTCTGTGTTTGATGGATCTACTGACGCCTTCAAGAAACATCTTAAGACACTGTCTTATGTTTTTTTGTCTTCTATAGTATATATTTAAACTGTGTCAAGAAAGGCACTTTACAAATGACCATTACTTACTTACTTAATATATTTATGCTTAATGAAATACTAAGACTAAAAACTATATGGTTTTGTCAGGAACATTCATTGTTTGTAAACACGACTGAAATCGCAATATGTCACTTACAATGCTTACAAGGCTAGAATTAGTCTCTTAGGAATAGAGAAGTGCTGCTGTTGTTCCAATTAGCAGGTCCCTGCATGGCTTGCTCACTTCTCTCATTCAGTCACCACACCTTTTTACATTGCTTCATCAATCCCCATTACACTCATTTCCTCCTCCTCCTTTCACACATATAGGTTTCTTCTTCCTCTTTTTTTCTTCCATTCTGTCTTCCTGCAGCGATGTCACACAGGAAGAGATTTCATGAGCGTTTCAAGGCTCCCGTCCAAAACAAACTTCAATGGAAACATGTTCAAGGCTTTGTCGAAATATTGAAAAACTACAAGGGAAACCAGAACACTGACACTTCTCACTCTTCTAACTTGAACTGCTTCCTCTCTTTTTTCAAATCATCATTACATGATGTAGGCAAGTACATCAATACCAATACAATGTTAGAGAATTGGGTGCTTAATGTTCAGGGTCTTAAGTGGATTGGCTCCTCCTCCCCTGACCAACTTTATCAAGTACCGGATTGTCAGTAGAATGGCCACCAGAAGCTCATGGAGACTGCAAGGTGCCACACCGGTGAACTTCTTTTTGGACGGTCCACCTTTTCAGTCATTGTAACCAGTTATTGAATGATTAACCCTCAACAATCACATACTGTATATCCTCCAAATTACATCTGAAAAATTGGATAAGGGAAAACCAGGCATGTCCCCATCAGTAGATTGCGAACATACAGTACAGTCGTTTATGTTTTTTTTGCTTCTGTCCATATTGTGTTGTTTGATTCAACTGTCTTTTGCTCACTTGCCTAGGGACTACAGACTGAAATTAGCATTGTTAGAAAAAAGTTACAGGTCACATCTCTGTCTGAATTGTTTCTGAAGCACAGAGCTGTTAGTTCACTGTTTTATCTATTTTGTAGTTTCACAAGCTGTTAATTATCTACCTATTAATGTTTCTACAAAAAGCTTAGATAAGTAATTATCGTCAGGTTCCTGGCACAGAGACATATCCAAATCCTTATTTCCTTTCTTACACAATGCAATGATGAAAACACCAGCGGTGATACAATCATAATAATATTACATGTGGTTTAGTCAATTTGATGAACATACTTTAGCTCAGAAATGTTCTCATCACTGTTACTTTTGTTTTCTCTTCGCCTGTTTGAGTTCTGATGCTTGGAATCGTTCTAAGTTCCTCATTAAGAATCAATTTGCCATGGAAGACACCACCTGGGACATTTTTGTCCTTGGCAACATACCTGAGAGGAACGCTGAGGCACCCAAATCACCTGCTACGGTGGCACTAAAAATTTCCTTTTTTATTCATCATAAAAAAACCTTTGGCAAAATATGTGTCCTGTTGTTCCACCCACTGCACTTATGTCAATCAAAATCACAAAAGAGGAGGCAGTTGTTCTCTGCAAACAATGAAGGAGTTGACTCTTCTTGGAGTTTATTAGCAAATAAACTAAATTTATGATGCATAAACGTTAATCTATCTATTTGTTTTACAGGTCAGGAGGTAAAAAGCTTATCATTTCTAATCATTCTAGTAATAGTTCTAGATAAAAGGAAGCATAATAATCACATTCTTATTTCTTTACTTCTGTTTTCTGTTTTATCTGAATAATTTTCACTCAGGTCGTCAATGATGCAGCTGATTGTTTTCGATTAGGATGTGAGTTGCATTCAATTGTAAGGATTATTTACATGAGCGGCTGACTTGCATTATAACACGCCGGTCATGAGGGTGGGTTTACTCCACGTGTGGTCACCCTCGGGCAACATTTCCGAGCTAATCCAGACCTGCTTTCTCCGATCGGTCTTCCTGTGTTCGGGGCTGCCTGAGCAGCGGGGACTCTGTGTGCTCCAAGTGTGATCCATGCATGTTTAGCTGTTAATCTCTCAGACTAATTCTCTGGGCAAACACTGCTGTAATGTATTCCCAGTCTGCAAGGAAAAAAGGGACACGGAGGCCATAGGCCATCCGGATGACTGATGAGCCACACGTGCATAATTAAGGTCAGCGTCTCCCTTGAGACAGTCTCTGTCTCTCTGTTCTATCTTTTTGAAACACCTGTACATGTCTCTGTCCATTGTTGTCACCATGTCAACACCTGGATTAAAATAGCGTTACAAAAATAGAAATAAAATGTCAAATATATTTCGTGATCCAGGAAGTTTTTCCACTTTGATGGGCATTCATTCACTGTTTTTTTTGTTTTGTTTTCGATTGTGTGGTCGTAAAACTGTCATAAATATTTCTTCATCAGTGACAACAACTACAACACCTTTGTCTGCTTATTTTAGGAAGGTTTACCTCTAACTTACCTCAAACCGAAAAGGAATTATTCAACGTTTTTTAGATTTTAAAATCATTTTAACTTTAAATTGCAAGATGTATCTTGGACCACTATTGCACTTATCAGTATTTATACTGAAAGCCCCATACTTCATAATGGGCTCTACTCTCGTAACCCCTCATTCGCTAAGATTTCAGACGAGGAAGAACTTAAAAAAGTTATAACTTTAAAACATGGTCATGATGAGGGACTTACTGTATCTTGGGGATAATGACTTCAACATTTGAAACATCCATTGATCAATAAAAAAAATGAAAAAACAAACGCAAAAAAATGTCTGCCAAGCTATATTTAAATAAAACACAGACAGAACATTCTAGCACAAAAGTTGACACTTAAATTACCTCCTGAAATGATGACAGTTGGACTACTACAGCCTGGCCTAGACTGTAGCCCAATCCAAAGACAAATCAAAGATTATCTTTCTTTTTATCACCGTCTATCACAAATATAAATAAACTAATTAACAGTTCATACCCTAAAATGTAAAATCCAAACCAAAACATCCTGTGGAGAACAACACATCACATTTAACATCCCATAAAATTCCCCTGTCCAAATGGAACCTGCCACCCACCACCCCAAAATCCCCCCTATTTTAGCCCGGTGGTTCATTCCTTCTGTTACTCCTATTGTGCCAGGACGTGGTCATTAATAGTGAGTAAAATAATAATTGTTTAAAACAATAAATGCCCAAACAAAAGATTGAATGAAATCAGAAAGAGATTCAATAAACAACAGAAAAGCAGATATTTCCAATAGTGCGTAAGCGTCACCGCTTACTCAGTGACATGCCTAAGTATGGAAAATATTCACATTTATAAGGAAGAATAGGAAGTGTTTAAGGCAACCATTAAGTACAGCAGCAGCACTAATAGTTTAAGCACTCACTTGTCAGAACAACACGGACATGCATTGCAGGTAACGAGGAATCTGTGTTACCTGCTCTTGATGCAGCGCTTGCGCAATGTTCTGCTTCCTGTAAAAACAACAATACACAAACAGTAACTTGTTTGTTTGCAACCCCTTTTATTTTATTATTGTTCTTTTGGTCAATCTTAAAACATTAGGACACAAGTGCAAGGTAAATTAATTATAATGATAAAATGAAGTATTTAATGTTACTATTGTTTTCGAAATAAATGTATGTCCATGGGGAGTTCCAATGAAGGCCCACATGGTTTTGTAGGATTTGTCACTATCTTGTATGGCCAATATTCACCATATTGCTTTAATATATACTGTATACATATATATATATATATATACATATATATATATATATATATATATATATATATTGAAAACATGGAAAAAAAGAAATATAAAAATATTATGCGAGTGGGCTGCTATTGTTGTTTATGCAACAATTAGACTTTAAGATTAAATTCTGAGGCAGGGGTTTTACATATAGTTATGATACCACAGGAAACATATTTAAACATTAATGTTTCTGTTTGGCTAAATTTAGAATTTGAAAAATATCTTGAATCTTCATGGACTTTCTTTCTGTATTTGCTATTTGATACATTTTGTAATTACTGAAAATAATCCATCTTAATAGCATGAGTAAATGATTTAACTTCATGCAGTAGTTCTTGCTATAAATGTACCTGTGTGTGTCTATCCAACAGTTTAACCATTTCTCACTCTAGTGTGACTGTACCAGAGCTTGGTCAACGCGACTTGTGGGGGTTTGAGGTTTGTTAGCGACAGAAAGTGTCATCTCTGGTTGATAAAGTGGTTGTAACTGTCTCCAGACAGGCAGGAATATACCATCACATACATGCACACACACACACACTGGCATGTTGACACAAACACACGCTCCATGCGATGAAAAGGTTGGACTTAAGGTGCTCGACAGAAAATGAGTTCGGGAAAACTGACAGTCATCCTCACACCTGAGTCCCGTAGGCTGCATCTAAGAGCATTTCTGTTCTTCACTCTTCCCATCAAGCTCTGCTCCTTCCCTTCGTCCTCCTCCTCCTCTAACTGCAGGCGATTGGTTTGATCTCTGATCCCTGTAGTCCTGCCACTTCCCTCCGTCGCCCCAAACAAAGTTTTGTTTTTCTTAACCGACACGGAACTGCACTTTTCTCTCAAGAAACAAAAGCAGTTCCTGGAACATAAATACACTCTCATGCGCAATACACTGATTCACTAAATACTCATTTCTGAATGCTTCCCACTAAACATGAATACCCCTGTGCTATTTTGATGGCTTCACTGCATTAGGATTCCATGTCTGGCAGGATTTTAAGAGAGAGAGAAAATGACAAGGAAGCATTAACGGAGAGCAGCTTTTTAAAAAAAATACACTCACAGTATGTCTTTAAATGTCTTAAATGGAGCGTGTCATATTTACAGACTCAATGAGTCAGGTCTAATGTTGCGCTAAATTATTTCCGTTTCTAAGCAAAAATAATCAAAGTGAATCATATGCATTTGTCTAAAGACTATTCTTCGATAATTGGGCTGCTTTTGATTTCTAAAAGTCAGGTGATGTCCCTCCTGACTGAGACAGTTTCTTTTAGCGGAGCTCAAAGTGAACGCGATTTAACTTCTGCGATTGCACCTGTTTTCGTCTTGAACCATCAAAGGATTTTTTGGGAAAAGAAAAATAATCCATGTCGGGTGTTTAAATTTGGCTTCCTTTAGCACTTTGCTAAGCACATATAATTGTGCTTTTGAGTTAAAAAAAAAAAAAAAAAGAAGTCGTTTTAGTTATGCTGTTCCATCTCAGATTGGAAAAGCATTATGCTGTAACAGCAGTGTGTTCCCATTCCCGGCCCAAGTTCTCATGGGAGAAGAACAGCAGTTGTTTTTGTTTAAGAGCTCCATTCATTCCAGCCTGGTAAAACACACCAAGGCATATGGCGGCTTGATTTAGTTAGCTTGTAAAATGATTTCAGAAACCATATTGGGATGAAGACAACAAAGTAACCAAGCGATTAAATTGTGTATGGACAATTCAGAGCACCTGATGGAAGGAAGACAGTTGCTAGTAAGAAAAACAAAACAGGTTTGGAAAGGAAGACATAATGAATTATTGTCTTTTTGGAATTATTTTTGCCAGTGACAGTCAGACTCTCTGTGTAGAGAACCCAATTGTTACTTAAAGAAATTAATATATAAGGCTTTTTTAAAGTACGGTACAGGGGCCCATCTGTGGCCCTCGAATATGTTTAATGCTCCCACAGTATTTTTTAACTATATCCTTCAACAAGCTGTGTTTTTGTAAAATATAACATTTTGCATTTATTAATCACATTTTTCAGAAAGGATCCTATGATTTGAATAAAAACAAAAATAACAATTTCCCTTCTTCAAATGTGGCCCTGTTCCCAAAAAGTTGGCACCCCCTGAATACAGAGTGGGATGTTTTTGTGTAAACCCAACAAGGAACCAGTATTTGTTTGTGACTCTGAAAAAGGATCACAAATTGTCACTAGTTTTCTATATTGAGATGTTGATACCGTTTAAGTCACACTGAAAGAGACCACATTTATTGCTACTTTGTATGTTGTTTTTTGGATAACCCACTGCTCTTCTCGTTGTTGGCATATGACCTGGTTGTTGGAGGTGTTGCTGAATTGATGCCCTGGAAGTGCTTTGAAGAAAAAGGTCATCAAATGGCGCATGCATGTTTTTCTGTGTTACATCCAATTTGTGGACCGCTGCTATTATTTTCCCACTTAGACTCGAGTGATAGGTTTGCTTGTTATGTAAGGTGCATTTTAGCTTTCCTGGTTAATTGATAATAATGTTTATATTCTTTTATTAATAATTGTTTTCAAATCATGACAATGTCAAGCAAGTTGGGGAATTTGTCATTAGCTAATTTGCCTTTTTCTTAGATATAGTAAGTAAGTAAGTAAGTAATATATATTTATATAGCGCTTTTCGAGACCAGGGTCACAAAGCGCTTTAACAATCAAAACAATACTCAAAACAGTACATACTTCAAAGATCAAGACAACACCGAGAACAACACAGGAGTTCGAGAAATTCAAGGAAAAGCCTGCACAAATAGAAACGTCTTAAGATGTTTCTTAAAGGAGTCAGTAGACTCCATCAAGCGCAAAGAGAGAGGAAGATTGTTCCAAAGCTTAGGAGCAACAGCCTGAAAAGATTTCTCTCCTCTGGTCCTGAGCCGTGTGCGTGGAACCATAAGTAGATTCTGATCCACAGACCTCAGAGCCCGAGCTGGGGTGTAAGGCTGGATCAGATCAGTGATGTAAGGAGGAGCCTGACCATGAATAGATCTGAAAGTAAGAACCAGAATTTTAAAGTTGATCCTGAAAGAAACTGGAAGCCAGTGAAGAGTTTTAAGGACCGGAGAAATGTGAGTTCTTCTACTAGAGCGGGTCAGAATTCTCGCTGCAGAGTTCTGAATCAACTGCAGGCGAGACACATCCTTCTTGTTAAGACATGAAAACAAACTGTTACAATAGTCCAGACGAGAAGAAACAAACGCATGGATTACAAGCTCCAGATCATGTTGTGACAGCATTTTCCTAAGTTTAGAGATTTTTCTCAGTTGAAGGAAACAGTTTCTGGTCAGTTTTCTACAGTGTTGAACAAGAGACATGTCTTTATCAAATACAACACCCAGGTTTCTCAGGCTAAGTTTGACAGACTGACCTAAGTCACCCAAGTACTGACTCAACCCTGGAATCGTATCATCAGGAGCAATCACCAGAGTTTCAGTTTTAATAGATAGTGTGGCTCCAATATACCTTTTTAAAAGGGTTTGGTCATGAGAGGACTGGTGTCTATAAGAAACCACTGAAGACAATGTTGTTCACTTCCCATGGCTGTGTGTAGCATTGCCATGTTCTTGGATTGTTGCTAGCATCTTAGACTAATAAACTTGTGTATGGATTTGCTTCTCAATCTCTTTCAGTTTGTACCAGACGTATTTCCTTTAAATAAAATGGCCGTTTGAGTTGTAGGTAACAATCATGTCCAAGCTGGAATCGGTCACTTTTTGCCGTGGCTGCAGTACTTAGCACTACTTTACCACATGCCCCTCATCTTAATATACATACTGTAGTTAATCAATAGAAGGAGATATGAATATTGGTATCAATGTTGAAACTTCAGATACAATGAAGTAAACCCCATTTTTTAAACAATGTTTAAAGAACCTCAAATGGCCAAACTCCATTTTTTTTATTATTATCATAGTCGTTGTTGTTATTAGTCCGGTTATGTCTGTTCTTTAGGATTTAAGAAAGCGTAGAGAGCTTGGCTAAGAAGGTGTGCTAAGAAACAGGTGTTTCTAAGACACATTCTTAACTGCCTTCTGGGAAAAACCTTACGGTTAAACCGGTGAGGCTTCATAACAAGCTCAGAGAGGGAGCTGTCCACCACGGTGGTGCTGAAAACAAATCAATCGATGCCAGTCAAATCAATCATCCACCTCTTTATCAGCACATAAGTCACACACATTGTGTATATAAGTTAATTAAAATATTGAATTGTTAATAAAAAAAAATCCAGCCTGCAAGTCTTGTTTTGAGTGTTTTTGTAGCAAATCAGAGCCAACACCTGTTTCAAGTTTCAACTTGTGTGGTTTTTGTCTGACCACACATGCAAGTATTTACAAGTAGCACCTTAAAGTCATATAGAGAGTTGGGTTTTTCACATTAGTTGCCCTTAAAGCCAATAGTGACTCTGGAAAACACATCCTCCTTTCACAGCATTATTTAGAATGCTCCTAAGAAGAGCATAGCCTTTAAGACCTCCTCAACCCATCTAGGAAATCTGGCTATTATTATTATCATTATTATTATTATTATTTAATGAATAAATAACCACACACATTGCCTTTTTCATCAAGTATTTTGTTTTTTCTCCGCTTGTGTCTCCAAGGCTTGACCAGCTGGACGCTGCAACCGTATATAAATCATGAGCCTCGTTACTGCACTATTAATGGTGCAACATGGATGGATGCAGTCGATAGATAATAGAATAAGTGAAACAAATGGGAGCTAGGATGACAAATGGTTTTGATTTGAAGCTGTAATCTATGTGAGTGCTGCGCAGGGGGCCAAGAGGCTGGCAACGGCCAGTAAGAATGGTCAACAGTGAATAAAACCACCATAATAAGACACACATGATTAGATCAAGAGGGAAAGGTCAGAGCAGGTTGATGCATCTGTCTCATTAGCTGTTTTATTTGTGTAGCTTAAATTACCCATTATTAGCCAGCCTTATTTTTCAAATCAGAATTTCCTTTTTCTTAAGTTTTTTCTATTCATTATGTCTTTGGAAATGTCACCCCATTCTCTGCACGGTACAATACCTCTGACACAAGCAGTATGCGCAGCGGGCAGGGATTAATTTGCCTTGTGTATTATTCTTCAGCAGCAGACAGGAGTAGAGACTGTGACTGAGGTGGCTGACAGGGAAGGCGGGCTCCCTTCGCGGGGATCCCAGTAGGGAAAAGTTAGAACGCTACGTCGGGTAACAGGTGCTGCCTCATGAGGAAGAGAAGCGTGCTGGGATGGGTCACTGAGTTATGCTCTGTGATGATTACTGCTGAAGGATTGTTTTTTTTTTTTGTTAGCGACGAAGATAAATCTTGTTGCCAAAACTGTAATGCAGCTCAGTGCCAAAAGAGGTCATGTGTGTGCTACAGAATAACACATTTAAAAAACATTATTGTCTTAAAAACACTCCTATTATTTTCTTTCCTAGTTAAGGAGTACACCCCTTTAATTATACTTCTCTGTAGTGTATCTCTTTATATTTTTTCAATTGATTTTCTTACACTCTTCTCATTCCATTGCTTATGACCCATCCCGGTTAATATGAAGACTCAGGCAGAAAGTTCACTTGGCACAGCAGCTGTGAAATCACCAGAGATCTGGTATCTGTCACAGAAAGAGGAAAAAGCCGAAGACTTATTGAATGAAACTCTCATCTCCATCTGTGATTGGAGCTCCCCGAAGGCCATATGTTCCTGCAAGTCAAGACTCCCGTGTTATTCATGACTCTGACGACTTACAGAAGACAGATGAGAGAAAGTAACAGCATGAGCTAAAATCTTTATCCTCCATCTAGTGCAGCTGAAAAACATGTTATGACAAAAAAGATGGAAATGGAAGCATGTTGAAGAATGTGCATGTGAAGATTTTGTGACATGGGATTCATTTTTTCGGTACATAGTGTACTGCAGGATCCTCATTGTGATTTGTAGTGAGACATAAGAGGTGAGTGGGATGAGCAAAGGCAGAATATATGTTTCTAAATGAAAGGGAGTACGAGTGGACATATGTGGAGTGGAGATGGTGTAAAAATGTTAGTTCAAACGTTTAGGATCAGTTATTCGACGAAGAGGTGAAAAGGAGAGTTCAGCCAGGGTGGGTTGGGTTGAGATGTTTGCCAGGGGCGACAGAGGAGTATGTGCTGAAGAGAAAAGGGTGCTTTTATTGGAGGTACGTGCATTGATGGACGGTTTTGAGAGTCATAAATGAAAGCGGCAGAGAAGAAGATGATTGAAGATTGAAGATGTTTTCATTAGGAGTGGTTGGGACGGAGAAGATTAAAAATATCGCCCATGTAGAAAGTTTAGGTGACAAAGATGGAGATGTCTTAATGTTTTGGAACATGGGAAGTCTGGGCAAGAAATGTAACCAGTTAAATGAAGAAGAGAAAGACCAAAAATGGTAACAAAGAAGTAAAAATATCTGAGTCATGTTTCTGTGGAAACACATAGCAATATAATCAATTCATCATTATAAAGACATCCATGTTTTAAAGGATTTTCGGTTTGCTTTTGGTCCCTTGGGTCGAGGTTCTATTAAGTAGAGAGAGCTAAGCACAAAAGGGAAAGAACAAAGATCATAAAAACAAAAATAGTGGAATGGTTAGTAGCTCTTTGATCAAGAATCAGAATGCCTAGATGGTACATAGACTTTTTCAAATGGTAAAAGATCCAAAGATAACTTATAAAGATGATATCAGAGTCAGTCCCTTCATTTTCTAGTGACTTTCAATGTTGGATGATTGGATGGACGGATTGACAGATGGATCGATGGCAGAATTGATTGACGAATGGATGGATGGCTGAACAGAATGATGGATGGATGAGTGTACAGATTGACAGATGGACAGCTGGACGGTTGTATGTATTGACAGATAGACTGATTGACAGATGGAGGGCTGGATGTTTTGACGGATGTCAAACACCGATTGGAAGCCATATTATCGATGCAACTATCTTTAATAACCACGGAGAGCAGCAACCAGAAAGGGAAACAAAATCATCTTAGTGCATTTTTGACACTTCAAACGTATTCAACCTCAAGAGGAAATTTAGCTCAGCTGGGCTAACAGCATGATTCAATCTAGTAGAAGTGCTGCATCCTGATCTTTTCTAACCAGCAGGGAAAGTGATGATTTACTTCCAGGAGGCAGTGAATGCCATCTTGTGTTCTTCTCAGCTGATGAACCATTGCATACGCCGCACCTGCATTATCACAGCATTGTTCTTGACAGACCACAGCAGCCTTTCTCTCCTAATAAAGTAATTTCAAGAGTAGCTGTGAGAGGCTTGTCTGCGAGGGCATGCGGTGGGCTGGGGAGTAATGAGCACGTCTGAGATAAATAATGGATCGGCATCATTCACATTATAGAGGAAATGACGGTAATGGTGCTTTCCTTAGACCTCCATCTAACACATTAACACTCAGGACAAAGACAAAGAGAAGAGAGGGCGACGGCGGGAAGGAAGAGGGTGAAAGTGGATGACATAAAAGAAGGGAGGAGATTGCCATCCGGCAAACATATCCATCCAAACTGGCATGAGATGAAGCGATAAAGGAAGTGGAGGAAATGAGCACATGACTATTTTGAGGGCGAGATTGATGAAAATACTAAGGTGACTTGTATCATCAGAAGGTACTCTGTTTTCTACGCCAACCCCGACCGCCCTCCTCCCTCAGCACCGTACTCTCCCAGGGCATTAAAACGAGAGCAGTCGACAATAGTGGAGATAAATGGGAATTGAAGCCCAGGCTATAAGGAGTGGCAGTCATTAGACAGTAAGTGAGCCAAGCAAGTTGTTAGGACATGAGCAGTGCGAGTCGTTAGGATGGGATAGAGGGATGGAGCGAGGGAGAGAAGGAAGAAGGCCACTGGCTGTTTGTTCTAGGACTAAGTGCTGGATAATGAGATCAGACTGACATGACCCAGCCCCAGAGCTGAGAGAGACAGCTTCACAACTGCACCTCACTCTATAGTCTCTCGTGCGTGTCGCCGGCTGTGTGTCCCACTGTTGACGCTTTCGTTGTGAGCAAACTTTGTCTTTGTTGACTTGCGTTAAATCTGAGGGAGAATAGATAAAGGTCATTATACTTAAAAGCTGCCGAAGAAAGAATCGGTCAAAATCCACTTTTTGTCATAAGTAGTAGACGTTTTGATGTTTGACTTAAAATATAAATGTATGTTTTTTTAAGTCATTTCTACCAAAGACCTGATGAGATTCCTAAGTCCCACGTAGAATAAGCAACAATACTTTTAATTAAAAATAAGTATTTGTTCACCACAATTTCATTATTTTTGTATTTTTGCAATTCCATGTGCTTTGCTGCATAAAAAAGAAGTAAAATGAAGTGTAATATTGGTTTAATACAGTACAGGCCTAAAGTTTTGAGAAATCATTCAAAGTTCTATACATAAAACTATAGTAAAAGGTTGTCCAATGAACTTTTATTGACCTGATCTTTGGCAAGGAATTCCACTAAGTAACCCTGAAAAAGTAAAAACCATTTCAGGTGACTATATTTTGAAGGTCATTTAAATAATCCCCAAACTCTGCATAGCACTCATCAGAGAAAAATGTGCCTTCTTTGAAGAAACTAGAATATAAGTTTTCAGTTATTTCACACTTTTTTTTGTTAACTCCTGTGTTATCTCAGTGTCAATGTGACCCTAAGGCCTGAAAAGAAATGTGTTTGTGGAATCCTTCGGGTCACCTTGACCCAGAGATAACACAAGGGTTGGGTACATAATTCTGTATGTGTTCTTTCATAGTTTTGATGCCTTCAGTGAGCACTATTATGTAAATAATAACGTAATAATAACATGTTTATTTATGCTCGTAGTACATTTTGACATTCTGCACTGTATCGGTTTAAATTATGTTATTTTACCAGGCGAACATCCATATGTACCAGAGTCTGATTTCATTTATTCGAGGCTCAATATATCCTGATGTTCTCTGTGTTTGTCCTTTTCTAAAACACACCAATTCCTTTCCTTCAACATCAGTTTTTCCTCTTATTGAAAGACTGACAACAATAATCTCTGTTCCTTATGTTATCTATAAACCATACGCACTCTCTATATCTATAAACACTGGCATATATTTTAGTCAATCGGATCAACATTAATCTGTTTTAATTTTGAGCAAACCCTCGATGTTCTGGTTGTTACAGAGACACCGTTTTAGGCACGACTTTTTAAATGACATCCTAGCAGAAGAACTCAAAATATTTGCACAAATATTTGTATACTGAATATGTTAAATTAAAATTCTGTGGAATATTTGTGTTTACAAATTTAAAATAGTTACACTTGTATATTTGTTTATATAGTACAATGTAAATGTGAAATAAATACTAAATGTATTTTAAAATGAAAATTAATTACCAAAAATAACTTTTGAAACATCAACATTCAAACATTTTTTGACAAAAACATCAAGGATATTTACGCACTGTGTCTCGTTGAATGATCATTCAGACCCGTTTTATAACTCATTTTATTTTTTCTGCAGTTTTGATTGTTAAATCAACCACACTCTATTTTCACAAGGCAAGATGTTATTAGTCCACCATTCATCCTTCTTGGCTCCCGTCTCGTTTTCCTGACTAAAAAGTTGTTGTAACAGGAAAACCTGGAGAGGCAAAAAGTGTGGCAGCTGCAGGCAATTTATTCGGAAGATGTTTTTGTGTTTTTTTTAGTCCAGATACCTCCGCCACTTTTGTTCACTACGAATCCAGGTGGTCATTGTTTTTGCCAAAGCAGTGAGTGGCCAAGAGAGGAGAACACTGAATGTCCATTACTGACTGTTTGAATGACTGACAGTTGCTTCGATGCAGCTGCCATTGCTTATTTGGCAGCTTATTAATGGCTCATTATATGAGATGACTGTGCCGTAACACCTTTGGCATCTTAAAATGACTGTGGATCTTGGTCAAAACGCATTTTTGTTTCCCCCGCATATGTTTGTGCAGATGTAGAGTCACTCGTAATGATGCAGCTATAACCGATTGTTGGCTTTTCCTAGATGACGAACAGGAGTCTGCTTAAAATAACTTCTTTCTAAATTTCCATCCAATTCTCACAGTTGTACGCACTTGTCAGGGTCATGAGGCGCAGCATACACAATTATCGCTGGAACAAAGGCATATGGCGTCCTGGACTGCTTGTAAATAGCACGCTCACACCCTCATAGGATTCAGATGTACAAAAATATATGAATGCATGTTTCCGGACCACCAATGTACTGAGGAAAATACGGCTTCCTAGCGATATTTCGAGGCTAGAACATCTAGTGCTTTAGCGGCGTTCTTGTCCATCTGAGCTATAACTGTCTACATTTGTCCCTTGCAAATATACAAAATTCTAGTAATAATAAGATCATGATAACATCTTTTTTGTAAGACAGCAACAGAGGCAGCCTATATTAAATATTAAAATACTTGTCTTTTTTTATAACTATTGAATTGATCACAACATGTTTTTCTAAATGTAAAATATCTATATAGTATTTTTGTTCAGAGGAGTTTGAAGCATACTTACACACTCACAAGGTTGTTATCGCTGATTAGCAATGAGAAAATTAATGCTTTTGCTCTTTGATTTAAAGTGGAAAAAAAACATATTCAACTTTGAATTATTTTCATTCTACTGTATAGTACAATTATCCGCATTAAGTAAAGGGATAAAAGTATTTAATAAATTATGGACGTAGTTATTTTAAAATACATTAACTCAAATTTAAAAAGTTTTAGCACAGTATGTTCCAAGTATTTAAACTCTTACATCTCTTTATCCAAAATATGAATATAATAAATGACAAAAACGACTGATGCAGTAGCTTGTCACTTAGTTTAATCTTTTGTTTTGTGCTTATTTATTTATTTGTTTTATTAAGCTTTTGGATTTTTCTGTTAATTATAAAAACATTTCCAGTTACTTCATGATCTTAAAACATGCGTTTAAAGAAAATGTATTTAGTCAAAAATGTTTAAGACTTTTACTAAGCACTGAACATAGTGCCTCATTATATTTGTTGCATTTTTGTTAAAACTTTGTCTGTAGTAGAAACCTTCAAAGTGACATCGCTGAGGCTTTGTTGAGATCTTCACGGAATCAAGCAAAATAAATAAACACAGGACAAAAAAAATTCACATGGCAACATGGAAAAAAACGATTCAGCAGCTGCCTGTGTTGCTCTGAAAGTACTTGAGTGCAAAAGGATGAGACTTAAACAGCAGGAGGTCTGAAGAAGAAAATTCCCTTTTTCTCGGTGCAGTCAGGGAGCCTTTTGGAGACGATGCGAAAAAATTTAATTTTCAAACAAGTGGTTGTGAAGATTGAGAGTATAATGTTCAACTTCAAACTGAGAGGATGCGCTTGTATAGAGATACAACAAATCCACATGTTGGATAAAAAAAAGCTGAATCACACAAAAAGGGCCAACTTATGAACTTTCTTTGTCAAGATTGTATGTTTTCCCTGTGTTGCATGGTTTTACTCCTTTTTCCTCCCATAGTCCAAAAAACATACAGAGGTTGATTGGGACCTTTGGGAAATTGTCCATAGGTTTGAGTGTGTGTGTGAATGCAACCTCAATAAGAGAACAAACAGCACATAAAATGTATGAATGACACTCAGCTTTTAGATATCGGGTTTGTTTAGCTAACTTCCCTCTGTTGAGTTTTCTTTTAGCCAGTTGGCTTATATCTAGATAGAAATATGTTTCTTTATTGACCCATTGGGAGGGCTTTTTTGTAATATTTAAACCAGAACATTGATAAAACAACTGTGACTTGAAACAAACCTTCACGTTCTAAAAAAAAAAAAAAAATCACAGAATACATCAATCCATGATTAAACTTCAATGATGTAAGTAAGTAAGTAAGTAAGTAAGTAATATTTATTTATATAGCGCTTTTCGAGACCAGGTTCACAAAGCGCTTAGACCATCAAAACAATACTCAAAAAAGTACATACTTTAAAGATCAAGATAATACTGAGAACAACACAGGAGTTCGAGAAATTCAAGGAAAAGCCTGAACAAATAGAAACGTCTTAAGGTGTTTCTTGAAGGAGTCAGTAGACTCCATCAAGCGCAAAGAGAGAGGAAGATCGTTCCAAAGCTTAGGAGCAACAGCCTGAAAAGATTTCTCTCCTCTGGTCCTGAGCCGTGTGCGTGGAACCATAAGTAGATTCTGATCCACAGACCTCAGAGCCCGAGCTGGGGTGTAAGGCTGGATCAGATCAGTGATGTAAGGAGGAGCCTGACCATGAATAGCTCTGAAAGTAAGAACCAGAATTTTAAAGTTGATCCTGAAAGAAACTGGAAGCCAGTGAAGAGTTTTAAGGATTGGAGAAATGTGAGTTCTCCTACTTGAGCTGGTCAGAATTCTCGCTGCAGAGTTCTGAATCAACTGCAGACGAGACAGCTTCTTCTTGTTAAGACATGAAAACAAACTGTTACAATAGTCCAGACGAGAAGAAACAAACGCATGGATTACAAGCTCCAGATCATGTTCCGACAACATTTTCCTAAGTTTAGAGATTTTTCTCAGTTGAAGGAAACAGTTTCTGGTCAGTTTTCTGCAGTGTAGAAACTGTTTACACTCACAGCAACACCAAAGCTCCCTGGCCAGAGTCAAACTGAGGTTTCTTGAGTGAATTTCTGTTGGAGTTCTGAATACGACAAAGAGTAAAAAAGAGGGTCAAAAGTTAAAAAAATATATATTTTGAAAAAACTTGTAATTTCATAACTTTTCATGTCTTAACAGGAAGGAGGTGTCTTGCCTGCAGTTGATTCAGAACTCTGCAGTGAGAATTCTGACCTGCTCTAGTAAAAGAACTCACATTTTTCCGATCCTTAAATCTCTTCACTGGCTTCCAGTTTCTTTCAGGATGAACTTTAAAATTCTGGTTCTTACTTTCAGATCTATTCATGGTCAGACTCCTCCTTACATCAGTGATCTGATCCAGACTTACACCCCAGCTCGGGCTCTGAGGTCTGTTGATCAGAATCTATTGATGGTTCCACGCAAACGCTTCTGGACCAGAGGAGAGAAATCCTTCCAGGCTGTTGCTCCTAAGCTTTGGAACGATCTTCCTCTCCCTCTGTGTTTGATGATCTACTGACTCCTTCAAGAAACATCTTAAGACTTTCTTATTCGTTCAGGCTTTTCCATGATTTTTTGGAACACCTGTGTTTTTCTCAGTGTTATCTTGATCTTTTTAGTATATATATTTTTGAATATATTTTTTTGTTTATTGTTTAAGCGCTTTATGACCCTGGTCTAGAAAAGCGCTATATAAATATAAATTTCTTACTTACTTACTTATATTACAGTACATTTATAGAGTATCTATTTTTCTTTTGTTTTGATTTAGCTTCACTTTGTAAAAAGTACAACACATTGAAACTAGTCAGAAAAAGACCAAATGGCCTCAGTATGTTTCAGTGTATTGTGGTGCAGAATTAAAAATATATATATATTCAAGCTCTTTAATTAGATACACTTACACATATTTCATTTGATTTTCACAAACAAAACTGTCTTGGTCTGTATTTACCTATTTCCACGCAGTGTTTGTTCACCTTGTGCTAACATCCTGCCTTGATATTGAAAATGAAACTACAAAAACACAACAAAAAGAAGAGCTTTGTTTCTCTAAGAAGTTTACAAAGTGTCAAAAAAGAGAAAAGAGTCAGGAATGTTGGAAACACAAGCTGGCGTTTCTGTTTGTTGGAATGCATATAACAATTTGTTGTGAGAGTGCTCTTTGTCTTTTCTCTCCAGTTTTTTAACCTGGCACTGCTTGTGGAAGGACTCACACTTAGTCAAACCTGGGCTTGTGTTAATGAACTGAGAGAGCGGTAAAATGCTGCCAAAGTGGGTGTAATAAAAGCTCCACTTTAATGAGTGTGTGATGAAAATTAGACTAAAACAGCATCGCAGCATATTTAACTACCCACACTGTTGTCGACGGAAATCTTGGATTGTGGTCCTTGAATTTTGAAAAGCCTATCACCGAGCGTTGATTCTGCAAACCCTGAGTAGGCCAAATTATCCCCAGGTTGGTCTTTTCATTCAAGCTGCATTATCAAAATGCAAATGTTCATCAAATATTCCTAAGAACAGGTTTGATGGTTTGGCAGACACAGTCTTATCTTAGACCCTTGGTTTCAGACGCTCCCTCACAATTCTGACACAAAATTGAGACTGTGGGGCCAATGCTGGCTTAAACTTTCTGATATAAAAATAATTTAAAAGGAAACTACGACCACACTTTTGACCAGTGTTTGGCAAAGAAACAGAGGGTCATTGACACTTGACACGAAAGATTGACACTTCGAAACCCATGTTGATTTTTAATTCTTTATAATGGCTATCCATATTCATGCACGATGTTAAATAGAGATATATGTTTATGATATTACTCTTTTAAAATAATGTGTTCAGTTTTGGTTATCTGTAATATGTTTGTGTGATCAATGGGAAAATTAGGAAAAAGCGAGTTTATGTGTTTAAGTTTCTAGGGTGGAATCAAGTTGAGAATCTTAAAAATTGGAAACCTGTATTTCCCACAATATTATGATCGGGGATCCTCTCAATTATTTTGTTATAAATATTTATTTTTTATTTGTTGTTGTTACCTTTTACCAGATTAATTAATCACAGCATCCAAACTTACCCTGAACGTACCTTGGCAAATTTGTGCGAATCGGTCTCTCCCAAAAAAAGTTACTTTGTGACCCTGGTCTAGAAAAGCACTTTACAAATATTATTTACTTACTTACTTTACTTATTTTCCAAAGTAATTAGTCGGTTTGAAAATAACAAGAAACTTGAAGTTAGTTTTGAAAGAAGTAACTAGTTGTGATGGTCTGATGAAGTTTCATGAAACAGTGTCATGTGGTTTATAGGTCAGTAGGTGGCGCCAAAAATGATGTGATGTTTCATTAGAACAGTGAAAATAGTACTGAGACCGCCATCTAGTGGACCCTGTTAATAATGACACTGCTTCACCAGACCATCATTAGTAACTAGTAATATAACTAAGTTACTACTTTAACATAACCTACCCAACACTTCTTATGACTTATCTATTAATAAAGAATGAGAAGATTTCAATATTTTAAATAATCCCAAACTCTCATTTCTATAGTATAATCTCTCTACTGTAAAATTGTATTTAACACTCAAAAAGTGAAGTACAGAAGATCAAATACAAAAAACAGTTGTGAAAAAAGCTTCACTCTTTCTGTGAACCTGCATCCTGTTGTGTTGCTGATTGTCACACAAGAGCATGTGGCTTCAGAAGTGAGATACAAGGGATTTAAAATGTCATTAGTATTTTCCTCAACCAGCGAAACTGTTCTCATACCTGAAACTTTCCACCTCTGACAGATGAGAGAGAAAACATAAGCCGAGCACAACAACATTGTTAAACTCCTAATGTCTGTCTTTTGAAACTCGCCTCACCTCCTCCTTAAATCCAGACACTTTAAAACAATTCCATTTGGGTACTTGAGTATATAAGAGTGAGGATTATCATTCTTGATTGGGATGAAATGACTGATGCGAACAATAAAGTCCATATTAAACCGGGAAGATTTACGATTATTGCATTAGCTCTAGATTTTAAGGTGAGCCAATTTCTCATGCATTGACTCTGCCAACATTTCACAGCAAACTTAATAACTTCTTCTTGGTGGCATCACTCATGGCAGTTGAAACTAATGTCTGTAAGACTGGAAATCCAGCAAGCGGTTTAATCAGCCTCAGTGGAGACGTGATTCCGGTAGAATTAAGAGTGTTTGGAACTTGGCAACCGAGCTGGATGTGAGGACCTTTGAAAGCCACACTTACCTTCATAATAACTGTCGCCCCTAAACAAACACTGGCAGCAACTGAAGATTTGTCAAGGGTCCAAACTTTTTTTTTTTGTTCCAGTCAAGACTTGATGGATTAGCTCAGAAAGTGCCAGTCCAATAAATGAAGTGAGCTTGTGATGTTGTCTTATTGCACTCTTAAGAACTGCATGGAACATTTGCGAAGTGAACATTTTTCCATTTACTTCAATAAGTCTGCCACCGAGACACTTTCAGATAAAGGATGCGCTGACGAATGGTTCTATTATATTTATCAATGTCCTGCCCAAAGTTATTTTTTGGAGTCTTTTCCCAATGTCCCGCGCCTACCCGTCCTTTTAATGCTCGCAGTAATGACCGCAATGAAGTTTTAATCAACCATCATTGCCAATATACAGAAGAAACTTTTGAGTTGTGTGCTTAACTTCGTCCTAATTACCCCCCAATGTTTAATGTCTTAAGACTAAAAAGGAACAGCACTGCTACTAGAAGAGAGAAAAAGGTTGTTTCAATAAGGAATTAAGAAATACCCCTTCATTTTGGGGGACTACAATTTGATTGAGTGGGTGAATGTCGTTTTATTGAACTCTTCACTTGATGGATCCGGTGTATGAGGAAATGACATTCAGTAAATGTGTGTTTCAGATCCAAAATCGAAGCAAAAATTGGATCTTTGAATTAAAAAAAACAAAACCCTGAATAAACTATAATAAAGTGGTTTATTATAGAAATGTTTTGGGTACATGGAGCACTTGTAATTGCTTTTTATGTGTCTGTTCTTTTTAATCATGATTAAAAACACTGGTTGGAGAGTCGAAAAAAGGTCATTGGAAGTTTGAAGTTAAAATATGATCCTAGACGACCAATATTGTCGTCCTACAGTTGAGTGTCCATATATGTTTAACTCAACTTATTACAATATTTATGAAGTATAGTAAGTGCAAGACGTTAGAAACTCTTAAGTCAAATGGGAAGACTGGCTTCTGTTATGACATATAACTGATTTTATAAAAAAAAAAGATGTTTATATTTTGAATTAAACAATATTTGTAATAACATTAAACCGTGTAAGTTCTTTAAGTCATCTCATAATGTAGCTTTATTTCATTTCTGAAACTAAACATAAATTATATGACTTAAAAAAACTCAAATGTTCTATCACTTTGGTTAATTCTTTCCAACACAGTCTTCTCTTTGATACAAAATTATAAAGCATACAAATACTGGCTTTCTATTGAATTAACTCCACTACTTATAATACAATGATTATTAACAGTCATCTATAGAGCCTTTTATAAATGCATAATTATATCTTATGAATATGTTAAAATATAAACACACAAGAAAGCATAACCAATATTTTATTTAATGTATCTTTTCATCATTCTAAGGGATGAAGTGGGACTGTCTGGGTCTGTGTTAGAATGGTTCTCATCTTACCTTTCTGGGCGCAGTTTTAGTGTATCTGCCAATCAAATGAGGTCTGAATCGGCAGATCTGTTGTGTGGAGTCCCTCAAGGTTCTGTTCTGGGTCCTTTATTGTTTTTGCTGTACTTGATTCCCCTTGGTAAAATCATTCAGAGATTTCCAGATGTTTCTTATCACATTTTTGCTGATGACATCCAGCTCTACTGCTCTTTTGACCCAACTGAGCCCCAAAGGCTGAACAGCTTAGTCAATTGTTTGCTAGAAATCAAACAATGGCTGAGTGAAAACACTTTACAGCTTAATGTGGACAAAACTGAAACTCTGGTGATTGCTCCTGATTATAAGATTCCAGGGTTGAGTCAGTACTTGGATGACTTAGGTCAGTCTGTCAAACTGAGCCTGAGAAACCTGGGTGTTGTATTTGATAAAGACATGTCTCTTGTTCAACACTGCAGAAAACTGACCAGAAACTGTTTCCTTCAACTGAGAAAAATCTCTAAACTTAGGAAAATGTTGTCACAACATGATCTGGAGCTTGTAATCCATGCGTTTGTTTCTTCTCGTCTGGACTATTGTAACAGTTTGTTTTCATGTCTTAACAAGAAGGAGCTGTCTCGTCTGCAGTTGATTCAGAACTCTGCAGCGAGAATTCTGACCCGCTCAAGTAGGAGAACTCACATTTCTCCGATCCTTAAAACTCTTCACTGGCTTCCAGTTTCTTTCAGGATCAACTTTAAAATTCTGGTTCTTACTTTCAGAGCTATTCATGGTCAGGCTCCTCCTTACATCACTGATCTGATCCAGCCTTACACCCCAGCTCGGTCTCTGAGGTCTGTGGATCAGAATCTACTTATGGTTCCACGCACACGGCTCAGGACCAGAGGAGAGAAATCTTTTCAGGCTGTTGCTCCTAAGCTTTGGAACAATCTTCCTCTCTCTTTGCGCTTGATGGAGTCTACTGACTCCTTTAAGAAACATCTTAAGACGTTTCTATTTGTTCAGGCTTTTCCTTGAATTTCTCGAACTCCTGTGTTGTTCTCGGTGTTGTCTTGATCTTTGAAGTATGTACTGTTTTGAGTATTGTTTTGATTGTTAAAGCGCTTTGTGACCCTGGTCTCGAAAAGCGCTATATAAATAAATATTACTTACTTACTTACTTACCTTTTTTAACTAAATGTAAGCATACATTTTGTGTCCCTCAATGTTGACCACCAAACACAAGTTAAATTAGCAGGAAAGATTTAAAAAAAAAACTTGTTTCTTCAGGATTAGCTCTAACATTCTGCTCACATCATCATTGTTAGTCGTCTTTGTTACTTTTGGCGTCAATACTAATCTGCTTCTGCAACAGGGGAGTCAGATTATAGATTTTATTATGATTAAAATATATATACAGTACATTATTCATCCATTTATCTTAGTCATTTAGAAATTACCTAATTTAGACATACTGTAACCATACGTATCATGAATACTATTGTTATCATTAAGCAATATGTAATCTGGTTTCTTAAAGGTGGTTTGAATGTTCGATTTTTACCATTTCTTGCCTATATGGGGACCATTTCTCGATCCAAACTTTGATAAATCCTGGTCCCATCAATTGGCCACTTATCTTTCCATAGATGGATGGATGGATGGATGGATATACTTTATTAATCCTGGAGATCTCCTTTGGGAAATTAGTTACACTACACTACGATAAATAGTTTTCTATAAATGTAACATTGATGTTTTTAATCAAATCAAATATTGTTTGTGTTATTAACACATTAATAAAATAACGTTCTGCATTTAACCTAACAGGAGTAGTATCTTCCCTTCTACTCGTCCTGCTCTTTAGACATCTGAGGGTTTGACCCCGAAACACCATCTCAAGCCATCATCGCCGAAGCCAGGATGGACGAGGATTACTCTAGAGTTTTCCTTCACTGTTAGCTTTCACCTCAGCCGCTCGCGGTATATTCTTGACGTTACATTCTTCACTTGTCCGTTTAGTTCGCCGTCAATCCCCGTCGATGCGTGTCAGCTACCTCGCCTCTCATGTCGGCACATCTTCCACTCATTACGACATGGCCTTGGCTTCGCCTGCTCCCTTCCATTCTGCGCTGCTCAATTACTCTGTCTTCCTGGGGCAGGCGCTGGTGTCAAGCTACTGTAATGACTTTCTGATTATCTGTCTTTATGTGATGAATGAGATGGAAATGTACCACCGCGGCCAAACGGGCCTGGCACCGTGCCAAGATGCCACACCACACTCAGGAAAGATGGAGGCAGTCTGCGGGCGAACGGAACAACAAATAACATTAGAGCGTTCTACGGATTCATCCCTTTATCATCTGTCATGGCGCGAGTCGGGGCTCGATGCTAGTGTTTACAAGGCTGCCATGAAATGTTTTTTGACATCAAGTAGTAGAATCAGTTTGAGCTCAGCCTGTGATTAGTTAATGAGTCTCTTTGCAGGAGATGAAAATACACACGGCTTTGAACGTTGCTTTGGAAGAGAAAGACTTTGGTGTGTCCCGCAGAGATACGAGATTAGTCTCTGCATCAGACCCGGGCTCCCAGTAGTACTACAGGCATGGGATGGTTGTATCATACTCATGCATAAAATAAATATTTTCATATACAGGGTCAATAGGGAAATGGGTCGTCGGTTGAAAGTGTTATTCGTTTTTTAGGTATTTTTATTATATTTAAAGATTTCCAGAAGTGCCTTATTCAAACTTAATTCTGATCATTGGATTTTTAGTTTTTTTTAGCAATTGTCGAAGTGATAGTTCACCCAAAGTTGACTTTTCTTTGTTCAAAAATACACACATCCTTACTGGGATCCGCTACAAACAAGCTTAAAACATAGATTAATTACATTTTTTACATTTACATGTTGGGGCTTCAATATTAATATTATAATATGGTTTTTTGGTGTCTTTTTTGAAAAAGAAAATAAAGCTCCAATCAAGACCATCATATAAACATGCATTTCTGCTTGTAACTGTAATATACACAAATAATGCTTAAAATTATCCCAACAATTTGACGACATGAGGGTAAGTAGAAAATTTAAAGTTTTAATATTGGTTGAACTATCACGTTAAAGAAACAAACACAAATAAAAATGGAAATCAAGCCAATATATGAAGGGACACTGTTATTGATTTATTTTTATAACCAAGTAGGTTAATACAAACAAAAAGGTTAATACAAGATAAACTTGACTGTATCTTGATATTTGGAATTAAATAAATAATGGGTGTGTAGATTGCAATGTCAGGGTTCTTCACGAAAGCACCTTCATCAAGGTCAAATGGACAGGCGCCTTCTTAGCATCTCAATCTATCAGGCCCACATGATGTAAAGTGATTGTCGATCCTTGACTTTGACCTTCTCAAACTCCCCTATTGATCCTCACCGCTCCCCTCTCCAGATGTGTGTTGATGCCTGTCCGGCCTCTAATTTGCCGAGAGGTGAAAAACGAGGTTGACACGGACATGGTTAACCATAATGCTATGGCACATGCCACCTGATAGCGGCCAGACACCTGAGAGAGCCGGCCCAGGTCCAGCTCGCCACTCACCCCCTCTCCACTTCTATTATTCATCCCTCTTTTCAAATGCCTTTTATGCTGCCCAATTACCCATCCGGCGGCCCAGTGTGGACACTGTAATGACATTCTGATTATCATTCTGTAAATGAGAAATGAAATGAGTGTGTGATGCCGTGCCAGGGGAAGAATGGAACAACTAGAAGCCTTTCATAAATGGAAGCTGCGTGGGAGGGGCTGGAGGGGTGCGATGAGTGCTGCACTCTGGTGATCATTGACAAGACGATAAAAAGAGGAAACATTCTGTGACACTGCAAATGTATAAAATTACACTTTGGGATTTAATTGCCCCCTATTCGGGGATTCACCGCGGCTAGACAATGCACAGAAATCCTTTATGTTTTCAAACAATCAGGCTGGTAGAAAGAAGCCTTGTTGCAATTGAAAATGTGCCCAATCCTCTCTGAGAGCTTAAATTGCAGATCTACTCTTTACCCGGTGAATGGAGCGATCTATGTCCCATATGTCCGGTTTACAAATCAACCCCCAGTTGGTGATCGGAGCGCAGAGGATGTCACTCTGTGGATGTTCCCCCACATCCGAGGCGCCATATATATTTTCAAACATATCGGGTGCTTTCTTTTGTCTGAGGTTTTTCCACAGGAGATTTTAACTAGACTTTCATTGATTTATTGCTTTGTTTACAGATGGTTGTTATGTGTCTGACCTTGAGCTAGCCTAACGGATGGATGTCCAACAAAATAATACAGTGAAACTGATGAAAACAACAGATAGGAGCTTTAAAAAAAAGAAGTACTTTTCTCAACAGGTTTTTACCAGAGACAAGACTTTGGTGTTTAAAAAGTAAACTCAATTACACCTCTTGGGAGGGGGGGGGGCAAAAAAACAATCAATGGTAGAAGATAATGGTGTCTTAAGAATTGACAGATCACTCTTGTCGAAAAGTAAAAAGCTGTAAAAGTGACTTCTCTTCTAAAACTTTCTTCTGTCATCATGTTCCTTTGCCGAAAAGACAACAGCGCAGCTTCATTGAAATTGGATGATTTTGGAAAGTAATGTGCAATTTTGTTCATACCTCTCTGCGCTGTAATAAACCCATTTCATCTGAAGATTGGATCCCGTTAGTTCGAATATTTAGCAACTCTCAGACTGGAATACTGTTTAATGTATGAATGTGGATCTTCACACACAAGTGAGTGATTCTATAAATGACTCCAAAAGTGATGTATATGCATTTTTTTTTCTGTTACCTTTTCTTAAGCTAAGCATCAATACTTTGAATAACATCCCTCAAACTCTATGTAAACCTGAAAGTAAATAAAATGTCCCACACATGTGACAATATTCCTTTATGTGTCCACTTTCTTGTAAATTTTGCATTCTTTGCTAGGATGCTAGCCCACATGTGTGACCATTTTTATCCATTTAACTTGAAAAGTACAACATTAAAACATGCTCACTCCCCCTGCTGGTAATATCATCTCTCAGCAGCAGTAACATTGATACTCTAAATGACATTCAAACTTAATTAACTGACAAAAATAAAAGGGGTAAAATCCTCAGAAAAATAGAAAAGGGCAGGTCTTTTGTTAAAACCAAGATTCTCAAGTATTGCATTGTTGTATTAGAAGCATTATTTTTTATTATAGTTACCAATACATTCAAGTTTAATAAAAAATAAATGAATGTTCATTTACCGTTTGATTATAATTTAACTGAGGAAATAATTGCACACGTTCATGGTACATGACATTAATTAGATTTGAAAATTGGGGTGAGATTACTGTAACTTTTGCTATCTTCTTTATAGAAGCCAATTTCGTCTTAATTTAGGAACATAAGACCAGAAGCTAGTTTGGTGTGTTTCTGTACAACTGGACTATTGTGAACGTTTTACAATGTATGTTACTATTGGTTTATTTTCATTTGCACTGTATTTTCCCATCTCCGCCAAAACAATCAACCATAGCCAATCTTTCCATCGCAGAAGTTCATCTTCCATCTTCCTATTTATAGCATCACAAACTCCTTGTCACTGGCGATTAGCCAAAGTTGTGCTTCTCCAGGTTTATCCGGCAATTAAATGCAACTCTGGGCCATCCTGGTGTTCATTAGCTCAGCAATCTCACTGGTCCGCTAAAGTACCGTTGCTTTGTCCTGGATATTCTTGCTCATTCCAGCCCAATCAACAGCAACGCTCCGGCGCCCCAGACTGCTGTTTAATAGGAAATTAACATCCTGATCAATCACCTTAATTGATATTTTTGAGGCATTAGCTCTTTGAAATCCTAACAGATGTAATTGTCAAAGAGGGAGTGGGAGACCCATCAGCAGTAATTGGGCTATTATGGATGCAGGCGTGACTGAGAGATTTAGAAAGCCAATGACAGGGGATATAGATGGATCCAGGGCGCTATGAGTGGATATGTATATCACTTATCCATGGGTACCAAAGGAATTCCTTCCTTTAGCTTTAATTACCGCGGCTGCGCTGTGTTGTAGTCACCGATGTATTTGTAATTCCTTGATTCCGTGCCCATATTTCAGCCCTAAAGGTTCCCGTTGTGTCTGTGGCAATAATGCCATATGGCGTTGTATCTTGACTTTTATTTCTGCAGTGCCATTAGAGTCAGGAACTGAGGAGTAACGCTGGCATCTTCATTAATCCTGACCAACTCCTCTGTGCCAGGGACCGCTTCTTTTACAGGAGTTTGCTGATGCTAGCACAAAGTCACAGCTCCCCCAGTCGCACCCCCTTCTGTGCGCACAAAACAGAAAGGAAACGATTGTGTGCAAAATACCTTTCATTACTCTATTGGCTGGGAGCACTTAAAGTGTGTTTGTTTGAGTTATTGCTCATGGAGGAGTTTATGTTGTGGAATGTCTGCGAGTGCACTAAGAATACATCTTTTATTGGAGCTAAGAAGAAGTAAAAAAGCAACAACATAATTCAGCCACTAAGTAAAAGCTGTATAATTATGCTAAATTTGATTTACTAAAAAACATCATTTGAGAGTTTTCCCTTTTCTATATCGTGGGGACATCAATCTTATAGATCATTTTTGTCAAACTCAAGGAATGGACGTTACATCAGGCCCGCTAAGTAGTTATTTGTGTCCCACCAGATGTTTTGCTCAAATTAAAAGTCGATTTTTGTTGGTATAGTTACTTCTAAAGATGTCAGTTAAAATATAAGGTAGTGGCCAAACGTTATCTATGTCAACAATTAGACAGTTGATTAAAAAAAAGAGTAAACACATCAAATTAATTTGATGGGAAGGTTTAAGAAAGCAGAACAAACACAGAGATAATGAATCCCCTTCGACCTCGACTGCTAGGTAACTTTAGCCTCACCGGAATGAGATCTTCAGATAAAGTTAAAAAAGTAAAGTAGAAAAGGAGTTGAGGCAAAAGATTACCTTTAAAAATATGTTTTATATCCAAAAAACTCTTGATATTATTCTCGTTCGTCTTTAAATCTCATTGAAAATTGTGTATTTTATACTCACAAGGTCATGAGTTAAAAGTTAACAGTATTACTGGTGTTGAACGGGAGAATGACTTGTGAAGTTTCTTTGAGTGCGCATAGAACAAGATTATGGAAGGTAAAATGAATCTTTGAACAATGTTTCTCTGATTGTGATACATAAAAAGCTACCGATATCAATTTCACTAAATTAATCAAAATGTAATCTTGCTGTATAAGGGCAACTAAAATGTTGTATTTAAGTGTCTTTAAAATTGGATATCTATTGTACTCATCAGTATCTGTCCGTTTGTACAAAACTCCGCCCACTGAAAACACTCATCTCACGTCATGAATCCCGGAAGTATCTACCTCAAAGGGACTCATTGTATAAAAAGCAGGAGGTGATTACAGATGGTTGGAGGAGGAGTTAAGACCATTAATACATCGTAATGGACTCCGCTCTTGTAACCTCTCATTTGCTGAGATTTCAGACGGGAGAGAACTTTATAAAGTAATTACTTCAAAACATCGTCATGATGAGAGACTTGCTGCATCTTGGAGATAAAGACTTCACCATTTGGACTCAGGAGAGTTGGGTTTTGACATTAGTTACCTTATACTGGCATTCCATAACCTCACTCTTAAAGGACAATTATTGCAAAAAAACTTGTTGAACTTAGTTGTTTTTTTTCTGGAGATAAAATCTAATTATTTCCTCTCGGTTAAAAAGTTTATTTTTCCACTGTGCTTGACTTTCTGGGTCGCTTGAGCTGCGGTGAGCTGAATTGAAAGTTCTGTTGCAGCAGAAATAGAGGCCCTGTAATTCCACTGCGAAAAAACTCTGTGACAGATACATGTGTCAGTAGAAACACAGACACTGATTAAAATGTTTTTTCTGCTATTTTAGTTTGATTGATTGAATTGATTGAATAATTGATTCTCTGGGTAAACTACTTCAGGCTTTACTAATAATCACATAAACTTAAATGACAACATGAATGACCCTGTTTACATCTCTGCAGTGATTTTTTCAAGTATTCATTTTGTATGTTGTGAGTTAAGTTAATGGGACACTTATTTGGGTTCTTTAGGACATCACGATTTCAATTAGATTTCACTTAGATTCTTAAAACTTTTAAGACCGGGGTGACTGTTTCTCAAACATGTCTCTGAGTTAATAGATTTTTTTTTTGTTTTTTATTGTTTCCTTCAGGGTTAATGTGTCACTTCAACAAGAAATTAAATCCCTTTAAACAAGTGAACCAACTGTTTCCTTGTCACCTTATTCAGGTCACAGACTCTGTGAGTCAGAGATCAGACCGCCTCAGTGCCGGAGGAGACTCCTGCATCTCCAACGTCATTTTTAGCACATGACTGATCACTTTGTGTTTGATGACATTCACAGATCTTTTAGTCTAATGTTTCTTTTGTGAATAAGACTGCTTCTGTCTCATGTGTCAAGCCACTGATACCAGAAGATGTAACAATTCACATCTGTGGTAAGAAACTCTATTTTTGGAGGAAGGCGGTTGTGCTTGAGAGCTGTCAGTTCTGAGTTTAGGAAGTTTTTGCACGTGTTTTTGTTACAATCTTCAACCACTTTTTGTTGTTATGCAGTGACTTATAACTCAGTTGGAAAAGGTTTGAGGACATTTTGGAAGGTTGTAGCACATCTACTCTGTAATTTTGGAAGTGGAAAGTCTAAAATCTTGTTTTAATTGATGATGGGATTAATTTTAATTATTTATAAATTTGAGTTTGACCATTTAAATACTGATGACTAACAGGATACATTGATAATATGATCCATCACCATGACTGTTTTTTTTCATGTAGGTATATAATCATAACGATGTCATCTGTCAACTTTTATGAAAATCACTAGATTCTAAATGTTTTTAGTCCGTCATTAAAGCAGACAAAGCCATACCAGAAACTATATAACTCTCCGAGGAGTGGGTGTTGTATCCATCACCTCTGCCGATAGACAAATGAGAACATTCTGTTCAAATCACCTAGTTCTGGACAAGATGAGTGTTCATAATATGCTCATTAGAAACAAACGATTATTTTCTTTATCCTGTTCTTGTGGTTATATATATATATATATATATATATATATATATAAAATCACTTTTTGTTTGTGTACTAATTATCAATTGTTCTTATGAGTCTTGATTAATACCTAATGTTATTGTTATTCTGCTTTTTAGATCCTTTAATATGTTGTCAGTTTAGATAATACTGTTAGATGTTAAAGATGTAAGTGAGTTCCATTCAATCGTCGGTTTGAAAAAAGGTTAAAGTGAGCCTGCTTTAAGATTATTAAAATTAATATATCTTAACTATTATTATTTCTCCTCAAAACTTTGTCCATGATTCTGATAATGACGTAATCGGTTAACTTTGTATTTTATGCATTTATTTTTTAGATTGCTCCTTTAAACCAACACATAGTCTAGTATTTTATTGTATTTTTCTGCACAAGTACATCAACAATTTAGGAATCAGGTTGAATTACATCATTGGAATTTGAACTTATAATGCCCTTGCCCATGGTCATACTTTCCCATATGTTAGCCAAAAAAATAAATCTTATTGTGTCTCCCATTGAGCGTATTGTTGTTATCAATGATATTTCAAATGGTATAACTATATCAAATAATATAGATACAATAGTTGTAATAATTATCAATATAATGAAGTCAAAAACAACTACTTGGTTAAGGTATTTGCTTTCTGAGTAGTATTTTTTTTTGTATTTGTCATTATAATTTTATAATTGTCTTGTGACCCTTAGCAAGTAGACCTTTTATGAAATTGAAACAAACATGTGGAAACAGGCAACAAATGTGACAAACAAAAAGAAAAAGGTCGTAGTAATTGCCTAAAAATAACTGGAGTAAAGAATCAGTACGTATTCATCTGTCACCACCATTTTGTAGCCCTTTCTTTGTCAGCAAAGACCTTGTTGAGTAAACGTCAGAGAAAAAGTGAACCTTTGACTGAAGACTTTCCTTTGAAAGATGGCAGAGAGCTGGTCTGAATTTGCACATTTGTCTTCTGAGACTCATCAGCTGCTCTATTTCATATCGTGACCTGCTGAGTAACCTTTGTCCAAGTTATTTCCACTCTCAAATGGGAAGTCATCCGGCAGAAGATGATGTGGATTATATACTAATACATGTGCTGACCTATGACTTTGTGCTCTAAAAATATATCTTAAAAATAAAACGTACTTGAGGCTGTTAAGAACTTCTTTATTATTCATGTTTTTCGAGCGATTAAGTTCTTAGATGAATGCGATTTAAAGATCCACCTACTTCATCGAAATAAATCTGAAGAGGCTCAATTACTTTGATCCCCATGGTAACGCGATAAAGAGTAAAATACTCTTAACCCACTCTTGTTCGTTCGTACACTCCAATATTAGCATTGGAAAATAGACTCTTTTGTCCAGAGCTCCTTCTCAGCATATATGACGGAGAGAAGATCCACATTTTAATGATTTACCGGGACGTTGATTACCTGTTTATTGATTGAACAAGCTTTTTATAAAGTTGGAGTAGATCTCTGGTAGAAGGCTGGAGGAGAGTAATGATTCAAAAACACATTAGCACATGCATCACAATGAGACAGTTCCATTAGCATGATTGCTGCTACATCCTGTCATATAAGTCTGGATTGAAGAATTGATGGTCGAACCTTATTTGCCTTGTTTTACAAGCGCGGTGGAAGCCGCGTGATGGGTTCCAGCATCATCTATTGAATCTGAAAGGGTCAATGAAAGACTTCTAGATTGAACAGTCAGCACAAGTTCAGGTGGATAGTACAATACAGACAGCAATAAGAAAATGTATACAAATTGGTCAATTACCCACAAAAATCCCTCTTTTAACTTAATTGGAGCTGAACATATAATTTATAAATGAAGCTTTATATTTCTTTTATATATCTAAAGCTCAATTTTGAACCCTTGTGTTATGTCTGGGTCAAGGTAAACAACCTCCACCACTGCATATGTATTTTTCTTGTTGTTCTTTCTCTTTATTTCTCTTTGCTCTTATTTTTATTTTTATGAATAATTGCTGTATTGCTGTGTCTAGTTGGGAAAAAACAATTTCCAGAAGGAGACCTCCTGAGGGATCAATAAAGTTCTACCTAACCTAACCTAACCTAATATAAAAGCTATTACCAATATTTTCTCACGGGCCTTTGGGTCACCCTGACCTTGAGCTAACACAAGGGTTAGACAACCAAGACAGATTTGGAAGTGATTTACAGCAGTTGTCTTAAGCAGTCATAAGCAATCTATTAGATGTGTAAATCTTTATTTTCTTCGATTCTCTGCATGGATTTGAAGCTTTTGACGCGTCTGTTTGTCTTTGTGCATGCACATGCTTACCTGTGCAATTCGATGACCACAGCGTCGTACAAAAAGCAATTATACTCCCGGCTCCCCTTTAGCTAAATTCAGCTGCAGTAAATGGGACTTTTTTCTTTTTTTTTTAGGAGGGCCTGCGGTGATCCGGCAATTGGAGCAAGAGACGGAAATGGGTTGAGACGGATGAAAAACAGGAGAGAAAAGGGATAGGTGTGAGAGTGAGAACGCTCAATCTGGAAGAGCGCCGATGCGGAGGGATAATAGCTGCAGAGCAAGGCAATCTCGTGGAGCTGAATAGTGGCAAAAGTGCTTCGATGGAATGGTGGAAACAGAGCTTAGCCTGAGCTAAATACCATTGTACACCAGAGGTCTCATCTTGAAGGACAGATGCATCTTACGTGGTCAGCCTGCTTTGTGAGTGAGCTCCCTGACTTTGAGGGAAATCTTTATTTACCTCCATATTTTTCGGCTTGCACCACTTTGGCAATGACCGAAAGTTAGACTCACAAACTCGTGAGGTTGGTGCGAAGGCCGATGGAAAAATGATGTGTGAGAGCATAACGACGGAAGAACAGACGGCGTGACATTCAAAATGTCAGATCAAAGCTTACAGGAGGGCAGCGGATGAAAAGAATGTGGCCTTGATGTAGCAGACTCGTGAGCCAAAACACATGCTAATACATTGACATTCTAATAGGAGGCCAAAGGGATAAAACCACCATACTGTTCCTCCATATGGACATGACGGCGTCCAAACTCTTGCATGTAGTCTAGTGGTTGACCTGTTTGCAATTAATAAGTACCTTTTTACAATCCCAACATTTTTCTAAGTAATGCATCAGACCTACTTATAGACCTAAGTGACCATTTGTCATGTTGACTTTAGCTACTGGACCCAACCTATATTCCAACTGCTGCCTCTGCAAAAACCCTTGGTTTTCACTGGTGAGCAGCTAAAGTTAATACTTTTCCAAGGGTTTGCAATTAAATTAGTTTCTAACTAATCTACCTCAAACATTTAATTTATACCTCATCTACCGTATATTAATACCCTATATATATATATATTTAATATCCAACATTCATGTGATGTTCAGATATAACTTTTTAAATTAAATCCCTTTTTTTTGTGTGTGTTTCCAATGTTTGGTCACAAGGATAATATTTGAAGCCAAGGGGGCCAGACTTTCCCCTCCCTGTAAACCTTATTCTGCTCTTCAAAGGAATGTATTGGATTAATCAGACACATAATCTTTCTAGTTTAGACAAAACGTAGTCCATGATGCATTTTGACTAAATACCTGTTCAGATTATCAGCAGCGGTTCTTATTTGTGTATGTCGTAGATTGCCCAGTTTCTCTCAATATCTAAAGATAACTCAAATGCCTTGCAGAAAAAGCTCAGTCTAATTTTTCAGTCACTTCCCAAAAATCATGATCACAGACATTTTAACTTGAAATTGAGTTCGAATTTGAAAGGCAACTGCAGTCGAGTCAGTTCCCTAAAAGTTGTCAGATTTCCAACCATCGTCTCAGACACTTATCCTCACCGAAAAAGATCAAAACTGGAAGTGTCTGAGGATTTATCGTCATGTTAAATAAACAAATCAATTTAATAGCTAACATAGTTCAAGATTAGAAAATTGAATTTGATCATAACAGAAAAAAAACAAAAAAACCTTACCGTGAAGCTTACCTAGACTGATAAAGGATAGAACCTTGACCACTCTACCATCACCAGTGGTATTAAAACCTTACCAGTTTTTAGTAAGTAAGTGATTTATTTTTGTAAAATGCCTTTTTGCATTTGTCAAGGGAACTTATCTAGCGACCCTAAAACAATGTTGAAGGACAATATTTTCACTAGTCAATAGTCACATGCAAGTAATTTATTTATTTGTTCATTTTTCAACATGTACTGTAACCTATATTGATATAGTTTATAACCTTTGTGTTATCTTTTGGTCAAGGTGACCCGGTGGCCCCGAAAACAATTGTGTTTGAGGTATCCCTTGTGTAATCTCTGGATGAATGTGGATGACCCCCACCACTGCATATGTATTAATGGTAGCCAGGGAGGTCGTTCACGGTGATTCAGGGATAACATCAGGGATACCTTTGTTTTCGGCCTTGGGTCACCTTGACCCGGAAAAAGGTAATTTTGCCAACAGAGAAGTTAATGCTTGAGGGGCCCTATTTATTCCTCTTTATTGAAACTATTAAATTTCTTAATGTATTAACATTTATTTTAAAATACCAATTTTTAAAATGGTGCAAACAACTGTAACTAAGAATTACTTTTTATTTTGTTAGTGGAGAAAGAAATGTGCACCTATTTTAATTTCAATGGTTTTTATTTCAATGGAATATAACTCCATATTCCATGGAGATGCAAAGTAATGTTCTTTGTAATCGTCCTCTAGCTGGTACATCTTGTAATTGTGACGTCCCTCATGTGTGAATTATTGTCCGTTGAAGTGATCGGACGGAACAAGGAGGTCTGGGAGACAGTGGGAAGTTATTTTATTGGGGAAAAAAGAGCCACCAGAAGAAATAAAATTGCTATGAAAAGTCATTAAATAAATCTGGTGGAGTTTTCAGGAGTGCTCATTGAGAGTAAGAAGCAGCCCCTCAGGATACAAACAGAGTAAATCTGTCTAATCCCCCTTCCATGTATTTCCTCTGTGTCCCTTTGTCCTGAGAGGAGACACAGAGAGCAGATAAAGAGGACGTTTAAGAAACTATCATTTCCCTCGGATATCCAATGCTCCTGCATCCAAGCCGACCCCCGGAGACGGACGAACCTTCTACCAGTTGCTTCCTTGGAGATAATGAGCCGAGTGAGATGTTCGCCCGAACCGGCGGGGCCCTGGACTGAATGTTGCCTCGCTGGTCCTCTATGGCAGCAGCACTGTGCTAAATTAGTGAGACTTCTGGATCAATGCGAGCCGTAATTAGCCGCTATTGATCTGATCAGCCGCTACAGTAGGCCACAGCCAAGTACCTATCAAAGTCCATCAACAAGCATAGCGGCCCCGGACACACTCCAACATTCAAACAAATGGCATCAGCCGCCACACCGAGGCCTCACTGTAATACATCTGAAGATATTGTTCAGGATTCACTTGCATATTCCATTAAGAGCCACCGCCATCCATCTTTTTGATTTAATGTCTTCTCCTGCCCTTCATTAAATCTTACAGATAACATTATTTGTTTGCATAAGCAACTTGGAAAAAAAAAATAGAAAATATCTGAGTCTATTATCCTGGTTCAGCAGCCATAAATCAGATCCAGTGTCAGGCCAGAACATGCTTTTTCTTTTCACTTATTCCCTTTATGGTGTCGGAGGGAGCCAGGATGAGAGGCGAGGGGACGTCTTCGGACATGTCGACCGACCTTCACAAAACGGAAAGGTCATATATGTGGACAGTTATACCATTTAACCCTTTACGAGTTCATGTTCATTACTTTTGGTAGATTTATATATATATTTTTTATTTCGTTTTATTTACACAAAGCTAAAAAAAACCTTCATATATCAAAGTGTGTCATAAGTGTGTTCTACTTTACGCTTAAAAGGCAGTTTTATTTGAAGGTCAATTTCTTAAGATAAAAATCAGATGTGACCAAAAAAGCAATCCATTGAGGTATTTGATTACTGTTTACACATCTGTAATGAAGGTAGAAAGATAAACTTCAACGCACCTTGGCAAAATTAAACCGAATATAAAAAGGTAAAATATTTCTATTTGCCCAGGATTCGCTCTACCATTTAGGCCTTGATAAAAACATCCCAAAAAAAGATAAATGAGAAAAAACAGAATGCTGTATACATTTGAAACAAATGGTGGACAAAAACAAAATAAATAAACGGACAGCGATAGTGAGAATAATTTTGTGTTTAATGAGATACATAGTATTAGTACCTGTAAATATTTATTGGATTTTGTTGTGAAATGTGTTGGTAAATATGTTAAAAATATCCAATACACTTAAATACCCCAAAATGTGTATTTTGTAAGAAAATAGATCATTTCGTACATATATATTTGAGGGAGTAGATATTTTAGTCCGGAAGGACTTAAAGGTAATGAAATTAAATCTCTAAAAAAAAAAGAAAATTGCATATAGTTTTGTGTATTCGAGACCACTCTGGAGGAAACCAAGGCAGCTGGAACCTCGAAGCACATTTCTTTATTCAGTGACACGGTGTGATTGTGTGTGTGCAATGTTGTCTGTTAGTTTGTGTCCTGAAATTAACTCACTACCTCTTGCTCCAATTAGCTGGGGTCGACCCTGAAACTTATGACCATGTTTTTCTCAGAAAATTTCAAATAATATATATTGTTTAACCGTTTTAAAGGAGTGCAAGTTAAGTTAAAACATGAGTTTAAATCATTTTTTCTAATCAATTGTTTTTTTTATTTATTTATTAACAAAAGCTTTGAATTCAACAGTTATTGTAAATGTAAATTAAGTTAAATGTAGTTAACTGTTGTGTTGTCTCCGGGTGAAGATCCAGAGGCAACATAAGGGATACCTCAAACACATTTGTTTACCGGCCTTTGGGTCACCTTGACCCTGAGATGAAACAAGGGTTCTAGTCTGGCAGCAATTATATGTGTTTTGTTAATAGCTGTTACGTCAGAAAACACTTATATATAACAGTCAAGTCTGGTGAGGGCCACACTACGTACAATAAACACCCAGAAATGGCACCTTGGCCATATTTAGAAATGCCAGCCCCAAGGGAAAATTAAGTTCACACGTTTGTCATTGGTGTGATGATTAACAGCCTTTTACAAACTTTTCTGTTGAGAAGTTCGACAGTGGAGGCTGATCTTCAGGAGTGGAAGAACGTAGGTTTCTCCCAACTACAAAACAAAATGCTAATAGTTATCTTCCGTCCAATATAAAAAACATTCCACTTAATTTCATCTTCCAGCAATAATAACATCATTTAGATGTCTCTACTGTTGAATAATGAATTATTGCATTTGCCTTCATCCGGCTCCATCATCAAACGTATTCAGCTACTAGAATATCCAATTTCAACCCGTCCAAATGTTCTTCTGCTGCAGTCTGGCTTGGTTAGATTCAATATTGTGGAGATGTGTGCAATTCCAGGCCCAAATGAATCTCCCGGCGCAGGCCTATCTCTGAAAAGATGTATCCATAGATTGAAGCACAGCGATACCAGGTGCAAGGCTGCAGGTGTGAAGGGAACCAGAGCAGTTTTGCACTCGGCAGGTCAAAGCAAACTTATGCGGTGTATAAAAGAGAACTTCAGATCAGTCGGGGGAAAGAAAAGACTTAAATTATTATAGTTTTTTTTTTTTTCAGAGAGACTTTCAAATGAGGTTTGGGAAGGGGCTACTTTTTTTTTGTTCTTCTGTCTGTATCAGATGAACGGGATATTGTCTCGAAACCATCTACTTCTGAGCACATCTGCAGGGACTTTCTTCTGAATTGAATTGAACTGATGTTTTTAATGTGAATTTTCGCCTTTGTTGTGTTGAGGCGCAAGTGTTGCATAAAGGGGCATAATTAATTCACGTTATTAAGTAAACTCTGGCGAGCTCATCCACTTCAATTTAACATGCAAAAGTATATTTTGAAGAAACTGAGTGGTGAGAACTGTTCATATTTTATTAATGTAAAATCCAAAACAACCATTAAAAAACACATGAATGTTATTCGAGTCTTTCTATAAAAAATTCCTGTCCTTCTTATGAACTTTTCAAAATGGAATCATCAGTCAAATTTTTATTTAAGAGTTACACAACTTGAAGTTCAATATGCAACTTTTTTTTTTTTTGGCCAAATTATTTTTTCAATTATAAATTGAACGACATTCTGAATCAAGCAGCATACCTACAAACTCCAAGATAAAAAATGACAGTTTAAAAATGATCAATTTCTGAGGTGGGAAAATAGTTTTGGAGCTCTTTTTTTATTCATTTGAAATGAAACATTGAATGGGCTCCATTTTTTGGAGAATCAATCTATCCAATCTGTCTTGAATCATCAGCTAATAAAATATCAAAAAGAGTAGCTCATTAAACTTTACTTTTCTGTTCATCAGAGGAAAAGTATTTTGAATAGTCTTGTTCAAATGTCCCATTTTCTTTCCCTATTTTTTTTTTTTTGAGATTCTATACGCGTAGTGTCCTGTAGTGTCCACTTCAGTCAGTGCTCATACTTGGAGATATGTCATGGCTCCGATGCGGCTTGTCAGGCAAGCTTTAGCTTCCGACCGGCTCGGTCCGGCCAGCACCAAGCCTCGGCCCACTCCTGGGACCGTCCGCAGACAGCCATCACAACCCTGGACTCTGGCTGCCTCTCATCCTCTCGTCACCTGTCGACTTGTCCCTCAAGTTTCGCCATCGGAGTGTGAACATCGGGATTACTTAAGGGCAGGATCCGATGTGATGACGAGGGAAACGTTCAGCCGATGTGTCTTCCAAGCCTCACTGTCTGCCCCAATCATGACAAAATGTTGATGCAAATTTGAAAAGACTTATGAATATATTATTAAAAAAAAAAATTGCAATTATTTATTGCATGGATTTTTAAAGCACTAGAGAATTTTCAAAACATTTACAATTTTAGAGAAAATGTACACGCTAAACATACCATTATAAGTATAAAGAATATCATTATTATTATATCATGATATCAGAATCTGCAACAGCTTTATTGACAGTTATATACGATAGGTTAAACTTTATCTGATCAAATAGAAATCTGATTTAAATTGTGATAATGAAAATAATAAAAATAATACTAAAATACATAATTATGTTTTTCACATAAATTAACAATATGATTTAAATACATCATAGTTCACGATTAAATATCGAAAGCTACTTTATTTTTTTTCAAAAATAAGTTAAAATTCCAAATTACTTGATATTTAAACTCTTAAATATGTGTGAATGCAACTAAAAGTAAAATAAAAAAAATAAAAATAAACTCTTCATTGAGTTACTTTCTTGTCAAAGTTCTCACACGGAAAAAAATACGATTGTTTATTTCAACATTTTCCGTTCTAAACACTTTTTTTATTCTCTTTTCAACCTGTAAAGAGGCATGTGGAGAACTGGAAAATCAAGTCATGCAATGTTGTCTCACATCAAGCGATGTCATTAACACCAGAGAGGAAAGTGTCAAAATGAAGGCAAGCTCTTTTCCCTCTGACCTTTTTTTTTTATTCTGTTATCCGTCAGGTTTGCACCGTTTTTCTAAAAAAAACTTCTCTAGAGACCTTTTAAACAGACCTTTTGGTTCTGTGAAATTTTCTTTCAGGGAAATGACTTTGAATTGAAAAAAACTCTCTTTAAATCAGCTCCACACTTCCAAACATTCACATCTTTTGAAAAATATTAATCATTTCTCATCACAAATCGTGATCTTGTGGCGCACCTTTTGTTGGTTGTTTTTTATTTTACCTGAACTGCCGCGGCAAAAACTGACATGATTGGATAGTGACGTCCAAATCTGGTTATTACTTTTCATTTTGTATTTTCACTTTTAGCTTTAAACCAGGATGATTGAATGCTAAATGGCTTGTAGAAATGTTTTAGTTTTAATCACAAAAATGTTATGGGTGCGATCCATCAGGTTTTTGTTATGAAAATCTGTCAAATGGCATTACGTTTTTTTAAACCCTTGTGTTATCTCAGGGTCAAGGTGACCCAGGTGCCCCGAAAAAACAAATGTGTTTGAGGTATCCCTTTTGTTTTCTCTGGGTCAAGGTGAACAACCTCCCTGGCAGGAGTTTGTTTCTCTGGGCACCTGAGTCACCTTGACCCTGAGATAATACAAGGGTTAATAAACCAATAATACGTTGAAATAAAATGTAACTTGCTGAAGAATTTGATCTTTTATATATTTTCTGTTATACATGTATATGGTTATTGCGAGGTTCTGGCAAACTTTTGACCTCTGGCCCTCGCCTCTTGCCCCAACTAGCTGGTTTTGGATTCAAGAGCAGCTTTACTTGCCAGTATACATACATGGAATTTCCTGTGGCTGTCGACATTCCGGAATTGGTTGCAACAAAATTAGAAGAGGAAAATTTTAAATGGATACATACAGTAATATATACAACAAAATACAACAGATAATAAACACAGTGCAAGAAATTGAGTATAACTGGCATGTCATGACCGATGCCCTGTATAAGAGGGGCCAAAGTCGTCTCCATCTGCTGAGAAGACTGAGGTCCTTCGGGGTGTGCAGGAAACTTTTAAAGACTTTTTATGACTCTTTGGTGGCTTTTGCAATCTTTTATGCTGTTGTCTGTTGGGGCTTTGGCAGCTCAGAGAGGGTAGACTAAACAAACTGGTCAGGAGAGCTGGCTCAGTCCTGGACTGTTCTCTGCACTCCATTGAGGTGGTGGCTGAGAGGAGGATGTTATCCAAACTAAAATCTATCATGAACAACTCCTCTCAGCCCCTCCACACTACTGTTGGAGCCTTGAGAAGCTCTTTCAGTCAGACTCTTGCACACCAGGTGCAAAAAAGAACGCTTCGGCAGGTCATTCATTCCAACCGCAGTCGGACTCCACAACAACCCGTCTTAAACTTAAATACTGTTTTACTGTTTGGGCTTCGTACCACTTTGATTATGGTGTTGTTGGTCGGTGTTTTAGTGATGTGTGTGGTTGATGTTGTTCTTGCTTTCACTCTTCGCTCATGTCTGTTTTCTTTGGTGTTCTGTCTTTTGTTCCTGTTAAATGTTTTTGTTCTGCTGAACGTGTGAAATTTCCCCGCTGTGTGATCAATAAAGTCTAATCTAATCTAATTCAATGGTGGGATTAACTGTTTGCGAGTGAAATGGCGGATCTAAATGTAGAGCAACTTCTGTTGTGTTTCTTAAACCAACAGAAGGTCTCTTGCAAAATTAGAACTATTGAAGTTGAATAATTAGTGCATCTTTAATATCTGTTTTGTTCCTTGCTCCCTCCTCAAGCTGCGCTGAGCTGAATTTATGTGTCTGTTGAGACAGATAAGTAACCATATAATCAGTAAAAACAATAATTAAAAATGAAAATCAAACACACATGCAACACAAAAGCACCCGGGGGTAGAAAAGCCACACTTTTGTAAGTGTGAGAAACATAAAGTTGATGAAAATGTGACGATCAACTCTGTTATGAATGCGAAGAAGTGAAGTGCCTGCAGGATGATCGCATTATCTTTCCTGCTTTAATTCTAAAATATAATTTACCTTAATTGTGTTTTTGGAATGTTTGGTTGAAACACTCTACCAGCTCATTCCTGCACTAATGATCGAAACTCTGTGTTACATTTCAGCGAGGTGAATAAAACCAAGGGTGGAATAATATTTTAGCATCTGTCTCTTTATCACGATGTGGCATCATTGTTGACTTGTGATGTAATTAAGACTTTAAGAATACTCTGGCAATTACCTGTCTAATGGGCCGTTCATCGGCGCTCACTCTCCAAGCTGTCTGTCTCGCAAGCCCGGCCGCTCTGAGAGGATCCGAATGTAACCGCGGGCGGAAAGCGACGCTATGAGGCAATGTGTGTGCACTAGTCTGACCTTTGACCCTTTTAATTTTGATGGCATATGTTTTTCAAGTTGTGGCCTGAGGGGCCCTATTTGGCACGCTAGGTGATTATCTGGGGTCTTGAAGCTCAAATCTTTGCACTGAATTTGGATGTATTACGATCAAAGTTGCTTCGATGTTTGGAAAAGCGTTTGTCATCCGTTTGGCACTTTCGAGAGATAGTTGTCAACAAGTCATCCAGAAACTTTCAGTAGGAAGGATGAGAAGAGATGAAAGTGGAGGTTTGTTTGTGCCTCAGGGAGGCACAATTTTTCACACTCATGTTTCATGCTATGGGAGAGCCAGTGATAGACATTAAGAAGTACAAATACATTTCATTTGGCAACATTTGATTTTGATCAAATTAGTACTAGTACAAACTTTAGCTGAGTAAATATAGACTAGATTTTGTAATTACTTCCTTGAACAAATGCGCGATTCCATAACTATCACGATACAGGCGCAACAATACAATGTATTGAGGTATTGTGACACTGTAGAAACAAGGATATATTTGTAGTATTATCCGAGTCTGAGTCTGAGTTTTTGACTCTGGTGTTGCAGAATTTACAGACCACATCACTCTTGGCGAAGTCACTACTGCTTTCATTTATTTTGAAACCAAAATATGTCCAAATGTTAACTTTAAAAGCTGCTGTATCCTCTCATCCTCAGTCATCACTGGGGATCGCTTGATTTTTCCTTTTGCTGCCAAGGACATAATGACATTTAGAGGCCGGAAATCTTATCACAACACAACAATGAACAAACGCAGTGAATATTTCCATTTTAATTGTAAATAATAATACAACTAATTTTTTTTTTTAGTTCACTCGGATTAAATATAAACCATAAAAATGATGATGAAAAAATCAAGACTGATATTTGACACCCCTAGTGTGAACATGGGGAACTAGTAACCCTTACGTAGCTCAAGGGAACATAGAGCCAAGACTCTGCAAATTCTTAAAATAACTTTTTTTTATTCAAATGTTTTTGGGTTATACAGCATGTATTACTGGAAGGCCATTTGTGTCCAAGGGTTTGTCACATGACCCACATAAAAGTCCCCTTCCCACTTCCTGCCCTGCAGTTTGCTGTAAAAATGAGGTCACCAAGCTCAGGGAGTGTAACCACATGGAACAATGATATTCAGTGTCGGGAGTCAAGGGGTGTGACGAGTCTCTTTGTGAGTGACACCTGAAACACACCCTGCAGCGTTGCCCCAACAACCTGATTGCCCACAGGGGTCTGAGGTCAGTTTTGAGTGGCATCTTGTCATGCTAGCGCCTTGGTTGAGTTGGCGGTGCAAATGAATAGAGCCGCTGCAGGGGTGCCGCTTTATGTGGTCACACGGATAATTGGTAAACCCGGGACCACCTCCAGAGAGAAGATGCTAGTTTGCTGGTGCCGCTGGCCATGATGTCAAATAAAATAAACATAGTCAGACACACATGTCGCTGAATTTAAATCATTTGCATGACAATACTTCATGTAAGTTATATTTATCTCCAACCCCTGCAAAGTATATTCAGCCTAATTGAATCTCTAAATAAACTATAAAAATGCAAGTCAGCTTATTTACAAATCAAGTAAAAAACATTTGTTCAAAATCAAACACATTTTATTTAATAACACAAATGATTTAGATACATATTCAGAGATGAAGGTCATTCACCTTGACCCAGAGGCAACACAAAGGATACCTTAAACACATTTGTTTTTGGGCCTCAGTTCACCTTGACTCTGAGATAATACAAAGGTTAAGTTAATCAACACAACACAAATCCTAGTGTGATCTGTTTCTATTGCCTTTTATAAATCACCAAATACAAAACCTTTTTTTATATGATCCCTAAAACACCAATTAAATACAATTAAATGATCTATTTAGTCACTTTCTTGTCAATCTCAAAACACCTGCTTTGATTTATAGAGACCATTTAGTGTTTTTAAAGGGATTTGATCTATTTCTTTGCAATTAAACTGCTCTGGTAAGCTCTAGCATATTCTGTCAATGTATTAATTAAACACCGAGTTAAAAGTAATTTGTTAGGAAAACCTTTTGCAACACAAAAAGACAACTATTTTTTTTGCCTTGTGTGCTCTTTAGATGTTACATATATTTTCTTTGTAATAAAGCAAGGCCAATAAAAAGTGATTCTCTGACATGTTCAGTTGTTCCGTTACTGAGAGCGTTGTTAAGAGGGTTGCAACAGCACATGCAAATGTGTTCACGTCCACATTTTTTATTTGTTATCATTTATTTCAATAAATGTATAATGTATTAAAACAACAAAAACAACATACTTGAGTTATATTTAAAAAAGCTTTCCTTTCCCATGAATTGAATACAATTTAATGAAAGTGAATTTTTAAGGAAAAGAAAATTGCCGGAATAAACGCTAAATATTTGTGTTTCCGTTACTGAGAGTGTTGGCACCTTACATGCACCTGTGTTTGCGTTCTAATAAGACTTTTTTCCATCATGGTTTCTCATGCTCATCACCACAATGTTTTTTTTTTGCCATTCAGAAGTAATTTAAAATATTTAAAGTATATTATATAAAAATAACAAAAGGTAATACTCAACAAACATGATTTTAAGTTATTGTTTTAATGAGCAACCTCAATGAATACATTAAAGAGGTGATTTATATAATGTTACGTTTTGTTTGACCTTCAAATTCAAATCATATTAGGTAATTTATTAAACAATGTTTTGTTATGTTTAATCCACTTAGCAAAGTTCTCTATACTTGGATTTTATATTTAAAGAAAGTAAGTACAAGGAACATGTTTTACTTGATCAACATGAATAAATGTTGCCTTGATTTTCTTAAAATAAATCTAGTGATATTTTTTAACATCCTTCATCTCTGAAGCAGAACCTGTGACCAGGTGCTAAACGGGGAGCTTGGGGGCAAATGTTCATTCATCGTCCGACCCGGCAAGTCATAGAGCCAATCGTTAGGTGAAGGATGGGGGGGACAAGTTGTCAGTCCATCAAGAGACAGTCGACGACTCATTGCATTACTTTACATTTCATTATATCGTCGGTGACTTACATGAGGTCAGCACGGGGGAATCACTGACCTTGCCTTGAGAAACCACCTTGGTAAATCCCTTATCTGGGTTGAAGCTATTACTGCTTTCCTTTGGAAAATTAGGATCCCTACTGAAGCAAAGGGAAGGGGGGAGGACACTGGAGTGACCAAAGGGAAGTAATGCAGGGAAAGTGGAGAGAATACAAGGTAGGAAATCACCCTTAAAGTCTACATTTACCAGTGGACTCTCAAAGAAATAAACTCAGTACCACCCTCTCCTCCTGAAGATTGTTTAAAAGGATGGAAATCAAAGTTAATGACTTGAGGAGTCGTTTGAAGCCAACTTGAAAAGTGCTTTTTCTCCATTGTCAGATCGTTTACATGTCTTTTAAACTGCGACGGCGAAAACAAAACATTATGAAGACAAACTGAGGCAGTTTAATACATAATTAGACTCTAAGAAGAATCAGCGTCCCACTGCCGACTTCAAATTGGATGCCAGTCTTTTCTAACGACAGCTTCATTTTCATGAAGTTAACCTTGTTGACTAGGTGCATCCTTGTGTTGTGAAAGTAATCTTCTTGTCAGAGAGAAGAGCTGCTGCTTATTACGTCTCTGCAGGTCCACAAATATACGTGTGTTCCTCCCTGGCTGTGCTAGTTGATTAACCTGAGTGGTGCACCGGGTTAGTGCTTGTCAGATTACGGCCCTTAATTGAGTGATTGATTCATTTTTATTAATTGCATACTGATGTTTGGTATTGACAAGCTAAGCAGACGGCACTGATCAATAATAACATGCTGTGGATGGAGCTGAACAAGCAACCTTTTTTTTCTCAGATAGATCTTCTCCTATTTATTATTCCTGTTGCTATTATTGATTATCCGAGGTAAACCGTTTTTTTTGTGCTTCAAGATTTCTCGATCGACATGTAGAAGTGATAGTTCACCCTAAATTCAATTCATTTTCTACTCACCCCTCATGTCGACTAAGGGTTAATATTATTTTCAGAGTAGTCTGTTCCTTTTTAGAGTCAAAGGCAATAATGTATGTTTATTTTAACACAGCAACTAACACTTATTGGTGCAAAAGAAATGCATCACTCTGAAAAAAAAAACCTTTGACAGTAGAGTGAGTAGAAAATGCGTGAAATTTGAATTTTGGCAGACATGCAATGTTCACCAATAATCCTGATTGCCCTACTGGTGATGCGGGTGTTATAAATGTCCAGGAGGGGGGGAGAGACACAAATGATCAAATGACGTTGCGCTGCAGGGTCTTGCGGCAGGACACGGTGCAGGCGCAGGAAAGTCGGGTTTTCACATTAGTTTTCTTTTGATAACATGTACCTTTTTATTCATAGACTCTTGCTGGAGTATAATAAAATCCTGATGTTGCCGTTTGAAATAAATGTACAATTTTACAAATACTTCTTGCAAAAGAATGACTATACATCGTTTATTTCCACCTAGAAAACCGAGTAAAGGCTTTAAAGTAAATACTTTTCTTTGTTAATAACTTTTTCTTTATTCTATATTTGATGATGACTTTCATGGTTTTCATTTTCTTTAACAGATTAGTTCATAATGTTCTATAATATTTATTTTGCCCCTAGTTTTGTACCAAAATCTGCTTTTGTCTGCTTTTCTTTCCTTGTTCAGTGTTCCTGTGTTCCATAGTGTGTCCTTTTTTGTCACTATTAAGGCTTCCTGTAAAACTGTTAAGCACTTTTTATTAAATTATTGTTATTTTACCACCTCTTCTTCTTGTTTTTGTGTTTCAACCTTTATTTTGGCTGTTTTCTCTTATCCATTCATCCATCTATTCATGGGGAGCTGGAGCCCATCCCAGCTACTTGGAGTGTGATAAACCTTCCCAAAAAAAATGAATATTCCATGAGGATGAAATAATGTATTACTGTTGAAAATACTCCAATAAATAAATCAATCCATTTTTAATTTAATAAAATAACAAATATATAAATAAATGAATAAAAGTTGAAACTAATGAACAAGAAAATTCTGTTTTTCTTATCCCAGTCTCTTAACTCAAATTAAAAATCTAAATTTCCAATCTCAGTGTGTGTCTGGACGGTTTTCCAAGTGATATTAGAAGTAATCCGACCACAGGCTTCGCTGTCACTCTCCAGTTCATTTCCGTGGCTCCCTCACTTCTTTTAGCTGCAGGCGTCCGCTAATAGGGGCCTTGCCCGAGGCGTCTCACCCTGTACCTGGCTTGTAACGCTGTATGAACACAGAACCCTGGTGTCGGCAGCAAAACTTTACTTTTGTTCGCTTTTTTGCAATATAACAAACGTGGACTGTTGTCTGAAGATGATTTATTTTATTCTTTAAATGTCAAAAGGCTGTTGCGTTTGTAAAGCTATTGTGTGTTATATTGTGAGTTATACACAGAGAAATAACAGGATCTCACTATTTAAAAGATAATGAAACAATCTATCAAAGTTTAGTTTTTTTTAATTTGCTTAATTTTATTCAGTTAGACTTTTTTTTCTTCTCCATTGTGTCATTTATTATCGCCGCAGCTCTATGTGCTATCCCCTTCATTGCAATGTAACTAGCAGACATCCGTCTCCATTTTGGCCATATAGATGGCATTGTCTGCGGCAACATGTTGACTCTGCATCCTTCCCCGGCTCTATGACCTAGTTAGCAATTCAAACACACACAAAGTGCATTGGTAAACGCACACACAGCTCCCCAGTTGGTATTGCAGGGGATAAATGTCATTTCCTCAGTAGTGTCTTGTGAGTCAGTGTGAAGCTGAATAGCGACAGTTCAAGGGGACTTAAGGAAAGAAGAATATGCCCGTCTGTGTGTCTGGTCGTGTGTGTGTGTTGTGTTTGCATAATGCACCCATCCTAGCTGACTTGATTCCTTTTTTTTTTTGCAGAGCATCACTCAAACACACATCACTCACTGCTGCAGCCGGTTCAAATTCAATTCAGTCAACTGAACTTCCTTCTCCCTCACCCGCTTTTATTTCCTCTGGCCACTCAACCTGACTTCCCCTTTTTTTTTTTTTATTGAAGATTTTTAACCTTTCTTTTTCAAGGATGGGCCCATAATCCCCAGATAGGGTCAGTTAATTACTTCTTACATGACAAACCTATATCTTTATGGCCTTCTCTGGGAAAGATGAACTCGAAAACGAATTTCCGGAAGTGTTGATAATGTGAGAAGGAAGAACTGATTTAATATCTGCGCTGTTTCCATTTCGTTCTAGATCATTGCTGTCAAATTTTCATCTAAAATCAAATGAATATTAACAAAACTATCATTAATAGTCTTATTGCGATATTCACAGGATATTCATACATCCATACACGCGTCTTTTGTTAAACCCTGGCATCTTTATAAGTTATGAACATGAACATTTACCTACTTTGAGTATTTTGGGTTCCATTTTGGGTTCCGGATACAATGATTTGGCGGGCCAGATTTGGCCCACGGGACATGTGTTCATTAAGTGAAGTATAGATCAGACATGGAGAAAGTGCCGTCGCTTTTGGTCACATGTGGCCCTTTGACTGTATTAATGTGGCCCTCATGAGGTCAAAGATCAGTGTTAAGAAACTATTTAATTTTGTATTTATTTATGGGACTATGGGATTCTTGTTTAAGGACTTTTCTCCTTCTCTTTTGTCATTTTGTAAGTATTTATTATCTTGAAAATATTAAACTGAATATAAACATTGATTTGGAAAGAAAATTCCTTTAAGTTATTGAAAACAAAATAATATTAATTTCAATATATTTAGCTCTAATTTATAACTTGATTAAATACATTTTTTTTATACAAAATAAGAAGATTTTTGTCTTGAATGGAGTGTCTTATGTGAGTATGTTACAGAATACCACTCCTGCTGACCCATTTAGATCATTGTGATCAACAATATTTCAAAGGCTCAATAAGTTTCAGATTGTACTGATTATATCAATGTATTCCAATAGTTAGAAACCAAAAAAAAAACAACCCTTTTTTAATAATTTGTTTTTCAATAAGATTTGTGACCTTAAGAAAAATCAATTTCTGCAAGAACCAAAATATATTTTTTAAATAAACCCTAATCTAAGAAACCTAATGAGCCTAACACTGGAGGCAATATTTTGAGTGATCAGCTCTGGTCATGTCCGTAGGGTTTTATCAAGGTACTCCATTTCAATCCAATCCAAAAGCATAGAGGTTAATATATGGCTTTACATTATGTTTGTGTGATGGGTAAAAGGCAATATATATGACTTGTATTAACATCAACAACAACTATCTTTCTTCTGCCTGAGAGTTGTGAGTGTGGAGCTACACACGCTCCTAAAAAGCTGTATTTTTTCACCGATCTGTCCAAGCCCTGTCATTATAATAGGAATAAATGGTCTGCTGATGGGTTTGTCTCGATGCATACACAAGGGTTTACACCCCTGAGGTTTGATTCCGGCTGAAACCTACAAGGACGTGACCACTGAGAGGAAAGCGGATGCAGGCTGATTGCTGATTTGTAGCCCGAGGCATGAAAACCTGTATATTCATTGAGAATTCTCTCCGTTCCAGAGGTTGTTGAAAACCTCCATATTCGTGCGCCGACTGTTGTTTTGTTTTTTTTTATTATCGGGCCAGAGCGTGATGCAGTGCAGCAGGACGGGGAGATATTTGTGCTATTCCCTCCCGTGTCACAGATGAGGCCAGAGGTGTTTGACTGGAGTGACTGGCTGAGGCAGAGGCCCGCAGCAGGGGCGCCGTGCCATCATCTTTGGTCAGGGCTGATGTCAGGACTGAGGCACTGACTGCGATGCCGCCCAGCCACGGGGAAAGAGAGGAGCCGTGGCTCTGTCTGCTCCTTCATCCACCACAAAGTGAGACACACAGTCCTGGAGACAGAAGCTGCAGCCCGGTCCACCTGCGCCTGCTCTTATTCTGCCAACCAGCTGAGGCGGAATCACGGACTATGCCAAATTATTTATGATATTCAAGGCTAGCGGTCATATTTTCCTCTGCTTAAATATTTTGGTTTTTATTATGGATTCCCTCTTTGGGGCTTATCCTTTAGTTGAACACAAATCCTGAAACAATTTGGTGTAACATGTATTCTGTCCCCACTAAAATAGAATACATTGACTTTCAAGGATGCCCACATTAACGCTTGAGTTATGTTCCACCGAAAACATGGTTACAAAATTACCGGCTTTCGAATTTCAACATAAGCACTCAATCTTCATTTAAATGCATCCGTGTTTGTTTTAGCGCACTGGTAGCAGCGCAGCTTTACTTACAGAGGCATTAAGCTAACTAGCATGAATATGCATTGGAACAGGAACCACGTTCATGTGTCATCCACAGCAAAGATTCAGCTCTACTTGAATTGAGTTTGAATAGACATTATTCACCTCAGAATTCTCTGTTTGTGGCTTAATATAATGAACGCTATAATTTATTTAATTTCAGGACAAATGGGGTAAACATTTTTCTAAAAAATAATTTATTTCCTTCAATAATTCATAAGTGAAATGATAATTTATGTCCATTTTACCATTCAATATGCATTGTTTTCAATTAGATAAATGTCGAAATTTTCATGACATTTCCTAAATAGTGTTCGGTTTTAAATGATGAGGTTAATTTAATTTAATATTAATGTTAGGCATTATTTTCTGACCTACTTGCAGTTCAACTCTCCACTTGTGTGTTTTGTTCGTCAACTCAAACTTTGATTTTATTTGTTTTTTACCAAATGGCTGACCCTTCCTTTTAGGAATCCTGTTGGCTAGTTTACTGAAAAAAACAAAACAAGAACTCACCCAAGAGTCTCCACTTATCTTTTACTTTACCCACAGTCACCCCTCAGTCCCTCCGCCTGAGGCCACGTACCCCCTTCTGTGTCCTAGATTTCTCCCAGCAAGAAGCCATATTCTCCTTAACAATCAGAGAGTCCATTTTGGTTTGCTCCAGTTATCACCAAACGCACTCAGACGCGGACAGACATTATTGTTTTGTTTTGTTTGTTCTCTCCGTCCTGTCTTGGCACATTTAATACACACTTGCATTTGAGAATGTCTCCGTGCAAGCAGAGAATTGTATACACAGCTTGCATGCCACATGGCCAGCGAGAGCCACCGAGGCCATACTGCCCTGTTGGTATTTTCAGTGAACTAAAAGGCCTGCTAATGCTTTCTGCTCTGTCTAGCATTTATTTAATGCTCCAAGGGACAAGAACGCCGCACAAAGACATGCCCTATGGTATAATACAGAATCGGTCACAAACACACGAGTCTCTTCTTGGCGTACACGTACTGACAGACATAAATAATCATCGTGCAGTTTCCATAAAGCACAGACAACTATTATAGGAGGTTAAAAGTGACCAAACTTTATAAAAATAAACAATAAGAAATAGTATGCTCCCTGGAGTGCACCTCAGAATACTTCTCAGATCTATTTGTTTTTAACATTTTTTCTTTGTTTCCGACCATTTTAAAATGCAACACAATTTCCTATTTCAGGCATTGATTTTCCCATATTGATAAAAGACACCCAAAGCAGTTTTACAATGGACTGTGTGATTAAAATTCTCTCTTGAAAACACATTCTTGGAAGATACTGAAGGTCGCTGTCCAAGGTCCTGACGCATGTAGTTCTTTTTTTCTCTTATCATATTAATGATTGCTCTCTATTTGTTTTTTTTTGTATCAGTTCAGTCAAGTTGGCATCTGAATTATCCTGTCACGTCGCAGTAAAGGTCTGTCACTCACTCGCACAATACACACAGAATGAACAAGGAAAGTAAGGAAGCTCTGGATGGGACAGTGAATAAATAAAAGTCAAATGATCCATAAATCTAGATGGTAATTTAAAAGGCCACCAATATTCAAACATTTTATTTATTTATTTGAAATAATTGCATTTGTTTTCATTTTAAATCTTCCCCTCCTTCTGCAATTGACGGAGTCTACTGACTCCTTCAAGAAACATCTTAAGACATTTTTATTTGTTAAGGCTTTTCCCTGATTTTCTGGGACTCCTGTATTTGTCTTATGTGTCTTAATCTTTTAAGTTTGTTTTTTTTAATTGATTGTGTTTGTTAAAGCGGTTTGTGACCCTGGTTTAGAAAGGCGCTCAAGAAATAACCATTACACACTTACATTAATAAATGAAATAATATATAAATAGTGTTATCATTATGTTTTTTATTTTTAAAAAAGGAATGCCATCATTTGGACATTAATGCGAAAATAATACGTGAAGAATAAATTGGAATAAAACAGTTCAAATTAATTTCCATTTATTTAAGGATGATTGGATTTGGTTACAATATAAAATACTTCAATTAAGTGCAATCAGTTGGCAATTATTACCATGAAGACTCTCACTCAACATATGCTCAACTCAAAACTTTAAACAAACCCAAAATATCCACTATCGGAGAAGAAGAAAACACAATAAAACAACATTTTCCTCTAAATTCTTATTTCTTAATCATTTTACAAATTCGGTCATTTTACATTGTAATCCTTAAGTATTTTAACTTTCAATTGTTTGTGAAACAAAAATTTCAGTTCGTCACTAAACTCCATTCCATAATTTAACTCCCAAAAGACACACAACCCTCTTCAATTATATATTTTTTTATCTCAATTTAAAAATACGTTGAATACAAGTAGGCACACTTGTGTTCTTTATTTATTTCAGAATTATGGCACTACTATTACTAAATATAGGTTTAGAAAAAATGTTTAAATGTATACTTGTGAATGGTTGATGAGGCCTCATGAAACAGCTGTGTAGTCAAGACATTGTACCATAATACAGTGTCTTCATTTTGAAGGGCCACTAGATGGCACTCTCTGCTTTATTAGATTTGTCTGTAATCCACCAATTCAAATGAAACTTTGGCACTATTTTCTAACTTATATCGCCATGAAGTGGCTTTTCAAAACTAAGAAACTGTATCATTATACTTTGATGAGGCCTCATCCACCCATCACTAGTTTATACACATATATGTATTTTCTTATCCTTCATGAGATACTGACCAGTATGTATATATAGGCTGTTAGTTTCCAACAGTTCAATCAAGGAGAGAGTTTTCGAAATGCAGCCTGAGTCATGACGCTGGTGGCAGACCTCACCATTTAATGTGATTTTTCAGCTTCTCCATACTTAGCAATGTGGGACGCAGTTCAAACGAAGAGCTCAGACAGAATATATTGAGAGAGAAGTGTGTGTGTGTGAATGTGCACGTCTCAGACGGTGTGTGTGAAAGACCTGAGGCAGATGAAGCCGGTGCACGCGGAAAGGTGGTATGTGTCTGCTCGCACGCGGCTGTTTGTGTGACGGCACGCACGCGCTCAGACTAAGTTGGGCGTAACGATAGATTCAAAGGAAGCCTTTGAAGTATTTTGATGTTCTCTGGCTGCTCTCTTGCCAGTTTCCTAAATAGGTCAGAGTCGCTCTGCCTTCTGCACTGCGGTGCTGCAGTCTGCTAGAAAGTGTCAGAAAGGGCAAGCAAATTAAAAAAAAAAGGGGCTACGTCTTGGTAGATTGATGGTGTTTTTGGCTCAGAGCTAATATTAGTTTTAGAAATGCACCACAGGTGCATTGGTGCTGACAAGAAATAGCAGAAGAGAAATAGTGGAAGCTATTAGCTTTACATGATATCTTACAAAAGGTTATCTAACTTTGCTCGCCTTATCATTTTGGAGTGGTTAATTGGAAACACAAATTGGCTTTTTTCCGGCTACAAATAAACAATTTGGTGACATGCCAGCCACACGATTAACAGTGATGGAGTTTCTAGCGTAGGCATTTAAAATCAAGCCTTAAGGTTTTAAGGTTGTTGCAGCAAACTCAAATATTGCCCCTCTGGGTTAATGTTGGTGTTGCTGTGCATCTTTAGGTCTTGTATTTTGAGATACTGGCCCTTGATGGATTCGGAAAATTGTCTAAATTTATATTGATCACAGAGTAAATGGGTTTTCTCAATATACAAAAGATATACATCAATGACACAATCCTGCAGTGATCGGTGATGTTAGTGGCACGTTACTAATCAAACACATTTCAAAACCAGTGCTCAATAATCATGTTAGTCACCCTGGGTTGCTATTTTTTACCTAATAAACAACTATAATTGTTTTTGTCTCATGTCTAGGCGAGTGAAGTCGTCCATGGATTGAGTCACCTCGGAAGCATAAGGAATATTCACGTGTCGACCAGCGGGTGACGACGATGTCAACAATGGTGGGAGAAAAGAGATCGGTGTTTAAAAGGTAAAAATACAGTCACTTCTATAAGTTCATGTTCAAAGATATTATATTAGTTTGTTGGTTGCGCTGTGATGGGGAAAAGGTGTTATCTCTTCCGAAAAGTTGGCCCCATATTTGCAGATTAGATCTTCTGGGTGTTAAATACTCAACACAATCATCACAGACATCTTACTTTTTTCTAGTTCCAGCTAAATGCTGTAAATAAATACTTAAGTAAGTACGCTTTGTAAAGCGTAGTGGCCACAAGGCACTTAAACAACTTAATACACAGTTAAAAATACAGTACATACTAATTTAAAAACGTTAAAAGGCCAAGACCAAACAGTAAAAAACACAGTCGCTACAAAAGAATTAAGAAAAACTTATGACGTTACTGCATTTTTTTTATTTTTTATTATGCTCTGTCACATTTTTAAGAACTATTTCCATTTAAAATGTAATTAATAAAAAGTGTTAATTGCAACTCGCATGGGCACCAAATGTATGTCACTTATAAAGAACCTTGTTATGATGGTACTACACTTTCAAATGTCTCTAAAATCTTTACGCAAAATATTGAACCTGGTTATCGTGCAGATACTTGTTACTTGTACCACAAGTTATTTATTCTTTATTCTTTATATTTATTTTAGTCATTATGTGGCGAAGGCTACCATGGTAAAAAGTACCTTAAAATCTAACTAAGTTACTTAGTAACGTAAATTAAAAATCAAGTAATCAATAAAGTAACTAAGTTCCCTTTTAAGTGAGTAATCAGTAATCATAGTAATTGTGACAACACTGGCCATGATATTCAACGATATACTTTTGACACTTACAAATATTAAAAAATACAAATCTTACCTCAACATTCCGGCAGAAAGACCAAGGTACTCCCACCACTTTACTTTATATAAGGATAGGTAACTTTTTTTTTTTAGGTTTAACAATAATAAGGAATACAAGCATCCAACCAAATACACAGGAGTGAAAGGTGACAATTGACAGTAATAATATTCTAAAGCAATCAAATGAACAGTAAAACCACTTTTTACACCACCATTTTTTCACATAAAATGTTATTTTGTTTTAATTTATTTGCGCCATTTGATTGTATGTCTTGTTTAATAAAAGAGAAAACGTCCTATGGTATCACACATTCATCTTAACAGACCAAAAAAGGACGTTTTGCCAACAAAAAAAAAATGCAAGCATTGATAGTAAGTCTAACTATGGTAGACTGTTTTGTGTGACCCATGATGTGATAATGAACTCATACAAACCAAAATTAATATTGCATCTATTGGCCAATAGCTCACGTTAGTTTATCACGTTGGAATGAACAGCTGTTTAATTTAGAGACTGTATCTTGATGCAGTGACTTTATTTTCAGTTTTTAAATGATGCCAGACTTCAATGAATTAATAGATCAGAGCCAAGCATTATACAGTACAGTATAATGATACAGTGTTTTCACTTGATGGAACTTAAAAAGCGATTCCAGGTTCCATTAAATTACTGGACTACACAGCTATTTCATGTTGAGGGTTCACCAACCATTTACTAACACTTAATTTGGTATCAAGGGGGCGCCATACTTGCCTATGTTGGTTTTTTCAATTCCATTTTAGCGGGAGACCTCATTTCCGACTGCATGTGCCCAAAGGGATATGGTGTTCTAGATGTTTTTATTGCTACACGTAAGGCAGGATATTTTTAGAAAAGTATAGCTGTCATACCTTCTCCACCTCAATCCTTCGTCTCATACGTATCAAGCAGGTATGCAAAAGGAGCAATGTAAGATAACTTTTCAATCCCAAAGCCTCTAACGCTCTCAAAAAGAGGAATAAATCAGACTGAGTGAAGCACTTGTTTTAGTTGCCAGTGACAGCATGTCCAAATCTTAAGGGAACGGTTCTGATGCAGAATTTGTTCGCCTGGGGATCGGGAAACAAACCCAGCAGAATATGATTTGCCTTCTGTTGGGCTGGACCATGTTAGCAAATAAGGCAGAACCCGTCTCCTCCCCGCTCGGGAAAAAAGACTCACCCCCTTTCTGTCAGCCAAGGACAAGCCAAGGGGGATCAGAGTGGGCGGCTGGTGTGTGAAGGAGGAAAGCGTTTCTGTATTATGAAAAATCCGGCGCCCATGCTTCCCTCCGCTCCGCCCGGCTCATTGGCACCCCCAGACGAAGAACCCACTTTCTCTGATCCTCCCCCACCATCCTGCGTTTGTCTGTGCAGCAAGAGGTCTGCTATCAAACCCACTGACTCCCACTGGGCTGCTGTGATGTGCTCCGTGTCCCTGCCATGGATAAAAGTCATCTTACATCCTCACAGATGTCAGGCCAAGACTCAAGGCCTGATTCCTTCAATACCCAGACACGCCGTCACCCACTCGCCCGCCAAATCAACACTCCCGGATCCAGATGAATAACCGGAAATGTGTGTCATAGTAGCATTTAACTGTCTTTGTAGCTTTCTCGGGACATCAAAGTGAAGACATAAACGGATCTCGTAGTATAGTTCATGTGTTGTTCTGATACCCAAAACAAATGTGGTCTTTGAACTCATCTCCAAGCTCTTGGGTTTCATTTAATTTCATTATATTCGTGTTGAAAAATAACCTCTTGACTGTTGCAGTGAAGTTGGCTGAAAGTGGCTGAGAACTTTTGGAGAAACTTCTTGCAACACGTATTTATTTCCTTACTAAATCAAAAATGTGTAATTGGCAATGTTTTAGAAATCGTCTAATTTTATTTGCATTTAAACCACCAACATTTTTTATCTAGGGCAAGCCCATTTTTTATAAGAACCATCGCATTATATAAGACACTTATGACCAAAAATAACTATTTTCCTACCTCAGGCATAAATCTCCATTATGGGGTAAGTAGGTAAGTATGTAATGGTCATCTGTAAAGCACCTTTCTAGACCAGGGTCACAAAGCGCTTAAACAATCAAAACAATACCCAATAAAATATAAAATAAAATTGTCTTAAGATATTTCTTGAAGGAGTCAGTAGATCCATCAAACACAGAGGAGCAACAGCCTGGAAGGATTTCTCTCCTCTGGTCTGGAAGTGTGTGCAAGAAACCATCAGTAGATTCTAATCCACAGACCTCAGAGCCCGAGCTGGGGTGTAAGGCTGGATCAGATCACTGATGTAAGGAGAAGCCTGACCATAAATAGCTCTAAAAGTAAGAACTAGAATTAAAAAATTGATTCTGAAAGAAACTGCCAGCCAGTGAAGAGTTTTAAGGATTGGGGAAAATGTGAGTTCTTCTACTAGAAGAGGTCAGAATTGTAGCAGCAGAGTTTTGTATTAACTGAAAGCGAGACGTTTGATTTCTAGCAAACAATTGACAAAATATTTAGCTCGGCTGGCGCTCGGTTGGATCAAATGAGCAGTAGAGCTGGATGTCATCAGCAAAAATGTAGTAAGAAACATCAGGACAAGACAAAAGGCACTCTGTTTGAGATATGACATGAATGTATTTTAAGATGTTTTCTTTTCAAAGAACGTCCTCAGGTTAATAGTATGAATTATAAAATATAACAGCAATGAGTTATCTCAGTCCCGAACCTTTATTGTACCACGATTATATCCACGGACCGACATTTAAATGGAAAAAAGTTAAAATGCAATGACCCGCAAAAATTCTATGTACACTATATTTGATTGTATGTCGACGATGGTGTTCTGTATGTGTGCGTCTTCTGGCTTTTAGAGAGGTTGTACCAATGTGTGAGCCTGTTTGTGTTTAAGCATTATTCAGATGGAATGAGGACTCTGAAAACAAAAGTTTTGTTTCAAGAGTTCGGTTTTTTTTCACTAGTCAAGAGTCAGGCGCTAATGTTTTTTCAGAGGAAATCGATTTTGTTTCTCTAAATAAACAACCTTTAAGGCAGTGATAAGAATAGACAATTGTTTTTCTTTCCATGTGGCCCAGTAACAAATGTCTCACGGACAGGAACCGGTCCTTCATGCCACTTTTCTAGTTAATTCAAAATGTAATCCATTAAAAAACAAATAATAAATAATAGCTTCTCTATCTATAATGTGTAGTCATGGGTTGGTTGATTAGGCCTCATGATACATCTGTGTAGTGAAGAAATTGTATCATGATACAGTGTATTTATTTTGAAAGACCACCAGATGAAGACCTAAATTGGAATTAATCCAGGTTTCATTGAATTAGTAGATCAGATCAGAGCCAACATTACAAAGCAGAGAGTGCCATCTAGTGGTCTTTAGAAATCAAGATACTATATCATGATACAGTATCTTTACAACACAGCTGTTTCAAGAAGCCTTATCAATCTATCAAAGTAACAGGGTTGGCAGAAAATTTGTTAAGAATCTGTCATATTTGTCATATCCTATGTAAAAGAGAAGAAATAAAGCATTATTTATACATATTTTTATGACTTTATTATTTTTCAATGATGTTTTGACTCGCTGTGTGAGTGTGTTTTTTACTCACATTTTTAACATCTTTTGTTTTAAACTGCAGGCTAAAGAAACATAAGATAAAACTGAACAAACTCAGGAGCCGACAGATGCCCTATCACATTTGAAGTATCACCACCTGCCGCAGTCATGAATTATGGATGTCTATATTTGAAACATGAGCGTCAGGTTTGCTTCCCCTGACTCTTTGTCTTAGTTGGCTCCCCGAGGGGGGATTGTACGCCGGTGTCAGTGGACGCACTAATAGAGATGTGTGAGGTTAAGACCATTGTATACATCAACGCCAGCAATCTGTGCACCACGATCACAGACCTGTCACCTTCCTGCAGGGATTATTCCATTTTGAAAACGGAGGACCGGGTTCATGCAACACCTTACTGAGGGCTTTTAATCTAGACAAACAACACCTTGAGGTCTGATAGCAAACTGTCATACGGAGGTTTTTATTTCCGCCCGGGCCGGGACGTGAGCCTGACACAGAGGATTAGTCGGAGTGAATCTAACTGTGAAATGTTAATGTGCTGAAACAAATGAAGCTGTCTGAGTCTGAAATAAGAATTATGTATCAAAGAGGTGGGTAAAGGTTACTGTCTAAATGTTACCTCGATCAGAGGAGATTTCCGCTAACAGATTGCAGGGATCTCATAACCTTTCAGTGTTCTTGGGTGTGACTTGTGTTTAACATTCCTTTTACGTTCCGCAACTGATTACTTTATTGTCGTCTCTGCGCCCGACTTTTGTTTAAATAACTCTTTCAAGTACAATGAGGCGTGATGCAACACCTCGCAACGCTACCCCAACGGTAGTGACTTTTCCACTTAGAGCAACCCACACTTTTAACAGAGGGGAAGGCATTTTTCATGAAAACAAGATAACATTTTCCAAGATTTAAAAAAAACATGGAAAGTTTGGAGCTAAAAGTTGATCCTAGAAATGTTTCACGTTTCTAGGATCAATAAATTCAATAAATTGCACACCTCTAAACTGTATTGCTTATGTATTACTAAATGCTTTACTATTGTATCGGTTTATTTTCGTGTCTAAAAAAAAGGAGCTGTCTCGACTGCAGTTATTATAAAAATCTTTAGCGAGAATTCTGACCAGCTCTAGTAGGAGAACTCACATTTCACCGATCCTTAAAACTCTTCAGTGCCTTCCAGTTTCTTTAAGGAACAATTTAATCTAGTTCTTGCTTTTAGAGCTATTCATGGTTCCTCGCACACAGTACCAGACGATCCAGAGGAAAGAAATCCTTCCAGGCTGTTGTTCCTTACCTTTGGAACAATATTTTTGTCCCTCTGTGTTTGATGGGGTCTACTGACTTCAAAAAAACATCTTAAGAAATACATATGTGTGCAGGCTTTTAACTGGCTTTTTAAAGTATATATTTTAACAATTTATTGTTTTTGATTGTTAAAGCGTTTTGTGACCCTGGTCTGGCGCTTCAAAAATAACTATTTGTCACTTACTTACCTACATTAAACATGCACTTTTTCACTACCAGGTTTTTGGGGCAATGGTCAATCAGCCTGATCCATTTTGTAGAATGTTAAAATTGTTTAAATTGAATAGAAATGTTTTCTTTTATTGTAATGTACTCTGAAATGTGTGGTTGTGGTAGTATTGTGGTAGTACCTTCCTCCTGTGCACCAAAAAGCCAAATCAAAGCCTTAACAGATTATTGAGTAGACGTTTCCAAAGTGAAGTAACCAAGTCCAAAAACTGAACCCAAAAACAACAAAACAACTTGTTATACAATACAACCAAATTTAGTTATTGAGTTTTCAAAAAGCTTAAACTGTTTTTGAAGTAACATGCTAATGACTCCTCCTAATAACAACAAAAACCTTTATTTCGTACGTTCTTCCACAGTATTTTACTGAAACAAAAGCTACTTTATTTTAGCCGATCCAAGAAAGTTTAAAAGAGTGCAAGAACATCCACAAAGTGATCAACTAGTTGTCAAAAGAGCATCAAAGTCTCCCTTGTTCTCAACTCCTGTGAAACAACTGTTGTTTTCTTTCAAGGTTAAAGCAACTGAAAACATCCTGTTCAGTGTAGAAGTAGTTCAAACAAACAAACACGTCGCAAATAGATTCACATAAATACGTCAAGAGACACATTTTTGTCAAATTATAACCAAAGAAGACAGAGCAGCAGAGAGATCTTCTGTCATGGCGTTGCTAGGAAGAGAAACTTGTCAAACTAACTTCTAGCGATACGGTGATGGAGTCATGCTGAATGATGTCAGCAAGAAGAGAGAGAGATGAGTTCTGGAACAAACTAGATCAGATGTCGGGATTCTCTGGATTGGAAAGATAATGATTGAAGAAAACTTCTATGTTTAAGCCTAATGAGGTTGAAGATACAAAGAAGTCTAGGACCTCAAATTGAAGGCATATTAAGACGAATTATTACTGTTATGGTTAAAGTTATTAAATATCTGCGTCTTTTACTTCTACATAAATGGTTAAAAGAGTTTATTTTGTGTACTTTTATGTATTTCTATGCCTTTTTTTGCTGCTCTAGCCCTTGTTTTTTTTACGTACACTTACTATCGGTTTCTGCACAAAGAGCAACATCTACTCAGTGACTCTGCTCTCCACATGCCTCCGCGAGGAAATCATCGCGGGCAATCCATAACACAAGAATAGTAAAGTACAAAACTGGCTTTTTGGAACATTTGTAACAAACAGAAACGCCTGATCCTGACTTTAAAGTCAAATGCCGGGATACAAACACACCGTTGTCTTTAACCCCACAGAAAAGCCGATAGTGTTTGTTTACCTCTGTTTTACCGTTGCATTCTTCCTTTTTTTAGCTTTCTGACCTGAAACTTGTCAGGGTTTTCTTTGCTGCCAGCCAGTTCCCCTGAATCAATGGCTGTTTCTCTGCAAGCCGGCACTTCTTTTTTTTTCCCAGATTAACGCTGTTTAATAATGATTATTATTTCAATTCATCGTCTCTGCCCCCCACCACCTGCGTGCCACCTCCCTCGCTGCTCAGCCCTGAGAATTTATTTATCGAGAGAAACAGCAAATTAACCAAAATCCAAATGGCTGTGGAGAATTGGCCTCAGAGCAGTTGAACAAGTTGAGGGAGACAACACAGCAAACAGAAGCACTCTTCATTTACATTTTCATTTAATTTTCCTCTGGCCTGTAGCGCCGTGTTCAGAATCAATCTTTCTAACTCCATTTCCAATATATTACTGGGAGACAGCAGGAAGAAGGGGAAGTATTGATTGGCTGAGTGTTCATTGTGTCTTCTCACGGATCACACACTTCATAAGAACAGCGGTGGACTTGTTTGTTTGTTTCGTTTTCCCTTGTCTTTATTTTATATTAAACACTACTGATGTTTTATTGCAGCGCAACTATTGGAGCCGACAAACACATTTTTAATCGGGTCAAACGATTCTTTCTGTTGTGTTGAGACAAAACATTATTTTTTCGTCAAGTAGATGTGTCAGCAGTGAATCTAATCGTTATATAAATGCCTCAATAGTTCTTATTTGCTCATTTGTAGCAAGAAAAGAGAGCACAGACCTCTGCCAAGCAGCTCATGGCCACAATATCTTTGACCTACGTTTATTGATAACTACTACTACTAACAACTAACTAACAAAAATAACTATCTGTTATAACTAGTTAATAAATCAATACTTTACTGTTATTTGAATAATTATTAATGACTTGTTAAGTATTTAACAACTAACCGTTAGTATTTGACAAATAGTCGCAACCTTAGAATAACCCCCCAAAAGTGTATATTAACTGTTAACTAATACTTAATAAGTAATTTACTAATAGCTTGTCCATGATCTATAACTAAGTTATGTATTTAGTCATACATCATTGAAATACATTTAACAATTTGTATACAACTTCTTAACTAACAGTTTATTAATGACCAGTTAACTATCTATAGGTAATTAAATGTGCATTAAAAATCATATACAAACGGTCACTGATAACTCAAATTCCAGTACACTAATGATCTGTAAACTAGTTATAACAGATAGTTATTCTAAAGTTTTACCCATTTATGATATCCATATAATTAAATACACTTTTAAGCATTTGAAAAGTTATTAATTACTGTAACTAATATGCACATCATTAGACAGCAGGTGGCAGTAGTGCTTCAGAACTCGCTTGCACAACACACAGTGAACCATAAGGAAAGGTAGCAGAGGTTCTTGAAGCTTGTTCTTGAAAGAAAGTCTTAAAATATATATAACTCTCAGCTGGAGGCAACTTCAGTCTTTCTGTGTGGAGTCTCTATGTTCTCCCTGTGCTTCTGTGGGTTTACTCTAGACACTCCGGTTTCCTCCCACAGTCCGAAAACACCAAAATGTTGATCGAATTGTCCACATTATACTTTACTTATAGTTTGTGTGTAAGTTTTTTTTTTTAATTATTATTATTATTTGTATGCAGTGTTACCAGCTGGGGACCTGTCAAGGATGTTACCTGCCTTAGACCCTATGTAGCTGGGATGGACTCTAGACCCATGTGACTCCGTTGAGGGAATTATCAGTAGAACATAAATTAATTTATTTTTAACTTTATTAAATTATTTAACTCTCAATATTTCATGTCTATTTAACATGAATAAAGAGACACGTGTTCCTCTGTTGTTGTTTTTTTAAATACATATTTGCTAACAAACCAAAAAACATACAACAAAGATAACAATTCGATTAAGTCTGTGTCTTGTGAGGGATAAAGACATGTCCCCAGGCTGGTCCCCTACGTAGCTAAGAGTAGATAATACACATTTAATTTGTATTAATATGTTTCACATTTCTATCTTAAAATATCACCTTGTACGAAGCAAAAATATTAGCGTAATTTATGTGTAAAGCAACACTTATAGGAACAATTTTCTCCTAAAATTGCATTGCTTTTTTTTTTTAATTGAGAGGCACATTTACTGAGAAAACAAATGTTAATGAGTCCAGCCACAGTTCATCCTGTTAGCATAACGTGCTGCAGCATGGGAGATGATGAAAGACCATGTTGATGTGCAGGTCTGGAAAGGAACAGATAGCAAATGTAAGTGTTGACTCCTGCTCAACTTTGATTTGAGAGCAACAACAGCAAAGGTGTGTGCGTCATGTGGCTAAAGTCAGAACAAAAGGATTTAAAAAAAAGGAAGCTTCAGACATGATGGCTTCTCTCCATTTGTTTTTCATCCAGCGCATTTGACCACTTTTCAATTAACGCTTGTGGTACAGGCAGGATCACTTCAGTCATGCTAAAGATTACAATTGTAATTCCCAAAGAATCTCACTTTCTGACTCAAAGCTTTCCTGAAACTTGAAGTGAGGAAATAGTTCCAATTCCAGAGTGTGAATTCTATTTTAAAAGTGAATATCAATGTGTATCAGAATCCTGGTAATGGTTTTAAGCTACTTTTCCAGCATTTAAACACATTTTAACAGCGTAAACCTTAATAACACAATAACTAACAATAAAGTTGTGGGAAAAAAAGGAATTTGATTTCCAAATTAGGTAGAGGTAGAGTTGAAGATCTATTTTTCTTTTAATGCTTGTATTCGATTGTAATGAAATACTGTTTCACAGAAATATACATTCAAGTCCCTATATAAAGATGGATGGATGGTTGGATGAATGGTCATAAACTGTGGATGGATGGATGGTTATATACTGTCGATGGATAGATGGTCCTATAGATTGACAGATGGTAAGATAAATGGTCATGTAGATGGTCGGTTAATGAATAGATAAATGGTCAGATAGATGGTCATATAAATGGATAGATGGTCGGATAGATAGATGGATAGATGGTCAGAAGGTTGGATAGATGGTCAGATAGATGCTCCTATACTGTATAATTTACAGTATAGGAGCATCTTAAGTGTAGATGGATAGATGTCAGATAGATGGACAGATGGTCAAATAGCTGGTTGGATAAATGAATAGATAAAGGGTCAGATAGATAGTCATATAGATGGATAGATGGTTAGATAGATGTTTGGACAGATGGATAGATGGTCATATAGATGTATAGATGGTCAGATGGTTGGATGGATAGATGGTCAGATAGATGATAGATGGTCAGATAGATAGATGAATTGATGGTCATATAGATGGTCAGATATATAGGTGGATAGATGGTCAGAAAGATGGATAGATGGTCAGATAGATGGATAGAAGGTTAGATAGATAGATGAATAGATGGTCATATAGATGGTCATATAGATAGGTGGATAGATGGTCAGAAAAGATGGATAGATGGTCATATAGATGTATAGATGTTCGGATAGATGGATAGATAAATGGTCAGATAGATGGATAGATAGATGGTCAGATAGTTGGATAGATAGATGGTCAGATAGTTGGATAGATAGATGGTCAGATGGATGGTCAGATAGATGGATAGTTTCAACTATAATTTGACTAAATTTGTATGAACATAATGAAACATTTGGCATCACAGTCCACTCTTTTGTTTGGCAATACTGGAAGAAAATAAAGTTCCTGTCATGAACAAAAAAAAATCTCTGTTGAGACATTATAAAAAGATTGCTGTCTGAACCTGTTAACAGAGCAACTTTAAAGCTGTTTTTTCTCACCATCTGACAGTTGTTTTGAACATTTTAATAATAAACTTGACAGCGTTTACCAAAAGTAAATTTCAACACAACCCTCCAGGTCACTGCAGAGCTTGTTAAAGTTGAAACATAATTATTATACGCTGTGAAAATTAAATATTTACACTTTTGCTGAATAATTGAGATCATTTGGCCTACTTCTGCTCACATAATGCGAATGAATGTTTGTTCAAAAGTTTAAGTTCAAAGTTTCGTTTCAGCTCATCAGTCTGGGTCATCTGTGCTTAAATGAACCCTCCATCATTAAACTAGCGGATAGAAACAGAATCGGCTTCAGGACAGTCCGTGCTCTTGGAGGGTCTTCAAAATGCGGGGGATCTTTATATTTGGTAGCTTGCTGTTTGTTGCCTACTGCGACCCAGTGATTGATGGGAGAAGACGTGCATCATTTACTGGCCAAGTTGGAAATAGAAGGAACTTCCATCTTCCCTTTCGAAGACGGCTCAGAGTTAAAATTGGCTCGATGAGGGAGAATATGCCCCGGGAAGCTGAACAGCTGCTCAAAACTAAAATGTTCTGTCATTCAGGCAGCTGCATTACTTATCTCCGTTCAAAGGTGAAGATGGTCAGGATTTCACTGCAATTTTTTTCAAAGATGGTTAGAGCCAGTCTAAGTTGCAGTCAAGTTCCGAGTAAATAGTGGCTTTCTAAATCTAAATTATTAAAACCTCCTGATGAACGGCAATGAAAAAAAAAATATATATATATATATCAATTATAATAAATTATACACTTATCAAACATGCATTTTAACCAAATCACTAATCCACTATCTACGATATTTTTTACTTTATATGTAATTTACTTTTTATTTTCAGAATTATTTAATGTAAGAGTGGTTAAATGACAGTATTGCATAAGTGGATGTGCAAGTGCCAAAAAATCTGTGAAATACTACAAAAATGCTACATGTGTGTGTAAATCAATGATATAAATAACAATAACTACTAACACTATCATAATTACGATTATTATTATTGTTGTCTTTGTTATTATCATCATTATAATTATAATTTTCTATATTTTTATTTTATTTTTATTTTTACTTTTACTTTTACCTTACATTTTATTTTATCCTCGATTAGTAAAGTTATGCAGAGATTTAATAAATGTAACATCTATTTATACATTATGTGGTGCCTATAATGATATCTTTATAAGAAATTCATATTCTAAATGTGTTTCGTCAATCATGCTGTATTTAAGGAGCAGTGCAACACGGTTGTATCTCTCTTCAGTTTCCTAATTTAACAGCACAAATATGACAAGTGATTTCTGCCAGTGAGCATTCCAAGAAATCATTCCCCTATTTAACTATTTATTGACCGAAGAAGCAAGTATAGCTTTTTTAGTTTCTGCTGAATAATCCAACAGCAGCTACTGCATGGCCGTAAGTCCGATAACTGAAGGTAGCTTACAATATTCATTTGACAGACTTCTCTGGTTCCATTTGTGCAAACAAAAGTAACTAGTTGTGATAGTTTTACACAATGTTTCGTTCAGAATCTCCATCCCTTATTAATGCATCTCTAGTTCACCGGGGATTCAACCAGAGATCATAGCAGACCACCAGCAGGCTGGGTATAAAAAAGAACACCTATGTTAAGACTTTTATAATATTCATATTTTATACACCCTGTGGCAGTTCATTGGCTACAAAGATCCCAGTTAACTCAATAAAACTCCTGCAACATCTGCTGATTCCCTGTTAAACAAGAGCGATGATGGCGGGAGATCAAGTTTTTTTTGATAACATTAGTCCACCACAGGATCAAAAGGATTGTCAACACGGGATAAAGACTGCCAAACATTACAAAAAAAAAGATCACTTGCGGTTCCACCAAAAACCAGACTCATGTTTATCACCATTGATCTAAAATGGCATCTGGTACACACGGGGACATCATTTTGACGAGGCTGTCTCGTCCATGTCTCGTGATAGACGTCGCGGCAGTTAATTAAACCATCATCTTCCTCTTTAATGTGTTTGCATTCCCGTATTTAAACGGGGTAAGTTGCTCCCAGTGACTGATGGACACGTCTGCGTCACCCACCCGTTCGACAAGCTCTTGTGAAAACAATGGGCTCTTCAGTGGCGGCCCTGCCATCAGTGCCAGTCCGGGGAGACACGGGCGCCAAAGACAGATGCTGTCTCATCCCCGTTAATTTGATTTCCAGTATGTGCCTATTGTGGCGACATGGGCTGAATTTTAATTAAGATACTGAGAATATGACAGAAATTTGTTTATTTAAATTGTCAAAATAAAACCAAGAAAGAATAGGAAATCTTCTTCCTCTTGGTAGTTTTCCTTTTTTTAATTTATTATTTTGGTTATTCAATGTATTTCTCTATTTCTATTTATTTATTTTACTCAAAAAGGTTTGACATTTACCTGTGTGGCTTCTCACTGCTACTGCTGAACATTTCCAGCTATTTAATAGACTAGAAAAAACTATAGCCCAAAAGAAAAAATATGTATTCATGTAAAAAATTAAACCACTAAAACAAATAGATTTTCACGTGTCTAAGGTGACAAAATGTTCTTCAATTGGTCATTAAACAACATGTTTTTTGAGATTAATCCATAAGGCATTTAATTTCTAGTCCAAAAACATTCATTCAATCATGTAAAATGAGCTCCTTGGCAGAGGTATGCACTGTCTCAGTGCATCTCTAGTAACGTGGGTCGGTGTTTGATTTAAAAATCTAGATACAGCTGTATTCTATTTCATAACGTATGTACAGTCATGTATGTTATTTCATCTCGTATAAGAAGACCACTATGAAGTATATGTCGCTTTGAGTGATCGCCTTTTCATCATATGTTTGTTAAGAAAAAAATAATTTACGTAACACATTAAACCGCTGAAATAAATTGATTTTCACCTCACTGAATTGACAGTATTTGTTATAATTGGTCATTAATCAACATCTTTTTTCTAAGATCAATTCATACAGCATTTAATTCCTGGTCCAAAAAAGTATACGCTTATGTCGAATGAGCTCCTTGGCAGAGGTATGCACTTTCTCGAAACTCTTCTAGTAATGTCTGTTGGTGATTGATTTAAAAATCCAGATACAGCTGAACCCCATTTTGTATCGTATCAATATACAGTCGTCTTTGTTATTCCAGCTCTTTTATGATTTCGCTCACTGTCATAGAGGATTTATGTTCTCAGACAATGAAAGCAGCATATGTTCCAAGACTTAATACTGTTGTGTTGAAATCTCACCGTGGCGGAGTGCAAATAGTCTTTCTCCCCATCCGTCTTAGCATGTGGAGAATATTACAATACGCACAGAACTGTGCCAAAATAAATGATACATTTCGTGAAGGAATACATATCATAGCGGAATACATTATCGCCGAGCAATCTGAGGCTCACTGTTTTATGTACAGATTCAGGCGCTGCGATGAGGAAGACGCTCCCAGCATCTACTCCAGATGACATGAATCAGCGTTGGCCGAGCTTCGAACCCAGAGTTGAAGTACATTAAGAAAGAAACAACACCTCACAGACGGCCATGGTTTTACATTACACTATGCCTGTTTGTCATTTATGACTGAATCCTTCTTCAAGACTCGTGGATTGACGGGTTTTCGTCCGCCGTGTGCCACGAGCGTTCGATGAGAACACGTCGCTTCGATTGTGAGCGATCGCGTTTTAAATCACGCGTTTGTTGAGTTCACGACTTCTACTTCAAACATGTTGTCGTCTGGCCAAGCATATAGAATAAACACATTTACCTCCTATAGAGGCGGCGTGCGAGCGCCTCAGCCCCAGTGCATCTGATAAAATTAATTGAAAAGAAAAGCAAGTAGCATCCTAAGGCAATGCTATTGTTGTTGTTATAATTAGCTAACGTGGCGTGGCGCACTGTCTCCGTGGCCTGTTAGCTCGTGGGCTAAAGCCGCTAATGAGGTGGCAGTCATTCGGTGTCATCTTCAACGAGGACGAGTGCAGCCGATGAAGTGGAATGGATTTATCATATCTGCGCGTCTGCTCATTTGAGCACTTGTATGCATCTGTGTGTTTATCTGAGTTGCCGTGGCGAAAGCTCAAATGGCCTCGCGACGGTAAACAAATTACCGAGAGACACCAATGAAACACATTTTTCAGCGACGCCACCATCTCTTCAAGCACTGTTGCCGTGTTCATCCGCACACCGCTAATGGCGTTAGGATTAATTACCTCACATTTGACACCTATTTATTTGAGCTAAAATGAATATGATTAAAGCTTTGTATGTAGCCGCGAGTCTCTGTGGTTATGGCAGTGTAATGAACTGCCTGTTGACATCACAAGACGTCCATATAATTGGGAATATTTTATGCATTATGTAATCCTGCTTCGAAATTAAATGAGGGCTTAAAATGTTGATATCTTTCCAAACAGGCCTACTCAAAAAGAAAAAGAGGGAGGTGTAGAATCTAACAACAAAAAAACATAGTCTTGATTTTTATTCAGCTACTCTAAAGAATAATGTACCCCCTAAAAATGTGTGGTCCTATTGTTTATTCATGCACAAATTAAGTATCTAGTGTTAGGACCAAATGTGGAGGGTTTGGGAAACACTGACTTAAATTGTAATAACAAACATCTAAAGAATTATACATTCTGAAGTGTTTAGGAGGAGAGAAGGAAGTAGTTTCAGGGGTATTATGGGTTGCAAATGAAGTAAATTAGTTGAAAACATAGACATGTATTAAAGGGCAACTAGTATCAAAACCCAACTTTCCTGATTTACTCACAAGTCTCCCCCTTTGAGAGAAATTCCTTCATCCTGACAAAGTTTTGAAGTTCTTACTTTTAAAAATGTTTTCCTCGTCCAAATTCTCTGCGAACGAGTGGTTACGAGAGCGGAGTCCAATATGACATAATAATTACTTCACTCATCCTCCATTCAGTTGTAATCATGCTCCACTTTGTTTATACAACAAGTCTCTTGGAGGTGGAGAGTTTGGGGTTTGACGACGTGCGGCGACAAGCCTTGATGCTTGACCAATCACAGTGGGCGGGGCTTAAGCACTTTATTTAATGTAAATATTGAAATTAAAAGTGACACATACTGATGAGTACAATAGAGGTCCAAGATCTGTTCAAGACTCACTTAAATCAACATATTAGTTGCCCTTTAAGTACTGTTTAAATTTCATTACATATTTGTATACACATGTAACAGTACATATCTCAAAAAGATTCATCAACAAGAGGGTTCAGCTCAACTTTGAAAAGAACACTAAAAGAATAACTACAGCGGCGAATCCCTCAAACTCCTGCAGCATGCGGTTCATTAAGTGCTGTATTATGCTGAACCATCACATCACTGAATCTATAAAAGCCTGCATTCCGAAATGTTCGCCGCTGATCTTCCCTGAAGATATTACAAGCCGAAAGAGTGGAGGCAGCAGGTTGTTGCGGCCCTAGTGCTCAAGATTCACGGGAGCAGCCTGTCAGGCTCTTTGATTGGTGGAGGGCTTTATTAGTCACACCGCCAAAACAGACCCGGTGAGGATGCTTTTCACACACACAAAAAAAAAAAAGGCTGCCACATCCAAGTGTTTAGCTCCTGTGAGCCATCAGCTGGGAAACTGCTGAGTAAAAATAAAGTGTGCGTGGCTGTGTGCACACGCATGCACGTTCCGGGGTGTGTGGGGGGTGACTCAATTAAAAACCAGCTGTGCCCTATTCCTCTGTAAGCCCTCCAGCACTCCCCTCACCCCCCACCTCAATCTCCTCCTTTTCTACTACCCCCTACCAAAGCCCCCTGCTGCTCTGTAAGCTGCCTGTAAGCTTCTAGACTGGTGCTGATGGATCTAAATGCTTTTTGGGAAAACACACACATGTGATGCACATGCGAACACACTGCCAACCATCCCCAAAATATACTGTAAATGCTCATTTGCACCCCGCTGCTTGATGGGACTTTGTCAGCCTGTTTTTGCCAAAAAATGAGCCTCCATCTCTTCTCACATTCTGATGCACCTGTTGGAGGCGTCAACACATCAAACATGTATTTGTTGTTTTTCGGATAACGAGTACCGGAATGAACTATTGAAATGTGCACTATTGTGATAGTTGCTGTTTGTGTGTGTGGGGAAGAAAGGGAAATGGAGCTTTTAATACCCGATTAATCAGATGAAAAAAACACCTTCACAAATAAGTGACATCAACAGGAGTTGTCAACACGACGTTCAAAAACAAGCCAAATTTAATTCCAGGGTTGTCAACCGCTAGCTTGTTGTAAGGTAACAATCAACCGTCAGTTTGCTCTCGGCTCTTCTTTTAAACTTGGACTTTGATTACCATTTGATAATCAGTTTGTGTTATTTTAAGCAAAGACAATGAACCTTTTCTTCTTTTTGTGATGTATTTTCCACAAGCAATTCTAGTTAAGCAAATTCTTTTGTGGTGTCGGTACAGAATAAAAGAATGACAAATAGACAAAAGACAAAATAAGCAATGGAAAAATAGAACCAAGCGCCTGAAATTGGTGCCGGCATTATATTCGCAAGTGAACCTTTGAGATAACAACAGTAAAAATAAATCATATATACTGTATATAGTTTGTTTTTCACTAGTTTCGACTAGTTTAAAGGTCAACTTAACTGAAACTGGCATCTTGACGTGTCAATCAGTGATGGGCTAATGAAGCTTCATGAAGCAGTGTCATGATGTTTAGAGGTTAGTAGGTGGCGCCATCAGTTTTAAAATGATGTGATGTTCCATTAGAACAGTTGTTCAAAACAAAAGACAATAGTGCAGAGACCGCCATCTAGTGGACTGTGAAAACAATGACACTGCTTCATGAAGCTTCATCAGACCATCACTAGTGTCAAGAGTCGCACGCTGATGTTATTTCGGAGAAAATACAATATTAAAAAAAACGTTTGTAGTAACAATCAATGTTAAAAAATATATTAATTACATAATATTTATGTACCACTAGTTAGGAAATGCCTTACGGACTGGTACCAGTCAGATAATCGTGATTGTTAGGAGTGTAGTTTCTAGTGATGGTCTGATGAAGCTTCATGAAGCAGTGGCATGTTGTTTAGATGTCAGTAGGTGGCGCCAACAGCTTAAAATGATGTGATGTTTCGTTTAAACAGTTGTTCAAAACAAAGGGAAATAGTGCCGGGACCGCCATCTAGTGGATTCTGAAAACAATGACACTGCTTCATGAAGACCATCACTAGTCTTCTCAAGTTGTCGCTAGGTATGAAATTCATCTACATTCCGAACCTTTAAGTAGATATTACTATATTCCTATATCATTTTTTTTTCATCTCCTCAAGATAGTTTGACCTAACATGCCTCAGCGGGGGGGGAGGGGGGGCGGCGATGTGGTCCCGCTCTGACTTAAAGATCAGCGCTTTGCTCTCATCTCTGGATGCATTTGTGTCGATGTTTTGCTGTGCATGACCCTCGATTGCTTCTGATGGCTCGGCTGGCACTCTCCAGCGCAGCCTACTTCCATTAGTGTGTGAATGTGGGAGCTGCTGTAAACCACTTTAAAACTCATTAAACATGGAAAACATTATCAACACAGTCGTCTTTTTGATGATGAATTATCGAAACTAGCGGTTTAAATATCTTCTTCCTTTCGGCATCACCGAAGAGGGGTTGACAGAGAAAGTGACTGATTTCCTTCTTAACTTATATTACACGGTCCCTCTTTAGGTCACACCTGTCTCAGCGCCCTCTGCTGGAGAGCGTGTGATAATGATTGTGACCTGGAGAGACTTGAGGGAAGAGACTTTAATGTCAATCTCAAATACTATCTTTTACTGGCTCTTTAATGCATACCAGGGCAAAGTGCAGCCTGGGGCTCACATCTGGCCCTTTGTCTATATTAATGTGGCACTCATAAGGTCAGAGGAAAACGATAAATCTGATGATGTAGAAAGGTTTTCATTTTTATTATGGTCCCATTAAGTTCCCCTTTTGAAGAATTAAAGTTCTCTCTTTTTATTCTTTTGTAGTTTTTGTGATTCTATTTATTCTTTTACTTTGGAATGCATTTTTATCTTGAACTTTTGGACTTTTGACTTTAATAATAAAGTAAAGAAATCACATATTTTGCTCAGAGCTCATTTGAGGATGAATATTTTTGCATTGTAATATATAAAACTGTATTAATACATCATGGAATAATATTTGCCACACGAAGCAGTCACACGCAACTAATATAGAAACCCAAATTTCCAGACTCTTTCTCTCCAAGATGCAGTAAGTCCCTCATAATGACGGTGTTTTAAAGTTTTTACTTTATACAGTTATTCTATGAAGTTTCAGCGAACAAGAGGTTATATAAGCGTCATCCATTATGACGTCATAACGGACTTCAGTCCTCCTCATCCCACCCTTTGCTTATACAACAAGTCCCTTGGAGGTGGAGACTAACTGGATTGATGACACGCAGTGAGCAACCTAAAGATGTGACCATTCAGAGCAGAGTGGGTGTGGTTATGGTAAACAAGATTCACAGGCTTAAGCACATTTTCTAATATTAATATTTCAATGAAAATAGAGTTTGGTACAAACATACTGATGAGCACAGTAGAGGTCCAAGTCTATTTAAGAGACACTTAAATCAACATATTACTAACCAATTTAAACATGAATATTTATGACAAACAAATACAGACCTAAATCAAATTGTTGTGCTAAAAGGAAGGTAGAAATGTTTTTTCATCAGCCTTAAGTACCATTTTTTTTTTTTGTACATTAAAAAAACATTTTCCATGGTTTAATCTCACCATCTGAATTATTATAAATAATGGATTACTGTGTGGAGATGCAACTAATGCAGCTTAATAAGAGTGTATCCAGAGGCCAGCGATTGTGCTTTGCCAGCTAATCAAGGGTAATTCTATAAGTTCAGGTTCTTTAATGAGCTCATTTGCATTTTGAGAATTCATCAAATTGATTATGTAATTACGGCGTACAATGCTCCGTGACGCCTACCACGCAGGCCGGCCCTACACCTGCCGATACAGTGCTGCCTTTTCATTCTGGGGATGTGGTGTAATTCTCAAGGATGTAGATATGATGGGTGGTGATAGATGTACGGGGGGAAGAACTCATTGCACAAGGTTAAATAGAATGCCTGACACTGTGCCGTCTGTAATGGTGGAGATAGCACTGGGAACACAATTCACAACTGGAGTGCTGTGAGGTTCAAGGACCCCTGAGCATTGGCTATAAGCATTAAGCTTTGATAGGTTATAATGGCTTGTGCTAATATTGGCTTGTAAGAGAGAAAGGTCAGCTAACTCGTCTACACGTATCGCATCTGACAACTTGCCTCGGGATTATTTTTTCCTCATTTAACCTCTTGAAACATATTCTACCAACGGTCAGATATAAGGACGATCACTCACTTTTTAAGACAAGGCCCTGCAATTATTGCGTATCTTGAAGAGGAAGAGTCGACGGAATTCAACATATAAAGGTGTCAGCAGGCCGGTGCGATTAACATATTAAAACACGGGTGAAGATAACTCAAAAGCCGTTTAATCATCATTTGAAAGCAGATACAAAAAGTAATGTGGAATCTTAATGTCACCCCAGGAATACAGAGGGTGCCGTGACCTTTTTTACATTTTCAACTAGTGTCGCTTGAGAAATGGATATCATGCAATATTCCATGATAAATGAACGTTGATAACATGCCTTTTGACTGGATAGATGTCAACTCTGCATTTTAGATGTGTGGCATGTTCTTGCCCGAACTGAAGCAAAATTGTCAAAACAAAACGGACCACTGTCAATGAAAACTAAAACTTTTGATGGGGGTTCATCACAATTTCAATTAAGATTATTCATTCTTTTATTGGAAACAGAGGATTTAACAAAATGAGATAAAATACAGTTAAAGGGATAATTTACCCAAATTCACTTATTTTCTACTAAACCTCATGTTTATTAACAGTTGGAATTATTTTCATAGTAATCTGTTCCTTTATGGAGTCATAGGAATAAATGTGTGCCTGTATTAATCGTGCAAATTATGTTCAGTTGTCGTCGTCTTCATCTTCCAACAAAAATACACACTTCCTCCATACTTCTTGTCTGTAATGTCCATCTTGTAGGGCCTCAACATTAGACATTTTTCAGGAAAAAAAAGTCTAAATTTTACTAAGCTATGTACTTAATTGAGGAAAGATGTCCGACAGCAACTGAGAAACTGATAATTTCCACTACAAACAAATTTAGAAACAAATATACAGACTTATTTATGTTGTTTTTCGGGACAATTCTTTTTGTCGTGGCTTTCATACAAGTGGACATTACAGACGAGCGCCACGGAGGTATTTGCATGTTTTTAAGTGCATCATTTTGGAGGAAGATGAAGACCATTGATGAAGATTTAAATCTATAACCTTCACAGCACAATAATTCTAACCTGCTCTAGTAGAGAACTCACATTTCCACAAGTACAATTCTTCACTGGCTACCAGTTTCTTTCAGGATCAATTTTAGAATCATGCTTCTTACTTTCAGAGCTATTCATGGTCAGGCTCCTCCTTACATCAGTGATCTGATCCGGCCTTACACCCCAGTTTGGGCTCTTAGGTCTGTTGATCAGAATCTATTGATGGTTCCACGCAAACGGTTCTGGACCAGAGGAGAGAAATCCTTCCAGGCTGTTGCTCCTAAGCTTTAGAACGATCTTCCTCTCCTTCTGCGCTTGATGGATCTACTGACTCCTTTAAGAAACATCTTAAGACATTTTTATTTTTGAAGGCTTTTCCATGTTTTTCTATCACTCCTGTGTTCGTCTCATGTGGCTTGGCCTTATTGTGGTATATATTTTAACTGCGTATTGTTTTTGATTGGTAAAGTACTTTGTGACGCTGGTCCAAAAAGGCGTTTTACAAATAACCTTTACTTACTTACGATGACAACTGAACTCATTTAAGTATTTAACTCTAAAACAGATCGGAAACTCTCGACATGAGGTTGAATTAACAAACAAGGAATGAAATTTGATTTTTGGGTGAACTATCACTTTAAGTTAAAGTGCACAATGTGTACCTCCACCACATAACCTCCTTTGTTAACACTATAACAATATCAATATTGAACAATTATGCATAATCTGTTGCATAGTTACACATTTTATCAAAAAAAGTGGTCAATACGTCCCTTTGACTTCGACCCTCTCTTTATCCAACCTTTGGACACATTCACACTGCCCAAAACTGAGGGTCATATATCAATTACGGCTCTGTGTCGCTACCTCCCCACATTCTCTTATTAAATTCTGTCATCATGCTAAGAACCTTGCCACGGTCAGATCTAAAACAACAGTGCAACAACAGCATGGTTTGCTTTTGTGTGGTCCTTTCCTAAATTAAACCATATCATGCTGTGAATGTGGGCACATAGAGTAACAACAGTAGATGGTGCTGGTTGATTGTGCAGTATTTAACCATTTGTCCCAGGCTTCAGATTTCCTTGTATATTTAGAGTACTATTTCTTTCATCTCATGGCTTTGTCCTCGTCTCACATGGACCTGTAAAAATGCCTTCCGTAACTTCTCATCAAATGACTAAGACCCAATTTCTAATTGCTTAAGTTTGCTAAAATTTCCACTGTTTCATATTCAGATATATTTACTTTTGCTTATTTCCATTAACTGATAAAGCACAGTGAAGCCCATAATTTCCAGGAAGCAGTAAGGTTACCTAGTCCCCTGAACCTTCATTCTAAAACCCCATTAAGTGGTGGCGAAAAGATAAAGTGCTGTGAGACACTTAGCATCACTAGGGGGTTAAAGTATGACAGAGAATTGTGAAATAGGGGAGTTAAAGATTAACACTGAAATGTGGCAAAGGACCCATGGTCAGCCCGTAGGCACAGGCTGGAGGCTTCCTACTGTAAGGTGGATTTTTGAACCAATGAACACGAGGCAGGAAAAGCTGCAGATCCTGGTAGATCATATCTGGCGCTATGAACTGGTCGATAGCCACAATGGTGCTCAGAGCTAGTGTGCTATTGGACATATTAGGGCTAATCTCTGTTGCTCCCATATGTATGGATTTAAGTGCAGATAGATAAAAAGGGACAGATTTAATGCTCTTGACATTAGCTCTTACAAATCTCTGCTAACTCACTTGGAAGGGGGGGTTGGCCCACACGCCCATGTTTATTTGATCTTCTATCATAACAGCCTTGTTATGGTTTGAGGATTAACTTTCCTTTCAAAGTAATGCCGATGTTACACTACATGACTTTAAGACGGGTTCACACAAATGGATATCATGAGAGATGTGATGGAGCTATTGTGACTTTATACACAAACCATTTATTTGTTTGTTTTTCCCCATGAAAATAAATGTCTTTGTTCTGAACTAGACATTTATGCTCTAGTCAATCACATCATTGTCTGAAAAACTGGGTTCATATCCAGTGGATGATTATGAAGTCCCATTTTATTCAGACTAGACCATGAATATTTATCCGTCTTGTTCTGGTGGCCCACTTCTCATCAGGTTACCCTCATGCATAAGTAGATAATTTATCTCAGAATGTTTCGAGGTTAGCAGATACGATGTAGTCCACACTCAATCCTGACATTCCCAATAGGGTAGAGCATTTTTTTTTTATAGGCCTCAATTAGTTCCAGAATGAGTCTTAAGGATAAAGCTGGAGATCGAACCCTACCTGAACATTTCAGAATCAGCCTTGATCTTATAACTTATAACAGGGACCCTGTTCAAGAAACTTCACAAAACCCCTGAAACAATGTAGTTCACATGGCAAACCTGCAAGTGCCGCTATATTGTTGTATGTTTTATCAGAATCGGAGGCATTAGTGGCAGTGCAAAATAAAATAAAACAAAAAACAAAAAAACACCCTAACTAGAAAGTAGCCAGGGAAGGGTTTTATAAAACTGGTCTTGGTCGTCCTCTCAACAGAAATCAATGCTTGCTGCATACATCAAACATGTGTTGGAGGCTTTTTCTGTATAGTATATACTCAAGCATGTATCCTTTATTGTTGGAATGGTAGTTTGCTGCTCATTATAATGAAAACCTAGATGAAGATTTTAGGAAAGGTGAAACCAGATTTTTCACATCTATCCAATCGTGTACATGCTTTCACACAGATGTTAACCTAAAAAAACAAAATTTTCCTGTGTGGAATAATGGCTTTACCGGCACATACCGACCAAGTCAACCAAACTCATGCTTGTGCTTGAAATCACTAAGCCCCAGAAGAAAGAGACACCCTGAATATCCAAGCTTCCATTACCAACTTTGAAAGTAGAATTTTCTATAACACCCCCAGTGTTTCATAGCCTTGTCAGTTTTGTATTGGGCTTTTATCTTGGTTGGAAGCCAGGATGTAGGATTGAGGAGAAATGAGACAGGTTTTTTTTTTTAATGATAATTTTAATTCATCAAAAAGACAAAAACCTTCACTCCAACTGTATGATTAAAGCAGGGTTGTGGACCTGCGTCTAAAGTACTTTTTAGGTCATCACTCGTGTTCTTTTAATGGTCAAGTACACCCTCATCTGCATTTTTCATCTGCGTCTGCACCTGTGTTACCCACTAGAGAATAGCTTTCCTCGCTTCCCTTTAACCCTTAATTCTATGAACAAAGTAAGCACATGGTTCCGTCAGACACAATATCTTTCCTGCCTGACTTTATTGCCGAGCTTAAAAAAAATGACAATAAAATGACGTCAACTACTACAAAAATAATAACACAAATAATATGAAGACAGACAGTTTATGTCCCCTTCCGTCTCTAGTTATGCATTAAAAATGCCCCTGAAATGAAATCTTCACCAAAAGAGCCACAAGGTTCTCCTTACAAGGTGTTTGCAAATAAGCAGAAGTTATTATCATGTCTCCGCTGGGAAATATGTATTTACAGCTCAGAGAATGAGAGGCAGTTGGGTAACTGTTAACAGTGTTTTTCCTACTTATAGTGCATAATTGCATGCTACTGTTATTGCAACTTTCTATTGCTGCTAATACAGCGCAAGCCCATTAGGCGGTGTGCTAATGTGAGCAGTATCCTGCCGCGCAATGGGTGCACGGTGGGTGCACTTTTTAGAGGGAGATGCATGAAGAACAAAGTAATGAGCCCCCAAGCATGCATGCTCATGCTCTGGAAAATACACGGAGGGTAAGCTACTGCCTACTGGTATAAATATACAATTGTAAATTGGTAGTTGCATTTTTATTTAAAAATTTAATTTTTGCATATTCTGGCTGTTTAAAGTTGGCACGTATTAATGTGCAGACAGGTCAAAGAGGCAGCCTACAGGGGCCTCGTCTGTACAAGGGTATGGAGGAGGCCAGACTCCTGACGATTTCAAAGAATAATTGTCCTATGATGTTGTAAAAGAAGGGTATTTTTGCACACGTAGTGCACATCACACAAGGACATTTTAAATAACCTCAGATTCTGTTACCTTGTAGGGTTCTCTAAAAGAGAGAAAATTGTGCGACCAAGGACCATAGCTGGTGACAGATTTTTGTATTCACTCCATTCAACAGATCAATTTGAGCATCAACCATAACAATTAAACATTCAGAAGTTTGCTGTCTGCAGTGTCAACGAAGGAGCTTTTAAGAACATTCGATTAAATGACTTTTGTGAAAGCGTTAAACATGTTTGTGTTCATGGGGATGACAAGAAAGAGGAAAATAAAGAAGAAGTTTGGACAAATCTAATCGACCAATGAACTTCATGATTATTTTAAGAGGGACAGAGTGACCTCAAAATCCGGAGAGCATAGTTTCCGCACAACTACACAATGTTTGTAAGTACCCCCATTACATGCTAGACTAAGATGCTTTTGCTATCTGTTCAGGTTTGATAACTCGGTGGGTGACGCACATATTCATTTGCATTCTGGCAGAATGTTAAAGATATATCCTCAGATTTAGCCACAGATGTGTACTCATGTTTACCCTCAAGCTAATCTTAACAATATTAAACAGGTTGGTACACTTTTGTCCTGACCCTCTTTGGGAAATGTGTGCTAAAGCTACAATTGTACACTGAAAAACCTTTTGGTACTGTCAAGTCTATTTGAGTATATTTCAAAATATGTACCATGTATTTTTAATATTCAGTGAGAACTAGAGTTTCTTACTTAACATGAAATAAAGTTAGTTCATTTAGGTTCTGTTTATTCATACTATTCACATGTGTTATCCTTTCTACTTCCATGAACCTAGAACTACTACATAAACGTTAGCATTTTAAAATACAGCTTCTACTTAGTCGTACATGCTCAGTTTCAAGTCAGAATGTCAGAAAAGTGATCATTCAACTTTATTATTGAAATTGTGGTGGATCATCCTTGTCTATGGTTTTAGTGCATTGTATTGACAATGTTCCTAAGAATTTGCCCAAGTAGTGTATACTTAATAAGGTGTGTATTATGTAATACTGTCTGTGCTGTTAATGTCAGTCATGCCAATGTGAAATTTATGGCCACAACAGCACTAGATTTACTTTAACACTTCTTATTTGTTAAATTGTTTAAATGAAGAAAAAAAAGACTTTAATTCAATTATGATTTTGAGTTGCGTGATATGTTATAAATATACAGTATATCAAAGGCAGATGGTGTTGTTTAACATCTATTTTTCTCTTGCAAATATGTTCTGTGCTTTGTTTTGGTGTGTAACTTCGACTCTCAGAGTGCGTTTCTAAATAAAACAATTAAGTTTGTGTGGTAAATACCGTAGTTACAGTGAGTGTGATTGGTTGGCTGGGCAGCAAAGCATCATGGGAGCTTTAGAATTTGATTTCAGCGTCATTGTAACTGAGCATATAAATTGGAGTTACAATCTCTAAATATTTGTTTTGTCTCCTTGGATTGACTGAAGGCAGTGAGACTTCAATCTCCCTTTCTCTTGCATGTTTAAATGAACATACTAAATGCAAACTGAATTCTGAGGTTGAAAACACTTATATCTAAAATAAACTTTAAAGTTAGGGGTACAGAAAAAAAAAAGTTAAAATGAGAAAATGATGAGTCATTATTTTTTATGTTTAATCTTTGCCTAGTCTTAATTAGATAAAAAAAACATTTCATACTTTTTTCTTTCCGGTTTTTCCACAAACTCGACTCAGAGTCTTTTTCATCTTTTACCGCAGGTGTTTCCTAATACTGAGAATCCTTCTTCAGTTTCACCTTCTTTGTGCCTGTGTGGGTCGAGATGTCTTCCTGAGTTCAAGACTGTGTGGGTTTGTTTTGTTTCTTTTTCTTTCTTCCTTCTTGCCTTTGTTTGAGGCACTTTGTGTCAGTTTCATAAATGTGACAAGTAGTTTAAAAATACAGTTTATTTCGTGCTTGTTCCTAAGAGTCTGAGTAGCATTATTAAAACCTCCATTTGTGGTCATATTCATAATTTTTAATCTGTTATACGTCCATAATGTAACACATAGCTGTTGTGATTACATAAAAAATACAGTAGCTTCTTGTACTAGTGTTTTAGTGTTTATATTGCAATGCATAATGCACAATTTATTGTTATTAATCATTCTCTAATGTACCATTATTTTACAATTATATTATTATTATTATTATAATATAGTATTGGAAACCTTTTGTAATTCTTTTTATAGTAAATTCTATACAGTAAACATATTCCCTTTTCACCACATGGTGCACATTTTCTTCCATTAAAATTAGGAAAAAGGAATGTAAAATCAACAGTTATATTGTGCCAGGTATTCTGGATTTTTTATTATTTTTCTATTTTTTAAATAGATTTAAAAGACAGAGGAGGGAGGGAGATAATTACATTGCATGTAAAACAACCATACATTGCAGTTATTAATTATTAATATCCATTATAAACATGACCCAGCACTTTACTGTTATTATTTTTTCTTTAAATTACAGTGCTTGTACAGAAATTAGTTGGCAGCTTTTTGGCGTTGTCTTTTCTTAGATGAAATTCATTACAGTGCAAGTATTCCCTTGTGGCCACATAGTGCACTTTTTTTTCTTTCTTTTTTAAAATTTGTCCAAATTCTTTTTATTTTGAAAAGTAAAGGAGATAACAAAGATTACATTAAATTGCATGTTAAACAACCATTGATATAATAGAGAAAAGGAAAATTATGCAATGTACTGTTGTCATTTTTTTATGTACAGTACTTTTAAAGTATTTAAACCTTTTTTGTGCTTGGTATTTTCTCTAATTTTGTTAGCAGTAAATTCATTACAGTGGAAGAAAATAATCTAAATTTTTGCTAAAGCTCAGGAAATGCATTGGTTGTTCGTAAAGTGTAAAAGTATTCCCTTGTGGCCACATAGTGCACATTTTTTTCTTTCTTTTTCTAAAATTTTCCGAATGTTTTTCTTCTTTCTAATCCGACAATTAAAGGAGAAAAAAAAAATACATTAAATTGCATGTTAAACAACCATTGATATAATTGATCTACAGCAAACAAAAGAAAAGGAAAGGAAAATTATGCAATGTACTGTTTTTTTTAATGTACAGTACTTTTAAAGTATTTAAACCTTTTTTGTGCATGGTATTTTCTCTAATTTTGTTAACAGTAAATTCATTACAGTGGAAGTAAATAATCTAAATTTTTGCTAAAGCTCAGGAAATGCATTGGTTGTTCGTAAAGTGTAAAAGTATTCCCTTGTGGCCACATAGTGCACTTTTTTTTCTTTCTTTTTCTAAATTTTTCCGAATGTTTTTCTGCTTTCTAATCCGAAAATTAAAGGAGAAAAAAAGATTATATTAAATTGCATGTTAAACAACCATTGATATAATTGATCTACAGCAAAAAAAAAAAGAAAAGGAAAGGAAAATTATGCAATGTACTGTTTTTTTTTAATACAGTACTTTTAAAGTATTGAAAACTTTTTTTTTTGCCTGGTATTTTCTGTAATTTTGTTAACAGTAAATTCATTACAGACAGTGGAAGTAAATCATCTTAATTTTTGCTGAAGCTCAGGAAATGCATTGGTTTCATAAAATGTACAATGAAAATTGCAATTTCTATTTAAATAGGTGTAAAAAAAAATATTGCTGGTATATTTTGCCAGATATTTGGTTCTTTTTTTTAAGATACTAAATAAATATCTCCAGGGACACCATAGGGAGATTCTGGGACGAGTTTACATTTCTCTAACCCACGATTACTGATAACACTTGACATTATATGAAAAAAAACAAAAACTAAATGATGTCCAAGAGTGTAATCTCTGACTGTGTCTAATCCCGGGTCATCTTGTACCCTGCAGTCCACGCTGGATTAATGGCAAAAACACGCGCTGTGGACAGTGACCATTGGCTCGAGCCGTGAACGCGCACGGTCCCCGGTCATTCCTGTGCGTCTGTGCGCGGACGGTCGATCGATCCCGTGGTGTCGCTGCGTCGCCGGTTCCTTTTTTTTTTTTTAACCGAAGACGATCCGATCCGATACGGACGCGCGATTTGCGCACTGATGCCTCGGTTTCCTGCTTCATAATCCGCAGTCAGCACTATTCCCCGTCACGTCCACGCGGAGGTGGGGGGGACGTATCCCGCGGTGCAAGAGCCAGTATATCTTTTTTTTGGGGGGGTGATGATGCACCGGAGGAGGACAGATCTGTGGATGAACTGAGCGATGAAAAGTACAGAAATAAACAAGTGAAGCGTCCGAGTGGAGAGAAGGAAAAGTTCAATCGGAAGAAAGAACAAAAAAAAGAGGATAATGCAGAGAGATCTCCGAGCTGGTATGTTGTTTTTTAAACTGTGAGTTTGTGCGTGTGAGGATGACATTGAAGTGAGGGTGGATGCGACAGTGTGTTGTAGACTGACCTGGAATCAGTTCATGTCTGCAAAGAAAACGCTTTAGATTCCGTTTAAAATTCTAAAAATCATCCAACATGGTGATCATTTGTCAAATCCTTTCATTTTAGAAAAAAAATGTAAATGCATCCTTGCGCTTTATATTCGACCATTTATTCCACGAGCAGATCTGGAGGCATGGCTGCATGCAGAGGAATCACAGGTCCTCGGTGTGATGTGCTGCATGTTAATACTCTGCAGCCATGATCTCTGCTTGAAGTGACAGAGAGGCTGGAAAGTCACAGCCCAGCTGGTGTAAGACTGTGTCTCATTCATTGAGGTGGAAAGGTGGTGGATGCCATGTGTTGTCGTGAGGTGAGATGATGACAAACTTTTCTTTGCATCAAGCGATGGAAAAGAAACCCACACGCCAGCTGTGGATTCCTTCAGACTGAGGAAAAAAAAAACCTCCCAGATGCATTGAGTATCTGGATGATGAGGCGCCCTGCTGTGATTTTTACATTTCAATCTGAGCCGTTCACTCTCTCCCTCCTGGCTCTTCCTCCTCACCTTTCACTCCCTTCAGACTCGCCTGTGTGATCTTTCTGAGTTCTTGTGAAACTTCAGGATCTTCTCAATTGAGGACTTCACATCCTGAATATGATCGTCTGGTGCAATGAGCCCATTTAACAAGGTGTTCAGTTGGAAGGGAACAATTTGACACGCATGTTTTTTTGACAGTTTTCTTTTATTAGCGGCAGCAGCACCAAGCGCTGTCACAGCTGCAAAACACAGGAGACATTTATAGTGTGTATTAGATCCAAGTCACCACCTTTGTTAACAAGACGAGCACCAACGTGTCATGTTAAGTGTTGTTAACCTAAGCTGTGGTTTCAACAAGGCACGCTTCCGTTTTTCTTTAGGCTGTGCTTGGACTCATTTATACTCATCTTTATTGAAGTTAAGTCAATATATCTGAGCATTGTATTGACGAGACATAGAACCCACACACATTTAATTTAATAATATATCCCAAGGGGCCATTTGTTTGGGGCCATTGAGCAAAAAGAACAAGAGCTCTAATAAGAAATATAGATTGAGTTTATGAATCCCTCTGGACATAAATAAATCAAAATGTTGTACTTATGCCATGATATGAATGCTTTGGTTACTTTTTTATCATTATTGCATTTGGTATACATTTGATTTACGATGTATGCAAAGCAAAAAGGTGTAAAATGTTTTTAAGATCGCACAGCTTTTCTGAAAATGATGTACTGTATATGAGGACAAAATGAGATTGAGACAAAAACAAGAAAAACATTTTTAGGTATAATGTATTAGCACTTTATTTAAAAAAAAAAAATTCTATTTAGTTTAAATGATTAGTTAAAAGAAAAACACAATAAAGTCAATGTTGTAATTAATGTAATACTTGATTAAATTGCATTTCGAATTTACTAGGAATAAAAAAATATATTTTATCTGGTTTTTATTATTATTATTTTGTCCACGTCTGGTATCAGACATTACAAAAATTATAAAACATTTTGTAAGAAAATTATAAATTTCAAGTCAATCCTGAAGAGAACTTAACCTTTCTGTTATCCCTGGGTCAAGGTGACCCTGTGGCCAGAAAACAAATGTTTTTGAGGTATCCCTTCAGTTGCCTCCAGGTCACCTTGAAACTTAAATAACACAAGGGTTAAGGTGTCTGACTTTCAGTGGGTTTTAAAAATGGTCAAAGGTTTAGGCTGAACAACATGTTTTTCATCCGAGAGATAAACCATATTAAAATAGCCTTGTTCAGTTAAGTTTAATGGTAGCTTTAGCATACAGCTTTTCATGGTTGCTTTCAGATGCATGAATTGTTGCTTTGCTCCACCATCTTGCCGCACAAGTAACACTGTTTTTTGGCATCATGCACAAACCTTTATTCACCTACCAGGCATTTACTGTAAGTTTTCAGATTGACTTTCTCTTCTTGGCTTGCTAGGATGCAGACCTTCGAACATTTTTTCAATTTTGGGTGCATTTGAAGTCAGAATTGAGATAATCTCATATGGGCAACATACATTGATTTTACAGACCAAATTTCGCGTTTCTAGACTTACGATGTAACACTAACTTTGGAGCAGATCTGGACAAAGTGTCTAATTTTAAATAAAGTATTATTGTAACATTTGGTAATATTGTTTTCATATATTATTCATGTTGAGTATATTTAAATACAAATAGAATCTCTCAGCTTTTATAGTTTTGTAAAGATTTTTATTGCACATTTTTTACTTAATATTTAGGTTATTTTTTGTATGTGTTATTTTTGCTTCACAGTCTAAATAGTATTTTTTGGTCTAGGCACTTCCTACTTGATGACATCACCCGCTGCAAAAATGGGAATGTTTAAAAAAAAAAAAAAAATTTATTAGAGAAAGGAAGTTCAACTGAGCGTTAAAAAGACACATTCTGCCACACATTAAACATATATATTAACTAAAGTGCACGGACCAAAAATAGTAGCACGATAACTTACACCGGTTTCAGTTGGTCCAAGGTGTCCTCTAATAGCTCAGTTGACGTTTTGTTCGCTCGTCAAAAAAGCTCTTAAAAAGGGGGCTTTTGACATCATCACTTAGGAAGTGCACGGACCGAAAATAGTAGCACGATAACTTACACCAGCCTCTTACAACTGTCTAATGTAGGTGTACAGCTTTTTTTGCACAGCTGACCATTTCGGCATTTTATTCACGTACCTATTTTGATAAAAAATATACAATATAAGGCTTGTGTTAACACTTGTTTCCAAACTTTACTGAAACGATCGTCTTGATGCGTCTTAAGTCACAGACTAAAGTTACTTCGGAGAAAGAACTATATGTGTCATAGCAAAACACCTTTAGACAATAATATTATATAACACAGAAATTATACATATCATTTGGAGCCTATAACAAAGGTCTTAGGGGCCGGGACTTGTCCACGAAATGACTTAATGGTCATTATTATTGTGTTACGACTGTGTGTGTGTGTGTGTGTGTGTGTGTGTGTGTGTGTGTGTGTGTGTGTGTGTGTGTGTGTGTGTGTGTGTGTGTGTGTGTGTGTGTGTGTGTGTGTGTGTGTGTGTGTGTGTGTGTGTGTGTGTGTGTGTGTGTGTGTGTGTGTGTGTGTACAGTCTCTTAAATCTGTGAGAATGCTAATAGGAGCTCACGGTGGACAGCAGCAGGCCATGTCAACCACAATCTCAGGAGAAGCCTTCAGGGTGTCCTATTTGGCAGAGCTACACACACAGACACACACACACACACACACACATAGACAGACACACACTTAGACGTGAGAGGTTAAGACTTGACACAGGAGTTTGAGCATTAAGGGTTCTCTGAGTCCGTGTCCTTTTTAGACCTTTACAACTGTTCAACAAGATTAACTGTCTGCTGTTGCCATGGAGATATATACCGTGGAATGACTTACAACTTTCATGCAGAATACTTATTAATTCTGGCATGAGTGCGGCATGAACTGGTTAATGGCTCTCCTTGCTGATTCCCCCCTTTCCTCTATGTGGGTTACGTATTTATACCGGCAACACCTGTGAGGCCCGCAAAGCACAACATCAATCTTCATTAGACGGAAATGAGGCTGGCCCTGTTGAATAAATGACTGTCATTGAGTGTGTTGTGTCATCGCTTGTGTGTGTGTGTTTGTGCGCCCCGTGGTCGACGCCGACCCCGGCTGACAGATGACTGCGGTGATTTCTAGGGTTCAGCAGATTAGAGGATTAAGAGACTGGAAGATTCGCACAATAATGCGCGTGCAAACATCCACATGCAGACGCACGTTCGGTAAACACGCTCTAGGTGCCGTCGGGGCTGCTCCGGGGTCAGGGATGTCCAGAACACTCAACTCCTCTCTCCGTTGCTCAGATATGAGTGTCCACATTCATGCAGGCAAACAGATGGAAACAAGCATTAGGAAACCTCCAGGGTCCAATTTCGCTAATGCCATTTTCACACTGCAGGCATGACCCGTAGAGCCTATTTAATACGTTTTGTCCTTCCCACTCATTGTTAGATAATGAACTAGCATAGTGGCTAAGTAAGTACACTTTGGATACTTTCAAAGAGACACATTTCCAAATAATTATAACACAACAGCGAGATGCATTACAGTTGTCCAGATGTCTCACATTAATGTTCCGTTTTGTTTGTGGTCATTGTATGTCCAAAAGTAAATGGTTGTTATCCTGAAAGTATTAGCCTGGTTTGGATGGTTTAAATGCTTCTATTCAGACCGTCCATATCCATCCCACTCTCCAGATGGAGTAGTTTAACAGTGGATAGTTGTTGAACAGATATTTCCGTGTGCACCTGATTTATAGTACGTGTTCCTTTTTTTCTGTCTGTCCACAAAATAACAAGTTATAAACAGGATATGATGATAATAGGACACAAACAGCTACATTTTTAATTAATATAAGACAATATAATTTATTTTAAATCACAATATGGGCTGAAATCTGTCAATCATCAAGACAGAACGTGGCACACTCTAAGTGACTTTATATGTTGGTGAACCTCCATTGCTTTGTTACCACATACAAATACACATTTTTTATTTATTATGTCAGTTTCATATTTTATCTTCCTGGTCATGACGAAATGTCTTGCAGTACTTCGTATGGAAACCGTGCTGTTAAGTGGTGGTCACAAAATCTAAATGTTATTTAGTACTGCTTTAAAGTGGAAGTTTAATGAGACACACCTCCTTGCATAAAAGCGATCTAGACTTGATGCTAACTAGTATTTATAACACTATTTTTCTCCAGTATACGTAATAAAAGGACCCAATTTATACATTCCCTCTCAGGTTTGACAGCTAGGATTGTGTGCATTAATGTGATTTCCAATTTCTCCTTCCAGAAGACTTGTAATTTTTGTACCACCTTTTGTTTGTATTTGTATTACAAACATTTAATATTTGTCCACCTTTAAAGGACTGGATACAATTTTTATGGAATTCATCCTACTGTTTTGTATGTTTTGTCCAATTGTAAAACGGCCTTAAAATATATAAACCATCTGAAATAATCCAAAACAGTTTTAATCTCATGTGGATTATTCGTTTTTTCCCTAAAGCAACGATCCAAATGATTTCTCTACTGTCTGGTTTAAGGAACTATTTATGCCCAGACATATTAAGAGGATCATTATGACTGTGTCAGCTTAAAAATGGGGGTGATAAAACAAACACTAAAAACATATGCATTATAAATGAGGGTTAAACCTAAAGTGATGCTGATGGAGCTGAAAACAACCTGTTGTCTCAGCAGGTTAACAGCGAAGTATAAAGCGATTGTTTTTTGTCATAAAACGTATTTAGCGAGTGACAGGAAAGGGGAAGGAGAACCTTATCAATAGATCAGGGTATGCTTCAGCCTTATAACACATTTCGTTGTCAATTATAAACACATTGTTGTTTAATTCATCTTAGTCTGGGGTGGTTTTGGCGACACCACCGAGAGTGGCTTTGATAAGAATGGATCCACTCAGTTCCCCCCTTACATCCACTGCCGGCATCCAAATGAGCACTTATTTCCAAACCGCTCCTCCAGTCTTGCTCTGGTTGCCCGCTACTTAATTTGATCCATTCATGCTCCATTATCATCTCTCTTCCGTGTTCAACATTTCAAGTTTTGGCATCATAATTGCGTCTCCGCCAGAGAGTTAGTCAGGACACACGGCGGAGTGAAGGGCTTTGTTTGTAGTCCGAAATTAACCAGACGTGCTGATTGATAATTACAATATTTCATTCATTGGGGCGTAAGAGCGAAAAAAAAAAATGATGTTCTCCAATCTTGAGAGGTGCATTTGATCGTAGAGATATATCAAAATATAATTTGCGAAATTACACTCCAAAAAACACTGAGTGCAAACCTCTGCCAATAAATTTATTTCCCATGGTTTTATCACACCTATTAACAGCATACTACCAAAAATCTCTATTTGCAACAATTATATGGTTTTGGACAGGAAATTAAAATCTCAGATTGTCTTTAGTGCAGTACAATACACTGAACACTAGACCAGACCACCAGGATGATAAATGAGTAGTGTCCCCAATTTACAAAGCTAAATCTAAAAAAAAATAATACAAACAGTTACAACACATTTTGTCACTTTTTTTGAACTGACTTGATTGTTTGGATTTCCTTTGGTAGTTCTTAATGGAGCTTGACCAGCATCGTCAAGAAGCCATACAAGTGAAGGACAAAACCGTCATTCACGCATTCATCCGTGTTTGAAATATTTGGCTGCGAGAGATTAACACAATGATCTCATAAACCTCCTCAGTTTTGTAGGAAGTAAATATGAGATTGTCAAGAGTGCGTCGCAGCGGAATCATTTCCCACAAACTTAAATACAAAGTGGAGAAAAGTCTCGTCCTGATTGGAAATATGATTCTTCAGTAAATGAAATGCTCTCCCTGTCCAGGAAAGCTCACAGAAAATAACGTTTTATACATGCAAGGCCTATATGTGGCGTAGTAACACCCTCACAGAAAACCTTTGGAGCATGTACATAAATATGAAAACTACATCTGTGACTCACTGGACTATAAAAGGACGAACACAAATAAGTGTTTTTGTTCTTATGAAGCGACAACATTTAGGGTGAAAGACTAAGGTTTCATTATAAACACCTTCTTACTTGTAGACAAGTGAAATGCGAATCCTTTCTGAAGCTCGAGCTGTTAGTTCACTGTTACAGCTCGATCTAAGTTTCAGAAGCACAACAATAACTAGCTTAAATGTGTTAGTATTTCTCAGGGTCAGAGATGACGTATACTTCAGTCCGAGGTCTGATCTTTATTCCTCAAATTCCTTTTGGCAATAAATTTGATAAAAATACTTAAGTTCAACGCATTCCCATCAGTATCCCTAACATCTCACATTTAATTCGCATGAACGAACTATTGCATTTTTTAAAACCAGATTCTTCTTTTTTTTTTTTAAAGGTAATAAGCTTCAACAAATGTTATTTAATGTGTGTTCCTGTCTACAGGGAAAACATCCACAATATAAATCAGATTAATAAATTCAACAGTCACAAACAATTCACCAGCGTCTGGCAGGATTATTTAAGATCACCTCAGAGTTTGTTGTTATTTTTAATTAAAGTTGGAGTGCAGTTGATCAATGTGACTAATGCTCTTGCCATAGACTATATCACACAATATTGTGTTGAATTAAATTAAAATGTCCACCAAGTAGGAGATAATTATCCTACCTGACTTGTTTTTCATCCGTCAAACGAGTTGTTCGCAGGGTTGAGGGTCTGTGTTCGAGTGTGTGTGCTTGGTTTATGACATTAAAGATTAGCTGTGCGTTTTGGAAACGACCAAGCTAGTACAGCAGTCTTCATCTTGGATTACCGTGCCCCGGATTCTGTCTTTTTTTTTTTTTTTTACCCCTGAATCTGACGGCACTTTGGATTATATTCAAGACATCTCGGCTGACAGCTGACCAGACAGTTTTAGCTCATCCTCCTCAAATAAACATAATGTTGTGTTACCTCATGAGCAGATATTTGCGTAACCGTCTAGACCTTTGAGGATAGAAGCGTGGAGTGCGCTTCTATCAGTCACATCAGTAGATAAGCAGATGCCAAGATTGCGACAGTGCTTAATTAGTGATCAGTGTTGTCTGTGTTTTTACCTTTTACTTAATCTGTAGCCACCATTATATGGTCGAGATTAAACTATTAGCTTTTTATTACGATGCATGTTTCTACCCATCTGTCCGTCGTATCAATTTTTTTCTCGAAATATCTACTTATACAGTGCATGAAGTTCTGTGCTAATTTTGTGTAGTATTTTAATTTGTAATGCCACCACCAAAAAACATTTTTTGAGGTGTTAACAACACTTTCAATAAAAGTTTCTTATTTTGATGTAACATATATGAGTCATCTGGTCCTTTGGCTTTAAGTAAGTAACTAAGTAATTTGTATTTGTATAGCGCTTTTCAAGACCAGGGTCACAAAGTGCTTAAACAATCAAAACAATATTCAATAAAGTGTATATTTTAAAGGGCAAGATAAAACTGATAACACAACAGTCATTTTGTGTGAGCATCAACCTCATATTTTGGTTCATGGTGGTGGTTGGGTTTAAAATGTTCTAAAACTAAGCTTTGTATTACATTTCTACAGTGCATAAAGTTATTATAATATATAATATTGCCTCCTCTATGACAAAAAATCAAATTATGTTTGTTTTGTTTGACAGGCCTCATGTATCACTACATATTTTTAGGATTTTGTTTTAAAAATCATCTTTGAACACACAAATCATGGAAAAAGTTTTTGTCTTATTTCTGCAAAAGTGATGGATGTTAGAAACAAAAAGCCAAAATCATACAGAGATTCCACTATAATGTGTCTTCTCATTGTTGATGACATGGCTTGTTTTTATTTGGGGGGTTGAACTGCTGGCCTGTGCAGAATTGTTGAAAACGGCTGAGGCAGCTTTTTATTTATTTTTGGTCTCTTTGACATGGTACAGTCATGAATGTTCTTCTTTTCCTCCCAGTTAGTCAGAAGAGGCAAATATTCTTTGAAAAATACGAATCCCCTCCAACATTTCTTATTTATTTATTTCCACTAGCACTTCAGTGAAATGAGGAGTAAGATGTGGCTGGCTGAGTCATAATGGAGACCGCCAAGGCAATCTAGCTCTGGCCCTTTTTTTTCTCCTTTGGACAGCGGATGTAATAACGGCATTTGCAGATGATGCTGCAGGATGTTTGGAGAACTTTGTTTGATCGTCTCAGGCTTGCTGAAAAAAAAAAAGAATTTGCCTTCTGCTGAATAATTCTATAACAGAAAACTATAATTGGGAACAACATACTTTTTTTTCTTTTTTTCTAATTCCTTAACCAAAATATAAACTTTTTAATGTAATTCTTGGTGCGTAAGCCTATCTTTGAGAGTATTTTTTCTGCCGAGAAGCTGTTTTCTTATGAGAATTAATTGTTTATTTTTCTAATTATTCATATTTAGAGCAGCTCCAGTGTGCCACCTTCACCCCTTGCTTTTCTCTGTCTCCGGATGTAACCAGACATGTCTAGTTATAGTCTAAACCGGCCTTGTGAAGAAGGACTGGACTTAAGATGGCATCCCAAGAGACCTTTCAGAGGAGTAATTTAATAAACTAGGATATTTTCCCACTCCACAAGGGAAAGGGAATAGGCTACGAAAAGTAATGAAACTCAGCTGTTGAATTTTTAATATTAAAGAATCAATTTCCTGTACTTGAACATAACCAGGGCAGGCTTTTTTATTTTCCACCTGGGTTGCAGGCGGCACATAACGGCATCGACTTTCAGAGAGCTTCCTGCGCAGGCTAAAAATCATAGCTTGGAAATGCTTCATCCGAGGATTTATGTTGTCCTGAGCGCAGTCGCAACTCGGAACTGTGACGACCTGAAGAGAGGTGAAGCGTGTCCTTGTTCATGAATAATAAAACCGTGAGGACAAACAATGTAATCCAAATTCATGCAGCATGACTGCAAGTAAAACTTTTAGTGTGGGGAGACATTCCTGGGCATACTTTTGGTTTTCACGCTGAACTTAGAATGTGAAATCTGAACAGTAACAACGCCACAGTAACAAATTGAAAAGAACAAGACTCTTGATACTGAAGATGGAATAGAATGCTGAATACCAATGGATCAATAACATTTTATATGATCTTTTTGAACCCCTGTGTTATCTCAGGGTCAAAGTGACCCAAAGGCCTGAAAACAAATGGTTAAACTCCACCACTGAATATATTTTTCAGGAAGCCCGGGAGGTAGTTCACCTTGACCCAGAGACAACACAAGGGTTACCACAAACACATTTGTTGTATTCGGGTAAATACACTGTTCTGGTTCTCTTGGATCTGTCCTCAGCCTTTGACACAGTTGATCACCAGATCCTGCTGAGAAGACTGAGGGATGAAGTGGGACTGTCTGGGTCTGTGCTAAGTGGTTCTCGTTATACCTTTCTGGTCGCAGTTTCAGTGTATCTGCCAATCAAATGACGTCTGAATCAGGTGATCTGTTGTGTGGAGTCACTCAAAGTTCTGTTTTGGGTCCTTCTAGTATTTTTTGCTGTTAATTGCTTTCTAGAGATCAAAACATGGCTGAGTGAAAACACTTTGCACCGCAATGTTGGCAAAACTGAAACTCTGGTTATTGTGCCTAATGATAAGGTTCCAGGGTTGAGTCAGTACTTGGGTGACTTAAGTCAGTCTGTCAAACTGAGCCTGAGAAACCTGGGTGTTGTAAAGACATGTCTCTAGTACAACACTGTAGAAAACTGACTGTTTCCTTCAACTGAGAAAGATCTACTGTATAAACTTAGGAAAATGATGTCACAACACGATCTGGATCTTGGAATCCATGATGCGTTTTTGTCTTCTCGTTTGGACTGTTGTAATAGTTTATTTTCATGTTTAAACAAGAACGAGACAGATAAAAAAGATAAAAGTTTCAATTATATAAAAATGATTAAAATATAAAACACTCTAAATCAATCGCCAACACTATTCAACTTATGAAGTAACTGGTAATGAGAGTTTGCTGAGCTTTTGACATCCAAACCCCAATTATAAGTGTAAAATAAAGGAAACACGTTTTCGATAGCGTTTTCATTTGAACTGAGAATGTTCTATAAAGTATGGAATTTCTTATTGATCGGAACCTGAATAGGGAAATAATAATGTTTCAGGGTCAAGGAATAAATTAGTGAAAAGAGGTTTTTTTTGTGTCTATTCAACACAGGATTCTCGAGAATAATCCCACATAATAGCCTCTACATTAATGGTGGAGTTCAGTAACATTGTAAAATGTTGGATTGATTTGAGATCTTTTGAAATTCAGAGGAAACATAGCGATAAAAACCCTTTGGATAAGTGAGGCCTGGGAAGCCTTTTTAATATTACATGGTTATTTTTTTTTTCCTCCTCTTTTTCCAAATTCAGCAAGGTCATAAATGACTCAGATGCTCTTTCTCTCACAAGATAAAACATTTGCAAATTTAAATTATTTACCTTGTAGCGTAAGTGCATTTTCCAGAATGGGATCAGTGGATCTGATCCAACATGATGTGACAGAGCAAAAGCATATAACAGGGAATTTAGTTTGGCAACAAATGTTCTTGAACTCTGCATCAAATTTAAATGAAAATCATAAAATAAAAGCTGCAGTGAATTCAATAAATGTAACCATGGAGTGTATTATCGGTTTGACGTTTGTGGAAATGTGCTCACAGTATTTGAACGTCTTATCTAAAGTGACATTTGAGCTACAAAATGTATTCAACGCTCATTCTGATTACTGCTGTCACATATTTTCTTCCCCTTTTAAATCTACTAGAGCCTTTGAACTAGAGGATTTCCGGTATGTGTCAGGTGAGGATCATGTAAGGGATCTTTCTCTAGGGTTGGTGTTTTCTCAGATATTTAATGGATGCCTTTAATGATCTTAACTCAAGATTATGAGCATGTCAATCATCAAAAGTTATTAAATACACCTATGTGTAGCAGGAAGTGTTTAAAGAAACAGAATTTGGAAAAAAGAAGATGAGGAAAATCTGTTTATTTTATTCATTTAATCTGGCCTCAACTAAGTTCATTGTAAGGCCATTGAATTGAAGTCTGAAGTTGATTCTCCAGTTTTCATTTCTTCTGTATTTCACAATAGTTGCTCAATTTTCAACATTGCCCTTTTTACTTTCCTGTGTATTTGTACTTGTATTTTGCTGCAAGTTGTCATATACTAATGTGAACAGTAACTATGGAGAAATTAAGGTGCTGAGGCAAACCAATGACGACTTGAGAAAAGAGTTTTTGAGGCCAGGCTAAGTGAAGAGGTCACCGTCAGTGAGCAGCCGTGTGGTCTCATGCAGAGACACAGCGCCACAGAAAACTCATCTGTTCGCCCTGAGGATGTTGATAGAGAGAAGTCATGGGTTAGGAGGAGATTCACTGTGTCTTTCTTGATCTAGAAAAAGCCTTCGACGAAAATCCTAGAGAGGTTGTGTGATATTTTATGAGCATGGAAGGAGCATCAGAAAAGTATGCGAGCAATGGAGGAGGAAATGAGACGAAAGCTGGGAGTGATTCAAGGTGAGAGAAAGGTCACATAAGGTCTCACTTATCAGCCCCTACTGCTGTGTTTGCAGAGGTGATAGACAGACGTACAGACCAGGTTTACAGTGATGGTGGACCGGGACGTTGCTTAAGTTTGATTATATTTGTTAAGATAGATAAGTTTAAGTGGCGTTTATCATATATTGATGTGTATAAAAAAAAAAGGTGAAGAGGTGAGAGCAGACAGGCTAGAAAGGATAGATATCGCTTCCTGGAAATTTTAAACTGGTCTAGCTTTTGGATCCAACATCTGCTGCAAATGACAAATCATTAGAAAACCAAGGAAGAAAATCTTGATTTAAAAGAATCAATATGTAAAATTATACATAACAGAATATATACATATGTGCTGTTTTGTCTGCAGTATAATTTAGAATGAATATATACTCTATGATGAATACCATGAACTATAACAAAACATTAAAGTGTGTATATGATTAAAACGTCAAAATAATGGGTTAGAAATTAGAAATGGAATGACTATGGTGTTCATGATCCGAACCGCAGACCAATATAATGTGATATTTTTCTCTTTAAGTGGTATATATATTTGTAGAATAACTATTACATACATGTCAAAAGTAAAATACTGTTAAATACTGTCTCTTATTATCATAATAATACTTTGTGCTTGGATAAAAATGCAGAAAAGATAGCGCAGGTCCGCTACTGCAGCCACAACACAATAAGATTTCTAAACTATCCAGAGTGCTGTTCTCTACCAGTTGAGCTATCAGGGCTTGAGATGAAATGATACTTAATCACCATTTTAACAGATACATTTAAGAATTTGAAGTATTTCGTGGCCACAAATGATCATTTTCCTTTACCATACATGTCTGGGACTTCATAACAAATAACCTGTTTCCGTGGTTGGTTTTCGGACTGGACACGGAGGATTACTAATTTGCGTTCCCGTCCACATCGGCTCCATCAAATGTGTTGTGTGTTTGTTTCTCGCGGATGTGCGCTGACACGCCTTTTACCCTGAACTCACCGCTATGTGTGGCAGCAGCCGAGAGATGGGAAGGGTCAGGTGATGATTTATGACCGCGACGCCGCATCCCAGCGCTGGATGATTAATCTCTTCTGGGAACACTTCACGAGTACAAGTTTAACCTACCTCGGCCTTGCACCGACTCACACACACACACACACACACACACACACATGCAGGCGTGTACGCCGCACGCCTGACAAGCGGGACGCAAACACGAGGGCAGAGAGCATGTTGGTGCTTCTGTATGCAATCCCTGCTCAAGAACACACCCTCACAACACAAGCTCACATTTCTCTTCTTCTTCTTCAAGCTCGCCGGGTTCTCGCTCTCTTTCCTCTCCTCACTGACCTCCGAGCTGCAATGTCTCACATTCAGCCGCTCTTCTCTTCCGCTTCATCCATTCATCACAGACAGTCACAGATACTCTCTCTCTCTCTCTCACACACACACACACACACACACACACACACACACACACACACACACACACACACACACACACACACACACACACACACACACACACACACACACACAGTAGGCGAGCAGGCAGAGTGAAGTGAGGGGGCTCCTCTATAAGGACGTTTGGCTCCAGTCGTGGTGAGCATGAGGCTATAGGATTAGTGCTGCTCGCTGCTTCAATGTCTTCATCGTCACACAAAAGAAGGTCCTGACTGAGGTATATTTCACTTTCAACGGCCAAATCTGCCCTTTTGAACTTTCAGGCTGCGATATTTCTACATTGTTTTATATGTGAAATGTAAGGGTGACAAAACAAATCGATGATAAGGAATTGATATTAAGGCTTGTATTTAAACTTGTATTTATTTGTTTTATATATTATATTGTATAGAAATGTTATTCTTATGTTACACCTAAAAAAAACGCAATGCATTGTATTTACAACTGTCTGATATTTTTGCACCAATAAATAAAATATTGAATTTAATTAACAAATGCAAGGCAAACTTAAATGTGATTTATATGTAATGTCCAGGTTATGTTGGTGCTATAGGGCTTGAAACAGTTTCACAACACTAACTGAAACTAATATTGAGTGAGGGTCACAAGCCTTTCTCACAAAAAATAAACGCTTTCTCTCCTTTAATAAACATTTAATGTATTTGTTTATTTTTATTTTTTGCTGTTTGCAGAGTAGTTGTACTGTAGCCTGAATGAGTCTCCTCACAAGAGCTAATTATACAAATACTACTACTACTACTACTACTACTACTACTACTACTACTACTTCTACTTCTACTACTACTACTACTACTACTACTAATAATAATAATATAAATAATAAAAATAATAACAATAATTTCAATAATAATAACAACAAAAGTACTAATGGAAAAATGATAACATAATAACTTTATTTACGTAACATCTTTCAGACACTTCACATAAAAACAAACATGATTCATAAAAACGTTCAGTACATAACAAAAAACATAGTAGTGATAAAAATATAATAAAAGACAAGACATTTTTGAGAACATCCTCCGTTTTTTTTTTTCTTTTTCTCTAAGGTCTTGAAGAGCTAGTATTATTTCAAATCCACATACTGTTGGTAGCGACGGTCTCCTGAATACAACTATCAGTATTGTGTGAGTGTATTTAAAAAAAAAAATTCTAGTAGCCACAAGACATGACTAAAAAGGCCGTATTTGTTCCTTCTGGCCTTGAGTTTGACACACAAGAACACCGTGTTAACTTTCCTCGGCCGTCTCTGGCCGGCGAAATGGAACATATCTTCCTCGTTCTTACATCTGTGAACATCCCTGTGTGCCTGTGAAGAAAATCTCTCAGTTAAAACAGGGGCAAGGGAATGAGTGTAAATACCACACACTGCATTTGAAGCTCTATTACTTCAGCACATTTCCTCAAATCATCCCTTGGTTGCGCTCATCCAAAAGCAGAGGGTGGTGGAGCACATTTCTACTGTAATGAAGTCATTGATTATAGCAGAATAGCCTCAACTTTAGCTCATACTCTGACACTTTCTTCCTCCATCTCCATGGAAGGAGTGTTTTCTAGTGCTGAATCCTCACATCCCCCCGTAATACCATGTAACTTTTCATTAACTAATGGTAATCCGGATCACTCTTCCACACAACAGACAATATATTTAAAAGTGCATTCAATCATCCTTCATATGTCTCATGACCAAAGATCCTCCTCAACGTATTACATCCTCATTCATAGAAACTCCCTCCGGAGTCGTCCACTGATGAAAAAAGCTTGAAGATTGGAGGAGAAAGAACTTTTTTTTTTTTCCCACTGCGGCGAAGGATAAAAGGTTTTATTTGACTGAGCCTCGTACTTAACATAACACTCTGGATCCTAAAAGTGCAGCCAATGAAATAGAAATAAACAGATTTTTAGGAATTTAGAATGTATTTCATGTACATAGAAGTGACATTTAGTCCTCAAATCCCCGTTCAATCCCTTCAACAAACTCCGGAAAAAAAAGGGAGACGTTTTTCCGAGTGCATCTAATCTCACTGATTTAAAAGACTTAAAGCGTTTGTTTTTATTGTGTTTTTCCTCTAGTTAGGACTGAGTAAATGCAAGCGTTAAAATTGAATTGAGTGTCGAGGAACAGAGCATAAAATAACTAGTAGCGGACTAAAAACAAATATAAAAATTCTAGCTTGGTGGATTTGTTGGACTTGAAGAGGTTTTAATCATTTATTTGTGTTTTTTTGTGGGATTAAGGGTATTCAAAGTGCCTGTAATCTCTATAATCCTAACGGAAGGACAACATTTTTTAGAACGTATCAGATCTGGGTTGATTCTGGGATGTCTTGAGTTGAAAGTTCATGGGCAGTGAGTGAACCAGTAGCTGTTTTGAGAGTGAAGTGAATATAACTTATAATTTATATACCAATATAACTTGGTAGATGTTAAATGGGTTTTATAATGGGTCATATTGTGCGTAATATATCTTTAAATTGACTGTTATAATATGCACCAAGCATTTCAAAGAGCGTCTCTTTGAGTCAGCGTGTGTTTTTTCTCGTCCACTCATCTCGACTCCAGTATCAACTTCACATTCATTTAAAAATAGCCCCATAATTGAGAGGGGGAAGTCTGATAAGGTCTTGGTGGCTTTGAAGACGGGGGGGCCGTCGTGTTTGATTTTTTTCTTGTCTTTCAAGACAGAATTCCTGTTCCAGTCGTCATTTGATGTTCAGAGGGAAGATGTCGGGTTTACCTTCTACTTATTCGAGGGTTGTTCGCGACGTCTTCCTCGGCTCGGTGCTGCTTTTTGATGTGACACACCATGCTGAGATTATTCATCTGAGCAGAAGATTGTTAAACAGATCAAGGAGTGAATTTGTTGCTGCTTTAGTGTATAGACGGTTTGTCAGCAATTTACAACAGTCATTAATGAATAAAAAATAACTGTAATTATTTCTGCAATTATTCTTGTGATAATTGCTTTATTGCTATTTATTAAATTATATATTTTCAACTCTTGGTTAATCCATTTATTTTAATGGATGTATTCAAAGGAATATTGAAACAAAAGTTCAAGAGATAGTGTATGATTCAACAAATGTTTCTAATTTAATTATATTATCAACTAGCTTGAATATTCATTTATCATGGGAATTTTGTTTTTGGTTACTGTTTAGGGTTAAGGGTTACTTACATAATTTAAAATAGTACAAATTTGTATTTATTTAATGACTTTTGATAGATTCCTCATTGGGAAAATTATTTTTTCAGTATTGTAGCGCAATTACTTTAAAATTGGGTGATACCCTGCAAAAAAGAAAATATAAATAAAAAAATTTGAGGAAAACAAAACATTTTTGTATTAATTTAATGGGGGAAATATTCTAAAACCAAAGGAAAGTAGTAAGGAGTATATTCTATTTGGTGTTTAAACAAACGTTGTTTTCCTGGTTCTATTAAGATTAAAAAAAAAGTTTTAATGTAAAAAATATATGTGTGGGACAGAACCATGATGCATTATTACATCCCTATTCAACTATTATAAATCTTTTTGTGGTATTTTATTACTATTATAAAGATGCACAACAAAACTTATTTGGAAGAACTTCAGTGAAATGTATCCGAGCAGATTTCTCATCACATGACTCACGGTGCTGATGAGACAAGAATACCTGTTACCTCTAATTAATATTCTCATAGCTCCGTCGTTAAGAATTTGATGTGTTGTTTTTAGTACAAAAAAAAATGTCGTCTGCCTCGGGCCTTGCCGTCAATTCCCACCAACAAATGCTCTCACCATATGCTCTTTTAATGGAGTTTGGATTTTCAAGGATTTAGTTTGCCCTAACAAAATCACTTAAACTGCCTTTGTGTTTATTCCCGCCTGTTTACTGTTTTCATTTTTCCTCCCTGTGCATAACCCAAAAATGAGATAAATCCGACGGAAGGCATATTGCAAGAGTCGATAAATCAGATATACGAGAGCGCAGATGGTGGAATCTCGTGGATTTGTGGATAAAAAAAGCAACATCGTTATGAAATGGAAAGGCTTTGTTCTTTTGAGTCCATGCTCAAATCTGAATAAAAGATAAAGCTGCTCTGAAGGTGTGTTTGAGTTGACGCTTCAACAGTAATATTGAGTGACCAGTAAATTTTATTTGATTTTTTTTAAAAGTAAGCCATCATCTACGATTAAAGTTATCCGCAGGATAAAAAATATGATGGAAAAGTGAACACAATATGAAGGATACATAAGCATTGTACAAACAATGGTGGGAAAACTATGGGTTACCCTACTATATGATTGGACACGGAATACTCTGGATATATCTCAGGATATTTTGATTATGCAACTATTCATCTAATAATTATCTCACTATATTTAGGCAAAAATGTCTCTGAGAAGGTCACGCTTTCTTTTCTTTAGAGCCATTGACAAGAACAGAATTAGCCACAAGGTGAAAGGTGCATTTAAAGCACATTGTGAAACATATTCACAGACATATTTTAACTACAAATCCCCAAAACTAAAAGACAGAACCTTGGCAGGGAGTGGGTAGCAACTGGAGCTTTGCTTTAACTTTCATACTTTCTCTTCTTCCTTCTTCTGTATTTGTTTGGTTCATGTATGAGTTGAGCAAATTTGTGTGCGGTGTTTGGAAAGTTTACTTTCTATGTGAACTCGTAGGAAGTTCAGTTTAACAATTTAAAACGAACGACTCCATATTTTTCAGAATATTCCCTAACTAGTTCATCGGTTGCTATTAGCTTTTTTTTTCAAAATAATTGCAACAGTCTGATAATACAATTTTGAACCCTTAAAGATTTACATCAGCAGCATTTCTGTCTATTTATTCGACAGTATCAGTGATGCGTTTGTGGTCCTCATGTGCAGATTTTCTTTTTCAATGTCGACAGGGATGTCTGTATGGAAATGAAAGGTTTTTCCATCCTCAACGAGTTTGGTATAAAACTCGTTTAAATGATTACAGGACAAATCCTTGGTTCATTTTTTCGAGTCTGTCACCGTGCAGCTCTTTGTTTTGCACAAGTGTTGCCAGATTGGGTGTTTTTATGTTTGGGTGCTTCAGATTAAAACCTGTTTAGAGTGTCTTTTACCAGGTTTTTGCCTGAAAGTCTCTGTAGAAATTTGGCAACCAATTGATCAAAGATGAATGGCGAGTGTGACGTTCACGGACACCAGATTGAACGTGTTTAGAGAATCGTTCATCAGACCAACAATACTAAGTTCAGGTCACGTTCGTCCAAAATAACCAGTTCATGAACTACATTCAAGGAACTCGTTCACAACACATTCTTGATACAGACAGTCTGTAATTCAAAAATGGTCTGGATTTGGCCAGTATGAATCATTTATCGTATCTCCGTCAGGTAAGGAATCTGACCTTAAGCTTTTAACGAAACAAAGAATAGAAAACAGATCTGGTGTAAAGTCACACATTACCACTTGTAAGGAGAAAGAAGAGCAGAGTTTAAATAACTGTCTGAATCATTTCTGAACCACAGAGTTGTTATGTTGCTGTTATATCTTCCAGTCATTATCTAAATACAAAGGTCACCACCAAACACAAACATGAATGAGTTATTATCCTCAGAGACCTGGCATAAAATCAACATCACATATTCTTATACAAGCACTAACAAATACTATCAATGAAAAAAATTGAATGAATTGTGGTTGAGGAACTTTGATAATACGTCAATCTCGCAACGACTTAATATCGATATTTCACTGAGAGGTCCTTTAGTCGTGTTTCCACTCCAAACTCATTCTCCGGTATAAAACACAATAGAAAACAGTGCATTGGTTTATTGACTGGTTTGTTTATAATCTCCACATAGAGGACGAGTGTTTATCATGGTTAATAACCATTTCCTCGCTCATCCTCAGTAAGCCTGGCGACAGGAAGTATCATTCACTGGACTGTAATTTGTGTGGAAACAAAAAATAAACACAAGAGACCAATTATCCTCTCTGGTTTTCCTTCTTTGAATAATTGATAGCAGATTTTGTTTTAGGAAAATCAGTTTGCAGATTAATTAAGATAATCAGGTTTAAAAGAAAAAGCTAGAATAGAGACATTTGTTTAAGTAAAATAAAGGAAATAATCAGATTAGTGGTTTTTGAAACTCTTTGATAATCCATACAAACAAATGTGTTCCCAGAGGGAATGATGATGGTTTTTGTGGATTCTGCTAGAGATTTATGCTTTTTATGAAGTGAATGAAACCTCTGCGGACAGTTTAGTCGTCTTCATAATAGCATCTGAGGTGCTCCACTTAAAGTGAAAAATAGCAAAGATAACAAGGCTGTAAGAAGAAAATTCAACATGATTTCTTATTCCTGCATAAACAACTTAATATTGTGTCATATTTAATTCATAACATGAGTTTATAAAAGACTTGTTTACTTTGCGTGTGGGTGTTCAGGTGGGTGTGCACGTCTACCTGTGGTTGATGGTGTGTGATGTCCGCTTTATAAAGCGAGGCTGATTCCCTGATCCCACAGGTTAAGGAGAGCTTTGGCTCGACCCATCTGGTCTGTTTGTAGGGTTTCAAGCTTCATCCCCGCACTACAGCGAGGCTCAGCCTTCCAGCCGCTTCTGGATTCAGAACTCTGTCACTGCAGCTGTCACCAAATTTTAGTGCTCATTGACCCAATATTCCCCCTAATGATAGTGTGTGTGGCTCCATGTGTGAGTGCGCATGCCAATAATCCTTTGGCATATGTGCTTCTCTTCTTATCCACCCCGGCACTAGTAGAAATAGCAGGGATTGTGGAAATTAGTTTTGTGTATTTTCCAACGTAATGCTCATCCTTTTGTTGCCAACATGAGCTAAAGTGGGAATAGAATGCAGTTTTGGGCTAAGTACAGAGAATCAGTTTGTATTGCTTCATGGAAAATTTTGACTCAATGAAATTTGGAATTTTGTCTTAGTAATTAAACACCTGTTGTTGGCTATATTTTTGACTTAATTTATTTGGCCTGGTGATGTATTTAAAATTCAAAAATGTGTTGCTGAAATGGCTGAGAAAGGTTTATTTAACTTTCATATTTACCATCTTTTATCCAATCGGGTTGAGGAATGTTTTAAAGGAGAACTATTAAGGCAGGTGAGGGTGGAGGGAGGTGTCATGCTTGTGTTGAAAGGGAGATGATGAAATGATAAAATACGTTCTCAATTGTATAATGGACCTGTTGGCGCTAATTTATTTATTTTTTTTAGATCTAATGCTATAATTACAATATATTATTTCACATTTATTCATGTTGATTATTTGTATTAGGAAAAGTGATGTCACAGTAAACACACACTCAATAGTAAAGCTTTATTTCTAAATATATACCATTCCATGACTTCCAAACATTAAAGCAGACAAAAATTCGAACTAAAGTACAATACAAAATGATAAAAAGGATGAAACATTCAATTAATTTTTAAAGATCGCAATAACAAAGTCATAAGCTCTTAAAAACATATTATAAGATAGATAAAAAATACATAAATACAAATAAAAATAAACCATCCTCAAGCAACTTCTGTGTAACAATTGCTTGAGTGACATCCACATGTTAATGATGGGAATGTGTGGAGCAGACAATTGCATAAGTGATACATTTATTGGCAAAAAACATGAGTTTGGTTGACTGAGATTTGGTGTGCGAGGCAAAAGAGTAATCACAAATCTTCCAAAAAAAACCCCAATACTAATTATATATATATATATATATATAAATGTGTCATTGGTAAATGGCTGTCAATCTCCTGCAAAACTGAAATATATTTTCCAGAAACTAAATTATAGGATCAAAAATAATGCATGTTATATTCCATTTTAATTTTAATTTAAGCTGTTTGGAAACTTGATGGCAAGTTACAAAAAATCTCTTAATGTTGTTTGGTTTGATTTACTGTCAAGCTTGAGCTCATGATGCTTTACAGATTTGATGTAATAGATGATGATGAGTCATATGAGTCTGGGTATCATTCGAAAAGGTAATATATATAATTAATATTGATTCTGATTCCCTTCTCTTCAATAATGAGCATGATATTTTTCAACACCAATTTCATGAGATCAATTTAAAGAAAGGGAAAATTACATTATAAATTGCACAAACCTTGTGCAGAATTATTCAGCTTTGGTTGTGTTACATTCACTTTGTGATCTAAATTCCATATTTACTGTTATAACCATAAAACAAGATTCGAAGAAAGCCTCCACAAACTACTAATATTATTTGTTTTACACATCACAACAAAGAAACACATTAACGTAGATCTATATTTTACAAGATGCCTGAACCCTTGCAGACAAACATTGTGGCCATCTTGTGATTTATATACTGTATGTAAATATATTGATACATGTGAACTACGTTTGTGGGCGTAACCTCATCTCTTGTAACTATGTATTTCTCCTGCAAGAGACAATCACGTGAACCATGGGTACTAAGACGCAGCTTGTTTTAATGCTCAGTACTACCAAAGAATTTTGTTTGGACCCACAGAGGATCCAAAGTCCGAAAACCAGCACTAAATATAAGACTCATGAATACATCAGGAGTGAAATCTAACATGGCTAATCAGTTTAAACTGGATTCTGTTTTTTTATTCTAGATCTTTCTTGGCCCTAGTGATAGCCACAGTAAATACAACAGAACATGTATCTTATTGAGAGGACATTTCTCAAGAAGACATGAAGCATTTCAAATGGTGTTAATATCCACAAACCTACTATGTTTATCTGCCCGTCTTATCCTCAAGCTTGGTGTGACCTCGTTGAAACACCACCGAGCTAAAGAGGATCAGTGTTTAGATTCACTCAGATTACCCCAGTCTTTGTCGATGGCCGTCCCTCTCTCTCTTTCGCTCTGTGTGTATGCCCTCCATTTTTTCCCTCTCCCGTCCACCTAGTGATGAATAGCCACTCCATCCAGAAGTTACATTTGGACAAGGACAAATGGTAAAACAGAGGCACGCACACACACACACACACACACAGACACACACACAATGCTGCAGGGCTGGGTAACATTTGAGGGGCAGGCTAATGTCAGCTGACCAAAGCCTTGGTGGCTCCCAGTCATCCGTGGCTGCCAACTCCACTAACGTCAGCTTCTCTCTACACTAATAGGACAAAGGCAGCCTGCTTTTTTCAGCAGCTTTTATTAGGGCAGTGTGTGTGTATGAAAGAAAGGAGGAGGAGTGTAGTTAGGATCCGTGAAGCTATTTTTTGTGACGTCTGTGACATGAAGGGAAGCCCCAGCAGGTAAGAGGACAGAAAGAATATGGGTCTTCATGGTTGACAGCAACCTGCCACTGCCCTGGTTTCCCCAGCGTGTCAGATTTTTCTTCCACATGTTCATTTTCTGGGTTTACTACTTTGTTTCGTGTTCTGTTGTTGCCACCGTTGTAGCTCTCGTGCGACTTTAAGAACGGCTGCCTGTCAGGTTAGATATTTCGGTACACTAACTTGAACTTTTATGTTAAGAATATCTCGACTCCCATCTGACAATGAGTACTTATTTATTATTTATTTACATATTAAATAGCTACAATATTTTTGATAGCCCAAAAGATGCTGTCAAAATACTATAAAGTGAAAATTATATATTTTTAGACTTCATAATACTTATACTTCACAATTATAGTCGCCCAAATTATTCTTATTATGATACAATATGTTAAAAATTATTAAAATAACAACTCAATTGCTGTGATTTATATTTGATCATATATTAATAAAAACATTGCAATCATTTTAATGTATTTTACTTTTAACGTCTTCTTTAGTGATTTTAGGTAACTGAATCATGAAAAAAGTATATATATTTAATATATAATGCTCATTATGACTGACTGAATTTTTTTTAATGTTTTGTCAGATATAAAAAACTTGTTGTTTTTTTTTTTCGGCGTATTTTATTTGGCTTTGTTAAATATTTCTGTAAAAAAAATTCAATTTTCAATGTTGGCAAATATTGCTCAGAAATGTCGATTGAAATTTAATCATTAATAATAATAACCATAATTGTTATAATAACATTGTATTCTATTAAAAATGGTACAATCTTACATGATCCAAGGCAACAGAATGCATTTCAATTACTGTCCTAAAGTTTTTGCTTTGCTGCTAATTTTGAACGTGATTTGTGCTTTGTGATGTATTTTTACATTTTGAAAATCAAGAATAGTTTTGCAAAAAATGGCTCAAAATTGTTGATTTATATTTTAACATACGTCAAAATTAATAAAACCATAATTGTTATAATTATTATATATTTTAACTAAAAAACTCACTTCAAAGTATCTTAAACCTTTTCATAAACAAGTTGCTTCTCTAATGATCTAAGGCAACTTAAATATTGCATATGAATTTTAATTAAAATGTTTAATGAACAATATTTGGGAGTTATATATCGTCTCCCAGTTATTTATTGTGTTGTTTTTCCATTTACTGTCGCTTCCGTAAGGTTGCCGTCATATTGACAACCCAAATGTAGAGTGAACCAGTGTATGTGTTACACACTTGTATGCAAAATTTCATTTGTGGATAATCACCTTTGGCCACATGGATGTTAAAATAAAACGTGAATTCATTTTGCCGACTCTTAACTGTCATCCTCCCACACAGCGGCAGCAGGCTTCTTGACAAAAGTCTATTTAGCCCACACTTTCCTAATAAGTGGTTGGCCTAAAACCAACCAGCTATACGAGGCAAAAGTACTCTTTAAAAGAATCAGGGACATTATAGGGAGTCTTACCTTCAGGGGAGGATTATTCAATCTTTGAATATTTTCTAGAACGCTTCGCTAAACAAACACTTCAGGTGTACATAATCATCTCTCTAAGCAACATGGGTCATTTATTTATAGTGCGGTGGAGCTGTGGTCTCATCACACGTCAGATTTCTTTATTTCAGTAATGAGCAAAGAAAAACTTGACTTTTACCATTGATTGTTTTTAGATACCCTGCAGGTGAAGGAACAGTCGACTGAATATTAGATTGAATCTCGGTTGTGGATTATATTTTGGTCTGCACTCTTACGTTCTGTTTTCCTTCATGTATTAACTAGAAAAAAATATCTACAGAGTTGAATAGCTACAATTTCTTATAATTATATTTTACAGTTAAGAGTCATGTTACTTTCTGAAAACTCAGAATCTGCAAAGTATTGACCATTCCATTTATCACTTATTTAAAAAAAATACATTTATTTGAAATTGGAACAACCCTCTCAGTAACAGTGACCCGAACAGCTCCCATAATGCTTTGCCGCCCAGCCCACCAATTACAGCTATTGTCACCATAAGTAAAGTGGGTGTGGTAAAAAGTGCCTGTCAAAAAGTACTATGGTTGATTTAGAGCCTATGCTGTTTAAATAAAGCACCTGCTGATCCTGACCACAGCTTTCTATGATATAATTACAAATGTGGTACCATGTGGAAATAATCTGTGCAATAGCGAGCCTGTGGTAGGGGAACCGTGATCACGGATGGACCACTGTATATTCAAAGTAAACAATTGGAAAGGGTAGAATAATTCAGTGTCCCCTGGACCCAGCTTTTTTGTGGGTATAGTTTTCATCGGTGATCTGCCCTTCATAACTGGAAGGAACTCAAGGTAGTTGAATAACAGTCAAGCGGGGTTTTAGGGTTAAAGAAAATCCAAAATAGTTAAGTGAAAATATATGAACATTGAAACTGAAATTTGATGAATGTTTATGTTTGATTAAACATTTAAAGGGGTATTATTTAAGGACCGGAATAAAAGATTTTTACAAATATGCTTGCTCTAGGGACACAGTCATCATGGCAAGCCCTTTACACCAACCACGATACATTGTCTTCATTTTGAAAGACCTCTAGATGGAACTCTCGGCTTTAGTTGGCCGTTATTTCAATCAAAACAAGCCAATGCTTTTTTTAGCATTCGAAATGGCATTCGTAGCAATTAGACCATTAAGAACAATAAACTTCTACAGCTCTCTATCTCTATCAAGTGACAGAAATTCCACCACCTTTATTCCGACACCGTTGAACCAGCATAATCAGGCCATCAAGATACTTGTGATGAACCTTTTCTATGCTAAATGTGATGCTAATGCCACTGAAGTAACTCAGCAAGAGTGTGGAGAAGTTTCCATGGTAGGGTCTTTTTTTTCTTTGTGTAGAGGTTTTATCCTTCCTAGTTATCAAAGGTAGCTTCAAAGGAATACTTCAGTTGATTGGTCGGTTAGTTCCGTGTCAGAGAGGAGAATATGCGGATGATTGATGATCTTGTCATTTCGCTCCCAGTAAAAAGTCGACTTTGCTGCAACAACAGCATGAGTGATGTGTAAAAGTGTTTCTGTTCTCTGTGTGTGTTTGTGCGCGCCGAGATTGCATGCAAATGCAAGTGTCTGGAGGGTGAGTTGCGTCTGTGGTTGACTGTGGCTGAGTGGAGAGAGCTCATTTGAGAAGACGCGATCTGAGGAGCGATCAGGGAATTCCTCCATCATCATGCTCCTATAAATCATCTCTTTAATCAGGCTGAAACTCCCTTTCAGCGCACAGCTGACAAACACATCCACGGACACACAGTGTTCGAGTTTCCCTGAGAAAAAAAAAAGAAAAAAGAAGCAGGATGACAGAGTGTGACGGCGTCACATCGCGGGGTAAATGATGAGCCACAGATAAGGTAGAGTGACTGTATGAATGGAAGAAACAAATATCGTTGAACCAGGTTGGCAGAGTCAGTGCGGAGCTGAACGGTGCCAAGCTGGTAATTGGATCTCAGCCTCTTCAGGGAGACCACAGACACTGGGGAAGTGATGCTGAGACTAGATTGCTCAAAATCCCTCTATCCTGTGCTTGCATCAGCCGAGTGGAGCTATCCATGGACTGTATTACATTCTCATTTAGTTGATAGAATTCAACCTAGAGCTTAAACACAACAGAAACATCATCATCATCGGAGCGCTGACCTCCGGCGTTTTAATCTGTTTCTAATCTGATATCCAAAGAAATGAAATGTCTGGGCTTTATTGAAGAATCTAAATTAATCACGTAGTTTTGCTCACGCTCTGCCTCAATAAGAGAGACACGGGGAATAAAGTGGAGACTTGAAGTTACATAATTCTCCTAAGTAATTTTCTACATTAGAGAAGTTTTTTTTTCTTCTATTATTTGGGAATTGTGTTCAGATATATTGAGTGAAGCCTGTTCTGAACAGTGATCTCAAAGCTACCTAGAGGTGATACAAATAGATAATTTTCGGTAAACAAAAAATAATTGTTTCCCTACCATCAGTAACCCTTGACTCAAATTTAAAGTAGGAATTTATTTTTACTATTTGATTTTAAATCCTCTTTCCACCAAGTATTTAACCCTTGTGTTCTCTCAGGGTCCGGGTGACCCGAAGATCCGGACCCTGAGAAAACACAAATTGGTTTTCAAAATCAAAAAAACATTTTAAATGCCGTGAATGAACTAAAAAGAACACAAATATTTATATATATATATATATATTTTTTTTTCCTTTGGAGAAGTAATCGATTGGGTGTAAAATCGGTTGATGATTAGGAGCTTTTATTTCTGAATTAGGAGTTCTGAGTTATAACTCTTCACAATTAGCCCTCGCTCGATTGTTTTTCTAAAAAAGGGGTCCCTCCTTGTAAAAAAAGTTTTGATACCGGTGAATGATGCCAAAATAAAACTTTAATTTAAGTCCTTTTTAAAATCAACCGATTCAATAAGCTAGTAATCATTGTGAAAAGTAAAACGTCATATTCTCTTTCTTTTGTTTGTAATTTCTAATATATGTGATTTGCGATTACTTGATCAATTGATAGAATCTTAAGCAGAATACTGGATTACTAAAATGCTGCAGCACTATTTGTTTCTCTAAGTTGTTTTTTTTCTCGTTCATATTTACCGCCTTTATTGAGGCATAGAACAATGAAGCACTTCTGGACGCAGATCACTTGAATAAAAGCGAAAACTGGAGGAACTTAGTGAATCCGGAGGGAAGCAGGAACAGCTGGAGGGTGAAAGGTCAGTCTTCCAGTAGTTCTGCTATAAATTATAAAGCTGCTGTAGGTCACTTAGATTCAGCTCATGGAGGAATAAAACCAAGGAGCCATGCTTAAAATTAGATTTTGGCCATGGAGGAAAAGGAAAGGGAAGGTAAAAGTTCTCATGAATACATTGTTTTGCAAACTCAAAGGAGAGTTTTTGTGATAATATTTTTTAATTTATTTTAAATTGCTACTAGGCAACAAGGTTTAGTTCTACCGCCATGATTAAATGGAGAGCTAAATCAATTTATTTTGACAATGAAATTATAAAAATTAATTTGTTAGCGGAGACTTTTCTCAATGTGTAAAGTTTATAAAGTTTGTTAGTCCTGATGTAGTTTGATTATTTCTCTTCAGGAATAATGTATTCGCAGCTCACAATGAATGGACTGGTGTTGGTCAGGAAAATACATTTGCAACCCGACGCTCCTTTGATGCAGCTCTTGCAGTTTAGAGAGAATGTGGAAATGAAAAAATTATAATATGATAAAATGTACCTATTTTTTCAATAAGTAGTCGATTGTTAACAAGTATATTTAGTTCCTTACATTTTGATGAATTTTTCTATTTTTATTTGCCAAAAATATTTCTGGAAAGTAAACTTTTTCAGGAGAAGCAACATTATTGGAAGATTAAAACATACCATATATTATATTTAAGCTAATTTTCTTGTTCTAATTTCTATTCTCTGTGATCTGTTTCTAATGTTGTTTTCATATTCACCCTTAATGAGAACCTGAGCATCCTCAACCGTGAAGCTTCTACTCTGCTGCTTGTATCAAGTCCACCCTGCCTGCACTCTCTTCTTCACTTTTTTATATCTCTGTTAGACAGATCCCAAAGACTCGTACTCTGTATCAAAATGAGAACAGAGACAAGTGTTGGAATAGCAAACAGAGTCAGAATCCAGATTTTACCACCAGCAAGGAGTGGAGGCGCTTCTCATGGCTCTTTCCAAACCACCTCTCTCCTTGCTGGCTTTTTATTCCATAGTTCAGATGAAGACACACTTGAATATTAACAGTTTTCTCATTTGTTGCTGGACGGAGCCAGCAAAGACCGGTTTTCTGTATGAGTCAGTGAGCGCGGCATAAGAGCCTGCACGGGCAGACCAACATACATACACATTTATTGTGATAAAACTATAAGCAACATAAATTCTTTAACAATATTCTAATATTTTAACAGGGGGGGAAAGTCCAGAATGGTTATTTTACATTAGATTTATTCTAGAGTAATTTATGATTTTGATTTGTTGATATTCATTGTTTAGAAAATAAACTTAAATGTTATTTAATTATAAACTTTCCGAAAAAGAAATATATTTTAAAGATTCAAACATACTAATACTATATATATATATATGTGTATATTTCGATAAATTAAAAAATAAATTGAAAATATAATTAACTTCCTCTTCATCTTGGCGTTTTTATTTAATTTTTCAGTTTCTGCATGATGTATTTTTGGGAATATTAACTCGGTTAACTTCACTTTATCTGCCAGATAAGTGTTTTTACAGCTCTGAGTGGGATTTGTTTGGGCAAACTGTCCTAAATGGATCTTCACCCGTCAGAGTTGGTAAACCCCTGGTCTAGAAATAACAACACAATTAACGCGATTCTTCAAAATAAAGATCTATAAAGAAGCAAAGACAGTTGTCTGGAGCGAGAGATGATTATTTCCAAGTCTTCTAAGAAAAGCCGCCGGAGAGGGGAAAGGTCAGCATACCCATGTGTAAACAGCAGATGTGAAAATCAGCCGCACAAGCCACCACCCCGGGCTTCTGCGGTCTCCGGATCACATCATGTGTTCCTCCTCCCGCGCTCTTATCCATCTGCCGTAGTCCTTCAGCTAAAGTCTGTACGGACGTTCGAGAGTCCAGCCTCAAGGATTCAGGTGCGTTTAAAACAAGGTTGCTTCTATTAGGTTTTACACACGAGTCAGCAGTAAAGGGAGGTAGCACAAGGCGAGCTCCTTCTCATTAGCGACGCCGACTCCGTACTGGCAGAGTCCTAATTGTTTTTCTCTTTAACTGAGCAACTTCATCAATAATCATTAAATGGCTCTTGAGCAGGTGGGACACTGCTTGACTTGGTCACACGGAATCCTCCACTCGAGTCTATTCTTACAGTAGATTCATCCTGATGACAATACAAAGATCACAGCTCACTACTTAGCACTGTCACCTTTAATGAAAACAACATATTCATTCTCATTAAACACTTTTCCTCATCGGATATAATGAATAGATCTATAAATATCAAACTACATGTTTATTGTTGAGCAGTTTGTTAGTGGTTTTATTACGTTTAATTTTTTTTAACCAAAATAAAGAAAGAGAGGATATGAGTAGTTCATCGACCTTTTTTTTTATTCATAATGCACGACTGCATGCCTACAGGTTTGATTCAATGCAAAATGTATAGCGTTTGAATGAGAGAAAATGTATTATTCAGTCTTAGTAGTAAGGTTATTCAAAATTGCAAGGAATCGCACATTGATCGTACAATTAATTCCCCCAAAAATAATGGAGGCAACATCAGCCCATATTTTTACTTTTCATAAGTTTTAATTGGCACGACTTAATACATTTATTTTAGAGATTTAAGGCTGAGGGAGAGCGACAAGAGTAGGGATGTTTGAAAAGAAATAGAATGGGGTTGAAAGCTCAGTGGAGAGCAACAGAATATGTTCATGTTTGATTCATGTTTTTGATAGAAAATCTACAATGACTGTAAGTAAGTAATTTATATTTATATAGCGCTTTTCTAGACTGTTGTTACTTCTACTATGCAAAATATATTCTGCAATAACATAATAATAATAATGATGATAGTACATGACAAACTATGATAAGACGTTATTTTGTACAATTTTTTGGTTAACAATGTTAAACTTTCAAGTTGGGTTACTGTTAATTAGGCATCAAATAGGCTACAGGTTGTTTTAAATCAAAGCTAAAACAAACTTGTAATTTAGGCCATTAAATATTTGTTCTAATTGGATTTGAAATAAGAAACTAACTTGGATTTGAACTTGGATATGAAAGGTGAAATTACTTCTTCTTTCTTTCCTGGCTAAAAAAAACAAAATGGCTAACGGACCATCATAAAGGCTTATCTTAGTTCCACTTAGGGCTGGGTATCGATCGTACATCTCAGATTACCTGTACGGATACAGATACCCTCACTTCGATACTGCTTACTTATTGTTCTTTTTGTTGATACCAATTTCATAATCAATTGTAACAGAAATAAGATGACACATAGTAAGTAAGTGAGTATAGGTTATTTGGAAAGTGCCTTTCAAGACCAGGGTCACAAATTAACAATCAAAAACAATATACACCCAAAAATACATGCTTTAAAGGAGATTCTGATCCACAGACCTAAAGCCCTAGCTGGGGGTGTAAGGCTGGATCAGATCACTGATGTAAGGAGGAGCCTCACCATAAATAGCTCTGTGAGTAAGAGAAGATCCTAAAAGAAACTGGCAGCCAGTGATGAGTTTTAAGGATCGGGGAAATGAAAGTTCTTCTACTAGAGCAGAGTTTTGTATTTACTGCAGGCGAGACAGTTCCTTCTTGTTTGGACACGAAAATAAACTGTTACAATAGTCTAAACGAGAAGACACAAACACATTAAGCTCCAGATCGTGTTGTGACATACATTTCCTAAATTTAGAGTTTTTTCACGGTTGAAAGAAACTGTTTCTGCTCAGTTTTCTGAAGTGTTTAACTAGAGACATCCACAAAACTTGAGTTTTATAGCTTCGGGTAATGTCCATTGCAAGCTGTTAACAAATAATTTCCAAAATAAAAGAATACTTTTTTAAGTACTAAGTTTGTCAATTGACACTTTTTTTTTAAAGAAAATTGGCATCAAAAGACGAAACATGTTTTTGATATTCTCAAAAATACAAATCAATGGAATACCGTTCGATACTTAGTCCTCTTGCAACTGTTGCTAAAATGATAAATGTGTCAAATATCCCAGTACACTGCAGTTACTGGTGTTCCAGAATGATGAGTTCGAGGAAAATTAAATGAAAATTCAAGGTGAGGTTGGTGCTGCTGTACTTCTGTTAATGATTTACATTTCAACCATGACCAGTGTGTAGTTTTTCTAGCTTGTTGAAGATGGATATAAAGTCAAAAGCAGTTTGATAAAACAATACATAACTTAAAAAAAAATATTGATGGAATATTGGATGAGCATTTTTGAACGATGAAAAGATCTTTGTGGAATCACTTGATTTTAGATTTACTCAGCTTCCAGTCCTCCCAATGTCCTCGAGTGCATATTTGTCTCCTACATTGCCTCTGCTCTCCGGCCTTATCTCTGTGTGTCTAGCACTTTCTCCTGCTTACCGTGGGTGACATTTCATCTGTACGTTTGGGAACATGCTGCGTACTATAAAGGGTGTCAGCGCAACGTCTCTCATCCCCACCCTCTGTTTTCATCCATTTTCTTTCTTCCTTCATTTACTTTACCTTTTTCCACTGTCCCTCTGTCAATCATGTTGTTTGTATCTCATTTTTTGTTCTTCCCTTTCCTCATTTCCGCCTGTTGTTTTTTATAGCATATGATTAAAGTCCCCCACGGTTCCTTTCTAATGCAGTTAATTCTCAGTGTTGCACATGCAACCCATTATTGTAGCAACATGGAACAAGCTCTTCCAATATGTATGGTGTGTGTTCTGGGAGTGTTTCTCTTGAGATCCCCTTATATATGGCATTCAACGTCGCTCCCTCTGTGTCTGTCTGCTGGTCTTTCTTCTACTGAGTCTACCCCATGCCAGCCCTTGTCTGTCTCTGTTATGCTGATCTTGATTTGGTTTGTTCTTAGTGTCACCCCCTCCCAGTCCTGTCATCTGGTTCTCATAGATGTTCGTATTAGAGGAAGCACGTCCCGGGGCCTCGTGTTTGCACGGGCTGTGTGTTCACAGCAGAGCTGCCACAAAAGCTTTACAGCGAAACACAGTGTGCCGGGTTCCACTCTAACACATACTAATCATTTGTGTTCTTTTAAATTTCCTGCGGAGATGTCGCCGCGTTGGCGAAGTTTTTACGTGAATTCTTCTGGCAAGGCCGCGCTGATGTGTGCACGCTTAAGTGTGTGAACGTGTTTGAAGAGTATTGGGCGCTTTTCATTTGGTGTCCACCCACCACCATTTGAAGAAAGAAAACTATGTCCTGAAAAAAAAAAAAAGGGAATCCCAAATGGGGAAGCAAAGATCCAACAAGAAAAACATTTTAATTATTAGGAAAGTACATGAATAGGAATTTAGAAAACAGCTTCCTTTAATAACTCAATTATTACTCAAAGCCTGATTATATATGCAAACACTGAGTGCAGACCACTGCCAAGCAGCTGATGTTCTTCGATAGCGTTAGCTTCTGCTAGCTAAAGGCAGCTCAGAATCTAACAACCACATACACAGTATTATTAATGATTGCTTTTATTTATTTGTGTTTTAATCCTAAGAGAGAAAAAAATAATTAAAAGATCGGAGAAACAATCTTTGTCACAGTACAGTCTTAGAATACTTTTACAATGATCCAAAAAAGTATTACATTTGGGAAAAAAAAGTAAAGTAAAAAAGAAAATCCAGACAAGAAAAAAAGAGGCAGGTCAAGGCTGGAGACTCAAACCGGCAACCTAAAAAGAGGCAAAAACTCAAGTTGGGAACAAAACTATTCTGTAGCCTATTACTGACTGAGTGTTACTTTTATTAACTGGAATACATATTCTATAATAAAATAGGAATAATAATAATAATAACAGCAATAGTTTAAATAAAAGTACATGACTGCCGATGGTAAGATTTACTACAGTAAGTAACCGTAAGATTTTTTTCTATATAAAAATAAACATTTTTTGGCCAACAATTCTTGTTTTTAATCAAAGCCAAAAACAAAATGTACTTCCTGCTTTTATAGACATGATTCTGAAGTAATCAAGCCCCAAAAAGAATACCAAAAGAAAAATGACATTTAGGCCAATAAGCCATCTTGGAATTCAACGTGAACTTATGTGTAGTCTTTCCTTTTCTTTCGAGTGTTTATGATAAATTATAACTTAAATTATATACATACATTAATAACAATGATCTATAATGGCTGTACCTTCCTAACTGAATACATTTACTGCAATACAATGGTAAACATAATAATAATAATAATAATGACAACAATATTTATAATAATATTAATGACTGACTATGGTAAGATGTTACATGGTCCACTAACTTGATTAATTTACTATGTTAAATTAACTTAAAAAGACACAAAATAATTATGAGATTTTATCCTTGGACCCCAGACAATCATTTTATATAAATGTACCAAAAATACAAGCTTTAATGTTAAAACTATTGTCGCAGTCGTAGGGCTTTTCAACCAATCTAGCAATTCTCGCTCAGCAATTACCGTCGCTGTATCTCGGTGAGACTGAAGTGCATCCACATACTGGACATTGTAACGTTTGCTTCCAACCCACAGCGCCACATGCCACCCAATTAGAACGAATCTACTTGGCCTACCCAGCTAGTTTCCGTTGCCCACACAATTCTAGATTTGAAGGTCGAACCGTCTTAATTTGACTTGTGCAATGAGAGTTGTCAAGTTGACAGCCGGCAATTGGTTCTGGCTGTGAGAGTGCATAAACGCCGAGCTTAAAGTTGTACGCGATTTAGTCTTACAGAGTCAGTTTTTTTGTTGAAAAAAGAAATTGGAAACGGAGTGAGCCTGCCTTTGAATTTACATTATGATCAAAAATTAAGTAGAAATTTCTACCAATAATGTAAATATTTTTCAGAGAAATAAAAAGGATTCTTTCAATATTTAAGTGGATAACTTAATATCTTGTCATATCATAAGTAAATACATTGCTTATACATTATGTCAAAAGATTAAGATGGCAGCAACCTACTAATAAAACTGCTTTAATGTTTAAATCCGTTAATAAAAGCACATTTAAAACAAACTGACAAATTCACGGGAGTGTGAAGGTCCAGCTTGATTGGACCATCACTCTCTAGTTAGAAAACAAACCAATGGGCTTCTGTCTTTTCATTAGAAGTGCTTAGAGATTTCATCGAATCAACCAGCTGTCAATTAAAACTGCTGCTTAAGGATTTCCTGACTCCCTCACACGTTTCAAATCTTGAAGTTTACCCCCCAAGATCCAGTAAGTCTCTCATCATGACCAAGATTTGAAGTTTTTACTTCATCAAGTTTCCCCAGTCTGAAATCTTAGCGAATAAGATGATACGACAGCAGAGTCCATCCTGACTCAATTATGGGCCACACTCCTCCAGCCAGCTGTAATCACACCCACTTTATTTATAAGTCTCTTGGAGGTGGAGACTTCTGGGATTGATGACGTGCGGTGACAAACTTTAATCGTTCACAAAGCTAAGATGCATCCGTAACGGCACCTCTTTACAAAATGTAAATTTATATTCAACAGACTGCAGATAGAAAAATAAGCTTTTAATATCAAAAGACACGTTGTTTAAACTGTGTTGTCACATCTTCATGTTCACAACTCCCTGTTTATCAGTGGTACTGTGGTACAGTCGACAGTGAAACAACTTATAGGTGTGACCTTGTAATTGGCATAATAAGGACTAGAAGAGATTGAAAGAGCATTAGATTACATAACGCTATTTGCCATTGATAACGTCATCAGCTTTAATTCAGGATTTTGACTACTAAAAGTACTAACCCCAACCCTAACCCTAACCTAACCCTAACCCTAATCTATTTATGGTTCCTCGCACACGGTTCAGGACCAGAGGAGAAAAATCTTTTCAGGCTGTTGCTCCTAAGCTTTTGCAACGATTTTCCTCTCTCTTTGCTTATTCCTTTAAGAAACATCTTAAGACGTTTCTATTTGTTCAGACTTTTCCTTGATTTTCTGGAACTCCTGTTATGTTATCTGTTTTATCTTGATCTTTAAAATATATACTTTATTGAATATTGTTTTGATTGTTTAAGTGCTTTGTGACCCTGGTATAGAAAAGCGCTATACAAATAAAAATTACTTACTTACTTACTTACTTATATTCAAATATATTTTCTTTTTTTAATATTTATTTCCTGAGAAGACCTAAGAAAAGACAACTGTCCTTAAGCAGAGAACTTAACAAGTCTATTTACTGTATATAGTTACTGGTTTAAATGATCTCTTCGTCGTCAAAGTTGACCCCACGAGGGTTGCATAAAATCCATCCATAATGTCTTGATAATGTTTGGAAAAAATATTGGAGTCCCTTTCTCCATTTTACATTTTCTTCTCCTTTGCTTCACTCGAAAGGCGGCAACATTGAAAACATGCCCAAAAAAACTGAACAAGTTTTAAAAGACTTCTCCCTCCTGTCAACAATTACTGATCTGTCTGCTTCTTCACAACTCTCAAACAACCTTTGTTGTGTGCACAGATCCCTGTTAGAATAAAATATCTTTCTACTCCACAGAACGTATCGAAGGGACAAATGTGAGGTGAATGAGAATGAGCCGAGAATCGCAAAAGTCTTGCGAAAGAACAAAAGAGAAAATAATTCTTGTCCTTGGAACCCAGAAACAAATTTGTTATAGCAGGTGGCACCAGATCTATTGAAGAGTCAGATGAATGAAGAGCACAATAGGTGGAAGTTATCTCATCTGTTCCCACTTGTCTCTTCTAAACTCTCCGTAAACGAGGTGCCGAGAACAGACGCAGCTGCTTTGTAATCTGCATTCCATTGTTGCTTCAAATGGAGCGTTGAGACGTGTTGTTTTTGTCTCTCAGTGGATTATAACAACTTTATTACAGACATGGGACTGGGTGTTTTTTATACCACAACTCAAGCATCTGCAAATAAACTATGAAAAAGAAAAATCCCTGTGTTCCAGTAAACCAATAATGTTTTGCCCTGATAAATTAAAAAGTTTTGTCTTCGACGTAAAAAGGAGGTGAGTATATTTGATTCTCCTTGAGTAAAAATATAGTGATCCATTTAAATGATTGGGCGGTGATATACCACACCCCTTTTACTCTTCTCTCTGTCTCCTTTCAAAGCTCTTGCTTCAAGGGAGAGTCCGAAGAAAGAGGGTTGGTGTTTTAAAATTCAAAGCTGGTTCAAACAGTTTTTCCAGATCACCTATCCCACCAAAGTCCTTAAGCCTTGTGTTTTTTGGGTTGCATCTGGGTCACCTTGACCCAGATGCAACTGAAGGGATACCACAAACACATTTGTTTTCAGGCCTCTGGGTCACGTTGACCCAGAAATGTTGCGAGTTCAAATTAAGCCTCAAACTATTTAAGTATCTATGTATTTTAACTCTGATTTCTATATATATATATATATATATAAATATAGTCATAGGGATGAATTATGCATCTTGGTCACACTAAGATTTTTTTTTAATGTTTTTTTTCTTAAAGAAAGACAATACATATTAATGAACAAAAATTTGACAGTAACATCAAAAACTGCTTCTATTAGGTATCCAAAAATATAGATATACGTATGTTCATCTACTGTATATTGTGAATGTCATTGTTTCTCTTGTGAGTCACTGCTTACTTTAGTGCTTCTTGGTGCGTCAGTGAAAGTGTCCTACAGAAACATGTATTTGACAATTAGTTCCTCCTCCATTAACCTTTCATAATCAGATGGAAAAGCAAATAAGTAGAAAATGTCCCTTGTTATTTGCTTGGAGAGCTGAACATTACTTACAGAGACTATGTTGGGAAAGATTTATAAAACACGAAGGTGATGTGAAGAAGGGAATAGTTGTGCTCGGGGTCAAAGCTATTCCAGGGCTGTGATTACTGGCTGCAGGATTTACCGTGAACGCCTGTGTGCACATATAACAGCGGAATGCACTTGACTGAGCTCCAACATGAAGTGCAACTTGTTTGCAGGGGCTGAACACGAACCTTTGGCAACTTTTTTATTTTTCTAATCACAAAACTCTCTGCCTTACAAGACTCATTCGCTGCTTTGGCCACTCATTTGCATGACAAAAGGCTTACTTAATTATTAAAGACGACTTATTTGATCAATACGGGGGAGCTGTATCCGAAGGGACAATCTGAGCCACTGGATTCTATAGGCCTTCATTATTCATGAGCACCACGGAGAGCGACTGGGCAAGAAGGCGAAAGAGAGGGAGAGGAAGAGATATGTAGCACCAACAAAGACTACAGTGTCCCATTTCATGTGTATTAAAAGTTTTCCTCTTTTGGTGCTGATGAATATTTTACATTGTGTGAAACTTATATGGGACGAGTCTTGAGTGTGAGGAGAGAGGGAAGGGTGAGAGGTGGGGACAGTGCTACTGTGGAAACACTGTGGTTTGTTTGGATAGTGTCAATAATTACATTTTATTAAGTGATTGAAATTAATATCTGTATAAAGTATATTTTTGCAAGTCAAATGCAGATATTTTTTATAAAAAAAAACAAAACATGAATAACATGCATTTAAAAAAGTAAAGTTGAACTTGAATGTTATAAGCATGTATCAATGGAAGTATGGGTATCACTTGAAGACTATTATTTACATTTGAAACACTCCTTTAAAGGGATAGTTCACCCACATTTCATATTTAACAAACTCACCCTCATGTAGACCAAGGGGTGGTATACTTTTCAGAGTAGACTTGTCTTTTTTGAGTTACAGGAATAGATGTATGTAATATGACCGTCGCAAACGGGATTTTGTTCGTCCTCCTCGTCCAAAAAGACGCACCAAAAACATCTAAATACCTCCATACTTCCTGTCTGTCCTTTTGGACGGAAAGGACGAGAAAATTGGGAGCAGTTTGCAACCGTCATATAATGCATGTAACTCCGAAAAGACACAGATTACGCTGACCATAATCCCAAATCAACATGAGGGTATGAAGAAGATGAGTGGAAATTAGAATTTTGGTTTGCATTGCCATACTATTGCCTTTAGTCACTTCGATACACAATATAATTTCCCTAAATTAAAGTTCAATTTTAGCAATTTCAATTTAATTTATTAGCATTTGAAATGTGATTCATTACAATGGCTATTGTGTAACAGCTGAAACTGACTCGCACAACAAACACAGTAGCCTCACATAAGAACAGGAGTTGTTGTCACTCCTTCTGCACCACAGAGAGTAATAGACATTGATTGGGATATAGGCTGTATTATGATACTGTGTTTTCTTTTTCAAAGACCACTAGATGGCACTCCAATTTAAAAAATATGCCAGGTCATGTATTTCAAATGTATCATGACATAGTGTCTATGGTACACACTTGTTTTATGACGCCTCATCAACCCATCACTATGTTTAGATGATACTGTGGTTAAAGACTCAATAATATAACATTTACTTATAGTATGTTTTATTTGTATTTTATTTAATTATTTTGGCAACATGAAGCAACAGTGGTAGATGAATGAATGGCATAGATGAAGACATCATGAGTTGACTGATTTAGGTCTAAGAAAAAGAAGGAATACCGTGTTGCAAACATAAGTGTTAAGCTTGCGGATGAGTGCACCTTTCCACTTTGTCATAAAGTCCATTGAAGCATGCAGAGTAAGTATAATAAGTAAACACACTAATATAATCTGAGCATAGAAGCTGCTCTTTCAATGCATTTGCTAACAAACAAACGCACTGAAAGAAAACACCATAAACAAAACATTTCTTCCTTCAAGGTAATCCTTTCACCGTTGTTGACTTCTCCACAGCAACACGTGGCTCATTTGAATCTTCACAAGCCACAGTTTTTTAAAATAAATCTATTTGTAGATCATCAACGCAGCGCCGGCTTTTAAAGGGACTTACATTTCTGCTCAGATAAAAATAAACGAGCGACTAAGCCACTCGCAGCTACTATTGGAGTGAACTATAGAAGACACATGGATGGTGTTTGTCTGCTGCTGTTGCCGCAGTAAAGTTCAAATTCATATCCGTGCCTGTTGATTCCGCGAGGCACATCCAGCCCACTATCGGTCTTCAACTGGTCAAGTTTTACACACACATAGACACAGATTTGCATGTATATTTGGAAGTACCGCTACCAAGACTTGAGACTTGGAGTTACAGCAACTCAAGTTCATTTTTCTTGAATTCAATTTTCTTTTTTGTCTTCTAAAAAAAATGGAATATGCTGGCTGAGTGTTTGCATGTTTGTAACTTCGACCACAAATTCAACCAAGTATATCCTCAGATTTGTATGCTTTCCTTGGTTGTCATGCCAACTCGGCAGTTCCCCGACATGTGGAAGTGTGTATTTCAGTGCATGTGGTCTTTTTTATTTTTCAATCTGAAACCACCTGCTTGGTGTGAATCTATTGTTTGTGTTGGTAAATAACTATTTTATTTTTGTGATTGGCACCTTCAAGTGCGAGGTGTTCCTGCAGCTTTAATGGTGTTAATCCCTGACTTTCCTTTTTGTTTTGCAACTGTTACCGTGATGCATGTCCCAAGTATGTCAGTGGAGTAGTCGGGTTAGTGGATTACCGCAGCTCTTTGGACACCTTTCTTCAAGTTGTGTGTTCGGACCGAGACAAGCTGATCCATCCGCTCGACAACACCTCCTGGGGTGTCGTCTGGAGATCAGGAATAGCCGATCAGATCAGCGCTGATGCAAGTTGCGAGCGAAGGAAGTCGACTGAAGGGAAACAGCAACTGGGACAGAGTTGCTTCTGAATTATATATAAAACTATTAGACATAAAGAGAGTGACTGAGGAGGATATGGAGGGATGGAAGGAGGAGAGGGGAGAAGGGGGTTCAATCACTGATGATGCACTAACATTTTTTAGGGAGTGTGTGGGGGGGGGGGGGGTGCTTTTGAAATTGAATGCAAGGCTGACTCAGACTCTGTGTTCGTAAATAACTTCCATCCTTTTCCCTTTTCCCTTTCAACATGCCTCCATTCTTCTTTTCAACCAATTAACTTCAAAGTATTAATTTTAATTGCTCAGCAAATGCACAACGTCTTCATCAGATGTTTCAAATTAGCTGAGCCGCGTGCGGAAACCGGCGTCAGGATTACGATCCGTTTACAAATGGGTTGTTCGGAAATAGACATCTCAACGCGATTCGGATGACGAGCCAGACGTGTATTTCAATATGTTTCCTTATGCTGAACCCTTGCATGAGAGGATGCTTAAGAGTGATGATACTTCACAGTCGACCTGAAGATATAAGCTTATTGTTTTAAATAAGTATATATGCTTTAAAAGCTGGCGAGAGGGCTGGAAGCGGCCCTCTGGTGGTGTATTGATCTTTTCTCAATAATCTTGTTATTGGCATTACTATTTAATCGTGTGTTTCCTTTTTAGATTGAGTTCATTGTATACCTTTTAAAACAGTTATTCATTTATTTTTTTGTAAACAAAAGTACAAAAAAAATGAAAACAAAAGAAGTATAATATCTTATAATAATAATTATGAATAACCTTTTTTATATGTTATTTTTGTTCATTAATTTTTCGTTTTAAATATCCGTTATTAATAGTTTAAAAGATCAGTAAACTGTTAATTAATGACTTGTAAGGTATTTGTTAACTGTAAATGATTTTATATGTAAAGATGTGTAGATAGTTAGCAGAGCATTAATAAATTGTCAGTTAATGAGCTTTAAATGACTTGTTAAGTAACAATTCATAGCTGTGCTTTTTACAAAGCCATAATTAACTTACAAGCTGTTAGTCATATATGACTCGTTTACTGCATGACAATGATTCCTAACTAAAGATTATGAATTAGAAATAATTCAATAGCAGTAAATTACGTATTAATAACTTCCTTAACATCAGTTAATAGTTAACATCAGTTAATAGTTTATATATGTTATTGGAAACTATTCTAAACTGTAAGTATAACTAAATGTTAATAATGAATAACTCATGGATTAACAATTTTATAATTATCTAATATATGTTTTTATTTTTTTGTTGATAGTGACATGGTGTCAATCCTTTGACATATGTCTGGTTGAAAAAAGTTGACAGACAAATTTGTTTACGAAGGTATTACAAAAAAACAAGCAAAACACATTACAAATAATTGTCGCAGAAATTGGATTTTGAGATGAATTATCTATAAATTGACTTCAATATATATATTGTTGAATATAGATGTAAGATCCAAACCAGAGCCGGAGAAATTAAAATGAACTTCATATCTTGGAATATGCTTTCAGGCATGGCAGTTAAAATAAATTATATTTTGTGTCTTTTAAGCGCTTCGTCATTACCTTTTTAGCCAACACTTTGGAGAACATTTTTTCCAAACTCTGAATGTCCCCTACCTCTGATTGTTTTGCCTCCGAGTCATTACGATATTCAGTCAGGACCAAACTTTTAATTAGAAGTCCAAAAACTTTACCAGTCCAACAGGACATTTATATGGTGTGTGTGATTGTGCGTTTGTGTGCGTGGTATCCCCTGTGCAAAATATATTAACATTCTGGCTTAATAGGAGGTTACAGCAACAACATTTGCTCGTTTTCACTCAATAATTCTTACAGTTTCACACATGAATGTTGGTTTTGTGATGTTAAAGTTCTAGCTCTTTCCTATTTAGGTCATGTTGGTGTTTAGAGAGGATTTTGTAAAAAGAAAAACATTTTTTATTAGTTTTTATCGTCAAATAAATGTATAATATGACGTCAACGCGTTGCAAGGTTGTCCAAAAATAAACAAAAAACACGACCTACATTCCTCCACTTGAATATGTGTAAATGAATAAAAACCAAAATTGAATAAAAAATGTATTAACAGACCCTCTGAAATCGTAACTCCCACGTGAATGATTCCCTCTCCAAATATGAACCCGGGTTGAGATGAAATTAATGTATCTTGGCAGTCTGATGCAATTGCCCATTTCCTCGCAGCTCTGGTGTTCAAAATCCAGCCAATCAACAGATTTTCTGTGGGCAAAATGCATCAGGGCTGCCACCCAATCGGAATCCGAGCTGGAACTGGAGCCCGATCAGGTTACTCCAACACAAGTGCGGCGTTTGGAGTGCGGCTCAATCAGTCCCATTAACAGATTAACAGGCGGCATGTAAATGTTGCCCCAGTGGCTTCGTCTCTCTCATGCTCTCGTGATTGTTAACTATGAAGTTCAGATCAAAACAACAGTCAGTCTGATGCCATTACCCCTGTACTTCTGTTGCCAGTAGCAACAGCGACATTCCCACTGTGTACAGTTTGGATATGTGTGAACGAGAGGCACTTGGAGGAACATTTAAAAGGAGAGATGCTGGATTTTTTTTTTTTTTTTTTGATGAGCTTGATAAGAGGAGCCACGCTGGGTTTTGACATATGCACCCAACAGCTGGATCATTTGAATACAGTTCCGTTTCATCTTCAACCTCTTATCCATTGCCAGGTGGCGAGGACGACAATAACCACGGTTCGCCCTTGCTGGTAACATTAGCAGTTGTTTTTATGTGGGATCATGAGGTGCTCTATGAACTATGGGAATATAATCTCACCACGTCTTTCTTCTACCAGAGATCCTCCTTAAGTAGCTCCAGAAGAAAGAGGTCGCCTCTATAGGGATTTCAAAAAGAGCCAAGGTTACTGTTCATAGAGAAGAATCTAAATTAATTAACATCTCAATAATCAGTCACAGTTTTTCGACCATTTGTGAATCTCTTTATGTTTATTGTCTTTGTCCAATAACTTAAAGGAATAGTTCACCCACAATTGAAGCCTTACTTATTTTCTACTCACCCTCATGTGGACCAAGGTTTGGGATTATTTTCAGAGTAAGTAGTCTTGTTAAATATCGAAGCGCTTTCAGTCTACTGTTTACATTGGACCAGCTTGCAATATTTACATGGTACTTACCTACTTTCTTTTTGCATTGCTTGTTATCAGCTTAAAAATATACAGTTTTATGTAAGTGTTTCCATATCAATTTCGCTGGATGAGGCTTCAATACAAAAAGGTATTACAGACAAGCACCACAGAGGTATTTGGATTTTTTTAAGTGCATCAATTTCGATGAAGGCGAAGACCCCTGGGCTACGCTAACATGAACATTTTTCCCTATAACTCTAAAAAGTAACTCTTTAAGGATTACTCTGACAAAGAACCCAACCCTTAGATAACATGAGGGTGAGAAAACGAGTGAACTTTGAATATCTGGTGAACTATAACTTAAAGAAAAATATAGTGAACAAAAATAAAAATAAATAGACCAGGAACAGGGACAGAGTCCAACCCAGTTAAACGTTTAAAAAAAATCAGTTGTTGGACAAATACACTTATAACATATGGTGATTGATGGCGTCAATTGACAGATAGTAGAATCGTAGTGCTGCCGGCGTCAACGCATCTGCCAGAATTACCCTTCGGTACCACCATAGAATGTCTGTCCTGCCAAGCTTCCTGCTGAGCGCTCTGTCGCACATGAAGCATCTCCGAGCGTCTGGTGGACACACTTGACTAGTGTTGAAGCATTTGGTAGATCCACAGAGCGGCGCTTGACTTCGGCCCACACTCTGATCTGAAAAAAACTGATTTGTTTAAACGAAAACAACTTTTTACTAAAGCTTTAGATGATTAACTTTTCTAAAGGTTTGATTTGCAGTTTGTTACTCATGTTTCAATAATTTATTTTAAATTGTCAATTGACTGCTATTATTAAAAAAGGCAACTAATGTCAAAGCTTTAATCTCCTGACTCACTCAAATGTTTCAAACGTGAATCCTCCTCTGCAAGATTTAGTAAGTCCCTCATCATGATGATGTTTTTAAGTTATTACTTTATAAATTTGTCACCTGAAATCTCGGCGAACAAGAGGTTACGAGAGTGAAGTCCATTATGACGTAATAATGGGCTTCACTCCTCCTCCAGCCATTTTCTAATGTCAATATTTCATTCCAGAGAGTTTTGTACAAACAGACAAATACAGATGAGTACAATAGAGGTCCAAGATCTATTTAAGATACACTTAAATCAAAATATTTGTTGCCCTTTAAAATAAAAACAATAATCCAGAGTGAATGCTGTCTGTGAATAGAAGGACCCATCAGCCACTATCACTGTCAGTTAAGAATAATTTAATTATTTGTATTTATTATTATTAATCACTGCCCATTAATGTTAAACATTTTGTTTTCATCTTTTTTTATATAAGAACATTTTTGTGCAGAAAAATGCTTAAATATCCAAGGAGAAAAATAAATGAATATTGTTTTGTGTAAAAGTCTTTATCGAAATAAGAAAACTATTTTCAAATCATTACTTTATTTTGACTTTTGGATGGTTCTTCAGAAAATATACATTGTCATTTCCTTGTTTGCATCTGTATATATATTTATAAACTGGTTGTCCTTGACGACGCTATCCTTTACACGGTTCTTAAAAGTCAATTAAGTGAGACAACTGTTTTGCTGTTTGGAAAATCCGTCCTTAAAGACGTGCATTTACTCAGCGACACGATTTCTGCAACGACGTATATGTCGAGGGTTTAAAGGCAACATGTGCGGAAAGTTGCAGTGTAAGCCGTATGTCACGATGATTTCTCGGTTTTGTTACACTCGGGAGAGATTCTAGTCGCTGACACACTCACAAAGAGAAGATGTGCCCTGAGGACAGCCTTGTCCTTCCCTGTCCTACTTCTTACCTCGCTGTCAGCTTCAAAAAAAAAAAAAGCACTTCACCTGAGCATGCTCGCTAATTCCTGCATGCGTTTTTTATTTTCCGAGGTGAAGTAAAGGAGAGGCGGGAAGAGGCGGGTGATGCAACTCTCCGCCCGATCTCCTGTCTCTTGCCTCGTCTCTTCCACGAGCTCCGGCCCCCCCGCTGGGGAAGATGAGAGGCTTGATTACAGGCGAATTAGCAAATGAGCAGGTTAATTACAGATGCAAACTCCTGTGTAAGAAGTGTCATTTCTTCTAGTCTCGCTCCTCCTCCAAGAGCCTCGAGAACAAGAGCGAAAAGAGGGAGGAGGAAAGAGGGATTTTACTCCCTTCCTTTTCAAGAAAAGTCCCTAGTTTCTGCCCCTCTTAGCTTACAAGCTTGTTGTTTGAGGTTGGGGGGAAATGGTTGCATCAATGAGCTATTATTTTTTTTTTCAGAGGACACTTTTCTGTCTCTCTTTCTCCCCTCCCTCGCTCGGGAGACTGCATCAAACCCCTCACTCCCGCTTTCTACCCACTCTCCTGCTCGCCGGCTTTCATCCTTCACTTCACAAGAGCCTTTGGGAGGCTTCAGATTTTTTTTTTTTTTTTTATGCGCTACATCCACGTGAAAGAGAGGAATTCTGAGACATCGCCTAAAGTTTAGCAAGGACGTTCCGTTTCACACACATAAAGAAGGCGGAGAGGGAGGAGAGAGAGAGGAGCATAATTAGGCAGACATGGCAGATTTCTCTCGCTGACCTCGCTTAGCACTGACCACTGTTGTTCAGTTTGTTTCGTGTCACAAGCCAAAAATAAATGCTTGGAAACTACAGGGTGTACCAGGCTGAGCGCTGCGCTTTGCATTGGCTCGTGTGCGCTGCCGAGATGTGAGTGGGAGAGAGATGGATGGATTTTGTGGGCAGATGTGTATGAAGTCTGGAGCAAATGGAGTGAGAAGCTGAGCAGCTGGCAGAGGACGAGAGGCACGGTTGTGAGGAAAAGATCGGGATCACACACACACACACACACACACACACTAACACACACATATATATATTCACATGTTCACACCACAGATAATGACTCAGACCGGTCGTGTTCAGATTAAGCGACAAGACTGACACCAGTTCACGTACCAGATGCTGTCAATTTTTTTTTTTTTTTTTTTTTCCTGTCGTCCTCCCGCAGTTTCATCTACCTTGTCACTTTGTGTCATCATCTGTCGTCAGTTCAGTAAATTAGAGTCCCACTCCAGCAGTTTTCTTGCAAATTGTGATGTAGTCTTGACTCAAGTTGTGAGACGTGGCAGGTGCTGGAATCGTTTTTTTTATTATTATTTTTTTTTATCTTGAAATACTTTTGTAGCCAGAGGCGTACACAGGGTTGCGTTGAGCCATATTTCGGAGACGTGGACAAGGGTGTTTAGTAACCAAGCGTTGTAGTTGGACGGCATCTATATTTTATCTGTCATTCATATTAAAGCAGAGGATAAGATGAAGGAGGCGGGGAACACGCTCTCTCTTTCTATTTACATTTACACCAATCCTGGTTATCCCTTCAATATTACCCTCCCAACCCCCCCGCGACCGCCTCGCTTTCTCTATTTCCCCACATTTCTTTCCTCCCCTCTGTTTTCCTTTCCCCACTTAGACAACTTTATTGGATTTTTAGTCCATTTCAAATGAATTGAGCTGCGCCGCTCATGTCGAAACGAGCCCAGTCGATTGCCTAAATGTAACTATGCACAGTTATCAGGACTGCTGCGCGGGCCATTTGCGGGAAGCCTAAACATTATAAACAAATAAAACAGCCGTATTGCCTCCAGGCCCTTGGTTTGGAATGCACTGCAGTGTCTGGTGAATGGGCAGCCAGCGTGAAATCCAATATAGGCCTGTTTGTGGCGGAGGAGGGAGAGCACTCCACTCCAATCTCCATCAATACACCACTATACAAGAGACTGGTGCCGTGGCTGCCACCAAGACACGAGCACTGTTATTTTGACCACTCTCATAACGCTCCTCTTTCCAGGACAACTACTTCTTGCACAAGAAAGACCGGGTTCCCCTACGGAGCTGTAAATAATCACTTCAATAAACAGAACAAGACATTCCGGTGGCCTTAAAAATGTCTTACACCGGCTTTCAAAGCATTTTAACATTTCTTTGAAGCTTCATCTTGGCCTTGGTTTAGTGGCAGCTGCCTGATTTTTCTAAAGTGCTCGTGTAGGCGTCGAACCAAACAAAAAAGGCAACTTTCCCCACTGTGTTATTATTAAGAAGAAACAAACAAGAAGTTGCTTTTGTAACACTTATTATTTTTGACATTTATTTCCGAGAAGCCAATAATGGCCCTTCTGTGCAAGCCTAATATGTAAATCCACTTGGCACCGAGGTTTGAGTTTATAAAAAAAAAAACGGCTGGGTAGAGTGCAGGTTTTGTGCGTGATCTGGTGGAAATAATTGCCTGAATGACAACAGGTGCAGCACAGACTTATTTTGAATGAGCAGTTTTGTTCCCTTTATAGAAAAAGAAAACAGGAAATACACTGTGGTTGATGAGGTTCTTGGGTCTGTTTTCTTCTGCGTATCGTGACGAGCAGGTGTATCTCCCACTCATAAATCCCACAAATGAGCTTTCCTGATTCAGGACACTCCAGGGGACAACTAATCCGAGAGGAAAAAAATGGATAAAATGTCATTTTGGACAAAATAAAAGGGACTATTGTCCTTCGTTGTATTTGATTTTGACTTATTTAACGAAAATAATGATTTCAATATGTATTATATATATATATATATATATATATATATATATATATATAAATTATAAATCCCAAACAAAATTCAATTTTGACCTGTAATGGCATCATCCATCTATCTTCCAAAGCTTCAGGAAGTTAAGGGAACACTTGTAGACGATAGGTCCAGATTTCCCCCTCCTCAAAATGTCCTGGGTCTGCACCAGGGCCTCCTCCCAGAAGGATATGCCAGTAGTCCACCTATAAAGATACCTAGTAGATATCTTTACTCTGAACGACTGAAACAGTGATTCATGATTTCATGTAAAAGAAAAGACAACTGAATTGAATATGTCTTTTCCAAGATTTGGTAAGATAAATTACCAAATACATTGCTAATACCATATACCAAATACACAAATTAGTAATAATATTTTTATTTCTCTTATATAATAAACTCAAAATATATCAAATGAAAATAAAAAATTCTAATTTTCCAAAAAAGACTTCATTACTTTCCTCATTTCTTATCTAAAGAAAAACTCATTATTTTCCAGTCAAATCAGTAACTTTATTTCAAACACAATCATGAGTTGTCTAGTGGAGGATTGAATAGGTGTACAGTATGTCTTAAGTGCTTAACACTGCAGGGTGTTGCTGCCGAGATTTAGAATTTCTTAGTTAGTTAAACCAATCAAAGTCTTATGGGGTTGAGGTTTCGCGACAGCTTGTAAGCAACATGCAGCACAAATCATTGAAGGTTTGCCATTAACTACAACCAAGACCAAATCAATAATATGTTAAATGAAGATGAAGGTGTTCGCAATCTTGATCTCTGGAGACGGATGTGTTGACCACCGGTTTGGGCTGTTTATATCCCATCACTTGGTGCTAATGGTTTATTATGGTATGAAGCAGTCGGTGATAAATCACCAGGGGTCGAGGTGCGATGTGGCTTCTCACCCAGAGCACTCCTTTTCTCCTCTCCGATTGGCCCGGACCCCCCCTCGGTTGCCACGGAAACGTCTTTATCACCGGCAGTTATTGTGACATTGACCCAGAGCAAAGACTACATCTCATGCGATGACCTCACCCAATTCGGCGTTTGGTGCCTTCATATGACCCGGGTGCTCTTTCGCAGCTCCTGGAGGGAGCCGGGAATCTGCAGGCTTGTTGTGTTGGTGTAACTGGCCACCCAGCCTCCCCCCCCCACTCCCCCCCAGGAGTCTGTGCATGAGTGTGCATGAGTGTGCACTCAGTGCTAAAGGGACAAGGTCACAGGAAACATGTGCCTCTCCTGATGGATGAACTTGGAGGAGGCTTTCTGATCCATCGCTCTTTGTGCCGCTCAGATATCATCGAAGCTACACTCCGGAGCCACCGGTCCTACAGATAACGACCTAAACTACCTTTCGCTGACTGTCTTAGCCACGTCTAGTCTTATAGATGACGACTGCAAGATGCTCACAACTTGTTTCATATCGACTTCGTCTTATAATTTCTCCCCGAGAGAATCTGTCAAAGATGTATTTGATATGTTTAAGTCCATGATACACAGTTTTGGCATCAATCTCTTGATAAACCATCCCCTTTAAAATGAATATAACATATATTCAAAATAAATTGCTATTATAAATTGTTATTTTATAACAATTGCTTTTACGGCTTAAAATTAATTATAATAATACTAATTTGCAGTTTTTTAATTAATTTAAAATACATGAAATGCGTGCTTGTGGTAACCTCTGATGTGAAATTCTAAAACACAAGAATAGCAGCTTGATTTTATTACATTTATTCCTAACAATCTTACACTAAAAGATAAATAAACAATCAAATCAAGACTTTCTTTTTTATCTCTATCTCTATCTTTTATTGACTAGGTTTTCCCATCATATTAAAGCACAATACATTTCACCCCTTTTTTTTTTTTTTGGCTTGATGACCCCCTATAACAGTCAAAGTATATTATGTGGCCCCTGAGCAAAATTAAATCACCAGCCCCTGGTCTGGGCTGTTTTATAAGACTGAATAGTTTTATTTTCATGTTTCCAAGTCATGGCCATTGAAAGAAAATACTAAAGCACTATTTATTTTTCCTTTTTTTTTTAGCTTGACGGCCCCTTGTAGCAGTCACAGTATATTATGTTGCCCCTGAGCCAAACTTAATTGCCCAATCCTGGTGCGGGATGTTTTTAAGACAAACAGTTTTTAATTCAATGTTTCTAAGTCATCGCCGTGCTGCCAAATTATGCATTATTATTATATATTATACAGACCCCCAGATTCATGGATTGATGGATAAGATGATGAATACTGGATGAAATAGTAAAACAACACAAACTTGTTAAAAATTAAAAGGATAGGAAATCATTCATATTAAAGCAAACAGCATATTAAAAGGAAACAAAAACTCTAAAATGCCTCCTCTGCAAATTATATCATCAAATTATATCAGGGTCAATACCAAATGCTATCTAATTCTGGACAAAACCCAAATGAATATGAAATAGTGCCTTCAGCTGTGCATTTATTTCACATTGACAAACTGGTTTAGAAATCCAGCTAAGTTCATATTCAGGGCAACTATTTCTATTATGTGCTTTGTTTTCATTTCACTGAAGCCACAAAGGATCGGGGGGGAAGAGGGGGGTAACCGGTACCTCAGAGCACACTGGGACAGACGAGTCAGTCGCACCGACACTGAAGAGAATCCGCATTTATAATGACTAATTCAAAACACTGTAATGTCTCAGACCATTATACACGAAGCTTATCTTAAATAAAGGGTATATTAGCCTAACGAAGAGATTGATTTGTGATGTATTTGGTTGTGACAGAAGACAAGGAGCTTCAGCACAGCAGGACAGCAGTGAGGACTGTCTCAATGTAAAACAAAAGGTCCCACAGAAAGATGGGAAGGTAACTTGGTTGCAGAAGTTTAGAGATAAAGTTGGTAAAAACCAGCTGAACATATTTAGAGAAAAGATTCTTTTTTGGACCAAGAATGTTGGAGTTTAATAACCTTGGTAAAAGATGACAAACAAGTTTAATGGATTTTTTTTTTGAGGGGGTTGATAAAGATATTTAAAAGGCTGACGTGAAATTCTAAAGCAGCATCGTGTACTCATTAACTTTTGCTTGATTTCACCAGCACTTTATGTTCTGACAGCTGCCGGGAATAGTTGACTCCCATAAGTGTTTTTTTTAATAATGGTTACTCTACTGAAAGTACACATTGTCCATGCGATCCAGAAATTATAAATATATCTAAATCACACAATCAATTTGTTTTTCTTCAGCGTCAAAATCATTGAACTACTTCTGTTTTTGCTGAAGGCTTAAAGAAAGAAGAAACCTGAATCCAAGCCAACTTTTGGCTGCTCTGGGTTTGGATTCCCTGGTTAACTGTATGAGCCAGGTTGCATTTAATTTGGTTTGATTATTATTTCAAGTTTAAGTGGAGTTAAATATGTGTATTCAATGTATTCTGATTTTGTAAAGTAAAATGGTGGATTTATTTGCGTTAAGTTTTGTTGTTGTTATTGTCGCTGTAAGAGAAACATTGTCTTTACTGCTGCAGGGTAAAGCAGAGTTGGAGCCACACGGTTTATTAACCATATTATTTTATGTTGAATTGGAGGACTGACTTTGAATCGTTCCTGTTAAGTTATAAAACACAAAGTATATGTTTTATCACCTGTACTCGGGAATCCTGTGGATGTTTTTTTTTTCACTTTCAACTGAAAGTAAACAAGTAAATTCCACATCTTTTTCTTGTTGGATTCTCAACTTTAAAAACATTCCAACAACAAACGGGTGATTAGTTATAGTGTTCATATTTCTTCTTTCTGTGATGGTCTGGCTACCTGTACCAGGATGAACTAAATCCTCGTTATTATTTAAAATATACAATTAAGTCTACACACTGATGTGGATGTTAATTGGATAACAAAGGCAAAATACCTTCCAACATTTTGACTAAAAATGAGTCATTAGTATTATTTTCTCTTAACTCAGTAATGACATGCTGAAGTTAAAATAAAGTCACTGTGGTCTGCATTAGCAGGAAGTAATTTACCCCTCTGTTGTGTGCGAGGTCACAGCTGAGGAAATTGCGAAAAGTGCAACTCACAGATAGAGATGTGTGTCATAATCTAACTCAGCATGGTGTGCGTTTAATTTAACTCCAACTGCTGCATTAATCCATTTCTCTCTGCTGGGTAGCCATTATGAATATGACTGCTTTATAAAGTGTTTTTTTTTTTTTTTTTTTACGAGATGGATTTTGCTGTTTGCCTCGCTTTACCGTAAAGTGGCCCTGCAAATGCCGAGCTGTCATCCTCCCATCTCTCCTGCTCACCCCTCATTTAATTTCTTCTGTGCTCCTTTGCAGCCACATCCTCTCTAATGAAGGGAAATCTAGCATGCTAAATGGGACCAGCCAGCTATGTCATTGGTGCCCGGGTGGCAGTAGATGTCCCCCCTTCTTGCTTCCCAAGGCGCGAACGGCACTTGAAGATGATAATTCGATGGCATTAGAAACATTTACAGGACAGCATGCATCCCCAGGTCTTATCAGCGCTTGTTCGGAACTATCGCGGCCGGTGCATCTGGAGACGGTGTGTGGGCTGGAGAGGGCTGATAGCGTAAAAAAAAGTCAGAACGCGTGTGAAAGTGCAACTGGAGGAGCAGTGGAGATCGGAACAGTAGCATAGATCAAGAGCGCAGAGATGTGCTCCGTGGGGTGCCAGCCTCTCGATTACTCCACTCTCAGCTCCAGAGTTTTTCCGATTCGGGATTTCGTTTAGATCCTAATGGCTTTGGAGTGCGAGGGCACACACCGCCGCGAGTGGAACAGCCCCGTAATAAAGGCCTCTAGAGGACAATCCAAAGAACACACTTACGGATAAACACGCATGTTCGCACGCATCCCACATTTCATGCTGGGTTTCAATATATTCCTCCAAAAACCATTTGTGGTGCTTCAAACAAAAGGCTCTTAACCAATTCAGAGACAAGATGCAGAGGAGGCGAATACTCAGCTGGTGCTTAAAACACCCTTAGGTACATTTCCACATCCTTTTCCAAATGAAAACACATTCGAGGTAATGTGTTTTATTACAAATGTTTTCTCTCTAAAAAAAAGAAAATGCTGAAAAATGTTTTGCTTTCTCCATTAAGTGATTTTAAAATATGTCTGTGGTTGAACAACGTGTACAACTGCTAGCATAAACATGTAAGAACTTTTAGCAATCAGACAATATCTTATTCTAGTTATTTACTGTCAAGGATTGTCTGTTGCCTTTATTTTGAAGTTTTTTTTTAGTGTACAATCAACTCATCAAACCAGGCCCATCTACAATTCCATACTTAAGCTCTCCTTTAAATATTTGTGATTATATAATACAACACCCATTAAATGTAGGTGACGATCGTGTCGACTCACAGTATGGATGGCCTTGATTGGTGTCAGACTGTGGGTCAAAAAAACATATTTTTATCACATTCTTCCTGTGAGCGTTTAGTAAAGTGCAAATTACTTGATTAACACTTTTCAAGTGAAATGGCGAACAGCTTAGAAGGTTAGCGATTAAAATATTGACTTCAGACGAGCTTTAAACAGCGTCACATGTTTATTAAACTTCATGGCTTAATATTGACAAAAGATTCTCAGAAGTGCTTGTTAGCAATTCTGTTTGTACTTTGAATTATTATTATTATTCCCAGTGAACAACAAATTATAACACTCTGGTTAACTCTGAGGGTCTTGTTTAAGTATTTGAAACAAAAAAAAACATTTTTTCTCTGATAGATTATGTTTTTCTGTAAAGTCTATCCATGACTGTTGTCGGGACGCAAGCCTCATTGTGCGTTGAAAAGACCCTAGACTATTATTTTTTACAAAATAATGCCAAAAGAACCAAAGCACTACCATCATCCTATGAAAATTCTGTTTTTATTCCATTTTATTCCAATAAACTGTTTGTAATCATTCTGTCGTTTAATGTAACACAACTTTATTGGATGCGAGCTTCATGAAATATTGTTAAAATGTTTATAATTTACAGGTGTTCATATAAATAGTATACTGTTTGTAGACTAACAATTGTTCATTTATATATCAAGACATTAGAAGGTTTTGTAATTTGTATCTAATATATCTGTGATGCTCAATCTGGATAAAGATTCAGTACTGCTTTGAATCCTGTGCATCAGTTAATATTATAAAAAAAACTCGGTGACCATACATCTAATGCACTTTTTCTAGCAACAAATAAAGCATGAACACAAATAGCCCTTTTGGATAATTTCAATTTTGCATCCTCTAAATAATTATATAAAACAGTTACAAAACAATTTTTAGGGGCATCAAACTCAATCATACAATTTTGGCAGTTCAACGCTAGCTGAACAAATTCTGTATTTACACTTCTGTCCCTAACGGGAAGTCCTGAGTGATTGAGTGATTGCGGTTTCATCTTTTTGTACTTTGGGTTTGTCCTCCATCAAAGTTTTTCCGTTGATATTAGTTTTACTGAAAGCGTCTGTTGATGGAAATCTTTCAGAAACACTGGCATCTTTATTTGTCACAGTATTAAAATTAATCTACTGTATGTTTCAGACTATAAAGTGCACTGCATTTTAAGGTGAAGGTATGGCTAACATTTTGATGAATTGTTGGGAGCTGTGTACCACATAAAATCAGTTTGAGGGGCATTGTTACATTTTAGATTTGGATATCAGAGATCTTTAACCTCTATTTTACTCATCAGTATGTTGTCTTTTTGTACAAAACTCTATTTTTATTGAAATATTTACATTAGAAAATGTGCTTAAGCCCCACCCACTGAAAACACATGTTAAAATCTCTTCTGTGATTGGTCAAGCATCAAGGTTTTTCACGCAGCGTCAACAATCCACCGTTAAAAGTCTCCACCTCCTAGAGACGCATTGTATAAACAAAGCAGGGCGTTCCCGCTGCTGCAGGAGGCATAACGCCCATTAAAATGTCATAGTTGGCTCTGCTCTTGTAACCTCTCGTTCGCCAAGATTTCAGACTTTATAAACCTTAAAACATTGTCATGATGAGTCAGAGGATAGACCTCAACCTTTGATACATGTGAGTAAGTCAGGAAAGTTGAGATTTCAGTTGTTGCCCTTTAAAAAAAGGAAAGTGCATCTTATTGTCCAAAAATATGGTGCACATTAAATATGATTTGGCGGTTTGGATTTGGCCCCCAGGATTCAAGTTTGAGTGAGAAAAAAACAAGACATTTGAAGATGTGTACAGGTAGATTATACCACTGAAAGTTAAATTCTAATTAACCTTGAGCAGAAATCAGGTCTCCTGGTGTTCTATCCTTTTGACATTTCAGGTTTAAAGAAAAAAAAGAAAAAAAGGTCTCATTGGCATTTCTCTACCGCCCACGGGTTGCACAGCCCAATAGCTGCTGTCTATTCCACGCCGGAGATCGTCGCCCTATGGCGTGCTTCCCTGTTACGCTAATTCTAAAAAGCTGGAGTGACACGACAGTTGTCCTGAGTCTTTCCCCTCTCCACGGATGTCTCATGTGACACACACAGAGCAGGCATGTAGTACAGTAGGAACCAGCCAAAGCCTTCACTGTGTCACCTCTGTGCTGGTGTTAATTAGACACTGTCACCGTCTGTCCCCTGTGACATTTATTGCACATTTGAATATTTTACCCAGACAGATGGTAAGAATGTCAAGGCCTGACACTGAGTTATTAAGCTCTAGCCTGCTCGTGTGGCAACAGAATGCAAGAGCTTGTCAGCGCTTGATTGTTTTAATAACTTGCAGTCAGTTCCTGTTGAAAAGTTTGCCCTGAGTCATGGGCCGACGCCAGCTTTTTGGGTTAGAGGTGAGAATGTGCTCGTACTCGCTCGGTGCCATTTTGGCTGAATCCAGATTTACAGGGATTCCCTCGCTGAATAAAAGATCAGGTAGTTTGGCTATGCGCGGCGTCTCCTGACATTATCCAGCAGTAGACCGACGTGCCTCTATTTATTACATGACCTTCAGCGGTACCACCGCTGTCGTCCGACGCACAGCTGAGCGCAGACGTGATCCATAACCTCACAATAAGATTCCACTCTCATTACCAGGTTATCAATCCCCCTTTGGATCCGTCTCGCACACCATTGCCAGGACATCCCCGGCCTCCTTCTCACATCCTACTCAGACCAAGTAACCGGCCAGTCCGACAAAAACCTTAAGTCTTAAGATGGCGAGTGAAGAGGCTCTGCTAATGTCTGATCAAAACAAGACATTAGCTCCTCACATGGAAGATTGAAGAGGAATCTTTTGGAATGGCCGTGCAGTGAGAGCCGACTGCCAGAATAAAAATCTGTTGTGGGGTTGGCTCCTGATCAAGAGAATTTTCAAACAATACCATATTGTCTGACAGGATTGTGGCAGCGTTCTCTCAAAGGGTGAAGAAGAGTGAAGTAAATAACAGCTTTTTGATATAAGAGTGACTCATGGCTCTACATTATCATTGATCAGTCCAAACATGGAGCCAAGTACCTGTACCATAACTGATCATCGGATGCTTTTGAAGTGTGTCACGATCAATATACGATATAATACGCAATGTTGGCAGAAATAGTGAATATATGAAAGAGAAATCTTCATATCTGTTGATTTTCTTTACAGGTTATCAGCCTGTTGTTGGTTTTTCACATACAAATGTTGTTAGCATGTTGCTTTCTAGAGGATTTGACATGTTTCCCTCGCAACAAATCTGACTAGATAATCCAGTTAATAGCTTAATACCTCTGGGTTAAGTTGACATACGAAAACAGTGGATAAAAGCCTCTGGTTCGTGCTGAATACAAGGGTGTTGTTTTATAATAGTAGATAACGTTGTTAGTTCTAATAACCAGGATTATATAAATGATTAAGGAAATTATATTATTATATTAAAATCAGAGAATGGGGCTAGATATGTATATTGCTAGCATAACGTTTTATGGGATCTTCAGTTTGCTGGTATTTTAATAGTACTGTCCATTATTGTTTCACTACTTAACAACCAAAATAACATTCACATTCATAAAAAAAAAGAATTTGTGGACATGAAATAGGAAGGGTAACCGGACATAAACCTTCTTTATCTGGAAATGTCGTCCTTTATGGGGCTGTCGAACTGAAATACTTAATTGTCTGGGGACTTGTGTTGAGTTTTTTCAGCAGGATTGTTGTCTTTAACTAGTATTTTGTGGCCACAAAATAGTATTTAGTCGTCACCTTTTAGTGTTCCGTGGCCACCACTTTTTTTTTTTTACCATGTCATGCCCGGGGGTCCATAAGAAGCAGTCATTAGGCATTCATTTATCTTCTGTCGCTTATTCCTTTATGGCGGTTGTGGAAGTGCTGGAGTGTATCCCAGTTCCTTCAGGTGAGAGGCGGGGGACACCCTGGACAGGACGGGAGTCTGTCGCAGGGCACACAAAGACACACAACCATTCACGCACCCTTATACCATGGGCAGTGTGCCTGGAGTAAACCCACGCAACATGGGCAAACATACAAATTCAGAAACACAGAAAGGTTACAAGGTGCCTTCCTCCGCACCTAGAAGGAAAGGCGAAACCTCCGCGCCCCAGTCATAGACAAAAAGCAGAAATCACTCCTTCCTTAATGTATTATTTGAAATCTGCAACAACAAAAGCAATATTGAACACAGTCTTTCTCTGCATGAAGTCAACTGTGTGCTCTTCAAATATCCGTTAAATCATTGTTGATATTCCCGGTAACTGAAAACATATTATATAAGTTTTGTTGAGGATTGATGGGTGTTTACGATTTTGGTGGCGTAAAGGGTTATTGTTCCAAGATCACTGAGATCATCCTAGAGTCTTCTCCAGCTACATACACACATACACTGAGAGATTGGGAAAACATATTGTGAAATTGTCTTGGCTGAGTGTCCAGAGTCATACCAAGGAGGTCGAGAGGGCGGACCTCACCGTGTCCTGTATAAAGTCAATGTGAATGATGTTAAGAATCTGATGATCGATGCTTTGTGAATTACCTGCTGGGCTTCGACCCACAGTTAGTAAAATCCATCATCTCGTCGATCTGGTCTGGGTTCACTAATTTACAGTTGACAAGCTCTTGGTTCCTTCTTCAATACGATAACCAAACATTTAACTTTAATTCTTGATCCTGGGAAAAGAGTTAAAGCGAGCTACAATTAAAACAGGAAGGAATTTGTGTTTCGATGGAGTCCTGGGGGCCTCGAACTAGATAGAGAAGTTGTTTAGAAAGAAACTTGAATGTGAGCTGATGGTGCCAGTTCAACGTTTAATTGGATGGAGTGGAGAGAGACAACATTTCAGTTTAGTCCGCTGTCAATCAAGCTGTCATGTCCTGCTGAGAAATGAATGCATGGAGGGATGACTGGCTGAATGCTGTTTCATAGATTGTTCTTTGTCCTGAATGTGCTATTTGAACAAGCCTGTGGATTCTAAAGAGGGCTGTTGGCATTCTTCGCTCTTGTGAAAATGTAATTCCTCTGTTGTTTTTGCATCAACATTGAGTCTATAATATAAGCCTGTTGTGTTTGTCTTTTCTGCTTACATTCTCCCTGCTGTCGACTTTTCTCTTTCGCCACAGCTCATTCTCATCATGTCCATCATTTCTCCCATGAGTTTTGTGTAATTACCCAGTTTGTTTGCACCTTGGCTCTAACTGGCTTCCTTGTCGCTGCCAGCTTGTGTTCGCGAGAGCGCATGTGTGTCGCACGAGGGCCTGCATGCGCAAATCAGTCTTCGGCAATTATGGGTGTGACAAGCAAGAGTATGTAACAGTCCTAGTGGGTTTCTCAGCACATGTGTGTCAGCCCACTCTTCCAGACTTGGAGAGACAGAGAGAGGGACCATGTCATCTCTAATCCCTTTGTTTTGAGTCAGATTAGAGCTTTGCGAGGCGTTTGCGAGGCCTGCAGAATGTGGATTTAAGGATTAGTCTAATAAACAGAGGCTCTGTGGCACTGTGCAACCCAGTGTGGAGATTACACAGGAAGTGAAAGGAAGGAAGGAAGTTAGGTGGATACCCCCTTCATTCTGACACGCCGAGGAAGGTGGGTGAAGTTTCCCCGCAGTTCCCGATCGATGGAGCAACTTTCATCCGTCTCCCGTCCGTCAACAAAATCCTGCGTCGGCTTTGATCCTATGTTGAGTGACCTCACCATTTCCTCATCTTTATTCTGTGCATCATCGGGGACTTTCGCTCTTTCAAAAACAATCCCCAACAAAGTACAAAACAACTTTTGAGTAGAAAGTCCAGTTATAAATCTCCAAAAAAGCTGCCGCGAATCACATCATCGCCACAAAGCTGTTTACAAAAACCACGCAAATTTAATTTTCCTATTCATGACGACTGGTATGAGGTTTTTTTGCCGTGAATATCTCTGGTTTCATTTGTTTGAGTGACCTTGTTGTGATGCGGCGGCGCGAATGAACGGAGATCTCGTTTGTAAAGTCTACGTCTGACGTACGGTGTCCTCCCCGGCTAATGAGAAGCTTAACACTGCTGCTGTCATAGCACTGCCGCAGAACACGTTTATCTTTGAGGTGTGAATTCCAAATGGAAGATACATTTTCGAAACTATATTTAAAAGAAAAAAAACACCTTTTTGCCGAGAGATTATGTTTTTCTGTAAAGTCTACATGTGATTATTGTCGGGACACAATTGTGCATTAAAAAGAGCCTGGACTTTTAATTTAAGGCAATATTTTTTATTGCATTGGAACATTAAAACTTTTTTCTAAACTCAATTCTGACCAATAAACAGTCTGTAATAATTCTGTCATTTTATGTGACACAACTTTATCGGATGAAAGCTTCATGGAATGTTGTTAAAAGTACATAATATAATAGGATAATAATAGGAAATACATGTTTATATAGATAGTATATATATGTTTAATTTTCAAAAATATTCGAATCCAATAATTTTTGTTTATTTAAATCCGGGTAAAATAATCTTTGTCAAAAGTAGTAACAAACAATAATCAAAAAATTATTGAAACTCAAATGTTGAACCTGTATACAATACTATTTTTTTAAAGTATTGAAAACTCCCATCTAATTTTTATTATAAATAACGTGGTTCTGTAAGTTATTACATGTTGTTACAGAGGTTATTTAGCAATTTTCTTGTTAATAGAAATATTTCTTTTAAATCTGTGGGCTGTTTTTTTTTTTATATCAAATCATATCAAATTTTATCAAGTATTAAAGATTTTCCTTAGTATCGATATCCAGTAAGTATCATGAAAACCCTATTACAAATGATTAATTATAAAGGTTGTTGCTGGCATGACTTTTTTTCATTTTGTTTGATTTTATAAAGCAGATTAAAGAAAGTAATCTCTTGACTTATGATGCTATAAAATGTCATGAATCAAATTCGATCAAAATGGATACCATTTTTTTTTTAGCTCAAGTTTAGAATGCTGTCTGTCTGAATAGTCTTTCAAAAAAATAAACATTGCAAAATCCTAAAGCATGATATTCATTTTTGATAATACTTTCTTTTCATATTAATAATTGAATGACCTCTGTGAGAATATGATTGTCCTCATGAACTAAAAAAAACTCTTTCAGGAAAATAAAAACATATTTCTACACATTAAGTGTTTTAAACTACAGAAGCTGAATAAGATGATGATAGAGACATGTGTTACTTATCCAGACCCTTCGGCTGGATATAGATAATTAAATTTGATTTAAAAGTAATAATTTTAACAAAATGTTAGGTATTTAGCCTACATAAGATGAGAAATTGTTGATATTCTTTGTAAAAATAATTAAGAAAAATAATGATTTATATATACAATGGAATTAAAACATCCATTATCTAACTCACAATGCTTCGATTAACAGTTTTGTTTAATTTAAATGCATCAAAACATATTTTACCTTTTCCAGCGCTATTAAAACTCACGACACCAGTTTCCTAGAATGATCCAATCTCTGCAGTATCAACAATGTACCATTTTGTACCAAGGACCGAACCTGGAAGTCATCACACAGTTTTCAATTAGAGTTCATGAGTTGTCTTTCTCTCCTTGGCACAAAAACGAGTGGAGGTAATGGTGTGTGAGGTTCAGGGAACACTGTTGAAATGTTTCCTGTCCTGCACGCCCCACAGCTGCTGGCTCACAGATTGTCTTGGACCCTAAAAACACTAGAGCTTCCAGTTGAACCAGCGCCATCCCTCGCCGTGGTCGTGTATCCTTGTGTGTGTGTGTGTGTGTGTGTGTGTGAGTCTTAAAGTGCATATATTGTGCATCCACTTTCAATGCCATCATGGAATCGAAGACGTGATTAATGGCTCTTCACCGCGTGGAGGAGACTCATGTAACGTGTGTGTGTGTGTGTGTGTGTGTGTGTGTGTGTGTGTGTGTGTGTGTGTGTGTGTGTGTGTGTGTGTGTGTGTGTGTGTGTGTGTGTGTGTGTGTGTGTGTGTGTGTGTGTGTGTGCTTGAGAGAGGTCGTTGTACGGTAGACTCAAAACGTGTTAACACTAAGGAATATTTATATATGCTAATCCATGTGAATACCAATTCATACACGCAGGTGTCTCTTCTAGAGTCCAGACACCTGGCAATGAGTTTTGATGCCACTATTTTTACTTTAGAGCCTAATGGTCTCTGTATTACAAGAAACATGAGTGTAGATCGTATTCAGGTTGTGTTATATTAGTCACAATAATTATTTTCACTGGAAGAAACCCACAGTTGGTGGTGATTAGTGATTGAGTTTGACAGCTCAGACCTTCAAAAGTTTAGTCTGCCCTCTATGTACTTTACTTAGTTATGAACCTTTAGCTCAAGTTCCAAACCCTACTGAGGGCCACAGTGTGTGAGGGCCTCAGTGGTCTCACCCGACGCCACATTTTGAACATGTTTTGAAGTGTGTTTACATGCTGCCTTACATCATCTAGAGCAGGGGACTTGAAAACAAATGTGTTTGTGGTATCCATTGTGTTGTCCCTGTGTCAAGGTGAACGACCTCCCTGTCTTCCATGAATACATATGCAGCGGTGGAGGTCGTTCACCTTGACCCAGGAACAACAACAGAGATACCTTAAACACATTTGTTTTGAGGCCTTTGGGTCACCTTGACCCTGAGATACGACAAGGGTTAAGAGGGCCACATTTGATGAAGCAAAAAATAAACTGGGAGATCAGTGTTTCAAGATAGGATTTATTTGTGGTGGCAGTCAACTAGTTATTACAAAAAAAAAAGTCAACTTCTTTAGTTTTTTTAATATAAACATCGACCTATTTTTGTGGTGTTTTCATTTGACTCATGCTATATTTTCATAAAGAGCTTGTTTTTGCATTAATAAGTTGTATATCTATAAATCAGAATGTTGTGTATTTTAAATTGAATAAAACAGTTTATAACATTGACAGCGGACCACATGAAATCTGCTTAAAGAGTCGCAAATGGACACCCTCTACTGCGTCATTGTGACACATTGTAACACTCATCGTTGCCCCCTGCATTACTGGAGGAGGTACTGCATGAAGTTCAAGTTCTTCAATAGTTGTCCACTATACAGTACAGGCCACAAGTTTAGATACACCTAACGGGCTCATTCAAAGTTTCAGCAATTTTTCCGGTCTGGCTTACCTTCATTTTTTAAAGAAATGACGGTCACTCTTTTCTCTTCATTTAGCTGAATGGTTCTTGTCATAAAAACAATTCTTAACGAATAAGGTTATGTTTCAACCTGACTTCTGCACAACACAACTGATGAACTCCATTAAAAAGTCAAAAAGTCTTCAAAGCAGTAATTAGAAAATATAATTGTAGTTTTGATGTGTGCAGTCAGTGATATTCTACAGTCTACATAGTCGTACAAATAAAGAAAACACATTGAATAAAAAAATGTGTCCAAACCCAGTAGCCTGTACTGTAAATATTTTGAAAGGCAAATTATTATTTTTTGTCAAAATGACTCTCTAGACTGTGTTTCCACTCCCACTTATAAAGACTTGTTTTGTCAGGACCTGGATGCGACGATTATCAGTACATTTGTTGATAAACAACAACAGTATTACACCGCCATAATCCATGTTTGCTTGAGCTGCGAAATATATTTGTTATTAATTATGAGCATGGTGTTAATACTAATTGCATTCACTGCTCAGACCCTGGAAAGATCTCACTGTGGAAAACAACAAATTAAACATCAAAATAATGAGAATTTACACTTTCAGCGAGGACTTGCGATGTCAAGCAGAAGAAGGGACTCTCTGGGGGAAATACAATCTAATTGGATAGTTTCATTAATTGTATGTGGGATGTGTGATTCTGTACCGTCCTACGCTCGTAATGTTATCAAGAAGTTCATAGAATTATGAAGTTGTTTGTTTTTCCTCTTGTAGCCGTGTCCTCTTTGCTTATTTTTAACATCTTTATAGGCAACATTTAGTCATTTATGATAAGACAGTGCTAATAAATGAAACTATTTAATACAAAATGTTCTTTCAAATTAAAAAAAAGGATGAGGATAAAGGGACAATAAATCAACATTTTCATCTCGTGCTGACAAAGAGTTCCGGACAAGTGGATTTATATTCTGATGAAGATCTTCGCTTTAGAGGGAATTAGTTTCCAATCCACTTGGCTATTCATTCATACTTTGTACGAGCCAACAATGGCTGCTGAACAGAATCTCACATTATTATCTGAGAGGAATTGAGTAAGAGAACATCCAATCAGATAAATCAATATTTAAATTGAGTTTTCATCGAGCCGCTTGTTATCAGAGAAACTAAAGCCAAATTTGAAGCTTGTGAAACAAGTTGTGCCGTGATTTTCTTTTCAATTATTTCGTGTTTATTGGAATCAAAATTGTGTTAATGGAACAAAGTATTCCTCCATAGATAATGGGACCAAACAACAAAGTCAGTTTTTTGTTCCTTTTTTAACTTATTGAAATTAGATATTCATTTTTTAGACAGTTATTCATCCTGAAAATGTTGCTAAAGGTTAAGATTATATAATATTTACCAATCTGCTATAACATTATGACCATTTACTGAGTAGATAGTACAGTGACAGGACAATATGTTCTTTTAACAAGCCTCAAATTAACTGTAAAAGGTATAAAAGCAAAATGGCGACTGTGTTACTGTAGCATGAACGTATCATCGCTTACCAAGTTTTTTTCCTCTCCGTTGGTCTATTATGATTATGCTGAACGATTTTCCAAACAAAATCTTTTGACACTTTGCAAACTTTTACATCATTATAACTGCTGGAGCCCGACGTATTAATTTTATATTTAGTGTTCATATATTACGGCCTTTATGTGTTGTTGGCTGCGGTAAGTTACATCCAGACAGGAAGCTAACTGCCGTCTGATCTCCCGAAACAGCGTCTATAGCACTCTCGCGCTGCCTGTATCTGCATATTTATGTGATGAATGGGTGCAGTGGCTGGATGGAATCGTTGGAGATAATTGTCTTTGGGTCTGTTGCCAATGTACCGGCGACCATTACCAACGCAGTGAAAAACTTTGTGCACAAGAACTAGATTATTGTTGATGATCAGCATTCTCTGGTCAAATGCTGTCGAGGCACTTTTAGGAACAGGAAAAAAAAGTAGGAAAAACATCTTGTTCTAAACCTCATTTGGATCATCCGTGTGTTTGATTTATTCTCTAATTTGACGATTAAATGGTATTTATTTAGGGTCAACTTCATCTGAAGAATTTGACTTCATCACCGAGAATCATCTTGAGTCCCTAGAAAGATTTGCGTACATAATGAGATAATAATGTTTCCTCTGTTGAATAATTTAAGTCTCGTCTTCCGGATGTTTGTCAAGTTGACTTGTAATTGATCTCTGCTGATGCCGGCTAATCCATTGATATCATTAACCTTCTATTAAATGGGTTTGATCTTCAGTAGCAGAGGATTTTGTTACTCGACGACTATCTGCAGTTTTCCTTCACCAAACTCTTAATTGAAGAGAAAGTTTCACCTTATATGCCAGACAACAGCCATGTAATTTCCAAAATGAATCCCCCGTCCTCCCTGTCGTCTTCCAATTACATTTCTCATTCAGACTTGATTTCACGGTCACTTCACGGTCACGGAAATGTCTCCTTCATCTCTCCGCCCCGTGTTATCTGTCAATGAAACGCTGATGCAAAAGTAGACTCATGGAGAGTTTTGTGATCATATCTGTATTCAAGAGTGTTTTTTTTTTTTCTTTTAAACATCCTCTGCTTTTCTTTGAACTTGAGAGAAAAATAGAAGTAAGTATCTGAGGATCATGGGAGGTTCAGATGCTGCCAATGATGAATGAAAGAGAATTGTGTGTGCAACTCAGTGACCTTGAGGCAACCTTGAGAGGAATTTTAATACGTAAAACCAAAATGTGCCGGATCGACCCCCTGCGGTTTTTATTTATCTGACTACAGTTGATTATCCTCTACGAACAGACACCAACTGGCTCGGCTGCTTCTTTCCAATTGTGCCACCGTCGCAAAAGAAGATTTTTCAAATCGACAGAAAAGAATCAGTCAAGGGTCATCAAAATAATGTGTCTCAGTTCTTAAGTAGAATAAAACACACAATACATTTTTGATTAAATTAAGCTCTTGAAATGAGTACAAAGTATAAAATGTATTCCAACATTATTATAAAGGATTTATTTTTATTTTTATGAATACATTTAAAATATTTAATAGGAAGGACAAGAGATCAGCAAAGGTAAATACTGCATTTATCCTTTGTGTTATGTCAGGGTCGAGGTGACCCGAAGGCTCTGTAACAAATGTGTTTGTGGTATCCCTTTTGTTGTCTCTCGGTCAATATGAACGACCTCAACCACTGCATATGTATTTCTGGAAGCGAGGGAGATTCGTTGACCTTGACCCAGAGACTTCAAAAGGGATACCTCAAACGCATTTGTTTTCGGCCCTTGTGTCGCCTTGACCCTGAGATAACACAAGAGATAGTATAATATTAGATTGTTATAATACAATTAATTTGGTAATAATTTACAGCTGAGTTTATTACATTTTATGCCATTAACTTGTAAAAAAAAAAGACAAAAAATGTGCCTTTTTTCTTTTCTTTTATTGTTAAAATACTTTCCCTCCACCAAATCCACTCGGTATCTTAATTATAAATGTTTTAATTCTGACATAGAAAACTAAACTCTTTGTGGTCTAGGGTTAGATACATTCTGAAAATAAGCCACATCCTTTTTTTGGGCTTTTACTCCAGACATTATTAATTGATTAGAAACTGACGCTAATGGTTTATATGACATCCAATTAAAAAGATCTGTTGTGTTTTAAAAGTTGCACAATCTAACCTCCTTGAATCAAGTTTTTATGTTCTCAACTTGGCTCCTACAGATTCATGCCTTTGATGAATCATTAATTCTATCGATTCATATAACTTTGCGAGGGACCATAAGTGAGTTTCCCAATGCATAATTATCATTATCGTATCATTACCCCATCATTATCTCAACCTCAGTGCACTCAGTGTGTCATTCGCACACTCTTTCAAGCAATGTTTAGCTGTTGTTGGCATAATATTAGTTCGAATGTCGCCACATTTTCTGAGCCAGTCTATTTCCTCACTGTCCATTCAAGGTACAAACACATTAAGGTTGAACTCCTAATAGCTTTTGTGATGGATACCGGAGCATAATGAGCTCTTTATGAGACTTAATACCTACTGTTAATCAATGGACATAGCAGGGCACTTTTCAATACTACCTTCTAAGCATTTTCAAACGAGGCTCTCGTAGAACAGAGTGACTCATTCGGCATCCTCCTTTTCTTCCTTCTCTCTCCGATTCTTCTGCTCTTATTCTCCCACCAACAAAACAGTCTATTAAGACGACTGAACGCTGCCAATAAGCACAACAGGAACACAGTTAAAGTTATACAACAAGTCAAACAAGGCTACTCCGTCAACATCACCCTCAAAACATCCGCAAGTTTATTTTTATTTTCATTGGTTTATAAAAGGAATTACTGACCACAAATAGCATCACTCTCAAGGTATTGACGTCCCTTATTCCAGGTTTAAATCTCATCATTTCTAATCCAACATATTTCATACATAACTAGTATAAAGTAAAGAAGACTGAAGAACATTACTATTAGTTTTTGTCTTTCACTCCCTTTCTTTCCTTTTCTCTTTCTTATTTTAAGTGATGATTCTATTTTAATTGAACAACCAAATGAACGTAATTTGTGATAATTACAAACAATTATTATTAATTATAAACAATTTAGATCAAAAAGATCAATAAAGTTTACCAAGCTATTTTTTTCAAAATAACCTTTTTTTCACATGTAATTTTTATTAAAAACGTTAAAATAAAATGAATTTAATAAGACATTTCTCATCTCTTCTTATGTGGTAAAATACATGTATCAAAATATTTGCCAGGGGCTAAATCCCAGCCCAAATGTTTTTGTTTACTCAAAATCCGCGTAAATAAATGTTCATGTTGATATGGTGACCTGATGGGTGGCAGTGTTTAAGATAAGATAAGGAAAATATGTCAAAAATAAGAGTTTAACTGAAAATAAAGCAATTTGTTTAAATTTAGATAAAATAGTCTCAAAATATTAAAAGCTCATATGAAAATCAGACTCCAAACTTTCTGTTTGTTAAATATCAATTTTGTCCCTTTTTTTATTTGAGTTTGACACTCCAGTGGTAAAACATGACTGTGTGGGGTCATCATTATATCTTAAAAGTTTTGGATTAGGCGAGACTTCGACCTGCGATGTCCTGAGAAAAGGGCTTGGTCTTTGGTTAACCCACAATCCCCAGCAAGCCAGGGTCTCTGGCTCCCTCACAGCTGCCCTCAATATGTTGTGCAAGCTCATCCAGAGCCAGCACCCGAGCAGGAATGCCAAATATCTGAACGTCAGTTAAATTTTGCCCTCAATGTAACTACAAACATCTGGAATAATTAAGCCTGCTTGCCTTTAAAACAATGTCTTCTACATGTTCTTGGAGCTCAAGTTGAAAATACTTCAGTGAATGAAGCTCTATATATATTATAGAAACACGGTGAATTGCTGTCGCAGAAGTTCAATGTACCTGTGCTCACGCGAAGGTGCCTCCGAGTCCTTTTGAGGGATTGTGTCTCTCTGTGTTTTTGTGTGTGCATCTGTGTTGGGATGTGTTTGATTATCTTTTACAGCCTCTCAGGGAGCAGGATTCATTCTCACTCTGATAATGAGGGAGAGACTAGCAATGCCCTTAAGTCATTTCTCCGCTTCTTCAATCCTTCCTGTTGCATTCCCCTGTTTTGTAGATTCCTTTTCACCCAATCGAGATAATCTGTCATTTTAGTCCCTCTTTTTTTTTTTAATTAACCTCCTCATTTTGTCATTATCCTTCACTCTGTGTCTGCGTTCACGCGTCGCCGGCATCAGTTAAGGATGACCGGGGGCTTTTTGAGTCCTGTTATGTCATGGATTTAAATGCTGGCTGGCCATTTTTCATCAGCCCGGTGGGTCGATGTTGGCTACCTCTGCACCGGCTTGCTCCGTTTCTCTCTACAATAGCCTTACTTATCCCGCATCGATACTCCAATGTGTTGTATATTTGACTGCTTGCTCAAATGTCCATTCACTTTGCTCCCTCTTACCCAACTTTCCCTCAGTGGCTCTCCGGGGAGTGTGAGGCAGATTGAGTCGCGGCACTGTGTACATTCATTTTGTACTAACTGTTTTCTGTCTGTCTCCCGCCGTGTCTCCCTCTCTGTCTCTTTCCTGCAGGTGACTGAAGCGGAGATTTACATTAAGGCGGCCCACTAGGAGGCCCTTTCCATCACTCCCTCCCACCGTCCTGCCGCTTCCAAATCAAGTCCTGTCGGCCTCGCAGCAGCGATGGATCTAAAGGATCGCAGGCAGCGCTCGCTGACGAGGAGTCGCTGCTCCAAAGAATCTCAGTACAACACGACGTCCCTGGACACCGACGAGTGTCGCGTTCCCACGCAGAAGTCCTACAGCTCCAGCGAGACCCTCAAGGCCTTCGACCACGAGCAGAGGTTGCATTACGGGGGCTGCGTGACGGATCTGGTCCACCACGAGACCGACGAGTACTCAAGACAAGGTGGGTTGTCGTGCAGGAATCGGTGCCTTCGGGGCCACATGTGGTTTATCTCAAGCCCTCACCAGGCTTCGCTGATACCTACACAGTTATCATTATCGTTTGTTTCAATCTCATCTTGTCCTTTCAGCCGGTTCAGTTTTTAAACAACACACTTGTTGACCAGGGTCGGGCGACAACATTTCCTCAGGGGCCACATTAAATAAAGTGACTAAGGGGCCGTCAATCAAAAAAAAGAGGAGCAAAGAGCCAAAATATTATTGGAAAAATAAAAAACAAAGTTAGTAAGAAAGAAAAATAAAGGATAAAATGAATCTAAACATAACAATAAAATAAAACCTTTAACCTAGTAGAAAAAAATTGTGTCAGTTTTATCTCGAGTATATTTACAAATAAAACAAAGGAGAAAATCCTAATCAAGGAAAAATCTAATAGAGTTTGATTTAAAATGTATACAAAAAAATAAATAAATACTCTCATAAGTGTATAAGATATATGGCAAAAGGAACGCATGTGGCCTCAATTTCCACATGATTATGAACAAAAATATATTGGTTTTCATCAGTATTGAGAAAGTTGAAAAACGTAATAAAATAAGTTTAAGCAAGAAACCTTAGATTCCCAAGTTTTTTGGGAGGAATTCTTAACGTAGTATTCAAAATAAATCGATATAAAATAATAATTTCATCGATGATTTTTGCAAAACTCTATAAAATTTAAATTTTCTCTATTTTATTCTGTTATCTAATAGAGATAAATGTGAATTAAAGTGCCAATTTCCTCATGAAAAACCTTCATATAGAACTCAAAATCGACATTACTACTGCATTATCAGTAAACTCATTACATAAAAACGATTCTCCTCAGAGAATGTGTGCACTGTTATAAATAAAAAAGGGTTTTTATGTTCAGGGAGACATCAGAAATATAGATATTAAAGGGGAATATTTCTCAATTAAGTGGCAAATAAAGATACTTCATTATGTTTTTTAAACAAACTGCATTATTTTTTATTTTTTTTTTCTTCCCCTTAATTTGTCTTGCCCCTTAAAGGGTCACTTTGGAAACCACAGCCCTCACCCATATGCTCAGCCTTGGATGTTTTTCGTCTCTGTCCAAAAAATTGTTAATTTTCTTTTGGCTGAGGAGGCAGAAGAGATTACTGGGATGCAATGAATCCAAGTAATTTGAAGCTATTTATTAAGAAACCAGAAACATGTAAAAAAAAAAAAATGTCTGTCAAGGACATAATACTAACTCGCACTCAACTCTATTGTCTTTGGAGCACTAATGCGGATTCAAGTGTACTTAATGGAAATCTTAAAAATACAACCCAGTTTTTCGTGACCAGATACTGGTGCTTAAAAAATGAGCGTTCGCATGCTCTTCATAGACAGCTTTATTGGGCTCTGTGTTTTTTATAAAGTAGTTTTGGGAACCAGACAGCACTTAAAATTTAAGTACCATTTTAATTCAGTTTATTAGGGGCGCCAAAGCTCAATGGTCGTCTCGCAATCAAATGAGGTTTGTTCCCCTTCTTCCCATGTGATGTTTTGAGTTGTCCCTCAGGAAGATTCTAAATCTCTAATTACTCCAGGCCCCATCACACGCCAGCCTTAATCTCAATTTACCCCTCAGGGGGTAAATAAGGTGTAAACCTCCTTTCATTCACAACGTATTTGTTTACTTGTGTGGCGATATTGCGATTCAGCCGATGTTCCCCAAAAGGCCAAGTCATCCGAACGGCTTTGATTACCTAATTGTGAAGTAGGTCAATGTTTGAGGAATGAGAATCAAACACGTGTAACTAAATAAATGTAGTCTAAAAACCATACTTAAAAATATTGCATCATTGTAGACGCCGATGTACCGGAGTCGAAGACTGATACAGACCTTTACAGTGGCAGGAGTTAGCTTCCGGGCCAATAGGTCATCTCTGAAGGGTGTGTCTGCTCTCCATGGCATGTCATTAAACTGTGTGTCTGCGCTGGTGTATGTGTGCAAGCATGGATATTGCAGAGGGACGTGAAACAGGCACTATTGATCCCCTGACTAGTGAAAAGAGTATGACTCGATAGGATTGATCCGTGCTAAGCTGTGTTTTCTCTGCATGGACATGAGCAGATGGTAACAGGCTTAACAAATACAGCCTGAAAGAGATGTATTTTGTTGAAATATTTTCATTTTAGAACAGTGTGTCAACGTATAAAGAAGTGACGGGTTTAATAGTTTCAGAAATATGGAGTTTAATATGCCTTATATAAGATCACATCATTATTTTGAACAGATCAAATTTAATCTGAATATACCTTAAAAAGATAGCGGGAATCAGAAGTTTGGGCCTCGGTTTTCTCATTTTACAGATAAATAATGTGCTTTCATTGAAGCAATTTGAAAACGCACATTGAAGGGAAAAAAAGACGAGAGAGAAGAAGATCTTTGGCAGGAATGTGGAGGTTGTAAACTTGGTAGTGTGTATTGTCTGGACTTCACTTGGCTGCTGCACCATTCTGACCTCACACCAGGCACTAGCTGGTCGATACCAGAGTCCTCGCAGCCTATCAGCTTCCTCCAAAGCCCAGAGCTGCAGATGCATCGTGGGAAGTGTGGCCACAGGAGACCAACAGTGTTGCCGCACCATATGGACTGTGACACCGCGGGAGGAGGAGGAGCAGTGCAGGACAGAGTTTGAGAAGTAGCAGATGAATACTTTTCTTCAGATCATTCTGCAAACGCGTGTTGATATATTGAAATGAATAACAATTTAATCCATTCGTGCACATTATTTTTTAAGAGATATTATATCCAACTGTGTTCCAAGATAAATAACATCATGATACATATCGTTTTTTAATTTAAGATTAGGTCTCAAGGTCAATGTAGAAATGCCTCAGATAGCTTAGTTACAATCTTATTTTTGTTGTTGTTCATTTCTACACATAGGAATCAGAGTCAGAAAATATATATTTCCTGTGTTATGAAAACCAATATTATAAAATGGAATGCACTAAAATAAAAAAAATGAAATATTATAAAATGACACAATTTAACACAATTAAATAATACATTACAATAAAACGTTTATGGCCCAAACATCATATAACAATGATATAACAAGTTGCGTTTTTTTTTTCTTTTTTTTTTCAAATTTTTCTGTTTTGTGAATATTTATTTTCTTACTTAAATGAATTTCCAAGTAAATGTATTTTTTTTTTTTTAAAAACATGCATATTTTATTTTATTTATTCATTTTCAAATGTAGTTTATTAAGCTATTTGTTTTCTTTTCTTAGGTTTATTTTACTTAAAACAGTGCTATTATATCATGTGGCCCCAGAGAAAATGTAAATACCAATTTCTGTTTAAGGCGTAACTTCAGAACAGTTTTTCCCAACTTTCCCACCATCACCCCTGAGTCTGTAATCTTGGAAGATAGTTGTATATTGTGTTGAGCCTGAGAGTTGAATAAGAGAAGATTCTAAAGATTCTATGCCGTCTGTAAATAAGGAGATCCAGGGATACTTTTCCCATTAATGTAATTGTGCACATGAACATGCAATTTCGCTACATATTGATTTTAAGATGACATCCAATCAATGAGAGAAGAAAAGAGTTTATTCAGGGAAATGAGAAAATTAAACGGACGTAACCACTTCCTCCAACAACGACAAACACATCAAAGTTTATATCAAAATCCATCTCTTTCTATATAGCTGGCTAGTTTTAGTGCGGCCTTTACACTCTCCAGGGCTTTACTTTTTTTCTTATTTTTTGGGTAGGTTGGTGTGGGGATACATCATGACTCATCCTTCTCTGACTCATAAGAAAATATTCCAAGACTACTTTGATATTTTTTCCGCTTTGACTTTTGTCTCACCTGCAGTATGTTGCAAGTTGTTGTTTCTTTTTCTAGCAAAGATGAAATGATCATTAAAGTAAAAATATTTGCTAGTTTTATTGTTTTAATTATTAGTAGTATTTTAAATACAGCACCACTGTGAAAGAACTGCTCACCAAATATTTCAGAAGTAGACGACAACATTTTCTTACTGTATTAGAAGCTAGATAGCATTGTCAAAATCTTGATGTATTTAGTAAAGCAAAAACATCTTGGGGGGGCCGGGGGGGGGGGGGGGGGTCAAGGCCTTTAAACAGGGAAGAAGTGCAGGTGAGATGGTTCCCTAGTTCTGTGGAGTCTTCCTTACAAAAAGAAAACCGGGAGAGTCCAGGATGTTGAGCCGTCCTGCTGAGAGGGCTGTCTACAGACCTGTAGGCTGTGTAGGCGAGCTGCAGGGGGTCCACCAGTGTCTCATTATTGCTTCTTTCTTTTTTTTGACATGTGACATCACAAGGTGCTTAAAGCAGTTAATTATTGCAGAGGTTGTTGCGCCTGGCCTGTAATCCTGAAATCCTGCAGGGCTGTGCAGAGCAATGACAGCTGTGGATTTAAAATGGAACGAGACAGTCCTCCGGTGATTCAGTGATGTAAAGAGAGACTGAATATAGCATGTATTTTATGAAGCATTGCATCACTTTAACAGTGTTTTGTTTGTTTTAATGAAGTGATTAAAAACAAATCAAGAAAAATTAGACTAGTTAAGCCATTTTTCATGTTTGGACCGAGCTTGAAACTGAAATGTTTCTTTTGAAATCTATAATGGATAGTTTTCTTTTGATTGTAATATTTGTGTGTGTCCAAATAAGGTCTATACCTCATTGCTAGAAGTTAAACAACCAGCTTTAATTCAGTTCAAGTCAAATCATAACAGGGGTATCTCAAGACACTTTACAGTTCAAATTGTAATAGTATCAAGCCCTGGTTAATGCGCCTGATGATAAGGTTCAAGGGTTAAGTCAGTACTTGGGTGACTTAAGCCAGTCTGTCAAACTGAGCCTGAGAAACTTGGGTGTTGTATTTGACAAAGACATGTCTCTAGTACAACACTGCAGAAAACTGACCAGAAACTGTTTCTTTCAACTTGGAAAAATCTCTAAATTTAGGAAAATGATGTCACAACACGATCTGGATCTTATAATCCATGCGTTCGTGTCTTTGCGTTTAGACTATTGTAACTCTTTATTGTCTTGTCTAAACAAGAAAGAGCTGTCTCTGCAGCAAGAATTCTTACTCGCTCTAGTAGGAGAACTCACATTTCCCCGATCCTTAAAACTCTATAGCTGCCAGTTTCTTTCAGGATCAATTTTACAATTCTGGTTCTTACTTTCAGAGCTATTCATGGTCAGACTCCTCCTTACATCAGTGATCTGATCCAGCCTTACACCCCAGCTCGGGCTCTGAGGTCTGTGGATCAGAATCTGCTGATAGTTCCTCGTGCACGCTTCAGGACCAGAGGAGAGAAATCCTTCCAGGCTGTTGCTCCTAAGCTTTAGAGAGATCTTCCTCTCCCTCTGATGGATCTACTGACTCCTTCAAGAAACATCTAAAGACACTTTTATTCGTGCAGGCTTTTCATTGATTTTCTGAGACTTTTGTGTTTGTCTCTGTGTTGTCTTGACCTTTTAAGTAAATATTTTATTGTTTTTTATTTTTCTTCTTTGATTTTTTAAATGCTTTGTGACCCTGGTCTTGAAAAGCGCTCTATAAATACTATTTACTTACTTATAAGCTGTCCAAGCATCACTTTATTTCCAAATTAATGAATTCACTCACAGTCACCGTTAAGAGTTGGAAACTAAGGTCACCAATATATCTGCCGAATCTTAAAAAACAAAAATGATTTAAAGACATGAATCAACAACAATTTAATAAGTCAACTGAAAGTATATGTGAGCTTTAACAAGTGCAAAAAAAAAAAGATTGAAATATTATATTTAGACGTTTTGTTTTGTTCTAAATTAAAGAGCCAAAAAAGCAAATAATAAAAACAAGTCGTCATTAAATCTGCTTTTTTTATATATATAAGACACCAATGAAGCGATAACGAAACAGTTATAGCATTTTTGACATTTTGTTATGTTGCCATTGATTCATTACTAATGACGAAAAATGTCAAAAGATATAACAAATACAATTCTTGCACTGACAAACATGGATCACCTACACGTTGCCTGCTCACCTAAAAAATAAAATCCCTTCTTCTTTCTTTTCTCAAGGAGACCCTCATGTTTTCTCTTGTCAGTGTATCCGTGCACTTCACATCCATTAGTAATTATTTCAGTATACATAACCGAATCTATCAGTTCTCCTTCAGCCATGGTTTATATTTAGAATTTTTGTGTGACGCTATCAAAGTGCTTTTAGAACCACAGGACACTTACATTTTAGTTTATGTAAGAGCCTCTAGCTAGCCTACTGATTACACACTGATTGTTTAGTGCATTTTCCTATTTCTATTCACAGCGGCCAGCAGTCTGGATTCTGCTGGTCCTAAAAAAAGTCTACTTTATTGTAATTAAATTAACTTTATATTTCATGTTTCCCAAGTTAATCTAACATTCAATAACTCTTCTTCTCTGATTCTTTCAGTCGACGCAAAAATGTATCGTCATTGCAAGACTTTTGACTGCTAGTTGAACTAGCACGTACTTTTATACTATTGTAACTCGTAATTTTGAGTTGTAAAGTAGTAAAATTGGGATGACCATACATCCCTTATTACCCGGATATTTTCCAATTTTTAAGGGGCTGTCCAGTCACAGACGATTACATTTTGGCGAGCTCGAGAAATCATGACGACAAGCAGATGATTTCACTGCCTTAAATCCACCCAAGTAGACAAAGTCAATCATTCTCCGTCACTCTCAGTAACAGCGACCCAAAAGAACAACTTGTTCATAACCACAGTTTTAAACGAGGCCCTTTTGAAAATTCCGAATATACATTTCACTTAAGCAGTATGTTTAACTCATAGTCAGAGGTGCAGATTTCATTTTTTCTCAATTGATAATCAATGTAACAACATTTTCAAGTAGTCAAGACGACTAGTACAAACTAGACTACTTAAGTTCAAAACTAAATAATAAAACTAAATCAACACGTTATGTCAGTGACATAACTAGCAAGCTGAAACATGATTGGATAAAATCTCTATCATCTTATTACACACCAGAAACAGCACAACAATCTGTGGATAATAAGACATAAATTACAACATATGGTAACGCTGGTAACACTTAATTGTTAAGAGATAATTTGTAAACTATTATTTGATATAGTTAGTATTGGCTTGTAAAGTATTTGTTAACAGTTTGTTCATTATTTATAACTGTACCTTAAAGAAATTTAACAGAGCATTAATAAACAGTAACAGGTTATAAAACCCTAGTTAAAACTCACTTTATAGCTGTGCATTATACATAGCCAATAGATAACTTACAAGCTGTTAGTTAACAAGTTATAAATGACTTTAATTTGTTCAGGCTTTTCCTTGATTTTCTGGAACTCCTGTTGTGTTATCAGTTTTATCTTGACCTTTAAAGTATATACTTTATTGAATATTGTTTTGATTGTTTAAGCGCTTTGTGACCCTGGACTGGAAAAGCGCTATACAAATAAAAATGACTTACTTACTTATAACGGACAGTTATTCTATAGTGTTACTCAATAGATTTTTCGGAGTCCGTTTAGGCCGGCAGAGAATCCCTTAATGGCCCTGACGGTCCGCCAAAGATTAAAACCTATAGTCTCCTTTACCATAACAGTGTCATCACACCTAACCTCCTTGTGACCTCATGGGACACACCTAGGAAGTTCTCTCCTAATGTATCCTGATGATTTCCTATGATTCCTAACTCAAAAAAACACTGAGGTGCGTCAGATCAGGTTGAACTGCTTGACAATCACAACCAAAACACATTCCCCTCAAAGACGGTAACACTTTGTTCTGTTTCTCACTTTGGTTCCTCTGGTGTTATTTGTTAAATCAAATTAGACTGTTTATTTTTGCAGACCCCCCGCTTTCATTGGCTCTCCACTCCACTGTTTCCCCATTACACAGTTATTACCTAGTCAGGCTGGATAAGCACAGCCAAATAACACATTATTTCCTCACCATAACATGCAACAGTGTGGAAAACTCATTACGACTGTTCACTATTTAACACAGCAGAGCAACATATGCGAGTATTCCGAAGAGAGTCCAAGTATAGCGGAGCCCCCCCCATTGACATAATAAAACAAATACATTATTGAAAACAAGACTTCTTCGACCGATTTTCTTTCTCAGACGGTTAGTTAGGGGATGCATATATAGTGGAAGGAGTCCCTCCTGTGAATCTGACAGACATGCATAACTTCTGCCACCTCCTTTTTTTTTTCCTAGCCTCTGATCAGAGTATCTCGTGGTTCTTCATCCCTGCAGGTTCATCTCCCGACAGCGGGACATATTTCAACCACTGTAGTCTGGAGAAGCTTCTCTCTCCATTTTTTTTTCCCGAAATCTAACCGAGTTCCTATTGTCTACTGTGTCTTTGGCCCCCTGTGGGCCAGGAGCCACACAGAGAACCCTCCGCCCACCCGCCTGCCACTAGTCCTACTTATTTGCTCTCCGTATGTCTAGGAAAGTCCATACTCTCACTTCTTCATGTCCCCTTCTGTGGATTTATTTTTTGTTCCACATATGTTTGGTTCTCTCATTCATTCACCCTCGCTGTTCCACGATTGTTGATTTCATGGTCTTGTCACACATTTGCTCGACACCTCGGTCCCCGAAAGCTTGAAGAAGCCGCCCCAAAGATTTGAGCAACGCTAGCTCCAACCATTTCCAACGCGTTTATGAAGTCACAGGGTTTAAAATCAAATGTTGTGTTAGCGCTCACAGATTACAGGTATTAATAATGGAATCCCCCCTTTTTGCTATTTCCCTTTTCTCAACTGTAGTTGCCAGGCGACAGTGTGCCTTGGTGACTTGATAGTGCTTAAATCACCGCCTCTATCTTGCCACACAAATCTTAACCAAACAAGCAAACACAAAACATCTACTTCTTCTTGAACTGATGAATAACGTTGCAAGGATTTGTCAGTTATTTGTACTATTTTGACTGCAGGGCTAAGAAATGTGACATTCCCAAGCCCAGCATGGGTTTCATTCACTATTGTAATTAAATTAATTCTATGACATATAAAATAAGTTTCTTGGCAGAGGTCTGCTCTCTTTGAGTGCTTTTGTAGAGGTTTTATTTATGCCATTATATTTTACATATGATGTTACATTTGAGACACGTTCTCTTTGTATTTGTATCAGTCTTGAAATTCCTTCGATTCATTTTGACCCTTTTGAGTTCTATGTTGATCAAAAAAACCTGTTTTCATTAAGTTGTCATTCACCTTTTGTCCTGTCTTAATATGCTCCGCGAGCACGCTAGTGTAGGCGTCGACACGTCACGCTTTTGATCTGACTTCAGCTGATCCAAAGCGAGATCAAAGGGGCAGATTTAAGCCAAGATTGATAAGCAGGACCAGAAGCTCATCTCTGAGATTCTCACTAATGATCAAGCTTGAGTGTTTCAATGAAATTGTTGATGTTAGTTAGCAGATCAATGAAGTAGTATTAGAATACTGACACAATAACAAGTCAATACCTTAGAGCTCCTTATCAGATTATTTCCCCTTAATCCAATCATTTTTAATTTATGACTCACTGAAAACTCTTCAGCAAACGTGTTTGTATAAAATGAAATTTGAGTCTCGAAGCTCCCCGGAGCAGTTTCCCGCCAGCTATTTGACATTGCCCACGAAAACCGAACAGACTATACATAAACGTGATTTATAAAGTCCTTGACAATTTCAATTTGCTGCTAAATAAGATGGATATGTTTACTTTGTGAACTCCTCTCGCACCAAATTTCATTAAAAGGTGTTTGTTGTCCATTTTTCCTTTTTTTTGTCAGAAACACACAGTGTTACAATGTCATCTTTCTTACACACTGTTCTTTGTAATTTAGAGTTTGTTTCGGGAAAATAAATGGTGGGATCTCAGAAGATTAAAGCAATGAACAGATCATGAACATGATAATACGAAATAATAACAATAATAAGTAAATCAATCATAATAATAATAAAAATAATACTATCTCAACCAAATATCTTGAGTTTTTAATTTATTCTAATGATTAAATATATATATATATATTTTTTTAATGATTAAAACGCATATAAAAACACAAACTATAATAGAGATCAGCTACATGTCTTGAAAATTATTGTTTTAATATTTAAAATCACGTGGAAAATCAATGGAGGAAACATGACTTTTTAATTTAATTAATAATAATGTATATCATAAATATCAATAATTAAATATAATCACAAAATATAATACTGATCGCCAGCATTTCTTTAAATAATGACTTTTTAATTAAATTGTTATTTCTTTGCTCACAGACAGACTTGCATATTAATATAACAATCCGCGGTAATTCACTCATAATAATGACAATTAACTAAAGTAGTTATTTCAGTCAGAACTTATTAATCATTTGCAAAAATATCAACACCAAAACAAAAGTGTTGAAATATGATATTTTGATGTTTTGTTTTGTTCCTAATTAAAGAGCAACGAAGCAATGTATTAAACAAGTCGTCATCCTTCAAAACAAGATCATAAATCCTAACCTGCAGTGTGATTGATCAGCTAATACGACCTGAGCCCTTATTGTAGTCCGTGCAGGGCTTCACGCCATCCATAAAAGTTCAATCACAACTAGAGTCAGGCATGACATAACTCACGCAGACTGTATTTCCCGTCGACATTCTGTTGGTTACTAGTCGACCTGGACTGCCGGCGATCAAACAGAGAGTGGAGCAGCTGGGTGCTATTAAAAATAAATGGCGCTGAGATTAAATACAATCCCTCCTCTCTTTCTCTTTGTCTTCTCGCTGGCGTTCGGCTCCTCCGCCAGCTGCCGACACTCAAAAGCGTCCCGTTGTTCCGGCGATAGAGTAAAAGTAGTCGCTGAAGAATATCCTGGGGCTCCCTCTACTCCTCCAATATGCAACACACTCATCCCATCACCATATTTGTTTTTCATATTGAGAGAAAACTGCACTTGTGGGACGCGGGGCTCCTATGTGTGCGAGGAGGTCTTTAAATGTGGATTCCACTCAGCTGGTAACATCTGGACTTGCGTTCGTGTTCGGCGGGTTGTTTTCGCTTCAATATTGTGGCTGTACGTGGAGAATTTACCGTGTTAAACGCAGACACAATCTGGTGCTGTCAGTCTGATACCACTAACTAACTTGTGCAAACTTCTGGGGAAGGCAATCAAAACAAAAGATCAGTGCCACGAGAGATCAATTTAACACTCAGTCAGTCGCAGGAAAGTACATCAGAAGTGGCACCTCTGAAGTGGCCTTAGCAATTTGTTTGAGGAATGTAAAATAAAAGGATGACTTTTCAAGAGAAACACCTGAAATAAATCAACAAAGTGTTTTCATATTTGGATATGAATATGAATATGAATAATTTAGCGTTTTGCTACTTGCTGTCATTTTATTCCGTACCTAAATCGTACTTACTGATCAAAAATGTGTGTGAAAGCTGCCTCCTAACCTCTGTCTGACAGTCACCCATCTCTTTAACAACCTCTTTTTATAATTATTACAATTTATTTTAAGTGATGGTTTCACCAGAAATTTAAATTGCACTAATATTCGACAATTACCAGCGTAATTTGTACCTTTTTTACAGTATTATTCATTGTCCATTTTAATGCATGGTCTTCGTCTTCGTCCAAAAAGACGTACTTAAAAACATCCAAATATCTCCGTGGTGCTCGACTGTAATGTCCCTTTTAATATTTAAGTGTCGACATGGGGAATTGTAAGTAAAAAACTCAACATTCAGACATTTTGTGTGTCAAGAATTACGCTGATGGCCTGTTAGCTTTCGCTAATAAAAGGCTTAAAATACAGAATTGTTAAAAATCTTTTGAAACAATTTCTCATGGTGAGGCTTCAATACAGGATGAATGTTTCAGACGAGAAGTATGGAGGAATTTGGATAGTTTTTTTTGTGTATTTTGAGTGTCTTTTTGGACGAAAATGAAGGTGACAACAGCTGAAGGCTAGTCGCTACATGAAAATGAACATACATACTGTAACTCTAAATAACGGATTACTCTGGAAAAAAAAATCTTACTCGACATAAGGGTGAGTAGAAAATGAATTATTTTTTCAAAATCACAAGTTCAGTCAATCAGAAGTTACGACAATCGTTTTCTCCTCCTAGCGATTTTGGTCAAAGTCAATTTAATGTGAAGTAAAGGTGGTTTTATCAAACACCAACACACACAAAGTTTAGTGGGAAAAAAAAAAAAACAAGGACATTAATTGACAGAGTCTTGGGAAATACATGCTGACATGTGCAATTTTCTCCAGCTCCAAATCGTTTATCACACAATGCAGTGTGGGTTTTTTGTGCGAGTTGACTTAATCTATGTTTACGATGTAATGACCCTCTTTGACTCTGCTTTGGCAGCTTTTGATAAATGAGGCAGATTGTAAATGTCACTGTTATCAAGTGTTTTCCTCCTTTTTTTTCACCCCCTTTGGTTGACTCAGATCCTTCCTGGGCTGTAATTAAACATCTTCCTCAGCAACAAAATATATATTTAGTTGTAAAAGTGCTCTGGCTGCTGAAAAGTATGTTACAAAACATGTTGTGTTGAGTGGTGTTATGGTGATGCATTGTGCAGATAATAGCACGTTGTGGTCCATTCAGACGATGGCAGTAAGTGTTTATCACCAGTTATTAAAGCGTAAAGTCAATAGTTGTCAAACTGAGATCCTGGTCCAAAATCTCGGACCGAACCAATAACTGTGGAACACAATCTCGCACAATTCAAAACCCTGAGACACTTTCACTTCCGTTTAAAACGCCAGACAACAAACACAGTATTTTGGGATTTGTAATAATAACAGAGTACACAACATACCTGCGGGCGATCTCTATAAGAGGCACTTGATATTATGGCCATCATTTCTGGTGAAACAAGGGATTATGGGAGTGTGTGATTAGTTGTGCGAAAAAAGATTAAGGTGTAGGAGGGGATGGATGCTAGGAACAATCGAAAGATGTCTGTCTACTTTTTAATCTTGTATTATTATTTATAAATATATAACAAATATCAAAACACTTAGATAAATTATTTCAAACCAATGAAAAAAGACTGAGCTTTAAATTATATATATATATATATAAATATAAAAAACAAAACAAAATGTTACCAAAGAATATAAATATTTGTTTTAGATTCAAGCAACGATGATTCACTTTTGATTTTAGTTAAAACATTATAGATTAAATTTTTCATTTGCAAATAAATAAAAAACAAAAAAAATGTGTGTTCAAATATATATTGTGACTGTGTTGTTTCTTTCTTAATACAGGGTTAACAATTGATTGAAATGTATTGATTAAAATAGACACTTGATATTGTGGGTCATCATGTCAGGTGAAACAAGGGATTATGGGATTGTGTGATTAGTTGTGTGAAAAGGATTTAGGTTTATGGGGGGATGGATGGATAGCAACAAGCAGTAGATGAAAAAATAGTTTAAATTTATGATGAAAAAAGAATACACAAGTGTCTATTCTAGTATTTATAATTAATAATAATAATAATAATAATAATAAATAGTGATTTACATGACATACAAAATCATTAAATTCGAATTGAATCTATGATATTATATATGAATGTAAATAATCGATAATTTAATCAATAGAATCACAAAATATAATACGGCTGACAATTGACAATTGTCTTTTTAAAAGTATTTTTATTTTGTTTATATCGTGGCAATCATGTCAGGTGAAACAGGGGATTATGGGAGTATGCGATTAGTTGCGTGCAAAGGATTTAGACGAACAAGTGAATGCAACAAACAGAATATATTAAAAAGTGTTAGTTCAAATAAAGCAAAAAGTCACAAATAAAATATATATTTTTGCAGTTAAAACTGCAGCTTCATGGCACATGCTGGCAAAGGATTCTGACTTGTATTTACTATTGAATCATAAAGACTGATGAATGGCATCAAACTACCTTAAAGTACTGTAACTTTGACTAATACTTTAAAATAGTAGTGTATGGGAATAATGTCTCTGACATAAGTCGTTAAAATATGTATGATATAAAAAAAGATGTGTTACAATCATATTTAACAAACACTATTTGTTATGAAGATGCTTTCATAAAAATAATGACATAACATTTCCCTCTTAAGCCACGAATCCTTAATTTCCCTTTTCCACACGGAAAAAAATATCATGAGAACGCTGTATACTTACCTATATATACTTCTAATATAGCTTAGGGGTTTATTGTCTTTTAAAAGATTTGGGTTCAAATCCTTATTATCCTGTTAATTATTTAAATTCATTTACGTCCAGGTCAGGCACTTTAAATTGCATTTTTAAATGTTTTTATTTAAGGTATTGTTTTCAGATCTGAGGAATTATAATATATTTTGACTGTTTTCGCTGCTCTTGTTCATGAATTAACTTAATTTATCTTACTGACTCGGAAAAAGAAACATTTATAAAAGTAAATCAATTAGTGTATTGTTAATTTTAGTTCTTTATACAGCATGGAAGTCGACAGAACGTGATATGTGCTGTTATTTTTTCACCAATTGCTCTTGTAAAGTAGGATTATCTAAATTAACGAATTCAGAGACGATCAAGTAATTACCAGTTTAAATCTGATTTTTTTTTTTTACCCTGAGATGCTCCGATGCTCCCCCACGTGCCGCTATCTTTGTCATCATCCTTGAAACCATCAGATAAAACGCTCCGTCCCTGAAAGAAAGAGATTATTTTCTGGCTCATATTTGCCAGTATTGAAGGCAAAAACGTTTTGTTTCAACAGATGTTGTCAAGATTAATATGTTTTATCTTGGCATCTACAAAGCAAAGTAAACAAAGCCTTTCCACGGATACTATTACTTGAAACACTGCCACATTCATGTTATCTTAATGGGCATGTCAGGATTCAATGAGAGCCTTGCTTGAAATGTTTGTGATGAAACCAAGAAAAGAAAAAAAAAAGAAAGAAGTGGAGAGTGTGATTCAATCACCCTGGTGGGCGAATACTGATAGTGTTTGTATGTGTGTCCTTTATTTCAATCAGTGTGCTGTCAGTGACAAAGTTACATTTTCCATCACAACCAAAAAATATATATTTAAAGCCAACTTGATCAACATAGCGCTCTTTTCAATCTCTACGTCGTCTTTTCTATAAAATGTGTGCCCTGCACAGTGGACAGCAGTTAGAGCTGGACACAACATGACAGGACATGACACCGTGCCGTGCACCCTGGAGGAGGTGGTGTCACCGAGAAATGTGGCGCTGCAGCAGTGGAACACCTCTTGTGCTCCAACAGGAGGCTGAAGCTGCACCATGTTATCCATTGACATTGAGAACACAATTAGAAGTTACTGCCTTCTGCTATATTTTACAAGACTTTGTTTGGATATACAATCCTTCCAACCCTCAGTCAGGTTCATCCAACCACCGATTCTTATCTTGATCTGTCAATAAATCCATCCATCTGTCCATCCATCCATTCACCCATCCATCCACCCATCCACATCTCCATCGGTCCACAAATGTATCCTTCCCTTCATCAATTAAATCCATCATCCTTTATTCCATCCATTAATCCACCAATCAACCCATCCATCCTTTCATCTATTCATCCATCCACTGACCCATCCATCCATCCAACCAACCATCTGTCAATCCACCCATCCCCCTATCCAAAATTTCATCCATTTGTCAACAAATCAACCCATCCCTCCGTCCACAAATCCATCCATCCAAAAATACTTCCATCCCTGCGTCCCTCTACCTATCCACATCTCTATCAGTCCAGACGACAATTCATCCCTCCATCCACAAATCCATCAGCTATCTTCCCAACCATCCATCAGCTATCTACCCAATAATCCATCCATCCGTCCGTCCGTCCGTCCGCCCACTCATCCATCCCTCCATCCATCGATCCCTCCCTCCCTCCCTCCCTCCCTCCCTCCCTCCCTCCCTCCCTCCCTCCCTCCCTCCATCCATCCAACCATCCATCCATTCAACCATTCATCCATCCATCCATTAGCTAGCTACCCAACCATCCATCCATTCCTTTATCCATCCATCCACAAAGCCATCAGCTATCTACCCAACCATCCATCCCTTTATCCATCAATCTTAAACCCATTTATCCATCTATCTATTATTTCATCCAACCACAAATCACTCCACCCACAAATTCATTGTCAAACCACTCATCCATCCATCCATCCATCCATCCATCTATTATCCAAAAATCCATACATGTCTCCACCAATCCATCCATCGTCCATAATCCATTCATCCATCTATCAATCATGCAAAAATCCATCCATTCATTCATCGACATATCGCTCCACTCCATAGATGATGATCGTTTGCGATGATATAGTGTTTTGTAGTGGGTGTGACAAAAAAGTGGAGGAGAAATTAGAGAGGTGGAACAATGAGCTTAAAAGAGGACACGTTAATCTATAAAACCATCTATCAATGATATTCCGCGATTTACATTTTCATAGGGTACATATAATTTGATTTTAAAATATCTTTATCATATAGTAATCAATGTTCCTTGTTTTATAATTATCGTTTAAACAAAACTAAATGATTTTGCCATTTAGATTTAATTTCAGGGTTGACTCCAGGAAAGTGGATCGTTCATAGGTAAAGCCATAAAAAAAAGCCATTTATATTTAACAACACATTTAATAAAATGAACATTTTACTTCCTGTATTTGTCTGTTAAAGCTTAGGAATCTCTGACCTTCATTAACCTTATCATTAAATACAGAGTTCCATAATGGTGGTGAAAACACATGGAAGGAAGCAAATGGATGAATAAATTGAACTGTAGATGAAAGAATTTTTTTTTTTTTACACTAATAAGCAAGATTTTACTCCTTCTCTTGTTCACATTGTCTACGTGCCTAATCATTGCCATGGCAACCCTCATTTGCAAAGATTTTTCAATATTCCCCGGTGGTGCATCAGGTTTGTGTGTTATCACGAAATGTGTGATTCACATTCTCTCTTCTTACTTGCAAACAGAAACATGTCAGAAGACACATGACACACAAGGTGCTTGGCTTTAAATATTGTTATATTGCACCCAAGTACTTTTAAAACAGCACTTTATTACACGCTGGAACTTTATTTCTTCACCATCGTCTCTCTCATCATACATTTCATCATTCTTGTTTCTAAATTTTTCCATCCTCTTCTCAATTTCTCTGCACATTTTTGTCGGCCTCTGTGAACTTCACAGTCGTGATTTTCTTTTTCATCTTCGCACAATCTGGAAAAGGCGTCGACTTTCCTGCTAGAGAGTAATTTCAGTCACAGACTCGTTCCACGTTCATGAATTCATTAATTTCCATTCAAAGTATTGCAGTTGTCTCACATATCTGTTCTGGGTACATGCTAAAACAGAATTCTACAGTGACAAAATGCTTTTTTTTTCTGGACAAACAGGGTGAAAGATGGAAGTCTCGATAGATGATAATGTTTGATAGAGAATAAAGTGAGAGGAAAGAAAATAGTGAGACACAAAATAAGATGAAAAGGACAATCAATACTTTTCCAAGTTTCCATAGTTGCAAACCTTAATAAAAAACTTTGCGCTTATCTTTTGGTTTTGGCATTTCAATGATCATTTTGTAAGTTTAAAGGGTTAGGAGTGCAGTCTAGTTGCTCCAGGGTTTCATTGTTTTCGCAGATGAAATTATACCAGCTGCGGTTGAAACAGCCCCGAGTTTAGAGTGTTTTTTTCCTTGTTCCTGATCTGATAAGTAACAGAAATAATGCTTAATACTTTCAATTTTAGTCAACTGAAGATTATTGATTAAAATACTTTTAAAGGCTTTGCCAACAGGGAATTTGAATAAAATACACTGCGATTCATCTTTATGAGGCTCTTATTTAAGTCAAAAGATGCAGTTTGTGAGATTTTGATCGGTGAGTTGTTCAAGTGATTGTAGCCAGAAATACCAGTACATGTGATCCACTGAAATAGATGAGTCATGTTTGGCTGTTAGCACTTGAGCAATAAACAGGTACATTTTTTTAAAGTAATGTTTGCTTGTAGTAGAAGTAGTAGTTATTCCAACCATTTAAACATATATTTTGTAAGGGATATAAAAAAGAAAAAAAGAAGTACCGCGCAAATAATTATGAATTTAATGCATGAATGTAATAATGAGGACGGAGCAGTTTGGCTTCCATAGGTCAAATATTTTTCGACATTATTAGTGAACCTCCATCATTAGTCATTAGGACAAGAACAGAAAGTTTAACTGAAAATATTTGTGCTGAATAAAAAAAAGATATAGTTAGCCCCTGAGGTAGTTTCCAAACACCAATGCAAAGTTTCAACTTAAACTGATTATGTATGCACGTATATTTAAAATAATTATTCCCTTATTTCCCTTAGGGAAAGTAATATGAAACTTTTCTTGACTTACTCACTCGTTTCAAATGTTGAAGTCTTCCTCATGATAACTATGTTTTCAAGTTATTACTTTATAAAGTTCTCACCCGTCTGAAATCTCAGCAAACGAGAGGTTACGAGAGCAGAGTCCAAGATGAGTTAATAATGGCTTCACTCCTCCTCCAGTCAGGTGTAATCCGAGTCGTGATGGAAACCTTTGGGATTGATGACGCGCGGTGATAATCCTCAATGTTTGACCAATCACAGCATCGTGGGCCTGGTTATCGTAAACAAGAGATTTAATCTCCAGGAAAAACAAAGCGTTTTCAGTGGGCTTAAGCACATTTTTTAATGTAAATATTTCAATGAAAATAGAGTTTGTGCAAACAGACACATACTGAGGAGTACAATAATCCATTTAAGAGACACTTAAATCAACATTATTGCCAGTTAACAAGTGTAAAATCAGTGGTTTGAATTAATAAACTTGCACAAAAAAGTTTCTGTTTTTCATTGCCTTTAATAAAGTTCAAAACCGTTTGCTTGAATTACACCGCCAGTTATTATCCTGAACAATGTTTCATCAAATGCTTCTTTCAGTAATAATTTGTCGATTTCAGACCATTTTATACCGAGAGCAAATCAGCTTACTTGTTGTACACTATCAGCAAACGGTCAGAAGCACCGCTGTATGCAAAGATAAATATGGGTTGTCCAAGTGTGGCCTGCAAGAAAAACTGTTTAGAAAAATGAACACAATCAGCCCACGTTTTGTGACTGCTTTAAATTCTTCTCCAAATTACGCAGTGGGGGGAGGGGAAGTCAACCAGCATAATACCGCGCTCTATACTTTGCCTGTCAAACTGCTAACAAGCACAAATGATTTTTTAATGATAGGCCCCTTTATCCCACGAAGCTGTCTACGCACAAAAAAACCCACACTCATAAACACACACAGACAAACCACACAACACAAACCCACTCCTACACACACAAGCATAATGAGTTTTATCAAGGGAAGTGCGTTTGGTTTAATGGATCACTGCAAACGCCATCCCCATTCAAACTATTGCTCAGTCCGAGGAGGGACTTCTTTTCCCTGAGTCCGCTTAATTTCGTACGACTCAAAGGATGGTAAGCGCTGATGAATCTCAGGTGCGGGGAATAAAAGTCTTCAAAGAGAGAAAGTGAGAAGTCGACTTTAATGTCCATCACCGCTAAAGTGCCACCGACTCTTTTCTCGGCTCACGGATGTTAAAGGGATTCTGTCAGCTGGTGTCTTTTGATCTGCTTTGAGTCTCAGAGTCGACAGTGCTGACCCTCTAGTCCAGGTATGGCCGCCTCCACATTCGGCCTGGGTCCTCTCAACAATACGAGAGACACGTTTAGCTTTTTTTGTTTTTTATATACAGTGCATGATGAAAATATAGGACGACACCTTTTAAGGGGTTAACTTATTTTTTAAGAGTATCAAAATAAAAATGAAGAACATGGACCTAATGTACTAAGAGTGCGTGAAAACGTGTGCTTGTATTTAATACGTATCAAGAATACTTATTATACATAAGGTTTTTATTAATTTCATAAATAGTGTTATTTATTTCCTGACTTTTTTCTGTAAATAACCTAGTAAAAGGGCTGTGTGGCTTTCAGGATCAGCTGTATAGTAACTTATTATATTTCACATATGTATGGTTTGAAAACGGTAAAGAAAAATTTGAGATGTTTTCCTTAAAAGGTCAGGAAGCAATAAAGCCGTGATGATGGCTACAGTCGACTATATCATCACAGAACATCAATGTCCAACTAGCAGCAAACCATTTGAAAAACTAGTCCATTCTTAGCTAGTTAAGTTGATTCATTAACATGAAGGGAAATGCAAAATAATGCACCGCTTTAAGTATTAAATTTCATATAATCCACTATTTATCTGAAACATTTGATGTATATTATGACCACCTAGATGATTGATGCTAATTGATGGTTCGTGTTAAATCGTTTGTAAAATGAAAACACATGTAAACTCGTATATGTATTTGCAAATAAGTTAAAGCATGAGAAAAAACCCACAAATATGTCTGTCGGCCACAAAGCCAACATTACACTTTGTGGTGTCGCATCCAGAACAATTTAGAACTCAGTACTTTTCCATTTGAGCTCTTATCCTGTAATGGGAAATTACTCAGGCAAAACTTTAACCACAGTATAGAAACGTTAAATAATAAAAAAAAAAAAGTAAAGTTTTGGGAGGAGAAAAGGGAAGCAAGAGAAGAGATTATGAGGCGAGGGAGGAAACTGTGAACAATAGAAAATAAGTTCTGAGAAAATGTGTGATGTGGCGCCAGAATTGAGGATAAAAGTTCAGTTTGGGACGCATTTCACTGTCCAAACGAGAAGAGTGTCAGTGGCTGGGCCCGAACTTAAAAGGCATTTTATTTTTATTATGAATCAACAAAACCACAGTGCACATTGTGAACCAAAGGCCACAAGAAAAAGTATTTAATAATTACCAATAAAAATGCTTTGTGTGCAGATGCCAGGAACAAGACTGACTGGTTGCTAACAGTGCAGCAAAGTCATGATTTTCCACCTTTACTTAATGTATAAAAGGTGTTTTAAAGTGCCCTTAAAGGTTCTGTACATTGCTTTTGTGTGATTCTGTTTGATCAGCTATTGAAGTATGAGCATGTCAAGGCTGTTTTAAAGTTACATATAAGTCAATCATTGCCCTGGAAAATTAGTTTTTAACAACCTACTTTCTTAAGAATCCTTCTTATATGTTATTATGGTACCAGAGTAATGGTCAGTCAGAAGACTCACAATCAACACTTACTGTGTAAATAAGTGGTTGAAATGAGTGACATTATTTTTTTAATGATAGTTTTGGTTCAGCAAACTCTTGGTTGAGACAGTTTTCTAGCTTTATTCAACAGTATTTCTCTTTGAAATTAGATTTTATTTAACTATAGCGAGGCTTCATGAAGCAGTGTCTTTTATCTTTGGTGGTCATTGGGTGGCGCTCTAAGTTTAATAATGGCTGGAGGTTTTATTTAAAACGTTGTTAAAACATCTAGGGACATCTTATGGATTGTTTCATGAAGCTAAGTTAGTGTATTTTTTTAATAAAATACTACATTCACCAGTTTTTACATCAAACATCTGTCGTCCCATAACTCAAAGTGCATGTTCACATTAAATACTGTAAGTCCCATGATGCACTGCAACTTTGAGGGTAAATGGTTGTTACTTATATCACGCTCTTTCTGTTTGTTTATCACTTAAAACCCTTTTCACAATCATAAGGCTTGAATAAGGGATTGAACAACTAACTTACGAACATATTTTGCAAAAAACAAAATATCTTAAAAGTAGGTTGAATAATAACCTTAAGTCCAATATATCTGTATCCAACAGACATCATGACTGTACTTGATTTAGCTGGCTATAGAGTCAGGTACGGAAACACACTACTTTGCAAGCCTAGACCAATGAGACAAATCGGATAAACTTGTATAAAACTTTATATCTGTATGTAATTTGCAAGTGTATAAGCCAGCTGGAAAAAAAACTACGAGTCCCAGGATACACCAACAGTTGAAGGTTATAAACGTCAATATAAGTAATTGGTTCTATATTTCTGCTTATTTTGATTATAAGACAACATTTTACGGAAGTAATTCAACTTTCATTTTAAGAGTTTACTAGTAGGGTGATTATAAAATGAACACCAGACAATACTTAAACATTACGTTGCTACCTAATAGAACATTCAATCAATCATGATGGCACTATTATATCAACATGTTTATACAGTATTATGTTAAATTTAAGTAAGTAAGTAATATTTATTTATATAGCGCTTTTCGAGACCAGGGTCACAAAGCGCTTTAACAATCAAAACAATACTCAAAACAGTACATACTTCAAAGATCAAGACAACATCGAGAACAACACAGGAGTTCGAGAAATTCAAGGAAAAGCCTGAACAAATAGAAACGTCTTAAGATGTTTCTTAAAGGAGTCAGTAGACTCCATCAAGCGCAAAGAGAGAGGAAGATTGTTCCAAAGCTTAGGAGCAACAGCCTGAAAAGATTTCTCTCCTCTGGTCCTGAGCCGTGTGCGTGGAACCATAAGTAGATTCTGATCCACAGACCTCAGAGACCGAGCTGGGGTGTAAGGCTGGATCAGATCAGTGATGTAAGGAGGAGCCTGACCATGAATAGCTCTGAAAGTAAGAACCAGAATTTTAAAGTTGATCCTGAAAGAAACTGGAAGCCAGTGAAGAGTTTTAAGGATCGGAGAAATGTGAGTTCTCCTACTTGAGCGGGTCAGAATTCTCGCTGCAGAGTTCTGAATCAACTGCAGACGAGACAGCTCCTTCTTGTTAAGACATGAAAACAAACTGTTACAATAGTCCAGACGAGAAGAAACAAACGCATGGATTACAAGCTCCAGATCATGTTGTGACAACATTTTCCTAAGTTTAGAGATTTTTCTCAGTTGAAGGAAACAGTTTCTGGTCAGTTTTCTGCAGTGTTGAACAAGAGACATGTCTTCACCCAGGTTTCTCAGGCTCAGTTTGACAGACTGACCTAAGTCACCCAAGTACTGACTCAACCCTGGAATCTTATCATCAGGAGCAATCACCAGAGTTTCAGTTTTGTCCACATTAAGCTGTAAAGTGTTTTCACTCAGCCATTGTTTGATTTCTAGCAAACAATTGACTAAGCTGTTCAGCCTTTGTGGCTCAGTTGGGTCAAAAGAGCAGTAGAGCTGGATGTCATCAGCAAAAATGTGATAAGAAACATCTGGAAATCTCTGAAAGATTTTACCAAGGGGAATCAAGTACAGCAAAAACAATAAAGGACCCAGAACAGAACCTTGAGGGACTCCACACAACAGATCTGCCGATTCAGACCTCATTTGATTGGCAGATACACTAAAACTGCGCCCAGAAAGGTAAGATGAGAACCATTCTAACACAGACCCAGACAGTCCCACTTCATCCCTTAGTCTTCTCAGCAGGATCTGGTGATCAACTGTGTCAAAGGCTGACGACAGATCCAAGAGAACCAGAACAGTGAATTTACCAGAGTCAGCCGACATCATGATGTCACTGGACACTTTCAATAAAGCTGTCTCCGTAGAGTGATGTTTACGGAAGCCAGACTGAAACTTCTCATGGATGTCGCTCTGATCCAGGAACAAAGACAGCTGCTCGGACACCACCTTCTCCAAGATCTTGGACAAGAAAGGGAGCTTAGAAATAGGCCTGAAATTACTGAGGTCAGTTGGGTCTAAGCCTGGTTTTTTGAGCAGAGGCTCCACAATGGCATGTTTAAATGCATTGGGAAAAACCCCTGTGGAAAGGGAGAGGTTTACCATATTGGTAACCCAGGGGCCAATTACATCAAATACTTTGATAAAAAGCCTACAAGGAAGGACGTCATCTGAGCAAGAGGAGGGTTTCATCTTGTTCACTAGTGCTGAAATATCACCCAAAGATACAGCAGTGAAGGATGACCAAGAGGAGGAGATGGGCTCAGAGACAGTAGGGGTTCCCAACAAAGGGGGAGAGATTTTCTCTTTGATCAATTTAATTTTGTCAATGAAAAATCTCAACAATGCATTGCTGTCAGCTTCACAGAAGACCGGCGTGATTTGAGGAGCGGGAGACACGAGAGAATTAATCGTGTCAAACAAAACTTTGGGGTTTTTCCTATTTGCTGCTACCAGTTTTCTGATGTAATCAGATCTAGCAGTTTCTACCATCTCATTGTAAGAAGTCAACAGATCCCTGAGGTGAAGTCTGTGCACCTCAAGTTTAGTAGACTTCCAGAGACGCTCAGTCTTTCGACAAAGTCTCTTCAGACTCAGGAGATCTTCATTTGTCCAAGGGCACCGTTTTTTCTGAATTTTCAAGTTCGATTTAACAGGTGCCACTTGATCCAGTATTTCAACACAATACAATGAATAAAAAATGTATTATTAATATATTATTAATATAATTTAATTAAAGTGGCTAAGTACATGTGTAAACAATAAGCATTTATTTTGAAATTATTGGATTCAATAAAATTAATTATAAAAATAAGAAGAAGAAAATAGAATAAAAAACATTTTAAAAGTCAAATTCAAGCATTTAATATTCTGATGGCGCTGATATACTCCTGTAGATTTTGGGAAGACTTCATGTTTCAGTGCATTTATTTTAAAACTAAATAACACATCCGTATGGCAAATTGAATTTGTCAAACTTCTTCCTCGATTGAATCACAGCAAGGTCTGCCAAAATCAGACGGTAGTGCAGTGACGGTAATAAAATACTTTTTTTTTTTTACCACTTAAAATAAACAGATGGCACTTCTCAAGGTTTCAAGCCGATATCAAATTTATACGTTGTGTGTTCATCTTCAACAAGCGTCAATCAGAACATATTTGAGTTTTCTTTTTTTTTTTAAGGCAACCTCCACCAGTAAATGAAGAAAGCTTTCTAAATCATGACGTACAAATTGGTCTTATTTGCTTATACACTCACCTGCACCATCCATCTAAATCCTTTCTTAATCTGACAAGCCAACATCTTATCTACACACACACACACACACGTGGGAACGACGTGGAGGGAAGGTGGGACTCTTAAAAAGATGTTTCAGAACGTTGAAGTGCCGGGACCGCAAAGAGAGAATGGCATTGATTTGATTAGCTTGCAGTGGCTGGTTTGCCCTCACATCTGTCATAATATCATATAACAAACATAAGATCGGTTTTCTATTTATGGCATAACTGAGATAGATTTTCCCGCCGCTCCAGTCTCCCTCGCTGATCCATCCTTTTTTGAATACATGCAGATTGCTCTGGCTCTGGACTGTGTGCGCCGCTGATGCTGATAGGGAGTGATTGGATGTTGCATGTGTAATCACTGGTTATGGGATGTTAATTGTAGAACGGGGAGGCCTGTGGGATGTAACATTAGATTGGTGTGGCAGATACAAGCGATCTCACACACGTTGAGTTCAGAAGCTGCTCTGGAATACTCTTGATACTGCTGATGGTTTTTATGACATAACCTGATGTCAAATGTGTTTTTTCTTGAGTGTTGATATTTACTCAAAGTACAGGTGTGTTTTTGTTTCACTTCTTTCATTCAAACTATAGCGAGCGATAATAGTATTTGTATGCCACGAAATACTTTGAATCATTGAATTTATCTCTTACAATCTACTTCTATTTTGTCACAAGCCTGAAGCGTTCAGTTGGTAGAGCAAACTTAAATGTCAAAGTTTGTTAATTAATATATGTAGTAATTGTTTAATAATTTGAGAGTTACTGCCTTAACTTAATTTTTAAGTTGTTCGTCGCCTCTTTTGTTCCAACAAACATTAGCGCGTCATCAGCTAACGCGATAACTTTGTGTGTGAAAGGCATTGTTGTGAAGTCACTCCATATGGAAACGTTGACAGTTTCCATGTTATTATTATTATTATATTTATTATTTTTTAAAAGCTATATAAAGAGTATCAATGATAAATGTATTCATATGAAACAATCTTGAGGGTATGAAGGACAAAGTATTCTAGAGGTGAAGGTTGACTTATCTGGGTGTGGTAGTACTTGGATCGAAAAGAAAAAGAAATTGCTGAAGGGCAGCAAGTTTGAAATGAAAAAAATCTATTTTTTTTTATAAAAAATTTAAGGGGAGTAATTGCTTTTTTCTTCACCAATGAATTCAGTTTAAAAAAGAAGGAGAAAAAAAAGTGTCAACTTTACAACAGGTATACGTATCAGAAAGAAAATACAACATTATACATAATAAGGCAGTAGATACACTGAGAGTTCATGTTCATATTAGAGATATCAAACTTGTTTTGCCTGTAATATAAAATTGTAACGCACATTTAAACACAGAATAAAGCACATGTTGCCCAACAAATCATTTGTTTTTGGAACTTGATTTCTTGCTTTCACCTTATGATGAGTGGTTTTATACCATTGCTATGGTTTAGTAGAACGGTGGAGCAGTATTGCTTCAACCTCACTTCAAGAAGGTCACAGCCTCATTCTAGCGTGAGGCAACCCTTAGAGATTGTGTCTTCGTATCTTCTCCTCACGCTTGGATGTCTTCTGGTAACTCTGGCATCCCATGTGTAGTTCAGTAGCTTGTAATGAGAGCCAACAACCAAACCGTTACTCTTGTTAACACTCTCACTCTACTCTCCCAGGCCTCATGGATTTATCACCTCTCCTCCTTCGATATCTCATCTCAGGTATGGATTCATCAAGTAGCATCTAGCTTCTGTGTTCCCCCCCACCCACCATCTGAGTAGCTTAATGATGTCCCCTCTCTCTCTCCACCAAGTCGGAGGAAAAGACAAACAAAGGTGGAAGATAAGCAACGGTAATAAGTTCTACTCTCTAGCTAAGTAGTCGTGTTTGCCACCACTCTAGCTAATCCATCTGTTTTTTTTGGAGTGTAATTCCTTTTGCTACTCCTTGGTTAAGTTTCCTTCCGCCCCTCCCCTGCGGCCATTATTCCCAATCTCACGGCGTGAAGAGGAGCCGTGAAGATCCAGCAGACGACGTTCATCTGTTTGATTCCCACCGTCTTTGATTGCGCCTGATGAGCCGCGGTAAACTGTGTCGCGCAGCTGTGTGATTCCCTCCACATTGATTCATATATCCCACGTCCTCGACGCCGCCGACGCCGAAAACCTCCTCCTTCTACGCTGCCCCACAAGCTGCTAATGAAGTGAATCACAACTGTTTTTCCCCCAATCCCTTTACCGCAACAGCTGATGGTGAGCGATTGCATCCACAATACACTTTTAATTAGTACAGAGAATAAATTGGTTGAGCATGCCTTTTTCCTTAATTGCTTTTTCCTCAGCTTGGATTTAATTGGGCTGCAGCACTGTTTATTGATCTCCTTCGATGTGCTTTAATTTGGATAATTTTATATATTTATTTTACATGTGACGAGTTGGTTTGTCCAGAGGAGGGTTGGGAGGGGGGGTAAGCCATGCGATGGCAGCGAGGTGGAGAAATGATCAGACGGCACCTACTACAGCGGGAGAGGGCTCCAGCGAACAGAACTTTGATCCGTCTTCAACACCTCCTGAATGCCAATGTGGGCTGCTAAAGTGAGGGAGGCAAGAGCTTCAGAGGCAGCTTTACAGGCCTCCAGGCCACGACAGATTCCTTCCAGCCGTCAGTTTGGAGTTTATGTCTGATTCACGCTGGGTCATCTCTTCCCCACCCGCCTTCCCCGACAAAGCCCAATTTTCCGCTTCCACCTCCGTAGTTTCATAATTAGTTTGCCTCTCAGTGTGTGATTGTGGGTTTGTTTTCTAGACGTGTGTTTGCTCGAAGCCGCTTTTATTTTATACGTGCCACCAAATCCTCTCAAGCGAAGTGCTTCCTTATCTCAGCATTTTCTGTCTGTTTTGCGACCAGGTAAAGTGTTTCGTAAGTCAAACTTCTTTTCCTACTGACGTTCCTAACCAGCCGTGATGTCATGGCCGTCGTATTCACAATTTTCACCGCTACAATTCCACGCAAGTCGCCTTGGTTTAATAATCATTATTTTTGCTGTTGAATCTTTAATAAAAAGGGGCCTTTGAGTGACTGCTTTTGTGTCTTTGTTCAAAGATTAATCACATCATTAATGCTTGTTATTCATTTATTGTGAGATTTTAACCGAGTATTAACAGTTTAAATAGTAAAAAGAAGATCAAAACTGTATTTTTCTTCATAACAACTTGGTCAAAACTCTATAACTCCTCAGGCAATTCAATTTCCTCAGGGGCCACACTTTGCCCCCGACTACTCTAGAATTACAAACTAGATAAAAACATTTAAACTATTTTACTTGCTTCCATCAACAAACGAATGCAACAATAATGGAAATGGTTAATTATAATGAGGGTTAACTTTAATTAGACAAAGGTCGAAGCTTGGAAATGTATATTTAATAGGTCACATTGAACTTGTACTTTATTAACCTCTGTATCCCACCAGCTCGACTTCAGGGTTTTGAAGATTTTGACTTTACATTTCTCTCTAGATCTCTTATAAAAAACAAACTTCTCCAGCTTAAACGAAAATGTGAACTAAGAGTGACATTTGAAAAGTGGTGTTTTGAAAACATATTCTTCCTAATCAAAAGTGTGAATATAAATTTTATAAAATTGTCATTTTAGCTTCATTGGAAGCAATTTGAAAATCCAAGAATTCACTTGACAGATCGATATAATTCAACAGCTGCTGGTCTATAACCTAAAAATGTACGTGACTTGAATATTTTTACCATAACTTATTGATGTATTTTGTTCGTCTACTTCATCCACGATTATCGTTGCAGAACCAAACAATCAACATGTTTAACCTCTTGATGCTTATGGTGTCCAATTGGCATTGAGTTGTTTTCATTATGTTTCGAGCCAAGATAGCAAATTCCCACCAGTGTATGTGCATATTTTCTTAGAGTGCAAATGTGAAGCAGCTTTTTTTTTTTTAAACTTGACTCCAGATGTAATTATTTCTTTCTCCATGTTTCTAAAAAGAAGAAAATATCTCGGTGTGACTTCTGTGTGATTCTTCTCACAGGGGGGAACTTCACCCTGGCTGAGCTGGGAGTGTGCGAGCCCACCCCTCCTCCCGCCGCCGCCCCCTATTGTCCAGACCTGGGTCTGCTCCAGAGGGGCTACTCTCTCAGTGCCGGCTCCGATGCCGACTCCGACCCGGAGGGCCCGCTATCTCCCGAGCGAGCCATTCAGCTGTGGGCCGGGAGAGGCGGCGTCAAGTCCCGCCGCAGCTCAGGAGTCTCCAGTCGGGAAAATTCAGCGCTGACCCTGACCGACTCCGAGAATGACAAGTCGGACGATGAGTCAGGTAGGACTTTGGGACCTCGGGATTCGTGCTTCACATATATCTGAACTGTGATGTGTCATGGGCAAAATAAGTTGTGAAATCTCACCTAAAAACCAATTAAAAAAAATAACAAAGATTACAAATGAGATGAATTAATGTTGACACTTCCATATGTTGTTGTCATTTCCCATTGCAAGTGTAAGGAAACAGTGACAACTCCTCTATCCTGAGTGTTGCTAAATTAGAGTAGCATTAGCTTTCTGTTTCACCCCTTAATTCAATCCACCTCTGAGCTTTTTGTGACACACACACACCTGATTTTATGCTTTCTTAAAAGTATTATTAGTACTTCACTTATTGTTTTTTTGTGTATTTTTCGATCAGATTCGTGGATTGTTTTGTTTTTTTTCCTTGTTGGTATCTGAGGAATATCCTTCCCTTCTTTGCGGTCTATCCTGGGAATACTCTTCACGGTGAAGGTGGATAAGTAGGATCATGCTATGGATTTATGCTAGTTTGTAGGCAGTTTTTTTCCAAGCCCAAGAAGAATTTGAAACAAGGTATATTTCTGCTGTACTTCAAAAAGAAATGGTTGTGGTTCTGTATATTTATTTTCATATATATGCTGAAATACATGATGGTGCCGATGTAAGTCGGGTACTTAGGTTGAACAGGTTGAAACGTCTCTTTCCTAACTGACTTTCTTGATGCCATTTTGGTTTTAAGAAGAAAAGTGTTTGTTTTTTTTGCTCACTTGCTGAGATGTATAGTTCACTGACGTTTTGGCTCATAAAAACATACACACTGTAATGGCAAATCAGATTAATGGTGACACAACGGCCCTCATTCCAGAACAAGGCCGAAGTAGGTTTTGCTATTGGCCCTAAATGGAATAGCCAACAGGCTAGTCCTGGTAGAACCGGGTCAATGGAAAAGCGTCCGATGTGTCTTGTACGAGTGTGTCCATTGTGTGTTCATGGTCACTGTTATAGTTGTGGCTTGTGTGGGGTTAAATTAATTCTGCCAGACTTTATTTTGAAGAAATTACCAGTTGTGTTTTTCTTGTTTATTATGATCTATCTGGTGAGTATAATTGTTGTACAAATTGTCTGTAGTTTCTATTCTCAGTGGTCATAATGGAGGTATCCAGTAAAACCTCGGTCTGCATGGTTAATATTGTGATTGAAAGAATGCGTAATAAACATATCAGTGCTGCAGTGTTTTTTTCATTGTTCGACGTCCGGGGTGCAGTTTGAGAGAAGCTTATCTTCATTTTTCAAGTGCATTCTCTTTTTTTTATGACGCTCCCAGAGGCAACTTTGTTTATTGGCAACGTCTCATTTCCCTGTTAATCCTGTCGCGGTTGTAAAACTTGATGTGAGTCTTGCTAAAGTGTCAATAGAGGTTAATGAAAAGGGGATGGAAGGAAAAGGCAACAGTTTAATTAATTGAATTTTTTTTTTTTTTTTTTAAGCCGACGCCTGTATTAGACGTCGATCGACCTCGGATCGGTCGGCGGGCCGTCGTCTCGCAGACTTGTGTCGTCCGATCACCCTACATCAACACCTATTAAACGGACTAAGAAACACCTTCCCACATGCGACTCTCATCCCGCCGGCCGATAATTGCTTTGTGGTTAATTACCAAGCTAATCTTACCGCCGCAGATATCAGCCGCAGACGCCGCTGACGCTCTCTCTATCTTCGGGATGGCGAACGCTATTGAACGCCTCATCTCTGGCATTTTCAGACCTTAGTAAAATAATCTTCTTAATCCAGAACTGCATTGTGGTAATGGTTCGCCCGCGGTATGATGTCACAGCGATTGTTGAAAAGATCAAACAAACTTTTTTTTTTTTTTCTGACTGATCCCCAAAGAAACTTCGTCATAAGAAGAAGAAAAAAAAATGGATCCGCGGATTTTTCTGTGCCGCTACGGGGGCCAAAACATCATCTTGAGAAATGTGGATGGATGATTACGTGGAACATGTGTCAAAATCAAAGTCAATCAAAGTCAAATTTAGACTTCAAAAGTTTCACTTCTCCAAGGAGGGTTCAGAGCGGCCGTGAGTTCACACCTTTGGGCCTCGTCTCATCAAGCACAAAGATTTAAATCAGGCTTCTGCCTCAGCTGGCATGAAGAGATCAGAGGCAGAGAGGCAGCTTGATAAAAGGACCAGCTGTGTGTGTGTGTGTGTGTCTGATCAAGTCGAATCGTTACCTACTTAGTCGCTTTAAATGAGGAAATCTCACCTTTTTCTCTCCCGCATTATCCAGAAAAACACGTCACACTTCAAACAACCCACAGGAACTATCTCTCTCGCTGCAAACCTAAACAATGTGCGCCTTCAGCAGCGTGGGTGCATAATGAGCCAGTGTGTGTAGCTCTGTTTGTGTTGTGTTGTTTGTGATTGCCGCTTTTTTTTTCTCTGTGCGATGTGTGCGACGGCCCTGGCTCCCCACACGTGTGAAACAGGAGCAACGGGAGTGTCAAAACAGCAGGAGGAGGATCTGAGGGTCTATTAATAGAGATTGACAGAGCCAGACAGAGAAACAACATCATAAACACATGCTAACAAATCCAGGGACGGTGACGCACCTTAAACACCAAACATTCAGTCGCACTCTCATCCGCCCTCGTCTCTAACAAGCTTCCGTAGCCTCACCTCCACATGTATCCCCTCATCACCTTTTTCATCTCTAAAGCATCCTCAGTCTTCTCTTCGCTCCTGCTGTGGCGTTCATCGTCCCTCGATCTGCTTTTGTCAGAACAGTCTTCACTGTGCCGGTTCAAGAAAACCCGGGGTTTCTCTTTCACCCCACAGAAGTAAAAAGAAAAGCTTTAAAGGGCAGCTAATATGTTGATTTAAGTGTGTCTTAATTGATCTTGGACCTCTTTTGTACTCATCAGTATGTGTCTGTTTGTACAAAAGTCTCTTTTTATTTAAATATTTACATTAGAAAATATGCTTAAGCCCCGCCCACTAAAACACGTTGGGTTTTTTTTTTGGATTAAATCTCATTTACCCTATACTGGCGTCAATCACTGAAGTCTCCACCTCTTAGGGACTTGTTGTATAAACAAAGGGGCATGATTTCAGCTGGCTGGAGGAGGTGTGAAGCCATTATTACATGGGTTGGATTTTCACATTAGTTTCCCTTCAGTATATTATTGTTTAATATTGTTGAACTCAAAATAGTGATCTTAAAAGTAGTAACAAGCTCAAAAGTCAGCCCCCTGTTTCCAAAATTTCATAAAACAGGTGCGTGAGGGGATTTTCAACGTAAAGATATTAATTCGATTTGACCGTTTGTGTTCTAGAGGTCCAGGTATATTGAACATTCCTATTGTCTTGTTCTCATGTGTAGCAAATATTTGCTTTTAAGTTGCCTGGTAACGCTAGCTAGATGGATAGAAGCAAACATTATGATTTATGAACGATCTTTCAACCTTTTTTTAATGCTCTCACCCATCCTGTTTTAAATAAATCTATATATTTAGACTGAATGGTGAAATCTTTTTTATTGTACAGTATATCATTTATTATATAATATTATATTATATTATATTATATTATTATATAATATGTATTATGTTTTATATTATTAAATTTAAATTGAATACGTTAAAAGGCCCATTTAATCGTCAACTTTATAATGATGACAAACAAATCATGATCTCCCCTTCATAAATATATCAACACTTAAAATGGGTCAATAGCAAATTAAAGGGTGAGAACTATCACTGTTGCTTGTCTCAACACAATTATCTCGTCTAAAAACATATGTGTATGCGTGAGTTTGTGTGGGAATATAAGAATAAATCATATGAGATCATTTTTTTTAATAGGTTGAATATAGCTTTAGAAAATGTATTTTAAAAATGTGTCATCGATTGACCAACATTTTGAAGTTCATTTTTAGACAAAACAAGATTTGTAACTTCACTTAAATCAACATTTTTTCATCAACAGACAGTTACTATAGAGAATATTATTGTAAAGAAAAATAGTTAAAGGTGAAGGAAGTGAATTTGCTTTGATAAGAAATGCCAAAAAAGGGAGAAGAAGCAAAGTCGTTTTAGTGTACAGAATAGAATGAGAAACCATGTAGGCTCTCTCACTAGACGTTTTGGTTCGATCACCCGCCGTGCACAGTGGTTTGCTCCAGACATCTAAGAGCTCATTATTAGTTCTCTTACGGCTCACTTTCATTCACTGACAAGTACATAAAGCTGCCTCAATTGGAGCGTCTTAATGTAATTCGGGAATTTCAAAGTTTCCCTAAATCCCGCTTTATTGTCAAGTATTGAGTACTCTGCTTTTATTACCCCTCCAAGACACTATTAAAACAAAGAGACTAGAACGTCGACTTGGCAGTGCGAGTGCAGTTTGCACAAGCATCTTCGGAGACAAACAAATATGAGCGGAGGGAGCGGCGATGGGAGATTTCATTTTGGCAAAGTGGGGGAGTAGATTTACTGTCACACTGTGCGCCTCATAAAAGGCCCGCCTGGAAACACAAGCAGGAGAAAAGGAGTGCTTGTAAATTCCCACAGCGGCGTCTGATGGCCACGTTCGGACTGCATTGATCAGCAGGAGGAATGATTAAAACATGAATTAGATGAAATAAGATCAGGTCCCGACATTGATTTAATCCCGAAGCCCACTTTACGGCCACAGCGCTCCGGTCCGGGTCTCCAAACATAGGCCAGGTTTCGGTTGTCCGTATGCCTTAGACTCTCGCTCTCATTAAAGAGCAGCCACTTATAGAAACCAGGATTCAACTTCAACAATGTTTTCTGTCAATAAAACTCTGCTTTATTCATACAGACGTGCCGTGGCGGCTCACCCGCCGGTCGACGGCCGGCATGCTGATTAGCTGCCTTCAGACAGCGTTCGCTCCTTCTTGCTCCTCCAGCTCAATCTTGACATCTGTTCGACTAGATAATAAATCATAAGGCGGCGCAGTGACGTACATGGCAGGATGTATTAATCTCATAATTGGAGAATGAAAAGGTGGCGTTAAATTTAGCCTGGCTTTTCCGTCTAACCCTGACCCCAATCAGGGCATAATTAATTTCCCCCGCTCGGGCGCATGGTATTTATTTGGAACTCTCAATCTTCCAAATCAGCATAATGTTTTCCCTTCTTTTATTATTGGGTTTAAAAACAGAGTTTGACAAAGTGATTTTAGTTCATCTAATCAAATCTAAAAGCACAGGTGGTGCGGTGAGCCTTCCAACACTATCTTTATTATTCTGGTTTTGAATCAAATATAATCAACCCCAATCTAGCTTGTTGATTCGCACTTCCACTGGAGGCTATTTAGGACGAAACGTCGCAGTTCTAATCATGGTGGATTCAAATAATTATGATCATTTTCATGCTGTTTGGAATACAAATCTTGCTCTGATTAAAATTCTTTCATTTTCTACATATTTTTATTTACGGTATTGGCCCTATCAGGATGTTTTTTCTGTAGAGATATTGGACTCATAGTACTTGTCTTGCAAATGGTCTGATCTATCAAGGACAACTAATGCAAAAAAAACATACTCTCCTGACTTGTGGGTGGTCATTTTTTGAAGTTTTAAAGTTCTCCCCCATCTGAAATCTCAGCGAACAAGAAGTTACGAGAGCAGAGTCCATTATGATGTAATAATAGCTTCACTTTTCCTCCAGCCAGCTGTAATCACGCCCTGCTTTGTTCATACATTGAGACCCTTGAAGGTGGAGACTTCCGGTACTGATAAAGTGCGGTGACAAACCTTGAACCTTCACCAATTCATGGTGTGGTTATATATTACAAGATTTAATCTCTAAAACAACAAAAAAAAATGCATTGGTGGATCTTAAGTTCATTTTCTACTGTAAATATTTAAATGAAAAGAGAGTTTTGTACAAACAGACTCATACTGATGAGTGCAATAGTATCCAAGATCTATTTAAGAGACACTTAAATCAACAAATTAGTTACCCTTTGAAGAAGGTTCCCTATCAAAGTGCTGTTAAAAAGATGGGCTTATTGTTCTGCCTGATTAAAGAGTTGTCATTTTTACTCCTTTTTGCTAAGTACTCATCAATATCTTGAATGACATCTGGTCTCTCTGCAAAACCTATAAAATGTACAATCTCATGATACAATTTCAACATTCTAAACATACGTTTCAAGAGTGAAAGAGTAAAAATAAAATCTAGGACATGTCCCAGAATGCAACTGTTGCAGTGCATCGTGAGACTTGGTATAACAGGTGGGCCATGGCCATGCAATATACAAAACATATTAAGTTTTTACTGCTTTACACATAAAGCGAGCATATGCTTAACAGTCATTGATTCAACTCAATAAAAAAAACTCTCATCACCTTTATTGTTTCTTATTCCAAATATGTTCACGAAATTGGCTTCTCGCTATAAAAAAGGCAAGGGAAAACTAAATTAAGAGTTTCATTTAAGCAGTCTTCAAAAAGTACCTCATGTCATTTAAGATAAATTTACATTGAATAGAGAGGTTAACTAAATAGACCAGGACGTAAAACTAGCCTTTTCCTATGACTATTATTCTTGTATCTTTATGACTTAGTTTTCTTGATGTGAATAACTTAATTATTGTAGATTTTGGTCTGAGGGATGCAAAACATCAAACCTTCAGACAAAAATTGATATTAGTCATATTATATCAGACATTTCAACATATAAAACATTCTGTATTACAATATTATATTAATATATATATATATTTTTTTTTTTGAATACTCATTTATTATTTTTATTAAAAATATTACTACAAGAGGAAGACAATAACAAAAAAACGTTAAAAATGGATTATTATATTATATATTATTATATAAAACTATTAACTTTTTCTCTACTTTTTTTTTCATTGCATGCATGTATATATTATATTATATTATATTATATTATATTATATTATATTATATTATATATTTTTGATAGTTTGATAGATTTGTATTAATTTAACTAATTTCTTTTCATAATATGAAATAATTGCGACACATCATGGTTTCAGGAAGTGACATCACTTGCCGTCAAATGCAATGAAGCCTTTTTTTTTCTCAGCAACCAAACGTTCGGTGCTCTTATAAATTGCCTCGATGTTCCCCACAGTTGTGTTTCATTGGAAAAACTCGGGGCCTTGTTGCTTTAAATACTCAGTTACATTTCCAATACCGCCACACTCAACACTAGTAACTGCTTCCGTGCAGCTCCTGTCGATCAAATTCCGGCAACTCTTATGGAGTCGGACTGATGGAGTCCCTTAAGACCTCCGCTGTCCCCTCAGGGTCCGTGTGAACGTGTGTGTAAGAAACTGCGAATGAGAGGCTGTGTGTTAGAAAGGTTGGGGGCATTAGACTCTGATTGAGTTTCACAGAGCAACGTGGGGTGCGAACGGCTCGACAGTGGTCTAACAGAATTAGTGGCTCGTGATGAATGGTGTGTAAGAGCAACACTGACAACCTGCTTTTCGCAAATACACTTGTGCTTGAGTGCGTGTTTGTGCGCGTTTGTGCACCTTCATACCTCCAGCCCCGGTTCAAGGACTTTAAAGTCCATGCGGCAAGACCTGTGTTTGCAATCACGGGAGCGGCAAGCGAGGACCAACACACTGAGACATGGTGTGTGTGTGTCTGGGTTAAACATGCTTTGAAAAATACCCTACAGTCACGATCGATAAAAATTGTTCTATTCGGCATACTGAACACAGTGCTCATGCTTCCACCAACATGGCTATGAATAAGAAATATGTCTCAAATCCATGTGGTGTATTTCTGCGCCTCAATAAGACACGAGAGTTAAAGAAAAAGCCGCCGCCTGACAGGCAGTTACACTTCAATGCATAAGAGGTAAATAACCAGGATATTGATCATTGCAGATGGACGCTAAAGCGGGAACAATGTTGATCCAGTAAAGACGAAATACACCCTGAATAAGCAGAGACGAGGGAGCAATATCCAAAGAAATTGTTTGATGTGCGTAATCTTCCGCTCCAGCAAGTTCAGCGCTTGTATCAGGCACGGGGATCCAGCCGTAGTCACGGTTTCATAATGAAGCGTCAGTGGTGTCGTGAAATATCATTTGTGTCAGACTTGTAACTTTGCTGACGACTAGTCTGCCGCCCTAATCGGCGAGTTAGTGAGCCGTAATAGCCTCGACGACCGTCTTCAAACCTGCCAGGGAGAGACGGGAGGGAAAAAAAGGAAGCGCTGGGAGAGCAAATTGAGAATTCTCCATCCAATTATCAAGTGATCATATTTTCCTCTGCATGGTGCAAAAACCATTTGTAGTTTAATGGCCACCACTTTCTTCATCGTTTGGACCGTGGCGAAAAAAACAAAACCCTTCACACATCAGGTTAAATAAAAGTTATCTCTGACCAAAACATAACCTTATTGATCAGAGACACACCATTGTGTGTATATAATAGTGCATAAAAACTGTGTAGATTATCAGGACAGTGACAAATGATAATTGATAGAGATAATATTTGTCAGGTTAGGAAACTGACTTCAAAGATCCGATTTTAAAATTGGTTTAAAGTCACAATAAGTTTACTTGTACAAGGAGAGAGTAATACAGAACGTACTCATCGGCGGCCCAAGTTCTCTCTGAAGCAAGGATTGCTTGTTTTTGTGTTTTTGCTCAATTCTAAATTATTGATTATCTGAGAGACAAGTTAACAACCGGAAAAAAACACAGATTGGAATACATTTACAGCTGGTCTTTAGATGACGGACTTAAATAGTGTTCTTCTTGATGGCTTCCCTGAGTAAACTCGCAACGTGTCATTTCCATACATCTTACATTCCCAGCTCAAATTGATTAAAACACAAGCAATTATTGGATATGTTAATATTCATGTTTAAGTAAAAGTGATCACACACTAGCTCAGTCATTTTCCATCAATAATGCAATATATGACTGTTCTCTCTGTCACAATGAATAATTGGTACAGTGATGATAAATGTCAATATTTTAGTACGACATATGGATTGTGCTGTTGTCACTGTCAGAACTTAATCTCTCCTGTCCTGTTTTTAGGGGCGCTAATTTTGTAAATAAGGGTAAAGTACACACAAGCAGCAGTCAGCAGACAAGTTATTACCAACAGAAGACAGTGAATTGACCCAGAGGCAACACAAGGGTTAAGAAATAAGCTAAATGGGCCCAAGTTTACGTACAAAGTTACTAATCACTGTTCAGAATCAGAAGCCATTGTCTTGTTTATGTTTTATTTTAATCTAGTAACGCCAAGAACTTCAATGTGTCCATCTTTATTTTATTTAATTCCTATATATTAAATACTCCTTGAGGTGTCCAGGTTGACCCAAAGCACTTTTATGCTCCCACTTCCCAGGTACATACATGTTAGAGATGTCAAGAATGTTAAAAATATTCATGCACTGTAACGTGTCAAGCAGTAGAATTTGTATTTATTTGAACATTGTATGAAATTTGGGAATAAATACAAAAGATGTTTTCCATTTTTTTTAATCTGTCTTCTTTCTGCAATATATTGAATATATATAGATATTGTAATATTGTAATTTCCTGAGTTTAGTTATGAGTTACCTGTATACAGTTTTGGGAAAGTTCACTTTCTATGTGAATTAGTTCAAACTTCAGTTCAGTTCATAGTTCAACATTTTCAAATGTTCATCGCTCCAAGAATTAACTAGTAATTATTTTTCTATATGTTGTTGAGAGCTCTTCGGTTTCAAAGTAACTGCAAAAGCATATGTAAAGGGATATCTCAAAAAAACTATAATCATCATGAAAAAGTTCAATATTTTTTGTCTCTCATTTCAGAATGTGAAACCCATATATTATATAGATACATTACACATAGAGTCAAACATTTCAAACATTTATTTCTTGAAATGTTGATGATTGTCGCTTATAGATAATGAAAACCCACAATTCAGTGTTTCAGAAAATTAGAATATCACATAAGATCAATGAAAAAAATCATATTTTAAACAGAAATGTCAGGCTTCTGAAAAGTATGTTTATTTCCATGCACCCAATTCTTGGTTGGGCCTCCTTTTGCATGAATTACTGCATCAATGCGGCGTGGCATGGAAGCCATCAGCGTGTGGCACTGCTCAGGTGTAATGGAAGCCCAGGTTGCTTTGATAGCAGCCTTCAGGTCATTGTTGGGTCTGGTGTCACTCATCTTCCTCTTGACAGTACCTCACAGATTCTCTATGGGGTTCAGATCAGGTGAGGTTGCTGGCCTATCAAGCACAGGAACACCTGGTCATTGAACCAGTTTTTGGTACCTTTGGCAGTGTGGGCAGGTGCCAAGTCCTGATGGAAAATGAAATTGGCATCTCCATAAAGCTTGTCAGCAGAAGGAAGCATGAAGTGCTCTTAAATTACCTGGTAGATGGTTGTGTTGACTGTGCACTTCAGAAAACATGGTGGACCAACACCAGCTCCAAAATCAAACTTTTTCATGATATTCTAAATTTTTGAGATGTACCTGTATAACCAAAGTCGGTAAATATTATATGTTTTACCATTATACATATTCATCAGATTTAATTGTCATGTCAGAAACTACTTTAAGTTTATTGTTGTTGTAGAATACGGTTAATAATAAAATAACTGTAAACAAAATAAGATTAATAAAATAGATGACTCATACATAATGGTGGGCATATAAAAGTTAAATAATTTATGTTCTGACGTGCCATTTATTTTAAAAGTTGGCCGGTAAGAATGCAAATAAATATAATGGTTTTCTATCCGTCTGCTAAGGTCGTGCTGCTTTTTGTTTTGATAATGTGTGCGGTTGTGCGTCACTGTTGGCTGGTGTTACCCGACGTTACATTAAGACCTGTTTACAGTGTTTTTTAACAAGTTTCTGCTTCTAAGTCTCTAGTAGAAATCTGGCAACCTACTAGACGGAATGAAAGAAGAGAGTGAGATGTTCATGGAAACCAGAATGAACGTTCATTCGTCAAATGAACTTTGTTCAGTTCACGTTCCTCCAAAATATGAACTATAGTTATACTTTTTTATTTTTGTATTTGAATATTCTTTGCTTTGTTTGTGCATTTCACTCTTAACTTATTGTGTCCTTTAATATTCAACATCAGACACCTATAACTTTAACTTCTGGTCCAGCCAAGCTTTCATCTACGAGTGTTAAATATTGTTTTACCTCATATGCGAATGATAAAACACATGTTTTTCATCTTTGTGTCATCATAAAATACAAGATTTTCATCATACAAGGAAAAAAAAATGAAAAGCCCATATATTTTATCTGTTTTTGTTTGTTTATATTTTGTTTTTCCTCTTCGTTCTTATGTTTTTTTATTGATGTGTTTTGCAATCCTCTCTCCTCCAGCCTATCTAGACGATGATGAGGATGATCCGTTTGGAGACTATGTCATCAGTAAGTCTGTCTGTTGTGTTTTTGTAGATTTGCAAATATATGCCCTTGTGTGATTGTGTTTGACATGTGGTGCCCTTTCCTCTGTCTGTTACTTCTATTAGTCTGTTGCAGACGATGTAATTGCTTCTAACTGGGCTCCAGCGGAGAAAGCGCATTATCACTGAGTCTCATCACAAGTCTTTATTTTTTTTCTTTTCTTTTAAAAAAAAAAAAACTGATTGCGCCTCTTCTTGCAAGTGTTGCAAACGGCCGTTTCTACGTCTTTCTCCCATAGTTTAACAAGCAAAGTTGTCAGGGTGTTGCTGTTATAGGTGAGAAAAAAGGGATGAGAAACTAATTGGGTTTTTGTACATTACTCTTTCTCCGCCTGAGACAAGACGAGAAGTTTCTTTCTTCACGTGCCTCATCTGCATTTATGAGCCTCTTTCATTATGTTCTCGTGTTCATTAGCACACGTCAAACTGGTTAATCTCTCTGCACTTGATCAGAGCAAATTTCCCAGAGGGTGTGTTTTCCTTTCCTCCTCCACTATTGAAAAGTCAGCCGTATTTACCCGTATCTACCCGGTTCTTTGTCTCGGAAAGCCAAATTAGTGCTAATGTTTGTGTTACTGGGTTGAAGAGTTTTTATCTGTTTTCATTAGTCAGATCGGGGTGTTCACAGTTAGAGTGAGAGATGAGGAGAAAAAAAAAAACACGTGCAAAAATAGACAGGTAATAATACTTCTCAATAATACTTGTGGAATTGCTGTTGATATAAATCCCTTATCTTTGTAAGTCGGTTGAATAATATGAGGCTGATATTTACTGACGGTAATTTTCTCTGCTATTATTGCTTTCGTGGACAGAAATCAGACACATGGCTGCAGTTTTTATGAGAAAATGAACTCTTGGAATTAAAGTCTAAAAGGGAAAACTTGTACAATATTAATATTTAAGATAATAAATACCACATTGATTTATTTTTTTAAATGTACCCCTTATTTCCTTTTATCTATTAGTGAGTTTTCACGTACGCTATTCAAAAAATCTTTATGTATTCAGAAAAAAGGAAATTCTGGACCATGCATTTACACACAATTAATTTATATTATTTTAATTTTGGATATTTAAGTTTTTAATTGCTTCTAAAAAATGTTTGAAATTATTTCTTTTTTTAATAATCCAATCTTTGAATTAAATTAAATATAAATTTCAAAAAATAACATCACAAAAACCCTCACAAACATCAACCCTTCTGTCTTTCAATTTCTTTATCTTTTATAAAAAGTACAACATATAACAAGGACAAAATAAAAATTTAAAAACATTCGTGTTTTGCAGGTATTGCTTACTCTGCATTTTATTCTGCTCCTTATTGCTTTAGATTACAACATTTACTAATGACCCAGAAGTCAATATCAGATGTCGAAAGATTTATTAACCGCTCAGTGCTCTGAAGGACGTCAGGGTCCACAGGTCATAAATCTTGGAACTGTCAACTGTCAACGCCATTACTCGGTGCAAGAAGACATTACGGCCGTGTGATAAACGATCGTCAGTGACGGTAATATTGACGTTTGGAAAATCACATAATCTAAATGTAAATCTAGCTCAAATCTATTGGTGGTGTATTTAATAATTTGAGGGTTTCTGACAGAAAATTGCAATTTTGTAAATGAAATCATCATTTTCTGTGGTTAGAGTTCTACGCTATTTTTGCTTTTCCTTTGAGAAAAAAAAAGGACACAAATTAAATGTTGCAGCTTTACTATTCAGATTAAAATTGTCTTCACCTTAAATACGGTAAAAAAAAAATGTCTGTATCTATTTCTAGTTGTCTATCGGTAAAGTTAACCTTAACATACATTTTTCTCTCAATAAGAGCAAACAAATGATATCAAACTGCCTGCTTGAGACCATGGCTCCTGCAGGGGATTAAAGGGATTTGATCTGCTTTCTGGGATTTTCCTGGAAGAGACTGTGTCTTTATAATATCCATAACATGCAAGTATTATGGGCTGGCATGTAAAACTGTGGGACAAGTATAATTAATTTCTTTATTAACATATTATTTTTGTTTTTAAATGATATGTATTAAGTACAGAGCTCCAAGCCCCACCTCGCCATTTGTACATGATTATTTTTTAAATCTTATTGTAATGCAGCTATTCATATACTTTGGTATCAGCCACAATAAAATACATTATTTTTAAGAATAACTAAACCGCGAAAAAAAAAAGGCTAACTTTGTTTTTTTCTTTTTGTTTAGACATTATTTATAGTCTCACATAAACAACACCAGAGAGTTTATTCTGAAGAATGTACTCAAATAATTTTTCTATGATTTGTTAGATTAGATGTTAGTATTTCATTAAAAAATCTGAATATTCATACAGAACTATTCTTTAACCAACTTTTAAACTTTGATTGTGGTTTCTAGTGTAGGTGCGCTTGGTTTGCTTACCCAGCTGTCCAGGAACGAGGTCACATGCTGCTTACGGTAACCATATTCTGAATCTCCCCAAAAGAAGAAACTGCTGTATAAATATTCTGATTTATAATAAACTACAATCTAATGTCTCTCTTGTCTTACACATCGTAGAAATACTCAAGTATTACATTCTTCAGAATAAACTCTGTGAGATCATTTATGTGAGAATATAAACAATGTCTAAACAAAAAGTAAAACTAAAATTTCTCAATTTTTTTTATTTTATCATGGCTAATGGGTGATGGTGGCGCAGTGGTTAGCGTGATCGTGTCACAATAAGAAGGTTGCAGGTTCACTTCCAGGTTGGGGGGGAGGCAACTAGTGGCCTTTCTGGTTTAACTACAGTTTCATCCCAAAACATACAGAGGTTGATTGGAAACTTGGGGAAATTGTCCATAGTTATGAGTGTGTGAATGGTTGTGTGTTTTTGTGTCCTCCTGCCTCTCGCCCGATATAACTGGGATAGGCTCCAGCACCCCCGGGTACCCCAATAAGGAAATAAACGGTAGAAAATGGATGGATGGATCGTGGTTAGTACCAAAACGCAGAGGCATCACAATAAGATTTGCCAAATAATCACGTAAACATGGCAATTTTCAAGTTAATAATTGGTTTGGATTGGTATTAATTGTTCATTTAAAATGCATTTTTACACATATTTTCCACGTTTTAGTTCCGCTTGCACATAAGACCTGTTCCATCCTCGCCGTCATCAACCCAGCAGCTGTGCTCCCTGGTTCAACTTCCTCCACCAGCCGAGTGATTATGACAAGCTGATTGGTGTTTTGTTTTCTTGAGGATGAGAAGATCAATGCGGGGCTGATCGAGGGGGCCGGGCCCGGAGAGCAGCGAGCAGATAAAAGATAAGAGAGGATGACATCTTGTTGCTCGTGGGTTTAAACCCAGGATTCTGGAGATTCCAACCAGGGAGATGATGGGGTTAAAGAGTAGGGGGGTTGGAGAGAGGGATGGCGTTTGAAGGGATAATTTAAATGGGTTTTTAAAGGAATGGATGGTGGAGAGAGGAGGAGTGATTGTAAGGATGAGTAAGATTTAACAGTAGATGGTCGGAGGATTAACATTCTGCGACTGTCTGTGAGCGCCGGGATAATCTCCAGCATCCCGCGGCGCACTGTAGGGAGCCCACCAGTGCCACGGGGGTCAAGGCCACCGTCAAGCCTGTCACTGTGTATAAGTGTGTGTGTCCGTGAAGGTGTTTGCAGGTGGAATTAGCTGCTGATTGTGCTCGCCTGCCGAGCGGCTCTAGAAGATAGAAATGCCCCACAGGTGGCGTGAGACAGGCGTGGCAGAGGTGCCCCGCCCCCCCCCGTGGTGACGGTGGCCCCTTTAGTCAACAACTTGTTTATCTCACATGCCTGCGATGATGTGCAACCCTGGATAATAACTGCACTTTTTTTTCATTTTTTTTTTCATTCCGTACGGAGAAGTCACTAGATACAAAGTTTTTAATCCATATTGATTTGCGCTTCATGCTGTCTCATCGAATGGAGCCGCGGGGCACAGAGCTCTGCTGCGCCAGCCAGTTTATGTGTGAAGTCCTCAGAAAAACACACAAAGATTACCTGATACAAAGATAGAATATCAAAGCGAGCTCTCCGCAGAGTGTACGTATGACTCATACGTTAGACCTGAACGGGATTAAAAAGGGCTTGCGCCAACAATTAATGCCTCTTTTCCACGCAAACACTCGCTCGTCTGGAGCTCGCGGGCGTGTTTAGTGTTCAGAAGATAATTTTCTCAGTCGGTTGTTGGAACATTTCCCACTGCAACTATATTGTCAGATGATGAAGTCGTTTATTTATTTTTTTGGTTGGGATATGTTTGTTTTCTCTCTTGGAGTCTCTATGGTTTGTTGAAAATAAGATTGTTTTGTAAAAATGATTCCGCTTTCTATCGGTTGTGAAATCTGTTCATGTTTTTGACCGTTAATGTAATGTTTGCTGAGAGACAGCCCTAGTGTGAAGATGCTGGACATATACTTATGTAACTAAGAGTTCAATAGTGGTGAACCCTGACAACTGAGAGTCCAGATGTCACCGTGAGTCAACCGTCTAAAACATAGGGCCCCAAGCTTTATGTAACTCTTTTTTTTGAGCCTTGTTCTTACTAATACTAGATAAATAAGGCTGGATAGATATACATGTCACCTTCATTTTTGTACCAAGTTACCTTTTTTCCGTAAGATCTGAAGATTGTGTTTAGGTCCTAGATCATAACGGTTAATGAATGTGTGCTTTCTATGTCACGTTAAATCAATTACATATATACATATTAGACATTTAATAATGAAATGGATCGAATGACTAAAAAGGGTAATTTATTCATCACAGTTTTATACTATTTTTGGCTATTTTCTTGAGGGATTTGAGGGGGACACATGGATGTGAGGAAAGGAAAAGACAGTTCTGCATTTGCCATCATGCACTTCCACTGCAACTTATCGTCCTTTACCCTATACTATCTTCTTGCGCCAGACCTACCTTCCTTATTCCCCACATTCCTGAACCTTAATAAAGCAGATTAGGTGAGTTACTCTTTCTGATGTAAGCTTACACAACTTCTGTGCCTACTTTGTGTTTTGTGTAAGCTAATTCCATCCTTTGACTGCCACCTGCTGCCCCAGCGAGCTCATTACTACCTTTTTTTTTTAAATGCTAAAAAATGAAGGCTAATAATAATGAAAAAAATCAATCCTTTTTATTTATACATTTTTGGTGGTAAAATTGGCCACAAAGTAAGTCAAATGATTGCCATAACTTGCAATATTATTATACCTGTATCATCGAAAGACTCAACTTTATTTAGGTGAGAACTATTAAAGCCAGAGGAAATTAAACCGAAGCTCAGTCGTGTTAAAACCGCAATTAAAATCCTCATCTAGTCAGTGCTTTTTTCTTCAACTTCTTTCTGGGGGAGTCTAACGGGTGGGAAGACAATAGATCAGTAACTCTATATCAGTCTCTCTAACCTCTGATTGTGAGACTCGGCTTGTTTTGCTACTTAATACTCAAAGCTGGCTAATCATCAGACAAGGATCTGATTTCATCTCCCATCGCTATAACTGAGCGTGGAGACAAGCTGGCATCTCAGCCGGTCCCAAATCTCCGTTTCTGAATCCTTTCCACTGCTAAGCCAATTATCACTTGTACTGCGAGTGTATCTCTGAAGGAAAACAAAAGGAATATGACTATTTCTCTTTGGATGACAATCAGCTGTTTTTACTCCTCTGTTATTATGATCCAGTTCTCTCTGCGAAAGAGAAGCATGCATTTCTTTTAGTTGCTTTTTGGCAGCATGGAATGATGAGTCCGCTCTGTGCTGTGTTGTACCACCGGTTACAATCAATAGTACACCTCAGTCACCTTTATAACCAATCAATGGGTCAGCCAACAGAAGCCCTGCCTTTGTCCCTGATGGTCCCTTTGCAAAGTCATAACTATCTATTTTAGGGCAGACAGCAGCAAGTCACTGAAATCAATAGCAGTGCATAAAGTACACGAATCCCAAGACGATCTCCGAGATCACTCATCCAGGCAATCATGTTTTTAAATAGATCGGCACCATCACCATGAAGCCTAGTTATTTCCTGATAACTAAAAACTAACTCGGCTGTCTTAGTTAAAATGCTTCAGATCTTTAGTTTTCTCTCACATGAGGTGTAATATGAGGAAGCTATTCGTGGCAGCGGGAGCGGAAGAGTAGGAACCACAGGAAGCTGTTTGGATTGAGACAATCACCGACTTGCATCTGCTTCCCAACATTCAGCGGGATGCCCACTCCACACATCAGCTGACTTTGTTCTGAAAACAGGATGAAAAAGATAGACTTCGAACACTTACCAAAGGCTTGTAGCTGATTTATGAATCTTTTTGGCTTTGTTTGAACCATCGTAGGATTTTGATGAATAAAGTGCTTTTAATCTACTGACAAGACGTTTAGATGGTGAAAGTATAAAAAACTAATTTGGTTGAGAATCTTTTTTTTATAAGACAATAAATTGTAGATCTAAGCCCTCATAGGAGATGTTTTGATGGTTTATTATCAGATATAGCAAGTCATTGTGGGGTTTAAAAAGTATTGGGTATTAAGAGCGTTACGTCAAATATCAACACTGTGATATGTTATAACAAAAATGTATTTGTAAAAAGTTTTTTTTTAGTTATTTTTTATCATAAAAACAAGTTCAAATTCATTATTTTTGGTTCCACATTATACAGTGTTGACACCTAGCGCTTTTTAAATCGTATTTCATTTGTGAAACCAAATATCAATTATATGTCCGAACAGGACTGTGAGTCTTATATATATTATTATATTATATTAAATTATACAAGTCAAAATCTGTTGTGAAGCCCAGGATGTGAAGGACAGTTAAGTCTTTTTCAAACAGTTTGCTTTCCTATGGAATTCTAACTGTAAATGTTAATTATAAACGCTGGATTTATAATACAATCAAGTACACCACTTGTAATACTTGTACTACAAAAGTCAAGCTCAAAATATCAAGTTTGTGTGCTAGTTGTAATCAAGTCAAATCAGTAACTATCTTCAAACAATGTAAATAAGAAACTTCAACTCCCTTTTGATCTTTATGATTGAAAATAAACATCTACCCAAGGTTTTCGAATAAATATTGGTTTACCTTAAAATGAAATATTATCACATGAGAACTTTACTGTATAGTTTTTGAAATAGATTCATTTTAACCTACTTTATTCTACTTTTAATCGTTTACATTTTCATTTTAAAGAGCTTGTTTCGCTACTAAATTATGATCAAAATAAATCATTCATATATTTTTGCCTCATAATTTCTCAACATTTAAACTAATCATGTATACTTTATTTTTGAAAATTGTATCAAATGTAATGTATTCTTGTATCCTTGTTTATTTCATTGTCATTATTATGTATCTGTCTTTGTATGTTTCCAACACAGTTATGAAATGATCAATTTTTTTAGAAATTGAGACTGGCAGGTGCTAAGTTAGTTCTATTCTAATTTATTTTAAATCCACTCGTAAGTCCACTTTAGTCCAGAAGTACTTCATCTCTTCCCTGTCCTCTGCTGCAAATCGTAGAAGGATTATTTTCTTATTATATTATTTCTTCACTATTTGAAAAAATGACAGTTATGTAAACTATCCTGTTTTATTTCAGTAGCAATCACTAGTATCGGACAAAAGCAAACCATCCGTATTGACCTAGCCCGGTTCACAGTATGTTTGTGTTGGAGGTGGAGAAGATATATTTGGCATTTTTCAGAGAAGGATACTCAAAGAGCACGATTCTTTGTCTCTCTTCTTCTCTGCCAACGTCTTCATTTCCACGTGTGTGCACGTGAGTCCTAACACGCCACCACCTGAGTCGACTGTGATTTGTTTGTGTCAAAGTTTGCGTAGGCAAGCGCGTCGGTGAGAGTCAGTCAAAGACTCACATTTGACTTTTCTGACAGATATTTCTTCTCCTCCTTTTCTTCACACATTTCTTTTTTCTTTTTGTTCTTCTTCAAGACCTTAAAAGGGATTCAGCATGAAAAGTGTGTGTGCCCTTCTGAGGCCAAACTTAGAACACAGTTGCGTTTGGTTGTTTGTTTTATTTCGCTCTACCGACACTCCTGACACCAGAGATAAATGTATTAAAAGAAGAATAGCGTCACACCAAGTAGAAAATATTTTCACATCTACAATAATTCTTCTTATCGGGTTAGGTACAAATATTCGCTGCATAATAAATAGCATAACTAAAATAATGAAAGTGTCCCAGTCTAGTCTGTAGTAGTATTTTATTAGCAATATTAGCAGCTTAATACAACAATAAAGGATGACGTATTAAAAAATCTGAGGCTAAATTACTATTTGATGAGGCAAATATATTACAATGTACCCTTTTGGGAGAATGTGGATAACTATTAAATATACTTAAAACAATATGAAAAGAGTTCAAATGTTTAGTTGTATTGTGTTGTGTATACATTTTTTCTGCTAGTAGACTATCAAATATTTACGTGTTACTGAACCATGATTTGTAAGATAAATCGCTATCTGGCCGTGTTGGAAATACAGTCTTTCAGAGTCTAAACTGACTCAATAGGTATGTTCAGGTAGACTGAATAAGGATTTAGTGATGAAACCGCGGCCAATCAGTCGAGGTTACCGCGGCTAATGCGTGCTAACCTCAAATTCCCCTCAATGTAATAAGTCTTTTAGACCCAATACTTTTTCTCAACTAGGCTATTAATATGATCGTTAATGCCATTAAAGAAGCACACCCTCAATGAATTGTAGATTTCCCGACATCCCCATAGGCTTCTCTTGTTATGTCAGATGTTACCTCTTGATTTTACTGTCCATCACACTAAATAGCTGAGGGGTTATGCGACCAATCATGTTCGGGCCAGAGGTCTCAAACGTTTCCCCGCAGGCCATTTATAGCAGGTGGAATTCAGTTCTGCTGCTGGCTACTAGTCGTCTGAATGAAGCATGGTTGCAGACAGACAGAGATACCAGTGTTTAACCCTTGTGTTGTCTCAGGGTCAAGGCGTACGAAATCCCTGGCTTCCAGAAATACATATGCAGTGGAGGTTGTTTAGGCTTACGAAACGCTTTGGTAGATACTTCTAATAGTGGATGAGTGGGTTCCACTGTTCCACCACTTGGGTGTGATAAAATAAAACACACTAGGCTCAGTCCTGCAATGAATTATGTAATACAACATTAGCGATTTGCTGATAAAGCTTCATGAGGCAATGTCATGTTGTTTAGAGGTCAGTAGGTGAATACGATTAAAAATGATTTTTCATTATAAATAGTTCATCAAAACAAAGGGAAATAGTGCAAAGTCCGTCATCTAGTGGACTCCAAAAATATTGACACTGCCTCATGAAGCTTCATCAAACCATCACTTAATAACGTGCTATAATAATATTAAGACTGGTATGTGGAGATGACTTGTTGTTAGCCAGATTTGCTACCTACAGGATATTGAAAATAGTGGGTTCCATGACAGTGAGTCCATGTGGCTTATCTGAGTTGTATCGGTAATGTGAAATGAATAAACTGATATGGTAAAAGTGGCTGATTGGTGAAAAAGTTTTACATCTTAAGGTAGTAATGGATTATTCATAACAATATTGACTTCTTCTCTGTAGCAGTTGGATTACCTGGAATCAGTAGAAATTGTTTGCAAAATCTGTGCCACATAAATAGGTTTGAATCATATTTTTTCCACGTTATCTTGTAGCACCGCTGTTGGCAAGAACATGCAGGCAGGAAACGAGTTATAAAAGTAAAGCGTATATGGTCGATTTACAAAATAATACAATTGACAGCGACTTAAGTTATGGGCATCCTATCCCCTCATAGAAGAGACGACTGCTGCCTCTGTCACATTAAACACCAAAGTAGAGGAAAACTAGGGAATGTCGTCGTCAAAAAAAATCCTCTATTACCCTTGATTAACTTTTATTTGGCGATTTATGTTCCTTGCTGCATCCTTCACAAAATAAATATTGCAAATCCATTAAATAACTGACATGAACAGCACATTTTAATTGTTGTGACAGAGACTAGTCAAGTGTTTATTGTCACAAGAAAATGTCGCACAAGTTGAACGAAGAGGCAAGAACGCATTTAATCCGATTCTTCTCTCCATTGTCTGTGACCTCACGTCCACGTTTACACCAGAGGACAATTAGCCAAAGTAGGCTTGACCCTGAAGTTAAGGACCAATTCAAAGATTGGTGTTGTGGGATGTTTAAAAGTGAAAGATTACTCACCCTTCCCTACACACCGACACACACCGACACACATCTCGATCTCCCTCTCTCCATCTCTGCCACGTGATTCCGAAAAAAACAGAATCCAGGTCTGTGTTGCCGGGGCCTACACGTTTACACGGTGAGTTTCGTGTTATGAGTCGAACTAGCTGTGTCGCGGTGTCACCTCGCCAAGTCTCTTTCTAATCAGGCCACTTACACATTCGCGAACAACGCGCACGCACACGCGCACACTTTTGCGAAGGCCATGTGTTGGGATGGTGATAGAGGGTTGGCAGTTGGCAGACAGACAGCAGACGCTGTTCTCCGACATCAAACGTCTCAGAGCAGAATCTCACTTTCATGCATACACTTTCTCTGTCACGGCCACACACACCATCCTGCAAACCCAACAACACACATTTTCTCTGATCTCGCTGCCAAATCCGAAAAGACTTGGAAGGACTCACACATACACACGAACAAGCAGGAACACAGCAACATGTACTCATGCACAGAAAAAGTCTTGTATCGACTTTTGTCAGCTATTGTTAAAACCATCTCTGTGACGCACACGAGCAGGTTTCATTCGAGGCTCAGAAAGTGGTTTGTGTTCGTCTTTACACCGAGTTCAGTCAGACATGTTTGGTTACTTTATAATGAGCTTCTGATACCAGGACTATTAAGTGCTCGACGGAGGAGCTGATAAAAATAAGAAACAATTAAAAGCACAGAAGATAGGACGATAAAAGAATACAATTAACCAGACGTTGGTGAATTGTTTCTCCAAGGAAAGTGTTACACGAGGACAACTGCACACCCAAACTTGGGAATAAGTTTCAAATATTTTTTATTAAGACTTTCTGCAGAGATTTTCAAACTCTCGATGCAGGGATGGATCCAACATATATATCTTGAGAAGAACTCTTTGGGAACTCACTTATATTTTTCCCAGCTCCTCGGGGGACTGCAGGGGGTTTGAACAAAGCTGTCACTGTAAAAATGGTGCCTGTTGTTTGATGGTCCAAAGAGTCAGGAGTGAGACAAAGAAACTCACATTGGTTTAGTTGAAGATTGAAGCTTTGATGTCGCTGGGATTGCTCAAACAGAGAGACATTATTACTTAATGAGACAAGTAAGACACTTCTTCTCCTCTCTTCCTTTTGGACAACTGAACCGTCCAGCAGAACTTGGAATTAGTAAGATGCCAAAATCAACAGTCTGCAGTCCTGACCCCACCACCAAACCATCAAATAGTAAAAGTAGACAGGTTAAAAAAGGAGACAAACAAAAGCAAGCAAAAGATACAGTTAGATCCATATAAAGATGGATCGATGGATAGACAGATGGACAGAGAGAAGGACAGGCAGGCAGAAAGACAAACAGACAGACAGATAGACGAACGTACAGAAAGATGTACATACGGTCAGACAGAAACAAAGAAGGACGTACAAAAAGAAAGAAGGACGGACTGGCAGGTGGACGGACCAAAAGGTGGACATACGGGCAGACAGACACAAAGACGAACGTACAACCAGAATGAAGGATGGACAACAGGTGGACGGACAGAAAGATGGACATATGGTAGGACAAACCCAAAGAAGTATAGACTAACAGAATGAAGGATGGACGTGCAGGTGGACGAACGGACAGATGGACATATGGGGAGACAGACACAACGATGGATGTACAAACAGAAAGACAGATGTACAAAAAGGAAAGACAGATGGACGGGCAGGTGGATGACAGAAACATGGACATACAGGTGGACAGACAAAGACGAACGGATGGACAAAAGACTTACATACAGAAGGACGGATGGAAGTACAGAAAGATGAATGGATAGATGGATATATGAATAGAACTTTATTGATCATTTTGTAAAACTACAATAGGAAATGAGGAAGTAGTATGAAAGTTTTCTCAGATGACGTCTCTCAAGGAAGGTGATCCAGTTTCAAACTATATCACAAAGCTAAGTTAATTCAAAGATTACAATTAAAAATATCCCACGGCTTGAGATGATTAATAAACAACTTTAGTGTTGAATCCACTCCGTAGATGTGGATGCAAAGAAAAACTGCCCGGAGCAGAATGTTTCACTTTTTGACATCAGAGGCTTTAGCTCTTTACGTAAACACTTGTGGAGCAAACAGAGCCTCTGAAGCATCATACGTGATGTCCTTTAGTTTAGTCCTGCATGCATATTTAATGCAGTGACAGATATTCCATGTGTCTGCTTATGAACTCCTGTTTTGTTTGTGTGGTTTATTCACTCAGCTGTTTAAGTGGATTCTTTGTTGCTCGGCCTCCATTGTGAGGCGGCCTTGCTTTGCTGAGTCGAAAATGAAACCTTGTTATTGTTACTGAGCTTGAGTAGAGTGTGGATCTCTAAAGTATGTTCCAGGTTCAGCAGCTTGGAAACTGATTAAAACATTGAACACTTTACCTTTTTATCCTTGCCATCTGACTTGATGTCATTTATGCTGTTTAATTAATCTTTTGTGAGTCAGAAAAACACACAAATGAAGGAATTCAGCTGGAATTCTATTATTTAGCCTTTAGAGTGTGAAAGCTGCTTAGCAATCTAGTCGCACCATATTTCATGTAGTGATACTACTTCATCTGCTACCTTATACTAGTACTACTGCTTCTTCTAATACCTAATACTACTACCTTATTCTACTACTACTATATACTACGCTATACTAATACTTCTACTTTACACTATTACTACTAGTTTCACTAGGTTATTCTACCACTATTATCTACTACCCTATACTACTACTTATTCTACTTTATACTACTACAACTACTATCTACTACCCTATACTAATACTTGCTGAACTTTATACTGTCACTACTACTTCGACTACCTTATACTACTACGACTACTATCTACTACCCTATACTAATAATTATACTACTTTATTCTACTACTACTACTATCTACTAGCTCATAATACTACTACTTATTATTTTACTTTCTTATACTATCACAGCTACTACTTCTACAACTGCTCCTACCTTCTACTTCTACTATTACATTTTCTACCTTGTACTACTACTACCTGTACCTTAACTTTTTTTTTTTTTATATTCTGTTTATTACTTATTTTTTTACGTATTGTTGTATTGTTTACTACTGCTACCAATGTCATTACTACTACTACTATTATTTTATACTTACTATATACTTATAATACCTTATACTACTACCATAACTACTTCCGATAATAATACTAATACTATATTTTACTACTACTATTGCGTTTTCTACCATCAATTACTGCTATCGCAACTACCTTATACTAATACAACAAATAGTACTTCTGCTACTACCCTTAATTACTACTTCTCCTTATATTTTTACTGCTACTACTAATACTTCTTCTTCATCAATATTGAAAATAATAATAATAATAATAATTATATATATATATTTCACTTATTCCAGTGAGTGTGGCAGGTTTAGGCATCAGGTGTCCTGCTGGTTATAATGATATAAATCATAAGATTAAGTATTTGATTATACATGTATATATTAAGCATATCCATAGTAACTAAACAGAGAGGAGCGCTTGAAGCTTTTATTTGGTTTTTGAATCAAACATCTCAAATGTTGTTGTATATAGACGTGTGAAACGAAGATCAAGAATGATGGAGTCCAGATGAAATACTGTTCAGCTCAATGAAAAATATAAGCATCTGTTGTTTTTGATGGATGAACGGCAAACAACAGTGGTTGACAGTGAAGCACGGCGACAGACAAGACGGAGAGATATCACTCCCAAAATGATTGATAAGATGAAAAATGATTCATTGACTGATCGTGACCCAGCAATGGTTGCAAATTGAACCATGGGTGGTGAGACGCCGATACCGAAATTGGCTTATTCGTCCGTCTGCGGAAAGTTCTTCAAAGGACTTGATTTTTATAGGAAAGATTACTGCAAGCGAAGTGAAATAGTTCTGAGTCTGTTTATATAACTCTTTCAAGTCGCCATTTTTTATGTTTTTCTCTAACTTTGCTTTCTTTTTTTTATTCCCCACATTAACCTTTCCACTGAATTTGTCAACTATAAACTTAAATATATTCATTTAATCCTTGTTTTATTTCTGGTTGACCCTGTGTCCCTGAAAACAGAACCCAGAGGCAACACAAGGGATACATCAAACACATTTATCTTCTTGGCCAACGGGTCACCTTGTCCATAACACAATGGATATTAATTGTATAGTTAATATTAATATACAATATTTAAATTTATAATGCATACGTCCTACTACCGGCCCTTTTTTTAAGTTCTATTTGAAGCAACTTTAATATTAACCTATTATTATTAATCCATCCATCAATCCATCCATCAATCCATTCATACGTCCGTCCGTTAGTAATTTTTATATATTTAATATGAAAGGATAGCATACCCAGAATTGAAATAATACTGAGAATTGGTTTATTCATGTTTCTATGTTTTATTTATATAATTTAGTTTTATGGAAAACAAGTGAATTTAAACCGTGGGTGGAGGTATGCCTGTTTTCAGTGCTTTCCTATTTAAGATTAAATCTATATTTAAAGTGGATTTAACTCAAGAAATGACTGGTAAAAATGAATGAATCAACCTAATAACACGATTATATAAAGGAGGTTAAAATAGTTAGCCATCAAGCTAGTCATCATTATATATGATGTCATGTTCCCAGGGTAGTATTTGGAATGGAAACAAGATAAATGTGTTGTTCCTGCAGCGTGAAGCTGACCACACATGGCTGTGAATGTATTATTCTGCCCTTCACCTTGATCGAAGGTCGACTTAAGATGCAGTATTGATTCAAAGAGTAATTGTGCTCCGTGTGTTTTGTCAAGGATCAGAAAGACGGCCATATTTCAACGGGTTCCGCTCACATGTGTAAGCAGACCGGCCCGGGTAGACAAGCCAGTCCGAGGCCTCTGCCCTTCAGAGTCATTTAGAATTCATCTGGAAGCCTGACCCTGACAGCTGTTTGTTTTTTCCGTCCCGGGGGGACGAGGATAAGGAATGGAATGGTTGTAAGAGGGGCGTGTTGCTAATGAGTGAGAAAGTGATAGATACGAGAGGGGACAGAGGGAGATTGGAGGCGAGACGGCGAGGAGAACTTGGGGAAACGGTTCAGGACTGCTTCTATTCCCAGCGCTGCTTTCTGTCGCCGGCGCCGAGCGGAGAGACAATGAGCGGCGCTCCGGACGGCGTCCATTAGCATCCCGCTTGTTAAAGTGTGTTGAATGTGTGAATGCTAACAAAAAAGACAAAAGCGAGACAAGGCGGTCGCCGACTGTAAATATAGGTTTTTCATAACAGTAAGTCAAAGTGTACCGTGTAAGTGTGTCATCGGGGGATTCGCGCGGTGAAAAATTTAAAGCCTCTTGCAGTTGAGAGTGATGAAGAGAAGGCCCGGCGGGATGGAAAGGTTTTTGTCTTTTGTCCGCGCTCGGTGTAGGTGTAAGCGGATGAGTAAATGGACACGGGAGGAAGGAAAAGATGCTCCGAATCGGGGAAAACAACAACTCGAGAGACGGAGGTGAAAGGAGAGTTGTCATGGGAGCATACGACGGCAGCCGTAGATTGGATAAACGTGCAGTGAGGGACGATATCGAGGGAAAGGTGCGATCCTATTTTTACACTCATCCTTCTGAGACCACCTTTTTCTTTTTACCTATCCATCATCATGACCCCCGATCTCTCTCTTTTTCCCTCCGTCTCTTCCCCCCCCCCCTTTTTCATGGAGAATCAATTAATGTCTTCCAATCTACAAGTAGAAATTGCTTATTGACTAACAATAACTATTTTTCTAAGTGTGCACAATGCGCTCACACATATTAGCTCGTCGGCGGTAGCGGGAGCTGCTTGCGCGCCGGCTCTGCGGTCCCGCCTGTGTTGTCACAAGCCATTAATGTGGCCATAGCTTATCTGTATTGATCGACGGGGCATATAGGCATCTTAATCCATTCTGTCTGGTGAAGAGGCAGCACTCATGCCCAGTTAATAGGCGGCCGAGGAGATATATAGCATGAAATCATAACTCCATTTTACCCGCACTTACTCGACCCAAATGCAAGAATATTAGAATGTTTGTGTTATTATATCTTAAAGTAATTTAAGCATCAATTTGCTGCTTGAAGAATGCCTGTTTAATTGGATTTAAGTAAAAATATACTTGTTATTGTACTTTTTTATTATTATTGCTTTTACTGTTTATGTTGTTTTTTATTATTGTTCCTCCTTCAAGTAGGACATATATATTTACAGATGTATATTTTAAAATGACTCACATGTTATTCACACAGTAGATGAATTCAGTTTAACCACCCTGCAACACACAAGATGTTCTCCACTGCAGACATAATGCAGGAATTGATTTCATAAATAATGATTCTTTGTTAGACAGAATAGTTTTGCTCAGGCAACCCACCCGAAAAAGTTCAGTATTAAGTTAAAAGTTTTCTTTTCTTTACAAAAATAAACTGTTAAAAACGATATACATATCTTCAAGACCTTGGCTCCTTCAAGGATTTGACTTACAGTGGCGTGAATCTCTTTTTTATTGGAAGACTGGACATGATACAAAAACATCTATGGACAAACAAACTGAAATTAATCAAATAAAACGAAACAAGCAAATTATTGATAAGAAAAAAGTAGATCAAACGTCCTGAGATTTTTTTTTTTTATTTCTATTTATGAGAAACAAGAGTACATATACAAGTAGAAAAAATTGAAATAAAAACCAAAATAATGCTAATACATCAATCTACATTTGTGAAATTAATACATGAAAAAGTTAAATGATACGGTGGGTGGAGAGGGATTAGACACAGTCATATGATGATGATTGAGAAAAATAAAATAAAATGTTTGTTTTTTTTCTAATTTCCATAAAGACACCGTATTTTTGAGCCACTGTGAATTGGATAGAGTCTTGGGTGATTTCCAGTGAAAAAGAAAACAACGTCTTGCTAGCATGTCGAACTGGTCCAATATGAATCATGATTTTTAAAGATTAAATTATAGTTTGATTTGTGTATTTAAGTATCCATGACATACTTTCTATGAATTAGTACATTTAAAAAAAAGGTTAAATATTTCATTTTACTCATAAAACGCGCTTATATACAATTTATCTATGTGGAAATGTCGGAAGCGTCCATGTCCTTGGTGAAAATGACTCCAAAGTGAATTGTTTCATTTCCAAAGAAAAAATGTTTTTGTGTTTAAAATGCTTTGATCAACACTTTAAATCTCTTTAAATGCATCTTGAATTATCTTTGGCGTTCTCAAGAGCGCGTCAAATGAATGAACCTTCTGCAATTCAGCTACTCTTAGTACCACTTCTAGCTTTGTAACTACAAATAAAAAGCACTTCATCACTAATGAATCCTGGATTTTCAGCCCGTGCGCGCAAAGTGAGCATTTACAGAGCTCAGTAGGTGGCGCTCTCGCTTTAAAAGGATGAGGGTTGATTGAAATTTTATGCTTCATGAAGCTTCGTGACAACACTTGGTCCAGACACGCCAAAGTTTTCAATCCTTGTTCCAACAGAAGTTGAAGAAGAAGTGGTTTTTAAAATTATTTGGCACACTTGAGGCTCACATGGGGACTCCTGCTCTTTGTTTGAGCAGAACTGTTTACTTACCCATGACAGGTTTGTTGCAGTGGTGCTTGTGTGTATCCTCTTTGTTCCGGTCTGATTACATTCCCTATAGAGGGATTTATCATCTTTAGCAGGCAGAAAAGGGAAAATTACAAGCCCATCAATCCCAGCGTTTGATCTCAGCTGGGTTTTTTTTTTATGTCCCATGGCTTTTCATTGGAGGTAACAATGTGTGTATTTACTTGCTTCACCCCGGGCCGCCCAATTTGGCCATCCGTCTCTTTATAGCATCTTCTGTCAGGCTCCGTCTCACCTTATAGCCCTCATCAGAAATAATGAATCGGTACAGAGAGAGATCCATTCAATTTTAGATCACATACAAAAAAAACATTTTCTTTTCTATCAGAATCAGGATTATTTTTATTACCACTATTGGAAGCTTTGTTAAGTTAAAAACACAACCTTCTTTAACATTTACACGTTGATTCATCTGCTTTGCCATTTTAGATGAATGTATTAATGACAACAGAGACCCTTCAGTCAGGGACAAACAAGGGCAGTCGAGGATCGCAACGTGGCCCTAAGAATTCCCCATGCAGAGCTAGTTTCCGTCCATGCCTCCTTCACGTTCCTCCGCACATTCATTAGAGCTCTTCTGCACTATTTGGTAAAAAGCTCCTGCATGTTCAGCATTTAGATGAAGTTGGGAATGTTTGGCAGCTCCAAGTGCTTGCCAATCACAAGGCGGATTTATAGTCTTGCTGACTGGAACTGCAGCCTAACAGGATCAACTTAGAATAAGCAGAACAACAGGATTGTAAAAAAAATAAATAAATAAAAATGTACCCAGAAAATGTAATTGGGAAAGATTGTGGTCTGTCATTGATTCATGATGACCACACACACTTGTGGAGCTGCGTTTTAAACATCCTGGCAACCACTGACTGGCTCGGACCAGGTAATGAAATAGAGGACAAAAGGGTATTTGGGCATATTTGGAATTTCTCTTCTTAAAAGAGGAATATACCGGAATATGATTGCATTAGCTGAGTTCAGTATGGTTAGCAAACACTTCCCTTAAGGTTTGATATAACAAAATGATTCATAGATTACATATTATTATATTTTAATTTTTTAAGTAATCAGATTGGAAATATAGCTAAAAAATTAGATATTATAATGCAGGAAATTTGACATTTCCCCTCAATCTTTATTGTAAGATTATATTGAAATGCTCAAGGTTGTTGTGTAATTATTGAAAAACAATGTTAGAATCACATCCACTTATCTGTGAAAGAAGAAAAGAAAAGGTTAATTCAAGAGGAGATGTTACACTTTTTTAGAATACAGCTGTTCTTTTTTGGTGACAGCCTCGTTATAAAAAAGGGTCCCAGTTTCAGGTCCTACTTAGTGGCCTCTTTTCTGCTTCCATATGTTAACATCTTGTCCCTCTCTTAGACTCCCTCTCTCCATCTTTTTCATCCACTGATTTGGTCCAACCTATTTCTGACCCTGTCTGTTGGCCCAACCTGAATGATTAAATGTTGCAAGTTCTTTTAGCCAAGTTTTAGAAGGTCAACACTAAAACACTGAAATCACCGCATCCTGCAAAAACAAGTTTAACAGCACGAACCTCAATATAAATGTCTCTTTTCCCTAAAATTCATGGCGGTGATTCAGTGGCGCTGTGATAAATTAAGGGACGTAGCATGATCCTGAATTAGCAAGCGTTAATCACAAAGCTTAAAAGAGCTCCATGTGATTTACTGACATCTGTAAACCTGTTCGCCTTCAGGTTTACTGCAGATATATCCCGAGCAAAGTGTTTTATAATTCAACTTGCAGGAGTGAAGAAGGAAAAAAAAAAAAAAAGAAACTTCTGTTTTCGTTCGTGGCCAATCCATCACTGGTGTGGACAGATCGGCACACGCTTGACTGCTTTTTGACAATGCACTTTGTCAAGTAAATACCTTGTGTAATGTCTGAGAACTAGATGTCAAGACACGAGACTCCCTGCTGAGAAGACGATCACAGACACAAGACGACTTTTCCCCCGTTTCCCCCGCTGTGAGGCGGTGACCTTCTTTTCTTTTTTTTTTTTTTTTTTTAGCCAAATCCCGTCTTTTGGCTTCTCGAGACATGCAGCCCATCTGTGTGTGTCTGCATTGTTCGGTCAAGTAAAACAGCCAAATGAGCGTGGCCATGAAAGCCATTTGATCTGTGTGCCGCGGTGCTTAGACTGAATATTTGAATGTGTGAGACCCGCAAAAAATTAAAGAAGCCACTCAACCTCCTCGGTTCCGGGGGAAAAAAAAAATCGTAATCCCCTATTTTGTTTTTTAAATCAGGTTTAGAGACACACCCTTCACTGCCTCTCGTGCTCAGCCAGCCATCTTCTTCTTCTTCTCAAATTTCAATGATATCAGCGGCGCGCGGAATCATGGCCGCGATCAGCCGCTCGGCTATGAAGCTATTACCAATATGTTTGTTGCAAGCTGTGAATTATCTTTAGAAAAACATGCATTATCACTTTTGAGCAAAGATTTCCTCCGATTATCCACATGTGGCAAGCTTTGTTTTCCACTGTAGTTAAATTCAACAGCGTGAGAAGCCTCCGAAGCCCTGTTTGGAAAGAAAACATCTGGTAAATGGTAATATCCGGCTTTCGCAAGCGCAGATGTAGCAGGCTTCACCTGGTGTGTGCGTATGTGCGCGTACAAGCAGAAAACCCTGGCTAACCCCCTCTGTGTTTCCCAATGTCCTGTCTCTGAAGAGCTATGACCATTAAGCAGCTGTTCGCTTCTAAAGCCACCCGCAAAAAAAAATGCGGGGACTGTGAGAATGCAAATGAGTCTCTGTTTGTGCCAAAACTTTTCTAGAGGGACTCACTGTTAGGTCACAGTCACACTGAAGCGTAGACGCTACAGTACTTGGCTCGCGTGCACAAGCACACGTCTGGTCACTCTCGAATATCCAATGATCTTTATTTAACGACTTTTTTTCTTTATTAAAAACCTGCTTTCCAGGGACTTCATCCACGTTTTTAGATATTAATTTATTAATTCGGAAGTGTCGAGCTTTTATCTCTGCCATACTTTTGCACTTCCTCTCTTTATTCTGCTCGTTGCATCATTGTCCTCTGATACCTTTATCATATCAGTTTATCACTTTTATACTTTATACAAACCCTCCTTTTTTTCTCACTTCAAAGTTTAAAAATCAAATTCATTCATTTTCAAAGCCTCTTGATTTTAGGTTAGGTAAGGTGAGGTAGAACTTTATTGAAATTGTTTTTTTTTCCAATTAGACACTATTATTAAAAATAAAAATAAGAACAAGAACAAAGAGAAATAAAGAGAAAGAAGACAAGATAATACAATCTAAGTCTAAAGATAAAGAACATAGCTCAAAGAAAAATTACAAAGACAAAGGATACAAAGACTAACAAAGACTAAAGACTAACATAGAATAGAACATCATGATACTATTTATGACGATTTATCATTTTGCTCCTCATATTTACATCAGGAGTTTGTATGTTCTCCTAGTGTTGCATGGGTTTACTCCGGGGACACCGGTTTCCTCCCACAGTCCAAAAACATACAGAGGTTAATTGGGAACTTGGGGAAATTGTCGGTAGGTGTAAGTGTTTGTGTGAAAGGTCGTGTGTCTTTGTGTGTTCCCTGCAGCAGACTGGCATCCTGTCCAGGGTGTCCCCCTGCGTCTCGCCCGAGGCGCTCATAAGGGAATTAACGGCAGAAAATGGATGAGTGGATGTTTACATGGTATTTACGGTTTTCTCATACTTGTCCACCAAATACCACCATTTTTTGGGGGAAAAAACAGTTAATAAAACTATCTTTCCTAAATCACCACAAAGACTAACTCACATCAATTTATATGCAGACAAAGTAAGACAGGAAATTGTATAAAATTACCATATTATTACTTATAAATGCTAGAAAGCTAAATAAATAGTAAACATTTTAAAACCCATGTCATATTTTTTATAAGTAACGTAAGAATCATTTTTCCTCCAGTGAAGTTCCCTCATATCACACACAAAATACAAAAAAACAAGTGAATTGAACATGCAAAATATTGTAATTTATTATCTAATATGTTTAAATATATATACATGTATATATATTATTTCCACATATTTTTACAGCCCTAGCCTTGAATGTTGTTCTAAGGACATACACTTGAAGAATGGGACTGGAATGGGGATCACATATTAACTATTAAAAAGCTGCTTATTTATATTTGTATTTACAGAAAGCTTTCCTCATATTATGCATTATAAAGTACTAACTCACACCTTGTTCTTTGTGACGATAGTCTACCTTTAATAACATGATATTAAGTAGTTCAAGATGAACAACACCCTAATTACTGATTGTTAACAGGAAATAAAGAAGAAATTTAAGATTAAATTAGGTGTGTTAACCCCTTAATATGTGCAATGAAAAGTAATTCACTATAAATAATAGTCTATTTTAAATAAGTATGAAATCAGTAATGTCATCATTGGCCGAAATACTTTTCTTCATATTCAACATCATCAGGATCAGGTTTAAATTGTAAAGTGCAGTGAGGTGGAGACACATACAGGCTCCTAAATCAAACAGCGTCTTCGATTTAAATCAAGTTAAGCAACCTTTCTCTTGCGAGGCATTTGTTTCTATTCATTAGCTGATGTTCTCTATGAATCTGTAATCGCTTCTCCACAATACCTTTGAGTTGGCCTCCACAGAAGCAGGGTTGGTGCTCAGCAACAGGCAAAGATCAGAAGGATACGCTGGAATGTCTTCCCGGAGCTGTCCACGGGGCTGAAACAGTTGTGTTCCAAACGGCACGAACAAGAAGAGGACCTTTGTGTTTTGCTGGATTATTCTCAGTCTTCAACAATTCTGCTCGGCAATAACTGTTTCTGTTTCCTGTTTCTTTCCCTTTCATATTTCGGAAGAGCTTCAGAGCCGACTGTAAACATTTGCCAATATCAAACAACTAATTCTGCACTTGACACTTTTTTTGGATGATTTGAATATGAACAAACAAGACAAGACAATATATGAATTTAGCATTTGACTGTGACCACAGCAGCTGTTGAAAGAACGAGAAGGAGTCCAAGACTACCACCTCCTGTTCAGATGGTCACCAGATTGATCTCATTATGCTGCGTGGAGGTGTCCAGTTCTTAAAAGACAAACCAGGTCATCAGAGCTGGATGTTGTGACTAAAATTATACACCGGTGGACTTGGTTTATCTTAGTTTGATGGCTTGAGAATTGTTAGAATATATGCTATGATTTAATGCTTTTCCTTCCCCACAATTTATTTTATAGATGGAACTTAGTCAATATTAGTCGTGGCTTTTGGCTGTAAGTTACTGGTTGATTAAATCCAGTCAAAAATAACACCAGCGGGCCAAATCTGTCCCATCAGGTAATTTTATGTGGCCCACCCAGCAGGTTCGCTCAGAATCCACCAAGAGTTATATTCATTTGGATTGTCTATTTGGATGCTAGTCTTTATAGAGATTTTCACAATGAGATTAAAAGTCTTGTCGGGAAAAGGAATTTAGATGAGTGCTCTTGGTAAAGAAGAAAAAACATAGATGGATAAAAACGATAGACTGAGCCACCAAATCTGAAAAGACAATATCTCAAGCATAATCACATTTTCTGGTCCAGATAGTTTGGTAAATAAATATTTTCATTTTGCCCGCAACCTTGATTGTTTAAAGATTTTGGCCAGTTGCATAGTTGAGTTTAAAACTACAGGTTTAAATAAAGAAAGGTTTGACTTTTTATACATAGTAAGGACTCTAAAATGAAATGATTAAGCAATCTGAGATGACTGGTTTTATCTTCAATAGTCTTCAGTCAGCTGTTTTTATAAATGGGCAAATATCTGTAAAAAATATGTTTGAAAAAATAAAAACAGTTAGAATCTGCGTAATCCTTGAATCATACGCAGATGAACCTGCTCTATGTTTGGCAAGTAGTATATAGTAATTGTTATTAAAAGAGTTTTAAATGGTGTTTAAATGTTCTATTATTTTCAAACTCATTCATGAATTTCATGAATCTATTGAAGAAGGAACAAAGAGGTTATGCAACAGTGGGGTTCCGCCCTCCGGACCTCCTTGGTGTGCCTGGTGTCTGAACACTCGGCCAAGACGATTTCACAAGATGTTTCCCAATCTCGTTGCATAAGATGTTTTCCCAATCTCTCAGTGTGTTTGTTTTATGTAGCTGGAGAAGCCAATCCAGGATGATGTCAGTGATCTTGGAAACAATAACCCTTCACGCCACCACAATTCCTATCAGTTTGCCGCTCATGAAGAGCGAAGAGTGGTACGACAGTTGTCGAAACCAGACAACAGCTGACCAATGTGGCACGAAGGTGCTGAGTCAGTATCCAAACAGAAACATTCGGTCCTTATTTAAAAAAGAAAGTCCGTCGCTTATAAATTATACTCTTGTTTTGCCAAGTTCCCAATCTGTGGTGGTAATAGGTGTGTTAATACTATTCCAACGTGAAGTGTAAATCTGTCAAAGATGATGAAATGAGATAAGGAAAAGTGTTACCAACCATGCTCAATTGTTATGATGTATATTACGGAGCCGCTCGGCTTTATTTCTGTGTGATTAAAGCAGACAGCCTCTGGCTAATAAGAATATATGGTGACAGGTATTTATTTGTTGTTTTTTTTTTCTCCCCTGCCCCAGTTTTGTCTTCAGCCTTATCGCTGAGAATCACACGCTTCACTGAAGAAAGGAACTAGTGAAGACGTGTGTGTGTGTGTGTGTGTGTGTGTGTGTGTATACAGGTGGATGTGTACGCACCACTCTTGCCCCCTCCTCTAATAAGAGCTTAACCTTATTAATCACTTTAGTGTGCAGAGGCTGGCGCCGGCGACACACACATGCTCGCGTGGACACACTCAGACGTGCACACACGGGCATGTCAATCTGTTATTAGTTAATAGCTAATTAGCACAAGGTGATTAATTACTATGGCAGGGCGTGCGGATGACAAGGAGCGGGGGGAAGGAAGGAGGAAGGAGGGGAGGAAAGATTGGATCGTGGAAAAAACAATCGGCCTTATTTTTCGCCCGCGATCGAGAGAGGAGGAAGCAGAAGATCGGCTTCTCGGGCTATCGATTGTGAGGTGTGCGTCCGCCCGTGTGCGCACGTGGTGTGCACGTAGGTTATGCATATTGCAGAGGTGTGCGCCAGAGGAGGGTGTTTTGCTGGCCTGTGTTTATTCCTGTGTCTCGGGGGGATCAGCTGTAAAGGTTAACTAGTCTTTTCTTAAGCTCTCAGCCTCGTGACAAATGACCGTGTTCCACCCACAGGAGCACCTTATAGCACACCTTCCCTCGTGGTCTATTCCGCTCTCCCTCTCTCTCGTTCGGCGCTCCCTCCCTCCCTACCTCCCTCCCTCCCTCCCTCCCTCCGTCCCTCCAGGTCAAGAGAGGAGAAACAGGAGGAGACGGGTTGTGTGGAAAAGGTATATGTGAGGTGACGAAGGACAAAAAGGTCTTCGTCGTTAACAGCCCCCTAAAAAAAAATAGTGCAACCACAATATTTGGCACGATGGAGTGCGCCTTAAATATATACTTGGTCAATCAATCAAATGGAATTCATGATGAAGTCAAGGTGTGTATGACAGGTGCACGCAACTATCCATCATAACTAGGGCTGTCAATGGATGTGATTAATCACAATTCAGCTGAGATGTAACAAGCACAAAAAAAAAGGTTTTTTAGTTTATTTCTCAACTCTAAGACCCTGGTTTACGCTTACTTTATCACTAACTTTAGTTTTTTAAGACACTAAACGAGTGCAAGTCGTCAACAATTAAATGTTGTTTTCTGGCGTATGCAATAAAAGTGGCCCATCAGATAGTTTTCTCAAAATCAAAGAATATAATCGTCATATTTTTGCATTACAAATTATAAAGATGCCTTTGTTTAAGATAAGATAAGGGACAAAGATGATGGGTATCTGCACTAGTAAAATATCTACAAGTCAGATATCTACAAGAGTAAAAACAAATCTTTTCAGCCAAGTTATTTTTATGTGGCCCCCCCAGATGGTTGGCAAAAAAAAAACTAAGTAGAATGTGGAACAAATGAATATCTTGAAACATCTTCGTTGACTCAACTCCAAATCCACTGGCTTCTAAACTTGGATATAGGTAAAGCTGTAACGTAATCCGGGCGAGTTTTGTCTCCATTTCTGGTCGAGACTGGACAGACAGTCAAGTGTTCCTACAATAATGAGTTGAAGAAGGTCAGCAGATTTTTTAATTTATGCTTCGTTTCCCCTCGGTCAAGTGAAAATGAAACACCCGATACTAAAGTCTAGCTCAAATGATACATATACTGAACAGTGTAACGTGTGTAGAAGGAACCTATGTGAAGGTTTTTTATCCTTTACAAAATCGCTGCTATAGAATCTATCTGCGTGACCTTTTCCTACGCTTCCACAGCTCTCTACTTCTCCACATTCACTGACCCTCAATGCTGAAGTGCTGCAGGTTCACGTGTTCTCTTTTGAACCAGCCGTCTCTCAGGGACCGCCCACATGTGCGCCGTATTATATATGGTGGCCATTCTGGTCTGGCGAGTCTAATGATGTTGCATGGCGATGATTAATAACCTCAACAAGGACCTATATCGTGTTGCGCATGCGTGCGTGTAAAGCTTGGGACATGATGGAGTATTACAAGGTATTGTCTGGAAGAAAATTTGTTTCTGTATCAGGTGTATTTAATCATGCATCTACCACAGACTTAAATGGATGGTTCACCAAATTTCAAAAATGTTCTACTCACTCTCATGTCGACAAAGGTTTTCAGAGCAATCCGTATCTTTTTGAAGGTACAGATAGATATGAATGCATTTCTTTGTCCAAAAATACACACTTAAAGACATCCAAATACCTCCAAACTGCTTGTCTGTAGCGTCCCTATTGTATTGAAGCCCTGAAACGAGAAATTGTTTCAGAAAAATATTAAATAAATCTATATTTTAAGATGGCTCCCGACAATTTCTCATGTCCCGGCTTCTTCACAAGATGGATGGTACAGACAAGCAGTACGGAGTTATTTGGATGTTTTGAAGTCATTTTCGGACGAAGTCCCGGTCCCAACTGTCATATGGACATACATTTCTTCTCAAGGAATTAATTAATCTAAAAATAATCCCATCCCTTTGTTAATATGAGAGTGAGTAAAAAAAATGAATAGGATATTGATTGAACTTTCCCTTTAAATCTAAGTCAAAGCTATCATCGAATAATAACTTTTGTTAGTACCTCCAAAATTTGAATCCAGTGATGGATGACGAGAGATGCTTGGGAGCGTCACATTGTGGAACATGAGTGGTAATTTGCCCCTTTTCTTCTCTTTTCACCAAGAGTTTTTTTTTTTTCCTCCCATTCTGACCTATGCTGCTGCATGCATGTGCATTGTTCTCGCTTTCTCTCACATCCTCGTCCACACATTGTCTCCACTCTTCTCTATAGCATTGTTCACTGAGAAAGATGTATTCTTTCGTCAAACGCACGCAACAATGGAACTAGAATATATGTGTTTATATTGCTTAACTGTCAGAGTACGCAAAAAAAGGATTTGATGAAAGTATCTTCTTTGCTTCATATATAAAAGACTTCTTGTAGATCTGTGAAAATATGTCTGCCCTCTGCTGGGCGCTACCAGGACCTTCGCCTACCTGCTGAAGTCTCCACACGTGTCGTAATTGAAAGGTTGTTTTTCTTTTTTAATTCCTGAATGATCTGAGGGGGATTACAAACAGGTCGACATTTGGCCCACGCAGGCGAGAGTTTTTCCTTAAAAAACGAGATCTGTTGCCCGGGATCCTCCGGCTCCGTTCGACTTTGTTCTTCTATTTTTGGGACATGTTGCGAATGCTAACCCGCCCATGTGAGATGTGACATATTACCGGCTTCATCTCCGCAGTGTCCTCTGCCCCTATCCTCTCCTTCCTCCGGCTGCTGCACTCCTTTTTTTAAACTCACCTCCAACCGGTCTTTCTCTTTCACCTTCTTTTCTTTTTTTTTTCTTCCCAAAAGCCTCTCGCCACACAGTCCCTCGTGTCTTCTCTTTCCCGTCCTTTGCCTCCTCTTTTTTTTCACTCTACATTTTTGATGTGTGTCTTGTCACATTCTGTCACTCTCGCACACATTCGTCAGCTCCCTCATGTTCTCCCACTCTCTTCTCCACCTCCTTCTTCTTCTTCTTCTTCTTCTTCTCCACTACAGCGTCACCCGTTCAGTGTCTCACCCTTCCCCTTTTTTTTTCCTCCATCCCTTTGGCTCATTTGTTAGCTCCTGCTGTCATCCTTCCTCCCCCTCCATCTTGGTGGTGCTGAGAGAGAAAGCGCGAGAGAGAGAGAGAAAGAGAAAGAGAGAGAGGGATGGAGAGAGAGAGACGGAGGGAGGGAGGTAGGGAGCGAGCATGTGTGTGTTGAATCTGCTCTCAGTCTCATCTGTGGCCAGATGGAAGATGGAGCTGCAGCCGTATCTCTCCGTCTCTTCTGTTCTGCCTGCCACAGGCTGAAAGGCACTCTTTTTTCCACCCTCAGTGTCTCCTCATCCATCCATTCCCTTATGCCCGACTTGGCCTTGATTTGCCCCGGATTGAACCAAAAAAAGGACTGAGAACAATAAGGCTCCAGGAAGAGAAAAAGGAGGAAATCTGTACGGAGCATCTTGTGCATCCCTTGTGGTATTTTTTGATCAGTGGTGTTCCTCTCGCCACACGACAGCGGCACATGTGCGAGCCTGTTTTGTCCACCACGCTGCAAGAAGTCTCTCCTCCGGGCTCTCCAGCTCTCACTGTCTTGAGCGGCGCTCCGGCACTCGGCTAAACGGATTGTTCCTCTCCAAACTCAGACAAACAACAGAAAGGAAAAAAGAAAAAAAAAAAAGATTTAAAGAGGGGAAACAAGAAAAAGAGGAGCAGCCCAGAAGGAGAGAAAACCCCGAAAAACAAAACATTGAGAATCAAGAAAGAATAACTCTAAAGGGAGTGGAGGGGAGCGGAGTGTGGAGGCGAGGAGATAAGGGTAGAGGGTTAATCAGGGAGAGACACAAGTACGGAGCGATGCATCACTCCGGCAACACAGGAAGGACCAAGACCCTCTCTCACGAGACAGGTGAGTCCCTTTTCTGATTGTGCGGAGAGAAAGAGCAGATGCTTTTTTTTTTGTTGGACTTTAATCCTCATCATCAGGAATCCACCGCAGGAATACCGTCAGATGTGTGTGTGTGTGTGTGTCGGGAAGGATCAAACAGAATGCATCAGAATCGAGGTCTGCTTTGAACTGTGCTTGAAGTTCTGATTGGCATCTGTGAATGCGAGTGTTGCACCTTCTGGTGGTCAAGCCTCAGCCTTTAGCTTCACTTCAACTGCTGTTAATTGCAGTGATTGACAGGAAGCTGATGGCACCAAAAAAAAAACGTGAGGGGACACAAGTTCCTCCAGAATCCATAATGTATTCAAGCGTGTGTTCTTCCGATATTTACAAGGTTATTGCTTTTTAATTCCATCAATGCAGATTGAGTGAACATATGAAGATCGTGTGTGTGTGTGTCGGTCAGGGGGGGGGGGGGTTATGTGGGAGCAATCGTTTGACAGAAGAGTTTGACATCAGCAGAGAGAGGTTAAGTGTGTCGATCTCTCCAGTGTATTTTTGTTTGTGTGTGTTTTATAATAGTTGTTTGATTGCTTTGCGGGTGTCAGGAGATTGCTAGCAATTGCCAACCTAATCAAACAGTTTCCACAGACAATCACAACGTGGCACACACACCCTCGCAGCAGCATCAATGGCACATCTGTCTCAGTGCACATCATGAATATACACGACGGAGGTGCTGAAATATTCGGAGTAAAAAAGTTGTTTTTTTTCTTCCAGTTTTTAATTCTTACGCGGTTGCTGTGGCAAGACCAAAGGGGGAGTCAGCCGCGGTTTCCTTGGCAACTAATTAGGATGGTCCTGACTGCTGGGTCTATGAAGACAGATGACAGATCAGTGGCTTTGCTTCCTGCTAGACTAAGCGGGTGGTCCCTTTGGCTGGTGCGGCCCCCCCGCCATTGTAGTCAGATAGACCCTCCGCACGCCACCTCGCACATGTTCAGCTGTCACGAAGCAGCGTCATCTAAGATCAGATTAAAAGAAAAAAAGGATGTATACGCTCCTGTTGATTTGACAGCAATAGATGGAAGGAAGCTTCATTCAGTCAACCCATGGTCACGAAGGTGCACGCCTTTAAGTAAAGAAAGAAGGAAAAAATATTTTAGTGGATTATAAACGCTATCTGTTCTTTCATCTTTTATTTGGTTTAAACTAGCGACATATCTTCAGTTTTTTTTAATTTATTTTTTTTGTAATTTGACTAATTCTATTCAGGTGTGTTTCCAGTCACTATACACAACAATCCCTCACACTTATTCATTCAACACACCTTCTTTTTTTTTTTAACTCTCTGCCAGATCATCAACTCAAAAAATATTTCCCTCTGCTGCCCAGCCTTTGCTCTCTCCCTCAGTCAGGCACCAGCTCCACCCAATGGCCTCTGCAGGTACTGACGGTGACACGAGATGACCGCAGACTTTCATTAGAAAGAAGGGTTGCTGTGTTGCTCATAACAAGTCCTATTTACATTTTTGGGGGATTATTCAGTGTGATTGATTGAATGGGAATGTACACAACAAGTCATATTCGAGGAGAGAAATGAAGTTTATAAGAAACACAGAGAGAGGAAAAGAAAAGAAAAAAAAATAGGAGTTGGATTGAAGAAGACATGCGTGTCACCGCTAAACAAATAAGCATGTGTGGGAACAGATGGTAATAATGTTCTCTGTTGCAAGACTATTGGCTCGTACACACACACACACACACACACACACACGCACACCATTATGCGTTGGGCTGTGAATCATTAAAACTTTGCCTCAGTAAAAAAACTGACTCAAAAGTGAGCAACGACACTGATCTACAAAGGCCCGGTCATCTCTCTTTCTGCCTCCTCTCTCTTTATCCATCTGCTTCTGTCTGCTGCTCTTTTGCCACTTTCATCGCCGCCAAGTATTTCTGCCTCTAGACCTATAAATCGCAGCCGCGAGCCTCCTCTCATCTTTCTGCATCTGCATCTCCTGTTCTGGAAGGTCTCGTCTGCCACGCTGCTCGCCCTCCATCACCGTGGAAGGAGCTTGTTGCTTTGTTGCTCGTGGAGACAGATTATGTATTTCACTTCTTTTTTCCTCACGCCCCCCCCCACCAACCCCCCACCATCGTTTTGTCCTCCCCACTCAAGGTCAGTTAGAAGATTGCTTTCAGCCCCCCTTCTCACTTCCCGTGTCCTCACCGATGCACCTTGCATTATTGTGTACGTGTCGGTCGGTGTGTGTGTGTGTGTGTGTGCGCGGCACCTCCTGTGCAGCCGAGTATATTACACGCCGGGCATGTATGAGAGAAGGTAATGGAGGCGGAGTTTTCTAGCTCATCTAATCGGTTATGGTGCCAGATGATTAAGAAGCAGCCGGTCGACCGGCTGAAGCATTGAACATTTTGAAATGAAAAAGAAACGTATGCACAACTTGAGTTAAGGCAGGGGTGTGTTGATACGTTTCTTTTGCGGGGCCACATCAAGGGGCCGTCGAGGCCAACGACTCCGATTTATACGTTTCATTTTGTTTGCCATGTTCTGATGTGTGTTAAGCATTCTTTTTCGGGCATGTCGCTCCTTCTCTTTTTTTTCCGAATTGAAGGAACAATGCCACATAGATGCGATAAGAGGGAACTTTATACCACACATAAAACTTCTATCGATAAAAAGACGATCTTGTTTAATCCAATCTTTTTTGAAACGTTGATGACTTTCGGCAAAAGATTGCGACGACGCCTCTGATTGGCTGAGACGAGATAATTAGTAATTCAATTGTAAGTGAGTAAGTAAGTAATTTTTATTTATATAGTAACTGTTTGTAAGTTAAAAGCAGTTAAAATTTTAAATGGAACAATTTTTTTATTGTGTTAAAAACTGGTACACGGTTCGACCAATCAGTGGCGTCATCACATGTAACCCGGTTACATTCCATTGGGATTAAAGTCACATGTGTCTTGTTGATAATAGAAATAATTTGTGATTGGCACAATTGAAGTTTTGTTGACTCATAAAAAAAAGCTTTTAACTAGTCGTTCGCGTTCGCTGGCTGTGATGTCGTAGTGTAGTAAATGTCTGAGCCGAAATAGTAAATACAACAGAGCCTTTTTTCTTTTTCAAATGCACCAAATAAATTGGATCGTCAGTAGGATGATTGGTAGGTGCCATGGCAGCAGGCAGGGGTTGTCGATTGGTGACCGTGAGGAGTGAGCAGTGTTTTTCATCCATCTTTCAGTTCCCAAGGATGAAGTTACGAGGTTGAGGAGATTTTTAGAATGAAAACCAATTAAAATGCTTGCTCTGAATAAGGTTTTGCTTCCTGTTTATAGTGGACGAAATGAACGAGGAATTGGAGTGAATTCCGTGCTTGAGTTGGACAATAGTTATAAACAGTCATCACTGAACTTGCAGCTTTAATTTCGAGTATTTGTTTGATCAAATTTCTTTCACTGATCACTTTGTATCATCGCAGCCTTCCACGTGGCCTTTTTTTTTTTTTAATGGGCATATTTGGTGATGCATGTCGGCCGGTACAATCTCACCAAAAATTGGGGTCAACCTGTTTGGAAGGGAGTGGAAACGGCCAAAGAGTAGTAGGATTAACAGGCCACTACAAAACGGTTTTGATATAAGGATAGTAAAAACTTTAATCAATTGTCATACACGCGCTATTTTTAGACTCGCCGTCCACGTGCGTACGGACTGAAGCAGCAATTTTAAGTGCTTTGTTCAAACGGAAACACGGCTGTGCGAAACTGGATCCTCACTTCCTGAGTCTCTTTACGCTGATCCGAGAGTGTCTCCTGCACTGTTTTCCTTTATTCAACTAATTAGAAAAAAAAAAGGTTTCCATCGATGCATTTTTCCTATGTTAATATTTAATGCTTTTATTGATTTCTCACAAGGGAGTGTGTATCTGTTTTTTTTTTGTGAGGACGGTTGGCGGTATTAATTTTCACAGTGGTGATTTGGGTGAGTAAAGGGCTGGCACGCTAGCTGGTGTTGTATGCGCGCATGTGTGTGCACGGATAAAAGCCAGTGTGTGTGTGTGTGTGTGTGTGAGAGAGATTGGCTAGCTGACTGGTTTTATGCTTCACTACCTTGGCTGCTCATCCATGTGTACCATCTGCATGTGGCGCTGCCATGTGTGTCACCTATACCCCGACACTCCTCTTCTATCGGCCCCTCGATCCACACCTGACGACGCTTTCGCTCGCAACCCAACATTTTTTTTTCCTTCCAGGAAAAGTCAAGAAAACATCACATCCTCGTGTCGATCCTCTTACTTACCTTACGCTGCATATTGATATCGCAAGAAAGATTTGACGCACGTATCCATCATCACCGTTCACCTTTTAATTTTCCTCCAAGCAAAAAGACCATCATATCCTCCATCACGGCGAGTGAAGGATGCTGTGTTCGCCCATTTGTTTGCCATGCAACACTAACAATCTAAGTGATCGATCTGCGCGCCGGGCTTACGATGTGACAGATGAAAGTGTCAGAATTAAAGTCATGCCGATGTGATAAATAGACGGCGGGATTTCTAGGGGGAGAGAAAGCTTTTGTCTTAAAAGAGCCATCGTTCATCTGTACAACCTCATTATACCTTCTAGGGAAGAAGTGACAGGCCTGACTCATTGACTCATCAGGATATTGTTTGCAAATTCAGGCCAACAAGCTGTTTCCATGTTCCTTTTAACAAGAAAAAGATTGACTTTATATACAATTTATTATTAAGAGTTTTTGCTATTATCTAATAATTTATACATAAATGATCATATATTTGTAAACAGTTCTTATTTATGTTGAATTAGTTCCTTAGTAATCACTTTAAAAACTAATAATGTGGATTTTTTGGGGAAAATTTTCTTTTTTGATTAATGTTCAACCATTTTGTAACTCGATTCCCAGTATTTTTTTATTTTTTTTGACTAGATTCAAGATGCTCATATCTATTCTCCAACTCGGCTTCTGTTTTACAACAATTCCCTCGTCTTTGTTACTTAACTTTGAGTTGATAGTTGTCGTAAATAATTTATAAAATGATGGCTGGGGGGGTTTGAATTGGTTGTAGCAGTGAACATTACAGCGCCCCCAACCCTGATGTTTTTTCGTGATTGTGATGAGGTGTTGTCTTTAGGTTTAATGGCATAAAATCAGTTAAATGATTCATTTATTTCTGCTGATACAAATGCTTTGATTTAACATTTACATTTGGAGAACATATAAGCACTGAGTTTGCGCAAGCTAATTTCAAACTTGCAAGAAATTTGCCGTGTACCAATTTCATATCTGGTAATCTAAAACTTTTTTTTCAATTAAAGTTTTTTTTGTGTGTGTGTTAGAAAGTCAAGTCATGTCTGGTTAATTTTGCCAGTAGCATTGTATGAGTAACCATTAATGACAGAAACTTCAAAACCTTTTTTAATCCAAATGGAATTTAAAAAAACACTCAAATGTAATCAAGATTCCTTGTCACTGTATCAACATTTCCCTGAAAATTTCGGTATTTGTAGTTGTTCTGGTGACAGACGGAGAGAGAAATACTACGAACACAAGACCTCCTTGGCAGAGGTATGGACATCAAGATGGCTGTCAAATACTTAAATTACTGTGCAGATATATTCTTCGGAGTATAAAAGAGCAAGCGTTGAAAACGACGAACGCCACAAGTAGGACGATGAAATAGCGTGGCTGCGGTCGGCAGGGCAGCCTCCCTGCAGCTCCTGCTACCTTCCATCCATGTTTCCTTCCCACAAACGGGGCCTTCATCTTTAATAGCCTTCTCCCCGAAGCACCGACGCCGGCTTCCTCAACTCGTCACCCCTTCTTTTGTTCTGGCTCTCTGCCTGCTCTCCCCGAACGTTCTCCTCAGGTCTGTGTTATTAACATTAAAAAAAAAAGGAGGAGAGTTCCTTCTTCCTCCTGCCGTGAGTCACTTTCCCCGCCAGCCACCGCCTGCATGGCTGGCTGTCACACGGAAGCCGGTGAGGAAGTTTAAGGGACAGGGAGAGGACAATGGCAATAGAGAGTGGCATCTGGTGGGTTTTTTTTTCTCTCGTTCCTCTGCTGAAGACAGTAAGTTATTTGCTATGCAGCAGAAAAATAGGTCAAATATATGGAATATGTTACGTGCTCGGAGAGGGAGTTGTTTTGCAAAGCAAGAGTGGAAATTAGGTTATTTTTAAGCAAAGTCGCTGTCCTCACAATGCTGTCTACCTTTTCATCCAACTCCCTCACTGCCTGATGCAAATGAGAGAGAATCCGTATAATGAATGCTGCAGCGTTTGGTGCTGTCACCTCTCAATATCGGGTTCAAATGTTGCTCGGGGCCTTTCCGTGTGGAGCTTGCATGTTCGGCTTGGTGCTGATTCGCCGATTTTCTTCTTCTCCCACAGTCTCCCTGCATGTATGCAGGTTAATGGGAAAGTGTAAGTTGTGCAGAGGCATGATTTCCAGCCTGAACGTTATTCTCTGATGCTTTGCTTGACCCATGTTGGTTCGACCGTGTCGCCCTTTTTTTTCCTTTCAGTCCCCTGATGAAGGCGGGAATGAATAGGCAATTGCTTATTATGTGTGTCCTTTATGTCATTGGATGGAGTTTAACCCTTTCATGACACTCTAATCATACACATTTTTTTTCTTTAAATGAATGCATATTATATGGGTCATTCTGTAAAATAATTTATTAAAAGTAAATCTAGGAAAACATGTTTTTTATTACTCAAACTATATTATTCTACCTCTACCAGAAATTCCCGATAATACTTTTTCTTTTTTTTTATTCAACCATTGCGTTATCTCTGGGTCAAGGTGACCCGACGGCCCCAAAAAGCTAATTTTTACCTTCAACCAGAGGCAACACAAGGGATACCACAGACACACTTGTTTTCGGGCCTTCGGGTCACCTTGACCCTGAGATAACACAAGGGTAAACCACCCCGTAACAAGACATTGTACATGAATTTCTTTTTCAGGAAAAATCTTTGTAAAATGTCCTTGATTGGAAGAGAATTTAAGGAATTTAATTCTTACCATTAATATAATAAAAAACCTCATTTTACATGGTCAGTTAGCTTATATCATCTTGTTCTTTCTCTTTGTTTCTCTTTGTTCTTGTTCTTATTTTATCTTGATAATTCTTTATGAAAAATTGCTGTATTTTCTGTGGCTATTGGAAAAAAAACAATTTAATCAATAAAGTTTTACCTTACCTTACCTTATATATAAAGTCTCATTCACGTTGCATTAAAATAGATAAATAAAAAAATAGTTTTAATAGTTTCCTGATCTAATATCCATCATGGACAATTACAAACTGAAATAAATGAAAATGTTATTGAAGGATATTTTTATATGAATATATTTGATGGTTATTCTTAGTGGGTTGTTTGTGGACACCGATAAATTGTCCTCGTCCTTGGTGAAAAAATCTAGATTTACATTTATAATATAAAAAGGAAATTGAACCCATAGAGGAGGCAAATATCATCAACATTACAAGTATGATATATGTTCAATTACTATGAACGTGTTTGACATTGACTGCGGTTCCATTACCCAACGTTAAAATGTTCTATAAACATTTGTCATACCTTGAAGAATACATCCGATGGTTGTCGTAGCACGTATAAAGACGTTTAATTTCTGTCCGTCTCATTGGCTTGATGGGATTTTTTTAAATTTTGAACTCGCTTCAACTGAAAAAATATTCCCTTTGACATTCAGTCACAACTCCAGACTCGACGGGGGAGTTTGTCAGTAGATCCCAAAGTGTGTTCAGATTAAACAATTGACTCCGTGTGTGTAGCAGGACTTGTAAAGGTCGCGGCAGTTGCGACGGAAAAACTCTGGAGCTGCCGTTTGCAGTTTGCTCCTATGTCACCGCTCATAATTAATCTTGTGCTACGATAAAGCGGCGATGGCACGGTGATGTAGAGGAAGCGGCTCTACCTGAACAGAAGGTGTGCCTGGAGGAAGGGGGGTCAACATGACCTTGGCTTTTGAGGACGATGACAAAGTAGGACTGTCCTCGCACGTGTTGCAGAGTGTGTGTTACTAATGACCAACACTTAAAGAAGGAGATGGGCCATGCAGCAGCAGCAGCAGCAGCAGCAGCAGCAGCAGCGGCGGAAGGGCAACAAAAAAAAGGGGGGGAGGAAGGAAATGCCTCCATCGATTATTCTTGATCACCGACACGACGTCGCCATCTCTCTGTTACACATCCATGTGTTTTATTGTCCCTAATGTTGACACTGAGCGTGTCTGTTCTGGTTGGTGTCTGATGTGTGCGATGCTGCAGGGATGGCGCTGGACAAATGCCAGCTCCCGCACAGTTCCATTAGCATCGCGGAGGCTGCTCGTAGATTGCTATTGATTGGCGATCGCGTCTATTCATAGGCCGCTCGGCTCGGAGAACACACACAAGCACGAACGGCCACCAGACGCAAGTGGTCGAGCCACGTTTTTAGAGAGGAGATTTTTTTTTTTAAACGAAGAAATAGGTGGCGTGATGAACTGGCCCCTCGTCACGCGTGTGCTCGGGAGAACATGTGATCCAGGAGCTTCAGTTGTCGGGTTCGACAGCGGGCTTGATGATGCTGAAGTTGTCGATGGCAGCGGTTCAGGTTCTAAACAAATCGATGCCAAGTGACTGGACCCTGGAGCCACTTCTTAATGAAAACCACTTCCTCGATACTACTTCAACGCGACGGTGTTTTAGGGGGAATTAATTTATAGACAAATGCATTTACTTTCGGTCTCTTTACGTTTTCCCAGTTCAAACCATTCCACTTCAGCCATGTCTTGCATTTGGTTGCATGTGTGTGTAAGTGTGTGTAAGGGATTAGGAATGTAATGCAGGATTATCCATCAGGTAGATTCGGGGGTTGATGTGCAGGAAGCAAGGGGATGTAGGTAAAAAAAAAAAATGGAGCGATAGAATAAGATGAAGCTAAAAATACATCAGGATCCAAATAGCTCACCAACATACAAAATGAAAGTATTTTCTTAACAAAATGTTTAAATATTATTAACATATACTTACAACAAGCTTTATTGTAATTCAACAGTTCGAAATGATTAATTAAATAATCAATGGATTCGTCATTTGAACTCATAGAAAATGTATTTAACCAGTTAAAAAATCATCCGTTTGTCCAGCTTTTTTGGCCATTTTTGGCTGCTTTTGCAATGGCTGCTGCTTTATGTTTTATTGTGTTTTAAAATGTTCTAATGTCTCAATATATTTTCTGTTTTAAATGTTAATGTACGGAGATTTTTACTGTCCAGAAATGCTTTCATGGGCTGGTGAAGCTTCATGAAGCCTCATTTTTTTTAGGACCCACTAGATGGCACTCTCTTCTTTGAACAACTATATTATTAAACTTTTTTTTTTTTTTTCAAACCAAGATGGCCACCAACTGAGCTCTGAAAAAGAAGACATTGATTAATTAGTTAGGGCAAGTGATGGGTTGTTGAAGCCTCGTGAAACAGCTGTGAAGTGAAGACAATGTATCATGAAACAGCAGCTTCATTTTGAAAGGCCACTAGATGGCACTCTTGCTGTCTAATTTTCTTATTTAATTAATCCTGACATCATGTTTAAACTTAGACCGCCATCTAGTGGCATCTCAAAATGAAAACACTGTATCAGGATCACAGCTGTTTTACGAAGCCTCGTCAATCCATCAGTAAACAAGTCAATCTCAACACTTGTTGTGAATTTTTTTCTTCCTTTTAGCTCAAGAAATAAATCACCAGTCAAAAATTGACTCGACCAGTTCCCTTTTTTTATTGTCTTTTCATAAATATAGTGACCGCGATATGACTTACCGTCATCGCTGTCTGACTATCTGCTGCTCTGTAACGTTATGCGACCAGCTCTGGCAGCCGTTCCCTAAATGCATCGGACAATTACATCATCCCAAACCAGACTTTCCGGGGGCGCTTTGACAACGGCTGCCTCCTTTCTGTATTTAATAAATGGTTGTTCTATCTGAATGATTTAAAGCTGGTATTTTGAGCTGACTTACACGGTGCCGCTTGAATATTATATCGCATTTCAGTCAACAAAACACTAAAAAATGAATGTTGGCGTGCGCCGTTGTAGCTCACAAGTATCCGTTTAGGCATCAGATAAACGCTTTTTATTTATAAATACTCATTGTCTTCCACTTGGTTATTTTTTTTTTTTCACTCATATTTACAGACTGATAGTTAACCAATCTCGCCTCGTCTTTTCCCAGAAACAGCAAACATGCAGCTGCGGATGATCTAAGAGCCGGAGTCATTTCATATGTATGAGCCAGTCGTCATTGTATCTTGAGGCCGTGTTATTTAATGATTTATAGGCTCGATGTAAGATTTTTGAATTCTACAGTGCCACACCGAGAAGCCTGGAAAAGAGAGAGAGAGAGAAAGAGAGAGAGATTAGGAGAGCGAATGCAAAAAAAAAAAAAAAAAAACACCTGATAAGAAGTGGCATGAAATTTGCTCTCCACTACGAGAGACAGGAGGAATAATGAGGAATGAGGAGAAGAAGTTTGAGAGACTGGCTTTGAGAGTGAGGGGGGATGAGAGGGGGAGCTGTGGTGGTGGGTAATGGTTTTGCTCTTTTCAGGTGAAGCAAGAAATATTAAATTTGCAGAACCAGCGAACAATTGCTTCCGCACGCTGTTGTTTGTTTCACCAAAAGTGTTTTCCCAAAGAGGCCGGGATTGGTAATTGTGCATGGAGAACACAAGTGTTATGTGATTTGGGTCAGTTCTATTAAAAAAAAAAAAAAAAGATTCAGTGACAGAGCATTTTATATCAAGGTCATTTTGCTGAAGAGCAGATTAATTATTCAGTAAAGGAACATGTTGCTCAACGGCCAGTAGGATGTAGCTTAGGGGTTTCTTCTGAACTTTATTGTGACGCAGCAGGTGTGACGCTTCAACACAACCTCAATTGAAATTATCCAAGGTTCACCTCAGAGCTGTTTTTTTTTTCTTGCTGTCAGCAGGAAAACGTTTGTCGCTATAATTGTTTCAATTTCAAATCCAATGCTTCACCATTGTTTCTTTTAGCAACCTGGTGATTCTCGATAAACTGTCTCACGACAATCCAATATGATTATACAAAAATTAGAGATGATATAAAAATGGATGAAAACAATATTTAAAAAGCAGATATAATATAATTTACAGATTATAATAGAAGAACTAAGCGCAGGATTAAATAAAATGACCAAAAGAGAGTGGATTATGAACTAAAAATAAAAGTAGAAAAGAAAACAGATGTGGCAAATAATTAATGATCTAGAAATAAAGTAGAAAATATATGTTTTAAAAGAACAACAAAAAACATTTAAAAAAAAATGTAATTTCAGGAAATGCTTAAATCCATTAAACTCTTGCACAGAAATGGAATAATTCTAATCAATACCATAAGGAAAATATTAAATAAAATGTATCATTTTCAAAATTAAAAATATGAAAAATAATTTCAAGTACTAAAGAAAAATTACCAGCAAGAAATGCCACATGTTTTGTCTATTCTGTCCATATTTTTTCTAATTTAAGCTTCATTATCCTACGATTTTAAGATTAATTTAATGATTTATTCTGCCAAGATTTTTTTCTTTTTGGGGACCTGCTGTTCGATGAAAATCAGCTACACAACTCTCCAAAAAACGAACAAGTAAACAATCTACTGAATGTATCTTACGGCACTGAAGTTTAACACAAGCACAACAAACAATAAAACAAATGGAATTATTTAAATAGATTTAACTTTTAAGGGATATTATTTACCTATAATCTGCTTTCTCATTTTGAAGTAAAATTTTAAACATTCTTTAATGTTTGTGAATATTTTTTCCCATTCAGCAGTGACAAACTGTGTGTATTGTTTAATTTTAAGCTACTTTTAGAGACCAAATAATGCGACAAAGGCGATCAAACCGGCGCTCGCTGAAATCCGCACACATGGCAACGGCAGTGCCGAGGGAGCACCAAGTCTATTGGTGGTATTTTGTAATTGTTTTGGACTAATCTTGGTTTTAATATGTCTCTCACAGCAGGAAGGCTTTTACACTCAGACACCATGGATTTGCGTAATTATGTCTGCGGAAGTGTGTGAGGCCGGTTAAACACCAGCAAGTTCTTCTTTGATGAGTTGGTTTTGTTCTGGTGGATCAAAATGTGTCACATGAAAGAGCTACTGGGCGATTAAAGAGCATCGTATAGCCTCCACTATATGTACATATATATGCAGCAACACACATCCAGCGAGTGAACTCTTGGCAGCGCTTCCAAAGTCTGTTTGAAGTGGAGTCTCGCGGGAGGCGATGGGACCGTGGCAGTGTTTCACCCTTCCAAACACGCCGGCGCTAAGGGAGCGAGAGATTGCAGACAGAAAGGAGAATAGACAGAAGAGATAGTTCTCGTCTCATCGCTATCTTTCGTCTTCATGCTGCATCCCGAGCAGACACAGAAAGAAGCACTCCGAGAGCAGGCCGAGGTTGTTTACAGCCTCATGTTTCTCTTCTTTTTTTTCTTTTTTTTTTTCCCCCTCTGTGCTCATAGGCTTATATCTTCTGCTATCATACTCACAGAATCTGAAGCGGCGCTCTGAGGACATGGCGGGAATGCTACTCTTGATGCGTCGCTATCACAAAAGAAAATATTCGTTTTAATGGCCGTAAAGAAGGAGTTGACACGGCGCAGGGTCGGGCTTCTTGTTCTTGGCTGCGCAGCCGTGTTGAGTGGGCGTCGATGTACGGGCGGCAGTATTTGCACCAAACAACAGGTGGCGGTAACTCACAGAAGTGCCAAATTATTCATTTATTCACAAATCACGCTCCAGTTATGAGTTCCATCTGCTAAGATATGAAGCTAACAATCGATGCGCACTTTGTTAATATTGGATTTACGCTATTTTGGCTGTAAACTTTTATACCTATGAAGTGTTTACATATTACATTTTGCAACAACCTTTAAGCAGTGATAGAGATTTTTTTTAATTTTACTCAAGAGTGTGCATGAAATGACTTTTCGAAAAGATGGGTAAGACAAAAAGCGAATTGAAATGTAGTAAACAAGAGAGGCAAAAATGTCGAACTCAGAATTAACAGTGAGCCAACAATAATTCAATTATGTCGGGGGTTTTTCCTGCATATTTTCTAATTAGGGTTTATAGGAAAGCATGGAATAACAATATTTTGGTCAATATAAATAATTTAACTTTCGATTTTGAAGCAAAAAAAATCCATTACAGGACCGCAGTTCCTCAACATATATAGTAATTAAAAGAAATCTGTTATTGAAAAGTCCTATATTATAATTTGTCTCTATTTTTATAGTTCATTATTTCTTTCTACCCGTTGTGATCACCCAACAGTTATTAAATCTGATTTATCACATTCCTTTTTTGGCATTTGAAATATTATAAAATAACCAAATTTAAACACTCAAATACAACAAGTCTCCCATCATGCATTGCTCCTACTTCCGCTTACATCTGGGACAGCAAGCCTCATTGTTGCAGCTATATTGTGTAATTTTTGAATATGATATTTAATGTTAATACTATAAGATACATACGTGTGGCCTACAACTTGTCTTAGGTTTCCACGTGTACGCCTGCGATATTGTTCGGGACACGGCAAAGGAAAAGTTCCACTGACCTTTATATTTATCGATTAAGTATTCATCAGTTGCCAGACAGGCCAATTTCCAGAAGCAGTTAAAATGTTTCGAGCTCTTCCACGAGCGCGTGTGTGTCACTGATAGACGTGACTCGATGTTTATACGCCTGTAAATTATTATCGCTCAGCGGCTGCCTCCGTAGCTCCATTAATGATGTAAACATCAGTCTGCCGAACTATACAGCGGAGGGATGTTATTTCTTCAAAGACCAGGGGGGTCGGCGGGGGGCGGGAGGGGGTTACCACAACAAAAAAAAAAGAATGTTGACACGAAGAATGTTCAATGACAACGACCTTGTTCAGGTATGGATGCTGCTATATGTTCGCAATTATGAGCTGCTTTTTCCTGCCTGAGCAAGGTCGTAATAGTGGAAACAGTATCTAAACACCCGTATTTAGAGTCAACTAATGGCCATGTTGTCGCAGTGTGGCTGCAGAAGGTCCGGGAGATTCGTCATAAAAGCAACTAATCTGAATAATTGTCGGTGTTTTTTGTTTTAAAAACTGAAGTTCAGAATGTAAACCCTGTCAGATCTATTTCAGTCGGAACAAACGGGAAGGTGACTCCGCTTCCATGGAAGTCTAAGTCCTCGGTGATGGCTTCGGCATTGCAGCTGAATGCAGACTCAAAAAGCTCCCTGATGAAAGGCGAGAATATTTTAAAACTCAGCTCTCCCTCTCTCTCTCTCTCTCACTCTTTCTCTCACACTCTCTCTCTCTCTCTCTTCCTGATTTCTCTTTTGTTTGCAATGTGACCCGATCAAGGCTGCTCAAATTTGAAGTGCCACTTGTCAATTTCAGGGCCTGTAAACATCATCTTTGAGAACAAACGAGCATCGCACGCGGATAAGGTGTGGAATAAATAAAGTGGTAAATCAAAACATGCTGCAGTAATGGCCAACGAAAAAGAAAAAAAACGATCAAAGGTGTTTCTTTTTTCTCCCCAAAGATGACATGAAAGCATCTAATTTTCACAGTCTGAAAACCGCAGCCAATTCCTCATGTTTTTCTTAAATGCCGATATACACAGGAAACATAACAAAGATGACACGGTGAACTCGTCAATTTTCATTAACGCAATTTCCTGTTTTTGTTTTATTTCATTTTTTTTTTGCGTGAATCTTCAAGTACAACACATTTTCATTTCCTGTTATCGCTCGGTCATTCTAACTTTCTCCCACCCGGTGCCCCCCCCGTACGGCAGCAGCTAATGGAGAAGGGATGTACCTACAGCCGCACAGATGGGGCGAAGACGGAGAGAGAGAGGAGGGAAAAAGCTCAGAAGCGTAAAGGGAGAGGGGAAGAGCCGTTGCAGGAACAGAAGGAAGGAAACAGAAGGGGAAGCACAATGTCATATGGTGGAGCGCCAAGAAGAGTAGAAAGCTCTCGGTCATGTTAGCAGAGTAACACCACTGTGCGCAGGATTCTAGTCGTCTCTCTCATGCCTGACACGGATTCAAAGTGTATTGTCAAGCAAACACAAATTCCTTCGTCATTGGTTTTACTTTTAAACCTTTCATAAGATTTGTTTATTTTATATATATATGTCAGCCAACAAAGTCACTAACCCTGGATCCATTCGTCAAATGTTCCATCTAAACATTGGGATTTATTGGAATTTTAAATGACACTTTTGTATATATAGATAAATGAGAATTCAACACAGTTGTATCACTATCTCTGTTGTCGCCTTGTTTTTTACAAATAGTTTCTCATTCTTGTGATGGTTAATGCCAGTTTTAATGAAAAGTTTAAAGTATATTTTAAACTTCCGTGCAAGAAGATATTGATATGTGCATATAAAGTTAGGGTTAGGGTTAGCTGACATAAACATCTTGCTTTTTGAAATAAATCAGGCTTTTCCTTGATTTTCTGGAACTCCTGTTGTATTATCAGTTTTATCTTGACCTTTAAAGTATATACTTTATTGAATATTGTTTTGATTGTTTAAGCGCTTTGTGACCCTGGTCTGGAAAAGCGCTATACAAATAAAAATTACTTACTTACTTAATTATCTAAAAATAAATGATAAAAGAGTAAGTTTATGGTCCTTACATTTTATGACAATTGTTGAAAAAATAGGAAAAATTCTCATGTAATATCTATTATACATGGTATTGTCCTCATGGAAATCTGAGATTTTTGTGTTTCCTGCCTACCTATGCCTTAACCTGCAAGATTTAAACCATCACTGAGAGCTAGTTTGTCTTCATGCTAATGTTCAGGTCATTTTGTAGAGCGGTCTGGAGTCTATCTAAGAAACACACACACACACTCACACAAGCAAACACACACCTACTATGTCAGATATTAGTAGAGCTATGTATATTCTCTTTTTCCAGTTGAAAAACTACTCTATTATATCAGAAAAAGACTCCCAACTCGCAGCCTAAAAGCAAAACTCCTCCGTCTTTTACTAGCTTTTATATCCCTGTTTCTTTTTTGTTTGTTTTTTCCTCCTAACCTTTTCTCCTTCATCCACTCACTCTCCTTAAGTTGTGGGGTCTATTTTCTTTTTCTTTTTTTTTCCATCTTCACTTAGCTTTTAGTGCTCTTCTGTGGTCCACTCAAGGGGACTCCACCTCTTTCCAGTCACCACCTTATTTTAGCAACACAAGCCTGTCCTTGGAGAGCACTGTCAGACCTCATACTCGGCGATGGCTGCCCTCAAAAAAAACCAAAAAAAACGTGTCTTTCACACATCTTTCAAGGAAAAAAACAGGCGCACAAACTCATCAAAGGAATGTATTCCGAGTCTTAAAACGTGAGCGCTTCTTTTCTTGTTGTGTTTTCGGGTTGGTTTAAGGCCACAGGTGAATTATTAAGCAGAGAGAGGATTATAATCCTCCTCACATCTTCTCAAACAAAGAAGAGGTGAAAGAGAAAAGTTTGCGAGGAGAGGCGGCCGCGAAATACCAAATACTTTGAGATTTTTCTGAAAGTCTTCCAGCTGATTAGTTTCCTTTTGTAGCGCCCAATCTCTCCGAGTGTGTGTGTGTATTTGGAGACTTATTTCCATTTAAATATTCCTCCAGCCCTCCTCTGGCCGAGAATTAATCAACCACCCCCCCGTCCGTCCATTCATCCTCTCACAGCCAATTTTCGACTCCACTCCTCACCTGGTGGAGTCCGGCTCCCTGTGCAATGGTGCAACAAAACTGAGCTGCAAAGACGAGCCATCTTCCCGAGCACGGCTGTCGCCCAAATGCCTTATTATGTCGGATTTACAAACTGCTGTTCTATAGTCGAAGGGAAAAAGTGACCTACATAACTATGGACCCAAAAAAAAAAAAAAAAAAAATACCATTGGCCCAATTCTTCTCTCCTCCAATCCCTCCATCTCTGCAGCTCTCTTTCTCCCTCGTTTCGTCACCCCTCGTTTATCTCCATCCTTTCCCAGACAGAGGGTTTGGTGAGTTATCGCCCCTTCATTCAGACGAGAGGACATGCACGCACTGTCTGTTTTACCGGCTTTGGGTTTTTTTTCTTTTTGGTGTCATTGTCCTGCCAATTTAAGATGATTCTGTTTATAGAGCAGCTCAAAAACGTGTCCACTTCATAATCACAGACGCACTATAAGAGCAGTGACTCATCCTCACATAATTTCTGGGTAGAAATGGAGACAATAAACGCTCTCTCTTCCTCCTGTCTTGGACACTTTAATTATTTAAAAGTGTGAAAAATGCCTTTTAAAGTTCATTCCTGAAACCATCTGGTGGTTTGTGAATGTTTAACAAAATAAAATTCACAACTTTTGCTGAAACTTCACAGCAGAAGGTTTCTTGAGTACCTGTCAAGGTTACACAACTCTGTGCTTCAGGCCAACCTGGAGCCTTTTTGTAAAGAGATTGTGTTTCCCTTGTGGTTGTGCGTTTGAGCATTGATTCTGTTGGCAACCTTTACCGTCTAAAAGGGACCTTTGCCAGCCAAATTAAAACTCACTCAGAGCCACTAAATAACTGATAAATCTTACTAACAACACAGTCTATAAATATATTATTATAGTTTTTTATTTAGACAGATGAGAAGAAAATACATTGTGTACAATGTTTAAAGCAATAGTATTTTTAATCATTTTGCATCCACAAAATATAAATACATGAAGAAATAAATGAATAAAACTTCAAAAAGTAAAATCAATATCTATTGTTCCTTTATGTGGCTAACCTTTGACCCTTGTAGCAGTTATATTTGCCAAAACTACCATTAATAAGCAATTTTAAGTCAATATTGTTTATCACATCGTTGTTTACAGACTGGAAATGTGTTAAATGTTGTGCAGTGTGACTGGGAAAACTAAAACCCAAAGTGTTTCTATCAACATGCTGCAGCTCTAGCTTGATTTCGGGGGTCTGCAATGGTCAGTGCTTACCTACGACACAAATGGAAAAGTGGAGAACTGGTGGACAAAAGTCAGCCAGTTGTGAGCAAATGTGGTTCAGCCATCCATGTCGTTGCCGGTTCACTTCTTTTCCTTCCATGCTGCGGTACATTCGGCTTCACAATGTGAGGAAGGTATTCAAGCTAGTATTTTGATGAAAAATATTTTTGAAGTTGCGAATTTCTTTGCCAAAAAATGGCATCTACAAACAAGCTAAATAGTGTCACAATAATTATTAGCGATGAGTTGATGAGATCTCATGAAACAGCTGTTTCATGTATCATAATACAGTGTCTTCATTTGGAAAGGCCACTAGATGGCACTCTATGATGGAAAATAATAGCAGTTCATTGAATTAGCAGATGCGAGCCAAACATTATAAAGCAGAGAGTGAAATCTAGTGGCCTATCAAAATGAAGACACTGAATCATGATACAGTTTCTTTAATACACATCTTTATCATTAGGCTTCATCAACACATTACTTGTAGTTATACTTACCATTAAAAACATTTTATCAAAACATTTTTTTGTTTTTACTATATTTAATCTAATTTTTTTAATAAGAATTGCTGAAGAAATAACCTTTTTTTTAAAACATGCTCAGATTTAAATTTTTCCATTATATTTAATCTGTCAATTTGTAAAATCGAGTGCGTATATCTGGAATATTTATTCATCATAGTCATTATGATAATCCCAACATGATGTTCTGATGGAAAATTCAGTCCTTAATTACACAGAAAATGGTATTTAAAGCGTGTATTTGGTTTAATCTTTCAACACCCTGCTATGACTTTCTACCTACTTTACATAATCTGTTCCTAGCTTTACTGCTAATGAGTAAAAGTATCTTGAAATGACTCTGATTAACACAAAGTAAATATGAATTTAAAATTGCAGTTCACATGTTTAACCGTGTCATGGTTTTCCCAAAATTGGTATCTGAAAATATCTGACATTAATAGCACACAGAGAGTTAAAAATCACTGAAAAGATCTAGTTAAACGTCAATATTTAATTATATGTCCTTCGATATTTATTATCCATTTTTGAGGTATTTTACAGACAAACGTCTAAAAGTCTATGATCCCTAAACTCCTTGGCAGTGGTATTTAAAAACGTTCAACCATCGCAATATGGCTGTTTGTCCCTCGTGCGGCTGAAATGGTAGAGTGTCGAGAGGTGATCGAACCAACCTGCTACTAGGTAAACACCATCTGTTCACACCAAATTTCCCCCTGCATCTACAACACCATGACCAGAATAGAGTGATCCAATCACACCTCCGCTAACACACGCCTTCAGAGCCAGCCTCGACGCTAATGTGTGTGTGCGAGTGATGATAACGGATAATGACAGAATTGTTGCACTCGATTTCACATTTCAGGTGTTGCTCTTTTTAGGGTTTTTTTTTTTTTTTACAGTACGAGAAACCCACAAGAAAACATATTTTCTCTCTTCCCTGACTTTCCATGAAATCTGTTTCCCATCTTATCTCCGCTCACTCCATCTGAGTTGTCAGTCTCCCGTCTGTCAATCTCCTCTGCTTTCTTTCTCGTCTGCAGATCTTCCCCTTTTCTTTTCCGCTGCAGCCCGCAGTGGAATCCAGTCAAGTCAATCAATTTGGGTTTCTCGGGCGGTGCAGTGGTCTGGCAAGAAATTGACCTTTAGTTTCAGTGTGAAGCCGCTAAGATTTTCGTCGGGGCCTTTTTCGAGCTGATGCCGCTTTCCAGGCGGTAGCTTCAAGAGAGCCACCGAGGATCATGATGAACACGAAATGAAGCACAAACAAATAAACACGCTCAGTCGGAGCAGATATGACATGGACTGTGGCGTTTGCCAGTATCTTTTTATAGCCTTTATGCTAAGCAGAGAGCCGATGCAGGCTTTCCATTTTTGCCCAACTGGGTATTGAGTGAATTGAGTGAGAGTTAGCCCGGGTTAAGTGGCTGTGCTTAAGGGCACAACAGCACCGCTGCGATCACTGGCTGCTACCGTGCAGCTTTCCGAGCGATTCCTGCGAAACAAGATAAAGGGCTCATGAAAAGATACTTGCTCAGCCGGCTGAAGAGCGAGCAAAGACAGCGGCGTGTGCATTGGAAGAGATGTTTGATTTTCTGTCATCTCTTTGTTTTTGCTAGATTGTCAATTTGTGTTTCTCTCATTTCCTCTCGCTTGCTCCCTCATGCTCATTTATGGATTGTGCGCAACACACACACACACACACACACACACACACACACACACACACACACACACACACACACACACACACACCGTACTAGTGCCAAATGTCTGCGGGCACTTTTTGTCCCAAAAGGTGATGCTTTAATATAGATTCATAAAGATGAATAAAAGCCGAAGAAAAGTCAATTAAGTTGAAATGTCCTATAAATGATTCACTTTGACAGACTTTTTCTAGCTGTCATTTTTTTCACTGTCACACTAAAGTATGTCTGTGCAGGACGAAAATTTGATTAATAGTGAAACATTTTTTTTTTTTTTTAATAATGTATTTAATTTAGATTCATCTAGATACAAACACACATGTGGGTGGCAAAGCTACTTTCTGAGAATAAAATACAAATGTTTTATTTTTTTATTAAATGCAGTAAAAGTTGTCAAACACAGCTTTAGGAAAAAAAAAAGTTTCTGAATAAAATCAATAGATTTAACTTACTTTGCTTGTATAATACGACATATAGAATACACTTATTAAACTTCGATGGAACCATCATTTAGATACAAACACACATGTGGGTGGTAGCAGTCATTTCCATAACTTCTGAGAATACATCACAAATGTGATACACACATTTTAATTAAATTAATTCAAAAGTTTCAAACATGGCTTCATAAAAATAAAATAAAAACTGAGTAGGAAAAGATGCTAAATAAATTAAATTTAATCGACTTTAATTGTTTCTATAAAAGTACATACATAATACACTTGTTGATCTTCGACATAATCATATTTCATTTTTTTTATTTTGTCTAATAACAAAATATTTCATATTTTCCTCATCACTGTAAAATGTCAGAAATTGTTTTTTTTTTGTATACAATAGTACAAATATCTTATCCAACAATATATTTAATTTGTTTTAATTTAGATAATTAACACAAATTTGGTTGAATTGTTTATTTTCATACCTTTATTAGTCTTAATCCCGAATGTATTTATATTTTAATCCAATATTAAATGCATTTAAAGGTTTAAAATATGTTTTCATGAACAAAAAAAATGCTGAATACATTTTTGTTTTTGTATATTCATAGTTTGGCACATCACATTTAATCTTCCTAATGAAATATTTCCAAACATGCCTCCAATGCCTCTTTTTTTATTCTTTTTATTCTTCTTCTTTTATTTTAGTCTCCTTTGTGTCCAATCAATAGCGAGGCTTGAATGGATCGGAATACATAGGATGTCACAGAAAGGAGCAGTGCAATCCTTACAGGGAAAAAACAACAGAAACCTTCAGATGCAGGGATCCTTGGATTGTTGGAGTGCTTCAGGCGAGGTCACGTAAACAAAGCAAAAAATCTGAGAGGCCACAGCTACTGGGGCGATAACCCGAGGGCAGCGTATTGAAAAGAAATGTAAGTGCAGCCTTTATGAGCGCTGCTCAGTATGTGTCTGGACGCTTCAATAAGACTTCCCACCACTTGCTTGCTCTGCTCTGCCTCCATTATATCATGATAATGCACTGTGATTCCTCCACTCCGTGGACCCGGCGCGCTCTCCAGAGATTTTTCCGGGGAGAATTTCTTGGCTGACTCAAGCCTTTACACTCCTGCGCCGCTGTCTGTCGGGTCCCGGTCCCGTTGTTCTCCATCCAAACGGCTCATAATTATTGTCTTAGCATCCTTCATGTATAATTGATCAGCCATTTAAAAGCGGAGGTGCATGCAATTAAATCTAAAGGGAGCTTCAGTCTTTCCAAATCTTCTCTTCCCGTCTTCCTTTTCAGAACTTCGCCCAACCCACCCTCGCATTCAGTTATTCCTCCACACATCAGCGTTTCTTCTTCTTCTTCTTCCCGTCTCTTTCACTCACTTTTCCACGCTGCCTTTCACACTCTCTGCTGAAATATCCAAGTATGCGTAAGAAATTGGATATTTCTTGCAGATCGTGTTTGTGTCTTTCTTTCACCATATACATCTCCATTCTTTTCATCCCGATTATTTTGCTCCCGTAGCCCCCCCCTCCCAGTGCCTCCCAGTGAAAAGAGAGGCGCGGAGTAATTGGATTCTGCCTAATAGCGAGGGTAATGTTGACAGTACATAAATCCTGCCACTGAAATAGTACCTCGTTTATCTTCTGATTTTGTCTCATTGTTTTTTCTCCGCCTGTACCCCCCACCCTCTTCCACGCCGGCTAACTCCTGTAAAGCGTCTCCCCTTCCTCCTTTAATCTCCCACCGGGTCTCATCAGGTAGCCTTGATTGTCTAGATGGGACGATGCATCTCCGCGTAAATTGCTTGACACAGTTTGGTCGTGGCCAAAGCAGATATTGGATCCAACGTGCGCATCAAAGTGCATCATCTCCGAATGCAAATGGAAGAAAGGAACACAAGGGGAAACAGGGGGAGGAAGCACTTGACTACACATGGCGTCAATAAAAGTCTGTTCGCGGTTACGTAGCGTGAAAGCTGCATCCATCTAGGTCAGGAGTGATGATGGTTAAGGGTGAGAGGAACGCGCCGCAAAGAAGTCGCGCCACAGCAGACGTGTCAAAGTCCATGAAAACAAGCGGAAGCCAAAACGTTCAGCACGGTTTACGGTTAATGGAGCAGTTTATTAGAGGCAGTTTTAAGACAAGAAATGTAACTTTTGGTCTTTTTTACTACACACTCACTATCTATCTATCCATCTATCTTTCCTTTTATCAATCTTCAAGTCTTGTAACACTTGACGGTTTTGTAAGTCGGTTCTTGTTGCACCGCAAGGCTTTGTAGTATTACTCTGCAAGGCTTGTACTAGGAATATACTATTACTAGTAATATTATACTAGTAATACAAAGGAATAATACTATGAAACCTGATGGAGAAATACTACAAAGTCTCACGGAATTATACTATGAAGCGTTATGGAGTAATACTTCGAAGTCCTCACATTGTTATGCCACAAAGCCTCATGGAGTTATACTACGAAGCCTCAAAGAGTTATACTACAAAGCCTCATGGAGTTATACTACAAAGCCTCACGGAGTTATATCACAAAGCCCCATGGAGTAATGTTACAGAGCCCTACAGAGTTATTCTACCAAGAATAACATAATTATACTAAGAAGCATCACAGTGTGTTACTACGAATCCTCACATAGTTATACTATGTAGCCTTAAGGTGTTATACTACAAAGCCTCACGTAGTAATACTACGAAGTCCCACAGAGTTATACTACGAAGATTCAAGGAGATATACTACGAAGATTAACAGACTTATACTACAAAGCCTCGAAGGTTTGTACTACGAAGCCTCAAAGGGTTGCACTACAAAGCCTTGAAGAGTTATACTATGAAGATTAACAGAGTTATACTACAGAGCCTCAAAGCGTTATACTACGAAGATTAACAGCGTTATACTCAGAAGCCTCACATAGTTATACCTCAAAGCCTCAGCCTAACAGAGTTATACTACAAAGCCTTGAAGTGTTATACTTAGAAGACTAAAATAGTAATTCTACAGAGCCTCACAGACTTATACTATGAAGCCTCACAATGTTATACCACGAAGCCTCAGCATCTCTGCTCGTTGAGTCTGAAAAATTCTGTATTCGATTTTCCCAATTATAATTCATCTCCCAATGGGCCATATAATATAACAGCAAGGCAAAAATCTGGCCCCCTAACCATGTGTTTTGACAGACTATCGCCCTGAAATCAAATGATACAACTTCACATTAAGTTTCATTGATATGACAGTCACAGCTCAATCCCACCTGTGGTGATACTTCTCCTCCTCGTCTCGCCACCAGGAGCGTTTGTCAAGAATAATAATTAAGATATAATAACGACAGACGGGAAAAACGTATGTGCCGCCTCTTCACTTACCCTTCTTCTCCTTTGACTATTAAACACCATCAATAATGCACCTGACTCATGATCGGCGATGAGAGGCCTGCTACAGGAGGTTCAGAAACCTTTTCACACGCCGAGACTTCCTCCCTTTGATGCGCTTTCATGATCCATCTCATTGACGCCGAGCCGCAGGTCAGGTCAGCTAATCAATCATCGGCGTGGCATTTAAATTGTTTGGTGCATCCATAGGCTTCCTGTGTACTTAATCCTCTGATCTCGGACTGCAAACACTGACAAGGTGGGCCATTAGGGAGGTAAATGGTTACTGAAAAGATTTGAGAAAACCGCGGTGGAGATCTTTCACATTTTACCTTCAAGCCTTCCGCCGGTATCGACAGCCGAGAGCATTAAGGTCAAGTCTTGCTCTTTCATACCCTGCGGGATGCAGAGTCCACACAGACCGACTAACACATAACAGCCTGGAGCCCATGTGTGGATTTGTTCTCAAATTTGTACAGATTGTAAACATTAAGTCGCCTCGAAGCTGCTGGATGCGCACGGGGATCCCTGGACGGCATCAGAGATGCAGTCGAAAGTTTCTCTGCATCTGGAATTAAACATGTTTTTAACCATGGATTTTCAATTGGGAATCTTATAAATAATATAGTAAGGGCAACATAGTACCCATGATGCAGTTTAAAGTCCACTTTCCTCCCAATTATACAAAGGTTAATTGGCGAGTCCAGGTTTGTTTCACACCTCTCCCCCTGTGTAGCTGGGACGAATGACCTCATATAGTTAGAGAGTAGAAGCAGAAGAAAATCCATGAATGGATTATCTGTCAATCTGTTTATACTCTAAGATCAGTCAAAAATGACGCATCAAAGTTTTCAGGAAACGACAGCAAATCCCATAGGACTGAGGAAAGATTGCTGTCTTTTTGTATGCTTTTGAGTGTTTCTTTTTGGCGGCTGATTCTAGTTGTGTTCTCTACTGGTGGATTGAATGGCATTTATCAAGTACTATTGATGTTAATTGTGGAATCATTTGATCTTTCCTTTTGAGTTATACTTGTTTGTTTGTTGGTTGAGATAAGACGTAACGTCATTAAGGTTTTTGAAGAATTTAAGAAAAAACAAGAAGGGATAAATTACAAATACAATTAGTCAGTATGAAATGAAAACATATTGTTATTTGGCTGCAAAATAAATATGAGATAAGATATGTATCCCTCTATTATTGTATTGTTTATTATCATATAGTCAAAGATTGTGCATTTTGAGTTGTATAAATATAATTGTTCTCCTAAGAATACAGTATTTTTCTTTGATATTTCAAGATTATTTATTTATTTAGTTAATTTCATCAATTATTTTTCTAAAGACAAAAGGTACCACGATTAAAGTGGCACATTTGGAAATAGAATCGCCGTCTTGCGACACAGGTAAATGTACCTGTTGCTGAGCAAGTGCCACACATTGGTGGCATCACAGAAACCTGAGTTGACATCAGGGCTCAGGATTTTCAGTGGGTGCTTCAGGGCCAAAGCAGCAATGAATAAAATTCTGGCAGACGGAATTGTATAAGCTGCCTATACGTGTTTGTCAATGCTGTACTGTAGTGCGTCTTTCCTTCCCAAATACTGCCTACGCAGACTTCAAAGACCCTTATAATGAAAGTGGGGGGGGTTCTTTCACAGAGTATGTAGGGCAGACTGTAATATATTTGTTTTTCCCTGGTGGTCTACAGGCACTCTTAACACCACGCAGCCGTTAATTAGCTTGTCAGTCAGAAGATGCCCGCATTCCTCATCTGTTTAACACCCTCGCATAATAACGCAACGTACCCTTTAGCCCCGGTTACCTTAACCACACATCATAATCACCGCAATAATGAGAAATCATCCGTCACCGGGCTGGAGTCGAGGGTGCGACGCCTCCGATTTATCTTTCTTATTTTTTCTTTTTTTTTTGCTGGCAGGTAGACAAATCCGAGCGGATCAATAGGAAATAAAAAGAGGAAGAGGGACATTTTGTCTAGTAATGTTGTCATCCCGCTGCCACTTCTGAATCCAATTCCATCCCATCCTGAACACACACCAAAACACACCCGAATGCTGAGCTCCGACATCTTTCTCCGTCCAATCAATAGGTCACTTTTCTTATTACACCCTGCCACTCATCTATTTCAGTTTCTGCCTCCGCTTGGAATCAAAGCCACACAACACACACACACACACACACACACACCCCCACACACACAGACTCACAACATAACTCTATTGTCCACTGTATCCCTGAATGTCTTTTGGACTTCTGTACAATAAGTCTATTATGGGTGGCAACGGGGCAGTGTGGACTTAGGAGGGGGGATTCGCACTAAAAGGTGAGGATGATTAAGTAGGGAATAGGAAAATAGTGTGTTTTATGCAAAATACCAGATTACTACTCTCCTATAAGTATCATTTCCAATCTCTCTTTGTCAACCTTCAACCTTATTTCCCATCTCAGGCTGTTTTATTCCACTATTTTGATCCGACTCTTCTTTCAGTTTTGCCCTCCTTCCACTCGTTCCACCTGCTCCTCCACTTCCTGCCTCCCTGCTCCCATTTTCCACTTTGCCGCTCGTCTTCTCATCAGTCACTCCGCCTCGCGGCCTGACAGAGATTGAGGATTGTGATGGCGGCGGCGAGGCTGTCAGCACATATCTGTCCCCTAATACGCACATTTAACATGCCGCGGAGAGCAATGGAAGCCAAACAAAATTGGTCAAGAGGGCAAGACGTCTAGTTTGTATTCAAATCTTCACTCTTCAACATCTCGCTTCAAGACGGAGAGTTGTTTGTTTACCCAGTAAAAAACAGGCTTCTATTGGCATCGTAATTGGGCAGATACGTCTGGAGATTCGCTTTAAAGCCCTATTCTCGTTAAATTTGTCTCTAAGAGCCAGGCTTGGCGTCACTGTCGTTGAGGCATATTTTTCGAGGCCACGGCGCGATGCTTGTTTTCAATAACCTCCCTTAGATAACTGATGTAATACATACACACATTGGCACATTAACACCTCTAATGGTCTTGAGAAAATTCTTGGGTCTATATGTCATATGGAGAGGGAAAAAAGAGCTTCCCTGGTTCCACTAATGCTTTCTCACATTCAAACAAATCCTAATACATTTTATCCCCTCTGCCAAGGAGGTCAAGATCATCTTAATTCATCTGTTTGTCTGTTTGTTAGCAAATCAACTGATAAACTGATTATATTTCAGAGCATAACAAATGAATCCATTTTTGTTATGTATTGGATTACCATCTGGATCCATAAAAACGTAGAGGATGTTTTTACTCTTGTATGTACTTCTACTGTGTGTGCTGTCCCATTGAGCTCATTTCAATCAAAAGGGCATTAAATAATGCAGTTTAAATATATGTAAAGCAATAAAATTTAGTATAAAAATATCAGGATATGGTTTAAAATTAGGGACTTGGTCTGTTTAAGTGCTTTTCTAGATCCGAAATGTGCCGCTAAAGGAACGTGGAAGACAATCACTCCACCACAGACTTTGCATGTTGTCCATGTAATCTCTCAATTATTGGAGATTGAACGTCAGCCTCCTGTTTCCTTGGAGCAGTTTTGTCTTTGGCTCCTCGGAAGTATCAGAAAAAAAACCAAAGCAACTCAAGAGTTCAGAGGAAATATAATTCCATGACGTACACTCAAAGAAGTTTAATTTGCTTTGGTAAATCGAGTTTGATTTCGTCTCTTGAAGTGCACAGTAAACACACAGAGCCTTTGGTCTGGCATAGTGACCTCCTTCGGGATTCGCAGAACAAACAATGGAGAAAATATGCATGTTTGATCCAACATTCCCGCCATCGTGCACTCCGGGCTGTTAGCATCCACTCTGCTCCCTTGTCGGCTTGTGTTCTCGCGTCCCTACGGTTCTGGTGGTTGATCATTGAGGACCTTTGGTGTAACTCTGGGAGTCTACAAATGGTGCTACGTCTTGTAGATGAAAAAGGCCGATGGTGCAAAACCAGATTTCACATCCGCAAGTTTCCAAGCTTGCGTGTGTGGATAATTAAAAGCAGGAAAAGAGAAGAAAGAACAAACAGTTCTGGCCTTGTAGGAGTCAATCTGTCCCTCTGACTATTCCGGGTTAAAAAAAAAAAAAAAGCTTTCAGAAAAAGGGCTTGGCTTCGCTCTCTGACTAGCACTTCCCTGTAAGAATGTAACACTTAATCCACTTCTCCGACTGCCATCAAACCCCTTCTGCTGCTCTTTCTGACATTTTTCCATAATGCAGACAGGATTTTATGCTTTATTCACTCTCCAGTGGAAGCAGCAATCCAATAGTAAACCACCTGCTTCTGCCTTTTGTCTTCATTTTTATTGAGTGGAAGTGACAGGAAATGGAACTAATAATTACGTCGCACAAAACCAGAAGCTTCACCCAAAGAACACACTTACAGCGATTTACTGCTGCTGACAAAAGCATTGAAAAACTCAACAAATTCTGCCAAAAGAAAGTTTTTGGAAAAGCATTTGTTAAATGGATCATCAGTAAATGAGGCGCTGCCTGTTAAATGAAGAATCGAATAATGTGCAGTTAACGATAAACAGAACCTCATCATCAGCCCGGTCTAATGATAGTCTAATTGAATTTTTTCATGGCGAAGAATTAGAACGATCATTTTGACAGTGTGAGCCACAGGCTAGGATGCAGCTCTGAATCGCTGATAAAAATAGCGGGCCATTTGGATCTGTCGTTTCCTGAAACTGCGCGGCGGCTGTTACTAAGCCTTTGGTATTTGTTTTGAGAAGACTTCCAGTGGAACTTACACTGCTGCTCCACTTATATTCCGCTCTGGGAAAGAACTGATTCAATTCTTTCACCGAATTCTGATTCGACACAAATGGAATCTGGGCTAAATAGAGTGTATATGAGTGTCTTTGATAAAGTGCATTGACTGTATTAGCATTACTGTAACTACGGTCGGCTCCAGAGCCACCGATTTGGCCCGCAGATGTGATGTCAACCGAGGCTGACTTGTCCCGCGGCGAAACGTGCCAGATGGGGGTTGTGCAGCAGTTAGATAGATGGAAGACGGGGGCCTCCAGGCAAAGAGGAGCCCTGTGACATTGAGGGGCACAAGTGGCCGCAGAGCTGACAAGATGAGAAGTGATATGCCCTCACCATTCCTGTCAGTCACGCCACCTCATTAGAGACCAAGAGAAGTAAGAGAGCATTCAGAGGAGGGCTAGTGGTGTTTATGTTGGCGTGGAAATGACGGTGGGTGGAATCCCAGTCACACACACGAGGAAATCTCTCGAGCCTTGGCATTATTCATATTGGAGTAGGGTCATTCTAGGAGACAGGTGCATTTTCTTGGAATAAAAATATGTAAATATGTTTTTAAAAAAAGATGCAAATGTAATGTTAACTCAGGTAAACGTAATTACCTAAAGCTTAAGGACAATTTACTGAAAATGTCCTATTCGAAAAAAGCAAGTAATACATGATTTTAAATTACAAGGTTGGACCTATTTTTTCTATCTTGTTCTATTTTAGTCATTGATAATATACATTATATTTGAAAAAAAATAAATGTTATCTGCAGATGTATTAACCAACCCATGACGTTAACATATTATTGCTATTACAAAGACCCTGTTTCCTTAAGCGACAATATATACAGTGGATGACACTTTATTGTAGCCCCCTGTAAAAAAAATGTATTTATTATTGTTTGTTTTTTTTAATTTGAACTTTTAATTTCACAGATTGGTACAATTGCTAGATGCTAAAATGTACCACCCTGTTACACACAGAGAAAGCTTTTATTATTATTAATATTATTTATTCAATATTTATTTTTATTTTTAAATGTAATTGTGATCATTTTTACTTGTACCTTTACAGAATTGCTAGCATCTAAAATTGGCCACCCTGTTACACACCACAGAAAACAGTTTTTTTTTTTATTATTGTTATTTATATAATTATTGTTTTCTTCAAATAAATATTTTACGTTTTACTGATTGATGCAATTGCTAGTGGAGCATGGCGATAAAAATGTAAGCTGCTTATGGTGCTAGCTGCATTCATTCCGAGCTAAAAATTCACCGTATAACGCACACATATACTTTCAAAATTAGAAAATCTGTAAATCTGCAATCAAAAAGTGGACCTAAAATTGACGAATGGAATTGAGGACAAATTTCTGCGAGAAAAATGGTACCAGCATCATCGAATGATTCTTTTTTTTTCCATCTCCTACAACTTTTAAAAATAGTAGTGTTCCAGCAGATTCACGCTATAAAATCCGGGGGCCGCTAATGTAGCACTGCATTTTATTTTACAGCAGCACTCTATAATTCGTTTACTCAGCATCCTCTACGTGATATTCAAGTGGCAATGCAAAATAAATGTATAGAATTACACCGCCTGCTAATAGATTCACGGAGGGAGCGGCAAATAGAAAAAGAGAGGTGGAGGCCAATCGGATAGAGGCATGAAATATTAACCCCTAGCTTTAGTGTGAGTGAAATCCCTCTGTGGACAGTGCTAATACATCCATTCGTGGCGGATGAAGGTGGGGGAGGGGGGGTGGAACTCTTCAGTGAATTCACGCACCCATAAAACGATGTTTAAGATGAAAATCCCGACAGTCGTCTCGTAACAGAGACAATACCGCGCGATTCGACGAGCGCACACACTTGGTCTCACGCACACGTAAACCTCCTTTGCCTCTGAAGCTAAACAGTTGATTGATGGTCTAAGCTGTGAAGAAATGCTCTCCTTTATGTCTCTAAAGGTTTGTAATTGCTGCAGTGAAAGGATGCTCACTCGCCTGGAATATTGATCCTAATGGGATTACTATCCTCCACCAGAGAAAAGGTGATGGAGGGAAGGAGATGGAGCGGTTGGGAGAGAGAGAGAGAGAGAGATATGAGTTGGGGTCCGGACAGATGGAGGGAGGGAGGGATCTAGTTTGTCCTTGCTGTATTTTATTGATCCTTTTTTATACATGGCAATCATTTGGTAATGACTTCCGTACGGGAAAAGGATAAAGTACCACTCACAGGTGGAGCAAACACGGTGAATATGAATGAGGAGTAAAAGAATTAGGCCGTTTTCTCCAGGGAGAGATCATGGACAGGCGACGGAGCAATCCTGCTTCCCTGGTCCTCTGGGACGGTTGTTGTTGTTGTTGATGATGTTTGGAGGTGCATTCTGGGTGATGCTTCCTCTCCTGCAGCTGCAAGCATAACCAGTAGGATTTGAATTCTAAGTGGCGGAGGGGAGTTGAGGTAAAAGACGGTTTCCTGAGGAGAAAGAAGGAAGATGTTCTCTAATGGAGCAACACAAATAGGAATATGTTCTCCAATCCTCGTCGAGCTCGCTGTCACTCCGCTGTGCTCCGGATCGAGCGACCCCTTCAGAGTTAATCAGCTAGCGAAGCCGTCGGCCTATCCGTCATTCCGTCTGACCGTTTGCCGGCCGGTTTGACTGCAGCAACCCCATATGGGAGGCTTGGCCGTCCATGTGTGACCAGACTGTTCTCTGCAGCTAATTGAAATGTTCTGAGGAGTCACGGAAACGGCGTGCTGTGTTTTAGTCTGGGGCGGTTCTAGTCTGACCATCCTGTCATCCACTTGTGTGTGTGCGTTTAATCCCTTTTGATTCTTCAGTGTTGCCTGTCAGTGGATGACTTAACACCACTTTTATCATATATACATTTGCTTCTAAAAGAGCTACCAATCGACCTTATTTTAAAAAAAGAATTTAGGGTTATGGTCAATACTAACTAGTCCGTTGTGTTCGCTTTGGTGCTCAGTAATTTGTGTGAAAAGTGGTTGTAGTGGCTCAATATTGAGAAGAAAAAGCTGAACTTCTACCCCTTCAAACACCATGTTGTTGTTAGGAGTTCTACTAACAATAAAGAAACAGGCAATGTACTGTTAACTTTCCTTGATCTTTTTTTTCTTTGCTTTCTTTTCCTAAACTTTAAGTAAAAATCTAACTTGTGTGCTCTTTCTAACTTCCCCTACTGCCAAAAGAACTGTCTAAAACAGCAGATGGTTGTCATTGATTATCCACGTTTGCCTAGATTGTAATGGTCCCAATTGAGTTGTGTACCGTCATTTTCGGACCAAAAGAAAGACCGGATTATCTAGCAAAATATCAATGAAATGGTATTTTTTCATACATATGCAGAGTAATTCTATAAACCCTAATAGTGCAGCGTCATAGCCTTCATAAATTCATAAATGTTTTGACACATTTTTGAGAACCTTGTACAAGATAAGAAAGGGTCTGAAGTAAGTAAGATAATACATAAGACAGATAACGAGTGGCACTGTACATTTCTAAGAAAATTTAAGGATTTTAAGTGCGATGTATAATCCATAAACACGGTAGGTTTCTCATTTTAACCGTGGAGATTGAGTGAGTAAACTGAAGCCATCCTAATGAGTGATTATTTTAACAAACATCATTACATTTCTCCCCCCCACCGCCCTCCACCTCCTTGATATACCTCTGCGGGAGAGCGTCTGTGAGTCTACAAGCATTTGTGTGGCAAAATCTTTGGCTGAGTATGAAAGTGCATTTTGTTCCGTGCACCAGGGGGTCTTCGAAAGATGTGACTCAGCTTGGAGTTTGAGAGAAAGTTGAAGAAAAAGATTTATTTAAGGATTCGAGGCCCCCGGCGAAGATGAGCAAGAAAGCCTGTGGAAGACAATAGCAATCAACCTCGCCCAGCTTGGAAAGACTGACCGACTCACGCGGCGAAAAAACCGTAGCGATCGGCGTGTGCGCCGGATCTCGGAATGTGGGCAGCAAAGTCGACACACTTCTGAAGGAGTAGCTTTTTCTGTAACACAAAGAAAACTAGCCATGTATATGTTTCGCATCTACGTTTGTGTGTGAAAGTAGTGGACTCAGCGGTGATCAGACTCCCACTGCGTTGTCTCAGCCTTAAGGAACTGCAGGAGACTTGTAGAGGACGAAAAGCAGCACGGAAGAAGGAAGAAAATAGGAGAAAGGAGATAAAGGGCAGTGTTGAGTTCCTTCTCCAACTGTGTGTTTGCGTTATTTCATGAAACTACATCTACAAATACGGGATGATTATCAAAGCACTGACAAGGAGACTTCTGTATCACTGCAGGTGACTGATAATTATCGGCGTTTACGCATCAACAAGGCTGTCAGATGAAATCCGCGTACTCATTTTGTGTCTCCAATACTCCTTTTTTGAAGCCCTTTTTAATCATAACTGGCATGGGCAGATGTCCGCCCGGCCTGCGTCATTCACACACAGATGTTAATTGTGTGCACAGACGTACAGGCCTGGCAAAAAACAACAATCCTCCAGTCACCCTGGTGGTCGTGCGCAGATGGTTTTTATATAGTGATAAAGACGCACACTCCCATTAGGGGCGTCACCACCAGTGTTTCCGCAGGTGGTTGAGCTTCATGGCAAAGCAGCATGAGGGACTGATGCCCTGATGATGATCATTTATGACACAGACAGGCCAAGCGGGGCCTCAGGGAGGGGGGCCCCGGAAGAGCCACACAGCCTCAATTCTGGATGGCATCGCTCGCTCTGAGCCGGGAGGGCGGGCACGACGCTTTTGGCAGGAAGTGTCTTGTTTGACTGAGCGGAGTGAAGAAGGCAGAAGATTAGGACTTCCAACTGTGAACCACTTGCAGTTTGGTGCCGAAGCTGTAAATAATCAGCTGAGTAAACACAAAGAACAAGATGGAAAACAAAATTCAGTTAGAAAACTAGATGCATTTTGCATGAATTATATCATTATTGATGAAAAAAATAATTTAAAGAGCATTATCCATCAAATTATAGCAAGTAAAAAGGACAAGTCATAGGGAAAAGTCTATAGAAAAGAGTCGACCATTCATTGTGTGCTTGTGTTTTTCAAATCCAGAATTGTAAATCAAATATTTAAACTGCTTTTTTGGGAAATCTGCATCGCGGTCTACTCCCATCAGTGTGCATCATATCCTGACTTGTTTCAGCAACAAATAAGTTGATGAAAATGATTTGAATTGAACGAGTTAAACTAGTCCAACACTCGCGTTGTTCCACGTCATTAATCCCGAATCCTATTCTGCATCTGCACTCGTTCCTGAAGCAACTCGGTGATGTGAGGAAAGGAGACTCCATTGATGATGATTAATTGATCATTTTTGGAAGATACCAGATCGTTTTTCACAGGATTAATGGGAGTTATCGGAGAGGTTGCACCCGGCTCCATGTGTTTTTTTATGTACACTTTTTGGAGGTCAGTCTACTCGGAGACTGATGTACTTTATGTGTAATAAAGAAGCCGTATAATGAGATGCCTAACTTTCCCCACTTTTGAATGATATTTTTACATTAAAAATGTAAATTAAAAGCCCTCCCTTCCCCACCACACCCGGTCCCCCACTCCCCTCATCACCATGTCCAAAACAATTTTCTGCATGGTTCCCTTGCAGTTGTGCAAGAGCGTGCATATTTGTGTGTGTGTGTGTGTGAGTGTGTGCGCTCTTTTTTTTTCCTCGTCTGGACCTTAACTGATTGTGATTGCATTTCCATTGGATTTTCTACCGGCAAGGAGGAGAACACACGGCCCAGACGGAGAAATGGGATCAGAGGGGGAAACTCATCTCCCCTTCCCAGACTCATTCCTTTCCAAAGTGTGTGGTCAAAAAAAAAAAAAAAAAAATGCACACGCACACACAAACTGTGAATGGTGTCCTCTATTACTTGGGGTATTAGCATCACTAATGAGGTGTGAGAGAGGGGCAGAGATGGAGCAAGTGGAAAAAGAAAGTGGGCGGATCAGGGAAACTGAGTGGGAGAGGAGAAGAGGCATGAGGGGCGAAGCCATCAATCTCTCTGTGAGAGAATTAGTCAGAAATTGACAGTTGGAGAGGAAAAGCAGAAATTTCCTGGAAGAGAAAAGAGATGAGTGGAGAAGGGAAGGAGAGGGTGATGGGAGGCGAGGGCTTCTGTGGTCAGGTTGGGGGGGGGGGGGTCTGTGTAATGTCACGGCTCTAAGATGCTGATCATCATTTCTGATAGTATTGAATTATCGCACCAAATTGTAAATCAAATCATGAATCAAATTCTAACGCGCTCGGTTGACTGATTATTCCTTATGTTTGAGCTGGCACGCTGCGTCGCAGCCTACTCCCATCAGTGCGTGTGAATTTGTAAATAGTTGACTTAGTGTAAATCGCTTGATTGGCAAAAAAACAGAGATAGTGCTATATAAATAAGGAGACTAGGAGGGCAATAGGAGACTAATAAATCCTGATTTACCTGGAAATCTTCAGCTATTCTTGTCATTTCTTGATTTCCAATTGTCAAAAAGATACATATTTGGCATTCTGAAAGTGTATACCTCAAATTTTTTTTAGGGGGTTGTCGGATGGTTGTTGGTTAATGTTTATATATTGGACAAGATTAGACAACAAAATTAACTTAAGGGTAAATTGTTGAAAAGAAACAGGAATTTGATTGGAACGTTTCCAACAGTAGAATAAATATAGAGGTTTTTAGGATGGATAAAAACTAAAATGAAAAGGCAACATCAAACCAAACAAAAACTTTCAGTTCAGCCTGACTGGAAAAAAAAAAGACTCCTTGTTTGATTGTGTTCTTTGGTGTGGAGTTTGGGAAAACATTTGAGCACTTGTCCAAGAGGCTTCTCCAGTTCAAGATATTTCCAAACGCTTCACTGTCCACTTTCCTGGGCCCCTTTAAACTAACCATGACCTGGACAAATGTGCGTCTTACATGAAAAGCTATCGGCTGAGTTTGTTCTTTCTCACCTGGAAAACCTTCCTGACATCACGTTGTCCGGCTATTAAGAACAAGACTTCTGGGTTATTCCATGTGACACCGTTATAGTCAAGTGATTGAAAGTCCACTCTCTGTTTGTCCGAGTGGATTTCAGGGGGTGAGACTTGCTTGTTCACCCACACTCTGCCCCGCTGGACACCTGTTTTGATAACTCACCCATGACAGGCTTATTGTTTCAAGTGCCGAAATTCCCCACACAGACGGTAACACACCAGTAATGAAACATCTTGTGTGTGCCGGTGTTTGGTGTGCGTCTGTACTTCCAGATCACATCTTTCCTCTAGTTAAAGCTATTGTTCTTGCCTCTAACCACTATTATCCCTCTGTAGGGGGAAAGTGTTCCGTAGATTCGACGCATGAGCCAGACAATGTCTTCTTTCTCATCTCCGCAGTGTGTCTCGTCCGCCATCAATCCACTTTCTTTTTTTTTATTATACCCTTCATTCTTCTGCTCACCCCCTTTCCATCTGGCACCTCTTAACTTTTTAGTTTCCTCTGTACCTTATTTACCTCACCGGCTCCCTCCCCCTCCCGAACCCTCTTCGCCGTCATACGCAGTCATTTGCCGCTCGAGTCTATCGCTAGAAGCTCTGGAGATAGATGCCTGCCTATGAAAGACATTTGTTTCCTTTACTGTCACTGTGCAATAATCAGCCTCTCTAACACAATCAACATATTGCCCTTGCGGTAAATACAGCTGAGAAAGTGGGTTGGCGCACTTTTCGAGTGGGCAAGGAGGTACGCTTTTGTAATATCTGTACCTGCTGTCGAGCGGATGCGTGCCGAAGCATTTATCTATCTGGCAAGCGGGTGCATGTTCTAAAGCATATCCGTGCAGCATGTGACAGAGAAAGATGATTCTTGGTGAAAAAGCAGTTTGTTAGCGAATTAGAGTTAATTAGCCAACTTTCAGTTCCCAATGCTGTAATTGGGCCCATTTCTCTCTGTTTCCTCCAGCTGGCGTTTTCTCATCAATGCAGAGAAAAAAGGCGAAATATGGAAGGAGGAGGGGGGGAAGCTGAGCCGTCGGGAAGACGGGGGCAGCGGGTGCATTACACATCTGTAGGGTTCCGTCGAGTGTTAGCGAACCTGCCCCTGAGGGTTGTGAACCACTTGCGAAAGGGATCAAGACAGTCGGAAATATTAACAGGGAGATAATGAAGAAAGCAAAGCTGATGGGAATGGAAATGCAGAGGAACGTGAAGGATGAGAGTGCAGAGGAAGAGGGCGGGGAGGGGTGCAAAGTGACAGAAATTTTAAAGGATGAGAGTGGAAGCAGTGAAATCATAAGCCATTACAAATTGAGGAAGCAGGAGACGCCGCACAGCAGAAGTTTTTTCGGGGGCGCGCTCATGGAACAATTGCGTTCAAGTTGGGCAACTTTCCCCAGACTTTTCAATCCTCATCTTTTTTGTGCAGTGGCCTTATGAACCCAGAACTGTCATAAAGATGACATTTAAAGAAAACAACACTGCTGGGTCTGCTTGAGAAATAACGCGACATATAAAAAAACAATGAGGGGTGGCGGATTGGGCTGGCGGCGGGGGAGTACGGCGGCGAAGAAAAGAGTGATGAAAGCGAAGCGCGGGCCGTCTCGATGTGCTCCGGCGCAGTGATCAGAGTCTAATGAAGGTGCGGGCGTCCCACAGGAGACCCCCGCTCTCTTGACGACCACTGGGAATGGCAATTAATGTACAGTGCACTGAGAGGAAGACGCACACATCACAGAGACTGTAGACACCGATTTAGATGTTCTCACAACGCAGACCGCATATTGATCGCCGTAGTCGGGACTCTATAAACATTTTACCCTTTTATATGAATTGATTCAAAAGACCTTTATTACATCCATCCATCCATCATTGCGAAAGACAAAAAACTGTCCTGCCTTAGGCACTATGGACTCTATGACCTACATTTTTTACATCCATCCCAAACCACTTATGGATCGTAAATCAAGCTGCACTCTTGGGTACATTTTTATTCCAAACGCTGCGTAAAATAAAACGTATATGGTGAATATATGTGTCTTAAACAAGAAGGAGCTGTCTCGCCTCCAGTTAATACAAAACTCTGCAGCAAGAATTATGATCTGCTCTAGTAGAAGAACTTACATTCCCCATCCGTTAAACTCTCCAGGGGCTGCCAGTTTCTTTCAGGATCAATTTTAAAATTCTGTTTTTTACTTTCAAAGGGATTTATGGTTAGGCTCCTCCTTACATCAGTGATCCGATCCAGCCTTACACCCCAGCTCGGGCTCTGAGGTCTGTAGATTAGAATCTGCTGATGGTTCTGTGTACATGCTTCAGGACCAGAGGAGAGAAATCCTTCCAGGCTGTTGCTCCTAAGCTTTGGAACAATCTACCTCTCTCTCTGTGTTTGATGGAGTCTACAGAACCTTAAGACATTCTTATTTGTGGAGGCTTTTCGCTGATTTTCTTGGACTCCTGTGTTTGTCTTATGTGTCTTGGCCTATTAAAGCATGTATTTTAGATGTATATATTTTTTTGATTGGTCTAGAAAGGGGCCTTAAGTAACCATTACTTACTTACTTACTTACTATATACATTTTGAGACCTGGAAGGTAATGATACTAATGCTTTTTAAATAAAAAATATGTGCAAATCTTGAATCAGAACACCGAGAGCTGAGTCATAAGGCTCTTCATTTTCCTCGTCATATGTTCAAAGGTCTGTCTTCTGTAAACCTTTCAAGCATGCCCATCTCGGGGGAAGGCCTTTGGGTAGACCCAGGCCAAGATTGCGAGATAATGTCTCTCGATTGGCCACGCCTGTTAAATTCGAACGACTGTAGCCAGAGACCTCGGAACGCCGATGAAATCTGCTAAAGTGTCGGTGTCAGAGGTAAGTCGGGTAGGGTGGTAGGGTCCCTGCACTGCGGATTAGAAGATCTCAGCGGCGTTGCGTGTGCACACTCTGGACGGCTACTTTTAGCAGAGGCCACCGAGGGACTGCACCGTTATGTAAAGATGAAAGGATAAACTGCAGAGACATGAGAGTGGGGAGAAGTGGACGTAGTAAGAGATAAAGAAAAGTGTGTGTGTGTGTGTGTGCATAAGTATATCTTTACACAGGCATCTGTGCGTGAATGAAGTGTGTGTGTGTGTGTGTGTGAATCTTTAAATCCAAATACGGCTGCTTTGCGCTGTTCTCAGATAAAAATGTATTTTATTCCATCGAGACTTTGGCCTAATGGCAGCACAAGACTGATGCTGACACACATGGATGGAGAAGGACTGGAGGCGGGTTGTTAGAGTAACACTGGTTTGATGACGTGAGTACGGTGCCTGGCATTTTAAGGCCGTGGAACACAGGTTGTACTATTTTTATGTTTCTTTTTCCCCTGTCCTGTCTCGCAAAATTGCTTTGACTTTTGGGTTTATCATTTAAACCTTGACTCAATTTGAACTGTTGTAAAAAAAATAATTTAAAGCTTTATATTACTCAGGAAGTCATGAATATATGGAAGACATTTATAATGACATTGGAGGAACCGTTTCAAAAGTTCATTCATTTTGCGGGGTTGGCTGTTGAAATATTGCACAGAGCAGTCTGGGAGTTGAGTCAACCTATTCATTATCTCCATTAGGAGGATGTGGTGAGTCTTTGTGCTACAGATATTACAATTAAATGGCTGCGTTTATACTTGAAGTAAGTTTGTGAGTCTTTACTACTTGCTGTCCTTTATTACTTTTTTCTTCATCAACATATATTCTTATCAACTGGTGAGTCAAATTGCCTTTTTATGATGTTCTGGATGGCGACTTGAGTTTTATGCACAAAACAAGTCTTATTTCACCCAAAATACAATCTTCACCCTCATATTGACTAAGGGTTGGGAGTAATCTGTGCCTTTTAAGAGTCATAGACAATCATTTTTAGAGTCATAGACAATAATCTAAATCCTGGTGTGGACTCTAATGCTTCCTCCTACTCCTTTTCGGACATGTAGAGTTCACATTATTATTGTTTTGACTATCATTATTATTATTTATTGACAAATATCATTGGTTTGTTTTGTTTTTTTAAGTTGACTTTCTTATGTAACATGATCGTGCTTTAGGCATTATTGTTAGCTCGGCCACTATCATGTACCCATTACCTTTGTCTGGGAGATGATGGAATTGTTGGCATCTGTTGGTGAGTAATATACCTAAATAATTGATAAACTGATGTCATTAGTAAATGTCAATAAAGGTACAAGGAATGATTGCATAATTTTTGGGCTGTGTTGCCTTGTGGATCCATTAATCTTTTAAAGGTTTCCGTCACTCTCTGTGGTGGAGAAAGCTGTTGTTGCTCAACTACTGGTCAATAACATTGGGTAAAATAAATCAGAATATAGGTGGAAATGAGCGTCCTGGTGGAGGTCTGCCCTCTCTTAGTGCTTCTCTAGTTAAGCCTTTTAAACAGGTACTCTATCGTGATGGACACTCCACTGTGTTGCAAATCCTGTTTTGAGTGTCAGCAGTTGTTACGAGTCAGGGAACTGCTTCGCTAAATATTTCGCTCAGGCCTCTTTGTCATCAATATCAGAGTCTTTTTAAAATCATTTGTACCATCAGGGATCCATTAGCATGTCCAGTTAATAACAAAGACCGATATCAATTCCTTAAGAATTCCTTATGCACACACTTTTAGTAAAGTGTGATGGAGCAGAGGTGCTTTCAGTTGTAGTTAAAGAGGAGGGGTCTTAGTTACCTCTAGGTTAATGATCCTCATTAATATGCGCTAATATACCCCAGGTCATGCAGTAATTAAAAATCTCATTCAAAGCTCTCCGCTTACACTGACTGACTTGGCTTCGGCTTACAAAGATTAGCATTTATTATTTGTCTCCGAGGTCTGCGGTTCATAGCGAGTGGGTCGGGTAATAGCCTAATGTCGAACATCTGACTGGGCCGTCGATCTACTCCAGTGCCGACTAAAGTCTTTTGCCTCTGCTTGGCTGGGCAGAACTGTTTATGAGCTGAACGGGTGCTTGGAGAGTTGCATCACGTTTGCACCAGACTGTTTGTGCAAACATGCGCGCACACACACGGACGGGCACCTAGATATAACTTTACGTCGGTAAGGACCCGTGTATTCCTCAGAGTCAGCTGATGTCAGCTGATGCAAGCGGAGATAATTGAGGGACGGATGGATACGGTTAGTCAACGATTCGTCATCCCTACGTTGGTTTGACTCATCATTATGCTATGCTATCAGTGGCTAATACCAACTACAAATCCATAATGAATCTGTGATAAGATATGTTATTATTTGGTTCTTATTTTTTTAGGATTCAACGTATAATATTCTAAAAATGTAATATATTTCCCATCCAGATGTTTTTTCCTGATGGAAATATTTGGCTTTTCTATCAGTTTTCACTATTTTACTATTAATTTGAACATAACAATGTTGATAATTCTACGCTCACATCTTTAAGGCTCTTTTATACAGTATTAACAAATGAAGTTCTGATCAGGTCGGACTAGCATGAACTAATTTAGTCACCATGGTTTAAAAAGTTAATTTTAATGCAAAAATTCTCAGTGCACAAACAACTATATAAGCTCTTGTAGTAGTTAGGATTTTTTGTAAGTATATAGTTATTTTCCAAGAACAAGCTTTTGTCTCAATTTAATACTTTACATTGTGGAAAAAATACATACATTGATTAATGCTTCATGTTCATACCACAAATTGTATTTTTATATTTACAGTGTCTTTATTTTATTATTGTCAAAAATGATCAAAACAACGTCTATTTTCCATCAACTATTCTTATTTATTTATAATATAATATTTTTTGTCACTTTTCCTTCTTCAAATAAGAACAGAATATCAGTTCAGTTATGAGTTGTCTTTAGATATAACAGTCTTGAGGTTCAGATAAAATTACTTGTCAGGCTAGATTTGGCCCCTGGGACCTTCAGTTGAAAAGTTTATTTGACTATAAACACCCACTTTTTCAAGAAACCAGCATCACAATACCGTTTGTTTCCAGTCAGAGGTGGCAAAAAATGTCAAAAAAAAAAAAAAGAACAGGTCTGCCATTGCTTTTACTAGTAAAGACTGTTATTTTGACTTTTCAACAATTTTCTAACAAAAGTCTTCATCTGAAGTTGATACACCGTGGCAGACAACTTCTGCACCGGAGCTCTTCACAGAGCGCTTGTCACTTCACCTATCACTGTCACAAATATCCGCTCAGCCATCCATGACCAGAGGTGGTGAAACTCTCCCCCCCCCCCCACCCCCCGATCCCACTCTCCAGCAAAGATAAACACACGGACGCAACAACCGGAGCAACCGAACCAACTTCCTTCTTCTGATAATCTCCATGTGATTAGCATCTGATTCAGAGAGGCAGCTGCTAATAATGCAATCAGCGATCACGACCACCTCCTAAGCACCTTCCCCGAGTCAGGACCTGCCATTGAGAGAAAGTTATTTTTCTCCCGGATTTTACGAGATTTCAAAATGTCACTTCCACCTAAGTGACAATTAAGCCAAATCGGGGGTCCATTATGGTAAAATTGTAATAATTACCTATTTATAAGGAAAGTTTGCCGGAATGTTTTCGGAGCACATGCTGACTTCTAGAGAGTTCGTAGTTATGTATATGTTTAAGCTACAAAATGTTGTTAAGATATTTCTCCTCACTTTCTTTTCTTTATCCTTACATCACTGATCTGATCCAGCCTTACACCCCAGCTCGGGCTCTGAGGTCTGTGGATCAGAATCTACTGATGGTTCCTCGCACACGGTTCTGAACCAGAGGAGAGAAATCCTTCCAGGCTGTTGCTCCTAAGCTTTGGAACGATCTTCCTCTCTCTTTGCCCTTGATGGATCTACTGACTCCTTCAAGAAACATCTTAAGACATTTTTATTTGTTCAGGCTTTTCCTTGATTTTCTGGAACTCGTGTTGTGTTATCAGTTATATTTTGCCCTTTAAAGTATATACTTTTTTGAATATTGTTTTGATTGTTTAAGCGCTTTGTGATCCTGGTCTAGAAAAGCGCTATATAAATAAAAATTACTTACTTACTTACTTACACTTTCAAGGACTCGCTTATAAAAAAAATATAATATCGATTGATTTAAAGTTGCAGTGGTATTCAAAAGTTGTGCAAGAATTTAAGCCACGGTATGTTCCACTTGTCCTTGGAAATCTTGAAATGATTGCCGTCGAACTTGTAACACTCCAGTTGCGAAGAAAGACTCGTACAATAAATAGTAGATGAACTGACAAAAGTTATGTGCTCCACATAAGCAGGTTACTTTACCATGTTGTAAAGGCAGCTGTGAAAAGTAATCGAGTTTTAAACTTTGGACTCAATTGATAGAAAATAAAGGGAAAGAATCTTTGTTAAAATTAATCAAAATATAGATGGAAATAAGAGTCCTTGGGGAGGTCTGCACTCTCAGAGTGCTGCTCTTGTTAGACTCATCTGAAAAAAGGTTCCTCTCCAATTTGTTTCAGAAAGAAAAAATAATAATAATAATATGAATGGATGCACTGCTAACGGTTTTCATTCAACACACCTCAATAAAATATATATATTTTTTAATAACTTGTGAACTCTTCATTCTCCAAGGAGATACAGTCAAATTCATGTAGAACATTTTTCCTTTTTGTATTTTTGTTAAAGTTTTTTCAATTTAAAGTTCTCATTAAATGTTGTGCTTCCATAACAACTTATCAGATTACAACAATTTGGGTTGATTGAAGTTGTGTTATCGTACAATTATTTGTGAAATCCTGTGAAGTCCATGCGAAATCCGCAGTCGTGATGGAAAAACAAAAAAAAAGGTGTATCACAGTTGACAGGCAAACTGCACTTTCACGCTGTGTCTCTTTGATAAACAACATCTCTTCGACACAAAGCGCATCTGAACTGAAGCGCAAAGGACCCTGTAAATTTGGCCCCGAGTGTGGAGACTCCAGTTGTCACCTTGAGAGGCACAGCAGCAAACTAGCTAGAGGGGATTTATTCAGTTTGTCGTCGTTTCATTTCCACTACTGTTGCTGGATATAGGAGACAATATAAAACAATTATCTTCACGCCAGCTGAATGGTATTATTGTTGGGCTTCTAATCTTCTGTAGGATCCCCCCCCCCTCTTGTCTTTCCCTGGTGTGTGTGCAAGCATGCGTCTGCTAATCATCACAGGGAACACCACTGACTCAGCGCTACTACCTCCCAGGTCCTATACACCTCACATAATGTCACATCACACAACAAGGACTTTGTTGAAATTGAGTTTATTCATGAGATCGGAGCAACAATGCGGCAACCTATCGTTCTCCGCACAAGGTCACGCGCTGGCAGATCACTGTCTCTTTTAAGTACTTTATTTTCCGTCCTCACGTCTTTGTCTGCCAACCGCTTTGTGTTCCTTGAGATTTTTATGGAATTAGATCGCCATGGCAACCGGGAGCAATTGTCAGGGTAGGAGATAAGGAGGTTTAAGTGTGTCTATTTGTCTGTGTTTCTGTAAGCATGTGTCGCTTAATTATCTCAATGAATTCATTAGCGAAGATGCATTTAGTTGTTTGTTATGTGGCAAAAGTAAATGTTTAGTTGAGGGAATCATAATTGTTTACACGATTGTTTTTCTGCTGTGTATCATATTGAATTACACTTTTATACATAAATAAAACATTTTATTTTATTTGTTTTTTCCAGATTACTTCAGTTTATTGACAGTGTTGCAAACACAACATGGGATTTTTTGTGATGATGAAAATACAGATTACAGCTAAAAATAAATAATGTAAAATTCAATAATTTGTAATAAAACAAAGTAAAATGCATTACATTTAATGAAATTAAATATTATTGATGATCCAAACGTCAGACGGATAGGACGAGTTCTTGAACCATGATGTTGTATGTATTAATTGGTTATTTATTAATGCACTATGAAATATGGACTAGTTCTGGTCACTTTCCATATGATATATAACATATATTGGAGCAAACAGGAAGTAACAGGGTTGCAATCTGGTGCTTAAATTGGCTAATTCTTAGAAATATGATTTAACCGGCTGTTACTTATGGAAGTAAATAAATAAATAAATAAAATTAAATAAACCCACTGTACTTTACTTAACGATTAATGTTCTGAATTCTTAACGTGTGCGGAAAAAAACCACTATTAATGCACAACTCTTGTTCTGCTGCGAGCAGATTTATGTTGTTTTATTTCACTTGCGCTGCCATTTTTAATACAAAACAATTACAGTTAATTAAATGCATGTTTGGGTCAATTTGTTTTCTTAAACCTCCTTCCCTACTCCCTGAAGTTTGTTTGATTTAAATAAGAAATAAGGAAGTAATTTGGTTTACGTCGGAGCATGTGGAGGCAAAGTAATATATTTAGGCTGCATTTTATATTTTATTTGCTTGTATTAAATTATCTGTGAAGTTTGTGGCAAAGCAATAATGTGTATCTGTCAATGTGAGCTTTGTGTGACACACACACACACACACACACTCAAAGGAGATTTTCTGTTTCCTGATCCATTTCTTTGAGCCTGTAAAGTGCATGTTCTGAGGTAATAGAAGCCTGAAAGGATGGGCATCTATCTCTTTGTACTTGAGATTGAGAATGTGTGTGTGTCCTGTATGTGTGCGCTCACGTGTGTGTGTGTGTGTGTGTGTGTGTGCGTTTGCATTGATATGGAAGGAGATGGCTATTTATTTTGATTGTTTTCAATGAGAGTCCAATGTGTAGAATCCATAACAATACCATCAATCCTGCACAGCGGCTGCAACATGGATGTAATTTATATGGTAATGTAGCCCGGCGCGGTCGCTCCGAGTTACGCGCCGGACATGACCGACGACGGACGGCACGGGTGTGCCGCGGCATCCTAATGTCATGAGCGGCCACGACACATGAAGACATGTTTCAATTAGACTTGGAGTTATTTTGGTGCCGAGATGCCTTTTGTGAATCCGGGTCAGAAGGTCGAGCGCGTTGCTACGTGTCACTTCATCTCTTGCAGACACGACAGCTGAGGACGAGTGGTGGAATGCGTTGTGGCGCTCTTGTACTCAAATGCTTTTTAAACGTTTCTTTGTGCTGAATGAGCAATGCTCGCTACAAATGGAGCTCAGGACAAGTGAAAGCAATAAAAAATGAGTCACAGGACTTGTATTCTTTCAGTACGCAATGTGTGAAAAGTGCATTTTTATCCACTGAAAAAAAAAGAATGTTTTTATATTGCGAACTCTCCAAAAGGATTGATGGATCAATATCTCTGTGTCACTTTAACCCTGACATCATGGACAGCAACAAACTGCGAAAATTATACAATTGATAACGGAAATATGTTGGCAAGAAAAACCTTCCATGCAGAATAATGTTCCTTTCAACACAATAACTGTTGCTATGGTAACATTTCTGCAGAGTTTGCTTCTAATTTTTAAATATATTTAAACTTGCCGTGTGAAATGAAGAGAACTGGAATTTGGAGACTTTATATTTTATTTTATTCCATTATTAGAAACAAGTGATGACTCAAAGAAATTGACTCGATAAACAAACATCAGAAATTAAAACATCAAATTACAAAAAGAAAAAAGAGGAAAAAAGGAAATAAATCCTGCTTTGTTTTGACAAAACTTAAAATCAAAGAATTTCCATTTAATTCACTCTAGGCTCGTCTGGGTCGTAGCTCTTCTGGAGAGAAGTTCCAGCTGAGAATCATAGTCAATCTAACAAGTCTTGGGTTTTACCTTTAACGTGCCCTTGGAACCTACACCAGATGAAAAAATCTGTGAACAAATTCAACCAGCTTCTCTCGATGCAGACGAAAAGCGGTTCTAGTCTTTCGCTGATGACTCCTTACTTTACCTCTCAGTATATCTGTGACGTCTAAGACTCACTGTATCTGGGATGTTGTTTGAAGACAAACAAAGACTACAAACATGGATGGACTAGTAAACATGGAGTTTGTACTTTTGGCTTTGTCCATTTCTTCTGCTTATGTTATGCTACTTTTGGCAGCAGTACTAGCAAACAAGGACACATCATCTTCATAATGAAACTCCATATATGCAGCTTAGATTGCTGTTTCTGTTTAAAGGAAATACATTTTAGAATATTTTTTAATATTTCTTTGCTTAATCTCCACAAAGAAAAACGATTTTATTTCCTTGCTGTGTGCCTCCATCAATCTTTAATCACATTAACACATTCAGTGTTCCGCTCTTATCCTTGAAAGGAAAGGTTCAAATCTAATCTCTGTCATTTGCTTCTTTCTCCCTGTAGTTGTATTCAGAATGTAGTGCGTGACCATTATTCCTATACTCAGCCTCACATTGAGGTCACCGGCGTTTGTTTGAAGACCATAATCAGAAACTTTTTTTTTCATCTGAATAGGTCTTTGCTGCAGAAACTCCTTTGATTCAAAAAACAAGGTTATGGTCTTTGGATTTTTTCTCCTTTTTTTGTTCAATCGTTCAATCTGTCTTCATTGTTCATGATTGCCTTATTATTTACAAATTTCTGTTTGGCAAAAAAAATAAGGTTTTTTTCACCATTCAGGTTCACAGAAGTTTGTAGTCTTTCAGAGTACAGATACATACAAATACAGAGTATTTTGTAAGTCTATTTCCTGCTTTTTTAAGTTTCAAAGTGTGTTTATCGTTTAGAAAAGAAATGTTATCTCCGTGCATTAAATGATTTAGCAATGAATCTTCCTTGATGTCACACACAACGTTTAAAATAGAAAACCTAATAATCTCCCATACTCTGAATTCATTTAGTAGTTTTTAGCTCTATTACTAAAACTAGTCACATCTGAAAACCAAATTGTTTACTAAGTGTCCATCAGTAACCACATAACATATACAAAAAAATGGTACTACATTCAGATTATTTAATTAAACCAAATAGTGGAAAATATGGGTTTAGAATCAAGTGACATTCAAGCATTTAATAAACAACTACTTTTATAGTTTCAAACGAGTAACTTGGCCAAAATGAGATAAAAACGAAATGGGGTCGAGAGGCCAAAGTCGGTAAACTTTACACAATATAGAAACAATTTAAAAGTAGAACGATATTCTGGCAAAATGATCAGGGAGATGCCGAAGCACAACAATGAATATATGTTTATTGAAGGTAATTTTATGGAATTAATGAAGTCACCAAAAAAAATGACGCCAACTATCAGTTGAAGTACTTAACAACCCCTGCTCTACTTAGATACCATAACTTCTAAGAGATGTAGAAAAAAAAAATCTTCTTTCAAACGACAAAATAAGTAAAAAAGTATATTTTTATAGATTAAAATTGGCAAAGTGATCTTGGACAAGCTTGATAATCAAACAAATGAAACCTGTTGAGTCGTTCTTTATGTTTCAAATTGTTATTGATGGGAACATTTGCGGAAAAATAAACACGTTGAGTAAGATCCAAATTTGGATCTGGCTTTCCTTACCAGAAGGCGTCGTCATCCTGAGCTGCAGGCTGTTTGTGTGTGCATGGTGTTTAAAAAAAAAAAGGAGGGAATCGTAGTTTTGGATTGATGGAGTGATACAGATGAAAGAGAGGATCTGCGAGCGAGCGCAGAAGAGCTCTAGGCCAGAGAGGAACCCAGACACTTCAAAGCCCGCGATACGATCGTCTCTTTAGGCACTGAAAGCAAAACTTTATTAATTAAAACAAGTCTGTTGAATCATCCCTCTCTCTTTGTTTCATCCCTCCTTTTCCTCTGGTCGCTTTGATAGAGTGATGGAGAGGCTTGTTGAAGAGGAAAGTGGAAATCAATGTGTTGCACAATGAGGCATCAACAGGTGGGAATCCTGATGTTTAGGGGAAGAAAAAAAAAAAGATGCAAATTCAAGGAGGTGGGAAGTGGAAAGAGATGGAGACGACCACAGTGTATAGATGAATGGAGGGAGAGGTCTATTGTGTCAGCAGCTGTCAGATCTAAATAGCCCTCCAATCACTGCCACACGCACACACACATGTACACACACTCCCTGACTGACAGCTCCCACCCCAGTCCAACATCTGTGCTGACAGCAGCCATGGTAATGAGACTCTGCGTGAGCCAGCATGGGTGTGTCACTTTCTTTTTCCGCCCTCTTCCTGAGCGCTGCTCATTCAGTCATTCACGTCTTGGCCCGCTTCTTTCTCATTATTTCCCATCATTTAAACCCTAGCATTGACTTGGACACACAAAATGAAGGAGAAAATACTTTTGCGGGTTCCAAAAATCTGTTGTTGGCATCCAGGTGCATCCTGGGTTTTTTTTTTTTTCTTTCTTTCTTTTTTTTTTTTTTTGGTTGAGGTGTGAAGGAATAGAGAGATGCAAAAAAGCCAGAGATGAAGGGATGATGAATGGCTCTCGTTAGAGGGGTAATTTGTCTCTCCTTGTCTGACTGGGCTCCAGCTGTCGCTCCAGCCCTCGCTCCACTCCGCTCTCCTCGGCCTACCTCTCCTCACCTCAGCCAGATGGGTGAACGGATGGATGGATGGATGGACGGAGGTGCGGCAGGGACGGAAATAGAGGCAAGGGCAGTCGGGATGGGGGGGACGGCGACTAGAACGAGACCAGCGTGAAAAACCAGTGACCATATTGGAACAATTAAATAATACGCTTGAAGAATCTTTAGAGGAGGTTTAGTTTTTCTTTGAGTCCACATATTTTTAAGAGCCAAAATCATCAGGCCATTTCACCGTCAGATGGCTCAAATGAAAGTAGGGGTTCAAAGTTGATATTGTGACCCATAAATATATCAATATTTAAGGGAAGATAGTGAGATAAATCTTTTCAACAATTAAACAAATCATCTCTAAATTCAATTCAAATCTAATCTCTTAATTTTGAAAAAATATCTGGAGTTTATAATCCATACGTTTGCATCTTCTCGTTTACACTTTTGCAAAAGTTATTTTCGTGTCTAAACAAGATGGAGTTGTCTCGGCTGCAGTTAATGCAAAACTCTGCAGCGAGAATTCTGACCCGCTTTAGTAGAAGAACTCACATTTCCCAATCCTTAAAACTCTTCACTGGCTTCCATTTTCTTTCAGGATCAACTTCTAAAATTCTGTTTCTTACTTTCAGAGCTATTCATGGTAAGGCTTCTCCTTACATCAGTGATCTGATCCAGCCTTACATCCCAGCTCGGGCTCTGAGGTCTGTGGATCAGAATCTACTGATGGTTCCGAGCACACAATACCAGACTAGAGGAGAGAAATCCTTCCAGGCTGTTACTCCTAAGCTTTGGAATGATCTTCCTCTCGCTCTGCGATGGAGTCTACTGACTACTTTTGAGTTCCTTGAGATTTAAGGATCGGAGAAATGTGAGTTCTTCTACTAGAGCAGGTCAGAGTTCTGTATCAACTGCAGGCGAGACAGCTGTTTCTTGTTAGGACATTGCAAAAATGACGATGAAGAAAGTATTAACAATATTGCAATCAGTCTTCCCGTCATTCACGGTTCAGAAAATATACAATGTTTTCTGCCCACGTTCGCATCTGTTTAAAGCATTTTTCTACATTTCGTGATTCTATAGGAAATAAAGTTCTTACACAACCTCTTCACATTTGCGAAAAAGTGCTTGTGAGTTTTGCTACACTAAACAGGAAACAGTAATAAGTGGTTTAAGTCCAGGCAGTCTGCTTCTTTTATCATGAAAAGAGCAGGAAAAGCCAGAGGCGGAAACTTGTACTTCCATCTCCTTAACCTGTTTTTTTCCGCCGTCTCACTTGTAAAGTTGTGTTGCTGACTTTATACAGAAAAAAAGCCTTTTGAGTTCAAGAGCAGAATTACATGTTGTTGCGCTGAGATATTTGCACTCGCTTACATCCCCCCCTGTCATATTTGCTCTTCATGGACTCCAAACTGCAACTTCAATTTGCTCCAGTGCACTTCGCTCATGCTTAGAACACGTGTATATTTTCACGCTTGTTTATGCAGCTCCTACGTTTTCAAAAGTAGTGCAGTCCTCTCCCCGAGTGACTCACACACTCGCTGAGCAGAGACAGAGAGGAAACTAAATCTCTGTCCCAGGAGGGGATATTCAAATATGAGCAGAGATATCTAAGTGCAAGACATGAGGTTTTAAGAGACCGTAGTAAGTATTTGGAGTGCAACATGAAATAACCATGACCTTAAACTGACAATTCTGGAATAGCAACTAAAAAAAAAAAAGATTTTCATTATTAAGGGTGTCTCCTTTTCTAAAAGTGTGTTGGTAGGATGTAGAATAACTAACATGGTCATGCCTGGCGTTAAAGTACACATAGATATTTATCAATGTTAAGCCTCTTTGTAGAAACAAATAACTATATAATTTTACTTACTTTTGTAGCTTTCAACGGCTACTTTGTTCAGGTCTTCCCAGGGTAAGTAGGCCAACTGAAATGCATGGTCTCCTACTGAAAACATCTCAACTGCGAGACGTTTTTATTTGTTCAGGCGTTTCCTTGATTTTCTGGAACTCCTGTTGTGTTATCAGTTTTACCTTGCCCTTTAAAGTATATACTTTATTGAATATTGTTTTGATTGTTTAGGCGCTTTGTGACCCTGGTCTGGAAAAGCACTATACAAACAACAATTACTTACTTACTTACTTACTGACATCAAGGAGGCCCAAACAACCTTATCTACTCTGAGTCTCTCCCTGTTGCTCAAGCTTGTCACCCTATATCTAAGAGAGAGCCCACTGTTCCTGCTGGTATCCGTCATCTTTGAATCCTTACTAACCGCCCGTGACCATAGGTGAGGGTAGATACACGGTTGGTACGGAGATATACCGACCGGTATATCGAGAGCTTATACTTTTTGGCATTGCTGTATTTTATAGCGCAACAGATTAAAGTGTCTTCTACAATATTGCTGACGTTGGTTCGTTCTTTCCTCACTCATGAACTAGCTCGACTTGAGGGAGGATTTGGCTAAAAAAACAAGAGGATCATAGAATCAGGGGGATGGTTTGGCTTTATTAAAGAAGTCATCAGTTTATAAAATACCATCCAAGCATCGGACACCACCAGAGTGACATTTGTTCAGTACTTATTAATACACTGCTAACACTGGGCCCTTGATTCACATCCCAGAAAGTGGGAATGATATCATAAATCGTTCCCATCAACAGAGACCTTAAATACCATTTGTTTTAAAGGTGATCCCAGGTTACCCAGCTGGACGTTCAACACCCATTTATTATCCCTTTTTTAAAAATAAGAATGGAGACAAGTTCCTTTCACAAAGCTTGATCTACTAACACAATCACAGATCTAGATCGTTTTACTAGTCCCATTGTGTCATGATCCCATCCCTTACCCAAAGAGGGCACCCCAACGTATACCAGCTGAGAACCATGGACTCAGATTCGGAGGTGCTGATTCTAAGTTGAGAGGCCACATGTGGTCCCCAGGGGGAAACCAAGCGTTCTTAAGTAAGGGCTGTTTGCCCACAACCTACCACATCACCTATCCGAGATTTTGAAAGACCCTGTCAGTAAGGGATTTTGTGTTCAGTACTTAGTAAAGCTTGTTAATTGTGTGTGCTCTTACACTCTTGTTGTGTATTTTAGTGTTCCCAAACTGCTCTTTTCTCTTCTGCAAACCAATTAACCCTTTATTCAAATAAAGAAACATGAACCCTTAAAATCAATCTTTTCAATGAATTCAAATTCTGAAGAAAGGTAGTGAAGAAACAGTTTAAATTGATAATCGTTTGATAAAAGCTGACTTCTATTATCGCTTTTCAAAAGTTTACTTTCCGTATATTTAGATCTGACTTCACTTCAGAGCCGCCCGTTGACCAGTCGCCACCAGAGAGCCGTCACAGTGTGATCATGTAGAACAAACATATAACAGTTCAGGCTCCTACAAGTGTGACTCATACTGCTCGCGCAAGAAATAGATGATGATCTTGTTTGTCTCCCGTGTGCCGCTAGATATCATCCCGGGACTTCGCTCGAGCCTTTGATATCGTTAAAAAAAAAAAAAGAAATGTTGTTGGGCTTCTTGGTTTACCCCCACGATACCCTCATTTTTCACACTAATCAACACATTTTTAGCCGTCAGATATTTGTAGAGATTGTGTTGGAGGAGCGGAGATACAGATGGCCGGGGAGGCGGCTGAAGGATGGCCGCGGATGGAATCGTCAGGAGAACCACGTGAGCTCGTTGCCAATTCTTTGTTCTAATAACACAAAGCAATTTACACTGACCTTTTTGGAAATGTAGCGGGCAGAAATGAGTGAGTTAAGGATGCCCCACAGCATAATTGCTAAAGAGATTAAAGTTCCCTTAATTGCTTTTGGCCAACTATTGCAATTTTTCCTTTTTTGTAATTAAAGTGATTTAAAATATTAATAACCACCCTCTCTCACACACACACACACACACATACGTGTAGCCTCACGTGCACGCGCCGGTAATTGAAAGCAAGGAGCGGCAATAAAGCACTTTTAAAGGCGTTCCTGCCGCACATGCTGACGCACATTTTCAGTGCCTCATTATGACCGTCGCCGAAATATGCAAATCTCTGGGGTTTCATCTCGCACCGATTGAAGCGATCGATCGGTTCGGATCAATGGTGTCTCCCCTGTGTGTACAGTTCTTAATCCCTCTTTACCTCTTCATTTGCTCCTTTGTGTCCTCCATCATTTGACGCCTCCTTCCCTCTTAATTATCCGCCTCTATTGCTTCCTGTTTTTTTTTTTATAGCCAATATGTTTTGTCAGGTGATCGCGGCTCCTCTTTCCGCTCCTCCCACCCTTCCTCTATACCTTCATTAATTTCTCTCTTTGCTCTCCATTCCGCCGGTTACCCCTGTGACCTCGCTGCCGCTCCCTTGCCCCCCCCCATCCATCTGTCTCTCAGTGTCCCCGCTGCTGGACACTGTGTTTGCTTGGCCATTGTTTATCCATTTTTCTCTGTTTGCTCTGATGAGATTGACCGGACACACACACTCACTCACACACACACACACACACAAACACACACACACATACCTCAACAGAAGACAAGGCTGGCATCTCTCTCGGGTGTAGTTAATGCCGTGGATCGATCCTAGCTCTGGTTTCCATGACACAAAGGCTCAAAGCTGGAGAAGTTCGGACGGAGGCATCACTCTGACTCCTGTCCTATTAAATGTACTTCTATAAATCCACAATTCCACCTGGACCCCAATGTTGGCTGATTAATGCTTTCGCCAGCGACTATGTCCATCCACACCCTCCTCCACTCCAGGCCCACGGTTCAGTTCAATATTCACCCACAAAAAAAGGAAAAAGTCTACAATCGATCATGGCATTTGAATTCCGTCAATTCACTCTTCGATGTTCCCAGCTGTCAATTTACATCATTACATATCTCCTGGCGAGCTGTGATATTTCTAAACATCATCATCATCATCTTTTTTTATTTATTTTAACTTTCATGTGAGTAAAAACAACATGAATAAAATAAATGTAAACTTAATGTGAGTAAAATAAAAAATAATTTCAGGATATATGTGATTGTAAATCAATGTTAATAAAGAATATTTTAAGATAAATGTGATTAAAATGAATTTTAATATATATGTTATAGCTCAGTAGAATATGATTGTTTTAGCTATAAGTAAAAAAAAACTGCGTGAATAAAACAGTTGAAGGCTAAATGTGCGAAAGAGAGTTGTTAATAATATATGTTTAAGCCGTATTCGAGTAAAATAAAATTTTCATTAAATAATTTAAAGCTATATGTTAGTCAAAAAAATAGTTTGTTAAATAATTTAAAGCTATATGTGAGTAAAAAGAATGTTAAGGAAATTATTTTAAGCTATTGGGGAGTGGAAACAATGTTGATATAATCATTTAAAGTTATATTCGAGTGAAATAATGACATTAATAAATTAAATTTGCGCTATATGTAAGTAAAAACAAATGTTAATAAAAAGATGTAAGCTATATGAGGATGACATTTTTGTAAAAAACTGTCTTAAAGTGAGACTTTATTCGTTTAAAATAAAGAAAAGAATAATACAACTTCATAAAAGAACATTTTATTTACAATGCTGGTTGTTAATTGACATATTTAAGAGTTCGACTTTACCTCTTTTCTTTGTTATGATTTTCAATTGTCACTGTCACAGTAATGTTGAATAACTACGATATATTGAAAAAGTTTTTTATTCTCTTTTATAAGGCACTCACACATAGAACATTTTTTAACAATTCTAAAGCCATAAAATCCAAATAAACCCAGGCGACCTTTGTAGAATTGCAGTAATAAATATCTTAAACATCATTAATCTTCGTCGATTTATCCTTCCTTTGCCTCACCTTAGTATACCCAGGTATGCAGTAAAGAGAGGTATTTTGAAGTTTTGTCAGGGATGAGCTACTTATGGGAATGTTATATATTCCTCACGCTGACAAATACTGTATTTTCTCTTGCACCTGGTGAACAACAATGAAGTTTTGTTAACTATCAAAGAGCCCTTGTGTCAAGGGAAATTGTTTTTAGAAAATAAATCGACGATCTAATTAGACGTGATAATTTCCTGCGTTCTTGGGAGGTTTGCCTGGACTCTTTGACCTCATTCTGGTTCCGTTGTTGATTGATTCGGGGGCAAATATGACAGACGTAATTATTCTATATTTTAAGCGCTCTCTAAATAGAATTTATTAGATTTCTCCATTGTCCTTGATTTGCAATCCTTCAGAGAAAAGAGTGAGATCTCTCCATCCCGCTCTCATCTCTCGGGTGGATGGGACAGCCTGATTGTGTCCACGCGTCCCCTGGCTCCGACTATTTAAAGACTGGCTGTTAACTTTCCTTTGTCTTGATCATGTAAAGGACAATCGCACAATAGAAGCGGGCCCCACACACACAAAAAAAAAAAAAACTAATCCCGCCAATCCACTCTTCTGAGAATACGTGTGAAGAAATAGCACATTCGTCCCCTTAAAAGTTGAAGTCAAAGTTATTGAAGCACAATGTCGTGGGCTCCTGCTGTGATCCTGCTGACACACTTGTGGCCCAAAAGTTTGTTTTTTAATCACTTTGATGCTACAGTTTAGGACGGTGTTTGGTATGCGGCAACTGAAGCGTCCCTAACGTCTAAAGTGATGCTTGGAGAAGTCAGTCGAAGAGGTTATAAGTACCACATTTTAAAGAAGAGGCTTTTCTGTCGAGTCCGTCCGATGTGCCCTGGGACTGCCCCGGGTCCTCCTCCCAGTAAGACTTCCCAGAGGAAGGGATTCTTTATAGTCTTATGGATGAAACTCATTTGTATCTGCCACATTTTTTTGGAGCCTTGGTGAGAGAAGAACTTTAAATTAACTGGACAATAGCGATTTCTGTCCAATGGCTCCTACTTTATCACAAACTCTGATTTTCGTCTCTCATATTGTTATTATTTAAGGTAATATGTTTTTGATTACGCTTTCCAAGACAGAAATGTCAATTTAAAATAACCTATAATAAGTTATATAGTGGCATTTACAATCGAAGTTGAAAATACTGTATAAAACAATATGGAATATTTTAGGTATAAAGAAAACTCAAGAACGACCGAAAAGAACATCAAATTCTTGTGTACTTGCTGCAGGTCTTTGCATGAAGTCAACGGTTTGAATTCTCATGAATACATTTAGTGGATCCTTCTTTGTGGCTCTCCTTGTATATATCGTGTCTCTGCCCTCCAGGCGAGCCTTTGTGTTTGTTTCCTTTCTGGCTATCATCGATTTGAACCGGGAGGTCCGGCTCGGAACGCACGCTCACAAGGTTATCTCGCTAACAAGTTCCACCAGGTCTTTCTAAATGAAATCATTCTTTGAAGATTGTTGCTAAACCGAGATCTTTACGAGAATCGTATCAGCGTGGATGTTCAAGAACTTGATTTAGGGCAGGCGTGCTTTCTGTTTCCAGCATTGGAGACAAACTGAAATACTCATGAATTTGATTTAGATTTTAAGTCAGACCAGTGCAAGCTATGGACCGTGGACCACAGTCAGTCCTTTGTGTCGACGTATCTGGTCCTGCAGAGGCTACACAGAATACATGAACCTGGTACCAGGTAATTATTAGGGTTTTTTAATGAACATTTCTGGTGTAAACAGTTCCTCCGATATGTATATACAGTATTTATATTGTCATATATATATATTAGTAAGAAGTGTTTAAATACATTAATAATCTTTTAATTAGCTTCAATATTTATGTTAAAAAATATTTGCTTCTTATTGAAACAAAATAAATTATGAAAACTGTCAACTTTTTACAATATTTCTGCTATCATTTTAAACAAGCATGATTAAAAAGAGCTTGTTGTTGCACATTTATATTGCTACTATTTGTTATGATACTACTACTTTTTCTTGTTTCATCTTTATTTTATTGTTTTTTCTTTACAAACAACATGCAATGAAAACAACTCCTGACACAACCTCACAACTGCCAAGTGTGGCCCTTTTATAAAAAATAAAACAAACCCAGGGCTTCATCCAGAACGGACCTAAAATTAATAATTCAACAAAGCATAAAACTTTCACTGTTATCGTAACCCTTGTTTGTGGCTTCTGAAATAGTAATAAAACGTCTGCTTTAATGTAAAATATTTATATATTCGTATGTATCCCTGTGTATTCCACATAGCCGCTGAGTATCTTACGATGTTTTTGAACTCAATTCTGGATTTGCGTCACAACACCAGCAACGTTTTTAATTTATTTATTGAAACTTTTGAAATAATGATTCTTATTTATAATTCTACGAGTGCAAGAGACATAAAAAGAATGGATGAATGAATAGTTGATTACTTGTTTTTGACCAAAAGTATTGAAGATAGAGGAAAAAGGAAGAGAATAAACTGGTGCAATTCTTGGTAAATAAGGTCATGAAGAGGAAAGTAGGAGGAGGTGGTCCTGTAGCAATACCTGATGGGAAATATCTATCAATAAAGGATCAATATTTTCATAACTTCTTGCATCATAAGTGTTCCCTCTCTGATCACGCTGAGATACGTTTTTTTTTGCTGTCAATCATACCATCAGTTTTGTCTAACGTCTCGCCTCCCTCCTCTTTCTCTCTTCCTCCATCTTCCAGGTCGCCCACTGCCTCCGACCTCTTCCTCCTCCCTGCTCCCTCCATCCCTCCCCTCCTCCTCGTCCGCCCCCCACCACCCCTCCCCCGGCCCATCCCCACCCATCAGGGAGTGTCAGGTGCCCCTGCTGGAGAAAAACTCCAACCACTCCCACCTGGACCATCACCCAGAAGACTCATACTTGCTGCGGGGTCAGCCGTCCTCCACGGGTAAGAGGGGTCACCGGGGGCGGGGGCTGCTTCTCCTCTCATGTCATCAACGTCCACATTTCATACTCATTGATCACAACCTTTCAAAAACATTTTAACACAATTAAACCAACATTGTGTGTTATGTGTCAGAAAGTCAGTGGAAGTAAAGTTAGCTTGTTTTTCTCTAAAGTCCAAGGATTATATTCACAGACCGACCTTCAGATAGAAAATACAAAAGGATGACTTGCTAAAGAACTACAATAAGGTTCATGAAACAAGAAGTCAATCATAACGCTGAATCAGCAACAGATCTGGACTGGTTACAACAAGATCTTTGTGTATTTGCATCCATCTGTATTTGATTGTATGCTGATGATAGTGTTATGTATGTGTGTGTCTCCTAGCTCCTAGCTTTTAGTGAGTTTGTGTTTAAGCTTTATATATATGGAATGACTGTAAAACAGAAGTTTTCTTTGTAAATAGTTTGTGTTTTACTCATTTTTACAGGTCAAGAGTCACTTGTGTTATTTAAGAGGGAATCTAGTGGGTTTTAGGTAGTAAAAATGATTAGAACAGATTATTTATTGGTTTTCTCTCTTTCTTAAACAAATGTCTCACAGAACGGTAGAGGCCAAACACAATTTGCACCATGTTGTTTTTGTTTTTGTTTTCTTTGTTTTTTCAACCCTATATTAAGATAAGATAATATTATCCTGGGAGGGGAAATTCCACTTATAAAAGCAAACCATAACACAATAGATATACAAATAGAAAAACAATAGTTACTAATAAATACAAAAATGAGAAAATATAAAATAAGCTAAGTTAGAACTTGCCTGACTGAGGCCTTGGCTTCGGCAAGGGTTTGAGTTTTGTCAGTTAAATAAAATAGTGTCTACGTAATAGCCTGAATAGGTAAGTGTTACAGGGTGGACGGATATACAGTATATGTAGTTGTTTTTTTTATAGAAAATAGATTTTAGTTCAAGTAAAAAAAAAAAAAATCTATTTTCAAGAGAATAATTTGTGGTTTAAACAAATGAAATGTAGTCAGGTATGTGGGTCAAGTGTAAATTCACTCTAAACTCTATATATTCCTTATTTTTCCACTCAGGCAAAGGGGTGGGGGCAATATTGGTGTAAAGTATATCACATAAATCACAACTTCTCTAGCATTTTGAAAGGCTCCTGTGTAACTGGACCCGTGTGCTTGTGTCAGCATCTCATTGCCGTAAACAGTAACCGCAGTCGTCGCCGGCGAAGACGGTCATTCTTAACAATTATCCAGTGTGGGAAATCTTTCTACTATCTATTCTCTGACTGTTCTTTCCCCCGATCTGTTCCTCCATTCCTCCGTGCATCTTGTAATCTGCAGATATATTTAGCCGAGGCCTGAACGGAAAAGGAACGGGGTGGTGCAGAGACGTCCTTAATGTGATTTTTGGTGGAATACAATCTATTGTTAATGGCGTTAGGCTCTCCTTTGATCCAGTATAAATCTTCATTAGGGAAGGCCCGGGTCCCAGGTTCAAGACGAACGTGATTAGGAGGCTTTTAAAATGACGTTACATCAGCCTTCTAATTGGTTTACTGTTTGCTGGGGCAACATCAATCATTAGCCCAGTAACCACACAGCAAATAAATTCACTCTGCCACTGACACCCTAATGGCAGATTCTGGCAACGAAAAGGGAAAGAGAGTCTCGTAGGTACACGCTCTCTTTCTCTGCTCGCTCTCGCTATACACCCACACTTTTTTTGTTTCTGGGGCTTTTTCTTTCAGTCTCTGCTGAGCGTGTACATGACGACGGCGACACAAAGAAGCAGGAGACACAAAGAGGCAAATGGGAGCCAAGACAGAGAAAGCCACACTTTTGACTTTTGAAGTTGCTTAATGAGACATCTTCCACGAAGAAGAAAAAAAAAAAATTAAAAGACAGCGGGAGCGAGCGAGAGAGAGAGAAAAAAACATCCAAAGGATAAAAATAAAGCTTCTGAAAAGAGAGACAGAAGCAGTCAAAGAAACAAAGAGTTAAATGAAGGATGTGAATAAAAAGGAGATGCTGATTAACGCTCACAGGGTGAAGGAAAGATATCTGGACGAAGGGGGGACAACATTGATATGGAATTGCAAATTGCCAGCCTGGACTGCAGATCTAATGGGTGCAGAGAGAGTCCTTGGCCTTGGGCGTCCATTAAAAATGGGCATAAATGAGTTTAGAGTGGCGATCTGGCACTGCATAAACATACCCTGGCATGGTGGGAGACAGAGCAATGGCTGGGAGGGAATAAAAACAGCTATAACCAGCGTCTGTTTACGAGTCCGTCTGAGCGAGTGTGTGGTCATGTCGGGAGCGGACGCTGGGGCGGAAATAAGCCATACCGACTCAGGCAGAAACTGACCACTGTGTGATAATCCTCAGGAAGCCGCGTGCTGTTTCCACGCGTTGTGTGTGTGCGAGGTAGTCCACCATTACCTAAGCTAACAGGTGGACAGACATGACTTGTGTCGCAAGTCGAGCGTGACCGCTGAACGGGAACGCAACGCTGTAGTCGGTGATTGGCTGGGAATTGGGTTCCGCGAGTGTTTATGTGGGAATACGGTCTGGCTCGGAGCACCTGTCTGGGAACGCCGAAGGAGAGCCGAGAAGGGGGCCAAGCCAAGCATGGCAGATCGCTCCTGGAAAGAGCTAGCGTTAGCGCTGTCTCCAGCCATTCATTATGCATGGGGAAGGCGATTGCTATTTTTAGCCGGAGCGTCTTCTAAAGTGGCCGGCTAGTGCCTGCCAGGGAAGCCACCTCAAGTCACTGCTAATGTCATGAATGTTTAATGGCTTTGTTGAAACAAATCTACAGGAACAGCGGCACAACAAGACAAGCCTCTCTTCCTCTCCACGGTTGTTATTTTTCCTAACGGCACTTATGTAAGGGCGACGTTTGTGCAACAATGCTTTAATTTCTGCTCATCTGTAGACGATGTATGCGTGATAGGGTGAGTGTGTTCCGCTCGTAGACTGTTTGTTTTTGGGCTGAAGTTGATGACTCTTCTCTAATGGATCCTAATTAGACGAAGATGACTAACCAAGGCAGTGTTCTTGTACATGTGTGTAAAGTTACAACCCACATTCACACTGTATATTTGAACTCTAGAGGAATTCAGGGTTGGTACGGTAGATTTTTTCTACAAGCGCTTTTTGTCAAAATAAAACAGGATAAACATTTTAATCGGAATAGACACGTGGAACGCTACAAACTAAGCTTCCAGGGTTATATATCTTTGTCGTGTGGTAACACAGGGGCGGTACTGGCCACTTAATGTGCTGCCCTTGCCTTCGCGGTGATCCATACATCTCATGATTACATTATGTGTTATTCTTAGAAACTCTCCGTCACCGGAGCTCTCAGTAATGTAGACATGTGTTTTACAGGTTTCACCACATTACAAGTTTCAATGTGATTGTAGATATAACTCCTACATCTTTAATGGACAATTTCCATGTATTCTGAAAGTAAAATGTATACCCGACATATCAAATAAAATATAGTTGTCTTAAAGAGTTCAACACTTACTGACTGTTACAAAGACACTGTTTTTTTAGTGATATCACAGGGAGTCAAGTTTAAACACAATTTCAAATATATAATGCATTGTAATTGTATAGCTTTAAGGCAACTAATGTGTTGATTTAAGTGTGTCTTAAATGTATCTTAGATTTATCTCTATTGTACTCATCAGTATGTCTCTTGATTTAAATATTTATTAGAAAATGTGCTTAAGCCCCGCCCATTGAATACGTTTCTTTTTTTCTGGAGATACAATCTTGTGAACCTAAACACACCCACTCTGCTGGGATTGGTCAAACATCGCAGTTCAATCCAATTCTAAGGGACTTGTTGAATAAACAAAGCGGGGCATGATTACAGCTGGATGGAGCAGGAGTGAAGCCATTATTACGTCATAATGGAGTCCTCTCTCGTAACCTTATTTGCCGAGATTTCAGACGGGTACTTTATAAAGTAATAAATTCAAAACATCATCATGAAGAGGGACTTACTGCATCTTGGAGAGGAAGACTACAGAATTCACAATACAAACTGAAGTATTAAAAGTATTAAATGATTTATGCTTTTAGAAAGGTTCTAGAAAATGTATTTAATATATATATTTTTTTGTCTTGTACACCAATTTCCTGTTTCCACGTTTAATAATAACCCATCATGTTATTCTAAGACAAAAACATAAAGAGCAATGCAGCGTGGGAATCCAGCCCACCAAAAACATGACGTGCATAGCAATTAGCTCTAAGAGGTGGAGCATGAAGGACAGTGGCGATGGCTTAATGGTTTCTCTGGAAAGATGCAGTGCAGATATGTGAAGTAGTGAAGGACAGAAAAATCACCTCAGATGATTCCATGGCTGGAGACGGTGTGAAAACCCCGGAGTACAGAGGCGCCTTACATGGAAAGCAGGTTAGCAGACAGGCTTATGCTCTCTTACTGAATGAGGGTCCTTTGAATGGAGGGGCATAATGAACTTCCAGGGATTACCGTGAGCCAAACCCATCGGCTTACAGCTGCAGTTCCCTTCTCTGCTGTAGCATGAGACCTTGGACAGAATACAGTGGAACAGGCATCAGTCAGAGGCGCAGAAAATTCCTGTATTGGTGAAAATCCTGCTCTATGGCGGCAACAAAGAGAGGAGAGGAGGAGTGTGAGCTTAAGTGGAATGAATCAGGTTCAGTTGAGCTTCTGCCTGATTTCCTTATTGCACATTTTTGATTCATATCAGGCTGTACTCATGAATAATAGAATTAAAACCTCTAAAGTACCCTCGAGTCTACCGCTCAAACGTGTTACCCCAGGTTTTATGAATCTTTAACTGTTTCCGCAATATGTTAAGGTCTGGAAAGATGTTTAGGAATAATACATCATATGTTTCTCACAAAGAATCGGCCATGTTATTGTCTGGGTATCATTCACTGCATTATTTACTTGGATGAAACCACAAAACTTATTTCACAGGGAACCATTTTGTACAAGCAGTAAGCATCACAAACCCTTATTTATATATTACTAAAATAGAAATATAGATATTGAGTTTCTGATCCAGAAGTAAAAAAAAGGAAGAGTAGCGACTTGACTTTTTATTTTTTATTTTATTTATTTTAAAAGGAATACTGTGGGTAAAATCCATAAATATCTGGTCTGTTTGTCTGTTTCATGTATAAAGACTGACCTGATAAATATAGGTAGAGGGTCTTCTGTGCCCCCTTAACATGCTTTTTTTCTGTATTCGAGCATTAAACAATTAAACAAAACTTAAACAATTTCCCGAAGGAGACCTCCTGAGGGATCAATAAAGTTTTACCTTACCTTACCTTACCTTAAACTTGTCAATTCTAAATATTCTTAAAAGGATCTGTGTATTGTGGTTTTACGTTTGTCAATTGCATTCATATAACAACATTTTTCTTCCATTTGACTCACAAGATCTTGTAAATGATCTTGTAGGGTCAGCTCTGCAAACTTTCTTCATTTCTGAACTGAAATCTGAATTTCTTATTTGAAAAGTCAACAACAAACATCACAACCCATAAAAAAAAAGTATAATCAGTATGTGTGTATAAAAGAATACATTTAATTTACCTCGACAAATTATTCCATAATAGTTCCAGTTTTTACTCCACACTCAAACTTTACGATCTGATATGTCACACGATTCAATAAACCTTAGCTCTCATGAAGATGCCACTCGGCACAACTTTTTCTTTTTTTTTTGCCAGCTCTAATCTTTTGGTCATGCTCCAGAACTTGTGACCATAACGCTCGGCTATGGTTCCAGAGCTGAATCTATATTTCTTCGCTGTAATCTAGGGGTCAATATTTGTTCAGACTCTCTTCTCTACTCGGAGTAAACCCATGAAACTGAGTAAACTGAAAGCTCTCTGGTGCCATCATTTGAAGAATGGAGTATTTTTCTGTTATTTTTGGTTTGTGATAACTTGGTTTACACTTGGGGTTTCGGTTTAAACTTGCACAATATACTTTATTATACAATAATAACTCAGAGAAGTTTGAATTCATGATCCAAATGACCAGTGGTTCTCAACACATCTGACTTTATCGCCTTTTATCGCCACCTAGAGGTACAGTGCGTTGTAAAAGCAAGTTTGACCCTAAAGCAGTGTCCTGCGTCCAACCATTCCCCCTTGCTAAGCAGCCCTGTGATTGGTCGATGGAGATTGAAATGAATAAACACGCACAAAATCTTTAAGCTGTTAAAGTTGATGTACAGAGGTTCATTTTCTATGCTCATAGACTTCCATGGAATCAATGCTTAGTGTTGCAAAAATTAATAATCTTGCCTGTTGCAACTTTATTGACAAGGCATGAGCTAAAAAAAAAAACTTAAAATCAAATTATGAAAATATACACTTTGGACCTCACGTATAACACAATTAAACGGTTTATTGATTTAGATATCAGATGCTGCCAGTGCAATATTTTAAGTTGCTTAGATGAGAATCTTCACAGCCCAAGAGTGTTTTTGCCAGAGAGACAGAACCATCAATTTGTTGTTGAGGAACGAAACCCAAAGAAAAAAGTTAAATATCTAAGCTTTTCTTCATTTAGGTCAATAAAATATATATTCTGTTTAAAATAAAAGCCCAGACAAACCCACTGAATGCTAGTTGAGAATCACTATATATTTGATTTTAAAAGTCTCCTCTTGTTGAATTTCTATTTGGTCTTTTATATTGACTTGTTTGTAAGTTTCTGCAGAAATCTTCTCATCTTGAAAAATATTTACCATCCCGCTCTACATTGAATTGGCACAATTCAAGGTACAAAAGTATTTGCTGCCGTTATTGTTGTTGTGCAGGTTATTTTTTTCCCCAAACTGCCGTTAAACCGCTTCATACAAAGAGAAAAAGATTCCATATGAAATTGAGGAAGGTAGAGTGTGATTTGGGTAAATAAAAGCACTGCAGATATGAACACATTCCTGCCTTCTTTTATTGTTTCCCTGCGCTCTATATCTGTTCCTGCGGTTGTGTGCCGAGGCTTATCTTCGGCGACTCTTTGTTTTGTGCGATGTCACTTTGTTTCGTTTAAATGAAAAGAATTTATGCAGATAAGGGGTGGAAGAAGCACCTTTAAAGCGGGAGGGAATGTCGAGTTTGTTTTCAAAGTACTTGAGAAGAAGCGAGTGCCAGCTGAAGGTGGAAGAGCAGCTGAGATCTAATATCCTGAAGCGAAAAGTGAGAAATAAAATTGCATTATTTATTTACATCCACGTTTAAGTTTCCCCGTCGTTGCTTGTATGTTTGTGTGAGTGCGCGGTCATGTGTGCTTCTTCCTCCCGAGAGTGTTTCTGCATGTGGAAACAGATGTTTAGTGTCTCCTTTGAGAAGTAGAGGTCAGACCCCTCCATCTTTCTGCTGTCTCCTTCCTCGCATCTCTCCTTTCACTAGCATCTGTTCTTGAGGGCCTGGCGGGTGACACCTGCATCCCAGTGGCAGCGCAACCAAATCAGGTCACCTTCCCAACAGCTGGAGTTACACGGGACCTCAGTGCCCTCTATCTGCTCGGATCCTCCACCGAGGCGGACGCAAATCTATTTTCTAATATTCAGGTCCATCGTCTTGCATATTGTTTGAAGGGAAGAGTCAGGGGAGACAACAAACGCGGGAGGGTTATTGTTCTCGCACAGCTTGACAGAAAAGCATCTCTTCTACAAACATACGTGCTTTTGTTTTTGATCAGCGGCGGGGCGGCAACATGCAAACAAACTTTGTGGAGAACGGTGATGCAACTCTGATGTGAGAACGAAAAATCTGCACCGGTAATTCAGTTTCCATCACAAATCAGTTTCTATTTATCGTTCAACTCAAACGACTGTAAACAATTAATTTAAATGACAGTTATCAATAAAGAAATATGACTTAAAATGGGATATCTGGGCACGTTACATGCATCATTAACAGAATCCCAACACAGCAAATAAATCAAAAAGTGGATTTACATTAGTGTTTATTAAACAAAAAGTTTATAATTAATAATTAATAAATATATGGCAAACGATGCCAGGAAAAAATAAGGGAAGGAAAAAGTTTGAAATATTTATATATTTTGGATAAAAGGGATCGTAAATTATTTTAGTTGTTGAAGCAAACAATAATAAATAGTTTTCAAATGTTTAATTAATATTACATTATACACAACACATTTGTCAGAATCAATCAATAAATATATGGCAAACAAAAATAATTATTTTCAGGATAATATTAGGGGGAGAAATGGTTTTAAATATATATATATATATATATATATATATATATGAGGGATCATACATGATTTTGTTTCTGCAGACGACAAATAAATAGTTAGAATTTCTTAAGGGGTTTGATCTAAAAAAAAAAACAAAGACACATTCTTATTGAATAAAACAGTTTCCAAAAGTGATTTGATGTGTGAAAATAATTTACAATGAGAAAAATTCAAAATGTCTTTTTTCACACTGACCAGACAAAAACAAAGAGATGGCCTCATGTGGCCCCTGAGCCTCACCTTTCCAAAGTATGTCCTTGACTCTTGAACTCATTTATCTAAAATCATTGAGTTGCTTAAATGATTCTTATATTTTTAAATCTTAAACCATACAAAATACAACAAGGTGTTGCTGAATAGTAGAATAATAATAACCCCCACAAACGCTCACATCACTACCTGTGCTGACTTTTCAGACGTGGCGCAGGAAAATGAACGAGCGTGACTTTTCAGCCATCGCAGAGGGAACGGCAATTTGCGTAATTTATGGTAAATTTGGCATTTTCGAGATGGCAAAACCAGAAAAGCTGTGTAGACAAGCGCACTAATGTTCTCCATGGCAGCAGTTATCGTAATTATAATCATCTTTTTCATGCTTTTATTGGAATAAAATGATTATTTATGTGTTGACATTTGACTTTTATAAGCATTTGGTGCATCGTTAAAATAGCTGGTAAAGAATTGATTGAGGGTCTTTGTTGTTACCTGAACTTATACACGGTACGTGCTCCCTAAAAGAAATCCAGGAAGTGTCTCACACTCTACAACCCTCGATAGTTTGTGGTTTATTGATTTTCCTTTTACGAACCCACATACATGATCAAGACGCGCCCGAATCCCCGATGCACACGGAGTGAGAGAGAGAGAGAGTCGGAGATAGAAATGCGATGTGGGAATGGCTGTTCTTGTCTGAGTCATCCTGGTTTGTTTTTCAGCTCTCACTCAACAGTCCATTAGCTCGGTGTTAGAAAGGCTGGTATTGGATTCTGGCTGACATGTTCCCCCAAGTCTGAGAGCACCAGATGAGGGCACATGCTGTGCTGAGTGCTCTTATATTGCACATACACATTTGTGCGTGCGCACACACACACACACAGACACATACATTCTCTTGCTGAAAAAAAAAAAGGAAGAAGGAAATAGATAAATTCGACAAGGAACGGCGGTAAAATGTCTGGTTTCAAAAAATAAGAGAGTTGATCTTTTCTACAAGTAAAAGTTGTGGAGCTTATATTTACACAGTAAGTCAGAAATAGACTAAAAACAAATATGATTTAAATGAGTTTATTTAAAATGATTAGGTTAAGATTGGATTTTTTTTTTCATATGAAATACAATGGTTGATTGTTTCATTTTTATACAAATAAAGGTTTTTAAAAATGTTGAATGTTTTAATGAAAGGAATGACAACAAAAAGACAACAAATCTAAATATTAAATACTCATTTTAAATGGTAGAATTTGTGAGAATAAAGTATTAAATTAAATAATTACAAATGTAATCGAATAATAAAATGAAGTGAAAACCTGGAACTTGGCAGGTCCATGTCACGTAAATAGTCTGAACTAAAAAATAGGGCTTCTTGGAGTCTTAAACTCGTCATTTTATGTCTTTGAAAAGTAAAATATAAACATATCTAAAGTAGTTTTTCCAAGGTCAATAAGTAAAACTACCAAAAGGGAAATTTTGTCTAATTAAAATAGATTTTTTATTATCCTTATTATATTATAATACAATGGATTTTTTTTGTTATTCAGTAAGTCAAATTTATTCTGAATTATAAGAAATAAAAGTGTCTAAAAGTGTTCGATGCTTATCAAAGGTCAATATTGTCAAAGTCAAAACACAGAATCTAAGTCCTTTTTCCTGCGCTAACCCTGTGTATCGATCTCCTCTCTGTTCTTCCAGGGGCAGCCAACCACCACACACAGTCCACGCTTCGGCCTCCGCTGCCGCCGCCCCACAACCATCACACCCTGTCCCACCAGTCGGCCAACAGCCTGAACAGAAACACCCTGAGAGGCGGACGCAACCCCATCCACGCACCAGCTCCCGGCACGGGCGACGGGCCCACCACCCCGGAGTCGGTCCAGCTACAAGACAGCTGGGTACTGAACAGTAACGTCCCGTTGGAAACCAGGTCAGAACCTTCTATTTTTACAGCTGACAGCTCCACCAGACACTGATTTCTCCTGTCGCTCATGGTGAACGAGCAATAGTGAGGTGATCGATAGCCAGGAATGAAAGGTCAGAGCTGCTCAACAACATTCCTGTGAACACAGAAATGAGGAGGAGACGTGAAAGAGGTCTGTGGTTGAAAACTGTACAGGACTCGCTTTAGCGCGTTCAAAACAAGAGGTCCTCAATATTGACGTTTATAAGAAAGATAGAACATTTTATTGAGAAGCTGGTTTTTGAATCAACAGATACATTCATTTTGTTCTATGATTAAACCGTCTAATTGTTGTTTTTTTATCTCATCTAAAATACCTGAGAAATTTGGGGTTTTTTCTACAAAGATCAGAAAAAAAAGATTGTTATATGAGATAAAAGTGTCTTCATAAAGCGTTTTATTGAGACTCAAGTGTTGCCTTTAGTTGAGTGTCATAATAGAATTGTAATAATAGTGGTCACAATGAAGGTCATTTTCGGTTATTTATTCATTTTCTGCCGCTTATTCTCTTATCCGCACAACCATTCTCTCTCACACTCACACCTACAGACAATTTTCTAAAAATTCCCGATCAACCTCTGTATGTTTTTGGATTGTAGGAGGAAACCGGGGTACCCGGAGTAAACCCACAAAACATGGGGAGAACATACAAACGCCAGATAGAAACTATCAAGTTAATTTTTCATCTAGGTAGTTTGTATTCAACAGTTAACGGCAGCCCTTTAGATTCCTAAATCTTCAAGAAATCGTTTGGTGACTCCTGGTCCTAATCATTAGAAAATATAAATAAAATAAACCTTCAGTTCTGGTTACAGTGTGTGCCACTTCCTGGTGTGACTAACAACTCAAGCTAAAGAAAAACGACCAAAAAATGTATTTTAGAGATACACTTTTTTATTTAAAAATATATAAAACAATTTAAAAAATGAATTGCATCATTTCTTATCCCAAGTTATTATAATACTAATTTATCATAAATAAGCTGAAGGTTAAAAATGCATTTTGCGCACACTTTCAAGCTCACTAGTCAGTATGTGTAACCTTCTTATTTAATGACTCTTCATTCACCAAAGCCTCTTCAGCTGCATCTGGAGGGACTGAATTTTCTTCATAACAGTATCAATATTTATTGAGATACATTTGAAGTCGTCTCAGTTCGGACTCCCTCGTGGAGGAGTTTTTTCCTCTACGGAGCCGGGCTGTGAAAGTGCTCCATTTTGAATTTTCAATTTCTCACTGCTCCTTCAAAGGTCAGCATTAAAAAAAAAAAAAAAAAAAAGAAGCAGCAGCTGTAACTGGTGAGTGATTTTTAGATTTAAGGATGAAATAGTAGCTTTTTTTTTCTAGAAGAAAAAGGCACTATTTGAGTTAGTCTTTGATTCTGAAAGCTTTCTACACACATTTACATTGGTGATGCAGAGGAAAGCAAATGTCATTAGTCAACGCCAGCGTGCATGCAACCAGGAAGTAGCGGAAATACAAACCGTTTTTCAAATCCTACACATTTACTTATCGTCTGCACAAAGCACACTTAGCAAGCAAACAGAGCATTCATGCAGGTTATTACTATTCATGAGAGGGACACTGGCTACACGCTCGCTAGCATGCACGCTCGTCCTCTCCAAGCATTTACTCTGCAAGCTGTAGTTGTGTTTCTCCTGCTGGGCGCCGGGGCTTCCAGCTCTGATGGTCCCGGTTAAGCTCCCCAGTGGGCCGGCCCAGTGCAATATTAATGAGGCCCGGCCATGTTTAATTCAGCTTCACTGATCTCAGGTCCATGCTCGACTTGTGCTGATGCATGGGAACATGAGTAAGAAGAAGCTTTAAATAGACGTGCCGTTCTTTGTTTATGTGTTGCCATGGCGACAATTACGACATGTTAAACGTTAAAGCCTCAAGATTTTAATATTTTGGTTTCCTTAGTTACTGACAATAATGATTGACCGGAGCTGTCACTGCGACCAGTTGGGATAAAGAATAATGCTGAGTCACCACCTTTTGCTCATTTCCTGTGTGACATCTATGAGCATGAATTATTTGTCGTCTTACAAGAAGCAAATGTAGATTTTTTTTTTTTTTCTTTAACAGATCTTTTGAGACAAGCACTCTTTTCTGCACAGATTCATGCTGCCTTAAATTATACTTTCTAAATTTCGGTGTCAAATCGTGTGCGACTAATAAAAAAGAATGTGATGAAAAAGTAAGAAAACAAAAGGTCTTAACAATAAAGCATTTTCTCTGTGCGCACCACTCACTCATACGCCGGCGGCAGGAGGCTGTAACCCAGCGTGCCAGGTGAATCATCAGCAGCAGCGACCAGGGTTAAGTGTCTTGCTCAGGGACACGACGACAGAAACACGTCCATAGATGGGAGTGATCACACCTTTACGAGCCATTTCTTACTCTTTGACCTTGAAAGGGAGGAGTGAGTAGAAAAGCAATGGGATTACCTATACCCCTGTCAAGGAGCTCATTACAGATGAAACTATCCAATCCCAGAATACACTTAAATGACAACACAACTCCCATGATCAAGAATTGAAATAAATAAAACAGTTTTATTTCTATTACATTTATTTCCAAGCTATTTATTTTTATCTTGCCTTCTTTTAGAAAAGGTTAACCCTTGTGTTATCTCAGGGTCAAGGTGACCCGAAGGCCCGAAAACAAATGTGTTTGTGGTTACCTTGGCCAGAGTTCGTTCACCTTGAACCAGAGGCAACACAAGGGACACCACAAACACATTTGTTTTCAGGCTTTCGGGTCACCATGACCCTGAGATAACACAAGGCTTGATATAAAAATTAAAAAAAACACAGATAATTATTATCTATATATTTATTATTATTTAAGTTATTGATCTCAACCTATTTTAAATATATTTTGTTTTGGCTATATAATTTAACGGATTTATAATGTAGCTAAATATCCTTTTTGATAGGGCCGAGGTTAGAAATATTTGATTTATTCCCAATGTTTATCTAATCTCAATTTACACCTTAAAACCTTAATGGAATTGTGATGTTTTGTCAGCGGTTGAAAGAACAAAAAGAACAAAATGACAATGTTTAACATATTTTAACTTCATTTTTAATCTTGTTTTGGTTGTTTTGCCTGACAGACTGTCTACTTTAAGTTATTATCTTATTTGTACATTATTATTGATTATTGTCGTAACATATGATTCAGTAACATATGGGTCTCGTGTTTTCAAGATTTTTTAGCTGGTTCTCCATTGAGTTTTAGCTGTTTTAAACCAAACTTGCATGAATCCAAATGAACTGTAGAACAGCACCAAATTGTTCCAACATTTCCTGAAAGTTTAACAGACACAAACAAACAGCAATCACAATATCTAGTAGGAAAATTGTGTCGAACTCATATGACCGGCAAATGGTTGTCTCGAATAAAAGTGGATACATGTTCATGTTAATATCATGATCTATAAAGATGCCAGTGTTTAATACATTATTATTGGTGACAACAAATGAACAGAGTCTTACGAAAAAACTGAAAATGATGAATAATGAACCTGCTTGATGGGTGTTTGATAGGCCAAGATAAATTGAGCCTCAAAGAGTAAAGAATAATATCGCAATCAGACTCATAGTTCCCGTTACAGACATTTTAGATGATATACTTTTGTTGACGACCGCTTATCTCAACTCTGAGTCATCGTCAATCTCCCTCAAAAAGCGGTGAAACAATTAAAAAAAGTTATTTAAAGCATCTTGCTGTACCTTTGTTTGCTAACGTATTCAGGGTGACCCCGAGACCACACTGTGTTCCGGATCTGCCGTCGTGTCTGTCACTGCTCGCTCTGAAAGTGTCTCATCATGCCGCTGATAAGACTTCTCTGCTTCAGCAAATCGAGTCAACTCCGACAAACCTTATTCCCAAATGCTTTCCGAGTTCCTAACGACTGCGGAAGATTTAAAGACAATAGAAATAGAAGCTACATATGTTATGAGTAAATATCGCTTTGAACATTTGGAGCAATATGTTTTGAGAAAACAATTTTTTTTAAAGAGTCAAAATGGCTTTGATGTTTAGTTTGCAATCCATAAAAAAAAAGTTTTGTGGTTAGAATTTCATCTCGAGAATTCAGAAACAAATTAGTTTGGTGGCTTATGATACTATCGCGTTGGTCACATTTGGCGCTCAGCTGGGATCACACATTAATGAAAACCACACCAGAGAGTTTTATGGCTTCACATCCGTGCCCAGATTGGCCTCGGCTCTGTGGGCCGGGGTGTCGGCGGACGCTGGGGCGGGCTGGCCGAAGCCACCGATGGTTCTCTGCCAGCTCGCTCCGGCCAAACAATGGCGAAACCGGCAGAATCTCCTCCCCCTCATTACGACCGGGGACCTCGGAGATGGCGACGGCGCCGCGTGTGATCGTATGCTTTCCGTGGCGACATTTGCATGCGAGTGTGTGTTTTTTTTCCCGGGTTTTTTTTTTGCGCCTGCTTGTCCCCGCAGTAATCATATGTAAATCCTGGCATTTGTCGTCCACTCGTTATAGCAAATGTGTGTGCGCATGTGTGTGCTTTGGCTCCACCTGTCAATCTGACAGGCGCTGAGAGGATGAAGATTGATCACCTGAGAACACCCCAGGGCCTCCACCGACTGGCGGGGAGAAAGAGAGGTAGTGGGGATATTGCAGAAGTTGGGGGGCGAGCGAGCGAGGGAGGAGAGGGAATGGTTTACGGGGGAGAAGGGAGAGATAAGTAGGGGAGCCGGGCGAAAAGAAATGAAGAGAGGTCGTGATTGAAGGAGATTGTTTTGGGGAATGTGTGAGGGAGAAGATAGAAAAGTCAGATGAGGGTGACTGGGGACCCGTGGAAAACGTAGATACATTTACGGGTGTGAGATAAATGACTATCGATGGCCGCGAGCGAGGCGGAGGTGCACACTTCTTTGTTCACATGCCTGTACATGTGTTCCAGCCCGGCCTCAGATTGGTCCCTCGGCTCCTCCCGGGCCAGGTGTTGCCACTTTCAATCTCATGCTGTGATCTGAGGACATGCTCTCTCCCGGCCAGCGCTCTCGAAAAGGCGGGGATGAGACTGGACCACTGAAACTGGGTTTTGCGGGAAGCTTAATCTACCCGGACGGACCCGGGGAAGGTGCGGGAGTTGAGAAAACTCTCAGATGCTATTACTTTTGGGAACACGTTTTGGAGATGCAACCAGTGGGAACAGCAGGGGGCGGGGAGAGGGAGAGGGGGCAATAAGATAAAGAGAGTGCAGAGAAATTATTCATATCCAGCATCAGCCAGTAGTGTTATCAGGCTTTGTTAATTATGTGAAGAGCAGCAACACGGGCGTGTGTACACTCCAGATGTAATATTCTGCATTATCACAGCGAGCTAATCCTCTAACAAGGTAGGCTCCCTCTATTATAAGTCTTATCGTATTCTTGTTGAAAGAGAAATGATAAGAATATTTTACATTTCAATGATACATTATGAAGATCCGAGTAGTAATCTTGTACAACTTTGAGAATACGCATATAAATATATGGATAATTACGTTCCACCAAATATACCTCTGGACACCATGATTCACAACCACTTTATTGTAGATGTCCTCTGTCTCTCGTCTTCAAATGTCCAAACTGTCTTATTCTGGTCTTTCTTACATTCAGCTCTCTCATGGGTTTAGTATATACTTGTGTTAGAATAACAACAAAGTCAGAAACCTTTCAGTACCAGCACTCGTCCCAAACCACTGAAGGTCTTTGGACCATGCTTGCCTTTTTATTCGAAAGCTCAGAGCATGACACACTTAAATACAAACAGTTTGTTCATTTGTTGCTGGACACAGCCAGCAAAAAAGCGGTTTTCTGTATGAGTAAGTGAGCGCGGCATAACAGCCTGCACGGGGCGACCAACTCGCATATCATGGTGTATCTTAAAACACAAACTGTCATTTCTCGAGAAACAAAACTCTAACTGGGCACATTCCATCCAGCTCGTTGTGACTACATGTTTATTGTGAAGACTATAAACGCAACATAAATTCTTTAACAATACTGTACTAGCTAAGGTATCTGGGTGAGCCAACACTTTTGAAATTATCTACAGTTTTTAGAGACTATCAAAAAACCTAGTAGGAAACATGTAGACCCCCTTCGCCCCTTTGAGTGTGACACCCTCTACTGGAATGTTGAAGACCGCTTATCAGTCATCAATAAAAATCAACACATCATCAGCAAACAGCCTGAGTTCGGAGTATTATTGCTGTTTGACTCCACGGTCATTCTGTACTTCTGCATAACAAACAAGGTGAGAATGAGAGGTCACACAGAAAATAGAAATATAAAGTCATACAATTGTTAGCTCCAAGAACCCTCAATGGCATAGGTTGTCCTTCTACAATAGATACCTGACAATGGAATCCACAAAGAGGCAGTTGGGAAAGTTGCGTGGAAACAAAGTGAGTGTGGCAGACAGCATTGAAGGAAGTTTGTGTCTAGATTTTTATGAAAGTATTTCTTGTGCTCGTTTTGTGAAGCTAAAATAAAGCAGTTTTTTATTTGAGAGACAGTCGAGAGCCACACATTAGCTGGGATTACAGTTTCTCCTGAGGAAGCCGACGTATTTAACCATCACACTTTCACATCGTGAGAATATCATAGGAATTGCTAATTCAATTGACGCTCACCTGCTGTTCCAGGAACATGATTCGAAAATGACTCCACCTGTTAACAGCTTCCGATTTTGATCATCAAAACAAACCCACAATTGTCCCTCTATCAAAGGATGTTATTTGCAGGTTGTTGTTAGTCCATCTGCTTTTATTATTCCCTGCAATTGCTGCGGGAAGCAGCTCACGACGGCATCCTTCAGAGCGCTCCCGGACCTCTTTTGTTTTCATCCTCTGAGCTGACTGTCCACAGAGCAACCTCCATTAATTGTTGGCCTCCTCTAATGATGATTCACCGAGTGCTGTCCTGATCAGTCACATGTTTGTGTGCGTCCATTCGCCCGAGAGGACCGACTGGCTTTGACTTCCTGCTAATTACCCAACATGCTCTCTGTTCTGCGGATAATTGTCCAGGTCCTTCCCATTGGGTGCAGAGTATTGGAATGAAGCGAAAAAACGCATCCTCTCCTTTTTCTCTTTGTCTCTTTAGTCGTCAACCCAGTCCCTTTATGTCACGTTCTGTTAGATGAATGCCTCCTCCCAAACGTCTCCACGAAGAACACGCCTGACGCGCATTGAACCGACAGCTAACAGCTTTAGCCACAAGCCAACCCATGATTGAAATAATTATCATAATTACCAAAAGACTATTTATAATCTTTCGGTTTTCTCAGCATCAGGAAGACTTATCTGAATCTGCCACATGCCGATCACTGGATGGTGTCACTAGTGTACTACTGCTGTGGTAATGATAATGGTTGATGCATTGATGTTTCCAAGCCATTGGGATGAGGATCAGCTCATGTAAAAAATGGGTTGGATTCGCACCTTCTTGTACTGATAACAACTATATATGTGTGTCTTCTTCTTCTTCATTATCCTTAAACTATAAAAATTTTAATAAATAATGTGAACAAATAATACACAATTTAATTTTTGGGAGGAAGCCAGAGTACCCTGAGTAAACCCAAGAAGACCAGCATCCTGCTCTCAGTTTATAGAAATGTTGTATATTTACTAGTGGTGTTTGAGTACAGCTAACTCTTTCACTGAAATAAAAATGTTAGATTTTATATCTGTTAAAAAAAGAAAATTGTAATTTCTAAGACATTAAGGTTTTATTTTTAATATTTTATCTTCAGTTTACCCTAATTTATTAAAAGTTGAAAGAAAAAAATGCAAAGCAACTGCAGAAAGATTCAAACACACTTTTTATTATTTAATGTAACTCTTTAAGCACAAATAAATGTGTTTTTGGTTGTAAGTTAAATAATATAATTATATTTAATTCATCTATCCAATGAGAAAAATATTACTTGATATGAACCATTATTTTTATTTTTTATTTAATTTGCTTTAAGTTAAGTTGAGTTTGATACAGATGTAACATAAATATTAGGGCTGTCGCAATACACTAATCTCAATACACGATTTGATACGATTTATTCAAATACGATTCAATACATTATTATTCAGATCAATGATACGATTCAATACATTATTATTCAGCTCATGATACGATTCAATGCAATATTTCAATATAGGAAAGGTTTTTGGGGTACTGAACTTTAGCGACATCTTGTGATTCTTCACTTTTTATCTTGGTTGAAGTAATAGAAATGAAAGACAAAATATTGCCAAAGATCATCTTTAAAAGCAGCTGTAGCTGGCTGTATTTCACAGGACTTCATTGTTGCTGCCGAGGACATGATGATGATGACTACGGCCGTCTTAATTTCAACACCAAAAACGAACAAACGCAGTGAATATTTGCAGTTAATTGTAAAAATCAAAATCAATCTAACTTTATAAAACAAACACTTTATTAAAATATATAACCATAAAATAACTTTAATAAAGAATAAAATATTATTAAAACCAGGAAAAAAACGTAAGCATAACATGAACAAGAATATAATATATATTTTTCTCTGACCGTAATTTTCAGATTGTAGTCATGAAATCGACTCTATTTTTTAATGCAGTTTACACAAGTGGCAAGAATTAAGTTGTTCTGTTTGGTTAGGAAAGTGGCCATGATTGACAGATGCTCAAATAGACACTCAAATGCGGTCCTCATGATGATTCCGTCCATATTTCATCCCTCTCTGATTCCTTCCTCCACTCTCTGCGGATGCAAATTAAGTAATTGGTCACACAAACTCTGCAATCTGAGGCAAGAACGCCCACTTAAATTTGGAATCTTCTCCGGCGTGTTTCGAGCGCTCTAAGTGTACGACAGGATGCATGACAGCGAGGTAACAGTGGTTATCCTTGAGGAGTGTGGGGGGGGGCGGCTGTTGGCAGCTCAACAGGAAGAGGCGGAGGTGGTCGGGGTCTCTGTCAGCTCCCCCTAATTACGTGTGACGTTTCAATGCTGGACCTCTGTCAAAAAATGCCACACTTTTCACACACACCCCTGCCCAGTGATACCAAGTTATGATTGCTGCCTGCCTGCTATGATAGAAGCGCACCACGGTGCTCCGAAAAATAAATTCAATGTCAATCCGGGAGCACGTTACACACTTTCCCAGCCCCTGCTAGTAATTAGTACAGTTTCTGGACATATTTCCAACTCTTCTGCACAGTGACGCTTTTGTACGCCGTCAACAAGAATGAATAAATTCATCACATACCCCACAACAGCTGGACATAACCAGCTCTTTTTTTTTTGTGCTCACTCACTCTTGGAGTGGAATTAATTACCGCCGGCACTGCCATTATTGTCATGGCTGTGGGCACGACTCGCTGGTTGACACGGGTGTGTGTATATGTGTGTAAGTTTATGCACGCACATTAATATTGATGGCAGTGACACTGAGAGGGTGGTATTTTTAGACATTGTATTCCTTCACGTGCAACCTCCTGAAGCTTTGTCAAATCCCCCCCCCCTCAAAAAAAGTACCCTCTTTCTGTAGATTTCCCTCAATCCCTTAACACAAGAGACGGTAAAACACGATTCAGCAGGACATCAATTGGACAATGAGCAGTATTAGATGAGGAGAGTAAAAGAGAATCAGAACACTGACGGAGTGAATAATTGAAGAGCTGGATTGGCGCTCGCAGAGTAAATCTTGAGAGCATCACCAGTTTTCGGCAACTGTCTTTAGACAGGCAGACACGAGTAAAGACGCCTGTGTTACCAAACAACACCAATTACACACATCGTGAACCGGGAAGAGAAGTGAACAAGAATGTGGCGTGTTTTGTATTTTCGACACCTGGAAAATGGAACAAATGCAAATACAACATAGGCTTCACATTAAACGCTGCTGTTGATCATTTAGGCAGGAAATTAGTTATAAAAGTAAAACATTTCGGGTGAATTAATCAAATAAAACAGTATTTGCAGAAGTCCAACTCACTCAATTGCTACATATTTTTAGACTTCTAATATTTTATATATTTTTATTGTTTATTTTTATTGTAATGTATCGTTTTTTTTCATTTTTTCGTTTATTTTTACCATTTTGTTTGAATATATTCTTTAAATTTGCACTATATTGTATTTTATCATGCTATTTCTCGTTACAACGGATGCTGCAAATAACATACATTTCTCTCTGTGAGATTAAACAATAATCTATCTATCTATCCATCCATCCATCATACATCCATCATCCATCCATCCATCTAATTTTTAGCCTTACTATTTAACGACACACGACACAACATTCCTTCGTGATGACGGTCTCGCTTCATTTCTTCCCCTATATTTAATTCAGATTTATCCGGCCATCTTAAAAATAATATGTTTTAATTGACAGCTGACAGATCCAATTCAATCTTTTAATGCTCCGACTCGATGGGTGGGACGGCCCATTTCCTAATTTATCTAATTTATCGGCGAATGGTCCAATCAGCTGGACATTCACAGACATAGCAGTAAAGTTAAAGTACTCAAATTAACCAATAAAAATGCTTTATTTTCATACATCTGTCGCTAACCCCAAGCATATTTTGTAAGTCCAGGGTTCAGAAATTGAGAATTTATGCTAATAAAATCCCGACAGTTGTGAGTTACCAGATCCTACTTATCATTTTTAAGTGAGTTAGTCAAGCTAGAAAGACCCTCAGCATCCTAAAATCCTCTTAACTTAAGTGATTCACGCCATGGGCACACATATGGCAAAGAAACTCTACATAAATTATAATTCTATATGTGGTTTTTGGAAGGAGGGGGGGGTTTCTTTGCACTGTAGTTTCCTTCAACAGATAAACATACATTTCTAGTTTCGATTTACAGCCAACATGTCTGCTCAAAAAGATGGAGGCTTGCAATCAGTATCCTACTTGTGTCAAAATTACACCATGGAGTACAAGTATCAAACATTTTAAGCAGATAAATATACAGATAATGCCACTCAAAATGCCCTTCGTCAAACGGCTGCCTCGAGTTTTCTCGATGGAGATTGTTAAAGTAAATTTGATTTGATTGATTGACTGAATTCCTCCTGAGCTGCAATTCCTCGTGAATCCACAGGGGGAAGCAGTAAACACATCCTGTCCCCAGTTATTAATTATAAACAGGTGAATATGTTTTTAGAAAACGTAGTGGATGCACTACAGGTCTGCAAAGTTTCAGTCGGATGAAAAATGTGTTCCTTAAATCACAATAATCAGTTAAAATAAATCAATATTTCTATATGCAACAATTAATTGATTGTCATTATCACTGTATTATTTTCAATTTATTCCAGAAGACAGGTCAAGTTTTAAATTATTTCTTATGACGTAATACACAGACTTGTAAAAGAAAAGTTGTGTAAACAACATATTCCTCGTCCTCTGATCCGTCACGCTCGCCCGAGGGCGTCTTCTGTCAGACCACCTGGGTCTTTGTTGGAGTTGCCCTCGCTCTTTGTGTCGAACCACAATGCTTCACTTCTTTCTCCTATTTCCTTGAAAAGTTTTCTTTTCTCATTTCTCTTTCAACCACGGCGCCATAGGTACATTCCTGAAGTATAGAAAATATCTGACCTATTTGTAAGTGAATAAATCGAGACATAATTAGATGTTGAACTTGCTGACGAGAAGCGATTATGTGAAAGGATGTAAGGAATACCATTAAAGCAGAGGCATTGTGAGTTGAAGGAGCAGCGGCTCTGAATATAAGTCGGTTTCTCTTTTATCCTGTCCTTGAGCTCTGACCTGACATTAATGGAGACATGGATAAGGGTCAGAGGTTCACCAGGAAAAAGCAAGCATATTAGAAAAGGGTGAAATATGAGCCACAAATATAAAAAATGGTCTCCACTGTTGTACTTCATAGACTCACCGGTGCTTTCCTTCCACAGACACTTCTTGTTCAAGACGTCTTCAGGGACCACCCCACTCTTCAGTAGCTCCTCCCCTGGTTATCCTCTGACATCGGGGACAGTCTACTCTCCGCCCCCTCGTCTGTTACCACGAAACACCTTTTCCCGCTCTGCCTTCAAACTAAAAAAGCCGTCCAAGTACTGCAGCTGGAAGTGTGCTGCGGTGACGGCCATCGCTGCTGCCGCCCTGCTGGCCGTCTTGTTGTCCTACTTCATCGGTGAGTGAACCATCAACTCTCTCTCAATCGAACATGAGTTGGATTAAAGCTTCATTTCTGTGAAGGTGTTGGTCAGAATCATACACACATAAACTTAAACAAAAGTAAAATAAGTCAGTAGCTTACTTTCGGTTTAAGAAATCCCTTATTATACTTTAACATTAATAAAAAGTATTCTTTTCACTAAAATCTTCATAAAACTTTTTTTGCATGTACCAAAGAAAGTTCTTAAAGCTCCAGTGTGCTTTAATTTTAATTAATTGAAATTATTAGTTTTGCAACATCACAAATGTTTCTATTTGAAGGTGTACATTAAACAAAAAGGGATTAAAATAAAAAATTACAAAATAAAAATAAGTTTGAATTAAAATATGCTAATTTATTACACAATTTATCACTAACTGTAACACGATTTTAAAGATAATTCCAGTATATGAAATCCACCAAAAAAACATACAAAACAAAATAACCCAACAAACTAAATTATATTATATTAAATTATAGGTGTTATATATAGTAACCAGTTTGCTTACTTACTGTATCTTACTATAAGTTATGAGGTTAGACCATAATTATTATTATGTGGTGATGGTTTTAAATTGTTTTAAAAAGGTACAATTTAAATTTAAAAGTTTAAATAATCTTGTGTTCTTAGTAACAGCTAACTTAAGTTAGTAATAAGAATGAGAAAGTGGAGTGGGCGGGACAAATGACAGCCTAGTTTGATTGACATTTCACCATCCAATCATTATCATGGGTCAATTGATGATTCTACCGTACAGTCTGTTGAACAAGTCGAATTTGTTTCACTTTTTTGTTGAATAATTTCATTAATTTGTTGTTACTAAGGTCAGCGTTTTATAATATTGTTAAAATAAATGCTCTTGACAAACATCTCACCAACCTTTACGTAAAAGTGTCATTAAAAAATGAACTAGTGTTTGTTGAATTCTGCAGAACCAGTAAATTCCTGCGTATGAGAAGCAGCGGCACCATAATACAGGTCGCTCCTTCTCCCAGCTATATAATCTATGCAGCGTCAAGAAGCGGCACAGAGACACCAGAACAGGATGTTGCGGAAAACACTTACTGACTTTTACAAATAAAAAAACACGGCAGGATCGCGGCGTCTGTGTCACCGCCGTCTTCAGATGCACTGTCAAACCGGAGCTCAGCAGGAGTCCTGGCCTGCGCTCGGCATCAGTAAACAATCAGACACGCAGACGGAAAAGATACATAAACTGCGGCGTATCGGGAGTGTTTTTGTGTGGCGGTATCAGTAGAGGCGGAAATCTTGATACGCCCAGCGGGGTGGCGGATGTTTTCAACTGATCTGAAGCCAACATCAGGTCTTTCAGGTGTATAAGGCGCGGCAGATACTCCGACGAGAGCACTTACAGAATATGTCATTGCGGCGTTCCCGAGTCTTCCAGGAGCAAAAAGGAATTGTTTCATGAATGCGACGTACTGTAAAGAGGTTTTTTTCCTTCCATTCCTAACTGACCTCTTTCACCCCGAGACCAGGATCTTTGTTTCTTTGTTTGAGAAGTGGTGCATGTATGTGTGTGTGTGGGGGGTGTGAGAGTGTGTGTGTGTGTGTGTGTGTGTGTGTGTGTGTGTGTGTGTGTGTGTGTGTGTGTGTGTGTGTGTGTGTGTGTGTGTGTGTGTGTGTGTGTGTGTGTGTGTGTGTGTGTGTGTGTGTGTGAACATGTGTGGGGAGGCACAAGTGTCACTGAGCCCTTGATTGGACTCTCACCCAGGAGACCAGAGTCAACAGATGGGAACTTAGCAAACAGTAGAATCAGCAGAATAAACAATCCCCTGAACATCATTTATTAATGCCACTTTAAATAATGTATCTGTTCACATATATAGACACCATAACTTTTTTTTTAATGCTTTTCTATCAATATATGCTGCATCAGCAATTCTACAAAACTGATACTAATGTTTAAAATCCAACTCAGATTGAGAAAATACTTTAAATGAATCCCCAAGGGGAAATTGCTTGTAGTCATCTATTATTTATTTAAATAATTGTTTTAGTTTATAGATATTTTTAGTATCAAATAATACATAGGGGTAAAGTAAAAGTCTAAAATGTCTAGGTTACCAAATTATAAATGAGGAAAAAAACTATTAAAAATATCAGTATACAGGTGTAGATATAAATACTAGTATGCTTGTGTACATTTTCCAGTGTGGTTTAATGCAGGTTATTATTGCACAGAATAATTATTGCACCAATTTAATTTTAAATAAAAGTTTATGTAAGACGCAGAAATTGTAAATCTATATTCAGAAAGTCTGCAACTATCACAGTTATATACGCTAGCTATGCTAGCAACTTTACCATTAGGTTTACAAAGTACTTCAGATTATGTCATGTTTTTTGTTTTTAACAATGTCTCCCAAACAATTGTGTACTACTTAAAGGTAAAAATTAAGCTTACAGACCCATCTGACTACTTGAGACCTTGTCTTCTGCAGGGTTTATATTGATTTGATCTGATTTCTTAGATGCAACTTAAAGAAACTGTGTCTTTGTAAAAGCCAGAAGCATTTAAGATAGGTACGTTAACAATATCTTGGTGAGAAAAAAAGACTAAAGTCAAAGGTTTTTTAGCCAACGACTTACATGGAACTTAATTGATGCAGAAAGAGGCAAAGAAACATGCATGTTATCTGAGAGTGCAGGCGACAGAGAGAGAGTTGAATAACCTATTTTCTGTCATGCTAATGCTGTTGAAGATCATGTGAGTGAATTACCAAGTGGCTCATTAAGTAAATGTCACATTAAAATACATACCAAGGCATGAAATGTTTGTTAATGTCATGTTCAAAGGGCAACTGGGACATTCGTCTTGTAGACTTGAGCAACTCTGTGTATGTTTTTTTTAATAATAGATATCCCTTGCTGTTATCTCAGGGTCAAGGTGACCCAAAGGCCCGTAAAAAACAAATGTGTCCGTGGAATCCCTTGTGTGGTCTCTTGATCAAGATGAACGACTTCATCCACCACTTTATATGTATTAATGGAAGCCAGAGAGGTGGTTCACTTTAACCCGGAGACAACACAAGAGAGATCTCAAACACATTTGTTTTCGGGCCTTTGGGTCACCTTGACCCTGAGATAACACAAGTGTAAATAAAATGTTACTACATAGACATGAACTTAAATTGGGTTTTATTTTTTGAGAAAACAAATTAATACTATTTGCTGCATTACAATCAACTGCAATACAATTACAACAATCTAATCAACACGTTATTTTTTGGATAAATTCTGCAGATGTGAAGGATGTGTGCGAGTGCAGAGCGTGAAACCCTTGCACATCCCCTCAGAGTGCCCTTGAGTGTGTTGCGTGTCCTTCAGAGGAGATCAAGGCCTCCTAGCCTGAGGGCACAAAGACAGATCCCTCCTCTCCCAAGTCACCGCCGGTCATTCCGTGCCGGCCGGCCACATATGGCGCCGCTGAAACGGGCCGGGTGGAGGAGACGGAGCCAGGAGGGCTGCAAAGTTCATTACACCTTGCAGATGCTCACTGGTTAGGACGTGGAGCCATGAAAACAAAATAACAACGTGTGCATAATTGTGAAGGGCAAAATAAACATTTGTTTTCTTTTCTTTTTTTTAACGCCAGAAGCTAAAGATGAATCTAATTAGGCATATAAGACACAAATGTTGCATTTGGCCTTGTCTATTTTTATATCTATTGTGGAGTACAATTATGCAACCACTCATTAACACAATAATACTTTATTTTTACATGTATTACTATCTAACATAAATTAATACATTAGTAACTAGAAGCGCAATTTTCCTTCCTTTAACTTTAAAACACAAATTTACACAAAGTAAACATACTTTCATACGTGGTACTGTATGTTTTAATACGTATATTGTAGCAAGCAGCAGTTACGACGAAGACCCTTGTCATTATTCATGTTTATACAAATACATTGTTTCATTTGAATAGCAGATGAACTTTATGATGATTACAGTACCCACCGTCCTTATGGTGCCAACAAAACTGAACTCCCATGATGCCTTTTTACTTCTCTATTTAGTGACGGCTGATCAGCTGCCATAATACTGTGTTAAAGTACTTTGTCTATGTGGCTATGTCAAAAAAGGGATCGACAGCTGTAATTGGTTGGCTGGGCGGCAAAGCATTATGGTGGCTGTTTAGGTCCCCGTTACTGAGAGGGTTTGTTGCGAGGGATGGCACCTCATATGCAATGTTTGGTTTGTCAAATTCAAATAAATGTTCTTAAATACATATTAAACCAGTCAAAAATGGAATGATCACGACTTTGTAAGGTAAGGTAAGGTAAGGTAAAACTTTATTGATTGACTACAAATTGTTTTTTCCAATAGCCACAGAAAATACAGCCATTTTTCATAAAAAATAAATAAAAATAAAATAAAAACAAGAACATAAAGAGAAAGAACAAGAATATTGAGTGACCTCTGTACATCAAAACTAGATAACAACCAATAAACGTCAAGATTGTAACCTACACATGTCGCAGATTGTACAACTTCCACAAAACAAAGATCCAAAAAACTTAAAAATGAAAAAATTAGATCTTAGACTGCATCACGTGTTTTCTTATTTAAGGCCTGGCAAGTAGATTACACTTGAGTTTGAAATCAGAAGACTCATTTATTGTTAGGGTTAGGATCATGATTAGGTGTTTTTTAATCAAAATATAAAATGTATAATGTTGATGAAGATTTAAATGTATATAATAGTAAATCAAAGATGTAATACAAAAGTATGAATAACAGTACTCTACCTGGCAAAACATTAGAGAAACGGTAAGTTCGACTTTATAATCGCCTCAAACCCCTCCTGTCAAATATTCTTACGCCGTAAGAAGAATTTATTAACCTCTACAAAAGCTGAGCGAACGTTTTCTGTTTCTGCGTTTTGCTTACTGCGCTGTCCGTTTTAATCTGTTGTTAGGAAAATGTTTTTTCGCTTTGGTGTTTTTCGCTTGTGCTGAACAGAGCGTTCGCAGCGCCGCCAAGCCTGAAACCCTTGTGTTTACCTCACTTTTGTGGCGTTAATCGTGCAGTCGGAGGAGTTCGCCGCTCGTAATTTTTGTCTGTGTGAGAGAGAGAGTCTTCACTAGGGAGATTGTGGCGAGCACCCAGAGCTATGCAGCGTGAACAGGACCCCTCTGAGGCGTCCACCCAGGAGCCTTCTCATAAATTACACCAGGACACTTGTGCCTGAACAGCAGTTTTACAACCTGTACGGTTGTGCTAACCCTGTGGTCCTGATGGTGTTGTTGTGATTTCCTTTTAGACTCAACAATCCGACACATGTTGGGTCCACTCTTTTCAGAGAGAAGACAAAGAATTCTCTTTGAATCTCTATTGTCTCTGTAAAACGGCGTAGCCACAGGGATGCGATAAACACACACGGACAAAACAAAAGAATCGCATGTGAAGCTGCGTGATGCAGGGTTGTTATGCATCAAAGAATCAGGGTATTTATTTTGTCGGGACTTTTTGATGTGAAACCCAACCGCGGGAGAGGACAGCCGCACATGTGAAGGTATGACTGAACGGATGAAGGGAGGAGGATAAACGAGAATGCTTGTTCTTCGTTCCCCCGGCATCTTGTTTGCTTGCTCCGCATGGAGCACCGGAGCCAAAGGAGAGGAGGTTGCTAGGATACAGGTGAACGGTTGGCATAAAGGAGAGGAGACAGGTCTGTTACTGTGAGCGGCAACCTGGAGAGAGTGAGATAGAGGAATTGAGAGGGAACGCAGGGATGGGTGGAATGAAGTTGGAGCCGAGAGGGCAGAGGGGAAGAGGGGAGATGCGTCACTGTCAACGTGGAGACGGAACATAAAGGAGAGAGGAAAGGAGGATAGATGACTGGAGAGACACAAGAGGGAAGGGTAAAGGCTGATATGTCACTGTCTGTATCATAAGATATAAGGGAGAGAGATTGGGGCTAAAAACGGAAGCAACCTTGTTTGCGCCCCGGAGAAAAAGCTGAAGGAAGGGAGTAGAATTAGCGACTAATGTCTTCTAATTGATCACAGCGAGCCGACGGGAGGATCGTAGAGGACATGACGATACTGCTGCTGGCATTTCACCCGTTTTCATAGTCCTTATCACCCCTTCAGACTCCTAATGTAGCGTCCAGATCAAACTCAAGGCTCATGTCCCACACCTGATAAATCAAAGTAGATTAATGTTCTAGATATTGTCATGAGAGATTGACAAATAGATCCAGGAGCCAAAGACAACACACTTAACAATTTAATAACTTAATAATTTAAATTTTAAAAAAAAGTCCAAACTAGACAAAAAGCAATACGAAGAAAGTTTACTATATGGCAGTAGAGTCCTTAATATCTGAGTCCATTCACAACTAATCCAAGTTGGCAAAATATCTAAATAGATGAACAAGAATATATGGGGGTTAACAAGCGGGAACTGTAAGACGAACCGACACCGGTCCATGGAAAGTCTGGCGTATAAGAATAGAAGAGTGAACAAAGGGAAACGAGAAGAATCAGGAAGAATCTATAGATGTTAAAATGTAAAGTGCGGAGATAGTCACAGATATCTTGACCTATAATGATGCAAGTGTTAAAGTTAAGATAAGTAACAGAGAATATGAACGTCAAAATTTTTTCAGAAACTTCAAATAAGAGTCAAAATGACATTGTTACAAGTAAAGGAAAGAAGCATAAACACATACTATACACTGTATATATATATATAATATGCAATTTTTTCTCTGAGCTCTCTGTTGGCCAGAAGGCGTCTACTGTACCTTTAATGATCTGGACTGATCCCAGCAATGCCCCACCATGCAAATATCATGGAAAACCGTCCAAGACTTTGAGAGAAAGTAAGGGGGCGGACAAGTTAAACGTGAAAGATGATTGCGCACCATAGAAAACGGGTGATTTTCGTACCAATTAGCAGGAATTGTATGAACCAACTGGCTCAGATGAATGAGTGATATGTACAATAAAAACCATCAATTTGGTTGCACCATTCATTTATAACAGCTAAGGTGAGTGATTGAAGTTTGCCGACTTTTCTTCATTGTTTTCTTCTGCGAGTCTCACTCATCTCTGACGACTCACATAGCCTTCCTAAATAAAAGAAAACATCTTTCTTCCAATCTCCTCTAATGACCGCACCGTTGTAAACGGCCATAACCAGACGAGCGGAAAGTTCTTCTCTGATATGATTTCTTCTTGATCAGTGTGTTCCTTAACACAAAATGTAACCCACTCATGTGTGTACACACACACCACGAGGATCATCACACCGCGAAGATAGTGTCCTTGACGGCTCTCAGTAAACTTGCCAGCAGGCGCCCGGTGTCACCTTTGCAGAGGTGTAACTTCTGATCATGTCCTCAATGGCTTGGCTGTGGCAACACTCCACGCGGCTTTGTCATCACTGATAAATAAGACACGAGCAACATTTTCAGTCGCCGCCGTCTCTTGATTAAACAACACCACACACACACACACACTCACTGTCATTGAGAGTGACCTTCAAGCCTCAGAGGCGAAGCTCTTACTATCCATCAGTGCTCCGTTGCTATTCCAGACTGATCACAATCTTCATAACTGCTGCACGATATCAACCCTTAGCAGGGGAAAAATGCTAATTTTTTCTACTGCTAAAAAATGCAACCCTGCTAAACATCAGCTACAGAGTGACTCATCTGTTTTTATTATGATGTGTACTGTTGAACCTACGGTGACCACAAAGGCTCTCTCCTGAGGTCGCAAGGGGGGAAATGAATTATATAACAGCTATTCTACCAAAACCATGACCTTGTGTATATGTAATTATCTCTTGAAAATGTCAAAAATGTGATTGTTTTTTTCCGCGGACCATTGTCTGGAAAGTCAATCTACATTTTGATTTAAAATTCTTATTTATTGAGCTATATTTTTTATTTTAAAATGATGCCTTTGACACTATACTATATGATTCATTCATATAAAACTAATCCATTTACGTTGCAAATGGAGTGAACTTCATTACAAGGGGGTGAATTTGGATTAATTTGCTTTGTGAATAATAACCCCTGAGTCATGATAATAAGGGATATTAATAATATTGTAGGAGGGAGATTATTTACTGCTGAATTTGCTTTACATCACATGTTTCAAACTCAAGGCCCACTTACTCATTTTATCTGTCCCCTGGTAGCAATAAATCAAACGGTCAAAATTAAAATCAAGACTAGCATTGTGAGAGATAAACACTTGTTGGAGATGTTATAGAAAGCAGATAAATCAAATGTCAATCAAACACACTTGAAAATATATATATATATGACAAAAAATATGAGAAAATGAGATTAAATACTCTGAAGTAAACATTTTTGATGTTTTTTTTAATTAAGATACAGATTGAAATGATTTGAAGACATGCTGAAACCACATGTTTTTGGTTTCTTTTTATAGTAGGATTATTATTAAGTAGTTCACATTGTACGGTCCTGTGGTTTTTCGGCCTGTGACTCGGAACATTTTGACCCATGGGGCGAAACAACCCTGCTCTACATTATATCTATAAAGAAGTTTCAAAGAAGAAGAACCGGTAAGTTAGTACTATTCAAGTTTCTTACACTCATCAAAAAAAAGTGCCTGGACAGATATAATATGGGGGGACAGAAATGGTATTTACACTGGTGCAACTTTTAAAAAGTGGCTTCTTTCCAAACAAAGCTCCTTGACCCTGAGATCCCCCCTTTACTCTCCATGTGACTTCCCTTCTGCCGGTCCAACGTACAACAGCTAGAGGTCAGGATGTGTCGCTCATGCCATGTGCCCGCACACACGTGTGTGTGTGTAGAGGTGGAGTGCTTTTGGACATATGGTGACACAGGAACCTGGGCATAAGGATCAGACGTGGCGCGCAGGTCCTGAGCAGCAGGCCTTGTCGCACTGATAAAGGTTAGCATCTCTGATCCCTCTGCCAGTCCAAGGAAGGGCCAGGGCACGGCCAGGGCCGGGACAAGGTGCTGCACCATCTGCACCTGAGGGATGAGCGCTCACCTCTTCTGCTGGTCAAGTAATACAAAGCAGATACAGACTCCCTTTGACAGCACGCATGGTGACACCGATGTTCCTCGTGGTGGGTCACTTTGTACCTGCAAAACACTTCTAGGAGATTATAGCTCAATGTAATTGCATCATCGGTAGATGTTTAAGGTAACTCAGTTTTACTGTTTGAGATGTAAAACACTCAGTGAGAGATTTTCAATTGGATCATTATGTTTCTTATAACTTTGGTATCGTCTATTAGCAAGTCGCATTTTTCTTTACCCTCATTTAATGGCTACATTTAAAAAAAATTGTCTTCAAGCGGTGTAACTGATAACTTAGATAAGTAACAAAATATGTTGCATTATTATTTGTAATCCAAAAATAGTATTTAAAACCATAATAATAATCGGAATTCCATATTGCCAAGAAAAAATCAATCAAATCCAGCAATAAGGTAAAGCAATATTCGGGGTTTCTTTATTTGTTAACTAAATAACAAAACAAAAAAAGAATTTGTGGATTTCAATCAAATTTCCCAAAAATCTTGATAGCGAGACAAGGAACATGTGAGTTCAATTTAAATTACCATCTGAATCCACTTATTCTTTGAAGGATGAGTCACACTTTGTGGATCGAGAAACTTTTTTTTTTCTCTTTGAAAAGAAAAAGTTCTACTGCCACCTACGATCATTACTATCATTTTACTTCAACTATTTCCTTCCATTCCTACCTTCCATTCTACTATCTAATATCAGTCTTATAACACCACATTAAGTACATGTATTTCTATATAGTATCATGGCAAAATAGTTTTCACCAGTCAAAGTTCAGGGTTGCTTAAGCAGTTTATATTCACACCACAAAATACTACGTTTACCTTTGAGTTGGTGAATAATCAGTTTGAAAACACTCGTGTTGGTCAGTGCCAGCAGCGCGATCTTAATTCATTAACGTGCTTCTTAGTCTTATCTTGGAGTCCAATTAGACGTTTTTTTTTGTGTGTCCCTGGTTATTGTGTTGGGAAGGTCTTCTACCGGCCTCATTCTCGTATTCACCATCTTTGGCGTTCATTCTGTTCCTCTCTCGCTCCGTCTCTCTCTCACACTGTGTTTCTGTGATCGGTGATAAGATACCATAGTTCCTCATATCCTGTTTCTAATACAGATCGATGACTAGGAAGAGGGCCGAGGTAGGAGAGCGATGAGATGGAGCACAGTGGGTTGATGTGGAAAAGAGAAGGTGGAGGTGTGGAGTGTGTGGAAAGGAGGGCTGTGTGTGTGTGTGTCGGGGGGGGGGGGGGGGGTCAGAGTAGAGATATCTGGAGAGGAAATGAGGATTCAGAAAAAGGAGGACATCACTCCGATTCACATCGCTTCTCATTTAGCCCGTCACGTGCGCACACACAGACACACACAGCTGGCCGTCACAGTGTTTCAGCACCAATAAGGAAGCTATTTCTGCCGCGTGATTGAGTGAGTCGCGGCGTCTCACTGCCAGACACTGTTTTTTTGCAGGTAGGTAGCTGTGAGCAACTCGCATAACCTTTTGTGTTGCAGTCAATTTCAGTTTGGTTGCATCAGCTGGGTGAGCGGGTCCCGTCGGGGGTTGCCATGTGTGTTACCGCGCACACACACACTCACGCCGGGGTTGTTGTTAATTTTTGAGCCAAAGCACGTTGCAGACACACCTTTCGAACCCTCCCTCCCAGGATGTAAACAACAAACTGTCCAGTCCCTCTGTCTGTGACTCTAAGTGATCTCAGCATGGTGCTACTTTCAAACTTAGCTGGAGTAGATGCCTCCTTTATTTACAGACCCCAGAAGGGCATATTATGTGGTGGATCCAAAGAAATATTCCAAATGGATATTATAGGCCGGAGGCGACGCACTCGGCCGAGTCCATTCAATATGAGCTCTGCACCTGTGGCCCGATAAAGAAATAACTGTTTTGATACAGTGGAGCGAAATAATAATAATAATAAAAAAAACCTCCCTCACTGTAAAAAGTATAATTTTAATCATAGATACACTGACAGGCAGCGGTTAGCTGTGACATCTCCTGAGCTAAAATCTTGAGTTATAATCTATCACAGTAAAGCTTTTAATAAGTGTTTTTGTGATAAAGGTAGGAAATTATGGTCCTCTTGAAAGAACAAGAAGATCTCCACGCTTCCTTTGCGACTTTTTCTTAGACACGTAGCTGTTAAGGAGAGAACATTTAGACCTAACACGTTTTGCAACTATGCCTTATTATTAAAATTACTTCACACTTATTCTTGAATTGCATTTTCTCAAAGTGAACAAACTTATTCTCAGTGCTTTGTGCCGACGTTATTAAGTGATGGGACGATAAAGTTGCATGAAGACTCATGAAGCAGCTTTTTCATTTACAGTGGTCAGTGGTAGGAATTCCATATTGGCTTCACTTTTTGAAACTGGATGCTGCCTCTTGGTATATGAATATTTATATGTCCTTTTGCTACTAATATTCACATGATAACCATCTTTAATGGTAAAAAAATAACTCTTATTTGAACAAGACAATTGGGCATATGTGTATTGTCACATCAGATCTACTGCTAATGTTAAAAGTACGTAAAAAAAAGTTAGTTTGGACTACTATAAATTAACCTATAGGTACCACTGCCCTGTTACCTATTGAAAAAGTGTAGCTTACCGTCACACCATTAACTTCTACCAATACTAAGCACATGGGTTATGATTAAATACTACTGACGCTGATTAATATGACTTCACTTTAGGTCATAATCATACATCTCAAACACACGGTTATCAAACCCATTCTCCATCGACTCCTTGTCTCTCGATTTAAATGGTCCCCGTTATCCGACAGACTGTCAGTCGGTGCATCCATCTCTGGAATGTGAGTAATAGTTACGCTACGACGTCAGGGAAGAGACTCCTTCAACCAATTAGCAAGCACCGCAACCATTGTGGGTTGTTCTCGACTACAATTACGGCCCTAATTGGGGTCAAAGTTGTTAATTTAGTGGTGAATTAGAACAGTTTATGCACATTCATCAAGATGGCCAGGGGAGACGGCGCTCACGAGTGTGTGAGCGAGTGCGAGTCAGCAGCTCGTACGTCAAAGTCTCGGTGTAATTTCTGTAGCATTGCAAGTGATTACGTGTGAAAACACACTAAAGGGCATCATGTGTCTTCGGTACAATTAGAAAGAGTCGTGGGCAGCAGTTTAATGGGAGATTAACTAGATTAGGTCGAGTTCAGGCGAAAGCACGAGATGAGAAAGACTCATAAAGCCATCGGAGGACATGTTGGATGAGAGAATGGATGATGAAGAATCAATATTGTTGAGTGAGTCTACCACAAAGTTGCGTCCCCCCAAATTCTTTTCTGTTTAGTATCTCATAGGGAATTCCTGTAGAGTTTCTGCTCTGTTTCATGTTATTGTCTTTGGTCACCATAATAAAAGTGGTTTGTAATTGACTGGTTTCCTATAAATGACTATTTTTTTTAGTTCAGGACAGGCATTAGCCACTCTCTGTAACAAAAGGCGTCAGAGGTTGGATAAGGTTTTAATGTGGGGTTTGGTGAGTTTGACGGAGGAAAATGGTAAGCATAAGTCTTCGGCGTCTAAATAGAATTGATGGCACGAGAAAAGGAGGTTTTCGAGTGGAACACCAGGTTCCATTCTAGGTCAGGCACAAGTCCAAGCACCAGTTTCTGTAATAATGGTGTTATAAGTGGGATGCAAATGCAATATAATTGAAAGGATATAGTGTTTCATAAGAAGAACCTGGTGGATAGCGTAACAATATATTGAAACACTGGGGCAGTGGTTCCCAATGTGGCTCCAGGGGCCCCCCTCAGAAGTCCTAGCTTACAAACAGGATTTGGGCAACAAGTTTGAGTTAAAATAAATCACATATTGAAAGAGTATTCAAGGGTGTGAGCATTTACCCTGTGAAAAAAAAATCATTAAAGAGTATATAAGGTTATTTTTTTAACTTTTTAGTCAGCTGGGATGAAGTTGTCAACCCTTTATAAATAGAAAAACAAAACCTTTTGACAAGTTACAAATCCTGTAAAAAATGAATAAGTAACATTTTAGGGGATATTGCAGGCATTTCGACAGCCATGGGGGGTGGAATTAAAAGAGTTTGGGACCACTTTGCTGCCACGGTGGGTTTAGATGTGTGACCGATCAAAACTACATGGTCGTACGATGTCGATAATTAAAATGAGCTGCAGGGACGGCGATGCTTGCACTCATTCGATATACAGTTACGCTCATCAAACGTATTGAATTTCACACAAAAACGCCAGCAGATGTAATGCAAACAATAACAAGGCTGGCACCCATAGGCGTTTACAACCAATATTTATTTTAATCCTATATTATTTTGATTAATCAACTCTAAATGTGCCCCAGTCGACCGTGTCGATTGCGGGGCGTGACGATTCACTACATTTAGTGACACCTAACGGCGCAGTTGCTTCGAGAAATCCATTTGCACCCTTTAAACCTGGGATGAATAAATATTTCTACGCACACAAAGTCAGCATTGTATTTCTGTCTGATTGGCCATGTTGTGCACCACTTACTGTCAGAGCATGAATCATGACCATCTTTCTTTCTCAACTAGTCAATGAATACAGGACCACTCATCCCTTAAATCTTTCCTCTACGCTTGCCATCTTCCTCTCCCTCTCTCTTTTCATCCAACAGGAGCGATATTCATCTTTTCTCTCCCCCTTTGCTTCCCTGCAACATCATCTCCCTGCCTGTTTCTTTCATCCTCGGGGGATTTTATATGTTCTTTAATATTCTCTCTGTTCCTTCTGTCCTCCCGTATTCTCTCTTTTCTGCCGATGTTTGGTGTGCGCTCGGTGAGCTCACGACCGCTGCCCCCCTTTTTTTTTTTCTCCAAGTGATCGACCACCTCATACGTTTCATCTCAGGTGTCCCTCCAGCCATCCGTCCATTCTTTTTTGTCACTGGATCATGTGTTCTGCCACCTCAGATACTGTCTTCTGAAGATGATAGTAGCGGGCACTTTGCCTCTCTGAATTATTCATCAAGATAACATGAAAAAGAAAAAAAAAATTATGAAACAAACGATCTATTTTTAATCTCCCTCGTTTGCTTGTTCAACCTGCTTCTCTGTGATCTTTTGAACGCATGTATGTATAGTAGTGCTGCAGAATAGACATGGGTGGGAAGCTGAAACTGTGAGCAGACTGGCACTCAGACCGATTAATTGGCGTGGCATTTAATAAATCTTTTCAATACAACTTGAAAATAGCAATTACCACAATTATTATTTTTTAAAAAGAGGGATGACAGCTCCTTTAAAACATTGATTTTTGATTTGTTTCCCAGTTAAAAAAAATACCTCCAAAGTTGTTAAAATCAAAAGAAAAAAAAAGAGAAAAGAAAGCAATTTTTAATTAATTTATTTTTCCTCTTTTAAACCCTTAAATCCCCGTCCAAACCTGTTGATGAAACACAGCAGCGGCTTGTCAGAGAGGAGTAACAGTGCCACCTATGGATCGTTTTTTCCACAAGCCCTTAAATCAGAAAGAGTCAAGTGTCTCTCTCTCTCTCACACGCACTCATCGAGACACACGGAAAACTGTCAAAATCAAAAATGTTTATTAAACATAATATTAAGTGCAAATCCCAAAGTTTATTATCAAGTTCGCCTGAGGGCTCACCTGCGTTACTGGGAGTTCTTGAAAGGCTGTTTCAGTTTCATGTTCTGAAAATGAAAACAAAACATTCAGATATTGATGCAAAAAAAAAGAAGAAAGTATTCCATCATAAGATTACATTTTTTCCCAAGTAACCTGGAGGCAAATACGTCCAGAAATAAAAATAAATAAACATGATTAAACCATTATACACACACACAATCCCTTGAACATATATATTAATTTAAATCTTAATTAAAATGTGTTGGATTTCCCCCAACAGCACAATAGCCGGGTCTACTCCAGACTCTCGAATATGTTTCAGAAGATTACCCAGATTGACATTGGATTGTTGCTGCACAAAAGTCCAACAATTGTTTCTGTCTTCATCTGATACAATATATAATCGCACTATCGACTTCTGCCCCGCGATAGCATCTTCCCATGTGCGCGTGTCTGCATGTGTGCATGGATGCATGCCAGCGTTATCTGCAAGGAAAAGGACAGGCTGAGATAAGAAGAAAAAGAGGAGTTAAGGAGAAAAGAAGTAGACAAATGAAGGTCATCGGGATGAGAGGGGGAGGGCAAAGAGGGGGTGATGTCGGAGGAGAAGCCAGGGGAGGGAGGGATAGAAGTGTCTCTGCTGCTCTTTCACTAGAGCTCGCCTCTTTTCTCTACTGGACCCCCATGAAAAATAAAAAAAAGAGCTGACCGAGAAGAGGAGGAGAGATAGCCGAGGTGTCAGCGCTTTCCTTTGACTGGGAGGGGAGACGCATAAAAACGGCAGAAAACAATAACACAAAGAAGAGATGAGACATCGGAGGGTGAGAATGAGTGTGCCCCGCTAGCAAATCCTGAAGCAATAACCGATATTTTTAGTGTCCAATTTTAACACCCATCCCAGTGTGTATGTTAAGTTTGGACAACTGGAGATGGGATTTGACAAGAGGAAAAATTGATTCCCAAGATGAGGGGGCAGGTGTTTTTATGCTGTTGTGTCACCAGCTAGAAACTATTCTTATCATCTTATTTGCTGATACACTACAAGAGGAATGCAGGGTCGCTTTTCTTAAGAGCAAGTCTTTTTAATCCCTCAGCCGGAATGGATGTTCAAGAGCGATCAATGCGATCCAGACAGCGTGGCTCATATGTTCTGGTAGTTTAGGAAAGGGGATTCAAGAAATAATAATTGAAAAAGTGGAGTTTTGACTGCTGAAATAATGTTCTAAAACCTGAATTATCCAGTTTAAAATTATTATTATTATTATAACTACTTTCTAATCTGAAAACATCTGAAAGAAAAAAACGATTTGCAAAATAATAACCAAAAAAACAGCAAATTACATGGACAGATAGCTGATAAATAAAATGTATAAAATATATCACTTCAAGTTGTGAGTAAAAAATACACCAAATCACTTGGAAGGGATTCAAGAAGCGAGTGCAGACGGGGTGGAATTGTTTAAAAAAAAAAAAATCCTCTTTTGGAAAGGTTTAAAAGAATAAATGTGAAGAAGCGAGTGCAGACGGGTTGGAATTGTAAAAAAAAAAAAACTCCTCTTTTGGAAGGGTTTAAAAGTATAAAGAGAAGAAGAAGAGAGTGCAGACCGGGTGGAATTCATTTAGGAAGGGTTTAAAGTTATGTTTGCATCTTTATTCGATGGATGCCACGAGTATACAAAGAAGAAAGGTGAAGAAGAGAGTGCAGACAGCGTGGAATTCATTTAGGAAGGGTTTAAAGTTATGTTTGCATCTTTATTCGATGGATGCCACGAGTAAACAAAGAAGAAAGGTGAAGAAGAGAGTGCAGACCTGGTGGAATTCATTTAGGAAGGGTTTAAAGTTATGTTTGCATCTTTATTCGATGGATGCCACGAGTATACAAAGAAGAAAGGTGAAGAAGAGAGTGCAGACAGCGTGGAATTCATTTAGGAAGGGTTTAAAGTTATGTTTGCATCTTTATTCGATGGATGCCACAAGTAAACAAAGAAGGAAGGTGAAGAAGAGAGTGCAGACGGGGTGGAATTGGCAGAGGCAATTGTCAGGGGTTAGAAGAGAACAGCTTTTGAAAAGCTTTATAGGACAGTAGTAAGACCAGATGTGTGGACAGTTGAAAATGGTTATGATAAAAATGATAGTTCTGCAAAAATAGACATAAATGGATCAAACTGTGTGTCTTTCCAAAGGCGATTGTACCTTCAACCATCCCAAAGACACCTTTTGAGAAACTACTCCCATTCATGGCTGTGCGTATTTGCTGAAGACTATTTTTTTCTCCTTCAGCAAAAGATATTTTCTGTTGTTGCCAGCTAATTAGGGAAGTGAGACAGGTAGCATAGAGAGCCAGAATGTTGAGAACAAAAACAGCTCGTGCGTCAGCAAAGGTCCACGATAGAAGTGCTACAGACCATCTTGCTGCTGTTTAGATCCTGTAAAGACGTTCAGATCAAAGCAAAGGCTGTTGTCAGGTCGACGTATGATAAAGCGATGATCAGACCCACAATTTGTCTGTTTGGAAGTCGTGCATTTACTTTCAAGCTGTCGCTTTGTTCACTTGCTCCGTGATTGATTTGATGAACTGGTAATGAAAGCTTAATGACCTAGTTCTTGTGTTTCAGCGACAGTTGAGGCATTGAGGGTTTTCGACATGTGTATGTCTCGTACTTGATAGGCTTTCAGGTGGCGTTTCTTTTTTTTTTTTCTTTTTTAATCCAGACCCACAGACACAAACCTCTGTTTGAGTCATACGTCGCCACAAGCTCTCCTGTCAACACTCCTTCTCTCCTTTCTGTGTGCAGCCATCAACCTGCTGGGTCTGACATGGCAGCTGAAGCCATCTGAAGGCCTGGTGTTAAACAACGGAGCCGGCTTGCCTGTCAACAGTGACGTGGCCACGCTGCCTTCAGGAGGAAGAGGTAGGAACTGCAGCCTGATCCTTTGTATCCCTGTTTTTGATTTAGAAACCCTTGAAATACCCAAACACAAAGTCAATCTGCGGATACACAGCATATTTAGTTTTACCTTTTTTCCAGATCTATAATTTTACTGTAATTGAATTAGCTACCAAAATATAGTATCTACACTTCAAATGAGCAACATATTAGCACTTGAGCTAGGTTTGCATTAGCGGTTAGCTTATTCATGAGCTTACAATATATTAGCACTTTTAAATTAAATCTTGTATACCAGTAGTTATTTTTTAGAGATTATTTTTAAAAGCAGACATGTTTCATGTGTGACCCTCATGAGGTCATGAGTAAAACAACGATTATATATGTATATATTATTTATATTATTCATTAATAGTCTCTTAATATGACTCTAAGTTTTTTGTTAAGTTTTTTAACTTATTTTTTGAGTGTTAAATGTCCCTATAAATCATTTAGGTGAATATAAAAGAAAATTAAGTTCAAGTCAAATAAATATAAAATAAATACTTAAATTTAAAATAAATAATAACATTTAGCATATATAGCTTTTTATATTACTTGGTTTTATCATTTTCCTTCCTTTTTTTGCTGTGGCCCCTGATGAACCGTAAGTGCCTACCAAGTTTTATGCGATCTACATGTTTTTCTGTCTAATGTCAAAGTTTATTTGAGGTATGATGATAACTGGAGGTGTTCTAAAGTCCTTTTAAGAATCTAGCTGTTTCTTCTTAAACTCCTGGTGGTTCAGAAAATATCCAAAATGGAATAACATGACTTTATAAAATACAGTATACGAACGAATCACTAAAATAAATCAACCTATATCTGAATATAATGACAACATATGTCTCAGTTCCTTTCTGGATAATACCGTTTCTCTGAAAACTAACGTGTCCTCCGTCAATTGACTGAATGTTGCTTCCACAGCTTCTTTTTCTTACAGGATGTGCTGCTTTGTTTGTGTTTTTTTTTCCTGAATGGCTGCAAAAGGGGAAAAAGAACTGTAAATCTCACGCTGTCCTTCCTGTACAACTTTCAGCTGCTTTTACCGCTGTGCGTCGTATCAGAAACAGATTTTTTTGCTTTGAGTCTAACTAAAACATTTTCATAATTCATGGCGCCGTACGAGCGCCGCTGTCTGTATGTGCTGTTTAACCGCGTCGTGAGTTATGTCAGAGTAAGGTTTCATCTCAGTCAACAGAGCAGTAAAAAGAACGACTGTGTTCCTCCCTCCATCCTATCTCTCTTTTAAGGCCCCCTTGCTGTTTTTTCGATCTATTCTTCATTCATTCGCTCCATCTCTGTGTACCGCACTCAGCATGTACGATAGGTATGTGTGGGCTGCTGTCTGTATTTTGTATTAATGAGAGGACTGTTGTGTTGTTTTCCCCAGCCGCCGAGGCCAGATGCTGCTGCTGTTCTTCTCTTTTGTTACTCCAGTTTTTCCTCACTATTCAACACACACACACACAAACATATTTTCCTGTCTGGGCTGCAACACGCTGCTGTTAGATGACTGACCCGATTGCAGGATGCGGCGCGTCTTCAACTCGGTCCCGAGTAGAGATGCGCCGTCCTGCATCTCTAACATCCATCTTTCTTTTTTAACCCCCGGTAACACCGTCTTACAGGCTTTGATCCGGTCCATAGGTGTCGTGCTGTATATTGCATGTACGTCCATCCATTCCAATGTAAAAACTGTGTCCGCATCATTTACAGAGCAAATGATGCTTGTCCTCTGCAGCACGATGGCCGTGGATTTGATTAGCTTTATTATTTCCCAGAAGCTGTGATGATTAACTATTGACTCCGGCGATCAATGCCCATAATCACAGATTATGCAGTTTCTTTTCCCCTCGCGCCAGGTACGTCGGCCGCCCGGAACAGCAGCATAGACACCGGAAGCATCGAGGTCGGGAGAAGGGTGAACCAGGAGGTCCCGCCGGGAGTGTTTTGGAGAACTCTTCTTCACCTCGGCCAAGCCCAGTTCCTCAAGTTCAACATATCCTTGGGCAAGGATGCCCTGTTCGGAGTCTACATCCGGAAGGGTCTGCCGCCCTCGCATGCACAGGTGACCACAGTCACGTAGAAGATGGATTGTGTTTGAAACAGGGGGAATTTATATTCTGAGCTTTAAATCTGAACAAAAATAATAGTGTTACATGGTGATAAATTGCACTTCCGAATCACAACACTTTTAGCTACTAGCAAAAAGTGCTAAAAGTGTGTAAGAGTAAGTAAAATACCTTGGCTCCTGTCTATGGCACTTAATGAAACAATGTATTTGTAATAGCCAAAGTGTCTTTTGAAAATGACAACATGACAACAATTTGATAAATATACACATTTGTTAAGCCTGCGACATATATTGTTAAAATATTTTTGGCCCCTAAAAGTTTTAACCCCTGCCTTAGATTAGATTACATTAGATTACATTAGATTACATTAGATTGCATTAGATTACATTAGATAGAATTTAATAATCCCTCTGGAGATCTCCCTCGGGAAATTCGATTTCCAGTTCAGAGGAGACGACAGAAGGTACAGTAAGTTTCATAAAAGCAATAACAAGCACAAAGTGCAAATAAAAAGTACAAGTGCAAAGAGTGATGTGTTTTTATATACTGTTCGATTTGATTTTTTAAGTTTTTTTTAGTAATGGGCAATTGTCCTTGTCCTTGGTAGAAGTGACAAAAAACTTTTATTCCTTTTCAAATCAATTTTGACTCAATTTTATGTCTTCCTGAGCTCCAGAAATGGACCAAACTCTAAAGGTTTTGTGAAATGGCAAATCTATTAATAATAAAATAAGGTGTTTTTTACGAGAGTAAAATGTTAAATCTCGACGGGACAGAGTCGTAACAATAACTCTTTCATTTGGAGTTAATGTAATCTCATTTTCAACTGCAGATTTGATTTGAGAAATTGTAGCAGTTTCATGGGAAATCCCAGGATATCGACTTTCTTCGTTATATTCTCCCTTGAATCTTTGCTCTCTTATTATAGCCGGATACCTAATGCAGCACTTGAGAGGAAGATTTGTTCAAAAAACGTGGTTTTCTATATTTTTGGCAGTATGACTACATGGAGCGCTTGGATGGGAAAGAGAAGTGGAGTGTGGTGGAGTCTCCACGGGAGAGGCGCAGCATCCAGACTGTGGTTCTCAACGAGGCCGTGTTCGTTCAGTACCTGGACGCCGGCGCCTGGCATCTCGCCTTCTACAATGACGGCCGCGAGAGGGAGACTGTCTCCTTCAGCACCAACGTCATGGGTGAGTCTGAGATGTAAAGACGATATAAATGGTCTAGTGTGTTTGTAATATTAACAGCAGCCATAAAAATGAACTTGTTCTTCCCACAACATACAGTATTTACAGCTTAGTTAGTTAGTTAGGTTGAGTTAGCTCCATTTGTTAGCCTCTGAGTTATACAAACAAAATTACGAAATTTAAAAATATATTCTTCCGCTTAATACGTTCCATTAAGAATATAACTATAAATAGTATACCAAAATCTGTAAAGAATTTTGCAACACTTTTAATAAAATATTAAAAAATAAGAAACCAGTACCAAAACTTTTCCTGTAGCTAACATGCTACATTGACATTAGTCGAATTAACACTGAAGTTTAGCTATCTTAGCATTTTAGCTTTGTTAGCAGCAAGTCAAGATGAATTGCTTTGCACTGTAACACTTAGTTCAAGTTTACTTTCATAAGCATACTAGGGTTATATGGAATATATGTTAGAACTTCAGTCCCAACTAACGTGTATAAAAATTGAGGAAATGGTACTTTTGAAGCAGTTAGCGCACCATAAAATGCAGTTTGAATTAACTTTTTTTTTCTTTTAATGAATAGAAGTCGTGTTTTACTTTATTTAACAGAATAATCTCTTATTTATGTTCATGATTTCACAAGAAAAATATACACGACTTAAATATTGATCCAGTATTACGATGAACAGTGCAGTAATCCAATGAATATGGTTAGATTTTGTGTTAATCCTTTAAAAAATGTCTGGAATTGTTCATAGACGTCTTAGCTGCACATTGTCAACGTAAAGTTTATGATCATTGTAGTGCGGAAAAGTGTGCTTTTATTAAAGAAATGTATACGTTCTCCTTATATCTTCCAACATAGAGTGCTACCATTATTGTAACTACTAGAATTGGAATAATGATTGTCTTTTTGAAAAGTTTTCACAGTTTGACAGGAAAACTATTGTGTACACTCCATGTACATTGCATGTGTTTTTCAAACCGAGTCCAGCATTTGATTGTTTCAATCATCCTTGAAGTGCCGGCACAAGAGGCATGGATGCAGTAGGTCAAGTAGATCGAGGCAAGAATCCTTCACTTTCAGAGCTTTCAGCTTTGGGAGAAAGTGGAACGGAAGCTTCAGGGCAGACATAATGACAGGGGGGAAGCAAAAAAAAGGAGTAGATTGGAGTGAAGGAGGAGGCCTGGAGTGGAAAGAGGGCATGCAAGTGGGAGCCTTTGGGTTAAGAGCGGACAAGAGGCTATGTTTTTTTGGAGAGAGGTTATTGTTCATGTATAGAACCTAGGATATGATTAATGGAAGAGTTTGTCAGGTGATCATTAGTTTCCAATCCTCTCTTCGCTGGGCGAGAGGGGAGATGGTGAGAGAGCCAGAGAAACTCACAAGAATTCAGCCTGAATTTTCCAAACTGCATCGTATAAAAAAAAAATAAAAAAAACAGAGATGAAGTATTAATGACCGTGGTGGCTTGGAGTGGAGAGTGAGCATCCAAAATAACAGGATGGAGGTAAAACCGATCTAAAAAAAAAAAAGGGGGAAAAAAAGAGAGAGGATGGATGGTGAATGTGTAACATGGAAAGGCTACCAAAGTGCACAAGGAGCGAGGGTAATGGATGCCTTCTGCTGGAAGAACATCCACAAAACATTCATCCACTCGGTGTAAGGCGTGTAGAAGTAGAGGATTGCTGGGATTCACAAAATGTGTTTACATCTGTGTTAGCTTTAAGTTGAGCTACAGCTAAAAAAGACCAAACGTTGCCAATGATTTATTCAAATTCTTTGATGTTTCTTTTTTCAACGACTACCCCCCCCCCCCTCTTCCTCTCTGTCACACTTTGTTTGCCTCACAGATTCAGTGCAAGAGTGCCCGCGCAATTGCCATGGTAACGGAGAGTGTAATTCGGGTGTGTGCCACTGTTTCCCAGGATTCCATGGCATGGACTGCTCCAAAGGTATTAGCTCACTCGGAATGGGATGCTTCTGTCGGGAGGATTTTCTGGCGTCTAATTAGGCGAGCGGGTACATTCGTGCTCCATGAGTCGTGAACGTGGGGAAAGGGGGGGAAGGCCGGCGGGAGGGTTATCATCAGCGGAGAGGTGGCATGTGGCCCTAAGGTTGAGCCGAGATGACTGATGATGAATGGCGTCTCCCCGAGCTAACGTCGCCCGCTCACCTGGGATGGACAGCTTTGATGAATAGTTTAGTTACCTCTGCCCGTAATTACTCTTCATGGCGTGGCCCACGTCGTAACCCCCTCAACCCACTCCAATCGCCCCCCAGAAGTGCAGGCGGGGGTTAAGAAGTCAAGGAATCGTCTCGCTGCTTTGAGAATCGCTAAAAAGCCCTCCTCTAATTGTTTTTTTGCAAATGGTTTCATCTCGTCTCCATCTTGTGTTTCTCCAGCGGCGTGCCCCGTGCTGTGCAGTGGTAATGGCCAGTACGACAAGGGCTCCTGCGTCTGTTACAGCGGCTGGAAAGGACCGGAGTGCGACGTCCCTCTCACACAGTGTATTGACCCACTTTGCAGCGGGCATGGCACCTGCACCGACGGCAACTGTGTTTGCTCCATCGGCTACAAGGGCCAGAGCTGTGCCGACGGTAAGAGGATGAAAAAAAAACATCTATATGGTTGATTTTCAAACATGAAATGTCCTGAAAGTGAATCAATTGCTGAAATAACCTATAATGCTTGGGTGCTCAAGGTTAATGCATTAGAATTGAAAAGAAATACATACTTTTATAAAAATGTGTTCAGCTTGTCTATATAACCCCTTTCAGGGCTACATTTATATAGAGCCCACCTGTTTCAGATTGTTCACTGAATGGAAAAATATGATGGATTTTTCCATTTGATAAAAATGTGAACATTTGAAAACTAGATGAAAAACAACAACATATTTTAAAAGAACTTGAATTCTCTTTCAGTTTGTATGACATCATGTTACATGAACTCTGACAATTTGAGTCTACAATGTTTGTTTAGCTGGTGTGACACTTGAAACAGATGAAACAGGATCGACTAATTTTGAACATACACTAACTGTTACGACCTAAATGAAGCGGAACCCAAGTAAGAGTGAGAGTCTTAAGATGACAAAGGAGCAGTTATTTCACAAATCAATTAAATGCAAACAGTCCAAAAACACAATCAACAAGGGTCCAATATCTCGTTCAAGATCAAGAGTCCAATATCTTGCGAATATAACAAAAGGTTCTATATCTCATGTCCAAAAAAGAAAACGTCCACCAGATCACAGAAATGAAAGAGAGGAAACGGACGTCAAAACCTTGGCAAATGGAACAAACACCACCTTAAACACTCGGGCACCAAAAATACAGAATTCCAAAGAAAACAGAGAATACTAGAGAAAGATACACAGCCAGTTACAAACATGGATTTTTTTTAAATCTGGCACACTGGTGTGGAAGCAGGTGTTAGAACTACAGCAGGTGATTGCTGATATTCTGATGTCCGTGGGGGACAGAAAGGGACAAAAAAAAATGAGAGATAAATAGATAGATTCTTCATTTCACACCATCTCTTGACACTTGTGCGGTGAATCTGGCCTATTTTTTGGTGGTCAAGCTAAATCTGGAGCTTTTTTGAATTGAATATATGGGAAAAACCTTAGAGAAGTTATGATCTTTAGAAATGTCAAGCGTAAATAAAAGGGTTAAAGGAATGCATGGCCTTCATTCCCTGCTAATGATCTCCTCGTGAGCGAGCGCTCCCTCTATATATACAGATGAAGCATGATCCCCCGGCCAAAGATATCTGAGCTTTTATTAAGGCGGAGGAATCACTTCTATTGATCCTTGTTAGGAAGAGTCAGCCCGTCACATCCTGGCCATCAGAGAGATAAAAGAGCAGAAGAGAGGGATGAAAGATGGAGAGGCGAGTCGGGGCAGACAGAGGTGAATATGTATGAAAGTGAGGAAGAGAAAATTAGAATGGGAAAGAGAGACAGAGCGGTGAGCCAAGGGTGAAGATGAAGGGAGGGGAGAAGAAAGACAAAGAGAAGAAAGGAGAGGAGTGACGGACAGGAGAAGTCGAGACAAGTCCAGGGAACAAGGTCAGCATTTTCTCCTGCCTTTCACTTCCTCGCCCACTCCCTCCCCTCGTCCCCTTCGTTCACTCTCAAATCTGATATTCATCACAGCAGAGTCCCTCAAACAATTTACCTGAAGTGCCAGTGACATGAAAATCGATAAGTGTGATCCACAATTTCTGCCAGGCAAACAGAAAAGAAGGGGATGAAGCACTGAACGTGCGCTTTTTATGAATGTGTGTGATGGTGTGGGGGGGTGGCGGTGGATGCGGGTCAACCATGCCTGGCTGGATGTGGCGGGAGAGAGAGGGGGGGGGTGAGGTGTCAGACATAGAGGACAAGAGAAGAGCAGGCGGCGACGAGAGGAAGGCAGGGTGGGCGCCTCGCCATGAGGAGGTAATTTGTCAAATTGGTTTTCGCTCACTGCTCGGACTCAGAGCTGCCTGTCAACCTGGCAGACTGACATTGTCACATTGTTCCTGCGTGGATCGTGCATACTCACACAGGCGTCTGCACAAACACACCGGGAACTTACACTGATGCTCTTAGAAAGGAGGAGGATGATGTCACGCTCCAATTATGGACTGAGCTTTTTAATTATCATTGGCTCTAATTGGTTTCCTAATATGTCTGATTCTTTTCCTCTTAAAGATTTTTTTTTCTTTTAAATGTGTCGTTGTTAATGTCAGCTTTTCCAGACAGACAGTCGGCTTCACCTTTTTGTCCTTGACTAACACGATTGCTTTTATGTGGCTTTTGAATTTGAATCATTTTAACGTTGCATTCTATGTTTTTATTTATCGTTACACAAAGCCAAATGAATACTTAAATTTACTGTAAAAGCTTACTAGCTACATGAGCAAACATGCTTTTAATTCGGTTAAACCCTTACAACTTCTCTCCCGAAACAGTTGACTGTCTGGACCCGACTTGTTCCAACAATGGCGTCTGTGTGAACGGGGAGTGCCACTGTAAACCAGGATGGGGTGGACTTCACTGTGAGCTACCCAGGGCCCAGTGCCCGGACCAGTGCCACGGCCATGGTGCCTTCATCCCTGACACCGGGCTGTGCAGCTGTGACCCCAACTGGATGGGACCTGACTGCTCCATGGGTGAGGAAAACTGTTACCTTAAAAGTGTCCAATTTGACAACATTCAGTTAAAATTAACAATCAAATAAATAAAATAGTAAAGTAAACTATTGTAAAAATACCAAACAATATCTTATTATTACCTGTAAAAAGTCAATGTTTTGTAAATGTTTCGTGGCTAATGAATCAAAGGCTCCAATTGACAGATCTCAAAGTCGGAAAAAAACAACCACACGTCTAGACCTTGAGTGCTCTTTTAGAAAATACAGAAAATAATAAAATACACCTCAGGTGGTGGAACTGATTTAAATAATAGATCCGGACGTTGCTTATTCGGCTTGATCAGAATCACACTTGTGTATTCACGGCGTCTATATGAACCTGGAATTACCTCGACAGAAATGAAAAAGAAGCTGTTAAGCCGGCGCAGTAGGACAGGCGACAGCTTCCTCCACGCCGCCTGCAGGGCCTCCAATCTTCGGATTATGAACACTGCTCTTGCATTTGTTGAAAGAGAATGCAATGCTTAACTTTAATAAAGACAACGTTGTTCCAACACTGCGGGATCCCACAGCGAGTGTGTATCGAAAACATCTGTACATTTACATTCCCGGCGCACCAGGGGCAGGGAGCGCGTGAGCACAATTGTCACATCTCACCATATGTGATCTGAAGGCGAGGCTCAGGAAATAACACTGCATCAAGTCCAGAGTCCTGTATTGAATTAATTAATTGAAGGAGGCTGAAGGAAATCTGAATTAATGTTTTTTTAAGACGTGACAACTTTCCAAGCCACTCTCCGAGACACTGATCTGGTTTGTACTGTTTTATGAGTGTTATAAGATCTAATGAGTCGAGTATTCTGCAGATTGGAGCACAAACTGTTGTCCTATTGAAAAAACATTTCAAATGTAAGAGAATAATCGGTTGCAGTTTGCAACACATGGGACAGCATTTACATTTATTTTAATACATTTTTATTTATTTTTTTAAACAACATGAACTGCAAGATAAAGGGATTTTAATGGGGTGTATCGCCAACAATTAATACTTCTTATAACTTATTGAAAGGCAAAATGATTTTTAAAATTATGTATAAGTATGATTTACTCATAAATCAATTGAAAGTCATAATTTGATTTATGTGCTTCTGTCTTCATGGATGCCCATTAATCTAAATATAAATCAACATTAATATAGCACAAACATTCCTTCAAATAATTGTCTTTCACTGCATATTTGAGTTTAAATGAATAATGAAATAGATAACTCACAAATTATAGAATCTAACAGAATTAAAAATAGTGGAACTATCTACACTCACAATATACAATTTTTCATAGGCAGTTATTAGGGATAAGAATTAGTTTAAAGTAACAACAATTTTACTTGTACAAGGAAAGATTAATACAGAATCAATGTCCGAAGTAACAACTGATTGAGTCGCATTTTTATACTCTATCTTAAGTTATTGATTATCCTACAGATGATAACAAAGTTCACATTCGGTAAAACACAGAAGAGAATGAATAAATAAAGCATACAAAGGTTAGTATTCTTTCTGATGGCTATTCTGACTTGATAACCCTCAACACATTCTAGCTTAGAAGTTTTTTGTCAAAGTAAAAAAAAACATGCAATAAAAAAAAAAAGTTGACTCTCAACTAACCTAATTTGCAAATACCATTAAACTCACTGTTTTATTGTTCCAGTGTAAGATAAAGCTGTTGCAGACACACAATTCGAGGGTCCAATTATTAGCTTTCTTCAAATCTGATGGTCATGCTGTGTTACCCGCAGGATATACAGGGTTCAATTTATTGCACTTAATTGTTACACCATGTTTTTCCCTTCTTGCAGAGGTGTGTTCCGTGGACTGCGGGACTCATGGGGTGTGCATGGGAGGCGCCTGTCGCTGCGAAGAAGGCTGGACTGGCGCCGGTTGTGACCAGCGTGTCTGCAACCCGCTGTGCATCAAACATGGAACCTGCAAAGACGGAAAATGCCAGTGTCACCAGGGCTGGAACGGAGAACACTGCACCATTGGTGAGAACCAGTGTGTGTGTCTGTGTGTGTGTCTGTGTGTGTGTGAGTGCGGCTGCATGCTAAAATGAGGGAGTAAACACCAAACATTCACTCAGATTAAACTGACAGCTTCCTTTTCACTTTGTTAAAGTAATTTTGGGAAGAGACGTGAAAGCAAAAGGAAAGACCACAGGGAGCCAGAGTGGGGCACTTATGTGGGCGAATAAAGAAGAAAGGAGCAAACATCTTAGCGGTGGGAGTAGGAGGATTACAAAGACGCGAGGTTTAGTCATTTTTAAAGTTGCCTCTCTACTGCAGACCCCAAGAGTCGTAGTTTCTTTGGCCTTTGAAATAGAAAAGTTGGAAAGGTAAAAACTCTATGATCTTGAATTCCGTAGCTTCTGTGTGTGCGGAAAGTATGGATGTATGTGTGAAAGAGTGTGATCTTTTTGTGTCTGTCAATCACTGCCTTATATTGACATCACTGTCACTTTGGATGGATGAGTGCCAGACTTCTTTGGTTCACCTACACTGCCTTCAGACATAAAGTCTCATTTCCCTGTCACCATGCGCACCGTGATCGCAATCTGCCTCACACACACACACACACACACACAGATTTATATGCACGAGTAAGGAGTCGTTCACGATATCCCCGTTTCCCCCCTCCATCTGAAAGTAGGGCAGCTTTGACTGCGGCAGATGAAAGAGTTGTCAGGAATCAGCTTGACGCAGAAGCACGTTGCAGTATAGAGAAAGACATCGTTTCTCAATCCGTGAGGTGGTACACATCCACGGTTTCATGCCAAGGTCGCCGGGTCATTCATCGGACGTCACCCTAAATGTCCTATGATGTCAGCCAACGTTAAAAACTACAACTTTCATTTGATGAGAGGGTGAAACTAGTTTAGTATTTTCAGAAGAAATATTTATATTTCACTCTTACCCAGGTCTTCATTTTACCTTCATACTATTTTTTAACTTGCAATTAAACCAGGATTTCTGTTCAAGCTAAGTAGAATTTTAAAAGCCATAGTACAAATTGGAACGTTTACATTTAAGGTTGTCTTTCAGTTATTTTGAAAAACTCTCTAAACACCTTTCTTCACTGTCCTATATGGCAATATCAAATAATGCAGGAAAACCTCTTGTCAAACCTAACGTTTGCAAGAGCAAAGTGATGTCTATTGCACTTCTTTACCTCTCTAATTGTGATGGGATGTGTAGTGAAGACTCTGTTTCATGATACAGGGTTTTTATTTTGAATGGCCACTAGCTGGCACTCTCGGCTTTATTATATTTGACTCTGATCGACTAATCTAATGAAAACCTGTCAAATATTTCCAAACTAAGAGTGTCATCTAGTGGCCTTTCAAAATAAAGATACTGTTTCATGATACAGTATCGTCAATAAACCGAAAGTTTAATGAGGCCTCATCAACCCAGTAAAGTGTAGACATTTTTTATTTATTTCAGGTGTCTTTATTAACAAGATTTTTCACATATCTAAGAGTTTTGGAGACTCAGGTACTGAGTACTAGTGATGGGTTGAAGAGGTCTCATGATAAAGCATTATAGTAAAGACACCGTATCATGATACAGTGTCTTAATTTTTAAAGGCTGCAAAATTCCACCTTGATTTTAAATATGATTCCAGGTTGTGAGCCAAATATTATAAAGCAGAGAGTGCCATCCAGTGGCCTTTTATATACAGTGTTTTTTGTGAAGCCTCATCAAACCATTACTACTGACTACTAAAAAATTTAAAAAATATATTTTACTGCAAAATTTGGTACGGGCGATCTTCCTCCTTTAATAACTGACTCCACATTCCTTCCTTTCTCCACAATCGCCTGCTTCTCTTCTAGCTTAGACCCTAAATGCACTTGGGAGCTTTTACAATATTCTCAGAGGTCTGTTCCAATTGTGCTAACACAGGCATAAGGAAAGAATTCTCATCCCGACTTCTGTAGCAGGAAGCGTACGGCAACATTGCACTCTGCGTGTTGAGAAATGGTGTATGTGTCAGCTTATCTCAGTTTGCCTGCTGTTCATTCTTAGCTCTGCATGATGTTTGCATTCAATTGAACTCATTACAATACCCCATCTCTTACCTCTTGCACGTTTTCTCCCACTGCAGACCATGGGAGCATGGTTGACAAAGCAGGTACCGTATCTGACTCTGGTGTTTCCTATTCTTAGCCTGTGGTGGTAGAACGCTAGCTGCTGTATTTGTGGGTTTTGGCCTCGCTTGACTTGTAGACTCTGTGATGCTGTCTGTTTGTAGATTTTTTTTGGGGGGGGGAGCGGGGAGGTGCTTCAATGATGCCTCTGCGATGTAGTACATTTTACATCAGTGCACTACAGCAGGGGTCAAATGTCATTGAGATGTGTTGTGGGGGATAGAGCCAAAGTGTGGTATCTCTCATCTGAAGGGGGCTGTGCTGTGACTGTGTGCATGCATGCGGCGTGTTCTTTTCCATATTTACATTGTGAAATACACAAACACTCAGGTATTCCGCTCGTAAACACAGCTGCCTCGCACACACAGAGCAATGATGAAAGCCGTAAAGAACTTTGGAGGTAATTGCAGAATTTCATAGGCCAGTGATGCGAGGCCGTAATGTGCTGTCGAAAAAATGCAAAGACGCTGCGAGTGTGTGTGTTTACATTCGGGCATTCGTGGTACCCAGTCACAGCCATGGTAGAGTGGTTAGTAAATGTCTTTCGCCTCATTGTGTGTGTGTGTGTGCGTCGCTCGGGAAGTGTAAAGCTTTAATTCCAAAGTCGGCGTATTTTCATCACTGCAATCCTTTATATGACAAAGAAAAATCCAGCAAATGAGCGCAATCACTCAAAGATAAACACAATTACCAAATAAGAATAAATGAGCCATATAATCAAAAACGTGTTTGCTTTAAATGAAACTCTTGATGAAACTAAGACTATCATATCCTTCAACGTTCATCTACATTTAAGCAGGCCTTGTTTAAGATCTTAAATATGCAGATGTGAACTTTCGCAAAGTTGTTTATTGTATGTTATCAGTCAAATAAATGTGTATTTGATGACTCATATTTGCAGATGTCACAAGCTTGAATACGTTTTTCTAGTTAAGATCGAGAGTTTTAGAGTTTTAGATTCAAGTCATTTTATGTGTATCACAAGAGCATCTATTCACTTAAACCTGGATCAATAGATATACACATGATGAGCCATAATACCATACTCTTCAACATGAAAACTAGCCTATAATAATTCAAATGGATCATTATTATTCACTTTTAAAGACTACTTAACATCCTAAGTAAAAGGTTTTAGCATCAAAATGACCCTCAAAATGATGTTTCAACCGGGCTTTTACCAAGTAGCTTGTAGCTAGCTAGTAAGACAGGAAACATACAGGATTGTGACAAGAAAAAGACCAGATTAATAGCTTAAAAACTGAGGGTTTCAAGGCCACTCTAAACGTGAATGTGTCTTTATATATTTTTGAAGCATTTGCTGGGTCTCGCCGTACACTAATGGTGTTTAAAAATGTGAAGGACCACTCCGTCAATTTGAAAATCTACAAAATACTTCTCTTAGACTATATAGAAAGATTACAGTTCCACTGTCAAAATTTTTCATCCATTCATTTTCTACCACTTGTTCCTTTAACTAGGTCCTGAGGGTTATCAAGCCTTTCCCAGCTTCTTAAGGCAAGAGGCAGGACACAAAATATCCACTCTTGCACACACTCACACCTACAGAGTATTTAGAGTGTTCAGTTTACCACAGTATGTTTTTGTACTGTACGAGGAAACTGGAGTGCCTGAACTCTGACCTGCAACCTTCTTGCTGTAAGGTGGGAGCGCTAACCATGATGCCACTGAGCGCCGTCTAAAACATATCTTTATAATATTTCCTCAGTTAAGGCTGCTGATGGAAAAAGAGGTCATGCCTCTGGAACAAAAGTATGGGTTTGATATGATGACACTTATACACTTGTGACAAGAAAGAGCATTTGATCATCCCTGCCCCCGACTGGCATCGCATGCATTGTAGACATCGAATAACCTTTTTAAATGACAGGGAAAATGCATCCTGTGGGCCCTTTAAGACATTATCACAATTAGAGAAGGCTGCAGGTCGAGGACTCGTCTGGTGTCTCAATGCACAGCTACAACACTTAACAGATCGCCCCGCAGCGCAACCTCTGTCTGGTTTTACAGAGCAGCACAGATTGCCTGACAGTACGGGTCCCCGAGGCACCGTTGAGAGTGTCCTCTCACCCTCTACGCTTAATGGAATAGCTCTCATTGTTTTATGAAGAGCCAGGCCGGGACAGAGCAGGTAAATCATGGGGTTAAAGAGGGTGCAGAAGTGAAAAACACCAGATGGAGCCGGATGAAGACGGGTGGAGAACATGCAGGATGGAGAAATCGATATTATTCCTAAAGTAGGTTATTAACAATAAAAGGAGTAGATGAGTGTCTGAGAAAGTGCAGTATTATCTGGTCTATCTGAGAGCGCTAGACTTGGATTTATGCCTCTGACCTTTATCGCCTCGGAGGCTGGGGAAAGAAGTGAACTTTTTTGTGCAATTGTCCTCGCTTTTCTTTGCACTTTGTTCTTGCTCTTTCTGTATTTTTCTTTTCTATCTGTCGCTTTCTCTTTTTCATTTCATTTCTTCATGTAATAATGCACACAAAGTCGACTGGGCTGACTACAGGTGGTCTTACTTTATTGTAGTTTTCCTTGATCAGAATACAACAAATGGCTTAGATAGACAAATTCATTTGATCGTATCAATCAATAAATGATGATTCGTTGTGTAGCTCAAAGTCCACAACAAACAAATTGCTTTACTTCTTGTCATATCTTTCAACTTCCCTTAAAAAATAGGAAGGTTCAAGACATCACTTCCATTCTTTGTTAATTAGCAAACAGAGAAAATCTTATTTTCTTAACAGCTTTTTAATTTTAATTTGTTAAGCTATGTAATTCAAAAAAAATTTTAGCATTTAAAATATCCTTAACAACAACGAGCTCAATGTAACAAACAAAAAAAATACTCGGAATAGGTACAAGATAAAAGAAGAGCAATCAGAAAAGAAGGAATTCCTCAAAGGATTGGTGGATCCTGATTGTAATCCAGAAAAATATATATATTTTAATCATCTGTACCTTGTCCCATTATTATTATTTGATTTATTTATGTTTGTACTTATTTTGCAAACTGACTGGTCAAATGACGAACATCTTATCACTAAAGTTGGATTTGATTCATATTTACATTTTTAACATTATAAATTGGTTAATTCAAAAATATTGCTGGGAGTGAACAGCAAAATCTTAAAGTCAAACTACATAAAAATAAAGTATGTGAATATTTTATCAGTAAAGAAGTTGCCAGTAGTTTCAGCAACCATGTGTCCCATCACACACACATGAATAGGGCCAATACAGACGTGTGTTGACCCGTAACCCAAAAGCAATTTCTCCTCCTTTTCAAAGGGATTTTATCAGAGTGAGACTACTTTAGCAGGGAGGGATTGACTTAATAGTTTTTGAAATCCCACTTTATACAAGTTAGTATGAGGGGTATCGACTGGGGCCTGGCATTAAAGAGATAGGAGCCTGGTTCTGGCAGGTCCAGGCCCCGTCGATCAATGCCCACTATGGATCGTCCTGTCCGACTGCCTCATAAGTATTGCTGCTTCAAATGGTGACTCCATTTAACAGGCAATCACTGTTAACTGCCTTTGTTCCCGGAGCTCAATATTAGGGGACAATCCATCCCAGGCTGAGTGTTAATGCAACATCACGAATGGTCCCTCGATGCCCAAAATGTTCATAATTAAAGATAAAACTATTTGATTTCATTCCGGTTGTCGAAATAAAACGCTTCACTCTCCTTCCCCCTCATCTTGTCGCGCAGTCAGACAAATCGCTTTCATTGTTTTTTCTCCTTTGTTGACTTTCGCACATCGCGTGCCGGTTGGGGCAGATGATGAAATGCCAATCAGGAAAAAATGCCTGTTAATTTAGCCGCTGCCACAGTTTAGATTGCACTATTTATTTTCATAATGCATGATTTTATTGATGCAGCGATTTGTTAGAGGGCAAAACCCCATAGTGCAACTTGAGTGAAAATATGTTCATTAATCTACCGAGCAGGACTCAATGAGAAGCTCTTCATCTTCATAATCGCTCTTGCTCCGTTATTTTGTCCTTCCGTGCCGGCTGCCAACTGTTAGGTCATATCTCGGATGCAGGTGTGAGTTGTTGATGTCATGGAAGGGATTACAGCAAAGCGATGTTTGCTTTATCAGGCAAACCTCGTGTTTGGGTGGATTTAATGTTTTTTTATTTATTGCTGATGATATCACTGGGGCTATTTGTGCTAATGGAGAAAGCAACGACTTTGTTTTTTTGCCCTTTTCGTGCGGAAACACATGCTGTACTAAGTGAACCTGGTCTGGAGATGAATGAGGCAACATTGAATGGCATAATATAGTGAAGATTTGCCTCGTATGATGTGAAGCAGTAATATAATCTCAAAGAGTTTCAAGGTGTTGAATACAAAGCAAGCCTTTGGTTATAAAGAGTTGATTGTATTCTATCCAGGTCTGTTATGTATACCCGGTTTGATTTCATGAAGTTTGGGCTATTCAAAATTGTCTTATTACACAAATTAGTTATTCATTTGAAAGACTTAAATGACAACTTAGAGGCAATTAGAAACCTTCAAATACATATAAATAATAAAGAATAGGGGTGTCAAACCATTTGCGGCCCGTGACATGCTACCATCTACAGCTTGGTTTTTAAAAGTGCAGGCAAAGTGCAGGTAAATGCTATTTATATAGCTTTGATTTTATAGTTAAGATGGGACATATTTCCTAATTAAAAGAACACATTAATATGTACCAAAATACCTTAAATTTGCAGTTAAATTAACAAAAACTTGTACAATATACATATAAACTAACATCACAATATAAATCAAATTTAGATTTAATATTAACGGAAAAAAATGCTAAAAACCCTCCAGTCTGCGGACCAGTCTCCACAAGAATTGACCTCTGTTGGCTCCCTGGCCAGTTGAGTTGGAGTCTGAAACTTAATTAAAAAATAAGTGTGGTCGAATTTCAAAATATATATTTATTATTATATTTAGTTTTTATTTAAAATAAACATTTTTGGCTATCCTTCAAATGTTGGGTCTGACTAAAAGTTGAGTCTGAACGTGAAAGAGTTGCTACATTTACATTAATGAATTCAGAAGATGCTTTTCTCAAAAGAGACTTCAAAAACGTTCTTCCATTCACCCTTTTCCCATAATGAATGGAGTAGGTTGCGAGGCTGCTCCCCTTCTGGAGCAATCGGGGCTAACCTCAGGGACAGGATCTTCAGGCGCTGGGATTGAACTCTCTAGCATCTGAGCTATATCTCAATTCCCTTTAGATCGCAATTCTTCAAAACTTGTAATTGCTTAAAAAGAAACAAATCAAATCAGTTGTGCTCAGTGCATGTGTTCAGATCAGGGATTTCCTCAGAATATCATCAATCTCCACCAGATGTGAGTCATGATATTCCACGTTTCCATGCAAACCAGGGATACCTGCAGCCATTACACCCGACGATGATGTCATCCGTGTTGCTAGTAATTGTCTGCCGGGCTTCCGATTCTGATCAGGCTTTTTATGCATAGAGTGAAGCTCTATTAGTTCATAGACTGCCACACACAACTACACACTCGCACGTACACACACACTCCATTGAACATAATCGTATTCTCTCACGAGAGAGCATTACTCTCAGGCCATCAGAATCCCATTACCTACAGTGAATCATAAGTAAGCCAGAGAGAGAGAGAGAGAGAGAGTGAGAGAGAGAGAGAGTGATGATGGGGTGTGGCTCTATCAAGTAAGTGAATCAAGTGATATGTCCATATCGGCCTGCACACACATTAGCACGTCCCAAAAGTGGAGCGGTCTGGATGGGAAGGTGCGTGTGAAAATTGCCCCGCCGAACACAATTGACGGATCAATACTCGGTGTATGTGCTTATTGAGTTGGCTGAAACTCATTAGTCTATATTTAGGCGATTTAGTGCGTGTGGGAGTGTGTGAGTGTTTATTCCGTAACGATAAAACAAACGAAAAAGCATCACCCAGCCTGGTCTCCACCCATTAACCCGTCCCCGTTCTACTCCCGTCATTAACCCCCCCACCCGCCTTCTCTTCCCGTCCGCCCCACCCAGATGGTTGTCCTAACTTGTGTAATGGAAACGGCCAGTGCACCATGGGACAGCAGAGCTGGCACTGCGAATGTCAGACGGGCTGGAGAGGACCTGGCTGCAGCGTTGCCATGGAGACCTCCTGTGCGGACAACAAGGACAACGAAGGAGGTGAATTGAGGAGACGTAGAAACATATAAGGCTAAATTCAAGTAGATGAAAAAGACGTCCAAGAAGTGAGAAGGTTATTATACACCATCTGATCAATCAATCATTTGGGTTTATAATTTATTTTTTTATTGAATAAGAAATCAAAATATTCCTCTATTATAAAAGACAAAACATATTATTATTTAAAAAAAATAATGAATTGTCTGAACTTTCTTTTATCATATTTTTATAGGCTGATATCAGATTGAGTGATATTTTATGAGGTATAACAGTGCAATGAGAATATTCCATGGTTAGATTTGTTTTTGATTTTGATTTTTTTAATATATTCAAATTATATTTTTTGGAAGCATTGAATTTTCTTGAATAAGAAATTATTAGTTTCCTTTTGAATAATCTAATTTTAAAAATTGAATATTTTATAAATGAATTAATTCGTTTTACACAAATGTTTATACTTTCATTTATTTGTAATCCATTTATTATTGAATTACTGAAATAAGGATATCAAACTCAATGGGTAAAAACATATTTATTTTTAAATAAATCAAAACAAATTAAACATTTTAATACCGAATTTAATGATTCTTTGATTAAAATTAAAACGTTTTTCATTGAAATATTAAATTCAACCATTCGCTATTCTGATGGCCCTGGTGTACTTCCATATATTGTATTGTCTATTTTACGTATATATTTGTATGATTTTAACTAATTAATTGACAATCTAAAGAGGTAGTTAATAAATGTCTTTCTTGATGCTTTGATGTAATAAAATAGTAAACTTTAAGTAAACTAATCATACCTAATCTAATAAATGTTTTACTTAGTTAGAAAAGGAATTAAATTCTTCTTAATTAATCCTGCTAAGAAATTAATTATTCTAAGTTTATTACAGTTTCATAACTGCCCCTCAAGTCACACATTATGACTCACATAAGAAAGAAAATCCCAAATTAATTGCCAAAACTAATTAGCCGTCACCTTTAGCCAGCGACTAATTCTGTCGCCGTCTACTCTCTCTCTGTCTCTCAGACGGACTCACCGACTGCATGGACCCCGACTGCTGCATCCAGAGCCCCTGTCAGAACAGTCCCTTGTGTCGGGGGTCCAGGGACCCGCTGATGGTCATCCAGCACAACCCCCTGTCCCTCCCACGCGTCCGGTCCTTCTACGACCGAGTCAAGATGCTGGTGGCCAGAGACAGCACCCACGTCATCCCTGGAGAGAACCCCTTCAACTCCAGGTAGTTCAGACATAACGTTTATTATTCCAACTTGGAACTCCATTTTAATACTGAAAATTAGATCAGACAAAATCCACTTGTATTTAAGACATGAATGTATAAAATAGATAATGATTATTTATTTATTTTTAACCTTTTGTCTTACTCTACTCACGCAGTCCCTCTGACATCTCAAACTATATGCAATGAGTATTTGATAATGAAATGTAATATTTAGAATAAATAAATGACTAAAACTTTAAGTTTTAGTCAGGATCTATTTTTTTCGACCACTAATCGAAACACCATTATAACTTGCAATTATTCTGTAATATTCTCAAGATTTGTTTTTGTATTTTATGCCATCATGTGTAACTATATGTGTATAATATAGAATTTCTAATGTCCTTTATACAAATATAAATGTGTCTTTTTAGTTTTGTTGTTTAGTGTGTTTAAGTGTTACATTGAAATAACGATTTAATTATGTATTTTCATCAGTTGTTCTTCTGGAACAAACATATAAATGAGGTTTTTTATTGTTATATTTTATACATTTATATATATCATTTTATTTTATATTTTAACTTGGTGTAGTGATAGCATTTAAATTTAATCGGGGGGTATGTTGTCAAGACAGAGACCTCACGGTTTAAAAACTCAGCTATTGTGACTTAATAAAAAGCTTAAAAATGTAAAAATAAACATATAAATTTGGTCTTAAATCCACCTCCAGCTCGCTTGCTTCAAAAGAAGGTGAACTTTTCTGCTTAAATGTCAGCCTTCAGTCCATGCACCACAAAAGAAAAGAAAGAAGACGTTATTAATAACTAGGACAGTGCGTGTTTGAAGCCGAAAAGAAACTTGATCAATCGACATAATTGATTTCATCCATACAGACATCAGATGTTTCAAAGACAATAAAGCCTCTGAGTGATGATACCGTGGAATATTTAAATGCCTTTCAATTACAGCAGCTCAGTGAGACGCGACACACACTCACGCATGCACATCTGCATTGTCATAGTTAGTTTACGTGATTGACGTGAGCTAATCTGGATGGCGGGGGGGCTGCTGATTGTTTCTAATTAATGAGTGGTGGAAGACCAGAGCAATAAACGAAAGGGCAAATGAAATGATTGAAGGATGGTGAGATGAATCAAACCAGATTAGTAACAGAGAGGAAGACCGACCTCTCACTCCACCTGTCTTCTTCTCTCTTCCTCTTACCCCCCCAGTTTGGCGTCTCTTATCCGGGGTCAGGTGTTGACGACGGACGGAACCCCGCTCGTGGGGGTGAACGTGTCTTTCGTCAACTACCCGCAGTATGGATACACGCTGACTCGGCAGGATGGAATGTATGTACAACAGCACTGCTCACTGAATGACACCACATGATTGGATTAGATTAGATCACATTAGAGAGATTAGATTAGACGTGATTCGATTAGAAAGTTTTAATTATCCCCAGAGAAAGCACAGAAGATACTGTGCAAAGGCATGTTTAGTTGATTATAACACGAAAAGACCAAAAAAAAAGTTGTTGTTAATTGTTGTGTATTTTGGGATGTACGTGTTTATTTCTTCAGGTTTTTGTTGTGTTGTGTTTTTCTCTGAGATGTGTACATGGACAACAACACAATCCTCCTTATTCATGCACTTATTCATTTATTTTTCATTTTCAATTTCTTCACAAGCATTCCAAAAAAATCACGAAAAGCTGTTTGGGTCAAATATGGGTCAATTCTTTGTTGTTCGGTCTTCATGCTTCAGTGGTTGCCAATGTGTTATCACAGACACATTTGTTTTCGGGCAGTCGGGTCACCTAGACCCTTGGCCCGAGGCTTAATAAATGTTTATGTATATATCTTTTTCAAATACATTATCATTAAATATTTTATATGTCATAATTAATTTTTATTTGCTGAATATTTCATTCTTTATAATTCATTAAAAAAATATTTTTATTTATATGTTTTAAAATGTGTTTTTATATGTTGAACATAGTAATACGATCCAACAATATTTACTTGATTTTTAGCTAAAGTTATCTACATAATTTTAAATCATCTTCTCCCCCTGTTTTTCTGAGATTAGACAGAAAGATCATTAATATAAGTAAGATAATGGATGGACCACATCCTTAAGCAACATTTTCAGTTAAATTTTATTTCCCATCAAGGGTCCTAATAGAAAGCAGGTGGTCTGGCGTAATGTGCTCAATCTGATGTGCCGTGTGTAAGATTCTGTTAGTCATCTCAGTGCAAGTGGTGAGACAACCGTGGTATGTGGACAGAAGGTCCATTTTAGGCTCATTTCTTGCCTGGACGTTCGCCTAATTTGAGATTGGTGAGTGCTGTCCGCGATGGTGCGCCTTCCAACCACGACCTCATCGGATCTGACCCGTCAGGCTATTAACCTCTAACTAACCTAGCAGCTGCACAGCAACGTGGTCCAACTCTAAATACCTTTTTTGGATCTTTCTAATGGATGTTGTTAGTGTTGGAGCCTCGGAATCCAGCTTGAAGAAATGCTGGCAACATCACGATTAGGAGCTCAGTCAACCAATGAAGACTTGGAGTAGAGCCACTGCTTCTGAACAATCCGAAAAACAGCAGAAATTGTTGAAAAATAATAATCAAATAAGGAGCAACCATTTCATAAAATGCTGTAAATATAAGATAAAATTTGTAACCCTTGTGTTATGTCAGGGTCAAGGTGACCTGAAGGCCGGAAAAACAAATGTGTTGTGAGGTATCCCTTGTGTAACACAAGGGATACCTCAAACACATCTGAGATAACACAAAGGTTAAACTATATAGAAGTTTGTTTTTTTTTAATAAAATAGTTTTAAATCTGTTGCTGTCCATGTAAAAACACATCCGTCCAGCGTTTGTCAAATATATTCAGCCTCGCCCGTGTTTTGAAGGAACCAAAAAATCTGACATCTTGAATTTCTTTCTGTCTCTAACAGCCCCGGAGGTTTCATCCAGCACTATATTTTTAATTTGACTTCTCTGCTCACTTTTCCCCCCAAACATGTAAAATTGAAAATCCAGGTTCTGGCTGTCATCCATAACATGTTCTTTTCAGATATTAATTTAATTGGATCTTGTTATTGTCTGCGGCTTCCATATTTTTTATTACTCAGGTGTGTCCTGCCGCTTTCCTTGCAGAGTTCGCTTCCTCTGCTCCGGCTGAGGCGGGAACGCCGGATCTTCTCACATCACGGCGCTTCACCTTGTTTTTTCAGGGGCCCCGACCACGTAACTGTCAAGTGGACGGATGGCGCTCTGATGTCCTTGAATGATCCTTGTTTGTTCTGATGAATGTTGTTTTCCAGTGTGTCCCTGAAGTGCTCACATGATATATGAGAGTCTGCTCTAGTCATTAACACACAGATGGACCGTTCAAAATCTATTGATCTGATGCGAGACTTGTTGGGTTAACTATCGATTTGATTCAGTTTTTATTGCTCAAATGTGTCTGAGTGGATGTCCCTCCACGATTTTTGTTGCTAAGCATTCCAGAGTAAAATGGGTTTGCATTTTTCTGATTGAAATTAGAGCTCAGAATAATATTTATAAATATATTCATTACTTGACTCAAATTTCCCTGCATTTTTTATTTTATTACGATGATTTAATTAGATATTTTTAATTTCATATTATCTTTTATCGACCCTATTATGCTTTATATAATTATTTTTTAGAGTAATTAAACTTTAAACTCTTGAAAATGTATTAATATTGAGCTAAATTAAACTTTTAATTAATTTCTTTACTTTACATGGTGTAATCTGTGATTCCTCATTTGTCTTATTAATGATTGACATTTTGGCATTCATAAAACCAACTAAATTAATGTAAAAAAATATATATATATATATATATATTCAAATAAAAACATGAATAATAAGAAAATATATTAATATTTTTTTAATAATTTATAACGTTTAAATATTCCATGTCTATCAACTGACTCCAACACAAAGTGGCAAATGTCAAAGTCACCTTGCTGCATCTTCTTTTCTCTGAGCGGCAAATTATCTTCGCGAGGATAAGAGTGGCGGAGAATTTGTGGAGCTGTATTCGTCGGGGGAATGTGTGAATGTTCTGAAAATCCTGGAGGGACTGAAAGGAAGAACTAACAAAGACTGTTTACCACAGCTCTCGCCATCTGAACCTCATTCCCCTCCTCTTCTTGCAAACCTCTCCAGGTTTGACCTGATAGCAAACGGCGGTGCGTCACTGACCCTGCGGTTTGAACGCGCCCCCTTCCTGAGCCAGGAGCGCACCGTGTGGCTGCCCTGGAGCCAGTTTTATGCTATGGACACTCTGGTGCTTAAGACAGAAGAGAACACGATCCCCGGCTGCGACCTGAGCGGCTTCGTCAGGCCTGACCCTCTTGTGATTGCATCCCCTCTCTCCTCCTTCTTCAGCTCCAAACCAGGGGAGAAACCCATCGTACCGGAGACACAGGTGCAGTACCACTGACCTCTGGCTGCCGGCTAATCTTCTTACGGCCCCCCCTCACTTTCCGCTCTCTGTGCCTCTATTCTGTAGCTTTTCTCTACCCTCAATAGTCCCTTCCCTTATCCCCCTCTTTTACTATTTCTTTATTTCGTCATTGTTTTTTCCCCCGTTTTTGTCCTTCAGCCGTCAGTGGAAGCGTGACCCTCATTACCCCCTCTCTCTCTAATCCCCCCCTAATCCCTTCCCCTTGTCATCGCCTCTCTTTGTCTTCCAGGTGCTGCATGAGCAGATCGAGGTTCCTGGCACGAGTCTAAAGCTTTGCTACCTAAGCTCCAGGACGCAGGGCTACCGCTCCCTGCTCAAAGTGTTGATGACTCCCGCCGCCGTCTCCATGGGCCTGCTGAAGGTTCACCTGATGGTGGCGGTGGAGGGGCATTTGTTCCAGAAATGGTTCCACGCCTCGCCCAACCTGGCCTACACCTACATCTGGGATAAGACGGACGCTTACGGGCAGCGGGTCTACGGGCTCTCCCAGGCTGTAGGTGAGTGAAGGATGGAAGGCAGAGCTGCATTGCAGTGAGAGACGCTCTTTTTCCCCGCTGAGAAGATTAGAAACTTTACCAGTAATGGAGCCCCGGCTATGACAGAGGGAGTGTGTTAATTAGGGAGCTTGAAGGAGAGATTACACACCAGAAACCCGACCTCCATCAACTGGCCACAGTTAAGTGGATTTTTTTTTTTTTTTCAAATGTCTATTTTTCACTGAGGCCACGTGTACTCTGGTCAGCCAGCCATAACTACGGTGAAGGGTTATTAACCATCAGAGTGAGTTAGCGGTTAGCTCTGGCAGCAGCGAGGAGGAGTTCCGACGATATTACATTCGGCTGTCGACCGAAACAGCAGTCAGGCCTCGGACGCAGTGGACGTCTGGGATGTAAGACCAGTATCAAATCAAAAAGTTATATTGCTTTAGGAACAATAACTCGGACACGGACAAACAAAATATCTCAATTATTTAAGCCCAACGGAGCTTGGAGTCGGGTCTGAATAAAAATTTAAAGAATGACCTGCTTGAGGAACGAGGAAGAAATATCCAGTTCAAAGAACTCTTGCGCCCTGCCACTTCACACAAGTACAACTGAGGAGACGTTTCAAAGCTCCCCCTGGGTTTTCCCATCTGTGATGTGGATGCCGGGGAAACCCTGGGAGAATGCCAAATGCTTGGTTCACGAAACATCATGCATATTTCACTTCAGAGCTCCTTGTGAGCTAACAAGATCAATTATGGTCGACATCAAAAAAAGTCCTATCTTCATCTAAAATCTTCGAGATTCTACAACTTTCTCCAGCTCTTTAACGTTCACAAGTGGGTTGGCTGTACTAAAGTCTGTACTTATGAATGCGTGGATCAGTTTATTCTGGTCAAATATCGATTTATCATGTCGCAGCCCACAGCAATATATTTCTTGGTGTTAGAGATTGACTTTTCTCATGTTGCTCACACCCTTTATCTGGAGTGAGAATTGGATAACAAGGCGCCTACATTTTGGTGTCGAGGTTTGGGAGTTCAAAAGACCAAGGTTTCAAATCTAGGTCGTCTCCTGCAGTCGTTTGGGAGTAGGCTAGGGACCCTTGGGGGGCCCTAGGGGGGCATCAAAATTGGAGGAAAGGGTAGAATGGAATTTAATATTATGTGATACAACATATTGAACTTTTTTTTTTTAAACATTTGCGAATAACTTGGAATTTGAATTATCAAGTTTCCGAATTACCCTAATACACCACCTGTTATAATGTCACATTTTGTGTCAACCTGGCTGTTTGTGCCCATAACCAAGTAGCTTGTAGCGAGCTAGTAAGCATGAAATAGACAGGTTTTTAGAAAGTAGAAGTAGAAAACCAACTACACGGCCCTGCCACGAAAAACGCTACGATTTTATGGTCAATCTAAAATCAAGTATGGCTAAACAGTCATAAAGAAAAATGTCCACGTTTGCCTGAAGTGCTACACAAATATTACATGTAGAGTAATGTAAAGTGATTAAAAGTAAGAAAATACATTCCAAAAGTTGATGTTTCTGTATATCTCTAGAAGCGGTTATAGGCTGATGGTGTTTGGGGGGCTTTAGAATGGTAAACCCCTGATCTACAGAGTAATTCAATCTTAAAGATGGGTACAAATGGGTAGGAAAAGCTATTGACATTATCATTGTTGACCGTAAATAGGACTAGTGTTATTGAAACAAACTGGCAGATTGGTCATCTTAAAACCACTTATATCAATATGAATCAACAAGTGATGTCTTGAATTTGTAAGGTTGACTGATGACCAGTGTCGTAAAGGATTAAGACTAGATAGAAGGTATTTTTTTAATCATGAAGCAAGAATAAACACAATGGAAATACAAAATATATTCTTGCAGGTTCTTCAGAATGACTTCGCACCTCTCACCCAAGCTTTACTAAAACACTACCTGTTTGTTAATGCAGTGAATGAACGAATGCAGGTGTACTTTCTTGCTGCAGGTGTAGAAAAAGGTGCTGCAAAACCTCTCAAAAAAGAGTATACATGATAGCACCCCCCTGGTACAAATTGGGTGTCGCCACGCATCGCGGTGCGACTGATAATGATCAATCTTCCCGTGACAAGTCTCAACAAAAACGACGTGGAAGATTTCCGCAGCAGAGAACGATGCGGCCTGAAGGTTGAGGGGTCCTCTGAGCAATCAGTCCAATTAACAAGGTCTTGTTTGATCCAGTCGAGTGTGAACGTGTTAGTCGGGTGTTAATGCAAATGTTCCTGCAGACGCTAACTAGCTTCTCTGCGCATCACACTTTTATCAAACTCTAACGTATGATTATACACTGACACCCTTCTTCTCTGTGTCTCTCGGCAGTTTCCGTGGGTTACGAGTACGAGTCCTGTGCCAGTCTTGTTCTTTGGGAGAAGCGAATTGCTACCTTGCAGGGCTATGAACTGGACCCAACAAATCTGGGAGGCTGGTCCATCGACAAACACCACATACTCAACACACGCAGTGGTACGAACGCACACCTCATGACTTATTTACAGCGGACAACTTCCTTACACGCAGAAGTGTCACGGTTGTCCAGGTGACATTTAGCTGCTGTCGGGGGGATGTAGGAACACAGTGTGCCTTCCTGTGGTTGATGTACGGAGATACCTTTTTACCTGTCAGTGCAGATTTTCACTGGAAGAAAAAGTACTGTCTCACCTTGAGCCTGTCACATGAGATAAGCATGTGCACTCACCGTCTGTGTTGCATGAGCAATGGGAATCATATTTTAGGAAATATGTAGGAAGACTAGCTTCAGTGATAACTCACACCAACTCTTGTGTTTTGGTAATATATTATAAATGTATTATATTCAATTTACACTCAATTGTACAGTATATTTGTAGGTTTTATACAACATCGCGCAAAATGTTTATTTTCTATACATTATACTCAAACAATCGCACACTTTTAACAAAGATGTAACATTTAATTTGATCAAATGTTTTAAAACTGTAATTAGAACATGTTTCAATTGTAATCTAACCTTTTTAAACTTTATTCACAGATTTTAAAACTGTGATCAATCCATTTTCAACTGTAATTAAACAATATTCAACTCTAATCAAATGGTTTTCAACTGTAACCAAACAGTTTTCAACTGTAATAAAGAATAAAAAGGAACAGAGAGAAGAAAAGTTCTTATTGTTTTTGCCCAACTTTCATATTTCTCATTCCTTCTCCATTTAATAGCATTACTTCATACCTAGTTTATGTGCTAGTTTATTAATGATATAAATACTTTGATGCTTATGATCTGTGAATGCATTTCATCCTTTTCTATATTTCCCAAATCATGGTCTCTGTCTCAAAATAAATGCAAATGTTTAAACTTTGACTGCGTGTTTTTCCTCAGGCATTCTTCATAAGGGAAGCGGGGAAAACATCTTTGTGACGACTCAACCTCCAGTCATGATCAGCGTCATGGGAAACGGGCGCAGACGCAGCATCTCCTGCCCGAGCTGCAACGGCCTCGCCGACGGCAACAAGCTGCTGGCACCTGTGGCCTTGGCAATGGGAACTGATGGCAGCCTTTATGTCGGCGACCTCAACTTTATTCGGAGGGTCTTCCCATCCATGAATACAACTGGCATCCTTGAGTTAAGGTACGAAGAAGTATATTCAGTGTGTTCCTTCGCTGAAGATGTGGAGAAAAATGAAAAAAAATCCTGCTAAATAAAAAGGTGCCAATTAATGGAGAGTGAATGATCATGCTGTTCTGTTGCTCTCTTCCCTTCACTCCAGGAACAAAGATTTCAGACACAGGTGAGTGTTCAAAGATTGATGCAAATGTAGTATTCAACTCATCAGTGATTTATTTTGTTTTTCGCAGTAACAACCCAACTCATAAGTACTTCCTCGCCGTGGACCCGGTGTCAGGAGCATTGTTCATCTCAGACACCAACTCCAGGCGGATCTACCGCGTCCGCTCCCTGACAGGCGGTCGGCTACTCTCAGACAATGCCGAGGTTGTGGCCGGGACCGGAGAGCAGTGCCTGCCCTTCGACGAGCGCTGCGGCGACGGTGGAAAAGCCACAGAGGCTACGCTCATGAGCCCCAAAGGTGAGTCGCTTATCAGCAGTTAACTACGTCCGTATTCATGATTAGAGAAACTATTACGCTTATGTATTTTCTCATGTGCTCCTTTGTTCTTTGTGCAATCAGATGATGAATAGAGATAACTACAGCTAATGGTTTTCATTATTTGTACTTTTTTAGAGAGGCACAGTTCAGCAGTTCAGAGCACAATGAGTACTAATTTTTCTTTATCAGAAGAGCTTTTTATTCATACAGCACCAAGCGAAAAACTAAAGCAGGACAGACGCAGTTCTGTAAATCAGGTTAATGTTAAACAAATTAATTCAATCTCTTTATTCTTCTGCATTATTGGACGTCGGGGCGTTGTGACACCAAACTGTCAAGGATGTCTCATTGTCACGGTTCCACATGAAAATATATGCATCATGAGAGTTAGAGAAACCTCTTTTGTCTTCACGTCCTTCTTTTCTAATCTCGTCCTCCCATGAAAAACCTGAGCTTCTTTAACTTCTAACAGGAGCTCATTCCTATCGACAGGTCTCTCCTGAAAGTTTCCCTTTTTCTCTCTGGTCTGCCACAGATCAACTCTGACATCATGATATACTTCATTTGTGTTTTGGTCAAGCTCAGGCGACAATTTAGGACTGTCCTAGTTATTCTAATGAACCTCTAAAAATAAAAAGTAACAATAAAGAGTCCTTCCCAGTTGTCAGTTTGTAACCAATAAAAGAAAATAATTCTTGAAATATTTTCAACACAACATTTAAATAAATCCAAGCAGAAAACATCTAATTTCATTTAGCATAACTAGCTAACAAGAAGACAACATATCACATATATATTTGCCTTCAGATAAAAAATGATTGATGCAGGATTTTGTGTTATTTCTTTATTGTGTTAACCTCTTTTTATTTTATTCATATTATTTCATTTTATATTCTGTAATCCGACCACAAGAATTCCTGACTATAAAAGTTTTCTGATTCAAGCAAGGTGTCATTTGAACGCAGCATGGTTGTTTATCGTTCTCACTTTAACAAATATACATTTTTTTCCTTTCAGTTTGTCTTAAACTAAATGTTAAAATCATTTTCTATTTCTATTTCTGCTTCAAATAGCTGGAGAATTACAAAGAAGTGGTTATTAATTGGTACAAAAATATATATAAAATAAATATGTAGCGTTAACTGAAGTAGCAAATTGAACTTCATCACAAACTGAAGGGAAATTGAACAGGTTGAAATTAGTTGATAAAGGGTTTGGTATGAAACTTAAACAGTGCAGGGGAAACCTCAAAATGTCATGCTTTAAAAAGAAAAGTGTTTTGACTTGGTATTCTAACTAATGAACGACACGTTCCACTTGTAAAACTGTGAAAAAAGTCTCTTTTTTTTCAGCAGGCTTCTTGAGCATTTATTTCTTTATCCGTTCATCTATTTGACTTTGTTCTCCGCTACAGCATCCACTATTGTTATGTGTTTTTGTTCCAGAACAAAAAAAAAAAGGAAAGGAAAACACCTGTCACACTACTTGTTAGTTTTCAGATAAAAATGTTACTGATGAATAAAAGACTGGCAGGGAGAGAAGAAACTCCGACAGCCAGTGAAAGAAAAGGGAAGTGGAATGGATGATGTCAAGTGACACTTTTTCTCTTCGCAGCGAAACTCCTTCCAGGCAGCAGCCGTCCTCCGGGAGCGGCATCGGCTCGCCTGTACACCCCAATGACTCACCAAAACTAACACTTCTCCAACAGATCATGCCCGCTCCATCACTCTGTTCCTGCCGGTCGATGAAACATTGAGCAATTCATCTGTCAGGGCTGCTATCACTTTTTGCAGGCGGAAGGAGAGCACTTTAATTGACTCGGAATGTCTATGGGATGCTGGGATTCTTATGAGTTATGAGTCGTCACTCATGGGCTTCATCTCCGCTTTGACAGGTATCGCAGTGGATAAAAATGGGCTGATGTACTTCGTGGATGCCACCATGATCCGAAAGGTTGACCAGAACGGCATTATCTCCACTCTGCTGGGGGCAAACGACCTGACGGCCGTGCGTCCTCTGAGCTGCGACACCAGCATGGACGTCAGCCAGGTAAGACGCTTTTTGTGGAGGTGAAGAAGAACAGCTCGCAATGATGGATGGAGGGTCTAACTGCTCTGTGAGTGCTGAGCTATGACAATTGTGTGGACAGCCGCCAGGCGAGGGTCAGGGATGTACTGATTTAGGGCGGGATTAACGATCCCGTGGATAACTGAAGGGATCAAAACAGGCCTGGAGACACTAAAGAAATATGAGGCGGAAACTTAGTTGAGCCTTGGCGCGCTGTCAAATTGCTCCCTTCATTTTTAATAATGCGGCGTGCGAAACTTCTCCCTGTGCCCCGCAGGTCCGACTGGAGTGGCCCACGGACTTGGCGGTGAACCCAATGGACAACTCCCTCTACGTGCTGGAGAACAATGTCATCCTGAGGATCACCGAAAATCATCAGGTTGGTTCCGGATGAGGTGGAGCGCCACAACATGTCCTCAGAGTGTACGCCCCCCTTAAAGGTTCTGACAGGATTTTGTCCCAATTAGACTTCTGCAAGCCAATTTAAAAGTTTTTAGCGCATGAGTTCTAGTAGGGACCCTTTTGATTAATTAGCTGGATAAACCGGTCTCTGGACCTATTAAAAGTTCCAAGACACTAAAATGAATTTGCACCTTTTTTTTTTAAATATGTGGTGTCTGTTCACAGGTGAGCATCATAGCGGGTCGACCGATGCACTGCCAGGTTCCGGGCATCGACTACAGCCTCAGCAAACTGGCCATTCACGCCGCTCTGGAGAGTGCGACCGCCATCGCTCTCTCACACACGGGCGTCCTCTACATCGCAGAGACGGACGAGAAGAAGATCAACAGAGTGCGACAGGTAGGTCGCCATGTTTAAACTACTTTTCCACTGAAGACATTAAATTGAAAAAAAATTGTGTGTAAATAGAAGAATAAATAAATAAGAATACAATTATTAATGAAAAACTTAATTAAAAATAAAGATCTATATTTAACACGAAAAGAATAAGTTGACATGTGACAAAGTAGAGAAAAAGGTTCCAAAAAAGAAAGTGTGAAACTAAGAAGTAAATAATTAGAATGTTTAACTCGTGTGTGTGAACTCCAAAATGTAGATTAGTTTTGATGTATTCGGATCATTGCAGTTCAAAACACTGATGAGGTTTTGCTGCAAAAAATTTAATTATTTCTTCACTCTTTTTTTTTTACTTATCTATGCTATATTTAATGATTTTTCATTCAAATTATGCTGTAGGTTTAAATAAAGTCTTTGATTACAGAAGAGGAAATGATCTTGTAACAAGCACAATGTAGAATAAGATAAGTTTTGATTGAGACAAATCTTGGGCTTTGTAGCTTTTGTTATGAAGGTAAGAAACAAGTTTTTCTTTGTGGTGATGGACTGATGAAGCTTCATGAAACAGTGTTCTGGTTTTCACAGCCCACTGGATGGCGCTCTCCTGTATGAGCTTTGGATTTGAACAATGATTTGAATGACAACTGTGAGCGCCCCCTTCTGAGAACTAAAAATAAATTCATGACACTTCATCAACTCAACACTAACTGGTCTGAAAAAGCTTCATGAAGTACTTTGGATTTTTCTCAGAGCCCAGTAGGTGGCACTGCTAGTTTGCCAGTGAGATTATAGAGCAGAGAGTTCTACCGAACGAGTGGGTGATGCTTCGCAAAGCTTCATAAGCCCAGCACAGGTTGAAAAAAGATGTTTTACTGATTAATTTATTTACTCAACCACTTTTAAATATTTTGTGAAAATGTGTTCTGTCACCTCTTGTCTTCTAATCTAAAAATTGATGGTCTGAATTTCTAAGACAGCATTAACTAAGGAGGTGTCCTTAGTTCATTTTTCCTTCATAACATTATTTGTGACACTATGTTTAAGCGTCTTTCTCCGGAGGTTTTTTGCATTCAAGGGCAGACCAGCAGACCTGCGACCTTCAGCAGAGCTTTTAGAGTCGTCATTATCATCGTAGAAATGTTTACGCCTCTCACCCGAGAGATGCTTCCAACAGCTGGGATCAGGTGGCAGAACAAAGGTGCAAAGCTGGTGTTCTTGACTCGGCGTGAGATTAGTCCAAAAGAAGAAATGGAGTGCTGACCATAATGCTGACGGCGGCCTTCAGAGCAAGGGGTTCAAGTTCAAGGCCTCGTCTGACAGCCGCATCCATTAAGGAGATGCCGGCGGAATATAAAGGCAGAGATTTAAACAACATTGTCGTCAAAGGAGGAAAAACTTCTCTTGTCTTTGGTCAGTAAAAAAGTGTTTCTGTCCGTGTTTAGGTGAGCACCAACGGGGAGATCTCCCTGCTCGCCGGCGCCGCCTCGGACTGCGACTGTAAGAACGACGTCAACTGCAACTGCTTCTTCGGCGATGACGGCTACGCCCCGGACGCCGGCTTGAACTCCCCCACGTCCCTGGCGGTGTCCCCCGACGGGACCCTTTTCATCGCGGACCTGAACAATATCCGTATCAGAGCCGTGCGGTCGAACCGACCCGGTCCGGCCGTTTCCAACGTGGGTTTCGGCGGCTCCGGCGGGGCCCAGTACGAGGTGGCGTCTCCACGTGAGCAGGAGCTTTACGTCTTCAACGGAGAGGGCCAGCACATCCAGACCGTCAGCCTGGTGACCGGGGAGCCACTCTTCAACTTCACCTACGGTCCGGACGGCGAGCTGACCAGCCTGGTGGACAACTGCAACAACACGCTGAAAGTGAGGCGGGACGGTATGGGTCAGGGGGGAGGAGCTGGTCTCCTCAGGCTGGTGCTCCTACCGGAGAACCAGGTGGTGACCCTGGGACTGGACCCGACTGGGGGGCTTCGCAGTGTCTCCGCCATGGGGCAGGAGGTAGCGCTGATGGGCTACACCGGCAACACGGGTCTACTGGCAACCAAAGCGGATGAGACAGGATGGACAACCTTCTACAGGTGAGTCTGAGTTATCCTTAGCGTTCATGAGACTCACCCCGTCTTCTGAAGTGTGTTGCTGCCCCCCAGTGTTGGCTTTGAGAACTGCAGGCCGACTTGATATTTTTTCAATATATATATTTTATTAGTGTTTGTCATGTTTCCAAGCGTGAACGAACACATAACACACATTTCTAATCCTATATTCTGATTCTGCTTTTGTCTATTATTCAAATTATTTAAAAGAAAATGACATGTACAATATATGTACATGGACTTTAGGTTTTTAAGTGAAATATAAAGTATATAAAATACGTTGGCTTTAATTAGTTTATTTTACCACAAAAGAGTCCAATCATCCTAAAAGTATATGAATTTGTGCGTCTCTTCTTAAATGTTATTTTGATCAATATGTGGCTCATTTTATGTCACAAAATTTAAGATGAATATTGCTTGAGGGATGCTCTGGCAAATTGATTTCCATTGGCTTTGTTTTTGTAAAGTTGGACCAAAACAGAATGATAACTTTATTTATTTACTTAATTTAAGTAGTTTTTTCTAGTAGAAAATTATTGATCAATATTCAAAAACATCTTCTAGTTTAGAAAGTAATATAATTTGTGCAGCAGTGTCCTCATTTTTCTGTTAAATAGAGCCACAGATTATAAAGCAGAGAGCGCCATCTGGTGGACTTCAGGACTGTGACTCAGAAACGGTGTCCTTTAAAGGAAAAATGGAATGTCAACTGAGTAATTGTCCTGAAACCTTCTTCTCGAATGTGACTCCTCCAGGTACGACAGCGAAGGCCGTCTGACCAACGTCACGTACCCGACGGGAATGGTGACCAGCCTCCACCGAGAGATCGAGCGCTCCATCAACATCGACATTGAGAGCTCCAGTCGAGACGACGACGTCACCGTCATCACCAACCTCTCGTCGGTCGAGGCGTCGTACACCGTGGTGCAAGGTACCCCCCCTCCTCAAGTCTGCCATCTTCTCCTTAATATTCAAGCACTCTTGCGCCCCCCTGTGGTGCTCAGTATGCAGCCAACTCTAATTGAAAGGCTTGTAATTTTCCCTCGGTTATGTGCATGCTCCGCGAGATTACTTTGCTTCTCTACCCACTTCGGACCTCTTCTCTCTCCCTCCTCTCGTGGAGTTGAATTACCAATATATGCTTGTTTAATCCCAACTGGGATTATCCTGCTTTTGAATATCGCCACAGTGAAATTCATTAACTCGCACGAAATGAATCCTCCTCATCCCTCAAGCTCTGTCCTCAGACACACACGGATGCAGCCGTACAAATACAGCCGACAACCCGTTCCCATGATCCCTTAGCTTATTTTGTCTGTTTAGAGAAGAGGAGGAGGACGGAGAGTAATTGTCTCTCCTCCTCTGACCAGAGTAAAGTGACAGGAGCATGAATACAAACGGGGGCTATAAATCCGAATCCCACACCGGGAGTGAGATGTATTCAGTGATCCACCTTGCGTTGTGGGAGGACGAGGCGAAAGTTGTTCACAGCGTTGTAAGTCATTTAAGATTTCCAGCACACTGTGTGGGATTCAGGACAGCTCTCTGCTGACATACTCACTTAACCATCTCCCTCTCTCCCGCTCCTTCTCGCTCTCTTCATTAACTCCCGCACAGTGAATTCTCCTTGGCCCTCAAGGTCTCATTTCTCTCTCCCGTTTCTTTCTCACTAGCTTTGGTTTTATTACGAGGTTGTTCAGACAGAGAGCACGTGGAAGATTTATCTTAAGGCTGTTGCTGCCAAGTCAATGGAAAAAAGCTTCACTTGTCTGTTTGAGGCATTGTTAAAATGTGCCGGGAGCTTTATTACAAATTGGTCTTATGGATTACTGTCATTTATGGAGGGGGCTTTCGGATTGGAGACGCCGTCTGATCCCCCTCACCTTTCGTCAGTCTAAAGCATCCGCTCCTGGCCGTATCCGTCAAACATCTCTGAGCGGGAAACTATTTCAATCTCGCTCCACGGTCGCTTCATTGTGATTAATACGCCGGCTTCCAGACGGACGGAAAAATTCCGCCGCAGCACTAAGAACCGGCTTATCTGCTTCCATTTCTGCGTCCGAGATTGATTTATTAAACTGCAGAGATTGGGCCGATTGTTAAGAGACGACAGCGTTCATTTGACAATCTTCTCTGGCAGAATACAGTCGGGTCAGTCGTGGATGTTTAAAGAGAATGATATGATGCTCATTGACATGAGCCTGGAGGATCGTGTTTGTGGAGAAGATGTCGTTTACAATTTCACTCTGCATTTTCTGACACATTTGCTGTCTAAGATATACAAGTACTGGCTGTTACCAGGGGCCTCATGTACAAAGAAGTTTGTGGATTTTCTACTAAAAACGGTTGAACACTCAAATCCAGAAAATAGTGCACGTACATAAATTTTGGGATATATGAATTCTGTGGGTGCATGCACAGAACTAAAGCACTTTTCCTTTGTACATCCCAGTCAATATGGAATTAAATGCAAATTCTTATAACATTTATGAAATAATGGCGTTTTGTCTACAAATTACAAATAAACAAGTCATGTGACGATTTATTTATATAAGTGTCTTTTTCAAGGAAATCTCTCCGATCACATGATCACATGAGGGGAACCTGCTTTAGCTGCTTTCATTCTGCAGTTTCACTTTGAGTAAACTGACGGGATGTTGTTTCACAAGAACGTCTGTGACTCTTGTACAGAAGACTTGAAGCGATCAGACGCTGATCCTTTTGTTCATTATATTATAAAAGCAAGTTATAATTCTTTTCAATTTTTTCTGAATAGCATGAAATAGCAGATTAAAATATTCAATATTCAATAAGTACAGATCATCAGTTTAGTGAATGAGAACATATTTATAAGTTTGTGAATACTTTAATATCCACTCGTGTAACTACAAACACTTGTGTGTGTGTGTTAGTTTTTGATCAATATTGATCGTTAAAATAACTCTGATGTGAACATCCCAACATGACTAGTGAGGCTGACATGCACCTGGGCAGTAAATAAGGACGTACGCCCCCTTCAAACTTGTCGGGAAGTCCTTTTGAACGGTCTTTTCCTTTTGTTAGATATGGACTTTGACGTGGAAAAGTATGTCCTCATGTTTTTTGTGCGTACGACCTCTTAGTACATGAGGCCGGCAGTGTTGTGCTGGGGCCTATCCCAGCTAATCAGGGAGAGAAACCTAAAAATAAATATAAACCTATACCTATACATATATATATATACTTTATAAATAACCTATAAACCCTGTTATGTTGATGTGATATCTACCCTCAGGCCAGTTGGTTGACACATGTGCATTCATTGTTAAATGTCTTTAAATTTAAAAATGTATCCTGACTTTTATTATTTTTTTTATCTAATTGACTTTAGTTGCTGGAATAGAAAACAAGGGGATTTAAACAATCATTTATTTTCTTTTTTTTTACTGAAAATCTGTTCAACAAGTAAATCATATCAAACTTTGTTGTAAGAGGTTGTGACTCTAATAAAACTAAACAGAAATAGCTTTAAAATGTGTTACAGCCTCTTGCATGATGCGTCTTTAAAACATGTCTCTATGCTTCTCCTCCCAGATCAAGTGCGTAACAGCTACCAGCTGTGCAACAATGGTACCCTGAGAGTGATGTACGCCAACGGGATGGGCATCAGCTTCCACACGGAGCCGCACATCCTGGCCGGATCCGTCAGCCCGACGATCGGCCGCAGAAACATCACCCTGCCCACCGACAATGGCCTGAACTCCATTGAATGGCGTCTGCGTAAGGAGCAGACCAAGGGCAAGATCACCGTGTTTGGCAGGAAACTGCGGGTGCGTAGATAAAATGCAAGCACTTAAAAGCTTCACGTATCGCTGAATCGTCTTGTTGTTGTTTTTTTTTACCTCCAGGCTCACGGACGCAACCTCCTTTCCATTGACTTTGACCGCAACACGCGCACGGAGAAGATTTACGACGACCATAGAAAGTTTACGCTGCGCATCATGTACGACGCCCAGGGCCGGCCGGCGATGTGGTTGCCCAGCAGCAGCCTCGCGGTCGTCAACGTGTCCTATTCGTCCACGGGGCAGCTGGTGGGTCTGCAGCGAGGGAGCATGAGCGAGAGGACGGAGTTCGACTCGCAGGGACGCATCCTGTCCCGATCGTTCGTGGACGGCAAGGTGTGGAGCTACAGCTACCTCGACAAGGTAACCAATGCCCTGCTCGTTTGTTACATCCATGTCTGAAGACTCCACAGTACGACTGATTAAAAGTGATGGTAAAATCCTGAGCTAAAGTATGTTTGTCAAATTTACTTTCAATTTTGCCTGTGTGAAAGAGGAATGTGGTAGTAAGTAAATAAGTAAGTAATATTTATTTATATAGCGCTTTTCCAGACCAGGGTCACAAAGCGCTTAAACAATCAAAACAATACTCAATAAAGTATATACTTTAAAGGTCAACATAAAACTGAGAACACAACAGGAGTTCCAGAAAATCAAGGAAAAGCCTGAACAAATAAAAACGTCTTAAGATGTTTCTTGAAGGAGTCAGTGGATTCCATCAAGCGTAAAAAAGAGAGGAAGATTGTTCCAAAGCTTAGGAGCAACAGCCTGGAAGGATTTCTCTCCTCTGGTCCTGAACCGTGTGCGAGGAACCATAAGTAGATTCTGATCCACAGACCTCAGAGCCCGAGCTGGGGTGTAAGGCTGGATGAGATCAGTGATGTAAGGAGGAGCCTGACCATGAATAGTTCTGAAAGTAAGAACCAGAATTTTAAAGTTGATCCTGAAAGAAACTGGAAGCCAGTGAAGAGTTTTAAGGATCGGGGAAATGAAAGTTCTTCTAGTGGAGCGGGTCAGAATTCTCGCTGTAGTATCTCTGAAGGAGTAAACATGGACCTCGAGGATAAATACTTGTAAATACTCACAATAACTTGTGAAACTGGAATGAAGATTTCAAAGCGACTCAACAGCTCAGTGCTTCACAAAGAATTCAGACACACATGTAAACTCTGTGTTATCCAAGTAAAATGTGGGACTTTAACCCAGATCTGATTTCTGTTCTTTGTTTAAGTAACAGGTTGAAGTCAGATTCCTAACCTGATCACTGTCATCCGGAATCTAAACTATTTTTCACCTCCTTCCAGTCCATGGTGCTGCTCCTGCAGAGCCAGAGGCAGTACGTGTTTGAGTTCGACGCTTCGGGCCGGGTCACGGCGGTCACCATGCCCAGCGTGGCCCGGCACACCATGTTCACTCACGTGTCCGTCGGCTACATCCGCAACACCTACAACCCCCCGGAGAGCAACGCCTCCATCATCCACGACTTCAGCGAGGACGGCCGACCGCAGGCCACCTACTTCCTGGGCACCGGTCGCCGGGTCCTCTACAAGTACGGCAAGCTGGCCAAGTTGTCGGAGATCGTGTACGACAGCACCGTGGTCACGTTCGGCTACGACGAGACCGCCGGCGTCCTGAAGATGGTGAACCTCCAGAGCGGGGGTTTCTCCTGCACCATACGGTATCGCAAAATGGGCCCGCTCATCGACAAGCAGATTTACCGCTTCAGCGAGGAGGGGATGGTCAACGCCAGGTTCGACTACACCTACCACGACAACAGCTTTCGCATCGCCAGCATGAAGCCGGTCATCAGCGAGACGCCGCTGCCCGTGGACCTCTACAGATACGACGAGATCTCCGGGAAGGTGAAACCATTGATTAACTTATCCTCTTTTTCCTTTCCTTTCATTCGCTCACACTCTTCTCTCACCCACAGGTGGAGCACTTTGGGAAGTTCGGGGTCATTTATTACGATATCAATCAAATCATCACCACGGCCGTGATGACGCTGAGCAAGCATTTCGACACCCACGGTCGCATCAAGGAGGTCCAGTACGAGATCTTCCGGTCACTCATGTACTGGATGACGGTGCAGTACGACAGCATGGGACGGGTGGTGAAGAGGGAGCTGAAAATCGGGCCGTACGCCAACACCACTCAGTACCGCTACGATTACGATGGAGACGGCCAGCTCAGCGGGGTCAAGGTGAATATTCCAGACGGTTTCTTCTCACCGGTCGCTCAATTCTGAAATCCGTGGACTCTATTCCAGGTGAACGACTGGTCCACCTGGCGCTACAGCTACGACCTGAACGGGAACCTTCACCTGCTGAACCCCGGCAACAGCGCTCGAATCCTGCCTCTCCGCTACGACCTGAGGGACCGGATCACGCGCCTGGGGGACGTCCAGTACCGGGTGGACGAGGACGGGTACCTCAGCCAGCGGGGCTCCGACATCTTCGACTACAACTCCAAAGGGCAGCTGCTGAGGGCCTACAATCGAGGCCCCAACAGCTGGAGCGTGGTGTACCACTACGACGGGCTCGGCCGCCGCGTCTCCTCCAAGAACAGCATGGGACAACACCTGCAGTTCTTCTACGCCGACCTCAACCATCCGGCTAGAGTGACGCACATCTTTAACCACTCCAGCTCAGAGATCTCCTCCATGTATTACGACCTGCAGGTAAGAACAAACACTCATATCTCCCTTAGAACATCAGACCTAAAGTCACAGTTAACATGGAATCTTATTAATTAATTAAATATCCTTCACCGTTTCCAGAGATGTGCCACACACACATACATGAAAACATCATTTTAACTTTAAATATATTATTCTCATCACAATGTCAACCTGTAAACAAAGGATGGATTATTATGGTCTCCTGTTTTTAGTGTCACTTAAGGCTCCAAAGAAAAATAGACCTTGATGAGGACACTCTCTTCCTCCCTCCCACCTTCCTTCCTTTCACCCACCGTCTCTCCAATCCCCTCTATATATATCTATCCACCCTCCTTCTTTCTCTCTCTCTTTCTCTCTCTCTCTATCTGCCCCTCCATTCCACTCTCTCTATCCATCTCACTTCCATCTATCTCTCTATGTCTTTCATCCACACACCATAATGTGATTTTATTTTTCTAAATACAAGGGGAAAGTGTAATGTATTGATTCAAGGTTAAATATTTTTTTACAGAAATTATATTTACACTTTTCACATAAACAGTTTGTATGCTATTTTTAAAAAAACACAACAATTGAAAAACATATTTACACATAACCTTTTTTTTTAGTTGATTTTACAATGAAGCCTCTTATTATGTGGTTTTATTGTTTGTTTTTGGTGTTAGTAAAGTGACCTGAGAGCTTTGAAAGGGGCTTTTAAATAAAATGTATTATTGTTATTATATAGTAGCATTATTCATAGTATTGTTATTACAAAAGTATAACTAATGAATACATGTTTTATTTTGGTTGTTCTTCCCTCCTGTATCAAACTTTAAAAAAACTAACCACATCAAACAATGAAAAATTGTATCATTCCAAGCCTGCAATTTACTAAACATTACAATCAGATCCGACAGTTTATTTGTGGCGCAGCAAGAACTAGTTTCCGTCGACCACAGGACAGATTATATGGACACTTGTCATGTGACTGTCAGAGGCCGCTGCGTCAGTGGAAAGAATAAATTGATTTGCTGTTTTTCATTATCAGGGCCATCTGTTTGCCATGGAGGTGAGCAGCGGAGAGGAATACTACATCGCGTCCGACAACACCGGGACACCGCTGGCTGTCTTCAGCAGCAACGGACAGATGATCAAACAAGTAAGAGTCGTCGTGACGAAGCCGCCGCTCGGAGCTTCAATCCAACACGTCTTCCGTCTCAGGTGCAGTACACGGCCTACGGAGAGGTTTACCTCGACTCCAACCCGGAGTTCCAGCTCGTGGTGGGATTTCACGGCGGCCTCTATGACCCGTTGACCAAGTTGGTCCACTTCACTCAGAGGGACTACGACGTGCTGGCCGGACGCTGGACTTCGCCCGACTACACCATCTGGCCCAAGATCGGAAAAGATCCGGCACCGTTTAACCTGTACATGTTCAAGAACAACAACCCTCTGAGTGACATGTTGGATGTGAAGAATTACGTCACAGGTAGATGATCATGAATATGATTGAAGCCTGAAACGTTTTGTTGTACTTTTAGCTTTAGCTTTCAGCATCTTAGTCACTGAATTGGTACATTTACTTAACTTAGATCAAAAGTGTGTTTGCTGAATAGAAGAAACTGATGAACCAGTATCATTTTCTTACCTCTTTTAAATAAAAAAAATAATTAAACTGTTGGTTGTTAGCAGCTACAAAAGCATAATTATCACTCAGTTTCAGTTTCAGTTACATTTTTAATACTTGACATCAAACTCAGATTGTAAGACACGACAAAAAAAATAACATATCATTAAAAAATAAAAAAATTAGATTAGAATTAAAAAGCCTTTTGTTTACTAAAAAAACTTTTTATATGCATAAAATAACATGATGTTCATAAATATTTGGAAATTTTACTTATCATTAAAAAAAAGATTAATTACGTATACATTATATTTCAAATTTTTTAATATTATTATTATTATTATTAGTCAATATGTAAAAATGGTTAAATCATCGATATTATTAACATTTCCTGAAGAGAGTTTGTAACATTTTCTTAACAATTGAACACAGATTGTAATTTAACCTCCTTGGCTGATGTAATAGCAAATACATTTTGTCAATTCTAAACAAAACAATCATGTATAAGTGGTTTATATAAATGATCCCGTATCTAATTTTCATCTTTATCATATAAAATTAATTTAAAAAATAGGTCAAGGGGACCCAGTGGGCCGAAAACAAATGTGTTTGAGGTATCCCTTGTGTTGACCTCCTCCACCAGTGCGTATGTATTTCTGGATGCCAGGAAGGTCGTTCACCTTGACCCTGTGACAACACAAGGGATACCACAAACACATTTGTTTGTCTTATGTCTTGGCCTGTTAGAGTTTTTAAATGTGTAGGTATTTTAAATTTGTATTGCGTTTGATTGTTCAAGTGCTTTGTTACCCTTGGTCTAAAAAGGCTCTTTACAAATAACTGTTACTTACTTACTTAGATATGTTTTCAGACCACTGGGTCACCTTGACCCAGAGACAACACAAGGGTTGAAAATGAAACAAGTACATTTTAAAAAATAATTTAGGATACAATAAATATACAACATGTATAATAAAAGGCAGGACATATAGTAAAAATGTCTTTATATTATAATGTAAATCAATATGTGAACAGATAATAATATAATCCTATATTAACTGTGAAAAATGAATATGTGAAATTAAAAATAACATTTTATCAAAGAGCATTAAAACATAAAAAAGGGACATAATAGAATAAATGGCTTTTCGACCTTTACTATATCGTTATCAAGATAAAAAATCTATCGTTAAACTGAGGCTTAATCAGCCAAGATCAGCCAAACTTTATTAACAGTATCACAGGAAAGTTACTTCTTAAAGTTTTATTTTTGAATTTTGAAGAAATACTTAAAAGCCGTCTGTGTTCACGCACCTCTGGAATAAAGGTGCAGGGATGTTGACAAAAAGCCACAGTGACAGCGTAGCCACCATATTTCACACCATCACTAAGAGACTGACTCTGTCTTCTGCCGCAGACGTGAAGAGCTGGCTGGTGATGTTCGGCTTCCAGCTCAGCAACATCATCCCCGGATTCCCCCGACACTCGCTCTACTTCGTGGACCCGCCGTACGAGCTGCAGGCCACGCAACACTGCGAGAACGGACAGGTAGTGGCGAACCGGCGACTAATGATGATGTCAGAGTTTGTAATTGATTGTTTTCTCCGCAGCTGATCACGGGCGTGCAGCAGGCGGCCGAGCGCCACAACCAGGCCTTCATGGCGCTGGAGGGTCGCCTTCTCAACAAGGAGCGGCGCCGGCGCAAGAACAAACCGGGCCACTGGTTCGGCACCAACACCCCCATCATCGGCCGCGGCGTCATGCTAGCGCTAACGGAAGGACGGGTGGTGGCGGGCGTCTCGGCCTTGGCCAGCGACGACAGCCGCAAGGTGGCGCTGGTGCTGAACGGGGCCCAGTACCTGGAGGGCACCCACTACACCCAGGACGGGAAGGACTTTCACTACTTCGTGAAAGTGGGGTCCGCCGACAGCGACCTGTTGGCGCTGGGGCTCACCAACGGACGCAAGTCGCTAGAGAGCGGGATTAACGTGACGGTGAGCGGGCGCTCGAGGCGAGGCGTGACCGTGGAGTTCGCGGTGCCGTCGTTCGTGCTGAGCGTCCGCTACGGGCTGGCCGTGGACGTGGTGGACGAGGAGAAGGTAAGACTGTTGGAGCTGGCCCGGCAGAGGGCGCTGGCGGGAGCCTGGAACAAGGAGCAGCAGAGAGCCCGGGACGGGAAGGGCGGGAGTCGGCTGTGGACGGAGGGCGAGAGACAGCAGCTGCTCACCACGGGCCGAGCACAAGGCTACGACGGCTACTACGTGCTGCCCGTGGAGCAGTACCCAGAACTGGCGGACAGCAGCAACAACATCCAGTTTCTCCGACAGAACGAAATGGGGAAAAGGTAACAGCCCACCTGAACCCACCTGGAAAAGGCATTCCCCGCTTTCACTCAACCGTGGTTTATCCCTCTCTTTCTTTCCTTCCCCCCGGCTTCCCAAAATCCTCTTACGAACCTTTGGAGAAATTAACCAACAAACGGGGGGTTACTCGCGGATTGCTGCAGGGACTTTTGAAAAGAATGACAAAAACAATTTTACTGCCACTGGCAAAAAGAAAAAAAACGACAAAAAAAAACTTTTTTGAGAACTTTGAACATCTGATAAAGCACTAGAGAACTTTAAAAACAAACTGTTGCTTAGTGATTAAGAAGATTTTCCCCTTTTTAAAAAAGATATCGATATTTTCACCCATATTTTTTGGGTCGGTGAGGTCAGGCCGTGACGCAGTTGAGCTGCGCCGGCGAACATCGGCGTCTCCCGTAAAACAGCGAAAGGGGGCGAAGGGACCAAAAAAAAAAAGAGGTGGAGAAGCCACTCCAGCGTGCAGCAGCAGCGAAGAATAAATAAAAAAAAAAGACATCATCATAAACAGCAGTTGGTTCGAAAACTACAAGCTGTCTCCCGTGTCTCAGGCCTCCCATTCTCCACTGCGGTCCAGTCGTCTGCTGCACACGAACGCAACACAAACCCTGAACGTGCCGTCATGGAACTAAAAGACTTTTCCAAATAAGAAGAAAAAAAAGAAAAAAAAAAAGGTGAAAAAACGATGGCTATATTTGTGGACAGTGGTATCTCACATTCTTGTTTCAATCGGGGGGGAAGAAGAAGAAGAATCATTCAACTACATACGTGTCCGACTACACAGAGTTTCAGGATGTTGCGTGAACTGTAGATGCTGTAGTTTTGTACGTTTCAGTCGCAGTAGAATCGTGAGACTCACACCACAGCACTTCTGTACAGAACACGACGCTCACAAAGAGTTCCTGGAAACATGCTGAGTTAGTATTTATTTAACTTGTTTTTTGCTTTTTTCTTTCTCTTAAATTATTTATTCTTAGTACTATATGACAATCATGAATGAGTCACCGGTTCTATTCCTGACGAACTTTGATGGATGAGTTTTATCTTCTTTTTGTAAAATATGTAAGACGTTTTTTTTGGTTTTGTATTCATTTCAGTTGCCAGGGCAAATACTAGTCACTCTCGAGAAGAATAATTTATGTAAGAAAGTCTTTAAAAAAAACAGTTTATACTTTAAATAAAGTCTTTAAAACTGTGAAATCTGTTTTTTCGAAGTATATTTCAATGTACAGTGTATAGACTTACCTTTATGCAGCACAGTAGAATATTGTTGAGAATATCAAGTTTTATATTTCTAAGAGGAAGTGGCTTGTAATGTGCAGAATCTTTAGCTGGTATTAATACTCTAGAGTTTTTTTTGTTTTTTTTTGTGGCACTCTAATATTGCATATCTACAATATCAATCCCCAGTTTCTTGTTTTTGACTTTTTCTTTTTTCCGGGGGGTTTTGGAAGCAGAGATGTTTCTGTCCTAGATTCCAAGAGCAGTAGCAGTAATGGATCCCTCTCACTGTGAAGAGACTCGTGCTGGATGTCATATTGTACCAAATCAGTATTATCAACGAATGATTATACATTCACTTAACGCGAGACTCTTCTGAGAACCTTATCAATAAAACATAATTGTTTACTTCAACTGAGCCGCTGTGTAGCCATGTTTTTCTTTCGCTTCCTCTTCGCGCAGAGATTCCCCGGGTCGACCAAGGAAGAAAGGAACAGATGTTGTTCAATCTGGATCCAGGCGGGTTTTGAGGGATTTGTCGATGCTTTTTTTTTTTTTAAGTTCAATAATAAAAAATGTTTGTTTGCGTGTGTGTCTGAGAAATCTCAATAAAACACACAACTGGAAGTAAGGGTAGGCGGCTCCCTATGAGGCTTCAAAAGATCCTTCAAAAGATTTGTGGATTCAGATGGTAGTCCAGAAACAAAAAATGTAGTCATCCACTTTTTATATTGTTTTTTTAAATGACAAACAGAATTATATACGAAGACAAAAGGCAAAACAAGCTCACCGTAATCTACATTTTTGACTTACAAGTCGTTCGAGGTAAGTCGACCATCTATCTTAGGAATACTTGTGCGACGAATTCCTTGTTATGCAACTTCCTTTTCCTAACTGAAGACACTGAAAATGCATTTCAACATCTTGGTACTTCCCCGAAACAACTGGCATTTCATGCCTACTTTGGCATTTCAAAAGAAGCGGAAATAAATTAATCAAATTTTCAAATTTGCATCAGCTGTGTTTTAAGTCCAACCAGGCACTACTCTGTACTTCTATTTATACCAGTTGAAAGAATAACACCCATCCTAGTCTTTACTGAGGTACATGTTATTTAAATAAAATAACTTTTATTTAACTAATTTTTATTTCGTTGATTAAATGTATAAATGATGTTTGGTTTTGTAAATTAACAGGAAGTACTTTTACTTTTATAACTGATTTCCAGTCCGATCGTTTCAGCGCAATAACCTGGAAAAATACTGCTATGATCCATTTTCATGTTGTAAAATAACTATATACTATATAACAAATATTAAACATTCTAACCATTAATAAATAATGTCTTTATTGTCCGTGAAAATAAAGACATTAAATTGGGATGCTAAACAAAATGCCAATAAGTCAATAATTTAAGTGTATTAAGCATAACCTTTACTAATATGCTTCTAGTACAACATGGATAAGTACTTTTTTAATTATAGTATTTGCTTGCTTATTATTTTTTTTTGCATGGTCAAGAAAACACCACGGTTTGTGATAACTTTTATTAGGTGAATCCGACATCTCAGACTGTAAGTAAGTAAGTAATTTTTATTTGTATAGTACTTTTCCAGACCAGGGTCACAAAGCGCTTAAACAATCAAAACAATACTCAATAAAGTATACACTTTAAAGGGCAAGATAAAACTGTAACATCAGATGAAACAAACATCTTCAGGTTCAAGGGCATTGAGGTAAAAATGGAACATTTTACATTTCAGGATAATTAAGGACTCAAATGGACTTTGATGAAGCATCAAGTCAAGGTCATCATGTGTTCTTCTTCACCCTAAAGTGTTGAAGATACAACAGCAAAACAGACCCGTACAAAATCCCAGCAGGCACGACATTTCATCGAACTCTTGAAACACTGTGAGAGAGAAACACACTTCAGAGTTACTTAAAGAGCACCTAATGTGAAAACACAACACAATACATTCTGACATCAGTCTGGTGGAGGTGTCCTAAATCGGTTAAGTACCTACATGTTAATCATGAAACAAAATAAATATTTAGGTGAGAGTTACTTATGCCTTTAGGTGTTTTTGTAATGTGTACATTAAGCAGCAAACCTTATTTTTTTTATTATTTTTTAATGAACAAAACGAGAGTTTCAGGGCTGACTTGAATTTTACGTGAGTCCTTAAATGCAACTCGTGTTTTTGTGACCAATCAGAGCAGAGTGGGCGTGGTTGCTCGGACGAGATTTAAGCTGTGTCTCAAATCGCATACTTCTCTAGTTCTTCTTCTTAGTATACTGGAACTTAGTATGCATCAGGATAGTGTACGTACTAACTAGTACGCAAATTCTCGAGAGATCATTCAAATCAAACACTGCCGCTACGCACTAACCGGAAAGGACGCAACAGCTTCTTCTTCTACTACTATTTAACGATGGTTGCAACAAGCTGTTGGAACTCTATCACTGACACCTGCTGGCAGCACGTTTTGCAAGTTTTGATCAAGAAATAAATAAAAAAAATATGAGAAACAAAATATTATCGAGATATTTACATCGGTATCAGCACCGAAGACGTGCTAAGACTACTGCTGGCTGAAAATGCACCTGTAAGTATATGCATATACTGTATACTGTATATATATATATATATATATATATGTATATGATGTAACATAGGTTTACAATGTCAACTTCACTAAGATGGCGGCTGTTTAGGTAGTTTTGTGGGCGTTTTAGTACGCCAATTTAGTGTGCATGGCGCACTACATTTCGCATACTAAGAATTGAGACGCACTTACACACTGAAAATACTAACTTTGAGTATGCAAGTGTGCAATTTGAGACACAGCATTAGTCTCATCTGAAACGGCGCGTATAAAGTGGGCGGGGCTTAAGCATATTTTCTAATGTAAATATCTTTATTAAAGAGAGTTTTATGCAAAAAGGAAGATACTGATGAGTATAATAGAGGTCCTAGAACAATTTAAGAGACACTTTGATCAGCACATTAGCTGCACTTTAACTCATTGTTTCTTGTTGAATTCAAATTAAGAAAAAAGAAAAAAGAAACCTGCTTTCCCAAAAGAACTGTCACTTACTTTGTTCTTCACGCTCACGATCGACGTCATCCCCTTGTAATTGTTGACCTGGTTGGCGTCCCATCTGGAAGGCGGGGTTGCTGTAGTATCCCGGCACATAGGGCGCCGTGACAAGAGGCCGAGTGTCTCTGACGTGGAACGCAGATGGTTGGAAACCTTGAGGTTTGACGTTCACAGTGTCTTTCCGAGGTTGAGGCTGACTGGAGAAGCTGCTCGTCGGATTGGCTCCTGGAACAGGAGCCGGGACCTGACCGAGGAAGGCGGTGTTTGGATTGGCTCCCGCTAAAGGAGCCGGGACCTCCGGCGGGACGGTGGTCGTCGGATCCACCACCGTGTAGGTGGGAGGAGGATCAGGCTCCATCTGTTTTGGAGATAACGTCAGTATTCATTCTGAGGTCATTACTTCTTTTTGTGGGTCCTACATGTTCGCACATGCTGTTACGATTGGTAGTGATGGTCTGATGAAGCTTCATGAAACAGTGTCATTATCCTCAGAGTCCACTAGATGGTGGTCTCTGCACTATTTTCTATATGCACTGTTCTAATGAAATGTCACATCATTTTGAAAATGATGGCGCCACCTAGTGACCTGTAAACAATATGACACTGTTTCATGAAGGTTCACTAGCGCATCACTAACGATTGGACCTCGTTTGGATTCTACTTCCCAGATTCATCACTAATAGACTCAGAGACTCATTCATTCCTCATGCTATTAGACTATGGATTTGGGGGCGTTTTAAATATTGCATAGAATTAATGTTTATAAAAGTATAAATATGAATAACTTAGAAATAGTGCAATATAGTATAAATAGAATAAATAAATAACGTTTTAAATATTGCATATAATTAACATATATAAAAGTATAAATATGAATAAGTCACAAATAGTGCAATATAGTATAAATAGAGTAAATGAATAACGTTTTAAATATTGCATAGATTTAATGTTTATAAAAGTATAAATATTATTGAGTTACAAATAGTGCAATTTAGTATAAATAGAGTAAATAAATAACGTTTTAAATATTGCATAGAATTAATGTTTATGAAAGTATAAATATGAATAAGATACAAATAGTTCTATATAGTATAAATAGAATAAACAAATAACATTTTAAATATTGCATAGAATTAACATATATAAAAGTATAAATATGAATAAGTTACAAATAGTGCAATAAAGTATAAATAGAATGAATAAATAAAGTTTTAAATATTGCATATAATTGATGTTTATAAAAGTATAAATATGAATAAGTTACAAATAGTGCAATAAAGTATAAATAGAATAAATAAATAACGTTTTCAATATTGCATAGAGTTAATGTAAATAAAAGTATAAATATTAATAAGTTACAAATAGTGCAATATACTATAAATAGAATAAATAAATACCGTTTTAAATATGGCATAGAATTGACGTATATAAAAGTATAAATATGAAAAAGTTAAAAATAGTGCAATATATTATAAATAGAATGAATAAATAACGTTTTAAGTATTGCATAGAATTAACGTATATAAAAGTATAAATATGAATAAGTTACAAATAGTAAGTAAGTAAGTAAGTAAGTAATATTTATTTATATAGCGCTTTTCGAGACCAGGGTCACAAAGCGCTTAAACAATCAAAACAATACTCAAAAAAGTACATACTTTAAAGATAAAGATAATACTGAGAACAACACAGGAGTTCGAGAAATTCAAGGAAAAGCCTGAACAAATAGAAACGTCTTAAGATGTTTCTTAAAGGAGTCAGTAGACTCCATCAAGCGCAAAGAGAGAGGAAGATTGTTCCAAAGCTTAGGAGCAACAGCCTGAAAAGATTTCTCTCCTCTGGTCCTGAGCCGTGTGCGTGGAACCATCAGTAGATTCTGATCCACAGACCTCAGAGCCCGAGCTGGGGTGTAATGCTGGATCAGATCAGTTATGTAAGGAGGAGCCTGACCATGAATAGTTCTGAAAGTAAGAACCAGAATTTTAAAGTTGATCCTGAAAGAAACTGGAAGCCAGTGAAGAGTTTTAAGGATCGGAGAAATGTGAGTTCTTCTACTTGAGCGAGTCAGAATTCTCGCTGCAGAGTTCTGAATAAACTGCAGGCGAGACAGATCCTTCTTGTTTAGACACGAAAATAAACTGTTACAATAGTCCAGACGAGAAGAAACAAACGCATGGATTACAAGCTCCAGATCATGTTCCGACAACATTTTCCTAAATAGTGCAATATAGTATAAATAGAATGAATAAACAAATAACGTTTTAAATATTGCATAGAATTAATGTTTATGAAAGTATAAATATTAATAAGTTACAAATAGTGCAATATAGAATAAATAGAGTAAATGAATAACGTTTTAAATATTGCATAGATTTAATGTTTATAAAAGTATAAATATTAATGAGTTACAAATAGTACAATATAGTATAAATAGAATAAATAAATAACATTTTAAATATTGCATAGAATTAACGTATATAAAAGTATAAATATGAATAAGTTACAAATAGTGCAATAAAGTATAAATAGAATGAATAAATAACGTTTTAAATATTGCATATAATTGATGTTTATAAAAGTATAAATATGAATAAGTTACAAATAGTGCAATAAAGTATAAATAGAATAAATAAATAACGTTTTAAACATTGCATAGAATTAATGTAAATAAAAGTATAAATATTAATGAGTTACAAATAGTACAATATAGTATAAATAGAATAAATAAATAACATTTTAAATATTGCATAGAATTAACGTATATAAAAGTATAAATATGAATAAGTTACAAATAGTGCAATAAAGTATAAATAGAATTAATAAATAAAGTTTTAAATATTGCATATAATTGATGTTTATAAAAGTATAAATATGAATAAGTTACAAATAGTGCAATAAAGTATAAATAGAATAAATAAATAACGTTTTCAATATTGCATAGAGTTAATGTAAATAAAAGTATAAATATTAATAAGTTACAAATAGTGCAATATACTATAAATAGAATAAATAAATACCGTTTTAAATATGGCATAGAATTAACGTATATAAAAGTATAAATATGAACAAGTTAAAAATAGTGCAATATATTATAAATAGAATGAATAAATAACGTTTTAAGTATTGCATAGAATTAACGTATATAAAAGTATAAATATGAATAAGTTACAAATAGTACAATATAGTATAAATAGAATGAATAAATAACGTTTTAAATATTGCATAGAATTAACGTATATAAAAGTATAAATACGAATTAGTTACAAATAGTGCAATATAGTATAAATATAATGAATAAACAAATAACATTTTAATTATTGCATAGAATTAATGTTTTTAAAGTATAAATATGAATAAGTTACAAATAGTGCAATAAAGTATAAATAGAATAAATAAATAACGTTTTAAATATTGCATATAATTGATGTTTATAAAAGTATAAGTATTAATAAGTTACAAATAGTGCAATATGGTATAAATATAATGAATAAACAAATAACATTTTAATTATTGCATAGAATTAATGTTTTTAAAGTATAAATATGAATAAGTTACAAATAGTGCAATAAAGTATAAATAGAATAAATAAATAAATAACGTTTTAAATATTGCATATAATTGATGTTTATAAAAGTATAAATATTAATAAGTTACAAATAGTGCAATATGGTATAAATAGAATGAATGAATACAGTTTTAAATATTGCATAGAGTTAATGTTTATAAAAGTATAAATATTAATAAGTTACAAATAGTGCAGTATAGTCTAAATATAATACATAAATAACTTTTTACGTATTGTATAGAATTAATGTTTATAAAAGTATAAATATTAATAATGGTCTCGAAAAGCGCTATATAAATAAATATTACTTACTTACTTACAAAAAGTGCAATATAACATAAATAGAATAAATATATAACGTTTTAAATATTGCATAGAATTAACGTATATAAAAGTATAAATATGAATAAGTTACAAATAGTGCAATAAAGTATAAATAGAATAAATAAATAACGTTTTAAACATTGCATAGAATTAATGTAAATAAAAGTATAAATATTAATGAGTTACAAATAGTACAATATAGTATAAATAGAATAAATAAATAACATTTTAAATATTGCATAGAATTAACGTATATAAAAGTATAAATATGAATAAGTTACAAATAGTGCAATAAAGTATAAATAGAATTAATAAATAAAGTTTTAAATATTGCATATAATTGATGTTTATAAAAGTATAAATATGAATAAGTTACAAATAGTGCAATAAAGTATAAATAGAATAAATAAATAACGTTTTCAATATTGCATAGAGTTAATGTAAATAAAAGTATAAATATTAATAAGTTACAAATAGTGCAATATACTATAAATAGAATAAATAAATACCGTTTTAAATATGGCATAGAATTAACGTATATAAAAGTATAAATATGAACAAGTTAAAAATAGTGCAATATATTATAAATAGAATGAATAAATAACGTTTTAAGTATTGCATAGAATTAACGTATATAAAAGTATAAATATGAATAAGTTACAAATAGTACAATATAGTATAAATAGAATGAATAAATAACGTTTTAAATATTGCATAGAATTAACGTATATAAAAGTATAAATACGAATTAGTTACAAATAGTGCAATATAGTATAAATATAATGAATAAACAAATAACATTTTAATTATTGCATAGAATTAATGTTTTTAAAGTATAAATATGAATAAGTTACAAATAGTGCAATAAAGTATAAATAGAATAAATAAATAACGTTTTAAATATTGCATATAATTGATGTTTATAAAAGTATAAGTATTAATAAGTTACAAATAGTGCAATATGGTATAAATATAATGAATAAACAAATAACATTTTAATTATTGCATAGAATTAATGTTTTTAAAGTATAAATATGAATAAGTTACAAATAGTGCAATAAAGTATAAATAGAATAAATAAATAAATAACGTTTTAAATATTGCATATAATTGATGTTTATAAAAGTATAAATATTAATAAGTTACAAATAGTGCAATATGGTATAAATAGAATGAATGAATACAGTTTTAAATATTGCATAGAGTTAATGTTTATAAAAGGATAAATATTAATAAGTTACAAATAGTGCAGTATAGTCTAAATATAATACATAAATAACTTTTTACGTATTGTATAGAATTAATGTTTATAAAAGTATAAATATTAATAATGGTCTCGAAAAGCGCTATATAAATAAATATTACTTACTTACTTACAAAAAGTGCAATATAACATAAATAGAATAAATATATAACGTTTTAAATATTGCATAGAATTAACGTATATAAAAGTATAAATATGAATAAGTTACAAATAGTGCAATAAAGTATAAATAGAATAAATAAATAACGTTTTAAATATTGCATATAATTGATGTTTATAAAAGTATAAATATTAATAAGTTACAAATAGTGCAATAAAGTCTAAATATAATACATAAATAACTTTTTACATATTGTATAGAATTAATGTTTATAAAAGTATAAATATTAATAAGTTACAAATAGTGCAATATAGTTTAATATAATACATAAATAACGTTTTAAATATTGCATAGAATTAATGTATATAAAAGTATAAATATTAATAAGTTACAAGTAGTGCAATATAGTATAAACCTTCCAGAAGATGTGGAGTTCTGATGGTGACGTTCAATTCCTGCTAGTCTATATAAGCAACTATATAGAATATATTCAGTCTCTTTGATCCACAGACTCACTTTAGTATCGCAGTGATGTCATTTAGTCACCAGAGCCCCTTCAAAAGGAATGTACTTTCGGGAAAATGATCCATGTTTTTTTAGTTCAGTAGTGCTGGCTTTGTGGTCCGGACCCACAGAAGGAATTGTACGTTTGTTTGTGTATTTATTTCATAATTTCCTATTTTCCAGTTTCTGTAAATTAGTATGTTTTACACAAAAGAATCATAAACAAACAATCGTAGAATTTCATATGGATGGATGGATGGATGGATGGATGGCACAGTAGACAATAGAAGGTACAGAAGTTTCATAAAAGCAAGAACAAGCACAAAGAGCAAATAGAATATAAGGTGCAAATATAAAGATAATAGATCAGAGGAGGAAAAACAATTACATTAAACAAGAAAAACGATTGTTCTGTTATCAAACAAGTTTAAGCTGACAAGATATTTAATTTTGTCTGCCCCTTATTCATAAGTAATTCATTTCTATTTCGATGTACTTCAACAACTTTTTGTTAATACATGATCATGAATGTCATGTGAGCATACTATGTGTAATGTGTGCATAATGTGTATCATTTGGTCATTTATTGATTTCATGTGAGCAGTACATTTTCAAAATCAAACGTATGTTATGGTTGTGACGGTAAGTTAATGTCAAAAAGAACCTGAAATCAATCTGAATTTTCTTTTGAAAATAAAAAAGGATAAACGCTTCCAGTATCTTAGACGTAAGAAGCAACTCAAAAATGATCACCGGTAGTTCAACTTCCAAGAATGATATCGCAGCAGACCGATGAAGACAATAAAATAACCTCCTTGGCAGGGGAAATAAGAGGCTTGAAGTCTAATGATGAACGGTCTACTGTTGACTGTGAGGACTCGGACGATGGTTAAGTTAAGAGGAAAACATTCTTAAAAAAAGCTTGTATATAAAAACAAACAAACAAGAAAAGCATTGTATGGGAATCATTTATTTGAATGCAATTCCCTTTTAGAAGCAAACAAGCATGAAAATAGCTCAATTTGGTTCATTCAGTTCGGCGATCACAGTTTTCTTACAACTTTATTTCTCTTCTCTATCCGAATGTAAAAATAATATTCAACCAATTTTCCACATTAAGATCAGCTTGAGATAAAAACATAGCATTGGGTACCAACAGTTATCAAAATTATATTTGTAATCTTCTAAAAGGCATTCAGTTCACCGACAGTGCGAGTTCCCCTGAAGACATCAGTCAGAATGACAGAAAAAGAAAAAAGATCACATTACAAAGCGTCAGGTTCTCGAGAGCGCCCCCTGCAGCTCATTAGCAGCCAGGCTACCGGTGGTGTTTGAGGCTTGAAGGACGAGGAGGAGGAGGAGGGGGACGGAGGAGCAGATGCCAAAAGAAACAAACAACGGTGAGATGTGCAGACGAGGAACTTTCGGAGGTAATCACGGTCATAAAGTGCTAGTAGAGCTTCACACTAGATGAGCCTGATATCCAAGTGTTATGTGTGCTTTATTTTGTGTGTGTGTGTGTGTGTACGCCGTGTGTAGGTTTTTAAAATGCAAAGACAACAACGGCCTGAGATTTTTTTCGACACGTCTAGAAGCTCTGCTCAGTTACAAGCGGCTACAAAGTCGAACTGTGGGACCGGTTGAGTCCGTCGACAGTGAGTGGCTCTGAACAGGAACGTCAATATTGGATCAAATCTTTATTTATAGACGTGCAAATGACCTGTAAATAGGATATAGAGAGGGGGGTTAGTAGGAGGAGGTGGAGGGTTGGGGGGTGTAAAAGCAGATCGGGGTGTTTGGATTCCGAGGCACAGAGAAATGATGAGGACTTTTATTTTGGGGGGGAATCTGGTTATGTCAGGATGTCCCAGATGCAGCAGCAACACAGGGCCGTCCAGCAGGCCGTCAGGCACGTGTCCGCCGTGTCGTCTCTTCGGTTCTCCACCACGTACACTGCACACCAGAGAGAAGAGGTGTGAGTGCGCTAGAAATCCAGCAAGTCATTACCATTTTTTTTTTCCCTTTTGATACATTTTTGCGCTACCGGAGGCAAAATCTTTGATTTGAAGTGGGAATTATGTCATTGGCAGCTTCGCTTTCCGTCTGACTGAGACCGAGGCCGCTACGATTGTCTGGTAATTATCTCATCATAGGAGCTTCATCGTCTTAGGAGGACATGGAAGACAAATTAGCCTCAGTGAAGGGTTTACTTATTTTGCATGAATTCCATTTCTATTCCAGGGAACAATCCTAGCGACTCATTATTCTCGTGGTTGAATCCATCACTTATTACGACGACCAAAGGCATAATAAAGCGAAGACAAGACAGAGTCCTGTATCCGTTTTATAGTTTCATATATTTTATTAGTCAATTTTATTTTTCTGTTATTGGGAAAAATTAGTCTAGTTTTTTGGGATGAGAAATACCTTCACACTGGTCAGATTTAAGCAAGTTGCCAGAATCAGAAAATGTTAGCGTTTTAAACAACACAGGAATTTGTTATGGTGGCATTAAAGAATATAAAAATAACAATAATACAAACGGAATAAAAACAGATTAATTAAATAAATCAAGATATTAAACTAAAATAGGAGAAATTACCATATAAATAAATAATAAAAATACTAAAATAAGTCAAATTTAATTAAACAATATGATCCACACGTGCATTTCTACTCCGATTATTTGTCTACGATAAGCCAAAGTTTGCTCTTATTCTTTCTTTGTCAGACAGTAGTAAAAATAGTCCTTATCGGGAGGAAGTGTGGGTGATGGATAATTGACCAACTTGGTCGATTATCTGATCTGACTTTGCACTTTGTTCTTCTGTCAGCTGCTGTGTGGTGACTGGAATCCTATTTTATCAAAGGGATTTAAAGAAAGGCATCAACACAGTTCCATCCATCCATCTATGAGTTTTTAATATTAATTTACTAGATGGACTGATAGACTTTATGAATCCCTCTGTAGATCTCCTTCAGGAAATTAGGTAACTATGAATGACTGTCATTATTTGCGTCACAGACAAAGTTCAGTGAAGTTTTAATAACAATTGCTAGATCACTATTTTAGGTGTACCCTTTATATACGTTAAAACATGTTAAGAAAGACTTGACTCAAATTGTAAGCTCACAAATCAACAAAAAAACACATCATAAAATGAATAATGTTAACTATATGGTTTGATCTGAGGCGTAATAATAATCTTCATGTGGTCAGTACAGTACAGACGTGCCAAGTTACCTAGACACTTTTCCAACACAACACTATTTATACAATTCAATGAAATGACCAATTTAAGACCACCCCGAATCTCCTTTCATGACCGACCACATTTGTGTTTTGTATTATTTCAGGTAGTTTCCCTGTGCATCTGTGACGCCAAACACACATAGTGCAACAACTCACCCGTGTTCTTAGGAGCAACTCCATACATGGGCCCAGGAGGTCCACCCTGCCATTCCGGCTGACCTGGTCCAGGTTGGGGTCCACCCTGCCAGCCTGGTTGTCCAGGGTATCCTTGATAAGGACCCTGTCCAGGGTAGGGACCGCCAGGACCCATTGCACCTGCTGCATAGTTTGGGTAGCCTGGATTGGGTTGTTCCATGTTAGGGTAACCTTGCGGAGGAAAGCCCTGAGGCGGGTAACCCTGTTGAGGAAAACCCTGTTGAGGGAAGCCTTGAGCCGGATAGCCCGGAGCAGATGGGCCACTGCCCGGGTAGGGAGGCGGCGGATCGGTATTCATCCCAGAGTTTATCGATCACCTGGGAAAAACAGAAAGTGATGTCAATATTAACACAAGACCAAGCGATGACTTTTGTCATGTAGGTTGAATGTGTATGAGTCAGCAGGGATTGATGATATGATGACCCATGTTTTTTATACTGTACTATAGACGTTATGTAACCAGAGACTAGTGGTGTTTCAGTCTTTGTTTTTGCCAAGAGTTTTTTGTTTTACAGCATTGGGCTCAAAGATGTCACCAAAAACAGCAATAAGTTACTGGATCTACAGCCTTTTTAATGGCACGGTTCAACCTTTCTTTGAATAGGTACGACTCAGAATTCAACCACCACAATTACATATATTATAATAATTCAATTCAATTTTATTTAAAGTGTCTTATCATAACAAAGTTATCTCAAGACACTATACAGTTGAAATAAGACTATAGTTGATTAAGGAAAAATAGATCCCAGCAATTCAATAAAGAGAAAGAAGCGAAACACTGTACAGTGAGCTGTACAGTGAGCTGTGTATGTATCTGATATATTTTCTTCTACATCTAATGAAATGCAAATGCATTGTTTCAGCAAACAAATGGAAGAAAAAGAGAACTTTAAAAGGGGAAGTTTTGGTTTACTTCCATGTTTTTTTTTTTAACATGTTCAGTCTTCACTACGTCCAACCAGAAAATCTCGTAGAATGTTGGAAGTCAACGAGGAATTGAAACCGCCCGTGTGTTTGCATCATCTAATGTGCTTGTGTCTAGTTATGAGCTCCTCTGAGAGTCACGCTGTATATGTACACTGCAAACATCCAAACAGAACAGCGACTGTTCAACCGCGTGAAACCTCCTTTCATACCCCACTAGTATTTCCGTACACGCCAAACTGTAAAAACAACAACATTAAAACATACTAATGACTACGGGATATTACGAAAAGCTTTTAATTAGTTATTTTGTAAGTTCAATCTTTATTATGGTTGCGAGTCTCTCTTTGGTTGCCACAGTCACAAGGACCTGCAGAGATTTAAGGTCCCCAAGACAGTACCAGCCATTAGACACTCAAAAGATACTGCCAAAGGAACAACAAAACCAGCAAAATGGCAGAGATGACTGAAAAAGAAAGGATAAATCTCCACAGGGATTAATAAAATCTATCTGATCTAATATAATATCAGGCTCCAGCAGATTTTAAAGCTGATGTTTGGACACATTTTTGGCTTTAAAACAAAGCAAGACACTAACAATGTCGATAAGAGCCATAGATAGATAAAACTTTATTGATCCCTCTGGAGGTCTCCTTCAGGAAATAGTTTTTCCAGTCAGCACACACCAACACAGACGATAGATCAAGTATAGACTCATCTTTTCGCTCCATTCCTTCCCCCAAACTCAGAATTAAACAATCTCATACCACAAGGAATGAATGAGTCCCTGAGTCTATTAGTGTTGCATCTGGGAAGGAGCATTCGTGCACTCCATCGGATTCTCTGCTCACTGATGACAGTGTTCAGAGGATGACTGTCATCATCCATGATGGACAGTAGTTTGTCCAGAGATCTCCTCTCAGCAACTGTCACCAGTGAGTCCAGCTTCATCTTCTCTTCTGTAATATTGCCAGAGTTTGTTTTCATGTCTTAACAAGAAGGAGCTGTCTCGCCTGCAGTTGATACAAAAATCTGCAGGGAGAATTCTGACCTGCTCTAGTAGAAGAACTCACATTTCTCCGATACTTAAATCTCTTCACTAGCTGCTAGTTTCTTTCAGGATCAATCTTAAAATTCTGCTTCTTACTTTCAGAGCTATTGATGGTCAGACTCCTCCTTACATCACTGATCTGATCCAGCCTTACACCCCAGCTCATGCTCTGAGGTCTGTGGATCAGAATCTACTGATGGTTCCTCGCACACGGTTCAGGACCAGAGGAGAGAAATCCTTCCAGACTGTTTCTCCTAAGCCTTGGAACGATCTTCCTCTCCCTCTGTATTTGATCTACTGACTCCTTCAAGAAACATCTTAAGACATTTTTATTTGTGCAGGCTCTTCCTTGATTTTCAAAGACTCTTGTGTTTGTCTCTGTGTTGTCTTGGTCTTTTAAATATTTGTTTTATTGGGATTTTCTTTATTGTTAGAGTGCTTTGTGACCCTGGTCTTGAAAAGCGCTCCATAAACACTAATTACTTACTTATTAACATTCCCACCCCAACACACCACAGCATAGAACACAGCATGCGATCATCAGTGTGATATCTGGACCAGCCTGTCCTTCTCCACAATGTTAATGATCTACATCTGACTGTAACACATGTGCATCTAATATGGCTGATGTTAAGCATGTAATATTATGAATGTTCACTATGCTATGATGTTTTTTTTTACAATTAAATTCTTTAAAAGAAACAATATATCATTCTTCCAAAATTATCGCTATATATATATATATATATATATATATATATATATATATATATATATATATATATCGTATCGTCACACATGTATCGTGACACGTATTCTATCGCCAGATTCTTGCCAATAAACAGCCCTAGTATTTATAAACAAATAACTGTTGGCTCAAGTTAGACCTGGCAGGTCAGGCCTTTCTAAAAATATGTGAATGTCCAGAAATTGGATTCTAAAAGAACATTTTCAGAAGCCTGGAGAACCGTTTTAACAAATCTGTGGACGCACCGATGTCTGTGTTACAGGACCGATATCTAGATTATGTCTTATAAGAAGATGATCTTCATCCTACGAAAGACATGTCGGCTTTAGCAACTGACTGTTGTCTTAAAACCAGCTGACAGATGGCGACGTTTTCAGCAACCATGGTAACAGAGCTGCAGCAGGATAATACAAATCCACAGCTTATTTGTTTGTAGTTTAAATAAATGAACAAGTAGAAAAACAAAAAAAAACACGCCCATTGTGCCTCTTCTTGGCGAGAACAGTGATGACATCAAAAGTCACCTGAAACCACAACGTGTAACATTACACACCATCTGCTGACTGAGAGCTTGTCTAAATGATCAGTACTGGGACGGTCGTGCTTATCTTTAAGTCTCATTCGTCAGATTCAAAACACAAAAGACTCAGTTTTAACACTTTTTTTTATAGAAGAAAAGAAACAAGAAAAACAAATCGAATACCCATATTTGTTTTTTTAAACTCCCATGTACTTGTTTTTCCTTCTTGGTTAGACAGCTGGCACATGTGATCCAGTTCAGACACTGTTTCCAAAACACTATCACAGTGATAGTGTCTGTGGTGGGAAAAGAGTTTTCATTATTTGCTTCACAAAAGACTTGGTTCAGTGAAGTTTGTATTGCCGGATTGGTATTTTATGTGTATCCTTTATATACATTAAATGTTAAGAGAGACTTGACTCAAATTGTAACCTCACCACAACTCAGTAAAAACCTCAATATAAGGAATAGTGATAACTATATGGTTAGATCTGAGGCTTAATGAAAATTGTAAAAGGAATATAGTTTGTGTCGTTGCATGGTCACTATCAGTACAAACATGCCAAAGTTATGTAGACACTTCTGCAACATAACACATTTATAAAAAACAATGAAATCACAGACCAATTTAAGTTAATCATTAACAAAGTTCAACCTGGATGTCTAATCTCGAAATGGAAATTACCCACCTGTCTTACCGGGGGATCTGATCCAACAAACCAGGCGACATTTTGTCTGATTACGAGACAGCAGTGAGCCGCTTTCACACGAGCCAGTGTTAATACCACTATAGTTCATTTGCTCTATTTATAGATATGTGCATGAACTTTGGGGGCTCTCTTAATTCCAGGTGCTTGATCGACCCTGATGTTACTTATATATTTGACTTATTATTTTGGTTGAATTAAGATGATGGTCGTGAATTTGGAACAAATATTAATAGAAATTATGCCTCATTGTTTTGACCTGAAATGTCCCAATAAAAGACTTGATTTTACACTTTAAGTTGAGAGCTGAAATTAAAGTTAAAGTAGGCATTAGATCCCTCCATCATCCACTGTCCCTCGTAAGCTAGCAGCCAATGTTGTGGCTGTTTCAATATTAGGTATCGTCAACAAGAGACACATTTAAGCTCAGCATTTATTTGGATAACTTTATTGACTTTAACAAAAAATAAATAAATAAAGAAGCGCTCTGGTGTTGCGACAAGCCGATGACTGTGTGACTGGTGACAGTTGCCGAGAGGAGGTCATTGAACAAACTACTGTCCATCATGGATGATGACAGTCATCCTCTGAACACTGTCATCAGTGAGCAGAGAATCAGATGAAGTGCACGAATGCTCCTTCCCAGGTGCAACACTAATAGACTCAAGGACTCATTCATTCCTCTGGTTATTAGATTGTACAATTCTTCTTATTATTCTTCTTCTTTATGTTCTTATTTTATTCTTGATTTATTTTTGATTTTATATGAAAAATTGCTGTATTTTCTGTGGCTATTGGAAAAAAACAAAATCGATAAATTTTTACCTTACCTTACCTTAAGATTTTGAGAAACTGTGGGTGTGATTAGTGTTAAGAAAAGGGAAATTGGTGACAGAAAATTCTTAATAAAACGAATGAATCGCAGTATATTCTATATATTTTACAACATATGTAAAAATGGGTTACAAGGGATTTAAAATAAAACAAACAAATGTCAATTTACTAAACTATTAATTGAAAAGCATACGATCAAATGTGTCAAATATTGGTGGATCACTATACATTAAAAAAAAAAAAACACTATACATTTTCCATGATACATAATTTCACAGATATATTTTCAATTTAATTATAAATATTTAATTTATAATAGTCAATACCCATTTGCTACTACGGATGGAAGAGCTAGAGAGATTAATGCATCTTTACAACTAGATAATGACTTTTAAAATACTAAATAATAAATTTGATGCGCAACATTAGGCCATGAGACAAACCGTTACATACAGACGGATGTTAAAAAACATGTTCAAATCTAAGATTTAAATGTTATTTTAGAGGCAGAATAGTGAAGCTAACATTGGAGTTGTTTACTTCCCTGCGTTAGATATTAAAACATGGAGGATGGGAATGAAAAACGAGTAAACAAAAGACACGGTGAGATTTAAACATTATATCCATACATCATTAGATAACGCTTATAATTCTATTAAAATATGAAAGTAGGTTTTAATAAATAAAATGGAAGCCCTTGTTTACGTTCCGTGTGCTACGCGTTTATAGCCCAGTAGCACCTGCAGGCCACGACTCTCCACCAACACGTCACGAACTAGCGATACCGACGCGGAAACGAGTGATCACTCACCTTTAAAGATAGTCCTGGACCACAACCTTCAGTCCGTCTCTTGGTAAAAACCCTGGTTTTAACTTCTCTCTTTGTTAGTGTTTTTTTTTTTTACCGCAATGGGCGACCAGTGTCTTCTCTCCGGGAGGCGAGAGAGAGAGTAGCGGGCGCTGACGTCATTGGACGCGATGCTCGGCCGTTCGGTCAACGAACGGGTTTGATTGGCTGCTTTAATACATCGCTGGGACGCCGCAGCCAATGGGATGAGAGAGCGGTGACTAAATTAACGTTCAAGGGTTAAAAGGTTACCGGATCACATGATTGGCTACACCGTTTTATGACGCAACACTTACTATAAACACGTCATCATGACTATCGGGAAATGTTAACTTCCTTTTTAATTGAATTGGCTATATTTATTTTATTATTGTATATATGTCTTCTCTATGATTATTATTATTATTTAAAAATAATTAGAAATATTCAGTTAATTTTTTTTCGTTTCGTCACGTCTTTTTCCCCCAGAAATCAATTTACTTACAGATAATTGTATAATTGCGCATATAGCTAATAGTGCAGTTTTTCATATTGACCAGCAGGTGGCAGTATTTACCCACTTTTCCCTAAAGGTTTTTAGCCACTTCCTCGAGTTACAGGAGTTATGTGACGTTGATATGTTTACAGTTAAGTTTCTTCTTAAATGTATTTTATTATGGTAATATGTAAAAGAGAAATATAATAATAAGAAATTATTTCCCAAGTAAAGTAGTTTAGGATTATTTCAGACTCCATCTATGCGGCCAGCATGAAGGTAAAATAATACTATAAAACTGGTCATTTAGAAACGTTTGAAATCGCTATCCATGAATACTATTACTAGTTCAACCCTACTTTAATTTATTTTTTAATATCTTTTTTCTTGTAGTGCTTTTATATGATATTTTTAAATAATGTATTAACATTTTTTAATAAGATTTACCGCCGGTCTAAATGTCATTTCTTTATTATGCTTTTTTTTTTACATATATTTTCCTAATGATCTTTGTTTGAATATATTCTATCTCTACTTTTTGCCTTTTATTTTTCCGTTTTATGTTTTATACTTTTCTAGTGCTTTTAAGGTAAGGTAAGGTAAGTTAAGGCAAAACTTTATTGTTTTTTTCCAATAGCCACAGAAAATACAGCAATTTTCATTAAAATAAATAAAAATAAAATAAGAACAAGAACAAAGAGAAATAAAGAGAAAGAACAAGATGATACAATCTAAGTCTGAAGATAAAGAACATAAATCATAGAAAAATAACAAAGGATACAAAGACTAACATAGAACAGAACATCCAGATACTTTCACTACACTCCTGCCCCCGAACTCAGAATTGTACAATTTAGTAGCCCGAGGAATTAATATTTTTTTTAAAGTTTAAATAATAATAATAAATTATTCATTCTCTACCACTTAATCCCTTACCGGGGTCGCGGGGAGACTGGAGCCTATCCCAGCATCATAGGGCGAGAGGCAGGGGACACCCTGAACAGGATGCCAGTCTGTTGCAGGGCACACAAAGACAGACAACCATTCACACACACACACACACAATTTTTCCCAAAGTTCTCAATCAACCTCTGTATGTTTTTGGACTGTGGGAGGAAACCGGAGTGCCTGAACTAACCCATGCAACACTGGGAGAGCATACAAACTACACACAGAAAGGTTGGCTTGGCCTATAAATATATTATATTAATTAAATTAAGTTAAATTATGGCATAATCAGAATCAAAAACTTTTATTGCAAGTGTCCCACCATATTACATTTTTTATTTGTACCCTTCCATCTTTGACTTGACGGCCCCTTAAAACATACACAGGGTATAATGTGGCCCCAGAGGAAATACATTTGCCCACCCCTGAGTTAAGATGTTTCAGTAAAGCTTACTCGAAAAATGAACCTGTGAAAATGAGTAAAACACAAACTCTATATGATTTATATTTTCTGTTTTTTTATCCGAAAGGTCGGTCCGTGAACATAATGCCGACATTAAACCTGTTTGCGCCGCAAAACAATGGCGACCCCTGATATACAGCATATTAAACATAAGTTGATTAAATCCATTGCTCAAGAGCACCTGGCAGGGACAAGGAGGAAACCTGCCAAGTCCCCTGCTCCATTTTATCTGCAGTATCTTTACAGAGAGCACAAAACAAAGCTCATCTGTCAATCATTTGAGACAAACAGTATCTCCTTTATTTTCCCGAGCGTTTCGTCTGATGGTACCAGGCGTGACCATAAATCTGCCAACTCTGCACGTGATGAGCTTCAAATGGGTTCTTCTTCAAGTGGTTCGCTCACTTGACTGCTAGCACACTTTCACTTGTAGACATGATCCCACGAGCGGATATCAATGCATTTTCCACTCTGAAGAATTTATACGAATCTAAATGAATTCATCTTAAATGAAAAGTAGTGGATCAAAATCAGGGTTACAGTTGTTTGCACTCATGTGATGCACCTTTAAATGAACTGCTGTGCACAAGATGATATCACACAAGTTACAACATGTCATGAGGAACGTCAGAGGAGTAACAATATGCCAGAATAAGACAGACGGCGCTGCTTTCTAATGTTGCTCCATGAAAACTTAATCTATGTCTGCAGCTGGTAGCAAGCTATCCATGGAAAATATGTCGTTGAGAGCCAGCTGAAGAAATCTGATGACACCGTCCCCTGTAGCATATTGCTGAGTGTGCATTTAAAGCGGAAGAAGAAGAAGAAGCAAAACACATGGCAACGTTAGAAACACGTTTAAGAGCAAATAAGGACAATCAATGTTGGCTGCAATGTTGGATTGAAGAATAAGAGACTCATCATGTTTGGCAGGGAGAGAAAAGATCTTTGTGTCGCCTCCAAGAACACTGGGATTTCTGGAAGTCATGAGCTCCCGGAGCTCAGGGCTCGGGGGCCAAATCTGATCCGCAAACTAATTTTATTTGATCAAGGCGTCAAAGATTAGAACGCCTAAAATATGTGCTAATGTCGAAATGCAAAAGACGAAACTGATGGAGATAAAAGGAAATTGAGTCGTGCCTAAAGAAGAAAAATATGAATATATGTTCTATGTCTGTTGTATGAAGCCCTCATGACCTGAGAGTGAAACTACAGACCTGGTCTTGTTCAGACGTTTCTGACAGCCAACTTCAAATTTGATTATTTTTTTTACTTATTTTATCATCTTTATCATATCATTTATGATTAATTCAACTATAAATGTAATTAAAAAAAAGGTTGGCAAGTTTTTTGGAAATAAAGTGCTTTTATGTCATGTATTTTTTGTCCATTTTCTTTTTCATTCATATTAATTTACTAGCTGAGGTACCCAGAAGATATTTATAAGACACATACATGCGTAAAATATTTTAAATAAAAAATGCAAAGGCCATGTAATTTAGTTTTGAATGTGTTATCACATGGTCAAGTTGAATAGAAGCCAAGAAGGGAATTCACCTTGACCCAGAGATAACACAAGAGATACCACGAACACATTTGTTTTGTGGCCTTCGGGTCACTTTGACCCAGAGATAACACAAGAGATACCACGAACACATTTGTTTTGGGGCCTTTGGGTCACTTTGACCCTGAGATAACACAAGGGTTACACATCCTAGAATGAACTTAAAAAGGTTTCTAGTGTTATTTTGGGGCAAAGAAATGACATGGAAGCTGATAAGCCCAAAAACATTTTAGGACTTAGATCTTTAAAAAGGCAACTTGTTTAATATTTGAGCTACAGTGCCTTACTTTCAAACCTCCCTTGGAAAGACACAAAGAATCAAAAATGAGCTGTTCATACTATTGAAGAAGCACTATTAATCAGGAAATAGTGAGCACATGACTGTTTTCTGCCTTTTGCGGATTAAAATGTATATGAAAAGAAATAATTTAATAAAAGGTATATTTTTGCAATTCCATTCTTCTTTTCCATATGAATTTGTTCATACTATAAGGTTATTTTTATGTGCCTTTCTTCATGTAGATAAATGGTTATTCTACTTAGAAAATATAATTTCCCACCTCTGGTCTCGATAGCCGTCCCTTCAAACTGTCTCCTGATCCACATTCAACCATGTTATTGATACTATATTTATAATGACTTCATCATAGACGCATGTCCCAACCCGAACATCTTCTTGGAATCGAACGCGAAGAAGCACCAGCAGCCACATTTTGAGTGTGTTCTTTCCTCAAACAGCTGTGGCTGCCTTCTGTCCTGTTGTGATATATGTCAGCCAGCAGGTTGTATGTTTGAGTGTCTGTTTACTGCGTAACCTCAGCGATTCAGCCCCTGCTCGACGTGTTGGCTACAACAGCAGCAGCCGGTAAAAATAGAAGCCTGGCCACTCATCCCGCTATAACCCAAGACTTCTGCAGGAGGGGGAGAGGAAAGGCGATAAAAAGGGGGAATATTTGGTGTGCAAAATGAAGGGCAAGTTGAGCAGGGTTGCAGGTTGTTTACTGGGTTAAAGGCTGACCTTCAACTTGACCAGTCTCAGAGGTGCTATTCAGTTTCATAGAAATGTATATATAGTATGTACTGTATGTCATAGTAAGTGCGTGTCTGTCTGCACGTGTGTGTCTGATCTTAATGTCTTGAAGTCTTATTTAGACATATGACATAATAATTAAGCAATATTTTCAGCTTCTCTTGTTAATTGTGAGGAAGAATAAAGGGAACTCCATGAAAGTAAATTAAAAACATATATATACTTTATTTAATACATATTAAATAAGGGTGATTCACATTCTTTCAGATTATTTCAGCTATTGTAAGTCCCTCCTCTCCCCCTCTTTCTTCAGAGTTTCAACTGGTGTAGTTTGAAAACCGGTCACTTGATGGGAAAATACTTTATAAACCAAGGGAACAGAACCAGAGAAACACAATGAAAAACGATGCACAAAGCAAGAAAGGGGAAAATATTTCTGACAAGCAAAAAAAAAGCTGCTCCCATAACTCCGCACTGACCTACATTCTCATTTTAACATTGGAATGGCAGCGGTCACTGGTGTGGGAAGACCGCTGTAAATGTGCAGGAGGATTTCATCAGATCAGATTCATTGAAAAACATACAGAGTAGAGACAGCGTCTGCAAGGAAAAAGTGTTAGATGTGGAGGGGAAAGGTCTGATTCTACAGGTATCTACAGTAGGTAGAAACCTTAAGAGAACCAGACCAACAAAAGTGTGAAAGGTTTCATTATATTTATATGTACATCTTTGACAATAATAGCCACTTGAACTTAATGTTAGCCTTTTTGCATAAAGTATTACATTTATGTCTATTGAAATCCTGTCATCAAATGGATCCAGAAAACTATAGTACATATAATCTTGTCCTCAAGGTGATGCATGCAGGAATCTGATTGCATCATTCTCTTTATTGTTAAGTGTATTAACTTTATATTCAATACACTCAATGAGATACAATTGTAAGCAAGTAAGTGAAGGTTATTTGTAAAGAGTTTTAACAATCAAAAACAATGTACAGTTAAAATATATAAAATATTTAAAAATGTCTTAAGATGTTTCTTAAATGAGTCAGTAGACTACATGAAATGTAGAGGGAGAGGAAGATCGTTCCAAAACTTAGGAGCAACAGCCTATATTCTGATCAACAGACCTCAGAGCCCGAGCTGGGGTGTAAGGCTGGATCAGATCACTGATGTAAGGAGGAGCCTGACCATGAATAAAGTAAGAAAGTAAGAACTAGAATTTTAAAATTGATCCTGAAAGAAACTGGCAGTCAGTGAAGAGTTTTAAGGATCAGGGAAATGTAAGTTCTTCTACTAGAGCAAGTCAGAATTCTCACTGCAGAGTTTTGTATTGACTGCAGGCGAGACAGCTCCTTCTTGTTTAGACACGAAAATAAACTGTTACAATAGTCCAAACTAGAAGACACAAACGCAAGGATTACAAGCTACAGATCGTGTTGTGACATCATTTTCCTGAGTTTAGAGATTTCTCACTGAAAGAAAACAGTTTTCTGCAGTGTTGAACAAGATACATGTCTTTGTCAACAACACCCAGGTTTCTCAGGCTCAGCTTGACAGACTGGCCTAAATCACCCAAGTATTGACACAACCCTGGAACCTTATCATCAGGAGCAATAACCAGATGAAACCCTCCTCTTGCTCGTCCGACGTCCTTCTGTGTTGTATTCTTTAAAAAAAAAACCTACAACCAGCTGCAACTCGTGCACCTTCTCACTTAGTCGGCACATGATAGCGTTCTCACGTGCACAAGTGTAAACACACTTGTTCAAACAGCAAATGCATGTCAGCAAGAACCTACAACAAAAAGGGAAAAAAAAAGAAAAAAGAGGGATAAATAATCCTGCTATCTGTTACTCGATGATTCGTCTACAGGATGACTCAAGGGCATTATGGACATTTTATGTTTTCCTGTTGACCTTAATACATTGAGAGACGGTCTTGTCAGAGTTTTATCTCATTGTTTAAAATAGTTTGTTTTTTTTACTTGCAAATGTTTACCTTCAAATGCATGTTAAAATTAAGAAATTCAATTAATGTCTTTCAAGCTTCTTCATAAAAATCAATCACATTTTCCAAATAACTTCCTGCTCAACGTCAACAGGTGTCCAAAGCTGCCCTGACATTGTGGCCTTTTGGTTTGCAGTTGACCTCATTCCTGACTGTCTGGAAAAGCCAAAGCCAGTGACCTCTCAACTCTTAATGCACACTTAGAAGTCAGTAGTGAAACTATACTTAAATAAAGTAACATCCCTAAACTGGGGTCATGATGTGAAAGCAAATTGGTCTTAAATAACCAATGTTTTTTTTCAACCTTCGCATAACTTGATAATCTGCAGCAAAATATCTTGACCTAGATACTGAACAGAAACAGAAGCTTAGAGGAAAAGCCATTTAAACATGCAGTAAATGGGCCAGAGGGGTCCACCAGTCCAGTAAACATACTGTACGACACATGTGACTCTTATGCAAGCCGTTAACTTGCTCAATATGTACTTTAAACTGACCACTTGTTTTTCAGGCTTTGCCCCCAGCTACAGAACATGTGATAGGAGTCAACAGGCTATTATTAGTTCCATTTTTTTTATCTGAATTATGGCACAGGAATGAAACCTTTTTATTTTCTATTAATATTTTAGGCTTCTTGTTGTCCCCAAAAACAAGGCCAGTGTTACAATGGGGCCCCAAGAGAAGACCAGTAATACATGCAAGTTGATTTAGCATTGCTCTTGTCAAATGTTTGTGGTTGTCAACCACGGAATTCTGTATTTAAAAAAAAGTTTTACGCCTAAACTCTAACTACTGCCTTCTAAAGAAGCAACCATTCTTTAACCATGTCAAGTGTTTTTGTTGTGTAGAGACATTATGAAGTTGCCTTAAACAACACCAGCGTTCAGCTCCTCAACCATGCATGTAAAAAATAAACGACAACGTATACAAGTTATATGGCCTTTATTTCAAATCATTCAAAACTCACCATCAACAGAAATGTTGGTTTTCAAAAGACCCTGACTCCTAAAGATAGGAGGAACTCGCCACTCGTAAGCCAAAGTCACCCTCATGATCGGGGGTCTTACGAACTGCACTGAAAAAAACCTCTTACATGTCTTAATGTATTCAGTTCATCCACTAACTCAACCATAACGTACATTTTTTGTATTTACAAAAGATATAAAAGAAATCAAAAAGGATTTTTTTTTTTAATCCCCAAGCACCTCCTTAATAAGTCAGCAACCAATTACAGTCAAAATAAAACTAATCTCCACTTCCTCAGTGTCAGTAACACCCCTTTCTATCCCATATCCTTTTTGGTTCCACAAAATAAGCGATTCTTTAAAAAAAAAAAAAAAAAACAAGAGTGAAAAAAAGCTTTGTTTTTTTTTTATGCTTGATGGTCGTAAATGACCACGGAGGTGTTTCATTAATTACTCTCCACAGGAGGTAGTTATGCAGTTCAGATGTCCATCTCAAACTGGTTGTCGTCTGTGGAGGAGAAAAAATAAAACTGTTAGAACAAACAACTGACCGCACCTTAACTGACAAAGACAACGTTCTTATGATACTGGGCAACCAAGTCTGACTTAAGAAAGACAGTGCTGGCAGTTGAGATGGTTAAATTAGTTAAGCACCATTATATTAGTACATGTGTACATTAAGAACACTATATTTGCATATTTATATCCATCTGAAAAACACACTTTGTCAATATTTGTTAATTGTCATCATAAGACCAACAAAGGAGTGTTGACTCGATCAAGACTAACGTTGCAAAGCCAAGGAAGTTATTTTTTTTACAGGGACTTTAACTGCTGTTTAACAGGTATAACTGCACGTTATGTATAGTACTGCAATCCACAAGACATTGTTAAATATAACAGGCTCAACTGGAGAAAGAAAATAAATTACTATCAGGCGCAACAAAAGGTATTAAGACACACAATGCATACATTCAGGAGAAAGAGGAAGTACAGCCAAATTACACAATAAAAGCCTTTTGATGAAATTCAAAATACGTTCATTTTACAGAAATGTTACTTAAACTATCAGGGAGTACCAACGATTATAGGAAATATGTCATGTTTGACTTTGTTTTTAGTTTTAGATTGTAAAGCATTTGTTGTTTTGCCCACAGAAGAATCCTGGTTTACCTGCGCTGTCTTTCTCATCCTCTTCGTTCTCCTCTTTGAGATCCTGCAGCTTCCCAATGGGGTGCGTGGCTGGGACTGTCACCCCTGGAATCTGAGGCAGGCAACATGGTGGGGTCTTGGCCAGAGGAGAGTTCCGACAATCCAATAAAAACTTTCTGTCATAGATAATGCGAGTACCTGAAGGTGGGGAAAGACATTCTGGGTTACGTCACAGTATAATAACAAGCATTCACAAATATTAGGGGTTGACATAAAATATTGATTATATTGCAATATTGTTGTCACGATACTGTATCGATATTCACCAGCACTGTATCAATTAGTTTATGGCCTACATATCATATTTTGATTTTATCATAGGTTTGAAATAAAGTTTGTGATTCGATTTTTAATTTTATTTACAATTAACATTCAAATATTTATGGTGTTTATTAGGGGTGTAAACATACGAAAACTGTAACATGGATATAAAAACGTCACTAATTGTTGACACATTTTTCTCTGCGTTCATTTCTCACCAATATATACATGATGCGGAGCTACTGTTGACCAATGAGGCGTGAGAGTTGTGGTCATGTGATGTGTGACTCAGACGGAAGAGAGTTGTGTCAATAAAGTTTTGAGACTTCAACAGGGGGGGCTCACAAGCTTTTATGAACCATTGTTAAAAGATACAACAAGTAGAACAGTTTATTCAAACAAGTTTATATTGTATTTCTACAGTTTAAAATAGGTATAGTGTTGCTTTGCATGCCTGAACAAGGCCTCTCGGAGTAATACTCGGGGCCAGGCAAAGTTATACTACGGGGACTGGCGGAGTAATATTGCGGGGACTGGCAGAGAAATTCCGCTGGGGACTGGAGAAGTAATACTATGGGGACTAGAGAAGTAATATTATGGGTACTAGAGAAGTAATACTATGGGGACTAGAGAAGTAATACTATGGGGACTGGCGGACTAATACCGCGGGGAGTGGCGGAGTAATTCCGCTGGACAGTGGCGGAGTAATACCGCGGGGAGTGGCGGAGTAATTCCGCTGGAGAGTGGCGGAGTAATACCGCGGGGAGTGGCGGAGTATTACCACGGGGAGTGGCGGAGTAATACCGCGGGGAGTGGCGGAGTAATACCGCGGGGAGTGGCGGAGTAATACCGCGGGGAGTGGCGGAGTAATACCGCGGGGAGTGGCGGAGTAATACCGCGGGGAGTGGCGGAGTAATACCGCGGGGAGTGGCGGAGTAATACCGCGGGGAGTGGCGGAGTAATACCGCGGGGAGTGGGGGAGTAATACCGCGGGGAGTGGCGGAGTAATACCGCGGGGAATGGCGGAGTAATACCGCGGGGAGTGGCGGAGTAATACCGCGGGGAGTGGCGGAGTAATACCGCGGGGAGTGGCGGAGTAATACCGCGGGGAGTGGCGGAGTAATACCGCGGGGAGTGGCGGAGTAATACCGCGGGGAGTGGCGGAGTAATACCGCGGGGAGTGGCGGAGTAATACCGCGGGGAGTGGGGGAGTAATACCGCGGGGAGTGGCGGAGTAATACCGCGGGGAGTGGCGGAGTAATACCGCGGGGAGTGGCGGAGTAATACCGCGGGGAGTGGCGGAGTAATACCGCGGGGAGTGGCGGAGTAATACCGCGGGGAGTGGGGGAGTAATACCGCGGGGACTGGGGGAGTCATACCATGGGGACTGGGGGAGTCATACCACGGGACTTGCGAAGTGGCTAGGTAGTGTACTACATAAAGTTGGCGCAGGTCAGTAATTCAAACGAGAATTAATACAAAAGGTGCACTGACTATTTTTGAGAAAATCTAAAGTATTTTCTAAGTCAGTCCGCACAGTAAATGTAATGTATCCATTGTGTTGGTTATAATTTAATTTAAAGTGAAAGTATCTATATATATTTTTTTTTACTACTGGAAGGGTTTTGAATGGAGGCAGAATCCCTCTACTGGCTCAACTGCAATAAAAAGATGGTATATTGAAAATCATAGATCGGTTGGTAACCAGTTACAAAACGGTAAGAAATTTGATTGCATATAGAAAACTATTGATAACGTTGACACTCCTAATGTTTATTCATTTTGTGTTGCAATTCAACTTCCAGTAATTATGTCCACCACAGCTTGAGTAAAAATGAAATCCTGTGAGATCATTGTGATAATTGAGGACAAGAGGAAAGAGTTGACTTTAGTAGCTTTAAAAGTTGATGTTTAGAGAATTTTTGTTTTTTTAAAACAAGTCATGACGAGTCATGCAGTCTGTAAATTTTGCAAGTCCAGAGTCAAGTACACATACAATACTAATAAATATATCCTCCTTTTTACAGTATCACTATATACATGGCTAACACTATATGGCTATACAGTATATTGTATCGTTGACCCTGCATCATGAGACACAGTCCCTGTGTTGTCTTGACCTTTTATGCATTTATTGCATTTATTTGTTTAAGCGCTTTGTGACCCTGGTCTATAAAAGCACTCTATAAATAATAATTAATGACTTACATGGTATCGCCTGATTCTTGTCAATACACACCTATAAAATGTTGTGACTTTGCATTTAAAGGAAAGAAAGTCTATCATGCAATAGAAAGTTTTCTGACTTTGATTAACTGACTTGGTTTAAAGGAGAATAAATACCAGTTCTTTCACAGCAACTCTGGCTGTTCTTTTCATTCACCGTAAAACTTCTTGATCCTTCAACTTTTCAAGTGTGTGTGCATAAAGGGGCTGGCCAAAGATTTCTAGGAAATCCTGGAACAACACATTCTTCTTACAAGCACCACAACCTAATGGAAGCCACATGTGTTCAAACACCACATTTAAATCCTTGAAAGTAGTTCTTCAGCAAACACCCGGACCTTGTGTCAATGACGCGAGTCTATTTGTTATCTTAATATGCAAATAAATTGCAATGGATGGCAAGTTAAAAAAAAAAACAGGATCATAAACAGTGTTGTAAGAAGCTTGGGTTGTCTTGAAATAGACTGGAGTTTGACCTGCTTCATACAGTATCTGCTCTTGACCAGAAGAAAAAAACATGTTATGCAATTTCTGCATAGCTTGCGGTTTGTCCTGGACAAAGGAAAAGGCAAAGCAAAAACTTTAGGGGGGGTGTTTGGGGCGAGAAAAAAAAGGGGGGGGGGCGGAATGCCGTTACAAATGGAAAGGGTGTTAACTTTCTTTGTAAACATCAGTAGTTCAATCTAGTTTCAGTGCAAATTATTAAAAAAAACATTTCGAAACATTTATACCCCCCCTCCCTTAACACCTCTTGGACAAAATGTCCTACTGTAAATGTTGGCCTCAAGTGCAAAGCGGAGAGAAGCTGCAGGGATTGGACGGCGTCGAACTTCTCCCGACCGCCGAGGACCAATCACGTCTGGGTTTTTGCAGCGGAATATTTCCCCCACCGTCAAATCACAAGTGAGGCTCAGATGGCTGCTGGATGCCAAAACACTTCTGCTGCAAGATGAAGGTGTTCAAGTTCCAATAGTTGAAGTTAATTTATAAGAATAAATATAGTTTGATTTGATATATATACAAATAAAATACAGTTGCATGTAAAAAAAACTACCAGAAACTGGTGAAAAAGCAGAAGCTTTTGATTTGGATCAATTGACAAACATTGTAAAAAGAAAAAAAAAGGGAGCAATTGACCTTTAAACGAAGATTGGAAGAAATGTGATGGGAAAATTGGACTTGGTTTGACAGCATCACGTCCAAGTGTCTTTTGGATGCAATACATTTGCAAACCAGTATGTTGTTGTCGTTTTCTTGAGGTACTATTCCTTTGTTTTATTGTTCACAAGTCTTCCAAAGTCCTTACACATACAAAATAAAGACAATAATCTGAGTTTGTATGATGTTTCTTATTCTGTTGCAAGTTTGTTTATCTTACTTTTTTCTACTTTCTATTTATTTAGAGTCATTTTCATACATAGATTTGCAACAATTCAACACGTTAAAATAAGATAACTCATTTAAGGTTATTTCAGCATCCAAAACCTGAAGTAATCCACATGTATTCAACGTTTTTAAGTGACTTTAACAAAGTTTGGCTGCAAAAAGAAGATAATAATCGATCAATAAATCCGTCTCCCTCACCTCCAGGCGTGGTGGAGAAAAGTGTCCCCCCGGGCGTCTGGCTGTAGCAGTCGGGCAGCTGGGACCAGTCCTTAAGGGTGAGCACTTTGGTGGGGATGGGGCAGCTCTTCACTTGCTCGGTGCCAGACGACATGTTAGCTTCGGGGGTTCTTGTTGTTGCTGCTGCTGCTGCTGCTGCTGCTGCGAGCGTTTCTCAGAAGCGCTCCGTGACAAACAAAAAGACTGTTAACTACTCTCGGAACAACTTTAAATGACTCTTTTAAATCCTGTTTTTGGAGTAGATGTCGGGTGACGGTGCTCCACGAGGCTGCTTCTGATGCTAGCGAGCTTTAAATGCAACAGATCCTCGTGATGTTTTCGTGCTACAGGAACAAGACACGTGGGCCAAGCGAGCACTAGGGGCGCCCGTTTTGTAATCAGAGACGCAGCGACAGGGCGGTGTTATCGACCAAACGTGTCATACCCAAGTCCGATTTACTTCAGAATTGTTTTGAATTTCTTACATGACTATTTAATTTTAAGACATGTCCATCTTTATTATCAGTAGTCTCGTTTTAAAAAAGGCCTATTTTATATAATTAGGTTCTTGAGTTAGTAAGGTAAGGTAAAACTTTATTGATTGTTTTTTTCCAATAGCCACAGAAAATACAGCAATTTTTCATAAAAAATAAAATAAGAACAAGAACATAAAGAGAAAGAACAAGATGCCACAATCTAAGCCTAAAGACAGAGAACATAGATCAAAGAAAAAGGATACAAAGACTAACATAGAACAGAACATCATGATACTTTCACTCCACTCCTGCCCCCGAACTCAGAATTGTACAATTTAATAGCCCGAGGAATGAATGAGTCCTTGAGTCTATTTGTTTTGCACCTGGGAAGGAGCATTCTTGCACTCATTCTGCTTCTCTGCTCACTGATGACAGTGTTCAGAGGATGACTGTCATCATCTATGATGGACAGTAGTTTGTCCAGTGATCTCCTCTCAGCAACTGTCACCAGTGAGTCCAGCTTCATTCCAACCACAGAACCAGCCCTCCTGATAAACCTGTCCAACCTGTTGAACCTCCTCTTGGACACATTTCCACCCCAACACACCACAGCATAGAACAGGACACTGGCCACCACAGACTGGTAGAACATGCAGAGGAGCTTCTTGCAGATGTTAAATGATCCAAGCCTCCTCAGAAAGTACATTCTACTCTGAACTTTCTTTAGACATGGTCTGTGTTGCAGGACCAGTCCAGTTTACTGTCCAGCCACACGCCGAAGTACTTATAGTTGTCAACTATCTCCACCTCGTCGCCTCTGATGGACACTGGACGTGGCTTTGTCCTGGACCTCCCGAAGTCCAAGACCAGCTCCTTGGTCTTTGAGGTGTTCAGCTGCAAGTGGTTCCTCTCACTCCAGTCCACAAAGTCACGTATCAGACTCCTATACTTGTCTTCGCTGTTGTCCCTGATGCATCCAACAATGGCAGTGTCGTCAGCATACTTCTGGACGAGACTCAGAAGTATGCTGACGACACTGCCATTGTTGGATGCATCAGAGAAAAACTAGCATTATTTTATTATTAAATATTTTAAAAAAATAATACAATGTATACATTTTTGAATGTATATTGTTTTTTTTAACAAGACCTTCGTCTGTGTTTGGGACGCTTATGGTTTCTAAAACATCCGTCTTTTTAAATTATTTTTAAAGGATGATTTTATATCATCAATCTTTTTCAAAAAGTGTAAAATGTGTGATTATCAGAAGCAAAATGTAATTTGGTAAATACTTGAATTCTTGTACTTTGTAGATTTCCATAAAGTTTATATTGACAACACTGACATCTGGAGGAGAAGGATTAACACATACACGACTTCAACACTAGAGGGGGATAAGGTCGATTATGTATATTTTTAATTTATTGTGGATCGAAAACAACTAAGGGAAGTTATATTGAATCAGTGTGAACTGACCAAAATGCCTTATTATTATAATTTTCAATCCATTCCTATTATTTTTAGATTTTTAGATTCTGTAATGCAAACAGGATGAATTCCTGTGTTGTGCTACCACGTTTGCAACAAAAGTTTTCGGATTTCTATTCTGTACAAAAGGAAAAAAGTTTTAAGTCTGTATTTCCATGAAAAGTTACATATAGATAAACAAATATTGAAGAAACAACATACACATATCCTCCAGAAACGTGCTGCTTGTTTTTCCTACGTTAATACAAAGAATGTTTCACAATAAATGGATGGAATCTGTTTATAGTCATTTCCACCCATTCCAACATGCCTGCACTCTCTTCTTCTCATTTCACAATCCACTGCTCTGCTTTATGTCCCCTGCAATTGTTTTGTAATTTCCAGGGATTTAACAAGCCAATTTTCTTCATTTAATATTGATTTACACATCAAATAAAAAGCGCAAGAAAAACTTGCCAATTTGCAACTCAATTTTCAACATGGTACTAACAGTTGACCTTAAATTAAGGTCACTTTTTTAAAGTAATTAAAGTGCCATATATTATTTTAGCGGAAACATAAGATTATATAATGTTTTACTGTTATATGTTTTACTATATATTCTACTGAGGAAATCTGTTATGATGGGATTTCAGAAAAACCTAAGTTTGGTCTCTAATCGGTCTTATAAAAATGTGTTTAAGAAAATTTTTCGTAACAAAGTTCAGGAAGTTTTATTTTCAACCCTTGTGTTATCCCTGGATCAAGGTGAAGGTAAATACATATGCAGTGATGGAGGTAGTTCACCTTGACCCAGAAGCAACACAAGGGATACCACAAACACATTTTCTTTCGGCCACCGGGTCACCTTGACCCAGAGGCTACACAATGGTTAATAATAATAAAAAAAAAAGTTCTTATTGCTCAACACTCAGACTAATGGAAGAATATTTCTATGGTGCCATTACGGGCACTTATGGTCAAATATTGTCCAACAATAAATAAAAAATACTTATAAATAAGAATCAGAAACAGATTTTTTGACAGTATGTAAGGAACAACACAATAATTTCAACGGTGAAGTGGAAAAAGCGAGAAACAACTTGCTGAGAAAACTGAGGGATGAAGTGGGACTGTCAGGGTCTGTGCTACAGTGGTTCTCCCTACTATGCTAGTGAGGTCGGAGGCACAATTCGAAACCGAGTGCTTTGAAGTAGAGAGAACAATGGTGAGCAAGACAAACCTTTCACTACACAAATGTGAGTATTCTCGCTTTAAAACTAGCGTGTCTTCATAAAATTCTTGTGAAAGCATTGTTTTTGCGGATATTCCATGTTGATAAAATATGAACACATGGTGAAGATGCTACCAATAGCTATTGTTTGTTCGTAAAAGGTCAAGCTGTCAAACTGAGCCTGAGAAACCTGGGTGTTGTATTTGACAAAGACATGTCACTAGTACACACAAAACTGACCAGAAACTGTTTCCTACAACTGAGAAAAATCTCTAAATTTAGGAAAATTATGTCACAACATGATCTGGAGCTTGTAATCCATGTGTTTGTGTCTTCACGATTATACTATTGTAACAGTTTATTTTTGTGTCTAAGCAAGAAAGAGCTGTCTCGCCTGCAGTTAATACAAAACTGTGCAGCGAGAATTCTGACTCGCTCTAGTAGAAGAACTTACATTTCCCCGATCCTTAAAACTCTTCACTGACTGCCAGTTTCTTTCAGGTTCAATTTTAAAATTCTGGTTCTTACTTTCAGATCTATTCATGGTCAGACTCCTCCTTACATCAGTGATTTGATCCAGCATTACACCCCAGCTCGGGCTGTGAGGTCTGTTGATCAGAATCTACTGATGGTTCTCACACGGTTATGGACCAGAGGAGAGAAATCCTTCCAGGCTGTTGCTCCTAAGCTTTGGAACGATCTTCCTCTTCTTCTGCGCTTGATGGATCTACTGACTCCTTCAAGAAACATCTTAAGACATTTTTATTTGTTCAGGCTTTTCCCTGATTTTCTTGGACTCCTGTGTTTGTATAATGTGTCTGAATCTTTTAAAGTATATATTTTTAATGTGTATTGTTTTTGATTGTTAAAGCGCTTTGTGACCCTGGTCTAGAAAGGAGCTTTACAAATAACCTTTACACACTTACTTATTTACTTTTTACTAGCTCCTAAAATCAAACGCTGAAACAAAAGTGTAAATTTGGGATACCATTTCACCATTTCGGATTTCAATTACTAAGCTAGGAATTTCCACAAATTTGGAAATGTCTGATCCAAAATATCCATTTCCCGGAAAGTGTGTAATAGTGAGTCACAGTGATGCTCTGGATTAGCAGCTAAGAAAGAAACACACTCCTCTTAAATGACTACGATGATATCAAACATGATGGAAAAACAAATGTTGAAGCAGACAAACTTCTATTACTAAGTCTAAATAGTAGTTTTACAAGTTTAAACAGCTAATGCTATAAGATAAGATAACATTATCGATCCTACAAAGACACATCAAAGACAGCATGTAACAGATGGTTATACATGGATATATCTAGTGGTTGGTTACAAGTACAATAGAGGTTCTATAATCTCAGAGAAAAATAAAACTGCTCGTGAAGGTTAAACTGGTCATTGTATGAAACCAGCACCAATTGTAATTTGCCTTTTTATTGACAAAAACAAGCTGTTTTTTAGATACTTTGAAGCACAAACATCTATTTACTTAAACCAAATTCCCCCGATCAGCTTTTTTTTTACATTAAATCTTATTATTCATAATTAATAATCAATGAATTGCTACGAAAAACTGGTTTAATCGTGGGTCATGTATGTAATAGTAGTTTTTCAAGGTGTTTACAGCTTTTGTGGGCCACTAAAAATTACTTATGGAGTAAAAGGTACAACTGCAAGTCATGAATCATGTTTTTATAATAATAATAATAATAATGCATTTTATTTAAAGGCGAATAGCATCTTTTTGCTACTTATTTTACTTTTTATATCACGATAACACATATAGTATAGTCAGAAGTTCATTATTTTTAATAATGAAATTGAGAAAAGCTGTTGTTTACAATTTACATCGAAATTGTCAATGTCCCTGTTAAAAATATATTTACTTTAACAAATGTAATTGGTTTTTTTTTTCATATCACACACAATAAACGTATTCGATTGAAATAACTTTTGACCTAGATAAATAATAACCTTTTTTTGTGTGTGTGTCAAAATTTCCCGAAAGTCACACGCTTTTTACGTCATCTGAACGGTATTAACCTTTTAAAAAACGAGCGTGTCTGTTGAACTTCCGCTCGCCCGTTGAAGGGCGTGCAGCTGTTCCGAAGCAGGGAAGACAAGACGCGCTCTCATTGGCGGAGAGATGTGGAATCAGATGACGTCACGCGTCCGCGTTTCTCCTCGTTGAAAAAAAGCAGCAGAGGTAACTGTCGGTCATTCCGGCATCGAAACACACACACACGCGCGCTCAAGACTGACGGGTTTTACGGTAAGATCTTTAGATCAAATACAATATCATTCGCGGGTTTTATATTGTAATCTTATTACCGATCAAAACGATCCCGACGTTAATCTTTATTTATTTTAATCGAATAGCGAAGAATGACTATTGTTGTCCGTGTAATAAGTGACGTGATGTTTCAATGACACCAACGTGCTGTCTGTGGATCTTTTGTTGCCTTTTTCGTCGCCTTTTGACAGAAAAATGTCTAGAAACACGAATATATGTTTGACTGACATATTAGAGGTTATGTTTTTTATTTTGAAGGCAACGATGAAAATAAATGTTACGACGTATTCTGTAATGTTAAGAACGTACCATTAACAAAAAACAACCGAATATCTTAATATAATTTGCGTAAAATATAAAATAAATCAAAAATAATAATAAGTAAACAACATATATTCAAAAAGTAGTATTTAATCGCATATCATTCATAGTCATTCTTTACACAGTGTATCCATCTCTAAATATATTTAGATTGTATTTGGGTATTTAAACATTTTTTCTGATTTCTGAGGCAGGGGATTAAAACCAATGACGTTCTGAATGAGTAATTTTCCTATTTCTCACTGTTTATTGCATCACTACATTTCCGAGTTGTTGCTCACGTAAACAGATTATCACACAGTCATGAATTAGGTTACTGGAACTTGATTTTTTTTTTTTTTAGATCTGAAACTAGCTTTACTTTTAAAGGTTACTTTTTTGAGGGAGTTGTGTAAAGATGCTGAGGAGTACCAGACAAATTAAATGATTCAAGGTGGACGTTTTCCCACGCATGTCTAAAAAATCGGGAGACTGGAAAAGATCCCTGCTCTTTTTTTGGTTCATGCTGGCTTTTCTGGTTGGTGATTTATTTATTTATGTAGTGTCACTAGTTACCTCCGTTAGTTCCTCTTGACAGGGCTTAGCTTTTTTAGCCGAGGTTATGTTCAAGGTCGGGGTCTGAACCGGGAGGTCGACGCCGAGCTTGCCCTTGTGTCGGCGTCATTGGCCAGGCAGTGGAAGGTGACGGAGGAAAGACAAACATTGATTGACAGATCCGTGTCAGTGGCAAACACAGGAATGTTCTGTGCACCGTAATTACTTTTTAACGTAAACCTTACAAACCTGTAGAAGCTGTTTAGGCTGAAGAGAGTCGTCTGAAGGTGTTCAAGTATAACTATAAATCATCTAAGCTTTTGTTGTATACTTGGCAAAGAAAGATAATTACTTTAGATATCTAATGTTCAAATGCTGAACTAAATGTATGGTCTTGTGCTTTTCAGTTGACGGTTCATTTTTCTTGGCTTTGGAACGGAGCAACCTTAATTCTCAGGCGCTGATCCAACACCTCGTCCCAGACCCGGTTTCAGCAGCATGGGTCTTCGTCCCGATGCTGTCCTGCAGTCTCTCCTCCTCCTCCCGATCCACCTGGTGGTGTGGCTGTACTCCGCCCTCTCCTTCCTGCCGTGGTACTTCATCACGGGCGCCGGCGACAAGACGGCTCTTTCGAAGAGGATAAAGGCCAGATCCACCACCGGGTCCAGCGATGGGCCGTACCGGTGCGTGGACCGGTTCGAGTCTCTGGCCAAAGAAGACTTCCCGGGCAAGGATACGCTGGATAAGCTCTTCGACTACGCCGTCCAGCGCTTCGGAGAATCCCAGTGTCTCGGAGTCAGAGATGTTCTGAGTGAAGAGAATGAGCTTCAGCCCAGCGGCAAAGTGTTTAAAAAGGTAAAGGGTCTTATGATTTGTTATATTGACAGCAAACATCTTATTCCAGGTACATCATATCATACTTCTGACACACCCTTTTTAGGGCTTAACTTTTTATCAAAAAGACATAATCCTCCTCATTAGCTTTTTTGCACACAGACTTTCTTTTCTTTTTTTTTAAGAAAACTAATTTCTTTGACAAACATATTTTCAGTGTTCAGGCCAAAAGTCTGAGTGAAAAGTTGATAATGACACTTTTTTCTTAATGCACGGTGGCTTGTTTTTGCACCATTTTCTGTATTTGAATTTTAAGCTAAAATCAGAAATATTCAATACCGACACACACAATTAAGTAAAAAAGTGAAAAAAAAGAGAAGGTGTTTTTTCAAGAAAGTTTTCTTTTCAGTTCTAATTCCTTAAATATATAATCAGGAAACCAAAGTTGAATACCAGACAACAAACGTCTTTTCTGTATTCATTTTTTCATATTAATTATTCCTTCAGTATTGTTCATTTTTGTACCACTTTTTGTTATTGAATTTTAGGCTGCAAAAGCAATATTTTAGTAGGTTAAAATGTAAGTAAGTAAAGGTTATTTTTAAAGCGCCTTTCTAGACCAGGTTCACAAAGCGCTTTAACAATCAAAAACGGTACGATAAAAGAAAAGATCAAGTTTAGTGAGAGGATGATCACGATTTTCAGGTGGAACTCGACTTGACGGCGCAACCGCCAACAGGAACTGCTTGAAGGCACATAGTTTCCTTAAATGACGCTAGAATGTGTCTGTTTGGAAGCTCAAGTGGTTTGAGATCCTTTGATATATTGTTTCCTAATACTTACCCTCACCTTTTTTTTTTAAACATCTCCAGAGGGGACTGATATTTTTGTGAGATCCAGAAAATTTGGCTCGAGGGCCACAAGTGGCCCATTGACTGTATTTATGTGGCCCTCATCAGAAAAAAGCTAAAAAACTGATTATGAAGATGTGGTTTTGACAGCAACTATGTTCATACCTTTATGATGGAAACCTTTCAACTTATTTTTACCTTGTGTTTATATTTAAATAAAACTTGATATTATACTGTAATTTAAAAAAAAATGGTTAATATAAAATCTGCAAACACAGATTTACATGGATTGACAGATAAACAATCTCCCGAAGGAGACCTCCTGAGGTATCCATAAAGTTCTACCTAAGCTAACACTCATTTCTTAGTCTTTATCTTTGATAAATAGCTGCAGATAAAAGTGCATAATGTTGCCCATCCCTGGACTAATATAGCACTTCCTCTCCACAGCTCATCCTCGGTGATTATCAGTGGTTGACTTACAACGAGGTGGACTCCATAGTCCAGCAGTTCGGCCGCGGTCTGGCAGCTCTGGGCCAGCGACCCAAAAGCACCATCGCCATCTTCTGCGAGACCAGAGCCGAGTGGATGATCACGGCCCAGACCTGCTTCAGGCACAATTTCCCTCGTAAATATCCTCAAAAGTTGAAACCGATGTTCTTTAAAGTTCGTAGCTGAATTTGTGTCTCTCTCTCCGCAGTGGTGACCTTCTACGCCACGCTGGGAGAAGACGCCATCGCTTACGGACTGAATGAAACCGAGGTCACGCATCTGGTGACGAGCGCAGAGTTGCTGGAAAGCAAACTGAAAGTGAGTGTTTGTGTTAAGGTTGTAACAGCAGCGGGATAGCAAGATAAATTTGAAACGAAAACACATCGGTGCGTCGACTTTAAACACGGCTTATTGTGTGTAAATCCAGTCTGTTTGCTCAACAAGTGCTTCCTTGTCGGGCAGTAAGGAGAAGTGGGTGAGGGGTCACTCGACTGACACCTGTTTTCTATTGTAAAAGATTATTTCCTCAATAAATACCATCAACACTTCAGTGTTAATGAATAGTCTCGCAATTTTCTACAACGACCTGAACTCACTTCTGATTCAGGCTCTGAATAGCAGGTGTGGTCGGGCGTAGATTTTAGGGTGAGTCACGTTAGATGACAATGCATATTTAAACATGTAAAATGTAGTTCCTGAAAATGATAAAACCATTATAAAGAGGTCCTTTGTTCAAGAGAAAAGAGGAGGAGATTAATCGCAAACTGAGGTCACGTCAGTTGCGTAACCTTTTGTGTCTCTTGTCTTTATTAGTTATACATTGTATGCACTAAGTTGTAAAAACGACGGAATGTAGGTGCTTAAATATCCGGTTTTAGAAACGTAGGTCATTTTTTTTTTAACTTGAAGAAGAACCTGAAAGTCACATTTTATTGGCCAATATTTCCTGCTGCTGTTCCTACAGTCTGGAATGTATTATTGTGTCATTAAAAAAAACTAATGACTGTTGAAGCTGTGACGCCTTATCTTCTCTTTTTCTAAATCCAAACATGCAAAATACTATAGAATAGTCGATTTCTACACTGGGGTTTAAAGGGGCTAATTTATCAGTTCTGTGATGACTGGATTATATGCTCTATAATTCTTATTAATTTCTGATGAAATTTCCCCAGAATGTTCTTCCACACATTCCAAAATTAAAACATGTGATCTACGTGGACCAGAAGAAAGTGTCCACAGATGGTTACCCAGCAGGACTGTCCGTCCACAGCATGCAGTCCGTGAAGGAGCTGGGCTCGCTTCCTGAAAACGGTGTGTATTTCCTCATATATTTGTTATGCGAATAGTTTTCCTTAGATTTGTGCGATAATTTCTGTTTTGTTTTTTTTTCTTCTTCCCCCAGCTTCATTACAAATAACAAAGCCTCAACCGTCCGATCTGGCCGTGGTGATGTACACCAGCGGATCCACAGGGAGACCCAAAGGGGTCATGATCGTCCACAGTAACCTGGTCGCTGGAATGACCGGCCAGTGTGAACGCATCCCTGGACTCGGGTGAGTCTCACTGTGTTCAAAAGCTTGGCCAAAAATGAAAAATAAATAAAAATGTATTCAACTATAGTTAGGTTTAACATTCATAACAAGTCTATTTCTTTACATTCTCTACTAGAACAAATCTTGGTCTCTCCCTTTGTATAGTTTTTAGTAAACAAAATCACAAAGTTTTTTGGAAAAGAACGACAAAGCCCTAGACATAATATGGTAGAATTTTTTTTTTAAGAAACTAGTTTTTCTTCATCACCACTAAATACTATATATAGTTTAAATGATCTCTTAAACTGTACTTCCATTTTGTCACTAGCCTAGATAGCTAAATTGCTAGGGCATACTTCTCTGGATCTCCAAGACATGGGCTCGAACCCTGCACTCATTAATTAAATTGACTTCAACTTAGTTTAACTGTCTTTAAAGAAGCTTTGTTTTAGAAGAAGAAGAAGTATTATTAGTAAGTGATTTAGTTTAGCGGATCATTTTAGACCTGCAGTACATATAGCGTTTCTCCATTTTGAAAATAATAATAATAATAAATTGGGGGAAAATATATATTATTGATATTTAATGATGTTACTGAATTGATATTCTACAGTAATGTATCAACCTTTTAATTTTTCTTGGAATCCCAAATGAAAGCCAAAACCTTTTTTTCTTTCATTTATTTTTGGCTTTCAAATCATATTTAAATTTTCATCATAGTTATTATATGGTTTATATTTCAATAAAATGTGTGTTAAATATTTATTATTTTATTAAATTAAAAATAAACATGCAAATATCCACGCGTTTGTTAATTTTGGTGATGGTCGCAAGATGTCAGCAGTCAAAGGAACAATGAATTCCGGCCAGATCCTGGAAATGACTAAGTACAAGAGGATACTATACAGCCTTTTTCCCAGTTATATTAACTAAACCAAATAAGGGTATAAGAGTAGAATGTCTAAACTAAATTTCAGTGTTCCCTAAACTCTTTCTGAAAATTATGCAATTAAAATGTGTATATATATATATATATATATATATATATATATATATATATAGTATAAATGTTAACGAAATCAACACTTTTCTACAGGCCAAATGACACCTACATCGCATACCTTCCATTGGCTCATGTTCTGGAAATGACAGCGGAAATCTCCTGCGTATCATATGGCTGTCGTATCGGCTACTCTTCCCCCCAGACACTCTCAGACCAGGTAGGTGAATCATTATCGTCTTAAAAAACGCATAAAACGGGCAAAAACGCCATTTTGTTAGTCACCATTAAGACTGTTTTTCCTGTGTTTTTTCCAGGCCACCAAGATAAAGAAAGGAAGCAAAGGAGATTGCTCCGTGCTCAGGCCCACCCTGATGGCAGCAGTACCAGTAAGAACTTATCATACATCCTGCCCCTCGACCGCTCGGTTCTTATTAAAACCCAACCAATTATTTTTTTTCTCTCCCGCAAAAGGAAATTATGGATCGCATCAACAAGAATGTGATGAGCAAAGTGCAGGAAATGAGCTTCATCCAGAAGACGCTGTTTACTCTGGGCTACCAGTACAAACTGGAGCAAGTGAAGAAGGGCTACGACGCTCCGCTCTGCAACGCGTAAGAAGATCTTTTTTTTTTTAGAATTTATGTTCAGGGAACCAGACAAGCAGCAGTATTGTACAAGGAGCTTCACACAAACAAACAACTTAACACTACTTTGAGTGTCATGCTTGCGTCATGGTTGATATGCTCCTTTCATTCGTCGAGAACAAAGTGTCTGAATGTTTTTCTCTTAGCATGACTAGACCAGAAGAAAATGATATGGTTTTGTGCAGATGACTGGATCCGTGGAAGTGGCCTAGGGTGGATCGTTAAGTTGACGCATGAAACTAGTTTAAAATGAATACTTTCATTCATTATTGTAAACCAGCGTTTAATTTAAAGAATTTTATTTTTAGCTAAAAACCCCCGTCTTGTTTATGTTATTATCCAGCCTGCTGTTCAAGAAGGTGAAGAAGCTGCTCGGGGGACAAGTGAGGATGATGCTGTCCGGCGGCGCCCCTCTGTCGTCCGCCACCCAGAGGTTCATGAACGTCTGCTTCTGCTGCCCAGTGGGACAGGGTTACGGCCTCACGGAGACCTGCGGAGCCGGCACCATCACTGAAGGTATATTGGCGACAATCCTAGCTTGCTATCTTGCTAGCTATCTTCCGAGGTTACTGTTTTTCAAGGGGCGTGTATTGGCAAGAATCAGGCGATTCCATAGGTATCACGATACAGTATTAAAGATACGATATCTTGCCATATTTTAGTAACTAGGAGTGTCGATGTCGACTCATGGTGACACGGATATCAAATCACAACATTTCACAATGTTTTTTTTTTTCTCTTCTCCTCCTCTTGTGTTTATTTCTCACCAATGTACATGCCTGCAGAGCGAAGTTGCTATCAACCAATAAGCATGAGTGTTTTGGTCATGTGATATGGGAGTGAGTATTGTCAATAAAGTTTTGAGACTTTATTAACTGCGACTATTTACAATTATGAAGGCTTGTTTAAAGATAATGACAAGTTCAACATTTGGATTAAGTTCTGCGATTTATGTTGGCTATAAACTAGTGCTTGTTTGAAGTGATCTACAAGCATATTTTTTGTTTGATAACTATTGGAAGGGGTTTCATGTAATGGGGATGGAAGTTTGAATGGAGACAGAACCTTGTAGTGGTTCTATGGCTCAACTCCAATAGAATCATAAATCTTAGTTCGGAGCTCCAACTACACATCTATAAAATGTGGTTGACACCTCTACAGTAGTAGTAACAAGGATATATTTGTAATATTGTTAGTACTTAATTCTGGTGTCGCAGACCACATGACTCTTTGTGAAGTGGTAACTGCTTACGTTTGTTTTGAAACCAAAATATGTCCAAACATCTGCTTTAAAACTCGCTGGAATCAACTGTATCCTCTCATCCTCAGTCATTCCCAGGATTTAATTGTTACTTTATCTGTGTAGGAGTACTATCTTGCGGCGGGAAATTGAATTGCAACACAAATAGGACTAAAAGTTGTGTAGATTTTCATTTTAATTGAAAATTTAATTTAATTTAAATCAAACTTTATTGAAAATTAAACCATAACATAACTGTGATTCAAATAAAATATGACTTGAGAGGCAGAAATAAAGAAAAAACATCAGAAAAACCTAATTAAAAATGTTGATACAATATCGTTAAAAGAAATATTGCGATATTTAAGTGTATCAATATTTTCCTTTGCTAAGTGTCTTTCTGTTTTGCTAACTTGTTATGTATCTATCCAGTTACAGACATCAGCACCGGCCGTGTGGGCGCTCCCCTTCTTTGTTGCGAGATCCGACTGAGAGACTGGGCCGAAGGTATGAGACGTGTTGCTTCAGGTCTCCAGAGAGAAACGGTGAATGGAGGGTAATTATGCTCAAGTGTGTGCGGTCTGTGACTCAGGTGGCTACACCAAAAGAGACGAGCCCAACCCTAGAGGGGAGATCCTGATCGGCGGGCCCAACGTCACCATGGGCTACTACCGGCAGGGAAACAACAACCGGGACTTCTTCGTCGACGAGCAGGGTCAGAGGTGGTTCTGCACGGGCGACGTCGGAGAGATCCACCAGGACGGATGTCTTCAGATCGTCGGTGGGTCACGAGTTTGCGAGAGAGTCGTCAATGCTGTCATTTTTTATGAGCCGTGGTTTTGACTTGTGACGGTCGGATGTTCTAAAAATAAGCCACTTGTGACGCTTGCAGATCGCAAGAAAGACTTGGTGAAGCTGCAGGCGGGGGAGTACGTGTCCCTGGGGAAGGTGGAGTCCGCTTTGAAAAGCAGTTGCCTCATCGACAACATCTGCGCGTACGCCAACAGGTGAGTCCTCAAACACACTTTTTATTTATTTATCTTAACACACTTCAGCAACAAATTTGGGTGACCCATCTCTTGTGCCTACAGTGAACAGAACTACGTCATCAGCTTCGTGGTGCCAAACCAGAAGAAGTTGACTGAGTTGGCCAAACAAAGGGGAATAGTTGCAGAGTGGGAGGAGATCTGCACACACCCGGACATGGAGAGCGCCGTCCTGAAGGAGATCAAAGCCGTCGCAACGAGCAGTAAGATTATTCTCCTTATTTGTGTGTTTAGATATACACTGTTGGAAACTTATCATAGATGCATTCGATCATGGAAATGTAAGAACCATAACCATAAATGAAAAAAAAAAGTGTTAAACCCTTATTTTTAAATGAGAAATTACATGTCAAAGTATAGAATCGAACAGGGGTGGGCAATTATATTTGGATTTAGATGGACTTTATTAATCCCTCTGGAGATCTCCTTCAGGAAATTCTGTTTTCAGTTAAGACGTTTCTATTCGTTCAGGCTTTTCCTTGATTTTCTGAAACTCCTGTTGTGTTATCAGTTTTATCTTGATATTTAAAATATATACTTTATTGAATATTGTTTTGATTGTTTAAGCGCTTTGTGACCCTGGTCTGGAAAAGCGCTATACAAATAAAAATTACTTACTTACTTACACAGCAAACGATTGTTTCATAAAAACAAGATCAAAGAACAAGTGCAAATAAAAGGACAAAGTGCAAATATAAAGAACATGGATCAAATGAAACAACACAAAGATTAACATAGAATAGAATAACATCCTTTCACTCCGGCCCTGCCCCCAAATTCAGAATTATAAAATCAAATAGCACGAGGAATGAATGAGTCCCTGAGTCTATTAGTGTTACTACACTTATAGAGTGGCTGTTGTGAGGCCAATCAGGCGAAAATAAATGACGGAAAATGATAAATGAAGTAATAATATCAAGCTTAATAGGCTAAAAGGATTTTATTGTATTTTGTATAACTTTTATTTGATATACTTTAACAGCAATTTGTTTTCCAAATATTTTTAGTTCACTTAAATTTTTTTGAGGGTCAATAATCACACCTCACTTTGCCCAGGTGTGATTATTGATAATTTATATTGAATATAATTCATAAAAAGGTTTAGTTGAAAATAAAAGATGCATATTAACTATGACAATTAAAACATGAATTATTGAAATCGCAGCAGTTCACTAGCACTGTTAAACCCAGTGTAATGAATCGTTGTGAGGCGATGCAACCTTAAAATAAGTACGCAAGAAAGTAACTTTAATTATTTGTCAACATGGACACTACATTATTTTTGTTATGATTATTTTGCCTCTGAAAGTTTGCAGTCATCTCTAGTCTACGTATATATGGGATTCCCTGGATTCGAGTGAGCCACAGTGGACAAAAACTTGGCCTAAACATTTTGTATATTTAATTCACATATAGCCAGAAGACGTGTCGTCTATGAGGATCATATGAGGATGTGAAATTACATAACCGTTAACTTCTTGCTCAGTTTTTTTCTGGTTTCGAAAATGGATTTCCTGGTTAAAAAAAAAAGGCAGAAGATCAGATCAAGGTCGAGATCATTTTCAATCTCCTTCCATTCAATTTGAATGGAGCGAAAATAGATTTAAAATAAAATATAATAATAATAAAAGCATTATTGCCTAAAAATAAGTAAACCAATCTTGTGTCTTTGCCGGTCTAACATTTTTTTTCTTAAAATATAAAATAAATCACAAGGATCTCCGAAAGCAGCTGTTGAATTACGATTTGTATTTTACATGACCATCTCGGTCATCAGCCACTAAGCTGAGGTGCTTCTATGGGAAACATGCAAAATATTTGATGTTTATTAAATGTAATATTTGCCAAGATACTGAATTAAGGTTAAGGCTAGACATGTTTTAATTAGTTTTAACTTGTATTGAATTGTTTTTTCCTTCTTTCCAGTTAAACTCCAGCGGTTCGAGATCCCGGTCAAAGTGCATCTAAGTCCAGAACCGTGGACTCCGGAGACGGGTCTGGTCACGGATGCCTTCAAGTTGAAAAGAAAAGAGCTGAAGAACCACTATAGCGACCACATTGAGAGAATGTACGGCGGCAAATAACTCTGCTGTTACATTTGTACCTGATCTTGTTCAAATGTTTGAAAAAAACCAACTGTAAGAAGAAATGCTGTAAAAAGTAACCAGTGATCCAACTGTGCTGCTTTATATTGTCAAAGTGTAGGATTACAACACTTAACTGCCATCCACTCGAGGACCTCTTGTTGCCGACTTGAAGAAATAATTTAAGGTTTCCCTCACCGTCCTCCCCTTTCGTCGGTAGTTTTGTTAATTTATAGGAGTAGCAGTCGTGTACGAGGCGATAGCTTGTCGTTTTATATCATAGGAGTTCTCATGTTACGTGCCTTCGGTCTGCTGTCCCTTTGTCGTCACGCAGAACAAGTGGCGTCTTTGAAGTAATTTTATTTTAAAAACGTGGCTGGAACTGCCATCTGAAGTTTACACAAAGTAAAGCTTGAGGAAAATGCCAATAATGGCCATTGTATTCTTATTTATTGTTGGTTTGTATTGCAAAATAAGACCAAAATGTGTGAAGCCATCCCTCAGGAAGAACACCTACCATGTAGATATTAACAATGAAATGTTGCCTGTATGGCAGGCACTCTGAAGACTTTGAATGAGCACCTTATTTATTTGAGGAACTGTGTCGAACTACTTTAAAGAAACTTTCTCAGCGTCTCCGGTCACTATTCTGTAATACAACAAGGCTTTATTTAACATGTTCAGTGTAGAATTTGGTAGGAAATTTGATGTGTCGATCACCTTTATAAATATTTTCAAGAAATGTATACCTGTGGCTCTGTCATCTTGGTTCTTGTCTGTGTTTTTCCATCACAAGAGAATAAAATTCTTTTCATACTTTCATCTGCTTTTATTATAAAAAAAAAAAAAGTTGGTCTGAGGGGTTGATGATAAGCTTCTCAGCTGTTCCAATCTTGGAATCGGAAACAGTCACTTGCAATCTTCCAAACAGGCTGGTCGTTGTTTGGCGTGGCTTGTGCGGTCAACAGGAAGTTCTGATTGAAGAAACGTTGTTTGTTTCCTTCAAACTTTACGGTCCCTCCAGTGACCACGAGCAGAGTGGTGGTGCCCTGGGTGGCTTGCTCTGTGGCGGAAGAGAACAAGAATAACTTGTGTGCTCTGGAGAGGTGGTTACTAAACGCCTACCGTGAACGGGGTGACAGTCCAGGGTTTGGACCTGGAACTCGCTGGATGGCAGCGATTCAAAGAACTCGCTCAGAGCATCTTGTCCAGACAAGGTGTTCCCGTTCCAAACCAATGTTGCCTTGTCCAAGTACAGACGGGTCAGATTCTGCAATCATTGATGAGACAGAATGAATCTGTGTAGAAGGTTGTTCATTTCAACATCGGTGGCAGACCGGTGTGTCTCAATTGGCTAAATAAAACACATCTGGTCACCTACTAATGCTCTGTGTGACTAAAGAAATGTTTAATATTACATTCAAATCCAGCAGGAAATGGCACTGTGTGATCACTGAGAAAGTCACTGCTAAAAGCCTTTATTTGAAAATACAGATCACAAATTCTTCATTGACAATAAAGCAATCACATCAACCTCCCCCTATAGGAGATAGTCAGATTATTCCAATAGTTGTCTTGTAGTTTTTACTCATCCACTTCCTCCAAATATTATATTTGTCAGTTTGTAGGTAAACAGCGATTGTTGTTTTTTTCCATTGAAAATATACCATTAGTGATGACTTGATGAAGCCTCATGATACAGCTGTGTAGTAAATACACTGTATCATGATACAGCTGTGTAGTATATACACTGCATCATGATACAGTGTCTTGATTCTGAAAGGCCACTACATGTCAGGTTTCATTATATTAGTAGATCGGAGCCACACATTATACAGTGGTATGAAAAAGTTTGGGCACCCCTGTACATTTTCATGATTTTCCTTTAAAAATCATTGGTTGTTTGGATAAAAAAAAATCCAGTTAAATATATCTTATAGGAGACAAACTCAGTGATATTTGAGAAGTGAAATAAAGTGTATAAGTGTGCAAGAATTATTTAAACAAAATTAGGCATGTGCATAAGTTTAGGCATCACAAAAGAAAAATTACTCAATATTTTGTGTATCCTCCTTCTTCAGAAATAACAGGCTCTAAACGCTTCCTAAAGCTTCCAATTAGGGTATGGATTGTCGTGGAAGGTATTTTGGACCATTCTTCTTTACAGATCCTCCCCAGTTCAGTCAGGTTTGATGGTTTCAGAGCATGGGCTGCCCACTTTAAATCACACCATAGTCTTAGTAGATTTTGAGCAGTGTTTAGGATAATTGTCTTGTTGAAAGATCCAACCCCGGCGCAACTACAACTTTGTTATTGATTCCTGGACATTGTTCTCCAGAATCTGCTGATATTGAGAGAATCCATGCGCCCCTCATCTTTAACAAGATTCCCCGTCCCTGCACTGGCCACTCAGCCCCACAGCATGATGGAACCGCCACCAAATTTTATTGTAGGCAGCAAGTTCTTTTCTTGGAATGTGTTCTTTTTCCGCCATTTTTTTGGTTATGCCCAAATAACTCTATTTTAGTTTCATCAGTCCACAGCACCATATTCCAAAATGAAGCTGGCTTGTCCAAATGTGCTTTAGCATACCTCAAGCTACCCCGTTTGTTTTTCCACATTACTCTTCCATAAAGCATCTCCTTGTGTAAAGTGCGCTGAATAGTTGAACGATGCACAGTGACACCATCTGCAGCAAGTTGTGTTGCAGGTCTTTGGAGCTGGTCTATGGGTTGACTGTGACTGTTGTCAACATCCTGCACCTCTGTTTTTCTGAGATTTTCTTGGTCTGCCACTCCGGGCCTTAACTAGAACTGTGCCTGTGGTCTTCCATTTCCTCACAATGTTCCTCACAGATGAAACCGAGAATCTCTAAGAAGGCTTTCTATATCCTTCCCCTAAACCATGATGTTGAACAATCATTGTTTTCAGGTCATTTGAGAGTTGTTTTGAGGCTCCCATGTTGCCACTCTTCAGAGAAGATGCAAAGAGAAGAAACACTTACAATTGGCCTCCTTAAATACCCTTTCTCATGATTGGACTCACCTGTGTATGAAGGTCAAGGGTCACTGAGGTTACCAAACCAATTTTGAATTCCAATAATTAGTGCTAAAGGTATTAAAATCAATAAGATATAAGGGTGCCTAAATTTATGCACATTCCTAATTTTGTTTAACTAATTCTTGCACACTTTCTGTAAATCATATAAACTTTATTTCACTTCTCAAGTATCAATGTTTGTCTCCTATAGATATATTTACCTGGATTTTTTATCCAAACAACCAATGATTTATAAAGGGAAATCATGAAAATCTGAAGGGGTGCCCAAACTTTTTCATACCACTGTAAAGCAGAGAGTGCCATCTAGTGACCTTTCAAAGTAAAGACACGGTATCATGATACAGCGTTTTAGATTTTTAAATTATCTATATTATGACTGTGTATTGAATTTGAATGGCCACTAGATAGCACTCTAAGTTGTAGAATCATGCCAAGTTTAATCAAATTAGTAAATTGTAGCAAAACAAAATCAAAACTAAGAAACTGTATCATGATACATACTTCACTACACAACTGTATCACAAGGCCTCATCAACCCATCATCATAAACCACTTAATTGATTAAGTAAGTAAGTAAGTCATTTATATTAGTAGAGCGCTTTTCCAGACCAGGGTCACAAAGCGCTTAAACAATCAAAACAATACCCAATAAAATATATAATTAAAAGATCAAGATAACAAGAATTTTAAAATTGATCCTAGAAGAAAGTGACAGCCAGTTAAGAGTTTTAAGGATCGATTAGATCCATTCTTTTTTCTGAAGTGTTTAATTGTGCAACTAATGTCTTGTGATAGTTTTCTTTGCCCACAGGGTCATAAATTCTAGGTGTTTTTCGACGTTATTCCGGTCAAGAAAATTATGCTTTCCAAAGAAAAAGGTTTCGAAAGTGTCTGGAAATTGTTTGTGTAATATGACCACCATTGATCTCTGTATCTCAGACTAAAATTATTTAAACCTTGGCAATTCTCTGAAATCTATTTTGATCAAAGTTAAAAGTTAGTTTGGACACAATGACTCGTCCTGAGAGCAGTTTAGCAAGAAACTTAAAAGACAATATCAAAGGGAAAAGGAAGCAAAAGAGCTGACTTGCAAGCTAAATTACACACCAATATGAAACACTGATTTCCCTGGAAAACATCCGTGTTCTCAACAAATGACCGTGAAGTAGATGATTTCTTAATCTACTTTACGACTTCTATGGTGCGTCACGATTTTGCTTCGTTGGCTATATTTGATATATATTTTTGAATGTTTGTGTGGGTGGAAGTGTTATTGCTGCTAGACAAAATAATTTCTCTTCCAGGAGAATCAATAAAGTATCAGTGGGTACTGATGGATGGGCAGATACCAAAGCTGCATCCCCTGCTCTGCTGGAAGACCCATGCCCACCGCTTTGATGCGTTTTCATCTTGTTGTGACCGTCTGTAAATGTGCTTCAATAGTCTGAGGTTGTTGTTTTTTTCCCCCCGATGATAACGTTTTATCTTCACCACCTCTACTCATGTGATATTTTCCTCATTTGCGCGACCAAGATGGTGCCACAGATGTCTGCCTCACTTCACCACTTCCACTTTTGTAAGTGAGTAATAAGTAAGTAAGAGTTATTTCTAAAGCGCCTTTCTAGACCAGGGTCACAAAGCGCTTTAACAAACAAAAACAATACAGTGAAAACACAGGAGTCCAAGAAAATCAGGGAAAAGCACATAAACAATAAACATGACGGCTTCTGATAATCCAAGTCATGTCTCAGAAAATAAAGTCAGATACATTATCACGTTTAACGTTCACTGTAGTATTTAAAAAAAAAAATCAGAACATGATTAGATGGTTAACTTGTAAAGAAATGTAATGAATGAATGAATGAAGGATTAAGAGATTAGGTTCAGATTAACGCACAATTCTAAAAAGAATCCCAAATAATTTCGTTCGTAAATGTACAAAAAACACCTGATTTTTGCCAAGATAGGTTTTGACTGCTCTCTTGTGGACAGACAGTTGAACAATACTTTCAAATTTGGGATTATAATATGTTAAAGGCAACATTTAATGAATAATCAACCTATTTAAAACTCCTTTTACAATCACACTATTTTGGACTTCAAGAATTATATTATATTTAATAATATTTAATGAATTAAATCTAAATTACATTAACACAATTTGAACCGTAGCGAATGCATATGCACATAAAATTACGACCAAATATTCACAACCTTTATTAATCCTTTTACTTATATATTGTGTATTCTAGTATGCCTGGCGTGCTTTACTCACCCTCCTCTTCTTGTCCATGCAGTCATAATAAATGTTGGTAAACTCTTCTGAGTATCTACTTGACTGGTCGACCTGGGATCTGAAATCCTAGTGAGACAGTAAAATATGGAAATAAAATACACGTTTATAACACATTAATAAATGTACACAAACACAGAGCAGCCACATGAAGCTAACGTAGCTTTAAGCTAACTGCTACGCGTGGTTAACTGATAAACGGATCAACTTACCGTCGCCATTGCTACAAGAATGTTGTTAATATTTGCAATGAGCGCTTTATGAAGCCTTTTATTTAAAAATAAATATAATATGTACTCTGAATGCTGAAGCTTTGATAGCTTTTATGTAGTTAGCTTTGGATTTGTATCACTTCCTGGTCCCCGACGTACACTTTCAGAATAATTGTTTTATTTTTAAATATAATGGTGGGTATCGTTTTAAAACGTCAAAGCGTTTTGCAAATACATTATAAGTTTAGTATTATAACATCTGATAAATGTATACAGTATACATATTTAATATTGTTCTATCAATTCAAGTGTAAGCTACGCGGTGGTTTATTGTGAAAGAACTGAAACCGGTATAAACGGAAATATAGTTAAATTTCCTGAGTCATTCCGCCTCTGGTTCAAATACAAAACGGAATATTTTCCTCACACGTTCTGAGTTTTATATGTATCTTATTTTATGAACCCAATATGGAATGTTCTGTATCGAATGTAGACGTTTGTAACCTGGCGTACTCCGGGCAACTCGACGAGTTAAGAAGGAGTCTTCTGTCAGATAACGCGCTCGCGTTCAAAACCGACCAGGTTCGTAAACTTGAAGAAAAACAAACATGAAAGATCAACAAGGATTGACGTGAGATTTTTAACATCAACTCTCTTGTGTTTTTTTTTAGGACAATAGAACTGCTCTTCACTGGGCTTGTTCTGCTGGACACACCACTATTGTTGACTTTATTTTAACTCTAGGAGTCGATGTGAACCTGCAGGACGATGTAGGTTTGATCTAATGATTAAAAAAAATGATGTTTTGTGAATTCAATAACATGGTGAAGCCAACAAAGCAGAATGTGGGCAGAAACAATGCATCTAAACATGTGACATCTCCCCCAAATTCCAGGCTCTGTGGAGCCCCCTGCACATCGCAGCATCAGCAGGCAGAGATGAGATAGTCCGGGCTCTGATATCAAGAGGGGCTCAGCTGAACTCCATAAACCAGAATGGATGCACCCCGCTCCACTATGCTGCGTCCAAGAACAAATATGAGGTACTGTTTCTCTACGGTTTATTTCAAATCACATTTCAGTTTTATCCTATGTTTTATTTTGTTTATAAAAAAAATGAACAACTCACTTAAAATAACTTTAATTTGCTATCAACATTCAAATAGATGGAAGCTGCACTAACAGAGAGACATCTATTGAATCTAATTCATTCTTCATTAATGATCATAAATCAAGTTTTATACCGAGGGAAATATAAATTAATCAACTAGTCGTGTTTCCCCACACAATTTAATTTCATGGCATACAGCACATAAAGCAGTTATCAAGTTCAAGTTATTTTATTGTCAATTAAGCATGTATCAAGACATACAGCTTAAATTAAATTGTGGTCCTCTCGATGCAAAACATGAAGACTGTTGATAGGACATTATTTAAGACATTCAAGAAAATAAATAAAAATAAATAACCAAAAAAAAGATAAATAAGTAATCAACAATGAGAATATGTTCCAATAATCTCTTGATATTATTAAAAGTATGTACAGTTAATGCATCTATGCAGAATTGACCTATTATTGGGGATTGATTTCAGTTCTCGATTGCATAACATTCTAATCAGAAAACCTTTGTTACTGGACTTGTAAACCGAATTGTTATGGTTATGATGGTATTGAATAAAATGAATGGAATAAATATTTTAAAAAAATAAAATTGGTTGATGAAATACAATCGGATAAGCAACAGAAATTGCATTAGCATAGTAAATAAGTTATAAACGAATAACAAGCAATTCATTAAATTAAATAATATTAATGATCCAGGAGGCAGATGGGCAGTCTCCTGCCTGAGGGTATATAAAGTTATAATGTGATATAGTATGATGCTTTTAAATGTATATTAGATCTCAGTGGAGCACTACCAATTAATAAATCATTTTAAAATTATTTAAGGTTCATGGACCCCATGATGCTTTCTCCCAGTAGAGTGCAGAATGTGTTAAATGTATGTCAGAATACGTCTCCCAGAATAGCAGGTGATCTATGTTCTATGCTTCACCCTCTAGATCGCGATGATGTTGCTGGAAAATGGTGCCGACCCAAATGCCATGGACAAGCTAGCTTCCACTCCACTTCACAGGGCAGCTGCCAAAGGCAACTACCGGCTCATCCAGCTGCTCTTGAAGCACAGCGCCTCCACCAACATCCAGGACACGCAGGGCAACACACCACTGTATGTAATTTTGATTGTGAAGCTGCCATTTATCTGTCTCTCTCTCTTTGTCTCTCTAAATAAATATATATATGTTCTTCTTCATAGCCACCTGGCGTGTGATGAGGAGCGTGTGGAAGCGGCCAAGTTGCTGGTGGAACATGGAGCCAGCATCTACATAGACAACAAAGAGAAGAAAACCCCCGTCCAGATTGCTAAAGGGGGTCTCGGTGTTACACTTCAACGAATGGTGGAAGGTTGATGCTTTCAATGACTTTCTTGTTTAATGGAGATTTTGACGAGTCCCTCTTCAAACCTGCTGATGTTTACTGGGTGGCTTGGTGCAGCTGAGCGTGATGGAGGGAATTATTACCTGTTGAAGTGACTTCGCTTTCGATTGCAGCAGCACTTGGACCTTCGATTGGACTCACAGTTCCTTGTTGCCTATTTTGATGTTTTCATATTTGATAATACATGAGTTCAATATAATGATTATGGTTGGGTTTTTTTTAATTCCTTGAATTGTTTGGCATTTAATAGTTTTTTGATCAGAAATGTCAAACTAAATTAGTTCTTGCTGGGATAATGTAACAAAATACAAATAATAATAACAATTTGTATAAACATTTATTTTTTGCTTCGAAGAATATTACAATTGTGGAGCTTTGACTGTTGCAGTGCATTGTGGTTACTGGTTCTAATTGAATGGGTGCTCAATTTTTTTAAACAACTTTAAGTTGTTTCCATACATAATTGTATACATACATTTGATCCATCTAAGTGTGTTGGCTGTAATGCATTTACATTTTCTTCCATTGAATTAACAATACATTTAAAAATGTATTTCTTTGAAACCCTTCTTCTTTTTTTTTTTAAATGATCTTTGCTTCTGATTCGTTGATTTCTTCCATTGTTTCTTTTATTCTTCAATATGATTGGTTCCAGGAGTGTTCTGTTTCTTATTTGTCTTTAGTGTGTCTGCCTTTAAAAAAAAACAATAAAGGAGATTCCCCTTCTAACCCACACAGAAGAAGAGTAAAGCTCAGGGAATGTATGTAAGATTGAGAGGTAAGATTATGATTTTATACATATTTTACAACGTGGATTTTGTCAATAATGTATTTCCCTAACAGCAACTTGTTTTTCACTCTTGGCTGAAAAATAGCATTTAATGTTGAGCCCACTTTGGCAAAAGCTAAAACAACTAATATTTGGATTGACAAAAAGGTTAATTAAATTTAATTTAAAAAGTGTTGAAATGTATTTAAAAGGCTCAAAGATGTTAATGGAGGTGTTGTGAATTACACAATACAATGTAACTGTAAATGTAAGTCTTACACTTTAGACATGTGGCCCTAATGAAGTCAGAGAAGAACCTGTTGAAAATGTTACATCGGCTAACAATTTTATTTTGTATTAACTCTATATTCAACTTTCTTAAATTCTTGTTTAAGACTTATTTCTTTAATTAATCCTTTTTGCGAATATTTCTTGCCCCTCAAAATAACTGAATTAAATATTAAGATCATATTGAGAAACAAAATGTATTTTCTACCATACTATAAATATTTTATTGGAACATTCACTCCTGTTATTTGGCTTGGAGGCCCCTGACAAAAGCAGTATATGATGTGGCAAAAATGGAATAGAATATAATTTTATACTTGTCAATCATAACAAAGTTATCTCACGACACTTTAGTAAGTAAGACTGGAAGAAAAGGGAAACAAGTCCCAGCGAATTGCCCATACTTGATTTAATTAAATATTTTCTTTAAAAACATATTAAGTACAAAGTTTAAACTCTTCGAATTTACAATATTCTATTGAATAACATTTAGAAAATATTTTAAAGATTTATGTAAAGATAACAATTTTCTTCCACTTTATTTGAGTATAATAATAAAAAACTTGTATTAGGTTTTACTGAATAAACCTAATTTAACATTGAGTACGTGACGTCATGAAACTGTCATGCGCAGAACATAGCGCGCACTGGACTTCCTCTCTCGCGTTCTCTTCCCCCTCAGAGAGGTCACGCTCAGAAACTGTTGCCTCGGATCGGCTGGTTCTGGTCTGGAGAAACCATCCAGTCTCCAGAACATCAAGACCTGGACACATCAAGGTAAGAGAGCGATCGCACTCGTTCAGACACTCTTGACCTTACTGTAGTAAAGCTAAGCTAACAGCTAGCTAAAGTAGCTGAAACTGAAAATGACCCGTTTTCAGATTTTGTCTCTCAGAGCCGTCAGATAAAAACATTAAACTTTAATGTACAACATTTATTCGCTATATAAGTTGATACCGAATGTAAAATTCACGACATAGTTTCGCTATGAGTTGGTCTACCTTGGGTAGTTTCCAATGCGACAACTTACCAGAAGCGTTGTGACTGTTTTGCTTTTGTTAAACCTCAACCAGAAAAGTCCAGAATATTTATTTAAATAATACACGTGTTTATTTGCACATTTGTCTGACATGTCGGTAGATATCCACCTCAACATATTCTCTGACAGTTTATGTCGGCCTCTAACAGTAAGCGCTGCAAATGTAAGTTGTTTTATTTTACAAATGATAAAGGAGTTCAAAGTTCAACAATGGATCAATAAATAGTTGTCTATTCAGCCTTTCACACAGCGAGATTAACTCTCTATTATATTCCCTAAACAATTATTAATAATTCTGCTTTATATTATAGGTCCCGCCTGTTCTGTATATTTTTGCAATACATTGTTTTCCCAGTGATACACCCGAAACACACCCACAGGTGGAGTCCTATGTTATGAGTCTGGTGTTCTTTAACCATCTTATCACGTGTAACAGCCAACGCCTCCATGCAAGTCTGCCTCTTAAAGGCACAGAAGCCTGGATCATAAGGATAACACTACATTTTCCACATTTGTTTCTTCGTAGAAATCCCAGCCACAGATCGACATCATGTCCAGCAGCAGACATCAAGACACCGCCTTGGAGTCGGATCACTGCACGGATTTCTCCAACATGAACAGTCGCCTGGACTCTTTCGTAGGTTCCGGTTTGGCCAAACAAGTGTCGGCTGAAAGGCTGGCCAGGGCCGGATTCTACTTCACAGGGAACGCGGATCGTGTTCGCTGTTTCAGCTGCAGAAAGACTGTGGAAAACTGGTGCCAGGAAGATACACCTGTTGAGAGACACAAAGAGGTACAGTGAACCAGATTGAAGAAACTCATTTATTTTATTTGAATTTACTACAATGTCCAATCTACTGATAATTATAATCCATTTATTTATATAGTACCTTTTTAGATGTGGAGTGTCACAAGGTGCCTTACATAAAAAAAACATGAAACTGGTGGGAAAACACCAAATTGACTGACTCATGTATATATGTTTAAAGTTCAAATACCTCACCAATGATGATCTCATGAGATTGAACCAGAATGTGGAAGAGTTTCACATCCTGTTCTCCGCATTCTTTGATGACACACAAGTTCCTCATGTTCAACGATGTGTAGACACTAGACATGGTCTCATTTTTCCACTACGTGCATTTAAGAAAAAAATTCTGTTGACATATATGTTAATTCAGTGTAATCTTTTGAGTTGTAAAGTGTAACATTCATTTTGAGCAGATTATAATGATTATTTAGTCAAACAAAATAATATGAATTGTGTTTTGGAACTTATATTTGTGGCACAACGTTAGCTCTTACTGCTCTACTTTAAATTAAGAAAACCTTAATGCTCTCACTTTACACACTTTGGTTTTTGCTCCTTATTGTTTTTTTTGTAGCGGCATGTGTATTTCAGTCCAGTCATTTCAATCCTCCTTATGCGTTATCTTGAGCTTGATTTTAACCATCATACCATTGCTTCAGGGTGTAATCATCTATGTCTGAATACTTAAAGAACCTTGAAAAAATATTATTGTAAAAAAAAATGTTTTAAGGAAATGATAATATAAAATAATGCATTGTAAAGATTTAATTGTAAAACATTGTTCAGTATTACTAATATACAATGGCCACTTTTTGACTTTTTCTCTACTATTTAAACATATTTAAGATATTTAAAAACTAGTTTATAGTTTTTAATACATACTTTTGACACTTTGATTGATGTGCTGACATGTCTGTGACCTCTTTTTATTTAGTTTATTAATATGTTGTACTTTAATTTTTTCCAACAGGTTTCTCCAATGTGCAGGTTCCTCAGCTGCACCCACAGTTCAGATGCAGACATGAGGAGTCTGAATAACCCGCTCAACAACGGATCCAGCTACAACGAAGAAGCTGAAGACATGCAGTATCGTCTGAGGACCGGAGAGGTCGTTGATGAAACCACCTATCCTTTGGCTCCACACATGAGAGACGAGGAAACGAGACGGAGCACTTTCACCCCCTGGCCGACGAGTGCCCCGGTCAGACCCAGGGAGCTGGCTCAAGCCGGGTTTTACTACATGGGGTGCAGCGATCGTGTGCAGTGCTTCTGCTGCGGCGGCATGCTCAGTGGCTGGGAGGCGGGAGACACCGCCTGGGATGAACACCGGAAGCATTTCTCCAACTGTTTCTTCATCCTGGGCCACGATGTGGGCAACATCCCGTCCAGCGGGGGAACCGAAGTGGAAGAAAATGGAAGCAGCCGTAATACGGATCCTTACGTTTCGATGGGAAGCTTTGAAGAGAGGGTTGAGAGCTTTGCGGGAGTCGAACACCCGGTCGACCCTGGAATGCTAGCAAGGGCTGGATTCTACAGCTTAGGTAGAGTGTCTATATTTAGAAAAAAAATGTCATTCTTGACACTGAGAAATCCTTTTTTTTTTTAATCACAGGAGTTAGCGACAAGGTGTTATGTTTCAGCTGTGGTGGAGGGTTAAAGGGATGGCAACCAGAGGAAGACCCCTGGGAGGAGCATGCCAAACAATATCCGGGGTAAACCTTTAGTACAAACCCATTAACTCGTGTTATATCAGGGTCAATTGGACCCACAGGTCATGGAAAAAAATGTGTTTGTTTACCAGAGACGACACAAGGGATACCTATAACACATTTGTTTTCAGGCCTTTGGGTCACCTTGACCCTGAGATAACATAAAGGTTAATACTATGGTACAAAACGGTGAAAGATTAAAACTACTTCTTTTTTTTTTTTTTAATACAGATGCAGCTTCTTGTTGGCAGAAAAAGGACAAGGCTTCATTAATAGTGTCCAGCTTCAGAGCAGAAGTGGAGCTGTAAGTATTTCCCCTTTATATTGTACACCCTTTATTGTATATTAGAATACAAGTTTTCATTATTCAGTGGTCAGTTAGCCATATAAATAGACTGTAAACACACTATACAGTAGTTATGGTTTCAATGTACTCTTAGTGCCTTTATTGATATAAATAGAGCATTAAGTATTTTCTCTTTTTCAAAATACTTTTACTTTCTTTATCAATAATTATTAATTGTTTCTAATGAAAGAGATGGTAAGCCTGATGCATTTTATGTATATCAGAAATGTTTCAGATACAGAGGTTTAAGGAAACTCTATTGTAGCATTAATAATTTTTTCAAATTCCTCTCCATCTACAAGGTTGGATACGTTCACTATTATCCTTTTTTTCCTCTATAAAAATAATTTGATTATCAATTTAAACATAGTAAATGGCATTAAATATATAACACATATTGTGAGTTTAATATTTCAGCTAAATTTCTTCTCCCAAGCTTTTTTCTTAGAGGCAAAATAAAAAAATAATTCCCCGTGCAAAAGAACACTTGCTAACAAGTAACAAATTAATCTGATGTTCACTTCACCTTAAGTAAGTAAGTAAGTAATATTTATTTATATAGCGCTTTTCGAGACCAGGGTCACAAAGCGCTTAAACAATCAAAACAATACTCAAAAAAAATCTGCTTTTCTTCACACATCGAAACACATCGTGGGCATCGAAACTAGGCACCAAGAGAAAAATCATGTTTCGAAGCGTGTTTGGTGCCATAAATAACCAAAGTTTGATACCCAGCTTTATGCAAAAGAAATCGCTACCTTGCGATGGTTCCTTTGTGAAATTAAAATTCCAAACACATTTATTAATTTGTTAATAAAGTACAGGCTTATAAAGTTTTCACTGAAACAAAGATTGTAGTTTTCAGAAAAAGTGTTTTCTTAAAAACAAATGTAAATAAATAAAATGATTTGTCAATGCATTTATCTTTCTTTTTTGTATGCTAGGGCACCAGCCACTGGAATGGATTATCTCGACATGGTGATGGTAAATATGATATTTTTTTCTAAAGAAAAAGAAACTGCTTTAAGGGGATAGACCAGATAAGATTCCAAATAATGAAAAAATATATATATCTGTGAGACAAAATTTCTGAGTGTGTTATAAAATTCTTATAGGGGGAAAGCAAAAGAACGTGACAGGATTATTTTTTTTAAACTTTATGATATAGTGACATGAAAGGCATATGGGATGATACATTTAGTTTTTTATATACAGGTATATATATATATATATATATATATATATATATATTTTTTTAAAAAAGCTTTCAAATGTGAAAGGACACTGCCCAATTTGCATTCTAACTTTTTACTTTACTTTCCAGAGTTGCTGAAATCTGCGTTGGCTCAGAAGGCCGTAGAGATGGGTTTGGATCCCCAAGTTGTAGAGAATACGATAATGGAGAAGATGGAAAAGACGGGGGCAGGTTATTCCAGTCTGGAAAGTCTCGTTGATGATTGCTACAACAACTCACAAGAGAGTTTCGCTTCCAACAGCGAAGAGCAAGGTAGTTGATTCTTAAATCGACAACACTAGTGATGGGTTGATGAGGCTTCATGATACAGCAGTAGCTGTTTAATGCTGTATCTGACACTGTCTCTTAATTAACAAAGGCCTCTAGATTGCACTATAAATTTGAAAATGATGCCAGTTTTTGTATTAGTAGATCAGAGCCAAAGATTATAAAGAAGAGAGTGCAAGCTAGTGGTCTTTCAAAATTAAGACAATGCATCATGATACAGCATCAAGCCGCTAATGCTGTATCATGAGGCCTCATCAACACTAGACAACATTATAAGTCACAGTTTAAATTGATCCGTTTTCTTAATTTTTTTTATTTTTTAGATGAAACCCCAGTGGAGAAACTTCAGAGGCTGCAAAGGGAAAAGCAGTGCAAAGTGTGTTTGGACAGAGATATTTGCATTGTGTTCATCCCGTGTGGTCACCTGGCGACCTGTAAGCAGTGTTCAAAGTCACTGGTCAAGTGTCCGATATGCTGCAAAGCCATCGTACAGAAGGTCAAGACCTACAGCACCTGAATGAACCTCCCGCCAATAAATCAACGCTGCTTCACACAATCCTAATTAAAGTGTATATTAATAATAATTGTAAATAATCTTCTAAAAGGACCGTGTTGTTTTGTATAGAGATTAGATATTCACTGTGTGCACAGGAGATGTACATCACTGGATATATATTTTTTTTAAAGCTGGGTTTATTCTGCTTATCTTTTAATTTATAATGGTAATAATGGATATATTTTGCCAAATGTGCCTTTGATGTGTAGCTGAACTTAATCAGTTTATAGAACATTTATGTACACATGTTTTAACCTTTTCGACTGTCGATTTATTTCATAATATCTGGTTTAAAAAACATGTTGAAATGATGAATGAATAAATTTGATTTAAGTCTGTATTCCTGATTTTTCTTTCGCTTTTTTCCCCTTTTAAATCTGTCTGGGAATTTTGGAAGCTAATCTGCAGCATTGATTTGTGACAAAACACTGTGTTGGAACTGACTGACTCACAACTCAATAATTATTTTTACAAAAGGTCAAATTGTTTTTTCCAGGTTGCTCGTCCTTGCTTCTTTTCTTACCAGCAGGTCTTGTCTCCAATAGAGTCCAATGGTATCTACAACACTGATGCAGACTCCTAAAAAATATTAACTAAAGTAATTGTGTGGATTTAAAAAGTCCTTGCTGTTAAAAGGGAATATGTAAGTATTGTTAAATCTGTAATTTCTTTTTTTGGTGAAATAATAGTCAAAATCAAGCAAACAAATGGACACACACACACACAACAACCACACCCAACGTTTTGCACGCACCACAACATACCAGAACACACTGCTTACACAGTATCTCACTACAAAAGTACTTCCACAAAAGAACTGCAGTCTAAATACAGTCGTACCAAGCGTACCACCCATCTTGACATGAACATCTACATGCTAGACACAAACATGTACTGCAGAAACAATGACCCCCCGCCCCCCAAACCAAACAGCTATTCATGCCGTCAGCACATACCTACACAAAACTAAAGGGCTCACAAAAAGAAGCTTGTTTGCACACAGAGATATTTAGAAGTGCAAAAATGTATGATACAAGAAAAATAAAAGTAAAGAATAAAAGTAGGTCAAAGTGAAGTCAAGTATATAAAAACAATCAACTGATTAATATAGTGATTTACAAACACATTTTTTATACATTATTTCATTTATTTTGAATATGTAATACATTTTTATTTCAATTTTTAAAGCAAAAAAAACAAACAATATATGGGCGAATATAACCGGAAGGATTTGCTGCAGACGGGGGCACAGTCTGGAGCCAGTGGGCACTGTTGATAAATCCCCCCCTGATGATTTGGACGAGGAGCAGGACCACCCATACCGTCCTCAGAGTGCCTGTAAAACCATCCCCCGCCGCTAGTGAGTGGATCAACAGTCTCAGGTCCGCGGCCTCTAGGTGGCAGCACTGCACCAGGATTTCCTCCTCCCAGGTCGTCGAAACAACAAACCGAACTACGGAGCAAGCGGGTGAGACAACGTCCTAAACCGCCTCCGACCGCCACTTTTGAACACTTTTCCAAACATTCACTGAAAGATTCAGAAGCGGCGCAAAGCAGATCAACTCGGGGCTGCATTTTTCAACAAGGTAAGTTAGCTGTAAAATGGCGGAGAGCTCTGGAAGTTAGTTGGTTAGTATTTTTTGCTAGCCTTGGCTAGCTGTGGACGTCTGCCTCCACCGAGCGGCTTCGCTAGCTCGTTACTTTGGTGGTTAGCACGCTAACAGACTGTATTTTTGCCACGTTGGCCATGAATTTTTAATTCGTTTCCAGCAATAACGCGTTCTAAGTTAAAGCAGCCTGGTAACTCTTTGTATATTTGTAAACAAAGTGTTTGTTGCTTATGCAATACGGTGCTGGAACTCCCGAGGCAAGATGGAGGACGCAAGGACGTGATGTTTTTTTTATTTAGCGCTAGCTGTTAGCACGAACCTATTTTTGAGGAGTTTTCGCCATTTTAATTAAAACAAATGAATTCCGCTTGTCTGCGTTTGCTTTTGTCAACCTTTTTACCGAGACTTGGGGGCGGTTAGAAGCGAGCCGAGACGTCCCCGACTGTCGTTGTGTGCTAGGTAGCATTAGCTCGCGTTAGCTACGGTGGCGCTGTTTTGTTTTCATGGTTCCCCCACAATTGGAGTAGTTTTCAGGGTATTTGTTGGTGAATATTGTACACGTTTACCTAATGTTCGACACCTGGTTGTGTAGGCGTACAATTCCAACAATTATGCCGGTAAAAGACGCTTTAAAAATCTTCGTGTTGCTAGTCGCTGCTAACACCAGAAGCGCACCGGCGTCAATTTTGACAGGACCCGACTGAGAGCGCAGCCATGTCGGCGATGTTCGTAGAGAGGAAATCGATAGTTTGTGCTCCGTTGAGCTTATGGTTAAAACATTACTGTGGACCCTAACTTGTTCATTGTCTAGTTCGTATTCGCGGGAACATTTTATGGGTCACTCTCGCCAATTTGGCGCCACTTTTTTCAGTCAACACCCATGGAGGAATCTCGTCGTATAAACGAGTGTTTCATGAAAACGTAAGATCGCTTTTTAACAATAACTACCTTAAACTAAATCAACGCGGAATTTAAATGTGAATCCAATGCTAATGGCGTTATAGCAATATTTACTACTGTAGTGCGTTGTGAATGATATTTTGCTTACCGTTACTTTAAGTATGCTCGTGTTCTTGTTACTAGTTTCTCCACATATCGACAATACTGTGTTACATTGTAGAACCAGGTGTTGTTTATAATATATTTTGTTACCGGAGCCGCCTCTATATAGTTCAAGATTAAACAAGTGGACTCGGAATGGTTCAGCATTTTAAATATATTTATTCTATCTATCTATTTGACCACATCTCAAAAAAGTTTCACCTGACACTTGCTTTGATGTTCATGTAGTTTTTCTGGAGCTTGCAGTATCTTGTTGATGTTGATACTGTCTTTCGATTGGTCGAGATATCTATGGGGCGGATAGGGCAGTGCCATATTTGGCCAGTGAGGAAGATACTTCACTATGACTTCCATGACGTATCCTGTATACGAAAGGCAGCAGGGAAAGGGAGGGAGCCAATGGCTGTGGGATTGAGCACAACTAGAACACCAGCATCCGCCCCCTGTTACCATGTGAGGCTGCTTTTTGACAACGACTGAGAACTTGCTCTGCTTGGAATCGGCTATATATGTATACGTGCATTTTTATTGTCATCATCTCTCCTTTTTGTAATATTCACTCGATGTTGAAAGCTATGTTTTCTCTGAAATTCTACAGGTCCCTTGTCTCATTTCATCTAAGGTTCCCGAGCCAGTCACACGTATACGTTGTCCAGAAAATGTTGCAGAAATGATAGCGGCACCAGAAATACCATCAGAGTTCGCTTATCCACAGTAAGCACTTGTTTGGAGTAGTGAATTGCTATCATCTGTGCGTTTTATGTAAACATACTTATCCGTTTTTCTTTTCTGCAGGGACACAGACACACGATTCTCATCAGACACAGACTTTTCCGAGGATCTAGATGGAAGGAGTGTCATTTCAGCAAAGGGAAAGGTTTGTTGCAGTTTCTTACCTGTCAATTTATTGTTATTTATTCATCTCCTATACCCTTGTCTGCTACCTTTTACTTATACATATTTTATTGTTGTGTTTTAAATGTTTTATGTATGTAACTTATGTATGGTGACCTTGAGTGCCAAGAAAGGCGCCTTTAAATAAAATGTATTATTATTTATTATTATCTTCTTTCATTCAAAATGTGAATATATATTTTACTTCCTCAGAGTGGGAAGAAAGGAAAGAAGGCAGCAGGGGAGAAGGGCAAAGGCAAAGGTGCTGGCCGGATAAATGGCCACCACCAGGAAAATGGCATGGAAAATATGATGCTCTTTGAGGTGGTAAAGTTGGGCCGAAGTGCCATGCAGGTATGTTTTACAACTTTTAAATTACTAACTAGTTAAGCAGTTTTTAAAGCAATGCTTTATTTTTTAATGTCTTCTTGTTTGTCTACAGTCTGTCGTTGATGACTGGATTGAGTCTTATAAACATGACCGAGATGTGGCTCTACTCGATCTCATCAACTTCTTTATCCAATGTTCGGGATGTAAAGGTAGGTGAAAACAAATCCAAGTTTTGTTCGATTCGATTTTGTTCGGGAGTTGTAAAAAATAAGGCGTACATTGTGAAAACGTATTGTTATTTATGCCACATTCGCTTTTTCTAGGTGTGGTCAGTGGAGAAATGTTCCGTAACATGCAGAACTCTGAAATCATCAGACGAATGACAGAGGAATTTGATGAGGTAACTATAGATGAAGGTTCCTAAAAAAATTAAATTGCATTTGGAAAAAAATGGGTTAAACAAGGACATTTTTTAACCCATCTTTTTTTTTTACAATTTTCTGTGTTTTTTAGGACAGTGGCGACTACCCTTTAACTATAGCTGGTCCTCAGTGGAAGAAGTTCAAAACAAGTTTCTGTGAATTTATTGCGGTGCTTGTCCGCCAATGTCAATACAGTATCATCTATGATGAGTACATGATGGACACAGTCATCTCTCTTCTCACCGGACTATCTGACTCCCAAGTTCGAGCCTTCAGGCACACCTCTACCCTGGCAGGTGAGATATATCTGCATTGTAACTTTGAGATAAATTCAGTATTTCCGATATAAATGTTGATTAAGAAGTTTTGCTGTAGGGATTCATTTATTGTGTTGAATCAAATGATGTTAAAACCAAACTTTCGTGACTTGGCCGCATGTTTCACATTTTGAAGTCTTCCTCTCCAAGATGCACCAAGTCCCTCGTTATGATGATGTTTTGAAGTTATTACTTCATAAAGTTCTCCCCTGTCTGAAATCTCAGCGAATGAGCAGCTACGAGAGTGGAGCCCATTATGATGTAATAATGGACCCCACTTCCAGCTGTAATCACACCCTGCTTGGTTTATAAAATGAGTTCCTTGGAGGTGGAGATTTCTGGGATTGATGAGACGTGGTGACAAACCTCGATGCTTGACCAATCACAGCAGAGTGGGTGTGGTTGAAAGACACTCGAATCAACACATTAGTTGCCTTGTAAATTATAGTTCAACCTACATTCAAATTATATCATCTAAGGAGTTTGGGTTATTTTCACATTAATCCATTCCTTTTTCGAGTTGTAGGTATAAAATGTAGCTTCATATTAATGTCGTGACTGGTGCTCACTCGTCTTCATCTTTGTCCAAAAATATGTATTCAAAAACATCCAGATGCCTCCAAGTCCATCATGTATTGTAGCTGCGACATTACTTGCTAAGTTTTTTTTCGGAACAATTCCTCTTCTGGAGGCATCAATACGAGATGTAAATTACAGACAAACACCAAGGAGGTATTGAGATATTTTAAAGTGCGTTATTTTTGATAATAATCCCAAACATTAATTGACCTGAATACAATTAATGGAATGGAATATGAACGAAATTTGAATTTTGGGTGAGCTGTCCCCTTTAAGGTACCACTGAAATTGTGTGGGTGTGTGTGAATGTAATAACTACGTTTTAATCAATTCAAATTAAAGGAAACTTAAAATAATGCACATTTTTAAAGTGAATTTAATTTAATAGTACAACCAATATTTTTATAGGAGATATTGAGTTGTGGTTGGTGTGTGAGAGGTTGCGTGGTTGACGGGCATTATTTTGTTAATATATGGTTGGCCTTTGGCAGGGACATGATTGCAATAACTCTCTATTGTTGTTTCTATTTAACCAGGGAAGCACAGCCAATTGCTTGTTAATCTTTTAAGTGCTGAATGATTCTGGCAGCTTATTGGAGTTACTCTTCATAGTCACAATTTAGATGCCAACTGGATAGCAGAATGTTGGAGTCCAAACATGATGCTACACTAAATCTATATGCTTCATTAAAGCGGCAAGTACAGTGGCTTAACTGTAAATGAGTATGTTAGTCATTAATCACATTTGGACCATTGCCAATGCTTATGAATAATCAATATTACATTACATCTTTAAAATGTTTTAATTCTGTCTAATATTGGCAGGCATTACTGGAAAAAAAATACATGTTGGCTCTGAAATCAGAGTTATCTCTGTTGTCTTAGAGCTACCCCTCCCCTTCACACACAATAGAATTCATTCCAACAAACAGAATAGCTAATATCTTTCATGGTGGTGAAAGAGTCAATGTTGTTTAACTATGTGGGTGGGTGGGCCAAACATCCAAACAACCCTTTGGGAGACATCTGCCTCTCATTGTATCGTTACATGACTATTGATGAAGTTTAATTATTGCAAGTAGTAGCAATATCCAAACATAAGGGACTTGTTTGGTAGCAGTATATCTGAACATCCTGCAGTTTAACCTGGAGCAAATTGACAGTACATTTTCTATGCTAATCACCCTCCTCCCCCCCAGCCATGAAGTTGATGACAGCCCTGGTGAATGTAGCTCTTAACCTGAGCATTAACATGGACAACACCCAGCGCCAGTATGAAGCGGAGAGGAATAAAATGGTTGCTAAAAGAGCAAATGACAGATTGGAACTGCTACTGCAAAAACGTAAAGAGGTAAGAATGCACTAATGGACATTTGGAATGCTATGAACTTAGGGGTTCAGAATTGAAATGCATGACATGAACAATATTTTCAATTATCAATGGATTTGGGCATGAATATGTACAGCTGGTGGTCTTTGTGTCTACAGTTTTTTTTTTGTCTCTGCATAGTTGCAAGAACTGTGTGGCTTGTGTTGTTGAACAAGCACAAACATGAGAGTATTGGATGAGGATCATTACATTTGGCAGCTGTAGATAAGCACTTCTCCTTTCATTCAGTCATATTGTTTTTCTCCATGTTGCCAAAGTCTTTTCTGGTCATTCGCTGCACTAGAGTAGAGCTATGCATATCATAATTGTCTGCTGCTTAACATCAACCTCCAGGGGTCTATTTAAGAACTTAATAATGTCATTTTTTTTATTGGAAAGTGTTTGGGTTTGATGGACCTTCACCGTCTTCCTGAACATCATAACTGACTTACGAGCGTTAAAGTAGTTATATAACCGCTGAGTCCCATAGGGTAACCATCTGCTAGTTCACAGTGCAGCATGGTGGCACAGTTGGCTGTCGCATATGTCTGATTATGCTAACAACCACCATTAACTAATGTGCCGTGGTCTCTCTGAGCGTTTCTTGAAATGTATGTTCTTGCTTTATTTAGCTCCAAGAAAATCAGGATGAGATCGAAAACATGATGAATGCAATCTTCAAAGGAGTGTTTGTCCACCGGTATCGGTACGTTTCCCCATATGGCTCATATATTAATATGGATGGATGGATCATGTCTAATAAATGTTTTCTGTCTTATTCACAGAGACTCGATAGCGGAAATTAGAGCCATCTGTATAGAAGAGATTGGCGTGTGGATGAAACTCTACAGCGATGCCTTTCTCAACGACAGCTATCTAAAGTATGTTGGATGGACGATGCATGATAAGGTAATACCAACCTGCTTGTTCCTTTCTATTGTAAAATCAGTTGACATGTATTATTTATGACATTAAGACTGTTGAGGGGAAGAAGTACATACTTCACTGTCATTTGAGGATCCCACTTCTGACACCATTTGAGTTTTCAGACTTCAGAATCGTAAACTTGTGTTTTCTATGTTCTTAAAAAAGATTGTGGTGCATAAACATGAATAATCACATGAATATCAGTAGGAATATCACATGGCATGCTTTTCAGAAGAGTCGGATAATGTGAATTTTTCATTATCGAAGTGAAAAATATTTCTGTTCAGCTCTCGTAAGACATGTGACGTGCAGATCGCATAAATTCTCCTTATTCATGTTTTCAGCAAGGAGAGGTGCGTCTAAAGTGTCTGACAGCTCTGCAGGGCCTTTACTACAACAGAGAGCTCAATGCAAGACTGGAGCTCTTCACAAGCCGATTCAAGGTCAGCACCACCTGCTGGATGTTTGAAATACTGACACATTTCTTTAAGATGTTTGTTTTATGGTTTTTAGAAAGGGGGAACCTAACTGTATTTTTGTTTTCCTGTTAGGACCGGATTGTCTCAATGACCTTGGATAAGGAGTATGATGTTGCAGTACAAGCAATTAAATTGCTGACACTTGTCTTGAAGTACGTGCGTCTGTTACTACTTATCTATGCTGTAGTTATTTTTTGGAGGGAAATTGAAGTGAATTATCGTGTAACCCATCTTTTTTGTTGTCTCTGCAGTAGCACAGATGAAGTGTTGACACCAGAAGACTGCGAGAGCGTCTATCATTTGGTCTACTCGGCACACCGGCCTGTTGCTATTGCAGCGGGAGAGTTCCTCTTTAAGAAGTAGGTCTTGAGTTTACAACTAACAACATTCAACACAATCCTTGGCAGATCTAGTTTTCTTCTAACCTCATAATAGTTAATTTATATTTTTAACATTGTTCTTTAATATATTCTTAATCACAATCCTGTATTTGTTCCACGTAATTAAAATAAAATATATTTTAAATGTGACTGCACTTGGGTAATGTTGTTTGTATACTTATAGATTGTTTAGCCAGCGAGAACCAGAAGAAGAAGGCGCCCCAAAGAGGAGAGGGAGACAAAGCCCAAATGCCAACCTCATAAAGACGACTGTCTTCTTTTTTCTTGAGAGCGAGGTATACAACATTAAATGGTTTTAAAGCTGACAGCGCAGTAGAAAATGACTCACTGTCACCTGAAACTGTTTCCATTAGCTCCACGAACATGCAGCTTACCTGGTCGACTCTCTCTGGGAATGTGGTGCTGAGCTACTGAAGGACTGGGAATGTATGATCAGCTTATTATTGGACGATCCTTTACCAGGAGAGGAAGGTATGTTATGACTTCGCAGAATCTATTGTGGGCATGTGGATCAGTTTTTTTTTTTTTTTGTATTGATGAGCAATTGTTGGCTCTTGCAGCTCTGACCGACCGACAAGAGACGGCCCTGATCGAAATCATGCTGTGCACTGTGCGTCAGGCCGCCGAGTGTCACCCGCCAGTCGGAAGAGGCACAGGGAAGAGGGTAAGATTGTCATTATTTAATTTAATGAATTTGATTAAACTTCACTATTATTAAAGGATTTTTTTTTTAAATGTTAGTACTAATGAAGTCATTGAGTGTGTAAAAAAAAAAAAAAAAACAACAAACTTGCTGATTATTTTCACATCTGATTAGGTCATGACAGCGAAAGAGAAAAAGACTCAGCTCGATGACAGAACCAGAATGACAGAACTTTATGCTGTGGCCTTGCCCCCTCTACTGTCCAAGGTGTGTAACTGCACTTTGCATTTCTTTTTCTGTGGTGACTTTCTTGTTTTTTGATCCATTCCTTGAAACGTTTTTTTTTTCTTTTTACCAATATTTAATTTTAATTTTCTGTGTCTTCTTGATGTTACTTTCCACAGTATGCAATTGATGCAGAGAAGGTGACCAACTTGTTGCAGCTGCCTCAGTTCTTTGACTTGGAAATTTACACCACAGGTCGACTGGAAAAGGTAAATCATATCAAATTCAAATGGTTTAACCTCATTTCCAACTCATCGCTGCTCTTTCTATCACAGCACCTTGAGTCTCTGCTGCGTCAAATCAGAGAAATCGTGGAGAAACACACAGACACTGAAGTTTTGGAAACCTGCTCCAAGACCTACCATGCTCTCTGCAATGAAGAGTACACTATCTTTAACAAGGTTGACATCGCCCGCTCCCAGCTGCTCGATGAGCTGGTGGATAAGTTCAACAGGCTACTGGAAGATTTTCTACAGGAGGTGAGAATTTACATTTTTTTATTATTATTTTATGTGGTCTTGGAACTTTTCTTATTGGTATTTGTCACGTTTCCGGTGTCATGCATGTGCAGCCTAGAGGCTACATAACTACAGTTGTGTGGCCCTCAGGTCAAAAACTAATCAGGTGAAAATGTTTAGAAAGGATAACCGTTTAAACTTTGTAGTTTATTCCCCAATGTAAGTTGGTTTGGCCTTTAATTTTCTTTATTTTGTGTCTGACTTTACTTCCTTACAACTACTTGGAGTTGTAATTAAACATTGAATTAAACTAAATATTCCTTTAATACGTAAAGCCCTTTTTCCTTTTAAAAAAACGTTTTCAGGTAACATAGATGCAAGTTCATATATTTTAGAGTAAAGTGCACTAGTTTCGTATTTTGTACATTATTGCAAGTCCAGATATTTCATAATTTAACAATCAGCTTTTACACTTTTGGTATTTGCACTTGCCAGATTTGATTTTTTTTTTTTTTTCATGCACCTTACTTTTTGTGATACTAATCGTAACTTTGATGGATTTCTTTTTTACTTTCCCTTTAATAATCTTTTCAATTTTTTTCTATTCCATGTTTCTAGGGGGAAGATGCTGATGAAGATGATGCTTATCAGGTTTTGTCGACTCTAAAGAGGATCACAGCTTTTCATAAGTATGAATCAAATGTCCACTGAGTCACTTTTCATCCTAATGCAAATAAGTGATGGTCTCATCTTTTTTTGCTTGTCACAGCGCTCATGATTTATCTGGGTGGGACCTTTTCACCAGCAACTTCAAGTTGCTTAACACGGGCATTGAGAACGGAGACATGCCAGAACAGGTAATTAAAACGTATCTATTAACAAGTTTATAATGGCACATTTGCAAAGCTTTAATTAATCACTTTTTGATGCCGAGCAGATAGTCATCCACTCACTACAATGCACCCACTATGTCATCTTGTGGAACTTGGCCAAGTCGTCTGAGGGCAGCTCGAGAAAGGTGAGGTCTCATTGCTCCAATAGTACATCTTGCTGGCAGTGACCTAGAAAGAAACTGGGGTGCTAATGACCTTTAACTCTCTTTTGTGAATCAGGACGACATGATAACCCTGAGGAAGCAGATGAGGGCATTTTGTATGATGTGTCAGCGCTACCTCACCAACGTCAACACGGCTGTTAAAGAACAGGTAACAGATGGAATTAAATGTGTCGCCTTTCTAGTGAGACAACAATTAGTCATGGTCTTCTGTGATCTTTATGATTTAATATATGTAAGAGGGGCAGTGTGAAAATGTCATCTTTTTTTTTCATTTTCTTGCAGGCATTCACCATCCTTTGTGACCTCCTACTCATCTTCAGCCACCAGATGGTGTCCGGAGGCAGGGAACACCTGGAGCCTCTGGTGTATTCTTCTGAGGATTCGCTTCAGAGCGAACTACTAACCTTCATCCTAAATCACGTTTTCATCGACCAGGATGATGACACAAATAGCACAGGTGACTAAAGTTTTACTCTGGATTATTAAAGTGAAATTGAAACCAGAACAAAAGTTTTCACTTGTTTTTTTCTCTCCCCTCTTTTAGACGGGCAACAAGATGACGAGGCAGTCAAAATTGAAGCTCTACATAAGAGAAGAAACCTTCTTGCGGCATACTGCAAACTTATCATCTACTGTGTTGTGGAGATGAAAACAGGAGCAGACATCTTTAAACAATACATGCGGGTGTGTACACTTTAAACATTACATTTTCAGTTGTTCAATTTTTGAGATTTTGTTTTGCTAAACTTATTTTTTTGCATCCTATCAGTATTACAATGATTATGGAGACATCATCAAGGAGACTATGAGTAAAACCCGGCAAATTGACAAGATTCAGTGTGCCAAGACCCTCATCCTCAGTTTACAGCAGGTATGAATTCGAATATTGGTCTGAAGCTGTTATTAATGACCAGCTATATATCTTTTATCAATGTTGCCTCCATAACACGATTGCCAATTTCATCCTTCCTGTTCTTTTATAGCTTTTCAATGAAATGCTGTCGGATCTGGGTCACGGGTTTGATCGATCCTCATCTTCATTCTGTGGAATTAAAGAGTTGGCCCGTCGGTTTTCTCTGACGTTCGGCCTCGATCAGGTTAAAACGAGAGACGCCATTGCCATGCTGCACAAGTGAGTGTTCATTAAAAACGGATGATTGAATGTCCTATATTGTCAGAGCTTCCCTTTTGTACAAATGCCAAAGTGTTGTATTGTCTTCATATCAATGGATTATAGTAATTATACTGATGAGAAAATGTCCTGTAGTCCAGTTAATCTACTAGTTATTGTCTTGTCATTAGTCTTTTGGTCCCCTGTGCAAACGTGTTTTCCTGTTATTGTTTCAGGGATGGAATTGAGTTTGCTTTCAAAGATCCAAGTCCTCAAGGAGAAGGAGGCCCTCCCCTCAACCTGGCGTTCTTGGACATTCTCAGTGAATTCTCATCCAAGCTCATGAGACAAGACAAGAGGACTGTGTAAGTGTTTCCTCTGACGAAGCTGCAGAGTCTGCCACAGATGTTTCTGTCAACTCACTCTGACACATGCATGATTGGTGTGCCTGTTTTCACACACCATTTAGAATGTAACTGGGCTATATGCAGTGTTATGTATGCACGAGTTTTCTGCATCTTACGTGACCTCCTGCTTCTTTGCAGCCACATGTATTTGGAGCGCTTCATGACGTTCCAGATGGCGTTGCAGCGAGAAGACTGCTGGCTGCCCCTCATTTCCTACCGAAATTCCCTGCAGGCCGGTGGTGATGACGATACCATGTCGGTGATGAGTGGCTACTCCAGTAGAGGCTCTTCTGTTCGCTCCAAAAAGATCAAGCCTCCTGCTGTCACAGCTGGAACTTCAGCAATCAAGCGGAAGCTGCCAGAAGGTATTAAACAAAATACCTCGTGGTGTGAAATGCTTAAAACTTCTTGAAATCCTTGTTAAATTTTTCCATGATGCGTTGTTATGAAGACTGAAATCATTTTCACTAGGAAAGAAAGGTGGGGAAAAAAAAGAGAATTTTTATGATCGTAAGGAAAACCAAAGTGCACCCAAGCAAAGCTTTGGTTTTCCAGTATACTTCAAAAGTAATCATCCAAGAAGCAGACTGTTATAAGCTGACTACTTGACCAAAGTACTTCCAAAATGTGATTCATCTTCGTAAGACCGTTACTCATTACTCAATTCACATAAACACTGATTTGATTGAATGTAGACTGAAGTATACAAGCATGAGTTATAGCTAAAATTGTTATTTCCAGAAAAATTGCTTTTCAAACAACAAATATTGAAAAGTTTAGCCAGTAATTCATTGACTAATGGCAAACATTGGGTAATTGAATGACTATTTAGAGCTATTAAGAGGTAAGGTATGGCATCGTTGTGGCTTTGGCTCATTTCAGTTCAGTGATTAATGTCCTTACTTGAGTTATTAAAAAGTAAAATTGTAATAAAGAAAAATAAATCATGCTAATGGTCCAAGTTAATGGAGGCCGTAAAAGATGATAATGCATTAATGGAACATATTTAGTTTTAAGACGACTCTTCAGTGCTAAACTGCCCTCAAAACTTTAATGAATTCATTATAAAACAATTAAACAGACAGTAATGAGGTAAAAATCACTGCTAAAAACTGTGACATTAACAGACTACATTTAAAAAATGTGCACATTTAGCTTCTTCATCTCATATTAAGTTAAGGAAAGGGGAGCATATGGCAGGACCATCTGAGCATATTTCTGTGAGGGTTCTGCAGCTTACTTTCGGTGTCTGAGCCTTCCACAGCCAGTGTTTGAATTGGTTGCCAACCACCTGTAAAAAGAATAAACACCCAACAAATTTTTGTTAATCCACGTGAAAATGATCCTTGGTTTGTTTAATTGACTTGATTCATCAGTCAAGCGATTAATGGGTCCACTAGTAATTATAGCCCAGCCGTGATATTGCAGCACGAATACCGGTTCATGCCAGATGTGCCTCTGCCAGCCAAGCTGAAGGCTGAGCAGTAGAAGCAGATGGTGAGGAAAAGTCAAGAGAGTCAAACCGTCCTTCACCATGCGCATATAATTTCTCCATTAAATGGCCGGCCTGCCCCCACTTTCAGTCCAGCTTAAAGTGGTGCCACCAAAGTCATTTTGTTTCATTTCAAATAATGGCCTCGTTGTTTAAACTAATTCTCAAATGCCGGTCATTTTCTTTGCAGAAGAGAGCAGCAGCAGTGAAGTCTGGCAGCAGACCATGCAGACCCCAGTCATGATGGCTACCCCCCACCTCACATCCACCGCCATCCGTGACCCCAAGAGAGGTCGTGATGACAGCTTCATGGGAGTCTACGCCCTCCCTCACGACCAGCAGCAGCCTCATCAACACCCGCAGCATCATCCGCAGACGCCGCAGCACCACCAGACGCCCATGGACTACAAGTATGTACTTGGTATTTGCAACACGACCACAAGAAGAAAATGTAGAACAGTGTGATATTGATGATTTAATCTTGTCTTGACGCTTCATTCTATTAAATTTCATTCACATAATATTGACTAAACCTACCTTCCAGAACGCAGGAGAAAATCCATATTCCAATCTTTCCCTTGCTAAAATTCTATTTTCTTTGCATCCTAATTCCACAACTCAATATTTCTTGATAACAGCAGGAGCAGAGCCAAGCAAATAATTGGCTGTCGTGAGATGATTATGTGAGAAACATGAACAGGCAACTTGAACGGATTAGAAAAGTAATGAGTGTAAATTCCCACTTGTTTTTATTAATTTTGAATAACCGATTCAGCAAAACACATTCATGATGTTACCTTGAAACCGCAAAATGGCATTTTTATATTAAAGAAACGTGTGTTTTTAGTATTTGGCTGCCCATTTCCAAAAGGTGTAATGATGTGTTTTGGTTTTAGCTCCCAGGTAACGTGGATGCTGGCTCAGAGACAACAAGAGGAGGCACGTCAGCAGCAGGAAAGAGCCATGAATTACGCCAAGCTCAGATCAAATCTGCAGCACGCTATGTAAGAAAAAGTGCAGTCGTAGGGTTCGCGCTTGTCTCGGTTCATTTAAATACATTTTTGTTTTTCGGCGCAGACGTCGCGGTACTGGGCTTATGGAAGAGGATGAAGAGCCAATCGTGGAGGATGTGATGATGTCATCGGAGGGTCGCATGGATGACCTCAACGAAGGCATGGACTTTGATACCATGGACATTGACCTGGTGAGAGTCGAATCATGATCAAAATTGCTTTTGAATATGATCCTGGTTAGTAAGTTAAGGACCGGTGATGCACACCTGCTGGCTAAACTCATAACACAGTCTGAAAATATGCACAAAAATTATAAATTATTAACTATTCCTATTTTGTATAAATTAGCATATTCTGATGAACTTTACCTAAATCATGTATATTTCTTGACTATGTCGGTATTGGATTCAATTAGGTTAAAATGGTAAGGTTAACATACTACTACAATTAGTTTTCAACTACTACATGAAAGGATGTTATGTTTCTAATCATATTGCGACTAAAGAAATATGACTGTTGTTCTTGGTATATGATGCAGCTTAATAGAGACATGCCTTTGTCGTAATATAATATAATATGATTAAAACTAAAGGGTTGAAATGCAGAAGCTATGCTTACAATATATTTTGATGCTTTAGTAACTTAGCCAAAATGCAAGTTATTAAAATGTTGTCGGTAGAGGATGCTCTACATTTTTCATGGCTGAAAAAGTGGCCCAAAGCTATTAAACATCTGCACAGAGTAATTTCCAAACTGCTTGGAGACTCAGATGTGAGTCATAGCCAACAGCTGGCTTCAGGCCGGAAATGTGAATTTATTTCGAGTGACAATCAGAAGGCTTTGGAGACAGCTGGATTTACTGACAAAAGTGCAATGCGAGGATGTTTTCATTTTTGTTTTTTGTTTTAAAAAATATATATATAAAATGTCGCTGCAGCAGAACATATGCAGTAATCTTAATTGAGTTTGGATAAGCCGTACTACAGAACGCTCTTTGTCACAGTCTCACAAAAAACCTCTCTGCTGTTTGGATCTTCAAAGACGAGCGAGCCGCGGGTGCATTTGGCAAACGTCTGCACATGAAAAAGCATCATGACTAATTTATATGACCATTTGCACAAACCCCACAAAACCATGTATGAACGTAAAGCCGGAGTCCAATTGAAGACGGGAAACGTCTATTTTGGATGCTTCTTAGTTCTGCACTTGTGCAACTGTCATGTCGAATCAAGCCGAGAAGTGGCACAGCCTTGTTTCTCTCTCGATCTGTCCAAAATTCTTTGAGCGAAAAAACCATCGTGTTTTTAACTAATAAAAAGTCACTGAAATTTTAATGAAGCTTCAATTTCTGTCCTAATCGCTTCATGTTTCCTTCCCAGCCTCCCTCCAAGAATCGCCGCGAGAGGTCTGAGCTGAAGCCGGACTACTTCGACCCTGCTTCCATCATTGACGAATCGGTGAGAGATTTTGTATCTTTTGTGCTTCTCCTAGTCTTTTGTTTGCATCTGAATGTCTCAGTGGAGTCAGATAACGGCATCAACATTTCTAATTATAAGTTAGTTTACATTATTAAAACGTCTTGTGTGATTAGGTTGAAGATACTCCTCCATTTATCATTAGCATCCACATTCTCATGAGCTAAATGATCTGTGTTATAAAGATAATTGAGCTTTATGCACAGATGTATTAAGGCTCAATTAAAGAGAGATCGGGCCAAATGGACTAGAATGTGTGCACTTTGCATGCAGCCTGAGTTTGGTGTAACCAGGACTGTTGGCTCAAAGTGGCGACCAAGAACAGACTGAACCAACAAGGAGAAAGTAGGGGTTTATTAAAGACTGTTAAAACCCTTGGATACCTGGGATTGGATTTTAAAGATCTCCTTAAGCTGTGATTCATTGCACTCATTCCATCAAGGACTTAACACTTTCATGACCCTATGAGAGTTCAGCTGCCCTTGATGTCAAAATGTTTCCATTTGTTTTAACAGTGGGACCACCGAACTTGAATCGGTTTTGTGTAATTGTTCAAATCACAAACTTTTCATAATAATTAATGGTCTCTCCTCCGTCTCACACACACGTTCAGGTCCAAGTTCACTGCATCAGAATCAGAAAATCATTATTACCAGTCATTTAAAAATAACAGTTTGTGGTGAAAAATAGGAAATCCAATTAATGAAATTAAATTAGATGAATAAGATATCTGACTTCTAAACAAAAGTGAAAAGTAAATTTTAAACATTAAGGTGCTAATTTTGACCATGTTTTATGTTGAATTCTAAATAAACAAAAAAAAAAAACGGATTCGTGCATCTTTTTGAGGAAGAACTTTTGTGATATTTACTTTTCTGAGACATTTGAATAAATACATTCTGTTCTCAGTGTAAATAAAATGTACATCTACAATTACTTGAGGGTTAGGTTATCTGCTGAACTGGTGGAGAAATCAAGCCCCCTTGTGCGTCAACTGTTGGCTGCACCCTTGATAAACTAGAGTGCTTTAATTGTTAAATCACAACTATTAAAAGGAACAGTTTGTGATGAAGATTGTTCATGTTTTTTCTGCGGTTTCAATTGTTTCTTATTCGGTCGTTTTCATTGAACTTGTAAATGTGGTCTGAGAGCTTTTGTAGAGTTGGGCCGAGACAGGATTGAGGGCTAGTACTTTAACCAGCACCAAATATCGCTGACTTCATTACTACAGCAAAATAGAGAGCCAAGGTGTCAGGCAGGGACTTTTACGAAAGGAAAGCTGTACGTTCAGGTATGTCTGAATTCCTAATATTATCCTAATGTTTATTGCAGTATGCTAGGTGATAACATTGTTTAAGATAGGTAGAGGTCCTACTGCTAGTCAAATATAAAGTGCAGGTCATTCTTTTGTAATATCAATTCATGACTTTGCTCAGTAACTCTTGCTAACATGTAACCACTTTCTTCCAGGTGCTGGGGGTGTCCATGTTCTAAGCTAATGTCTGGATGATTTTGACGCTGGGAGGACGGAGGAGAAGCTTTGTATTTAAAGAGAATTTTAGATGCGAACACAAATGTGTTTTTCTGTAAGAAAATGAGAAAAAAAAAAACGTTTTTTAAAAAAAAGAGTTGTGGCTTGTACTCCACGTGGACCAATGACGACCCACACTCAGTGTTGCTTGCTCAGACAGGACTTTGTTTCCAAAATGTACTTTTTCTAATCTTGGGTAAAGCTTACTGTCGAGATCTAGTCTACCAGGCCACTTCCAAAACCTACTAGTCATGAGAAAGATCCATCATAGCTTTTTATTCCTCCTTTTTTTCCAGGTGGGGATAAATTGGTGTGTTTTAACTTAAGACATGTTTTTTTGTTTAACCCTTTTTACAATTGTAGTAAGTTACCAGGTGTGAAGTAGTAATTTATAAACAGACTGTAGTAGCTTGCCTGTACTGTGTTAGCCCAGTGGATGGAGGTCTTTTTTTTTCTTTTTTTTTTCTCTTCTGTTTCCGTGCTCCTCTGTTCCTCCCTCCTATCGCTTTCTTCTTCCGGTCGTTGGACCCGATGAGGTCCAGAGAAAACCACTGGTGGTTAAGACGTGTAGTATCGGTCAGGATCCCTTTATGCTGTGAAGATTCCCAGAGTCCAGCGAGCGCCCCCCCCACCCCCCGCATTGTTTTAATCAAAGACAGAATACTTCCCCGCAACCAACCAGTGCGGTTTCATCCCAGCGGCGCCACCACGTGGGCTCGGGGAGAGGCCAAAATCGTTTTGTTTTTATTTTTCTCCTCCTCGTATCGATCCAGCAGCATAATGTTGACATGGGTATTTACATTTTAAATAAAAGTTCTATATGAATCGGTGCTGATTTTATAAATGTTTTGGTTTTCATATTTTCAAGTTTGAAGTCGTGCATCGAGAAAGATTTTTAAATTTGTATCGTTATTCTGTTTTTTTTTTTGTCTAGATGACATCCCTGGCTTTATAACTCTTTTTTTTTCTCTTTTTTTTTTCTTCCTACATGTGAATGCGTTTGGTTATGACAAAAGACTCAGCTTTAAGGGTTTCCTCTACATTCACAGTCCTGTCACCAAAATTCTTCAAACGTTAGTCACAGGACGAACATGTTGATTCAGCAGCAGCAGCGCTGTGGCAGCTAGACCAAGCTTCACCTTTTATTTGTCTCTCTCACACGCATACACACACACACACACACACATAATGAAATGTTTTGTCTACTGAAGTTTTTGATTTTGTGGTCATTCCATGCTAAAGCCTTAAACATGCTGGTGAGCGTCACCTCCTCTCATAACAAATCTTCCACGTCTGAGGCTCCGTCATGTTTAAAGGTGAATAATAACAATTGGCTTCTTCGTAGAAACATGAGGTGGTCGGATGTAATGTGATAACGTAGATCAACGGCCTATTACGTGTTTTTGCCTAATTATTTTATGTAAGTAAAAGAAAAACTCTTTAAAAGAAAAAGTACTGTTTATTGTTTGTTACCACTACATTGGTATAAATCCTTATTAGATCATGTGTATATATACAAATTTTAATTTCTTTTTTTGGCCATTTTCTGTGTTTTTTTTGTTTCTCTTCCTGCACTCTTGCCTAAGTTGTCTATTATCCCGCCCTTGTTCAGTCTGTTTTCTGATTTGTACTTGTCTGGAGACAGTAACTTTTGAATAAAAATCAACACATTTCTTTTGTGGCACACGTTCACTGACTGCCGATGAGGTCTCCACACAGTTCTGGGGAGGCCAGATAGTGGTGCAGAGATTGAGAGAACTTTGGGTTCAAAGAGAACCTTCGACCATTCTTAACAGTATGTTCTATAAGCGATGCTTGTGTTCACTTCTCTGTTTTTGTCCCACAGTCTAAAAACAGGTTCACTCTAAATTGCCTGTGAGTGGTTATGCCCTGAAGTCTTAAGTCAATCACTGCATCTAAATAGATCAAAGTTTATTAGGGATTTAATTTACTTGAGCAGCCACCAGGTGTCACTGGATTCCACACAACTGTTTTCCTTTGTATAAAATATCCCCTGTACGCACAAGGCACGTGTTGTCTGACAGGCCATTTGTCTACGTGTCCCTTTTTAATTTTTCTGAAATATTTGTGTCTTAGTTTATGTACTATTTGGAAAAAAAAAATAATCACTGTGTCTTTGCTTCTCTACAGTCAGTCACCCCAAAGTTGTCATTTTAAACATGAACTAAAGCGGTGTTTGTGTTGCAATAACTGATGGACTTATTTTAAAGAATAAAGTCTTGAAAAGATGGTAAAAATAAAAAGAAGCAAACTTTTAACAGGATACATGCTTTTTTAATGTACCTCGAGTAAATGTGTTAGACTCTCAAAAACACCCAAAATCAATATAGTATATAAATATTTAAAATATATAAATATTGAATTTGAGATTCTAACGTCTTTATTCAAGGTACATTCAAAAGCATGTTGTCTCCAGTTTAGTCAACAAGTTTTTCTAGATTCAGTCTTTTTTTTCCTGACATATTTGACAAAATTTGAGATTATAAACTCAAATTAAAGGGATCAAAAATCCGATTTTAAGTGTTAAAATGCTACAGAAATTAGTCATGAAGTCCTGCGCCTTGTTAGTACATAACATCTTTGTGTAACTGTTAGTGTTATCAGTTTTATCTTGCCCTTTAAAGTATATACTTTATTGAGTATTGTTTTGATTGTTCAAGCGCTTTGTGACCCTGGTCTGGAAAAGCCCTATACAAATAAAAATGACTTACTTACTATTTCTAATATTTATGAATTTTTTTTATATTTTTTTTTAAATGGCAACATTTTAAAGTAAAATGTCTTATTTGTGACATCAGGGACTAACAAAAGTAGTGTCTAAAACCTCCTTTTGGATACCATTTGCACCTCTGACTCACCTTAGACATGCCACTACATGACCTGGCATAGAACTGCCATCGATTCATAACCACCAGCAGGGGGAGCAATAAACCCAGTCTTCCACTTCCTGAAAGCCAACATTCTCATCTCATGGTGTCACTCTGTAATCTACTTGTTTGTTTCGGAAATGCTTTGAATGTGCAAATCTGCCTCCTTCATCTCACAGTCAGATCTTGCGACTGTGCTTCTGCACCGACTATCAAACACTCGCAGGTCGCTGTTCTCTCCAGAGACGGAGATTGAAATAGTTTCTTCTTCTTTTTTTCATAAAAAAGTGTGTCGCTGCGACCGCTGAAAGCTGCAGACTCCATTGATTAATAAGAGCTCAGATGAATGCCGGTTGTATCAGAATTCCGTCCGGTGGCTGATACTTGAGATGCTAATCCATCTCTGGGCGGAACAAGAGAACCAGGGGCCTGCATGTCTGCCGCACATGTTGCTCATGCAGAAAAAGGAGACAAACCTTAAGCTCCCGCCGTGTCGTCAAACCCGTTTTTCTTCGGAGGTGTTTCATTCCCACATCCTGTCCCTCAGTGCCAAAACAATTTTTCACTTGACTTTACTGTGTAATTTGTTCCCACGGCGGTACATCTGCCGGAGCCTCAGCCGGGTTACGTTGGGTTTCTGAGGTCAGGGCTGCCTGAGTTTTAAATCAGAGCCTTCTATTTACTCCTGATAACCCCCGAGGCCCTGGGCTCGGTCAGTCAAAGACCGCGGGCCGCGGGTCAAGGAGGACGAGGAGCTTTCGCGATGTCTCGGGTTTTTCTCATACTCGTGTAATTGACACGTCGCCTTCAGCTTGAAATTCAGCCCGTGTTTCCATATTATTGATTACAAATCTCGCCAGAGCGTCGGCGGTCTGAAGGAGAATAAGTCTTTGGCGGGTTTTTTCCTGAAAGAAAAAGATAATTCTGAGGATAAATCATTAACGGGAGCACCGCTGCTAATCTCCCCAGCTTTGGAGGGCAGAGAGAAGCCCCGGAAAATCATTTACCCGGACCTGACTCGGATTAAAGTGCACGTCCAAACACTCACTCAAGTGTCACTCCATCAAGAGAGATCTTTTTGAAGTACATCATCTGTAGATGGCTGTCTCGAAGCCAGTGATGAAGCTTCAAGAAGCCTCGTTTTCAGGTGTGACACTGTAGAGAGTTTTATCGAAATGTTTCAAAACTTAAGATTGTAGAGGAGTGAGTGATTATCTCTGAAGATAAAAAAACAATTATTTATGAAGCTTAACAGCTCATCTCTACTTCAGCATTTTCGTTATAAACAAGCGGTCAAATTTAGCCTGTCACGTTAGCATCTAGCTTGATCTGTTGTCTCCTCCATCAAACACTGTATGCACTGTACGTGTAGTATAGGGGGAAATGTTCAAATCTACTTACTTTGTGATATCGTCATCGAAAAGTTGTATATATTGACTGAATATTCAGGGATTATTTTAAGACACTGATGGCACATTGGCCAAATTTGTTCCTTCAGGTGAGTTTATGTGACTCGTCAGAAGATAAAATGAGGAATGAAAAGACAATATGTCAGAATCATACTTTACATAATGGTAAATATACATTTAATTCAGCTGGTTACCTTGACTGCTAAAAGTTTTTGACCCCTTGTGTGATTGAGGTTTACCTCTTCAAAGGGTAACATGCCTGACTCACAATGTTTAAATGCTGAGTCACCCTCTCCAAGATGCATTAAGTAACCTTATCACGACCATGTTTTGAAGTTGTTACTTTATAATGTTCTCCCCCGTCGGAAATCTTGGCGAACGAGAGGTTACAAGCCCATGATGAGCCAGCTTTAATCACACCCCTCTTGGTCTATACGAGTCCCTTGGAGGTGGAGACTTCTGGTATCGATGACGCACGGTGACACACCTAGATGCTTGACCAATCACAGGAGAGTGGGCGTGGTTATAGAAAACAAGGTTTAATCTCCTGATCAGTTTAAGAGTCCAATGAGTCGCCCTTTAATGTAGACGGGAGGTCTAACAGACAGTTTACTTAGTGGTACTCAAACCTGATTCACCACCCTGCTTTTTACTGCCCAATTTTTAGTTGTCACTTAGCCCAGCTGGGGGCGCTATGCTCAGATTACTTTTGATCCACTTATTGCACAAAAAAGAAATGCCCTCTAGAAGTGTTTTTGTCAACTTGTTTTTTTTTCCTTCCAAAATATTGATTACCACCGCTTTGTAACTGATGGTTTTAAGATAAGCGTAAGCTTCATTTCCTTGTACTGAGTTGCCTCGGGCAAATTATCCCACCCGAGAGAGGTCTGGGTATTTTGTTTCTGAGCCGTCCCCTAGCGAATAGAAAAAAGTAGTGAGTATTTTCACATTGTTCGGTAAAATCTATCTCAGGTTATATTGTCAACTCGCTGTAACAAAGATGTCAAGGTGAGGGAGCTCGGGAGTGAAGGATCGATGCTCATAAAACAGGCCGGGACAAGTCAGAGATTCCAGCGGTACGCTATGAATAGACCTCCGTGGGAACCCAGCTCTGACTGGTCCACATGGCGGGCGCAGCAGGTAAAAAGTTGTGCTGCAGAACTGACGGGATCATTGTACGGAGAGGACAGGAGCGACGGGATTAGTCTGTCTTCGATACTAAACGGTGCGAGATGGTCTCCGAGTGTGGAGGGAATCTGTCATCAGCGGAGCCGCAGGTGGTCCGCAGGGTCGCGGCGGGTCATTCAGCTCTTGTGAGGCGAGAAAACAAGACGTGTTCTCAGCTGGGAGAGCGGCACTATTTACCCTGGAATAGGATTCTCTGCACCTTCCTCTGCTCGCCCCGGTGTGTTATTGTTGTGGAGCCACTCACACTGGTCCCCGCGGACCCCCGCTCACAAATCCCTCCAAATATCCCTGCGGCAGCGCCGCACGCTCCAGAAGGTGGAAACACATTTCACGATTAGGTGGGAACCTCACAGCGGCTCCCGGGCTCTGCTACAGCAACCTGGACAAAATACTTTCTGTGTCCAGAGAACTTACAATTATTTGAGTTCCATGGGGAGCGTGATCCAGGTGAACTTCATACATGTGACACCCTTCATTCAACCACCAAAATAACAGTTTCAAAAAACTGAAAACTATCAACGCACTTCGATCATACATTGTTAACACTGAATGAAAAACACTGCTACTACTACTACTACTACATATACTGATTCTACTGCTCAGTTTAGTACTACTAAATACTCACTTCCATTACTAATGCTACTGATACTACTGCTGCGGCTACACACATTATTAGCACCTTTGCTAAATGTACTGCTATTGCATCTTCTACTATTCCTGCAATATTTCCACTACTCATAGTACTCGATTTACCTTCTACTACAACCACTACTATAACATATCGTCTTTGTTGTCTTCTTCTTTTTAATGCATCATTTTCTATGTACCCTTCCTTCAACAAATCCATCTTTACTAGCTACTTTTACGACTTTTACTTTGGTTAATGAGGCTTTGTAAAACAGCTGAGTTGAAAATTATGCAGCAGAGAGTGCCATCTAGTGGCCTATAAAATGTATATTACTGTATCAGGATACGGTGTCTTAGCTACACAACTGTATTACAAGGCCTCATCAACCCATCACTAACTAATACTGCTACTAGACAATGTACCACTACTATTACCACTATAACAACCTCTTCTTCTCGTAGTTTACTGCTAATATCATTGTTATATATACTACAACAACTACTTCTACTATTCATACTACTATCACAAATACTACTTCAAAAAATACTCCCACTTTTGTCATACTATAACTTCAAACATTTCTAGCGTTACTATGTTTTTCCTGATACTTGTTACCTTGTGACCTTAGGGCACTCTGGTTTCCATCCACAGTCCGATAACATACAGAGACTAATTGACGAGTGGTTGTCTGTCTTGATGGACCGGCCAGCTCTCCAGGGTGTCCGGTATTTTAAGGCAGGTATGAGCTCCTTCCCTCTCTGTGAACCCGTAATAAGAAGAAGCAACTTTTTTACAAACTGTTTCGACCTCCATGCAATAAAATCAAGACATCATCTCGCTCATAACTAACGGCTTGGTTAAAGAAATTTAAGTTCAACACATCTAGCGAGGCGGAGAAACAGTTGGAGTCGATAAACATTCCGAAGCTTTCCCCCGACACTAATTAAAACGCCGGTTGTCATCATCAGTTTCACATCGTGTTAACTTAGTAGGACAAATACGCACTTTGCTTGTTGACAAATATTACCAACGCAGCAAAAGGGGCTAATGATAAAAATCCAGAGAGAGTCAAATCTACAAGTACAAGTTAAAGGATCGCCCTGACCTAAATTAAAATCCGATTAGCTACATTACGAGCGCAAATAAACGTCAGCGCTATTAAGGCAGGAAATGAATAACATGTTTAGCTCGCTGGCGCGCTTATTAAGTTGGCGGCCATTTTTTACATCCCTCCGACAGTTTAATATCCCACCAACAACAAAAGATGTGTCACAACGATTAGATAAGATATTACAATGGCTCATTTATCCAGCGGCTTGTCTTACTCAGCATATTTACAGTCGCTGTTTTAAGCGCTCGCTTTTTTCTGGCTCGCAGTAATGGTCGCAACGGGAAGTTGCTTTTCTGTGATTTTTTTTTTAAAGGGCACAAGAAAGAGAAATGTACCCGGGAAATTGATGATGTGGTGGAGCAAATATGAGCTTGTCCTCCACGAGGTGAATGGGCGGAGCTGAGAAAAAAATGACGGAGAGGCTTTTCTCTTAGTATAAATCAGCGGTACAATCAAGATGGCGCCGAAGCCGTCATTTTTCTCGCGCCGCAACTCCAAGAATCTGCATTTACCCCTTTTTTTTTTTCTCACACTTTCAAATCCCTCGCAGCCCCCATTCAGAGGTGACCCCGCCGATGACTGAACGGCCGGCGCCGGGGCCAAGGCGCTCTGCTAAATCATGAGTCCCCAGTAAAAGTTTGGATGAGCGTCTTATAAGGGTGTGATGAGACAGCTCTCGTAAAGATGACGGAGAGTGGCGCGAGTCGCCGGACCCTGCCAGGAAAACCCCGGTGATGAACGAGCGCCCGGGACACCTCCGCTAATAAGACTCATCTCCTTAATTGGTTCGGCGATATGGTCGTGCAAATGGCCGAATGTAAAAAAAAAAAACGTGCGATGTCCATCTTGGTGCTTGTTTCATCCGTGCAATGCACATAAGAGAGATGTGTCTGCGTGCACGGCTCCTGATTAGCCTTCACACTTCCTCTCATTACAGGAAGCGAAGCCCTTCCATCGCCTGCCAAGATTTAACACCTCGCTCAATAATCATTTATTCAATCTATTCTTAAGTATTTTCACCCGCCGGGAAGATGGAGGTTAGGTTATGTATGATGGCGGCGGCGTCTAGTTTTGAATGGGATATGATGATAATTATAAATCCAGGCCGGAGACGACAGGGGGGCTTTGAAAGTTCACCAGGTACGAGGGCGATCGGGGGGGGAGATGTGAGGAAAAAAAGGAGCGACAAGGGGAGAGAGTGCAGGCGTGCCGGGTGAGAGCTGGTCCTCGTTAGCACACAATTCATCAGGCCCCGGTGAGGTCGGGGGGTCAGGGAGCCCTAAGGGGAAGGGTGCAACCCCTCACCCCTCACCCGTGACCCTCTCCTCGCCAGCACCTGGAGCTGCAGGAATTCCCTCATAACATTAACTTGTAACTTTTGAGTCTCCATAACCGACCGGGTCCCGGGGCCCTCAAAAGATCTGAATAAAAGTCTTGGGTACGATCGTTGTTTTTTGGGGGAGAAGGGGTGACCCCCGGGGGGCGATGGGGAGGAAAAAGGAAGGGAGGAGAGGGGGCGACAAAGCCGGAGGAAGGGAGGAATGGGAAAAGAGGGAGGTCAGGGTCACAGCTGCAATAAAGAGGTCAGAAATGAAAGATGTTTCTTCGGCCCTGACCATGAGCCACGCGCACCGAAAATAGTTAATAGACTCGTTCATCCGTCATCTCTGGGGCTCCGTCCAGGTGTGAGTAAGTCGCGTTACAGACCTGGAAGCTTCTGACTTCCTAAGCAGAAAAATGTGCCGGGGGGGGCCTCCTCGCCCTGGCTCGGGAAAAGTCAGGGTCATCTTAACCCCTGCAATAAATATGACAGAACGGACTTAACTTTATATCTGCTCTTCAACTTTGACACCTGACCTTTTGCTGGTTCGGCCCGACCTCCTGCTCCCTCCATATGGCTTAATTTACTTTTGAATAATTTTTTTGCTTTTTCAAGTGATTGATTGACAGCCGATGGCAAGAGTTAAGAGGCTTACGGCCTAAAACAAGAAGAGCCGGAATGCTGCGCCTTGCCTTGTGTTTCTGCCTCTTTGCCGCCCACTCTTAATCCACTGCCGCTCATTTCTTTATTTGTTCCTACAGAGCCACTTTTGTTGTGCCTTTAGTTTGGAGATGGAGCAGATGCCGGTCCTGATATTCCCTCATCCTGCAGCGCAGCTGAGATAAGGGCAGATTTATGCCGGAGCGAGGGAGCATGGGAGTAATTGCTGTAGCTTTGATGATGCGGCTGAGAGCTCTCGCGTACCCTCCACTGCTTACTAACAAGGACATTCTTAGATTTAGGAGTTTTGTCGCTGGGAGTTCAAAGGGGTGCTGTTGTGCACTTCCTTTTATCTCAGGTGCGTTCGTGATGTGTGTAGCTGCGTCTGTTAAAGGTGTACCACACCCGCGGGTGGGGGGGGGCGGGGGGGGCGACGGCGGTTGTGTTGCCGACCTCCGGAAGTTTAGGCGACCTCCGTATTTATAGCTACAGCGCTCATGCTCGGCTGCATCCGTATGACATAATCACAGTGACGGATAACATTATCTCCAGATAAGGTTATCTCGGTGCTCCTTCAACGTAAGCACTCATTCCCAGAAACCGTGAAGGGTTTGAAAGTCAGTAGTAGCTTGTAGAGATCGCTAAATGTCACATCTGGTTTGGAGACGAACTGCAGACATATAAAGTGCGCGACCATCTCGTTCCCCTAAAAAAAGACTCAAGTGCCACTGAGGGCCAGGGTTCATCCGAGTCTATCACACAAATGATTATGAGTTTTCTACAGACAAGGGCTCTATTCAGCTTAGACTAGGTGGATCTCAGGGCGTAAGTAATGATCAGATTTCTTTCTTCCTATCTGAGAGTGCCATGTCAGAAGAGAGTGTGGAATTTGAGTTTACTGGATATCAAACAGTCGACATTTGTGGAGATTTTAACCAGAGACCTTGGTCACTAAGTTTGTTAGCAAAAGCCAAGCAGTTCCTTCTTGTCAAATCATGTGTTTGCGATTTAACTTAACTGTATTAAAAAGTGTAAAGTATTTTTTACAACTTGTTGTTCAACTATGAATATGACGAAACATGGAGTAGAGACCCTCGTCCCTGGGTAAAGCTAATCCAAATCGCATTAATGCTAAGTACTTCTGCTTTAATTATAGATAGTGTCCTTTAGCGATCATTGTAATCGGTGATGTAGGATGATTGTATACAGCTTCACGCAACTGTCTGCTGGATTTAAAAAAAAAATTGTGAATCTCTCGGACGTGGTACTGGATGAAGCCCAAATCCTCGCTACCAAGCCATGACCAAAATATCTTCTGAATCGTCAATCCAGCAGTAAGGAACTCATTGGGAGTAACCACGAAGCAAAACGAGATAGACAGCGTAGGCTAGGGTACATGTTATTGTTGGACATTTTTCTCTTGCAGTGTCAATAGAAATAGTTTTTTGGAAATTTGTTTACGTGACAATACTTCCGCATATCAATCTTCTTCGGCCTGCTCAACATCACCGTTGTACCACGATACAATGTATCATGATACAGTGTCTTTACTACACAGTTGTATCATGATACAATGTCTTTACTACACAGCAGTATCATGATACAGTGTCTTTACTACACAGTTGTATCATGATACAATGTCTTCACTCTACAGTTATATATCATGATACAGTGTCTTTACTAGACAGCAGTATCATGATACAGTGTCTTTACTAGACAGCAGTATCATGATACAGTGTCTTTACTACAAAGTTGTATCATGATACAATGTCTTCACTCTACAGTTATATATCATGATACAGTGTCTTCAATACACAGTTGTATCATGATACAATGTCTTCACTCTACAGTTATATATCATGATACAGTGTCTTTACTAGACAGCAGTATCATGATACAGTGTCTTTACTAGACAGCAGTATCATGATACAGTGTCTTTACTACAAAGTTGTATCATGATACAATGTCTTCACTCTACAGTTATATATCATGATACCGTGTCTTCAATACACAGTTGTATCATGATAGTAACAGCTTTCTCTATTTGACATTTCAGCCAATTATACTTTTCTGGACAGCAGCTTTAAGTCTCAAAACAAAACTGCCTTATAACACTACATAGCAGATGTTTACATCTTCAGAGAAGAGAAAGATACAGTACATTCAATTAATCTTAACTCAACCACAGTATTAAGTATGTGTCAAAGTAGTAAACTTGGCGATGAAGCGAAAAAAAAAAAGATGAAAGAGAAATCGCTAAACATTTATGACAACCGTAAGAATGTGTTGTTAAAATAGTTGTTCTCACCTGGACAACCTTGTGACCTAAGAGTCACATTTTCTTTTGCTACATGACTTCTGTTTTTGTACTCAACAAGATCATATAAACACCCATTAGGACATATATTGTCAAAGCTTGCAGGGTAGCAACAGTGTAAACTGCTTTATTGAAAAGTTCTTTGAAATACAGACAAAATTGGAGCCAGAACTTTGTTTTTCCATTACTTTTAATCTTTAATAAATCCATCCAATTTTATTGAGGATTTCTTTTGGTCCATTAGGCGAGCAATCAGATTATTGTGGCTGGTTCCTCCAGTTCCCTCAATGGGTTTGAGGCTGAATTATTTATGAGCAACCAAAATAGCGAGTTGGTCGTTTGTCAAGTGACATGGATGAGGTTGTGTACGGGCATAAAATGCCTCCAGAAATTTGACCATCCATCCATCTTCTCTCTGGTGTAGAAGGTCAGCTGGGACTTCTCTACTTACTCACCCCACCTGAAGTTCTTGAGAGAAGATATGATCTCTCCATCATGTCCTGGAAGTGCCCTGAGGGAGGTCACACCTTGATGGAGTGGGGTGAGAACTATGTAGCTACCTAACTGGAAACCCTGGCTCCAGCTGCGACTAAATTTTAGGGTCCTAATCAAATGTAGGAGATCGATTCATTATGTAGTGCAGGGTCACGTAATTCCAGCCCGTGGGCCAGATCCAGCAATTAAAGCTATTTGGACTGGCCCATCCCCCATAAATAACGAACGTGTTTTCAGAAAGTTTCACCGAACAATGCTAGTTGAGTTGCCAAAGCTTCTTTTCACAATAAGCCGAGCTGCTGTTTAGCTAATGAAACATCGCCATCTAAAGCAATGCAAAGTTGAAAACAGAATATTTAACATATGACAAATGGACTAAAAATATCCACTCATTGCAAATGCTCAAGGTATACCCAAGTACCTCTTGTGTATCGATGTCTGGGCCGTCAACAAGTAGTTTAACGTGAGTAGAAACGCAAGTGATTTATACCATTGTGTATCTATTTTTAATCTGTTTGCCTAACATTCAACAGGAAACAGTGTTTGACCGGCCACAGGCTGAACAGGCTTCCGAAAATCTGGCCCTCAGGACATTTTCGTTGAAAAGAAGTAAGAAGTATTTATTCTGAGAAGGTTACTACATGAGACAAAGGTAGTATCAATTGTTTTCCATAATATGAGTCAAATATAACTCACTGATAAAGTAAGTAAGTAAGTGATTTTTATCTGTAATGCACCTTCGCAGACCAGGGTCACAAAGTGCTTAAACAACAAGACAATACACAGTTAAAAATACCCACGTTTTAAAAGACTAAACATAGAAGCCCCAGATAATTAAGTTAAGACCTGGACAGATAAAAAGGTCTTGAGATGTTTCTTGAAGGAGTCAGTGGACTCCATCAAATGCAGAGGAAGTGGAAGATCAACAGTCTGGGTCACACACTTTGGGTTAAGAACACAAACTGGAACAAGAAAAAAGACAAATGAAGGGAGTAAAAACACAACCGAGTAACTCAATTTATGAGAAAAACTACCAAACCAGGAATGTACTTCCTATAACTTTATCTGGAAATCCCACTTTTGACGCCATCTTGATGATATCGCCATGTTCCGTCGGACGGTGCAGTTTTGCGCCTCCCTCGACCTTCGCCTGTCTTGTCATCGCGGTGAATTGTTTTTCCCGTAAAGAATATGCTTAACTTCTTTAAGTTCTTTTCTGTACCGTGACTTTTTTTTATGATGTCGCTGCAGCTCACACATTTTCACCTCCATTCATCATAATAAAGCGCTCTGACATAAAGTCCCGCTAAGACGATGTCACCGGAGTCATTACGGAGCCAAGGACTGTCGGATTACAACTTATAATATAAATATATGATCAAAGCAGCGGCGACTACACCTGCTGGGGGGGGGAAGGAAAAAAAGACTCTCGCTCTGATAAGGCTGTTGGGGCCACTTTATTCATCTCTCTGATTAGAAGTGGACCCTAATGGCCCTTCAGTTCTAAGTGCGATGAATCATCGGCTCAGTGTCCCCGGGCCCCGGTGATGTCACCGAGGACATGTTCGGTGACGGCGGGCCTCAGCCGTGACACGCTGATCCCAGGCGGCCTTTTGAGGCTGACCCGATACTTGACTGGTGCAAGTGGGCTCAAACAGGACAGATACCGTTTCAAAGGCATCCACACACACACACACAGAGACACACACACTCACAAATCTTATCTTTGCGCCTGCCCTGGCCCTCACCCCTTGCTCTTCCTGTTTTTCTCAGAGGCCCCAGGAAGATTCTTCGCTCTCTCTCGCTCGGCATCATCAGCCGAAAAAGTCGTGGCGAAGTTATTAGTGCTGCTGGGAGAGACACTTTGAGGAGTATCCACCGCTGAGGGGGTGATAAGTGGGCGATCATTAGACGCCCCGGGAGTACAAGCCAAATAGAATTAGACGACGCACGCCACGAGATCAGAACCTCGTCCAAAAAAAAAAAAAAAATCTGTTAGGACACTGGGATCAAATTAGATGCAGAAATCCCGTCTTAAGCAACAAGCATTTTCATCGGCACGTCAGCTCTGTGGGCTACTTGTTTCATTTCCAGCCCCGACACACACACACACACACACACACAAAAAAGAAAAGAGCCAACCGTCGGTTCAGAGGGGGAGAGCAATGAGTCAGATCCCGAGCACCAATTATATCTGCACCCTGAAGTCTCGACGCACACGGATCCACACATGTAGCTGCCAAGAAACGCATGTAGCAGTCGGAGAATAACAGAGTGGAACAGGGAATCGCACATGCGTGCACGCACACAACCGCACACTCTTGTTGACCATCACGCAGCCAAGGGACTGTGAAAGGGGAGCGGGGGGCGGCTAGGGGGGTGGCGGGGGGCTCGGTGAGGTCGCTTTGAAGTTTCTATTCAGGTCTTTGTCCCATTCAGGCTCGCTGGCAGTCGACATCTCTACTAGAGCCCCCTCCCGACGTCACACACGAGAGAAAAGAAGCCCCGGCTACAGGTCCTGTCCATCACACAGACCTTAATTAGAGTGGATTCAAATGCAGCCTTTTGTAACCCTCCTCGCTCTCTAGTCTCTCTTTAACACCCACTCATTCCACTCTCTCATTTTCTCTCATTCATTTCGCCCCCCCTTCTTTTTTTTCCCCATTTCTGTTGCCCTTCTCTTTCCTGGCAGGGAGCGGGGCACCTCTCCAGACGTCGTACCTCCCTCCCCATCTCCCGAGTGTGACCTAATGATTGACAGACAAGTAGCCTCGGAGAAAAGCCTCATCTATCAGAAGCCTGTAATTCCATTAGAACAGGCAGGAATCGCCCCCCGAGGCGGTCGTTTTTCGTCGGCATATTCTCGGCATCACTTTTTTCCCCTTTTTCCGCTCACCCCTCCGGGCCGCCGACAAAGTGCAGTTTACCCCTTACAAATAATTCCGGCGAGCTAATAACATGTGTGTGCGTCGGCGTGTCTGAATCCTTTTTTTTTCTCCATCAAGAATGGTCTTTGATTCGACGCTTCAAAGAAAAGTTTCTCCTTTCAAATTCTAATCACATGCGAGCGTCTAAAGGTATAATACTCGAGGAGCCGCGGCCGGTTAAGATCGGTGGATCACGACCGACTACTAATCAGCGTCATCAAGAGCCAAGAGTGTTTACATGTCGACAAAGAGAAGGACGCTTTGAAACAGACGTCGTCTGGACTCTTATCGGGAGCGAGCGCTGATATGATGAGCTGATGTTTGGCCCCCTTCTTTTTTTTGTCGAGACCATCGATGTCAAGTAGGATAAGATCAAAAGTTAGCAGCACAAAGATGATAGCGCTAGCTAGAGAACGTGGAGATACCAGCTGGTGCTGTGGTAAGAGGCACTGAGATGCTGCAAACCCCTGCCAAGGGCTTTTAGAAATCAACTTCCATTCGGGTGAAACGCTACTAGACCGAGAGTCATGTTAGCTTTTGGTGACGCCGCCGAAATTAAATCACGTTATGTTTGTTTGGTTTTCATTCTTTAAAGAAACAATTTACAAATACAATAAAACAGTTTTTTATCACTATACAAACAATTTTCAACTTTATACAACCAGTTTTTGATCTCTATTGAAACACTTTTGAACTACAATCAAAAGTTTTCATCTCTATACAATAAATCTTCAACTTAAATCCAAACAATGTTCACTGTATTCGAAAACAATTAAAATATTTATTGAAACACTTTTGAACTACAATCAAACAATTTTCCTCTTTATTGAAACAATTTTGAACTAAAATCTAACAATTTCCCTCTTTATTGAAACACTTTTGAAATACAATGAAACAATTTTCAACTGTATCCAAACAATTTCCCTTTGTAAACAAACTATTTTCAACTACAATAAAATTATCTTTACGCCATTGTCAATCTTTTTTGAAACAACGTTGAACTATATTCCAAACATTTTCAACTGCATTCAAATATGAATATATATATAACAATTTTCATCTATAATCAATCACTTTTTACCTGTTTTCAAACTATTTCCAACTGTATTCAAACAATTTTCATCTATAATCAAACACTTTTCAACTGTATTCAAACAATTTTCAATTGTATTCAAACAATTTTCATCTATAATCAAACACTTTTTGATTGTTTTCAAAGAATTTTAAAATGTATTCAAACAATTTTCATCTATAATCAAACACTTTTCATCTATAATCAAACACCTTTTAACTGTTTTCAAATCATTTTAAATTGTATTCAAACTAATTTCATCTATAATCAAACACTTTTGAACAGTTTTCAAACCATTTTCAACTGTAATCAAAAATATTTAATCTATAATCCAACACTTTTGTAACTGTATTCAAAGAATTCTCAACTAGAATCCAACAATTTGCATTTGTTATCAAACAAAATGAATCTATAATCAAACACTTTTTAACTGTTTTCAACCCATTTTCAACTGTAGTCCAACAATTTCCGCAAACAAGAGAAGAAAGGTTATTTGTATTTCTGCCATTCATTTACTCTTTTCTATCTGATCGTTATTGAACTTTTCAGTTATCTCTTCCATAGACTGACAGTGAACACACAACAGTCTGAAGTACAGAGTCAACAAGTCGATGAATCCAGAACAAAGGAACACAATCTTATGACTCCATTCTTCCCGTCTGTGTCGTAACCTTTAGTTTCTTCTTGTTTGTTTTCCAACTTTTTCTCTCCCCCCGTTCACCTCTATCACCTGGTCCTCCCTGACTACTCTCTTGACCGTCTCCGATCACACTCCACACCTCACTCCTCTCCGGTTAGTCCGTCCAGGGTTGGTGTCACTGATTCTACGGATCCTGATCCTCACCTGCCTCGACTCTTCTTCGTGCCTCCAGGACCTCAGATAGCTCTGGACGCTCGCTGACCTCCTGTGTGTCCAGACCGGACCCAAGAACACATGCAACTCAGAGCTGTGTTCTTATTCTTAATTATTATTCTTTGATCCTCTGTGACAGTGGATTTAAATTAATATTCAGTTGTATTATTGAACATTGTGAAAATACATTTAGGTTGTATTTCCTTCATATTCAGTAGTGCACAATATTCAGTAGAGAGTAATGATCCAAACTGATTGTGTAGTAGTAATAGTTAAAACAATCTGCACTACACATTTACAATTTTTTAACACACTAACAATCTGCACTACACATTTACATTTTTTTAACACACTAACAATCTGCACTACACATTTACAATTTGTTTAACACACTAACAATCTGCACTACACATTTACAATTTGTTCAATACACTAACAATCTGCAGTACACATTTACAATTTGTTTAACACACTAACAATCTTCACTACACATTTACATTTTTTTAACACACTAACAATCTGCACTACACATTTACAATTTGTTCAATACACTAACAATCTGCACTACACATTTACAATTTGTTTAACACACTGACAATCTGCACTACACATTTACATTTTTTTAACACACTAACAATCTTCACAACACATTTACAATTTGTTCTACACACTAGCAAACTGCACTACACATTTACAATTTGTTTAACACACTAGCAAACTGCACTACACATTTACAATTTGTTCAACACACTAACAATCTGCACAAACTCATGCTATATTTCTATTTTTTTTAAATGTTGTACAAATATTTATTTAAAAAAAATGAAATACACAATATACTGACCATTATAATACATATCTTAAAACAGCTGTAAAAGACACTATCTTTGGATCAATGGTTCACTTAATTGCATTATTTATAATAGAGAAGATCAATTCTGTTGTCTGTCAAGTAATGGTCCAAGAATCGACCCCTGCTGAACTCCATTTCTCATCATTAATCACTTTTCCTCCCCTATTTTAACAGTATTAATGTGGTGTTTTTGACAATTAATAAGTAGGTTAGTAATCAAATCGAATTACCTTTTTAAAAAACCTAACATACTTTACAAACTTCTCTACACGACTTGTATCTTTGAAAATACTCGTCTCTGATCGTATCCTTTCTGGTCACTTTCAAGGACAACCTCGGCATCTTCTCCGCTGCCACTTCCGATTACTTACGTTGGAGCTGCCGTCTCCGACACGACACTGCAGCCCGAGAAAATAAACGGCGCCATCTTATAAACCTGACGACTTCACGGAGACGGATGCAAATGCACACACATGGCTGGAGGTAGAAGGGCAGTGACATTTCTTAATCTGACCTTTGACATTATGTCGGCAAACGGACGCAGGGCAGGAGACTGTGAGGTTACAACAGAAACAAAAAGTAGGATGAAAAAGAAAGTAAAAAAGTTTCAACACAATACACGTTTAAACAATAATAAAGAAATAATTGTTCATTCAATCAATCTGCACTACACATTTACAATCTGTTTAACACACTAACAATCTGCACTACACATTTACAATCTGTTTAACACACTAACAATCTGCACTACACATTTACAATTTTTTAACACACTAACAATCTGCACTACACATTTACAATTTGTTTAACACACTAACAATCTGCGGTACAACTTTACAAATCGTTTAACACACTAACAATCTGCACTACACATTTACAATGTGTTCAACACACTAGCAATCTGCACTACACATTTACAATTTGTTTAACAAACTTACAATCTGCACTACACATTGACAATTAGTTTAACACACTAACAATCTTCACTACAACTTTACAATTTGTTTAACACACTAACAATCGGCACTACAACTTTATAATTTGTTTAACACACTAACAGTCTGCACTACACATTTACAATTTGTTCAACACACTAAAAATCTGCACTACAACTTTACAATTTGTTTAACACACTGACAATCTGTACTACACATTTCATTTTCATTTTAACACACTAACAATCTGCACTACACTTTTACAATTTGTTTAACGCACTAAAAATCTGCACTACGCATTTACAATTTGCTTAACACACTAAAAATCCATACATCACAATATTTACAAGTTGCGAAAATACCAAAAATTTCAATGTACACATTTACTATTTGTGTAACATGCTAATATTTTAGTGAGTTGAAAAGCGCTATATAAATACAAATTACTGACTTACTTACTTAGAAGTTAAAAAAAAGAATTACAATTTGCGTAACACACTAAAAACTGTTATAATTGGTGAAACATTATTTGTTTTATTTTGTATTAAATGCTTTCAGTGAGCCTTATAGTCTGGATAAAAAGTCTGAATTATTGAATGAAAAACAAGTCATATTTGAACAGAAGAAAATCGAAATAGAAAATACTGTGAAAATATATGAAAGAAGAGATCAAAGCATATAACTAATCAAGTAAAATAAACAATACATTTTTTAAAGTATCTTTGGCACACACTGAACTATTTTGGGTGACAATGAAAATCTAAACAACCACAAAAGCCTTTTGTTGGATTGAAACAAAAACAGAGGTTTGCTGAGCTTCCGGCCATCTTGGATGCAGTTTTTCGTGATATTAAAGCAAAACAGGATCTTAACCATCAGGCGTGGATGTTTGCTGTAATCAGCACTTTCCTGTCAGTCACGGCGGCTCAGATGAGTAGAGAAAGAAAGAAGAGTTGGAGGCTCCAGAGCAGCAGCAGCAGCAGCAGGAGGAAGTCGTCTGGACTGTAATCAAGTCGACCACAAACAGGAAATCTAAGTCTGCGGATGCCCCAGCTGTTGTGTTTGGGCTCGCCTCCGCCGCCGCGCTTCAATCAGGGCACAATGATTCGCTCACACACCAACCTTCAAGTGTCAGCCTCCCGAAATAGTCCGTTTAGATTATCGCAGCGTTTTCCCACTGTCCTGCTGGCTCCACGGTGTTTGTCTTCATGTCGGCGCGCATCCGTCCTGAGTGAGCGATGAAGAGGCGCGAGGTCGAGGTGGACGTACATTTTAGTCAAATGTTCATGGAGAGCATTAGGTGTGATGAGGAAAAATTATACATATATATGAAGTCTGAAGATCTTTCTAAAAGGTTTGTCAGTTTAAAAAAATAATACATTTTAATGTAATTTGTAAAATATGCTTTAAATGCTAAACTTCATTTGATTTACTAAAAAATTCCCCCAAAATGTTTTTATATCAATTAAATATTGTTATATAAAACTATTTTTCTGCTTTTTTCAGGGATTATTTTCTCCTTGTTCCTCATTTTTCCAACTGGATTCTGTCATTATTTGATGTTAGTTAGTGTATTAATAATAAGCATCATTATTATACTGACATAGTCGAAGTTTTTTTGTTTTTTTTGTGGAGTAAACAAATAAAAAATAAGAAAAATACATCACATTTAGAACAACAATTTAATTTTATTCCAATTTTTTTTTTCATTTTTCTTGTAAGAAAAAAAAGGAAAAGTCATGAAAAGTACATTCTTTGTGTTTGTGTTAAAATATGCACAGAGAAAGAAGAATTTTAATTGAATAGAAAATTGCAAACTTACAATATACAGCATTAATATTGAGGAAAAATGTATCTCAAGTGAGACGAAATAATGAAAATGAAATTAAAATACAATTTGGAAATGGATTTGCTTTTTTAAAATCTAATCATTTACAACAATAAAAGCTGAAATTCTATAAATATACGACTTCAAACATGATCAACCAAAACGTTGTAGCTATGAATCACTAATAAATATTAATAAATAAACTGTAAAGTAAAACCGAATAAAAGTAAGTAGAATGTCAGAATTTCAATAAATGAATTAGGAAACCTCTGGAAATATAAACTGTACATTTAGAAAAATACATTAACATCATATATACTGCACTGAAATAATGCAGTGAAAACTAAAATAGTTGAAAAAAAAGATTTACAACATAACTTAGTAGTAATTTGTAGCTATTTAAATAATACCGACATAAAAGTTATTTATAAAAGTGTTTGTTGAGCATAAAAAATTGTGGATCCATGAAAAATTGAACATAAACAGGATTTTGAAATGATCGCGGGTCTCTTCCGGACTGACCCTGAGGGTCCAGACAAGGACGGTGAGAGGACCCTCGGTGGCCCCGGGGCCCCTGTGATGTGCAGGACGTGCAGTCTGAGTAGTTAATGGCCGTTTGATATTGATTTCAGCTGCAACGTCCACATCACATGTTCCGTGTCTTCCTCAGATAGCAAAGGTTAACCACTTGACCCCGCGAGGCTTCGGGTCAGACCCGGGTCCATAGATCCGGTTCACAAGGCCCCTGGTCCACGGAAGGCCACGGCCCTCTGGTCCTCGGGTCTGGACCTGCACCACGGGGGCAACTCTCCGGGCTTCATTAAGCGCAGATTAAAAGGGGGATTTTTGGCAGTGATTTATTTACAGTCGCCGTGACGACTGCCGAGCTGACTCCAGGCCACTGTGGAATGATGATGTCACGACTGCAGTGTTTGCTCAGCGTAAATATCCGATTGGGAAGGAACTTTGTCCTTGGCAGCAGGGTTCATCCGGTACACAGAAAATCTCTCCTCGTTACTCATTTTTCCAACTGGAGACTGTCATTTTTGGGGTTTAAGTCGCGGATCAATCACGAGCGGAAGGATTACACTGTCATAGTCCAGATTGATGTTTTCACTTTTTTTTTAACCAAAATGTTTGGCTAGGAAGCCGTTTTTTTTAAAATACAACATTTGAAGACTGTAGATTATAAATAAGGTAAAGAGTTCAACTATTTAAATAAATATAAAATAATAATAATCCTCATGGGCCACATTTTATATAGTGACTGTTGTTAGGGACCGTCAAGCAAACTATAAAGTGAGAAAAATATATCATGAGATACAATTTGAAAACATTTTATTAAATTCTATTTTATATTTTAAATAAATCTGTTATAAGCAGCTTTTTATTTTCAAATAATTATTCGATACTCCCTTAAATATTAAAAAAAAAAATTATAATAATTATAGAAATAACAAAAACGGACAAAAAAAACCCTACTTTAAAGATATTGACAGTTGGATTAGTAATGAATACCTAAAATACACACAAAATAAAATAGTTAGTTTCAACATGATCTTTGGCCTCACGAGGGGCTACATTCTGTAAATACAGTCAAAGGGCCACTTGTGGCCCGGGGTCCGGATGTGGCCCTTTAAGTCATTCTAAGTGGCCTTACTGATGTTTTGCTCAGAATTTAAGAACATTTAGGTTCATGTTGATCTAAAGACGCCATTATTAAAGTTAAGAAACTGTTAATGTCAACAATTATATAGAGACTTTGAATAATAACACAAATAATCATCACAATCAGACTAATTTTTACCGTGAAAACAGATTTTGGTGAAGAGTTTGACCCCTAGTGTGATTTAGTTAGATGATGTTTGATTGGTTATTTTTTGTTTGTTTGGAATTAGTACATTTTGTCTTGTTTTTCTAAATTTAAAATCAAATGGCTCACATGTTAAATAAGAAACTCAATATACAAACTCAATACAAAACTATATAAAGAATAATAATCCCTAAATCCTAAGGAATATTTCCATCTCAAACACCATTAAAACAATGGCTTCTCCCCTCGTGACGTCGACCCGCCGTCTTCCCGCTGAACAACACCAGACCGTCTTGTTCCATTCTCTGCGAGCCACTTTATTACTTTCATTATCCAGTCCTCCCCTGGTGTATTTAGCTCGGCCCCGCCGCGCCCTCCTCGTTCCTCCCTCATAAACCTGTTTTATTTCCCGAGTAAAGACTTTGTCTGTCACCACACGTCTCCTCCGTCGCTCCACCTCCACTGATGTGGGCCACACTCTGGAAAAGAAGGTCCCTGAATAGACGCTCGACAAGTGATTTATAGACGTTTGTTAAATCATTAATAGGACGTTTAAAAAAGCTTTTTATAGTCGCCTTTTGGTCTGTTCTTGTAGTTGAGTTTGAATGACAATCAAAAGGAGCTTTTTTTTGGACTGACGTGTTGTTCTGAGAGTTAACGTCGACGTTAAATCGTTAAATCAACACGTGAACTGAATACAGAACCTCAGGCAGAACGAATATTGAGCATGAACATGTTTTGAAGTTATTACTTTATGAAGTCTGAAATCTCGTGGAAGGAGAGGTTACGAGAGCGTATAGGTGTACATTAGGACCTAATAATGGGCTTCACTCCTCCTTGAGCCAGCTGTATTCATGCCCCGCTTTGTTTATACAACGAGTCCCTTATAGGTGGAGACTTCCGGGATTGATGATATGCTTGCTAATAATGAAATGTGCTAATAACATTAACATGCTAATAATGTTGACATGCTAATAAAGATAACATGCTAATAATGCTAACATACTAATAATGCTAACATACTTATAATGCTAACATACTTATAACACTAACATACTAATAATGCTAACATACTAATAACGCTAACATATTAATAATGCTAACATACTAATAATGCTACCATACTAATAACGCTAACATACTATTAATGCTAACAAACTTATAATGCTAACAAACTTATAATGCTAACATACTAATAACAGTAACATCCTAATATGCTAACATACTGATAACGCTAACATATTAGTAATGCTAACATACTAATAATGCTAACATACTAATAACACTAACAAACCAATAACACTAACATACTAATAACGCTAGCTTACTAATAATGAAAACATGCTAATAACACTAACATACTAAAAACGCTAAAATAGTAATAAGGCAAGCTTACTCATAATGAAAACATACTAATAACACTTACATACTAATAACACTAACATACTAATAATGCTAACATACTAATAACACTAACATACTAATAACACTAACATACTAATAATGAAAACATGCTAATAACACTAACATACTAAAAACGCTAACATAGTAATAACGCTAGCTTACTCATAATGAAAACATACAAATAACACTAACATACTAATAATGAAAACATGATAATTATGTAAATGTGCTCATAACATTAACATGCTAATAATGTTAACATGCTAACAACGTTAACTTGCAAATAACACGAACATCCTAATAATATTGACATGCTAATAATGCTAAAATGCTTTACAATAATGTATCTGAGGAAAAAGAACTTTACTGTGTAGTCTCTGAGTTAAGTTTTTGTGCTTCGTCAGCACACTCTGGTTTCCTCACACTGTTAAAAAAAACCCTAGAGAAGATCAATGCTGCAGCTAATCTGTGTGTGTAGTCTGTAGTGTCCCTGGCTCGACCCAAGTAGCCAACTAGACTAATAAGCAGAAGAAGATAAATGAAAAAAGGGACGTAAAGCTTGCAAATGTAGTTTGCGACCAGCATATGGTCACTAAATATGTTTGCTTTTCCAAGAGAGAGTTTTATTGAAATGCCTGTCTGAGACACATCTTGGACAAATTTAGAGTATCCCAGTGACCCCTCAGTACGTATAGTGAACGAAAAGCAGACAAAGTAAAGGTCCACCTCGTATAACCGTTTGCACCAATCATCAGCATCTAAAAGTATATAAATCAGAAGCTTTCCTTGCCAAAATACACAGAGAAATAAAGAAATGTCCCCTTTGCTCACCTTTACAGTTTGTGTTCTGGTGCCAGCAGACTTTTTCCCCGTGGATATCAAACATGACACCGTAAATAAAAGTTTTAACTGTCTTCCAGGGCACGTCCCGGACATCTGGGAACCCTAATGTAAATGAAAGTCAAATGTTTCTGCGCAGACTTGACGACGTGTTGATCTGTCAATCTCTGCTATACAAGCAACAGATTTGACAAAGAAAAGAGTTTCAACTGGCGGCTAAAGCTAGTTAGGAAAACACGCTAACGTTTATTTGTTATGTACCAGTTACAAAAACATCTGATGATATAAATAAATAAACATCCACGACCGAAAAAAAAAAGAATCTGGTCCATCAAAACAAACACTCATTAAAGCTCCACTTTGGTCCCGGCGTCTGGGTATGAGCACCGGTGGTATCACAGTACACGCCGGCTATTTATAGACTCACTAATCACAGCCACACATATACATTAACACCGTGACCTCATTCTGTACAATCGCCAGGGTTTTTATATCAGGCGCTCTGACGAGGAAGTCCTGAAATCACGCTGTTGTGGGACTCAAGGTCGATTAATCAGGTGTCGCGCTCGACATTATGCGTTGAGTAAGATTTGTGTTTCTGTTGCAGCGCTGCTCTGTCGCAGCACTAGGCCATTAACTTATTATGTAAGTGTTGCTATTTATTTGTTTTTATGCTCCTCCGCTTTTACAGAAGGCCAACGCAACGGTTGCTGTCAGGCATTTCTTCACTGCACATTAATATTGCAGTTGGGGGATGAAAGAAATCATAATTAAACGATGAAGTTAGCGACCAAAACAGTTTTCATGTATTGGATTTAAGATTATTTTACTAAGTGATGTCATGAGTGGGTGGGTGGGTTGGTAGGTAGGTAGGTAGGTGGAATGGTAGAATGGTAGAAATGTTGGTAGGTAGGTAGGTAGGTAGGTGGGTAGGTGGGTAGGTAGGTAGGTAGGTAGGTAGGTAGGTAGGTAGGTAGGTAGGTAGGTAGGTAGGTAGGTAGGTAGGTAGGTAGGTAGGTAGGTAGGTAGGTATGTAGCTAGCTAGGTCGGTAGGTAGGAAGTATGTAGGTAGGTAGGTAGGTAGGTAGGTAGGTAGGTAGGTAGGTAGGTAGAATGGTAGAATATTAGAATGGTTTGTAATTAGGTAGGTAGGTAGGTAGGTAGGTAGGTAGGTAGGTCGGTAGGTAGGTAGGTAGGTAGGTAGGTGGGTGGGTGGGTAGGTAGGTAGGTAGCTAGGTAGGTAGGTAGATAGGTAGGTGGGTAGGTGGGTAGGTAGGTAGGTAGGTAGGTAGGTAGGTAGGTAGGTAGGTAGGTAGGTAGGTAGGTAGGTAGGTAGGTAGGTAGGTAGGTAGGTAGGTAGGTAGGTAGGTAGGTAGGTAGGTAGTTGGGTAGGTAGGTAGGTAGGTAGGTAGGAAGGAAGTATGTAGGTAGGTAGGTAGGTAGGTAGGAAGGAAGTATGTAGGTAGGTAGGTAGGTAGGTAGCTCTTTTGGTGGCCTACTACTACTAGGGGTGCATTTAGGAATGTTGGTAGCAAAATGGTTTGGTAGGTGTGTAAATAGGTAATGTGGTAAATGAATGAGGAGAAAAGATGAAAGGGTTGGTAAATGGAGGTGGGTAGGTAGGTATGTAGGTGGTCTATTGGTAGATGAGAAGGCACGTGTAGATAGGAAGGTAGCTTTGCTAAATAATAGTTAATTAGGCAAATCTAAGTAGGCATATATATCTCTGGGTGAGCGAGGAGGTGTAGGCCGGTAGGGGTGTAGTCAGTAATTTAGCTAGCTAAACAACGGCGGTAGGTAGGTAGATAAGTGGGTGGGTAGGTAGGTAGTTAGAGAGAGAAACGGGTACATTGTAGTACAGTAGCTACAACGGATGGAATGTGGGTTTGAAAAGACTAATGACAGTGTAGAAACTCTGTTGATAGAAAAGTGATTCAAAACACAGAGAGCTGCTTCATCCTTCCATAAACAATGATTAAGTAACCTGGAATGTCGGCCATGTTTGCTCGCTGTAATCCTCTGGAATGGCGCTCCACTCTTGTGTCGCATATGTTGTCTTTGTGTCAGAAGGTGGGTAGGACAGGTGAGGGAGGCGAGGAGTCACTTGTCTGGGTAGTTGGGCTTGGTATCATGCTGTTTGATTGTAATGGCTCAACAAAAGCCCCCCCGCGGAGGCTAACTGACCCGTGGTTCGAAAGAAAGCAGCTTCATTCTCCTATAAACAACTATTAAATAGTAGAAAAAAAAGTGGAACGTCAACAATATTTACTCAGCGTAATCCCGGGGAATGTTGATGCTCTCTCTTGTCACATGTGCTGGCAGGATACAATATGCTGTTTCCAAAGATTAAACTGCTTCCCGACACAGATCTGTGTGTAATACTGTACTTGGCTCGCAGCTGTGGCTTGATCACAGTCTTGCAACAACAACTGTCAGACTATTATGGTCCCGCGGCTCCTTTCCTATTGGACGGCACCGCCGACACGGCTGCTCTTGGTTGGCCCTTCCTAGATCTGGTGTCGAATCAAAGAAACGTGATTGGCGGCTGACGTATCGAAATAAAGGCCCAGACCATCCTCGTCGTTCGCAAACTGTCATTGCGACGTGTTTGTCGTCGCCACGGCGACGGCCGCCGCCGGTTCCGAGGGGATGTAGCCGCGGCTCTCGTGTCCCTTTAACCCCCGTGTCCTTTCTTATCAGGCGCACACAGGGTGTCGTGTTGTTGCTCAGCCCGAGATTTACAAGATTCCTCCGTCCGTCCTCCAGTGTCACAATAAAAATAACTCACGCCTACATTCTTACACACTCGTTACGAGGGGGTTACCTGCGGCCGGATGATGGTGGATTATGAGCACAGTCGAGGGCCCGACAATCAATCAATCACTTCTACAATATTGTCCAATAATCAAAATATACATATTTATATATAATATATGTATATATTTGCAGATATGGCTATTACATATCTTTAAAAAAATGTTTTTTAATTTTTACCAAAGAATATATTCAACAAATAATTATAAAATGGGATTTTTATGATTTTATATTAAAGAAGTAAATTAATAATATTTTTTCCCTTAATATAGGGCAGTGATGTTAAACTCACTAGCACCAGGGGCAGAAATATGATATCATAGTCTAAGTCACGGGGCAAACTTATGTTAATGTTTACCATATGTACCCGACACTGCTTTAGTATATATATCATTGTGATAGTATCTTTTAAATCTTGGATGATGAATGTAACATAGATTTTCTGTTATGTTCACTAACATATTTCCTGCATATCCATTAAAAACTGTTTTATAAAGTTACCAAACATTTTTACACTCACGGGCCACATAACATGACTTGGTGGGCCAGGTTTGGCCCCGGTATCACACATTTGTAGTATTGGACTATTTACAGTATTGGACCATTTATTTTTGTTTGTATAATGTGATTTTATTGTATCTTGTTTACTTGTAACGTGTCCTTAATTGTCTTGAAAGGCGCTTGTAAATAAAATATAGTACATACATTACAATAGATTATTATTATTATTATTATTATTATTATTATATATTATTATATAAAGCCAATATTAACAAATATATATATATATATATATATATTTATTTATTTAAATATATTTATATTTTTAATTTAATTTAATTAAAAAATAAATAAAATCAAAGTTACAAATCAATACATTAATCGAATATTTTTTGCCTAAAGTAAGAATATTAACTTTCTCCATCTCTCAGCTGGAACTCTGGTTTCCTCCCATTGCCCAAACGCAGTCATTGTGGATGAGCACAATAGATGAGAATGTGGGTGTTAGTGTTGTTCTTCTTCTTACGGAGTCCTCTCCAGGGGGTCCCACATCTGTTATTCCATGACAGCTGGAGCAATCTCGAGAATGGAAATGCTTGGTTTAAGAAATGACAACAAATAAAAGAGACCTCAGCGAAAAACCCAGAACTCACCAAGGACTGACGTTTCTATTTGAATAATCACAAAGTTGTGTCCCCACAGGGAGTCCCCCATAATAGAAGTACCATCTAAAAAAGTCAATTTACCTTCATGACACAGATGTATGAAAAAAAATCCGTCAGCCATTGACGTGTGTTAAATGTCGTTTAGATCCCCATTTGAATTGATTCACTAAAATCTCCACCTGAACTGAGAATTGATTCCCTTACAACCATTAGGGGGCGGTATTGATTGAATAAATGAATGAAAATGAAGAGAATTCTTCACCTCTCTCTCCCTCACACACACACACACACACTCACAGACACACAAAAGGGGCACAGACATGGACATGATCAATTATGTGTCAAGCATTTCTTCTTGAATGAATGAATGGCTCAGTGACTACAGGCTACCGACGGCCTATTGTCTATTGACACAGGAGAGTAAGTTCTCATGCAGTTCATTACCCCAAAAGGGGGACGACGAGAAAGAGATCCAAAAGACCATTAATCATCATACCCTTCAAAGCGAAGAAAAGACTAGACTTAAAATAACTGCTACTGTAATGGGACCCGCTAAATTCTCGACACTCAGAAGGAAATAAATCACACACGAATATAGAATCATGTTTGTGAGTCAGATTCCTGCCATTTTATTCAGGTGGAACTTACTGTAAACTAAATATAATTCGGTAACACTTTATGGTAGACGTCTGGAAAAAAAATACCAGTGTCAACAAGTGTCATGTGTACAGTTTTCTTCCAGTCGTCTTCTTGTAACAATGTTATTTATCCAAATAGATTCACAAGAAAAAATTCAAATGTATGTGGGAATACATACATAATACATATCTAAATACATGTTATCTATTGTATGGGTTGATTCTTTTCCAGTAAATTTTAATTCTAATTTAATTTATTTTTTTCATTTTGCGTGCCACTTGAATTTGATTCTTTTGTGTACACTAAACAGTATTTGTTTGGTACAAACTTGACATTTTCAAATGTTACCACGCAAAGTTTTCCACCTAGTTTTGATGAAAAATACATGATATGAACTTAAATAATATGACTTTTTTTTTTTTTATAAACATTAATCAAAAAAACGTTACTTTCCAATATTTAATTTACTTACAAAAAGTTTTTAAAAGTTCTCAAAGTATGCATGTATTTTCACACGGAAGTTGTATTTATAACTTTGAATTTATATAGGAAACAGTTTGTCAAATGTGTTTTTATTTGTCTGTTTCTTAAAAAAAACAAAAAAAAACAGGCCCTTTAAATAGGCGAACTAAGCCTGCATCTACGATAGATAATTGAATAAAAAAAAAAAGAAGTGGTTCTCCCAACAACCATGTAGTAAATCAAGTAGTTAAAGTTAAATGTTAGTTTTGTCTGTTAATAAATCAAAATATTTGTATTATTTATTTCAATTTTGACGAAAACGAATGATAGTTCTTTCTAACAATGTCATATGTTGACGTGTCATATAAAACCATAGCAATAACACGGTTTGTGTCATCGGTGTAAACAAAACAATGAGTCAAAAAATCCCCGAGCAGTACCACGTGTATCCAACGAAATAACCACGTGATCAATCACAATCCTCAACGACATAGCGTGACCGGCTCTATTACACCGTTATCTTCGCGGGGGGGCCGGCCCCCAATTATGCCCCATTAGTTAAAAAATACTTCTTTTTTTCAAAATGGTTTCCCTCGACTTAATAAAAAACGTTTTTAAAATGCATTTCCTCTCCTTTTTTTTTAGAAAAGGTTCCAACATGACCAAATAACTCCAAAGTTCGTTTCAATTTAGGGTCGATGGTTCTGTTAGAAGGTAAAGGGTCAGCCCAATACCCGTCTACCCCTCCTCCCTCCCCCTCCTCCCCTCCCTCCCTCCCTCCACGTCCCTATGAATGCCGTCGCTTCCTGCTTTTGGCGAGCTCCGTGATTGGCCGCTGCGCGCACGGTGGGCTGGACCCCGCTGAGCTCGCCTCGACTCCGGTTACAGTTGGGATCGAGCTGCGGCACGAACCGGAGCGCGCACTTTGAGGAGCCACACAAACACAACCGGCGTGGATCTACGGAGCGAGCGGATTCTTTAAAACCGGAGACGCCTCTTCTTCTACTCCGGTTCCGAGGGTTCTTTTTTTTTATATACATTTTTCGAGGAAAAAAAAGGGAGAAAGACGGAGGGACTCGCGCCGGAGTTGGAAGTAGACGCGACCCCGCCGCTGGAGCTCCTGAAAAAAAAAAAACGCCGGGAGGAATATTTACAATTCCTTTTAGAAAAAGAAGAAGAATAGCAGGGGGTTGGAGGAGGAGTGTGGAGATAACCCTGGAATGAAGTGGAGTCCGGGGGTCGCGCCGTGGAGTTGTGACTGATGGATGAATGTGGGCATCTGTAGGGGCCACGCAGCGACAGGTACACTGACAAAAGACCAGAATCTTTCTTTTCTTTTTTTGTAAAAAAAAGGGCTGAACCAACGGGTCACATTTTTGTGAGTTACCTTTTCCGAATCTCAAGGACACACACGGGGGTCTCAACAGCTCGGGGCACAAGGACATGTATCTGATATCGACCTCTCATGCCCCCGACTGATCGACGCTCGCCTCCCCCGCCGATCGACGCTGCCAGCCGGCTGAGCGACTCTCCGACTCCCCGCTCTCTCCTCGTCCAGACCTCCAGCAGCAGCAGCAGCAGCAGCAGCAGCGGCAGCATCATGGCAGGCACCGGGTGTTGGAAGTATTACCTTTGGATCTTTATCCTCATGTGCAGGTCGGCGCTACCTTCGGCCAAGTCGCTGGAGACCATCATCTGGAGCTCCCAGAATTCAAAGTAAGACTTTATTTCTTTTTAAATAACTTTTAAATAGAGGCGTTTTTTTTAACGACTTTCCACCACTTGACTTAAGAAGTGTAACAGGTCTTTAATTGTAGTAATAATGGCGATATTATAGTCGCTTCATCGTCTTTAATATCAATAAAGTTTCTCTTAGTAGTTGTACGTCTTATTTATGAGCGATTTTTCACATATTACTTTGAATTAAGTGTTGTGTTATGATGCATACAAAACTGCAGTTTTAAAGTGCTGGTGCGTACAGAGGGTTTTTTAAAGGGCATTTTTTTTTCTTATCAGTCTGAAAGTAACTTTACAGCCGCTTCACAGACGAACACACCTTTTCCTGGAAACAATTTAACAATATAAACAGTTCATCTTAAAGGGATTTTCTGAAGATTTAAGAAATAACATTGAACTTTTCACGTAATTACTAAACATAGAATATACATTCTCAACAATACCTCTTATTTAAAATTATTTTAAAAAAAATCCATTTAATAAAAAGTACTGTTTTGATCCACATGTATCTGGACTCCTATCAGGAACATTTGACTATTCAACTAAACATACAATATACATTCATTCTCAACAATACCTCTTATTTAAAACTGTTAAAAAATTAAATCCACTTAATAAAAAGTACTGTTTTGATCCACATGTATATGGACTCGTATCAGGAACATTTGACTATTCAACTAAACATACAATATACATTCTCAACAATACCTCTTATTTAATAAAACTTTTAAAAAAATTAAATCCACTTCATAAAAAGTACTGTTTTGATCCACATGTATCTGGACTCATTTGACTATTCAACTTGGTTCTCAGGTGACTAGAGTGCTTCCACCAACTTTTTTGAATATAAGCAAAGTTCAAAGGGCATTAGAGCTTTTAAATCCCTTGAATGAAACTAAGATTAAACCACTTATTTACAACATGACGAGCACTCACTGTGGTTTGGGAGCCTGTCGCTGCTGCCTCCAGTGTCTGTGTTGAGTTTCAGTTGTTGCCTCGTACTGGAGTTGAGACACATTTGTTGAAATATGGTTTGCCTTTTTAACTTTTTTTCTAAACTTTGTAATATATTTATTTGTTAAAATTAAAGTTGGCCAATTATAAATCTGTATTTCTTACAGTAAGTCGTCCATTTTTGAGACGTAAAGTTGTATAAATATCTCACAAAATGAAAGACGCGAGCATTAATATCTTCACAAACATAAAAAAACACGTAGAAGTGGATTTTAATTTATTATATTTCTATATTATTCTGCTTAATTTGTCAAAAAACAACCAGATGACTTCTCTTGATCCTGAATGGTACCACATTCTTTTAAATTCAATATGAATAATAAATAATAAAGTAAAATTTACTTTTTGTCTTTTGTCAAGTACGTAGGAAGCTGAAGCAAAACATATATTAAATATTACCATAAATGTTAGTTTAATTATCATAAAATAAAAAAAATTAAAACTTTTTTCTTTATATAAATTAAAAATTTAAATCTAAAAACTTTTTTTAATTTACTTATAAATTCACAAACCCTATAAATTATGTAAATCTAGTGTCTAACAAGTTACTTTTAATTGAAATAATTCCATAATTAAAATGCAATTAGATAACTTCCACGTAATAATTGACGGATTAATGACAGACTAAGCAGCTTCAAGGGTACTCTTGGAAAACTGAATTAAGTCCAATTAAAGATGCAAGAAAAGTATTTTCCAACAATAATTTGTTGTTATCGTATTTATTTGTCACACTGTGTCTCACATTCTTTCATCCACAAGAAAACGTGTGAAACTGTAGGATTTTTTTTCAAACAGGAAAACCACTTCAGGTAGTTTATTTTTCTTAATTGCCCTGGCAAAGTCCCTCGCTGTATTTTCTGAAGCGAGAAGTTAAAAAAAAAAAGAAAAAGCAAATCATATTCTTTTCAAAGCAACCAGAGTGAGCCCAGACTGCTGATAATAAAAAAAGCTCTCTGGTAACAATTATCACCCACTTAGACTCGACTCCCACATTTGCATGGTGTTGGAAAAGCCGTGGGGGGAAACTTACCCCAAAAATAAAAAATAAAATAATAAAAGAAGCCCCGGTTCTCTGCTGCTGTTGTGCCTGGCGTCGCGGCGCTGACCTTCATTTGAGCTCGGAGCACGCAGAGGGGAAAATGGCGAGCTGCTCTCCTCGCTCATAACCAGAACTTATTCATTCGAGTGAATCCGTGATTTATCCCCCAAATGTCAGATGTCATAGGAGCTCGTTGTGCAGTCGGTGACTATGAATATCGCTGCCATGTTCACCCGAGTGTGTGTGCGAGTGCGGCCGGGGTCCTAATGGCACCCAAGTACGGCCCATCAGCTTTTATTTGACAAAGCCCTTGCAGAGGTAGTGGAACAATGAGCGTCATCACATATTCCAGCCACCAAACTTAAGTCTGAACAAAATGAACAAAAAAAAAAAGACATTTATTGATTGATGACGTCACCATCGGGGGGAATGTCTTAAAAGGTTACCACTTTTTTTTTTTTTTAAAGGGTTTTTCCATCTGTTTCTCCGCTCGGCGCTCTTGTAAAACGTCGGACGAATATTTCATAAAGTTCACAGTGGAACAATAATGCACTCTTGCGAAGTGTTCCCCCCCGATCTAATTACCCCGCCGCTCGCCGCCGAGAAAACAATAGACAATTATCTGGCTATTTGCAGGCGTTGCAATAACACAAGACAAACCTGTTTCTCCGTAGAAGTGTATCCGTCAGCAGTGTGCGCTCATAAAAAAAAGGGGGTGATAGTCGTGGAGCAATAAGCATCCATCATCATTGTTTGTTTTTCTATCCTCTGGTCTATATTGTGGGAACACAAAAGATGCCTCTGGAAACATATCTGGGTGACTTATCTAGATTTACGATGTCTTACTTCCTGTTCCCACTTTGGGGAGCGCGGCTGCCTTTGCTAATAAATTAATCCGGGGGTTTCGCTTGTGCACAGACACAGAAAATATAACAATAGCAATGCTTCCCCACAGGCCGTGAGTTATGAGGCGAGGTATAGCGAACCAGCAGGTTTTTTTTGGGGGGTGGCGACTACTGTGTGTGTGTGTGTTTTTTCGGCCCCCCTTTTGTGTGTTTTCTCCAGATATGGATTTGCATGAGAGGAAGCCATAACTCCAACTCCGGAGTTATCAATAACCGAGGTTTGCTTAATTGATTTCCCCCCGCCGTGCCCCCGGAAGACTACATACATCATCAAAAAAAAAAGAAACATTCCCGCCCAGCACTAAAGAGTTTTAATTTGAGGTTGCACGACTGGAAGAAGAAGAAGAGCTAGTCGTGCAGAAGACGGAGAGATGTGTCAAAATGTGGCCCCGACTCGGGACGAGGGGGGGGGGGAAGAAAAAAAAGAAGTCCCAACATTTGATCAGAGCAAATCGGATTACTTCTCATTTAGTTGAGTGGGATTACGGCAGAAAATGTCACTTTGTTATGACTGATCACGTCCCATCGGTTTGGCTGAAGCCAGAGCCTCACACACACACACACACTCACACACACACACACACACACACACACACACATACATACATAGGGAGCTAAGGAATGCTGCAGTGATGCCAATTTAATGATATTCCGACAAGGTTGCCACAAATGGTTCCCTCACGTCCTCTAACCTTCCTTAGCTAATATTTACCTCATGACCCGCCGACTCTGCAGCTTGTACAGCAGAACAGGAGACAAACAAGAAGGTGGGAACAAACTGAGTCGGCTTCTCAAACACCATCAGAAAACGCGTAACACTGCGGCGTTGAAAAAGATCTCCTGTACAAGTTTCGTCTCTTGTCATGAGTTAATATTTCATATACAATACTGTATCATCTCAACCATAATTGACTATATATGTATACTATAACACCGGAGCAATATCATTGAAAAGATGGTAGATGAAGCTAAGCTAAGACACTACTTGTCCTCAATAAGACGGAAGAAATGTATACCGACAAGTTCCCCCGTTTAGTTTCCGAGTCAAACGCCGCATTCAACGTTCTCTGTTACATCCTGGTTTCATCATTACAAATCCCGAATAATTTAAACCTCATCCATCATTTAAATGATGTTTTCTTGACATTTAAAAAAGGAATCGTGGTTTCAAGTGACTCTATTTTACGATGTATTTGAAAAATCTGTAGCGTGTATAAAATGTATATTTATTGTTCATCTTATCAGATACTGCCTCGGGTAAATATGTAAAAAAGAATAGATGAATAACAATTTCAAGAATATAAGAAACAAACACTGCAGATATAGCTGGCGTCATAAATAACAAAGTTATGTTCATTTAATTTAATTTAATTTATTGTTTGTTTTATAATAATGGTCGTTGTTACTGTAACTTGCATCAACAATATACAGTTTAGATTTGATAAATATTTAAAAATTATATTTTTATATTTTAAGTTAATTAGGTGCATTTAAGTTCATTTTTAATTAATTTATAATATAAACAAATTAAATATATAAACCCTTTTAAAAAAAACAATTAAAAAAACCTTCATCAACAATACAAGTGGTCGTGCAAATATTCAAAATAGCATCATTTCTTTCTTTCTCAGTGATGCAGTTTATTTGAGAACTGAAACGTGATTTGTCAAATGAGGATCAGGTGACGGGCTCTTCAGATCAACATCTCCGTGGTGTAACATGCATCCATACTTCTGAGGGAACAGCTTCAGGCAGGAAAAACAAAACTCTTGACATGAACTCCTAACATTTCGCCGAAGCTTGTTTTTTTTCCTTCTCTGACTAACTCTCGAACCTGGCAAAACAACACCAAAACCGTAAGTGTCGGCGTCGATAAAAGTCAATCTAATGCCGGTGTTGCTGAGGGGCCCCTTACTCATCTTATTTTGCCGGCTCCTGACCTTCGCCGGCTGAGTCACCGCCGCCTTTTTAACATGCTCACATGCTCCCAAAGTTCAGCTAGTTTGATGATTAATGTGCATTTGATCAGCCCTGTGATATTTAGATAAAAATATTTACTTGATTCTCATACGGTTGCCAGATGTTCAGAGAGAAAACCAGTCGTCTTTTTTTTTTTTCGGCTGATTAGTAAACATGCTTCACATATCGTTCGGCTTGTATAAGAACAAAAGCTCTAATTAATGTTCAAGCTTTTGTTTCATAATTGGCTTTTTTTCTCCTGATAAGGTGCTGGGAAAAATAATAGTTTTTCCTCTGTTGGACTGTGTGGTAATTAGCTTTAAAAAAAAAAAAATCTCATCTTCCTTATCTGTGTTTTTACAAACGAGGGCTATCAAAGCGAATTGTTTAAAGGTTTGTTCTGGAACACAGAGAAACCTTTGGCTCTTACAAAAGTAGCAACAAAAAAGTGCTGACATTTAAAAGGAGATTATTTTTGGTGGGTGGTTAAAAAAAACAAACCGAGGGAGGGAAACTGCCACAACCTGTAGGACAAAAACTGGACCGGGAGCCGGGTTTCGGTCAAGTCGGGTGGATGAAATGTGGGCAGGGCGGTTCCGAGGACACAAAATGATTTGCTCGCCTCTGATAATGAGTTGTTAAACATTCCTGATTTGTTGTTTAATTATTCATAAAATTCCCTTTGTTGGGATTTTATTAGCATAGGTAAACATGTTTGACCTTCTATTCATATGGGTGTCGCCCTGTCGCTGATTCAGGTGCTAAAGATATTCACATCTTATCTTTAATTAAAACGGTAATTATCACACATTTGCTTGTATTGATTAAAAAAAACCTTTTTGGTGTAGAAAATGCTATGCTTGGTTCTTTTGCTAATGAAAACTTAAAGGTAGACTTAAACAAAACTGTCTGTTTAAAAAAAAAAAAAAACCAACAACGTATATGTTACATTTTAACTTCAAACTGTATTTAGAATGTATCTAGTTTTGCTAATAAAAGCTACAGAATAACCTGTTTTAGAACTTGTTTAAGCTGCCAGGTTACATGTTTTTGTTTTTTTTATTCTAAAGCATACTTGAAAAACCATAACAGCAGCAATAGTGGTTAATATGTATTTTAGCTAATTTATTAAACTCTTTCCTTTTCCTGTTTTTGTTAGTATTAGTATTACTTAGGCTTTAAAACTGTTTAGAAGTTAGCAATAACACTTAAACAATAAAAGGCATCTATCTTTGTTTATTAAACAACATGCTAGCTTAGTTTTTTTCCTAGTATTTGTAAAAGGAGACTATTTAGACGTTAGCTTTACCACACCTACGATAAAAGGTATCTATCTTTGTTTATTTTATAGCGCAAAATGCGTCTTATTCTAGTGAACGCTAACATGTAGACTCCACTAAATAAAATGTCATAATTACATTTGAACCTTAAACCATAGTATTGAAGTGAAAAAGAATATATCTAATTTTGCCAATTTAAGCTAACTAGTAACCTGTTTTGGCTTCAACCTTTTGATTTATTTTTTTCATAGCAAGTTGTGGAATAACTTAGTTATCTTAGTTTGTTGCAATGAAAGGCGATAGTGATTAATATTTAATTTCATTTAATTTCATTCTACAGGATGCTAACAGTATTAGCTAAAAGCTCAACTAAAAGTTAGCTATAGCCCATCTATGCTATGTTTATTTAATCCCACAACATGATAGCCTAAATCTTGCTAACAAAAGCTAATGGCTCACTTGAGTAGCTGCCACTACTCTGACCTGCATCAACGTACCGGCTAAAGTAACGCATCCGAACCGGGGGTCTGCAATGTACGGGGGCCACTCGGCGACTCGGCGACCGGTGCAATTCAAGCGATGTCCCGTTCTTAATTTAGAACCCCGTCTTCTTAAAGTTCGAAAGGTTGCAGACCCCTGGTCTTACCTGGGCCCTGTGACCAAGGTCAGGGTTTTTTTTTGTTTTCTCCCCGCGACAAGCCCCCCTGTGTGCCCCCTTTTCCAAGGAACACCTACCGGCGCTCCGGGGCCCCCCCCCTTCCCTCCACTTCTACGACTGTGATCGTGTTTCCCTTCTGATAGAGATCTCATTACACCCAGAGAGGACTTAGAGAGTGAGCCCCACTCGGAGAGAGCGAGGGCCAGTAAGAAATACTTCTGGACAGCAACTGGCCCCCGCTGCAGTAAAGGCTCCCTGTGTCTCGCTCCGAGGACAGCTGCGTTTGCTTTTATGTGTGTGCACTTCTGAGTCTGTTGTTTCAGGGCCGTGCTGCGACAGATTCTCCGTCGGGTGATCTACGTGGGGCCACCTGGGCTACGAGAGGGGTCGCGACAGCACTTCGGGATATTTCGGGGAGCGGGGGTTGGGGGGGGGGAAATGTTTTCTTTTCCTTCTTGTTTTTTCCCTCCAGATGGACTTACTTTATCCGTCGGCGGTTTGGCCGCCACGTCGCTGAAAACTGATCACATCGTGATTTTTTTTTTGCCTTTTCGGCGCTTGATTGATGCAATTATTTCTTTATAGTCGTGCCGCAGAGTTGCAGCCAAGTTGGTATACGTTTCATTTGCAACGAATGGTGTGTTTCAACGCTCGTTTGTCTGTCGATGATGTAGATATTTTGACATATTTGCATTTTTTCGGTCTAAACGCTGCGGGGAAACTGGTTATGGATCAAGTCATCGGACAAGAGAGCCTTTGTTTTTCGCGATAGAAACCCTGGCAGCGACTTCCTGCTAATATAACATTGCAGACAAGTGTAACAGAGGACACGGTTTATTGTGTTTGTCTACACCAGAGCTGCACAATATTAGGAACAAAGTGTGCTGAATTATTGAAATGGAGCCACAGACTGTTGTACCAACATTTCTTCTCGACTCCACGTCTGTGGTTTTAAGTTCAAATTCTTCATCTCAAACACGCTGTAAATCCCCTTTTGATTTTCCCTGCTGCGTCTGCTCTCTAAATCAAATTGTAAAAGAAAAGTTCTGCTATTATACGATTATTAAAAATCCTTTGAATCACTTTTTAAATGTTAGCAATAACATTTTATATTTGTTTGTTTTCAATAAACTAGCTTTAATAGTTGGCGTAGAACAATCATGAGGACCTTTTAAATGTTAGTACTGTATAATTGTTTTCTAGATTATAGCTATAATCGTAAAAATAGATAAATCATAATGGCGTTAAAGCGTTAGCTTAGCATACGTTTTTTTATATGATAACTATAATGGTCAAGATAGAACAATGGAAGAACGTCTTACTGTTGCTATAATTGTTTGTTTTCTAAATCTGTTATCGTAACGACAGAACAATTATAATTGCGTTCAAATGTTAGCATTGTATTAATGTTTACGTTTTCATATAATAGCTGTAATAGTCAAGATAGAAAAATCACAAGGACGTTTTATAATTGCCGTAAATTTTTTTTACTACACAGTTACTAGCACTCATAGCGCAAATGCTAATACATTTTAGCATTTGGAATACAAAAGTTCAAGTTTTTAAACTTCAAAATAAAATGGTTGCCGAAGAATGACAGCTATCTGCTAAAATTGAAGCTAAATTATTTTGATAGCTTAACAAGGAACTGAATATATATTAGCATTTTAGCTGTTTGCTAGCTACGTTTAAGTTCAGGTCACTTCTAAAATCTAACTCGATTGCTAATATAATAAAGAAAAGAAACAGGATCTTAAAATAACAACAAAAAAACATTCCAGTCTATTTTAGAAAAGTGTTTTTCCACAAAGTACACAGCCATTAAGTTTTCAGCACAGCTAACTCCTCACAGTTTGGGAAGTTTCTACAGAAAAAGAAACAATAAAAAGTTTTTCTTCATGAGTCATCGTCCCAGAACCGTCCATTATCTCAGTATGTGAAACATTATGATAATACGTGTATTAGTAGATTTAGAAATGCTCATTTTAAGGTGTGCAAAACGGTTTTGAAAAGCAAGAATATTATTTGGCATATAACAAAAACATGTTTTTTATTTTTAACGATTGTCAAATCCAGTTTGTTGCTGCGCACGTTGTTACCAAGGTGAAACTGCACATTAAGATCCCTGATTTAGAAGGTAATTACGTCCCGTGGTTACAAGCCCACTTGTTTTTCCAGCCCCGAAAATTTCGGCGGCAGTTCCCTGTTAATTTACGGCTTCATACCGTTATTAAAAAACACTACGTCTCCTTGTGAACGGCACACGGGCATAAGCCCGACGGAAGTGAATAAGTGCCCGAGAGTGCGTGTCACCGCGCCATTGTTCTTTGTGTCCGGCCACAGTGGAGCATTAAGGAAGTGTGAGGGAGCGTGCCAGTGTGAAAGTGTCGAGGGCCGAGCGCAACCGAGAGAGAGTGGAGTGGCTGAAACAGTGGCCGCCTCACAGCCTGTTAGTGACTCGGCTTCATTAGACGGAGGCCTGGCTGGCAGCGGCCACTGAGGAAGTTCCCACCAGCTCAGACGCTTTGCCAAAGCTTCCCCCCCACCTCCGAAGATTACGGCGTGTCTCCTCGCCCGGCGCTCTCGCGGAATCGCCCGAGAATGAAGCGACGCAGATTACAGGAAGTTAAAAAAAAAGGGGGGGTAAATGAATGGGGCAATGTTGGCCCTTTTGTTTTGCCATCTTGGTTCCTTTTTTTACATACGCGCCGTTGAAAATAAAAGGGGATTAAACAGAAGAGGAAAGGGAGCTGATGCGGTGCGTTCAATCGCAGCCCAGGGCTCAACCGCACATCCTTTCAGTCCGGCGTTCAGCTCCCAGATTACTTCCATGTGTCAGCGAGAGGTGGAAAGAGAGTGAGGAGGAAGAAAGAGGGGAAAACGCAGGCAGACTGGGATTGGTAGAGATCAGTGCCGGTGTGGGACAGTGGAACGGATCTATGTGACAGCCATCTCTAAAACCATTACCCTCGCGAGCTCCCACTCGGGGAACTCATAACCTCCTCCTCTGGACTTGAATCTTTCCCAGAACCCCCTTCTCCGTCGGGCGTGCAGCCTCACCCTTTAAAGACATCCCATCACATGCGAGAGCGGTCTGTTTTCTGTGGCGGAGTTGAATTTACTGCGCACCGAGATCTGGTGGCGAGGTCCCGCCAATGAAAGTGACGGCTGGGTTTGAACAAGAAAAACAAGTTTGTTAACTCCTTTAAAAGAGGGGGAAAACAAGAGTTTATACGGAGCTGGAGTACAGGAGTACAAACGTATTTCTGCCAGATTCTAAAAACTTCCTCGTGCAATGATTTACAAGGCTGTCAGCAAATCTTGGCTGAAATCAGGCACAGCGCAGTCCCAAAAAATACTTTTGGACCTATATTCAGTACATATACATGTCACTTTTTATCTTCCTCCATTTAAAACTAAAAAAGCCTTAAACGTAGTAACATAAAGAAAACCTTTTTCTTTTCCTAATTCTACTATAATTTACAAGCAATATGACATTTGTGAATTTGGTTTTGTTCCCGGTCCAACATGTGTTTCCCCTTCTTTTTAAAAACTTTTATAATGAAATTCAGGCAACTCGCATATGTAGGCATTTTTTAAAAGTTGATACACTCGTTTTTCAATATTATAATGCAGCATATTGACACTAAATATTGAAATGCGGATTTAAATCATTCATATTAATTCACAAAACCGACAAAGTTTTTCTCTCCATGTCTCATGTTTCTGTGAACTGAAAGTTGTGAATATAACAAACCAGAAAAGCACTGAGACGGTGCATACCTCTGCCAAGGTGTCAATTTCACATTAACTTTTTATATGATGCATCAAACAATGTTTAAATGAAAGTATATAAAAAAACGACCCCATATAACATATAAGAAGATGTGATTTATCAGTTTAAATAAATTATTATGGTATGTTTTGTTAGTTGTGTATAGTTCTGAGCTTATGTGAAAGCCGTCCAAGTAAATAAGGTAACTTTAAAAAAAGTCAAGGTTTTTTATTCACAAATGACACTACTAATATAAACTCCTCGGCAAGAGTTTTATCTTGCCCTTTAAAGTATGTATTTTATTGAATATTGTTTTGATTGTTTAAGCTTTGTGACCCTGGTCTGGAAAAGTGCTCTATAAATAAAAATGACTTACTTACTTACTTACTTATAATGCAATACGTTTATAAAATAGCAATAAATAATTTAAACATTTCTCCAAAATTGGGGCTAAAATGTTTAGAAAATTGAGATTTTTTCTAAATCTGTTTACTTACTGTAGTTAAGTACAAAAGTTTAGAACAAAGTCAATAAAATAATCAATATATGCTGATTCATCACGAAAAAGTTAGAGCTATAATCCGGCACCAGGCATACATATTGTGTTTGGAATATATTTCATGCAGATTTTTTCCCTCTTCCTCCTAAATCTCTTTAATGTTTTTATGGTTGTATCGTTAACCCCGAAATGCGCGGGCAGCTGAAGTGCTTTGCAAAAGTGCTAAATGTAAACATTGTTTTTGTGCCACTGATCCCCGGAGATCCAACGGTTCCTGTTACTTACTGGTCGTAATTGATCTGTCACAGTGATTACGGCTCCTGACATGTATGTTGGATGGGTGTAGGAGAAGGAAGCGGACTTGGACATGGTCACATATGACGCATCAAAGGAGACATTTACCCATTTGTATGAACAAATATTGTTGAGTCGTTAGATCGTGTCTGACCACGAAAAAAAAAAGGCTTTGCCTCCGTAATGAAACATGATGTCTGCACCAAAAAAGAACCCACTCGCCCTTGTTCCCTATAGAAGTCTTGTGATACATATTCCTTCACGTCCCGGATGACGGGATGAAGCATTGCGGCTCCCGAACCGACTCGGAACGTGTCATTAATGATCATCACGGAGCTCTTTGTTCACTGTTATGGGTACACTAATGGAGTGACACTGTAATTGAATGGAGTGCTAAGATAATAGAATGATCGAATGATAAAGTGGAATAGTCGTGGAAGCAAACTCTCCGCTCCCGAGGGATACCCCCGTAAAAGTGTGTCAGCGTGGCAGATGGGTGGTCCGCCGTCGCTCCCCCCCCCTCCCTCCCTCTCCACGTGTTAATTATAAAGCATCATAATCCATCTATGGCGTACAGAGGCAAGACATGGAGACTATTAGGGGGAGCATGGAAATGGCACAGAGTATAATCCTCAGGACTTTACCACTATTAGGCTCCCCAGGCATCCAGCAAAAACCACTCATTTCTCCAGTAATCTAGTTTGAGCGGCTCCTTTCTTGTTCCCTCGTGCTCCCTCTGTGTGTCTGCATTTGAAAATTGTGTTCCCAATTCTGTGATGTTAACTGGAAGTTTGATTTATCTTTTCCCTCCATGCCCACGGGCGAGATAAGAGCCAAGACAGCATTTGATTTGTGTGTCATACTGTGTGTGTGTCACTGTTAACCCATTCTGCCAAGTCCTGGCTCAGCTTTTTTTATTTTTTTTTCTAAGCAAACTCCCAGCATGCTCCCAGTCCCCCTTGTGTTGTCAAGAGGAGCTGGAAGAAAGGGGCCCATAGGGCTCCCGCTGCTCCCCGGCCCCTCTGCCCACGACGGCCCGGTCCTGGGATTTGCTGTGTGCCGGGTCTCTGTGTGGCAGCTGTGACTGACGCTTCAATCGCCCCTCGCTGGGACACCCCAGCACAACCCCGCATTCCCTTTCACGCCTCGGAAACGGGGTAGAAAAAGACAATTACACACATATTCAGCGACCTCCTCTCGAGCTCTGCATTCTTGTGGAGGATCTATAAAAAGTTCCATCCACTTCGGAGAGTCTCGTCTAAACTACTTCCAAATGAGTTTAGTTGTCTGGATCGCCCGTCTGCCGTCCTGTTTATTTTATTTTCCTGGGTCGTCCTCGCTCCAAAGTAAACAGCACGACTCCTTTAAATTCCCCTTGATATTTAGAAAATGTAAGTAATGGAAAAAGATTGGAGCCCTAAAGTGGAGTTAATACTATCATGTATGGATTGTCGGTAAATCGAGTTTGTCTCGGGGCTATTGAGGCGGGATTCATGAAGCCAGCGGGATTTAAGTCTCTTAATTGAATTATTTTGATTGCCGACTTGATTGATGGAGTCAGATGCGCTTTTCCATGAGTTTTTTTTTTTTTTTTTCGGTTCCGACTAATTCGTCTTCCAATAGAGCCAGATACCAGACAGATACAATAGGAACCTGCAATCAATCACAACCCCGACTGCCATTTCCATGGAGAAAAAATGTGCCTGCCATGAGGTCCGAGTTCCACCAGCCATCCGGACGACATAAAACCAACAATGACATCAGATAGTCGAGCACTCTAAAGTCTAATCTTCCCATAATGCCACGCTAAACCCCACAGAGACCCACGGCAGGGAGAAAGGCTTTTTTTTTTGTTATGCCCCGACGGCGGCTCCTCCTCCTCCCATTGGCCTCTGGCGATGTGTGTGTGTTTGTGTGTGTGTTCATGCATGTAGGAGAAAGAATTCAACAGTGAATGGAGATGTCACTGTCAGACTCCGGCCTTCGCATGAAGCCCCCTCAGAATGGGCCATATTGGCAGATTGTCTTTGTGTGTGTTGAGCGAGCGGGTCAGTCGGGGGTCCACCGTTTTTTTCCCCTCTTTCCACGCCGAGTTCCTGGAGTTCTTAAGGCCAATGATTGCGGCGCGGCAGGTCTATATTTCATCCCGTTCATAAGAGCAAAAAGGCTGTTTCATCTCCCGTCACACATGTTTCCCATTAGACGCGTGTTTATTCTCCCCCATGATGTGAGCGGCCGTGGAAGCTTCTCATCTCTTCTATATTGGAAATAGCAGCGAAGGTCCGCTAAAGCAAACACAATCTTTCCCCCCCCCAAAAAAAACCTTCGCTTTATGAACCTCGCAGGGAATTAGACCGCAGGTGCAGCGCCCTTGGTTGGACGTCACGTGCATTGACGCATTTTTTTTGTCTGTTCCAGTAAAGCTCCGTGATATAACGTTTCACCCCGACATTCTAATTTGGTAATCGGCCCCTTCTTCCTGTCTGATCTCTGCACTGAAAAACTTTCACTTCTTTTCTTTTTTTTGTCAGTCCCCAGCTGTGAACCATAACAGCCTGAGCCTCCACCGCATCGTTTTCTTTGTAGACTTTAAAAAAGAGAATTTTTAACACACTTTACGTCGCTTCGTTTGTTGACGTTTCTGATTTATTTATACACATGTGACGGCGGCACCTTCGTGTCAAGCACCACCAGCTTGACTGTGCATTAATGCCGATTGGGTCAAATTCACATTTGAAATATACATGAATACATGAATATATTTATTGTCGAGAATCTCAGCCCCGCATGCGGGTAAGTCTCATTTCCTTCCAGTGTGGCTGTGGAATGGAGTGGCGTGATCCTCACAGGCGCCCGTCATGCGGTCACCCCAAAAAAAAAAAGAAAAAAGAGCCGCCTGGTGCACTTCTCGCACAATGGAATGACCGAGGGAAAAAGGGGAAATGATTTTCCTCCTATTCGGGGGGACCAAGGCAGCGGGCTTCAAAGTAGTTTCGCCCCGGCTCAGACTTGAACCAGTTTTCCCCCTGCATTAGATGTGCGTCCCATGATGAGCCTTTGAAGGAGGGCGAGCGTTTCTGGCGCGGAGATTGCGATTGCATTGCACGGCTGTTATGGTCCGGCTACGCTCGCGGACTTTCACCGACTTCAGCAGGATTTTTCTTTTTTTTTTGGGGAGGGTGCTTCACTCAGCATAATGGACGAAAAAAAAAACGTGTTGACCCGAAAGCCACAATGTGAGGACGGAACAGCTGCAGTGTCACGTTCGGATCTATACACACACACGCACTTATATCACACTAGAGGTAGTGTGCACTTACGTGTGTGTGTGCGCCCGCTCAGGAGTCAGCTGTGGTTGGCTTGTGGAGATTACAGTCGAGTGTGCGTTACAGATGGCGGTAATAATGATCAGATAGCCCCTTGTAATGTAGACGGGCCCACGTTTGTAATGGCTTCCTAAAACAACACATGGAGCGTCTTTACGAGGCCACAATCCGCCTGGTTATCACAGAGCAAACTGTGCGAATGAGAATAGCGTCATGTCAAACAAGCCATTTATTATCCCCGCGCATCACCACGCACGCGGATTTTCATCCCAACACCGACGGCAACCGGCGTCTTTCGCCCGCTCCGGGCTTGTTAAAGGCGAGCGTTATCGGAGGAGACGCAGGCTCCCGCTGCACCAGTTAGCCCGTCCTCCCCTTTTACATTCACCGTTAATGAGCCTAATGATGTGTGTCTCCGCGATTGCATCAGTCAATATGCTGTTCAATATGGGTTTTTTAGAAACCCTTCTGACAACTTCAGCATGTCTGCCTGGATAAGATCTCCACCCCCCCCCAATCCGAAAAAGGGAGGAAGGAAACGGCAAAGTAATTTGTCTTGGATTGGATGGAACACGTGTCGCTGTCTTTTACAATCATGACTCCAGATTGTAAACAGACAATAGACGTGTCACTCAAACTCCCTGATAAGAGGCGTCTCTTTAAGACGCAGGCAGCAGCTGGGTATTTAAAGCATTGTGTCCCAGTTACAAGAGCGTCTTTCATATGTGGAGATCTTTTGTTATCTGATAAATATACTTCTTCTTCTTCGCCGGGTAAACGGAAGGGTGCACCTGCGTACGGCTTCGGTTGGCGTACGTGGCATTTCATGTGGGTCCCCGAGGATGTTTCAGCTCAGAACGTAAAGTTTCTTCAATGGAAAATGTTAGGTTAGTCGGGCAGATTCTCTTCTTTAATAATGCATCGTTTCTTGTGCAACAACTTTAAATCTCGTTTTAATAGAAATGATCCATAAACCTAGCCCTGAATTGTTAGTTAGACACCTTTAGCTTTTTTGTTTAAATCTCAAGCAATTAAGTTTTCATTTATTTAAATTAAAACCATTTATTTCACAACTTTAATGGGAATTATTAACTTGACCTCGCATGGAGGTCCATCCCTCTCCACTACTTTCTCAGTAATGGTGACCTGTGCAGCTCCCATAAACCTTTGCCGCCCAGTCAACCAATTACTGCTGTCGATCACCCTGGACATAGAATTGGAATACAGTAGCAACCAATCGGAAACCACTAAATATGCAGTGTGCAGGAAGGCATCATGGGAGTTTCCTATTTAGTTGACACCATAAATAAGGTTGGTGTGGTATTAATGCCTCCCACTAAGTTATGTTGTTGTGTTGAAGTTGATCTACTGTTTAAATAAATCACCTGTTTGTAGCTGTATGACTAGAAGCATTGCTATTCATGACTGCATATAGGGAAGTACCTCTGTATATGATCGCAGTTCTCTTTCTTCACAATGCTTTGTTGCATGACAGATCAGAAGACAGTATTCCCAGTGGTAGTGTTGATGTTTTAAGTTGGATGAATCATTTTCTAAAAAAAATATTTTATGCATGAAAAGAAGCGCAACAGTTAATAGTCAGGGATGGATGCACCTTTTAAAACAATTCTGAATGCTGTTGCAATACAATTTTGGTCTTACTGAAACCAGAGTCCTATCAAACCAATGTATGAGTGTCACTGGCAGTTGTGAAGTTGGGAATAAATTACAAACCATGTACTTTGTAATTTTATTGTATTTGATCTGGAGCTCTTGAAATATCTGGTCGACGATGAGTCAAATGGTCCATAGATTCCACCCAATAATATTTATAGAGCGCTTTTCCAGACCATACTTAAAGATCAAGACAACACCAAGACAAACACAGGAAGCTAAATACGAAGTATAATGGAGTTAGCGTCATGTCTATGTCATGACCTTACATTTCTAAAGATGTATATCAACCATAAGAATAAAAAGCATTTGACATTTCAAGCCTCGTGGGCTCCTCGGCGCAACATTTCCCTCAAACCCCATGTCGCTGCAGACGTTGGAACCCTAGACGAAAATAAGAAGTGAATCATGACGCCGGCGGGGCTGGTGGTACACATTTTTTTGCACATGTAAATATGGAGATCGCTGCACGTGTGCAGTATTGTGGAGCTCCGGTGTTTATTATTCAGAGAGGATTTGATGTGAATTTTCTTGCTGCAGTCTGCCAAAGACTGGGCATATTATCTTGACCTCAAATTCAATTTCTTTCCTCTCTGCATCTGAATAGAAAGCCATATGATTATTAATAGATATATAAATAAAGCTCAGTGCCTACAAAAGGAAGGAAAAAGAGCAGGCGTGGACCTCTGTGACTCTAAGGAAAGCTTTCTTTTATAAAGCTAGCGGCGTTTGATTGATCTGTCCCGTGGTCTTGATCCCGGGGCTCGGCTGATTAAACCTATCCATCAGCTCTTCTTATCAGTGCCCTAACAGATCGACTGCAGGACACCGAACTAAACCCCCTTTATTGTTGTTACACAGAAAAAGTCAAAGGCTAAGGACGGCCAAGCAGGGGAGGGGCTTTTTCTAGAACTCCTCAGAAAACCTCACTTTGTTGTTTCAGAGGTGAATCTTTTTTTTCTCTCTCCACCGATGAGATAAGCATCTCTCGTCATGAGTGACACACACTTAGCCACACATGGAGGGAAAAACCTCTAAATGAGGTCGAAAGAGAAGCGCTGTAGATTTTTTTTTTTTCATCTCAAGGAGAAATCAAAAAAAGTAATGTTTCCTGTCTAGGAAGTGTCAGATCACCACTAGTGCCATGCTCCCCCCACACCAGGTCACAACTCTCACCGACCGTCAGCCAGATAATGACATCTCTTTCACTGACAGGCTGTCATTCACACGTGCGCGCGTGGGTCCGCCGTGCACGTGGACAGGGCTGGAATATGCATGCAGACCTGCGCTTCTTACCGGGGAAACGAGGGGCAGACACTCGCTGATATGAATCATCGGAGCCATTTGCAAGTCAAATTGCCGCTTTCATAAGACGTGCCTGTTATTTTTTCTCGAAAATAAATTTGAGTTGCTCATCACGGCGGCGACTGGTAAAGCAAATACATCACGGGGACTAAAACGCGGGATGATTGCATGCCACTTTGCTCTCGTTTATCCGCGAGCGTCTATTACCGTCATGTCGTCAAGTCCGGGACCCAAAACAGGGGCGTCGATGCGACCAGATGGGGTGTTGTAAATAATTCCAAGATGTGAGATGTGCGCACGCGATGAAGTCACCCTTCTCATTTAACCGTCATCTTGTAAACACCTTGACATGGTCTGTGGATCCGCGCGACGCGTTCATTTATTTTGGTCGTCCTAAACTCCTGCGATCAAAGCGTTAATTGACAGTCATTTTCAGGGGCGTCCACAACCAAATTGCTGGCTATAGCTTAAATCAGGTAAAATAAAAGACTCTCTCTGAGCTGATTTGTGACCTCGCTGTGTGCCTCCAGATGGTGGTCCACTGGTGTCATATTTCCTGAATATTCATCCTTTTTAGCGTCCCAATATGAGCCAGAAATCTTCAATTTGGTAATGGCATCACGGTCGGTTGCTGCAGTTGATTTATCGATGGCTTTTGTGCAAAAACCTCCTTTAAACCTGCTATGTATTTGATTATTTTTCCAGTGAACAAAGGGAGGTATCAACAATGATGGGAGTATTCTCAGCAGACGATCGTGTAGTTTGATGTTGGATCAATCTGAACGAATCATTTGAGAAATACAACAACTTTTCAGTGGGTGGCCTGATTCCACTTTCAAACAGAATAGAAATGAATCCGTTGAAGATGAGGATCATCACACAGCACTGGAATCAAGGAAAAGCTCAATCAACAGTATTAAAGGAACCGTAATTTCAAGTCAAACGTTAAATATTAATAATGAATCTTGAATTTCCCCTTTAAATTGCACTCGAGTAAAATGTTTTTACTCATCATGACATCTAGCTATCTAGGTTTATGACTCAATAATGGATTTGAATGAAATGTTGAGGAAATGCTTCAAATTTGGACCCAAGAATGTTTTTTCAACCATTATCACTTTGTTGAGGACAGTAGGAGCCAACAGCACAAGATCCTTCTCATGGCTACTGTGTGTGTTTCCTGCTGTCCCTCTTAGCTCATTGCTATCATGGAATTTGAAATGCTTGAAAGCCGGGATCTTAATCTCAACTGGCCAGGGGGGACATTCTTAAGGAGACTGGGCCACGGGTGGTGGGGGGTTTGGGTCTTTGAATAACGTGATTCTTATTTTGTCGTTTAAAGTTTTAGTGATTTTTGATGGGTTTAACTGTGAATTTTGGCCAGTTTTTTGTTTAAATTGTGTTATTTATTTTCCAAATATGTTCCATCTTCACAATACAATCAAGGCTATAAGATAAAATTAGATGTGATGATTATCTACAACTTGCAACATGTTGAACAGTTTTTCAGTCTCTTGCTAAAACTTGAACAAGCTCCGCAAAATATCTTGTCGTCATCATTTTTGTAATGCAATTTGATATAGTTTGATGCTTGTTTGATCCTCTTTGTTTTAGTACGACATCACTCCTGTTCTTGTACAGGTTTTTATCAGCTTTCTTTTGCCGTATACATCTTAATCAACAATAAAAATTCCCCTGTTGTTTGTCTTCCCCATCAGAAAAGGTACTAAAAACACATTTCCAACAGTGCACCAACGCTGACTCCCCCTTAAAAATTGTTCCCATAGTCACATTTCAGCTTCTGCGTATCAGCTCTTCAAAGAGTCTTGTGCAAATATTCACTCTTAATTTCCCTACTGTGTGCATCCGTCTGCAGGTCCGGACTCGAGAAAAAAACCCAACCTCATAAAAAACCCTTTCAAACAAATGCCCTTAAGATTTTTCAACCGGCGTACATGTTTTATAACGATTTGGAGTCGTGACATCACAAAATTAAATACTGTTGGAGTTTGCAACTTTCTGGCAGCCATCAAGTTTACACAGCCAAAAGTTCACCGTGGAAGAAGATGGTTTATAGATATCCTGTTGCAGCATGTCTCACAGTAGCAGGTGTGGACCTGCGAGCGCCCCAAAGCGCCTCCAGTGATTTTAAAGGAGGGGGGGGGGGTTTCAGAAGTTGCATGCGTGGCACATTCATTAACCTGGTATCCTGCTAATCTCGTGGCTAATTCATTTAGTTCTCGGAGCGCTCCCTTGTATTAATATCTTCCCCGTGTGCCGCCGCTCATGGGATGCTACGGCGGGAGCGTAGCCATGGCGATGATTGTGTCAATTATTTTCGCCGTCAGATGAGTGATATCCCGGAGGGGCCGTCTCTGGCTTGTCCAGGCCCGGTTTCGAGAGGCTCTGATTAGAATTGCAAATGGCCGCCAAGTGTTGTGTTTATTGTGCGTCTCAATATTGGAGACAATCAGACGAATCAAAGCCCTCGGCTGGAGAGACGGGAGGAAGGGGATCGGGTGGGCCTCTCAGGCTGGCATCGGTCTCTCTCGCCATGTGTGTGTATAGGTTCTGAAGTACACGGCCACAGCTGGAACGAGAAACTGACACAGAAATCTAGTGCACTCCATCATCTGTAGTGCGTCAGGCCTCTCGCACGGCTGAGAAATATTAAACGCGCCTTATGATAATGAAAGGCGGCCCCCCGACATAAATATCAAAGTGCTGAAGGAAAGAAAATGTCTTGTACGTTTGCTCGTAACACTAATCTGTCATTGATTTCATTGCTTCCTGAGTCATTAGTGCAGGAATTATCAGCTTTTCATCAATGAGATTGACTTTTTTTTTCTTTTTTTTCTTCTCCCGTCCTCCCGGGGGCTGCGGATGAGGTGAATCAAGCAATCGCACAGATAAATTACACTTCTGTGATCAAATCCTGCAAATGGAACCTTTTGGCAGCGAGCCCTTGTTATGGCCGGGTGACCAACTGTGGCGCAAAGTGCTCTAAACACACATTTTCCCTGCAAATCACCAGTGAATTGTTCTCCCTCAATGATCGTCCATTACCCCATTATTGACTCGCTGTTTGTACAAGATTCGGTAGAATCCATCTGAAAGCCATCCAACGCTGTTGTGTGAGAGAGCTCGCGTTTGGCTCACCATGTAATTCTGTCTGTCAGTCCAAGTACAGAGTGGCTCGTCTCCTTTAGTTTCACGATTGTTGTATTCTAAAATCGTGTGTAGGATGGGACTGAAGCCACAACTGATTGAAATTACTGCCAAAACTCGCATTGACAATTGACAATTCATTCATGATTATTTCATAAACTACAAGTCATCACGTCATGGGTGACATTGAGAATTATTATTTTCCGATAAACAGAATTGGCTGGAAAATATTATGGACGGTCCTTTTTTGGCATTTGAAGTATCATAGATGGCAATACATTTTATTCGACCGCATTTGGAAGTTGTTTTCTGAAACCTGCTGGCATACAAAACATAAAATGGGATTAGGTATCAATCGAAAACCTTTGGTACAAATACCTTCACTTTGATACTAGTTCCTGAACTATCTATCAATACCAATTTCGTAAGATCAAATCTTACAAAAAGAAAAATATTTTACATCTAGTAAAATGTTTATCGTTTCACATTTGGTTAAACAACATATTGTAAGTTATGATAATGACCTACGTGATTTGGAAAAGGACAAACTAAGTCACTAAAATGAACCAATTTGCTTATCAAACAATCACAATACAGATACACTTAATGTAGATAGCTTTGTATATCAATAGAAGCTTTAACGTTCTACTTGTGTATATATATTCCTACAAACGTTAATTGTATGTATTTTTTTACCACAAAACGTCCCTGGCATTCACATATTCGTTACAGCAAATCACTGAAAGCATTATCAAGGTTGGATCATGCGTGGGTACTGACTCTTGGTACCAAAATACGAAGTATGTTTTGATACTGAAGCATTTTGCCTGGTGCCACATAAGAACCGAAGTTCAAAACCCAGCCCTTTGTCACTGAAGTACATTTATTCATTTTTGACTAGTTTAAATCACAATCTCAATGGTGGAGGTAAACGAAAAGACAACCTAGTTTTCAGGAGGTGACTGATTGAATCTTAGAACCTGCTCCGTTAGTTCACTTCCAATCCTCATTAGTGGACCAGATAATCACCAGATTTCTTCTGTGACCATCTCTGTGCCAGAATTCGGCTCATCAGGGATTGAAACCTTCTTGATTTGCTCCCCGCTGTGGCGAAGAGCTTACGACTTCCAACCACACGCTTCTAAGACTCTGTTTGCCTCACGGGGCCCGACTGGGATGTACATGTGTTTAAGTCCAGGACCACGGGCCAAATCCGGCTTCTACGCCGTGTTCAAATATATTTAAATTCAGCGTTCATTTTTAAGTGCAGCCTCTTTGAATCAGCCTGCGAGTCGATAAGATGGTTAATGGATGGATTACAAAGTTTCAAGTTTCGCTGTTAGCGGACTTTAAATGTCGGCTATTAATCTTGAAACTTCCGAAGGAGGAAAAATTGACGCAAATGAAAGGGAATTCAATGATGGATGGGAAAGTGGATACATGTTTGTGCTGCAAGGACAAAGTCAGAGTTATTCTTGCGTGGGAGTCTGTGGAGAAGAGGACGATTTATGTTTTGGGACAAGATCTCATCTTGTTTAGGACTTTTGTTCCGGCAAATTCGAATATATATATTTTTTCGTGGCGTCATTGAGTTTGAACTTGTGAGCAGTGACATTTAGTTAGTTGGTTTTTCATTGGCTTTACTCTCACGGTCCATGAACTTACAAAGGTTAATTGTTGACCAAGTTGTCGTTTTCTGTTTCTGGGGGTCAGTCTAGTGTGTCCCCCACTTTGTACCTTGTGTAGCTGGGACATGCTCCAGTGCTCTCCCACCTTGTTAAGAGAGTCAACAGAAGAGATAAATCAAGGGAAGTTGTACATGCGTAGGTTTTCATTTTGCTTCGATACCTCCAGAATATTTATGTTCCTGAGCTAAAAGAAAGAACCATAAATATTTCACATGAAAATGTTTTCAATGCAATACCATTTTTTTGTTGCTGAATTCATCTTTGTTGGATGTTTTCCCAGGATGACAAAGAAAACAAAAGTCCCGCAGAGAGCAAGACAAAACACTTGAGTTTAGTGACCGTAAAAAAAGAGAATATCAGTAACTTCATTGTAGTTTACAAGAAGAGAGAAGAGCAGAACTCTTTTAATTTCCCTTTTCCACTGTTCTATTTTAGTCGGCTTCACATCATGTGCAACTAATCCATCTTTGTTGGCGTTCAATCTGTCCACGGAGAATTAAAACCATTTCTTCAGATGTGTTGAGCCTGCCATAGGTCTAAAACTGCCAGTAGATTGTCAGCGGTTTTTTTTGTAGCCCTCCCCTCAAAAGGTCTCAGAGAACCTTTTAAATAAAGTTTATACAACATCACACTGGCAGGTGAAGGTTAAAGCGCTACCATCTGCCTGAGACTCGGTGTAGAATCGCAGTAGTTGGAGTAGTTGGGTAAACTCGCCAGGATTTCGCCTTCTCACTGTCCTCTTGGAGGTTTTCCAGGCATGTCCAGATGGAAGGGCAGATCAAGAACCAGTTGGAGAGATTACATTTGAACTGGCTCGGATTATTTTTCAAGAATTCTCCGAGCTGGCCGCGGTAGCTACTAAGTTGAAATCTGGAAGATTGTCCCGAAACCATGACTTGGCTGAATGGCGTAACTAAGAATGTGTTTGCATACCCGATCATGCAAGTACACATCGGTGTTTGAACACAGAATAGCTCCTCGGGTCATGCGTCACATAACACCACATGACCCGTCACAACAGGTATGCGTTAGACCCAGGTACAGGCATGCAGACTGACAAGGGATGGCCGGAGGGAACGGACAGATTAAACAAACCTTTACTTCGCCACACAAGCTGCCTTCCGAAGTCCCGGCGCTGCAGGCCAGAGAAAGTGAATTGTTTTTTAATATCGAGTGGAAATCCCTCACTTTAAAGGCCATGCGACGGCCCCGGCAGCCATAGCTGCACCGACACGATGGGATCAAACGCTTTGAAAAGAAAAACGCGGAGCCGAAGATCGCAGCCTGTTTAGACAACTCCGTGCGCTGCCGGGCCTGACAAGCACTTGATGAGAGATCTTTGTGTGAGGGGGGGAGAAAAGAAAGAAAGTGGGTTAGTGTGTGTGTCACATTGTGAGTTCATGACATCTCGTCAGATGTTTGACTTTCCCAGTTTCCCAGGGAATGGGCTTTTTAGTACAATGAGGGAAAAGAATGCCCCCAGTCTGTGGACAATTGCAGCGCCAGGAAATAACCTGTTTGTTGGTGACTGAAATATTGCCTCAGATTACAGCCGAGAAGAATGTGGGAGCGTGCACGTTTGCAAGAAGTATATCACCTAACCGACCCGTCCAGTCATCCATCTCTCAGTGCTCCTCACAATAGCAGGAATACATTTAAAAGAGCCAGTTCGTCAGGAGGGGTGGGGGACACTAGATAAATATTGTGTTAGTATTTCTCCCTCCCTCTCGCCTGCGATTGTCTTTCCCCGCTGACAGATGAACAATGAAAGTATTTTGAACTTTGCTGCATTCTATATTTTACTCCTAGGTTCAGAACCACGGCTGTCACGGCCAGACGTGTTCTGACAGATATTGATTGATTTGCTTTGTGTGTGCGCCATGTCTTCTCTTTGTTCTTCCAGGAAGGCTTTTGGGTTCCATCCAGTGCTCCAGACGTTCCGTAGCTGTCTCGTATTAACACCTGTTAACACCGCGCACCCTCGTAAAATATCAACAGAATACGCCCCAGAATGGAAGGGGTTCGTTATATTTTGTGAAAGACAGAAACCAGAGTGTTTCTGTTTCTTGCAGCCACAATAATCAAAAATCCCCGGTGCTACTGACGAAACAGGTATTTCCAAGTCTGGGCTGGTATTCACTTTTTGACAGCCTGGTCATTATCAGGACGATCTCTTTTCATTTATCTGGTGTAACTTTCTGTGCTCGGTCCATTTAGTGACACTAGGAAAGATCTTATCTTGTCCTTGTCGCTCTTTTATATGAGAAATATTGCCAATGATAGCTTGATAATCCATTTGTGTATATCCTATCAATAATCTGACAGCAATCTTTAATTCTTTATCTTATTCATTTTATTTTCTTCAGTACAGTGTCTTGTTTGAATATCTAAGACAATTTTGATGTCACCAAACTTGATCTTAGCTATAAAAGTGACAAAAGAAAATCTGTTTTAAAGTTTCTGATCTTATTCATATTTGCATTTCTATAATACCCCCAAAAAGTACATGAATGAAGTATGTTTAGAATTAACTTCTCCGCTATCCGTCTTAAAAAATCTCCGTGCAGGAATGAATGAACCAGATGATCTCTGTTTCTCAGTTAATGTATCATATATGTTTTATATTTGTAAATAGATTTTCATCCACAGCTGCGTTGTTAAACTAAGTTGGAAAAACTGTAGCAACTGTTGAATTTGGCTGTAAAGCTAGCAAAACTGTGATTCAGTTAAACGTCAATTTAATATAACATCTTCCAGACGTTACAGGAGAAGCGTTGTTATGGAAAAAATATTCTTCTAATCTGCAATATTCATTTGTAGTATTCCCCGAACAGAAACGTCATGTAGTAGTCGTTGGACACATCCAACTGATTTCATCTGTGCTTGCCGTTCGTGCCAAAATTCTGCTGTGCAGGGGAATTAAACCTCCTTCCAGCCCCCCTGCTGTGGCGGGGAGCTTAAAGATTCCGAGCACGAGCTTCTAAAAAAAAAATTAGCAAACTTTTTTGCTGCAAACCACAGCCTGAACCTCGTCTGCTACGAGCTTTTTCACTTCGCATCATTATTCAGTCCAAAGCTGTCGTCCCCGGAGTCATTTCTAACCACGCTGAGATTATCAGGCCAATTGATAAAAAATTGAATTTAACCATGACTGACTCTATCCGTCTGAGCCAAGACGAATTTAAATAGTGTCTACACCGTTGAGCGGCGTGTGTTTAGTCTTCACGAGATTGGGTGTTTGAGAGAAAAAACATTGGGAGGGTGATTTCTTTCTTTATTTTGGGGCGGTACATTGATGAGGCTGGTGATACTGCCACGGAAACGGCTGATGGTTTAATATCCAGGCAAGCTGCACGTGTTCGATAATGACTGCGATTCTTATTTTTGCGATTCCCTCGAGTGGCGGTGAAACACAATCATTCGAATGAGGGAGATGGTTTTGTTCATTTGGAAGGTTTTTCTGTGCTTCCTCTGCTCCTGGTCTGCTCGGCGCTGATTACAACCGTGCATTCTGGTCCAGCTCTTGACTCCAGGCTCTGCACATTTTCCACTCCGGAGGGATTCCACTCCGTCCGTCCCGAGACCCGCCGCCATCCGCACCATGCATCGGTTCTGGCAACATCATCGGTGTCACCGCTCGCTAACACAGACCCACTCAGGCTAACGCGTATATGGGACGCACACACTCTCACATACAGTGGGTCCCAGCCAGGCGTCTTTGGCAGCCACTGTAGACTGGGCCTGTGGAGAGATCTTTACGGAGCATGCAGAGCCCATCTGTGGCTGCTTCTCGGTGATGGGAGGCAGCTGGCTGTGTGTGAGTGTGTGTGTGTTTGTATCCGCGCTGTGTGTGATGAATGTGAGTTTGTGGCAAGTTAAGGAACTGAAGGAGGATGCATGGACGCCTCGGGGGTCACAAAGAAGCCCCCCAGAACGAGGGCCAAGCCCGGGGCTTCGAGACCGACCCCAAGAGTCCCCCTGCTCTTACCTTCACCCCTTCAGCTGGAAGAGCTCCGAGTCCCTGGACTCCAGGATGAACGACTCGAGATACAGAGCGGAACAATCTGGGTCTTCTCCCGCTGTCAACGTTGCAGAGGACGACGCTCAATCACAACAGAATAAACCCCTGCTGGCTGAACTCCCTTAAAGAGGGATGGGCTCCGAAAACCGACATAAACCACGGCGGCCATAAGAAGAAACAGATTATGCTCTTTCTCCTCCCTAATGACTTCTGACACTCTTTCACTCAGCGCTCCTCTCCAGCCTGTTGGTCGATAACAAGGTCCACTTTTGTCCTCCTCGTGGCAAGGCCATCTGGGCATCATCTTGTTAGCTCATTATGGCCTCTGATAGCGCGAGGCGAGACCCTCATGCGACGGGGCGATGGAGCTCGAGCATACTGAGCCCCGTTGAACATGAGAGGTGTGTGTCTGCCGCGCCTGTTGCCGCTCGAGCTGGTCCGGGTTCGCAACTGCCATGAGTCACGCTGAATCTTGATTTGCCGTGCATGCCAGCCTGTTGACTGAGCGAGAGCCGGAGCTGGAGTGTGTTTGTCTGCGTGTGAGAGGGTGTCTGTGTTCACACGTACAAAAGCACTTCTTGGCAGCGCGGAATTCAGGATATGCTGCTTTTCTTTGACACTGACATCTTCATTTTGTTCTTCCCTAATTGGGATGGCCCGAAGGGGGGGGGGGGGGTAGTTTCCGTTTACCACAAAGTTACTCTTGCTACTAGTGGATTTAAGCCACCTTGGATTGAGTTCATACTCTCTGGTGGAGTTGAAAGCATCGAACTACAGCGTTTCCTGGTTTTTCGTAGGTTCCAGGACTAGCAGAAATAAGTGAATATCCAAAAGGTAGTGACACTATATTTACTTTGTAATTTACGAACATTTCAAACCCCGTATAAGTACAATAAACATGTATGAAAGAATACAATTGTTGTACATTACGATGAGGAATTCGCTTTATGATGGTAACGAAGATGATGATGATGACGTTTAATTCACAGTAAAATTAGCTCATGTGACTTTGCCGTTTCATGAGGCTTCAGGTGTATCTTCAGTACTCCTCAAAACTTTCAACATATTCCACAATCTGCACCATGTTATATGTACATTTCACATCCCGTTGTGAAGCCACTCATAATTATTCTCGATATAGTGAGTGAACAGTGGAACTAGGGGTCGGTATTCGGTTATTTTGTGGCATCATTTGAAAAGGTTTGGTAGTTCAGAGTATCGTAGCATTTTTCTGAATAAACAAAGGCAGTGAACATCGGATTAATTTAGCAAGTTTTCTTTCGCGCTGGAAATTATTCATGACTTTTTTCACATCCCGACTGCTAAGGTTACCAAGGACCACCATTATGAGACGACTGAGAGACTCTAACTATAGAGATCGTCTTTGTTTCTTTTGATATCTCAAGCCACAAGTTTATACCTTCAGACCGGTTCCTCTGTAATAACGGTCAAATCTTTCTTGCTCTGTTAAACAATCGTTGTGCCAGATGGGGACCTTGTTGTCCTTAATTTCTTGTTTTTTGATGTGTTTTTTTTTTTACGCCTGTGTGGCCCTCCCGTTGCACTCGCACGGAGGCGACTTGTTTACCGACTCCGACATGTGAGGAAATCGGTGTGTGTACATTGCAGGGCGTGTGTTTACGTGCGTGTGTTTATAAACGGGCCGCCCTAACAACATCTGCCCCTGCAAACGGTTCTGACAGAAGCCAGTTATGTATACAAGCGCTCGGGTTCTCTTGACCAGCCCACCTTCTTCCTGTAGCTCAAAATCGCGCCTAAGGGGAGTCGCCTCGGACCGGCTTAGTCACAAACAGCCGCCGGTTCCCATGGCTCCGCGGCACTGCAGATGTGGCAAATGTCCCGGCTGACATTTTCGATCATCCGTGTGCCGCCCTCCCCGTGTAAGAAATGATCACACTGTGTCAACAGCGGATTCCTAACCACACACATCTGAGCCGTTTCGGGCCGCGGTGGCGCTTTGTTTTCCTCTCGGTTGCCTCCGTGAAGCATAGCAAGTGTCTTTATCTTTCGAAAGGATCCCGAAGCCACAGCTAATTATTTAACATTGATAGATTTTTGAAAAACGTATAATCGCTCAGCTGCGGGCGAGTGATTCAAGTGTAAAATCCACTGCCTTTCTGGCAACACAATGTGTATTACTACAAAGGCAACAATGCAATATATTGTGATGTATTCTGATAATACAGAATGAATTGACTCTGGTGACTGCATGAAAACCAAAACAAAATATGGGATCTTGCAGGATTATATTGTACCGTAAGCTTTGGTGGAAGTAACGATCGCTACTATCTAGTAAATTATCTTAATACACACTACACATAATATATTCTTTTTCATTTTGAATAATGTTTTATATTGATAAGGTATCCTGAAAAATAATACTGCCTGCGGTTGACGATGCAAACCACAATAGTTTCGGCACAACGCAACCATGTCACGTGATGAATTACTGTAGTGTTTGGTGAGCGACGATATAATCTGACCGACCTGTATGGAGTATTGATCGAGGGGGGGCAGAATTTATGGCTGCGGCGGGAGCATCATCAGTAATAACAGTGGGAGCCACATGGATCTTTCAGATAAAGAGAAACGATGATTGTCGAAGGAAAGGATTTTTTTTTTTTTTTTTTTTTCCCCGGGCCTGATAATTACCATGGTGATGGTGGAGTGGGATAGAGTAGCTGTTGTGATGATTGTTTGTTTTCAACACGGCGCACACACTCTTTTTAAAGGTCAGAGAGAAATACTGAAGCAAAGTAAGAGAAAGGTTGTTTTTTTTTTTTTTTACCTGCCTCCGCACTTCCATCTTCCTCATTGAGTTTTCCACGAGATAATTGAATTTAATTGATATGTATGGCATGTTCAAGCCGCTGCCCAGGAGGAACAAATCAATCTGACAGCATTCTGTTGATATGAGTCTTTCTCTCACAGTTCCTGTGTTTTTCTGGTGGTGGGGTTGGGTTGGGGGGGGGTGCTTTCATTCAGCAATCAAGGCTGGCTGCCAGGGCTCTGCTCGGGGCAGAGGCCTGAGTTGACTGGACGGGGGTGGAGAACATGGGGGGGGAGGGTTGGTTTGAGGCTCTGTAAGGGGCTTTGAGTGGGCCTTCGTGTAGGCGGCGTTTTATATGAAAGTCGGCGAGGGCAGGGTGCATGAATAGAGGTGGCTGGGAAGTTGGGCTGAGAAGGTCCAGGATGCACCCCACAGTGCTATTGTGTGTTCTCACATCCCAATGTGTGTGTGTATGAAGAGTTTCGGGGGGCGAAGCATATGTGAGATCATGTGCTCATATTCACCAGTGGAATGTAAAAAAAATAAAAAGGGGGGGCTCCCTTCTTTCGTCTCGTCCTCCTCCCGGTTGTTTTCTGTTCTCTCCGCTGTGCTCGAGCGTAGGACTGTTTGTCTAAGCTCTTTACAGGCTCCAGCACGCCGTGGATGGATCCAGATGAAACGAAAAACCCACCTCATCAAGTTGTTTTGAGAACGATTCCCTCTATTTAGTTTGAGATCCACCTCGCCCCGGCATTAAAGCCCCCGGTGTCACGTCCGGGGTCTTTTCCCAGGAACATCGTTTGCATCTGCACGCCTCTTCCTCTGTGCTCCCCGAACCTCTTTCATCGCGTCTCTCGACGGGCGTGAATGAAAGATGCAATTCAAGCTCCCTTTTCACCCCCTTTTTTTCCCTTTTCGACCTCCTCGAAAGTACAATAATCTCCAGTCACTCATCCCCTCCTCGCGTTTTTTCGCCGTGGCTGTGTGTAGTATCGGAGTGGCGCTGATTAAGCCGACGGAGACAAACGGGAGACAAAGTCCCGGCCCACCAGTTTAGTTTCACATCCTGGACTAGAGTTGGGCCTCCGCTTGCCAAGTGGAGGGCTTTTAAACTGGGCTAAACACTAATTGCTGCCCTATTTCTTTTATGTTGCTTCTTTCCCATCTGCGATGGTGCTTCCAGACCTCCACAGCAGCCAGAGCCTCATTATAGCAGACAGTTAACAAAGGCTGGGAAACAGAAGCAGAGAATTCACTCAGGATATCTATCTAACCGCCAACTAGGGGGGCCTTGCACCAAAATTGAATCCGTGACAAAGGCCCGGCTTGTCGTCAGATGCTACGGGGATATTAGGATATTAAGATTTTTCGCGAATCTTAATTATTCATCTAAATGGTTCTGGCTTTTTAATAATGGAGTAAACGGGTTGTGTAATGGGGTTGGCTTGATTAGCGCCGCGTCCCTCTGTGGGGATTTTTAGGCATTTCGGAAAATAAATGGCATTAATTAATATATGCTTCTTTCTGGGACGATAGCGGTGCTTTCTTAAATGTTTATCGCCGTCTGTTTGTCAACACCGAGACTCTTAAGCTACGCAAGCCTTTCATGAGTAATTTTAAACTTCTGTGAAGTGTTTTACAGACAGATTAAGTAAAGCGGTGATAGTAGCTTGAGCTGATATTTGAGCATTTTTCGAAACAAAGGGCAGCGTTTGTTGCTAGAGGCGGATTGATATGATAAGATTCCAGGTGCCCTCGATCACTCCATTGTTTGTCCTCCTTAAAACAGTTAAAGTATTTAGTTAGTTAGCTAACCCACCAGGTCAGCTGATTTAAACATAACTTTTTTTTTTAGTTAGTGTTCGAGTTTTTGGAGTTTCACATCACTTTAACCGAAAAGTTATGGTAAATAGTTGACGAGATTCATCAGCTGAATCTCCTTCAAATGTTGAAAGTATAAAAACCTGATTAAAAACAATAATTTAAATGTTAAAGTTTCGTAAAAATCTAAAAAAAACACAATGGAAAAAGTTACTCAATGGCATGTCAAAAGGTGTGAAGTACCTGGTTACAATGCGATGAAGAAACAGCTGCTAAAATTCTTCTTTTTATTAAAAATGATAGCATGAAACCACCGTAGTTGTTACCATGGAAGTACTAAAAGTAGAAAAAGTTTAGATTGTCTATCTAGGATGAGATTTTACAAGGGTTATATGACTGACACCCCCAAAAACTTCCAGCAAAAGTTCCTCCCCTACTGACCCATGTTGTTACAATACAAACGCTTAAATATATTTCAAATTGTTTCTTTAAGAGTTGACTGTCTGGTTTCACACTTGTTTTTCACCATAGGTGTGTTTGAGTGCGCGGGGATAAAGGGAGTGAGTGGGGGGGTCGAGGGAGGAAAATGTTGAGGAGGTGAAAGGATAATGCACGATGGTATGAGATTTGGGGAGCTGAGATGAAGAGGGTGGTGATTATAGAGGGGGGGTGGAAGATGGTGGTGGTGGTGGTGGTTGGGGGGGTCAGTAACAAAGCCTAATGTTTCCATGGAAACGTGTTTATGCTGCGCTGATGCATCTTGTAGATACAATTAGTGACATTGTGTCTTCTTGGTCTCGTGTACAAGAGTGGACTCCAAACACACAAAATCCCACAAATGCACACACACAGGCTAAGATGAAAACCAGCAAATTGATAATAATAGTATGACAAAGAACACCCCTTTTTTCCACTCACTCCTGCTGGCCCTTGAATAAGTCTACCCCTCCCCACCCCTCGTCTCTTTTCACATAACACAATGAAACTAAGGTCTCACCAGACCTGCACTCATGACATCATAGATATGGTGGCATTTGCGAATTTAGCGAAAATTCTCATGGATGTTAAAGGGCTAAAAAATCCAATTCTATTCATTTAGTCCCCCAGACGGTCGGACTTTTTGATTGACGTTTCAAGGCCATATCTGAACCCTTTGCCGGCGTTTTGACCCTCCGAGACGGCGAGGTGACAAACGTCGCCGACCTCTTGTACCCCTGCTCTCTCGCTCTCCTCTATCAGCTCCTTTTCAGGACTCCCTCTGTAGTCGCCTCCGTCCCCGGGCCCGTCTGAAGAGTGGGTTATTTAGTGGTGAAATGATGTGTGTGATGATGAAATGAGGGGGTGCAGATAAGGTGAGATTACACTGCGAGGCAGAGGAGGGGAGTGACAGAGCGGGAGCCGGTTCCCTCATGTCTTGTTAAAAAAAAAAAAAGGAAAAAAGCGAGGGATCAGAAAGAACAACAAATGCACCGGGCGCTGCTAAATCCTGCCTCAAATCCGCTAGCATGGGCAGATCTAGCAGATAGCCCTGCTGCTGCGCTCGCACAACACGCACATACACACATGCATAAACACACCCGTGGTCAGTCCGGCTGTCTGGGTTAATGCTTGGCTAACTGGGACAGCAGAACTGAACCATGTTGACATTTTAAGCCTCAAACAAGTCCAGAACAATGATTCAGCCCCCCCTCACCCCCCCCGCCTCAAACTCGGCCCATTTTGCTGACCAACTATTGCACACACACACACATACACACATACACACTGACCTGCATAAACACACACACCACTGCCCAAATACACTGCAAGTTCTCAGTGTACCCCCCCCCCCCCCCCCGACACACACACACACACACACACACACACTAGCCGATCCCCTCCTGTTCCCAACCTTTTGTGAATAAAGGAGAACAAGAGCTGATCTGATTGAGTTGGCAGCAGAGAGCGAGGTGGAGCGGTACAGTAAGGCCAGATGGATTATCTTAATCCGCTGCTAGATGATCAGGCAGGGGGAAGATGAACCAGGAAGCCTGACCCCCATGCACTTGTCTCCTCCTCCTCCTCCTCCTCCTCCAAAAAAATACCCAACAAACCGGCTCCTCTGAAGTCAAAGTAGCGTTCATAACATGTTGATCCCGTCTTTTGGTGAGACTATGAGATATGAAAGAATCATCAGACGCCGTCATTTGACCTAATTCCATCGGGAGACTTTTTTTTTTTTTTCGTGGCACTGCTTCTGGATTTCCATCCAGGAGTTTTTTTTTGTCAATCTCTTTCCAGTTCCCCCCTTTTTTGAATCCCCCCGCCCCCCTGACCCCTTCCCTCCACCCTTGTAAACCTTTGCTTTGATTCGAATTCCAGCGTGAGACGTAAGATCCAGAGGCTTTGTACGCAAAAAAAAGAGATGGCGCTGTAACTTAGTCGAGCTGTAACTTAGTCAAGCTGTAACTTGTAGCGTTTCTGTGGGGCCAAATGAACTCTGCCTAAAAGCTCCCGCCAGACAAATCTAAACCCATAACTCTTGCAGCTCAAAGTATTAAGACTGTATAAACTGTTATTGAGTTATACGGCGCGCTTCTCCAAACTTCCTGTGCGACGTGTTATTTATCTCCCCTCTTTTTTTTTTCCTGCAGATTCCTGGCAGGGAAAGGGCTCGTGATCTACCCGGACATCGGGGACAAGCTGGACATCATCTGTCCCAAGGCGGACCAGGGCCGCGACTACGAGTACTACAAGCTGTATCTGGTGAAGAAGGAGCAGGCGGATAGCTGCAGCACGGTCCTGGACCCCAACGTCCTGGTCAACTGTAACAAGCCGGAGAAGGACATCAAGTTCACCATCAAGTTCCAGGAGTTCAGCCCAAACTACATGGGCCTGGAGTTCATGAAGAACGTCAACTACTACATCACATGTAAGTTTTTCGAGGTTCCGGGGGGGGGCGATCATTTGTCGCCGGCAATTTCTTAACCTTCATTTATCTGCAAGGGGATGACTGAACACGTAATAACCTCTGCTTCACACTCAGTTACACACGGTCACGTCAGGGAGTTTCCCATTAAAGCTGTCTTTTAATGGCTGCCGTGCCGCCATGGCAACAGCCGGAGTGATGTGCCCCTGCTAATGGAGCAGCGGCACTCAGTGTTTACACTGGAAATGTCAGATGGGACGTTCCATCACCTTCATATTGCCTCTAGATTCACAATATTTGGAGAATAAATTTGATGTACAGGCCGTTTCCAAATCAAAGTAGCCCACTTTTTATTCACAGTTTCAAACAAATGCTTCCCTTAAAAGCTCCATTAGGAGCACTTAAATGTGAAATGATCGTTTCTTTAGTGGTAAATGTACATCTCCATGTTTCCTATACGCTGTATTTATATACAATTTTTAAATGGAAAAGTGTCAACTCGAGCTCAGTCATATATTTTCTTTATGTTCACATCCCTTGTAGACGACGTCTCTTGATTTATGATCTGTTTAAACCTGCTTTAACATGTCTGTGTAAAGTCTAGAAGTCACTCTAGGATCCCAAATGAGACATTGGGACTAAACTGTCTGCGTTTTATTTAAACCATAAATTAATGAAAAGTAATGATTCCAAATGATTCTGGTAGATTTCTGGAGTAAAAATACTTAAAAAAGGAAATTATATAGATTAGCAACATTTAAATAGAAATTATCCATCCAAGAAAACAACAATATTAGTCGAAAAATAAATAAATAGTAATATATATATATATGTTTTTTGACACTCTGCATATTGTTTAAACATACAAAATAAAACAAATATCCTTATATGTTAATAAGTTTTTTCCGAGATGTTTCAAACTGGTTTGAATTCAATTTACACACAATCGTAAAAGTACAAACACCATCAGCAACAACGCGATTCTTGAATCATTTGTCGGTATATGAGAAGTGACTGCGAGTTTGTGTTCTATTCTCCGATGGGGGGGAAGAAAAAAAAAATGGGATGAAATGATCAACATTCTCTTTTTACAATTTCACCCAGTCAGTAGAAAACAGACTTTGTGAGAACGTCTGAGTCAGCAGCGTCTGACTCGGTTCAGAACAAAAGTTTTTCTAAGGCCCGCTGATTCAAAAGTGTCGATTCTCTTTAAACTCAAAGGTGGTTTGTTCGCCGAGCAAAGTTTCGTCGGAGCAGACGGAAAAAACACACAGAAGCTATTCTGCAATGTTTGTCTCATTCATTAGGACGGAGAGAAGATTTCAAAAATCACTCTGTGGGTGCGAAACTCTGGATCTTTCCACCGTGTTTCATCCCGAGACTATTTCTTTGTGTTTTTTTTCATGCATGGATTGATGTGGAAGGCATGTTGAGGCGAGCACTTTATCTTATTAGCTGCATTTTTTTGGTTGAATCATTTTCTTCCTCAGTTATTTTCGAGTGCTCTCCCACGATTTGTGACTCATCCCAAGTGTCAGGAAGATGAGTTGTTGCTCATTTATGAATAATCTTTTCACTGAAAACAGGTTTTGTCCTCACACGTCTTTTTCCTTTACCTTCTTAGTTCACCCGAAAAGTATGTTATTTTAATATTTGCTGCTTATCTTTTTGTCCATAAGACTCACAAAAATACACATGGAAACATTAGGCTTCAAATGCTAAACGACAAACGGCTTCTTTAAGACTGGTTTGTCCAGTTCCTGGAAAGAAAAACAAGTGTCAAAGAAGTATAGATAATCTGTCTAGATGCAAAATGTAGCTTTTTGAGTCCTAGATCTAAATTGAATTTAGGAATTAGTACTTTAATAAGTATACTTTAGCTACTATTTGTCAACGGCCATCTTCTTTGTTTAAAAACGATACATTTTAATAATAATAATACGTTTGTTTTTAAATATACAAATGAAAAAATGTCACGCAGGATGTAACACTGACTGTCATTTATACTTCTTATATTATTTTATATAAAATAAATAATAATCAATAAGAATTAGACATATTTTAAACGTTTATTTTCCAGACATATTTTGGTCAATTATATTCCTTTTTATTTTATTTTATTCAAAAATTAAAACACAAATATTTAGGTGTTTTATGATTCTTAAATATTTTCCTTATTTTTTTTTTTTGTTTTAAAGAAAATCCATATACTTTAATATAATGAAAAATAGTCAGTTAAATAAGTTACTAGTTCAAAATATTTCATGTTAATACTGTATTTTAAAAAAAAGCATTAAACAAAACAAGTCGTCAAATAAGACTAGTAATAATTGTGGCTTTTATATGTGTTCATTTTCCTGAATATTTGTCAAATATATCTTAACAATTATTTAAAACAATCATGCCATGGCTGATAAAAATGTGCTTCAGTAAAAAAAAAAAAGAAAAGATATTCTGCACAATTCAATTCACGATTCCAGGTCGCGTCTTAAGAGCGACAGTTTTATAAGTAAATTACAGATTAAATGAGTATTTGCGGATGCTAAGTAGGAAGAAATGAGACTATTATTCACGTGTTTTATTAATACGCACTGAGAGAAATGTGTTTTGGACAAATTGTCGGCTTAATATAACTTTTAAACTGCATATTGGGTTCAACGGCAGCACATAATAGGAGAGTTTCCCTAAAGTATGTTAATCACCGAAGAGGCTTTAAAAGCAGAGCTTCTCAATGCGGCAGATTTACATTTTAAAAGGGTGATAATGAAGTTTTGGGTTCTTGTGTGAATCTCTAAAGTATATATTTCCTTTTATCCGCGTGGCCCTGCTTCACCCCCGGAATATAAAATACCATTTATGCTTATTGTATACGCAGACGAATATTTATTAGATTGAGAGATAAACTTACTTGAAACACTTGCGTTTTCTCAAATATAGACGCTTCTTTATGGCCATAAAAGTCTTTACTTTACAAAGCCTTCTACAAATCTCCATTATTCTTATTAAAACAATGACAAAGCAAAATATTCGGCACCAACATTATTTTTAATGAGCCATTTTTTCTAGACAGGAAGGTTTTATTTTAATCACATTTTACTATTTCTACCTATTTAAACCAAAATAAGACTCACATTTGTATTAACTTACATTTTAAAAATCTATTTATTAAATTAAAATGCATCTTTAAAAAATGAACTAAAGATATTTTTATCTTAGAAATAATTGTGATTCATTGATTATTTCCCATGTTTTTAGCAGCTAGTTAGTACTTATTAAATATTAGTTTAGTGACTGTTTAATTACAGTTTAGTTAAGATTATCACCAGATGTCACGCAGGATTTAACAACGATCGTCATTTATACTTCTTATATTATTTTATATAAAATAAATGATAATCAATAAGAATTAGACATATTTTAAATGTTTCTTTTCCAGACATATTTTGGTCAATTATATTCATTTTAATTTTATTTCATTGAAAAATTAAAACACAAATATTTAAGTGTTTTATGATTCTAAAATATTTTACTTTGTTGTTTTTTTTTAAATGAATCCAAATACTTTAATATAATGAAAAATAGTCAGTTAAATAAGTTACTAGTTCAAAATATTTCATGTTAATATTTTATTAAATGAAAATGCATCTTTAAAAAATGAATTAAAGAGAATTTTATCTTAAAAATGATTGTGATTCATTGATTTTTGCTCATGTTTTTAGCAGCTAGCGAGTACTTATTAGATATTAGTTTAGTTACAGTTTAATTACAGTTTAGTTAAGATTATCACCAGAAATCTGCCTAAACATAAACTTGTGATGTGAAATTTATTTAGTTTTTAATAAATATGAGTAATATTCAAAAAGGATTTTTAATGTGTATATAGTAAAACATGTATTTTTAAATATTTTGAAAAACATTCTTATGTGAAAATCCATTTTTTCAAAGCAACAACTCTGTTAACTGTTCCAAAATCAAGACTTCTTGACCAATAAACTGTGATCTTATGTGGTTTTCCTCAAAAAAAGAAGGTTCTAAAATTCAAAGGAAGTAAAAAGAAACATCAGTCAAATTCTACATATTTAAAAGAAATGTTAATGTGGACTAACAGTCAGGTTTTTCCCTCATTAGCCCATTCCTTTAATGATGGTACCAGTTGCTTCTGGAGTCACCAGATTGGTGGCGGTTAGTCTGGTGAGGGGATCTTAGCAGTGGGGGGGCGCCGCTGCTCCTCCCTGCATCACAGTAATGATCAGGAGTGATTGTGACATCAAGCTGCTTTGTGTCTAAAGAGCCGCGGCAATCAATGGACGCTCTGTAGCAGCAGCGACGAGCTAATCTGCTCTCACGCTTCCGACGGAGGTGTAGCAGAGAAACCACTAGGTGTAATTCACTCGCATCTTCCATGGCCTAATTATCCCATAATAAGCATCCTGGCATTTCCTCGCAGGAGATGGTGGTTGATGTTTGAAAGAGAGGCTCGAGCGAGGGGCCGAGAAGTTCCTGCTGCCATAGAGTTGGTCGCCACAATCGGCTTCTGTTCTCTAGAATGTTAGGGTCGACCTTAGCTTTGGATTCAGTTTGATTCAGTTTCAATGGTTTTTGTGTGTAAAATGTTTCTTTTTAATCGATGTATAAATACAATGCTAAATATTTGTATACTTTTAGATACATTAATTAATACAAATATATATTTAAGACAGCTGTTAAGTAAATAACTCAATATATTTAATTATGTTGTGCTAAAATCACTTTGAATACTTTTGTCTTGATAAAATAAATGTCTTACTTGTCGTTTAGCTCGACAAATATCTGAAATACACTTGATTTCTAAGATTTTTACGTAGTGATGACCATGAACATTAAACTGATGCACATACGGTGTAACTTTTCTGCCTTTATTGTGCCTAAAATTGTTATTTTTGTTCACTAAAATTAAAGATGAATAATTAGATTTTATTTATTTATTTATAATTGATAGCCTTAAAGATAGTTTTGCTAGTTTACAACCTCATATAAGTTGGTTTATAAGAAATATTCCTCTTGTTAAGAATACATTTTGAGCTTCATTCTATTCAAAGAACAAATATCTTTAGTTGTGTTAAGTGAAAAGTGAATAATGTGCTAATAAAAAAGAACACCGAAAATGTTGAGAAATACATTTATTTATTTACAATAGATTTGACTTTTCTTCATCATGATTAGCACCTGTAGCGTATTCTGAATAAAAAGTGTAATAATTTATAATTTAATTGAATGTGTCTTTATATGTCTTAAGGCTTAAGCTAACTTTGTTTTTACCTTTTTTTTAAGTTGTACTCCTTCGGTTGTGAAGTATTCAACAAATCAACTGAAAATACTATATTGTCTTTATTAATAAAACATTTTTTTACTTAATATTTAGCTTCAGATGTAACTGAAAAAAAAAGATACGTTTGCCTGAGGTCACACGTCGGTGAACACATTTGTAAAACACATTTACAGCAATTAAAGCTTTTATTTTACTGGAGGTGAAATTTGAAATGTTAACACAAAACTGGGCATGTGGTCGCAGCAAAGACCCAATTAGAGGGCGAACCGGGCTTAAAGACTTATAACTCTGTGACGAATGTCTCAAGATGTGAGCCCGAGCAAGACGCTCGTCTGGCCCGTTGTCGTGTGTGTGTGTGTGTGTGTGTGTGTGAAGGGAGGGCACGGCGTGTCCCGAAAACTGAAGAGTTTGACTTATAACCGACGCTTTGAAAGGATCTATTTTGATAATTTTATGTCTTTATTTGATAGCTCGAGCAGAGAGAGACAGGAAATGTGGGGGAAATAGCATCAAGGATTGACATTAAATGATCCGGCAAGCCAAAGAATCAAAACGTGGGATCCAGCGTGCATGTGGTATCCACCCAAACCGCTGGGCTTCAGAGTCACCCCGGCATGTTTGATTCCTAAATAATAGCTTCTTTATGTCAGGAGGGGGGAGAAGAAAAAAAAATCCACATTAAATTAAACCCTGCATATGTTTTTCTTTTGATCTGCTTCAGTTCAGTTGATATTCGTGAACTTTTCCCTCAAAGTGATGCTATCAAGCGACAACTTTCTTCTGCGGCGGAGCATCGTGGACTCGTTTCTTCTTTGAGCTTTATTGCACCCACATGTCTCCAGAAAACACCTTGGGCGTATTTTCGGCATCTGCTGAAAGTTTTTTCTCCCCCCCCCCCGACCGTTTCATCGCGCACATTGTCCCCTTGATTACATCATAAATATTTAAACTAAGTCTATTAGTGACATGTGCCGGCGCCCCCTGTTCCCAGCTGCAGTTATGATGCAGCGTAAAACTTCACTCCGGGGTGAATTTATTTTAATAAAACACTTTCTTGATACGTCTCGGCTGTAGAGCGATTATTTGCTAATGTGTGTGTTATATGAGCGTTATAAATACTTCATATTTTGCCCCGTAGTCCTGCTGACTGAACTCATAACCACTTGTAAATTTTTCACAAGGGAAGCAAGGCATGCCGGATCTGGGCTGAGGGAGGAATTATGAGGCTCATATACTGGAGCATTGTGGGTGTTTGTGTCTTTGAAACGCTCTTCTGCTGGTCAAACTTAGAGGTGTTACTATAGAAGGAAGATAATGTCTGACCACGAGCTTGTTTTGGTCATTTTACCAACGTTTTTCATGACTAATTCAACTCAAAACAAAACTAGTATTCAGTATTTTTGTTGTTGTTGTTGAATCAATCCGATGCCTTTTTTACAAAAATAATACATTTACATATATACTGAACACTGTTACTGAAATAATGAACACATTTACATGAATACTGAACTATTATACCAAAATAAAATATACATTTAAATGAATACTGAACACTGTTACTGAAATAATGAACAAATATACATGAATATACATTTACATTAATACTGATCACTTTTACAAAAACAATGAACACATTTACATAAATATTGAACACTTTTACCAAAATATTAAACGCATTTACATTAAGACTGATTTTTTTTTACAAAAACAATGAATACATTTACATAAATACTGAACACTTTTAGCAACAAAAAAAACATTTACATAAATACTGAACACTTTTAGCAAAAACAATGAAGACATTTGCATAAATACTGAGCACTTTTACCAAAAAAACTCATTTACATAAATACTGAACACTTTTAGCAAAAACAATGAAACATTAACATAAATACTGAGCACTTTTAGCAAAAACAATGAAACCTTTACATAAATACTGAGCACTTTTACGTCATAAATGCTTTATTCTGTTCATTATGCATTAAATAGGAGATTAAATATATAAATAAAAAAGGATATTATATTTACATTGATATGTATTTATAAATAAATACTGTATACATATATAATTTCCTGGCATAAATACACAACTTTACTGACAATATTTGCCTTTTTTTATACTTATTTTCCCTTTTTGTCCACTCATATAAAGGCTATTATTTTCTTTATTTTTCCTTTGGCTTCTCGGACTCCCAAAACAGTCACATTATATATTGTGGCCCTCCTGCTCCAGGCACGGCTCTGGACACTTTCCTGCTCTGTATGTGGAGAGGAAGGTGTTCGAGGCTGCTTTACTCCGGCTTATCCCCGCCGAGGAGATGTGTGTGCGTTATCCTGCGCCTCTGCTGGGAATGTGGTCCAGGCGGCCAGCAGAGCTGCGTAAATCTGCTCAGCCTATAAAGACCAGGCTTATCTTGCCTGATTAACGGTCAAACATGGCAGTTTGAGATGAGACGTAAGACGCAAAAGGGAGTGGACGTCACCGAAGAGTCCCCTCCGCCCGGCAACCAATGTCTGTTTGTCTTTTCCTGGACCCCCCCCCCTCCTCCCTCGGCATCTCCAGGACCTGAACAAGCAACAGGCGGGTGTGGGGGTAAAGTAAGCAACAAATGGTGTCTGCTTGTGTTATTGACGTGCCCGGATCTTTTCCGCCCTCTCGTCCCGGCAGGGGAGCGCCGACCACTCAGTCCCGTCCGTCTCGAAGCTAGTTTATATGTGTGCTTTGAGGGGGTAAAAGGTCAAAACTCACGGGGTAAAGGGGTCAGGGAAGCACAGCAGGGGGGTCAGCAATGATAACACGGTGCTGATCTAAAGTGCAGACCTGCACCAGGCCGTCCTGTCCGTCACGAGCCGTCTCCGCACATTTGTGAGCACCAGAAGAAAGGCTGCAAATGGATGATGAATGTCCTACAGATACCTTTGACCCACAGACGTCCACCAAAAGTATTCCTTCTGTAGTCCCACTCCTGAGTATGTTCCAATCATCAACACTCTCCAGGAGCTCCCGCTGACTTTTAACTGTCGGTCAAAAATATTTATAATATATTATATATTTATATATAGTAAAAGTAGTATTTCTATGAATAAATACTTTGTCATTTTAACACTGAGTTTAAATCTCCCATCTTTTTTAATATATTATTCAAACATGGACACAATTTACTTATATATAAATTACTTTAAAACATTTAAAATTTACAGCAACATAATCTTTTATTTTTAATTGACAATGTGATACAAGTTATACTTAAGTACATAAATACCTCCAAACAACTTTGATTAAATGTAAATTCACTTTTTTTTTATTAAAGCAGCAATACATAAGATTTAACACGCTTGTTTCCTCCTAGTGGTAGAGCTGTGCAATTGCAATATATTGACAAAATTATCTATAATCTATAATCTTATAATTTCATTCAACGTGGCCTTCTTCATATTTGTTATCAAAGTATATTAATGTTCATTTTGATCAGGCGACTTTCAGAGATGATGGATGTAAAAACTTTACGCAAAGACCTTTAATGAACTGAGTAAAAACTGAAGATAAAGAACAGAAAGATAATTGACATGTATTGACTCTTAAAGTGTTTGTATTATAATTTTATTTTCAACCACGACCTTGAGTATTGCTAAACAAATGGTTCTACTGAGTAATGGATCCAGTCATGGCAGAAAATAAGCACGAAAGTTACATAGTGCTGCTTTAAAAACTCCAAAACTACAGTCATTTGAGCATTTGTCATTTGTTACTTCCCACCTCTGCCCGTCGGAAACGTGTGATTCATATCTCGAGGTAGAAGGTGATGTGCTTTCTCTGGAAATGGGGTGTTTGGGAGAAAAATGGCTGTTGTTTTTTTCGTGGTTGAGTCATTTCCTGAAAGCAGGCGTTTAGAGTAAAGGAAATATAATGGTGAAAACGAGCAGCGGAGCGAGAATCAGCAAAAGCAGGAACAGGGTTACGTCCTACACACACACACACACACACACACACACACACCTATAAACTCTGACAATGGACGTCGAAAAACTCTCTCTATTTTCTATCTCATTCGCTCTTGGTTGAAATAATGCACCGTGACTGCTCAGTGATATGTTTTCTGGGGCGGCTGTGTTCTATATAAGGGCACGTCCATGAGGCAGCGAACGGAGGCGCCCTGTCCTCAAACACTCCTCCTCCGCCTTGATTTCCTGCGTTGCCGTCCAGCGTAAGCCTGATCCTTCCTGACAGCTGTCACTCTCCATCTCGGGCGTACCGTCTCGGGCCGTGACACGAGCCCACTTCCCCACCAGAACACTGCCGATGGCGGAGCGCACGCCAGCCCTCGCCTCATTGAGATAAATAATGTCCTCAAAACAAACAACCTGGTGCAGGTAAAAGCAGGTCGTCTTGTTCACGTCAGGATGTATTTCAGCCTCGTTTTATGGAAGGATATCAGCAGCATCGTGTTGAAAAGTTGACGTTTAAAAGTTGAAACCAATGTTTTCTGAGCATGTTTTAATAATTCAATTCATTATTTTCCATATTGCTAGTTTTAACATATTTTTGTTGAACATTTTCAATTTAATAATGTGTATATTCAAAGTATATTTTTTTATTTAAATGATTAATTTAATGAACATTTTTTAAGATATAATTCATGTTTTTTTTAAATGTAGAGTTTGATATTCTAATTCTAAAGATTCAAATGGTAAATTAAACTTTTACATTTAATGACAAAAAATGTTTTCAAGTTTGTCAGTAATATACAAACATTTTGAATTTGGAAGGCTATAAATTGAAATATGTTGAATCTAGGAAAAAAAAAGTTTTTTCTTTATTAAATCATTAAAAACGAAACAAAAACAATTCTTCCTTGGAATAAACACATAATTGAATAGATTTTTAAATAAAAACAAATCCAACCTTTCAATATAGAAATGAGTGAAAAGCTACAAATTAAAACATGTTGAATTTAGGAAAATATGTTTTTTAATTATTGAGATTCAACTATCAAACTGTCTGTGTATTTGTTTTTTTTAATACATGTTTTTAATATTGGATTTTTTAAATTGAATTATTAAAAACGAATTCTACCTTGGAATAAACATGTTATTTCATTCATTTTTTTAAATTAAAAACAAATCCAACCTTTCAATATAGAAATGATTTAATCCAAGAATTATAATTCAGTTCTTGGAAAAAAGATTTAAATAAAAAAACATGCATCATTCGAAGTGTTAAATCCCACCACTCTTCGGATGGCTTTCATTCACTTCCATAGTGTTTAATCTTCCCACAACCACCGTGGGATGATCACCTGACGGGATTAAAACTTGCATATCTCCAACATTCCTCCCTTTTTTTTTCTACATGCGTGGGCTCTCTCATGTAGCGTTGTTATTTTGGTGAGCAACCTACACATTTTGACACCATCTGCAGCGAGTGGCTCGGGGAATAACCTTCCAAGCGCTCAGAATCTCTTTCGCCCTTGAGACGGTTGGAGGTCAGACCCTTGAAATCCGGCCTGGGTGCTCACAAGATCCTCCTTTGCCCTACATATCAGGGACGCAAACATATGTGCACGGCTCCCGCTCGAGCGAGTGCACACGCTGCCATTGTGGTGACGTCGTCGAACAGCAGAACGTCAAATAAAAATCCTTAATTGTCGTCTTTTTAAGTTTGACAGCAAATTACAATCATCAAAAATCCCAAACAGCCATTTTGTTTGTCAGCCAGACGTGCTTGATTGTCAGATTATGGGAGCGGAAATAACTTTATAACTCTCAATTAAATACATTTTTAACATCTGGTAACCTCCCACGGCAAAATCACACTCAAGTATTTTAATTACAAGTCTCGGAGACTGCCGGAGTTTTTAACTTGGCTCTAATGGCCCAGAGACTCACACGCGCTCCCAACAAAGGGCTCATTATTCTGCATAATATAACAGGTTGTTGCTATTAAATATTACTATTGCTGAAATATTCATTCAATCAATAAATAACTCAGAAGGTGTGCTCAAAGTAATCCTAAGAAATGATCATAAAAATGCAAAAAGAAGAAATTCAGTAGCTAGGAAGTTGGAAAAATAAACTTGACCGACCTCTTTACTCTTAACTAAACAAACACTATTGCTAGGAACAACAATTTAACTAAGTTACTCTACATCAAATATATGAAGGACTTTTTCTAGATCAATTACTTTAAAAAGTAAACATTTGATTACACTTTAATGAACCAATGAATGTTTAATGTTTTGTTTTTTTAAATAAAAAAGTAAAAAAAAGGAATACAGAAGAAAGAGATGAAGGATTTAGTTAATTCATTTAAATCTCTCTATTTATGTAAAATTGATACCAAAAATGATAAAGTAAAATATATAAACTGTTATAAAAACAAAAAAACTAAGCAAATACCTACAAAGAAAAGGTGTTTAAAGTGATAAAAAGTGTTTAATTTGTGAGGGAAAAAAAGCTCTTTATCTATTAATTTAATTCGATTTAAGATGGTGTTTGTTTATGTAAGTATGCCTTATAGATGATCCTTTTAATATATTTAAAAATAAAGTATTACCAACTACTATTTTAAATCCACTAGTGCATCACAAACCAGAACTTTGTGAAAATAGGTCACCGCAATCTTTCCCCGACTATCATGGTCGGAAAATGTTCGATACGAGAGCCATAACTCAAGTTTTGTCAAAATAAGAGAACGACGTATTTATTTAGCCAGAAAGAGTTCAGGGAAAGTAAGACACCGGTGGCCAACTGATGCCGGCTGCTGCTGCCAAAAAAACAAATGGCCAAACCCAGACGGAAAAGCAAGGAACCGACCCGACATCCACTCTCGCAGTCTGCTGACTCAGCGTTAAAACAGCCGACAGCCACGATCGAGGAAGAGCTGCCGGACCAGCGAGTAGAACTGGTTTGTAGTGTCTGCAACGTTTGCGACACAAAGAATTAAAGATGGTGGGAATAGACTGAGGAGATTGTCAAGAGTAGTGTTGGGATATCTGATCGTTGTCACTGGTTTTTTAGATGTATTTTTTGTTAGCTAAACGTTAGATGTAACGTCGCCTCAGAGAACACAGTGTTTGTACTCGTCTGTCTCCGTCGCTATCTCATCCGCCTCGTTGTGTCGCCTGTTATTGCTCATTACGGAGGAGATGTTTGGATGGAGGACCGACGAGGGGCACGTCTGGGACGGGGAGGGGGCTCACTTGGGGGACACAAGTGGACGGTATCCATTGGTAACCAGGCTGATCCCCGGCTCTCCAAGATGAAGATGATATATTCATGTATTCATCTCAATTAGTCAGCTGCGTTCATCTGCGAGCACTCATCCCTCCTCGCCTGTTCTCCGGCGCTTGCCCCTATTAGAATATTTTATCTTGCAATGCGAGGCCGCCCTCTGTCTTCTGCTCTTGAGTCGCGTTTTGTAAGATGCATAATTGTGTGTTTGTGTGTAGGTGCTGTGGGAAGTCGGTGTTTCTGTTAACTGATAGCTTAGATCAGCTCTCAACACGGAGACCACCAGAGACCGCAGAGCCAACTCCGCGAAACAACAACAGCCCTGTTGATTTCTTTCTTTCTTTCTTTTCTTCCCCCCCTTCCCCGCCTCTCCCGCTCGCACAATGTCATCCACTCGCCTCTACAGAGAAAGGAAGACTCTCCCAAAATTGATTTGATTCCATCCACGACGCGGAATCCGTCTCAGTGGTTTTGATCAACGAAAAAAATGGCTCCGAGCTAAAGAAAAAAAAAAAAAGTCCTGGAAAGAATTCCCGGAATAAAAAGTCGGAGAACGGATGGAAGTTGTTACGTTAGGGCTTCAGGATGCCGGAGAACAATTGTGTCAGTGGAGCAGCCCGATGACTTCCATGATGTTCGTCCAAAATGGACGGTCGAGTCATAAACCCAACTTTATTTATGAAGATTGCTATGAACAGCCAGATGGTTTCACTCGAAATGCAGCCGTCCAATTATTACCTGGAAATATATAGTTATTTTAAAGTGAGCGACGGTTCCAGAGCCAGGAAAACTGAACAGGAAAAATTTAATATTATTAGAGATTTCTATACACTTTTAACTTAAAATGTAAAACTTAGAATGAGTACAATTAATAGCTTGTTAGAAGTGGCATAACGTTTAATTTATGGAGCTTTACAGCCATTTAAATCTTAATATAGTTAAACTTTCTGTCTATATGATATCTGTGGTAGACAGGTAGCATGTCCAGGGTGTCCTCTGCCTTCCACCCCAAGTAGCTGGGATTCCTAACCTCATAACATGATCAACAGTAAGGAGAGTGTCTTCTTATTGTCGTAAAAACAAGAGAAGCTAGTTCACTTTAGTTGACTTTTTATAGCCTTAAATAATATCATGTGCACGTTGGTTCGTGAATTAAGTGAATGTGAAGCCTGAATATTAAGTCAGACTTCTCAAACTCTGCATAAAATCAAAACACTCCATCCTCGGTCCAGTATTAAATACTGTTCCGCTGACTTTAAAGGCATTCACGGGCTTATGAGAGTTGTCTTTTCCATACAAGACCCCTGCAGACAATGAAACAATATTTCAAGCCTTTATTTGAATTGGAAATGTTTCAAGACTCAAGACTCCCAAAATGTGCTTACAAAGAGCGTTTCTGTTTCCACTCATCCCAGCTGACTCCATGTGCAGCCTTCGGTTCGGGTCCAAAACATGCCGTAATTCTGCTCATGATATATATTTTGTGACTGTTAATGGTAATGCTTTAAAGGAGGCCCTGTGCAGCATCAAAACACGTATTTGGTGAGCATCATCGCTCTCTCGGTAAATTACATGGGATGGTTGTTGAGAAGCACATCTAAAAGTGCGGGATGGAACAATGGCAGCCCATAATCTAAAACACTCTGAAAAAAAATGCATATTTCTTTTCCAACGGGGATGTCTGAGGTTGTTTGGCCTCTGTTTTGCCAACAACACATTCTCCCAAGTCTTTCTTCTCCGGCCAATAGCTGAGCTCAAATCACAGCTCTCTGTCTGTCAGATGGAGCACTCTCTCTCTCTCTCTCTCTCTCTCTCCTTCCTCTTCCACCAATCCCTCCAACAGTGGTTTCTCTTTTCCAAGACGCTCTCGCTGAAATGGCTTTGTTTTCCGACAGCCCATTCAGTGGCACCCTGGGCCGGGCCGCTGCCAAGAAGTCCGCCTCCCCGACGCTGGAGCCCGGGCCTGTTTACACAAACTCATTGGAGAAATATGGATGTGTAATTATAGAGGCTGTTAGTTTTAATGTCGCATTCTTGCCGAGGAGAAGAAAAACCGCCGCAGGCTTCGGTCAGCTAGGACAAGGGGCGGCTGATGAAACGTTTCGACGGCGAATGGCGTGAACATGGAAGCGATCATGAGAGACGGCGGCGCTAAAAAAAAAAAAAAAAAAAAAAGTCACTCCTTGATCAAATCGAATCAGCTTAGAGCAAAGGAAAGCAAACACGAATCACATGGCGGTGATCGAGTTTGCTGCGGTCGCATAAATACACAGTCTAAATTCTGCCTTGCTCGGCCAGAACCAAACCCGGTTCTATGAATTCAGCTCCAGTGGCAGAATGTCCATGTTCCATTCCAGCATGACCACAAGCACACACACACACACGAGAGCAAGAAAGGCAGTGTGCATGTGCTAGCTAATGCTAACACAAGAACTAGCTTAAGTAAGTCATTTTTGTTTGTATATCGCTTTTCCAGACCATGGTCACAAAGCGCTTAAACAATCTTAAAACAATCTTATCAATTCAAGTTCAATAAAGTATATTCTTTAAAGGTCAAGATAAAACCGATAACACAACAGGAGTTGTGTTATCAGAATAAAATAAAGGCGATTTTAGTGACTTTTCTCACCGCCCGCTCAGACCCAATACATACGTAGTTTTATTTACATATATATTTCACAATATTAACAACACTATTGCAATTTTTTATTAGTTATGTCTTACCTATAAACATACAATTGATGTGTCAACAACATGTTGCTAATAGAAAGGCTAACCAAAGCTAAGATTTGACAAAAATATTTCTAGATTAAATACACATTTATTTGTATTTAATCTAGAAATAAATATTCCTTGATTTTCTGGAACTTCTAGTGTTATCAGTTTTATCTTGCCCTTTAAAGTATATACTTTATTGAGTATTGTTTTGATTGTTTAAGTGCTTTGTGACCTTGGTCTGGAAAAGCACTATAAAAATAAAAATAACTTACTTACTTACAAATAGGAAAAATCATGTTTCAATAACATGTTTTTTTTTGTTATATATAAAAAAAAAAATATTATCTTAGTTTTCATTTCTATTGGAACAACAATCTTCAAGTAGATTTTATTGATTGTCTTCTTCCCAAATAAACCTTCCCTGGTAACTTAAGAATCCAAATTTTCAAGTGTCTTTTCGTTTGTTAAAAAAAAATCCACGATGGAAACTCGCCGTCGGCTGCCTTTGTTTGTACTTTGTCGCAGAAGCTTAAGAGGAAGAGCAGACCTCGCGTACGACAGGCAAACAGCTGTGCCTGTTTATTAACGCCGTCGTCTCGCGCAACCTTCCGATAGATCCCGTCATCAGTCCCGTGGGCGCGAGCGTCGCACACAGATGGATGGACGGACGCGGCGAAGGAAAGTGTCACGTCGTCAAATATTGTTAGAGCGCCGCCGTCCTCTTGTCAGCCCCGGCTGATGAGTTCATAGATGGCCAATGAACGATTCTACCTGCAAACCCACCGGACCAATTTGCTCGCCACCATCCCCCCCCCATCCTTCCTTCAACTTAATCTTCCCTTCTCCATTCCACCTATTTTCTCCCCTCTTCACATCTCCCCCCGCACAGTGACAGATCCTTCAGGAAATTGTTTCGAGTCTGCAAGACATTTTTTCTTGCGATTGTAGCTGTTTATTTGCGCTCGAGGGGCCACGGGCCGGGGATCTCTCAGGGCTCCTGGGCTAGAGGTTAAGCTCCCGAAACTCTCCCACCGAAAAAACACTGATCCTCCGTCGGTATGTAACCGACACCGGGGATACGAAGGAGAGGAGCACTAGGGAGGATGTAATCATGTGTGTTTGTATATGTGTGTCAGCTGCTTGCTTTGTGTGTATTAGGATGCAATCAGCAGCTTTGTGGTCGGCTCTGCTCCCTGATTGGGTTTTTTTTGGCGAATAAATGGGAGTTAAAAAGTATGTTTTTTCTTTTCCTGTCGCTTGTGCTGCAGAGAAGTTTTTTTTTTTTTTTGTGCGTGAGGGCGGCTCAATCACACCTCGTCTGTTCGGGGTCCGTGTCGCCACATGTCTCGGTGAGTCGGCGCTTGTCCTTCCGAGTTACCCGCTCGGCCTCGGCGCCGGCGTCGGCTGCAGTCGCCTCGTGTTAGCAGGTACACCGCATTCCCCCCGAGGTGGAAGCTGCGACACATGCACTGTGACACGCACACACACACCTGCCCTCGCTGCTCAGCCTCTTGCAAATTTTTTTTTTTTTTTTGCCGGGCGGCAGATGGGCCATCGTGTCTCTCCTCTGTAACAAGTACACACTCTTGTCTTTCACCCTGACTCATCCCTCGCTTCCCCGTCTTCGCACCGTTCACGCCGCCGCAGCTGAAATGATCAACCAATTACATGTTTATGACATTTGCGAGAAAATGCCAAACACTCGGGGTTCACTGCCGTTAATTTAACACTTGGAAACGTTTCACATACCAACAACGGCAGTGGAAAGTTTTAGGGAATATTTATGATGAGGCAGTAATTCTCGCTATGCTAATGTATGTTAGCATTTTAGCTATATTTTTTTGTAACTATAGGTTGACATAATGATCAATAGTTCTAAGTGGCATTGTTGGGATGCGTTCAATATAACATTGTTAACATATTAGCCAAGGCTATTTGTAAACAAATATATCCATCACAATTTTAAGAAAGATATCCATAAAAATGTAATCAAAAATAAACTCTCGATAAACATAATGGATCATCTTTATAAGTGGCATTGTTGGGAAGCTAACATATCCAGTAAATTTCTAAAATATCTGTGAGTATAATGGATCAGTATTTGTAAGTGAAATTGTCAGGGTCGATTTATCGACAGTAAATATTGCCGCAATGCTAATGCTTGTTAGCATGGTAGCTCAAGCTCCAGGTAAAGATAAAGATATCCTGTAAAATAACAGATAAATTGAAAACTTACAGACATGATTGATCAATATTTATAAGTTGAATTGTTTAGTGCAACATCTTTTGATCTGGTTCAAAACAAGCTTAGTATATTTATTTCACTGCTTAATACCATAGTAAGTGAGAAAGTAAGTCATTTATATTTATATAGCGCTTTTCCAGACCAGGGTCACAAAGCGCTAAAACAATCAAAACAATACTCAATAAAATAGATGCTTAAAAGGTCACCGAGACAAACAAAGGAGTCTCAGAAAACCAAGGAAAAGCCTGCATGAATAAAATTGTCTGTAAAGGTGGACCTTAAATGGTTTGAATGCAGTAACATATACTTGTAGCAATTATTGTCGGCGCAAGTAACAGAATAAAAAGCAGTCTTGCTCACTAGCTCTGTCACTCTGCTCCTCACAACCGTGGTAAGACCTACCTATGAGGGCTGCTTTTTGTGGTATCTTTTCTTTTTATGTCCCACATGATTGAAAAACTACGTTTCAATTAAACAGGAAGATGTGAAGAGGCCTAATTTACCCATTTGTCGGTGCAGCTTTTATAGGGTTAGCTGTCCAGGGTATAATGGAAAGCTTGCTCTCGTTTCGTTCCCCAGAATTCAAATCTGGCCGTCGTTGAAAACTAAAAGTAATGGCACAAAGTATTAATGATGAGACCTCTTTGTTTGTCCGCCCACATCACATCACTTCACTGGTCTCTGTGAGTTGGAAAAAACCTCGCTGAGTTTGTTTGGCTATTTGTTCTCATAATTCTGTTTTGGAGGGCAGTCTGAAAAGGTCAGCGATAATGAAGCCCCTCTTTTCATAGTGGTTGGATGGACACAGTGTTGCGGCTGAAAGAGCCGCACACATCAACAACCACACGCACCCGTGTCAACGAGGGCGCTTTTTTTTATAGAAAAAACTGCCCAGAAGGAACTTCTTGGGGAGTTGTTTCCGTGTTTCTCAAATCATTTCTGGGCTTGTTTTCCCCCACGAGGGGGGTCGCGGCAAACACTCTATCTTAAATGCTAGCCTGGACTTTTTGGAGTCTTGTGGCCTCTGACATGCCACGACTATCTCCAACCACATTCCGATCCACCCCAGTGCCTCTTTTATCAGCGGCGAAGCCTGATTTGTGGCTCGTGGATCTTTTAAATTGAAGACCCATTTTTCCATATCACCTTTTTTCGTACCACAACAAAGACGGCCCGAGAAGATGAAGAGGATTAGTTTAATCATCTGTTAGGGTTTTACCGAGTCAACCATGGTTCACCACATGTGATTATCAGTGCAAATGAAGCAAAACCAAAACTTCACTTAGCCTCCCGTGGAGGAACGAGAACTCCCAGAGACCGTGTGTTTGCATCCGTCAGCTGATTGTGTCGTCTGACACACAAGATAGCAGCTGACGGTAGCTGCATAAACAGGGTTTTGCTCTCTGTTGAACGGGTTCCACAACACCAGGAGTGAAACAACATGGAGCCTAATGAGCATTAGCATCACGTTTCCCCTTCATTTTTTCCTTCTTATATAAGAGATTCAGTTCGCCCTGACCGTCCGCCACATGCTTTCCTGCTTCTGCAATGAGAGGGTTGAGACGAGCATACAATAGTTTCCCGTTTAATTAGAGGACACAATGAGCAACTCATGTGTAGCACACAAACTGAATCTATCTAAATCAGGTCACTGAGCTTCACATGATGCCTTTTTTATAAGCAGACAGTTGTTATTTAGAGGAGCCATCATCTCTAGTCAAAACTTTGTTTTAAAGTCAACGCATGGTTGTTTGTTAGCGGGATTTGTGTTCTCCTCAGAGCTCAAGGTGATGGGAATGTTGTGGCTGGAAATCAACCAGGCAGTTAAAGTCATTGTTGTCCCAGTTCCAGTCAAGTGATCCGCGATGGTCCCAGTCTCCTCATCGGAAGAAGTTCACTCCCAGTCCTTTAACTATTAACTCCTCATAACGAGGTTTGCTAAGAGCGGGAGTTGGCAACAAGGCTGATGTTTGCTGGTGCGTGACATCACAGACAGGGGCATGATGGGAGAAGATGGTTCACTCCGCTTTTGGATCAGCGAACAAAATGATCTAAATACTAATACGGCAAGTCCTTTTTCATCCCCTTGTGTTCCACTGAGTCCCACATACACGTCAGGACCGGTTTATCTCAATGAAAGAGCCATTTTTAATCCGGTTAAGTCCATTAAATACAATTAAAGTCTGTTTGAGTCCCATTGTCTGAATGATTTAGACAACATCTTTCCGTTGGCGTTGAAGGTTACATGAAATAAATACATTAAAGATTCAAATCATAATGGTTTGCTAAATACAAACATGACTAATTGCAAAACAAAGTAAATAAACTACTAGATAAAATTAGTCTGTTTACAAATAACATAAACAAAATAGGAGAAGTATTGTAGATAATAATATAATTATTATAAATTAAAAAAAACAACTACATAGACATGAAAAAGAAGAATAAGTTGAGTTTCATAACAAAAATTAAATCATACAAAGATTAATTATTAATTTATTTTCAAGTAAGGACAAATGTGAAAGAAAATGTCTTCTTATTATTATTATTATTATTATTATTATTCGGTTTCAAAATCAATGAAATATTAAAAAAGACATACTGTAGATAGAAAAAACCCAACTAAAATACCCAACTATATTAAATATATTAAATATTTACTAAATATTTAAAAAAGGATACATTAAAGTTTTTAAGAAATTACACTATGGAAAAAAACATAAATAATTATGAAAAACATTTTAAAAAGTGAGGAAAATATGAAATAAAATGTGTCCCCCTTGTTTTTTGCTTTTAATATAAGATAATATCAGTAAAAATGAATAGTATTGTATACAGAGCAAACTTAACTCGTGGGAAAAGAGTTATGTCAACTAAAGGAGATTGTATTATGATAAGAAAGCTTGTGTTTGCGTCTGAGAGAGCTCTCATACATACACAACTGAAATATGGCTCAATAAATATGAGATTAAAAATGTAATACAAGGAAGCAGAACATTATTTGTGAAGGAAATATTATCATTAAAAGCAAGTCAACATGATATACGACGAAAAGGTGTCATGAGATTAATTGTCACAAATAAACTGGAAAAACACATACAAAGTTATATTTAAAATGATGCAAAAAGAAAAAACATCATTTGTAATATTCTCAGTCTAATTCTAGGTAAATAAGCTTTTGAGAGTTGTTTTTTTGTCCGGCTGCCATCGACCTCTGTGGGCTGCTGGCACACGAAAACATGTAATAAAGGTGCAAATGAGGACAGATCACAACCCGGTCAGTGTGCTGTCTGTTAGATGAAGCACCAGCAGGAGCCGGCGTCACGTTGACAAGCTATTGATGTGGATTAGCGGGCAGTCACTCAGGATGAGTTGGCATGTGGCCCACCTGTTTTTTTTTGTTTTTTTTCGGGAGTTACGAACCCAACAAAGTCTCCCCTTGTCCCCCGACGAATCTACGAAGATGAAATATTAAGAAATCCACCGGGTAACCTTTGGCTCCCGAGCGTCTCGGTGCTGCATGGTGGCTAACCTTTAGCGCCGACCAATCAGGAGGGCCGACTGCTATTTTTTCCCTTTGACCCACTTTCGACTCATTTCCCTGTTCACGCAACATTTCAGCTGCTATTAGTCAAATGATACAAGCTCAGAGAGAGCGAAAGAGAGGGAGAGAGAGCAGCTCTGTTTGTTCACCTGTTATTTTTGTGTATTCAAGGATGCTAATGTGTTATCCGCGACATTTTTTTTCAAAGGAATAATGACCTAATTGATGACAAACGATGCAAACAAAGCAAAGTAACAGTCACAACTGCCCCCGAAATGTTATTTTAAATTGCAAATGGGCACAACAGGCGGTCATGTGAGGCAGAGCGAGGTACCAAGCTATGTTTTTTTCCTCCTCTCCATCTGCACAATATTTATGTCGAGCGGCAGAGGTTATTTCTGTGGCTTCGGCGCGATGTTATCGGTGAAAAGGGCCATTATATCCAATTAACTGCTCTGTCATTAGGCGAGGGGTTGTGTGGGCTACTGGCAACCGCGCCACACAGTCGAATGCATTATTTCAAAAATAGCCGGTATCCAAAAATGTTGTCTTATAATGGCATGAACGTGCTCGGCTTGGAGTCCCACAGCGCGGCTGGTTATGAAATTAATCTTGGATATTTTTGGGCTTTTCATAACTTTAATAGTATACACAGAAGCTTATTGTATTAATCCCCCCCTTCTCTAGGTTATTGTATTTTATTGTGCCAATCGACCACAACAAGGGCAACAAAAAAAACTGCTATCTCCACTCCGGTGATGCACATCTGTCAGTGTAGGTGAGCGTCAGCGATGAAGTGTGCGTGCAAATTTTGAGCAGGGTTGTGCGAGGAGGAGGGTTCAGGATGCGATGTGCTCTGAGATGAGTGTGTGTCTACATCTGTCATGTTGGAGCGCGCTCAGTCTGTTCCAGTTTGAGACAGATGACTTGCTCCGTTCCCCAAGGTCCTCCTGTTATTCCGCATTCTTCTTCTTCCCCCCTACCGATCCAACAGACGGACCACACCGTCTGCGGGCGCTCCATCTCCCGCGTCCGCGTGGAAAAACCGCCTCGAAGGAACATCCGTCTTCCGAGCTTTCTCCTTTTTTTTTTCTTTTTTTTTTCCTCAGGTGTCTGGACGCACAGATGATGAGGTAGAATAATGCAGCGGGCGAGAGGAGGGTTTTCGTAGCACGCTGGGTTTTTTGGAAATGGAAAGTGCCGCGGTGTAAAAAAGCCGAGGGCCCGCCGGAGAGGCGACACGCGGGGGACCCTCGGCTAAATGATGTCGTGAGTCTGGTCCGCTCACATGTACACAAACACTTCGGGAAGTGTTGACAGCCCTTCAGCCGAGGTTAAAAGCAGCGAGGCGACTTAGAGGGTTGACTAAATGGTGTTGGCCACTCTAGTCCGTAATGCTCAACCTTTGACTCGGTAATCGGCGACTATCTGTGCTGATGAAGCGACGCCAGGAACGACAGGAAATGACTTTTTAGAATGACTCCAATGAGATTAAAACCTACATCGATGTTATTTTCATGAATCAAGTTCTTGTCAGAGACAAACATATCCCTATAATCTCATTTATATACTGTATATATATATAGTCTGGATGTTAAATTTAATTAAAAAGATATTATAATGTAAAATATATAAATAAATAGGTACACAAATAAGATTTAGGGCTGTGGCAATCGAATATTTAATGACTATTGTACTGAAAATGTTTTGGTTTGGACATTTTAGATAGTTAAAGAGGAATGGCAAACGTGTAAAAGAAAATATGACGATTGATTTCATCATGAAAGTCAATATGTTTCCTTTTACAGACACAATTGAAGTGCACAACCATCATGGGAATAAGAAAGACTTTTTCTTGAACTTTCATTGTGCAGTAGAACTTGGTGTAAAGTGAATTTTAAGCAATATAAAAATACATTTAAATACATATATTTCAATCCTACTTTTAATGAGGTAAACCAAAGTTAAAACGCAAGTAGACGAGAGCTTGAGGAAGAAATATATTGATTTCTCAAATAAAGTGAGTATTTGATTCACCCCTGATTAAAAAAATATTCAGTAAATATAATTAGGTGATTCAAATAAAGCTAAAACAAGTTTTTATCAAAAACATGTTGAGGTAAAAATGACATCATCCGCAAATGAGTCGATGTAGTTTCAGTCCAAGAGTCCAACTTTAATCACAGCTGACGTGAGTGACACCTTTGTCCTGCGGAGTCACATGACTCATCGTCTAGAACCCCCTTTTTTTTTTTGCCCCGACCAGAGCAGTAAACAGAGGAACGTTTTTATTCCATCCCCGAGCCATTTCGCTCATTAAAAATCTTCTACATTCCCGTCCAGGCGTGCGCGAATAAAAATCCACACACACTCACAGCCACATGACTCACCAGCAGCGATGCTCAGTTGCACGGAGCACCATGGAGGCCCAAAAGCCCTAAACCCAGGACTCGGGGGAGAGTGTAAGGGAAATAGCGAGTGTTGAAGAAGCGAGCTGGCAAACGCACACACACGCAACGCCGTCCAACACACACATATGCTTCCTCCGCCGCACGGAGACGGATCGACTCCCACTTCTTCGTCTTCTTCTTTCCAAACTAAGCTCTTCTGCTTCTTCAGCACTCAACTCCTCACTTCATCACCTCCTTCCAGATACACACAAAGAGCCACAACATCAGACAGATCATTCCTTCCAGACTCTCCAGTCTTCCAGAAAAATACTCCAGGAATCTCCTGCTTCCTCTTCTTCTTCAAACACCTCGTCTCCCCCTGTCCTCCTACACCCCCATCCTGCTGTATCCCATGGTGCTCTCTGCCTGGAGGATTTAGAGGAACCCTATAATTTCGATGCTCTTCTGGCTCCGACGTACAGCCTACATGTGTTCATGTTTGCCTGGACCGAGCACTTACTGTACACATCTGTATATTTATTTCAAGTTCGCGAAGAAGCGCGCGGTCTCTCCGGAATGAAGCAGCGCCGCGGCCTTCCCTCCGGCCGAGCAACAGTTGCACGCAGCGAGCTGCTAAACGCCCCAAAACCACGAAACCCGCGCTTCTCCCCGCTTAACATATACAAGCAACTGAAAGCGCTCTGGGGGAAAGTTTCGGATCTAGCAAGGAAAGACATGCTGATTAGCATTCAGAGCAAAACATTTGTAGAGATGAGCAATGATCCGGCGTTGGATGTACGTTCATGTTTAAGGCTTACACAACAAACACTTAAATCCTAGCGAGTGTTTAAGTAAGTAAGTAAGTAATTTGTATTTATATAGCACTTTTCCAGACCAGGGTCACACAGCACTTAAACAATCAAAACAATACTCAATAAAATATATATTTAAAAGGTCAAGATAACACCGAGAATAACACGGGAGTTCCAGAAAATCAAGGAAAAGCCTCGTAAAATAAAATGTTTTAAGATGTTATCCCTTATTTTAAGTACAAATTGTATTATTTGACATAATGATGAGGTGAATACATCTGGCAAGTTTAAAAAGGAAACCCATTTTATTTTATTTTATGTATTACTTTATTTTTCTTTACTTTACTGTACTTTATATTTAGTTATTTTGTTTAGTTATTATGTTTTTTTTACATAATAATATATTATATTATATTATATTATATTGTATTATATATATTGACATGGTTGATCAGTTTGCTCTTCTGTCAGCTGCAGTGTGGTGACTGGAAGCCTAATAATTTCAAAATAATTTTCCCAATGGATCAATAATGCTATCGATCTATCTACTTAAATGACTTGTTGGCAGTTAAATCAATCTGCCACTGGGGCACAAACATCGTCTTGTAAGGTTTTTAAAGAAATAATTATGTTTAGATAAAATAAACTAAACCATTTTTCTCATTTTTGTCTTTCAGTATCCTAAGAGAAGACATTTTTCTTAGTTAAATATGAGTCGAATCAAGTCTAATCATAGTGAATTTACATTAAACACGACTAAAATACTTCTGTACTGAATGTACATTTTTGAAGACTTCGAGAACACTCTGTGCGACAAGATTCATTTGTGTTGCAGGCTCGTGCATGTGCAGGAGAATATACACTCTGCCAAAGCGCAATTGTGCCAAGCTCTTTGTTTTGAAACAATTTGAAACACTCAAGCAGCTCAGCTCCCATGGGATTACATGTTTTTTTTTTCCTTTTTATTGCTGCGACTTGCAAATACTCCGACTCGCAGATAAAAACGGGCTTCAGAAGTTTTAAGAATATTAAAATCTTCTGGAACCATATATTAATTCCGGAGGATCATATGAGCGAAAAACTTTCCAGTTTTTAATAGTGTACAATGTTTGTGTAACTCTTGGAAGATCTTTCCAACAGATACTTGGCAAGTTGTTGGGATAGCAGAGCAACAGGCGAGCACACTAAACGCACCTTGACCTTCACTTTTTGCTCATTATATACATGACATGCTTAGACAAACGGAAAAAAAAGTGCCTTGTTATTGAACATGAAGATGAGAAACGCATCTGTGTCAGTGTGCATTCCGCGGAACCACATTCATTTTAATGTAAATTCAATATCAGGGGGGTTTTAGTGGGAAGCGTAGAAAAAGTCAAGTGCGAGTGTCGGAGATATGATTTTAGATTGGCTGCCAGGTATGATTAGGAAGCAAAAACACTGGAGCACAAATATTGGCCTGAGCGACGCTCGACTAAATCATCTGAGATGATATAGAAAGTCGGAATGGATTTTTCCTCGCCGAAGCCAAGACCTGTCTGAAGAAGGCTACGTGGGAGTAACAATGAGCAGGAGGTTGATTGCTGATCTCCACGTCTATTTCTAGGACAAAAGAAATGGAGGGCTGATGGGCCGGGACATCTATTTAGATCCATTTCATTCTACCATAATCAGGCTTTAGCCGTGGCCTAGTACTCGGGATTAGAGAAGGTTCAAAGTGCAAACATCTAGATCCCCCCCTGTATTATTCCAGTCTGCCAACCTCACTCTGTGTGTGTCTGTGTGTGTGTGTGTGTGTGTGTGTGTAGGTTCACGTGTATGCTTATATGCATGCCAGAGCTGCTGGGGAGGGTTATCTCTGGAATCAGGCCCATAAACCTAATCTAACCCTCTCTGTGCTCATTCGAGAGTGAAATATTTCGTACAAAATAGGTTTCCGCTCCCACTCTGTGTGATAATACGAAGAAGAAAAAAATGGAGATTGGCATATTACAAGCATGAGAAATCGCCATTGCAGTGTTGATGTTGTGGACCCTCATAGATGAGGCTGTTTTTAGAATGCCTGGTTGATGTCTGAAGGATGAAATGGCTGCTGGTGTTTTTGTGTGAGTAATCAGATTGTGGCTTTGTTTACTGCGTTTCCTCCGTAATCTTTTATTCACTTTGCTGATTTACGATCAATAATCGAGTTAAGCATCACTTAGTAGCACCTAAAAACGTTTTAATGGATCCAAATATGTCCCTTTTTTCTATGCGAAGTGAAGACTTATACTTTTTGAGGTAAATAGCTGGTATCCAAAAATGTTTTCTTTTGAAGACTAACAATTTTTGGTCAAACACAAGTATGAAAAACACTTTTTAAATGATAGAAAGAATTCATCAACATCCTGATTGCAATCTTGTATCCTTAAATGATAACTTATGACGAAAAAGCTTCTATTAATACAACCGTAAACATGAAAATCTTTATAAAAACCTTTCATTTAAAGAAGTAAACAACCCAGTAAAGCACTCTGATGTGATAAATCGCTGCCAAGCCGACAATTAGCGTTACTGAGCTTCATAGCTAAAACTGTTTAGCCAAAATACAGAAACATAACTTGATTTAACTAGGAACATAAACATATATTATTGAAGCAGGCAATTTAATTTTTAACATGATCTTTTAGCTGTACAAGCTAAACAAATGACGCTATAAAAACTATATTTTGAGCTACATGCAAGGAATCCACAGAGTTAGCAACTGCACAGTTAGCAATAGCAGCTAAAAACAAACGCTATGGCTTTAAACCGGATTGAACTAGCCTTAATACAAGAATAGCAAACTAACAGTTAAACCTAACATCTTGGAACTACAACAATGTAAAGTACAAAACAGGATAACAAGCATTCGAATAGTTTGTTATTGTATTGCCAAGATTAACAATAGAGCCAAGCAACTGTTGTTATGCTAAAGCTGAGTTAAACGGTAAGAACTAAGTAGCTAAGTAAATACATACACGTGCAGGCACAGCTCATCACTAAAAATGACTTCCAGCGTGTTATTATCTCTTCGCTTATTTCTCGACATCTTTCCTCTTCGCTTTTCGGAGCTAGCTAGTAATTTAGGTCTGCGGGCTCCACGGCCATGTTGCAACACATCACTTAAGTCGTCGCCTGATGTACAATTCTTATCATACATGAAATAAACACCTCTCTCTCTGTATGAAGCGGGCGTGTGGTAATAAAAAACAAAATGGGAGTATTACCGCTCTGAGTAATAGCCTTCTCCGTCATAATTCTCCGTTTGATGTGGACCCTCGTGCCTGGCGGGCAGGCGGGGGGTTCGGGAGCGAGGGAGCGAGGGTGGGCGACTAGCGTTTAGCACCTGAAAATGGACGGAATCGCTGGCAGTGTTGCTAAGTGTGAGTGATCAGATGGCGGTCGTGCCTGTTTATGTATTTAATTTCTTTCTTCAATATGTAGACGTTATTACTGGCGGTTTACGGCGACCCGCCGGTGCCGTCTCGCCTCGTCTAAGTGGAAGTCTGAATGCAGGGGTGGTGGTGGTGGTGGGGGGACGGGACGGGACGGGGTGGACTGAACGGGGGGGTGGTGGTGCTGTGTGAAAGGTAGCCAATGAATGTCACCTCTCATCCACTTTCTCATTAAACAACCTGCTCTCTGTCTGTCACATGGGCTCCGTCGATCCCCCTCATTCGTCGCTCTGGGCAGATGTTGCACGTGCACGCCATTCGCGCACGTACACATCACAATATGAAAGCTACCCCCCCCCCCCCTTACACCCCCATTTCTTTGGGCTAGACAGGAATAATAAGCAGTAGATGATTCATGATGGAGATGGAGAATGTATTCAGCAGGACCACCTGAGTGACCTCATTTAGCAGACCTGAGAATAGATATATATATATTAAAAATATATATATATATATAGACCACCGTGCTGGGCTGGTATCTCCCAGGCCCAGCACATCCTCGACGCTTCTCCTCCGCTCTCATGTCCTTGTATATATGTAAGTGTACATATGTACGCCGGAGTGTGTTGGAACAGAAGGATTTGTTCCAGGCCAGATTTTTTTTTTCCCCCTCTAAAGCTTTTTCTTGGCTGATACATGTGTACTGTAGATATTTCCCAACATCAACATTTTGGCACCTGGTTCCTCTTATGACTTCTACAGCTGGAGATCTTTTGTTCTCCCACCAGTCACTCGGCGGCCAACGATCCACACCCACAACGAAGGAACCCTTAAATCATGCTTAAAAAACAGCTTTTTAATGCTGACCACTGCGGTTAAATAAGCAACATTTCTTCATGCAACGAGCCGCTCTCTCAACGTTCCGCTAACGGCTTGTTCCGCTAAACCATTAAGCACAATCTGTGGACGTCTTTGTTCTTCTTTTTTTTTTATCCCCGGAGAGACGCAGGAGGAAGACCCAATTCCCTAGTTTACTCACTGCAAAACACACCATGACTGTCGACCTGTTAATATCTGGAAATCCAGATTTGGATTAACATCAGTGCGGGTGGGAGGGAGAGAGGGAGAGAGGGAGGGAGGTTTAGGGAGAGAGCGACTGGCAAATTGAGTGAGAGGAAGAGGAGATGGAGTGAGAGGGTTTTTAGATTAAAAAAGAAAAGCTGGCAGCCTGTCCTTGTTCTGGAGTAGGGTTAGAGGGCTTTAGAAGTGTCACTGGCAATCACGCTTTTCCCGAGCGAACTCTGACATGATGGATGTAAATACGCTGATATCAGGCGGAGGTTAAAATGATAAACAGAGTCTGCGCCGTGTTCCAGTCTGGGAGACTGATTAAGCTGTTCCTCAGAGTTTACCCGACAGCCGACGAGCGCTCGTCGATGCAAATGAAATATAAATCACTATTTTTCTTTTTTTTTTTAGCCTTAATCAGAGATCGTAGATCTCGACAAACCATTTAAATTACCTTTTTGCCCTTGTCCAAGAGCGGTGAGCAACACGTGGACTTGGTGACACATAACTCACACTAGTCCAGAGCTTCACATCTCAATTTTTAAAATCTTTGTATCTTTGAATCCATTTCATTTAGGTTTAGTTCTGAATATTCTAAAGTATGAATGTATATGATTTTTTTTACTCAACTGTAAACTTGTAACTTGTTAAGTTTACTTAGTTAAAAATGTGCTTTACAATTATTATTTTAAGTTTACTACATGTGATTATTATTATTGTTATTTACTTATTAAGCAAAGTTGAACTTTTTAAAACTTAAACTTAAACTTAAACTTAAAACTTTTTTTCAGTGTTTTTTAATTAAATTGATGAATTGATTGGGGGCTAACCTTAGCTTAAAAACAATAACAAAAAGCACACATATTAGTTAACACTCATCTATCCTTGCTTTATTTAAGGAACACACAACAAAACGAAGCCTGGTCAGAGTTTAGAGTTTGTGTATTTGTGTCTCCACCTCCTTTAAAAGTGTGTGAACGCCGACCAGGCTGCTAGCAAACCGCCAAAGTTGGCGAGCAGTTGTTGAAACCCAGTTGTGTCTCCCAGTGAGTCACTTTTGAAAGGCATCAAATTGAGACATTAAGACTTGGTAACACGACAACAACACGTCTCGCTCTCCTTCTGCTATCCTAGCCTGTTGCTCGTCTCGTCCTCTCATTCTATTCCCTAAAGGGCAAAACAATTTTGGTCTTTAAAATTAATGATGCAAGGAATGAAGCAATAACAATAACACACCCGTGTGAGTTACATGCGCTCGACATGCCAGGTGTACTGCTATAGCAACAATAAAAACACGGCTGCGCCAGATTTGAAATCAACGCACCATCCAAATGATGTCAAAGCCATTATTTTTAAATAAATCCCGGGATTACGCCGACTTTCAAGAAGACAGAATGTGCTTTCTAATGTACTTAACATTCGGTTCTGTAGTGGATTCCCCATCTTGAAAAGTACTTGGATTTGCATGGAAGGAGGTTAAAGGAAATGTGGTTAAAATTGGACACGCTTAATCAGATCGAGGGTCCGGCCGTACAGTCGGTGCATTGAGTCGATCGCGACTTAATGAATCCATCTCCTTTTTCAGATGTTTGTATAAACACCAGCCTCGCAGGGGCCCGACTTATCCCGGTGCCACATGATTCGAGCGGTAAACTGTAACAGGAATAGTTCATTTAGAACGACAGGAGTAAGTTAACTCTTGAGTCCATGTGCTCTTCTCCCCCGAGTGGATATAAAATTCATAGCATGACGCTAACTCTCCCGATTATTCAAGTGCCTTTGAGCCCGGCTCTTCAAACGGCTTGTTGTAGCGTAACCTCGCCCTGGATACGGGAGAATAGAAGAGCGATCGGCGAGGTTAACGTCTGTGTTTTTTAGGGACCAATTGAAGTGTCTTTCAGCTGCAAAAGCGAGGCCCGCTCACCTCGCCTCGTCTTTGAATGTTCCCACTCAGAGGAACACGCTCCTGACGTGGACTTTACATAAATCATAAGACTCACTTAGCCGTGAGTGTTCATTCACATTAATGTCCCGCGCGAATTGAAAGTCTCTCCCTTTCCTGTGCTCCAGCCGGCCCCTCGTATATATGTCAGCGTCTGGTTCTGTTGAGTCTGCCGAGGGGGGCCGGCGGGGCCGGCGGGGGGATTTCACCCGAGAGCTCCCGACACGATGTTATCACAATGGTCGCTCACAAATTATCACAAGCTCGCAGCCCGCCTAACCAAAACCTTCTCATTGTAATTTAGTTTGATCTGATAATGTAACATAATATTAGTGTAATTCATTATTTGGTTTTCCAAGATTTGACCCGACTATGGAGCTGAACTCCCTCAGAGCAGCAGGACGTCAACTTTTATAATACTTAGGAATGAAGTCTCCACTTTTTTTTTCCCATTCCAGCTTCTTCATCCTTCAAGGAATTCATGTAAATGCTTCGTCAATATTGTGATGTTTGCGTTGCGTTGTTTGGGGCCCACCCGGTCCTCCACACATGCGTAGCCACGTCTGCGAGATAAGCAAAGACTATCTGATCGTAATGGGGGTGACATCTCGAGCCGTCGCCCCGGGAGGAGATCCATCAGGGCCGGGAATCTGCCGGTCAGTGGGGAGATGTCTGGCTGGAAACTGGAAATGAAACCTCTGTGATTTGAGTCACGGTTGTGTCAACTTCCCTGGAGATACGTCACGTCTTTCTGAAGAACTTCAATCATCTTGTTAATATTATGGACTTGATGTTTCAAGCGTTTCATGCCTTCAAGGGTACATTGAATTTTTGTCTCCACCAACAGTTATTGCTTTAAAATGGTATGAATACATTGAGATTATATATATTTTTTAAAGAAACTTGATTTCTTAAACAACATTTCATTATATAAAAAAATGAATACACAATTTAGTTACATTATAAGTCGATTATAAAAGTTACAGTGTTTATTTATTTTTAGATGACATAAATGTGACACTAGAAAGTATTTGGAGCTAAAAATAATAAAAGAAAAAATGTTAAATGTGCAAAAAGGGGATGATTCTTCATCTAGGCGGAAGCTGGTGGTCAGCGGGTTCGTTCGTGAGTAAGCCCGAAAACATATGGTTCCTTCCAGTTAAATTTTGCAACATTTTTAGTCACAATTTTGTCAGTTCCCAGGGAATTCATCACAGTTTCTGGTCAGTTTCGTTGACGTTGATCAGATTAGACAATGATGAACAAAAGATCATTTTCTTGAGTAATTGTATGCTTCAAAGGAAAAAAACTTCTTTTTTTTTAAACAAAACGTTGTTCAAACACACAAATGGATAAACCAGACAACAGCTGAAGTTTGAGTTTTGAGCTGAAGAAAATATTCACGATATTGCAACAGTTCAGATGTCAAAATAATAAACTAGTAGTTTTGATTTAATGACACGAACATACATTTGAATAAATACACAACAGAATATGTAAAGAATTGTACTTGTTTTTTGTTTTTTACTGAAACCCTTTATTTTATTTTTAATAATGTCTAAAATTGTGTTCAAATGTATTTAAAAAAAATACTGTATTAGAAATCAGAGCTAGAACTGAATTATGTCTTGTTAAATATTTATAAATTATTAAATGTAAGTAAATTGGAAAAATAATAAGTTAAAAGATTAGCCATTTTAAGTGACTTTAATACCTAATTTAAGTATAAAATAGTAGGCTATACAACTTGAGTACCTTTTTAAACTAAGCAACTGAACACTATATCAATAAATATTGCTATGTAACTGTCTCAGCTAATGTTATTAGCTAAACTAACTGTGTTATCGCAACTTTCTGCTCAACTTGTTTTTTTTAGAAAGGTTAAAAGGGTTAAAAACAATCAAAGTTGTTAAATGTGACTTATAAACATCCTGATTAGCGAGATTGAGAATTCAAATTTCCCGTTTAATTAGTTGCAACTTATAAAAACTAATGTTTTTTCAGCCGCCCTAAAAGGGCAAGTCAAATCCTCGGGAGGCGTCTAAATGAAGTAAGCGCAGCACAAACAGGGAGCCGATAATGTGAGGAAGGGAAACAAAAGCATTGGATGGGAAGGGAGTAAGTTGAAACAGCAGACTAAGCGGAGATGAGGATCATTTGGGGAATTCCAAAATTAGAGCTGCCATTGCATTCGCCCACACACAAGCGCACTCCCCACACACACACTTTGATGCGTACACACACACATACACACAACTGCCAGTGCTTAACTGCGTGGTGTTAAGGTCAGAGTCACACTCTGTCTTGCTAGGTCATTATCATGGGCCCCAAAATAGACGGCCAATCGTGTCGCTCAGTCTGAAGTGAATGTGACATTGAATAAACAACCGCCGGCCCTGAGCCCCTCACTCATGTCAGAGTTGAACACACACTTAAAAAACGCACATGATCTAATACATAAATGGACACGCATACATGTTGTTAGAGGTATTTAGCCGTCAGCGCCGCGGGCGGGTCAAGACTGACACCTGAGGACTTGGCAGGTCGACTCTGTGAATGATCATGATGGAAATAATAACTGCATATATTCATGCGGTGTCACGTTTGAAATGGTCACTGCAAATGTTTTTATTTTATTCTTTATCAGGTGTTATTGGACAATTTTAAATCATGTATACATGGTTATAAAATACAATGTTGATAAAATAAATAGTGATAGAGTAAATTACAATGATAGAGAGACATTATAACAATCGTCATAACCATAATAATACATTTAAAAACAAAAAAAACAAAACAAGCAAACCCCAGAGTGAAGACTTTAAATAAACAAAAGTAATAAACCACTGTAAGTGTTTTTTTCCAAACATGTTTACTAAAGTTTAACACAAGTATACAAGTATTTATACATTTGTACACAATGTTACATTTTTTCTTTTAAACAAACAAACTCTTAAAATTATATACAACTACAAGTTTTAATAAAACTACAGAAATATGGAGAACAACAAGAGAACAATATATGTAATCTTACTACTTTTACTACCTATAATAATAACAATATTGTTAATATTAATAATAGTATTATAACTTTACTACTAATAATAATAATTATTAATTTAAAAAAAAACACAGACAACAAGCAAACCCCAGTATTAAGACATTAAGTAGAATAAAGGTTAATTCATATCTATAAATAAAAACATCAAAACCAAGCTTTTCACCACAAGCAACAAATAATAAAACCGTAGAAAATAGAAATAAATAGTTCATTTGACATGAACAAATGATTATTATTTCTAACATTTCTACTTAATTTATTCAAAATATATTAAATATACATTTTGTAAAAATGTTCAATAAATCTAATATTTTTTTTTAAGTAGTGGATTTTTTTTTAATTTTTGTTATTACACTTTTCTAAGTTGCTTAAAATGTTAACAAAGGTACTGCCAAAATAATAATTAGTTGCATCTATATTTATTCATTTATTTAATGGAAAAGATGTCTAAAAATGTAACATCAAGAATGCAGTTTTAAAAATGTTGATCTGGTGAGAGAATGTGCACTTGATGGACTCCTTCTTCAACTCGCATTGACTTTTTGACAGTAAAAAAACGTGGTTGGGGAGTAAAAAAAAAAACCAGCGAGCAAACACTTAAAAGGCTGTTCCATCCACTTGCCTCAACTTGATCGCGTTAATGAGAGATTCCGACGCGAGGCGCCGGCGCTTGATGGAGGGCGAGAGCGGCTAATCACTGGAACGCCTAATCAGTTGCTTGTCGTAAATATTGATTCGTCCGGTGCGTTCTGGACATGCTCATTAACCGGTGTGTCATTTTCTCTCCTCTTCTTTTCCCCCCTTCTTCACCTGACCCCCGCTCTCTTTCTCCCCCTCTTTCCACAGCCACCTCCAACGGGACGGTGGAAGGCCTGGAGAACCGGGAAGGAGGCGTGTGCAAGAGCCGAGCCATGAAAGTCATCATGAAAGTCGGACAAGGTAAAAAACGTGCACTCGGCTCACATGTGAGAACACAATACAGCGGCTGCTGCCTCAAAGCCATATTTCACTTTGGTGTGACATTTTCATCTATCACTGCCGTGCGCCGGTGTGACAGTGCCGGTGTTACAAAAACACCGCACACATATTTACACACACACCCTGCTTTATTTGGCAGATAAAACCCATCGCCGTCTGACACGACTCCCCCCTTTATGGTGATTGTTATCTGAAGTTTTTATTAAATGGACGGCTGTAAATTTTCATATTGTAAAAATAAAGGGTCAGACCGAGGTCTTCTTAATATATTGTGGAATTTTTTAACGAGCAAAATGTCGTCAGGATGCCGTCGGTGGAGAGCAGGGAATCTATTTGCAGGCCTCGCCTCAAGCCAAGTCCACAAATATGACTAATGATGATGTGGAAAATGAAGTGGAGGCTGATGTAGAAGAAATAAGGGAACTTTTGTACTGTTGTTTTTTAATACAGGCTGCATGAATACGTTATTTAATTAAGTCATTTGAGCACATGTCGCCGTTTTTAATGAACGCCCTTCACTCGGAGTCTTATTAAAAGTGACGTCGCTTTGCCGCTCCGTGTCCTAAATGAACGTCTGAATTATGCTAACCTCAATTACCTGAGACATGCGCACTACTTTTTTTAATAAGGTCAGACTTGCAGCCTCCATTCCTGCTCGCACCCACTTTTTAAAATAAAGATAAAGATCGGCGTTAAACATTCGTAGGAGGAAACCAAAAGTATGCAAGGCTACAAGAAAACACTGACATATGGTTTGTTGCAACAGCTGGGAGTCGTTGGACAAACACTGCTGCTAAAAAGTTGAATAAAAAGTCATTAAATGGATGTAAAAAATAAAGAAAAAAGTTTGTTGAATATGGAGAGAACCTTTTTTTTATCCAAATTCTATTTAAAAAAAATCGAAATCATATGGAATACAATGTTTGTCACAACTATTGTGTTCTCTCAAAATAAAAACATCAATTGTTGTCTTTTTACCTCATTTGAACCCATTTGAATAATTAAATGTATTTATTATTGTGATGACAATTCAATCAATGAACCCAAATCAAAGAATTTTAAAATATGCAAGAGAAAATGCATTAAAATCAATATATTTTTTAACCCTTGACTGGGATTGAAGTTGTTAATCTTAACAATTACATTTGTTTTCGGGCCTTCGGGTCAAGGTGACCCAACTGCCTGAAAACAAATGTAATTGTTTAATCCTTTGCGTTGCTTTTGGGTCAAGGTGAACGACCTCCCTGGCTTCCAGAAATACATATGCAGTGATTGAGGTTCATCTTAACCATTACATTTGTTTTTGGGCCTTCGGGTCACCTTGACCCTGAGGTAACACAAGGGTTAAGGTGATCAAACTGATACAAGTAGCCTACAAAAATATATTTAAAAAATCATTTATATTACTTTCAGTAAAATCAAAAGATGAATAACAACATTTTGAATTTTATTATTAAAATATTCTTGTGAAAAACTTTTATTCTCAGATGATTAAATAGAAGAGTGACATTTAAAAAAAAAAAAGAAAAGCAGCATTAAGTGTGTTTAAAACACTCTTAAAAAAACACTTGACAGTCATTTGTTCTATTTTCCTTTGTTCCATAAATCCTGAGTGCCTCTTAAAAGTGCAGCGTATGACATCGTCTACGGCTGAACTCCACCGAGGGGTTACCAAAATCCAGAAAACACATTTTATTGATCACAAGGCTGCTGTCATATATAATTCATAATCACTCACATATTGTTTTTCAGCCCTCTGCAGCTAAATCCCCCCAAATTTCCACCGATTTCTGTTGCACTTGTGTCGCTGGATCCTCACAAACATTTAACCAAAAAAAAAGCAAACTATTGTGTTTAAATCTCGTCTGATCCTCAAATGGTTTTGGAGAGAACCAGGCGGCTCCGCCCGGCCTCCATCTTAGAACAGGCGGTGCCACACACAGCCCAGCTAAACGCTCACAAATGTCGGAGTTCAGCTGAGGTAAACTTCTTTCTCTTTTTTTTTATCTTCCAAATTTAAAATTCATTTCCTGAAAACAAATGGTTTGAGTTACACGGCAGGGGGACATTCTTTTTGCTGCGTTCAGTCTTCAGGCTCTTTTGTTTTCATCTGATTATTTTGTCTGGAAACTTTGTAATCACTGTGATGGATTATATTTACAGATTGTGAAATTGATGTGTCACATGTGCCAAAGGAAAACAGAACAACTTGTTTAAAAAAGAAAAAAAAAGCCCACTTCAAATAGGTTTTTAGTCATGAATTCACATTCTGATGCTAATCCACTTGTATCTTAAACCCATTTGAAATATGAACAAATGATGGAAGTACATGAAGAGAAACTTCAAAATAAATGTAATAAAACTTTCATCATCCTTTAGTAAAACCTTTTCTTTTTTTTACTTGAGTACTGTTTAAAAGCTCTTACTGTAATGGTTTCTTGTCCTTCACTTGTCCGGAAACACTAGTGAGATGAAGGATTGTTTGTGCATCAGAAAATGAAAATATTTTCTAAAAAGGAAATCTTTGTCTCAAATGTAGCCTGTGTTTTTTTTGTGTATCCCACAAGAAAAAGTTAACAATCACTCAACTTTAAGGTTGGATATCTTTTAAAGTAAATTACAGAAGTACAAAATTATTTGCTGTTTTGACGTTTCAAATGAGATTTTTGATTGTATTTTTTTATTGAACCTATTTATTGTTATTGTTTACAATTGTTTAACAGTCTTTTTTATCAGCAAAAAAAGGGAATTAGCAAGTTAGCATTTCATCTATCATAGCTGAAGCTTAAAACTAACTGTAACTAGTTTTAACTACCTTTTATATTCTTTAAATTCAGATTAAGTTAATCTGAATTTAAAACTAGTTACATTTTCTTTAGCTATTTTATTTTAAAGAACAAATAGCTAACACATTGATTCCTATATTTTCTGTTATGTAGAAATTGCCTTATCATTCATCTTAGCGGTGAGTGCTATGCTAGCACCTAGCTTGTATTTCAAAAATATGACATCTAAGCTATAAATATATTTGTTGTTATTAAATAAATTATTAGGTTGCCATTATTAGTAGGCTTAATTCAACTTTTAGATTCTCGCTAATTTATCGTCGATCCTAACTAGCATTTACTATTATACGTAAGATTGCGTCTATAAATATCGGCGACTATTCGTGCATATTAGGTACAACTTTGAAGTTGATCGATGGGAAAACTTTCTCGCGTGATAGGCCACCGCTAAGTTAACCAGAAGGTCACGGCCAGTCGGACATCATCTGCAAAAAAAAAGAAGCGCTCTTAAGGTCACTAAACTACGAACCCCCTCTCCCCCGCATCCTGTCCAAAAAATTAGCCCCGACACTGCAAAAACAGTCTCCAGCGGAGGAACCCAACAATAAATCCCGCGGCCTGTTTTTCTAAAGCAATCACAGAGCGAAGATGTTGTTTGAAATTGATGCGAGCGCGCGCTCCGGGGTACGCCATCTAAAAATGCTAAACGTAAACAAGCTAGATTTGTTTGGATATCCTTGGACAAAACATTTGGTTTGCATCATACGTTTCATTTTGTGATACACTCTTAACTCAACATGTGAACATCCATATCCTGGCGTTTGACAGCGCGCCGTACACAGATGTGTTGCTCTATAAACAGAACCGGCGTCGACGGTTTTCGACCCAAACGGACTCTTAAATTAGACCCGAGGGCTGCCCTCGCTGATGAATCCCGACTCATGGAGGCGGCGGATTGTTGGTTGGGGAAAAAAAAAAAAAAAGAAGAAACTTGGAAATCTGTTTGTTTGTAGGCCTGTCTGCGAATATAGAAATGTTGACATCTCGCTATGACAGCGGCGCATCCTGCCCGGTTGATGCGGGAGAAGCTAACAAGCCGATGCTAGCGCGCTTTTTGAGTCGGATCTAATTCGGCAGCTCCGGCGAGAAAGTAAACCAACAACAGCCGTTACACACACAGACAGTCGCTGCATTATCTTTCCATGTAGGTCAATTGTAGCATCTAACCGAGCTGCAACAAGGCGTGCTGGATGAGTGCAGGAGACACAGACTTCCTCGCTGAATTATTAAACGCCAGGAAAACAAATCCCCAAACTCACTTTAATGAAAGTTGAAAGTGAGAGAAAGTTTCTAGGGGGGAAACTTCCTCCTGGGTGTGTTGCTAACGGCTGAAACTCGCCAGACCTAGCGCTCATTCCCCCCCCGCAACCCCCCCCCAAAAAATGGTCTGGAACCAACTGTCACTCACAATCAATGCGCCCTAAAAACCTTGACGAAAAAGATTCTGATGGCCGTGCCGCCGCCACCCCGAAAAATCTATTCCTGCAGAGAGAGTTTTTGATGCATGTGTCCATTCAGGCGGTAATTATTTGAGGAGGGGAAATGGAAGGAACGCTTCATTTTCCGGCTGCGTGACGTTTCCGAGGAGTAATATCACTCGTTTGTTTATTGACTTTGTCATGTTGACAGCATCTGATCAATCAAAGCCAGCAACTTGTAAATGGGTCAAACTGACTCAAGTATAAAGTATAAGTGTTGCATATTTATGCCTGAATTAAAGTTTGATTTGTGTTTAAGTATTTTCAAAAGGTATGCTATCTGTTGGTAGCACTTTGGTTTGTTAAATGGCTGATGAAGAATTAATATTAGCAACAAAGTTCGTTAGATACAAATTGATATTTGTTAGCATTGTATTGTTGACTTGGGCAAGAAAGAGTGATTTATGTGCCAAATAAAATACTTAATGTATTCTTTGGCGTTTGCCTTAAGGCTAAAGATCTTTTGTTTATCCAAACCAAATAATAATTATTGAGAAAAAGAAGTCAGTTAAGCGGCTAATTTAACTTAATTCAATAGAAGTCAATATTAACCGTTTTGGCTGGTTAGCACTGTTAGCATTTCATGTAGCTCGGGGTTTTGGAAGGTACTTTAGCGTTGTTGCTGAATTCATTAAGCATTGAGATGGGATTGGAATTAATAACGAAATGTTTTGCCAAAAGAGCTACAAGCTAACAGGCTAACATCAGGACTGTTAAATCTAAATGTATGTTTTGCTGCTAGCATGAATTAATGGCAGCAATTACTTACCTTTTCTAGTTTACTAGCTAGCCAGTTTAATTAGCATCACTTATAGCATGTCAGCTAGCTTCATAGTTTTGCTATACATTTAATTTGTGATGTTTTAACAATACAATAGTTCAATTAAAATAAAGCAAACTTGTTTCTAGCAAGCCAGTGTTCAAACTATTGTCTAAGTTGTCTAATAATTTAATATTAAATTCAGTTCACGGTTTTAATACATTTGCAGATAATCCCCAAGTTCTGCCACCATAGAGTGAGAGCTGGATAGTCTGGCGCATCAATATTCTTCGCTTGAAAGTTGATGAGAAAATAATAAATTGTGCAGCGAGACGTCGCCGTCATTTGAAATGTTGACTGATCGAAACAATTTGAATAAAACATCTCGCCTCCGTTCACAATTTCATCCGGAGATGTAGAAGCTTTCTTTAATTTGGCACATGATTGTCATTTTTTACTCTTTACTGCTGGATGATTTTTTTTTTTGATTTTTTTAAAGAGAACAGATTCTCCATTTTAATAGCAGAGCGAGCCGTCAGACGCTCCTCCCTGGTGCTTCCATGAACTTGCCCTCCAGTCAGTTCTGCATGTGAGGTCTGACACGCTCATTTAAGGCTCTGTTATTGTAGCAAGAGTCTGGATCATCTTCTTGCAAGATGTCTGCTGTGGATTCTGACCCCCATCGCCTACTTTTGGCATCGCTTATCGTGTCACCTGAGAGATAAATACTGGATAAGAAATGTTTGTTCACGACAGTCACAATGTCTTCACGTGAATGTCATCAAACATAAATTACAACACCAGGAGTTTTCATTAATTCATGATGACAGACTTATTTGTTGTTGTCATCTCGTAACATGTTCTCCTCAAGTATTCAAAACAGTCGACCACCGTTCGGTCTTTTGTTCTTTAAACCTGCTGAGGTCACGGCGAGCGACATTCATTATTAAATCTCTCCGCATTTTCAATTCCTCAGCTGACCCGTCTTCTCCACCTTCCAAAAAAAAAAAATCGACTCCAGCGACACTCAAGGTCGTTTGACGCCACGAGCTCTGCTGCGATGTTATGTAAATAACCGCCGTATTAAAGTGTCACGGAGAACCTCTTTCCTGGCGAAAGAACAATCGAGTAAGAACAGTCCAGAGAATAACGACAGATAAGAAATACGTTACGAGGAGTTAAGAAATCATGGTTTATGCTCAGACCACTGTGATATGATCAAACTTGTACAATATATTTTTTTAATTCCTCTCTGATATTCATCCAGACTTCCTTCCCTTCAGAGACCTTTTCTGCATCTTCTCTTAGAATACCGAGTCTGAAGCATGTCTCTCGACATCTCACCTGGATTCTGCATAAACAAAAGAGCAGCAGTTCTACTCTGAGACTCTCTTGGATGACTAAGAACTTTTCTACAGTTAAATGTACGTGATGAAAATCCTTCACCTCAGGAAACTTCTCATCTTAACCACAACTTGACAGCGATAGTTACAGAGAACTTCAATTATATTTTTACCTGAAATAAAATTGAAATTATTAATTTTTGAAGCAGCTTTTGAGATCAGACATCTCTTAAGAGAACTTGTTGAAAAAAGGCTTATAGTAAGACTTCAAAATTCATGGCTTGGGGGCCAAATCTGGCCCCCTAACTTAACTTGTGTGGACCGCAATAAAATAAAATATTAAAAATTACAAATTAAATAGTGATTTAAAGTATATATTGTAACCCATGGTAAGGAATGTGTTTCAAGGTTGTTTTTCTAGCTAGTAAAGATCGCAAATGTCCACATTTAATCTGGAAATTCTGAAAAAATAAATGAAGGGAATGCGATGATGGATGAAAAAGCAGTTGGAGGACAAGGAGAACAAATAAAGGATAATGTTTTTGTACACAAACCACAAAGATTCTTTCTGCCAAAATTAGAATTCTAGGATTAAAAAACGGAGACTGCAGGCTAGTTGAGGACTTTATAAATAATAAAAATTTTGGTCTTTGTCTCACATTTTGTTAAACTTTTGTATCACCTTAATAGACAAAAATATATATTTTTCAGAACAAGATTAAAGGTATCTTATGGGTATTGAAGCATAAAGCGTACTCATTTTAATGAAATGGTGTATAATACCAGGTACATGATTAAAAAAAGAAATGGAAACAAACAAACCGCTGTGACTAAACGCGACTGATTAGTCGGATAACAATCCCATCGATCTGATTGCTGTGCCGTTGAAACATCCAATCTCACGATACCAACTGTGTCCTGGAAAACCGAATCAATAGCTTTGAGTCGGGAGCTTCCGCCCGTTGGCATGCGATGTGTTTTATAAAGCGAGCACATTAAAAAACCAGGGCTCCGCTCTGACCTCTCCCTCCATTGTGTTAAAACCTCACTTCCTCCGTCTCCGCTGCTGAATGCCAACAATCCTCGTAGCCAAGTGCCCAAGATCCCCCCCATATGTCTGCTCACACTCCTCTGCACTTTGCTCTATGGATCTCATACATCCTCCCTTCCATATGCGCTCTTTCTTGAGCTGTTATTCTCTTTTGTGTGTGTGAATTTAAGCGGCTTACACGTCCAGATTTAATTGTAACCGTAACCGCCCATTGTCTCAGGGAAGAAGAATTGATCGAGGAAGAAGTGCGAGGCGTTTCTTTTTTTTTTTCTCGACTCATCCAACGTTGCCGAGCTCCACCACATCATGTCAGCGTGCTCATTAGTAATATGTCGACTCACGGCTTTGCACGCAAGGACTCCACTTTCTCTCCCCGCTGTCGCTCGATCACCGTCTCTCCCAGCCCTCGCTCGCCCTCTCTCCTCCCCCCCCCCCCGCCCGCCTTCACCCTCCTTCTGGCGGCTTGGCAGTTCTGAGGTAGTTGCTGTCTGCATAGCTAAGGGAAATGTCAGCGGTACACACAGAAAAAAATGGGTCAGAACATTAGAACGCTCCCTGCACATGCTCAGTGGTTGACAACACAGCGACGAGCGAATCAGATCGGCGTGTCCTCTCGTATATATCGTCCGCCAATTGCGCGAGTTGTTCCCACTTCTCACCCCTGTCGTCGCTCATCAATTATTGACGACACACGACGGGTTTTTCCAGATCCTCCTCTGTTGCGCCAATCAGCTCGGAGAGAGATGGACGACTCAGCCGGACGTCCACGAGAAGCAGACGGAGAGATCGATCTGTTAATGGTGTGATTTAGGAACGAAAACGGAGGCGCTGCCAAGAAGTTGATGTCATTCCTTGCTTCCCCCCCTCTTTCATTACACGCCGTTTCATCCGGGGGTCGGTGCTTGCCAACGTGAAGAGGTTGATGTTGTAAACAGAACATCTGAAAATGACAAGAAAAGGCAGCTGAACGAGTCTGGAACCCACACTTATGCTTTGAGCTCTCGAGATAACAGGAATCCTGAGCTGTAATCTTGCTAGTAAAGCTAACTGTACTCAAAAACGCTAAAGTCTCTTCCTCAATTTCAACATTTTCCGGATGCGCTTGAGTCACTTCTCTTAGGAAATGATGTGTTTTATGATTGTATATTTAGTCTCTCCTTCACGTCATGCCTCTAAATTAGCTGTTCCAAAGGTCATGAGGAAGACAGTCATATGCAAGACACTGTGTGTCATGGAAAGTTCAGTTCAGTTACGGTGGTTCACTCCTTTAAAGGGTTCTCAGGCCACAAGGTGAACATGGGACCAGATGTAGAGTTTTATCCTGGTCTTATCTAGAAAAAAGACTGAATCGGAAATGGATGTTCGGCAAGTTTATCCATATGCCGTTATGATTAAGAGTCATCATAGAAATATTTAAGACTTATTTTGAAGAAATATGCATCAGAAATGTGTAGATCAATACACATTTCTCTTTTTATTAAACACAGAACTACACCAAAGTTGGTTAGTTCAGTTTGTGGCTTCTCTAATTATTTAGAATATCTCTTAATTTAATATTTCGTAAACCACATTTGAACAAGAAACAGTTGTTCTTTTATTTAAATATTTAAACCAAAAATGAAACATTATTGGGTTTGTTTGAGTCACGGATAAAGTAATCAACTGGTTAAGATTAGTCAAAATCTGGTCTGCCAAGTCATTTGATGTGGCCCTCAGGATTGTTGGTTCAAAATCAAAAGTAGATCCATTTTGGACTGCTGTTTGGAAATTTCCACAATGTGGGAAGAATAAAGGAAATCAAATGTTGATAATGTGACTCGTCAATATGTCAGTGTTTAAGATAAGGAACAGAGATTATGGATCCCAACAATAACAGAAAGACTTGAGACTTAGTTTTTAAGGAAAGAAACACACAAATGATACAATTTAAGTCTCTGTTGCAATCAGACTCGCACTTCCTGTTGCGGAAAGTTCGCTAAATATACACAATTTTCAACCCTTGACTCAAACTGTCAAATATTTTGACTACTTGTGTAGTTCAAACCTCAACTGATGAGGTTTTACTGCAGAACTAGTCAAACGGATTTTCTTAATTTACAACGTTTACACACATTTACATTTAAACATCAGCCTTTTCCATCAACGTGGCAACGTCCTTGGGCGTCTGTCCGAGGGATTGATGCCGGTTTATTACAGGATGGAGTGGTGTTTGTTTTATAGGTGGTCCTTCCTCAACATCAGCCATGAATCAATCCATCTATTAATGAGTCAAACCGGATTAGAGAAACAGACTTAGGATGTAATACCGCCCTCCTCTCTTGTCAGGCCCTCCTGCAGATGCCGGTGGAGGATCTGATAGCTCGCAGCAGAATCCCCCCCACCCCGCCCACCCCCCACCGGCCGGCTCAAGCTAATGGTTTATAACTGCCCTTCGTCTGCCTCGTAAACGCCGCGGACCCACCGGTCTGAACCGCACAAAGACTTCAAAGTGTGTGCAGAAATCACACGAGTCAGACAGATAAACTATCTGTTTCCTTTACATTCCCCTCAGCGCCGACTCGGGCCCCCTCCTCACTCGCCTTTTTCCTGTCCTCCCGTCCTCTCCTCCTCACAAGTGTGCCTTCTCTCAGCCGAGTTAAAGCCGGAGCAATAAATAAGACATATTATGGCCTTTTAACGTGATGAATAATGTAGAACAATAAAAAGTTAATATATAACTACTTTACCCTCATTCTGCCTCGCCTAAGTGTATTGTATAAGTATAGCGGAGGTGTGTGTGCGGGCGTGTGTGTGTCTGGCACTCGTGAATGTGTCAGTGTTGGAAATGCTTGTCTGAGTGTTTGCTGAAGGAGCCGCTGATGTAGATGTGAGCTCATTTTTTACGACAGGACAGGGATACAGCTGTGTTTCACAGACGCGTCCTTCCCCTTCTTTTTTTTTTTTCGGCGGCGCTCCGAGATGCTTTCAGCACATGCGAAAGATAACCTTGTGTCTGTTTTTGAAAAGATATCGCGATAACAACAACAAATGCATCCTTGTAGGAGATCAAGTCATTGTCATCGCCCCAAGGCTGACTCCTTTTGTGTCTGTTTTTTTCGTTGTTTCCCGCAGTCCCGAATTCAGGCAACCCGACGCAGGATGAAGACAACGCCATACCAGATGTCACTCAAAGTCCTCCTGATCCCGGTCAAATCGGACCCGTGGTACCGGGGAACTCTGGTGAGTAAGCTCGGAGAATGTCGAAAAGCAAATCTATCAGTAGAATAAACGTGGCGGGAAAAAGGGACAAATATTCACAGCCCGGAGCGATCCTCTGATAATTAGTCACGTTAAGCTTGAAAAGAAGCAAATAAAAGTCATAGTTGTGCTAAGTGTGCATTATATTTTAGCGCTCCGGGCCATCGTTTGATTTTCTTTTGTGAGGTGGGGGGGGTGGTGGGCGTCAGTGAGTCAGTGTGAATACAATAATGCTCGCTTCAAGGCAGAGCATCGCAGGACCCCGCCCAGCAAAGTGAAAACCCATCGCGAAAGGGATTGATTTGCCCATGAATTTTATCAACCGGGAGCTTCGGGAACGCCGTCACATCTGCAAAAGCTAAAATTGGACGGCAATCCTGTCCAGAAGCTGCTGACAACGTTTCAAATAAATATAGGCTTCCGACTCTTACCTCCAGGCGACTGAGATGTGGAGCGAACTTGGGTCCCGTCCTCAAAAAGTTGCCTGTATTTGACACACTGGTTTACTCCCATAGCCAGACAGCTTAGAGGTTAATTGATGTCTTTAGTAAATGTCACAGACTGGCAACCTGTCCAGGGTGTCCCTTACCTCTCACCCTATCTAATGATGATAGACCGCAGCGCCCCCTATTGACACAATAGCTCACAATATTAAAAAAAAAGTAAATGAAAACAATTATTTAGCATGTTTTCTTAAATGTTGGGCAATTTAGGAGATTGGATCGACCTCTGTATGTTTTTCGACTGTGAGTACCCGAAGTAAACCCACACAAAGATGGGGAGAATATAGATGCCATCTTAGCTTAAAAGCTGGTGCTCATGTGCAACTTTTATTCATTTAGTTTCAGCCTTTTGATCTTTTCAAAACAAGAAGTAAATATCAAATAGAATATTTATGCAACTAGAAAAGCACTGAGACAGAACATACCTCTGCCAAAGGCCTTATTTCATGTTCTTTGAAAACATTGCATCCGATCCAATGAACAAAACAAAAACTACTCATTTGATCGACATAATTGAGTGAATCCAATTGAAAACAACAAAATCTTGTCGTCTTTTTCTTTTGAGTCAGACGTAGCGAACTCTCCTAAGTGTCTTCTTCTTCTTCCGATGACCACGGCTCTGAACCGACTAAATAAATTAATATTTTTCTCACGTAACAGCCGTCTTTTCGCGTGCTGCGCTCCAAAAGCAGGAGGTGTATACTGGTTTCCCGTCCCAATTACTTATTCAAGCACAAATGTTGCACCCAGAGAGACTGAAAGACATTTGATATATTTTTAAAAACTCATTAGACTTGCAGATGGACAGAGGATTCGTGTGAGCCTCCTTGTTTGCTCTTCTCACCCACACTTTCCCACTCAAAGAGGCTATTTCTGCTTCCTTTTTTACTTCTCACCTGAGACTCAACTTTTCCACTTACTTTTCAGCTTCATACCGAGCTCATCCGCAGAAGAGACTTTATGGCTTCGACGTGTCTGGGAAGTCATAGATGAGAACAATTGATTGAGTCAGTGCTTGAATTTATAGCTTTGTGAGGTTCACCCAACCACCTCGCCCGTTTTTTACAACCCTTTTATGGACAGATTTCAACCAGTCCAAAGAGAATTATACCGAAAACAGATGTACATTGCAGATTAGACTTGTGCGTGTCGATATACTTTGGAAATACTGTATTTTTAGGACTATCAGGCACACTTAAAATCTGCACTGCAAAGCATTTTAGAATTTACTCTCATTTTAGAATTGACTACGGAACATCACGGATTAATACTGAACTAATATTCCTCAAGGAGTAATACTACAGATCCCCGCAGAGTAGAACTATGGTTCCTTATGGAGTAATACTTCAGATCCTCACCGAGTAGAATTATGGATCCTCATGGATTAATACTTCAGATCCTCCCCGAGTAGAAGTATGGATCCTCAAGGAGTAATACTACAGATCCCCGCAGAGTAGAACTATGGATCCTCATGGAGTAATACTTTAGACCCTCACCAAGTAGAACTATAGTTCCTCATGGAGTAATACTTCAGATCCTCACCGAGTAGAGCTTTGGATCCTCATGGAGTAATACTTCAAATCCTCACCAAGTAGAACTATGGATCCTCATGGAGTAATACTTCAGATCTCACCGAGTAGAGCTTTGGATCCTCATGGAGTAATACTTCAAATCCTCACCAAGTAGAACTATGGATCCTCATGGAGTAATACTTCAGATCCTCACCGAGTAGAACTATGGATCCTCAAGGAGTAATACTTCAGATCCTCGCTGAGTAGAACTATGGTTCTTCATGGAGTAATACTACAGATCCTCGCCGAGTAGAACTATTGTTCCTCTTGTAGTAATACTTCAGAATCTCACGAGTTGAACTATGGATTCTCATGGAGTAATACTTCAGATTCTCACCGAGTAGAACTATGGATCCTCATGGAGTAATACTTCAGATCCATGCAAGTAGAACTATGGATCCTCATGGAGTAATACTTCAGATCCCCCCTGAGTAGAACTATGGATCCTCATGGAGTAATACTACAGATTCTGGTGAAGTAGAACTATTTATCTTCACAGAGTAATACTTGAGATCCTTGCTGAGTAAAATTATGGATCCTCATGGAGTAATACTTCAGATCCTCACCGAGTAGAACTACGGATCCCCCTGGAGTAATACTTCAGATCCTTACCAATAGAACTATAGTTCCTCAAGGAGTGACACTACAGATCCTTGCAGAATTTTACTACGTAACCTCACATTGTAATACATTATAGGTACTGTGCTTCGACATAATATTATGGAAAGTGTAAGAGGATCCCAAAAGGAGACCAGTTAAGGTACATGCACTTCAAACTCAAGGCTTTCAAAATACGCCTTATGATCTCAAAAGAGTCTTTCATTGATGGTGCTCATTATAGTGAGTTAAAATTTCACTAAATTGTTTCTGACTCATTAAAGTCGGGGAGGAGAGTCTTTGGCAACATCCATAGAAGAAATTGTTAGAGGACACCAGAACAAAATATAAATGGGTCAAGCATTGCTCAGGAAAACTTGGCAACAAGACGGGCAGATGAAAAAGTGAATGAATGACTCAGGATAACTCTTTGCGAGATGAATTGTTGAGGAGTAATGGATGTCTGGAAGAAGGACAGATATTTCAGGAATGAGACTTCCTGACAGATTTTCGACCAAACCTGCCAACCCCCTTAAAAAAAAATTCCTCCGGACTCTGATTTCCCAGATACAGAGTCGAACCGGTAGCCTTCAGTGATGTCATCGTCGGCGATAACAGCGACCCGCCGCTCAACAAGTGGTTTAGTGTGAGGCGGCTAGCCGGGCGTGGAGACAGAGTCATTAGTGGGGATGACAGTCTCCGGAGATATAATGTGTTTGTGTCCGTGTCAGGGCGGGCGAGGAGGGTCACGGACAGTAAAGAGGTTGTAGTGGTGTGTGTGAGTGGAGGGCGTAAGAGGAGGGGAAGGCGGGCAGGGGGGTGTCGTTCTTTGGCAGCAGCTGCCTGCATACATGGAAAACAGATTTGGTTCTCCTCAGATTTCAGTCACCAGAGCAGCCAGTCCTCCCGTAACGGCTCACTCCCCCTGTTCGGAGCCCCTCAGACAAAAGGATAAAACAAAATCAGATGTTCAGATATGCCCGCCTCGCTTTTTTTTTTTTCATATCTGCAACTGCGGCCTTGACATACAACTTTTCCCCTCGTTTTTTTTTATCAAGGCAGCGATCTCCCTCGCTCGCTCGCTCGCTCGCACTGACTGACAACTGCAGATTTCATTCAGAGGCTTTCCATTTTTTTTTTGATTGAGTTAATCCAATTAGATTACATCAATGTTGCGGAGCAAACAGGGATGTGATCAGTCAATCGACGCAGAATCACAAGAGCACAGACGGCGGCGCTGACTCGTCACCAGCCTGACGCCGCTCACTTCTCATTCCCCCGCCATTCATGTGACTTCTTTTGAGGCTGTTTTGGAAATGTGTAATCTGGTCTTCCGCTGTCACCATTAGCCTGCGCCGTCTGCGGGGCTTAAGATGACAACGTCATTGGAGGGGAACAGTGGCAGAAGTCACTTAGACGGATGAAGTAGATGTCAACATCAATTCCCGGACAGAGATAACAGAGAATTTCTCCCTTTTCCCCCCTTTTTTTTGGAAGAAGAAAAGTGAACTCGCTACACAGTCGTGACTCTGGAAAGTATTTCACGCCGGTCGGGGCCCATCAGTTATAAATCTTCAGCTGTAAAACCAATTTAAATGTGGACCAAAGAAACAACACTGATCAAGTTCGCATGTGTTCGTGTGAGACGGAGACGATCTCGTGCTGACGAAAAAAGGCGAACGGCAGAGGAAATGAAAGAGGAGGTGCTGTCACAGTGGTGAATACAATTAGACAGATATTTAAAAATCTGCCTCTCATTTGATTGGACGGATCAGGGATATTCAATTACACTTCCAGCTGTGACGGATTTGAAAAGCAAACTCGGCCAAACTGTTATTCTGCTTGGAAGGGTTGACTTTTAAACAAAGGAATAAATCAAATTTTGGAATTAAATATATGAAAAGAGATTTTTTTTTTTAATCGATACAAAAACATGTTTTTAGATCAACTCTTGATGTCGAGAGGCTTGAATTCCTTCAAGGTTGTCCTAACTAAAGACTGAAACCATCTGGTATTAAAGATGTAATTTATCTTCCTAAAAAGGTCCTAATAAAGTCTTAATGAAATAAGGCTTACAGTGCTTAAGCATATTCATAAAAGACAAGAAAAGAAAAAACATTAACATACATTAACATACTGTAAGTAGATGATAATTGTGTGTATTTTCTATGTTTTGACCTCTCGTAGGCTGTTCCTGGGCAGAACATCGTCCTCACGTCTCCATTTAAATATGGTTATTTATAAATGACTCATTTGTAAAAATCCACTCTTCCATTGAAGTCTATTGTATTATTGTAAAATCCAGTTTGAAAAAAGTCACGACTGAAATTACGAGTAGACGAAACTCTCTTTGGAAAGCTCAACATCATGAACTGCGAATTCTGGGTTATGTGGGTTCGAGTCACAGTATAGGAATTTGCTACTTCCAATAAATATTCTCCTCCTCAAAACTGGGCAAACGGCTCGGAAAACAGCTTGTGGTACGACGACATAAATGCCAACCGTCCTCGGGTTTAACCCGTTACTCTACACGCACGTCCCCGGCTCCGACAACATCTCTGCGCCCCGGAGGGAATTTTTAAAGTATCCGTTTATATTAGAGAGGTTGCATGTGGACTAAAGGCCAAACAGTTTAAATAAAGCACGTCTTTATGAGTCTCAGTGTTCGTATAGACCGGGGACCAGGAGGTGACCTATGGCGGGCGGTTTTATCGTAAAGATTTTGTAAGAACCAGGTGTGAATACTTGTTAAAATATGAACTGTGTTGAGATCAGACTTGTTAAAAAAAAAGGTCTGTAATGATCCCGCCCTCTAATGATTTTTTTTTTTTTTTTTATCACCCAGACACGATGAACCAGGACCAGTCCGGCTCGGATGGCATCCTGAGCTCCAAAGCCGCCGTTTTCTCCATCATCGGGGCCGGCTGCGTCATCTTCCTCCTCCTCATCCTCCTCCTGGTCATCCTGCTCATCAAGATGCGCAAGCGCTCCCGGAAAAACGCCCACTCGCAGCCCCGCCCCTCGGCGCTGTCACTCAGCACGCTGTCCAATCCCAAGATGCCGGGGGGCACGGCGGGCACGGAGCCCAGTGACATCATCATTCCACTGCGGACAGAGAACAACTACTGCCCTCACTACGAGAAGGTGAGCGGCGACTATGGCCACCCGGTCTACATAGTCCAGGAGATGCCGCCGCAGAGTCCGGCCAACATCTACTACAAGGTCTGACCCCTCTGCACAGCCGTTCGGAACGAGAGGAGCGCTTGATTTATGTTCTTGGAAAGACACCGTTCCTTCGCCATTTTTTGAGGGACTTGCCGTTTCTTCAAGCCCCAGTTACTTCTACCACCTGCTGCACAAATCTGGAGAGTCACCAGAGACCAGCAGGCTTTCTAAGTTGACTGACAAAAAAATATGATTCGGGTTTGTCTGACAATCCCTGCCTCACTTTCCCCCCCAACACCCCCTCACCTCCTCACCTGCCCCAGAGGTCCGTGGATGGAACCCAAAAACGACTGTCCGCCTAAAAAGTATCCCCTCCCCCTGCCCCCCCAACCCCAGACGGCCTGCATTTCGTGTGCAAGCGTAACAATACGTGTGATAGTGTCAGGGCTCCACGCTGGGCCAGGACTCTCCAGATAGCTCAGGTATCAGACACAGTGTGTGAAAATGTTCCTCTCCCTTTTGCACCTCTGATGTTTGCCTTACTATTTTTGATGGAGGACCCTGATTCAGTTCACAAAGCAGTTGTATTTTGTTAGACTTTTCCTACAAGTGCACAATGTATAGAGTCCTATGGAATATCATCACCACCCATGTCATATCCATCGTGTTCATCTCCCCCAAACCTCCACCCCCCACGAGACTGACCCTTGACCTGGACTTGTAGATGTCAAGGTGTGTGTGTTCGGTGTGTTCCCCCCCCCCCCACCCCCCCGGAACACTCCCTCGTTCCACTGGTTCTGATACGAGCGCTGCCATCACTCTGGTATTTATGACCTACTTATCTGTATTAAGGGTGTGTCATGTGTGTGTGTTCGGGCACGTCCAGAGGCCGGGGCAGACTCCTCGGCTTCTTTGGGTTTGAACGTCGGCTACTGTAGCAGAATCCACTACAAGAAGACGGTTTCAGATCTCGACCAAAAGACCCTCCCGGAGCTCCAGCTGGCACCGACTGAAGATTTTTTATTGTGTCCGACGAGCTCTTTGGGGTTTTTTTTTTCAAGACGGCAGGCGGCGTTTGTTCCACTTCAAGTGTTACAGTGGAGGCTTCAAACATGGTGGGCGTCGTCGGGATGGGCAGCACTGATTGGCTGGCCTACATAGGTAGATGCCCTATATATAAGTTGGACGAGCATTAGGATAGTCTTTTTTTTTTTCCTTTTTCTTCAGAAGCCAATTGGCCGCCATCTGTAGATGAGTCAGTGGTGTCGCCAGTGACTCATCTGAGTGCCATCTCTGTGCCCACTCTCACCAACTGGGTGCGAGAGACGATGGAGTGAAGATGGGGAAGGTTGGGAGAGGCAGGTAGCATTCAGTTTCTTTTTTTTTTCTTTTTTTCTCAATCATCTCGCCTGTCGTGCTGTGAATCGAAAAACGCGAGGGGCGCGAAATAGTCGCGGACGTGGCGAGGAAACCGCCACACAGATTTTCCTCCAATAAGACCACGCGACTCATTGTGCTTTTTTCCAAGGTGTTGCCAATGAGTTTAGACGCTTCCCCAATACCGCCGGGAACCCCGATGTTCCCCGGAGGAGTATGTAAGGACAGCGACTCCTCAGCTGCACACACATGCAGACACACACCGAGACTGACGGGTCCAGGTTTTTTTTTATCTCCAGTCAGGCTGCCGCTCCACTCACCGCGCAGAGACACCCATCATGTGCTGCCACATGCTATCACCGTCCGCGGAGACACTGCTGAGTTAAAAGGCAGCCCTGCTGGAGGACTCGGGGAAGACTCTTTTGCGTGTCGTTAACCTCAGAGTTAACTACCTGAACAGCTGCTGGTGCTTTTTTTTTTTTTTCTGTGGTCCTGTGTTTTAACTCAGCATGCAGCCCTCTGTGGAACACATCTACATCAAATATTTTTGTTTCGGATGGATTCGCATCCGCTCACCTATACCAGCCAAGGGAGTCATTTCCAAATTACCACAAAAACCCCCATTGCTCATTTTCATTCATTTTAGTGACCACTTAATGTTATTGGAATTTGTTGCGGTGAGTTGAACAAAAAAAAAAAAAGAGGCGATAAGAAAGAAATGTAAATATATGGATAGAGCTCAATTTAAGATGTAATTTCACCTGAACACTGCTCATATGAAAAATTAAAGATTAGATTTTTGTAATGGAGGATGTTTGTAAATAGCTGTCTTTTTAAAAAAAAAAAAACGTGTGTTTTGTATGAATCCTTTTTTTTTTTTTTGTCTCTGTTTGCAATATGTTTTTATTTTATTTTCTCTTAGAGTCAAACTAAATATTGCAATGGACACTCAAGCTGTCGTTTAATTTCTTCACGCAGTGTCCAGTATTGTCAAGAAAAAAGTCTTTGTTACCACATGTTTTCAGAGAGAGAAAGAGAGAGAGAGAGTTTCTAACATCGATACTCGCGGCGTTTAAGTCATATCGGTCCAGGCGAGACGCTTTGTCACCGAGCAGCTTTGAAACGGATAATTGAAACTATGAATGATAATGTTGGAGACAGCACTTAACTGCGTATGAAGACTGTGTTATTCCACCGCCTTTGAGTTACCTACACTTCCCACTTCATTATAAGATGTATCAAAAGAAGAAAAGACGGTCGGTCTAGAAAATGAATCTTTTCTCAGTTTTAATAAGGCGGGGGGAGCGACGTGGGGGGAGGAAAAGGAGGAGAAAACAGGGGGAATCAAAACACAAAAGGAGCCATGTTTGTGAGTGTGACCGCTCTGAGCTCGCCAATAAATCATCCAGTTTACTCCACTCATTATCTCCCGGGCGGTCTTTTGTTTTAAAGTTGCTCTCTCCCCCCTCATCCCTGCCTCCCTCCTTTGTCATCCCTCCTCTCCTAATTTAGCACAAGGATGTCAGTCGTCGTCGAGGCGAGCTTCACTGTAGCTTTCTTTCTGCTAATGTTTCAAAGCCACAGTATTATCTTTCAATGTGCATGTGTACGCGAAAACCTGTTGAATTTGTTTCCCTTTGTTTGAATCATAAATGTCGAGAATTTTTTCGTTATTTTATTTTAGGATTTTTTTTTTTTTTTTCTGCCATTCACTTTTTTTTCTTCGCCGCTTCTCAGCGTAACCTATTGGCACCAGCTACCATGGAAATAATGTTCCACCAGTTTGGAAACTACCGCATATTGATAAATAAAATTTTTCCCATGGAACTTGGTCTCTGCTTTTCTTTCCTCCATCACCAAGTGCAGATTTGGGTTTTGACCGCGGTGCAGATGTAAAGAGTAAAAAGTTCAATACTTTCATGTGGAAATTCGTTCATATGAAGTCAGTCGCTCAAACTGTCACCGAGTACGTGCAATGGAACTTGTAACACCCGACTGATTGAAGGATTTCAGAAACCTCACACCTTGAGGTTGATATTCAAATGGCCGGTTCAGGATTTTTAAAAGCAATAAATCCCCAAAAGGTTGTGCCACGGAGGCGACAGACTCTTGGAAAACCTCCTCTACCAAAGGAAACACCTTGGCGAGCGTACCCGTGTGACACCTCACCAGAGACGAGGGGAGGTTCATCCGGCCCAAGACTCCTCGACTAGACTCTCATTCTACTTCCATGTATCCTCGATTATTCTCTTTCTTTCACCACCAAAGGCGGCGATCGATGGAAATACAGCTTTGCCCTCTGGCTAAGCTCAAGGTCAAGTAGATAAAACGACTCTAGGATACTTTACTTGAGGTAGAATCTCACTTTTACCAGATACTACTATATTCCATCATTTTAAGACTAATTAGCTTGTATAAAGAAAGTCCCAATTAAGTAAGGAATAAACAAAACTTGTAGTGTTAAAAGATGGAGGCAGTTGAAGTTGATTTATTACAAATCTTCATCACACAATCACATCCTCTGGACGTGATCAAAGCACGAGAGACTCGCGATTCATATTTGAAGAAACGCATCGACTGATAAAAAGGTTTCACATGAAAAAGAACAAAAATATACAACTAAATCAATTGAAACACTTACAAGATTCAATAACTAGATCCTTGAGATATTCTTCTTACGGCGAAAACAAGATTAAAAAAAAAAAAAGGCGACTTCAACATCGGTAGATTATTATCATCATTATACGATTGTGCTGCGACGACGGCGGCCAACTGGTTTAATCCAGATGCTACAAGATGACAAAGAAGTCTTCATGCAGTCTTATGAATCGACGGTTTGCCAACAGTACTACTGAGAATGCTGATCAAGAATCCAAGGAATTGTGTAAACAAACAAGAAAGGGGTTAGCAACCTTTAAAAATGGGTTTTCTGCCAGGAATGCTTTGCCAAGAAAAAAAATAAACACACTTTGTTGTAACACCAGCAGCTTACAGGCTTTTTTTTTCTTCCACTCATCATTAATGCGCTGTTTTTGTCAGATTTTAACTACCTTGTTTGTGTCCCTTACATGGAACATTCTGCAGATATTTCAGCAAACCTCTGGTGGTGTCGTCCATGACAGTAGATGTCATCGTATAAACACAAGCCTCTAGAACAGAAGCACCTGAACACGTTTTAGCTTTTAACAGAAAAAGGGCTGATTCGATATTTACCTGTTTGGATCTCTTTGTGATGCGTTCATGAATATCTCGATGTTTCACTTTGGAGGAGAGAGAGAGTGTGAAACCGTAGGTGACTCTGCTGAGCGCCATAAATCCATTTTACTGCCGGAATAATAACTGCATTTAACTACTCGTACGGCTGCAGCGTGCATTAGTTGTGCACGTCCCCGGAGGGCTGAAGACATATGCCATAATCCTGCATCCATATTATTAGCTTCATTTGCTTTTTTTATGGTGAATTATTTGTTTATACTTTCCAATTCAGTTGATCCCCCACCAAGGCTGGCTTATTCATTTTTATATAAATCTAGGTACTCGATCAATATTGTGTATTATCGTGTTGTTTTATATGAGCAAAACAGAATAACTTAACGCTATAATCTTATTCTCTGGATAATATTCTGAAAATATAAGAAGGAAAAACAAATCCAGGTAGTCCTTCACTCAAAATAAAAACTTCACTCATTTTCTACTCACCCTCATGTCGACTAAACTAAATTATTTTCAAGTGCTTTTTGGGCAAAAAATGCTTGTCAATGCTAATGTGGCGACCGATCATTTTCATCCAAAAACACACTTATAAACATCCAAATATGTCCGTGGTGCTCGTCTGTAACGTCCATCTTGTATTGAAGCCTAGACATCAGGAATTGTTCTGGAAATAATTCAACAAGTCTATATTTTAAGCTTGTTTTTTTTAGCGCACGCTGCTAGGCCAAAATGCTACACAGGAAGTACTCTGAGTAAATATCGTGAGCACTTCCTGTGTAGATAGATAGATAGATAGAACTTTATTGATCCCTCAGGAGGTCTCCTTCAGGAAATTGTTTTTCCGATTAGAGCAATACAAATGATAATTCATAAAAAAACAATAAAAATTAGAAGAGAACAAAGTTTATTTTATCTTGCCCTTTAAAGTATATACTTTATTGAATATTGTTTTGATTGTTTAAGCGCTTTGTGACCCTGGTCTGGAAAAGCGCTATATAAATACAAATTACTTACTTACTTACTACTTACTATAAAAAGAAAGTACAAGATAACACAATCTAAGTCTAAAGATGAAGAAAAAGATCAAGAAAAAGAACATAGCTCAAAAACAAATAAAGACAAAGGATACAAAGATTAACATGGAATAGAATGTCATGATACCTGACATACATGTAGACAGTAGACAGGAAGCACTTGTGGTATTTACCATAGACATATATAAATAGACGCTGCATCAACTGTAGACGGATGTGTTTATATTTATAGTGTAAACACATCATTCCTCTATAGACGTAATGCACTGTAGGAGTGAGTGGCACTGTACCAAGATGGCCGCCCTGTAGTGCTCTAGTGGGCGGGAGCAGTCGATGTGGCGTCTATATATAAAGATGTCTATGGTATTTACCAGGAATACTTCCTGTCTGTGTAGCATTTAAGCCTCTGCTACAAACAACCTTAAAAAATACACTTGTTTAAGTGTTTCCAGAACAATTCCACCACAGAGGTATTTGGATGAAATGTGTCTTTTTGGACGAAGATGAAGACGAAGACAACTGAGCTACTGTTACTACATTAAAATAGACTTTTTTGCCTACTAAGAAATGGATTACTCTGAAAAGAATCAACATGAGGGTGAGTAGGATATGAAACGAACCCTTCAAGCGTGAACTATAAAGAAGGATAAGCATCAAACACCAAAGGATCTTTTAACATAGCCATTAGCTCAACGATTGTTTACATGGTCAGGCAGCTATGTTTGTTGTGTTCCACTTTTATTTGGCTTTTATTTCTCTGCGAGCTTCACAGGAAGTTGATCACAGCTGGAATTAATCTGCAATCAAACCTCCAACCACCTGCCTCAGATCGTGTTTACGCTTCCATGGGTAACATTGACCTCACCTTGGGCTGCTCTTGAACTTTGAGTCCGACTGTGAACATTTTTGTTTTTGTTTTTGGTATTTCCACCGAGCATGTCTGCTGATCTCCTTTCTGGTGCTTTTGGTTCTTAGCTTTTTTACGTTTTGTGTTTGGATCGCCTTGTGTTTTGTTACAAGTTATCTCCCTAGTTTTCCATTTAATGGTATTTTTCTGGACATTCCGTCTCTCTAGACTCTTTTTAAATTATCGTTTATTTGTTCTGTGTCCTTTTGTTTTATTAAAAAGTCAGTTATTCACATGTCTGTCGTCTGTTTGCACTTCACTAATCTTTCTAAAGTTATCTTTTCCTGTTCTCTATTGGTTTAGCAGAAGTCATTAATCCAAGCTTGCCTTATCGTCCAAGTCAAATAAAAGTTCAGTTCTTCTGGTACCTCTGCACAGCCCGAGGACAATCTTACGGATTTCAGAATAATGACGAGAACAAGTTGAAGCAAAAAATGTGAACGCAAAATTGTTGTTATGTGATGTCTCTTTTCTGGTTTTGCGAAAAAAAGCAAAAACTTCATGGTCCATTTGCGCATGTGTGTTGCTTTCAGCATACACAACTTTATTTATGCAGCCGATGACATAGCATCTCTTCTCAAAGCATTGATATTATCAAAGATAAAGAGGAAAATGATCAATCGTGTTCATACTAACTAGTGTTTAAAATCAAGACAACTATTAAGACGTTCCTGGGGAAAGTTTTTGTTGGCCAGCATGTTAGTCTAAGTTTGGCGGAAAGAGAAAACAGTGGTTCTTTTTAGAAGCTTCCAGTTTATTAGAGAGTAAATAATTGTGTCATGTTTCATCAAAGACAAAACATCCTGGTGTTTAGAGTAAATGAAAACAGACCCCATTAAAATCAGTGCTTTGAGACTGGAAAAAATATTGTAAGCTATATAAATAAAATGATGTTTCTGAACATGCTTCATCATGGATCGCTGATGATATTCTAAATCTTGGAATAGCGAGATAATGTGTATTGCATTTATATATATATATGCATATACAGTACCTAGTTCTCCATTAGCCTAATGTAGCATCGTGATTAGCAACTAGAAATTAGCAATGTGCCTATAACATAAGCTGTGTCTCAAATCGCATACTTAGTGCACTGGTGGTTAGTATGCATCAGGATAGTGTACGTACTAACTAGTACGCAAATTCTCGACAGATAGTATGTCTCAAATCAAACACTGCCGCTACGCACTAACAGGAAATGACGCAACAGCTTCTTCTTCTACTACTATTTAATGACGATTGCAAACAGCTGTAGGACAGTATCAACGACACCTGCTGGCAGCACGTTTTGCAAGTTTGGATCAATAAATATGGGAAACGAAATATTAAATAATATGACGTAACTTTCGTTTACAACGTCAACGTCACTAAGATGGCGGCCGTTTAGGGTAGAAAGTGTCCATCGATCCATACTTAGTTTTGTGGGTGTTTTAGTACGCCAATTAAGTGTGCATGGTGCACTACATTTTGCATACTAAGAATTGAGACACACTTATGCACTAAAAATACTAAGTTTAAGTATGCAAGTATGCGATTTGAGACACAGCTATAGACTCTTCTTTTTAGGCTTTTTTCAGAGTGTTCGGCAACGCATGTTCAACATCAATCTAGATGGGGGAATCACAAATTGCTGTTCTGCACAAAAACTCTCAAAAACTATTAATATAACTTTAATAAAGAGACTCACACCGACAGTCTGCAGTCCTGATCTCACCACACGTTCTGGCCCTTTCCTTTTAAAAGGAGGAAATGTAACAATAAAACGAGAGAATAAAAGAAACGGGTTGAATAAACGCAGAATTCAGACGATTCATTTTCAGATTCATCTCTTGATGAAGCACATTTCCAGATGTATGTTGGATGGTTTTCATTCTGCCATCCTTTCAGTGCCTTCTTTTGAAAGTGGTGGCTTCTTTTGAAGCTGCAGGACTTTCCAGCCGCTACTTTTTCACCGGCACAATCTCTCCATTAAATCAGCAACACGGGTAACGAATGAGGAATAGCAAATACACAGTCCAGGATATTCCATATCTCTCTTTCTCCCACTCTCTCTCGCTGAATAAATGCTCAATGAAGACTCTTTTACCTGCCTCGGTGAGCCCGTGCCGAAAGCCCGTGGGGGCAGAGTCCACACCTCTTGGTATTTTTATTTTTTTTGTCAAGCACACATACGGGGAACAGTACAGCAAACGCCATTGGCAAGAATATTTCTGGCATGAATCCACTTTTAGCTCTCGCCAAGAGGTAGCTAATTCAATATTTACTTTTTTTCTGCTTTCTTTCGGAGTCACGCTTGTCTTATCTTACCTCGTTTTAGGAAGCCTTACTTTAAAGGACAGGGACTCAAATTGTAACCATGAGCGTGTTCTGCAAATTACTAACACGCTTCCGAGGAGGAAAACAAAAACATCCAGAGAGGTTAAACTCTTGTACCGAGTCGGGTCTGGTTTTAATCTCGTCGGAAATGTTCTTAAGCGCTTATTTCGAGGTATAAGTCTCTCTGCTTCACCAAATGTGGGCAGAAGATTATTTTCTCATCTCAGCGAGCTTCCAAGTTCATGGTGTGAGCACAAACGAGCCGCCCACACTCCCAGCACTTCTTCCTCAGATCCCCCCCAAAAAACCCCCTCACCTCGGGGGTCATCGCTGCACAGATGGGTTTGTTCTGATACATTAGTCAGATTGAAATCACAAGCAGCCTTCATAAATTCATATTCCGGGGACCGTGGACACGCCTTTTTGCATAGTAACTAATATCCATATCAACCCGCTCTGCCCTGGTGTCCTCCAAAATTACATTTCTTCATACATGATTAAACCCGATTGGCTGCACTCTGTATTTCCATTGCGTTTGTCTGGAATTACAGCCGGCATTTACCCGTCGGATGACTAAACTCCCCTCGTCCTTGGTGAAAGCAGAGATGGCATGAAACGTTGTTAAAGTGATTGGGGCATTTTCTCCGACAAACATCAGTTGTTTGTGGGCTCCTCGTGTGGCCCCCGATGATGTGATCAGAGCGGGCAAGTCAAGGGAGAAGTCTCTCACAAACACTTAAGCCCCACCCGGAGTGATCCCCCCTCGGTGCCGGGGGGCAGGTAGGTTCATCTGGTTTCCTGGCTCAGCACCGAGACGCCCCCATAGATCCACATTACTGTGGGTTTATTAAAGCCTTCCCCCCACTGAGCTTCTGTGTGTGACTGGATGTTTTTTCTGTGTACGCCTGCATGTATATTTATGTGAGCCAGTGGGTTCTTCTGTTGTTTAACCTCAGTTTCCACACACACAAAAAAAAAGAACCCCAGTTGAAAACCTGAACAAGGTTTCCGTCATCCCTGATCTACCCTGTAGACGGCGGGATAGATTAAAGCGTAACTGTTGCCGTCATTTAAATGTTTCATTTGCATGGCGTTAAATCCACAACGCAGACATATTTATAGCTTTCACGGCTCCCACCAGGTTTCCAGGATGCATCCCCAACGTCGTGCTCTTCTTCGCCGTTTAACACGTAGGCTCACGTGTCTTTACAGATGAAACAAGTCACCTGGGAGGAGGAACAGCTGCCAGCGCTTGGTGGCGACTGGGGAACAATTAAACATACACTTTCCCTCCATGAATGCTAATTGTGAACAAAATTGTGAGAGAATGTTTTCATGTTTTTTTTTCTAAAAAACAGTTTAGGGTTAAATCACCCGGGATCATCATTTTCGTTGAGTAAAATTAGCAATATAAATTCATAGCATCGAGCCACTAGAGTAATTATGGTAACTAAATGAATCAAGAGTCTTTTTTAAAAAAAAAGATGAGGCAACATAGATTCATGATTTCTCTCTTTTTTTTGTTTTTAAACTATTCGTTTCAAGTTGAACGCGTGGCTGTTGCACATTAGCATAGTTTACGTATCACTTTCAACGCTCCTACATCACTGCCTGCGACTTGTTTTCACTTCTTGTGATGCATTAAGGGCTGGTGGAGAAAAGCGCACGTGGAATCTTTTAAAGTCTGGGATGTAGAATAGATCCGCGAACAGAAGTGTGGGTCGCTGCCAGGAAGGAGCCCTGGAGACGCGAGACTATTGGAGAAGTACGGAGGATGCCAAAATGAGTTGTGTGTTTAGAGATATTGCATGACAGGACGCCAGAAGTGAAGCTGTGTGTGAAGTGCGGTGCAGCTGGGTAGGAATTTTTGCAGGAGGACAGTGTACCAGCGGTGGGACGGGGATAAGGTATATCTGTCCCCCCCGTCCGTGAGTGATCCTTTCGTCCAGTACTCATGAACGCGGGGACTCGTGAAATCGGAGATCTTCTTCCTCTCGTGTTGGAAAGTAATCAAGGCTTCACAAAACACTTCGGCACAGGGTCACGCCGTCGATTCATGTTAGATAGAAACTCTAAGAAAAAACAAACATTATCGACCAAACACAACTTCAAAGATGCTTTTTGTACTTCAATTCAAATTCCACTCATTTTCTACTCATGTCGACTAAGGGTTGGCATTATTTTCAGAGTAATATGTTCCTTTTTAGAGTCATAAACAAAACTCTTTGTTCATTTTAATGCATCGACTGGCGCTCACTTGTCTTCATCTTCGTCCAAAAAGACACTTAAAAACATCCAAATACCTCCATACTGCTCGTCTGTAACGTCCCCCTGGAATCGAAGCCTTAACAAGAAAAAAAAGAAAAAAAAAGTCATATTTTAGGCTTGTTTTAGGCAGATGATTCCATGTTGTTACCGTAAATACTGGCATTCGCAACAACACTTCAAATGTGTTTCAGCGTTAAATATACAAACTTATTTCAGTTTTATTTGGAACAATTTATCATGTCGAGGCTTCAATGCAAGAGGGACGTTACAGGCGAGCACCACTGAGGTATTTGGATGTTTTTTTTGGACGAAGATGAAGAGGAAGAGCTCCAGTCGCTACATTAGCATGGACGTTCATTTTTGTCTATAAATCTAAAAAGTGAACGCACCAATTTCAGTGAACTATCACGTAAACAGTGTAGATAAGATCATGGAAAAGAAGCATTTTTCTCAGTCACTTTATATCTTCACTTCATGCCCCTTTGTTAACTTGCTGGAGCCCAACTACAGACTATGGATGGATGGATGGATGGATGGATGGATGGATGGATGGATGGATGGATGGATGAATGGTTGGATGGATGGATGGATGGATGGATGGATGGATGGATGGATGGATGGATGGATGGATGGATGGATGGATGGATGGATGGATGGATGGATGGATGGATGGATGGATGGATGGATGGATGGATGGATGGAACAAGAACATTAAATAAAATAATAATAATAAAAAGAAAGTGCAATCTTAAGATAAAGATCATAGATCAAAGAAAAAGGATACAAAGATGAACATGGAATAGAATCATATTTTCCCACCACTCCTGCCCCCAAACTCAGAATTAAACAACCTTATAGCACGAGGAATGACTGTCGACGAGTCCCTGAGTCTATTAGTGTTGCATCTGGGGAGGAACAAACTGTGGTCGATCAGTGAGATATCCGAGATCCAGCTAACACTATAATGTAATATAACAAAAGTATAGAGGTTTAAAGAATTTCAGCATCGATGACACGATGCCGCACCAAACTGACGTCTTGTGGCATCAACGGTTGCCACAGTTAGTCAGCCTTCTCCACATTAATCTTGATCATCGACGCCAGTCACACCTCTTTTACCTCATGGACCACATCCCGTTGATTGCAAAGATACAGTTCAAACATTGAGCAAAGCACGAGATGCAACCTCTGTGATTCATACCATGTTGGTAACAAATGATCTGGTTATGGACCAGCAGGAACCGGGCGTTGTTTAGTTGATGTCCAAAGTTAATTTGGAAACGTTCAGCATTTGAACATTTCATCCGGATGAACAGGAATTCAATGAAGAAGGAAAGCTATTGTTGAGGAGAAAACAATAGGATCACTTGTGATATGAGGCAGAGTCGGTGGTGAACCGCACCATCAACTGGCCAAACCACAGGTCTTCATGTTAACCATAACCATTCATTCAGGTCTATATGTAGACTAGTGATACAGTTGGTGAGGTGAATGAAAATAGATGATGTGGGTCTAGTAGCAATCTTACATAGTAAACACGGAAACAAAGTGAGAAACGAGTCTATGCTTTGTAGAAGTTCCCTTGGAATTTAGATGAGCATTTACTTAAAGTTATTTTTATCACAGTATTTAGAAGGTTTTAGTTAGAAAACCAGAGTTGGAAATCTTTCCACTTTCTTTCCTAACCGTCCAACTAATCGAGGAATTAATCTGTCGGAATGAAGGTAAACATTTTCAAGACGTGGACTAAGTCCTGGACAATGACGGATGAGAGGCGACGCAAACACGCTCCGATGTTTGCCTCTCAAAGGAGTTCAGCGAAGGGGAGCCCTGAGTGAGCGGAGGTCTTCAAGCCGGGATGAGCGAGAGAATGAATGTCTTGATCCACCGAGGTGACACGGGCGGTTAAGCTCCAGATATATCACACGTTTTTAGAGATCTAATAAGTACTCTGACAGCCACACGGTGCAACCAGGATTTAACAATCTCGGTCATCACATAAAGTTTAAAGAGTCGGCTCAGAAAGTGAATATCTGCCTCCTTGACTCCTTGTCAGACGAGTGTCACGACGGCATCGTGAGAGCGACAGATTGATGACGTCAACTGTGAAGAATCAACGACCGTTCTCTTACTAATAACTGTGTATCATTGAGTATAAAGTCTTTGCTACTTGCTGATCTGTTTAGTCCGACCTGATACACCATCTAACTGTATTGTCACCTATTTAATAATTCATGAATTTCTTGAGTTTTCTCTAGGCTTGGAACTGGATAAAAAAATTAAAATATTCAAAATATTTTCGAAAAGGAACAAGATGGAAGAGGAAATGGAGGTGAAAAATAAGTATGAACAAAACAAAACACAAGAATACAAGTAAATATGTGTATTTATTTTCAACTTCAATTTTCAAAATATACAATCAAAAACTATTAAATTATATATATATATTATATATAATGTTGCTATAATATACAGAAATAAAGAAGAAAAACAGAATCCTTTTTTTGTGATTTCTAAATAATTATTACTACATTAACGTTTTATAGATAATAAACCCAAAACACAAATTTAATGCTAGTAACATTATTTCTAGTACCACACACACACATCAAACATAAGTGACCCCCTCCATATTCAATTTCCTCTTCACCTCCCGAGCACACTTTGTGCCCGTCTGGTCCACATTTTGTCCTGCCTAAGCCCCTATTAGGTAACAGACATTTCTGTGGCCGTATGTGACGTCAAGCTCCGACAGAATGACAGATGATGTAATGACACAATTGGCCTCCAGGTCTGATCCGATTGTGACCTCCCAGAAGACAAAGCAAGATTTTTCTTTTTTTTTTTTTTTACTCTGGACTCTGTGACGATGCAGGAGGTCATTTCTCATGCACCAGTTCTGGTAATGAAGACCAGAATCTGCAGTGTGTTATGCGTTATATGCGTTTCCATCGTGTCCACCTGCTTACAATCACCAATCAACATGGCACGCTGTCATCAGGTCTTCATCTTCACTTGCAGAGAAGCCACCGCCAGTTCACGACACATCTTGGACGACAGGAGATGAAGTACTACCCTTCGGACAGTCTGGTACAGGAGTGGGCAATTAAAATTCTTCAAGGGCCACATTCAATTCTGGGAATGTTGTTAGGGGCCGTCAAGTAAAAAGAAAGACGAAAAATCCCTTTAAAAAGAAGGACATGCTTCATTAGGCGGTGACTTTTATTAAGCTAAATAAGCATCAATTTAATTATTGTATAGATGAGTTTTTTTCAAAACATTTATTCAATTAACTTAACTGTTTTGAGGGATCAATATATACATAAAAAATTACACACAAAAAGGAGGGAAGTGTTATGTAAAAATGTGAAAATGCAAAAAATATTTGTTAATGCATTAAAACCATTTATACATGATCATACTTTGGGCCGCACTTTCCCCAGGTCTGGTCTAGTAATACTGGTTAGGTATACATAATTATACTAGCTGAAATACCCAATAGTTTTTAAAGGCAAATAACCCAAAAATAAAGGAGAGAACTTATAAATACAGACATCACCCCTTTACTGTTTATTAAATTTAGTTTATATTATAAAGAAATAGTACACTTAAATTCTCCTTGGGTTATTCTGCCTTATTCCTACAGAGAGAGAGATCGTTTTAAAGTTTTAGTATCCGAAAGTTCAGTCACGATCTCTTCGAGATATTTCAACGTGGCGGAAGTAAGTCGCGAGTCGCTCTGAAACTCACAATATTCCAATCATGACATGACAGAAGTGACGTCCAAATATTCACTTGTCACGAGTCTTGAAGTCAACGGCGCCGCTCTTAGATTCGCCTCTGCCAGAATATATCTGAGTTTTAACAGCAAACACGCTTTTCTTCTGAAACCCCTTTATCACTGCCACATTTGTCTGTAATTAAAAGTTCAGCACTTAAAGTTAATAAGCAGGGTGAATTAGAGTCACACTAAATTCTTCTTCTTTTTTTATCATCGGGGGTTTACGGCTCTTTTTTTTTCATGACGCCAATTACTTCCGTCGGGTGAAATGTGTTTTCTGTGTTCAGATCAATAAAGTCTTTTAATATCTTAAGACCCTTAATTGTGTAATAAGGGTCTTTTTCTTTTTCTCTAACAAATGTCAAGTAATGGTGAGACGTGTGAAGAGTGCAGCCTTCATGCTGAGGCGTTTGTGCCCAAAGCAATTCTTAATTCATTGTCTTGCTCAAGGGTAACACTCTGCCATGCTTTGAATGCCAAACTCTCACTTGACAAGTCTTATTTTTGAACGATCTACATTCTCAGATTGAACTCCACGACCTTTACTTCCTATTCCAGCTGCATCTTTTGGAGTGGTTTGAGTCACCGTTGTGACCCAATTTGTTCTCCATTAGTGACTCATAATGTCTCCTTGTTACCTCGGTTACCTCTGTTTGAAGCTGCTAAACTTTTGAACATTAAGTCCCGGAAAGCGACTTTCTTCTAACTAAAAAGTCTTTGAAAAATACTGATGTTGAAGGCGATGTTGGTTTTATCCCTGCAGGTTTATTTTCTGGGTCTTCCGCACATATTTTTATTAAACAAACATGATGTTTGAAAAACCTTGTCATTCTATTTACAAGCTATTTTTGGCAACAGCGCTAGAACTCTAGTTAAATCTCTACTCCACTACAGGAATATGGATGCCTACTGTGCTTTACTGTGTTATCTACTTGTAGAAAGAAATCAAAAAGTATCTTCTTATGTCACCTTGTTTTTCTGTTTTTTTTTGTTTGCGTGAAGGTCATGTTACTTCATGTCTGAAAAACCTCTTCCTGACTTGGTAAAACTTTTTTCCATCTGTTTTTTTTATAATACTGCTTTGATTTTCAACATTTCTCAAAAAAGTCATCCATCTTCTGAAACATAAATATTTTGAAACCTGGATATTGAATTAAATATAGAAGCTTTATATCTCTTCTCATGTCCACAAGTATTACAAAATGTTTTTTTATTGGTGTCAAGGTCAACATTACCTCCTGTCTGAGAATCTTTTCCTGAATTGGTAAAACTTTCACATTTTTTTCCATCAGTTCGTTATGAAGACTGATAACTATGCGACTAAAACTACTGTAAAACTCTTTGCAGATGATGATGTCATATAATTATGTAAAAGCGCAACATGCAGAATGATGCGTTTACTGTTTCAATTTCAGCGCTAGAACTCCTGTTAAATCTCTACTCCACTACGGGAATATGGATGCCAAGTGTGGTTTACTGTCATTTTTAAATCAAAAGTATCTTCTTATGTCCACAAGAATGATGCCATGTTTTTTTGTTTGTGTCAAGGTCATGTCTGAAAAACCTCTTCCTGAATTGGTGAAACTTTCTCCTTTTTTCCCATCTGTTTTATATAATGCTGCTTTGATGTTATTTTACATTTCTAAGTCATCCATCTTTTGAAACCTAAACTTTTTGAAACGTGGTTCTAGAATTAAATATATAAGCTTTATATGCGCAGCTAAAGCTATGCTTTTAAAACTCTTTGCGGATGATGATGTCATATACCCATGTAAAAGCCACCGATTTGTGTACTACTTCATTTTCAGTCATTTTCTGTGGATGGAAATCTTCAAAGTTTGAAAAAATGTAAATTTTGAACATAACAATTGTCTCTTTTTATGTCAAGTATGACACCATGTTTTTTTATTGGTGTCATAACGTCATATTACTTCGTGTCTGAGGAACAATTTTCCTGAATTAGTAAAATGTTCTAATTTTTTTCCATCGGTTTGTTGTGACTGAAACTAAAACTCTTTGCAGATGATGATGTCATAGATTGATGTAAAATCGCCGCATACAGGCTTGGCATGTGTACTACTTCGTTTTCTGTGAATGGAAATCTTTTTGGATCGAATCGACAGGAAAATAGATCGGACAGGAAAAGTAATTAGTAGTAGTTTGTAGGACAAGAATATGGATTCCTACTGTTGTTTAACATGATGTCTTTTTTATTGTAAAAAATTAAGTTTGACCCTAACAAAAGTATCTCATGTCAACAAGTATGACGTCATGTTTTTTGTTTTTGTTTGTGTCAAGGTCATGTTCATTCATGTCGGGAAAAAACACTTCCTGAATCTGTAAAAAGTTCTCCTTTGTTTCCATGAGTTTTTTTATGATGCTGCCTGGATTTTTCGCATTGATAAAAATCATGTAAATCTAACTTCTAATACTGAAACTTTTTGAACCCTGGTTCAAGAATTGAACGTAGTTGTATGCGTGACTAAAACTCAAACTCTTTGCAGATGATGTTGTCATGTACCCATGTAAAAAGCACCACACACGGGCTTGGCATGTGTACTACTTCATTTTCAGTCATTTTCTGTGGACGGAAATCTTTCTGGATCGAGATGACAGGAAAATAGATCGGAGAGGAAAAGAAAATAGTTTGAATGATGCGTTCACTGTCTCAATTTCTGTAGGGATTTTTTCAAAGCTTTCTCTGCCAATTTCTATTATTCTTTGTATCTGATCTGTCAGTGGATCCCGCGGTAACCTCAGATGTTGCGCTGCTGGTCTAGTTCTGACAAGATTCCATTAACTGAGCCAATATTTGGAAAATCAATCAACATCTGTCGATGTGTTTAGAATCCTGATCACAAAAGATGTTCGCATTGATTCCTTTTTTTTTCCGTCCGCGCGGTGAGAAGAAGGGCGATCAACTGTGGCGACCCCTAAGAGGGAGGCTAAAGAAGCTTCAGATCCAAAATGAATTCCTGACAGAGGAGGGAAGGAATTCAATATCGCTGCTGTTTCTGTAAACGGTGAACGTTGGCAGCACTCGTCTTCCCGTCAGGTCATGTCACGGTAAATGTGCTGCATGTGCAGACGTTCCCCTTGATGTGTCAAAAAGCCGGGAGAGTTCAAAACTCTGCAACTCCTCAACTGTGACTGCAGGGGGAAAGTGGGAAGCGTCAATACGTCGTACTTAAGCCGCTCTGCCGTCCCATCCTAATGTTTTTCTCGTATGGATCGTGGCGACGACTCGTAACTCACACCAGAATCAATACGACATGCTATGGGACATGTTCCTTCTCCTGTAATGTGCCTCATATACAAATTTAATGAGTTAATGCATCACTCCGGCTTCATAAATAATGCAGGCACGCTAATGCCTTTCATCAAACGCCGCTCATCAAATATCAAACAGATTTTTTTTTTGGTCAATCCTGCAGCTTTGGTGGAAACCTGAGACGGAAACAGCGGCGCAGGCCAAGTTCATCAGTCAGAGAGGAGAACATGTGGAATTCTCATGTACGCCGCCGTTAATGTGATTTTAATTCGAATCAATGAGGGAAATCAGAACCGTGCCCCTCTTTAACCCTCGCGGAGGGCCAGGAAATTCCAGCACTTTGTTCTCCCCGGGTTTTGTTATTCCTGACACACACGCATCATATTGATGGCATTCTTACATGCTCGGTGATGCAGCCACGACCATCAATCTAAAAGGCCCCCGAGAGGACCCCCCGACACTTGCTGAAATAGCCGGGCGAGCCTGGCTGGCGGGTCACAGGTGCGGTGGCGCAGGAAGAGAGGTGAAATTACCCCCTTTTTACTTTTTTCCTTCCCCTCCCTCGCTCTTAAAAAGAAACAGCTTGATCTCCGCCTCTGCTCCTCCATCTTTGAAAGCATCCCATTTCCATGCACATTTTCACCCAATTTCAACCCGCCCCCCCGACGCCCAGCATCACCTCCTCCTCCAGCTCCTTCCCTCAATTAGGCTGCGCCTGGAATCTCGGGCATTATCTCTGCCGGCCATTTATATAACGCGACTCCAAAAAACGCATTTGCACAATTTTCCAATTACAGTATTATGCCTCCGAGCTTCAGTTCCGTGTGTCTTTCTCATTTCCTTCCTTTCACTCAAGCTGCTCTTGATGTTTTAACGCACAAAAGAGTCACACGGCAAATACACTCGCACCGAGATGAATGAGTTTTTTCCTCTACTAACTTTAGTTTGCTTTTAGCGGCATCGTTTTGGGGTTTGGCTGAGTGACAGCTTGATGAGGTCAAAGAAGCAAATCAGTGTTTATTTGTTGTGTTATTGCTTTTGCTCAAAATGTGATAACACTTTCCGACAATGAAACCAGGCAGTGTTAAATTAAACTAAATTAAAGTTTCTTTTTTTAAGATTCCACTGGCTGTGTCAGGAAGCTTTTCTCTTTCTCACCATATTAAAAACTCAAATGGCTGCCAGTCGTGTTAACAGCAGCAACAAGAGGAAGCTAACAATTTAGCATGTTATTTGTTTGTTTGTTTTTATGTGTCTTTTTTATACATTAGTGTTGTTGTTTACCACTCCAGTGAGGTAAATCTAGAAACCTCTAACCATCAGAAAGGTGTTAAAATTAATATATCAGAAGTTATTTTTTGTTCAAGACACTTGGCTTACTACTTTGCTCTTTTACTGAAATGTCTGAAAAAAATTGAATTAACTGAAAATTGATAAAGAAAATAGGTTATAATGTCTTTCTAATATTGTAGCTGCTATAGAAGTCTTTTGCTGACATCCCTCCACAGTGATGGTGCAGGAAGTATCCCTTAATGTGTCTCAATTACTTGAATAAAAATAAATAAATATATATATATATAGCATTTATGAATATTTTAATGTCATACATCAGTTTATGAATACTTTTCTACTGACATCCTACACAATTTGAATGAAAAGAAGATAAAGATAATTCTTTACAATATTTACCTCGTAGTTAATGTCATGGTTTATTATAAGAATTCAAAGTGTAAAATTTCATTAAAATGTTTACCATATTTAATACATATTAAAGGGATGATGTCTGTATTTCTTTTACTTACAACAGTTATTTATCAGTCATTTAGGGTCATCAAATCCATGCAGTTGTTGAAGCAGTGACCTTTAGTACCTGCTATGTGTGTTTAGTCTGAGTGTTCTGCCACATCCTAGAGGCCGACAAGCACGTGATATGATGTCTGCGATGACCTATGTTTATGTGTTCTGTCCAGGGTGTCCCATTCATTGCTCCACTGCTCAATAGCCCAGAGATGTTTTCGGCATCGTCAACTGGGTAACAGATGGTTGGTTGGATTCTGAAATGTCAGAATGTATGCATGAAAACACGACAATTAACTTGACAACAGGCGGTCAAATAATATTTTATAAGACCTAATGGAGACATCGGACATCAACCTCCAACTTCAATTCATTTTAAATTAGTTACAAAAATAGTTGCATCTAAATGTACAACATAAAATATATCATTTTTAGTTGTCTTCATTCTCTTCTTCACCTCCCTAAAAGTGATCCAACGAACCTATAGTATTAGCATAATTACTATCACAGGTTGGCTTGAATTGCGGTGCATTTATACCTTAAAAAAACAAACATATAGTCAAGAAAATATGAAAAAAGATTCTCTATTCGTGATCTACAGTGAACTGTTCCTAGGCTCCGGCTAACTTAAAAAACATGTATTTTTCTTAGAGTGTAATAGCTCGGCTTCCTTGATAATATGTCGCAGTGAAACCGTTTCAACATCTCTATGCAACAGAGCATCAATATTTTATCACCTACGATCCCACATCACACCAGGAACCCAGGTACGTTCTGAAGATACATGCTGCTCACTTCAGAGGAGCCATGTTCTTCAGTAGTCGAAAGGATTTGTTGTCGGTGAAATTATGATTTCATGAACATTGTTACGTGATCTTTGAAAAGCCCAGTTCAGAAGATAAGTTGGGGGAAAGTCTTTCACAGACTTTGCTTTTAATCACGGAAGTTCTTTGCTTTGGGTTTTTAATACTGCACAAGCCTCATAGTGAGAATAAAAATCTTTGAATCGTTGATAAGGTTTTTGTCAGACAAATGAAACTCATTAAAATACAATATTTTTGGAGGGCAGAATTGAAGAATTGTAAGTCCCCTCGATTGAGATGGAGTTATATATATATATATATATATATAAATTAATGTAGGCTTTTGAAAATGTGGTTTGGTTCTTTTCCTCAAAGTTGTGTTAGTGTTTAATTATTTTAGCTTGCAACAAATACAACATACAGTGAAAACTTTAAGCTGCTTTTGTTGCGATTAAATCAGTTTTTAATAAGAATGTATTCGTCATAAATCGGAATCTTGTTCATAAACTAAACAATATGGAGGAATATTGTGTAGTGTTAGGCAGTATAATTTCATAAAAATGTTTAAGATTCAAACTGGAATGCAACATCATGACTGGCAAGAAAAATGAACGTAAAGTGTAGGAAAAATATTTCTCACAATAACGCTGAATCAGCAGGAGCCCTGGGCTGATTTTCTGCATCAAGACAGTCCCATTTAGAATTTGTACTTATTTTTCTTTAGTTTACAAGATTGTTTTTGGATTAAATGCGACACAAACAAGCATCTCGAAATGTCAATAGAAACAGGCTAATGTTACTTTGGCGAAAATCCTGTCTTTATTCAAAATAAAACACCTTTCAGACCGTAATAATCAATAGAACATCATCTTTTATTCACCCTTAATCCTGTCTTTGAAAGTCTCTCTTTTTAATGTTTGTCTGTTTTTGGATGCTAGCTAGCTAATGGTAGTTTATGATTATTGACTTTACTTCATAGCTTACCTCAAAAACCTTTTAACTTAACTTGTTTGCTTTTTCAGCACAATCTCACATGTTTAAATGTAGTTTGTTTTTAACATACTCTAACAACACACTGACCCAATATTCCCCCTAAAAACATAAGATGTTAACTTATTGTCCAGTCAGACACCAGGAGAGCCGAGGAATAAAAGCCTTGTGAGGTCCTAAATGTTACCTTGTTGCTCTATTAAAAGTCTGGGACTGTGGTGACAAACCTGACGTCTAGCAGAGATTGGAGTTGGATATGATTTGATGACTTTGAAATGTGAAAGGACAAACGCGCCCCGAAGAAACGCCGTCGATTCAATCCGACATCAAGTGTTCTGGTTCAAATCTACAAACGTCTCGTATTGTAGCCTCGGGCCTGAGAGAACATGCTGGTGTTTCACGTCCGTCCTGGTGTAACGTTGATCCGTCCATCACTCCCGCCTCCAGATGTCACTTGTCATTACCCGTTTTTTCCTCCAGAATAGGTCATCTGCATTTAGTATTTCCTGCCCGTGTTCAGGGAGTTGTATCGTGTCATGTTGAGTGCAGATTAAGAAGATGGAGTCATCAAAAGATATTCCATGATATAATGGAAGGAGACGTGAGTTTTTCCCTCAGACTACTAAGATACTGCTAATACAGCAGCAGCTTAACGGTGAGAGACGAGAGGAAAGACATGACAGATGTGGTCGAACACTCAGTTGGTTTAGGTTCACGTCAGCGTCGTGATGAGGTCACTCTGTCGTCGACCTCTTCTCTTGCAATGTAATCAATCCATCCGTCAATCCATCTGTCAATACTTGAGCTACTTCCTCGCTCCATCAAGGATGTTACTTGACTTTCTTAGCATTGATTCCAGGATCAATGGCTGGTCTGGGATAAGTTTTTTGGTCGTCACCAGGATGAACTGAAGGGACGGAAATAAAAAGAAAGTTCCATTAAGAGATTAGTGTTTCATTTTGGGTTGATTGGATTTAAAAAAAGGTACCGATGCAATTTTCTCACCTTTCACCTATTAAGAAGATCTGGTTCTGATCCTGGACTTCATAAATTGTTTTCGCAAAACTGGATATAAAAAGCGTCCTTGGTAGATTTCAATTATTTTTGTCCCACATACACGCAGATCCAGTGGAAAACTTGGATTATGGATGAAACTCTTTGTCTATGGACATAACCAGTCGTGTAAATCCATGGCCCTTCCGTCAAATCCTGCCCGCTGACTGAGGCCCAAAGATTGTTGGCTCAGGAAATCAAAGTAAATGCAGATTAATGATTGAGAGGAGAAAAGGGATTTGATTGAAAACTACAATCTGGATTTCTAGGGAGTTTAAAAGCTGGGGAAAAAAAGTGACTCGACCATTATTTTTTGGTTTAAAAGTGTGTAGGAAAATATGGATATAACAATATATCACGATACTGGATTTATTTAAAATAGCACTGTATCAATATTAATAAAATATTTATTTTATTTTATTTTTATAAATATTTTTCTTCCTTTGAAATTTTATTATATAGTTATTTTAAGGTTTATATTTCAATTTTAATATATTATATATAATAAATCATATATTATATATTTTAATATAATAATATAAATCAATATTTTTTATAAAAGACAATCATTCGATTTTTTCAATTTATAATTAACACTCAAATATGTACAGCATTTACTCATTTATGAGCTGCAATTAAACCTCCGGCCACTAGAAGGCATTTACTCCGTGCTAAAGTAACAACAAAACCGGCGAAAATGACAGCGATGACCAAAAAATAAAAAGGATACACCACGCTCCAGTAGATTTTAAAGCTGACTTTTGGACCCATTTTGGCTTTAAAACAAAGCAAGACAGTGACGACATCACTAAAAATCATGTGATATCACTGCAGTATGAAATCTTCGCATATGGACTTGAGTTCATTATTTATCGTATCACCAGATACTTGTACGGAGCCCTTTGTGTAGGAACAGTTTGTTTTTTTTGAAAGTGTGTTGTTATAAACAACTTAAAAGTAACACGGCATCAATTGCGTGTAATTGTGAAATGAGTGAGTCATGATGGAAAATGTTTGCTGCCATAAATAGTCGTCTTTAAAAATGTTGGGTTGGTTTTAAAATTGGGTTTACTACAGCGAAAATTTGTTTTGACCCCCAAAAAATCGGATTTCATTAAATAGTTAATTTGTTTCTCATTCAAAGTTTTTCATTTATTGTAAATTTCAGTGATCATCAATTGTCATGGAATTATATTGTCACCGAATTGTTGAATTAAATTTTTCTATTTGTCAAAAGTTAAAGAAAACATCAGAAACAGTATTCGTATTTTAGATAAACACGCACATTTATCTAAAAATAATATTATTATTTAATGATTTTGAAGCATTGAGTTCATTTTTCTGGAGTGTTTAAGGAAGTGACACACCTGTCAACAACAAGCTCATCAGCGGCCATCTTGAAAAACCCCACCTGTGTGATTCTCTTCTGTAACTCCAACTTGCTCACGTCTGAACTCCTCCTGTGCTGTGTCTCAAATCGCATACTAGCGTACTAAAAGTTAGTATTTTTAGTACGTTAGTGTGTCTCAATTCTTAGTATGCCAATTTAGTGCGCCATGCACACTAAATTGGCGTACTAACACGCCCACAAAACTAGCATGGTTCGATGGACACTAACCATACTAAACAGCCGCCATTTTAGTGACGTTTTAAACGGAAGTTACGTCATATATAAATGCATATATATGCATATACTTAAATGTGTATTTTCAGCAGCAGTAGGAGGATAAACACGTCTTCGCTGCTGATACCAGCTTAAATATCTCGCGATTATTTAGATTCTCATATTTTTTCTTTATTTCTTTTTCCAAAGTTGCAATACGTGCTGCCAGCAGGTGTCGGCGATAGCGTTCAAACAGCTGCTTGAAACATCGTTAAATAGAAGTAGAAGAAGAAGCTGTCATGTGATTTCCGGTTAGTGTGTAGCTTCAGGGTTTGATTTGAGACATACTATCTGCGGAGAATTTGCGTACTAGTTAGTATGCATACTAAACTGATGCATACTAACTTCTAGCATACTAAGATTAGTATGCGATTTGAGACACAGCACAGATCTTGAGAATTTGGTGAGTGACTCTTTTGTCTTCTCTTCCTCCTGATATATCCATGCAAACACTCGAAAACCGAACCCTCCAACTAGGGAGGAGACTTTCCACCGAGTTCCATCTGTGCTCCGAAGTTTTCCTTCCAGCGTCTTTTCTCTGTTCGGGAGAGTTTGTCCTTCATACCCGCCGGAATTTGGATTCATCGGCCGAGTTGAAATCAGAACTAGCAGTTTACATTCCAACATGACCGCTGTGCTTTTTCAATTGCAAACAAGAATCTGTTGTTTTTTTTTGCACAAGAATCAATTGTGTTTATTTGAGTTCTTGTTACCCTCAGTATTGTCTTGCTAAAGCTCACATTGGAATGTATTGTGCAAACATGGATTAATAATGTTTGCCAAAGTTTCAAGTGTGTTCTCTATGGTTTAGCCTGGCTGAGCTGATGCATGAAGGCGTCATCGCTGTTCATGTGGCTCTAGTCTTCATTGAAATATACATGGAAATATTTTTGTTAGAAACTATAGGGCTCTTAAACAATGTTTGTTTTTATTCAAACTTGTAACATTTAAAAACATCAGGAAATGAATAATATATATATATATATATATATATATATATATATATATATATATATATTTACAAATAGGATAATACATTTCTAATTTCCTTTATACATAATTGTATAAACACTATCAAGCTGAAGCTTAAATGAACAAGGCGATCATTCATTATGAGGGAACTGGTAGAACCAGGTCAGCACCATGTGATGTGACACACAAGAGTCGTGAATAGATGAATGTGAATATCAGGAGGTTTGATCTGACCAAACATGTTTTTCTCATCCCATTATGAAACTAACATGTCACAGCCTGTTATAAGAAAGAAGAGAACACTGTTCTTGTTTTTGTAGCTTCTATAAAAAACAGATTTTCATAACAATGTTGTCGTTTGATGCTCAAGTATATCAAGGTCTATTTTTTTTGTATTATTAGTCAATCAAAAGTTGCTTCAGTCAAATGAAGTAGTGTTGGAGCAAACTAGTTTTGAACTTTAATGAAAAAGTAACAATAGTGACATTAATTTATTGCTGGGATGATTATTTTTTAATGCATGGTATGATATCCCCAATAATTCAAAATGTCTTTATTTCAAATGTATTTTGGTTCAGACAAAAGGTAAAACTAGCCAAATAATTACAAATGTGAATAAAACAAACAATACAAATCCCCAAAATTAGATTTTTAAGTGTATTTTGGCTTCTCAAGAACGTACAAATCTGAAATAAATAAAACATATTTGCATTTTAAATGTATTTTGGCGTCAAAAAAACATACAATTATTTTATTAATGACAAATGTGAATAAAACAAAACATGTTTACATTTTTAATTATTTTATTAAATGTATTTTGGCTCCATAAGAATGTACAATTATATAATTAATGACAAATGTAAAAAGAAAATAAAGCATTTTTTGGTATTGATTTAAAAAATGATAAAAAAGTATCACTCTGGATTCACTAGCAGCCCGCAAGAATACTGGTTCAAAAGGTCACGAACGGTCCCAGGGCTGCACTTCCTCCAGGTCTGGTCCGACCTGCCGTTTGTGGGTTCGACCACGTAAAGACCCGACAGTCATATGAGCGACTTTTTTCTGCGACAGAGGAGTCATTCATGAGAAAGATTTCTCTCCACTCATGAGCTTCACATTATTAACGCTGAACGGTGTCTGTAAGTGAACATTGTCCGTTCTGATTAGAGGGTGGCTGCACTTCCGGGTGTCTCCGAGGTGGCCCGAGGGCTGACTGGCCTATTGTATCAGTTCCTGGAAACCCAAGCCTAATACTAGCGTCTCTGGCCACCCATTTTGCAAGCTAACTGACCTAAATACTGGGCAACATCTGCGGGGGCAGAGATGGAGGATGCTGATGGATAAAGACTGTGCATGTGTGTGTGTGTGAGTGTGTGTGCGGTCCGTCTGATGGAATAATAACATCGTGAAGGAGCTCTCAATGTCACACCCGGATGAAGACCAGATCTTTTTTAGATGCTTATTTAGCAAAAGTTTTTTTTTTTTTTGCAGGAATGGAGGCGAAATGAAACCTGAGCGCCCGTCATGCTAGCACGCTAGACACGTCTCTGTGTGTGCGACGCAATGCTGTAGCTGCTCAGAGCTTGACAGGACGCATTAGACAATCCCCCAGTGAAGGGTGACTGACCTAAGCATGTGACTTAAGTGCTGCCCTAGTTTTAAGGGTGCCACACGAGATCAAGAAGATTTCACTCAGCTTCAATTTTACTTCAATCTGCCGCCGCCGATTTCTTTTTTTTTTTAGGGAAATAAACTCCCTTTTTTTTTTGCAGAAGCTTTAAGGGGACATTGTTACCAGGGCAACTTGTTTTCCCCAGCTGACATCAGTGAGACATCAGCGAAACACGGGGGGTATCTGAATATTCATGAAGGGCAGGGACCCATTTCAGTCCAGTAACCATCCCCTCCCCCTTCGCCCTAAACCTCCCTCCTCTTCGCACATACCTACACACAAGAAAAAAAGTACAAGGACTTGTTCCGTACCAGCGGGCACACATTCATCTCACGCCTCGCCGCACTCATTCATAACCCTCCTCATCACATAGCACGCAAATATGACTTCTTTAATAAGGATAATAAACTTCCGAGCGGCATCTCTCTTAAGCTTATGATCCATTAGTGGTATAAGTGTGTTTTTTTTCTTCTTCTTCTGCTGGGATAAAATGGCTGCGCCAGTCAGCTGGAGGCGAAATCAACCATATGCCGGTAAAAAGCTACGACAAGAGACAGATCCACTTCAAGCAGATGGCCGCTAACTGCACAAACAGCTGGATTCGTGTTTTCCCCGTTCGCGCAGACATTGTTTGACATGGCGAGTATTAAACAGGACGGTCTCAAGGCTATCCCTCCCCGGCGCTGGTATGCAGAGGTGGCCGAGGAGGAGGAGGAGGAGGAGGCGGAGGAGGTGGACGGCGTGATGAAGGGAGAGACGTGATGAGAGGGCAAGTCAGTCGGTCGGTCTGGACGCTTGGCACCGAGACAGCAGATTCCATTTCCATGCCAATCTGCCTTGTCTCTTCTCTGAATCAGACTTGACCTTCACAGGCTGATGACTCCCGAGGCCTGAGACTGGGAGGCTTTTCTAGCCTCAAATTCATGCACGCACAGAATGAGGAAACATGTTCCCTCCTGTGCAGTCTTTGCACACGCGCTGTTTAAGAATAAATGTGCACAATCTCCAGTGGTTTATTGTTTGAGACGGGCGGAGCGTCAGTGGTGTTCTCGGGGCTTTGTTTCGGGATCTGACGAGTAATGGTGCGGTCTTAATACATGGAGGTCTTTCTGCAGAAGGGCTGCCATTTCCACTTAAAAGAAAATCTTCCCTTTTAAAGAATTCACATATGGATACCAAAGAAAATACATATATATACATATATATATATATATAGTTCCACTTCAGGTTTAGATCTTTTACAACATATTTTTTTTCACTGTGACCCAGCAATAAAAGTAATCCATACATAATGATGTTTATGTGTGTATTTTCTTTTCTGGTAACCATATTAAAACATTCAAGAGTGGAATCCCCCGTCGTGTAGAGCAGTGGAGCGTGGAATTGTACCAGTCTGTGAGGCATGTGATACCAGTCTACATCCAAAGAGAAAATACATGATTTAATTTCTGTTGTTTTGAATTGTACTGTTTTTTGAGTAAAAAGTGACGCAGAGGCCTCAAAACAAATGTGTTTGTGGTATCCCTTGTGTTGTCTCTGGGTCAAGTGAACAACCTCTCCTGCTTCCATTAATACATATGCAGGGGTGGAGGTTTTTGATCCAGAGACAACACAAGGGATACCACAAACACATTTGTTTTCTGGCTTTCTTTTGTACCATCTTGTTACAGAGAAACCAGCCCAGGGCTTCTGCTGATTCAGCGTTATATTGAGATGTATTTCAATGCACTCTACCTTTTGGTTTCTGCAATTTGTGCCATTTTATTTTAGCTGTTTTTTCTGAAGGCTGGTTCGTAAAAATAATGGGAACATTAAACTGGTCTGTGACGAAAAAAGATTAGGGACCACTGATGTGAATGATGAAATGCATTCCTACACCACATTAGAAGTTTTTTGTTTGTGGTGATATTTAAACATTTAGATTCTAATCTTATATATTCTTAACATATCTAAGCATACAAAATATTAAGGGTAAACAAGTTTCCCCTTGGTCACTAAATCCAGCCCTCTCATTAACTAACTAAGCTAGTTAGCTACTTTAGCATTGAGTGGAAAACACCTTGTCTAAAAAGGCACTTTACAAATAACCTTTACTTACTTACTTACCTTATTTTCCGCACTATTAGACGCACCGGATTATAAGGCGCACTTTCAATGAATGGCCTATTTTAGAACTGTTTTCATAAGCATGTATGACATGTTGAACGCAAGTGTATGACTGGTTGAGCGTGCAGCAGTGATTGTGAGTGTACAACAACCAAGACACACTCGCTTTAAACTTGTGGCAGTAATATCACTCCATATCCGTGCGGCATGATGTGTAATGCGTCGTTATTCCCACCCTGTGATGACGCAACAACGTAATTCCGCCCCTGGTGTGTCGGCTCAGTCGGCGCAGAGTCATGAAAGTGTTTGTAAACAAGTCACTCGCCAGGTAAAGTTCATATATAAGGCGCTCCGTATTATAAGTCACACTGTCGTTTTTTGAGAAAACTAGAGGCTTTTAAGTGCGCCTTATAGTGTGGAAAATACGGTACTTGTCCTATCTTGTACTAGGGCTGTCCAAACTTTTTTCAAAGAGTGACACATTTAATGAAATGAAAGCAGATAGGGGAAATATACCGTTATCTTCAAAATAAAAGCTTGTATGTGAAAAAATGACAACTTCCTAACGGAAAATTGGAAGGAACATTTTCAGTGGTTAGGTGTTGAGACACTTTCAATCTGTGGTGTTTTCACTTGACCTATGATCTTGTCTAAAATAATTTGGGCATTTTACGTTGAGTGGTTGAATAAATTAGTTTGTAATGGTGACCGCGGGCAACAGGAAGTCACCATCGACATGCTTCTTTTATGCTAAACAGGGTCATTATAAAACAAAGGTATTTATGCATTCTATTGGGAAAAGTAGTTTTTGGGTTACACGTTTCTTACATTAGTCTTTGCTAAAAAGGTGAGAAATTGCAAAAGAGAGAATTATAACTTTCATACAGGTTATTTTGTTGGTTTAAACAATGAAATCAAAATAGAGAAGAATACAGTTGTAGTACTTGAAAATCACTTGAAGTACTTCTTGTGTTGTGGACTGTATTGGATGCGTTGGCGCTCGAGTGCGTTCGTCACCGTATGAAAAATGAAACGTAATAGTGATGGAATGTTCAAATCCACAGGACTTGACTTTGGAGTCCAGGCCTGACGGCCGAGCACTGAGCACTTGATTATGATGTTTGGCATGAGTCAGATCCCAGAGCAAGGATTTTTGTGGACAGCGAAAGAAACTGTCTCCTCTGATTTACTGTAAAGTAGTGATACAAAGGATTGAAAAGGGACCAGATCGTCTTCGGAGAGCCAACCCTCGGCACAGATGGCTCTGTTTTTCATCTCCTCCCTCATGAGATCTCATTGCTGCGCTATGTTCGAAGCTTTCGCTGTTTTTACCGTTTGGGTTTGTTTCCACAACACACACACGCCTAATCCAGCCCCAGAAGACAAACGTGGAACAAATGAAACGACTCCGCTGTGGGGCAAGTCAACCCCCCCTCCAGGCACCTCCACCCGCCGGGGTTCAGGTACCGAGCAGACTCGACCTGTCGGCCCCCCCTCTGTGTCCAAAGCCAGACTAAAATAGACCTTTACAAGTCAACTAATGAAAGTGACTCGGGGCCCTCTGGTTAATTGAGCACCTTTAATGAGTGTCAAACTGTGGCGGTCATTAGACTGGAGGTTGTTACGGGTCACCGGCGGGGTGACACAGAAAGAAAGGGAGTGAAAGAGAGGGAGAAGATGTGAATAACAGGAAGGGAGCTAACATGGCCCAGATTGTGTTGGTGTGGCAACAATGAGCATGGATTTTCCTCCGCCTCGGGGCTGCACCTGTCTAACTAGCTGACATAACGCAGCGAGCAGTCGCCAACATTATTCTACAGATCCACGTGATTATTCCACCCTGGTTTTTACACTTTTATGTAAAGCGACCTGGACGCATCTGCCGGCACGCATTGCACATTATTTACAGGATGGAAGTTGACATGTTTCCATCTGTGTGTTAGCACACAACATCATGGCGAGCTAATGGAGCGAAGTGAGTGACCTACTCGTGCAGATCGCTTCATCCAACTGATCTCATTCTTTACTGTGTACGAAGCTAATCACACGTGGCTATCTTGCTTCAGGACGTTGATGTGTCATCGATCTACATTCATAGTTAATGTTTTCTTTAAATACAGTGAAGATTATGTATTCAAAATTTCACTAATGTGTTATTTGAAACTATTCTTAGCATTCCGTTTAGAAATAAGCTCAATCAGGCAGCACACTCTAGACAAGTTTGCCGTGTCTCAAATAGTGCACTTCTCTAAGTGCACTTCTTTACAGTACACTGTAAGACGGTGCACTTACTTGAACATTGCTAAAATTTCGACAAGGTAGTACTATCTCAAATGAAACACTGCCGCTACACACTTATCGGAAATGACTTGACAGCTTCTTCTATTACTACTTTTTAATGTTGATCGCAAGCGGAAATTGGAACCCTATCGCTGACAAGTTTTTAAGTTGTGTTTCATTGTATCATTGTTGTTGTTGTATTGTTTTGTGGTAAAATTTGTTTCTTGAGACATTGATGCCGGTATCTGCTCCGAAGACGTGTCGTTGGTGATGTAGCTTACGTTTAGCCTCATCTTCGTCACTAAGATGGCGGCCGCTAAGGGTTGAAAGTGTCCATCGATATACACTCAATATTCTGGCCATTTGCGCACTACATTCTCGCACACTGCTCATCGGGATGCACTTGTCTACTAATAAGTGTAAGTGCAAAAGTCATTATCACAAAGGGCTTAAATGTTTTGAACAGTTCTAGTAGAGGGCTGGAAAAATGTACTAGATTGTCTGTACCGGGAAGTGGGATATTGTCGAACCTGAAGGTTTAGTCTATCTTTATTACCTCTGTGTTTATTCTCATCAAATTCCAAGTCAGTTCTAATTGGACGTCTCTGACACAACATCAGTTCTCTTCTCTTACGTTTATCTACTTTGATTTGAGCTAACCATCCAGCGGGCCACATAAAATGACTTGACGGTTTGGATTTGGCCCTACATAACACCAGCATGAATGTTGGTGTCCATAAAAACACAGAATGACCAATATTCAAATGATTGGTGGATTCAGAATGTGATTTAAAAAACTACTAAATTGTATTTTTATCTGTTCCTTGTCCCATGAACATTTCCTGATAAACTTCTTATTGCAATAAAGGATTTGGCAAAGGTAAAAACTAAACATTTTACAGCATATTACAACAAACTCACTATTATAGTGTCAACAACAAAACATTTAAATCTCCTTAATACTGTATTTGTTCATTACTTTTCTTAGTCTCCAGTATGTAATTAAACTCTGAAATAACTTCCTTGATTCAACGATTAAAAATAAGATACAATGTTTTAACTGAATTAAATAAAAATGTCGGGGAGGCAACAGGACTTCTGAAAGTTTATAAGGAATATAACACGTGTTAAATATTTGTACTTTTAGGATGTTTGATTATGATTATTACTTCCTCCAGGTAGGGTTTTTTTTCCCTCCTGTGCTTTCTTTTAGGAAAGTAGGTTGAAATTTGAAATGATTTAAAATTCAACTTTCAGGAAACATTTATTATGTGACGAGGTACAGCTGATTTAATTTCGGCAGGGTTTGGAAGTTCAGTCCAGATCCCAGGGAGTTTCACATGTATGGCATATAACCGTTGCTTCTTCTCCATCTGGATCCAGCTAATAAAAAGAAAACAAAAAAGGGATTTTATCAATAAGTTTAGAACATCAAAATGTGTTGTTCATCCAACATTGTTTGGGGTTACTAGATATTAGATCCGGTATTGACAAATCCATCTTAATCTCAAACTTCTGTCTGACTGGACTTCCGTTCTCACCGTTTCAGTTTGCACACTAAATCAACTGAGCCGAGTGTTGACTTACCTTTGAGCAACGAATGGAAGCCTAAACCGCTTGAGCACGACGCCGGATCTCCTTGTGTTGATCTTGTGCGGGCATGTTGGTCGCCGGTCCATCAGTTTTCCCATCAATCCATTAAGAACCTTTAGAACGTTTCAAGCAGAGACAAATAAAACTTTTGCTCATTTGACCTTTTGACACGTAACCTTCAAAAATGGCGGCGCGTCACTCTCCCGACAGATGCATTGTTCATCATCGGCAGCGGCTTGATGACTAAATGTAATAACCAGGGCAGAGAAAGTAGAAAATTCTTCCATTTTTCTGCCTGCCTGTCATCTTCCCTCCTTCAGATTAAAGAACCCAGGGCTGTAAACGACCGTGATCATCCGGTCTGTCATTGCTGATAATAAAGACATTTCTGCTCTTGTGTGATTTCCACAAATACCTCTTGAGATGTGTGTGCCGTCGCCGAACACCTCATCTTGAATCCTAGCAACAACATTGTCCTACTGAGTGCTGTTTGTAAGCTGCTCAAGGGTACTTCAAACACGCAGAGACCATCATACATGTGCAGGCACGCGCCCACCTAGAGCCGCGTTGTTATTGGATTGAAATGGAGCCTGCGACACATTTCCTCGGAGTATTGATTTAATCAACTGCAGATCATGTTGAGACCCGTATCATCTGATGCAACGCACACCACCGCCGCCGCTAAAAAAGAAGCGATCCATCACCATTTGGGCCGGACAGGGGCCTTGTAGTCTAAACATGGAACCATTACGCATGGTTTAACATGGCCACTTTGACCTCTGGGAGGTGACACGGTCAATGACATCATTAGACAGGAGTCCGTCTGTGCGGTGGCGCGCGACTAATTGCTATCAGCCCCTTCAATCACAACTAATAACTTCCCAAGATTTGTTTCGATACCCACATTATCCACTCGCCCGGAGATTTGTTGTCGCTCCTGCAGCGACTGCGGTGGGAAGAGGCTGATATGCGTCTTATTGCGGTTTATTGCGACGGTTAGCTTTTACGGTTGCCTTCATCCTCAGGCTCGCTTAATCTATTCAAAGGTGGCGAAGCTTACAAAATAGCCCGAGGGTGATTTCCCACACGCAGATAATGCCCCAGACTTGAAAATCACTTTGAAAGCCGGCTCCTCTCTCTTAAGGTGCTTTGAAGCCGCCGTGGAAGAGGGAGAAAAGGCGGCAGGAAAGGGGAGCCAAATTCTCTGGAGTCTGGCGGAATTATCGGGACTTCTATCCCTCAGAGTTCGGACCTGATGCCTTGTTCCGGGGTCTTCAAACCCCGCTGTTGTCACGCCGGGCTCGCCCCGCAGGCGCCACACGCAGCCTGGCCTCGCCCCCCGGCTTCTTTGTCAGCGACCTCACTGGACCATGAACGCAGACAGAGCACTCCGGAATGTCGACAGGGTCAGTATCGACCCCGGCGCTCAAATGGACCGGCGCGTAGATGGCCGCATGCACACACAAACGAGCGGCGGTAACCCGAGCTAATGACACTAGAGCTGCCTCAGTGTGCGGCTAACTGCCTTATCTCCCTCTGGCCGCGCTCCTCTTTCCTCTCAACATTCTTTCAGGTATTTGGCCGAGACCTTTTCCCTTTGTCTGCCCTTTTCAAAGACCTGCTTTATGCCGTGAGCCCTCCAGCCGCCGCACTACAATCCCCGGACTGCTTTGCTCTCTCTCTCCCTCCGAGAAACTTTCTCAGCTCAGACATCTTCTTTTCACTTGCTTTTCAAAGCGTTCGATTAGCGTACACGTCTGCCGTCTGCGGGTCAAATCCAACTTTATAGTTTTGAAGCCTTGTTGTTTCTTTCAACACAACTAGTGAGAAACCTGCCATAACATTTTAACCTGTTGAAATGATATTTCAGAATTATGACCCTGACATTATTTCAAGATTTCTCATAAAATCAGAAATATGTTTTTAAACTATACAAAATGAGTACTGTAGTAGCTAAGCAATCAAGTGTACCTATTAGTTTTGGATGTATTCTACGTCAAGGGTTTAATTTAGCTCCTGTTTTAGATAACTTAGTGAGTTATACTTGAAGATACAGTGTCTTTTTAATAGCCGGATATACATTAAATTATGAATGTAACTGGGTGGTATGGAAAGGCATGAATGATATACTGTCCATCCTTAGTGTCTTGTAGACTCCCAAGGTACTGGGTTTTAGGGCTGAGGGCAACTTGAGCATGACAAGAGATAGGAAGTGGGGAAAAAGACACCAATGAAAATTCAAAAAGGTGCATATTTTTATGAAATTTAAAGCAAATATATGACAAAGTAGGAAGGGAATTTTCCAGAATTGTAACTCCTGTCGTCAATCTCAAGAGGGAAAAAGGGAGGGATGAAGCCCCTTTAACCTTTAACACAATGTCTGTTTTAGACATAAAGAATGCATTTATTTTAGTATTTAAGTGTTTTACTCTACTAGAATTGCCCTCCATTTGATATCATTAATGTTTTTTTATGAATGTATTCATAATCTTCAAAATATAAGGAACTTTCAACAAGGGGTGTACTTACTTTTGTTGCCTCGGGTTTAGCTATTAATGGCTATATTTTGAGTTATTTTTAAGGAAAAATAAATGTACACTGTTATATAAGCAACACACAGACTACTTTTCATTTTGTCAAAGTGTCCTTTTGTCAGTGTTGTCCCATGAAAAGATATACTTAAATATCTGAATAAATGCCAGGGGTGTACTCACTTTTGTGATATATTAAATAGTATTAAGTGATATTTTTCACTTTATATTGTTAATGACTAGCTAAGCTAGCAGTTATAACATTCAGTTTGAAATGTAGTGTTTTCAGTCTGTCTTTGATCCCTTAATGTCAACTAAATATATCGCTTTTTTTCGCCAGGATGTGTTACTTTCTGAGCGTCACAGGGTGCTATGTAAATCTGTCCATCTGTCAATCTCTTACAGACTCTCAAACCGCTCAGATAGACGGCAACTTGATTTTTGTCTACTGAAAGGGGGGAACAAGGGGGACAGATAACCCACAGAAAAATTAAAATATGTCTAATTTTGATGGAATTTAAAGCATGGTGATGACAGGTGTCCAGAAAGGTGACTTCAAATAAAATGGATTATTGCAATTATTAAATGTATTACATACTAATAAAGGTTTATTTCACAGAATTACAGCTCCTTTTCTAATCGTAAGATGGCACAAGGGTGGCAGAAGACTCCCTGAAAATTATATATAATATAGCTAGTTTTAATTAAAAAAAAAAGTTTACTTAAACAAAACACACATTATATCATTAAAAGCAGAATTGTAAAAATCAAGAAAACATGTTTAAAGTTCATAAAGAGATATATCTATATTTACAGTAGCATTGAAACTAACAGTACATAGTTCACAACACTTCAATGCACAGCTTTCATTCTTTGAAATACTTTTCCGAGACCTCACAAAATAAACACAAAGGGTCTTGTAGAATGCCACAGCTGCACAACATTTTTCTCTTGAATATAAGCGTCTCAATGCAATGTGTCAGAACTGACAAACTATTTTTGCAGCTCTGACATTCATGGTCAACACAACAAGCCGTGACTCGGCAGCACATTGACTCACTTCATCTTTGACAGTTCATGCAGGTGCAGTAAGTAAAAAGACACTCAAGGCCACGGTTCAAAGGTACACAGGGACCCATAAAATCTGAGAGCTTCTTCCTCCGGCGAGGGAGGGAAAAAAAAATAATCGCATCTACACATGGACGGACTCCAGTTCCTCCGTCCAGTAAAGAAAGCTTCAACCCAGTGACAAGTGCTGTCAAAACCGTGTCGTGAAAGCAACGGATGATAGAGAAAGCAAATGTAAGGCTGTGCAGGCGAGTCGCAGGAACAATGATGGGAAAAATGTGCATTCACGTGCGCTTTTGAAATCCTATTTCCTGAGTCTTTAAGCCCCACTTGGGAGAGAAGAAGCAGTGGATGTAATCTTATTGTTGGTCTTGAGGATGCATAACAAATCCAGAGCTGTAATACATACTCGAAAGCTATACATTCTAAATCTTAATAAAGTGGTCTTTGCTTATTTTATTGTTCAGTGACCGACCGTTGAAGACATACGTAGATCCTCGTTCACTTCAGGATGCTTTTAATATCCCATAATTAAAATCCTCTTAGAAATATTTGCCTTTATACTTCAAAAGTGGAAGATCAAGGAGATGCGTTGACGCTGGCGCATTAGTGTTTTATCCAGCAAAGCCTTCGACGGTCCGTCGTCTGTAGGTAGCCGGGAAACAAGACAAAGTTGATTTTCTGTCTCCGCCGACGATGATGGATCACCACTAATATTATTGCGAGTCTGTTTAATGTTCAGGTTTGGACGGCCCATAGGTGGGAGAGCAGAGGAGGCGCTGATGTGGACTCAAGTCATAATTGAATACATGCTAGTTTGTTTTATGCTTTTGGCTCGGACTGAAGCGTGTGTGTTAATGTGGACGTGCTTCTTCTGGTTCACTGCTGCTAAAAAATTGATTGCCTGGGGGACAAATCTGGTCCAGAAAGTCAGTTTATGTGGCCCTGTCGGATGGTTTGCTCCAAATCAGCTTGATATGGTGAACTGTCAGTGATTTAGATAAGGACGGTAGATTATAGATGTTAACAATTATACAATTATATAACTGAGGTTGATGGAAATTAATTTGATGCTCTCTGTAAATACAAGATTTGTTCCACCAAGAGTGCTAAAAGGTTCATGCACCTTGTGTGTTGAATTTGACACTGCTGGTGTAGAAGATCAAGGGGTTAGCGTGTGTGCTTTTAATAGCTGCAATTATTATTTATTATCATTTTATAACTCTGCAGAGGCAAAAGCTATTTATATATTTAAGATTTTTTTGTAGTGTTGTGTGTAGAATGCTTCTAAATATTAAAAATATATAAAAACTATTATAAAAATTAAATAAATGAATGTTTTTGACTAAGGTCTATATCAAGGGTATCAAAACTCAATCACACAAGGGGTCAAAAACTATACTCCAATATAAAAAATATGTTGCCCTTTCATTCTTCTATTAAGTCTTTTAACTCTTATTGTGTTTTTCACCAAACATTCCCGACAAATTCCTATTCCTTCTCCTATTTAGGCGTCTATATATGAGATATATGTCCCTTACCTTAACTGAACTGCTGGCATGTATTTAGATCAGTAAATCAAGAGGAACATCAACTTTGATTGTGAGTCTACTTTATGACAAAACCTTAAAAAAAACCTGCCAATGTCATTTGCGAGAATACCTGAACAATCAACAAATCAAGATTTCTTCTTTAGAGATTTTAAACTCTTGTTGCTGCCCAGTATTAAAAAAAACCCACTGATGCATAATAACTGTATGTCTAGGCGGAAAAAAAGGGTATTCATATTTTTTTAACTGTCCAGAAAAAAAGTGATTTAAAACATTCTGAGGATCAAAACTACTCATAAAAGCTCCTTCGCTCTGTGCAATAAAATGTTGTCACCTCCTTCCTCACTCACATTCCTTCTTTTAATTTCCTTCCTCCATTCGAGCTCCAAGGTACGCCACCTGTGCTCCATCCCAGAGGTGCATATGTAAGAGGAAGGTGGTTGAGGGGGCAGGAAGGCGGGGTGTTCTATGACCTATGACACGCTGACTAGAATGGACCCAGGTTTGACTAATGGGCCCTGTGATCTGGTCTTTGTAATGGGGCGAGGACGGCTTCCTTTGAAGAGATGGGTTGGAGGGGTTTCTGGACCGAGGTGGATCGCAATCAGGCGAAGGAACTCCGAGGAGCCATCCACGTCTCCGCGGAAGGAATGAGCAGCAGACTAATCCATCATGGGACGAGCGACTGGCAATCACACTTCAGGACACAATTGCACCCTGCTTCCCACACATATGCTCGTCCGCGGGTTTCTTTCCATCCCCTCCTATATGGATCACAACCAACACAATACCTGTGCGGCTTCTGAGGAGCTTCTGGACTAATCAGCTCTGACAAGTGGAACAAAACAATTTAATACAGGGCTGATTTCACATCGGAGCGGCTCGTCATTTACATAAGCTTTTCACAGTCTGTTCAGTGAGCTGCGACAGGCATGCGGTGCACCCAGAGAGACCTGAAGGCTGCTCCAAATATTCTGCCCTCTCTGCATCTGACCTCATCAAGGAGACGGCTGCACATGCTCCGGTACAGGCAGAGTCTCATTAGGATACACACACGTGTGTGTGTGTGTGTGTGTGTGTGTGTGCGTCTGTGTGGGGGTGTGTGTGTGTGTGTGTGTGTGTGGCTGCAGCAGCTCACCGTCGCCCCCGTTTCCATCGCACACACACTGTGTCCTGTGGTTAGCAGCCAGAGGAAGCAGTGGTGCGTCTCTCTGCTGACTTAATGTCTTTTAACAGTTTGGCTCCAGGACCACGAGTTGGTCAGAGATGAGCCGGAGCTAAAAACTGGGCCTGATCATCTGTGACGGCAATACAACCCAGAGGCAGCGACGACCCATGTGTGCGCTCGCCCTCCATTTCTCCTCTTCCTCCTCTCTTTCTCTTCCTCTCCCTCACTCATTTGCTCTGTTACCGTCCTCCTGCATTTGCATGTGTGTCTGCGAGGAGTGCATGGATGTGTGAACGTTGGCTGGTCGAGGCTACAAGGGGACACATGAGTGGACTGATTTACCCTGGACACAGTCATGGACTGACACATTGAGGCGAGAGTCGGTCGTTTGACCTCACTGCACCCTCGACTATTCCAGAGACACCGTCTCGTCTCTGTCCCTCCTCATGCTGGATTCAAATAACAGCAAAAGACAAACCTTTAAATCAACAACTTTCAAGAAAAACATGCCTTCTATGGAAGTGTATCAGAAAATGGAATGGTTGAACTTTACATCTTATTTATATTTTAAATTTATTTTTATACATTCAATGTTTTAATTGAAAAGAAGATGGCATAACATTATACATTTGATTTTTTTTTCTTTTTGCATTTGCTTAAGATCATAAAAAAATGAAGTGAAAAAAAAGGAATAATACAAATAAAAAGGACGGAAACTCAAAGAACACCCCACCTCAAGATTACGTCACCCATCTATAAAGTATTATTTATCAATGCTTGACAAAATACTATCATCGCTTTCAGTCCAGCAACATCTGTATATTTTGGAAATTTGAAAGAATCTTTATGTGAACGTAACACTTGAAATCTTGAAAATAAACCTTACTATTATTATTTTTAGTTTTTAACAATTTTTTAAATATTTGAATTCAATTATTTATTTAATAAACAGTTGTATTTCTTTATTTAAGATTGAATAATGATTGTATAATAACTTAAAATGTGAATATATCCAAAATGAATTCCTTTTTTCACATAGTTTGATATCCTCATTCTAATAATTAAAAAATATATTCTCTAAATTCGATATTTATTAATCACAGAATTTTAAATTCAATGTAAACATGTTGGTAAAATAATGCCACTAGAAGGTACAAAAACAGTAACAAACTACATGATCAAACTTTTAGCCAATCATGCGACATACAGACGATCACGTGACTGGTCGAATCAAGTAGCTCAGTACTATTTTGGTAGTGTCTGTTGGCACTTTTATATGACCTTTTTTAATGTAGAAATTATTGAATTAAATTGCCTAAAAAAAACTGAAGTCAATCTTTCAATAGAGAAATTATTCAATTATATTATTCCAAATATAGATTTTAAAAACGGCAACATTCAAAAAATTTTTTTTTCAACATCTAATTTTTTAATTCAACCCCTCAATATTCTAATGGCTTTCAAGCCCCCCGGTTGATCATGAGTCACTTGTTGAATCTGCCTTCATATTTCTTGTTTGATTTACCTTCATGGGTAAATCTGGAGTCAATTCTGGAGGCGTTTGCCTCAAAGGGAACTTTCAGAGCCGCCGCTTTAAACTCAGCGGGACCCTGGAAACCTTCTTAAGATGGACGCGCTGAATCGCAATTTTGGACAGGCTTTATCGCTTCCTCTGAAGAGGGAAGAGTAAATCCTGTCCGGGTCGAAGGTCCGCTCGATTGATCCTCTCATACCACCGGAATATTGGACCAAAACAGAAGCAGGAATTCCCATTGTCGCTCTGGCGATGAACTCAGACACTGAATGAAGGTGTGGGAATGACAAAGTGTTTCTGTAGATCTAAAAAGAATCCATGAAATAATATTTTGAAACTTTGAGTCTGCAATAATATACTCAATATTTATGTTAGTGTTGCTTTGGTTATGTTCTATATTTTGGAATTATTTGTTAACTGATGCACAGCCAATGCAAAATTCTTGTTTTAGGGTGATCAACAACTCTCTTTCCCCTTTACCCCAAAGAACTAAAACACACTTTCTCCAACTTAATCTTTGGTTCATTATGTATATATATATATATATATATATATATATATATATATATATATATATATATATATATATACATTAATATATATAAATTAATGAATACATATAATTATATATTTTTTTATGGGGTGTGTAAGCATTAATAATGCCATGTTGTTAATAAGATGTCGGTTTTTGAAAGTGTATAAACTGCAAGAGATTGGGAAATGCTGGGGACAGTTTTGAAAAGGTATGTTTCAGGTCTCTCTCCACGTTTTTCTGGTCTTTACTGAACTTGTTTTTTTGTGTTTGAATTCAAAATCGATACTTGTGTCACACTCATATTGAAGTAGGTCTATAACTGTGTTTAATAGAAAAGGTTTTTGGTAGTTTAATATTGCTTTGAGTTGGACAAAAAAGTGAAAAGAACCTTGGCCAAGGTCATTGGGGAATTCAACTACAGACATTTTTATAGACTATGAAAAAGAACAAGTTCTGAAACCAGGAAAAAAAAACATGAGCTCTCTAGTTCACATTTGGAAGAGTAGTAAATCAAATCCGAGAGAGCATTTGGATCATTTACTCTGCGGCTTAAGAGCTTTGTGATGCATCATCAACTTTTTGATACCTTGAAGACAAAAATGTGGTTTATTTCCCTTTTCAAGTGCTTAAAGTACCAATGGAGATTCCATAATATGCTTTTAAGGAACCAATAACCAGTATGGAACAAGAAAAATGTTCAATTTTGAAAAATCATTATGATGTCATAGAGCAGTGGCGTCCAACTCCCTTTATTGTGTCTATTGATTGTGATGATTTATGATGTCATGAGAGGACACAGTGGTTTCTGCATCAGCAACACGTTCATATTTAATAAGCTCTTGATGATCTAAATCTAAGCAAGTGTCTATTTGCTAGTTTTATTAAACTTAAAGATACCCTTTTTTTAATGAAGTTATTTCGAATAGATTTATAGTGAATAATCGATCTTATGAACATACAATAAGGACATACTGAGCATCTGTTAGACTCTACGCTTATGCAATGACAATTTTTACTGGCTGCTGTGCTTTTTATTACTTTCTCTTCTTATATTTTTGCCTTTTTAATTTATTTCTTTATTTGTTTGGTTTTCTGTAACCCATTCATCAGGTTGTAGCGATTCTCTGTGTGTTTTCTTTAAATCAGAAATCAAAATCTGCATAAAGAAATACAAAAATGATAAATAAAATAAATAAAAATGTACCTGTCACCTGACGAGACTAGAGTTTAATTTTAAGACAAAAATAAAGCTTGAATGAATTTTTGAAACTTAAAATAAGTTCTGCTAATGAAGCAAATTAGATTTTATTATGAAGTTTCTAAAAACAAGATTGTTTGTATTCCAAAAAAATAATGCAAAAAACTGGTTACTTTTTACCAGCTATCCAGGTCTCAGTGTTGACTTTATATATGTTGAAATTAGACATTTGTCTCAACTTGTTAAATGTTTGAGATCCAAATAATATCAGATTTAAAGGGCAGTTAAACTAACTGCCCGAGACTCAAATCACATGCGCATTGTTTGAGCTAATTTGAAAACCTAACTTTCCTGAATTACTTACATGTTTCAAATATTGAAGTCTTCCTCTCCAAGATGCAGTTAGTCCCTCATCATGACCATGTTTTAATGTTATTACTTTAAAAAGTTCTCCCCTGTCTGAAATCTCGGCGAACGAGAGGTTACGATCCGATGTCCATTATGATGTAATAATGGCTCGCTCCTCCTAAATGTTTGACCAATCACAGCAGAGTGGGCGTGGTTATGGTAAACAAGATTTCATTTTCCAAAAAATGAAGCGTTTTCAATGGGCCTCGCGTCTTCTAATGTAAATATTTAAATGGGAAGAGTTTTGTATAAACCGACACATACTGATGAGTACAATAGAGGTTTAAGATCAATTTAAGAAACACTTAAATCAATACATTAACATGAATCTAGACATAAACACTTCTGTTTATGAGCTTCTGCTACTGAATTTTCGGTTTCTCAGATTCTGGAGCATATGGCATCCACACAAAATGAAAGCTTCTAGTTCCATAATTTCTTCCCCTCAACTCTCCAAGAATACATTCTTATATTCCTCATTGTGTTTAATAGAGATAAAAGTGTTACAATTGTGTGGTTAACATATCTAACGGGTTGCAGTTTCATCTGGAACTGTGTGAAAACTATTATCTGTTCCTCGACATGTGTCGCGAACATGTTTTTCTTTCTAGTCGAGCTCACACTTGCATAAAAAAAACCAACAGCTGTGGTAACAATAGAATATTTACTGCACACTGTGCCGGTTTACTCTAATGGCGCAGCAGCCCAGCTTCTTCCAGAAGGCTCGTAGCTCGCTGCGCTGGAAATTAGCTTGACATACCGTCTCCCTCAAACACACACACACACACAAAAGAAAGTCCTAACTGAAGCTGACTTGAAGGCAAACGTGGAGATATTGGGAGCAGAGCGAGTTGGGGGGGGGGGGAAATAACTTCTGCTCCGGTTGACTGAGTTCCCCCACAGCTCAGAGGAGAATGGATTTCTGTGTCCCCTTTTCTTTACCTCTCAGGTGGCCTAAAGACGCGCCGCCTTCTTGTCATTGGATCTGGAACAGCCCGAGCAGCTGTACTCTGCAAGTGTTTATGCTGTTAGGGATGGCGAACTAATTATGTGTGTCTCTGTGTGCTTAAGAATGTTTGGGAATAATTTGAAGTCCGTAGCCTGGAGGATGAGGGGGGGGTTACTCCGTTCCATCAGCGCCTCAGAAAAAAAAATCTGCCTCTGATCACACAAACATGTCATTCGCTTTGCCGAACCGCCCCGGTCCGTTTCCCTCCGTATTCGCAGCCAGTTAGATCAACCCTCACGTGCGACGCAGACCCTCGTCCGCCCGCCGTCTCGGTTTCACAGTCCAGAGCTGCCGAAATAGCCAACATATGTTTCGGAAAAAATGGCTACGCGAGCCCAGAGGTCAGGGTGTTGCGCGGTGCAAACGCTCGGGGCTCGTCTTTTGCTCGGGGTCTGAGCCACCGCTGATTATAAGCCTCGCTGCTGTTTCTCAATATTTCATATCATTCATAATTCAGCGGCGGCTCAGCGAAGTTGGCAGCACTTATCGCGGTTGTACTTTTTTAAGATGAGACAAATCATCGAGAGCGTGGCACGTCAGCCGCCATGTATTTATCCTCCGCTGATTAGTAATGTACAAATTACTGCAACACGCATTAGAGGAGGAAGATACATGCAGTTGTATTGCATTAGAATGAGATTAGAATCCCACGTCGTGCTTTGCTCCGAGTGAGGGTAGAGTTTATTTATTCAATTCAACTGTATTTATAGCTCGGAGAACCAGTTTGAAACGACCCAGTTTTGCTGTTATTAAGAGAAAACGGGTTATTAAATATTCATATTGTTGAGTGTAACATTTTTATTTCAATTACAGTAAACTTTGAATGTGCATTTCAATATTGTAACACAGTTTTGAAACAAATGTTAGCCCTTTTTGGCACCCCCCAATAAAATATTATTCCCTCCCACAAGGAGGTCATGTTTTTGTTTTGAGTAAAACATCTGGGTTATAAACCGATTATGGTTGGCGATGTTGATATTGGGACAAAGAAGAGAAGTTTTGTTGCTGTTTCTCTCTCTCTCTCTCGCCCACATTCAAAAATCCCCGGCCTCACTTTTCTACTGGGATGTGTGAGCGAGCTGTGACCAGAAAACTACTGCCACATGCTGTCCTTTTTCGGAGCTCATTTGACTATTTCAAATGAAACACAAATGCTAAAAAGCTTTCTTTTGCAGCATGTTGAGATGGACAGTGATCGAGTGAGGTGAAGAAGAGAGTGCTGACAGGGTGGAAGGGGCGAGGATGTTTGTCGGAACAAGCGTTAGAGCTGCCACGATGCACGGTTAGATTACTATATGGATCAATTGAAAACTTAGTCCACTGAACTTCTGATTCATAAATCCTTAACCCTTTGTGTTATCTCAGTGTCAAGGTGACCTGAAGGCAAATGTGTTTGTGGTATCCCTTGTGTTGTCTCTGGGTCAAGGTGAACGCCCTCCACCACTGCATATATCTTTCTGGAAGCCTTGGAGGTCCTTTCACCTTGACCAAGGAGACAACACAAGGGATACCACAAACATATTTGTGTTTGGGCCTTTAGGTCACCTTGACCCTGAGGTAACAGGCAAACTGGGTCTGTTGCGAATCAAAGAAAAGTACCATTTTATAAATTAATTTTATGTTCAAAAAAAATCCCAATAGGTACTATTTCTTCTTCCATGTAGTCACTTTAAATTTGAAATATTCAACCCTCATGCTTTCTTAGGGTCAAGGTGACCTAGCGGCCTTAAAATAAATGAGTTTGTGTGTAACCCTGAGATAATGAGCAAGGGTTAAAAACATTTTTTTCTGCTCTTAGGAATAGAAAAACTGGGACAGTTGTTGATAAAAGAAAAACACATTTTATAACTTAATTTTGTGTCGAATGAATCTAATTAGGTGAAATAATTTCTTCCATGTAGATACTTTTAATTTGAAATATTTAACCTTTGTGTTATTTTAGGGTCAAGGTGACCCAGAGGCCCGAAAACAAATGTGTTTGAGGTATCCCTTGTGTTGTCTTTGAGTCAAGGTGAACGACCTCCCTGGCTTCCAGAAATGCATATGCAGGGGAGGAGGTTCCTTCCAGTCTTCTGGGTCACCTTTAACCCAGAAACGACACAAGGGTAAAATGTCCTTTGTAGGACAAACTGTATAAATAAAGTGATGAATAGAAAATGCAGCAACTCCTTTTTAACAATCCTATCGTGTGATATGCTCCGAGTGTATATCAGGGGTACGGCTCATGTGGCAAAGTCTGGAGACAAATCCTCAAGACGATTGAATGTTTGAAGGTCATGAGTTGTTTAAGAGGCTTATGCAGAAGATCAAACTAAAGCTGTTCGGTAGCAGTTGAGCTGAAACTTTTGTCCTCACTCACTTGAGATCAAACTGATGACCTCTGCAGTCTCCAGGAAAATGTTGTGTACTTGTTGATTACGTCCAAAACGGCCTCTCCCGAGTGTTCCCCTGTGTAAATTAAAAGCCGAGCTCTGATGGAAAACCTTTAATTTGGTTCCTCCGTCTCTTTACTTTGCTCCGTGTTGATTGGCCGCTCCCTTGCTCACCCCGCCTGTTTGTTTGGAGAAAGAAAAACTCTTAGATACAAACTGCTGCCTGTACAGAAAGTAAAGCCATTACAAAAAGAGACACGTGTGCTTTGACGCCAGCACGATAGAATTCCGTTATTAATCTCTCACTAGGAATCTCGACCTCAGTCTTGTGACAAACACTTGTATAATGAAGTTATTAGGAGAAACAGTCAAGCCGCAGACTTAACATCGACTCGGCCCCGTAAAAACAAGGAAAGAATGATATATTTGCATTTTGACGAGGTGATAATGTGATTTTGGGGGTTTTGAGTTGTAAAGAAAACGCACCACAGTTTCCAAATGTAGCTAAATATACTTTTAGTTTTATGGCGCCTTTAAACACGAGCCACTCTTCGGCTCTCATTCCCTCTCGCTGGCGTTTTTGTGTGAGGTTGGGCAATCGGAAAATGTTTCACTTGGTGGTGGGTCAGGGGATTAGCCAAAAAGGAACAATCAGATTTGGAGGCCAGATACAGTCGACATGGGAATAACTGTTTTTTCTTCCAGAGTCTCTGGCGTGTAGTGCAAAATATAATACTCGGCGGTGGGTTTGGTGCCGTCACGTTGTGGCCGAGTCCTCGGTGTGATGGAAGGGTGATGTCCTCTTGCGTTCCCCGTTTGTTAGGCGGAAAGTAAACAAGCACTTTCTTGAAGCTGCTGTTAAAAAGACTTGTGTTTACACTGTCCTGACAAGCCTCCTCTCACACTGGAATAATGTTCATCCCTCCATGGAAAGATGGAAGAGGAGTCCCTTCACAAACTGACTGACCGCTGTTATTCTGCGCTCTCGCAGCAACAGCCAGCATTGTTGACTTTTTTTTTTTCTTTTTTTTTTTTTAACGGTGACCACATCCTTTATAAACAGAGCTAAATTGTTCTGGCCTGAAACTCCACCAAGGACTTTATTGAAAAACAAAATATCCATTTCATTCTGGGCTGTTGAAAAGTCAGCACCACACAAACCTCGGCACCGACCGCCCCAACACTATAAAGTACAGGAGGAATACTCACAGCTAATATATTTTCACGCGAGCCTTGTAGTGACCAGCGACATCTAGTGGTTCAGAGAATTCTTACTATAAACTAAAAGCAACATTTAATAAAAGTGGATGAGAAAAACGACAAATTAAAAGATTGGGGATGATTTTACGGGAAGAGATCTCTGGTGGTTAAGAGTAGAGTGCAGCCATGATGGCAGTGGTGAAGACTTTTGGAGATGACAAAAGAGCTATATATTTAAATCTAGACAAAACTGTCCATGACAGTGATGTAATTCTGTTGTGATAAATATTAATTTATTGTATGATTCATGTGTTTTTACTTTTTATTTGGGCTGTTTAGTTTTTCCAAGAATAAAGGAAACCCGAGTGGAGAAATTTGGAGACAAAATTAGGGAGACTAGAGAAGGAGAGACATGTTTTGGACCAAGAACGTTCGAGATGAAGATACCAGAAAAACAGAATGAAAGAATGTTTATGGATGTGGTGGATCAGATCATGTAAGACTTGGTAGTGAGGATCTAGTGGAAAGGTTTACAAACAACACAAAAGACAAAGTACACAAAACACATTCAAACACTAGCAATTTACAGTACTTGTGCATAGTACGTTTTTAGTATTTAAATGATTGTTTCATCAAATAGATGTTAGAAAATGTAATTATACATTCAAGAAAAACGAAACTAAAATTTAAACTCAACAAGTCAGCATACAAAATGAAAAAGTAGTAATGGTAAACAAAACAAATCCCAGATCAAAAGGAAGTCGATAAAATGAAACACCTGGTAACAAAACCCCAACCATAAGAAGTCCAAAAATGCAACAACAAAATGCGAAAAGATGACGACAACAATCACCAAAGGAACCAACTTGGATCAGAATACACCACAAACTTGCATAACAAAGGACACAACTAAACACAGCCAATGATGAAACACGACAGCTGATTACGAAATACAACGTTGTGAAATCAAAGAACATGTCAAGAACATCCAATAACCACACAAAACAAATAAAAACCGAGCCCGAAAACACGACATTGATGGACACATTCATCTTCTAGTAGCTTACCATAACTCAATGTTGTAATAATTCGACTTGTCTTGGATGAAAATTTGTTTCTTTACGCAAAGTAAAGTTGTTGAAACAAACCCACAACTTTTCTCCTCTGAAAAGCATATGGCAAAAAAAAACACACACCGCGACCATCGCGGTGAAGCATGACGCAATGATGGACGTGCATCATTGAATTTCCCTCAAATTGAAATAGTTCCCTGATGTCCACATGGAGGGGGTGTGACTTTGATAGAGCCCAGAAATGTCCAGATGTGGTTTCAAATCTCCGTTTATGATTTGATTTGGTGCCAAGGGACTTTTTCCAGGGGTTATTCAGCAGATGTGTAATGAATGATTGACCTCCTCCGTACCCGTCATTTAGGCGGAATTTTGGTGGGGTTCTGATAAAGATAGATCACATTCCTCAACCCTGCGGTATTAATGTGTTGACTTTGACCACAATGAGGTCCTATCATCATCATGTCATGTTCCGTTTGTGTAAGAGGTTACATATCCTTCAGAGTACTTACTGACGGAGCAGACATATTTCATCGTGTTCGAGATCCTTCAAGCTACCTTTGAGACACTTTGACAACTTAGCGTCGATGACTTTAGTCTTACCAACATCTCCCCTGGGTTTGTTATCTGACCCGGATTGACTGAGTTTCGTCTTGTTCAGAAGATGGAGTGTTGAAGTGAGATATTGGCCACTGAAGTGTGGTCCAGGTATAGCCGAGACACTAGGTAGGAAGCTTGAAAAGTGTAGCAATGAGGACTTGGTAACAGGACGCAGATGCCTTTGGTTGAACTGAGAGGTTAGTGATGGGGCTGGACAGTGATGGCCCTTTTTCACCGGCTCGTCTTAGCCCTACTCAACCCGACTAAACTTTACCCAGGGTTTCCACCAGAACGATACGCCAAAGCAGATACTATTTTTAGTACCTGCTCTTCTATGGCTCCAGCAAGCTGAGCCGGCAGGAAAAAGGAGACATTGACCTGCTCCCAACACAAGAAACAAACCCGCCATTTCTATAAAACCACTGTGAGAAGGAGTTATGAATGTCAGTCATAACAGTTGTTCCCTGGTTGGTTTGGTGTCTTGTGGCCGTTGAACAAGAACAACCTGTTAAGATAAGCCAGAAGAGGAGGCAAAGGTATCAATCACTCAAGTGTGCTACCTACTAGAAGGAGGTCCAAGGTAGACCTGTTTAAGGATGAGGTCCAAAAGGTTTTCAAGATTGGAAAATCTTCTCTCCTTCTTGCCCCTGAGGTCCCATCAATATAAGAGCAATAGTGACAGTGACTACTCGTGTGGACCTCAGGGAAGTGGAACTAGCTTACAGTAAATAAGCTAGCATCTACTAAGTCCAACTGTGAAAAAGGCCCTGGGTCAGACCCAGGACATTCAAAGGGGATTACGTTTAGCAATTGAATCGTGGACCCCTTTGATATGTCAAGATAGTTTCCAGGAGACAAGCTAAATATAGTGGTCGATGGAAGGAGTTTAGTCGACCTATACTTATAAAACTTCAAACATTAGGGTAACGTATGGAAGCAACTGTCAACATTAAAGGGATAGTTCAACCAAAATTCAAATTTCACTCATTTTCTACTCACCCTCATGTCGACCAAGGGTTGGGAGAATTCTCCCAGTAATCCTTTCCTTTTTGATGTAAGCTCACTTTCCTTCGTCCAAAAAGACACACCAAAAAAAAGGCACAAATACCTCCACACTGCTCATCTGTTATCTCCCTCTTGTACTGCTCCCCACTCATACTTTTCCTTAAATGTTTTTTTTATTAGTACTTTAATTGTATAACTTACGATCCCGTCGACATCATGGAAACACTTCACGATTGTGACGAGGGCGGATGTCTAATCTAGTTTTAAGCACGACAAAATAGCTCGACTGAAGCAGTCAAGCTGTTCTGGTTAAATTACCACGGATAGATTTCCACCGCACTCGAGCGTTCGTCTCCTGCTGTAAAAGAACATCTCGTCTGGTTGTCGGCCTGTTTTTATATTGTTCTTTCCCCAATTTCTGTCTCGTTGCTCTTTATTGCTTTATAATGTCTCGCAAAACTGTTTCCATGTTTGTTATTTCTATTGCCGTCAATTCCCATGGCGTGTGTGTTTTTTTTTCTTTCAAAAAGCACTTTGCGAAATGGACTTTGAAAAGTGCTGCCATAAATCATTACATCACTGGCTTCTCACTAAGGTTCATTCCAAATTCTGCAGTGTTGTGTTGACCTTGATCGGGACTTGAACCCTGAACCCTAGCCATGATTCGATTCTGGCACAAGTGGGTCAGAGTAATTCAACAGCATTAAGGCTATTTATTTCATCAGTTTTCAAGCTGTAGAAGTTATACAACAAGTTTTTACAGAATATAACTTCAGTGTCAAGTAATTACGTCAACTGTGTTTATCATCTCTCCCAAGGAGCTTTTGCCTTCAATGGGGCGTGTCTGTTTGTTAACAATACATCTCGAACTTTCAGAAAATGTTCATAATGGGACGAGGAGGTGATGGTTAGGGAGTTGTACCATCTGGTGTAGTTTTGCTACAAGATGCTACATTTAGGAAATTTAAAAAAAACATTAAAAAAACATACAATCAGTTTAGATAAAAGTTCAACGTACTTTGTGGTTAATCATATTGTTTTAGGTCTGCTAGAGAAGATCTTATATATATATATATATATATAAACGAATGCTGAAAAATCAGACCAGGTTTGCATATGAGCTGCTTGTTGGAGGTCTGCACTCTCTGACTGCTTTAGTAGTATTTATAGTCCACGATCAAATGAACAAACGCCATAATCACAGAATACTAAAATCACCAATAATGCACATTTTTTATTAAAATGGAATGTTGTTTTCTGTCACTTTGCAAATCACTTTAATGTTTTTTAAGTGTGAAACCAACATTTTTGTCTTATGAAACCTGCCAATCATTAGAATGTTTATTAATTTGATAATATTATGGAGAGACTAAATCTATGACCAGGAGTGTCTGAGGATTTGACATGTTTATTTTGAATAAAATAATAATCCAAAAGCACTCAGGGAGTGCATACCTTTGCCAACAGGGTATATATTATTATAATCTTTAATGTAGCTTCATAATTCAATACTTTTTAAGCATTAGAATTTATAGCAATTAGTTTAATTGGACAGAAGGTGGCAGTAGTTTTCATAATAGGCAAAGAAGAGTTGTTTGATCCCTCGAATAAACGGCCAAAACGCCTCCAATCTTACAACTTTTTTTTTCAAAATAAACTTTTAAATACATTAATGCGCGTCGCTGTCTCACCTCTATGAAAAAAACAAGATGCTTATTCATTGGAACGTTGATAAATAAAGTGGATTTTCATTCAAGGGATGTTTCCTGTTCCTGGCTCAACCGAACAGGTAATAAACGAGTGCACGGCAGGTAAACAATGTTCCTCTGATGTTCAGATCCGTGATTAACGGCTCGGCGTCGACAGTGTCTTGTTAGCTGATGAACGGACTGAAAGTATTTCTGGGCAACCTTTTGTATGTTTCTTATTCATCTTCGGCCCCGAGCCGTTTGACAAGACTGTTTAGTGTGGACACGACGGAAACTCCAGATTTAATCACTGCCATTTAGAGTAAATGATTGCAATTAGTCAGCGCCGGCAGACGGGGAAAAGGTGAGCGAAGCCTCGCCGGATCGTTCTCCTGAAGCCACTGACATGAATAACAAAATCGCTCGGAGCAGAAGTTGTGGAGGTGTTGAGTGTTGACCAACAACAGACGACACATGAAAGAGTCCAGCGCGTCTGCTGTCCTTCATTAAGACAGTCCGAGGATGCAGCTGGATGTACTTACCTTTAATAGTTGTGATAATTAGCCCTGCCATTCTACATTCTCCCGACGTAAACACACCGCACACACACTCGCAGTTTATTAGTTGGAAGGGAATCATTATCGGGGATAATTTGAAAGCAATTTTGAGGCTCACCTATTACCTCTGTTTTGGTTCCTCCTGGTCATTAGCGGAGCTGTCAGGAAGATTGAATATTACACATTTGGAGGGGGGTCCCTGACTCCGGGTGTCAGGAGAGGTTAGTGAGAGCAAACCCAATGACAGAACGTCACAAGGACCCCCGTCCCCCCCACCCCCGACCCCCGGAGCCGACGCACAACTGCGACTCTTCTTGAGAAATTAGTTTAGTTTAGTCATTTTGTACGTTTATCGCCCCCGAATTAATGATTGTGTTTGTGGTAATTCTCACGCTTTATTGCTTCTGCTGCAGGAGTCGCAACAATCCAAGTCCCTGGGTTTGACTCATTAACCGACACAAACGTTATATTGAAGCCAAGATTGTGGCTTGATTTTCTTTTCCGCGTCACATTAGTCGCTGTCACAGTTTTGCAGGGTTTAATGTGTATTCGACGACGTTTCTACAAATTAACTCAACTTTAGCTTTCATTACTCAAATAATGTCCACAAATTTTAATAACCCCAATCTTTAAGAAGTCCAAGTCACCGGCGAAAGAAAATGTATATTTTATAAAATACATTTTGTGTAACAGGAATTATTAGTCTGATTTTAATATTGCATGTTCATTCTTTGATTCTCAGATTATCTAAACCCTTGTTTTACCCTTGGGTCAGAGATAACAAAGGGTTAAATCACTCTGTGTTTGACCTCCTTCATCAAACAAATTCCTTTACTTCAAGATCAGTTTGACTATTATTGCAGGTCTTCCTATAATTAAAACATTAGCGCAAGCACTGCGATCTTTGTAGGACACCATATCAACACAACCATATTCTTGTGGTCCACTATAATAAAACCAGGTCATCACAATAGTTTATTTTTGACAAATTTTGGCCAATTATGACAATAACATAGAAAATGACAGTTGCCTAGCTATTATCAAATACTACTATTAAATTAAGTCTTACATGGGGAAAAATGTCACTTTAGATGTATACTAATCAAAAATGTATACCATTTTTATTATTACTTCTTTTAAATATACATATTATAAAAATAAAATATATTAAAATTAGTTTGTGTGTATATATATATATATATATATATATATATATATATAATGCATTGCAATAAATAAGTCTTGATATGCTAATTTTGACTAAATTACTAACTTAACTAACTAAAAACTAATTTTAAAAAGGTGAAAAATAATGATTTGTACTATAATACTAAATAGTGTGCACATGATGCTATTTATGTTTCGTTTTTTTTTGTTTATTTTTGTATTCACGTTTTGCATTCAAGTTGATTTAAATAATTTTCTTGTGAAGTCAGTTACCAGTCTATAATTACCAACATATATCGATGCTATGGGAAACTTCAAATTTCAAAATGCGTGTCTGTTTGTACAAAACTCTCTTTTAATGAAGATATCTACGTAAGAAAATAAGCTCCGCCTACTGAAAACACTGTGTATTTAGCCTGTCTTCTATAACCAGACACACTCTGCTGTGATTCGTCAAGCATCGAGGTTTGTCACTGCGCGTCATCAGTCCCGAAACTGTCTACCTCGAGAGCAGAGAGTGATCACAGGTGGCTGGATGAAGAGTGAAGCCTGAAATTACGTAATAATAGACTCTCGTAACCTCTTGTTTGCTGTGATTTAAGACGGGCGAGTACTTTTTAAAGTAATAACTTTAAAACATGCTCATGATGAGTGACTTACTGCATCTTGGAGAGGAAGACTTTAACATTTTAAATATTAGAGTGAGTAAGGACAGTTTTCACATTAGTCACCCTTTAAGATCAATGTATTCATTGATAATAGACTATATTTAAAGTCATCATTTTTAATTTTCTGATAGTCGACTGGATAACTGAAGTTGGTAAATAATGAAAACCATTAGCATTCATATCCATCTTGATCCTCTCTTCAGTGCAACTGTTGATGAAGACGAGTCGTAAATTAACAAACTTGTGATGGAAACATCAGATCGTTCACCTCCAAATGTACCACGGTGTTTGAAAGTGCACTTCAAGAACATTTCTCCCTCCAGGATTATTTCCTCTTTTTTTTTTTGATCCGGAAAGATTAATCGCGGGTTTCGTCAGACGGCGGCGTCGGGTCCACAGAATACCAATCAAGAGCCAAATGATGATTTAAGGAGCCGCCTTTTGTCTGTGGAAGTCTTTTCCTCTGCGCTGGATTAATTATCAGTCCTCCTTCTACCTGCTGCTCTTATTAAACCTTTTCATGTCTCCACTTCCATCCAGTCGCTGACATTAATATGCAGATGGAGGTAGAGAGACACGTCTTCCCGCGGCAAACACGGAGGTCATGCTTCAAATTAGCATCGGGCTAATCTACATAAAATGGCTGCGAAAGACGGCGAGTCGTTAGAGGCCGGCCGGCTCGTTGACTCGACCGTGACAAGGTTGAGTGGGGCTCATAATCGAAAACGCAACACTTTTAAACTCCGTCTTAAGCCCCGCTCGCTTGGTAACGTGCGACTCCGGGGGCTTGTGTGTCGCCCCCCCGTTTAGAAAGCCTCTCTCACCTGTTCCAGCTCAAAGTATTACCCGGTGAAACGGAGCGAGGGGCCGTCATGAATACTTGTTGATATTTACAAGCATAATGCGAATGTCATCGTCCCCATAGATCACGCTTCACGTCCCGCCGCCCCCCCCCCCCGCCGCCCAGGCTGCTTGGTATTCTCCCGGCACTTAAAGGTAAAACCCCGAGAAAATTAAATCATGAAATCATTACCGCGAAAAGGTCAGGACATAAATATTTCATAATCTGATATTTTCAATGTAAAATGGAGTTTACGCGTGTTGACGCGGAGGCTACGAGGAGCACGGAAACATCGGCGTCCTTATCGGCCGTCGCGCTTGATTTATGGGTTGAGTTTTTTCAAGGATTTCGCGTGATTCACAAGTGAAGGAAGGTCAGCATTTAGACAGAATCGCGGATCACTTCTGATGGGTACTTACCACTGCAGAAAATGAATGGAGCAGAACCGCCGAAGGAAATGACATTTTTCTGAAGGGGGTAAAAACAAGAAAATGCTAAGAGGGGTCACCAATATTTTTTTAAATGCTAAGAGCAAGACAAGAATTTTTTTGGCTACAGTCTTGGGCCAAACCTTTTTATATGTCGTATAATATGAGCTTGAAACAAGGTTTACAGTATAAAGGTTAAAATTATAAATTCTATGGTTTTAGCTTCTTTGTTTTAGCATTTTAAATAACATATTGCTCCAGTTTGCCACAGAGAGTGACTATTATGGAAGAATATCAGTTCCCTCAGATTATTCATTCATTTCAACTATTGAAACTGAATTTTTTTTTTATTCAAATGTTGTTTTTTTTAGCAATTAATTCCTTTTTTTTAACCATACAATTCTAACCTTCGTATATTAATAGTTTGAATTCAATAGTTTGTATATTTGTTTTTTTTTTAAATGCAATGTTTTAAAAATGTAATCTTTTTAAAATAATTCAAGCACACACTAAATTTACGAATTATGAGATTTAATTATATACATATAAAGATATATTTAGCGCTTACAAAAAAGCTTTCAAAATGTTTTTTATTCAAAGTTTCAATATACTAATTACAGCATACTGACTAACCCATTGAATTGATCCTGGATCCAGATTGAAATCTGTTCCTCCGCTTTTGAGTTATTTTAATAACCGCAGATAAATGTTAGCGTCCACCACCTTGGCTAGTGGTAAATACTATAAATGTACAGATCATTATACCCATTAATATGTATGTCTTTGATTAAGAAAGAGCTGGGCCAAAAGGAAAAGATCCGATAGCATTACAAGTTGGGGGCCAAACGAGGTAAAATAAGTCTGATTTTGATATTTCATTTTCATTCTTTGAGACTCAAATGATGTTTGTCATTATTTATTAAATAACTCTAAGTTGATATTGAGCCAACCACATGCAACCGATTGTACACGTGCTCTACGAGTCTATGTTACTATCACCTGTGATCACACAGTTTGGGTGATAAACAGAAACAATGTTATGAAAGAAAGTATCCTTCACAAGATAAGTGACAGGTGTGGGTCCAGGTTATTGTGGTCTCATGGTTGGCATGGGAACAGCTTGGTGTTGGTCTAGATTTCATATGTCCAAGGCCCCGGGGCCAAATATGACCCACCAAGTAATTTTAAGGTGCCCACCGGCTCAAATGAAAGTAGATTAATGCTCATGTTGATGTGGTGACCTTTAGAGATTATGGATTTCAACAATTATACAAAGAATTAAATGTATAAATGAAGATTAAAAACATGATTGACCCTCTAAGAAAATTCTTCCTTGGTAAAAATACGTTTCGTTCAGGCTCTTGACTTGGACTAATGAAATCATGTGAACTAAAAACATCCCTGAAGGTCTTAAATACTTTCCACCTGCAGGCGTCTCAGGGCTGTTGACCTCTGGCATGCGTTCGTGTCGGTGACAGCGCCGTCGTGACACAAACAAAAAATCGGCCGTAGCTTCCAAAAGCAGCTGAAATGACGAGGAGCGAAGGGTTTTCTTCTCACCGCACACATTAGGCTGCTTTTTTCGTGAGATGGCTGTTTTGGCCAGACAGCTGGGTCACCCTCCAGTGTGTCATTAAGGATTGATGAAGTGGACTCACTTTGCTGTTTGTCATTACCACAATCAGCTCCATTGCCAAGCAGGAATTCTGTGAATTTATATGAGGAAGCATCGGAATACACATGCGCTTCGTCCGTGTCTCTATTAAAAATGAGCGAGATCGATTTAAAGTCGACATTTTGGCTCAAGAGTTAAAATTAAAATGTGTGTGGAAATATGCTCGCAGGGAAGTTTATAGTGTCATCACCATTGAAAAAGCATTTCCTGTGTCATCATTATCATTGAGAGCAAACACAACCGTTTAGGCTCCGCTTCCCTCAAATATGGAGTTTAATTATAATTTCCTAAAACGGCTTCGTTTATTTCTTTCACCCGTGATAGTGAAGTGGTCAATTAAATTTCCATGTGAGTCACAAAGTCAAACTGTAAAATTAGAATAATGACGATTAAATTAAGCAAAATTAAATGTAATTTAAGATAAATGCTTTGTAGTTCATTCATTTTAATTTAAGTTGAAAAGGTGAATATGTATTATATAATAAAGGCAAAAAATGTTTGTATGATTTAGTTATAATGCAGGAAACACTATACATCTGCTACAATTGGTAATTTGAGGGTTGATTTACTTAAACAATTGTTTAATTGATTTCGTTTTATTTTATCTTCTTTTTTTTCCTGTATGGTAAAGCACAATATACCATGAAAAAAGAAGTTTAATGAAAGTTACATTTAAAATAATGTGCAATAAAAGTCAATATTTATCTCTATTTTAATATATGTATATCTATAAAATATATTTAATCTCCTTTTTCCTCTTAACTTGTATGTGTTTATTCCAAAATTCTGTATTTACCACATTCTTTAACATTTGTTTTTCACTATTTATTTCCGTTTATCTCCAAATTTCCTGGTATTCCACCAAAAAATATATTTTTTAATTAAAGGTAAATGGGTATGTTAATAAAACATAGGATCATGAGTTAAATCAACTAAAATATGCTTAAATAAAAAAAATAAAAAAAACATTAATAGCATAAAATAAAATACGCATATTCAATATTTCTTTAAGTTGAACAAGTAAAATGATCAATAACTTTTTAGAGATATGAAATTAAAAAACAAAATCATAATAATGTTAAACTACTGACTATGATTTAAAAGGACTGTGTATATACAATCTATATTCTTCATTGTTTCACACATTGTTCCACATGTTGTGCCTAAAAAAGGGAAATATTTAACAACAACATATGAAGAAAATCATTCATCAGACTTTCTCCAAACAGACAAAGGGGGATCTTTAGAAACACATCATTAGGTTGTAAAATGTTTTTACTGTGATTGTACGAGACACTTTACAAGCCCCCTGTGGTTTGAAGCTCATGGCAATAGTCGACCTTCGCCTAATGGTAAGTCCCCCTCCGGACAGCTCCCAAATTTACGACCCTGTACCCACTTAATATTGATCCGAGGTGCTCGTTTACAGCGGCGTCTCTGGAGCCGATACGTCCGAAATGAAAGTCGTAATTCACACTTGGTTATTTCGAAGGCGACAATTAGCCCGTGTGGGTTTAATCAAGTGATATATTCATCATGAACTAAAGTTTTTTGTCCTCATTCGTGTCCCAAAATAATGACAAAATAATAATAATCAAAAGTGTCATCTTTTAAGAAAAGACGTCAGAGGGCGGAAAATCAAACCGTTTTCAATACAACTTGTAAAAACAACTAATTCAGGAACAGAAACTTTTATTTCAAGTGTTGTAAACACAACTTTTTTGTGGTGACAGATAAGTTAAAATGCTTCAAGAGAAAGTGTACGGATAAGTTAAAACAAATAGTACCAAGATAATAGAGACATTGTAAATATATATTTATATTTAACAATCAAAATGATTTCTTATTTATACAGTATGCTCCAAAAAGCTTAATCTTTTTAAGTTTTTCTGCTTTCAGAAAGTCTTGTGAGAAACAATGTAGGAGGTGAAAATAAAACAAATACATTTTTTTTTACAAGTAAGATAAGGACAGAAAAATTGAATATAAATCAAGTAAAAGAAAATACTGGAATAAGAACACGTATAGATAAGTAAAAAAAAATTGTGTCAACATCACAGAGACATTGTCAATTTTATATATATAAATATACACATACAGTATAAATGTTTAATTTAACTTAATAATATAAAATATTGTTTAAACAATTAAAAAATTGTGATGCATCTTTTGCTTATTTTTTAAAATTAAAATAAACATTTATTTAACTAATCGGAGAGGTTTAAATAACTATTTACTAGAACATTTAAAAATAGATATATTTTACAAAATTGATTTATAAAATAATTTTGGTGAAAGAAAACGAAAAAACAAGAACAAAACAAAAAAAACAAAAAAACAATTATGGGCAAATAATATGGTAAATGAAGATTTCATGAAGAAATACGCCAAATAGTTATTCTTCCTAAATATATAAAGGAATTATTTACAATAATTATACTAAAGATAGAAAAGTTTTTTTTTTTCAAGCTTTCAGGAATAAATATTTGTAATTTGTCCAAAACAAATCCCAACAAGTATCATCATTCCTGACCATGAAGTCACTCTTCCATGGACATAAAAGTATTACCATCATCAACTCAAAGTATTTGGGAAAACCTTGAAAACCCAAACTCAAAAGAAGACTGACATGTTGCGTGGGAGACTCGGACCAGAAGGACAAGTTTTGCAAACCTCTCTTGTCAAGCGTTCGTCCTCCAGGAGGTCATGCGAGCATGTATGGAGTATCAACAGCGCCCGAGGTGTAAATCAGGATTTCTAAAGCTGGTAAAACGCGCAGCTGTGTGGACCGTTGCGGCGCTCCATGGAGACAAGAGATGTGAGAGGTGACTAAAAGGTCTGAACTTCTCTGTAGTCTTCTGTCCAGCTGCCTTGAATAAGCAAATCCATTTTACCACTCTGGGCAGATCAATAAGGTTCTGTACCTGCCAATAAAACGCTCGGGTAACTCAAGTCTGGGCAGCGTGTCCTGGGGTGCCGAGGCCTGCAAGTCTGCGCACTCGGGCTCCCCCACACCCTTCCCTTTCTTAATGATCAGGATTAGAGTGGCGGGGGCCTCTACTGTAGGAGGAAGCAGCTGCTTCCATGCTCATTATAACCTCACAAGTCCGCAGAGTGGTAACAGCTGGAACACACGTTTCAGAGGGAAGAGAGCCGGGCGAGCGAGGAAGATCTCATGTGGGAATAAGCATTCCGCCATGAGCAGTAAGCTGCGGCGCTGCAGCATCGCATGACAAGCAGATGACAGGGAGAATTTAGTGGCCGAGGCAGCAACTGAGTCATTCATTTAGGACTTTTTGTAATTTGATGTTATTAACTTCTGCTTCAACTTTCCACTGATCTTCCGGCAAGAAGTGGAATAACATGGAGCTGCCGTTTTTTTTTTTTTTTTAGGGTCGAGCTGAAACGTGAAACTTCCACACGGACGTTAAATCACACGTGATTATCAAAGCGTCTCGACGCCGAGTTGTTGTTGGTTTTTTTTTCATCGCCTGAAGTGATGCAACAGGGACTAGATTATATCTTAATCCGGGGTCACGTGTTTCAGCAGCGCACCAGGCCATCATGATGCCATCTGTAGCAGCACCATCCGTCCGTCTGTCCGTCTATAATAACTATAATTAAAACACATTATATTTCTGTCAAACTCTAGACTTGTGGGTCAGACCAGGTCGGTATGTTGAGGCACAATTAGAGTGCTGGATTAAAATCAAACACCAGAAATATCCATCCGTCCAAAGTTTTGAAAAATATATATCCAATAATATATATTCACTAAAAAAAAACTGTAAATTTTTTTTTTTTTTATACAAACACATTTTAATGTCAACAATTATCACAAAGTAAGTGAAAAGTTATTTGTTTACAGTTTATTTAGGGAAAGAAAATAAAAAATTGTTATGAATGTTTGGGGAGAACAAAATGTACACATCCACACCAATAAACATGCAATGCAATACATACAATACAATACAATACATACAAATCCATGCATCCATAGGAATTTCTTTGTTTGTTTCTTAATATAAAAATAAATCCAATTATACATTAACCAGACAAATGTGTTGCATTTTCTTTGATACAAAAAGTTAAACAAGCAAATTTGTATTTCAAAAATTATTTTAAAATAATATATAAAATGTACACGTTTGGTACTTAAATAAATGTTAATTGTGTTATATTTACAAAAAAACAACATGTTTTTTATGAATGTTTGGGGAGAACAAAATTAAACATATCCACATCTACACACAAAAAAAACAAATCCATCCATCAATACGTTTCTTTCTGTTTTATTTCTTTTAATCCACAAAATAAATTAAATTATACATTCGCTGGAAAAACGTGTTAATTTTATACAAAAAGTTTAACTTAATTGAACAATTGTCATTACATCTAAATAAGATTAAAATACATGCATGTTTTATATAAAGAGAAAATAAGTAAGACTGGTTGTTATGGCTACTACTCTTTTTATCCCGTTTTTTAAAATTATTTAAGAATATTTATTTTTCGGTATTTAATATTGTTTATTTAACTGCGATTTAAAACATTTACACTCATTTTCTTTAATAAAATATCATTACTTTAGTTCATTTGTGCTTTTAAATAACCCATTTTAAAAGTGTGTACAATCATGTTTTGTGACATAGTGGCGGTTTTATTGAAAATATCCATAGCAACAAACATAGTTTAACCTAGTAGGCCTAGTCTAGTCTGCGTTTTAGAGCAGAAACCTCACAAGAACCAGACTCATTCATGACGATGACTCCAGTAGAAGCTGCAAACTGAACGTTACTCGTGGATGCAGCAGTAATAAGCAGCAGATGACGATAATAGTGTGACTTCTTTGTGACGCTGTGAAGTCTGCAGGCGTTCATAGAGCACACAGTGTTGAAAACACAAGCGTCTGTTCGCCATTACTCAATAAATGTCTTCAGTCGTTGGTCGGTGAAGATGTCAGAACATGTTCAGCTCTGCTATATAGCAACTTCAAGGTCGCTCAAACACAAAACTGCAGGTGTTGCTTCATGGAAAGGTCAGCGATCAATACGGTCGAGACAGAAATGTGTTTTTTTTTAAACACCACCTGGTTCAGTCTGTCTTCATAGACTCCAGTGTGTGACTGTACAACACACTCGATTCAACATCAGTATCAAATGTTCAGAAAATGAGTTTGAAACTCATGAATATGAGTCGAGTGTAAAGCAACATTGTCACTGGTGCCCGAAGGGTAAAGCTGGGTGTTCCAGTCACGATACGTCTTTAGATTCAGATTTATTGCGTACATATGGAGGTTGCTATAAATTGTGGTTGAATGTTTTGTGTGTGTAAAGCTGTTGGTTAGAGGTTGTTTACATCCCAACAATATATTGTGTTCAATTAGTTCCGCCATGATTTGTTCGTGGTTATTTACTGTAGTTTGTTTTAAGTGCGTTCAGGAAGATAAGTATAACATAAAATACTATTTATGCCCTAGAGGTTTTTTGAGACATTGGCCATAAAGGAGAGATTAATACATTTAATATATTCTTTAATTAAAAAAATACTTTTTCTACATCTTTAAAAAACGTTTTTTTTAATTATTGACTAAGCAAATAAAACCAAAACTTTAATTTTATTAATGTTGTATTAAGGGGATAAATATGAAACGACAATATGTAAGACAATAATAGAATAACTTAAAACAAAAATGTATATTTTGAAAATGCATTTTAGTGGGACAAAAACTATAATTGGAATACATATTAATACAATTAAAAAGAAAATGCCAAGTAAATAAAACAATATATATTGTATAAATAGAAATTTTAAGAAAAGAAAACGCTTTTTAATTATAAAACTATAATATAATATTTTTAGCTAACTTGAGGTAAATGTATTTTAATAAATAATATTATAATTAAAAATATAGCTATTCAAGAAAAAAGAAACGAAAAAATACATAAATGTAAAACTTTATAGAACAGAAGTGGGCAATTCAATTTATTGGGGGCCACATTCTATACTGGGACTTTTATAGGGTACTGTCAAGTCAAAGGGAGAAATTAAGAATCAAATATGATGTGAAACTTGAAACAATTAAAGCTTTCGTGTTAATTTCATTTGTATAATATGTCATTGTTTAATTCATCTTATCAATTCAATGTTGTACTTGCACATTTTACAATTTAAAATACATTACAATGCAAAAAGTGTTTTTATGCTATGAGCTAAATTGTGGTATATCTCAATGTATATACTATTTTAATGATATAAAAGAACTACGAAGAAGAAGAAAAAAGGTTTTCAAACAGATCTTTAAAGTATTATCTTTACCTCATGTGCTCCATAAAAATGGAGTCAGAGGGCCACATCTGGCCCCCGGGCCAGGTCTGTTGTTAGAGATGAAGGTTTAAAAGTATATAGGGTATAAAAGGGTTTAAACAAATACAAGACACGTTTGAAAAAGACAAAACATTATTTTCACAAAAAGTAAACAAGTGAAAATCGATAAACAGAATGCAGAGCAAATAAAAAACGAATGAAGGATTGAAAATATATTTTATAGTTGTATAAATAAGCATAAACAAGCATTAAATTAATATTGTTTGTAATTTTCATATTTATACAAATGGAGATTTATACAAAATAATGTATATTTGTTGAAAAGGAAATGTCTGTGAAAACCTGTCAAAATCAGATATTGCAGCCGATAGACAATGGAGTACAAGGATTGCTGGGTGTTCTATCAATAAGAAGACGGATATGTGCGTCACATTATCGAGCGTTCCAATCGAGCGTTCTAATCTCCCAGCGACTATATCTGAGGCTCACCATCATAAATGAGACGAGGTGAGCTAATGAAGGCCACGCTGGAGTGCACTGATAAAAACCACTGCAGCAGTCCAGCTCCCAACATCCCTAGAATGAGTCGTAGCCCCTTTTGCATTCATCCTCTCCACTGTGTTGATGGAAAAACTGTGTGTCGCAGTATGGATCATATTGTCAGAAGGAGCAGAAGAGCTGCGTCATCAGACTTTCAACAATGACGCTCCGTTTCCTTATCTGTCAACTTGATGGCTCCGGGTCTCCGTGAATACAAATATAATCAGTCGATTAGGCTAATCGGAAACTAGCTGGCTGTAACGTCGAATGAGGGGCTTGAAGGAAAGTTTGTAAACATCTGCCATGTTTAATGTTGTGCAGAGAATGAGAGTTTGGAAAGTTTCTACAAATCTATTTGTTGAATAGATAAGACATTTAAGGAGAGATTGTCATGGATGAAAAGAGGCTGAAGCAAAGTAGGTTGTTTGCTTTTTTAATTGTTTGTATCCTTTGTCATTTATATATAAAATTGCTCTTTATTGCAAACCTTTGTACATGACTTCCCCGAGCAACACCTGGTATTTCAGCTAGTATATAGATGGATAGAAGGAGGGATGATGGAGAGATGGAATGATGGATGGAATGACGTATAGGAGGGATGGATGGAATTATGGTTGAAGGGGTGGAGGGATGGATGATACATCGATGGAGAGATGGATGGATGGAAGAATGTAGCTATGGATGGAGGGATAAATGGAGGGATGAATAGAGGGATGGATGGGAGGATTGAGGGATAGATGGAGGAATGAATAGAGGGATGGATGTGAGGATTGAGGGATAGATGGAGGGATAAATGGAGGGATGAATAGAGGGATGGATGGGAGGATTGAGGGATAGATGGAGGGATAGACGGAGGAATGAATAGAGGGATGGATGCGAGATGGATGGATGGGAGGATTGAGGGATAGATGGAAGGAAGAATGAAAATATGTATGGAAAGGTGGAGGCATGTATTCATCTGGATGAATGACAGATGAAGAGTTGGATGGAAGGATGGGGGATAAATAGAAGGATGGATCATTGATTGAGGATATATGGAGGGATTGATACTGGATTGAGGGATGGATGAAAGGGGGATGGGGGAATTGATGGAGGGAGGGATGGATAGATGTATGGAAAGGTGGAGAGATGTATTGATGGCTGGACGGATGGATGACAAATGGAGCGTTGAATGAATGGAGAGATGGATGGATGGAGGGATGGAGAGATGGATAGAAGGATGGAGGGATAGATGGAAGGATGGATGATAGAAAGATATATGGATGAAGGGAGCGATGATAAGGGGTGGAAGGAGTGGTGGATGGAGGGAAGTGTTTCAAACATTAAAGGGCCACGTTAGGAGCCACTGCCTCACCCTCCGAGTCAGAGCGAAAAAGAGGAATTTCAGGAATTAATATGAATCACAGACTCTTGGAAGACACTTTGATCGTCAGTTTCAACATAAAAGAGGAAACAGAAGTGAACTTGTTGTGCTCACAGTTGTGTCCGGATGAATCACAAACCATACGACATACTTTCACCAGCCATCCTCATTGATTAACCTTTCCATCATTTCCATCTGTACATCTGACATGCCAATCAAATCCAACGTCCGCCGATGAATCCGAATGTGGGTGATGATGTGACTTCAACATAAATTAACTCCAACATGATTCCTTGAACTGATTTAGAGACCCCGGATTGAAACCGTGTGTACATCTGTTCGGTGTTTTCCCCCCCGCTGGATTGCACAAACATTTAAAATTCATCTCTGTTTGTGTATCAACAACTTAACGCTCCATCATGAGTAGGTGAGGTCAGAGCGTCAACATGTCAGGCGAGCATAAAACAGGCTTTCTGTGCGAAACGCTCGGCTTGAAAGCGTCTAAATACCTGCAGAAATAGCCCTGAAAGTCCTCTTGAGAACGGCTATTTCGGAACTCCCTGGCAGCAGCGTCCCAACCCCCCCGCTGAGAGAATGTGAAACATCCCCTCCGGCTGGCAGGGCCAAGGCTATAGGGGCCGCGTCGAGACGGACCCTGGAAATTACCCAACACCTTCTATAATTCTCCACTAATTGTCTGGAAGGTTCCGCATTCAGGTGCAGAATAATAGTGACCCCGGTGGCGTATTGAAATTCCGGCGCCCCGCTCCCCGGGGTCACATTCACAGAAAGCACAGAATGGAGAGTTTTAGCCTTCTGCATGAGGTAATGAAAAGTCGTCTGCATTTTTTTCGGAGGAGTTCCGATGAGGCAGCGGCACCTCCGGGCCTATTATCGCGCCGCAGTTATGGCAGGTACCGACGCTTCCCCCCGCCCGGACGCCACTGAACTTTCATTACGGAGAGACTCCGAGGAGCTGCCAGAATCATAACAAGGAGTTTTACATCTTCCATCCATCATGAATGGAATCCTCCCGGGGACGGAGAGGTGAGCGGAGTTAATGATGAGTTAATGAAACTCCGGTAAAACAATAAGAGGAAGAGAAAACAGGAGTAGAAAAGGGGTTTTTTGCATGATAAAATAGCGCATGACAAAGGCTCCACAGCGGGTCTAAAGCCCCTTCATTGAACGCCACCTCTCTTTTGTGGCCCCTGCTATTGACCGGTGGGCACCATGCGGGTCTGCATAGACCCCCCAACACAATGTCTCCAATTGATGACTAATGGAGTTGACACAGGCTTTTCAACTATCCATGACATAAGGCCTGAATTATTTGTCGGGTTAGTATAAGCCGACTAACTGTGATCAAACTTTGAATAAAGAACCCCCCCCGCCGCCGCCAGCCCCTCTCCTTTTTCCTTCTGTGGGAATCATCCGACGATGCCTTTGATTTCGGAAACACTGTCTCTGTTTCCTGCATCAGACCTTCGCTCTTCAGCTCCTCGAAGGAAGCTAACCTAACGCTCATTACGCTTGGTGTGCGTATTCTATTAGCCATATCTAACGTGTAATTGTACCATTGGTAAAGGGGGCGGGAGGGCAGTGTTGTGGAGGTGCCAGGCTTTCTCTCAGCGACTAGCGAAGTGTGGTAATCTCACACACCATCTCATTACAGTTTAAACCCCCAGCAGCTGCTCGCATTAGACTTTTATTACACGCTGCCGCTCACAGCTGTGCTGGCATGGTCCTGGACAGGATGGTGAGAGATGGGAACAAAGGCGGACAGACAGAGGGATTCCTGCACACAACATTTGGCTTCCATCAAAAAAAAAAATGGAAGCAGAGGGGTCGTAATGACCCAAGCAGGACTCACGGTGTGATAGCGAGGGCGGCCCCCCCCCCCCCCCATATACCGGCGGGGCCAAGGACAGTCGCGCAGATGGAGCGAGTCAACCCCGTTCAGCTGGGGATTCAATCAAAAGTGCCAAGAGTGGTGGTCATGCAAGCCTTCACGCAGAGACAGCTTTCATAAGCATTTGTTTCATTCGGAGCGCAGCATGAGGTGATGGCACTCCGATATCTTAGCAGTCACATCTGTTTTAGCCAACTGTAGCGGCGTGTGTGTGTGTGCCTCATCGATGAACACCTCAACAAGATGCTTTACGCTGCATCCCATCATGTCTGACGCGGGGGGGTTCAGATAACACATTAAAATGAATGCCTTTGAAGAAGATGCTTGACTCCCAAACCTCCTCTTTTAATCTATTGTGTGTTTCGTCTCACTTCTCTCAGGATTTTTTCTTCTATCACTTACTGTCAAACACTCCCCCCTTTTTTTTTCAATATTATCCACATCTCTCCTCAAGGCTCCAGGCCCTTTTTTTTTTCTCCTAAAAACTTTGTAGAATCAACAACCTCTGACCCAATTAAAACCACAGTCATCTCGCTCTGCCAGGATGTTATGCAAAGTATTCGCCCCGTTAAACCGAAGGGAAATGGATGTGGAAGCAGTATTGTTCACGTAATTCAAAACATGTTTGGATTCTGGATTTTTTTTTTTTAGCTTTAGTACATCTAGATCTTTCTTCATTTCTTCATTAACTGTGTTACAACTAACTGGTTAACGTAGTAACAGAACTAGAAGGTCTGGGTTCACTAGAGAGAGAACGACACACATGATCACACCTATTGAGAATTCCGTCTCAACTTGGATTTCGGAAATGCAGGGAGAAATTGGAAAGTCCCGTGAGAAAACCACGCAGGAAGTGGGAAAACAAAAACACTCTAATCATGTTTTGGTTCTGCTAATGATTTATTTTATAGTCTAGCACCCAATATAATTCCCCATTTTAGCAGGCCTCCTTCGGGACGTGCCGGATCAGGAGCATGTACAGGGTTGTCGGCTGAGAAAGCTCTCTAAAAAGGCTTTCTGTGGATCGTATTTATCACCATAATTGAAAATAAATAGTTTATAAACAGAATATTAATTGATCGCAAAATCATTTATCTGAATACAAATATGGATTTCAATATATTAACCTTATTTCCAAGTTTAAAATGAATTATAACTTCGTAATTCGAGTTATCCATTTATACATATTGGATAATTTCAGGGGCAACTAAAGCCAGAATTTACTAAACATATTACTGTTAATAAAATACTAAGACTGATTTAAACATAAATCGGCATATTCATGTTTTTCTATTGCTTATTATGCGTGTTGTATTATTCCATTCTTTTATTCTGTAGTGCCACCAAAAACTTTCCTTCCAGTTTCGTAGCTGGCAATAACGGTTTCTGATTCTGATTAAGCCTCTTGTTCAGCATGACTTCTGGGGCTTCAATCTTTAGGTACTCTTAGTAGCATAACACACTAAATTTATATTTACTAACCTATCTTTAACAGCTGGCATCAAATTCCCATCAACCTCAGTTTAACTGGTACTGGATGTTTACATCTTTAACCAAGCCAAGCTTAAATACTGGCATCTTTATACCATATCAACATGAACTTTAATTCACTTTGATTCTGAGCAAACCATCCGGCATGTCACATTCAATGATGGTGGCGCAGGTTTGGCGTAAGTTTGATGCATGCATGTAGTCCCCAACCCCCAGGTAAGCCCCCCCGGGCTGCACATAAAGAAGAAATATTCAATATAATTTATGTTCTATTGAATAATATTGTCTGAAAAGTGCATTGTTTTGAAATAGGTGGTTATTTTTTCTGAAGGAACATTAACCTGTGACTCTTGACTCTTCTTTCAGGCAAGTTTACTTAAAAGATGAACCTGTTAACCATTGAAAATGTGTGAAACACAAACTCTATGATTTATTAAGCACTTTTTAACCAAAGGTCATTTGGTTACTGTTTATTAATAGCGGCTTCGACACTATCCATTCACTAAAATTATGGTCACACCTTTCTTTAGGAGGGACCGTTTAAGATCAGTTGGTGATCTTTGTTCTGAACTTCTTAGATTGAGAACCTTTATCTCCGACTTAGAGTAGCTGATACTCATCAGGGCCTCTTTCCACTGGACTGGGATAACTGGCAGTTGGAAACAAACTGACAACCTCTTTAGGACCAAGATTGATTGATCGGTGTCTCGTGGGCGTCCTGGTAACCTTTCAGAAAGTTTTGCCCCGTAATAAATCTCCCAACAATACTGTATTTCCAAGAATATTTGTCCGAGGATTCGCTGCGCTCGTGTGAAAGTGGAGCGTGAATGCCGATGTTCCGGGGAGTGTCACCTTGACCATAGCGTAAACGTGGCATACTTGCAGAGGACACGGGGACACTGGGCCCAGCTGGGGAGAGAAGAGGCACAGCTGGAGATGATTAAATCCACCACTGTCCCCCATGACAGGTCGGACATCCCGGGCCTGTGTGCCTCCGTCAGAGAATGAGGCGTGAATCCGACAGGACTTCGGCGGTGGAAATTCCTCTGGACAAACACAAAGACACAGCTTGAATTTGTTGATGTTTCCCTAGAAAGAGCCATTCTTTTGTAATGCCACTCATCCGCTCCCATCTGCCTGTGTGTGCATTACAGAGCAAGACGCTGGACGAGTGGAGGCATCTGAGAAGATAATTGGCGAGGGCAGCGATAACATGGAGGTTAACTGCAACAGACCTGGCCAACTTACCCGGCTCACGAAAATTTGCCTTGGCTCCGTCCGAGGAGTGGAAGCCGGCCATATCGCAGCCAGGACTCACTCCCGTCAAGCAGGGATTTGAGGGTTTGTATAATTTCAGGAAAGCTTTTTTCCTGTTTCTCCTTCACAAGGTGGATTCATTTACAACGCCTCCCATCTCCCGCTCCGTGTCACACGGCTTCTGTATCACTCAATGAGGGGAGATTTACTTTGGATGCGAGGCGAGCGTTCTTGGAAAATGGAACTCTCTCTAGATCACCCAAATAACTTTTTAAAAAGCCAAACTGCCTGCCAAGTCAAACAACTTCAGACTGAATGAATTGACCTGTCCTGCTTTTTTTTTTTAAAAAAAACCTCTGGCGCGATGATAAAAACGACACTTTCCAAAAACTATCAAGCTCCTCGCCGCTGCCAGAGCTGTCGCGCTGAATGAGCGAATGTGCTGAAATTGCGTCGTAATTAATCAGGAGACTCTGAAGGGAAGAAAGTCCTGGCTTCCACCTGCGCTGTCACAACCAGTCTCGCAACCCCAACGGGCGCTTCCATTAGAACCACTGTTGAATGGACCCACTTGATTACAAAGGGATTGGGTTGTATCATTAATGGCTCCGGTAATGGCGTCGTCAATCATTCTTAAATCTTCTGTGTTGTTGCTCAAGTGGTCAATACCGCCGGCATCTCACTGCCTTTATTAAGTTACACTTTAGTGGTCTGTAAAAATCTGAGTGCGGACGTTTTATGTGCTTCTTCTTCTTGATAGCTGTGAAATATGGCCGGTATCGAGTACGTCACGGCACCTTTCTCACTCCGTATATGAGCTTCATATCACTCCCGAGGTCATAAATAATTCCTCTCTTTTCTTTTAACAGACTATAAAGCTCCTTTCCTCGACATGTGTGTCACAACTGGACCATAAACGCATTCATTCTCTATTTGAAATTCTTCCTGCTGTCTAGCTGGAGGAGTATAAGGGGGGGGTGTACTTTTTCCAATGACGACCCAGGCCAGATGTGGATTTCTAATTTGCTTTTAATGCGAAAACAAAAAGTGTTTTAGGGAATATCATATATAGCTCTTACATTAAAGTGAACGACTCCAGCTCAGCCAGAAGACAATATCCAGGGGAGGATAGAAAAGAAAGTTTCAGTGTGTAATAAAGGTGAAAAATAACGTCCGCCTTTAGAGCTTCCAGCCGAAAGTCTGTTATTCTCTTCTTTTATTATACTGTAACTCCGTTGAAACATTCGTCAACCCGGTCATCAACAAGTCACTTCTCCCCGCACATGGACGACTGACACAACAGTGTGTTATCGCGTAGGCGATCAAGCTTGGGGAAATGTAATTGTTCGGAAAATGGATAACAGAGTTTGAATTGTAGGCTTGTAAACCAGGAAGTGGACTGGGTTAAGTGGAGGGTGATACATAGACGCGGTGAAATAAACGTTTTTTAGACTCAATAAACCTTTATATCTAAAAAATGGATTTGTAACCTAATGAGTCTGAAATGGACTTAATAACCTAAAACTTTCTACAACAGGCTTTGAAGGTTTTTATTATTGCTCCATTTACTATGATTGCAACCGAAAGGAGTATCTGAGGTCCAGTGATGACATAAATATAACGGAACATTAAATATTATAAAACATCAGCGTAAGTAGGATGGTAGTAGTCCTGGACCTCAGGCGTGGTTGTCAAGAGATAGTAAACAGAAGACCCAGGAGCGGAAACAGTCAATAGTATCCAAGGTCAAAGTTCAACAGCCGTGAATACAGTCCGATAAATAAACAATTGAAAATCCAAAACGTGGCCAAAAGGCAAAAAAACAAAAGACGGAACATTGGGATTTCATCAGCGAATGAATGAACGATTATAGACTCACGTGAGTAACTAAGAACTAAGTAAAATAAGTGAACAATTTCCCGAAGGAGTCCTCCAGAGGGATCAATAAAGTTTTATTTATCTTTTATCTACCTATCAAACTAGTTTAGGGAATCCAGAGGAAAATCATCAAAGTCAGAAATACACAAGCAAGAATGCAGTGATGGCCAAACCTGGACACAATACTCTGGCGACTACTCTTGGCTCAAGGAGCTCCTTATCAATAGGAATATCCCATGCCGTTCAATCAGTCCAGCCGTGTGTCCCTCGGAATAACAAGAAACACAACACTAAATCGTAGGCATAAAAACAAAAAAACACAAAAATAGGACACACGACAGCGGTGGTGTTTAAAGTGCTATTGAGACAGGATATTTTGAGAAGTAGGGGGTTTGCTAGCTTTAACCTTCCCTAGCTTCCCTCTCTCTTTTGCTTCTGTGTGATGCTTCCTTTTGCCATAAAAATGGTTTGATCTTGTCTTTTATCTCCATGCTCCTGTACCGATGTCCTCAGGAGATTCGTCCGTCTGCCAAGTTTAGTTCAAAACTCAGGTGGAGCTTTTATTTCCTCATGGACTTCAATTTTGAACGGTTCAGCTGTGCTTCTTGTTTATATTGCTGGATAAATTAGGATCAAAATAATCCATAATCATGCTGTTATTTGCTGTTTGAACTAGGAGCTTAGAAAGCTGCTGCACTACTGTGCGCCGCCATCTTGGGGGGAAAACAATTTGGTAAACTAATAGGTCTTGAATAAACGCTGCAAAGTCTTGGTAAGCCAGAAGGTTTGAAATAGAATCGCTTGAACATAAAATGCGATTATGTTGACAAATTAGTGTGAAATGGAGTCGGGACATGAAAGCTGATATATTCTGGAGTAAATTGACATGGTCAGCTAATAAATAACAAGGTCAGCTCACAGTGTATGAACCCGACCCAGAAACCAGGTTCAACCAGCCTTATAGATGTTTGAGTTGTATGGAGGTAGATTTGTTACTTTATTTATCAATAAAAAGAAAAGTTTCTACAATGAAAATAATCATTTTTAATCAAAGTAAAGTTGCTTCGATAACTCCAATAATTTAAATAAATAAATGTAAATAAAAACATGATTTATAAAAAAGATCCTTAATTTAAAGAAAATGTGTCAATAAAAAAGTTGCTTTATTTTTTTATTTTCAGATTAGAATAAAATGATAAAAATAAGACAACACACCAAATAAACCATCGTAAAACAGAACCAAGCACTTTTCAAGCCAGTACTTTTTATTTTTATGCCTTCAATATTAAAGTAACAAACCTGCCGACAATTGTCCATTATAATTCTTTAATAACTATAATGAGTTTTTGTAGCTCTCATATGAACACTGCTCTATGAGGTAACTTCCTGCTCTGTTTCAATGTTGAGTGATTTGTTTTTAAGGATATTTCTCCTGATGATAAAACTAAAAATGAAAAAAAGTTCACCCACTGTCACGGACGAGGAAAATAGATGGTCGATGATGTGTGGATTTTGGTTGTGATCAATTGTTTCCTCTGAAGTTCAAATTGACGAATGGTCTGAACATAAAAAGATTGAGAACCAACTCTGGATCAGGACTCTTGTCAGTCTGCCAGCAATTATGACAGCACAAGTTTTGAGTAGACGATTTGGAAGATGAATTATTGGACATTTCTGAGACTACATGAAGTATTAGGTAATAGAAACTGTTAAACTGTAGTCATTAGTTTAGCTGTTAATCATCTTGTCTCGGCTTCAGTCTCTCAATGTTGCTGTCTTGGCTGATGAATATTGGTGTGAGCAAGATTTACTCATTTTATACTCTTAAGACTCTTAAGAATAACTAAAAAAAACGAAATAGTTTCAATGATAGAAACGTTTTCTCTTCATGGAAATTAACAAAAAGAATGTACTTCCAGCATTATGGAAATAAAAGCAACCACTGTCTCAGACCCACTGCTGTAAAGCTGTTGGTATATATCAAAATGTTACATAGCAGACCTTTTGAAAAGCATCAGTTTGACTTAAATTCGAAGGTATGCTTTAAAGAGACTAAGATATTTTAACCGATGTCCAATTAAAGGTGCGAGCATGTTAATGACAGATACACGCTGCACTTACTTTGCTGCCGAATGGAAAATAGGAACCAGCCTCCAGAACTACAGGCAATAAAAAGTTTCCGTCGCAATGTTTCAAGTTGCGATGACTAGAAGCTGGCGAGGTGTTTCAATTTGGTGCTCGCCCGGCAGCTCGTAGCGCCTCCAAAATGAGTTCCATAATTGGCTATTTTCATTGAGAGAATAGGTTGTGAACAAGGCACTAACGACATCCGAGGTCTCTCTGTGAAACGTCAGTGTACTTAAGGCTCAATATTCAAGAAGAACTAAGGTAAATGTGATGTTTAATTCTAGGGTGTCTATAATTGGCTCCTTTTACCATAAAAGTGAGTGAACAAGGCCAATGGGAGGTCATTATCAGTCGTTATTTCCTTAAGTGAAACATCAATCACAATCATCGCCTGTGTTGAGAATATGCAATATGTCTTCATCGCAAAATCATTAAAATATATTTCTCAGGAAAGTGCGACTGCGGCGGGCATTAGCGAGTCGCGCGGATATTTGATTAAATCCCCAGGTGCAGATGAAACAAGCTCCGTTGGCAGTGATATGACTATTTATTGCCCCCGCTTTCGAGAGGAACAGTTTTTTTTTCAAACAAAGCCGAACTCCATTTTCTGTTGCACTCAATTTCCACGACACGCTCGCATCCTCGGCGCGGCCGTCATTAGATCCGTTCTGAAAGCAAATAAAGACACACTGCGGCGGTGCAGACGCAGGTGAGCGTCATGATCGCTCAGGCGTTGCGAAAAATAGACTCTGGATGAATTATCAGGCGGATTAGCAGCAAAACTGATAAAGCCTTTGAGCAGAACATTGCACAAACAAGTTTGCTCATTCGTCCTTCTTGTTTACTCCATCTCACCAACTGACAATGACACTCAATTCATATTAGGTAACAGATTAGCAAACATGTTCTCGCTTCAGTTCTCACACCGGCATAATAGCCCCCCCCCCCCACGCAAACATCTCAGTTGCATCTTTCCAAAGAGTCATTAAGGCAGAGCCCAATAAATTCAGCTAAGCATGATGAACGCTCGAGCGATTTCATAGATATCCTCCTGCTTCAATGGAGTTGTTTCCATGATGATTCTTACACGGTGACGTCTCCCCTCCGGGTTATTGCGAGGGGGGGAAGGACACACCCCTTTCCCCTCGAATCCATCAGGCGTCAGCGGAAGCCTCCACACAGCTTGTTAGAGTAACACGTATGACCGTGTTGGAGCCCTAATGAGCGGAGAGCTCGCCGGGAGAACCGTGTCTGGACGGCAGCGAACATAAATCTCCTGTCCTGCCCTGCGCCCCGGGGACAGCGCGAACACCAAAATTGTGCGAGTCTGCCAGATTCTACAGGCCATGTGTGAGTGTGTATTAGGCACCGTGCATGCAAATACACACATAATGGAGATGACTATGGCGGCGTCCTCCTGGGAGTCTCATCTACCATAGCTGAAAGAAGCAGGTTGTTTGAATTATGATCTAACAATAGTGCTTCACTCCCACGCTATAAATGAATCCAATACTGGCATATCTATCAGTACCACAGGACTTTGCACCCAGCTTGGCTCTCTTTATTTGGAAGAGGGTTTTGGAAATCAATCCAACCACACTGTGTGTGTGCACAAATCAGCCTCCAGGTTCTGAAGATTTCTTTGTTTTCACAATGCCGGTACACAAACTGAGGTGAGCCTTCCCGCTACTGCGGAGTTGCTTTTGTTTGTTCACACTGTTAAAGAAAATGAAGGTGTTGTACATCAGTAACTTGCTCTCTCTCCAGCGTGCTTGTACGAAGACAAAACCATCAATCCGATTATAATAAGATATCAGCAACACTTACACTGGCGCTACATGATGGATGTTCACGGTGGCGGAGTCGTGACTTAATCTTGCTAGCGAAGAAGAAAGAGTGTTGATAACTGGTACTCTAATCTTTACCTTTATAGTATTGCAGAGATGGTGGCGGCACATATATTGAGATATTCAAGGTAGCATTTATTCTTCCATCTGTAACTAGATAAGAAGTTAGACAGCGCATACCTCTGCCAAAGACTTCTGTTAAATATGTAAACAAAACAATGGGTTCCCAGTACTCAAACTAGCACCTATGGGTTTAAATTAAATACAAACGTCACCCATTTTCTTCTCAACCTTATGTTGACTAAAGGTTGGGATTATTTTTCAGACTAATACTTTACTTTTAAGAGTTATAGACAAAACGTTAAGTCCCCTTTAATGTAGGCCTGGAGCTCAGGTTCATCTTCCACCAGAAAGAGGCTTAAAAACATCCATTACAAAAAAATAACTAGGTCTATATTTGATGCTCGTTTGTGGCAGCTTGAATAACAAGCCATGTAAACTGGAATTACTCCAGAAGTATTCTGGGTAAATATCCCAAGTGCTTCGATAGCACATAGTCTACTGTCTACACTGGAAACGCTTCCGATATTTACTGAGTAATACTGGATTGAAATGGATGTAAATGTTTGCCTATAACTCTATAAAGGAATGGATTACTCTGAAAATAGTCGACATGACTGTGAGTAGAAAATGAGTGAATTTTGAATTTTGTGTGAGTTAACCCTTAAACATAATCCGTTTATGAAGCTAAAACAAATCTGCTGTTTTTTTCAGTACAGTAAATATGCCACACAAGCAAATAAACCTTAAATTAAATAGAACATAAGAACACCAGTAAGGTCCAATCACAGCTAAGTTATCAATCTTTGGTCATTGGTCTGAATAGATTTGTAACCAGTTATTTACTATTTTATTGATGTTTTTTGGTTAAATTGGCAATGGAAAAGGCATTTAAAACAGGGGTCCCTTCCCTTTTTTTTCTTTTTTTTTTACCATGGACCGGTTTCCTGTTGGCCTTTTATTCACGGACCAACTTTTAGATAAAAACAGTCAAAATCAAGTTTGTGTTTCAATCATTTTCACTAGTTTACATGGTAATTTTTAAGAACTTGACCGAAACAAGTGTCTTGACATCTCAAGAGTCACAGGCTAATGTTCATTAAGAGAAAATAACATATTTTTAATAACAACTTTCAGACAGAAATTACAAATAAAGCAGAAAATATTTATATATCAAAATTTGACTTTCTGCACAGCCCATTAACAAATGCCTCAAGGACAGAGGTTGAGGACCAGTGAGTTAAAAGATTCCTACAAGAGTGCATTCACATTCATGGAGGCTATAATAATCAAACCCAGATACTTACCTCAAGTGGGCATTTTTTTTAATTATATTTTATTTGGCACATTTACACTTCTCCAAAAAACACACATTCCTCTTAACAGCGGTTTTAGTTCAAGGTTAGAAAAGTAGAGATGATGAGCGTTTTGACACGATAATTTCCCTCTTGCAACATGTTTGATGTTGTTCTACCCCATCAAAAGGTTTCACAATATTTTCTCTGGTTGCGCTGTTTAAATGCAAGGTTGAGTTACCAGCAGTGACGTGTCCATTAGATCAGCGGACTGGAATCGCATACCGGTTTAATATCAGGATTACTGTAAATTCAAGGACTGACGCCCAGATAGAAAAAAGTAAAAATACAAAAGTATGTAAGTAAATAACAGTTATTTGTAAAGCGCCTTGCTAGACCAGGGTCACAAATCGCTTGAACAATCAAAAACTATACACATTATTTAGATACAAAAAAAAACATACACATTTTAAAAACTCTAAAAGGCCAAGACAACATAAGACGAACACAGGAGTCTCAGAAAATTAGGAAAAACCCTGCATAAATAAAAAGGTATTAAGATGTATCTTGAAGGAGTCAGTAGATCCATGAAGTGCAGAGGGAGAGGAAGATCGTTTCAAAGTTTAGGAGACTCAGCAGTTTGTTATCCACAGACCTAAGAGCCCGAGCTGGGGTGTAAGGCTGGATCAGATCAGTGATGTAAGGAGGGGTCAGAGACCATGAATAGATCTGCAAGTAAGAACCAAGATTTTTAAATTGGTCCTGAAAGAAACGGGCAGCCAATGAGGAGTTTTAAGGATCGGGGAAATATGAGTTCTTCTACTAGAGCGGGTCAGAATTATTGTGCAGAGTTTTATATTAACTGCAGAAAATAAACTGTTACAATAGTCCAGACGAGAAGACACAAACACATGGATTATAAACTCTAGATCGTGTTGTGACATAGATTTCCTAAGTTAAGAGATTTTTCTCAGTTGAAGGAAACAGTTTGTTGGTCATTTTTCTGCAGTGTTGAACTAGAGACATGTCTTTGTCAAATACAACACCCAGGTTTCTCAGGCTCAGTTTGACAGACTGTCCTAATTCACCCAAGTGAAGCAAGTCAAGCAAGCAAGTACTGACTCAACCCTGGAGCCTTATCATCAGGAGCAATCACTAGATAATAAAAAAATATTGATTTAAAAATATTAATTAATAGCATGAACGGCTCAAAAAACTACAATTAAGTGCAACGAAAAAAAACATATCACCATGAATCAGCAAGAGCGGTGGACTTGTTACAACAACATGTATTTGCATCTATGTATATATTCTATTGTATGCTCACGGTGGTGTTCTGTATGTGTGAGTCACCTAGCTTTAAGAAACTTTTTGCAAATATTATAGTTTGTGTTATTATTTTTATGACATGATGACTCTGAAACAGAAGTTTTGTTTCTAGAGTTTGTATTTTACTCATTTCATCTAGTCAAGAGTGACATGATAAGGTTATTTCACAGTAAATCTCTTTTCTTTTTCTTAATGAAACACCTAATAGGCACTGATAATAAATCCTTTCCTTTTTATTACTTTCTGTGCGGCCCGCTAACCAATGTCGGGGACCTTAGATTGCCTTAGATTGTCCGGCACATTGTGTAACTCTTGTTTCACCATTGTTTGGTGGTTTCGTGAGTCACCGTTAAAATCCCACCTTCAGTAATGAATGTCGGAACATTGATTTACAGATTAAAAGTTTTACTCCTCTGTACACAGAGCGGCTTTAAATAAAACTGCGCTCATGTCTGGGTGTGCACATTCGAGACGCAGCGAGGTATGGACAGTGAGCTAGCATGTGTGCCACAGGAATGTCTTCTGCTGTGTGTGCGTGTGAGAGAGACAGTGTATGTGTGAGTTATACAGCCCATGGGAGCTGCTACGGTCATATTTTAATAACTCACAGTATGTTGGATTATGTACTGCGGGCTTGTAATATCATACCGTCAGGGCGAAGTCCTAACAGATTCTCTGTTAGCCGGCCCTTAGTTGCACCAAAAAAAAAAAGAAAATCCATATCAGGGGACTCGCCAAAACATTGTTTTCAGTTCTGCAGCACTTGTGAAAATATGAGCTCCCACATGATTCCAGTTCAAAGGTATTCCTTCGCCGTTTTGTCTGCCTCAGCACGCAGCTCTCCCTCGCTCTCCCTCTCTCTCTCTCCTGGCTACAATGAACAGAGCTGCAGGTTTAATAGGCCTTAAGTAGAACCCCCTTTGCTGCCTTTGAAGAGCAAACACTCTTTCACTTGCACACAAACACACACATATATCCTCACACTTTGCTGTGTGAGCAATAAAAAAAGAGTGGAACAGTGGCTACTTCTCTCTCTGACACATCAAAAGCAGAGCTGAGGGGAGTAATGTGTGGAACGATGTGTGTGTAGACCAAGGCCGAGATGCCATTCATGGTTGTAGTGTTGTGGTTTTAACTGCCAGGAGAGGCTTAAAGGCTGTGCTGCGGATGTTTCTTAACAGTAGTTTGAACGCATTGCGCTGTGAAACTTCAAGATATACTTGAGTGTCTTTCAAAACATCCTGTGATAGCGACACCAGCACCTGACGTTTTTGTTCCAAAGTTCCGCTGAATTCTAAGCAGCAATAATCACATTTATTCAGACTTATTGAGAGGTGTGATCACAACTGACCCTCAATACTTCTCAATATGCTCTCCCTCTTTTTTTTCTTTTTAACAAGCGCAAAGAATCCAAAGGCAGAAATTGTCATTAAATTGGTGATAATTGTTAGAGATTAGAAAAGCACTCTGAGAGTGCAGACCTCTGCCAAGTAGTTTATTATAACCCATATTTGATAAAAGATCTTTAAAATTATTCGATCATTTCTTAACTATTTCTAACTATAATGAGGAGTCAACTACACGAACGACAGACGGATAATAATGTTGTGAAACGTCATCAAAGGAGACCTATTAACAGAAGAGAATAAACAATAAAATAAACTATTTATTTTACACTTCAGTGAAGTTCATCCAACACAAAACATGTATAGACAAGTATAGTCCAAAGACACTCATTGTCCAAATCCCAAAATAATCCGAATAACTAAATAATAAAAGAACGGTGTCCAGAAACCAGAAAGCCGTCCAGACACACAAACCACAGACAATACTGTGCAATTAGCCGACACCACTTCCTGGTGATTCCCTCGTATAAGAATGCCTAGATGGTTGCTGGTTTCCAGCGGCCGTTTTTGTCATGAGCTGGTCAAGGAACATGCCATAAACTGCCAGCAAACAAAGGGGAACAAAGACCAGCAGGAATTAAAATCTTAACAAAGGATGTCGTCACAGAATATGTAATAAATAAATAATTAAACCTTAAAAAGGACCATTATAAATAATTTGTTAGTGTTAAATTTGAGATCGATTCACAGTATTAATAATTAACGAACAAAAAAACACTTTATTAACCATTGAAAAAGAAAGACTGATACAAAATTAGGGAAAAAAATCAAAATGAGATAAATTCATAAAACTAACAACTTGATCAAGTTTCTAGTTTTGCAGCCTTTTATAGTATTTAGTATATATATAGTTTCCTTTTTGTTGAGCATTGTGGTCCCCAGTTGCCCAGGTCTAGTTCGCAAGATCCAGAATTCGAAACAATACCAACATTTATTATCACCTGTTTCTCATACAATCATCAACATTTGGTGAACACCTGTTCGAAAAGCGATTTCAAAGATATTAAGCCAACAGACGGGAAAGAAAAACAAAAAAAAACTAAAAAATGTACACGATAAAATGAATCTCTTCTAACATTCTGCTTAATTTCTGTCGATATATTGTAGAACATGTTGTGACTGTTTTCGGTACAAACCCTCCCAAGTATGACAAACACTTCTGTGAGCTCATTTCCAAACTGTTGGTACAAATGTGGTTGACTAATGGCTACTGCTGCTGTTGGAAAATTATTTAAAACACTGATAGCTGAAGCACATTTTTTTCAAATGGCAGTAATTGCATTTTAATTTTACAAGGTTCTATTTCGCCAGATTTGCTCTTTGATTTGAGACAAATTAATTACTTTATTTATTAAAATCTAATCTGCTGCTTTTACAGTGGATGGTCAGAGCTTGCATGGTCTGCAGGATTTGTCCCACATAAGTGTTAGTCCTGAGGAGAACATTAACTGTTGCCTCTGAGCAATCTTTACCATTGATTTAGCTCAAATCTACTCCTCCACTTACATCCTGTTGTAATGCTGACATCTGAGTTTGTGTCTTGACTCCTCGTGACAGATAACTTTATAAAAACCTATCATCAGGGCTAGCATTAGCCTTATGGCTTTAATGTTCTTGTGCTTTTTGTATTCGAGGGCCTTCTTCCAAGAATTAGATTGACCCATAAAAGTGGAAGTTTTAATGATGGAAGTTGGAAACAAAACTGTATGAGTCAAGTGGTTATACTGAATGAAATGAGTATTGATGTAAATGAATGTTTTGTCAGCCATTTTGAGGACTCAACCTGGACCAGTCCTTCTCAAAAAGTGGAAAGGCGCCCCCCTGGGGGGCTTTGATGTGATGCCGATTTGACCCCTGTTTTTTTTTTCTTACTAGCACAAAGTGTAATTGTACATCCACTACAGTAGGTGGCGTGGTTTTTACACTAAGCATTGACGCATAAAGTTCAGAGCAGAAAATGCAGTAAGGAATCAAACCCTATAGAGACGCCATTGAAAAACATTAAACGGTGACGAAAAGAATGACACAGAAAGAGAGAAAAACGAAAAATAATAAGAAAAAAAGTCTCCCAAAAGTGAAGGCGAGGAAATGTGACGAAGCGAAACGGTGGGAGATGAGGAAAGACTGGTGGCTACTGTGTCTAAAAACGTTGGTGGTAGACAGTATGAAGCCAAGTACATGAAGGCGTCACTTAAAAAATGTAAACTCCAGCCATGCTGAAAAGAAGCTTGAGTTTTTTCAGTGAAAAACTTACCGAATATCTCCAACAATCTTGGTTAAAGTAAGGCCAGTCCACTGGTAAACCCAGTTGTCTTCTCAGCTGCTGCTGCCCTGAAGACCAAGTCCAGGTCCAGCTAAACATCGAGAAGGAGCTGAGAGTTGCAGTATCATGCTTAAAACATCACTAAGAAAAACCCTGCTTATATTGAATAAAATTATGCTCATTCTAGCCATTTATAATGACCTCCTCATCTTACATTTCTGAGTCAGCACAAATTGTTTTATCCATTTTCTGTTTGATATATTGTGTCATTATTATTATTGTTGCTTTAAATATTGCCTGTAAAAAACAATAATAATAAAGTTATCCTTTCTAAATTGATCTAAATGTTGTAAACGGGAGCACAGAGAGGACAATTGGTCTGTTTTTAACATTTGAGATGGTTTTTGAAAGTGTACAAATTGGTCAAAAATGGGATTCATAAGAATCATTTTTACCTAAGTTACGGATCTTCACCCTTCATCGTTTGACCTCGAACGTATTTCAACCAAAACTCTCATCATTTTATAAAACCAGGAGCGCCACCTATTGAGCCAAACTGACACACACTGCTTCATGAGGCTTCATGAGGTTTCATCACTTGGCATGGGGGGGCCAAATATGGCCTTTAAAGTAATTTCACGAGGCAAAACAGACGTTTATGTTCAAAATCAAAGTAGATAAATGTTTAAGTTCACATGCTGACCTATAAATATACCAGTGTTTAAGATAAGACCGTGAACAGAGGTTACTGATGTGGATATATTGAAGCTCAGAGAAAGAAAAGAAAATATCAAACTCATATTTCGGGTAATAAAATTTGGGTTTGATAAATATACCTAATGTTCGGCCCCAACTTTATGGTTGGGTTTAACCCCCGTGGCATAGATAATAATATCACTTTTAAAACTTTCAGCCACATACCCAGGGATGGAAACAGGCCGCATTAGTTCAGATCTGTGCTCGCATGTAAACGCAGATGCTCGTTCTTGCTGCAGACCGGGAGCGTAACTCCTATAACTCAAGCACTGAAGGAGAAAGAGGCTTTTACAATTAGCCTCCCGCCGAAAGCGTAGCCCCGTTCCATAAGACATGTTTACTCTTTAGTCATGCAGTAATTACATATGTCGTCTTTTGTTTTCCATTCCCCATAACGTCGGAAACATAATGAGGGGAAAAGCAAATTGGGGGAAAAAAAAAGAAAAAGATTCATTCTCCGGTTCTCCTTTTGTCTTCAAGCTCATTTAGCCCACGGAGCACATCTATGGGGTTTGAAAGAAGGAGTGGGACTTCGAGAGACCAGATGGGAAACTTCTGTTTAGCTCTAACGAGAATGCGTAATGAAGCAAACAAGCTTGATAGACCTCGACATGGAATCGCCTTCAGTTTCAGAATATGATACAGAGAAAAAAAAAAATCCCACTTTCTTTCCCTCTTTTTCCTTATTTTATTTTCTGTAATATCCATTTGAAACGCTAAGTGGAATGGAAATGCCTTCATTAAATGTTTAAAGAAGCATGTTTCATTTCTTTTTCATTTGTTTCCTGTCGTCCCAACGAGGGAGAAATATAAAAGAGTCCGTCTGAAGTAGAAGGAAAAAAAACAAAGCAGTGACTGCTCGTAATGGGACTGTTTTCGGCAGCTGCATTAACAAGTCCGTTTGATATGTGTCTCCTAAGCAAAGTTGTCAGCCGTGTGTCCGCCATGCTATGTTTAGGATGTCTGGAAGAGATATGTTTTCCTGCTCTGGAGCGTAATAAATGCTAAGGCAGTGACCTTACATCTCTCCCTCTCTATGTGGCTCTCATTCTCAAAACAGACCCGAGAAATCCTCCTGAGCCGAGGTCAAAAAATCCATCACCGGGATATTTAAAATAACATGCATTTCCATACCCACTCTGTGAACCAAGCTTGCCGGGGCAGATGGAAACTTTGCAGGAAAAAAAAAACAAACATTAAGATGCAAGTTACAAATACTTGATTGAAGTTTTAAAACCGCGACCTTCGACGGTGGCGTCCCATCAGGATCAACTTCTGGCCCTTTATTGTTTCTTCTACATGCCCCCACACAGACAAAAACACACAACAATACCACAGACATGACAATCTCCATCTCCAGATAACAAGTACCAGCTGCACTGGTATCACCATAAGACTCAATATGTATGTGTAGAACTTGAGATGGAATTATTCCATTGTCAACGCTATGGTTGGAATACAAAGCAGTTGCATTTCTGCTACATTCCAGAGTGAATTTAGCTCGTTTTGTGCACAGCGGAGCACGTTTTAGGCTAAAAAAAAGCATGTTTTAAGCACCACTTAGTACAACTGAGTGAGCACGAGGGTTTTCTGTGCACAAGATTAATATTCATGCTCTCAATTATAACAATTTGCTCTGTTTGCTAGATCCTGCTCAACCTCACACCTTGCACAACCTTCGTATGCATTGAAGTTGAAAGTGAATCGAAGCAGATGAAAGTACTTTCTATAGACTTAGATTATAGTTGTCAAACTAATATTAATTGAATCGGTATAATGTAAATGGGAGCAGGAGATTTGTTGCTCAGTGGCACCAACCATGACTCGGGCTTTTTACACTGAAACTTTTTTACATAAAAACTATCCAGCTTAGAGAAGCCCCAACTGAATTTCCCACACAGACAGAATTCACTGCAGTGCACCACAGACCTCCTGCTGGCGTCTTGTATAAACTAGAAAGGTTTTAAAGGTCAGTTTTGGGCAAGTAGTTCTGAAGCGTTTCAGACAGACACCTGCTGGTCTCTCGATGATAGCAGAGGAGAAACTCTAACACCATTCCATCACAATAACACACGTGCGTACATTTAGTATATCCAATTATCAATATTGTCATTCGATTGCATGAATTCTAGAAAATGTAAAATGTGTTTTAAAAAATGTTATTGAAATGTGGGTTACTTTATGTCAATTTCATGGTAAATAAAACATGTTTGTGTACTCATTTTTACCAAGGGTATATTAATTTTGCATTGACCATATACATTTACCAAAAATGGGTTTCATGAAAATCCTTAGAAAATTCTAAAGTATATGCAGGCAAATAAACAAAACAATGTGATTTTTTTGTTGTTCTTTATGGTGGATTCATCAATAGGACCCAGTAGAAACTGTTAAAATTAAGTTTTCTGGTTTCTTTCATCAGCTGTAATGAGTGAGATGCTTTTCTATCTTTGACATTTCAACCTGAATAACATAAAAACATCAAACTATCTGCACTATGTTTAACGACACTTTAGTCACAATAATAAGGATGAAAAAAGTAGGGATGTTTCACCTGGTGGAACTTGTTTTTCTGTCTCTATAAGTAAAACAATACATACATGTATAGTTTTTATTGATTTTAAAGGAAACAATTGTAATTAAATCTCAGACATCCTGAGCAGCTCTAGTAGAAGAACTCACATTTCTCCGATCCTTAAAACTCTTCACTGGCTGCCAGTTTCTTTTAGGATCAATTTTAAAATTCTGGTTCTTACTTTCAGAGCTATTCATGGTCAGACTCCTCCTTACATTAGTGATCTGATCCAGCCTTACACCCCAGCTCGGGCTCTGAGGTCTGTGGATCAGAATCTCCTGATGGTTCCTGAACACCCTTCTGGACCAGAGGAGAGAAATCCTTCCAGGCTGTTGCTCCTAATCTTTGGAACGATCTTCCTCTCTCTCTGTGTTTGATGGATCTATTGACTCCTTCAAGAAACATCCGAAGACACTTTTATTCAGGCAGGCTTTCTCTTGATTCTCTGAGACTCCTGTGTTGGTCTCTGTGTTGTCATGACCTTTTAAGCATCTCTTTTGTTATGTATTGTATTGGTTGTTTTATCCCTTTGTGACCCTGGTCTAGAAAAGCGCTCTACAAATTTTAAATCTTACTTACTTACATTAGGGAAACTTTATTTTTATTGGTATTTACATGTCTCCGGATAAAAATTGTGGACCTACAGTTTTGATATACGATAGGGAGCTAGACATTTCAGGTTATTGCTAATCTAATGAAAAACCTCTGGCACCGCTGTGGTTCAAATCAAACGTAGCTCCGAGCTCCTGATTGGGACAGGAATGCAGAAATGCACAAATCAATTTGGTTTTGATTTGCTGGTTGACGTTTAATCAAAGCAACAACTATTGGCAACATTCAAACAATTTCACAGGTGATACGTTTCCCAAAACAATTGAGTATCTCTTTCCACATCTGGAACGAGTTTTGGGCCACTCTTGTCATCTTCTTTGTTAGAGTTCTAAAGCCCGGAGAAAGAAGAATTCATCTGAACCTTCAATTCGTAACAAGAGTTTTGCGGTTTTGGTGGTAAAAAAGTTTAAAATAGTTAAACGCCAGTCATCCATTCCGGGAGCGGTTCTGATGAGTCAGAAACAAACACATGAACTGGTTAACATATTTCATTTTACTCAACATATTTGCTGTTGTGGCAGCGTTTTATAGCGCGGCATCACTGTGGTTCGACGCTGACTCACCCTGCAGCGTGGAAATGTTGCTTCAGGTCAGTCGATGTCTGAAAGGCCTCTATTAATGGAGCAAAATAAATGTGAGTTGCATTTACCAATAAGCAAACAAACAGAGAGGCTTTGAAGCCAATTCTCTCATTTACAAGACGCCAGCGCGGAGATTAGAGGATTGATGTGGTCTGATGTTATGGTTCTTGTTAACACCCCCACAGCCGCATTCTGACTTGTTTAATGGTCGTTTTGTGATGTTGTTGTACTCAATTCTGGATGCAATAAAAGCGCCGCTCAATCCAGCCTGACATAAATTCGGACTATAGCCGAGGGTACATTGATTGTAGGAACTTGTTTTTCATTAGATTATTCCCCCGAGAGATTGATTTTAGATTGTTACGGATTACTTTGAAGAGTTTAATCCGGCGACCGATTAGGGACCATATTTCGGGTTGAAATTCCGACAAAATAATGTTGATATTGCTTCAAAGAGGGTGGTTTGTAGTCAACTCATGCTGCTTTAACCACTTCCATTACGCTTTGATTGTATTGCAGATTCATGAAATACCTTTCACAGGATTTCCCCAGTGGGTCGCTTCCCCTCAATATATTTATGGACTTAAAATATGGAAATAGGAAACAGAATTTTGGCAAAATCCAAATTGAGAAACAGAGATAGGCTTACTGGACAGTCAAAAATATGTTCCTCTTTGCAAGGTGTCCCTGGAGTGACGTGGTCATGTATTTAATTTTTAATTCTTTTTACTTTACACCACAATACAAATCTGTCAGGAGGCCTATGTTGCCCTAAAAGTGAGCTTGTGAACAGTTGTGGAGGCGGACATAACTCTTGTTGACACTTTAGACTCAATGACTCATTGAACAAATTACTTCAAAAATGTCCAAGAATGGACGACATATTTTTACGCACAACTGTTTATTGTGATGGACCTCGCAATGATGGCACATTTTGGTGAATTCCTAGTCGGGGTTTGATTAATGTCAGACTCGTAATTCAAGAGATAAAAAGACAAGGCCTTAAAGATCAATGTCACTCCAAAAATAAACAAAGAAACCCAATATGCAGAACAATAACATTTTTGTTTTTGTGCAGTTATGATCATTTAAAAACCCCAACTCTCCTGACTGACTCGCATGTTTCAAATGTTGAAGTCTTCCTCTCCAAGATGCAGAAAGTCCCTCATCAAGACTATGTTTTGAAGTTAGTACTTTATAAAGTTCTCTCTTTCTCTTCTCGGCAAACGAGAGGTTACGAGAGTTATGTCCATTATGATGTAATAATGGGCGTCACTCCTCCTCCAGCCATCTGTATCACACTATGCTTTGTTTTATACAGCGAGTCCCTTGAGAATGGATATTTATGCGATTGATGACGCACGGTGACAAACCTCGATGTCACAGCAGAGTGGAGGTGGTTATTGTACGAGATGTTATCTCCAGAAAAACAAAGTGTTTTCAGTGGGCTGGGCTTAAGTACATTTTCTAATGTAAATATTTCAATGAAAAGAGAGTTTTGTACAAACAGATACTGATGAGGACAATAGAGGTTCAAGATCACATTAAGAGACACTTAAATCAACACATTAGCTACCCTTAAACCTGGTGATCATGAATCATCAAGACATCCATGGACTCTATATATATATATATATACTGTACACTATACTGTACAGTATATAAAGATGCGTAAAAAGCGATAAAGTTAGTGTTTATTATTTAGACACTAGAAGTTGATCGAAAATCAAATGTAACATGGACGGTGGACAGTTGTAAATGACATCTGTGGTCATTTATTTCATGCATTTTGACTCAGCGTGAATTTATCTGTTCATAAGTAGACAGCTGGACATTCCTGCCAAAATCATACATCTCATTTGACATTTCTGAGCGGCCACATCTGTCTACATGTGGTATTGTACGTTTCAATTGAGGTGAAGCAAATTCCTGCCATATGTGATATAATATACTCAGTATATAAATCATCTTCATGTGTAAAAGTAGTAAAAAGAGTCATTTCCAGAATGTGGTAATTTTCTTTACTGAAAACCATTTGAATTAATTGGATGAGATCAAAATGCTTGGATTAAAACTTTAAAAGTATGTGTTAATATATTGTAAAAAGCTCCCATTGCAAAGGAAAATATGAATTTCCTCCTTTTCAACATCCTCAAATAACAGATATTAAAATATGCGTAATTTTGGTTTTCAGTGTGTGTGTGGTAGAGAAGTGGGCGGTGTGGGGTCTTTATGTGAAAATATGAGGTTTTCCGTTGGTTTCTTACAAGTCAAACCAACGAATGTTACAAATGTTATTTCTACTGTGCATGTAAAAAAGTTCAAAATCCAAGAAATCTAATGTGGCGCGTCGGATGGTTGGCCCAAGATCAAAGTAGATCAATGTTCATGTTGATACTGAAACTTACAGCGACATCAGTGCTTAAGATAAGGTAAGATAAGCAATGATCTAAGAGTGAAACTAAAGTTGAAAAAAAGGATTTTGATGGGAATGAAGGGTGAACAAACATGGATATTAATGAGATTGGTCGAGCCTCCAAAATCAACTTAATTTCACACTTCCTGTTTCCTATATACATGTTCTATTCGGCCCGCAACCACAACATTTTTGGCCCCAACATTCCTACTGTTATTGCATCCCATTAATAATTCAATCGTTTGACCCGTGACACGATTTCCCGTAAAACAATCGAATACTGTGAGATATATACTCTGATATTATATGATTAAAGGGATGAAGAGGAGCAACAGCCTGGGATGTTTTCTCTCCTCTTGTCCGGTAGCGTGAGCGCGGAACCATCAGTAGATTCTGATCCTCAGACCTAAGAGCCCGAGCTGGGGTGTAAGGCTGGATCAGATCACTAATGTAATGTGGAGTCTGACCATGAATAGTTCTGAAAGTAAGAACCAGAATTTTAAGATTGATCCTGAAAGAAACTGGCAGCCAGTGAAGAGTTTTAAGGATCGGAGAAACGTGAGTTCTTCTACTAGAGCGGGTCAGAATTCTCGCTGCAGAATTGTCTGTAGGTATGTATGTCTTTGTGTGCCCTGCGCTTCTCGCCCGTATAATCTAGGATAGCAACCCCCATAAGAGATTAAGCGGTTATTAAAATGAATGAATGACGATCAAAGGCAAAAACAAAAATAGTCCATATAGATTTTGGAAATGCAAACATGTACAAGGGAAGTAGAAACATTAGTCATGAGATGCCTGAAGATACTGTGTAAATGACTGAAACCTTTCTCAACGCTCTTTCAAGACATTTAATAAACTGGCATAATGTGAAAGTTAGCCACACGTGCTCCCTCAGCGGGCACTTCTGACTAATGACTCGTCTAAAACGGCTGAATAAATAAACATGTTTGCCGTATTAAAGGAAAGGTTATCTGTCTTAGTGTACACATTCACAGATATGCAAATGAGCCCATAGTGAATCGTCTGGTTCCATTTCCATAATGTGAGTCATGAATGCGTCTTAGACTTGCTTGGTTGGTTTCCAGCTAGGCTTAGAAACGAAATCCATATTTGGCACGGCAATAAGGAACAAAGATTAGAGTTTTGAAAGGAATGCCAGATTACACACAAGAGCACGCCGTAGCCGACGCACACGCGGGACAAAGCGCATTTTTTATGGAGCCGTGTGTGTTGTTAAATCAGCGCTATGATTGTGAGTTACTTAACTCTAACGGGCTCTGATGAAAAACACATCGCCGCGTCCTTGGGAATGTGGCGGAGATGTCGATATACGGTCGCGCGGTAATGCTCGGCGACTGCTGAAACAATAGCCGGGGTTTCACTTTTGCCGCGTCCGCGTTATTGGATTTGGATTGTAACATAGTCGTATCCAGTTGGGCTCCGAGAATATCATGTTGGAATCACAAAAGACACAAGAGCTGATTGTTATTGCACCACACTCCCATTAATAATTCAGTCGTTTGACCCGTGACACGATTTCCCGTAAAACAATCGGATCCTGTGAGCGCTGATGGAGATATTAGAAATCCACCAGTGTGTGTGTCAGAAAGAGAGAGAGTGTGTGTGTGTATTCTGACCTTCCCGGTTTGATAGAAAGCCCGAGCCTGAGGCAACAACTACAATTATAAAATTTAAGAAAGGACAGGAGAGGAGAGAGAAGAAAGTGTGTGATGTTCCTGAAGTGTCCGGCAGTATTTCCCCAACTAAAGAGGCCCCTAGGGTGCTCAAGAAATGGGAGGCCTCGCACAAATGCCCGGCTCGCCAGAACCAAGCAGAAAGTACAAGCAGAAAATCACAACATTGCATGCGGAGTGCATTAAACGTAATAACACAAAGGGAACAAATGGAGGCAAAGCCCTGTGATATGATAATACATTGTTTTCGGGATGACTACTGACAGTGGGAACACCGCAGGTCCAACTAAAGCCCCGCCGCACACACACTCCACGTAGACGTAGATGAATGAGGAAAGGCTGAACACACACACGAAATAACAACCAGCTCCACATGCATGCGCCGGGGAAAGCGGGGTGCCATCTATCAGGCTGCAGCCGGCTGCCGTGGAAGAGGAAATCTGTCCTGTGATGGCTGTAAATGAGGACTGTGGCGGCGCTGTCACATTGCGTTTGGCAGGGACGGCGGAGCTTCGAGGGGCTCGGAGGGGCGGAGGGCACAGACACTGTGTACAGATGTAATGAACTGGGAGATGGCTGGAGCATTGGCGAGGAGGGGCGCAGACAAATTGAGTGCAGAGGCGAAAGCAATGATCAGGACGGAGGGGGAAAAAAAAAGGGTGGGAATGAGAAATAAGAAGCGTGTACTCTGGAGAAAAACGCCCGGCTAATAGATGCTGTGCTCGATCAAACATGGGCCCTGATTTATGCCTCGCAACTGGGTGTTTGATACATTACCCCGAGCTACATGCTGCTAAAATTAAACAACTATGTGGACATGAGTGATGAAACAAGCTGACTGATCATCCACAGATCAAACTTTTCTCTCTTTTTCGCATTTGGATCGTTCTGCAAAAACACTGCTTTTTAAGTCCCAGACATTTTATGAGCTATGAAAAAGTATTTAAAATGTATTAAAACGTTTTAACTGAAGAGAAGTGAATTATATGATGCATAATAAATGTACACTTTTTAGTCATTTTCTACAAGATCATGATTTCCTCAAGTCCAACTTTAACCGACGCTTTCAAAATTATCATTAAGAAAACAACTTTATTTTCTTTATTAATAATTTATTCCTAATGACACAATATTTCTTCTCTTTTTTAAAATGAATGCATTAACTTCTTATTAAGAAGTCATTATTTATGACCATTTCACATTTCCTGACTATGCTCAAATCGATATTCTGGATATTACAAAGGCATTGTTTCTTTGGGTGACATCACAGACAGCAGAGGACTGAATGTTATACCTGCTAGCTTAGCAAGTTGTTAGAGTATTAGCTGCAGTCCTCCTAAGTGAACTTACAAAAAAAAACTTCAAACTTCTAAAAAATTCTATCCATTTTAGTTTACTTTTTTTATTCCAATTTGGTCTCAATTTTTTGTATTATTTCTCAAAATATCCGGAGTAAAATTGTTTTAATAGTTTGACTTTCTTTCTTGACCTTTTTTTTCGGTCTCAGTTTTTGCATCAGTTTGTTGGTTATAATGCTGTTAGCAACCAACTTTTTCAAGAGTTTAATTTAAATATATCTTTATTTAAAGTGTCTATTTTATTTCATACAACAAGCAGTTTTTAAGTGAAATATATGTAAGTAAGTAAGTAAGTAAGTAATATTTATTTATATAGCGCTTTTCGAGACCAGGGTCACAAAGCGCTTAAACAATCAAAACAATACTCAAAAAAGTACATACTTTAAAGATCAAGATAATACTGAGAACAACACAGGAGTTCCAGAAAATCAAGGAAAAGCCTGAACAAATAGAAACGTCTTAAGATGTTTCTTAAAGGAGTCAGTAGATCCATCAAGCACAAAGAGAGAGGAAGATCGTTCCAAAGCTTAGGAGCAACAGCCTGAAAAGATTTCTCTCCTCTGGTCCTGAACCGTGTTCAGGAACCATAAGTAGATTCTGATCCACAGACCTCAGAGCCCGAGCTGGGGTGTAAGGCTGGATCAGATCACCGATGTAAGGAGGAGCCTGACCATGAATAGATCTGAAAGTAAGAACCAGAATTTTAAAGTTGATCCTGAAAGAAACTGGAAGCCAGTGAAGAGTTTTAAGGACCGGAGAGATGTGAGTTCTTCTACTTGAGCGGGTCAGAATTCTCGTAATGTATGTAATTATGTAATGTATGTATGTAATGTATGTATGTAATGTAGTTTCTTTATATATAAAAAAAATGTTTATATTAAATAACTTTACTCTTTCTGGCACTCACTCCAGCTGTTCCACCCGACCCGCACTTGCTTCTTCACCTCACATCCAGAATACACAAAAAAAAAAAAGAATTTGTGTTAACTCCGGGCTCAGAGTGACTCATCCCTTTGTTATACTATTAACAAAGAGCCTGGTTGCTTATCTGCCTTACTGTTAGCAACCAACTGTTTTGCATTTACATACAATTATATATTTACATAAGTAACTATGGACAATATAAACAATGTATTTTTAATTTTGCACCATAATTAGAGATTAGTTTTAATTTTAACCGCAAAATCCAGAATTGAATCCACATTTACTTTTGATGTGACGTTACAGTTTGAGTCGAGTCATGTATAAATAGGCCATTGAGCTCAAAGCTGAAATATTCTTAGAAACTCATCAATAATTTATTTGTTAGGAAAATAGTGAGTTGTACTGAAATCATCACTTTAGGCTGGAGTCAAAATAATACTTTATACGTTGTCACAGTGGACAACTCATGTACTAATGAATCACATTTACAATTGCTAATAGTGTGTTTGAATCTGTATTCCAAGTGGGACAACATGAGCCTAAATAAATGAAGAGACGACGGTCATAGGAGCTACTGTGAGACTGATTTCCACAGACAAACATCTGTTTTTAAAGCTTCTGTTTGTGCCTCCAGCCTCGAGCTGACATTCTCAAACCACGCTCGCTCAAGACGCTGGTAACCCTGTACGTAGTCCTTTTGAAGGAACTCCCAAAGCGTGCCTTCACAGGATCCATTGGAGCCAGCGCCACAGACGTCCACTTTACCCATCTTTCTTCAAGTGGGTGCTTGATTTCGTCTCCTCCCTTGTATTCTGTTCCAAGCGAAAACATGCTTCCACACATGCCTGTGAAACTGACCCGCTTCCATTACAAACCACGGGAGGAAAAGAAAAGTCGGATCAAACTTCTTTCATCCATTTTTCAATGTTTTTATTAATGTAACTTCTTCTCTACACTCAATACAATAAATCTATTTTTATATAAATCTCTTGTCAGCCACAGAACAACCTTCAGTTTCAATTAGTATATTTGTAATGGTCAGTTGTTTCTACTTCCTGTGACCGAAAAAGGAAGGAGACCTAGGGGAACAGTGTTTTTTTTAAGGTAATAAATAATAAATGAAAAATGTAATAAGACCTTTTCCTCTTCTCGATTTTGCTTCAACTTCGCTTCTCTATTTACACCTATGCTGTGTTTAGCTCGAGCGTGGAGAGCAAAGAAAACAATGTCAATCCATTAAGTATATAAGACTTTCATGTGAAGTCAAAAAAAAATACACATTTAATCATGTGTTTTTCTGATGTTTTGACTTCATTCATTGTACATGTTTATACTTATTTTCTACTATTAAAAACTATTGAACCACTTTACTTTTTTTTCTTTTATGGACTGAATATTGTTTATCTTAAAAACTAAAAACAAAAAAATAGAAAAATAAATAAGCTCTAAAAATAAACAACAAAAAACAGAAGAGCAAAAAAAAAATCTTAAAATAGATTCAATTAAAATAGACTTATTTTTCTGATTCCTCATGACGGCATATTCTAATTTTAACAGAAAATATTATTTATTTATTTTTTACAATTGCGTAACTATAACTTTTAAACAACAACATATGAAAAATTATATTTTACCTCATGTAAATACTTTTTACTTAATTTAACTTTTTTAAACTTATCCGTGTTTAAAAATTAAATATGGATATTTTTTACTATATTTTCTTTTCTTCTGGGAGCCTTTTTCCAGATTATTATACTTATGCAATCAAGTTACCTTACGGTGTTTCTTAAATTTCAAATTGTAATCTAAATGCAAATCTTTCAAACTAACTTTCACAGAGCTCTTCGGCTGAAGTAATTTTCCATAACCATGTTTAAATTTTTACATTTATAAAGCACACAGAGCGGGTGGAGTTAGCATTTAATCAGTTTATCCTTTTCCTAGAAACAAAAGTATTATTTCCGCTGCTGGTGTTGCCGGGCACAGATGGACAAAGCATTCTTCTAACTTGGTCATGTGCTGGAAGACTAGGGTGCTGGAAGTTTTTTTTCCTCCGTGTGTTCAGGTCCTGGAGCAGGATCAGCGTCTATGAAATCCCAGGAATATTTACTCTAATTAGACTCAGCTAACGTTGTTAAAAGCCTGTCGGCACTTTTCAGAGAATAATTACAATCTCAGAGAAAGGTATTGTCCAGGAGAGTTCATCATTAACAGTTCACCGGCGACAAAAGGCAGAGTTAATAGAATGTAATGTGGACTCCTCGACCATTGGCGTTCTTCAAATAGGCATTAGGGTAATGCGGAATAATTCCTTCCTTCTGTGCTGTAACCCCGAAAAACTCAACAACTCCTCCCACCGCTCACGACCACAAGCGTCTCCATTTTCCTTCTCTTGGACGGAGAGAAAATTTCCCTCCAGCCTTCACGTCGGGATCATAAACATGATTTCATGGCACAATAGCATCATCTGTCTTTGTAAAACACACAAACTCCTGGATAAAGAAATTAATTCTGCAGTGGAGGGACGGGCGGGATGTATAGATTTACAGTTCGACACTGTAGTTCCCCACCGTGTTTTAATGCATCATAAACACTTGGTGTTTTTTGGTCTCTGTTCCAATAAAAACAGAGGGCGCGGGGGTGTAATATGTGGAGCTGGGGGAAATTAAAGCTGAAGTTCCTCTCCTCCTCAGTGCACTCCTGAAGCACACACACACACACCACACACACACACACACACACACAGTTAATCAGCAGCCCAGAGAGAAATCTAAGACCACATCTACACCCAGTGGAGAAACCTGATACAACCACATCTCTGCTTCCACCTTGATCCCCCCACTTTTCCCCGACTCACCCGCACACAGACGCTGATAAATAAGAACCCCCCGGTTTTACACAACGTGTGATCAGCTCGACGTAATGAACACTGAAAGTGATTCCACAACAACTGCGGGAGTGAAGCCTCTGAGCAAAACATGTCCTCTGGACGGTTGAAAAAAAAACAACTCAATAGACATTCTTTTCTTTCCATTTTTGCTTCAGTGGCTATTTCCAAGATCCTTTCAGTGTGCGGTGACAAACATGACCCGTCCTACTGCTGGAAAAATAAATCAAACTTTCGAGTGAAGACAAATGCCTGATCCGTTGGGAGTAGCCCGAGGCTGTAGTCACATAATGGCCTCTCTCTCACTCTCTGTCTCGGGGAGTTTCCCCCTAACTAGTTTTACATCTCCACCAAATCATCCTGCAGAGCGCCTGTTCAGCATAAATTACGGCGAAGTGGACGTCCAGGGTTTCACCAGTTTTCGGGTGATACGTTGACACATATTAAATCAACGGAGTCCGGATTACACCGACGTGGCAGGGAGCGTCGTAAATTCATGCGATAACAAGAATAGTCTCGTGATATTTGGAGTCGGAGACAATTCCTGACTGGTCTCACAACAACAGGTGCATAAAGCATCAAGTCGTCTGCATACAAACACACAGCAATATATATCTGAGTCTATTTCACTTCTCTTCTGAGGATTTAAACCAATTTATTCAACAGTAACGCATAGATAAGCTAGCAGCTCATGACCATACATAATGTAAAGCGTGATATCTCCTACACATTGTGTCAAATCTCACCCTAAAAAGTGCTTTTTGGTTCCGCCCCAAGATCTTTAAATATATCAAAAGTTGACTTTAAATTTCAGTTTGAGAAAGTTGATGCCACAAATTAAAAGGGGAATTGGGCCAGAAGGAATTCAATTTTAAGAACGATGGGAAAGCAGATTTGTTGGATGCAATTTGATCAACAAAAATACTAAGAATTTAGTTAAAAAATGTAATTATTTAATAGTGTTTGGTCTTAAACTCATTGTAGGTTATTTAATTGGTGCAAAAAAAAACATCTGTGCAATAATAACATTTCTAATACACTGGAATGTACTTACTCTTATTTATATCTTTACTTTTTTAAATAAATGTATACAGTATGTACTGTTTATTTGATATTTTAATCATTTTAATTATTTCCTGTATTTTATTAACCTTGCCATTTCAGATATTTACTTGACCACTGTCTTCTAACATTGTGAGTAATTCAAGCAAAAATCAATTTTCCCATTTTTTATTAATAAAGTATTTTATTAATCTGATTCTTTCTGTGTCATATCAGATATAGACACTGTGGAAGTGAGAAGCAGAAGCCCCTCAAGACCCCACAATACCTGCAAGAAATTAATCATCCAAAGATTGTTAACCTAAATGCTTGGGTTAAAAACATTCTTTAAATCTATGATCGGAACGTCTGGTTTCCCTCCAGCAGACGGACATTAAAATAAGTCTGTGTTAATTAAATGTATCAGGGGTCATGTATCAAGGTGTTCATGCGGACCCCGGTGTTGGGCAGAGGAGCCAAAAATGGGCACACAACCCAGAAGATTCATTAAATCAAGCTGCTTTGCCTCCAGCGCTCTCATGCTCACTTGACCATTGATGGTGTTTTCGGCCTTAAACGCGGGTCAGCGTGAGGACACTAGACTGCTTCACAGATAGTAGCGCCGTGAAATGAGTTTTGTTGCTTTAGCTTGGACTATTTCAAATGTATTAAAAGCTAAAAAAAAACATGATTTTATAATGAATCTGTTCTCAGATCCGACTAGAAATTATTTTGTTATAATGTACTGAAAAGACACTTCAAATGTTTTAATGAAATGTAAGTTGTAGTAAGCAGTTGTTTCTACTTCCTGTGACCAAAAAAGGAACATGTGCAGGATATATAAGTTCGATATTCAGATGATCACTCAAACCCCTGACACCGCAACTTTCTATATTCTTCGGGAAATCTTTTTTTACTTGTTTTTTTGGCAGAGAAGTCAGTTAACCATAGTGCCCCGAGTTGTTTTTGTTGTTCCAGGTCATCTGGTGCGGGTTTGTTTTTGGAAGCCGATGGACTCTCGGCAGAATCCCACGAAGAGGGAAGTGGAAAAAGCAGAAGAAGAAGCAGTTTTGTAGCTCAATACTAGAAACAAAACGCATTCATATATAAATATAAAGATGCACTTTGGAAACCTCTAGACTTTTGTTTACATGCTGATTATTGTGTTTGTGTCATTGAATCCTATGAATCAGATTTGTTTGCCCTTCTTTTGTCATTTAAACTCGGCAGGTTTTCAAACCAAATAACATCAAAATTAAATCTGTGTTTAGTATAGAATCTCTGGCTTTAATCAACGGAATTATTTATATGTACGTCTTGTTATTTAGTTTGAATCCCCTAAACATGGCTTGAAGATTCTAGACCTAAGATTCAGGAGCTCAAAAGTGGATAATATTAATATATTAATAATAATAATATCTTACAGCACAGTAAAGGAAAGGTAATCGGATGAAAAAAGTGGGTCACAAATTTTTTTTTTTAATAGATAGTGTATTTTTGGACTGTCTGACCTGCAAAAGAAATATAGAAAGAGAGAGTCTGAAAGAAATTGTTTGTTTTATCCATATTATATTATAATTAACTGCAAACATCATTGAAAATTAAATATAAAATATATTATTAAAACAATGGTTCCACATCTCTCACCCGTTTTCGTTTCACCCTTATTATAAATATAATTTATTGTTATTTATGTATACATTATTTCAAACATTCTTTGGAACAAAAAGTGTCAGTAGTTTCTTCTATACACATCAGGCACAAAGAAGGGTTAAACTCTCTATTGACGAAACATTAAAGACTCCCAAAACCAAGATGGACCCCAAGAACCCAATCTAGCCCATTACTTGTTAGCAACAATTTAATGTGACTGAAATTCATTCAGCATCTGTTAATCCGTTTTTGAGCTATTACGCAATGTAGCCATTTGTTAATTAGTGTCCGGTTATGGATGAGTTGATCGAGAGTTAATTTTCTCATGTAAATCTTCACTTAAACTTTTACTTCACAGAGTTACATGAAGACATTTGCTAATTAGCATTATAATAGCTATTAATAGCTTTAGGACAGTGGTGGGCAATTATATGTCCTCAGGGGCCACATTTTATACTGTAAGCTAATATAAAGGAGAGAAAAGTATAAAATAAAGTCATGAAATCAAGCAATACTGACGCAAAATGATTATTTTTTTCTTATTCAAATAACTTTTTTAAATTGTTATCTAATATAAAATCACTTTTTGCCTCAAATATTTATTTGATAGCCACTTAAATATTTTTGAGGGTCAATAATTACTCCCACAAATGACAGAAACCCTAAAAAAAACAAACTTTTATTCATATTTAGAGATTAGCAATACATAATAAAAATAAACAAAAACAATTATTGTTAGTTTCTACGTGATCTTTGACCTCGTTGGGCCACACTTTTATAAGGACGGTCTATTAAGGAGTCTATTAAGTCTTTTTACAAGTTTGTTTATAAAAAAAGATCAAATTTATGAAATAAAATGAATGCTAACTACATGTTAGCATAAGAGTGAAAAGCTAACAAGCGAGTGTTACACTTCACGGAGGCCATTTATCTTTTTCACACGTTCAAGTGTTGGAAAACACAGAAATCATAATATAGAACCTTTAGAAAACATTTTGGTGCCATCAGCTGCCTGCAGTGTTTGCAGAAACAACAAGCCGAGGTGGGGATTTAAGTGTAAAATAATGGCTTCAGAGTAAACCGAAGGAGTGTTGGGGGGGTGGTGGGGGGTGTGTTGGGCCAGGAGGCGACGGAGCTGCCAGACAAGTGTAGGCAAACTCATCAGTCAAATCTTTATCTACGAAAACACAATTATGCTCATGTTTCATGTCCGTTCTGGTGACCCAGATATATAAATCACGAGGTTTCCGTAATGCAACAATCCTCGGTCAGCTTTTGGCCCCGGCTCTACGCTTTGGTCCCGGGGCCGGGTCCAGCTGCAGAAGTCTGTCTCCCTCTTCCTTGGGCTCACAATGCTATCGGGTTGCCTCCTCCTCCTCCAGCCCATTACACAGAGCTCTTTATGCTGCGCTAAAAGCTGCTCATGTTCGAGCACTCCTGGGAAAAGCTCCTTAAAACACATCAAGACGAGAGAGGCCCTGTCTGGTAAAATATTAATAGGAACTTAATTGGTTGTTAATGGACTGCTACTCGGGTCAGAACCCACCTTCCATTAGACGGGGGCCACCAGAAGATCCCATTCCGAAGGTGTCATCTTACCACCTTCACTGTCTAATTGTTGGAGCTGCCCCGGTGTTAAACACATTACAGTTGCACGAGAGCTCTTCTGTCCCTTCGTTCTCTTACTCCAACATCACGCTTTAATTATCATCCCGCTTTCATTTCGCCACATTTTTTCCATTCCCCCGTCTCACCGAGAAGGAATTTTCGGAGTTGTAACTCAATCTTCTATCAATCTTTCCTCGGCGTGCACATGAGGAAATACTTTCTTGTTGTTTCGTGGCCCTTTTCCTGCTCCGCGAGAGACATGTAATATTGATGGCAGAAAATAGAGAAATCAAAGTTCCGATGTCCTGAAATCCTACGACTTTTTTCTTTTTTAATGGAAGCCGCGGCGACGCGTCTTCGTGGGGAATATATTTAGAAATAAGTGATATTTCAGCGCAGTCGTTCGGCTCCGATTCATTTATGAGAAACAAAAATTCGTACTGGAATGGTCTGTTCAGGAAATGGGACTCCAAAATAGCGTACAGGATTCCAGACGCTCCGACTGCTCTTTTACTGTGTGGACTTTAAAAAACACCGTCCACTGGAAATAAATCAGACGCGGAGCAGTTGTGTCTGAAGCCTTTGTAGCAGCTGAAAGAGTGTAATGTGCGAGCAGCTATTTGGGCCACGGCAGACATTATTGCTTTTTACTGTGGGGTTTTTCTGATGTTTTTATTTGACCTGTTTAGTTGCTGGTGATGCTTGGGACGACTTCTTGAGTGCTCTGGGGGTTTATTTAAGGTTATTTAAAGGCTCCGTTGTTAAATGTAATGAAGCAAAGTGAAGAGACTGGAAGACAAAAAGTTTGTATTTGAAAGTCACATTTATAGCTTGGATAGAAACACATTAAAATATAAGTTGCAAAGGAATAATATACATGTTTAGTTGTATTTTTGGTTGTAAGTGCTGGTTTATTTACTTTTTTTTTATCCAGGCAAACGCCTGTAAAGGCTGTAAACCTATTTTTGTTGAACTTTCATGATATAATATCAATAATATTTATAATAAATGTTGTTTTTATAAATATCATGGTTTACTTCTTCTTATTTACCTGTGTGTGATATTTTTTAAGTTGTTTTCTTAGTGTTTATTTAAGAAAATTGCAGTTTGTGTCATTAAATACTGGAGATATTTGTCAAGGAGAGTTGAATGACCTTTGTTTAATGAAACTCGTTGGCGAACAACATTTAAAAATAATAATAATTTTATCCACTCATACATATGGGCCAGTTAGCACCTACTATGTTTCATAGTTGGTAGTAAAAGTTAACCAATCCACTGGTTAGTTGAACTTATAATATCATTATTACTCATTATTATTGTTGTTTTAATTACTGTCATGGTTTTCTTTTTGATAATTACTTCATTGTGTCAACATTAGAATTGATCATTTATTTCAGTTTGTAAAATAAATAATATTATTAATGTCGTTTTCTTAGTGTTCATTTACTAAAACTGCAGTTTGTCTCATTAAATGCTGGAAATATTTGAGGGAGTTTAATGACTTTCATTAGTGGAAAGACGTTTTCCTTTGTTAAGAACAACAACAACATTTAAAAAACAATAATTGTATCTACTCATACAAATGGTCCAGTAGGCTTCTACTTTGCTTCATGGTTGGTAGTGACGGCCGTTAACTAGTTCACTGCTATGTTGAAGTATATTGTATCAATAAAATTCATGGTTTAAGTTTTTATTTTATTTTTTATTATCATGTTTTGTCACCATTAGAATTGAAATTTTCTTTCAGTTTATAAAAATAACTGATCGTTTAAATGTGGTTTTGTGTTGGTTTGCAATTGCGTCATATAATACTGGAAATGATGTCACAAGGAGTTTAATGACCTTTGTTAAGGGAAACACGTTTTTCTTGTTTAGACAACAACATTATATATTTATCACAACCTTTTTTTGTTATTTACTTCCTTCTATCACCTTTAGAAAGTATATTTCATCTCAAATAATTTAAAATAGATGATGTTTTTTTTTTAAATAATTATCGTGTTTTTTGTGCCTTATTTACTACATTTTTAACCTTTAGAAGGGATTTTGTCTTTCAGTTTTGAAAACAACTGATATTTTAAATGTGGTTTTCTTAGTGTTTATTTAACAAAATTGCAGTTTGTGTCATTAAATATTTGAGAAAGAGAGTTCAATGACCTTGAGTTGAGTGAAACACCTTTGACAGTTGTCCTCCATCTTAAACATGTATTGGTAGAGCTTCATATTTAAACTTTTAGGATTAAAGCAGAGAAGTTTCCTTCCTGGCGAGTCCAAAAAGACTCTCAGCGCCTCATGTGAAAACAGTCTCTGACCCACTGATAAGCACTTTGGTTGTTACGTGACACTCACAGATTTGTGAGTCACGACTGATGAAAAATAAACCATCATCACAGGATGTGTGAAAAAAGTTAAAATGTTACACAGTCAGTATTTGCCTTTTGTCTTTTGCTGTACCTTCTCTTGAAGTTAAAGGTTCAGTCAGATCAGTGATGCATGTATCCGCGGGTGTGAAAGTGTCTGTCCTGACTCCCACCCGTCAGCCTGAGATGGACGGATCACCTCGTGACCCCGGCTCATCGTGTCACACCTTTTCAGGTGACACACACTCTTGCAAGTTTGTCCCTAAATAAGCCTTAGTCTTCAGTGTAGAGTTAAGGAATTCTTTCCTCACAAATCTACATTTATATGAGGTCTTTTAAATTAAAATGTTAATCCATGGCTTTTTTTAAACGTGTTTTATTTTCTGTGTCTCTATTTTCGGCGTTTTTAAACAAGTTTTCTCCTAGTTTTCAATCGCATTGTATGTATGTTTCACCTACATTTATCAATCATACCGTTTAGAAAAACTTTCATTCAAAATATTCTGGAATTTATGACTTTTTCGGTACATTCTTTAACATGTGTGATCCTTAATAGTCTTGATTTGTTTGCTGCTATTTATAATTGACATTTTTATTTTCTTGTATTGATACCTATTAGGGTTGTTTTGATTGTTTTGAGCTTTCTGATCATATTATTTTAAATTTAATTATTTCCTTAACATAGTTTTTTCCTACAATATTCTAATCTTTTGTTATAACCATTTAGAATGATTAGGAAATACAAAACTTAATATTGAACAAATGTAAAAGAAAATGCATGATAATAATATTAATATATCAATATATGTGTATGTATATGTGTATATATATATATATATATATATATATATATATATATATATATAATAAAATATTATTCTTTTTCCTTTCTATCATGTGTTTTTTTTTACATTTGTTCAATATTAAGTTTTGTATTTCCTTATAATACTAAATGGTTAATAACATTAAACTAATTTAATTGATTTACTTCAACTTATTCAAGCTACACATTGTAGACGTGCAGGGAATTCATGCTCTGTTCGATTGAAATTATTCAATGACCTTTAAAACCTTAATTTTCCCCAGAAAAAACACCTCCAGAAATTCTCACACGTACAACAGCTTGTTTTACTTAATATGTTTGATATTTTATTTTATTATTATTATGCTTTCATGCTTTCATTGCCAGTAATGATTCAGCAACAATTGTATTTGATTATATTGATACTTACATTTGTTTTTGGTTTTTTTTAATTCACCAGAGGTTTCTGATCATATACGGTATATTTTATATCAATGACTTCCTCAATATCTATATTGTTCTCTTGTTACAATATTCTAATGTTTCTTCAAAGTTCAGTTTCTGTGACATCAACACTTCAAAGTCTAAAAATTGCAATAGTTACTCCTCTGTCATAAAACATTCTGGACGTGAATTGGATTCACGCTCCGCTCCAAACACCGATTGAAATTATTCAGTGACCTTTACAAAACGTTCATCTTCCCACCTCGAGGATTTCTCACACGTACACCGGCAATAACGTGATAAATCGCTGCCTCTGTGTTCACATCATCTGCTCTGGCTAGGAAACATCTTCCTGCAGTTGATTCATGGAGTGAATCTGTGTCAAATCTCATTACAAAAACAAAAGTCAATGGGTCCAGCAGATGTTGACCTACAATTCAATTTGCCTGCTCCATTTAATGCTCGAGCTGTAGTTCCAGAGTCGACCACTAGATGGTGGTAATACACAGGGAGGCGATTTAGGCTCGTCGGAGCGGAATGATTAAATTATACACTCTCACACACACTCTCACACACACTCTCACACACACACGGAATGAACTTGTTGCACCCTGACATGACACAAATAAATCCCGCTCGGAGGCCTGCGCTGTGAAAGAGAGCAGGCTGGCGGCTCCACGCTATTATGTCATTATATCATTTTCTTAAAACGTTATGGACTCACAGACCACCATATGGACGGTGGTCACGTGACTCTTGAGGTCATGCACATACCTCTGCAGTGAGACGAGAAAGTTTCAGTCTGATTAGAGAGTCCAAGAGCAGCACGTCCACGGCTGAGGGTTCGGATCTGCTGCAGCCCAGATGCTTTTTCTTTTTTTTTTTTATTGCCAAGAAGTGTGAGTTGGTGCACAGTGACGTCACGGTGACGTCACGAGCAACCCCCTTTAGAATGATGCCTAAGTAGTCCAGTCAGGGGGTGAGGCCGATGGTAATGGACTCGTTGACTTTTAATAACTTTTAATAATAATAATAATGATTTAATTAGTGAACGATCCCAACTTCACATCGACCAAAAAAAATACTTCTGAGTTTCATAAACGAATATTACTGACAGTATTTTCTTAAATAAATAAAAACTTCATCTTCTTGTCCGAATTACAAAAAGAAAATGATAATATTATGAGTTACACAGAATTGTTCATGAATAAACGAATAATAAAGTTTTTACTGAGTAATTTGAATGTGTCTTTATTATTATTATTATTATTAACTTTACTCCCTTCCAATACGTATAATAGATAGATAGATAGATAGATAGATAGATAGATAGATAGATAGATAGATAGATAGATAGATAGATAGATAGATAGATAGATAGATAGATAGATAGATAGATAGATAGATAGATAGATAGATAGATAGATAGATAGATAGATAGATAGATAGATAGATAGATAGATAGATAGATAGATAGATAGATAGATAGATAGATAGATAGATAGATAGATAGATAGATAGATAGATAGATAGATAGATAGATAGATAGATAGATAGATAGATAGATAGATAGATAGATAGATAGATAGATAGATAGATAGATAGATAGATAGATAGATAGATAGATAGATAGATAGATAGATAGATAGATAGATAGATAGATAGATAGATAGATAGATAGATAGATAGATAGATAGATAGATAGATAGATAGATAGATAGATAGATAGATAGATAGATAGATAGATAGATAGATAGATAGATAGATAGATAGATAGATAGATAGATAGATAGATAGATAGATAGATAGATAGATAGATAGATAGATAGATAGATAGATAGATAGATAGATAGATAGATAGATAGATAGATAGATAGATAGATAGATAGATAGATAGATAGATAGATAGATAGATAGATAGATAGATAGATAGATAGATAGATAGATAGATAGATAGATAGATAGATAGATAGATAGATAGATAGATAGATAGATAGATAGATAGATAGATAGATAGATAGATAGATAGATAGATAGATAGATAGATAGATAGATAGATAGATAGATAGATAGATAGATAGATAGATAGATAGATAGATAGATAGATAGATAGATAGATAGATAGATAGATAGATAGATAGATAGATAGATAGATAGATAGATAGATAGATAGATAGATAGATAGATAGATAGATAGATAGATAGATAGATAGATAGATAGATAGATAGATAGATAGATAGATAGATAGATAGATAGATAGATAGATAGATAGATAGATAGATAGATAGATAGATAGATAGATAGATAGATAGATAGATAGATAGATAGATAGATAGATAGATAGATAGATAGATAGATAGATAGATAGATAGATAGATAGATAGATAGATAGATAGATAGATAGATAGATAGATAGATAGATAGATAGATAGATAGATAGATAGATAGATAGATAGATAGATAGATAGATAGATAGATAGATAGATAGATAGATAGATAGATAGATAGATAGATAGATAGATAGATAGATAGATAGATAGATAGATAGATAGATAGATAGATAGATAGATAGATAGATAGATAGATAGATAGATAGATAGATAGATAGATAGATAGATAGATAGATAGATAGATAGATAGATAGATAGATAGATAGATAGATAGATAGATAGATAGATAGATAGATAGATAGATAGATAGATAGATAGATAGATAGATAGATAGATAGATAGATAGATAGATAGATAGATAGATAGATAGATAGATAGATAGATAGATAGATAGATAGATAGATAGATAGATAGATAGATAGATAGATAGATAGATAGATAGATAGATAGATAGATAGATAGATAGATAGATAGATAGATAGATAGATAGATAGATAGATAGATAGATAGATAGATAGATAGATAGATAGATAGATAGATAGATAGATAGATAGATAGATAGATAGATAGATAGATAGATAGATAGATAGATAGATAGATAGATAGATAGATAGATAGATAGATAGATAGATAGATAGATAGATAGATAGATAGATAGATAGATAGATAGATAGATAGATAGATAGATAGATAGATAGATAGATAGATAGATAGATAGATAGATAGATAGATAGATAGATAGATAGATAGATAGATAGATAGATAGATAGATAGATAGATAGATAGATAGATAGATAGATAGATAGATAGATAGATAGATAGATAGATAGATAGATAGATAGATAGATAGATAGATAGATAGATAGATAGATAGATAGATAGATAGATAGATAGATAGATAGATAGATAGATAGATAGATAGATAGATAGATAGATAGATAGATAGATAGATAGATAGATAGATAGATAGATAGATAGATAGATAGATAGATAGATAGATAGATAGATAGATAGATAGATAGATAGATAGATAGATAGATAGATAGATAGATAGATAGATAGATAGATAGATAGATAGATAGATAGATAGATAGATAGATAGATAGATAGATAGATAGATAGATAGATAGATAGATAGATAGATAGATAGATAGATAGATAGATAGATAGATAGATAGATAGATAGATAGATAGATAGATAGATAGATAGATAGATAGATAGATAGATAGATAGATAGATAGATAGATAGATAGATAGATAGATAGATAGATAGATAGATAGATAGATAGATAGATAGATAGATAGATAGATAGATAGATAGATAGATAGATAGATAGATAGATAGATAGATAGATAGATAGATAGATAGATAGATAGATAGATAGATAGATAGATAGATAGATAGATAGATAGATAGATAGATAGATAGATAGATAGATAGATAGATAGATAGATAGATAGATAGATAGATAGATAGATAGATAGATAGATAGATAGATAGATAGATAGATAGATAGATAGATAGATAGATAGATAGATAGATAGATAGATAGATAGATAGATAGATAGATAGATAGATAGATAGATAGATAGATAGATAGATAGATAGATAGATAGATAGATAGATAGATAGATAGATAGATAGATAGATAGATAGATAGATAGATAGATAGATAGATAGATAGATAGATAGATAGATAGATAGATAGATAGATAGATAGATAGATAGATAGATAGATAGATAGATAGATAGATAGATAGATAGATAGATAGATAGATAGATAGATAGATAGATAGATAGATAGATAGATAGATAGATAGATAGATAGATAGATAGATAGATAGATAGATAGATAGATAGATAGATAGATAGATAGATAGATAGATAGATAGATAGATAGATAGATAGATAGATAGATAGATAGATAGATAGATAGATAGATAGATAGATAGATAGATAGATAGATAGATAGATAGATAGATAGATAGATAGATAGATAGATAGATAGATAGATAGATAGATAGATAGATAGATAGATAGATAGATAGATAGATAGATAGATAGATAGATAGATAGATAGATAGATAGATAGATAGATAGATAGATAGATAGATAGATAGATAGATAGATAGATAGATAGATAGATAGATAGATAGATAGATAGATAGATAGATAGATAGATAGATAGATAGATAGATAGATAGATAGATAGATAGATAGATAGATAGATAGATAGATAGATAGATAGATAGATAGATAGATAGATAGATAGATAGATAGATAGATAGATAGATAGATAGATAGATAGATAGATAGATAGATAGATAGATAGATAGATAGATAGATAGATAGATAGATAGATAGATAGATAGATAGATAGATAGATAGATAGATAGATAGATAGATAGATAGATAGATAGATAGATAGATAGATAGATAGATAGATAGATAGATAGATAGACAGACAGACAGACAGACAGACAGACAGACAGACAGACAGACAGACAGACAGACAGACAGACAGACAGACAGACAGACAGACAGACAGACAGACAGACAGACAGACAGACAGACAGACAGACAGACAGACAGACAGACAGACAGACAGACAGACAGACAGACAGACAGACAGACAGACAGACAGACAGACAGACAGACAGACAGACAGACAGACAGACAGACAGACAGACAGACAGACAGACAGACAGACAGACAGACAGACAGACAGACAGACAGACAGACAGACAGACAGACAGACAGACAGACAGACAGACAGACAGACAGACAGACAGACAGACAGACAGACAGACAGACAGACAGACAGACAGACAGACAGACAGACAGACAGACAGACAGACAGACAGACAGACAGACAGATAGATAGATAGATAGATAGATAGATAGATAGATAGATAGATAGATAGATAGATAGATAGATAGATAGATAGATAGATAGATAGATAGATAGATAGATAGATAGATAGATAGACAGATAGAACATTATTGATCCTCAGGAGGACTCCTTCGGGAAATTGTTTTTCCAATCAGCACACAGCAATACAGACGATAATTAAAAAAAAGTACAAGATGACACAATCTAAGGTAAGGTAAGGTAAGGTAAAACTTTATTGATCCCTCAGGAGGTCTCCTTCGGGAATTTGTTTTTTTTTAAGTCTCTAAGTTCCTAAGTCTAAAGATAAGTAATAAAGTTTAATCAACATTTTACAGTACTATTAAAAGTTCCTGTCACATATCTGTGTAACTTCCCTGTATTTTGAAGCATATAATGTTGAATTATTCTGGTTTCTGGCTGTTCGGGATGATTAAGAACCTACAATGGGAAAAGGCCCAACACTGATTGCAGTATTAAAATCTACCACTAGAGGGGACTGTTTAGCCAAGTTCCACGTAACGTCTCAATAAAATCCGATCGCTTCCGCATATTTCCGCGTTTATATTTTAAGATGTTTATATATTTATCTGTTAAAGCTCAAAACAAATTTGTTGTATTAATTACAAATGTCCTCATTACGTCATAACATTATATTGTCATTATTTTTTAACAAGTTTAATATCCATTTAATCCCAGTATTGTGTTTGTTTTTCACCTAAAACTATTTAATTTAAATCTCATTATGTTATAAATAATACCTTTATAGTATTACTTGTTGTTTATATTAACAAATGTTTTTTTATTTGTCAAATATTGTAACATTGTCAAATACACTTTTATTTTAATAATTGCATAATATGTTTCAAAACAGTCTTTCATTTAAGTCCTTGATAGTCTTTTTCTACACTTCTCTAGCTTTTTGGCTTCATATAATTAATGTCTGTGTTAATTATGGCTGGCTCGCCCAGTTCCTAATTTTAAAACTTGTTTTTAAAACAAGTAAAACAAGCTGGTGGTGGAGAGCTTTAGCTGTAAACTGCATCATTTTAGGTGGACGTTTAAGAACGGATTACAGACAGGGTGTAACCAGTGGTAAAGACTGAAAAGAAAGATGTTGTCTCATAGATGAAGGAACAAAAAGGTCTAAAGGTAATTTAAGATTTTTGGCCTCAGCCATATCTGGTAAAGGTCCCCATATATTCATTTTTCATCTCCTCGACTCAGACAAAGCACACCAATTCCCACTCGTCCATCTGCTCCTGAAGTTCAGGGACGATGGAGTTGCTTGTTCAGACATCGAGGGGAAGTTTGCCTTGAAGGCTTCCTGCCAGAAATCCTCACTGCCATCTTCTATCCATGAAGAGAGGACAGGTCAAGGAGTATAAATAGAACGCGAGTCTGCCTGGAGGACAGTGTGTGATGGCTGAACGAGTTTGAGCAGCAACTATCACCCTGGAGACCAGAGAACACACCCAAGGATTAGAACTCCTTCATTTTTTTCCCCAAAAGCTTCAGGCTGAATAAATGTTGTAGGGATTTGTTTACCTAAAAGACCAACAATATATCTAAATTCTATTATTTAGAAATAATGGAAAACCTGCTGAAAGTTTTTTTAAACACACATTACAATGAATGTCAGTTTAAATTGTATTTCGAAGTACATTTTCGTATACATAAATGAACACAAATATGCAGTTTGTTTGTCAAGATAAGGCTTGTTGCCGCATAAATATTTTCTGGTCTGCATCATCCTCCTCTTGTCACATGATGCTCGGGCAGGACGACCCATCAAAGATGATTTAAGGCAAAACATTCCAGAGCAACCAACAGTTTAACCCCTTACTGAGCTTAAACAGAATTAATTGACTGGAAGTCGCTAAGCCAGTTAAAAAAAGTGGGTTATAAGGGAGTATCTCTCTCGCTTTTAAAAATATCTAAAACTAAAAATCTGCAGCATAAGACCAAATAAATGATAAATAAAACACATTTAATAAAACTATACACTTAGGTCAGTATGTGTGAATGAATTGTTCTTTAGGCACATGCTGTATTTTCCTTTAAATATTATTCATTCAAATTCAAAATACAAATGCACACAAAACATTATCAAATATTCTACTATATGTTAGAAAAAAAAATCTTTAAATTAGCTACTGTTATCAAAATAGATTTTTAAAACAAAGACAAAAGGTTCTTTAAAATTGTTCGCTTGTTGAAAGAGAGCCTCATGTAAGCGAACGCAGAAACAGTGTTCTCTAGCGGAGGGAGGTCGTCACTACGCAAGTAAACGTGAATTTAAGGAAACCCAGGAAAAACTTTTTCTACCTTTTTCTACTTTTCCTGTTTGAAAGTTCAAAACACAACACAAGGGAGATATTCAGTGATTCTACTATTCGACTAAGTTTCTCCTCGACGATTCAGCGGTGAGCTTTTGACTATAAATAGTAATAATTATAGACTATAACGAAATGGATTTCTCTGTAAAAATGTCATACGCCAGGATCATGTCTGAATCTTTAATGTTCTGCAGAAAACATTCAGCCATGAGCTACGACAACTACACAATGATTCACAAACAAGCACTGGAAAAAGGACACTTTAAGAAGAAATTACAACAGTAGAAAAGTTACAACAGTATGAAATGTCCACTCAGAACAAATTTTATAACATTTTCAAAAAAAGAAAATCTTCTAAATAATAAAAAAAAAGGCACTCAGCTTGTTCTTCAGCTGATTCGTTACTTTTTTTTTTCATGATTGTGTTCTTGCAATTCCAACATTCTCAGATATACAGAAATTAAATTCTATTTCCAGTTGATGATTGCTGACTCATGTCTATGGATGGGAACATCTTGTCTTCACCAATGAACGGCGTGGCGACTGAGCATGCGCGCCACTTTGTACTGTAGTAAAACGGTTAAAAAAAATTCTATTTGAAAAGTTGTACTACTGCACATGAACATGCGACGAGAGAGAGAGAGAGAGAGCGAGAAAGGGAAGCGGAATCGATAAAGTCAGGTTGCTCAGCGTCGATGGTAAAGTAAGAAGTAAGAGAAATGTTTCTCCGCCCGGATGGGTCTGTGTACTTTGCGGCTCCTCCTCTTGAATTACTGGTTAAATAAAGTTCATTAGGTTTTTCATTGTCAACTCAGTTATCCTTCACCTACATACTGGACACCTGCTGGTAGGACATTTTTTTTTAGAGCACCATTGATTTGTTTTTACCCCAAATATGAGGGTCAAACGCTGGATAGTAGTCACAGTATAATGAATATAAAGACATTATTGGCAGGGAAAAAAGCCCTTTTTCGAAACATGGCACGACAAATACATCAAAAAGGGACTTATTTGAAGTCACTTACTAGGTCAGACCTGGGATAAGTGCAGCCCGGGGGCCACATGCGGCCCTTGGACTGTATTTATGCGGCCCTCGTAATGTCAAAGTATGATCATGTATAAATGGTTCTAATGCATTAACAAATGCAGTTTGTATTTATTATTCATTAAAATTCAACATAACACTTGTTTTTTGTGTGTTATTTTTTGAATATATATATTAATCCCTTGAAACATTTTTTATAAGTTAGTTGAAGAAATGTTTAATATATATTAATATATATATATATATATATATATATATATATATATATATATATATATATATATAATTTAAAAATAATGAGAGATAAAGTAGCAATGTACATCTTTATCTGTAGCATTAATGACATATTGGTTAATCGTTTTTTTGAGTTGACAAATGCTAACTAGCATATTTATTAAGTAAGGAAGGAATTTTTATTTATATAGCACTTTTATTAGCCAAAGAAAGGTTCAATCTGAAATTTTATTATATTTTATCACAAATATAAGAACAATTGTCAAGACTCTAAATAGACCAATTTAATTTATTTTAGTTTACTGTAATATATTTGATTAAATAATCCATGTTCTCTGTGCATAAAAGCTAGCTAGCATATTATTAGAGTCACAAAGAACCACCTCTCAGAAAAGAACATTTTGAAATTTAAGTGATTTAATTTAATTTAATAACGGATCATTTATAATTGGTTAATATTATGAGACTATTTTGTAATTGATGTCTTTTTTTTGTTTATGAATTTTAAAGTCATACAGCGTACAGTATATCCGCTTAGCAGTTACTAACTAGCTTATAAATTATCTACAGAAACCTGCTTTTCTGAAATTATATATATATCTTTTGACAATTAGTCCAAAAGCCAAAAAGACAGTTTTTAGTTTTGAGTGTATTTTAAATTGTATTTCAAATATATTTTATCATAAAATCTATGTTCTCTGTGCACAAAAGCCAGCTAGAATTTTATTAGCGACATAAAGCTACACTTGAAAAAAACATTTTCTCAGGTTTAAGTAACAACTATGTGATAATTAGACTCTCGCCCTATGATACAAGCGGTAGACACTGAAAGAATGAATGACATTTGAAATAATAAGACGACAGTTGACATATAATGTGCAATTGTTGCTTTTTCACAAATATTGGTTAGCATAAATGCTAAAACGTGAGATAGCATTTGATAGTGCAAGTCAAAATAATGAGAAGGAATTTCTCATTCTCAATAGTAGCCCTAATGGTAGCTAGCATTACAAATAGCTACATGAAGTAAATTAGAAAAAAAACAACACTTAAAGTAAAAAAATAACATTCAACTATAAAGGTTTATTTAATGTTATTGACAGTAAAGATGGTTCTTCAATTAGGTAGCATTTGGCTTCAAATAGAAAAAATAAAGTAAAAAAAAAAAACCTGACTTATTATTTTTTAATGTCATGCCTTTACTTCACACCTTTAATTTATTATAGAATAATTCAATTTTAATGGAAGTGATGGTTTCAAACACCGTGACACTGAGCTCTAAGCTCTTTTTTACGTGCAGCAACCAGCGCTAGAATATTTATGGGTTTGTAATCACAGGAAAGATGCGTAAATGTCAGACGATAAACAAAACAAGATCGAACATCGGGCTCATTGGCAAGATGCTCAGCATCCAGATGCTAACGCTGATAGACACTAGAGTTTCCGAGAATCCTGCCAACTGTCTTGTCAATTTGTTGCCATGGTGATCGAACTGTAAAGTATCTCTACGAGACTATGACTAGATAAGAAGAGATTTTAATTCTTTCCATTTTTAAACCACGTCTGGCTGCAAAGTACACGTACCCAGACGAAGCCGTTGACATAGCCGTGCTACACTGTCACTGTAGAGAAGTGAGATGGGGGCCGACGCTGTGATCGCGGGGGGCCGAACTCTAGGCGCTGTTGTGGAAGAGGATGGGCTTGACCATGCCGGACAGGATCTTGGGCACGTGCACGCTGACGATCTCCGAGATCATCTCCGGGAAGCTGACGTGCGTCTGCAGCGACTGCGCCTCGATGAACAGGTCGTACGTGAACTGGTGCAGCTTCCTCACGATCTGAAAGAGACAAGAAACTATTATTATTATTTTATTTTTTCAACATTTCCGCCGTGAGATGTGATTTCACACGGACGGCATTGGTAGTGACGGCGCGAGCCCTCTGTGGCGGCGTAAAGCCGCCGAGGGCCTCGAGCCGCCGAGTCTTGATCAAATCTGCTCGGCTGTCTGAAGAGTCGCTGCCAGACAATCCCTGGCCGCCCTCCAGTTCATCGGGTATTAGGAGATCTAAGATGTGAGTGTGACACAGACAAAGCTCAGCCTTTTAAGGCTAAATCCTGAGACGGAGGAGGAGGACGCCACTACAGATGGCGCTCGATACTCTTGCACAGGAAACTTTTTCTAACTGCTAATGTGACGAAAGAGCTGCTGCTAATGAGTCCTGTGGACAATTTTAAATTCAGCATTAGACTCTTGAAGTGACCTTTAGTTTGTACATTCTCGTGCTAGCATGTTAGCTCTGAACGCTATAGATTCCTCCCACAGTTCAAGAAAACACAAAAGTTGTTGATTCTAAGGAGTTGTGAATTTGTGCTTCTCAAAAACCTACCTTTTTGGAAAAAGCATACAGCTAACTTAATATTATAACTTTTAATATTGTAATGTTTTTTTTTTTTTTTTTAAACTGTCTTGTTTTTAATGTCTTTACCTTGTTTTAATGTCTTTATTGGTCAAGTTGAGATTTGTCGAGCAAATGTAAAGTATAATCCAAATAAAATCGTATTTTTTATTATAAGTGGTTTGTTTATGTATGAGTCATGTAAGAAAAGATTAATATACTGGTATGTATTTTTTACAAAACTGTATCGATAAAAATAAAAAAATAAAAAATTTGGCTTTCAAATAAGGCATTATTTTAGTCATTGTTCTTTTATGGTTTATATTTAGAAAATATTGTGCATGAAATGAAATTATTTGATTATTTTTAATTAACTATTAACATGCAAATATATTATAGAGTTTGTTCATATTTGAATTGCAATTCAACTTCCAGCCAGCAGTAATTACGTCCTCCGCAGCTATGAAAACTAGCAAGAAGACTGAGGATGAGAGGATACAGTCAACTCCAGCAGTTTTTTAAGATGATGTTTGGACGACATATTTTGGTTTACTCTTACCCTCTTGCAACACCGGAGTCAAGTACTCGGACAAAACTACAAATATATCCTACAGTATCACAATTTAGCGCAATATCTCGAATAGTTGCCTCTAAGTCAAGATACGTATCATTTTGCCGGATTCTTGTCGATATAAACCGCTAATAATCAGTGTGACATACTTAAATGAATCTGTGTGACTCCGGGTTTCTGATTGGTCACCCTACTAGCCAACTTTGTCCCAAGCTAAACAGAGTAGGGCACTTGGGTCATTATTGCGATAGGACTAGGTGCATCTGCGACCTCAAGTGTTGTAAGTGTATAATGCACAATTTTTTATTTTTTTTAATTAAATGTATATTGTTGTATTTCTTTCATTTTAATAAATGGCTTTTCAACGGCCCTTATGAAATACTTTTACGCGGCCAGAACTTGGCACTTGCTCGTGAAAGACTCGTCTCAGAGTTAGCACAACTTTCTTAACAACGTCCAGCTTTTCTTGAAGTCCTTCTTGAAAATGTCTTTGCAAGTATTTATGCGACCAGATCAAGCTCTTCAGCCATTGTGTTGAAAAACAAACAGTTAAATTACCTCAAATCAACTCCATTTGACGAGTCTCAGTGCTATCCAATCAGAGGACATGAATGTGTCACGCATTCAACATGTCAGCGTCTTGGAAGCTGTGACGCGTGTAGCTTCCAAAGCGCTGACGTTGTGTCTCTGATCAATCTGATTGGTTAACACAATCCTTCGACTGCCTTTGACTTCATTAGACAAGGGCCAGCTCTGAAGCAACTGAAGGCCTCGGGAAACACATGACCGGCTGCTCAAATATGATTGGATGAAAACTCTCACATGACCCTACAATCCTGGAAGCAGTGTGCAACTTGCGCAAGCAAGAGTAAACTTTTTTTTTTTGGTTTTGTTTTCTAGTTATGTTTAGGCCAGCGGAGAAGGCCTTGCTGGCCCTGTCAGCTCCGCCACTGAACTGAACAGAAGGCACTCAATGCTGAACTCTCACCTCAACAGGCTGGTTTACTCCAGCCTATTTATGGATTTCATTTGGGATGTTTTTTTCTTACATTTGTCAGCTTTTATTTTGAGCTCATTTTGTTGAAATAAATCTCAAGTATGACGTGTTATCAAGTTATTATATGAACATTTCTATTTCAGTATTACTCTGATCCATCTCTTCCTACTGGTTTATTTACTGTTTGACAATAGCTTTTTCAACTTAATTGCTAATTCAAAGTTATTCAATATTTTTTTAGAATTTGTAACCGATATGTTTAGTTTTTTTTGACACTTGTATGCAAGTTTTTCAAATGTGGTTTGGCAATCATTCATTTATCTTCCTTCTTAAAAATGGTTTTAAATGAATTACAGTTTACTTTCAAGACGAACAGTAAGTCTTATGGAAATGTCCTTGCTGGGTTAATGTTTGATTTTACTCCAGAAAAAAAAAAAAATCCCCAAACTGCAGCTCAATGATTTAAGTGTTGAGACTATTGAACTAGATATTACGAAAAAAATGACCAGATATATTTTGGGATATTTAAAAAGTAGACAGAATCATTCTTTGTATCCAGCCGTCTGAGTTATCGAAAGACAAAAACATAATTCTATTTCCTAAATCCGGTTCTGTTTTTTTCCTTTGGGTTATTTTTGTGTTCTATCTGGTGCACTTGATCAATAATTAATTTTGGCAACGAACGTCTGTTTCCTGTAATGGCTGACTGAGTGAAGAGAAGCATGCAGTCTTTCATCTGATGACGCGTCTTTCTCTGTTCGCATGTTCTTAAATCACCGGCCGTCGATCCCTGGTCCACGAGTCAGGAGTGAATAATTTCGGCGTCGGTGCTGCTAAAGTTCACATGATGCCCACAGAAAGAACACTTTCCTCTACTGAGTAACTGCGAACAAATCATTGCTTCAGCGTGTTCTGGCGCGACGGCGATGCTCTTCGCTGCCGGACGCTCCTGCTCGCTGTGGAACAATTGTGGGAAGTAATAAATCAGACGTTTGATCATGTGGAATCTCCCACTTCAGGACTAATAAAATAGAAGGTTAATATTAGAAACACTGAATCTGTGCAGAAGAGATATATTTAGCTTTTATTATTTAGGCTTGATGGGTTATTTAATGCTAACTTATGTTTTTAAACTGCATTTTGTTTGGTTTTTCTTTTAAATATAGCTTTAAGCTGAATTGTTATACAAAAAAAAAGTGTTCTTGTGATAAGGTGTCAGCTAAGAAACTAAAAGTTGCCAGTACAAGACCGGTTATGTTTCATTTAGTTTTCGTCCAACATCCTGCAGACACGTCACCTTACATGTCGCAGAAACTGAACCATTGACAATTTATGTTGTACTGAATGTTTATGAAACCTTTTGGAGGAAGCCGTGTGAACACAAGGAAGCCAAAAGAGTCTAGGTTATTCTTTATACTTGCGTGCGTGCGTGTGTGTTTGTGTGTGTGTTTTTTTTGGGGGGGGCGATGCAGAGTGTTTGTGTCGTGGCCATGGAAACCACACAGACTGTAGTGGGAGTGATATTTTGATATAATGCACCGATGTTCATTTATGTTCATGATCTTATTGAAATAAATAACAGTTCACGCGCAGATCCCTTAGGTGTATAAAGAACGTTAAAGTAGAAACTCCTACGATATCTTACGTTGCTAGCAGCGCTTTTGCCTTCAGCATGTACTGTATCCCTTTTTATTTGAACTAATTGCCGGTTTAATTCACTTAGTATTGTTTAACGACGGCAAACTTTTGTTTTTGTTCATTCAAAATGGTAAAAAATTTGGTTAAATACTGTGAGAGGTCGAACAAATAAATCATTATCTAATATTTGCATTAATTGGTGAACATTTTAGGGGAAACAAAATCAAAGAAAAGTGAGTCTGGAAGGAATGAAATAAAACAATAATAGCATGTTTTATCCGTGGTCTAACTGAAAGAACGTCGCTCGTGCTAGTCGGTGTGCATTACCGCCTGAAGGTAGTCCAGCAGCTGCGTGAGCTGGAACAGCCTCTGCGTCCGGGTGGTCTCCCCTCGGTTGCCGGCCAAACGGTCCAGCTCCTTGATGTAGGAGGTCCGCAGTTCATCAAAACACTGTTGACTCCTCAGCCCTTCCACCGGCACTGCGAAGGCACACAACAATAACTCAGGGGTCGACTTTATCCATCCCATCAATTCCCCTAAGTACGCCAGCACCATGACATCATCTTTTCATTTGACTCAACATACTGTTAGAGACGTGGAGGACTCACTGATGCTGAAGAGGAGCAGGGCTTTCATGCACAGGAACTCCTCCTGCGAGACCTTCAGCATGCAGAACCTCTGGGACAGCAACTTCATCCGCACGCAGTGTTCATACATACTGGAGACCTGCATCCGCTGTCTGGCACCGGCGGGAGAAAAAAAAACAACATGAGAGTCAAAGAAGGACGAGGTGTGACAAAAGAAAAATGCGAGGAGCCAAGAGGGTCAGAGAGGAACCAAACATAACAGGGAGAGCGACAGTTAATCCAGACAGTAAGGGGAAAAAGTGTAAAAGGAGAAAAAAGCAGGAGAGGCGAGAAAAATGAATAAGACGGATAATGGGAAAGGTGGAGAGGGACATAGAAATGAGGGTCAGAGACGGGGCCAGGTGTACCCATTATCACGCAGGTCAGGGGGGCGCCTCATTGGGCGCCCGGGGGTTTTTCTAAATGTCCCTAAAACACTGACAAAACCATTCGCCTCTGAGCTGCATTCTGTCTCACGACACTATTTATTGTGATGGAAAACAGAGATGACGCATACATATCTCGTGTTTCAAAATGTTACTTTTGCTCCATGGATTTTAAATGGTAGAACCCTTCAACTGTATTATTATTACTATAATAATTATTATATTTTCAATTAAGTTTGTTTCTTTAAACAAATAATGATTTATTTCCATCCAAGGTTTCATATACCACCTCGTAACGCGTTCCTAGTCTGGCAATTGTTTTCCCGTGTATTATCTCAGGGTCAACGTGACCCCGAAGGCCCTAAAATAAATGTGTTTGAGGTACCCCTTGTGCGGTCTCTGGGTCAAGGTGAATGACCTCCCTGGCTTCCAAAAATACATTTGCAGTGGTGGAGGCCGTTCACCTTGACCAAGAGCCAGCACAAGGGATACTGCAAACACATTTGTTTTCTGGCCTTTGGGGTCACTTTGACTATGAGATAACACAAGACAGTTTTTCTATAACCAATGACATTACTCAAACTTGGGAAAGGTCTTTGTAACAATGTGACATTTGCCTTTATTTTAACAGTCAAAAAACGATATTGATTATATTTTAAAGCAATTTTAACTAATGTGTTGATTTAAGTGTCTCTTAAATATATTTTGTACCTCTATTGTACTCATCAGTGTGTTTCTGTTTGTACAAAACTCTCTTTTCATTGATTTAAATATTTTCATTAGAAAATGTGCCCATCTTTCTGGAGATTAAATCTTGGAGATGTGAGTAAGTTGGGAGAGTTGTGTTTTCAAATGAGTTGCCCTTCATGCTAAATATTTTTCTTTATTCATTAGCATAGCTTGACGGTTTCCCTCGTATCTTTGGGTACTTCGGTTTCCTCCCATAGTAATAATATTGAAAATTCTGCGGGTGTGCTCTTAGTAGTACACAGAAACCAGTTCCTACATGTGTTACTTATGAGTGCACAGTAAGAAAAAAATTATTTTACATACTTTGTTCTATTGATTAATAATGTTTACTATAATGTGTTTCCTCTGAAGAAATATAAGCCTGTGACTCAAAAAAAGCTTGTTTTCAGTCAAGTTTAACAAATAAACCTGAAACACAAAGCTATGATTTGCAATTCATTTTAAAAATGCTAGCCCTTAAAGTGTTGGGGACACCGGTTTTATATCACTTTAAAATGTCTTAAGCACAGAAGCAAACGTGAGAAGATGGTATCTCAATAAGACGCAGCAGAGATTCAGCACCTCGAAGGTGTAAAGTCATGATACAAGGTTGGAAATCCAATTAACTTAAGAGATGATGTTCTTAGTGAGGCTACTTCTTCCTGAGCTGGGTGTTAAAGTCAAGTTAAATCTGTTGATCGTGAAAAATCTAAAACGTTAATGAAAGAGATTTTCACCTACTGTCTAATATCTGAAACCAGATTAGAATAATAACACATGAAGCACATTTACTTTGAGTTGTTACCGCTAACGTCTACTTTTTAAAACTAATCGTTGAGAATAGATGTAAGACAGTCACAAAGTCTTTTTTTATATATAAAGGCTGTAACTTGAACTTTATCGCAAATAAACCTCATTAAGGTTTTAAACCACCGGGCTCGGCGTGTCACAAACACTTTGCTGAAGGTGTAGGGAGGTTTGCGGAGAGAATCAAAACTTGACGTGCTGTCGCACTTCTCGGGGACTTGTGACGATTCAGTAGGAGATTAAACAGAATGAATCATCTGAGCCGATCCTTCCTATAGGAGATGCAAAGGAAACGAAAAATCTGAGCAGACTTGTTTACTTTCTTGTCTATGAGAGACAATCTTTGTTTGATTTTTTTGTACTTTCTGTTGTGTTTTCTCCCCTAACATGGTGACAGGTGGATTCTCTTGATTCCAAAAGACAAATGTCGTCAGGATGTTTATCCAGTGAGAGTTTCGGGGACAAATTAAAAGCTGCTACTCACTCGTTGAAAACCAGGTCTGGGGCAAAGTAGAGCATAGAGCTGTTGGTGAGGGTGTGGCTCCGCCAGCCCAGAGCGAAAACCATCACTCCCATCCAGGACAACTGGATCACTGTCATCTGATCGTCCACTTGTAGGTCACGGAAACCTGGGAGATACAATATAAGATCTCCGAACATGAGCTCACCCTGGACATTTAAGTAGAAAAAAAACGACATAAAAATATGATAACACCCCCCTCTAGTGGTTGTAATGTGTATTTTGCTCCCCTGTGGTGAAGGCCTTTCACTGATGAAATCTTGACTCATCCAAAAAGCGGGGAAATTTGTTACATAAGTGCCATTTATTTATTTAAGTCTGGCTTGCCTTGAAAATGTCAGCCGCTCTCCCAGTAAATGATGTTGACGCGCCGTGTTTTTCGTCAAAGAACAGCTCGCTTTGTCACAACAGCAACCATTATGTTAATTGTCGGCGGCTGATTTTCACCTGGCATGGCTTTGGCCCAGCGGACCACCGTCACCAGTTGCCGCTCGCCAAGCTCGTTCAGGCTGGTGAGCAGCGAGGCCGAGCTGTCGGGCTGAGCCGGGTCGTGACCCGCGTTGACCATGGTGGGCTCGATGGCCTGGAGGATGGTGAGCAGGGATAGGCAGGAGCGGAGGGTCGGGGGGATGCCGAGGGCCGAGGCCTGGGCCGCTGTGAGGGGGTCGGGAAAGAAAGAGTCTTGATTATTTATTTTTTAGAAGGAAAGAAAACGGTTTGACACTTTCAAGAAGAAGAGTTTTTATGGGCCGTGTGATCGAAGCAGGAAGGAATGAAACAGATCAGTGTTTCATTCATTTATTGAAGAACGCCCCAGAAATCTTAAAAAATACCATTTTGAACTGCCCTAGGAACAAAACATCCTTCATTTGACTTTTAAAAAGCAACAAAATTAAGAAATATTTCTAAAACAGAAGACTATGGAGCCTATAAAGCAGGGTGGACTGTTGTCGAGCTCAAATTAAAGCAGTTATGAAGTAATAAAGCCTAAATATGATGTGAAAAGCAAAAATAAATGAATTAAAAACAAAACCAGGATAGAAAATTGAAATAGAGGTCATTTCAAAGTTAAATTATGCCAACATGAAGTTAGAAAATCAAATATAATTAAAAAATATATATTAAAAAACAACGTAACCCTTGTCTATCTCAGGGTCAAGGAGACCCGGAGGCCCAAAGGCCTCCATATGTATTTGTGCAAGCCAGGGAGGTCGTTCACCTTGACCCAGAGACAACACAAGGGATACCACAAGCACATTTGTTTCCGGGCCTTCGGGTCACCTTGACCCAGAGATGACACAAGGGATACCACAGACACATTTGTTTTCGGGCCTTCGGGTCATCTTGATCCAGAGAAGACACAAGGATACCACAAACACATTTGTTTCCGAGCCTTCGGGTCACCTTGACCCAGAGACAACACAAGGGATACCACAAACACATTTGTTGTCTTTAGGGCTGAGGTGGGCAGTTAAATTTCCTCAGGGGCCACATAATAATGTGACCATTGTGAGGGCCCGTCAAGTAAGAAGGGAGTGAAAATCCAAAATATGATGGGAAAACTAACATAAGTAAAAAAAAAAGATATAAATAAAAAGATGTTAATATAATGATACTAAATATCCTAAATATTCTATTTATTAAACTTATTTAAGAAATCACCATATTCAGTAAGAAGCACCAAATATACAAAGAAAATATATTAAATAAATATATTAAAAAAAAAATTTTGAGGGCCAAGAAATACTTACAAAAAAGGACAAAAAAGTGGAGAAAGTATCGAGTCACATTTCGAGTTGAACTTCTAATTATTAAATAAATACAAAATAAAAATGATTCGCCTTAAAAAAAATAGTTGCTTAAGGGGCAGAAGACAGACGATATTATTTTGATATTAAATTGCGTTTGTTTTTGCATTCAAAGTCTGATCTCACTATTTGTTCTGCTGTCGAAGTGATAACTATAAAATATTTACGACAGTCGTTCAAAGTCCAAAGAAAACAGGCCAGTGAAGTCACCATGTGTCAAACATATCTTTCATTTTATGGAGTTTCTTTTGTGATCCCAGCTATTATTAAGTCGACTTAATGTTAATCCTACGACCTAATGGTGGGTTTAGTAGAAGATAGTGATGAAAAGTTGTAAAAAGGGATTTTTGGATGCCAAAGACTTTTTTCTCTTAAGGCAAACGTGCACAGATTGGTGATAAAGTATGTGTTGAGTAACCACCTTGAGCTCTGGACGCTGCACTCCTGTGCTCCGTGATCAAATCCGTCTTCTCCGCAGACCCCCAGAAAGCCGAGGGTTGCTCCTCCTCCTCGTTCCTCGCCGGCCCGGCTCCCTTCAGCCTCCGGCCTGGAATTCCAGCCAGACACAATAATAAAAGATCATAAACGACACATGACACTTGAAGTGTTATAATTATTTATGACCCACGAGCTCGGATAGTGTAGATAAAAGTCTCAATAGAGAACAAAAAAAAAACAGTGATTCATATTAGAAAACCCTCGGTGGAAACGTCGGGTCATGGGGAAAATAAAAACCTACAGTGTGGCGCGAGCCAGAGCTGTTTGATTAGTCATCTATGATGTGGTGCGTTTTGAGGATATCTGGCCACGGCGGAAAAAAAAACCAAACTTCACCAGACTTTTTTCCATTCTCGTTCTGATTACGCCGCAGCAGCTGCTCACCTTTCAGGCTCATCCCAGACATGAAGCATCTTTTCAAGCGGCACGAGGCGCAGTTTTTCCTCCGCAGCTTGTCGATGGTGCAGTCGTTCCGGCTGGCGCACAGGTGGTTCTGTTTACCTGTAGGGGCACACGGGATGAGGACGTTGGCAGCACAATGCCGTTCGGGGTCGGCACTCATGGCAACGCTATGTGGGCGTGTGCCTGATAACAAGGTCGTTTCGCCCCGGCTGCATGAGTGCTGCAGTGGGTGTTTGGAATTAATAAGTCGATGGGCAAGAGTGTGTGTGTGTTTGTTGGCGTGTTTTCCCCTCAGTGTGTGTGTGTGTGTGTGTGTGTGTGTGTGTCACACCCACCTGCAGCAGCACGCTTGAAAAACACTTTGCAGCTGCCGCAGGTAACCGCACCGTAGTGGCATCCGGAGGCGTCGTCGCCGCACACCTGACACACTCTCCTGTCGGACAGGTAGACGCCGGGAAACAAGTCCTCGTGTCTGGACACAAGATTGTACACAGGTGTGTGAGAAAATATCGACACAAGGATATATTGCAATATTTTTTATCATAAAATAACTACATGTTTGTATTCACAACCAACGAATATTTTGAGAATTTGTTAATTTTTATGTTGCAATTAAACCAACCGGCCACTAGATGGCAGCAGTAATTAAGTCCAGCTAGCGCAACAATGGAATCCCCTGAGATCCCCGATGACGACTGAGGATGAGGGGATACAGTCGACTCCAGAAACTTTTAAAACCAATGATAGGACATATTTTGGTTTGAAAACAAATTAAAGCAGTTACGATTTTGTGAGAGTCACATGGTCTGTTCTACAACGCCAGAGTCAAGTACTCATCAGACAATACTACAAATATATCCTTGTTCCTACAGTATTGCAATACATCACAATATATATCATTTACCGTTTGTCATATCACCAGATTCTTACCAATACACTCTAATTATCAATACACACAGATCAGGAAGCGAGTGGAACATTAAGAAGTAGGTCATGTGTCCATGAAGAGTGAAAGAGATCTGTTGTGTGAAGGATGAATCACCATTTATACAGCACTTGTCAAACTTAAGGGCCCCGGGGCCAAGTTAAGTTAGAGCTTTAGTTAGATTGCAGTGTGTTCAAAATTAATTTCAATTTGACAGGGAGCTAGTGGGAGTCTCAGTAATAAGACAAAACCATTTAGATTTACTAGTTAAAGTCTTTTTTCAAAATGATATGGAAGATTATTGAAAATATAATTTAATGTATTATTAAATATTTTATGTTGTGTTTTGTTTGTTATCCTTTTATATTGAGTTATTTTTTCTCCGCCCTACTTTCTTGACGGCCCCTCACAACAGTCACACTATTCAACGGGGCCCCTGAGGAAATAATTGGTCATCCCTGCCATATTTGAACAATTCCATATTTTTGTCAGCAATTAATGTAGGAATTCTTAAGACAAGAAAATCAAGATAGACAAAGACTGTATTCTACTAGAGGATGGTGTCCAAACAAGACGGATTACTGGTTATTAACAGGAAACAAGGAGATAATTACTTGATTAACGGTCAATTAGTTATAGAGGAATTTCATTAAAGTTTGTATCTTGTGTCAGGATTTGAATCGTAAAGTGGAATTTATGCATTTTTGAGACAAAGGAGACATTCTTTAAGCTCAAATTAACCATCGGTAATAACAAGCTTTTCCTCTCGCATGAGTTTCAACTTCAAAAACAAAAAGGCCACACATGAAACGCCGGCGACAAAGTCATGGAAAAGGTTGAACTTTGATTTTGGTCAATGGTTAAACATAACGTCGCTGCACTGTTTATTTAATGCTGATATGAATCTGCTGCTGTAAGAGCGAAGAGAGCGTTCATTTAAGTGATATTTATCGCGTTAGATTTGCAGCGAAGACATCTCTGCCGCTCGTTTTTGACTGAATTTAACATTTGTGTTAAGTGGTGACCCAAAGGACCGAAAACAAATGTGTTTGTATTATCCCTTGCGTCCGGTCGGTCAAGGTAAAAAACAGTGGCAAAGGTCGTTCACATTGATCTTAAACAGTATTTTAGGTATTTAAGATTAGTGTGTATAAGAGTGACTGTTCAACAGGCTGTTATTCCAGAAAGCAAATTGCTGAAATTACATTTTTTTCCGACAGATATTGATAAAAATAAAGGGTGATCGATGTAAGACAGGAATCAATGTGGTATATTTGTACTTTTAGAATGAAAAAAAAAAAAGTTTCTTGTTAGTTTCACCTGCATTTATGTGCCTGCGAGCAACAACTGATCGAGAACGGATGATCGGTTTTGGGTTTCAAGTTACCATCTGTTATGACAGAACTTGTAAAAGAAACTGGTGCAGAAAGAGCGTCTCTTTTTGACGGTGTGTTGTGCAGGTGAGCTCTGGTACGGTATAGGGATAATATAAGAAGGATGGTTTTATCTTATTCACAACTTGTTGAGCCCTCAAGAAGGATGGTTTTATCTTATTCGTAACTTGTTGAGCACTAAAGAAGGATGGTTTTATCTTATTCATAACTTGTTGAGCACTTCTCTGCAGGATTGAGGAGATTAAAACCATCTGACATTTTGCTCGAGCATTGTCTGCAGGGTCCAGATGAATGCAGCTGTTTTTTTTTTTTAAAGAAGTGAGTGAACTTGACAAGACTTCATAACAGAGGGGGGGGGGGGACTCGATCCAACAATGGGGCTCTCATTAGGCCCAATTCTGGGGTCTTGGCAGGCAAGACTCTGGTCACTGGACAGACTCTTTTACGCTCAATTGTGTCTTTTGTTTGTGATTGAAAGAGTGATCGGAGGAGATGAGTGCTGGGAAAGAATGTGCGTGGCTGCCCAAAAAAAAGAAAAAGAAACGACCACATAGTCTAGGAGCGTTATTTACCTGATGGGTCTGTCCCCGCAGTCCATCCACATGGAGGGCTCGCTCTTGATGCTGGGGTAGGCGGCGGGTCCGAGGGGCATCGCGCTCGGGTAACTTTCCATCGGGCCGTACTGTGCCACCACAGACCCCCCTTTCACCAGACGCTCCCCCTTGTACCAGACGCATCGGCACCCGTGCCGGGACCCCAGGGTGGCTTGCTCGGAGTGACAGTATTTACACAACAAATGATGTCCATCGGGTCGCGCGCGCCCGCTCCACGTCTCCATGTACACGCCGGGAGTTGAAGAGTAGGCGGAATACGGCGCCAAAGGGAGGATCGGGTCCACCTGCGGGGGGGTCGTCCCGGGGTCCATGAACAAGTTGGACTCCTTGCCGACGAACGTGGACATGAGCGGGGGAGCCGCGCTCTCCATGTCACCCGATCGGAGCAGATCCATGCAGCTCACCTGCTGGAAGTCCCGACACACGGCTCCGAAGTCGACCTCCTTCAAGTCGCGGGGTGCGAGTCCCCGGGCGCAGGCGGCCGACAACCCGCGGGAAACGCCGCCGCTTCCCGCGTCGCCGCCGCCGCCGCCGTCCGCGAACGATCCCCCGCAGCCGTGGTTCGGATCCAACCCGAGCGACACCGACACCGCTTCGCTGAGCTCGGCCGTGGTCGGACAGGTGTCCCCGCTCCCGAAAGAGCGATCCGGGTCCGTTAAAGTCTTTGACGTGTCCTCTAAGTCGGAGCGAAAGGCCATGTTGTTCGCGGCGCGCCCGTGCAGATCAAGAAGTACGCGCGACGACGCAACAAATAGACAAACACTTTCCGGGATAGAAACCGCCTCCCCAATGAGACTCCGGGCATGTCTCAGTGGTTTAGGAAATCCAGATCGACGCACAAGGGAAGGGACGTCCCGCCGCTCAGCTCCGCTAACTTTCAGTATTGGTTCAAGAAAGTACTCAGTCCGGACGCCCCCATTAAAGAAAACAAAAAAAAACCACCACCAGTATGCGCCGGAACTTGTTGTTAACTAACCCCCTTCCGACTACTTTGTTTGTAGTTATCTTTGATCTTTAATCCCAATCCGCCCCTCAGTTATTTTTTTGGATAACGGACGCACAAGCAACTTCATCTCGCGAGAAACGACGTGTTTTTATTTGATTCCGATGATATATGTCGACAGCTCGCTCGCCCTGCCTGTCTGTTAGTCTCTAATTCAATCGGTGTCTGAGTCGCTTTTTATTCTCGACTTGTGGTCCTTTTCGAAACAAAGCAGCCGTGATTCAAAAGGGAAATGGTCTGAGAGTTTTTTTTGACAAATTTGATTCATTTTACAAGCAGAAATAGACAAGAACATGTGAAAACTAATGCGTGTGGTGGAGCTTCCCATTATCCTATGATGAGACGATTCAGACAGAAAGAAAAATAACCAGACAGAATTAAACTTTTTTTTTTTTTAGAAAAGTGGGGAATAAGTAGGTCTGAGTTTTTAGATTGCAGGAATCATGTGGTGCAGTTTTATTACCGAAAAACATCTTTTGAAAATTTAAAATCAGTGAGAAAATTAATTAAAGGTGCAGTGTGTAATCTTTCTGTACGCAAATGATCACTTAAAAATAGCATACTTTTTGTTTTAACTATTTTAAAATATTAGTTTTTTTTAAGTATTTACCATCCAAAATGATAATATGATAAAAAAAAAAAAATGTACATGAAATTCCAATTTTACGTACAGTGTGCAATTCATCAAAAGCATCTATACATACTGTCCTTAATTCAATTCAATTTCAATTCAATTTTATTTAAAGTGTCTTATCATAGCAAAGTTATCTCAAGACACTAAACAGTTGAAGTAAGACTATAGTTGATTAAGGAAAAACAGATCCCAGCAATTCAACAACCTTAAGATGATGCTATCCAATATATATAGTATGTATTGGTCAACCTTGTAAATCAATGTATGAATGAATTTAAGATCAAGATATTAATCAAATTCAAAATTCATGAATAAATGAAGTGACCAAATTATCAGAACAAAAATTCTAAAAAGTCCTTTAATGCATGACAAAAAAAGAATAAGGCTCTTAACAAAGGCAGATATACATTTGTTCTCATGGCTTTGGTGGAAAAAACAGGACGTCCTAGATAATCCGACATCATAATTAAGTAAGTAAGAAAAAGCATTAAAATCCGTGTATTTGTAAACACGCTCGTTGGAAATGTTCAGGAGAAGAAACATTTTTGATAAATCACACAAATCCTTATATTTGAGAATGACACGGATATGTACATTCTTAATGAGGTCCTCTTTTGGACACCCCTGTACCGATCATCAAAAACATGTATAAAAAAATAAATATGTGGATATATATGCTTGAGACTGGTTATTATAGACTGTCGCCATGTTCAGGGAGTCCCCCACCTCCTGCCCCAGATAGCTGGGACATATCAAAGCCTTCTCTTAATTAACCTGTTGCATTCCTTCGAAGTACTTCTCATTATGTTTAAATATATATATTTTTTACTGTCAACAGACTATAAATGACACGAGAAACTCAGACCTGTCCAGGGTATCCCTTGTCTCCCCCCCCCGGCCCCAGCTGTGATGGAATCCATCCTTGCATGATCCCATAACAGAGACAAGCCGTTTCAAATTAATGAAGCCATATAGTCGCAAACATCATTTGTCTTTTCTGGATGAAGACCCATTTTCAACAAATGTCAGTTTGGGGATGAAAATATTTTAATTGTCAGTTGAATGCGGCTCAAGAACTTGTGAAAACAAATGGACGTTGGATGATAAACAGCAATCACAGCTTATTATCTGCTAATGAGATGACGTCCATCGCTAAACGAGCGAACATAAAAGCCTTTAGGCGATCATTTCCATTTAGGCTGCTGATTTAAAATGAAGAAATAGTTAAAGTAATTATTGTCTTGCTTTTTTAAGAACAGCTTTAATCATCGGCTGTACTCTGCTATCATAGCAATGTTTATTAATCTGTAATTAATCTTTTTAAATCAAAGGCGGTGATATTTGAAATAATAGTTTGAGTTTTGTTGAATTTAAAGACATGACAATTTATACTTTGGTCTCCTTTGAATAGTCAACACCCTTAAGTAAATAATACACTTACTCATAAACGTCGATTGTTAAATACCAGAAGCATAAACTGCAAAATGAATGTACAAAACAAATGGGATCCCACTGGGGTTAATCTTTGGGCCATTTCTAAATTGCTAAATAAATAGTTCTTGTTTTGCTACGGCTTTTTCTCTAAAGCTCAAAATGATCTTATTAGTGTTTTTCTAACAGCAAGCATAACGGGCGTGACATATTTCATTGGCTGGAGCTCTCAAATATTTGGGGATCATTCAAAAACCCTCACTTCTAGATCTGTATCCAAAATCAAAGCTCCGTGTAGAATTGAGGTAGTCTCTCCGCACGAAATCGCCAAAAAGCTTTTCGTACAATCATCAACAATGCCTGGTCTGGATTAAGGAATTCCAGAGCTAAAAAAAAGAATGAATTTTAGGTTTTTATTAAATTTGAATTCTTCTCATGAATGTTTCATTTCTCCCATGGACCATGTTGCTGGTTTAACGCTTACTAACCCTTAACCACACCGAATAAGTTGAACATTGCTTTAACAGTTGAAAACACTTAAACAGTCGATAATAACAGTATTTGTCTTTAATAGGAGTGTTTTAAACGGATGTCTGGTACTAGTACTTGGAAATAAACCGTCCATCTCATAAGACTCGTGAATGGTCCTGGTCGATGTTGGTCTAGCTAACCATGAGCTTAAACATAAGAACAGCTTTAATTCTAATGAATTGTCGAATGAAAATGAAGAAGCCTTAAAACTTGTCTCTGGGTCAAGATGACCCGGTGGCCCGAACGCAAAGAAGGTGCTGCACAAAAGAAGTAAATTGCATTGGCAGTGTTCCTCCTATACGTTTGCATTAGCAACACCTTTTAATGATTTCCTCCAGCATTTCCCTAAAGATTCAAAACTAGTTTTTTTTCTTCATAAAAACACAGATAAATTATTTTTAAAAGCTATTGCGTACACATGGCCTTTTTGGAAACATTCTGTAATTTAACAGTGACAATATGTCCTATTTTAATGAGGGAGTTAATGGCTGGACAATCTGTCTGAGGATATATTGGAGAACCAGAAGATGTTTTGTCAAGGGAAAATATCTCTTTTGGGTAAAATGCAACGTTTAGACAAGGATTTATGCTGTAAATCCTTTAAGGAAACGTATTGTAGCAGCTTTTGTTGCTATCAACACAAGTTATTTAATCTGGAATTATATAAAAAGGCTTCATATTAAAGCTGATATACAGTATATGCTAGAAAAAATGTGGAGTAAAGGGAAAGGATACATTTATAAACTGTTGTTTAAGTTAATTTGTGTCAAAACACAGATTTTCTTTAGAGCAAAGAGGCGTCATATAGATCAACCTTCAATGAGTTGACCAAAAGTTTTAGCCGCAGTGAGACGACTAGCCAGATGAATGTGCTGTTTATATACCAATAAACAATGCAAAAAAAGGGAAAAGAAAATACAATAATGTTATTTATTCAATCATCACTTTCTTTACAAACTACAGCGCTTTGCACAATTGAGATGAATGCAAGCGATCTTCTTGCAAACATATTTCAAAGAACATTTTTGCTGCTAAATCTATTATCTTGTTGGTCAATGATTTCATCTTCACACAAATCAGACGGTTTTATTCAATCATCTGTATCATCCATCGTGCGTCCGGCAGACAAACGACCGCCATCACATGGACTCGAACTCATCAATGCGCTGTTTTGTGTTGCCCTGGCGAATCTGACGGAGGGTCTTGTATTTGTCTCGGCCGGCCCTCACGTTCTCGGCGTGGATGAGGTCATTGGGGGTCTTTTTGCTCTCGTCTGCCGCTCCAGCCAGCTCGTCGCACAGGAGCTGGAGTGAGGACAAAATAAAAAAAACACAAATACCCAGCAGATGAAATTCTCCTACCTGAGACAATTTAAGAGGCTCAAGTCCTCCACTCCCACCCAACCCCGCTCCCCCCTTCTCAATCCCATCCGGAAAACATGGCATTGTCCACGGTTATTAAATCCATTTCTCATTCCTCTTTCAGCATCGTACACATTTTGTATGGGAAAGAGAGAGCATTCATAATAGGCTTCATCCCAGCTGAGATATGTGACTTGAATAAAAACATGCGAACGATTATGCAGCCTCAACAATGTTAATTATGAGCAGGGCACTTAGTTTGCAGCGGAGGAGAGCTTTTGGTGGCAATTAAGCTGCCAACTTTGCAACTCGGTCATAACTTTTATCTGTGTGTAAGAGAATGCAAATGGTGCACCCAGACATAAAAACTTATCGGCATGATCCACGTCAGGAATGTCCACCATGTGACCACCATCTGATCCTCTTCAACATTCATCTGCTTTGTCTTCGGACATAAAAAAAAAAGAAATGCCGTTCGACAGCCGGTAAATTCGGCACAGAACCCGAGACTAATGGAGTTTGTGATGCAGGAAAACTATTCGGTGAAATGTCACTCATTATCTTCACTTTGTGTTTATGGAAAATATAACAAACTACTCTAAATCAACACTGGAGGTGCTTTCATATCCACAAATTAAATTACCGCAATGGTAAATCAGAATATATAAGTGGCATTAAGTCTGAATTTCATACAAATTAAAACCATTTTCCTCAGTTTGCACGGAGAGAATTTTGTTTTTACAACGATTGGTAAAAGTAAGTTATGCTAATTTCCGAGACTTTTAAATGGATGTAAGGTCCAAATTGAGCATTGCAGTAAACTTTATTTCAAAAATATTAATAGACAATTATGATCAGCTCTCACTGTTGTTTTCCTCTACCTGGGTTTTTAAATACTTTTATATGGAGGGACAAGATCATAAATTTAGGCCTATAAAACAGAGCACCTGTGACCGGTTGTTAAAAATAAGCACAACATTTAATTGTTTTTGTATTTTCAATAATTTCTCTCTAAATTTCTGTTCAATCGCTTGTCTTACATTATTTACCAGAAGGAAAACAGGAAGAAGGGATTCTGAGGAAGAAGCTGGGAAATATAAGCCTCAGTAAGTCACTGTCAAGTAATTCAATATGAAGCACATTGAGGTACATCTGCCAACATTCTTGCTTGTTAGAGGAAAGACACAAGCAATATCTGTGAGATTAAACATGCAACAGATGTTAAAATCACTCATGTGGTATTTGTTGTCTTCAGTAACAATCAGTATGTGTCTCTTGAGTCAGTTTGAGAAATCCCCAAATCAGAAGGTGTAGTAAGTACTTTTCATGTCAGAAAAATGACCCTTGATTTTAGTCAATGAAATTGATTTTAACACAATAATGTTTAGACCTGCCTATAGCAATATTTGCCTCAACAATACTACACAAAGGATTTGGGCCGTAATAAAATAAACAAAAGTCCAAATACAAGCACGTTAAAAGAGTTTTAAGAGGGGTTGTTGGTGAATTAATCATGCTCCGATTAAGCTTGGGCAAACTCGACTGTATGTGAGAAAAATCGCACCTAATAAAAGTGCTTTTTACATGGCGCCGCTGTCAATCAAACACTAGGGCAAGTACGTGATATCGCTGTAGAAAGTTCTTGTTATAGCCTGTGTTTTCTTTTTTTATTTAAGCATTGGAATCATTACATACTCCCAAAGGAATTGCGGCAGTTACGCTATTTCGATTTCTGACTTCACAAACCCAGAAATTAACTCATCTAAGTTCTCTGTACTTACATCTGGATTTAAAACGTTTTTTGAAGGTTCTTTCATTTACTTGCTTGGCTTTCGGTGCCTCACATACTGAGTAGAGATTTAGGACCTTGGAATGCTGCAGGCTTCACTCGTGACGCAGTGGTTAACCCAGACCCAGACCCTGACCATGAAGTTTGAGTCTTGGTGAGGAAGCCTGTTATTCATTTATTTGCCAAGTTTACAGTACATTTGTTTGTATTTCCTGTGGAATTTACTTCTTGATGGATGTATGTGTGGTCTCAGTGCTTTTTAAAGTTGTGTTGTCTCTGGTTCAAGGTGAAGGACCGCCCTGACTTCCACATATGCAGTAGTGGAGGCCGTTCACCTTGATCGAGAAGCAATACAAGGGATACCTCAAACACATTTGTTTCCAGGCCTTCGGGTCACATTGATCCAGAGAAGTTTTAAAGAAGAAGAAAGACAACTCTTTGCTGTAAATTAATCCTTTGAATTATCCACTTTTTTCGCAAGGTTTTTTTTCTTAGCCAGAGTCATTTTCATCTCACACTCATGGCCATATTTGTATTATTTTCTCTTTCACAAGCCGATATCAAATTTAGGTTCACTTCAGCGTCTCAATTTTGCCGAAAGGTAAGCATTGTTTATGCTTATTTGAGAGCGTGACAGTGACGCTTTAACCCAAATAAACATGAATAAAAGGATGGATTCATGGGCACGGATAACAACAACAGGAAGTACATCAACATCTCAAATTGAAATTGGTTTAAAATCACAACAATCCCATCAAAGCGGAAATGGCAGCGAGGAGGAAGACGGCTTAAAAAAGCTACACATGTGACACAGAGTCTGACAGTCATCATGTAATTGGAAGGAATCTGATTCGTAGAGTTAATAAAGAGTCACTCTTCTTATCCAGATATATGATAGAAAGAGACGACGAGTCTGAAGAGTTTTTCTATCTCTCGGTTAGAATGAAGCCCTTTTCCTGTTGACACGATTCTTTCTGCCCCCAAATGGATCGTAGAATCTTAGATTACCCTGATAATCAAGGCGGAATCGTTGTTAAAGGTCAACATTGTTTTACACTGCCGGAGGAGCCAGAAAGAAAGAGTGAGAGAAAATAAAATATTCTACTTCATAGCCAGGTAGGTTTGACAAGACTTTCTCTTAGAATTCTGTTTTATCAAACAGGTTTTTGGGGTTGAAATGGAAGATGAATAACAGACAAAAAAATCAATTGTGAGTCTAAGAGGGATTCATACGCAGGGGAAAAAACATGCCTCCACACAGATACACGACTGAGCGAGCAGCGGAGCAATTCCGTGCAGCATGCTACAAATCCAAACTTGTAAAACTCTGCAAAGCAATTCGAAAAGTTTGTTTCTGAGTCACGACGATTCCGCATGGATGAAGATGAAGTCAACTTTATATTCTTCTAAAACCTCAAAGTGCTCAAAGATACCTTGCTTTGATTGTTTGAAAAACAAGTGTTTGTGTTTGCTTCAGTTTTCCAGACGAGGAAACCACAGATAATGAAGCAGCTGTAGTCAGATAATATCATTTGAGAGCAGCTATGAATGATGTCCTCTAAAACACTATCCTCGTGGTGCCATGGAGAAAAATCATGAGATTGCTACAGCAATGCTTGACTGTCAAAAGACAATAAATCGAGTGGTGCCAGTGAGTTTACTGCTTTTCTCTTCCTGCTCTGGTGATCCAGCAACAGACACAGACTCTTTTATTTATTCCATTTATAGATCTTATTTATGAACGTAAGCGGATATAAATACTCTTTAGCGTTTGAATAGCTGAATGAAATCGTCATTTATGAATCCTACCTTCAGGTTTTTCTGCAGTCTCTGATTCTTGTGGGCCTCCGTCACTCTCTCCTCCTCGCTCCTGTCCCGGACCATCCCGGGAGACGTCAGCTCGGCACTTGCCTCGGCACTGCTCTCATCCGTCTCGTCGTGATCGTGCATATGAGAGTGGACTGAATCCTGGATGTGGACACCCATGAGTTTAGTCTTCAGTTCCTCTTTGGTTCGCTCCAGATCGGCTTCCACCAACGTGGCCTGTCAACACACACAACTTGCAATCAAATGTCCTGGTTAAAGATTTCCAAGTGCAGGGAGCGTCGTTCTCAACGGAGGAATGTGAGATTGATGCAGAAATAAAGCAGTTTATTTAGTAGGCACGTGTCAAACTGATGACCTGTGGGTTAATATTCATGTTGATATGGTGACCTAATAAAATATAATTGATAAGAATAGCAACATAGCTTATCGATTTCAACAATTATACTTCCAATAACACCAAGAATAGAAAATAACTATCATAATCGTAGTTTCTGTCACGGATAGTTTAGTTATTAAACATGTAGATGGCTAAAGGAGTGTCGCCCCCTATTGGGATTTAGTTAGAAACCCTTGATTTAGAACATGTAAGTAAGTAATTTTTATTTATATAGCGCTTTTCCAGACCAGGGTCACAAAGCGCTTAAACAATCAAAACAATATTCTATAAAGTATATACTTCAAGGTCAAGATAAAACTGAGAACACAACAGGAGTTCCAGAAAATCAAGGAAAAGCCTGAACAAATAAAACATCTTAAGATGTTTCTTGAATGAGTCAGTAGATCCATCAAGCGCAAAGAGAGAGGAAGATTGTTCCAAAGCTTAGGAGAAACAGTCTGGAAGGATTTCTATCCTCTGGTCCTGAGCTGTGTGCGTGGAACCATCAGTAGATTCTGATCCACAGACCTCAGAGCCCGAGCTGGGGTGTAAGGCTGGATCAGATCAGTGATGTAAGGAGGAGTCTGACCATGAATAGCTCTGAAAGTAAGAACCAGAATTTTAAAGTTGATCCTGAAAGAAACTGGAACATGAAGTGTTTTTTTTAATAAAAAAAAAAAGCATTCTTGAAGTCAAGTGGCCACAAAAGGTATATTCTTGTCATGGCCCCAGGCTGGAGGGTTGTTCAGCTTTTTTCATTTTAATATTAAATATTATGTGTATTTTGGTTGTGGTTTTACTTTAAAATATGTTACATCCTAAATATATAATCATTTATGCAGTATGTTTAAATGTAAACATTTTCATTTATAGTCTTTATTCGTTCCCATCTGAAATTTTTGAACACGTAGACATCAAATGAAGGGCCACGGAATTTCATCTTGGAGGCCAAGGCAATTAAACTGAAGCTTAAGGTTCAGAAGGAATCAAAAATAAAAGTCTGTTATAATCTGATTGATTTACATTTTTTGTTTATTTTTGACACAACAATGCAACACATAAAATGGACCTCAAAGTCGTGGCCTGTGGGCCAACTTAAAATTCTATATTTTACACCATCATTGAAAACTATTTTTTTCAAAAATGTATTTTGTTCATCTTCCCAAAAACCAAAGGGAATCGTTCAAAATAGTTAGGAAGATTTACATCACGTGACAACCAAAGTATAATAAAAATGATATTAAAAAAATTAAAAGTAATATGGGAATATTAATTGGATTTATTAATGTTTTTCTATTAATTTATTGATTTATTAAAACGTAATTATCACTATGAATTAAGAAATAATAATTTAGTTGCATTTAATGTTTTTAATTTGCTGCTCTTGTTGTAAAAATGTCTTCTGTAAATATCTTATCTTGATAAATATCTTTGCTTGATTGTAAGTGTGAACGGTTTGGTTCTCAGCCAGCACTGACTTCAAGCATGCCAGAGAGAGCATGACAACCAGAATATTAAATGTGTCCCAGGTGCCTCATAAAGTCAAAGTCTCCTTGGAGATGAAGTCATTATTAATGCAAGTGGCATTAATGGGCTTACAACTGTGTTGGTGCGAGAAAAACAAAGGCAGAACTTCAGAATGTGGAACTTTTTTTGTCAGCCAAGTCCCAACTATCATGTCACTCATTGGGATGTATCACATGTCAAATGTAATCGCAGCGTAAAACCCATGTAAGACTCTGAAAGTCTCCTGATATACTCGCCCAAGTCCATCGTGAAGTATCTCTCCTTGCTCATGTTTGATTCATCCTTTGTCAGTCTCGGGTCACTTTCATTCATTCTCACCCTTTTCTGCCATCTCTTTGCCTCCTCGTCCTTTTTCTTCTTGGCGTCTTCCAGCTGCGAGATCACTGAGGTAAGCTCTGCCAGCTCAGTGGCCTGTACACATGCGCACACAAATGGGAAAAGAATTAAGTATGTTCCTGATCTGAGGTCGACGTGCTCTGATGCCTCGATGTGTGAATGTGTGTGTGGCCGTGTGCACGGCTGCATATACACTTAAACTGTTTTAATAAACCAGCAAAAGGCACACAGAAGCTGAGCCCAGGAGGAAGATCTTATATTAGCAGATTACTACTATATCAACTCATTAGATGGCATTAGTGAGTCAGAACTTTTACTTATGCATCATTAGACTGAGCTTAACCTTCTGGGTGAAGAAAAAGTTCATGTACCCGGTTCTTTGGGTTTTTTAGGTGAACTTTGCTTTACTTACTTCTGATTTAATATCTTTATTCTATTTTATTGACTTTCTTTACTGTTTTTAACATGTTTAAAATAAACTTTAATGAGTGTGATGTGAATAATTCTTAATCTTTTTTTTATCTTCTTCTTTTTATTTATTTATTTTTTGTCATTGTGTTATGGATTGAAATGCTACGGAGCCCACAGGAGGACACGGAAGAAAATTTAAAATATTTTGAGAAGTTAAAAAAGGATCTCCAGGCGTTAAAAAATATATTGAGAAGTGAAAAAAGATCTTCAGAAATTAAAGAAGTTAGAGAAGATAAAAAAGATCCATAGAAGTTTAGTTTGAGAAATTGAAAAAGAAACTGAGAAGTAAAAAAAAGATCTCCAGGAAATTAAAAAGATATTGAGGAGTAACAAAATATCTCAAGATATTAAAGAAGATCTCGAGAAGTAAAATGATATTGAGAAATTTAAATAAAGAACTCCAGGCGTTAAAAAATTAATTGAGAAGTGAAAAAAGATATTGAGAAATTAAAAAAAAGATCTCCAGGCGTTAAAAAAGATCTTGACATGTTGAAAAAAAGATATTGAGAATTAAAAAAAGGTCTCAAGGAGTTAAAAAAAAGATATTGAGGAAGTGAAAAAAGATCTCGGGAAATTAAAGAATATCTCGAGAAGTTAAACAATTTCTCCATAAGTAAAAAAAAAGAGATCTTGAGAAATTGAAAACGATATTAAGAATTTAAAAACATTCTTAAGAAGTTAAAAAATATATCTTGAGATGTTAAATGTCATCTTGAGAAGTTGACTTCTCCTTTTAGCAAAACCTCATCTAAGGATCTTGTTATTTGGCTGCTCAGAGCCTGTAGAGTAGTGCGAAGATCCAAATAAGAAGTCGGAAAAGGCTTCGCGATTAACTTGTCCTCCTGCTCGCTGGGTATTATCCGCCTTAGGTGTTCCTCACTTATGCAATTCTTATGTCTTCTCTCAAGATCCCATCATTTTTCCTTGTAATTCAGGCCGAGCTTGAAGTAAAAGTCAATGAATCGCTCCATTGCTGAACAGTCAACACAATAAAACCGAAAGGAAATCACAGAACTTGTTTGTCTCGTGTTAACCTCTCACAATAAAAAAGAGTAATTAAAATCTGTTTTAAAGATCTAAAGAAGTTTTTTTCTTTCTCCTATTAGTGGTTCCTCAATAAGCAAATAGTTTTGATAAGGTTTTCTATTTCATTTCACCATTTTAAATCTATTGGATTGTTTCTGGCTTTTGGCGACAATTAAGCTGAAAAATCCAGGGATCTTCAGTCGTCAGTAATTGTTATTTGTTAGCAACAACAGTCTCAAGCGTTCATAGACATAATCTATTGAATAAAGTTGAAGTAAAGGACAGCAATATCAACTATGTTCACGTGCGTTCACCAGGCTCTCTTGGCTCTTCATCTGGCTCTGGGAGCGCTTTATAAGTGCCGCTTTAGCCTCCACGGCGGCTCTACGGTCCTTATCCAGGTTCTCAGCCTCCTCCTGTGCAATGGTCCTCTCCTTCTCCAACTCCAGAGCCCTGCGAGTCTGCTCCTCCAACTCTGACAACACAAACACGTCCTCAATAAAGAGATTTTTTAAATACACCCGAGCTATTCTCTTAATCTTCTTCACAGACACTGCGATGCGTTTGTGTTCAGAAAGTTGTCAAACCGTCTTGGGCTCTTTTTGTCTGCTCCTCGATCTGTCTCAATCTCTCCATCAGCTCCATGGTCTCGCGAGCAATCTTCTCGGTTTCCTTCTCCGCATTTTGACGCTTTTTTTTCTCACTCTCGAGCAGCGCCCTGACAGGAGAATTGTGCATAAATACACATTGGAGAGTGGGGGGGAGAAAAAAAAACATATTCACTGACAGCTCTTTGTCTGCAAAGTAGAGGGAACACACTGAACTGTAAAAGTTGAAGTCTTCTTCATCTCCTGTTGCAACCTCACCTCTCCATCTGCCTCTTGTTCTTCTCCTCCCTGGCCTGGGCCTTCATCTGCTGCACCTCAATGGTGTCCGGTTTGCGTCTGCGCATGTACAGGTCATGGTTGCCCATGCACAATGCCAGGATTCGTTTGTTGATGCGAAGGCGGGGAACGTAGAAAACAAAGTCCTTTAACAAACAAACAGAGTAAATATGTGTTGTAAGTTCTCTTTTATCCAGGTCTTTACTTTCTTTTACACAGCATGAGGAATTGAAAATAAATATGACTATGGTGGACTATTTGCTATCAAGAGTGTATCCATTGTTCTAGCTTAAGGTGATTTTTAAGGTTTAAAATATTATTATAGTCAATGTCTTTGTTGCTGGGAAGTCACGAAACAGTTCATTTAAATGTTCTTTCAAGAGTTTTGTGTTTGTGGTCAATTTGTTTCACAGTGTGTGTTTGTTTTGCGAATTCAAGTAATTGTTGTTGTTGCAACACAGATCAGAAAAAAAACAAAAACAACTTTTAGCGTAATTTCTTCCAAGTTAGGAAATTTGATTTAACTTAAGCCAACAAAATGAGTCTTCAAAATAAAGTATGGACATCTTTTGTTATAGAATAGTTTTATAAGACAAATAATAATAATAAAAAACAGATCCTGATAAAAGCAACTGCATTTATCGGCAGGGAGTCGTTGAATCCAACGTAAAACAGTGAAAAACAACGTCGTACGAAATAAACGATTGAAGCCCTCTTTTAAAATGTAATAGTTGTTTGCACAAAGTAGTGTTCGGAACATTTTCTATTACCAATAGTTTTATCCTGAGGCTGATTGGCTTGATATATCAACTTGTTTTGGTTCCAAACTTCATTAATTCACCCTGCAGATGACCTTTCAATAGTCAGTTTGCTTTTGGAGTACTGGGAATGATGCAGGTCTTAAATTATCCAACTCAAGCCACACTAATAGAGTCTGACGTTGTCCAGCAACGAGAGCGACATCAAGTCCAATTTGATTCTGGATTTGCCTTTGATACTCTCATCATTTGAAGGCTGAAGTTTTGATCTTCTTTTTCAATTTTCCCAGCCACTGAAGGGTGAAGGCTCAATCGTTGCAAAGCCTGACCAACTGCTCCTAAAGAGTATCTCCGCTAGCTTTTAATTAATTCTGCTACTCATTAGAAAACATAATATTATCTACCACCAGAATCCAAACGGCCTCAAGAAATACATGTTTCGAGGATTCAAACCAATCCGAAACACCTTGAGAGATCTACGGAAGTAGAGTCAAAAATTGGTTTAATTAATTTCCCTGGGTCTGAGATAGCATCTTAGCTGAGCTTACACACATCCAATGGTTTGTTGAACCGGGAATTTCCGCGCTAACAAGGCGAATGTTTGACACCTGTTTACATGAGACGTAATAAACACCAGTTAACGTCTCCTTGGAATCTTGTTTGTATTTCCGAATACGCTTCACCCATGAAATATTCATGCATTCAGCTCTAAGCGCTCCAGAAAGGGCGGGTAATTAATCACACAAGTATCCGTGTCTTTAATCAAAGCCAAATGGAATCAGGCTGCACGATAAAATGATTCGGCATTTCCTCCACAATTGTTGGACTGTGTTGCTACGTCAGTGGACAGACAAATGTAGGATTGTGTGTTGTCGAATGCATACCGGGGATTTCTTATCAATGGGTTTGATGACAAACTTCTTATCGTTGAAGGAGATGTTTCTTATTTCGCTCCATGGAAATCCGATTTTGGGTGTCAACCTGTCAGAGATATTGGAAGATCGGCAATGAATTGTCAAACACTTAAATCCAAACAATGATAGTCTATCCAGTCTAGCGGGTTCTGGGCCTCAAACCTGCCTAGGACCTACTCGATCTGGTTTAAACTTGTTGGCTGAAAACAACATTTTCTAACAAGCCACCCCTTTGACTGCTAAAAATAGAAGAACAATCAGCCAGAGTTGCTACGGACTTTACGCAACTAATCTCATCCAATTAACAATTCAACACATGCTTTGGCTGTAGTGGGAATCAGGAGGCCCGGGAAAAGGCTCACTTGACTGTTGCAGGCTAAAGTCTTGCCCTGTGAACTAGGGTTACTTATTATTTTGGATGAATTGCTCGATCAATTCAAAACTTAACAGGGTACTATTGTGTAAAATAAAATTTCATAAAATCTAAATTTAGAGAGTCCATTTCCTGTAGATGTATTAATAAATTGTTATTGTCAAGTTAGGAATCTGACTTAAAGCTTTCACTTAAACCAAGAATAGTCATCAGTAATCTGGTTTAAAGTCACACGTTCTACTTGTACAAGTGGGAAAGACAGAGTTTACATGTCTGTCTAAAATCTGTTATATCTAGGTCACAGTTTTAATTATCTTAGTCCAAAGATTTTTCACCAACGCCTCAAACCTCAAAGCCCTCTGCTCTGTGACGAAAAAATTATGAAAGCTTCAAAAGAGTCAAATCCCACGACGATAATTTGGACTTCTATCTTCATTTGAAAGTTTGTAGGATTGGAGAATTTTGTTGTTGTATTTGTCCTTGGGACGAAATAACTCCTAGTATATAAGGGAGCAGAGCCCAATCATCATGTAACACAATCTAATGACTTGCAATTTGATCCAATTTTTCCTGTTGCATCTTTAAAATATAGAAATTGAAATAATCAAAAAAACATTCTGCAGATTCATGAGTGTAAATCCATCAGTGGTTTTGGACTGATGGTCAGTGTCAACCCAGCGACATGAGCTGTCGTCACACCCTGTCAAATTCCCTTTGTGACCTACTTGTCCGTTTTCTCATAGATATTCAGGCCCAGAGCGTCGATCCCCAACCACAGCTCCGATCCTTTCTTGTTTTTGATGCTGAAGTAATTGACTCCGTACATCTCCAGATCCTGAGCTATCTTCAGGTACTCCACCATGGCATCCTCCCTATTGCACCAGATCAAATACACAGTCAGTGTGCAGGAAAGTTTATCTGAAGTTCTGGTTCCAACTCTTGAGTACCTCAGTATTCCCTTGTGCTCTTGATGCCACACCTGGATTCTTTCCTCCCACTCATCCTTATTCAGCTTGTGCTGCTCTAAAACCCTGGTTTTATGAAACGACACTTCAGTGGGAATTCTGATGATAAAAACTTTTTCTTTTTTTGCTATGTGCTGAAATGGAACCTTTGAGGCAGCAGCTTCTCTTTAGCCAGGTATCCTGGAACGTGGTAGCCGTCCTTGTATTCTCCATGTTTGACCTGGACTGCATAAGAGGCCAGCAGCACCGCAGTCTCAGGTGGGCAGTAAATGTCATCGTTTAGGATGCTCTCTTTCACCTAAAACACATTAACACTCCATGTCTCCGGGTTTTATTTGTGTAGAAGACAGCCTTAGTCCCTAGGAGGGATTCTGGGCTTATTCACTGGGATTTATTTTTTTATGTGAGTGCAATCCCTTTGTTAGAGTGTTCATGGCAAGGGAGTTATTTTCGAAGCCTCAGAGGTTGTTAGATCCTGTTTTTATTTTTTTAATTTTTTGTATTGAATCCGCACACTTAAACTTCAAAACTTCAATTTCAAATGTCAGATATTAATCTTTTTTTTTGGTTATCATACAGAACTTTATTGATCCCTCAGGGATCAGTTTTTTTTCCAATTAGACACAGCAATACAGCAATTATTCATAAAAATAAAAATAAAAATAAGAACAAGAACAAGAGAAATAAAGAGAAAGAACAAGATTACACAATCTAAGTATAAAGATAAAGAACATAGATCAAAGACATGTGCAGGACGAATGGAGTCTCTCATAAAATATTATTGCAATTAAAATGAACAACAGTTTATCATTAATATGATCAAGTTAAGATACCAGTTTTACAATATTATTATTCAATATATTATGAAATATAATCTTTACCTTCACTTAGGAAGTTAGGTATCATCATGTCTGTTTAAAACGATGAACATATTTAAAAAAGGTATTTTAGGAAATTGTATATAATTGAAAAGTAAATGGGTTCATTCTGGGTTTATGGTGGTTTGGAATTATTGTATAATTTACTACTAAGTACATTTTGCTATAGCATTATCAACTATATGTTTTATTTTTGGTTCAAAACAATTCCAACGTTTTTTTTTACCATACTTGAGTATTGAGAAAGTGAACCAGATTTATTGTGGTATGTTGTTGGCATAAATCTTGGCATATATACACATGATCAAGGAATGAAAACTGAAAGCATCAACTTTCATGTATGAAATAGAGGTCAAATGGTTCGTGTGTCAAACCTGTAGGAAGAAGAGTCGTTGCGTCGCCTCCTGGATGAGTTCTTCGGCGACATCCTCGGGGTAGAACTTGGCCCTGAACTTGATCAACAGAGGATTGTCTCTCTTCACGTCTTGCGCAGTCACCTGAGATCCCCCCCACAGCCGAGGGATGGTTGGAGGAATGGTTGCTCATTAGCTTAAATGAGTCGTCAAAGTAAAAATCCCTCACCAAAGGTATGTTTATATGGTTATAAAGACCAGCTAAAACTCAAATAAATAAATAATTGGCATGTGTTTTTTTTCCGTATTTGGTGGAAGTTATGACTTGTTGTTCTAGCAACACCTGATGAGAACAACGGCCTCCAAATATAGACTATTCTTCACAAATATCCTCTAGGGAAAAGGCACACTGATGTCACATGCTTGCTGAACACGACGTCCAATTTTGATGTTAAAGAGTTGAGCATCTCCCAAGAGAACGCCTCACCCGCGCTCCCACCGAAGCCACAAATATTCTCCGGAGCCATCTGGTTCTTTGCCATTTCCAAATTAACAATACACATGTAGACCAGATGGCTACTTGAAAACGTCTAACAAATCTCTTTGAACAGAGGATTTTTTAATTGCAGACTCCAAAAGCCGAAAATTAAATACAGTATGACAACATTTTATGCTACTCAGACATGCAAGGGTCTTTGATAAAAACTGGAACAAAACAAAAAGTAGAATATCAATAAAATGGAAAAGGGATTTGAAAAGCTGATTGGACGAAAGCTGATCTCCTTATTGGACAATTGGTTGCAGAGAAATGAATATCATTTCTCATTGTTTTAGTTGCTTTACTGTTATATCCATTTGTATAAGCAACACAATTAGTTAAATGCTTCAACAAAAGTTTTATATTTGTATGGAAAAACGTAAAATTATGTGTTTACCTAATTGACCTTGTTTGTATCTAATGCTTTGAACTCATTGAAGAAGATCCAGATGGAAAATCAATGTTAAAAAAAAACGGCAGGTTTAGTAAATTTGGAGATAAGATTATATAGAATAGGTTGGTGGGCAGGATTTGACCAACAGCACTTCAGAAGTACAAAAAAAGGATTGTATAAAATACCAATGTGTTGAGAATTAAATAATATAATATAATAATAAGACATGGTGAACCTTACTGGAATTGATTGGATTTAAACTGCAAGTAAATTTACATTGCACTCTTACGTTTTACTCACCCTCTTAGTCAGCTTGAGCCACGTGGAGAAACCTTTGCTGTCCTGGTACTGGAGACCAAAGAACCAGGTTTCCCTCAGTCCAATAGTTTTCACAATCTGAAAGGAATCACAGCACAGCGTCAACCAGTTTTACGGATGACTGTGGTTCTCTTGCACGGTGTACCTGATCAAAGAGCTGTTTGCCAGTCGTGCTGGGCAGGATGGCAAACTCCAGCTCAGCATCCATGGTCGTAACCCGAACATTTATCTGCCAGGAAAAATACCAAGGCTTAAATGCAAGAGCGAAACATTGCCTCTGGGTGAACATCTGCGTCATTTGAGATAGAATCAACAGGACTGGTAAATACTTGTTTGCATCTTGGCGCTTCGACACAAAAATATCCAACAAAAGAAAGAGTGTTTCTTACATTCTTCTGTTCAACCAGCAGCATCCAATCACAAGTAGTTGGTGGCGACTACAATCGAGAAACGAAGCCCAGAGTGAGGATATCAGACTTGATTGAGTATAAGGGGTTAACACTATGAAGCATAAAATGTCAGTGAAGCGGGTTCAAACTGTTCTAGCCAGTTTTGCCAAACAAAACATCTACATTGGAAAAAATGTATTCAGTAAAATCACACAACATTAAAGGGGAGCTGTTGGATTATTTAACTATGAGATTAAGAACAATCAAAAGCAGTGTTTGCTGATCTAAACAGCAAAACCTACTCGCATATTTACTTCCCTTTTCAGTTCTTGTGGATTGTCTACAAATCACAAATTTCTTCAGCAGCGGAAAACATTCTCAGCCAGATGTCAGATTCAATGAAATTCAAGATGTTAACAATAAATAGTTGATACTTACAGTTGACATTTGTGTTTTTCTACTCAGCAGCTGAGAAAAAGACTTGCTCCGAGAGTTGCTTGTAGTAGTTCCTTTCTCTGCTCGGTCATATGAAACTGCTTGCAATACCAACACAGATTAGGATGGATTGAAAATGGACCATTGTTTTGGTGCCTTTAATCCCACAGCAGTTCACGGCTAAAGTTTCTACTCTTCTACGCCCACTTATGTGGTTACTGTTTTCATTTTCATTTGGTTTTCTACTAAAAAAATATCTTCCAATCTGGAAATTCTACCAGATCAGAGCTTTAAACAATTTGGACTGAACAGCGGCCCATTCAAAAATAATAACAGCTTCATCAAAAAGATGTAGTTTTACCAATTTGTGACACTATCGCGTTTCGGCAAAGACTGCGTTTTATGGTAAGATGAGAAGCTCCAGTTTATATAATGCAACATGGACCTCTCAAGGAGGCTTAATGATGAATGGAAATAAAAATATTTATGTAAAGGAGATGCCAGAGGTTTTCACATAGACCTTTGTGTCATAACGTCTGTACTGCTAATAGTGTGAAGAGACAGTTAGCAACTGCTATTTTGATGAATACAGTAAGCTGTAATTTTTTATAACTATATATTTAACTATATATAGCTATATATAACTTTATATAACTATATATATATATCCATCTGTTTGCCTAACATTCAACAGCATATAGTTGTAACCCCTAACCCTTGTGTTATCTCAAGGTCAGGTTGACCCGAAGGCCAAAAAACAGATGTGTTTTTGGTATCCATTATGTTGCCTCTGGGTCAAGATGAACGACCTCAACCACTGCATCAATCAATCAATCAATCAACTTTATTTATAAAGCACTTTAAAAACAACAACAGTCGATACAAAGTGCTGTACAGTGATATGAAAGTGCTAAGGAAGCACAGTTCAAACACACAAAGATAAAACAATATCAAATAAAACTAATTAAAAGCGCTAAAAACAGCTACGTTTCTAATGCTGTGTTAAAAGCCAGGGAATACAAGTGTGTTTTGAGACGAGATTTAAAAATGGACAGTGAGGAGGCTTCCCTGACACTCATGGGCAGGTTGTTCCAGAGCCGGGGCGCAGCAACAGAGAAAGCTCTGTCCCGTCTGAGTTTCCTCTTGGATCTCGGCACCGCTAGGAGCAGTGGATCAGCCGACCCGAGGCAGCGTGCAGGAGCGTGGCGGTGGAGCAGCTCCGAGAGGTAAGACGGGGCGAGGCCATTTAAAGATTTAAAAACAAATGAAAGAATCTTGAAATGAATTCTGAAGTGCACAGGAGGGAGGGAGGCCAGGACAGGAGTTATGTGAACTCTCTTACGTGTCCCAGTTATGAGCCGAGCTGCAGAATTTTGCACTGGCTGGACACGTGCGAGGGCCAACTGGCCGACTCCAAAATAAAATGTCTGACAGTAATCCAGCCAGGTTGTGATAAAGGCACGGATTAGAAAAAGTGCTTTACCTTTGCCAGCCGCCTCAGGTTCAAAAAGCTGGACTTCACAACTGGTCCTACCTTCTTGTCCAATCTAAAATCACTGTCCATCTTAAAACCCAGGTTAGAAATTATACGCTTCATAAAATGAGCCAAGGGGCCAAAATCAGCAGAAACCATGACTTCAGTCTTCCTTTCATTAAAATGGAAAAAGTTGAGGGCCATCCAGGCTTTAATTTCTTCAAGACACTGCACTGCCAGAGAGGTATTTCTGGAAGCCATGAAGGTTGTTCACCTTTGACCCAGAGACAACAAAAAGGATACCTCAAACACATTTGTTTTTTCCCCTTGACCCAGAACGGTTAAGAAAATCTGTCCCTCAACAAATTTTATTTTAACCGCCCTCTTCTATAAAATATACAGTAATGACATATATGCACACATTGTTTTTCTCTATAACAAAATTAGCTTAAATATTTGGCAGGATCCCCCTGAAAGAAGTGCTGCCATTCAATGCAGTCCTTTTAGTCAAATTACTTGTCCCTCACTCTCTCCTGTGCTCCATTGTCAACCCATACCCTCTTTGTTGAGAAAAACAATAAAACCTGTTGCTAGTATTCCAATTCTAATGCTGGCATCCTGAATGTTTTGGACATTTTAACATAATACACTCACAGGCCAAGTCCTCCAACCATTATGTCAACTTTGTATCCAGTTACAGTGTTGGTGGATGGCCAAAGACAGAAACAGACACAAATAATTAACTGAGTAATGTTGGGAATATTCATGCCACTAGCCTTCTTAGTGTTGCATTGACCATCTGCAGAACAGTACAGTGAATTTTTGTGCATTTTCTTCTGTGTCAAAGTTGGCTCTTAGGAAGATTCAGGATCATCTCTAGTTGGGAAAGTGTGACACGTGTTTACTTCATTTCTGTATTTGAAGTGTTTTGTCTTAAAGTGACCATTTTAAATTCCAACAACCATGCTTGGAAAGTGTGTATGGAAACTATGATGCTGTCCAGAAGAATGACTAACTCATCATCATTCTGCTTTACTCCAAAGATGATCAAATTAATGTTTTTTGGCACCGGATTCTCTGCAGCATTCTTGAAAGACAGTCATATTGAACAAAGGAACTTTACCTTCTGCTCTCGGTCACAGACAGCTAAAGTGAATGTTAACGACATATCAATTATTCCTTGTTGGATAATTGTGAGAATTTAGGTGAATCTAAAGTCGATAGAACAAGCTCGCCTTGTTCCAAAGTCCTAAGAGAGACAATTGAGTAACTCTTTAGCAGAAGCAAAATGCCAAGAAAGAAGTCAACTTTGTTTCTGGTCAATTGGACAAGTAATGGAGAGAAACCGGCTGGTAAATCAGCATAAGGTAAATTGTGTCGCCTGACAGTGAGAGAAAAGACAGAGGTTTTCTCAAGGAACACTTTTTACTGTGTTTTTTTTTTCCACGGGACCATTACCCCAATTGCCACTTATTTTCCATCCGGGTCAACGTGCCCCACTAGCACAAGTGTAAATGACGAAAAAGACAACCTGCTATTAACCCACTCTCGTCGTTTTTTCTCAGAACAACACAAGTGTTTTCCTCAATATCAAAGGTTGAGTGTTTATCTCAACAGAAATGTATTGGTGATTTATTTTTAATGAATGCCTATGTGTGTGTGTAGAGTGGTTATTTACTTCCACTAGCAATAGATCAAGAGATCCGTCTGAAGTTCATCCTCAAAGTCATGTAGCTGGATCTGATCCTGAAGTTAATGTGGGACAAACTTAATTGATTATGCTCGCTTCATGTTGAAAGGATTTTCTACATTTGTCAAACTGTTTAGGCTCCCTAAGTAATTGCATGTGACCCACTGAATGGATTGGCCAAAACAAGAAGATTCATTGTCATGGGGTTGACCTATGAAGGTGTTAGCCTTCAAGTAAGAATGAATGTAAGTAACAAGAGATTTTGTCAAAGATTAAACAGAGATCTCAATAAGAATTAAAGAATTTTATTGTGTTTAAAAAGATAATATCACAATCAGAATCATTCTTCCTGTTGGTGAATACACAATTATTTTCTAAAAGATTTTGGCCTCTTGCGTGATTGAGTTTGAAACCCCTTATCTACCTTTTTGAATTCTGAGTTTGTGGTCATCCATGGAAAGCATGTGTTTTTTAGGTGTAACAAATTTCAAATCTTAGGTTGAACTATGACAAATCGATTCAATTCTCAGATCAGTTTCAATTGTGCTGCTATTCACAACAAAGTATTTCCATTTCGAACGCACTGAAATATGATTTAGCGACGGGCGTATTACCAAGTCACAGTAGCGACATTCAAGCATTAAAACCTGAATGAGAGTTGACTTAAAAAAACAAACGACTACTGTTACCATGATCGCCAACTGGATGTTACATTTTGAAACTGCATGATTTCTCTATCACGGTTTGATTCAAAATGGGGGAACACTTGCATTTGTAGATGCTGGGGTTTGTCAGTGATTGACAGTGACAGAGTGCAGACCAGGAAAGGTAAGTGCTGGGACTTAAAAATCTCTGACAGTGACCTCTGGACAAAATTGCTGTAACCAATGTCCTGAGACTGGAGGCACGAAACTGGTCGTCTCCTGCTGTGGGGCACGTTTTATGACTTTTACTACGGTGTCACCTAGGAGTGATTTGTGCAGAAAATTAAAGTTAAATTAGGTTTTTTTTAGGGTGGATTTAGTAAAAACACGTAAATATTAATTTTTTATCTTATTTTTACATCTTAATCAATCCAAGTACTTGCAGCAGCTGATTGTTGTTTAGAGTTTCTCTCTTTGTTGTTTACGCTGGGCCATGACTTTCATTAGGATTTCACAAACAACTTTTTCCTTTTTTTTCTTATTTTTTTCCAATCACCTGGTTTTATTCACTATTCTTCTGTTGCAAATGAGGATATTTCTGAAAATAGGAAACAGATTTTTGTGTTTTCATCTCGCTGGTCAGCGTCTGAACAACATATTAATGACTCTGAAATTGGTGTAAACCAGGATGGAAACTCAGGGCTTCACAATTCAATTGAGTCTTCAAAAGACTGAAGATATGAACGGATACAATTTGTTTTCCCCCGGCGGCGTGTCCCTTCAGCCATGTTGGAACGAAGGAGCCCCCTTCTGAAACTACTGTCCAGAGCGGGTTCAGGGTGTTTCTGAAGAAAGATCATTTTAAGCCTCTTTATTCTGTCTGCTGTCGCGGTGACCCGACCTCAGAGGAGCCGTGGAAAATTGATCGATTCATGCTCGTCTAGTTCCTGAATCTAAATACATCTACTGAGTGAAACCTCTTTTTTATCTAAGAGAGGTATTTGATTTGACGTCAGTGTCCTTTCTATTACTTTTTCAATCCCAGTTCGCAGATACTCTGCAAATCTTGAAAGGTCGCCGGTCCATTACAGAGCAGATAGACACCTGGCACACCCCCACACACAGAAGCAAACTTCTGCATCGCTTCCAAAAATGCAGTTCAATTTAATCAAGTCTAGATGAGGCTGAGAACGAGGCACCGTACGATCGACTGCCAAATAAGATACCAAACAGATATGGCAAGAGAAGAATGTCAATATAATCTCTTTGAAATATGAAAAAAAGGTCAGTTTTGATATGTGAATCCATTTTAAATCTACATTTACAGCCCACAAATTTACAGCCCACAAATTCACAGAATACGGATTTCTATTTATTTATTTTTATTTGCCAAAAATGAAATTGTAAAAATAAAAGGTTTTTCTCTCTAAGCAGCACCACCTTGCCAACCAAAATGTGGCATGCTGTGAGCAATGGAGAAAGCTGCTGGGAAGATTTAGAAGGAATATTCCATGCCAGGCAGGATATTCTATTCGTGTTTTGGTCTTTTTGGAAGCAAAGTTCAATTGTATTGTGATTATTACATATTGGTTTCTTGGTAAATAACTGGTATTGAAGACTGTGACTTTATGTCGTGGATATGGTCTATAACAGACCCTTTCAATGTATTTATGCGGCCCTCAAAAGGGTAAAGAATGATCGTCTCAATGCAGCAGGGGGAAATTAAGGCTGCGTCTCAATTCTACGCCTTAGCCCTACCCCTTTAAAAGGAGTGCCAAGGGCTAGGGGTAGAAATATCAGAATAAGAATTTGGACAGCCCTAACCCTTGCTACTCCATTAATCGTTGCTGCTGACTGAATTCTACGTCATATCAACATTTGTATTAAAACAAACATTAAATTGTAATTAGTGGAAAAAAAAAATTGTCTTAAGGGGGCCAAAGTATATACCCTGACTGTAGTAAGGGGTCGTCAAGCCAATATGAAGAAGGAACAAATGTTTAAAAAGTAAATGTTAAATAAAGAAATTTTAAAATACATTTTTGTGAAAATACTTCAAAATATAATATTTACAAAAACGAAAAATAAAAAATAAAAAAGATGTGATGTTTGTTTTTATATGTTGAAATTGTTTAAAAAATTACAGAATAAACAGTTATTATTATTAGATTATTAGATTTGTGTTTAATAATAGGCCAGGTCTAACTTCACAACATCCTGGAAAGATTGAACTCCTCTGGTCCTACACTGTGTGTGAGGAACCATAAGTAGATTCTGATCCACAGACCTAAGAGCCCGAGCTGGGGTGTAAGTCTGGAACACATCACTGATGTAAGGAGGAGCCTGACCATGAATAGTTCTGAAAGTAAGAACCAGAATTTTAAAATTGATCCTGAAAGATCACTGGCAGCCAGTGGAGAGTTTTAAGGACCGGAGAAATGTGAGTTCTTCTACTGGAGCGGGTCAGTATTCTTGCTGCAGAGTTCTGAATCAAGCTTTGGAATGATCTTCCTCTCTCTTTGCGCTTGATGGAGTCTACTGACTCCTTCAAGAAACATCTTAAGACTTAATTCTTAAGACTCTTATTTGTGCAGGCTTTTTCCTGATTTTCTGGTTCACCTGTGTTTTTCTCTGTGATATATTGATCTTTTTAGTATATATTTTTGGAGTATTTTTATTTTTTTGATTGTTTAAGCGCTTTGTGACCCTGGTCTAGAAAAGTGCTATATAAATATAAATTACTTACTTACTTACATGCGTGTTATAGCTAACAAATAATTTGAGATCCATTTGTTTTATATATATATATATATATATATATATATATATATATATATATATATATATAGATAGATAGATAGATAGATAGATAGATAGATAGATAGATAGATAGATAGATAGATATATAGATAGATAGATAGATAGATAGATAGTGCTGCTATAAATTGTAATGATTATGGATAAATAAATATAAATATGGATAAAAGGACATACATGTATATATATTGTATCTTATTCTTACATTTGTACTGTATTATTAAATAAAATAAATAAAAAATATTTTATTTCACTTTATATTTGAGGTTTTGTTCCTTCTTTCTATTAGCTTGACCTTACATTGTAACAGTCACAATATATAACGTGGCCCTTGGGGAAATAATTTTGCCATTATATGTATGCATATGTTGTATATGTTTACTGCTTTTCCACATGCACGCGCAGCAGGTACAGAACAGATTGCTTCACCAACAGTTTGGTTTACGTGCACGATTTTACAACTAAAGTTTTTTTATTGGCTGGGTAATAATAAAATCCCGCTCCAAGGTGATTTTTTAGCCCGAAACAATGAAATGAGCGATTTTTTTGTGTTTCAACACTTTTATGACGCCACATGTTCAAGTGCGCGGGCGCGCTCCCCCCTTTGCGCGCTCACGCCACCTATTGTGTTTTGATCAACAAGGGGGACCACAGTGGCCTTACGGGACTTCAGCTAAATCCGACCTCAAATCCGCAACCATGGGGGACGAACAAGAAATCATGTGCAAACTAGAAAACATCCTCGAAGTCAGGTAAGACCAAAAGCGTCGCCGGGATCCCGCGAAACGTCATCTTTAGCTAACACTTAGCTTATGTCTTTTGTTAGCTAATATTAGCCGGTGTGCTAAGTAGCCCCCCGTTTAAACCCCCTTTATTTAAACGTCAGTTAGCTTATATTCACCCTGATACCCAGGCGATAGCTTAAGGGCTAGTAAATAAACCCCACGACACTTAAAGTGTTGTTTATGAGAATATTTTGGATCCTCAATGCGTCAAGGATACAGATGTGTTGCAGTAAAAAGACCAGATGTGCAGCTAATTATTAGTCCGAGCTAATGTTAGCTTTTAGCCCTGCGAATAAAAAGCAGTCTGTCATTAAACGTGCAAAAACCACAAGTGTTTGCTTTTGCTGCAGTGATTTAAAGATAACACAGTTGACGTGAACTGCTTCAGTCACATTGTATTTTCTGTATTCCGTGGTTTATTTGACATATCGTATTTTACAGCAACTGGAATATACAACAGTTGTGGTTCAAGCTCCAGTCTAAACTATTTTTTAAAGCTGCGTAAAATGAAGTATTTATTTTTTTCTACGCTGTTGGGTTCAAGGAACAAGACCCTACAGATGCAGAAAATCAAGTCCCGGTTGAAGATGGAATTCGAGGCTCTGGAATCGGAGGAGAAGCATCTAAAGGAGTATAAACAGGAGATGGATCTGCTCCTGCAGGAGAAGATGGCTCACGTGGAGGAGCTACGACTCATCCATGCCGATATTAACGTGGTACGTTTTATATGGAGGATGTACACGAATGCAAACTATTTGATGATCTAATGTGTCCCCCCTAGATGGAGAGCACCATCAAACAGTCTGAGAATGACCTGAACAAGTTGCTAGAAACGACCCGACGCCTCCATGACGAGTACAAACCCCTAAAGGAGCATGTGGATGCACTGAGGATGACTTTAGGCCTACACAGACTCCCCAACCTGAACGAAGAAGAGGAGAAGCTCTCACTTGAGTTAGTAAACATATCTTACTTGGTATTTAACGTCATCTTGTTCATTGATCCTTCCACTTTTCTCCTCGTTTTTTCACTTTAAATCTTCCTATTAAGACGAAGGTGGGTTTTGACAGAAGGGTTGTTAAAGTTGGCGTGAATTGTCTTCGCTCTGCTGGATTCCATGCAAGGTTGCATCTCAGACACCTACTTGAAGCAATAAGAATAATCTACTTAATCCGCTACTTTTATTTGTGGTTAGATCTGGAAAATGTTTGGTGGTAGTTAAATCCAGAGGCTGTGTTAGTCGTTATGGCAACGTTTCTTTTAAGTTGTCTTTGTTTTCGTCTCATGGTTTGAGTTAGTATATAACTAACTTACCTTTTTTTAAAAAAAACTTATTAGCTTAAAGGCTTGAACTGCCATCCCAGAAAAACAAAATTATTTTTCATTTTAAATGTTCCTTACGTTATTAAAACAGTTCAACAAATGTTATATGTTTATATTATAAAAGGGAAATCTTGTTTTAATTTTTTTCCAACTTCTCTGCACACGGTTGTGTTTATTCTTTTTAAATTAAAGATTCTAGTAATAAATAACTATAAATTAATAGATTGTTTTGTTCACAATCATCTCTTAATGTTTTAAGTACTTTTTTACTTGGATTCATATTTGAAAATATAGAATAGGCCAAAAAAGATGGAAAAATATTAAAGCAATTTTACATTGTGACTTTTCTTTACATATAAAAAAAAAAGGATGCGTATATATATATATATATATATATATATGTACTGTATATTGGTCTTCATATTAAACCATGCTTAACCTTTCTATCCGAAAAACTATGTTCATTCTCACCTACTGTATTAACCGGCTTCTGGTAATAACTTATCAGATGGTTAACTTAAGACAACCTGTCAACAAATATAATCCCACTTTTCATTTAATACCCCTCAGATCTGAGGTTTAGTTCCAGCACCGGCGGCCTTTTGTGCCTCATGAGACCTGGATCCACTTACACTTGTCACATGCAGACATTATTAATTGCTCATAATAGAAACAGCCCTTGATCGGTAAAACAAGAAGGGTCAGGCTATAAGAGCAAGTGACATTTTGAACTTTTCACCACCTTGGATGGACAACCAGTGGCACCCAACGTTGCATTGCAACATAGCAACCTCTTAAATGACCTGATCTTCAACACAGCTGTTGGCAGATTCTGTTTTCAACCTCGTCTAATCATTGTCGGTGTTATCAGGTTCATCTCAGCAGTCTTGTTAGAGCATTTTACGAGTGGTATTTATTATTTTTTTTGTAGATGTGAAAGAGTTTTACAGACAGTGACAGGCAGGTTTATGTTGTATTATTCATATGCTGGTATGTTTAAAAGAACAAAAACATTACTGAAACAGTTTCAGCCCACAGTGATTTGCAAAAGTTTTATATCATTTCAAATACATATATCAGTTTCAAGTCCCTTCAGGAATGAACATCCGTTTGTTGCATAGTGACTTGCAAGAGGAAATGATCAAAACCATATATAGAAAAGTTCCTTTTTCTCATGCGTTACAGGAAGGAAATTGTTAAAAAAGAGTGTTATGCAGGATGTGATAAAATAACTTTAGAAATCATGTCAAGGTTGTTATGTCCTTGATATTATAGTTGACAGAGGTTAATAGTCAGATGGAGTCACTTACGCACCTCATCCAACAATAATACGAGTGATTAGTTAACAATGTGAAAATGAAAATGTTTTGCCATGAAGTACATACTGTATGTTGTTAGATTTCGGCATGGCAACCACAGACATGGCTCATGTTGACCCGTGTTTTGCAGTCCTGTTACCGCCAACTTCATTTGACACTTAAAAATGCTGCAACTCCTCAAGGGTTTATCATATCTTCAAATCTAAACTCCATCTGGAAGTAGAAAACCAAGCCTTTTAGCTTGTACAATAGAGAAAGAAGTTATGTAGTAGGATTGGCCAAATACAGACCAGACTCTTTTGTACCTGCATCTCGAGTTACTCGGGCTTCTCAGTACAATAATTCCCGGACTACTAATCTGATTGAAAAACAATATATCTGATTATAAAAGCAGAAGATGCGAGCTAAAAAGATATATGCATGTTGATTGTAAAAAAAAAAACCCACCAAAGAGCAAGACGAATGAGAGTCTGTCAGAAAACTATTTTAACGTCACAGTTCTAGAGTGTTTATTGAGTAGGAATTTTGATTTAATTTTAGTAAAAATCTATTAAGGGACTGTAACTGTTTGTGTGTTAAAGTTCTTTAGTGTCCTCAAGAAGACAATAGGCAGATTTTGAAGGGTGGTAGTCACCAAGACTTGTATAGCAAATTGAGAAGGTATGCATGATTTTGGGTCTCACTCAAACCAATAGTAGTTCTTTGTGGTAGTATTAAACATGTTACATTTGAGGTTTGTTTTCTTAATTAAGAGCGTGAAAATGCTATCGGAGGAGAACTAGGCATACATCTGTAAAAAAAAAACATTCACAATGTCTATCTGCTTATGGACTAGTTTTACCGGAATTTCTAAAAAGAACAAATATTTATCAGCCGTCATCTTATTTAAACATCAATCTGTTTATTTCAACAACTTGCAGTGAATTTCATGCTTTTATAAGTTAACAAAATGTGTGATTTGTAATATAGAAGTATGTAGAAAAGTTGAATGAATTGCCATCTAAACATTTTAAAATAGGGCGTTGGATGTTATTAGGTGGAAAGGGATTAACTGCTCTAAATTGATAATCTAGATAAAAACTTTTTAATTGCAATGATTGTTTAATCTTAAATAACAGTTTTTCACCATTATACAGTGTAATCTCATGGAGAATTACACGTTGAACAATAAGTACCAGGTTTTAGATTAAGAAAAAGTACCACTACAATGACAAGGTCAAGTTAATGTACAAAATATATGGTCTGTAAATCTACTTCACAAACCGGGCCAGATTCTCTCCCTCGCTTTAATTCCACGAGCATCACTCATAACTGAATTTCCAAGCCAGGAAGCTGTAAACCATTTTGCCAAGCTCTAAAATGTCCTTGTTATCCACAACACCAGGGAGGCTGACAGCCAGACCACACGGGTGGCTGATGTATCGACTGTAGATGATGTCATCATTGGGCTATTTACTATAAACGGATCCTGGAAGTAGGACTATTGAGGGTGTGCATGCTGGGTTTTAAATCACTTTTTTGTTTCACAGTAAAGATTGAGTTTGGCTGTTCAGTGCCCCATGGCTTTTGATTTAGTTTTCAATTGACTTAAAAAAGTGTATTCTTCCTGCAACTCCCAGTGAGTTGTATGTGTCCAATTGTAAGACCAGGTGTAAATAAATGCAGAAATGTCTGATAACTTGGATTCATCATTAGATTTAAACAGGAAAGTAAACTTTGCAAACTCTTTAACCCTCAGTTATGCTGCAGAAGTTGTTTGTTTTGAATGTTTTGGAAATACTGACTAACCCTGCCTTCTAGTATTTTCTATTTTTGCACCACTTATAAACCAATGTCCATCTGCTGCTTGGAATTTACCATTATCTGCTGCAGAACCCCTCTTGGGCATAGCCTTTTTTTCAAACAGGCTCTTTCTGATTAGTATTTTCTATCTCACTCGTCTGACAGACTGTCGCGGTGCTGCTCGAGTCCATAAAGAGGTAGATGATATTCCAATTTAAGGAGTCAAGTAAATATTTACACCGTGTAACAAGTTGACATTTCTTAACATTAAAAAAAAAACATGAAGCTCAGCCTAATCGCAGAAAGCAGTCAAAAGTTTTCAGCGATATAAAAAGGCATCTGATTAAAAAACTTTACCAGGCATCATCCTTGCATAAGTGAATACAAAATATCTACATTTCAAGGATATTTAGGAGGGCAAAAAAACAACTTTACGGTGTCAAGAGTCTGCACAAACATCACCTACACAGTCGCGCTAAATCATGCAGCGGTTTAAAAACAAGAAGAAAAACAGACTTTTGACTTTTAAATTAAAATCAGCAGCGATAACAAACGCTCCCTTCTGCACGGTGACAGAACTCTTTGGCAAGCGAGCGTCTCATCTTGGCTGTGGGAGCTCTCAAAGATGAGTTCACTTTCGTCCAGGTGGTACTTCCCCCCCCCCCCCCCCCCTTCTCCCCACTCCTTGCTGGGGCGCTCCTTGATGTTCCTAGAGATTCAGAGACTGTGTAGCTTCGCTTTTCTTCAACACGGACATACTCCCCTTGATAGTATCTGCCTTGCTTCCAAATTATTAACTTGCAACCGAGAAAGTAATCCTAGAGCAATTTTTACATCGGGGCGTCTGTAAATGTATTTTCAGGTGTGATGGATCAGCTTTCAAGTCAATGAAATCTCACCTCATAGTCCTGTTGGGTGTGAGGAACACTTCCCAAATACTGTTCGTAGGTGAGGCGCCGCACTCCTCTCGGTAATTGGATGGAAATCATCTGTGAATGCTCACCATTTAAAAATGTGCCACTTTGATCATGTTTTATGAACTCGTGTTGAAAAAGTGCTCTGTGTGGTGCCTGGAAATAAGCTTTTATACGAGTCGGGGAAATACAGGCCTTTAAATTAGTTCTGTGAATGCTCACAGTCCTTCCTCATCACAAACCTTTTCTGAGAGGAACCAGAGTATAATGAAATAGGATATCACTTCTTTTTTTTGATCAGCGGCCAGTCGGGTATAAAGTCCAAGGACAGATCTTGTTCCCAAGCCTCCCCAGCCCACACACACACACACACACACTGAAACACTCACACACAAACACTTGCACAATGACTGTACTTTGGCACCGAGTCATACATTAAATATGATCATTACTTTAATATTCTTCATCTCGGCTTCCCTTTGTCACCGCACATCAGTCAGAGATGGATCACCTCAACTGTGATGTCGCCCGTGCGCTCTGAACAAGAATCACAGCTAGACACGTCTTTTCTTTGCTCCCAACAGTTACTTTGAGAAGCAGAAAGCTGAGTGGCAAAAGGAGCCACATGAGCCAGCCATCCCAGAATCCCTTGCGGCCGCCGCGGCAGCTGCACAGCAACTCCAGGTTTCCAGGAAGCAGGACGCTCGCCAGACCGCCACCTTCAGACAGCAGCCTCCACCCATGAAGGTACTCGACCCCTTTATGAAGACATTCATGTTGTTTAGGAGGCTCAAGAAATGTAGGGAGGTTAATGCAAATATAAACGTCACTAGAACATAGTTTGAAGATTATTTGAGGTAAAAAAGTTATACTTTTCACAGACCTCTGCTTTACTTTGAAAAGGTTGAATGACGGCAACAAACATAACTTTATTGATTTATATGTGTCATTATTTCTAGTAGATGCAAAACTCTGTTTGCCTTCTTTCTGTTCAGATTTAGTAGGCATTAGGAAGCAATAGCAAGAGTTGAAAAAAAATCTAAATATGACATATTTCCTTGATTTCTTTAAGGCTTTTGATATTGTTTTATCACGATTGCACTAAAAAAAGTATTAAAAAGGAATAACTGTGAATACACTTACTTATCTAAGTTGTACTAGATCATTTTCCAAGACTGTATTTCAATGCCTTATATCAGTGACAAACTAGTAATGAGCTGTTCCAACCTGAAAGACCGGGTAGACCGACCCAGAAATTTTTACTGACATCTTAACAAATCAAACGAGCAACTGTCCTTCCTTTTGAATCATGTTCTCTTACAAATCCATTAAACACATGTGTTCTTGTACTTTTCAAATAATCACATTATAAATGGTATTATTTATTATTTAGATTTTTAAATAAAAGTTGAGCTGGTTCACAATTCAGATTTGCATGAGCAATATTGCATTTAACAAAGTTTAAAGGAAATATTAGGGAACAACAAAGAAAAGCTGTGAGACTGTATGACAAGTTTCGGTTCCTCAAATCTGCAAAAATAAGTACATTTATGATCAGGGTTTTTGTATTTGTGATCATTACATTAAAAAGTATATATGAGCATATGGACATTTAACTGCAGATTATTATTAAGATAACTTTAATTACTGAAAGTGTTGAAAAATAATAATTTCAAAAGTTATAATCGAGTTTCTTCTGACTCATTTCCCAACTGTAGCCCATCTTTTTAACCTGGCTACCATAGGAGTGTCTGAGACATTATCCCAGTTGAGCAGCATGATAGTGTTGTGATGACAGAGCGCTCTCTTTTGCTGAACTTCCTCTCTGATTAAGTAGTACATTGACGGTGAGCCAGACACTTGTGTGGACAAGTTCAGCGTTTTTGTTCTTTCAAACATTTCTATTTTGGCGAGCGCTGACTGTACTCGTGGCGGAAGACGAAAGTATTGCTACACATTTCTTGGTATCATTTTCATGTGTGGTTCTGTGTAGGTTTCACTTCTATCACCAACTCACTTTATTTTAGAAATACGTTGAAATGAAATGAAACTGAAAAATCTACATTGAAATAGCTGAAAACCAAATAGAATTATCATCTTGATACAGATGGTGTTTCTGGGTGTCAAATCAAGAAAACAAGTCAGAACAATTAAACAATTTCCCCACAAGACACTTTTTATTTTCTCCTTGAAGCACAAATAGCCCTCTTTTTTTTTACCAAATTACCAAATAATTGTTGCCATTTTAAATCTGCGTACTGTCATATATCATGGTATAAACATTTAAAACGGATAATTCAGTTTTTGTTTAAACTAGTATTTAAAGGGTCTTGCTGGGCTGCAAAAATCCTGGATCTCCCCCCCCTGAGCCATGAATTTGACTCTCTTTTTGAAAAATAAACAAACATGTGAAAGTCTGACCTGTAGTACTCCAGGCCACGAGTGTACTTGAGTGCAGTGAAGGTGTCATCCTTGGCTAGTCGTTAACGGTGTTTTGTCTCGTCTTTTTTGCATTCGGTCACACTACATTTGACTCCAACTGCTCCCCAAACACTTGCATGCAACGGAGTGAAGAAGAGTAAACAAGAGTTCTGCAGGGGTTTACCAACTTTATATAGAACTACAAATAAAGACAAACTGTCAGACAATCTGCTCAAGGTTCAAGTATCTAGGGTTAATAACGTTTCCAACCCCCCTTTAAACAAGAGAATTCTCGTCAAGACGTTTTATTTGGGTCGTTGGTTGGTTGAAATTTGCCTCATTCCTAGAAAACTCAAAGCAATGGGCTGAAGCAAAAAAAAGGGCAAATGGTTTGTTGTGTCTTTCCTGTCGTAAATTGGTTGTAAAGATTTGTTTTTTTGACCAAAGCAAAAACAATGTTTTGGGAGTCAAACTTCCACCAAGGTCAACACGGAGTTCTTGAGACTGAGGTGCTAAAAAATCTGCACTGGTTTGTTGCCGTCTGTTCATCTCGCCAAACCGCCTGTAAAAGTGCTACACGCTTTTCCACGAAGCCGCAAATAAATATATTCTGTTGCTTTTCAATTCCGCGCATTCATCTGAAAAACACCAGGAAGGCTCTTGAGTGTCTGCTAGACCATAAACGCAGACCAAAGTCACATTCCCAATAAATGTGTTTCAGAAAGACTCTCAGTCTTTACTCCCGTGATTTGCGACCACTGCTGTCTCAGGATAGCTCTTAAAGAGACGAAAACGTCCTCGTGAAGAGTGACCGAGGAGAACTTTCCTTGTTAGGGTCCAGACGTAAGAGATGATGGCGATCGTTGGACGCTAAATCTGTTGGGGATAAAAATGCCATCAGCTCTTTTTACAGCCGGCGCTCGCCAAAGGATTCCCAGACATTTCCCAGCCAGAGTAGCAAAGGAATACCCCCCCATTATCATGCTTCTGTTGTTTGATATCTGATGACTTTCCCACTGGCCTGTGTTAATCCATACTGAACCAGAGCATCCACACAGGCTGACGTCTGATATCTCAGCGGATTGACTCGTCCGTCATTGAGTCTGTATTTAGTCCGTCCTTGCATTGGAGAGATGACTCTGCTTTGACTTATGGCTGAGAGACTTTGAAACCCAAAACTAAACACGAGCTACTGAAAGAGCACACATGGTCACGGCCACTGCAGATGTGGATTATGAAACAACCTTCATGTAGTAAACGGCTTATTGACAATTGTATTTTGGTGGTTTAACTTCAATTTCTTAGGCCTTACTTATTTGTAATCAGTATTTTAAGGAGTATTTCTTGTCCCCTTAACATTTTGTGAATACATGTCATACTCACCTGTTTTATAGTTCTTTTATGATGTATGTTTAACAAATATATAAAATAAATATATATTTTGGGGAAGATATTGAAAAAACCCCCACAATTTTTGTATCTCACTAAAATACAGAGATATTGTCATTTTTTTTTATCACAGAGATGGAAAGTTAATGAAGTTCTTTATATTTAACTACTGTATACATTTTCATTTATTTATTTTCATTTTTGAGGCACAAGAAATACTTGCAAAAATGACTAAGAACGAAACCTCAAAAAAGTTGATTATTTGTTAGAAAGCTTTTAGATGACTTTTTAAAGTTATCTTATATGATGCATATATTTAAAATAAAACAACATCTTTATCGTGCAGAAGATAAAGAGTTTTAACTCAAAGAAACATCATAAGATATCTCCAGGGAACTTGTTAAATGTAAGCACATTTTTCACAGAAAAAGGAATTATGTTACACTATAGTAGACAATGTTTTACCGTGTCACCATAGGTCTGTTGTGAGGTTTGTGGTGAGCGGAAGCCAACGTAAAAGATAGAAAAAGATGCTTTACTTAATTGTCAAACTAACCTAAATAAAAAGTAACAAGGAAATAATAGAAAAAAATGATTAAAAATGTGTTAAGTTTCCATGATGAAAACATGTGTATATATATATATATTTTTATCAAAGTTTTAGGGACAATAAATAAATGACAAAACTTGAGCAAGTTATATTTAGAGTTGAACCATTTATTAGTGATGTGTTAATGAGGCCTCATGAAACAGTTGTGTGTAATAAACACTGTATCATGATACAGTGTCTTTATCAGCCACTAGATGTCACTCTCTGCTTTAAAAGGTTTGGCTCTTGCATTAATTTTAAACTTAGAGTGCCATCTAGTGCCCAATCAAGACGAAGACACTGTATTATGATCCAGTCAAAGGGCCTCATCCTCAACCCTGTTCCTCGTCCCTCTCCAGGCCTGCCTCTCCTGCCACCAGCAGATCCACCGCAACGCTCCCATCTGCCCCTTATGCAAGGCCAAGAGTCGCTCCCGCAACCCAAAGAAACCCAAGAGGAAGCCGGACGAGTAGAAGAGCTTGAAGAGGTGCTCGGCAGCTGAGATCCCAGACCTGTAGGCTCCTGAACAAACAAAAGTATTAGTCCCTCCACTTGCTGCAGGTCGAGGGGTTTGGACCACGTGTTGTGTTTTTACCAGTGCTTTTGACGTGTTGACATGTACCCGTATGAACCACCCTAGTCGGTAGCACCTGAGATGTACCTGCAATAATGTCGCCCTTAAATCCTGTGTCGTCGTATCGTACTGTATTTTATTTGTACTGCAGTAGTTGCATGCTTCCATGACTGTATTTTTTCGCCAATAATAATGACTTAAAGTTGAACAAGAAAAAAAACAAAAAAATGTTTAAATGTTTACAAGTGAAACTGGAAGAAAAAGGGCATTTTTTTCTTTGAACAACCTGTTGTGTGTAACTTTAATACTGACTGAGTAAATAAACGGCTCTTTTTTTTTTGTACTCGAGTGCGTGACGAATTGATGTTTATGCTAAACAATCCCACAGAGCGACTGAATTCATCCTCGACAAACCGAGGGGAGGCTCGTGTGCGACTCGGCCGACATTGTCCCTCCTCATAGTCTGCCGCTATCTGTCTGGAAAAAAAAAAAAAAAGGACAGCGAGGTCTTGCTAAATGAGTTCCTGTAGTGTTTTTGTCAGGGTAACCCCTCATTTCATCTGTTGCCAGGGCAACTCCACGTTCCTCTTGCGGTCGCCATGGCGACGCCAGGTTGCTGTGACCTGCATGTTTTCCAGCAAAAGCAGTTCCACCCCCCCACCCCCTCCCAAAAAAAAGGATCCAGTGAGGGGGCTGCAGTGGTGAGGATCGATCTACTATCCAGGAGTGTTGAAATGTTAATGTTCTCGCCTCAACAGTTGTGTCTTCAGCCTGATGGTGAAGTTGTGATCAAGGTCATATTGAAGACACAACAACAACTGCTTGAGATTCACTTCACAGCTGGTGAAGTCGCTCATCACACGCAGAAAAAAAAAAGAAGAAGCGGGTTCTGTTTTCTCGAGAGTCTGAACTTTCTTCTTCTTCTTCTTCTTGTCCAAGTCTTGGCTCCTCCCTCCTTCAGTTCAACCTCCCGCTGTCTCAGAGGAGACGCGCCTTTGCAGCTGCAGTAGTTTTCCACGAACTCCATTAAGGTTCGCTTCCTCTCTCTCTCTCTCTGTCGCGCCTCTCGTGCACATATTTCCACTCGTGTTCTCGTTTTTAATGATCCCGGGTTTTTGAAGTTGGACAGACGGCTTCGACGATAAGATGGATTTTTTCTCTCCATAGTAAACAAACACGAGGAGAGACGCCTCCCTCTTCTTCCGAGCGTCGACTCTCTCTGGAGTGTGTGCCACTACCGCCGTCTAGTGGTGAAGCGAGATACACAAAAAATAAAAATAATTAAAATGGTTAAGGAGTTATATTATTAAATAAATACAGATGTTAATCAAATTACCTAAATGACTTTTTAACGAAACTGGTGCAGTTTTTAATGTAAAATATGTGTTTAAAGTGATCAAACTGTTAATTTAGGCCTTGTGTATAACATTATTGACACGTTATAATAAGTATACATTTTACACTTTTGGTCATGTTAACTAAGTTTTTATTTCACCATGTGCTTGAATGTCCTACACACAAATTTATTAAAATGCTTTTTTAGACGTTTTTATTTGCGCAGGCTTTTCCTTGATTTTCTGGAACTCCTGTGTTGTTCTCAGTGTTATCTTGACCTTTAAAGTATATACTTTATTGAATATTGTTTTGATTGTTTAAGCGCTTTGTGACCCTGGTCTGGAAAAGCGCTATACAAATAAAAATTACTTACTTTTTTTAAAAAGAGAAAACATAAATGTATTTATTACTAACATGATGCTTTCTTTAATCAAGAAAGTTGAATTTATATATATTTTAAATGTATTAATGCATGACCTACAGTTTTACTTTCTGGTCTTTAAGGCTGACATTTTCTAACCATTTTTTAAATAAAAATTGCAGGCTTTTCCTTGATTTTCTGGAACTTCTGTGTTGTTCTCTGTGTTATCTTGATCTTTAAAGTATATACTTTATTGAATATTGTTTTGATTGTTTAAGCGCTTTGTGACCCTGGTCTGGAAAAGCGCTATACAAATAAAAATTACTTACTTTTTTTAAAAAGAGAAAACATAAATGTATTTATTACTAACATGATGCTTTCTTTAATCAAGAAAGTTGAATTTATATATATTTTAAATGTATTAATGCATGACCTACAGTTTTACTTTCTGGTCTTTAAGGCTGACATTTTCTAACCATTTTTTAAATAAAAATTGCAGGCTTTTCCTTGATTTTCTGGAACTCCTGTGTTGTTCTCTGTGTTATCTTGATCTTTAAAGTATATATTTTATTGAGTATTGTTTTGATTGTTTAAGCGCTTTTGTGTGGAAAAGTGCTCTATAAATATAAATTACTTCCTTACTTCCAAAGACACTGTTTCTTTAGGCGGCTTCGCTAAAACCATGTTATAATTGGATATGGTAAGAGTAATCGAAGGACGCCATAGAAAACAAATGAAAAAAGTTTAAATCAATAAAACTTCAATATTAAGTTTGAAAAATGCAATTTCCGAGGTGTATTTTCAAGTCGGTTTAAAGAAAATGGCTCCCGGCTCACAAGAATGATTAGTTTTCTAATAAATATTTAATGTTTTTAAATCTACGCTGGTTATATAAATGCAGTGTTCCAGGTGCAAGTGTGTGTGTGCGACTGGTTGTTCCCTCTCAAAGTACACAAGAACAGTTTGTTTCCTTGTCTGCTCTCTGCCAATGTTTGTTTGTTGTTCGATAGATAGTAATCGAGGCTGGATCAAAAAAAACAAACATCCACATGAGGCCCTTCAAAAAAGCCGCCGCCATTAAAAAAAAAAACACTTTCCACCTGATATTGAGCAGTCAGCGTTTATTTTAGGAAACTTCCTGTTTCTCCCATCTTGAGTACAAAGTTCAGATTCCAGCTAAACGTTGTCTATTTTTACCTCACACGGTGTAAGGGCTCATGAAGGATCCGAGCTGTTGTTGAAATGTGAAGAATGTGTCGCCGTGAGGAATGTAAAGTCTCCAGGAAAACCTGGGAATGTCACTGAACAGCTGAGCAGCTCGGACACGACAGACCTGCAGCTGACGTGGATACAGACCAGGAGGACGTGAAGGAGACACAAGGAGCCGAGAGACAACCTGACACTTACAATAACAAGAGATTGAATCCATTCATAATGACAAAACTCAGTTTTAATTATTTTATTATTTGATTTGACTCAATTACACTTCATTTTACGTGAGTGTTTTCTCAAGGGTCAAACACATAAAGTAGAAACATATGTACATTAGTACAGGGTGCAAATTATAGTTATAAATATCCTCTTAAGCTAATTTCTAACTGCTAATGCTAGCTTTGCCACTTTCCTCCGGCAAACAACCACTCGTTTTTTAATTTCCCTCATAATTATAACATCTGAGTCTAAAATATGTGTGAATAAATTCATGTATAGTTAAAAAACAAGCACGTGTTTTTTTTTAACTCAACTGATTTCTGGTCAAATATATGACGGCTAAAGCTAACCGCTAACTCCAGCTAATGTATCGACTCTGGTCTACAATTTTTTTTTGTTTGTATATTTAAAATAATTTGTCATAATTTAAATACTTTGATATAAGTTTTATATCGTATACCAAATTACACAACTTTGCATATTGTTATACTTAATTGTTTTTATGTAAGTGAGTAAGTAATTTATATTTATATAGCGCTTTTCCAGACCAGGGTCACAAAGCGCTTAAACAATCAAAACAATATTCAATAAAGTATATACTTAAAAGGCCAAGATAACACTGAGAACAACACAGTTTTTTTTTTCAATTTTATTAACATTGTGTCTTAAATATTTGTGCTTTATTGTTAAACTTTCATTTATACATGATAATATATCTACTATATCCACATTTTTGTTAACTTTTATTTGAAATAAACATATTCTTTTACTATTTAGATCTATTGTATGCTGAAATATATACGAATACATGACTAATATATATATGTACTGTATATATGTATATATATATGTGTGTGTTTTTAAGGAGAATGGAATTAATGATCTTGTTCTCAAGTGATGGGATTTTGTGATAAAGTTGTTGGGGTGTAAGACTGTTGTTTATCTCTGTCTCTCTCTCCCGCCCACACCCCCACACACGCACACACACACTCACACACACACACACACACACACACACACACACACACACACACACACACACACACACACACACACACACACACACACACACACTCACACACTCACACACACACCAGGGTCACTGATCTAACACCTTTCTAATTATAAAACTGGGCCTCAACACTCCAAGAATGGAAGTCCAGCCAGACCCATCTGTGGCCTAAAATTAGCCCCCCAGCCCTCAGAAGCTGCAGCCCTCCTGTGCGACAAACCCACTTACACAGCACTTCTCCCCCCGAACCCCCTGTCAGAGCGTCACGGCTCCCCTTGGAGGATTTCCACTCCACTATGTGTCTTCAAAGTCGGTAACTTTGCTTTTCCTGTGGAAGAAAAAAAAACATCAAACAGGTGAGTTTTGGCAGAGTTTTCAGTTCGGGCCGAACAAACTGTTTTGATTGTTCGTCTGTGAGGAAACTTTTAGCTCGTCTGCTCCCTCAGACTTTATTTTCCCTTCATGTTCCTCTTCATGTGTCAACACTAATGCTGGGATCCCCTTATTTACCTCGTCGTGTCTGGATGGTTTTCTCTTTGATGAACTTCTCCTCGCTTCTCACTTATTGCTGTGGTTTTTGGTGCAAATGATTCTACATTAAAGTGTACGACTCAAAGCGTTAGAAGAGACTCAAATAAATCTTGTTAAGGTATGTTTCATCCTTCTTTTTTTTAGTCACTTCTAGTGCAATTACAATACCTGTTCAGGGTAACCTGCGCTTTTACCCAGAGTAGCTGGGATGGACTCCGGGTAAAATAATCAGCAATAAGATCAACTGTTTTATTATTATTTTTGTTGATAAGTGATTTTGCTTTTTTAATTTTTATAATTGACCTATAAATGAAAATGTATACAAAAAGTAGGGAATTTAAGTTAAGTTTTCATAACTTTATGTCGTGCTAAGAAAGAATATTAAAAAAAACCCCATTATTATTAATTTATATTCAATCCTACATTAAAATGAAGCCGTATTTTATCAATATCCCATATTTATTGTCACCCTTTGACTATTTCTTTGTTTGTGGACTGCGGGAGAAATTTAGATTTCGAGGAAGAAACATATGCAAGTACAGTGATAAGATTTAAACTCTATTTTAATCTTTTTATTTTGTACATCATAGCTCTGATGAATTAAAACAAAGAACTATAAAACATGAAAAGCTATTCATTTGAAACAATTCTACTTAACATTTATGTTTAAGTTTTGTTTCCTGAGTTCTACATATAACATGGAAAACATATGTATGAATAGTATTTACAATTTTTTTTTCCTGATTATGAGCTAAAGCTAAATGCTAACTAGCTTTGCCACTTTCCTCTAGCAATCACTGTTTTCTTCACAACCTCTGATTCTAAAATTTGTGTTGATAACTTTACAATAAGATTTTAATATATATATATATATATATATAATTCCACCAAATTTGTCATACTTTTATCAGTTTTCTAGCAAAATACATGAAGGCTCAAGCTAACCGCTAACTCCAGCTAGTGTATCCACTGTAGCCACAGACTGGTGGATAGCGAACTAAGCTAACACTGGTGTATGATCTCCTTTAATTTTGCATTACAGTGTGTGAGAAAATACCTTAATGTTATTATATAAACTAGTTTATATAGACAAATAGTTTAGAATTATGTTTATTCATATAATAATATAATAAAAGCTATAGTTGAAGAAAAAGATGACGATGTAGTTGTCAGTGGCCACGCACCCCCATACTCAACAAACCCGGATCCATAATGTGTTCTGGCTGCTTCTAGTCCAAGGTCTCTGCAGGTACTGGCCGCTGCGGTACCTCCTCAATAGCAATGTTCAAGGTGTAAAATGAAACTGTGCTTGTGACCTGTGTTGTCCAGCCGATGGAGGAAGTCTGACCCGGGTCCAGTCACACGATGGTGGTGGGCCGAGTCGTCAACATGAGCTTGATGGACATTTCCAAGATCTTCTCGCTGCTGCAGCCCCGAGACGAGGACGGCGAACAGTGTCAGGCCCTGAACAGCGCCGTGAGCGCCGACGACGCCCCGCTGCTCGCCCAACTTCTGCCCCAGGAGGCCTACAGGAGGGCCATCAATGCTCGCAGTGGCTGGGGGGTCCCTGTGACCCCCCTCAGGACAGCAGCTGCTCTGGGTCACCTGCGATGTCTGGAGCTGTTGTTGGAGCACGGAGCCGAGGTCAGCATCAGTGAGCGATCACTATGAAAATTCACTATCAGAAAATTGCATTTTCTTTTTTCTATTATTATTATTGTTTGTTTCCCCTTAATGTATACATTATAATACGTAAAAACGTTATACATAAATTAGCCTTAATCTAGTACATTTTTCTCATTTTGGATTCGATCTAGTTTTTAATTATTATATTATGACTATTTGTTGTTTTGTTTATACAATATTTTATGTAAACTTCTCATTTTTTAAACATAATACTTTTTAAAATAGAAATAAATGGATACACACAATATCAAGACATATAGTACACATAATAAAATAAACACAATAAAACTATAACAGCAACAATAATAAACTGGTTTTCTGTTAGCAACAAACAAAAAACAAAATGTTTTAAATAGTATTAGGAAGGTGGCAAAGCTAGCTTTAGCGGTTAGCAATTAGCTTTAGCGCATAGTTTTAAGATATGAAATAGTATTAAATGGAAAAAAAAAGAAAACTAGAGGAGTAAAGTATGTAAAAAAACATTTTCATATTTGGGATATGTTTCCAAAATTACCCAAAATGAAGAATATATTTTAATTGAATTCGATTTTTTATATATTTTAGTTTATATTTTTCAAGTATTTTAATTTTTTGTTACACTCTACACTATTTAAGGTGAGTATTTTACTCAGCTTGTTCATCCAGTTCCAGTTCACTTGCAACCAGAGTAAAAATATTATTTTCCTATATTCAAATTGTTGTCCATGTTGTGTTTTTTAATTGGGTTTGTTGATGCATATCTTTATCATGTTGTAAAGAAACTTTTGAAGGTCAAAATAAACTATGATTGCATTAATATTAATATGTTGTAAATTAAGTCAAATAATTGTCCTTTATTTCAAAAGTCCTGACTATAAAAAAATAGAAAAAAAAAGTACAGCAGGCTTGTCCAATTTAAACTAAATCGTGCAGTACTACTTCTAACCATTAGATGTCGCTATGAGAGTGAGTGGAGAAAGTCACTGAGGTCTTCAGAGGTTTCAACTGGTTCTGGTTGCAGGTGGACAGTCTGGACGTGAAGGCTCAGACCCCTCTGTTCACGGCGGTCAGTGGCAAACACCTGGACTGTGTGGTGGCCCTCCTGAGGGCCGGCGCCGACCCCAACGGCAGCCAGCACAACAACTGCTCGCCGGTGCTGACCGCGGCCCGGGAGGGCGACCTGGACATCCTCCGGGAGCTGCTGAGGTTCGGCGCCGAGGTGGACGTCCGGCCCAAGGCCCCGGACTGGGCGTGCAGCGCCACGGCCTGCAGGGGGGCGCTGTACATCTCGGCCGTGTACGGGCACCTGGACTGCTTCAAGCTGCTGCTGCTGCACGGGGCCAACCCGGACTTCAACTGCACCGAGCCCAAGATGCTGGCCCGGATCAAGCAGCCCAAGACCGTCCTGGAGGTCTGCCTGCGGTACGGCTGCAGCGTGGAGTACATCCAGCTGTTGCTGGACTTCGGCGCCGACGTGTACCTGCCGACCCTTATTGTGGACAAGACCACCAAACAGAACGAGGCCCTGGCCCTGCTGCTCAAGGAGAGAGGTGAGGCCCCGACCCCTGACCCTGCCATCTGACCCGGTCTAACCTCTCTTCCCTCCCCGTAGTCTGTCCTAAGACTCTCATGTGCCAGGCCCGGCTGAGGATCAGGAGACTCATCCCGGTCGCCGACAAAGATCCGGCCATCGACGGTCTGGACGTCCCGCTCATCCTGAGGAACTACTTGAAACACACCAGCAGGGGGCTCCTCTGACGTCACTACATGAACTCAGTTTTTTTCCGGCTCTCTGTGTATCGTGCAACACCGAGGTTGACCACTAGAGGACAGGATGACGCTGCACGCCGAGACCCTGCAGTCTGTGATGACGTCACACAGTCTCTGGAAGAACGCGGTTGATTTTTTAAAATATATTTATGAGTAATTTTCGCATCTTCAGAAAGGATTTGTGTTTTGTCTTTGTGTTAATTATTATTATTGTTATTCTTATTACAAGTTTTGTCTTTTTTTTGTATTTATTTTATGTATAAATTATGTTCCTTGAGGTTTTTATTAAATGTGGATTTTCCTTTTTGCGAATGTACTTATTTGTGTGTTTAATATTTAGTGTCAAGTTTTTATTTTTTGTTCAATATTAACTACAAAAAAATATCACTTTAAAGAGCACCATGAACATTGTACAAAATAATCTAATTTCTCCAACCTTTCCTTTCTTACTGTACTTAATTCTAAAAATCTTTAACGTGAAAACTACAGAGTTTAGTGAACTATATTATTTAAATGTATCAAATTTTCCTGGCCTAATATTTAGAGGCAACACCCTTGTAGAGTACTCTTTGTACTGGAGGATTTGAAGTATTCCTTCAAATAAAATATTTTCACTCAATTATATTTATACAAATGTTGTTTTTTTTTGCTCAGATATATTTACTGTATTAGTTTTGTATTTAAGTTGTTGTTTTTTACTTGAGTGTTTTTAGTACATTACTTTTGTAACCGAGTACTGAGCCCCGGAGGTGACACGGATGAATATTTATTATTATATTCGTATCTCGTGAAATTCACATCTAAACAATAGTAAGTAAGTAAGTAAGTATTGGTTATTTCTAAAGCGCCTTTCTAGACAAGGGTACTCGAGTACTATAACAGTACCTTCTATCAGTGTTTTCTTTTGGTACTCAATCATATTTACTATACTTACTTTAATTGATTACTTTAATTTTACTTTTTCAGTACTTGAGTATTATCCCTTGGTATATTTCTTAATTACTCTTTTGTGTGATTCATTTTATATCAGAGTACTTTAATACTAAACATTTTTTTTACTATTATTTTTGTATCCAACTGTACTTTTACACATTACTTACATTAGAGTACTTCGGGTAGTCAGGTTTTACTTAATCAATTTGTAAATCTCATTACTTTTTTATTTCAGTACTTTCACTTAATTACTTTTGTATCTCAGTACCTTTTATACTTTTGAATGTTACCCTTTGTCTACAGCTACTTTATTATCCAAGTGCTATTTTATTTTTTTATACTAGTATACTAGTACTATATGAATGTTTTGTTCAGTATTTTGACTCAAAAAGTGTTTTTCCCAGTGTATTTTTACTTTATAACTTTTGTATTATAGATCTTAGAATACATGATAATAAATTACTTTTGGCTGCACGTTTATTTAGTTGGTCAATAATGTTATAATATAGTTTTTTTTAATTAAAGTTTTATCATTTAATTACTTGCTAGAAGTAATGGTTGAGTAGGCCTTGTTGAGGCATGTGTTGTAAAGACACTTTATATACCAGCCACTAGATGTCACTCTCTGCTTTATAATGTTTGTCTCTGGTCTACTACTTCAATGAAACCTGGCATTATTTTCAAACTAAGAGCGCCATCTAGTGGCCTTTCAAAATGAAGACTATGTACCAACGCTTTATATCTAAAACTATATGACCTTGTGTTATTTTTATTCTAATCTTGTTCTGTTTTTTAAATATACTTTTTTTTTAAATATTTAATTAAAAAAAACACAATAATAACAAATGGTCTTTGGCTTACCAAAGATTGCCTATATTTCTAGCAACAAAAAAATGTGTTTTCTCAAAATGTACCTTAAAATAAATATATGATTTTGAAATTACCCAAATTTTAATTATGCTTTGTAATATCTCTAATTACTTTTCAGTCACAAGTAGTACAAGTAAAAGTTTTAAAAATGTACTTGATCAAAAATACTGAAGTAAAAACGTATTCATAATTTATATAAAAAAAAAAGCTTTTAAAAGTATTTGAACACAACAGTAATCTAAAATGGAGAAAAATGCAAAGTAAAAATACTCAGACACAAAAGTATTAGAGTTGTATGAGTAAAATACATAGAGTAAAAAAAGTTTGAAGTTCTTTGAAGCAGTGTCAATATTTTCAGAGTCCACTAGATGGCGGTCGCTTCACTTTCTACATATGTTTTGAATAACTTTTCAAATGAAAAATCACATCATTTTTAAACTGATGGCGCCACCTACTGACCTCTAAACAACATGACACTGCTTCGGGAAGCTTCCTCAGACCATCACTAACCAACGTAAACAAGTACCATATGTATTCAAAATAACTACACATTCTGAGCAGCCAAATACTACAAGAGTAGAAAAAGTATTTAAATAGAAAAATACATCAACCATTGTTTTTCAATCCAGAGCTTCATCTTCTGAGCTCTGAAACGAGGCTTCATGAAGCTTCATGTCACGACCTGGTCGACTCACAAACACGCGATTCTGTAGAGGTTTTATTCTCAACAAAAGTACAGCTATATCAGATATGGATTCATTTTTACAGCCAAATACAACATAGTCCCAGTGCGTCTGATTACATCAAAACATATAATGTACATACAGTTGACATCTCCACTCTCCCATTCACAGTTTCTGGATTGAATTCAGTTTCATCTACAACAAATAATCCAACTCAAAAGCCCGGCGAAGAAAAAAGGTAACGGACAGATGTTTGCATATGGTGGCGAGAACGTCTCCAGAGAAACCTCCGACTACATGTTCATATACAGTGATACGTGTTTGTAGAAAATAGCGTCGCAAATGGTGACGACGTGAACGTCCTGGCATCGTTAGGAGGAAATTCCAGAATGGGACTCGTTTTTCTCCAGTTTTTTTAGGAGCGGAAATGCTCGGCGGGATCAGAAATAGAAGAGTTTCTTTCGACAATTTGGCTTTAAAAAAAAAAAATGACACAAAAAGAATACTGATAATAAATAAGACATCATCGAGTTAAGGATCATTTTGGAAACAAGGGCATGATATGAATTGCAATGAAGAGTGTTTCCAGGATTAGGGTTATTTTTAGCTCATCCCCGGAGCTTTTGCATTTATTCAGCTCTTCTCCGTGACTACAAATCTATACACAAACACCCACGATCAGTGCTAACACCTATTTGGTTCTCTGTTGCCATAGAAAAATCATACCCGTTTGGCCTCAGCAAAAAATAACCAGCGGTTTGTTTTCAGTGTAGTTTGGCGTCAAAAAAAAGAAGTTTTTTTTTTCCATTTTTAAACATCTTTCCCCCCCCCCCCGATCAACAGATAAGCAGTGAGCAGGTAGACAGACCCGAGAGTGAGACAGCTTCACAAATAAAACATCATCCTGGAAAGAAAAAAATCGGAAGTGAAACAAGATTTAAGAGTCTCATGCAAAATATCGGATGCCACGAGCATGCATTTGCCCCGAGTGCTGTTCCCGCCCCGCCCGTCACTCCAGAACCGGAACAGCATCCGTCTCCAACGCAAAATACTGAATATCCAAATATATGATCTGTTCTTTTTACACTATGTACAGTGTGTCGCTGATAAAGGTTAAAATAGACGACTCTTCGTGGAGCCGTTAGAATATATTTGAATGTTTCTACTGACTCCTGCTGTCTCTTTAAATAAAACGTTGAAATAAAGTGTCGACGCAGAAGAATAAAATAAAAACTCCAGCTTTTATAAACATCTCAAATGAGCCGCTTTTCTTTGTGCAATAGTTTTTACTGTGAGTTCATGGATGGAGGCTCCACGGTGATGTCATCGGATGGACGAGGCCACGCCCACACTCGTGGCTTTCACACTTGAAGTCAAACATTTAATATTTCATTAATTAAAATGAACTAAAAGTTAAGCAATGAAATGGCAGTTGTTTTTATTAATGGTTAGAATACTTTATATTTTGTTTGTTCTTAAGAAATATTTATTCTTTTCTTTTACATTATTTACTTAGAACTCAAATATTTTCAGCATACCTTTTGAAAATGGATCCATTAAATTAATATTCCTGCTGATATCTTTTATTGTGGATGTTAGATAAAACATTCAAATACATTAAGAGAAACAAAAAATGTTGGGTTCGTTTAGGGTTAAATTGAACATTTTTAAAATGGGAGATATGTCAAAATACAATTATTTTATTATATATTTTTTCAAACGTTTTGCATAAATCATTCAAACTTTTTACTTATACCCATGAGTCATATACATTTTTTATTTTTATTTTTCTTTCTAATTAAATAATAACATTTTTCGATTTTGCTTGAATGCCAAAAAATATCTAGATTATTAAAATTTATGAGCAAACCTTTTCCATAATGTGAACATTTTCTCTTAGTTTCATAGTTTATATGTACCGCTATAATTGTGTATATTAAAGAAACATTTTTTTTTAAACAATTTAATAAATTCTCAATCATTTAGAAATAAATAAATAGGAACTTCTTTAAGTATAAGTATATAAGTTGTAACGACTTAGCAAAAAGTTATTTTCAACCAATATTTTACAGCATTTTGGCTTAAAACAATTGAAAAAAATGATTGTGCTCAAAGTATTGATAGCATCATTGATGAACGGAACTAAAAGATTATTCTTGTTGAGAAAAGTTTTTGAAATCATCCCAGTACTCAAAAGTGTGAGACCAAAAAGCGAACACCTGCAGTGTGGACGTGGACCTTCGTTCCTGTCTGCGTGGAGCGAGGGATTCCCACCATGAGTGAGCCGGCGAGAGGGAGGAAGAGAGTCCCACACTTGCAAGCATGGGGGGTCAACATGACTGATTCTGCCAGAGACAAGTGAGGAGAGAATCACGAGTGGAATGCTGGAAGGCACTGGTTAAGATAGCGTCTCTCTGCTCCGCAGCACGACGGGCTGATCATGTGTCGGGGAGGCCTGGGTGCGTGGGTGGGTCTGGGATGGTGGTGGTGAGAACGTGGTTGTGGACTTGACCTGAGGTTAACGTGGTGGGTGGGGGGGGGTGACCTTCTGGTCGGAACTCTCTCTGACCGAATCTCCTGTTGTGTTTTTCGGCAGTAACTTTTTATCTACAGTGACAATTTGACCAAAGTGTCCACGCACCGTCGCTCGTAACGGAAACTTGTTTACGATACGTGTGATATGTGTCACCACTAGGGGCATAATTAGCGCTAGCTTAACGCAAGGTTTGGCATCGTTAGATAAGTCGAGATATGTCTTTGCAGAGAGACACTCGGAGCAAACTATCAAGAAACATTCCAAAAGACTTTCACCTTTTCCCCTTTGGAAGCTTTGTTAGCCTTAAAAGAAAAGACCCAATCTCCATTAGAAGTAGCGAGGGCGCCACCACGAGGCTGATGACGTAACTGCTCCCCCTATGCTCACATGTAGGCACATACTTTCAAGCAGGACTGGCATTGACACTCCCGACGGGTCGCCTTCCAACATCACCTTCAAAAAGCCGCCCATTGAAAACCCAGCAACAGTAAGGTTGGTCTGTAGAAAGTGTGGAACCCAACTGTCCGTTCCTCTGCATCCAGTTAAGAGTGATTGAGCCAGGATTTTTTCCGACAGCAGTTTCAGGGCCATTGTTGATGTAATGAATCAATCCGATCAGGCCGCGGTTCCCTGTAACTTACTTAAAGCCGTCGAGCTAAGTGCCAGAACGACGTGACGGGGAGGAGTGCCAACGTTTGAAACCGGGGCCAATTTTTCTTCTTTTTTTTTCTTCCCCTCCCTTAGACGCAAAAATCAATTGAGGGAGGATGTCACAGATAAAATCACCGCCCCCCTCCTCCTGACCGCATTCGATCAGCGAGTCTAACAGGTTCTATAAATACCAGCAGACCACTCCTGCTCCCCGCTAAGTACGAGGTCGTGGTACGATTTTTTTTTTTTTTGCTTGTGTTGGCGTCACTGCCACCGTCATGGAGTGATTATGTAAAGTGGGTTTATTTCCAGTGCGAGCTATTTCGAGTCCAGTGGATGGCCGAATTAAGAACGGACAAATGAACAGAGTTCTCCTTTTGGACACAAAACAAACACCAGGTGAGCTGCCAGGACTGACGTTTAGTATTCGGTGGACAGGAGGCGCAGATAGGGTTCTAAGATAGAGGTCAACCAATGGTGTCATCTGAGGTCCGGTCAACATGTACACAAGGTACTATCGGAAACACATTGTGAAATATATCACCACATGATAGAGGCAAATAATATTGTTGTTAATATCCTATATTATGAAGTTTAGTTGAACTCTTAAGTGTCTTCAGATAACTGCTTTTTGACATGTTTAATTAATTTTACTCCGTGAAGATCAAACCCTTTCTAGTGGAGTTTTCTGGTTAGATGTTTGAGAAACTCTTTCAGGCCAAAGAATGGCGTCTACTGATGATCATTCAGAGCTTTAAGAAGCGCTTCTGGCAAAGTCAAAGATGCGCAAGCTTATTGAATTAAGACAAGGATGGCTTTCATTGGATGGAATTCAGTGGTATTGATCATGTGTTAAACATTGACTAGATTGTTGTTGCTTGGGTTGTGAAACTAGTTGTCCATGAAAGGCTACACTGGGAGCGCTCGCGGTGTGTTTCCTGTCAGTGTAGCTTGTTAGCCTTTTAGCTTCTGCTACAAACAAACTTAAAAAATGGACTTGTTTAAGTTTTTCCCTTTGTCTAGGTGTCACAACAAGAGTGCGTCTTAAGTTTGTCTACATTAAAATTGACTTGATTTTGCCTTTTTTAGCTTTTACTTTAACCTTTTAACTTTGCATCATTGATGAAGTAAGTAAGTTAATAAGTAAAGGTTATTTCTAACCCTTTCCCATGTATCTTACTGAAAGTGTCGGCTTTAAGCTACCAAAGTTAATGTGGATGGATTCTCCCATTCATAGAATTATATATTGATATTTTGTGCGTTAAAGTCTGGACTAATGTGGTTTATTATAAGAAACGACCCCGGACCAACGTTGCTTACATTGGTTGACTTCCTGTCAGAAGGACCATCTCTACCTCCACCTTTGGTGTAACTTAAGTCGGATTTTGTAGTGAAACTCCATTTTGACTTATTCCTGTAAATCTATCCTACTATTATTTTTTGCTTCTCTTTGTGTCCAAAAAGTTACTTTTTAAATAAAAAAAGTCTGTGTCTTTGAGTCCGTGTGTACATGAGGACCGGGTCTTATTCTACACAGGGATCCTGAAACCTGCTAATCTGTGAACTGTGACCTTAAAGTCAACCACAACCTTCTGCGTGATGGGAAATGAATACCCTGTCAAAAGTGCTCAGTGAGAGGATGTAAATATTGAATTGACGTTCCAGGTATTGATCTGGCCCCTGGTCGTATCATGGGCGGGTGGGCAGGTTTCCAGACGGATGGTGCTTGTCCTCTGAGTCAGAGAGGATGAGCAGGTGGGTAGAGAGATACCGAGGGAGTGGGCGGAGGAAACACGGATGACGAGCAGCTTCTATGAGCAAGAGAGAGTCGATATGCAGGGGTGACGTAGATGTCCGTGGAGTGGAGCGAAGTCAGTAGTGAGTTTCATTGGGTGGACGGTCGATCCTCGCAGGTCCTTCACGTGCCTCGGTCATTTCTTGTTTTAGTTTTTTTAAATCTCACATTCAGAAGAATGCACACAGCAATCTCACATAGCAGCACAGCGAGATCTCAGACACAATCATACGAGGAACGACCCGGCGTCGAGGGGAACAGTACACAATCTGAGAGAACCTCCAGAACATTCAGATGAAAAAATGAGCAGAATCCTCGGGGGTGTAGGGGAGGAGGAAGGGGTTAAGAAACAAAAACATTAATAACATATATGAATAACAAATTGTTTCCAAAGTTAATCCAAGTCTTCAGCCCTCGTGCTGCTCTCCGCTCTAATTTCATTGGTCCTTCAAGTCTTTTTTTCGAGAGTTTCCTTCCGTCATCCAGTGTTTAGTGCTTCTAAGAAAAATAGCAGGTCCTTCACAAGAGTCTGCGCGTCTCTATTTCTTAAATGGAGCTAATCTACTAAAATTCTGCCAGAAAGGAGCCTGGCCTCTTTTGGATTGATTGAATTCAAAAACTTCTCCTTGTGCCATGTCCTCCGAGACCTCATACTGGCCCGCGCTGAGGGGGTCCTGTGGGGGCGGGTATGAGGGGGGCGTGCACCTGTTTACACCTGGGAAAGCAGGTGTGGAAGAGGAAGGAAGAGAGGAAGAAGGAATCAGCGCAGGAGGCCGAGAAAAAAAAAAAAGAAAAGGGAGACAGGAGGCAGCAGAGAGGAGACAAGTCAGTTTTGAATCGAAAAACATGGCGAACAACACAACATCGAGTCATGCGTCCACACAAACAAGCATGAAAAACAAACGATGTGTAGGGCTGCACAATATTTTACGACCGCATTACATCTGAATCAGACCAAACTGAACATCTTCTATTACTTTTTGTTCTTTGTATGATTTTGCTTCTGTACAACACTGTGCAAAAATGATATAATAATCAAATTATAATGCTTACGTATATGTAGCATTTAGGCAAACACATAATTCAATGTACAATTGATGTTAAAGAGTCAGGCCAAGTCAAATACAATTTAGATCAATTTAAAAACAAAAATATGTTTCGCTAACTCAATTCCTGACCAGGCTAATGCTAAGGGTTGCCGCTATAGTTCAGCCTCCTCCAGATTTTCCATTACCGTCAAATGACAGATCGTTTTACGTCCTACTTCATCCTATATCTCCAACATCCTTTGTCTGACGTGTCCATTGTCATTCCTCATGTGTACAAACCATCTGACCTCCTTTCCTTTGTCTCCCGCTGTCCCTTTGATATACTCATTTCTCTTTCTCTACTCTACCTATTCTCTCCCTCCTGTCTCTCTCAGTTACACATCCTGACTTCCATTTCTCTTCTCGCTCCTTCATATCGCCACAGATCTTGCTCCAAATCTCTACGTCATCAAAAGACATCATTGTCCACGGACGCTTGCCTTACTTCAGTTTGTTTCTCCATGACTATGTACTGCTTAAAGCAATAGTTCACCCAAAATTCCAACTCATTTTCTACTCATCCCTCATGTTGACTAAGGGTTGAAATTATTTCCAGAGTAATCTGTTCCTTTTTAGAATTATAGACAAAAATGCAAGTCCATTTTTAATGTAGCAACTGGAGCTCATTGGTCTTTGTCTTCGTCCAAAAAGACAAACTTAAGAAAACCAAATACCTCCATACTGCTCGTCCTTAACATCCATCTTGTATTGAAGCCTCGACAAGAAAAATGATTCCCTAAAAACTTAAACAAGTCTATATTTTAAGCATGTTTGTAGCAGGAACTCCCAATCTGTCAGATCCAGCTACTAGTGTATCCTCATTGAAACACACTACGCTAATAGCCTAGCATCTTCCTCCAAAAACAAGCTTAAAATATAGACTTGTTAAAGTGTTTTCGGAAGAATTTCTATGATGATCGTTACAGACGAGCAGTATTGAAGTATTTAAAATTTTGCACGAAGATAAAGACAACTATGCTCCAGCTGCTACTGTAAAATGGACTTATATTTTTGCCTATATCTCTAAAAAGGAACCGATTACTCTGAAAATAATCCCAACCCTCAGTAGACATGAGGGTGAGTAGAAATATATGCTAATACATTTTTAAAGCCAATAACTCAAGTTTATTTTTTTCTACAAAGAGCCCTTAAGAAAGCTCAAGTATTAGAATGTTTGCTGCTATTTTTCAAAAAGATTACAGAAATCTGTCAGTTTAACCTAAAGTAGAATAGCAATGTTAATTCTTTTTTTTCAATTTCTCCTGATATTGCGCAGTCCTACTGGTAGACATTCCTGCGTACTGGACCTGAGATATGATTCGTGTGATCATATGAAGATGGCTGAATTGTTTCTGGAAGTGGAATTCAGCTGCTGCGACGGCACAGAGAAACTAAAGATGCTATTCAATCAAACGTTGTCGCAGTCAAACAATCACGTCGGGCCGCCCGAAGATGGATCCAGACATTTGGACAAACAGACATTGTTCTTCCGTGTTTGCTGACAGTGTGTTTGTTTGAATAGCACAGTTGACACTTGAGAACAGAAGAGCGGCCAAAAATAGAGACAACAGAAAAGCTGTTAATATGCGTTCAGCTTCAGTCTACGATGTCGTTCGGCTACAAAAAGCATCACAACTACGGCTGTTCAAATTATAGATCTGGAGATGGAAGAGTCAAAAGTTGCCATGGCATCTTTGGAAACACAGGATGAGAAACAGTGTTTGTGACGGGCTATTTTGTCAAACACTGAAGAGTCGAATCCGTGTGTGTCGGTGGACCCCCGTTTGTATCTTGGCGAGTCGAGATGATGCGTGTCAACAGATTGGACAGTGACTGCATGCTCCAATGCCGGCGTTAATCACAACACCTCCCAATGCTGCTGAGCAGTTGCCATGGCATCTTATTGTGCTAGCTCTGAGGAGAACTCCAATGCATATACCTTAATCATTTTCAAACCATGTCCATACAACATGGCCCTCTTTCTCAAGATGAAATCTATAAATGAATCTGAAATTCAAGAGAGTACTTCACCTTGTGCCAGCCATGTACACATACAGCACTTAGAAACACACATTTACGTCTGACAGCCGTCCTATCGCCAGAGAGAACCATACAGCAGTGTCATTGGTTAATTCACACTTTGAATGGACGCTCATGCTTAAGAGAGACACAGAAGCAACGTCAGTGATGATGCACGGACAAACATGTAGTCGTCACACGTCCAAAGACGACACCAGCTGCACTGTCACGCTCGTCTTCTGAACATCGACTTTAAATGAGAACCTTTTGGTTTGTTTGTACTGACTGAGCCGTCTAAACATATTTATGTCAAACAAGAATATCATGAGAATGGTTATTGTGAGAAGTGTTTATAACATTGTATCTAAAATATTGAAAACTAACATTTGCATGTATTAAGGCTTTTATTTTATGTGAAAAACTGTCTTTGCTATTTAAGAGAGATGTATATAAATACTCAAAAAATGTATTTCATGACAACAAGGTTAAATAAATAAATATTGATAATATAATAAAAGATACTTAAGATTTGATTGTTAAACAATTTCAAAATCTAAGATTTAGAGAAAATGATTATAATGATTACATTTGGAGTTAAATACAATAACTTTACTGAAAATATACTTTTTCATAATATCATTTCAGACAACATTTTTGGGGGGGAAAACCACACCCTGAAAAAACTTTAAAAATGTAATTTTCCAAAAAAGATTTCAGTAAATATATATACAAAAAAACTTTCAGGGACAACAACCAACAAAACTGCACAGAATATCAAAAATAAAAAGGTGAATTTCTGTTAAAAAACATTAAACTTCATTCCCAAACTAAATTTAAATCATCAATTAAAATAATTAAAATAATTCCAACAACGAGTCTAATGGCCAGAATACTCAACGAAACTGGGTAACTAGTAAAACTACACTTAACTTATATCAAGTAACTGGAATAAACAAACTATTTTAGGAAAAAAACAACTTGTATTGAACAATAATTAATTCAACCACAAGAGGAAAGTTCAATATAAAAAAAAGACAACGGAACACCTGCGGAACTACATTAACTAATATTGGAAAATATAATTTAAGTGTCAACAAAACTATTTATAATCAGATCATGTCGTCACTTAGATTTTTCTTTTAAACACTGAAGCTAAGTAACATATGGGACTTTTACATTACAATTAACTGGCAAGAAAATGTGTTTTGTGTAAAAAAAAAAACACAAACATGTGCTTCAACTATAGAACTCTGTTGCTAAATATATATGTTCTATTGTTTCTTTCTTCCTGTGATTCTCTCGCAGCAGTTGTTGGACTCAAAATTGTCCTCGCAGCAGTTTTTCTTATCTTGAATGGCCCAGAGTGGAAAAAGCAGGAATAACATGAGAAGAGAAAGATGCGAGGTGTTAAATCAGACGTTGAAGAGCGTGACACTGGAGCCACATGTCCAGTCGGCTGGTGTCGTCCTTTCACTTCACACTCTCATGCAACAGCCCTCTGTCTTTTCATTGATGCTTAACAGCTGCTTTTCTACACAGATCGGGTCCTTTCAGCGTACGAGCAGACGAACAGGAACAGTAAAGCCAAAAGGAAATACTACATTTAGATCGTGGTTCAAAGAAACATAAAGCGACAGTGCACAGGTAGGACTGGTTTGTCGACAAGGTGTGTGCGCGTGATTGTCAAAAGAAAAAGAATAAATAAAGTGGGTCAAAGGAAGAGTAAACAGCGATGAGAAGACAGAGCAGACCAGCAAAGAAAAGAAAAAGGGGAAATCACCTGATATCTTCTTGTTGCCTCACCTTTCTGTTTAGTCACCTTTCTCACCGTCATGGCTGCCTGTCGCTTCTGGTACTCAGAGATCTCAAAACCTGAACACACAATCATCTCTGTGATCACTTGACTAGAAGATGTCTTTAATATTTCCTAAACATGGAGAGTAATGATAAAAATAAGATTTTAATCATGTCCAGATTTTCTTTTATGATACTGATTCAATATTCAAGAGCACTTTGTTTTCTTTTCTCCATTTTTATTATATAGTAAATCAAAGTTATTTTATGGTTAATATTTAAATAAAGTTACGTAAAATAGTTGTGTAAAATACAATATTTCCTTTTTTTGTAAGTTTAATATTCATGGTGTTCATTTTTGTGTTGCAATTAAACATCCAGCCTCTGGATGGCAGCAGTCATTACGTCCTCCGCAGCAAGGAACAATAAAATCCTGTGAGATTCAGACAATGACTGAGGATAAGAGGATACAACCAACTCTGGCTTTTAAACCTGATAGTTAGGCATGTATTTTGGGTTTCAGTTTTATCAATAAAACCAAAAGAGAAGAGTAGAAAAATCTCAAAATTAATTTAGTGTTCCTCAAAAAACGTATTGTATTGTGAGCTGAATATATTGATCTAATTGTATCGTGAAATAAGTGAATCACTAGACCACTTATGCAACACTGTCAAAAATGTTTGGATCTATAAGTCAACGTATCATATGAAGAAAAAAGTTAAACAAATGTAGGAAATAATCATCAACATCTACTAGAGTTTGTAGAATTTACCTCCGTCGCACTGATTTTATAAACTTATCATGTAAAAAATGATATATATATATATTTCTTTTGGTTGGAGGTTATATATTTGACAGGAACAATGAGTTAATATGTCAATGTTTGGGATCTAAAATCAATTGTGCCATTGTATGTTTTATTTTCATAGCAGAATTTCATCAATTTAGGCCACGTTGCCTTAGTCTATTGAGACCTTAGTTTTTGTAGGCTGTGTATTTACATCTTAACTACAGAAATTAGTCAAAATGTACAAAGATGGTTCCGTGTTGTATCAAGCATCATTTGTTTTGACAATTTGACTACTTTTAAATTAGACATATGTGAGTATCAGGGCTGTAAAATAAATCTGCAGAGCAACTTAATCATCATAACAATACAATTAAATATAAATATAGAATATGTTCTATTTCTAGGTGCAAAAGTTAAAGTTGTTATAATCTCATCAAACTGAAATAGAATAATAAAAATAACCATAGTGTTCAGCTGCTTCCTCCGGGGGGAACATTACAAACTGGGTTTGAAATACATATTAAAGCAGGCACCGAGTGATTGTGAATTGTTGGGCTCAAGTGTCTTTCCTGGTTTGATAATAAATACACTTTATTCGTGATAACAACTGTCACTGATTTCTTTTTTTAGCATCTTTCATGTGAATAATCATTATTCTTTTCAAACGTCAAATGTGCTTTTTACGTGACCCGGAGCCAATGGTTGCATATATTATGCAGAACACAAACAGACTTGGAACTGTAGCCCATTGTGAGTGGGAGTGATGTTTTCCAAACAGGGTGGAGCAGCGAATGTGTGACTAACCGATTTTCTCGTCCTCCTGCACCATCTTCCTCTCCTCGTGGAAAGCCCTGAGCCAGCGGATCTTCTCTTCCGGCTTCTTGGCCAAGAAAATGTGAATCTCCTCGCTGTCCTTGTTGCACAGTTTGAAGGCGTTCTTCACGCTCACGTTGAAGTCGTCGTCACGGCCGTCGATGGCGTCCCGCACCTCGTAGCGGTCCATGTCGATGCGGCCCTTATAGTACAGGATGTCCCGGCGAATCAGATCCTGGTGAGGGGGGAGAGAGTGAACGTTACACTTTTGTGTTGGTGATCCTGAGAGGTGTTGACAAGCCAGCGTCCCTTGATATCCCGAGACTGGTTCTTATGCAACCCTTTTCCATCTGCTGCCTGGACCTCCAAACACCCTCCTTTGCACATCACAGTATGCCAATATTTCTCAGCCGAGCTGCTCTTCGCTACTAATTTCTCTTTGGCACTGATGATTTATAGACACGACAACAATTTTTCTAGACCACAACACATTTTTTTGTTTATCTAACTCTGCTTATTAGACAATAACAACATTTCAAACATACCCATGAAAATATGCTTAGTATATTGACTGTCAACATGCTGGCACATGTTTTTAAATAAAGATTTGCCAGTTCAAAATAAGTTCTGTCCTAGGAGAGTCTGGAATGGTTAATCAGGCATGTGTGGAAACCATCCCATAATAGTCTATGGTAGTGAAGGTCTGATGAAGCTTCATGAAGTAGTGTCATTATTTTCAGAGCTCACTACATGGCGGTCTCTGGACTATACTTTTGTTTTGAACAACTGTTCTAATGAAACATCCCATCATTTTTATCACTGATGGCGCCACCTACTGACCTCTAAACATCATGACACTGCTTCATGAAGCTTCACCATACCATCACTAAGTCATTATAAGTGGCCTGTCAGATGGTTAGCTTAAATCAAAGTATGTCCATGTTCATGTTGCTATGGTGAACTATGAATATGTCAGTGTTTAAGATAAGATCAGCAACATACATTGATAAATGTCATTACAGATTATGTTGAAGAAAACTCATACTACTATACTCATTAGCGATGGGTTGACAAGGCCTCATGATACAGCTGTGTGTAATGAAGACACTGTACCATGATGCAGTATCTTAAGATTTAATATAATGCCAGATTTCATTGAATTAGTAGATAAGAGCCAAACATTATAAAACGTACGAGTGCCATCAAGTGGCCTTTCAAGACACTGTATCATGATACAGTGTCAGCTGTTTCATGATGCCTCATAGACCCATACCTATTTTACAGAAAGCTTGTTAAAAATTCATTTTGTGATGTAGCCTTGACGGCTAATGGATTGAATTCTGATGGACAGAACACACCTTTTTTAACCCCAATGTTTTAGGAAAAAAAATGTACTTAAGCATGAGGAGAATAGAAATTTCTAGTTCTAGTTGCCTCAAGTCTGAAATCAATCTCCCAGCTCTGAGGATTTATCAATTAAAATATAAAAAAAAAAGTCACAATAGTATTTCTTGTTTAAGTAAAAGCTTGATGCTCATTAGTTAGTTATCCATAGTGATGGTCTGATAAAGCTTCATGAAGCAGTGTCATGTTGTTTAGAGGTCAGTAGGTGGCGCCATCAGTTTAAAAATGACGTGATGTTTCATTAAAACAGTTGTTTAAATCAAAAGAAAACAGTGCAGAGACCGCTATCTAGTGGACTCTGAAAATAATGACACTGCTTCATGAAGCTTCATCAGACCATCACTAGTAATCAATCCATATACAACCAGTAGGGGGCAGTAAGTAAGTCATGAACCGGACAAAAATAATTTTGACCGAATTGACTGTAACAGGAAGTATAACTCTGACTGTTCTAATTTGTCATCTTCACCTTTCATTACTTCTGCATCTATTCTACCATCTGAGGTCAATATCAATGTTAAAATCAATCACCTTTTTTCCTTATCTTATCTTAAACATCTTTATAGACAAGAAGACAAGTTTATGAGATCTGCGACATTTTGGGACAGCATTTTGGGCTGGCGTCAATAGCAACCAAGTGATAGTCGGGCTTCTTGGACGTCCTTCCCTCGTACCAGACGTCTGTCAGTGGTATTTTGGGCTGAGATATCTGTGTTTTCATCGCAGCTTAAGTAATTTAATATGGGAGTTAATAGAGAAAAATGAAAACGTTATTTTAATTGTAAAAGTTAAAAGAGGTCAATCAAGTCAAAGAATCTTGCTTTGTCCTGTTCTTTCTTTAATAATAATACAGTTTGTCCTTTAATTTGTCATTTCAATTTCCAGCGATACGAGATGCTCCTCTTACATCACTGTAACTGTGAACGTCACGTTATATAATCCTCCATGCTTACGATGATGAATGGCTTCCATCTCAACATTTTTTAATGGACGTCTTTCTAAAGTTCAAGGTGAACGACTGTTGCGGGTTCTTCTCTCCGACATCCGACTATAAATAACCGGGATCGGACGTAACATTCATTACCTTCACGCTCACCTCGACTAATCTCTGCGGCTCTCACTGCGCCTGCCGAGCAAATAACATCCCGCCTCATGGAGAGGTCACGGGGGTCACGAGGACTAGAATCTCCGTCTAATGAGCGAGAAGAGATAAGAGAAACGAAAAGGGAAATGCTAGTTGAAACACGCCCTCCGGGGGGGCCCTGCCACTACACATGTCGAAGCAAGGACGCCGTGAGTTTAGAACAAATGCACCGGAATGAAGCGTGAAGGTTTGATCAGAGAGAATTCTTGAGTGTGGAGCAGATAACGAGTGATAAGGAAGAAGATATCGGATACGTCTTCCTCTCTTCTCTCCGCCGGTTGTTGTTGGTGTCGATGTGCGAAGCGTGTATCGTCGGGTCCAGCCGAGCGTGAACATCCCTCTGACAGCAGAGCTCAGCCCCAGCTGAAATTAAAGCCCAAACTACCGCAGCTCCATTTTGTGAAAAAAGGTGCTGAGCGTTTCAGTCTCATCGTGTATCTCCCACACCGTTATGTAACGCGTTCGCGGCTCCTGAGAGAGATTTCTGAGGCCGTCTTCAGGCATCGCTGTCAAAAAAGCCAGCCAGACGCACAACTTTGCACAACGCAGATGAAGAGGACATTTTGTTTCATCAGCTTGTTTTGATCGACAAACAAAAGCGGGGAACACGCGTCAACAGAGGGTTTGACTACCTTCTTACACAGGACCAGCTGGTGATCGAAGAGGAAGAAGACTCGCTGCTGGCTGCGTCCGTACGGCTGATAAATCCACGACAGCTCCCCCGTGTAGATGAGCTCCGAGCTTCTGTCCAAGATGTCATCCCCCTGCAAACACAATTACATTTAGCTTTTTTCATTTATTTTAACAAAGAAAATATGATGGAGAGAGTAAAAAGAGAAGCAGGAGTTCACTCCACTTATCTCCAAAATATAAATTAATCATACATTTTTCTTGATTCATTATTTAATTTCCTGCCAGCGCAGCTATTTTAAAACCTTATTCATTTTTTATCTGTGATTTTATGGACAACAAGTCACACGTCACAATTACAAAAAAAAGAAGGCGTGAGGAACAATATGAGTGATAGAGTAAAAAAAGACGGTTTCTCTGGATTAATAAACACTTTGAAGTTTCTTTCACATTAAACAAATGTAACTATCAGGACAAGCAGAATATACAGAACTACCTTTAATGTTAGCATTACATTCTTTTTATTAAATACATCAGGTTGACGGTTTACTTAATTATTTTTAATAATTAATCTGTTTTGCTTTATTGCATTTTTTAGCTTAGTTAAGTTGAACTTCATGCATATGTGTATTTGAATTTAAACTTTCTCCCCTTGGGTTTACCGGGCACTCTGGTTTCCTCCCAGAGTCCAAAAACATACAGAGGTTGATTGGGAACTTGGGGAAATTGTCCATAGGTATGAGTGTGTGTGCGAATGGTTGTGTGTCTTTGTGAGGCACCCTGCCTCTCGCCCAAAGAAACTGGGATGGGCTTCAGCATTTCTAAATATCTTTTAGATTTATATCTATATATTGTATATCTTTACACATTAATGATACAATTTATTGATTTAAAATCACTGTTTTTCCCATTTTTATATATTTTTTTAATATTTTCTTATAGATTGAATAAAATAAATATTTTTTCTCATTGAGTAGATTGTATCTTCAATAGTACTGATGTGTAATGTGGCTCGTCACGATTCATTTTAAACCGTAACAGTTCAAGCAACAGTCATAAGTAAAAGATTAAAGCACATTATTCTCTTTAGGTTCTTCCTGATTTGATTGTGTGCTACAATTAAAGGTTCACTTGTTTGAACAAATAGAACGATGCGAAGAAAAACAAGTTTTCAAAGTTGATATGTTGACATTTTCATCATGTTTTTTTAATAATAATTTAAGTCAATACCTATGACTTGTATCGACAGCAGTGCTTTTAAAATTATAACTTTGATAAACATTGCTTTTGATAAACAAAAAACATTTTTATTTGTGACTGTATGCATCCATGATATGTAGTATTGAAATTTAGGTTTGAAAGTTTTCATCATTTAACCCTTGTGTTCTCACTGGGTCACGGTGACCCGAAGGCCCGTAAACAAATGTGCTTCTGGTATCCCTTGTGTTGTCTCTGGGTCAAGGTGAACGACCTCCACCAGTGCAAATGTATTTCTGAAAGCCAGGGAGCCAGAGACAACACAAGGGATACCACAAACACACGCTAAGTTAATCACATGCTAAGAAGGCACACACCTCCCAGTCCAGAACAGAGGCTTGCCACTGCGCGATCTTGTCGATGTTTTCCAACCTCCGCTTCCTCTCGTTGATTTGCTGGGTTACGTTCCGCATCACCGCCAGCGCCGCCGCCACGTATCGGTAGTCGCTGCAAAAAAAAAAAATCAACGTAGTTCACACATAATTACTCCGGTGGTATTAAAAGTGTGGAGTTATAGCTCTTGGATGCTGGCACTCTTAATAAAAAAGACGTCTAATGTTTCGGGGGTGAACGTCTGGAGAAGCCCATTAAAAAATAGAACTGGAGTTATAAAAACCATGAGTCTGCTGGAGCCCTGTCAAAATAACAGACCAGTATTTAATTCTGATCAGCCACTTTTTTTTTTCATGGCTAACCCTGTGTCAGTGCAAAACTGAGCTGGATTTATTTCTTTGGCTTAGATGTGCTATGGATCCAATCCTCCCGTTAGAAGATAATGCATGTGTGAGACTTGGAAAGAGAGCGAGAGAGAGGGAGGAGGAGGACTGAGGATGCCTATATCTGGCAGATTCTCAATGGCTAGGAACAGTCAAACACCCAGATCTGCCAGTGTCTGTTGGAGGGCTGGCACATGTCTCTCTCTAACTCTCTGGCTTGGAGAACGACCTGAAGCTGGCTGCGACACCATTGTTTCCTTGAGCTTACACGCACGCTTTGCACATCTGGACACTCCTGCATGCATCTGTGCATGAGATTAGTTCTGCAAATATTTATATTGAGCTGTGAAAGTCCTCGCAGGACGAGGGGGAGAAGCTGCCAACGAGTCAAGAAAAGTTTGCTTCAACTACAGGGAATCACTGAGCCTGAGGTCTGTTGCACCTCCAACTCAAGAGTATCAAACTATCTTCACTCTCAGCAAGAGCTTCAAAAGTTCTTCACCACTTCACAAGTGAGGCCGTGGAGAAGAAATAAGTTCCTCAGTGGTCTCCTGAGTGATGAACTTGTAATGAGTTCCAGTCTATGTGAGAGTCTGCTCTGACTCTGGGCTTAGTCACCATTTTTTCCATTCATGCTTTAAAAGTCAGAGACTGTGGTTCTCAGCATTTAAAAGTAGAAATATCATGTGGTGAGTAGGGATGTGAGAAAATATTATAATTATTGACATCAATACTTTGCGATATTTATTTTCACGACCCTTTATTTATAACTTTAAAATCATATTTTTCTTATCATAGTTATTTTATGGTTTATGTTTCAATAATTTGTGAACATTTTTTTTTTTATTAACAATACATACAATTATTGCTTTGTAATTTTTTGTATTGCAATTAAACTTCCAGCTGCTAAATGGCAGATCTCATTATGTCCTCCGCAGCTAGAAGAACATTGAAATCCTGCAAGCTCAACTCAGCAGCGTTTAAAGCTAATGTTTGGACATATTGCACAACAAATGAAAGCAGTTACGACTTCGTCGAGAGCCATGGGGTCTGTATATTCTGCACCACCAGAGTCAAGTACACAACAATACCACACATATATCCTTGTTCCTACAGTATCGCAATATATCCAATTGTTGCTCCTGTATCGTGATATGAATCGTATTATATCTCCAGATTCTTGCCAAAACACAACCTTAATAGTAAGTATTTCTATCCAAAGTTGAAGGATCTTTTTTTGAAAGTGTCAGATTGTTAAGATTTTTTAACCAAACTGATAATTTTCCTTTGACAGCAGAGCCCAATTTCTGAGAACTGGAAAAAAAACCCATTTCAAAACCTTTTTTACTTCCAAATAAAAAGCAAAACTAGAAAAACTCTAAATGAGCACGGAATGTGTTGCCATTCTAATGTCGTATTAACTTTCTGTCTGTATTATTTTTGGAGCATTTTTTCCCCAGACTTTGTTTTTTTGTTCCGTCTGTATTATTTTGGGAATAATTTGTGCGTGTGTGACTTTGCCAGGTAAATTCCAACAGAGAGAGAGAGAGAAAGACAGAGGATTCTAGCGAATCATTGATTCTGACATGACTTTCTCTCTAAATAGATTAGATTAGATTAGATTTCCTTTATTAGTCCCACAAGGGGACATTTTGGTTACATACATGAATGTTCATATATTAGATACAGATTTTAATTAGCAAATAGAAACTAAAAATCACTGGAAATTGCTTTGCTTCAGGTGCGTTAAATGACATTCATGTTAAAACCAGTACCACTTTCAATACATGATAAATAATGACACACTCTAGTCATGGTGCAACACTATTTTGCTTTGCAACTGACAAATTTGAATAATATTTATGAATATTTGACTCAAAAGGATCAACTGAATTAATAATGGTACCTCAGTCCTGCTTCCTACATAGTCATTCTGGCTCTTTTTCTTTTGATAATAAAAACATATTCATTGTATTTGAAAAATAATAAATAATAAAACATCACCTATACTTCACGGACAGTGGAATAAACTGTCAGAAATTTTTTCATTCAAGTCTCACGTGAAGCTGCTAAAATAAGCATTTGTTCCCCTTCACGCATGAACAACTGCTTCAGTTAAGTTCACCAAACACCTGCAGCAGCTGGAACGCAACCACATGAGCAACACGATGATGTAACACTTTTCCCTTTTCGAGAAAAACATGAAATACACTTTTGCGGAATAGACTGGCCCCCGTCAGTTACCTGTGCTCCTGTGCGGTGTACTTGAGAAGCTCGGCCAGCTGTAGAGGATATTTGCAGATTTTCTGGACGGGTGTGAGCAAGAAGCCGTCGATGGCAATGTCAATCATTTGTTGGAGGAGTCGACACGCCTCGAAGAAGTGCTGGTATCTGCCGTCCCGCATCAGCTTGCTTAGCTCCATGCAGGCGTCCAAATGGTTGTTACAGTACTCGGAGTAAATCCAGAATCCGTCTTGCTGTTAGGTGAAAATCGAAAGGTCAGAGGGTGGTCCGCAGAAAGATGCACAGCAGGGAAACAAACTTACATGTTCTAAAAAGCAGGGTCCTATTTCAGAGAGGTGGGGATCCTCCGTGTTGTACTGTTTCTCCAGGTCTCTGACGAAGCCCATCTGGAAGCGGTAAATGTCCTCGATGTTCCCGAAGATGACTTTTAACTGGTCGTCGTTGAACATGTCCACACGTTTCCTGCACTGGCGCAGATAACCCTGCGATCAAAGAGACGATCGTTTTAGATTCAGTCGCGCAGCCTGTTCCCACAAGAGTGTGTACTAGGATTGTCAAAAGTATCAAAACTCAATAAAGTATTAAAACAATAATAATTTTCAAAAGTATTGCTTCAAACAAAACCATTTTTGCACTTACCTCAGATCTCAAACTTGTTATCATAGTTACAGTTTATTAACTTTATTTAACTGATTTTTACTATACATATACAAAGTGTTCTGTTAATTGTTACATGTTGTAATAGAGGTTAGTTTCGCATTTTTCTCATTAATAAAAACTATTTTTCTTAAATGTAGTGGCATTTTTCTATCCTTGTGATGTAGAGAAAAGGATATTTTCCCCGAGCATCAGTATCGAGTAGAAATCTTTAATGACGTGACAACCCTAGTGTGTACAAAGGAGCAGTCAGTCAACAAATGACTTCCTCTACAACCTGTTACAACATATAAATATATTAAAATGTGAATCCAGTCTCAGTTTTCGAAAATTAATAATTATAATTTTTAAGTGTATGTTTTCCCAGAAATTAGGTATTGTTATGAGTCTCTAATTAAATTAGAAGTCAGCAACAAATACTATTTAAATAAAGAAAGAGACAGCGTATACCTCTGTCAAGAAGTTTATTTTCCATTTCCCTATAAAACACAGCAAACATAAGATCAATAAAATAACTTAAAAGTACTGACTGGGATTCGAACCAGGGACATTGCGGTAATAGCTCTGAATTCTTACCAGTGTTGACTAGCGTAGCTGAATTTCAGAGATTTTGGGCAACTTTGAAACAATGAATGAACAATGAAATCCATAAATCAGTCTCAGAGAAGTTGATTTGCTCTAGGGATTGGATTGTATGCTGTGTTTCATGAAGTTTTTGTTCTAATGCCATGTTTGAACGGAGCAGTGCGTGTTAGTATCAGTGAGTATATGCTGTCCAAGTGACTGATTCTTCCTTAGTAAACATACTCAAACTTAGATACTATACCAAAATGTCATCCGTGTCTTTCCTCACTATCAAAAGGTGTTTAGCCTTGTTCTATTTTTACTCTTGTCACTGCTATACATGTGTTGTATATTGTGCAATGACAATAAAAGCCACAAATAAGAGTGTGTTTCATTTCTACTAGCGTCGAAGATTAATTACTGTTACTTATTTGCCGGAATGTTAGGTTTTTATATTAACAAGTTCTGGGTTGTCAGCTGCTATTTTTCTTCCAAGTTGTTTTTGCCAGGAATGGTTCATTGGAAGTGATTATGCCGGAAAATGTAAGCAGGAACTCTGGAGTGTGTTTCCCCTCTGGGGATGAATAAAGCCTTTCTATTCTAGCTTGACAAATGAACATATGGCATTATTGAAACATTTTAACTCCTCTATTATATTAGCATATTTTGTGTGCAGAAAGCAGTTAAATTTCACAACAACGTTTCCAGACAGTTGCCCTATTATGCCGTCATCTCGCATTATTGTGCTTTGAAGAGAACCGGTGCTGTCACGAGGGAAACCCTTGAGAGGACACTTTCAAAACTAATGCCAACCTGTGCATATATTTTTAGGGCTGCAGCAGCCAATTAATTTTATACAGTAGTCGACCAGTTGCTTCACCATAAACAAAACGATGCACAAAAAAAACCATTATATAGCTTTAACATAAACAACTACACAGCATAGAAAACACTTATAAATGCGACATAAAGATAAAATGAAGTCATATTTATTTTCAAACATTTCTTATAATGTCAGTGAGGGTCACTGTCATATTTATATAAGTGGTTGAAACCATCTCTCTCTTTTAGTTCAATAATGTCTCTGCATTCTAACCAGCCATTGGTTTACAAAACTCCAGGGCCAATAGTATGTAACAGCAGTGTAGTTACATCCAAGTAACAAAATGCAACGATTGACAGATTTTTTAAATACTTAAGAAAACAAAAAGTCTGAAATTCCTTTTAATTAACATGTGGCAAAATGAGTTCCCTTTGCCCATTAATGACAGCATTACCAACAACAAAACACAACACAACTGTGGGCTCACAAGGGGAGAAATAACACAATGTCAACTTAACACCTACACAAGTATTCATATAGTGCAAATTCTTTAAAACGCAAAAGTTTTCGCATTTTTTTTATACTTCTTTTCATTCATTTCCTGCCACTTTTTCCCTAATGGGATTGGCGGGGGGGTGAGGCCTATCCCAGTTTCTTTAGGCGAGAGTTGGGGGACACCCTGGACAGGACGCCAGCCTGTAGCAAGACACATTCACACACATTCTCATACCTATGGACAATTTCCCCAAGTTCTCAATTAACCTCCACGTTTTGGACTGTGGGAGAAAACCAGAGTGCCCGGAGTAAACCCACGCAACACGGGGAGAACATACAAACTACACACAGGAAGTTTGCTCCCTGAAGTGGCCCCATCCAACCGGGAAGTGAACCTGCAACCTTCTTGCTGTGAGGTCACTTATATTCCTTCATCCAATTTAGACAAAAAGTAGAAAAAGACAATTTCCCACCATTGTATTCGAATTGTGAAACTTATAAATCATCCCTTCGTTGTGTGAGATAAAAAAAATACCAAAATGTTTAAATTCAAACCATTTCAACCATTTAAAACTTTGAATTTAAAGCCTTAAAAATGTGTTGCAGACCCTCGAGTATAATCCAACGCTTCTCATTTGTCTCTGTTTATCTTTACCTGGTGTCCTGGGGCATTAAAGCGTCCCTGGAACATTTTTTTTGTTTGTGCAGCTGTTCATCGGGGGGAGGAAACGTTTGCTGTGCAAGTGTTTTCTCGTGTCTTACCTCACAGATGTCCTTGAGGTGTTTGATGTAGTGTCTCTCTGTGCTCATGATCTCATTGATGACGTTGGCTCTCATCTGGTCGCGGTTCTGCAGGGGCGATCCCAGGCACAGGCAGTCGTTGGTCGGGTCCAGGTGGCCGTTCTGCACCTCGCTGGTCCCCTCCACCGGCTCGGCGCCCCCGTCCTCCTGGTTCACCCACAGCTGAGGACAGAACACGGTCGATACAGGGCGCATGCGTTTTTTGGATAAGAAATATGCAGAGCGAAGCATTTGTGGAAAATAAAAAACACTGCACGGATGATTCACACGCGAGATCCTTCAGCGTCGCCCGGGAGCGTGACTTCGAATTACTCTTCCTGAACACGTACATGCATGAAGATTTGTGAATCTTTTTTTTAGAATCCAACACACACACACACACACTTGCTCACTAACAGGGTCCAGTGAGAGCGGTCTCAGACGCCTGGAAGCGAAACACCTGATGACACACAGTTTAGCCAAGAGAACACCATAGAATGCCAAACACAAGATGAGTAATGTATCGCCACAGACAAGCAGAGTGACGGGTGGTAGAGTTCTGACTGCGGCGTCAACAGCCTTAAGACTGAGGAAAGAGTCAACAGTAAATAGAGTAGTAAACAAACAAGAGACTTGTTAACTTGGGTAGACATAATAGTCTAGTTCTAGACTAAGATATTTGAGGGTTCCTTTACTTTTGACTCGTCTGTCTTTTCATCCACCTGGTAAAGGATGACGTGGCAACAATATGGGGGTGTATGACGATGACGGGGGTACGCGTGGGGCGGGGTGGGGGGGGGCGGTCAGGCTGGATGGTGTGGATGAAGCTGGGAAACGCACCTTTGACGTGGTATTTTGGAACCGTGGAGTTGCTATAGGGTTGATATAGAAAACCTGTTTTGTTTGGGGTTGAGGAGGGTGGGCTTCCACCTTAGAGAGAGAGAATGACACAACAAAGATATACTTTTTTTTGGTCTTTTTTTTTTCCTGCTCGACAGTCAGTCAGCCTGTCTGCCCTGCCCTCTCAGGGGTGGATATGGAAGGGTCGGGGAAAGTGGGAATGGTCATGGAAAGGGTTAAGGTGGAGGGGTTGGATGATTCTCTAAGTGGCTTCATTGACAGAGGAATCACATTCATTTACATCTGGAATATAAATGCACTTTACGGGGTCAGACACGAACTCATTGGATTCAATCACACTGTTTAGAAAACTATTTCTAATCCCCCCCAACATGGGTTCATTTTTTTTAAACTTCCTGTACAAGTTATCGGTGTATGAAGGAGATCCCTTCCTCCATACAAATGTTATTCTCGTATATGAATGAAGAGTTACAGATAATTGAATGTTGGTGTTTTTAAGTTCCAGCCGGATTTAGAAAGATTTCGGAGAAAGCATCATTCATTGGAAAGCAATACAAATTGCCTCAGGGGCCACATTATACCATACGACAGTTATAATGGGCCTTCAAAAACAATCAAAGGGAGGAAACGATAAAGAATGTCATATGACTGGAAAACTTGGAAAATAAAAAATGTAAAAAAAGTCTATTCCAAAATAAGTTTTAGTCTTAATTTCATATTTCATTCAATTGTAAATGACTCTAAAGAAAAAATATACAGTATTTTACAATTTAAAATAATCAATCAAATGAATAAAATAAAATAAATTGTGTTTTATTTCATTTTATCTACATTTAATAAAAAAATATGATATAATAGCCTTATGTAAAATAAAATCTCGCCTTCATTTAATGGTTTCTATTTAATTTTATTCATCTCATTTTATTTCATTTCTTTTTATTCTGTACAATCATCACCACAAAAAATACTATACAATACCGGCAATAAACAGATTCTACAATTTTTAGACAAAATCTAAATCACTAGAACACTACAAAAAGTCAGCTTACAGTGATCACTCATACTAATTCACTTTTATGTAACTGTGGTGACAAAAGATGTCTTATCGTAATTTTACATTTTTTTTGGCAAGTTTAAATAGAGATTTAAGAGTTCCAGAAAACAGCTAAGCCAAGTGGTCAGGAAACGCCACACTTGACCTCTAGCGTTTGTCCTTGGATGGCATGTGCTGCCAATGCGCTTCTAGTTAGCGAATCCTTTCGGTGTTAAATATGAATTTGTTTTGTTTTCTAATTCTTCGCTCACACATGAACAAACAGGAGAAAGCTGCTGTCTTTCTCAATAAGTCATGAACAAACCGCACTCAACAATAAATATTGCAAAATCTTCCTGTGCTTCGTTAAACCAGAACCAATCACATCGTTTCAGGACTAAGATTAGTGACATCTTAGTAAAGTGTTGCAGTGAATCATTGATATCCCTCCTTCACAAACACCAGCTTGCTTTTAATCACAATACATTCAATTCTCGACTACATTAAAAACCACACGATAGCTTTCATGCCACTATAACAATCCTTCCTTTTTTTATTTCCCGTGGTTGTTCAAATTCATTATGAGGACGACCTGAAGATGATTCAGAATTCACTTATCGAGACACGAGCTTAAGAGACGCTTCGTCCGACCCGTCGGGTTGTCGAGGTCTGCTGTGTCTGATGTTGAAAACTCAATATGTTGCGGATCAAAGTGTGAACTGGGGGGTTAGAACTGAAGCTCGGATTGTGATCATCAGCACCTTTTCCGTCTCCGAGCACCGCCCAGATGCTCTGATCTTGCTGTTTTTCCATCTCAAGTGTACGCCCATATTACTGCTATTATTTGACTGTTATTAAAAGATAATTAAACACCCGGTGTGAAGCGAGCGTGTGAGCTATTTTAAAACGTGCACACACGTCGTGCTTATCTTTTGCCTCCATCACTGACGGGGCGCGTCTGCGAGGTACTCACCCGTACGAAGCTGGCGGGGAACCATCCCTCCTCCTCGTCGATCTGGCCCCACCACCAGTCCTTGTTAGAGGCGTCCAGCACCTTGATGACGTCGCCGGCCTTAAACGCCAACTCCCGGTCGGCCATGGTCACATGGTCCCATACCGCCTCGGCGTTGACGATTGAACCTCCACTTATCAACTGGAAAAATTCAAAAACAGGAAGACAGAGATCATGTGATAACTTTCCACACGAATCCGATCGATCTGAAATATTGTTTTTTAGACTTTTTTTTTTAATCAGCCTTTTTGCTGCTGACATTCAAATGGACAATTTTCGGGATTTGGAAAAAGTTCACAATAAAAAGCACGGTCCACAACACAAAAAACCAACAACACAAAAAGACAGAGGCGTTAGCGACAAACACAGTGTTTAGAAGCAGAGCCTCGGTCTCCCCCACACGGACAGTAATTGGCCCATTATGACATTAGAATAATTACATGTGTTAATGTAATATAAATGCACAGGAGCAAACACATGAGTGGTTATCATCTCCTTCCCTTCAATCCGTCACCACAGCGTGTTATTTTATCTGCAGCACAGACAAGACAAGGAAGGATGACTCATCAAATATTTCCGGTGGCATCGTGGACATTATGTGACTGAAAATAAATATGGTGATTGCACACAAGCGACGGAGGTCGAATGTTTGAAGCATTATTTCAAAGTATTCCCCCCCCCCCCCCCCCAAGTAAAGAAGAGCTAAATGTTGTTCTTATTAAAGGACAACAGACGGTGGATGATTTTCCTTCAGGAGGACCTGATCTGACATCATCCATCTAATGAACGGCACCGCAATCCATCAAACTGAAGACCGTCGCCTTGAGGCCGGTGTCATGTTCCTAAACAAATGCTGCACGCACACACACACCCTATATACCTGCAGCAAACTGTGTGTTCCAATTGTTCTCTCCACAGCCGTGTTCATCAGAACTCCACCCTCCAGGACTAACCATGCGTCCAGTCCCTCGGGCGAGGGCCAGCTCGCTCTAACCAGCCCTGACAGCAGGACTGCTTAGGCTCCAGGTAAAGAGTAATCACACAAAGAGGACAACTAAGAGACGCATCAAAACAGATGAAATTTAAACAGTCCCTATAAATAAAATCTACTTTAGTTATTTCCCCATCAAGACACAACCATTGCTGACACATCCTTCAGATACTAATCCCTTTCTTGTATTCACAGCATTAATTATTTAAGCTTATAAAACAACGATAAAACCCAACACAGCAAAGACACTCGCTTATATACACAAGTATCAAAATGAATAATGATGTTTGTAATCCATGATCCATCCTCACCACACAATCACATTTATTATGAAATTACTTGATTGACCTTGGAAATAAAGACATGGAAGTCCAGAAACAAAAAAATTAAAAGTAAGCAAGACGGAAAAAACAAAACTTGAAATCAATTCATGGTAAAATGTCTATTAAACTCAACGACATAAATGTTGATTCATTTTCACACATAATGTTATAACATGATTATAACTAAGATAATTACGTGAGTTTAGTGCAATTAATCCTCAAGTACCAGTTGTGTTTTTGTGTATCTGGCTCTGACTTGCAGGTGGGTTGTACATTACAATGTTTATTTAGGTAAAAAAAGGAAATAGGTCACAAAATGTTGGGGTAGTATTAGACACGCTTCCAGTTTTCATGACCTACTTCAGTTGTTCCCAACACCCATTACAGGGACCAATACTGGTCCGAAAAGGTATTTGTTACAGAGTCCGAAAGATTAACGTATATAATTTATGTTATATTGATTAAACGGTCTGAAAGGTGTTTTGTCTTGAAAAAAAGCTCATATTTTCTTTAAATTGACATTATCCTCTGAGTAGTTTGATGCAGTCAAATTTACTCAAAAAACAAACTGAAGTTTTTATCATCCACGAAGACCTCAGTATTAAAGAAATGTTGCTCAACAAACAAAAGGTTGCAAAAGTTCAAAAAGTTCTCCAGAAACTTTGATAAAGAATGGAGGATAATTTGGTGATGATGGAATAAATGTTATGTTCTTCTAGATGAGGGATGTGAATTTCATCATAAAGGGGCCAAAATCTTTTAGCACTCTTGCCCTAACTAATTTTTACATTAACCAAACTGTCTTTCAAATTCCCATCAATTTTCTTTCATTCAACACCAATTTTACTGTAAGTTTCTGTATAATTGTTGACATCCATTCACCTTTTTTTTTAACTTTGAGCAAAACATCCAGGAGAAACATAAAATGACTTGGTCAGCCAGAGTTTGAAACTATTTTGTTTGGCAGAACAAATAAACATGTTGTTAGCATCTATTTGTACAGTACTTAACAGATCTAAGTGGCAATGTAATCATAGACATTTAAGAAATTAGTAAATGATTATCATTCATTCTGGTTTTTGTAAGATTCATATTATCAAAATTGCTTTTTCTCGCAGGCTCCAACTTGATCGTATGTAATTATATCATTTTAAAAAGTAAAATACTTATTACTAGTGTCTTTTAATTTCCTTTATGAAGCATATACAAGCAAGCATAATGTATATATAAATACAAAGTAGTTGCAGATTTATTGAAGGAAAACTAAAGAAAAAGACCATTTTCTTTATGCGTTCATGTTAAAATAGTTAAACTCAGGACAAGTCAGGACAACATTTAAAATATATAGTTCATTTTATCTGTGTTCAGATGAGTGATGATCTGACATATCAAACGTTTGCGTCAACTACACCAAGGTCTTCTTTTAATATACGTGTTTTTTTTTCTTGAATTAATTAGACGAAGGTCACTTTAAGGTGTAAGGCCTCTCACATCATTAACTCTTGTATTGAATAAAGTTGAGAAAGCAAATTACAATTCCCCTCATCATGCTTATATATGCTGACGAAGCACCTTCATAACTTCATTAACAGTCGGTGCATGCGTGTCCCGGCGCATCGAACGAGGACTCTGCAGCTCAGCAGATACACCGGCTCTTAAACCTGTGCACCAGCCCTCCATCCCTACGGAGACAGCCACGGGGAATATAAGCCAATCAGCCAAGACCAGTGAACACAGAGAGTAACGTCCACGCCTGGAGGGGAGAGAGCGGCCGTTGTCATGGTGACAGATGATGATGCTCCAACGGTATTGACAAGAAGACGGGGATGAGGCAAGGACACTTGAACGTGTATAATCTTATCACTGGGAATGGACGGGGGGAAGGATTAAAAACTTGATTGAAAGCTCGGTGATGTATTTAAAAAGATGCAGAAGGTGAAACCTGCGTCGTCCATTAAAGGTACGGGAGCAAAAGACGGGATCAGGTGGGTTGATTCTGCCACGGAGAGCAGCTCAGACGTATAACTCAAAGCCCTCCGCTACAAGAAGAGAGCAGGATTACTGCAAAAACATGTGTCACGCTGCCATGGAAACAGCACCGATGAATACTGCTCCAAAAGATTAAAGATTCTTTGTCGATTGAGGAAGAGTTATATGACTCGAAGCCATCACGAAAAGCCACGCCGAGTGACTCGCTCACGGCACGACCTGGGACCAAAAAGATGACTTTTTGACTGAAGGGGGTCAGCGTCGTATGCTTTTTTGCTCTCTCAGTTCAGCGTCTGACCGGCCTGATCCCACCCACACCCCTCCAGCCCTCACTCCATTTTCAACCTCCATTCACTCCCAGAACAATCTCTCCGGCGTGCCCATCAATCTGCCTTAATATGGGCAACGGACTGAAAGAACGAGGGGGGGAGATATAGATCTATTCACGGCCAATGTTCCTCCATCCCTCCATCTCCCCAATGAGATCAGCACTGCCCTCCTCCGATACATCGCTTTTCCCCTCAAATGTCTGAATAAATTAAAAGCATTACATAATCAATCTTTTCCCGATTTCCCCCCTTTTTTTTCATCTCCCACCACTGCTCTGCATTTAACTTGATCACATGCGCACGGTGCAGGATTGTCCTATCGTAGGAATCCTTCTGATGCGTTACAACATGAAAGACGGGAGCGTGAGACAGGCGCCTATAACCGCAAAACCTCTATATGGGTCAATGCAAATGAATGCAGAGGAATCGAACCCTCAACGCATTGGCGACATGTGACAGATCCGCCAGAAGGCGAGAGGAAACGAGCACAGGAAGTACATAGAATGAGCAGAAAAAAAAAAAAAAAGGTTTGATCTGTTGGATCATCTTTGCAGCACATCTGCATTCACTGCACTGACATCTCCGCTGCATTCCAACATCCTCCTCTCTCTCCCTCTCTCCCTCTCTCTCTCTCTCTTTCCGTAGCTGCAGCAAAGCATCCCCCCGACATGCCCGAAAGTCAGCCTTACCATGTTCGTTGCATGGAAGTTAGACAGCGTATGCATGGAGAAGTCTGGCTCATACGACCATGATAAATAAATTCCAAAAATAAAAAAGCAGCGGAGGTGGAGGTCCTTTTAACAGCTGAGTAACAAGGTGGCGTATTCCAGAAAGAAAAAAAAAAAGGAAGGAGGCTTCTCTCGCTTCCGACGCACTGAGTGAGTCTCACAGTCCGTCCTCCCTGTGTCTGCCAACCCGGTTATGTAATACACTTATACCCCAAGTCTGGGAGCCAATCAAAGGCGGCCTTGCCTAAAACCGGTGAGAAATATACACACATCGCCCGGCCACGCATTGACACTTGCATTTAAAGTGAACTCTATTAGCGAAGGCACCTGCCCTGAAGGGATTACAAATGTGCGAGCACTCCGGAGTCCGATTGGAAAGGCGAAGCGCTCCGATAACGCGCCGGCATATCTCACGTACTTATTTGTAACTCATCAGGCGTCTAACACGCCAACACACGTGTAAGTGCTCCCCGCGTTATCTCCGCTCGCCAGCTGAGCCCGAGTCATGATGCTGTGTTTACACTCCCGGCGCGAGGGGTCCGGGGCCAATGCTTTGTTCCTGCACTGTCCAAAAAAACCCCCACATGCAGGGGCATGTGATGGAGTTATCCAAGTTCATAACACATGCTAGCCACCCCAAAAAAACCTCTCCGTACAGTACAACATTTACCACTTATCCAGACACACAGGTAGCACACAGCACTTAGCGCCGGGGCGCGCACAATATGATCTGTAAAAACCTGAGCAGCCTTCTATCCCTTTTAATAGAAATGTCACGGACAGCTCTGGGACGGGCTTTTAGCTTATCTATTTCTGACTTTCATTCAACATTCATGACACCTGCCTCCAATCCCTTATTAGATTATACTGAGGCGCTGCGTGAGGCTGTAAAAAAAAACGAAATGGGGCTTTTATTTAAATCCGACAAGACTTTTCACTTGGCAGGAAGTGTCATTAAAGAAATATGGAAATGTATTAATGTTTAGTGTCCGTCAACCACAAAATGAGCAATAGAGCATCTGTCAAACTTGAGGTGCAACGGCCGAATCATGGCCCCGACAAAGACATTTTATGTTGCCTGCAAGATCTTCAAATTGTGTTTTAGTCATATTTTAAAGGGTTAGTTTACGCAAAATTCACTCAAAATTCAACTTCACTCATTTTCTTTTCACCCTCATGTTGAAACGCAGTACCTAAAAAGTAAAAATAAACAGGACATACTCCGGGTAATATCGCAAGCGCTTCCAGGTCTACTGTCTCCACTGGAAGTGCTTACGATATTACCCAGAGTACTTCTAGTATATATGGCTTACTACTGTTCAAAAGTCTGCTACAAAAGAGAGTAAAATATAAACTTGTTTTATTATTTCTGGAATAATTCTTCTTGCTTCAATACAAATGGACGTTACAGACGAGCAGTATTTGGATGTTTTTAATCGTCTATTTGGAGGAAGATGAACCTGAGCTTCAGCCTACGTTAAAATGGACTTCAATTTGTGTCAATAACTCTAAAAAGGAACGGAATAACCCTAAGTCGACATGAGGGTAAGTAGAAAATGAGTGCACTTCTATCAATCACTTCAAGCTACAGAATCATATATAGTATATATATATTTATATTTCTAATACTCTACATATGACTATACATTTTCCTACCATATATTATCGCAAGTGTTTTCCGCCCACGATCTGAGGTCATCAATGTGTGTCGTGGCCTTTTCCTGGACATTATGACCAAAAATCTAGTGCCTGATCTGGGTTATGGGAGTTTTTATTTAGAATATTTTATTGTTTTTATCTCATGCTGTGACTCTCCTTTTTAAATCAGTAAAATAACTCAAACCATTTATGCATTTTGACACTGAACGGATTACTCAATTTAATTTACCCCCCGAGAACTGAAAGGAAGAGACGTCACATTCGCCTTGGGGTCATATTTTAACAGTTTTGTAAATATTTGGAACGTTACAAGCGTAAAACGTTGAATCTAATTTCAAGAGCGTGAACGCATGCATGAGACCCGATAGCTTGCCAGAGCAGATTACACCCTAGAGTGAATACAAGATGGAGACGCCCTCAGTAACAAAAGTCTGTTGTGTGGAGTCATTTTTTTGGAATTATCTTCAAACTCTTACACAATTTGATCAAACGCTTAAAACAGCATCACAAAGGCAAGTTTAAGTGACCTCAACCCCTAGAAAACCGTCCTAAAAGACCAAGCAACAGTCATCAGCCGAACCACGACTAGCCTTAAACCAAAAAGCAATGCACATAACCCAAGCAAACGACACCAACTCTTCTTTCCTAGAGAGTGTTTCTGTTTTAGTAACAGGCTCCAACAGGTCGTCATTTTTTTTTTTTAAAGAATTAATTTGTTGTGAGCTAATATGTTTCAATGTCTCATTGTGAGCTCAAAGTAAAAAAAAGGCTCAAGGATAAAGTTTAGAAATGATTATTTCCATTATTTCTCCGTGAAGTTATTCACTTCCCGTCGCAATTTTAGCACTTCAACAAAAACAATTTATCTTGTAATCTTCTTTTTTTAAAGATTGCTAGTATTTTAGGCTGTGACCCTTAACAGCAGACATGGGGAAAGTGTAGCATGTGCTGTCCCTTGACATGTCAGAGTAGAACATGCTAACAGATAACAATTTAATTTTGTAATTTTTTATTGTTCACCAACCAGAATTCTTGTTGCCACAGTTAGTGTAGGGTTTCAACAACTTGGAATTATCTGTACAGTACAAGTACAGTAGTGCAAACATGAAAAAAATCCTTCTTTAACATGAATACAAATACATTTGAATTTTACTTTAAGGACTTTTTTTTATCGGTTCTTTTGTGTATATTTCCTGCCCAAATCATATTAAAGAGTTGCTTATTTTAATGTATGGTTTGTTGATATTGTATTGGCATATTTAAGTATACTTTCTGTATAAATCCCTATTGTTTTAATCTTGGCTTTTTCTTTATGGCTTGACAGCACATCAACAACAGCAACAGTATATAATGCGGACCCTAAGGAGGTTTAATTGCCCATCCACGCTATATAGCATCTTCAGGGTCGTACATTTCTCAATAGTGAACACTGTTATTGACGCTCATGCATTGTCAATTATGTTGCTAGGAAATGGGAGCTACGTCTAAAATGGGGGAAACCTGGAAACAGGGCCTCCTTTTTTCTTTTTTTTTTACTCGCTGTGGTCACTCCTGCTCTGGTTGGATGTTTCAGAAAAAGAAAAAAAAAAGAAGGAAAAAAAAAAGAAGGAAATAAATAAATATCCCAGCTTGTGGAGGGATCTCGTCTTATCTATGAGCTGCCATGTTGTTGTGGATGTGGCTTAAGTGGATCACTGTGAACAAAAACATGTCCTGACGCAGCACACTTGAATTTTAGAGGGAAGGGGGGCCACCCATAAAGTCAGATCTAACCACGACAGAATAAGATGCGCATAATCCACAAATACAACATAGGAAATAAAATAAAATATTAATAAAAAATGGGTTTTTTTTAGATGCGGAGATGAGGATCTCTACCGTGACAGACCTGCTTCTGCACAAGACCACCATCTGACAACACCAGCGACCACAAACGGGGGGGATAAGACAGAACATAATGGTGTATGGTGGGGGGGGGGGTGATCGGGTCGTGGAAAAGTAGGAGGGATGGGGAGGAGGGGTGATGGTGATGGAGGAGAGGAGGGGGGGTGGAGGTATAACAGAAAATACATTATGTTGTACCAACGTCATTCATTTCAACGCGTAGCCGTGATGGAGCGCCGGGTGTCCCCGCTCTCGACCGGCCGCCCCTCTCTCCTCTCCAGTGCGGCCCGGTGCGCGGATCCATTTTTAACGGGTACCGAGGATGAACATCAACAGCACGTTCACAAGCACCAGCACCGCGATCACCGTAAACACCGCGCAAGTCTGGACGTCCAAGGCCATGGTGGCGCAGCGCTGCGGGCCGATCCGTAATATCTCACGCCGGGGACAAATCCACCATTAAAAAAAAACAGGCGAAAGGCAAAAAAAAATGAAAAAAATAAAAAAGATAGATCCCGGGTTTTTTTTTACGCCTCTTCACACACGCGCTGTAATTCATAAAGGCACGGGAAGAGACGCATCATCCTCACCATCATCATCGTCATCAGTGTGCACCGAGATATTCGCTCCCCCCGCTAGTCAACACCCGCCGGTGCTTCTTCTCCTCCTCCTCCTTTTTTTTTCTAACGCCAGCCAAAACGCGCTGCTCTCGAGCACAGGACGAGAGAGAAGCTTGTTCGCAGCTGCTCGAGCTGCCTTTTTTTTCCTTCCGGTCAGTGACGACCAGGGGGGTCTTGTTGCTGGATGAGAGGCGGTCCTGTGCTAATTGTGATCAGACTGCCGGCTGCAGCCATCACCTTGCGACGGAGGGGGGGAGGAGGGGCAGCATCCTCTCATCACATCACTCCCCCCCCCCCACCCTCCTTCTCCTCACCCGGTCTAAAAATACTCCCCCACACACTCACCCCCCACCCAAACCGCCATTTGTCATTCCATCCCTCGCTGATGAAGATTTGCAAAAAAAAAAAAAAATGATCCGCCTAAATGATCATCTCACATTGTTTATTGGCGAAATGACAACTTCCGATATATGGTAATCGAGTTGAATTATTTCCCAACTCCACAGATTTTAATGAACGCCTCGACCGTAAAATGTGCCATGAAAGACGGATGAATAACGAGGACCTCTATTAAAGTTTAGAATCCTAAGCAAAAATAAATAAGATTTAAAAGCTACTTTTAGGGGCTTCACCCATCATTCTACTCCCATCAGTATGTGTGAATGGCTGTCAAAGCGCTTTGTGACCCTGGTCTAGAAAGGCGCTATATAAATAGAGATTATTATTATTATTATTATTATCATTCATTTCAGAACTACATCCTATAATCTCTGATATTACTCTCATATATATGTCTTGATATGTAATATAGAACAGCAAGAGTCATTTCAACATGTGTATTTTTAAGACATGTTTACACAAAAGATTGTGGTGATTACATTTCTTTTTGAATTTTTTATTTGTGCAGGCTTTTCCTGGACTTTTTGGAACTCCTGTGTTTGTCTCGGTGTTATCTTGATCTTTTAAGTATATATTTTTGGAGTTTTATTTTAATTGTTTAAGTGCTTTGTGACCCTGGTCTGGAAAAGCGCTATATAAATATAAATTACTTACTTACTTACAACAACAACAAAAACGATTTCAAATTACAAAAACAAATCTAATGAAATGAAGATGAATAGGCTATCAGTATTATGTTATTGTATTTAATAGAACTATTTTCTTTGTTTAATCAGTGGAAATTACTTTATATTTCCTTTTTTTTTTTTACAATATTCACTTAAATGCTTTTGACCGGTATTAAATACTCACTAAAATGTCAAAACAAATTGAGCACAAATATCCAAAACAAAAGCCTTGAAGTCATATCTACTCCAAATCTGAACTATTAATAAATAATCCGAAATAAAATGATTTGTTTCTACATAATCTTTCTTTTTGTTGTTGTTTTTTAATCCAATTGATTCTTTCATCTTTACCAGACATAATGCACAAATTAGTTTCAAAATATGCGGCATTTTATGCCGTAAAATTTGAAATAAGAAAACATTGTGTTGTTTAATTGGAGATTTAGATCATCACAATATAAAATGATACACAGTCATGTCATGAGGCATCATGATACAGCTGTGCAGCCATGAAACTGTATCATAATACAGTGTCTTAATTTAGAAAGGCCACTAGTTGGCAGTTTGAAAATAGAGCCATGATTCATTAAAATATCAGATTAGAGCCAAATATTATAAAGCAGAGAGTGCCATCTAGTGGTCTTTCAAAAGAATCACACTGTATCATAGATACAGAGTCATCACAACACAGCATGATGATAAAGCTAGGAAACATACAATTTAGTTTTTTTAATTGTGTGTGTGTGTTAGACTAGTTTCAAGTTAGATTAAAGGACACAACATCCTAACAACTAATTGAAAAAAAAAACACACATTTTTAGCCAACACACTTGCAAAAATGCAATCCATGACCATGTTTAATCTGTTCCTTGACCTTTATTCCCTTTTTACCTGTATTGATTAGAAGTTATTGACATAATCAATCAGACAGGGAAAGAAAAACATGTAATTACATTGCATTATTTACGTCACATTTGAAAAAACATTCTAATTATTACAGTTTCTCTATCAATCTCATGAGTCACAGGGTGGTACGGTTTAGCATAGAAAACAATATTTAACTACAAAAAAGAGAGAAAAAAAATAGGTTTACTGGAACTACCCCTTTTAAACTCTTGGATCATGGTGATGTCATCTTCTGTCTGTGATGTCACCTTTTCTTTATAGGAACAAAGAGGTGCTATGTTTGTAAAACTGCAAGATGGGCATTTATAACACATTTTGATAATGCAATGTATATAGTAAAGCATAAAATGCACATTTAAATAATGAAATAAATTAAAACTGAAATGAGAATATTGAATTTAGTTGGATCAGAAAGTAGAGGTTCATACAATGACCCAAAATCAAATAATAGTCGTGAAATACTTGACAAATACACTGCAAGACAAGACGACAAATATACAATAGTCACCCCACACAGGGAAAAATTGATTAAAATTCAGACAAATAATGGGGGAAAAAACACACACACAATTTCTGAAGACCACGTTTAATTTGTTCTTTGACCTTTAGTCCCTTTTTACGCTGTATTGATCAGTAGATATTGACATAATAAATCAGACAAGAAAATGGAAAAAAGCCAAACCCAGTGTAATTACACTGCATTATTGATGGAACACATTCAGGTTGTATTCAGTAAATACAAAATACAACAAGAGAAATGTTGCCAAAAAACACACAACTAAAATGACAAAAATAATAATGGTGAGATAATTTCAGCAAAACCCAATCTAATTTATAGAAATTACTTAAAAAAACAATTAAATGGTTATAAAAGGGTTGTAATAAATGGTGCCCAAGGCACCTATAATATAGTATTTAAATGTCATAAAATTGAGGTCACTTATATCTTAAAATCTTCCAAAGATAACACCTATGAATATTTTCTTCAGCTTCTCTAAACGACTCCAACAACATTGAGAGGGACAGTAAAGTTTCAACTCTGTGGGGCAACGTAAACCACACTTGCCCTTGTCGGAGCGCGTCACCCCCACAAACTCACTTTACGATTCAGGGCAAGGACAAGGACGGCGCGTAGATATTTCCAGAAATGGAGTCATGGCTAATGCCCAAAAGAAAGTGGCAGAGACGAGCGAAACACCAGACCTGCTTTTACTCTCCGTGCCAGACATCAGACTCGTAAACACTGTTAAAGGGTGTAAGCTGGTATTACAGCGACTCATTTGAATAAAGAGTACTGTATTTGTCAGATTATAAGGTGCACCTGATAATAAATTGTATATATAATACAATATAGGGAATCATATCCAACTAAAAATAGACACTGTTGTTGTTTTCTTCTATTGCTTGACAGATAGACTGCAGTCAAATATCTGCTTCGTAAGCATGTTTCGAAACAGGTACAATTTTGGGGTCCAAAATACTATGACGAAGCCCAGTACCTATTATTACTGTGTATTACTCTGGGAGGCCCCGTACCAAGTGTATACTACGAAGCCTTGCGGTGCAGCGAGGCCTTGAGGAGTTCTTACAGGAACCACGTAGAGTTATAATAGGCAGCAGCATAGAGTAATACGGCTTAGCCTAGCGATGTAATACTATTCAAGCGGAGTAATACTATGAAGCCCTTACAGAATAACAATACGGAGCCAACTGAAGTAACAGTATAGAAGCAGAGCATTACGACAGCGTGTTGAATAACACTACGTAAGCCAAGTAATATTAAAGTGCCTCGAGGAATCATACTACAGAGCCTAGCGAAGAAATACTATGTAAGCGGAGTAAAACCACAGTGCCTTGAGGAGTCATACTAAGGAGCCTTGCTGAGTAGTACTATGGAGCCCTGTGGAGGTATACTTTGGAAGTGGAGTAATACTATGGAGCCTCACAGAGTAATACAACAGAGTTATAATATAATACAGAACCTCAAAGTAAAACTGGAACCTCACAGAGTAGTACTATGAAAGCAGAGTGATACTACTGAGCCTCAGAGAGTAATACTAGGGAGTCTCGCGGAGAAATTATACAGAGCCTCACAAAGTAAAACTATGGACCCTCGAAGAGTAGTACTATGGAAGCAGGGTATTACTACGGAGGGCCGTGGAGTTATACAACAGAGCCCCAAGGAGCAATACTATGGAGCCTCGTGGAGTAATACTACAGAGACTCGCGGAAAAATACTATGGAGCCTCGTGGAGTAATACTACAGAGATCCGGGGAGCAATACTAAAAAGCCTTGTGGAGTTATACTACAGAGCAATACTATGAAGCCTCGTGGAGTTATACTACAGAGACTTGCAGAGCAATACTACGGAGCCTTGTGGAGTAATACTACAGAGACCTGGGGAGCAATACTAAGGAGCATTGTGGAGTAATACTACAGAGACCTGGGGAGCAATACTAAGGAGCATTGTGGAGTAATACTACAGAGACCTGGGGAGCAATACTAAGGAGCATTGTGGAGTAATACTACAGAGCCCCAGGGAGCAATACTATGGAGCCTCGTTGAGTAATACTGAAGAGACCTGGGGAGCAATACTATGGAGCCTCGTGGAGTAATACTATGAAGCTTCACAGAGATATACAACGGAGGCTTCCACTGTGGCTTCATAGCTTACTCAAACATTACAAAAGATTTTTGAGTGCTGTGTACCATAAATATTCTGTTCAACCAAAATGAATACATAAGTGGCACTAGATTAGGCACAGTGTTTTTTTTGTTATTTTTTAATGACTTTATATGCGCCTTAAAGTACGAAAAATCTTTCGAGTCTTGCAGGGATGAGGAACAAACCATGTGGTTCAAATTATTTGGCTCACGAATCAGATATTGTTCCTTGGGCACATCTGCAGACGGACTTCTAAAGTACTGCCTAAAGCGTAGAAAAAGAAAAGCTGCCTAAATCTTCAATAATAAATATGTATTTCATACAAACCTTCAAAATGATGTTAAAGTGGAACAACAAAGAGTAATGAATGTTGAAGTAGTATGAACAGCTCAAGAGGAAGTCAATGAAAATAACAGTGGATGAGTATTTGGGACAAACCTGCCCAGTCTTTTGACTGACAGGACAAAATGGCGTCAGCTCTCATGTCGTGCATGTGTTTGCCTAGCATAGCCTAGCATAGCGACTCCACTTTGTGCGGACATTACATATTTCAAATTTTGGATGTTTGAAGGTAGAATCGGTTCAGTCTAAAAACGCACACATAAACTTGCGCACACACACACACTAACCCACAGTCTTTAGATTCAGCTGAGAGCTTTGGGATGGATCAAAAGACCTCAGAAGTTTAAAAGAATCACGCTAGCGGAGTGCACTATATCAGTATTTTTAAAGCCATAAATAATTTCCAGGGCACTTTCTGCACATACATGCTGATAAAAGCAACAGCTCTTGGAGCTTTCAGTGTGTTACGAGGTGCCGTACGATGCATCACGGGAAATATACGGCAACCAGAAACAACCTGAAACAAGCCACTCGGCGCTTTGTGTGTCTGTGTGTGTGTGTGTGTGTGTGTGTGTGTGTGTGTGTGTGTGTGTGCTCATGTGAAGCGCATTACGTAAGCCGACCGTACCTCTGTGGGCTCCCTCTCCAATCTCCCTGACATTTAGACAACAAAGGTCATATCTGAAAGTCTAAATCTGCACGGACACCCATGCTAATATGCTCATGCATAAACACGCCACAGACGCCACAGATCAATTCCTTCCACACAGAATTATGTGTTGAATCTGTAGAATTATTCATTATAGATAAGCTTCGTATGTGACTCCAAATTCAATTTGCATTGTCTTAACTCCAGCTTGGTGGATATGATATGTAGCCGAGTACAACCTCTTACACGCATGAAGGTGTATCATATATGTGGAGAATAACTTCATTAAATTCATATATATATTCATATTCATATATCTCAAATTGAGCAAAAACACATGCCTCATTTTCATTGCCATGTTTTTATACTGGGACTGAAGGTAAGCTAAGATTGAAATGAGCCGTAATATAGGAAAACATTAACAGCAAAAAGCAATATGATAGTAAATTACATAATAAAGTACACAAATTTGAACAAAAAAAAAATAATTAAATAAGTTATTTACTTATATACACTGTATACATAAAATAAAATAAAAATCTAAATATAGAAATAAAGCAGTTATGAATGAAATGTTAGAATATGATTGAAAAGCAAAATATATTTTATATGTATGTATTTTCTTTTTATAAATATACTACTACCAAAAACCTTTTTTTAACAAGGGAAACAAAAATGTAAAGCTACTTTTAGGCAGTTTTGCGTGTGTTTTTAAACACAAACGGCAACAATAGTAGGCATACAAGTTTGAACCTCCTAACTCCAAATCCAACCCCAGAACTAATACAATCGAAATTTGCTTTTTTCAAGGTAATTTCAGTGAGAAAGTAGATAAAAAAAATTGATCTAATAAATCTTTGGCTCTTAATACATATGCAGACTACTGTTGCAGTGCATCATGGGACCTGCAGTATAAATGGTGTGAAAGCCTTTAAACAAAAAACCAATTAATATTTCCAAATTTATACAATATGAAATCCTCAACATATATTATTGACGGGTGGACGAGGCCTCATGATACAGCTGATGCCGTGTTGTAGTTTTGAAAGGCCACTAGATGGCACTCTCTGATGTAAAATAGTTGGCTCTGATCTACTGATTCAATAAAACCTGGGATCATTTTTTTGCCTTTCAAACTGTATCATGATACAGCAGCACACTCATCAACACGTCACTACTATATATTCTTATGCAGTCTGTCAGGTGTAGATTTTCGTGTTGATTTCCGCTAGTCTTGCTAGACTTGAAATCACACCGTTTTTTCTTTATTTAGAAATAAGTTCACGCCAAACATCAAAGCTATTTTTGATCCATCTCCCACCGGACATTTGTGAGCCTCTTGCCGGGAGCTCTTTGCTGGCCACTGTGAAACTGGGACACCGAATTATAAATGAACTTTGTATTCTCTCAGCAACTGTTACGTCGATTCATCAGGCCCCGGACTGATCCAACATGCCAGTGCCTCCCGTGAGCTCTCCTCCCACTGAGGCAGATGCTCGCTCTCCCCCTGATCCGGACAAACAGCCCTGCGAGGAAAGAAGTCCAGCGAAAAGCTGGCTGGCACGGTCCAATTAAGCCACAAAGTAAACACGATCTGCATATGACTGAAACTGATCTAATATAATCAAATTGGGCTCTGAGTGAACTCTGAATGAGTCCCAATACCCTGTCATTAACTATTTCAATCACTTTGGGCGAGGCCAGTTGAAGCAAAGTACGGTCAAAACTCCATTTTTTAAAAGATTATCAAATTTAATGTGATCTTTTTTCTTTTATTTGTTAATTCATCCTAATTTGTGACTTGTCAAAAATGTACTGAATTATTATACAATTTACTAAAAACTAAAATAAATAAATAAATGATTTAATTTAATTAACTACACATAGTATGTATTTTATTTAAGTCTTCCAATTCCAATTTGCTTATATGATACACATTTATTTTTCGATCACTTGGGAAATTTTAACAGTTAACGGTATATTAGGACATACAATACAAATATTAATAAAAGTAGAGTAGAAGTAATAAGTAGAGATGAAAATAAGATAAAATAGTAATAATTATGATAATAGAACATTGACAAAATACAAATAAAACTCAATAATAGTACATAAAAGTAAAAGTTATCGATAATGATTAAAACATTGCATATTTTGTTTTATTAAACAACCTGATATCTTATATTGTATGATGTTGATAAGTGTCATAAGTAAGTAAGTAAGTATACAGCTCTGTATACACAATGTATACATTGAAATTTTTACAGTAGAAAGAGGATTCTATTATGTTTGTTTTTCTAGTCTACGAGTCGTTTCTATTTATCCAAACAGTATAAAGTGGTTCAACTCTAAAAAGTTCAACTAAAAGAAGCCCACAAAGGTCCAATTATTCTGAGAGTGGTCAGTTGGTATTTAGCTAATGCCGGGCAAAGACCACCACACCCATTTCCGCTCTAGTCTGCTCCAATCCTTTTGTTCCCCCTCCTATCCCCACGGCAACCACACTGACTTCCTGCTTCCTTCCTGGCCTTCTAGCCACAAACAGACGAAAATATGTTGCTGAACCAAGCACTGATTTGACATCAGCTGTTTTTCGAATCAGACTGTAGGTTACGGGAAGGACAAGAGAGCGGGACAGAAAGGGCACAACTTCAGTTCAACGCCGGGGAAACGTCGGCTCAAACAGGATTTGCTGGAGTTCATTTTTAAAGTTATTACCTATATTATTATTCAGACCTCTTGGGTCCTGAATAACTAAGACAAGGAAATTAATGACTGTTTAATAACAAACAAGCATATGTGTTACTTTTTAAGTCACCTACCAGTGAGTATGTGAAGCTGGAAAAGGAAGACAACAATATGACAGAAAGCCACAGGGCTGAGGATTTATGGATGTGCGAAACATTGAAATCCAATAAGATGGACTGTAAACTAGGTGGTTTAAGTGGTAGTTAAAGTTGTTATTCTAGTTCTTCTAGTAATAGGGATAGAAAGTTGTTGTAGTTATAGGCAAGTGCTTCTGTCCAAGTTGTTTGACAGATCAATAACGTTGCTCTCCTAAAAACATTGTGTACCATGAGTCAAAGTCACAGAGACACTGAGTATATTTACACAAAACTCACATAAGCAGAAGAGTATTAGTTCATGCATATTTGGATCTGTGCTCGCTTCGTGTCAAACTTAAGGCTTTAGTCCTATTATGTGCCCCACCGGATACGCTGCTTCTATTTTGGTTTTGTCTGGTTATACCAGCATTTATGTTGGATTTCAGGGGCGTCACAATTTGTATATTGAATTTAAAAATGCTATGAAATAAAACTTATTATATCTAGAAAAAATATTTTCTTATTATTGGAATTATAATATAAAACTGTATGTGTTAAATGTTTTAATTCAATTTGAAAATAATCGAATTTCTGAAATCAATTATTAAATAAAAACAAATTAAATTTCAATATTTGAATTATTGTATTCAATTATTCCAAAAAAAGTATATATTTCAATGGTTAAAAAAATACATTGTTCCCAGTGTTACCTTGACCTTTTAAGTATATATTTCATTGTAGTATTGTTTTTCTTGTTTACCTTTGTGACCCTGGTCTGGAAAAGCGCTCTAAAAATATAAAAGACTTACTTACTTATATTTCAAAAATACAAAATGTTAATTTGAACCATTTAATATTCTGATGATGGCGCTGATCTACATCCATATATTATCGACTAAGTTTTGATATCTATCAAAACTTGATAATGTTGGATTTTTCTGAATAAAAACTGACAAAGGTACAGAATATTAGATTTGTTACTGGCGATTATTGGTTAAGAAATCAACTTGGAGTGGAAATTTACCAAAGCTAAACAACTCAAGATGTGTACTATGTGTAGTGTAATTGTACTACTGTTAGAATTGATTGGCATCAAAAAAAAGTATCAGTATTGAAGTATGAAGGTATCGATAGCAGAACTATCAGAATTTCCAAACGATCCAAGCATCCCTATTATCAACGTCGAAGGAAAGCAAGATATTAAAGCGAGACCCGTCTTTCAAGAATGAAAAGACAGCATCACAATAAAACTTGGTATTTATAAACCTTTCTCGGCTCATGAACTCTACCATAAAAAACCGACCCTTGTGTCGATGAGTTGGACACCAATGAAAACGTATCTTGAACAAAACGGAGCAAGAATTTCAGCAGTGTCTTATCCTACCTCGATCATGGTCTAAACAGAAAATAACCTGTTCTGCAGTCTTACGTAAACATCGTGGAGGCAAAAACATTGAGCTCACAGCAGGACGTTAATGAGGAGAAGAAAAAACATGTAATCGGAAGCGCTGCCATAATACAATTAGAACTAAATGACTATTTTCTTTAAGTCAAATTTAGGAGGAATTCCTCAAGAAAAAACCTTGAGAGTACTTTGTTGTTAGAAACTATGGTGGCTGTGTTGACTTTAAATTGAAGCTTGAAGGCAGCAGTGTGAGCTGAAGGTCATCATGGTGACGGCTAGCATGCCTGTGGCTAACTGGCTGGCATATTGGTGGTTAGCTGGCTTGGAGAGATGACAGAAGGCCGGTCACTTTAGGAAGAGGCTGGAACTCAGCCTCGGGAGGATCTAGACAAGGACCCGAATCGTGAGCAGGAATTGTAAAGAGCTTTTTTTTTTGGAACACTGATGTCTAACATCATGACTTGATTTCATAAGAGGGATGAGCTGTCGTTGGGAAAAAACATCGAAGCAAAAACAGTTGATTGCAATAAATTCAGAAAAAAAGGCAGATAATTGTTGCTTGTTGCTGTTGACTCATCGTTCCGAAATATACTGAAGTACCAAGAGACTGACTCATACCTCTGACTATCAGGGCCGAACAATAAAAAGAAGAGAGAGCGACTTAACATGTCACATACTGTACAAGTGGAGCCTATGATTGCTCAAACAGTCTCAGCCAATTGCATTAAATTGCATCAGAAATGAAACGTGCTGCGTCGGGTTGCGTCACAGTCGGCCAAGTTTGTTCATATCACTTTTTAATTTGCCCTTAAAATAGCTGTACTGCACACACGGGCAAGAGCAGGCAAATAATAATGATCACACTGGACTCAGTCAAGTGTTGTTAACATCTCACCATGCTTCTACTTGAAGTTTCTGATCTGAGAGAGGACAAGAACGAAGCTTCTGAAATCCTTGCGAGGGAATCGAAAACATTCTTCCTACGACATGTCCCCTGTCTATTCCAAATGTTTGAAGTTTAACAATGTTCATTAGTATCTTACTCTTTAATTACTGGTTGTTATAAATCGACTCTGATCTGCTGTGTTGGTTATGAACGCTGCACATGATTCACCGTGACTACTGTTCAGTTGGTACGTCATCAAACCAACACCCAGCCTTTCATGAGCTTTAAAGGATCAGATCGGATCAATCACAGTAACAGAGCTAGCTTAAACTTGCACTCAGGAACAAAAGCAAATCAAATGATTTAATAACTAAAGCTGGGTGACACACAGATTCAATTCATCATTCAACAAAACACTCTTGTCAAAGTCTGAAGCTGACAATGTTTTATTTGGATTTTTACTATCACAACCTATAACCTGCATGGCCTGCTTTCAGTTTGATCGCATGCAATGTTTTTTTTGTGTGTTTTTTCTCGCCTTTTTTCATAAAAATGGCCTTAGGTAAGAAAGAATAAAAATGACTTTTCTGAATTGTAAGGGCCAAAATTCAGTCCGTAAGATTATGAATGTTATACAATTTTAACTGTAAACTAGTACAAAACTGTTCCTCCTGGAGTTTTCTTCTTTAAACTTTCTAAAAAAAAATGGAAAGTGCAAGGTGTTTTTGGCAGGTGTTGTAAGTCTTTTAAACTAAATTAAAACTAAAACCTAAACATTCTAAAAATAACTAGCCTTTTTACTCCTAATAAATCCCTTGCTAACTTAATAAACTCACTCCCTCTCAATGAACACTCACTACACCTACATATATATTTTTTTGCAGAGCATGAACTTTAATTGGATTGGTTGGTTTTCTGTCATTAGAAACCATTGTAATTGGAGTGAGTAAACTCTTGATGCATGTACAGGTGAATATTGTCTATGTCTAGGTGTTCCTACTGCCGGTATGCAGTCATTGACCAAAGTTATTTGCTTTCTGAGGGCGTTGTTTAGAACGGAGAAAGTACTTGTGACAAACTAATCATCGGACGGTTGGTTCAAATCAAAGTAGATCAATGGTCATGCTGCTATTGTGACTTATAAAGAATGTCAGTGTTTAAGTAAGTAAGTCATTTATGTTTTTAAGATATTATAAGGGAGATAGCTTACAAATAAAACTTCCAATAATTGTAAAAGTGATGTTGAAGGAAGTGAACTTGCTTGGTGAGTGTTTGATAGAGGAGGACAAACATAGAGACCTAGTATAGCTATTATACTAATTCTTTCTTTTATGGACAGTTTGGTAAACATACATTTTAGTCACCCCCTGACTTAGGCTGCATTCCAATTCTCGTCTTAGCCCTCGATCTCAGCCCTACCCCTCCGTTGCCGACGTGCCTGTGAGACACAAGGGTTTCCCATTTCTACATTGGATGAAGGGGGAGGGGTAGACGAAGGGCCAGCTTGTGCTCGAAAATGAGGGAGGTCAGAGGCACACTTGAAACAGAGGGGTATGATGCATTTATCCAAAATGGTGCCAATATGCGACCATAGTGAAGCATAAATGTGGTAGGGCTGTCCCAATTACCCCTTGATACTCCGTTTTTAAGGAAAGGGCTAAGGGGTAGGCGAAGGGGTAGGGTGAAGGGGTAGGGCTAAGATACAGAATTGGAACTCAGCCTCAGACTGCTATAGGATCTTGGCTTCATGTGTGATTGGGACAACATTTTAAGGAGTTACAGAAATATCAAATTAAACCTAGTAAAACCTTAAGTGTGGATGTGACCCACAAGCCTTGAGGTTTACATACATGGTCTACTACAACCAGTACAGACTGGAACTATGGCGATAATCTACTTTGTGTAGTCTGTACATTTGAAAATATTTAACGTTAAATAAACATGGAGGGCGGCACGGTGAGGTAAAAAGATCTTATCTGAGAAATCACAGCTTGACAGAGTGAAAGAACCTCGTGGTATATTGGAGGGTGGTCGCTAATCCCACTCCGAGCTGCTCCACTTCTCCTGCAGTGAGCCTGTTATGAGCATGCCCGCTCATGTCACAAGTCATCACTGCACCAGCCACCTGAGGCCCCGACCGTTAGAGGTAGCTGCAGAAGAAAAAAAAAAAAAACCCGCCCGCTCCATTTGCATGCTCCATTTGTTGGGAGTTTAGCAACACACCTACTGCTCGCCATGCCGCCTTGGAAGATTTCAAGCCAAGTCTCTGAGAACCTCATAAACATTCCGGTCACACTTTCTTATCCGCCAGCAGCTCGATCTTCAAAAAAATCTACAGCTGCAACTCTTAGCTGTAATGTTTTACATTCTCAACACTGTCACACCAGCGGAGTTTAAAAGCAGCACTTGGGGTTTGAAATGCAAAACTCTGCAGTGAAACAAAGCTGAGGTGCAGGGTGATTTGCTATTCTCCATTTATCTGCAGTACGGCGAACATGAACTCCGCAGGATTTTGTGATGGGCTACGAAACATCCACTAACATTGCGATGTATAATTTATCAGGAAATACAAGGATGGCTGAACGAAGAAACGTGGGCTCAACAGGCTCTTTTTCACAGTGAGGGTCGAATGACTTGCGTGAGGTCATCAAGGATGAGAAAGAAGAAAGGGAAAAATAAATATTGTAAAAGGTTACGTAATGGTACATGGGGCGCACCCGAGAGGTCAGATGCAAGATGAGCGCAAACAACGTACACGAGATGTGGCAGCTGCCAAAACAATCCAACTTGTCTATCACAAAGGCCTTTCTAACTAGCAGAGTCTTCATTTTATTTTCACCCAAACAACAAAGTAAATAAGAAGTAAAGACAAAATTGAGAGGATAATATAGAAGAACATATTGTTGAACTTCATTAGATGTGTACAAGACTAGTTCTGTGAAGGTATTATTGAAATATAAATGACCTTTTTCACAGGACATGAGCTTGACTCATAGACTTATTCAAGTCTAAAGACCTATAATCAGTTTTATTCATCATTTTCCGTAATTGGAAGTTAGTAAAGTATCATTCAAATAGTAAGGCAAGAACAGAAAAGGCCAATCAACTAGATGGATGGTAAATAAAGTTGCAATTTCTTAAGGATATTGATTTATTAAATGTGGTATTAAGAAAAATTTGAATGTTTGAAACACATTGTTAGCCAAAGTTTTTGAAAATGACACAATAGATCAATCTCATTCGTTCAACCAAGCCTTTTGAAATAAATGTGACGAATCAGGACTTAAATAAACTCTGTCTACTGTACCAAACCCTGTAGACTGTAGAGTCAATGACTTGTGTAACCTGTATTGACGTGAAACAGAAGAGCAACTGTCTGGATTGGTTTGGACATGTTAGTAGAAAATGCAAATCAGCACCAACGGTCAGCATAAAGTAACAAACGTGACGAGAAAAGCACAAAATGGAATCAATTAGTCCGAACACTGCATTATTGATCGTCGCTTTATTTTAAATAAGAAGTCATTACTATTTTACTATTGTGTCATTCGTTTGTTATTCTGCCTTCATGATTAGTGGTTCCTGTTATATTTAATATATATATTATATAAAGTATATATATATATCTTTTTCATAATTTAAACCCAGGTTTCATTATATATTGGGTTTTTTTGAGATTCTTAATGTGTATATGTTAAAGAAGAGTTCTAGTTATAAACTTGAAAAATTAGGAAAGACTTTTTAAAAAAGTAAATACTTAATAGTATGGGTAAAAGAGACCCACAAACATCCTCTTTGGACTTAAAGGTGGGTTATGTGCCCTTCAGAGCATTGAATGTTTTGTTTTTTGCCAGTGAACATGAACATGATTTTTGTTTTTGTTTGCTTCAGACCAACATATGAATTTGCAGCATGAGTGAAGGGGATTTAAAGAAATATAATGAGGAAGAACAATCGCTTACCTCTTGAACAAATGTAGTACCCTTAGTCGACATGATGGTGAGTAGAAAATGAATAAAATTTGTATTTTACGTGAACCATCCTTTTAATTCAACTCAATTCAATTTGTGTCATATCATATCAAAGTTATCTAGAGACACTTTAGAGTTTAAGTAAGATTATATTGGTGTCATACTACTATCTGGTTATTGCGCCTGATAATAAGGTTCCAGGGTTGAGTCAGTACTTGGGTGACTTAGGTCAGTCTGTCAAACTGAGCCTGAGAAACCTGGGTGTTGTATTTGACAAAGACATGTCTCTAGTTCAACACTGCAGAAAACTGACCAGAAACTGTTTCCTTCAATTGAGAAAAATCTCTAAACTTAGGAAAATGTTGTCACAGCATGATCTGGATCTTGTAATCCATGTGTTTGTGTCTTATTGTGTTATAGTCTCTATTGTAACAGTTTATTTTCGTGTCTAAACAAGAAGGAGCTGTCTCGCCTGCAGTTAATACAAAACTCTGCAGCAAGAATTCTGACCAGCTCTGGTAGAAGAACTCACATTTCATCGATACTTAAAACTCTTCACTGGCTGCCAGATTCTTTCAGGATCAATTTTAAAATTCTGGTTCATACTATCAGATCTATTCATGGTCAGGCTCCTCCTTACATCAGTGATCTGAGGGAGAATACAGTGAGAGAAAAGATGAGAGTATAGAGTAGACTGCGACCATTGGATGTATAATTTTTTAATTGCACTTGGAATAAATAAGTAAAAAGAATAGGTCCACTTATAATCTGGTACTATTATTCTAAATGTCTTTTCTGTATGTGATTCTTATTTTATATGAACATTATTTTTTATTAAATAAGATTTTAAGATTTGTACGCAAGCAATATTGCTTTAAAATTGGTGCGTGTATCCATTAATTGGATTAGTATCACAATTATATTTTGATGTATTATTTAAAACAGAAAAAGTCAATTGAAAACTGAAAAGATAAAATGATGTGATATTTTCATTAAGATTTTTCAAACTCAATGAATGAGATCGGACCACAAAGACAGTATTCAAAATAAACAGTCCCAAATACAGTACTGATATTTAAGACACTCACTCCCTGTAATGATTAAATACTTTCACATTATGTAATTCTCTAGTCAAAATGAAAGAGACAGCAATCTAGAACTAACAAGTTTATGAATCCAGAGACGAGTGAATGAGGCTCCTCCAGGTCCAGGGAACGTTCAAATATGGAAATAGTTTTAGTAGGGCACAGCAGAGGAAAGCCACTAAACAGTTACATAAGAGAAAAGGCCCAGAGCTCCTCCTTATCTCTCTATGACGCACACGGATACGCACAGCGTTACCGTGAACTGCGAAGCAAAGTACACACACACAGACACACACCTGGGGGTAGATCCAAATGATGTAGAAGGAACAGTCAAGGGAGAACGTGACACAACCACCTGCTCAGATCCCGCACCGTTATTCATCAAAGCCGCCCCAACATCCTAGAAAAATCACTAATAGTCGGCGGCGCCGGGAAGTCACCGCGGACACGTGCCTAGTAGCTAGGCAGGTGAACCGCCGAAGCTAAAGCGCTAATTAGGTACTCGAGTTCTACTCGGAGACAGGAGGGTACATCTTCTAAACCGGAGCATCAGAATGTGTGACGGCGGTCTCAGAGGTCGGGGTCCTCTTCAGTCCCCCCTCAAAATAATCAAGTGGTGAGAGCGATGACTCATCCGGACCGAGGACTCCTGGAAGAGGTAGTGGAGTGTGTACGACGCGCTGAGGGCGTATCATCGAGGAGGCATTACCATAAGTGCCTCCACCCACATACGAATTAAAGCAGATCTCCCACTTTTTTCCTTGTCGCGTTTCATCGCCGCCACCGACGTTTGCTGACTCACAGATTTATAATAAACAGATAGCGTTACGTAATGTGATTACGACCCGTCATGTCAAGGTTGGCGAAAACTTAATCATGCAACATTTCTCAACCGAATAAAAAAAAGAAAAAGCTCATAATCTGCATGAAGCACTTAATGAGAAGGTCTCTTTTTCTGACAGGTTGACAGCAGCGCTGCAGGCGAAACATTACCAACACATTGGTGCATCTGTATTGGAGTTAACAAAGGGTTATAGGAAGGAGAAGAGGAGTGCAGAAGAGAGGAGAGTGTGACTGGGGGAGAAATCCATTTAAATGAAAAGGAGAAAAGAGGCGTCAGCATTAGCAGCTAATCCACTGCAGAGTGAATGTGTTCGCGGTGCCTGCGGCCTCAAGGCTCCAGTAGTCATCCTAAAAAGAAGACGGCGGCGTAGACGGCCGCCCGTGTATCACACGCACGTCCGATCTATACTGAATTATTCACGCGTTACTGATCAGAACAAACATGTCGCGAATGATGCCATGTATTCTATATTTAGCCCCCGAGGTTCTCACCAACCCTATGAACCTCCCCTCGCCATCCCATCATAGACATTTTTTTCTCCCAACGTCCACGTTTGCCACCCCAGGGGAGGACAGTGACACATAAAGTGCACACAAGCACATGCGTCGACACACACTTACAAAGTGAGCATCTCTTTGTGTTTTCTTCTCCCACCTCCTTTTTTCGCTCTCTTTCTCTCACCCACACACGTTCTCTATTTAGCTCACATTTTAAAAGGCGGCCTAAAGATAGCAGCAAGAAGATGAAGAGGAGCCAGAGCATGTCATGGCAACGTTTTGCTCACAAACACTATTGGCAGGAAAACGTGAAGCTCAGTAGTATCAGGGATTTTTTTTCTCTCTACATTTGCAACCAGTGAGGAGGGAAAGAACGGTACCAGGACTATTTTTAACACTGCAGTTTGTTGCTTCTGAAAGTGATTTCAGATTACACTTTTCCTAACAAGCACCACAAACTGGAAAGAGTGCTGATAGGTTTTCCTCAAATAATGCAAGAAAGGCAGATAATAAGGGTTTTTTGACTTATTAATCCATGACTATTCATCTTAAATTTAGTTTAATTAAAATTTTAGATTTTACTGTAATTTTACGGTTATAGGATATTTATATATATAATATTTATAAACCTTTATATGTATATGACTGTATCACTGAAACTGAAAATAATTTGTTTTAGCTTGCTTTCAAATCATAGTTATTTTATAGTTTAGATTTTAACACACGTTGTCTAAAATACAATAATTTGATTTCTGTATTTACAATTAACATCATTTTTTGTGTTGCAATCGAACTTCCAGCCACAGTCTTTACATATCCTCCGCAGCAAATGGAACCAACCAAAGGCAAAAGCAAAATCCCAGTGATGACTGAGGATGAGAGGATACAGTCAACTCTAGCAGCTTTTTAAAGATGATCTTTGGACACATTTGGGTAAGTTAGACCAGGTAGGTTTAACAAGGTATGTTAAGTAGGTAAGGTTAGGTAGTACTTTATTGATCCCTCAGGAGGTCTCATCGGGAAATAGTTGTTTTCCAATTAGACACAGCAATAAAGCAATTATTTATAAAAATAAGAACAAAGAGAAATAAAGAGAAAGAACGAGAAAGAAAAGAGGAAGAACAAAGAATGAGGAAGAACTGGGAAAGTACTGAGGCAATACTGCATATATATTGTTCTTCCTACAGTATCGCAATATATTTATCTTTTTCACTGTATTATGACACATACACCGCTAGTAGATTTTTATCAATATTTTTTTGGCCACTTTTTTAAATCCCTTTTTGCTATTTGCATGTTTGATTTTCCGTTCACTTTAGACCTGCTCCCAAAAGCGAATTTACCGAATATTTTAGGCACAAGCCCTTTTTTTTCCAGACACCATTGATCACTATAATGAACATTTACATCGACAGCAGTGAAGGAATGCGGAGAATAAAACTGTTAAAATATATTCAAATGAAAAGCCTGCTTTCGTTTTAATGAAGAAAAAAAAATGAAATCGAACTAGAGGAGCTGAGAGATCACTTGGAGATGATGAAACACTGCTGTGGTGTATATATAGTGGACAGACACCTCAAATTGTTCACCTCTCATATCTTTCACAATATCTTCTTCTACACGAATCCCCCCCGAGGCCGACTGTACATCAAAGGAAACAATTTTAAAGTCTGGGCTTTCGCCTTCTCTGTGGTATTACACTGACATACTGAGAAGATCACTTTACTCAACTGACAAAGGCGGTTAGAGTTTTTTCAGCGGTTTATATTGAGAGGAAACAGAAGTGGGATTGCGGCGGCGTGCTTGTCATCGCCAGCCGTTGTGACCATTTGTAATAATATGTCTGAGGCTTATAGAAATATAACGAGAAAAGACGAATATCCCTCTCTTTTGGCGAGACCCGTCAGTCTGTTATTTAATTAGATATCTGATATATTTATAAACCAAAGAATGATTAATTGAAAATGATTTCAATTTAGACCTGTCAGTCAAGAATCTACAGGATATTTGAAACCTGTACGGATAATTTCCTTTCTATAATTGTACAGGGTGATCTCATTTATTACTGTAATTAATTACCTTTTTTCAAATAAAATCTTATTGGAAAATTACATTTCTGTCATTAAAACCTTTAAATTGTTTTTGGGATCGTATTGACAATTAGGAATTACAGGTTGAGAACCTAAAAATACAATTCTCGAGAGTTATATACAGTAGTACAAAAAAAGTAAAAAAGAAACTTGTCCTACTTAAAAAGATAGTGTGTAAAGTTCATTATAGGAAAAAAAAAAAAAGAAAATCCAGGACTTCACATTGTAATTTAAAAGAATTTATTTGTATAATGGTGCACAAAATAAGTATCATACACCAACAAACAATGCAAGAATTGTGGCCACTTTGCAGAGCTGTTTCTTCCTTTTTAAGAAACTCTTTTAATCGCCATTTATTACATGTATTAAAGGCACAAGTTTTCTGGATAAAAGACACTTCTCTACACCCTTAAAAAGTCAGAATGCATCTCCAGACCCGTGTTTTAGACCAGTGTAGTTACTGACATTTTTACGTGATTGTTTTTAAAATCTTATTGTGCTGTAACGATTTATATACAGTGTATTTGGGCTTCAGCCACAATGTTTTTGAGTAATAACTAAACCTTGAAAAATTGTCTAACTCTTTGGTAAGGATTATGTACGCACGTGATCACGTTTCCTGGACAGCTGGGTAACCAAACCGAGCGCATTTTCACTAGAAACCACAACCAAAGTCTTCCCTGTTTCTGAGTTGGTTCTGAATAAATATTTGCATTAAGCTCAGGTAGTTAATTGCTTGTGTTGCCACCGCTGGCTGCAACTTTCTCTTGACAGCATATTTAAAAACCTGACCGATTTGGTCCACCCTTGGTAGAACCTCCAAACCAGAGACATTGGTCTTAAAAAAAAGAATTTGATCTGCAACATGAGCTTTCTCCAGCTGCCATTCTTTACTCATACTGAATGATATATAACACGCACCGGTGTATTATAGATGGGTTCCCACTGACAAAAGCTCCAGCAGTGCACGTTATTGAAGTTGTATGCTGTATTCACCAGTATAGCAGTATGTGAAAAATGAATATAATTTATACTGGTTTTTGGTACAAACCAATATACAGGCAAGTAAGGAATTGCAAGTCTCTGGACCTCATTCTCATAAGATATATAGTAAGGCTGTGTATTGTCAAGAATCTGGCGATACGACAAGTATCATGATACATGTGTGACGATACAATATATTGCGATAAATTGCGATACTGTAGTAAACGAAAATATATTGCAATACTGTAGTAAGTAAGTAAGTAATAGTTATTTGTGAAGCATTTTAAAAGATTTAAAAGATGATGTTAAGTATATATTTAATCTTTGAAATAACATTTTACTTTAATTCAAAGTTAATTTATTTATTATGATTTGTTGAAAAATATATACTGTATATATATATTTTGAACAGATTTGACACGATTTAAAAGTAAGTTAGAAAAGCATTTAACAGTGTTGTGACTAAATTAAACTTGGTAAATGTATTTTTGTGTCATCATTGATTGTTTCGAACACTGCCGACTGAAAGTTTCTCTCGTCTCTACAGAACAGCAATGTTAACTGCCTCGTTTTGTTTTGTGTTTCTTGTTTCTTTGATCGGCTCGTATTTTTTGTCATGATGCGTCTTTAGATGGTTAATAAAGTTAGTGCAGTTGAATTTTGTAGCATGATTTTTTTAATATATCGATACAGTATCGTAAATTATAACATTGCGATATATCGATATTTTCTCACACCCCTTATATAAAGATATGTATTCAAAGGGTACTAGAAATACATCTCGGTGCAATGTCACAACTAGCTTCCTAACTAGCAACTAGCAAAATCCAATCCCAATGTTGTTTTGGCCAATAGAAACTCTGAGAGGTCATAATCAGGTTAGAGGTTCTCGGTGTGACGGTCGTTCCCCCAAAGTAAATGCTATGACCTCTTCTAATGTCAACTTTTCTGCATGTCACGTCTTTAAAGAGCACAAAATGTTAAATCCCGGGTGCTTGGTTTGGGATGAGTAATGGCCTACGAGTGCTGGGTGACATTAATCCACGAGGCCACCATCGTCACGCATCACTTTCATTATCTGTCGGAACATTGACTGGTGCCTTGTCATCTCCAGATTAGCAGCAGTTTGACAGATTATTTATCAGTCACCCCCATCATCCTCACACCCAATTACAGATTAAATGATCCTACAGCGAGTCCGATGGGAGTTGACATGTAAAGCACAATTAAAATAGGAAAGACAGTGATTGTTTCTGGAACGCTAGAAAGCATCAATGCCTGATGTTCATTTATTATAATGATGTTTCTTTATTTAAGGGCCATAAAATACACAGTAAATAACTTGCTTGATTGGTTTTTTCAAATGTTATAAATAATAAAAATGGTTATCGTTATTGTACTCAAATTATTTTATTGATATAATAACAAAACTTTTGAACATTTGAAGTTTTACTAAGTTAAATTCAAGCTCATTTGCCAGAACATGGTTATAAAGTTCTGGAGCATATTTGCCAAACACACACTGAGAAAGAAAGCTGTCACTTCTACTTTCTTCTAATGAAATGACAAATCCTTCAAAACACGCTAGGATCCAGAAGGCACTATAGAAATTACCATCAACAGGTCCAGCTATCATAAATGTCATGGAAAAGCCAACCTGCATCCAATAAATACTAAATGTTTCGGATACTTTTCTTTCAAGACCAACATTAGGCAATGTTGAACCAGACAAAACAAGATGGCAGGTTTTTGTAACCACAGATTGTTTGTAGCACAATAAAAGAAATAAGACTCACGATGTTGACCTGCAGCGGTTCTGATCCGGGTCTCAGCCTTCTTCTCCTGCAGCTTCCAGAATTCCCCGATCGTAGTCGCACAGATGATGAAGGACCCATGGCTTTCAAAAGAGGCAAAAATATCATTCACTGGGAAAAAATATGTTTAAAAGATGCATTTTGGGTAGTCTATGAAACTGGTGCCATAATGACATTTTCTCATTAACATTCAGATTAAGACAAACAGCAAAAAGTTTTTTTTGGTCATAAGTCCCTTACACATTTTTTATAATATATATATATATTTTTTTAACCTATCTATAACTCTAAAATACGTAAATTTTGACTTTAAATCATTGCAGCTAGCACTGTTAACTCCTAGCTAAGCTAGCAGTTACATTTTAAATTTGAATTTTCCTTCATTTTAAATCACAAAAAATAACAATCATTTACCATTTTGACTCAAATAGACCGAATCTTACGACCAAAGTGAGCAAAACTTTTATATTGAATTGTGTGTGAAGTTATCTGCTTATGACCTTGGCAACTGTGATATTCAATAGAGATTAAATTACTTTCACTTTTTTTTTAATTAAGTAACGAAGCCAGATTGTATTGATTGAATGACTTTAATAAAAAAGTTTCACTCGATAAGTCTATGAGACACTATCTGGACAATGTAATTTGACAATTTTCTCACAGAGGCTGAAAATTAACGTTTTTATGCCTTCTTTTTTGCTTGTATTAACTATGCAAAAATAATTTGATATATTCCATTGGTGTACCCCTTTTTTTAAAATATTTTTGCACACCTTGCCGTGTTATTTGACGTCTTTATTTGTATGAATAAAAAATGTTAAATAAATGTATTTAATAAAGAAAAAATAATCTTATTTCATCATAACATGAAGGACTGGTCTACTTTGAATTGCTATATTATAAAATGTTGTGTTGTCAGAAAAAATGAATCGCAAATAAAGCAACTCGATTTATTTCCCAAATCGTTGCACCATGATTGTTTTACATCTTTTTAAACCCAAAAAAAGGCACCAGGTTCGTAGAAAGACCTGTATTTACAAACATTAAAGTACCTGACTGAGGTAGGAGGAGAGCCAGGGCGGCCAGAGTGCTGGGGGGAAGAGGTAGAGAGCGGCACCGCTGGAGAGATGCCCTCAGAGGTGGCTCCAGTGGTGACACACCCGGAGGGCGTGACAAGGCCTGCAGGGTACTAATAAGTCAGGTCGACCCCAGTACTCCTCAACAAAAAAAAAAAACACGCTCCACTGCTGATCGTTTTCCAAAACGCCATTCCGTCTACTTCTCCTCGCAGCCATGAATAAAAACAATTCCATATCTGCCAAATCTATTCTAGAGCGCCGTGTTCCGGCCCGCGGCGAGACCATACATCATGACAACCCGGGCGGGATCTAAGGTTAAAATGAAGTGACTGTGAGTTAAAGCAATGAGAGCTATAGCTTACGGGTGCGATGAGGCAGAAAATTAGCCGGAGAACAGAGGAGAGAGTGATGGAGGCAGAAGAAGAAGCAACACGGGAAACAGTGGAGAGAACGGCAACAGTGGCGAAAAATCATCATGTAGCGGAGCTAGCATGAGTAAGGTATATAGAGTTATAACTGGATCATTTGTTACTCTCCTTTACTTTTAATGGTCCATCTGTTTGCACATCAAGTGTTTGACTACTCCACAGTTTTAATTGAGCATCAAATTCTTTTACATAACCTTAAGAAGTTAAACTTCAGAACATAAAATGATCAGGGCCTGCGGCATGTACTTCACAACAGCTGTTGACTGTGGCTTTTCCTTTGTTTGCAGGACTAAACCGTCCTGATAAGAACCCTGCAGCTGGCCTCAGTGCTCCTCCTCAAACTATTTCATCTCTCAGCCTCTGACTGTGTCCTCAGAGTTGAACTGGCATCTGGAAGTGTCAGCCACATCAGTCTCAGTCTTAAATCTTATTAGGACACCCGAGGCAGCGAAAGCATTGAATACACAATCAGTGGTTTTTGAATGAAGGAGTGTGACGACACTCGCTCGAAGATTATGTAACCCTTGAGCTTTAGTGAGAGCCAATTAAGCTGCTATTGATGCATCATTTTCTACTGGAAATTTGGAGATTTTTAAAAAATATTTTGACTTCTGGAAATGTATGAACCTCTGGCGATTATAACCTACGTTAAAGAACCCATATAATGCTAGTAGTAGGGGATAATACATTGATTTCAGTTTATAGTAAAACACTTTAATAAATGATGTTGTTCAGTGGGTGTGTGTGGGCAGGGTCATGTCCTGGATTTTTTATTTATTTACCTTTTTTCCTTTTTCTATTTGTGTCTTTTTGTTCTCTTGGAAATGTATTTATTGTTCACTGTAATCCCATCTGTCATTTCTAGTAAAGATATATATTTTTAAATATAAATATATAAATATATATTTATTAATGTTAAATGTATCTTAGGTTCAGTTCAGCTGAGATATGAACTGAGCTAGAATAAATAATAACATAATTATGATAGTATTTAAAGGCCTTAGAACATAGCAGAACTCAGGGCTTTTTTTTCCCTTGTTTCCTGAACTATTTTGAGTCAGATAAATAAAAATGGGAACAGTAACTTCACAGTGCAACAGATTGAGGAGGTAAAATACAACCTGAACTATCAGTTGGAACCTAAAAACATTTGAATCATCTCATTATATATCTGAAAATCCTTTAGATGGAATCAGATATGCCACAAGAAGAAAAAAAAACACTTTTGGTGGCAGCCAATATTATTATATTTGGAGAACACAATATCACTAGAAATCACTATAATATCACTATAATATAATATTAACTATAAATATGAGTATATAATGCTTATTGAGTGGTATTTTCTGATTGTATTTGGTCTGCTTATAATTTCATCATCTTGAATTTAAATATTACTTAACTTTACTTAATTCTCTTAATAATAATTAAAACAAACATTTAAATCACTACATTTTACTTAATTAAAAAGGTCACCATGTCTGTGAGAAAGATTTATGAATTATTAAAACATGACTTTGGTCTACATTTAATGCTAAACAATATCGAATTACTCAAAGCTTCTCCAAGGTAAGCTTTGAGAAACCATCAGGAATGGGTGGATCGGTTTTGTTCCGTATTTTACCAGAATTCTGAGTTTCTGAGAGCATAAAAAACCTCCAAAAAAACGGTAATAGTCAGCTTTGCATAATATGGATCCTTCAACATGTTTGAGTTAAGTTCATCGAGGTGGAAAACAAAGTATTTCTTGTCAATTTCTCTCTGCCCTAGTATAAAATAATCATAGACAGGAACAGAAATAAGGAGGATTCAGTAGAAATGTTCAGGTTTTTGTGTCTTATCTTACTCTGTGTTGCAGCTCCGAGTTCTGTGTCTCCCTAGTAACACTGGTTTCTATGACAGAGCAAGGCCTGGGTCGGGCAGCCGTCCATCTCTGGCGAGACATGGTGGGAGAGGGCCGGCGTCGCCTCCGGCAGAGTGAGCCAAACTCGCTATAAAGGTTGTAGATATCGCGCTCTGGGTTGGGCCTCCGCAGGTCCAGCGCGACTGATGCGGGGCGAGGGCGCCTTGACTTCTGTGGCACACAGGTCTTCTCTGTGCTCGAGCGAGGCACGCCGGGCCCGGGCAGTCTGACACTGCTGACCATTTGGCTGGCAATCTGCTCACACAGCTGCGATTGGCACACATTTTCAGCAAATTGGCACAGATAGTGGGACAACATGAAAGGCTTGGTCCACCTATTATGAATCATTCCTCATTTTATTGTTGCTTTTTTTCTCCCCATCAGTCTTCTCTGAACTGATACTTCTGCACTAACAAAAGCAAATAAAGTCACACCTGTTAGGCAGCAAATGTTGTACAATCATTGTAATAAAAAAGATTATTCAAAATGCTGGCATTTGAGATAAATTGTGTCATAAAGGGGGTGTTTCACGGAAGCTTGTCGCAACAAATATAAATATCTAATCGTCTGCACTTGCTCTGGATCTTTTTTCGACCATTTGGGGAATATGTTCTTTTACCCTTCAGTATTTTTAGCATACTGTGCTAGGTAAGCATTCCTTTTAAGCAAGGAATGTTATTTCAAGCATCGATAACAACTGACTATGGTAAATTGTGTGTGCGTACACATTTTATTTTTGTTGCTATTTGCACTAGATTTCAAACCTACATCCCAACTTTCCAAAATAGTGTCCTCATAATCCGATTATACAATTGTAATATTCTATAACATCCTCACTAGTCACCCTTTTCACTCCAGATCATTATTAATTGTACTATTTAAGCAATGTGGCCCATTAACTTTATTTATCTGGACCTCAGAAGGTTTAAGATCATGTAGAAACAAACCATTATTTTATTTAAATTACATTTCTTCAGATTTTTTGTTATTATTATTCATTACCAGTATCTAAATATAAATATTTGTTTTAGAATATTTTCCTCGGTTTTTTATCATTTTTGTGAATATAAGTGAATATAAGTGAATATTTGGAAAGTAGTTTTTTTTTTTAAAAAATATATAAAAAGTGATATCAAATACAATTAAATAATAATACAAGCATATTAAACTTGATTTTATTACTTAATTTTATACTTTTCGACCCTCTATTTTTGCTTGATGGCACCTGTATAACAAGTGGTCCCTGAGTAAATTGTGTTGCAAAACACTAATTTAGAAGAAACTTCACTTTGCTTAGTTAAAAAAAAGACACTTCCTGAGCCTCTTAACACAGCAGGTTTGCCACATGAGACTGTATTCATAGACAGACAAGCTCAATTTGGGACTAAAATGATACTAAACGCAAATATAGGAGATAATCTTGAGCCCGAATTGAACAATCTGCAGATTTGGAAATGGGGTCCAATTTTATTTCTGGAATCTAACATTCTATTGGCTCGGATATGAATTGAAATTAAATATAAAATAACATCATTTTTATTATGTCAGGACATAATAACACTTTGTAATATCCTTTACAAGATCTATATTTTTTCTATTTGTCATTATTCTTCTTTAACTTTTCCATCATGTTAAGGTCATTTTTTAATAATTTCTTTCATTTTTATTCTACATGCAGGGGGGCATTTAAGCTTGAGAAAACCTAGTAAGCGTTTCTTGACTGTACCTGCTTCAGAAAGTGCAATTCTGGATGTGTTTTGTAAACACAAGCACATCGTGAAGCCATCATTTCCTCAAAAACCACTGTGCACTAATCTGCCTCCCAAACACACATTTACACAGCTATTTCCTCTGCACAGGAGGTCTGATGATAGTTTGCTGAGTATTTAGATGTCATATCTTATTTGCTCAGGAAGAGTCAGGGGCTAACGTGTCCTGACTCGTTGGTGTGACTGGAAGGGAGATGACTAATGCCTTCACTGGAGTGAGGAGGAAAGAGTGCCGTCATGAGGCACAGACATCACCACGCTCCAAGGGCTATGGCGGTCACACACAAATTGGAATTTGGGCTTCCTTGCATGAGGAAAGGGACAGAGTTGAACAGACGGTTTCCCTATGAATCAAGTGCCAGTTTCGTCCAACAGATGGTGCTAGAGGACAACTACGTGAAAGGTCATAGGCGCCTGTGTAGTTTTTAATTCAGCTCGACAGCCATGAACCACACCTACAAGATCCATCACGAGTTAACAGCACGAGCGTCATCCGTTATAGATGCATGAAGGAAAGAATGGTTAAATGAGTTACTTTAATGGTTTTATCAAATCTCTAGGAGTAATGACATGATGCATGACTGGCAGGATGTTAATGATGTGGAAAATAGCCTGTTGGAATGTGGTTAAAGCAATTTTCAGGAACATTAATATCAGCATTATTTCGATGGTGACTCGATGCCAATGAAACACCACATACCTTGAATATTTCCTCCGTGGAATCTGAAGCCGTTACGCTATTGGCTGTGTTCTCGCCGTCACCCTGACGTGACTGGATATCCACTTCCTGTATCGGTCTGGAGTCAGGTGCAGCATCCCTGGAATCCTGCTCATTTCCTGTGTGAACGTTTACCTCCGAACAGAGACGGTTTAACAGATTCCTTTTGGCATGAAGCTCGTTTTCAGGTCCAGCGTTGACATGATTCTCTACAACAGTTGTGGACCTGTGATTCCCCTCACCCCCTAAATCGCCATCCTCCAAAATCTGGAGGCCATTGACTGCTTGTAAGCCAGGGAAGGATTGCTGTGCTTTCAGGTGCATTTTGGGGGTTTGTCTGTTCGTAAGAAGCGTGGGACCGTCACTGTTTACGCTCCTGGCATGTTTTTTGGTCACCGGTGAAGATAAACTATTTGGGGATTTCGTCCCCTCATCAGAGTGAAGCGTCAACGAAACACTGTGGACGCTGTGTGCTGTGCTATTGGTCGCCCGGGGAGAGCTGACCTTGGTCTTCTGGTCCTCCGGAGGAGAGAAAGACCGAGAGGTTGTTCGCCACTTCCTTGCCGTAACCGCGACATTATTAAAGAATTTGAAAAGACCACCAAAGTGACCCTTGTTGTCTGAATGCTTCGGTGGCAGCGGCTGAAAGTCTTTGTCAAAATCTACAGAACCGTAGTCGGAATCCAGAGTCTTATCCAAAGAGTGAAGTTCAGACTCAAAGCTCCTCTCTGAAAAAACAGGATTTGCTTTCCCCAGAAGAGATATCCTCCTTAAGTAGCTCCAAACATCCTTGTGTCTCCTCCCGGCATACTGGTGTGTACTGGAGCTTCCTTTGACATTGGGCTCTTCACAGTCGATTGAGGGGTTTTGGTTTCTTTTGTTCGAGGGGACTTTTTCTGCGGGTTTACAACCATTCTGAGTAATTGCTTCCGTGGAGGCGGTGAGCTGGTTGCCATCCAACGTGGCCGTGAGGTCGATATCTTCAAACGAACAGTCGAACTCGGCCGTATATCCTGCGTACGAATGTCTCTTGCCACGGTGTCGGAGGCTGCCGAGCGAGCCCCGGCCCGACTGCTGCGGGGTCCCGATGTTTTGGCAAAACGATTCCTCGTCCACCAACGAGCTGCCACACTTGGCGGAGGAGAGTTTCCCGGCCTTCCCTCGAAACACAGAAGGAGATTTAAGCTTTTTAAAGTAGCGAACTTTGTCGGCCAGGGTTTGTTTGGGAACAGAAGACTCCCCGAGGAGTATCATGGAATGAGGTCTGCGCTCCAGATCCGAGGTGACTCGTTTTCGAGTCAAGATCTTCCAGATACCGCCGTGGGCTCTTGGTCTTCGGTTGACCTCCTGTCTATCCTTGACAGGGGTCTGAGAAGATACAGCCTGGGTCTCCCCTCTGCCTTCTTCGGGTCCGGGCTCGGTCTCCAGTATATAAACACTGCTCGTCTCATTCTCCACGTCCAGAGACACATTAAACACTCTGTTGACAAACCCATTAGGGTTGTTGCTCTCAGAGCCAGGGTTGTCAATCTGCTCCATCCTCGCTCATTCCACAATGTCAGCTCTCGGCTCCAGCTGCCATCATGCCTTGCCCCAGTCTTGTAAACACCTGGAAGAAACATCCATGATTTTATTAGGGGATACGTATAAAATAAACAGCAGATGGACACTTTTAAATTGTTTTACCTATAGCCAAGAATATACTTGAACAGACTCTCATTTCTTGAGGCAAACTTGACAAACTATTTTTGGTTTATAAAACCTAATCTGTCTGTGAATCTTTTTTTTTTTTAATTATTATTGTGTCTCTTTTCTTTTTTTGGAAGTGCATGTCAGTATTATATTTACTCATCCCAACTATAGAAGTTAAATCCCAACACATCATCATCTGTCCCAAGATAGGCCATTGCAATATATAGCTTGAGGTGTAACTTTGCAATGACGTTCATCAGCAACTGAATATATTTAACACACATTTTCAACTGTCAATCAAACAAAACATTCCGTCCTGGGAGCTTAATATATATATATCTACAGTATATCTATAGATATAGATATTAAAAAAACAAGCCCTATGTCGAACTTGTAAACTAGAGGTCAGAGTTGTCATGGAAACGCATCAAATAGATGTGTGGTAGTTTAAGTTTCTAGCTGTGACGTCATCATCATCATCATCATCATCCTCGCTCAGATAAGTTGATTCCAGGATACATAGATAATATATTACAATATAAAGACCACTTTTATAATTTTTGTTTGGTCTATTTGTATTGTGGTTACCTTAACAAAAACATAGACAAAATAAAAAACTAAAAAGGTATTAAAATTGTGATTTGTTATCTTTTTTCTATATTGTAATACATTTTTTTAAATACTATATTGTAGTTTTTCATCACGTCAGTTGTATTACTCGCGTATGTATCACTCACGATACAAAAGTTTTAAAACTTTGACGCGTTTAAAGTAAATACCTATTCTATCAATTACGGTAAATATAGCGTAAGTAAATTCGGTCGTTCTATTTTATAAATAAAATCGAATATTCCAAATTAAAACAACTTTAAAGGCTGGTTTATGTGATCGCCTTTGTGCCATAACGCAACACATTTATTAGTCACAATAACAAAGAGGAAAAATATAACTTTTTTAAAACCGTATTTACGTTAAAGGTGACGCGTCAGCTTACCTTACAACGGTGTCGGTCGCTTCTCTAGATCATTGCGGTTTTTTTTTTAAACTCCGTAAAGTGGCTCCGAAATGACAGGGTTTTGACAGCGACGAGCGAACTTTCAGCGGCGGGACTTGTTGCCATTAATGGAGCAGAAAGTTTTGTGGCGAACAGCGACTCCCTGCTGGATCACATGCGCCTTCTTCTTCTCCTTCTTCTTCTTCTTCTTCTTCTTCTTCTTCACCTCCGAACCCTCGTCCGTCACAGAGAGCAACTCCCCGTGAGAGACAGACCGGTGAACTCTTGCCCCTCAGACACACACACACACACACACATGTGCACACACGCGCGCGCGCACGCACACACGGTATTAAGGTGAATTATGTTAATTTCCTGGTGACTTACTCCAACTCCACTTTTAAACATTAACACAAACACATAGAAATTGGAGTTTTGTGGGGTAGTCAAAACATGTAAGAAACATTAAGAAAGTATTCATTATAGTTTTTAGGACTTTCTACATATGTTAGATGAATTTAAAGAACCAGGATCTGCTGCTTGACTCCCAGTTTGAGCAGGAGGTGAGGGGGAGATCTCATCTGAGGACATGTTATGGCTATTCACCCAAAGTTGTGTCCTTGTGTTTGTTGTTTCAATGATAGTGTGAGGATTCCTGCTTGAGGGTTGAGGATGAGAACATATAAGAACCTTCTATGATAGAAACGATCTCTGCTGCCACCCATATATCAGGGTTTTAATTTAGAGATCTGTGTTTCTTTATTCCATTATTGTAAGGAAGGTCATACATATACTGTAAGTCTAAACTAGTTTGGCCCTGTTTGTGTTTGTCATTCACAAAATGCAGTAAAAGGTAATTTGTAATTATTTAAGAGATATTAATGTCAAACACCAACTCTTCTGACTCACTCACATGTTTTAAAAGTTGAAGTCTTCCTCTCCAAGATGCAGTAAGTCACTCATCATGACGGTGTTTTGAAGTTATTACTTTATAAAGTTCTCCCTAATCTGAAATCTCGGCGAACAAGAGGTTACGAGAGTGGTTTCATTCCTCCTCCAGCCACAACCAGTGCCTTGGAGGTGGAGACTTCCTGGATTGATGACCAGCGGTGACCAACCTGGACGCTTGACTAATCAAAGCAGAGCGGACGTGGTTGGGTAAACAAGATTGATTAAGCACATAATGTATATATATTTTAATTTAAAGAGAGTTTTATACAAATAGACACATCCAGGATCAATTGTGGAGTTTGTATGTTGTGTTGCGTGGGTTTACTCTGGGATAGGCTTCTGAAAAGGGATAAATAGTAAAGAAAATTAGTGATTATTTCTGTCTGAAAGGTGTTTTATTTTAAAAGAAACCCCCGTATCTTCTATAAAATAACATTAGACTTTGACTCTTGACAGGAAGACTCTCATTTCAGTCCATAATACTAGAGAAATCTAGAAAAAAACGAGTAAAACACAAAAGCTACGAGACCACCTTGTTGCTGAAAATGAACTGTTGAATCAGATGTTGCTTGTGAGATGTATGTAGATTCTTTTTTTCAGTTAATCTATTTTATTTTTGTTTTTTTAGCTGAAAGGCGGTCAGTCAATATAATGTCGAAATGAAACCGGTTGGCGGTGAAAAAAAAGGTTCGGGACCGCCAATTAAGAGAACTCAATTGAACTCTGGCAGGAAGCCAATTTAGATTAGATTAGATTAGATCAACTTTATTGATCCCTCTGGACGTTTCCTTCGGAATTTTTTTTTTTCACAGACGATAGATTCATAAAACAAGAACAAGAACAAAGTGAAAATAAAAGATAGCGCAAGATGGCAAGATGACACGATCTAAATATAAAGATAAAGAACATGAATTAAAGAAAAATAACAAAAACAAAGGATAAAAAGATTAACTTAGAATAAAATCATCTTTTCACTTAAACAGCCTAATAGCAGGAGGAATGAATACGTCCCTGAGTCTATTAGTGTTGCATCTGGGTAGCATTCATGCTTGCAACTTGCAACCCTATTGCAGTGAGTGCTGACCACTATGCATCTTTGCACCTAACATTAAAACATTGATATTATTAACAACCACCTTTATACTCTTTAACACGTTTATATGTTTAGAGCTAAATTGAATGGAAACTAAAGGCACCTGTTGATATTAAACACTAAGGGTATTTGGAGGAGATGCAAGACTAAATTAGTTATTAGTATTTTTTTTGCTATTATCATGGGGCTTCTGTATATGAAGCCCACTGTTTACTTCTCCCATTTCATTGTCCTATCCCACCACAAGTCCTTCTATGTTACTCATTGATATTAATCCATATGCACTCGTGATATGAAAAGGGATCCTGAGTAAAAACAAGTGATTGACTGAACTCGGGTCTCACTCGCTGATCCTCCTTTGGGAGTTGCACTGAATGTGAAAATCCTCCCATTGAAATGACACAATGGGGAGAGGGCGCTCAGGGCGGGGAAACTGGAGGAATTTTTCAAAAAACCAAACAGCTCCAGAGGTCCATAGCTATGAAAGAGGAGATGGTGGTAGAAGGGGGCCTAAATTTAAACATTTCCTCTTTGTCCTGTTTTGGACCCCATTGTCATCGCATGGCATTCTCCCTCCTGCACAGGAAGGAGTGGATCTGACATCAACGCTCTCAGCCTGACAATGCCAGGAAGTCTGTCTGACTGTATGTAAATATCCCTGCGTGTCCGAGCTTCCCTTGCTCCCGAGCGGTCGTTGCTCAGAGTTGCTGGCCCCTTCGGAGAAGCTACAGGGACAAGAGAGTGCGGCATGTTGATTTACACGCTTCACTTCCTCCATAAGTCTGCCACGACCGTCACAGCGAATTTACAGAAACCCCTGGTCCCAGATCCGATGACCCCACCTCAACTTAGGGGCAGAAGCTGCTCCATTCCTGAAGAGCATCTTCTGATACGAACCCAACAGTGTCGGCCCTTGTTTTGCTCATCTATTGAACAAGAGCAGAACTAACCTTGCTAATGATTTTCAGTGGAATTTCCAGCTGCAGTCTTCCCCTTGCCGACTTCCTCTGAACCCCAAGCAGTCTTCCTGCTGTCCCCTCCCTTCACAAAAGACATCCTGGCTACAAACAAGCCCAAAAAAAAAAATCTCCTGCTCAGATTCAACCTACACAAAACAAGCAGTAAAAAAGCAGTAAAGGCGGACAGATTTAGAGATCTCTGTTGCCGGGTAGATAACTTCTGGAGCGGGTCAGTGTGTATTACAGCAAGTTGACTTTGTTGCTTATCTGCACGAGTGTTGACCGCCACGAACAGAGCTCTTTGAAATGATGTCACTGGCTCCTCGTTTTCAGAACAATCGCGGCTTCCTTCTCTTCCTATGACACGGTCATGGGATTGGTCGGGACTCACAGTCACTCCGTGAGCACAGCTGTAATTATTTCGACGGTCTTTGTCAACTCTGCTGAGTGAAAACAGGCTGCTGTTTGAAAAAAAAAAACTGGCCAGACTAGGAAGGAGGGGGAGTACACGGGAGATATGTTGTGATATCAAATAAAAGGCTTACTGAAGCATGGGAACTGGATTTTAGAGGTGTGTCCTGTGTAGGAAAAACGGCCAGGACTGAGCTCACATTCAGCAGGTGTTCGGGAATGAACAAGGGACAAACACTTCTTTTATAGATTGAGCAAGACAACGAGTGTGATCTTAAGATCACAGATTACATTCCTGGGAATTCATGAAGTGTATTAGAGAAGACGTGACATGGTGTCGATCTGAAAAAAAGCTGTCAATGTTATTACCCTTCCTTATCAAATTTCTCAATGTAAACAAAGAGTAGCTATCCGTGGATCAAAGTCTGTTGACGCTGATACACCGAGAGTTTGAGATGAGTATTTCAGGAGTTGCTCAATAAACAAAACAACATCAAGGGACAAACAGCCTCCGGCTCCTTCAGGGGGAATAATACCTGCACCTTCAAATTCCCACCGCAACAGGAAGACTGAATCTCACACCAGATGGACTTCCCTTGACAGGGAGAATACTCGGCCTCGACCCACTCTTGGATGACCATGTTTCTCACCCAATCTCTGACTCAACGGTTCCGCTGAAACCGTCTGTGCTCTTTTACTGAAGCGTCACAGCTGATAACTCATCACTACTCAAGGAAAAATGCTCTCACCAGGCACTTCACGCTATGTTTTTGTCCCAGAAGCATGAAACTCCACTTCCCTGCATTGTGCTTTTTCACAATGTAAACATCTCCATTTAATACGAATGTTGTGAGATACTTTTCTTAGGAATGACGGCTGTACAATAACACCTCAATTAAAAAAACAAAAACACCAGTTACGTCATGGAGCCGGATGGAAGAAGTCCTAAAAGTAGACAACAATCCACCGGAAGAGCTGTAGACCATTGATTTGTAAGAGTCTGGCATGTCCTTGTTAAACTTGGTTTCTTGTTGTTGAGAGCGCAGATGTTTGCCAGGAAGAGTGTTCAGTGGTCTGTTAGCATTTAGCTTTATCCATGGTGAACTGCAGCAGGCTCATGTCCTCAGAAGAATCCATCTGCCAAGTTAGTTCACAGCTCAGGAGGAGTTCAGCTCGACTGGGTTCAGCAGTTCAGCAGAAACATATATATTGTATATATTGTCTGAAAGATTAAAATAATCCATAATCATGTTGCTCAAACCAGGAGTTCAAGAAGTCGCTTCCCCATTGTGCACCTCCGTCTATGGGAGACAACAAAAAAGCATTATACTACCATGTATAAGTAATTTATATTTATAGAGCGCTTTTCCAGACCAGGATCAGGAAGCGCTACAACAATCAAAACAATACTCAATAAAATATATGCTAAAAGGTCAAGATAATACCGAGACAAACAAAGAAAGTCTCATAAAATACCACAGACCTAAGAGCCCGAGCAGGGGTCTACCTTTAGGGATTGAACCTTTAGTTCTATTTAGTAATTTTTTTCAATAAATCTATGAAAGAATGTTTGCCGTATTTGCAATGTTTTCGGGTGAAACCGAGGGGTGTAGTAGAAAAAAACAACCCAAAAAACAGTGACAACTGACCCTTTAAGATTCAAGAATTAAGATTCCAGAGCAAGAGATCCAAGAGAAGCTTTATTCTGCAGTACATATAGGTATATATACTTGGAATTTTCTGTGGTTGTGGATGTCTTTGGAATTGGTTGTAACAAAAATTTAGAAGAGGAATAAAAAAATATCTTTTTACAATGTTTATTAGACCGATACAACTCAAATACAATACGATACAATATGAAATCATTTTCCCGCTTGTAATGATGATTCTAAGATGTACTTGAAATCCTTAACTAGAGGCGGAGACTTGCTTTGAACCCGGGCTGAAGTAAGAAACTTACATACTTACCTACTAGTATTTTCAGCCTCAAACTTAAATCTACAATCAGAAGTAAACGTTGATGAAATAAGCAGAACTTTCATCCTTGTCTTGGTGATCTGATGCGAACGCACAAAGATGTTCATTATTAGATTAAAATGTGCCCTGGTAGAAGTTGCCAAAAGTGGTGGAAGAGTTTGAATTACCCCGAAAATTCCTGACATTCTCTCCACACTGACCTGCATACTTCCCTGGCCTGGCTGCACATGGCACTATCGTTAAAAACCACACACACACATTGAAGCTCATCCCTCTTCACAGACACTTGGGATAATCAATCAGTTTCAAGCGTTCAACACAAACACACACACACACACAGTCTTCACCCACTCACGTGGCACACACATGTAAAGCCGGAATGTTAGACAGGTCTGAGATGGGAAGGTCTGGACTTATCGAGCAGCCATCTGAGAGACAGCGAGCGCCATCAGGACAAGGAGGGAGAGAAGGAATGAGAGGAGGAGGAGGAGGAAGAGGGTGATTTTTTTGCCTGCACTGGGACTTTCAGGCATTATCAGGATGAATCTGAAAACAGGAAGGCCAGTTCCAATAAACAAGACCAACGGAAGACTACCATAGTTCTACTTCCTGCAGGGGAGGAAACAGCAGATCTTTTAGGAATTTAAATAGAAATAAAGTAAAGAAAAATGGTTATGTGAAAAGAAGTGATAGAATGAGAACATTCCAATAGGTGGTCCATAAGTAGTAGAACCAATAGACTTTTATTTTTCGTTCATTTTCTTTTAAGTTCAACAAGTCATTTGGTGACAATAGAAGACACGGGTATACAAACCGTTTCCGTCCATCCTACCTAGAGGGGAAATCCCAGGAGATGGAGCTGAAGCAGATCAATCACGACACATGGCCCTGTCGCTTCTCCGCTTTCACTGACTAAACATCTGAAGAGTCGCCACCTTGTGATTGATAAGAATTGAAATTCTTCTGCATCGTAAAGAAAGTCTGTGTTATCTGTTCAAGTCAAGAACTCTAAACACAACGACTTCGGTCTCTCCTAAATCTCACTCCACCGCAGTTTTGTGATCGAGACATAATCTGAATTTGAGTGCCTAAACTGGTGATATAATCCCTCCCACCATCCCTCTCAATCTCGCTGTCCTCTTTTAAGGTTTCTTGTTCCTTGTCCTAGTTACAGCGAGCGTGCAGCCCTCTTTTCTCTCTCGTATTCTGGCTGAACATGTGACGTGAAAGCTGTTTAGTGTATTTATCTTTCAGTTTAACTCGCTTTAAAAACATTTGACTCAATATTATAACACAATTTAAATACTTTTCTTAATCTGAGGATGACATTTTATAGTAAATCCACTGACAACATCATCATATTCAGCAGCATATACATGTGAATGTTCTGACAGTGGACACAATGTCCACCACTCCCTCCAACAATGATCATGTCCAATTTCCTCTGTTTTGGTGACGTAATTACAGGAGCAGCTACACGACCAAGGGGAGGGAGACATCTAAAGGGGACAAATGAAACGACAACATAAAATCCTAATGAATATGTTAAATAATAATAAAATAATAATAAATATATAATAAAATAATAATAATATAAATAAAAAATAATAAAAAGGATGATTTAATAATTATGTCATTTAATTTTTTAAATATTTATCTTTTTAAAGATTTTAGTCATTAAACCTTGTGTTTCTTAAATATACAAGATTATTTATGCATAGTATAGACAATTACATACAAGAAACAACGATTTTTCTGGTTTTTAAAGTTATTTGATTTAATTTGTAAAATATATTCGTATTTATGTTGTTTCAAGATTAAAGGAAGTTTGGTTCGTTATCAAACCATAACGGTATAATGGTACTAAAATAATAAACATCTACCAGTTGGAGGCGCCAGAGAGTAGATTGAATGTTAACGTTGATATTAATTTACCATTAATTGGCATATATTTGTGTCTATTAATGTACAACTTTATTCATTAATTACAATTGTAATACTTTTTTTTTTTAATTCAATTTGTTCTGTTGTATAATCTACAAACAAACAAACAAATAATAAGACATATAAATATTTATTTCCCTGCCATGATTCTGTTTTGCTGTTGCTTATTTTTGTGTTATCTTAACACTGGCAATAAAAGTTTCTGATTTTGAGGTCAGGTGAGAGAGAGACATCTAGTGGAAGTTATTGTAACTGCATGTAGCAACGCTTTGTCTAAAAAACTTTAAGCATCAAAATACGGAGTAAGTAAGAAGGTTTTAATAAGTACTCGGTGTCTAAATAAATGAACAAGTCTTATAGAAATGTACAGAAACCAGTGTAAATACCTTTATATTGCAGATAATGTCAATGTAATGCAGATTATTATATATATATATTTTAACTTCTACATAATTCTTCAACGGTTTGTAGGTGTTTAAAACGTTGCCACTCTAAAGAGATATAAGCTGCCAACAAAATGGCAGAAGACCTTGGTGAAGGAAATCCACCTTCTATCTCTTGAGACACATTTCATTTTGCTTTTAAGAATCACAATGCTTCTTCTTGTTTGTTTGACTTATATGGTTTATATTTATATTTACTATGCTCATCTTGATATCACAACTTAGAACCCCTTTCAATGAAAACACAGTGGCAGGAATGTGAACAAAATAAATAATTAATAAATAACAAATCCAAAGTAAATTTAAAAACATTTTATCCAATTTTTCTGATTTAAAAGTTACGAACTGTGTTTTCTTGCAGACAATGTTGACAGAGTGCGAGGAAAACTTATTTCTAAAAGTGTCTTGAGAATTTGTCTCCAGCCTATATACAGTACTGTGCAAAAAGTTTTAGGCAGGTGTGAAAAAATGCTGTAAACTAAGAATTCTTTCAAAAATGGAAGTGTTGATAGTTTATTTTCATCAATTAACAAAATGCAGCAGATGAACAGAAGAGAAATGTCAATCAAATCAATACTTGGTGTGACAACCCTTTGCCTTCAAAACATACCATCACTTCCAGGAATGGAATGGCCAATCATACGCCTTTTTGATGGTATTACATGATCAATAAGTATCTGCCTGTATTTCTCAGTTTCAAGGAGACCATTAATCCTGACCAAATCTCCAACTCCATTTGCAGAAATGCCCGAACTTGAAAGGAACCTCCACCCTGTTCCACTGTTGCCTGTAGACAATCATTATTGTACCGCTCTCCAGCCCTTCGGTGAACAAACTGCCTTCTGCTACAGCCAAATATTTCAAATTTTGATTCATCAGTCCAGAGAATCTCCTGCCAATTTTCTGCACCCCAGTTCCTATGCTTTCGTGCTTAGTTGAGTCGCTTGGCCTTGTTTCCATGTCGGAGGAATGGCTTTTTGGCTGCAACTCTTCCATGAGGACACTTCTGGCCAGACTTCTCCGGACAGTAGATGGGTGTACCTTGGTCTTACTGGTTTCTGCCAGTTCTGAGGCACGGCTGGACATCTTTTATTCAAAGGGAAATAAGCTAGATGTGTCTTTCATCTGCTGCACTAAGTTTCCTTGGCCGACCACTGCGTCTACGATCCTAAACGTTGACTGTTTCTTTATGCTTCTCCTAAAAAGCTTGAACATCTTGAAACCCAAGTCTGCTTTGAAATCTTTGTCTTGGAGAAACCTTGATGATGCAGTAGAACTCCCTTGTGTCTTGTTGCTGTGCTCAGTCTTGCCATGGTGTATGACTTGTGACATAAAACAGTCTTCTTCAACATCATCTTGGTAGCAGAATTTGGCTGTTCCTCACCCAATTTAAGCTCCTACACACATGTATCTTTTCACTTAACAAATGCGTTTCAACCTACTTGTGAAATTGATGATCATTAGAACCTGTTGGGTGTAATTGGTTGATCATACACATCACTATAATCCTACAAACCCCTGACTTTGTGCAAATATACCTTTAAGAATTGATGCTGTTTTGAAGTCAGTAGTAACAGTAAATATTGATTTGATTTAGATTTTCTCTTTTGTTCACTCACTTTTCAAATTAATAAAAAATAAACAATTATTATTTCTATTATAAGCATTCTTAGTTTGCAGCTATTTTTCACACCTGCCTAAAACTTTTGCACAGTACTGTATGTTGATGGATGAAGGGGGTTTTGAGTAGTAGCCGGTAAATCTCTCTTCTGATCGTCAGTATTGCACCTCAGTGTCATCACTGATGCGGCCCGCGGTGGCGTCAGAGGACCTCTGAAGATGTTCCAGAGTGAAGCCTGAAAGTGTACACAGAACTGATGGAGAACAGTGCCCAGGGGTGCACCAGTATTACTCAACATCAACATCAGCCCAATACCTTGTTATTTGAAGTTAGAGCTGAACCATACGTAAAAAATAAAAAGTTGTTTTTTATCTTACAGAAACATACTTGAAGAAAATAGCAATCATGAAACCAAATCTTGTTAAGATAGCTGATCTGAATCGACTTTTCTTCTGTCAGTATGAACATAAATGTTACTGAATGTACGTAATCGCTAGTTACACTGACACGTTTTTTCTTCTGTTTTCTTATTTCTCCTGGAACCTCCATCAACAACATGATACATTTGGGTCTCAAACCATCATTTTCCTTAAGATGATATTTTCTGCCTCTCCGTTTGATCTCTAAATTGGCCAAGAGAAGGATCTCCATCCTTTTAGAATGTAGATTGTGGCTCCAAATGTTATCATTTATATTGATTAGTAAAGATATGAAGAAAAAAAAGAGAAAGACCCCTGTCTCACCTGCAGTTAATACAAAACTCTGCAGCGAGAATTATGACCTGCTCTAGTAGAAGAACTCACATTTCCCCGATCCTTAAAACTCTTAACTGACTGCCAGTTTCTTTCAGGGTCAATTTAAAAATTCATCCTTACATCAGTAGATTCTGATCCAGCCTTCAGAATCTGCTGATGGTTCCGTGCACACACTACCGAACCAGAGGAGAGAAATCCTTCCAGGCTTTTGCTTCTAAGCTTTGGAATGATCTTCCTCTCCCTCTGCGCTTGATGGATCTACTGACTCCTTCAAGAAGCCTCTTAAGACCCTTTTATTTGTGCAGGCATTTCCCTGATTTTCTTACTTACTTACTATTACTTACCCTAAACTCAAAACCCCCACCAGAACCTCTGGTGCCCCCCAAACCGGACAGTTGAGTTTGAAAACCAGGCTCTAACACTCCCTAAAGTTCCCAATTATGTATAATTTTGATTAACTCTAGAAGTAAAATAAAGAAACAAGATGACTTTTATTATAAAAAAGAGAAAAAAATGGTCTGGAAATCCAATTAATACCCTTCATGGTAGAAATCCAAATTCCAATAAGTCAGTGTTGGCGGATGTTGCTGAATACATTACACTCAAGGCTATTTCATCAGACATAAACATTACAGTCGCTTATAAAGCCGCTTGTAAATGACTTTATTAGTATGTGAAACCATCCATCTATTTTACACAACACGGTTGTACTTCTCATCACCGCCACCTGATGTCACTGTCGCTCTTCCGACAGGAATACTAGTGAACTACCCACCAGACATAATCCTTTGTTATTTAAAAAAAAAAAAAAGGGACACATTTGAGAATATTATCTATTGCAGGAGCATATCCGGGTTCCGCAGAGCTTAAAGGTATTGATCTGAATGGATGAAATCATATTGAATACATTGCTGTGAGGGTTTTAATTAACTACCGCACCTCACAGATTTTGTTTACTCCATCACTGGGTTATTGCTGGTTATTAGATTGTTCCAATAAGCGCCTGTACTGGAATCAGGAGCGCTGTGTATTCGGTGACTGTGTGGCTCCCGGCGGGTCCCTCCGTGATGAAGGTGTAGTTACAAGAGCAGTAATTCCACAGAGGTGGTCGGGTACAGGTGAGACCGGGAATCTTCCCACACTAGGATTCAGCCCACAGCTCCGTGTCAATCAATGGACCATGCTGGTGAGACTGTGACCACAGATACATTTTTTGAGAAAATGCACCTCGGGTTGAAAAGTAATTTGGTGTGAGAGCGTGGAATGAGACCTTGAGAAGTGGCTAGCATTAAAGCTAGATGTGATTAAAGCTACGGGCATCGATTTTATCTCCTTTATAACTTCACCGAGCCTCTGTATGCAGACTGTGGTAGTGCAGGAGAACGACTGTTTAATTTTTAAACGCAGAACATTTTCAGCGTGGAATCACACCACAAAAACGATTTAACAGTGAGAAAACTACACGAGACAGATGTGGAAAAATAATTTACGCTAGAATGTCTTTACACTTCTTAAAAAGAGATTTACAAATTGCCATATGGGGATACAGAACGTGCCAATCTCTAAGCATTTTGCAATTATTTGTTTTTATAATAAATATAATTTTTTCCCGCCACAAAGATTTCCATTGGATAAAAAATGGTACATTAAATCTTGGCAAAGGTTCCATTTTGGGCCATGTGAGGCGGATTGTCTGTATTTATCACAATAAAAGGATGATTAGAATGAGCACGTAGAAATGTTTCTGACTTATATTTTTAATGTTATTATTTTTTCTATCCTTGCACAGTTTTCTCTGAACAGTCAATTGAATCCGTTTTTTTGTTGCTTCTCTCTTGACGGCCCATGAAACCAGAGTATATTTGTCTGCATTAAACGGTTCATTAAAGGCTTTTCCAGTAGCTCTGAAGTTCTGAATAAACACCATGTTGAGAGATAATAACTCTTCTGGAGAAGGTTATGGGAAAATGACCATAATGCAATAAATATAAAAAAAAACAACCTAACCGATACACAAAAGCAGTGGTCCCTTATGCAATTCTGTTTTTTATAGACAAAGACAGCTATTAAGGAACAGAACAGGTCACATTTTTATATTATGGGGATTCGTTTTTGTCGAAAATGATGCTATAAAATTAGGAGTTTTTAAGTTCCATTTGAAGTGTTGCACTTTGACTCTTACCTATCTATATTTGTTGCAAGCTTGTTTTTCACCTTTACCATGATCACCAAAAACTCCCACTCTTGACATTCATTTCAAAAGTTTCAGACGAACACTGCATCCAAAAGGAAACTGTGGTGAATCCAGTCATTTCTGTCTCCTTTTAAAAGGCCTGTAAGTAGTGATGGTCTGATGAAGCTTCATAAGGCTCTGTCATTATTAGTCCACTAGAGGGAGATCTCTGTATTATTTTCCTTCATTTTGAACTACATCACATCATATTTAAACTCATGGCGCCATCTACTGACCTCTAAACAACATGCTACTGCTTCATGAAGCTTCATAAATCCATGACTACATGTAAGTCGCTAGAATTTCTTGAGGGTACCTATGAGGAAAAGAGTAGGGATCCATCTCTAGGGCGGTATTAGTGACGGGTTGATGAGGCCTCATGACACAACTGTGTAGTCTTTATTTTGAAAGGCCACTAGATGGCACTCTAAGTTTGAAAACAATGCCACGTTTAATTGGTAGATTAAAAGTAGAGCCAAACAGTGTATCACAAGTCCTCACCAACCCATCGCTAGTGGGAATAGATCCCAGTCACTCATCATTGTGTGAATGGTGCAGTCTGGGAAAACGGACCCACTGGTGATCGGAGGCTCTCAAACATTGTCTCCACTAATTTCACCTCCTCTTGACTGATTGGCCTAGAGAGCTGTGACAGTGTATGTCTCCATATACAGATTAAAAAGGCTCTTATCTTTTCTCTTAATGCCTTTAAGCAAGGACGGTGAGCTCCCGTGAATAATAAATGAGAAAGTTCCTCACGACTCCCGGCTTTTAATTTAAGTCATTACTTAGAGCGGCTCTGCTGGGTTCGGCTGTGTTGTGGTCTCGCGGTCCACTTGAACATAGAGAGCAAATCAGTTCAAGTGCCACATATTCGATGATTACAAGATCTCTCTTCAAAGAACAAACCACAAAGTGTCGACAGATGAAGGGAAACACACATCAGCGGGTATGAAAAATTCTCTCAGACCTCTCACATTGTACCATAACTAAATATGCTGTAACATTATGTCCACAGCTAAGTGAAGTATTGCAGGTTAAATTTCCATTCTACATATACTTTTTTTTACGAGGACACAAAAAATACAAGTTCCTGGCCACAAAAGCATAATTTGTGACGATGAAATACTAATTCCTGGCCACAAAATCCTACTTTTTGGCCATAAAATTCAAATGACCGGCCACAGAATACCAATTCCTGGCCATGAATTCTTAATCTGTAGCCACAAAACCCTAATTCATGCCCACAAAATACTCATTTGTAGCGATGAAATACTAGCTCCTGACTAAGAAATCCTAATTTGTGGACATTAAATCCTAATTTGTGGACATTAAATCCTAATTTGTGGCCACGAAATCCTAATACCTTACCACGAAACACTAAATAGAAATTACATTTTTATTCAATAACTACGTAAACATAACAATGCCAAGTGCAGGGATTGAACCCATGTCCTATAGATCAAGAGTGGTGATTAAACTATCCGGGCTAGTGAGAAAAAGGAAGTAGATTGTAAAAAAAAAATGAAAGAAATCAATGTTCATGGCCACAATTTATTTTTTCATTGCCATGAAGGGATCATTTTCTACCAGAACCTACAAAAACTAAAATCCAATCTTGTCCTTACCGGTCCCTGTACTGTCTCTCTGTGTTGCTCACGAACATATCACAGGGAGTTTAGTGACATCATGGCAATGTTTACCTGCAACATTCCATCGTTCTAACACCTGATTAAACCTCAACTAATTCCTGGTATTCCATGAAACTGTATATTATGGCTAAGCTCTCTCTAGGAATTCCTGATTGCTTCATTGTTCTGCCAGTTTCTACTGCTTCTGCCTAGTATTGCCTCCATTACTTCATCCTACTTTGTTTATTTCAAAACATTTTTTCTTTTTTTGTATTGTGAAGGGTTTAAACGGCCTCCTCTGTCACCGCTGCTGTCTATTATAATTGGGTATTTTATCTTAATTACACCTGGTCAGCGCCCACATATGCACATTAGCAATTCAAATATCAGCTGTGCTGTGTTTTTAAATATATGTGTTGGACTGGTTTAATCAATTAAAAATTATAATGCATAAAAAAAAATCCTAATGGCTTTTTGTGCAAGTTTATCGGGAGGTATGTGTAAATTACCATAACCTAGTGTGCTCATATGCATACGCATTGTAATGCTATTCAGTTATATTGTCTTTTGTTTTTGCTTTGTTTGCATCTGAAAGGTTTTTCCAGGCCAACATCCAGAACCGTTCTGATGCTTTTTCATATCTCTCTTTTTTTATCCTACATCTTTGATTTGTTTCCCAGCCTCTGTTTGTTTCTCTGAACAGTGCTTGGAGTTAGCCCGTGGATGAACCGTGCTACATCCATACATTTTCGGAGGCCTCGCATCGTGAAGATGTCAGTGGAAAAAGAGAGATATTGAGGTTATTAGCAGGGAAGCTGCTGAAAGGGTTAGCGCACGGTACTCTAAGCTGAAGCCACTTTCATGTTAGCAGCTGTCCGAGCCTAAAATGGGCAATTACCATCATTTCCCTGCTCGTGTTGGTAATGTTAGCGAGATAGCCTGAGAGAGTGAGAGAGATAGGAGGATGAGGAGTAGTCTGGTGGACGAGGAGGGAGGGGGGTTGTTCTCGGTCGAAAAGAAAGCCAAGCGAACTAACGGCAGAGATGAGGAAAAGGCAGCCGAGATAAGCCAGAAAATAAAATCATATTTCCACGGCATAGAAATCAGACAACATTAACCATGACAGAAGGTGAATCCATCATCTGAAAGGGGAAAAGATTTAATTAGATGGGTCCTGTAGGTGTTTGAGTATCCTCAGGAATTGGTTTTATGGTAATAACGGTGGTAATTGCAATGTCTCTGAGTCCTTTCACATTGATTATGGAGTGTAAATAAGCAGAGAGACATGTCGAGATAATGTATGCAGAGCGTATTAATGGGAAGTAGAGGAAAATAAAAGGGGAGACAGAGAAATACACAAAAAGAGACACGGAGAGGAGAACAAAGAATGAAAGAAACTGTGTGGTATCTGGATGCCTAGAAGACTTTAGTTTCCCCCGAGACTCCTCCACTGATGTGCATCTCTGTGTCTCAGTCTGATCTTTGCCAGAAGGTAAATGCTGTTAGAGCCAAAAGATTGCATGCACATTATTTCTTAGGGGAAATATATGATATTCACTTGGAAGGAGAAGCATGATGTTTTTATCCAGCCTTCTTTCGGCAGCATCGTAAATGGCCTGATCGATTTAGGCAAATCAAAGTCACACTGGGTGATTGTCAACCAGGGAAATAGAAGTTGAGTGACAAAAGTCGACTATTAAACTACAAATCGGTCATCTGTGGTTTGCTGGAGTTCATTTGGAATATACCACAAATACAAGCAGAACAAACAAATTAAAATGTTAAGACGTGTGGAGCGATCATCTGTACTGTACTAGCGGACTGGATGGATGGATGGATGGATGGATGGATGGATGGATGGATGGATGGATGGATGGATGGATGGATGGATGGATGGATGGATGGATGGATGGATGGATGGATGGATGGATGGATGGATGAGATAAATAGATAGATAGAAAGAAAAAAGTGCAATAAAAGAAAACAAAATGACAGAAATCTAAGTATAAAGAAAATAGATCAAAGATAAATAAAACGCAAGTGGAACGAATGAGTCCCTGATTGAGTCTATTAGTGGTGCATCCATCCATTTGTCCATGCACCCATCCATCCATCCATCAATCCATCCATCCAACTATTCATCAACCCATTTATTCTTCCACCTATCCAACCATTGATCCATCCATTTTGTATCCATACATATATTTATCTACCCATCCATCTTTCCATTCATCAGTCTATCCAATTAATAATCCAAATGTGTCCATCCATCCATTCATCTATATATCTTTTTATTAATTCATCATCTATATATCCATCCACCCATCCAGCTATTCATCCACCCATCTATTAAGCATCCACAAATCTATTCATCGATACGTCCATTTTTTTATTGATCGTTCCATTTATTCACCCACCTATCCATTCACCTATTTATCCAGTCATCCATCCATCCATCCATCCATCCATCAATATTTGACATACAGTCTTCCTGTGACACATCTTCAGATCTCCTGTAAGGATCCTCAATGACTTAGAACAAGTGAACAAACCAACTTGTTTTTACTACTTATAAGTTATCATCTACTAATTCACAAGTATTTGCAGTAGCATCGGTTAACAAGTGGAGCTAAAAGTGCATACCTGAGTGCCTAGTTCACTAATGAAAGTCAAAATGACTAGTAGTTTCCTAGGTAGAAATAACAAATCATGACGTGGACAAAGCATGCTGTTGGGCTTCCTTATTGACTCTCTAGACCAATATCAAACTTGACAACCAGGAGCTAAATGGGATATGCACATCCCACGTTTTCAATCGTTTTGGACAGTGATATACGCCAGTCAGTTCATGTTTTTTTTTTTTGGCAATTTTTCCATGTTTCACTTGTGAAATAACAAGTTTAATTAGGTAGCATTTATTGTAGTTTTGCCATGGCATCATCTCTCCAGCATATATTTGTTCCGCCCTGTTGTGCCCCTGACCACCTTACAAGACGCCAGAGGAAGTTCGAATTCACAACCTTTCATCAAATCCAAACAAAACAAGAACAACAACGGGAAACTTAAATATTTAATAAATCATACAAAATCCAGCAAATTAAAGTCCACATGAATAACAGCTGGATATTAGCCAAATTAATAGGACATTAACAAAATGTTTTCCCATGGTCATATCAAAGTCAGCCAATCAAAGCCACTCAGTGTGAGAGTTTTCAGATCAAAAGATTATTTCCAACTATTTTAGCTCTTTTAATCCCCTGAGAGCATGTTTTGTGTTTCAAAGGTGCAAAGGGAGTCCAACTTGTAATTCCGCAGACATGGTAGAGCGAGGAGGGGAAAAAAATCTCTTGAACAATACAAAGAGCAGGGAGAAAGAGATGACATTTCTCAGTTTGGCGAGATGAAAGATCGCCTTGAGTCTTTTCATCAGGATTGATAATACAGTGCATGGTATTAGACGTGGGTGGCATTGGTTGCTAGGAATACAGAAACTGTTGTCTGACCTTTTTATCCATTTGGTCCGAACCATACCAACACATCGACATCAATATCAGAGCGTCTAGTCAGACAGGGAAGACAGAGTGAAAGTAAACTTTTATGACATGCAGTGATTGGAGTGAAAGCTTTAAAAACAAGTCTGAGATGAAAAAGGATGAAGAGCGTAATGGCGATTATGATGGCAGCGTTTACAAAAACAAAAAGAAAAAAAAACTTCTGCTGGATTCTCTGCAGATTGTGATCAAGTGAATTTTCCAGCATTGAGTTAGCTTTTTAGCGTTCACTTTCAAACCCACTTTGAAGCTGCAGCTTCCAACTCCTGACAGTTGAAAACAAGCAGAGGAGATGCAGAGAAAACAAATGAAGCCATTTATTTTTGTAAATCACAAAGAGATTAAAAAAACAACAGAAAAACAAGCTAAAACACGAAAACATTTATGTGGGCAGATTAACTGATTGTTCCCCTTAAATAAATAGTCCTTATACAAAAGGAAAAAAAACAGTAAGAAATCCAACAACAGACAAACACATAGCAGAAGGAATTACAAAAAGAAACACGGAATCCTGAAATTAAATATGAATAAAAAGAGGAATCGAGGTGCCGGAGAATTGGTGAATAAATGTTGGTTATGAAGGGGATTGTCCAATTGTTGCTCAGTTCTATTTAGAAATGAAATGGTTTTTATCTGTGTCTTGGTTAAACAAGGTCTCAAAATCTGGCGCCTCAATGGGCACATGACTGCGCACTGCTGGTTGGGAAAAGAGGTAATTTGGTATGGATGTCACGGTCACAGAAAAATAAGTCTGTCGTGTAATTCTGAAGCATCTGTCAGGTTTTTTTTCCTAAATGGAGCTTATTCAACAGTTTGCTTCCTCTGTGTTCAGAAACACTCTAATTTCCTTTGGTCAAAATTAATTTTGCGATTGAATCTCTCCACGCTTGCTGTGCTGGAACCCATGAAATCATAAAAACACTGATTTGAATAGACATTTTTTAAGGATCCCAAAAAAAGAAAAGGGAAACAGGCTCAGGTAAGCGCCAAAACAAAGTAGCAGGCTGCATGCTAGTGATCAATAAAAAGACACGTGGTGGTCAAAACACAGATACATTAAACTTAATAGACATAGGCAGAAGTAATAATTAGAAACAATAACTATAAAAAGGGGGTTAAAAGAGTATCCAGGATAATAGAAGTGTTAACTGTACACACTTTAAGCTTTGCTGCCAACTGTAGAAATCCAGAGATTTCTATCAGCTGCAGGAAGTCTACTGTATCCACAAACTACCTGCATTAGAAGCAGGATATGTGAATGTAAACAGGAAGTTACGGAACCAAATAAAGCAAAAAAGAACCTGGTCATGACAGAAAAATTCTCCATATCTTCTAAACTGTTACTGATGCAATCTTAGTGAATTGCCAAGAATCGATGTTTAATTACCACATGTGATATAGTAAATGAAAACCCCAAAAACGTACCCTTATCTTATACATCTACAAAAATACAGACTGTTAGCTAGCAAGGAAAATACAATTTACATTAGATTATACAATTGTGCAAAGACATTTTATACTTTTGAGTCAGTCAAAAACTTCCTCTTTATGCATAGTTAAAATAGCAGATTTTAAATGATGGCTAATTTATTTGTATCACAAAACAGTCCAGACTGCACCTGCTGAGAATTGAAAAGTGAAAAATTCAGCGTGACAAGCAGCAGATGTTAAAAGAGAACATCCCCACCAGCGTCCATCTTCGTGTGCTGGGACGCTGTTATTCCTCATTTTTGGGTGATTTCGCCGTGATTTATCAAGCCCTGCTCTCACTGGGTTTATTTTCATTTGATTCATCGTAATGTGCCATGATAACAACAAGGGTTTCATGTCTCACCGCCTCCATCTGTCCTTCCGCGGAACATGTCTGGGAACAGAACAGCACCAGAACAGCAGAATGCTTAATCTGCCTTATTTACCTCTCCCAATATGGCTGCTGTGTCACACATATTATTCGTCCTCCAGGATAAATATTTTCTCTCTCTTGCTGCACGATTGAACGTAGATTTATCCTCAGTCTGCTAGACTGGATGGTCGGCGTATGGCGTTGGTGTTACATTAAAATAGAGAACTTTTGGAATCTCTTTTTTGAAGTTATCATGGCTCCTAAAGTCTGACCCCTTGACTGACTCTAGACCAGGGGTTACCAACCTTTCTAGCAGACTGGTTAAGAATTGGCATCATTTTCATGGATCGACCTTAGGATAGAAACGGGAAAGATAGCATGACCGGCAGAAAAACAAACATTGAGTTTATTCAAATTACATCTCTCCATAACACTGAATCAGAAGGAGCCCGGGGCTTGTATCTCTGCAGCATGATGGTCTTATATAGAGTTTCACTCATTATTCATGGCTTGTTTATTTAGTAAACATGACCAATGTATCAAGAGTCACAGGCTACTTTTTTTTTTATAATAAAAACATATTTTAGACAATTAGCAATAATGAACAACACAGATATAATATATATTATCAAATGGCTCACAGACTAGTGGTTGGGACCACAGCTCTTGAATATGACTGTAAAAAGGAATTATAAATTAAACATATATCCATATCTGGTGTTTTAAAAGCTAAACATTAATCATGCTTGAAGATTTCATTTTCTTTAGCTATCTCTCCATCACCAATGTCTCCACTCTTAATGTGTCCAAGACAGTTTTCCTTCTAACTTGTCCACCTGAGCCGTCTCTCTCTTATATACTTATTTTTAGATATACTCTTTTCAGGTGCTGCCGATGACAGCTCATCTCTGAGACTCCCGAAACTACTGTGAGTGTTGTGCAAATCACTGTAGTGCTCCAATGTACTCATCGCTAAAATATACAAATATATTTTTTTAAATGCTGAAAAAGGAAATTGTAGGGATAAAATTTACTTAGAGCAGAAAGTGAAGAGACTTTTTTAATTGTTCTCTACTCACAAACTAGCAATCTTGTTGAATTGTTGTTGGTCCAGTTTTTTCTTTTAATAACTTTATTAAAGGAGGACAAGTAGGTGTTCTTCTACATCATGGCTCTCCTAACTTTTCTTTCGAAGAGGGCCATATTTGGTAACTTGAGAACGAGCTGTGGTTAATCTCTGACCTGCTCTAGTAGAAGAACTCACATTTCCCTGATCCTAAAAACGTTTTACTGGCTGCCAGTTTCTTCAGGATTATTCTGTTTCTTACTTTCAGAGCTATCCATGGTCAGGCTCCTCCTTAAATCAGTGATCTGATCCAACCTTACACCCCAACTCGGGCTCTTAGGTCTTTGGATCAGAATCTGCTCATGGTTCCGTGCAAAGACTTTCAGATCAGAGGAGAGAAATCCTTCCAGACTGTTGCTCCTAAGCTTTGGAACGATCTTTCTCTCTAAAGAAATGTATTTATTTGTGCAGGCTTTTCCCCATCTTTCTTGGGGCTGCTGTGTTTGTCCCTGTGTTGTCTTGACCTTTTTAACATTTCAATGTTGTATTGTGATGTATGTATTTTTAACTGTGTATTATTACACAGTTAAAATTATTGTTTATTATTATAACATTTTAAGAGCTATTTGATTAATAAGTTCAAAAGAAAAGAAGAAAAAAGAAAAAGAAAAGTGGAAGTCTGTCATTTAAAATGTTTTTTTCTTTCTTTCAATCCTTAACATTGTTTGGTGGGATAATAAAGTTCATGACGGAGACATGCCTGATTGAAAAGACAAATGGCCCCCGAGCAAAAGAAAATATACAACTAGGGTAATCATGGTTCACTTTGAAGGCGTTATGTTATCCTCTGAATAAAATGATTAATTCAATGTATCCTCTCATCCCATGGTACTGTATATGATCTTTTGGAGAAGCCCTTACATCTGCAATGCAATTATTCTAATTAAAAAAATGTTTTAATATGTATTGCTCCAATGTTCGACTAATGATAATAACTCCCATGCTGTCAAACATACTATATAACCTGATGAGGCCACTAGAGAAATACAATGTTTGCTTTTGTGTACTAACACAACTGAGTGACAGTTATGATTGCAATTTGCTTTTCTTTTTTTCTCTTTTATTTAGAAAAGATATCCACCAAAGTTCCCATCAAAGCAGGCAAAGATGTTAGAACCCAAAGAGAAGTGATTTGTAAGCCGGCCTTTTATGTTGCTAAAACAAAGAGTCTTGGGTACACACCATTTAACTTAATGCTCTCTGTGCTTTTCCAATGGTTTGAAGATAATTAGCAATACCAATCAAAACGCTCCCGTCTCTTCTCTCCTGTTGTCATTATTTCCCTCAGGCCCGCAATTTTTTCATACTTATATTTTTTGTTACACTGGATTTACAGCACATGTATTTTTTTTTTTTTAATCATCTACAACTGCTACCAGCCTCCAGGTCTGTCTGACAATGTGTTTTCTAGTTAGGTGTTCCACACAACAGGCCATAATTGAAGAGAGGCCCTAAATAATGGTCCTGTGTGAACAAATCAGCTCTTATAAATTGCGGTTGCTTCTTCATAAGAGTTCACATTTACAGTTTTTAATAAATGTCCACTGCAGTCCCTGGTTTGATGCCAACCTCCTTTTCCTGGCTGTCTAGCTCAGATTAGAGATATGTGTGGCGCTGCTCTGGTTTGGAGGAGGATTCTTGGTATGAAAGCAAGCCCAGGAATTTGGGAGGAAAATAATGGAGAAAAGGACAAGTTACAAACTGGACCCGGATGAGGCGACATGGATTTTAACCACTTCTTATTAGGAAAACTCAAATAACAAAGGAGCTGTCTCGCCTACAGTTAATACAAAACTCTTCACTGGCTGCCAGTTTCTTTCAGGATCAATTTTAAAATTCTGGTTCTTACTTTCAGATCTATTCATGGTCAGACTCCTCCTTACATCAGTGATCTGATCCAGACTTACGGCCCAGCTCGGGCTCTTAGGTCTGTGGATAAGAATCTACTGATGGTTCCTGAACACGCTTCCGGACCAGAGGAGAGAAATCCTTCCAGGCTGTTGCTCCTAAGCTTTGGAACGATCTTCCTCTCCCTTTGCCCTTGATGGATCTACTGACTCTTTCAAGAACATCTTAAGACCTTCTTATTTGTGCAGGCTTTTCCTTGATTTTCTGTGACTCCCGTGTTGGTCTTATGTGTCTTTTAAAGCATGTATTTAACTGTGTATTGTTTGTGATTGTTAAAGCGCTTTGACCCTGGTCTAGAAAGGCACTTCACAAATAACCTTTATTTACTAACTATAATCATGTGCACAAATAATGGAGCCTCAGAATAATAATGTGCGAACACACTTGTTAGAAATGAAACAAATTAAATTGCATTTTGTCAAAGTATTTAAAATATCTCTTCATATTGCGAAAGAAACTGTGATGGGAACCCAGTGAGTGATGAGCTGGTGACGTCCTCCCCTCTTGAGTACAGAAATTATTACACATAATATATATAAAACAATTACAAAATCTTTTTTCATGTGTTCATGACAGTAAGAGAGTAGGAAACAGGATTTGCAAGCCTTTGATTTCGACATTAGTCAAGGTTTCTGGGAAGATTACCCTTACCAGTCAGTCACAGCCAAAGACCATTCACAGTCTGGTTCTACTCAAGGGTTCTGTCTGTTTTTCTTTGCTACTTTCACAAACCCTGGTTTATTTTGCTTAAACCTGATTTATCTTCTTTTTATTCACACTCTTAAGTATTGAGATAACTGCTATGAATTGGCACTTTCATTAAAAGTAAATTAAAAAACAAATAATTTAGTTTCCAGAAGCTGGAATGAGACTTCTTGGTCAGAAAAGTAAAGAAGTAGCAACAAGAGAGTTGCTGGAGATTGGAAGGACCTGTTAAAAATTTGCACAGCATTATTGCAATAACTTTAGCAGAAAGGAGACTCTATAATAGGGCTCGAATGAGTAGCAGCTAACGCTAAGTCAAAGAAAGTGGGTGCAAATTCAGATTTGACAGCAAATGCCTTGTTTGTAAATCCCAAAAATATCATGATTCTTTTGTGTGTGAACAATATATTTTTCGTCAAGTACATGGTTAATAATCGAGCCAGTCCCAACTTATTCGGTCATTTATTTCAGGTCATTCTGGGCCAGCCCAATTGTCTGACTAGAGCTCAAAACATTTTCTCTCTGACCAGTGTTCCCTACATTTGTTCTTGTTATCTTCTCTTCTTGAATTAAAAAAAGGTTTCTTGCTAGCTGTAACGTATAAACAATACCTCCTAATGAATCCTAATTGCATCTTTGGTCGAGGAGTTCAGAGGAAAATTTTAAGATCATTATCTTACAATTTAAGTGTTTAATTGGGGCCTTTTGAGGCGTTTCACATTCGTCTTGCGGTCGTTCAACTGTAACATTCACATGAATTTTCATTTTCATTAATTGGCGCAAATATGTATCAAACTGGTTTTATTTCTTTAAGTACCCTTTTAGTGGTCATAATAAACAGTCTATACATATGTATATGTCACTCTTACATAGCACATTGAACGCTTCTTGTTGCTTCGGTCGTGTTAATGTGTCTAATGGTAAAACACCACTGGTGTCAAAACAATACCTCAAGCATGATTGTTTGTGAAACGCAGAAGTGATAATAAGTAGGTTTGCACCTGTATGACTTGGGAAATCAATGAATTTATAACACAGGAATGTCAGGGTTACTTGATGAAATTTGTGTCAAATATGACTTCATGATCTTTAAAAACCTTCATTTAAGCTGCATTTCTTTGAAGTCATCTATGCTTTGGTTTCTCTTGTCGATTTGTGTCACGGCATTGGCAACTGGCGCCCCCTCTTGAGAAGTCTACGAGAAGGATCGGCCAAAAAGAAGAGGAGATCGCAGAGTCAGGTTAGCTTTTATTAAAGAGGTCAAAGTTCTCTAAACACACAGATCATCAGTTTCATGCGCAAGCATTAGTTATTCCAGATAATCAGACTAATATTATACACATTTACAGATGGCTGACGCTGGGAGGTGTTTCTTATGAGAGGTTACACGACCTTGAAATTATAATCTCAATTCATGTCATAGAAGCAAATGTTTGGCCTCGTGGTGTAACAGACTTTTACAAAAAAAAGGCTCTTTCCTTTCCCTAAAACATTTTCAATAACAAGCTTTTTGGTGAAAACAAATTCCAGAAGTTCCAGGTCAGAGTGACCCAGCTAGATGTTCCGCACATACTTGAAAATCTTTTGGCCAAAGAATGCTACATCTTCCACCACAGAAGCCTCTGAACATGAATGCTACGTGACACTGTTGTTGTTGCTTCTAAGCGTCCGCCCTTCATATTTTATTAGGTGCAATGTGCTTCTAGACACAGAGAAGTGGCTCGACACTGTCTTCAGTGAATTAATGACGACCAAAGATTTTCATTCAATTATATACCGGGACAGACCACCTTCTTTTACTCACCTCAGATGGCTTTGGACGGGACTGGCAGACTTCAAACTTCAAACAAAGTTTTAATTGCTGAACAATACCGCTATTCTCTTTGCAACCGTGGCATTGCCAATAAGGCCGAATAGCTTGACTTGTGTGTTGATGTCGTGCCTGAAAGTTTTTCAAATCATATACGATGTAGTTGGAACAAAATAATGTGTAATCTGTCCAATCATTATAGTATTGTCCGCAAATATAGCTATATAATACTTGTAGTCAGGGGTCACAATCAACCGGACGACCAGGATGTTGCCTCTATGAATAAACTCAGTGAACAGATGTGTAACTATGACACTATACCATGATTCTATTTATTTAAAATAAAAATAAAAACTAGATGACGCTCTCTGCTTTATAGTCTTTGGCTCTAATTAGTGATGGGTTGATGAGGCTTCATGAAACAGCCGTTTAGTTAAGACAGTAAATATTGATACAGTGTCCTTATTTTAAAAATGCCACAAGATAGCACTCTCTGCTTTAACTCTTGCTGGTAACACACAGAAAGAATAACAATTTGTATAACTTATTATAACTGACTGAAATGTGTTTTATTTAAACAAAAATAAGGTATGTAAAATTAGCTTGAAGCCCTCGACACGTCAAGATACTTGTTTAAATCAAGTTTATTTAGAAAATTAACCTGTATTCTTGTAGAATGAGTGAAAAACAAACTGAATTTGTTTTGCTGTTTTTATCTGAAGGTCAGTATGTGAATATATTGCCCACATAATACCTGGTCCGTGGTGCAAAAAACGTTGGGGACCCCCGGAGTATACAGTGTCTTTATTTTAAAAGGCCACTTGATGGCCCTCTCAATTTGAAAATGATTCCAGGTTTTAATAAATTATTAGATTAGTGCCGAAGATTGATCTACTGGGCTTTAAAATGAAGACAACAAAATGAAATATATTTATGGAATCTCTTCATTCAAAAAACGGCCATCAGTGCTGTGTGTACACAGACTTCATACAACATTTCCTTAAGCAATTCTTTGACTTCTTTCTCTTCTCGTCAGCTAACATTATTTTTCTAACGATCAGTGATGCTTGAAATCAACAGCAGTTTGCTTTTGTTCGTTCCACCGCTGAAATTGGAGACGTTTCAATGTTGCGTTTCCCTCCGAGTGTTGATATTGGGAAAGTGCCAAAGAATTAATTTACCTCTCTTGAAAACATATTATTATTCATGAGTCACCTTTTGAAGCAAAATTCAGTGATCAACCAAAAAGCTGCCTCGGGCTCAGCCTGGATCAAAACACATCGAGACACAGAGAGTGACTGAACCGATCAATCCCTGGAGAGAAAGCAACCTTGATGGGTTTCAGACAGCGAGGGGCTTGTTTGTTTGCTCTCCAGTGCCCTTATTCATGATACATCTCTTAAAAGAAAAGAAAGAAAACAGCTTGATGCCCTCGCTTGATGATAAAAAGAGACATCTAAATAAAATATGTCGTCTCTGCTCAGAGGTCCTTTCAAATTTCATGACCAATACCAGACAACCATGTGTGTGGTATAGATGGATTTAAAATGCATTTTGACGTATTAATTCAGAAGAGGCGCTCGTTCGACTCCTTTCAACACATGCTTTTGGCAGATCCTCAACCGACTCATCCGCAGCTTAGTTTAGTTAGAAATTGTGCGGAAAAAACACATTCCTATTTAGCCAGTCCTGGAGATCTACTACACTGCGATGTAATATTCACTCAGAGTATGTATAATTCAGCACGAGGGTGCATTTGTATGTACATGTGTGGGTGTGCGTTCCTCTGAGACAGGATTAACTGTAGATTGAGTTTTCACCGGGTTCTCCATGCTCTAAGTGCAGAGCCACTTCTTCTTCTCCTCCTGCGTCTCTCAGCTCTCATTTTCACTACAACATGGATACTGTACAGCCTCGTGCTCATTTGAATTGAAAAATCCCAAATACTCCTCTTTATCGCACGCTGGGAAAAAGTAATAAATCACATGAATAAATGATGAAAAGCTAGTAGATTTCCATCTGATCATACACTGCGGTTGTCAGGGTTTTGGAAGGAGCATAAAAGCGAGAAAAGAGTTTGGCACGAAACTACCTCAGAAGGATAAAGAGAAGGTGAGAGCAGATAATGTCTGTATCATATTTCAGACCAAAATAACAAGCTCAATACCCCAGATGTTGAGATATCTTTTTCGGTTCCTGGAGAATCTTTCGGATCTTTGTCCGTCATATATCAGACCTAATACTGTGTTGTTGTTTTTTTTTAAACCATTCTTGGGAAAAATTAAATAAATGGAAACCTAGCTCTTTCATTTGGTGTCATGGGTCAACACATTTTTTGGCATCTTCAATTCAGATGTGGCCTTCGCTATAATCAGAATTTAACTAGCGGTGAAATAAAATGAAAACAAAAAGCGAGTCAATTAGAAAATATCAAATTCCAAATTTTTTTCACTTGTGTCAAAGCAAAGAAAGATAAACAACATTAATTAGGAAGTAAACTTTGTTAGTCAAAATAGCATTAAACGTTTAAAACGAACACACACTCGCATAGCTTAACACATCTGTCACAAAGAAACAGTGAACACCTACACTGTTAGTATTTTCTGGAACTCCTGTGTTGTTCTCAGTTTTATCTTGACCTTTAAAGTATATACTTTATTGAATATTGTTTTGATTGTTTAAGCACTTTGTGACCCTGGTCTGGAAAAGCGCTATATAAATACAAATTACTTACTTACTTACTTACACCAAACTTGTTAAATTCACACTCACACTTTCATGGAGCCATACAAATCATTATAGCAGTTGCAGCTATGCTAGTGGTTACCCTTATTCCTTGTCCTCCTGGAAAGCTTGGTTCTTGTTTAAAATCTAAAACAGCTCATCACAAAGAAAATAATTATTTTGAATACAGTTGTTGAAAAATCACTGCTCTACGAATTGCCATTGTTGTTGTAAAGTAAGCAGTTTTGGGTTGAAAGAATATGCATATCATCCATGGGAAGACACAGTTTTTAAAAAGTCTTGGAAAAAGTCTCTAAAATTTTCAGTTTCATGTAGATCGATAGCTTATTCTTAATGAGAGGCGCAAGGTAGGGTGAAGTTTAAGTATGCATCTTCAAAGACCTGAAAGAAAGTTTATATCTCTAATATTTACTTTTAAAGAGCTGGATACATTCCCCGGCAAAAGGGAATTCGAAAGCAAGAGCGAGAGAATATACTGAGACCTAGAGAAGGTACTGACAATTTTAGGCGCATACCAAAAGAGTATACTGACCATTGTAGGCGCAGACTTAGAAAATGTACTGAATATTGTAGGTGCAGACCAAGAAAAAGTACTGACCATTGTAGGCGAAGACTTAGAAAATGTAGTGAATATTGTAGGTGCAGACCAAGAAAAAGTACTGACCATTGTAGGCGCAGACTTAGAAAATGTACTGAATATTGTAGGCGCAGACCAAGAGAAAGTACTGACTATTGTAGGCGCAGACCAAGAGATTGTACCAACACCTGATGGAGCAGACCAAGGAGAAAATGACCATCGTAGGCGCAGACGAAGATAATCTACCAACCATTGGAGACATGCACAAAGAGGAGGTACTGACCATTGTAGGCGCAGACCAAGATAATATACCAAGCATCATAGCCACAGTCCTAGGGATGGTGCTGATCATCGAAGGCGCAAACCAAGAGAATGTATAGACTCTTGTGGGCACAGGTAATGAAGGCACAGACGAGGAGAGTTCATCAATCATTGTGCACACCAAGAGGACTTAAGTAGGACTTTATGGGAACAAGGGGATGTTGTAATGTTACCATTGAAGTTCTCTACATTTCACAAGAGTATGGAGACCTGTTTGCATATTTTTTATTTGGTTATTTCAGGTAAAAGTCTCTCCTTACAAGAGGGCAGCAGGTTGTCACGTCGTCTTTATCAGAATCGCCAGGCTCATCTTTTGCCTTCCATTAACGGCTTATAATTTTATCACTTCAGGCACTTATTATGCCTCCTGCAGGCTGACCTCAGTCTCAGGTAAATCATTTAGTCCGGTAATTAAAGTCCATGTCTGTCTACCGACGAGAAACTTTTCTAATAACTGCAGTCTGTCTGACCTTCTGTTTGTTTGTTGCCCTACAAGTAGCTGAGGTGCTCAGACAGTCTCCGTGCACAGTCCTTATTCTTTTTCCAATGTGACATGTATTGCTCCGACACCTTTTACTTTTGTCGAAAGTGTTTTGGTCTTAAAAATACAGGACATCAGCAGAACCAGCAGAAGGTGAATAGATGGGGATACATCTTGAGAGGGATTAGCTTGGAGGTGGATTAAACATTGGTTGACCCACGTGATTTAATAGAGGTTTTAAACTCCATCAGATTTGAGACCTGAGAGAGAAGCTCAGACTGCATAAGCAGAATCGTTATGAAGGCAGCGAATCCTTGTTCACTTCAACATTCTCTACGGATTCAAGTGAAATCTAGATGAACCAGTTTGTAAATAAATGAAAAAAACAACTCTTAGACGCTTTAAAGATTTCTTACCAAACCAAGAAATATCCTCTGTGGTGAATTATTAATATATATATATATATATATATATATATATATATATATATATATATTATTATATATTATAATATATAATTATAAACTACACACAATTGACCCATACATTGGCTTCCTAAAAACAGTCATGTGACATTTAGTAAAATACATCTAAATACTGCTGTTTTTGACGTTTAAAATAAGAAAAAGGTTTTCAGATTACATATTTATAATTTCATAAAAAAGTAAGAAGCCAGTCGTAAGAAAACATGTCCAAATCAATAATGATATATTTATTCATCAAATGGTTAAATGCCCGATCATAAAAATGAATAACTAAAAGTGTATCTACTAAATAAACTATCAATGAAATTCTTATTAATAATAATAAGATCTTATATCTCACTCTGAACAAAGATAAATAATATAATAATATTGTATTGTACATTCTTTTGCATACTTCTGTTATTCATTATCGTGTGTATTCACAGCTTTTATACATATATATACATATATATAAAGTATAGTATATATATATATATATATATATATATATATATATATATATATATATATATATAGTACATAGTATAGTATATTTACACGATAACGATAAACAGAAGTATGCAAAAGAATACAATACAATACAATATTATTACAATATTATTAATATTATTAATACAATTAGTCCATTTGTTTGGATGATGAGGAAGAGAGTGGTCTTTTCTCGTGCATGTCACTTTCCTGTTTTCTTCAGACAACATCAGCTATGAGTGATGTCCTGTGAGTATGTGAGGAACTGGTCCCTAGTCTTAGACTGGATGGAGTATTAGTGAGATGTTGGTCCACGTGTCCATCTGAAGGTCCTGTATTTGTGGTCTGTTTGTGTCTCCTGAAGGCTGGACTAACTCTGCTAACATGATGTTCTTCCCGTGAAGAGCTGTATGAAGGACTGTTTGCACTTGTAGATGATCCTATCATGCCAGCAACCTTCAACAGAGATCTTTGTGTCCACAGGGAAAAGGGACTGGATCCTTCAGCAGATCCAAACAAGAAAGATTGTCACTTCAGATCAACTCTGGTCTTCTACATGTCACTGCTGACAAACATACATTCTTCTCAGGTGAACTCTTTCAAACTCTCTGCCACAATCTGGTCCGACCTGCTGACTCACATATATTCAAACCTTCTTGAAACCACAAGTTAATACATAGATATTATGTTTGAATCCTAACATTTTACTTGTTTGTTTTCTACCCGGTACAACATGGCTTCTTGATTCTTTTTTTATATGCTCATTAATATTTGAGAAAAACAATATACAGGTATATATAGACGTACAAAGAATAACTTAATTAGCACTGTTTTATATAATGTGTTTGAATTTGAAGGAAATAATAATAATAACAAAAAGCTTCATATGAACTGAATCTTAAATCAAAGCAATACACATTTTAAGAAATTGAAATAAGTATAATTAGTATTAATGGCTGTACCTGAATAATTCCAAGTGATGTTTGCAGCATGATACTGCAGCTCTCGGCACCTTCTTGATATTTAGCTGGACCTGTACTTAATGATGCCTAAGTTTCTTTGGTTTCATACTGTCCAATGCCAACGTTTTTATAGCAAACACACTCGTATTTCCTCTTCTCCCACCGTTTTGAAGCCAAGTTTTACATAAGCTTCATCATATTTCCTTGTCTATAAGGCGCACTGTCTTTTTTGAGAAAATGTAATGCCTTATAGTTATTTTGCAACCGCGAGCTACACAAAGGGCCCTTAGACCTGAAGGGCTACCACCAGCTTGGTAAACAATTCTAATATAACTTAATAATTTATCATATTTTTGAACGGGCGCAGGAGCTACTCCACTTTGGTGACCCCTGGTCTAGTCCATATACAGGTCAGGACCTCTTTATATTTCTCCGCCCATAAGATTGGGCATCATCAACATCTTCTCCACACATTAACCACATAACAACAGATATTTCATTTTACTAGAGTATGAATCAAGCTATCGTCACAACAACCTCAGCAGCGAGATTCGTGGCTTACAGTCTACTTCGGGGGGTTTTCGAAATTGCTCTGTGTATTTAGGGGCTTCATCTCAGTGTTCATCTGTCAGTGAGCTCGCAGATTGCAATCCAGATGGATGAGCCCACTCACTGCACCCTCATCACCTCGCCATCCGCAGGGACCTATAGGCCTTTTGTTGCTGCTCGGAAATAAAGCTAGGTTAATAACGACTGAGCATTAGATTTGTACAGTAAATAAGATGAAAAAACAAGTTGAGAACGTCGTGATTTATCTTCAAACCGTGCTGAAGACAACAAACCATACATATGCCTGACGATGCAGCACCAGTCAATGTGAGAATACACATGCAAGACTTTGAGACTCTTGTCAGTATTTCCTTTAATTTTCCATCTTTTTCTGGACGATATTATTCACATATAAAAGACTGTTTCCGTTGCTATATTCAAAAGCATTCCAATCTGAAAGAAAATGGGTTTGTATAAGAGAGCAAAGAATCGCAGAAGAAAAGGGAGAAGTAATCTTTGAAAAGAAACAAAAGTTCAAGTTTGCAATGTGTTGTAAAGCATGATTCTTTCATGGCTTTTGCACTTTCATTTTGCCAAACTTTTGTATTCATCGGATTCTTGGTTTATAGAATGAGGATGGGAAGAAAATGTAATTATTCCTTTTTTTTAAATTTAATCTTACTTTATTTTTCATGTTAGTTGTTGTTTTATTTCATTTATTTTTCGTTTTTGATGATAACATACTGTGATTGTGAATAGACTAATTTCTAATGGCATAGCTTTTGTTATGCTTGCCTACTTTTTGTCTGAAACAAATAAATACATAAGAAATCTTTAAGGCTGTTGCACACATAAAATGAAACACTTAAATGTCTGGTTCTAGCTACAAAGCTCATAATTACGAAACATATATTGAGGGATTCAAATGGAGTAATTTATATAATATCGTTTTTTTTCAGACGATTATCTTGGCAAAATGCTTTCGAGTTATGGTTTATTTTATTGACCGAATGGGGGAATTCGAAAGGTAAATCGAGAGATTAAAAGAAGCACTTACATCACTGATCTGATCCAGCCTTACACCCCAGCTCGGGCTCTTAGGTCTGTGGATCAGAATCTACTGATGGTTCCTCGCACACGGTTCAGGACCAGAAGAGAGAAATCCTTCCAGGCTGTTGCTCCAAAGCTTTGGAACGATCTTCCTCTCTCTTTGCGCTTGATGGATCTACTGACTCCTTCAAGAAACATCTTAAGACGTTTTTATTTGTTCAGGCTTTTCCTTGATTTTCTGGAACTCCTGTTGTGTTATCAGTTTTATCTTGATCTTTAAAGTATATACTTTATTGAATTTTGTTTTGATTGTTTAAGCGCTTTGTGACCCTGGTCTAAAAAAGCGCTATATAAATAAAAATGACTTACTTACTTACTTACTTTTCAACCTGAGAAAATGTATCTTTAAAGATGTTCATTTTAAGTAAGAAACAGTGCGTCCAGCGGGCTCTGTGTTTACCTCATGGTGACAATCAATATAAAATGAGGCTTACATTGTGCTGCCCCTTAAAGCGAATGTGACAACATGCCTTATATATAGAAAAAAAAAATGGACTTGGGGCTGATCCGACGTGAGAGCGAAAATTGCAGAGACAAGCAGACATCACCTTGCAAAGTCAAGACCCAACATTTGTGATGTGTATCGACTTATTGATTTTCCTTGGCAGCTATTGGCAGGCAGAGTAAGGAGGACGGGGCCGTGTGTGCGGGTCCGCAGCTGCGCCTGGAGATCCGGGCCGCATTATGCACACGGCGAGAACGAGGCTTAGCATATATCGAGTGTTTGTGTTGCAGAATAGAAAGTGTGAAGCACCTTTGCTTAAACTCACTGACTGCTAAATTGGGCTTAACCAAAAATCCCTCCTACGCAAACAGAAAGTGATCTCCAGAAAGTGATCACAAAATCTATTTCGCCTGGATATTTTTGCCCATTATGCACCTCCAGAGATTGACTGTGGCCCGAAAGATGAGGATAATGTGTTTTTAAGGGGCGATCTGAAGGAGAGTGAAGGATATCCATTGTTTGCCTTCTTAAGGGCAGGGCACACATGGGGGACGGAGCTGGAGTGTATGTGGATTAGAACAAGGTTCTGTCCTGAATTTATAACCAGCGCAAGGTCTCCTCCTCTGCTCTTCACTCGTCTGTCTAATAATGAAATCGGCTTTTAAATGTCGTCTCCGCAAATCCAATCCTGGGAACGAGATTTGTGAATGGAAAATAATACGTCTTGACAAAAAGAATGAGTAGACATGTATCTATTCTTGTTATTGATCCACCAGAATATTACTTTTAATCATCTCAGCTGGTTTCATCATTTGTCAAGGATACAAATACAAAGGGATTAATCGCGACTAATTACGGAATTATAAAGTAGCGGGACATTGTCAGGATTTATATTTAATCCCGTCTAAATGACTCATAATTAGACTTTAAAGCAAATCACTGCTTTTCAAACTCCTGCCTCAGTAGGAAGCAGCTCTCTCTTCAGCTCAGCAAACACAATTAAATCGGAATATTACACGTATCTGAGTGAATCCTGTAGACTTAGGTTTGTGAAAAAAAGGGTTAAAAAAACAACAATGTACTATAGCTAAGTGAGTCCCACTGACAGATGGACCAGGAGAGGAAGTGAGTCCCACACACCTGAGTGAGACTCTAAAAGGCTCATGTTAGTGGACAAGACTGAAAAAAACCCTCTCACACAATAAGAGCATGTCCATGAAGCAATCTAAAAAGTAAGTGGATCAAACACAGAGACTCTTACATCCAACGAAGTGCTTGTGGTTTAAAGCTACACTCATATAATCTTTAGTCCACCACACATCTGAGTGAGTCCTGCTAAGTGATATAGTTGTACAATAAGTTTTATCCTATTCACTGAACCACAAACCTTTTTACATGGATAGATTGTCCTTCAACCCCTGAGTCTCACACATATGAATGAGTCCATGAATGTGTCAAAATGGGAAGTGGGTGAAATCAGTGAGCCCCACAAATCGAATGAGTCCCCCAGGCCTAAACTGCCTGATAGAAACTGTTAATAGTTAGAGAATGAGTCCAGATTTGTTTAGCTCAAGTTAACTTATTTTTAGTAATCTCAAGGATCTGGGTCTAGAAATTGTTCATTCTTTGATTTCAATTTGTTAAGAACGACACTGGTCAAACCAAAGTCTAACACTTTGTGTTTTTGATTCCCATGCTAGCAAAGGACAGCAAGCAGAATAGACAGTTGTGAGGTCAAACTTAAGAAAAGTCATTTAACTCCTAGGTTGCAGAAGTCATGGAATTAGAAACCTCAGTAAAAATTGGTATTGTATTAGAATCCCAAGTTCCAAAGGAACATCTGAATGCACCGTTAACCAAAGTCGTCTTGATGTGCAAATCGATATTTATTAATCAAGAAGCCAGACCGACAACAGACACCATGTCTTCTGAAACACAGAACATTACAGTGTAAATCAGTGACTGTGTATATGACACATCATTACTCACTCGCATCACAGGCGAAAAAGACACTTTTTTTTTTTTAATGGAAAATCTTTAATGAGTTGGTCCATGTCCAAAAAATAAGCTCATGAAAGGAATATGAAATACAGTTTAGTGGTTTAGAGTCAAATTAGTAGAGCAGACAGCAGAAACACATCCTTTTTTATCCAGCTCTAAATTTATGATTACTCATTAAATCTGTTTTTCTTTGACCTGAAATTAGGAATTCTGTACAATGGAACTCCAATCTCTTTGTCTATATTAAGTAACCAACCCATGACTTTAGAATCATACGTATTTATTTTTTTATTACTTGTGGAACCATGTGTTTTCATGTTTATATTTAATGATATTAACAAAACACACATATGATAAATATGATGGTTAATCATAAAAAGAAAAACTGGTGGAAGAAAAGCTAGAAAACTGTGAAAGAGAAGAATGAATTACCATTTAAAATACGCAATATGTTTCTATGACACATTTTCTCCTTTTATATTTTGAAGGTTAGAATCTAAAAAAAATGTTTAAATCAATTTATAGACATTTTAATATCAATAAAAAAAAAATCATTGAATTTATGTAGATAAATCTGCACGGTATGACAAATGAAATGGATGAATTGATCTATTCTATGGGGAATGACGCAGCCATTTTTCTCTTTTACATATCCCAAATAACCTTCAGTTTGAATCTGCTAGAGGATTTATTTTAAATGTTTGTAAATAGCGATGTTTCTTTATTTTTTTTTAAATGACCCAGACTTGTTAAGATAGAGGCACACTGTTGCCGCTGTGTTTAGCACTTCTTCAACTCTGAGCAGAGACAAAAGAAGCTCAGACAAAAACTATGAACAAGTCTGTCTAAAGGCGAAAATAAATAAAGTATGACACTGTAAAGTACTTTATTGTGGAAAATAATTCAGTCTTAAATAGATGATTTGGGCTCAAAGCAAGGCAGGCCTTGGTATTTCTTGGCTCAGACAGAAATTCTTTGGTTGTACTGAGAAATTGTGATGGTCTGTTGAAGCTTCATGAAGCATTGTCATTATTTTCAGAGTCCACTAGAACAGCCTTTGCACCATTTTCTGTTCTAATGAAACATCACTTCAGTTTTAAACTTATGGCGCCACCTACTGACCTCTAAACAACATGACACTGTTTCATGAAGCTTCATGATACAGCTGTGCAGTGAAGGATGGGTTCCTACATTAATTTTGAAAGGTCACTAGATGGCGCTCTCTGCTTTATAATGTTTTGCTTTCAATCGACAAATTCAATGAAACCTGGCATTATTTTCAAATGTGGATAATGTATCACAATGCAATGTCTCCACAACATGTCTACCGAGAATCGACATATGCTTCTTCTTTTCAGTGCTGCTATTGAACATTTTTCTATACCCAGCCCTAAAAACAGGTGTGTTTTGGTTCATCACAGTTGTTTCCAATGGACATTAATCCTCTATAGCAGAGAACATATCAGCTGCATTAGTTTGTTCAAGCATGGAAAGTGTTAATAAAGATAAATTGGAGTAATTCAACACAGCGTGTAATTGTGACAAATGTGTGAGTGACTGCGCATGCACGACAACCAAACACAACCTTCCCGACTCTTTAGGAGATGTTTTGTTTCACTGAACTCCATTCCATGTGGATGAAATATCAAAGAGACTAAATGATCAAGCTGCAAAAGAAAAGATTAAATCCATAAACAGTGATTCATTGACAGTACATTGCTCCCTTGGCTGAGTTAGAAAGCATTGTTATTGCACAATGTCTTCAGTTTCCACAATTTATAGTCTCTTAGCAACACACTGAGTCCCTTTAACATTCGGAAATGTCTTCATGCCATGCATTTTAATGTGCTAGATCTGCTTTCTGGCTGGCAATTAAGAGCTTAACACAGAAAATCATTGCCCTGCTAGTGTGCAGCACACAGATGGCGTGAGTAATACGCAACAAAAGCAGTCGTGTCAAATTGTTATTCACTCGTTCTGCTGTCCAACGGCTTAAATTAATGCAGCGGCTTCATGGATGTAACAGGGGTCAAATGGCGCATCCGCCGCACGCACTTCCTCTCTGACCTTACGCTGATAAGAGTTGGAACAAAAAGATTGTGTTCGATTTGCGGCGTGCTGCTAAGGAGTGATTTAAGCACGATGACAAATGTTACTGCTGACAAATAAAGCGTGTTTTTGAATAGGTGCACAAGGTTAGAGCGAGTACAGATGGTGCCAGGGAGACTGTTAATGGAATTCACAAAGAGAGACATCATTTTTACCAGGTGCTAAATAGGAACTGTCACAATAAAGATGGAGCGCCTTAAAACGCGTATCATTTAATCAATCCAAGCGGTGACACGTGTTGTTTATATGCTCGGTACACATATAATTCCTTCAGTGTAAAAGGGCGTTGTGGCTTCAAGAACACTGGGTTCGGGGTTTAAATTGGAGGAATACAGATACACAAATACTTAATTAATCAAATATAATTGAAATGGAAAATAATAAATACATTGATGATGTTTTATTTAGTTTACGCTTTTGAAAATCCTTAATGGACAGATCACAACAGCAACAGAGGACAGAAGCAAAATGACCCTGAAACCTTCTTTCTTACAATTAAAGAAACATAAACAGAAGTAAATATTTGTCACATGCAGTAAGTACAAATATCTGCTTAAAAAGCAAACTGTAAAACTCACAATATCTTCAGCTTTAATCAGAATTTGTCATTTACGAAAAAGTCCTAACAGCAACCATTCCCAGACCTATCAACCTTAAAAATAACGTCTATGTCTAATAAAATCTGTTTATTTTTTAAAATTTTAGATATTGGCTTTGGTTTACCAAGTTCAGTTTCCCAGGCTTATCATTTTTCATTAAGTGATAGTTAGAATAGGGGTGAGCAGTGGTTAGAGGCCATACAAGCGAACGACATAACCTTCAAAACCATCCCTAAATCCAGATGGAACTTGTATTCACTCCATCCAGAAAATGCATTTAAGCACCAATTACTAGCGATGCAAGGCAAACTTTTTTCCTTGATTCTGTACTTTTACTTTAGTGTATGTACTGTATATAAGGCATTGAAATGTTGACTTTAAATTGCTAATTTTTCAAATAATTAATAATTAATCTAAGTTCTTTTTACAGCTAACAACTGTGATACAACACAGACTTATTCTTATTAATTATCTTTCCAGTTAAATTCTCTATTTATAGTTATAGAATTAACTATAATTATAGTTGTGATAGACAGTTTTTTTTTTCTTAAGAACTCAACATTATGTATCAAGATCACCTCATTAGAGCAGTGTAGGCTTTATAAGCGTCAAGAGGGATGTCAAAAACACTTATTCCCTACACACATTGACAATTAGCTGGAAAATGTTAGCGAAGAATGGTGGAAAGCGTTCCACAGAGGAAACAACCTTTAAAGCGTTTCTTCCAGTGATGCGTTCTCAACTGGAGCGTGACGGAGGTTTAATTGAGTGGAAGCTTCGTTAGCTTCCCCACACCTTTTATCATGCACATCTGCTTAACTAGGCAGGCTGGCGACAAGTTTGACTTCCTATACATGCACCTCACAGACCTCTATCCATCCAACTTTCAATTCCATCTTTTTTTTTTTTTTTCAGGTTGTGAAAGATCACTGTTGTGTCTGCAATATCAGTTTTGCTATTTCCGTGCTCGCAGTGGGAGTTCGCAACATTCCTGCGACTTCATTTGTCTTGCATTCTTTTCTGCCAAAAAAACAAACAAAAACAGGATGTGGCAGGTGAAGCGTTCCAATGCATGCTCACATGTTGGATCGACACCAACATACAAACAAGAATATGCATGTGTAGACAATGCTGGGGGTTTTCGAGACACCAAGCAATCCTCACTTGAGCAGGCATGACCGAACTAGAGTTTTACAACCAGTCTCATTGATTTATTCATCGCCTCCTTTACAGACGATCCTCATGTAGGGAATGATGGGAGTTTTCTTTTACGAGTGATCTGGGTCAATGTGTAGAGGAAGCGCCGGGGTTCTTCCTGTTTATCTCGACACGCACATGCAGAATATTTAAGTCTATCTTTAGAAGTCCGACAATAAGAAGTGCTGACAGTGATTTTACTGAAACCAGCACGAATGGAATTATTTTCCCCTAGTATTTTTTTTTTTATATTGGTTACATCACAAGCTATTTTTAGGCATACTTGCAAATTCCAATGTTGGCAGGAACAGTTTGTCGCCCAGAATATCAGGCATTTCATTGGAAGCCAGATTTTTATTTTCTGTTTCTAACATCTACAGTATGTAGCTACAATTTAGAAGCTTTAAGTGATTTTATTACCTTGTGGTGTCAGCAATGAGTGGCAAATTAGCTCACTGCTTAACAAAAATAACTAAATCTAATTCCATTTCTAGTATTTGTGTTATTCTACAGCCTGAAAGTGTTTAGCAGAAAACACTAAAAGTAAGCTTTAAATTTAGAAATTGTTGTTTTTCAAAAGTAACATTATAATAATAAAAGCAATATACACTTAGGCAGTTCATACCTCTGCCAATTAGCTCATTTCACATACCAAACCCCGGATAAAATCAAACAACTAACACAGTTGAAAAAATGAAAAAGAAAATACATAAGATCGCAACTAGTTCAGTGGTAGTCTTCAGAGGAATTTGACCTACTAACTCTAGTAGTCAAGGTTGTTAACCCCTGCGTTATTTGACGGTCAATGCGACCGAAAGGCCCAATAAAGGCCCGAAATAGAATGACATTTGTTTAACCCTTGTGTTGTCTCTGGGTCAAGGTGAACCATCTCAACCACTGCATATGTATTTCTGGAAGCCAGGGAGTAAACACAAGAGATAACTCAAAAACATTTGTTTTCAGCCCTTAGGGTCAAGGTGAGATAACACAAGGGTTAAAGGATGGAGCACAAATGCAGTGGTTATAAGACATATAAATTAACTGACACTAAATCGTCTTGGTGGAGCTCAATGTTTTAATGTTAATAAAAATAAGGTTAATTTTCATGGTTTTAATGTTATTTGTCATGTATATTTTTCATTCGGATTAAAGGATTAAGTAACATTTTATTTAGCAGTTATAAAGTGCTTTTAATATTATTAATGTATTTTCATTTTTTAATTAACATCACATTTATAATTAACCTAAATTCTTGTTTTGGTCACTTTACTTTTTTTTTTATATGAAAGATAAAGATATGAAAAGCAAAATGCTTAACCAATGTTTTTTCTCATGGTCAAGGGGGCCTGCAAATAAAATAAATAAAATGTTTTAACTCTCTTTTGTTCTGGATTAAGGTGAATAACCATCCATAACTACATATGCAATGGTGGAGGCCGTTCACCTTGACCCTGAGATAACACAAGGGTTCATTCCGATTGAGATTCCAAAATGAAAAAAAAAAGAATATATGTTGTTCAAAATTATCAATAACTGACAGCCATCGGTTTTTTAGAACTGTCCTTGAGTCAAAATCATCTAGATGTTTTTAAAACATTTTTCTCATAGAATTTTTTGTATATTGGTTATTCAATTGTTCAGAGGAAAATATGTCTGAAACAAAGTTAAAAACAAATTATGTGATTCAGCTCTTTTTCTCTTCATCATCTCTCTGAGGACGTTTTTTTAAAATTCTGAGATCCTGATCATCTCTAATGTTGCACGACAAAGTTTTGCAGCAATAAAATTGATCTAGTTGTGCCGACATTATAAACACGGATGCTCTGCTGCTGCCTAAGGAATAACCCATCTGTCAAAACCTCTATTAGAGAAAAGGAAAGGGAGTAAAACGTCTGCCTCGAGCTTCTTTAGGGCTTTTGAATAGAATTTTCCCTACAACCTCTTAGCCGCTTGGCAAATGTCAGTTAATATCTCGCCAAGTTGAAAAGGGACCCGGTACATATCTGGGAGTCGATATCGGAATATGACAGGTGATGGAGGGGCTGTGGCAGATTGGCTGAGTCGCAGACAAACTTCTGTGACCTGATTCCTCATTTCAGGAGATTATGAGATTATTATTACTGGAGGCCCGTCGTGGGAGGCGTAGTTCAATTTTCTGCTTGAAACAACGCTGCAAAAAGCCTTAGTTAAACAGCACACTTATCGTTCCTGAAAAATAAAACTGACAGTAAGCCTCACTTTGTTTTTGAGCAAGATTCCGTCTCGTGAAAGAAGCTAGAGGCGTACTTTTTAAATGGCTCTTAGCTCTGTCAGTGTGGGAGAAATGATGCAGACATAATTGAATTACTCAAGCATTTCCACGATAAAATTGTTGGTGTGTATTTTTTATTTACTGAGCTGATCATTAGGCTACATCACCACATGACACCGGTCGTGTACTTTCTGGGAATTCTTTTCTTTTCTTAGTGAAAGTAGGATCTCATCTTGGTGACTTTAGGAAGAAAGTTTGTATGCATTTGTTAAGATAACAGTCGGAAAATTGGGGACCATTGCTGTGTATTAAATCATGCACTTCTCTAAGTGTGCTGCTTTACAGTAAACTTACTTGCAGGTGCGCAAATTTTGACAGCGTAGTACTTCCTCAAACCCAACACTGCCACTACACACTTGACAGCTTCTTCTTCTACTAAATTGAAACGCTAATTGCAACCTGCCGTTGGAACACTTTCGCCGACACTTGACAACACTTTTCGCCAATCAATGCGATTTGGGACACACCACTTGTCTTTGAAATGGTCGCCGTATTCTGTCTCGGAACTTCACCAGATGTACTGTCCGTCTTATACTCTCATTCGTGAAAATATGTCTTTCGATACTGTCATATTTGTACTGTTTAGAGTCTGAGCTCTAATTTAATTTGACTAAACTGGGATCCCTGATAAGAGACTTATAAAGCAGAGATAACCATCTAGTGGCCTTTCAAAATGTAGACACTGTATCTTGATGTAGTTTCTTCACTACACAGCTCTATCAGGAGGCCTCATCAACCCATCACTACTTTTAAGTTTTATTACTCTTGGAAATGTTTTAAATAGAAAAAAAAAACTTTATCAATTGGAAACTACAAAATCCTCTAAATTGTCTTTATTATACAATCCAAGTTATTGAATAAAAATGGCTCTATATTGCCTTTGAAGAAAACATAAAGAGATAATTGTAACATGGTGTGATTGAATATAAAAATACTAAGTAATAAAAGATACAGTTATATTTGAATTTTCAAGGACTTTTGTTAGCATTACTTTAGCTTTCATGGCCTTGTTTCTAGCTAAGAGAACATTGTTATTTCATGTCACATATCACTGGATACAAGCAGGTATTTAACGATATCAACGACACACACTTTAATTATCTTTTTTTGTTCAAGACTTGGTCAGCCCTTTTTTTTTTCTTAGATTTACACTGGTATTAAATCATCCCTACGCAGCACAAGCAATGATAATCCATCCAATCAGTGAGCGAACAATAATACGTGTGGTTGGTAAATATAATAACATTCTTTAGCTCAGAACTTTACCATCACTAAAAAATAACGTACATTGCAACTTCCATGCTTACACTGGGCACTGAAAGACTTTCATGACGAGTCACTGATTCACACAAAATCCCACGGCGATGGCTGCAACTCATCAGATGCAATCAGAAGCAAAGTGCCTAGATCAGGGTCACAATGACACAAACAAGTCTGAAGCTGCGAACAAACCTCCAATCAGTCGGTGGCAACCCTCCCCCAATGATATATACTATTATGAATGTTATTTAAATCTTCATTTTCTCTAAGCAGAGGGTTGGTGAGTGAAGTGTGGCTAACTGATTAAGTCACTAAAATCAGAGAAGTACCTTAAACCCTACATTCTTACATGGAATGAACACAGCAGAGAAATTGAATTAATCCAGATCTAGATTTATATTTGTGTGTTTTTTTTACTTCAGGCATCTGGTTACATTCATGTAACTCAGAATGGATCTTTAAATTCATCTTTAATACAAGTATATCTCATTATTTGCTCATTACCAGAAAGTATGAAATGAGTTGTTCTCATTTCTATCGTAACAAAAGGCAAGTTAACTTAGAGAGTGACTTCACTCCAATAGATTTATCTTGATATTATGGAAATGATTCCACTAAGAGGCGTGAGCGGAAAGACAAATCCCAGTTTAGTGTGTTTTCAGCTTGCAGACTAAAAAGGGATTTACCACCTCTGGAGACTGAGATGGTGTTTGGTGACCAACACACTTCTGTTTCATTTTGTACAATCCATCCCAATTCACGTTTGTTCCATTGTTTTTTCTCTTTTCTTTCCCTCCCTGATGGCTAAGAGAGAGTAATTCATAGCACTGGACGGCATTCACTTCGCTAATTATCCAGCACACCTGCCAACAATACTGCCATCAACTCCTCCCAAGACACGATAACCACTCGAGTGGTTCCTCTCTTTTTTTTCTGGGCAGATTGCATGCTTTTCACATGGTTGGACATGCTTGGACTCCCAGGGATTTGATTTTCTCCAGGATTTTGAAGACTTTATTTTACTCTTTTATGCTTCAAGACTGCTTTAGTCACCGGCTCAGCGTCCTACTCTGTCCTCACAAGGGTGAAGTTTCGACCCCGACTGATGCCTCAGCTTGATATCTTTTTACAAGCGTGGGATAGACTGACAAACCTCAACATTAGAGGTAGGAATAACACAGTTCAGTCGGTTGTTTCACAATAAATAATAATAGGGAAGATGTCATTATCTTTCATTTTTGTTTCTATTTTACTAAACGTATTGAACGTGACCTCTGAGTTTATGCTTCTGAGCAACACAACTGTAGCTTGACCCAGAGGTCCTGTCATGTTAAAAGGGATAATTCACCCATAATTTATATTTCGCTCATTCAAAACTTAAACAAGTCTATAATTTAGACTTAGCAGAAGCTAAAAGGCTAACATGCTAGACGGACTGGAAACAATAAATATCGTTAGAGTCAACGGTGTCTTAGAAGACTGGAAGTATAGATGGAAATACAGACTTGTTTAGTTTCTTTTCCCGAACAAATTAGTCTTTTCTAGGTGTCACAACAAGAGGTACATTAAAGACAAGCAGTAGGGAGGTATTTGGATGTTTTAAAGACGAGGACAATGGAGCCCCATTTGCGACCGTCAAATGGAAATACATTTCTGCCTTTAACTCCAAAAAAAGTCACGCACAGCTTAGAGGGTCTCCACGCATAGAAATGTCTTGGTTGCGCGAATATCCAACTTCGGATTTGGGTCTGTCTTTATTTTAAGCAGATGACATTTGTTAGCAGGCGGTGGCAGTGCATTTTTATAAACTTGGGGTGCAGGGATCTGGTAGCTTTTGCGGGGTCCTAGTTGGTTTGAAAACCAGCATGAACCAGAGGTGTTAGGTCACGCTTTGATACATTTTCCCGCCACATGTGTATATTTACCAATTTAATACTCTTGTTCGTTTTTAATGGTAATAAACTTTGGCCAATCGCAGAAGGCACAGCACAATATTAACCAATCAGAAGCAACATTAGGCGGGTCTTGGCTTCTCTAACTATTCATCACACACAGACCAGGGTCACGAAGCAGCATTTTAATACAACAGAGCTGACATTGCACTGTGATCAAGCTAATAATAGTTCAGGTTTCGCCATCCATGCACTCATGAGCCGCACATTAATCTATTGTGATACGCTTGACTTTACGCTAAATTCCCCTCACGTCATTTAGAAGTAGGAAAATAAACTTCCGGCTTTCAAATTTCAGCAACTTCAGCTACACTCTGCCTGCCTTATAATCCTTCATTATCAGGGTCATTCTCTGTACTGTTTAAAATGCACATTTGTCATTCATTAATTCATTCATTGTTTCCAGTTCATTATTTAATTAATCAAATTATTGTTTGCAACAAGTTTTAAATGGTCAGCCATTTAATAGATTTCATTTAAATGGCAAATTTAAGATGTAATAAATCAATTCTTTCCATGGGTAACAATCATGGACTGCCATTAATCTCTTCTTGAAGATGTGGACTATCCCACACAATATCACATCATTTGAATGTAGAATTCAGAGAAACTGATAATTAAATCACAATATTGTAACTAGGACGCATATGATTAATTGTCAAAGATGAATTGTTTAAGATATAACTCAATAATTATCCCAAGAAGAACCCTGTGATGATGATCTAATTGAGTGTGTATACCTTGTGTTATCTCAGGGTCATAGTTGACCTCCACCACTGCATATGTATTTCTGGAATCCAGGGAAGTTGCTCACCTTGACCCAGAGACAACACAAGGGATACCTCAAACACATTTGTTTTTGGGCCTTTGGGTCACCTTGACCCAGAGATAACACAATGGTTATTACATCCTCTAAAGGTCATATTCACAAGACAAAACCAAAAAACATGATACCCACCTGTGTGATAGATGAAATGCACCTGTAGACTGAGCTGTACTACTACATTTGAAGGGTTGACAGATATAAACCATTACACGCCATTTGTTACCGTTATGTCCTCTCAGAATGCAGGTAAGTGCGTTTCTTATTCTGTCTCACTGGTATCCGGCTTGACAGAAAGCCTCTGAAGCGCATCTAACAAATGACATACTCTGCTGGCATTTCCCATCATACACTTCTCTGACATGAAAATATATATATTTATATATATACATGTAGTGAAGTGATTTGTCTCGGATAACTTGCCCGAGTTAAAATCCCTCTGGCAAATCTTGAACTTCTGTAGAGTCAACTCCATCAATCTCACGTGAACTGTATCATAATGATTATGAACTTCACCACAACAAAGATAAATCTTGTCGAGTATACAAGCAGCATCAAAAGCGCCTTTGACAACCCAAATGGGGAACAAAGGGAAACGCTATACAATATTAATGCATAAGAGTCAACTCTCTAAATTGTGAAGATACAATAGATTCAACGTAGACTTGATATGTTGCACACTAGAAAAAAACTACTTTTTTTCAGGATGTTCAAATTTTATCCTTACTGCTGTATTCCACTGCTTATTATCACTGGAATTCAAGGTGTATGTGATACAAAAGAAGAAGATTTGTAAAGGAGCATCCCAAGACTTTGAAAGAAAGTCTTTGAATTGAATCTTAAACTTTATGAAAGAAAAGAAAAAGACATGTCTACCGGTGAAGAGTGAGGCTAACACCTCGTCAAACCAGGTCCAGTGATCGGAATTTTGGGACTTTTAATGACTATCTTACTATCACTAAAGAGGAAGTTTCTTATCATACATTTTTTCATTCAAGTTTAGAAACAGTTTGTGTATGTTTTCTAGACAGTAAAGTTATCCTACAAATAACGTTTAATAATTAGTTATTAATAGTTACAAAAAGTTGATTGTCAACAGATCAGAAAACAGACAGACTTCTTGAATGGAATTCTTGTGACGGTTATTGAAAAGAAGGGTGGCAATGTAGATGTTCAATAATAAAATCAATCCTCAAATAAATAATAATAACTACAAAAAATACAACAATTATAGTGCTATAGGCTACATAAAAATAAAAATGACATGTCATCATATTATATTTTTCTCTCTGTCGAGGAGATTTTATTATCATTTATGTCCATTAGCAAGATAGCAAAAAAATTAATTAAAGTTGTTTTTTTATTAAGTGTCGTTAATGTGTCAAGGAACATGTGATTACAAATAGACAGTTCCAGGAAAAATAATTGTAGCGCATTGGGTGCAAAAAATAATTACAATTTCAAAGCCAAATCTGAATGCTTTTTTTTTTTATTTAGACAGTTGGCGGAAATAAATCCACCCGCAAGTTAAAATATAGTCAAACGCCAAGATGAAACTTAAGACCTTTCAGACCAGTTTGAGCACTTTTGGTGAAATTACACATTTCTACAAGCTGAGCTTTAACTAAACCACTCAGTGTGAGGCGGCAACACAATACATTTTCGACTTCACATATCGCTGTGAGGCAGCTTCTAACAGTTCTGTCTCCATTGCTTCTTAATTGAGAATCCTTCTGTGCTTTGTAAAGTACAAAAGAGAAGCACAGTAGGCTCTGAAATATTATGTTGTTTCCAATCCCTCTTTGGGAAAGCAGAAATGGCCACAACATCTTTTTTAATCGACATTGTTCCTTTTTTTTTTTTGTTGGGTGTGAGTCCCTCAAACAAATGCATACATCGAAAGAAAGTGAGAAGCCTTGTTTATGCTGATGGTATTAACAGTCAGCACAAACCACACCAGGACGGAAACTGTGTCATTGCGCAATAATTGAAATTATGCAAATACACTCATAGGTCACACTTAGTAATAACCACACTTATTCATAGATTTCCTGTTGTATTATCAGTTCGTGCTGACGGATGGACTTCTCTTTTTATTTTTTTTTAATCATCTGCTTCTGTCGCCATCCGATGTCGCCTTTTGCCGTCGATTTGTAAACAGCCGTGAAATAAAGCGAGCGCGTCAAAAAAACAAACAAAGTTGAAGTCAAAGAAGCCTTTCATGCATAAGTGTTGATTTCTCGAGGGAGGATCACTGGGCACTTTTTCTCTCCCTCCCAATTCGATCCACTCCTGCTCTGCTGTAAAAAGTTAGAAGAGACAGAAGAGAAATCTATAAGCGTCTCAGTCTGCCCATTGATATTCTCCTGACTGCTCCCCTCTTCTGCACACCTCCATCATCCCATCTCTTTTTCTCTCGTTCTGGCTTTCTAAGTTGGTCCGTGGTGGCCAATCCATCCTCACGCCCTCCACTGGCCAGGTCAGGACGTCCAATATCCCATGGATCCACATTTTCTCATCCTCCCAAGCCGCGTGCACCCAAGTAACTCCTCCGCGCAGACTCCACACATCAATCTTGTGTTACTTTCTTCCTCACTTTTCACTTTTCTGGACCTTTACTGCAGTTTAGTGTGTAATTGTTTCTGTGGCCTTTTCCGACTGTAAGCACCATATTTTACCTGAAGAACACTTACCTGGAGAATCACACAATAGATTTTGTTCCCACCTTTGCTCCTGACATTCTGCTAACTAGGATAATCAAAAATAACCACGATTGCCGCCTGGTGGTTTTTTTTTTAATTTCCCAAAAGTCTTTCTAATGATGAGCCCTTAAAGTCAGGGTTTAAATCATCCAGAATGAGCTCAAACGTGCTGTCTTAACTTTCAGATTCTGCCCTCTGATCCTCTTTGCCATTTTGAATTTCCTTTTATTTCCTGGTGCTGTCAAGGTGTTCTTTTAAAGCTCCATCTGGAAAAGCAACAAGCTTGCAAAGATATCCCTGTCTGGAATATCCGGGCTCTCATGGTCACGTAAAAGAAGCTCATATAACTCCACAAACCCTCAAATATTCTGGACGGAATGTGTTTATTTGTTTGTCACCTCTTTGTTGTGTCTTCTTATTCCAATTCTGGAGGCTCATCAGCTGCATGTCTATGTTGATCACTTGTTTCTGTTTGATGTGCTACTCAGGTTGTGCCGGTCCAATTTCCTCAGCCAAATTGGCTGCAGTAATTTCTTTTGTTGTTGCTGAATCAATCACGATTTTTCTACTCTGTACTGTGTCTGATTTTGAAATATAATGGGGGAGTGCTGCAGATTCTGCATTCACTTCTGTTGGTTTGAGTAACTCAATCATATCGGAAGGAAATTATATCTTTTCAACTCTTTTTGATCAAAAGAAATACAAAGGGGGATTCGTTTAGTTTGTGAACTATTCCTTCAAATGTGTATTAACAGCAAATTAACCACTGAATAATCATTATAAAGTACTAACTTAAACCTAGTTTATTGTGACTATATTATACCCTCAATAGCCTGATAATAATGTGTTAACACCCTTATACTGATTATTACCAGTAAATAAAGAAGTAATTCTCCATTTTAATACTTTCTATTTTAAAGTAAAAGAAGCTCAAATATACGTGTATTTATAGCATCATAATTATCATGTATGCACTTTAAATAGGATGCTATTAATACTTGTAGATTAGTGTTTTCCCCCAGTAGAAAAAGACTGTTAAGTGTTTAACATTTTTGATGAAATAACCATTCAAATACTTGTGAAAATTGGTAATTTTGATTATTTACAGCGCTATTAAAACTTTTATGGTTGTGCTTTTTTGCTTTTAAGACAAAACTCTATTAATAGTATATTATTTCTCTCATGGTATTTGCACCTAGTAAGGTGTAAATAGAGAGACGTTAGTTGTCACCAACGTTAATCTGTTATTACTTATTTATTTCCTGTTAATAATTAACGTGTTGTTCAGCGTGAACTCATTATCATAATGCTATTAAGGGTATAAAATTGTCACAATGAACTTATTGTGAGTTATTACTTTATAATGGTTCAAATGTGACTATTTTTCTTAATACATATATGAATAAGTATCTTATGTATAGTTCAAATTTGTTCAGTATTCTACAGCGTTACAGGAAAACAAATCAATTATTGCCCACGCACCCTCGTTCAATGAAAAAGCTTAATTTTTATTGAATTTCTTGAGCATACATTGACACAGTAATCTAATTAACAATAAACCAAATAGGTCTGTCTACAAACTAACTGAACAGATTGCTCCACATGACTGTTTAACTACGAAGATATTTTAAAGGTTTCATCATTCTCTGGGGTGCTTGGCTGAATTGCAAGTTCAAACAACTCCTCTTCGCCAAAAGTATGTGTTGTGTGAGCAAATTACAGTACGGCTCATTGCTGTCCATGATTTTCCAACTGACTGAGAATGGTAGTATAGAAGTGTAAGGCAATATTATTCCGAGAGGTAGTTAAATAAAAATAATGTCGGTAGAAATAGTGGATACGATCTGCTCTTTTCAGTCTTTTAAACAAAGAAGTAAGTAAGTAAGTTAGTTAGTAATTGCTATTTGTAAATTGCCTTTCTCAGACCAGGGTCACAAAGGGCTTTCAAAAACAATATACAGTTAAAATACATGCTTTTAAAGGTCAAAATAACATAGAGACAAACACAACAGCACCAAGCAAGAAACTCTAAATGATTTTACCAAGGAGAATCAAGTAGAGCTTAAAATAAAATAATAAAGGACCCAAAACAGAACCTTGAGGGACTCCCCACAACAGATCCGTAGATTCAGACCTCATTTGATTGGCAGAACCACTGTAACACAGACCCAGACAGTCCCACTTCATCCCTCAGTCTTCTCAGCAGGATCTGGTGATCAACTGTGTCAAAGGCTGAGGACAGATCCAAGAGAACCAGAACAGTGTATTTACCTGAATCAGCCGACATCATGATGTCACTGGACACTTTCACTTTTTCCGAAGAGTGATGTTTGCGGAAGCCAGACTGTAACTTCTCATGGATGTCACTCTGATCCAGGAACAAAGACAGCTGCTCAGACACCACCTTCTCCGAGATCTTGGACAAGAAAGAGAGCTTAGAAATAGGCCTGAAATTACTGAGGTCAGTCGGGTCTAAACCTGGCTTTTTGAGCAAACGCTCCACAATGGCATGTTTGAATGCATTGGGAAAAACCTCCTGTGGAAAGGAAGAGGTTAACCATTTTGGTGACTCAGGGGCCAATTACATCGAACACTTTAATTAAGAACCTACAAGAAATGAAGTCCTACCCAAAACCAAAACTGAGTAATTGCCTGCGACAACTTGCCTGTTATAAACTGGATCTTAGTAAATCAGTGAGTTGAAGAACTCTGCCGATGCTCATCTTGACCATTACGCTACTTAACATTTTGTCTCAAGTTTTCTGCTAACAATCTGCTCTGCTTTTACCCATTATCATCTCATCTTCCAGTTACCATGATCCATACTCCCTCTGGCACCAGAACCCCTTCAGCCTCAGGAATCAATGCCTACAGTACTTTTTGAAAGGTGGAAAAAGAAATGTAACGATTTGTAAAACAAAAAAAGTGACATTCTAATAAAACTTACTAAAAATGAAGATTGCTGAAATATTCACAAACATGTCGGCCAGTAGTACAGATTAATTTTAGAGTAATTCGTTCCTTTTTAGAGATAGAGACAAAAATGTAAGTTTATTTTAATGTAGCAACTAGTGATGTGCTGATGAAGCTTCATGAAGCAGTGTCATGTTTTTAAGGGGGCAGGAGATGGCGCCATTAGTTTAAAAATGACGTAATGCATCTTTAGAACACAGACTGCCATCTAGTGGGCTCTGTAAATAATGACACTGCTTCATGAAGCTTCATTAGACGATCACTGGTAGCAACTAGCACCTAGTGGTCATTGTCTTTATCCTCGTTTAAAAAATCCCTTTTTTCCAAATACATCCAAATACCTTTGTGGTACTTTTCTGTAACATCCATCTTTCATGTAAGCCTCGACATTAAGAATTGTTCAGAAAAACCTTAGAACAGTCTATATTTTTAAGATTGTTATTAGCTGTAGCTGCTTGCAATGTGTTTGAATGCGGATAAACTTAAAGCTAGAGCTGAGAGACTGATGACTTCTGCTACAAATAAATCTATATAGACTTATTCTTATTATTCAAGTCTTTTCAGAACATTTCCTCTCGTCGAGGCTCCAAAACAAGATGGACATTACAGGCGAGGACCATTTTAGGATGTTTTTAAGGGCATCATCTTGGACCAAGATGGAGATTAAAGCCCGATTCGCACAGGATAAGTATAACCTGTGGACCAAAGGCGTTTTGTAATATTGCGGAGAATATCAGAGATTTAATCTTCTGTGAATGCGCCATGTCTCTGCTTTTGTAATGTAATAATTCCACCGCAAATTACTGAATGTATTTTGCCTAACACAGGGGTTTGGTGATAATAATAGTCCAGTGTTTATTATTGTAATTGTGCGCTTTTTCCATCATGCATCATATATGCTACCTTTCTATTTCAGTAATTGCATGGCTTTTTAGATCTGTATCTCTAGGCTATTGATGTAAAATAATGGAGGCTGCGGTGGAAATTTTGATAAGTATCTCATCTCGAGTGTTTACGTTTAGGAGCGCAAGGTAAAACAGGCGCAGCCATCTTGTCATTGTCTGAAGTAGAAGCGAATGTGATGACATATTTACAAATCACCAAAGTTCCACATGAAAAAAAAAAAAAAAACTAATCCTGTGACAGTTGAGCATCAGTCGCTACATTAAAATAAATAAACATTTTTGCCTATAACTCTAAAAAAGAACAAATTATTTTGAAAATCATCTCAACCCTTAGTCGACATGAGGGTGAGTAGAAAATGAGTGAAGTTTGAATTTTGGGTGAACTATCACTTTAACTCTTAGACGGCTTATATGAACCATCATAAATGTAATTCATATACACACATTGGTGCATAGCGAATGCACAAATGTTTTCCGACCAAGGGCAGTAGATAAAAATATAAAACAATTTCTTATGCAAGAACTAAACAGCATGTCTCTGAGTTTGGAGCACAGAAGCCTGTCTGGATCGTGTTTAAAGAACTGGAAGAAAAAACCCACCAACAGAGCTTTCCATGCTTCCTAAAAACCCAGTACTCGTTTGATGCGCAGAAAGAATGGCATCCTCCACGACAAATTGGCTCGATACACAAATTGTAATTGGTCCTCGTATTTACTTGCCAACATCTCGGAACGATCCTCCTGAAAGTTTTTTTTTCATATTACATAGACTCACAAGAAACTTTTGTCGGTTTTCACGTAAACAAATGTTGGTTACCATTACAGCATCTGCGTTCAGCTCCACCGTTACTGCTTTTGACTGGTCTGTCATGCTGATCCTCCTTCTCCACCACAGCACCCCTGAGAGATTCTGGGGGCTGTGATGAAAAGCTGATGCATTTAATGCATAAAATAAATTCTCAGCTGGGTGAATGTATTTGAATGATCTACTGCAAAAAATTATCTTGGTTATTTTAGTACATAAAATAGTAGTGTTTTTTTAATCCAATCTATGTTGATCTGATGGAGTGTGTGAGGGATCAATTATTCTGAATAATGGAAAATAAAGAAGGCGGTGAAGAAGAGAGTGCAGACAGGATGGGGATGACAGAAGAGAGAGAAGCTTAAAAAGTCAGTAGTGAGACTTGTCATTATCTGTTGATTAGAGCAGTGGTCCCCAACTCTTTGTCCTAGGACTAGTACCGGTCTGTGGGCATTCGTCACCGGGCTGCACGGAAAGAATAATAATATCTATTATTGATAATTACTGTCTGAAATGTGTTTTGTTTTGACGACAAGATGGTATTTGCTAAATTAAAATTAGCTTGTGACTTTTGACACGTAAAGACGCTAGTCTAAGGTAAGTCAATTTAAAACATGAAACTGTAAACTAGTAAAAACAAGTTAAACACAAACTAAATATAATTTAATCTTTTAATTGTTTTTGTTTGAAGGTCGGCCCGTGAATATAATGCTGACATAATACCGGTCAGTGGTGCAAAAAAACTTTGTCCTGGTTTGGACAATAAAATAATGTTGTGAGGGCCTGTCAAATAACTGTAAAAACGATGGGGAAAAAGCATCAAAATGTTTGTTTTCTTTTCTTTTTGATGATACAATAAAAAGTAAACAAATTAGTATTAGCTACTAAAATACAGTAGATGAACTAAGATCATTATATCATAACATATAATATTAATAAAATATTTATTTGTTGGTCGATACATACATTAAAAAATCAATATGTGGGGAAAAAGGTTAATAGAAACTTGAACCCTTATCGCTGGGTCAAGGTCAACGACTTCCCCGGCTTACAGAAATACATATGCAGTGGTGGAGGTCGTCCTTGGCCCACAGACAACACAAGGGATACCACAAACACATTTGTTTCCAAACCTTTGGATCAACTTGACCCTGAGATGACACAAGGTTTAAAAACACAAAGAAATGTCAACAATAAAATAAACAAACACTACTATTTATAAACAAAAAAACTAGTAAAGTCAAATTATGAACCAATAGGGCCAAGATATTAGAAGATGAAGACACAAGGGAAACCACTGGTTTGTGAATGTGGTAAAATAGTTCTACTCAAAAGTGTCTCGTTTTCCAAAGTGAGTGAAAAAATAGATTATACATATATAAATTGAAAAATATTTAATTTGCGATAAGAGGAGGAGAAAATATAAGCAGCGGAAGATGTAATTAAAGCCTTTAGGCTCTTGGCATCCTAATATCAATATTCAAAGAACGACACTGATGTTTTTCCTTTCTACAGTCTCTCCTGTGTGATTAGCCGCCCTAAAAGGTGGCGGCATACAAATGTGGTCCCTTCTAAGAGGGGTCAAGTAATGGCTCGGTTGGAAGCGCCAGAAAACTTCAGTCACCCGTGTCCAGAAAAAAGAAAGTGCATCTCTTAATTACTGACATGGAGCCAATTTGTGTCGAGCGTGTCTCATAGCAGAAAATGATAATCGTTATGATTGCTGGAAGCATTTGTTTCATGCGGCAAAGGCAGTAATGTTCACTCAGATCTTGAGTAATAAAAGCTTTAGCTCAGCACTTGGCACCGTCTCCGCTGTTATAAAGTGACTGGGTGTGAATAATCATTAGTGGAGTTGAAATGCAGGGGTAAATACATGACCGTGTCTGTCCTCTGCTCTGTACTGTGCCTTTTTTTTTTTTGTCAGTCCCCGGGTGCAGCGCCAGAAACTGATCAAAGCGCCACTCTGATTCTGTCCCAGTGATCAAGGAGACGAGACGGAGAGCTCTGTGATGACGGAACATCGACGCGGTATCAATTTCTGTCATCCGGGCGAGAGGCGGCTGTCACGCGTCAGGTGGATAATGCACTTGGATCACCTTAGATCTATTGTGCAGCTTCTATTGATCATCCTTGAATTTTTTCCTCGAGGGAGATGTTTTGTGATCAAAACTTACTTTGACTGGAATCGACTGGTCGCCTCCAGAGCTTTTAGAGATGCCTATCGGAGAGGAACACTGTACAATGTTGCAGTAATGGAGTAGTGTTTGCATCCTCACAGCAAGGAGGTCGCAGGTTTGATTCTCCCAATTCCTAGCGTGGCATTAATATTTAATATGTGTGGCTCATATTTTGGGAGGATTCAGACAAACACGAGCTCCACACCGTGCCGAACTGTTTGGTGTGGTTGCCTTACACTAACAAGGTTCCGAGTTCAAATCTCTTCTGGGCCTCTGGGCGCCCCTCATTTACTCCCCTTCCCCTCCCCGAACACACCAAAACAAGCTCACATATTAATTGGAGACCTTAATTTACCCTGGGGGAGAAATGCAACAAGCGGTCCGTGGTTAATAACCATCCTCTTGCTGATTCCTTCATTCACTTTTCAACCACTTATATTAAGAGAAGGAGACGCTGCTTCAAAGAGTACAAGAGTTTTCGTCTTCGGGCCAATGTGGAATTATCGTCCCTCATCCTGGCGCGCTGCTTGCTAAATGATATCTTGTGTTTGAACTTTGAAAAACTCTTAAGCGCATCGCACGAGCGCTCAAAGAAGTTCCCACGACCTGGACATGGGGACGCGTTACAGACTCTTTGAAATGTTTCTTTAGATTTAGCTTGGCTGTTTTTTTTTATCTGATGGGAGCGCTACTGTACACTACACGGGTGAAGAAGAGGAGCAAAGAAAACAAGCCAGAGTAGCTGCCAGGATCTGAAGGTAGGGAACAGGGCTAGTCAGTGAATGAACTGCATCTTGACGCAGTGTCTTTTAAAAAGGCCACTAGATGGAACTCTCTGCTCTATGATGTCTGGCAGATTTTCATACTTAGAGTGCCATCTAGTGGCCTTTTAAAATTAAGTCACCATATCATGATACAGTGTCTTCACTATATGGATGTTTCATGAGGCCTCATCAACCCATCACAGCTATTCAACTTACCTGTATAACTTTGGATTGTTTTTTGACAAAGACCTTGTTTTATAGAAGTGGAGATACTCCAGTTAAGATAATGCAACACGGATCCTTCAACACGACATGAAGTTGACACTGAAACATAAGATTTAACGATGGATGGACAGAGAATATCTGCAACAAGCAAATGTCTTTTGTCTCATAATTGCTAAATGATTTACAAGATCTATTTTTAATCTGTTTGACATCAAACAGGAAATTGTCCCAAGACTGGACATCCAACCAAAAAAGTTTCCGCCAAGAATTTTTTGTTTAATAGCTCTAGTTAGTACAAAAGGTTTGGATGTAAAACTCACATTTTTTTAGTTTATTCAGCTGATCTTTTGATTGCAATTTCTATAAAATGTTTAGCAATTGATTATTATGTTTTGTACTCCAAACTTACAATAAAAAAACGAAATTAAATTCATTAATTAGATTTTTTATTTATTTTTATTTTCTTTCATTTAGCTCTGAATGTCTGCACTGCTCTCTTAGAAATGATTCAAACTAAAAGCCAAAATCTCCAGTGTTCATGTCATCTGTTACTGTTTACATTTATTACGATTTTATTTGTTTCTCGTCTACTAACAATTAGGTCGTGGGGCAGCAGCGTCAGCAAGGAGGTCCAGACTTTCTTATCCAAAGCTACGTCTTACTCTTTTTTTCTTAATTTGTTTCTTTTGAAAAAATATATATATATTACAAGAAAGTCATGCTGTGAAAGCTTTGGTTCTCTTTGTAGTTGTAAGCGTTTGCTAATGCTAGGCCTTTAACTCTGTCTCTTTATACTGACTAACATTCATTGGTCTAACAAGATTTGGGCACCGTACAAAGCTAATTTTAATATTTTTTAAATAAAACTTCCAGCAAAATTAGAATATAAATGTAAATAAAATAGATGGATAAGACATACCTTTATTTGTACGACAAGGGGAAATTCCAACTATAGCATAGAACAGAAACACAACAGAAAAGCAGAAAAAACAAGATAGAGATAAGAAGGAGTTTTATATTTGAATATACTTGACAAACTACAGTATAATTTTTACACATTGAGGTCTTTGGTTCAAGAAATTGTCAGCCCAGCTGCCAAACTAGGGTGTTCAAGCTGCTATCAGGAGAGCTAATTTTATTTTCAAAAATCACTTAAAGCTAGATCTTTGCTTTCAAACCGACAGTTACACTTTCAACCTGATCTCCTTGCACTTTGTCTGATTGAATAAAATCAGAGTTAGCGTCTTCCTCTGTACTGAGGCCTCACTTCCTCTCATTTAATAACAAAGACCTCTGCCAAATGTGAGAGCAAATGTAGTTTGAAAGGATAATATCAGCCCCCCCCACCCCTCTAACATCCAACTCCTGCGGGTATAGGAAAAGTATTCAAAGCCAAACGCTGTAGTCAGGAGAGGGTTCCGGCAAAACAGATGCAGTTGTCACAGTTTGTTTTTTGATGGTTATGAAGCTTAAAACAGGGACTCCAGGCTTCTTATTCGACAGTGTTTCTCCTGAGGATGCCGAGTCGTTTTGTTTCAGTCGTGCTCCAGCAGCTCACTGAGTTCTACAGGTGCCATGAATTATACATGGGAAGCAGTTAGAGGAGACACCGGGGCTAAAGGGTCGGCTGTCCAACTGCAGCCACAGAATGTTGGAGGACCCCATTAGAAGAGGTGCGCTGAATCGTAGCCATTTGATGGGAAAAGCTGCAGGGGCAAGATAGTGGGAGATTGGGTGCACCTCCGAAGCCACACAGCACGGACCGACAGGTGTGCTGCTACACGGTATCACCTTTTGAGGATTACATCAATATTGCAGCTATACAAGTAATCATACGCCGAGGCTGTGCTCAGCATCGTGCCGCGCAGCCTTCATTCCCATATAGATGGAGCCTCCTGGCCTTGTTTGTGGAAGAAGCTGATGAATGCCGCGACAGATTTGAATTTGGACTCCACGCGCCTGACGGATGACAGATTTACAAAACAAACCAGTGATGAACAGGGACAGTGTGCTGATCCACATTTCGCAAAAGCACAGCCGTGATGCTGCCCATGATGTGTCAAGATCGTTGAGATTACTTACCATGAACTGAAGTTAGCTTACACGACAACTCTGACAAATGATGAAAAGTTTTCAGAAATTAAACATGTTCTTATTTAGGCAACCAACAGCTGGCTTTTCAATCAACAAATCCAAATGTATTATATCTTCTTGATTAATTTAATTTTGTATTTTTGCTATCCTTTTATTGAGTTTGACCCCAAATGTTTTCATCTGTTTCATTCCAGACTGATGCTCTTCCTAATTTAATGACAATATCCCTGTTATTTAATATTGTTTTTATGTTATTGTAGTTTGAAATTGTTGAATTTGTTGTTTTTTCCATCACAGTCAATTTAATTGTTTTGTTTATTAACTAGTCTTTTGATTAAAAATCCAATTTAAAAAACAATCAAATAGAATACATTTACCTGGACTGGCTGTTTCATTTTCCTGATATCTTTGAGTTTTCTTTGGTCTTAACCCTTGTGTTTTCTCTGGGTCAAGGTGACCAAGAGACCTGAAAATAATGTGTCTGAGGTAGTGATGGTCAAATGAAGCTTATTATTATTTTATATTTCAGAGCCCAATAAATAGCCGTTTATTCTGAACAACTGTTGCCACCGGGTGACCTCTACAGAACATGACAGTGCTCACAAAGCTTCATCAGCTCATCACTTGTTTGAGGTAACCCTTGTGTTGCCTCCAGGTCAAGGGGACCCGAGGGCCTGAAAACCAATATGTTTGTTGCATCCCTTGTGTGGTCTCTGGGTCAAGGTCAACAACCTCCACCCATTCCTTTGGGCACTCAGATACAAGATAGGCTTCTTACATGCTGTTGATCCAGGGTACAGTAAGCCCAAGGGGCACCACCTGCTTGCTGGAAGTGGACATCAATATTGGATGTTGTATCTGCATATCTGGGATGCCAGTCCCTTACTGTCACTCCTGGGGGTTGAGGTTTCCCTTCCGAACGGATAAAGGAAATAGGTTCTTTTTGGGTTGAATGCTGCCATTTACTTATTTTGATGCCAGCAAAAATTGTCTCTCCTTTTGCGTACTGGAGGTTGTTATCGAGCCAACGATACCTGCCATTTCCAAAGGCCTTTGAGCAACTGCTCTTATGTTCCTCTTTTCTGGCAGAGCTGGCCACATGTGAGGCAGCCAAGGCCCGGGTAAACTAGGAAATGGGACCTGGGAGGGCATCAAACACAGATCGGACCAAAAAATTGAAATGGTGTAGCTCTGCCTTCCAGGTGATGCTGGACCAAACTACCAAACTAGGGGGGGAGGGCACCTAATTATTCTTAAAACTAACCTCCTGGATAGGCATTCATCTTTTCTTCCCTGTTGCTGCTATAGCAAGGTTTTGGGTTGCTACCCAGCCCGGACTGTACCCAAGGTGCCTGCCATACATGCAAAAAACACTCTTGAAACATTAACTGGCATCCTCTGTCTTCAATCGTGCTTGCATCTCTGTGGTAAATTAAAAAGAGTGGAATACTTTAGCATCCATGACAGCCTCAAGTTTATTAACAGCTGCCTAAAGCTTTCATTGAAAATAGCAGGTGTTCATTTGAGCAAGTATATCCGCTTTCAATTTAGTGACCATATATTAACAGCTATTCTTCACAAAGTCTGATTGGTCCGTTCAAAATGAAAACATCCATTTGAACTTGGACTTTTTTTTGAGACGAAGGAGACAGTGGCTAACCTTGAGGCACTGAAACAAAAAGGCTACCACAGAGGAAAGAATGAAAATCTTCAGAAACCAATTTAGACTTCTATAAAAACCCAACAGACGATCTGCTACATTGTCACATTTAAAATGCTTTTTTTTTGCTCAAGGATAGAAAAACCAGTTGAACTTTAACTTTAGGATTTTTTTCTTAAAGAGAATGATTCACAAAAAGTGTATTCTGGGCACAATAGAGACAGATGGCCACTTCTTCCCATTCATTTTGACTACATGTAAAACTAGGATCTGTATGTCATCAAAGCATAGAGGAACCAGAATAGTGAAACATACCACCTACTAGCTTGGCAAAGAATGAATGGAAGAAAAAAAAAGCTGTTTTCACTCACTGTAGCAGGTTGTGCTCACCATGTTTGACTTCAGTAGCCCTCCGAGCTTTATATTTTGTTAGTCACTTTCTGTCATCCCCCAAAAAACTAATTCTGACCAATGGCGGATACATTTCTTGTGTTGGGTTGCCAGACAACAAAAAACATACAATATATTCATAGCACTGCTCACAGCACCCTGTCTATTTTGAGAAAACACTTTCATTATTATGAATATAGGTTTTCAGATGAGAATATTTTGAAAATTGAAAAATTAAAATGTTTAAAGATTTTCTATAATTAAGTATTTTGCTAATTGCAAATAAAAATAAAAGGTTCTGCAATCCTCTCTCGAAAAATCCTTCATTAGATTCCACCACCAAAATATAATAATGTGTTTCTTAAGTATTCCTGAAATCAGTTGGCTTACGGTACAGCCAGATAATAAAATCAACGCTTTTCTGTGTTTTCGTGTCTGAACTACACACATACTGTCAATATAAAAGCTCTCATTACTTTTTTTTTTTTATCCTCTAGCTTCTTTCTAACCTTCCTGATCTTTTCCTGCATTTGTTTGATACATTAAGTTTAATGATGTAAAATGTTCAATTCAAGACAAACAAATGATTTAAATGAACATCATACATTTGACTCTATGTACAGAGATATGAAAAACAGCGTGGGTTAAGTTGTTTTAATTACAGTTTTATTGTCAGTATTGATGCAGTTTGCAGGACAGTAGACAAAAGTCAGTTAAGGATATGTGAAGTAGTTGTTGGAGTCTTTAAAACATGGAGACAAATATCGTAAACGTAATTATTAAATACTTAAATAGATGAAAAGATGGAAGGATCTATGAGAGAATGGGTACATCAATCTATTTATGGATAAATACATGAATGAATCATGGATAATTAATAATGGCTAAATTGATGGATGGATTAACAGATGGATGAAAATAGATGAATGGATAATGGATAGATAGACATGGCTAAATTGATGGATGGATGAACAGATGGATGGACAAATGAAAAGATGGATGGAAAGATTGATGGACATATAAACGAGATAATGGATAAACGGATGATGAATGGATGGACATGGCTAAATTGATGGATAGATGAACAGATAGATGATAAATAGATCAATGGATGATGGATAGACAGACATGGCTAAATTGATAAAAGGATGAACAGATGGATGGATGAATGAAAAGATGGATAGATAGATTGATGGACATGGTGAGTTTAATGGATGAACAGATGATAAATAGATGGACATGGCTAAATTGATGGATGGATTAACAGATGGATGATAAATAGATGAATGGATAATGGATAGATAGACATGGCTAAATTGATGGATGGATGAAGAGATGGATGGATGAATGAAAAGATGGATATATAGATTGATGGACATATAGATGAGTTTAATGGATGAATGGATGATGAATAGATGGATGGATAGATTAATGGACAGGTTTCATGGATGGATAGATGAACAGATTGATAGATGGATGAATGGATTGACAACATATGGAAGGTATGACAGATGGATGGACAGATTGATAGATGAACATATGTTCTGATTGATATATTGATGGATCGATTGAAAAACAGATGGATTAATGGATTGGTGGATAATTGGATGAATGATTGGTGGGTGGATGGATGAGTGGATAGATGGATAAATGGATTGACAGATGGACGGAAGGATTGATGGATTATTGGATAATGTGTCCTGAAGCCCCATTATTGGTTTGTATTATTTTCTTGAAACAAGAAAATACATAATAGGTCCCTGTACCAAGACATTCTCAGGAATTTAAACAGTCCTTCGTCATCCTCAAAATCAGTTGAGATTGTTTCAACCAACAACTGAGATGTTCCAGTGCTGGGTTTTGACCGTCAGAGTTTTTGTTAGGTGGCTTACACTCAGAAATGACATCTAACAGCTGAGGAAGATAAAGTTCTTCCCACCTACGAATGTTTGTTAAACAAATCTGCTTATTTATTATTTATTCAGGTATTGAATTCCCTCAACCTTAAATAAACTCGTAATAACTTGCCAGTAAATAAACCTCACCTCTCTTATGGTTGACTCTCCTTTGCAGAGTCGCCTTTAAAGTCCCCGGCTCTGTTGGTCCCGTGTGTCCAGAGCTCAGAGATCAATCAGGTTTCACTCAGAAGAGACAAGTTGCCTCATATCAGTTAATATATACACGCTCCACTCCGTCACAGCCGTCGACTCTTGAGGACCTCGAGCGTTTTTTTTCCCTCCGTAAACACACATTTTTTTCAGTGGGAGCAACAAATCGTGCGGCAACAGCCCAAACCTCTAACTCCGTAATTACACCCTGGAGAAGCCCGGTTGACCTGCAGAGGTGAGTTTGCTCGTCTCAGCAAGGGAGCCGCCCACCCTACCGTCCTCCTCCCCCCCCCCAGCACCGGGTCAGCCTCTCCACGCCCCGGACCCCGGCAGATCTCTGAGGTGCACATCGCTGCGAGAGTGTGAAAGTGTGACCTATGAAGTGGTCCGCCCCCCCTCCGCAACCCCCCACTCTTCTCTCACCATAACAAAGGACACACTCCTCCACTAATTTAATCCTCCGAGTATTGAGCCTGAAGTACTGCTGCCTCTTTGTTTTGTTTATCTCGCCGAGTGTTTCTACATCTCTCACGATATCATTAGAAGATACACAACACAGCGGCGCCGCATCACATGACTCTTGTTTCCAGGCAGTCGCCTTTGTTTGCGCGGCTCATTTCATGCGTGCGATTTCTACGTTGGCATCCATTTGAATCTGTGTTTAAGTGCCCTTTAAATCATTTACTGGCTGCATGGCTACATCTGGCCTGCAGCTTCGTGGCGGCAGCTGTGTTGCTACTCTCCCACACTCGCTCGCTCTTTATCATGCATGACACACTGCTGGACCACTGGAGGCTCCGAGCAGTTCATCACCGCAGCCTGCAGAGAGAAAGAAGTAAGCGTGGTCTGGAAAGACGGGGGTTTCAAGAGAACCCCCTATTAGGACGGGACATCCCACCGGCTCTGCTTGGTCATTCCCGCCTGATGATGAGGTAAAACTCCCCTCCTTTTTTTTTTTAACATCTCCTGGCAAATTGGTCACAGATCAACTTAATCCCAGCAAACCGGCGGGAGTTTTCCCGCCTTAAATTCCAGCCTGGGGGGAATCCGTGGCTCACAGTGGAGTGTAGGCTTTTCATTGCAGGGTTCTGTCAAAAGGACTTCCCCGCAGAGGAAAAAAAAAAAAAGGGTTGAGATGGAGGGGTGCGGAGGCAGGAGACTGTTTCCTGGTGTCAACTCTAACTGGGCTGGGAGTTTTCCAGCTTCTCTGAGGTACACTGATATGATCCTTTACTGCTGAGACACAGTAGCACTGAGGTGTCAGGTGTAAGCGAGGAAGGGGGGGTGGGGGGGTCACCGATCAGCTATCAGCATCTCTTAGTGGCTCTTCACAGTGCAGTTCCCGGTGCCCGTTGGATGTGGGTATCCACTTCTCCCTCTTCTATTAATACCTCGTTTTCAGCTTCATCTCTCCGTCAGCAGAGGGAACTACCTTACGGATGAAAGCGTCACACAAGAGACTGTGATCCACCGAGCTCATTTTGATTATTTGTTTGTTTCTCTTCGACTTTACTTCCATCGGCGCTTCGCTTCTGAGAGAATACAAGCTTGTTACCGAGGTCTCATCGCAGAGAAGGATTCTCCACGCCACACAACTTCCCTGACTTCCAAACGCACACAAACAAATACAGGATAATTTGAATCACGACTCAACCTAAATAAGTACGAGTTTCATTCTTGGAAAACTTAGAAACTGACCTCTTGCTGCCCCCAACTGATCTTTTTTACTTGCATGTTGCAGATGCGTTGTATGCGTTTAAACAGTACATGCATAATGAAGCGTCAGCCTCGACGCATTCTACTTGTTTGAAGCAAAAATTTCCTGATTTCTGTGGCTTCACGGGTCTGATCTGAGTACAAATAAAATGTAAATAAATTTGAATTAACTAGAACGGCTGTTTGACTCCATACTTAGCTGTGCTTAGACTTCAACACCTACACACACGTTCTGCAAAAGATTTACAAGTCATTTTTATAAAGTTTTTATTTGCTGGTCTCCAAGTTAAGTAATCGCTGAGGAAACATATGGAAAGATTCCCTCTAACTTTCTCAACTGAAGACAAAACAAAGGTGTCCGAATCAAAATGAATAACCTGGGTTTGCACCTTGGCTTCCTCCCTACTTGCCCAAAAAACAATTGTACATCATACAATATTTAATAACATTAAAAAAAATGATTTTCTCTTGAAAATGGTTGATTAGATGACTATCTATACTGGGACACCCTGGAAAGGTAGTCGATCCGTCCCATGTTTTTTAGTTTTCACAATAGTTGTGTAAACCTCACACATCTAAACCAGGGGCAGTCAATCTACTAAGTGGCCAAATTTACAAAGGATGATGTGAGGGGCCGTCAAGCAAAAATAGAGTTAAAGAAGAGTTAAAAGTATGAAATCAAAAATGTAAATCAAGATATTTACGCTTAAACTGCTATTGTTTTGTATCTTTATGTAACTTTCTATTTTTCTTATACAACTCACACAAGGGGAGAACAAAAAAAACTACAGTCATACTAGTAATGGCTCAAAGCAATAAATAGAAAATAAACTTGTTAGTTTCTACCTGACCTTTGGACTCAAATCAAAGTGGCACATGTTGCCCCCAAGCTACGCTTTGACCAGTGTTGATCTGAAGGTATCTTATTTCAGGAAAATATATAGCATAAAGGATTTGTGGATCCAGATGGTAACAAGCTGAAATCCATCAACCTGTCCCATAATCAAAATTTCTGTTATTTTGCTAAAAAACTGAGACAATCTAATATTCAAATCACCTCCTTGGCAGTGGTAATATACATTCAAGTTAGGCAAAAGCGATAGAAGATAACGGGAGAAGTGCTGCAGTGTATCCGGACAGGCAGTAATGGGAAACAGATTGAGGCTCAGATAAGAAGGCAGGGAGGTCTGGGTGACACGGTGGCAGGAGAGACTCGGGAGAAAGATCATTATGAAATGTTCAAAACTACATGACGATGAGGAATGTAAAGCCGTCTTGTCTATGACAAAAAAGAAAAATGGGAGTGATGCAGAGAAGGAAGAGTGTGTAATTATTCATCGAGAGTTTAAAGGACTAATGGACACACGTGTATCTGTTTTGTTCATAATCTCAGTTTTGAGTGAGGGAGTCTTTCATCTTTTCAGAAAAAAACGACAACATTTCTTATTTTTTTCCTCTCCTGCAGAAAAGGACCTTGTGACAGAGGAGGCTGATCTTTACAGAGGCATCTCTATTGTCTGCCTTCACGTCTGCTCTGCCTCTCGCCGAGCAACTGCAGCCACGGAAGCAGGAAAACGCGGCATCAAATGAGGATGTTGTGCCAGTTCTGGGCTGCCGTTCAACCGTAGGCAGACTGCTTCCTGCATATGTGGGCAGGACAACTCCATATCATCTGTTCCTTTGAGTAGATGGCTCTTTGTGGCGCGTTTGTCACAGGCATCGCCAGCACATGTTTGACAGTGATCAAATATTTGTGCTGCGAGTGAATCCTCCCACTCAAAGAAGAAGCTGCTTAGAGCAGTTAAATGAGGATTCAGCAGACATGACCCGGGTTTTTAACTGCCCGAGTCCTGATTAGGGGGCAATCATCGACATTGTATCTTCTTGTCCCTGTTGTTGTGCTGCTGGACTCGTTTGTTTCCCTGAATATGATCAGCGATGACACAGGCTGGACTCGTCTTCTATCGCCTAATGAAACTATCCTGACGCATCACTCTCCGACACTAACTTTTATCTCCTGTCCTCCTGCAGACTGCAGTAAAATGACCATTATTCTTCCAGTGAGCGTCACTGTCTGTGTGCCTTTGTGTGCGATCGTGTGTGTTTATGCCCGTCGTCCATGTACGCCAGAGGAGCTCTCTCTATTCATCAACATGTCACCTGTAATGGCTGCTAAATTAACCATGTGTTTCAGGGAACAGAGCCGGCCTGATAAATCTCTCTATAGCGGTGTGTGTGTTTATGCGTGTGTGTGGTCGACTCCCTCTCACCTCTACCGTGACCTCCACAGGCGGGGGATCCTCCATCAAGACATTTCGAATACAGACGTCAAGGATAACATCACCAAATACCAGAAAAATAAAACACAAACGAGAAAGAACAAATAACGTATTTAATACGTTTGCTGGTGATGAGCATCATTTTTCATGTTTGGAGTTGTTATGAAAGCAGTGTTGGATAAGATGCAGAGATTAGACCTGGTGTTGCTTTGGATGATAACGCAATTATTATTATGCAGATGCAGCGCTGCAATATTGGTTCCTGTTTGGTGATCTAATCGTGCCCGTTTTAAATTGCAGTTAGTGATGTGGAGAGAGACTTTAATGTACTGGAGGTGCAACCGTTCCACTCCTGCGTAGACGATCTATCAGGCGGCTTTTTGGTTTCCCAAACATTGCAGATTAAAAGGTTTACCTTTTTTTGTACGTGAGATTGGGCCTTATATATATTAATTCTGATTGGTACATTTTTGCTGATCACATCCAGCTCTACTGCTCATTTGATCCAACTGACCCCAGAGGGTGAACAGTTTAGTCAATTGTTTGCTAGAAATCAAACAGTGGCTGAGTGAAAACACTTCGAGGGTTGAGTCAGTACTTGGGTGACTTAGGTCAGTCTTTCAAACTGGGCCTGAGAAACCTGGGTGTTGTATTTGAAAAAGGCGTGTCTCTAGTTCAACACTGCAGAAAACTGAGCAGGTCCTGTTTCTTTCAACTGAGAAAAATCTCTAAATTTAGAAAAAATGTTGTCACAGCATGATCCGGAGTTTGTAATCCATGCGTTTGTGTCTTCTCGCCTGGATTATTGCAACAGTTTCTTTTCATGTCTTAACAAGAAGGAGCTGTCTCGCCAGCAGTTGATTAAGAACTCTGCAGCGATAATTCTGACCTGCTCTAGTAGAAGAACTCACATTTCCCCAATCCTTAAAACTCTTCACTGGCTGCCAGTTTCTTTCAGGATCAACTTTAAAATTCTCTTTTTTACTTTCAGAGCTATTCATGGTCAGGCTCCTCCTTACATGATTGATCTGATCCAGCCTTACACCCCAGCTCGGGCTCTTAGGTCTGTGGATCAGAATCTACTGATGGTTCCTCGCGCACGGTTCAGGACCAGAGGAGAGAAATCCTTCCAGGCTGTTGCTACTAAGCTTTGAAAGATCTTCCTCTCTCTTTGCGCTTGATGGATCTACTGACTCCTTCAAGAAACATCTGAAGAAACGTATTTGTGCAGTCTTTTCCTTGAGACTCCTGTGTTGGTCTCGGTGTTGTCTTGACCTTTAAAGCATCTATTTTATTGGGTATTTTATTGATGGTTTAAGCGCTTTGTGACCCTGGTCTAGAAAAGCGCTATACAAATATTACTTACTTACTTACAATGTATTACAAGGAATTATGCTTTTTTTTTTCACACCATTTTGTATGCACATCAAAACCCTTAGGATCCTCAACTATATGCTCTAATATTAGAGGTGTTATGTCGGCCAACACAAAGCCGCACTGCACTTGTATGAAAATATTCCATTCATTGATCTTGCTTCTTATATTCAAGTGCACCTAATGGTTCTCAATATACAGTAATTGAAGTGCTTTGAAAATGTTTTTTACATGTCCAGAACATGTACATATGTAGTAATTGTTGAAAATAGGCCCTATATCTTTTTCATGCTTGTTCTATAATTGTTATATATATTATGTATGTATATATATTATTATTAATAAATATATGTAATATTACAACGTTGAAGTTAAAGTCCAATCCCCCCTGTTTTTTTTAAAGTTCACAATGTAACTAAAAATGATTTACACATTCTAGCCTCTGGCCTTATATTGGCGTACATGTTAACATATTTCATTAGAATCTAAAGTGAAAAGATATATTGCTATAACATTTTCATTTATTTATAATGATTTATAACCACCTTCAACACTATCAGTATTTGGCAGTCAATCTCAGGGCTTTACAAAATCCTTATAGCAAAGACAAGGGGCATCAGACTCAATTACTCAAAGAGACAACATTTTTTAGCAATGAAGATCACTGGTCGAGCAAAATGTATATTTATTAAACGTTTTCAAACAGGAGATATTGCCATTTCCTTTTCTTTCCTGAAGGTGCAACCTACTTTAAATTTGCTAATGTTTGTCCCCCGATTCGAAATATTTCTTTCAAATTTAACCCTTCAGATTAGTTAAAGATTACTTTATTGTTCATGATATCAATATTAATATGATTCTACCTTTCATCCATCCATCTGTTGGGCCACATTAAATGACACGAGAGCCAGATTTGGCCCTTGACCCTTTAGTGTAGTATCTGTGACATCACTCTTACTGAACCACGCTTTTGAAGTCCATCTGTGGTTGCGGCTGACTTTGAAATCCAGTTTTCAGTTTTAGCCAGCTTTGGTCAAGGGTTTCCACTCATTCTGCAGCCACCCTTAAGGAGACACTTCATGAAATAGTGTTGGTTTGATGAGACCTTGCAATACCACTGTGTAGTAAAGACACTGTATCATGATACCACTGTGTAGTAAAGACACTGTATCATGATACTACTGTGAAGAAAAGACACTGTATCATGATACAACTGTGTAGTTAAGACACTGTATCATAAAACTGCTGTGTGGTAAATAAACTCTATCATGATACTGCTGTGTAGTAAAGACACTGTATCATGACACTGCTGTGTAGTAAATACACTTTACCATGACACTGCTGTATAACGAAGACACTGTATAATGATACTGCTGTGTAGTAAAGACACTGTATCATGATACTGCTGTGTAGTAAAGACACTGTATCATGATACTGCTGTGTAGTGAAGACACTGTATCATGATACTGCTGTGTAGTGAAGACACTGTATTATGATACTGCAGTGTAATGAAGACACTGTATCATGATACTGCTGTGTAGTGAAGACAGTGTATCATGATACTTCTGTGTAGTACAAACACTGTATCATGATACTGCTGTGTAAGAAAGAAACTGTATCACGATACTGCTGTGCAGTGAAGTCACTGTATCATGATACCACTGTATAGTAAAGACACTGTATCATGATACTGCTGTGTAGTAAATACACTGTATCATGATACTGCTGTGTAGTGAAGACACTGTATCATGATACTGCTGTGTAGTGAAGACACTGAATCATGATACCACTGTATAGTAAAGACACTGTATCATGATACTGCTGTGTAGTAAATACACTGTATCATGATACTGCTGTGTAGTACAAACACTGTTACAGGCTAGGTTATTGATGACTGAATGTGGAGTTTTACAATAATTCCCATTATTGCAGTTAAATGTTTTAAAAAAGTTTATTTTAAGCTTAAATACCAGTTCTTAATGAACTCTTTTCGATGTGTCAAATGTTAGGCTTCCTTTTTCAGTATCAGCTCAGAGTGTAAGCTAAGCTGGGAAAATGTAAGATTTGCATCAAATGAGTATCACGTCTCAATATTTACACATTCACTGGGTTCATCTCAGGACCAGCTCTCCGTCGACTCCTCGGGTTTTAGCCGCTGGATTAAAAAGCTAATTCAAAGAGACACAAACTGCTGTGATGTTCTTTTAATGGAGACAGATTCTTCAATGAACCAGATAGATCAGGGATATTTCTGCATTTTGAGTATGTATAGAGCGGGATCGCCCCCATTCCTCTGTGGCCGACACACAGCATTAATATATGCAAATGATGAGCCTCTGGAATTAAACTATAATAAAATGTGGTCAGTGTTGCACAGTGAGAATCCAACTTGAGGCGGCTCAGGATTTATTTAGTCTGTATGTGTGTTTTGATGGGGGAACTGTCCAGGGTGTCCCCCCACAGCATTTCAATATGACGGGTGTCAAGCATATTGAAATGTTTTTTTTAAGTAATTTTATGTGGCCTGCGAGATGGTTGGCTTGAAAAACAGTGGGTTTATGTTCATGTTGATATCGTAACCTATAAAGATGCCAGTGTTTCCCAACTGACCATTATGTTTCAAATCTTAAATACTTCCTCTCCAACATGCAGTAAGTCACTCATAATGACCTTGAAGTTATTATTTTATAAAGTTCTCCCACGGCGAACAAGAGGTTACGAGAGTGAACCCTATTATGACGTAATAATGGTTTTCACTCCTCCTCCATCCAGCTGTAATCACTCCCCGCTTTGTTTATACAACAAGCCTTGATGTTTGATAAATCACCGCAGAGTGAGTGTAGTTATGACAAACAAGATTTCATCTCCAGAAAGTGTTTCAGTGGGCGGGGCTGAAGCACATTTTCTAATTTAAATATTTCAATGAAAAGTAAGTTTTTACAAACAGACACATACTGATGACACAAGAGAGGTCTATTTAAGAGACACTTAAATCAACACATTAGTTGCCTTTTGATGCATAGTGTTTTCTAGAAGGATAAACACAGAGATAAATAAGATATATAGAGTTTGTCCAGAGGAGTTGACATACACACAACACATTTGGGCCCCTTTAATAGAGATTCAGATTTCTCTTTCATATTTGGGCTAAAGTTGGGGCACTTTGGATTGGCAGTGGCTATTGCTACCACGTTACACGACCTGTCCAGGGTGTCCTCACCTCTCACCCAATTGCTGGAATTACATATATTAAAAACTTTTAATTTCAGAAAGACCGAACAAAGCAATATTCAGGTTTCCCCCAGCTGTCATGGAAACATGTTCATTGGCAGCATTAAAGACAATTTCTCATGCGGCTTAAGATCTTGGTAATCCATGGCATTAACTAAATAGAAAACAAAATAAACAACATGATGTACCACAGAGTGGGGAGCACAACCCAGGATCAGTGTCCTGGGGTGCAGATTGATTCATATCAGCTGGCTTCATAGACAGTGACCCGCGGCGGGAGCTTATCTTGGCTCATGCTCCGTCTCCTCTCCATTGTGATCCCACTGCTCAAGGGTTCGGACTGTCGGGCAGGAACAAGGGAAGAAAAGTTGGCTGAGGAGATGATGGATGGATACTTTTGTCGGTGCATGGAGGGAGGACGTGGACGGAAAGGGGACGTTGAGATGAAGACGTAGTGGAAAGATGGTAAGATTGTGTCTGATGGATCAAGGGGACGAAGGCGCCGAGAGAAGGACAGTCTGAGGGGGGGCTTCTCTCGGCAGAGTAATCGGGGCGTGATCAGCAGATGGAAGGGCAGGGACAGACGAATGAAAGGGACAGCTGGAGATATGGAGAAGATAAAGGCAGCAGTAGGACACAGAAGGAGATACAGAAGCATCGAGACCTGGGGACATGAAAGTTGGAGAAAAATAAACACTCAAAAAAAAGGGGGGGTTAAATGAATGTGGGGGTCCCAGAGACGATGAGTTAAATTGAAACAGAACGGATTTGGAAAACAAAAAACTAGCTTTTTGAACAAACTGAGCTTTGGCGATCGACTCTTCACATTGATCCAGCACAGACTGAAATTCACATTCCGATTCCAAAGTTTCCTTCCTACACGAGTTTGTTCAACAGCTCCATGGAGACGCTTCTCTGAGAGTTTAGTGTAGTTGGAGTTTGTCTTTAGGAAAAGCCTCTCCAGCTTTAAAAAGAGTACATACAGTAGTATATGTTACTGCAGATACAGTAATTTCCTCTACCAGGAGGTGGCAAAGTTGTGTTCTTTTGGCAATTTTAATCTAAAGCACATTTTAAATGAAGTAGTGGAAATGGTATTTCTTTTTATTTTAGTTTTCAAAGGGCATGGTTGACCTGACTGAAAAGTGAGTGCGTATTAGCAGTAGAAGATAATAACTAAAAGGGCAAGTATCAATACCCAATTATTATTATAGTGCTGAAAAAGGGTTTCAAATCATTAATAATATAATAAATGCCTGGGAATAATACAGGATTAAAAAAATCATTGAGTAGCTTGGCAGAGGTCTGCACTCGCTTTTTCTAGCTCAGGTTCAACTTGGTTTACTAGTATAAAATGACACACCTGTGATTACTTCCAGTTAATCGATACGATTTGTTTTATTTTTATTTCATGGCAGTATCTTAATAATATTTTGTATGCATGTCTTAAGATATACATAACGTAAAAGTAAAATAAATATATATAAACATCTTAAAATAATGTGTGTGTTGGTTTAAGAAAATAAAATATGCCAAAACAACACAATAAAAGAATGTGAAAAGTGAATAAATAAAATAAATCTCAAATTGGATTTAGCTATTATTATTATATTATTATTATAAAATTATAAAATTATAAAATTATAAAATTATAAAATTATAAAATTATAAAATTATTTAACTGAATAATTATTTTTAAAAAAGGAAAAAATATAGTTGTTAGAATCATGACTTTTGCTCCAAAGATACCATCAAATGGTTGTAATTGAATAAATATATGAACACAGGAAATGACATGAAACTGTGCAACTTTATCTAAATGGGTTTGTAACAGCTCTAGAAGAAATTGCATGACATTAGATGCATTTCATGGTTTCATCAAAGACTGTGCAAACTAACACTTGTCTAAGTTTTATACTGTGTTAAAGTGAAGACTCGTACAGTAAAGCCTTGGAAAAATAAGACGTCATTTGTGCTTGCCTTCAGCCATTCACTCCAACTTTTGTCAGCTGTATCAAGGATCTTGAGAATTCACATGAAACATTTAAATGGGTTTTATCGACTTGCATTTTCTATAACTGCAGAGAACCTCTTGTGGAGGATGACCTGCATGGTAATGAAAGAACACTGTGTACTGTCCTCCCGCGGCCTTCTGGACAAAACAAACCAGTGGTTGATAATCTCATCAGTGCAGCTGATACCAGTCATCATAACAACGTCTCACACTTTAGAGATAAGACCGACTGCCACAAAGTACAATCTCGAAAGGAAAAAAAAAGGTCAGTTAATGTTAATAAAGGTGTCTCTAAAGCCTCCGTTTTGATTAGGCTAGATCGACTCTCAGACAGCCGGAATAAATGAGTTATGGGAGCAACACACATCTTTACATCTTTTAACCGTCTCTTAGGCTCCCTCAGATATCTGAATATAATATTCAACATCCAGAGCATGTGGATGAAAGATGTGTCAAATATTTATTTATGAATTGTATTTGTCAAGGCCAGAAGTTCAAAACATGAAGACATTTTTTAAGAACTATTGCATCAGACAGTACGGATATCTTTGCCGAGATTATTCAAATCTGTTTTTCACTTTTACCTGAAATAAAAATAAACAGATATGACCAGATATTCTACATAGAGGAGGCCAGAACTTTTAAACTCTAGCATGCATATTTTAGACTCATTAAAATCTTAAAAAGTTAATTATTTCTGATTTCTTTTTTTTTGTTGAGAATCACAGGATCTCAGGAATAGCTTCTTGACTTGTCACAATTTCTTCCTCTTCCTTCCTGTCAAAGCCATAGATGACCCTGGCTTTTCGTCACATATGAGACGAGCACTTTATGTCCAATTCCAGCAGGTTATCGGGTCCCAGTGATCTTCCAGAGCAATTTTGACGTCTGTCAAGTGCGTTGACGTGCTCTGAAATTCATGGTTGGTGACTCATTTAGAGCCAGATTTTCAAACATGCCTTAAAGCTAAGCTTATTTAATTGAATTGGTTATTTCATTTCTCATCAGCATTCTTCACAAAGGTAAGATACATATTAAAAGTATTTAATAATAAAAACGTAACAATTCCAGCAGCAAGAAAAAGCGGATCGAGGCAAAAGCCTCTTAATTTTGAGCAAAATGTAATTTAAGATTTTCTCATCAGGAAAGACTGGTGACATAGTGGGACACACTGAATACAAAAGCCCACTTACTTATGGTGCCAGGAACCTGACATCAAATGCCCATGATGCAAAGCGACACTGTCTTTTTTCTATACGACCTGCTTAGCTGTCCCTACAGTACACAGTCGTTGTGGGTTGATGAGGCCTTGTGTAGGTAAAACAGTGTATTATAATACTGTGTCTTAATTTTGAAAGGCCACTAGATGGCACTCTGCTTTATAATGTTTGTCTCTGATCTACTTATTCAATGAAAATTAAAGTGCCTTCTAGTCGCGTTTTAAAAATAAGGACACTGTAATTACATTTTGGATCTTTCATCTATTTATTATCGACTATCTGAAACACCAGGCATTGCCAAGAAAAGTCAAGTACTTGGGTGGCTTTAGCAAAGGTCTGACAAAAGGCTAAAACATAGAGGTGCAAACATATAAGGATTATATATATAGTCGCAGTTGACATTCAAATTTTCATGTCATTTGTATTAAAAATTCATCAAAAGATTCACTTTAGATGCATTTAAGAAAGAAAGGCCATTCAAAAGTATCAAATAAAGTAAAAATAACTTCTTCTAGACCAGGTTTTGCTTCATAAAATGAAGTTGTTTTAGCCTCACTCCACTGCTAGCATTTACTAACGACTCCTAAATGAAGTGCCATTAGTTTTAATATGGAGTTCCCACTGTCTCACTGTCAGGGGCAACATCATCATTCAAAAGTCCTTAAGATCTGCTGCTAATATATTTGCTGAAAATCAAATAAAATTGTCACGCACATGTCAGGACAGTCGTCTGAGATAAATGTTGAAGGCTTGCTCATCCAGTTCCACTGAAGTCATGCTACCCACTTTTTTTTCTGGGCACTTTATTAATCATAATATTTCACACTGGCGGCTGGTGAAAAATATTCTGCATGCTTCTAACAACAAAAGAAAAAGTCGAAACTAGTGGTCCAAACTTAACTAAACTCTAAAACGACATGCTTTGATAGCTAATGATGAATAATAATGAAGAATATCAAGCAGAAGAGCACATTAACAGTCGCTCAGACCAAGCTCTTTGCTTGTATGACTTCTCTTTTATCTGAGCCTGTTGGGTAAATTCTATTTCTGGCTTTTCTGGTTCCGAGTTCCGAGGTTCTAACAAAAGACATTCATTTTAGTCGCCATTTTACCGCTGTCCAGTGCTGATCTCTATTACCGTTAATCAACTAAATTATTTAAAAAAAATAAAGTGAAACTATAAACAACCTGTCCTCTGCACTGGGGTACCAGATACCGTTTCTTCAAACAGACAACCATGACAGAGCAAATAAATTATATATTAAAAAAATTGTATAGCGGGGATTGAACCGGTGTAACCACGGATCCTCAGAGTTCAAAATGAGTGCTACCAAGAGAGCTAACCGAGCTAGTAAGATAATGTGAACATCCACCTTTATGTATTGCAACTATCAGGGTCGCTTTATCCAGCATCCCATATTCAGAGACGACGCTGATAGGTTACTTTTGCGGTGTTTATGTTTGGTTACAGAAACATGATGTCATTGACTGTACTCTTTAAAGAAGTGCCCCGGATTCGAGGGATGACATAATAAACCAAAATTTTGATCAGAACGTATTACAATACACGCATTACAATCCAAATATAGTTCATTGGTGTGAAGGGTTCCTCAAACCTATGAAAATATCACTGTTGATAGTTAATTTAAAATGAAAAGAAAACAAAACAAAAAAAAAGATTACAGCCAGGTTGGCAGCGCCTTCTATGGGCCAGCTGCCCCTGATATAAAATCATGCAAACTAACTAGAATCATTTATTAAACGTAGAAATCCATAATTGACAAGACAACAAAACTCTTGCTCAAATGGAACAAAACTAACAATACAGTTCTGAGAATGCAACGTAAATTGGTCGTAGAAAGTACTTAGAAGATGTTTCGATTGTGATGACGGGTGTAAACAAACTAGATACATTTGATTCCAGATGCTGAAGAGACACAGCAGACCTGACACGTGGCCGTTCATTGTGAACGAAAACCGTTATTTTTTTTCTTTTATGAGAAACTTTAGCGTCTTCTACCATTACCATTTCACGTTGACGCATCTTCTCCCGCCCCCATTTTTTTTAACGCTGCTTTAATTGTCTTCATTTCGTACAGCAGCTCTCCTGTACTTCCCCTAGTTACTCTTTTATATTAATTAGCACGGGCAATATCAGTGCCGATTCACTGGATCTGACCTTCCCACCCTTTGGCTCATTAATTCTTCCATAAGTACAATCAGTTCTCGTCAGTATCTAACTTTTAATGAAGAGAGGGGCTGTTGAGCAAGCCCGACAACTTCTCGGGCGGCAATGAAACACACCACTACCTTTAATGCCAGTTATGACAACCTGAGAGTCAACCATTAGACGTGGAAACACTTGCCATTAGCAGACCGTAATAGCAGTGAAGGACAGTTTCAGTGTTTGGAAGCCATTGTTCCTCAAGGCAACCCTGTTTTCTCAACGTCATCCAGAAACATACATACATCCAGGTTAATTGGAGATTCTTAAGTGTCCATAGGAGTAAATGTTCGTTTTGTGTCTTAAGAAATAGCCTTTTGTTCATTGAGCTGTTGCTTAAATGCACTGATCTTGTGTGTTTATGCTTTTATATACATCATTGCCTGGCAACAACAATGTGGACAGGTACATATAGGACAGCAAACAGTTGAGCCTTAACGCTACAATCACATCTTAATAACCATCTCTTGTTCAACAATCTAAAGGTTGGCAGGATTTAGTGTATTGGCCATTGATACACATTAGGTATAAAAACATCAGACTTAGTGAGAACATTCCTATTTTTCTGCAGAAATGGAAGGTACACTTCTCCACCCTGTCACATGTGATCTGAAGTAGAAGGAGAAACGTGGCTTTCGAGTTTTTCACTGCACTCAAAGGACCTTCCACATGCTCTTCAGCTCATCAAGGACAGACACTTCAACGGCGTTCAGAGTTTTACCTTGTCTGGGCTTTCCTGTCCTGTTAATGGGAGCATTCAATAACAGATGAAACTTGTTTTGATCATTGTTCATTCAGAATAGCAAAGTTCTTGAATCAGGTAGAGCTTGAATTCCAGGTTCAAATTATTTGATTTCTACTGTCTGGTTGAGAAAGTTTCATTAACAGACTGCAGACAAGATCATCTTGCTTAGAAATCACATGAACACGGTTGATGCTTTCATGATGTGAGTGAAAGTGTGGTTTGTTCATTACATATGGATTATTATTTTCAAATACAAATGCAAATGTTGAACATGATAAAGTATTTATGAACATCCAGCTATATCAATAAATAATGCCTATTGATATACCATGACCCAGAGGAAGAAAGATAAAAATGACAGCAAAAAAGAGTAAATGAATAACACAAAAGAGATTTTAAAAGAACATAGAAAGAATGATCACAAAGTTATACATATCCAAAGAGGGATGTGTAGTATAAGGGGTACTGTAGCAAGTATACAATGCAATATTAATATATATATATATATTTTTTTAAATTAAATCTAAAGGGTTCATTTTCTACTCGCACTCATGTCTTCTAAGGGTTAAGTAATCAATCTTTTTTAGACTTTAGACTTTCAATTCAATTCAATTCAATTCAATTTTATTTAAAGTATATTTTCATAACAAAGTTATCTCAAGACACTTTACAGTTGAAGTAAGACTATAGTGGAGAAAGAAAAAACAGATCCCAGCAACTCAATAACGAGTAAAGCACAGTGAGGCGTTGGCGAGGAAAAACTTCCTTTAAGAAGGCAGAAACCTCGAGCAGAACCAGACTCATTGTTGACGGCCTCCTGCTGTGACCGGCTGGGAGAAAGGATGGGGGGGGGGTAGACAGAGGGACGGAGAGAAGGGTGAGGGAGGATACAGTGAGAGGAAGGGGAGAGTATAGAAGAGTTCATGGAGGTGCTGGAGTGAACTCTGGATCTGATGACGTGGTGGAGATCCTGGATCAGCAGCATCTCTGGAGGTGGAGCCTTGTCCTACAAATATCGCAAGTTAATTTTGTATTTGAGGTGAACCATCACTTGTGTTTTTCCCCATGTGTTTTAGCCAACTGCACCTTGTAAGAGATACGAGTGGCCTAGATGTGTTTCAAAATTGTCAGAATGATTAGCTGAAGCTTCAACTTTATATATACTGTATATATATATATATACAGTATATAATTATTTATACCATTCACAGTTCACACATATTTTCTACTAACCCCTCCTATCCAAACTTGTCTTTCCTCGTCAACACTAACCAGTAAATTCTTGTACTTTAACTCTGCTCGATGAGCAGAAAACTTTTATTCCTGTTAAAGGGGCATTTTAAAAACTTGTTTCAGACAACTTTCCTAAAATCATAGACTGAAGATCTGGATATTCTTTAAGTGAGATTGGATTCCGGCTACAAGAAGACCTTTTCTGGTTCTGCTGACCTCAAAGCTATACCAAATAATGAGCACATTGCTTCTCCCTCTTTTTTTTATCAGTGCTGTTGCGAAAGCGTCTTTAAAGACAATGGTTGGAATGTACCTGCAGCACCATGATCAGACACATATTTCAGAAGATTTCAGCATTCTTCCGGGTTTTCAGAAGAAAGTCTTTGATTTCTATAGCAACATAAGTCGTCTATAACTTACTTATGAATAGATGTCTATGTAAGGGTTCGTGCAGGGAAGTGTCCACATTTGAATGCATTTGATGGATATAACAGAGTCGTAGATCGTGTGATCCGCAGCAGGGAAAGTAGATTGCCAGTTAGAGAGTATTTGACACAGGAGGCAGACAGGTAGGACAAGGACAGAAGGAAGGCATCAGTCACTGAGGCACTCGAGGCTTTCATCATAACTAGTTAAAACAAACTGTGCCGTTTCCACGCCGACAAATCCTGACAAGCATTTAATGGACACAGAGTCAATGAAAATTAAAAAAAACCTTTTTCGCATGGTTTGGATCATAATATTATTTATTACTACTGTTGGTGAAGGGTGTGTAGTGAAGACACTTCGTCATGATTCACTAGATGGCACTCTAAGTTTTAAAATTGTACCAGTTTACATTTAATACGCAGATCATAGCAAAAAATTAGAAACCAGAGAGCACATCTAGTGGTCTTTAAAAAATGTAATACTAGGCCTCATCAACACATCACTAGTACACAGAATAGGAATTTATATTCCTGAGACTTTTGCAACATTTTAAAATAAACATTAAAATTAGACATAAATAATGTTATTTAATTATTCACAATACTTTCCTTAGGTTTACAATCATCTCCACTTCACCTCCAGGTTGTTGCGGCTACACCAGCCGATCCACCTCCCACCTATAGGTGGTGTCCGAGATGAGTCCTATGAAGGTGCACAGGGAGAAGAGCCAGGGAAAGAACTCTGCCCTCCCGGGATCGGGTGTTGAGGGAGTTGTCCATAGTCGCAAATGCTGGCTCCGGTTTGCCATTTTGTATGTTAGTGCCAGTGGACATAAACTATTCCCGTCAAGTGAATAACACCCAACCAAAAGGCATGCCTGTTTTGATAACATGTGGATCCCCCAAACCTCATAAAAAGACTTAACTGTCAGGACCATTTAAGTAGTGTGACTTTGCACACAGTCAGGACTCAAACTGTTTTTTTTTCAGATGGATCCAGACTTTCTACAAACAATGTTGGCTGTTAAGATGGAGAAAAAAAACGAGCCAGAATCAGAGAGGAACAACTTGTGCTTGTTAATATTTTTCCTGAGCTCTTTCCAGCCGCGCATCACAGCATGCACGCTAGTTTCAGAGAGCACAATTGAATTGTTTTGTAAGTGATTAGAATATTTTCTGTATCTGAGGCAACTGTCACTTCAGTTTGCAAAAAGAATAAGTGATCTAAGTTGCCCTTTAAGCGGAGCAGATGGCGACCATGTTGAGGCTGTTAAGGCTTGTTTCAAGATATTTAACAATTAAACAGCTTTTTTAAAGTATATTTTTCCAATTAAAAATGAATTTCATTCTGCATGATTTTTTTGTATTTTTTGTATTATTATTGATTATTAATCCTGTATAACATTACAGCAAATACACATCTCTTCACATATTGTTATAAAATCTCAGATCCATCACTGGGTGTCCACATTTGAAATGGCTACAGCCTGCAAAAAGTACTTGATTTACAATGTCAGATTGTCAGGAAAAACCGTCTAATCTAGTATCAATGGATTACACCTCAAAACATGAATTTAAATTTATGGTACCCGACCAACACCAGAGAGATAGATATGTGCAAAATCTGGCTAAGGCAGAGTTTTTCTTTTTTTAAAAAAACACATGCCCCTGGTTTCCTTTATGTAGTTCAATTAGACATTCTTTCATTGAATTCTGTTTCACTTAACCAAAAGCAAGCACTTCAAATCAAACATAGAGTCACAGACAGTTAAGTAACATAACATAGGACAATAAATAACACACAAATAGAAGGTCACTACAAGGTTTCACTACTGACTATAATCCAACATGATATAAATGATAACTGAAGACGTTTACCTTGAGTGTATTTGTTGCAACAGCATTTGTCTTGTTATATAGGATATTTGTTATGTGTGGTGTCTCCATGACTGAATGTTTTTTTTTAAAGGGCCATGTTTGTCCTTTGTGTGGCTCAACTGACTTCATCATCACGGCATATAAATCTCCTTAATATCCTGGTTACAGAAAATGAAAGTGGCTTACAAATGATGATTTCATCGTTTGTGTGATAATCAGCTATAGAAATGTTTATCTCTTTGTTGTCAGTCATCAGGAAGAACATACACAGTATTTATTCTTTTTTATCTTAGTTTAATTACTTACTTACATGAAACCTATTGATAAGAATACTTGAATCACCTACAGTATATACAGTAAGTTTCAGTTGCAGTTTGTATTGGAATGTTACTTATCTGCAATGTCCCCTGTTTTTCTGACTGAGTAGCAGGAAAAAGGCTCAAATCATAAGTGAGAAAGTATGCTGAATATTCTATGATCCAACATCACCTCAATATAACTACTTGAGTTTGAATGTCCTACCAAGTTTAGTTGCAACACATAACTCTGCTCAACCTTTAATCTCTGGCATCAGTTACAATAAATGTCTTGTCTAATATCTAACATGAAGCCTTTATTGGTAGGAAACAAGATGAAAGTAGGTAAAAGAAATGTTAAAACTCTGGAGGTCCAAGTAATCAATATTCAACAAACGAATTTGCCAACATTCTCTTGACGTGCTTCATTGCTCTCACATTCCTGACCTCAGCTTCTTAATATTTCTTCTAAACAACTTTTTTCCAAGTCTTTAAATAAAGCCTGTCCATGGCACAGGGAGGTGTGGGGGAGTTTGGTTAGGATTGTGTTTGGGGCTATGTGCCAAAAGGCTTTGCAACTTGTTAGACTGAATAAAGCGTGTGTGAAGTTGTGTAGAGTTTGTGTGCCATCGTATTATCTCTGCTTGTTGGAAGGGAGAGGTCACAGCTGGGGGCTAAGCTCTGTTATTCCATGTGAAGAGGCTTCTTGTTGTGGAGCCCATCTTGCTCCTCTAATGAACTATTTCACCTGCTACTCTCTTCGCTCTTCGCTCTGTTGTCAGGAGCCGTGGGCAAAACTAGCACAACGCAGCGTGATAAAACATGAAAAAAAGTATTAAGTGAGTAATCAGCTACAAAGGCAGAGGCGGCAACATTGTTTTTGCAATGTATTTGTGTTGGATGTTCTCCTCCAAAGAAGTGAGACGTGGGTTGTCTTACTGTTACCCAGCACAATTGAAAAACTGGCTAATTCAAACCTTAGAATATTGTCGAATTTCCCAGAGCATAACTGAGACGATGATTATGAATACACCTGGATTAAGCAGACTGAGGCTTATACATCCACTGAATGTGACACTCATAGTTGTTCCCGCTTCATCATACTGTGTCAGCCAACACTGAGCTGAAGTTGAAGGGAAATTAATTTTAATTCATTCATTTTTTGGTCTCCAGCATTGTATTAATGGCTTGGACAACAGCCCGTTTCCCCCACATTCTCTACCGTGTTGGTTCACCTGGGTGGTGCTAATTCTGGCAGGAAAATCTGTTGTGTTACCACCCCTTACTCTTCATGTCTTTAACTTTCTTTCCCCTTCTTCTATAAGCAGTTCACAGGGCCGTTTCAGTCAGTGTGTGGCAGGACCATCCAAGGCAGTGTCTGAGTGTACGAGCTCATGCTTGCCTATGGAAAGTCCAGCGTGTTTGAAGGGCTTAATGATTAGAGGATTGCTGGCAGCCATGTGTCATTAGGAGGTCCCACCAATCTTAAACTGCCAGCTGAATATCAGGAAACAAAAGATTACACAGGAAGATTTCATACAAAATAAGATGTAACCGGCAGAGATGGTAACATGTTGGGTATTCACTATATGAGATAACCATGTGACAAACATTGGTAAAGAGGTGGGATGAGTCCACATGTTGTGTCATTAAATTGGCTCAACTGGTTGTTGTCTTTTTTAGCAACAGTGGTGTCGCTAACAGTTTGAAATATAAAGTAGAAAGGACTTTTTAAAACACCCCTCAGAAAATAAAGAATGTAATGAAGGAGAAATTAATATTTTTTTCCAGGACATTATTCCATATTGAATGTCTCAGTGGTACCAACACACAGAAGTTGTTAGGCTTACCAACGGTCATGACACAGATACATATATTACATATTTTATTTAAATTAGGTTATCCATATACATATACCATATAGCATACTGGGATGACAGCGTGCAACAGTGGGTAAGATTGGATCAACAATAAGAACCAACAATCTTGAGCGTCTGTAAGCAAAGGACTGCTCCCCCATCCGGGTTTCCCTGTGTAGTTCGGAAAAGCTCCACCCTCGCGCTACCCAGAAAAAAAGGAATAAGCATAAGGTAAATTAATGAATATAGATCTCTGCTTTCATAAATACCAAAAGCAGCAAAGACCAGAAGGTAAATCATTTGAAAAAAATAATAACAATTTCAAGAGAATAAGATTTGACATAGTTATGAATAATGAAAACCAAATCTATGGAACAGTTTGTTTTCCGTCAAACTTGATCAGTTTTATAGTTACACTTAATTTGTTAGCGCCACATAAATACAAACAAAGGGTTTTACGTTGAACTTCTATCGCAAAGTGCAAATACATTTTTCAAATGAATTAATGTTGGTGATTTTAACCAAAGTAGAGAGACCTGCTTTTCGTACACCTCTTTAACATAAATAATAATTAAATTAATATCCTGTTCATCATTTTATTAATCAATATTTAGACTAGATGTACAGAAGGGCATAATAACTGTGCATCTATTGTTTTTATGTTGGCAGTAGTACTTCCCTTCAAACCCAGCAAGACTGTCGGCTCGCCAAAATGCAACACACACACTGGAGAAGTGACACTATTTGGTTCCAAAAAGTGATTGTTCCAGAGAAACAAACAATCCATGTTGTTTATGCATTGAACTGCTGGGAGCGACAAAGCAGAGAAGAATAAACTGAACAGAAAAACAAAGTTAAAGATTAGACGTGGCGCTAAGGCAGCCAAGACAGTTGGAGGGAAAGCTCTCAAAAAAGAAAAGAGAAATGTTTTTGCACTTTGTTTGGTTTGAGAAGACGCACCTGAAGCTCGGCGCGTTTGGGATTTGTCAGCTTAGGTTCAAACACATTCAATTTCCGCTCGAGTTTATTGGCGAGCTCACACACTCATCGATGAGACTATATTCAGGTGTTCTAGCTTAAGGCAGTTAAACAACTCCAAAATTATCTTTGGAAAGCTTTCCTGATTTTATTAGCAGTTTAATTAAAAATATATAATTTCAGCTCAATACTCGTTTTAATTTTGAATATTCTAATATACCACATGTTTTTATTACTACTTTCAAATTCATTATATACACATACATAAACAGGTTTAGATTTTGAATTATTGAAAAAAAAGATTCTAATCACTTACAAAAATCAGTAAATATCTGTATTTACGGTCAAAATATAGAATTTTCATCGGCTTTTAACTTTTCTTTTTTTTGTAGGAGTTCAAAATTAATTGTTGGCATACCTACTCTTTGAGCCAACCATTTCGAACTCTTACGAGCAACAAAAAAAAACATTTGGCCAGCCAGATTTGTCCCATGAGCAATGAGTTTGACAAGAGTGATCCTTGTTGACCATATGGCACTTAAAAAAAAAAGTCATAAGTCATAACTTGGTCACTTTATGCTTTAAACAATGAATACAGTATTACATTTAAAACAAGTCACTGCAAGTGCAATAAAAACCATCATTGGACTGGACAGTTTAAAGCTAATTAAATAACAGCCGGCACTTTGTCCATGTGCAGCTTTTTGCACGACAGCGTTTCTACACTCACTCTCTCAACATGAGGGAATCGCCATAATCTATGTATCTGTTTTAAAATAGAGAATCTACTAGAGAGAGGGAAGAAAACAAAACAGACAGAATGTAGCAAATGAAGGCCTCTGCAAAGCAGCTCATAAATTGTGTATATATATATATATAGATAGATAACATAAAGAATTACCCATGATTCAAAAGTTGTGTTGACACTTTTGTTATCCTTGTTTTTTTAACCTGTAGATGAAAGTTTCACCACAAATATAGGGAAGAACAATAAGGAAGGAACACATTAACTTTGCGATAGCCATTTAAGTAACAGATTCTGCTCCGACAACTAAGCTGAACTATTACCTTTTTATCTGCTGCATGGCACAACAGAATGTTAAAGTTCCAAAGAGGGTTATTTGATTTATTGAATAAATAGTGTTATTTATTTCTTGACTTTTTTTTTCTGTGAAGAACCCAGAAAGGGTTATTTGGTTATGTGTGGGTTTTCTGGAAAACACGTTTTAAGTTAAAGAAACACTTTTTCTGTTACAAACTGAACCCCGGTCCCCCATCAGAAAAGGGAAAATGTATATGGCCTCTCACAGAAAAAAGTTTGGTGACCTCTGCTATTAGGATATTGATGATTAATGAGTCACATGCGTTTTGATTTTGCTAGTTTTGAAAAAGAAACACGGCAGCAGCAGTTAGAAGCCATACAAGTGATTTACGTTGACTTAACCCTTAAATACTGATGGAAAACTTCTAACTTTTTACATCAGTTTCTTGACCCAAAAAAAAATATTTTGTTAGCTTAAAGGGATATAAATAGCAAAACAGCAGATCTGAGGATACTTGGATGAGTTCATCCAGAGCCAGTAAAACTGGGAAGATAATAATGATGGTTTATTTAGGATTTTTTTTTAAAATGGAGGCAAAGTAAATGAGGACTTTGGTAATGGATGTATTATGAAGAAAGTTAAAAGGAAGACAACCAAATGATGCCGTCAATGAGAAAATAAGAAGGAGAGCTTTGACTAGAGAGGATTTCTAAGATATTTTAAGGGAACAAGAAATATATATTTGTCTAGAGCAATTAATGGTGTCACGCTGCCAAATCTGTCCTCTCAACAGATGGGAAGGTGAAATCAAGAAGACCTATTCTGACCACGAACTAATCAGTGAACTCTTCTTGACAGACTCGAGCACTCGTCGTGTCACCATGTGTCCTGCAGCACAGACTCCCAGTGATTGTTCGAGTGGTATAAGGTAATCACGAGGAAAACATTGAAGGATGAGTAAAAAAAATGACAGCTTGAGTCGCAGAATCTTGATCAACTTTATTTAAAAAAGTTCAGTTTGGTTTGAGAAATATGTGATGATTTATAGTGTTTCTAATCAGGAAAGAGCGAGTGATGGATACAAATATTCATTTTACCAACTATTTTTAAGAGAGCCTTTAGTTAAAACAAACACAGCGACTTTCATCATGTTGGAAAATCACTCCCTTTTTAAAAAAAAATCCTCTTGTCGTCGATTTAAAGTAGGTGTCTTATAAGGTTTATCACTGGTTCAGACTCGCAACAGTTGCATTCATCACTTCCTTCTCCATGGCTTTTATCCAAATCCCTGTTGATGCTTTGCTGATATTTACCACACTCGGAAAGCGCGCGAGGCACTGAGCAAGATCCGCTTGTCAGTTCAGGTAAGTGCGCCGGATCAATGGCGATCAATAGGTGTCAATAAAGGGCCCAAACTCAGTTGCAGCTCTCGTCTTTCCCCGCTTGTCTCGCACATATCAATATGTGTTTGTGGCTCTATATCAGCTTTAATGAAGTCTGTCCCTTCCTCTGCTCACACCTTTTATCTGCTATTGACATTTCTCTCCCGGCTTGTGATAACGGCTTATAAGTCAGCTTTATAGAGGCAACAAATAGAGTGGTAACTAAAGCGGCTGAAAGGGCATGGGCTGGAGGCAACTGGGCTTGTAACAACATGAATTATAGCACCGAATTGTCTTTATTTCTGATGGAGAAGAAACTGTTTTCCGCATTCTATAAAGGCTTTGCTTGGACACTTGTAATTGAGAATTGATTGTCAGCAGAGAGAGCAAGCGGTTGCAGTTATCAGAGTTGTTAGAAGATATGACTTGACATCCACTCATTCAATTCAACGCGTAATTGCTGTGGAAATGTGAAAATCGTTGTTTAACTTATGATGAGTTTCTGTAGAGTCAACTCGGTTCAGAACAACAACAGCGAGGTGACACAAGTATACCTGGAAATGTTTCTTATTATAATAGTTTTAATGTAGGGGGCCCTAGGGAGACCTCAGGAAACTGGAAGGATGGGAATTGAATATAATGTAAGACCAAAAAACCTGTTTTTCTGCTTGAAAGCTCATATCTAATGTTCATCTCAAGTTCCAGAATATGATCACCATATATCAAGTTTAGGATAAGATCAAATTAATTTAGAGCCTCAAAGGGAAATTCCAGGTTTACAGCAGTTAAAAACCAACGCAACAGAATATGAATATACAATAAAATAGAAAAGAACACACCTAAAAAAACATTTATAATAATAAAAAAAAAAAAAGGTTAATCTACCTGTTTTAAATAGTTTTACAAAGTTCACAGACAACAAGAAAAATGGCCATAATTTCATTATTAAGAAATGCTTAAGAAATTCCAAAAATGATTCGATGTTTCTTTATATATTAAGAAACATTTGCTGCCATAGGCTAATGGTGTTTTGGGAATCCCTGTATTATATCATGGGAAATATTATAAATCTGTGCATTGTGCAGCGGATTATCTCTCACTGCTCGTAATTGCATACCATGGTTTCTATACAAGATTTAGCAAGAAACTAAATCCAAGGCTTCATTTTCCATGAAGCCTTTTGAGCTTGAGATAATAAAGGAAATGTAATATACAATCTATCAGCTCTCAGTTGATCATCAGCCTGCCTAAAATAATAAAATATATATATATTATTAAGAGTTTCTTTTCTTCACTCAAAGATAAACCTAAACCCCTAATTTTTACCACTGTGATAAACAATATTGAATATTATTAAAATACAATTAATAACGTTTTTTTCAACCTTGTTCTTTTTATTTAATTAATTAAAATTGTAATATTTGTTATTTAAAAAATATATACATTCGAGTCACACAGGTTACATGGATGTGATGAATTAAATTATGAATACAAGTTGGTTGCTCCCTTGTTGTTGTTTACATATTCCGGTCGAACAAGATAAGATGTTAAGAGTTACAACAAGTCATGGTTCAAAATTACCAATTGAAAATGAAAAAAATAATGCAAAATCAAAAAGAGAAAACACAGCAAATGTATTAAACTTTTGATGTATTTTCCATTACTGATTGGTTTTACTAGTTAATAAAAAAAAGGTACGTTCAATATTTCTATACTTTTAGGATTAAACTTTAATATATTTACTTGATGCATTTTGTCTTTTGGCCAATCATTTTACTATGTCCACGACTGTGTAGACTGTTGCTGTGTCTCAAATCGCATACTTCTGTGCACTGGTGGTTAGAATAGTGTACATACCAACTAGTACGCAAATTCTCGACAGATATCGTATCACAGTATCGTGATACCTCATCAGCTGTTTCATGAGGCCTCATCAACTAATCACTAATATGTACCAATGATCAAGTGCTTAAGTTGTTTATATAGAAATGTATAGAAAGTATAGAAAGTATAGAAAGTATTTTATTTAAATAAAAGCTGTATTTGCCTTCTTACTAATTGTCATGCATTATGCATTATTGTATCATTATTGTATCTGTTGCTCCACGATTCCTCCAAATAAGGGTTGCTTACTTTCCGAGATCTTTAAGCCAACAATAACTATGGAAACAAAGCAGTTACACATGCTGGCAACTTTGGAGTCAATCATACACCAATCTGGATGTACAGTGTTTCTTAATGTATGTGTATTTCAGCCGAACTCTACCTGTCACTCAGTTAACGTCTCTCTGCGGAACACCTGTCACTTCCACCTACCACTGTGCTGCACATCCTGGGAAAATTGAGGTGAGATTGAAATGGTACCTGATGTCACTCCATCCCAAACGTGATGGGATGATAGCTTCCCCCCCCCTCATACTTATTTGTGAGTGCATACAGTTGGGTTGTTTTCGACGTGCAGGTGCAGGTGCAGCACAATGACGAACATCTGCACCTGCATGTTTCAGAGAAAGAGAGAGTGTTTAGACCTAAAAAGCCAAACCAAAATGGAGCGGCATCTGTCCTCTGTGTGTAATGTGGCCGGGCCTTCATTGTGATGCAGATAAGCGTCACCTCAGCAGCACCTCGGGTGATTAAGAACAATGTTTGTGAGAGTCTGTGTAAACAAACAGGTGTCCTCCTCTCCCTCTGCACCTCATTATAACTGCACTCATTTGGCTTTGCTTTATTTCCATGTGTCTTCGTCAGCTGTACGGCGTCTGCTCTGTGACCTGCACACAGATTCCTCGCCTTTTGGTGATTTCCTGAAGGTAGAGAGAGCAGCTCCTGCACAGCGAGAAGAAATGAGACGGTGAATTGCATTTCGGGAGCTTGAAACTGTAATATACCAGGTCATTCTCGAAAAACCCTTTGTTTAAAATCCAATTTATGAACTGTCAAAATGTAAAAATTGTGTCAAAACATATTTAAAATGTGTCAACACAATTAATTTATGTGCTTCTTATTATCCAATAAAAGTCACTGTGAAAACAAAACCTGCTTTTTTCAGATTTTGTTTTTCTCCAAACAAAAATAACAGCCAAGAAAGTGGTACCACTTCTGCTTTTTAATATAACACAATTTCTTTACGTAAATTTAGAGAGAGTGCCATCTAGCGGCCTTTCAAAATGAAGATACTGTATCATGATACAATGCCTCGCCAAGTTTCTACTGATGGGTTGATCATGAAGCAGCTGACGCTGTATCGTGATACAGTTTGAAAGTCCATCAGATGGCACTCTCAGCCATGCCATGTTTGACCGCCATCTAGTGGCCTTTTAAAAATAAGACACCGTTTCATGACATAGCCGATGCATCATCAACCCATCACTCCTAAGTGCCCGCTGAAGTAATTCTCAAGTGAATATTACAACCTTTTAACTGTTTTATATTTTATAAATTGAGGTCAAGAAGACACATCCATTAAGTTACAAATTACTCTGTCAGGATGGTAAAAAAATGACGCTTTAAAAAGGATAATATTTTCACAGATCTGTTCTTCAAGTAGAATATCATTTATTTGCAGGTCTAACGTACCAAGAATGTACTAGATGTTCTTTTGTGATGTTAAATGTAAGTGACGGCTGCTGCACGTGTGTATCAATGAGAGCAGAATGGAGATGCAAAAGTGATCATCCGAGTTCAATGACGTTAAACGAGCATGTGCGTATCCAGAGTTTCAATCCAGGGACGCCTTTGCACATGTTTGCCCCGGAGCTCCTGCACGAGCAGCAGAGTAGGTGGCTTTGCAGTCGGCTGCGGATCCTCTGCATCAGCATATTCTCTCTAGCGACCAATTAGACATGAAAAAAAAAAAAAAATCCTGAATAACTTTTCCACATTTGCATCTTTTTCATTTGCTTATCTCCAGCTCTACCCACGAAGCTGGATTCAGCTTCAGTGATGTCACACCTGCGAGATAATTGGATAAACTCATTTCAGAGTAAAAGCAGCAAAGCATCATTTTACTGCCTCCCTATTTCCCAATCCTCCGGGGAGCCACATGAACGATGAATTCCCGGAGACTCAGGAAGGAGTTTTTGATGGTCCAGTTAAATCTGACAGAAAGTTTGTTATGTTGAAATCTGGCTGCACCTTTTGTCAAGTCATAATAACGAGACTCCTGGATTTACTTTCTGGACTGGTTGTAGCAGGAAAAGTGAAACAGATCATTTAATTGGGAGATTTTGCGAAAAGTTGATACTGGAATACTTTGAAAGACAACTCTATTGTTTCAAGGTAAAGTTTCCTATTGATGATTAGATTTCAACTTTTCCATGAAGTGATGATAATGAGTCAAGAAACAATGGATTATAGTTATGTGTTATTCTAAATTATTTTTCCAAACGGTCTCCTTAGCCAGAAACTTCTGACTTCAGGCTTTTCCTTGAATTTCTCGAACTCCTGTGTTGTTCTCAGTATTATCTTGATCTTTAAAGTATGTACTTTTTTGAGTATTGTTTTGATTGTTTAAGCGCTTTGTGACCCTGGTCTCGAAAAGCGCTATATAAATAAATATTACTTACTTACTTACTTACTCACATCTACTACATAACAAAGAACAATAAGTCAACGTTGATTTTTAGCCAGTTTGGTTGATGTTGAGCAATCAATATTGATTTAATGTTGAATTATGTTAATATTTAAAATATGTCGTAGAATTAACAATGATTCAACATAAGAAAAATAGATGATGGGGGATGGGAAAATTTTGTGGTGAGAATTTGTGGCAAAATGATAACGGATATTTAAATAATTGTGATTCATTTTGTTAAAAACAGAATGAATACTTAGCCTTTTTTTAATCAGATAATGAGTTCAAAGTTCCTTACAGTGTTACAGATCCATGGAAATAATAATAATAATAATAATAATATGTTCAGGCAGACTTGGATGAGACTTGGATTCAAGAAAAGTTCAAAATATATAAGGTTCAGATTTTACCAAAGAATTTGACAAAATATTTATTAGATACACAAATGTCTTGTTATTTTTTAGATATACTCTAAAGCTGCCTTTCGGAGTCAGGCCTGTTTTTAACATCACACAACCAAACACCAATATATATAATTTAATTTAATTCAGACTGGCATTTAGTGCACATAAATCAACAAAATTGTTGTAAATCATGTTTTTTTTTAACTTTATGCTAAGCTATATGTTAGCATTCTCCCTTCTCAACAACATCAAGGGAATGTTTCGAATATATTCAAGACTTTTTGAGTACAAATAAGTCAATAAAACAATGTAAAAGAAGAAGATTGATGCTCTGCTGGCCCATTTATGTTTGACTCTGACTCACAGTGGGATTTCTTTTGTAGTCAACACCAACTCACTGCCAAATTGCAGTGTTTACACTCTGGCGCAGGCACCACACTTTCTCAATTTGGAAACCACTATCAACAGTTGCCACTTTTATTTTGGTGCTGGCATGTTACACAAAAACGATATCAGACACATTTGGTAAGGACACAATCTTAAAAGGTTTCACAGTACGGATCAGACGAAATATGGCAATTTTCCACATTTTAGGATTTCTTACGGAACGCTGCTGTAGCGTTATTTTAAAACAAGTTGATGGTCATTTTTACAGTCAAAATTCTAGTTAAAATAATTGGAAACAGTCGAAAGCAAAAGTCCAGTGAACACGTTTGTTTCCATTGTTGTGCCTGAACGAGTTCATTATTCTTTACTATTAGGATAATTTCTATAATCATTTAGAAAAGTTTAATGACAAGGTCGACGAAGATGGGAAAAACAGGTCAGGACCATGAACGCATCACTGCTACTATGACTGAATAGACAGAAATGCTGCTTCGACATGAACCTGGTTCCTTAGGATTCAAAATGAGCTGTTTGGATCATGAACTCTTCAGTTTTCTGAGTTAATGAATGTACCAGTCGCTTATTAAATTGTATATATTTTATTTGTTCTATTTTTTATTGTATTCCACAACATCTCATAAATTTCTTGTGTTTTCTTACAAATACTGATAATAATTGTTAAATAGATTTTGATATGACAATTAAATCTCACACATTTCTAATGTTAAAACATGGATAATAATTAATGACTTTGGTTCTATATTGGCTTTAAAAAAAAGAGCTTATAGCAATATATAGAAAAAAATAACTATGGAATAATTCATTCTTGGATCAATGAACTGAACTAGTGCACTGAACTTTGAACTAGAAAAGTGAACTTTCCCAAAACTGGTTCTTTGACTGATACTTTATTTTCTTGTGTTGTTAGTTAACAGTATATAAAGTTCATTACAGGATGTTTCTTGACACTTGAAGACCACCTGCCGGGTAGTTTAAGCAGTTTCAAAAAACAAAGGGACTAAGATCAGAGAGTAATAAAGAGTTCTGAGCGACACACAACTCAATTAATTTCTGATTCTGACATAAGGAAAAGGCAAAAATGAGTCATCATCATGACAGCTTGAGCGCCTCCACAGCAGTTGAAAACAACAGGGAAAGTATGTCACCAAAACAATATTTAAAGTAAGTTTAAGAAGAAAATACAACGACAACGAGACCACTGTGTCGGTGTAGTTCAAATCTGTCACCAGATCAATAATAAAAATGCTGACTACATCACTCAAACATCTAAACAAACAGTCATCCAAGATGAAATTCACTTTTTTGGAATATATTTACATTTCACTGCATATACGTACACATGCTTTAAATCTTCCTACGTCTATCAGCAGCCCTCCTGAAGACTCTCTGGATCAATTCCCGCTGAATCTGGATGAATTATTAATGCCCACATTCTGTTTTTCACTGAAGGGGAAATCATTGGAGATGGATTTTTTTTTTAAACCCTCGATGAAAATGTCTGTTGTTTAGGGTGTCAATATTATCTCTATGTATTGCTTTGCTACACAGAAGTGTTGATCGAGATGACACAGCTGCTCTGACCTTGCACCGGGCGCTCGACCCTGCAAGCAGAGATACATATTAATTATCACCTCTCTCGCGTACTTCACCGGGTCGCTCTGTTTACACAATACTCTGATTTGCAATGTGGTACAAAGCAGCTGCATGTATAAGTAGCTGCAGTGGTTACCATCTATGTCTGGCCATCTTATGATAATGTCCTACTGAATCTATTTAAATGGGTGATGTGAGCAAAGCCAGAGCTTTAGGAGCTCTCCACTTCAAATTTCATTATAACTTAATTAAACTTTAAATTTTAAATCTGCGTCTTTAGAGGCTAAATGAAACAGAAGTCCCTCGTCTATCCGGAGTAAAAGTCATTTAAATGATATTACGTATGTAAAGAGTGGTACCGTTTGGACTGTCAGGGTGATTGACAGCTGGATTGCCGGTCAGGACACAAAGAACATGAACCACTTTGAGTTCAGATCGATACCCCATAGTCTCAGGTGAAAGACTGCGTCTTCATCCGTTGGGAATATCCTGGAGCGATGATAAATAGAGGTTGCCGGTTGCTTTGAAGTCTTATATTTATCATTTCTCATACAATATCATGTCACATCAGCCATTATAGAGGAACTCGGTGAGACATTATTCCATTATCTTACAGAATAATGGGGTGTGCCGCCTCAGTGGACTTTGATAACAGTGAGGCAATATCGTCACCAGGATATTAGAAAGAGGCAGCATAGGCTGAAAAGTTGTCAGTGCTTTGACTTTCTTCCTTTTTTTTTTATTTCTCTACTCGCGCTGGAGAGATTATTAAGCGTATTTTTGTGAGTATTTTTGTCAACGTTTAAAAATGGTAAATGATCCAGGCTCCACAATCGCGTCTGTCTTTAGGGTAAGACCCGCAACTTCTGAAGCCACAAGCCAACCACTCCACTGTCTCAGCTGTGACGCTTGTACCTTCACAGCTCAACAGCTTTATGTGCCAAGTAAATTAATACATATAGAAAACTTTACGAGGCTGTTGGTGTATCTTAAAGGGATTTGCATCTTTGTGCGCACATAATAAATAGAATAGAATATAGAAGAAAAGATCTTCCTGTATCTGACTGTATACAACTAATCTTCATGTACACAGTACAACAGAACAAGCGGTTACAAACCGTTTACAAATCGCTGTCCTTGCAGTTTATGTTGGGAAACTATATACTGTAATTGCTTTTTTATCTTGCAAATCACATAAAAGTCCTCTGTTTCCAAACGTTACGACCTTTGTTAAAATAGTTAATCCCTTGCTTTACTTCAGGGGTTTTACACTTGTCCAACCATTTTTTTCTGTGTGAAATAGCATACAAATCTACACAATATAGATCAATCTTGGATCAAATACCTACAGAAAAATTATGTCTGAGAGACGCATTATTCTGAGACTCAATCGTGTTACCTTTAAGACCCTCTACATAGGCTCTACATCAAGGTCGGCCAAACCAGTCCTCAAAGGGCCAAGATGATGCAGGAATACTGGTTGCATTCAGTTGTGTAACAGCCATGGATACACACATATTCCGATCCATCCGTGTGTTTCTCTTGATTGTGTGAATCTCTGATCCATCAGATACTCAGAGCTTCTACTTTTGCTGCAGCTCAAACACATCCATTCAGCTCAGCACTGCTAAAGCAGGAGAGGAAGTTGATCAGTGTAGCAAAATGGAAAAACACTTTCTCTTTTCCAAACTCAGTTCAGGAACATAATCAAAAACTAGACGGAAAAAAATAACATCAGCTATATACAGTATGTACCTTGTTTTTTTATGAACAGCATGTGAGCTGCCGGCAAAAAAACTAAAGATAATTATAAAGTAGAGTTTGACGGAGTGTGACGCATGGATGGGAGATATAATAATTCAGTCACAACACAACTGAACAAAGTTAGTGCTAGAAGAATGTTAGTATTTATTGACAGCTATTTACATCAAATCAATCCAAGTTTCTTCTAAATTTATTTTGATAATGTTTTGATACAAAATCCAAAACACACACTTTTTCATTTACATTTTCATGCATAAAAAGTGAAACACAAACACTCTTGTACATAGTACTATGGGGCAGATAGTAAAGGGTTCAAAACTAAGAGATAAATAGATTTATTTTTTTTAAAACGTGCAACATGAGAAACGGAGGACTCAATCGTGGCAACAAATAAAAAAGCATAAGTCAAAACGAAAACTCTCCTCCAAAATAACAGGTGCAAAAGAACCCCAAAATACGGAGGGTGGTGCACACGACTAATCTAGTGCTTCTAGATGGCAAGATGGCTACTTGTGTGTAGATGACAAAAAACAATTAATCAGACTTTAACAAGAGAACACTGAACTGATTGTGGGGTAGTTGGGATGATGCATAGACATATATATATATAGACGCCGCATCAACTGTAGACGGATGTGTATAAACCGCCGCAATCTTGGTACAGTGCCATCAGAGGCAGCGGCACATTAACAACTGCAGGAAAAGGAGGTACTTCTTAATCTTAAAATACAATTATTCGCTGAATTTTGGACCGATTTTTAACGGTTTGGTCAGTTCAAATCGTATTACATGTAGCTATGATACAGGGTGCTTGGATAATAATAATAATAATAATAATAATAAAATATTCCTTCTGATAATTTAGCAACTGTGGCAAGACCTTGGATAGTTCCTGGCCATAGAAGCTGCCATTTGAAATTAATGTTCTGAAAAAAAAGCAACCACACATTTGTTTACAAATAAGAACTTCAGTAATAAGAAGATACTCAAATGCAAAAGAACGTCAAGCAATAAAGAATCATTTTCGTTTCATTTATGTCTGTCTGTCTATCTAGCAAACAAACCCAGTGAAAATAGCTTGACAAATTAGCAATTTATGATCACTTTTATAGTGTTAACACAGCTTTCCTCCATAGACGTAATGAACTGTAGGGGCGAGTGGGACTGTACCAAGATGGCCGCCATGTATACACACCTTCCTAGTGGGTAGCAGTAGTGGATGCAGCATCTATGTATATATTCCTATGGGATGATCAACCTCAGGTGTGCCACTCTGAACCTGGAGAGCTCTAGCAAGGATGATAACAAACAAATAAACATGTAGCAGCTATTTGTGACGTTATAGTGTTAGTTTTAAACATCGGACTGTAGAATCCCTTCAAATGACTACAATATTATAGAATGGTTTTGATATAAACATTCATGCATGCCGTGAATGATCCCATCGAGCAGGTTCAGTTTAGTTACAACCTGGAGAGAATTCTACTTGAATTTACAGTCCCATGACGGCTAGAGGTGTTTTTTGTAGAGAGAGGGATGACGTTGCCTGTTTTTAAGGATGTTCATAATCAAACGTTAGAGAGGCAGGAAACTTGGGGCGGATAGCATTCTTCATAGTAAAGCATATTTTCTTAATTGGGGACGGAGGAGGATTTCTAAATCCATTGTTGTTTCGCTGACGAGACGACACTTTCCTGACACTTGTAAACTCACCACAAAGTTTCCCTTGTCTCACGGGTGAGCAGATTAAAACGGCTCTGTCGATGTCGGTACTAAACAGAACTCGGTCCCACATGTTTTCATTTGTGTCCTGTTTGTTGACTTATTGAGATGCAGCAGGCAGACAAGTGTGAAGCGGAGAGAAGGTGCAACATGAATGTGCGGCTGTCGGAGCCGAGCACTGACCACACCGGCGCCCGCGGGACTCATCAGCGGCATCTGTGGCTGACAACAAATAGCTTTACTGCTTGGTCGTAGAAACTGACCACGAGGGAGGATAGGAGCTTTGGGACTGACCTGTAAACCAAACACATCACCACTTTCAATCTGTTGCCTGATTAATCCAATCAACGGCTCATTGAGAGCTCCTCAGAGACATTTGTCACGGTGGGAAGCGACGCTGGAACATACAGTGACAGTCTGGTTTATTGACGGATGTTAACAAGGGCTAATAAAAACAAAACAAAAAGGAAATCTGTTTTACTTCTCGAATCTTCTTTTATTGGATGAATTAATAACCACACTGTTACTGTTAATGGCATTATCAGTATTAACCTGCACCTTTAAGTCACCAGAACAGTCTCGTTTTGAATGAAAATTAGAATTAATTTAAAACTACTTATAATGTCAAGTCAAGTTAATTAAATGGATTTATTCCTTTGAGGCTTTTATTGAGTTACCAGCGTTATCAGCAACTGCAGACCCAAAAAACAAGACTGTGTTTCCCACAGTACCAAGGTGAAACATTTATTTCAATGAATGGACACTGTCCACATCTCAGCAGAGCTAGAAATAACATGGAAAAAAACCTCAAAACACAACAATCTAGTTGTAGATGAAAGACAGAAATAACGTTGTTTGAGGACAACCCTGACCCATTTTCTTTTTTCACGAGAAGCTGTTCTTATTTGTGTAGTTTGATAAAATAAAACATAAAATGTTTTATAATATGAAAGATGTCAATTTCAAAATTGTAAGTAAGTAAGTAAGTAATTTTTATTTGTATAGCGCTTTTCCAGACCAGGGTCACAAAGCGCTTAAACAATCAAAACAATATTCAATAAAGTATATATTTTAAAGATCAAGATTTAACTGATAACACAACAGGAGTTCCAGAAAATCAAGGAAAAGCCTGAACAAATAGAAACGTCTTAAGATGTTTCTTAAAGGAGTCAGTAGATCCATCAAGCGCAAAGAGAGAGGAAGATTGTTCCAAAGCTTAGGAGCTATAGCACAGATATGTCAACAAAATGTAAATTTACCCAAGTTTGTTCAACAGGAAGTATGATTGTTGACATCCATAATCTCTGTTGATGATATTATCCCAAACTGGTATCTTTAGAGATCAAAATATAAACTTCTTGATCATGTTTATAAAAGTTTATTTAAAAAAAAAACAAGAATCTAGTGATTAATTATTCATCATCTAATGGTAAATATTCTTCTTAAACATTTTTATTTTCTTAAAATGAAAAGAAAAGAAAAGATAAGAAGAACAGAAATAAATCCAGTTTTGTAAATGTCAGGCCAAAAACAAAGAGCTTAAAAGCAACATTCACAAACATGTTTTTCCAACCAAGCAGGCTGACAGTGCAGGATCCAGCCTGCACTGTCAAGTGGAAGCTGAAAAAAAAGGGTTGGTTGTGTTCAAGTGCAAATTAGAAGTGGTCTGGAGATATTCAACTTCATTTTCTGTGAAGTGGAACTCTGTGTTCAAGAATAAACTACAATCTCTGCATCAGCTGGTCTGGAAGGAACTGAGAAATTACATTGCATTGAGATTTTCTCAGACAGTTTTATATTAGAATAGGCTCAAAAAGTAAGTAAGCAAAATGCTTGCCATGAATTTCGTGTAGTTTGATTCCTCTCACTTTTGAAATATGCACCTGTCCGCTCCTCTCACTTCATTCATTCCATGATTAAATTACCTTTTGTGGTTTTGCACGAGTTCAGCCTTGAATCGCTTCCACAGAAATGCAGCGAACAATCATACGATTCACACGAACAATCAATTGTGATAATGAACGCACACCTGTGGATGTGATCATCGAGTGCGTCTGCTTGCGCCCACCGTACTCGTGTTTATCTCATTTCCCTGATGAAGGTGGTGTCTGCAAACGGAGAGCCCGGCGCAGGTCTGCAGCCAAAATGAAATCACCAAATGACATGAAATTAAAAGTTAATTCGTTTTCCTGAGACACTAATCTGTGCTGATTTGTTCCGTGTTATCTTCCGTGAGTTTGTTTAGATGCCAGAATGGTCTTCTAGAAAGTGAATTAAAAATGCAAAAACTTAAAATAGACATCTGCATAGTATCTCATTTCCACCGATACATCTTTATATTCAATTTTTTCTTTAGCTTTTTATATTGTTTGGCTCTGATCTACTAATTCAATGAAACCTGGCATTATTTTAAAAGTTAGAGTGCCATCTAGTGGTCATTCAAATTCAATGTTGTATCATGAATCCTCATCAGTCCATTACTGGTCAATAACACCTAAATTATATAATCCGTTCCTTCATTGATATGTATTGAAATTACCTGGAAAAATAGAGTATTGATAAGGTCTTATCATACAGCATCATCTGTTTAGTGCTCATGCGGTGTCTTCATTTTGAAAGACCACTAGATGTCACTCTCTGCTTTATAATATTTGGCTCTGATCTACTTAGTCAATGAAACTGAAATGGCATTTTCAAACTTAGTGTGACATCTAGTGTCCTTTTAAAATTAAGAGACAGAATCATGTTACAGCTTTAAACAGGCGAGGCAGTAATATAAAGTTTTATCAACCCATCAATAGTATATAGTGATATATATATATATATATATATATATATATATATATGAAACAGTGACATGTTGTTTAGAGGTCAGTAGGTGGCACCATCAGTTTAAAAATGATGTGATGTTTAATTAGAACAGCTGTTCAAAACAAAGAAAAATAGTGCAGAGACTGCCATATAGTGGACTTTCAAAATAATGACACTGCTTCATGAAGCTTCATCAGACCATCACTGACAGTTAGTACACATTTTTTAGAGTGTTAAATATCATATAAACCACAGAGGGCCCAAGAAACCCAAGAATATATTGTACATTTCTAATGTCATTTCTGATGTATTTTCCTTCTTTTTAAAGATGAAATGCATTTTCTCTATATGTTCCTCAGAAGGTTAAACACTGCCATCTATTAGAGAAATGTATAACAGTTTACAGCATGAGTCTAATTATGCAGATTTTAAGAAATGTTTATACGTCTTCAAATTATTTTTTAAAAATTGAATATTCAGTTCATTTTATCGTCTACGGAAAAAAGTAAAAACAAAAATAAATGAACAACTTGTACTTGAGGCTCACACTTTCACATTTTTTAAAGGTCAATTTAAAATGCACATGGAGGAGCATCAGTGTCTGCATGCGTGTGGAGATGAAATAATTAATTCATACTCGGATCAGGAATCTGTTCTTTGCGAATTTTAATCATGTTCCCACGGGTCATGAGCGAGTCAGAAAGAGGATGAGCTGGTACAGGACATGACAGTGACGCAACAAAGCAGGTGTCCTCCACAATCACACTTCTGAACTTCAACATGTCAGGTTTTGTGATGTGTTCCGACTCACAGAAGATCGTCGGCTGCGTGAGAGCATCGTCTGATCATCGCAGCATCAGGCTGTGTAGCTACGGTTTAAGTAGGCGAGCAAAATGTATCTGTCCTCTTTTCAAATGCAGTTTTTTTCTCTGGGAACCTTTTGAATACTTAATACAATGTAAAATTAACACATGCAACATTTAAAGTAACAAAATAAAAATCTTGTGTAGCCTTTGCAAAACTTTATTCTTTCATCCCCCTTCAGATAATATTTCTTTCAATTTGTTTTTGAGGAACAGTACAGGCTCCCCACTGGTAAAAGACATCAATGACCTACTGATGATGATCAGTGCTGCATTTGACATCGTTGACCTCCAGGTTCTTCTAGAAAGACTATACAATCAAATGAACTATGAGCAGAACTGCTTTAAACTGGTTTAAGTCTTATCTATCAGGCAAACATCACTTTGTTAGAGTAAATCACCTCCTGTCTACAAGATAAGCTATGGTGTCCCACAAGGTTCTGTTCCTTGTCCAATCCTAATTACAATCTTTATGCTTCCAATAGGCAATTTGATCAGAAAACACTTGTTATGCTGATGACACCCAACTATACTAACAATAAAGCCAGATAATAAGTTATTAGCTAACACAACTACAATCCTGTATTACAGATAACAAGTCCTGGATGCCCCAAAACCTCCTATTACTGAACTCAAGACAAAACCAAGGTTCTCCTAGTTGGTCAACAACATCTTCAATCCCTACCTAATGATCTAGCCTTTCGTTATGTAATGGCCCTTGCTACCACTGTTATGGACCTCACTGTTAGCAATGATCATGACTTGTCATTTACAAAAAAAAACGCGTAACAAGTCTCATAGACTGCCTACTGCCTCCTTCGAAATATTGAGTAACAACGGAGGCTTCCGAGAAGCTTATCCAGGGGTTTGTGATTTTCACACTGGACTACTGTTACTTCGTTCCGCTTAGTTTAAACACTGCAAATAAACTCCATGACACGTTTAACTCGTGAAGTTTATTATGGAATCTTGTGAACTGCAATACAAGAAAATATACACCAAATCGATAAATAAAATTCCACTTCCTTGTACACGCACACATAACAGTTTATAAATGATCTGACGTTAATAACTTAGCTCATTAGCATATGGCGAAGACGGGCTGGTTTGCACTTGTTCGGAAGTTCTGATAGCTTATAAACAACTGAGATGAGATGAACAGTACTTACAATATGTTGCTTTAGAAAAGGGGTTGAAAATGGAACACTCGCGTTTGATTGGCGCTCGTAAGTTTTACTTCCGTTTACATTTTGAGGCATGCTACGTTAGCAGCTATAGCCATAGCAACTGAACCAAACAAGCTGTTCCGCACAGCTAACAGACAGACTGAGACGTAATGGATAACGAGACATAGGAGTATAGTTTAATAACTTTACAGAACGTGACAGTAACTCTCTTCTGTCAAGGTGCTCTCTTTTTCCTTTAAGTCGGTCACGTCATTCTGGTTCTACTCAAGGTTTCTGTCTTCACTGTCACTTTCCCACACTGTGATTTTTACAGTTATCTGTCTTGAGATTAATGTGTTATGATTTGACACTTTAAATACAATAGGATAGAATTGAATGTTGTTATTAACACACTTTTATTAAACACCATCACTGTCTGTGATTACCACAAATAATATAATTGATAAAAGAATGACTACTACTGCAACATTTAATATCCTTCAAGGAAGTATTTAATGAACTGAAGTTATTATAGGAATCCGGCATACTGGGAGTGCCGTCCAAGGAGAAAGTTATTTTTATGGCACACGTCTAGTTACCTTTTTACCTTTGTAATGTGTGTGTAATGGATTAGCTAGTGCTTAAGAATTTGGGCTACCAACCAAGTGAATGGGGTTCCAGTGAGTGAATTGTTTTTTTTTAAAAGCATTTGCCCTTAACGGCAATATGGGGGTTTTAAAATTCCACACCATTTTAAAACCACTCTTCTAGTGTGTTTGTGAAGCTCAATAAAAACGACAATGTACATTATATACTGCCATACGAATGAAAAGAAGTGAATCAGAGTTAATACAGAAGCCGATTCCTCACTCAGAGGTTAACTATGCACAATGAACATATTCATTTACATTAGTTTGGTGAAGCATTCCAAGATTATGTAATGAAACATACACTTTTCTGAGATCAGTGAGAAAAAAGCAGAACTCATCAATCGCACATATGTAGCATTCAATGTTGAGGTCAGGAGGTCAAACAGCTGCAACTCACAGTGAAGAGAATGAAAGAAAAAGTGAACTTTAACAATCATCTTACCACTTATTATAAACAACAAGAGCAGATTTACATCCAAGCAAACCATAACTGCTGTTTAACTATGCAAAGCTATTATGAAACGCCAAGTATTGATGCAACTTCACTCAATCCAAAAATGAAATTACAAATTGCTCTTCCAATGCTTACCACAAAAAAAGAAAGTTAATCTGTCAGTGTTTTCTTAAAAAACGATTTAGAAAAATAGCTTTCGGATCAATTTTGCAGAAAATTGGATGTTTAACGTGGGCGTTGTGTAATTGTGTGCAAAGCGGGAATACAATGAATCTAATTTTCAGCTGGATGGAGATGGAGTGATATATCCATCACATCGGCTCATCCCTAACTGTTTATTCGTTTCCTCGGGGTGTGGTGCGAGCGGGGTGACACAAACAAGGGCTTTTTTAACAGCTGCAGAGAGTTTAAAGTGAAATTTCAATCTAATATATAAAGTACATTTCTTCATTGATGAGATTTCTATATATATTAAAACACGCTTGAGTTGTTTCATCCACGTCATTCGAAACGACCCGGATGTTTTATGTTGCCGTTTTCTTTCACACAGTTGATTATTTAAACCCGGACAACAACATCATAGTCTAGCCATGGTATTCCACAAGGAACTGTTCTTGTCTCAATGCTATTTACATCTAAATGCTTCCACTGGGCAAAATGATCAGAAAAAACTCACTGTTCACTGCTATACTGATGAAACCCAATTGTATTTATCAATGAAGCCAGATCAAAGTAGTAAGATTGTCTTGCTTCCCTTTGATTGAGGTTTTTTGTATAGTTATTTCCTGTTTTTTCCCTTTCTCCCCAAATTAACCTGCCTAATGGCACACGGCTGGAGCTGATCAGAAATCACCTGCAGCATATCAACCCGCAGCTTCCAGACCAGTGATGCCAGATCAAAGAGTTTCATGTGTGTGTTGGTTGCGTTTCTTTCTGCCTTTTTTCTCGTTTTTCTTTTTAAGATTAGAATATTGCCATCCTGCCTTAGTGCCTTAGTATTTGTTTGTTCCTGGCGGGTGTTTTGACCTCTGCTTTTTTGTTTCCTGTTGTTTCCAGGTTCCTCGTTTTTTCTTTCCTTTTCTATTCCCAGTTTTGACGTTTTTGGAGATGTTGGACTATGTTTTGTTGAACTGTTTTTTTTTTTATTGTGGACTTTGAGTGTTTTGTGTAGGACTGGTCGATATTAAATTGTATCTATCTATATATATTCTTCTGTACCTTTGTCTGCTTGAGGTCATTTTTTTTCACCTGCACTTAAGTTCCGCTCCATTACAAACCTATATTACATATAAGTCCTATAGGAAGCAACATTTTCTTTTACTGAACTCAGACAAAACCGAGGTTATACTGTACATTAAGCCAAGTAAAAAAAGAGGGGATAAAATTCCTTAAAAATGCATCACAGAATTAAGGCGTAGTTGAAACGTATTTTCGTAAAGGAATTAAACATTGACAAAACAAAAAGCTCCTGGTTACCTTTTAAACAATATAAACAAGAGATAAACATAAGTTCATTGTTGTTGTTTTTTGAATTGATGGAAGTTTTTTGGAGTCAACAGAGGTTCTTTTTGTCTGAGAGATTCTCTCCACCTGCCATGATGAACGATGTCTTCTACTGTAAGGTGAACATTAAAGGACAAAAAAACACTACAAAAGAGGAAAGATAAGCCATTTAAAAAAAAAATTCTTCTAATCCAGCTATTCTCAACATCGATCCTCGCTCGACGACGGTGTCAAGTCTTATAAAATCACACTTCCATCAACAGTCCATCAGTGTCATCGGATCGTCTGTCAACATCATGTTTAAATTGGTGCTGAAAATAGATCTTTGTTGACTGTAAATTTGGGTTGAAAAAAAAAAGAAATCAATAAACAAGGCATATTTTAGTTTCCTGAGGAAAACAAGTGAACTTAAGAGTTAGAAATGCTGTTTTTAAAGAATGTGGTTAATCTTGGTCACAGTGGAAATTGGAGCTCCTGTGGGTTTTCACAAGAACACGGTATTCAATACCAAAGTGGACAGCTGGTTATATAGCTACGGTATAGAGTATAGTTGTTTCTTTTGTGCGTTTCGAGAGGTCACGGAAGAAATTGGAATGTCCGAGTGTCATCATGTGGATGCAGCGTTGGTCGTTTTCGATCTGTCCGTCCTCTCACACACAAATAGAAACCCAGACGTTCACCAACACGTTATAGAAGCATGGCCTTAGAGGTGACAGCGATTCAGGCTGCTTCCCACACAGAGGTGAACCACACCAGTGTCGTAGAATAAAAGGAAACAGATGTTCAAATGGTCGGATCAGACGAGGTGTGTGTTAGAGCAACATGAAGAAATCATCTCCTCCAGTCCAAGAACATGTTTTTTTTTTTCGGTGCACAAATGAAAAATAAATCTACAGATACAAGGTTGAAACGTTCAAATTGGGTCACAGGGATGTCCGAGAGGTCAATTCTGTGTGCGACGGATGTCAGAGTATCATGGAGCTGTGAACCTGCATGGATTTATCGATCCTGCCTGTCTTTTGTTTTTTCTTTGGTCCACTGGAGCTCGCAGTCAAGTTTTATGCTCACTGCGGGTCATAAATATTTCCCGGAGTCAGCAGCATCATCATCTCTCACTTCGCACCTTTGTGTGACCACTCGCTTTTCTTTTAGCTAATTGCGCTTTTCTTCCCGCTTGTTCCCGCTCCGGCTAATCTCCCTCCATCGCCGCCGCCACTCTTTCACCTGCTCTCACTCGCGGAGACTGTTTGCAATAAAGATCGCAATCCAACTACTAATCTTTATGGTTTCTTCCTCCGGGGCGGAATGATTTGCCGGAGATGAAGTAATTCTGCTGAGTCTCAGAAGTTCAGTGAGTTTGAAGGAAGAAGGTTTTTTTGTTTTTTTTCCCCCGCTCACATTTAGGGGGAACCAGCTGTCACGGCTTCGGCTGTCATATAGGGATCCAAAAAGGTGCGTCAGGTTGTGTTTGTTTAATGATGATGCTCATTACGTATGGCTTCTCACGTCGCTCGGTTTCTCACCGTAGCCCGCCAATTATTTACAAAGGCAGGGGGAAAAAGATGCGTTTGAAATCGTACACTCTCTCCGCTCTTTCCTGAGCCGGCTAGGAAAGCATTATAGCTATAGCTGTCATAATGAGGAGCAAGCATTTCTTTAGCACCGCACTGTCTCTCATCATCAACGTAGCACAAAGAGACTTGTTAATGCAAGCTGTTAGCAGCAGATTTTTTTTTTAAAACGTGGCACAGTTTCCATGCAGGAGTACACTAAACACGTCCCTGGACAACACGTATTATACACATCTAATTAAGTCCTCACATGTCTATAATAAACCACATTATACCTCTGGGGCCAGAGGGCAGGTCAGGAGCTCTGAGCCTTTGTGAGGGAGCCAGTTGTCTGCGAGCGCCAGTCCCGTGATTCGTTTAGAATTGTGCCTGTTTAACTTACCCTAATTAACCAAGAATAAACCAGGGCAGCGCTGTAAATATTTGTCACAGAGGAGGGAGTAAGTGGACCGAGAGGTTCGCCGCCACACTGCCATTAAAATGTTTCACAGTCACAATGAGAGATTTTCAAGAACTTTTTTTTGTTACAGATATCTATTACGGATCCACCACAGCTGGACCTTTTATCGGATCAGAGTTTGGAGAGAAATAGGACCCCGCCACGTATGTGCGGTGAGGAAGTGTGTGTGTATCTGTGTGTTCATTTGTTACCATGTGAGGCAGTATGGAAGCTACAATTTGGTTTACAGAAATAGCTTCCTTTTTTTTCCTATTAATTAGTGTAAATATGATCTGCTAGCTCTATGAAAAAAAAACTTGCACTGGGAGGGCACATTCCTCTGCCAAGGATCTCATTTTGATATTATTTTTCGCTAATAGTTTTGTCCAGTGATGGGTTGATGGGATATCAGGATAATACTATGTAGTAAAGACAGTGTATCTTGATTACAGGCCAGTACATTTTAGGATTTGGTGAATATTAAACCCCGCCTCCAAATAGAAAGCCCTTACCAATCATTTTGAAGCTCATTCCACACTGTCAAAATGATTGGTAAGGGCTTTCCATTTGGAGGCGGGGTTTAATATTCACCAAATCCTAAAATGTACTGGCCTGTAATTGACATGGAGGAAGACAAGGAGGAATTAATGAAGAAGGAATAAATACATAAACAAAATTATTTGGAATGCTGAAATAAACTGAAGTATTTATCTTTCCCAATTCATATACACATTTCTGTGTGTATCTATTCCCCCTTAGCCATATAAATGAGTGTAATTATATATTTGTGATTGAATTTCGATATATAGTCGAACATAAAAATAATAATTAAATTTAAAAGAAAATGTGCGACCTCATGAAAGAGGGATCCAGGACCATTTAAAATGTACAAGAAGAGAGCGTAACCTAATTAATATTGGAAGAGGAGGTTCATTTCTTTTTCTTTTTAATTTATTGTATTCATATTTTTGTCTATTTATTTTACTTTTTTATTTTATTAATACAGTTTTTGTTGTTTATTTTTTGCCCCTTTCATGTTGGATATTTATACGATTAAGTTAGCAAAAACAATAATAACATGTTTTAAAAAATAGATTATTTACAGATCATGACAAAAATGTTATCTTTACTGGCAGTATCAACGTCTCCTAAACGTTTCGCTACATTTAAATCATGCGTTTTCTGGTGTATTTTTTCTCACAAACAGTTCAACTTGATAATAAAACTTTATGAAGACCCCAAGAAAATCTGTAAGAAATTATGAAATGAAAAAAAAACATATTTCAGAGAACAATATTAAGTTGATATTAACTAAACTGCTCAATATACTTATGTTTTATTAATATTTTTGCAAAAATGTAATACTCTGTTTTCTTTGTTATTGACTTATTTTATATAAATCCTCAGTTTATGTGCCCTTTTGTCCACAAAAGTGATTAAGAATCTATTAAAAAAAATCACTAAGACGGTCAAATGCCTTGCAGTGCTTCCAGTGACATTAATATCAGTTATTATGAACAGACTGCCGGTTTAGACTGGAAGGTTACCTTCGCATTTGGGTGCAGAAGCCGAAGGCGGCAGGCGGCCAGCTGTTGGTACAGTTTGATCGTCCTGTGGAGAGCTTGCCTCTGTCTTTTCATGGCACCAGTAAAGAGTGGCGCTCCCAGTGGCAGGTGGCAGCCGCCCATAGCCGGCCTCCCCCGAGACGAGAGAAGTGAAGGATCATCTGCCGATCGCCTCTTTCTTTTCCATTAAACACCTTCAAACACTGCAGCTCAATCGCAACCAACAAGAAAACAGAAGAGTGTTTCAGAGAGAATCCCTAATCAGCAGATAAAAGTCTCAACAACAGTCTTTTAATGGTAGAGCTGCTCGCTTTTTTTTTCTTTATCCCACTTCAAAGACTTGGATGCAACGAATCAGATCTGCCTGAAACAGTCTGAAAAGTTTCTGCAGGTCATTTCAGAGGAGGGTGTGAGAGTGCAGCAGTGCTGTCTGTCCTTCGTGAGGCAGACTTGGCAGGTGAGACAGATGAGGGTACAGTAAACTGAGGGGAAAAGAGGGGGTCCATAAGTGCTTTGAGTGCTTTTCTCTCTGTGACAGCCAGGTCCCTGTGACCGTGTTCGTGACAATCACGCAGCCTCACATAACAAGTCGGCCTAGCCGTTGCCATGCCAACATCAGATAGAGTGGAAGTTCGGATGTTTGTTCATGTGAGTGGCAGAAAACCTTGTTTTTCAAAACGCCATCTCGCTACATCTCCGTCTGAGTCCTTGTTGTCGCCCGCCTCGAGTGTAATTCAATTGTCTGAACTCACTGCAGGAGGCAAGAGTGTGAACACTCATCGTCTCACTTGTTCCACCAAATGTTTCTCATTGTCATTGGCGGGGATCCTTGGAAGTCCTACGTTTGGGTCTGTGCTTTTAAATCCAAAACCATCATTTTGCTTGGATTCAGAGATTCAAATGAAGCCAAGAACACTTCAAACTTCTACTTCTTCAGTCATGATTAAATGCATGAACTTTTACTCCATTCAAACATGCAATACATATATATATATATATATATATTTATATACATATATATATTATATATATTTATTTTGTTTTATTTTCTACCTGCAGTTTTTGCGAGAAGACCTGATCCATCCTCCCACAGATTACACAACATTTTAATGAAAAGCAAAAAATATGCCAAATGACTTTCCCTACGCAGTTATCTTCAGCGAAGGGCAGATGAGTTCAATCCTGTGAAAACTTTTCTTCTTAAATGCACCGTTCGTTGGAAACACTCAACGAGTGAATAATTATTAACAGGTCAGGGTTGACAATTTATTATATGTAAAATGTTTTTCCTCTTTTTTCCTTTTTTTTTTTAAATCGTATTTAATACTGAAAAGCGGAGAGTTGTACTGAAAGTCAGCTTCAAATTAAATCTTCATGATTTAAAATGCCTTTGGAATTTATTTCCCCTGAACAATTTCAACTACAGTCAGAAAAGAACTAGATGGTCTAGTTAATATTGTTAGTAGTTATTATAAGGCAAAATAAAAACACAACATGGATTAAAAGATATGAAGCATTATCCCAACAGAACATCATGTTTATTTGGTTCTATTCTCTACACATCACATGACATTGATTGTTTTGTCACATTTATTAGGAAACAAGTTCCTTCATCATTTAAGTCAAAATAAGGAACCACATGCATTAGTCATCAGTAGAGGCAGAAATGATTCGATAATAAAATAAGTTAATCGTAGAATCTGTCTAATAATACGTCTTAAACATAATAGCAGTAGATATTATCAACTCCCAGCTTCATCATAAAAATGTTGTTGCCATTTCAGTATCAAGTATCAAGCAGCACATTTCAGCAGACGAAAAAAAAAATGGTCGTATTAGTTTCAATATCATGCTCAGTGGTCACTTAGAATAGCGAGTGCATTAACCTTTATTTAAAATGATACCACGAAGTCTTGAATTGCAGTCGAATAACCACTGTGTGTAATTATCTGAAACAAAAATATGAGTCATGATACGTAGATTGGGAAGCTCATATTATAAGAGATGTATTGGCTTGAATCAGATCAATGTTGCTTAGTGAGACAACTTGGACCATTTATTCTCATTTCAGTCATGTGTCAATCTATCACTTCCTACTTATTTATTTATTTATTCGATTCTAAATATAGTTAAGGAAACAAAGGGTTTCAAACTGAATCATGCAAAGGGTCATGGGAAAGAAAATAAAAAATATTGAACTCAACATTCCATAATAACCTAAACAGCACTGCTTCACCACCAACTCCTGTTTTATTTTATTTTTTCCAGATAGCATTTATAATTATAATTATAATTATATATATATATATATATATATATATATAATATATATTATATAATATACATAAATTATACATTATAAAATAATATAATTATTATAGCATTGACTGCTAAATGAAATATAATTTTAGCTATGCAATATTTAATATCTATCGTATTTATTTTATGTGTAACATATTGCACTATTTTCAACTTATTTATATTTATAGTTTTATATACATAAATTATTATATGCAATATTTAAAACGTTATTTATTTATTCAGTTTATACTATATTGCACTATTTTTAACTTATTAAGATTTATATTTATACTTTTTATATATACGTTCACTCTGCTGTGTTTTTTAACGGTTGCCAAGCAATACAATTTCGTTGCTAGTTTCACTGATGTGTTTTCTGTGCAATCACAATAAAAGAAAGTCTAAAGTATATAATCTCTGCTCGCCTGTTGAGCAACAAACATGGAACACCATCACCTTCATAGGTCATAGCAAATACAGGGACTGTTGTGAAGGATCATCGAGCCACATGGACTTAATTGGACACAACAAAAAAAGACTTCTGAAACCTAAACAATGGATCATAATTAAATTTGAATATTTATTTTGTATTAAAATATCCTTAATATTGAAGAAAACATTAAATCGTACATAAACTAATTTAAAGGTTTTTGTTGTCTTACAATCTATTTTGATATACAACAAATAAAATAAAATGAAAAATAATCTTTAAAATATTTTAACAGGTTATGGCTTCCTGTGAAAAACATGTGGCTTTTGGTTCATACAGTAAAAATGTGTTCACTCATTCAAAAGATACACTGCAAAATGTGTTAGCTAAAAGTTGCACTGCTACCAGCAAAGGTTAAAGGAGTTGGATAAAGTTTAACTTTTAACGCGTTTATATTTTCAGCAAAGTGGATTTCGCAATATTATTTAATGCCACTTTGATTCATAATTTGATTTATTCATCACATTTCTTAAATAATCTAATGGGCCATTTGTTTGAAGGTTCATTTTCTCAAAGAAAAGAACATCCATTTATTATGTACGGAAAAATTTGTTAAAGCGCCAAACATTTTAAGTGCTTTTGCTGCAATTATTTAGTGGGATGAAACTTTTGTTGGCAAGGATTGCACCTGGATCTCCAAGCTGCTGCATTTACTTGCACAACCTTTGTGTTTTAGTATCAGTGCGTACATAAAAGCGGTCATAGATGAACTAAACAATAACGTAGGCAGATACACATTAATACAAAAAGAACGTTTCGAGATCCATTTACAGTTTCTGTGTCAAGCCGTGTGGTTATTATTCAACGGAAATGAGTTTGCGGTTCATTCCTTAAACGACTCTCTTTGTGATTCAAATGCACTCCTTTGTACGACCTCAGCACCGTGAAGGGAGAGCGAAGAGAATCCAGATTTCCGGGTTGAAAATACAGAAAGGTGAGACGGACTGATGGGACAAAAGCTTTGAACGGAATATTGTTACAATGCGGCTTCTCAGAAAAAAAAAAAAAAAAGGTTATCACCCTCGCCTGTCCTTGAGCACTTCAAGCATGTCAGCAGACATTTTGCAGAGCGGAGACCATTCTTGTAGGTGTCCGTTTATAAAGCAATTTTTTCACAAATGGCTCTCCATGTGTGATCAGGATTACAGTCACATTCGGTCACGAGAAAGTCATCGCGGAGAACCTCAGTGCTAGCAAAGGCTAGCCACACGTTCTTCTAGCGCAGGGGTAGGGAACCTGGTCCAGAAAGAGCCGCAGTGGGTGCAGGTTTTTGTTCCAACCGATCAAGCATATACAGTTTAACCAATGAGGTTTCAGCTGAACAAGCAACACCAGACTGACAATCAACTGATTACACTCCTAAGACACCTGATTGGATAAAATGTGTCCTCTTGAATGGTTGGAACGAAAACCTGCACCCACTGCGGCTCTTTCTGGACCAGGTTCCCTACCCCTGTTCCAGCGTGATCACCTGGGCTAATTGGAACAGAGCCTTGTTTTTATTCCTTTTATTTCAGAAAGCTGACAGCAACAACTCACGGCGAGATCGATGGCGGATTACGAAGCTCATGGAGCCGCATAGAGAGGAGGGCTCAGGATCAGGCTGAAGTTCTCATTAAAGCCTCGGCCTGAGCTTTAGCCATACCCCGAGTAAGGAGGGGTAACAATGGCGAGAAAAACCCAGAAGAAAGCAGGCAGATAAAAGGGGGATACAGCAAAGAGAAAAAACTTTAATGTCCCCCTCGGATTGGAGCCACTACTGGACTCTTTTAAATGGGTATTCCTCACACACAGCAACTGTTTACAGTTCCCCATAAAGGCAGGCTTTATCTCAGCTCGGGGATGCATTGTGACAGGATCATTTGAATAGCTGAGGTCTTACCACAGAGCTATAAACATTTATGGGTAGTTGACATGGAGAATAAAGAATGAGCCATGCAACCTCTGCTGGATGTTCTCTGACTCCCGACCAACGCTCAGCCTCCTCGACTATCATCATCGACATGCCGGGAGCAAGAGAGCGCGGGCACAGGCAGGAATGCAAACAAGCAACAGGAAAGAAAAAAAAAAGGAAGATTGATACCAGGACTGAAAGCTGCAGCGAGGTAATGCAAGTTTTTTTCTCTTTTTTTTTCTCCCCATGTCCCATTTGACTGGTCCGGCAATGAAATGGCGATGTCTCGTGTTTATGTTTTATCACAGCAGTCGACCGCCAGAGCAGACCCGCGGGAGCCGCCAGACATGAGGGTGAATTCGATCAGACAGTAATCAGAGATGGACGGGCAGCAGTGCAGCCATTGTCGGCGAGCGAAGGGACTCCATGAGCAAACTGTCCCGACAACTTATCCGTTACATGCTGCGTCTCCAACGACTTGATCTGAGGGTCACCATCCAAAACTCTGCTTCTTTTGAGAGATACTCGCGTTACTTGTAATAATGGAAGGTATTCCCCCCCAAAAGGTTTGAATCACAATTGGAAATAAGGTGAGGAACTAAGTCATCCGTGAAAGATTCAAGGTATTTTTTTATGTTAAGAGAAGGACTCCGGAGGGAGGATTCCCTCAAACACACAGAAATCATGTCTCTTCATCGACCTAGGCTGAATAAATATTCTCCGAAGTTTCTGGACAGGAGGAAGTCTGGACCTCTGTGCGAAGATGGAAAGTATAATTGACAATATTGTCTTTAAAACAGAATGATTCATAAAGGTTTTGGCATCGCCACAACTGGCCCTTTCATGACGTATATGTGGCCCTCTCTGGGTCTTAGGTATCAGGAACATTTCAGCAGAGTCTGTTTGATTGTGTTACTAACAATCAAATCGTAACTTCTTTCTTTTTAATAACGTTTTAAAGTTAGTTTTATATTTTTCTTCCTCAAAGTGAATTGGGAAAAGTATCAATAAAGATATTATATTATATTACAGCAGTTCTTTTTGTGGTTTATGAGTTAAAATGCAGGGTAAATAAAATAAAAAATATACATTAACTTGTTTTTCTTTATTGTCTTTATTGCTCTTGCTGTAATAGCGTTTTTTTTTGTCCTCCCTTCTTTCCTTTTGGATTCGACGGCTCCTCGCAACTGTTACTGCGGTCCCTTGGGAAATTTAATCTCCAGCCCTTATCTCAGGGCTTCATGGTACCTCACGTGTATGACAAACATTACACAGTATTTCTTTCCTAAGTATTCTAATTAAACACCATGTAACTAATTCAAAGATTGAATTGTAAATTTTTTCCTTTGCAGCATCAACCAGACTCACGCGTGTGTGGTTTATAAATGAAGGGCCTTGATGCAATATTTTAATCTGACTGTCACTTTGGGCAAAGGTGGCCGATTAAATAACATTTTTGCCGATACGGAGAAAAAACACATCAGCAGATCCAAATCTGTTCATCTCCACGGACAGAAAGAAATGATTCACAAATAAATTCCACTTATTCTACACATCACGACGACAACAATCTACAGCTGAAAATGCCTTTAAAATGAAATGATGCGAGTAGGAAACCACAGAACTGGGAAGAAGATGTACAAGAAGATCCATGTGAAATTGAATTGAATATATAAATGCCCGTATAATGGTTCCAATTTTCTAATATTTTATATTCTGAATTTTTATTAAAAAATAAATTCCTTTTTTTAAAATCTGTAACCTTTTTAATTCAATATCAAAAATATTTGGTATAATGGTGCCAACATTTTTATGTTAAATTAAAAAAGGCCTTGAATATTTTAGAGTTTGATATTCTAATATCAATAATACGGAAATATATTTTCTGAATTGAATAGTTGATAATCTGTTGCCATTTTAATTCAATGTAAAAATGTTGGTTTAACACAGTTATGCAATCATTTTACATTGAAATTAAAGGGCAGGAATATTTTCAAAATGATTGTCTTTTTTAACATGTAATTTGATATTCTAATTCTAATAATTTGAAAACTACACTGTGCAATTTCAATATAACATGCTTTTATAACTTGCATTTTCTCATTGCTCTTTGACCGTTAACTCGCCTTTGATTTGATCAAATGAGTAATTTAGGAAAATGTTGTCACAACATGATCTGGAGCTTGTAATCCATGCGTTTGTGTCTAATCATCTGGACTATTGCAACAGTTTGTTTTTATGTCTTAACAAGAAGGAGCTGTCTCGCCTGCAGTTGGTAAAGAACCCTGCAACGAGAATTCTGACCCGCTCTAGTAGAAGAACTCACATTTCTCCGATCCTTAAAACTCTTCACTGGCTGCCAGTTTCTTTCAGGATCAACTTTAAAATTCGGGTTCTTACTTTCAGAGCTATTCATGGTCAGACTCCTCCTTACATCAGTGATCTGATCCAGCCTTACACCCCAGCTCAGGCTCTGAGGTCTGTGGATCAGAGTCTACTGATGGTTCCTCGCACACGGTTCAGGACCAGAGGAGAGAAATCCTTCCAGGCTGTTGCTCCTAAGCTTTGGAACGATCTTCCTCTCTCTTTGTGTTTGATGGAGTCTACTGACTCCTTCAAGAAAAATCCTTAAGACATTTTTATTTGTGCAGGCTTTTACTTGATTTTCTGGGACTCCTGTGTTTTTCTCAGTTATCTTGATCTTTTTGATATATATTTTTGGAGTATTTTTTTGATTATTTAAGTGCTTTGTGACACTGGTCTAGAAAAGCACTCTATAAATATAAGTTACTTACACATAAGATGAGTAAAAGTTCCTTTTCTGGGTATTACCGTTGCTCGTCTTTAAATCACTTTGGAGGATTAACCCTTAGTGTCTCTGGGTCAATGTGACCCAGTGTCCTGAAAACAAATGTAAGTAAGTGAGTAAGTAATTTGTATTTATATAGCGCGTTTCCAGACCAGGGTTACAAAACGCTTAAACAATGAAAACAATATTCAATAAAATATATACTTTAAAGGTCAAGATAACACTGAGAACAACACAGGAGTTCCAGAAAATCAAGTGTTTGTGGTATCCCTTGTGTTGCTTCTGGGTAAAGGTGAATGGCCTCCTTTCCAGAAATACATATGCAGCTGTGGAGGTCAATCACCTTGACCCAGAGGCAGCACAGGAGTTAAGAGTGGAAACTTAAAGGATAAGACCTTAAGAATCCACAGAATTATGAGGCTTTTCTGTGAACATTCAAGGAGAGAAACGATCAGCAAATTAGACACTTACTGTTGCGTGTAGGGAATAATGTGTTTGAATAAGCACTAATGAGGACAGAGGTGTGGATCGTTGGACTTTATTTGCATGTTTGGTAGATTTTAGAAGCGATTGATGATCATGCGGGGAGCACTACACAAGCGCCGCGACGACACGCCGTAAAGGCGATGTTTTGTTAAGCGGCTTACATTGGAAAATCTCCCTGCTCTCGCCATTCTGCACGCTCACTCCTCGTCACCGCCACTTAACTGCCGCTGTCCGCTCGCCTCGCTTGGCATTCTGTTCGTTCTCCAAGATGTTTCCAGCGTAACCAATGATTAACAATTATGCCAGTGCATCTAATTAATGGTGGCTAATTATGAGGTTGAGATGCTGATGGGGAATTGGGTTCAGGGCGGCGAGATTGCAGCATCAGAACTAATCAAGAGAGAAGAGATGGCTGAGTGAAAAAAAAAGAAAGAAAAAAAGACAGAGACTGAGAGAAAAGGGAGAAGATTTGCTTGAAAGTGTCTTAATTGGCAGTTTTTGTCCAGGACCTTGAGCTCATTACGTAATGTGCATCACTTGTACATAAAATTATGTCCTGATTTAATTAGTGAATCGCACTGAAAAGAGAGGAAAAAAAAAAAAAGTAATTTCCTCAACTAGGCTAGAATTACTCTCAAAACCGCACAAGGTCTCCAAAGTGGCAGAGAGAAACAAGCAATAATTATCGCGATAAAATACCCACACATTTTTGAGAGCTAATCTCATCTGCTTTTCATATTTGAGTGACTGTTAATGCACTGAGGAAAGCACAAAAGAGGAATAATCTACATGCATTATGCATGCCAATGATAGTTCTGTCCCTTTGCTTATTGTTGTTATTATGCTCCTTTTTTTTATGATTCTCAAAAGATGCACCCAACCCTCCTCAAGCAACACGTCGGGAAAATAGTGAAGAAAAACGACCTCTCACCGCGGCTCGTAATGAGGCTGCATAGAGCATTCATTAGCATAGTCAGTGTTAGTAGCCTAACGCTACGTCGGAGCTTTATGTTCGACGACATTTTTATTCTTTCATGCCCCCTATAAGGGTGTCGGTATATTGCCCCGAGAAGAGAGAACAATGTGTATTACAGAATGATTGTTGTTGCCTCCTATTCAAATGAGCACATCTGAAAGAAAAAAAAAAAAAGGGGGTCGAGTGAAATTACCCGGAGAATAGTAATTACATTCAGAGGAGTCTGTGATTCAGAGTGTTTGTTGTTTTTTCCAAGCGCGAGAGGAGGCTGAGCAGCTGAGGCTTGTGACCAGGGCTTTCCGAAAGTGCATTAAACTAAATGATTGACAATGATTGAAACCGCACAGAGCCGGGAGCAAATTACTGTAGCCCGGGCCGTGGATCTGTTTTTCCTTTTTTTTTTTCTTTCCTCCGCTTTCAAATTCGGTGCAAAGGTTTGGAACAGGATATTAGTTTGTCATGACAGAGAGGCTGGACTGATGAAGACGCGCCAGGCAACAGGTGGAGACGCTCGCAAGCCCGAGACTCTTCTGATCCGTTTGTCAAAGTGACCCGACAATGACATCAAAGTCAGAGCTGGGGTTTTGAATTTGATTCGCAAGAGCGGATAGGGATGGTATTAACCAGAACAAATAGCCTCAATTCCAAACATCCCAGTCGGACACAGATAGAGGAGTCTGGTTGTGCTTCAGGTTCCTGCCGACCGGTGTGAGTATCATTTCGCCACCTTGTCATGTTGGTCCAGGCACTTCCTATGTGATGATGTCACTCGACACAAAACTAATTTTAAAAGCTTTTCTTATAATGAAACTGAGCTATAGAATTAAACTTTGTACCAACATCAAACATGTTTATTATAGAAAATGACGGATGTGTCTTTCGCCCCAAACGGAATGTGTCCGGTCTTAAACGACACCGATTGGCTGAACTATGTCCCATTCCACTTATTTCAACAGTTTTCGTTTTCTAATTAGAACATACTTATATTTATTTGGTTACCCTTCTTAGTCTTGGGTTTTTATAATGCATTTGCATTACAAGTGAGTGTGGTATTTTAAGTCAAACATGGTTCAGCAAATCAGTGGCGACGTCACGTGTAGCCCGGACACATAATAATAATAATAATAATAATAACATTCCAACATTCCACTGGGGTGAAAGTCACGGGGGTCTTCAGACCGGGTCTGTTTGTTAACAAATGTTTCTTGTATGATACGAAGTATACTTGAACTGCTCAGTTCACTCAATAAAAAAAGTTTTTAAAAAGTCATTTGTGGCGTGTGACACTATTACAAAGAAAGTTCCGGACCAAAATGGTACTTACAGACTGGCCTTCGGAGGAGAGAGCCTTGCTACCATTGTGTCCTAGAATTTACAGATGAGGATGTAAATTATGCTGATAGCAGCAATCGTTTATCTTTTATGATGACAATGTTGTTTAAGTGTAACTGATATGCTATAAAATGAGTTCACCAAATTGATGCACGCAGCAAATAACAAAGTCTAGCAAAGCGATCTTTATGTTTAAAAGCAGTGACTCCCTTCAGACTAGAGGCTAACATGATAATTCATTTACGGAAAAATAATTCCGTCCGTTTTCCATTTTTTAAACAACATTTCGAGCACCATTTAGGCACTGTAACTGCTTTCAAAATACAACCTGTATAGATATTGGGTAGAACCTTGAAGATCACCATCACCTAAACATGGTCTTCTGTAAGTCTGTGGTGTCTGTGACCAAAAGAGTCATTAGTGATGCTATGAGGAAAGCATGGTGAAGCATCTGTGTTAGCACAAGGCTTTGCCACTGGTGTCGTCTTCTGTGTTCTGTGTGCAACACCAGGTTATGAAAGGTAGTTCCCAATCTCTAATAAGACAGAGATCAGAGTCACATTTTGGCCAATAAATGTACATTTTTCCCTCAGCACTATGTGCGAACCATTGTGGTTGGATAACAACCCTTATCATCAAGCAGAGACTAGAAAATAAAAGGAGCTTCCTCCTTTTCCGAAAAAGTCGCATGCTAGCATCCAAGAATGGGACCAAGATAAACCGTTTTTGTTGAGCAATAAAACAGCTAGAAAAGTGGGTACCTCTGCCAAGAAGATCATTTTATACGACGTTAAATAAAACTGCAAAAAACCTGTCAAGAAAATTCAATGATTCATGAATGTACTTGTATTGTGTTCAAAGATCACAGGACAACTGTTGAAAATCTGGCCCACCAAGTGATTTTAAAGGTATGGAATTGGATGGTAATGTTTTGACCCAAAGACATTTGGGAGCGATTGAGACTCCAAAATTAAAAGAAATTCTAACATCAGATTATAATTATTGGTCAATAACATGTTGAATTGCAAAATTGTGGGAATTTGAGACCATGCACTAGACCATTAGTAGCTTAACCACATCTAGCAACCCTAGATAGATTGGAAGAAACAATAGCAACAAATTCTAGATCTAAATGAAACTATCATTGGATTGTATGAAGTGTTTTTAGGTTTAAAGTTAAGAAGGTATGCTAGATTTCTGGTGGAATCTGCAGAACTCAACACCTTCCAGATCTAAACTATCTTGATTTGTTTTGACTTTACACGGATCATTAAAAGTGTTAATTATTTTAGATAAAGTTGTTATTAAAATACACAAAATGTGTCCAGAGTTGTTTTTCCTTTCGTGGTTTTCTTTTCTCATCTTATGACAAGCTGAAAACAAAACTAAGAAGGTGGAAACAAACTGTCAAACTGTCAAACCAAGGAAGATATCTAAAAGGAGCCATGATTTTATTACATGTAAAATGATCAGATTTCTTTTGTGCAACCAAACTGGTGTCCATGGACCCAGGATAACGTTTTCCCCCAAAAAAAGGAATACTGCTTGACATAAATTACAGTTTGTCTCATCAACACATTCCTTAGCTTTCTTCGTGGGAGGTTTTCCATTCGTCCAACTTGGACAGGATTGACGTCGGTGGCCCAGAAATGAGAAGACGGGGATGCTCTTTAGAAGCCGAGCTCTACATCACGACAACAGAGAGGAGCCCGGAAGATATAAATGATGTGATTCAATAATGCATCCGCCAAGATGGCCTCAGCATGAGTGGACGCTCATTTATTTCCAGTTCTCGCTCCCTCCGATCTCTGGGCCGATGTTGAAAGAAGGCAGTTTGATGAAAAACTAAAAAAAAAAAACAGATCAATAAGGACAAACTTTTTTACTCCAACCGTGGCATGTAAATCAATGCCCCGACTCATGTTTTGTACTCTTACCAGTCTTACCGTTTAACTCCAGCATTAGAATCAAACATCAAAAAAGATTTCACCAGCTCAGGCAGTTTTCATCAGCGATTTTCAGAATTTCAATGGAACATATGTCATTTTGAAAATCCCAGACATTTCTATTTGTCGAGCTGCATATACTTTAAAACCCATTTAGCAGGGAAGAGCTGAAGATGTCAAGATGAGCGCATTTTAAATGTGCCTTTTAGTGTCTGCTTTGAAGAACACGTTTATAATGCACATTTAAAAAAGGCTACTTCTTTTCACAATGATCTTGACGAATTGATTTTTTTTTGACGTCACTTGGTTTGCATAAGCCTCCCACGATTGAGGAAATGGGTCACATTATTGCAAAAATGGAAATTTGGTTGAGTTTGATTAGATGAAGCTCAAGGTCAAAATAAAGACAGATAATAAGAATCATTGTTATTGCCAGTAGAGTAAAACAAGAAAAACAGGATTTCTTTTGTTGTGGTGAAGTGGAAAAAAGGCACATTTTTGGTTCCGCTTATTTCCACTAAAATAATAAATTGACATTATAATTTATTGAATTCAATAAAATTCTACCTAACATCATTTTTTTTCTCCGCTATGTGTTTATTAGTGATGGGTTGATGAGGCTTCATGATACAGCATTGTAGTGTCACGATACAGTGTCTTGGTTTTGCAGGCCCCTAAATGGCAGTTTTGAAAACTATGCCAGGTTTTATTGAATAAGTAGATCAAAGTCTAACATTTTGAAGCAGAGAGTGACATCTAGTAGGATCAAAACTAGGATACTGTATCATGATACAGAAGAGTGATGGGCTGATGAAGCAGGGTCATATTGTTAAGAGGTCAGTAGGTGGCGCCATCAGTTTAAATGATATGTTTCATTAGAGTAGAAAAGTTTTTCAAAACAAAAGGAAAATACTACCAGATACCGCCATCTAGTGGGCTCTAAAATAATGACACTGCTTCATGACGCTCTATCAGACCATCCCTAATACAGTGTCTTTACTACATGGCTGTATCACAAGACCTCTATTACACGTCAGTTTTTCATCCCAGACTCAAACAAAAGCCTCTTGCAATTTGGGGCAGATACGATTTTACTTTGACTTATTCATAAGAATATTCTTTAACAGGGTGCACGATCGCCTCACAGCAAGAAGGTTGCCGGTTTGCTTCCAGGTCGAGATGTGACTTTTCTGTGTGGAGTTTGTATGTTCTCCTAGTGTTGAGAGGGTCTACGCCAGGCACTCTGGTTTCCTCCCACAGTCCGAAAACAAAAAAGTTGATTGGACACCTGCGGAAGTTCTGCGACAGGCTGGCATCATGTCTAGGGTGTCCCCCGCCTAACGCCCAAAGAAACTAGGATTGTCTACAGCCCCTGTGGGACCCCCAAAAGGGAATAAAAGAAAGAAAATATTTATTTACAGTATGTTCCCAAATATCAATGTTGGACCAGCCCTAGCAAGAACATACATTGGCTGCTTTCTTTACCATAAGGTGCACTGTAAAGAGGACCGGCAATGCTGCATATTGAAAAAATCTTACCCCCCACTTTTGTCTCTCGATGGATTTGCATTCATTTTCCCCGTTTTGGTCAAAGAAAGGGATGTCTTACAGTAACAAAGGTGTTCAAGACAACCTTTCCTCAACTACTGTTTCCCCAATGATTCAACTGGATAAGCTAAGAAACATAGATGAATAAATCATATTTGTTGTCTTTCTTTATCAACGTTATAACAAAAGCACAGCCAATCACATGTGTTGTATAAAGTGTATTGACAGAGCACTGAAAGAAAACAGTCTCACAACATTTCATTTTAAATAAGTGCATTCATGTGGATCCAAACGCACACTAAATATCCAGTTAATTAGATTCCGGGGTGAATGGAACTCCTGTCAGCTGACTTACATTTACATATAAATGTCCCGGAGCCTGCCGGATGTGGTCGTCAGCGGGAAAAAAAAAAAAGACAAATTCACCTGATATCATTCATCTTCTAATGCAACCACTTTCTGCCCAGCAAGTTTTCTCTGGCAACCGCTTCCATTGTGCAACACCATTCTCTGTATATGATGTAATAGGCGTATCCAGCGTCGTAAACATTAGAGGGCAGTCGCTCAATAAATACTGTTATGAAAGTCAATAGGGCTGCAATAGCATAAATCAATAGGAGACAACAGCCTTAAGCTTGTGTAATGTTCAACTAAATTAGGCATGCAACAATTACAGCAGCAGTTTTTTGTATGTCCCCCTCATGAGTGACCTTTGATTAAGATTCTGATGGGTGCACGTCGTGCACGGACAGTACGTCTTGGATTTATGAGCCAAACATGTTCACCTCCTGTAAACGTGTGTGTGTGTACATATTTATGAAGGAGATTGTGTTTACATTGAGGTCATAGCATTAATTGTATTTCCATTTTAAAAAACTAATATATGCAGTTCAAGATGTATGTTCACAGGCGCTGCTTATCGTGGTCGTTTTATTTGTTTATTCTGTGATTATTCAGTGTCACATTATTCTAAAATTACAATTGAATAAATGATTAAGCAGCTTATGTGGGGGAAAACATGTTGATAGTAAATCAAAGAGAGCACACACACAACTGTTGCATCTAGGTGTAAAAAGCATGAATCAAATGCTTTCTTTTTTTTTCATGCAACTTTTTGTTTTGGGAAAAAAAAAATCTAGATTGATATTCACTAATGCAATCAGATTACCATTGTGTGTCTCAGAGTTTGTATCTGGATACAGATATTTTGAGAATTTTAACCAAATCATTCACCAAATAAGAGACTAAAAATCAAAAAGATTCATACTTCGTCAAAATTGTAACAAAGTAGTGAAAAAAAACAGGGTCGTAGTTTTTATCCACCATTCAACTATACTGCATATACAAATTACATTTTAAAAAATGTCTAAGAGTAGTATATATCAATGCTAATGGTTATGGGACAATTTTGCCACAATGACAACTGTTACAGTAAGGATGGATTGTGGTTGAACATTGTTTCTCATCTCATGCAATTAAGGTCAGAAGGTGTCCAAGGGTCAAGGTGACCTGAAGGCCCAAATACAAATGTGTCCCGAGTTATCCCTGGTGTTGCCTCCGAGTCAAGGTGAACCACCTACGCTACTGCATATGTATTTCTGGAACACATTTGCTTTCCGGCCATCGGGTCATCTCAACGTTGAGATAAAAACAAAAGGTCAAAAATTTGTCATGAGAATGTTAAAACACTCGCAGTGATGGAAGCATTTTATTTAACTATATAAAAAATGATAAGTCTATTTCATCTAAATACTACAGTATGAATCAACTTGTGGTTTGTGTCATTTTAGGGTCAGTAAACGTCACATCACTCAACATGCATTGGATTAGGGTCAAGGTGAACCGGTGTCCCCTAGTAGTACCTCAAAATACATCTGTTCACGGGCATGAGGGTCACCTTGACCCAGAAATAACAAGGGTTAAGAATGTAACACCTGCTATAAATAAGGGGCACCAGTAGTCACAACTTTATTTTTATATTCTGTGCTTAAAATCTGCAATTTTGTTGTTAAATCAGATTGACTTGTTGAATTGTAGTTTTTTTTAGAGGAGATCTACGATGCATCTGGTTAGTTGCTAACAATGAAACTCAATGATTGATTGCATGAACAATCGTGAATGAGCCACAATCCAGGAAAATATTGTGTGCTAACTTAAAGCTTATTTGAGCATGAGTGGAAAGATAAGTGACTTGTGTTAAGAATTATATCTTGAGCTATTCGTTTCTAATCACAGTGCTGCATCAAGGACGACTGGAAGATAGTCGACAGTACAAGTCTCGTCTCGTCTGAAAGAGGTGGATTCAGCTCTGACCTAATAGAAACTTTCATCAACCTCCAACTATAGAACTCTTTTCTGCAGGAAAAAAAACCTCAACACTGAGATCAATCAAGGACGGAAGATGTGGTTATATAAATGAAAAAGTTGAGCAAGTGTGACATAACCTGGTCAAAACTTCTGAGTTTATCGGAGACAGCAATCAAAGGCACAAAAGCTACTGTCAAGCTCAAATCTTCTGATACCTTTGAAAGTGTTCTGTGGGTTTATATGAAACCGTCGCTCGGTAAAAGGTAGCTTGGATAGACTAGTTTACCAGACACTGGATTCATAAAAGTTAAGCAAACCAATTATTTTATTCCAGTACCATACGTCTGAACTAGTATATACATCACAGACGAAAACAGCTGTATGTTTTCTGACCCGGGTTAGCTTCTTTCTCACGTGTATCTTCTTGCAGCACTGACCTGGTGCTGCTGAGCATTTTCCTACTTATGTTTTACTTCATATTTAAACTGTACTTTTCTTTTATGTGATCATTTATGTCTGGTCTTTTTCATTATGAGATGATTTTTTTTAATGATAGGTGAAGAAGCAGCTATTGTGGGCCACTAGACCGATGTGCTAGATTTCCAACAAGTCGCCTATACCAAGAAAAAAAAAAAAGAAGGATATTACCAATGCTATTTGTCAGATGAAAAACAAATGAATCAAATAAACAGTTATGTAGATGATTGTAAATTAAGAATCTAACACCTCCAGTACGGCCTACATTGGTTACATTGGAATGTCTAGATATAGAATAAAAAATAAATAAAGAAGAAAACTTTAAAGGTTTTGAATACATTAACTAAACCAATAAAAGCAACAGTCGAAAGGAGTTGGATTTAGCAATAAATACGGAAGTGATGGGTTGATGAGGCTTCATGATACAGCTTTTAGTGAGGACACTGTATCATGATACAATGGCACTCCAAGTTGGAAAACTGTGCCAGGTTTCATTGAGTTAGTATATGAGAGCCAAACATTATAAAGCGGAAAGTGCCATCTAGTGGCCTTTTAAATGAAGACACTGTATCATGATACAGTGTCTTAACTACAGTGTTGTACCGTGAGGCCTCATTAACCCATCACTAGCAATAAAACACCAAATGATGATTTATAGCTCCCCCAAAAAAAAAAATTAATACATGAGGGAAAGTTATTTATATTCACGTATAATGCAGGTGGATTTGATGTACATTCATTGAATATATTTGCATTGGAAATGTATAGTATTAAATATATACATGTAGATAAGATTATTAAAAAAAAATGATATTAAAGGCTTCAGTCAAGAACCAGAAAGACTCTTGTGTCTAGTTTTCACAGATTTAAATGGGGTTTTATTGGAACAGCAGAAAAAAATAAAGTTAAATCACTGAACTTAGTAGGAGGTGCTATTTTACACACCCACCTTACTTATGGTGCCAACAAAACAAAGAACTCCCATGATGCATCGCTGCAGGACCGCTCTCCTAAATGACGAGCAAAATTTTAACTTAATTTGTATCTTCGGCCCTTAAATCATTCAATAATATTGAACATCAGTTTGTCTAATTTACCTCAAAAAAACCTGAGTAAACTGCGTCAATATATGTGGCAGAAAACTGCCTTTGGCGCTAGATATTCAGTTAAAATCCAAACCTCCCAATGAGTTACATTTATCAATTCACTGCTCTTTTGACTTTCCTGATAAGCTTAATTAAATTCTATGCAGTGATTCTCAGTATATTTTTTTGTTTTTGTTTTTGACTTAGTGAAATGCAATTATTAAATTATTCAAATGTGTTTGAATCAGCCTGGTGTGATTCCGAACTGCTCACAGTCTCGTTTGTTATTCATAAATTACTCTTATTTATTCAATATTAATTAATTCTGATCAGTTTTTATTGTGTAGTGAGGCAAGTAATGGAAGCAGTATTTAAAATTTGAAATTAAATTTAGAATTGTTGCTACAGATGATCCCAATTATTTACAATTGTCAAAGGGCATTAACGTGTTTTTTGTGTTTCTGTCAGTCGATTTATGTCCGGAACGTTGTCACCCACCTCTGGTCCGATGAAGCAGGAAATGGCTAAAGTTGCTGACAGTCTGGAAATACTGGGGGAAAGAAAGAGGATGGATTACTGGACTTAAACCTTAAGTAAAATGAAGTAATTATGATCAGCAAAGAATCTTTCGGAACAAAACTCTAAGCTAAAAATTGCAAATTGAAAGTCTTGAAACACGTCTAGTGTAGTTCTGCCTACAATGACTTCACTTATTTTCTACAAACCCTAAGGGTTGGGAATATCTTCAGAGTAATCGGTTCTTTTTAGAGTTATAGGCAAGATGTACGTCCGTGCTAAATAGCGTATGCTTCTGAAATTTCTTCACATCAGTCCTAAAAGATGCACTTAAAAACATCCAAATACTTCTCAGGTGATCGTCTGTAATGTTCATCTTGTATTGAAGCCTCAACATGAGAAATTGTTCTTAAAAAAATAAGACAAGTGTATATTTTAAGCTTGTTTTTGTCAGGACTCGGAGCAGGAAAACCAAATGTAAAGGCAACCAGAATCGTGAACAAACTACTTTATTAACAAAAAGGCACTGACGAAAGAAGCCACAAAACATTGGCCAACTGAACTGAACAAATCCTTTACTTGAGCAAACCACGTACCATAGAAATTTGACGTCACGACAGAGACTGACAGACAAAGGTTGGTTTTTAAAATGGGAACAAGGATCAGGTGAGACAAAGACACAGGTGACACGAATCAGGGCGATCAGATCAGGACCACAAGAGGAAGTTAACAAGACAAGGATCAGGACTTCACAATAAAACCAGGAAGTGAGATGAAAGAGAACAAATGACAGGACATGAAGGTTTTAAGCGTAAGGCTTTCAGTGCAAATCTTGTGCATGTCCACTCACACTTGAAATGTGTTTTAATAAGGATTAACTTGAAGCTGAAATACAGGGAGCATCCGCAACAAACAAGCTTAAAATATACAGACTTATTTAAGTTTTTACGGAAAAATTTCTAAGGTTGAGACTTCTGGAGATATTTGGACGAAGATGAAGAAAAGACAACCCGAGTCTGTCGCTACATTAAAATGAACATATATTTTCGCCTATATAAATATATATATATATATATATATATATATATATATATATATATATATATATATATATAATAATGGATTACTCTGAAAATAAACCCAACCCTCGGTCATCATGAAGGTTACATTTTAATTTTCCATCACTTTCAACTGGCGAGGAGGAGGAGTTGATGAAAGAAGTCCAAACACACAAACTATTTTCTCACAACAGCCTCAGAAAGTAGTCAAACTCAATTTTCTGTGTGGAGCTTTTTTTTGGTTTTCCCTAAATCCTTATATAATGTGGCGGTCAATTGCCGTCCATCAATTGGTCCATGCAGCGCGACGAATAATTTAATATAATGCCGTCTTAAAACCATTCTTACTGCTCTAATCTTCGCCCATTTTATCCAATGCAAATTGCCAAACAGCGCCGTATCAAAACAAAGAGGACGTGGTTAATCCCGGCGCCTGACGTTTACAAGGGTCATGACGGTTTCTTTTGAAGACTTTATGCAAAAATGATGAAGTAGTTAGAGTAGCTTGTGAGGCGAACTCTCTCTAATTGACCTTGCTGTCTGGAGCCTCGTCAGCAGGCAATAAAGACTGCTTAAATGTTAAGGCAGAAACTAAAGTGCTTGAAGGGCTGCACGTACTGCGCATTCAGGAAATAATGGTCCTGCTTAATTCATATTCTCCGCCGAGTCAAGGTCACCACTGTTGTTTAATAAGCATGTAAAAAGGTGCATAACATGGACTTGTATGTGGATATTTTCACGTGATTAAAATGAATTAAAATAAAAGAGTGGTTCACGTGTGTGTGTGTGTGTTGAATCCAAGTACAGGGGAGGTTTTACACGCCGAGGAGAATATTAACGTCAGACTGATCAGGGTTGATTAATGAGCCGGCTTTACCGGGAATATGAGGTCTGTGATTTAACAACGTTGATACCGTATATCAGCTCAGTGATTACAATTCAAATTAGAAACGGCACGACAACGCACGCGAAAGATTTAAATGAACGTATTTAGTGGATTAATCGAGCAGGTCAGTAGTTTAAAGTCGTCACCCTAAAAGGTCCTTCATTACGTTCGATTAATAAATTGTCATTGCGATATTAAAAACCCGTCGGAAAGACCCCGGCAATATGAAAACATCCCTCCGTCTTTATAAATCAGCCTTTCTGAAGTCGCAGTAAAAGCGGGAGGCATCGTCTCTTAAGGTGGTGTGCGGGGTTGCCCTGGGGCCTCCTCCTAGTGGTAGACAATCTGACAAGATGCCTGAGCCACCTCGGCTGGAGTCTCAGAGGCGAGAGAAGCAATGTTGCACTTTGTCTCTAAGAGGTGAGAGCAAATCTCTTGTTAGATCAGTCAAAATTCTACAAATGTATTTAAATAATGTGTATAAAAAATATACAAATATATCACGGAGGACTGGATGGTATTGAAAACGACAATAAGGGCAGATAATCTACCTATTTAGTTATTAGCTATTAGTTGTCCTTATTACCTAAAAATATATTTTCCATTTTAAACTATGTTCATCAAAATTCAACTTAAGCATGGGATTTCCTTTTAGCTCAAAAGTCATTTATATGTTACAATTTGTATAGTACATTTTTACAACAAATAGAAATCCATTTAAAAATGACCGTTAAAGTATAAAAACCTTCCAAGTGTCCTTTGATTTACCCGGTTTGCCGCTTTATTAAAACGGTAGTCTCATCTTATTCTACTGTTGATTTATACAATGCCATCTAACTAAGATGGTTAAAATATTGCTTTTTAACATTTTTTAATTTTTCTTAAAGTCGACATTAAATGGTATGATATATGTAGGATAGAACCACTTCTTCTAGAAGAGATCTGTGTCAGTCATTATTTTTTAACTTGATTTGCAGCATCATAGACCTGTCATCTTTGACAATAACATACATACAACAAAGCTAAAATATTATGTTTTATTTATACATTTCTCTAAAAAAAAAAGTTAAAATGTTTTCATTATGATCTTAAACCTATTAACTGGTCAACATCAAAATCCAATTACCCTTAAACAAGAAATAGATATGACTCAAAATAGGAATGAAATAATAGCAAAAAATATATAAGTGAATATCAATTTATTTTTAACAAAGTAAACTGAATGACTGTCATAATGACTGTGAATAACAGGGCAGACTGGCACTGATGCTCTTAATTTGAAAAGCCAGAAGTTTATCTTCTACTTCTTAATGGCAGCTCTGGGTTAACATAGAAACAGGAAGTAATGTTGTTGTTGCTAATACCTTTGCTCTGACACAAAACAAGAAACATTGATTCTGATTCTCTGACAAAAACTTGAGGCTGGAACTGGACGAGCCAGTCATTTAGAGTGAATTAGGTCACAACTTAGTAGTGAGAGTATGATGAAGCTTCATGAAAAAGTGTCATGTTGTTTAGAGGTCAGTAGGTGGCGCCATCAGTTTAAAAATGAGTTTTTCAAAGTATATGAAGAAAGAGCAGAGACCGCCATCTAGTGGACTCTGAAAATAATGACACTGCTTCATGAAGCTTCATCAAACCATCAACTACAACTTAGCAATCAAATTACAGAAGTAACTGGTTCTAGATCTGGGATAAGTTAAACATTTGCTCAGGGATAGTTCATTAAATAATAATAACACATTTCTCATGCTGTATATGTCATTTCAACTTGAATATAGGCTGCGTTACGTTTTAGTTTTTCAGTTAAACCACAGTTTTGAATAGGCAAACCAGTTTTGTTGAACATGTAGCTTCACTGTTGCAGCTGAATGTCACCTTGGACCTGCTTCAGTTTGCATTTATGTAACGTTCAAAACCATATGACTGCATTTAGAACTTAAACTGCTGAGTTTATTGACATGTATTATGTTGTCAAACAATCAATACTAAATTAACCGTATCTTTAAGAGCTTCATTTCTTAATCCAAAGAAAAAAAAATAAGAAGGCAACTTTATTGACAACGGTTACACTTTAGGTTTGTGGACTTTGGGAGGAAACCAGAGTCTCCACAGGAGACCAACAACAAAACAACACGTGCATTTGGAAAGCGGATCAAAAGTGACAGATGTTCTGGATATGGTTATGTAAAGGTCAACAAACAAGTCAAGCAACAAGGTCAGAATTAGAGAAGCAAAGCATCAGAATAAATCCACCAGCTGAACAAGTTTGAATATTCAAAACCACAATCCTTTGGAAAGCAGTCACGAGGAACAAAGGATCAGGAAGTAACTTTCGTCACCCAAATGTAGAAGCACCACAGGACGAAGCAGGTGTTGAACATGTTTTCTCATTACGTTTTTTTTTTTTTTTTAACTGCCAGTGACTCCAACAATTGAGGTTCTTTGTTACTGGACTGAGCAGAAAGAGAAAACAACAATATATTTTTTCTGTTCTGTTGATAATTATTTTCTGACATGGCTTTTTTGAAAGGATATCGCCCTAGATCTTATTATAATGTGACTCTTGACATTTCTAGACTTAATATTGCTCAATCTTACTCAATAAATATATTTAAAAGTGAGTAAAAGACAAATTCCACTTGCAGAGCAACCAGCCTGCAGGTCCTGCTGATTCAGGCGAGATGTATTTTTATGGACTTAACATTTGGTTTTTGCAAGTCGTCCCCTTTTATTTTTGCTGTTTCTCTCTAAACACCGGCCCGTGGAAATAATCAAGACATTTAAATGGACATTTAAACAACGATTTAAACGGTATTTCCTTTTTTTTAATATATATATATATTTTAGAAAGATCATAGAAAAATGTAGAGAAACAAAAAACAGGGAAAAAAGAAAGAGAATAAATACATTTTAAAAGATAAGTGACAAGCTTCAATAAATTAGATAAAGAAATATGATAGTTACTTTTAGGTATCACAATTGGGAAATAAATTGAATAAGTAAACCAATTGAAAAATAGAATAAAAAACATAAAAAGGAAAAACATCTAATTCAATTTTAAAAGAACATATTTATTATTATTTTCCTTCTTATTTTTACTTGTGTTTTTAATACTTGTAGTAATACAGTATTTCTTTAATACAAAAATGCAAATTGATTTAAATAAAAAAAAATAAAAAAAATTGTTTCAGTTGACTATGTGTGAGAGGTTGCTTCTGAAACCCCCTTTCGCCACGACCCTAGCTAACCAGGCGACAACCCACATGAGGATATTTCAGAATTCTGCTGCGGATGCAAATGTCGTCGGGCGAAGAATAAAAATCTGTGGCTGATTTGCATTCTCTGTGAAAGCAAACAAATGTGTGCGAAGATTATTGGCTGCAGAGGCGAGTGGAAGCAAACCATTTGCTCAGCCTGCACATTAAATACTTCAGCGCTATTTGGATTACAAATCAAAATGTTTCTAATGGAGCGATCAGAGCACTTAGCATCCAGCTGTCAGAACTTCTTAGCATGTTCTTTTTTGCCATCCGTGACAGATCCGGGACATGTGATTGGCCTAATTGAGATGACATTTCCCCGTCTCACTGGAGAAGGTCATCAGCGAGTCACAGCAAATAGGTGCTGATGTTGTCGCCGTGGAGACACATAAACACGTCTGTCGGAGACTATATAGCGGGGCCTCTCTGTCCGCCCCGCGTCCGGCTGCGATTATCATCCATTATCGTCCGGCGCGTGTGAAAGCAGCTGGCTGACAGGCTGAACAGAACCGATCCCGGGTTCCACCTGCAGGTTTGTAATGCAGCCAGTGACCGTGGAGCAAACACAACAGCCGGCCCCCTCAGGGAAACACACGGAAACCTTCACTGACACTGTTTAGTGTTGGGTTTGCTGCAGTCTCGCGGGACTGGGAGGAAGGAAATCCACATAATGAGATTGGAATCAGTGAATAGAGATCTTAACAGCTTCTGTCAGCGAGTTAGAAGCAGGAGTTACATACAAATGACCCCAGACGCGAGTGTACTTTTTTACCACTTCGCACAACTTTCAGTCCTGAATTCATAGTTTAAGCTTAATTATTTTTCAGTCGCTTCCATTCATTTTCAACCCATGATTCCCTGAGGGAGGGCTGGAGACTATCCTAGCTACTTAGGGTGAGAGCCTGCGGACACAACCAGCCTTTTGCAGTTCACAGAAAGATACACAACAGTTCATACAAACTCACACCAATGAACAATTTAAAGACCTTGATCAACTTATACTTGGATTTAACCCATAAAAATTATTCTAAGGTCTAAGGCCTTAACCACTCTTCCACCATGCGCCCATTATTTATTATTCCTCCCTTAAATCTTACAGATCTGTAAAAAACAATTTTGGGTGAACTATCACTTTTAGAGTGACTCCTACAATATCTTACAGTAGCTATTTCAGTCTCAGATTGATGACCATTTTATTCTTTCCGTCTTCTCTCATATTGACTTTTATGTATTTGTGTTTATCTTCATGTCTGTAGCAAGTCCATGATTTTGTTTAGTATTTATTTGTATGGATCATACTGTTGTTGTTTACAAGCTCCATTGAAAACTAGAAAGAAAACTACTCCTGTGAGTTTAAATCTTGATCAGAAAAATTACTTTCAAAGCAATACTTCACTAAAAACATACTAATATTCCCACAATATGATAATACAATATTTGACAATAACTTTTAAATAGAACACAAATAGAATATTTTTTCTCCTTTTTAATGTATTTCATTTTAACTACAACATCATGCCAAGAAATCTTTTTTCAAAAACTTTTCTGTACGACCAAAGAGCAGAGTGATAAAGTTGAGGAACATTAAAACCACCCTCCTGACTCCGGTTCTTTCTGATATTTAGGTGTTTGTCGCTCACCTTTCCTCTTATTGGCTGCTTCAAAACTTTAATATGTAGTGGTGATTCCTCTAAGGGGTTCTGCCTCACATTGCCGCCCTTCTTTTGCCTGAACGGTTGGTTACGATCATTTATTGCATGAGCTTATAAATATATACTGATATACTTTGTGAGTTGAAAAAGTGGATTAAGTGTGTTTTATGAATATTACCCTATTTATTTTAAGATGGAAATAATGTGTGTGTATAATGTATATCTTACAGTTCAATAATTATTATGTTTTACTGAAATTTCTGAATCAAAAGATTTGATTATAATAATAAAAAACTGGTTCATACAACCAGTATAGAAAGAAATAACACAAAAATGTCAACCAAGTCTTAAAGCGAAGTTACTTAAAAGCGTGTTTTTGTATTTAAAGTACATACTTCAATCTTATTCCTCGCAACTTCTCTAGATTTCACCCGTTTTATTCCATTTGTGTGGATCCAGCATCAGTTGTAAATGTCTTTCTCCTCGCAACGCTGATTCAAATGCAGCAATGAACGACAAAGCTTTTTTTTTTTTTTTTTTCATAATTCTCACACTTTGCCATTGTCTGTGAGAGAAAGACCCGGTGAAGTCTAATGGAGGAAAACATTTGCAAGGTAATCAGCGGGAGATGTGCAGAGGAGGGTGAGTTTATACCTGTGGCTTCTCATGGACTTGTAACAATAAATCTAAATAAGCTGAGAGGAGAAAAGAGCTTATGTCTTCCTTTCTTTTGCAGATGCCTCAGGATATAAGAGACAATAGCTGCTGCTTCGAGTTACCTGATGAATGCAGAATTATGGTGTGTGAGCACTTAAACAAGTCCAAAAGAACATATAAACATATCAAGAATTGTATGTAGCTTAGTGTAAGTCCAGTCCAGTCTCTGCAATATTGTTTTTTCTTTGCCATAGTTGGCAATATCTTATCGGGGTACCATGGCTGCAAAACTAAAGTTTGTTCATTCTAAAATTCTAAATGTAGAATCATCGGTCCGTTCACTATATTAGTGTGTCATAATGCAAAGATCTCCACTTAAAAATTAAATACATTTTTAGAAATACTGAATACATTTTGGAGCTCTGGTCTATTTTCTTCTATACTATTAATGGGTGCCTAAACCAGGCCCTCCCTAGTAGACAATAGACAACACCAGTGCTTCAAAATGTATTTATTATATCTATTATGTAATAAATGTTTAAGTGGAGATCTTTGCATTATGACGCATTCATTAAGTGGACAAACTGATAATTCCTTATTTTAAATTTAAGAGTGTACCTAAATGTGGTATTTCAGCTCTGGCACCACATTAAGTCAACGGGGTATTGAAACTATGGCAAGGGAAAACTGCTTAATCCAAAATTGCATAACTGTTGCAGTTAACTGTCCAGTCTGAACTTTGTTACATGTCACTATTGTATATACGCAGATTCAGTCGAGAGTAAATCATTTAATAGCTTGTATTGTAACCACCAACATGACATCAGTGTAGGAGGAAAGCAAACAAAAACAACTCAACACAGTTAATTTAATTGAACACTTCAGGGCCAACATTGTATATAATATATTCCGGATGTTAGGATTGACTGATGTGAGCCACATTTTCCTCAAATGAGTCATCACGTTTTATTATGACTGTTTTGTCGGATTTGCTAGAAAGCAAAAGGAGAAAATGAATCAATGTAATTGGGAAAATTATTCAGTGGTTAAAAAAACCCAAAGAAATTGACATTTTGATTTAAATAAGTGTAGTAGTGACAGTTATATAATACATATTTTCCATTTTTTTAATGAATGATAATTATTTAATGATAAAGAAAAAATATGTTGCAATAAATTTACAAATATGATATTATTGGTTATCCAAAAACATAGACAGGTTGATTTACTTGGGGAACTTGTTGTTCGTAGGTATGAGTGTGTGTGTGAATGTTTGTATGTCTTTGTGTGTCCTGTGACAGACTTGCCTCCTGTCCAGGGTGTCCCCCGTATCTCGCCCAATGGAATGGGGATAGGCTCCAGCCCACTCGACCCCCAAAAGGAATTAAGCGATATGAATGATTGACTATTATTGGTTAATTTGAAATGTAGTTCTATATATACACTGTATATACTGTATATATTTCTATTTTATTTGCAGGCATCTTGGTTTCTGGCTCTTGTTTTGATCAAACTTGTGTTTTGATGGTACAAGGTGGTACAAAACACATTTTGGCCTCAACCTTCACTATGGTAACAATATACAGTTCTTTTTAAAACCACTATTACATCTGAGAAAAATTCCCTTATCGCTTCACCGACCTTCATTTTATACTTTTCGCAATAGCAAGTTTGATAAAAGGAAAAGTTGTTTTTATTCAACTCCAACAACTTTTTTTCTTAGTTCTCTACATGTAGGTTTCACATTTTAAACAAGCTGCTTAAAAAGAACATTTACATTTTAGTTCATAGTCACATGGATTTCATGTCGAAGAAGCGAATGTGTCTGGGAAAAAGTCTTGGCAAAAATCTATGGTTCTTACTTAAACTGTCTTCTAATGACTCTCTGTCGACGATACAATCCTCCGTCTGTTCAGAAACACTGCCAGCGTTGGAAGTCTTTACATGCTTCAATCATTATTTCATGATCCGACAGAAACATCCCCCAGCATCATATATGAAGGCAAATGTATCAGCGCGATTCCTGCCGAGAGAAAATTACAGCAATACATTCAGGTGTCCCCTCTGTCGCGCGTTACGAGCACCTCTTGGGGAGGGGGGGCTGAGGAGGAGGTAAAGTGGATCTGACAGAGTTAGATTAAATGCCATAGATGGGGCGTTTCTCACACACACTACAGCCTTCTGGACAGCGGCCTAATTAGGCACTTCCACGCTCCGTTGTCAGTTCCTCCTACAAAATTCAACCGTCAAATCACATTCTGCCTATAGGAATATATAACTTAAATACATCTATTTGAAAAAAAATGATATATATTCTATTCTAGCACAAATGGATTGTTCAATTACCATTTTTGTTCATAAGAGGTCGCAAGATCTACATTATACAATTGTGTCTAATTAAAAGAGTTCTCTAGGGATATACTGTATCTGTGTTGGTAACCCCTCTTCAGATCATGATTCACCCTTTTCACATCCATGAAATCGTAGATTCTTTTCATTTTATTTATCTTTTTTAGTTTCTCATTGATAAAATGGCATCTAGTTTTTATGTAACTAAAAATCATTGTAAATAAAATTAAACAAATTTAAGATCTAGTTCTTGCAGGGGAAGAAGATTCTTCAAACGCAGCACCTGAAGAAGAGCCTTTTGCAGTTTGACTTTATCACCATGTTCACATTATGGGCAAAATCGAGATGCTTTTTTGCCTTTAATTCTAAATTACTCCAAACTCTTAGTCAACATGGGGTTCAGTAGAAAATGATTGAAATTTAATTTATCATCACTTTAACTTCTCAGCTTTAGATATTAGCATCTACTTTGCAAATGTAATCCTGGATTTAAAACTCTAAAGAAATATGTTTGACAGTTATCCATTATCTTGATTTAGGAATATTATATATTCCTTATTAATATATTTAAGGGTACTTCTTATTAAATTCTGAAATTGAAGCAGTATACTAGAATTTATGTTTCAACATAATATATTTCGATATATACTTATTCTCAAGTACACTTTATGAAATGTACAGCTGTATTATTGTGGTGAAACAGAAGTAAACTGTCAGAAGGTTTCTGGTTGTGGGTGATGGGTGGCAGAAAGCAGACTTTTAGTGTTATTGTTAGATACACACCGACACATTGAACTCCACTGGACGGGCCACAGAATCAGAGCTGCAAAACAGTAAAAATACTTTGGAAACCTGACTTGTCATTTTCTGTCTTGCCTCTAATACTTGAATGAATCCAGACCAGAATCTGCAGGCGACATATGGTGGCCTAGTGGTCAGAATGTACGCCTGAGAAATATAAGGTTGTCGGGATTATGATGCATTTGTTGTCATAAATATTATGAAGTATAAATAAATAAACCAAAATACTTTCTAGAAGTGTATAACTAGAATATTAGGAATATAGAGAATAGTGTACTTTGGATATACTTTCATAAACAGAACAACATAGTCTGTGTGTATACCTAGTACACTGGTAGTATAGAGATGAGTTAATTGAAATTATACATCTGTAAAATGTTCTAATTTAGTCTGAAGAAGCAATTACTATATTTAGTACACTGCAAGTACATACTGTATATCTAAGTATACTTACTACTTATTACTTATTATTAGAATCAGAATCTTATATTTTAACACAACACTTTTGTGGTGTCGAAAACAGAATAGTTATATTATACTTACATATAGTTGATATATTAAGAAGTTAGTTGAGACTCTCTGCCAACAGTAACTAAAAACAAAAAAGAGAAAGAGATGCAGGTCACAATAAACTGATAAAAAAGCTCAGAAATAGAGGCAAGGGCACAATCAGGAGAACAGAAATCAAAACAGAAATTGTCGGTGGTAGAGCAATCTACGTTAATCAGTGACAAGAAAGACAACAATGAAATATATGTATGTGATCGGACACTTAAAGTAGAAATGAAAAAAAAGTTAATGAAATATTTGACGTTCTACATCTACAGAACCATCTACTCACTTAGCCCAGTCTCTGAACAACTGGCTTGTCCAGTTCCTTTCCCCAATGGCCACTAAAGAGTTATCTCAATAGTAGGAATGTGTGTTATACCGGTTCTTTCTATATTTATTTTCGCTATGATATGAAGTTTTCATATACAGCCATACCCTTGAATAGCCCAAACAACGTCCAAACTGTGTGCGACGGGAAAATGTTTAGCGGGGGACCAATTTCACTGCTACACATCAAGAAGTGGAGAGTCTACTGACTCCTTTAAGAAACATATTAAGACTTTCTTATTTTTGCAGACTTTTCCCTGATTTTCTGGGACTTCTGTGTTGTTCTTGGTGTTATCTTAATCTTTTTAGTATAACAATAATTTTTTGAGTATTTTTGAATTTTTATTTTTCAAGTGCTTCGTGACCCTGGTCTAGAAAAGCGTCTGCACAGGAAATTTTTGAGAATGGCAAGAGCTCTCAAAGCGAAGCACACGTTGTAGCCTCAGAGGAACTAATACCAAAACAGGAGCCACGTCCGTGGTGAGGAAGTTCTTCAGTTATAAAGGTTGAAAAACAGACTAAAAACTATCATTTGCAAATGCTGTTGATCAAAAGTTGTAGCTGGCGGTGGCGAAACTAGCAATTAGCTTCACCACCTCAGCCGAAAAACACGTTTTGGAGTACCAGGAGTTTTAGAGTACCGTCCACATCCTAATCTGAAAGTAGCCGTCAAACATCCATTCAAGAAAAAAAGCGAGTGGTGGGTCATGATAACGAACGCAATCACATTCCACCACATCAAGGATATGTTTCCTGTAAATATCATGGATGATAATGATGGTTAACTGCACTGATTACGCAACCATTATCATTCTCACCTTTATCTTGGTAATTACTGCCAACAGACTTTGAAGGAGTCATGCTTTTACCTGTAGTACAGGCTTTTTAAGCCCATCAACTGCAGTAATAATTTTCTTATTAGTAGAAAATGTGTGTAAGAACACTGAGAATTAAGAGATTAAACTGGAGAAATATATATCTTTCAGTTGAACTCCTATTGTTATAGTTGGATGGATGGATGGATGGATGGATGGATGGATGGATGGATGGATGGATGGATGGATGGATGGATGGATGGATGGATGGATGGATGGATGGATGGCAAAACTGGTTAATGGAGACCAGAAACATACGTTTTAACAGCATGCTTCCGCATTTTTAATCACTATAACAAAAAGTTGTCGACTTGCTTTCTATAGAATCACCGTGGTGTCATGATTATCAGTCGCCGACATCTGAATTTCTCCACAAACGTATCAGTCTGTAGCAGCAGCAGAAGGTCACGAGTGGGGTTTTTTCAGAGACAGCGACTGTTGATACCATCACCTCCATCTGATATGGCGTTTCTCGAGCGGATGTCTTCACATTCAGTTCAGGTCACACTTCCCTATTTTTATCCCTTCTTTTATATATGCTCTAATGCTTCTGCACATAACCTCCGCTGGATGGGAAATATAAATCTGATTATGGAGTGCGTCGGGTAATGTTCAATAATAAAAAGTATTATTTGCCAGGATCAATGTGTGCCACCACAGCCATAAAATAAAATGAATTAAAAGTGCTGGGAGCCTGCTGTAAATTTTGATGTGTGTTGTGATATCGAACGCACTGTGACAACATGCTGCTCACCAGAGCTGTAAAACATCGTTCAACAGGCTGTTGAACATAGCGCCCGCTGCATCCTTAGCCAGTGTGGCGACCATACATCACGCGTGGCCCACAGCATGCGAGGGATAAAGGTGTGAGGGATTACACCACGAGGAGGAGGAAGAGAGGACAGCGCCACATATTCATCAGGAGGGGGGCTTTTATTTTCTTCTTTTTTTCCTACGACCGCAAATTAATGTCACACGGGAAAGTTAGCGACGAGAGAAAAAGGGGTTCAATCAATCAATCAATTAGAGCAGTGCGTGAGAAGGACATGAATCTGTGTGACTGATGGATGGATGGACCAAATCTCCTCTGATCTCGGGATTTAAGCCCGGGCTCGGTGAGCAAGCCCCCTCAATCATGATTGACGTGCACGGAGAAAACTTTCAACGGCACCTTGTGCTGCAGTCGAGGCTCCCTCCACCGCTCCTGCTGTAGTGAGGCGCGGGGTGTTTAAGAATGTTATCTCTAATGCACAGATGTCTTAAAGGTCCCGGCGGAATAGCCCTGCAATTTTCCCTCCTAATTAAAAATTAATTAAATCGGCTTTGGCTCTAGCCAGGCATAAAGCCGGGGCCACCTCGACCACTGGAAGCGCAATCATTTATTTAACTCAATTACACAAAGACACAGCGGGAGCCGCTACCTTTTGATGTCACCCGTAGAGACCAGGCACCGGAACAAACGGAGACCAAAGCTGACCAAAACCGAACCACACAGTCTTTGGTTTAACGCAGTAAATGTTAGGAGCATGTGTGCGACAGTTTTACATTTCAAGTGTCATTTTATGAGAAAAAGTCCCTGTAAACTTTGGTGTGTCAAAATAAATCAGGAAGGAGATATAAGCGTTTTTTGAGATTGAAATTGAAGATTAGACAATGTCATGTATAATGTATATTAAATGCAAAACAAAATAAACACCTTTCTGGTGAGACCCACAGCCCTCCTACATCTATACAACTGGTTTGAACTGACCCCATTAATTTGCTTACTTTAAAATCGTACGTATTACCTTTAAATCTTGCCTTGGTCCGTGTTACTTGTTGGGTTTATTTAGTTGATATTGTTCTGGGGTTTGTTTCTTTTATGCCTCTGTCTTCTCTATAGGGTCAGAGGGGTACACTTGAAGTTAATCATCCCACCCCGCCACAATCAAGTCACCTGGTCACCTCCATAAAGATGGTACTACGATGTGTCCCAAATCACGCACTTACACTTAATATTTTGAGTGCACAAGTGCTTCCCAGTGAGCAGTGTGCGAAAATTGAGTGTAATGAGACGGCCAGAAAATTGAGTGGGGATCGATGGACACTTTCCTCTCTCAACGACCGCCATCTTAGTGACGTAGATGAAGCTAAACAGAAGCTACGTCCCTGACAAGTGTTTGCGATTGGGTTCCAACGGCTGGTTGAAATTAGCGTTAACAAGTAATAGAGGATGCAGCTGTCGGGTAAGTGTGTATCGTGGCTGTGTCCAAAATCACGTACAGTACTTCTCCAAGTGCACTAGTTTATAGTACAGATTAAAATAGTGCAAGTACTTGACCAGTGCGCACATTTTCGACAGGTAGTACTGTCTCAAATCAAACACTGCAGCTACACACTTACCGGAAATGACTCGACATCTTCTTCTACTACTTTTTAATCGCAACAGGACGTTGGAACACTATCGCAGACACTTGACAGCACTTTTCCCCAATTGAAACATGTTATTAAGTTGTGTTATTATTGTTGTTGTGTTGTTTTGTGGTAAAATCTGTGTTTTCTTGAGACATTTACGCTGGTATCTGCTCCGAGGAAGCGTCATCAGTGACGTATCTTCTGTTTAGCGTCATCTAGGTCACTAAGATGGCGGACATTAATGGTGGAAATTGCTATCGATCCACACAGTTTTTCTGGCCAGTTTTTTTGTGCGCCAATTGAGTGCTGATTGTGCGCTACATTTTCGCACACTGCTAATTGGGACGCACTAAAAAATCCTAAAGTTAATCATCCCATCCCCACACATATGCTTGGGAATTCCGAAGACAGCAGGAACAGGTTGGGATAGGTGGGTTTTTTTGGTGGTCGTAGTATCAATTTGGATCCTGGGACCTCACAATATTCCCTCGCTGAACCTCTTGGATTGCATCAGTTCTTGTACTTTTAGTCTTCGCGCCTACTTCCTTTTCCAGTTGTTGCAAAAGGTTATCCAAAAAAACATTAAATATTAATTTTAATGCATGATTTCCAAACAAAAACAAACCAAATTAAAAAAATAAAAGCTATTAATTATCATAGCAACTGTAAGTGTGTTGAAAATTGCTGTACCCCTGAGTTCATCTTAGATGTTTCTGGGACTTTATTTTCAGGCCTGGCCCGATAATGCCTCAGCAGAGGAGGTGGATTTATTTAAATAAGACAATTCAGTTTCTGTTTTACTTTTAAAGACCAACTTTAATGTTATTTCATCTTAAACTCTCAACTCGGTTGATCCATGGGTTGTTTAATCAGACACTTTTTTGTACTGTTTTTCTATTGTTCAGGTTTATAATGTAATGTGCCATTTTTAGATGATCGTTTTTATGTAAAGCAACTGCTGACACTGATGTCTGAGAAGTGCTATTTACATTATTATAATTTAATAAATACTATTATATATCCTTAAAGTAACAATAACAAAAACATGGGCATACAAATGAGTCAGCAATCCAAATTACACAGTAGTATGTTACACTTTCTTCTTGAGTTTGTGTTTAATTAGGTCCCGGTATTTTACATTCCTACAATATCAAACAGAGTATACGACCATTATTCCATTCCTAAAAAGTGTGGTTGCTCCCATCTAAGTGCTAACCATTTGTTCTCTCAGACCTGCATTAGATGTTTGTTTCTGCCCAAATGTCAAACTCAGATTCAAATGATCAATTATTAACTGTATATTAGATTATGCTGGACTTGTTTCTCCAAACCCTTCACTAGTAAAGTCCACAAATTGATTCCAAAGTAAAACAACCTCGGGGCATTTTCGGGTTGAATAAAAGAAAAAGTTGGCATAAAATGTACCTTTTAAAATACATGAATTGTCTTCTTTCAACTCCATCTCCCCCCTCCCAGCAATAACAAAGATTTAAAGTTTTATCAGAAGTTCCATAAATAGTTTCAGACCATTTTTGCGAGAAGAACGTCAAAGCTTGGAAACTTTTCTCTATGTCTTATGATCTCAAATAGTTTTGAGATTATCTAGTTTTCAAACCATTTCTTTATATGAATCGCTTGTGGTCCACCTAAAATGAGTTAGCAGCCTGTTTTTGCCCAGGCCTTGAGTTGCATTAAATACTTAGTGACATTTACTTTCCCTCTTTTTGACTACGCCTAGTGCTGCTCTCCCTTTCAAATCTATTTCACCTCAGACTTTAAATGTAAATCAACCAGACTATTTTTCACCACGGAGATAATATTTGGAGTAAATACCTGACATTTTATTATGTAACGAGTTATGCATTGTGCAGTTTGTGACAATTGCAGAGAAGTTTCGGGTTATTAATATGTATTCAGGGAAAGAAGTTTATTCCTCATTCCTGCCTCTACAGAGGTCATAGACGACTCTCCCCGGCTGTCACAGTGCTCACAGTTGATGGTTCTGGGGACCTATTAGTGCTCCTTTTCTGCTATCTTCCCTCTTCTCCACTGGAACTGGAGTGCAGACAATCTTTTAAAAAACATCCAATTTGCTCATTTACTATATGGCGTCAATAAAGTTAAACAAAAACAAAAGTAATTTAGGCCAATCCTGCAAAAAAAGGTGGAAAAACTCTAAGTGTATTATGTTTCAAGCCATTTATAATGATTCAGCCTCTGCAAACAAACTAAAATAAATCCAGTTATAGAATAATACATGTGAAAAAAAAGTTGATTAATGAGTTGGAGATTTAAGACCATGTGACATATTTCTTAATTTATTTCCATTTGTGCTCGATTGAATGTGCTTGATTGATTTTGTATATATATGTTCACATTATTGAACATGTTTGGATACTAAGAGTGCAGTTGTTATTTTCAGGGGTTCTTCTATTTTGTTAAATGTTTCGGCAAATTATAATTTTAATATAATCACACACTTTGCCTTGTTGCTGACTTCATCAGTGCCTAACAGAGTAACATTCTCCAGCTGACATCCCACAATGAGTCGATAGTGCAAATCTGGGTTGAGCTCTGTTACAGAAAAAGCAGTTTCTGATGCTGAACACATTTCTAGCTGTGACGTGATTGATACATATATAGTCATATAGAAATCCTTTGTCACCTGTTCTCTGTGCCTGGTCCCCTCGGGGCTGATTTGGGTTGATTGATCAGAGATTCAGACACGGGATCAATAAGGCTTTCACCTCTCCCTTGGCAAGAGCAAGAGGTTTAGTGGTGGCCCACGATGCTGTCCAATTATTCAGTAATGGAATACTGCAGCTGGACCAGGACCATTAACACAATAGACACAAGGGAGAGTAGGAAGAACTGCTAATTGTTGGTCGAGAATCTAACCTCTTACAACAATGCTCCGGCCCGATAACCTCCTTTTGTATTCTTGGACGTCCACACAAAAGTGCAGCAGCAGGATTAGACCAGCAGACCATACCAACTATTCGCACGCTACTATATATTCAGCTCATGATACTAATCAATACTATATGTTTCAATCTACTTGCATAATTTTTGGATAGGGGACCCTTGAGGTTAGAGAAATCTTGTGTTTGTTGCACTCTCCTCGTTAAATTCATAAAACTGAAAGCAAATATGTATCCTAACATCAGCTTTAAAAGCAGCTGGAGCCGACTGTGTCCTCTCGTCCTTAGTCATTGCAGGAATCTCGAAGGATTTTATTGTTCTATTGACCAGAAAACACCAACATTAACAAATGCAGTTAATATTTGCTGGATAATTCAAAATTCAAAAATTTAAAATATATATTTTACAAACACTTTATTAAAAAAAACAAAAAAAACAATAACTATTATTAAAATAACAGTTTGATTTGAAAGCCACCTCAAATTGTATTTTTATTAGATCAAAAATCAATAATGTTTTGATAAATATCGATATATTTAATAGTATTTAATAAAATAAATAAAGTATGTACAAATATATCAGTGTGTTGATTTTTTCCTTAAATATTCAGCGACCACAAAAACGTTTTTTTACACCATAAAAAAGGATGTTAAAAAAATCTAATATTATTTATTGTATTTTAAGTTTTTTAATAAAAAATAAACAATACTGATGAATATCAATAGTAATGCATCGATTTATTTATTTCATCTCCACAAAGCAGACACAATTTTTCAGCGAGCACAAAAAAAAGTTGCCATGTTTGTCGTGCCGCCGCCATAACCCCGGCGCCGAGATATTGACACTCGGCCAACGATGAGCTTAGACTAATTGTCACAAACGTGCAGCGCCGCGATTGGTCCTAAAGTCAACACCATTCCGAAATGTAAATTCAGACCAAAGTCCGTCTCTGGTAACGTAAGATCAACATGAACTCGCTGACATGGTTTGCCCTCCATTCCTAAAGCGAACAGAATAAAAGGGGTTTGTTTAAAAAAGGATTCGGCTGCTTAACATAATCTTTTTCTTTTTTTTTTTTCCTCTCTCAGTTTTATCCCTCAAGTATAGTTGTTCTGCCTCAGCCAGGTGTGAATGTCAAAGAAATCAAACGCTGCTGGGAAAAACTGCAAGAAAAGGTGTCGGGGATGTATCCTGATGGTACCCAGCCATGATCTCCGTGTCTCTGCTCACTGGTTTGTTTGATTATTAATTACCCCGTAGTGAAGTCATCATTTTTTTAGGCATTCATTTGTGTGTGTGAATTAGTTCTGCTACATCGAGACTCAGTGAAATGTCAGTAATTGCCGCTCTAAGTGTGATGCTCAACGGCCTTTCCCATTATAAGCAAATGATATCATTCCGTGCTGGTGATTACTAGTGTTTACAGATGATTTCTCCCCCGGTGTGCTAACCTGAAGCCGACCACCTCAGCAGAGCCCCACTGATCCCCGAGACAAAGCAACCCTCAGACGCTGTCATGTTCGCAGCGATGTGTTCGGGCTTTGTAGAAGAATAAAGCGACGCTCCGGTGGGAATCCGAGCATTTGGAGGGGTGTTCAGCACATCCAGACACATCCAGATGTCGGATATAGATGGCGGATACGCCGCAGTTCCCTGGAGGTGCATGGACCTGTGATGTGGCGTGATCTCATCTGGCTACCTATAATCATGTCATATATGGAGGACCGAAAAAAAAAAAAGTCCATGACACTCTCTGCTCTCATGTCTGAACAGATTGGAAGGGGAAGAGGCAGGCTTCTGGTGTGGCTGAAGGAGCCTGTTCAACGATCCCAAACACATCATTGCTCAATAACGCATGACTTTCTGCCCAGGAGGACATTAGCATCTGCAACATGATGCATCAGAAACAGGCCGTTTGTCAGCTGAGCTGCTGGAGCGACAACAACGGCCGATGATAACTTGGGAGGCGAGAGAGCCTCGGCCAGTGCTGATTATTCACACTCACCGTGATATCAATTAAATAAACATGTTTGTGTCAGCTTTGATTCATTTACTGGGAGTAAATTAGCAGTCCAGTGGAGGACACATTTTTCATGATGAATCCATGCAAAATTGTGTCATACATCTTCCCAGCGACTTTTTTTCAGAGACGTTGAATTGACAAAGATGGAGATGCTCAGTGAGCGACACGAAGAGTCCACAGCAGAAAAGATGATTTGAAAATGTTAAGGGTTGGGACAGCGTAGGACCAAGTGTGTTGTAGACAAAAAATTGGAAAGCGAGAACCAGTGATGCCCAGGATGTGTAGCATAACTGTCACCAGCATGTAGCAGGTGACAGTTGCTGAGAGGAGATCATTGAACAAACTACTGTCCATCATGGATGATGACAGTCATCCTCTGAACACTGTCATCAGTGAGCAGAGAAGCAGAATGAGTGCACGAATGCTCCTACCCAGGTGCAAAACAAATAGACTCAGGGACTCATTCATCCCTCGGGCTATTAAATTGTACAATTCTGAGTTCGGGGGCAGGAGTGCAGTGAGAGTATCTGGATGTTCTGTTCCATGTTAGTCTTTGTATCCTTTGTCTTTGTTGTTTTTCTTTCCTTGACCTATGTTCTTTGTCTTTAGACTTAGATTGTGTCATCTTGTTCTTCCTCTTTGTGTTCTTCTTCTTATTTTATTTTTTATGTATTATTTTTTATTGTTTATGAAAAATTGCTGGCTATTAGTAAAAAACAATTTCCCGAAGGAGACCTCCTGAGGGATCAATAAAGTTTTACCTTACCTTACCTTATAAGTAAGTAATAGTCATTTTTAAAGGGTCTTTTTAGACCAGGGTCACAAAGCGCTTTAACAATCACAAACAATACACAGTTAAAACATATACTTTAAAAGATCAAGACACATAGGACAAACACAGGAGTCCCAGAAAATCAGGGGAAAGCCTGCACAAATAAGAATGTCTTAAGATGTTTCTTAAAGGCGTCAGAAGACTCCATTAAGTGCAGAGGGAGAGGAAGATCGTTCCAAAGCTTAGGAGCAACAGCCTGGAAGGATTTCTCTCCTCTGGTCCAGAAGCGTGTTCAGGAACCATCAGTAGATTCTGATCCACAGTCCTCAGAGCCCGAGCTGGGTTGTAAGGCTGGATCAGATCACTGATGTAAGAACCAGAATTTTAATTTTTAAAATTGATCCTAAAAGAAACTGGCAGCCAGTGAAGATTTTTAAGGATCGGGAAATGTGAGTTCTTCTACTAGAGCGAGAATACTCGATGCAGAGTTTTGTATTAACTGCAGGCGAGACAGCTCCTTCTTGTTTAGAGATGAAAATAAACTGTTACAATAGTTTAAACAAAAAGACACAAACACATGGATTACAAGCTCCAGATCATGTTGTGACATCATTTTCCTAAAGTTACAAATTTTCCTAAGTTGAAGGAAACAGTTTTCTGGTCAGTTTTCTGAAGTGTTGAACTAGAGACATGTCTTTGTCCAAGGACATAAGTGGAATATGGGTCGGGACAGGTGAATGTGACTAACTTATATGATTTATAGACATTTATACCTGGTTCCTACAAAAACATTTTTATCTGAAAAGATACTGATACAAATTCTACATTTTAATATTCTTTTTCATAATATTGTGGAATTGGGCCACTTATGTCATGTGTATGTTCCTTCCTGTTTTATTTTGAAAGTGTGTTTCCGTTTTTGGTTTGTTTCCTCTGTTTTGTCTTGACAGACGCTGGCAGGTGCGCGGCTGGGGATGATTGAATGGCGGGTTCTTCCCACTCAAGAGGAGCGTCTCTAACCGGAAGAACTCGCCAGAGTATTTAGTTTCCTGACCAGGTTGGCATCTCGATCTCGCTCCGCTCTTGATAATCTGAACAATCTGTTTTTTGAAGACCCCTGACGTTGTCAGCGCCTTTTGTTGCTCACGTGAGTCTTTTTCCCTTTTGTTTTAGTTGCTGTGCGAGACCCCGATCTCCAGCCGTGTTCCTGCCTCCGTCCCGAGCACCTGACCTGTTTTTTGTTCCGGTCCCTTCCGACCGTTTTTGGACATTAAAAGACTTTTTGTTCCGAACGATTACTCCGTGGATTATTCACTTCCGCATCTGGGTCTCCTGCCGTGTTCGACTCGTGACAGAATACTCTGGCCACCAGATGGACCCAGCGGAAGTAAAGGAGCTCCGCCGAGCCCTCGGTTCCCAAGGAACCAGACTATGTTCTCTGGAGGAGGTGACGCGGGACAGTCACGCAGCGCTCGTCCAGCTGTCAGCTGCTGTGGGTGAGCTCACTCTTCGCTTGGCCCCTCCCGCACCTGTTGCAGCCGCCGCAGCCTCTGTCTCACCTACTCACACTGAAAGACTGCCGGCTCTACGCGAACCCACGATACCCACGCCTGAACATTATAGTGGAGAGGTGGGCGGTTGTGCACGTTTTTTACTCCAGCTTCAGTTAGTGTTTAGCCAGCAGCCCTCCTCGTTTTCCACGGGTCGCGCCCAGATCGCGTATCTGATAAATCTCCTCCGGGGTAGAGCAGCTGACTGGGCTACTTCACTGTGGGAGTCCGACTCTCCGGCTCTAGCGAATTATGACGGTTTTACTGACGAGATGCGCGGGGTTTTCGACCTGCCTCATCGCTCTCCCGCTGCGTCCTCTCGCAAGTTACTTAGGTTGAGACAGGGAGATGAGTCTGTGGGGCATTACTCAGTAGATTTCCGTATATTAGCCGCCGAGAGTGGTTGGAATGAGCCCGCACTTATAACCGCGTTTACCCAGGGGTTAAGTAGCTCCGTCAGGGATCAACTCGCCACACGGGAGGAACCAGAGGGGTTAGAGGCTCTTATCAGCCTAGCCATCAAAATCGATAATAGGTTGAGGGAACGCCGCAGGGAGCATGGCAAGGACGTGTTCTCTCCACCTTTTCCTATCTTTGACCGACCAGCACCTCAGTTGACTCCTGCAACTCCAACGCCGCCACCCGACGAGCCGATGCAGCTGGGTCGTACACGTTTGTCTCCCGAACAGCGCTCCCACAGGCTCACAAGGGGACTGTGTTTGTACTGTGGCGAGCCTGGTCACCTACTACGTGTCTGCCCAAGTCGCCCTAAGGTTAGTGCTCGGGTGGGACACACCCGCTCTTCTCATGACCCTACTCATCGAATCACTCTACCTGGACTTTTGACTGTGGACATGACTTCGACTGCGGAGGTTGTTCTGATCGACTCTGGCGCCGACGACAACTTCATCGACCGAGACTTCGCCCTATCCCTTAACATCCCCCTGGTTAAACTTGACGTTCCCCGCCCGGTCTGCGCCATAGATGGCCGACCTCTACTTGACGTGACTCACCAGACCACTCCCCTTTCCCTCACTATTTCGGGTAACCACTCTGAGGTCATATGTTTTCTTCTCATTTCATCTCCCTCTTCTCCTATAGTTCTTGGTCTCCCCTGGCTTCGTCTCCATAACCCTCACTTTGACTGGGTGAACTCTAGTGTACTTGGTTGGAGTCCTCATTGTCATTCACAGTGTCTCCGTTCTGCGCCCACTTCCTCTCGTCCTCCGCTTCCCGTTTCTCCCCCTCCTGATCTTTCCTCCGTTCCTCAGGAGTATCACAGTTTGGGTGAGGTTTTTAGCAAGGAGAGGGCGCTATCCCTACCACCACACCGTCCCTATGACTGCGCCATCGACTTACTTCCTGGTTCTCCACTCCCCTGTAGTCGACTGTACAAGGTTTCTCGTCCTGAGCGTCAGGCGCTCGACACCTATATCGGGGAGTCGCTGACGGCCGGTTTGATTCGCCCCTCTTCTTCGCCTCTTGGTGCAGGGTTCTTTTTTATAAGTAAGAAGGACAAGTCTCTGAGACCCTGCATTGACTACAGGGGGTTAAACAACATAACCATTGAGAATCGCTATCCCCTCCCACTCATAGATCCCTCTTTTGATCCACTGAACAAGGCCAGGGTCTTCACCAAACTGGACCTTCGAAGTGCGTATCACCTAGTTCGGGTTAGAGAGGGTGATGAGTGGAAGACGGCATTTAAGACTCCCCTAGGACACTTCGAGTATCTAGTCATGCCGTTTGGCCTGACCAATGCGCCAGCGGTTTTCCAGAGACTCATAAATGAGGTCTTAGGGGACTTCTTGAATGATTTTGTGTATGTTTTTCTTGATGATATCTTGATCTTTTCCAGTTCCCGTGAGGAACACACCAGCCATGTCCGCCGCGTTCTCCAACGGCTACTAGAGAACCGACTCTTTGTCAAGGCAGAGAAGTGTGAGTTCGGAGTTCCCACCGTGAGTTTTTTGGGCTTTATTTTAGGGCAAGGTCAGCTGCAGCCAGATCCCGTGAAGGTAGAGGCAGTTTCCCAGTGGCCAGTGCCTGTTAGCCGCAAGCAATTGCAACAGTTCTTGGGCTTTGCAAACTTTTACCGTAGGTTCATCCGGGGTTATAGCCAGGTAGCCGCTCCACTAACCCAGCTTACCTCCACTAAAAGCCCTTTCATCTGGTCAGCCAAGGCGGAGGACTCCTTCAACCGGCTGCGCTCGCTGTTCTCCTCCGCCCCTATCCTACGACACCCTGACCCGGTCCGTCAGTTCATCGTGGAGGTGGACGCTTCGGACACCGGCAAAGGAGCAGTGCTGTCTCAGAGGTACGCCAAGGACAACAAGGTGCATCCCTGTGCATTCTATTCCCGGAAACTGTCTCCAGCTGAGCGCAACTATGACATTGGCAACCGGGAGCTCCTGGCGGTGGTGGCGGCACTTCAGGAGTGGAGGCATTGGCTGGAGGGCTCAGAGGTACCCTTACTGGTTTTAACGGACCATAAGAACCTGCTCTACTTACAGGAGGCCAGGCGCCTGAACTCCCGCCAGGCCCGTTGGGCCCTGTTTCTAGGCCGATTTGACTTTGCCCTGACTTACCGCCAAGGAGGTAAGAACATTAAGCCTGATGCCTTATCTCGACAGTTTGCCCCTTCCCAGGAGGGTCTGGCGGATGAGACCATCCTCCCTAAGCGGTGCTTCATCAGGGCAGCCAGCTGGGACATAGAGAGGGTAGTTCAGGAGGCTGAGGAGAGGGACCCAGGACCTAGCTCTGGACCGGCTGATAGACTCTTTGTTCCGCAGCCAGCTCGTGCCCAGGTGCTTCAGTGGGGACACAACCACAGGGTAGCGTGTCACCCAGGCGTTTCAAGGACTCTATCGTTTCTAAGACAGAAATTCTGGTGGCCGGAGATGGCACGCGATGTCAAGGAGTTTGTGGCTGCCTGTGCCACGTGTGCTCGCAGAAAGTCCTCTCGTCGCCCCCCCGCTGAACTCCTGCGACCCTTACCTGTGCCGAGTCGCCCCTGGTCGCACATCTCAGTGGACTTCGTTACCGGTCTTCCTCCATCCATGGGTAGGACAGTAATCCTTACGATAGTGGACCGCTTCTCCAAGATGGCTCACTTCATTCCGCTGATCAAGTTACCGTCGGCATTGGAGACAGTGGACCTGCTGGTCCTACACATTTTTAGACTCCATGGCATTCCAGTGGACATCGTCTCAGATCGTGGACCCCAGTTCTCCTCGCAAGTCTGGAGAGCATTCTGCAAGTCCCTGGGGGCTAGGGCCAGTCTTTCGTCAAGCTACCATCCGCAGAGCAACGGACAGACGGAACGGGCTAACCAGGACCTGGAATCAGCACTACGCTGCGTGTCGGCGCGTCACCCCGCCTCCTGGTGTCAACAGATCCCCTGGGTGGAGTATGCCCACAACTCCCTGACGTCTTCAGCCACTGGTATGTCGCCCTTCCAGACCTCTCTTTCCCTCTCAGGAGAGGGAAGCTGCGGTTCCCTCTGTCCGGGCCCACCTACGACGTTGTCGCTCTGTCTGGCACCACACCAGGGCTGCTTTGTCCCGCACCGCCATCCGGAATCAACGCCTCGCTGACAAGCACCGTGTGCCAGCCCCCGTTTACTCACCTGGCCAGAAGGTCTGGCTCTCCACCCGGGACCTCCCCCTTCCGGTGGAATCCCGTAAGCTGGCCCCCAGGTTCGTAGGTCCCTTTGAGATTGAGAGGATCATCAATCCCACGGCCATGCGCCTCAAGCTCCCCCCTTCGCTCAAGGTCCATCCAACTTTCCACGTCTCACTCCTGAAGCCTGTCGCCTCTAGTCCTCTCAGTTCGCCCGCCGAGTCTCCACCTCCTCCACTCATCATCGATGACCATCCCGCATATAGAGTCCATAAGATCCTGGAGGTTCGCCGTAGAGGTCGGGGATATCAGTATTTAGTGGACTGGGAGGGCTACGGTCCCGAGGAGCGCTCCTGGATCTCCCGCTCACTCATCCTGGACCTCTCCCTCCTCCAAGACTTTTACCGGGAGCACCCGGAAAGACCGGGTAGAATGCCGGGAGGCGCTACCTAGAGGGGGGGGTACTGTCATGTGTATGTTCCTTCCTGTTTTATTTTGAAAGTGTGTTTCCGTTTTTGGTTCGTTTCCTCTGTTTTGTCTTGACAGACGCTGGCAGGTGCGCGGCTGGGGATGATTGAATGGCGGGTTCTTCCCACTCAAGAGGAGCGTCTCTAACCGGAAGAACTCGCCAGAGTATTTAGTTTCCTGACCAGGTTGGCATCTCGATCTCGCTCCGCTCTTGATAATCTGAACAATCTGTTTTTTGAAGACCCCTGACATTGTCAGCGCCTTTTGTTGCTCACGTGAGTCTTTTTCCCTTTTGTTTTAGTTGCTGTGCGAGACCCCGATCTCCAGCCGTGTTCCTGCCTCCGTCCCGAGCACCTGTCCTGTTTTTTGTTCCGGTCCCTTCCGACCGTTTTTGGACATTAAAATACTTTTTGTTCCGAACGATTACTCCGTGGATTATTCACTTCCGCATCTGGGTCTCCTGCCGTTTTCGACTCGTGACAACTTAATTATATTAATATATTGATTTATTGGTTAACATACCTTTATTCCTCCCAGATTTAAGTTGTCACAACAGTTCACAAAAATATTAAGCATATAGTACACATATTAAAAATAATAACAATAATTAACAATAATAATAATTACTACAAGAAGAAAAATAAGCACACACTAGAAGTACACACGTGGGGGAAGAGTTATAAAAAATATATATAAAACATATATAAGTAGTGACATCTCTAATTCAGGAATCTTTATAAAGAAAGTAGATTTTTGTGTAAGTTTATAGTTTAAAACCAATACAATCAATTTCCAATAATTCCAAACCATTTAATATGAGTACTTTGAACACAATCCAAGCGCTAAGCATTCTTAGTCCTTATTTTCTGTTAATTCTGAACTAGAGCAACAAAAAAAAATAAAAAAGAATAATGACAATTGATCCTTAACCCTCAGGGTCAAGTAGACCTGAACGCCTGAAAACAAATGTGTTTTTAGTGACAATTTTCGTGACTTCCACCACTGCATATGTTTTTCTGGAATAAATTACAAAATAACCTCAAAATCCTCAAAGTTAAGTAGTTGCTACCATGGCAACCAATGCTAAAAAAAAAAGAAAAGAAAAATACAGCAAGTCTTAAACCTTGATTTGGAAGATAATTTCAGTTAATGTATTATTTGTGGCTGCTTGTCTGTCGGCCTGCTGGGCTACAAACCCCCTCATTCATTTCAAAATCCAATTATACCATCTATGCAACACTGGACACCAGATTTATACAATTAATAGATGCTAGAGCCTCTCTTTATTATTTTGTCACCATTAGCTTGTGGTTGCCATGGAGATGCACCGCAGGCCCCACATTCATCTCACATATGTAATTGTGTCTCTCTTTAATCAAAGGGGATCTGGTGGATATTACGTAACATGGCGTCACATACTGGTTGTGTGAAAGAGAAACGTTGTATTCACAGGTTTGTGGATCAGCTGCTCGGCAGCTCTTCCTGCTACAACCTGCTGTCGTCCGTCCACAAAAGTGTTTGTTTTTACACTTGACTAATCTTGTAACGTATCCTTTCCTTTCGAAAGTTTACTTGGTTTATCTGGTTTCGTCTTGTTTGTCATGTTGTTCTGGCAACACAGTGGGGAAGTCGTTTGTATGTACTTCCTGTGCTCAGGTGCGTCTCCTTAGATTTACTCCCACATTCTGAACATATTCAGTGTTTAATTGAACTGACTGTACACTGTTTCCTCTTCCTTTCTCCCTTAGATGCTGGGATACAGTCCAGCAAACCTTTTATTAATGATTAGAATAAAACATTTTTTTTATTTAAATTGTTAATTAAGTTAAGAAGATCCTTTTATACATTACTGAGCACCATTGATGGTTTGATGAGGCATCATGATACAGCATTGTAGTGAAGCAGTGTATCATGATACAGTCTTATTTTTGAAAGACCACTAGATGGCACTAATGCCATGTGTCCATTGAATTATAAGATCAGAGCCAAACATTATAAAGGAGAGTGGCCTTTCCCAAAGAAGATACCGTATCATGATACAATTTAGAAAGGCCACTAGATTGTACTCTAAGTTTGAAGACTACATCAGGTTTCATGAATTATAGCAAAACATAAAATTATGTAAAAATAATTTAATTTATATATCTTGCTAAGACAACTTGAATTGTTGACAAGTTTGAGCTCCTTGGTGTAGGTATGTTCTATTTTTATGCTTTGATTATTTTATACATTTCTGAGTATTATATCAATGGGTTGCTGAGGCCTCATGATACAACAGTGTAGAGGCATTTTGAAAGGCCACTAGATGGCACTGTATGTTAGAAAAGTATGCCATATTTTTATTTTAATGTAGAGATCAGAGTAAAACATTATAAAGCAGAAAGTGACATCTAGTGGCCTTTCATAAGTAAGACACTGTATCATGATACATCTTTGTAGTGAAAACACTGTATCATGATACAGTGTTTTCACTACACGACTGTATCACGAGGCCTCATTAACCCATCCCTACTAAACACTTGAACAAATGATGATTTTGGATTTAAGTTTAGAGGGAAAATTGTTAAATGAACTTCGAAATGATTATTTTAAGTTGTCTGTTAGGATTAGCACTTTGATACCAGCTTTGTTTTTCTATTTCATCAAAATATTTGCACATGACATCAGGGAACCAAAGAAAGTCACTACTTTTAAGCATCAGGATTAGTTGCCATGGTTTCAAACACACCGGGATCTCTCTCTCAGGACTGACACTGTTGAGTATCCCGGAAAGAAAAAAACCCAAGTGAGCCATTTTTAAAGCAGCTCCCACCAAGCAACCGAGAAGAATAGTGCTATTTTTCGATGGGTTGCAAATATGGAGGGTTATAAATAGCCATGCTTGTGGGATGAGCTGTCTAAATGTTGGCTCCCACACACCTGATAACAAACTGTAATTCCATGACTTTTGGCTAAAGGCAAAGTCACGGGCTTGACTGAAGACTGGATCCAGGCGGCTTTGTTTGTCATACTTGCCCTTTGAGCTTCCTCATTGGTTCATAAGTTTGTACCTCGAGGCCAGGCATTGTATAACACCTTTTTTTTTTTTTTTTTTTTCTCAAATCAATGGATAATTTCATTGGCGGAATATTACAGCTTTGAACTCTTCAATCTGAGCTGCGCATAGCGGAAATTAGATTTTGGAAATTACTTTTTTAAACCATGTAAATGTCATCTTTCTTCTATTAAATTCGCGACCTTTTCTGAGAGGTAATATTCAAACAAAGTGCTGTTTTTATATTGAGCACAATTGTTTCATTACACTCAGCTCACAACAGCACACAAAGGCTGTATTTTATGCCAAAGAAGACATAGGTAGCAGTCAATATGAATGCATTGAAAACAGTTTAAAGCTTTGTTAAGCGGTATATTCTGTATTTCTTTTTTTCCTCTCTCTTCGAGATGTGCTGCAGCGCCTTGTAAAGGTATGTGGTGTTAACTTGAATCCGGAGTAAAGGTCATGCGGTGAATTAATAAAAAACATGCTGCACTCAGTCATGGCTTTAATAATGTCACTGTCTTAATTAACTCTCCTATCACATATCGGCCTGGAAATCCACCTCATCCGCGGAAATAACCATCCGGCAAGGTTGGATGGAAGTGACGGGAGATTCTGCGGCATGTGTTCTGCTGTCAGTGCTGTAACACTCCACTGAAAGTCGTGTTCAAGAGCTAACAGATGAGCGATTCACACATTTTCACCTTGAGTCACATACAAACTCCACACACACAAAATAAATCAGGTTTGCTGTAAATTAGTTTCTTTTCTGGAGACACAGTAGACGGCTGTGCTTAAAAAACCCAGTGGACGACCGTGTTTGTGTCATCCCCAATTAGTGTTTGTGTTTACTTTTTTGAATACATTAGTAAGATAAAACATTGCTGCCAGCACAGAGCCCTGAGGCACTCCACATTTCCCTTTCATTTAGGAACTTCATTGGTGGTTAAAGCTTCTATAGATTATTAAGTTTCAATAACAACTTGAAAGTAAAAATATCCTCACTGATGCCATGTGTCTAGTGCTAAATCATTAAAGGGCAACTAATGATTGATTTAAGAGTCTCTTAAATTGATCTTGGACCTCTATTGTACTCATAAATATGTGTGTGTTTGTACAAAACTATTTTAATTGAAATATTTAAGTTAGAAAATGTGCTTAAGCCCCGCCTACTGAAAACTTTTTTTCTTCTGGAGATGAAATCTTTACCATAACTACGCCCACTCTGCTGTGATTTGTCAAGCATCAAGGTTTGTCACAGCAGGTCATCAATCCCGGACGTATCCACCTCCAAGGGACTCGTTGTATGAACAAAGCAGGGGTGATTACAGCTTGCTGGAGGAGGATTAATTATAACATCATTACGGACTCTGCTCTCGTAACCTCTCGGGAGAACTTTATAAAGTAACAACTTCAAAACATGGTCATGATGAGTGACTTACTGCATCTTGGAGAGAAACATTTAACATTTAAAAAAAGGGCAGTAAGTCAAAAGATTTGGGTTTTGACATTAGTTGCCCTTTAAGAAATGTGTTGGCAATGTAAGCATCACCACAGTTCTAGCTTCTACACCCTCAGTCACCAGGCTTTCCTTTTTTTTTTTCTTGATTGTTTTAAAAAAATATATCAGAATCAGAAACCCTTATTCAGTTTGGTAAACCCACACATTATAATTCCTTGTGGTGTCAGTAAGAACAAAATAATATACAGTAATGATATAAGAAGCTATTTAAATCAGAGAAAAACCGACAAAGTTATAATAATAACCACGATTCTTTGATTTCAGTTTTTTAGTCGAGTCATAGTTATTGAATTATTTTGTATTAAACTTATTCAAGTAGTCTCAAAAGGGTGAAATAATTCAGTCAATTCTGTGTATTGAAGTAAAATGACAAATTGGTTCAGAAGCAAAATAAAATGTTGTTTAAAATCAACATTTCAATTTTACATATATTATCAATCCTTCCTTTTTAGAATTGTATTTCAATTACGATGCTGTCAATGGTACGAGCAATAATCAGAGCCTATTGACTCCTCAACCCTTGTGTTATCTCAGGGTCAAGGTGAATGACCTATCTGGCTTCCAGAAATACATGTTTAGTGGTGGAGGTCGTTCACCTTGACCCAGAGATTGTAGATCTTTATTTTTTTAACTTAATTAATTTGGTCCCTCTACCTCCATGGTTTTAACAGTTATTCAGTCAAATTGTTTCTGTTTATTGCTCTCATCATATTTGGGTTTTTATTCTGCATTACATCCCATGTAGAACACACTTTTGTTTTGTTCAGGTTACTGGCTATAGGTATATGTGTTGTAAGCATCTACTTTGTTGTTAACAAAGGTTCAAAGATTAAAAAAAATACCACATATTTAGATGTAAAAAGCAGTTCCATGTATGAGGGTGCCATATTGGTCGGCCATGTTGGAGAAAGACCTGATATCCTGGTAAATTAAAAGATCTATTTTTCCGTTCTCAACGGAGTAAATGTAACGCTTTAAAAAGCACAATCACGGAGACGAGCAGCTGAAATTAGTTTTGTATCAGTTCGTACCAACTGGGGGAAAGATAATAGAGGGGTCCAAGTCAGGCACGAGAGATGATATCATGGTATAACCACAGCAGAGCTTGAGGAAGTTTGTCTTAATACAGTATCTTAATTGTAAAAGCCACTGGATGATACTCTTTGGTTGAAAGTAATTCCAGGTCTTATTGAATTAGTATATCAGCCAAACATTATAAAGAAGACAGTGACATTTATTGGCCTTTCAATATTAAGATACTGTATCATGATACAGTGTCTTCACTACACAGCTGTATCATGAGGCTTCAACCTATCACTACTTTTATGTCGGTTCTGAAAAGAAAATGTATTAAAAAATCAGCTATATATGTTGATTATTTTTGGTAAATACATCTTTCGAAATAACTTTTTATCATCTGGATCCAGGTAGTCAAGGTTCTTCCCATTGGAAATAGATGCGTTGACTTCTCCTATGCTTGTGTATGCTACCACAAGGTTGAGTTTCAGAAGGACGACAAAAAGCCTTCATGTTGGATTTGATATCCGTTTCACGTTCTGTTACGTGACTATGTATTTCTTATCAAATTGTATAGTGGAAATTGTGTAGAGAATTATGAGCTTCAGACGCATAATGGAATCAACATTCTTTTTTATATTTAGCCGTGGTTGTGAGAACATGGTTAGACTGCTGTTGTTCATGTTCTGCTGAATCTTTTAGAGCCGAGAGCAGTCGCAGCTGAATTCACCGGCATTGAAATACCAAATGATTGAAACAGGAAGTTATTGGGAGTCTGGGGATATGTTTGCAGTTTTAGAATGCTGGTTCATACATTTTTCACAAGGCATTAGACTTTAAATCTGTTTTGCTCTCTGACTCGCTTTGTGTCTTATAAATGTACCTTGTTATACGTTGTCATAAAGAATTCAAATCCATTGTCTTTACTCGGTCATGAAAGTCATTCATTCAAGGTTGTTCAGTTCAATGTTTTCTCCTTAAGATCACCGAATAAAGTGTGCCAACTTACTGAGAAAGATTATCAGATGTGTAGCTCCTGAGATACATCGATGTGTGGCAACTGCAAATCAAACACACCTCGCACAACATCATGTCGAAAAAATAAAAAATAAACACACTAGCAGATCGAAAGAGGCGAAGTTGAAAAGTTCATCTTCAAAAACAAGACGTCTGCACCGATTTTGAAGAGCGCGCATGGTGTCAGGTTGTTAATCATATCACTGGAATTCTGTGATGGACCAAAAGACAGACACTTAAAGTTGTTTGAGGTAAAAAGTGGATTCAAGAGAAATAACAAATATTGTAACATTTATTTCAGATCCAAAATCAGAAACTTTGTTGCCAGACACCCAACATAGGATTTTGTTTTTGTGGTGTCAGCACAGAATAAAATAATTAAATAAGATAACACAAAATAAGCAATAGAAAAACAGAACCAAGAACCAAGGCAGCCGTTCTGCAGCACCTACTTACAGGTTGTTTCTAAAAAAGGCTATGAATATATTTACGTTTTCCACAATGTATATCAATTATATAACTTTAAATATAGTTTAAACATATTGTGTAGAAACTTAAAGTACAACAAGAATCAATCCAACACAACAGAGAGAGGAAGGAAATGTTATATATATTTATTTTTGTAAAAAAAAAAGTATATTCACAGTGTGAATTGATCTTTAACCTGAACACCTTCACACTATAAGGGCGTAGATTATAAATGGCATTGCGAGGAATCACAGTAAAAATAGTTTTCTGTCGGCAGTTCACTTATATTCAGAATAGCTCTGATAGTAAGAACCAAAGTTTTAAAATGGATCCTCAAAGAAACTGGCAGCCAATGCAAACTTTTAAGGATCTGGGAAATGTGAGTTGAGATCATAGTAAAGCGCTATATAAGTAAGTATATTTTCCCAGAAAATGATGTTTGCAAAGGTCCCATTTTGGACTAACCCTCTCCTAGTTTGGGCCGCTTTCTTTGTCATGAGGCCCATTTCATTGGATTGCTCAAAACCTTTGTCGCAGTAGTCTTTTAAAACTACTGCTTTTGCCTTTTAAAGAAAGTGATTCCAAAAGGCTGGAATAAACTAATACTATTATTTGATTGCATCAAACAAATGTGTGACGGCTCCGTACTCCTTATTACCGGAAACAAACAAAAATAATTGGCGACTCCATGGAGAAGGGTCATAGAAGGCCGAAGTTTTAACTTTAAAATTTAGAATATCTATTAATTCATCCATCTATTCTGGATCTGTAAAGCCTTCCTCTTTGTTCCATCAGTTCCTCTCTAAAAATGTTTCCATAAAGGAGGCATTTGAGCGTCAAAGCGATTTTTAAAGGACTAGCTTTAACTATGTTCCCATCATTCTACTGCTTTTTCTTCGCTTGTCTAACTGCCATGGCTACTCACCTTCAAATTCAATCATGATGTCATCATACATGATGTACAAACTTCCGCTTCTATGCAAGTAATTGAATTAATAAGTCATTTCACATTCCCTCGGCGTCTGATTCACCAACTAGGCAGAATTATTTATTACTTCTTTCTAAAGTTTCTGAGCACAAAGGTTGAGCGAGTTTAACAAAAAAAGGTGTGGGCTGTTGCAAAGGCGGAATGAACATAAGCAAGATTTAACACAGGACGCAGCCTACCCTTAGAAGATTCCTCTGTACCGTTGCTCTTATCTACACTAACAGGTTGTTTGCTTATGCTCATATCAATAGTGTCCATTTCCCAGTAAATCAATGATATCACCACGTTCCACTCTGAATACTAATAACCCGCTGCTATGTATACCTGTACTTCTCAAACACCCCTCTTCCTGATAGTAATCAAGAAATAAATCTAAATGCTCATTCAAAGAGAAACAAGATGAGAAAAAAAACAGAATTAAAGTGAATATTCAAGACGTGTGTGTAATTTCTCTTCTGCAGCTGCAGCGGCTGCTCGGTATCATTGTGAGATAATGGTGTCCATTAACAGAACACTCCAAGATGGAGACAATTTAGGATGCAGGCTGTTGTCCTCAAGTACGCTTCATTTCCACTGTCAAGTTGCATAATCACCATGCTTGCAGTCATATGGAAGTGGACAGTGGGAGAGAGTATGATGGATATTCAACCCAGGTTTGTCAGCTGACCAACTACTTTAAAAAAAAATCTGGCATCTACTTTTGTAATCGAGCTGCATTAGGGGATAGTTAAGAAATCTTCAACAGTGATCAGGCCATATTTATAATTTAAAATCCATTGATGTACTCTAGGGATGTATATCACCACCACTAAAACCCTTTCAACATGCTTCTCAATACAGAGCCAGATACGATGTGATTGACTTAATCATAAGATAATTTGGTTTGTTATGTGATCATTTAACAGTTAGTTAGGGTTAGTTTTCTTACCTTGAAAATTCCGTTTTATCTATCCACGGGTCCCTCAATGGTTCTTTTCAACAGGGAAAAACAAATGATAACTTGAAAAATTACATAATTCACTATGTTCAGGCAGAGTAACAAAGGGATTATATAAAATAAATAAGAATATTGGAAATTGTACACATGCATATAAACATTTTCAAACCTTTTAACAACATGAACAAAATACATTAAAATACTGGCAATTAAAAAACAGTACTGATTTTCCCCAAACTCCTACTTCAAGGCATGATCTAATTCAATGATTTAATGTGACTCAGCATCAAGTTCTTGAGAAATATTATCTGATTGAATCCAGAGGTGGGTTATGTTTGATGGATACATTGTTGAAATATTGCCTTAGTCATGTCAAGTTGAGCTACAAGCTTGAACAACAAAAATAAATCCACAAATTTGACCTGTGAGTCTTTTTAGGCGCGTCAATATCTTGTTGCTCGCTTATCTTTGTTCAAGTTTGTCGTCTCGTAACTTCTGCGTCTTTACCTGAGTAAACAATGGTGTGTTAAGGGTGCCTCAAAGTCAAAGTTACCATTGCATTTTCCGATACAAAATGGCTTGCATCCTGAATCACCCCACAAATTAAATCCCATGTGACCATAAGCTATTTACACATCTTTCATATTTGTATTGATGCACATGTGCTGACATTTCGTCATGACTCATGACTTATTTCATAAGACTTACATACAGCAAAAAATAATTAAATAATTGATAAATCATAGATATGAAGCAATACAGTAAAACGTTTTCTAGAAATAAAAATAAATGTTATATGCTTAAGTTGTATGAATAATTAAAAAAAATAAATATGATCACTTGGTCAGTGAGGTCAGACTATTTTAAAAAGGCCTATATGAGCAATTATTGATTGATAATCTGATCCTTTTTTGTGTTTCCTCAAGTGTCAGTCTTGCTAGTCCCTCATGTGGAGAAGACATGTTCCTGCCTCTGCTGAAGTAATCCCAAACCAAACGTATTTTTTTACCCCCCAGGAGGAACGAGTCTTAATCTTCTGGGACCCACAATTCCCACACAGTTGACACACTTGTCTGCATCTGGCTGCGTTTCAAAACAATATTACCTTTTTTATAAGTGAGTCATTTTCAAAATGTGTTCATTGTTAGTGAAAGTTGATTTCCGGGAATCTTCTGATTGACTGGCACGCTGACCACGATACCCTCCGGCTCCTGTTCCAGTATCTAGAATTGGCTCCATCAGTTGCTACCCTGTCCTGCCAAGACAGTATTCCACACGTCAAGTCTGATCAAGGCTTTCGTGGAATTGTTACTTACGCATCTGCAGAATAATGTTGCTTTTGCCATCAACTCTGTTTTGTGTTTGCATAGCTGGACTGTTACCGCGGCACAATTGTGTTTGTTGATGGTAATTGGTTGTAGCAAGGCGTCATTTGAGTTACTGTTGCCTGTCTAGCATTTTTCAACTGGCATTAATGAGGCATTTCTAGCTTGAGAACCACCTGTCACTGCATTATATATCAGTGTCGGACAGCTATTTGTCGACAAAAGAGATCAGTTGTGTCTCAGACACTATTTCTCAAATTAGAATTCATGCTGTTAAAAATGAATAAACTCCAGTCTACTGTGGTGGAAGTAAAAATGGACAAAACTCTTAGGGAGTAAAGTATAAAAAATACTTGGTTTATTTATTTGACAATGAGTTGGAAATATGTTAGTCTCATCACTTTAATTAACATTTTACTTTTCTTGTTGGTAGATTTGTATTCTTAATGTAGCAGAATGCCTCAAGAAGGTGTCAGTATATCAAGCTACAGGTACTTAACTAATCTCTGCAGTACAGCAACTACTCTTGACATTGTTTGCATGTCTGAAATTTGATTTAGAATGTACAATATACTGTATATGATTCGAGAGTTTTTAGGTGGAATGTTAGTGTATATTTAGGAGCAAATTCAATATTTAACATGGTCGTGTCGTTGGGGTTTAGCTGTGGCGTTTCAGCACCATGGACAGATCCATTTGTTCCCTGGCTGTTCTCATTGACACTCCTGAAGGGTAAATTCATGTTCCGCCTGCGTCCACCGAGAGTTCGTGTTAGCACCAGCACACTGACCCTGGAGCAGGTGGGATTACGCTCAAGGACACTTAAGCAAGGTAAAGGCTCACTGTCACCGAGGCCTCCCGTCTCATTGAAAAACTTTCCCCGTCTGCTTTATTGGATCATGGAAGACTGAGCGAGAATTTACGGCTTCTACTGCGGAATAAATGCAAAACAACCGTGATATCATGATCCGTTTGCCAAATGCCTGGACTGCCCAAGGACAGAACCCTGCTGACCAGTATCACCATTAATATCGGTTTTTATCTTCCTGTGTGCTCTTGTGTAATTACCCTTTTTCCCTAACGGCCAAACCTTCCAGCCTGGCGGAGCTCCTCTCTTGCTTTAGCTCAAACACACAGCTGGGAATCTGCCAGACTGTTTATGTTGCTGCTGATAGCGTGCCACTGGAATATTTGTCAAACCATCCTGCACTCAAAAGAGGAGGGAGTGTTTACATGCAAACCCAAAGGCATCCATGTGGGATAGCACCTGCTGCCACGCACTCCAGCTCGTGCCCCCTGCTGAGGTTTCAACGTGAACACTGTCATCCACCTGTTGACTGGAGTGGAAGAATACCAGACGTACGTTCCATCGCTCATTTGAGATTAATTTCCCGTTCAAATTTAACTGTCGCTTTTAATTAGGATTGCTGTGTTTTTTCTGCTGTTTTTATCAGTGTTTGACCTTTTGCTTTGGATGTTTGAGGAGGTGAGCGGCCATCGATGGGTGGCCGGTGATAATAGCGGGTTATTTGGCTCGACACATGCTGATCCAATAAGATAAGCACCAACTCTGCCCCATTGTTCCCAAAGGTCCCGCGCAATATGGGCCGCCCTGAGAAGTGAAGTCTCGTGGACAACAATCGCAGCTTCCAAATGCAGAACAAGAACACAAAGGAAAGATCAAAAGGGCTGGCGTGCTAACTGGGTCTCCTTTTTCTCTTTCAAATGGTACCAAGTCTCCCTCATGCAAAGTCTCATTGGCATGAATTAATAATATCACTTCAAACAAAATGCTAATCCATTGTGCTGTGTCCTCTTCTGCTCTGACAAATGCTAAGGTATGTGGGCTCGCCATCTGATTCCGCGCCGTGATTAATACACCAGGGAGCCGGAGAACCGAGCCAGAACCTCACTTCTGTAGCCTTTCACACTCTGACGTTGTACTTTTACATAATGCTTATTGATCTCACCTGAGCATTCACATGAGAAATATGAAGATTTGTCATCCGGAAATGAATTGACGATAAGTTCACATTGAGTGTGATTCTCTAATTTAATGAGATCAAGTTGGCCGTGTTTTCATTAGTTACAGATATTATTTCATGAAAACAAGTCAGCTGTATTGTTAGAACACTTTTATATTTTTCATCATATTACATCAAGAGTGGTTCATTAAAATGAAATAAAGAAAAAACTACTTTTTCTTTATTTCATTTTTTTATTCATTGACCGTTACAAATTTGTGTTTGTTTGTTTTTTAAACATACATATAATATGAATATATCTGAGAATATATGTCTGAAAAAACAAAGAACTCCTGTAAAATAAACGTTGTCAGCAACTGAAATTGTATTGCTATTTTTTGTACTCATCTAAAATAAAAAACACACAATCTAAATATATACATATTGTTTTGTTTTTTCAAGTATCATGTTATTTCATAATAAGTAAGTATTGTGAAATTAAATGACAGCGTTTTTACACTTTCTTAAATATTACAAATAGAAATTTAAAATAATAATAATACAAATAATATATATAATGATGTAATGTAAATTAAAATATGTTTTGTAAAAATATATATACAAAAGAAAAATGAAGCTTATATTTTTCAATTTATTTTAATTAGAACATTTATTTTGAATGATCAAAATCCTGGTTTAAAAAAAAAAAAAGATATGGACCTGTTTTAAGTGTCCAGTACATTTATATATTTACAAATTAACCTATTTACACTAACAAATTATTTTAGATTAAAATGAGTTCAAATTTTCAATGATTTTGTTTATTTAAACATTTTTTTTAGTATTCACTTATTTTTCTACTTAGAGAATAGTTAAAATAGTTTTGTTTTTTAAGTTTCCAGATGGTTTCAAATCTACAAAACCCTCTGCTAAACAGAAAAGTGTATTTAATTAAGACAACAAGATGTTCCTTAAGTTTAGCTTAGGCAAGCAGAACCCTGCAAATGCTTAAGAAGTACACAACACATGTAAATGCTGGATGGCCGACGTGTCCTCCATAAACAGTATCTGTGTGTGGGCGGCTGTGGAATGCATAAAACATTATTTTCCCAACAAGTCAAAGTTGTGGAGGAGTCGGTTCAGGAAGGAGTGAGCGAAGAGGCCAGGAGATGTATAGTATTTGGGCAGCTGACAGCTGGGTGTGCGTACGTCAGCGTGGGAGTCTTGGAAATGGGTGTGGGAGTCGCTGGCGTTTGAAATGCAATGAGGTGCTTTTGAAATGAGCTCCTGCCACCATTCGGCAGGGGAGCAAAGCTGGAAGTGTGCGGTGATAAAAGGAGAGGAGAAGTGCCCAGGCTTCAGGGTGGCATTCACTATCTGAAGGCTTTTTAGCACGGCCTGGAGAAAGCACTCAACGCTACACACCTGAAATACAAAAAGCTCCCGGAACAGATGAATGCACTTTGATCTTTGGGGAATGGTCCTCAGAATTTTTTGAGGGGTGCAACGTAAAAAGCTGGAGTTCGGGAACAAAGAGTTGTGAGCACGTGTATAGTTGCTTTGTTTCGGCCCAGAACAAAGCTGTTCCTGACCAGTTGAATGTTCTCTCCTGTATTTAAAATTGTTCTCAGATGTTTACATGGGGAGGTGTGGGGGTTAGGAAGGGGTGTGGGTTTAATCCTCCCCATGGGACACATCGCTTTCTGGCACCGATGAAAGACAGGGGCCTGGAAACACAATGATATGGAAGATGTTTTAAGAGATATAAACACATTTTTTTTAAATAAATATAAAGTAAAATATAAAATACATATTCCAGATCGTCTTCTCTCCTCTTGGTCTGCATTGCTATTTAAGAGCATCAACATTTGGAGCTTAGTTTACTCTTAGGTGACATCTCACGTCACACAAGTCTGAAGTGCTTTACTTTCATGTGACTCCCCGTGACTCTCTAAAAAAAACCTACAGCTATTGTTGATGGAACAACAAAATAATCTGGAGGCGTTTGGTTTTCTTTCTTTTTTTTCAGTCCAAAAAAAAATGCCGCATATTTGTTTGTTTACACAAGTTAACATTTGTTTAAGCAAGGTGGTTTGTGAACTGCGCCGAGATGGAGTGTTTTGCTGCAGAAATAATCAAACATTTTCTAGCACTTAGCTGAGGTCACAGGGGCTGCAGCAGATTCAAAGAAGCCCACACTTGCCTCTTCATCCTCAAGCTATTCCGAAACCTATGGCACTTTTCCATCATCATCATCATCAGAATCCTTTATTTGTCCTGCGAGGGGAAATTTGGTTTAAACAGCAGAGCAATATACAACAAATAAAAACACCAAGAAATAAAATAATAAAATGAAAAAAATCTAAATAGAATAAAATAGAAATCTGCACCATATTATATATACAATATATATATATATATATATATACAAATATATACATTATATATACAACATATTTACAAAAATAACAAGAAGAGCAACACAGTTCCAGCCTTTATCTACATGACTCGTCAGTACTGCTACCTACTCAGCATCGGTCAACCTTTTAGTAGCTTCTCGTCTTGCTTGGAACCGGAGAGGAGAAGTTTCTGTATCTGGTAACAGGTTAAGGTTGAGTCGAGCAGGGAAGAGACCAGACGGTGGAAATTGGGAAATAGAGACTTTCCGACTGCTCTGGTATTGATTAAGGCAATGGTAATGTTTGCATTTTATTTCCACCTTTGGATTAAAACATTAAAAAAATACATATAAAGAGTTTTTGTTTCACTAATTTTCTCTACTTTACACGTTTATGTGTTGAGTAAACTTGAGAGTCACAGGCTAATTACTTACTAATTAGTAATTACTTAGTTGTACTAACCAAAGAAAGTACCATTTATTTTACAAAACAAAAAGACTAACAGAAAGTAAGAATCAATAGAGCAGAAGCTATGTTCATTTTTTAACTGTCAAGGACTGGCACTGGTCCCGCAGAGCAGGCTTTGGGGTTGGACTATGGTGCCCTTTAGATTTGGCGCCGGTTCTCCCCCCTCAATCGACAATGCCTGAAATACTTCCTCAAACAGATCTAATCTGAGCCACTCCTGGATGACTGAGCTTCTTATAGTATCTATAATAGGAGGACCAGACATGCCTGTAGACAATCTTCCCTGTAATCATCACGTTTGGTACACAAAACTAGTAGGTCTGTAGATTTACCGGCAAATAAATAGCTCTGCCTTTTGGCTTAGCTCTTTCTTAACCCTGTCTAACAGAAACATAGTCTCATGACTGAAGATCACTACATCTTTCCCACATTTTTGAACTCAAGAACTGCTCCACTTTGACAAGGATCTCCAATCTGGACAGAAAGATCCTGCACTAATGGCTGCAGTCATTACCAAAATATATATTTTAATCCTTTTGCAGTGGCTGTATTGACTGCATGTGACCAATAGAGAGAGATGTTTTTAGGAACATAAAGTGTGCATCTGAAATCATGCGGATTTAAATTCCACGGAGACACTTTTTCTCATATTTCAAGGTGAGCGAAAGCTGCTCATGAGGCTCTTTTTCACTTTCATGCAAACTCTTAAAGCTCAGCCTTATAAATCAATAATTCCAGCCCCACGTGCTCAGCGGCTCTTTGGTGCAATGATGTCCTCGTCTGTATCCGTCGGTGTCCTCTGGAGTGCAATCTTCACTTGCTCTTCAGCGACTGAATGTCACTGCGCCGCTGGTTAAAAATATAGCTTTCTTTCAATTCTCGCCCCAGTTTATACAAGTGGATTTGATGTAGAATTTATTAATGTCATGCCCTTTCAGGGATATTACTAATTATTAGAGAAAGGCTTGAAGGAGAATGTATCAAGGAGGTGAGGTTACATCGCTGTTTCATCTGTCAACACTTTGAAACTGGTTCACATCATCCTCACATTAGAGTTCCTGCTGCGGGTGATTAATCAATAGATTCATCTCGGCGACTGCCGCTGCTTTCCTTTGCATTGCTCAGACGGGGAATTAATGACAGACTGCATGAGGACAACCTTTGAAGCCAGCTGTCAAAAAATGTGTTTTCAGGACAGATTGTGCTCCCGCGCTTCTAGTTTTAGGAAATGCAAAACCAGTAACAAGTTCCCGGAGTGAATTTAAAAGTTTAAATAAGGCAGGAATCGAAAGAGGAGCAACTCCTGGCGGGTTTGGTTGGAAAAACACAATGAAGTCTGGGAGAATTAATGGTTTGGAGCTGAAGGTAAATTAACATGAAACCAACGGTCACAATAACAACACAATAAAAGTAAATATACTCACCAAAGTACCATTAAACTTGATTTATTAACAGTTTATTGAATGCTAGTTTGTATACCAAGGTTTTGATATTTTATACTTAATGTGCACAAATAGCAGTGGTTGTAAGCCATCAGGTTATTTAGAAAACCTTCAAAATCGACCTAGGACCAGATGACCTGCCAGCACACCGCCAAAATTTAAAGATTGGTTTATTTTATTTTATTTAAGTTTGATTTAAATATATAAATTATATTATTAAATATTATAACTTTTTTGTTTTAAAACCAAACAATGTTTCAGATCGTAAATCTCAACAAATCATAATCAAAATGTCCTTTTTTCTTTTTTGCAGCCTTGAACAAATTGTTCAAGAAACGACTAAAGGGCCGTGGACCGGTGAGGCTCCAAGTCCAAATGGGGGCGCTAGAGGGGCTCTGAAAATTGGAATAAAGAGAAGAATGGGATTCAATATAATACGATAAAACACAATGTATTTATTTGCAATTTATTCCAAACATACTCTACAACATGCAAAGTGACTTGATCCTTGTAAGTTTCCAATTGTACCTAAACAGACCACCTGGGATATTCTATAAACCTGAGAAAAGGAAAAGATAAAGGAGCATCATATGTCCAACATATGAAAATGTTGGTTTTACAGCTAAACAGAAAAATGGCCGCAGTTAGTGATGGTCTGATGAAGCTTCATGAAGCAGTGTCATGTTGTTTAGAGGTCAGTATGTGGCGCCATCAGTTTAAAAATGATGTGATTTTTCATTAGAATAGTTGTTCAAAATATAGGAAGAAAGTCCGCCATCTAGTGGACTCTGAAAATAATGACACTACTTCATGAAGCTTCATCAGACCAGCACTATCTGCAGTTACCCAAACTGCACCTGTCTGTTACTCTATCTAACAAGTGTTTAAATCCTTCAAAACGTCAGCATAACATATGCAAATCATGCAAAAAAACATCCTACCGAGGGTGGAATAACTGTAAACCTTTTTAAATGTAAAGAACATTTATTTTCAGGTAATCACACACACAACAGAGAAATGGATAAAAAGAGCCAACTTTTGGTATATATTGTATTTTCTCCTTTAATTCTGTGTTGAGGGTTGTTAAAACATTTTATTCTTCATTTGCAATATTAAAGTACTGAAAATGTCATATGCTTCAAAATAATAAATATGGAAAAGTGAATAAAGGTAAGGACATACACCGTAAAGGTTTTTTATATTTAAAGGCATTTTCTGTGTTTTGCAAAGTGTGTCCCTGGCCTTAGACTAATGGTGTTTGGGAAGCCTTGGCATAGTGAAGTTCACCCCTGGGTGATGCATCAAACTTAGTAACCTTTCAATACACGGTGAAGATGCATTTCTTTGACAAGCAACTATTTTAACAACACTTTAAAATAGTTTAGTGTCCCTAAAGTAGCATCATATATCGAGGTGCTTCTCACCAGTGGGAGATTGATGGAGCACTGGAACACCTGTCCAGAGAAAGAATACACTAGTTAACTGTGGACATCCCTGGAGATTAGGAGTCCACGGTGAGGCCGTAATAACAGCGTGCTGGTGTTGAGCATTGTTGACAGCAGTGGTCCAAGATCCCTCATTACAGACTTAGAGGAGCCCCTTCAGCAGCGTCACCCCGGAGAGGCATGTGGAGGGTTGAGGAAATTGAGAAAGGAGAAGAAATTGCAGAAAAAACCTGAGATTGGAGGCAAGTGTAGGAGGAGGCAGTAAATAAAGACCAACATAGTGCGTAGAATCAAGTCAAAGAGGAGGATAATTGTGGGCTTCTAATAAAGAAGGCGGCAACAGAGGAAGAGAAGATTGATCGATTGCCAATCCATGGCTGCCTACTGGGGAGTTCAGAGGAGAAAAACGGTGATGCCTTTGCCGTTTGCGTGTACAAGGCTAAATAATGCTCATGTAAAATCGCCCCCAGCTGAGAGGTGAAGTAGTACCGGATCCCTGAAATCCAATATTCCTGCTAATGCTTAAAGCAGCTTGAAAGCCCACCAGATATACTGTATGGCCAGCGATTCTCAGCAGAGCGCACCAGATCCTGGAAATTCAGGAGCAGAGGGAGCCAGATATCAGCATGGTGGACAGCTTCTCATCAAACCTATTCTCACTAGACTCCACTTTAGCATTCACGACAGCAGCTTTCTCTTCCTTCTCACCTTTTCCACAGCACATCACGACTACCCCTCCTCGGCGTCAACCAAATAAGACGGGAGTAATTGGATAGACACACTCTTATGGAGACGTGTCACTCTGCTTTCATCCAATTTCCTGCTCCTACCTTTAATAAAGTGCTTTAATTTTAACTCAATTTACATCATAATATTGTGTCATCAGATGTAATGAAGGTAACATTATGTCGTAAATGAGTCTAAGTAGATTTCAGGAACATCTGTGGTTCATATCCAGATACTTAGTTACTTCATTACAGTGATGGCTGGTGGCCAATATGTTGTAGGGACGAGACGCAAACCTTCACCTGCATACAGACAATTATGGTTTGTATTCAAAGCCTGAAAAAGGACATGCAAGTCAAAAACAGTAAAATATGACGTGATCTAAAGAGAAATACATAGAATGTATACATGCATTTATTTAGGATTAGAATATGTGCAGAACATGTTATATTTTAAGATACATTTAATGAGAGCAAAGATAAAGATATAATGGATATTGATGTTTGTGGTTGTCCGTCTTCCTATGGTGACAGTCGTTCAAAGGTATCAAAACTTGAACATTTGTTGTTTAAAAGGTAAAGAAGGATTCTGAAACTGGATCGGATCATGTAATATAATCCTATTTTTAATCTTGGTAAAACCTTCAGTGTCTGTGTTGTCAACATGTTTCAGAAGAATCTAGATAAAAAAAAAACAGGATTATCCTGATCTTTACTGGGGGTATGATTTCAGTGTTTATTTCAGGCGCCAACAGCTGTATACAATGTATACTATAAATGTAGCAGATTTTACATGTGTGAAATACTTTCAATTCATATGATTTTATACTTTTATTTTTCACTTGATTTGATCAACTGTTACAATTGAGTCGATGGAGTAGACTACCTAGTAAAGTAAAAGCATAGTAAAGTAAAAATAAAATCAAAAATGATCTTGTTCATATTAAAAAAAAAAAAATGAGATTAATAATAGACAATTGTACAGTTTATTCAATATATCTGTCCTTCTTCACTTTATTTTAATAAGGAAAGCCAATCAAAAAAAATAAACCTGTAAAAAAAAAAAAAAAAATCATTTGAGAACAATTGACAATCTTTAACTTTTTTATTTTATTCAAGAGTTTTTTCAAAATATCAAAATATGCACAATGTATTAGTTAATTTATATATCATTTTTGTGTTATTGTGTTATTTCTGTTTCGTATTTTGCTGTAAAAGGTTAAAATAAAATAAAAATAAATACACCTAAATGTATTTTTATAAAAATGAAAGTGACCCCTCTATCTGTTGCTCTTTATATTGCTAGTAACCCAAATTGTTATATTTTGTCCCATTTACAACATTTGTAACCTGGATTAAAAACATGTGTATCTGGATCACCATGACCCAATACGATGTTGTTTTAATAAACTTGCCAAACAGTAAGTATTTTAAAAGAATGGGATTTCCAAATCTGGATCATTTGGATCGACATTTTTATTTTTTTATAAACTGGCCAGAGGAGTTGAAGATCTATCTGCTACGTTTTCTTCTCCAGGATCCTGGTATCTCCATCTTCAACAGTCTTGATCTGACTCTCTCCTCTCTCCAGGTGTCCCAACGACAGCCTCAGAATCTTCACCTTTGCTACTTTGAACTCTACCGACATCTTCAAGCCTGCAAGCTACTTTTGAGACAGCTCCACCATAATGATCTTCCCCGTAGTTGCTCTGGGTACTTCCAGCACTACTGTATCTGACCTGTACAGAGTTAAGAAAGCGAGGTGGACCAAACCATTTTCAGGCAAGGGGGTGCTGCAGTACTTTAACTGTAGTAATATTAAGTTTTGGATCATACATGTTTGGAAAATTGAACATAAAATAAAACAAATAATATCATAAAAGTCTCTCTTAAGGCTTCCCCTTCTCTTCCATCCTGCCTGCACTCTCTTCTTCACCTGCCTTTACTTGCATATACAGTGCCTTGCGAAAGTATTCGGCCCCCTTGAACCTTTCAACATTTCGCCACATTTCAGGCTTCAAACATAAAGATATAAAATTGTAATTTTTTGTCATGAATCAACAACAAGTGGGACACAATCGTAAAGTGGAATGAAATTTATTGGATCATTTAAACTTTTTTAACAAATAAAAAACTGAAAAGTGGGGCGTGCAATATTATTCGGCCCCTTTACTTTCAGTGCAGCAAACTCACTCCAGAAGTTCAGTGAGGATCTTTGAATGATCCAATGTTGTCCTAAATGACTGATGATGATAAATAGAATGCACCTGTGTGTAATCAAGTCTCCGTATAAATAAACCTGCTCTTTGATAGTCTCAGGGTTCTGTTTAAAGCGCAGAGAGAACCATGAAGACAAAGGAACACACCAGGCAGGTCCGAGATACTGTTGTGGAGAAGTTTAAAGCCGGATTTGGATACAAAAAGATTTCCCAAGCTTTAAACATCTCAAGGAGCACTGTGCAAGCAATTATATTGAAATGGAAGGAGTATCAGACCACTGCAAATCTACCAAGACCCGGCCGTCCCTCCAAACTTTCATCTCAAACAAGGAGAAGACTGATCAGAGATGCAGCCAAGAGGCCCATGATCACTCTGGATGAACTGCAGATAACTACAGCTGAGGTGGGAGAGTCTGTCCATAGGACAACAATCAGTCGTGCACTGCATAAATCTGGCCTTTATGGAAGAGTGGCAAGAAGAAAGCCATTTCTCAAAGATATCCATAAAAAGTCTCGTTTAAAGTTTGCCACAAGCCACCTGGGAGACACACCAAACATGTGGAAGAAGGTGCTCTGGTCAGATGAAACCAAAATCGAACTTTTTGGCCACAATGCAAAACGATATGTTTGGCGTAAAAGCAACACAGCTCATCACCCTGAACACACCATCCCCACTGTCAAACATGGTGGTGGCAGCATCATGGTTTGGGCCTGCTTTTCTTCAGCAGGGACAGGGAAGATGGCTGGAGCCAAATACAGGACCATTCTGGAAGAAAACCTGTTGGAGTCTGCAAAAGACCTGAGACTGGGACGGAGATTTATCTTCCAACAGGACAATGATCCAAAACATAAAGCCAAATCTACAATGGAATGGTTCACAAATAGACGTATCCATGTGTTAGAATGGCCAAGTCAAAGTCCAGACCTGAATCCAATCGAGAATCTGTGGAAAGAGCTGAAGACTGCTGTTCACAAACGCTCTCCATCCAACCTCACTGAGCTCGAGCTGTTTTGTAAGGAAGAATGGGCAAGAATTCCAGTCTCTCGATGTGCAAAACTGATAGAGACATACCCCAAGCGACTTGCAGCTGTAATTGCAGCAAAAGGTGGCGCTACAAAGTATTAGCGCAATGGGGCCGAATAATATTGCAGATATAATATTGTAAAAGTTTAAATTGTCCAATAAATTTCGTTCCACTTCACGATTGTGTCCCACTTGTTGTTGATTCATGACAAAAAATTAAAATTTTATATCTTTATGTTTGAAGCCTGAAATGTGGCGAAATGTTGAAAGGTTCAAGGGGGCCGAATACTTCCGCAAGGCACTGTAATTGTCACTAATTCCAATTTTCTGTTTATATATTGATAGTTTTTTCCTAGTGTACACTCTTCCTTTACACCCATTAACAATCCTCTCCAAGGCCTTTTCTTATGTGGACAAAGTCCATTGTGAGATACATAATGTCACGTACATTCCTGTCTGCCGGTTCGCCGGGAAAATAAATGTGATGCTTCGTTACACCTCCCATGCCCACATTTATATATGTGTTCTATAGAACATAATCATAAAAAAATGTCTTTAGAAAAAAAAAAATAGGAATGACATTTCCAACCTCTACATGGAGTTGGTTGTCAAGGAGATATCTCGGGGAGATGTGTCAGGCAGAAGAGGAACTGCTCTTTTATAAGAGCATTTGCCCATCTGCTGGGGGTGTAATATTCCTTTTATTGGAGCTCTACAGGCAACACAGACTCAAAGCAACACACTGTTCCCACAACAGAGAGATCTTTGGACACCTGATCAAAATCCATTATCATCATATGCAGTCATTATCCTGAGAAACTCTTCAGAAGCCTCGTATTGACAACTCACAGCCGGATGACAAATATTCTGGTTATCTCCGCGTCAGAGGAGAGGACTTTCATCACGCAGATATGAACCGAGAGACCTTCTTCCTTCATTTTGCTCCCTTGGATAATTTTGCTCTCTGTGTGGAACTGCTGGACTGCGGCCGACGTTTAGAAAGCCTAAGTGATGAAACTGATGGAAAGTGCCAAAATCTATTTTTTGATAAAAGATGCATACCGCTGTGTTGTGCTGGGGATATAGCGAGACAGGCTGAAAGGCAGACGCTCTGAAGCAGCTGTCAAAATGGTTGTTTGTAGCCCCACGCGGTGGGCCCGTTTGGGAAATAATAAAGTGCGTCATTAGGACCCCTGTCATTCACAAGTAGTAGCAGCTACCGACTTGCCTGTAAATACCCAGCACAATACATCACAATCGGACGCAGGTTAGAATCATTAAGCAACTAATTTGGCAAAGAAAAACACACCTTGCGCGCCGATCTGCAGGTGTTCCTACAATTCATGGCCCCGCGCTGCAATAAATTAGTGTCATATTCAATTTTCTGCACATGCTTATTCATCATCTATTAGCTTTAACGCGTGAGATGACATGTCAGGTTTCCTGGGAAATTCCTTGCGTTTTAATACGATTTAGAGTTAAGATGAGTGCTGGGGAGCTCACAAACACAATTAAGAAATTTCACAAAGGGTTGAGAATGTACGATATGTCATTGCACGATTCGATGTACAATCCCAGGTTGAAAGGAAAGCAGAGTTGATACATATGAAAATTAAGACATCAGTCGATAGGGATGAAAAGATGGATGATTTTATTCCACTATTACTCACATAAGATAAGATGAATCTTGTTTAATTCCAATAAATGTGGATATATACAAGCCAAATGAGACAGGATATACATGTTTAAGTGTCCGCAAAGATTGATTTAAAAAGTGGGCGAGAGTCTGGAGTCCCACTGGATGGATTAAGATTCAATTAAAGGACAATTTTCGACATTTAACTGAGTCCTTGTGACTTCTGTATTGTTTAAATTCCACATCTTGAAGGTGATGCATTCATTCTGCCAAGGAAATTAGGTAATTAATAACAATAAACACAAAGGTGCTTAATGGTGGCTTCACAGGAAACAACTCAAAACCTCATTAAAGCTGGAAAAATCAGCATCTTTCTGAATTTCTGAAGAATAAAAGATTAAATCATTCTCTCCCACACAATTTAAATCACATAACATCTTTCAGCTCAACTTTATCTTCGAATAAAAAAAACGTTTTTAATCGTTCTCGAGGAGAAACACCGTCTCAAGGAGAATCAATATATACTGTATATAGGACAAAATTGTAAAGAATAATGTATTTTATTTTGTTGCGATAATCTTGAATTAAATCTTGTATGAACCGAGACAATGAGCAACCCTTGATTATTCCCTTATAAGATTTTCAAACAGTCCAGATCCCTTTAATAAACATCAAAACTTGGAGCTCTCAGTGATACAACTAACTCATGGAACCATTTTGTTGTGAACAGAACATTTGTTAAATATATTTTGTTTGTGGTCGCCATGGTAATAATTTAATACATGTTCCTGTAATACAGTAATATGAAACTGAGCAAGTATTTATAGAAATAAAAATAATACAACATGACAAATACACTACCTCATCCTCAACAAACAAAACAAACAAACACTTAAACCATAAACTAATTCAAAAGCAGTGTGGACATACATTTTTGATTAAATAAAATGAGATGTTTTTTACTAGTTCCGCAATAGAAACATTTGAGTCAGCAAAGTAACACTATGAAAAGATTACACTGCACATGTTGAAAATATATCAATATAATAAAAGTAGATTATAAAATTAGATTAAAATAAAAAAAAACGTATCAGTGCAAGCATACTACAATATCTGACAATATACAGTAGAGCTGCAACATCAAATAGAAGTACTAGGACTTAAAATACTCATTAAACTGCTATATGTTTAGAAATGTTTATTAATAAGCTAATGGTTCCGATAACAAAACAACACTATCATGACATTTTGACTATTTTAATGAGTCATTTTCCAGTTGAAGTTAAAGCTGCTCGATCAAGGTTGAGTTTTTCAAATGACAAAATTGACCCTGGTTCGTCTCATCAAACAAACAATATGAAGATATATGGTCTTAAAACTGGATGAACAGCATCTCTATGAGTACACAAAAGGATGTTTTAGGCAGGTTTCGCTACAAAATAAACATCTTAGAGTGATCCACTTGAGTCGGTGTCATCTCTCATCTCTTGTGACTGAAGTGCACTTGTAATGTTCTGGTGAATCAGTTATTAGACCAACTCAACCCTGAATGTCATGGTTCCATTTTGAGAATTTTGTGTGCAGAGCCTTTTTTTTTTAAGACAAAGCTTTCCAAGCTGAAGGGAAAATTACCAGCAGCCATGATGATTCAGCACAAAAGATCATGAAATAACTTGTAGTTTCAGGGTCTAATTGATTGTTTCCTTTTGTAGTAACACCAGGTAGAGTTTTATTTTAATATCGATTTCATCAAATTCAACATGATATTGGACAAACACGATGTGCTGATATGTGGCTATTATTGTTTATTTAAAAACATGAATAAATAAACATAGTGGGAAATAAAGGTTTACAATTCAATAACGTCAGAGTAATATTTATAACTGAAATACTAGAAGAAATTATATAATTACGAGTAAAAATACACGCAGTTTATGCATAGAAAAGCACTCAAGAGAGACTGTGATCACAAAACTCACCAGATATGAGAACCGTTTTTTTCTGCAAGATCTTAAAAATGATGGACTTGAATCTTACATTGAAATCTGTTGTTCATTTCAGTTACTGATGATTATTAATATTTCAGCCACATATACATGTTTTAATAATTTTGTTGTTATTAACTATATATTTTTTTGGATATGTTATCATAACATAAGTAATGTTATTAATATTGATGTCAATGTTATTATTATTTTAATAGCATTTGTTATTTTTAAGTTCACAGAGGCACAATAGTCTTCCCTGGCTAAATATTCCTTTTTGTTGAACTTCATTATCTCGGATTATCCGCAAAAGCATATAAAAGCAAAACAATAAAGCACTACTAAACTGTGTGCGTTTGTTTTTCATGCAGTTGTAGAGAAGTGAGTTTGGAGATAAATACAAAATGCTAAGAATAAAGTTTAGAAGATGCATTTCATTTGAAGAGGCCGAGATGTGGAATCTCGAACTTAAACAACACTTCATTTATGTTCAAATTATTTTGTGCATTTATATTTGGGAGTTATAGCTGAATAAAATGAAGGGTAAGGATGAATATGTGTATTTGTATGTATTTATTTCATCTATAGCGTCGTTCGATAATCTCTGCTTCTGCCTGAGTCTTATTCGGTCAAAATGTGTAATTTGTCTCTTTGAATGTTGCTTTTAAGTTTGTAATATGAGTGAAATTAGCTCAACTAATTTAACTTCAAGTTCTTAGGTCTAATTACGTTGCATACAAAAAGAAAAAAGAAAAAAGTGTACAGTCACAGAGAGCAAACATATTTAATAATAACAACAATATTATGATAAAATAAGATAATTACTCCTTAACATACATGATGCTTAATTAATACTATTCCATATTTTCTTGCCAGACAAGGTCACTCATTTGATCATAACAAGTATTGGTTGTTTATTTAACAGGATATTTAGGGAATATAGTTTCTATCTCCATTCATGTTGAAGTTTATTTCACTTTACATCAAAATTGAGAAAAAAATAATGTATTTTAGTTTTATTCTTTTCAATTGTTCCTCATAAGGCGAAACATAGCTTAAACTCATCTAAACGTTAATAATAAATAAATCATAATTTGTAAACAGTTACTACTCAAGACCTTGGCTCCTGGAAGGGTTTTATTCATTTGAAATGCTTTTAATGGACTGAACACAAAGATGGTCCGTTTTTTTTTTTCTCCGTTTTCATCACCTGGACTAAAAAAAAAACTATTTCTGTTCATGGTGGTTTATTTCCCCAGTTGGTGACTGATGGTGTCAAACGAAGTTATTACACATGTATTACACATGTATTACACATGTATTCCACCACATCCGACCACTCGTCATGAGTCAGCATCCGACCCTCGCCCAATCCACCTGAGTCGCCGGAGTAAACCCGCCAAACACACAGACGACCTCCCGATGAAGGAGAGGCTTGTTTGCGTGCCTTGAGGCCGGCGGTCTGTGCCACACCCCCTCCTCCACGGTGCGGTGGTACGCTCCACGGACGGCTGTTATAGCGGCATCGAGCCTCTCGAGCAGCAGCAGCGGCAGCAGCGGCAGCAGTATCCTCCTCCCGGTTCAACTGCGGCTAAACTGCGCCGGGGTCTCGCTGTCAACCCCCCCACTCCCCCCACATCCACCCGCCAAAGGGGGATCCCCACCTTGGGGGTCGCGTCGTCGTCATCTATCGGCATTTAAGGCATCCATCCCCGCCTGGAACTGCGGGAGAAAAAAAAAAAGAGGTGTCTCATCCTTCCTTTCGGCAGCGCACATTTTCAGGGGGGATTTGCTGTTCTTCAGCGCCGCAGCAGCAGCATGGACTAAAGGATGGATACACGTCGGGAAGGTAAGCGATGCTGGCCTTGTGACATTTTTTTTTTGTAACCAATGTGTGCGCACATGTGTGGCATATATATATATATATATATTTTTGGAAGGGATAACGGCGCAGACTTCTGGTGATGGTCCAGCTTCATGTGTGCAGAGGGAGCTGTTCCATTCACAGCCTTTTGAGTTGTTTTGCTTCAGTTCTGGCTCGTCCACTCCATCTCCATCAGCACTGTAAGGTAGCCTAATGATGGGCCAGCGGAAGATCCAGGCAGTATATATCTCCCTGACATGCACCTTCTGCCTCCCAAAACTAGCCCCCCACCCCCCAACTTGTGACCCCTTAACTATATATCTGTAATTACCTCCAACACACAGGTAGATCCTCTTCTTCGTGGATCTCATGGAATTGAAACGTCCTCCTACATCTTCTCGCCAATTATTTTTCCAGGAGCATACCACTGAAGCAGCTCCCTATAAATAAAGAATTAAAAAAAGAAAAGATTAATGAGCTAAACATGTACCTCAGCATGACAGGAGACTCCAGGCATGGAGGCTGGAGTTCCTTCTCAAATGTTGCCACCAGAAGCTTGCAGTTTTGTCTCATGTCTCTCGGCGAGTGACTCAAGCTGGACTTTTATATTCAGATGTCAAAACATGTAACTCGTCGCCCGGGTTGTAGCATGTTGAACACACACACAGCTAGCAAAAAACCTTGAGGAGATGAAAAGAGCACCTTGGAAAAAAAAAGAAAAGCCAGTTGTTTTTTTTAAATGGCAGAATAAATCTACACAAGGATGAGAAACAGGAAATGCGTCGACAAAACTAGCTTCAAACAGGACGTCCACGTACTTGTTGAATGTTGGTTTATTTTTTGGTTTATGTGACGGGACGTCAACAACAGCGCCTTCGTTTACTTAATGTTACAATAATAACATTTCATTATTTTGTTTTCTACTGCATTTGTGTTTGTTACTATATTATTTATTAAACTAGATTTATTAGGTAATAAAGTAGTAGTAATAACTCACGATTAATGTGGACACATGAAAATAAAATAATCATTATTTCATTCTACATTCTTTTGTTGCAAGTTTGTTAATATTTAATTGCATTTTGAATGTTTAGTGTTAGTAATAAGTCAGTGAAGACACTATTTTGTGTTACATTAAAATACTAATTTCACACTTGCACAGTGTATCAATGCACAGTATTATTATTTTAAAATATTATCCCTGTAGGCTGCTCTGTTTGTGTGTGCAGATGTTGATCAGTTGAAAGCAACTTTTTTCCTTTTTCATTTTTATTTAATCAGTTTAGCAGTTTGATAATTGATGTATAAATAAGCAGAAAAAAATATTTTGGACAAATGCTGAAAAATGAACCAATTATATTCTTAATGATTTTAAAATATTTCCTGAATTTTTTAAAATATAATTATAGGGTATGAATGAAACATTTTCAATCATGAATTGATTAATGAATTGCTATTTTTCAAGGGGGGGGTTATTAGACCTGAGTAACCAATTAGGATTCATTTTTTTTGCATATATACATATAAAGATATTTAACGCGGAAGGGTGACTTTCATGATCATGTACAGAGTTAAGTGTGTGTGTTTAACCTGTCGACTATAGGTGGTTGCCATGGAGATCAGGCCTGGATGAGTAAGTGATATTTTAAACGGCGCACCCATTTTGACAACGCCCTCACAATTAGAGGGCATGTCTTTGAATTAAAATGTCACCGCGCCAATTATATGCGGCTCACATACCACTGATAAGACATTGGCATTTCTGTCAGTCAAGCTTCCCCGACTACCTGAGCGATCAATCAGTCAAATACGTGGGTTTTCGGAGTTCAGTCTGCAGCACTTAGTGGTCAGCAGTGCTCCTATTATCTCTTTATGGCACTTTTTAATATTTAAACTTGTTATTAAGTGGATAGTCCATTTGACATTTTGTAAATCTCAGGCAGAGGCTTTGCTCTTTCAGCTGTCCCATCATTAATTCAAGGAGACTTCCTGCGACTTCTGCGCCCGGAGTGAGGACCGCTCGGATGTTTTTTGTCTTCCCTGCAGAGTATAAACCAGGAAGTTTTTGTCCAAATAATTTGTATTTTTTTGGAGATTTGAGCGCTATTGCATGGCCTTTGGATAGCGCAGTACTGTATGAGACAGCAGGGGAGTTTCTTTTTGTTATCCAGTCCTGCATTATTTATGAATTTTCATTCCAGGAATGCAGTTGCCCCCGGCATTGAAATGCTCCCTCCTCGAAATCGCTCGTGCTCTTCCCGATGCCCCCGATGAAACGTGCACCGAAAGAAAAAAAAAAAAACGTAAAAAATCAGGTCATAAATTAGTGAGAGCACGTTGTGAAAGGCATCAGAAGTTGTTTCGTGTATTGAGTACAACACTTAAGTCGGAGTTTCGGGTCCTGTGGGAGTTTTTATTCGTCTGTGCCGCCTCTCGCTCTCAGCACGTCCATCACATGGTGGGAACGTAATTGCTGCGAAACCATAAAATGTGTCAGGGTGTTCTTAAGCCTCAAAGAACTTGTGCCAGTCGGGCAATCATCCTGCAGGACCATTAGCAATGTACACACACACACACACACACAGACACATGGAGATGTAACCATCACACAACTTCAAATATTTACCTTGCGATGGCGCACCATTCTCAAGAGGAATTGCTTAACAAATCCTGCAGCACTAATTAGCCGTTCTTCCATTCATTCGGTTACACCGGGCATCTGTGGAAGGAATATTGCCAGCAGTGCATTTAACAAAAAGGGGAATAACAAAAGCAATCTTGCACTGCCAAATTAGCCTGGCAGTGTGGCCGCAGTGTTTACAGTTGTGCTCGCAATTAATGTACTTAGCACTGCAACGCTCTCCTGGCTCCAAACACAGCTGCTGATGGTGGTGAAGAAATATAATGTTCTCATGCTTCATGTAGACTTCAGTCGCGGAGGAAGAAACCATGTATCAAGTCGTTAAGAAAAAGAAAATATTTTCCTCTTCATCATCTAGATTATTGGGCTTCGATAATCTTTATTTGCCGTAACGATTACACACCGGTTAAAGTGATGGTTCACCCAAAATTCTAATTTCACGTATCGTCTACTCACCCTCATGTCGGGAGTACTACTTGAACTTACAGGTCCAATCCATGTCCGTTTAACAGTTGGGACCGCTGCTCACTTTTCTTCCTCCAAAAAGACGCACCAACACACTCTAAAAACGTCTATACAGCTCTTTTCCTGAGAGAATGGAAGCTTCCGCTACAAACAAGCTTTAAATATAGACTTATTTTATTTATTTTGTGGAACAATTTCTCATGTCAGGGCTTTAATACAAGAGGGACATTACAGACGAGCAGTATGAAGGTATTCAGTTTTTTTCTGTAGTTTCCTTTGAGGCGAAGAAAAGTGAGCCCCAGTTCTGACCGTCATATGAACAGACATTTCTGCCTGTACCACCAGAGAGACGACGAGATCTCTAAATGAATCCCAAGCCTTAGTCGAAAGGAGGGTGAGTCGAAAATGAAATGACGTTCAGAATTATTTTTTAATTCTGATTTTGTTCCATCTTAAACAGTTCTTAAACAATTCTTAAACTAGATGAATTCAAAATGGCCACCTTGTTTTTTCTGGACTGATTTCAAACAAAATCACTACTGATAATTGAACAAAAAAACTATTTTTATTGGATAAAAATGGTCACTCATTTATATATAAAAAAGGGCAGTTTAAGAACATAACTATGCTCGCTACCGACGGTCAGTTCAGCACTCCAATATACCGCCTTCTTCAGCAGAGCCATAAAAGTTTTAAACAAAAAATATGAGGAAAGAATAAAAAAAAATTCTAGGTAAAAAAAACAACATCTTGATTAGCTAGCTGAAAGTAATTAAATTAATAAGCTCTTTCTTCTTGCGTGATCCTGTCGAATTACATTTATATTGCAACGAAATTTACACAAAATTTGGTTTTGAGAAAACACTGCTTTTTGTGTTTTATTAAAGAAAAAACAGTCAAATGTCAGACCATCATTCTGTCTGCAGTTGTTTTAAGGAAGCCTTTCTAGTTGCTTACATTGCTAACGGCAGTCAGATAAAAATTACAACCATGTAACACTTTAAACATGTTTTGAAATAACATATTATTTCTGTTGAATTGGAAACAATAAGAGCTCACCCTAGATGACTTAATAAAATGGTGTGGGGTATTTTGTTTCTTTGAATGAACCTTATACACTTAATTATACAATTATATTATGTAGTATAACAATGACATTTTAATGGCATTATATTTACTTTCATTCATTCATTTACGTTCCTGTAGGAGTCAGTTGCCACCGATTACCTACGTTTGAAACACTATCAAATACTATCTTCAACTCCTATAGAGAGAGAGTTTGTTTATATGTGTAGCTTCTTGGGTTTGTTTAAAGGTTTATTTGACAACTGCTGCCTAACTTTCCCTTTTTTTTTTCTTCCATCAAAACATACAAATCAAAAGCATGAGAGCAACAGCAACAAATAAAGAGGTAGACACAGTATCAAACCCAAAATCACCTCCATTCATCCAGAGCTGCAGAGACACACTCTCTCTCACACACACACTCTCAAACTCACACACATAAGACACATACAGTGTATGCCTAAGGCTTTTCTTCTTTAAAGTATTCGGCTATGTCTCTGCAGGCATCTTCTGCTTTTATTCCCTCATGTCTTCCTCCACTGGGCTTCGAGAGAGAAACTATATGCATTTGTGAATTTGGAGAAAACGCAATCACTTCTCACTCCCACAATCAGAAGGATTGTGGCCACAAGAGGCTTGCCGGTCAAGCCCACTTCACCGCTCTTTAAAATATGAGATTAATTTTTCCAGAGGAGCGCGTCTTAATGTGTGCGAGCGCTGATAAAAGACACCTAGCTCCAGGGGCGAGACAGAAGAGCTGTCATGGTTTTCCCATCTATTTATTTGCTGACATTGCAAGTTTCTTAAGTCCTATTTTGTCATGAATAATAATAATAATAATAATAAAAAAAAAACACCCCCAGTGTTCCAAACCGAGACGTGAAAAAATCAATTTAAGCTCCTTTCCTAAATTTGTTAGCACACAAATTGTCCTTCACCTCCATCTTGGCATTGGTGTCAAAATAATTAAGCCAAAATCTATTATATCTGTGTTGATTTTATCCTGCTGTTGTTGAAAAGGAAGGACAAAGAGGAGACAGTTCCAGCCTGCGTTCCAGAGAATAACAATCAGCGGCAGTTCACCTTCAGTGCAATCAATGCACTTCAACACAAAATGTACATTAACGCTCCACCAACAAGCAAGTCAGCATATTCAGGTTTTTTACGGTTCTATGCTCTGTTATGATACAGTTTCTCTTCCTCTATATCAAGTCTATATCAGAGACGTATTGACTAAATCTTCCAGCAAACTTGAATAAACATTTGGTCCCTTGATTTTCAATGCAGGAGTCAAACCAGGTATTTTTTCATGAATCTTTATACTTTAATTAATTTAATTATTATTAAATGATCCATGTCCAAGTATTTTTAATCCTTTTTAATACCATCTGGAAGCTGAAAATCAGGGCTTTGCGATCATATAACTGTTATTAAGGTAACCCTGAGCTCTTCTGCAGTAGTACCGCCTAAAAACACAACCAATTCAACAGAACATGCGTCAAGAGTACAACACAGTATAATACACGGTGAATAATGTCGGAAAAAAAACAAATAAATTCTTATTGTGTTTTAGATTTAAACCAGGTTATAAAGTTAAAAAGTATTGTTGCTTTTTCGTCCTATTTTTAATGAAAACAATATTTTTTAAACGTTTCCCTGTTTAACGGACAAAGGCACTTTTCAAATGACCTTCAGTCATTTGTTTGGGAAAAAAAATCTGAAAAAGTTTATACAGGGGAGAACACTTTCAACAGACTCTGTACTAACCATCCCATTACTGATGTCTTGTAGTATGGTATAAGTCAGTAAAATATACTGTGACCTATAAAGATGTGTTTGAGATAAAACTAAGGGACACAGTTTATTGATGTCAACATTTATACAGAGGATTCCAATTAGAGTAAAACTGCTTGAAAGAGTGTTCAATGAAGGAAGACAAATATAGAGATAACTTGAGCCTTCAATAATAAAAACTTAGTGTTACAAAGAGTAAATATATATATATTTTTCCCCTCAATAGCTAAAGGATTTTGACCCCTTCGTTCTACAGACAGAAAAAAGGAAAGGAAAACAAGTCCCAGTAAATAGTTAAAAAATATATTGGTAACAACAGTTGTTTGAATAACCTTTGCAAATAAATAATTATAAAAATATATCTTGCGGAAAAACTCCAGATGCTGGGACGAGACGCATTTATAGCTACAAAAGGACAACACATTTCCACTAGTTTTGTGTCTAAATAATTAATTACATTTGTCTGAATCGTGCAGCTTATTAAAAAAAAAGAAGAAAAGAAAAGTTTGTTTCGTCAACTTGAGAAGTTGACATCTGGAAGTGAGATTAGTGGACACCTGCTGCAAAGAGAAACACATTTGAAAGACACATTATTCATATGTAATTGCAGCTCAGGATCATAAATTATATTTTTTTAAATAAATATAAAATAACACGCTAATTCTCCAACCTTGTGTGACCATGAAGTGATTTACTCTGCAACATAAAACACAGGGATAGTAAACTGTACATCTCGGCTCTAAACGAGTTCATTTATTTCCCGCTGACTGGTAAATAGCCTCATGTGTATCATCAGGAATATTCATAGCTCTACCTTCTAGATCATCATGAATTATTAACTCATAGAAAAGATGAATAGCTCCAAAACGAAGTGTGATGCGTCCGGGAAGTCATGTTTGATAAAGAACAACACCGAGGTACATTTAGGACGTGGTTTTTTATGAGCCTTGATCCAGCATGAGCTCTGCGAAGCATTTGAAGCATTGTTGCCATAATTGACTTCTGATGGAGAGATTCGTCTTTCTTTGATTGACAGACAAAATACAAAGATGTTCGTTCTAGCCAAATAACCAATTTATACTTCATGGAAATGGAATGGAGCATGAAAGTGAATGTCAAGGCGACCTGAAAAAGTAAATTTGCTCAAAGGTTGATTTTTAAATGGCACTTTCACTTCTGAAAACTAAGCAATAAATGATTGAAATGTTGCGTCTTTATCAGGGTTTTGACATCATAATCAAATATACTTATATAAAACAGAAATACATAATTAGACATTTAAAATAAATAATACTTCCAGTTAAACTCATTATCATAAAATAGGGGTGTGAGTAAATATTTCAATACAAATATGTTTTTTTTTTCTTTTTTCAAAATTTCTTTTCTCTTATTTTGGCTTCAATCAGAAGATTTATATTATTATAGTTATTTAATTGTTAATGATTTAATAATGTGTGTATGTAATATAATTATTTTTTTATTATTTAAAATATGCATTTGTTCATTTAAGTTTTTTGTAATAATGTCCATCCCCTAGATAGCAGTAGTTTTTACTTCCTCTACAATAAAAGGAACAATGAAACCCTGCGAGATCCCGGCAATGCCTGAGGACAAGAGGATACAGTCGACTAGAGTATCTTTTAAAGCTGATGTTTGGACTTATTTTGTTTCCAAAACAATACTACAGATATATCCTTGTCCTTAGAGTATCACAATGTATTGCAATATCGTATCAGGTTATTGCCAATCCACAACTGTCATATACATTGTACATATGCGTTGGTTAAAACAGTCATTGGACTAAAAGTAACTCAACATTTAAATACTGTTTATTTTTTGTAAATAAGTGAATATTTTAAGGTATAATCATCCAGCTTGAGTGCTCTGTTGTTAAATACCTCTATATCATAAGGCGTAGCAAGTTATATGTTGTTGTAACTTGTTTTGGTCTTTTTAAGATCAAACATTCAGGTCTTATTTTGGAATAAGAAAAACTTTTCATGACTTAATTGTAGTTTAAAATGTGAATTGACTTATGATAGCAGTATCTTAATGATTGTATTATTTTTCTGTCCTCACCAAGTACTGAAATCATGAACACTTGTTTAAATGGCCCTGCCTTTATTTAAGGTGATACTAGACCCAAAAACTGTATGATCTTGCTTATCTCCCAATCATATGTGCATCGAACATGGTTTTTATTTAATATATAAGTTGATATTTTAAGAATACTAGTGAATGCAGGACTGTATTAAGCTTCCCCTTTAAGGATTTTATGTAAAAAAAAAAGAAGAAATTCCATCGGCTGAATGACAAAGCACAGGAAACGATATGCCTAAAACAACTCCCTGCTCCACACAGCAAATTCATTTTACAGTGGTCTATTGATTTGGAGCTAAACTGATTTGCTTATCGCAGCGACTGCTCGGTGATACGCGTCGTGCTCACAGGTTTTATTCAGGTCTGGAAGTATCATTTATCTTCAACAAGTGTGTATTCATACTGTAAATGCAGTCTGTGAGACTATGCGCTTTAACCTTGAGGCTGAATCTGTATTTTTCCATACAAAGAATAAGAGGATGAATGTGCTCAGCCCACACACATTTTCTGTCTCATAAGCACAAAGACAGAGGAACGACGGGTTTCTAACGACTGGTTCCTGTCTTTGTTCCGATTGAATTTCCTGTTTAAGTCCACCGACGGCGGCTCGCGTCGCTAGCCTGCGACAGACTCCGGCGTCCTTAGAGGACAAGCCACAGGGACCAATCAGGACTCTCATATCAAAATGACTTTCCTTCCACGTTCCTCTGAGTTATCCGGATGACAAGCGTCGCCGTGGGTTCGTGTAGATGGAAGATTAGCCCACTTAGGATTCTGAAATCAATCTGTGATGCTGCTCAACAGATACTTCTATACCTTTTCAGCGACACCTCTGCAGGGATAAAGCTCGGGATCCATTATTGCTGCGTAATCAGCTACTTCATAAAGCAGAGTTAAATCCAATTTGCGGAATCAAAGATATTGATTTATCAATGAATCCTGCATCTATAATGCTTTATTTTCCTCAAGGATTCAGCAGTAAATACATAAATGAAAGAGGGTTTTTTTTTTTCTCCCCCGAAGAAGTATCTGATGCGTAGAGCTTAGCGAGCTGTCAGTGTTGATGTAAAGCTTTATTTGCAGAAGGAGTTAGTGTGAACAGCGTTTTAGTCCTGCTGGAAGGACAATGACATGTATTTATCTTCGCCCAAGTGGAGGAATATCAAATGTGTTGAATAAGGCTTTGGCTTGTCAGGAATATTGATTAAGTGGCTTTGGTTTGTGTCTCTGAGACGGCGTGTGGTCAAAAGAAGTCTTGGCCACTTTAAGTTAATGTGGGTTCAGTGCTGCGATACATCACCACGTTCATGTTCAACATCACTCCAAATATCTTGTCATTGGGTTGTCCCTGTAAAGGTTAAAACTATGGCCACGTAACGAACATAGGCGTTTTATTCCGGTACTAATACCTATACTTTCACTTCAATACCAGTTCCAATACCAAATTCACAAGATCAGTTCTTACAAAAAGAAAAGGATATTACACAAAGTACAAATGTTGAGTTACATTTATTCAGCTTTGGTAAATTTATACACCTAAAACAAGTAACAAATAAGTTTCAGTGCAAAAGAACATTTGCTAACAAATAACAAATTATTCAAATTTGTCGCTTTTCAGTTTTTCAATAAAAAAAATCCACACATTATCAAGTTTTGATCATTTAGGCTCTGAAACTTGGCACCAAAAGACAAAGCTTTATTTCGATACTAGGTACTACCGAAGTATTTAGGTCTGTGCCACAAAATGAACCATATTTTACTATACCCAACCTTACCCAAAATACACATTCACATTTATGGACTTGTTCTATGGGGTCATAAAAACAGGTAAATATTTATTACTAAGTGTACATCTAGGGGATATCAAGTCGCAGACATTGACGTGAGTCCGGTGAACGTAAACAATCGGCCAAGTTTAGGAAGTTGCTTTTGGAATGGTCCGAATTTTAATTTACGTGGTTATAAAAGTGGGTGAGTTACATTCACTCTCAAAACAGTGACACACAATAGCACTTATAACACTCATTATCATGAAAAATAAAGGGGAAAGAGTTCTTAATGGAACTATTCTGCTGCTAAATGTTTTTTATGTCCTCGATGCAACTGGAGCTAATTAACCTTAAACCACTTTAGAGGTCATCTTTCAGTGCGAGAGAGAGACATACGTAATTGTAACACTCTTACCAAGTATAAAATAAGATGTCAGCTGTGTCCTGTGGTAAATTTATACCAACTCTTCCCGATCCAAATATTGCCGCAACAGCAAAAAAAAAAAAGGTTGGACTTGTCTTACTTTGCCCAGAGGGCGATATGTTCGGTTGTACTTTCCTGCCAGTTTGTGCTTTGTTTGCTCCTCAGGCTTCTGAGGAATAAGCAGGGGGCCTTAGATCAGAGACGAGTCAAAGATCATGGAAAAGGAGCTGAGAATCCTGGTGAGACGCCAAATGAAAAAGAAAAAAAAGAAAGTCTGTACCTGAGCAAAGAAAAAAGGCGATTTTTTTTTTTCTGTTGCTGAGCTAAATACAAGGTTGTAGTGTCCGCACTCCTTCTGTCGCAGGTCACCTTAGGAGGACATGGGACATGTAGCGCTGTATGGATTTATCCCACGTGCTCTGATGAGAGATCTGCAGCTCACAAAGTTTTAAAAAGGTGTTCAGACGGGTCCTGACAGGGCTTGAAAAAACCAGCCCTTGGACAAACTTTTATCCAACATAAGACACCTGTATGGCTTGACCTTGAGTTTCGAGGCAAAGTCTGGTAGGTGTATGAGGTTGATAAAACATCACTCGGAGGTGTTTCAGTTCATTTGTCATTTGCTTGAGTGTGTGGGTGGGCACGACAGGATTGAATGTCTGCTCGCCTGTCCTACGCGGAGCTCATCTCTAACACCTTATTTGTGTATATCCATTTGTATCTGTACAGAGTTTGTAGCAAACGCCACTGTAGCAGTGTTTGATTTCAGGCTTGGTCAGCTATGAAAGCACATCTACGTGACAAGAGTGCAGCCGCCCACACACACTCAGCCGTATTCATTAATTAAAACCTTCCATCACTCCATGTCTCACTTGGCAATCTCTCCATCTCTCAATCCTCTCTCGATTCTCGTGAAATCTCTTCATCTCAGCTCAGATGCCTCACTTCTCGCTGTCCCTCCTTACAAGAGCAAGGACTCCCGTTGGGGGTTTGAGGTGGGTTAGGTAGAACTGGGTCCCTCGGCTCCTGGAGGGGCCTCTCTTTCATTTGAAGTGCCCCTGTCTTCAGCCCTGTGGAGGCACTGTTAATGCTAATGACGGCGCTTCATCCTGACGTTCGTTGTGCACAGTTACACATCCTGACTACGGCACAGGCTTTTCTTTCTCTGACAGCTCACTGTTTACTCCCGAAGGACTTGTAGCCTGGATCTGCATTTGCGGCAACAGCCTGTGCTTCATTTCCTTCTGATGCCGAAGCCATTGTAATGGCAGACAAAATGGAAACAAGACAACAGCAGCCGCTGTGTTGATGTGCTACCTGTATCGAGGTTCACGTTGTCAAGCCTTGTTTTGGGGATTGTGGTTGCCTGTCATTTTCCCAGTCTCAACTTTCACGTGAACAGACAGGGTTACTGTAAAACAGGGAGCTTTGGGAAGGTAAAGTGCTGCTATATTTACACAACCAAACACAGATCAACATTTGGAAAAGCAGCTAGAGACAGACCAGTGAGTGATTGACTTAATTAGATGGGGGTAGAGTTTGCAGTCTGACACCACCACCATTTTTACCTCCTGTTTAACCAAACATGTAAATGGGAAAAGCATAACAGATGAGCTGGGTTGATTTAATTTAATCGAAAATAAAATCTTATGATTTAACTTTATAACATTTGCATCTTCTCAATGTATAGTTTTCAGGTGCATTATCCCAAGTTCTATTTTGTGTTACTGCATATAGCTGATGTTTTGCAGGAGATTTAAATAGAAACAGTTCTTTCAAAATTGAATTTAAAGTTCTCTAAAACTAGATAAGGTAAAACGTAACTGATCCTCCTTCAAGCTGATATTTTTCTTGTGGTTGTATTTTTTTTTTTTTATTAGATTTTGATTTCCAACAATTAATCCTGAACCTTTAGATTATAAAAAATCAACAACTTCAAATTTTCCAGTTCAGGGTTTTGTTCGTTTTGATCAATAATTCTTTTTTTTTAATGTATTTAAACATTATCCCAGTATAATGTCAATTTTGATGCTAAATCTAAAATATTACCAGTTAATAAAACATGTACATGGGATTACAAATGTGCTAAACATTGAGTCTTCTTTGCTTACTTTAGTGCGGCTCATTACAAGGCTGAGATGACACAGCGGTACCAAGATTCTTATCTCCCAAGATTTATTATTCTGTCATAGATGTAAAAAAACAAACATAAAAAACAAAAGTACACAGTGGTGAACAAATCCTAAACTCTCAAGTGACCCACATTGAACTGCTGTATTCATCTTAAGATTTGTTCATTTCTTTGGCCATTCAAAGTGTTTACTTTCTTACTTAAAGTCGGTAAGAGTATGATTACTAGAATTTTTGTCAAAGGTGAAAATTATTTAGCCTTGGCTGCGACAAAAAACAAACAACTCTTTGAACCAATTTTTTGAGCCACTCCTGATGTTGTTTTCCATTTTAGCTAAGTGGAAACTTTGATTCATTTAAGGCGATTAAGACTCCATATTATTAATGCACATTATGGTGTGAATAGCTATATGGGTTTGGGAATTATGGTGGAGTCAGTGTAATTACAGTGGTTTTATTTAATGATACATAGTGTGTCAGATTTGACTGCTGTGGGAGTTTGCTTGTTTTGTTTTTTAGTGAGAAAAAGGGGGGGGTTGAGGGATAAATCAACCACACACTCGTAGAAACAAATCTGCGCCAACGTTTCAGAGCATCCGTGGCAGGGAGTTAAAAATTAATGCTCCACTATGAATCTTCAAGTTTTTTTTTTTAATGACACCGTCAGAAGCCTGTTAAGCCGACAGGATTGGTCTCTTGCTAACAACGATGCGTCACAGAAACACAAAGAAAGTAGCTCACTCATCACTGGGGGTCTCGGAGCTGTTATGAAAAGAAGACCTTCCTTGCATGTTGGAAATGTTTTTTCAATCTAGCAACTACTGTATAAATAATACTGTTGCATGGCACTCGGCTTTCTGCTTCCATTCTTTTTGTTTATTTACCAATGTGAAACTCAATTTCACCGCCTCTGACAGCCTCCGTCCTCCCTCTCCCTTCCATTTGCTATGCTCTTTTCTCTCTCTATTTCTTTGTGTTTGTCATGATTTCTACACATTTATTTGAGATTGGAAAGTGTAAATCGGTTGTGACTTGTCCTCATGGTCCTTGCCTTTAATCATGAGGCTTTCGTGTCTCCCGCATCCCGCCTCTCTGGACTCCTCTCTGGACAGAAATCCTTTTAAAAAATGTAACTCGGTGAGCTTTTTTTCTCACCCCTCTAAGCTGATTTAGGAAATCAGCCACAGTGCTACGGCCAAGTGTTAAATGAATGGATAAGTTGGGATCATGTGGGTAAAGAGCCACATTAGATATTACTGCAGTTCTGCACCACTGCTTCACCAACTATAGTGCAGACAAACATGCCTGCTGGTGTGCGTGATGAAGCGTCATTTGAGACGAAGGGAAAAAAAGGGAAATCAGATGGGCGGCTTGAGGTTGGTGCAGGTGTAATTCGATGCATGTATGTTGTCACTTTGTTTTAATTTTAAATCAACCGGAGCAAAGTTCATTACATAAAGTTGAATTATGGATTCAATTAAACTAACATCGCACAATATCTTGCGTGCGCAATGTCCCCACATTATCTCTTCTCTACACGCAAGCCATTACAAACTTTTCAATTACTTGGCTTTAATTTCTGACAAAAGTTTATCAATAAATTATTACTACACTGAATACACACTCAGGCTTGTGCAGTTGTGTGTTATGATTTAATCATGGAGCGCCATGAATTTTGCATTCTTTGGTCTTGTATGAAGATGATTAAGATCACCAAGGAGTAGCTGACTGGATGTTGGTGTGAGCAGTGAAGCACTTAGTTGTATAGATTTACAGTGAGTTCTATCAGTGTTCTTCCTCGCTGAACTCATACATTAAATATGTTTTGGAAATGATACAAATGATAGTGCAAAGAGTAAATACGCCACTCTAACCTGAAGGAAAAAAAAAGGTTGGATGAAAAAGCTAAATAATGTATGCTAGTACCAAAGAAAAGGCAGCAGAAACACTTTATTTATCATTATTTCTCCTTCTTTAACCCTTATATTATTATTATTTATTTATTTTGATAATAATCTGCAACCTCACAGCAATAAGGTTGCTGGTTTCCTTCCATCTTGAGGCAACCTGCAAAACTTTTAGTGTGGAGTTTGTAAGTTCTCCCTCTGTTTGCGTGGGTTGACTTCAGGCACTCCAGTTTCTTCCCACAGTCCAAAACGATACAGACGTTGGAGTTTAAGTGAAGTGAATTTTGACCTAGTTTATTAAAGTTTTTGGGTGATTTTTATGGCAATATATACGTCATAGTCACTCGTTGGTCAATTTTAGAGGATGTATTTTTCCTCCACCCACACTTGGGTCTGACAGAAAAAGGGTGTGGTTAAATTGTCGAAGCAATATGTACAACAACGTCTTCAAAACTAGTTTGGTAATTGTCACAAATTAATGTTATGGAATTGTTATGGCTTTAATTAACTTCAGGGTTACAGTATATTATAGCAGTTCTTTAGCAGATTTGGGCGGAGATTATAGCGGAAGTAACAGACCCGCCACGGAGAAAACAACATGGAACAGCTCCGACATGAACAATTTATAAGAAAAAGAGGAGGACCTACACAGTCTTCTACTTTTGATACCAATCTAATAAGTCATAAATTTAATCTGATAAAAAAATATTCTTCAATCAACTCATCTCTTTAAAAGTAAACATTCATATCCTTCTGTTATCCAGTGAGAGAATATACAATCAGCTCAATCTTTTTTTTTGCCGTCAATTAAAGCTGTCTAGGTGAGGGTTTTTGAGGGTTTGAATAATATTTATTAACAAATCACACATTCATTTGACATCATTTTTAAATGTTAAAATGATATAATCGTGATGATATTAAACAGATGTCAGCTGCAACAGTGTGAAGCCCTGAGCTGTAAAGGTCTGCGGCCACACACCTTCAAGGCCTTTTGTCGAAGTTGAGTTGTTTTTGAGCCGTATATACTGTAATCTGGAACATCTGCTTCCAAATGAGTGCAGAACAGCTGTGCTACAAGAACATCTTTAGGCGTTTCCGTACCTTCCGCTGGGCATCCAGACCAAGTTGAATTTCGAATGGCTTAGAACAAGAAAAATGAGCAGTTTTGTTTTAGTTTAACATTGTCTGTAGCTGTGAGTGTATTTGCAAAGTGTTGTGTGTCTCTGTATGTCTTGCAAAGACAGGTGACCTGTGTCGCCAGTAACCAGTGATAGAAAATGAAGTGGTTCAGGTTCCTTTTTTGCTGGTGTTTGTTTCTATTTACATTTTTTGAACACAGCTTAATTAAAAAATGTGTCGAAAGATTTTAATGAAATGCAGTATATAATCAAATTACATCCCAAATTCAACAGTAATTTGACTTTGTAAACAAAATTAGTTGTTGTTTTTGTTGGATAATGATTTGGAATTGCTTTTTTGCTTTTTACTTCTTTCAAAGAAAAATAAAAAATAAAAATAAACAATAATGTGAACCCTTCTCTTTGTTGAAGACAAAACAACAAATTAATGATCACCCATTAAACACCCCTGTCTAAATGGAACATTCCACCAACCACCCCCAAAATACCCCTATTTTAGCTGAGTAGTTCAATCCTGGCTGTTGTCAGCCAGTAACTAAATGTTTGTTTGAAAAAATACATTTGGTCAAATGAAATCAGAACATAAAAGCAGATAATACTATTAATGTTCTCTTAACTCTTTGACACTAAATAAGGTTGTGTGACCTTATCTTTTAGTATTATTTTTATTTTTTATTTTGTAGACTGAACTTTTTGAAATGCAGAGTGCATTGAATGTCTCAAAGACAAACAAATCAAATATGAAACTTGTTAAAGAAAACCCGATTATTCACTCTATAGCTGCCTTTATCTTTGATATTCAACCTTTAAAGTTAAGGCTAACATGACATGAAGTCTATTTTATCCAATTGTTCTGCTTTTGCTGAGTTTATATTTGTAGCTTTTTTTATTTCCGTTCGTGGAAGTCATTTGTCCATACCCGCAGGTGAGACGGAAATAACAGTCACATCTGGTCCGGGGTTGAACGCTGTTAGGTTTGGGTGATTAAAGGTGAACTCTCCTCCCCGCCAAGACTGTGATTCAGCTGCATCTCTTCTGCCGTGACGCTCTCAGGTGGCACATGCATGACTCGCCCTACAAAACGCCGATGTGTCTTGTTTGATTTGAGCTCGGCTCTAGGTAACAACCTCTACATTCTGACATCAAACCCATGAATCCAACCTTTAATGGGCTCCCTACTGCGGGGCCTGAATTAGTGGGAATAACCCCCGCCAGCAGGCTTACGTCTCTAAATGCAGGGGCCTCCACGGACAGGCTTCAGGGTGTGAGGTATACTAGGTAGGAGATCAGGAATAAAAATGATTGAAACAAGACTGTGGAAAAGGTCATCAGGAGAAAACATGAGCAAGAATTGTTGAAGCATGTACAAAATGTTCTATAAAAGTCCTTTATTGTGGTAATGTGCCAGCTCATGACTTGAGTTTATGCATCGTGTGCAGGATTGCAGGCTTTAATACTTGCTGTGTGCGTGTGACAGACATAAAAAAAAGGGACAGAGAGCCTCTGTGGAGACAGACAGCAGCGAGCGCCTGCAGCAAGCTCAGAGCTCACAGGGTAATGTATACTCACTCCTCGCTGTACCAGAGAGAAGGTGACACCAGTCAATCCCATTCTGACAGGGCAGCTGAGATAATAGCGAGCTTTGAATCCCTGCAATAACGCCTGCCAATCAAAATGAACGGCATCATGATTTAAGCAAAACTCCAGTGTGTTTTTTTTTTGTGACGTTAGTTTGTGGAACTGTGTGTAATGTTTATCTAAAAGAGACCTCGTGTTCATGACCATACATTTACGGTAAGGACTCCAAATGCATCGCCACAGGCTTTATCTTGTAAAAGTAGTTAGATTTTCTGTTGCCATAAGAATGGTTGAATGAAATCAAAGTCGATTTCAAAGTCATATAAATATGCCATTGTTTAAGATAAGAAAAGAAACATATATTTAAAAATAAACAAATATAACTGATGTCAATGGAAGGGAATTCAAACGGTGACAAACACTTGGGTAAGAGTACAAAGTACAAAAACAATATTGCAATCTGACTCATACTTCCTGTTAAGAACAGTATGGTGAATACTAGGGATGCATTGAAATGAACATTCTTGGCTATAACTGAAAAACTGACCCTTGGTAACCAAGACCGACAATTATTTCTTCTTAAATTATTTTAAGGCAAATTGTCGATACCTCACTTAAATCGAGGCAATAGCTTCAAATGCTTAATTAATTTATTGAATATTGAACATATTTATTTGGCCCTACTACTTCTAACATATACAATATAAAATAAAATTCAATTCAAACACACAAAATGTAAAGGACTAACTTGTAAGGACTGAGAGATTTATATAATTGTATAAAACAATTTCTCTCATGAAAAGTAAGTGCATACACCGTTTACTTTAATGTGTAGAATTACTACAACATGCACTTTTGGGCCATTTTCTAGCCAAACATTTTTCGGTCGGACCAAAGATTTGTTGCATCCCTATTAAATGCACAATTTGTAGACTGCTCAAAGTGTTTGGCCCTTTTTGTCACTGGGTTTCAGACCTCTGATCTAGGTTGGACGGAGATGAAGGGAGAATCAGGGACAGAGATGAAAAGGTGGAGACAACTGGCATGGCTGATCAGTGAGAAAGTGAAGATTAAAAAATAAGATTGAGTATAATTTCCGAAAGATAAAAATTAAAGAGCATCATTTTGAAAAGAGATACATGTAATGGGCGGTTTCTACTTTTCACACCAACCTACCCTGTTTTCATCCTCAGATACTCTCAATAACAGTTACGCAGCATTTCCTCTGAGCATGAGGGAGGATTAATCACGTTTCAAAAATACAGTGTGAAAGGTTCTCCATAGATATTGAACCACTGATAATGATGGAGCTTAATGGATGTGTGCTAATGCGATTCCTCAGCACGTACACACAGATCAACACACTTATTGAGGTGTGCAGCAGAGTTGGAAAAGTTGCTCGATATAAGCAGTACCCCAAAGAAAGTCCTAGTAGTTTCAAACATTATTTGAAATTACAGAAACTTGAGTTGTCAAAAACAGTAATAAAATAATAAATAATCATGATAATAGAAACATGATAAAAATAAATATATACACAAAAATTAGTGCATAAAAAATACACAAGTGAGGGGATGAAGTTCTAAACACTGCTTTAACATTATATATATTTTAATTTTCTTTAATAAACAGTCTGGAGTTGAAGGTGCTGTCTGATGAAATCAGATATACAGGCAAAAAACTCACTCTCAAAAAAACAAGTGTTTCGATTGACCTCCTCTATCTTTCGCGCACATTCACTTTGACTTTTTTTGAATGTTTTACAAAGCTCTTATTATTAATGATTGGAGAGTCCGACCCTTGAGAAAAGGCATCTTGAGAAAGATTCACAATAAAGTCAAGGTCTTCTCCGTGAACCCGCTCTTTAACAATTTTGAGCCCAATGAATCCTGGCAACAGGGACGTGCTGGATGCCATTATAACCATTATAGTTTAATGTTTGCAAGAGTCTTATTTTTAAAAAACGCAGTGAAAAGACAAAGTTTGCGGCACACGGACTGGCTAAATGGAAGATGATTTTAATTTAAGCTTAAAAACTGGACTTTCAGTCAAAAGTGCACGGGATTGACAAAGGTAGACCAACGTCTACTAAAAGGGGCTAAAAGGTTTGCTTCAAATTAAACAAACTACTTCTCCATTGAGGCAGAGAGACTTTTTCAAAATAAGGTGGACTTTTACAAGAAAGTAACGGAGGTTTTTTCTGGCAAACTTCATCTACAAATAAAGGTAAGAACACAAAGAGTTTGAAATTTAATCTTGTAAAAAAGAGATTGGACTAAGAAAAATACATTAGAATGTTTAACAAAACTACTCCTATTTTGGCCTTTAATAAAATATTCTTTGTTTTTGTTTCACTTATATTGACCCATTTAATTCTCTATATTTTTTTTTTTTATGATAATACACTTTGCTCCTTTTTGCGTAAATCTAGCCATTCACGAAAGGCCACACACATTATTCACCAATCAGAAGCAACAAAGGGCGGGTTTATCTTTCAGTACAGCATCACTACTCACACTAGTAGACAACAGATCGAGTCATTGTCACAACTTAACAACATTTGAGACCAACTGCGCTGACATCATATTGCTGTCACGATAACCGTCGCTCTGGATTCCTCACTCATGAGCCACACTTAAATCTGGAGAGTTCTTGCTTAACCCCCTACGCCATTCAGAAGGAGGAAATGAACATTTGGCTTTCAAATTAAGAGCATTAAATCAGCTGCGTCTTCTTGTAATCCTGTATTATTACGGTCATACTATATACTGTTTGAAATGCAATCCTTTTTTAAACTATATTAGTTGATCCTTTTTAATGTATCGATTGATTGTATAAAACGAATTAAGACCGAGATTTTTAGACAATTGAAAGTTCTCTGTGAGGTCCTGGAATGAGGTGGACCAAAATGCCGATTGGAATCACCAATCAAAAGGCAAAAAAGTAGTTTGTACACAAGTTTATTCAGAGAACAACTAAAACAAAGTAAATGAGAGTTCCACCAAGAATTATCCAAAACCGTCAGTGTCCATATCAAAGTCCAACTTAAAGCGCACCACAAATTGGGCGGAGAACAAACTGAAAGAACACTGAAAAACAGTGAAAAAACACACATGCTAATAAACAAGGCAAAAAGGCACAGGCACTAGGTGAACTAACAACAACAAAAATAACAAAACCAGAAAGTCCAACAGGAGGAGAATACAAAAGTGACGTACCATGTAGTGAGGAATAGAATCTGGCGCCTGCTGCTGGGAAAAGGGTGGCTTTCAACTCTCCACCTGATGGATTGATTGTTGAAGAGCTCAGACGCGGAGGCTCTGAACAAAACTCAAACAAGGAAAAACAGGAAGTGCGTCAAAATAAACCATAAGACAGTCTCTGATCATTTAAAGTTCAAGATTTAAAAAAAGAAAAATGTCACAACATATGAATATAGAATTTAAAAGAAATTGATAATTAAAACGTAATATTTCAGGTGTGACTGTTATGAAGATGTCAAAGATGACAGGTCAGATCAATATTTATCCAATATGATGTAGATGAATATGCTACAAAATATCACAACAATATAGACTTTTTAAGAAACTGTAAATTAAATCATATTTTTAAATCAAATTAGTCTTGTCAAAGATGAGAGGTTTATGCTGTATCTTGCGTGAGGAAATCAGTTCTATAAAATGGTAGAAATCGTAATTAAAAAATGTCACCCAAGACCATGGTGTGAAGACTGCTGATGAAATATTAAATAAACAGTGGCCAATTGAATGAGTTTCTCTTTTGTGTTTATATTCTTGTAAATCTGACACTGAAGAAGTCAGTGCCTCACCAACCGTGAATCTCACCGCACGTCACTGCCTGGCACTGTCATCTCAGAATATGGATCAAGGAACGGGCATGGCTGTGTTTCAAGTAATGACACAATATGCAAAACAATCGCATCTTTTTTTGTCTTTTATACCCACGCGGACATTATCCTAAAACAACCAATCACTGAAAAGGCCAAAGAAAGACTAAGGGTAAAACAGGACATGAAAAATCAATGAAGAAACCCCCCATTTCAAAGTAGGTGAAGGAAGTAAAAGAGCTGGTTTTTCGTGCAGAGCTTCCACACGTAATCTCTGCCATGGTTTGTTTGTACTGAGTGTGTCAGCGGCCATTTTTTTTGGCTGCGTGTAGTCAGGGGTCAGCGGGCGGTCTGCGTGTTCATGTGTGCCAGCAAACTGGTCCGTGCTTGGCCTCGCATGTGGGGAACGTGGCAGGTGAAGACAAGGCCAAGAGGGGGCGGGGGGGGAGTCTTTCAAGTGGAATAACAGCATTACTGCAGTGGTAAAAAGGTCAGCTGTAAACTTGTATCAGACTAGTGGTGATCACCATGTGCTGCAGATCTCTGAGGTATTGAGCAGGCACGCTCTAATGGCTTTGATATATGGACTACAGGACTCCCTGAAGAGGTCAATACCGTAGCACTTTGTCTCTATGAGCAATGACCCTCTCAAGCTCCATTTAGAAGCTTTATATCTGCAGGAAATAGGCTGGAAAGACCTTGGGCAGAGTATGTTAAAAAAAAAAGAAAAAATCATAATCATCTCATCATTGCTTTGATCATCGCCTAAATCAATCACTAAAGTTATCAGAAACAGATGTTTAATGTGGGTATGGGGAGAACTAATCCATTGACTGGAGTGGAACAAGCTAATTCAGTCAAATTGTGAGGGTAATGACCACCACTATCTAATAGTGTTACATCACTGCTTGGGGAAATTGGATGAGTGAGTCAAAGCCATTAATGAAAGTGACAGACGGACTCTGGAAACAAATTTCTTGATTCATTCGCCTCTTGTCAATGTTGGTCTGTAAAACAGAGATAAAGCGCACAACAGCCGGGGAAAACAGAAATGACTCAGACAGAACAAAGTAGTGTGCTTGATTTTGGCCGGACATAATGGCGACCGCCTCGGCCCCTTCTGGGGTGTATTGATTTGAAACTAACCTTTTGTGTGAAATATGAAAGACGCCCAACACTGCTTATGAATGTCTGCTGTAATTGGAATGAGCAGATGTTGCTAAATTGTTCCTCTGTGTTCAATAACACACTTCTTCTGCTATTTTTCCTCCTCTACCCTCTCTTTTCAATTCCCTGCTTTCACCTCCCTGCACCGATCCATCCTTCTTCCTACGATCTTTATTTTCCCCGCACTTCGTCCATACCTCCTTCTACTTTCCGTCTTTCTCACCCTCTTCCACTCACAGATTGTGCACTCTATGCTGTGGCTGTGCTTAGTGACTGAGTGAAGCTTTGAGAGCCATGGAGGAGATGGATAGTAAGCCCTACCAGCCGTTGTCCAAGGGGCGCCATGAAATGGAAATGTCCTACACCAGTTCGTCCGACGAGAGCGAGGATGGCCGTGCCCACCACCGCTCGTACACCTCACGTGAAACCTTGCCCGACTACACACACGAGCTCCGCCTCACTCTTGGTTCACACCGGGAGAGGCAGAACAACTACAGCCAACCCCAACCAGGTATTCCAGCGCCACCGTTAGAACAATCGCTCATCTCATCCTAAAACCATCCTTCAAACGACAGACTTTTTTTTCCTTGAACACATTAGTCACCTCGAGCTAAGACATTCCCTCGGTGGTGTGAGGATTTTATCCCTCCACCTGCTACTCAGTCTGCTTCGTGGCCTAGTATTGGCACCCCAGCTAGAGGTGTCTGGAAAATTGCCTGGAAGGCTACCGAGTGACATCCTTATTAAATGTTCAAATCACCCGAACTGACACACTTAAAATACACAGTGCACCCATGGTAGCGGGGGAGAGAGGACTCACACATGATGGCGTTTAAAAGGGCCTATGTGAATTACCCATTACAGTCTACAATGAGCCAGACGGACAGTTGGAGGCAGCCAATTACCACTCCTCAATGGAGGTGATATTTCTCTCCCTCAGCGAATCTAGGTCAACCCCAAACCTCAGTGGCCTCACCTGGGGTGGAACTGCACCCTCCATTACGCGCGCACTCGCGGCTGTGGGTGGACACGGGGCGCACGTAGACACATGGAAAAAACTCGTCTCCGGCGGTGACAGGAGGAGAAATGGGCCAGCGCCGGCTGTGATGGATGGCCTTTATACAGGTCATGTATGGTATTAAGGGAGAACCTGCACCTCATTGGTACCACACCAACGTTGCAGGGTTGATCAATACACACTTGTTCTGTAACCCCCTCACTTCCAGTCAGCAAGGTTTAGCCGTCATTATCCATTCATAACATTTATGACTCCTGACAAGACGATTCCTCAGGGGATCTCTTAGTTTGAATGCCACCTGGAATGGATTTTGTAATATTGTCCCGCATTGACGACCATCAGTCATCATCACTCGTTTCCAATAGAAAAATTGCAGCGTCAAAAAGCACTTATTCACCAGCAGCAACTCTCTTTGTGTTTCCATAACAAACATGTACTGCATCAGTGTCATATGGTGAGGTGCAAAAGACCCCCAAAGCAGCCTTTGAAATGTCAACGACCGCCACTTTTGTGAAGCACATCTGTTCATCTTTGGGCAACGGAGTTATATATAGCACACCCTAGCTAAGTAACCAACTGTTAAGGGGGGACGTTGCCTCGAGTGACATTTTTAATGGATTGCCGTGTTCCTGACAGGATCAGCCGATTCATTTCTCCTCTAGATCCCCACCCTTATTCCTGATACTTCCCCTCATCTTTTAAACCTCCACACGTTGTCCTCTCCTCCCATTTCCTTCCCCCCAATCTGTTTATTCACCCTAATGATAACACTTCATCTCTGTCTGTTTATCCACGAGTGCACCTTTTCCATTCATCCATTTGTTACATCTTTTACTTAGAATGATGACTAATAAAATTGCACACAGTAAAAAAAAACAAGATAATTATCGTCAACTTTACGCGGATTCACGTGACATCGGTTTTTGTAATGAAAGGTTCAGCTTGATACAGAAAAGTACCATTTTCCGTTCTATTTGGAAACACTAGAGAATAACATTTGATATTTTAACTGAACTTTAACTTCACTTAAAATAACATGCAATTACAGAAAACAAGTGTTTCCCAGAAATGCATCACTAGAGACCTATTAAAATAACACAAACACACTTTGGTGTGTACAATATTGACATTTCATTATTTTTAATATATATATATATATAAATAAATATATATATATATATATATATATATATTTTGTTATTGTGACTGTAGTTTTGTAAATACAATAAACAAAAATAGTTTTGCATCTTTACAATTCTACACCATGATGTTGCAAATCAAATATTAGATATGCTTGTATAACAGAAAATCAAAATTGATCGTTAAAATCATCATTAAAATGAATATTTTATTAATATCCATTAATAAAATTTACATTTTCCTAATATCGATTTAATGTAGATTCAATAATACTGTATAATTATACAAAGCTTTTTATGACAGATAGCGAACCACAAAGGGAAATTAGTAAATAGATCAATATAAATATAACAATAGAAAAAATGTAAAAGGTAAAAGTTTAATGGGGATTAAAATGTGAAATAAATTATGTAAAAAATAATATAACTTTGTTCTGCTAATGGAAGGATGGTGATCTCTGAAGGGATCCATTAATAATGGATGTTATAGTTGAAAGTTAAAATAAATTCCAGAGCTCATTTTATTCAAGTTCACTTTCGGTGCCACCAGAAGTCAATTAGGTTTGAATACACAGTAGATAAGAGAGACATCCATGCACACAGTAAACAAAGAAATGCATAAATGTTGTAAATGACCGATCCAGTTTTAGAAAACATCTACTCAAGATGGGAAACATGACAAGATGACGTTCTAAAATTTAGAAAATGGGGTAAAAAAGGTTAAGCCAACAATACCATTTCCATTAAATAAATAAAAATATATAATTGATTATTTTGGACTCTAAACATGCCAAGATAATCCCGAAGAGAGAATAACAATTTACTGATTAATCTATTATTAAACAGAGGTTTTTAAATTATCCACACAAGTTTGTGTTACATAAGATTTCCCGAGAAAATACTTAGCTCCTCCAACTGGGACCTTGCATGAATGATGAATGACGCACATGATACTTCACGTGGATGAGCTTTGACTAAAACAAGACTAGTCTGGCACTTGTCTCGTACAAAGAAAAATCCATCCTTGCACAAATGTGTTTTCTTCCATTGGAATATGCTAAGAAGCTGTTGAAGTTGCATTTTATTCTGAGGCTGTTTATTACTCAGACAGAATCCCATCAGAGTTTCACCTGAAAGCAGCAGCCAAGATTAAATCGCACTGTTTGTTAATGTGAATCGCTGGACGGCGTGGACAGAAGGTGACTCAGACTCAAAGTACTTACTTGTCTGAATTATGGAATATCAGAAGGGCAAGAGGAGGAAGGGACCCAGGAGAGCTTTTACCGTGTAAACTGAACATATTTTTTGAAAGAGCTGAAGTCGTGTTTGGTGAAAGAATCCGATAAGCTTTGGCATTGATGTCAATAAATCCAAACCTTTATTTAAAGTAGAATAGAGAGAGGGATGAAAAGAGAGACAAAAGGACCGAGAAGCAAAAACATTTCACCAACTATGTTGCAGGCTTTAAGGGTTTACAATGTTATCGGTTGATTACAGTCACTTTTTTTTTTTACTTAATAAAGCTGTAGGTCATCAGCGAAAAGCTTGACACGATTAAATGGTGTCACACTGATAGTTGAGTTAAGACAAAAAGAGACCTTTGCAGAGCAAAACTGTGGTATTTAAATGTTCCGTCGCTGAAATTGAATGCCAGCACAAGACTGACAGCAAATTGTTGAACTACACAAAAAAAAAGGTTAAGACAAAGTACTTCAATGAGCCTGCCAGGTTTCTATGACAGTTTCGTCATTTTTGCAAAACAAAACAAATAGCAGACATGATTGAGAAAAGGTGTTTTTCTCTTTTGTTTATCTGCATTTTTTAAATGTTTCCTTTAAACATTTTAAAGTTAACAGTGAAGAAGAAAGAAACAAACTTGTCCGTGAAGACACAACCACAAATAAAGTAATAATTTACCCAACATTTTGATTTCACTCGTTTTCTACTAACCCTTATGTCGACTAGTACATGTACAGTAATTTGTTCCTCTTTAGAGTTGAAGGCAAAAATGTACATATGACGGTCGTGGACATTGCTAATTTATGGGTCCTCCTCATTCAAAAAAAATAAAAATAAAAACATAAAAAAAGGTATGGGAACATTTCCTTATTACGCTTAAACTGATATGCAAATTAGCCCTTTGATTTAAGACAAAGGGATTTGAGAAACGAGAAATATATTTAAACGTCTTTTGAATAATACAAAAAATATAAGAAAAGTACATTAAATATATATTAGGTAAAGTGCTCTTAGCAGTGCAAGTTTCATATAAACAGAATTGACCTTCATCCCAGAAGCAGTGTGCTGTGTTTTTACAGCAAATTAAACGTGAAGAGATTGGTTTTCTGTCTAGTGACAAATCTGTCAAGTTTTCAAGATTGTTTTTGTACTTTGCATGCTTCCCCATTATACTTTTGATGGAGGCGCTTTAGGGGAATTGTAAGGGCAGCTAATGTGTTGATGTAAGTGTCTCTTAAATAGATATTGAACGTCTAACATACTCATCATTATGTGTATGTTTGTACAAAACTCTCTTTTATTTGAAATATTTATGCTTAAGCCCCGCCCACTGAAAAAATAACTTTGTTTTTCTGGAGATAAAATTTGGTTTACAATAACCACACCCACTCTGATGTGATTGGTCAAGAATCAAGGTTTGGTACCGGAAGTCATCCATCCCGGACTTGTTGAATAAACAAAGTTGATTACTGCTGACTGGAGGAGTGAAAACCATCATTACATCATAATTGAGTCAGCTCTCGTAACCACTCGTTTGCCTAGATTTTAGATGGGGGATAATTTTATTACCTACTAAATTCAAAACGTGGTCATGATGAGGGACATCTTGGAGAGGAAGACCTCAACATTTGAAACATGTGAGTTGGATTTTTACATTAGTTGCCCTTTAAGAGTCACCATCTTACAAACATCTGCAAGGACACTATGGTTTCCTGTAAGCTTTACATTTCACGTTGTTTTCCAAACGACAGAATGTTGCTGAACCTTATGGAAATCCAATGCTTTGAGTATTGCAGCAAGCAATGACAGGGCAACCTTGATCAGAGCGTGCTGGGCCGAGAGATACAAAAGAAGTCCTGTGAATTGTCTGCTCGAATGAAGCAAAGGTTTCTATTGTTGTCTGCCAGATTTATTCGGTGCCACCTTCAAGTCATTAACAAAAGCATGAAGCGCAAACTATTTGTTGATTGGAGGAGATTTCACTTGTAGCGGCGAGACACAACCTGAATTGTCCCCTAACAATCCAATTCCAGAGTTACTGTGGTCGGCAGCAGTGACCAATCTTTCGCGCTTTCATTCTGGCACCGGGTGTGAGTCACAGCTGGTCCTGACCCCATCAAACCGCCGCAGCAGGACACATCCATGGTCAATGGTCAACAGGGCCGCCGCCTTTATCGAGGGTGTGTTCGGACTCAAGGAGCGCTTGTTCCGGCTCAACCAGCATCTCCCTCTGTATAGACTCACAAAATCATTCCTATTCTAATTGCATCAGTGCCAACACTTCTACATCTCAAACAGCAAACCCAGCCGGGGAAAGAGAAATTCACTCCCACCGCAGAAAAAAGTGGAGGTGAATTGAATTGAATTGAATTGAAGTGTAACCGGAGGACTAACACAGTATATCTGATGTTCTCGGATAACAAGTTTGATGCTGGAGATTACGGGGCGTTCTAATACCAGAAAGCATATGAGGTTGAATTTTTCCATCAGTCTGAGTCAATATTAATAAGGTTTGATCTTTATCTGATCTCTTCACCCCGCCAAGGAGAATATAGATGAGATCAGTGCTCTGTTTGAGCAGCAGTTCAATACATCTCAAGCTCAATAACACACATCAAGCCGCCTGTTCAGGATATCGCTCCTCGGGAAAAAAAAAATGCCTCAGGAAAATCAAGAGTGGCATTTTGATTTTGGCTTCGGCTGCACAACTTTTAATAAACGCTTGCTTGAATTAATATCAGCTTATTGACATCTATTGGGAGGATGTGCGCCGGTTGACTTGTAACACACACCTGATTAGTTGCTGGAGAAAACTTCCAAAAGAAAGTGACATCAGGTCATTGGCAACTGCCTCTCAGAGAGTTTCATGAGGAGGCCGTTTGTCACCATCTTTAAGAGGTCAAGCGTTGACCCTCCAGGAGGACTTTTGAATACTATAGATTGAAAATTTTAGAAAAAATTAGGGAATCACAAGGCTACTTCTAACTGGGCTGGATTTGATGCAAAGCTTTAACTTTAGTTATTGTCCTTAGCCCGTAGCTGTGTGTCCATCGTACTAACAAATATTCAAACTTTTAAAAGTGTAAAAAGAAACTAAAACACAAGAAAATGAGAAATTCCAATTTTGAAATCTTGAAAGAGCATTTCAATATTTAAACATCAGCCAAGTGCGATGGAAACTCTTAATTTGTTATAGAAAAAATAAATAAAAATAAAAGGTTTTTGAAATGTACTACAGGTACAATGGGAAGCCTTTTTGTAACACAACAGAACGTGACATACAGTAAAATCTAAGATCAAATCAGATAACTTGTCTCCTTGTTATATGAGTACATTTTGCTCATAGACGGAAAAAATTTGGACTCTATTGATTTCTTCTTGAGAAAAAACTGCAATTTCTCAGAGAACGAACAACAAGGATTCCATTTTCTCGCAGGTGTGTCTCATAGATCGAGATTCCAGAACAGTTTCAAATACTTTCATAGAAACATGTTTAAAGCTACAAAAGTAAGTTGTAGTTTCTTAAAATAACTTTTGTTATATTATCGAAAACCCCTTTCATTTGACACCATTAATGTTAATCATTGAGCGACTCATGGCGAGATTAAAGAAATATAAAGATCAGAATACATTTTTAACTCATTAAACAAGGAACAAAATGTATATTATTAAAACATAAAAAGTACTCAAATATAAACTTTCTGTGTTGCTTCTAGTACCGACTGCCTACTGCGGATCAAATATGTTCAAGGGCTTCGACTAGTCTCTTGTATTTGTATAAGTGTTGTCTAAAAACTACTGTCATTCTTTCCAGGGTCTCCCCTGCCTCTCGCTCTATGTAGCTGTATTGCCGTGTTACCCTCCTACAACATATTTTTTGTGTTGGAAGTTAAGAGAAATCTCAGTTTAAGTTTCATTTAATTATACTTATAATATAAATAAAGATATAAGTGTAGTTGATAGCTGAAGGAGGAGCATCTGTTTTCTTTATTATTTTTTATTTATTTAACACAAGGAAAAAAATTCTTAAAACGTACACGAATAAGAAATGCAACACTGGAATTTGTTGTCGTGGCGTAACAGAAAAAAAAGATTTAATTAAAAAAAGAAAATAAAGCTAAGAAACTAAGTCTTAAAACGGCATATGAATAAATATCTAATAATTAATTAAAATAAAACACATTTAAATGTATGAAACGTTGTGAAACAAGGTACATATAAAGAAACACAAGCAAGAAAAAACACAATCTTAAACGTGTCATATTTATAGGGATAAAGCGGGTCTCCTCCACAATATACATGGGGCAATAATTGTTTATTCTTTGGTTTGGATAATGCGGATTTTCAAATCTGTGTTCTCCAGATCTAGAATTCTGCAAGCCTGGACAGATAAGGAGCCCAGACTACCACATGCACCAGCAGCAGCAGCAGCAGCAGCAGCAGCAGCAGCAGCGTCAAGAGGAAGAGGAGGAGGCCCTGTGCTCAGGGCCGGTCGCTCACATGCATGGCCGTGGCTACTCCCTGGGCGTGAGTTCAGATGTGGACACGGAGCCGGAGGTGGATCCGTCCCCGGCTCACGGCCTGCAACACATGTGGATGCGTGGTTTGAAGTCCGAGCAAAGCTCCTGCCTCTCAAGCCGGGCCAACTCGGCTCTGTCCCTCACTGACACGGAGCACGACAGGAAATCAGAGCCGGACAACGGTGAGTGATGAACCCGCTACTGAACAAAAGGAGATTTTCCTTTTGATGGTCGCTCGAAATGACAGTATCTGTATCTATATATATATATTTGTACTTTTTTCTTTTTAAAAGGCTGAAGAAACAAGTTTAAATATGCAGTGCAAAAACTCAAACCATAAATTAATTTGAATATTAATAATTTAATTTTTAATTTTAATGATCTAGTTCAACATGCTGAATTATAGAATCGTATACTTACTTAAAATCATTTATTTTTTCATACTAGATGTTGCTCCAGTATGATTTTGTTTTTCATTTTTCGTTTTTTTAACTCAAGTTTGGTGAAGAAGATTAAAAGAACGATAAAATAAACAACTTTTGTATATTTTTATTGACAGAAATAATGAGAACTCCCTGATGGAAAGACAGTTTGGATAAACAACTGACCAGTTGTTTCATGATGCAAAGCATTGTTTTTGTCCAACCATCTACTTTACATACAACAGAAGCTTTTGATGGAAGCTTCAGACCAAACATCCCCAATGATAGAAGACTTTCTTGTAAGGCAGTGGCAAAATAAGCAATTTGAATGATACATATCTGCAATGGAAATGATGTGTGTTGGCTCACAGAGACCAATTTGACTGAGTCTGTGAGTCCAGTCGCCGTGGTAATTGACTTTGGTTTAGAATTTGTTTTGCCTTTTCACACTTTCTCAAGCCTTCGTTCTTGATGGCATAACAATATTATATTAGTCATTAACTAAGTAGAGGTTCTTTGTAAAGCTCCGTTCTAGACCAAGGTCAAAAAGCGCTTCAACAATCAAAATGAATATAGTGCTAAAATACATGCTTTAAAAGGACCAGACACATAAAACAAAGAGTCCCAGAATATCAGGGAAAAGTCTGCACAAATAAAAAATGTCTTAAGATGTTTTTGAAGGAGTCAGTAGATCCATCAAACGCAGAGGGAGAGGAAGATCGTTCCAAAGCTTAGGAGCAACAGCCTGGAAGGATTTCTCTCCTCTGGTCCAGAAGCGTGTTCAGGAACCATCAGTAGATTCTGATCCACAGACCTCAGAGTTCGAGCTGGGGTGTAAGTCTGGATCAGATCACTGATGGAAGGAGGAGCCTGACCATGAATAGTTCTGAAAGTAAGAACCAGAATTTTAAAATTGATCCTGAAAGAAACTGTCAGCCAGTGAAGAGTTTTAAGGATCGGGGAAATGCGAGTTCTTCTACAAGAGCGAGTCAGAATTCTTGCTGCAGAGTTTTGAATTAATTGCAGGCGAGACAGCTCCTTCTTGTTTCAACACGAAAATAAACTTTTACAATAGTCTAAACGAGAAGACACAAATGCATGGATTACAAGCTCCAGATCATGTTGTGACATCATTTTCCTAAGTTTAGAGATTTTTCTCAGTTGAAGGAAACAGTTTCTGGTCAGTTTTCTGCAGTGTTGAACTAGATACATACAACAAATATGTTAAATACAACATCCAGGTTTCTCAGGCTCAGTTTGACAGACTGGCCTAAGTCACTCAAGTATTGACTCAACCCTGAAACCTTATCATCAGGAGCAATAACAAGTGTTTCTGTTTTGTCAACGTTTAGCTGCAAAGTGTTTTCACTCAGCCATTGTTTGATCTCTAGAAAACTATTGACTAAGCTGTTCAGCTCTTACAATATCTCGACTGCTCTGTGAGTCATTTTCAATTGTACAACCTCCACCACTGCATATGTATTCAAGGAAGCCAGTTGTTCACCTTCAACCAGAGAGAACAAAAGGGATACAACAAACACATTTGTTTTCTGGCCTTCGAGGCACCTTGACTTCGAGTTGAGATTGGTATCATCTTTTATTAATTAATTTTATTATTACCACCTAAGAACGGACAAGATGCACCGCATTTTAGGCATCCCTTTCTTGTCATAAAAATGTTTTTATACATAAAATTATTGGTAATAATTCATTTTAATTGTACATTTACAGAATTTAGATTCAAACCATTAAACTTTACAAAAATACAAAGTGTTACGGGTTAGTCAATTTCACCTTTGAATGACAGAATCCAGAAATGTTTAGGTGAAGAGGTTTTTAGTAAGTTTAATTTTTTGATAACGTTAAAGCTTACATCATATAAAACCACAAATCTAACTGTTTGGTCTCTTGGATACATTTGAATTGTCAAGAGTTGGTACCCCTTTTTACCTCAATTTAATGGGTTTGATTTTAAAAGCAATTTAATTACTTCCTGGTCTGATTACAAAGCTAAGAAGAAGAGGAAGTAGTTCACAGTTCAGTCTTTTAAGTCAAATGTTTGAGGAGATTTCATTTGGAATAACGTCTTTTATTTTATTTTATTTTAATTGGATGCCAGTTAAAATATTTTCAGTGATGCAAGAAGTCGATACTAACTTATGTGCGTTCCCAAAAAAAAAAGAAATTACCAGTTTTATGTGTAGTGTAAGTTTAATACATTTCTAAATATGAAGTAAAATTAACTCTTCAAAAAGGCTTTTAAAATTCTAGCATGGACACTTCTTTAAATGGACACTGAACAAAAAAGGCAGCAATGTTATAGAACGATCCAATTATCATTTGATGAATCACAGATGGATTAATTATCCTGAAAAAAAAAATGTTGCTAATTGAGCTGAATAAGAATAAAAAATTCAGGATTTGAGTTGGAGCCTCAGGCAATAATTCAGTCAGTCTTGTTTCATTTCTGAAGTGATGCAAATATCACTTTAAAGACTCTTTGAAGTGGTGCCATGGCGAAAAGTACTATCAGTTATTGGGCGCTGAAGGAGGTCTTTCATTGGGGGGTAAACCTGAGGGATGAACTTAAAGAAATGTCTGGTGACCAAGATATAGATTAAAAGGAAAAGGAGGACGATCCTGGCTTTCCAGTAAAAGGGATTTCAGTAAAGAGTGGGGTGTTTCGTACCTGACAACCGTCTCTGCGGGAAGACTTAAGCCTGGGAAGGAAAAGGGAAAGTGGGAGAGAGGCGGGGACGGAGATGTGGGACCAACTATAGAGAGGAGTCTGGGATGGTGCCAGGTATCTGTCTTGCCCTGGTGGGCTTGGCTGGGCTCCCTACAGATGGAGAGTTAGTTAGAGGTGCACACAAACAAAGACAGAGCTATCAAAAGCGCCCCTACAGGCATGGTCGGTTTGCGTGAGGCAACAAAAACAACAAAACATGGATGGTTCTCACTGACTAAGAAAAGGAGGGTGATAAGAATAAAAGGAAATACAGTGGGAGAATAGAAGACACTCGAGAGGAAAATGCTAATGAGTAGACGGAAATGGAAATGTAATGGTATAATTAGGAGAATAAAAGAGAGGAGTCATCGAGGTTAAAGCAGGTGAAGGAGAAAAGTTTCAAGTGAGTGGAGGACTAACGTGAAAGGATTATACCTGATCTAGGATGTGCTGTTGATGTTTGAGAGGTGCTGTTTAAGGACAACCTGATTGGACACGGAGCCAGCTTTTGAAGAATCACACTACTGGGAAAAAAAAAAAAAAGGGAGAGCGAGTGTGTGTGAGAGCTTTCAGCATTACGCAGCAATCAATTTGAGATGGCCGTGTGCATATGGACCGCAGTTATTACTGTTCGAGATGAGGGCTTCCGTCTTTATCTGGGGTCAGAGCGTAAACACAGAACAATTTTCAAAAGCAGATGGTTCTGTAGATGAGCAAACAGAAACAAATCATAAGTTTCAGGAGAGGATTTAAATGTTGAGGGCAGGTTCACAGTGAGGGCTTGTTTCATTGCTGTTCTGCTTTACTTTAAAATCTGCTTTTCTGCCAGGCAACCTCTGGTCAAACGATCATGTAACATGCAACCTGTTCATTTTATGCTATATTGAAGGATAAATAAGGCAACAAGAAAAACAATCAGAGAGTGCATATATCTAGTAATAACATAGGTGGTTGGTCACTACTGACATTATGAGTAATTTTACTAACTAGGCATCCTTGATAGGTTATTGAATTCACATCACAATGACGGTAGACATTAATGTGTTTAAAAAAACATAGCATATGTGTTTTTGAATTGGTTTTGAAGTCCTTCACCAAAGCTGAGTTGATTTTAAACTAAACAACAACAGCATAAAAAGCAAATATATGTCATTTTTAGAGCTTTTATTGAGGTACCAAATTCTTCAATAATGAAAGAAAACAGCTGGATACTTTAAACAGCACTCCAAGAAAGAGAGGGTTTCATTAAGGCACAGTTCTGTAGTGCAAAAGTTACCATATATTACATTTTACAAATTTTAAAGACAACCATGAAACTATATTCTAAAAAAAACAGCATTAAGTACACAGTTGGTAAAATGTACAAGGTTATAAAATGTACATTTAAGCCAATATGTTTGTTTGTTGAATTTAAGTCTTTTAGTAAGACACAGACTCTTATTTGTTCGACAAAGGTCATAAACGCTGCTTTGCAAACCTTGCAAGTAATCATTTTATTCTATGTGTTCAAATGGAAAAGCTTATTTTCATATTTTCAAATTGTACTGCTTGGATACTGCATTAAAATCTCTCAGCAGATATTTTAATGATTTCAGATGCATCAGTACACCATAAAAACATGTATGGCAATTGTTGACGATGAAATTAGTTTTTTATTATTGATTTGGGGCGACAACATCTACAAATTGTGTGACCGACTATTTGAGAGTTTTGACAAGAGTTATATGAAAACTAAAACTCTTTTTAAAATGTATATCGTAGGCCTGACAGTAATAAAGCATAATCCAAATACAACTACAATAATTAATATTGCACAAGCTATAAGGATCTAGTGGGAAGATCTAGGAGTTCCAATTCAAAATGAGGTACAATTCTCTCTAGACTGCCACTGCTTTAGACGCTTAGGTTATGATTGCTTATCTAACTTTAACACAGGCTGAAGGATTTATTAACACACACTTTCTATTTTTGTGTAGGTAAGAACCATGAGTAAATATATAATCAACCACCAGCCTCTACTACTCTCTGCAAAGCTGGAGCAGCCTCTCGCTGACTCCGGATCAGTCTCCTAGAGGGGGTATCCTTTACTTGGCATCCTCGCTCCTATGCATCACCAGCAGCCCATTTATTCTCATCCTCTTCCTGTCCATCTCCCTGTGACACATGGCCAGGTGTGCCCATCCGTGGTATCCTCTAATAGGAAATGCATTATGGATGTCACATTTCTCTCCATCAGCACAACAAAGTCTCATGCGCCCTCTGTTCTTCGCGATAATGAAAGTTAGAGCCACTCACAAAAAGATGTTGGCAGAAAGGGGCTGGAATCACAACGCTAACGTCCCTGCCAAAATGAAAGTGCATTTTAAGTCGGCACGACCTTGCGCTCCCTTTGTCTTCTCCACTTTTCCCCTCCCGAACCTGGTAATGATGTCGGCTTCAGACCGGCAGGAATCCTTTTGGTCTCCCGTTTGATTGAAGCTGACAAGTCAATTTAGTTTGTGTTGGGGAATATGTGTGGAGTAGTAGAGATGTGAAAGGATGGATGGATAAAGATGGAGTAAAAAGGAGAATCACTGTGTCTTCTTTTAGGTTGTTGTGCATTTTGTGTGTGAGCCGCATGTGTGACACCTCCCGCGAGCTGCGAAGCTGGAGGCATTCTAAAAAACCTGCTGACAAACTCTGGGATCCATCAACACCCCCAAATTGTTGACAGCGGAGGGTCAGGAGAACGACTCAATCTGGTTCAGCAGGAGTTTACTTGCTGGTTCACAAACATGCACATATTTCCACATGCATAATGAATGAGCCAAAGTATGTTGCAGCCGGTACTAAACATGCAACAGATGGAGCTTGATGTTATTTTTTAAGGTGCTCAAACAGGGGATTGAAGGCATGTAGGCGATTAGAACTGTACGGGATCCCTAGATAGTCATAATAGCCTGTTTTTGATTGATTTTTGACAGTTAAATAATAGATGTATGACATTTATAACGGTTATAATTCCAATTTAACGATCAACTCAATGATAGACAAAGGGGGTTCTAAAACTTCACCATGCCAAGACCAGCATCCATCAAAAACAAGTGCAAAACCTACTTTCCAAAAAAACATAAAATGCTTTAACATTCTGAATATAATTTTTATTATTTTTTTAAGCATTTTGGACAATCGTGTATGTTCAGGGCAAGTGTTTAAAAATCATTGTCAGGATAGGAATCTTTACACAAATAAGAGACTCAGAAATCAGGATTGGTTAAAAGTCGCAACAATTTTACTTGCAAGGAGAGTTTAATACAGAACCTTCCCAACGAATGTCCCATTTTAACTCTAAAAGAATAACTGATTTAGTCACAACTTATAGTCCATCGTAAGTTATTGATTATCCGGTAGGCGATATTATATTTTATTTATTTATTTCCTTTTTCCAATATTCGGAGGCCTCCCTGGTGCCCTTGTGGCCACGACTTGATGCACACAAAAGCAGGTTATTTTTGCCCATATTAATTCAATTCATTCTAAATGTTGACCTCTTATTCAGCATTTCTAATTCCATCATAAGCAATAAGCTCAATCAGAGATAAAGCTTTGTTCTCTTAACCACATAGAGAAACAAAAACCTCAGAAGATTTGTCTCTATTTAAGTGTCTCTTGTTTCTCCTTTAAGATGCTCAATAGAAAACAACTTATAACCTCCTGAGCAGAAGTTATCAGTTTCATCATTGAAAAGAAAGGCGCAGGAGTTAGCACAGTGGCTAAAGCTAACAGATTCATAAATAAATGCTTTATTACATAATGCACTTAGCTTTGAATCCTCGCGGCTGATGCGGACAGATTCAGAGATGGAGCTCTCACCGCAGTAAATATTGCAGGAGCAAAGGTTAGAATTTAACACCGCCATCCATCCATTCTCATCCACTTCATCCAAGGTTGAAGCAGCAGTTGAGTTAAAGAGGTCGAGACTTTCCTCTCCAAAGAAACCTCCCCAAAAGACTACTCAGGATCAAGATGGCTTTGTCAGATCAACCGAGGTTGACTTCTGACATTCACTTCTCAAACAAGATGAAGCTCATTGTTTAAACTATCAATACTATAGGTAGAATATTTAGTTTTATCAAGACCTTATTTCTAAAAAAGGCATTAGAAGAACGTACACATATCGCTTATCCACAAAATAAGATGACTGTGCTGTGTAATTCTAATTCCTTCTTGTTTCCCTTCTTGTCTTGTGAGGTATAATCCTCATGTTCGTGTTGTGTAAATCAAGATGGCACATCTGAAGAAGATTCTCAGTTTTCATTAAAGAACATGAATAAACGAACGTCACATTCGGATTTAGCAGCGACTGTTATTTTGCGATGCTCGGCACAGTTGGGGAGCTACTCCCGTCAGCTTTGAAACCCCCCCCCCCCGTATAATCAAAGGCTTTTATGTATATACAAATTATGTAATCGCAATAGATGGTTTAAAAATACACACAGCTTCCTAATTTAATATATAACAACAGAAATCACAGTTAGAATTTGACCTTAATTCAGATTTAACAAGATGAGATGATGTCATGTGGTGTGTAACACAAAGCCATGTTTGAATTTTCTGACTCCAATAATAATTATTATAGTACAAATTTGTGTGGAAATATTTGTACCGCAATGACAAGGAGGGATTTTTTGGAATTGTTATGTGTCTTAGATGTAAAAATTAATGCAACAATGGTATTAAACTTTAAAATTGAACAATACATAAAAACAGGAACTAGATGTTGTTGCATTTGAAAGAAAAAGCATGTTAATTTTGACCCTTTTTATAATAGAGAATGGTGAATTGTATCAATGAGATTCTGACATGAGTGACGTCATTACTATAGAACGTTACTTTACCCTTGTTGTAAATATTTATATGAACTTTACGGACAAGCCTAAATAATGTAGAGACATATCTGAGTGCCCGACTCTCCTCTGGAGTCCCAGCCGCAGGGAATCAAAGAGAATGCAGATTGTTTTTTGGAGTTGAGTTGTTTCAAAGCAGAACTTTGGCCCCTTAACACATTCGTCAGATTAGAGTTGTGCAAACAACATGTCATCTGGGCTTGATTTGAATTCCTCCGGTGCAGTTTTGACTTTAAATGTCTCATCCGACTGGTCGCGGACGCTTTGATGTTTTGGCACGACACAGCGGTGTTGTCCGTTTGTTTAGGGATTCATCACGACTCTCATTACAGCCCGATGAAGGCGCCGAGGATTCTCTAAACTCGAGGGAGGGCTACCAGTTCGTAGGATTGAATAAAAAGCTCATGAGCCAATATTAATGGTCAATAAATTAGGAATTGAAAGTGAGAAGATTCATTATTATTGGTAGAGAATATTCGACTTAAGCGTCACCTGTTATGTTTTTGAATAAATAATAGAAAACAAATGATAAAATAAAATGTGTAAGAGATATACATATATAAAGGGAAAATGTATAAGATAATATAAATGCTTTGACCAACCTATTTCCTTCTGGCTCTACATTTAGCCTTACATTAGATGCTTTTCTGGTGCAGTACTCCTCCGTTACTGTAGGGGGCACTGTCCAGGTTAGGTGCAGGTTAGCAATGAAGTATAAACCATGTGCTACCAATAGTTCCATGTTAAAGTTAAGTATATTAATTTATTTGCAGTCCTTCAAAACGACATACAAATGCCAAAAAAGTAAAAAAAAAAGAAAAAAAGTAGGATGAAAAATGTTAATCTTTTTAAAATGCTAACTTTTATGAACTGAAGCTTAACTGAATTTGAAAGAAATATTTCGCCAAAATCTTTTTAACCAATTGCACACGAGTCACAATTACTATGAGATTTCAATGAGTATTATATGATGATACTATTTTCTTTGGTTAAATGTGTTAAAAACATGCCATGGTTATACTTGAATAGGCAGCAATCAGAATTCTGAAACTGAACAAATCATTAAACACATAAATCAGTCGACAACACAGGAAACACGGTGTAATTTACAAATGAACACTCTTAATGGACACTGCAGTGTTCCTTCACAACACCGAGTTGAGTAACTAAAACACTCTGTGGCATTTAAGATGAGCAATTTTCTCTTGCAATATGCAAATTTATGTGCAATTAGATTGTTCCCGTAATTATTATGATTATCGTGAACTCGCCACCTGCTGTTTGTCCTGGTGCAAATAAAAAAAAAAACTACTAGAAAGTGTTCCATTTGTGTCATTTACTGACGATAACGGTTTCCAAGAAAATATGTTTCCAAATTGCCTGAAACGTTTAGCGTCCCCGATAGTCCTCAAAACCACCCTTCAGCGTGATTGTCGTCTTTCCACGCTCAGACACATTCTGATGTCTCCTTGGCTGAGGACAAGAATGTCGCCCTATAATCGAACACGACAAATAGAAATAGAATTAATAGAAATTTCAGCGTTATTTTGTCGGGGAACATTCCAAAGGCGAGTGTCGGCGGTGGCACATTAAGACCATGAGAGTCATGTAATCCGGAATGGCACTCAGTGGAGACAAAGTCATTTGAATACAAATGCAAAACTACTTTGCTTGTTAATTTTCATTAGGCATGAATTCATTTTCACATGACAGCTTGTGCCACTTGAATTCAATTTGAACTGAGTCATTTCTCAATTCATTCTCTCTCCTATTAATTCACTGTTAATGAAAAACAATTGGTTTTCTAGACAGTTTGTCGGACAAAAACATGTAATTGGATGACCGTGTTGGAGGCGATAAAGGTTCTGGGACATTGCGTTCAGTGATGGATATTTGGGCCTTAATCCGCCTCTGCATAGACTTGTTACCAAAAAACAATTAGATAGTCATATTTTATTTGAATTAAACTATATATCTGTACAAAAAATATAATTCCATAATATACTCACTCTTATATTGGTAATAATAAATTAAATAATGTTATATCAAGAGAGTTATTCGATTATTGTAAAGCAATAACATTAAACATATTTAGTAAATTATGTGAAAAAAACTCATAAGACTATTCCTTGTTACATATGATTATTTTTTAACCTAAATTGTACTCCCTAGGAAAGAAGGCATACATCAACCAAGAAGCTCTGATATTTGAACTATACTTATAGAATTGTTGCAAAACAACAATTAATGAATCATATTTATTTGAAAATTAAACGGTACATCTTTACAAAAATAGAATTACATTATGTACTCAGTCTAATATTGGTAATCATACATTTAAGAATGGAATTTCAGAGAGTGATTTGACTTGTACAAAATGTTTATTAAGTTATAGTATAAAATGTTGAGAAAGGTATGTGCAACAATTTCTAAAAAGAACCACAAGAAACATCTGGACACATTTTGTTATTTGATTTTAACAATTTACCTATTTTTTTAAACCTATTTTTTATTTCATGGGAGGCAGACCTGAACCAAGCAGCTCTGATATGGTACTATATTTGTTTTGTCTATCAATTACATTTCACATGATTTCAAAACTATCGAGTGATGAATCAAATTCAAAATAGTTTAAATGAAAAGCTGGTTTAATTGTATTATGGAACTGAATCACCTTGTTGAAACTAAGTAGGATCCAGATGATAATTTGGATCTTAACCCCAATTTTATTAACAGCAGGTCCATCAACTCTTCCTTAAAATGTGGTCCGTTCATCGTTTTTGAGTTATTTATTTATATAAAACGTAACCAAACAGACCCATAATTGATGTAAGCAGTAAAGTAATTAAACAGGTTTCCTCATTATGTTAATACAAAACAGACAGCTATGCCGTAATGTATGCAATAAACACATTTCTGTCACAAGAGGATTAATGAAGCTTGAAGAAAAGGGCAGTTTTTCATCTCATTTCAAAGTAACGTATTGTTTTTTTTGGGCTAATGCTTGGCTCTTTGAAGTTAAATACATCAAAAGAGGCTTTAAAGATGTTCAAGTAAATCTGGTCCTTTGCACAAGAATCTAGTGGCAAGATAGCGGTACTTGACCCGATCATTGACTGGGGTCCGAATAAGCTCCAGTCGCGTTTGAGAATATAAGAAGAAAAAAAAAAATACCCAATCATGCAAATAAATATGTGACAAGCACACATTTACATTTGAATTTGCACCTGAAGAGAAGTAGAATAATTAAAGAGCGGCTTCTTCATTTCTGAGACGAGCCGTCAAATTCTCCCCCTCATTTATTTATTTAATTATTTTTTTTTAAAGAAAAACAACAAACATTAAAAGCATCTTGTTATTCATTCATCAAGCGTCACACACATTGCTGCATAACCGCACACTTTTATTTGCTTCGATAAATAAATTTATGCCAAGCCACAAATTTATGCTGTGATTCTTCACAGTCTGCAATTGTGATTAACACGACTTTTTACTATTCCCTTCCGATTGGCAGCGCTAATCAAACGATAACTCATTCACAAGTTTCTTCATTTAGGAAAACGCATTTGATGTGCTCTTTTGCTTTTCAACAACTGCATAATGGATTTACTGCTACTTCAAAATCTACTATAATTGCCTGAGAAATGGGACAGCGCTCCCCCCTCCCCCCCCGATCCATCCTCGCAAATTTCAATTTCACATATTATTCTGTGCCACTAAATGAAGGATAAGGATAATTAATCTTTTTTTTTTGATTGAATTTAAAATGAGAAATAAAGAATAAATGAGTCCTGTTGCCCCTCTCAAAAAAGATTAGGACCATTAGACCATAAAAGTGATTTTATAAAAAAAAAAAAAAATCTGTGCCGCTGTCCTTGTCTTGAAGTAAGACAAGCATGAATGTTACCTGAAATATAAGTGGCTGCTTTAAACTAGGTTGTTTGGCGGCCTGAGGGACTGCACACTGCCCTGCTATACTTAATAAACACCATCCATTATTTTTTTTTAATGAGCTTCCAAAGTTTTACACTCAGTTCGGGCCGAAGTGTGTTTAAGAAAGAAGTCGCACAAGGTTGCGCAAGGGCACAAAGACAAAGGGTTGGAGAGTTGAGCGAAAAGCTGACCTTATGGTTTAATGAGCGAGCGCACGCCGTGGACAAAAGAAAGGCACGGAGACGGCGGGACGGAAAGGCAAAGTAAAAAGAACAGAAATCCTTCTCGAATCATCAAATCCCAGATGGGGTTTTTACTTTTATGGCTTTTTTTTTTCGATTGGAGAGCACGAATGCTAATTTCGCATTGGAATATCATTTGAAGGGTGCCGTCTGGTGAAGCGGCGACAGGTTTTCGTCCGCTTTGATTAGTGATTTTTCGCGACGCCGCGATGCTAAAAGGTACTCGGAAAGTTTAATCATCGACGGAGAGAGCCTTGGTGGCATTCCAGAGTTAATTAATATTTTATTTTAATATTTCTGTCAAGGGTTTCACTGACTATCTCGGATGAATGGTGTCAATCCCCTGAACTCTCTGCTTCGGTACTGACACTAATGAACAGATATACTCGCTGAATCAAAAAATCTTCGCCCAGATTTCTTCTTCACTCTTCCTGATTAAGAATAGTTGGAACTAGTGGTGGGTTGTAGTGATGGTCTGATGACGTTTCATGAAGCAGTGTCATGTTGTTTAGAGGTCAGTAGGTGGCGCTATCCATTTAAAAATGATTTGATTTTTCATTTGAAAAGTTAAAAAAAAAAAAGAAAAATAGTTCAGAGACCGCCATCTAGTGGGCTCTGATAATAATGACACTGCTTCATGAAGCTTCATCACACCATCACTAGTGGTTTGATGACGCTTCTTGATGCAGATGTATCATGATACATTAAAACACACTGAGACCAACTTCTCATCAAATATAGACACAGTGTCTTCATTTTGAAAGGCCACTAGATGGCACTCTCATTTTGAAATTCATTCAAGGTTTCAATGAATTTCTAGATCAGAGCCAAACATTATAAAGCAGATATTGTCATCACCTGGCCTTTCGAAATTAAGGCACTGTATCATGATACATTGTCTTCACTACACAGTTGTATCACGATGCCTCATCAACCCATCAATAGCTGGAACTACTAGTCAAGTCATCTTTTTCTATTTTATCTCTTTCCTACCCTCTATAATCAAGAAATGTATGGCAAATTTTGAATGTTGCACCTAATGCAGTGAAGTTTTGCATGCTGTACACACAAAAACCACGACCACAACGTGTGTTGAGAAAAGTGTAAACAACACTTGAAAGACTTGTCCGGACCTAATACTGTGTGGAGCTGTTACAAGAGTCAATGATGACTTAAGAAATCGGTCTGGTATGGCTGATGCTCATGTTGCTGAACTAGAACTATAGTCCAGCGTCTTGTGAATCAGAAACAAGTCAAGGACATGATTTGAAAGGTAATGTTAGAATGTTAGAACTCATTTGTTTTCATATCTAAATAAAAAGATGTGACTACTTTTACTGACTTTGAAATATTTTGAATCCTTACTTAATATATATATGTTATGCTTTTAGACCATGTTATTTTTTCTATTTTCAGACCTACGAGTTCGATGTTTTGAGGTTTTTTTTTCAAAAAATGTGTTCCTGTAAAACATCTTCTATTCCAAATAAAACTAAAAAGATTATTATAATATAAAACGGTATTCACTTTTTATCCTTGGCCAAATAAAACATTTTTTCAATTTAGGAATGACAAGCATTTTTGTCAAATAAAATAAAACATTTGATTTGACAGAAAACTGTTTGACTACCAAGAGAAAGTCTTACAAAGAGCTGTAGAAAGGAAACAAATGTACAAAGACGTATTGATGCAACCATGACAGGCATTTGGAAATGTAGTCATTTATTGAGGGACTTTGATAATCAGCTTCCTTTGACATATTGTGTGAGGATTATTCAATTTAAAACTATTATCGCCTGAATTATCACAGGTTTGGAAGCTAGATGTGAGTTTAATGAAGTGTTCAGAGTAAACATATATAACTCAGATTTTTCTGGCACTGTGTTACACAATTGTTACAGATCTGCTCGAAACTTTTGCATTAGCAGCTCTTGTGGTGCCTTATTATCATCTTGAGTTTTTGAGTCAAAACATTCAATGAACACATTCTAGCTAGCTGCGACCACAACGGGTTTTACACAGTTTGATGTGTGAGTGTTGGAGTTGATGCAAAATAATGATGCAACACAAACACACTTTTAGCTATTTGGACAGTAAACTATTGATGGAGGGAACCGTTTCTATGTAAGCGACGGTTGTCCGAACGTGTCACACGAGACCATTTGAGCTGTTTACGCTTCATCTGACATCGAGATACACACATTTGCTTTTGGCAACTCAGAAGATGCGATGACCTCTGTGGAATTGGGAACTACAACACCCTCAGAGGAGGATTCATGTGCCAGCTGCTGTTGAAACACACTGACATGCAATGGGTTTTTTTGGTTGTTTTTTTTTTCAGATTAATTCAGGCGGGATTTTGTGATTAAGAGACAAAATTAATTGAAAAATATTCAAACTATCGTCTTTTCTGAATCTTTATCTATTTATCAATTGATACTTTCAAATATAAACAACAGTGTGTACCACTAGTAGTAATTTCTGACTCATCAATAATAAGGTGTTTTTTCACGCAACATTCTTTCGAGCATCATGAGCTCAATCTTATTTGACTTGTAGGGTCTTTTTGGATGTACATACTTTGCTTTTGTTTTGTGGAATTTTGTTTTGTACATGAGTGTCTCATGTTAGAAATTACGCTACCTGTAAACACCTGTTGACAATGGGGATTAATAAAGGCAAATAAAACACATAAAAGAGAAACACTTTTAATTGGAATTTACATTCTAGGCATATAAACTATGAAGTAATGGGGGTGTCTGTAGGGTACTACTGAATTCTACTTACAAAAAAATTACCTTAAAAAAAAAATCCAGATAGGTATTCCTCATGTTGCCCTATTATATATTGTTTATGAACTTTAGCATCTGCTAGCATAGCAACATGTCTGAGTCCTCTAAACCTCAAACAATGTTCCATGTATTTTATTTAATGATTTACAGTGTTTTTACTAATTTATCTACACTGTGTATTTGCAAGTGGATCTCATGTGGCACAACCAGGCTACCGCTGCATACTCTAACTCCACTCTTGCCTTTCAAAGGCCCAAGGGGTTTGGAGGGAATGGATTTGTCTATTAGCTCGTAAAGAACATTGCTCAGTGCCATATCGATCATCCGCGCTGTAACGTTTAGGGTCTTTAAGTTGTAGAGTTGATCTAGTGGTACATGGGCTCCCCTGGCTATTTTACCAGTGTGAGAGATGATCAACTTAACCCGGGCGCTGCGTTTGGCCAGAGGAAACACTCTAAACACATCCCGCCGAGCCACTTCCACAGGAGCCTTCAGACATTTCGGGCTGCCTCGAGAGCATCCAGGTGTCTCTTTGCAGCGCCGCTTTCTTCGCTTTAATATCCGTCTCATCATACAGTTGGCCATGCAGGTTGATCTCCTGACAAGCTGTCAGAATCTTGGACCTGAACCTGCTGTCCTAATGATGGCCCTTTACAGCTCACTGATCCAAAAGAGGACGTTGCTGCCGCTTGATGAGGGGGCTCAGGATGTTCCGGGAGAATAGAACAATTTTTCTCTTTTTTCGTCAATGTGGCTGCCTCTCCTCCGTGTTCATCACGCTACCATGGCAACAGTCATCAAATCAGAACATCAGCCCCTGCTTTCGTCCGTCCATCAGATACCCCGCTAGCTGCGTGCATTCACGAAACTTCACAATCACCCATCTGGAGTAGCAGCGGCACCTAACGGGGTCAAGGTGTGGAGCTTAAGGAAATAAGCCGCGGAATATGCAGGGCTCAAATTGTTTTTCTCTTGTGCTACACTGTCGGAGGGCTGCAGTGAGAGAGTGAGTGGCACATGAATCAGCTGAAAGCAACAATGGCTTAGCGAGTGTACTGAGAGATTAGTGAAAATCCTAAATCTGCATTGCCGTTAAGAGGCGAGGGATGGGGGCGAGGGACACAAAGGTGACAGCGTGAACCCACACAGGTACACTCAGATGCCCACACGTGCTCCTCTGCTGTAGTAAAACAAAAATGGGGCAGATGTTTAAGGCTTTTTACACAATCTAAGGCAGCTCAAACAATATACTGTGACGGATAACCTGAAGAGGGTTCGGTAGAAAGGGAAGGAAAAGTGCCTTTTACAAATGAAGCCCAACAGCGCTCATCGATGTGTCGTCCATCATGATACGCTTCCTTCGCTGCTTCTTGTTTTGAGTGCAAGGTTTTTCAATTCCACCGTTTTAATTGCATGTTTACAGGAGAGGAAATTAGGTTTTTGAATAATCTGGATGTCAAAAGAAAACGTATATCTCGAGAGGGACATGGCAGCAAACAAGAAGGAGCACTAATGATAAATTAGTGTCACTCGGAGGTCAGTTGATCTTTTATTTTTTAATTCAAGTAGAAATATAATCAGTAGACGTACATTCAAATTTATTCTATATTCTATATTCTGCTGCATAATTGTCCTTTTTTTTTAATTAACTTGTATCATGAATGTAGAAGAAGGTGGCACTGAAGACTCTTCAGTGACTTGAAGTCAAAAGTCAATAATTTAGATGATAATCTATGATATGATCTATGATAATGATTTAGATAATTTCAATTTAATTTTTTAATTAAGAAAGACACAAGAGCTAGTTTTATTGTTTAATTATTATGTTACATTTTTATTATTTATTCTATAAATCTAGATTTACCTTGCGACCACTTGTAATAGATCGATCAATCTATATGTATATTAAATGTACAATCTAGGTCAGAGACAATAATATTTTTAACATTATTTTTTAAACCGCCTAAAAGATGAAGGTGTTGGTGTGCAGCAGAAATGCAACCACATTGATCAGAAAGTGACCCACGACTGCAACAATGTGCAGAACAGGATTTATCTCACTCAATAGCCTCTTCCGTCTGAGAAAACGTCCCTCCCTGCGAAGACTTCAGCGCCACAGTGTGACAAAGCTACTGCTTCATTGTCATTGTCATAATCCAAATTGTCATCTCAGCCGGTGCGGCGATTTGAATCCATTCGCCGAGAGAATGTCAGCGATAGTAATGATGGCGTACAGGTTTCTCCAGCTCCAACTATCACTTGCAGTTTAGCAGCACTGCTCATCGTAATAACTGCTTCGTCCTGATAGTGCCAGGAACGCTCGTGCCGTCACGCTGCCAGGGTTAAAGTCGACCATTGTGGTCTTGTGCCAGTAGTTAAAGGCTGCTGTTAGATGGCTCAACGCCCCGAGTCTGTCAGACCTCCAGGGTGTGTGCACCACCTGTCATTATCTGGTCTCAATCCTGGCAGCTTCGGACAGCTAATGGTCCTCCGAGTCTTTCCCAACAATCTGCTGACCAGTACGAGCGCTTCTGGCGACTTGGCCCGACACCCACACACACCAGCACGTTGTGTATTTACATAAACTCCCCAATTTTACACAGACACACAGAGGGACTCGCTGTTTATATATGCATAAAACTGAAATACGCTCAAATAATACGGCAAGAATAACATAAAACTTTTATTCAAATAAGCTTTGGATAATGTTGGAATAGTTTATTTCACAGTTTATGCCACTGTAAGCTTCCATATAGTCCCCTAAACAGTAAGTGTAGTAGTTGCCAGAAGCGTTTAAAATCAACGTTTTCTATGCTAAAGCATTAGCCTTTTGTAATACAGTAACTAAGACAGGTACATTTCCCAATAAAACCTCAAATAAATACTTACAATAATAATGATAATGTCTTACAATTAGATTTTAATTAAACAAATTAAATTAAATATACATATTTAATATTGGGCATTATTTTGTCTTTTTATTTTTTTTAGCTTAACTCAACTATTCAAACATAAGTAATTTCCATTAAAAAGCACTAATCTTGAAACTGATAATATTATAGTTTCATACATTGAAGTGAATCAAAAAGATAATTTTTACATTACCATCACAGTTGTTTATGCTGAAGCCTCATAGTAGGAAGATTTTATGTTCGATTATTAGATTTACATTAGGAAATAACATGTGCTTTATTTGCTTGCTTGGATTTTCTCTGAGGTCAGCTGGAAATTGACTGTAGTTGTGAGTGTAAGCATGTCTTTTTGTTCCTACATATTTGTGTCTTTTTATGGGCTGACAACTAATGACGTGTATTGGCAAGAATCTGGCGATACGACAGAAATTAGATGAACTGCGACTGGATTAAGGATATATTTGTAGTATTTTATTCTAATCTTGTGTTGCAGAATGTATAGACTAAAATATGTCCAATCCAAAATCTGCTTAATAAACTGCTGAGGTCGACTGTATCCTCTCATCCTCAGTCATTGCCGGGATCTTGCAGAGTATAGTGTATAGTGGCAGGAAGTTAAATTCCAACACAAAATAAACTAACACTGGGAATCTGTATGCTAATTGTTAAATAAAATACTCAAATCCTTTTATTTTATACAAGTTTTATTAAAATATATACCAGGGACAAATAAACATAATAATAATGAAATAACATTAATATATCAAAATGAGAAAAAAATGATTAATTGCTGTTGAATATCATTATAGTATTGTGGAAATAAAAGTGTATTTGTATCTTGTCACACTCCTACTTGCAACCTTTTTTGAGGGATGTCTCACGCCTGGGATTCCAATTAAGTGAGCTTGAGCAAAAACTTCAATTATATTGGTCTTGTATTGGTATATAGGATGGTCGACACACTTAGCTAGCTAGAAAAAAAATTGACTGTTAAAAATGATATTCATCAAAAATAGTGTTTTCTAGTTGCTATATTACAGAAGAATAACATTTTTATTAAATTAACTTTGATGAAAGGAGTCGAACCTTGAGACACAAGGTGGGCGACACCTCCGACAGGTCGTGAAACACATTTTCAACAGTGGAAAGTTTTAATGTCATCACTCACCTTCATTTTCTGGTGCAGACGTTCACTCATCTGTGAGTCCTCTGCAAGATTTATAGGTTTCGCTGGCAACCTGTGTCACTGGCTGTTTTTAATTGAAAGTCACAGAAGGACTTTGGAAAGCCATTAATTGTTACTGTTAATTAAGGTAAACAGTAGATGAAGAGAGTTTTAATTGGTTTCCCTTGATGAGAAAAGGGATCTGGGGTGACCAGCATCTGCATATGTAAATAATTAAAAGTCCTCTGGGCGTCGCTTGACAAAACCCCTGCTTCTTGTTCTGTTGTTTTTATTTTTGCTTATTTCTTCTGCGCACTGGCACAGCTGAACCGTTGGCGAATGGGAGCTTTTGTCAGGTGACAATGACGTGATGTATGTTCATGCTAAATGCTAAAGCAGCACTCCCCGAAGAGATGCATTTATTAATATGAGACATGACAGCCGTCATATTTACCAGACAAGAAGCCCGCCGCCCCCGGCACCTCTTATCCAATCAGAACGTCTTTGGTCCTTTTTTTTTTTTCTACTAGATGTTTTTTCTTTATTTGCCTGCTGGTGCTCATCACGGCACATTTGATTGACCACCTTGCGCTCCGCATTCATTTCACATGCTATTGAAGCGCGCACGATCACAAAAGTTTGTGTTTTTTCGCGTCCCTGAAACATCTGCGACAAGCGTGTTAACTGTTGGACCCACTTTTTCTGCTGCATCATTCAAAGAGCAAACCGATGATCACGCTGTTAAATGAATCGCTCCTTAAAATGCTTCAAAATGTCACTAAAAGCATTCGCCTTTTATGGATGACTGGGGAGGCGAGAGTGGTGGTGTCAGGGGGACAGAGGTGGAACAGAATTAGCACGGCGCTTCCTGTGTGTGCACCGTCAGTAGAAAAGCTTCTCATGGCCAACCCCGGGATGCTGCCAGTATTTCACTAAAACCCAATGTGCTCGATCCCTCCAAACAGATGCTAAGCACCGTTTCCAAAAAGGTTTTTTTTTTTTGCATGTTTGGCATGGGAGGTGGGAGGGTTGGGGATGTGCATGTTTTGACTCCCGTTAATGTGTGTCCAACTTGTGTACCGATATTTTTTTCAAAATGCACCTGTATTTGTGGTTTCTGTTCAAACTCTGCTGAATCAGATTAAAGCCGGCGGTTCCAATGTAGCTAATGCTGACAAAGTAGAGGCCTCGAAGAACCTTTACATTAAACATTTGAGGCTCTCGCGGACTGGCTGGAACCGGCCCAAACAGATTAACAAGACATGAATCATGTCGGAAGCGAAGCCGTCTTGTGATAAAAGAAACTGAAAGCAACTAATCATTTAAACTAGAGGGAGATACAAAAGAGCAGTAATCAAATTAAGCTATTTAAATGTGTGATAAGAGTGAATCGAGGATGAATGGACCGCCTTGCTTGAATTGGAGTGTATATATAGCCATGGAAATACTTGTAATGTTCTTTTATTTAAGTACATTTCTCAGTCCGAGCTCAACACCACTAATTACTGCAGCCTTGTCGTGGTGGTTCGTGCCGATGACAAGCTTTACCGAGTGCATTTCCTTTCTCGTTGTTACGCAAAATAACCAACAGGAAGGAGGAGGATTCAGATCAGCATGTGTTGGTAACTGCAAGGTTCATTCAGTGCTCAACACATCAGGTATTTACGATCAATCTGTAAAGGACAGAGATCAAGTAGGGTGAAGAAGAGAGTGCAGACGAGGAGGAGAAGACTGTAAAAATATTTAAAAATCAGCATCAAGGATCTATCTATGAGGAGATTTAGAAAAGTCAGAGTTAAAGAAGATCAGGTCGTTTTTGTTTTTTTCTTGCCGATGGAAGAAAACAAGTCGACTAGTGAGGTTTATAGTTGGTGGTCAATGAGGACTGAAATATAATTGCTTTGACTAGAGAGGACTACAAGATGAGTCAGGATTCAAAATGTTGCCTCCTTTAAGTGGAATGACCAAAAAAGGCTAATTATTCCGTTCAGCAATGGTAGATCAATATGAATTAAAGTAAAAAGGAGATCAACAGACTTCATACAATCATAATTAAGTGTGACTTTAAGCCACTTAAAAATACATTTAGCTGGATTTAGGTTGTTTTGAAGGGCTGTTATTGAATAAAGTATTTATTTTCATTATGAGTTCCATTCAGAAGCCATGTTTTGAATTAATATTCTTTAGCGTGAAGTCATCATTGTGAAACATTTATGCTGTACTCAGGGATTTTTAATGAAATGTATGAAGTAAGGATACGATGATGGGGGAACATGTGTCTGAAGTGCACCATTAGTTTTAACACAGATGACCAGAATAACCCGATACACAGCTGTAAGTGTATCAACATGCAAAAGGCTAATAATCCAAAACACACGACTGTTTCTCCTTTAATTTTCCTTGTTTGCAATTCCTTTTACAAGCCAGTTAATAAGTGTTGAAGTGCACATTAGACCCAGTTATCGTGTTGTGTCACGTTTTAATTAATGACTGGAAATACTGCAGCAATGTGATGTAGTGCTTTGTGAAAGTCCCAGTTTTGGATCCAGCTCGAGGCAAGTCTTCGTGTGTAGTTGAACCTGTGTCCTTTCTGTGTGGAGTTGTACAGATCCCTCTTGTGCCTGAGCCAGTTTCCTGAGGGCACTCCTGAGACCTCACACGGTCCAAAACCATATAGAGGTCAAGTAGTGGCACCGTAGGGCACATGTGTCCTCTTGTCTATGGGCAACATGTGCCCTGTCCAGAGTCTAGGCTTTCTCTCACCCACATCAGATGGCAATGGCTTCAGTCAAAAGCCACCTCAATATGAGAGTTATATGTATGAAAACACCAATATTTTTTTTAGCTATTTTCACAAGTTATTTAGGACAAATTAATTGGAATCTTATTCAAATATACATTTGGGAAACGCTTCCCCAAACAGTTCCATTCAGAAGCCATGTTTTGAATTAATATTCTTTAGCGTGAAGTCATCATTGTGAAACATTTATGCTGTACTCAGGGATTTTTAATGAAATGTATGAAGTAAGGATACGATGATGGGGGAACATGTGTCTGAAGTGCACCATTAGTTTTAACACAGATGACCAGAATAACCCGATACACAGCTGTAAGTGTATCAACATGCAAAAGGCTAATAATCCAAAACACACGACTGTTTCTCCTTTAATTTTCCTTGTTTGCAATTCCTTTTACAAGCCAGTTAATAAGTGTTGAAGTGCACATTAGACCCAGTTATCGTGTTGTGTCACGTTTTAATTAATGACTGGAAATACTGCAGCAATGTGATGTAGTGCTTTGTGAAAGTCCCAGTTTTGGATCCAGCTCGAGGCAAGTCTTCGTGTGTAGTTGAACCTGTGTCCTTTCTGTGTGGAGTTGTACAGATCCCTCTTGTGCCTGAGCCAGTTTCCTGAGGGCACTCCTGAGACCTCACACGGTCCAAAACCATATAGAGGTCAAGTAGTGGCACCGTAGGGCACATGTGTCCTCTTGTCTATGGGCAACATGTGCCCTGTCCAGAGTCTAGGCTTTCTCTCACCCACATCAGATGGCAATGGCTTCAGTCAAAAGCCACCTCAATATGAGAGTTATATGTATGAAAACACCAATATTTTTTTTAGCTATTTTCACAAGTTATTTAGGACAAATTAATTGGAATCTTATTCAAATATACATTTGGGAAACGCTTCCCCAAACAGACTTACAAATATTGTAACCTATTCACACAGCGATGGGACAGAAACCCTCAACTTCTAAGGCAACAAGCCAACCACTTCACCGTCTGAGCTATGTCCCTGTGGGATTTAAACCAACGTCTCTGTGAGGGACTGTGACCATCCTCTCTGAGAAAAGTTGTGAGCTTGCAGAGATACTTTTTTTTATCTTTAAAGAGCAACTAATGTGAAAACTTTCCTGACTCAATTTTAAAGTTGATATTAGGTCATAAAGTCCGACTGAAATCTTGGCCGATGAGAGGTTACGAGAGTTTATTATGGTGTTATAACTCCTCCAGCTGTAATCACGGCCTGCTTTCTTTATTAAACAAGTCCCTTGGAGGTGGTGACTTCCGGACTTAGTGACTCGCAGTGAAAAACCGTGATGCTTTAATGATGGGTGTGGGTGTGGTAAACAAGATTTGGAGAGTTTTTGTGCAAACAGAAACATTGAACCTTTTAAACAGACATGGGTAGCTATAACAAGATTTGTCAGTTGGAAGTGGGATTCAAACCCACGTCATTGTGAGCTACTGCACTGTCAGGAGATTGGAGGAAAGAATCAAATGGAAATGAAGTGCAATTATATATTCATATTTATATATATATATTCAGTTATTTATCATATTATTATACATTTCACGCTTGTGTTATTTATCATGTAATTGAATTTAAAATGTCACATTATTCGTTAAAATATGTTAACATCTCGTTGTGGGGAAAGGCAATAAATATACATTTCATTTTTTGTTTCTTGTATAATCCTAAATAATGATGGATGAGTGGGCCTGAGTTCAAACTTTCAAAAAAAAAGTTGGAATTATATGTACTCTAATATATGTGGCTTTGCATAAGACCAATCCAGCACTTTAATCCATCCCCAACACTTTTACAAGGCTATAGGAAATAAGTAAAGCGCTGAACCGTGCAAGATCATTACATAGTGAGCATCAATCATCCGAACCACCGCGTGTGGCACTCCAGCTTGAGATATTTATGGCTTGATGGAAATTAGCTCGGGGACGAGTGTAAATTACGTTCATTTAATTTGTTGATTCAGAGTCAAGAAATAATAAGCAACTTAGTGTACGTAGTGAAGCATAAAGGTTAGCACTGACTTCCTGCGTAAGCCAAATTCCCCAGTGTCCGACTGTAACCTCGGGGTGTGTTGTAATCTGTTCTACATCTGACCTCTGCGATTCAAACGCCAAGTGGATATGCTTCATGTATTCTTAAGGTCTCCCGTCCTCCCGCTGGGAACCAGTGTTACATTTAAGATACATTTATCCATTGTTTCTCCAGATGAGGTGGAATAAAGGGAAATGAAAAGGGCCACAAGCTGAGCAGGCAAGATCCCCGCACGACTTGGACAACCAGCGGATTGGATTGGAGGCAGGGATGATCACCTTGGGGAAGCAGGAACTGAGCCGCCTCATATTGTGAGAGATAAAGCTCACAATGGGTTGCATTAGGTCCTTTTCCAGTCTTCCTTTTTTTTTTTTTGGGTCACCACCAGAGCACACAGGCCGAGAGGAGGAAACGGAGGCGAGCCGTGTGAATGAGAGCAATATCTCATACGTCCGTCCTTGCCCCCGGTTGCCCCCAGTCAAATCCTCACCATTATGCCTCCATGGCTGATTTATGTGACGGGCCGAGCGCAGCACTGTGTTTTATTCCTGCTTTACAAGACAAGAAACAGAAGAGGGGCGGCACACACTATAAAACAGTTTTAGTTTATTTTTTTCCCCCACCTGCTCGACACAATACAATCCAAAAATAAGCAAAACATAAATCTCCCTGGTATTAACTACTGTCTTTGTTCCACTCACATTCCAGGTTGTTTATATCCACTGCCCTGCTTTGTAACAGCAAATCTTAGTTCATTTGTAGTTTGGGTTCAATCCAGAGCAGGCTGGGTGGACATTATATGGAAAAGAATTACAGTTAAGAGGTCAAAGTGTCTCTTCAGCAACTCATATTCAGCCGATATAATCACTTAATTCCTGGCCTTAGTTAAGTACTTTTCCATATATCATGCAGCAGAAGAACCAGCTACCATCAAAATCCACATCATGCAGAAAGCATCATCTGTCGTTGTAATGAAACTCTCGGCTGATTTAAAACCATATTGCGTCTACATCCAAAAAACATCTGTTTTTAGACTTTGGGAGGAAGTGCTATAAAACGAAAACGATTTGTCAAAAACATGATCATAAACTAAAGGAAAATGAGCAAACACAATTCTACTTTGGTAAAATTAAAACACCTACTCGACCATTTATACTTGAGGGAAAGTTAAGAAGGTCAACCCGAATATAACTAAGTGTGAAAAGCGCTTTCTCTTGTTGATGTTAGCTACTTGCCAACATTGTAATAGGTTGGTTTGTCATGGTTAGTTATTATTACTAATCTTTTATTCCTTTTGTCCTTCATTGCTTGGGCTTACATAGTAGGTTTTGCTTAAAACAATGATGCAGTCACAACCCCTTAAATTAGCTTATTCCTTTCAAACCTGCAGCATAATACAGGTACCATGACTGGCTGTATTTGGGATCCAAAAAACTTTAAGCTAGCCCCTACATACTGTAAGTACCAGAGACTAACCAACTTCTCAGAATTCACTTAAACTTTTCATATTCTACTGAAATCTTGTACCAAGATGAGAATTTAACCTCATAATTAAAACTCCTTCTTGACATTATGTACTTTGAATTTGTGAGGACACACGACGGCTCTTTTAAACGGAGCACTGAAAAGATGTTTTGACTTTAAGGTTAAGCATATAAATCTTCTCTATCGTTCAGATAAAACGTGTGCCACAATATAAATGTTTTTCATACTTTTGTCCATGATAGTTTTGACTTTACTTTTGGATGGATGATGTTACTTAAAGGTTGTTTGACGAATAAAGCATATAAATCTAAAATATGCTAAAAATAATGCATTTGAAGTAACAGTACTTATCAAGCCAAAATGTTTTTTCCTAGATACTGTAGAAGGATTGCTGTAAGACTGTCCTTCCTAGGGCGATGTTGGAGAACCTTGTCTGCTTGGTAAACTACAGTATCTTAAGAAATAGTTTTCTTTAAAAAAGACAAAATGTCTTAACGGCCCAGAAGGGACACAAAAACACAATACCCAGTTTGGAGTATCTTAAGATAATTGGTTTATTTTAATACGTTTAAATGTCATTGTGACATTGTGACTTGAACACACAGTCCCCAGCTCTGGAGGCTGATGCCTTATCCATTAGGCCACAGGGTCAGCTTTTTGGGAGGAACTGCTTTTTTTGCCAAAACAGAATGACAGTTCAAATAATTGTCTTACAGAGCTAGATCACTGCTCAGCAAAATGAATTTAGAAAGTTATATGTATTGTAGTCTGAATTAATTGAAGTTGATGCTTGAGGAACTTGTCTTTTTGGCCGACTACAGTATATTAGGAAATCGGTTTCTTTAAATTAGACTAAAAGCACTTACGACCCAGATGGGACTCGAACCCACAATCCCCAGCTCCGGAGGCTGATGCCTTATCCATTAGGCCACTGGGTCACTTGTTGTCTTGGACCTCAAGTCTTTAGCGGAAACTGGTTTTGCTCTTGATGCTCCACTACCTTAAAGAAGTTACTGCGACCCTTATTTGATTCTAACCATTTGACTAACCAACTGGTCAGTATAAAAAACACACTGACACAGGAATTAAGTAAAAATGTGGAACGAACATATCTTTTAACTTTTTATATTGTAATAAATGTTGGTGCCAATATATTTTTTATATTTTACTTCACAATTAAAGTGCTTCTTGGCATAACGTACTTTGAGTTTGTGAGGTGACACGAACACTCTTTCGAAGACGGAGCACTGAATGGATGTTGTTACTTCAAGGTTGTTTAAAGAATTATGTTTATATATCTACTCCATCATATAAGAGTCGTGCCACAATATGACTGTCATTCATAATCTTGTCCTGAGAGTTTAGACGCTACTTTGTCTTTTCCTCTAGCTTGAATGTGAATGAGCAAGTTGAAGACACCATCTTAGGCTCCGAAAAGTGGAATATTGTGTGACAACGACTTGGCAGATCAACTACTTTAGACAGGTTTTATAAGAAAGTATTGTAAGTTAGTTTGGATATAAAAAATGTCAAGGCATTACTGTCCTTCATTTGGCGACCATGAGAGGACCTTGTTTGTTTTGCAGACCACAGTATCTTAAGAAATGTAATTGTTCAAACATGACCTGGATGGGAAGCAAAAGCACAATTGTTAGCTCTGGAGGCTAATGCTTAACAACAAGGCAGCTGGGTCAGGTGATGAAAACTCCTTTTTTTTGCAGAAACAGTTTGATAGCTTAAGATAATTTTCCTTCCTACATTCATGGACCACCGTTAAGAAAATAACATTGGAAAATTATGTTTTGTAAGATTGCCTGTAGAGTGCTCTTCAAGAACCTTGTCTGTTTGGCCAACTACCGTATTTCAAGATAATTGGTTCCTTTCAATAAGTTTAAATGTCATTGCGATCCAGATAGGACTCGAACCTACAATCCCCAGCCACTGGGTCAGCTTTCAGGTAGCAACTCTTTTTTGGCCAAAACAGATAAAAAAAATGTCAGAAGCAGAACAGCCTGAGCAATATATTTTTCAGATCAATATATAGCGGGAGATTTCAATACATGAATAGAAATAGATTTTGCTAATATTAAATGCTTAATGACAATCGTCACGTTTCCATTTTGTACACGTTTAATCCCATGGATTGTGTCGGAGATACTGTCTCAAAATCAAACATCAAAACATCTCCCCATTTCCTTTCACTTGTCACCATCTGTCCCACCCTGCCTTCACTCCACTCTTCATCTTCTCTAGAAACGTTAATAAAGTCATCTTATGGCAAGACTATCACTGCCTGAATTGAAAACTGTGTGGATTTTCGGCAAGATCTTTTAGGTACTTTTTGCTCTCCAAATGGCAGTAGACTCGACGGCAGATACATTAGATGTGTAAATGGGATGAATGCTATGGTTACGTGAAAACACTGCTGATGCTATACCAGGCAGAGAGGGAGAAGGTTTTTCGACACGAGAGGCAGCAGTGTGTGGGCTGGTTTATCACTGTCGGAGGTTATGAATGTGTAGATTCAACATTAAAGCCGTAATCCTGACCCTCATATGAACGGCTCCTCGCTAGTGCCGCTATCATTGGGCTTAAAGATCAAAACCTCTCCCGCTGAGATTACTGCTATTGCTAATTTCCCTCAGCCTTTGAACACTGTAGCTCAGTCTTATGGAATCTTTCTCTCATTAATCTATTTCCATTGCACGCATTGATGAATTAGTAGTTTGGTAGAACAAGCGTTGGTGTCTAAATCTGCCTTTGAGCATCACTAAATGAAAAACATGGAATGTAACTTCTATTCAAAGTATGAAATATTTACAAAACAAATCCTTTTTTAGTATTCAAACATAATCAAAAGAGACACATTCATGAGATAAAAAAAATACTTCTTGTTTGCTGCTGTTTAACATTAGCATCGCCACAATTTCACTTTACAAGTTACTTTTTTCATTGGAAATTGTCAGAAAATTACCACAAACAACATAAATCAAGAACTGTCCCACCTTTAAGGACATCTATCGGATAAGGTACAGCGTGTGAAAAGCACTGACTGTACCTGATAACTTCCAGGAACTGTGAGAGTCTAAATATTACCTCTTTTTTTCTTTAATTAATTAAACTTACACTGAGCATATTTTAAGTATAGTTACTGTATTTCTTCCTCCAAATTGGCAGCATGAGGATTTAACAACAAAGCCTTCTTCGCACTATCTCTCTACCTTTCCTCTCCTCTTCAACACCCTCAACCGTCATCATCTATACACTCTTACCACCCAGAGTGAACGGGAATTAGCAGACAATGTGCTGCTGGCAGCGCCTCGCTTTCCACTGAAACAGATAAATCACACAGACCTAGATCCCACCTTCCCTCACTACTTCAGGAGATGAAACACACACACCCAAGAATAGCACATCACATATCATACTTAGATTGTGTAAGACTCTTCACACTCGCTGTCTCTTATTGGGAGAACAATAACATCAACATCAGTGGCTGTTTCTGAGGAGCCTGAAACTCTTCTTTTTTGTAAAGCCTTGTAGTTTTGAACAAAACATTTGAAATCGTTTTAGTCAAAATGTATTTATTGCATGTACAATTAGATGTATCAATGTAAATTTTAGATTTTTATAAAAAGTTTTTGTAGGAAACTTCCATGATGCTTGTCTTATGTACAGTATTTGACTGTATTTCAACCATCTATAATCCTGGTAGTTGGTTTGCTACTAATTTTACAACAATAAAATCCAGGTGATCTGTATAACTCTAGTACTTAAAAAGGGTAAAAATGCAATTACAGTCTTCCTATCTACGTTGCCATTATTTTTCCGTTATATTAGGAAACAAAAGGGAAAATAAAGTATAAATGTTCAATTATCCAGACTTTCTGATGTAGTGTGGAATCTCCAATTGACACCAGTGGGAGTCGCCGGGAAATCAATGTCCATCGGATGTTGAAAGAAAGCGTGGGGCAGGTTTGCCCACAGGTCAAAGGTGTACTGCGCAATATTGACTGGTCCCCCCTGTGTTGCCGTATCCATGTTGAGAAAACACATCTGCAGAAGTATTATTGACAGAGACAGGAGCAGGCCATCTCCACGGCAAGGCTAACAGATGCTGTATTATCCACTGAGAGGAAATTCATTTTCAAAGTCAATACATGTGGACACTCAACACACAAGGAGGGGCTCATGTTTGGACCTAAAAGCACAGATATGAGTCCCATAATGGGTCCTTGGAGCCAAAGTACCTTTTGATCCACATTAAAGGCATAAAGAGATTTTTTTTTTGAATAGTTCAGGTGAACATTTTCATTTTGAAGTAACAGCAGAGGTATTATTTGATAAAAGGCTTTCAGAGAGTCCAACCGTTTATGGTCATCTCATTTTTTTTCCTCCAGTCGAGGAATTATTTTTCTCAAGACTATCTGCAGATGTGGAAAGTAATCTTCAAATATTTATGATATCAATAGATTTAGTCCTAAAATTACTTTAGGTTTAAAAGTGATTTACACTTTTAATCTAATTGCCACTTTTTTACTTTGATAGTGATGGCAAAAAAACACATTTTCATAAACATAAAAATGTAATTCTAAGTATCTATGTTCCTTTGGATTAAAAAAAAAATTGTCTCACACTCTTGTAGAGAAATGCTCACAGAACATCCAACTACTTTTCCTGAATGAAAAAAGAAAACATTGGCTTTGCCCTTGAAACTCACTGATCCTTGCTTTTTTTGTTCGACCCACCTCTTGAAATAATGAAATGAATGGAAAGTGATTAGTTGATTGAATGCTTTGCCTCCTGGCACAGTTAAAACTGCTCTCACATGATCAGATTTCTCGAATCAATTCAACACCCCATTGTCTCCTCTCGGAAACAAGAACAAGGAAACTTGAACCTCTTCATTTGGGGGATAGGCGCTCAGGGTATCAGAAATCTATAGATTGTCTGCCAAGAGGCACAATCAGAGATGTTGAGGTGCTGATCCTCATTTGTCTCGTTTCACAGTCGAGAACATAGAAGATTCTTTGGACCAAATGACGTCATCAGAAGCTTTCTTGTTTTCTCCTGTCCGTTAACTGAAATTTGCTTGTTTATTTTAACTCTCAAAAGCTAAAAATTTAAATTCTTATTACAAGAATGAAGTTCAAAGTTGAACTACCAGATACAATCATCGTTCAAGCACCATGGGATTGAAATAAAAGAACAGATGACTATCTATCTATGAATGAGTTGGTGTGGTTATGAAAGAGCTGAGCCAAAACAATGTCCACGTGTTTAAAACTTGCGTGAGAAAATACAGATCTTGTACATTTAAAACAGCACTAAGCAAGTCAAGAAATAAAAAAAAAAAGATTTCCAAAAAACAAACCGTCAATGCTTATGGAATGGGAGGGGGGTAGACTAAAACTTTAAAAAGCCAAAGATAAATATGAAAAGTATGGAGCTGTTCATTGACTTCGTGATACTTTGTGAAGACAGAAATAAAACTAATTACAAGTATAAATCTCATTAAAAATATGTTTGAGAATATGAAAGAGGAAGTGAAAAGGTTAAGGATGAGGAGGGATCCATATATAAAGAAAATGTGTTTTTAGATACTTTTAGATATTTTTTATATTGAAAATAAATAAGTTTACATGTACGGGTATAATAATAATAATGTAGTATATATTATGTATTCATATGGATAAATATTTAGTATATGCATATATGTTAAACAATATTATGCTATATTGCGTTATAGATAATAAAATACAATAGTTTGCTATGAGTGCTTGCATGTATTTGAATGGATATCTGTATACAAATATGTGCCACACATGGAATATTTAAAATAGGTTATTAAAATAAATTAAAAAAAACAATTTTAACTTTTTTGAACTTCGGTGTTTTGATATTTTTATTTTTCTATTGACTTGATTTATCTTTTTATGGACAAATAATGACATGTTTAATTAGTTTTCGTTCATTCTTTCATGCATTCATTCAAAATGGTTGTATGATTGTATTAACAACTTTTTTAAGCTTTTGAGCAACAACAACAAATATGTCAACTGTTATTCTATAGATCTAAGATTGATATGAAAGGCGTTAATCCATTTTATTTGTGTTATCAGGCTGTAACATTAATACCATTAGAAAATATTTAAAAATGAAAAAACAATTGAATACAAACTGAGAAGTTACTCTGCTGCCCTAATACTACAGCTCAGACTCAAGATTAGTGACTGTAACAACAACCAGGCTTTATGTTCGCTGAAGGAAAATGTTTAGAGGAAACTCGAGCCGATGGCTGCCATCAACCACAGAGTGCTATTTATGTGCCATTTATTTAGCTATGTTGTCTTCCATTAATAATGCATCCATGCTTTCAAATGTTTTATAGTGTATTGAAAAGCCATAAAATCTGGTTGCTTGTTTGGGTTCTCTGCCGTTATATGTTTTGTTTTTGTTTTAGCGTGCTTATAATTGCAGTGATTAAATTTCATTTGTGTTATTTAACAACCACCATCCTCTTAATGGCCATAACATTTAAAAGTGGATTTATACAATTCATGAGCACCAATAGCGCATCAGACGGTTTAAATTATTATCACAATATATATCTACAAACCGATTCATCCTTTTTTTTTTTTTTACTGTGAATAATGTCTTGAAAAAAAGATACATTAAGCTCAAAATGTAAAAATATATACAAACAACACCATGACAGTAAAATAAAATAGGATGAAATGTTTTTTGTGCAACAGAATTTCCTTTAAACAAATGGTAGTTTTCTCAATTTACTCAAACTCCTATTGTATTTATTCCAGAACAGATGTTTTGTTTATTTTTTGAACTGGAGCTCCATAACTTTCCTAGAATCTTAACCCATGAGTCACTCTAAAAGATGGTAATATCTTTTTTATAAGTATAAAAGTCAGTTCAAGTGTATTTAACCATTATTAGTGTAGTCCTTTGGGTCATGTTAACATAGCTTCTTTAATATTAAATACAATTATGTAAAGTATATATAAAATATAAATATAAATATATAAAAAGTATTTAATTTTAAATTTCTATTTCTATTTCAAGACTTTTTATTGCATTTTTTAGCTCTTGCACGTTTCACAAGGTAATGAAATCCGAGCTGCTGAGTAGAAACTGTTTCTGTGTGGGTGTTTAAATAAAATGTAGCTTAGATTGTTTAGCGTTAGAACTTCAGGTCATGACACATGTAAGCATGAGGAAAATGCATAAATGTAACCAGCTTGAAAAAAAAAAGCTCCTGGCAAACAATGTATTGTTTTCTGGATTCAGCTTTCTGACAAGTAAGTGTATTGGAGGAAGATGAGACACGAGCTAGAGGGGATGTCCAAGGTTGTGTGTCGTAATGAGCCTCATACACCCCTGCATATATGCCAATGCTATCATTTTGCAAGAGTTCCACACTCCCCCCTCTGGAAACGTCGACTATTCATGCTGCTAAGAGCTCCTTCAGAGGCTGTCATTTCACATTAAAGTAGCCTAGCATTGCTACTTTCATGGATTTAGTCCTCTCTGGACAGAAAATGATATATTTATGTATAGAATAGAGCGGGGAGAAGGAGAAGCTTGTCTTCTCATTCCACATTAGCATCTGAGTGTGTGTGTGTGTGTGTGTGTGTGTGCATTTCTGTACATGTGTGCCCTTGTGCTGGCACGTCTCTCCTTGGTACAATGGATTTCCATTATAAGGAAGATGCCACCCTGTGTTATAGTGAGCTGAGCCGTTAGCCGTTGCTGTGACTGTCACTTCTATAGCGAGGAGGGGAAGGGGATATTTCCTGTTTGGATTCCGCCAATTTCCTGCTCATGCTCGGCGCGCAGACACAACGGGCAGGCACGTGGACACGCACACAATTGATAGATTTATTATAGCATGTCAGAAAAGTGCAGGCTTCCCATTTCAGCAAAATGGACCCATTTGGTGGGAGAACGACGGAGCCCCCCCTTTCCTCCCTTCCTCCCTTCATCTCAACCTCACCTCCTCCCAGCCCACCCTTACCAGCCGAGGATGCCAGCCCACTCAGGCGAATCCAGTACGGCACCAAATACATGTTTCTGTCACAAGCTTCGTGTCAGTTTTTTTTACATGAGCGGTGGAAACGGGTCATTCTGACACTCGGAATCACTCTGTGTGGATCTTAAATGTTTTACTGCCTTAATGCGCCTCCAGAAATAGACGCGGTGCTAATGTCCTCTGACTCTAGGAATAAGGGACAAAAAGTGCTAAATGGGTGCGCATCACTTTGTGTCTGCCTCTTCTTGTGTACGCAGTTTCAAAATTGGCTTAAGTGAAGGATTCACGCATGCAAATGAAGCCACTTAAATCGGAAATCCTTTTTCCTCCCCATCTCAAAGGATTCTCTATTTAGAGCTCCATTTTGACATTCGGCCCTATGGAGACGGGGGCTCGACGGGTCTCGGTCTTAAGTGGCCTACTATAGAAATCATTCACGCTGCCCTTATATAATCTCTCGCCCTCAGAGGTAATCACAACAAATCTTCAACAAGCTCCCTTCCGTCTGATGGAGACACTCCATATAAACATTTAGCCCACTCGTACGTTAAGCACGTCTCTGCAAACGGGGTTCAATATCGTGGCTTTTCCTGGCATTCGCTTTTCTTTCCAGACAGCGTTTGCAGCTTTGCAACAGTTAACCATCTCAGCATGGTTCCTCTATACCAGACAGACTCCGACTCGGAGTATTGATTGCTTCTCTAGCTGTATCCTTACCCCTCAGACAATCCATACTAAATGTATTAGCTGCGGAGAGAGCTACAATGTCCTCTGTAGCTAATCATATTTAGCCACAGAGAGAGCTTTCTTTAAAGAAGTCCACGGCAGACGATGGTGCTGCAGCAGCAGAAAAGGTTGACGGGAACATTTGAAGATTCATCTTAAGACATGCACGATTAAAATGCAGGCGCGACAAGTTTCTTTATCACCTCAGTTCACTGTACAGATTGTTTTCCAGAAGATATAGATTACAGATATTTTGGGATATTCTGTTGCTTAGATAACCGACTTTGTTGATTTAAGAGTCTCTCAAATAGATCTCGAACATCTATTGTAATCATCAGTATGTGTCTGTTTGTACAAAACTCTCTTTTAATAAATATGTGTACATTAGAAATGTGCTTAAACCCCGCCCACTAAAAACACACTCGATTTTTATCGAGCTATAACCGTACTTACCATAACCTTGGCCAAGCATTAAGGTTTGTCACGAAGCGTCATCAATCCAGGAAGTCTCCAACTCCAATGGACTAGTTGTATAAAGAAATAAGAAGGTCGTTCTTCGCTGCTGCAAGAGGAGCGAATCTCATTGTTACATGATAATAGTCTTCGCTCTTGTAACCACTTGTTCGCCGAGATTTCAGATGAGGAGAACTTTATTGAATAAAAACTTTTAAAGATCATCATGATAAGCGACTTCCTGCATCTTGGAGAGGAACTTAAACATTTGAAACATGTGAGTATGTTAGGAGATTTTGATATTAATATTACTTGCCCTTAAATTATGCTAGATAAGCACAAACACAGGGCATACCTCTGCCAAGCACCTCATTATATCTCACTTTCATGATTTCATGATTCAACCCTTTAAGCGCCAAAGATATTCCAAGCAACATTGATACATTTAATAACCCATAGCTGCAAATATGGCGCCTCATATAAGTGAATACTTCACACAAGAGATGGATATATATTATTCAATCTGTGCACGTGGGCGTCTTCCTGTATATAGAGTATATACCTGGATCAAGGGGTTTGGAGGAGGGAACACAGCAGGGGGTTTAAAAGAATGCAGAAATAGCGGCAGATGGAGAGGGAGAAAACAAACTACCAAGATCTCGCTGTAATGTAAGATTGTCCGCACTAATGAAATATAAGTAGAGGTTTTGTATTCAAAAATCACCTCTTCATAAGGAGATGATATAGTAATGGGAGTAAATGTATTCCAATCTCAAATGTACTGAAGACTTTTCTCACTAAAAATTTACCCTTATTTCTAGTAACTACATTTTTTTTACTGTTAAAATACAGATAAAGACATGCAATTGAAATCAAATTTGATGTAAGTTGTGTATCTTAAACAGAATTTAATTCACACAAATTGTAGTTTCTCATATTAAAGTCATTTTATTTAGTAACAATTAACACTACTATTGCATTTTATGGTAGGTAAGCGTAACTAAACTACTAAGATACCTACTCTACCTTTGAGTATATCCTGCCATTTGGTAATTTTTCTAAAAGGCTATTTGTGTATGCTAAATCAAGCATCCCATTCCTGTGTCAAATATTCAGCTCGCTCCTTGATCAATCCACGGCTGCGATGCTAATCAGCACTCGGTCTGGAATGACGGCCGAACTATACAGTAAAGGAAAAGCTTTTACAGCAGATGTCAGACGACTCGCTGATAGTCGCTGCCTAGCAGCAGATATAAATCAGGCGAGGGACGAGGGAATACGTTCTGCATACTATGTGAGTTCCTAATGCAAAGCCACGCATGATGGGATTTCTGCCGCTCCTCATACACACAATGTGCTTGTTAATCCACTAAATAGTTTGTGGTTAAATTTGTTCTGGTTGATATCCATGGGGAGATGACAGTCGTACTTTGTTTGGCGGGAGCTCCTGCAAACTGCTCTGATAACACCTGTGCGCTTGATGCAGCGAACATATTCCTGGCACTCATCTCTCCACCTCAGTAGGGGGCTGTCGGCGAGAAGTGTTTTTCTAACCGTTGATTCCTATAAATGTGCTCGGAGCACTGCTGTCTTCATTTCTTTGTTCCTGCAAGCACAGTTTTGGACATATGTGGTTTTTCCTGTTTGATTTTTGTCTGTGGATGCGGTGAGCTTGGAGATGAAGGAAGTAAATGAGTAACAGAGATAAGGCTTTTGACAATCTGTCTCCTTTGAGTTTTTGGTCCGTGTGTATGTGTGTGTGTTACCTCGCGTGTTGCATGACAGGCTGTTGTTTGGCCTTTTGACAGACAGTTCCATTAAATCATGCTGCAGTGGTAACCCGCCGTGACAGGACGCCGTTCCCTCTCTGGGATTCCTCAATCAGACTCTCTCATGCGCTTAACGAGGAAGTAAACATGCTAAATTGTCTGTTGGAGATGAAGTGAAGGGTCTGTCTCAGTTGTCGTCATGCATGATGTCCGCAGAGTTTGGATTCGGTCTTGAAGAAGGTAAAAATCATTTGTGACTCAGGGGCTCAGCCAAAAAGCAAGGTTTCTAACATTTAATAGGAGCTTTGCCGAAAAAAGCCAGAAATCCTTCAGAGACAATTACTGACATCAGCTGTATATCCATCCATCTCTGCTTCAGCGCTTATCCAAGGTCAGGTTTTGGGGGCAGCAGCTGCAGCAAAGAGGCCCGGACCTCTTTACACCCGCTTGACAGAGATTTTAAATCTCTAAAATGAATGTGTTGTATTGTATATGAGATGAATTTGACAAACAAAACACTCCAATTGGTCTATTTAACTATTGTATTTTAAACTGGATTTTGTGTTTTGGAGACCAACATACTACACATGTCCTTGCTGATATGATGTTTATTTGATTTGTTAATTGGTAATATCCTTTAAAGAACCATGACACTGGTTTAATAGTGAAGCACCCGTGTATACGTTTGTAGTAATATTAAATGGTATATGACACATTTTTCCCAAGGAGATCTCCAGAGGGATCCAAAGTGTATCTAATCTACTCCAATCTTATATTTTATATCAGAGAATCAACAATGGTAGGGACCTTAAGAGAGCAGATTAGTTCATGAGATTTATACAGCACTAGAAGATCACTGTGTCAGTGCATACCTATGCCAAGGAGATGATTTCACGTGACTCAGAAACAACATAAAATCAGATTAGTAAAGTATCCGCCATGATTTTATAATTTTGTCGGCTTAGATCCAAAAGGATTAGTCTGGACTAAGAATAAAACAGTTTAATTGTGGGCATTTAAACCACTTGGCCACCGGTGAAATTAATCAACATTACTTACTTTGAATCTATAGCAATCTTATAGAGCAAGCCACAAGAAAAAAAATATATAATTATTTTCTTTGTTCTGTTAAGCTTTCTTTTTTTGGCCAACTTGTATTTTCATTTAACAATTAAACACTACCATCCATCTATCCATCCCTCCATCTAATCATCCATCCATCCATCTATGCATCCATCTTTCCATTCATCCAATCACCCATCCATCCATCTATCCACTCATCTAATCATCCATCCAACCATCCATCTAATGATCTAATAATCCATCCATCCATCAATATATCCATCCATCCAACCGTTCATTCATCCATCTTATCATTCCTCCATCCATCTATCCATCATACATCCATCATACATCCATCTATCCATCCATCCATCCAATTATCTAATCATCCAATCATCTAATCATCCATCTAATGATCTAATAATCCATCCATATATCCATCCATCCAACAGTCCATCCATTCATCCAATCATCCATCTAATCGTTCCTCCATCCATCTATCCATCATCCATCCATCCATCCATCCATCCATCCATCCATCCATCCATCCATCCATCCATCCATCCATCCATCCATCCATCCATCCATCCATCCATCCATCCATCCATCCATCCATCCATCCATCCATCCATCCATCCATCCATCCATCCATCCATCCATCCATCCATCCATCCATCCATCCATCCAATCATCTTATCATCCATCCAACCATCCATCCATCTAATGATCTAATAATCCATCCATTTATCCATCCATCAAACAGTCCATCCGTTCATCCAATCATCCATCTAATCGTTCCTCCATCCATCTATCCATTGTACATCCATCTATCCATCTATCCATCCATCCATCCATCCATCCATCCAATCATCTAATCATCCATCCAACCATACATCCATACAATGATCTAATAATCCATCCATTTGTCCATCCATCCAACCATCCACTCATCAAATCATCCGTCTTATCATCCATCCAACAGGTCACAGAGGCAGCAATCAGAGCAAAGATGACTTATACAGATTAACCTTCCAGACACACATTTCTCCTTTTCATTGGAGACAGAGATCCTATTTCCAAACCATAATACCAAACTCCTAAATTATAGGCACTATGACATCCACCAATTGAATTGCATTCATGTTTTCAGACGCATTGGCAGCCTTCTGCAGAATTGAGCAAGGGCCATTGGTAGCTCAACACCTCAACTCAAGAGCTGAATCGTGATCCTAAAACAGAGTTTCTTCCTAAGTTTGTGTTATTCTGATGCGGAATCTTCAATTAGACTGAGCAGCGGGGGTTCTTTCGGATAAAAACTTTGCAACGACAATAAAACCATCTGCTTTGATGAATTCTTTATTAAGAACGGCAGTTGAAGATTGTTGTGTTGCCTGGATGCCGCCTGGTGAGAAAACACCGGGTGGATTATGAAGAGGGTTTTTCAGAGTAAGGGATGTTGGCTCTTCTTCTTTCCTTTTAGGGTTATTTTAAGCTGGCGAGCTGCAGGGTGTGCATGGCGTGCAAGTGTGTGGTGTCTTGGTTTGCGTTTTAATTAGAGAGACAAGAGGGTGTCCTTGAGCTGCTGCAGAGGGTCAGGAGGACTGGGTAGCCTGGGAGAGCCATCCCCAGGACAGGTCTGGCAGACCTGCTTAACACCCATTACCCAGATGCGTAGACGCACACGCTTCCACTAAAGCCTTCTTAGTTTTGGCACCTATCCTGTTGGACACGACCACTTTGGTACCGCCAGAATTTCCGTGCTGCACAGAACCTCTCCGGTTTCAGAGAGCAAAATTACCAGGGGCTCTACTCTGGGGAGACGGGTAAAGTAAAAGGGGAGCAGACTGAGAGGGTCTGCAGAAGGTTAGGTAGATGTTGCAGGGAAAGGTTGAGAGGGAGGTGAGGCAAACTGAAAGAAGAAAAGGTTGTGGAGAGGAGAGGGGGGGAGGCATCTGACATTTATATCCATGGACCGTAGAGAATGCCACATCTGACTGGCATCTCTCATTCAATCTGGGCTACCTTTCACTGACCCAAAGCTGTATTCTGGAACCATTTCCATAGATCTCTGACAGTGCTGTCACCTTCCATTGGTCACTTCTCTTTCATTTGTCTTGCATCTGACCCGTGGCAACAATTTCCCACCCGTCGTCATTTCCATATCACTAGCTCTCGTCAGCTTTCCTTTTCACTCCCCTCAATCCCCTTTCCATTTTCCTTCTTTTACCAGCATTTGCATGACTTCCACTACCTTTTCTGCGGCTAATCTCTTCCTCCTCTCTCCCCACACACTTCCACTGTGCCCGGGCTGGGTCCTAGCCGATGATGGGACTCATAAAGCCTCCCAGATGAGGCGATCGCTAATGGCTGTTGAATAATGCATGGCAGGCAGGATTTAGAGAGCCCAGTCTATTAGCCTGACCAAATACTCTGGGCTTTTATTAAAGACCAACACTTACAATTACAAACTACATTAAGGCTGGGGTCCTGTCTCCCGCTCTCACTTTCTCAGTCATATCTAGGAAGAGAATTATCATTTGCTTTTTAAGATTTTATAGCCTTGCACCAGCTGATCCTTTTAGCAGAGGTCACTGACAGCCTTTTTTTTTTAGTTGCATAGCTTTTTTTCTTTTCACACCAGCGTGTCAAAGGTTAGCAGCATTTCTCCTTGCGGTACTCGATTCAGCATGAAAAGGGTGAGTTCCAGGGCAAGAGTGTGTTATCTTTGTGGATGGTTGACTGTAAGAATGTCGGAGCATGCATGTTTGAAATGCAGCTTCCTGTTTCATTCCCATGCAGTAAGCAAATGACTGTTTTTGTCTACAAACATATCGCACTGATCCGTACCAAAGGGTTAAATGGAGCAAACTCATTGGCTCTTGACTTTGGTTCTTTTGCTAGGCTTGAATAGTAAAACTGCAATGTTGTATATTCCTCTCCAAGATACAGTTAGTGCCTCATCATGACGATGTTTTGAAGTTATTACTTTATAAAGTTTTCCCCCGTCTCTAATCTCGGCGAATGAGAGGTTACGAGAGCAGAGTCCGTTATGACGTATCACTCCTCCTCCTGCCAGCTGTAATTACGCCCTGCTTTGTTTGTACATCGAGTCCCTTGGAGGTGGATACTTCCAGGATTGATTACGCACAGTGATAAACCTTGATGTTTGACCCAATCACAGCAGATTGGGTGTATAATGGTAAACAAGATTTTAGCTCCAGAAAAACAAAGCGTTTAAAGTGGGCGGGGCTTAAACACATTTTCTAATGTAAGTATTTCAATAAAAAGAGAGTTTTGTGCAAACAGACACATACAGATGAGTAAAATAGAGGTAAAAGAAAAACTTAAATCAATCATTAATTGCCCTTTAAAATCAAACAGATTATCATCGAAAACTTTAAAATAAGAAGTACATTTGTTACACGTTGTTCCTTTAAGTTCAAATCCTATATCATAAAAGGCATTTCGCAATAATGTTTGCCCATTAAAAGGATCTCATTGACCTGAAGAATAATCACTCCTGCACGTTGCCCAAAATGCAGGAGTGCCTTTATAAAGTGCCTTATGTGTTCCCATTGATTCCACTGCTGCATCTGTATTATATAAATATTCATATCATTTCCATTCAGCTTTTCAGGCTGCTGAGCACTTTCATCACACCACATAATTATAAACAAATGCTAATGGACACTAATGGCAATACAAGTTTGAAAGTGTAATGCAAGTCTCCCCTTTATAAAGTCTTGTAAGCTAATAGCTATCTAAATATGGGCATACTTAAGTGCACACTTAGCTGTATCTCTGTAATAGCATATCGACCCAACTTCTAATTTCGGTGTTGCTGGGCAAAGTCACGCATTTGCATATAGGAATTATGACACGTATGCATGTTCTTGACAAGTTTGCAAAGTGTTTTTTTTTTTCATACCCACAATGTCGTCGCCCCCCCTAGGATTCAGTCACATCTAATCTCACAACCTCACAGACTTTTAATGGCATAATTAAGTTGACTAAAAATTCCATATTAGATATCACAAACATAAGCAGAAGGTAAATGGACGCATTTATTTTAGAAAAACCTCGCTGAGGCAACAACAAAAATGACCATATCGAAAGAACACACCATCAAATTGTGTAACATCTGCCGATTGTGGAGCCACCTCAACCTCACTTCGCCTGTTTTCTTTGTTGCCACATTATGGCGTCCTCATAAGTCATGCCTTTGATGATTTTTGTTACCGTTGTACACAATAAAAAGGGAGCAGATGTCCGTCCTTCAGGGAACAAACTATCTCACGGACGTCGCATTTGGCCGAGTCAGGCCCTATTATTCGCCGTTATATTAGGATATGCTATAATAAGAAGTGTAAATACTATTTAAAAAATGCCCTCTAAGCCTCGGAAGAATCTTTGCTACACAGGTTTTTGTTAAATCTCGTTTAGAGTTTACACCTAAAATGCACTTATCATATAAATCTGCTGAAACATCCCAACAATGTCACATTATCATAAGAACCTCAGCAACAAAATGTTCTCTATTTTTTTCCCTCCATGTTGCTTTTCAGATGTGCCTCGGTTTGTTTACGTCGTCATGAATCACCGTATAGATGCATGAGTTGAGAATCCTCCTGTGGGGTTTTGCTGTAACACACCTGCAACAATACCAGCAGCAATACAATTCCCATGCCTTGGGATTGATTTGTTGCACAGTATTTTATATACTGTTCGCAGAGAAGGTATTGCTATTGGAATATCTCCCTTAACCGCGAAAGGTCCCCACGTGACCGCGCTGTCGTGGTCCGGTGTTTACTGCCACACACTAAGGCCTCTATCCGTCTCCTCAGCGTCGTCTCGTGTCTGCCATGCGTCTGATAAGCTGAGTTATTACATGTCTGATCCTGGAGTGGACGGAGGAAAATCTACTGCCTTATGACCGACGTCAAAAACATCCATCATTGGAGCTACTAGTTGTTTATTTGTCTGTGTGGGTAAATCTTTCCGGCTTTCTCTCGCTTCTTACTGATGTTTATTCAGCCTGATCTGCTTTGCTGACCCCGAGGCAACTCGGTGTTCCTCAACAGACCGAGCTCTGTAGATAGTGTTTCCGAAATGTCACAGACTTTTAAATCCATCGACTAGCGTCAAATCGGATTAAATATGGAAAGATTTGAAGAAACATAAGCATAGATTTAATAACAAATAAAGTCAAACTGTAATATGTTTTTTGTTTGTTTATTTGTTTTTCAGCTGGAAGAAATATTACTTTTGAAGAATTCGGCGCATTTCATTTTACAACCTTTCCATCAAACTTGAACAAGCTTCATCTCACATGTCAAACTCTTGGCTTGGGGGCAAAATATGTCAAGTTAATTAAATGTGTTCTGCCAAAAAGTCTAATCTTAATCCAAAATAAGAAACAATCCTGAGCTTGTTTTTATTATGGATCTTAAAAGAGTCACTAAATTACATAGTCATCAGTAAATTTGACTTGTACTAATGTTTCAATAGCTTAGTTATTGAATTATGACCATAAATGATTATACTGTACATTTCATTACGAAAGAAAACAATAGGTTTATAAGATACTGTAAATATTTATTTATTTTAATGGTTAAGGTAGAAAAAAACAAGATAGAAATCCAAAAAGAAAAAACAGAAAACTTACATTTAACAGAAGATATGGACGCAACCTGGAAGTAAGGAAACAGAATAATACAGACATTAGCAGATCCTGACCTAGTTTGTGTTTAAGGAGTTCAATTTATAGATCCGGATACAAACCACAGACATGTTTCAAAAACTAAAATCAACCCCCCAATGACTCTTATTTCCAGTTAAAAGATTGCTTTTTGGTTTAGCCTGAGACCGGTTTAGTATCTCAGTACCTAGCTTGAAACACCCGCACTTATGAGCATCAACTCTTGTCATGTTTAACATTTTAATTTTCGCCTTTAACAATGAGTTATTATTTCTTTTCGTCGCTTTATTTCAAGCAGTGGTGGTTCACGATGAGCCGCGGCACTTGAAACGGTGTACAACACGGTGTTGTTAGCACTCCGGCTGTAGTGCGTCAATTTATAGTAGCGAGTGCAATTAGTGTACTTGTTAGCAATCAGGCTGTGCGCAGAGATCCTTCTGGCGAAAACCAGAAAAGTAGGTTAAATGGAAGTGTGTAGACGGAGTGATGAAGGAGGAAACGTCAGCGTTTGTCTCCAGACACAGTCGCTGTGACGCACACACGGCCAGAATTTAAACGACAGGATGAGAAGGTTGTGTTGCAGAATCTCAGACTTTCTTTTGTTGTTGATGCTTTTTCTTATAGCAGTGATCCCCAAACCCTGGTCCTGGGACCGATACCAGTCCGTGAGACATTTGTTACCGTGCGGCAAAAAAGGAACATTTTTTAAATAATAATCTGTTCTATTGATTATTTCTGCCTGAAAGGTGTTTTATTTAAAAATTAAAAATTAATAACATCATGTCTCTTGAATAGTGAAAATGAGTAACACACAAAATATTCCTCATTCCATATAAATAATGCTTAAACAAAATATCACATATGGGTACAAAGCTTGCTTACAGCTAGGATAACACACACATACATACAACCATCGCCAGCATACAATCAAATATACTGTACATAGATCCAAATACATCTTGTTGTAACCAGTCCAGAGCTCTTGCTGATTCAGCATTATCGTGAAATTAATTTCTTTATGCACTTTGTAGTTTTTTTGCTGATCAAACTATTTAAATTTTTTTCTATTTAACAACTTTTGTCAATCTGTGAATATAATCCTGATATTTAACGGGTCAGAGGGAAACAACAAAGGTTGGGGACATATGTCTTATTTCATTTTAATAGTTTTAGTAGTTATAATATAAACGTCCAAATTAATGTGTATTTATAAATTTATTTATTTTTTTATTTTAGAAAATTGACTGACCAATTTTTAAAAAAACGTTCATGTCACGTCTTGCTTCTCAAACCAGACGTATAATTACAGTGTGCCTTTTTTTCTAACCTTGAATATTAAAAGTTTTCGTTTTTACCAAAGATTTGCTTCACTGAGTTAATACCGTGTTTACCATTCTGCGCCTGAATGGATTCCTAAACTACAAGTGACACGTCTAACGTGCGCAGGTCCCTGAAGTCATCACTGCTGGCAGCATGAACCTGAATTAAACAACTGGAACACCGAGAGTGCAGACAGATGGAGCCACAAAAACTCATCCAGGTCCTTTATTTAGGGTGCGTGAGATCCGAGTGTTGCAGCATATAACACAGAAGAGCTAAGAAAAAATGGCCTCCCTTTAACACGAGTTTCATTGCTCTCCGGTTGAGCTGTAAGGAGCGAGACATATTGTCTCGAGCTATATGCAATAACAACTATTGATCGTGCTCTCTTGTGGTCACGAGAAAGTAATACAGTAAAATTAATGAAGATGAATAAAGATATGAAGTAACATTGGTGTCAAGTCTGATTTGAATCAATATTCTTCATCTTCTGATGGTGTCTGACTTGAATGTCACACGGCTGCAATTGTATCTCCATTATTCTTAATATTGAATGTTGTCCACGGTGTTGTGTAGGCGTTTGAGAATCTCTATAAAAGGCGTGTCTCTGTGGATCGTGCTGTGCTAATTGACTGGCTGTGAAAAGACCCTCCTTGTAAGTAGGGAGCGTCATCTGGTCCTCTCACCGACTCTGCATATGATAAATGAGCCGCAGAATATTCGCATGACCATTGTTTGCGACGCCACGTCGGGACATTAAGAAGCGCCGGTAACAGCGGAGAACTGTTGTCCCTGCGTAGTTAGCCGTTATTCCTTCCGTCTCTCCGGAGGCACAGGGAGCAGAGGGCAACTGCAGTCTGATGTGGGGCATCTGTTCCCACATTTGTTAAGCTCCTCTCGGTGTGTGTGATTTTAAAGAAAGAAGAAACAGATGGAGAACGCCACGAGCGCTGGCGCGCTGCGATCGGCGCGGTTAGTGGAGGGGAACGACAAGGTGCTGTTTCATCAGAGGCCAAGTGCCGACCTGTCATTGGACTGTGTTAATATTGACCCAAGGCCGCGTTCACCTCATTGACAGAGTTGACTTTGCAGGTAGTGCCCAAGATGCATCTCTCTATAGCTTTTTTTTTTCTACAGTCCCTCTGACTGCTGTTCCCAGACTCTGATTGTTTGTTTCCTGCATGACATTGTGAAGATAAAGAATTATAACCACCTGAAACTGAAATTAAAAAGGAAGAAAATAGAGATAAATAGGAATTATATACATACTGTATATACAAGAAAATATGATCTAAATAATACATTTGAAAACCAAATAATTTATTATTTTTTTAATAAATAAAATAATAAACGCCTTAGATTTCCAAAATAACCTCTTACCCTTGATAGTGACTATCAGTACATATTTTCAAGACTTTTTGTCTATTCTGTAAGACTTTAAGGTGAACACACACACAGACAGCATTTCTTTTTCTTTCCTATTCTTTACATTCATTCATTTTCTTTTCGTTCTGAAATGTTTTCATGAATACATTTTGTAGTCATAAGAACATAAAACTCTGTCTAAAGTTATCTCAAAACTTTTCCATTATCAACCACGAACAAAAGCGGACATCAAAACAACTCCATGATTTATTAATATAAGAGATTTAAGTTCAAATTATAGTATTTCTCATTTTAAAAAATGGATCTTTTCAGATTGAACGATGAATAATCTCGACGAAACTTCTCTCACGTATTTTGTGTAATCCATTCATCATCCGCCATATCAACCTTGATTCTTCTTTTCTAGACTCTTACTGCTGCACAAAGTTGTTGTTTAATTAGACAAATATCATGATGAAACATCATATAGTGGATGAGATAATGAGTCAGAAAACATTATTCAAAATATAAACTGACCATACGCATTGCATATGTATTTAATTGTTTTTTTAAATGTTATTGTCATTGACTTTTATGGGCGATCACCGCTGCTGCTTACATGGCCGGCTCCTTTCAGTGCTAGCAAACCAAAACGAAAAACTTTATATATCACAGAGTACAGTTAAATCCATAAATAAATAAACTTTCATGTAGGCGTGTTAAAATATGTATATGAATTGGTAGAAACGGACTACTTTGGCAGGTTTCTACGAGTGAACAGAAATCAAGCTGAGCAGTTTAAGGACACTTAAGAGCAAACATAAAACATGTATTTTTTTAAATGGACCATCTTTGTCAATCTGAACATTGTTCAGTTGTTCTTGTACTTGTGTGTTTTTATTTGAAACGGGGTCCTTGTCAGGGGTATGCTCTGTATATGTGTTCCCCTGTTTGAAAAATGAACTCATGGCTAGTTAAAGGGGTATATTTCATCGGAACATAAAACGCCATCCGTTCCGCTTTTCTTCCACGCTCCCCCGTATTTGAGCACGGTGCATATTCCCACCTCTATGAATGCTTGACTTTCCGTGCTTTAATCTCAGTGGGGACATTACATGCATAATCTACTCTATAATAAGCCTCTAGTTGGCCCCTGATGCCTGGTTAAGATTTGAAGGGAGATGTGTTAATCAGAATCATTTACAGCAGCAGCCAGTAAAGAGCAGGACCTCTTCACAGATGACCTGCTTCTCCTTGAAAAAGACCGGCCGACTTCCCGATAAAAGTTTCTTCTCGTGAGTCACCGGGGATCCGGAGGTGAGCTGAGCACGTACCAGTGGACTCTGGCGCAGCGGCGCTGGGAGATGTGGAGAGAATCATCGATCGGGCGCAGAAACGGGATTGAAATATTGTCTCTAGTGTACCGTCATGAGGAGGGGAACACTTAAGGGTTCCCTGATTTATCGCGACTCCAGAGACAAGAGCGTGGATTTGATGTATTTTCCCCGTCGGCTGACAGGCGGCAATCAGGGAAGTGATTCCTAGTAAGGAAGTTGTCAGACGGGCAGTCAGAGTCTGGTCCTCCGTCAAGGTCATATGGATTAGAAATGATTGGGATTCCGATACTCTTGTGGGGAGCTCCGGATGATGAATCATCACTCCGTTCCGAATCGACACCAATTAAGGAAGGTTTGTTTATCCTGCTGTGGGACGCTCTCTGGACGTTCTCTTACTCCCAGCACTTTCCTGTTCTTCACATGCCGCTCTCTGGCATTTGCAGGGATTAGTAGTTTCCCGAGTTGTGTGGCTCCTCTCAAGCCTTGTCGATTCACTATTTTTTTATTATTGTTTGAGCACGCGTGTGCACAAGCGCTTTTGGCACGCACCCGTCCACCGTCGTGTCACTCAATGTTTACAGTGTAGCTTCGGTTTGCCGGTTGCCAGCAGCTCAATATCTGTTAGACATGCTATATGAAAAGTGAGGTTGTGTAGCCCGGTGCCAGAGCCGGTGAATTCATTTGCATTCATTCCACTGCGCGTCTCCCCTCAGAGCCCATTCTAATTACCAGCAGCTCAGGTCTGCTACAACGCTGCGCACACTCGCCCTTTTCCTGATGAAAAAAAAAAGAAAAAAAAAGAGGCTGCTGGTGATGCACTCCTGTGGCTTTGATACTTCTCCCTTCCAGCCTGCCAGGATTCTCTTCATGTTGTTTTCCCGTCAAGTCCAACGTACGGATGCGTGTACGCGACGCACAATTCATCACTTCTCGGTGTGTACTTGTTGTGATTGTTCGGGGGTTGAGGGACGAACCGGCGTCCAAAGGAATCGTGAAGCTTATTAAAGATGATCGGCGCACACTCGTCATTTTAACGACCGCTGTGGCGTTTCTCCTGGTCCTTTTAGCGCCGGGGGCCACGCCCACTTTCTTATGATGCAAATTACCTTCAAGGCCCATAACTCACGCGACACCCCGGAACGCCGCCCTCACGCGTGGATTTATGGATGAATGCGCCAACATGCACCTTGGACTGCAGGTCCAGTGGCAGGTGGAAATGACCGGACACCCTGCAGCACGGGAAGGGTCAGGGAGATCAGGACACTGCTGCGCTCAGCGAGCTGTTGTTCCTTTGCTGTCGACCTGCACTCAAAACAACCTTTTCCTCGTCCTGCCAGCGGAACTTCTTTACAATAGGAACTAGTAGAGAAGTGGTAAGGTCGGGAACTGAGGGAACAGTTAAGGCGTCTTGCATTTGAATGTTATATGTGTTGTTGAAGAACTATCTTAGAATTGGGATTTCTTTTTGAAGAAGCTCCACTTTATAGTTTTACCTTTTGTTTCTTATTAAGTTTTACTTTTTTACCTGAATAACAATTTTACTTAGTTCTTTGTTCAGTCAGAGTAAGCAAACATTATTTTCCCATTATTTTTACATTCATCAGTGGTCTCCAAGCTCCAAGTCATGAAGCTTCATGAAGCAGTGTCATTATTTTCTAGTCCACTAGATGGCGGTCTCTGCCCTATGTTACTTTGACTTTAACAACTGTTTTAATGAAAGATCACATCATTTTTAAACTGATGGCGCCACCTACTGACCTCTGAACAACATGACACTGTTTCATGAAGCTTCACCAGCACATCACTAGCTGCAGGTTATTACACCAAACATGGTGCTGAGTTTCTGTGGATCCTTAAAACGTTTTCATATTTTATTGAAAATGTCCTAATGCTGAGGCTTCAGTACAAATTACAGTCGAGCATTATTGAGATATTTGGATGATTTAAATGTTGCTTCTTGGGCGAAGATTAACAAGAAGACAACAGAGCTCCAGTCCATTTACATTAAAATGGACTTACATTTTTGTCTATTATGAGTGACATTGTATGTTTATTATGTTTATTTATGTTTTTACTTTAAAGGTCGCACAATTTGAATAGAAACACGTTTTGATTCTACTTTAACATTGGTTAGGTAGCAATTTCAGAAAGAGTAATTTCTGTGGGCAGCATGGGAAGGTGTTTGAATTCTATGAGAATTTTCTAACCAACTTTTTTCCGAATGGCTAAAAGTGGTACTAAGCAACACGCACAAGATACAACGTGTGATGCTAGACATTTTTAAAACCCAAATCAATGATTGGTGTGTTATTGTTTTCAATTTCTAAAAAATGTAACTTGATTTAAAAAAAAAGTCTTCAATTTAACTTGCTTTAGGAACCCTGTAGTTGCCCAAATGTCCAAGTTTTAAATCAAGTAAATGCAAACAATAAAACAAATAATACAATAAAATATAAAGTACTTGTGTTGCTAGCCGTACTTACGCAAGAATACACTTACATTTTTTATGTTATTAAGGTGTCATAGTAAGACGTACATACATCACAGTCTGATTTACGTTAATTTCAAATTGTTTTGTTTTTCCTACAAGATCTCAGGATATATAAAATATGGTATGTATGCTTTCACCAACTTACAGTACTGTTCTCCTAGAGTAAAGTCTGATCATAGAACAGTCTGAGCTTAAGGCCTCACAATCATTAGATGAGCCCCTGGGCACGCTAACAACCTCCAATCGAAACACATTCACTTTACAAAGGGCGCTAGCTAAACACGAAAAAAGAAACAGTGAACTCAGCAAAGCGAATTTGATCCAAGCACAAACCGCCCGGAGACTCGGTTGTAATTGACCGGGGCTCTCCTGGTTAAAAGTCCAACCGGAGTAGTTTCTGTTTTCAAATGAGCATTACAAGTTTTAAACACGACCAAAATAGCTCGGCACCGGGATTGAGGATGCAAAACGAGCGTGGGGGTCCCTGCAGTGAAGTGTTTGAGTGATGTTAAGCTGCTTTCTGTCGAGCTGAGGAGCTGTATCGAGAGGTTTTCATGTCCTCTCCAGGGAAATGCTGCTTTCAGAATCACCTGCAGCCCAAACATGACTGTGGAGTTGCTTCAGAGTTGTTTTTGAAGATGTAGATACAAACAAGCAATTACGGGCAAATATGCAAATATATCCACACCTTCATGAAGACGCTTGTGTACAAATACTCAATCCTGCCGTTGAAAATATGTGAATAATAACTAGCTGCTAATCATCGATGCCTGGTTCGACCAGAGTTTAAAGCTTTTATTCTCATTTTAATTGGACATGATTGTGGAATTTTGTGGCGCAGGGTTAACGCCAGTCTTCGCCACACGTCTGTTCCGGCGAATCAAAGGCTGTTTCTGGTCTAATCGTTGTCTGAAAAGGCGACTGCCGTCATTATCAGTGCCCCCGCCGTCGCCGCCGCCGCAGCTGTTTTCATCATCATTGTTGTGGACGTTATCGCCGACGCCATCATCATTATCTTTTATTTTCAACGCCAACGCCATTATCGGAAACAAGATCCTCGTCACGGTCATCATCGTCGCAATGATCATTAAGAGGCATAATTCCTTGTTATCCCCGCTTTCATTATCATCCGTCATGGCGACTTCGCCAGGAGTTCAGACGCATCTTAGAAAACTTGGAAGGTCCGATGATGAAGTTTTATCTCGGCTTGTGATGGTTACCACTAAAAACAAGAAGGAAAAAAAATTGGTAATATGAAGGGGAAAGAAGGACAATATAAACAATAAGATCTAACCTTGCAATTACAATACAAAGTGGAAAATAAAACTATATAATGATAAATAAGCATATATTTTCATAATTTTGTGTCCATACATTATTGAAAAATAAAAATAACAACAAAAACCTACTGATAACATGTATGACTCTCTTATGAAGACAATAACACATATTGAGTTTATTTTAGTGAATTAAAAATAATAAAAAAGAAGAAAATATGGATAATTATTAAATAAGTCTATACATGATTCAAGGTGTTTATTGTCATGTACACAGTAAGAAATGGTTTGCAAGAACATTCTGACCTTGAAGCTCACACTGAATACCAGTAAAAATACTATTAAATAAATACTAATTAAAAAACGGCAGCTTAATGCAATATATAACCTATACAATAATTAAAAAAAGGTGTGTCAGCCCATGTACAGTGATGTGCAAAAGTAAAGGGACATTTGTCAGAGTGAAATATCTATTTTAAACGCCTTTAGACAGCTTTTTTAATCAGTTTTATAATTTGAATCTCACTTCAAGATGGCCACATCAGAAGGAGTCAAGGGAGAGTTGGCCTTCAGGCCACACCTCCAGGTCTGTAGTAGCCAGTTGTAACAATGTTGTCTCATATCTTTACACCGAAAAAAAAAAAGGTTTAAATTGTCAGGGCTTTAAAAAAGGACTAATTATTTATCTAATATGAGGCAATTTAACGAAGCGAGATGGATGAAAAGCCTTCCTGAGGGAAATTATTAAGCTTTTATTTTTAGAGTTGGGAGGGGCTGCTGTGGTTTTTAGCTGGTTTGAGTCCAATAATGGTGTCAAATGTTTTCTCAGATGATCACATCCATTGTGAAACTGCAGGGGTTTGATATTGTTGAGGTCTGGCTCTATGGATTTTATATGCTTCGCCTTTAATAAGTGAAATTAACTCTGCTCTTGAGGGCTGGCTCAATAATGAAACAAAAGAGATGAAAAAGAGGGGCAAGAGCAAACAATTGTGCCTCGTTCTCTTGTTAAATACCAGGATTTAATATTTTTACGGCTCATAATTTTATGACTGGCTGAGCATTGTTTCGGCTTACGACTGTTCAAAGTTTAATGCGGTCGCTGCCGTACCCGAAACAGCATGGCAAGTAACAGCCAAAAAACATCTGGCAGGAACATCAGGAAACTGGAGCAATTTGATCCGACTTCAAAGTTATTTTTAATGCAGCCTATTTGTGATCAATTTTTTATTTTGTTCCCGATTTTTAACAATTGTGACAGTTGAAGAAAGCATTCCACAATACCCGGGCTTGTCTCGGCTGACGCTCGTGCGACGAGCAACACAACTTTGAAAGAAAAGAATGCGCAATCTGGTGATGCGCTGTCAGAAGAAAGTAAGAAACAAGGATGGATAAGACAGTCTGACTCGGAAATCCATGCTGGAAATACAATATTCCTGTGTGACTTTTTGCATGAATTTTTCTTGCTCTAATACAGGTGAATTATTTCAAGATGTGTAGCTACTCAAGTTTTGCAGCAAATCTTGTATATTGTTTCTTAAAGTGATAGTTCACCCAAATTTCAAACTTCACTCAGTTTCTAATCACACTCATGTTAGACTGAGGGTTGGGAGTATTTAATTTTTACAGTTATTGACACTTACGAAGACCCTTTAAAAAAATCTATGTGTGTCAGTTCAATACCAAAAAAGAAGAAGACGCTGTAACTGAACTATATTTATCAGAAGTACCGTTAAGAAATCAAGGACAAAACAACATTTTCATTGACAGAACTGTTAAAATATTTCAAATTAATCTTTATATGTCACAATAGTAAAATAATAACATGAATCTATTTTAATTCAAACCAACCATCCCACTGGCCTCATAAATGACCATCAGTTTGGAAACATGTGTCGTATAATAAGCAAAAAACATCAAGATTTTCAATTATGAGGTGCAAGTTTTTGATAGTTTCTCCATGAAAATCAGCTAAAACGTCGATTAAATGTACGTTTCAATACGTCGACAGGAAACATATGTTCACCGACATTTGACTGACGTCAAACAAATCAAATATGTGGATAAATCCTGCTCTTTAACTCCTGTTTTAATGCAAAATAAAATATAACAAAACATCTGCGAACGCTGGACTATGTTCCACTGAAACATTCAGTCAGTCGAGAGGAAAACACAAGCGATGGAACAATGGATGAAGCGGAGAATATGTGAAGCGTAGAGGAGCTCGTCTGAAACGTCCCTACTGTATGGATTCCTTGACACGAAATAACTTAAATAAGTATATATATTATATGTTCGTTTCACTGTTACACTACACAGTTTGTTTATCTTGTCGTGGGACGCTCTCTGTCAGTGTAGGCCAACAGTCTAAATATATCGCATGCAATTCCAGTCTACTGTCTACACTGCAAGAGCTCGCAATATTTACCCAGAATACTTCAGTGTAGGATGTTGTCCTAGCAGCTAGGCTAGCGGCGTCCTCTAAAAACAAGCTTTAAATACACTTGTCTGGCAGTATGAATGTATTTGGTTTTTGAGTCTACATGATGGTGAATAGACTTTTTTTTTTTTAAACTTGATCTAACGTGAAAAGGCAAAGATGTTGATTTAAAGAAATAAACAAAGGCCGCGGCATTTTAAAATGTATTACTCAAAAGATGAGGACTTTGTGTATTCATTACTTTAGAAAAACTGGTTTAGCCTTTGACTCTTACATTCTACAAATTGAAGTATATACTTAATTTAACTGCGTTGTGTGTCTATTACTCAGAACAGCTTGGTTGAAATAACCAAATTCAATGAATAGATAATGTCATATTTTCCTCGACTTACCTAGACTAATGCATTTTTAATGTCTCACCCACAGACCAGTTGCTGCTGGCTGTAAATACCATTTCTCTGGTATAGGCTTTATGTTACCCAGAACTGATGTTTCCGGAGAAATATCCCCATAAAACAGTCTTTTCTAGGAGGCTAAGTCCCTGCGGGGACCTCAGGACAGAGGATAATCCATATTGTCACAAATGTCATCTCCAATTGTAATAGCTTCTGTCGACCCGCCGAGTTGATTTGATGTTTTGGAACTCCAAACAAATATTCACCCCCCCCCCCCCCCACCCAAAAGCCCCGTTCACTATTTAGCAGAGCCGTGTGTGTTTGATTTGATTTTCAGTTAGAGAAGGCAAATGGAAGAGTGTTTCTCTGCCATCCGTTAGTTGGTGAGAGAGCAGAGCAATTGAGTTAGTTTGTGGATCTTTGGGGATTGGAGACCCAGAGCTGACTTAGCTAAGCCTTCTGAAGAACCATCTGGCAGCCTGAGCCCCAGTGACAACCTATAACCAAGATTAAATTCTCTCCTGGCCGCGCATACTAGTGCACCGCTGTCACGAAACTCGCCAAAACAGACCTCGTGCACCTGTTTTGAGGAAAAGTTTTTGGATTTCCCAAGTTGTTCCGCAGAACTTCAACATATTTTCAGATAATATTCAGGGTTTCCGCGGGTCGTTGAAAAGCATGAGATGTGATAAAATCGCTTTGGTTAAAATTAATATATGAAAAAGCAATAACTTGGATGTAAACTTGATCATTCAATAAGATTGCATTTCATGATTTATTTAGATTATATAAACATTCAAGCAAGAACTAAATTAGGCTACAGCCTACATGTTAAAGATTTCTATTTCTGTTCATGTTGTGTTTAAGGTTTCCATGTGAGCCACCTAAAAGGAAAATTAAGTTTTTCTTTTAATTAAAAAAAAAATTGCATCGTCAAATGCCTACAACTTTTGTGCGTGAAAGTATCTGCAGTAGAACATGAGCATGAAATTACTTTAAAGTTGAATTTTCCGAATTGTTGAAGATCCCGATATCATAGTACTTTAAATGTTTGATAGTGTCTTTTTTTTAATCATTTTTTATGTTTTTAATCTCATAAATGATCTACAATATATATTAAAAGTTGGATTTAACAGTTTGACCCTGGCTAGCCTGCATTTGACTTAAAAATGTGTTTCTGTGCACTGAATATGTTATGTGACTCACCTATCTGTCACTCATGTTTTTTTTCAGGACTTACTTTACTTGTTTTCGCTTTTTGACAAACATGATGTTGCCTATCACCTTGACTCAGAGATAAAACGAGGGTTCACCAGTATTCTGGTTTTATATTTGTAATGTTATATATATTGTTTTTACCCTGTACCTTTTTATTATTAATTGCTAGAAAAAAAAACCCTAATACAATTATTATTATTATTATTATTATCATAAAAATGAAGGGGAAACTAAAAATATAAACAACAAGAAAAAAGGAATTCAAAATAAAAAATACATATAATACAATACAAAATGTGTAGTTAGGATGGATGTAACAAAACGAAAGTGGAATCATGCCAGAACATTATGGACAAGATGCTAGAAATGTCTCCAATATCCATTCTGTATTCGCCTGACCTCATGCAATTCACAAATACTATAGAAGGCCCTTGTGTGGTCCATAATAGTAAACTCTCCAGCTTAAGCTCAGCCCTCAAATGAACTGACCATTTTTCACTTCGTCAAACTTTTAAATTCCAGTGCTGTGGGAGACAGCAGGGTTAAAATAAACACCCAGCATTTAACAACTGTGTGCAAGTGTGATTGTGCATCGCTGCAGTCATCTGTGCTTGTAAATAATCATTATTCCTCTTGGCACCTCAACGCCTCTTGTTTAACTTGCTTCTGTTTGGTAACTGGGTTTGCTGTGCAGGCAAACAGGGCAAAACTGTTGTCGTTGAAAGGAAAGTGTAAACAGCTTGACTTGTTTCAATTTTTGTTTTTTTTTCCCCTTCATAACAAACCTCTGAAACTGGAACCTAAGCCTTGTTTCGTTTCAACGATTAAATCGTCAGAAACGAGAAGCAGATCCTTCAGATATCTTGACTTCATAAGTGTAAAGAACTTCAATCACTGATGAATACATTACCTAAAATAGATGATATAATAGATGTGAAATGATCTAGTTAATTAGAAAGAGAGCGTTTTGATTAAAGCTCTTATCGGCAAACTTTAGTCGGGGGAAATTCTAATCATACACCTTTGCCCACATTTATAGGATTTGAATTTTCTTCATTTAGGAACAATTATAAGGAAGATTGCGAGTTTTAGATCAGAGAAATTGGAGTCGGGCAGTGATCTAATTTGAATTGATGTTAATGATAATAAAAGTAATAGCGTGAAAAGGAAGTCGTTTAAATGAAGACGTGTCTTATTTTGCTTCTGTAGCTGAAACCAGGCGTATCACCCTTAGCTTCTCTATTTATTTTTCATTCATGAAAAGGACTTTTTAAACAGGAATGGAATGTTAAAGCCTCTTGACCTCTCTTTTTTTTGCCAAAAATGTATATAATGTCATCAATATAATCCTGGGAATGAAGTAATTGTGAGAAGAAATGTCCTATTCAACTTATTTTACTCATTTTGGCCACAAAAAAAAAAAGATCATGAACAGAAATGTTACCAAAAACAACAAATTAAATCCATATGAAGCCATGGATGAAAAAAACAGTTGTTGCATGCTATAAAAAGAGTGTGTTTTCCAGAGCGTCACAGCAAGAATGACCTAGATAAACTAAGTAGAAGAGCGAAAAGCATAGACTTAAGGAGCGAATTAGAACAAAACCTTGTTCTTCTTTCTCTGGGGCAAAGGTACCCGTTACTTAACAAAACCACTCAATGGAAAGTTCCTGTTAGCTTGGTGACTTGACGTCTCCTTCTAAAAAATGATAGAGAATCTATTCCAATATATACTTTTTCTGAGCCACCAGTGTGTGATCTTTGCTCTCAACATTCTCATCAAGGAAATGCATGTTGTGTTTAAGAGCTTCAGTGATGTGTTCAGGCGAAAGAGACTTTAGGGCAAGACAAGGAAGGCGCAGCATCGGACCGACAAAGAAAGACCCGTCGGCTGTTGATGCTCATTGATGCACGTAAGGAGCAAAGGTCGGCACATCTGGTCCGATCCAAGAACGCACTCGACTCCTTTAAAAGTTCATACCTGCCCTGAGAGAAAGGTGCCCAGACTCTTGAGTGCGTGCGCGTTGTGTTCAGGGACGTGTCCAGAGTTGTAAACACGTGTGAAATAAAGTTAATACGTCCCCTGCTCCGAGGCTTCCAAAGCCATCGTTGGCAACTCTCTTGGCTGGACAGATCGCTACCACAGCACATGTATAGACAACTACAGACTCACTGTTGTGTTCAACATACCTCTGCAAAAAAATAACTGAACCTATTTTAATAAAATACTTCAATTAAATGTAGATAAAGAGACATATTTTGGTTTTCCGGAGGACCATCTGGGTTCGGGAGGGTTTTGAGGGTCTCAATTTTAAAAGTGTGAAACATGAAGCACAGCATACAATTGAATCATCAAAATATATCAACTTAAACGTGAGAAAAAACGATTCTAACTGTTACGGAACATGTTAAGGGTTGTTTCATTTGAAAACGTGGTTCACTTAAATCACTTTTCTCGTTAAAGTGCTGTGATGGGTTTTTACTGTATTGTTGTGACACTTTAGATTAGGTTAAGATTCTATAGAAAACAACATATTTATTTAGTTTAAACTCAAGTGATTCATCGCTAGTTCAACTCTATATAAAGTCTAAACTATTTGTTAAAGTATTTTTTCTAAGCTATAAAATACAATACAAAAAATGTTTTGCATATTTAACTCAATCTATTACGATTTATTTTGTAACTTGTTTCATTTAATTTTTTGTTTTTTTTCAACCAGCTTTAGCTTTTACACGCCTTTTATTTGTTGCTTGATGGCCCCTCAAAAAATCCCCTGATGAAATTGAATTTCCAACCCTTGTCTGGTCAGTGGTTGAAACACTAATCCTACTGTTTCAAATCTATGTCAGTCAACAAGCCACTGGATTTATTCGGGTCATGGTAGTTATTTTTAAAATTGTATTCTCATTTGATCTGAGCTTCTTGTACTGTCTCATCGCACTTCTTGTTTTTTTTTTATTTAATTTATTTTTGGAGCGGTTTTGAAAATACATCTCTAAGTAATTGCACATCACAAACATGAGTCATGGGTTTAAGCCAGAGTGGAAAAATAGTGTTACATGTAAATGTATGTGCAGACAAATCTACTCACTGAATGTTTAAATATTTCATCAGTGCTCCGGTAAAGCTATTACACTGTAATAAAGTCATTTACAAGATGATGAATGAACACCTCAAACGCGCCTTTGCCGAAAGGTGCTCCTTAGATTCTTCATCTAAAGCAAGTCTATGCATTTACTGTGTAAAGTAATATGTGCGTATGTGTTCGTCGGATGAAACAAGAGGAGAAGAAACGCTGCATTACAACAAGAGCCGCCGCGCTCTAAAACTGTCGGTTTTCCCTAAGCATGTAATTTTTAATACTCCGAGGTGGTTCTGACGAAAATAACCTCAATTTCCCACATCCAGAGACTAAACAGAACCTCCAGGTGATGACACAAATACACAAATCCCTGACATTCCACACGCTCTTGTGTAGATTTAGCACAACATGATAAGCAGCACAAATCTGCTGAGTCTGTATTATTTACTCCCCTTTGGAACATTTGCACTTTTTTTAAGAGATGAATCAACGGCGACGTGTTGAGTAAAAAATATCAGTATGCAAGACAACAGATGGCCACGAGCAACAATATACGTGAGGGTGTCTACGGCCCCGACAACATGTCACATGAGCAATGATCCATCAGAAGTAATGACAAGATTATTCCGTCCCATCGCGAAACGCACACGCATGGATATTACCGTGTCGAAGATTTGACGTTCGTATTGAACATATTAAAAAAAAAAAAGCTTTCGGTTGGGAGACATGACAAGCTGACGACAATCACATCTTCCCGAACATTTGTGTCACAGCTGTAATGGTCTTGAATGCAATTTCAGTTGGACAGATGGCCTCCGAGAGATACCGGGATATATTTACGGACTGGGTTTATTCGCTCCGGCCAAAGGAAACAACTGTATAGATCTTGAAAATGTGAATTCTCCCACGACTGGGAGCGATAAAATCTGGATATGCTTCGCTGTGTTTCGATGAGCCCCAATGATGGATATGGCAGAGCTTTGGCAACTGTGGCCAACCGTTATAGTTACGGTGTGTGAGAAGTCAAAATAAAACGGCAGTAAAATGCAAATCTAATATTTACTTTAGATTAACATGTTAGCCTCTTTACATTGCAGTGCATTATCTGGGTAATAAAACGGTGATAAATCATTTTAAATAATATTAGACCTTTGTTCTCCCCTTAAAGGAACAGTGTCTTTGAAATATATATAAATAACAGCTTATAATTATTATTTTATTATTAATTTGTCACGTGATTAGTTTAATTTAATTGTATGTACCTTTAATTTAATTTAATTTATTGCTATTATTATCTTTTCATTTTATTTGATATGGTTTTTAATTTATTCTATACATATGTTGGTCATTTCTATTTTATTTTAATTTATATTTTTAGTCATTTGCTGCAATTTTTTTATTTTATTGTATTAAATTTAATATTTAGTGTTTGTACTGTGTTGTCAGCTGTTAAGAACCACATAAGTGAATTTTAATGTTGTTGCTTATTAATAATCAAGTAATTTTAATACGGATCATCCAGAGTAAAAACCATCCGTGAATCATGAGTAAAAAATCCGAAAATACTTTTAATTTACTTCTATTGACAACTTAAAGAAAACTTTTTTTTTTAAATTAAATTAAATAATTTATTGATTGAGTTATACATCTGAAAGATACATGTATGTCATTGGTTTTATTCTCTTCCTAATGAAGGCAACATAACTACAGTTAAAGGGCCACACTTGGCACCAAACTTTTTCGGGGTGTGATTCCACGTCAAAATTTTCCAGGCAATGGAAAAATATTATTGTTCTTGGTTTAAATTACTAAAAAGTGTAGATTTATATTTCCATCAACATGAAAAAAATAGTTTTGACCACTGAAATAACTTGTTTTGTGTTACTATTTTGACCGCAAAAAAATGACCCAGACACGAGAGAAGCACAGGTTTCCTAGAGTGACCCACACATACATTTACATCTCTATTTTCATGAATATTTGCTGTGGATGCACTTCTCCGAACCGTCCCGGGAGCTCTCCAGACATACGTATTCCGTCACTGACAGTCGGGTACAATAGTCCAGTGGAGCCTGAGCAGGATCAGAGGCTAATGTTACAGTTGTTGTCAATAAAGCCAAACAGAGTGGCTCTTTTGGGACGGAGTATCCGCCGTGCTCATGGAGCCGTGATGTGACCATATGGCAGGAACTGTCCTTCTAAATGCTGATAAGCACCGTCTCAGGACAGTGCAACACAATCGCACCGTCAAGCTGCTGTCGCGCTCGCCGAAATAGACGCCGAACGTCTTTAATCTGAGCCGCTGACGATTTAAACAAACATCTGCGGTGCACGCGGTTCATTTGTGCAAAACTGTAATTACTCACTTTTGGAAAGACGGAGTGGAAACCGAGCGAAGGCAGCGGGAAGCGACGGGAGGAAGAATTATAAGGGAGACGAGAATAATAAATGATGGATTGCGAGCGGTTCCCTGGGAGACCTAGAAGTTACCAGTGTGAGGGAGTCACACCGACATATCTCATAATAAACATCACATGGGTAATTTGGGCTGGCGGGTGCAGATTAAGCCCGAGCTGTTAGCTCGGCGTTGCAGGGCGAGCTATTTATAGTGGAAGCTGGAAGAATGTCAGAGCAGGTAGTGGCGCGACCGGACAGGGGAAGTTCTGGAGCTTGATTTATGATCCTCAATCAAAGCAATAATAATAAAGTGTCAGCGATCACGCCACTTTTATTTCTAATTTATGGATCCGTGCAGCTAATAAGCCTTGTTTATGTCTCCCTCTCCTCTCCTTCCTTTTCTTCCCTCTCTCCTCGAGCAGAGCTGCCCAACAGTCCAGGTGGTCAGTTCACATTCCGCCCGCTGCCCCCGCCGCCGCCGCCGCCGCACGCCTGCACCTGCGCCCGCCCGGCGCCCTACACGCAAGTCAGCCTGCAGAGGAAGACCATGCCGTCGCGCTGCCAGACCAACCAGGGGGGTCAAGGGTCGGACGCTGGCACAGACCAGGCGCAGCTTCACAACAGCTGGGTGCTCAACAGCAACATTCCCTTGGAGACCAGGTGAGGCGGCGAAGCTAATTCACTTGACCCCCGAGACCGAGGGGGTTAATCTGGTCCATTTGTTTTGGCTCGTGAAGTAATGTTTGAAAAATAAACTTCTTATTTGGTTCCTTCACTTCTCTGTTAGCCAAATTAATAATTTACCAAATGAATGAGAAATAGATTATTAAATGTTGGCTATGTACTGGGCTTCCACCCTTAAGCTAAGAAGCTTTGGAAGGTTCGTCACTCTCTGTGGTTCAGAAGAAGCTGCCTGTTTTAAAACATGGTCGTTCCAGATCAATCTGCTGTCCAAATTGAAATTGTTGCTATGAAGAATATTTCAAATACTAAAAGAAGAACAAATGCCATGGAATATAATATAATACTAATACTAATACTAATGCTAATACTCATACTCATACTCATACTCATACTCATACTACTAATACCAATACTACTAATACCAATACAACTACCACTACAACTAGCACTACTACTACTACTACCTAATTATGATAACAATAATCATAATACTGACATATATTATAGTAAAAACTAAATTATTATAATAATCTGAATTATACTTATAACAATACCAACAACAATAATCGTAACACTGACATACAGTATATAAAAGTAAAAACTAAATAATAATAATAACTGTCATAATCATCACAATAAAAATAACAACAACAATTGTTGTAATACTGAAATATATAATAGGAAAAACTAAATAATAATAATGATGATAATAATAATAATCAGTCATAATAATACAAACAACAATAACAACAACAATAATTATAATAATGACATACATAAAAGTAAAAACAAATAAATAATACTGATATTAATACAAACAAAAAAGTTTTATCACATTAGCTAAGATAATCGTATACTTATACTAATAACTAATAATGAAACAAATGTATATAAGTAAAACAAGATGATTTGCTTATTCATTCCACTTTAAAGACACATCCAGGCACATCAGAATACTTTATTAAGGAAGCTTATAACTAAGGGCTTTAAACATTTCTAAATGAAAAAGTGGATCCAATAAGAAGTACCTGAAAACAATGTAAGATTTAGGGGATAAGATGTGGTTTAGCCTGTAATTGAAGAGAGTCTGGAAATAAATATTGCACCTTGACACTGAAAGAAAGACAGAAACATTGTGTTGTAGGTGAGTTTGTGAACAGTTCATAAAGATGACGAAACCCCGGATGAACTCTAGGTTGTGAATTAAAGCAGCTTAATGTGTTATCATGGTCGTAAGGCTGAAGACACACTCAATAAACGTTTGATAAAACATGTATTTCAGTGGTATGTGTCAAAATCCGGACATCATCTGGACGTCAAATAAAAAATGATTGCAATTTATATTTGTAAATAACTATTGTGCCACAGACTATGGCTGTCAATCAACATGTTAGGTTATTTAAGTAGAGATTTTAAGAATGCTTGAGGAAAATCACTTCTCTGTCATTCTGTTGGTAGCTATTATTCTAAATATAAAACATTGAACTGAAAACCTTGTACGGTGAATTCAGAGTTTTTGTTGTGCTTGTTTGTCGTTTTTGATCTCCTGCCATGTCACTTTTCAATTCCCCCATGATGCATCTCACCCTTGAGTTCCTCAGAAAGCTTTTATGGTTATTAACAATCCAGGAATGAAATGGGTCAGGTTTTCTTTTTAAGAAAACAAAATCTTTATTCATACATTTCCCTTTGGGAAAACCAAAGTTACATACATGGATGCCTTATTTGTGTGCGTGTACCTTATCATCTTGTTTATAAATATACAAGTTATTTAACGCAACTCAGTCGTACTACCTTCATTTGTTCATTGTTTTTTTTCGTTATGTCTAATGCTATTGCTGGTAGGTGTGCACCGAGCATCATTTTTGATGCAGAAACTGATTTTTGCTGATTTTGTTTCTTTCCCAAGCAGGTTAAACACGAAAATAGAGAAAAAATTAATTTGAACTCTTGTGCTATCTCATGGTCAAGGACGCCACAAACACATTTTTTGGGGGGGGGGCACACCCTGAGATAACGAAAGGCTAATATTGGTTACAAAAATCCTATTAAATAACAACAACAAAAAACAGAACAACACTAAATCTAACAAAAACACGTTGAATTAATAACAAACGACAACAAAAAAAATCCTTGAAAACCAACAAGTAAGTGCAGACAACAGCAAACTAATCAAACCCACAGTGGAAACTTGTTCCTTCAATAACAGCGTGTTTTTCTCCACATATTTTGCAAATTACAATACACTTTAAAAAAGACCAAAGCTGTCATTGAACGCATCGTTTGCATGTGAGATGAGGTGCAGAGAAAGTCAATGGACACTGGGGTTCTTCTTAATTTCCGCATTCATTGTTGAGTCATAACTAAAAAAAATGTATCTATCTATCACTGTGTATTAATATAAATAGAAAAAAGGAAAACCTTAGAAAACAAACTTGATAAGTTGTCCGTGTTCTTTATGTGCATGAGACTTTTTTTTAACAACCATGACACTACTGAATGAGTCCAGGATCGATTCCCTGATACTCATTTGTCTATCACTGTGTATTAATATAAATAGAAACATAAAACAAAAAAGGTAAATATTTGTGAAAAGCAAAACACTGGAGGTTATTCACCTTGACTCAGAAGTTACACAAGGTATACCTCAAACACATTTGTTGCAACATTTACACTTCCTGATAACCATCAATTTGCTTGTCTTCTACTTAAGTTTTGGTTAAAGTTTTACCCATCTAAACTTTTTTACAATGTACATTCACAGCTATTTTCTCCCTTAAAAGAAAAGTGCATCGCAAGTTTCTCCTGAGCCGAGTCTCATCTCAATCATTTCCTGCTCTATAGGTCAGATATGATTGGATGGTGTGACGCCGTTTAAACGCTGATGGCGACATCAGACGGCGGGGGAAGAGAAAAACCGAAAATGCTTATCTAACGTATTTTATCTCAGGATAATTTAACAGCCATTAACGAGATCCGGTTCAACTTTTGACCGGTTGGTTGTAACGTCGAACGCAGGTCAAGTGAAAAGAATCGCAAATTGCAGAGATGATGAGTATTTACTGTAAAATAATCGCTCTCTCTTCCCAACACTGCTCGATCGAAGCGTCTTGAAGGCGAAAAAACCTTCTACACCCCCATCATCTCTCATGATTAAAAGCCTCCCTTTAATCTCACAAATGAGCCTCATTAGATTAAAGGAAATTGGCAAACTTTCCAAAAAATTCTGATGAATATGGAACAAATGAATTAAGCGGAACATCACTGCCGACCATTTGGGCTTTATTACGGAGCTGCTCGTCTTCCTGCTAGCGATGGGGCCACCGTTTAAATCTAAATTTAAAAGGGTCTTCCTTCTTTTTTTGTGGAGAACAGATTGCTATTCCCACAGCAGTTGTGCTACCTGATTTCCTCTTCGTCCAAACGCTCGGAGATGAGCCGCTGGATTTGTGTCCCATCAAACGGAATTAAGCATTTGCCTGCTGCATAAGTAATAATTGAACAGAGAATTATTTAGGCGATCTGCATTTCTGAGGCTGCTTTTTCGGGATGAAGCAGGAAGGTGCAGAAAGAATATGTTTGCATGTTTAATGAGTGACTCAGTGTGGCAGCAGAATTCTGGTATTACACGGATGAGATTGGCAGGCTGCCACGCCAAAGGAAGAGCTTTTAATAAGTTATGCATCAGGCCCATAATTAGATCTTACCTCATTTAAAGGAGAGGAAGAATAAAATTAGATTCAGTGGCAATTTAAATTAATCATTTGCTCGACGGCAATCGGAAAAGTACAAGATGTGTCAGGGGGTGAATGATGATTAATTACTAATTGTGAATATTAACACTCGGTGTGACCTCGAACCCTGTCCTCCGATGTGTGCATCAGTGAGAAGCGTCCGTTGTGTATTTAGCATCCCAATGCATTCATTTCATTCCACACATGCGGCAGTTGAGGGGGAGAAATTCCCTTTAACCGGCAGAAACCTCGAAGCAGAACCAGACTCGGTGTAGTTGGCCTCTCGCTGTGACCAGGAGGGAGAAGAGTGGAGAGAGAGGGATGGGGAAGAAAAGGAGAGAAGATCGAAGAACAGTCCAGAGAGGGCTGCAGTGAGAAATATATATCTGTTAATGGAACTTTAGTGGGTCTTCTATGTCGTCATTTTTCCAACCAGCTCTAAAACATGACCAGTCATTAGCTAGACTAACTTTAGAGTACAGTGAAGAAGGAACATTTGGGTTGGACTCAATATTTTTTTTATATATTCATAAACACAGAAAAGAAGAAGGGATTCTGAGCCAAATACTTTTGTTTCAATATAGATACTTACTGAAAGAGCATACATTAAATCGTGTTGCATATCAAACTTTTTCATTACTAACAGTTTTCTATGAACATTCATAGCAAATACAAAGTCAAAACAGCAAAAAGGGAACAAACCCCACCACAGAATTCAGCTTGAAGTTAGAACAGACTTCACTTTTCAGTCGGGAACAAACATGTATTTTTAAAAGAAGATGCTAAAAAAAAAACAAGCCGGGGAAAGAAATAGATAAAATCCTGGGGCATGAGTTAAAAAATGCAGAAGCACAATACCACAATCTGGGACTGGAGTTAAGTAAAAGTGACTTTGGGGACAGGTGATTAGCAGAATGTGCATGCTTGTCACTCTTTGGATAATCGACAATGCAAATATGGATCTAGCTGGTGCAGCTGAAGAAAATGTTTTCCAGCAGAGAGGTTGTTTCGACAGGAACACACAAAAAAAAAAACGTTTCAATTATCTTTTCAGGAAGCGTAATGTGAGTGCAGCTTGATGAATGCAAAACGTCCGTGCAGCAAAGGCCCAGTCAGGAATCACACTCGCCTGATGCATCATCGTGATTAATCTACTTCCAGCATTCCTTAAACTCTATGAAACTGTGCGTGGATAAAAAGATGTGTAAGATTTTTAAGCGTAGTGTGCTGGGTCATTGGATCTGGAAGATGACTGAAGCTTTTTTTTATATTCCACACGATCTCTAGAGTTGATTGATGCAAGGAAGTGAACACAAGTGTGGCTCCATTTCTCGCTCATTAGTCTGATAGCGTCACGTATGACCCCCCCGCTCGCAATATCCCGAGCACAAAGATCCTTCAACAATCCAACACTTCATAGTGAAGCACTTATGCTCAATGTATTACATTTCTATTTCTGTTAAATTAGAAAAAGGCTAAAACTGAAGAAGACTGAAGACTCAATTTCCACCTCCCCCCCCTTCACCTATAGCAGAGAATTGTGGGTCATGACCACAATAACTAGATCATGGCTACAAGCAGCTGAAATGGCTTTTCTTTAGTTGTTGCCTGCAGTCTTCGTAATTGAGTCAGTTGAAACCCACCGACAAGTGACGCCTCGATCACGTGTTCAAGCCGCTGTTGAGAGTTGGAAAGTGCCAGCAGTTCCGATGTGTGTCGAAGGTGTTGTAACATTAAAAAACAAAAAAACAAAACGTATAATTATGAAGTCAAGACGCATGGACATATGTACTCTCTAGAGAATACCATTCTAATTTACTGGAAGTGCAAGTTGCAAAGTTCTTTTGTTAAAGGTAGGGCTGGGTGTTGATTTAAAATGTGCAATGACGTTACTGATCCTGATACCTTCACTTTGATACCGGTTAATAAACAATACTTTTTAACTACCAATTTTATAATATCAGCTTTCAAAAAATAATAACAGTACTGATACCGATACCTTCCCTTTAATACGGGTAACTTAACGTTACTTCTTAACTACCAGTTTTATAACATCAATTCTCAATAAATGACTTCACACAGTAAAAAATTGGGGTTTAATGTTCAGCTTTGGTAGATTTCTACTCCAAACTTTTTTCTTACAAATAAAATGGAGAAAAAAAATTCCAGTTCAAAAGAACTTATTAACAAGTCACAAATCAATCATATTTTATTGATCAGTTTAACTTCAAAACAATCCACACATTTTGATCAGGAATGGGTGCTAAAATGTGGCATTGAAAGAAGAAGCATGTTAAAGTACGTTGTACTACTAAAGTATTTTGCTCAGTGCCACAAAAGAACGAAAGTTTCATACCCAGCCCTAGTTGGTTGGTGATGAAAAGGCAGTTTCATGTACTCTCGGGAATGGAACTCCATCTATTAGGATTGAGTTGTTAATAAGAATCATGAGTAGACTATCAGTCTAGCAGACCTTCAGACTTCACAAGAAAATAATTCAGATCTTTGTTCTTGGCCTCATCTTTTGTTATGAACCAAGAAAGGAGAGAACAAATGAAGTAAAGTTGATAAAAATAATTTGGATACAAACAAATGCACTCAAGAAAAAATATGTAGTATGTTTAGAACAGGGTTCACCGGATCCTTAAAAGGTATTGAAAACATGGCCAGAATTTGCATTAATTTGTCATAAATCACATAAAATAAATAAAAAATAGCTTAGTTAGATGGAGACTATTATTAAAGCAGTAATTAGGGATGGAAACTTTATTGGACAATTTTTGGAGCTGCCAAGTAGTTTAGAACAGACCTGGAAAAAGTGGGGCCCAAGAGGAACATATGGCCTTTTAACTATATTGATGTGGGCTACATGAGGTCAACATATTAACGATGAAATAATGGTATTTGACAATTAATATTTTATGTTTCATGGTATAATCTATTTAACTTGGTAGAGTTCTCATTTCAGGACTTTATTTCAGTTTTTCCTCTTTTTTTGGCCCTTTTTGTGAAAATGTCTTAAAATATTAACATTACTTTCAATAAAAGTGTATATAAAATAAAATGTCCCTTTTAGAATATAACTACACAGTAATACCTCATGCCTCGATGGCCCCTCATAGCAGTAGACGTATACTATGTGGCCCCTTATGAAATTCCAAAGTTAGAGACTCAAAAAGTGTCATTATAGTGTAGTTTCAATAGCCTTCATTTCCTCTAAATAGAACATAATATCACCCCAAAAAAAACAAAATAAACTGTCGGCAAAACGAGCATTCTGTCAGGAAATTGGACGTTGTCTTCACGGCGATAACACATTATGTATTTTGAGCTTTACAGGCGTCTAACTTTAGTTTGATTGTTCGCTATAAGTTCAGAGCTATAAAAGCATATGCAGTCGTTTATTCCCTCATAATTTAGTTATTATCAGATTTTCTTCCATCCTGCGGTTGTGGAAATGGAGGAGCAAACCACTAGTTTAGTTCTCAGAGTTGGATTTAAAAGCAAATCACCCACTAAATATTTCGCTTCTTTTTATTAGTGTTACCTGCTGTTACTATCAGCTCCATCTCAGGAACGGGATTAAAGATTTATCAAGCGTTTACAAACTTGGCGTCGGCGCTGATGGAATAACAAGTGATGCTTCGACCTTAATAAGAGCGGCGATATGAAAATGCATACGGTCTGACTTGTCAGAGCGGGCTCACATTTTTCCGTCAATGTATTTTTCATGAATCTGTATTGAAGTGTATCGACCGTGCGTCAGCCAAGATTAAGTTTGTTTGAAGTGTGCATGGATCTTCCTCTCAGCTACATATTTGTTATGTTTCTGAGAGAGGTCAGCCCCGTGTGAGTGGAAGGATGCAGATATGGATGTTCAATATATCTGACTCTGTACCACACTGGGTGTGTTAAGGGGCGGAACAAATTGTGGAACTATGAGAAATTGATTCGTGCCTCGGCTGGTCCTCTTATCGCTAAACAGAAGATGCTACTTGAATCTACATGCTTCGCGAACACACGTGCAGCCATTTAGAGAAGAGGCCTCACTATCTTACACAAACACTCACGAGGCCGTCCCGGTGTTTCCAGGTAGACGTAGCCCCCTGGGCCGCCGACCCAACCTCCCGCGGAGAAGGAACTCTCATTTTCTTCCTGTCTCCGGGGAAATCTGCCCGACGATATATGAATTGCGTGCTTCCTGGGCGTCGCCTCCGGCTATTGTCTGAGAAGATCAAAAGGAGCCGGGGATGAAGAAAAAAAGTGAAACATTTTTAAAAGCGCCACACAACAAGAAAAGACAAGCCGGAGCTTTGACAAATGCAATTTCTTCAGAGGGGGTTCTGCTTTTTTGTCGGGCTTCAATACACCTTTAATAAAGCAATAAAAGCGTCATGGCGGATGCGGATCACGAGTTTGTGAAACACTTTGTCATTTTTTTCTTTTTTTTTGTCGACCCCGGCGGGTCCGAGCTGGGTGTGTGAGTCAAAAGTTTTCCCTCATAGTTGAACGAACGTTGACCCGCAGGTGTGTGGTCGCTGCACGTGCAGCCTGCTGTGACCCCCCTCTGATCCAGCCTTCAGCAGATGCTGGACGGCTGAGTGGAGACGAGACAGTGAAAAGATGGATGGCATCTGTCTCTCGTGTTTGACAGCCATCGGGGGCCACAATAAAGACAGATGGAGGAGGAAAATACATACAGGCAGAAAGACGGTAATTGGAGTTTTATTAAAACACCTGAGTGGGCTGTTATTGATTTTCTAATTACATTTTTCTTCTTCAAAGTTGTGCACAAACTGAAAAAACATAGGGTTGTCATTCATCGTTTGCCAACTACACTTGGCATGACACCTGGAGCGAGTGTCTCTTTATTAATACTAGTGTTATCAGGCATTCCTTACAACAAATACATCCATTTATAGTTTATAAAAGCAATTTTTTCCCACTATAAGTAGAAAACTAATAGGTTTATTGACCCTAAAAACAGGGGTAGACCACATTATATACTGTGTCAACTCAAAACAAGCTTTAGACTGAAATTGATTGTTTATTATATCATTTTTTTAAATTAATTTTGAATAAAAGGCCTAAAGAAAAAATAAAACGTTACATTTTTTTATATTTAAATTTTGCAATTTAAAATAAAATGCTCAAAAAGCGTTAATATGGCATACAATATATTGTGTAATATATAGTTTGATATACATTTAATTGAAAAATATGATATGATAAAAGCATTACAAATAAGTAGGAAACAAAGAGAAAAAGTTATAAGTTGAACTAAAAATAACATTGTTAGTCATCCATCAGAAACACCTATACATCTCAGTTCCTATATTGTATCATTTCGACCTCATATATGCCGCATAGATAGAGTCACTGGGCCACGTGTTGCCCTCAGGCTGCACTCTGCCTGGTTATTCTCTAAAACAAGGATTCAATCAGTTAATTCTAGCTGTCAAACTCATTGCCCCTTGGGCCAAATCTGACTCACCAAGCAATTTCATGCGGCAACTGTAAATCAAAGAAAATGGTTTGTTCTAGTGATGGACTGATGAAGCTTCATGAAGCTGAGGCAACATCATTTGTGAGAATTTCAGTGAAAAGCAAAAGAAAACATACAATATCACCGACCTGTTAACCTACCTTTCAGACTTCCCTGTTGAAGACAGTTTGGTAAATATTATGGATGTATATTTCCACCACTAAGGCTGATTTGATACACATCTCGATACACTGGCAACGATACGATGCGATTCACAGAAATCCCTGTCAGAGCATTGAAATGTATTCACAGCAGTAACAATGAAATTCTAATAAATAAATAAGAATATTGGAATTCCAACATGTAAATGTAATATTTTTTTTAAGGTTTTAAAACTTTAAACACTGGCAATTAAACAACCATTAAACAATACTTATGTCCCCAACACCTACTTCACTGAATTATCTATTTAATGTGACTTAGTGTCAACCGTGCCATGTTGCCAGGTTGGTGGTGTCAATGTATTAGATAGATCATTGGCATTGTTTGAATATGACGTAAGTCTTGTCAAATTGAACTGCACACTGGAAAAAACGAAATAATTCCACAAATTTAACCCTAAAGTCATTTAAGCACGTTAAATGTCTCGTCACTTGTGCGTCCATCATTGTTCAAGTTTGTTGCATGGTGCCTGAGGACGAGAAATTGAAATTGGCCGATCCAAAAAGGCTGGAGTTGATGCAACGTGAAATCACTGGCAAATTAAACCGATGCACCTTAAATCTACCGATGCAGCTGCATCTTACATATTTGTATCGATGCACCGATGCGAATCGATGAAGCTCCACATCACTAGTAGATTAATAGTTTGTCTCAGCCTGAAACCTCTACCGCTAAAAAATGTTGGCCTCTTGTAAGATTGACTTTGAAACCCATGATCAAGTTTCCTCAACATTCATATGTTGCAGATGACATATAAAGCCTGACAATGAATTGCTCTGAAAGTAAGAACCAGAATTTTAAAGTTGATCCTGAAAGATACTGGCAGCCAGTGAAGAGTTTTAAGTTTAAATCAGGGAAATGTGAGTTCTTTTACTTGAGCGGGTCAGAAGTTTTGTAATAACTGCAGGCGAGACAGCTCTCTCTTGGATTCTGGTGTCATGAGAGATTGTGGGATCACAAATAAATTGCTTCCAGTCATAGTAGTCCAACATAAACAACATCAGTTGAGTTTTAACAAGTAGGAGTGAACTCAATTTCAATAGTACAGTCATCAAATACAGAACAGAAACAGAGCTCCATCCAATAAAAAGCAACTTTCCGTTTAAGTATGAGTTACATCTAACATTATTATTGGCAATTAAGTCTTTTAAAATGTATTTAAAATTATGTTGTTAAATCAAAGTCGGATCCTTTCACCACCCATTTGCTGGAGTGTTGACCCTCATATTGTAGCGGTGACAAGAAATAATAAATTCTCCAGATTAGAAGCTAAAAAGGTGCAAGAAACTACGGGATTAAGTTCCCACTGTGCATCCTTAAAGTGTTTAGTACCTGCAGAAGGTCTAGGGAGTACAATAGTTTCTATTGTGTGGAAAAAAAACAAAACTCCAGGATGTCACCTCAATCCATCAGCGCTAAATAAAATCCACAAATGGTGTTTTCAAAATACATTCTTGACACCTTTTTAACATAAAAGCCAGTAAAGAGAACATTTATGGTCCATATCTGTGGTATAAAACATTATATAACAATCTGAACTGTATGTAATTCATTGGAACAATATGCTATTACAAGCTTACGAAGGGGCTGCATGTTGCCAACCTGTGTAAAACATGTAAATGTGTGAAAATCCCGGTGAAAGTGAACCTAAGATCACTTTGCTATGCAAATCCTCCGCCTCATCATGTTATGACACACAGTAAGTTTTATGATCCGCTTTATTCTGTCTCCTCTCATGACACCAGAAGTCTTCCCTTCGCTCTCTCGCCTTTTTTTTTTTAAATTTCAATTCAAACTTTAAAATCACTTCACATTTGCGGAGACTTTTCCAAGATAAAGCTGGTTGTCAGAGCAGATGCGCAGCCAAGATGGATGTGTTTTCGCCGTGGATGGCCGAGGAGTTGCAAGGCTGGTGTCAATGCTGTCTGGCCCGACATTAATGGCCTGTCCTCTGAGGGCTCTTCAGAGACATTAGCCTCACCTGCAGCCAGTGACCTCACACTCTCTGCTGCACGGACAAGCAAGCCTCACATCTGCCACCACACATCATACTCTCGGCTGGCATTAACCTCCTGAGAGAAGACACTATCCTGGGGCAAATCTTGGAGCAGCTGAACTCCAGAGGCTCCGGGATATTTATACAACGGAGACTCTGCAAGATCAAATGCTTGACCTTGAGGTCAACATGAATTGACATTCTTTAATTAAATACTCTACTCAATAACTCAGAAAAAAAAGTTATTGTTAGGAACGGTTGGACAAATTTTGGCCTACGGACTGAGTTAGACATCTGTGATACACAATTAAATAAATAATCCATCGTTTTGACGTGAACGACCTCCCTTGCTTCCATAAATACACAGGCAGTTGTGAAGGTCGTTCATCTTGACCCAGAAGCAACACAAGGGACACCACAAACAAAATTGTTATTGGCCTCTGGGTCACCTTGACCCAGAGATAACACAAGGATCAAATCATTCTTAACATTTGTCAGTGTTTATTGTCAGATTTAGGGGTTTCTTAAGAGTTATTTTATTTCTTAAATCAGCTGAAGGGAACGAGTAAGCATTGCTGTTCACTCCAGAGCTGATATTTACTTCAATGTCACTGCAATGACGCATTAAAAATACATCAATGCAATGGCAGGAGTGGATCCTCGTCCGCTGTTTGTTTGTCACCAAAGAAGAAAAATATTTTTATTATTATTCATTTTATTTAAAAGAAAAAGGAATTAAAAGGAAGATGCGTTGATCAGTTACAAAACATCGATACACAATATATTGTGATATTTCTGGTCAGATATTGTATTGACATTTGACATCATTGCATCCATATTATTTTCATTTGAATTTAAATTGTATATTTAAAATTTACGGAATTTTTGTGTTGCAATTAAACATCCGACCGCTAGATGGCAGCAGTACTTACTGTCTCTCCAGCGAAAGGAAAAAAATAAATACCGTGAGATCACTGCAATGACTGAGGACAAGAGGACATGATTGATTCTGACATTTGGACATATTTTCGTTTTAAAACATATCAAGAGTAATTATCCTCCATGTGACATCATGGTAAGGGCTTAGTGCAACTCAAACTGTTATTGAAACGAAGCCCTTGTCTCACCTTGCATCTAAAGTGACCTCACTTCCTGTGTGTATCTATCTTGTTGGGTTGCCATCCTCCAAGTATTCACAGTTACTTGTTAGCTAATGCTAAATACTATCTTGTTTGTTAGTTAATGTACAATGAAAATAGTCAGAATTCAACTCTTGTTTCCTGGTGGTTTGTTGCTTCTTTGAGGAAATGTTTTTTCTTCAACTGCACAAGTGATGCAGATTCTACTCCTGTATCATAATTGTACACTGACATGTATAATACGCCAGTTTAATTTAGGAAAATGTTCTATACCAGCTGCCTAATATGAGCATCTGCTTATAATTGCCCACATCCACTTTTCAAATTGCATGATGTTCCGGCCCCCGTATTTTTCCACCCACGATGTCTAACAGCCTCCAATCCCTGCCCTCCATTAGCCAAACACAAAATAGATGAAATGCTACCTAGATTAATTGCCCTTCAGCTTAGCTTCCTATCATCATCCGCCATCCAACATGCGCTTTTTCATCATGAAAATGAACCTCATCTCCGCTTGACTAATACCACCGAATATCTTAAGTAGCGGCTTTGATGATTCTTAAAAAAAAAAAAAAAAAAAAAGAGGAATAGGTAAGTCATTGATCTTTGGTTGCCGGAGCTTTTTTATTCTCTTTCATATCCAGGCGGCTCTGCATTCCTACTTTTAGCTGCAGTGGAGTTTGTCAAATTTGGATATTTTCTCTGATCAAGTACCTGAACTGCACAAGTGCTCAGCCTTACTTTTTAAGGTTAAAACTGTGTGCGCGTTGCTCCGAGGGCATTTTTAAACACTTGTAGAGCACGAACTGTGAATAATGTTTGTCTTTTTACATAATTTGTAACATCGCCGATATTTTCCTCCCACCAGAATTCTATTTTCAAGCATTATATAAATTGCAAGGGGAGTTGCTCTGCTTAGGGAATAACGTCTGCCTTCATTCTAGCTTCTCAGATAAATCTTTAATGATCCAGTACCTTCTTGCTAATTTGGTGGACCTTTTAGATTAAAAAGCAGCCAAACATACGGGAGATTATGGGATTTAGTGGAATGGGAATTACACTCTGGTTCTTGACATTTCTGAACCGACTCTTAAATGGGGCAAACAGCAAATCTCGGTCTTACAAAAAAAAAATCGCGAGCGGGGTCTCCCTTCTTAAAACCGACACCTCGGGGGTTCTTTAAATGAGTTTCATCCAGGCTTACTTCAGAGTGAGACTGTATTCCACCGAGGGGCAGATTTGCATAAATAGAATCAGAAAAAAAGATACTTGATGCCATGAGAAAGGATAATGTCTTTGCTGTGTTGCGCTAATTAGTGAGACGCTGTCCTACATACTCCGGTGCCCGGGATCACCATTTCCTGCCTTAATTCAGGAAGTTACAAACAGCAGCCCCGATGGTGCCAGGTAGTATCTGGAACAATGCTGACTATTTTTTTTTGTTTTACATAAGGAGGAAAGAACAGCCCAGTTTTGGCGGGTCAGGGAGGACTCAAAATTGTTAAATTTAAGTACAAATGTTTTGGCAGTTTTGAATTTAATGTAACATTGGTGTAAATTACATGTATATTACTAAGCCAACTAACCCGGATGATTTCAAGAAAGGCTTCAAATAGTAACTGTATAATAAACAATTATTCTTATAAAAAATGCCACTTTTAATGTACAGTATGACTACGACTGTTTTTTATGACACTTTTTTACTGGACACAATCTAATAAGTACAATGTACTTTTATCACTTTTATAATGCTAGCTTGCGTGACCACATCTAGTACTACCATAGCAGCTGCGACTGCATTTATCCCAAATATATTTTGAAGAATGAACTACAGTTACAAATACTAGTGATGGTCTGATGAGGCTTCATGAAGCAGTGTCATGTTGTTCAGAGGTCAGTAGGTGGCGCCATCAGTTTGAAAATTTGGAATTAGAACAACTTTTGCTTCTACTACAATAATACGGACCGCTCCAGCAAGTACCTAAAGACGTACTACATATACAATAACTACTTGAGCTACTACAGCTTCCTCTTTCCTCTAAAGCTACTACTCAAAACAAGGAAACATCTATTTTAAACTTTACAGCTAGTACTACCATGAACAGCTAACAACACATACATGATTAAAACTTCAGCACATTTAAAAAAACAATTAATTGAAGTGTACAACTACTTTTACTTCTCTTACTATATATAAACTATACAAACTAAGGCTTCTTCTACAATTACTACTCTAACTACAACTGCACTCATTTGTTTTTGCTAAACTATACAACAAAGTTAGAAAGTATGAGCTACATATTCAACATACTTATTACACAATTGAGATTTCTGCAGTAAAATACTTACATTTATCTCTCTTAAGGAAACAATCTTGGGATAACTTTCAACAGATTTAAGATGTTTTGCATTGTTTAGTTGACAGCACAATCACTTATGATGAAAGTGTGTGTTCTACAACACTCTTGGGCAATACAAACAAAGTGGTAATCCATCTGGCAAATCTTTTCATTGTTCCTCAGTAGATACTATTCACATATAGTTGTTTAGTTAGCATCACAGCAGGCACTGGTGAGAAGAGTTGAAGCTGTATTTTTAAAGTGTATAATTATCTCATTTCCAACCAATTTTTAACGTTTTAACAAAATACTCCTCGAGTTATGCTTTTTAAAAACAAAGGAAAGATCACTGGGCGTAACATTACATCCTTAGCGGAGATAATGGAATCATGATTCTGGGCCTTTTAAATCCCCCTAAAGACTCTCCAAAACATCACATTTGGCATCTTCCTTCACCCCCAATTCTCATGCCAAAGTCATTACAAAGCCCATGTTAACACTGTGTAACGTGGTTCAGTGTGGTGCAGCTTAAAAGCCTCATTTAATCAGAAGAAACCGCTTCATAATCTATTCACCACTTAAAATTCTGATTTGGATGATTGTAAGTAACCCCCGAAGGCCTTATGTTTGCCGAGCACCCCACTCTCATCATCGGAGCACATTTCGAAGCAGCCAGTCAAGATTCCCTTTTAGCTCATCGACTGAGCACGAGAATATGCTTTTTGGATGCTAAACAGGCGGAGCTGCTAATTTCTAAGGAGCTTGTTTCTCCTGGAGCCAAAGTTGTCCTGATTCAAAGAGTCAAAATGGATGGTTGCAGGTGTCCATGAGGGAGTGTTCAGGTATCTCATCAAAAGCATCTGCTACAAGGTGTGCAGATTATTTTGAACAATGTGAACAGATTGAAAGCAGATCCTTTAAAAATAATATTTTAAACAAGTAGATGTAACTAGCTGTTGATGATACATAAGTGGACAAAGCAGAAAATGAAAAAACTGATGTGGTTCTTAATAGGGCTGCTCAAAATGGACAAAATGAAGCATCAAAAGTAAAGCAAACAAGGCTGAAAACTGAAACCAAAACAAAATATTACGCTAATTATTGTTACCATTTATGGTTATTACTGTGTGCTTACCTCACTAAAATCAAGGCATTGCAATTCCTTCAAATGTTTCAAACAATAATTAAAATGAAATTCAAATGATGGAAATAATCTGTGACATTTAGACAATGCACAAGATACAATAAAAATACATTCAAAACAAACTGTTGAGTTGTCAAACTAAGCCACACTCATGACCAGAGCACTGGCTGCTTACTGAAAGATTTATACAACTATGAATTGTAAATCATTTTCTCTCATAAAAGCAAGTGAATTTATTCAAGTGCATTATAACAATCATGTGTAGGATTAGGGCGACAAAGTGCATTCAGAGCAAGTGCCAGATAAGCCGATCGGCCTGGCATATGAGAACGATTTGAGGGATTCTGTTGTGAAAGGGTACATAAATAAACATTTGTCAAATGAATAAAATCATAATAATAATGAATAGTTTAAATTAATTGAAACAATTAGCAGAGAAATTAATTCATCATAATTGTTAGAAAGCGAAAGTCTTTTTTCTGTGTTTGTTTGTTTATAGATTCTCTTTCAATATTTCCCAAGCATCCCAAGTTCTCCGATGTGGTAAATCACCAGATGATGTGGACAGGAACAACAGCAAATTCCAAAAATAACAAAACAAATATTTATTTTCCAGGCACTTCCTGTTCAAGCAAGGCTCTGGCTCATCGGCACTGCTGTCAGGAGCGGGTCAGGGTTACCCCCTGACCTCCGGCACGGTCTACTCTCCTCCACCAAGGCCTCTTCCTCGCAGCAGCGTGACCCGACCACTGTTTACCTTCAACAAGCCTCACCGCTGCTGCAACTGGAAGTGCACGGCTCTGTCGGCGTCCCTGCTCACCCTAACGCTGGCCCTGCTGCTCACATACGTCATCGGTGAGTCCGTCGGGGTCTCGGGGAAAATGTCCTCCTTGAATCAATCAGAAACAAATTAGTAAAACACTGAAGGAGTTACAAGTCTACAGTGGAACATTTATGATGCATTCACCTGATCCCAGTGATGAGAAGTTATGTTTTGAATCAAGTTCACATCCATACATACAAACACATTGTAAGGAAGTAGTTCAATATTGATAGTTAAATGTAGTTTAAGGTAATTAACCTTAACATCTTAAAGTGTCATCCTATCTAGGAAATGCATAGACCATCTGAGATACAGGGTATTAGAGTTATCTATATTGTGATAGCCAGCTCTTAAGCCAGCCCAAATACAGACCAAATTCACCTGCAGATGAGTCAAGAGTTAGGCAGACTTCTCCGTACAATAAGTCATACATATTATTAAATAATGTGTCTGTCTCTGAGAGCAGAAAACAAGAGTTATCTAATGATACCTTGCATGATGACAGTAATATAATCGGATCAGTTCACTGAGAGGGAGCAAGATAAAGAGGCAGTGGTGTTGGAAAAGAAGTGAAGACATGTACATTTTGCTTTCCTTAAAGGGCAACTAATGTCAAACTCTAATCTCAACTTTCCTGACTAACTTACATGTATCAAATGTTGAAGTCTTCCTCTTCCAGATACAGTTAGTCCCTCATCATAACCATGTTTTGAACTTATTACTTTATAAAGTTCTCCCCGGACTGAAATCTCAGCGCATGAGAGGTTACGAGGGTAAATTCCATTACCTAATTATATGCTTCACTCTTCCCCCAGCCAGCTGTAAGTTCACCCCAATTGTTTATAAAACAAGTCTCTTGGAGGTGGAAACTTCCATGGTTGATAAATCTTAATGCTTGACCAATCACAGAAGAGTGGGCGTGGTTATGGTAAACGCGATTTCATCTCCCAAAAAACTTTTCAGTGGGCGGGGCTTAAGCACATTTTCTAATGCAAATATTTAAATGAAAATAGAGTTTTGTACAAACAGACACACACTGATGAGTACAATAGAGCTAACATTTAAGACACACTTAAATCAACATCATAGTTTTGGTTCAAATTGAGGATTTGTCAAGTGGTAGCATACCAGCTGAACACAGGTCTCGGTATTAACCCGTAAAAAAAACAATTCCAGTAGTGTCATTTTCTAACAATAAATGTATCAAATAGTTAAAAGAGGCACTTCATTAGCTCAGTTTGCTCATTTAAAGTTCTCACCATGCTATTAAGGTGGAAAAACAACTATTGTTATAATCACAGCAGTTGAATAACTGCCCGATATTGTCGTCTATCTACCATTTTTCAACGATTCAACCGCCTTACAATCTTAATAAACACAAGCGACTGCTATATAATTGCCGCACATTGCAAGAGCGAATGAGAATTTGTGATAATTATCTTTCTGGAATGATCAACGGGCGACAAAAACAACCCTCAAATGAATGCTTCTGTGCTTCTCACCTCGTCCTATCGTGATGGTAACGCGTGCCTGAGTGCGGAGTCATCAGCATGGAGCCATCCTTCATTGATGTTTCGCTGCTTTAATGACTGCTTCCCAGATTGGTGGGGCAGCGGTCAGGGATGGCTACCTGCCGTTCCCTGCAGCTGGACTTGAAATGGAAGACGTCTGGGTGGCGTTTGTCTTGTCTTTTCAAGCAGCTCTGACATCACCACTTAGTGCCGTGAGACTGCTGTCTGAGTCAGAGTGGCTCGGCTGCTCATCGTATAAATTTAAGAGACACGCCAAGATCTATTGACTAAATCGACCCCATTTACTTTCAATATTTGCTAGAAAAAACTCATCATAAGCCTCATGTTATGGCTAAATAACACATTAATGTTATTTGAGATGCTTGTCAAATGAATTGCACGTATCTAAGTGATTTCTTTTTCGTAATAAATTCCCAGAATTACCATACAAAGTGTTTTGGATTGTTTAGATGTTATTACAGTATTTGTAAAAAATTAAGACTGACCGAAAGTCCAGGAATAAAAGTTTAAACAAACGTCTGATTGAAGAAAATTCTGTTCAGGTCACTACAGTTTTGTTTTGTATAGTGTTTACAGCTAAATTATTTTTGTCTATGCATCCAAAAAACATACGTACTAACAATAAGAAACCTGCAGTTTTTCAATCTGTTTTTTAATGCGTTTACTGATGCATTGAGAAGACACTTTTCTCCAAAGCGACTTTTTCCCCACCAAGAGCCGAAGTGCAAGAAGTGTCGAGGATGCTAGGGAAGTACTGATAAATGCTTCGACAGGAGCTACTCCCTGAACAGCAGGATTTTTGAAGGGCTTCTTGAACACAGGCAGGTATGCTCGGCACGTTGTTCCGCTGGCGTTGGACGACACAAGAGATGAGCCCGGTTTGTTCTGGTCCAAGGTTCTTGGACTTCCAGACGACACACTCTTTCGTTTGAGCCGCTGTGGTCGAACTTGAACCTTTTACTGAACGGAAACTGAAAGCTGTACTTATGGTTTTGAGATAAAATAAATAAATAAGTCAAACAACACTGCCCAAACTATTTCTAGGGAATAAAATCACTTTCTACCAAAATATCAGTGAACTAATTCATACAGCTGCATTTCACCGTCAATATGCATGCACTTAGATACACCGTATATAACCGGAAACGTCTAGTTTGCAGCCTTTAGAAACTATTCATATAAGTAAGTAAGTCATGATGCATTGGCATAAAAAGGGGCGTGGACTACCTCACAGATTCAAACCCCAAAGCCCCAGTTCCCTAACTTCAGATGGTAATAATGTATTTTGTTTAACCTTTATTTATTAAAGATAAAAAAACATTATGATCCCTTTCACAACCTGACCAGAAAGGCAGCAGCACACATCACAGTTGAACAAAAAGGAAGGCAACAAATACAAAACTGAAAATATAAGACTGCAACTGGACAAATAAAGGGCAGGAGATGTGGCTACTATAACAAATTAAAAACGTATCCACTGTTCAGTGGATTTCCTTTGTCTGTCTTTTAGGATGGTCTGGATGAAATAAAAGTTACAGCAATTTTAGTTCAGTTCCAATTCCCAGTAGCGTGGGAAGAGTAACTTTTGGTCCGAAAAAGCTGAACTTAAGGCATGATGACTTCTGGTTCGGCTTAGAAAGAAAGAGAAGAAAAAAAGAAGTGAAGCAAAATCAAATCTTGAACAGAAAATTGTTGAATGTCTGGGGTGGTCGAAAAAGACATGAAGAGAAGAGAAGAAAAAAGAAAGGCAGCTCAGAAGGGAGATCTGTCACCAGCTGCTCTGGCAGAACCAAAGTACAACTGATAGTTTACTTAAAACACATCCATGGAAAAAACAAGCACCAGGCCAAGGGCAGGAAACTCCTAAAGTGATCCAAAGCCAGAGATCAAGAGAAAGATGCTAACAAAGTTAGCAATATTGAGACTTTGATTTGAGGTTATGAGACTATTATGACTGGTTAAGCGCCTCATTGAATACACTTAAGTGGTGGTCATTGTTTTCTCATCATCAATTCAAGTATTGTTTTCTTTTCGCGGCGATCATTAAAGTCGACGCTGATAGCATCCCAGTCATCACAAACACTATCGCAACGTATCGCTTTCTCCACCCAGACGACGTTCAGTATCGGTTAAAAAGCCATTACGAGCGCTGAGGAATGTGAATCTCCATGTGACACAGACTCCCGGTTATGGCCTTGTTTATCGCCGGCCATGATTCAATGTCCTGATCAAAAAAAGCTGAGAGTTCAGGGCCGCGGTTCATCACTGGCATAATCAGTTCCCCCGCCTGTAACATGCTACATTTATTCATCGATCTCGCTCCATCCCAGGCCCAGCCTTGGCCCCTCGGCTTTTCCACCTTAGCGCATCCGCACGAGTGCAGATATCTGAGCCCTCGCCCCGGCCAGTTCATTTACCGCCTGTGGTGGCGCTCAAGGTCACATCGGAGCAGTCAGGGGTTCGCATTAATCACACACACACACATCTCGGAGACAGACATCACACACATGCGGGTGAATCCATGCAGATTAATCCCCGGGCTGAACCATGCTATTCCATTAATGTCCCGGCCCCAGTAATTAGTGCATCACTGCGGCGCGTGAGTGATGACTTGGAGACGACATCACCTTTTAATTGGTGTCATGCTCCACTCCTGCTTGGCAATGATTGATCTCTATTTTGACATCCCCATGGCAACGGGCGCCCGAGATGTATCGGGCGCGGGCCCCGGATGATATGTTTCGGCAGTAAATCAAAGATATTCAAATGCGAGATGAAGGGGCAAGCGTGTTTCCTTTTGTCTGGAGGCGGAGGTGGGAGATCGCTGGGATGATAACACTTCGTTCATGACGGAGCGGATTGTGCGTCTCAACTGATCGTTCATTAATTTGCGGCATGTAGAAGAAAAAAAATGCTGGTCGTTTTTTCACGTCTTCGCCTCAAGTCTGCCCTGCAGATACAGACAGTTAATGAGGGATTTATCTTATTAGCATTCATCGTTTAATAAAGCAGATACATGAAAGAAGAACATTGTGAGGAACACTGAATGATCTTTGATTCCAAATACACTTATCGCCTGTCACTCTTATCAGAATCAAATCAATGCGCACCATAGATCAACACATTTAATAACATCCTGTCATTGGATTAAAATATTAAAACTGAGGTTTACATCAGCATGTCTATATTTATAATTCAAATCATTTTTAATTTGTTGGGCCCTTTACATCCATTGAGGGAGCGAGATATATCACGATAAAAAGGCAAAACGAGGATATTGGTTTAACGATAAAAGTTCTCATTAAACATAAAAAACTAGCGATTTTAAAACAGAACATAAGACTATCTTAATGGGTGGAAGGAAAAGTTTGACTGAAATAACAACTTGTGTGACTTATTACTGCTGCCGCTGATGCAAGTCCTTAAAATGCCATTTAATGTGTTGATTTAATGTGTCTTAATTACATCTTGGACCTCTTTTTTTACTCATCAGTATGTGTCTGTTTGTACAAAACTCTCTTTTTATTGAACTATTTACATAAAAAAATGTTCTTAAGCCTCGTCCACTGAAAACACTTTTTCTGGAGATTAAATCTTGTTTACCATAACCACTCTTCTGTGATTGCTCAAGCATTGAGGTTTGTCACTGCACGTCATCAATCCTGGAAGTCTCCACATCCAAGGGACTCGTTGTATAAACAAAGCAGGCCGTGATTACAGCTGGCTGGAAGAGGATTGAAGTCAATTATTAGGTCCCATAATAATATAGTACATTTGATTTATATAGCACTTTTTAACAGTGGTTACAAAGTGCTTAACATAAAAGCAAACAACTACAGTTAAAAATGACACAGTACATTAAAACAGCACAGTAATAAAACAAGATAAAACAACACATGTTCCATTTAAGGAAAATATTATTAAATGAGAGATAAAAAAAAAGAAAATAAAGTAGATTAAAAGCCCAATTATGAACCCAGTTAAAAGGTGAAAAGGTGACATGGCATAATGGCAAGTCTGTAAAAGTTTGTTTTTAAAAGAGATTTAAAAGAAGGAACAGACTCAGCCAGTCTTATCTCCTCAGGCAGGCCGTTCGAAAGTCGGGGTGCCCTGATAGAGAAGGCTCTATCCCCTGTTTGATTTTAGCCTCGACTTTGGAACAGCTAACAGGGCCCTGCTGAGGATCTAAGACTGGCTGATAGGGTGTCAGCATGTCTGCGATGTAAGAGGGAGCCAGACCACTTCAAGCTTTAAAAGTAATGTGATGTCATCTGTTAAAACCAGTTAAAAATATTGCGAGAGAGGGATTTTTGAGAGATGCCAGGGAGGAGGGAGTTACAATTATCTAAACGGGAGAATATGAGGGTATGGACTCTGGTCTCGTAACCTTTCGTTCGCCAGGATTACAGATGGAGGATAACTTTATAAAGTAATAACTTGATTCACTGAATCTTGTAGAGGAAAACTTTAACATTTGGAATATGGGAGTGAGTCAGGAGAGTTGAGTTTTCACTTGAGTTGCTAGAAAATGTAAATTTAAGAATTTCACCATACCATCAAATCTTTATATTAAATCAAACTTTATGTGAATCTGTTAAAGCCATTGTCCTGCACAGGAACCTTTTTTTTTCTGGGTATACTGTAAAAAGATCTCCTTGGCAACAGTATGTTCCATGGAAGTGCTATTCTTATTTGTTTTGAGACAACAGACGTGAGATACATTAATGACTTCTTAATGTTTTTTTCAGGATAAGACAATGCACAACATTATATTCTCACTTGTTATTAAATATGTGCCTGAACGATCTAATTATGAAGCATATAAATACAAATCCAAACACTCTCATGAATGCAAACACACACGTGTGTGTGAATGCAACATCCTGCATCTTTAATACATGGCACATGAAGTCAATTGAATAGATGGATTTTAACTTGCTCAGAGACCAATCGGCCCACGTTTAACTCAACAATTATAAATGTTCAATATCATCTAAAGCTCCTCTTAAGTAGAGATTAATGCTGTGACAGCAAACAGTCCCATGTGTCTCATGTTTGGTTAAGAGAATTAAATTATTCTTTATCTCGCGGGAAGGAGACGCACGCGTTCATTTATGTTGATTAGCAAGTTTCATGTTTGATTAAGCACAGAAATAATTGACGGTCAGGTGATCGTGACATAAGTTGTTAGCGGCAGGATTTACCGCAGGTACTGAAGCTGCCGCTTATTCCCTGCAGCTGCGTCTGGATGTCTTCTCGATGCTCTGCCAGTGTTGTTCCGTGGATGCTGATAACTTACTCGGTAGCACAAAAGAGACACTTTTCTTTTCAGGCGTGCCAGGCGGACGCAGAGGGAAAAAAAGAATTGGAGACGGTCCATTGTAAGATCGGCTTTAGACAGCTGCTAGTTTTGGCTAATTTCTCCTCTTTTCAGTGAGTTCAAACTTTTTGAAGTTGCCGCAGTCTTTCAGTGACTCAGCGTTAAAAAGACACTTTTTTGATTATGCCTCGTGTAGGAAGGGGCACCGGCGAGGACAGATAATTGCGCCTACGCCAGAAGCATAATAATAACTCAATAATCAGATTGACCTCAGAGTAATAAAGGAATCTGGAGCAACCGAGATCCTGAGACATCAGCAGAAACAAAAAAAAAAAGTGCAAACACCGAGTATTTATAACCAGATACCAGATAAATTGACTTACCCAGACATTGAGGCGAAAAACCGTTTTTCCTCATCATTTATGAAAAGGTGTGAGTTGAAAGTCATGAATTCAGGGATCACTGGCAGAGCATGACCAAAAGGGAATTGAGCCGAACAGTCTGGATGAGAGCTGTTTGAATTGGCCGTGAGGTGATGTAAGAAGATTTGGAGCGAGAGAAAGTCAACAGGTGAATCTGCGAGCGCGTCAGATGGAGGTCAGGAAAGGACCCATCAAACATCCTGTTGTCAGGTTTAAGTGGATGGCCGGCAGATATTGGTTTTTATGAGGAGCGCCAATATGGCAAAGATAAAATATTATATAAGAGATGATGTAAAATAAATGTGCTGATCAGTCGTTTAAAATGAGGAGGGCAAAAAGTGCCATGATATTATGAAAGGTTTTTCTTTATTCTTACAGATTACATTTCTTTATTTTAGGATACATACATTGTACATAAATTACCTACTTTATGTATAAGGAAACATCAATACACTTGAATATCCGAAAGCTGATTTTCTTCACAATACCGAATCAATATAAAATATTACATTTTATTTAAATTAAGTGGGTGAATAATGAAATATATACTTTTTTTATTAAAAATTAACACAAATATATTCACAGGCTCATTTTTGTGTTGCATCAGTCATCACGCAGCAATAAAACCCCATGAGATCCCTCCGGTAACTGTGCACGAGAGGATACAGTAGAGCCCAGCGGTGTTAAAAGCAGATGTTTGGAAGAAATTTAATTTTAAAACAAATGAAAGCAGTTCTGACTTTGTCAAGAGTCATGTGGTCTGTAGATTCTAACCTTCTTCCTACACTATAGCAATATATCACACTATATCGTATGGTTGACCGTGTATCGTATGGTATATATATATATATACCAGTGGCCGCACATTGTATAACTGCAGGTTATATAACCTTTTAAAGTAAAAAAAAAAGTATAATCCTTAGAATAAATTAGAATAAACAAATTGAAGAAAGCTACATTGAATTATCCTCAATTCTTAAAGCTCATAGTGCAAGTGGCGTGACTCGTTCATTAGTTTGAAAAAGGAAAGTAACCCGGCAAATCATGAGCCACTAATTTTATGTATCAAATTAGGGTTCCAATTAGCAAAACAATAGTACGTTGCATGATTGCGCAGATAAAGCTGTGCCTAAGTGATTGCAGAAAATGCCCCCTGTTGCGATTTGCTTGGGCGCTGCTCCCTTCTTTCTGTAGTGCCCTCTTCCCTCTCCTCCCACACCCCCTGGTGTTGCATGGGCTGTGAATAGCTTTGTTAATTTGTTTATCTCCCAACGTTCCCCCTGCCTCCTGCAGACGTGGCTTGTTATTAAGCACAACACGGCCATCAGATATGAGGCGAAGGCATTATGATTGCGAATGGGCCATTTAAGGAGAGATAGAGGACAGATTAAGATTGCATCTGTAATCTTGAAGAATACTGCTGCGGACATCACGCCGGGTTGCTCATTATCTATTTTAAGCCGCCGTAAAAAAAACAAAAAAACACCTACGATCATTGTAAATTGGCCATTTCCGACGTCGCCACACGTCACTTTGTTTCCCCTACATCCTCCGTTTGAACTCCAATATGATTTGAGTGAGAAAAGATGACAGTTATCTCTATGGTAACAAGACGAAGCATCTGACGCAAGTGCAATAAGCAAGTCAGCAGCAGCCTGCAATCAAATAATCACCTCCAAATCACATTTCAGTCAAACAGCAAACACTGTAAGGGACAATCATCTTTATAGCTCTGTTGTGCATTACATGGTGCTCCGGGGTACCTGGCGCTTCCATAAAGAGCCAAATTACTATCAGAGCCTTTAAGTTAATTACTTTCCAGCTTCTGCTGTCGCTTAATCTGCTTACACTGTTTACTTGCAATTGAAAGTATGTACCTTAAGAGATAACGTTATAAAGGTTCAAGGTCAGGGTGACATCAACGTTGACATGTCAACAATCATATGTCTACGGTTAAGAAAAAGTAGTTAAGTAGTATGGCTTTGAAATTGTGGTTATTATATTGCTAGTTTATTATATTATTCCTCCATTGTGGGAGGAAAACTATTAGTTAGTGCGGTTGAGTATCAATCGAACATTTCTAGTAGTGATACTGATTCTTAGACTTTGATTCCGGTTTCTGAACGATACCTTTGTCGATACCAATTTCATTAGATCAATAACTAACAAACAAAGAACATTACAAACTGTACAAATGTTTTCTTTTTCTTCCACTTAACCTTTCAGCTTTGGTAAATTTCCATTTTAAATGTGTTTTTCCCAGAAAAAAAAGAATAACAAATACTGGCAAAGAACCTTTGCTCTGTGCTTGTGTGAAGACAATGGTGTACTGTTCCTGAAGTGAACATTCTAAATACAATATTGTTAATTATCCAAACTAAGAGGCCATTATTATTATTGTTTATTCACAGTTAATTGATTCTTGATTATTTTGTATTCGCTCCACATCATGAACCCTTGACATGATGAATTTAAAATAATGGAACTTGTGAGTATTTGTATTGTATTATGTTATAAATGGCAGAATTTTCATAGAACTGGAGCAATATCATTAATGTTCTGAAAATCTCAGATAAAATGATCAAACAAAAAGAATTAAAACATTTTAACTGATATAATTATTTAATTCAAACCCTTGATAAGGTGTATTTTTGCCTAATAAATCACAGTTATGGATACCAGCGCATGGTGATTAAATGTTCTGGTTATTACCAGGAGCCAAGGTCTCAAGCAAGTTCAAACAATTCAATATGGTGTATATGCGTTTGTTACTTTAATAGTAACAGTTATGTTCAACCTTACCTGACCTGTTGTATAATTGATAGGCAAATATAGGATTTTTTTTAAAATTAATTTTATACAAACTAGCAGCAATAACTAGTGTAATACTAGCTACACTTTGTGTCTTCAGAAAATATGCTAATTTTCCAAAACACCATAAATGAAATTAATTAAGACGAATATCAGGCCAATCAAATATGACATATAGTAGATTTATATGATAAATGATTTACCATAGAAGTCAGAGACATCTGTGAAAACGCTTTAAGTTGTCAAATGTATGCTCTCATGAGAAACTCTCTGCATATATTTGTGAATTATGAAAGGATTACTCAACATTCTTTGCCAAATAATGACCTTATTTCATCCAAATGTTGATGCAGATTAAAAATAATTAACTTAAAATCAAAATAATGTTTGAAGAGAGAACATGAAGAAGGTTTTCACTTTAATGCACCATCAAACAGAACAAGACTGTACAAAGCTTTCTTTGGATTTCTCCTCCAAATGTCCTTGATGCCATCTGATTATGATTCATAAATCAACTGCTTTATTCTGCTCCCTGTTGTCGGCCACCTTGCAAGGTAAGAAAAAAAAAAAAAAAAGACATCAGGGACTATAAACACATAATTTCCCACCAATATATTAGCGTCTGGTGACATTAGCATATGAAACAAACTCCCTTTCCCGCAACCACATCGTCCCATTGAAGCTCACATCACGGTGGGGAACGAGCATCATAATTAGTCTGATTGTTACAACGGCACGCAACAGAACATTTGGAGACGGAGACGGAGGACCGAAAGTAGCGTACAAGTCGTTAGCAAACAACAAGTTTGCCGCTGCACCTGCCACCGTCACATCCTGAGAGCCACTTAAGACGCGGTAAATAGAGGCAGCGCCGCGTTGGACGCAGACGGCTGCTTGTATGCTAATCTGAACACATCGGAGGCGAGTTCGGATTGAAAGACAAGGTGAAGCTGGTGGTGTCGTTACATATATCATCCAAAGAAAAAGGGACAAAGAAAGACAAATTCAATTGAGATGCAAATTAAATGTTGTTTATTTATTTAACCCTTCTGTGGCCCGAAAACAAATGTAAATGATTGAATCCTGGTGTTAACCCAGAAGCAACACATGGGTTAAAACAATTACATTTTATTTCAGGCCTTTGAGTCACCTTGACCCTGAGGCAACACAAGTATTAATGGAAAAATAATTAGTAATTCATCAAGTAAGTTAGCTCAACCTATGATGTATGGATAGACAAACGGGTGGAAAGATTGATAGATAATGTTTAACTTAATGGTTAGCTTTTATCTATTTGGTTAGCATTTATCATTTGAACAACAAATGATCGCTTAAATTCAGTATATACGAGACGTTGCTAAGTCAGGTAACGATGTGTGCTATAGTAGCTGTCTTAAGAAAAGAAAAACACAAATTACTTTTATAGAAAAGTACAAACAAATAAATGACAACGATCAATAAAAGACAAAGCTAAAAAAATCAGAAAGAGTGTGAAGAGGAAAAATTGCAGAACAGATTAAAAGATTCAGAAATAATAATATAATAATAGTATTGATATTTTGCTCATAAACCAACAATTTTGATTAAATTCAGGAAATATCCCTTGCGTATTTTGTAGTTAATATGTTTTATATTTCATTAAAATTGGACGCGTTTAAAATTTCTTACCTCCCTTTTTACCCCCTTTAGTAGACCTGCTCAAGTTACCCCCGAAATTGAGAGGTCAGTCGTGTACATGGTAATTTACAAGCAATTTTGTTGAGTGGTTTGGGAGTCTAAAGGACATTAAGATCAGGCACACACACACACACACTCACAGAGACAGACTTACTATTTGATATATAGATTGAATATAGTTTATAAATGTATTCACAGTTTATGCGTCCGTTTGATTTAAATCCCTCCATAAAGACACATAGAGCCTGACAAACTCATCTTATGGTATATTCATATAAAAAAAGAAAAAAAGACATTTCTTCTGATTGCATCAGACATCAAGCTGCTTATATCATATGGCATCATCCCTAATTTATTCACATCACTTTAAAGTCAACCGTTTGAACAGTACAAATAAAACATTCGCAACGTTTAGAATGAGCCCTCACATTCTGTAGCAAGAAAATACATATTGTCGCAGCCAAAACAATGATTTTGTTAACCCTTGTGTTGTCTCTGGGTCAAAGGTGAACGACCTCCCTGGCTTCATGAATACAAATGCAGTGTTGGAGGTTGTTTACCTTGACCCAGAGACAACACAAGGGATAAAACCATAACATTTGTTTTCGGGCCTTTGGGTCACCTTGACCCAGAGATACCACAAGGGTTAAAAGGATTATTTATTTGTTGATTAAAATTAGTTTATTTACTTATACATTTATTATAGATGGTAAGTATCGTCCTATTTTTTTGTAAACTGTAGTAATGTGTCTTACAGTGGCCTCAAAGTGTGTGCCAAGTAATCCAGGAAGATCTCTGTGAAGTGTGTGTTGGTGACGTACGTATATGCCTAGGCCTGGTCCTGTGATATCCTTTCAGAAGTGGGTGAAATAATCTCATAAAAATAGACTGCCTGAAGCCAAGCAGTGTAGAAATGTTGCTATTCTTCAATAAAAATCAAAAATTGTTCCCCAGAATGTCCTTTGTGCTTATTGGAAAGTATATTTGTTTATTTGTTTTTGACAATGGAAAATAATGTGATATTACATTAAATCAAGTTTAAAGTTCCTCTTATTTTTCCTCTTAAGTTCCCCCAATAATTGGGGCAGCATTTATTAGTCGCTACACATATCAGGTAACAAGTGTACAAATATTATTATCTACAGTATTATCTACTGACTAGTCTACTCAGTAACGCGGCTAACTAGTTGATTGTGTCAAGGTCTGATTTAAAGAATGAGTCACTGTTTGAAACATGTTTCAACTCCTGGTGTCATTTTGTAAAGGAACAACAAAAAAAACAGTATGCCAGCGAGCTATGACTCATAAGTCTGGACCTGTATAAGAAAAGGTAAACACTAACAGTGTGTCGGTACCAGTGTTTTTCCATCAGTGCCCTCAACGGCTCTCCACACCAGCGGTGCCTTAGAAAAAGTGATTGGTCCTCACAGTTCCTACCTGCTGCTCTTGATTTTAGACACCAGTAGTGAACTATGCTTTGGTCATGCTGTCCCCCAGCGTCCACTAATATGTGTCCTTTTCAGAATTGCTCTCATGGGCCGCAGCCTTTTGACATTTTTGGATTGGTCCATTTTGGGGTGATGGAGACACAAACGAAGCAACTGAGATGCTAATGCGTGAGTTGTTGTTCATGTGTCGTGGTACATGAGTCAGAATTGTGTGTAGATAATATGACTGACTCTGTGTATGTTGAGACGATGTTTGCTGAGAACATCCGAGGATTTATTTGGATTGGACAAACGGTAGTGTGACATGATTGCTGATGAAAGCTGGAGATTGTGTAACGATAGATTTAGCAATAAAAAAAAAACATAGGGAGCCATCGTCTATTGATGGAGTAGAAACTACCGAGTTGTTGTTGATGACAAAATGCTTTTTCTGCATTATAGGCCATGAGTTTCAAATCAATAGTGGTTTTCTGCTTGTCCGATACAATGCTGAACCAGTATTGGCGTTATTAAGCAATGGCTTACAGTAACTAAGTTGTTTTTTTGCAGTGTAGTAACTAATTACTCAAAATAACGTATTGCATTAATCGTTACTGTGATTTTAACAGGTTTGTTCTTGGTTACTTTGACTGTCGTACTTCCTCCGGCTGAAGAGGCTATTTTTATCCATACACGATGATAGGTAAATAGAAGTTTATGTTCTTGGTCTCTTAAAAATAAATCAACAATGAATGGGAGGACGAGGTAAAGACCGGAATAAAAACAACATCCGATAACTTTATTTGCCACTTTGACACACGTCGATGATGCATTCAACGACAATGTAATTGCTATGGTGCGTTTAGGAACGTATGATATTTTAAAACTAAACACAAATCACTATAACTGAACACTATCACATTAATGAAAAAGTAACTCACAGAAAACACATACTTTCTGTCTGTTAGCCGATAAGAAAGATATGTGGATTTTTGTGAAGTTCAAATGGTTTGTTTGTTTTACTGTTTTCTGAATTTACTTAGTTTATTTTATTGTTATTTATTTTATTCAACACTTTTTTGGGTTTGGTATGGTTTGTTATTGTCCTTTAAAGTTGCTTCATGACACTTTTACAGTATTGTTAAAATTTTAATTAAAGGTTTGTTTAATAAAGGGTAAAATTTGTGTATTTGTTTTTGTCTATTTCATGAATTGTTCATCCTTTTGTCTGAATTTATTTAGCTCTGCATGCTGTACACTTGGCCCATTTGCCTGGTTACTACTTACTTTGAAAGTAATTTGTAATTTTAACAAGAAATGTCACTTAGTTACCACTTTCTTTTATCAAAAATATGGTGGTGGTAAAAATTGTTCATCTTTATTTCCAGTTGTATGTGACCATTTCCTTGATTTTCTCCGAGTGTAACGATGAAGATGAATCTGATGAATCTGATGAATCCAGCCTCTTCTTGACCTGAATGGCCCAGAACAGCATCATCATGATTCAAAACTCGAATATGCTTCTGGTCTGCGGCTCCATCCTTACCTTTTCCCGTTGAGACCCATTATCTCAGATTCGGGTGAACTCGTTTTTATCCCACCCACTTCACACTCGCCGCGAACCATTAAACTTGGAGGTCTCAGCGTGATTGAGAGACCAAAACCACACCGTTGGCTAAAAGCTGAGCGGAGATCCTGAGGCCAACAAACCTAAAAACCCACTTCACCCTGCCTCAGTTCAGAAAGTCTCAAATGGCAACAAAAGCCTGCAATATTTGGAAGTGGGATTTGTTATCAGACATTAGGAGTTCTTAATAATTTGTTCAGGCCATTATTACATTTGTTTTTATCTCGAATGCGTCTCATAAGTATCTAACTTTTTTTCTGTTGGACCGATCATTGTAAGTAAGTAAGTAAAGGTTATTTGTGAAGTGCCTTTCTAGACCAGGGTCAGGCGCTTTAACAATCAAATATAGTACACACTTGAAATATATACTATAAAGGCCAAGACACATAAGACAAACACAGGAGTCTTAAGATGATTCTTGAAGGAGTCAGTAGATCCATCAAACGCAGAGGGAGAGAAAGATCGTTGCAAAGCTTAGGAGTCACAGCCTGTTCAGGAACCATCACTAGATTCTGATCCACAGACCTCAGAGCCCGAGCTGGGGTGTAAGGCTGGATCAGATCAATGATGTAAGGAGGAGCCTGACCATGAATAGATCTGAAAGTAAGAACCAGATTTTTGAAGTTGATCCTGAAAGAAACTGTCAGCCAGTGAAGAGTTTTAAGAATCGGGGAAATGTGAGTTCTTCTACTAGAGTAAGTCAGAATTCTTGCTGCAGAGTTTTTTTTATTAACTGCAGTCGAGACAGCTCCTTCTTAAGTGCTTATGCGTTGGGTAGATTGTGTCTACACCATCCTTTTAGTTAAACCCAGAATATTCGTGTGAAACGGATGTTGTGCTGAGGTTTTTAAAGTAACACATTTTCTTCATTTTTTAATATAATATGAAATATTGTTCATCTAAAAAAAACAACAAATCATTTTTTAAAAGACATTCTGATTGTGTCTGTTCTTCCACTTTCCCCATCAAGAAAGCGTCAATTATTAGTCAGCACAAGTCTGTCCTTGGTCACTCTTACTTCAGCTGCAAAGAAATAATCTGTCACAAACAATCCCTCAATCATTATACATCTGACTCCTTCGTCTCATTACATGGTTTAAAAATGGTTTCTACCGCAGCCTCACTTGTTACCGCCTGTGTGTGCAGGCTCGAGGTGGATAAATTTAAATTAGTGATGGATGGTATTTATAGATGGGTTTTAAGAAAAAGGGATTCAAAAGGTTTTTAGGAAAAAGCAGATATGTTCAGGGACAATGTGTTGCATGGCCTCCACTGTAAAACTATATATATATATATATATACTGTATATATATATATAATAATTGTGTCACTAGCTTTCTATGACAAGTGTTAATTCCGAAATACTGTAAAAAAAAAAAAAAATTCCATCACTAAAAAGTTATCAATGTTTTTATTTCCTAATGGTTCGAAAACGTAACTTAACACGATGAGTAAAGGATAGTAATGGCTTTTAACTTTGTACTTTTCTTAACTCCTTATACCCGCTTTTCACTGTTGGTTCTAATCTGTCTGTATGATGTCCTTGTGTGTTCTACACCTTAATAAACAAAATGAATTATCTTTATTAATAATATGTTTTCCATACTAATCTAAAACAATTTAAAAATTGAAATTCAATCTTAAAGAAAATTGACTATGGTTGTAGCATTACAAACTAAAAAAGCATGGACTGTAAAAGAGGTACAGCTGATGTAGGTCTGGAGATAAAGAAAAAAAGGGTGATTGAAAACTATATACAACCCTAGGAAAACAACAACAATTCTGAAAAGATGTCTTCAAAGTTGATGTTTATATTACAAGTTTGACTCCCATATATATTAAATGTATATATATTCACTTCCAAAGCAAGGCAAACAGCTTATATCCTTATGATTTCCCTAAATTAACTTATTTTTGAGATGGTGACAAATCCATCGTGACTCTGAAGTCGGGATTGGCCTACATATACATATCTAGGACTGATGGCGTTTCCGTGAAAAGTATTAAATGAAATATGCATCGCTGAAAATAACTTGTTCAATTTCAGTCATGGTTGGTCATATAGAATATTTCTCTTTGCCTCACCACTTCTCTTATCATCCTATAGAACTGCAACAGGAGAAACGTGTGTCTGTGTCCGTATGCTCGCTAGCCAGGCTTTTAAAAAAGGCTAAATATAGCTTAACTCTTGAACCTTTGGAATATATAAGTGTGCATTGAACTAAGGGTGAACTCACATGGTAACAATATGGCCTGCTCATAGCAATGACCCTATAGAATGACCCTATCACTAGCTCTTATGGCGCACGGGCAGAAGTACCACTTCATCCACTCCTAAAGATGTTTTCAGAAAATGCATTGGTTCATATGTTTTATAAATAACTTTTTTTTTTTTTCAACTATTACCATCTGCAAATCCTGCCGGTTTAAATGCATATTGGAAAAAAAATATATAGTATTTTAGATGGGCGTTAACTCGGTTAGGATAAATATTACCTTAAAATAATGGCTTTAGATGAATATTTTAACTCTTTAAACTCAATTTTACCAATTTATTTATATTTGTTTGAGGTAATAGCAATCATATTGCAATACAATATATACTCAAATATCCGGGAGTTGAATAAATGAAGGAAAACATTGACATCTGTGATGAATGTTTATGACTAGAATTCTGTATCCGTTTATCCTGATGGTATTCTCACCATCAATCTTTAATATCAGGAGTAGCCAGTTGAACGTTTCTACTCAGGATGGCTCCTCAAGCCTTCCTCGCTTAGGTTTCTTGAGCAGGTCCAGTTGGGGAGGGAACACAAGGGAGATCGAGAATAGTAATAATAAGATATTATGCCGTCCCTGAGCTAGATGTAGTATCAAAGAAAAGGGAAGTACGGGTCTAATACAAAAAGATAAAAAGGGCAAAACAATCCCAATAAGTCATCGGAACCAGTTTGGATTTTTGTTGCAACAAGATTTTGACTAATACACCTTTATTCTTCCCACATTTGGCACATTAAAGTTAAGACACACTTACATGAGATGATTCACATTCTTTCTGTGTCAATATGTATGTGTGATGACACTAGATTTGGAAACTGTAAAACTAAAAAAAAAAGCATTTTAAACATAAACCAATTTGTTTTGTTTTGTATAGGTTTATTTGATCATGTCCGACTCAAACTTGATTGTGACAACATTCACGACACACTGTTCTTGAGAATACACGACACCAGCACTTTTGGTGCGAGATCGACAACATGATTAAGCAGGTAAAGAAGACTGTTTGGAATCTCAGGGTCGGGTAATTGTATTAAACCAGGCCGATTAAAGCTCGTTCGATTGAGGAGCAGCTTGGCTCTGGAGTATTGGGTGAAGATTAACTCCAGTTGATTTGGTCGGAATCAATTTCTGGTGAACTGTGGTGAAGAGAAACACCCATGAACCTGGGACAATTATGTGGGTATAGTAGATGGGTTTGAGGTGTGCGTTTTGTGCGTGCTTCATGCCTCATTGCCATCTGTATCGATTGGTCCGGTTGCCGTTGTTTCCAGTCTTTTATTCTTGTTGACTGACGCTGCTCTATCACCCGCTGTCCTTTGCACAAGCTTTTTTTTCTTTTTTCAAACGACCAAATCTCATTGTGTGGCCGACAAATATCTGCAGAAGGTCAGATATGCTGCGATCAGTCGTTCATCGAACAAGCGCTATGGGAGAAAAAAACTATTTAAGACACTCACAAGAAAAAATCTTTCTCTTGTTCTTTCACATCCTACTTATGAGTCTTGCACATCCTTGTGTCAGCATGACGTTATGGAGCCGTGTGTGACTGAATTTCTGAGTTCTCACTCTCAGTGGAGGGAGATGGTGGCTGCCGAAGGGAAGTCTTACATGGCACGGGTCCGCTCTCATTTAACATGATTCTTTCTCTCTGTAACATGACTCAGCTTTTCTTAAAAGAGCGCCAGCTGTATTAAAGCCTAGTGGAAGGAGGGGGGTTTGCTGGCAGGAGAAATGAGGGAGGTGATGGTAGAAATGCACTCACGTCCTTGATGATTAAACAGAGGTTTTTTTTGTGAATACACATTTTAATTCTGATATTTAGTCAATTTTGTAGTATCTTTCTATCCGATGAAATAAAGTGGTTAAGGTCTCAGCACTGAGACACTCTAAATAAAGACAGGAAATTAGATTTCCTTTGAAAAAAAAAAAGAACTGTTACAAAGTTAAGGCCTCTACAACTGTTTCCTTGACTTTATAATGCAAAACCAACACAATGTCAAACAGTTGGGAATGAAATCACAATGGCATCACAAACTACATAATCAGAATCAGAAAACTCGTACTGCCCATGTTGTAAACGCAACACAGGAATTTCTTATGATGGCATTGCAGAATAGAAAGAAAAATAAATACTACTAAAAAAGCAATAACAAGAGATTGATAAATTGAATGCAACAAAATAAAATAAGAAAAATATTTCCATAAAATGACTTAAATGTTTAATAATTAATCCAAAATGAAATACATTGCATTTAAATAAACAATATTCATGAACCAGACGGCAGATGGAAAGAAAGAGTTCTTAAACCGTGATGTTTCTGGTCCATATTGATCTCAGTCTCCTTCCTGGTGAGAGGGGTCAGCTACGATGTACGCCTATGTTCTGATAACGTACATACCTGCATAGATGAAAGAGGGCAGCAAATCACCTTCTGATGGAGAAGCTGATAATGGACTTCACAATGGCAGTGTGTGTCCATACATATATATATATATATATAATTTATTTTATTTTATTGATTCAATTGAGATTATTTCTAATAAATTCCACATCAGTATACTGGTCATCAACCTTCTAGAGTCGTTCGGGAAAAGCAGAAAAGAAAATGAAACAGAAGTACTGAAGTAAACGCCAGAGGACTTACCTATTCTTATTGAATCACTTAAGTTACTAATATACCGTCTTTATGATTCACGTTTAACTCCTGGGCAAATATTTGATAGTATCACAGTAGGATAATATAAATGTTCATTCCTCCTAATAAATCCTTGACAAGAGTTGAAATTGAAGCGTTTAATGCTGTTAAGTAGGCTTGAAATAAACCCCTTTTCTGTTCTATTGATGTTATTTTGTCGAATCTCGTTCTTCCATTGTGTTTCCTTAACTCCCTTTCCCCAGCTAATTCTCCCGGCGTTTTGGATCAATCTCATTTATAAATCTCCATCAAAAGAGTGTTAAAAAGCTGTTAGCGCTGAAGGTGCTTTGATTTCCCGAGAAGTCTCCTTGGCTTGGAAGAAAGACACTGATGATCATTAAAACAACTCTGGAGTATTCTCGCTTGAGTGGTTTCCTGCTGAGAACCAAGGCCCTAGATCCGACCGTGCTTATCATTTCAGCCGCTCGACACCAGATTTATATCCAGAAAGGTGAAGGCCTCATCCTTCCTGCCACTGTTATTTTAGTGCTATCCATGTTAGCCGGGCTCAACCCCTGCTGTGAGCAAATCCGACTTGAACGCGAACATAGGTCCCACTTGGGATGCAGAGCGATCGTTCAAAGAGAGTTTATTGTTTGAGAGTTTAGTAGTTTTAACCTTCGTTTCCAACCTCTGTACAGCCCCACTCGAATAAAGTCTTACGCCAACACTATTATAATTTGAAACCTTTCTATTGTGTCAGCTTGTTTTCTGTATCTTGATCTCTGCTGGTTCCCAGGGCCGCAGTGTAGACGCTCTCATAGCCGTTAAGTGATGGAGCTCAGCTGCGGCTCTTACACACAAATGTCACCCGTCGCACTCTTTTGAGCACAAACATACTCACTTAAACAATCATGACAGTTTGAGGAGCTTTCGCAAGGTTGGTGGAGGGTAAAAAGAAAAACACTTTAGCACCTCTTGTCTGTCAGAGTGGAGCGAGTGAAGGCAGACAAAAAGCCAGGCGGAGCAAGCGGACCCCAAGGCTCTCAGTCTCTATTCCAACGTTGACTAAGATTTGTTTTTTATTGGCTCTGAAGTTCCCTTCCCCTCACTCTCCTTCACAGCTCTTTCACCCATTTGTCGTTTCTTCCCCCTTTTTTCACTCGGCGTCTCTCCCCGTCTGGGTGTCTTTTATCTTCGTCTTTCTTTCGCCCCGGCCTCTCTGAAGTTGAGGCTTAGCTGGCGGCTGCCACAACCACAGCAACAACTTGGATAAGCAATTCGCCTTTTACTCTACATTCCAAACTGCACGCTAAGTGTAATGACTGATGCTCTTGCTGCCGGGCAGATCTCGATGTAGTCTTTGGTTGTCGCACAGATGCTCGCTGGGATTGACTTTGTCGTATGAAGGTTGTGAGCTTCGCAATCAGACGAGATTGTGTGTCAGTTTGTGCAGGGGTTATTGACAAATCATGTTTAAGTCACTGCAATTCTACCTTGGCTGAAGTGACTGTTGATATTATGGTACTTTAGCCCCTTGCCATGTTGCGGTTTTGCTGTCTCCCTGTTCCATGGATATTTAAATATATTGTAGTGCTCCTGACTGACAAAGCTAGGAGATGGTCTATATTTTTTTATTTTATTTTATATTTTTTATTTATACTATTGTGTAACTGCTATTATGAAAATGCTGTTCTAGTCTTGCACTGTTTTAATAACAACTGTGTCTGCTTCCTCTTTTACACTTAAAGGGACTAAAGTGTTGATTTTAGTGTCTCTTAACTGAAATATTTAAATTAGAAATGTGTTAAGCCCCGCCCAATGAAATTGCCTCATTTTTCTGAAGATTAAATCAATTCATCATCACAATTTATCACCGTTTATCACCATATGTCATTAATCCAGACAGTCTCCATCTCCAATGGACTTGTTTTATAAACAAAGCGGGTCATGATTACAGCTGGCCGTAGGAATGGAGTGAAGCCATTTTTATATCATAATGGACTCCGCTCTTGTAACCTCTCCTTCGCCAGACGGGGATAACTTTATAAAGTAATAACTTCAAAATCCCATCATGATGAGGGAGTAACTGGATCTTGGAGGGAAAGATTTCAAAATTTGAAACGTGAGTGAGTCAGGAAAGTTGGGTTTTTACACTAGTTGCCTTTAAACTAACTTAAAACCCTTTACTTAACTACAAAATGAGTCAATCTTCAGAGGAGCTGTTATATATTTTTTATGCAGTGAGTGACCAGTCATGATTTTATGTTGTTAAAATGTTGTAGGTTTTTGAGAGAGTATAAACTGTGTAAGAAACTTTGACAGTTTGGGATATTTTTTATAATGTGCTGGGAGGGATTATTAAGCCTTTATGTATTTGTAAAGTGAAAAAGAAACTGTCACTATTTGGCAGATCAGGTTTTTAGAACGTAACCATCGCAATAATCGTTGGACCACTGTATATCTCCCGTCAAAAGCATATATTGTATCCTGCAGCTTGAGGAAGTCCATGTTGAGAAACATGGTAACAAATACACACATAATTTTCCACCCGAGTGTGAAATCTAATCATAACTGGAGCGCAGAACCGTTTCTATCTAATCTGCAGACACACATCCCCGACAACAAGAACCGCTTCGGCTTCTCCCGGCATTATCTCTGCATCAGCCAAAAATAATCAGCTTTTAGCTCGATCGGCTACGATCGAATCTGTGGGGTCACTATATGTTATTGACAAAAAAAAATGTGACATTCTCATCCCTGCTGTTCACGAAGAACGTCAGGACTGGAGGGAGTGTTCTCCTAGCCGCTGTGCCGTGAATCCTTGTTGCATTCTTACCTTATTTATCTCTGTGGCGGTTTAAATAAACCTGATAAAAGCTGCATGAGGAGCATCGTTTTCGATTCAACTCAACTGTCTTAATCTCGCCATAGACTCCCGCACTCCTTCCTCCAGTATGCCACATTCTCCAAGCACATCTCAGCAGGGTAGCAGGCAGTGTGGGTACAGTACGGAACGAACCCCCCCCCCCGCCGGCCCCCCCATCGCAGTAGTGCCGTCCTATTACCTCTGGCAGTCATCTCACTGTCACACTGATCAATGATTCATGTGTGCGCGGGGCCTCGGCCTGTTAGCTCACCGCACTGCTGCTCTCTGCTCGCCGTCACCGCCGCTTCCTCTGCCGTTATAATGACTGGACTCACTCGCGGTTTCCCCTTATCATCTGTGTAGTATTTCTGGAGAAAAAAAATAGATGCTGAGAGAAAGACGGATACGGACGCGGAGAAAAAGAGTGAGAGTGGAGTCACACTGAGCATATGCTGCTCATGAAACCTGCTTCACGCTGTGTCCAAGTGTGTGTTTGTCTGTGTGGGTTTATATACTTGATGCATCCAAACCTCAAGCTCCATATGAAAGCAGCGACTGTTTCTACCTGGAAATATGTATGATGTGCTTTTAAATGAGCTCTTGAATAACATCTGCTTTTACATATGTTTTTTTTTTTCTGCAGGCTGCACAAACAAACATCCAACAAAGTTTTGTAAAGAAAGGGCAGTTTGACTGTAGCTTCATGGAACAAATCGTGTTGTTTGACAACAAATATTAAATTAAATTAAGTTATATTGTGGCCCCTTTTACTGTATTTATGCGGTACTATAACTGGCTACTATAACATTTATTTTTGTATCTATTGTTATTATTTATTACAACATATAACAACACAGTTAGATGTTTTATTAGGCATTTCTTTCCCTTTTTTGTCCTTTTCCTTGAGTATTTTTTTTAAGTAAATTAATAAATGTTTTGAAAAAAAAAGAAGCCACTTTATCATATATATTTATATTATATTTAAAATTATGTCTTGGTCTTAATATATCCTAATGGCATATTGGTATGCTTTTTTATCCTTTTTACATTTTTTAAAAACATTTTTGTTCCTTATTTCTATTGGCTTGGTGGTCCCTAACTGTGGCCCCTTCCTTGATCTAGACTTATAAACCGCTCAACAAAATCTTAAGAAAATAAGCATGTGGACTCTTGGCATCTCTGGAAAGTTTAAGGGGGGCAACTTATTCAGGTCAAGGGAAAGATGACCCCTATACAAATGTCAGATTTTGTTGGAATTCAAACCTGATTTTACATGGATGATTTTGTGAATAATTAGTATTGATGAAGTAATGCCTAGTGTTTGAGCTCGTAAGGTAATAAAGAATATATATTTCCACAAGAAAAAACCTTTTAGACCTTCAATAAAACAATTCAGGGATAAATAAAAACTAAATCATGATCCATTTTTCTTGAAATCGTGTGCTTGAAAACAATTGGTGAATTCTTTTGTGTGAGTAAAGAGACATTTTGTGAGCATTTATAGTCTGATTTCTCTCTCTTGGACTGAAAGGTCCAAGAGAGAAAAAAAAGTATTTCACAGCTTTGGTGCTTATTATATATTTAATGGCACTTTTGACTTGTTAAAGGTACAGGAATAGAGTGGTTCTCTCTCCCTTTTTTTTCTATATAAAAGGCAGTATTTCTCTTGGATATTAGTTCCACTTCTTTCAACATTGCTTCAGAGGAATGCTTCTGTTTCTTGCTTTAGTTGAGCAGATGGCTGTAAACTGTACAATACTCGCGAGCCTCAGCAACCGGTTCTTTGGGGAGCTTGAAAATCAGCAGCACAAATCAGATCCGCTCCATAAGTGGGAACATTGTGTGTTGTAGCAGAAAGCCACTAAACACACTTTCTTCTAAGTGAATGTTTTATCATGTTACTCCATCAGCATCAGTTTCTTCCTGCAAGTCCTCCACTGCTGTAACATTTCAACAGCGATGACATCAGACGTTGCTTGGTGAAATGCCTCCACAGATCAAAGTGGCACGATATTAAACATTTAAAGGCTCATCATTCGTAGTTAATTATACGGTTAAAATGTGTGGTTGCAAATATTTCCAGCTGGGGATTTCAATCATAGGTTCTGACGGTTTATTAGTTGGGGATATCTATCGCGTCCAAATACAATTAGCCTGCTCTGCAGAAATAATAGTCATCCATGCTGTTGCTACTGAATTATAGTTGTGTTAAAATTCACTATAACTTGTTCCATCTTTTTTTGGAGGAAGCTGTCCATCACATCCTGCTTGTAGGGCAATGGGGGGAAAAAACAAAAAACCCAATCCATCCAATTAGCATCGTAGAATCTGTTGCCTGAGGGGCGTTTTCTCTGGTGCCCCAAGGCTTCTGTGATGAGATCAGAGCTGTTGTCTTGGGAAAGCTCAAGACTTCAGAGGGACGTAAACTCTGCGGTATTCTGTATTACAAATCATTATTGTTGACCCTAACTTGCCTTATTTCACGATGGGAAAAACGACTATTAAAATGGACCAACACTGAGAGCTACTCTTACCAGAGCTGGCTTAGTGGTTAGCTTGTCTTTTCTGACAAAATGACTACCCTTGCATATACTGAGTGACCAAACTTCTGTTAAAATATGCATTTTAATGGCTGGATTTTTATGTTCTTTTATGAAGTATTATAATATATTCATAGCGGGAGTTTTTATTGTTCCAAGCTCACATTAAGAACCAATTTTGAGGTTTTGAAGTTAAAGTAGAGCTGAAAATTATACAATTGTGCTTTTATGATGCAAACGTGTTTGATTCAGTAAAGAAAAATGGTATAAAACAAAACAAAACATCTTCCTTTCTTTCTTTTTCTTCATGTACCCCTTCTTCTTCCCCTCCTTCCTTTTCCTCTCCTTCTTTCTCTTCTTCATCTTATTTTTCTCTTACTCTTCTTATTTTCTTCTTTTTCTCTTCCTCTTCTTCTTCTCTTCTCTACTTTTACATCTTCACCCTTTTCTTCTTTTTATTCTAATTTTTTCTATATCTTCTTCTCGTACTTCCATCATTTCTCTTATAAGATTAAATCAAAACCACAACGCTATGTTGAAATGTTGCGTCTTAATATCGTGAATCTTCAATTCCTCAATCCTCAAGTAGTCCTTCATGAGCTCAAGGACAACCACTAGCCCACCATCCACTTCAACAACATGTTTTCTTTTCCTCGATTGGTTTCCCGCTCGTGCACACGAGTATCCGTGGGTCTGCGTCTCCTCTCTTTGGCTCGAGGTGCCAAGCGTTTCACCGAAAGGTCAACAGCCATAAAACTGTAGAGTGAAGGAGATGAGAGAGGGACGCTGATGAGCGAAAGGGGAAGTAGGGTCTGAGGGGCTTTTTGAGGAGAAGTGAAGAGGAGAGTCGGTGAGGACGGCTGCTGCATAGTCGTTGAAAGAGTAGGTTAACACTTGGATGGCAGATTTGAGGTGGGTGTGGAGGAGAGTGGGTCGAATGAAGAGCAAAAAAAAAAGGCTTTTCAGATGAGAGGAAGCAGGGAAAAGTATTCAAGACATGCTTTGAGAATAAAGAAGGCTTCATCGAAACCGTCTAATCTATGAAACCAGGATTGGTTGTTCTACTCCACTGCTCAGCATAATGCATAAAATAACAGTACATTCTAATAACACAGCGTTTAAAGCGAGTGTTGTCTCTCCATATATCATCGTTGAATACACTCTGAATACTATTTTCCCCTGGATTCCTTCCATTTGCTAAAGAAGCCGCAGTTACAGCGTCAAGCACTGGAGAGGATTTTCAGCAAATCCATGAAATTGAGTATACATGCCAGATCATTTGGGTTAAACCATCATTCTTGTTTTCTTCCTGCACCAGCATGATTCATCACAACTTAGTCCACAGATGTGTTTTCAGGAGAGAATCCCCCACACTGCATCTTTTTATATGAAACCTCATCTCTCATCTCATCCTTAAGTGTTTATGCGTGCAGTAGGGAGCCCCAAATTTCATGTTCCCTCGCCACATTAGCCAGTTCCAATTCTGCGGCTTCATAGCCTCGCAAGGCGCGGTGAATCCAGGCAACTTGAGATGCCTGGACGGATGAAGACAGGTGCTCAATATCTACTGGATCATCTGCACTGTCGACCATTTAAATCTGGCATGCCAAGTCATTTTATAGGGCCTGTCAAAATAAATTTAAAAATATTAATCTTCATGTTGATATTGTGACCAAAACGTCTCCCTTGATCCGGACATTTGTGATATCAACACAACAAATCACACCTCAAACCCCACTGTCATGGATTTCTTGTATCTCCTTTAACATTCGATTACTGTTGTGTTTAATCTGTTGCTTGGATAGGGTCCTTAAATATATATAAAACTAGTTTTCTCAGCTTCTTCAATAAGTATTAAATATAGTTAATGTTTATTAAAAGAAGCCAAAAATGACCATAATGCTGTTAGAAAGAAATCCTAGAATAAGAACACAACCAGACTGACACTTGCTGTTAAAGACAATACATTGTTTGGCCCCCTAGACCAGACCCTCTGACTGTATTTATGCGGCCCTGGTAATGTTAAAGTATGATCATGTATAATTGATTTTAATGCATTAACAAATGTTATTTGTATGTCTTATTAATTTACATTTTCACATAACACTTCCCTTCTTTTTGTGTGTAATTTTTTGTGTATATATTAATCCCTCCAAAGAATTTAATTGAAGAAATGTTTTAAAAAAAAAACTCATCTATACAAGAAAAAAATTGCAGCTTATTTAGCTGAATAAATGTCAGGGCCTAATGATGCATGTTCTTTTTTTTAAGCAACTTTTTCATCTTTCTTTTTGCTTGACGGCCCCTAACAACATTCACAGAATTTAATGTGGCCCTTGAAGAAATTTAATTGCCCACCCCTGATGTAGAATATCCACATCCTAATGTCTTAAATGTATTGATCAGTATTGAAAAATGATACTAGACAACGTCACTTAAATCTAAACGTGTATCATTAAATAAGTTTGATTTCTCTGGCTTCATGGCACCTTTTATTAATGTACAATAATAACGCCTTTTTATAGCGAGGTATTCAAGGTTAGAGTGCCATCTAGTGGCCTTTCAAAATAAACACAGTATATCATGATACCTCATCACTAATTATCCGATCAAGTGGTTTGTGGTGTTAATTTGGGGTGAATACCTCACCAACATATTCATTCCATTTCCTATTTCAATTCTGCTCGTCCATTCTGATATGGAAGGACTCTCTGTAATGATTGTTTGAAGGTCGTGTCATGCAAGTTTGACATTCCAAAATGAATGTTTCAAATGTTAGTAATTATTAATTAAAGTTAACTCTTAATATGCATCATTAATTGTGATGAACCAAAATGAAAAATGTTCATATTTATGCTGTCAAATATTAAGTGTTCAAAAATAGAGCATATATATTTATTTATAAATATATACGTGACAGTGTTGTTAACGGAAAACAGATGCGCCTGCGGAGAAATGACACTGTGCAGACGCGTAAGGTGCAAAAACGTCTGTGGGAGGTGGTTGGATGTTATTATTAGAAAAAAAAGAAACAATACCTTTAACGCCACCTTCATCTCTAAATCAAGTTCTACAAATGACAGTACCTATCTCCTCACTTTCAAAAACTTTTTCTGAAACTTTTTCCCCCCATCACTCGTCTTCAATTTCCGACCCTTTTTAGACTCATTCTCGTGGTCGTGACACCCACTTCAGGTGAGAACTCGAGGGACTCAAACGGCGACCTCTAACTCCACTTGAAAAAAAAATCCATCACACAAGACGAGCCGGCCCATATCTGGGCTGATCCTGAAGGTCGCCGAACAATGCAGTCGATGCGACGCCAAAACTCTGAAACGCGATAAGTTTCGATATTTGAAGCGCTCTTATTCCCGCGCCGAGCCTTTTTTTCGCGTGTCTGGACCCGTCACAGGCTGACAGTTCAATTAGTCGGACCTAAATGATGCGAGACGTTTTCCTTCATGGCCCGAGTAATCGTCAGTGTTCTGCTTTGAGGAGCTCATATTGTGCTCGAGTAGAGATCTAAAACCAACAGTGGCCGGCACAAGTTCAAGAAGCCGCAGTATTTGATTCGCTCGTCCCCACAGAGACTCCTGATTCAGCTCTTCGCTCGCCGCGTAAAAAGTCATCTTTTCGATTTTGAACCAGCAGGAGTTTTGATTAGGTATCCCTCATTGCGCGGAGATTTGGCGGCGACGATGTGTGCAAATATAACTTACAAACTCATCTGAGACTGTGTTGGTCATGGTTTGAAATAGTGGATTTTGAAGTTCTAAGCAGCCATTTTGAGCGTTTGAGCGAGCACTTGTCAAGTGCGGTTAAAAAAGAAAAAAAAAGATTCAAATAAAGAAGAGAGACAGTGAAGATGTTTGAAGTCGTTAGAAGTTCCTCACCTTGATCTGCATGCAGCCGCCATCCTCCCGACCGCCGCCATCACCCCGTAACTTTATGATTCGAGTTTCTGTTTTTGTTTGATGTCGTGAATGTGACAGAGGAGAAACTCAGCAATGATTTATTTCATTTTCTTTGCTCTTCACTACCGGAAGACCATATTTTACCTTTATGGATTCTTTTCAAGTCAGAACCAAAGGGCTGCTGTAGAATTTGTTTATTCCATGTTTATTAGAGAAGAAAGAGTAGATGCTGAAAATGTGTTTGTTTGATTTTGATTTGTATATAGCAGTAGTTTGTATATAAGTTCAGACTAGAAGAAAAATAAAAAAAGGACATCATGACGCGTGAACGCCACATACATTTGGGTTGGAACTACAATAGTACATAAGCACAAGTATTAAATAAAATAAGTTACACGACATGCTTAAGGGGACATCTAGCTTGAAATTGTAGCACCATAATGTTTTGGAATATCTGAAGAAGGTATACCTCAACAACAAAATGATATATTTTGTTTTATTATCTGTATTGTTGTCTGTAAACTCCAGAGAACAAGATGCATGATGGTAATCAACAATAAGGCGATATCTAATGTGATTTTTTAAACAGAAAAAGGACACTAGATAAAAGAAAAAACAATTGCAGACGGTTAAGTATTCAATGCTTTTAGAGCTCAGTGTTATCTGGATTTTAGTATGTTTATTGTACTTGTTTGTAAATACATTTGGCTTATTGGTATAGTTTTAAATTATGTAAATAACTTGTTGTGTTAAATTCACTGAAGTAATTGACAGTATAGTAATAAGTAATAATAGTAAAAGAAATGAAATTTGTTACAATAAATCATACTTACTATTTACATTTTGGGATTTTAATTCAAGAAATTAAAGAATCAAAGTTTGAGTTCCAGAATTAAGCTTTTTGTTAGGCAAAAATACGCAAATGAACAAAATGCAAAAGTTTTGAGTAAAAAAGTGTGTATATATAAATACACGCTGGTAACAGAGATAAAAATAAAAAATGCATATACCCGGACTGGGACTTGAATTGACGAGAAGCAGTATTGAAAAAGGTTAAATTGGAACCTCTAGACCACCAGTGATGCTATCTTAAACGTGTTCCCAGTTGACAAGGCTCTAGCGATCTCCTTCGGTATCAAAGTCACATGATGAATTTGACTGATTTGAATGTATGTTGTGTTTTATTAAGTCATGTTTAATTATTGCTTATATTGAAGAAATTTAAGATGCGTTAGCTGAATTGGTTAGAACCCATTCAAGTGAATGACGAGTACTTTCCCAAATTTCCTGGTTCCAGATGGAAGTACAGTACACAACATATAAACATGTGTAAGTTTCCCTAGTGATCCGGAAAGTTTACTTTCATAGATACACGGATTAACCCTGACAATCACACAATCTCCTTGGCCTTGGTAATTACAATAACAACGTTCCAATATTGCGTAAAGTTTCAACCTTTATTAAACATTTTCTTATTAATGTACAGTGGATCAGCGAGACACGTATATAAATGAAAATACAGAAGCAGACGTGTGCAGTTTAATTAATCATGAATAGTTCCTTCAATTGTCATTTTTTCCTCATCACAATACAGTATTTTGAGACTAATTGTTTTACTACATTCATGGAGATTGTTGAGGGACAATGAATCTGCTTCACGCTCAGGTGTAAGTTGTTTTTATTTAGCAGCATGTTGTCCCAGTAAACAGGCTTTATGAGTGGGAGGTGTATTCCGAGCCTCTCACACACCTTTTGTTGTTTAAAAGGCCCATATGGATCGTGAATTGACTGCAGCGTTCAAAGCGACATTATTCATGCATAAAAGAGTGTGTTAGTGCTTTAATACCAGCTCTGGGCTTCCGTTCTGAAGATCTGCGTTAATTGCACAACTCTTCCAAGTTCCGTGTGTAAGTGTCGTGCATGTGTGTGTGTTGGTTGTGTGTCCGCTAATTGTTGATGCTCATACAAGAGAGCGTTGCAGGAGAGCCTTTTAAAGAAGAGTCAGACTCTATTTATAACTGGAGTTTAATCAATAAAATCTGTTTCCCTGTCTTTGTCCGTGTGTGTGTGTGTGTGTGTGTGTTTTGTGTGCAGCCGTCCACCTGTTAGGTCTGACCTGGCATCTGCAGCACGGCGAGAGCCAGCTGTATGAAAATGGACTGAGCTCCGCAGACCATCAACAAGATGACCGCGGCAATATCAGACCAACCAGTTCCATCCACATGCTGGACACACTGAACACCGACAACACACACGCCGGTGACAGAGGTGAGTGGGGTTACTAGTGATGGTCCATCAGACAATCATTAGGGATAATATGGAAGTGCTTGACCTTTTCTCTTATCTGCATTAATTGATTGAAAAGCTAATGCTAAAGGTGAGCAATATAGCTCAACAAATTTTCTAGGTGTATAATTTGTTATCCTGTTTCATTCATTAAGTTTAATGGGATAGCTGGTGGCATTAGCAATCCGAAACTTGTTTGCACTTGTTTACACGCTAAAACCACAATCTTCAAAATATTCAAGGATCCAGATGGTTATTCATGCTTAATTCTGGTCTTCACTATGATATCAATTTTTCCTGAGAATTGTTAGTTATTATACATTTAATTGGACTGACACATTTAACTAACTTATTCCTGGATTTAATTTAATTATTAAAAAGTCAAAAATTGTGAAAAATTGTCCTCAAAAAGTTTTAATAAGTTACTTTCTTATAATACACACATATTCTGTAGACCATTCCTGTCAAATGAAATCGCACTCACACATTCATCTTGTCATTTCATTGCAAATTCTCTCTATTTTACCTCAATTTAAAGTCCATTTTCCGACCGAGACGTTCAAGACAGTTTTTGCGACAGCAATTTCTTTTTTTTTTTAAAGGATTACTAGTGATTGTGTGCTCATCACTCGGGATAATATAGAAGTGATTGACCTTTTCTCTTATCTGCATTAAATAATTGAAAAGCTAATGCTAACGGTGAGCAATATAGCTCAACAAATTTTCTAGGTGTATAATTTGTTATCCTGTTTCATTCATGAAGTTTAATGGGATAGCAGGTGGCAGTATTATTCCAGAACTTGTTTGCACAATACACGCTAAAACCACAATCTTCAAAATATTTAAGGATCCAGATGGTTATTCATACTTAATTCTGGTCTTGACTATGATATCAATATTTCCTGAGAATTGTTATTTGTTATACATTTATTTAGACTGACAAATTAAACTAACTTTTCCCGGATTTGATTTAATTATTAACTAATGTCACAAATTGTGAAAAATTGTCCTTGAAAAGTTATTTTCTCATAATACACACATATTCTCTAGACCATTCCTGTCAAAAGCAATCCCACTCACACATTCATCTTGTCATTTCATTGCAAATTCTCTCTATTTTACCTCAATTTAAAGTCCATTTTCCGACCGAGACGTTCAAGACAGTTTTCGCAACAGCAATTTTAAGGATTTCTTATTAGTAAAACTGGCGCCAAGCCAGTTCAATCGGAAGCGCTTGATTGCTTGGCCGCTGCTATTTCTACTTCTCCTCAGCTGCTTATCCAAACTCATTCACATGTCACTATGATGGAGTTAAAATTGTTGACATTAAAACTCAATTCAGCCCTGCGGGTGTATCTGGCGTGACTGAGTAGGGAACCCTGCACTGGTTCCACAGTATGAACTGCACTCGTTTGTTTGGACGTCCGTGTCATTTGTATCACAGTTGATTTATTTCTGCTCAGTCGAACTTGTGTTGAAACAGCAATAATAGTATTTATTTTCAGTGAAAATGATTAGTTTAATAACCGGGTTCAAAGAAAAAAAAAATCACAGACTTGCTCAGCTGTAAATATCTGAGAGTTTTCCACAAATTTCACTGTGAAGTGTGGACGGGCAGAGTTACAGAAAATAATCCGTCAGTAATACAAGACTACAGTATTGGATTTTGGTATGAGGAGGTGAAGAACAGAGTGCTGATAGGGAAGAGATGAAGCAGCAATTAATCCAAATCATGTTATTTTTTGGTTTTGAAAGTAGTTAAATTAACATAGGATATACTTTTGTATGTATTATTATTATTGTTATTATAATCATTACTATTATTATCATTATTGTTGTTGTTGTTGTTGTGTAGTATCATCGTTGTCGATGTTACTATTATTATTATTACATTTTTGATTATATTTATTTCATCATTCTCGTAACTATAAATAAAATTTGAATTCTTCCTACTGTCACTAATGTCATTATTTGAGGATAATTTGTAGCACAATTATTAATTCAAATTATGGTCATTTCTGTATTTTTGGTGAAAGATAGTAGCTTATGGTATCAAAAAGGTTGGTGACCCTTTATCTTAAGTTTGAATAAGTTTATGTTTTTCTACTTATTACGGTTAAATAACAAAACAAAAACATGTTTAGTTAATCAATCATTTTAATTATTTCCAAAGTGAAAAAAGCAGTTACAGGTACTTTTTACTTTAACTTTTTCTACCTCAAATTGAGTCAAACAAGGTCCAAACACGCCCGTAACTGATGATGACATGGACTTGCAGTAAGTGCAATCATGCCGGTCAGAATATCTGGACGACAGAACGCTTGTTTCAACAGGATAGAACAGGATAGAAGAGGCTCGGAGATCAGCCTTGAACTGAATCCTCATTTATTAGAAAGGCGAGGTAATTGGTTAATCATGTTCTGTCTCAGCGGCTACGTGATCAGAATCCACTCCTGCCCTTCAGCCATTTCTTAACCAGCCAGAAGAATTACTAACACCAATTTAACCCCATGATATGGAACATTAATTGTGAGTGTTTCAGGTCATGAAGTCAGACAGGACACGGCAACCTTCACGCTCCGGCTGCCTCTGATGGATATTACATCGCACGCGGCCGGAGCTCATCTGCAGCCACTAAACAAGGTTTATTTTTTACCCTAAAATATGCAATGAGCTGGATATTTTGGGGGGGGGGGGGGGGGGTACCCTTACCCCGAGCAACCGCTTCTGTTGAATCCTCACACCGCTAGGATTAACGCACTCTTCGCTCGCTAAATCCTCCGATAGAGCAGAAGGGGGTCACGACATCAAGTTGCATCATGATAATCTATTGTCTCAACTTCCTGTGCTTTATATGCACGATGAGGAGTGGGAAATCAAATGGGCAAAGATAAGCCGCCGATGCAGGGTGGTGTGCGGAGGGAAGGAGGGGGGGGGTGGGTCGGGGTAATAAAATTGGCACATCGAAGGTAGTCTCTAGACAGAGGAGGGCCAGAGAGATTAGAGATTAGGGCTGTAATCCAGTGTGGTAGATTATCTCACTCATCCTGATGTAGCCATCACCTCTCACACCAAGGAAGCAACACAATCCCTGCGATTACAAAGTGGGAAAACGGAATCTGCAGGGACCCTGAAGTAGACATGACAGCGGAGACGTGTGGAGCAATTGTTGGATGGCAATCTGATCAAGATTATAGATCCATATTAGTCACACAGTTTGAAGGTTTTTTTTTGTTTTTTTTTCAACCACATACTCCAACATTTCCAGAACGTGTTCTGACAGAAATATGTAAAGGTGCAAACAGTTGTGCGTGTCTGTCACCATAAGGATCCTTCAACGTAAAGTGTGAAGACACAGGGAGTCATCACCATAAAGTACAGGTGGAGGGGAATGTGACTCAGTTCAGTTTGAACCTTAACGTTTCCCATCTTTAAAAAAAAAGTACATTTCAAAACCGAATAACCCACAAAACTATTGATTGTGGGCTTTAACATTGCTTTAAGGAGCTGACATTGTGGGAATAATTCTAGTGTTAATGATGGTCAAAAAATAAATATATTTAAATTGTACCGACCCCTCACAATTATTATAAGGAGCTAAAAGTCTAAAACTTTCTCTTACCTAGTATTTAAAGCATATGTAAACATACAGAGGTTTAAATTTCGTCAATATTGGACTTATTTGAATTTTCATTTGGGTCTTCTCCCTTGTGCCCAAGTCCCGTTACTCGATGAAGAAACATTGTAGGCATAAATCATCTTTAAAAAGTCATGCCTCTCGTCTTGGACCCACCTAAAGGTCCTGGGAGTGACCATGTGACCACCAAACTGCTGTTGACCATTGAGGGGACGGAGGTTACGTTCATTTTTCCAAAGCCGCCAAGAATAAAAAGAGGATAATCCGATTTATATATACATACTGAATTTGAGGAAAAAGTATCACTTTGTCGTGAGATAGAAAAGTTTCTAAAAAGAGTCTTTTAACAAACTTGTGAGCTGAACAACAACCAATTAGATAAACTGTCCAGAGGAAGAGTGCCAAGTTTCTACGTATATACATTTGTTTGTTCAGTCAGGAAACTTGCGAGTGCAACTGAGCAGCAGGGAAATATCACAATCCTCTGGATAGAGGATAGAAAAGCAGTTGCAATATTCCTGATTGAAACTGGTGACCCAGTGGAGAAAAATGAAACAAGCTCCACTGAATAAATAGAAGGTTATAATCCTTTTGTTTTCTTTCCTGTGTGTTTTCCTCTTGTTCTTCTTATCTTGTTTTGATGTCAACTGCCAAAAAGATTGTCTCTTCGCTTCATTTGTTGGCCCAACACTGGGGTGCGGATTGGGACCGGGAAACAAACTCTTATCCTACAGGCGAGGCAGCTTGGAGCACATCTCCAAATACTAATTGACATGTTGTGTCATCTGCGTATGGCGAGTGTCTTGTCAAGCCACTCGGCCTGTTTTATGTTCTCCCCGCTATCTCCCTCTCAGCTTGCAGAGATCACTGAGAGCCCTTCCAGGTCATCCACGTTTAAGAGCTGCTCTAATTAGAGTTACTTTAATTGCCATTCACCTCCTGATAATCAACCCCGGGCTGGTGCGTGAGAGTGAGCGCGCACCGACTCACATGTGGAGACTCTCTTTTTAAATCCCTGTAGCAAGCTTAAATGCAGAACTAGTAGTCTCTTAGAGATTTTCATCGACCGCAGGGACACCAAGAGGTTCATGATTTCATTTTAATTTTAAGTTGAGTTTTTCTTTACTTGAAAGTTCTCCAATGTCGTGAAAATTATCCCAATGTCCCCTTGGCAAAGCAAACCTATTAATAATAATAATCATCATTATTACTAAGAGTAGTAGAAGTAGTAGTAATAGCAGTAGTAGTAGCAGTAGTAGTAGTAATAGAAGTAGTAGCAGCAGTAGTAGTAGGAGAAGTATTAGTAGAAGTAGAATAAGAAGTAGTATAAGTAATAGTAGTTTTAGTAGTAGTAGGATTAGTAGTTGAAGTAATAGTAGAAGTAGAACAAAGACAGCCAACAAGCACAATACAACAGCAATTATTACAATTAAAGCAACAAACAACAACAAAAAACAATATCAATAATAATAATAACCACTATATCTACTGTAACAACTACAGACAATACAACAACTATACCAACTTCAACAAGTATACAAACCTAAACAATTTCAACAACTAGAGCAACAACAACAAGTAATTTTCAATTTCAATTCCAATTTAATAAGTACAACAACTTTAACAACTAGAGCAACTGCAACAACCACAACAACTTCTACAACAACTATAACAACCACAGCAACTTCAACAACTATAACAACCACAGCAACTTCAACAACTATAACAACCTCAACAACTATAACCACCACAGCAGCTTCAACAGCTATAACAACTATACTAACCACAGCAACTTCAACAGCTACAACAACTATAACAACCACAGCAACTTCAACAGCTATAACAACTATAACAACCACAGCAACTTCAACAGCTATTATAACTACAACAACCATAACAACTACAACAACTATAACAACCACAGCACCTTCAATAGCTATTTCAACTACAACAAATATAACAAGCAAAGCAACTTAAACAGCTATCAGAATCAGAATCAGAATCCTTTATTGTCCCGCGAGGGGCAATTCGTTTTAACAACAGCAAGAGCAATATACCAAAAAAAAATAAAACACCCAGAAATAAAATATTAAAAAGAAAAGAAAAAATCTAAATAGAATAGAAAATAAATCTGCACTATATTATATACACAATCATATTTTCAAAAATAACAAGAAAGGTGCAATTAAATAACAATATATGTCTATATATATCTATAACAACCATTACAATTTCATTAACTACAACAAATATTACAACCACAGTAACTTCAACAACTATTACAACCTCAACAACTATAACAAGTAAAACAACCTCAGCAACTTCAACAGCCATAACAACTATTACAACCTCAAAAACTTTAACAACCACAACTAACTTCAACATCTATTATAACAGTGTATTTAAAAGTTTGACAATAACAACAACAACTACAATTACAATAATCAATTAAAGCATGAATATTTCTCTGTTCATTTGAAAGTTTATATTCATGTACTGATTATCATCAAGGATTGTGATTGGTATCAAACTACATTCTCAAATTTTTAACATAACAATTTTGTTGTCCTTTATGCCTCACAATAACTGTATAATAATATGATTTCATATTTTGTCACTGATATCGGTTTCTTTCTTAGACTTAAGTTCATGTTAATGAAACGTTTTGAACGGCATGAATTATTTTGACAGGAATTTTCTCGTCTTATGAATCCTGCATGTGTGCGAGCAGATGTTGTGTTTTAGCGAGCGGTTTGATATGTTATAATATGAAGTGATGGCGAGTGACAGAAAGCGGAGGAGCATATTGCCTCATTATTAGCGAGCCATGATGAAATGAGCGGCTCCTGCCCCGACATCTGAGCCACACTTGTGTAAACCGGAGTATGGAGGGAGAGTCGGAGCCTGAGATCTTGTCACTCTATCTCTTGGTGTGGTTGGAAATGGTGTGTAGATGGATGCAATGTGACACAGACAGAGAGGGAGGCTCTTAAAGAGCACATCAATATTCCAGGCTACGTGCTGGGAGGGAGGAGGGAAGTGTGAGCACCAATGTGTGTGTGTGTGTGTGTGTGTGTGTGTCGAGTGTGCTGTTTTTAGCAAAGCGGTGTGTGTTTGTGTGCGTGGGAGAGAGAGAGCGATGGGACTGTGAGGTTGTGCGTGTGTGCAAATGCTGATGCACTGGTCCATGTTACACTGGTCTCATTGATTTTCTCACGCTGGGATACATTCTCAGGATGTAACACGTGCACGCACGCATACACACACACACACACCCAGGCACACACTCGTGCACACATACTATCGAGAGGGAAGATCATTTAGTGAACCCCCTGCTTCACCGCCTGAAGATGAGAACAGCAGTTTTACTTTCTCTACTACTTCCAAAACAATTCACAGCCAAAATGTATTTAACTATAAATAAGTAAAAACTCTCGCAGAATTCGTGTAACTTGATCACTCACTATTAATTTGCAAAGCTTCATGAAGCACTTTCATGTTGTTTGAAATGATGTGATGTTGCATTAAAAAAGTTATTTAAAACAAAGGAAAATAATGCAGAAACCGACATCTAGTGGACTCTGAATATAAAGACACTGCTTTATGAATCTTCATCAGAACATCACTACTGTTTATGGTTAATGAAGTCTCATGATACAGCTGTTGGTTATCAAGACCATCCAAAACATATGGCCCGGGCGCCAAATCATTGACCATCAAGTCACTTTACGTGTCTCCTGGTTGTCTCAAAATCAAGGTAGATTAACACAATGTTGATATGATGACGTAAAAATATGCCTATATTTAAAATAAAGTTCATGTATATTCCATCATCATTACCTCATTAGAGATAAATAATAATAATAATAATAAAGAGGAATGCTTCACAATTTTGTCGTGTAAGGGATAGAGTAAGTTACAAAAACAATATTCAATAAAGTATATACTTTAAAGGTCAAGATAAAACTGAAAACACAACAGGAGTTTCAGGAAATCAAGGAAAAGCCTTACTGATGTCAACAGTATACAGAGACTTTAGAATTTAGGACAAACAAAGAGCATATTAGGATATGATTAAGCTTCCAAGAATGAAAAGAAAATATTGCTATTAGATAATTGCAGTTGGTAAAAATAAGAATAAAAAATGAAACCTAGTGAAATATTCCCCTGTGTCATTGAGTTTGACATTCATGTGCTCTATGTTAGAATAGTCAACGGGCCACTTCCTTAAAGATGAGAGATATTGGATTGACAAGCTTTTAATGCAGGCAGAAACACTAACACCAAAATCATTTGGTTTATCTGTCGGCTTTCGGTTGTTCTCCAACGCTATGAGCCTCAGTTATGCCTCGAGGCAACTAAGCCTAAAAGCTGGTTGTTTTTAATACAATATTTACAGGTTAATCCCATTTAAAGATAAAAATCAATGTATTTCCAAGTGTAACTTTTATCATTGTTTTAACATTATTGAAATTCTGTCCAAATTCCAAATTCTAAACCATCTTTTTCACCACAAGTTCACACAATCTATTTACAGCTATAATATTTTGAGTCTAACATGATATAAAGTGACTTGTGTAATACTAGTGAATACTAAACCTGAACCATCTTTGATGTTTCAAGAAGGTTTTTTTGATGGACTTTTTGGATGAGATAGTGAATAACACATCATTCATAGGCAATTCGAAAGCATAGAAACCTTTTTAAATGGGTCAACACGCTTATAGTAATGTGGAAAGAGGTGAATATGAGAAAGATGCCTGTGTGTTAAATTTTCAAGGAGAACAAAAATCCAAAAGAGTTCATGGTTCTAGTCAAGGCTTTGCATTAATTACCTCAGTGGTTATTGGATTTCACGAGCAACCTTTGAGCGCGTTTCATCTCATTTCCTGAAAGCCAGAGTTATTCAAAGACTCTTTTTGAGGATGATTCAAAATTCAAATAAACACTTAAAGGAAGATCCAGGCTCAACATCATCATATCTATCAGAGATATATGGAGCTCTTACACTGTCTCACAGGTTGATCCTTTAAGGAACAAATGTTTAAAATGAGGGATCATTTACCCCAGAATATAAAGCAGATTGTATGGCTCTCGCTTCACAAGCAGGGCTTTGTGGGTAATCCTATTTGAGGTCAAACAAACAGCTCTCGAAGTAAACAGCAACTCCGTTTTTTTTCAGGGTCTTTTTTGGAATAAAAAGATCAAGAACTTTTGCCGCTGTAGGTTACAAGACTCTACAGAGTTAATCTTGTTATTTGGGTCTGGATTAAAAGTTAGCGTGTCAACATTGCAGCGCGGCTTCTTTGCATTAGAATAAATGTTCTCCTCATTCCGCTCATTCATTCCCAAGGAGGAGGTGAACTGTGACGCAGCACCAAGAAATTATAATTTAATATATTCTTGTTTTTAAATCTGGGTAAAATAGGGTAAATAATGAAGAAACAAAACCCCTGCAAAACCCACTCCAAAAACGTGTTTCCTTTATTTCCCGAAAAATCAGCTGGTCGTGATGCTGGCTTTAAGAAAGGCAATTTGGAGAAACAGACGTCGGAGGAAGTCTCATTCTCCGTCTTTGGAGCATACTGTGTGTGGAGTGAGAATTGTGGAGTTGAAGTCGCCACTGAGGGCTCAATGGCTGCTGTTTACAACGTTCCCAACTAAGTCGGGCTTTCTAAAATTAAATCTCCTCTAATTTCCCCACTGATGGAAACTTAGAGAAGCATTATGCCACTTGATTACTTCACGGTATCTACGACCAGGTCGACGTTGATGAGGATTGTTTTTCAAAGCTTCTGAGTTTGTGTCTGACCACATGTTTCCTTATATTAAGACATGGTATTCAGCTGTTATTCATGTAACCCGCTTTTATTCAAACTTACAAGAGATACATGATAGTACAACAACAAATCTAGATTTATTCCTTACGTTTATAACATTCTCAAAGAAAGAACCAGACAACGATTAAGAAAAGGTAGAATTATTTATATAATTACATACATTTTTATTATTATTTGAAAATATCTCATATGGTTGAAAAGGTCTCATTATAGAACGGTATCATGATACAGTGTTATTATTTGGAAAGGACACTAGATAGCATCTAAACTAAATTTAAAAAATGATACCAGGTGTTAAACAAGAAACACAAGAAAATCTAGTAGAAACTATAATTTCCGGACATGTGAAGCTACATGTGACTCTATATCGAGAAAGAAACCTTCCAGACGTTCCTTAATTCACTAGGAACTCTTGCACCAAAATGAAATAATGCATAAAATAGACCCTCGACATTTCTTTGAAACTCTTTGAAAATAGATAATTTTCTCTTTTGTTTTTCTTCTTCATATGAAACTTATCATCAAATGTTCTATTAAGTTTATGTTAGTGTTTTGACACCATAGTCTTGATATTATAAAGCACAATTATGAACTGAAGTTAATATAACTTCAGGATTATTACTTGTTTGAGACCCGTTTGAAAAGGGAAAGTTAATTATAGAAATAATTGAAAGTGTCATTTGAATTTTTGCTAACTTTCTCCTTTGGACAGGCTGTCTCGGTCCTTTATTAATGTGTTAATTATTAAAGGACATACGTACGTGGGTGTGTGACTGTAGCGGGACTCTGGTCATGCGGACCTGTCCGTCACAGATCCAGCCTGAGGCCTAATGGTGATTGGTAAAGACCGGACAGAAAAGCAAGCCCCAGCGGCTTCAGGCATTACGGTCTCCGGACTGACTGACACTCATTAGGTGATAGAGGAAGCAGAAAGCTTATTAAACCTCCTGCTCAAAAGGAACTTAATTGAATTCTAGTAATTATAGACCTTACCCATTGTGATATTTTTATTCATCCTGCGGCAAACTCAATTTTCCCGCTGCATTCGGAACACTATTAATGTTGTCGGCATGTCTGTGAAGTTCAAACCGAGGCCTTATTATCGGCTGATGTTCCCCTCCACAAGGTTCTGGTCCCTGCAGACGTGTCCCGTCACCGAGACCCCAACTACTCTTTTAGCCCATTCCCGGCTTCATGAGAATCTTGAGGGATAACATTAATTGCAAAGACAGTTTAGTTCTTTTGAAAATAGATTACAGGTGTAATTGTTTTACCTGAATAACCTGCAGGCAGGAGGAATTAATTAGACCTTTTGTCTCAAGCCCTAATGTGGTTCCAACTTTCCTGATCCCGGATCAGACACACAAAACACCGGCAGACACATGACGTATGGAGAAGATCAGACGGCAAATTTGCTCATTTATAAGGGAGCCTCAAGTTCCCCAAGACCACATGTCTTTGTCTTTTTTTTACATTTCCATGCATACTGTTGTCTCAGCCCACCGACACCGGATTCTAATATACTTTAAAACAAATTGGCCAGTTTTGGTACCCCTTTAAAAGTCTACCAAGAGATCCCACCCCTGGGAGATTTTTTGTTTTATGGGTACCTATTCACATTTTTAAGCCCCCGATTCGATCTCATTGTTGGAGAGATTAGTCCCACCGTAACCACTCCGATACCATTTTCTACATGTGCTCTAGCTAGATACAGTACATGGATCTATGAAATATGGTTCAACTTAAACGATTAAAAAACTGCAAAATAAGTTAAATTGATTAAACATTTTATATAATACTAATAATAATATTAAGTTACTCTTGTTTTTGAAAAAAGAAAACTCCTCATTTATCATTTTGGAGCCTGATAAAGACAAGCTTTTCGATTTGAATCCTTAGATAAACAGTTGATCTTCACATTCATAATATGTTTTTTAGCCATTTCAGAGCCACTGAACCTCTTGGCGTTCATTACAGCGTTTATGTGGTTAAAAGAAGCGTTTTATTTTTCAATAGTGCATAGAAAACTGTCTCTGATTACCTTTTATCGAGCAAAAATAGCTACTGCCCTCAACACTGCTTTCCCTCACATGACTCAACCTCCTACTGGAACAGCAACACACACGTTATTGAGAACTTTATCAGTGCTAGCCGGTGAATAAATCTGATTTCATCAGCTCTTTGAAAAAATAGCAGGATCGGCAGCCGCTACCGATACTGAGGATCGGATCACAAGCTAGTTTGTACAGTTTCTGTCTGATCAACTTGTGTCTGAAACTGTATGTTTTTTAAACCAGGTCACAGAGTCATGAGAATAGATAGAGTTGTTGTCACTTAACACAAATATAAATGAGGGGGGAGTGCTTGTTTATCTGTTACTCTTCTTGAAAAATACTAACACAAAACGGTGGGCTTCAAATGGATTTGTTCAGCATGTCGTGTTTTGTACACTTTCAGTCATTTTATTTATTTATTTGTCGGAATACACCGTCATATACAGGCCTCGTATGTGTACCGTGTGATTCTAGTGATTCCATGTGGACAGTGATGTTTTCCTGAGACGACTTTTCTCAAAACACGAGGCCAAAAGATCAAATAGAAAAAAGATGTTACTTTGAGTGGTCGAGCCCCGAGCTTCTGTCTAAATCAAAGCGCTTCCTGGGGGTTTCTGACTCTTGTTATTTATTTATTTTTTCCATCAGGGGTTGCCACGGCAAGTCATCCTCTTGCAACTCCACTTGTTCATTCTCTCCGGTATTATTTCCATCACTAACATTTTTTCTGTCCGACGTCTCTCATGAGTCCAAACCATCGGGCATTCCTAATTTTCTTCAAGCTAGTTGAAAAATAAATACTCAACAGTAAAAAATCAACACAGGTGAAATGAACCAACACAAGCTTCAAGGATAGCTGTAAGTATTTCTGAGACGATAAGTCATTGAGGGCAGCTTTGTGTTTACACCACCGAAGAAAGAGTTATAATTGGCCGAGGCGGCATCATTATCTCGCTCAATGTTGGTCATTTCGAGTGGACCCTTTTCCACGCCGGCCGTCTTTTCATTCTTCCACGGCCTTGTTTGGCTTTCACGGCCGACCCTGAGCAAAGTGTGCAACTATTTAATCGCCTCTTTCAACGGCTTTGGCGTTTTTCAATAGGAACTCTTTGTGCTAACAAGTCGTGTCTGCCGCTAGCTAATGATGAAAAGCACAGGGGAAGATTCATGTGATGCCATTTATTTCCACCGTCTCCTCCATAACTGTCAGCAGGTGTGGGTACCACACCGTTTCTTTATTAAAATATAAAATAGAAAGACTATTTTTTTTTCATATCGAAGTGATAAGGTAAGTTTATATAAAAATAATTAACGCAGCACATCTGACCAGAGAGGAAGGTCAACAACAGGAATCTGAGTAACACGTCTGGTTTCTTTAGCCCTTCCAAACCGTCTATAACCTTTTCTTTTTTTCGCTGAAAGAGATGCAGGGCAGTTTTTTTTTCCTCTTTCTTGCATCAGCAGCTAACTTGACACCTCCACTCTCTTTGGACACGATTGCTCTACTTCTGCACAACTCCTGCAACCCCCGCTCCCTTCTAAACCTCCACCACCCCGGCTTCGGGCTGACCTGAGCACACTTCTGTGTCCCCGCGTTGCGTCAGATCCACATATCTGTACAGTAATTAGGATGAGAGAAGGTCCTTCCCCGCACATCTGCCTGCCAGCATGCCAGTCAACTCCCCTCGCCGGCCTGCATGTCCGCTTGTCTGCCTGCCAGTGTTCCGCCAACCGCCATCCCCTATTCACGTCCCATTCATCTAGTGTTGGATAAAAGGCTGCTTTTCCCCAGGACACCAATCCCTTTCCGTGGCCTTTATTTTTTTTATAGCGAGTCACAGAAGTGAGGATTAGCTTTAAAATGAATCGACTGCTGAGGTACGCTCGGCAGGAATGCATGAATTTCTACTTTGCCAAGCTGCTTAGATTCAGATTTAGCTCAGGGACGGTTCATGATTCTCTATTTGTCTTTTATTACAGGCTTATATGAACTCACTTTGTGTTCACATTGGTCCTTTATCTTTCTGTCTTTTATCATTGTTTGTATTTTGCTGACGCACTTGTCAATCTAAGCTATACCAGACATTGGCAAAGTGTGGCCTGTGGGCTACATGAGGCCCTTTTTACTCCACTTATGTGGCCCGCATCAGGTGAAAATAATACTATAAAACTGATCATGATGATCTTTGTTTTTTTCAATTTTGCAAAATATTTTTATTAATAGTTCAACAACACATACAACTTGTAAACACACTTTCTTTACATAATTTTTTGCTCATCCTTTTGATGTATATGTTTTTTGTTTTTTTTGTTGTAGTGCTTTTATAACCTTTTTTTTATTTTAGTAAATATTATACAATTTAATTTATTGCATAAAAACACCTTTTTTTGTTTAAATGAAAATTATATATTTTTCGCTTTCTTCCTTTGATGGCCACCAACTGTTTATAATGGGGCCCATGCAGAAATGTAATTGCCCACTCCTGCGATATCTTTGTATGTTTTTGAATAGAGTCACTATAGCAGCTCTGGGCTAAAAGAAAAGTGTAATAAATAAAGGCATTCTTTACAACATAATGGTGACTCTCATTGTACACTTATATTTATAGATAGATAGATAGCTTTCGACTAAACATTCACCACAACCTTGTGATGTGTCTTGAACAAAAATGATATAATTAGAATATTTCATGTTTATGATTATGATTTATGATTTGTTTTCTCTTCTGCATACTGTTTTTGTTTTTTATCTTGTTGTCTAAGAAGTTCAAGAAGGTTAATGTAGAGACATCTGGTCAAGTTTATACGTTTGGTTCTGTATCGCTTTTGTTTTCTGTTGAAGGCGACAATATTTTGTGCTTTTTTTAAACTCTTTAAACAGTAGGTAAGACTAATCCAATACAGAGTGTAGTGTAAGCTATGTTTAGGTGCATTTAATCTTTTCAAGACATTTTTATTACTCATCTTTGCTCCCCTAGGTCTTGTATGATAACAAGGTTAGCATTTTTTCCCCAAATTCTATTGTGTATTCCATTTAAGATAACGATAATAAACTGGCTCTCCTCACAACAGCTGATATCTTATTAATAAGTATAACTTGAAGCTGTTAATCTAAAGTAATTCATAATTGAGAATATGCCACTTGATATGACTAGCTAAGGAAATTCCCAAATCTAACATCATTCAGAAAGGATTGTAGTCCAATCCGTTTTCATGGCTCCGATTTGTTCAAATGAAAGTGGACGAGCAGCAATGATACACTTATCTGTTTGGTCTCCACTTCTCTACCTCCGATGACAGCCTCACGTGATATATGCAGGCTGGCCGGTGGCTGTGCATGGTGTCGCCATAATGGAGCGGTAAAGCAGCAGGCATTATAGATTGAGAGTTAGCAGCCTCATCCATGAATCTGCCCTTAACTGTTCGTCTTTCTTTGTGGCCGTAACGATCGACTGGCTCCCCTCTGTCACCGTATTTCCTCCATCTTCGTTTAGAAGCGAAGATATATCTCTCCATAAAAACCCACACAAAAGAGGGCTGGAGAGGTTCGCCAGAGCCACTGTACAAAAGACTCCGTCCCGCCGGCGGATAATGGCTCATGGAGAGAAGGGGAGCTGATGGTCTGGCCAATGTTGGAAAGGTCCATTCTCGTCCACACAAAGGCGCGCTCTCACTCAAGTCGCTATCAGGATACGATGATGCTGTATGTGCATGTGTGTATCCCTGCCCTCTCCACATTCTCTCATCAAATTCAACCTTCACTCGCGCGCTCTCTTTTTTTTGTTGAGACTCTTGTTAAAAGATGCTAATATAGAAGCCGACAAAGCCCCAGTAGACAGCACTCAGACAAAACACTTCCTCTCTAAAGCAGTTCATCTTTATGCAGATCCCTTCCAAAGGATTTCTAAGTAGGGGTGTCTGTTGAAAAGCTGGATTCTTACTCATGCTGAGTCATTTCCTGATGTCTTTTCAGCTCCGCTTTATGAGTTCGACGGCTGATCACGCTGACGTTTGAGTTATTAATTCCTTCCTCTCGTACCGACTAGAACTGTCATGTCCTCCTTCATAAAGCCGCCATCTTAACTATACCACTGCCTTTGTGTCGTACCTGCAGATAAGTGGGTGCGCGGCCGGGCCATCGACCGTGGCGAGGTGGACATGGGCGCCCAACAGAGTCAAGCCATTCCCCCGGGACTGTTTTGGAGATTTTACATGACGATGCATCATCCGACCTACGTGAAGTTCAACCTTTCCCTGTCACACAATGCACTGCTGGGAGTGTACGGACGCCGGAACATACCACCGACGCACACACAGGTAAGCAAGGCTTCAAGGTCATTCTCCCTATGGCCATTCATTTAAACATCTGTCAAAATGTATTCGGAACTATCAGAAATGTATCTTTGTAAATCACAACAGAAACATGCTTAAATGTTATAAAAAATAATATGCAAGTTTTTGTCATAATAATCAAGATAATACCATTGTAAATACTGTACATTTTTAGGTTTTAGAAGATTTATGAAGTATAGAGCTTAATCTTTATTTATTTTTTTTACATTTTTGTCCACCTTCCCATGTAGATGGTAAACAAAATCATTGAATTTAATTATTCATAAATTAGAGTCACTTGAACATTCAGTGAATTAATGTTTTATAATTAGTAGTATTACTATTTAATTTTACTTTTTACATCACACACATATAGACATTTCTTTCGGTGTGTGTGTGTGTTTACTGAACCCCAAATTGACATTTTCAAGAATGCACTCCAAAAAGATACAATTGTGTGTCCCTGTTTGGATTGCATTACAAATTCTTTGTACATTTTAAAATCGCCCATGTCTATGAAAGTCGTATTGATCAAGAATTATCATTTTACTTAGCTACGCTTCCTGGTAAAAATGGCTTTCTCTATGCAAACCACAGAACAAGGAGGTTAAATAATGCTTTGGATGTGCAAAAATAACTAAAACATTAATACATGCAGCCGGAAAAAAAAAAAATCTAAAGTAGTTAAATTCTCATTATAGGATTTTAGCACTTTCTTTCTCCTGTGGGGTCTCGGATCCCTTTTGGGGTTGAATGGCGCAATCTGGTAGTTAATCTAATGCCACTTTTAACACTCTCTGATTAATGTCTTGGTATGTGTGAAGATGTACTTATCTCCTGCTAAGACTGTTTACTTAAAGCCTTGAGGGGATGACAGGAATATGAGTTGTTTGTGTCTGATACAGGCGAAGGGATGCACATTTAGCACTCAAGTATTTTAAATCCTTGTTAAATCCAAACTAAAATGTTTTAGACATAAAGTTTATTAAAAAGTCAATTGATTAAGTCAAATAAGACTATAGACAGCTGATTTGTGTATCCAAAAAACATATTAAAATGTTAATAAATATTTGAAGATGTATAAGAAATCATTACGTTCTCTCTCGCAATGAGGAGACTGCCTGGGATTTTTGGAAACCTATTTTTTTTTGTGGCCAAAACATTCAGGTGTCAACAACATCTTTCATCTGCTCGGAACATCATGTCCTATTCCTGTTACAGTCTGAGCAGCGGTTGTGCTCTCATAATGACTGGCGTCAGCACTCGCATTAAAGGGCACACATTAGGAGGAGCTGACTATTTCCGCTTCTTGAATAATAATTTGTGTTGGCTTCAGCTTGTGTGTAGTATACGAGCCATGGCTGTAAATAAACTGTTGAGTTGCAGGTTCATGAAAGCACATTTAAAAGGTTCATCCACCTTCTCATGTAGAAAGTAAATGAAATGATTGACGTTGAATTTGCTTAAATTAAACTCACAGAAACATTCCTGACCCAAAATCGGGGACATTTTGTTTCTGTTTAGATATAATAATAAATAGTTTGTATATTCTCCAACATGAATTTATACCTAAAAATCGCCAATGTCTACATCTTCCTTCCTTTATCTTTGAACGATCTTCCTCTCTCTCGGCTTTTCCCTGGTTTTCAGGGACTCCTGTGTTTGTCTTATACAGTATGTCTTGATCTTTTAAAGTATATATTTTAATGTTATTAACTTTGTGAACCTGGTCTAGAAATATGCTTTACAAATAACCTTTACATACTTACTTACTAACTTACTTATTTCTGAAATCTTGAACTGCGCCTCTAGTGTAAGTGTAAGGTACTACACCCTGTAAAGTCCTCAATGTACCTATTATTTCTGACAGTTGTCAAGTAGAATCAGTCAAAGATCATTATTTATAATATAAGTGAACCCTAACTTCGTACTGCTTTTTGAAGGCATAACATTTGGTCGCATTAGTTTAAAAATCAATGTCCCTGTGCGTTGTAAAACTACTTATATGTAGGTGTCCCAAATAGTAGGTTGTTGTGTCGTATATCATTGTTTAGGTGTGTACGTGTGTGTAGGTGTGTCTGTGGGTCAGTGATGCTGTTCTCTCCCTGTAAAATAATTGTCACATATGTGTCTCTCTGCGGGTTATCTACCTATATTTGGCCTTAATGCAACAGTGCAGAGAATAGATAACCTTGTTGGATCAGACTACTATGAAAGGAATGTAGTGAAGAATATGCATTCGGTTGTGATTAAATATCATGATGTTTATTATGATTTGATTGAGGAAGAAATATCTGAAAATTCTACTGAGCTGAGAAGTTTATTCTAAAAGGAACCCAGGGTAGTTCAACTGGGATTTAACATCTGAAAAGTCCTTAGATGAGAATACAACGGACCCTCTAAAATGGCAGGATATGTCCTTCACTTCATTCTAACGGCAAAGCTAGAAAAATCTTTCCAGCTCAGTCAGAAATAAAGGAACTGATATGTCGCCTGTCTGTATAATTAAGCACCTAATTTAGACTAATGGATTGATTGAGTGGATGCTTTAGAATTGACAATGACTCATTAAGCTTGTCAAAAAACCAAACCTGTCGTATCATTCCGCACGTGAGCGTCGATCCTCGCTCGTACGCGGCCCCAGCATATAGCAGACGATTCAGAATCCGCCTCCTATATATTTCAATCCTCAAAGGAGTTTCTCCTCTTCTCAACGCAAACCCCTGTAAAGTATTGTATCTGCTCGCGGTGCATCGGAACCACGCAGTCGCAAAATCAATGCGAGAACATGGTAATGTGTGTAAAGCAGAAGAGTTGACGGTGAGACTCATGTGTGCTGACAGTCTCAGAGGCACCGGGTTTTTTAACATCGTCGCACCTCTGCTTTCACCTGAATGAAGAGGTCTAATTAGCCGCCTCTTTTTTTGACACAAATGCGACACACAACCCTCTGGGGGATTACATGCTCAGGAGTTCAAGAAGGTTTGAGAACAGAGGGAAAGAGAGCAAGAGATCGGCAGGGGTGGAGAAAGAACGGCAGGATGGTTTGAACAGATAAAATAATAGTCGGATCCATTTGAGAATCAGAGTGGCGGAGTCAGGCCCAGAGCGTGTCAAGTTGAACCGTCCCAAGTGGAACGAGCCTGGAGGAGTGTTAGGCTGTCATGGTTGACAATTTTTTACTCATCTCTGCAGATTCATAACTCCCCATTCCCGTTTAATATCCAGATTTAATTCAGTCCGCCCAGGCCCTCGTCCAACAGCGCACAATTGGCGGTTCTGCAAAACTTCACCTAACAATAGGCGCGCATCAGTGCACAGAGATTGGCTCGCAGGACTTACATTAATGCAATTTGTGTGTGCAAATTCCCTCTTGTTCGTTCCAAACACACGCCGATGTCTGATTGTGTTATTCCATTGTGTGCAGTTCGACTTTGTGAAACTGCTGGATGGCAAAGCGCTGCCCAGGTCCTTGACTGATCCCGTCTCGGCTGCCAAATCTCCGCGAGGGCTGCTGCTGAGCGGCCTCCAAGAAACCGGCTTCATCGAATACATGGACCCCGGCACCTGGCACCTCGCGCTCTACAACGACGGACGCAGCCTGGAGCAAGTGCTGCTCCACAGCACCCCCATAGGTGAGGGATGTTTATGCAGTTGGACTGGATATTTCCCATCTTGAGTTTGTCACTCTCCTGTCCTTGACACACTCACGTATGCAGATATGCAAAAAACATTAGTGAATGCCAACTCATTGACATTTGAAGCAAACTTTTCCCTTAACAAGAGTCGGCCTGGCATGGCGAAAGACAGGCTTTGGAAAGGGGAGGACAGCTCATGTCGTAATGACAGGGCTTGCTAACTGCAGCTCATTGCTATGACACACGCGGATGGAAGCGTAAATTGAAGGATGTGAATAATGCAAGAGTACGTGGCTGAATATAGACAAGTGGATAATTACCAGCGCACTTTCTGCACTCCCACAATGTCCAGTAGTCCATGAGGATACAGTAGGTGCATTACCAGGAGGGTTTCATATATCAATGCTTCAGAAAATAAGTCAGATCATTACCGTGAGAGTCTGTAGGTAAATGTATCATTAATAACTCCACAGTACACTCCACTGACAGAAAACAAACAACACACAAATACTGGGTGTCTTTAGATGATGATGATGCTAAGATGGGCTACATTTAATACAGATATACAGATTTTACAAACCATTTTTGCACCACCAACAAGTTATTATTACAGACTGTCCTTCAGTCAAAAAAGTACCTGCAAAATACCAAAGTTAAAGTGTATATAACAAACATATGGACAATTCAGACATTCAGCAAGAAGATGGTATCATACAATAGGTATTTTACTTTTTTCCTGCTATTTTACAGGGATTTTATTTCAGTGAATCCGACTGAAACCAGTGTCTTGGTGTTTTTAGAGTCACAGAGTAACTAAGTAGAATATGAAATGAAAAAATATTTATTCATTTATTCTTTGTGGATGCCTCACAAACCAGACTGGTTTAAGTAATAGTTCACCTGAAATTCAAACTACTCACCGTCATGCCGACTAAGAGTTGGGATTATTTTCAGAGTAATCTGTTCCTTTTTAGAGTTTTAGGCAGAAATGGACATCAATTTGAAGGTAACAAACATAACTCAATTTCCTTCTTCCTGAAACACAAACCTTAAAAAGGTCTGTAATTTCCTTCCCGTGTTGAGTGGTCGACAAGGAAAATGGCTTTAAAAGAAAATGAAAAAGTCTATTTAATTAATCTTGTTTATAGCAGAAGCTAAAAGGCTAAAATGCTGAAAAGACGAGAAACACGAAACCACAACAAATATCGCGAGAGCTCTTGGTCTACTTTCTACACAGTGTTGAAGTGTCTCAACAAGAGGAACCTTACAGACAAGCAGCATAGAGAATATTACGGATATTTTTAAGTTTGTCTTTTTGGATTAAAACAATGTAGGTCCATTTGCAACCGTGAAATGGACAACCATATCTGTCTAAAACTTAAAAAATAATATTGAAAAAATGAGTCGACATGAAGGTGACTAGATAATGAATACATTTGGCCATTGATTAACCCTGAGAAGAATAAAAATTAGTTTGTATGTTTTAACCTTTTAATGGCACATTTAAAGTGATGAGAGGATTTATTATCTCAACAAAAACTATAAAAGAAAACCAATGATGTAACAGAATACGGTCAAGTTTCAAGAGCCTTTATTTTCATTTAACAGCTCTTAAAAAAGACAAGTTAACAAAAATGATATTCAGTCTCCGGCAATAGCACATTTTAAAGCAGCCAGATGAGCATTAAAGTGAAATATTTGTATGTCAGAATTGACCAAAATGATATCTAAATTCTGAACACAAAATCATGCTTTGAAGTTTAACAAAAGGAAGATGGATTTATCTAGTAACATGCACTCTTAAATATAATCAAATCTATTTAACTACTTATTAATGAGTAACAAAAATAAATGATGCCGATAATGATATTAGGAATTGCAATTAAGATTTTACGGACCTAAAAATGTTTTTTGTAATAAGTTATATTCCCGTGTGCATTATATTTGAAAATTGGAGTCTCAAAGGATGAGCCAAGTAAATGTTTGTTTTTTCTGTAAAAACTATCTTCGGATCAACCCAACGTCAAAGTAATAAAAAATAAAAATAAAACATGTTTTATACACACACCAGTTTGAAAAAGTGGTTGTTAAATATTATGCCTCCCATTTTGGGAACCGGTCGTATTATTTGCCAATAATTCCTCTATTATCCAAACAAATACAAACAAAGGACGGGCCAAGACTAGCAGCCTGTAATCATGGGAGATGTTTTGAAATTATAAATCCATTCATTTGGCTCGAGAAGTCATGAGAATGGATTGATGTCAAAGTTCATCTTCCTGCTCATTTACACGACTAACGAGGGTTATGAGCAGACACCACTTTCTTTCTTTTTTTTTTCGAGGCAGAAAAATCTGAGCTCAGCACGATAAATCCTAACAAGAGTGCTGTGGCGGGAGCTTATGCTTTATTGGGGGAAGTGGGGTAGGGGGTGGTTTATGGAGAAATGAGATGATCTCTGTCGGGAAATTGAGCTTTTCTGCGGCAAATAGTAACTGGATACAACAAAGAAACTGAGAGTATAAATAAGAGAATGGCAAAGGACCATTGTACGTAAACTAAAATCAATAGAGCTGTGTATGGCAGGAGAGAGAAAACAGGAGTGTTTCAGTGAAAGAGGCACACGTGTTGTTGTGGTTTCTTTTGTTTAAAACCTTCCTTGTTTTGTATCCACTGTGAATCAAACCTATCTTACAAGGTCTGCAATTTTAAGCTTATCATTTCATGGTGTACTTCTGTTTTGTCATAGTTTTTTCTTTTTTTTACAATTTCTCTCTTTTTATTCGAAATAAAACACGTTATTCCTCCTATAGAGCACATATATAAGCCATGTCCTTGTAGTTTCCAAGTAAACTCCAGATAAATGTTTAAAAGTACTCTCTGTTTTGTCAGGTATGGAGGAAGACTGACACAAACGTATTCATACTGTGGTCACAATGGCTGACAAGAATTAAATGGAAGTTCTAGTAGAGATTATTAAAAGATGAAGGGAAAAGGAAAATGTCACACCATAACATCACCATCTTTTTCTTGTCCCGTTGTTAAAATATGCTTCAAATTTCAATGAAATAGAAATTTAATGACGACCACTTCAATAAAAATTAGATCCTTTTCATCATGAAATAAGTAAAACCATTTTAACAAGCTTCCTTTCTTTCCTTTTTCCGAATCCAGTCCACCAAAAGTTAAGAAACTTGCTCCGAAACAACTTCCTGATAGAGCTTCAGAACGTGATCTCCATGCATTTCGCAGCCAATATTTATACTCCTGATGTTTACATTTATCATAATTTATAATCGCTCTGAACATCTTGCATTCGCTCGATCTAATATTTTTGTTGTTTCTTGCTCACAGAAGCGTTAAACCGACAAATTGCAGCTTTGAAACATACCGGAAGAATGTCACGTTTCATGACAGAAAATGAGTCCTCAGGCCAATTGCTAATTATTGGATGTTAGCAACACTTTCTTTTTTAGATTGCAATACAAGTTCTCATCTAAAATACAGTATATTATTTTCCCTTTTTCTGGTATATTCAGATGTTAGAAATCTGTACCATAAACTGCTGTATATTCTCTGAAGTAGACAAATATTTTGATATAAAATGAAACGTATAATAGATTAAAATGGTGTTTTTTAGTGTAGCCATGATGGTGTTTCTCTAGGTTATACCTGTATCGTCCAAGACCTCTTTCTGTTAACCCTCAAAAACTCAAAGAGGAACAACAATCTGCCAATAAAACTGAAAAATGTAAGATATTTAATATTTAAAAACAAATTTCTCACTGAAATGTGACTCTTTAGGTCAGTGGTTTCCAACATTTTTTTGCACCATGAACAACTTTTTTACTCTGGCATCATTTTCACAGACTTACCTGTACACAAAACTGCAAAAATAAAATAGCATCACCAGCAAAAAAAAACAAACATTAAGTTCATGAAAAATATATATCTCACCAGAGTCAGCAGTAGCCTTGGGCTGGTTTCTCTGCAACAAGATGGTTCCATATATATTTGGATTTTACGATTTTTTTTTTAAGTGTGATTACTGGTTTATTTTTGAGTAAATCTGTCAACAAGCCCTTTTTCGATGTCATGAGTAGGTGCTTCGGAGACAGTTTTTTTTAGAGTTAGAAGTTATACATATTTCAGAAATTAAACAAATTATTTCTTCAGAAAGATTTAGAAAATTTCAATTTTTACCATGCATTGAAGATTAATAGATATGCAAAAGTGTGTATTAACAGAAAATCAAGAATTCAAATTAGCTTCCACCTCCCAACATATTCAATTAATCTCACTACCCTTTCTGTTGGTTTCATATTCCCTCCAGGATTCAAACGGCTGCTGACATTGACCCTGAAACAGAAATCCAATCATTAAGACCCGTAGTTTTAAGAAAAGAGATCATAAATATATTAATGAGTGAATAATAGCATGGTTAATGCGCAGATATTACGCATTAGCTGAGGAGCTGATTTCTTTGTCCATAAAGCCCAGAGGATCATAAAGCATGGCTGAAAGTATACAGGCTCATAAAGTACACCGCAATGATTATTTGACCAATCGGATGACTCGGCTGCGAGCATTCATCGTTTAACTGTGATAACTGAAGGCATGAACGCTTTTCTCGCTGAAAAGCGTTCAGTCGGTGGAAAGAATGCTTGACCACACACACATATTTTCACACACATGCTGGTTTTTATAGTTGAGATACTGGCCTGATAGATGAAGGGCTCGTATCATTGTTACAACCTTCCTCCTGCATCCCCCCGAGCATCCCCCTCTTTATTAAAAAAGAACTTACTGACCTTGCAGATGAGTTTTTGTTCGTCGTCGTCGATTTTTTTGAATTTCCGTGGCTCTTTTTTTCGGACGAGCGTCGAAAAGTACACATGTGTAGAGGTTTGCGAGTCGTCATGAGAGCGTGGGAGGGGAGATGATTGCCACTCGTTCCCTCCATCAGAGTGACTGTGACAGGTGATGGAGGTGAAAATGACTTTGGTTTCTGTAGTGATGCGCTGCTGGGGAGGATGATGCCGCGCTGCCAGGCGACTGGCAGGGCCTGTCTCATTAGCATGTGTCACGAGCACCTCAAGGCAACAGTGTCACTTAATAACTTTGCGTGTGTTTGGGAATGTGTGTCAGCGAGCACGGGACCAGTGAGGGATTTGTCATCCTCGCCGCCCCCCACCACCGACAAGAAGTCAGCCGCGGGACTGCGGCGGAGTCGATCCCTGGTACTGAGGTGCAGGACAGCACAGGGTCAAATAAAGGATGACATCCCTGACACTCATTTTAATTACTCGATCTAGGTTAGAGCGAGAGCGCCTGAGCACCAACGGAACCGGCAGCACAGTTCAATCACAGGCTCTCTGCCTGTCGCACGGGAAGACCTGCACGTGTCAAAGCCCAATGAAATACAGCTTATGTGTGATTTCCCATGTCATGGTGACTTTCCTGAGCCGCTGCATCACAGTCGGTGTCACTTGAATTAAAGTAATGCGTTACTTTATTGCTGTAAGGCAGAAGTGTAAGACATTACAAAAGAAAGTATGATAATAAAGCAGTCGCGCAAGAGTAGCTAGGGAGGAAAAAAGCAAATGTTTTCTTCCGATATGGCCTGTAAACGATTCACAAGTTGTCATACATTTGACAAACCTACTAAGAATCAGGACATTCTGCCTGAATATAACTCACAAAAGAGTTACTGTAAGTTTCATAAACTTTTCCAATAGACCCAAAAACATTTTAACCTACTTCAGAGCAATTTATTTCCATTTTAGTTTTTTTTGAAAACACATCATATAATATTTTTTTGGTCAATACTTTCATTTCTCTTCTGAAGCCTAATCGTTGAGGCACTAGCTTTCATTGTTCTTGTAATTCTATGTAAAGAAAAAAGTCAAATACAAAAAAGGTTATGTTTGTAATCAGGATTTTTTTTTTTACTTGCTCATCCTCACAATGGATTGTTCACCTACTAATAGGAAATTTGAGCTGGGTTAAGGCCTTCATAACAGGATAGGTTACCCTTCTGTCGATGTGCTGTTGAAATAGCAATTCTGCATCATCCTTATCCACATTTAAACCCCTCCTCTAAGTCATTTATCTAAAGCCCAACTTTCCTGACTCACTAAGACGTTGAATTCCTCCTCCCCAAGATGGAGTAAGTCCCCCATCATTTCAAGTTAATCCTTTATAAAGTTCCGCCCAATCTGAAATCTCGGCGAATGAGAGGTTACAAGAGTGAAGCCCATTGGGACGTAAGAATGGGCTTCACTTGTCCTCCAGCCAGCTGTAATCACTCCCCGCTTTGTTTATACAATGAATACCTTGGAGGTGGAGACTTCCGGAAATTATGACACACAGTGACAAACCTTGATGCTCGGCAGAGTCGGCGCTGTTATGGCAAACAAGATTTATTTCTAGAAAAACTAAGTATATTCGGTGGGCGGGGCTTAAGCACATTTTCAATGAAACAAGAGTTTAGTACAAACAGACACATACAAAAGGGTATACAAATAGATGTCCAACATCTATTTAAGACACTTTTAAATCAACACATTAGTTACCCTTTAATATTGCTATCGAAGAGACCATTGGGCTGTAGCTCCATTTGAGTTCATGTGTAATACGTCAAATATTACAGAATATCTTTCAAAATATGATTTTGTCATGAGCCATACAGCAGCTATCATATGTATTTATTTATTTTATTTATTGAAAATACGAAATGTACATTTAAAAACAGAAACAATCTAATGTAACTGTTCTTTGTAATGAGAGAAATGAGTGATTGAATTTTGAATTATTTTAACCAACACTGATCACAGTGACATAAGTGTGTAGTCCATGTGAGTCCATTAGTAAAAGGCTTGGGATCTATAGATTCAGGTCAAGATTTGAATGAGCGAGTGGATCAATCAACAGTTAAGACTGAAGTGCAGCTTTATAACGGTCATTATGAGCCTTGATTAAAGGCCATTGGCATCATTGTTGTACGACACTGATACGGTAGTTCATGGTGGGCGTCACCCATAATGCACTGCAGTAGTTGAAGGTTTCAAAAGTGTATAGATAATTGTAACTACAGCCACAACAACAATAATTAACTGACCTCTTTTGAGCCCCAGAGGACGTACCATCAGGTAGACAAACTGGCTTTTGATACAAGGCTAGGGAGAAAACCTGTTTTCGGGTCAGTTTTACTCCCGCACTATTTTCCACACATTCAAAAAAAGAAAGTGTACAATGGGATCCATTTGGTGTGTCAACATTTACACATCATCATCTTTCAAGAATGATTGTTACGAGAAACGAAAAGTACAACAATTGGATTCATTGGTTGGATTTTATTTGATAGTTCTAACTACCTACGGTTATGGTTCTTAATAACCTATAGCTGCCTTTTAGCACTGAAACATCAAATCATCCATTCAGACATATAATTACATACTGATGGGAGTATGCTGCAATGCAGTACACCATTTGACCATCAGGAGCAATCCCTTCCCAGGGACACAACGACAAAATCATATCTGGTGCTAGGTTTGAACCCACAACTTGTCAGCCCACAGGCAAAACTCTACTGTCTGAGCTATGTCGCTAAAACTTGTAAGTAATCCAACAAGATTAGGATCTAATTTCCTGGGCCTTTCCTAACTTCTAAAAGTCCCTGTGGCCATCCTTACATTATGTACGTTCTTTTATTTCCTCTCCTGCATACTAGCTTCATCGCATTTATGTGGCGATTCTGCTAGGAAATTAATACAGATTAATTCAGTTTCCATTTCCAATTAAACACTAATCCGAATGATATCCAATGTATACTAATGCATGTAACATCATTAATTTTCTCTGTTGACGATTAAACTTGTTCCGTCTGAATTTATCTTTTGTCTCTCCAATCTGTAAAGCAAACATGTGAATAATAGATGACATTTTCTTTCCTAAAAACAAAAAAGGAAAGTAAATGCCCTCCTTTTATATTTCTCCAAAACAAAAACAGAAGTAACTTTAGAGATTTAAAAATCATCTATTATTATTCATGAATATAAAGGAAGCATCTCGATTGAACATTCTAACAGACCAGCTATTTACTCAGTTAACATATTTTAAGATTAAATAGGATCAGGGAATGTTCTATTTTGAGTGAAGCCGGGCGATTCAGCAAGTTTATATAACTCTCCAAAAGCATAAAAGCGTTGGATCTCATTATCCGGCCGGCCGCCGAATAAGATATGACACGATGGACACATGAATGGGAGAAAAATTCCGAGCGGCCGGCGGTGGGCGGCTTATTAATGTCCGGCGTAATAGGGTGAAATACTTTCAGCCATTAGAGGGATATGATGTAACTCAAGATGATGGCGCTGACCGCTGCCATGCTGCGAGGACAGCCGCACTGCAGCCTTCAACACTTGCGCTCCCACAAAGTCATATTTCATGAAGCGCCATCCTCTTCCAAACTGAGCTCTTGTAAACAGTTTGTTGATTAAACTTTGATGTTTGTAAATGTGCGCGCAGTGTGTTTCCAACCTGTAATGCAGCGTAATGTGCTTAGTGCTACTGAGTGTAAGTGAGTGCTTGGCCGTCCCCCAGAGAGTGATAGCAGCTGGATCAAACTAATCTAATACGGGCCTCGCGTCTGGGGAGTCATCCGTTGCTTATCAGATCCCTCATTCAATAACACAAAACCATTGCCAGCGTACACAACAGAAAATGTCTTCCTCCAATTCACAGAGTTTCTTTGTTGCAGAAACGATGGACGGCTGCTCCACCAAGTGCAATAAGAACGGAGAGTGTGTGGCCGGACACTGTCACTGCTTCGCCGGGTACTTGGGTCCAGACTGCTCCAAAGGTAGGAAAATCGTGTTCATTCATGAGGTCTCCATCTTTCTTTTTTGTCGGGCAGAACAAACCAAATGTGTTGTTTTGTCTCTCAAAATGTTGTTTGTGACAACTTGCCCAAGGCCATTTGTAGCAAGACTGCCAGTCTGTTTACTTCTTTTAGAGAAAACTTTTTTTTTTTCTTTTTTTTCTATCACTAAAAAATATGAAACCATTGAATGTTTAGAGCTACCGCTGTGTACTCATTGAACCTCCAATCTTCATTATTACAGAATTGCGTAAGACTTATCCATTGGACTCAGACTTCATTTAGTTTTAAGGGCCACTTAAAAGTTTCTCAAGTGTTTAAATCATGAATGAGTATTAACGTCATTTAACAGAACACGTCATAAACAAATCAGCACCTTTGGTTTTGATTAAAACTCAATTATATTTTTAATTATTTTCTATGAAAACATCACTGCGGGTTTACAGTATATTGGCTCTACATTCACATTCAGTCATCCTTTTCAAAACGCAGTTGGTTATTCATCATGAAGTTGCTCAGTTTTGAAGTAACTACTGTTCTCCACCGTCTGAAATCTCGCCAAACAAAATTACAGTTTAAATTATACATTCTGACATCACTCTGTTGGAGGTTTCCTCCCCTAGAAGCCCTAAATCAGTGAAGTACCTTCATGGTAATCGTGAAACAAAATAAATATTTATGTAAATATGGTGAGAGTTACTTCTGCCTTTAGGTGTTTTTGTAATGTGTAAATTAAGTAGCAAACCTTATTTCGTTATTAATTTTTAATGTACAAAATGGGAGTTTTAGGGGTGAGTTTTAAATTTACGAGAGTCCTTGAATGCAACTCCGTTTTTTGTGACCAATCAGAGCAGAGTGGGCGTGGTTGCTTGGGCGAGAGTTCTTCTCAGCCAAAACAGTGCATTTTAAGTGGCCGGGGTTTAAATGTATTTTCTAATGTAAATATCTTTATTAAATTAGAGTTTTGTGGAAAAAGAACATACTGATGAGTATAATTGAGGTCCTAGAACAATTTAAGAGACCCTTAAATCAGCACATTAGGTGCCTTTTAAGAAAATAGGTGTCATTAGTAGTGAAAGGTTGACAAAGCCTCATGAAACAGGTATCATGATTCAGTGTGTTGGTTTTCTTAAAGACCACTCGATTTCACGGTTTGAAGGAGTTTGTGTCACTTCAGTTAAATATGAAAATTGCTGTGTATGTTATTTTCTACATGCAATAATATGGCAAATTAATTTAGTAGCATTTAAGTTTAAAATAAATTACACATAAACAACATTATGACCCAAAGATTAATGACTGCTGTTATCATCAACTGTCATTTCTACTGTACGTCACTGGCAGACTCCGCTATGCTTGTTATCTCCCTTGGACAATATCACCTTCAAAAACTTGTTTCAGGTTGCTGAGTCTGCATCCTGTGTGGTGCAGCCAGACTGTTTCGCCTTAGACATTTTGATAGCAATGCTAATGCTAATGTTCCATGCCGCCAAGTGTCACAGTGACTGAAAATTTGGTCCTGAGAAAAAAGTATATAGGAAAATTTGACTGATTCTTTTTTTTTTTTTGATGGACGACACAAAATTATTAAAAGAACAATAAAAAGTACATAACATACGACATATAAAGTTTAAAATGAATTAGTCCCTTTAAATCAAGAAGCTATGATGCGTGAGTCCAGAATGTCGGTCCTAGATGAAAGATTGTATTTCCGGTCATGTTGAAATAAAAATCCAAATCCAACATCTATTAAAGATCCAAATTAAAATCTATTACCGGAACACATTTTTAGAAACAGTCTCAATGGTCTTTAATTATAATTATTTAATCATTCATATTTTTCATTTTCCTTTGCCCAACTGTTTCTTCACTCTCATGTCTTTGTGTATAGAACTTTATTATTCCCTCCATCTGGAAGCTGTGAACAAAGAAAAGTTGGTGTTAGATTTGCTGTTGCTGTCATGTGTGTCGTAGGCGTCCGCACCTGGTTAAGATGCGAACAGGTTATTTAAAAATAAAATATTACTGATTTGTTTTCCTGATAATGAAATAACACTAAATGTAACTCATTTTCATTCTTTGAATCCGTTTTACTTCTTATTTTTCTCCCATTGTTTACCAATTTTAGCCTTCTTTTATCTTTTTTTGGGGAGAAATTCTCTGCTGCTGTTGAAACAGGTGATTTGATATCAACACCCCATGATTTATTTACGCTCATCAATTATTCATCACCTCTCTCTCATCCTCACTCATTTGCTTGTCATATTTTCTGTCGGAAAAAGTTTTGGCGAGAGTTCCCAAAAAAAAAAAAAAAACCCTTTAGAATGGAAAAGCTGTGGGGAACAGCATATTTGGATTTTATTAAGGATCAGGGCGAGTCCATTCCTCATGCACCGACACACCTTCCCTTCAGTGCGACTAGCAAGAGAAGAAAAAAATAAAGGTGTTTCTCTCTCTGATGCATTTGAAGTCTGGAGCTGCCGTGACGCTTCCAGCTTCTTTGCTTTAGCTAACCGTTCATTAGCCACACGGCTCTCGTCTTCACCTGATGATAGCCGGTTCTCCCTAATCTTGGGTTTTTCACGATTGTTTTCACGGCGCCGCTCAGAGCAAGTGAGGTGACGTTTCCACGATTCCTCGGCTGCGGCAGTAGCCGGGGCTCAGGTGGTGCTTGAGTAAATTGAAACAGCGTGAGGGATAAGCTCTAGTGAGTGTGTGTATATGTGAATTGGTATGCGCATGTGTGTGTGATGGAAAGAGAGTGAGACAGAGGCTGTTGGAGGATTTGCTGAATCCGCGCACAAGCTGAGATAAGAGAGCGTAGCCCCACTCACAGTGGGTTACTGCGGTCTCGCAGCTAATATACTGCAGCAACCGGATGTGTGTAGTACCGAGGATGTGGTTACCATTGTGTGTGTTTGTGTCTCGTTGCAGATTCCTGCCCGGTGTTGTGCAGCGGTAACGGCGTCTACGAGAAGGGCAGATGTGTTTGTCTGGCGGGCTGGAAGGGGGCGGAGTGCAATGTCGAGGAAGGTCAATGCATTGACCCCACCTGCTCCAACCACGGAACCTGCATCCAGGGTATCTGCATCTGCAGTCCGGCGTACAAGGGGGTCAACTGCGAGCAGGGTAAGGTCACGGGGCTTGAGCTTCACACGGTTACACAAAACATACTGATCCTGTGTGAGTCATGGCAACGCACCGGCTTTATATTAACCCTCAAGAGGTCGTCTGGGGACTTTAGCGCTTTATATAATAACATTCATTAAACATCAGTCGACGGTTGTCATGGAACATGACGTTCTTATATAACATTGATTCAAGTTACACAATCAACGTCTCCTGTTTGAATGCAAAATGGCGTTCAAGGTCTGTTTGCTTTTTTTCCTCAACTAAGAAAAACATGTCAGTGGTCTTAAATATTTTTATTTCTGGCCCATGACTTTATATTCTAAAGGCCTTCCAATTATTTCTTTAAAGAATAAAGAACATTACAATGTTACCATTTATATAGCCTTTATTTGATGTTTAAGATGGAACAGATTTATAACATAAATGAATGAATGAATGCACACACAAACCCATAAAACATAAAATAAATCAAATTTATCTAAGAAAATAGAGCCTCCAGTCTCAGGGTCAGTCTCCACAATAATCAACTTCATAAATATGTATAAGATAAGATAAGTGACAGCCTTGTCTAAAATTGAAAACAAATTTTATTGGAAAAGAAAAGACAAACCTGAAGGTGATTACGATAAATTGGGCCTCCCAAAATCAAAAGACAAAACAATCCAAAGTTTACTTCCTGTTACAGAAAGTTTGGTAAATATACATTTTTTACAAGTTTCGTCAAGTTTGACGACCCTTGCCTGTAATGTCAAGAAATCTCCATGCTAGAATAGAGAGTGACCAACAACAGAAATAAATAAATGTAAGTGACAAAGAAGCAAAAATATAGATAAAATGTAATAAATAAAAACGTTTATCATTGAATATCTTTTTAAATAATGTGTACAGTGAAATAATTGTATTTTAATTAAATTTCATTTCAACTTTAATCAAAAAAACATGTTTTTACATAACATTTCAATTGTTATATTATGGAATAAATAAAATATGTTCTTATATTGATAATAATCTTTAAAATGTGCCAATCATACAATATTGTCTATGTGATAAATATCCCATTAAAACACATTCACAAACTACTTGTGTATAAATGTATATATTGGTTAATTAGGACGTCCATCATGCTCTGAATAGAAAAGTACAACAGCGACAGAAACTGTAATAAAACACATTTCTATCCATAAATTTATTTAAAAATATATATGTTAGGATTAATTTAATGAAAAAAAGTTTAATATTTTATGAAGTTTGTAGTAATTTAATGAGAAAATCAGCAAAAAATACATACATATTTGGAGATCGGTTGTAAAAAGCAAATTTGTTACCTTATGGTTGTAAGGACTATTTAATAATACTTACAGAAACTATAGACTTTGATCACGATCTCAGATCAACAGATGTCCTCCACACACTGAAGTGTCATCTTCAAAACAACATCTGGACACCCTCTCACATATGACTACCAACTCGTGGACATCCCACCGCCGTCCAACAAAACATCTTCTTCCAGTTGCGGCTCTCTCGTGTAAAACCGGCCAATAAATTAGCGAGAACAAACACGGGCGTGATTATTTATCGTGATGTTTCTCCCCGCCATTAACCGCCGACACAGCTGCTCCGGAGACGCCGTTGTTGATCCCGGTCTGAAGAGACCAAATCAGGTGTTTGACCTTGAGTGAGCCCCAGCTTTTGGCTCCGGCTCTCGGGCTGTAATTACACACACTAACTCTCCGCCACTGCATAGCACGGCGCACAACACACACACACACACACACACACACACACACACACACACACACACACACAGAGAATAACCCATTTCACCCCTTATCAAAGCTGAGTTCTAAGTGTCCTATGAAGTGTAATGTTGTGGAACAGATACAGGGATTGTAGCGAGGGTGGTTAACTCCTGGATGGGATGCAAAGAACACTGCTTTCATACTCGCTGGGCTGATGATTGTAATGAGGGTCTACCCCCCCAACCCCCCCGCATGCCCCACCCCACACACACCCTCCATAACTAAGGGTGTGTATTGCGCAAGATTTTTCGATACGATACAGGGGCAACGATACGATACATCCCGATATATTGCATTACTGTAAGAACAATAATATATATTAGTAGGATTATCTGATATATGTTTCTCAATGTGTCAGGTTAGGAGACTGACCTTGAGCTGAAACTCAATGAAAAGACACCATATTTGGATTAAAGTCACAAATATTTACTTGTTGGGAGGAAAAAAAGAGATTATGTTGGTCGGAATTCTTTCTGAAGTACAGAGATGTCAATGGTCTTACTCCAGAGGTTTCCACCAATGACAAATTTGGATGAGTTATCGTCTCCAAGGTCATAAACTTGGCTCTTGAATTCACAGCAAAGTCGTAACTGCTTCCACTTGTTTTCAAACCCAAACATGTCCAAACTTCAGATCTAAACGCTGCTGGAGTCGAATGTATCCTCTCGTCCTCAGACATCATTCATGTTTCCTTTCAGCCGTGGAAGATTTAATGACTAGTGGCCCGGAAGTGTAATTGCAACACATTAATGAACAATATTTCCATTTTATTTGTAAATGAACAAAGTATTGTTTTATTGTATATACACTTTATTGAAATTTAAACAAGTGATGCGTTGATGAGGCCTCATGACACAACCGTTTGTTCAGACAAAGTATCATGATACAGTGTCTTCATTTTGAAAGACCACTAGATGGCACTCTCTGCTTTATAACGCTTGGTTTTGATCTACTAATTTAATGAATTTAATGAACCCAGGGTGTGTCCCAAATCGCGCACTTCTGCACAAGTATCTCCCGATGAGCACTAAATTGGCGCACTCAAATGGCCAGAAAATTAAGTGAGGATCGATGGACACTTTCCACCCTCAACGGCCGCCATCTTAGTGACGTAGAAGATGCTAAACGAAAACTATGCCACTGATGACGCGTCTTTGGAGCAGATACTGGCGTAAAATGTCTCGAGCAACACTAATTTTACCGCAAAACAACAATAATAACACAATGACACACGACTTAATAACTTGATAAGATCGCCGGAAAGCGCTATCAAGTGTTGACGATAGAGTTGGTTGCAATCAGCATTAAAAAGTATTAGAAATATAAGTTGTTGAGTCATTTCTGCTAAGTGTGTAGCAGCAGTGTTTGATTTGAGACATTACTACACGTCGAAATCTGTGCACTGCGCAAGTAAGTTAGTAAATTAGTAAGGAAGTAATGGTTATTTTCGCTTTAACAATTAAAAACAATACAACGTTAAAACGATATACTATGAAAGGCCGAGACATATAAGACAAACACAGGAGTCCCAGAAAATCTGGGAAAAGCCTGCACAAATAGGAATATCTTAAGATGTTTCAAGTGCACTGTCTCACAGTGTACTGTGAGGGAGTGCACATAGAGAAGTGTGCAATTTGAGACACAGCATTAGGCATTAGTTTCAAACTTAGAGTGCCATCTATTGGCCTTTTAAAATTCATCAACCCATACGTGAACCATAAAATAGAGAGAGATTTTTAAAATAACAAAATACAAATGACAATGCAGAATCAAGGACCAATGGTTCCAATGCTGTGTGCTCAGGCAGCGTCATGGAAGTCGCTTATTAGAAGTACATTTAAGATTTATTGTATTATATAAGTAAGTAAGTAAGTAAGTAAGCAAGTAAGTAAGTAATTTTTATTTGTATAGCGCTTTTCCAGACCAGGGTCACAAAGCGCTTAAACAATCAAAACAATATTCAATAAAGTATAGACTTTAAAGGTCAAGATAAAACTGATAACACAATAGGAGTTCCAGAAAATCAAGGAAAAGCCTGAACAAATAAAAACGTCTTAAGATGTTTCTTAAAGGAGTCAGTAGACTCCATCAAGCGCAAAGAGAGAGGAAGATCGTTCCAAAGCTTAGGAGCAACAGCCTGAAAAGATTTCTCTCCTCTGGTCCTGAACCGTGTTCAGGAACCATCAGTAGATTCTGATCCACAGACCTCAGAGCCCGAGCTGGGGTGTAAGGCTGGATCAGATCAGTGATGTAAGGAGGAGCCTGACCATGAATAGATCTGAAAGTAAGAACCAGAATTTTAAAGTTGATCCTTAAAGAAACTGGAAGCCAGTGAAGAGTTTTAAGAAATGTGAGTTCTTCTATTAGAGTGGGTTAGAATTCTCGCTGCAGAGTTCTGTATCAACTGCAGGCGAGACAACTCCTTCTTGTTAAGACATGAAAACAAACTGTTACAATAGTCCATATAATATATAATATAAGTAAAATATTAGGATTATATGGCCACAAATATTTTTTTTAAACAATAAAATGTCTGGGACTCCATAGATATCAATGAAGTATCGTGACAAAAAAAAGGATTATGATATACCCCTATCCTGTTTTCTTTAGGTCTAACTCACTGTTTTGTTCCCTGCAGTGGACTGTGTGGACCCTCAGTGCGGCGGGCACGGCGTGTGCGTGCGCGGCGAGTGCGTGTGCTCGGCCGGATGGGCAGGAGTGAGCTGTGACGACCCGCTGCCAGCCTGTCAGGAGCAGTGTTCAGGACATGGTACCTATCTGCCCGAGTCAGACACCTGCGCCTGCCAGCCCAACTGGACCGGACCCGACTGCTACACTGGTAAGAGCTGGAGATTACTGTTGCAACATGGTGTGGCGGTGGTGGTGGGGGGGGCGGTGGCGGTGTTGAGATGCCCGCGACTGCACTCCTCAAGATTGCCAGTCGTCTCGTAGCGCGCCACTTCCTGCCAGATAGTGTTTTCCACTGTTGTGATAGAGAGTGAAACAGTGTGTGAACGAGTGTCTTCATCCTAAATGAGATTTCCCCACATTTGATTCTCCGGCAGCAGCACTCTCCAGATTACTGTAACACACCACTGTACGTTCACTGTGTAACACACACACAGGCTTACACACACACACACCCTTCAGCTGAAAGAGGGAAAAAATGTGGGCGAGGGGGGAGAAAAAAAAAAAAGAAAAGCTCCGTTCTCATTTGGCTGCGAGGCCTTTGAGAGACTCCAGCTGTAAGGAACATTGAGTTGACGTTTAGAAGCTCTCGGATGGATGTTACATACCTGTTTGTAACGCATTACATCACACGCTTTCAATCCTCTCGCAAGAGATTTCCATCCTTTTATCTTCTTTCACCTCTCGTTTCAATCAGACTACAAAAGGATTCCTTATTTGCCAACCTTTAGGAACCTCAAGTGCTCGTCTCTCAGATCAAAGAGAAACTAAATAAATGTTTACAGAAAAACAACCTGGAGATGTTTTTCTTCTTCGTATATTTTATGTTAAAAAACATGAACCAATGTTTTTTTTGTCATTGAGTCAATATTTCATGTTCTAGTCAAACTAAACAAATATATACAGTACTGTTCAAAAGTTTTAGGCAGGTGTGAAAAAATGCTTTCAAAAATTGAAGTTTTAATAGTTTATTGTCATCAATTAACAAGATGCAGCGAATGAACAGAAGACCTTTAAGAATTGATGCTGGTTTGAATGCAAAACGTAGTAACAACAAATATTGATTTGATTTACATTTATCTTTTGTTCGCTCACTTTGCATTTTGTAAATTGGTAAAAATAAACAATTATTATTTATATTTTTGAAAGCATTCTTAGTTTACAGTACTTTTGCACAGTACTGTATGCCAATAAATAAATAAAATATATAGAGTATTACTGGATAGACTCTAAATGTTATCCCTCATCATTAGTTAATCAGGAATTAACTGACATTAACATAAAAAAATACACTTTGTTAGAAGGTTATATCAATAAATGAAATGTTCTATTCATTTTTATATATAGTTATAGTACCAGTATTTATTCACAATCAAAATAAACTCTCATTTTTAATGATTGTTTATTAGAAAAATAAAAACAAAAATAATATTTAAATACAAAAAAAAAAAAATAAAGTAATACGTTGCTCTAGTATATAATGAATGACTTATTAACGTTCATAAAAAGATTAAAATACTATTTAAAGTTCTGTAACTTGCTCAAAGTGAGCTCTAAAGAATTTTAAAAAAGACGGTTTCATCACCTTTGATAATCCGATTCACTTGAATGATTACTCAGTTTATGTAATAATGGTTAATTACAGCCCAGTCGTGGTCCTCGCTGTGATCATTGCGGCGACTTTGTTCAGGAAGGATTCGCTCCACAGTCTGATGACTTGATGGCAGCGCCTCTCAGGTGTGTGCGATATTATTAAATCGATGGCGCTGGTGATAATAACTGTGGTTAAATGACTAAAAAATGAGCCGCCCCTTCTCTACCTGCTGGGCTTTTAATCACATGGAGGCAACAATCCTACATCCTGGTCTTGTTGAGGATAAGCTAATGTAACTCTAATGGAGAGTGGAAAACTCTCCGACTTTAATCCATTTCTCTGCACCGTCTCCATGAAATACCGTTATTTTACAGGCTTTTTTTTTGTGCCTCCAGCACTTTGTTCTCGTACCTGATGAATGAGCGTTTGCCGGTGCAGAGAGAAAGAAAATGGAGACGTCGTTTTGCTCAGAATGTGATCAAAAGTATCTTTTAAACACTACTATTATCAAAATAAATGAATAAAAATATAATTAAAAAAGGCATTCTGAATCGCCTCAGATGTTTCAAAATCTCTCCCATTTATTGAATCTATATGCGTCTTCAAGCAAAAATCAATGCTATATTAGCCACATTAGCAATTGACGTATGCTAGCATGTTGAATAAATAAGTTATTATCGTATTATTGGTATTTGTAGTAAATATTTCAAGATGTAAAGTTACCAATTTCTAACATAACCTTTATTTATTTAGAGAAAATAATGTAAAATTGTGTCAGTATTTATTTTTTTAATCTCAATATAGTAGCATCTTGAATTAGCTTAAAAAAATCAATTTCGGATAACTTTTTCGTTCTCAAATAAAGATAATAATAATAATAATAAAATAAAACATAATTAAAAATAAATGTGATGTATTTAGTCCTTTAGCTGTTTCATTTTCTACTATAAATTGTATATTCCAATAATGTTTTTTTCAACACATATTAAAATTTTCAATTCCAATATTGATTTATTTTTGTTAACCAAAAGTAATCAGATAATAATAAGAAATTAACTCAACATATTTTATTCAACGTTTTATTAAATAATGTGTTTTTGGTTAAAAAGTAATTTATTTACAACGGGTTTCTCATTTTTTTTCAGATAAAGTTTCAGGGGTTGAGTTTAGCCAGTGAAGAGCATCCTGGAAGTTAGACATTGTGAAAGAAAACAGTAAAATATAATCTAAAAATCAATGTTGAGTCAAAGTACTCAGTGAAGTTATTAACCTTCTGATTAAATACAAATAAAACTATTAAAATAAAGGTGTGTACAACATTAATGGAAGAAAAATTGACCTTACTGCACATTTAAACAACCATTATTACATCTTATAATTGGTTTAATGAGGCATTTTGGCTTGAAGTAGTTCTTAGATATTTATTTTTTTGCAGTGTAACAGGAACAATGGCAGCATAGGGAATTAACATATTCAGCAAATCTGATTAAAATGTGAGAAATTACTGAAATATTAAGATCTAAATTGGATTGTGTGTGGTTTAAATATGCAGCGCAAATATAAATCGTTTGGCTGTTATTACCAACCGAATCCCTGGCGCGCTCCTTCAGGGACTTGGCTATCAGAGGTGGGAAGATTGTGTTCTCTGGTTCTCCTCTTAATCTTCCCACTTTCTTTCTTCGCTAATGGCTCACCCCAATTCTCGGTGGCGCCGCCTATTCCGGCGCTAAAGTCTCCATCTGTTCACCTCTTCCTACTCTCGCACCAGCGTCCTTTCTTTTTTCTTTTTTTTTAACTCCTTGTCCCCCCCCCTCACCCACCTGTTCCACAGAGTTGTGCCCGGTGCCATGTGGCAGCCACGGTGTGTGTTCGGAGGGCCAGTGCCAGTGCGAGGAGGGCTGGATCGGTGCGGCGTGCGACCAGAGAGCGTGTCATCCTCGCTGCGAGGAGCACGGCCAGTGCCATGACGGGACCTGCATCTGCCAGCCGGGCTGGGAGGGCGAGCACTGCAACATGGGTGAGCTTTGTCCATAGGAGGGTTCATCGCTGGACAGGAAAACATAACCCCTCAGAGAGTGGTGGGGCAAAATATCAATTTCGTATAACTTTTTCACTTCAAATTAAAATAATAATAATCTGTGGCCCCTGATTTCCTCAGGGGCCACATCTTAAAAAGTGAATGTTGTGAGGGACCATTAGGCAGACTAAGGATGGGCCTCCCTAATTATAATGCAAAAATGATTGAATAAAATCAAGCTAAAAATCTTTAATTTTATTACTCCTTATAAATCGGCTTTAATTCCCGCTTTGTTTAATTCACTTACATATTTATTATGGAGCAATACATTTTCAAAAAAACAAAACAAAAGCAGAGGACAAAAGTCCTTATTATAGTAAGTTTTATTTTATTATCGTTTATTTAATTATTGAGTTTGAGTTAAACGTTGAACTAGTAATATATAATCTTTAACCTTATGTGGTCCCCTGGCTGCAATTTCCTTCCATCTGCCCCAAGAAAAAAAAAAAGGGATTATAAGAACGGTTACTTAATTGTTCTTGTGATTAAAGTGAAAAAGATAATAAAATGTTTGTATGTGTTTTTATTTAAGAGATAATCTTGAAAATGCAGTATTGGAACACTATTAAACTGTGTTATTATTATTTTTAATATTGTTGTAGTTAATATTAGTAGTAGTTGTAGTTGTAGTTGTAGTTGTAGTTGTAGTTGTAGTAGTAGCAATAGCTGTAGGCGTAGTAGTACCAGTACCAGTACCAGTACCAGTACCAGTACCAGTACCAGTACCAGTACCAGTACCAGTAGTAGCTGTAGCAGTAGTATCTCACAAATATTTATGTAACTTTCTAAAGAAGGAACAAAAGGACATTTTTCCGCTTTTTCTTCTTTCTTATTTTTATCTTACTTAATGTTCTAGACTTTTACAAAGTCCTCTTATGTTGTGTAATATATTTATTTCTGATTATACACACAGCGTTGCAGTGGAGGAGAGGGCAAAGGTCACCTTTTAAAATAATCTAAAATTGATAATGTGTTGGTCACTCTGGCTGAAAATATATATATATACAGTATATATATATATTTTTTTACGTTGGCCAACTACACTAATGATATCATATGAAACAAGACGGAAGCTCTTTTTTCTCGCCGCACAATGATGTTGAGAACCGGTTTAAACCCCATAAACAGTCCAATATTCTGCAGTTCCACTCATTTCCATTAGTGCTGACTTCAAATCTTCAGCTTTAAACTGCCAAATATCCCGAATTGAAATGGAAACTTGTTTTAATCCTCCTTCAGGCTGGACCGTCTTATGTCACTTGAAGAATTGAACTAGTTCAAATAAGGACATTTTTTGCGACTGAATGTTTGTTTAAAAAAAATGAAAAACATGTCAAACGTATAAATCAGTGCTGGTGTGATATTGATGATGAATGAATCTAATGCTGCTTCTGTTCTGTCCTGACACCACAGTCACCCACGACCTGGATGTCGTCGTGAAAGGTACTTTGTGTTTCAATCAAGTGTCCCTCCAACTCGCTGACAGCTACACGTGTTCATTGTGGGTCTCACCTTCCTACAGATGGATGCCCGGGGTTATGCAGCGGGCATGGACGCTGCACCCTGGAGCAGAGTGGCTGGCGCTGCGTCTGCCAGGCGGGATGGAGTGGGCCTGGGTGCAGCGTTGTCATGGAAACTGACTGCAGTGATGGAGCAGACAACGATGGAGGTGACATTCTCACATCATTTATCATTTTCTATCTTTCTTTCTTTTCTTTTTTCTCTGTTACCTTTTCTTTCTTTTAACGGCGTCGCATTTTTTTGAAAGCATCATTTATTCGTTCAAACTACAGTCCAGGATCAAAACATTGCCTTTCAATTTACCATAAAGAAAATAAAGTATTGTTGTTTGTGTTATGCAAGTCAAGTGAGTCTGAGAGAGGGAAAACAAAAGAAATGTATTTGTGACTAATTTTGCTGTTTTCCAGAGATAAATATTGCTTTTAATGTCTCGCCAAAACTCAGTAATCCCACTAAGCCTTTACGTAGCGGTCCTCAGCTTTGTTTACAGTCACCCCCAAACCAACGCAATTGATGGAGTTATATTTACAATACAGTTAATTTAGCATTTAATGAACACTAAAAAAGAATATACCTGTATTGAATTGGCAAGTCATTGAGTTGTTTTTAACAGGGTTATATTTTTTGTTGTTCTAAGTAAATGATTATATGTCTTTGAAGTAACTTTTGGAGTAATGTTGTTTCCTGATAAACCCACAAGAACCTCCAGCCTGCAGGCGTCTCCCGTGGATGTGTGGTGACTCCTGGGGCAGTTGCTTGGGGGGGCAGAAAAACAGATTAAGTTGAAAAGCAGTGTGGGAAAAAAATGGAATAAAAAAACATCCAACAAATGAAAAAATACTATGATAAAGTTAAATAAATCAGTAAATTAAAAAAATAAAATTACACCAAAAAATACCATAGAAGCAGAGGTTCAAGATTTCATGTAACTAGTTACATAACTAGTTATATATATATATATACTTTAATATATATTACTTTAATTTCTTCTCTAATAAGATGAACATTGTTTAAAAATATTTAATAACATTATATTTGATTGATGGATTTATTTAGCTTCTATATTGTTGTTGATATATGTTTATGTTGTAATAATAATTATAATTAGAAATGTTATTAGTTTTTTTGTATTTGAATGAGAGGAGAAAAATGAGAACCACAATCTTGATCATCATTATTATTTAGAAAACGACAGTTTTAGTGCTGACTTCAAATCTTCAATTTGCTGACTTCAATCTGCAATTTAACTAAACAATAAAATAATAATAACAATATCATTAAGTATTGTATAACATCAAATAAAATCCCAAAGACAAAAAAAATTTGACTTTTGCAACATTTGTTTTAAGTGATATTGGAGGAGGAGAAACAAAACAAAAAATACAAAAAAATGGAAATATAGTGTTAATACATCATATTTAAAGTTAACAGGAAAAAATATATTTGTATTACTCTTTATTTGATAATGTTTGTTTTTTTTTCCTTTTTTGCCTTGTTATCACAGTGACTTATAAAACAACACTTTGATTCTAAAAGCAAAGCCAAACATGTTTAGCTTTGAACATTCACTTTCAAACTCCATCAAATATCCATTTTGGACTCGGTACGGCTGTAATTCATCATTCCAAACAAGATGTCACTTTGGTTTTCAGCGAGTATTGATGCATTGTTGTCAGGTTCCATTTGCTGCGATGTAGTTTTCTTTTCACATCATTTACCGAGCGCCAAAATGTTACGGTGTTTCCCAAAATAATCAAGTTGTTTCTCACAATTGCAAAAAAAGGAGGACAGAGACAATATCACAGAAGTGTGTATCCGTCACAGGGATGAGTCACGCCCACTTAGCCGCACAACACAATGCTGCCAATATTCCTCAAGAAAGCGCTTGAATTGACATTGATTGTGAAAAGAACTGATTGTGTTCTTTGCTACTTGAAAAACAATTAAAAGGAAGGTTGATTGATTTGTTAACAGTTTTTCCCATAATTATATTCATCATACACAACTATACGAATGGTTTGCTCCCTCACCCTTTCAAGGTTCACCCTTTAACATGAAACACAATCAATGTTTCATCATGTATTATGTTACATTGGTTGCTATGGAGTCAGAAAACAGTAGCAGCATGAGGTCTGAAATTAGCATTGATTAGAATGTTTCCCAGAGGCCCGTAAATATAAGATGTTTTGAACAAAGTGATTTTTAAAGAGCTGGAGTCGGAGTTAAGAAGTGTTTGATGTTTATAGATTTGGTTTCATTTGGAACAGTCATGAGTCATTTACATTGAGAGTTCATTGTTTTAACACAACATAAGTAAAAAAAGGAGAAAAAAAAACAAAAAAACAACAGGGTTACCATGTAGAGACAGGACAAAGGAAAACCTTTAATGTTAAAGGACGTGGTAGAGAAGAAGATTGAGGAGGAGGTCACTATGGCAACCCATGATGGGAAATGCCAAAAAAAACAACAGAATAAAGCATCGTTCATCAGTCGACACAACCCTTTTTTTCCGGAGAGTTTCATTTGACATGTGATTATAAATACAAAAAAATGATTAAACTTTTCAAAATGTGTCTTACAATGTCGGATTGGTTAAAAACTTAGGCTTAAAACTATTTTGACGTCAGTGGCAGCAGATGTCGCATTGAATGTAGGAAACCTTGTGGCAATTATGAAATGCAGTTTCTAGTTTATTCTTGTATAACTTTTTTAACCTTGAATGACTTTTTCTTGAAACCAATTTTCAACACCTGTCTCCGACGCTTCTAACCATTGTGTAACAGGTCACACGACAGAGACTTGTGATCTTCCGCATTCCATCTTTCTATTATAGTTGCTTCAAATACCTCAGACATAATGTTTTCCAACTGTTAAATAAAAAAAGATCAATTCTTGTAGACCCACTTAAAGTACCTACTAAAGTATAGCTAACATAAGATAAAAATCACAGAAATTAATTTACAGTATATTTCTGACTATTTTGAAACTTAAAATCCTTTCATATTCTCAACAATTGTGAATTTATTTTGGTTTTACTTACTGATCTTTCGAAATGTTGCTAAACTATAAAGCCTCACTACGAGTCAAGTATTAGTCAGTAGTTTAGTATTTCTCAGCAAAGCTCTATAGTATTATTCAACACGTCACTGTTGTATTAATCCACAAGGCTCAGTAGTATTATTCCGTATGTCACTGTAGTATTACTCCACAAGACTCAATAGTATTATTCCACAAGTCGCTGTTGTATTACTCCGCGAGGCTTTATACTATTACTCCATAAGTCATTGTAGTATTTCTCTGCAAGGCTCCACAATATTATTCCGTGCATCACTGAAGTATTACTCAACGAGGCTTCATATTTGTATTCCATGTGTCACCCTAGAATTACTCTGTGAGGCTCTATAGTATTATTCCACGTGTCACCCTATTATTACTCTGCGAGGCTCCATAGTATTACTCTGCGAGTCACTGTAGTATTTCTCCGCAAGACTCCATAGTTTTATTCCGCTAGCAGCTGTAGTACCACAGCACTTATAAACTGTACATTAAACACTGTTGTTTGATTAAAATGACCCATTTAGATGTTAACACTCCATCAGAAACGTCAAATGATTCAAGATAGTCGTGTCAATAAACTGGAGCACTAGTGACGGAGCAGATGGTGAACTATAGAAGGTTAAGGTGAAGTCAGACAACGCTTTTGTGGTGGTCTGAAGGGGAAAGTTGAAAAATGGGTCATCTGGCTATATGGGTCATAACACTATTTGAATCATCTCTCTGAATTTCCCTGAGGGATTCTGCAACTCAGTCCTGCAGTTGTATCCAGTAACAATGATGATTTTTGGATTAGAAACAATATAATCTCAAACCATATTATCTCTTGAATGAGTTAAAATAGCTAGGCTAATATAGTTAGTTACCTCGCAACCCACTGGTAGGTTAGCTTCTGATGACCAAGAACACAAATCTGCGTTAAGTGGCGTAATAGCATCAATTGAACCAATTATGTAACTAGTGTCCGGTTAACATTTTTTTTTTTTTAAGTTTAAAACTTATTTTATTGCACATTGGTCAAATGAAAGGGTCTGGGGCCAAATCTTTAAAAAAAACAATTTGGATGAAAGCACTAAAACAAGTTTTCTTAATTAATGCAGATAAAAGACAAGAAGCAGGTTGACACAAGTATCTTTTATCTTATGAGCTGTAGTTGGTAATGAAGGATAATAATTAGTATTGTGAGATACATGCTAAATTTGGCATTGAAAATTTAAAAAAAAAAAGGACAAAAGGACTATGTTTTAAACACGCCTGGTGCAAGATTCTATCTATATCTATAAAGGGCACTTGAGTTGAGGTTCTTGAACTGCTCTTTTTCTTTTTTAGCCTTTTTCATTCGCCAAGGGCCAAAAAGTCATAAAAAGTGTTGTGCGCTAACTACTTCTGGATTAGTAGTGCTACGATAGCGTATATAGGAGCTTGTTCTTTGTCTCATTCTGTGGAAGATCAACTAAATAAGAGCTCAGTAGCTCAGATATTATCAAGTTACATCCTTTAAAAGTCGCAAGTTTTTGGGCCACTTTTAAGCTCTAAGCAGCTTACACATCATTTTTCAGAATCTTTCGCTTTATAAAAAATGAGGCTAGCAACCCTTTAAGTCCATGAAAGCATGTTAAAGGGAATATAACATTTTAACTAAATTAAAAGGGCATTGAATTTATCATTTAAAATATTTTTTAGCAGTTTTGTATCTTTCTTTGTTGTTGAGCAACTTTTGGAAATGTTTTCTTAGTTCAATTATTTACCTGTATACAAAAAAAAAATAATTAATATTAAAAAAATAAATCATTGTCTATTGTCTGTTTCAGAAGAATACGATAATGCCCGTGATTTAATAATATTGCCTCAGTATTTAGTGGAATGTCTTGACCTTTCCTGTGAAAATAGACAGCATTTTATAAAATAGATGCTCGGCATGAGAGTGAATCTTTTATTATGTACAGTGTGTGTCCTGTATATTGTGTGTGGACATCCCACTGTTCATTGTACATAATTGGGCTTCAGAAACACTCAGTAACAAAGCCTCCCGGAGCCCATTTGGAGCGCTCTTATCTCCCCATCCTGCCACGGCTCTAGTTGCAGCTCCACATCAATTCAGATTCCATAATTTCCTACCACACATTTCAGCTATCTGCCTTAATTGGAACGTATAGCCGAGGCCCTTGTAGCCCCATCTCCCTGCAATCTCTCGGTCTCTGAAGATGGAAGATGCTATCACAAGTAATCAGAGAATAAAGAGGAACTCTGAAGACGCTTTCAACTATTCCGACCAAATGAGACTGAGACGCTCATTTGTTGTTCATCTTCTGTGTTGACAGAGAAATATAGAAGGAGGTATCCCTCCCATTGAATTAGAATGTTTGTTCTTTTGGTCCATGAACGCAGCAGTCATTTAAAGAGAAATGTATTTTCATCTAAATCTTTTATCATGTTTGTTTTGATGTGACTTGAAGGACTTGTAAAATTGTTGTGTTCCGTCATTGAACAGTTTTATTCAGTCCCCCTGACACTTTTGTATAGTTGCTAAAAAAAACATGTGTCGTTCTACCTGCTAATGTCGTACACGTATGACAGTGTTAGTGTCTCCTAGGAAATAACAGTTGTTTATTCACATTTCAATGCAAGTGCTTCTAATGATCTTGTGTTTTTGTGCCAAAAGGTGTATCCTGTCAAATTCTTTACTGCAATTTAATGAACAGGTCCATTTAGAAAAGTGGCAACGATAACAGGCTAAACAATTATAGGGTTATATAGTTTAAGTCATGGGTGTCAAGGGACGTTCACACCGAATACAAGTAAAGTCATCAGAAGGAGCTATTAGTGCTATTTGTTAGCAGGGACTGCAACACAACCTGTTTCACAACCACTGTTGTATTTTTTTTTATTCTATTCTCCTACTTTTTTTAAGATCAGCAATACTGCTGACGCAATCCACCAACTTTACACACAACATTTTCAAGGCATGTACTGTACATTCTAGTAATTTCCTTTCATTTCGGAAATAAATGCCCTTCTTTTTACAGTAAGTGATTAAAGGGCCACTACTATAAAAACCCAACTCTTCTGACTTATTCACATGTTTCAAATGTTGTTTTTAAGTTATTACATAAAGTTCTTCCCGGTCTTAAAACTCGGCGAACGAGAGGTTATGAGACATATGATAATGGCCTTCACTCATCCTCCACCCAGTTGTTACCACCCCTGCTTTGTTTATTCAACAAGTCTCTTGGAGGTGGACACTTCCGGGATTGATGACGCACGGTTACAAACCTCAATGCTTGACCAATCACAGCAGAGTAGGCGTGGTAATGGTAAACAATACTTTCATATACATTTAAAAAAAAGTATTTTTAGTGGGCAGGGCTTAATAAGGTTTTTCTAATGTAAATATTTTTTAATTGAAAGTGAGTTTACTTATGACGCATACTTATTACACTACAATAGAGGTCCAAGATCTATTTAAGAGACACTTAAATCAACACATCAGCTGAAAAACCTCGCCTAATAAAGCTTTGAATATATAAAGAATATATATTGAGCGCCACTTACTCAAACGATACCTCAAACGTGATCAATATTGGGCTTTCAAGTTAAAACGGTGTACATGAACTGTGGTACCATTGTGGGAGGCGGTTATTTTAGTGTATTGTTGGCCTTTCCGCTCAGTGGTCACATGCATCTAAATGTCAGCCCGGGTTTCCTACCTTTTCGCAAACAGCCTTGAAATAGAAAGCACAAATGCCAGACCGACTCCTACTGCTTTGTTTGTAGACGCCGTGTAGTGTCTCCACAGAGCTTTTAAAGATGCCATTTAACGAACGACCGTGACTGGGTTCTGACTTACCGCAGCATGAGGTTTAATGGTCAACTGTTTGGAATAAATCTCAATAGATCTATATCTGACGTCCCGTCTGAAACACTGTTCAGCGGCTGGGGTAAACAATGTTGTAAACAAGCGGTAGAACGGAGGACTGGATCTATAACTGACGATTCCACTGACTCGCCCCATAAATGAGATATAGTTGAATAAAAAGATTAGAGGTTTTTTATTTGAAAATCCTTATTTCTTATGATATTTATTGTATTACCAATTATTTATACTTATTTAAAAAAAATCCAAAGTTACGTTTTGTTGATTTTGACACAATTCTGTGATGTCCATTGGCATTGAAGTAGAAATATAAACACTTTTAATCTTTTTTCAATATTAAAATCCTATTTTGAAGGTATAGCGCAACTGTCTAATATAATCTAAAATGTATATTTAAATTATAGATAACATTTAGACAAATACAGAAAAAAATCAAGACGTTTGATAGAGAATTAAAAAAAACAAGCTCAGAATTCTAGTTACTCCTTTGTAACCAACTTTTCTTTTTTTTATATAAACATGTCTTGATCTTCACAGGCAACCTCATCATACAAACAGTGTATACAATCGAAAACCGTCCATTGAATTTCTCTCTTACAAACCACAGTCCCAATATTGGATTACTGAATATCCCTGTGTCGCCGCACCACTCCTCCTCCTGTAAACCGTTGGAAACAAATTGACGCGTGTGTTGAATAGAACTCATCGATTGTTTCGTTTTCACTCGCATTGTTGATCGCGCACAATGAAACCCAAGGTTGATTGATTTGTTTTTATGACTCATAAGGATTATATAAAATAAGTTATGAATAGACTTTTCTTTTTCGTTTGACATCCGTCGTGATTGTGTGTGTTTTTGTTGTGTCTATTTTCCAGACGGCCTGATTGACTGCGTGGACCCGGACTGTTGCGAGCAGCTTAGCTGTGGCTCTGACCCCCTGTGCCACGGTTCTGCCGACCCCTTGGCCTTGCTGCAGCAGAGCGCCCCACCATCCAGCTCGCCCCCCTCGCCTACCACCACTCACGCCTACAGCTTCTACCGTCGTATTCGCTTCCTCCTTGGCAAGGGAGCCACACACACTCTCCCGGGAGACGTGCCCTTTGATACCAGGTATCTGCTTGTTTACTCTTTGTGAGCTCACTTCGCCATGTGCATGCTAATCCCCCAATATATTTATTTTGCTTGCCTTTGACCTCGAACCGCCCTGCAGGAAAAACACATTACCCACTGATAATTAAGTAAATGGCTCTTGTGTGTGGACGCATCAAATGTAACTATCGTTTCTTTCTGCTTCTGAAGCCTCTCCGTGTGCGACACAAATTGTGATCCGTGCTCCTCTTGAGATTAGCTGTCACATGATGGAACATTGTCCTCCAGCATCTGTGGCAGTGTTTGTTCCATTTTTAGGTTTTTAATCTGTCAATCATCAGCGCTACAGAGACAAATCACCATATTTTTTTTTTACAAGTTGTGCGTTGGTTAAGAGCTTGTTTTTCTAAACTTATGGAAGATTTGTCTAAACCACAGACGCGGAGTGACAAGTCGAGATGTACGAGGACGTATTATTTTCCTCTTGAAAGCCGACTCATCTCAGAATACCAGGCTCATTGAAGGTCATCTGATGCATGGCAATCCTTAAACGACCCAGACGGGCTCCAAAATAACTATATTGATCCTAACATCAGGAGTTTGGAGGGTTTTCGATTCATTCGTTTATATTTTGACCGTTGATTCCCATAGCAGGGTCACAGGGGGGCTTAATCCTGTCCCAGCTACTTTGGGCAAGAGGCAGGTACACCCTTAACAGTCTGTTGTAGAGCCGAGTTCCTCCCGGTACCCTGAGGCATTTGTTAATGGGTCCCACACAAATGTTAAATTATATATATAACTTCTAACTACAAAAATAAACCTGTAGACCTTTTGTAGAGTACGCAGAGCCACTCAACCGTAAACTTATTTAATCTCCTACCACATGAACAGTTAATTAAATCAATCTAACATGATCACTATCTAGTCTAGGCCAGATAAACATTCCTGCTTTCAACATGCATTAACAATACATATATATCGGCAACAGGCGTTTTTTCGTTTTCACCTCTTCTACTCTCCTTAGCCGATAAATGGTTGATCCTAAGTTAAGGAATGTTTTGGTACCCTTCAAAAATGGTTAGTGAACTTCATTAATCAGAAATCTGAACCAGTAACAAGACGCAAACCTCTTTTCTGAGACCTGCCCTTCCTCCGTGTGACCACAAAATCTTGAACTGGTGGTCACCAACTCAACATTGGTAAACTCCTTCCTAAAAACACCAAAAAGCAGTTGATGGAAATGAGAGATGGTGTACGGAACCGGTTCCCTTTTTGTTAGGCCCCCTTTCGGTATAGCTTCTTAATGCCCTCCTATTGAGGTACTCTGGAATAGTCGTACTGGAAGGAGACCCAGGAACCTGAGTGTCAATGTCTCTTGGTTGGCCCCGGGTTCGCTTCAGAATATTGCATCAGTCTGTGCCATTGCTCGGGCATTTGATCCTAGAGAAAATGGGCATCGAATCATAGGCTACAAATGGATCTGTCCTTGGATTTTGGACATGTCTAGAACAATAGTTGACACCAGACATCTTAACACAGAAGGAGGTTCATTAAGGACTTTCTAACTCGTGTTAAGTAAGTATGAGACTCATTAGATTGAATCCAGCACCTTCACAAGGCATCACAAAAAAATAGTTGACAATTCCGGGTCACTACTTTTTTGGGTTGCGTGCTATGGTTAAAAAATAAAAAATAGTCTGATTTAATGCAACATTCCCTTTTCTTTTTCGGCCTTCATTGAGTTTCTCTTCTTAAGTATATGTTTTCAGGGACCTTACTTCCTACGCAACTGCCTTCCTTTCACTTCTGTTCTGGCTTGACTGGTCGAATTTTTTTCTCTCCATCCTCCGAGCATACCTTCCCAAATATGACCTTTACTCACAGAGTTTTGAGCTTAATGCAACAAATACAGCAGCAAGGCAGGCTCATTGGATGACCTCCAACGTTTGACTTGTAAAAAGGATGCAAATTAAAGTGAGTTTTTTTTTGTCTCGGTTCAACAACAGAATAAGCAAATTGCTTGCGGAGCTATCATTCCCACACAGGGCTGTGTCTCCATCTCGGCACGGAAGTAGAAGACAGGATCAAACACTGTATATCAACATGTGTTTCTGTGCTCCTGTCTTTACTCTTGTATCAGAGGTGAATCCATGATGTCGCTGGTGTTTAAGAACAGCCCCGTCGCTCTCACATCATATAAACACGATGCGAGAGATTTGTGGTTTTTATGACAGGGTGTTGAAAGGTTTTACTGCGGTGAAGCTATTTTTACGGCCTAGCTATCCCGGCAATCTCTGTATGAAATAATGGAACTGCAACCGGAGACAACACGGGCGCTTGTTTTTTCTTCACGCACTAGCTTATTTGTAAAAAAAAAAAAAAAAAAAGTACTTCAAGCAATGATAATGTCTTCCATCATTGTGAGGCCGTCAGCTTTTCAAGTCGTTCTGAGCTGGGGCCCCTAAATGCTTCTTTCCTTCCTCGTGTTCCTACAAGTCGAGTGGCGGTGATTCGAGGCAGCGTGACGTTGCGTGATGGATCTCCGCTCGTCGGCGTCAACATCACCTTCCCTCAACATCCCGAGTACGGTTTCACCATCAGTCGACAGGACGGCAGGTAGGAACGTCCAATACAATTGTGTTTTTCTCTGGGTCAAAGTGACCCGGGGGCCAGAAAACAAACGTGTTTTTTGGTATCCCTTGTGTTTTCTTTGGGTCAAGGTGAACGACCTCCCTGGCTTATATAAATACAAAAGCAGTGGTGGAGGTCATCATGACCCAGAGGAAACACAAGGGATACCACAGAACAAAGCCAGGTCACCTCGACCCAGAGATAAAAAAAAAAAGTAAATAATCATCACATTCTCTTATCTTAATCTCCCTCCTTTTTTTTAAGCTTTGACCTGGTGACTCTGGGCGCCATGTCCATGACCCTGATGTTCCAGCGTCCGCCTTTCCTGCCTCAAACTCGCACCATCTGGACGCCCAACAACAACTTCCTGGTCCTGGAGCAGGTGACCATGTCCAGGGAGGAGGTCCAGCCTCCCAAATGTGACATCAGGACCGTTCTGAGCCCGTACCCCCTCGTCCTGCCATACCCTCTCCCCAGATACATGGGGGCGTGTTCTGAAAAAGGTCCAGCGGTACCAGAGCTTCAGGTACTTGACCCTGAGTTTACCCCCAAAATGTGGCCATTATTCCTTCATCATTACCCCATTTGTATCCACTCAGAAACTTGGTCACAATTATTTCAGCTCGCATTTGCATCATGTAAATTAGGAATTAGAAAAATGCAAATGAGCGCCGCATCACGATCTCTCCCGCCACAAAAACAAATTAGCTGGTAGAAACTAAATTAGAAGAGGTCAGGAGGGTCATTACGTATTCACCCTCCAGTGGCCAGTGACCAAACCCTCAACCCCGGCTTGGTTATTTTTCTGTACTCACTCATGCAGGAGTGACTTTTTGAAGTTGGGAGGGAAGAACATGTAATATTAAGTAATTGCTGAGCCGCTGTGCCTTGAATGATAACAATTTACCAAAATTGAGGAACATTTCGTCCTCTTGAGAAACAGCCTGAATGAAAGGCGGTCGCTAAATAGATGGAAGGAACAGTTCGTGGCGTTCGCTGTGAGCTCAGCGACGCACCGACTGCGCTTACCTTCAAAAAGTCAGTAGCATGTGATGAAAGTGTCTCTGAGTTCTCCTGGAGACGCCTTGATTAGTTACGGATGGAAATAGAATCTTGATTCATATGATGTGATTGTGAACAGAGAGCTCTTTCACTTTGAATAATCACTTTAAATGAGTTTTATTATTTTCTCAGCATAATTCTCAGAGTATTAAAAGACAGTAATTTAGGAACAACAGGGACACAAATCAGTCACACACTCTAAAGAAAATGAAGAAAGTTATGCTCTTGCTATTACTGCATTATTATAACATAAACATTAAATTAACATTGTAAAAATTAGACAAATATTTGCCCTTGTCAGTTTCTTAAGTTTAGATTCAAGTGAAATTTCAACATGTACCTAAAATATTATGTATTCCAAATAATTGATTACTTGTTTTAATAAATATTGTATTTTAAAGTGGAAAAAAATAAAATAAAACATGACATTTGCTTGCAAATGAATCAATAAGTTAATGTCTGAGAGTAAAAAGGACGTTATTAATACATATATTTATTAACTTGTTTTTCACAATACTTAAATCATTATTTTTATTTTTTATTATTTTATTTTTAGGACTGCACAGTAGATTATAGTCACAACACCATGATTAAATTACAGACTCACAGTTTAACTTCAAACAATATTATTAATTAAACTGATCACATGTTTTATCCCAGTAAGGATTGAAAATATTGTGCTGAGTTTATTTCGTTATTATTATTATTTAGCCTATTTTGGTTATTATGAGCAACTATTTCACTTCTCAGAAAGTTAGATACATAACATAATCATTTTAAAATTAATAGCTGTGTTACTTACATGTGATATACTTGTCCTTAAGACAGTTGTAGCTCCTTAATACTGCTTAGCATAAGAAATAATACGGGATTCTGTGAGTTAAATCTTCCCTAAATACTAAAGTAATGAACTATAGTTAAAAACATTGCTTGTACTTAAGCTCAGATCCACCGGTTCACTCTTGACTCTCTTTTTTCTTGAAGGCGGTTCAGGAGGAAATTTCCATCCCCGGGGCCTTCGTGAGGCTGAACTACCTGAGCACTCGTGCGGCGGGCTACCTCTCCCTGCTGCGCATCCTCCTCACGCCGCCCTCCCCCGCCTCCCCCGTCTCCCCGCTGGGTGGTCTCGCCAAGGTGCACGTGCGCTCATCCGTCCAAGGAAGGTTGTACCAGCGCTGGTATCCTGCTGGGCCCGGTCTAGTTCACCGGCTGGTGTGGAATAAGACGGATGTTTACGGCCAAGAGGTCTGGGGCCTCACTCATGCCACCGGTGGGTAAAAATTGCATCACGATTAGCCTCGATAAGCAATGTCAGGAACCGGGCACTAAATAAAAGACAGAAAGTGACAGTGGGAGGTTTGAGAACACATGTAAACTACCCACTAGATCAACATGAATTATTGTTTCACATGTTCTCCTTATCAAGGAGCAATCAAAATGTGTCTAACCCAAACTCTTATTGTATTGTGTTTGTCTGACAGGAAGAGTACTGTATATGGATGATGTTGTACGCTGATGACATGATGTTTTCTGTCAAGTATATGAGAGGGACAGCCTGTGGGGATAATTAGGAGAAACTGTTAGGAAGGAGAAAATGACAATGGAATTCATGGATGTGGTGAATGGTGTTATTTAAAGGACATGTCTGACGAGGGAGGATAAGTAAGTAAGTAAGTAAGTCATTTGTATTTATATAGCGCTTTACCAGACCAGGGTCACAAAGCGCTTAAACAATCAAAACAATACTCAATAAAATATATTCTTTAAAGGTGAGAACCACACAGGAGTTACAGAAAATCAAGGAAAAGCCTGAAAAAATACAAATGTTTTAACATGTTTCTTGAAGGAGTCAGTAGACTCCATCAAGTGCAAAGAGAGAGGAAGTTAAGGTAGAAGAGGTGACTGGCTCTGGCAAACCAGTGGAGACCTCAGAAATGCCGACAAAAAAAAAAGAAAAAAAAAAAGGGTTGATTTGTTTCCTTCTAATCTCCTCAATGACTTGGCTGAATGAATCTCTTTTGTGCTGCTGTAATGCTTCGTCACTATCTTCTTTTTACTTCGGAAACGACATCCTGACAATAGGTACGGAAACGCTGACTGAGCACTTTCTTATTTAAAGAGCAGGCCAACATTTAAATGCTGCATAATCTGCTTTGTATAGAAGTCGCTGATTCATTTGAAACAAGGTTTTCATTTGGGTGAAAAGAAACCCCCCAAAAAGCACAAAACAGTGTTTTTGGTTGACTCTTGAACGGTATTAATTAGCATAGTGAGACATAAGAATTGGTCTGAAATCATGAATGAATGCTTTATTCTGAAGGGGAAAAAAAACATTTTGCTATTAATACTGTTGACTTTTAAACATATCTTATAAACAAATGAACAACATTTTAAAACAACATTCAGCTTAATAAATCAGTAGGAATTGTATACTGAAATGAGAGAAAACACTAAGCTTCAACATGTTTCTACTGCAATAAAGTAACTAAAACATGTAAAACATATGGGATTTCTAAAAATTAACAATGTGGTATTTCACAGATATCAAGAAAACAGATGTAATTAAACTCAGAGAGATTTTACCCTATAAAGGTGTTGCCAAAGCCCACTAAGAGCTTCGTACGAAGCTTCTTTAGGGTGATCTTAAGGTTCTCCTATGAAGGAAGTTATTAAACTCGTCTGGCAAACATTTCGTATCTTAGCCGAACCCTTCTTAAGAGCCTTCTTACGTCCTTAAGAACGATCAAATCCAGGAAACCTGGCTAATGTAAATTGTTCTGTCCAACGCTTTCATTCACACATTTCGACATCTAATTTTGGACTATTCGTCCGCTCATAACTGTTGGCAGAAGGTAGCAGATGTACCGTCAAGCTGTGAGATGGAAGATTAGCTTCTCTCGTGTAAGTGCTGAGTTATCGCAGATGCCCCGAAACTTGTGTCCACTTAAATATATGGTCTTGTAAAAGATTGCATCTCCACTACCCTGAAGCTTCCCTCCATCTCTCCCTCCTTCCCATCACTGCGTTATCATCCATAGCTACATTGCTTCTGCCCGACCTTGTGCTGATCTTTCACCTTTTGTCATATTCAACCGTGTTTGTGATTGTAAAAAAGATGTGTATTGAAAATATTTGTGTTTCTCTCCTGCATTCCTAGAGCCGTCTCCTCTTTTGAATTTGGTCTTTTCTTTCCCCCCTTCTTCCTTGATGGATTCTTGCTTCTCTCAGATCCACTCCTGTTACCCCACCCTTGTATTCCATTCCCAGACCCCCTTGTTCTTTGCTCTCTAGCAATGTTTTCCTCTGATCCTTCAGTCTTTGTGGTTCCCGGTGTTTTGTTGGCACAATGACACGCACACACACACACACACACACACACACACACCGGTTGAAGGCAGGGGGGTTGAGAGAAAGGGAGATCATGCTCTGTTTACCGGGGTGAACACGGCGCCCGAGGCTTCAGTGAAGGGGAATGAAAGCTTTCGCCTATTTGATATTGCGTGTGTGCATTTATGTGTGTGGTTGTGTGTGCTACTGAGTTTCCCGTAATATATCTACAACAATATCTGGCCGTTGAAGGCCACCTCAAAACACAATCCCTCCGAGATTGCTTTCCACATTTTTGTTCCGGACGAGCCTTGAAATAAACCATGATATTGTATACTTTTTTAAAAAGTGAGTTGGATTTTCCCAGGCCTTCTTTATATGCAATATTTTGGGTTATTTATAAATAAGTTAAATTCCTCAGCTCATACCAGGTTCTATCAAACACTTTACACTGAAAAGATGTTTGTAAAAGTTGCTTTCACTCCCAAAAGGACTTTTCGGCTTCAGTGACCTCGAGATTAAACCACAGCTTTTGCCGTTCAGGTGATCTGTGATTTCAGAAGTTTCAATTTGATCAAAAAGTTTAATGGAGGGGGAATCATTTTCTCTAAATCAGAGCTTCCCAGATATGTACAAACCTTTGAGAGGGGAAAAAAATCCTTTTTCAGTGTGTGTGTTTGTTAACGGCTGAAGTTTCTGTTGAAATTTACTGTAATAATCTGATTTAAGGCTAGATTTTTTGTAAAAAGAGGAAGGATCCTGGTGAGTTATTCAGATGCTAAATTAGGTTTTTGTTGTGACTGAGACATCAGAGCCCTGGAAGACATTTTAACTTCACCTCACGAAAAAAGGAAATAGCTGAGCCAAAATGCACATCTGTTCAAATTCCTTTCATTTCATTCCTTTCACAAAAAGAGTGCGAAGTCCATGGCATGACTGCAAAAAGCAGTCAAAGTTGTTTTCAAGCGTGTGTTAGAGGAAGAAATTATTGGTTTTCTTGTTGACCTAGTCATTTTCAAAGCACTTTTCGCAGAAACAGTTGAGACCATGACTTTCAGTTGACCACATCATTTGGATTTTTATAAACTGCAGAGCTAAGCTATTTCTTTTATTGTTATTATATCAATTTAACCTGTAAAGAGCAGTTAAGCAAAGAGTATTTATTTTAATGACTATAATCACAACTTTAATGTAAATAAAATCGTCTCATACCAAATTTAAAAAAAAAGAAAAAAGTGCTGTCATATCTCAGGGTATTACTCATAAGCACACATATTTTTGTCACTATCTGATGTGTCTTAGGTGACTGTGAGCCTGGTGTGATCATAGTGTAGTGAAATGTTTGGGTTTGACACAATAGCAAATCCTCAGACTTGTTAACTTGCAAAAAAAAATCTTCTTTCTTAACAAATGAAGAAAAATAATATTGTACACTAGTCATAGGTTGATAAAACATCACGGCTGATGCCGTACCATTTAAAAGGCCACTAGATGGCGTTGTACTTTTCAATTGTTCCATGTTTCTTTGAATTAGTAAATCAAAGCACAACATTTAAAGCAGAAAGTGTGACATCTAGTGGTCTTGCATAACTGAGATACTGTATCATGATACAGTGTCTCCACCACACAACTGTACCATAAGGCCTCATCAACACATCACTACCTAAGATCTTAACTTTGCAGTGCATTACATGACTTTCTGTCTTTCAAAGAACTGTCTAAATAATAGTTTATTTAAAATGTCACTAATATTCTACTCACCCTAACCTACTGAGCACCATTCGCTTCATTAAAATGGATATATATTTTACCTATTACTATAAAAAGTATTAGATTACTCTGAAAATAATTCCAACATTAAGTCAGCATGAGGGTGAATAGAAAATAAGTCTTTTACAGTCTTCCTCACACATCATCTAACTGAGTCAGGAGACAAAGACAGCCAAGCATCACCTCAGCAGGGGATGGAAGCTCCCAAATTAGAGTCTAGGCATGTAAAAGAAATAGTGAGCCAACTTGTTTTGATGTGTTCAGCAAACTTTCCTCAGGTCTAATGTCCACTCAAATCAGAATAACTCTATAAATCGAGTAGCATCAATCACTTTGCCTCTACTTTGGTTCATCTGAGGCACAAATTACTTTGTATTTTCTTTCCTGAAATCGTTTTATCGATTTCCTCCATCGAACCTGAGATTTTCGTTGGTCCTGCGCTTCTTTTACTGAAGAGGGCATTTATTAGACATAATGGGATTCCACCGGTTCTTGCTGACTCCACAATTCCTCGGAGTACCCCCTCACTTCAAAGACGTGTCAGTTTACAACCAACCAAGTTAGAGGGATCAGTGCCAACCGTGATTGACAGCGGCGGCTCTTCCCGAAGCACAGTGGTGTCAAAGGTGTCAATCTGCTTTACTGTACCGTTTCAAAAGATCTTCATTCAAGCTGTGGAAAATGTCACTGTGTTAAGAGGATCAGGCTTTTGACGCACTAACTCTGAAGCACAATGCAACGTGAAAGAGCCAATACTTCGACTTTCTTTTCCGTTTAAAGTCAGTGCTCCCTTTCCTTTCCGTTTCGTACACACTGTTAAATGCATTGTCAATACGAGAAAGGAGCTGTAGCTAAAGAATGGAACCATTAACAATTTCAGTTAAAATAGCATCAATTGTACTGTTCAATGGTTCTTAATGTACGAAGACCTTGAATGTCCAGAAAGCCTCCTTAAAATAAACTTTATTATTATTAGTAGTAGTAGTACTAGTAGTAGTAGTATTTGTATTTGTATTTGTATTTGTATTTGTATTGTTATTATTCTTATACTTCCTGTTTCTTTAGCGAATTTCCTGATAAATAAAAACATCTATTTGAAATTAAGAGGTTTTGAGAATAGAATAAGAATAATAATAATAATAATAATAATAATAATAATGACATATGAAATAAACTTAAAACTATAACTAAATATAATCATGAAAGATTCAATGTTCACAAGAAGTTGAGAGATGAGCCGGTCAAACCGGGGTTAACTAAAAACTTGAGCAATGCTAAAATAAAAGGCATAAACACACATTAAAGTGAAAAAAAAAACAACCAAAATAATGAACAACTTGTAACAAATATTGGGCTCATTGTTTTAGGCAAAAACTAGGATTACCAAAAAAAAGATTTTCCATGGCGACTCCTACTCCTAGGAGGACATAGGAAGACCCAACACACTCGACATTTGGGGTCACCCAGGATCAAATTTGCGAAGTGGCTCAGGAGAGAGTCATCCGGACTTACTTATTAACGCTACTGCCCCCTGTGACCTGACAATAGAAGACAACTTATTGGGGATGCAGGGAAGGCTGTACCGCTTTCCAGGTAGATTAACATTCTGGCGTCTGCTTCAAGTATCACATGTACACATAAGAACTCTCAAGAAACAAGACTCACATCAGCATCATTTTAAGATTTCCCTCGGCTTTCATCTTTCCTCGGCCCCGGATGCCTCCAGGACTCTAAGGTGTGCAGGTACGATACCTGCTGACCTCTCATTTTGGACATCAACTATTTGCTCCCCTCGGGGCAGGATCAAAACACTCCTGTACGCTTTGGCAATTCTCAATACATGTCTGCCCATTTGATGTTAGACTACATTTATTTGATTTCTTATTTGATCTTAATATAATAATAAAATGTTAAACTAAGCAGAATATTATTGAGAGTGCCATCTAGTGGCCTTTGAAAATGAAGACACTGTATCAGGAGGTCTCATCTACCCATCAGTACAATCTTAACTTTGTAGCGTATAATGGGACTTTCGTTGAATATATAATATTTTGATTTTAATGTTAATGGAAGTAAACAGAAGGACTGAATGTTCTCCATAAACCTATTAGAATTATCCTGACTGCGTCATGCAAGTAATTATCTTTTGGACAACTGTGATTCAGTTTCTTTATGTCATGATTTATCAATCACTGCCTCCGGTTGTTTTATTACAACATAAAAAATATTAATATATTGCTTAGAACATTCAGTTTGTTAACTTACCACTCTACAGACAATTTTCCCAAATTATTTTGAAGTGGAAGTGCAAGTAGAAAATAGCTACCATACATTCATTATGCAATAATGTATAAAACATGACTTCTGATTACTATTTAAAGTGTTTTTCCTTGCAGCAATTTCAATTATTAACCGGCTCTTTTGCATTCTGGTTAATTAGAATGTGGAATAATCAGGTTGGGTTACAAACAGACAACAATTCTGACCAGAGCAGAACCTGTCAAAATCTTCGATTATTTCGGAATGTAGATGAGATGCAACAAAGGCCAAAGAGAGGACTTCTTGTATTACAAAAAGGTCAAAACGTTTCAAATGTCAAACTTTTGTCAGAATTGCTCAGTTGGATGAGTCTTGCTTTTCATTTCAAACGGCTAGTATTGTTTGTTTATTTATTTATTTTCACTAAATATATTCATTCATTCTTCATTCAACACTGTCTTTACTTCCCTTGCATCCAAATAATCTGGCCTGCTTAGCTTTGCTTCTAAACAAGAGTAGCTGTCGCTGTTATAGTCACTCCCAGAGACAACCTGAGTCTCTTCAACTCTGACACTTCCTGTCTTTCTGTCGGAGCTATTTTCTCTAAACCATACCATGAAACAAGTCCCTTGTTGTTGTGAGATGTTGGTAAGCATATCCACTAAAGTAGTTTTTTGATACCAATTTATTTGGCTTTATTATCATTATATTATTTTTATGATTTATTAGAATATGTGATTTTTAATATTCTCAATTAAAAACATTGTCTATTTTTAGTTGGAGATGATTGATTATGTTACACAGAAAAAAAAAAACACATAAAAGTATACTTTACGCAACTCAAATTCAATCCAATTAATTGTACTGTGGTTTTATGTTATTATATCTTTGTAAAATGTAAATTTCCAACATAGATTTGTACAATGATTGTTAGTAGCGATGGTGTGATGAAGCTTCATGAAGCAATGTCATGTTGTTTAGAGGTCAGTAGGTGGCGCTATCAGTTAAAAAAAGATTTGATTTTTCATTAGAAAAGTGTATGAAAACATAGGAAGAAAGTGCAGAGACTGCCATCTAGTGGGCTCTGATAATAATGACCCTGCTTCATGAAGCTTCATCAGACCATCACTAGTATTAAGATATTATTTCATAAAATAATAAGCACAACTCATGTTAAATTTATTGGAATTTAGGATGGCAGGTTTAATTTGAAGTGGGGAATGAAGTAATTTACATATAAATAAACCTGTATTTTGATTTCAAAGTAAAACTGGGGTAGATCAACTTGAAAATGTCGTCTTGCAACAATTATGATAATTGTAAAATGACGATGACGAAGACGAAGACCAAGACATAGACGATAATTATAAATTTATTATATATATTGTTGATCTTGTTGTTATTATAGCTGAGACTGTAGAGTGATTTGCTTCTATCCTTAGAAGTCGCAGTTTCTGTCCTTACTCTGAATGAATATAAAAATGAGTCACCTGAAGTGGCTGTCAAAGGAAGAACCTTACTTTTTGCAAAGACAAAAAAAAGAAAAAAAATGCTGTTCGCGAGAAGCCGCTCGACATATCATTACAACGACAAGGCCATGCTGCTAATTCTAAGGCTCTTTCATGTCGACTCTTTCCGATTAAGTTCCAACTTCTCACTGATCTCCGTAGAACAGCCCCACTGATGAGGTCCCGCCACACGCCTTTCATCTGTCCCAGCACTCAATACAGTACACTTTAAAATGAGATAAGGATCGTGCGGGCGCCTGTGTTTAAAGTCTCGCAGTCAAGTTCTTTTCAAGTAGCAGTACATTCAATTACTTGCTGTACATGGTGTGAGACACAGCGGGGTCTCCACATAGAACTGTCTTGTTTCAAAACCCTTCTTTTCCTCTGCCTGCTCTGCAGTGTCTGTCGGCTACGAGTACGAGTCTTGTCCGAACGTGATCCAGTGGGAGAGGAGGACGGCTATGATGCAGGGATTCGAGCTGATCCCCTCTGACCTCGGCGGATGGTCTCTGGATAAACATCACTCCCTCAACATGCGCAATGGTAACTCCTGATTGGGTTGTTAATGCACTTAATGCAATAATATAAAGAGACACTTCCAGATGTTGTCGATCGGTGATGCCCGATTGGGGAAAACCAAATGGATTTAAATGACTCAAAGTGTCATTAGGAAGACATTTAGACAGAAACATGCAAGCAGAAGTTAAGGGGAAAGGTATGAATACAGTTATGTATGTCCTTCGGACCATAGGTTGGTCTGTCCATCCATCTATAAATAATCTTTTGAAAGGAAAACTGAGGTATTCCCTCGCCAACCTGAAGATACAATCTCTCCCAAATGACAAAGCTTCCGATCCTATCTTAAAGTTAAGATAACAAGCTCATTCTGGCTGATAAAATGAATATAGATACGACATGGATACACAGGTCAAGACACCCGTAAGTAAGTAAGTAAGTAATCTTTATTCGTATAGCGCTTTTCCAGACCAGGGTCACAAAGCGCTTAAACAATCAAAACAATATTCAATAAAGTATATATTTTAAAGATCAAGATAAAACTGATAACACAACAGGAGTTCCAGAAAATCAAGGAAAAGCCTGAACAAATAGAAACATCTTAAGATGTTTCTTAAAGGAGTCAGTAGACTCCATCAAGCGCAAAGATAGAGGAAGATTGTTCCAAAGCTTAGGAGCAACAGCCTGGAAGGATTTCTCTCCTCTATAATAAGCACTATGTAGCGTGATGAAGAGAGAGAGCTGAGCTAAAAGGCAGAGCTCTCCTTTTACTGTTTGATGTATATGCCTGCTCTCCCATGGTCGCAAGTAGTGACCAAACGAAAAAATGTACTTTTCAATAAATGTTGTTATTGATACAGCAAAAACATTAAATAGTCTTGTGTATAAAATATTGTTAATTTTTAAATGAGTGTAATTATTGTATTTAAAGTAAGTGCTATCATAATTATTATCATATAGTGTAGGGCTATTTTTTTCAGTCTCCGAACAGCAGGTATTCTCAGTTTGTCCAGCCATTTGATGATGAATAACAAAAATATCTCCCATAAATTGCTGGGCTAAAGTAGCCGTGCTGTGATTAATTAAGGAAGTTGAAAGCTGAGTTAGATAAAAAGGGGTTTAGAATCGCTTTAAAGATTTACTTCTAATTTATTTTCCGCTCCAAGTTTTGGATTTATCTGTCAGTATCCACTTCCTGTTAAAAGGCCCATAAAAATAAATCAACACTTGAAACAGATTCGCTGCTCATTCATGATGAAAGCAATACAGATAAATTCCAACCTTCAAGTGACGGAGCTGCAAACTCCTACAGCCTTTTAAAAATCGAAAGTTACTTTGGGTTGGATGCCCCTGTTTGTCGCTGAAGGGTTTTTCAATTTGAGATGGTTCTGTCCTCAGGTATCCTTCACAAGGGGAACGGTGAAAACGTCTTCCTCTCCCAGCAACCTCAGGTCATCTCCACGGTGATGGGCAACGGCTTCTACCGTAGCGTCCCGTGTGGTCCCGGATGCAGCGGCGCCGCTCGGGACATGATGCTGTTCGCCCCGGTGGCGCTGGCGAGCGGCCCGGACGGGTCCCTGTACGTGGGAGACTTCAACTTCATCCGCCGGGTTCATCCCGATGGCTTCACCCGAACCATCCTGGAGCTGAAGTGAGTTCAGTGTTTAGGCTCAGAGAAAATGAATCTTTAAATAGTCTAAAAATAACTTTACTGATCGCTTGTGAAAGGGTTGACGAAGCCTCATGATACAGCAGTGTAGTGAAGTTACTGTACTGTGATACAGTGACTTCATGTTGATGGCACTCACTGCTTTGTAATATTTGGCTCTGACCTACCAATTTAATGAAACCTGGCACTCATTTCTAACTTAAGCCCTATTCTCACGGGATAAGTATTACCTGGGGACCTCTGTTTTTTGTAATAATTGCGGAAAATGTCGGAGTTTTAATCCCGTGCGAATGCGCCATGTCTGTGATTTGTAATGTAATAATTCCGCCGCAAATTACCTACTGTAATTCGCCAAACACAGACGTCGGGGGATAATACTAATCCCGTGTGAATCCGAATGTCTGTGTTTGTAATTCTGAATGCCGCATAAATGCCACTGGAACGGACTTCTAGGCACTCGCCATTGTGTTCATATTTACTTCTGTGGTTTTATTTTGAAGAGGTTGAAAAGGAAGTAGATCGAGATTGTTTTTGCGGGGCGTGTTCCACATGATGAAAGTAAAGAAGACATGCGCGCTGCACGGATACAAACTAAGTTCCAGCCTCATTGTTTCCCACACGAATATACTCGGTTACACTACTGTAACAGACTGTGTCTCTTCTGTAAGAATAATATTGGGGCAAATTTATGAGCAGGGCAGGGCTCTCGCTGTTGAGCGTCTGCACAAGTTGAGAATTGAAAGAAAATAAACGGTTGTCCACTGTATGGTCTCTAAACGAAGAACGCTTGCTTACACTAAGTTTCTCTTTCGGTAATTCAATCCTTTTTACATCTTTATCTCTGGGTTATCTCAGTAAAAATGACTATTTTACAGACTTCACTTATCCCCTGTGAATGCACTTAAAATAACGCAGAGGAGGGGTGGTAATTTACAAAACACCGAGGTCCCCAGGTAATACTTATCCCGTGCGAATAGGGCTTTAGAGTGCCATCTAGTGGCATTTCTAAATTGAGACGCTGTATCATTGACTCCTTCATAAAGGAAAATTCTTTTTTTTTCCTGCACATCTTTACAACTGAATCAATCCTCAACTCAACTTTTGATACCGTTTGATGTGGATAAAACACTCCGAAAATGTGTGAGGTTCCAACATCACAGAGCTGGATCCACCTCTCAGGAAAATGAGAGCTCTTTTTCCGCGGATTATGACAATAAATATCCGACTCTGCTGCAGGCGCTACATTCTCCGTTTCCCTTCTTTCTCAAGCATCCAATCTCGATGGGAATACACATCCATTTGTCCTTTAAAATGTTTCGTCTTATGTAACTTTAGTCCCGTGTTCTCTGTCATAATTGCATCTGTGACTAATATTTCTGGTTCAGATGAAGGATCCGCAGTGTCTGTATTTGATACTCCCCGCTCCTTCGGGAGGAGACACTAAAAAGCTTCCAGTTTATGTTAATATTTAATGTAAAACAATACAGACGTCTAAATCAGGCAAATCACTCTTTATGAGGCTCCATCAGCAGATGATATTGTTATGTAACACACTTGTTTTCTTCTTCTTTTTCTTCTGCGCCGCTGTTTCGCCACCAGGAACCGGGACACCAGACACAGGTGAGGACTGCTTATTAACACCTACTAAATATAGCTGCGCCACAAAGCATGTTTGTCAAGTTGAAGTCAATTATTTTTTAAGACGACCATAAATGACCTTGAACTATATTATGTCTTTTGGCCATTAAGACAATGATTAGGTCCTTAAAAAACATAAATAATAATGAAGAAATAAGAGCTCTAAATGTAAACTTGTATTAGATATATTATAAGGAAGCATACTGAAGTAATGGAGGAAATAGTCACACAACTAAATTAGACTTTTCTATCTTGTGAAATTATAGAAATGTTTAAAAAAAAGTTATTGTGTCTTCAAAGTGGTTTCAAATGTGATTTTAATTGTATGTGACATTGAAATATGTGTAATCTTAGAATTAGAATTACATTAAGAAGTGAAAATATCTTGAAAAAAAATACATACTGTATGTTAAAATATGTGGCTAAAAAAAAACAAAATAGGTCAAGAGCATCTTGAAATGAATTATCTTTTTTTTTTCCTTTTTTCTTTTTCTTCCTTTGTGTGATTCTTAATCTTCTTGCCATACAGTTCAAGGTTTTAGCTAATTCTTGTACAAGTATGATGCTTCAGGATATAAATAAACACAACAATTTTAAACATGTGCGTCTTTTTTAATGTAAAAAAAGACACAAAGATTGAGACATTTTTTATATAATGCTACTAAGATAAAATGGCAGTTCACATATCAGAAAAAAGAGATACCTAAAATATATACTTTCATAAAATCAATGAGAAAAAAAAGATTTTTATTTTTTGACAACTTTATTTTTAAATACATTTTGCTTGGAAAACTTTCACCCTTCATAAAGCTATCAAATCGACATAATATTAGATCAAGTTCAATTCAAAAGTCAGTTGAACAGATAACCGTATTATTAACAAAAAACTTACTTACTAAAGTAAATAAAATCGAAGTGAAATGGATAATTTTCGCTCACATTATTACTTTTTGCCGCCTCAATTGAGCAAACCCTTTCTGAAGGTCCACGTTCTTGGGTTGTCGGTTGCACTCCCCTGGCCTGGTCGTTGGCTCAGAGCGTTGATGGTGGTGTGAGCTCTGTTGTTTGACTGAAGATTAGGCAGATGTTGGTGTGAGTGTGTCCTCTTCTGCTGGCTGCTATCACTGGTTATATCGAGCTGTTAGCGAGTGGGTGTTTGTGAGGGTTTATCAGATTTAAATGTAGGATTTTTTTTTTCATAGATGTTATATCTCTGGCATGCCAAAGTTTGCAGTCATGCAAGGAGGATAATCTAGTGTTTCAAATTGTCATGTATGGGCAGCTGTGTACATACATCCACGCGTGTGGAAAAATACTGTTATCCATAATATCAGCAGAAATGTTTAACCACGCAGAGGTAGATCTGATAGCTGGAGGGAGCGTCGAGAGATTGTAGGATAGTCCAACGAATGCGATTAAAATGGATTAAAAATTAATCTCAATCTTGGCAGAAATTAAGTTGTCAACACGACGTAAAAAAAAATGGCTGTAAAAGCCGCACCAACTGTGTTGATACATCATAGAACTGAAATATAATAATTTAAGTCGTTGTGGTATTGCCAAAGATCGATAAATGTAACCAACTTGTTGTAAATAGCATTACAAAAAAGTTCTTAATACAGTTTTCTATCAATTTTTGTTGATTATTTTCTGGATTTAGGGAGGTTTTCAGGGTCTTGGCATTCACTTGTATTCGCTTCAAACTGTTGCGGTTCCTAGTTCTGTTAAGAACTTTCTAAAACTTGACTTTATCAAAGCAAAATTAAAATGTTTTAAACACAGTTTATTCAGATTTAAGCTTTACAAACTGAGGGTGTGTGCCAAATCACACACTTCTGCACTTGAGATAAGCAGTGTGCGCAAATGTAGTGCACTCAATTGGCCAGAAAATTGAGTGCCAGATACCGGCGTTAATGTCTCGCGAAAACACTAATTTTACCACAATTCAACACAACAACAGTAAATACAAAATGATACACAACCTAATAACTTATTTCAATCGGTGAAAAGCGCGGTCAAGTGTCGGCGATAGTGTTGGTTGCAATCGGCATTAAAAAGTAGTAGAAGTAGCAGAGTTTTATTTGAGACAGTTCTACCCTGTCCAAATTTGAGAACTGTGCAAGCTAGCTACCAGGGGATGAAGTAGTTACCATGGTATTACTTAAAATGTTTATCAAATATGATCTATACTACCATTTAAAAAGTTTGTAAGAGCTACTTATATACTATAAACAATGTTTTTATACGTTACATATAAGGTGATTTATATTTGTTTTGTTTTTTTTACTGTATTTGTATTCATTTATGTATTTTATTTGCTTATTTTGAATATTAAGTTGTTTATTTCATTTATTTGTTCAATGTTAAAACTAAATGTAGAGCTCCAGCACTTAAGCCGCTACAAATTTTGAATCTCTTCTCAGATATCAATGTCACCCATAAAAAGTTTCTGGAATCCAGAGTCTGAATACTCAGTGATGAGCTTCTTTGTCACAAGCTTTTTAAGTGTATGAATGCTTCTGATTTAAGTGTGTGTCGTCTAATTCACCATCACTGGCAGCCTTGCTCTTTGTTGTTTGTGTTGTTGTTGTTGTTGCGCAGAGACGCTTTTGTACTCTGCACACGTGTGGATGAGATTGCTTATCTCCAAAAGAAAAGAGAGAGACCTTAGTTTTGATGAGCGCTTGAACAATTGGAATAGATTTTAACCCGCAAACAATTGGAAGAACGAACAGCGGGCGTTAATTAAGAAAAAATATAGGAACGCCAATAAAAAGGGAGCTCATTAAAAACAAACACACACAGGCCGGTCGACTCAAACTGGCCATTAAGATTGGAGGAGCAGATCAAGGAGGATTAATCGTTCTTTCATTCATCGTCTGCAGCTTAGTCACAGCAAACTGGGGTCGAGGGCTGCTTGAGCCAGTCCCGGTAATCAAGTGTACGCCGAGCTGTGACAGAACTTCTGCGTCACTCAAACTTGGCTCTGAGCTGAGGGGACGCTGAAGTAGGGAAGACACCCCCAGAAACATTGAACAGTCAAAGAGACTTTAATAATGTTGAATAGTATTCAATAGATATTTAAACCTATGGGATCCTAGGACTTTTTACACCCTTGTGTTATCACAGGGTCAATGTGACCCAAAGGCCAGAAAACAAATATGTTTGTGGTAACCCTTGTGTTGTCTCTGGGTCACGGTGAACAACCTCTCTGGCTGCCAGAAGTACTTATGCAGTGGTGGAGGTCGTTTGCCTTGACCCAAAATCAATGCAAGGGATAACACAAACATATTTGTTTCCGGGCTTCTGGGTCTATTTAGGAGATAGGACCACCTAAACACAGACCAGATTCACCTGCTCATGCCTAAGAAGTAACAGAGAACACAACACTAAACAGCCGCAGTGATGGGTTCACTGAGAGGGAGTGAGTCATGGTAGTTTTGGGAAAGTATAATTGCTCAGGTTCTGCAGTGTTTCATTAGTTGGTTAGTTCATATTCAAAAATGGTAATGCTACTCAAAATCAGGCCATAACGTGCTCATAGTGGATCTTAAGCAAATACTAAAAATGTATCTTGGAAAATGAACGAAAGCACAAAGAACTTAAGTACAATTATGCGGCCATTAAATCTAAATACAGCCTGTTCCTTTTAAAAAAAGGATTTGAAGTTAAAGCAGATTTTATTCTACTCAAAAGAACTTTGAAGTAAACTGAAGAAATATACATACAGTATATATATTTTTTTAAAGGCTTTTATTATATTATATGTTATGTTATAAACACAAAATTACAATATTATCCTATTTACCTATTTTTGTGTGTCATTACATAATGACATGTTTCTTATCATTTTATTTTAGGTTTTGTTCTCTCTTTTTATTGCCCATTACAACAGTCACAGTATATAATGTGGCCCCTGAGGACATTTAATTGTGTGCCCCTGGGTTAAAAGTTTAAAGCGTTCAATGATTAAAGAGTATTTTTACTTACAAGGAATAATAATTAGTTGCCTGATATGAACAGGAAACGTCTGGATTAGGGAAGAAAAAAGCCCATAAACCACTAAACATCAGAAGATGGGAAAGATGTTTGCTACATTTCAAACATCATGTGTCAATAATTCATTGTCAGATTTATTTTTATTTTCATGTTGAGGATTTAGGCAAAAAGAAAATGCTTCTACTTTGTTTTTTCATGGCAAAAAGAGAATAAAAATCATGTTTTCACTCTGATTAACAAACAATTCTATTAAACTATAGCTGTTGATTCACATTGCCCTCATTCAGACACCAAACTTTCCAAATCACAAGTTATCTTGGAGGCTGGATGCGTTCCGAGGCACTTAGGATAGCTTTGCTCACCCTGGAGGATTTCTCCTTCACTTCCTGCTTCCTTCCTTTCTCACCGCGCCGGCTCTTTACTGTTAGTAGCATGTTAGTGTTTCACTTTTATTCCATACCATTGTTCTCTCAAGTCAAATACATTAAAAATTCATCCATCTGCCGCTTTCAAAGCTTCTCGCTCCACACTATTCCCAGCAAAGTGCTCATCAGCCAGCAGGGTTTCAAAACAAGGTGCCCTCAAAGGGGAGACAATATGGGATGTACTCAGCCCAGAACTATTGTCTATTCTCTGCCTTTTAAGAGTTTGAGAGAAGACTAAAGAGAGAGTCTGCGAGCCCCGGCAGTGGGTTCTGTTCGCCGGTCGGCAACAGTGGGAGAGCGACATCTAAAACTCTGATCACTGTTTTGTTATTGTGTGAAACGGGGAATCAGAAAGACTGCAGTGAAATGGTTTGTTCATTTATTCATCCATTTTCAACATCGCTGACTCGTGGGGATGCAGTTTTATCTGGGATTTCCAAACTTCCCTCTCCCTCGGCTGCCTCGACTCAGGCAGAGAATTCGGAACAGTTGCCAGATGTAAAACAGTTCGAAATGAGTAACAGATCGTTTTATAGTTTAACTGGCTGATGAGTTATAACACATTGAATCAAATAAAAACATAACAATAACCTTCAGTAAAGATGTTTTAAAGAGATTTTAATGTATTCAAAACACATTCATAAGACATCAATAATTTACAATAATGAATGTCAATTTATTATACTGTAAACCGTAGGAATTATTATCCGTGGTGGGCGTTTTTGTAATTACAAATAACACAACACAACGAATCAGAATCTTATATTGTTCTTTGTATAATTACATTGTAATTACTAATCACTTCGATTTAGTTTGATCTGAACATCTTGTCAGTATATGATATTGTTTACTATTTATAAGTACGCTGTAATTACAAGGCAGTTTTCCCACTTACTGCTCCACATATCCACCACTATATTCTTGTTATAAGTAAACAAAGATGATAATAAACTGTCATAACTTCCTCTATAACATATAATGAATGCAACATAATGTTTTATCAATGTGCTCGTAATGTATTGTACACGAGACATTGATAGAAAAGTGTAAACATTTACAAAAAATACTGAAATTTAGTGCATCATGGTGCTATTTTGCAGTTTGATCTTCAACCAGGAAGTTTTCGTCAAAGATTTTAAGGCTCAAACACTATATTTATAAATTATGACGAATTAGATTAGATTAGGTTGACTTTATTAATCCCTCTGGAAATTAGGTTTCCAGTGCTCAGCAGACATTAGAAGGTACAGCAAGTTTCATAAAAGCAATAATAAAAACACATTTTGCCACTAATGTTAATACATTTGTATAAAGTTTTGTCTTTTGTCCATTTGTAGTTTGAAATTGTATAAAAGTGTTGCGATCAGACATGATTAAAAATGTTCCAAAAACAACAGAGAGCATGCATCAAAAAGTCAGAAAGCCATTAAAAATATAAATGTTACGACATCAAGTATCATTAAAGTCTTTTTCATCATGAAGACGCTGGAAGCAGAAATCCTTCCCTGAAATTTCCGCCCTCAGGTAACACTGTATTCCACCGAGAATGGATTGTCCTCCTTCAAGTCGTGGGATTGTTTGTATCGTTCTCATTAGTATAATTTATTTCGCCTCTGCAGATTAATGGGCCTGAAAACGCAGCTATCTAATTGAGCAATAGCCAGGTGACGTGATTTGCCCTCGTCTATATGCACCGTATGGCAGGAAACTTCTTGAGGCCAAACAAATATGTTATTCTGCACAGAGCAGTGGCACACATCCACCTCTCTCAGGATCACAAGTAAATTATGTATGTGCAATTCAGGGCAGAGCTCGGTAAACAGTTATGCACTTAATGGACTAGATGACTGACAGCACACCGGTCTGTGTTGAATTGTTTTTCTGTCGGGGGTTGAGAAAAGGTTCAGGTTGAAATCAAAAAGAACTTTTGTCTTCGGCGGGTTGCAGTTATCAGGGGAACTGCATACTAAAAAAAAGCATGATGTTTATTATTTAACAAAGAAATTAATCATACAAAACATATAATATGTTAAATAATACATCGCTACTATATTAGTTGAAGTTTTTTCTTCAGTTAGTATGAAGCTTTATTTGTATCCAGGCTGTCGTGAATCGTTATCCACGTCACATTTTAGCTTTTGAACATGCTAACTTTAACTTTAGCACCATTAGCAACTTTGTGAAGAGAGTAGAGACCATGATGACAAGTAGAATGAAGTCTCACTGCAGTAGAAAGGACAGCCATTCGTCAGAACTTCAAATACGAAATTGCATGTGAGGGGCCGTCCCTCTCAACAACACTCTCAGTAACCGTGACCAGACATCAACCTGAACAGCTCCCACGATGCTTTGCTGCCCAGCCAAACAACCACAATTGTCCATCACTACAGTACTTATCATTCTAGCACAACACTGCAAAAGACTGACAAATAACTGTTTCCTTAAACTGAGAAAAATCTCTAAACTTATGAAAATGATGTCACAACACCATCGATCTTATAATCCATGTGTTTGTGTGTTTTAGTTTGGACTATTGTAACAGTTTATTTTCGTGTCCAAACAAGATAAAGCTTCCTCACCTGCAGTTAATACAAAACTCTGCAGCAAGAATTCTGACCTGCTCTAGTAGAAGAACTCACATTACCCCAATCCTTAACATTCTTCACTGGCTGCCAGTTTCTTTCAGGATCAATTTCAAAATTCTGGTTCTTACTTTCAGAGCTATTTATGCTCAGGCACATCTTACATTAGTGATTTCATCCAGCCTTATATCCCAGCCTTTCATCCTTCCAGGCTGTTGCGCTTAGGCTTTAGAATGATCTTCCTCTCCCTCTGCGCTTGATGCAGTCTACTGACTCCTCCAAGAAACATCTTAAGACATTTTTATCTATGCAGGCTTTTTCCTAATTTTCTTGGGACAGCTGTGTTTGTCTTAGGTCTTGACCCTTTAGAGTTTTTAAATTTGTAGTTATTTTTAATGTGTACTGTTTTTGATTGTTCAAGCTCTTTCTGAACCTGGTCTTGGAAGGCGCTTTAAAATTACTTTTACTTACTTACTTACATTCAACAAAACTTGCTTTTTCACATTTTTTTTGTTAAGGCATCTTTTATATTCTTTCATGATTGACACACAAGAAGTAATTCGAAATAATGTACTACTTCAGTTTTAGAAGAGAGATTTAAAATCTCAAAAGTAATACAGAACTATTGCAAACCATAATTGTGTGAAGGAGATTTTAATTATTTTAGCTTAAAACATCTGTTGTGAACTGCTTTAAATAAATACATATTTTGTTTATAAATTCAACTTTGTTCTTTGGGAGAACAACCCACGACTATTGTCTATTCTCTGCTTTTAGGAGTTTCAGAAAATACTATTTTTAGTGTCCTGGATGAATATGCGTTTAACTGAGTAAGAGGAGCGTGAAAAACACTCGACCTGACCCCAAAAATCCTCAATATTTTGCGAACAAATCCAGTGTCCTCTTTTTGAGGAATAACAATAGGGTTAAAATACTTCAGACTAAGCATGTGTTCATGGAGTGCTGGCTTCACCAATTGATTTTGTACTTACTACTTACAGCACTTTAACCACAAAACTATTTAAATGTTACTTTTAAATAACAGGGTTTTTGGCAAATGCTAATATTACATTTTACTTCTTGTAACTAGCAGCTGCTCTTTTCCATTATTTCAAACCATCATTTACATCAGCTTTTTGCATCAACAATTAGCCATGTAGCAGATACCAGTTTAAAACTACAAAATAAAGCAGATTTTGTCCACTCACGTGGCAACAGTCAGACCAGGCAAATGTTTTATATACTGTAACAAACATCCAAGCCACTATGTGTTTCTAACGGTTAAATTATACACTGTACCATCCATTTCTGAAGTAGCCCCTGCCTCGTTGTGAGACTGTCGATAAAATAATTATCGCTGTTCTCAAAGGTTAAGTTGCCTCCGGTGATTTTCTTTTCTTACCAGGCAGTGCCTTTTTATAATGAATAAATCACTAACATCTATTTTGTTTTCCCTGCAATGGCTCAGAGTCACGGCAGTTCAACAAGGTCCAGAATGTAAGGGGTCAAGGAGGGCTCAGCGACGGCACAGTGGAGCATAATGATAATTGATTTAAGGAGATATTTTTTATTTTGTTTGAGAGGCATCTTTGTGTTAAAGTAAGCTAATGGTGTCCTCCTAAGAGTAGAGCCGGTGAAAGACAGTCATTGTCTTGTCAGAGTCTCCCTATGTTCCCGTCTATCTTCAGACCTGATCCAAGATGAACGTGCAGGTGTGGGAACTGCCAGATCTCGGCTTCTTAAAAATAACTATAGTTCTGCACCATTATGCTGAAAGCTCTGAATGCTCGCTGAGCCGCACAGCAAGAGTAGCCGAAGCAACATGAAGTGAATGTTGTGTGACGTCTGAGAAATGATACGAGGAGCAAACCGAGAGCTGCCGAGCCTTTCAGTTTCCTTCAATTCAGAAAACCGATATAACGCATATAAAAAGCTGATCGGGATATACTTCTCTTCATGGGCCTCTCTTTCTGTGAAGCTTCTCATGATGACAAATGACTACGTATGTCAATAACAAATAACTGAGCCATACAGTTATTATAGAGTTATACACAGCTTCAAAAAAAGTTGCCTGTTCAACTAAACATATTTTTGTCAATTCAAGTACTTCCTGTCAGTCCAAAGATCACATTATTATTAATTGTGTTATTATTGTTTTTATAATTATTGTTGTTGTTTAATTCCACATTTAAGAAAAGGCACAGTTTTTCTGTTTAATATTTATTATTTAATGAAATAACAAAACATCTTTTTTTGAGGAAGAGTAGTTTACTGTAAGCCCAAAGATCAGTATATTATTATTATTATTATAATAAGTAGTAGTAGTAGTAGAAGTAGAAGTAGTAGAAATAGCCGAATCAGTTGTAGAAGTAGCAGTAGTAGTAGTAGTAGAGGTAGAAGTAGCAATAGAAACAACAGTAGTAGTAGTAGAAGTAGTAGTAGTAGTAGTAGTAGTAGAAGAAGTAGTAGAAGTAGCACTATTATTAGTAGAATTAGCAGTAGTAGTAGAAACAACAGTATTATTAGTAGTAGTAGTAGTAGTAGTAGCAGTAGTAGAGGTAGAAGTAGTAGTAGAAACAACAGTAGTAGTAGTAGAAGTAGTAGTAGTAGTAGTAGTAGTAGTAGTAGTAGTAGAAGTAGAGGTAGAAGTAGTAATAGAAACAACAGTAGTAGTAGTAGAAGTAGTAGTAGTAGTAGTAGTATTAGTAGTAGAATTAGCAGTAGTAGTAGAAACAACAGAAGTGTTAGTAGTAGAAATAGTAATAATAGTAGTAGTAGTAGAAGTAGTAGTAGTAGTAGTAGAAGTACCAGTTGTCGTAGTAGCAACATGTAGTAGTAGTAGTATTAGTATTGTTGTCATTACTACTATTATTATCATTAATATGATTGAATTATTGTTATCTTTGCTATTATTGTTGTTTATGTTGTTTAATACCACAGAGGTTGGAATGTTATCTTTAAATGTTTTTTATTATTTAATCAAAACTAGATTTGAGATTTCCAGCCAAGTTACTGAGGCCAACGATTCACATGTTTAAGTGTGAAAACTGTAAAACCGTATTTCTGGACTGAGAGGATCATACATGTATCAGAGGTAAATAATTAATAGATTGGCTGAAATTGTCGGAAACAGGTTTTGGCAGCAGAAAATAATAGCTGTAATATGTAATTTGAAGTGTGAGTCATTTAATTGAAATCCATCTGAACAGAAAACCCGTGATAAACACTGTCCTTCTACAACACTAGTGCCGTGTTGTGCTCGTGGAGGAATGCTGACGGTGAAAAGTGTTGTTATGGAGGATGAAGATGTTGTTGTTCCAATCTGAGCCTCGAGGGAATCTCGGAGGACAACTTTCATTAAAAGTGGGACTCTGCTGTCTCATAAAAACTTTCTCTCGAACAATGTTTGACCACTTTAATATCTCGCTCCAACAACAATAAATCGGAGAAAAACCGTTATGAAAACAATAAAAATGATGATGAAGATAATTGAATTCTGAATAATTACACTGCAAAAAAAACTGAAATGAAAGCACCTTTTTAAACCGTGTTTCGAGTCTAAATAATGTAATATTTAAAGATATTAATAGACAAAAATGATGTCTGAATTGCTTGTAAATTGTAAAAATAAATTGAAAAATGGTTCAATTTCTTACATGATTTATGTTTTTAGAAAACTTTATTAGAAAATGTTTATAACTACACCATATTAATTTCTAATATCCAAAAATAAGAGCAGTATCTGAACGTTTCAGGTGACATTTTACTTGACTATCAACTTTAAATCTATAAACCTTACTAACCACAGAGTAGCAGTTTTCTTCTCCATCTAATCACACATGGAAGTACTTGACGCTACATAACATTTACTAAATTAACTACGGTAACACCTTCACGATGAACAGATAATTACGGAGTAATGCAGTATCTGTTTGCTAAGTGTGCTAATGTGAGTTTTCCTTTCATATTTCACAAGCAGCAATCATCTATAAACACAGCATGACATAAATGACGATCATACATCCCTGTAACATCCTCTTTTCAATCTCTACATCAGAAATTAAAGGCTGTTTGTCTTGTTTTATCTTCATCAATATGACGGATCACTGTCATAAAACTCAGCAAACGCATAAACAAAATTCGGTGAATACGTGTGAAAGCTGCAGTGAAAAGTGGGGTTTGGAAGCTGCTTCTTGAGTTGCCAGTTTTACCCGAAAAAAGGGTTGATTCACAAATCCAATTTCACAGGTGGAAAGATAAAAATTCCAAACCATGCATTGTTTTGTCCCCCCATAACACTGAGAGAACTGTCCCGGATGACCGTGACGCTTCATAATGTGCACGTAAATCAGGGATGGATCAGGTCCCAAACTATTTCCTGCTTTATAGAGAAGTGAAAGGATTTTAAATTCCCTCTCTGGACACGGAGGAATTCAGGGCAGTGATTTAACGACTAGTGTAATGTGCTCTACTTCCTCGCCGCTGCTGAGGACTTGGGCAGCAGAAGCGTTGTGAATGAGCTGGACATGATTGATTTCTTCACTTGGACCTGTGATGACACCGCTACAATAGACTCGTCGGCTGAACATGAAGAATGACCTCGCGCTGGAGATTTTCTCCATTTCGTATGGACATTATTCCATTTCGAACGCTCTAAACTTTCAGGCAGATTCATTTCTTACAACCTGAATCTCTCCCGAATGAATTCATAGCTAATAAAAGTACCCTTTTTTTACAATTAAAGTTTAAATAATAACTTTAATTTGGCTTTATTTAAACCTTGATTAAATGTTTGTTTTTTTCATCTAAATTTGTATAATATTAATAATATTTGGAAATATTTCGTAACTCAAATTGAGACAGTACATTGTATTATTCACTTACCTAAGCTGATGGTTATTTGTAAAACTTTAACAGTACTATCCCATAACTAGACTCTCCTAAAACACATTTAAAGTTTAAATAAATTAGTTTAGTTTGGATTTATTTCAGCCATGTCTTCCCGTGCCCACTTATCACCTCATTAGAAAAGCCTGCTGTCCAATATTAGTCAGCGACTGAATTATAATGACATAGTAGGTTGCATTTACTCTCCATTGGCTGTTTTAATGTTTTGATCTGAAGGATCTCATCAATGCTGGAAATGTTTTTCAAATTTAAAGTTTAAATAAATTAGTTTAATTGGGCTTTATTTAAGCCTCGATTAAAAATCGATTCATGATGTTATTCTTGCATTTAAATGTTAATTACATTTATAATATTTATAGATATTTTCACACTCAAGTTTTAACATACATTGTATTTTTCACTTCTTTAAGCTAATGGTTATTTGTGAAAACTTTAAATGTAGTGACCTGTGATCGGGGTCAGCAACCTTTTTTCTTTTTTTAAAAGCCGTTTTGGAGAGTTCCCCGTTAAATAAAAAACTTAGAGCCACAATATCTTTTCTACTGACAGCGAACACGGTTCAATTGTCACATAAAATGTATCATGGAAAATATAAACAAAAATATATTGGTAATTAAAGGTGTTTATCAACCTTAAATATAACTCTAGAAAGAAAAAAATCAGGTTGCATTTTAGTTAGACCTTTATATACTCATACACAGTCAACAATTAATTCAAAAAGTAAAATGTATCAAATTGAAATGTGTATTATTTGTTCTGATACTTATTCTTCTTATCTCCAAATAATTAATAATTATTTTCCTGAACAGCACCAGCCCCGCCCATAAATACTACCTGGCGATGGATCCTATGGGGGAAGTCCTGTACGTGTCCGACACCAGCAGCCGAAGAGTTTACCGTGTTAGGAATCTGGCCCAGCCCAAAGATCCATCACGGAACCAGGAGGTTGTGGCAGGAACCGGCGAACAGTGTCTGCCGTTCGACCAGAATCACTGCGGAGAAGGACGGAAGGCCACAGACGCTGCACTCAACAACCCTCGAGGTAAGAACCTTTTTTCAAAATTACCTTCATGTTCACATGTCTGCATCATTAGCAAGGTTTCTTTTGTCATATTTGATTAAAATTGTGTCTTCAAATGTTAAAAAGAAATACATTAAATTGAGTATTTCTCTAAATAACGGGTTTTGAAGATGGTATAGCCAAATAGAGAATATTGTCATCCGGCGAACTGATTCAGAAAAGTTGAAAGATGGTTAAAAGTAACTTGCACTTGCTGGAATGATTCTAGTCGTTATGGACGTAATACTGTCATCGATGTACTTGCAGATATTGCTCCATAATAACTTGCAAAAAGAAAAGAAAAAAGGTCTTTGGTGTGAGCCAACCAGCTGAGGTTCTCTTTATCACACAGAAAGAACAAGATTAGCAACTGACAGAGCTCGATATTCTGAAAAATCCCTGGCCTGAATTAAAAGAACATGACTTTTTAGAGAGGAGCTGAAACACGTTTCCTCAGACGGATGATGGTGGCACTCTCGAAAATAAGATCCGCGTCAGACTTGGAAAGAAGCCCGTGCAGCTATTGTTAGCATTGTAGGCATTTACAATCAAATTGGGATGTCTTCTTTTCAAGGTTTTCCAAGCACGTCCATCTGATAAGCGACTTCGGCCCAGATAGCAGTGAGTTATTGGCCCAAACATGCCCCATATCTTATCCACTTTTGTCAATGATGTACTGCGTTAATTCCCCGTGTCTGGCAGCCTCCACCATAGTCTGGTAGTTGAAGACAAAGCTGCCAATTATGGTCGAATTCATAATTGAAAAGAATGATGAGGATTAATGAGAACCTCTATTAAAATTAATCATAGATCATTTTAGTTAAGTTAAAATAATTGATGCACCTTTTTTAAAAAGAGCGAACACACTGAACTAATGGACTTTCGACAATAGTAAGGGCTTATTATAGAGCCGTCGTAAAATTGGATTCTTTTTTCAAATATAAGCTGGAAAAATAATATTTTAATTAGAAAAAGAAATACTGGTTGAATAAAAATCAGGTTAGACACCTGTCTTAGTGCTGAAAACTCATAGTACATTAACCAGAATATTTAATTTACACATTTTACTTGTACAAGGGACTACATACAGAATTTACATGTCTGTCTGAATCCCTTCTGAAGCACAGAGCTGTTAGATCGCTTACAAATAAGTACTGTGTTGTGTACAAATGGAACCAATGGAAAGAAAAATCACTTTAGTGAAGTATTACATTATAAACCCCTCCCTTTTCCGATATTGTTTTTCAACCAATATTTTTATTTTCTATTCCAATATTATCGATTCCTTATTTTCTGCCAATACGTTTTTTAATTAATGAATATTGAAAACATCAATGGGTTGAGGTGATGCATTTTAAAAACAACATTTAAAAAGAATAACTACTGTATATATTGAGAAAACATATATTTACCCTTTAAGATAAGTTTTTTCAGATCGTATGGGTTTTAAAATGTAAACAACAATGTAAAGTATCAATCAAAAGGCAAATTCTTCATATATTCCATCTTCAATGGAGGAGATAATGAAGGAAGCGCTTTTCCATCATTTTTTAAAATGGCACTCTCATTGGAAATATTTGGATGTGCTGTGACATTTAAACAGCACCCCGCTTGTTCAATCACCCCACTGTGTTCTGCCACAATAACACTTCCCCACTAGAAGTCCGTCGCCCACTAGCCTGGATTGATGGATTCACGCTGTCACCGGCTTCTCTCCACTGCCACTCCTAATTCTTTAAATTGATAAATGGACCAACGCAATTTTCTACTCTTCAGTCAGTCAATTTCCACAGCAGTAATTGTCTGTTGTGATCATTGCGGAAGGTAATTGTTTAATACATGTTACCTTTCTGTGGACGGAACGCAATGTTCTGACATTTAAATTTGACTCGGGGAGAGTTTCTCTTGCTTGTCACTGGAAGATTAGTTAATTACAGGATGTCTGGATTGACAGTCGACAAACGCTGGCCACTTTGTTGTCCGTTGAAGCAAGTATTTTACCATGTGACGGTGCACAGAAATGTCCTTCAAACCTTTTGTTAATATTCAACCCTCACAAATTCAAGTAAATGTTAATATTTGACTTTGGTTTGCTGACGTTTGTGCGCTGATGTCTTTCCAAATGTTTTGCTGTCGCTTAATAGAACATGAAATGCTGACATTTTATCTTAATAAATGGGATGCTTTTCTTCTTTCTTTAAATACAATAAAAATGCTACAATTGTCATTATCATTAGGATAATCTCCTAATTGAGATTCCAAATTGTGTGGCGCCATCTGTGGATTTGGTGACTAGACCTAGTTAACCAATATCCTTGACTAATACTCTCCCGCTGAACCCCTAAATCACCCACAAACTTGTCGCTTCACAAATACTGCTAACAAGCCAGTTCCGGCTTGTGATAAATGCATGTTCACGTTTCCATGCTTGCCCATCTAAAACAGCGCTTAATGCCAAGCAACGAGGTGGATGCTATTGGTTTCACTGCACCGGATCAACAACATGTTTGCCCCATTTTTCTTTTTTTTCCGGGCACTGGACCAACACTTTCCACTGGGGTTTGTTAAGACACTCCTGCCTCATAGCAGAAGTGCTGTTTAATGTTTATGAGACTGTTACATGCTTGTAATACGAGTTGTATGTAGTAGACTAGAGTACAGAAGGTGCTTATGTTATTAGTACAATTTTCATCCTTTTTTCCAACACCAGGAAAATATAGTCTAGAACTAGACAATCACTGAGGAATCCGCCAAAGATTAAGAATTATGTTGAAAAAAGGTATTCTAAAAGCGAAATGACCAAGAAGGTAAGAGAACTCTAACCACTAGACTATCGGTGACGGTAGCTGTCAACGTAGACAAGAGACATCAGATTTGGTTTGAACAACACAATTTAACTAATAATGAGGAGTTAAATACAGAACCTTCTATTTAGAATGTCAGATTTCACCCTAAAGTGAGAGCTGTTTCGGTTGAATCTTTATACTACAGCGCAAGTTATTTATAATGCAGGAGACCAGAACAAAGTTAAAACACAGGAATAGCAGAACAGATGTTAAATAAAGCAAACAAAGGTTAGCGTTTCTTTCTGTCAGTTTCTGCCGTGTGTCTTTTTGCGTCTTTCTCTGGCATTCTTAAGCCATATAAAAATTGAGAAACTGGTTCAGCAAAAACACCTAAGACACTAACTCAGGTTTTCCCCCCAGTAGCATTGCTGCAATTCCTTACTAAACAACCCTAAAACAATTTTAAATGAACAAAGAAACATTTCGTGATCACAATCTATAAAAGTAGATTTATTCATGTGATTCTGTTGTATGCTGTGTTTTTGCTTGTTTTCAAGACTAATCCTTACAGAAACCTTTTGTATTCCCCTTAAAAAAATATGTATTTAATATTTAAACCAGGGTATTTATTTTGTAATTAATTATGTTTTATGTCATCTTTTCACTTTTTTTCTTCTCTTCGTGACATTGTAATTTTAATAAAGTTTGCAACATTTTCGTGATCTAACAGATAAATCGACAATCACATAACTTCCTTGGCAGAGGTATGGTGCTCAGATGTACTGACTGTAGTGTATCCTCCACGGGGATCTGACCTAAATATAGCTCTCATGCCATCATGCAAGTTCTGATCATTAATGACGGTTATTGAAGTCGATTGAACGTGTGCTCTATCGTAAATCCCTCATCTACCCGCTTTATTATTAAAACATCTTCAGAGGCCTCTGCTGTGGGAAAACTAAACACGATGTTCCCCGTCACACATCTGATGCTACTGTCGTTCATTCTTTAATTATTGCACAGAGAAGTAAATCCTAGGAAGCGATCATTCTGCTCTAACATTTCAGTGAGAACACAGCATTTGCCCCGAGCTTAGTGGTCACCAATTGAGTCTGTTCACTGACTGTATAATTGGGAATGCAGTATAAATCTTTAAAAAAAAAAGCAGAAGCAATCATATTAGGTGATTGCTTCTGTATATATCTTTATAATGTGTTTTCATCAATGGGAATCATCAGTTTTAAGTCTGCAGTTTTGACAGAACTACGAGCTTCTGGCTGCACTTATGATGAGCTTTCATCTTTTCCCAAATAATGACTATAAACAGTGCCATGGATTTGACGTTTCGGAGGCAAAGAATGAAATATTTTCATAATTAGTGCCTCTCGAATCAGATAACATTTGAGTGTAAGGATAATAAAACGGTTTTTCTTGCTATTGAATAAGTCCCTTTAAGTTTCTTCAAGCGTTTGCAGTAACGTCTAATATAAGTATGTATATTGTATAAGTAAGGAAAGCAACAAAAATGACAGAAAATCTATGGTGTAAAATGACAGAAAAGTAATTTTGTTATTGAAAATTGCCAGAGGTAATCAGATCACAAGCTGCCCAAGCCATTCACTTCGCTAAAGTTGGTCTTAATAAAGATAATTTACTCTCTTGTTCTCCTGTTTGAGCGTTTAACTAAAGAGATCAGCTCCTCTGATCCTTCTGTTACAACCTGATGTGGCGTTATTCCTTTTTATTAGCAAAGAGGTGTAGAAGAATCGAGGTAAAAAGAAAAAAAGAAACAAGACTTCTGTCGACACACTTTTCCCTGAGATCTATTTGTACTCTGCATTTCACTGTGTCTGTATATAATATGCATTATAATAGATCATAATTAGGACGTGGGAATAAAGGGGCACAAGAAAAGATCCAGGCTGAATGGATGCAAATAACCTGGCTAGAGAACAATTTTTAAGTCGGCCGAAAGTGAAAATACTGTATTTTTTAGCAGGTAAGTCAGTTGTAGTCCTGTATATTTATATAAGTAGGTAAAAAGAAACATTTCGTTTTTTATTTACTTATATTTTGCATTTTAATGAAAAAAATATAATAATAATAATAACATACACTCACAAACACTTATATACTGTATATAAAAATATAAAATAAATATGTATAAAATAAGCTTATATAACACCTTTTAGATCCACAGTAGTCACAAACCACTTTATTCAAGAACAGAGTTTGTAACATGATTAAGTTTAATTAGACACATTACAGTTAAAAAAACATGATTAATTTCAGTTACTTTATACACAGATACGTATATAAACCCGATAGTACACTAAAACCGAAAAGTAATTTCGGTTCTGGCTGAGAATGTTTATTTTCGACGTAATAATATGTGTATATATACATACAATTGTCCATCATAATCCATCTTCTATTATATTATCATTAATCTTTCTTCTTCTTCATGGAGCCACTTCTTATCATTATTCATCCTTCACCCTCCTATTCATCCCAACCTTGTACTTGTTTTTTCTTGTGTTGCTTCATCTTCATCTTCATCTCTCAGCCTTCTCAACTCCACGTCCCCCATGGCTCTCGCCATTTTCTTCTTCGTCCTGCTCCATGCTCCCCAACCATCTGGCATCCCAATTTCCGCCAAACTTCTCTTCATGAGTTGTCCGTCTGATCTCCTAATTTCCAATCTCATCGTTGCTCACTGTCGTGACTCTTGTTGTTGATGAAGTTCTCTCCATTTCTGGTCTTAGTGTATCTGACTTGTAGTCCAGATTTGAGGCAGCTGTCTCCTGGCCACTCCACTGATGTCTTCATATTCAGTAGCTTCAGGGGGGGATTATGCTTTTACACAATCTTGAAGGGTGGTCTTCCGGGCACCTTAGGCACCAAGAACACCAAGGAGCCAGTCAATTTAAGAACCGACGGTCGATTCATAGACTGTAGATTGTTTTTCATTCTGACTTAAGAGGTGCTACCGGACAATGTGAGAGCCAGTTTGAGAGTGTGTCAAATTTTCAAATGCCCCCTTGTGTCCACCCACAATATAGAACAAAAGAATAATAGAAGGAGGTGATTTTGAGCTTTTGACAGACTATAATGTCCGGCTTATTCTCCCTCCGTGCTGCATAACCATATCTATTCTCTTCAAAAAAGACGTCCCAAGACTCCTCCCGCTCACTCATGGCCAGGTATTTTATACTCTTTGACTCACTACACTACACACGCTCTTCTGTGGCCATTGTGGACTGACTAACCAGCTTATAAAGACTCTGGAGATTTTTGCCTGGAGCCTCCTGGTTCCCTGTCATCCATCTGCCACAGCCCACTCTCCTCCTCCTCCCCCCCACCCGCTCCCTCTTACCAATGGTAATGAGTGGTAGACTTCACAGAGAAGTATCAGTGCCTTTTTCTTTTTTGATGGCGCTGCTCTGTGATTCTCCGCCATTGATCTTGTCTTGTGTCCTCTGGTGAGCGCCTTGCTCCAAATTAGAGGCTTCCTACTTTTTCCTCCGCTCGGTCTTCCCCATTCTCTCCTTCAGTGTCATCCATAAATCATGTCCGGGCCTCCACACTAGAGGGTCAGGTCCGGCGCGGCACTGGTATCTGCTTCGGCGTGGGCAAAGACTTAAGCAGATACTGGTCGGTCCGGAGCAAACGTCCGTGGCGTGACGTAGGCGGCAGGGATTATCCCGTGTCCTTCAAACATTCCCTCCTATACAAGATGTGGCGCATTGTTCAACGTTGGCTCCGTATGGGCCTCTACAGTCAATTAGCTCGGTAAATAAAAGGCCTTGCTCCATTTTGGATGGATCCCATGTCCGACATGAAAGAGGCGTCTGTCCCACAGGACCCCACAGCCTTGGCTCACATTTCTACACCCCGTCTGTTCACAACAGCCAGTAGGGCTTTGATTTTACACATTTCAGAGAATGGCTATTGTGTTTGTGTCGGGAATAACGTGCCGCCGCAGTTCAAACACTATTATGTTGTTTGTCTTGTACAGGTCTTTTGCCATAGTTTGACTCATCCAAGACTGCTAATGTCCACAGAGAGGTGTTTGCAAGTGCATTTGAATATGTGAGTCTTTCCTCTGACCCACAGGGGGCAGACTAATGCCCTTATCAGAGGCTGACATGCTGCCACCACATTTCTCCCACTTCGCCCCACCGGCCTCTTTCTCCCTTCTTCTTTTTTTTTTCCCTTTTCTGCTTTCTATCGGTCCATTTTTTTTTTTTTTTACTTTCTATCTCATCCTTTCACACACACACACAGGCACACACACACATTGGCACAACCCATTTATCCTCATCTCGCTCAGCTCCACAGCTGGGAGGCACCATCAGAGTCGAGATAGGCCAGGGTACCAAATGAAGCGATGGGGTTTAAACTGGTCACGGTTATTAGCATGTTGGGCAGACGGAGACTTTAAAAAAAAAAAAGAAAAAAAAAAGGACAACGGGGGTAGATACGCTTCACATGGCCTATTGCTGTTCACCTCACAGACCTGTGCAGCCAGGCTGTGAACACCTCTCTGGTCTGGCATTTGTCATTTAAACAAGACTCACCGAAGGATTTATAGAGGTCCGTTTCCTCACATCCACTCTAAATCATAATTAATCCCAAACTGCCAGTATGGGAGCAGTCGTGGGAAACGATAAATAAATCATGCTGTACTGATGGTGACTAATTTATTTCTTGCTTCTATTATGAGTTGAACATTTTTTTATTTTGGACTACGGGCAATATTAAATTAGAGGCTTGAAAGATATTAAAAACCAAATCCAACAAAACATTGTTAGGCTTTAACCAAGTAGGAGAAGCAACAGGGACAACAAGACATCATTGATTTGCCAATTGGAAAACTGCTTAATTCTGGGAAGGTTGAATATCTGAAGGTGTCAGTGAATCAGTGGTGTCAAAGCAGGAGTCGATTTTGGGAGTATCTGGTACTTCATTTGTTTGCTGGAGTTCTATCAAGCCTGCAGTATTATTTGGTCAGAAAAGCTTTGCAATTCCATTAAGGGCAACTAATGTGTTGATTTAAGTGTGTTTCAAATAGATCTTGCACCTCTAGTGTACTCATTGTATGTTTCTGTTTGTACAAAACTCTCTTTTCATTAAAATATTTACATGAAAAGTATTTTATAGAAGAGTAGTGGTTTGACATTAGTTTCTACTCAACATAAAACTTTAACTTGCAAAAAAGTAGGTTAAAGAGGCGAAATATAATGTAGCAAGACAAGATTATTTAAGTCTTTTTTTCGGTACAATTCCTTAGGAATAGGTTTCAATATAAGATAGATGAGCCCCACTGTGGAATTTGGATGTTTTTAAGTGTGTATTTTTTGACAAAGATGAAGACGACGACAACTTAGCTTCAGACGGAACAAAAATGGAACTTCTTTTTTGCCTATAACTCTAACAAGGAACGGATTACTCTGAAAATAATCCCTGACATAATGGTGAGTAGAAAAGAAGTTAAGTATGAATTCTGAGTGAATTATCACTTTAAAGAAGGTGGAAACTCTATTAGGTCAAAGTACAGGGGGAACAGGAGTAAATTAAAATACATAAAATTTTCGATAAAATTTAAACCCTAAATATTAAAAGGAACGTAAGGGAGATTTCCAGAAGTTTTAAGGTGGCCAAGAACCCATGTCACGTTCCAATCCCTTTTTTCTTTCGAAATATATACTGTATTTAATGCATACGTACATACAAAAGGAAAGGAAGGGTTCCTTTATTCCGGCAACTATGCATGGCCCATAATCTCCCTGAATTTACTCTTCTCCCCCTTTTAAAAGAAAGTGTTCAATTGTTTGCATCACCCTTTGTTTATATGTTTGTCATTTCAAATTAATATCCCTTTTTTAGAGCCTTACTGAAGCAGATCTGCACACCTGACTTACTGTACGGAGGCAACACCGGGTATTTCAGCTAATGACCCCCTAAAAGCAAGAGCAAGATGTTTGGTTTATTTATTTCCACATTACCAGAACATTTATCTGCCCCTTGGAAGCTGAGTTTATTTGCAGAATTCCCCAGAACAAACATGCCAATACGGAGAGATGCTATCCTCAGTTTGTTTCATCAGTTCGAATCAGGAATTCAACCCTGTCAGCAAGCTCATGCACAAACCATTAACTCTGCAAACACAGAGCTTCTTCCATTACTGCCGAACTGGAGTCGCACAAGTTTCCTCAAAGCGTGTTTTTAACTGCTCGCCTCTAATCACCGCAGCATATATTTCACATTTCCCAAATCCTCTGCTTTCCCAAACTGCATTTGTTGGCTTCAGCGGTGAAGTTTTAAGATCTCCTAGGGGTGCGTAGCCTCTCTGCCAGCTGCCGCGTGTTATAACTTTGGAATGAATATGCCATTGTTATTCTACCTCTGGCTCCCGAAGCATTTAGTGATTGTTGCTTCTCCCAAAACTGGAGACAGAAAAAGAGAGAAATAGACGGGGTGGATTAAATGGAGAAAGGGGTGGTGGAGAACCCAGAGAGAGTATAAATGGGGGTGGAAATAATTTGGTGTTGATAGAGAAAAATGGAAAATGGAGAGAAAGAGCGAAACAGAGGGATTGGATGAATTGGATAACGTGAGGGAGTGAGAACTCTTTTGCGTTGGAATCCTGTAGCAGTCCCATGCCTCATCTGCATATTAAAATGGCCCTGTGGCTGCCTTCCTCTCAGAGCGTCAGCTATCTTTGTTGCTGTTGGTTTTAAGCAGCGATACTTCTCAATACAAGGGCATCCGATGAGTCAAACTGTGTTCGCCGCTCCGTGGCGGTGCGTGAGCGCGTGCCGACGTACGCGCGACATTCTTAACGACCAGCTTTCGCGTTTCGTTTCGGTGTTGACCGAGCTTTTGTCTTTGCCCCCGGACATCCCTGCATTAATGATATACACATGAATTAATCACGCAGCGAGACGAAACAGCAGCACAATCTATGATAATTCAAAACAGAGGGATGCCACTGGGTCAGCCTGCTTCCACCACGGCTTGTTTTCTCGCCGCGGTATCCATGATAATTAGATGAGCGTTTGTGCGACAAACATGCATCAGTGAGCAGTCACAATAAGAAGTTTTGCCAGAGAGTAGTTCCAGAGAACATTGCCAGGGGCGGCATGGCCGTGTGAATAGCGAACAGACGCAGGTACATTGAGGACTTGTCAAGCCGGTGAGCACTTTTCTAAATGACGAGTAGCAGATATCGGTGGCCACGTCCTGTTTTTGTGTTTACCGCCTGGATTTGTCTCAGTCAGAATCTGCACGGGATGATGTAAGTGTTCCTGACAGAGCGGCAGAAGTCTTAAGGATTGTCACCCGTTCTCACATAACACCATCTCAGCTTCATAGTATTGCCAAAGCAGTTTTCTTCCCTGCATGGTCTCTCTCTGTAGACTTCGATAGAGATTTCCCAAATGTCCTGCTGCCATACCCCTGCCGTGAGCAATCACAGAAGTGCTGTTCTATAAAGACATTACACATATTTAATGTTGCAAAAAATGCATTATTAACCTTCATGAGGAATCTAAATCTTCATGTCATGTCATTAAAATATAGGCTTTCTTTCTTATAACTTGCAGTGGAATTTTTGATGACTGTGATGCACGCACTGTTGGACGTATTTTTTGCATCTGTTTAACAGCTGGATATCAACCTTTCTTTGAGCCAGTCCCACCTGATGTTATCTAATTGTGTGTCAAGTTAAGAGAATAAAGCATAAAAGTAAATATTTTGGCCGTTTGAAAAACAGAAAAGAAGAGCACTTATAAAGCAACATTTCCAAATAATTTATGTTTTTTTATATTAATTCTTGTAATTCCAACACAATCTGATTTGTATACAGTATTCTTATACATTTTTAAGCATTTGAAATATTGATAACATAAATGAGCTCAATGGAACAGCAGGTTGGCAAGGTGCCTACCATTCCCCTTCACTGGTGATGGTCTGATGAAGCTTCATGAAGAGGTGTCATTACTTTCAGAGTCCACTAGATGGCGGTCTTCGCACTATTTTCCTTTGTTTTGAACAACTGTCCTAATGAAACATCACATCATGCGCCACCTACTGACCTCTAAACAACATGACACTGCTTCATGACGCTTAATCAGCCCATCACTACTGTTAATGTGAGGATGCCTTCAATAGATTCATGGATCCAGATGGAACTCCACTACTGCACGAAAATGTTATTATATGCTCAGTGTTCCATTATTAACACTTTAAGGGTTGATGTATCCAAAGTTACTGATGACTTCCTTAGCAGAGGTTATAAAGAAGAGAAGGTCATAAATAAAAGTCTATATAACTTATTCAAAATAAATACCATGAGTATAAATCTGTGAGTGAAACCAATCATTTTACACCGTGTTTCTCCTGGTTGATGATGTGAAGCCTGATGTGGCTGGACAAGATGATCTGTCCACAGCTGCTCTGAACTGTTTGCCATGTTCTGACTCTGTAAATTATATATAGACAAAGTCCCTGCAGAATCAAAGCAGCACTATTGCGTCACCAGTGTTTCCGTGAGCCTCCCTCGCTCCCTTCGACCTCTTGAGTTCTTGGTTCGTCCTTTAGAAGGTCATAGGAATTCAAAAATTGACCCTGTGCTTAGTGGGGTTACCTTTGGTTTCCCCCCATAGTCCAAATACTTTAAGTGGTTTACAGATGACTCCCATATGTAGGTCCATCTATATGTGTGCCACGCAACAGGATGTCCAGCCCTCTGTAACCCACTCAGGGAATTTGCTGAAGTTCATTAAATGAATGACACAGAAAAGAAGTAAAGGAAATATCACTATGGATGGGTACCATAATAACAGTGGTTCTGAAATAGTAGTAATGTGCCGATGAAACTTTGTGAAGCTGTGTCATGTTGTTTAGAGGTCAGTAGGTGGCGCCATCAGTTTGAAAAGGATGTGATGTTTCATTAGAGCAGTTTAAAACAAAGGAAAATAGTGCAGAGACCGCCATCTAGTGGGCTCTGAAAGTATTGACACTGCTTCATGAAGCTTTATCAGACCATCACTACCGTCAACCACTCACATGCATTTTCCCCCAAAATACTTTTGGCAGAACATAACGGAAACAATATATTTTAAGAGGGATACACATCAAAAGCACAAACATTTTGAAATCTCTTTTAAAATGCCAAAAAATCTAATAAAAGGTCATTTTTATTTCTAATCATGAGGGCTAGGTTTATACAAAATTGAAATTTCGCAAATTTTTTTACTCACCTTCATGGCAGAAATATATTTCAAGAGACTAGGGCTTTTTTTCTTGTCCAAAAAAGACACATTAAAGAAAACATCCAAATACCTCCATACTGCTCGTCTGTAATGTTTCTCTTGTATTGAAGCCCGAACAAGAAAATTGTTCAGAAAACATTATTCAAGTCTTTATTTTAAGCTTGTTTGTAACATAATCTAAAAGGCTAACATGCTACACAAAAAAAAGCTTTGTCTCGGTGTATACTGTTTATAATCCCAACCCTAAGTCAATATGAGGGTGAGTAGAAACATATACAACTTCAACTTTAAAGATTGACGACCAATTTGAACACAGGGACTATTTCAAAGGTTCATATTTTGCTGAATTTTCAGGTATAACCTCAACAATAACTGTCATTACATGTCAGTATCAACACTTTCGTCGTTTAAAGCATCTTGTGAAACACTGTTGTCATCCCTCTCATTGTTGTTTCGTGTCATTTGGAGTTTTATAATTCATCATTTCAGCAGTATGGATCCACATCATCGTGGCTCCTCTGAATCTTGACAGGGATATTCCAGTTCTGAAGCCTCCGCTGCTCAACAGGTTCGGTTTAAGGCAAATTCACAGTGACTTTAAACAAGGCTACACCTTCCATTCAAGTGATGTATCGGACAGAACATTATAGGGACTGACACCTACCTTGTTTGTAGTCTGAGTGTGTGAGAAGGCTTCAGAGAGATTACTGAAGCTCACTGTGTGTGTAATGAAGCCCTGAGTCAATAAGAGATGCAGGCTCGGGGCCAAAGGCTGAGTCTGTGCATCAAAGAAGCCACGTCTGTGCGGATCAGCGTGTGTGTGTACATGCAGGTTCGTGATTGGCAGCCTCCACATCGCCGGCCGGCAACCCAGCGAAGGGATAGCGAATTAGTCGGGGATGTCTAGTTAAAGGTACGTCAGTTTGACAACATCAGCAAGATCATGGGAATTGTGACACATGTGTCCCTTTAACTGGGCGAAATAGTCGATGCTGGCGACCGGCCTGTCATCCTCCACCAGGAGGCTGGCACGCTGACAGCCAGAGTGGAGCAATGCCACCGTGGGGGAATAAATTACATTTCAGGCTCAAACTCACAAATAGATACGAGCGTCGTCTCACAGGGAGGCAGATCGGACAAGGGGAACGTTCGCGAACCTGTGCCCATGCAGGTCAGATCTGTCGGAGTTCTTTAAATAACAAAGAGATGAATAAGTAGAGTGATGTTGGCAGACACAGTTAAGGCCGTCAGGCTGATGGAAACTGAAGTCAGCGTGGATGCACTGTTATGGATAGTGGAGTTCATGTCATGCCTTTAGTTATATTGTGATTGTTCATCTTAGGATAGAACAATATAATTTAAAAAGCTGATAAGAAATTAACAGGTATATATACTGCGTATACTAGCTAAAACATTTGGCTTTGCCCATTGATTTTTATATGATACAAAACCGGGAAAAAATGTTTAAAAAGAAAAAATGCCAAGTCGTTTCGTTTTTAATATTTTATTGTCCCTTTAAAATGCTTGAATGGATTTTAAAGTGTGCTAGAGACAGATTTTGAAAAATGACACAGAAGCTGCTAAGGGCTGAAAGAAGGCCAAAAACATTGAATTAATTAACATATTTAAGAAGCAATAACTTGCCTAATATTGAAGTTAGAGGGTTTTAATTTAGTTTAAAACCTACTAGGAATTATAAAAACCAAATGCGCATAAACAACCTCTTAGTTAGCACTACTAATAAGGAAGCAGTTACCATACAAATATTTTTCGGATGTTTTTTCCTTCAGACCAAAAACAAAGCTACTTTTCTAAATGTCATTTTTTAACAATTTATGTTATTATATATTGTTATTATTAGTTTTACATATAGTATTTCTCCCCAAAGGAAAAAAAAGCAGAAAACGGTTACATGCTAACTACCCCAGCCTTTCTACCTCTATATATACATATAGTTAAAAATATATAAACACAAAAACTTGATCACTAGATCTTATACATGTTGATTACAACGAGATTAGCATAATAGCATAAAAGCAAATGTAAAAATTGATGAAAGATGTTTGCACAGATTAAGAAAGAAAATAAATCACAGTTTATGTATTTTTTTTGACACAAACCAAAGAGATGTGTTATGCTAAGATAAGCATCCAGGAATCTAATCTATTTTAGACTTCCTGTTATACCAGAAACAGTTATTGACTTGGCTTCTGGCGTGATTACTTTTGGCAAACCTACCTTAAAGCAAATTGTGATCTGTTTTCGAAAGAGCACGACTCCGTGTCCTTACATGAACCCACCACCTAAAACTCTGAAACAGTCATAAGTCTAAAATCTCTAATAGTATTCAACATGTTTGAAATCACTCAATTACACACAACAATTATTTTTAAAAAATCATAAAAAAAAGTGTAAATATTGTCTATATAATGTTAGTTTTCTCACTCTGGCAACCATAGGATCTCTTTGGCTAAGGCCAAAAATAAAGGGGTCACTGACCTAGCTCAGGAAATGGGGGGAATTAAATGGGGGAACATTCCCATATTCCAAAAATTGTAAAAATCATGCCTTTAAAGGATCACAATTCCTGTCCTATGATGTGTGAGAAATCCTGGGGCGAATGAGATGGAGGCAGTAAGCGTTCACAGCTGTGCTTCATGACTACCTGCAGCTTCTGTAGATCCCAGTGGCCAGATGTCCGTTCAACGAAGCTCTTGTCGACGAATGACATATTCAAATTTGAATAGATCGTTGTATAAGCGGAAATCCACCGCTCAAAAAGCTCAGGAAAACATCAGTCGTCGCCTGAATTCACCATTGCTGAGCATATCATTGTCTTGTTGCTGCGATGGCGTGATTGGTAAAAAAAAAAAAAAAAGCCTACATTGATAGACCTCCTTGTGTTTGTTTGATGTTCTAAAGAGTCTGACATAATCTGTGGAAGCCCAGCACTGATCTAAACCCCGCAGCCTTTCATGGCTCTTTCTACTCCAGAGCATTTCAATCGCTGTTATAATTGAGTTTGTCTGCTCCCTCTTTGATTGCTTTGGCTCTCCCTTTTTGCTATCAAACAAGCCAATTACCGCCAAGTCGCACCAGAAAATGTTTATCCAACACAAAGATTTGCGTGCAACTATAGCGAAGATCTCCTCAACATACATGCGTCTGCGGTGCGGGGCCCGAGCTAAAGGGCTGGTTCTCAATAATGAATGAACGCGAGGTTAGTGTGTTAACAAACTTATGTGGTTGATAATTAGATGAGCTACAGTGTCTGATTCAAACTTAATTACGGAGCCACTGTCTGTTCTCAGGGACTTAATGAATAATTAATCGTAAGTCACATAAATTATTTCTGCACACACACCAGAAACACACATTCAGCCCGTGAAAGGAGGTTTTATGTATTGATTGATGATTAATGTTTGATTGGGAAAATTAGCGGCAGTTAGCCGCCCGTCAATAAGGGAGGGTGATGGATTAGCCGCGCCGATGACGTCGTATAACAATTAAAACGGTTCTGGAGGCTGAGAATTATAAATACATAAGCTAACATCCGGCCATGGTGGACTGGCGCTGTGAAGGAAAGAAGGGGTAAACGAATGGAGGCAGCAAAACAAAACAGAAGCAGCACAACACCCACTATGCAATTTCTCCAAAACACAGCTTCAATTTATAACGGACACAAAAGCGACTCATTCGTTTGGAGATGTTTATGAACTCCGGGTGGATTATACGCAGACTTGTTGTTGTTTTTCCAAGAATGAAAGAGCTTTTTTTTTTCAAGATGCCTTTGAAAAAACTGTTGATTGCGAAGAGCTTTGGTGGCTCTTACTTAGTGCCAAAAAGTAATGCGTGAGAAAAACCTTTTTCACAGCATCAAAGTTGCTGATTTGAATTCAGTCTTCAACTCTGGGTAGGTCGCCCCACCAAAACACAACTACCTATCTTAACTAGTGATGGTATGCTGGTGATACAGCATTGTAGTGTAGACACACTGTCTTAATTGTGAAAGATGGCACTCTTGGTTTGAAAACTATTCCAAGTTTCATTTAATTATTAGAGTATAGCCAAATATTATGAAGCAGATAGCAAGTCCTTTCTTTCAGTCCAAAATAAACATAAATAAGGATATCCAGATCTGGGTGGTGGCCAGAAGCACAAACCACCAGCCAGGAATAAGAGTCTAATAAATCAAAATCCATGAGGTCAGTCAAAAGAGGAGGGAGTGTCAACGTCATACCGGACAGAGCTGTAAAACGAGCTGACGCCGGTCTAGAGTGAATAAAGTTGGGATAATGCTGAATAACTTGCTTTCTTCAAAGGTTTCAAACCATCCCTTGAAATTCTGACACTAAAGCGGAAACAATGGACGAAACGGACAATGTCTTCACAAAATAAAATAGAACTAAAGGGGATCACGGTAGAGAAAGAATACTTTTTTCTCTCAACAAAATCAAAATATTTACGCATCAATCTCAACATTAATTCTGTTTTGGGTTAATGTCCTAGTCGATAATCATATAACCTTTTGCACAGGTAGTACTTACGTCCTTCCTTGATTGACTTTTATTTGTGCATTAACTTTGTTCCTTGTTTTTTTGTTTATATTCTGTCTATTAGTGGATTATTTAAATTTGTTGATTATTTATTTCATTTTGATGGTTATTTATTTTCTTGAATGTCTTAATTAATATCTGTTTAAGTCTTTAACTGTTTAGTCTTTAATTGTTTTAAGTGTTTAATGTCTTTAATGTTTTGCATCGTGGGTCAGAGAGGACCACAATTTAATTTATGCTGAATGTCTCAATACATGCCTATTTGACAATAAAAGAACTTGACTTGATTCCAGTGACCTTGACGCTATATACTACATCCCTAGTAGGTCCCTATAAAAGCATCAGCTCACTGACGCGTAGCATTTAGTGTTTGTTCCGTTAAGATTCAAAATGTGACTATACTTACTTGACCTCCGCACCTCATGATTCAACACATGTATTACAGCATCGACTCCAGCTTGTCGACTTCTGCTACACTAATAGCCGCAACAGCCGTTATGTTCGTAGCATGAAGATGAGAGTGGGCAGCTCGCTCTCACAGGCTGCCACACTGTAAAAAACACTTGGATTCCAGCACTATTTGCTTGTCCCTAGCCGCTTGGTCGTCGTTAAAGTCTGTCACAAACAGTTGTACGTGGTCGTCTGTCTACATTCACACGGCAGTCTCGGATAGTTTCTAAGCGCTGTTGGCGACAATCAACAACCTCCAGCATCATTTAGATGCCATAATAATGTGTCATTTCATATCATTAACACCCACTGAGCCTGGAGACATGTGAGGGCAGCGAGATTGACTTACTCCTCAGGCGACTTTCTGTGCCTGTGTGCACCCATATCACCCCTGTGTGTGATGTGTGGGTGGATGAAGGTTTCCAGTTATAAATGTAACTAGCTCTACCCATTCGTAACCATTAAAAGCCCTTTAACTGTAGACGCGCGTGCACACCAAACACATCCACAAAAAACCCACTTCAGTGCTTGTTTCAGTTTAAAGTGACAGGCAGATGATGTGTTTGCTCTCCTACACATTATACAGTCTCACTAGATTTCACCCATGAAGGCAGTTTTTTGGCAGCTTTGCTATCAATGTTTGAAAGATGAAAGTAAAAAGAAAAGAAATTCTAAGGCGCCAGGAGCTTGACTTTTCTGCGTCCTTGGTTGTTTTGGTTGTTGGTACACAAGTGTGTGTAAATCATTGTAGTGCTTAAATGGTTTTCTACAAATAAATAAAGAAAGAGGGAATTTAATGAGGATCCAACACTGGATTTCAAACATTTATTTTTGCATAGAAAGGCAGACATTTTGGGCAAAGAAACAAAAAAGAAAATATCGCACTGAAAGTTTCCAAGACTGCACCTCCTGATGTGACGGTAATGGACTGATTAAATCATTAATTAGGAAACAATTAGTGGATTCTCTTGATAATTATCTTGAAGTCGTGAAACTGACCTAAATTTCAATCACAAGAATAGGAGACTATGTTACAGTTTTAATTAACAAGAATAGTGAATTATGTTTAGGGCAGGGTAATGTAAGTGTGAGTGCGTTCAAATGCCAAATAATAATGTCAGTACACAATTCAACTGTATACCAAACTATCGAGGAACAGGAACAAAACCCAAAAGTTCCTATTGTTAACTCAATTGTTACTGGTCAGGGCTGGGGTCTCATACTTGCCCTTTGCGGCCAGTGAGGGGATATTGATGTTGTTCAATTTGTTATAAATGTTGGTCGAACAAAATAATTTCATCTTTGGAATCCACAGTGAAATGATACAGAAATCAACAAAAGAATAATAACTAAATATATATAATAATGACCATTAAACATACGCATAAAAATGGTTAAAAGACCCCTGCCAGCAGTCCAGTTTCCACAAGATTTTTCCTCTGTTGGCCCTCTGGCCAGTCAGGTTTGAGATTAAGATTAAGATTAGGATTTCCTTTATTAGTCCTGCGAGGGGAAACTCTCTGATTTTAAAGCAGCAAAATAAAAAGAACAATACAACAGAACAAAAGACAACCCATGTCAACACATTTAACAATTTAAATTGTTCAATTAATAGTATAAATACTATTTACAATTGGTTCCATTTGATCTACTGCTGTTGGTTATTGTGTCTCATATTCAGTGTGTGATGAGTTAACTTCAGAATTCATAAAAATATATTCTCTCATGGGAACTTGAATCCTGTGTTCCCCTCAAATCAAATGTGAAAGGACTTTTCCCAGTTGTGATGGTTTCCCTGACATTTCTAATCCTTCTCAAATAAGGAAGCAATATTAGCGACATCCCATGATGCATCACCCCTGTCCCTCTGTTAAAACCTAAGCTAAGAGTATAAATGTGTTTCCTTTTCTATTTATTGTTTGGATGAAATCTGGAAATTGCTTCCATCAATACACAGCGATGTAGCTGAAGGGGATTTTGGTCCAGTTTGGTGAGCATATTGTCAAGCAGAGATCTGAGGGGGTCTCTAAGCCGCTTTCTCACAGTGATGTATGCAGTAAATTCAAATGCATCAAACCCAGACAGCATATTCCAGACTTCAAACGACAAACAGCACAACTGTGGCCACACTGACTTAACTGCGGCTCTTCTTCTGATATGTTCTGTGGAGATATTCACAATAACTAAGAGCAATTGGCCATTTTCTCTTGTGTCCTGCGAATGTATGTCTTACTTAAGGTCACCGTGTTGGGAGATATTGAAGATGTGAGCAAAACACTGAGCAACAGTTTTTTTCCCCTCGCTTGAGTCATGAGTTTTTGGTGACCGGAGGACAAAGCATGTATTATTTGCTGTAGCCATTTCGCACACAACCGACTCACCTTCATTGATCGCCTCGGGCCGCGCTACGAGAAGTGGAATAGAAATTCAAAGAGCAGCCGTACAGGCAGTGGGCGGTCAACCTTGACCCGGCTGTAGCTCCTGTAGACAAGCTGATGTCAAACATATTGCTTTGCTGGAACACATCATTGAAGCTTAAAGAGGGGAATCGGTTTGCAGGGCATGTCATCCTTCATGCACAATGACGGGGTCACTTCAACCAAACCGCACGTGCTATCAAATAAAGTGAAAAAAAAAAAAATTCAATCACAGAAGCTACCCATCAAATTGCATGTTGTCTTTTCAGCCATAACTAGAGAATCCATCCTCAACTTCTTTATAGATAACAGTCCTCCGTATTGAGATTCTCTAGGAGCCCACTTGAAGGTGATCAATTAGAATTCATTGTATTGCCTTGTTGTCTTTGGTCTTCTCCACATATTCCTATGACAGAGAAAGAATAGGTTCCTTGATTCCCTGATTAGATGGAAACTCCAATTATTCCTCTTCATGTCCCTTTCTTTTTCCGGAGCACTTCTTGTAATTTCAACCAAATATCTGGTCTGAATGTGAATGGCATCATCACATTATCCTAATATGTCACTATTGTCTCTCTCTTCGGCTCCTTCACAGTTGTCTACCAAGGTCAAGGGTACTGAGTAATTCAGTTTATTTTTTTTTAGAATAAAATCCGGCCCCAACCTCAGCCAACTGTCTGTCTCCCGAGCAGCTGAGATTTATCTCAATTATCTGCCTAAACAGCTTCTTGCCAGCGACTAAACATGGGTATCAGTGCCAGGTCCACTCAGGAGAAACTGTAAATTTCAATGCGTATCGATTGTTTACAGAAGGTGACTATAAATTTAGCTAACGATGCAACCGTGGCCATTTTATTCTTGGCATTCTTTTTGTAGACGGATGATTCAACATTTTGATCAAACATATTTTACTGAAAATAAACCTTTTAGGTTTCATCACCAGAAAAATACATGTAACCAGTTTAACAATAACATTGCATTCTTCTTTTTTATATTTTGGCAGTTCTAACAACGATTGGAAAACCAAGTACTCCAACTAAAACAGTCTCTATCCTTCTTTTTCGTCTTATCAGTAAAACAACCTGAGCTCGACACATCACTACAAGGAATTTGTGACTTAAAGTCGTTGGTATTTGCTAGCGGTGCACTTTCTAAGTGTGGTAGACCACAATGGATCCAGTCAGTCTTTTGTCCGAACTCATTTTAACGATATTTGATTGACTATTTCATATTTTTTGGCCAGCATGAACTGAACATGGTGTATTACTGCCTTATGAACATTACTATGAACATGTTCATCCTTCACTCTCTTAGTTCATCTTCATCCAATAAGTTGCTAGATTTCTATAGAGCTTTATGGGCAAAACCTGGCAGAAAGACACTGGTTACAGGTTTTTATGTAAAGTGGAAAAAACACCCAATCTGGCAACACCAGAGAACAGTGGTGTCATCAAAACAGAGAAAGAAATAATCATTCTTCCAGTAAATGTTCATGCGACTGATCGATCAGGATTGGGAAAATCATACATTTCTGAGTTGGCTTTGCCCGTCTACTTTCAAAAACAAAATCTGCACATTAGGTCCGTGAACGCATCACTGCTACTGTGGACTAAATAGACAGAAATGTAAACTGTGGTTTGTTAGGGTTCAAAATTAGAGGTCTGGATCATGAATACTTTAATTTGTATATGCTTACTGTGATTTAAGAGTCACTTAATTCATTGTGTTTTATTAATCTAATTGTATTGAAATCTACTTCATTGTATTCTATACTATAGTGTATTTAACTACAACATTCCTGTCTGGTTTTTATAATACTAGCAAAAACTGTTTTTCAATCTTGGTATAATGATAGAGTTTGAACAGATTTAATATCAAACTGACACAATAATTGCTGTATGTGGTTATATATGATCATTTGCAATAATTTTGAAAAATAATAGCTTGTGGTAAATTAAAAAAAAAAAGATCTATGAACTAGTTGATTTTGTGGAGTGGTACATTTATTTTATTTTTTTTAACTATGAACTATGATCTTAACTCTTTTAAAAAATTGTGAACTGAATTTAAAACTAGTTCACGTAGAAGGTGACTTTTCCCAACACTGGATCTAAGATTGTGTCACCAGGAGAACAGTTGACAGAAAGAGGTTTGTGGTAATATATAAGCAACGGACACCTTTTTGTAACTTAATGGTGGTTAGTGATTTCTAGTCAGTTCAGCCAATAGTATAAAACATTAATAACCATGACAAACCGCTCTTGAAGTCCTGCTGCTCATGATGATCTGATAGATTCCACATGTGAGAGATGAAAAATTAACTGTTGTGACCTCAGTTTTAAAACATTCAAAAGTTCATGGCTTCATATCATGATGGAATCTTAAGAAGTTGTGGTACACTTGTAAGCTGTTTCTGTAATTCTGGTCTTTTTTTTCGTGGGGGCAATTGCGACACCATCCTTATCTCTTTTTTGTCAAGTACAAAGCTGCTCATCTCCCTTCTCGACCTGAAGAATCAGTCTCACCACAGCTTTACGAGAATAGAGGAAAATCCACTTCATGACAAAGACACTGTAGGCTAATCTGCTGTGTTTTTTCTACAATGAACATGACAGATTACAAACCTAAACTGCCTTAAATCTTCAGGAAACTGACAACCAATAATACAGATTGTTCTTCGCCGCTTTGCTCATTTGAGGATGAATACCCTTGATCCTGTATTTATTGTTGAAGATATATGGGCCTCTATTTAGATGCCGTTTGTGTAAAACCCGGGGCAAGAACAAGCTCAGTGTCAGAAGAATACACAAGGACGAGAAAGAATGAGGGGAATTAAAAGTCAATGGAATCCGAAGCAGGCGAGAAAAAGACTAATATGCAGAGACAAGCGCAGAGAAATCAGTATTGAGAGATAGTCCTGGCTGCATCATCGTGTCCTTGTGCAGGATTTATGAGCCTGAAGATCAGGGACAAGTTTAGGGCGAAAGTGCTAGCAGAGGGAATGGATGGTAAAGTGAAAAGAAAAAGGTAAAAAAAAAAAATCTCTCCAAAGATGGCATTACAGCGAGCAGAATGTGGCGAATGTTAGAGCACCTTCAGACAGCGCTTCGCTTGAGATGTCCCTCCGGCATAATGCCAGGTGACAAGGGGAGAAATGGCAAAGTCCGGAGAGAGAGCGAGAGGAATAAATAAGAGAAGAGGCACAAGAAAAAGAGCACGGACATTATTGAAGGAGCAAAGGCCACTGATTTGATTAACACAAGATACAGGTGGCGTGAAACTAATACGAGCGTGGAAACAAAGAGGGATGAAGGGAGCAGAGGGGTAGAGGGGTGGGGGGTTTGTCTGTGGGGTAATCTGTCTGTGTCAGTCGCAAGATGAAGAGGCCAGGAGGGAGAGCTCTGTGGTTCACCTTCTGCCCTCTGGAGGAAACCGAGCGACCCTGGCCCTCCCCTGCCCACCTCCCATCTCACACCTGCACGATTTATGACTTACAGGGTCGCCGCTTGGTCGCCCAGCTTTAGAACATTCGCGGATCCACAGCCCAAGCCGTGGCTTTGTGTTTTTCTCAGGGTTGGGCTGCATAAAACTGTATTGTATGTCACGGAGGATGAGAACTTCCTAGTGCCTGGAGGGGGGAAAGGGCACCAGTGATTTGAGGGCTTGAGAGGGAAGCACGGGCACATCCCGGTGTAATCCATTATGACAGTGCTTGAAAGGAGAGGAACTGACAGAAACAGGGAAAAAAAGGAGAAAATAGGACACGATGAGTGAATGAAGGCGGAGAAGTTGGCTCCTTGCTGCATACTGATGATGTCGCTTCATTGTCCGTTTTATCATGATCTGCCGACGCTTATTAGACACTGGGAGAAGTTTCCCTTTCGCCTCGGAGAAGACGTCTGTCCTGAAAAATTCCCTTTCATATTATCTTAATGTGTCTAATTCACAAGATGTCATCCATTGATCAGGGATCGTGTGGGAAGCTGTTTTCAACATATTTTAAGATTTTAAAGTCAGAAATCGGGTAAGATCTCGATCGAAAAAAATTGAATGTCATCCCTTTTATTCGAGTCACGCTGCAAAGTTTTGTCTTTCTCTGTGGAAAGCAAAAACAAACACAACAAGAACTACTGACTTTGGTTGAGCTTTGAACACAAAGAATAATATTTCTATCTGTCAGATTCTGCCGTCTTGGGATCTCTAAGTCGAAAAAAAGATGACTTTTTCACTCCATGTACTAAATCATAGAAGAGCTTGTTGAATAACCAAGACTTTTCTGCATCAATGTTCCGAATAAATACAGGATTTTTATGAGAAAATAAAAGAAATATCCTTTTTTTCATAGTTCATCTATTTCAACCTTTGATTTATGCAGGATATATGTTAGAAGGTCAAATAAAGTGAATTCAATTCACAATACAAAGAAGCCTTTTATTTTGTCTTGAAGCCTGTATGAGTTTAAAGGGTTATTTCACCCAAAATTAAAACTTTACTAAGTTTCTACTCGCCATCATGTAGATTAAGGGTTGGAAGTATTTTCAGAGTAATCTGTTACTTTTCAGAGTTACAGGAAATAATGTAAATCAATTTAAATTAAGCAACTGATAATCACTTTTCTTCATCTTCATCCAAATACCTCAACAGTGCTCGTCTAAAATGTCCACCTTGTATTGAGACTGGGACGAGAGGAATTGTTCTGAAGAAAATCAAACTATAGGTAAAGTCTAACTATAATAAAGTCTATATTTTAAGTTTGTTTTTAGCAGAAATTGCTAGGGTAGCTGCTAGGCCAGCTTTGTCTTCGTCCAAAAATGAGGCACTTAAAAACATCCAAATGCCACCATGGTGATTGTCCTTAGTATCCTTCTTGAAATGAAGCCACAACAAGAGAATTGTTCCTCAAAAAACAAGTCTATATTTTAAGATTGTTTTTAGCGGACGCTGCTAGGCTAGCTGTAATCTTTTGCACTAGCATTTGCCAAAAAAAAGTGTTTCAATGAGGAAAGATGTCAGGCAGGAACTGAAAGACTGATGCAAACTTAAAATACACAGATTTATTTAGGTTTTTCGTAACAATTTCTCTTGTCAATGCTTCAATACACGAGGGACATTACAGACAAGCACCATGAAAATCTTTGGAGAGGTTTTTTTCGTCGAAGATTAAGATGACAACTGAGCTCCAGTTGCTACGTTAAATTGGACTTACATTTTTGCCTATAACTATGAAAAAGAAAAGATTACTCTGAAAATAATACCAACCCTTAGTCGACATTAGGGTGAGTTGAAAATAACTTTTTCAGTTTTGGGGGCTTACTTAATAACTGATCATTTGAGTCGTTAAAATAGTCATTTTCTTGGAAATATTTTACATAATTTTAATAAAATCCACTCCAGTTGATTCTCTGAGCCTGTGGGTATGAAACCTCAGATGTTGCTCTGTAAGTGAGGAGGTCCTATTCTGAAAAGCATTTTCATGCTTCTTTCAAATCATAAACATCATCTACTGCAAACTTAAGCTGTCAATTTCCAAGACTTATTTAAAAACAAATTCTCTTGATTTTGTTTATCTTGACAGCTTTTATTTCTTCTCTCAAATCCATGGCTCTCGCAAGTAAAGACCGTGCTTGGTTTATAGCATCTTCGGTTGCGCACGGTGCTATTAAACTCAAGATTGATTGTGGTTAAGTCTTCTCTTAACGCCTCTGTCTCAACGGAATCCTCTGAGATGAAGACGTCCACGCAGAAACTTGACACGACTTAATAATAAGCAATAAAGCAAATGTGTTTTTAAATGGAATAACAGTGAATCACGTGCATTAGGGACGGCTGGTCGGAGAGCTGAAATATGGCTGATTGTCACAGACGTTAAGTGAAAGCAATCGTGGCGAATTGGCAGCGGGACGGAACGAGAGGTGAGGGCTGAGTCGTCGGAATATTGCCGAGCCGCCGAGTCAAAAGGCTATTCCCTGTATGGAGATGAGATGGTGATGAAGGTCGGCTCTGATCCATCCGAGATGATTCATAGTCTGCCCTGACCTTTACTGCCCGGCGTTCCTACTCCCACCGCGCTCTCTACTCACTGCAAGGAGAGTTCAAGTGTATTCTGTTCATCTCAGCACTTACCGTGTTCCCGCATGTTGTTTCCATGCAGCCCAAACAAATGTGTGCGAGATCCAGGGTTGCACAATGGCAGGCGTCAAATGTCAAAAGTTCACCGCGGCACCCTGCTCACGTCTAATGTGACAAATAACTTCTTCCTGCAGTTGCATTGTTCTAATCCCTTTAGTGGGCTCTGGAATGGAAATATAATTACATTTCTGTGGCGCAGTGCCTTCGATAAGACAGCCGCTCGCTGAGCTGAATGTGTAACTGAATTGGATGCCTCTCCGAAGCCCTCCACTTCACTCCTCTCCCCTGACTCTCCATCTTCCCTCTCCTAGACTCATGTTTTCTTTGCCTCTTTCTTCTCTCACCTCGGCCGCCTCGATCCGTCATCCCCGAAGCTCATTTGGCCACTCTCTTTTCTGCCTCTCGCCCGCCCAGGTATCGCTGTGGATAAAAGAGGAGTAGTCTACTTTGTTGATGGCACCACAATTCAGAAGATTAATGAGAGGGGTCTGCTTTCCACCGTGATTGGCTCCAATGGACTGATGTCGACGCAACCACTCAGCTGTGACGCGCGTATGGACATCACCCAGGTAAGAGACTCGTCCAGTCCAACGTTAACGTTCAGAGATACTTATGTTACCTCTTCTTCAAAATGCTAGCTTTGTTCCATCATGATTAACCTTGAAACTATTTCAATTGACAAGTGAAGTGTCCTCATGTTGTATGAACTTCACAAAATGTCCAAAAGGAAATGAATAACAACACAGAATCCATACTTTTTTCAAGAACAAAGCTATATCGTTGCTAATCCGCTTATCGCTAACACAATTCAGTTTGCACGCTTCCGTTTCTGCAAGAACCTCAGAGCTATCTAGAGTAATGTTTTAAGTATTCCGTCAAGAAGTAGCTTGACAAATAGGATTAGGTATCTTTTAGGGATTTTCCCAGAAAAAAAATCCCATTCATTTTCCATAAATTTTCAACAAAATAGAATTGCGGTTTATTGATGATTCTCTTGCTCTATTCTGTCAGTATTATTTTAAGGACAAAAGTGTGTGTTTTAAGAATTGTATGGGATGTTGCAACAATGCTTTAAATTGGACTTATTTGAGTAAATGGTCGCAATAAATGTATATCCAATGCATTGTTTACAATGCTATTGTGGTATTAATAACAACTTACCTTTAAAATATACTGCATTACCCAAGAGACCAGTCGTCGAAAGACTTATACTACAGTATCATCAAAGAAATTTACTGTCCTCTCAAAAATACTGAGCGCATATAGAGCTACCTCGCTAACAAGTTAAGTCCTCCTAGTCTGCAACAAGCTCTTGATTTAACCCTTTGCCAGAAAACAAGTGTAATTGTTTTATCGTTTGTGTTGCTTTTGGGTCTAAATGAACGACCTCCACCGCTGCATATATAGAAACACATAGGAAGGTTTTTCACCTTGAGCCAAAGACAACACAAAGATTAAAACAATTACATTTTATTTTGGTCCTTCGGGTCACCTTGACCCTGAGATAACACAAGGGTTGCTGAATAAAAAAGTGACTTAGGGCGCAAGGATAGGCAGGTAAATATTTCAATATCATGTGTTGAAGTAATATGAAATTAAATACTTGGGTAGTCAAGTGCCTGACTAGCTCAATACTTTTTGTTAATTCTTGACAAGTTCAAGAGGCTCTCTGAAACGCTTCAAATAAATACAATACTTGTTTTATATTTAAGAGGTTTAGCCTTGATATTCTTCAAAAGGGATGTTTTTAATTTAAAAGGGTTTTGTGTTTTTTAGATGCTATATTTATGATTCATCCTCATTCTTATATTCATGATATTGTCTTTAAATGAGGGTAGATTTTGGAGCTTGATTGTTCCAGTCATTTCCACTGCGACATCACAAAGGTGTGTGTGTCTGAGGGGGAACACACACATTTGATCAGGCAGCCTTTAGATCACACTGGTGACTTATATCAGGCCTATTAGAGCGGGCGATGAATTATAGATGAAGCGCCGGCTCCATAAAGCCAGCCCTTCACACACCCAGATGCAAGCCAATATGCATGTGTGTGTAGGACCAGGTCAAATCCCGGAGGTGCTTTTACACGTCTTTAAGAGAGGACTCTGTGTTAGTCATCATCCTGTGCAGCAAACACAGCCGTTTCCATCTTCCATCTGTGTTTGTTCCCAGCAAACAGCTCTGACCTCAAAGTGGCGCCAATATTGATCCATAGTTGTGTTGCTATGATGAGACAAACGTCAAGATTTATGCAGGATAAACAGAAATGTCCGTTTTTAATCGAAAATCACATTTAAATGACGCTTTTTACTCCTTTGTGGGAAAAGCACAGCCAATCAGAACGAAGGTATTTACAGTAGGATTCTGACGTGTTTGACTTGAGGGGGAGATATCGACGTCTGGGCGCCGGCTCTAATCTGAAATGCGACAAATGTCGATCCAAGACGTCCTTCAACGAGACGAAGTTTAGAAACAGTTTTCACTCCAGTTTGAGATGAAAAGTGACACAACTCAACTTTTTCTTCATCCTCCTGCTGGCCCGATGGGTCAGGGCTCAGGGTTCAGAGGTCACGATCCCAGTTCACATAATAGTCTGATGTTAATTAAGAACTCCTTAGTCCATTACAAGCAAGAGATAGCCTGTGTTCTGGCGTGTCTTCTTGGAGAGGAACCAATTAACCTGCAGGAAATGAGCTAGCGAGTGAGACTCCAGAGTAAACCAAGCATTGTTTATATTCTACTGTATTTATAGATTGTATGGAGATCTTTAGAGGTAGCAAAGAGGATGTAGGCAATGGGTCAAGTACAGCCCAGGAGCTAATTGCGGTCCTTTGACTGTATTAATGTGGCCCTCATGTGGAAAGAGTAGAACAGGAATAAAAGTTTTTGATTGCAAACATATTTTTTTAGCATTTGTTATTTTATTAACTCTTGCTAATGATTATTTCTTTAGTTCTAGGTTCAGAACTGTCTCCATTTTTTCTTTGTCCTTTTTTCAATGTTTTCATGTCCCTCATATTTGAAAAATAATAAGTGTTTCTTATTTTTATTTTTAATGAAAGGGTTTTTATAATACTATTGGCATAGGTATATTTTGTGTTTATCTTTCTTTCAAGACCCTTATTCCCGATAATTAACAGGAAAAATAGAAGTAAATATAGACTAAATTTGGTAGCAACTAACTTCTCTCTACTTATAAAAGTACCAAAGTACCACGAGAGAAGTAATTCATTAATAATATCTCTTTTAAAGGAAAAAAACTAAACTATACTAGCATTAATATCATCCTTATTACTTAAAAAACCCAACGTGAATATGGACAAAGACTATATGGGTGAAAAGAAAAACAGGTCCTAGATACTCAACAATGAGTTAATCACAGTGTGACACTGGCAAGGCGGAAACTTCGAGCAGAACCAGACTTTGACGGCCTCTTACTGTGACCCACTATTATTATTTGTTTTAAATTATATTAATGTTTCAATTATTAATATTTCAATTTTGTCTATTTTTCCTATCATGTTGAGGCTCTCTCTTTTTTTTTATTCACCTGAACCGCCCCTCACAACTGATACAGGTTAAAGTGTCAGTAAGTGACAGTAGATCTTAGACAAAGGCAAGAAGAAGAGTTGGAAGAGTTGCTTTTAGGAGAGACTATAAAATGGAAAAGATTAAAAAAGACAAACCCATAAAGACAGCTCATAGGATGAAGTTTAGAGACGTCTGGTGTTTTGGACACTTAAAGAGGAGAGACAGAGTCGGACAAAGAATGTGGCAGTTGAAAGAGGACAAAGAAGAAGACAGTTAAACGTGCTAATGCTTCATCTGATCTGTATGCTCGTCAAAATCAAACACTCAAACATGATTGCTAAATAAACATTATTCATTGGGATTCTGTTTGAATAAGAAACTTACCAGACTTCAATCTTTGATAATAAATCCCACTCATCTCAGCAGGACTTAAAGACTCTTCCAAAGTTCAGCATCACACGCAGGAAGGATCTGACATGTGCCCACAGACTCGCTTGATGAATCCCTCCACCTCGTAAAGTGGGATTTCAGACCCAAGCCTTTTCTCTCTCATTTGACAGAGCCTTTAATTGGACATGTCAGTGGCAATTTAGCATGATCCATTTATTTACCAATCCATCCTCGCAGTCATCCATCACCTCCGACGCACACCGCCTCATCCCGCCTCACAGTGGCGGGTGAGCGGCGCGCCTTTGTGGGTACGTGTGCTGCTGACCCCCGTGGTGCAGGCGGGCAGGGTGTACTATTTGAGCCGGCAACAATCATTGTTATTGGCTGACATTTGGATCAGTGCTGAGCGCCTTCGACTCCTGAATGAACCCTGGGAAGGCTCCCTGCCTGCCGCTGACCTTTGCATGAGCGGGGAGGGTCACAAACCTAATGCTATATTATTAAAAGAGATGTGATTTCTATTGCGCTGTTGCAGCCTCTTAACCACAGCTTTGTTCTGCCTCTATTTTTTGTGGCCGTCGGGTTTCTCGCAGGTGCGTCTGGAATGGCCGACAGACTTGGCTATCAACCCTCTGGATAACTCGCTTTACATCCTGGACAACAACATCGTGCTGCAGGTAAATCTCTCCGATCTTACATCTACAGATTGACCTCTCCTCAAACCCCATGAGCCTTTACTTTTGAAGAGACCAGCGGGTGGAAGGCAATATTTCATGCAAACTGCGACGTTGACATTTCAGGTACATTTGGAGCTAATCAGACTTGCGCTCATGAAAGGATGGAATTAAAGAAAGTAGTTATACAAGAAAAGACATCAGCAGACTTCATTTTAAGTTTCTGAATTGAAAAAAATAGCCAGCAAAATGATGGAAAGACTAATTTGCATTAGGTCTTGTCAAATGTTCTTTGGCAACCACATAAAGATGGAGGAGGAAAATAAAGATGGAACAATAGACAGAACCTTCCCCCCTGTTTTTTTATAATTCATAACAATAATATTTTGTGAGTGTAATGTAACTTGATAACATTTGTAACACTTATTTCCCATTAATATCCTAATGTTTTTTTTGTTTCTATTATTGAGCAGATACACTTAATCTGAGACTTTTTTTTTTTTTTTTTAAATGGTGACTTGCTTTGTGATGTGAATTTTACATCATATTATTATTTTCATCTGCCAATAGTAATTTTTATAGTTTTTTTGTAATGTTCTAATATTTTATGTGTGATTTAAAAATGTGAATTTTGAATTTCTATTCTAAATATATATTACATTTTTAATACAAATCTAAATAAAATATTTAAATTAAACATGCAATATTGAGTTTGTGCATATCTAAATACATTATGATTTCTATTATTTTAATGATTTATGTATGTTTTGTAAATTATTAACATGTATTTTGTAGCCCATTAAAAAATATATGTAAAATTAAGCTTTGTTATTATTTATGATTGCATTTCAGATTTTTAAAGAATATATCCTTTTTTTTAATTTAAAATGAAAAGTTAAATTAAAAAGATATGTATCAGACATTGCATTAAATGCTTCAAAATGGCAAGGGTGGATTATTTACCCATGAGACACTGCAGCTAGCATCGACTAGCCAATCTAAAAAGTATATATTTCGTTTACAAATTGATAAACGATTTGAAAAAAAGAGTTGCACACTTGCATATGATGTGTTATGGACTACTAAAGCTTAAGTGACCCCCCATATCTACCAACTAAATCAAATTCATTTTTGTTTTAACTTGGTCCTTAATAGGGCTTGACTCATCTGCTATAAGTGAGTGCCAAAAACAGCATCTTTGTAATAGCCACAGCATGCAGTTTTAAGGGGGTGGGGTGTAAAATATGGCATTAATCTTTTAAAGTAATTAAATAAGAAAATTACGTTGATTAAAAACCAAAATTCTGAGGTATATATATATATAACTAAGTATGTCTAAAGTGTAGATTTAAAAGAACAGTGTATCTTTCAGTATGCATTTAAGAACTTTTAAATTCATTGTTTGGACCATTTAAAATACATTTTGACACCTTTATACATTTCAAGGACTAATAAAATGAACGAAACACACAAGAAAGGTTTCAAAAGTGGAGAGTTTCCACTGACTTTCACCCCCTCCATCAATTCATGAAATATCAAACTTAGAAAATTCAACATTTGATTTACAATATATATTTGTTTTTTAGGTGTCTGAAAACCTTCAGGTCCGTATTGTAGCTGGGCGTCCGATCCACTGCCAGGTGCCAGGGATCGATCACCACCTGGTCAGCCGGGCAGCAGTTCGTGCCACCCTGGAGGCGGCCAAAGCCATCGCTCTGTCTCACCTGGGCACCCTGTTCATCGCCGAGACCGATGAGAGACGCATCAACCGCATTCAGCAGGTGACTTTTAATCCACATTGTTTCATTTTAAACATGTATGACGAATATTAATTCCGTTTCAAAATATATAAAGACCATCAACACTCAAGTGTGAGCAAGAAAAACAAACATAAGAAGCTGTCTCTCCACAGTCACTCATGATACTAACTTTTATTTGTTGAATCTGTTTTGAAAGATCCACCCTCCCTCTAGATTACATGTATTTTCATGGTGCTGTAAAGATGATCCCACCACCTGCTTCAGAGCTCCAGTTCTCTGAACTCATCTCACGTTCCATTGAGCCCACACTTGAAAAGATGGTCCCTGGATGCCAAAACTTCACCACTCGAATGGTTCCATCTTTGGGTTTCGTGTCACGGTTCAAATTTGATCCTTTGAGGTGCTAATTCTCACCCTGTAAGCGCTGAGATTCCAAGTCCAGTGAGGTCAGAACACCTACAACTACATTAACTGGTCTCCCACGGTTATTTAGCGGGTTCATTTAGTAAAGAACCTTGATAATCCGCAGATAAAATGTCAAAAATTTGATCCAACATAAGGCTTGAGGTGCATTCATCAAAGTCTCTCTGAATATTGATAGAAATTAAACAGTAGTCTTTTTTTTAAATGCCCAGAGCATGCCTGTTAAAGATGTGTTATTCAAATGGTTTTAATTGGCAAACATAGAGCGTAACAGGGTGGTTAGTTTAAGTATCAGAAGCAAAAACTTTAATCACCAGTGTTTTAAACACTACATTTATAATTTACAAATTGAAAGACTTGGGTTTGAGAAAATAATTATTTTAACACCTGTATATCGTGTGTTATGGGCGATTAAATCTTATGTTATTTAATCTTAAGGATTTGACTGATATAATGTGATGTATTTGACTTCACTTGAAAAAGTAGTCTTTTTCCAAAAATGCTGCCCATTCTGATTTTTTAATTTATTTGGATAAATACAAAAGCAAACATAGATACATACATGATTGCTACTCCTAGGACTAAAAGATAAACATTGTTCTGACACCACAACTTCAAGACTTTGGTGACTTGTGATTTTTGAACTACTTACCCACGAAATGTTGTTGGGTTTTTGGCGGAGAAAAACCTTCTAGCCATCTCACCTTAAAAGTGTCAGTACACGATCACGAAAATCTGTTCGATCCCTGAACGCAAGACATATTTTGATCCTCCATGTTTTTACGTCAACCAGATTTGGCCAAAAATGTACTGTAGAACACGATCTGGGAAATCAGCGCTACATCTGTGCATGTGTGTAGCATTCAAAATACACAGCCTTATTTTAATCAGCGATGACGTAGCGTCTCTTCAACTCTAAAAAGCATCCATTTTTGGAAAGATCAAGAGGAGAGCGATATATTGTGTTTAAACTATCCAGTGGTTAAAACTATTATGAGACTATTATAACATGGCAAATAAAAACAGGCCATTAGACATGTTCCCGGATTACGTAGTTTTCCCAGATCATGTGCTGAAAGTAGGTAATTGGGTGGAAGCAGGTCTAGTCTTAGTGGAAAATCAAAATGGAAAATCGAGAAGGCAGAGATTTCCCTTTATCTATCTAAAAATAGTATGACGCTGCTAAATACTTCACCATAAAAAAACTGGCCTGTGATCGCTTAGCATGCCGCATTTTTCCCAATAAAACGTTTGATACTCGTCTGAGTCTATTCTGACAGAAACAAAAGTTTCTCGGTGTGGAATCAAAGGCGTGGATAAGAGGCAAAGCGATCCTCCCTCTGCTCCTTTTTCATGTCTGTGTAAAATATGATGCAATCAAGCTAACGGTGTATGAAACAGTTATAGTGATGAAGAGACTGAAATAAACCTGAACTAATTAACTAAAACTCTGGAGTGAGGGAATGATGTGTTCGACGATATACGACTCTATTGGAAGACAGATCTGTGTTTGTTATCGCTAAGAAAGAGCTGAGCCAGAAGGCAAACCTTTTGATGGACTGGTCGATAATTAGCTCTCCTGTGTGAATCAGCTAAAGGTTAACAAAGCGGCCATTAAAAGTGCTTGAAAATACCGACGGTGAAACCTTTATTCCGTGGAGGACGTTAGGCATTGTCTTTGAGTGTATTTATGTTTGAAAATATTATAATATAATACAATATAATTGTTTTTTTTAGTTATCTGTATACTAAATAACCTTCAGTCACTTTTGTAGAAAAGCCTGATTTTCGTAGCCACTCTAAAAGCAGCCGAACCTCCACACCACATTGCACTTGGATGAACTCGATAAATTACAAGCACAGGTCATCAAAATAGCATCTTCCCCAATCATCTTCCAGCCAAGCATGCTCCCCCTCTGGGCAGTTCATCAAATTCAAAGTGTGAGTGTTGCAGTTTGCGGCTTGATTTGAAGCGTCAGAGCTGCCAGCTTCATTTGTTTAGAGACTTGCTTATCTCCTCAAATCATCACCCAGCGTGCCATATTCTGATGCATCAATCAATCCGTTAGTTAAGCTGTTTGATGTGTGGAAAAAAAAACAAAAAAAAAACAAAAAGGTGAGAGATTCTCTCCGGCGGATGAGCTATACAGCGTTTGGACGTAATCTGCTCCCTGGAATTGATCTCTACTGTTTTGCTGTCATCGGTGACATGTCTCCTTTTCGATGTGTCTCAGGTGTCAACCAACGGGGAGATATCGGTTATCTCTGGAGCGCCGACAGACTGCGACTGTAAGATAGACCCCAACTGCGACTGCTTCTCTGGTAGGTCATCAAGCAACACACACACACACACACACAACATTCATGGGTGAATATGGGATTAAATAAAGCCAAGTATTAGATTGTGTGTAATAGGATTAAAATAAAATCTTGTTGTTGCCCTTTAAATTCAGATGATCTTGGCTAGGTTTAGTACAAGTGGAAGGAAATGAAAACAAGGATTCTTTTTTTTTATTATTTGCTAGTTTTATCTGACAATAAGTGCAGCTCAGGGGCCAAGAGCAGCCCTGGGGCCTGTATTCACCGGTCCCCGAAGAAGGTAAAGTGCAGTTCTTATTGTGCGCTTTAGTTTGTATTTACTTGTTTAATAGTATTTACAATACATACTACATGTAACGTTCGTGACAAACGCGTCTGTGGTGAAACATTGTTTTAGGGTAACTATATAGGTTTATAGAGTCATCAAATATATTGAGTGAGTACAATGACTATTATTGAAGAGCAATATGTGTTTATTTAACCGTCTCCTCAATTGATCTAGGACCTCTATTGTACTCATCAATAGGGGTGTAAGAAAATATATATAACGATATATCGCAATATTTGTTTTCCCGGTACTGTATCAATATTCAATAGCACTGTATCGGTATTTATTTATTTTTTACCTTATATTCAAAGTAATTTTATTATTTCAATAGTGGGTGTATGAAAGACAATCATTCAATGTTTTATTTTACAATTAACACTCAAATATTCACTGTGCTTATTCATTTGTGTGGTGCAATTAAACCACTGGCCACTAGTTGTCAACATTTATTGTTCCTCCGTGCCAAAGGAACAACAAATCCGGCAAAATGGCAGCAATCACTGAAAATGAAAGCATGCAGCAGCTTTTAAAGCGGATGTTTTGACGGAATTTGGCTTGAAACAAAGTTTAAAATGGACTAATTAAACACAACAGATTGCATGTTGCCCCAGGTTGTTTGAGACTCTTAATGCACTTCACTGTGCGTTGTTAATATATGTTTTTTTGTTAATATTTTGAGAAGCACTTTCCTACAAGCACTTTCACATTTTATTAGAGAATGTATTTGCTCCTTTCTTTATTGTAAATGCCAGAAAAAATTGTCTTCTTTAAAAGAAACAATGTATCGTTTTTCCCACAGTATCGTATCGCCATACATGTATCGTGATACGTATCATATCATCAGATTATTGCCAATACACAGTTCTACTCATCGGCATGTGTCTGTTTGCACAAAACTCTCTATTAATTAAAAATATTTACATCAGAATAACCCGCCCACTAAAGAAACACTTTGTTTTCCTGTAGATAAACACTTGTTCACCCCAACCATGCCCACTCTGCTATGATTGGTCAAACATCGAGGTGTCACTGCGAGTTAACTTAAAAATATGGTCATGATGATGGACTTACTGCATCTTTGAGAGGAAGACTTTAAAACACTGGAGTGAGTCATTGGAGTTTTATATTAGTTCCCCTTTAAATCATGAAAAGTTGTTATACATTTGACTTCATCCCTTTTATAGTTATATTAAATTAACTTCTTGGCAGAGGTATAGACTCTTTGAGTTGTATTGTAATTCATGGGTGTCAAACTCCATTACATACATAGGAGGCCAAAATCCTTTTGGCTCGACCAAAATGTTTATTTACCAAGCTGTCTGTAACCTCAAGTATGAGCCTGATTGAAATATTATTTATTACTTCTGGTCTTTCCTCCTCTATTAAACACTCACCAAGCAAATGCATTACCTTTAATATTATTTTTACTGTTATTTGAAGTCTCTGTATAAATGATGAGCCATGTTCCTTCGATCGTCATCTTTATTTGACACCATAACAACTCGGACATTAATCTTCTTTGTACTTTTGCCAGATGTGGCCCTGAGTTTGACACACGTGTTTTAGTTTATTCATGGTGACAGCCTTGAGTAAAAAATGAGCCCGTATTGCTGTTGCACATCATTTTCTTGCATCCCTTCTGTCAGTTTATTTTTATAAACCCCCTCCTCATCATATTGTTTCAAGTTGAATGTTGTATGATAATAGAGTTAAATGTTTAAGACATGTCTTCTTGCTTTTGAGTTGTGTTGAAAGTATTAATAGAAGTGTTGGTAATACACAGTTTTTCCAACTATTTGTCTCAAAGTTGCGGAAGAAAAAGAAGGAAAAAGAACTTTAAATACAGCTGTCTCTTTTCTTAGTTTTCAACTGGATGCTGGATCATGGAAAGGGCACCTACAATCTATTAAAGTGTGGAATAAGAAGGACTAAACAAATACGCAGATGTTCTTTTGACACCCGGGCCAATGCTTTCATTGTAAACGTCAGAGGATGTGATTTTATCATTTAATTCTACTCTCTTTCTATTCAAAATGGAGGGAAGTGTCTCTCCCAAGCCACAAGCCAATGGGCTGTAACCATCCTCGTTCCTTGGCGTGTATTTTGCATATTTTCAATCATGTCTTGCTGTTAACAGATGATTACTCTCTTCAGAGGCTTTTCCGTTTCCATCCCGTCACCGTAAACACTCCCACGGTGTCTTTGAACATGCGCACAAAGACGATGGAAGCTCTTCCTCTGACACACACATGAATACACACACCACACAAAAAAAAATAATGTCCAAAGATAAAATGCCACCCTGCAGTCAGGATGGATCCATCGGGGGGCCCGGGGGCCAACTGCTGACAGCATCTAAAGGGTTTCACTCAGCTGTTATCCCACTGTGCAACCGGAAAAAAAAAAAAAAACATCTGAATGATTCAATCCCCCACTACCACTGTCTGATAAGACGGAGGTCACTATCAAGGTGGCCAGATCCACTCCTTTGGGAAGTGAGTGAGTCCTGACCAAAAGTGATAACGGCTTCAACATTCCACTGAGCAAGCGCTGGTTTATGTCAAAGATCTGTGTTTACTAGAGGTGTGCGCGTGTTACCAATAGTTCGCGATAGATTTCTTCGGTGACGTGAGGATCAAAAGAGAAGTTCGACCTTTCAGCCTCAAGAGGTATTTTGGTACATGCCTGGTTTATAACTCTGGGTATCAACAAGGTCTGCTTAGCATCTGCTGCCAATCAAATCTACTTAAATATCCTGTGTATAGAATAGTTTTTCCTTCAGGTACCAATTTGTGCTCAGAACAGGGAGTTCCAAATTAATTTATCAAAGGACATAAAAGGGCTAATTTTATGCAAAATTGACTTTTTCTGATGCCTCAGGATGCATGTAAAAATTATACAAAATACATTTAATGTTGATCTTATCTTGAGGTTCCAATAGAGTGTGACTAGGATTTATGTGTCGAGTTCATTCTTCAGGATCAGATTAATGTGAAAGAACTAGAGATAAAGAATTCAATATATTTTTGTTATAATGTTAACGGCAGTACTACTTCAATGGAAATTACATTTTTGTTAACAGCTTATATAAGTCTAATTCCTGCATAATAATAGCAAATACTAGTGATGGGTTGATGAAGCCTTGTGATACAGCTGTGTAGTGAAGACTGTATCATGATACAGTGTATTCATTAGAGTCACTAGATGGCACTCTCTGCTGTTTAATGTTTGGCTTTATTGTAATAATTAAATTGAACCTGGCATTATTTTCAAAATGACGGTGCCATCTAGTGACCTATCAAAATTAAGACACTGTATCATGATACTCACGGAATCTTTGAATCTTTAATGATAAGCGGTCCTTTCACTTTGACACAATCAAAATGAAAATATAAGAAGCCATTTTCATGTGTTGCTTTTACCAAGGGGTGGGCATTTAAACTTACATTACATTATAATCTATTTACAAGCCAGTCAAGCCAAATAAAGAATGGAGAAATTATTTAATATGACGCGAAAAACTTAAAAATGTATTATTAAATAGACAAAAGGACATCCAAATGATATGTAAAGATTCTAAAAACATTGCATCATTTAGATATATATATTAAAATAAAGAAAATTAAGTATTTAATTAAATACAAGGACACCTAAAGCAAAATACAATTATTATTATGCCATAAAATACATTTTATTAAGAAAACTATGATAGAAAAGTAAAAGGAAGGAAACAAGATATGTGTACAGTTGAACTTGTTATAAAATTGTTAGAAAGCGTCAATTTTATATTATATTACTTCATTTGGGCCTCGTAGATGGAGTCAGAGGGGCCGTACTTTTTTTCAGGTCTGCTTTGACCCCTTTGCTACTTGTTGAAGAAAAACACATTTCTACTCAATGCTGTTTGCTAAGTCTTTTTTCTACCCTACATCCTGTGCCACTATGTGGCAACTGATGTAAGTAAAAGTTTGAGGCTGTGAAGAGGTGAATCATACTTAGTAAAACGGCGAGTGAAACAAGCTTGTTTTTCATAAAAATACTTAGTATACTTACTAAAATAAAAGTTTTAACCATGAAATATCTCCTCAGGCGATGGTGGCTACGCCCGTGACTCTCGTCTCAAGGCTCCTTCTTCTTTGGCGGTGGGACCCAACGGCACCCTGTACATCGCCGATCTGGGCAACATCAGGATCAGGGCGGTCAGTCCCAATCAACCTCAGCCCAGTCCGGCCGGACTGATGGAGATCAGCTCCCCTCTGGACCAGGAGCTTTATCTCTTCAGCCAGGTATTGCACTCCATCAAGATGATAGTTTGTGTCTGATAAATCTGAGTTTATTTGCTTAAGACGAGCTTGTCTTACAATAGAAACATACTATTGAGGACTTTATTTTGTATTACTCCAAGCTGAGAAGTACTTAGAATACTGAGTACCGTTAAACTCCTATAATATTCTGACGTTTTCCACAATTGACAGAACGGTTCCCACTTGTACACCAAACACCTGATCACCGGGCACTTCCTGTACAACTTCACCTACGGCTCGGACGGGCAGCTGTCAGGGGTCATCTCCAGGGACGGCCGGGGTCTCCAGGTGAGGAGGGATGCCCATGGCGTGCCGCTGTGGCTGGCCCTACCTGGCGGCCAGGTGTACTGGCTCTCCCTCAGCAACAGTGGAACCCTACGGAAGGTGTCGGCCCAGGGCCACGACATCGCCCACATCACTTACCATGGCAACACGGGTCTCCTAGCAACCAAGAGCGACGAGAACAGTTGGACTACTGTCTATGAGTAGGTTCACACTTTTCTTTTCCGTTCACATTGTTCTATCTCCTTTTCTATCTTCTTCTGTCACACCGTCCTCCATTACTTCTGTGGCTAGAGTGAGTCTGTGATGGAGATGAGGTATGAGTGCCATCTGGTGGTCACGGTGGAAAACAAATTATTTCATTCAGGGTTTGAGATTTGACGCAAGTCTGGGAGGTTTTTAGTTCAGATAAAGTTTTTTTTTTTATACTAGGCTTTAATTGATGGATCCATTATTTTGTCATTATTCTTGAAATTTAAGATGCAAAGAAGAGGATTGTCTGTTTTCAGGAAGGGAGGAAATGACTAAAAAAGTATTTTAAATCAAAGTTAGTGATTAAAAGTGTGTAAAAGTATGTATCTTAAGTGCAACAAGAAGGTAAAGATGCAAATAAAGCTTGTAGAAACTCTTTGAAAAGACCTGGAACCTTTAACTCTATGTTCTTCTAACTATAAAATGATCAAGTAGAACTGTATCAATTATAAAATACTAGTTAGATTCTAAATATATTCCTTAAAAAGATAGTCATTATAAATGATGTTTTGACCAGTTTTTTTAATTATTTAGATTTTATTAAATGTACATTAAATTACTTTTTTTAAATAGCTTTTTTCATTTCTTTCTCACCCCCCTTAATAAACAAGCAGAGGTTAATGGATAACTCTATATTTTCTCTTGGTACACTTTGTTTGTTTATATATGTGCTTCAAGTTGTGTCGTTATTGAAGCCTTAATGTTAACATTCATCAAAAAAGCTAGTTTAGTGTTTTTCAACATTTTACATGGAGATATTTTTCAAAGACGTATCCTCCAGTATTAAATTATTGCACTTGCACTTTCATTTTAGTGACAAGTATAATAGAAAAATAATGAAATGTCAGACAAGAAAGAAAACGATTAAACAGGGTCTCACTTCTGAATGTTGGAAGAATAAACTCAGAGTTTAACAGAGTTGACCTCACTCCTAAAAGTCTGTGATGGTTTTACAAGCTTAATGAAGCAGTGTCATTATTTTCTGAGTCCACTAGATGGCAGTCTCAACACCTTCTATCTATGTTTTGAAAAACTTTTCTAATGAAAAATCACATCATTTTGAAACTGAAACCTCTTAACAACATGACACCGCCTCAAACCCATCACTACCAGAAGAGGATCCTGATGATAAAGCTCCGAGCTGATACAGGGCCATCATCATGAGAGTTGCAGCAGAATACCCGGCGGTGATGGTGATACATCATCCGGCTTTTGTTACTTACTTTTCCGAAACTGAGCCGCTGTGCGTTGTTGAGAAAAGTGCTCGTGGAAAAACTGCGAGTGACTGATTAGCTGAAGGACATTCGGGCCGAACTTTGATCACACGTACATTTAGGATTACAGACACACGCTCTGAATCCCACCTGTCTGAATTATTCACCGCTGCCAACCTCATCTCTGTCTCAAATTCCACAGCTGGGTAATTGGACATATAAATCATAGTTGACACCTACTCGGCGCCGGTGTTTGTGTGTGTACGAGAGTGGAACACTGAGTGACAGTGTGCGTATGCATATTTGTGTTCAGTTGTTCCCCCCGAAAAAAAAAAAAAAGGAGGGGACAGTTATCGGCGGCGCCCGTACATCATTGTCGTCGTGTTCATTTTTCTCGAAAAGGTACAACGGCGAAGGCCGCGTGACCAACATCACGCTCCCCACGGGCGACGTCAGCGGTTTCCACGGCAACCTGGAGCGCTGGTCCCGGGTCGAGGTGGAGGCGTCCAACCGCGAGAACTTCGTCACCAGCACCAACTTGTCCGCCAGCGACACCATCTACACATTCAGACAAGGTATCCTACCACACGTGGCCGCAGACTGAAAAGGCTGGCGTCTGGCAGGGAAAAAAAGTGTAAACGAGGTCATGGCCGAAATGCCGCTATTTATTTTACGTGTTGACGTGCAGGAGAGATTATAGCTTCACCTTCATGCATCCAGCTCCGTCCAAAATATGCCGCAAGGCCGTTTATGAGTCATCAGGGGAGGGCCCGGGTGAACCATATGCGGCCGTATGAGAAGCAGAGAGTGTGAGGTTATGGAGATGTTTAAACATTTATGACTGGCAAACTGCAATAACGTGGCTTTTATTCTGGTCAGGTTAGAGGCGCTGACCTGTCTTTTCTTTGTTTTATCTCCCGCTCACTGGTGAATCATCCTACAGCCAAAGGATTTCTCCCCTAACTAAATAATTCACAATTAGATCTGAGGTGACCTCTTACATCAGTGGAGGGAAAGAAGAAATGTGATTCTTTTCTCTTTTTTAAAAAAAAATGTCCTGAACACCCGAGAAAAGATAAAATAAACAAAAAAATGACGCAGGAGGGAATGAGAGTGGAGCCGAGAAGCTGCTCACGGGAGCACTTTCTTTTCATGTCCTTCCTTTAATTGCTTTCCAGCACTTGTCACATGACAGCACTGCAGGGAGAGCGAGACAGGCTTTACACATGTACACAGGAACATGGACGCATGTCGAGGGGCTGACCCTCGTTTCACCTCGAATACAGACCTCGTGAGCGGTCGCTAGAAAAACGTGACAATAAGTGGGACTCATTTACATAAGCGTGTGCTGATTGAAATGAAAATAATAATAATAATTAACATTGTTTTTTTTTCATCTCAATAGGAAAATGAATCACCTCATAATTGTACTGATTTTCTCAACACTTGCATTCGGGAATTCAATCAACCTTTTTTATTTTTTTTTCTCATTCATTAAGTAAATCGCACAAATCAAACGCAATAGAAAGCAAAAACAAAAATCAAATCAATTGCTACGAAAATGTAATGTCGGATTGAACAAAAAAAACTTTCAAAGTTATGAATGTTTTTTAATCGGATTGTTGTTGTAGTGCAAGCAAGTTTCTAGAACTCTACTGCCACCTGCTGTCCTGTTAAGCTCATTTTAATTTTGATTATTATTATGACATTTCAAGAGCTAAAAAAAACGTGTGCAACTATGACGATACAATGACTGGGATGCATTAATATAAGTTAAAAATCGGTGCTCTCTGACTGCTTTGTAGCAAAGCAAGTTTTGAAGAATAAAATACACAAAAAAATTCAAGAAAAACTAGTAAGAATCGTTTTTGTCATCTGAATAAGAACTATTTTCATCAATAAGATTGTTTTTATTGTATTGTCAGCTTTTTATTTTCCAGAATTTGTAAAATAAATAAAATTTAAAGTATATTCATTGGAAAGTATTAGAAAAATGTCCAAATAAACAAACAAACATTGATATCAATAAATAAAGTGTGCAACTATGACGATACAATGCCTGGGATGCATTAATATAAGTTAAAAACCTGTACTCTTCAACTGCTTTATAGCAAAGCAAGTTTTGAAGAATAAAAATACACAAAAAATCAAGAAAAATAGAAAGATTCGTTTTTGAAATCTGAATAAGAACTATTTTCATCAATAATATTGTTTTTATTGTATTGACAGCTTTATATTTTCCAGAATTTGTAAAATAAATAAAAATTTAAAGTATATTCATTGGAAAGTATCAGAAAAATGTCCAAATAAACAAACAAACATTGATATCAATAAATAAAGTGTGCAACTATGACGATACAATGCTTGTGATGCATTAATATAAGTTAAAAATCTGTGCTCTCTGACTGCTTTGTAGTAAAGCAATTTTTGAAGAATAAAATACACAAAAAAATCAAGAAAAATAGAAAGATTCGTTTTTGAAATCTGAATAAGAACTATTTTCATCAATAAGATTGTTTTTATTGTATTTTCAGCTTTATATTTTCCAGAATTTGTAAAATAAATAAAAATGTAAAGTATATTCATTGGAAAGTATTACAAAAATGTCCAAATAAACAAACAAACATTGATACCAATAAATAAAGTGTGCAACTATGACGATACAATGACTGTGATGCATTAATTTAAGTTAAAAATCTGTACTCTCTGACTGTCTTGTAGTAAAGCAAGTTCTGAAGAATAAAATACACAAAAAAATCAAGAAAAATAGAAAGATTCGTTTTTGAAATCTGAATAAGAACTATTTTCATCAATAAGATTGTTTTTATTGTATTGTCAGCTTTATATTTTCCAGGAATTGTAAAATTAAAAAAAATCCAGCACATATTTAAAAGTATATTCATTTGAAAGTATAAAAAAATGGCGAAATAAATATAATTTATTAACATTGTTATCAATAAATAAATAAAGTTATCATAAATATTGAATAACATGTTTTCTTCTTCTTCCACGCTCACCTGAAGACCACGCTCAGAGCTCGTACCGGGTCAGCGCCGACGGCTCCTTCTCGGTGTCCCTGGCGAGCGGGATGGAGCTGTCGCTCAGCACCGAGCCCCTGCTCCCCGGGGGGGCGGCGGGCGGAGGAGGGGTCAGTCCCACGGCCAGCCGCTGCAACATCAGCCTGCCCGGCGACCACGCGCCCAGCCTGATCGAGTGGCGTCAGAGGAAGGAGCAGAGCAAGAGCAACTACAGCACATACGAGCGCCGGCTCCGGGTAAATAAGGACACGAGTTAACCAGTGAAGTGGCCCCGGGGCAGAACCCCCGCCGCGGCAGGAACTTTTATTGCCGGTGTTGTGAACACAACATAGGATTGATTTGTGGTGTCGGTACAGAATTAAATCATGAAATAAGATAACACACGAAATAAGCAATAGAAAACAAGAAGCAGGCACCGAGGCGACCAGAGGAGCTGTTTCTCTGAAGAGGAAAGTCTGGGCGACATGACCTCGAATGAGTAGAAGACAACACTAAATAATATGATTTAAAGTATGAAAAGCAGGAAGAAATGAGGATGAGTTTTTATCATCTGTTCTCAGGAGGTTCAAAATAAGTCTTATTAGCTTTACCTTTTAATTAATTCTTATAGTTTTTTTTCCTGTTTCCTATGTTTGCATCTTTATTTTGTTAGCAACTAACAAATAATAATAATTTATCTTTGTTTTGAGTGATTTGAGCTGTTTATTAAAATGCATTTTAGAAAATAATAGAATCTCTTTTTTGTCATAGAACAACATTGCAATGAAATTCTGTTTCGTCTCTTTACAATAGAGTACAAAATATAATATTCATAATAAAAAATAAATGTCATATAAATAAAATTGTAAGAAAATTAAATAAATAAATTATTAGTTTTATATGTTCACCAATAATTAAATGCATTAAATATACAAAATAAATCAGTAAATACATATCATTAATAATGGTAACTAAACAAAATGTCTATCAAAAATATAACATGTGTTTGTTCTTGACATTGTGTAACCCTGTTTAAAAAGATTGATGGTATTTTTTAATGTTTAAATAAAATATAAAGATAAATTAATTAATACCAAAATACCATTAATTCACTGCTCAATTTTAGTTTTTTTTTTTTTTTTGACACTGTACAATCTTGTTAGATGACGATGAAAAGTATTTTGTATGTTCTAACCCATGACAAGGAGGTGATAGTAAACATATAATGTTTGTCTCCATCAGGCCCACAACAGGAACCTGCTGTCTGTAGACTTCGACCAGAACACCCGAGTCGGAAAGATCTACGACGATCACAGGAAGTTCACGCTCCACATCCTGTACGACCCCCTGGGCCGCCCGGTGGTCTGGTCTCCCAGCAGCAAGTACACGGAAGTCAACATCAGCTACTCCAGCTCGGGCCAGTTGTCCTCCATCCACCGCGGCGACTGGTCCGAGCGCCTGGAGTACGAGAACAACCGGGTGGTGTCGCGGTCCTGGGTCAACGGCAAGATCTGGAGCTACACCTACGCAGACAGAGTAAGACCCTGGGCGTGAGACTGTGGGGATTGAACACATTTGTGCGAAATAAGTGTATGAACATTTCCGCGGCTTTATTAAAGGTTAGAAAACGTTGTTAGATTAAAATCATTTACCACAGCACAAAGACCCAGACTTTCTTTAATGCAAGTTTTCTTCTTATAGTGCAGCCGCTCATGAAATCAGTTTGCAGCTGAAGACTCTCTCCTCTTTTTTCTTTTTTTAAAAAAAAAGAGTTCATGCATTGTGCTCTTTTTTTCTCTCTCTCTCTCTCGCAAGACCTGCAGTTTAAGACCACGGAATTAAGAAGGTGTAAAAGAAAAGCTTTCCTCTCATAGACGCTCTCACACTCTATTCTCGCTGAGACTTTCAGTTTCAAGGTTGGAACTGAGTGAATAGTTCACCTCTTTAGACTCGGAGACATGATGTTCATGCTACTGTTCGACAAGAATGTCGCCGCGAAGACGAAGTGGCCTGAAGGCAGACGGAAATTCAAAAGAGTTATGATTAATGTGGAAGAAAGAAAAACACCTTGTCGAAAAATGTATAAAGTAAAAAAGAAAAAAAAAAGAAATTCTGTTTCTATATTAAATTTAAGTCCAGTCAGAATCATCTTTTTTATTCATTTAAATGTTTGTACATTTATATTTTATTTGGTTAAGTTGTTTTTTTCACATGAAAGTTCTGTCACTTTAAGAAATTATACTTTAAATCAATACTTACAGTATTTATATAAGAACATGAAATTGATATAGTTAACAATGGGATTTAAAATGTAGATTTATGCAGTACATATATATTTTTTAATAGTTTTTAATAATTCTTGACATCTAATTTTCACTGTAATTTCAAAGGTTCACAGTGATTTTCATATGTTATTCTCTGTAATCCTCGTTAAAAAAAAATGATAAGAAAACACTTGCAATATTATTATAAAAGCTCAGAGATATAATAATAACAACAACAAGAGTAATAATAATTGTAATTATAATAATAATAACAAAAGTTTATTTTTTAACTGTGTATTGTTTTTGATTGTTAAAGCGCTTTGTGACCCTGGTCTAGAAAGGTGCTTTAGAAATAACCTTTACTTATTTACTTACTTACTTACTATAATAAACCTAATAATCATTACAATAATAATAATAAAAATAATATACATACGTTTTTATAGTTTTCAAGATACTCAAATAATATTTATATACCATTTTATTCATATATTTAGGGTTAATACTGTTTAGAATTTATGCAGTGAATTTTGGGGATTTTAAACATTTGCATTTTTCTTTAGTATTATCTTTTATTCAGTTTAACTCATCTATTTTTTGAAATAAGAAACATGTAGATTCCCACAGAAGTTGTTCTTGCTGTGATGGTAACTGAAAAGCCTCGACGCTTCTTGACTTTCATCGTGCCCCTGGGCGCTCAACAGTTGTTTATATTGTCACTTCTTTGACGTTATTCATATTTATATTAACATCCATAAGACAAATACTTGTTTTTTACCTTCACTCTCGTGCTTTCACAGTCCATTATGCTGCTGCTGCACAGCCAGCGGCGGTACGTCTTCGAGTACGAGCAGACCGACCGCCTGGTCGCCGTGACGATGCCCAGCATGGTGAAGCACACCCTGCAGTCGCTCCTGTCGGTGGGTTACTACCGCAACATCTACACACCTCCAGACAGCCAGGCAGCCTTCCTGCAGGACTACACCCTGGACGGGCGTCTGCTCAGGACGCAGTATTTGGGAACCGGTCGCAGTGTTATCTACAGGTATTAAAAAAGAAGACACACACAAATATGTCTTCTGTTATTTTACATTTTACTAGCCACTGATTGACTATTAAAATGTAAACAATCTAATAAATGTGTACAAAGTTCAAACGACTCCCACTTATCTGTTGGTTTACTTCTGGTAAATGTACTTCTAGCACATTTATTTAATTCCCCTTTTTTATGGATTCACAGGTATTTAAAATCAATTCTGAGAGCAAGGATATTAAATAGCAAGTTGTTTCAAACTCATTTAGTTAATCTTATTTAATGCCAGGGGTCCGAAACATAAATGAATAATAAAATCAGGATAAACTATATTTAATCGTATTCATTTTGGACATTATTTGTATCTATAAAACATACTTGCTTACCCTTTCATGGTGCTACAGAACTATTCTTAAGTTCAAAATAACTGCCATAAACTCATTTACAGTATGATTCAGCCTGCTCCAATATCTTAATTTATTTTGTCTCATTCCAAAGAAGATAAAGCTCTGTAGCTCAAATATTAAACAAGTAACAGCCTTTTAAGAGTCCTCCACCGCTTTGGCCTTTTTTTCTTTCTTTTTTTAGCCTTTAGCAGCTTTTCTGTCTTTTCTCGGGATCTGCAGCACCCTTTTAATGGAATCATGTTAAAGGGGCATTAAATATATACAACTAAATTACATGGCCTTTGGATTATTCATTGAAAATATTTTTTTCGTGGTTTTGTATCTTATAAAACTCCCCGGGCAACGCTGAGTACTTCAGCTATTTTTTTTACATTAAACAAATTCATTAAAGCCCTATAAGGAAGATGTTGTTGTTACATAAATGACTCCTACTTTGATACACAAAACCACTTTCCTGTTGCAGTAAATACCATGTCAGTTCCTAAAAGCAAAAAAAAAACATGATTACCTTTTTCTGAGAAATTGTGAGGTTATACAATCTTGTTGTTTTGTGGATGGGGGTTGAACTCTTGATTCATCCAACGCAGATTTAATCATGTCTTTTTTTTGTTTTTTTTTATCCAGGTATACACCGGCAGCACGGCTCTCCGAAGTGATTTACGACTCCACCCTGGTGACCCTCACTTACGACGAAGCCTCAGGCACTGTCAAGACCATTCATCTCACCCATAACGGCTTCATAAGCTCCATACGCTACAGACAGACAGGTACTCACGCACCACACACGTGCACCACATGAAAGCGCTTGAGATATTTACGCTGCGCAGCGAGTCATCTTTAAACGCGCCGTTTAAAAAAGGAGTCTGGAGAAATAAACAAGGGCGCAGGATTGGTACCATCTGTGATGCTGAGTCGGTAATACCTTCTCAAAGACGGCGACAGCAAACCCTCGCTGTTGTAGACGCAGGATCATTTCTAATCAGGCCGGGATTGATCCATCCTGACCTGACTGTGTTTTAAGGATCGATTCTTTTTTATTCTTACGTCACTTGCGCTGAGCTCCCTCTCTTACAACTCACTTCCTAAATGGCTCAGTTATTAACTCTGATTTTTTCACCACTTTTTCTCCTTTTTTTGAGTGTCATGGTAGTGTAGACTTTTGAAATAACAATAAAACGAAGTAAAAAAATAAGCCTAAATTATGACTTCTAAGTAGTGATGGTCTGATGAAGCTTCATGAAGCAGTGTCATTATTTTCAGAGCCCACTAGATGGCGGTCTCTGCACTATTTTTCTTTGTTTTGAATAACTGTGTATAATGTAATCACATAATTTTTAAACCTCTAAAGAACATGACACTGCTTCATGAAGTTTCATCAGCCCATCACTACTTTTAAGACATAATAACAGCCAGAGTCCCTGTTACGTACAAATAAATGACCAACTTCATCTTTGTTGGTTTGACAACTGCAAGGCATTAGCATCAGCAACACAAGATGTCACTGTCTGTGTGAGCAAAGCAGAAAACTTGCTATAATACGCCACTATTCTGACCATCTAAGAATCCACAGAAAGGAACCATCATCGTCTCTGTATGCAGAATAATTGTTACATTTCAAACACTTTCCATCTTAGGCAGTCATGTTTGGAGGGTATTATTGTATCACTTCAGTTGTTTTATTTCATCCTTTAGGGAATTATGAGTTGCATGATTTGACTTTAACCTTGATTTTTTATTTTTTGACGTCTCAGTTCAAATGTAGCCATTAACTGAAGATGGGGAAAATGAAGCTTCTGTTTCGATCGGTCAGTGTCAGACATGGATCAAGATATTCTTAGTAATAATATTGTGATGGGTTGATAAGGCGTCATGAAACAGCTGTGTAGTCAAAATCATGATACAGTGTCCTCGTTGTGAAAGGCCACTAGATGGCACTCTCTGCTTTATAATGTTTGGCTCTGATCTACTAATTAAATGAAACCTGGCATTTTTTATAAACGTTTCCATTTACTGCTGGCTAGTCACAATTAAGTATTTTAAGGCCATCACTAGATTATAGAAAAATTAAATTAAAGGTACAATAATAATGAAATGTGAGTATAATCTTTATCATTTGAAATACGTGAAATGATTAGAAGATAAACTTTACTTCTCTCATACTTGAGAAGAAACAGGAAACATATAAATAATTAAAAGGAAGGAAAGATTGCAAAAAAATTGAAGTTGATTCTAAAAAAAAGAACTAACTAATAGTGACAAAGTTGGCGAGCCTGTCAAACAATGGCAGGTTGGAAACGTGACAAAAGAGCTAAAAACTGTTTTTCAACAGAAGGGATTAGAACAAGCAGCGACCTTTTAAATATCAGTTACAGATTTTATTCATTATTTCAATGATTTAAATCTTATCTGAGTAAGATTTGTAAAAAACAACAAGACTGATCTCGCCAAAGCAGGGATACGACACCTTCTTCTGTGTGTGCTCGCCAAGCATAGATGAGAAGTTTGTGTGTCTGGAAATTGTTTGGGAGTGAGATTGATAACATAATACGAGCAGTGAAGACAGTTATCATCTGGACTGTTGCGATAACATCAAACAAAACTGTAGTTTACAATCATTTCAGCAGAGGTATCAAAATCAATAGGGAAGCGCAGCAATGGGATAAACTTTTATCAGGGATTAAGATTCTGCAACTGTTGCAGTGCACGATGGGACCTCTCAGCAAGCAACCCACCTCCCTATTTCAAGCGCATAAGATTATGAATCTGAGTTATTACTTGTTACATTTTTGCAAGACTCAAGGACCAAACATGTTTTCATGGCAACAGACCTCATTGTTTTATGGTTCAAGATAACATTTTTCTGAGTATTCCACCCTGGATTTAAACTATTAATGGAAACATTGTTATGCATAATAATCAAGACATTTCTTTATAGACTTTAAGGGTCAATAATCTTGTTTAAGGCCAATGAATCGGCTATTATTAATGAGTCCAGCTCACCAATTCCCCGAGTCTTTTCAGAGCCGTTTGGCAGAATTTTCTCTCCGCTTCAATGCACACAGCTTTGTTATTGGCCCATTGTGATCAGCCGAAGAGTGTGTGTGTTTATCGCTCTGCCCTCGCCGTGAATGGACTCTCACCTTCCTTTAACTGATCTCATTTCAGCAGAACAAACGCAGCCTCTGAGAGCAGGGAGATAGTGATAATTGTCCCCATAAGCCGGGAACAGGGGAGAATGTGGATGCAAGGGAAAAAAAAAAAAAAGACGAAAAAATCAGGATATGGAAAAGTGAAAGGAAAAAGATGACTGCTTGGGAAAGTGACAGCCAGAGAGGCGAGATGAACAGACTGTGACTTCCCCGGGGGTGCAGAAAAAGCCTGCACCTCATTCTCAGTGATTGTGCCATTTTCCCATTAGCACAGGTGTAGAATCAACATTCCGAGGGAAAATAAAAATAGCAATGCTGATCCGACTCGCTGCGGTCTTTGCTAAGCCGGCCGCTTACTCATTTTTAACTGCAATCAGAGTCACCTCAAACGCCGGCGTAATGATGTTTCATTAGCGGGCCTGGCTCCAAATGGTGGTGGCGAGCTGTGGAGGTGATGAATGCTGTTGTTAAAAGTTGAGTCTGTGACATTAAGCTGCACGCCGGCCCGGCATGGCTATTGTCTTTAGATTTCATTATCTCTCAGTGGGAAAGGTCAGCCGCGGTGACGCCACAGAGGTGCAGTGATAGTTAAGATGGGATGGATTGTCGAGAGTGTGTCGCCTTTAATGAATGGAATTTGAATTAATTAGTCGCCTTCGTATGGGCGACCAACTGTGAGGGTGTGCGGATCACTCATCAAACTCGGGGATTAAAAAAAAAGTCTCTTATCCTCAGGACCCCTGACGAGTCGACAGATCTTTCGCTTCAGCGAAGAGGGTTTGGTCAACGCCAGGTTCGACTACAGCTACAATAACTTCAGGGTGACCAGCATGCAGGCGGTCATCAATGAGACGCCGCTTCCCATTGACCTCTACCGCTATGTCGACGTTTCCGGACGTGTGGAGCAGTTTGGGAAGTTCAGCGTGATCTTCTATGACCTCAATCAGGTCGGTTGACTTTGTCTGAAACTTTACTTGCAACCAATGTGTGACTGGGTTTTTTTTCTGCTAACCTACCGATCCAGGTGATCACCACTCACCTGATGAAGCACACCAAAGTCTTTAACTCCTACGGTCAAGTCGTCGAGGTCCAGTACGAGATTCTCAAATCCATCGCCTACTGGATGACCATCCAGTATGACTCGGCGGGACGCATGACCACATGTGACATCAGGGTGGGCGTGGACAGCAACGTGACCCACTACACATACGAGTACGACGCAGACAGCCAGTTGCAAAGTGCCTCGGTCAACGAGCGGCCACAGTGGCGGTACAGCTACGACCTGAACGGCAACATTAACCTGCTGAGCCATGGAACGAGCGCTCGGTAAGTGTGACCTGCGAAAAGGAACCATTCAAGGGAAGGGTTGCAAAGAAAGGTCAAGTTATATATGAAATATGGAATCGCTTAAACAAGTAGCACCCTAGATGTATGGAATAGAACCACCCAAATAGAGACCAAATTATCAGTACAGTAGGTCCAGAAAAATTGGAGTGATGATAAGTGGGGGGCGTCATAGCTCAGATGGTAGAGTAGTTGCCTGCAGTCCAAAAGGCTCCAGACAAGCTTGTGTCGTTTGTCCCTGAGCAAGACACTTTACCCTGATTGCTCCTGATGGCAGATTTGGCGCCATGTGGTGCAGCCTACTACCATCAGTATGTGTGAATGGCTGTCAAAGCGCTTTGTGACCCTGGTCTAGAAAGGCGCTATATAAATAGAGATTATTATTATATAAAATTGTAATGCAGGCAGAGAAAATAGTTTTAGTGAAAACAAGGTTTGTGTCTATAAATGTTGCACTATATTAATGTTGATCCCTGGTTAAATCCCATTAGGTTAACTCCACTACGCTACGACCAGAGGGACCGCATCACCCACCTCGGCGAACTTCAGTACAGCGTTGACGAAGACGGCTTCCTCCACCAGCGGGCCAACGACCTCTTCGACTATAACTCCAACGGCCTCCTGACCAGAGTCTACAACCGGGTGACCGAGCGCGCCGTGTGGTACCGATACGACGGACTCGGGCGACGCGTGGCCACCAAGACCAGCGAGGGCGAGCAGCTGCAGTTCTTCTACGCCGACCTGTCGCGCCCCACCAGAGTCAGCCACATGTACAACCACACCAGCAATCTCATCACGTCGCTCTACTACGACCTGCAGGGTCACCTCATCGCCATGGAGCTGAGCAGCGGGGAAGAGTACTACGTGGCGTGCGATAGCGTTGCAACTCCGAGGGCCGTTTTCTCCAGCAAGGGCCGGCTGATCAAAGAGATTCTCTACACTCCTTATGGTGAAGTCTATCAGGACACCAACCCCGATTTTCAACTTGTCATCGGATTCCACGGAGGTCTCTATGACCCCTTCACACGTCTGGTGCATCTGGGTAGGCGCGATTACGACACGCTTGCCGGTCGATGGACGTCCCCGAATCATGATCTTTGGATGGAGCTCAGCAAAGAGCCCAAGCCGTTCAACTTGTATGCTTTCAAAAACAACTGCCCTGTAGGAAAAGTCGAGGAAGTGACAGAGTTTACAACAGGTGAGCTTAAGTGCGACGGCTCATTACTACTATAATAGAATTTATTTTGTTCATTTAACATTCTTTTAGGGTTACTAGTTTCTATAGCTAGAACCCTCTGAACTTGGGTATGTGATGAAGGGTTTTTTTGTCTTGTGGTTTAGTTTCACTTCTCTTATGTGAACCTAAACTTAAAGGTGTTGCAAAACCATTGTGCAAAAAAAAAGTGCTAGTTCATAGCAAGGAACTTGAAGAAGCCATAAAACAAAAAGCAAAAATCCTTTAAGACCCCTTAGAAATCGGACGGATACCATGCACACTAACAAAGATTCCATTGTATTTCCTGTGCGATAATTTTCTGAAAATGTTATTCAAATGTCTCCCAAACTTTTGAAGTTAATTTGCAACAGACCAATAGAACGAGACCACCCCATAACCTCCTTGGGAAGGGTTACATATGAAAGCTATCTGTTTTGCTTAATCCACAAATGACACAGACTTTGATCCCAAACTATAGTCCACCTTAAGCTGAAGCTGTCCCAGAGTACTTGAGCTGATACACAACATTTTGCCAGAAGAAACTCCCCCAAAAAGTTCAAGATACAGAAAATGGTGTAACTGGCGGTAACACACCAGGGCTGTTAAGCGTAGTCACACAAAAAAAAAAAAACCTCAACAAGACACAGAATGTTTTCCACTGAGACTACTGTATGTCTACATTCTTGTTGAATAAGCCCCAAACAACCATTCTTTGCCTTCTGACGAGAGTCGGTACTAAAAAACGAGAGACTCTGTGTAGAAAGCTTGTTAGTGATCTAGCTCAAAATCCATTTTTGATGTTTTGTCATTTCGTTTTAGTTTGTGAAAGTTTACATTCTGGAGTTAGATTGGAATAATTATTTATTCTCAAACCAAAACTACCACATCTCTATATTCAGGCAGATATTTTACGAATCCCCCACAAACACCCACGTTTGGCTGCATCTGCCATTTCGGATTAGCGAAGGTTGCAAACCGAGCACCACAGGTGAGACGGACAAGAAGATGTGACAAACCGAACGTAGTGGCAACAAAAAAGGACAGCCAGTCCTCTGATCATCTTGTTTTTAACACACGGATTCGCCTCCCTCTGTCTGTCAAGAACACACCATTTCCCAGGAGAAATATAAACTCACACAACAACAAGAAGAAAGGCAGAGAGCAGGAATAGGAGAGGATGAATACAAGATGTTGGAGGCGGGCGTTTGTCCTTGTGGTTAATGGAACATTCATTCGGCCTGTCACGTTTCCAGCAGCAGCATTGTTTATACCAGAGAAGAGGAGAGGAATCTGTTTGTCGGGGAAAACACGGCGTGGACCATGTCAGCTGTATATTATACTCGGATATTGTGTGATTGCCTGTAGATGTTGTTTGCTTGGCCTTATGACTTTGTGTTTGCCTGACAGACAGTGTTCACAATATAGTGTAAACTTTTTTTTTTTCCATCAAGCAATTTTCTCACCGTGCGTGTTTGTTCTCTGTCCAGACATCGGTAGCTGGCTGCAGTTGTTTGGCTTCCAGCTTCATAATGTTGTCCCTGGATTTCCGAAGCCTGAGGTTGCCCGAATGGAACAAACATATGAGCTGATGAAGACACAAACAAAGACTCAGGACTGGGATTCTAGCAAGGTGAGCGTCCACAACATGACATGTAAGGACCACTGTGACATACTAAAATACCTTTCATTCTATAAATTCTCTTGTAATACATAGTCCCCATGGAGTGGGTTTAGTTATTCTTCATCTATTTTCATTCAACATCTGCTGTTTGTTTATGGGTTGTTGGTCTTTCAGGGTATTATCTTAAAGCACCACGATTTAAGACCTAGAATATCTTTTTCTGTCTCCCCCAGTATTAGGACGATATGATTGCAACACTTAACTATAAATTGTCAGGAAGACTGAATACAGTCTGGTTGTTTTTTTGTTCCAAGAAACATATAAACAGTACTTAAGCCGGGACGGAAATTAAAGCATGTGCCGTCTCCAGTGCAAGGCATTTGTTACTGAAAGGATTACAATTGTATTATTGATTATGATTATGATTATGAAATGTGTTTTATTTGACAAAAATATTGTATTTACTCTAAAGTAAACACTTGTTTAAGTCAAGTTTATTTAAAAAATAAACATATAAACTAGTGAAAATGAGTGAAACACAAACTTTATATGATTTACTGTTTTTTTCTGAAGGTTGGTCCGTGAATATAATTCCGAAATAAAACTGGTCTGTGGTGCAAAAAACATTGTGGACCCCTGGTCTTAAAACAAAGGTTTAAATAACACGTCATTGTGTCATGCTTTGAGTGTGAAAGTCACTCAATTTGACCCATTCTTATGCCACACATGACATTTCTCACCCTTTTATTAACTCATTCAATACTCTAAATTTATTTTTCTAATGATAATCAACTTTGCATTTTGGTTTGGGTTTTGCATAAATCTGGCCACCACAGAAGTCATCATGCAATATTAACAAATCAGAGGCAACACCTTTCAAAATAAGAGCATTGAATCAGCTGCTTCCACTATGTAAAAATGCACATTTGTTTTTCATTAATTTATATTTGCTATTTCGATTTTTCACCCTGATAAGTTTCAGATAATTTAAAACGGCATGTTTAAGATGCTTAATAATTAAATGACATTTGAAAGTAGAATTTTAAAGAAATTGGTTAATAAACCTAATATTTTAGCTGTGACTTCAATTGGCATCGTCAAAGATGACAGGTTTGTGATGCTATGAATCAATAATTACTCCAGAAGATCATAGACTATTATCCAATAACATATCATTACATTTGAATGTAGACTTTTGGAGGAGTTGATATTTAATCATCATATTTTAACTCTATCTCAGTCATGTGACATTATATTTAATATAATGACGCTGTAGGAGTCATAGAGTTTTTTGTATCATCGTGTTGCATTAAATAATACTTTTAAAAACTTACTTTTATTATCATCATTTCTTGTCTCACACTCATGGTCCAATTTTGTCAACCTTGGACTTCATTATGTGACACGACGGTTCCACTTCCATTACAGCCGCTGTTATTTCTTGGTCTTGGAGACAAAGTGGCGACAGACTGACACGTGCTGCTCTGAGATGTGTGGCAGCAGCTGCGCTACGGCTCTTTCATTTAAGGCCTCCAGAGACGAGTCTGATGCAGTGTCCTTCACACCACCAAAGAATTAGACATCAGTGTTTAAGGATACATCAGGGAGCATTTATCTCGCTCACTCGAGGCCGGCACTATCAGAAAGTGATGACGGTGATCTCATACAGTCCTACTTTTTTGTTTTGTCCTGTAAGTCTTAGGACACATAATCGTCTAATATAATTTGGCATTTGGAGTCTGGGTTTTGCTTTTATTAGCGGCTCAGTGTGATCAGTGCTGCTGCGTGAGGGCAGCTGGCGAGAGGAGACATTCTAAGAGCTCTGCGTCAAAGCTCGACACACAATGATCCCCCAACACAATTCATGACATTATCAAACCATCGGTTGTATTTAGAGGTGAGTTAAGACAGGAATAGAAGCCAGCTGGTTCAATGTTTGTGAATTTGTCTAAAAACCGATTGAACTTTTGAAGAGACTAAAGGATGTTCTCTTAATCTCGTCCATGTGTTACGTATATATCTTTATTTATTTATCTTGGATTTGCACTTTTTAAAAAATAAACAGACTCCTGAAAGGTTGTCGTTTTAGGCTTGTGTCATTATGGTAGCATTATGGTAAACACAGACCATATTCACCTGCACTTGCACCAAGATTGATGCAGGCTTCTCGTCCAATAACTCTTAAATATCAGATAAGCAAAACATCAAATTGATTCTGAAAGAAAATCTTTCCACTGATGTATGGTAAGAGAATGGTAAAGTGTTGCTAAACACTTGCAGTGATGAGTTCTTTGAGAGGGAGTGAGAACCTTATTGGAATTGGAAAAGAGTCAAAAACTGTCACTCATAGAACATTTTACAGTCATGAAATTAAAATAAGGTCTGTAGAATTGTAGTAATGTATACCTATAAAGTGCACTTGAGTCAGCTTGTTTCTCCCAGGGTGCTAAAGGGGTCCTACAGAGGTCTTCTTGGGCTCATGATGACCACCATGAACTGTGTTTGGACCAAGCCTGTTATTTTGCTATGAGCCTTATTCGTCCACAAAGATCAAAAAGAGAGGAATAGGCTAACTAGTCCATTTTTAGTCTTGATAAAAAAGAAGGAACAGACTTGTTTTCTCTGTGTAATTCCAAGAAAGGTTAGTTAAAACTACGATCAGATCTCTTTAGCTCAAATATTAAGTGAGTTAGAGTATTTTAAATGACGCAAGTCCTCGAATGTTTTGTGCCTCTTTTTATTTGGCTCTTGGTAGCTTTCACGTAATTTTGAGATTTTTGGGTAGTATAAAAGAATGTAAGCAATTATCTGACAAGGACAAGCTGAGGCTAACAGATGGTTTGTTTTTGTAGGTGGTCCTCGGGATCCAGTGTGAGCTGCGGAGACAACTGAGGAGCTTCATCTCACTGCAGCGGCTCCCTCTAGTGTCCGAACCCGTAGGCTCAGCCTGCCACCGGCCTGCCCGCCCTCCCCCCTTCGGCTCCAGACCCTCTCTCCTCGGCCCCAGCATCCGATTCGCCATCTCCCACGGCCGAGTCAGCGCCGAAGTCATCGGCGTTGCCAGCGAGGACAGTCGGCGCGTGGCTGCTATCCTCAACGGCGCCGTCCACCTGAGCGGGCTGAGCTTCACCGTGCACGGCTGCGACACCCACCACTTCCTCCAGTCGCGACCCATCGAGGAGGACCTGGCTCTGGGTCTGGGAGTCGGAGGCCGGATCTTGGAGAACGGGGTCAACGTCAGCGTCTCGCAGATGAGCGCCACCGTCAACGGCAGGACTCGGCGCTTCGCTGACATCACCCTCCAGCAGGGGGCGCTGTGTTTGTGCGTGCGCTACGGTGGCAACGAAGAGGAGGAGAGGGCGAGGGTGAAGGAGGAGGCGAGGAAGAGGGCGGTGGAAGGAGCCTGGGAGAGCGAGAAGAAGAGGATGGAGTCGGGAGACGTGGGAAGCCGAGTGTGGAGCGAGGCGGAGAAGCAGCAGCTGATGTCCGGCGGACGCGTCCAGGGTTACGACGGCTACTACTCACTTCCTGTGGAGCAGCAGCCGGAGCTGTCCGACTGCCCCTCCAACATCCACTTCATGACACTAAGCGAGGTGGGGGGCAGGTAACAGAGACACGCCGACGGCCCCCCGCCCCACCAAAGACTGCCTGTTTCTACTCTAGTCTGATTTGTTCTACTCTTTCTACACTGTATGGAAAAAAGAAGACATCAACAAAGAAGAACGAGAAGAGAGATTGGAGGAAAAAAAAAAATTTCCAAATGCCTTTAATGTTGACAAAATGATGGTATTTTATTATTATATCGTCCAGTTTCTCCGATTTCTAACAGTGGCACAAGCTGTGTGGTTTGGCTGTGGCTTTGCTTTTTGTATCCCTAATAGCCTGGATCTTACCGACGGACCGATTCTCTTTTGTTGTCTCCACACTGTTTATTATCACTGAAGACTCGAAGGCTCGCCAGTGAATGATCCGCTCCATGACTCGAATCCAGAGCTCTCCGGTCGCCATTTGAGTTACCTCGGATATACTATCGTTTACATATTGTGTAAGAGAGGCCTTGTTGACTCTGACACCCCCCTTTAGAGCGGGAGACCTCCTGGTTATCCTGCCCCCGGGTGTGCTCCAACTGTAGTTTGTATGAGTGTGTATTGAGAATGTACATAGCCAGTGCTTTCACACCGAGAAAAAAAAAAAAAACAAGTGCTCAACTGGAAAAATTATGTTGTTCATGAGTAAGTGTCAGTATTGTTAATCAATAGAAGAACAGTTACATTTTTGCAAAGAATTATACATGGCTATAGTAAATATTCTCTCTGAAAAACTGACTTTATTGGGTAACGAGGCTGATTAAAGTTACTGTGTGTGAATTACCAGATTGTGGGATTTCATTTGCACCGTCGCTTATTATTTCCTTCCGCCAGCCGTTTCCATCCCCGCACATTTTGTTCGGAGCTCTTTGTTCTTTTTCTCCGGGAGTTTTGTAACTTTCAAAACCCCGTGCTGTCGTTATCGCCCGTCATTATGGCTCATGCTTCAGGAACCGTCGTCTGTACGAGGAGCAGAAGAAGGAGAAGGAGGAGTAGAGAGGGAGGAAAAAAAAAAAGCTCGAGAGATGAGGGAGAGATATGTGACAGCTGAGGCTCGCTGAGTGGGTGGTGGGTGCAGAGGGGGCAGGACCTGGAGTTGGCTGAGCTCTCTTATCCAGCTTGTCTCTTCTCATTAAGAAATGCCAATCAGGCTTCATGTGAACCGAGTCCAAGCAGCCTCCACCCTGCTCTGAAAAAAAAAAAAAAAAAGTAAAAAAAAAAAGAAAGTTGCTTTTGTTTGTGTTTTTAATCTATCAGTAATCCACCTCCCCGTCCGTCTGCCTCTCACCCACTCTGTCGCTCCACCATCTGCCCGCCATTAATTGTTTGTGTTTCTTTCCGGGGCTGTGGATGACAGAGACGCGGCGTGCATATGTTCCGACTGCGAACAGGTGATATACGTTCCTGACAAGCCGATCGGCTGTGATGTACCTTCACTTTCCAGCCATATGCTCGGCTAGAACCTGTCCAAACCTCATCTCGGTGCTGAACGGATGCAGGGTCTGGTTGCTAGGAGACCTCTGCACTCAGTTATTCTTATTCACATTTTCTATTCCATTACCCTCTTCCTGCCAGTCAGTCACAACGTTTCATGTGTATGTATATGTGAGCCGGTGGAGAGTGTGGTGTCTCAGTCTGTACAGGTCCAAGCTCAATTATTTTCACTGTAGAATCTAAATAATTCTGCTGGACAGGATTCAAGCCTCTTCCAGGAAAAAGCTGTGCTGACAAAGACCTAAGTACTTTATAAACTAAAGCCAGGGGTGTCAAACTTTATCACACAAGGGGCTAAAATCACGAAGCTGCCCAGGATGAACAAAATGTATATTTATTAAGCTGCCTATAACAGAAATTCTATTTTTTTTTTAATTAGTTCAGGATCAAGATATCTTATTATCTCTGTGCTTGTCATACTCTATCAAACACTCACTCATTTGTACTGTTATAATTGTTGACATTAATACTCTGTTTTCCTTTCCTAGCTCATCTTAAACACTGACGTCTTTCTAAGTCATGATACCAACATTAAAAAAAAAATCTACTTCGATTTGATCTTACCATCCGGCGGGCCAGATAAAGTAACTTGGCGGGTCTCATTTGGCCCCAACTCCACAAGTTGACACAGAAGGAACATTTCCTGACCATGTATTGAGTCCTGTGAGCCACTGCGTAGACATCAACAGCTCAACCAAAAAATGCAGCAACACATTTGAACTTAGATGTACTGGAACCATTTCAACAGCCTTGGCTATTGGGCCAGCGAAGGACTGGTGTGCAGGATTTAAAATCAACTGTTCAATTTCTAAAAAACCTCACACATTTCTTGAACGTTTGTACAAGACATATTCTAAGACATTTCTAAGAATCACTGAGGAAAATGTTATTGCCATGAAAGGCAGCAAAGGTTTCTAGCAATGCGTTGATAAGGTATCGTGATACAGCTGCGTGAAGACACTGTATCATGATACAGTGTCTTCATTTTCGAAAGCCACTAGCATTCACTTTAAGTTTAAAAATGATCCTGTTTCATTGATCTAGTAGATCAGAGCCAAACATTATAATGAAGTGAGTGCCATCTAGTGGTATTTCAGAATCAAGACACTGTATCATGATATTGTGCCTTCACTAAACGGCTGTATCATGAGACCTCGTCAACCCGACACTAGATTTTAATATCCATCCCCCATTAGAAACTAATCTTGTATATGGAAACCGAAAATTGCAGGTGGTTTGTATTTTGGCCACCGAAAGGTGCTTCGACATCCGTTTATCAGACTTGACTGAAAGGGTTCTTGCTTTAATGCCCAGGTGTGCAATATTGTTTTATGCTCACTGTCCTAATTTGAACTTACTCTTCTGTTACTGCCTCCACTCGAGTCTCTTGAACCTATTTACTTTTCAAGTTTATAACTCCTAATGTCACATATATGTCTTTTTTGTGTTATGTGTTTTGTCTTTTTACAATTTACATTATATTATAAATTGTATATACAGTTAATTTTATCATATTCAATTAGATTCACTGTCACAGTTCATCACCAGATCCTGCTGAGAAGACTGAGGGATGAAGTGGGACAGTCTGGGTCTGTGTTACAGTGGTCATACCTTTCTGGGAGCAGCTTCAGTGTATCTGCCAATCAAATATGGTCTGAATCAGCGGATCTGTTGTGTGGAGTCCCTCAAGGTTCTGTTTTTGGTCCTTTATTATTTGTTGCTGTATTTCATTCCCCTGCGTAAAATCATTTAAATATTTCCTGATGTTTCTTACCACATTTTTGCATCTCTACTGCTCTCCAACTGAGCCCCAGAGGCTGAACAGCTTAGTCAATTGTTTACTAGAAATCAAGTGAAAACAGTGAAACTTGACCGGAAACTGTTTCCTTCAACTGAAAAAAATCTCGAAATTTAGGAAAATTATGGGTACATGATCTGGATCTTATACTCCATGCATTTGTTTCTTCTCGTTTAAACTATTGTAACAGTTTATTTTCATGTCTTAACAAGAAGGAGCTGCCTCGCCTGCAGTTAATACAAAACTCTTAAGCGAGAATTCTGACCAGCTTCAGTAGGAGAACTCACATCACATCACAGGAGAGAAATCCTTCCAGGCTGTAAAGCTGCTCCTAAGCTTTGGGACGATCTTCCTCTTGCTCTGCATTCAATGGAGTCTACTGACTTCTTCAAGAAACATCTCAAGACATTTTTATTTGTGCAGGCTTTTTCATATTTTTCTGGGACTTATTAGTTTGTCTTATGTTGTCTTGGCCTTTTAGAGTTGTTTAATTTGTGTGTATTTCTAACTGTGTTTTGTTTTTTATTGTTCAAGCACTTTGTGACCATGGTCTAGAAAGACGCTTTACAAATAACTATTACTTACCAACTAACTTATTTACTATAAAACATTATAGTTTTTAAAACATGTTAAAATAGTTTGATTCATCAACTCAGAAATGCACTAGCAGTCATTTTGATTCATAATATTTGTTATATTTGCCATTATCTTTTGTAAGTAAGTAAGTAATTTTTATTTGTATAGCGCTTTTCCAGACCACGGTCACAAAGCGCTTAAACAATAAAAACAAAAGTATATATTTTAAAGATCAAGATAAAACTGATAACACAACAGTGTGTGTATCCTTTAAATGAAGGTTGTCTTATTGCATATGTATATATTGTATACTAGTGCTACCAATAGACCAAAACATTTGATATGAAAACTACTCGGTGCTAAGTGATGATTTTTCTTTTTTACTATTACAGTGTTGCAGTGTAAAAGGCATGTGGTTAAAGGATGACCTTTCCAAAAATGAGTTTGAGCCAAGCATTTTATTAAAAAAATCACATCACATATAATGCTGAAATAGCACATTAATCATCCTGCGAAATGCAAATCAAGTATTTACTAGGTGACTAATAAAGACAACAACAGTTTTCTGCATTTTTGGTTTCGAGATGACAATTCTAGGAAAGCAAGACGGGGTGTGAAAAAAAAAGTATCTAGCATTTATGTGATTTTGGCTTAGGGTTTCCTCGCCTTCTTTTTCTTCGTAAGTTGTGCATTCGATGGCGTTGGCTTTGGCTTTGCCGTTGCCGTGTGCACGTCAGCGTACATTGTGGAAACAGGGATGGATTCAGCCAACTGCATCCAAGACTGAACTGTGACCGGGAAGAGCAGAGCAGTCTCTATCCCTTGGTCTGGCAGCTGGTAGGCTTTTATCAGGTTGTTGATGTGTCGAAAATATCGTTTTTCCAGATCAGGAACGCACTGAAACAGAAAGAAAGAGCCATTAGGGTCCAGAAAAACCTTGAGTTACGATGACCGTATGTCCCCTTTCACTCCAAATGTCCGTTTTAAGTTTGTGTAGCTAGTTCTTTATCTTTGCGTCATAGACCATTGTAAAGTGACGAGCTTCAGAAACCACAACGATCGGTAGATTGAAGTATAACCGCCTTCAGTCCAGCGAGGTAGACAAATATGCTGTCTGAGCGTCTATATCCAACTTGCATCTAAGCTGACATCCCTCTCAACGACACTCAGTTTCCAAAGAGACCGAAGCCAACCTGAACAGCTTCTGAAATGCTTTTCTGCGCAGTCACAATTGACGATCGCTGCAGTTTTTACCATACATGTTGAAATGTTTAAAGCAGTTTTAGGAGAGAACAGAGGGAAAATTCATGTTTAAAAAATGTCTCTTTTTCCTTATTTCAGCGTTAAGGATACATTTCCACGTTTTTCATTGCAATAATAAGATACATTGCTTTGAGGAACGGGCTGATTAAACATTGAAAAATAGGATTTGACTTGTTAGCTTTTGTGTTGTTGGGTTTTATGAGGCCTCATGATACAGCTGTGTAGTGAAGACAGTGTATCTGATACAGTGTCTTAATTTTAAAAGGTCACTAGATCGCACTCTAAGTTTCAAAATAATGTCAGGTTCAATTAAATGTTATTAAAGTTTAGAGCCAAACGTAGAAAATAGGGACATCTAGTGGCCTTTCAAAATAAAGGCACTGTATTATGATGCCACTGTGTATTGAAGACACTGTTTCATGATACAACCCATCACTGGGCATTACTTAAATAATTGATACAATATCTAGTTCTTCTAAGATTTCTTAGACTTAAAGAGTGATATTAGAATGTTATTTTTCATTACAGAAAATAATTTTGAGTTTTTGCTGATGTTTTTTTGTTGCTTTTGTTGTTGAATACTTTAGCTAAATTAATATATAATATGACTTTGTTTTCCAAAAGGCCGGATTATGTGTATTTGTAGAAATTCAGATTATGCTTTTAACTAAGAAATGAGTGAAAAAACCAAGGATCTGATCCAAAACCCTCTAGAATTAGATCCCACAAATGAATGTCCTCTTTTTTGAAGATTCAGAATATGGTCACCCTAGATATTGTCGGCCTTTAAAATGAGTTTAATGTTTCATGAAGCTTAATTTGTTGATCTCTAGATGCGTGAGGCAGAAATGTACCTGTTCAAATGGTGCTAAAAAATAAAATTAACTACTTTTTAATACTTTTCTTTAGGTTGAAATATGTCTATGTTAGCTCACTGATGCTAAAGATAAACTAGACTTAAACTTGAGGGAGTATTGAGTTTTACTTTCATTGTTAGGCAGAAAATAAATGTAAGTGAGAGATTGTCCCTAAAGAGGGTTTTTGCATATACACTGACACTTTGCTTATCTGAGAGGTTCGTCTGAAACATTATTATGCAGAACACAATCAGTTCCTCATCACTGTAAATATATGATAAACGGAGTTGAAATATTCAGGAGACTTTAAGAAGCTAAATTAGGAAATCGCAGGTTGCAGAACTGATTCATCCCATGGGCTTTTATTTTGTTAGTCAACAAAAGCATTTATTTTGGGTTTATTCTTGACATCTGGAGCGCTCCACATCCCATCTCGAGTCAAACTGAAATAACACAAAGAAATGTTGCTTGAGTGGAAGACAAAATGTTATTTTGGAAGTTGGTTGTCAGAGAGACGCTGTCTTTCCAGTCCTGCTTCGATTCAATTCCTTTCTTCTCCCGATGATTAGCATTTTAATATTTCACACGTTCACGTGAGCACATGAAAGTATTGGGATCCTGTCACGATCAAAGAGGCGTTATTTGTTTTTTTCATTTCGTGCTATCAATCAATCCGCGAGCAGTTGTAAGATCTCATTCTCGTAATGCGTTTTAAGAATCATTCAATCACATCGGCGAGCGCTTTGTGAAGCAAAACACTTGTGTCTGCGGCCACAAGTGCTCTCGCCGTTCCACCGGAATATTTCATTAGAGTGATTGATACCGCTGATGAATAATGTAAGCCATTATTGAGCTTGTGGTGGGATCTCAGGCCTCGCCCACGTTTGTCTGATGCCGTCAGTTAAAATGATGCGAGGGCGAAACGTAGTCACGACAGCTCAGTTGTCACACCGGGCCTTCAGATGTCTCCATACGTTCGCGTCTCTGGGCGTTCGCCCGACCATCAACCGCTCTATTACATGTGCAATCTGTTATTCTGTCAACACGATATCCCTCATCCGAGGAGCTTCTAATATATGAGGGAGGAAAGTGTTCAGGACTCAAAAGCTTGTAAAGGAGGGGATGTTTGTTTTTTGATTGGAGGTGGATACTGCATCAAAACAGCAGGGACAGCGAGAATGGGTCCCGTATTTGGTAGGTTTTGAGAGAAGAAAGATGAAGAGAATGTGAAAAGTACCTCAGCAGCCCAGAAGCCTTCTTTATTTTGGTGGATTCTGTAGGTGTAGACGATTCCACAGTACCTGTACACACACACAGAGAGAGACAGAACCTGAGTTCATCATCCACAACACATTGTAACATGAGACTCACTAAACTACCACAAAAATACAGAACATAATCTGATAAATTCTTCAGCAAACATAATGACCATTTATAAACTTATTTTTCAATTTAAGCTAAGCTAAGGAGAGAATCATCTTCCAAATACGCTTCATAAACATGTATAATATGCAAATACTATTCACTTTATTTACGTCCTTACTTACTCAGTTCATACAGATGTCACAGTGATTTTCTAAAATGACCTGATCTTAGTGTTGAAAAAAACACTTGAGATTGGAGGATTGCGCAACAGATGTGGCCTCAGCATCGCAACACAGGTTTTGCAAACAGTATTTGTTGACGTGGAAATGCTCAAATATGCATTTAATTAGTTTTTTTAAGTGCATTGTGAATTAAAGAATATAAAGTAAATATTATATATAACACATATTTTATATTTTATTTTATAATGAGTACTGTCAAAAAAAAAATTTTAAAGAGGGATTCATAAATATGTATCTTTAATAATTCATCAAACTAATTTGCGTATTAATCCTTTAAGCTAGCGGAAAGAATGCAGATCTTGGACCACCGCCACAGATATCCTATCGCGCACATCTGCACGCGGACACATGTCCGCTCATGGTCGCAACCGAGGGGTTCACATGTAATAATGGTTCGGGATCCAAATCAAAGAGTTGAAGTAAGACTGAACCGTTGGATTAAACATAATACGTTTAAATATCGCTTAATATATACCTGAGAAAAGTTCTCAATTTTAGGTTGTTTTTTTAAATTTAAATTCATCACTGTGTCAAATGTAAAAAAAAAATACATATATATATATATATATATATATATATATATATATATATATAAAATATATATAAAAAAACATTTCTGGCATCAACAAAGCATTTTTGTTCACAGTACTGCCGCTCACTGGATTCACTCGATTTCTCTTTTTCGGACCATTCTTTGTAAACCCTAGCGATGGTTGTGCGTGAAAATCCCAGTAGATCAGCAGTTTTTATTTACATCCTGTATTTGAAACTAATTTTAAAGTGTTGTCTACAACCTTTAGTTTCCCACAGCAGGGGAGATACCGCTGTGTTATTTGGTCTAAAATCATTGAAAAATATATATATAAATAAATATATATATTAGGTCTATATAAAGTGCTGTAAAACAGAAGCTTGTGAAGACCAACACACCAACATTTCTTAAAAGAAGAAGTAATGTTAGAGTTTCAAAAAAAAAAATCATTTTTAATGGATTAATGTGATAAAGCAGTGAATTTTATTAAGTAATTACAATATTTGTCAACCCGAATTTTAATAACAACTGTCAAGTAATTTCCTGAAAAGTCATTGCTAAAAAAAAAACAATTGTAGATATATTTTGGAAATAATTAATGTTTATATGTCTATTTTAATATTGAATTATATACTATTACTACAGTATACATTGAATTTCAATCATATAAAGAAAGCAAATATTCTAATTAAACTGTAATGGTGATTAATGTTATTGCATTTATAAGTAAACATGGAACAGAAAATGTTATTAATATTGTTACTTTTTATCAAAATTCTTGTTCAATTGTGATTTATTTAGAGGTAAATATTGGAGTCACGTAACATGATGTGTGTAAACTACTAAAGAAAAACTAAACTGCTTAACTTCTGATGATGTCATTACTAGTGGACATTAGATAAGGGAGCTGTGAGATGGACACACGTGCCCAACCTTTGACCTTTTGTGCAAATTACAATAAACTTTTTAGGGTTATTTCTTCATTCATAGAGTGACTAACATCCGAGCTGACGCACTAAGAAGGGAAGATGAAATGGAGGAGGAGACACACTCACAGCACACACAGGCAGTAGACACCTGGAAGGGAGTCACTGTGGCGGATTAAGTAGCAGCCATTTCTGCCATCAAGCCCCAGCCGACGCTCCGCCTCATTCTTGCCGATGGCTCCGTGGAAAACCGGCAGCTCTTCCATCCCTCCTCTCCGGACGGGCTCTCAGTTCTGCTCCGAGATGTCCTCCCTCTCCTCTCGCTCACCTTCAATCCGTCCCTGCAGGCGCTTCTTGAGGTGCTAAGCAAGAGTCCCGCGTCTCTCTTGTTTTTATCGTTTGCTGTTTTCAGTTTGAGCTCTGACTCCTGACCTTTCACACCTAGCAGCGTCTAACCTTTATGGCTTCCTTTCTCTCCGGAGCAAACAGTAGTACAAAAAAACCACACATTTCACACTGTGAGTGTGTGTATCTGACAGGAAATGATTGAATAATTAGACAGGAAGTAGCTAACGTTCGAGGCAGATTTAGTCATGAAGTTGACAAAAACTTGTAGAGAGATTTTAAAGTTAAATAACAAGAGGGGCTAAAATCCCACTTCATCCCATCACTATCTTAGTGATGTTTTATTTTGTATTTAATGTTTTTATAACTTGTACAACTCTTAAAATTTAATTCCGTTTCTTTGTTTGCCTTTTTTATTGATCCTTCTCTTTGAAAGTTTGTTCCATAATATATGAAAAACATGAACTTTAAAACAAATATTTTTTAATGGTTACTGACTCCTTCAAGAAACATCTGAAGACATTGGTTTTTTCAGACTTTCCCTTGATTTTCTGGAACTCCTGTGTTGTTCTCAGTGTTATCTTGATCTTTAAAGTATATACTTTATTGAATATTGTTTTGATTGCGTTTGTGACCCTGGTCTGGAAAAAGCGCTATATAAAAACAAATGACTTACTTACTTACTTATATTTTAAAAGTATCTTATTAAAAGTTATGTTAGTCTTCATCATCTTCTTATCTCATTCTATTTCATTTAAACCATTTACATTATTTGTAGCTCGATCTAGTTTTCTTCCAACATAATCCAAAATGATTTCTATATTTACAGGTGACTCTCAAACAACGCGTAATGCCTACAATGAACAACCTACAATCAATAATTTTTCAACTGAGAAAAAACTCTAAACTAAGGAAAATGATGTCACAACACGATCAGGAGTTTATAATCCATATGTTTGTGTCTCTTGTTTAGAATATTTTAACAGTTTATTTCCGTGTCTAAACAAGAAGGAGCTGCTTCGCCTGCAGTTGAGTCAGAACTCTACACTGAGAATTCTGACCTGCTCTAGTAGAAGAACTCACATTAAAACATTAGAACATATTCCTTAAAACTCTTCACTGGCTGCCAGTTTCTTTCAGGATCAACTTTAAAATTCTGGTTCTTACTTTCAGATCTATTCATGGTCAGGCTCCTCCTTACATCATTGATCTGATCCAGCCTTACACCCCAGCTCGGGCTCTGAGGTCTGTGGATCAGAATCTACTGATGGTTCCTGAACACGGTTCAGGACCAGAGGAGAGAAATCCTTCCAGGCTGTTGCTCCTAATCTTTGGAACGATCTTCCTCTCTCTTTGCACTTGATGGATCTACTGACTCCTTCAAGAAACATCTTAAGATATTCTTATTTGTTCAGGCTTTTCCCCTGATTTTCTTAGACTCCTGTGTTTGTCTTACGTGTCTTTATCTTTTAAAGCATGTATTTTAGCTGTATATTTTTTTTGATCGTTAAAGCGCTTTGTGACCCTGGTCTAGAAAGGCACTTTACAAATAACCTTTACTTTACTACTTTACTTTACTTTACAAAACATCCATCCAAAGGCGTGAACCTCCTCTCGGCGTGATAGAGTGCTGGACGACTGCACTTGTGTAGCAGGTTGAAAAGAAAGAAAGTCGCTGTGATGCTCGGGGAAACGCTCGGCTGGGAAGCTCTGTCAATCATGTGGCTGCATTGTTGCCGACCAGCATGTCATCAAAACTGTATTCCCCTGTTGACGTAAAGCTCTTAAAGCACAACAATGCTCTCACCGGGGAGCAGAAAATAGTTCTGGAAGGGAAGTTTGAGGCGCTGAATCTCGATCAGTGGAGCAATCTTTGAGACATGAGATCAGTTAAGGTGGATGATCTTTGCACATTTCACCAGACCTGAAGTGCAAAAACTTGATTTACTTCACGATTATTTCCATTAAATGATCCAGTTTGTTGTCTGGAACATTTTCCCACAGCTGTTTGAACAGCTAATAAAGCTCCCCGGAACATACTGCACGGAAAATCCGCTCGCAATCTGTCCTGTCTGTCGGAAAGTTCTGTTGTGTCAAATTAAGGGTCTGGTGATTAAAAAACTTCAGCGCGAAGCTACTTTTCATTCCAAGTGAAACAGCATATGGCGTGATTCTCATCTGTCACATGGACATGTAGGTTCCATTTTCAGAGGGTTTTTTATCGCCACTCAGAGTTGCTTGAGTTGAGAGAACTGTACACTTCATCTCTAATGTTATATAGATTCAGAAGTCAACACACATGAGTCATCAGTCTGTGTCACTGACGTTTTTTTTCCCCAGCAAGCTCAGGGAGATCATGAGCAGAGAGGCTCAGGGACTGCGAGGCATTCGCAGCGTTACAGCGCCATCCAGTGGTCACACGAGGAATGACAGTGGGGCTATCGAGGGGAAAAAAAGATGGAGCAGATTTCAGGGGGTCATGCATGTTGAGTAAGAAAACATCGAACACAACTGATTGACCCGCAGCTCACACAGAGTCAGCAGATGAATCCAGATACGTTCTGGACTCAAATAGCAGACACGGATCATCGATTCCCTCGCGCGAGTGGCTGGACTGGAATGCATTATTATGACATTAGGATATCTTGGCCCTGATATGGTTTGGAATTCATTGAAACATTCTCTTGTATTCCTGATGTGTCCTGAGTCTAAAACTGGCGTGTACGGGATCAAAGATGTGGGAAAATGTTCGAGCTAATGTCTACATAGAAGTAGAGAAATGAAAATGACATGTAGATGTTATTTATTATTTTCTTATCTCGTTTTTTTTATTGTTTTTTTGTGTCTATAAAGTCACTTCATGGAAAAATAAAATTCAAACCAAATGGAAAATAAAATGTCACATACAATACAAATGTTTACAAATGTAAATGTATGCAAAACAAATAATCTAATCTAATGAAAGAGTATAATGTGCCAAAATACTGATTTCATCTTAAAAAACAAGTCCCAGCTAGCAAGGTTCTATAGTGGTGCTTTAACCATTTAAACATTGTGTTTGAAAATGTATTATTATTATAAATTGTATGAAAGATTAAAATGATAAAAGAAGAAAAATAAGAAAAAAATGTAAACAGGAAATGTGTTTAATCACAAGTCATAAAGTACAAACATAGTTTAACCTAATAAAAGAAATACAAAGTGTTCTCACTATTAACATGTTTGTGTTAACCAGATGTACATTTATACAACAAATATGTAGCTTTATAACATCCACAAGGGCAAAACAATAAAAGCTATTTCTATTATCTTTGAAGCTCTTAAAAACTGGCATATTGCTAAGTGTTTTTTTTTTTCCTGTTACAATAATGAATGTCAAATTATTTTTAACTGTATTCAAGATCCCAAAAAATGTGTGATTAATTTACAAAAAATAAATTGTCTCTATTTATCGGTTGTATATTCTGTAAATATAAATATATTTTTTATTCATCAAAATGTGCTGAGCTTAAGTGCTGGTCAAGCAGAAGTGTGATCTTATCACGGTAGAAATATACATTATATGGTTGGAAGTATTTTAGAGTGAATTTACATTTCCTCAACACAACAGCATGAATTATTATAATTTTTTGCTTTTTACAGTTTTATTTAAAAATATTTGTGTCGGCAGTCCCCTGCCTCTCGCCCAATGAAACTGGGATAGGCTCCAGTCTCCCCGGGACCCCCACAAGGGATTAAGCGGTAGAAAATGAATGAATGCACAAAACCAAGCTCAAGCTTCACTTATAACTGAATAATCAACATAAATGAAAGAATGAATTAATATGATTTGAGTATTTGGAATTCAACGAGGCAGGAACATATTTCATTCCTTGCTTTATTAGTTTTACTCTCAAGCCTGTGCACGGAACCATTAGTAGATTCTGATCCACAGACCTCAGAGCCCGAGCTGGGGTGTAAGGCTGAACAAAGACAGCTGCTCAGACACCACCTTCTCCAAGATCTTGGACAAGAAAGGAAGCTTAGAAATAGGCCTGAAATTACTGAGGTCAGTCGGGTCTAAGCCTGGCTTTTTGAGGACAGGTTCCACAATGGCATGTTTGAATGCATTGGGAGAAACCCCTGTAGAAAGGAAGAGGTTAACCATTTCAGTGATGAATATAAATGTTATTAATATATATCTTATAGTTAGAGAAAAGACACACAACAGATATACATTTATTTTAACTTGATTGACAGCAGCCTGACTCTGACATCTTTCAAATGTGAGTCCTTCATTTCTGTGCAACATGGACAACGACTGTGACTCTACGAAAACACCATCTTTTAACATTAAAGTTATTCTTTGAGGTGCACCAAAATAACTTTTATTTATTTAAGCTTTTAGTATCAAATAATCATCACAGATTTTAAAATGATGACTCATCGAGTGCTCAGAGTTCTCTGAGAAGTTTTAGCAATCACTCCTGAACTAAGAATCCTTGGTAGGATTTTATTTTAAGTTTAGTCAAGGGCTCTCTGAGAAGACTCTCAGAATCTTTAGTGATATGGGCCTAGATAATTCAGACCTCTGATGCGGCTCCCTGAGTTTTTTTAAATAGGTATAAAGTATAAATGTGGGAATTTTATTTAAATGTCTCATATCAATGAAGCTTTAAAAACGAGCAAAACTCTCCTTCAATTTAACTTTTTTTTCAAAAAAACTTTTACTGTAAGACGTACTGATCATCAGCACACAACTCTGACTCCTTGTTCCCCGCTTCCTCACCTGTCTTAGTGTTAAAGGAACAGTAACACGCACAACGAGCGTTAGTATAGTATTTTACTTCAGTTACTCCCAAAATGTTGTTTCAAATTTGTGCAGACCTAAAAAAAAATCAAAACCTGGTGAACTTTAATTTTCTTCTTTCAGCCTATATAGAAAATATTTTATATTTTTCAGCAAGTCAGTCAGTTATAAATGTGTATATTATAATAAATGAGGTTAAGTTTGATACCAAATCTTTGTTTTTTCTTTTTTTGTTGTATTGTGCAATGATGAAATGATAGTAATGATAAAAATGATAATAACAATGATATAAAAATGATGATGATGGTTGTGACAGTATTGGATGTTGGATGTTTTTAAGTGTATTTTTGGATGAAGTTGAAGACAAAGACAACTGAGCTCCAGTCACTAGGATGAGTAGAAAATGAGTGACTAAGGTTTTATTTATAGTTTATTTATATATAGCATAAAGGCAAATAGAGAAAGCGAACATTATATGGATTTATAATTATCTTTTAAAGTCAAAAAGGGTTTTGCGGCCTCCAGGAAACGGGTCCAAATGGCTCTTTGAGTGGTACAGGTTGCCGACCCCTGAGTCTAGACAGAGGTTGTGTGTTAATTAGGAAAGTCTCACGATCTCTGTCAGGTATGCCATGGAAGATATACACTCTCTCTGCGACCGTTATCCAGAGAACAGGAGAGAGAGGGAGAGAAGAGGTTCCCCGCTGAAAGATGAATGAGATGAGAGGATCGGATATTGCAGGGAGTAACCGCGAGGATGCAGAGGAAAGTAGAAGAAATACACGAGCGAATTGAGAGAAGAAGAGGAGATTCCCTCCAGTGGTCTTTTTCATCAAAGCTCGGGCTGGAAGTTAATGAGCAATGCACGCAAACCCAGAGCAGATTACATCAGAGTTCTTTTGATGCACAGTGTGAGCGATAAATCACCGTGAACCAGATTCACATCATCCGTCTCTGTTTACGCGTGTCCAGCTACATTCAACCTCGCATCAATCAAGATGTGACATTTTCCAATAGCTCAGGAGGAACTGACACCAGCCCACTGTGCATCTGAGCTACTGTTGCTCTGTGGAGCGCCCAAGTCTTCTTTTCTTCTTCAGACAAAAGGAAAATAAATCACAGGATTCTGTTCTCCTTGCGGCACGCCGCACAGTTGCAGCACCGACAGAGACCCTCGGTGTCACGCCACGAACGAGAGCAAACTTTTGTTGCTTCACAGGGGCTGGGAAGACAAAAAGAGGAGCATGAACCTGAAAACATTCCAGGGAGTCGCAAGTGGATGGATGGATGGATGGATGGATGGATGGATGGATGGATGGATGGATGGATGGATGGATGGATGGATGGATGGATGGATGGATGGATGGATGGATGGATGGATGGATGGATGGATGGATGGATGGATGGATGGATGGATGGATGGATGGATGGATGGATGGATGGATGGATGGATGGATGGATGGATGGATGGATGGATGGATGGATGGATGGATGGATGGATGGATGGATGGATGGATGGATGGATGGATGGATGGATGGATGGATGGATGGATGGATGGATGGATGGATGGATGGATGGATGGATGGATGGATGGATGGATGGATGGATGGATGGATGGATGGATGGATGGATGGATGGATGGATGGATGGATGGATGGATGGATGGATGGATGGATGGATGGATGGATGGATGGATGGATGGATGGATGGATGGATGGATGGATGGATGGATGGATGGATGGATGGATGGATGGATGGATGGATGGATGGATGGATGGATGGATGGATGGATGGATGGATGGATGGATGGATGGATGGATGGATGGATGGATGGATGGATGGATGGATGGATGGATGGATGGATGGATGGATGGATGGATGGATGGATGGATGGATGGATGGATGGATGGATGGATGGATGGATGGATGGATGGATGGATGGATGGGTGGGTGGGTGGGTGGGTGGATGCGTGGGTGGATGGATGGACGAAAAGGCCCAAAAACAAATGTGTTTCAGGTATCCCTTGTGTTTTCTCTGGGTCAAGGTGAATACAAGGCGTACCTTAAAGACATTTGTTGTCGGGCCTTCAGGTCACCTTGAACCTGAGATAACATAAGGGGAAAAAAATGCCAACATATAAAAGAAAACTAATACTTGACTGTTAGAGAAAATAGTTGAGGTGACCATCTTGTAAGTTTTTCAAGGCATGTTCTACTAAGAAGAGAAGCTGCTTGAGAGATGTCTCAGAGAACACTTGTATATAGCTGTAGAAAACCAAAAAAATGGATTGAAGTTGAAATATATTTTCATAAATACTAAAGATTTCCCTTTAATTTTCAGCTCCCACTATCCTAGAGTGATTTGGGAAAAAATCCTAATAACAAATGGGTGTAAAGCAAATATAGCATTTCTAAATTGAAAAACCTTTCAATACTTGTTGTGGAATATGATTTTTCACTATACGACAAGATCAAAGATTCTACAAAGGGAACTGCTCCAGACTGCCCTTCTCAAGGAGAACATGAGCTACTGACCTTTTCAGATCTCATCAACTTGTACAGTGACAGGCAGAGAATTTCAGGAAACTTTCTAAATGAGCTGGTGAAGAAGGCCAGCAGGAACAGAAGAACTCTTTTCCAATATAGTAGCAGGAAATTGTACACTTTCGTTCTATTTACTTTCGTAATAATCATTGTTTGTTTTTTGTTTTAGTTAAATAATATTTTATATATTTTTCCACTTGAAAAATATTTCCATTAATTTATATTTTAACTTTATTATCCTCTCCTCATGATTTTCTTGGACCTGTCTCGCCTGCAGTTAATACAAAACTCTGCAGTGAGCATTCTGACACGCTCTAGTAGAAGAACTCACATTTCCCTGATCCTTAATACTCTTTACTGGCTTCCAGTTTCTTTCAGGATGAATTTTAAAATTCTGGTTCTTACATTCAGAGTTTTCAGTGATCTGATCCTGAGTGAATTTGGAATTTAGGTTATAATATTACTTTAATGTTTTTTTTCTCTCTCTTTGTTTTGATGTTCTCTTTGTTTTTATCATAAATTGTAGAAATAATTTTGCGATGCTCGGAACAAGTAAGGTGACCCATGTGCAGAGAAAAGTAAACCAAAAAAAGATGCATAACACAAACGGGACGCAGCCCAACAATGAAAACGAGAACAAAAAGTACAACCGCGCAAAGTCCAAATACATGAGCCCAGAATAATGACAATTCAATTATTCAACTCTAAACCTTTTACATAATTTTGCTTTTGAATACCCTGTGCTAGGTCCTATTCTATATTCTATTTCTTTCCATCTAAATATTTTCTTTAAAAGTTTGCATTACACTTTTATGCCGCTAGATGGTAGTATAAACCAATGAAAACGAACATCACACGCTTTCAAACGTTTACTTAATACTGAGCCTGACTTCAAGATGGCATGTGGCTGTGGATTAGGTGAAATCATCTGATTGTGTTTTCTTTATTTTCGCAATAAGTTGTGTACTGCATGTCATAAAACCAACAATATTATTTGAGTGTTGGAAGGTCAACAATTCTCATTATTTAAAGGATTTAACAAAGATATTTAATTGAAATACATTTAAATATTGTCGTGTGTGTGTGTGTCTGAGAATGTGTTTGTATATATATATATATATATATATATATATATATATATGTATATATATATATAGGTACACCTGTATATACGTATATTATAATATTAGTATTATATTGGTAAATTACAATGGGTTATTTTTTCAACAATATACATTACAAAATATGATGCAATTAGAATCCAAATGTTTTTTATAATACTAAACTCATCAGTAAAAGGTTAATCAGGCCTCATGATACACTTTCTTCATTTTAAATGCCACTAGATGGCACTATCTGGTATAATCTGTCCATCCATCCGTCCATCCATCCATCCATCCATCCATCCGTGGCTCTGATACCAATTATTCTCACACAGATGGGATCTCAGCAAAATCTCTATGGGTGCTTTTGGACACTTTGTCAAGTTGTCATTGTTACAAATCCAGCCCATTTTTCAGCTGCTCAAAGGTTGTCATTCCGAGACATCCTTGGAGGCCACTCTGCCCCCAGTGGGAGCTCTAGCTGATACTGCCAGATCTGATTACATTCGGAAAGTTGTAACAGTAAATAAGAAAAACCCCTTAAGTGCTGCTCCAATAACCCCTGTCTTCTGTGAAGCTGACAGCAATGCTTTGTTGAGATTTTTCACTGACAAAATTTAATTGATCAAAGAGAAAATCCCTCCCCTTTTGTGTTGAACCCTCGCTAAGCCTGTCTCTAGTTTGTGGTCTTGCTGATATTTTGGCACTTGTGAGCAAGATGAAACCCTTGTCAGACATCCTTCCTAGTAGGCTCTTTATTAAAGTGTTCAATGTAATTTGCCTGTGGGTTACCAATATGGTGAACCTCTTCCTTTCCACAGGGGTTTTTCCTAATGCATTCAAACATGCCATTGTGGAGCCTCTGCACAAAAATCCAGGCTTAGACCCGACTGACCTCAGTAATTTCAGGCCTATTTCTAAGTTCCCTTTCTTGTCCAAGATCTTAGAGAAGGTGGTGTCTGAGCAGCTGTCTTTGTTCCTGGATCAGAACGACATCCATGAGAAGCTACAGTCTGGCTTCCACAACATACACTGCTCTACTTTCAGAGCTATTCATGGTCAGGCTACTCCTTCCATCATTGATTTGATCCAGCCTAACACCCCAGCTCGGGCTCTGAGGTCTGTGAATCAGAATCTACTGATGGTTCCGGGAACACGCTTCAGGACCAGAGGAGAGAAATCCTTCCAGGCTGTTGCTCCTAAGCTTTGGAACGATCTTCCTCTCCCTCTGCGTTTGATGGATCTACTGACTCCTTCAAGAAACATCTTAAGACCTTTTTATTTGTCCAGGCTTTTCACTGGTTTTCTGGGACTCCTGTGTTTGTCTTAATATTTTATAATATATATTTCAACCTTGTATTGTTTGTGATTGTTAAGGCGCTTTGTGACCCTGGTCTAGAAAGGCACTTCACAAATAACCATTACTTATTACTTACTTACTGAATACCCTCACAAGACCTAAGACTAAGCCATTAGATCTTATCAGACAATCCAGGGCTATAAAAAATTTCACAATTTTCTTATTGGATTAAATGCTACTATACTGTACTATACTGTTTATCATAAATGATGATACATACATAAAGGTGACCATGACTGTCAAGAAAAGCACCTTCAAATAAAATAAAATGTATTATTATTATTAATAATATTATAACGCTTCCTTTTAAAATACATTATTTTCCTTTTTACATTCCTATATATATATATATATATATATATATATATATATATATATATATATATATACACATTTACTATTCAAATGGATGTTTACACATTAATGTTTATATATTAACTATATTCGGGTATTTCAGTCCTCTATGTATTATCTAAATATTATATTTTCACGATGCTTGTATTACTGTTTTCTCGCCGCTTGATGGTGGTGTGAACCAATAAAAACAAACGTTGTTGAGAATTCTACACTTTAAGCCTCTTGTTTACCACAGCATTGACAGAGAGAACAAATAAAGTTTATTTAAGAGACGCTGCAGTTTCACAAAATAAAATTTGACTGTGAAAACGTTTTAGAAAACTATGTTGTTACTTAGCTTGTCCTTAGAAGCGTGAACTTTACATAAAAAAAACAGTTTTCTTTATATTCGCACAAAGTTGTGTAAAACTACAGTATTTATGATGAAAACTCAAATTCATTTATCAATTGTTCATTTCGAAATGCAAATATTTATTTAAAGTGTATAATCATGAAAGTGGTGCTTTTGTACTTGTATGTGATTCAATGATTAATTTCATTGTGCAGAATAAAAAGAAAGAAAAGAAAATGTGAAAATATGAATAAATAAAAAATTGAATGCATTATTAGAACGTGAAAGAAATGTGTACATGGATACACCGACTTTCTGTTCTCTTAGCTTTATTTTCAGCAAAATCTCAATTTTTATCATGTTTATTGCTAATAAGAACCTGATATTAGAATACATACATAACATGTAAATAGTTAATGTGCTAAGGTGCTAATGTAGCATTAAATTGATAATGTAGCTAATGTTTGCTAATCCATTCAAACGTGTTTAGTAAAACAAAATTCTGTAGCTGAAGAACATATACGTTAGACTTTCTTAACTTATAAACTGTGTTAAAGCGAGAAAAAGCATGATGACAGTTGGAGTGCTAATGCAGCGAAAAGGTCACAGCTAAATAGTTTTAATATCTAGCATAGCTAGCGCCATCATAGCCGGTCCGTAAAACATCACTTGATATAATATACTTATGATATTGACAGGAAACGGCAGTGCTCCACGGGCACATTTTAAATTGGCAGCTACTCTGAGCTATATTCCACTTTTAATGATGATAAATGCTGTTGGTCGGATGTTCTTGGAGAGATAAAAACAACTACAAAGTTGTTTTTATTTCTAACCTCTGACCTGGCACTCCTCCAGAATGATCCCTGAAGCAACGTTATAATTCGACCACTAGTTACCCTCCGGATGCTGCGGCACAAGAGCAATTCAACTAGTAAGCAACAAAAGTTCTCCCGATGCCGCTGACCTACTTTCCGGTTTAACCCGAATGTGTGGGGAGATGCTCTGGAGAAGCACGTATGGCAGTGGAGCCAGGATGGAGAAGGTTTCATTACAGTGAGTCAGCAGCTCGTTACTCCACCATTAGCTGCTCGGGGATCATGCCGGCTAATCCATCCCATATCATCGCTGATAAATTGCAGGGAGGCAGCTTACTCTGCAAATTTTAAGACCTTCACTCGACCATCCAAGGTTTCCGTATGACGCACTGTTTCTAGACAAAGACTTTTTCTACTGCTCTGACACGACTTTGACTGAAGATTAAACTTTTCAATTGAAATTATTGTGTCAATAAAGTTTTTGGAAAAACAATAAATACCTTTTTTATGACACAAGATTATCCTATTTATATATTTTTAAATATCAGTAAGGCAGAGATATAAATCAAAGACAGACAGATTACGCTTTTGATAATTGATTTAAGAAGCCATATATTTTTATCTTATTCTATCTGTTATATGTACTTTGATAAAACACAGTCAAATTGTGTAACAGCGTTTAGACGCTTGTGATTTTATATTTCAGAGGTGGAGTAAAATATGTATTTAATAATATATAAAGAAAACTAAAAATATGAGTGAAATAAAATGTGTTACACATAATAACAATAATAATCACAACTATAATTTTCATAATTGTTATAGTTATAATATCCTTTTGAGATCAATTTTCTTTTCCCCGAAAATAAATATTAATATTATTAATAATAATATTAAAATATTAAAGCAATTGCTTGAAAATAAACTATTATAAACTGTTATAATAACGATTCATCTGTGCCCATTTATATCCATTTTTGTAAACTCGCCTGAGAACATGAATCTAACTTCTGCCAAAAAGAAACAGTGATAACATTTACTTCTTTCATTTCTCGCTGACATCTGCTTCTGCTTTGAAAATCCACCAAGAACTTCAATGTGGCTGAAAGATGTTATTTTTCCTAAATCTTTAGAAATTAAATGCACATTCATTTACAGATATTTGGGAACCCTTTCTATCTTTTTTTAAAAGACTAAGAGTGATACGTTAGAGGTAGTGATGGTCTGATGAAGCTTCTTGAAACAGTGTCATGTTGTTTAAACTGGCGCCATCAGTTTAAAAAATGATGTTTCATTAGAACAGTTTTTCTAAAACATGGTAAAAATAGTTCAGGGACCGCCATCTAGTGGACTCTGAAAATAATGACACTGCTTTATGAAGCTTCATCAGACCGTCACTAGTTCGAGGCATCACCATCCGATTTACGTTATTCAAAGTTTAGATCTATTTTAGTTTATAAAGAGAAAGTGTGTGGGCAGTTTGTATTTCTGTTATATTCCGGGTTTTTTTTTCGTTTAAATTAATTTCTTTGTAATTATTATTTTTCTAAAGAAAGTAAGATAATTTTGTTTTTGTAGACCGTGATTTAATTTCTAATAAATTATTTAAAAAATAAAAGGTTTCTTTCTTAAATTACTTATTTACCTAATTTCTTGTAGTATTTAATTTTGATGTTTTTTGTGTCTTTTATAAATTTTGAGAAAAAAAAAATTCTTACCTTATTTTATAGTTATATCTTCCTGAATGATCGAGAATTACTCCACAAATGACTCCAGTGGATGTGTGTGGTCTTGCAGCTAGACAGTAAAATCAAACAATGTACCAATAAAAAATATTATTTATTAAAATAAAAAATATCCATGGGAAATATATTAAGACTCGACTTCTTTTTAAGAGAAACCGCCTTAAACTAATAACTAATGTATTGTAATGACTTTGAAGTCCAGATACATATGAAACTTTCTTTAATTTATTTCTTTTTTGTGTAACTTGATCTCAAAACCAGCCCTAGTGCAACAAGTCAAAATGAAACTCACTGATTAAAAAAGCGAATTATATTAAAGACGTCCACTCTTGTTTGCCTTTGAGTGAAGCAACCTTTTCAAATCCTTGCCCTCATTTGTAATTCACATTTCAGAAAATGTCCACCAACTAAAAAGAGGACATTTCTCTTAAAACGGGCTTCACAGCAGCATTGACATTATCTATTGAGAATTGTTTTATAGTCTCGTATTAATAATAAAGAAAATTGTGTTGCGCTCAACAGCAAACCCCCTCGAAGTTTCTTGAAAATGTCTCTCTGTTGCCAATAGCAACAAGAGTTCCTAGTTTTGGCAGAGAAACTTTATGTAGATTGTTATAAACAGGTAAACGTGAATCTCGAGGGACGTAAAAAGGATCAGCTATGCAAAACAACAATGACTCGTTCTAACCAGTGAGGTTATGATTTTGAAAAAAAAGTAAATGAATAAAAACATAACCTGTATTGTTTTTGAGAGCGTGAGGTTACTTCAGGTAATGAAGACGGATCCACCGGGTTTGCACGTGAGTCTGCAGATTTTCTGCGGAGCTACAGACTTCTTTTGAAGTGGTTTTCTCATCGGTGGAAACTGCTGCCAAATTCAAGTGTTAACACCCAAAATTTTACAAAGTTCTGCCCGAGATATCGGAAAATGTTGGAGGTAGAACAGGAAGGAAATGAGAAAAATATAAGCATATTAAAAAATGTTACATCTGATTTTGATATTTTTATGTTCAAACTACATTTTTTTCTTTTAACCATTTATATAGTTGGACTTCCATATTTTTATTATTATCATGAGTAGGTTTTATGTGAAAGACAGTCTTTGAAAAAAGCGACTTCACTGTCGTTAACCATTTAAATCTCCCCCTCTAACCACTCTGCTGAGAGAACATTGGGAAGACAAATGTAATAAATGTACTATATTTTCTCAACAGAGGTAGAGATTGTATTTATGTTATTTTGTTCAGGGCCTTCTCTGGAGACGTTGAAGTCCCTAAGGGTTATCTTCCCAGCCTCCTACACCAACTGGCATCTAGCTTTCCATTTCTTGGCAATATTTTCCACACGTCTTGTTAAATGGAGCTTGGCCTTGAAACCTTTTTCATTTGTTGTCATACACGTATCCATCAGGATAATAACCACAAGCATGTTTTAAAACCATCCCCCAAGGGAATCGTAAGGTCAAAGCTGATTGACAAGTACATGAAAAGCGACAAATTTCTATTAACACAACAAATGCTAATGAATCTGACCGCCAGGCGAACTCTTGTTAGTGGTCAAGACACATACACCCTCCTTGATGTCGCTACACTAATGTATAATTGGTGATTTTTTTATTTATTTTTATTTCCCAGCTGGGTCACATCGATCTCTACACGTTCGCGTTTGTAGCCTCACAAAAGCCCAGAGAGGCTTTTGAAAACTGTCCGTCTACTTTTCTTCAAATGCACCTCGGTTATGGAAGTTATTTAATGAGTGTTTGCCACGGGGGACCGGGGCCACGAAACAGCTGAGCTGATGCTTTCAAGGCGGGGTAACATTGATGAGTCTCAAATGCATTCCAAGGGGACTGTTGACGAGGCGCTTTTCAGCTCTGGGACAAGAGTCTTACCTTGAAAGTGTTGATGTTGTCCTCAGAACTCGTGGTTTTGCCCTGAGAGCCCCGGAACGCGCCGGCCCTTTAAAGAAAATACAGAAGAATTAATTGCATCATTAGAGTGTAACGTTTTAGCTGCTGACCCCAATTACTGTGTTTTAATTATGCTTTAGCCTGTTGTTTTGTATAATTGCATTTTTATCTAGACTGAGGAGAGTCTCTCTGCACCCAGAACTTTAAATCATTTTAATAAAATTAAACCATTCTTGCCCAAAGTACTAATGGAAGTTTTTAAAACAAGAGTCAATGAATCAAACTTCAGTGCAACAGAATAAATAATTAGAAAAATATTGTCTCTCATTGACATGTTGATTCTATTCTGTCTTAATTTTTGCCCTAATAATTTCTACATTTATTGTATTTGAATTAATTCCTCAACCTTAAAAAAAACTATTACAGATTTTCATCATGAAACATGTTAATAATCATATTTCAAAATAATATAAATGGTAAATATTTCCACTCCTTAGTTAAAATAAGTGAACAGAAAAATCAGGAACAAAAAAAATATTTTACTTTATACTCTACTTTTTCTCTCACGCAACACAGCAGGAGTCCGTCATCACTGAGTCCTGTTCTGCTTAAGGTTTCTGCCTTCTGAGAGGAAGTTTTTCCTCGCCACTGTCACACTGTGTTTCAACCATTGTTGATTCGCTGGGATCTGTTTTTCTTTTTGTCCAATATAGTCTTAATTAAACTGTAAATTTACAAAACTTGTTCTTTTTCTCTTTATGTTCTTCTTCTTATTTTATTTTTATTTATTATTTTTTATTGTTTATGAAAAATTGCTGGCTATTGGAAAACAACAATCAATAAAGTTTTACCTTACCTTACCTTAAATAGACTTGAGATCATTTTCTTATGAGGTAAAATTGATGATAAAATTATGTTACCGTCTGGATCCAAAAATCCGGAAAAGATATGTTGGTAACTGTCTAGAGAACTGCAGCCAAGCACCCTTTTTTTACTTTGTGTACTACGAGTTCAAAAACATAATGCCACCAACTGTCTAATATGGCTATTAACTTTAATGAGATTCCAAATACTAAAAAAGGACACCAAGATTTTGGACTACGACACAGCCATTATAAAGGCTAGGACATTTTTTATAAGGGGGTGATTATTTTTACAGGTTCAGAACATTTTTGAAAATACATTTTTTCCGCCCTCTAATGGGGGACATCAACAACAACTGCGATGCCTTGAAAATCCACAACTAGGAGCTACGAAGAGGTAGCTTGTAGACACAAAACAAAAAGGACCTAAAATAGATCCCTGAAGAAAGTCACTGGTAGATTAACACCCAAAGGCCTAAAAGCAAATGTGTTTCATACCACAAACACATTTGGTTTTGGGCCTCTGGCTCACCTTGACCCTGAGATGGTACAAGGGTTAAACCATGATAGATTCAAAGTTATCGGTTGAAGACGTCCTGTCTAATAAATAGGAATAAAACCAACAACAACCAACCAACTGTATTTCCCAGGCAATCCGGTAAAATTGTATAATAAACTGTTTCAAAAGAAAATAAAGACTGAGCATTCATAATGTTCTTCGGCTAAAAAGAAGTAAATGTGTTGACACCACTTTTCTAAAAAATTGCTGAAATTGGACTGATTAAAATGAAAGAAAATGCATTATTAAAGATGAAATAAAATAAATAAAAAATAAATACAAGTCATTATTCATCTAAATGCAAGCCTTTGTCCCATTAGACTGCCTGAAAGACAAATCTAAATTAGAAAAATGAATAAATAATATTAAATTAAAATCAAAAAAGAAGAAGAAAAGAAGCATCCACAAAAATATTGAATTGTCCAGAAGGGATTCTTGGCCAGGCGTCCTTAAGGTAGCTCGCTACTGTTAAACCTGACGAGACCAGCAGTTCTGTTTTTCATCATCCAAAATGTATCAGACTTTGGCGCTATGATGAAATAATAATGATGTAAACATGTTCACAAGATGTCTTGGTTCACTTTTGAGGGCAGGTTTGTTGTACTGGTAACCTCTGGGGTCCATCTTGGTAGTAAGACAGTTTAATGGGATCGAAAAAATGGACAAAAAAACCCAAACAAAACCAAGATACAGTAGAAAAGATGATGAAAGAGAAGAGTCTTATCTTCGAGCTCATAACCAGACTGATCCAACAAAGACACCGAACTTACACTGCGACCCCGAGAACATTTGTTCTCAAGTAACTTCCCCCGTTCAATTTCACCCGCCGCACTGTAATTCATCTCGCCCGCTCTCATTACTTTTGATTTCACCTGTCAATCATCCTCCTTCCACTCCCTCCCCACCTCTTCCCGACTCTAATTGAATGAGCCGTGTGTTCATTAAACACGACACTTGGAAATAGAGTCGCCTCCTTCTTGAGTCGAGGATCATAATTGAACAAAGGAGACACAGATGATCAGCGTGGCTGCTGGACGCTCTTAAAAATAACAGTATTTTCTTCACCATAAGAAAAAAACAACTAGTTTTATGCCGCGTCATGATTGGGGCATCTCTAGGTGCTGACTCATTTGTGTTATCGGAAAGCTAAAAATAACGAGTCCATTTGGATGCACTATGGACGGCTCATTACGGAGCAGCAGCCGGCGTCAGCTGGAGCGACACTTGCATCCATTTGTTATTGTTCATAAACGTGCGCTTGTGTAATCAATTTCCAATATCGCCGGCGAAAAGTCGTGCGTATCCAAGGCAACTCAGGGGCCATTTTCCCGCGAGTGCGCGACTCTATTGATCATCCACAGCGGGGGGAAAGAAAATGAACAAGAAACCAGACTAATGTGTTGATTTTTTCATTCTTCATTTACAGGATTTCTTTAACTTCGCTACACTTTTATACGTATGGCAGCATCAATAAACATTTGCTTGACAAGGAAAATGACGAAAAGAAGACGCTCCGTCAGCGGGGTGTCATTTAAAACCTTAAGGAGCGGAAAAAAAAAACATTTACTGTCAGATTGACCACCGTGGATCAAGCAATGAGGCAGAAAGAAGCACAAACCTGTTGGGGAGAAAATGTATCTGCCGAATTAGATCTGAGGGGGCTGGAAGAGGAAAAGCCCATTCAAATACAGTGGACAGTCCATTTGTCAAGTCTCTGGGGAGCGAGGACAAGCGGAGGGCAGAGAACAGGAGCTATTAGTACAACATGCACTGTGCCATTAAAACAGCATGCTCAAGCGATCACGGGCCCAATGTTGACATGTTAAACCCAGGAGTGCACACCGAGCCCTGAGAGGAGCATGCAAACATGCTGTGTGTGAGCTTTTGCGGGGAAATCATCTGTGTCCTCTTGTGTGCGGCGAGAACGTCTTTATTGCTGTCGCTTGAATAATTGATGCCGCGACTGAGCCGATGAGCAAGGCAAGTTCTGAAGTGTGATTATAAACTGTGAGCTTTTTATCATTTACATCCTGTAGTCATTGCACTTTATAATCTGGGAAACTTATAGAATTCATAGTTGATGTTGAGACTGGAGATCTGTACCTTAAGTCCATTACAATTAAGAAAAAATATATAATAAATACACTGATTTTTTTAGGATACTGATTACTGATGCAAGAGCCCTGTATCATTCTACTTTTGTTTGCTTTACAATTTCAAAGTTCTATTTATAGTCCAACAATTGTTGGTTAAAAAAAAAAAGTTTTTAAATGACACTCAAATATTCATTGCGTGAGGTAATTAAAGTAGTTGCCGCTAGATGGAGGCAAACCTTGGAAACAATGGAATCCAACGAGATCCCCTCAACTGAGCACGAGAGGATACAGTCCAGTCCAGCAGCTTTTAAAGCTCATGTTTGGACATTTGAAATACATATCGTATCGCCTAATTCTGGCCAATACACAGCCTGCAAACAGCTGAAATAATTAGTCGTAATCCGACCGAAAAGTAAAAGAGCTGCTTGTTTTCATGCTTTTCCCAAAAAAACAGGAATTCAACATGAACTTGCATTGAACCTCCCTAACAAGCCCCTCATGCATGACGTTGTAAGTAGTGATAGTCTGATGAAGATTCATGAAGCAGTGCCATTATTTTCAGAGTCCACTAGAGGGCGGTCTCTGCACTATTTTCCCTTGTTTTGAACAACCGTTCTAATGGAACATCACATCATTTTTCAATTGATGGCGCCACCTACTGGCCTCTAAACAACATGACACTGCTTCATGAAGCTTCATCAGACCATCACTTCATTTCTATTATTGCATACATTTTAACAACAGTCATTTGGACCTCATACATCTATTTACAGTACAGTGTAAACATGAAAAAATATAGAGAAAAAGATAATTAGGAGAAAAGAGAACTTCCTTTCAAACGTTGTATATGCTAGCCGTCAGTGTGGTCCCTCGCGTCACATTAGATCAAGGCTTCTGCGTTAGTGGGTTAGCGGGCGGACAGCAGGAGAGCAACAATGGGCTTCATGACTCAGAGCTTCCTCGATTGCTTTGACACCCATGGCGCCCCCCGATGTGGAAGTAAGAATAACAGCGACCACGGAAAGTTGAATACACAATAATATCAGAGGACCACAGTTTTACTCTTGACAGCAATTATTTTTGATGGTGAGCATATTTTACTACAAGTGAAATGTACGAAAACATTTATTTTATTTTTTGTCATTATTTTGGGACAATTTTCCGCTATATTGGGCGTGTCAGCAAAATTAATTATCTTTTGGTTTTTGTTTTTATGCCAGGAAAAACATAAAAATAGCACTTTGTTAAACAAATAAAGTAGGCTATCAAAATAAAAGGATTAAAGGTGTACATTATAATCACTTAAATAATGTATTTATTTTTGTTTTTCTTAAAGCAGCAGTATGTAAGCTTGAAATAAATTGTTAAATAACGGTCCAACTGCAATTTCTTTGTATCTCTATTACCACATACCACTATTTGTTTTACAAAGTAGTAGTATGTTATTGTATTGGTATGTTATCGTAAAAACACTAATACAATTAATGCAATATATTTAAGGATAGATAGTTTTTGTTTTCAATTTTCTTTTAATTTTTTTAATTTAACCGCTAAAATAATTCCTTAATTTGTTAAAATATCGTATTTTAAAATACAAAACTGCAGATTGTTTTATTGTTACAAAAATATTTTATAAACTGTAACAAAAATAATATTGAATATAATAACAAAATATATTATTTATTTTGTCTGTTATAGTCCACCGGACGCATTGCTGTCATTTAAAAGAGTCACTCACTCGTCTGGATCAAATTAACTGCGTCATATTTTACATCCGGGTGTTAATCCTGTTCATTTAACCCACCTCCACTCAGCAGTACAAACTAATACCTCGTCTCACAAAGGAACCGTGGACCATCCTTGGAGCTTCAAGGAGTTTGTCTTTCTAATAGGTTATTTAAAAATACCAAATATGCTTTAAGAAGAACAATCAAGACAAAAGACGACGGTGAACCTGGTATCATAACCTCTCTAATTCTCCTACATGAGATGGAAAGTGCAACAGTATCAGCCTCACCATCAAGTGTTCCTAATACCAGCAGTATTACATCCTGCGGGAGTGAGAGCTCTCCAATCACTGTGCATTTTAATTAACTACTTGGCAATTAATGCCACAATGAGAATTGGGCTGTATAATCGCCTTACCCCTCGGCACTTTATTAAACAAATATTTGCCAGAGCACTGACGTGAAACAAACAACTCATTTCCTTTCAGAGTGTTAGTGCAGGCTTCATGGAGGAAAACAGCCACTAGCGTCTTCAAGTGTAAGTTTTGTTTTAGGACTAAAAAGAGTTTGTTATTTGACTATTTTTGGTTTAAAAAAAAGATCTGAAATTGCAATAGAATAACTGTTTAATGTAGCCATGTAGCCATGTTAATTTTTTTTTAAATGGGTTAATTTTCACCCTCCTGTCTACTAATGGAGTAACGTATGTCTTTTTGAGTTCATTTTTGTATTTGTTACCGATCCAAATTTAGTTTTTCATTAAAAGATTCTTAAACTGATCTTGAACCTCAATTGTATCATCAGAATGTGTCTGTTTGTACAAAACTCTCTTTTCACTGAAATATTTACATTAGAAAATGTGCTTAGGCCCCGCCCACTGAAAACACTTCTTCCAATAATCTTGTTTACCTTAACCACACCCTCTCTGCTGTGATTGGTCAAGCATCGAGGTTTGTCACTGCAATCTCAATTCATTCTAAATCCCGGAAGTCTCCACCTCCAAAGGACTTGTTGTGTAAACAAAGCGGAGCGTAAAATGCATTTTAATGATAGCTATTGTCTCATTTATACGATTTTGATGAAACAGCTACATTTATTTCTGTAAAAGTTATAGCAGCTATGTGAGATAATGCAGGCGTACCACTGTGGTCACTACACTATCTAATCTGTTACAAAGAATTCTCCTCAAAAACTTTTCAAACTCTACGAAAGTGGAGGCCCCCGGGGCAAGTGCCTCGCCCGAGAGTCGTTAGAAGTTTGCTGGTTCTCTTGAGCAAGGTCAGAAGAAGCTTATTTCCCGAATACTTTGACGGAGAGTTTCTCCCTCTCAATACCAGCCTCATCGTGATAAAAAACGATTCAGTTGTGACACGTGTGTGCAACGTCTTCAACATCATAGCAACACAGATAATTATGGAAACGATTTAGAACCAAATCTCTGCGGCTGCAATTACAAACTGGCCAGTTTAAATGTCTATATATATTGACCCCCTGCTGCCAAAGGGTTGTACAGACTCCACCAGTTGGAAGACCTCCAGCCTGGCCACAAATCTTCTTGGCAACTTCTCCGTCCGACATCCATAGTTTGACCAGTGGAACATGACCTTGCAGGACAAAATCACCCCTAGTGGAAATAAGATTAAACACACTTCTGTACGTTTGTTTCAAAGCTTAATCTATGATCGAAACCTGATATATAAGAGCACAACAATAATAGATTTAGAATGTGTGTTATGATTCATAAGCACTCACTCTTGAGAAACGTATTTTGGCTTCAGTTCAGTCCATTAACCACACGACAGCACAGCTGAGCTCCCTTGGCTGCAGTTCCGGACACTCATTGGTTTATGATGACTTTTGACAGACCGATGATGTAATGAGAGGTTAGCTCAGCTACTGGCCTTATAACCTGCCAATAACAGAGATTCTATCTAAATAATAGTCTTAAATAGTCATTATTCTTCACCATGATGTTAGAATTTTCATTTTCAATGGTATTTCCTAATTACACACATTATTTAACCCTATTTTATTAATCCATTAATAATTATCTGAAGGGACTAATACAGTTATATTTAATTTAAATATTATTTTTCCTATAATAATGTTAATGTTTGCCAATCGAAAACATTAAGGGGGTTTTGTAATAAGTACACTATTTATAACCAAAAGGTGCAAATAGATATGATGTTGAAGAAGAATACTTTAATAAATCACAATTTTTACAGAGGATTATATTTATGTTTCAAAAGGCCTGGGAAGATTACTTGGACTGAGATTTATGGACAAATGGTGGCACTGCAAAAAGTATTTTGTTCAACCTAGGCCTGTTTCAAACTCAATCTGTGCAAGGTCTCCAACAGAGTTCATCTGTCCAAAACAAGATGGCCACAAATATTTCCACAGTCAGTAATAGATTTCTGAGATAGGTGTAAAATTAAGAATATAATGAGGGTTGAAAACAGAAAAGATTTTTTGAAAATAAAAAGGTTTTATTTACTGGACTAATATTTTCGCATTTATCTTTTCATATCATAATGTGACTTTGTCTCATTGCCCACCTTATCATTTAACATTTTTATTTCGTTTTATTTTGGGTAAATATTTATATTTATATAAATAAGTGTTTTATTTTGTTTTCTATTTATTTTTCCATTTGTGTGTTCGATTGTTCTTCTATTTTATGTTGACCCTATTAGAAAAAATTAAATAGTAAGAAAGAAAAATACAAAAAGAAGAAATATGAGACAGACCAGACATCTGAAAATAGTCCAAGTTCCTGGTGAAAAAAAATGATAAAAGGTGATTTAATGGACCAACATTTTTGGAGAAGAATGAAATAGTCTACTTATTTAACACAAAATATCTCATGGCATTGATGTATATGTTAGATAATGTACCAAACACATTTGTACATTTAACAAATAATTAGTTAATGACTCAGATTATTATTACAATGTGTAATGCTATGGTGAATTAAATCTCCAACTTTTAACTTTTTAAGAGAACTAGCACAGTATAGTTAAATCTCAGTTTTTCATCACAACAAAAACATCAAATAATCATAATCACATAAGTCAGCAGTTTTTATTCATGATTGCTGTCAACCATGTGACATATGAGTATATATGTTAATGCATTTGACAGTACAGCAATGATATGTTGCATTTTTAGATTTTCTCTGTGCACTCTGGGTGGGTTTGTGAGCCACTAGTGGGGCATGAACTGAATGAGTATTTTGGGCAGAACTGTGCTGTCCATGCCTGTCTGTTCTAGATTAGTTCTGGGTGACAGGAGGTCCTGGCAAATCGTCCGCTCTTGGCACCGAAGCGTATCTATGGTTCTACTTCATCTGACAGCGTTTGGCACAACTGTACGACATCAACACATTATGTGCAACTTTTCCATTCCTCTGAACAGCAAAGGAATACGAGATTCAAAAAGCCTTTTAAACCCAAATGAAGCATTCGGCTTTATTTAATATTTTTCCCCCTGGAAACGATAAGAAGAGTTCACCCTTGGTTTGATGCAAGTCACACGTGAAAAATGTTTGCTACGGACGACTAGCCGGTTCATATTTCATATTTATCAGCCCACGGAAGAAACCTAGCTGCGGAAGGAGGAAAAATAAAATCACATCAAAGTGAAATCATTTTAACATGGGTCAAATTGTGGAGGAAGTAAAATGTTCTGCAGAAAGTTCTCCAGATGACCTCCTAAAACACATTCCTGCACGATCAAAGTGATATGAAAATAAGTGTAACAACAGAAGTTTGCCAGAGTAGAAAGTAAATCCACAACCTCATTCCTACAGGAGAACCACTAATGCTTCTTTTTTTTAACAAATGGAAATTAGTGTATCCTTGAATTAATTCAGAGATATTCTACCTTGATCATAATTTGACACCAATAAAGCAAGAGTTGTCTGGAAAAAAAGTATTAGTCTGTGTCTCGAGATGTATTTTTTTAAATTTATGGGTTGACTAAACTTCATTTTTGAGAACCGCTTCCAGGTTTTTTGCCTCGAAACGCAACAATTTATCTGTCTGTATCATTGTTTTATAAGATGATAAAGTTTTTGTTGTTGTTTTTTGTTATCACAAACAGAACCAAGAGTGTAGAGACCAAGAATAGACCGATACCATCCTGTTGAAGAGCCAGACCCGCAATTGTTCGACCAATAATTCAACTAAATGTAACATACCTCTCCCTATCTCTCTGGGTTTTCGGGGGTTATTAGTTTTTTTTAATGTACTTTTATACCTTTCTAGACCTTATCATAATATTCCAGCTATCTCCAAAAGTTACGTGAATCATATAAATGTTTAAGTAACATTTTTCCAATTGATGCCTGGTTGCTGTTATTTCGGGTTGAAACATTTGTTGACTCTCCAGAAGACTCTCCCGAACCTAATCTCTGACACGACATATGGTCTCAAAATACAGCATTGGTCACAGCCGACTGTTGGAGGGAACACAGAGAGAAGTGCTGCTGCTATCGATGCCTATCATGTTGTTTCCGAGCACCAGTCTGCGACCCAGCCAATAACTGCAAGGCTCTGAGTCGGATTTCTGACACTGCTGATTGGGAACGCGATATGATTTCTAATTCAATCCTCGGCAGCTGTGAACTCGGATAACTTGTGTTGAACTTGAGGAGATCGTCCCTCTGTGACTAAAACAATGTTGCGTTATAATAAAAGCAAATAATTCCAATGGTTCACTTCTTGCAGCAAATTGAATTCCAGGTGTTTGGTTTGTCAGCTAACAAATCCTAGAGGACGGAAATGTAACCGGATTTGAAATCAAATATAAGCAGAGGAATTCTACGAAGTTGACTCTCTTTGCATCATAGTAACACACAGTACATCCATGCTTCATTGTTATCGATCTTAAGGGATCTCCAGATACTTCCTCTTTCCTAATTCATTTAGTTCTTTGGGAAATTATTTCAGGAGAAGTCTTGTTCATTTCATGCATTTATTCAGAATCCCTACCTCCTCCTGGCGTACCTCTGTTCCTTTGAGCTATTTACTATTGATTGTTTCTTTGCAGGGGTTTTTGAAGGCTAATGTAAAATGTTTTTTTTACTGTGGCTTTGGGAGACCATTTTCTGCTTCAACCTTTTATAGTTTTTGGAATTTACATCTGTCCCAACCTGATTACTGATCGGGTACTGTATATATATATACAAATTCACCTTCCCACCTGCCTTTCACCAGACATTGGCAACATTGCCTTAAGTTTTTAAAACTCATATTTTTAAACCTATTAACTGTTATCACTTATTTTATAATTTCCATGTTTTATGGTTCCATTTAAGAAACTGTTTTATCTTTCTTATTTTTAAAACATCTGTCTAACTGTTGTCCTTTTAACTGTTGTTTTATAATCTGTTCTGTATTGTGTCCTTGTTTGTCCTGAAAGGCACCTCATAAATAACATGAATTATTATTATTATTATTATTATATATATATGAAGGAAACATGCCTCTACTTTTGCTGGACTGTTTGTCATATTGAGTGATGCATTCAAGGGCTTTGCCTGGTCTAGAAAGGCGCTATATAAATAGAGATTATTATTATTATTATTATTATTATTTAATAGGAAATAAATTCCTCTCCAAACTTGTGGGTTTTCAAAAAACTTCACCCTTCTTAAGAGCCTTCTTACATCCTTAAGAACGATCGAATCTGGGAAACCTGTCCATAATCATGTTGTATACCTACATTAAAAAAACAAACCTACAATATTTAATTCATCAAAAATACCTGATAAAAAAAATTCAGAGGGCATATCTTTTTTTTTTAGGCCAAAGCAACATCATACTGTTTAAATGTTACTCTACTATATCTGGATCTTCTCTTTAACTGTAGTTTTGCATTGTATCATACTTAACATGTTGGCTTGAAATCATTGAACTAAGATGGAACATTATCAAGGACATTTGGATCTGACCAGTCCAAAATATATCAGTTTATATGGTTTATTGTGGACTTAAATATGGTTTATAGTTGAGCTCACCTTTGCAGAGACCAAGACCCTACCATTGGTAACTCACAAGAATGAGTAGACTTTTGAAGAATGTTATCAGAACCAAGACAAAAAAAATAAACTGTACACATGATATAGACAATAATTTGCTTGAGAAGATCAGAAAAAAACATTTTGTTAACATTCTGTCAATTGATCTCTCTGGAGTGAACTGTAAGGAGGTGGTTCAACGTTTGTGTCCTGTGTGTTCTCTTTGGTGTCTCCGATGCAGAAGAGCTTCACCTTTGTTCATGACACACAGAGAAGTCTCGCTCTGCTATGGTACATAAAAACCAAACCAGCCTCTTCAGCAGCCAACGCCTCTGCCAAGTCCATTTCCAATTTCCACTGCAGTTTATCATGGTGTGACGCCTTCTGCTTCCAGGCACTTTGAAGTCATATTTACTGAAGTGGTTCCATTCTGTCGACTATTTATTTGGTTAGATTTGTTTATCTAAGTGTTTCAGGTAACGGAGTGTGAAATAAAGTTGTGATGTATGTATCTAGTCTGGTCTGATGAGCTGTCGCCAAAAGAATATTGTTTTGCATCACATAAAACAAAGCTAAATTCTCAAGCAGCAGACAATAAAAACATTTGTTCTTCAGGTAAAATTGTTAACTACAACTGTTATTACCGTCATTTTGAAGGATTTGTTTTATGAAACAGCTGGTCGAATAGCTCAGTAAAACGACGATGAGTGGGTGGAAAAACCTTTTTCCATTTTTTAAAGTCTTTATATTTGCCTGAGTGCATTTCTTCTTGTACTTTAAAGAACCACACGTCTAATCTGACAGAGTTGGCGCAAAGAAAAAATCACTTGCAAAGGTCAACGGCTCCATTCACCAGATAAGAATCTAAATCTATTGGATCTGTCAACGCTGTGCTGTGGGAAGGTTGAACAAGATGTCAAGATGAAGTAGCAAGAATCTGAAATTTAGTTACAATTCACACTGTAGTACCATGTTCTCATCCACACATAAGAAAAGGTCACGCTGCCAAAACCCTTTTGCACTCAAGAGTAACTATGGGCTGCAAAAACAGAATACAGATACGAATCTTGATAGAAATACTTATAGTGTTGATGACAAACATATGACTGCACACTGCCTACTGAAATATACAAGTGCATTTCACTTAGCCAATATTAAATTGAGTGGGTTTTACACTAAACTACTAAAACCAGTTTAATCCACAAGAATGTTGGTTTCAAAAATAATGCAAAATGTATTACAGGATAAGAAAGAAGTATACTGAGGAACAAAAATGTCATTTTTTATAAATCAAATTGAGCTATTTTCTTATTTTGATTGATTTCCTGTATTTATTAATTCAGTTTGTATTGCTTGTTGAACTGTATACAGCTGCTCAGGGCGAGAGGCGGGGGACACCCTGGACAGGTCTCCAGCCTGCCACAGGGCAGACAGGCGAACAACTTTTCAAACCAAAGCCAAAGTACTTATAAACTCCACACAGGAAGGACTCAGGTTTCCAAGCTGATATCTAATTTGTAACCTTCTTGCGGTTGCACAAACAAAAACATCACACAGTGTCTCTCATTTTTTTTAAGTTCAAAGTTGTGTATACAGGACTTTTTAGAGCAAGCTTTCTTCACTATGGTCAGTTTTCTGACACCAACAGTTGTAACCAGTTAACAAGTAAATGTTTGTATATTTCTTTTAGTACCCTTCAACCTGCTAATTGTATGCACCTTGAACACCAAGTTTGTTTTTGATTGTTGTGTTGATTTCTATTTATTAATCTCAGAATGCTGTATTACTTTTCTTCTGCAAACAAATTTCCCTTTGGTTTCAAATAAATTAGCCTTTTACCTTGAATTAACCAGCGGTTTTGTGTGGGTAATACAAAATCTCACAAAAATAAATTTGTTTTAGTTACGTCTAAACAGGTAATTCCTATCTACTCAATGTATATTTACTAGGGTGAGGACCATAGGACCATTTCAGAAGGCAGGTAAAAACCGTGAATTAGTTTTCCATTAGTGAGGGCTTTTAGCCGACACCACATCTGCTACCATGGGAACAGCATTGTGAATCCAACCTGATCACTACTTTTCTTTTTCAACTAGTCCAGTTTACCAGTGCTGAAGATACTTTGAGCAAGGGTTGATTAAAGTAACTGTGAAACTCTTTTCTTATTTCTTGTATTTCAAGGTTCATACCTTCTCCATTGACGAAGAGAGAAGACAAAAAGACAACAAGTGTATCATGAACCTCTTTTCTGAAAGCAAAAACCCGGGTATCGAAGCTCAGAATTGGCCAAAATAATCGATTAACGTGAAATAAGTCAATTTCCATGATAGACTGGAACTAAAATATCCGAAATAATAAAATGATTTGTTAAAAAAACAACAAAATAACAACCCAAAACTTTTTTGAGTTATTAAGTTGTTTTGCTTTGTTTTGTTGAACCAACTTCTTTGACTTAAGGCTTCAACTGCTAATCAAGTTAGTCATTTTTAATGCTAATACATGCCTATGGATATAACCATATGTCAACATTATGTCGGTAAATAGTTCAAACAAATGCACTTTTAATGGCTCGGACCCTAATGAGGAATTGAAGAATTCATAAACATTAAGGTTATAGCTTGAGAGAGGTTTCCCCTCCAGTGTGCCTCCGCGATCGTTTATTAATAGGCCTCCTGCATGTTTTTGACACCGACTGTCAAAGAAACCATTTGCACACCTAATGAAAGGGGAGGCTTCACTTTCTGCCAATGCTGCAGAAAGATGGCAAGAGTGCAGCAACAGCACTGTGTTTAATTTTCTTAATATATCTTAGAGAAACGGGCGAGCAGAGAGCGGAAAACGTTTGATGCGAGTGCAACAAAACATAAATCCTTACTTTATTTTAAAAAACGTATGTCATTTCGGCAATTTTTTCCGTGATTTCAAAGATGTTTAAGAGTACTGGAATTTGTTTCTGAAGTTTTATCTGTGTGAAATACACTTGATATTGCAACTTGAGATTTCGATTACGGCAACTTTATTCATCACAAAGTTTGGTTTTAGAATAAAAGTTATCTAGTAAACAGAAGACTTATGTAGATGAAGATATTTGGTAGATTTATAGAATGGTACCTTACTTTCTTACAGGAGATACATTTCACTTGATAGATATAGTCTCTCTATTTATTCACTTTCAACAGACTGTCTTATTTAAAGTGTATACTTGATATTTATTGTTTTATTCAAATCGAACAAAATCCTCTTCACATCACATTGCCTGCCTTTATTAACAAATGTATGGTTCGTCCCACACCTGACATCCTGTTACCCTAAAGTTCAACTAATGTGTTGATTTAAGTGTGTCTTAAATTAATCTTGAACCTCTATTGTATCATCAGTATGTGTCTGTTTGTACAAAACTCTCTTTTTATTGAAATGTTTACTTTAGCATAACCACAGCCACTCTGTGATTGGTCAATTATCAAGATTTTTCACTGCGTGTTATCAATTTGTGAATTCCCACCTACAAGGGAGTTGTTGTTTAAACAAAGTGAGAAGTGAAGCCCACAGAAGAATAACTTCAAAATGTGATACATGTGACTTTTGTTGCCTCAAGTGCTACATTATTTAATGAAAATAAAATAGAACAACTCATCAATCAACTTCATATATTTATAAATAATAATATTGCTTCCATTGTGTCTCACTGGAGACCCAAAACTCATTTATTTGCTGTGCTTTCTTAGATAAGGTTAATCAAAAATAATAACTATGTTGACCTTTACCTAAACATTTACATTATTTCTCAAATTAATCAAGTTATTAAGTACAAATTTAAACTGTGAACTCTTTGAACATTTTGAGAGAATGTTTCAGCTTTTTTTGTTTGGTAGCTGCTGTAGAAGTCTTTTGCTGACAATCTGCCATCTTGTTTTTCACCTGAACAATTTCTGACGGTACGCTAAGTGCCCTTTGAAGCAGTGTTGTGTTTTTGTTTTTTAAGAATTTTGAGGCTAGAAGGCCAAACAGTTAAAAAAAAAAAGCCAGATGATTACAAACGTTATATATGTTGTCATGTTTGTGGTTATTATCATGACTAATGGCTGTCATCGATCCGCTCAGTGCAAGCGACTTAAGAAAGTTAGCAGAAATGCTTGCTTATTTTCTATTATATTATATCCATTTAAGTATATATTTTTTGAGATTTATTTTGATTGTTTAAGCACTTTGTGACCCTGTTCTGAAAAATCACTCTATAAATACTTACTTACTTTTACTATTAACAATTTGGATTAGTCTTATAGATCAACTTTGAAGTTGAGTAGCTTTGCCCTCTGGCTCAGCTCTTTCCTGACCACGACAGACGGATGCAGTTTCTACAAGCATCTGTCAATCTTCGCCTCTATCCATGACTCCATGACACTTGAGCGTCTCATGACATCCAACCACATTCATCAAGATTTTCTTCCCCACTCTGTGTGTGACATGTTGAGATATGATCAACATTAACATTCCTCCTGGATCACGTATGTTTCGAACACAAACAGAAATACGCAGACGCATTTTAACATTTCATCACCTGAAGAAGTTGCAGTGTCGGCTACTGTCCAGAATTACCATCTGCCGGCTTCATTCGTCCTCGTTCTCCTTTACACCTCTCTACTTCATCCTTCCAAAATGAACTTTCCAACAGTATCTGATCCGACAATCTCTCCAGGATTTTGAGGCTCAGGAGTCATTAGACCGAAACCTGTGTTCAGCACAAAGTCATCAGGAACAAAAACGAAAAACCCGGCCCACCGGTGTTGCTTTCCCACCTAATGAGCCCTGTCAGACTCACTACCTGTCCAACTCTTGCAAAAAATATCACACTCTCAGGAATTTGGTGTCGGCCTGACAGCGATTGAGCTCACAGGCACAAGGTCTCGTCTCTTTAATTAGATTAGAAGTCAAACAACAACAACAATATGGCTAACAAGGGCACGTCATTCTGAGTCCGGACGTGTCTTCCTCGACACACGCCTTTGTATGTGGAGTTGCCGGTGGGTTGTTTGAAAAAGTAATTGAATCCAAACCCCGGCACGTACAGATCGATACGAGGGTATAAAATGCTTCAGCACGCGCACAAAAGAAAGACATGATTCAAACATGAGTGGCAGAGCGATAAGGAAGAGGTGACACTGTGGCTAACAAGCGTAGCAAAGTTCCACAGCGTGACTCGCCATCTCTTTCCAAGAGCATTATAAGATTCCCGCCACACCACAGCTTTTCTCTGGGCTCTGTAATCGCCCCTTCTCTCATCACCCCGTCGCCACATTTGTCAGCTCTGTTTTGCCAGTAAGATGCAGAGATGGGTCAAAGCCCGTGCGCAAGGCTATTATCTCCACGAAGCAGAAATCATAAAATCTCACCTTCATATGTGGTGCAAGTTTTTTTTTCCACCGTGGTATCACGAGTGTCCTATACAGGATCTCGCTCCTCTCAGCAGAGTCCTTCCCTATGATCAAAATCGCTGCCTTCATAATTGAACTTCATGCTGGAAGGAACGATACGTCGTATCTCTGGCTTCATTTCATAGCACAGATCTGTCTCTGAATATCTGGCGTTGTAATCATTTTTCAAAAATCCTCTGCCCGCATATTTTTGTATTAGTCTTCACTGGACAGAGAATCCTCACAAGTTTCAATACTTTTTTTCTGGGGGTGATTTTAAACATTTACTCCTGATATAAACTTATCATGTGAAAGCCTGGTACTGAAGAATGTAAACAGAAGCGGATTATAAATATATTTTGAAGAACATTATTATGCGCGTTCTTTAAATAAGACTCTGGCATTAGAATCTTAAACACAAGTCCATCAACCAAGGTTTTAAGATGATTTTCAACCCATTTTAAAACAGAAGTATGACCTTGCCCACAGACATGCAAGAATAATACATTTTATTATATCAGTTGAGACCAATTATTACAAAAGAAACTCCTTGAATTACATTGTTAATGTTTTTTACTATTTTTTTTTTTTTAAATGAAGAACTTCCGTTGTATACTAGTATCGATGATACTCACTCTATTGACAAAGGTTTCATCATCTCTCGCGACCCAACCATAGACTGTATAAGATATGGACGTCACCCTCTGTTCCACGGTTTTTAAGCTAATTTACACTTAGTACCCAAATTCATAAAAAAAAAAAAAGATAAATTGGTTTATAATGAAAAGCGTATAGAACGTGCCGGTAGTGAAATCAGTGTTTAAAACCCAAGAGTCTATTTGACCAGCACTGGATTTACTTTTTAAAAAAGATGTTTGCCCTTGACCCTTGACCCAAAACAAACAAACAAATGAAGTATTAGGTGATAGTTTTTATTGGGTTCTTTGAGAAGGTAGGAAAGATTAGGAAGTATGGATAAGAGCTACAGAATCTGCTAAAGGGCACATTTATTTTCACAAATGATTTTGTTTCAGATAATATTGTAGCAATAACTGTTTGTTGGTGTTGGGTTAATGAGATCTGTGTAGAGAAGACACTGTATCTTTATAAAGGCCACTAGATGGCTGGGTTTGCTTTATCATGTATGACACTGTTCTACTAATACAATGCAACCTGGCATCATTTTCCTGTAATTGCCATCATTAGTACCATCTAGTGGCCTTTCAAAATGAAGATCATGTATCATGGTACAGTGTCTTCATTACACAGCTCTATCATAAGGCCTCATCAATCCATCACCATTGTTTATCTTTAGAGTAGATAGATAGATAGATAGATGGATGGATGGATAGATAGATAAACTTTATTGATCCCTCTAGATCTCCTTCTGTAAATTGTTTTCCAGCATACAGCAACACAGACAATTAAAAAAAAAAACATTTATGACAAATGACAGAAATTAGTGTCATTAGTATAAATAACATAGATCAAAGAAAAATAACAAGGAAAAGGATACAAAGATTAACATAGAATAGAACAATCTTTTCACTCCACTCCTGCCCCCAAACTCAGAATTACAGAGTAACAGTCATGTACATGTAATGCTTTTTTAACCTAAAACAGTTTGTATCATTTTTTACCTTGTCTGTTTACCTCTTTAGACATACAGTTAAAAACGTTGGTTGATATTGCATTGGCCTCTGATAAACAGCCTTGTTCTGTAATCTGTAAAAAAGTAAGTAATTTTTATTTGTATAGCGCTTTTCCAGACCAGGGTCACAAAGGGCTTAAACAATCAAAACAATATTCAATAAAGTATAAACTTTAAAGATCAAGATAAAACTGATAACACAACAGGAGTTCCAGAAAATCAAGGAAACCTGAACAAATAAAAACGTCTGGATGTTTCTTAAAAAGGTTAATGTGATCATCTACAACAGACCTTTGTAGTATTTTAATTGTTTTACCACATGTCAGAAGCCCAGGTCAAGGGTCAAATTAAAAATCAGAATAAAAAAACTTTAACTTAAGGGAATTTAAAAGTAGATGTATTTTAGAAAGTTTCTGGGATTTTCATGCATAAACTTTTGTACAGTTTGCTGAGGAAGACTTCTTAAAGAACGTGTGTATTCAAGAGCATGCGCAATCTTTGAAGACTTTGGAACGCAGAAAACATGAAAGGCTGGATTAATTACCTTTAATTTTGGCTAGTAGTGCTAATCTCACAGAGTTGAGGGTATTTTCTTGGCACATGCTTGACTCATTAATACTACTTTATGAGTAAGTTACACATTAAAGTATCTAAATTGGAGTTTTTTTAAAAAGGAAAAAAGGCTGGTCCTAACAACACACATGTTTTTCATTGATTTTCTTTCTTGAAAAAAAGAAGTGCAGACGGTGTGTATTTATTCGCTGTACAGTGAGAATCAATGAATGAATTTTTAATGTGTATGTGTTTGTATCATATTATTTTCTTGTCTTGGCAGCATGTTTTCCCCAGCAGATGTGAACAGTTGCTTACTCAGTGTTCGCTGAGCAGAAAATAATTGTTATTCTTTAATGATTTTCTTCTTTTTTTTCACAACATTAGGGTTAATTAATCAGCGCAAGTCGACATGTGACCACCGGCTCTATTTCCATATTCATATTCCTCACCAGAAGGTCTATAAATCAATGGTTATGTCTTGGTTTGAAATGGTGGATTTAGTTATGGAATGTAAATGGGGAAATCTTTTCAAGAGTTGAGATGTTTTTATTAATCCAGTTGTATAAAATTGTGTTTGTTTATGCCTGATCTTAATGTTGTATATACGACTATAATAAATATCTTCAAAGGAGAGGGCGCACAAGAGGGGCAGAAGACCGCAATAACAATTCAAATATGTCCAATTTTGATGGAATATACAGCATAATTAATAAATATGAAATAATGGTTATTTCCATAATTCCATCTTATTTCAGAAATTCTAGAGCACATAATCCTATCAGAAAGGTGAATGAAGAAACCCAGGCGCAGAGGTAATTTGCAAAGACTTGATTTTATTCCGTGGGGGGAAGGCAAAGGCGTAGTCCAACAGTCCAGAGTTCGGCAACAAAAAGGCAATATCAAGTGTAAGGCAAACTCGGCGTCAAGGGGCAGAAACAGGTCGAATAACAAACAAGGCAGGAATGAGTCTTGGTTGGGAAAAGGGTAAGAGACAGGGTACGAATACTTAGCGGGAGGATACAGGTACTAGACAATGATGACAACAAGACAAGGACGAGACAGAGAATGGGGGCTTAAAAAGACAGGGGAGCAATCAGCAGCAGCTGGGGGCGGGACTAACGAGACACGGCTGGGAACAATTACTACTCAGACGTGTCAGAGTGCTGTGTCTCAAATCGCATACTACTCTTAGTATGCTAGAAGTTAGTATGCATCAGTTTTGTGTACGTACTAACTAGTACGCAAATTCTCCACAGATAGTATGTCTCAAATCAAACACTGCTGCTACACGCTAACCGGAGTTCACATGACAGCTTCTTCTTCTACTTCTATTTAACGATGTTTCAACCAGCTGTTTGAACACTATCGCCGACACCTGCTGGCAGCACGTATTGCAGCTTTGGAAAAAGAAATAAAGAAAAAATATGAGAATCTAAATATTCGCGAGATATTTAAGCTGGTATCAGCAGCGAAGACGTGTTTATCCTCCTACTGCTGCTGAAAATACACCTGTAAGTATATGCATATATATGCATTTATATATGACGTAACTTCCGTTTAAAACGTCACTAAGATGGCGGCTGTTTAGTGTGTTTAGTGTCCATCGAACCATGCTCAGTTTTGTGGGCGTGTTAGTACGCCAATTTAGTGTGCATGGCGCACTAAATTTCGCATACTAAGAATTGAGACGCACTATGCTTATACTATAAAATGCGATTTGAGACACAGCATATATGTTCCTCCTTTGCTGTGTCTCAAATCGCATACTAGCGTACTAAAAGTTAGTATTTTTAGTGCGTTAGTGCCTGCGGCGGACCAAGGCCAGCCGGGCCGCCCAAAGAGAGGAGGACACGGGGGGACAAGACAAAACGGATAAGAACAAGACTCCGAAAAAAAAAAAACAAGGCAACAAAACCGACAAGAAAATAACACAAGACTGATAAGGCAAAAAAAAACTAAACCGAGCAAAAGGCAAGGGGCACACAAAACAACAAACAAGAGAAGGAGAGTCAGAACTAGTTCTTTCTTTCCCTAGCTTTGATCCTGGATTTAAATTGTTCTAACAGTTTAGGGTCAAGGATGTCACGACCTGGTCCTTGGCCCAGGCGGAGGGGGAACGGGAAACCAGGCAGCGCAGGGAGGTCTCTAGGTCCTGGTTTACCCGTTCGGTCTGTCCATTGCTCTGGGGGTGGTACCCCGAGGACAGGCTGGGGCGAGCACCGATGAGGCGACAGAACTCTGCCCACAACCGGGAAGAAAACTGGGGGCCCCGATCCGAGACAATGTCCCATGGTAGGCCATGCAGGCGGAAAACGTGGTTCAGGACCGCTTCAGCGGTCTCTCTGGCGTCGGGAAGCTTGGGTAGGGGAACGAAGTGAGGCATCTTTGAGAAGCGGTCAACAATGGTGAGGACAGTAGTCATGCCCTCGGACAGCGGGAACCCGGTGACGAAGGCCAATCGAGATGTGGGACCATGGTCGGTCGGGCACCGGCAGGGGCTGGAGCTTTCCCGTGGGTTGAGCAGTCGACGGCTTGTTGGCAGCACAGATGGGACACGCCGCCACGTACTCGCACACGTCCCGCTGTAAACCAGGCCACCAGAACCGCCGCCGGATGAGCGTCAGGGTGCGTTGCTGCCACGGGTGACAGGAACACCTGGCTGAATGGCACCAATGCAGTACCTGTTTACGGAGGGTTTGAGCGTTGGGAGAGGATGGACCCGACCCCCGTGCTAGAGGCGTCCACCTCGACCAGGAACTGCTGGTGGGGATCAGGCTGGCGGAGAATCGGGGCAGAGGTGAACCATTCCTTCAGTTCCCAGAATGCTCTCTCGGCGGCCGGGCTCCAGTGGAAAGGCTGCGAGTCAGAGGTCAGGGCACAGAGGGGAGAACAGATAGAACTAAAATTTCGAATGAATCTTCGATAAAAGTTTGCAAAACCTAAAGACTCCTGGCGGGGAACTGAGGGGTGGAATGGAAGCCGCTGCGGACACTGGAGAGGAGGGGGAGACGACCGGCTGCGCGCCTCCTCGTTGCGCAGCTTCATCTCAATCCTGGTGACCATGGCGATGACCTTGTCTAGCCCCTCCGGCAGCTCGAGGGGAATGAGCATGGTCCGTAGGCGCAGGGAGAGACCCTCGAGGAAGACTCGGGTGAGGACGGTCCCCTCCCAGCGACACTCTGCAGCCAGAACGCCGTGGTGAACTGCTCCACAGAGTCGAAGAGGGGCGACCGGTTCCGCCACTCTGCCGTGGCCCACTCTGCCACCCGCCTGCTCAGCAGCGAGATAATGTAAGCCACTCTGGAGCGTTCATTGGGAAAGGCGGTGGAGTTCAGCTCGAAGTGGAGATTGCACATGGTTAGGAAGCCCCGACAATCTCCAGAGTCACCGGAGAAACACTCGGGCCGTTGCAGGACGATCATGGAGGAGTGTGGAACCGGAACGGCGACCCGGACAGGCTCTCCGGTGGAGGCTGAAGTCGGCGCGGTGGCCGGACTAGCCAAAGCAGGAGGTGGTGTTGCGGTTCCGTTAGCGGCCTTCAAGAGCTGGAGTTGGGCAACCATCGCCGACATCTGGTGTCCCAGACTCTGGGGCAGGGCGCCGTGCTGCACCGCAATGGTTTCCATGCCTAGCTGCAGTGTGGCTAGGTTGGAAGTGTTCCTCACCGTCTGCTCCTGGTGAGTACGTGGAGCATGGGGAAGAGGACTCTCTGCTGGGTTCATCTTGGTCTTGTCGTACTATCAGAAAGGTGAATGAAGAAACCCAGGCGCAGAGGTAAATTGCAGAGACTTGATTTTGTTCCGTGGGGGGAAGGCAAAGGCGTAGTCCAACAGTCCAGAGTTCGGCAACAAAAAGGCAATATCAAGGGTAAGGCAAACTCGGCGTCAAGGGGCAGAAACAGGTCGAATAACAAACAAGGCAGGAATGAGTCTTGGTTGGGAAAAGGGTAAGAGACAGGGTACGAATACTTAGCGGGAGGATACGGGTACTAGACAATGATGACAACAAGACAAGGACGTGACAGAGAGTGGGGGCTTAAGAACACAGGGGAGCAATCAGCAGCAGGCTGGGAACAATTACTACTCAGACAAGGGGGAAGTAAGACTAGCACAGACACAGAAAGGAGCTGATTTCACAATAAAACCGGAAACACAAGGAGGAACATGTAGACTCATGACGAATCCACCTGGACGTAATCTCTTCTCTTCTTATTTTACTGATATTTTGTCTCCAATTATTTATATTTTTTAATCATTGTTTGTCATATATATATATATTTTTCCTTCAGATCTTTATTAAAGCAAACCTACTTGGGTGACACTGGGTGTTTTGGCTAGTCATCTAAATAGCTGTAGGGGATTAAAATGGCTAATAAATCCAATAAAATAAGTATTTCAATTATGTATTTTCTTAAACAGTAGAATATCGAGCCTATTAAATATTAAAACTGTATATTATTTTCCTTCTCCAAACTAATTTTATTTCATTAATGAGGGGTTGTGTGAGACCTAATGATACAGCTGTGTAGTGAAAACACTATTATGATTTTGAAAGGCCACCAGATGGCACCCAAGTTTGAAAAAAATGCCAGATTTCATTGAATTAGTAGATCAGAGTCAAATATGAGAGAGCAAAAGGTGCCATTTGATGGCCTTTTAAAATGAAGACACTGTATTGTGATGCAGTGTCTTCACCTCACAGCTGTATCATGAGACCAGACTTGAAATTTGAAAGGCTACTAGATCACTATAAACTTGAAAACCAAGCCAAGTTTCATTTAATGAGTAGAGAGTACCATCTTTCAAAATGAAGACAATGTTACTTCACTTCACAGCTGTATCGCGAGGCCTCATCAACCCATCACCAGTGTTCACAGTTAACAAAACTCATCTGTCATTACTTACCAATGTAACACGCGCTACCATCATTTAGCCAATACTGGAAATTCCTGGAGAACCAAAGACACAACGCGTCATCCCGCAGCCGTTCCTGTCGGCTACATATGGGAAGTCGAGGAGGAAACAAGACAGGGAGGATGATTTTGTTTCGGGATCATGGCTGACAGCCTCCCACTGAGAGTTGCCGTCGCTGCAGCACAGTCACCTCTATCTCCGCCGTCATTCAGGGATGGTTATCTGCCTGTCAGGAAACGGACAGGACAGAGAGAGGGAAGGAGAGACGGAGCAAAGAGAGACGTCTCTCCACCATCTGGGGATTCTGGACTTGATTAATGAAACGATTGACTCTGTGATTAACACTCGTGCATGGAGTTACTAAAAAAAGCCCAGGGAGACCTGAAATAGTGAGATATTGAACTCCCCCCCCGGCTCCCCTGCTGTCCCGACTTCAACCCCCAACTCGGTCAAATGAACTGCTGAGTCTGATGATAATCAGCCAAATCTTCATGACATTACTTTGGATGTGATTACAAAGGTGTTCAGAGAAACTTTCTGGCCAAAGTATTTCCAGATTGTGGTTCAATAAAAAAGCACAAGTTGTAACTTTTACTTAACACCATGTGCTAATACTTAATGGTCACCTAAAGTGCTGATTTAAGTGTCTCTTAAATTGTTCATCAGTGTGTGTCTTTTTGCACAAAACTCTCATTTAATAAAGATATTTACATTATAAAATACGCTTAAGCCCCGCCCACTTAAAAATCGTTGTTTTGGCTGAGAAGAAGTCTTGTCCTAAGCAACCACGCCCACTCTGCTCTGATTGGTCACAAAACACGAGTTGCATTCATGGACTCACGTTAATTTCAAACTCATCATTGAAACTGCCGTTTTTTGCATTAAAAACGAATAATAAAAATAAGGTTTGCTGCTTAATGTACACATTACAAAAACACCTAAAGGCAGAAGTAACTCTCACTATGGTTACATAAAAAAAAAAAATTGTCTCACGATTAACATGTAGGTACTTGACTGATTTAGGGCTTCTAGGGGAGGACACTTCCAACAGACTGACGTCAGAATGTATAATTTAAACTGTAATCTCATTTGGCAAGATTTTAGACGGGAGAGAAATTTATTAAGTAATAACTTCAAAACGGGGCAACGTCATGATGAATGACCTAATACATTTTGAAGAGAACCTGTGACAATAAGTCAGGAGAGTTGGGTTTTCACATTAGGTGCCCATTAAACCTTCACTGCAGACTGATCCTCAACTTCTATAACAATAATATTAATTTTTTCTTCGTAAACTTAAGAACATTTTACTTGTGTTTAGTACGTAAAGAGGGTCCATGGCACGATGTTGGAACTATTTAAAACATATTATTTTTTCATCTTTATGTCAGGTCATGTACAGATGTGCAAAAAGCTCTCAGTGATACTAACAGTACTTTAGTATTATAATCATATTAGTTTGACCCCCTGTGACAATGATTTTCATGTCAAAGCAAAACAGTCTGTAGGCAGGTTCTGACACCAACACATGCATCATCTGCATGAAATGATTCAAATGTTCCAAACTTCAAGAAAACAACAATAAAAACGATTCAAATCTTCACACTCGCTGGATACACCAGATGAAAATAGCCTCTGCAGCACTTAAATAATGATGTTCTTTCTATTTGTTCACAAAACACCAAGTGCATATACAGGGAAATGTGATGGATGACCGGTGTCAAAAGAAAATATCTCCTCGCTTGGCTCACAGCCGCCACAAAATGTATCCCCCCCGAAAAAAGTAATTTGTCTGCAGTTTTTATCTTTGCAGAAATGAAAGGATCCTCAACACCTACAGCAGAGATAGTTTTGAAAACCTGCTTAGACCTGCTCGAATGACAACTAGATAATATAAAGATCAGCACAGGCCGCCATGTTTGAAAGAGGGTCTAGAATTTTCTATATGCATTTTTAATCACAATTGTTGACTTTTAAATGTAGCTAAATATAAATTCCTACTGGATTAATAAATTATATCTAATCTAATCAAGATGTTAAATGCAAAAACGTAAAACCACAAGGATCCTAGAAGGTTCACAAAGGGTTTTGCAAGTTCAGACATTCAATTTTAGTGTTTGGTAACAAGAAATAAAATGTGTTTTTAATGTTAAGTTGACCCTTGTTTATTGTTGGAGGTATCATAATCCCTTCTTGCACTTTTTTTTAAAATAAATCTTCCCTTCTAACCACATTCTTACACCGTTAATACACTCAAAGACCAATATAAATTAATAAAATTAATTTATTAGTGATTGAAAACAAGGTTAATGGACAAGGTTCAAATTAACCACGTTTATTTGAACTTACAAACTACTGAACAGCTCCCACAAAGCTTTGCCGCCCAGCGAACCAATCACAGCTCTTTATCAATTTTGACGTAGTAACAAATATGCAGAATTGAAATACAGTATTACAGAAATGTTAGCCGTCAATTGGCTTACATAAGTAAGCTTGCTGCTGTGCCTCCTACTAGGTTCTGTGGTTGGGTTTAAGTTTGTCTGCTTTTCAAATAAATCACCTGATTGTAGCAGTATGGAGAAGAAGCACTAGCTTTGCTGTGACTATGCTATGATTAAATAGGCAGTACTGTGTGCAAAAATATTTGAACATGAACAGCAAGAGTGTAAAAAGTGAACCACGATACGGCGCAAGTGAGGGCTCCACCTACTGACATCCGAAAATATGACAACACTTTATGAAGCGTCATCAGCCAATAAATAATTATATCTACTGTTCTTGAAAATATTTTTCCGCTGAAAACCCAGCTTCTAGTAAATATGGATGATCAATTGTTGCACAGAGCAATAGACTTATTGCAACTGAGCACAGTTGGGAACAAACACATTCTTATACTGTATATGTTGAAAAAAAGTATTTTATAGCTTTCAGTTAAATGGCCACAAAACATGCGGAACTGAAAACCTTGTTTCATGTGTAGATTGAAATGGACATTGAACAAGAACGCATTTATACTTAATTTGAATTGACACCAATTCTTTTTATCTTATCTAAAGCATAAAAGTTTAATGTACACGTCAGGTCCATTAACAGAGAACATTTTTACCCCGTTGTCCATTTTCTCGCATGTACACATCGACGAGGTCAAGAGTTCAATGCTTTTCTACAAGAAACCAAGCCATTCCTCCTCAGCTCTGCCCTGTGAAGGAGAAACTATGAAAGCAGGTTCATTAATTGAAATTCTAGACCTGAGGTGCTGTGGTGGAAGAAAAAAAAAAAGAAGTTGCATCAAACTTTCATTGTGAAAGTCAGTTGTTCTTGGAAGCAGGACCTTGCCCGGAATCCAGAGTAAGCCTGGTTTAAAACAAGAGGGATTACAGATCATGAAGCACTACATAGATCGGGAAAGAGACATGTGCGAGGGAATTAACGCTGCCGCTCGTAAGATGGGAGAATGTGAGAAACAATAAAAAGGAGATTCCACTTTTTTATTGACCTTGATGTTTTATACCGGGGGTTTTCTAGGTGTGTGTGAACATTCTAACAGGGATAGGGTTCTTTTTTTCAAAAGGGAAACGTGTGATGAATTCATACATTTTTACAGAAATTTACTTCATCCAAAATTCAGATTTTACTTGTTTTCTACTCACCGTTATGTGGACTCTAGGTCCGAATGAGTAATCCGTTCCATTTTGGAATAATAGGAAAAAATGAATATCCATTTTAACCCAATGACCAGCGCTCAAATGTCTTCAAGTTTATCTTCGTCCAAAAAGACACACTTAAAAACATCCAAATACCTTCAAACTGCTTGTCTGTAATTTCCATCTTGTATTGAAGCCTCCATAAGAGTAATTGTTTCAGAAAAAAATGACCAAGTCTGTGTGTTTTGGCAGATTTTGCTAGGCTAGCTGCTAGGCCAACTTCATCTCCATCCAAAAAAACATTTTGAAAACATTTAAATACTTTTAATACTTTAATACTTTAATACTTTTATAAAAACTCTAGCATCCTAAATATTACGCACTGACACAATGCGTTTCCTCTTGTCGAAGCTTCAATACAAAATGGACGTTATAGGTGAGCACCACTGAGGAATTTCGATGTTTTTAAGTGTCTTATTGGACAGAAACAACTGAGCTACAGTCGCTTAAAATGGACATACATGTTTGTCTATAACTCCAGTAAGGAACAGATGGTCAACAAAGGATTGGATTTTTTCAGTTATCAGTTAGTTGTTGGGGTTATAGGCAAAAATGCATGTCCATGCTAATGAAGTTTTAGTCTTCATCCCAAAAGACACTCAAAAACACACCCAAATATCCCCATACTGCTCGTTTGTAACCCCCATCTTGTATTGAAGCCTTAAAATTAGAAATCGTTCCCACAAAAAAACTTTTAAAAGACTGTATATTTTAAGCCTGATTGTGGGGGAAGGGAGTAGATAATGGGTGACATTTTGGCTGAACTATCAGTTCAACTTTAAAATGACATATTATAACAAAAAGTAATGTTTTAGAAAGGAGTCGGAGACATTATACATGTGTGATAAGACATTACGTTGAGAGGGACTATTGATAACCCTGACCAAAAAAAAAGGATTCACAAGATACTCTCAAGAAGTTTTTATAAAAGTTTCTATAATAATGTGTGTCCAAAAGGTTGAAGAGTTATAGCATAAAATCACAGATGTGCCGTTCCCAAATATAGATAGATGAAAAAAAATGTTCTTAATCCCTCTTGATATATCCTTCGGGGAATTGTTTATTTTAAATATAGGATGTACATTTCTTTAGATAAATACACGTATTCAGTGCCAGCTGGCCCATAGAGGGCACTACAGAACTCGAGAATTCTGACCTGCTCTAGTAGAAGAACTTACATTTGTCCGATCCTTAAATCTCTTCACTGACTGCAGCTTTTCCTTAAATTTTCTGAGACTCTTGTGTTTGTCTCTGTGTTTTCTTGACCTTTAAAGTATTTATTTTATTGTTTGTTTGTTGTTGTTTTTTATTGTTTTAGCGCTTTGTGACCCTGGTCTTGAAAAGCGCTCTATAAAAACGAATGACTTACTTACTTACTAGGGTGCTGCCCTTCCGCAGATTTGGCTGTTTTTATTTTTTTTAGTTTGAAAATAATCATCACAGTCGTGAGTCTGTATGCTTGTAGGATTCTTCACACTGATAAACTATATTTGCATTGATTCACATTCTGCTAATAATCTTGGTTTGCGTCGTTATTCGTCATATCCTGTCTATCTGGGGTGTGTGGGGTCGCTTTGAGAATAGCCCATCATTGACAGAACGTTTATGTAGCTCAACCAATCACACATCGCAGAAAAAGTGACGGAGAAGTGTCATGATTTTGGGCGCTGGAAACCGACCCAAGGACATCGGTAACATAGTAAGGTTTTTTTTTTTTTTTTTTCCATTTTCTTTAAATAAATAATTTGGTGTATTCTGGATGGACAGCAGCAGCTCTGCGTGCTTGGTTTGGAAAATATCAGGTTGTTTATTATTATGTTTCTGTTGAGGAAGTGAAATCTGTATACAGGAGCACCAACTAAAACAATTTCACCAGACGATACTGCTCCTATTGTGTCAGGTCCAAGTTTTATCTTGCAGGTATTCCTTGATTAATGGTTGTAAACTATCTCTTACTTGGTGGTCAGTTGGACACACAGAGACTCTCAAAGCAGATCGTCTAGTCAAAGTTAAGTAGTGAAGAACATTGATAGAATAAGAGCTACAGAAATCAATGGTGCCCTACCCCCAGTCCTTGAGGCATTTATTACTAGGTCGAACAGAAAAAATAACGATCAGTATTATTGATTATTTCTGTCTAAAATGTGTTTTGTTTTAAGAAAGATAAGGTGGATAGAGAAGGTATTTACTCGAGGGTAAAATTAGCTCGGGACTCTTTACACACCAAGAAGCTTGTTTAAGTCAAGTTAATTGAAAAAATGAACCTGTAAACTAGTGAAAATTAACGGACAAACTCTATACAATTTTTAATGTCCACATAATAATGTTGGGGATCCCTGCCTTGCATTACTAATGACTGTTCAAATTTAAACCAATATTCACAAAATGTTCTTATTTCTTCCACTTAAGAGTTGCTTCTTTACCATTTAAAACCATATGTTATATAAGAACCTTCTATTTCTCTGTGATTTCTCTGCATCGGTAATCAGCTGGACACCTATGAGAACAGCTGACTCTCCAGATGTAGATGCATATTCAGAAAGCCTCTGCCCTCCCAGCAGCACCATTCCCTCAGATGCTGCCCTTTCCTGATCCTGAGAACGCACCTCCTCTGAGCAATGAGCCGTTGACGGCGGCACTGAGTGGTGCCGTCCTGTTCCTGCCCCGACAACACTGCTCCGTCATCACATCGCACCAGCTGACACAGGTTTCTACGTCTGTTTACCATTTATCACTTTTAAAGTCATCCCAGGATGTCGTAAATAGACTTCGTCTTCATTATGGCAGATGAATAGGTTTCTCCGCTGAGTCGACCGGCAGGGATTCTTACTCAACAATTTGTCTCTTTTCGGCTTCATAATGGCAGCATTTCAAGTGTCATCTTGAAATCCCCGTCAACAGATCTAATAATATCCCAAAGTCTGACAGTGACAATAAAAAAGCAGATTTTGTCACCTCAAGAACGACAACACAGGAAAAAAACAAAATCAGGGTTCAAAGTTTTATTAAAGGGCATCTAAAATGTTGAGTGTCTCTTAAAGTGATCTTGAACCTCTATTGTACTCATCAGTATGTTTCTGTTCGTACAAAACTCTCTTTTCATTTAAATATTAGAAAATGTGCTTAAGCCCCGCCCACTGAAAGCTGTTTGTTTTTTATGGAGAATAAATCTTGTTTACCATAACCACGCCCACTCTGCCGTTTTTGGTCAAACATCAAGGTGCAACACCACGCGTCATCAATCTTTGGAAATCTTCACTTCCAAGGTACTTGTTGTATAAACAAAGCGTGATTAAAGCTGGCTGAAGGAGGAGTGAAGACCATTATTACGTCATAATGAACTCTGCTCTCGTAACCTCTTGTTCACAGAGATTTCAGATGGGGGAGAACTTTATAAAGTAATAACTTCAAAATATCATCATGATGAGGGACTTATTGCATCTTGGAGAGGAAGACCTTTACATTTGAAACATGTGCGTTAGAGAGGATAGTAAGGTTTTGACATTTGTTACCCTTCAATCCTGTCTAATATTTCTTTAGTTATTTTTCTCACTCATTTTTAGTTTCCCTGTATATGTATCATTAAAATCCAAGTTAAAATCCATGATGATCTTCATTTGGTATACATCATTTTTTGAGACCAGAGAAGGTTAGAATTTCAGTAATCCCTGAAAGTACAGTCGTTCAAAGTATTTTGTTTGTCATGTTATTCATAAATATATATCTAAAGATCCAGGCACTCAAGTATTGAGAGTCTACAGTAAGATTGCACAGGGAAATGAGAGAGTAGTGAAACGCCCCGCAGAGCACCCAAGGCTTCACAAAGAACTATATGTGCCGTCACATTTCATCATTCCGTGCTGTTTATTGATTTTCTTCCATCTCTCCTAGCTTGAGACATCAGCAGGGTTTCTGATACTAGGCTTTAAATGAAATAGAAATATATTCCCCTTTTTGTTCATCGGTCAAAACAAGCTTTAAAATGTTTCCCTCTATTCAAGTCAATATTCTTGATGAACTTCTTGTTTTCATTGATATAATTATAGTACATTTGGAGATATATATAGATATAGAGTGTGTGTAAATGAAATGGCTTTTAAAATTGTAGATACTTTTCACATTTATACTAATTTCAATTTTGCATACATTTCAATACTTTTTATTTCATATATGTTAATACATGCTTTTCATCGTTACAAGTGTGCAAAGTAAAATCTATGAATATTTAATAATATTTTTTATTTATAAATTCCTTGATATGCCCTTAAATTTAAGAATAAAAGGGCTCATTAAAAAAAAAAAAAAACTTTGAAATTTATTTATTCTGGATTTTTTTTTTTTCAAACCATCTTGATGACTTAATGGTGCTCTTATAAGTTCTTTGGGCTTTGTGGGTCTTTGTTTTGCTTCAGATGTGTCACAGTGATCGCACAAGCTATTAAACTCAGCCGCTCTGACAGCTGCAACGGGTCGTTCATCAAACCCTTGGATAGGGAAAGTTGGAAAGAAGCGGTGAACGGGAAGGGGGATGCAAATCTGCTGAGGATGTCAGCGCACAAGTTGATGAAACATTTCCTGCACGATTACCTCCAGGTTCTGCTGATGATCATTTACCATCCATGCATCTCTTCCTTTTTTTTGTCAAAACCTCCAACCCTTACAGGGACAAGTCATGTCTTCAACTTTGAGTTTTTAACTTATTTTTGGATTTTAGTCTATGCTTTTATGTGTTTCCAGGTGACATTTTGAGGCCATGAGAAGAAAGAAATAACATCCAGCCAATTAATTAAAGCAAATGTTTCCTGTATTCTCCATCGAGAAACTGAGAAATATCTGATCACTGACGGGACATACACCTTAAAAAATGGTAATTAATGAAACTGTGAGGACAAAGTGTGACACGTATAGTAATTAAAATGATTTAAAGTAAAAATCTTTATTGAACAATATTGAATATGTTGACAATACTAAAGTAGCTTCAGGCTAATAAAAGCAACATTCAAAAGATGTTGGATTTAGCAAACAGCAACCCAAAGAATATTGAGTAATACCTAAGTAAGTGAGTAATTCTTTGTAAAGCGCCTTTCTAGACCAGGGTAACAAAGTGCTTTGCCAATAAAAACAATACACAGTTAAAATATATTCTTTAAAAGGCCAAAACACAGGAGTCACAGAAAATCAGGGAAAAGCCTGAACAAATAAAAATGTCTGTTTTTTGAAGGAGTCAGTAGATCCATCAAGTGCAGGGGGAGAGGAAGATCGTTCCAAAGCTTAATAGCAACAGCCAGATCACTGATGGAAGGAGGAGTCTGACCATGAATAGATCTGGAAGTAAGAACCAGAATTAAAAAAAATGGATCCTGAAAGAAACTAGCAGCCAGTGAAGAGTTTTAAGTATCAGGGAAATGTGAGTTCTTCTTCTTGAGCGAGTCACAATTCTTGCTGCAGAGTTTTGTATTAACTGTAGGCGAGACAGCTCCTTCTTGTTTAGACACGAAAATAAACTGTTACAATAGTCTAAACGAGAAGACACAAACGCATGGATTACAAGCTCCAGAACTTGTTGTGACTCCTACTTCCAATTTCACATTTGTATTGAGGTATCTGAAGAAAGTAATTAACTAGCAAGTAATGAAGTAAATATTTGAGGGAAACGTATTCATATTGACTGATAATGTGGTTTACTGTATTAAATATCTGTACTGAAATTATTTGTGTTAATAAATGAATGATATATTAGTCAAATTTTTCTAGTTTAGTAAATGTATTTAATTCTCAAAATACAAATTATACTTTCAATTGTATTACACTAATGTGTCTCTTTGTTGCAAAACATACCATTTTTGTGTTAAGGAGATTGTGCCCTTCACTTGAAACATGTTTTCAGAAGTGATGTGCTGATGAAGTTTCATGAAGAAGTGTCATATTTTTAGAGGCCAGTGGGTGGCATCGGTCAAAAATAACGTGAGGTTTTAATAAAATAGCTGTTTAAATCAATCGATTATAGAGCAGATATTGCCATCTAGTGGGCTCTGAAAATAAAAACAGTGCTTCATGAAGCTTCATCAACATATCACTAGTTTTCAGAGCAAAATCTAAGCAGTTAATTTATCAACAAAAACATGAAAGTTAAAGCTTTAATTTACAGCCCCCTATAGAGCCAACATCGCCAGTGCTTGGGTGGAAAAGTTAAGAATGACTTCATGCTGATCATTGGTCTCAAGGACATGGACCTTTATCTGAGCTGAACAGTTGTCGTTCTCCACCGTCCACTGTTTGAAAAAATGGCACTGAGTTATGGAGCGCCCAGCTGAGGTGCCTTTAAAGGGCAGAAGGACAAGATAGAGATGCAGCATATTCTCAACACTTAGCCAATGGATTCCAGACACACCCCATCCATCACTGTCTGCCCTGAAACAACCTCCCAGAGCCCGCCTCTTTATCCACCACAGCGAGACCCTCCAGGCCTAACCTGTTTGGAATCAGGTGGAATCACTTTGGGAGTTGTGGGAAACGTTGTTTGAATTTGAAGCAACATGTAGGAAAGGTTTAGCTGCAGGGGAAAGACCCAAGGGCCAACTGAGAAGCGACATAATGTATTTGACTGTTTCCGCATGAAGATCATAATGGGTTAAAATGTATTTTGAGTTTACAAGGCTAACACCTATACCACCATAAAATCAAATGTCTCATTATTTGCCGACTGCACCGGTCCTTGAGCAGATAGTATAGAATATGTTACAGCAGAAGATTTTCCGCAGGAAAATAGGACTGAAAGGAAAAAGTTTTCAACTTTTATTCAAGGTTAAAGCTCAAGCGATGATAAGATAATGCGATACAAAGTGAGAACAAAGTCTAGCCAATCTCCTTAATGTATGTGTCATAACGAGGGGGACTGAGACGGAGATTATGAGTTTGGTTAAATTGCCAGCTTGTGTCGTGCTCACTCGGCGGGGTTTGACTCCTCTGGTCAAATATGATTTTTTCTCACCGACACTGTTGGGTGTCCGTATGAGCCGCCGGGATTCTAAATGAGTCGGAATTAGGAAAACCGCTCGTTTCGAGGATATTTATTCGCAGCTGTGCTCCTGCCCAGGGAGGCAATTAAATTGTGTAATGCCAGAACGCGAGTCGGAGGTGATCATAACATCCGGCTTTCTGGAGGAAGTGAGAGGTTAATTTTCCAATTGAATATGAAAGGGATTCAGGTTCTGTACGTATCCTGGTTAAGCTCAATATCAACTCTTTGTTGACGATCCAATTAATTCTAAAGACCATTGTAGGGTCGTTTGTCCCAGAACTACCAGGACAAACAACCTATGCAACCAGACAAATAACTGGGATTACTAACTTAATTGATTATTGGTGTACCTTTATTAAATATTAATGTTTCTTTCTTCTTTTCTTTCTTCAGGTCGCTGTGTCCTTATTTAAAGTTCAACTAATGTATTGATTTAAGTGGCTCTTAAATTGATCTTGGACCTCTATTGTACTCATCCGTATGTGTCTGTTTGTACAAAACTCTCTTTTCATTAAGATATTTAAAATATAAATTTGCTTAACTCTGAACTCAAACTTTTTCTGGGGGGGAGATATAATCTTGTCACCACGCGTCATCAATCCCGGAGTCTCTACCTAATTTACAGCTGGCTGGAGGAGGAGTGAAGCCCAGTATTACGTCATAATGGACTCGGATCTCTAACCTCTTTCACCGAGATTTCAGACGGGGAAGAACTTCAAAACATCGTCACAATGAGGCTCGGATGATCAAATACACACAGATTAACTTGTTTTGGATGATGGTATTAACTTCATTCAAAGCCTGTTTCCTGTCCAAAAGTGGAACGCTTTTTTTCTACAACAAGTCCCTTGGAGGATTGATGACGCGCGTCGACCATGTCCGATGCTTGACCAATCAGAGCAGAGTGGGTGTGGTTATGGTAAACAAGATTTAATCTCCAGACGAACTAAGTGCTTTGAGTGGGCGGGGCTTAGGAACATTTTCTAATGTAAATATTTGAATGAAAAGACAGTTTTACAAACACATATCTTATGAGTACAATAGAGGTCCAAGATCAATTTAAGAGCCACTACCACTAACCATTAGTTGACATTTAACCAATCATCATCAGACCTTTTGGGGGGGTTGTAGTAACAGCGTTAAGGAACAAAAAGTAGAAACTGTTAAACTTAAGAATGAACGCACAGTTCATCTTGGACTCGCTGACTCTCATGTTTCTTTTTGAAGTTACCAGGAACATATAACCAGAAACTCACACAGTAAAATATATTGCTTTGTTTTTAATACACATACTATATGTGGCAACAGAGTTTCCACAACATCGCAGTTACACTGTCAATGGGGGAAAATCAAAAACTATACTCCCAAACTGTTGATGAGTATCATGATACAGTGACATTATTTTGAAAGGCCACGAGATGGCACTCTCTTCTTTATTATTTGGCTCTGATCTTCTAATTCAATGAAACCTGGTATTATTTTCAAACATAGAGTTCAATCTAGTGGTGTTTTAAATTTAAACACTGTATCATGAAACGGTGTCTTCACTACACAGCTGTATAATGATACACTAGTACAATGCTGTATCATGAGACCTCATCAACCTATCACTACTGTTGACCTATTCATTTTACTGACCTCCAGGTCCCATCTGTCTGCAAGTGGTCATTCCCATTCCATATCTTCCTCCACACGCCGGAATAGATGTGAGAACTCACAATTGCTATTCTGTTGACGATAGTTCTCTCAACACAACAGTCCAGTCAGGAGGCAATCCGCTGAGCTCAACATAAAGACCAGAAACAAAGAGAGCCGCACACAATGGCGTCAACTTAATGGGGACATTGATGGGAACATAAAAAACATCCCACAGAGACTTCCTTGATTGATGATGGCCAATTCTGTGACATCAAACGCTTCTTTTTTTTAATGAATACATGAACAAACACAAGATTATGCATTCTTTTGATTTACGGAAAATCAACGGAGCTGGGCGACTAAAGATTGGCACTAAGGGTGAAATCTTAAAAATGCTTATGGTCACAGGTTTAAGGTGTTTAGAAACATGGAAGCTGCTTTGCATAGAAGGAAATAATGAAACTGGGGGGTGACGGTGCTTCTTTGTGGTGCAGTGACAAATTAAAGGGCAGCAGTGAAAGGCAAACTTTATATTGGCCAAGCTTGGAGTTGTAATTGTGTGCAGGAGGCTTGATACGTTTAGGCTGCTCGTAATTTGCACATTGTTCACAATTGACTGGTTTTGCTTTTAACCCAAACTGTTGCATTTGCTGGCCATAAACCGCCGAACTCTCATTATTGCTTTTTTTTTTTTGCACAGGAGACGATTCCATTGTCATGGCTGCTGAAGTTGTCGGTGATATTGATGTCTCTGGAAATCGACGGCAACAACCTTGTCATCACCTTTCAGGTGCTTTCACAGGGATTCTTGAAACAACAACAGCTCAGACCGGAGGTTGTATGGATTTCAGTTTATGAAGGGCTGGTTTTGATTCATAAGATATATATATAAATAGCAGCTTTCATCAGAAGCCATCATACAGTATATTGAGTTCTGTAGCATGAACGTCACACTCGAACCAAACCGCCAGGTATTTTTAAAAGCAATAAAGTGGCATTAGAAAGATATCCAGGGATGCCACATCCTGCACGTTTTCCCATCATGATCTGACATAATTAAAAACTGAGAACCAAACTGAAACCTTCAGAAACAGAATCAATTTATTTAGGTCCCTTTTGAGGGCGACTCCCTTAGTTCCAGTTTTCCTTTTTTCAACTGATTCTACTCATTCTTTTAAAGTTATTTTCTTTGTTATTTGAACCCCAGAACCCTGGTTCTCAGAATCTTTATAATTTTCTTGTTTGTGTCTCTAATACCCTCATCGATATTGCATTCTGCTGAAACCTGAAGTCATGTTCTTTTTTCAGACATCTAATGCAGCTACTCAACAAAGCAAACAAGTGCAATTTCCACATTTAATGTACTGTAAAAAGAAAATCACCACAATCCAGGACAACCACTATTAAAAAACATTAAAGATTAAACACATAATAAAAACTGATTAAAAATATTTCCCACCACAGAGAAAAACAATCTAACAAAGATTTTTTAATGGAAGTTAGGTCGTCGTTTATAAAGCAGTTAAAAGTAGTGGGTTGGCGAAGCCTCATACAGCTGTGTAGTGAAGACACTGTATCATGATACAGTGTCTTCACTTTGAAAGGCCACTAGATGGCACTCTCTGCTTTATAATGTTTGGCTCTGATCTACTAATGATATGAAATAATTTTCAAACATTACAAAGTTACATCTAGTGGCCATTCAAAATCAAGGCACTGTATCATGATGCCTCATCGCTAGTAAATGGCAATGCAAATACCAATACTGATAACTTACACTTGAATTGTCTTAAAAACTTTTTTTTTACTTTAATCATTACTAATAAAATGTAATCTCTGAATTACATTTAAAATTATTTTAGCAGAGAAAAACACACATATCGACAAAATGTATAAATTTAGATTTTTTTTTTAGGGTGTGCTGCTTTTAAATGTTCATGAATGTGTCGTATTACCATATATAAATATTCCTTTCTTCAACAAGCATCTTTTGAAAGTACCCTTGGTTCTATCTGCAATGTCGAAATCACAATATGGTTTAAAGAAAAAAAAAGATATACTCAAAATCATTAAATATTTCCCTGTTATGAAATTAATGTAAAGTGGATATAAGAAATGTAGGTTTGTTGTTTAATTGTAAATGTAAAATGGTTTGACATCAGAATATTTTAAGCTACTACAGTCATAAACTAGCTAAGCTAGTAATTTAAGCAGTCATTTAAAAAAATAATTTTCTTTATATTACAGTTAAAAGATGATTACAAGTAATACTTTTCCTATGCTTAACACAAAGTTTTTCTGAGAGGGTTTAACCATTGAAAAACAACCTCTCACATTTTTGCAGTTTTATGTCTTCTTCTTCTGTCTGATGAAAATCACATGAGAAATACCTTCTTACAGAGATCATGTAATCGCACATTCCGGTCAGGGATCCGACATCAACACTCCAATATCACCAGAGAGGTGAGCATCGCATTATTTATTGCCAAACGCTCCGTCCCGATGTGTCTCATTTCACGAACACTTCTGCAGGAGCTTTATTGGGGAATTCCTCCATCGGATGTTTCCATCACGACTGCATGATCACATCTCTCCTCGGAGAACTGCTCTCTCCTGAATGAAGCTGCTGAACAATATGTTCTCAACATTGCCTGCATATCACACACATGTGACCCTCGCGGGGCTCTCAGCACACCCTTAAAAAGTCTCTCAGTGATGGCTACAGAAATGTTCGATCTCATTCATACAAGTATTTCTTTATATTCCATTCCTTTCATCTATCTGTCCATCTGTCCATCCATCCATCCATCCATCCATCTATCTTTAACAATTTTTATATATATAAGAAGTTTGTTAAAATGACGCAATAACGTGGTGTGGATATTTTGAGACGACAATATATTTACCACTAATTCACTGTCAGGTTTATGAAAGTTTATACAAATATTTTATTAAAATCATCTTTATCTAGTTTTACAATACTTTTTAATTAAGAGAATAATTAACCAAAGAAAATGTAAAAAAAAAATTGCTCTCACTATATTTCAACGAGCAAAATCATAATCAAATTGAGTCTAGATATATATAGATATTGTACTTTTTTATTTAAAGTTGGTGTTGTGTTGAGCTGGTTACAATGGTGTCGTTGGGCAGGTTTTAAAAAGCTACTGGTTGCCATGGAGACAAACAATTTGAGACGGATCAGGGACTGGAGGAGTTATGGGCTCTCTGGTTATTGCTTTTAATTTCTTTTCCTTCCTTTGTCTTCAGAAACCCCCTCAGAATCAACAATTCCCTTTCTTCAAATGTCCACGTGTTGCTTAGTATTCCGGCGACATCCTGACACAAGACGTTGAGGAACATTCCTCCGGTGTCGTGTACCATCATTCCAGTAATGTGTGCCTGGTCCGGTGTAATGCTATAGCCACAATAAAACATGAAGGCCAGCCTCTCTCAGCATTCATGCACTTTTTAGTTGACATGGAAGGAGATTTAAGAGTAAATATTTCAGATGTTGTATTTCATGAGGTTTGGATAGAAGCAGTAAAACTAGTGTTTTTGACAGGAGCATGTTCTGACAGACCAGAATCTGTTAATATTAATACCTTAAGAAAAACAGTTTCTTCATGCCGCTCATGAATATTTTTTTTTTAGATACTTGGGTCAGATATTGTTTATTATTTATTAATTTACTGTTTGTTTGTGTGATTCCCATGTTTGGAAAAAAAAAAAGTTTGAGCAGCTCCAGGACAACATCTACCCACTGAATTTGTTCTTGTAAAACTTTGTAATGAGCAAGGTATTGCAGTGTTGTTGTTTTTGAGGCCATTTCAGACAAGCATAGTATTTGTTATGGCCCACTTTACCTTTACATATTCATAGTTGGCTGGAAACATTATTAAAACTTAATTTTAAGGTCATTCAAAATGCATTTCAATAGCTCACAAACATGACAATGATTGAAGTTTTTAGATTTAACGGACTGTTTTCTTGCAGGCAGAGATATTAAACGTGAACATTGAATGTGAAAAAAAGTAAAAAATTGATGCAGGAGTTTGATGAAAGATGGGAAAGATTTGTTTAGATTTGTTTTCTGTTGAAGAAATGACATGGATATGTTAAAATATGTTGTACCCATGTGTGACACTGTTGCAATAATTGGTATTACTGGGTTAACCAAACACAATATAAATAATTTAATAATATAAATTAAGGGAAAATGTGATTAATTGTAATGTATATTAAAAAATATCAATATATTTATCCCTGTTGCAAAATGTATTTATTTTTCCTTTTCATCTTGCATTAAATACGGTAAAAACTGTTTTACAAAATGTTCAATGTTACACCACTGGCAAAACACTGTTCTGATTCATGTCCTCTGTTTTTTGTTTTTAAAAATGTACTTTATAATTCATAATACTATTGATCTCATACAGTAATACAGTTTATTCCAATTTTATCTATTTTTATTGTCTTTTTTATAGACAATAGTATATTCGTTTTGCTGTGACTATCTATAATCATTTATATTTTCACTTATATATATATTTTTTATGTCATCCTTAAAGGCATTTTCTCCAAACACTTACGTAAAACTACTGACATGAACAGTAAGTAAATCCTATCACGACTTTAGCAAAAAAACAACAAAAAGAAAACATGTTGTAATTCTATCCAATTACGGGATTACATTCACTTCCACAGTAAGCTTAGAAAGCTCCCATTTGTTTCTTTCTATTGAATTTTCGTTTCTGGTTCATTCAATTTTACGCTGCCGTTTGTTTTCATTACAAGGCCTCACAGAGTCAGTTAGTGTCAAAGAAACAGTGCAGCACCGAAGGAGCTCCGCCCTTGCATCGATCCAAGACCACGGTCAAGCATCGTAATCTACATGTTCTGGACTCCCACTTTATCACGACATTGCAAATGATCGAGACTTGTATTGACTTATTTGACGGTATGAGATTTAGTTTGTTCAACATAATGATCCATTTACTGTGTTGCCAGGCATTCAGCATAAACCAGATTTAGATAAAATCCTGTCTCCCACTTAGTGTGTCCCACCTGGGCCGACAGCAAATTATATATACATGGCAGCACCGGTCAGAAACTTGTGTCAACATAAGAATGAGAAGCTGTAGCAACGGAATCTATTTTTGAATCACTGCGATCTTTGAGCAATTAAACATCCACACTGCGTGCGCCTCCATTTTAAAAGCTGCAAAGGCAAAAAAAAAAGTAAGGCCTTCAAATGCTACGCTGATACATTTATATTTTAGTAGTATTTCGCACTTAATTGTGTGTTAATTTGAAATTGCATATTCACTGCAGCAAGCATACCTTTGCTTAACAATTACATCTCGTGGTAGTTGATAGTTAATTTACTTTTTTTCAGCATGAGCAGATCTTAGGACTTTACACCAGGAGAGACAAAGAGGGACACCAGAATTTCACTCATTTTCTACTCACCCTCTTGTCGACTAAAAGGTGGAATTACTTTCAGAGTAATCTGTTTATTTTTAGAGTTATAGGCATAGTTTTAATGTAGCGACTGGAGCTCAGTTGTCTTTGTCTTCGTCCAAAAAATGAGGCATTTGAAAACCATGGTGCTCGTTTGTAACGTCCATCTTGTATTGAAGGCTCAACATGAGTTATTGTTCCGAAGAAACTAAATTAAGTCTGTATATTTAACGTTAGTTAACGTCAGACTTTCAGTGCGACAGATTTAGGCTGCAGCATCCCTTAAAAACAAGCTTAAAATATAGACTTAATTCCTAATGTCGAGGCTTCAGACGATGATGGACATTACCCAACAGCATGGAGGTAATCGGATCTTCTTAAGTGCATCATTTTTGGTTTAAGATAAAGAAGACAAAAACTGAGCTCCAGTTGCTACATTAAAATGAATATGCATTTTTTTTCCTTTAACTCGAAATAAGGGTGAGTAGAAAATGAGTGAAACTTGAATTTTGGGTTAAATAACCCTTCAAGAAATATCAGCTTAAGTATAAAAATAGTAACACAAACCTAAATAAAAATTACAGAACAACATAAAACTATTTCTGTCATTAAGCAATTAGCATTTTCTTTAAGTATCCTTGGCGATCACTTGACTTACAAGAGTTTCTGGTGTGATATTTATCTTTTCTAGACACTCTGGGTCTCATTAAATCTACTCAGGGGCCAAAAAAAAGTACCCAGACCACACTTTGAACAAGATTACTTTTTGAAAACTAGCTGCTTAATTTCATGCTTTTTCACATTTCAATATTGATATGCTCTTACTGAGATTTAACCAAATTTGGGAATGATAAATATATCTTATTGAGCAAATGCAACATTTTCAGCTGGTCCGGGGTTTCAGCTCTCATGTTAGGACTTTTTCTCACAACACATTTAAGGCAAAATTCCTCTCAAAGAACAGCAATCCTTTAATTCTCTGATGCACTTGTAGCAATCCTATGAAACTGTTTCTACGTATTGATATTGCCTGTTTACTTCTCGGGTTTAATAGCAGATCCCAGCAGGGATTTTTAGAGCTAATTTGAAGCAGCTGGTATTTCTTCAGGTCTAGAGGCACGTTTTTCTCCCTCAATATTCTCCAGAGTGTGAGCCACGGGTCCGTGAGCCAGAATGTCACTTGCTACTGACAAAAAGAAACCCTCGAGGGGTCTCAGCAGGGTCCAGAAGCTCATCGAAAACAACAAAATCTGGTTCTGAAATGGCCGTTTGGTGATGTGAGGTTTTAGAAAATTGCGTTGAATCTTCATTGCTCCGGCGTGTTCATGTGAAAGTAGAATTAAACATGTTCTTCTTAAAATAAGACTCAGCCCGCAGTGACTTGCTGTCAGTGAAGATATAAGAAACACAATGTTCCCATGAGGCATGAAATTAATACAGTCGACGCGATGACATAATAACATCAAACGCAAATATGAAGGGTTGACGGTTGTGTGTTTTTAAATAGCTTCGACAGAAAAGGACCGGTTCTTTTATTTGACCAGAAATTAAGCTATATTTAAGATAAAAGAAGTAAAAAGCGGCTGTTGTTGAACCTCATGGTAATTAGTGTAAGATCATTTCAATAAATACTGTTTGATAATAATGATATAATTTTAACATAATAAATATAATTAATGATAATTCAATTTTTACCTATTTACCTATTACCTTGTTACCAAATAAATGTGTACGGACATTTTTACTCATATATACAGTAATTGCTGTAACGCTGCAGTAAAACTGCAATTTATGATAAAATAATAACAGCTTACCAGGAAAAAGATATTGTCAAGTTCATCTGCTTTTATTCTCTCTTCAAAGTTTTTCTCTTTTTTTAGTTTAATCCGTTCTTTACGCTGCCGTCTCCAGCATCTCACCATCAATTAATTAATCAATCCGTTCCATCCTGGAGAGCCAGCTCTGTTACATTTATAATTCACGGTGGAGTTTCTCATGTCGATCAAACTATTCTCTTACTTAGCCCTTTATCTCGTACCTGCACGCTAGAGCGCCACCTGGCAGCCATTAACCCATAATGATCGGTATATGAGCAAGTCCTTATTTAACTGGCATTGATTAATTTTCCATTTTTTAACCTCTTTTTTCCAGCTTTAGATCTTTACATATTTTAATATTATTACCCTTGTGTTATCTCAGGGTCAAGGTGACCCCGAAGCCCGTAAAAACAAATGTGTTTGAGGTATCCCTTCATCGTTCACCTTGAACCAGAGAAAACACAAGGTCACCTTGACCCAGACAAGGGTTAAAGGAATTTCATGTAAGCTAAAAATATTTGTTCAGGCTATATACTGTATGTATAAATATATATAATTTCAGGCATTCATTTTTCTATTATGATATATTGAGGATTTATGTTTTCTCTCTCCTTTTCTGAAGATATGGATTCGTAATGCTTAATGGAATATTTTTGGGTAGTTTTATGATCAATATTCTTTTTACACAGTACATTCAAAAGTGTTGGGTCATAAATAAAAGAGGCATAAACAAGCAGATTCACACCTTTTCTCCAACAATCCTTGTTAATGATTTATGTCCAAGGTGCCGCAAGAGTTGTAGTTGACGGCAGAGTTTTGGAAAATATCGGAATGTCTGAAGAAGCTGTAAATATTTCCTCAAGTTTCTGGCCTGCATCCACATTAATTTCCTAAATAAGATGTTATGGCTTAGCATGTCACAAACCCAATTATCTGTGATGGATGTTTGACAAGTTTCTGACAAGAACTAATAACCGTGTTGATCGTTCCCCCCCGAGTTCTCTTCCTCCCACTCCCAAATCCAGCCTTCCATCATTTCTTTGACAAAATAAACCCACAACATGCTGATGAATTATTCAAATTTGATCCAGGGGTGGATGAAGAGAGAGCCAGTGAGAGAGTGAAAGAGGAGTGGAGGGGAAGATGTAGTTTGGGGCCCCCCCGGCCGGCCCCGCCCGCCGACTCAACCTCCAGTCAAACCAATTACCATCCACACCCCTCCAGCTCCACAGCTCGGTACAAGGAGATGAAGTCAAAGTGGTTGTCTGCATTATTCTGCAGCCGAAACTGCTGCTGTGCAAAGATGGAGGTGATGGAAGTTCAGAGTGCACCACAAAGTGATTTCCTCTTCGGTGAATAACATCCTGCTGCAGTTAAGAGAGAAAGTGGGGAAGAAGTGGGAAGTTTTACAGAATGTTCTCTTTGAATTACTCTCCTTTTATTATCTTATCTTACACAAAAATGTAGATTAAGGCTGTGTGGGTGCCTCACTCTGCTAGGGATGTTTTTGAAGAACTAGACTTTTATTTAATGGCGATCTATTATGCTTTTAAGAGTTATCCACAGGGTTAGGAAAATGAAACATGGGTATTTTTTAGGGGTATTGGCAAGAACCTGGCGATACAATCAGTATAAAAAAAGGACAACACTACAATATATTGTGAAACTAGGGAAACAGCGATAAAATGGTAGTATTGTCCGAGTACTTGACTCTGGTGTTGCAGAATTTATTCGTTTGGAAACCAAAATAAGCCCAAAAATCAGCTTTAAAAGCTCCTAGAGCCGACTGTATCCTCTCGTACTCAGTCATCACGTGGATCTCGAGGGATTTAATTGTACGTTTAGCCTCAGACGATGTAATAATTGCAGCCATCTAGCGGACATTATTTCAATTGCAAAACAAAATTAATTAACAAACAACTTAAAATGTAGTTTTAAGTCAAAGAATATCTTTTTTTTAAATCGTCTTCAAATAAATATTGTGATGTAATTTTGTATCAATATTTTCTCACACATCTAGAAATCACCTAAGGGGCTGATTTGGCAAAAACTGCTCAGATAAATGTCTTTATGAAATTTTGTATTTGTATAAATGATCAAAATATAATTACATTAAGAAGAAATTAAACATTGATTCGATGCAAAGCTAGTCTTTGTGCGTCTGAGCTTCGATCATTGTGTTCCCTATTTTTAACCAGAGTAGTTTTTTTAAGCAATGAATGATAATAGATATATTCGTTATCAAATAAAAATTAATTAATTATTCATTTCACTCTGAGCTAACAAGTTTGTTCGTTTGACCTGTTGTGACCACTTTAATCAGATAGTTCCGTATATTGAAATAAAGAAATGTGTCTTCATATTTAAAACCTACTAGATAAAACTCTATGTTTAAAAATATCACGGGTTTCATTGAATTAATAGATCAGAGCCAAACATGATAAAGCAGAGAGTGACATCTAGTGGCCTTTTAAAATGAACACACTGTATCATAAAACCTCATCAACCCATCACTACTATGTCACATTAGGGAAACTGAAAAGTTGACTAAGGAAGCAGATGTCGTTTCTCCAGGTTTCATCAGACCTGATGTCAGAGAATCAACAGACTGCAGCGTTCACCAATATTTGTCTGGACACCAGGAGGTGTTCTGGGAAATAATGGGGAGACTAAGGCTCTTCGATTTCACAAGTAAACACACACATTTTTCATGATCGACAATGATGAAGGCTCTAATTTATGCTTAAGATGATCATCATTATTATAATTACTATGAACTACAAGTTATTATTTTACTCTCGTGTTGGACTTGATACCCTGATCTTTATTGTTGGTTAAATGGTTTAAAATAAAACAAAACTATCATCAACATTATTTTTATTGTATTGTTATGGTGTGTGTGTCTCTATTTTGTATTTGTGTCTCTGTTGGACTAGTGCTTTAAAGTGGTGCTCGTTTGTTTTTCTTTGCTGAAATAATGTGTTTGTTTTTCTGTGTTTAAATAACGTCTTTGTTTATGTGTTGAAGTGGTGTGTGTTTAAATAACGTGTTTACTTCCATGTTGTAGTGATGTGCGTTTGTTTTTTTTGGTTATGAAGGAATTTCTGTTAGTTTCCATTTCTGTTTCAGTGTAATAATGGTGTGTGTTTGTATGTCAGGGTTAGTTTAGTTTGTGGTATCTGTGTCTACATTTGTTGTGTTTATTGTTGTGTTTAAGGTTGGCTTGTTTATGTGTGGATATTGTGTCTGTCAATGTGTTAGAGTGGTGTGTGTCTCTTTTTGTGTTGTGTGTGTTTCTCTCTCTTTGTTTTTGTGTTTATTTTTCTTCATTGGGGGGGTGCATTTTTGTTTCTGTTTTGGTCTGGTGTGCGTGTATTTCTGATTTATCACTATGATTATGTGTATTTGTGTTTTTGATTTTGTGTTTAGGTTAACATTTTTTTTGGGGTGCTGTGTTTTTTTCCTGTATTCTTGTAGTGTGCATCTGTTTTGTTTGATATTTGTGAGTTGTTGTGTTATGGCCATGTGTTTTGTTATGTTGGTGTGTGTTTTAGTTTTTGTGCTATGGTGTTTTTTTTAGTTTTTGTGTTGTGTATGTGTTTGTTTTAGTTTATGTGTTATGGAGGTGTGTGTTTTAGTTAGTCCATGTGTTTGAGTGTTGAGGTGGTGTGTTTTGTTTGTGTTGTTTTTTGGGGAGTGTGGGTTTCGTGCGTGTCTGTGTTTGTGCATGTGACCCTTTGTCTGAATCTTAACTGCTGGATGAATATAATCTGGATTAATTTCATACAGCAGCTAATTAATCAGGAACATCACAGAGGAAACATGTTTGACTAAACCAGTCAAAATTCAGTGAAAAGGTGAATCATCACTTTGTGATCAAGTGTTTGTAAGAGTCTTAGCAAGAAAATTCTGATGAGTCACTTTTTTCTTTTTTGTTAATCATGATCGCTTCCCTCTTTCTTCCGTAGATCTAGATCTAACACCCTCCACTTGGCACACACCTCGGATTCAATGGAGGTCAAATGCCGGTCAGAAAAACAACTCGTAATCCCGAACGTGACTTCAGGGTCATTAACTGTCGCGCGCTAATCCTGACCTATCTACCAGCAGGATTTAATTGTCTAATATGTTAATATCAGTCCTTGTTAGGACACGTTCATTTACATTTAGATCTTGAGCCGATGGATTTAACCTTCGAGTCGGAGTGAACGTTTAGGTATAATTTAAATAAAACCTTTCATCATGTTGTTGTTAAAGACTGATGGTTTGATCATAGTTATATTTCCCCAATTATCCCCAAGGTTTCAAAATACTTGCTATTGATGACATTACGAAAACTGAATGGACTTTTACGAATTATTTTTAAGTAAAAAAAAGGCAATCCATTGTTTTTACACTACAATTCTCATTTGGGAACTCTGTATCCACATGTTATGGTCACATTCAAAAGAATAAATGAAAATGTTACACAGTCTTTACTGTTTAGAACTTGGGGCACAGTAGAAATACTGTTTACAATATGCCATTACAGAAAAAGTATTACAGTGTGCTTACTTATAAATAGTGCTTACAGTGAACACAGTATTACTTTAGACAAAAAGTAACAACAAAAAACAGGGTAAAATAAAAGCACAACTGAAAAAGAAAATACTGTATTTAATCCTTCAGCTTTGTGTCAATTATTGTTTTTTTATCTGCTGAGATATTTTGTTTTTGAACTGATATCGATCAAATGTCTTTATGCTGTTTTATTATTGTTTTTACTATTATGGGATTTTGTTGGGAGGTAAAGTTTGTCTGTTGGGGAAATGTAAGCACTGTGGAAATATTAAATACTGACTGCATATTGTGTGAAAACGGCATGAAATGTGTGAACGGTAATACCCATGCTGTGCTAATTGTTTTCAGAGTTTTGAAAATTCTACAACGAGCATTTTAAAATGCAGTGACTGAAAAAAGCTGTAAATAATAAGAGGTGTAGGACCAATCACAACAGAGTGGGTGTGGTTATGGTAAACAAGATGAAGCGTTTTCATTGGTCCAATAGAGGTCACAGATCCAAAACTTAAACCACACATTAGTTGCCCTTTAAGAAACGCTATGTGCCCCCCCCCAAAAAAATTCAATATAAAAACCACAATTTTTTTTTACAAGAATTAGAGGTTAAAGTAAGTGCACTAAAACGACAGCTGTTAACTGTCGTTAAATACAGTGAAATTGGTAAACTGTGATTACCTTACCATTCCCTGTAGTCCAACATAATTTTCACGGACTGACCTTGATACAAAAATGAATGATTGGCAAAAAAAACAAACAGGTTAAGTGTATAAAAAATACATCTCGTAACAGAAGATCTCTACGACAAGATGGTTCGTATAGAATTTGTTTTACTCATTTTTACTGACTTAACCATTAAATAAACCTTATTTTTGTATGAAGTGTCACGAGCCACAAGCTAATGCTACCTCGAAGAACATCACATTTTTTTTATTTTTTTTTTCCATCGACAGATCTTCAGAGAACTGCACAAACAAAAGTTACCATTCAATTTACAGAAAAAATATATAGGATTTCTCTAGTTACTATTAGAATAAGATTATTAAGATTTTTATTAAGCTTCTTTGTCACTTAAGCTGATCACTTCTCCGTATGAAAATAAATACATGGCAATAGAACTAACATCTTCAAAGTGTCTTTTCGAAACAATACTTCTGTGAATCTTCTCCCCCCCCTGCTGTGATGGATGCACCACAACCAAGGGGCAGATTTTTTTAAACTCTTTCCTGCTTCAAGACGCTAATTAAAACTGAATGCATTACTACACAGCTTTGCATTCTATTCATTCCAACATCACAACGGCAACATAAAAGAAGCCACAGGCAGAGTTTAGTCGTCTTCTGCCATGTATAGCCTCGCATGTGTCGACGGAAGATCATGTGGAAAATAGGACAGACTTCAAAAACTGTGTAAGTCAAACCACGAAAAGAAAAAAAGCTTCAAAATGATCTAAACATGTTTATTATTCAGGACGATTAGGTGTGTATCAATGGTTGCTGTAGGCTTCCGCACGATTAAACTTCACACCTGCCCATCTGTCATTGTTACTTCTCTTTATTGCAACGTCTGGTGTCATAAAGGGTCCTGCAATTAAACCCCAACATTTCATAGTAGTAACATGAGTCGGTGGATCCAATCGGCCCGGCGCACAAATCATTAGAATTGATCGAAGCAGCTTCTTCGTGTGAACATGTGGACATAAAGTGGTCGTGCCTGCGTATATCGACTGCTGGCATCTGTGAACATGGAGATGTACATTTATATTTCACACATTTACACGTCATCCATACGGTGAATGTGTTTTTATTACAGAGGAGTGGGTGGATTTCAGTGTTCTGCACATCCAGCTTTGCTTAAAGGAGGCGACAACCAATGAGGATCAAGGATACGGAGATGTGGGAGGAGGATGACCTGCTGTGGCAACCCCCGGTGAGAAACGCCGAAAGAAGAAGTCGATTGTTGCTGAAATGTATAATTTAAAAGCTGCACTTTGATGCCATAATATACCACATTTCCAGAATATAAGTCACTACTTTTCTATAGGCTTTGTACTCTAGTTTAAAACCACTGATGCTGCTGTTCTTAACATTTCTAATGGGTTTAACAGCCTCCAAGAGCTCTAGCAGGAAGACGAGTAGTAAGATTTGTGCATCATAACCAAACAGAAAAATGCATATAGTGGAGCTTTTAAGTTCAAGATTATTGATATAGACATTGACAAAGGAAATAAAGATAGTACCCGCATTAACAAATCGATGGTGAGATGTTGGAGACGGCAGCGTATAGTACTGTACCAATGCAAAAAGATGACAAAAGCTATCAGTTCATATAAGCAGATGACACAAACTGGTAGATCCAATAGGCTAGTTTTTGAAAGTATACCCGTGTTAATATGTCTTTATTACAAAATGTAAATAATAAAGACATGATGTTAAGAGTTTAGCTTATTTTCATGTGTGTTAAATGACAGTAAATAGTTAATTATTTGGCACATTATTAAGCTGCGGAGCTCAAACAAATGCTACAGGCAGCAGCGTACCAGACATTCAACTAGCTTGATTTTTTTAAACCTCTTTAGAAGGGAAAATGTTTATGTATTTCATGTCCTTGAAGATTATTGTTGCCATAAATGAGAAATCCTGCTTAAAGAGAAATTATATTTAGTAAAGTTACTGCAGTTTTTTTGTCTTCTTCTTCTTATCTTTCTATCCTTGTTCCACAAAATACATAAATAAATGAATGCATTAGATCAAGCGTTTTCATATACAAACACATTTTGAAATAGCAACACACTTGTTTTTAAGGCCTAAAATGTCCTCACACAGATGTTTGGCACACGATATGTGTTCTGCCCTAGAGTAACTATTGACACCCCCAAATATTGGAGTCATTTTTCTAAAAACTTTAAAGGGGAAAAGTTCACAAATGGACAACACATTTCTATCTCTCCAGGTCACACTCTGTGTTAACACCACAAAGCAGTTTTGAAGAAACTCAAACTGTGTCCCAGAAGGTTGCACAGTGCCTATAATTGTTAATAAAGTTCTACCCGATAGGAAAGAGAAGAGCCTCGAAAAAAGAGAAACCAGTTAGCAAACTAAGCAAAGCATCAGTTAAAAAAAAGAATGAGGTCACAGTTTGATGACCGTATCTGTAATGGAGAAGTTGAACCAGAACTTTTCTCCCACTGTTCTGTTCAAGTGTTTCGGGTCCAAAGAACTTGTCAAATATATTTTTCAATACTTTCAAAAGAGTGAAATAATTGAGTAACATTAGCATGTATCATATGCATTATCATAATTTAGAGAAAAAAAGCTAAAAAAGGATGAGATATACACAAGGATCAATTTCAAAAGAAAGATGTCAACAAAAGGTATTCATGCAATATTTGTAAATATGTAAAAATGTATATGTGAATGATGATTGTATATTATACTATTATTATTTATTTTTGAACATACACCTTTTATTTCAAGATTCTCAATATGAATGTAAACTTTTAAATAAGGGACAAAAAGACATATTCACCAAAATGTTAAGAAATAGTAGCCTGACTTGAAAGAGCTTGCAATTGTAGTTATGTAAATGGTTGTTGAAATTATTGCAATACAACTACACAAAGTAAAACTAGAATAGTGGAGCACAATATATTTGACAATATCAACATGATCAGCCTCACAACAATGCAGCTCTACTGCAGATTTACTCTGAGAGAAACAGTGAGAGAGTCAAGGAGCTCCGACAATAATATATCAAGGTTAAATAATGTATTTTTAAATTCAACTTCGAGTTCTATAAGCTTTGCACAAGTAGCTAACCTGCACAGTAATAGGTTACAGTACAGTGTGGTCTACAGTAATGCGGTTTACATTAACTTTGTTTCAGAGAGTTATGGAATTGGAGGCCAACCAGGCCCCTCATGAATGTATATATATAGATGAGGCAGGATTAGACCTGGACAAACGTGGTTGATATGGACAAAATGTAGTTGGAAAAAGGGCCAGAGTTGATGAACCAGGACATAAAGGTGCAAACATCAATATGTCTGCAGCAATAGCAAATTCAGGATTATTGCTAACAGATGTGAGGTTGGATCATACAATACTTTGCCTTCCTCAATGACCTCCACCAGCGCCTGGAACTTTGTTTGATACTTTTGTTAGTTTTGGACCTGGGTTGACATGGCTTTCCATCATTAGGAAGCAATTACAACATGGTTTGAAGTCAACCCAAGACTGGTACGTCTCTTCCTTCCACAATACAGCTTTCCTCTACCCCATAGAGGAGTTCCTTTCTGCATGGAGGTGAATGTTTATGACCATTAGTCACAAGAGCAGATATCCCTACTTGATGTTAATGAAAACATGTGGCCCTGATGATCACAGACATTAGATACAGTAATTTTGTGACTATTTTAAGTCCCCCCCCCGCCCATTTTTTATGTGTGCTTTTTGCTATAAAAACAAGTGTTGGTCTTTGACATAAATTCATTTTGAATCAGATTTCCAGTATTTCTGTAAGGTTAGTGTGTGCAGAGAAAATGTGTTCCATTTTGTAAAAAGTTAATTTATAGTTTAGTTAGTATATTTCAACAAAATCAAAGGTATTTGATATGAAAATGATCCATTTGACAATTCTGTTTTCACACTAATGTGTGAGTCTCTGTTAAGAATTTAGAAAAAGTATTTGAAGGGTTAGTGGGCTGAAGGGTTGTACAAAAAGAAAGGAAAAAAACAACTCCTAAAGCAAAGGAAATGTTAAAATTTGAAACTTTTCTACATCAGTTGGTTATGCTGACCTTATGAGGGCCACATAAATCCTGCAATGGGTCAAATGTGGCCCTGAGGGGACACTTTGCCCGGCTAAGGCAAACCGGTAAGAAACATTTTTGCTTTCAGGACATACATCAGCTAGGGCCAATCTTGTGTCAGCAGCTACTTCTACCTCATGACATTTATTTCTTCCCCAAAAAACAACAAAATAAAATATATATCAAGATTTATGTTCAAATGAAGCCATAAAATATTCGTCAAGGATTGTGAAGTAAATCATTTCCTTTTTTTCATCCATTATTTTTTTAAATAAAGGATATTCTGATCATATATCAGACAGTCATATAATTTTACAATAGTAAGTAATTTGTATTTGTATAGGGCTTTTCCAGACCAGGGTCACAAAGCGCTTAAACAATCAAAACAATACTTAATAAAATATATAATTTAAAAGTCAAGATAATACTGAGAACAATATAAGAGTTCCAGAAAATCAAGGAAAAGCCTGAACAAATATATAATAGAAAAAGATTTATTATGATTTATTATTGTAAAAATGAGAGAAAGAAAGAGAGGAAATTAAAACATACATATTGCCATGTTAAAATATCTTTTCATTAATAATTTAATAAATAAAATGTATTTTTTATGAAAGTAAACTTAAGGTCAAGGAATGGTCTGTAGTCACATTTTGCCATCTTAATCTTTACAGGGTTCAGTTTTGAGTGTCTCTCAAACAGATCTTGGACCTCTATTGTACTCATCAGTATGTGTCTGTTTTCATTAAAATATTTACATTAGAAAATAAGTTTAAGCCCCGCCCACTGAAAACACTACTTTTTAAAAAAGATTATATCTTGTTTACCTTAACCACGCCCACTCTTCTGTGATTGGTCAAACATCAAGGCGCGCATCATCAATCCTTAGAAGTCTCCACTTCCAAGGGACTCGTTGTATAAACAAAGAAGGGCGTGATTACACCTGGCTGGAGGAGGAGTGAAGCCATTATTACGTCATAATGGACTCTGCTCTCGTAACCTCTTATTTGCCGAGATTTCAGACGAGGGAAAGCTTTATCAAGTAATAACTATAAAACATGGTCATGATGAGGGACTTAGTGCATCTTCGAGAGGAAGACTTCAACATTTGAATCATGTGAGTGAGTCAGGAAAATGTAATTTCACATTAGTTGCCCTTAATACTTTATTTTAAACTTTGTTGCTGTTTTTTCTAACCTACCACACTTTGTTTCTGTCGCGTTATCTACTGTATATGTCACACCTTGTTTATGTTTTCTTATTTAAACCTGTTCAGATGATACGGATATTTACTTGGAGTCAGCGTCTATATACAGAAATTTCTAATTAGCCACGGGTCTAGATTGCAAGATTCTGTATGCACGGAATGACACACGATACACTCTCAACCTGGTGTGCACAACATGCATGACCAACTCAGCGATATGTATCTACATGATTCATATCCCTAAAGATCACTATGTCTATTTATAAAGGTGTTCAACTTCAGTCCACTTTCAGGAAGTATCCTCTTTCAGACACTTGGCAGTGTAAAAGGATGCCGTTCTGTCCCGCCATCCGTCTGGAACACAGATAACTTTAAGATCGAGGAATCCTACGTAGTGTTATCTTTTCATTATTATGGACTGTAGAAAACGTTGGAATGAAAACAGTGTGAATCAGGCAACAATAATAAGTTACAGTTTATTAATAGTTAAGTAGTCATAGTCGTGGTATCATGGGGCCTAAAATATCACCGGGGTGGTTTCCATCGAGGCAAAAACATAACCCAGAGTTTCCTTTCACATGATTCTTCGACGCTATTTCTTTCAAGTTTCTGCCTGTTTAAAGTTAAGATCTATTGGTACAATGTTATATTGGTTTCTTGACGGCTCTATAAATGTTTTAAACACTTAACTTAGTTATTTTCTTTAAAAAAAATAATTATTTTTGGTTTATGTTTAGCTCCTAACATCAATTGTGACCATGACACTTTTATTCAATGTCAAGTTATCCCAGCATTGTAATCGTCCCATAACATTGTCGGACGGCTCTGACACACTTTATTGCCTTGTCATTTGCTTTGAAGGAACCGTGTCCATCTGTCAAAGTCTATCAGTTTCCTCCGGATCGACTGTCCTCTTGGCAGCTCAGTGGTACAAATTGAACGGATGCTTTATGACTGCTGATTGATGGTTGTGTCTGTCTGGCCTTTGCTTTCATCGGCGCAAAGGAGGGGAGTGTAACTAACTTTTCAAGAGCACCGCAACTGAGAGGGAAGAGCACAGATTACAGAAATGTAAATACACAATATTTAGCACTCTCTGACCCAGAGAAAGTGTGTGGTGAGGTGCTCACATGACACTTAAAGAGTCTGCGGGTCATCCAGGCAAAGTTATGTAGCCAAGAGAATTTAAAAATATATATATTGAGAACTACTGCGAAACCCTATGCGTAAAATTAAATTATGCAAACCAGCTAATTAAGCATCAAACTGAGAAATACATATAACAATTATTAAAAAAGAAAAAATATATATTGAAATGTTTCTTGAAAATAGTAACACATGAAATTGAACTAATGTGAAAGAGGTTATTAGACCGGAGTCAATTATGACGTAATAATGGATTCACTCCTCCTCCAGCCAGCTGTAATCACAGAAAACTTAACACAGTGGTATGATCAAGATAGATAAATGATTGGTCAGACACTGACACATTACATTATTCATTTCTTTACACATAAGTTGCTCTACAGCAGAGAAGACATTGCTTCATGAAGCTTCTCCAGTACCCTTTTAAATTAAGTATATTCTCTTATATTCATGACACCGTGAGGGGGAACAGTTGGTTTGCACCAATATTACTATTGCTATGGTAGCCACAAGTAAAACCACCCAAAGACATTTGTAAGTATCTCATTCTTCCAACCATATATATATAAAGTATCAACATTGTGACAATGATGTTAGACCTCATTTTGTTCAGGAACTATTCCTCATATATTTTTTAAGGTAGAAATCTTGTTTGAATTAAATTCACAAGAAAATGTGTTTTACCCCATATCACTAAATTATACATAGGAATTTATACATCATTTTTGTCTCTTTATCTTAAACGAAGAGTCTTTTGAATTGTCAGCTATATATTTAGGTCTATTTATAAGATCTTTCTTACTTTAAATAACATTTAGCACAAACTTCTTTTGACAGATGTGATAGATGCTGTTTATGTTAAGAGGAGGAAAGAAACTAATAAAAATATGTTTTCTCATCTAAAATGTTATTTAAAAAAAAAGGTAAGGCATAATACAGGGCAAAAATAAAAAACAAGCCTTGGATGGAAATCAGGTGCTGTATTTCAACTGTATATGTGATGCAATTCCTGCAGAGTTGCAGCGTCAGACGATTGTCTTGGTGGTTACGGAGTTCACTAGTCAGACCCAGAAGTTACAGTCCGGGTTTTTATATCAGTCCTGTCAGGGGCAAAAAGAATGAGTCATAGCATTTGAAAAAAATAAAACTCTCTAACAGTTAAGGCACAGTGAAAGAAAATGGCATCTTAACCTTGTCATCGTAGAAGATTCTTTGAGCATTCCAAGGATAATCACCCCCTTTAGGCGATAAACAGCATGGACCGCTGCACAAAGCTTTTTGTATTCCCCTGGAACAAGCACATGCCCCCACGCTATTTACTCTGCTGCTAAGGAAACGCAAAAGGTTCGGCCACAAGCTACTGACACAGGTCAATCCCTCTGGAGAGGACTAAAGATTTGTGTCAGGCTCAGCGGTAATTTCTCAATAACGGAGACGGTAAAAACAGCAAACTCCCTCTTTTGCTATTGCAGTAGCTGAATGTCTGTTCATTCAGTGTTACTGAAATCAATAGAACACGTTTTTCACTCAAATATGAACCACATTTTTTAAGTGTAGTGACAAATAAGTCATATTTAAAGATTAATTTCAGTGTTTTATGTTGCTGAAGCCTTAGTTATGCTTTATAGGAAGGGTACAAAAAGTTTGTAAGTCCTATACATCACCTTGTGCTGCATGTAGGATTGGTCAGCACAATTCGAGAAACAGACCAAATGTTGAAGGTCGTGTCAAGTATGTAACCATGGTCAGTTAAATGAGGACTTTGTCACTCGATCCTTCTTGTTCAAGTTACATAACTTTGAATGATAAACATCAGGGTGAGGCAGCAAGGTGAACAGAAAATAGCTTTACGTGCTCAGCTGTGACTCACATTTCAAACAAGTTGTAAGAACTGTGAGCATGTTATAGATACAAAGTCAGCTCAAGCAGAGAAGAAATTTAGGCACCAGGACTACTCCAAATTATTTGTGGCTCCAGATGGTTATCTGGAGCCGCAAAGACATCTGAAAACAAAGACAACTAATAAACTAAGAAATACTGCAATATTTGTTTGATTTTCAAGATTAATGGTGGCATTTTTTTGGAAAGGCACAGATTTGTGAGAACATCGCTCAGAGGTTTCACTAGGATACTTAAAATAGTTTCTTTTTTCACTTTGTGAAACTGCCAGAGAAAATATGCTGCTTTGGTCCTTGGTGGGTCTATCTAGGGCCACTATGAAGGTAGTCGGGAAGGTCGCATTTACTGTCTACTCGTCCCCAAACTTGGGAAGAAAATAAAAGGAGAATCCAAAATATGAATTTCCAAGTTGAGATGCAATATGTATCCACAGTTTATGCTAAATTAGTTAGGGTGATGTAGTAATAGTGAGGTAGACTCGAAGCTAAAGAGGTAGAAACAAGATGGAATACATGTGAGGGAATAAGAGGGAGTGATAAAATAAATGCTGGGCGAAGACGAAGTGAGTCGATCAGACTAAATGGACTATTTAAGCAAAGTGAGGAGGAGATTGCAGGCAGGTTGAAACATGTGGAAACAACTGGACGAAATGAGCTGTGACAAAAGTGTAGCAGCAAGAAACAAAGACAATTCACCAACCTTTTTTTGCAACTGTGAGCTACTCCAAGAGAACCCGGTGAGCCAAAGGATACCATCAGTTTACTTCTGCAACAACTTGAGATATATAATTATGAATTATAAATGTTATTACTCTAATACAGTAATCACATTATTGGTTCTTCAATAATTAACCATTGGACAAAAAGAAACAAAAACAAAATCAAACATAAAGTTGGTTATTGTATGAAACCGGTACTTTTGAACAGGCTAAAATGGGTAACCCATGGTTTAGAGTAACATCATGTAGATGTATTTTTGACGGCTAAAAACAATCTCTTGCTGTACTTAATGAATATATGTTTTACTAATTAAATTCCATATATAACTTAAAAATATATATAGTTTGTTACTTATATTTCAAGTGGTCCCATCATATTAGGGTGTTTTGCTTAATACTGTATTTGTTATTTTTCAGCAGCATTCACATATTGTTATTTGGCCCCTCAGTAAATTGATTTGCCCACCCCTGGTTTAGAGACTTTGGCACATATATATTTTCACTGGAAGTCATGATGAGGGATGAGACCAGAGAAACAGACTGAGATGGTTTGACAATGCTGAGAGTTAAGAAAGGAGACAAAAAATAGAAATAGCAAATCAAACCTTGAAGTGGACAGGTGACAAAAGGTTAATGTGAAAGAGGCGGACTTGTGGCAACTCCTCACGGCAAACTAGTAGAAAGTCTGAAGTTTTATTAAACCTTTAACTCTCACGTGTATGAGTTTATGATGAATAATGATTGTCTCTTTATTTAGTGATGGACAAACATGAAAAAGAGGACATTTGGACTGAGTCATATTTCCAAGAACAAATCCTTCGGGACATGAGTGAAATAAAAAAGGAAAGGAAGAGATTCAATTATTGAGCCCTTTTGGTTAAAATATGGTTCTGGCAGCAGTTAAAAGTTCCGGCGGCAGAACTTCAAGGTTCACAGGAAGGAAGTTGAGACATAAATCCCTAGAGTAAGTGGACATACAAGCTACTCTCCTGAAGCTTTAAGGTTAAAGGTTAGTTAAAGTTTTTTTTGTTTTAGGGTTATGATTTACAACTAACAGACACCAGATATTGGATGGCAAAATGGGTTCTACATCTTCTTTGGCTAGTAGTGATGGGTTGATGGGTTGCCTGATGATACACTGGTGTCGTGAAGACACTGTATGATGATACAGCTGTGTAGTGAAGACTCTAAGTAAGTCTCTAAGTTTGAAAATAATGACAGGTTTCATTGAATTAGTAGATCAGAGCCTAATATTATAAAGCAGTGCCATCTAGTGGCCTTTCAAAATTCAAACACTGTATCTTGATACACTGCCTTCACTACACAGATGTTTCAAAAGGCCTTGTCACAAACAAAAAAGTGTTTGAAATCTTTGACCTACATGTCAAATTAAATTGGATAATGAACCCCAGGCATAATAATATAATAATGAAAGTTGATACTAGTATGTTTTTCTTAAACCACCAGAGTGAGACATGAAAATATTAAATTAAACAAAGTTTTTTTAAATGTTGTTATTGGTCCAAATTGGTTGTTATAAATGATTCACTTTGGGGTATTAACACTTAAAACCTTTAGTGTGCCAAATTTAAGTCGTTGACATGAATTATTAGCAGGATGAAAATAGGGGCCAAAATTAGACCATGGTGTCATTTACCAGGTCAGACGACTTCAAGAAGACCGCCGACAATGTTGACACGGAGACCTCCGCGTGCAAAAGGATACCACGAATCCTGACTCTGATTTCTGCAACGGGCAGAAAGTATAAATAACTCCACGCTAGGTTGCTATTTGGACCATCAGCACATTCTGATAAATATTTCCTGTGTGATGACTCACGACTGCTCATGCTTCAGTCAGAAGGAGAATTTTAATGCTGTGAGGAGTTGAGTCAAGGTGAGCAGCAAAGGGATTTTTTATTTTTGGATTCTTTATAGATTGTAGAAACTTCCTCGAATCAGTACAAAAGCAGACGCAATGCAATATAAACCTGTTGTCCTAGATGTTCTCACTCGCACTTGATCTGTTGCTGGACAGATGAGTGACACAGAAGCTATTTAATGGTCAGACTTGGGAGCGATGTGCCACGTTGTGTGACTGCACCCTGGTCTGTGATATAGAGAGCCTTTAATGGAGGCTCAGAGTGTGCTGATCTATAACCTGACACGCTCAACGTCTGAAAGCCAACTCTTCTCAACCATCTAACCCCCGCTTTGATTAACTGTCAACTGAAGAACACACCTTTCTGCAGGTAGTTTTTCCACCACAACACACATTCAAATACAGTTTTGACCAAACCTGGTCACCAATGTTTCAGGATTTGAGTTCATTGAGCTAAACATCAAAAGAAAGATGTTAGAAGATGTAAATATAAGAGGCCAAAACATATAGAAGTAGTTCCACACTATCTTAAGGAAAGGCATAATTGTAGCTCAAGAATGAGATAAATAGCATCGGGTTGCCGGGGAAACAGCATGTTTTTCTCTCCCCAGCTTCATCATTCAGCTTTGCCCAGGGGCCCCGAGGTGTTCCAGGCCAGCTAAAAGACATCGTCTATCCAGCGTGTCCTGGGTGTCCACCTTGGTCTCCTAGAACCTCAGCAGCGAGGTGTGCGATGTATCGCATAGAATGAGGGGCTCTACCCCTGGATGACCACACTGCTCACCCTATTTCTAAGGCAGAGCCAAGTCCAAGGAGAAAACTTATTTCCACCACTTGTGCACATGATCATGTTCTTATGGTCACTACCTATTCGTGAGCATAGGTGAAGGTAGCGACGTAAAGTGACCGATGTACAGAGACATTTGCCTTTTGGTTTAGCTCTCTTTTGACCACCACAAAACTGCTTACGATCCCCAATCCGCCCATTTATCTCAAGCTCCATTCTTACCTCACTCGTGAACAAGTCCCCAAGATAAAGGTTCTCAACCCCAACCTGGAGAAGTGTCCAACCTAATTCTGACTCGGAATCAGATTTGAAGATGCTGATTTCAAATCTCAACTCTCCTGACTATAGGTTGTACTACTCAAAACCAAGTCTTCATCTTGCCAATTGGTGGACTGTAATATCAGTCTTGAAGGACAATGAACAATGTTTTTCCTCTCCTTTAATGATACACGACTCCACAGAGATCTCTTAACAGAATGTCACAAAATCGACCCTGATATAAAGCTATTGTTCTTTAACTTTAAAAGCAATTAATGACAAACTGGACTTTCCTGACTTATTCACATGTTTCAGATTTTGAAGTCTTCTTCTCCAACGTGCACTAAGTCCCTCATCAAGACGACGTTTTGAAGTTATAACTTAATAAAGTTTTCCTCCGTCTGAAATTTCGAGAGGTTTCGAGAGTGAATCCCATTATGATATATTGGCATTCAGCTGTAATCCAACCCCGCTTTGCTTATACAACGAGTCTGTTGGAGGTACAGACTTCCGGGATTGATGATGGGAGCTGACACACCTTGATCACAGCAGAGTGGGCGTCAAAATTAACGTTTTTTCTTTGTAGATTCTACATTACATCTTATATGTTGTGAATTTTAAATAATAACAATAAAAAATAACAATATTAAACCTCATCAAAATTAAGCCAGTGGATTTTGAGGTCACTAGATCCAGGAATTGGACGAACCAGCTGTACTATTTATCTATTTAAGTAGGGTCAAGGTATCAGGTAAAACAAGATTTCTAACTAAATATCAAATCGTCATGTTGAATTATTTATCTGATTGTTCAATTCCAGGCAATTGTCTTTTTAGCATATAACTTCTTAAATATTCTACATATATCCTTCATCATGAACAAGTATTTTGAATTAAAGTTTCTTCATAACAAGCTGTTTAATTTAAATGAATGTTTTAATCAAAAGTACCACTCCCACCTAACACGACAAGAGCCTTGTCTCCACCTCTGTATCCATTGTGTCTCACACACTAAAAAATCTTTTTGACAGCAGCGAGGGGTTCAGTCAAAACACTCCTGCTGCTGTGGCTCTGTTTATTCTAGTAGAGGTGAGCAACACTGAGAGGGGCTTCAGCAGGGTCTGTGGCTGGCTGGATGCGTGCAGCCCCCCGGACTTGGTCGGTGGGAGGGGAAGAAGTTTCCCCCAAAGACAACAAGCTTTGGATCTGTGAGGAAGACGATGCCTTTCTCTTCTCGCGCGGACTCGCAAGCTGTTCCCTGGATTTGCTGAGTTCTTCCTCTCTTTTTTTTTTTAAGTTCTTCAGCGAGACGGTGGAGATATTTTGAGTTTGAAAGGATGCTCCCACGGGTCAGCAGGATTATTTACGTCGTCTTTTTCTGCGTCTTCCATGGAGGCTTTATCAGGTGGGGCGCACTTTTTTACTCCTTATCCCCGCTCTTGTTTGCGCCACTTTAAACTTAGATTTAACTGGTTTCAACTGCGGATTTAATACAGTTGCTCCATATTTGTGTCACTTTAAAGCGTGGATCATGTATATTTATAACCACTGAGACGCGCGCGTCACTCCATTCCACAACACGTTTGTGTCGAAAGCGCAACGACGCACCAGAACCAGCCTACCTGTGGATCTCCGTGACCCGGATTCACGTCTAATTTCAGTCACGATTTACGCATGGATACACCTGTTTTATGCTTTTTAACAAATACAAATAACACGATCACTTATTCTTCCTTCGATCAGGTCGGTGGTCATTATGTTACGGTAATGTATTGCAGACCTGCCCACTGCACACGTTATACATAGTGAATATAATCTAATGAGTATATGTACCTACAAGTCTGAGGCAGTTGTGCTCACAAATTAAACTAGACAAAGAGCCCCAAGTTGGTTAAAAATGTGATCAAAGGGGATTTCTAGAGGTTTTATTGTATTCAACTCCATTTTTATTATTGCAACTTCTTTATATTTTTGTTGTGTCGCCTCTAGTTCTATATAAATAAGGTATGAACCAATACAGGTGGTCCAAATCTGCGTTTAAGCCTTTTATTCACGTCATGAATTCAGTGTCAATAGATTTGATCCAACCCATTTTAAGTAATGTGAGCTATAATTGCCATCTCAAATTGTATCTTTGTCAATAACAGGTTAAATAAGTACAGAAATCCAATAAACAGCAGTTGGTAGGGTAGGCTGGAATATCATTTAGGGATTCCTTGGATCTTGTCTCTCCAGTTGAGATGAACTTTTGACTTTTTAAACATCAAAGATGGACCTAAAAGGGAGAAACTTTTTAATAAGCGTGGGAATCCAGGAAATTTAATTAAATGATTAATTGCGCCGCCTCAGGTGGCGATGGAGATTAAGTTATCTCACTTAATCTCACTTCTTCTTCCACCTTTTTTTTTTCCATCCCTCCCAATCTCTTGGCGTCAAAACTTTTATTTGCGGCGGACACTTTCCTTATTTCATGCCCTGCCAACCTCAGGTGAGAGTGGAAGGGAATTAGGATCTGCATAATCCTGGAGCGGAACAGAGCGGTGACTCTGTGAACCCAAGAGCGAGTGGAGCAGCTCCTACATACCGGAGAGAAGGAGTCCTACAACGAAATGATATGCTCCTTCTCTGTGTGTGGTGGGTAGCGGGGTGGGTGGTGGGCGGTCGGCAGGTGTAAACGAAAGACAGGCAGAATCTGATGCGGGGGGGGGGGTAGGGACGCCGGTAATGGACCATTCTGTGATGGAGAAAAATGGAAAGGGGGGAAATTGAGAAGGTGATTCATTTAGCTGGAGGCAGCTGTAGAGATTAAGAGAAAAAAGGTGAAGATGGGAGGAAGATGAGAAGGTGAATAGTGGGGGCTGTCACCGTGCACGGAGTCAGATTGTCAGGTAAAGAAGCATTTGAGCTGGATCGACACGATAGCGGCTGTGATCGTGGATGGAAAAGCAGATGACGGATGAAGGATATTTGCAAAAGAAAAAAAAGATAAATCTGAGTTGTAAGATCTGAGGTGTGTTTCTAACACATGGATGATCTTGAAGATTAGCTACTGGGATGAAGAGTTTAAATGACTCATATTAACATCTCTGATTTGTAATTATTATTAACGTAAAGCAACCGCAGTATCCACTCTGCTTACTCGTGCTTAAAGGATAAGAAATGACTTGAGGGTTAGCCAAGGGCATGAATTGGTGATATGTTGCATCAGCTCAGGTGGATTTTGGTTCTTAATGATTTATAACAAGCCTGGTGCTGAACTCTTTTTAACTTTTCTTTTTAATAAATATAACCTTTGCTAATATAACTGACATTGGTCAACATGGAGTTAAACCTCTAAGTGTCCCGAGTGTAATGAAGGTCACAGTGAAAGTTAAAGTTCTTTGTTGGAAGGTCAAGAGTGAACCGATCATTCCCGAGGGTCTTCCCCTGAAGTCCAGCAGAGATCAACAATGTGTCACATCTCTGTTTAACATAAATACTGATGTGCAAATATTTGATGGTAATGGAACACATACAGTATTACATTAAAGGATGGCTTGTTCTATTTGTTTCTTTTTGTTTGCATATATTCCATATATTTAACAAAAGAAAAAATAAATTCCTAGAGAAATATGTACTATTCTGTCAAGTATTTTTTCATTAAGATAGTTAGTTTTCTTCAATGAAAACCCTATTTTTACTGGCAAAGTCTAAGCTTGTCTAATAGTCCAATGAATAAACCTATTTTATTGAGCTTTGTTGTGAGTCTAAAGGGCCAATTGGCCTGACGTAAAATTATAAAATTATCCAAAAAAATTGCCTGAATCGAAGCTATACCAAATTGGTATGGTAATCTTTTTTTCCTTTAGCTATCTGCTATTGTACACAGTGGAGGTCACTGGCCTTGGGCTGCATCTGTACTTGGACATGAAATGGATGGCCCAAGAATATCACCCCACAAGGCCGCAAATGGCTTAAGTTTAAGACCCCTGCCTTATGGCCTAACAGGGCCCTGACCCCTTGCTACTTGTAGAAGGAGGTCAGTCATACTCTGGACAGGTTGCCAGACCTTTGCGGGGCTTGCATACATAAGATAGCAACTTGAATCTATAAATGTTTGAGTCATTTACCCCAAGGTAAGGTTTTAGCACTCACTACCTTACTGGTACTTCACTCTGGATTGTACTTCACTTGTTGCACAAAGCAAGTGAACCAGTAGTATATCTGAATACAATCAACAAATTATGTCTATTTTAAGTACAATCAAACAAAATGTATTGTCAATGTAATGGCCTAATTATGTCTGGCTTTTTTCCACAATATAAGAGCAGGAAATGCAGATTCATTACATCTGTAGCGACTCTTAGGCGTCACATCAAACAGATAAAAAGGATGGTATATTCCAACAGAAAATCAGTTAAAATCGGTCAATTATAGAGCAGAGAGTGCCACTTAGAGGTCTCTGAAAAATTGATTCTGCTTCATGAAGCTTCATCGACCATCACCAGTCAATTCCAATTTTCAAGCTTTAGGTTTGACCCCACTATTAACCAAACAGAGACCATATATTTGCTTTTTTTTTCATTATAATTTCATGATAAATATAAAGGTCTTCTACCCTTCTGGACTGCCATTTAGATTTTCCAATAGCTTTAGACCTGCTGAATGTTGACTGTTCCTTATAAGTTGAAACTTGAAATATTTTGGGAAGTCATATTTTGTGGTCGTAAGCCAACCCTCAGTGTTAGTCAATCATGTTTGGTGACCCTTAGATATTCCTCCAGACACATTAGACACTCGCGGTCCACATACTTGTGTTATGTGTGGCTGTGTTACCTGGACCTGTCAAATTGATATTATGATAAATAATAATCATTTGACCTCTTCCTTGTAATGCCCAAATGTTCCTAAGAGAAGGGACTGTAAACTTTAGACACAGAGGAGATTTTTGATACTGAAATAAAGACTCTACCAAAACAGATTTTGTATGCTTAAAAACCCAATCTGACTACATTACTCTTGATCAACTTGGAAATCCTTATGAAAATAAAAAGTCTGTCTCCAGTACAGGCTCTTGATTTAGTGAATCCAACAGTGAATACAATTTAAAAGAATTATGGATGTAAATCCTACTACAGAGTGTAGTGTCTGTGTTTGATGTACTTAACCGAGTCAACAATTCTCTGAAACCTTTGAATAACCCCTTTCAAAATGAAGCGTGGAAAAAAAAAACTTCAAACATTGGTGGAAAAAACAAACATTGCAGGGCGAATACAAAATTAAAAAAGCGCAGCAATTGGACTAGAAAACTATCTCTCTGTGATAGCTTTAATTAAATTCTGATGGAATTCCCAACTTGTGTGGAAATGTCAACAAGGAAGAAGGTGGCTGCAGGCTAGTAAACTTTAAAGAGAGCGGGACTGGTAATATTATGTTGCTTTAATTTAAATGATTTTCTACTTACCAGAAGTAGAAATGTGTGCTTGAATGCACGGTGATACTTATAATTAACTTTGACGCCTTTTAAGTTGAAAATCCTGCTTTATCTGAGAAAATAAATAAAACATTTGACTAAAATACCTATTTTTTTTTAAATACACAAGGAAAGAAAAAATGGAGGATTACTGAGAATGCAACTCTTCTTGTTCCCGATGACAAGGGATCTTTCGACACAGTCAAGCGGAACGGTCCGGAGCAGAGAGGAGTGCTGATGATTAGGAAGCATGATGGGAAGACAGATGGGATCTTTATGTGAGTTAATGACTAAAAAAAACAAAAGCCAAACGAACACATTGCAGTTGCTAGTTGATCCTTACGCTTCCAGTGTTGCAGACACAATACAGAAATGTGAAATAATGAGAATGAAATAAAAATAGATTCATAAAATAAAATAAAACAATAAATAAATATTACCATAAAATGGCATATCAATGAATAATTAATTTTAAAACAAATCCATTTAATAAAACAATTTTCATGATATGGACAGAAGGCGTAGAGAAAGAGTTCTTGAACCAGGCAGTCCTTTATGATATCATATATTAATTTCAAAATAAGAATAAGCAAAGGTTTTATTGTCTTAGCATCGTAGCAAGAAAAGTGAGCACCAGATGCTACATTAACTTAAAGTAGTGGATTACATTAAAGTAATTTCCAAGCCTTAGTCGAGTGTGAGTAGAAAATAAGTGAAGTTTAAATTATATGCAGTATTTATTGAATTATATATAGTAGCTGGAGTCGCAGATTCAATACGTCTGTCATTGAGTGATAAAATAATGCAACAATGCAGATTTGAGAAGCTTCAGGATGCCCTGTCTTTTTTTTAGGGGTCATAGGCGGGCACCCTCAGTTTAAAAAGGATTGGAGATTCAAACAGAAAATCTGTTTAAATCAATCATGGAGCAGAGAGTGCCACCTACAGGGCTCTGAAAAAAAGGGGTTAATGCTAGTGATAGGTTGATGAAGCTCCATAAAACGATGTCTTTTTTCGCCTACTGAAAAAACAGGAAACCATTCATTCATGTCTGCGTCGATCGTTGAAGCCGAACTTTCAAAGAAAAAGTTAAAAAGTAACAAGTGCTCAGAGTGGCATTAAAGCCTGTGTACTCACAAGCTGAGCTCAAATCCTTGACAAGAACGTGTCTGACAGCTTTCTTATCTGCACATTGGGTCAGTGGACATTCAATGTGTTTGGATAGATGGTTTGGGTGAAAGCTCGCTGATGGTTCCTCGCTGTCTGCTGCCACCTTCACTGAAAAGCTGACAAGTCTCCGGGACGGATGTGATGGATCGTGTCCCGTCCATTTCAATCCACCCCAACGTGACTCATTGCCGTTTATTTTGTGTTAAATGTCCCTCAGAGCAACTGTACAGTAGAAAATAGCTCATCAAGAATACATCTGAAACCCCAAAGCTGTCCTCTCAACAGGGTAATGAGACGCTGACAGATTTTCTCACAAAGCAAATTTCTAATAAAAAAAATCACGTCTTTACCATCTGCAGACCAAAGAAGCTAATTGTGACCCATTTCTGCTCCCGGCTTAAACATAAAAACTGAAGCTGGTGGATAAATAAATGCATCATGAAGTGTAACTGATGCGCACCGGCCTGGGGTAAACATTTAATCTCTTCGGATATATAGCCGGCTAATGCTAAATTTTAAAAGAAAAAAAAAAAAAAGAAGCAGATCTGTCCATCAATCGTAGCGACAACTTCAAAAACATTTCAGTCATGCATCGTTTCAAGTCAAACGTGTTTCAAGACAAGATAGTTTACGTCAAAGGGATATAATCCGCCCCCCCCTTCTGACCATGATTTCACCCCACCCTCATTGAAACAGTCCAACAACACTTAAGAGAAGAGCCGGTGGATCAGAAATGTAAAAATTAGATTCAGGAAGTTAAATGGCTGTCATAATCCATGCCTAAGGATGTTGCTGCAACACAGATTTCTTTTGCTTTTCAAGTTAAGCTATGCTGGAACCAAACTTAGTATCTGGATTCAATCCATTTGATTTAATTCAACTAGAGATTTGAAGATTTGAAACAGAAACAGAAGTTTTTCCAAGAACCCCTGCTGGAAGGCGAGTTTATCAAAAATACTTTTTAATTTTTTTTGGCTTTAAATGTTATACACACATTTTGGGGGGTTTTATCACACAAACTGAATAATCTTACATTTTGTAATTTACAGTCATTCTCAGCTTTTAAAGACACCATATGAACAAGTCAAGTGCTGTTTATTAGTGATGTGTTGATCACGCCTCATGATACAGTTGTGTAGTGAAGACACTGTATCATGATACAGTGTCTACATTTTAAAAGGCCACTAGATGCCACTGGCTGCTTCATAATGTTTGGCACTGATCTGCTTTAGGACCCTGGTCTAGAAAGTCACTCTAGAAATAACCATTATTTACTTACTTATTTACTAACTCAATGAAACCAGGCAATATTTTCAAACGTATAGTGCCATCTAGTGGCCTTTCAACATACATCACAGGTGTATCATGAGGCCTTATCAACACATCACTAATGTGTAGGATAATGCTTTGTTATAAGGGTGACTTTGGTTCAGTGGGCTATAGTTGTTGCCAATTATTTTCTTTTTGAATCTTATTCCCCCTTAAACTTGTCAGGTATCCATGTGATTCAACTGCCTCACCTCAGGGAGGCGTACCGACAACTTGGGAACCACTTGATTTTACTTTTAATCCTACTAATAAAATGTAATTGTATCAAATAAAAAGTAATAACGATTATGCTACAGGAAGGGGGATGGTGTGTCTTACCCAGAATGTTGCATTTTCAGCACCAATTTATCTGTTAAAATATAAGTAAGTAATATTTGTAGAGCGCTTTGCATTTTGAAAAACATGCTGTTTGATCATCTTAAGATATAGTAGATTAGCATCAAGTAAATATCAAGAATGCAACAGTCTATCTTGCTATTGAAGACAATAAAACAAAGAAATTTGGCTTTAAAATGTGGCTTGAGAAGATTTGCTGGATTGCACTTTCAGAGTTGGAAGCAGAAGGAGCCCAAGAGTGTTGTTTTATTTTGAAGGGAGCACCCTACTGGTTTGGATTGTACTAAACTAGCAGACTAAACGCTTTCATGTCTCCTTGTAGACACATTTTGAACAGACTAGAAGATTTGCTCTTCTTATATGATTTAACTACAAATGACTTCAGTATAACTAAATCCCTTTATTAAACCGAAAAAACCCTATTCACGACTTGAGATTGTCAACTGCAGCTTTTAGCACATTTAAAAAGTGAAAAATGAATACAATTTTACAACAACATGTTTTGTTACACTTTGAAAACATTCGGAAAATGGCATAAAAACGAGTCTCGAGTGTTGCCATTCGGTAGAGTTCTCTGGCGTTTGGACAGGATTTCCACGGGCATTCATGGACAGGAAAATTGCCAATTCCGTGGCGTGAGGTGTGCATCGCTGCTTTCAGCAAATGATGTTTTCCTGTTGGCTTCACTGGTCTGTGATCTTAAGCTCTTAATGGATCCGTTTTCATCTGAATTAAAAAGCACTTCTATGTATGAAGGTATGGGAACCGTTGGAAGGCTCACTGAGAGAATAAAACCAGAGGTGGAGAAGATTTTGCTTCTCAAATGTCATAAAAATCACATTTATATTAAATGTTAAGGTTTTGGTAAAGTGGTAATTGCAACTTTGAACCAAGTTATTCCGTGAAATATTTCCGCTAGGGTGGTGTATTTCTTTTCATTTCTCCATCTGGACTACTAATGGATGTTGGTTGAGATTTCGATGGGGGTAAGAACTTAATAAAGTGTTAAACATAAAGTTCTGCCGAAAACCTGTAAACTTTTAATGTCTATCTTAAACCAAAAATATGGTTATTTAAGCTTCCACTGGATAACATCTAGATATGACCTTTGGACGATATCAGGGATGTGCCAATTAATGTGATGTCCGCCGCTGCCATGATATTAGAAGTCTGAGACGATTTAAGTTCAATTCTTACCATTTTTTCATATCTCCTCAGATGTTCATGTTGTCTTTTTTGATGGGTCTGTTACTTCCGCTATCATCTCCGCTATATACAGTATAAAGGCTGCAGAAATCGCAGCTATTACCTCTGTTTTAATAACCCTTTTAAGGTCAATTGAAACCTTCTCTGTTGTAATAAATGTTAGCTATGCTTTAAATACATATAAGTACTGTATATTTGTTGGTTATTTTTGTCTGTTTATTTCCTGTTATATTCCGTATTTGTTAATGGCGTGACGAATGACAGCTCTCTGCTTATCAACTCTAATGAGACCTAGAGTTATTTTGAATATAATTTTGATGTCTGAAAATAATATCATTATATAATTGTCAATAATATCAATGAAGTATTAAAAAAGTGTGAGCAAGAGCGAATAAAAATGTTATGCACAACATTCATTTCTGATGATTACAAAGCTAGTTCTGAAGATGTAGTCGTGCATTTCTGCTTTAGGGTCATTTTTCTTTCAGACCAGACGGGGTCAGCTGAAAAATACGTCTCTGAAAAATTCTAATATTATAGATAATATTATTATATTTTGATTTAGCTCAAGTGTCACTATATATTATTATAATAATGTATATTTCCATAAACATCCAAAGCTGTATTAAATACCAATGTGAACCAATACATTACCCAAAAGTAGGTCGAAATAAATCATGCCAGCCGCACCTTAAGTTAACTGTCTGCTACTAGACCTTAGTGATAATCTTTACAGACAAATCAACCAGTTTAACATTCAAATTAAGGAGGAATCACGGATGTTTTGTCTTCCAGGTGATGGGGAAAGAGAAGCACAGAGAGAGAGCTCCATGTGTATGAAAAGAAAGTATGTTCTGGGTTACAATTGTAACAATTAGTGATCTCTTGTCTGATGCTGACGGATTAATTAACTCTTTGTTCTGACCCGAGGTGCAATGAAGACATGACCAGACAACAAAGTAGTGAATGTCAGATTATCAAATCAATAAAACTCAAGCTATTATGTAAACTGGCCTCTAATTAATCAGGGCCATTATTTCCGTCTTAAATTTACATTTTTCCGTTTTTAAAAACATCATGTAAGATTGATTATATTTGTTTTTGGCTCACCAAGTGTTTGAAGTGAGTAATTTCAATGGCCCTAGTTGGCTTGAATTCTAGTTTTCACATCCTATAAGCTAAACAAAACAACATTTTTACTACTTAAACCACTATAGAAATTATTTTAATTTACCACCTGCATTAAGTTTAATAGTTATTTAACTTTGAGATGTGGGTTGTGTGGCTAAGGTTGGGAAGAAACCGTAAAAAAAGTGGTTGATTTTTTTGTTAATAAAACATCAAGACACATTTTGCCCTACAGTATAGAGTATATATATATATATATATATATATATATATATATATATATATATATATATCACAGTATGTAACATGAATATTTGATTTAGCTCAAGTCTCATTTTTAGTTGCTAGTTTAATAGCCAACTCATGGTGAACAGATCTAAGTTAAATATAAGTTAAATATCCATTGAATCCATTGTAAGGGCATTTTCTGTATTCGTATTTCTTTACGGGGGTCACATGGGGCTGTAGCCTATTCGTTTAATTGGGGCGAGAGGCAGGGGACATCCTGAACAGGACTCCACACACACAAAGACAGACAACCATTTACACACACACACTCATACATACGGACAATTTCAACAGGTTCCCAATCAACCTCTGTATGTTTTTGGACTTTGGGAGGAAAAGGGTTACAACTTGGCTCCCTCCAAGACCTGGAAACGAACAGCAACCGACGTTGATCGATTTAAGTTAAATTGGAGGATGCTGCTGTGGCAACCCCTGATGGACAAATCTCAAAGAACACGGATAAAGACCCCAGTTACTCATGAAGAAGGATGAAATTAAATGTTTTTCCTGAGTTCGTCTTCTTCTATATGGGCTTTCTTTGTGGTCCAGTCAATATTGCCACATCCAAAATGGATCACGATGAGATTAACTGTGATGGATTAAATGGTCACCACAGCCTCTTTCTGTATTCACTGTCTTTCATTCCGCTCACAGTTTCTCAATCCCGCCACAGAACATGTGACACAGTGGTCTCGTAACACAATCAAGTGGAGCACTCCACTCTTCTTCTCTGCTCCCAGCAGATTAAAATGGCTACTTATTGACTGGAGCGGCACTTTGCCTCTGAGGTCCAATGGCTCCGGTCATTATGTTCTCTGCAATTAGAGACGTGAAGTGGGGACCAATTATGAAACCCTCCATCATGTCATTGTGTCGGACCGTAACACTTGTGGTTCACAGAACTTCACCTTCTGCGAGTCGGACACAGTCGTCTGTCTGCGGTTGAGCTTTGGAGATATGTGGGCAGTGGATTCAAACTCCGGCTCGGACCAGAGATTGAATCTGAAATCAATTGAACTACAAATAACATCATCAGTGTAATCGATTAACTACAGAAGTTTGCAACTGTTCAGCATTATCTTAATAACTCAACAGGTCCTTCAATTTATATAAAAAATATCAATTTATGTGTCAAGCACGTCAATTACATCTATTTAATTCAACACTGTAAATAACATTTTAAACTAGTTAATTGCATGTTTTACAAAATGCATTGGAAAAGGTTTTATACATTGTTGTATTACTTAAAACAAATGTAATTACCAATATGATTTAGTTTTAGTAGATTAATAATAAGCAAGTTACTTTATTTTCATTTTTACAAAAGAATAAAAGAATAATGCCAAAACAAATCCCAATATTTGTAAAAACTAACTTTTATTAATATAGCGTTTTAATCTTTTTTCTTTTTTTTATACAGTCAAAATTGTGACGCCGTTTGATTGGTTTAATACTGTAAGTCCCATAAAAATACATTTATTTGAAGATCCAATCTGAACCAATAACAGTTCTATTCCTTGGATAAATTATTTTTTTGTCCAAACGACTAACATTCAAGAAGGACTAAAAAGTAGTTATGATTTGCGCTCTCTAACCCTAAAGATTACGCAGAACAGAAAGAGCATAGCTCAGAGTAACACGGTTAAAGTTATATCGTAATAAAAACTTTAAAAGGTTGCTTAACAAAAGTTGTATGAATTCTCTTGAAGTGATCATTCACACAAAATCGCCCCTCGTGTTAACTAAGGTTTGGGATTATTTTTAGAGTAATCTGTTCCTTTTTAGTTATAAACAAAAAGGTATGTGATAACCTTATGCTCAAAACAATCTTAAAATACAAACTTTTATTTATTTATTTTTCTTTTTTTTTTATTGTTGAGGCTTCAATACAAGATGAACATGTACAGACAAGTAGTATGGAGGTCTATAAATGTTTAAGGTTATTTTTGGACAAAGATGAAGACAAGTGACGGGGTCACTGTAAAAAGGAATGGATTACCCTGAAAATAATCTAAATTAGTCAACATAAGGGTGAGTAGAAAATTAGTAAATAATAATGAATTTAGAATTTTGGGTGAACAATCACTTTAAGCACCGTATTGTCATTATTTTTTAGATACTTATTGGTAGCAGAATTGGAAAAAAGCTAAATGATACCTAATCCTCGAATATAGTCTCAATTGTTTTGAATGCACAATGTAATGTATTCATTTTAAATAAAGAATTGTTTAAGTTGAAATTGATTAAATCACATCGTGGTACATTCCAAGATACTCTTCCATATTACATAATAATAAATTAAAAGTTAATCAAATAAAATAAAATTGGTGTTTCAGTTACTGTACTTGTTACTTTATACATATGAATAACTTTTGAATATAATCATTTGTACATTTTAGAAGCCATTCAAAATCCATCGCATCAAAATCTGTTCAGAATCTTGTTCCACAATATTTTCCAAATGTCTCCGAGTGACTGATTCGCAGGGACAGGTTGATGTTTTATTGGGTCTCTAATCCTCCATTCGGGAGAAAAGGAGCTCTGTCCATTCAAAGATTTATAAGCTCTGACACTTTAATACACCAATGGTGTGTTTGCTTGCAGGTGACAGTGAGTAATTCTGTGCAAGACGCTTTCAAGGGTAAAACACACCTTGAATCCTCTGCGCTCTGACCTCCGATTTTCTCTTCTACACACATTAGTGAGATGACTGCTTGTCCTTGACAGGAGAGCTGCAGCATTAATCTGCAATAATATCCAAGAGTACGCAGACGGATGGAGAAGCAGACGGAGCTTTTCTTAAGTGAAGGTGCTTCCAAACCTTCATTTGTTTCCTGCAGTTTAGAGGTTGTCTTGGTCTGTCGTACATCATTTTTCACCATTTTACTCCTACTTTGGAACAAAATATGTTGATTTTAATGTTGCATTTATTGAGAACTGATATTTTTTTATCACAAAAGGTCAAGAAGGACCTTATATGAAACAAATCTTGAAGACAACATCCTCTAATGTAACAAAGTTCTGCACACAAAGATTGAATTGTTCCTATTGCACCTGCTTTAACACATGCCACACTAGATACTAGTGATGGATGGATGAAGCAGTGTCTTTTGCAGAAGGCAGAAGGTGGCGCCCTCAGATTTCCTAAAGAAAAAGATGTTTGAATCAATTGATTATAGAGGAGAAAGTGCGTCTAGAGGGCCTTGAAAATGAAGCCATTGCTACATGATGCTTCAGTAACCCACTTCATCACTACAAGATATACTTATTTAAGTAATATTTATTATAGATACGTATATGTTATGATATGAAACTTTAAATACAATTGAATTGAATTCATGCCAAAACCTGCTTTTTAAACACCAATCGTTATAATGGATCATAAACGGAACAATTGTCTCAACAATGACCATTTCTGCATATTCTATATGCTTAGATATTCTTATTCTTATTTATATGCTTATATATTCTATATGCCTAGAGGCTTATAGGGTGTAATTTATCTGACATGATGGTTGTTATTTAGTGCCTATATGAAGTAAGTCTAGATTAATAACTACTGTAAGTATTGTTTAACTGCTGGAAGGGCTTTGCTGTAATGGGATCAGGTTTAAGGTGTTTTATTTAAGCTATTACCCTCTAGTGGTGAGAGCAGCGCAATAGAAAAAGGCGGCATACTAGAGATCCCAGGCTTCTATGTAGAAAAATATGTAAACATTGTCACCCCTATTAATTCCTTGGTGACAAAAAAAATAAATCAGGACTAGCCCTAAAGTTTACTGCAATTTTAATGTATCTGTTGTCCTTGTCTAAACGTTTATTAATGAGTTTTGTTGGTCCATATCCTCACTGTTTACTAGTGATGGGTTAATCCATGCTACAGAATATCAGTGTCATGACACAGTGTCTTAATTATAATAGACCACTAGATGCCACTACAAGTTTGAAAATAATGCCAGGTTTCATTGAAATAGTAGTTAATAGGCAAACATTATAAATCAGAGAGTGACACCTAGTGGTCTTTCACCTAGTGGTGTATCATGATACAGTGTCTTTATTTAGAATAATTAAAAATCATTACAGAAAATATAAAGAAAGAAGTCAAAATGTTAGTTAAGAAAAAAACTTGAAGATATGAAGAAGTGCACCTCTCTATCACAAAGGTGGACTTATTCTTTCTTAACTTCTCTTCAAAACCCTTTTGAAAGACTGCCACAGCTATGAGGTCTTTGTTCTCTGAAGAAGAAAAAAACTGCAAGACATGCAGTCTGTGTCCAGCAGCCTTAGGCGCCGTGGGGAATAAGACATCACCCTGGAAAAGTGCACAAAGCAAATGGAGCAGTGTCTCCGAGTCAACTGTTACACTTGCCGCTTCCTCAGTCCCTCACCTGTGGGATTGTCGAATCGATGACAGAGGCAAACTGAGTTCTCTACCCAACAGCTCAGTCTTTTTAAAGTGTTCCTTTCTACTCGAATCAAATTAGAACAGACATATTTCTAAGTTCCTGATTAAAAATCTATGACTTATTTTAAGTTTTTTTTTCCATCATGATCAGCTACATCTACGCTTTGATACCAAGATTATTGAACCCCTCTCAACAACCTTTAAACTTAGAAAAGAATGTGTGAAGAGTGTATCTTAGGAAAGTCTGTATTCATGTTACAAATTTGGCCAGATAAGAGACAAATATTAAGGATACTGAGTGTTATATTCAAGTAAAAACCCTTCAGGTTGAGAGTACTTGTGCATTGGAAGTAGCAGCTTCATAAACTATCCATTTGGAGGATTAATTTACTCTAGGTCGTTGTAGAATTTCTCCTCTTTCATATAACAAAAACATTTATTTTGCTAATTGTAGACATTTATGGACTATCGCTGTCTGACAAACAGACTGTTGCTGCCTCATGGGTCATGATATCAGTGAGCTTCGAGTGTTAAACTAGTATCATTAGGTGTACAGTTGTAATACTCGAGACCGGTCAACATCTTGCCGATTCTTTGGCTGTAATAGTTGTCTTGAAGGACAATGAACAATCTAGGCTGAGAGAAACTTGAAACAAATCACCAGTCGAGCGAGAGATATTGAGCCATGGGAAGATCCCTAAGAAGCATATTGAAAACCACATTAAGCTACATGTACAGCTGGGATGAATCAAAAGCATAACTGCTAACTGTATGATGGAGTAATGCATGAGCAGCAGCGCAAAAGTGTCGCACAAATTAACAGCAAACGTGTGAATGTAGCTCCATTAGATATGCAATCAGGGTTTTTGATACTTTAGAGACATTAAAAAGATTGCAATCGTTTTCCTTGTTAGGGGTAGAAAAATCATCTCAGAGAAAGGAGATTAGTTTTTCCTTTATAGAATTGAAGTATTCATGTGCAGAATAAATGAGTGTTATAGTCAAAACCAAACCAACAAAAGACCAAGACACTATCTGGTCCAGAGACCAAGACTTTAGTTTAAGACCTCAAAAATGTATAAAAGAAAATGCAAAAAACAAAAAGCCAGTGTCTTTCTCCGTAAAGGTATTTAATTCTGTTCTCTAAAGAAAACAGACAACTTGGCTACATGGCCATGAAGACTTTCAGTACAGAGAAAATCCAACGAATAAACAACAAAATTCACTTCTTACTGGTCTGAAATCATTTATAATTAATTGTCAAAACATTCACAAAGGGGTTCTTATGAAGGACCTAATAATTCCTATTTCTGGATTGAGGTTTGCAGAGGGGGCGTGGTCATTCTTAGTGTGTGACAGCTGCAGCTTGTTTTCTCCGTCAATCTCAACTGGTTCTGAAAATAAATCGCGATTCTGCCCATTCAGAGATGGAGAGAGGAACCGTGAAAAGTAGTAGAACACTTCAATGAAGTAATACTTTATGTTCATGTTCTTGTAAACATAGAGAAGAGGTATTGTGTTTGGGCAATATCAAAATGGATAGCAAATACACGACAACATTTTCTCAAAAATTAACCTTTTTTTTTGTTGCCTACATGGACAACAACGGGCTCAATTTTTAAAGCAGCAGCTTGTTAGAGACGGTGATAAAGAGCATCATTAAAAAGAGCATCCAGAATGTCCACTGTGCATCATGATAGAGGGTTGTTTTATCAAGAATATTGGGAATTTTCAGCGTAATGTGTGACGCACCGACTACTGGATTTAACCTTAACCTTGTGATCAATGAGCTGTTCCCATTTTCTTAATTGGTTCAATTCAGCTTCAAAAAAAAGCTAAGGCAGGATTTAATGCTTGTAGTTCCAGACGTGTGCTGGAGTAAATCCTAAAATCTCATAGTTGAAATACAGATTTTTTTTTTAATGTTTTCCTCGAGGCCCAATATCCATAAAACCCTACGTTCATCATGTAGTCGTTCCAGCAACTTGATCAAGTGAAACAAGCCAGAGGCAACACCTTTTTTTTATTTTTTTTATTACACTGACGGTAAAAATATGGGTCATGTAAAGTGCAGCGAGAGTGCCACTACAGTTTCTCTGCTGGGCTGAAAAACACGGCTGTTCTACACGAATCGACAGTGAAACCTCAGTAAATCGTTGGTTTAAGGCACAGGTGGACCTTGACCAGAGCTTATTGACTTACCGCCATATCCCTTGACTTCTCGTGTCTCTTATTATAACGGTGGGCCCTGAGGAAGAAATATATCTATAAGCCATATTACCCTCTCTCCTCTATAAGCAGCAACCATCAGCAGTTGATAACCATGAAGAAGTTCCCGATGGACGGACCAATGACCAGCAACATATAGAAATAGACTGTATTGCAAAGCTTCTTTAGGGGAATTAAATTAGGATTATGGTGATGGAGTTCACTTACAGGAAACAAGCATCAAATAAAGTGATTTTTACTAAGACTGATTTCAGCCGAAGCTTCCATCCATTTTCATATTTGGACGCAAAGACATTAGTCATGAGTCCAACAGCTTCTAATTACATGTTGACTGTACATTAAACTGTAATCTAGGTCTAAAGCGGCAGAGATTTCCCTGTGGTCTCCAACAACTGATGGGAGGGGAGGAAGGGGGTTCTGGTGAAAGTGTGCAAGGCACAGATCATAGGAATTCCACGTGTATGTGCACAACCAAACGTGGGCGCACATGTTTATTGCTTCATTATGTCGTGCAATTACCGTCTGTGTTTGGCAGCAGTGGAGAATCAGGGCAGGGTGTATCATTACCTCCACTAACACACAGAGGAGGACGACAAACACGGCGCTTTGAAGCCTTTTGTATCTTTGCTACATTTATAAACTGACAGAAGTAGGCGTAGGTGGGTAGTTGTCCTTGGATAATTGTGGCACAAGATGTAAAGAAATTATTTTTCAAAAGCATGTAAATACTGACATCAGAGATTCCATATCTCTCTCATAGCTAACTAACTAAAGACGCTTTCAATAACGATTAAAAGGTCTGTGACATAGAAATGTATTCTGTTAAAAATATAATTATATATAAATAGTTCCATATTCTACCATAAATTACATTGTGTTACGTTTTTTCTGGAGGTTAAAACTTGTTTACCTCATCCACAACCACTAAAAGATTTGTCACGGCGTGATCAATCCTGCAATCTCCACCTCCAAGGGACTCATTGTATAAACAAAGCAGGCGTGATTACAGCTGGCTGTAGGAGGAGTCAAGCCAATTGTTACATCATAATGGACTCAGCTCTCATAACCTCTCGTTCACCGAGATAAGTTAGCCTCCACTAACTGTTAACACAGTATATATATGTAAACTCATTCGCACGGCCAAGAGTATATAAACACTTTGTTCAAATAAATAAACTGGACTTTTTTCTCAATCAGGCTAGTTTTGACACAGATGCTGTTCCATGCTGTTTTTTTGCTTTTACGTTGACCTATAACTTAAGCCGTTTTTTGTTTGAAAGTAGCTGAAACCTTAGTTTTAAGAACGGTTCGTATCAAACTTTTTATAATTTTCCGTTAATATGGAAGCTGTGCTGTTTCTATTTTCTTATGTTCTTGTTTTGGTATCTCCATTTTCTCCAATCAACAGTTGGAGCTTGATAAACGTTGGAGCGTGATAAATGGGACGGGCTTGGGGGATGTACCACCCCACAGAAGCAGAAAAGGCTTGATTTAGTGAATGTGAATGAAGCAATGGGGGAGTGAATTCCCCTGAAAAAGATTGAACATCTCTTCAGAAAACAATCAGTTAAATACAATACTTTTGCGATTTACATTTTGAATTCCCTTAATCCTTGTGTTATCTCAGGGTTAAGGTGACCTGGAGGCCCGAAAACAAACATGTTTGTGGTATCCCTTGTGTTAACCTACCTCGCTTCCTGAAATACATATAAAGTGGAGGGCGTTCACCTTCACCCAGAGACAACAAAAGGAATATCAGAAACACATTTATTTTCGGGCCTCTGGGTCACTTTGACCCTGAGATAAAACAAGGATTAAGCCAAAATATTCCTTACAAAATACGTTGAAGATAGTGGGCAACTTAACTCATTACCAACACAAGTACCGTTTTAATTGAATACATACATAACCTTTTTTAATGTTTTGCAAGAACTTTAACTAAAAAACTCACTCTTCTTGGAAGATTAGGATTAGATTAGGATGTAGAATCACATGATTGTGTGTCAACCTCAAGCTAAAACTATGAGTGGCTAGTGAGAGCTTAAAATGAGTATTATTGTATGGATGTTTGTCGAAAACAAGCCATGAAACACTGCATGAAACCATTTCCTTTTTTTGCTTTACTGGTTAATAGGTAACAACAAACGGTAAAAAGAAAAAGTGAAAGCCAATTGTGAAAGATATCAACGTTCATCTGTGTTAATATTGTAACAGGGGGAAGTTAGGTGAGACATTTTTTCATGAAGAATTTTTATATTCAGATCAGACATTAATTTAGAGAGGTGCAAGTAAACTTCAGTCACCAACTGTACATCTTGAACAGAAACGTTCAATTATTTAAGAGTGTCAGATAACATGACCAACCAGAGGCATCGTGAGGGAGAGTGTGCAAGTAGAATGGTCGCGTCCATCACGAGCCCTTGAGCAAAGACATCAAAGGAAGGCTTTTGCAGTCAGTAAAGTCCCATCTCGCTCTTAGAAACCTTGCGAGCACTGTTTCACAGAGACTGACAGGAAGCAATCCATGCTGCTATCAGATCTGAGACAAGGAGAAGATGGACAGAATACAGAAAAGCTCAAAGGAGAAGGTTTGTCTAAGGCGTCTGTGCTGGGTTTATATTCCACCGGGGTTGGGGGAAGGTCAGCACTGTGGCTTTGGCACATATTTTCAACAGGATAGGCTTCTGGAGGTGTATTTGTTGCTAATGATAGGAAGTAAGACACAGTTAACGTTAACAATATATATTTAAATGTTGCTCTGGTTACATTTTAAACGTTGTTTGGCCCCATTACACTATTATTTTGTCTCCCTATGTAGTCAGTGACTCACTTTATTAGACAAATACGCATCATCAAACAATTAAAGGGCAACAAATGTATTGATCTAAGCGTGTTAAATTGATCTTTGGCCTCTATTGTACTCATCATTATGTTTCTGTTTTTACAGAACTCTGTTTCATTTAAATATTTACATTAGAAAATCTGCTTAAGCCCCACCCACTGAAAACCATCTGGTTTTCTGGAGATTAAATCTTGTTTAAAATTAACACACCCACTCTGCTGTGATTGGTCAAACATTAAGTTTTGTCATCAATTCCATTAGTCTCCACTTCCAAGGGAGTTATTGTATAAACAAAGCGAGCGTGATTAGGGCGGGCCTGAGAAACAGTTAAGACCATTGTTACGTCATAATGGGCTTCACTTGTTACCTCTCGAGTAACTTCAAAACGTTGTCATGATGAGGGACTTACTAAATTTTAAAAAGGAAGACTTTAACATTTTAAATATGTGAGTAAATCAGGAAAGTTGAGAAGAGTTGACTTTTAAGCTAATGATATATGTCTCCATCTGGTCTTGCGTGTCTGAGATGTTTTACTCAAAAAAATCTTTAATAGTTTCCTTGTGCCTCGAGAAGACATTTTGAAATTCTTCTTATACTTAACAACTTAATAATTGCAGCCAATGAGCCGATATGAACGTTGAGCATACGAAGCGTCTCTATTGCAAACCGCAGGGTTTGAAGATGGAGATCAATCTACACTAACCCTCTGTAAATTGCAACTTTGGGCCAGTGCTCTAGCATACTAATTTGAAAGCAATCTTTAATGATGTGCGAGCGAGACTCGACTTCTCTGGGGTAAGCAGCAGAAGTGATGATTCCCATTTCCATCCACAGAAACACAATGAGTTTGATGACAGATTCATGGTCATGATAGCTAGGACACTCAACGTTAACTGCCACCTCAGGCTTTTCCATATCACTCCAATCACTCCTCTGAGTTCCCAGTTGGAAATAGACTGTTTTGAATCAACAAATAAAACACAGCCTTACATTTGCTCATAATAAGGAAATGTATTGCTCAGCCATTTCAATTCCCAGCACTGATTTATCTTTATAATGTTACCCAGAATTTATTTTTCAAGAAAACCACTTGCACTTCCAGTTTTGACTGAATGGAATATTAATGAGCAAGAGTAGAAACCACAGTAGTAACCACACCTTAACATGGGACACCTTTATCAATCTACACTGTGCCACATCATGCCTCTCCTCATGGGGCTCAGTGATGTTGGCCAAACATCTCGCATGTTTTCTCTTATAATCCTTATATTTTATTTATTTTGTTTTGATTAAGATTCCCTCGTCGGTTTAAGGGCAACAAACCTGTCATGAACCGAACTTCTTTAAAACGTCGGAAACATACATTTCTTGTAAAGAAAATATGGGTAAAACACTAGATTAAACTAGATCACATGTAAAATAAATAGACACACATGTAAAATAAATAGATTACATGAAAAATAAAGAAATCTTCCTCACTGGGATTAATAATAGTAAGTAAGTAAGTAATATTTATTTATATAGCGCTTTTCCAGACCAGGGTCACAAAGCTCTTTAACAATCAAAACAATACTCAAAAAAGTATATACTTTAAAGATCAAGATAATACTGAGAACAACACAGGAGTTCCAGAAAATCAAGGAAAAGCCTGAACAAATAGAAACGTCTTAAGATGTTTCTTAAAGGAGTCAGTAGACTCCATCAAGCGCAAAGAGAGAGGAAGATGGGAAGAAACAGAAAACTAGTTGCAGAAATTGAAAGGCGTTTTTTGTGACTTTATGTTGACTATTTTGGCTTGGTTTGATACGCAAGACTAGCCTAAGTCACACTGCACATGGCCTAAATTAAGTATTGGGTTAGATTTACTCATAGATACTAGAACCTTATCTCTTACCAACTAGGTACATGATGGCAACTACTGTATTCTTTCCAGAGCGTGGGGAGGGGGGTGAACAGTTTTTTTTACCTATTATTTCATTAAATTGTAATACAATGCAACTACATACTGTATACAGGTAAATACAAATATTAACTGATACATCCTTTATTAGATTTATTTAGATTCATACTTATTTGGTTATTCAAACTGTGTTCTAAGTATTAAAGGTAGAGCTACGTTAGATACTTGTTGTTCCACTTGCTCCCTTTTTTCTCCAATCTTGAATTTTGTTCAAAAACAGGCTTCCTTAGGTCTGAGGAAACCTTGCGAGATCCACGTTATCAGAACATACCAACCAACTTTATTCTTGAAAAAATATGTTTCTACCATTCATTTGTTAATTTACGCATTGAAAATGTGCTTTTATTTTCCAATGTAGTTTCAAACAAGATCCTTAAGAACCTAAATAATCTGAAGATAATACTTTCGACAATATAATCGTTCAAGTTACCATTCAACCATTGCAAAATGTATTCCTAGTTAGGTTGTAAATTTGACACTGTCCCAGTTACATACATGCTTGGATCATTACCACAAAAGGGTGCCGTCTTTTGTAGTTTTCCTGGGGCTTAATCTGCTGTTACTACAGTCATCTCCGCTTAAGGTATTTACAGAGAGGCTAAGATGGCTTCGGTTAATATATACAAGTAATATTAACCTCTGGTATTCTTTTGTTTAAGCAAAGTTCCTATTTTGGCATTGAATTATTTTTTTCCTTCAATCATTTTTCTGTGCATACAAACATAGATGTTTGAGCTGTAGGGGCTTCAGAGGTGTCAAGAGTGACATGTCATTGAAGATATATGTACAAGGGTGAATTGCAAAGTGCTCGAAATCCCATTCCATGACATATTGATTTAAAGGACACTTCAGTAGCCACAGGACATAACAGGATGGGGAGGATGGGGCTTGTAAAGGTCATTTAACAGCCAAAACGGTACTTATAAAAGCATAAGCTACTGTAAATGTACAAATTAGGAGGGAAGGCCTGACACATGAAGATGTATGCACCGTGCTTTCTCAAGAGAAGGACATCTACTGCTCATTATTATGGTTCCTGGTACAGAACTATAGTGTTATTCTTAAGTGCTTTTTAACCATGACAATGGTTGAGAAGACTATTATGATAAATCAAGATATTGGAAAGTATGCCAGTAAAAATGCAAGCACCTTAATACCCAAATGCTATGAACAATTTTGTCATATCGCGTATGAGAGATAGGAAACATTAGACACTGCGTTTGTGGAGTCCCGTGTGGAACTTTACAACATTTATATCAGAAGACTCAAGTTGATATATCTGGACTTCGGAGTCGTGGCGCGTTAGCAAATCAGAACCGAGACCATGTTCCATGATATGTATATTTAACATGGAGGATAAAGTTCTTGGTTCTTGTTTCCTAGAATGTTGGTCCTTTTTGGAAAGAAATATAGAGGCTTGTGCCAAGAAGCAAATCATAGAGAGAGTTTTTTCTCCTGGTTAGTTTTGATATTCATGTTTTATTTTTCTGGTATATTAGCTTTTGGTTTTTGCTAACTAGTGTAGGAATGGGTATCGAACTTTGGTTCTTTTATGGCACCGACCAAAATGCTTCGGAAGTACCGAGTATCGAAACATGCTTTGTCTTTCAGTACCTAAGCGTGATCCAAACTTGGTCATATGGATTTTCTCTGAAGTAAAACTACTTATTAAAAAGGCAGTAAACATCAGCTTGATTTGGGACTTGTTAGCAAATCTCCTTTGGGCTAGAAATAATATTTATATTTTCTGTTAGAATAAAAGGAGTCCAAATTTACCAAAGATGAAGATTTTTTCTCAAGATTTGTACTTTATTCAATATCATTTTCTTTTTCTGTTGGCATTAATCTTGTCAAATTATTGTCCAAAATTATCAAACCAGTATTCATCGGTATCAGAATCCCAAATATTCAATCTATATGCAGCCCTCAACTGTATCAAGTAAAATTAGAATAGAAGTAAAAGAGGCAGTTGAGCAGTTGAGTTATGCTGCACCATGTTTTTTAAGCTGGAAGAATCCGAAAAACACAGACAAACACAATTGGCATTTATGCGTATAACTTGCGGTTTGTTTGAACGCTGCATTTCAATTCAACATATTCACATCAAAAAAACAAAAGGTTTCCTGTCAGCAAAATATAATAATAAACAGATCATGCCTGGTTCTTTCAGGCAGACACACAAATATATAACACAAAAAACTTCCAAGTGTTGCTTTAGCCCCTTTTATTTGATTCTAAAAAGAGAAATATGCTCCATTGTTACCATGACGCCAGCATTGCCAGAGTATCTGCAATATCCCCGACAGCATTCCATCATTAATGCCAGAGTGAAGTGGATGTATAGGCAGAGCAGAAGGTCAAGCTTATAAATGTCAGCAAAGAGCATCTTAATAATTAAATCGTTCAGACAAAGGAGCACAAGATTTAGCTTTAGTGCTTCTAACAGCCACTTGTGGATCTGTAGTAGTTACACACCGTACTCACACATTTCCCATCAAATGCATGCTTGGATTAGCAACAATGATATATTTGTAGACAAATCTCCCTCAGTTGTGTAACAATCCAGCACTCAAACCCTCCTGGGGCATTCTCACCTCTTAAAGGTTTTATTCAAACATTCATGAGGGGTGATTTCAAGGTAATATAGACCCAGAGAGCATATCTACCATCAGTCCTCAGAGCTTATGGCACTCCAACATGTTTTTCATCCGTTTACAACTTCAAGGATGAGTCAGGATTAAAACCTGAGATCCGTTAAAATACAACTTTATTAACCAAGATACGTCAGCCTACATCACAGATATTGTATTTTATTAATTTAACAACCTTTTTATCTTCAAATAAAAAGTGGTTGACCATTTGACGTTTCATAAAGCTTTAAATGAACTTCATATATGTTTGCAGATGTAAATGTTTTCAATATATAAGTCAGGGTATTATATAATAATCGCATCTTTTGACTTTTCTAGCTCACTGGACGCACTTTAAGAGGATGTTCTAGATGCTTAGACTCCTGTTATGGTGGCGTAAAAATGTCTAATATATGTGTTGCACTTGATATCCTGTTTAATATATTCTCGGGAACAATTAGAACATTGTATTAATTTTGATTGACCTCTATTTAAAAGCATGGTGAACGCTGTCTGAGAAATTAGTTCTCTGTATATGGTCATCAGGTAAGACCTGGAAAGTACACATACTGTACATGTACATTATAGTTTTAAGGATTAAACCTTTTCTTTTGATTTTGAATCGCTTTTTTTGAAGCAGAAAATGCATTTTTCTGGCTGATTAAAGCCTTTAGAGTCACACACTTATCATCCATCCTTAAAAAGCAATTTCAGGAAAATACATTTAAACAGTCTTAGAGAGAGATCCAATCTACTTTCTGTAAGTCATGTTAAAAATATTCATCACAAAAACCTTGTTGACTTCCTGTCACACTCAAAACCCCAAAATTGTTTACTGTTTGCATAACTAATTACTACATATTGTTTGTCAACAATGTTCAGACATTGGATTTGTTGAACATCACTCTAGGGAAAACTACTATTTGTTCTGCGTTACAACCAAAATGTTTTTTTTAAACAGCTTTAAGAAGCTAAAGGCCTTAAATGATACAAGATTAAAAATCCTAACAAACTGAAGAATATACTATCACTGGTATTTTCAAGTACAACTTGCAAAACTTCCTTTGGTCTTCTAAAATTGTATCCATCTTTTCCAAATTATTTTCAGACCTGAGTAGCTTGAGCTTACCGCCTACTACACTCTGCTATTTTACTCTTCTAATTGCTTGTTGTTTTAGGAATTAAATGTTGTTTATTCATGGAAGCCAAAGATTTGTGCAGCCCTTGATAAAGAAAATAATTTCTCAAGAGGTGAATTTATTTAGGATGAAGGATGAAAAGGATGTGGAAGTTCTAGATTATTTCACAAGCTATTTTGGGGGGGGGGACAGAACATGTTCAATATATACCACAAAAATAATTTTTTAAAAATTAACCTTATTATTCGGACTTCATGACACACTAAACATTTGTTATTTCGTCAAAAATCGGTTCATGGTCAGTGAGTATCGATTTTATTTGGTACACAGCACTCAAATATCTGTCGTTGGTAAACTGTTGCCACACTGCGAGGTGCAGTATTACTCCGGTAAGACCGAAGTATTACTTTGCGAGGTACTGTTGTATTGCGATATTACTCAGTGAAGCACATGGCTTCACACTGTGTTTCTTTTTTCCGTCATGATCCTTAACTTCATACTCTAATAATGCGCAAGTAATGTAATGTAAACGACACAAACTATTCCTGGGTCAATGCAGGCTAGGAAGCAGCGGACCGCTTAATACGCCTAATAATCCGGTGCACACTATATATGAAAATGCACCCGTTCATTGATATTGAGCCTTATAATCCAGAGCCCCTCATGGTCTGAAAAATACTGTAAACACCATGATATTGATAAACATTTTGTAACCCTTTTAATCTGTTTTTACAACATATGTTTAGTTTTTAATGTTTGTTATCACAACCAATACATTTATAAACGCTTGACTAATCATGTTCAGTCTTTTGTAGTCTTGTGACTACTGAAGTAATGATGGACATCATGATGTCTATATTTAGAGCTAAGGAAAACGATTTCAAAGTACACAAAATCAATTGATTATAGAGCAGAGTGCTATCTAGTGGGCCCTGAAAATAAAGACACTGCATCAACTTCATCAATCCATCACTATACTGAAGCAATTTGAACCAATTTCTGAGATTTTTTTTAGATACCAGTTTTCTGGAAGATCCTGTCAACTATTATCTTAAAAAAACTACAGTATGTGTGCACTAGAGGTTTGACAATGAGTCCCAAACTAGACTGTAAAGCCAAACTTGGTCATATATTTTAGTGCCATTCTAAGATCATGGGAATCTGTTGATTCAAAAAGTAGGAATCCACCTAAAAAATGTGAAGGAAAAACAAATAATAAATCAGAAATAACGATTCAAAACTATTCCAAGTGATAATAGTCTCTAAGTGCACTTATTGCTTTCGTTACTGACGGATGAATTCATCAATACAAGTCTAGACAAAAAGGACAGACAACAGAGGAAAAGACTGTCAAAGGTGCTAGGTAACACTGATAAATCACCTGTGACGAAGGACGCGGTGATGAGCTGAAGGGAAAGGTCACGGCAAATGAATACGTTACTATCCTGAGTGGAAGACTTGCGAACAGTAAATTGCACACACATTAAGTTTCAATTACAAAAAAGTTGAAGATGGAATGTTGATGTTAAGGGCTTGAATGGAGATACACCTAGAAGGTAGAAACTGTAGAGAAGGTAAAAAATATTAATTTTATATTATTATTCATAATTTATGTGTGGCTCTTTAAGTAATTTCGAAATCCCAATGAATTAATCTGCAGTATTATCATGTTTAAAAAAAATAATCCTAACATTTTTTCTGTGTCAAAATGTAACAATAAGGCAAAAGGAAGTAAAAATCCCTCATCATTTCATAGGCGTATTAAAGTCAGCCATTTTTTCTTTTACAAGGCTCAGATTTCTTGTTCCTTTGCTTCTCTTATTAACTCCCCATGAACGGATGGTTGTACCTGACCGCTCCCAGCAGGAGCTCACATCAACCCTTACACACTCACAGTGTGACATTTACGGCGTTAAGAATAGCGCCATCAATCTTTCAAATATTTTCCAGAGGATTTCAGACGCAACAGTTTGCTCTTTGCTACTCCTCGCTGTAGGTGAGGCCAAACAACAGGTTGAGAGTCAGACGGGAGGTGTGATGGATTAGGTACCCGTTTCCAACCAAGACGAGCCATTTGGCTGCCATTTACGTCCTCACTGGCTCTTTATACCAGTGAGAGTTTCTAACTGATGGCCTTTAGCTTCTCCTGTTGTTTTCTGATTATATTCCCCACTACACCACTGTTACCTCTCATAATGCCTGCACCTTCCCTTCAAGGTCTCACATCTTCTTTCGTTCTTTTTTTTCAATCTGCATCGGCTCGCTCTGCCTCCCTGGCCGACATCAGACTGAGCTCCTGCAAGGAGGAGATAAAGAACCCCGGCAGGTCGGGACTGTCGCCGTCCGACTTCCTGGACAAGCTCATGGGAAGAACGTCGGGATACGATGCCCGCATCAGACCCAATTTCAAAGGTACGGTGAAGTCAAGGAATGACATATCTTCACCGACGTCTTCCTAGAACCGATGCACAAAAATACAACAAACAAAACATTTCTCAGAGTGTTTATTCTTTTGATAAAAATGTCGAAGATTATTAAAAGTAAAGAGTAATTACAATATTTGGTTTGTGGCCCATTGAAAAAACACTAGGAATGGCAACCAGTACTGACACCGGTACAAAAGTGTTTCATGAGGCTTTATCAACTCATCACTGGTAACCAGACGAAAAAGAAACTTGAAAAAAAGAAGAAATTGTTTTAGAATATACTAAACTAAATGTGTAAAGAGGTGAATTAAATAGAAGCAATGTGGCTAAACAAATCATAACAAACAACAATATCATCTACACACATTAGCAATGGTAACATTAGCATCGTGAGTAAGCATGTTGTCGCTAAAATGCCAGGATTTTGTTTTGTGTTTTATTATGACGAAAAAAAAGTAGAAAAATAACGTTTTTACGACATGCTATTAAATAATATAGTATCATTATAAGTAGTCATTCACAGCTGGGTGATGAAATAAAATCAATGTTTATTGTAAAATCTTTTTTTTTTCAATTTACTTCGGTTATGGGAATTTTCACTTTGATAAATTGAATATAAGAGTGGTCTTGATGTAGTGAAAAAATCGCATATCCAAAATATCCAGTTGATTATCGCCACTCATTATCGCCACTATTTCTCAAAACTGCTGAGCCTCAAAAAACACCTGAAGTCACCTGGCAAAGCCCCTCACAGACGTCCAAAATAATGCCTAAAAATGATTGAAATGAGTGAAATATTAGCAAGTTTTAGTTTTAGATAAACCCGAGCAATAGACGTCCATACTTATATGATACTTATGATAGCAGATGATTTGACAGAACCTGTGGGTTTTGGAAGCTTCATTTGCCTATTAGTCAACCAGTTAATGAAACAAGACATCTCACTTTTAAGGTAAGGTAAGGTAAAACTTTATTGATCCCTCAGGAGGTGTCCTTCGGGAAATTGATTTTTAACAATAGCCAGCAATTTTTCATAAACAATAAAAAATAATACATAAAAAATAAAATAAGAAGAAGAACATAAAGAGGAAGAACAAGATGACACAATCTAAGTCTAAAGATAAAGACAAAGAACATAGGTCAAAGAAAAACAACAAAGACAAAGGTTACAAAGACTAACATAGAACAGAACATCCAGATACTCTCACTCCACTCCTGCCCCCGAACTCAGAATTGTACAATTTAATAGCCCGAGGGATGAATGAGTCCCTGAGTCTATTTGTTTTGCACCTGGGTAGGAGCATTCATGCTCTCATTCTGCTTCTCTGCTCACTGATGACAGTGTTCAGAGGATGACTGTCATCATCCATGATGGACAGTAGTTTGTTCAATGATCTCCTCTCAGCAACTGCCACCAGTGAGTCCAGCTTCATTCCAACCACAGAACCAGCCCTCCTGATCAACCTGTCCAACCTGTTGACACTCCTCTTGGACACATTTCCACCCCAACACAATGTTTTATATGTTTTATAAAAAACATTTTCACAATAAAAGCATATATTGAGAATGTGTTTTTTGTTTTACACACTGCTAACTTGACTGACTCATTTTATCATATTACCAACCATGGTCAACCGAACAAGAATAAAAATCTGCTCATAAGAAAAGCACACCAGTCTTTCTACGTAATTTACAACAGGAGTCTCAAATTTTAATAGACTGGGGCCACCAGAGGTAAATTATTGTAGGTCTTCCAGAAGGTTTTTTTTTCTGAAATTCTTTGATTTATATTTTAATGTTTTATTGATTCTGTTATGTTGGTGTGAATTCATTGTAAATCCGCTCCATTCCTGTCCATTTATAGTGTCATTTTATTTTAGATTCCATTCCGATTCTGTTCCATCTTCACTATATGATCAAAACTATATAAATATTGACCAAAAATTAGGTCCCCACTTGTCCCTGAACTGTTAAAAATGTAGACAATAAAAAAGGTTTGCAGAATGTATGGTCACGGCCAAAAAATTTCCACTGGCTCCTAATATACAGGTATATAGTAAGTTACAATATTATGTATCATAACTTGATATCAGTATGAATTTTAGTCCTGATGAATGATTTGAACCGTTTGCAAAATGATAAGGTTATGTTTTCTTTATCTCAGGTCCACCTGTGAATGTCACCTGCAATATTTTCATCAACAGCTTTGGGTCCATCACTGAAACAACAATGGTAAGCACTCGTCTATTCATATTGTGATTTCTAGTTTTGGTTCTACATGAATAACCCTTTTCTGATATTGTTTTGATTCACGTGAAACACAAATACCATGCACCCCCCACAAGCCCACCCCATTCCCCAGGACCCGAACTCTCTGCTAATCCTCCATGTGCTAAAGCCATTCCCTCATTTCTGTGTTTCCTGGAGCATAACAGTGCAACCTTCAGAGACCGCCGGGTCACTGACATGCTGATAATGAACTGTCCACTCTGCAATTAAAATGAGAAATTGAAATAAAGTGAACGAGTGAATGGGGATAAGGGGTCCAGGATAGAATGCCGGTCTTGTTTACATTTACAGGGTTAAAGCCTTCTGGTCAGTGTTGAAAGTGTTTGGACTAGAGATGAGCAGGGCGTCCTGTCTTCTCCTCAGATAAACCCTAAATTAATTACTTTGATAAGACCTTTTGTTTAGTCACTTGTATGAATTGGCTGCTGGCAAATGAGATAAAGAAGTACGTTTCTTAAATTCTTCCACTAGAAAACAATATATTAAGTTTTAACCTGTGATTAGTAAGTAAGTAGCAGAACTGAATATTGCTGTATTTCTACTGATATCTGCATTGGTGAACACATATGAGCCCTAAAAGTAGTTACACATAATTCCGTAAAACACAGGAATTGTTTTATGGTACATTTTTAGTTAAGATTAGCAACATAATCAGTTGGAAAGAGATTACATTCTAGTTGGACATTATTGTTTGACAATGTAAGAACTGGGGTATCAATAAAGTATCAATACTAAAAAATGTTGTCCGGATACAAATTTTCTAAAGTATCGATACCACCCAAACTATCTTTTGCACTACATCAGACCAGTATAATAATCATATTTGCAGTTTCTTTTTACACTGTTTTTTATTTACAAATATTGAATGTGTAGTTATTTTAATTGTTATACATTGTCAAAGAGTTTATTTTTGCATTTTCCTTAATAAAATGGTTGATGAGGCATCGTGATACAGCCGTGTAGTTATGACACTTTATCATGATACAGTGACTAGATGGCAGTATTTGCTCAATAATGTTTGGTTCCGATCTACTATTTCAATAAAACCTGGCATTATTTTAAAACTTGCCATCTAGTGACCTTTCAAAAACAAGACACTGATACAGCTGTGTAGTGAAGACAGTACACTGTCATGAGGCCTCATCAACCCATCACTACCTTGCAGTATCCAAAATGGTATCAAATATTTTCATGAGTATTTAGTAGAAAATGTTAGTATCTTGACAACCTAGAAGAGGAAGAAGAATCTGTCAACTCAAACTTCACAAAGAAAGTAGAAAAAACAATTTCAAAGCAGACATAGTCCATCAATGTCACTCAAAGCTATATATAAGACACTGTTCATATTATAGGTAGTAATGATTATACAAAACACAGTATCACCTAGGTCTGATTAAGAGGGCGGTGCTTCATGAAGCTTCGTCAGCCCAGCACTAACATTTCTGTATAAAGCAATAGAATAAATAAATAGCAAAGAGTGCCATATAGTGGGCTCTGAAAATAGACAGATAGTTACTTTATATGTGTTAAAATCAATTATAATTTGACATTTTTAGCAGCAGTACAAGGAAACAAAAGTCGTTAATTAATACAGTACAAAGGAAACAAGTTATCTAAAAGTTCAGTTTGGGAAGTAAGAACATTAATTTTATTCCATCAGATCTGATTTGAGTTTAGAGTAAGAAAGATTTCCATTAACTGTGCCCAATTCATTTTTGCAGGACTACAGGCTTAATGTATTTTTACGACAAAAATGGAATGATCCTCGTCTGGCCTACAGCGAATACCCAGATGACTCCCTTGATCTGGACCCGTCTATGCTGGACTCTATCTGGAAACCAGATCTTTTCTTTGCAAACGAGAAAGGAGCCAATTTCCACGAGGTCACCACTGATAACAAGCTGCTGAGGATTTTCCAAGATGGCAGTGTTCTCTACAGCATTAGGTAAGGAAACAATTAGAATTAAAGACAACCTTACAATAGGAGGCAGATTATTCCGTGGATGAAAATATTAATCTGATTAGATGAAGTTGGGATTTCAGGTGTTACTTTTTTATGTTTTAAAACCATAAACTTTGTTCACAATGATGGGTTCATTACTTTCTGCAGTATTTTAGTCAATATATTGATGGAGCTTTGAACAGTACTGGTTATCCAAGTGAATACTGGAGGTTATTGAAGTATGTTCAGAAAAACCAGAGGTATATCGAAGGTAGTCCATGTCAGGGTTAGTAAAATGCTGCCAGGACCAACATTTTTCTTTTCTAATACGTGAAATTCAAGGTCCTACATCTTTTTACAGAAATTTGGTTTAAGAGTTTGGGCAGACACAAAGATGATAATTGAAGTTAAGGTTGTAATTGATAAGACAAAGCCCAGTCAACACTAAGAGACAGTGAACTGTATTTGCAAATTCAGCTCAAATAGACCATTTGTCCAGATGAATCTCTGAAAGATTACCTGATCACTTTTAGAAAACAGGGGCCTCATGTACTAGGGGGCCGTATGTACAAAAATTAGAACATCGGAGGCGTACGTACAGATCAGCTGCTCAGATGCATGTCAGCCTCACTAGTCACGTTGAGATGTTCACATCAGAGTTACATTAACGATCAATATAGATTAAAAATGAACACACACACACACACACACACACACACACACGTGTTTGAAGTTACACGAGTGGATATTAAATTATTCACATACGTATACATATGTTCTCATTCACCAGACGGATGATCTGTATTTATCGACAACATGGATCGATTTATACTGAATTTATATTTGAATCCTCTATTTCACGCTATTCAGAAAAAATGTAATGTAATATTTTTTTTTTTAATACAACAAACAAAATGATCAAGTCTTCTCTAAAAGAGTCACAGACGTTCTTTTGGAACAACATCACGTCAGTTTGATCAAAGTGAAACTGCAGAAAGTAAGCAGCTAAAGTTTCCATCTTGTGAACACGTGATCGGAGCGATCTACTTGAAAAACACACTTATATAAAAAAACTATCACAAGATTTGTTCATTTGTGATTTTTAAACAAAACGCTTTTCTTTTATAAATGTAAATGTGCTAAGCGGCTGCGCCACACATTCATATGATGCTCGGACGATCAGACCATCTTCACAACATTATCAAAACTCAGCGCTATAAGTTACTGATTTACAGTTTTATTCTTGTTAAACTCCATTTTAAGACGTTTCAATTCAATTTCAATTTATTTGTGTGTACGTGCAGATTCATACAGTCATATATTTTGCAATATGAGCTGCAAATGTTCACAGCACACGCAGTTGAGTTGATTTGTTAACATGTGTTCGTTTGATGGTGTTTGCCACCATCCCTGGTCAGTCAGTATTTGTGACGACATCCGACTGTTACTGAGCATCAGTTTTGAAGAAAATTCACAGTCATCTTGAAAAGGCCAGCCTCCAGTTAAGAGGCTGGGTGGGCATGCTCACATGTCAGTCAATTTGACCAAATCCTTTAGTCTGCAAATTCAGTCAAATTCATTAATGGGTAAATAAGTCAGAGGGAAATGCAAAATATAAAGGCATCACTCATTTGCTAAGGCATTTCACTAACGTGGTTAACCTGAAACTATCTGGTTATTCATGTCATGGACAGATTAAGATCTGTCATTCATATGGTTAATGTCTACAGTAAAGCGTTAGTGTTGGTCTTTGTGTGCACTCGTTCTAGTACTGAATGTATGATGCTACCTAGACTAAGACTTAAAATGGGTACTATTTAAAAAATAAGAAATAACGTAAGATTTTTTTAAAAAAAAGAAGGTTTTCTTGTTATACATAGTCACACTAAGTCTTTAAGAGAATCCTAGTCATGAATCTTTTGGGCGTTCAACACCAATGCTTTTCTATGGAAATCCAAAAACACACAGATGTAATTCTACATTTTTACCAACTAATGAAGTTGATGTGGCAGAATTTTCTGAACCATCAAGATTTCACTCTCTGTTATCTATTTTTTTTTAAATTAGGAAGACACTGGCTTCATTAAGCTCATCGGTTGATCACTAGTCCCAACCAACCCAATCAAACCCAACCTGTTGAAATGCTTGAAAACTCTCAATTTGTTTCAAGGGAACAGCATTTGGAAACTTTGTTTCTGGAGATGGAATGCGTCCTCTTTGTTTCCAACAGCACATGAAAGTAGTCTCCGAATGCTTACAGTTAAACACCGTTTAGAAACAGTCACTGCTGCATTTGTAGTTTTTCTTCTCTCCTGAAAAAAAAGGATAGTGTCATCAGAACACAGGAGCAAATAATATGTCGGGTTTATCCTGCTGAAGGCTCTTGTGTCGCCTCAGGGCGATGTATTACAGCAGGTAATTACCCGGCTTTTCTCTAGACACGCTCCCCAATACCTCCCCACCCCCCCCCCTCTCTCTCCCTCTTCCCAGTGAAGTCCTAATGCATCAACACCACAACAAACTCACACAGAGATGCGTTCCCCAATTTGTTGACTGTTATCAAGTTACCACAAGTAATCAAATGATGAATAAACTCAATATGTTTTCAATCTTCTGTTGTTTTCACGGAGCCGAGGCAGTTGACATTCTCTCCCCCTGTTTCATCATTTATGCAACACAACAGCTTATCACACGTTTCTAATTGTCTGCTGGGCATCAAGCTTGTATGCACTTCTTGGCACTTCTTCACTGCTTTGTGCTGTCAACTACTACTCTTCTTTCAATCCTTTTTTTTTTCCAATCTCAGGCTGACTCTTATCCTGTCCTGCCCCATGGACTTGAAGAATTTCCCTATGGACATTCAGACCTGCACCATGCAGCTTGAGAGCTGTGAGTGCTTCTCTTGCTTCCTCCTTTGATTTCCCCTCAATCCGTTTGTTGTCGCTCACAGATGTGCTTGTAATGTCCATGATGTATGTTTCTGTTAGAACACAATGTAAGTGTTTATTAGTGACCACTTGTGAATTGAAAAGTGCAATTGTTTAAATCAAGCAAGATATCGTTTTTCTGTTTTTCTCATTCTGCAAACATAGGCGCATTAAATCAACGATCCAGGTGCTTGTGAAACAAATAAAACAACTTGTGGAAAAACGAAAAAGAAACTACTTAACAATCTAGAGCAGTATTTGTGTGTAATATAAGTGTGAGACTTAGTGAGAAGAAATTAAATCTTAATTCCTCTTAATTGAGGAATATCAACCAAATACATCAAATTGATTGAATGATTTTGTTGACTCAAGTTTTTTATGGTCAAAGGAAGTTTAATAAAAATAAAATGTGGACAAAATAACATAAAAATAAAATGTGTTAGAAATAAAATAAAGATTTTAAAATAAATATGTTAAATAAAACATTCGCAGAAGTCTTTCTATATAGTCTAATATCTTTGGAAATATATGAATATTATATTTTAAATATAAATATAGGTAGTGAAAATTATAAATACATTACACATGCAAAGATAAAGATGATTTAGATTATGAAGTATGTTTAGGAAGATTAAGATGTTTCTTAAGTGTGTTGTTAAAAAAAAATTATGTCTGAATGTGTAATATTAGGGCGGCTCACGATTCCACAATTTGAAAACATCTGGACTAGAGAACCCAAGCAATTATTTAACAATTAGAAAAATAATACGTATAGAAATTGTTCACTTAAAACAACTAAAGTAAAAACAAACTGAATAGTAAATAGTGTCACAGGTGCATTTAATTTGTATTTATCATTTTGTTACTGTCATTAGGTGTCTATTTGTTTGTTTTTAATAGAAGAAATATTGATTATTTTGAAGAAATAAAAATATTCATTGTATACAAAGAAGCTTTATGACCTACCTTTGTTTTGTATTAGCTGTTATTGTTCTCTAAAGTATTGTCAGAAGTGATACATTCTGAAATGATTTAATACAGCAGATACTTACTTGTAATCGTTTTCCATTTTTTCTCTTTGACACGACGATAACACATAATATTTTGTCAAACGTTCAGGTTAAAAATGAGAAAGATAAAGAGATTGATATAGTTTCTGTCACACGTTATGCTGATAAAACTAAAAGGGAGAAATATCTGAACTCCTCTTTTTGGCCTTGAGCGACGATAGCATCTGCCATTATGAAACCAATTTCCAGGATATAAATAATAAAACTTTAATTTTGTGTTCTCCTTTATTAAATTTGACCCTCCCTGCGTGGCTAGAGGTGACCCGACTCCCTGTTGAGAGGGAACTGAAGGTCTATTTCTCAGAGGAGATCCAGCCAATAAATAAGTCAAGCTGAATACTGGCGTGTCCACCTTATCTGATTCCATGAGAACCAAGGAGAATGACTTCGTTTTAACAAGGCGCCATGATTTATTTCAGCAAAGCAACATCGGCTGCACAATAAAAACATCTAATTCATTACTTGGAGATTTACCACTGGAGCAATACGAAATATCAAAATATTTATCTTCCTTGAACGTAGCTCTGTTCGCCCTGTGTGACTTTATCTCAAACAGACGTAAGGAAAACCCAATTATACGACCAATTTGAGCAATATTGCTTCTCTAGCCATAGATATCCAACAACAACCATTAGTTCTGTCTTACAAACGGATGCTGAAGAATCCTTTTGAATTTTGAGGAATAGGAAAAACCTTTCTGTTTGCCCTTTAGTCACGCTGCCGACTGGATTTTACACGCGCATTTCAAATGATTGTGACTCTACAAAGGCTTATCGTACCAAGAAAAAATAAGACGATCTTTACTTTGTGTTCATAGCTAGGAATGGGTGTTGTCTTTTAATAGATCTCAGTAATAATACTTTTGAAACCTAATCATAAAATAACTGATGTTCTGTCAGTATAATTTTGCCACTCAATTAATATAATTAATCAATTAAATAATTGTTACAGTCTCATAGCTGCAACCATTTCTGTCATTTTTAACAGACTGAAGTACGTTCTGTCAGTAATATTTTTAATATATTATATATTATATATATGTTAAATGTCTGTGATACGCACAAGGTAGATTTTTTTTCAGGTGAGTTCCAATGCCATTCATTAGGTCAGAAAAAGAGAAAGGAGTTTTAGTTACAATGTTAGTCCCATCAAACTCATCAATTGGCAGAAACTTGAAATTTAATAGAAGTGATAATTGAAAATGTGTATTAATATATATGACAATTCGGTTTCCAGTACACAGCAGACAATATATTCATAAAAACAATAACAGAGGGCAAATAAGAGAACAAAGTGCAAGGCGTGACAAAATACAAATATATATCAAAGGAAAAAACTATAATAATAATAATACAATACATACAATCTTAATAACACCAAACAACATGTACAAATTGGAATCTTAATCAATTAAAATTATAGACGATTAATCTTGAAACATAAAATGACTAAACTGAGGGCGCCATATCTGACCTTTAAAAAATGGGATGATTCACAAAGCTTCAGCCTATCACTATCTCCATCTTCTGCCTTCTATTCCAAGTGTATTTTACTTCTAATTGATCATCAAGTAGTTCAGTTAAATGTCTATTCGTCATCCGTCCATATATTTAAAGATTTATCATTTTGGTATCTTCAGGGTAACACCAACTTATTCTCCAAAAAGTTGTATTTTGCATCAGAATTGTTAAAATATGTGAAAGACCATTTGTCTAGCCAATTATTTTGTACAATGTTGGTTCCAACCACCAATAATACCCGTTTATTACTGAGCCTTGGTTTGTTAGTGTAAAGCCAGCTGCAATTACACAAAATCCTTCCTTATTAAACCCTGTTGAGAAGCCTTGGGATGACAAGGGCTAGCTTACAACCCAAGGGTGCGATTCCCTTCTTCTCACCTCCTTTTACTGCTGCTACTGCAAGTGTAACTTGAGGAAGAGATGAAGCGTCCGATGCCATAGAAAGGAAAAAAAAAAAATAGAAGTATTATTTTAGCTGTTTATGAGCGCCAAGGCCAATCGACTTTTCTGGTCTTGCACGCCGAAGGCTTATGTTTATATATAACTAGATCCAACCATAAGAATCTGCCTCATTCTGGCACATCAAAGTCCCATATCTGCAGCTTATACTCGTTGCCTTGAGCTGTTGCTGTCCACTGAAACTCACACTTTAACGATACACCGTAAGTGAAAAGCAAGTCAGAGACATCAAATCTCTACATCCAAGCGTAGATGACACAGTGTTTAAACATGAAATATAAAGTGGTATCATTCACTTAACAGATCCAGCCGTGTGAATTACGTTTACATCATTTGGTTAATTGTGTAGCCGAAGCCTTCATCAGGAAAGACGGGGAAACCAGGGATTGCATTAGCATTCTTGCTTCTTACCGGGGAATGTATAGATGACAGTGGATTTAGCTCATGAACATGATAAGTGTATTTTAGCGATGCTGTTTCGCTTGTCAGTCAGGCCAGCCTTGGTTATAGCACCTTGAATAATTGATGTCTTTGTATCTTGGGGCCTAAAGAGTCCCGGGAGACTTCGGTATTGTTAAGATGTGTAGGGAATTCTGCATTCTCTCCGCATGCCGATGCATATTTAATACAACTTTGGAATAATCAGGTAGTGACGAAGGAATACACAAAGATGATGCAAATCATGTGAAAATGTAAGTGGTGTAGACACCGGCACAAATATCTACTAGATATGAATTATTGTTATATAGTCTTAAGATTTACACTGGCAGCTTTACATGCTTTAATCAGGTTTTCTTTTTAGTGCTTTCACCATTCCCAATGTCATCAGTATCCTCCCGTGTTATTTTGTAACCTTCAAGATTATGTGCTGCACAAGATGATGGCTGTGACCTTTCTGGTGACAAACATGATGGCAGAGGGTGGCTGGTCGGAGTAGAACGTTACATCATCCTCACCGAGTAATTAGTTTATTTATGATGGACAAACGGAGGATCATGGTACTTGAACCCCAGAATATATTGAACTATGAAAGTGGAACAAGTGATTAAAAAATAAATGAATCCACTTTGGATTTTCGTTTTAGTGAAATGTTATTAACTATTCAAGTGTCATCTTTCTGTAGGTCAGAATTTCTTCAAAGAAATTCAAAATTGCAGGTTTTATTCGTCCCATAACTTCTAATAATGTTAACTGTAATTCAAGATTCTTCCTTCAAAGACATATGTATAAGACAATTTTACCTCATTCTTTTGCTGAGGAATTGAACCTGCAGTTTAGCTCTAAAAAAGCTCACCTATGTAATTCAAATTTAAACATCTGAGTTCTACAGCGTTTTGTAACATGTTTTCCTTCTTCCCTTAAAATAACGCTGTAAACCAAAAACATGAAGTTTACATATCAATGGGAAACTATAAAGTGGCCCCTTGACATCTTTAATTATATTTAAACATTTTTAAATACTTCCTAGTATACTTTCCAAAACCTATTATGTATTATCTCAAATGTTTTTATTGATTTCTTAAACCTTAACCAAAGCCCATTGAGTTAGTTTTATTTTCATTCATCATTCAGGATTTTTAATTAAAATATTAATTAAATATAAAAATGTTTAATTTTGAGAAAATTACCAATTAATGCTTTTTGATCTCATCAGTACATTTAAAATATATTTTATCACATCACAACAAAGATTAACTAGGTTTTTAGTTTTACCAATAATATGTTTATATTCATCAGACCTTGAATTAACTTAAGAGCAGATAAACCATTAACCTAATTATAACAATACCCATAATTTAGATCACGGAATATACAAAAAAGGCATCAGTATTATGCAAAATGTGTGTTGCATGAGTCAACATTAAAACTGTAAAGCATTAGGGTTCATGTTTAAATTGTGATTTGAATTCAAATTGTACTGTATTGCCTTTCCAACAGTCGGCTACACCATGAATGACCTGATCTTCGAGTGGCTGGCCGAGAGCCCGGTGCAGGTGGCTGAGGACCTCACTCTTCCACAGTTTGTGCTGAAAGAAGAGAAAGACCTAGGTTACTGCACCAAGTACTACAACACAGGTACGACAACAGGGATCATCAACCACGTATTTTAAAACAGTTGTATTTCCTAGAATATTATTATATTATTATTATTATATTATATATATATTTTATTTAAATAAAAGTGTTTGTGTGTGACCACGTCCAGGCAAATTCACCTGCATCGAAGTGAAGTTCCACTTGGAGCGCCAGATGGGCTACTACCTGATTCAGATGTACATCCCCTCCCTCCTCATCGTCATCCTCTCATGGGTGTCTTTCTGGATCAACATGGACGCCGCACCAGCCAGAGTGGGCCTGGGCATCACCACCGTCTTGACGATGACCACTCAGAGCTCGGGCTCCAGGGCCTCACTGCCAAAGGTGGGTCACTTCTGGATCTTTACTTCTCGGATAATAAAAGTAACAGTTCTAAATCGGAAGATTGCAATGTCATTCTAAATACACAACATGAATAAAGTAAAAAACTTCAATTTCAAGTAAATTAAATACAAGTTATTTAAATCTTGCTTCAAGTTTCTATTTTGCAACACTTCCAGGTAAAACTCTGATAAGGAATTCAGAAATATTTGACATTGGAAATCAATTATTCATTAAAAAGATCAAAATATCCAGCAAATGTAAATTGTCGTTAACGAAAAAAATGCGTTAAAATATGCAGATTTTCTTTAATATACTGTAGTATCCGGCAAAATTAGTAAAAATATATTGTTCTATTGATCATATTCATCCCATGATACAAAAAAATAGTGTGTGAGTGAGTGGTTTTTTGTCTATACGTGTACTCTGCGATAGGTTTGCTCCCTGTCCAGGGTGTCCCCTGCCTCTCACCCCAAAGTAGCTGGGATAGGCTGGGAATGAGAATACGGAAAGTAATATTTATGTGTATTGTTGTCGGGTAAAAAAAGATGTTGATACAGAAATCTTAGGTTTTATAAAATGTAGGTCTTCTCAAAATACCTTAGCTATCTTGTCCTAGTTCTTATGTCCTCATTTACGACATAAAATCTTTTTGAGAAACTCTCACTCCGCGGTTCTGCATGCAGCTTATAATGCAGCTGTGTTTTGTTTTTTAAGAGAATAAATCCAGTGAAGGAGAAATATTCCATGACATATATTTAAATGCATATAGTTGGCCAGTTGTCTGCCAGGGCGTTTCTATAGGGCCTTTTCTACATTTAAGGCCAAGAGTTCTCTTGGCCTTAAATATAGAAAAGCTTCAACCGTATCCTCAATATCTTGTGGTTGAGCAGCCAACACTGCTTGTTGGATAATTGGTCTGCGAAAGTGACATTTAAAGCAAAGTATCTTTTTATACAATGATACAAAGGATTGTTATTATCATTCCTAAAGAAAAGGTGGTGCTCTTAATTCCAATCATGAACTGTATTTACAGTAAATCTAGCATTTGCACACATTGTTTGGCTCTTCTATTGAAGAGATTTCCAAATAAGAAGGGGTTCATCTGAGGACATGTTATACTGGGATGAAAAAGACAAGCTGGAAAGGATACGGTGTCCTTCCAATAAAAAACAAAGTCAGGACGGACTGAGATCATCACAGAAGCACATATTCCTGATTGGCCCGCTGAAGTCCATAATTGCTTTATGATGTTAGATGAGACTGGGTTACCATAGCGACAGTCCTCCTGCCTACAGCAGCAACAACATGATAGTTGTATAGATCATGAAAAACCCTTCATTTTCTATCATCCTTTGAAGACTTCATTACAACAGGTTAATACACGTAGCATAGACCAGGCAGAACGAGCAGATCTTTAATGACGCTCAGTTCTATGGATTTCAAGGGAAATCCATTTTGTTTCTGGTAGGTTTCATTTTGTGTGCTTAGCAACCAGTTAAAAATCAATATTATCAACCTGCGCTGACTCAGAGTACATCAAGATCCAACACGGAAAATATGATAAATTCATGTTCAGGGTAGAACAAGAAACAGAAGAATCTTCAAGAGCCACGTATAACTGTCTGCTACCTGCCCTGTTATTGCTACAATCACATGAAGAAATCGAAACGTCTGAATGTATGCTAGAATAGCTATCATAGATTACCCTTATGGACTAACATGCAGGTGTAACAAACATGCATGTAATGAACAGAATTAACCCCAAGAAAATCAATAAACATTATAACCTCCAGGAATTGAAAAAGTATTTTACGCTACGGTGAATTGTAAATGGATTATTGTGATCTATGTAAGCAGTGTTCTACTATAACGGGGTCGATAAGAACCATCCATTCTATCAGAGGGGTGGAGTCATTCCACCTTTTTTTTTAAATGTTTAAGGTTTAACTTTTACTACATTTGCTTTAAATTACATTTTTTCTTCTCTCCTTTACTACCTTACAATGTGTTGAAACTTTAATTTTAAATAAAAGGCTTCAAATGATGTGCAAATGGAATGAAACAAGATGCTTTCTAAAATGTCTTTTACTTTGATTTTGCTTTTACTTATTATTTTACTGATATATTTATCAACACGAGTAAGCATCTCAGTGTGACAATCGTTTTTCTTGTAGGGGTGTTAAAAGAATAACGATACAGTACTATATTGTAAAAAAAAATGTATGATACAGCACATTATCTTTTTCTTACTTGCTTTAATGATTTAAAGTTCAATAAAGTGTGTTTAATATAAAATGATTGGATTTAATTAAATATTAGATGGCAGAAGTCATTAAGTCTTCTGCAGGATAATGGAACAATGAAATTCTTCTAGATCCTGGTGATGACTGGGAATGAGAGGATACATTCAAGTCAAGCTGTTTTTTGGACATATTTTCTTTCATAACAAATAAAAGCACTTTAGTGATCTGTAATTCTGCCACGCCAGAGTCAAGTACTCCAGCTATACAACAAATATATCCTTGTTCCTACAGTATCACAATATATCATATCGTAGTCCATTTATCATGATACATATTGTGTGGCCAGGTTCTTGCAAATACACACCCCTATTATCTTGACTTTCTCGCAAAACAAAATAAATGTTTTTAAAACACACAAAAAAACAAATGTAATAGTGGAGACAAACAACAGTTAGCAAAGCAGTATTCTTACCTCAGGTTAGCTAACTCACCACAGAGATAAGCTTGTTTAACCTCTGCAGTCGTAGACTACAAACAAAAATATGACCTCCATTAGGAACATGTGCTCTCTAACTTCAATTATAAATCGTGTCTATAAATAAAAGAAAATCCTGTGGCAAGTCAAGGCTCAATTGTGCAAATAGAGTGATAAAAGAAAAATATAAAATCTTCCGCAAATGAGTGGAAGTCTTTCCATTTTTATATATAAGTATTTTTTATGCTGTGTTTTGCCTTTAAATACATGGTGTAGTAACGCACATAAGTCATGTTTAAACTACTTTTTGAAAATTCTTTCTTAGTACTAATCCCTCAATCAGTGGTGCCACAATTAGCAACACTAAAAATAACATTTTGCATTATAACCAATATGATATACATATAGATAGAAAAAAAAAATAAAAATACTTTTGACGTTTGGTCAATTTTTTGAGCTAAATACACAGTTTTAAAAAAGGAAAACACAGGCGTCTATATCACCAAAGTTTTCATGGAAGATAGAAATAATGGAGAGTTCATTCTATAGTAGTAATTGCTGTTAATGTTAAGTGACATGACATTCTTATGTACAGAGCTTTCTGAGTCTATGTTATGACCCTAATGACCCACGTCTCACTGGCTCATTGAATTTCCCATTGTATTGACTTTAACCAATGAGAGTTATCAATACCCATTGACTTCAATCGCTCGTCTGTTCAGGTATCCTACGTGAAGGCTATTGACATCTGGATGGCCGTGTGCCTCCTGTTCGTCTTCGCCGCCCTGCTGGAATACGCAGCCGTCAACTTTGTCTCAAGGCAACACAAGGAATTCATCAGGCTGAGGAAAAAGCAGCGACAGCAGAGAATAGTAAGTGTAATCCTGCAGAATAAAACATACATGATGCATGGTGTCACACATCGTGGCGGACTCTTAAAAACTGCACCGCAGTCCTTGTCAGAGAGCGTAACGTTGACATATTGCCCTATGTTATCGGGAGTGCTGTGTATTCGGGAGCTGACAGCGTCCATACATTCCAGCCTGCTGTCAATCTACATGATTTAGATCGGACTGTTTCTATTATGTGAGCAGTGACCTGTGAAAAACCTTTGCAATTCTTTTTGCTCTTACCACTGACATAAGGAAACTGCCTCTGGACCTTCCTTATGGCGCTCTGGCACCATCATGGTCTATCACTGCTTGATTCACTATGGACAAGTAGAGTACACAAAAACAATAATGTTCTTTTATTAAATCTTGTTTGGATAGTATTTTTGCTGTAAAACACATTATTGATACAGAAAATGTATTTTAAATAAATATTAGTTTTAATTCACTGACATCAAGGCAATTGCATTAGCAGTGGAAGACGTCAAGAATATTTACTTCATTGTAAGCAAAGTGTTCCATTTTCGAAACCAAGTCTAGGGATGGGTTGATGACCGTTCATGAAGCTCTGTCCTTATTTTCAGAGCCATCTAGATGTCACTCTCTGATCTATAATCTGTTGATTTAAACAACTAGTCTATACAGAAAAAGAACAAGACTGACAAATTACTTAGATTTGCATCAACATTGGATGGTAAATAGTTCTTAGAGTTTCTACCTAGTAGTTCGGTGAGGTTACTCTAAGGGTGATCTAGTCAATTTTAATGGGTTGAAAAAGCATCATTAAACAGCATCATTGTCTTCAAAGCCTACTATATAGCACTATCTAATCTTTAATTAGTCAACAGTAGTGATGGATATATAAGGCCTCATGATAACAAACATTATAAAGCAGAGAGTGCCATCTAGTGGCCTTTAAAAATGAAGACACTGTATCATGATTCAGTGTCTTCACTATAAACTGCTGTATCATGAGACCTCATCAACCCATCACTAGTCAACAGTCATTCTAATAGATTATCCCTACATTAATTTAACTAAGGGCACCTACTGATATAAAAAAAAATAGGAAACTTCTCCATGAAGCTTCATTAGTCCATCACTGCAAGTAATGGGTCCCATTTCCTCAGTTTTAGGGGGTACTGCTCTGGTTTTATTACTGGGCAGAAAAGCCGCACCGGTTCTATACATTACTCTCTCGGATGGGTGCAAGTGTTGCTACTACAGTGGGGGCTTCTATGGCACAAATACTCAGACTTTCTCACTTCCATCCAATCACCAAATCCCATAGGCATGTCGCAGTAATCAAATTACTGTAATGGAAACTTTAGCAAAGCTAAAAATTACTCGCGCTCTCACCAGAGGAGACGTCTTCTAGCAATGTGACAACCAATACACACATAGGACTTCTAGAGACTTACCAGAAACTAAGATCTCAAAGATCTCTATGGGACATCTCCGTAAATATTTAGTCTCCGAGTGGCTGCGACTGACCCCTTGTGGAAGTTGCAACAACGTCTTTGCGACTTCTCCACCAGTAAAGCATTGTCCGTCACTGCGAGGTCTCCTTGCTCTTTTTGGTCTCGAGAAGATCGGAATTGGTTGAAATTGCGTGGACATCTCTGATAAATATGACTCTGATGAGTAGACCTCGCCGTGACCAGCGGAGTTTCAATGAGATCTCAAGGCTGGTGAGATACTTCTCATTGGAAACGCCAACTCAACCGTAAGGGCCAATCAGGGGTTAAGTGACTTACTCAACAACATAACACTTTTTTGTATGGAGCTTGGTTCAAACAGACAGTCAGGCTTTACCAGTCTGAAATATAGAAATAAGTGCGAGAATGTGAAGATTTAATTCACAAATTCCAGACAAGGTGGGCTCACTCGGATTCAATGTCTCAGACTTCTTTCAAATTACCCTGTGACCCAGACTGAAAGTACAGCATGTCTTGGGAGGAGGAGGTCAGCGGATAACTTTTTCGGATAAAGGTTTCAGATGAGATTCACAACTGTCCTCGTAACTTTATTCTTGCAGGAATCAAAAAGCAGCGTTCCTCAAAATTCTTTAGGGTAAAGTCACTTGAGAAAAACACCTCCGACATCAGAGTAAGTGGCTCAGTGTTTGGGCAGAGTCGCAAAAATTGAGGCACAGTAAAGTAGTGAGTGTCTGGCAGATTTACTGGGCAGTCTGCCCTGCTGTGTCAATAAAAATGAGATAAAATGATGCTGTGTAGAGAAAAGGATTTCCCCTGAACCACGTCGGCTGCACTATTACTCCCACTGAGCCAGAGTTAGAGGTTACAAATTGTCCATCTGAGATTCATTGACACCTGACCTGAGCTCAATTGAGCTTCAGATTTGATCCTGGAGCAGCAAAAACCTCATCATTGCTTGTGCAGAACAATAAAAAAAAGACTGTCTTTGAGTTGATATAGAGATGTCATAAATCTGTGATTTAGTTTTCAGTGTCAGCTGGTCAGAAAATGTTTTTGCTAAATTGTTTGTTTTATTTTAAACGGAGGATCTTTCCTGTTCTTCGGGAAGTGTCGAGTCATTGCGGAAAACTGTCGAAAACAACACGACCGACCGGAGTCTGAATCAGCACTGCAACATCTGGGCCAGGGTAAAAATAAAGCTGAAAAAATATCAACCCCGACCTTCAGCTTTGTCCAGCCTTTTTAAATTGATTCTGTCCTGCAACTTTCACCTCAAACCTGATTTTTTTTTTTCCCTGGCACCTTTCCCACATCCAAGTCCACTTTGTGCTGTTCCAGTCCCGTTAGTCCTGCCCTTTCGTTCAGCGTCTCTGCCTCTTTATCCAAGTATTATCATATCCAATTAACTTTGACACCTTTTCCTTTACCCCGAGGTGAAACCTCATATTTTCCAAAGGTTTTCTTTTTTTTAAACATACTCCCCCATTTGTCCTTAAAGTTTAATGCTATTTTTACCATGTTGTAATCATTTTCTCTCTCTTATCTAAAGGTCTTAACTTTGTAAAGTTGTTCAATTGTCTACAAAGTTTTACGCATTTACTTATCAAGTGTTTTCGTGTTTTACCACATTTATTTGAAGATAGAGGGAAAACATGACCAGAGTCAGAAGCACTGATTTCTTGCGTTGATCTCAGTCGAGGCTGTGACAAAGATGCAAGTTAATTCTGAAATCATCCGTTTTTATGCATATTTTTGGGCCTTAAGGAAATTAAATTGACTCGTTTGAACGCATAATTTCTCATTAAGTTACAAAGGGCATCACAGGGTGTTGTTGAATAACCCAAAGCTGCAAATAAGCTTTGGCTTTTTAGTAAATATAAAGAACTTTGCACAAACAATTTGAATCAAAATGAAGCTTTATTCACAGAAACAGCTCGTTGGGCATACAGGCCTGAGATCAGTCAAGAGTAAGATGAACAGATCTCACTTACGGGATTAAAAAAAAAAATGGCCAAATTTAGATCCAGCATTCTCATTTTCCCTCTCAAAAGTGGAACGTACAGCTGTCAAAGTTAAGCTACGTGTCTATTAATATTTGACGCAGAGGGCGGGAACTGTGTCTTATCCACTGTCGGATAGCGACCATCCTGCCATTCATCATCTTCCTCCCCCAGCTGGCTTTAAAATATCGAGATCATGACTTTTTATTAATAGGAATTTTGAAAGGGTTGTCATTCAGCAACTTTGAAAAGTGCCAGAAAAGAGGGATGGAGGTTAATTTGTTGATTGATCATTTCAAATTGCAGTTTCCCTTTGCTGTTACGTAATTGAGATGACCGCCGACCTACGTTTTAGAGGAGAAAAGCTTCAGAAGTAATTAGATGATTAAAGTTAGTGTCTCAGATGGGTCTTGTTCGGTGTCTGGCTTTTCTTAAAGAACTTGTGAGAAAGCCTATTATCAGATATTGGTTTTTCAATTTTCATATCGAGTCATTTTGAGTCTTTGGTTAGCAGGAAACCTAGCACAAGCTAAGCTTATCCTCAACCCCTTCTTTATTGAAAGTAAATTACACAACAGTGGTTTAACAAAGAACTTTCAATCACTGTGTTGCTACTGTTACCCACATTTATTACGATTAACTAATGATCTAAATTGTTATGTACACATGAAACAGCTGTCTGGTTAAACCACACATTCAGGCAACTCACGATGACTATATTGTTAAACTTCATTATTTTTTAAAGATATTTAATTGTCTGTTCTGTGAGCGGTTTTTAAATGTAAATTTTAGGTTATCTAAAGTTTTAGAATTTTAATATGAAACTTGTTTCTTTATCTGTCTAATGTTTAATGGCATGGCTAATGGAAATAAAGTACATTAAATATTAAAATAAAAAGTTTTTCAATCACACTCAAGAGAAAAGTGTATATTTACCAAACTGGGCCTTATAATGGTCGAATTATTATTGTAGACTTGATTCGTTTGTTCTTCAACAATCAAAATTTCTTTATTTAAAGTTTTACTGTTATTGAAAGTCTCTTCAAAATTGTTGACATAGATGTGTTCCTTAGCTTATATTATACCCCGTTATTCATGGTTACCTATGAAGATCTTATTGACCTACTTTGATACCCTCAAGATAAAATAACTGGACAGTCTAAATGTTCTACTTTTATTGCCCATGGAATGCTTAAGGTCTTTGTTGAATTTTCAAACTTCTTTTTTTTCTGTTTTACAAAATTGTTTTTGTGAAATTTACGCATCAGCAAAATTGTCTGGAAAGCCACTAGATTTCAATTTTCCAACCTATGTGTGTATAATTGATTAAAAAAGCTTCACAAACCAAAGTTGTCTTTCCAAACATTAAACAGTAGGCAGTTGTATAGGCATATTCAATTTTGCTGTGTCAACTGTTAGTACTATTTATGTTCATAGAAGCATACCAGGTGTTTGGAATATCCAATTTTTTCTAATTTTCTATCAATCTCATGTAATTTCTTCACCAGTTTGAACAAGAATATAGTACTTAGAATGGCTCTTCCATCTGTTGATGCTGGTTACGTAAGAGCAAACGATATCCATGGTCTGCATCTTCGGGGGAAATGGAGTGTTCAGTCAACCGTGGGAGATCCTGGAAAGCGCCTGTTGTCCATCGCTTTGTCTTGAACGTGTAAAGGGTAAAACATGGGAACGAAACAGGGGAATGTCTGATGACTCACAAAGTCAGAAACAGTGTATCAAGACCTTCATCTTTGAGATTCAGTCATGTGATCCTGACCTTTTGAGCCACACTCCTGATGCGTCGAGGGATAAGCCCGTGACGAAAAAAGAGCTTTAAATCAGGGGTTGGAACAAAAACCTTCACCATCCCCGGTCCTTTAAGGACCGGTTTGGAGACCCCTGCTTTAAATGAAGGGAATTCTGACAATGTTCCGTCTGCTTCACTTCACAGGAAGAAGATCTGGTTCGAGAGAGCAGGGGGTTTTACTTCCGAGGTTATGGACTGGGTCATTGCCTGCAGAACAAGGACATTCCGACAGTGGACGGGTCCACCGTTTTCACCCCTCCTCCCCCTCCCAAGGCCGTCTGTCACGACGGAGATGTTCTTCACAAGCGCTTCGTGGACCGGGCTAAACGCATTGACACCATATCAAGAGCTTTTTTTCCTCTGAGCTTCCTAATATTCAACATCTTCTACTGGATCACCTACAAGGTTCTACGACATGAGGACATCCACGCAAATTTGTAAAGCTCTGAAACGAAAAGATAGGATCTGGTTGATGATGAGAAAAATGTGTCGGAAGCGCTTGTGCTTCGTCAGAAACATCTGGATAGAATTGTGCTCAGGTGCGTCTTCAGGATCGGGAGTGACTTAGCCTGTAAGACAAGTTAAAGCTGCGTGTTCAGGTTGCCGTTTTTTGATTGCTCGCTCATATATGGTTTGGTTTATCCAGAAATCTTCCGGTACGGTCGGTACATTACCCTTATATTGGACTCTGCTTCGAGTCGGGTTAAGTTAAACCTGGCTTAAGGCCACACAACTGACTTGAATTTGAATGAATGTTTTTTGGAAATGATATACATTTTTTCTTTTTTAAAACATTTGGTTTAATAAAAGGGTACTTTTGGGGGGCGGGGTGGGGGTCAAAGGTTCGAAAAGGGGTCTTTGAAATTCGTGAACATCCAGTATGTTGTGATATTTAGCTACTTATATCTTGATTATAAATAAGAGTGTAAAAATTGTACATAAAAAAAAGCCGTTTCATTCAACCGCACAAAGCACAACTATGTTTTTCTTTTGACTAAATTTAAATAAAATATTATTCTGACAAAATAAAGAGGTTTTCATTTGGTCCCTGATATTGACATGCACCTTTATTTCCTTCGTTTGCTCCATATTGTTCAACCCTCCATTCAAAATGTTCTCCTTTTCCTACCCCAGGTATTCTGGACGAGACACAATTACATTTCTATTACAGCGCTTTAATGGATTCTCCAGCTTGGAATCGACAGAGAAACGCTGAGGGAGACCCTTGGATTCTGTATAATGCATGTTTATAAACAGTTCAAATCGGTGGTTCCTGACTCTGGAAGGGATTTTTTTTTTTTAAAGGGCTGTTCATGAAGCGTGTTTGCATAATGAACGCGGGTCGGGGTCACATCGGGATTTAAAGTTGCATAATAGCCACTTCTCCCTGAGCGACAGTTGGGAAGGTGTAGAAACACATGAAGAGACGGCGGGGGGGGGGGGGGGGGGGGGGGGGGGTTTGGGAAGGAAAGAGGGGGTGGGGGGGCTTCACCAGTCAGGGAGGACGAATTAGTTTTTTAATAGGAAATCAGAGGGTTGTTTTATCAACTAATGAGTTTGAAAGGGGTTTGCTGTTCCACTGCAAAGGACAATGAATTCAGAGCAGCTGAAGTCTACGGTCCCTTTTGTCTGCGACTAATCAGCCATTCTGGATTCCCTGATTCCCTGGGTAATATGAACCCGTGTGTTTATTGTGTTTTCATTTCTACTCTACTGGCCGCCTCTGCTGTACAGGGCTATACAATCCCTACTGATACCACAACAGTCTTTTCTTAAAGGTAGCTAACAGTAAAAAAAAAAGTTATGTTTAAGATCTCTAGATCCAATTCAACAATACTTCAACAAACCTTAAAAAAGACAATAGAAAGTCAGTTAACACTTATTTCTAATTGGTTTCTTCCCAACTTAAGCAGCCACTGTTAGTTGAGTGGATATTATTGTATATTCCCTGCATTTTCATGCATTTTCTACCTACTGACATTCACCAGAGTTGAAAAATAACATTTCCTAAGAGGCCACATTAGATCCTGAGACTGAAGTTAGGGGTTGTCAAGTCAAAATACAGAAGGAACCCCCAAAAAAGTCTATATATGATGGAAACACATTTTACCTTTTTTAAACGATTGGCAAAATGTTAATGTGATTAAAAGTGAATTTTAAATGAAATAATAATTTAATTTATTTTTTCCTTTAATGAGGTACTGGAAGAATCAAAAGGCAGAGTAACAAAAAGTCTTTTAACTCTTGCATTCAGACCTAAGGGGCGATTAATTAATTTATAAAATAAAGAAGTGTTCAGGAAAATTTAATCACCGTCCTGTAACTATTTACTCTGACCTTGTGAAGGCGAAGCCTTTCAATGGTTTGGGGGCTTTTGCCTTGGCAGAAATAATCTGCTTTTATTTTGAGTGTAGTCTATTCTCTTTCTCACACACAATAAAAAGAAATTGAAAAAACTTACATATTTTTTATGACTTTATGACTTATTAAAATATTTTTTCTGTACAAAAGATCTAACTAATATTAAGATGAGGTACGACATTGTCAGTCTCCAGTGACTTATATCGGAGTTATGTGGGCCTAAGGCTATATGTATATTTAAAAATGTTTTTGTTTTTTATACATTAGGAAACCCTGACTGTGGCAAGAGGGATTTATGATACGTTAAATACAAGTTATCAATTGCATCCGATTTGAGGACTGTAAAATATTTCTTCAAAAAAAAAATTTCATGAAAATGTTAATGACCAAATAGGTTTTGTTTACCAATATATACGTTAAAATTGTTAAAAAATATATATATATTTTTATATTTTCGATCATGGCTGTTCAACACTTAGTTCAGTTAAAGAATGCAATTTTCTGGCTTTATTTTTTCATTTTGGTAAAGTTATTGTTATAAATATTTATACTTTCGTTGTTTTGATTTAGAATAAAATGTTAATGCATTATAAAACATATTTAAGTATTAAAACACATTTCAACACATCTGCAATCTCAACAAATAAGTAAAGTCAAAACTGACCTAAATGGTTGACCAAGTGCAGTTGTTTGCCAGCTATACAACTTGCTATACAAATAAAAGAACGTATAACCTTTGATATTTTGTTGACATTCTGATTTTCCATTGGAACATTCACAGGTTATACTCTAACTTAAAGAGGTTTATTGTAATTCGTAACAGGGACCAAACTGTGCCAGTGACTTCAGATTTCACCACATTCTTTTTCTGTGGAAAACTGCATGTCTCAACAGAATGTTCAGAGGACATGGGATGACTGATGGATTCCAATAAAACAGACCCTTGGCTTGGAACAACCACGCTTAGAAGAAACTTTCATTTCAATATAAATCACAAGTGTGTGACGGCTTTAACATACAGCCTCGACTGTCACATGACAACAGAGAAAGTAAAAAAAAAAAACCTGATGGATGTGTGTTTAAATTGTCCAATAGAAGGTAGACTACAAATGGCTAGACTAAATATTCATTCATTTTGATAGATTTTTTCTTCTTTTCCTGACGATTACAGATAAAAAGTGTTGCTCATTTCATTGACTGAACATAAGTCAAGCAGGAGACGCACTAATAGGCCTTTGACAAAGCTCTGGTCAGCACGGCCAAACATGTCCTTGCTCTTTTCCTTGGGGATAATCAACCTGAGCCCTCATCTCAGCTTGAATGTCAACGGTGCCAGAGCTAGAACTGATGTGTGAGCTTTGAGTGGGCAGCCAGAGTCCTCCGATCATTACTGCCTGATACCTCCATTCCCTGCCAAATAGAATCACTTTCTACTTTCAAATCATGACATTCAACAGTTTAAATTAATGATTTAAATTCAGACTTGACTGTTATTTTACCTTTGTTATCGTCAACAATGGCCCGGGTTTAGTTTTCAACCTCATTTTATGTTGACTATCTGTTGAAAAGGTTCATATTGTTCAACATCAGTTACTTTACATCTACTTTTTTACACTGGTGTCTTCTTGTTAGTCTATTTTCAAGATTGATACTTTTATTAGATTAATATATGACTAAATGTGTTTATTTAAGTGTATTTTAAATTCATCTTGGACATCTTCCACAGTGTGTGTTTGTACAAAACTTGTTAAATTGAAACACTTGCATTAGAAAAAAAAACACTTCATTTTTCGACTCTAACTCTTGTTTACCATAATCACATCCACTCAGCTGTGATTGGTCAAGCATCAAGGTTTGTCACCGCTCGTCATGAATCCTTTAAGTCTCCACCTCCAAGGGACCCATTGTATAAACAAAGCAGGGTATGATGACAGCTGGTTCGAGGAGGAATGAAGCCTATTATTAGGTCATAATGGACTCCGCTCTCGTAACCTCTCGTTCGCCGAGATTTAAGACAGGGGAGACCTTTATAAAGAGTCAGGAGATTGGAATATTTTTAGCTGGGTGGGTGAGCAAACTATACAAGAGAAAAATACCTCAAAACTTTCCTAAATCCAAATGGAACTCAAGAACAGCAAAATGATTGTATACTGTATGGAACAGAAACCAAGAACAAGTGAGTCTCATGCAAAACACAGAAGTTGTGATACAAAGGTTCAGTTTCATTAAACAAAGTCCAAATACAAAAACCAACAAGAGTCCATATCTCATTACAAAGTTAGAGTCCAAGATCGCACACACATCCAACCTCCAAACCAAAACCTTTACCCACTCTAGGAATTAACAGGAAACGAAGATCAAAACGAGTAATCTGTAAATAGAACAAAAAACAGAATAAAACACTCTCAAAAAGAACTTAAATACTCAGGCATCAGAGCAAAAAGGTAAAATACAAAATCCAAGATAAGCGAAGAGACACATGAGGAAGAACCACAGCCAATTACCAACTTATGGAAACGGGTCTGGAGGTGGAAGAAGTCCAGCAGGTAATTGATCAGCTGTGTGCCATTGGGGAAGAGGGAGGGGGCAACAACTAAATGAAAATATAAGCAGAATAAAAGGACAACGTAACACTGAGAAAAATCATCCAATAATCCATCGATCAATGATGTACTTTTGCTACCTTATGGATACAAATGATAGCTACACAAGGCTAGCCAAATGACTCCTTAAGCTTTTATAATGAATGTTTTAACTTATTCAAACCACCGCGGCAGAAAGACAAACTTGTGTGGGTCGCGGCAAGAACTGTCATATAATGATAACACACACACATATAGTATCCCTCTGCGTTATTTTTTTTTACCTCATTATACCTTTTTTCCAACCTGGGTTGAACAAAATGAGGCAGTATAATATTGGACCTTCGGGCCTCTACATGACTGTGAAGCTTAGTACAGTTCCTTGTTAAAAAATAAATCTTCATAGGAGAAAAAAAACATGAAATGTCCCAGTAAGGAAAAGCAGCCAAGGGGGAAAAATGGTTTGACGCTGATGTATTAATGAGATAATGCTACACATGTCACCTTAAAATGTATGAGTGTAAACAGAGGAAAGTGCTTACCACACACAGAATTATGGATGCAAACACTCAGGATGTCAGCTGAGGTAAGAGATACACAGATATGATGCAAATATTTGTCATTGTTGTACAGTGTGGTTTGATGCAGACATCAGCCATTTTTTTTTTTTTATGTGTTGAATATGTCAAGAGACGTTGAGTTTCAGTTTACAAATACAGCTCGGTTCCTTAACAACACAGATATTGAAATCATGATTTTGTGTTATTCTTTTTTATAAAGACTTATCACGATATATTAACAAGAGATAATTGGGATTTTTTGTAAACTTTTGTGTCTTGCTTCCAGTGTCTTAAAATAGACTATACAATCTGAAATCATCTCTTATTTAGAGATCCATTTATTCCAATTCGTCATTTATTCATCTCTTGAAAGCGCTAGCATTTATGTTGTTTTAAGGTTACTGCTCTCGTGTATATATATCCCTTTCAAAACAGTTAAACCCTGTCACTAGTTTGAGCAACAAACGTCTGCTTAATAGCGAAGAGGGATTATTGATATAATTGACTTATTCATACATGTGTGGTTCTGTTTGTCTGTCTTTTTTTCCCCCATAGCAGTAGTTTGGGTGGATAATTCTACATGGACTTTGTCATGCTAAAATAACAAACATGAAAACAAAGTTTGATGATGTTAAATTAGGAAAATTGAAAAAATACCCCTGCAGAAAAAAAACAAGGTTACAAACTATCCATCCCTATAGAGCGTCTCTTTTCAGCATCAATACGTGGAAATCCTATGTGGCTACATTTCAAGTCTGCCTCTACTTTTTTGTACCACTTACATCTGAGAGAAGCCCTGAAGCCAGCAAACTGGCAGTTGGGTATTAAATGGATAATGGATACAACCGTATGCACTTGTTTTGTATGCAAACAGGAGTAACAAGGAATTAGTCTGTGAGAACTGGAAAACGCTCGTCCCGTTCTCATTTAGAGGGTTCCACAACTTTTTGCTAGGAAGCTAGTCAAGGATTTAATTGGTAAAGAAAATTGCAAATGGGAAATCCACATGATGGTGTTCGTCTATGTGAGGGGTGTCATACTCACTCCAAAACTTCTTAATAGTTTGCACTGCTGGCAGGATATATATATTTATATAGGATTACAATATTTTCTTATTTAAATATTTCCCGGTCCCTCTCAAAAACAATATACAGCTAAAATGCATGCTTTGAAAGGGCAAGACACATAAGACAAACACAGGAGTCCCAGAAAATCAGGGAAAAGCCTGCACAAATAAGAATATCTTAAGATATTTCTTGGAGTCAGTAGACTCCATAAAGCGCAAAGAGAGAGGAAGATCGTTCTAAAGCTTAGGAGCAGCAGCCTGGAAGGATTTCTCTCCTCTGGTCCAGAAACGTGTTCAGGAACCATCAGTAGATTCTGATCCACAGACCTCAGAGCCCGAGCTGGGGTGTAAGGCTGGATCAGATCAGTGATGTAAGGAGGAGTCTGACCATGAATAGATCTGAAAGTCAGAACCAGAATTTTAAAGTTGATCCTGAAAGAAACTGGAAGCCAGTGAAGAGTTTTAAGGATCGGAGAAATGTGAGTTCTTCTACTAGAGCAGGTCAGAATTCTAACTGCAGAGTTTTGTACTAACTGCAGGCGAGACAACTCCTTCTTGTTTAGACACGAAAATAAACTGTTGCAATAGTATAAACAAGAAGACACGCTGGCACGCAATAAATAGAGTTTCAGTTTTAAATAATTGAAGCCTGATATCCATTATTTGTTTTATTTTTGTGTTTATAGCAGAAGTCAGTCGTCAAATCTCCTCATACAAGTATACATCGAGAAAACGATGTGTAAGTGTGAGCTCATAAGAAGCCGTGCCTGCTTCTTTGAGTGGCAGTTCATCGTTTGACACAAATTTATGTGGCTCTATCATAGGGAAGACACAGCTCAATGGCACCAATTCAAAATAAGTTACTGAAAGCATTTGAGAAAAGAGTAGCATTTGAATTCTTACCATCAAGTTGCATTGCTTGCATGAACAAAAAAAAAAATTGTGTATATATATATATATATATATATATATATAAAACCTGTACTACAATTGCTTAAATATGCCACTTCTCTTTATCAAGAAACAACCAGAGACCAACATGAATATTTATATATTCAAAGGAAATTGTTCTAATGTTATCTTGAGGAAGAGTAAAAACAACCTCACGTCTGAAGGTTACATACTTTGACAATTGAAAAAGGTCATTTCCTGCTAATTAAAAACTGGGCAAGAACAATTCTATTTTTTCCCAAATACTAGGTTATCGCATGAATGCCAAATACAAGCTGATAATGAATGAATGCAATGTTTGCATAGGTTTTCCTTTTCTTATAATGTTTGTTTGCACCAACTGTTGAAGACTGAGACCAAGTGAAGACTAGGTCAGTTGTCTTATATAGTCATTAACCTATCATCTAGTGATGTACAGAGATGCATGTCTGAAGCTCAAAACGTCACTGAAAACTCCCTTCACCTCATTAATAAACTGTTCTTTATACAAAACAAAAGCTCAGGTGAACGTATTTCCCTGATGACGTTAATGGATTCTTATGGGTTCAATAAACCTCCTGGGAGCGTTGACTGTCATTTCCAGAAAAAATGAAGACTAAAATAAAAATTAGTTTTAACATATTGTGTGTTTCTACAGTTAATAATTAGGTAAACGGACCAAGATTTGAAGGAAAGAAAAAGTCATTAGTAAACAAGATTATCCATTTTGGAAAGTCTGTACGAGATACTTTTGTCAGTCCTACGATTAAAACAGAAAACAAGCCAGAAAAGGAATTCAATACTACATTTATTGAGAAACAGACAAAAATGTAAAAATGTTATGTAATCGTAAGTAAACTTTATAACCTATAAAAGGACGGGGCAATCGTTCTAACAGTTCTAAGTTTCAAAAATGTACAAAGGAGAGCGTAGTGATATTTCTATGTCTTTAACTGCGTTCCAATCTTGAACCTGATTCTATTCAAGTCCTATCGCACATAGTAAAACTCAAAAATCAATTGATCAAAGAGGTTATCAAATAAAGTTCACCATCCATCAACAAAAAAAATCTAATCAAATGCCTCTGCGACTTCATTAATGTCCGTTAAATGAAAACAGATGAATAAGTCTCTGAAATGTACATCTGCGATATTTAAAAATACAGAATTCCTCTGCAAGATCAAGGCCATTAAAAGAATAAATTATCCACCATTAGACCCAAATAATTAAGTATGATCACAGAAGAAGAATGTATACTGTATGAAAAAAAAAGGTAAAATATCAAAAAAATATCAAAGGTCCTGACTCTTGATCCACTATGCTTCCTTTACAGTTTATTCTGACATGTATGCTGCACTCTTAAGCAACATTACCCAACGAATGCTGCAACAACGGCCCCTACATCTCACCTATCAGTTGACAGCCCTCGCAGCTCACCACAACTGTTAAACTAAGTAGTTTCGAAATGAGTGCAAACCTTCTCAACAGTCACATCAAACCCAAGTTGCTCCGCTCAACTAAAGCATACAGTAGATTCAAATATATAAACATTAGATCATTAACATGAATAAATACATTTCATCACGATGGTAAACTTACCTTTTTTATCTTCTTTTTACTCGCCTAATGTGGTCATGTCGCCACACTGTGAACATCTCATTTCTCCACAAAGAGAACCGTCTTTTAGATGTAGCATTGGAGGTTGAATAAACTTTAACCAGCAAAGGGCAAGTCGATTTGTAGGTGATCACAATAAGGTGACGATAAATATTTGTTATGCTTCAAACTAATCTTTTCATCAACAAACATACTTTATTTAAAATAGGTAACTGATGTGTTGATGCTGTATCATGATACAGCATTGTAGTGAAGACACTGTATCATGATACACTAGATGGCACTAAGTAGATTAAGAGTTAGTAGATTACAGGCAAACATACAGCAGAGTGTCATCTAGTGGCCTTTCAAAGTTAAGGAACCATGATATAGACACTGTATCATGAAGCCTCTGTCAGGACTCGGGGCAGGGAACCCAAATGCAGGAAACAGGAGTGATGACCAAACTAATTTAAAAAGTAGTGAACTGTAATTTCCTTGTTGTTTCGTCCTGTTCGTCTCAAATTTTCCACTTGATCTATTTAAATTCATTTTAAAGTGATTCTTAGTTTACTACTCATTGTTTTCTGCAGGTTAAATGTCATTTTTTTGACAGAATTGTCTTATTTATAACAATAAATCCACCACCTCAACGCTGAGGCATCTTTTACATGTGAGCATTCGTTTTCCGCAGCAAGAGAAATTATATATAAAAAAAAGGGGAACCGATTTATTTTTAAAAGTCTGGAAAACCTTTGGAAAACCACAAGCATCCTGATGCATAAAACATTCACTTACATGATCCTATGATACATGTTCACGTTTTTTATTGACTGTATAAAATATCTTGGATGTTTTAGATATTAATGAAAATATGAAATAAGACAATGTAAAATTTTTTATATTTATATAATAAAACACAGAACAATCAAGGAAAACAAGGATCAGGTGAGATGAAGACACAGGTGACACGAATCAGGGCAATCAGATCAGGACCACAAGAGGAAGTAAACAAGACAGGGATCAGTGCTGTGTCTCAAATCGCATATTTGCGTACTCAAAGTAAGTATTTTTAGTGCGTGAGTGTGTCTCAATTCTTAGTATGCGAAATTTAGTGCGCCATGCATACTAAATTGGCGTACTAAAACGACCACAAAACGGAGTATGGTTCGATGGACACTAACCACCCTAAACAGCTGCCATCTTAATGGCGTTTTAAACGGAAGTTACGCTATATATATATACAGTATATATTCATATACTTACAGGTGCATTTTCAGCAGCAGTAGGAGGATGACACATCTTCGGTGCTGATATCAGCTTAATTATATATATATATATATATATATATATTATTATATAATATTGAAACTTTATTTCTTTTTCCAAATTTGCAAAACGTGCTGCCAGCAGGTGTCGGCGATAGCGTTCAAACAGCTGCCGCGTCATTTCCGGTTAGTGCATAGAGGTGCGTTTGATTTGAGACATACTATCCGTGGAGAATTTGCGTACTAGTTAGTATGTACACTATCCTGATGCATACTAACTTCTAGTATACTAAGAGAAGTATGCGATTTGAGACGGCACAGTGCTGTGTCTCAAATCGCATACTAATCTTAGTACTAAAATGGCGGCTGTTTAGTATGGTTAGTGTCCATCGAACCATGCTAGTTTTGTGGGCGTGTTAGTATGCCAATTTAGTATGCATGGCGCACTAAATTTCGCATACTAAGAATTGAGACACACTAACGTACTAAAAATACTAACTTTTAGTACGCTAGTATGCGATTTGAGACACAGCACTGGACTTCACAATAAAACCAGGAAGTGAGACGAAAGGGAACATTAATAACAGGACATGACCGCCTCATCATCACATCACTAGAAAAAGGTTATTTACACCTGGGGCAAGTATAGAGTTCTTCCATTTTATTGGCTTTAAAGGCCTATCCTATTCCTCTTTAATTGATTCAGAAAAGTTTCCGTTTGTCATACTGTTTCCACTGTTCATTTGACCTTCCTGGCTATTGATAGAAACCTAGTTGGACATAAACTTAAGATAAGTTAAACAAAAGGTAAACTAGGCGAGACTATCTACATTAACATTCACAAGCGAGAGCTAATACATGAGGGTGTAACGAAGAAATATAAAATATATTCATATAAATGAACTCTTCATTGCTTCAAACACATCCTCCTTCCCTGTGATTACTGCAGAGATATTCCCTGGACAAACGTGTTAGTGCTCAGGATGGAAAAGCAGCTTTCAGTCATTATGCAGCTCGACACCCTGCGGTCCTCATCAAAGCAGCTTAAAGAGTAGCTGCTCAAATTGAAATATTTGTTTCCAGAGGCTTCTATGCACTGACGCATTGCATTATTTTAACTGTGTATTCCAGATTCAAATGTGTGCTTCGTGGATTATATTGAAAAGTTGGAACGTTACCAATTTGATCACCTTTAAAGTTAGTAGATCCATTTGTCAAAACTAATTCAAGGTGGAAGACCGATGGATAGAAGATGATGAATTTCTATCAAACATGTATTTGGTCGTAGCTGTAGTTTGTTCGCTCTGTTACAGTCTCTAGTGTAGGTGCTGTAATAGGAAGACCGTAGGTGGTGTATAATCTCTGTAAGGTATGATGGGCCTTGCTTAATAGGTTTCTTATTCTGTTTCTTGAGCACACCCTACATTTCTAAAGACCCTGTCGGTTCCTTTGCTTTGAGTCATCCTAAGCACCTGATATTCTTAGTACATTAATTCCCGCAGAGATTCCAGGTAAAAGACTAATGCTGTACCAGTTGTTACATTTATTCAGTAGCTTAAGAAGATAAGGGTATTAATCCATGTACCACGTAGTGGGTTTTTGCCCTCTGGTCAACCTCTAACCTGGAACACCAGTACAGGCCTCTGTCCTCCAAATTGTCCAGCTTGGTAACCCTGATATGAGACTTCACTAGTAAAGGTTTTGAGGTGTCCGAGGCACACAAGCCATGCAAATTTGGTAAGTTGTCAATCCTCCATTGGTACAGACAAACCTCTTTGCCACATGGTAGACAAAATGAGGTTGTGGTGAGTCTAAGCCAGTCCAATGTAACGGTGAAAATACAAAAAGAAAAAAATCCATTTACAACGTGATCTGCTCAAAGCTGTTTCATTTCTAATCTGTACACACAGAGATGATGTTCTTTATCTTTAGAATTAGATTGTATCATCTTGTTCTTTCCCTTTATTTCTCTTTGTTCTTATTTTTTTTATGAAAAATTGCTGTATTTGCTGTGGCTAATTGGAAAAAAAAAACAATTTCCCGAAGGAGACCTCCTGAGGGATCACTAAAGTTCTACCTACCTAACCTAAGATCTCCTGCTCTGCCCTAAACTTTTCCACACAGAGATGGTTGGCTTTGAATCCAAGATGCGTGTGATTCTTAATTGAAAATGACAATGAAAATTATAATTATATTATAACATTAATAATTCATCATAGTTCACCCTGCAGGTCTCTGAACTAGAGTATCACACAATGAAGAAATGATATTAAAAAGCAATGTTAAAAAAAAGGGATTCTAAGTGGAATTTGCTATTGAGTAAATAACACTTGACTTTTAATTCAACTTTTAGTTGAGTTACTTTCATTCGTTGTGAATGTGTCATGCAATAGCATTAACAGTCAGGTCTAAACTCCATGAAACTCAACACCTCCAATAAGTCTTGTTGCCTTGGAAACAAAGAGTCTGCACAATGGTGAATAATTTTGTGAGCCATGATATAGTATTGGAGGCAGCTCAGGGACCGCAGCTGGATGGTGTGTATGCCTCCATTTTATGAATGTGGTAGATAGCGTGTGACATGTGTTTGAAGATGCTCCAGGATCAACGCCCACTCGAGAGCAATTCCCTAACCTCTGCTCCCCACCTCGGCTGTAACCTCCCCATTGAGATTAGAACCTGCTGCCGGAGTATAAAAACAAACAATTCCTCCTTTCATTCTGTCCTCTTTGACCGAAAACGAGTATTGAAGGAAAGAATATGTGAAGGAGAAACGGGTCACACGCGATTACAGTCAATGTCAAAATTCATATTCAGCCAGTCCAGTTGACCAGTTTTGACTGATAAAAACATTACAGTTTAAAACAGAAGGAGAAAAAGCCTCTAACAGGAAACGTTAATTTACTTTCTATCACTTACAATATTATAAGACTAAATTGTAAGGGTTTATTGATAAAAATAAAAACTTTAGATCAGGGGTCCACATATTTTTTTGCACCATGGACTGGTTTAATTTTTGTATTTTATTTAAGACAGTAAAAATGAACAGAAGAGAAATTATATACGGTATTTTTTCTTTCTGTGCGACCTGGTAACAAATGCGGAACAGTACAGTTCCCTGGACCAGAGGTTGGGGACCACTGCTTTAGGTGATACAATGTATTGTAGATGTTTTATAGAAACTTTGTTCTTGTTTTTTTGTTTTATTTTTATAATTGGAAAAACAATTCCCCAAAGGAGACCCCCTGAGGGATCACTAATGTTCTATCTATGTCACACTGGAAATGCAGACATGGACACTTACGAAAATAATCTGTGTACATCAATTTTACTCTTATTGGAAGCTACTGTACAATTGTAGCCATCTTCAATATCCTCATCTTATTTTGAACGTTTAGCATTGTCAAGTCCACCTCTTGTTCAGGTTCCAAAGGACAACTCAAATGTTCCACTCAATCACTTTTATTTTTTCTTTCGGCTTCTCAGTAATTAGGTTGTAAACCTTTAAAGACAGACAAACAAAATATCCATTTAAATTAAACATTTTTAATGGATTTTTACTGAATTTAAACATTTAAGCAGTCTAAATTAATTTTAAATTAACTTAAACATCCAAACAAATGTAATTCAAACAATTAAACATTTGAAATTAACTTAAACATTTGAATATTAAATTCATTTAAACATCTTAATCAAATATTCTAAATGAATAATAAGCACTAGATCTAATTTCATGAATTTTCCAAAACCTTTTTAGTTTCTCTCATATTTAATTTTGTACTATTCTTTTGAATCTTTTACTTTTAATTTTCCAAACTCAAATGAAATGTTATTTTAGCAATAAATTAATCACAAAATCAATATAGTAAATGCTGCAATGTGTTCCTTATATATAATAATAATATATATATAATATTTACCGCAGTTAAACATAACTTTGAACATCTCAGAAGCAATTTAAACACAATGAAAGTAAATAAAACATTTCACCGACCGTTGGCGTCTTTAGACTGAACCCAGTGTGCACTCGGAGCGTCTTCTCTCTCTGACTGACTGAGAACCTCCATGAGTTCACAGTTCACAGGTGCTCCACATTAGTGCCAATCACTGGAGCAGCTGGTTTGCTGCTGCTGGTGCACTCTGGGAAGTGCGGTTCTTTCACACATTCTGAGCTTCAGCTGAACAAGCATCTTGTCGAGGTATCTATAGGAACAGGAGTATTCATCGGATTAGTTCCCCAAGCCTTAGAAGGGTCAGAGTTGAAGATGATAATAAATAATAAATAATTATATCAGAGGGAAAACTAGACTAGAACGCTTTGGAGAGTAAATTCAGGAGACCATATGGCTTAAAGATGGAGATATCAGGAGAAAGAGAATCCCAAAAGAAGCCACTTTTGTTCTTTGTCAATGCACAATTTACATTAACAACTGTAGTGACACAAAGTGGTCCTGGAATTGATGTGGGTCTAGATCTTCCTTCGATTCCATTCCAAGACCTGGACTCATTTTGAGTACTGATTTATATGCACACATTTTATTTTCTGCAAGGCAAAAAAAACTGTGCAGTACCGAAACAGGATTTGGTAGTTCCAGGAAAGTACAGTGCATGTTGACACACTCCATACACTAGTGATGGGTTGATGAGGCCTCGTGATACAGCTGCAGCTGAAGACACTGTGTCATGATGCAGTGTCTTAATTTTAAAATGCCACTAGATGGCACTCCAAGTTTAAAAATAATGTCAGGTTTCATTGAATTATTAGATCAAAGCCGAATGTAAAGCCATCTAGTGGCTTTTCAAAATGAAGTCAGGCTACAGTTATTTTTTTCCTCTTTTGATAGGCACTCATTTACTTTAGGTTGGCTAAACGCCTACAGAACGCTTAAGGCAGTTGTGCAGTACTTCCTAGATAAGGTTCGAGAGCGTGGTTTCAAGACATGAACATGGAATTGCAATCATGGGATCTAATATAAACAGAGATCTTGTCTTGTTACCATGGAGACACTGGTCATAAAACCAAGACTCATGCAGCCGCGTTTTTTGGAGATTCACAAAGAACCTATATGCAGTTATGATGCAGCTTTCATTCAAACTTTCTGTCAACATTTTTTTTTTTTTTTAATTCCAAAATGACGCTGCAGCTGCATTGAAGACAGATTTCTCCAACGTTGCTCATGACCCATGAATATTACGAGTTATTAACCAGCCGCCCTCAGGCTAAAGGTATCTCAACCACTTAATAAAGCAATAATACAATACATTTGGAGGGATAATAACGCAGTGGCCTTGTGCGCATGGTAATTTCTTTTTTCATCTCAAAGCAATGGGAACAAATGTGCTCCAGGCTGAGAGCACAAGCCGAAGAAATCAATTTGTAGATCCCTGGTAAACCGAGACAGATCGAACTCCTATACTGAATTATTTCTGCAAGTAATGTACAGTCAATGGGAAACACCAAGAGACAGTATCGCTAAGAAAACACCAGCCGAAACATTCATGAAAAAATAAATAGACCTTTCAACTCGTAATAAAAGGACATTGATTCGCAGGCTCAACGGAATGGGTGTAAGAAAATAAAAACAAAAAAATGTGAATATATGGACGTAAGGCCAGGTTATATATATTGACATTTGCTGTTGTTAGTATGGATGCATTGCAAACCTGCTGGATGTAAAACATGACATAACCATTTCTAATCTCCAACAAAATAAATTATTTTTTTAAGGATGCAACTGCAGTTTCCTTTGTAATAATGACAACGTAAGGATTCATTACTAAAGACTCACTAAAGTTTGTCTAATAAGTGCATTTTTTTTTCCTCATAAAGATTTGTTTTAATTTGATTTGAATGGAGATGACATTTAAAATAAAAAATATATAAATATATATTATTTGTTTTCACCCCAGTAAAACAGAAAAGGGTGTTATGCTCATATTGTGATATTATTTTAACCTTATAAAATTGTCCTATATTTATTTCAATCAATAAAGCTCTAGATATATTTAGAAATATTGTTCAAATCATTGAACTTAATGGGACATCTTTCAACAACAACAAAACAAAAAACAACAAAAATTCAAATGATATACATGAGTGTATCTGAAGAACAGTGGCAAATAATTACAGATAATAAGTCAATCAGTTTTCATTCTGTTCAATCAGCTCTTTTGAAACATATTTAACACAAGATAGGGAAACTATTCACACCTCTTACTGGGTCCATAACTTCCCATAAGATCCCAAGATATTTAAGATGATTAAAGATGATTCAGAAGAGACAAAGGTCATGGGTCACAATACATGCAACATGCTTTGACTATATCATGAAACAGTGAGAATAAATACAGATCGAGTGTCCAAGTTTAGATGTAAATCATTCAGCATCATTTGTGATACATTACAATGCAAATCGATAATAAAGTTTAACCCCCTCTGCTCTTTGTAAGTCCTTGAATCAACTTAACATGTGTTTAGTGGAAGGTACTCGATATTCTGTGCAAAAGCTTCACTGCAAAAATGAATAATAGAGAAGTAAAAAAAAGAAGATCAATTCTTTAAATGTAGAGATCATGTTCCTGCCAGAAGGCAGAGGTTCGTGTAAATTAATCAGTGTTCATTCTTACCATGTCAAGAACCCTGACAAAAGATGTAGAGTAGACAGGGACCGAAAGTGGCCCCAGGGAAACACAAGGCCCTTTGACTGTATTTTTGTTGCCCAACATTCTTGCCTCAAGGTTATCTTTCATTGTAATTCAAAAAAAATTATCTGAAATTGTGTGTTTTTACATGTAATTTACGTATACAGTTGTTTTCTGTCAATAGAGTTCTACCTAACCTACATATACTGTACATAAAATCCAATAAAATACCTTGTTTAATTGTGTCATAACTACATCTCATCCCATTGTTTAAGTCCTTTCTTTCTGTTGACTGGACAGCCCCTGACAACAGTCACAGAATTGAAGGTGGCCCCTAAGGAAATGTATTTGCCCACCCCTAATCTGGTCCTAAATATTTATGTCGGTGTTATATTCAAGGACCGACCTTCAGATTAACACTTAAAAAGTTGTGTTCACACTAGTTTACAGGTTTATTCTTTTAGTAAACTTGACTTAAACATTAAACAAGCGTGTGAAGAGTGTAATTTTACTTCTGAAATACAATCTCTTTGTAAAAAACAAAACGCATTCCAGACAGTAATAATCAATAGAACCGAAATGGTACAAATAGTTTTTCCTTTCTGGGCCCGGTAACAAATGCCTTAATGGACCGGTACTGTTTGCCGGGACTCAGGATGAGATGTCAAAAGTACTTTGACAGTGAAGAAGTCTTTAAGTGTGAAGTGATCAGTGATGTCATCACTAAAGGGATGAAGATCGTGGCCTGATCAATGGGGTTTTGAGGCTCTTGAGTTCTAGTTTAGCTTCTCTTCTCAATTTTAATTTAGTTGTACTCTACAGCTGCATATACATTTTCTTTCCACAAAAACTCTGATATATGTTGAAAGTTAAAAAAAAAATAGTGATGAATTGCATTTTCCGACGTCTCATTAAAGGCGGTTCTGCCAAAAGACGTTATGCAAATCGTGCTTGTTCAGGAAATTGGAGAATTCACAATTAATCTTGTGCTAATTAATTGAATCTCACAGAAAATGAGGGGGAAGAAAAATCTAATCATTAATTAATGAGGTACTTTTCAGGGCCATAAGCTCAACTGTGAAGAATAAACCACAACTCTTTTAGTTTCAGCTCATTAAAGCAGCAACATCAGCAGACATGAACTCACACCATGTGTAAACAATAGAACCGGCCAAATATGACGCACATTTTTAACGATCAATTAGAGCCCAGGAGGAGAGCCGAACGTGGGGCGACCCATGAGTCACATTTCACGCCATTGCTCCTGCTACCCTAGAAATGTTCAAGGGAAACTATATAAAGCATTTTCTCTCAAATATTTAGTTGAATTTCAACAGCTTCCTGGTATCTATATTTTTTTTATCAAACTACTATGATTTATCTTTATTCTGCATTATATGAACATAAATGTGAGTGAGTGAATGAGTTCGGGAGGGAGGGAGTGAGTCAGGGAGTGAGTGATATTTGTAAAGCGCCTTTCTAGACCAGGGTCACAAAGCGCTTTAACAATCAAAAACAATACACATTTAAAATATAGACTTTAAAAGGCCAAGAAGACAAACACAGGAGTCCCAGAAAATCAGTGAAAAGCTGCACAAATAAAAATGTAGCTCTGAAAGTAAGAGCCATATTTTTAAAATTGATCCTGAAAGAAACTGGCAGCCAGTGAAGAGTTTTAAGGATCGGGGAAATGCGAGTTCTTCTACTAGAGCGAGTCAGAATTCTCACTGCAGTATCAACTGCAGGCGAGACAGCTCCTTCTTGTTTAGACACGAAAATAAACTGTTACAATAGTCCAAAGAAGAAGACACAAACACATGCATTATAAGTTCCAGATAATGTTGTGACAACATTTTCCTTAATTTAGAGATTTATAGGGAGATTAAACAAACACAGACAAACAAATTATCACCTCAACCAGCAATTTGTTTTTGTTTTTGTTTTTTTATTTGATATCGTCATTTATAAAGTCACTGCAAAGTATTGGTTATCATTTGTCATTTTAAAAATGTGCGTTATTCTTATTTTAATTATGGTATTTTAATATTTAAGACAATTGATTTTGTACATTTTCCAGGATCTGTGATTTAACCTAATACATTCATCAAATTCCCTGTTTAGTACATGTATACAAATTTGAATCTACTTAAATTCATTTTTTTATTACAAGATGAGGATGTACAGTAAATAGTCACATATTTAATTAAAGTGTTAAATTAAGTTAATGTCTTCCTCAAATGTTGTTTTGATTATTCTTCCATAAAATCAATAAGCCATATTTTTTAAAATTCAATTTTTAATGATTTATTTTGAATGTCATTTATTGGTGTTTAACTATCAAGGTAACAAAGGCATGTATAATGTTCTTAGCATGTATGTTTTTTTTATGTTACGAAGGTGAACTTTTTTTTTTTACAGCAGTGCTATTAGCAGGAGCTTATCCATAACGAAAGGCTATATCATTAGTTAGGGATTATATAAAATGTTGTGGACCAACTAGTAGAACCTCAGCTTTGTCTTGAGTTCAGTAAAAGATGGTTTTGGGTCGTACAGGACTTAATATCTGAAATACAGGACTGCAGTTCTGTTAGCTGGTTTACTTTCACTGGCTTCAATACAGTTGAGTGTCATCAGCATAACAGTGAAAGTTTATAGAGTGTCTTCTAATCAAGTTGCCTAGTGGGAGCATATAGAATGTGAATAGGATTGGACCAAGAACAGAACCTTGTGGGACACCATAGCTGAACTTTATCAATGAAAGCTGGTTGAAAGTACATCATCTTTTCTGTCCGATAGATCAGATTCAAACCATATTTTGTTTTCTAGTCTCTTACCAGAGCGGCCTCTGTGCTGTAGTGTTCCTGAAAAACATTAATTTAAAACCTACTGTTATCACGTACATAATAACAACACTTTCTCAAGAATCTCTGAACTAAGGACAAGATTGAAGATAGGCCTGTTTGTTTGAACCTCTGGATCAAGAGTTGACTTGTTTTTCAGCACAGCTTTAACTACAGCAACTTTAAAACTCTTTAGGACATCGCCTGATGTTATTGACTAATAAAATAAGTAGTGATGTGCCACGTAAATGGAACACTTCCTTAAGCAGCCTATTGGGAATAAGATCCAAGAGGTAGGTTGTGGATTTTAAAGGAGAAATGACTAGAATTGTGGAGGACTAACAGGAAGAAATGTATCAGGCTTGTGATTATCTTGAGGGCAGCTGTAGAATTTGCTGTAAAAGATGCTGGTATTAAATGTTATGTACATGTAAAACACGATCCAAATGAATGCTTAACAACAAAAAAAAGTGGAATCAACTCAATCATTTTCACAAAATTACAGGCCAGATGTTCCAATACAAAGAACAGAATGGTAATTTAAACTCTGTTTTCAGAGGCAGAATGCGTGACCACCCTTTTAAATTGCACTGTGGCAGGAAGGTTTCCCCTCAACACAGTTTACCCTTTCATTTCACACTCCATAACAAAGTTGTCGTCATAAGTCAGCCATGACAGACTCTACTGTTAGATGACGCCGCCGAAGAAAGATGATGGATCGGTGTCAGAGCTCCGTGGGAGCTGTAAGAGCGACGAGCAAACACCGGCTTCCCATCAGTCAGCGCTCTCAATTACGTGCGGACATGCTGCTTTTTATGCAAAACTGAACAAACAAGATCTTGGTCATACGAGGAGACGCCGTTTCAACACAGCAATGTATTCAAAGAAGCCGGAGCCGTTCATCCATCAGCGGCAGGAAGCCAGTCAAATTGGAATCTGACATTTAGAGGCTCCACGCCTTCACTGATATGAACTATAGCCAATGACAAATTGTTTGGATCAGGCACATCCCTGGGTGATGCCTCTGATAATATTTAGGGTTGGAGGAAGGCACCCTTGACATTTTGCCGAAAGGTCAGGTTTTGTGTTGACTAAATGCTTTATCTGCTCCTTACATGGCGACAGCAGAGGGGGTGCTGATCATTGTCATCATCTGGGTCGGAGCCAACTCGTGAACGGGATGAAACCGCCTTTTGTTTTTGCCGTCGCTGGAAGCATTTCTGAGGTGAATCTGTGGGAGATGCAGGTGTGTTCCTGACATCAAAGAGTCCTCCACATCATTGACGCTATTTTAGACCCGCCGGCTAAATCAGGTCGATGGTATAACCGTGAACACCTCTCATCATATTGTCAAACCTATTATTAATGGCCAGTTATACAGTAGCCCAAAAACTCATACTGAAGGTCAACAATACACTGCAATAGTTTAAGTGTTAGAAAGTGTTATTTTGTTTTCTTGTTTATAGTCTTCGGGGCTCTCTCACTTGGATATGAATTTCTGATGGAACCTCTATAGAAGCTTCAGTTTGATTTTCTCTGTGCCACTTAACTACAACTATCAAGGAATACTTTCAGTGACCTTCGGATCAACTTATTTTATATTATAATCTTAAATGTAATTTAAGTTCCAAAACTATTCCAATATATATGCCATTTAATTTTGAAATTCAATGGTATCTTTTACTTAAATGTTGCTTTGATTTTTCTTTCATAAAGCGAAATTACCATGAGTTCATTATTAACACCCACGCAATATCTTGGTATCTTATATTTTTTTAATTGAATACAGTTCGATATTTTTGCATACAGTCATTTTATTTATTATTTAGTATTTAAACATGTTCTTCCTTTCTGTCAAAACACGTTTACTCATTAATCATACTTCAATTTTCACCAAGAAACATTTTAGATATTTTTTCTGACTGTTCTTTTGTTTACTTAATTCAATTTTATTTGAAGAAACAGTCAACATAACAGAGAAACAGTTAAACATTTCATGAGAAGGGAAAAAAACAGCTCTCAGTTAGCATGTGTAAATGTACTTTAAGTCCCCAACTATTGCAATAGCATAGGTATTTAGCATAGTCTTGAAAATATTGACGTAGTATGAACGATGTCATCCGCCTTTAACTGAAGGTTAAGGTTGTTTTTTTTCTCACTTGATGTGAAGGTGATTTCTAGTTTTCTGCAGCCAGCCTCAAGTGGACACTCTATGAACTGCAGCTTTATAAAACCGAATGTTGCCTTACGGTTCTTAGAACTTCAAATTATCTTGGTTTCAGACACAATGATAAACGCAATTCCAGAGGAAACTTAAATCATTTTAAAGAAAGTTAGAAGGTAGCTTGCTGAAGCATATCTGGGAGTCAATGAAGAGGAATAGGGTTTTTATTTTGGCAGCAAATTGGGTCGATATTCCTGCCAGTTTATCAATGTGTGTGACATCTATTAGTACAAAAGCTGGTGCACCAACTCATCATTTCAGCTCAGCGCAGCTCAATCTGAAGAGAACAATGGCGCAAAAAAAAGGGCATCAAGTAACCTTCACATTTTTTACTAAAGCCATTGAATTTTGCTGAAATCTCTGGAACAAATATAAGTGGATGATACCTTGTTCAACTTATCTCTGAGCAAAAGACACAGTGTGGTCTCCGGTGCCCAGCCGGCTGGCTGACGGAGCGCATCCGAGACATGCGGTGCCTGTTGACGGACAGCCGAGCACGGAGGCGACCCATAGGGTGGTAAAGCCTTTTGACGGACAGTCTGTGGGACGACCGGTGGTGCTACTTTTTAAGAAGAGCAACCCTATAAATCCAAAGATATTGTTATCTATTACATGAGTGTTTAAGACGTTTTAATATAATACTTTAAAAAAACAACTTATATGAATAAATACATGTAACTTTCCAATAGTTATTGAACGCTAAAAAAGCTGGAGACATCATCTCAGAGCAGCCCATGTGCATAATGTCTTCAGTCATGCATGATTAACGTGATTATTTACAGTTAATTTCAACGACAACAATCCGCTCTCCCAGCATGTGCGACAAATAATGTCACAAACAAAAGCGTCGGGCAATAATTTGCTCCAGTGGCGGGGCGTCCATTTACAGGCGAATAAAGAAATCCGAGATTCATTTAACGTCCCCACCAGACAAATTAGTGTCTCTTATGCGACACTAATAAACAGCTTGACGCATCGTCAATAGGCACATCCTCCTTTATTATTGCTGATGGAGTGTGTGGCATTTTTGATGAGCTGGCCTCCTCAGGGACCGCCGAGGTAAACTGGGACATTTGTCTATTGTCTTTGGCGTCTTTGGAGTTATCTACGAAATTGTTGACAATCAAGTGGTGTCTAGAAAGTGCCCTTCAACAAAATAAAATTAAGAATGTCCTCTATAAAACTTTGCAGGGAACTTTTTAATGCTTTAATACGGGGTCGACTGGGAGGACAACTTAGACTTTATCGAGTCTTATGTGCTATTCGAAAAATAAATTACTTCATTTACTACATGCGTTTTTTATATTAAAAAAACATTGTAAAGTCAACGTATGGCAAAGAACATTTCGGTCTGTAAACTAGAAACACATGGGTTCACCGACAAAAAAAAATACATCAAGTCAAAAGAATTAACCTTTTAGGAAGTACTTTGATCGGAGAGGATGAACAGTTTATAATTGAAGTTATCCGCGAGCGCCCCTATGCGGTTAGATTTTGAACTTTTTTTTACAATCTGAATAATGTTTTTGTTTTTTTACATGCGATTTGCATACATACATTGATTTAAAACCCGTTTGAGTTGGTTGTATACCCAACATGGCACCATTTTTAAATAAAGTTTCTTGCAAATAAACAGCTAAACAACGTGTTTATCATCTGTCGAATGAGTCGTTTTTTTGAGTAAATGGGTAGAAAATGCTCAATTAAAAAGGCAGAAATATATAATAACAAATATTGTTCCTGGTCTCACTAAAGTTGTAAATGTATTTTTATCTGTGTATTGTTTTATAGTTTAAGCAACTTGTGAACCTGGTCTGTGAAAGGTGCTTTACAAATAAAACTTACTTACTAATATGTTGGATTTATTGACCAGGAGAACAGTATCTGGGGCAGCAGGGTAGACCACCAATGAGGAGCTGGTGGATTTGTGAGACCGGGGAAAATAGTCCGTCTTGTGTGAAATGTATTAATATTGAAACTGCTCTCTGACTCCATGTGAGTGCAAGACTTCACACTTATCGACTGGTATGTTATTCTACCTTCACCGCGGTACCGTGGGGCAGCCCTGAAACAAATTCATTATTCATGAGAAGTGTTTCTCGACATGACACTAATCACTTCATCTGATTTGGTTGCTGGAAGGACAAGCTCTGGATGTCACCCAACAGTTAGATTTTGGATCATTAATTTCTTCTTTTCTCTTTTTTGTTTTTATGTAAAATTCTGTGCAGATATTCAGTATAAACCAAGAAATAACTTGAATATAAAAAAGCATGTTCTCTGTGCCTCATGTTTGTTTGTCTTTTAACTCAACCATGTGGTTCTATCCATTTTGTGTTGTAACTTAAACAATATGTATTTATTTTATTCATCATCTACCACAAATATATCGCACACCTTTGGCATTCCTTTTATTTTTACAATTTAAATTCATTGCTTTTTGAAAGTGTAGTTCGACCACTAACCTATCCCTTCAGTCATGCAGGTAGCAGACTTTTGGAACATGACATTCCCTGGCCAGAGTGTAGGCATAATATCTCCAGAGTCACCACATGTAGATATTACAAAAAGCAAATAGAAAGAAAATGCATGCAATATTATCAAGTACATTTTAAATATGAATGAATTGCTTAAAAAATACATGATTTAAAAGTAAGGGGGAAAAGAGGCCAGTTCTCGTTTTTGTTATTTTAATCTATTTAATTTGACAAAGGGAAGGATATGTCGAGTTATTTTCTTACTCATTTTTATCCCTATTGTTAAACGTGACACGAGGTTAAATAGTGTATTTTTATCCTAATATTAATTTTTAATTCAAAACATTAAATGAAAAAAAAAAAAAACGAAAATCTCAACAACACTTCCTTGTTTTGCAGCGAACCCTCTCTACGTCATACACCTTCTTGAATCCTATTGGTCGATCCTAAGGTCAATCATCAACGGAGGAACGAAAATCTAAAATAGAGGCGGAACCAACAGCGATGCTAAGCTATGTTAGCATAAAACATGAATATAGAGTCAGGAAAACATTTATATCTTAACTATGAAGAAATACTTTTTTGGCTTCGCTCTCCTGTGGGCTTTTAGTTTAGCAGGAGCGCTTGACAACGGCCTGGCGCTGAGACCTGCTATGGGCTGGTTACACTGGGAGAGGTTTATGTGTAACACCGACTGTGACTCGGACCCTGTTAACTGCATCAGGTACTTGACATCAACCATTATAAAGAGTGGACTGAGAATAATTTAGATTAAAAACCAGCAGTCATTTCAGTTAGTTCAGCATTTAACTGTAATTATATTTTTGGGGATATTAGTCCACATCCACTATCTATGAAACTCAATGATTGTACAGAAAATTATTTTCTGATTTATTTATTTTTTATTAAACTTGCCATTGAAATGATCTAAAACCTATTAACAATGTGAAGATGTAAAATTGGTTTTGACCAATCAATAGACATGTCACAAAAAATAACATGACATATAAAAGTATTGAATGAAAATGTTACTTTTACATTCATTTTGAGACATTTAATTACATTTTTGAGGTCTCATGAGGTCAACGTTACACCGTTGGCACCATTGTTGCTGATCGCAAACAGATTTATTCATCAATATTTATTTTTTTGTCATCAGATTATTAATTTATTACCAATAAATACACCAACTTCTTTGATTATTTGAATCTGTCACGAATGTAGGGATTTAAAACTTTTGACGATGAAAGAACACAGGTGTTTAAATTCAATTAATAGTGATTTAAAATCTTCTTATCTTATGTTAACAATACATTTTTACAATTTAACTTGTTTCTGCAAATACAGTTGCAAATTAAAAAATGTATTTAATCAGTCAATTCCATTCCTAGTGATAAGTGATGATATCGTGTGTAATGTTTTGCTGAAACACACATCTTTACCTTTACCTTTTACCTTTAAAGTGAGCGTCTCTTCATGCAAATAGCAGACGTGATGGTAACAGACGGATGGAAAGACGCAGGTTACGAGTACGTCTGCATCGATGACTGCTGGCCTTCCCTCCAGCGTGACCCCCAGGGTCACCTGCAGGCTGACCCCGAGAGATTCCCTGGTGGGATCAAGAAGCTCGCCCAGTATGTGAGTCACAGATGATACAAAAACTTTTGCTAAAAACAAGACATGGTAACAGAAGACGAGATTAACTCAAGCAATTGTTGCAATGTAGAATAAACATTTTTAAACGCCTTTAGGAAAGTAGCTGCAAGAAGAATATAAATCAATGTTTCCCTGGTAGAATGATTTCGTCTATTTGAGCAACACCGCCATCTGCAGGTCATGTTCAATGCTGGCAAGAGGCTACTTTCCAAAAAAAAAAAAATAGTGTCAATGCTTTTGTCCTCCAGGTCCACTCTAAAGGGCTGAAGCTGGGCATCTATGCAGACGTCGGGGAGAAAACCTGTGCAGGATATCCAGGAAGCTTGGGACATTATGAGACGGATGCTCAGACTTTCGCAGACTGGGACGTGGATCTGCTCAAATTTGACGGCTGCAACATGAACTGGACTCTGCTCGAAGAAGGTGCGGCTGGTTCTTAAGAAAATGATCAGAATTCATGTAATTTTTTATTAGGTTATGTCAACATGTCGAGAGCTCTCAACAATACTGGAAGGAGGATTTTGTTCTCTTGTGAATGGCCTTTATACGAGTGGCCGTTCCAACAGGTAAGACGTTTTATTTTAGTTAGACCCTAGTGAGACATTTCCTGCCCACAGCCCAACTACACGGCCATCCGAGAGACATGCAACCACTGGCGCAACTTCGCAGACGTGTCCGACTCTTGGAGCAGCATCAAGTCCATCTTGGCCTGGACTGTCGCGCATCAGCTGGTGGTCGCACCGGTAGCAGGCCCTGGAGGCTGGAACGACCCTGATATGGTGATGAGCTCGATATGTGTGCAAGTAGATGTCACAGTGATACAATTAATTGCCGCTTTTAAACTATACGACATCTTCCCAGCTTGTGATCGGCAACTTTGGCCTGAGTCACGACCAGCAGGAGTCTCAGATGGCTCTCTGGGCCATCATGGCGGCACCGCTGCTCATGTCCAACGACCCGAGGAACATTTGTCGGCGGTCCAAGCAGCTGCTGCAGAACTCGCGCATCATAGACATCAGCCAGGATCCGCTGGGCCTGCAGGGGACTCTGACGGCCAAGGTGGGTCTGGACGAACTCATTTGGCTCGATGAAGTTCTTAATCTGAAATGTCCTCCAGGCGGATGATATTGAGGTCTGGGAGAGGCCCCTTTCCAACAATCGTCTGGCGGTTGCCGTTCTAAACAAAATGGAGATTGGAGGTCCTCGAGTATTTCCCCTCAACGCAGCTCCTGGCTGGAAGATTTGTGAATCAAAATGCAACGTGACTCAAATTCTACCAGAATACAAAGAGCTGGGTGTCCAGAGTCTTCACAGTAGACTGGTGCTGCTGGTTAACCCTAGCGGCACTGGACTGGTGACAGTTTCACCCATCAGCAGTGGGTCTTTACAGACACACAGGCGTTTTTGGCAAAGAGGAATTAATCCTCTTCAGAATAGCATTATTTTATAATTTCTCCAGAGCCTGAATCGTGGAAATGTTGATCAAAACAGGAATAATACTGACCTAATACTTTACAAATGTTGATGTCAGAGTGCTAGTACTTTCAATGTTAAAGTATAGTCTTTCAAAGTATTGTCTAAATTGTATTCTAGTGCCAAAGATGGTTGTAATCTCCCAGAAAGTTGGATCTAAAGGGTGTCTGGGGCAGTAGTCATCTCGTAAAGGTCAGGGATGGAAAAAAGGATTCAAGTGTGAAGCAGCTATTAAACATATAAAATACAATGCTTCAATTACAGTTCATAACCCCCATGTTGCAAATCTCACAATGAGACCTATACTTTTTTTTTTGCACAATTACAAAAAGATTGTCATTACCATTATTAGAAAGCTGTCTGGTTGCTTTAAAAAAAAACAATAATGTTGAATGCTGCAGTAAAGCAAATTAATGATGGGTTGATGAAGCTTCAGAAAACATCCAATCCCCCTTGAGGTCACAGCTATACGATTTAATGAGGTGAGTGTGCCACTGACTGACCCTTAAAAACCAGGACACTTTGAAGGTTCAAGAGCCCATCACTGCCAATAATGACAAGGGGTAAGAGTGGATTATTTTTAAATAAGGGCTGGGCGATAATAGTTTATAACCACCAGGAAAATGTCTTACTGATCTTGATTAAAGCGACTCAGGTGTTCATTGATTGGATGAGCCACCCATCAAGAAGTTGCTGTGATCTGAAGCTGACCGTGTAGAGTGCATCTTACAAATGATGGTGTGCATGTCGCAGGAGTGAGATTGAATACATTTATCCTACTAGATGACTCCCAATACCCCTGCTCCTCACAGAACTCAGGTCAAGTGTTTCTCTTGTGAAAAACTCATTCAGCAGAGTCTAAAATTGACTTAACACAATACTCTGGTACCTTTAGAGACATTTATTGAAAACCGTGACAAGTCAGAATGGTCCACAGCTTAAAACTGGATGACCTGGCCCTGTAGGAGAGAAAGCACAATTGAAATTAGAAAGGTTTCAAGCTAAATATACTGCTTTAGATGCCAAATGTAACATCTTTATTTTAAATGTTGTTCTTTCATCCGTTTTACTTTGGTCAAAATCAAAATAGAGTATTGGAAACTATTGGCTACAATAGAAGCTCATTGATGGTATAGTCAGTATAAACCAAATCTGAACGGAGAAATCCAGCACAGAGACAAATTTTGGTTTGGGCCTTAAAATGTAGCCCTTGCAAATATTAACTGAAAATTAATTTTCCTACCTAAATTCAATTATTTTTAACCTTTTAAAGTGAGGACACAGGTGATCTGGACATCTCTACACGAGTGTTTTACCAACACTAGTAAACAAGTACATAAGACTCTTACCTTTCTCTTCTTGTCGCCTCCCAACTCGAAGTGCTTGCATCTTTTGATAGCCAGCATTCTCTTGGATCTGCAGTTGGGCTCAACACACTCGAGCCTCAACACGATCTTCTTTGTCGTCTTAGCCTGAAATTGGCACAATTAAAACACAATAGTAAGTAACAATCAATCTTTAACTCCATGCATGGCTCACGTGTTCCATTATAGTAACTTTACTATATTAAGGTGTCATTGTCAAGTCATTTTGAAATAATTATTTCTTCATGAATTATGTACAGAATTGTACAACAATGTGTAACACTGGATCTTAAACATGCTTTACTTTCCATCTGCAAGCATAACACTTCTAAATACAGTGCTGCAAGTAGTGATGGATTAATGAGGCCTCCTGATACAGCCGTGTAGTGTAGACACAGTCTGAATTTTGAAAGTAAAATGACACTCAAATTTTAAAATGATACAAGTCACATTGAAATAGTAGATCAGAGTGCTATCTAGTGTCCATCAAAAATGAAGACACCATCATTATGATCTTTGCTACACAACCGTAACATACCGATTCAGTTTCACAACAAATTAACTTCAACATTTTAATAGAAATGATCAATACCGATATACACAACACACTAGTAACAAGTGATGGGCTGATGAAGCAGATCTTTTTGGAGTCAGCAGGTGGTGCTCCGTTTAAAAAAATGGAATAAAGAAAAAGATTTAAAAAGATAACCCATTGTATACAATATATATCACAGGGCACAGAGTGCCTTTTAGTGGGCTCTGAAAATAAGGATACTACATTTACCCACCACCACCAGTAACTGACACACCTCATCTTACGTTAAGATGACTTAAGTTTTTATTAGGTGGGCATTTTAGTGACTGTTTCCTTAAACACATTACATTACAACTGCAGAGTAATAAGCTTATATGAATCTACAGATGGTGCCTTGCCCTTGTTTTAAACGTAGACAGTGTGTTTAAAATGGTCTTTCAAACATCAACTATATCCTTGATTTACAATCAAAATAATATTTTGCTTACCTTTTTGCGGAAAATAGGCTTTGTCTGACCGCCATAACCACTCTGCTTACGGTCATATCTCCTCTTACCTGCAATAACATAACATCAATTTAAGTGTCAAAAGAAAGCAGTTGATTCCTTTTTTATTTTAAACCAATAATGCGTACCCTGAGCATAGACAGAATCCTTGCCCTTCTTGTACTGGGTAACTTTGTGGGGCTGGTGCTTCTTGCACTTTTTGCAGTAAGTCCTGCGGGTCTTCGGGACGTTGACCTGTGTGGAGGAAAGAACACATGTTTGGTCAATAAATTGCAGACATTTCACGAAAATGTATCGTAAACACTTATCGGTTGTAATTTATATTATGACATAAGTGGCTCAAGTTTAATGGCGCCATTATTATAAAGTCAACCGTTGGAATGTTAGTGATACAAGCGATCAACCGGTTCCTTGCTGACGTTAGCATAGCACTGCTACCATGTTAATGTTCATGTCTTGGAACAACGAATTGACATTTAGTAAAATATAACAACGTGCAATATGGACAATGTGTAGTTAAAAAAGCTTAACGTTGAGTTGTGCGAGACTAAAACCTAAGTAACGTGTCATTGCTGCCGCCGGCTGCGTGGAACCCTTTAGCTCTTATTAGTAGCATAAGAGCCTCTCACTTAAAAACCGTCAGAATCTATCATCTGATGTTTAATAAAACCATCTTGCTATGCAAAAATGTATTCTTAACACTCCTGACGTTCAAAAATGTATGGATGGTTTGTTTTATTGGAAGATTAAGGTAGATTCAAAAAAGTGTCGAAGGATAGAAGAATTATACCATGGTTGCGTCCCGGTGGAGAGGAAGAGAGGAAGGACAGACCCGGAACCACTTTTGAAGTAGAGCGCGGCGGGCTCAACATAGACTGTACCGCCCTCTAGCGACAGGAGTACCTAATAAAACAAATAGACGAAAAGTTTGACATCGACTTTTAGACTTAAATCGTCCTAAATGTTCCTTAATTGTTAAATATGTTCGTAATAATAGCGATTTAACGTTTACCTGATCATTTAAATCGCTGTTAAAATTAAATAATGGGTAAATAAGTATTATATTTTTGCGTTTGTTACAGTAAAATATGCTATACTTATAGAGGTGTGAGAAAATATCGATACAACGACATATAATGATGTTTTATTTTTCTCAATACTGTATCGATATTCAACAGCACTATCCACTTTTTTGGTTTTAAAAATCATATTTTATTTGTATCATTGTTCTTTTATGGCTTATCTTACAATAAAGAGTGTGCAAAATGTAATAATAATATTTGATTTACAATGCAAATAGTCATACCTATCGTTTGTTTTTGTCTTGCAATTAAACTTTCGGCCACTAGTTGGTAGCATTCATTAAGTCTTCCAATGCCGAAGGAACAATAAATAATGACTGAGTACTCCAGCAGCTTTTAAAGCTGATGTTTGGACATATTCTGGTTGCAAAACAGACGAAAGCAGTTACGACTTTGTCAAGAGCCATGTGGTCTGTAAATTCTGCAACACTAGAGTCAAGTACTCAACAATACAACAATACTTGTTCCTACAGTATCACAATATATGGAAATATATTGTATTGTTGCACCTGTATCGTGATATGTATCATATTGCTAGATTCTTGTCAATAGACACTCCAATATACTTCCACTGTTTAAAAACAAAATGGAAGTGGCCCCAAGACGTCAACGATCTAGCTATGCAGGTTTGTTGAAGGCAGGTCACTTCTTATGCCTTGATATAGTATTTAATAGTGTGTTGCATACGTTTTATGGGTCTTAAATCTTTCTGACATTTCTGTGAAGCAGCACATTGTACCGGGAAAGGTTTATTTATTCAGGATATGCAGTTTGCTGCAAGTGAATAGCAATTGTAGAGACTTGTTGTTTTTTTCACCACTGGATTGTGGAACTCCTGTTAATGTTTAGCCTTCTTCCACCTTCTACCAAAACTCTGCAGAGCCCTGATATGAAAATGAGCCGGAAAAAAAGAGGAACCGAGAACTCAATTCCTCTGTGGGTGTGTTTTAGTTACTTGCATCACAGACTGAAGCCTATATTAGCAAAGACAGACTCCAGTTTACAGATAAAAGGTTCATTCTTAGTTTCTTTAATTCAAAGATTTCTGCCTTTTCTGTGATCGGTGAGTAAGATTTGATCTTCTGTGGTGTATTTACAACATGTATTGTGTTAAGCTTTTCTGTAAGAGCAGCTGTGACGCTGTTAAACTAAAACTAAAATATAATTTCTCAATCATATTTCCACAAATCTTAAAAGACACTTAAAAGATATTATTATCATCATATTTTTTTTTATCAAACTATTGTCATAATTTGCTTTCAACTTGCTCTTACGTAACATTCATGTTTTTTTAATGCTATGCATGGAAAATGTCTATCATGGATCTAATACCTGTCACAAGTTCAATATATTATCGTTCTCTGGATCAATCTGTCAAATACATTAAGTTTAATAAAGTTTGGGGGTTCGCTTGGTGTTATTCTGCTTCCAGACAGTCATAATGCTCTTTCTTAACAAACATCGAACTGACCACAAATTTCTAAACAGCCCTTTTTCACGCTTCTTCAAAAAAAAAATTAAACCACATACTTATCTCACCGGAAACAAAACCTTTTTTAAACAGGGTTCCTGTGAAAGCAATAACTGCGAGTCAAATGTGAGAAAGAAACGCATCAAGTTGTTTCTTCTGTTTAAAAAAAAAATTATAGACCAGGTCATATATTTTTTTTAAAAGATAATCCAATTTAATCGTGCCCAGAGACCCAACCATAGCAATAATTGAGCAATTAAAATGGTGAATATTAAAAATGAGAAAACAGTTTGATAAACTGAACTGATAAATAATGTTCTATAACCTAAAAATGCTGTGGCACATATTTTATGAGGATTAAAGTCATCTTTAACAAACTAACCTTGGCACATGTCACAAATGAAGTTGAATAATAATTCATCTGAGTCACAGATGGAGTCAGAGTAGTACATGAGGCGGTCAACAAATTTTTAAATGGTACTGCTCCCTCTTCTTTCCCTACTTTCGTTTCAGCATGTGTTGTCTTTCATAATAATGATAATAATAATAAACTATCCAGATATTTGACATCACATTCACCCATTTTGTCCAATATAAATATAATTACATGATATGTATATAGATTAAAACAACTTTGTAATATACTTTATCACAGTGTATTCTTTCTTTTCTTCTTAGTAGTTTTCAAGGTGTGTTTCTTTAACTTTTTTTTTCTTTTAATAGTTTCCCCATCATGTTAAAGCTTTTTTCCCCCCTCTCTTGTTCTCTTAAACTAACTGGCCTGTAACAACACTATCAGAAAACAATCTGGCCCAGATAGGAAATGTATTTCTGCTTGCTAATGTATCTTCAATAAAACTCAGTATATGGATGTTGCTTGACTGCAACATCAGACAGAAAAATCTACTGTATTATGGAGCATAAAAAATGTAACCAAAAAATGGATAAGTCAGGTTTTTTTGCCACTTTTATAGACAACCAACAAGTAGAACAGCAGCTAGTTTATCTAATCCTTTCCTCTTAGTTTGATGTCCATGGAAACCCAATTTTCTACACTAGCTTCTGAAAGCACTTGAGACCTTAAATAATAAATACAAACTACCAAAGATATTTAAGAACATTAATACCTGAGAGTGAAGGGGTTAAATATTACACAACCTTGAAGATAATCATCAAAACGTGACTAGCCCAACATGCAGATGTAGATCGGAGGACGGAAAACATATATGAGCAACATTGAGGCCTTGGTGTATGAACAGGTTTATGTTTTTTAAGGGGGGTTTTATCCCCAATTCTTCTCTTTATAACTGATGCAACTTCCTTGTATGTCAGCTGTTATGAGTCAGCTTTCTAGAAGAAGATACAAAAGTGCTTCAAAGCTTTGTTGAAATTACAAAAACATACACAAATACCACCAATGTATGCACTTGATTATGAATGCAAGTCTTGTTACCAGGCCAAAGCCCGTCTTAAAATTATTTTTCTCTGTGTTCTCTTTTCACCAAATATGGCTGCAGAAGCTGTTTGATATCACCGGTTTGGTTAGAAGACGACACCTTCGGTTCTGTTTCGCGGGTATTTCGTTTTTCTAGTTAGTGTGACAGTTCCAGTTGAGCTCATAGAGGGAAGTGATCCAGCTGAAAATAGTCTGTTTGACAGTGACAAACTGACAGAAACCTACAGCTGTGTGTTAGCGGTGAGTTCTTGCTATCGTTTTTCTCTTGTCTCTTGTCTCATATCTTGATCAATTGTGTCTCTTATCGGAGGGATACTTGTTAACAAGGCGTATTTCCCAACACAAGATACAAACCACACTAACACATACACATTTCATCCCAAAACAAGAACACATAAAACACACCATCACAGAAACACTTTTACACACCATCCCAACACAATAACACATGAACCAAACCAACACAGAAACACAGAAACACTCTATCCCATTCCCAACACAATAACCTGTAAACCACACTACCCTTCACATACACAATACACAAAACACATCCTAACACTGAAACAGTTGTTCGATAAACCAAAATAAAATACAAACACACCACTTAACACAAAAACATACAAACAAACCACAAACATAGGCACACACCACCAACTGGAAAAAATACTTACACACTATCTTGATACAAAAACACAAATTCTACCAACACAGAGATATACACACACCACCCTAACTAAGAAGTACACTTACAAACAAAACAGAGACACATATCCCAAATAAACACATATAACTCTGATACAGAAACACAACAAAGTGCCACCAACAAAATAACACTTGCAAATACACCACAACAACAAAGAAATAAACATACCATCAAAACTCACACCACCCCAACACAAACACAAAGATACTTACCCACACCACCCAAATATAGAAAAACATACACATGCACACACAAGCCCAACACAGATGGTCTCCAGGAGATTGTGTTAAACTTCGATAATGATAACATCTTAATGAATAAATCATCTTGCAGATTAAGCCGGAACGATGTCGGAGAGCATACTGGAAGAAGTCTTCATCAAAAGGTCTCAGCAGAAGAAGAAGACGTCGCCTCTAAACTACAAGGAAAGATTGTTCGTTCTCACCCAGGATAAAATCTCATACTACGAATACGATCCTGACAAAGGGGTATGTGCTCACAAAAATTGGCCCGAGAGCTCAAATGTTATTGACTTTTTTTTTTCTTTTTACTTTTTTTAGAGACGCAAAGGTTTACGTGGATCAATCGACATTGAGAAGATCAAGTGCGTTGAGACGGTTCATTCCGAACCCAACTGCCTGCCAGAGCGCATGTTTGCATTCCAGGTCCATTTTTTTTTATATATCATGATTGAATGAGTGTTTCTTTAAGATACATCCAGATCAAATATATCAGCTAAATCAATTCAAAGATATTTACTTATTCCTCATGACTCAGCAATGAATGAAACCAATTTATAGCAGTTATCTAGAATCGTTTAGGTCAAGGGTCAGCAACCTTTTTTGTTCCGTGGACCAGATTAATGTTTAGTCTTTTACTTTGTGCCAATATGTGTGCGTGTGTTTTGTTTTAGTTATAGTCACTTATTTTCACTAGTTAACAGGTTAATTTTTTTGAGTAAACTTGACTAAAACAAGCACAAGAGTCACATGATAATGTTACCTTGAAGACAATCGTGTCATCTTTTAACAGAGAGTTATTATCGATAGAACAGAAATTATAACCAAGTCTTCATTTTTTACTTAGCTGCCCAAAATCAAATGCCTCACAGACATGTATTTGTCCATGAACCCGGGGGGTTTGGGACCAGTGGTTAAGCTGATAAATAAACAAAATTAAAAATCTGTCTCGATCCAGATCATTTATGATGAGGGGCCACTTTACATCTTCGCAAAGACAGAAGATATCCGGTTTAAGTGGATAAGGAAGCTGAATGAAAGTAAGTTGATCCAAACACTGTTTTGGACATGAAACAATGTCCTATTGAATTCAAATGGGAACCAAGCATGCGTCCTTTTTGTCGTGTTGCTAGTGGTGCGATTCAACCACGACGTGATGCAGAAGTACCACCCTTGTTTCTGGGTTGACGGGATTTGGCTCTGTTGTCAGCAGCAAGTGAAGCAAGCCATCGGCTGCAAAGTTCTGGATAGCAAGAAAGGTGAGACAAATGTAAGACACATGCTTTAAAATGAATCGGGACATGTATTTTCATTTAACGATCGATTTGGTTTGAAAAAAAAAAAAAAAAAAATCAGGCTTTGCGTCCAAAACATGGCAAAGAGGTTCCACGAAGCCCCTTCCCCCAACTCCAACTGAGGTATGCAGTCACAGGACGCTGTGTTGATCAATAATTGGCAACAAATTAACTGTGAAAGGATGAAACAATCACTTTCGTTGTTCCAGGACAAGCCTACTCGACCTTTACCACCAGAGCCCGTTCCGCCACCAGGACCGTCAGTGGGCATGATGGTTATAGCAGAGTATGACTACACAGCGGTGTCCACCAATGACCTGGACCTGAGGAAGGACGAAGAGTATACCATCCTTGAAATGTCCGACACCAACTGGTGGCGAGCGAGGGACAAATATGGGTGAGATGCGTTCAATTCTGCCGAAAAACACCACGACAAACCCATAAATTCATCAATTTCCCCCGACTTACCTGGGCATTGTACCTGTGGACAACAGTGTCTTCCAAGAAACCTCCATAGTATCACCATAATCCACAATCTCCTATGGTATCACCCTAATCATTACTTGATTCATTTATTGTTCATGTTCATATAAAGAACTCGCTTTTGACATTTCACCCATTTTGCATGACCTCGTATTTATCAAAGCTGGTGCTAATAATAGGGAAACAAACAGGAATTCCCTTTGGACAAATGGACTTCAAGAAATGCACAAATATATTATATGATATTTTTAGCCACTTAAAATTTATATATTTGTGTTTTTAAGGATATATAAAAATATATATATTTAAATTGTTATTGTTTGTTTCACAGGAAAGAGGGATACATACCCAGCAATTATGTCGTGCAAGCAGGATGTGTGTTGGAGCGATTTGAGTGAGTAAAAAAGTATTCTTTGTTGAATGAGTATTGAGGTCATTCAACGCTTTGGTTTCTAGTTTATTTCATGATTTCTTAGGAATGCTACGAGTGTTTCAGTGCCTTTCTAAATATAACTCCACACTTTTAGGCCATTTTTAGAATTTGCCCCTTATACACAAATTCGAAATATTGTTTTTTTGTTAACAATATTAGTATAATTTCCAATGTTTTGTATAATATAATGTTATTGTGTTGTTGTCCTGTATGCAACAATTTGTTTTTTTTCTTTGGTTGTTAGATAAAGTCCATCAAGCTCAACCTTACACAAAGGTTGACAAAAAGTGTATATTGATACTGTAAACAATCTTTTACACAGCCTTAATTTGTCAGTTGTAAATCTATTATTGCAAGAGTGAAGCTTGTACTCTAATATATTTGTAACAACCGCCGTGGTTATTCCTTAAAGCAGGATGTTGTTGGATAGAAAAGTAGAAAACTGTTGTTGGGGTGGTTTCCAGTATCATTTTCCTGGAATCTTTAGTACTTTAGTACTTGTGGAAATCAAGGCAAACACTATTACGTGGCCACATCGGTGTCCATATGCATATGTAAAAAAAAAAAAAAGGGAAACATGGCAGGGAAATAAATCTAAATGTTAGAGAGTGGGCATAGTATCATTTACATTTTCTCTTTGAATTGAATTTGGTCATTATCTAACATTTGACGTGCTTCTCTTCACAGTTGGTATTGCAAGAACACAAACCGTAGTCAAGCAGAGCAGCTGCTGAAGAACGAAGTAGGTTGAGTTTTTTTTAAATTGACAACAAAGATCTTATTTAAGGATCTGATATTCTGACATTTTCAGATCAAATCAATATCTATGACATTGCACTGACATATATAGTGTTTTTAGGCATTCCATAATTATTTTTTTTTCAGAACCAAGATGGCGGTTTCTTGGTGCGAGACTCCAAAGTGGGGAAGTACACCGTGTCCGTGTTTAGCAAAGGTGGCGGGTGAGTCGACACCGACTTGTGAAAGTCAGCAAAGATGCAAATCACTCATGAAAAACCTAAGCTTATCTTTCAATCACACCGAGCCGGTACAGCCCTGGAGATCTGTGACAGACTCATTGTGTGAATAAAAAAAGGAATTTTAGTCACACCAAAGGTTTTTTTTCTCTCTCTGAAGAGATGCTGTTGGAAGCTGCAAACATTACAACATCTGGACGAACGCACAGGGATTGTATTACCTGGCTGAAAAGCACGTCTTTCCCACAATCCCGGAGCTGATCAATTACCACCAACACAATGCAGCAGGTAAGAAACGATGGGTGACAAGTTTACCCTTTCGTTTTTCTTATGACGTGGAACCTACATAAATTAACAGGAATTAAACACTTTTGAAATGTTCGTGAATATTTTGAGGTTATCTACTCATGGTCTCTCCAGGTATGGTATGCAGGTTGAAGCTCATTGTATCCAACCGGGCACGACCGCCATCGACAGGACTTGGTTATGGTAAGTGTTTCTGTATCATGCCACAAATGACATTTACGTCTTTCCGGGTCAGTACCAGGCAAGTTTTGTCTTACCCTCGGGGGTTCAAGGTGACCCAAAGGCCTGAAAACAAATACTTGGGTCTTGACCCAGAGACAACACGAGGGATAAAACAATTGACATCTGTTTTCAGGCCTTCGGGTCACCTTGACCCTGTGATAACACAAGGGTTAAAAAAAAGCTTTAAATACTCCATATTAGAAAAACTACACAAATATATATATTTTTTTATTGTTTTATTCATTATTGATCTAAAAAAATGGTAATTTTGTTAGGGTAATACTAGATACACAAATATGTATTTGTGCAAATATTTTGTAGAATACTGAGACATATGATTAAAATATTTGAGTTGTATTTGTATTTGTTGTATCTGTGGTAGGAGTGTGGGAGATTGACCCCCTTCACCTGACCTTCATCAAAGAACTTGGCATTGGTCAGTTTGGGGTGGTGAAATACGGGAAATGGCAAGGCCAGCATGAAGTGGCCATTAAGATGATCCGAGAGGGCTCCATGTCCGAGTACGACTTCATAGAAGAAGCCAAAGTTATGATGTAAGCTCCACTCCAGGTCTAGCATTCGGAAGGTAACCCAAACCATGCTGCCCAAAAATGTTTTGTATTCAACCAGGAGGCTTCGCCACGAGAATCTGGTCCAACTGTACGGCGTCTGCACCAAACAAACCCCTATTTACATCGTGACAGAGTTTCTGTCCAACGGCTGCCTGCTGGACTATCTGAGGGAGGGTCTGAAACAGCACCCCACTTCTGTGCAGCTTCTGGAGATGTGCAAAGATGTCTCTGAAGGGATGGCCTACCTGGAGAGCCAGCAGTTCATTCACAGAGACCTGGTAAGAGGTTTGCGGGGTCTTGGATCTCTTCAGGGGATGATACGGATCAACCCAATGTGAAGTGGAAAATGAAGAGTCATGAAAGCAGTATCCTTAAATCTAGAGCCCACTAAACAACTGTCCACTGTCACATACTTAAACTGGGGGCGCCACCTACTGACAAAAAAAAAAAGGAAAGAAAAAAAGGAACTCAAGAAAATATGGTTATTTTGTTCATCTCTGAGCTCTTCTGAAAGATGGACAATTTTTTGGCATATTTCAAAATATATAATAATAAAGGATGGACCTTTACTGTTGTTTGTATCAGATAATATTAAACCACTGACAAATGTATTAGTATAATGGGAAAACAAATGACGGAAGATTACTAAGTATTATTGTAGAATGGTCATCTTAGTAATGCAAGATCCCCGATTCAGACTAGAACTATGAATACTCGCAATGAGGTTTTTGAGTCTTCCATCAGGATAAGCAAAGGACTAGGTTATAAGTAAAATACTTCTGAGACCTGTTTAGACACAAGGTTGACCAATTAATCCGTTTTAATCTCCAGGCTGCCAGGAACTGCCTAGTGGACAGCAATGGTACAATCAAAGTAACTGACTTTGGATTATCCAGGTATCAAAAGTTGCATTAACTGCGGGTGTTTATGTGGCTTATATTTAAAAAATCTACATTTTCACAATTGACAGGTACCTTTTAGATGACGAGTACACAAGCTCAGCAGGATCCAAATTTCCGGTTCGCTGGTCACCACCTGAAGTTCTCCTGTACTGTAAATTTAGCAGCAAGTCTGACATCTGGGCATATGGTGAGTTGATATAGTGTTGACTTCAATGTATGGATGGACATTTTTGTGAAACTCTTCCAGGGGTTCTGATGTGGGAGATTTACACTTTGGGACGACTTCCATACGACCGGCTGAACAACACAGAGATAGTAGATCAGGTCTCACGGGGATATCGGCTTTTCCGCCCGCAGCTGGCCTGTGAACGGGTCTACAGCATCATGGCGAGCTGCTGGCTTGACGTAAGTGACTTTTGGAAAGTACTTTACTTTGAAACCGAAATATACAGAATTTCTTTTTACTTTTCTAGAAGGCGGATGACAGACCCACCTTTCAGGAGCTGATGCTCACGGTCCAGGATTTACTGTTTGACCTCCAGTAGACGTCTGAAATCGCCGCCTATATTCCTGGATGACACAACAAAGAGACAAAACCTGAGATTAATTACCGCAGACTAATTAAATAGTTGACATTTTAACATTAATAGCAAGTTCTTAAAGCCTTTGAACTTTTTTTTTTTTTTCTATTGTATTTTAATAGAACAACTGAAACACGTAAACATTATAACCAGCACTCAGTTAATGTTTTCTCCAAACCAAAAAGCCAAGTATGCTTAGAAATATCATGTTTTTTGTTGTTAGGGGCTTTTGGATGTAATAGGTTTAATATTATTCTCTGAGCATTGAATGTTGTCAATGTCTTCTCATAATTCAATATTTTATTACACTTCATTTTCTTTCTGTTTGGATGCAGTTATTTACGAAGGACGGAGCGCCGGAGGTGAAATTAATGCATTGGGTTTTTTATTTTAAATCTCGGGATATTTATGTCTCGTGATACTTCATCTTGATATATTTGCATCTCATGACAATCACCTTACAACTCTCGTTATTTTGACAGTTAACGATACTTAAGCTTATAAGAACGATTGATATTATTCAAGTAGTTATAGCTAAGCTGTTATTTTTAGTGACTTCGTTTTCACCAAAATAAGCAAGTCTTTTTGTTTTTACGAATAAGTAAATATAAATGTCAATGAAGTTAATCTTTACACGAACATTTAATACGTGATTTGACTAAAGACTTGGTCTTTTTGGTAAAAAGTCATCTCTAAAAACAAGTGTTTGGCCACCACTACTGGAGAATATCATATCAATATGGTCCTTTTATACCTTAAGTATCATAAACTGGTGCATCAAAGTAATGCTAGACATTGCTGTTTCTTATGATATATTTTTTTCACAGCCTTTGACAAATAGTTTGTGATAAAAGTAAAACAGAATATATCTCTTATTGCAACTACAATCATCAACTTACTTGCTTGAATGACCAGATTTGACAAGTCAAAAAGTATTTTGAAAATGAGGAAAAAAATAAGTCAGTCAAAAATGTCTTTCATTATCACTATTTTTATTTATTTGTAAATATTGCAGTTGATATTATTGTATTGGGGGAAAAAAGAGAATCCCCAAACTTTACCATCAACATGTTAAGTAATAAAATCATATTATTATTTGTTTTTATTGATTTTCAGACAAAATATAATTTGAAATGTTGATGTTTACTATTACTTAAAAATGAAACTTAATTTGTGTGCATCGAACAATAGTTAAAAAAATTGCAATTGTACAAGTATGTTATTTGTATACGTAAAATATAAACGTTTTAATCCAAAAAGTAGTGACGACCAAATGACGTCACAACATTCCTCCGCTTTCATTGGTTCGCTCACTTCCTGTTTCCTGCTGTTGAATTACACGCACGTGAAGGTCAGCGTTTGAACGTCAGATGATCATCTTCCCTCGACAACCTTTGTGATCTTTGGATTTTCACCTAAACATGAGCGAGCAAGCGGCGGCCGTGGACCCGCAGTTGGTGCAATTCGTCAAAGTAGCGTCCGAGCAGCGGAGGTTCCAGCAGCTGGTGCATCCATTGACGGAGGTCTGCTGGGTAAGAGACTCACGATGCTAACGGCGCCCACTCAAGTCAATGGCGGTTGTTAGCTTCAATGCTAATTTAGATGAAAGTAGCTGACAAGATCTATAGTTACAACAGTTTGATATATGTTTTACCTGTGGTGAGTCTCTTTAGCTCAGCTCAGTTGTGACTTTGTAGTATTTCAAACATGGAAGTTTACAATATTATAGCAGCTGAAGTTCCAAGGTTTCATGATAAATTGATACGTTCACGGCACCGGCAGGGCATAGGAACGGAGAAGTTTGAGATTCTCGAGTATGTGTAAATCTATTTAAATTATTAAAAAAATGTATTTTGAGAATAAAATCATCTACTTCTGCCTACCATGGTGCGTGTAAATGTGTATTTATAAAGTATTATTATAGTTATAAAGCAATACAAGTTTGGACGTGCTTCAGTAGTATGTGGTCTTGAAAGCACCACTCAAGGTGAGTGTCAACACAATACAACTAATGTTACTCCGATTTTTTTTTCTTAATATTGCGATTAAATATGCTTTTTTTTGTTAAAGTCCTCTTTTCATTAGTTTTATCGTTAATTAAATAAACAACTTGCATTCAAATAAAATGTATCCCTTTGTTTCATTGTTAGTTTTGGTTATAGTATAAGTTAAGCATATATTGAAATAGAAAATGGAGACTTATTTAGTTACTTCATTTAGAACTGGAATCAACATGGGCATTTTTTTTGGTAGTAAACGAGCGTAGTATAATCATGCAGCTGTAAGACTATAAAATTGACCATAAATACTTCAAACCGTGCTAAAATGTAAACATTTATATTAATCAGTCAGTCATAAATCACACTAACTTTGTGCAAAGTAAACTCAATTTCAAACCTTGCTTCGAACACCTTTGAACTTTGAATCCTGTAATACGAAATAATAATGTAATTCGTACAATTTGAATATTCAGAGTAGAGCACACGCATGAAACAGGCCAGCAGCACATGTCAGGATGTAACTGGTGATCAAAACGATGGAGTGTGGTTCTTTCATTCATCTGTGCTGCCAGATGATGTTCTTATGTTATGAACTCACTACACTTAATTTCCACGTGTTGTCTTAAATTGAAACACAGAGAATTCAAAGAGTTTGGATGTGACTGCTTCCCTGTCAGTCACGTGACTATGACGGGCCGAAAGTCCAACGTAAAAACATACAATTAAATCGCAACATTTCCAATATTAAAACCTGACTTAATTTCATTTCTATTGCAAATGCACTTAATCGTTCAGTCCTACCTCACATACGTGCTACTGACAAGATCCGGTCAGTCAAAAGTGGGGGTGCTTATTGTTAACCACTAGAATCTTACCTATTCATGCTCTTCAAAAAAACATGTTTTAAATGTATTAAAAGTCCTACTATTGTAAGCGTTAATCTAATCGTGTTCTTGTTCTAGGACACGTGCATGGACAAACCGAGTTCAAAGCTTGACTCGAGGACGGAGAGGTGTATCGTGAACTGTGTCGAGCGGTTTTTAGATACCCAGCAGTTTATTCTGACCAGACTTCAAGGGACTCAGAGGACTACAGGTGACTTGTCTGACTCCATGTCGGATTGAAGAATGACATCACGAAGGACTGGAAACACAACAAAAAAAAAGGCTTGTACTGTTCTCAAGACTACAAGTGCCTCAGGTTAACCCCTTCGAAAGTGTTCGACGGAACAATGCTGGTCACCAACAGTTGGGGAAAGTTACCTGTGACCTTGGCGCTCCAGGAACATCAACACTTCTGCAAATATAAGTTGATCACAAAGCCTGGATGGAAGTAGTGTGAATGAAAGCTTTGGTTTGTACATATGCAATAAATAAAATACAAACAATTACATCTGCTTTGCAAACTCCCTTCTTTAGATTCTAAAATGTTGGAAAATGAGAAAGTGTGGTATCCGACAAGTCTCCACCAGCCGTGAAAATGAATAGGACATTCTTCAGTGGGATATTATGTCTAGGAAGACGCTATTTGTAGAGGAAATGAATAATCGTTTATCCAATTGTAACTAATTTATTAGCAATACTAAATAAAATGGACTCTGAGATGCATATATTTTTCCAAGCTTCAGTTAATATCTGTGGCTAATGTTTGTGGATGGTTTAACTAAGACATTTAGGAATATGAAGAGAGTGGCGACATGAGGAGGTGCGTGTTCATCCTGTTAACTGTGCTGTGGAAAGTTAGATGTTTTCAGTGTAACCTCTTATTTATTTTAGACATAACTCCAGACCAATAGAACAAACAGTGTCAGCCTGTGCTAAATATGTAGCACCTTATTAGACTGAATAGGGCTTTGACTTAACTTTTGATCCTTTTAGGGCATCACTAAAGGAATGTATAACACTTGTCTGAAAGGTGTTCCATTTTGGAAAACAAAAAGGCTTTTTTTTTCTCAATCAACATTAACCTGTGATTATTGATGTGTCAAAACACTTGTTTCTGTAAAGTTTACTTAAAAAATAAACCATTTTACTTGTGAAAATGAGTAAAACACAAACTCTATAAGATTCATTTGTATTTTTCAATCTGATTAATATAGTGCTGACATTGAACCAGTCCAGGTGCAAAACAAGTTAAAGTAGATTCTAACTATGGACCGATGAGGCTTCATTATACTGCATCATTTGTAATATTGAAAGGCCCCTACAATCTTTGACTCTTATTTAACTAAAAATAGGCATCAGAGGTCTTTCAGAGTGTATCATGATACAGCATCAGATGCCTCATCAACCCATCACAAGGTAATGCAATTGAATGAAGGCACTTTTGTGAAAGTGTAATATATATTCCTCCAAGAATCTAGGACTGAACATTAAAACAATAAAAGCAAGAACCGTGGACACACAACAAATGTCAAAACTAATAAACAAGAAAATAAGAATTCAGTGCTGGCTACTGACGCTTCATGAAGCCTCATTTTCAGAGCTCAATAGATGGCGCTCTCTCTGCTCTAAAGTCTGTGGGTATAACTTAAAAAAAAAAAAGAAGAAATATCACATTTAGAATGAGAGTGCCACCTACGATTGAATATGAGGCTTCGTGAAGCTTCAGCAGCCGGTCATTTAAGGCAGTCGTCACACAGAATGTTTTGGTACCGTGAGCCAGTCGACGCCTGTTTTACCGCTCGTCTGCTTTGTCTGCCGGCTGCTTTGCTTCGTCCTCCGATTGGTTGCTTTGACTGGGCAACACCACGTAAGCATGATGACCTCCCAGGAAGCCCTGGTGACCTTTTCTGAGGAACGTCGGCACGGAGTCCCAGCTGAACACGATGTCTTTAAAGGCGTGGAGGAGGAAGATCCCTAGGATGATGATGAAGAATCCACTCATGGTTCCCACCACTCGGTCCACCGTCAGTCGCGTCCACTCCTTGAAGAGGATGACGGAGCAGGCCATGACGGCGCTGGTGAAGAACACGTAGTAGATGGGCGTGACGATGGAGGTGTTGAAGATATCCAGAGCTTTGTTCAGGTAGTTGATCTGGATGCTGATGCAGAGGATCAGGCAGACTATCAGGGACCAGAACAGAGGCTCCTTGAGCACGGCCATCCCCGCGAAGAGCTCCTTAATACCAATACCCAGACCCTTGACACAAGACACCGACAGAGAGCCGATCACAGAGCAGATCAGGATGTAGACCAGCACGTTCTTCTGACCGAACCGCGGGGCCACGGCGAAGATAAGGACCAGGCAGCTCACCACTACGCACACAGCGAACACAATGAAACCTGGGCAGGGGAATGCGGAGAAGTTAAACACTCATGGATCAAACATCGGCATCACACGGGCCGTTACCCGGGTCTTTGAGTTTATCGGCCATGGCGCTGAGCGAGGCCACCTCTTCCTCCTGTGGAGCGTGGAGAACCATCACGGTGGAGCCCAGGACACACAGCAGACAGCCGATCTTCCCGTGGATGTTGAGTCGCTCGTTCAGGAAGTAGGAGGCCAGGATGGCACTGGAAGACAAATAGTTTATGGTTCAATAAAAGTTTTTCATGCAGAAGCAAGTGTCTGTTTAATAGAGTAAGGGCTTGATGATAGTGATGAGCTGATGAAGCTTCATGAAACAGTGTCATGTTGTTTAGATGTCAGTAGGTGGCGCCATCAGTTTAAAAATGATGTGATGTTTCATTAGAACAGTTGTTCAAAACAAAGGAAAATAGTGCAGACCGCCATCTAGTGGGCTCTGAAAATAATGACACTACTTCATGAAGCTTCATCAGACCATTACTAGTTTTCACAGCATTGTAGTGAAGACACTGTTGCTCAATGTTATCTTGACCTTTTAAGTATATTTTTTGATTGTTTAAGCGCTTTGTGACCCTGGCCTGGAAAAGTGCCATATAGATTCAAATTACTTACTTACTGTATCATGATACAGTGTTTTTACTGTATCGTGATACCATTGCTTTGTCTCAAGTTGCATACTTGCGTACTCAAAGTTAGTATTTTTAGTGCGTAAGTGGGTCTAAATTCTTAGTATGAGAAATTTAGTGCACCATGCACACTAAATTGGCGTACTAAAACGCCCACAAAACTGAGTATGGATCGATGGACACTTTCTACCCTAAACGGCTCCATCTTAGTGACGTTGTAAATGGCAGTTACGTCATATATAAATGCATATTTATTCATATACTTACAGGTGCATTTTCAGCAGCAGTAGGAGGATGACACGTCTTCGCTGCTGATACCAGCTTAAATATCTCGCGAATATTTAGATTCTCATATTTTTTCTTTATTTCTTCTTCCAAACTTGCAAAAGGTGCTAGCGTGATAGCGTTCCAACAGCTGGTTGCAATCATCGTTGAATAGAAGAAGAAGCTGTTGTGTCATTTCCTGTTAGTGTGTAGCAGCAGTGTTTGATTTGAGACATACTATCTGTTGAGAATTTGCGTACAGGTTAGTATCTAAACTATCCTGATGCATACTAACTTCTAGTATACTAAGAGAAGAATGCGATTTGAGACACAGCACATGACTTTACTACACAGCTGTATTACGAGGCCTCGTCAACCAATTATGAGAATTGACTTACTATGGTAAAGAAAGAAGATGTTTAGATATATGGATTTAAAACACTTCTATCTAAAACTGCCATTGATAATTAATATATTGGTTAAAAAATCATATAAGAAATGTGTCAACCAAATAAAATAAATAATTTTCTTATACGTATGGTTATTGTGTATTTTTTCACTACTGTTTGCTCAAGTACAAAACTATATAATAAAAATATCCTATAGAAGTGATCTGAGTCAATCATTGATTGTAACTTGGGATATTTATTTATTTATAGCATCATAAACCTGTCTCGTTTGACAATTTGATAATTGTCTCAAGCGACATTGGGAAAAATATGATGTTTCAACTTGCAATTTCACTTCAGTTCTACATTAAAATGTGATGCTATTTTGTTGTTTAGTAGTCTACATCATCTAAAAGAGATCCATGCTGATCTATAATTGTATATCAGGGAAAGTATTGATTTATCACATCTAAAACTTACCATTTTAAATGATATTAAACTTTTAAACTGGGTGAAAATCTAAATTTGTTTTAAACATTCACAAATAAGTAAATATTGACAGTAACATCCAACATTCTTATTTTCAGCCAGTGTTTGTTATTCAATAATACTGTCACCTTGCACTGTTCTACGCCTATATAAGTTGATGAGTCACACCATGAGGATGTGGGTTAAAGTCAACTTGTTCAACTTCCTTTTTGTCTAACAAAAATGTTTAAAATAAGGCTCCTTTTCTGTACCACACTAGAAAGATCAGTCCTAACACAAACAGAAACAATTAACATCAGCTGAACTAGTTATGAATAGTTAAGATGTTTGCAACAATGTTTGCAGCATCAGAAGTAGTGAAGTGTTGATAAGGCCTCATGATACAGCTATGTAGTTAAGACACTGTATTATCATACCCACACAAAGACAGGAAGCAGAGTTAGAGAAGTCAGAGTTGAAGATGCTCAGGTCTATACTTGAGCACATGATGAAAAAGGATATACTAATTCTTATTTCCAAATTAAACTGTTCATTTATTCAAGTTGAGTAAATTAAGTTTTGGTCAGCAAACTATTAGATCATATGGAAAAAAAGTAGGTAAGATGCTGCTGTAAACCTCACCTGACAAGAACACTTAACGCTCCCAGAGGAGTCACGAGAGTTGCCGGTGCAAACGCATATGCAGCAAAGTTTGCAGCCTCTCCAACCCCCACTAGAAGACAATGGGCAGATGTCACAACGTTGGTGTAGAATTACATTCATAGCTTTGGTTATTGGTCACCACAATTCACTTACTTGATATGAGTCCTGCCCACCACAGCCATTCTCTCAGGTACGCATGACCACCTTGACCTATGGGTGGAGTGGACCAATCAGAAAGAACATCAGATCAGAGACCGCCATCTAGTGCTCTCTGGTTATAATGACACCGCTTCATGAAGCTTCATTAAACCATCACTGCTAGAAGGTTGACCAGTCACAGAAACTATTTGTGAATTAGTCAAACAAAAATAAAAGAGCAATACTGCACCTCTACAATCATTGTACAAGTTTGGTTTTGGTAGGAGTGCCAGCAGCAAAATATATAGATAGATAAAAGAAAGTGCAATAAAAAGAAAGTGCAAGATGACACAATCTAAAGATAAAGAACATAGATCAAAGAAAAATAACAAAGAAAAACGACACAAAAATTAACATAGAATATAATCATCTTTTTAATCCACTCCTGCCCTCAAACTCAGAATTAAACAATCTAATACCACAAGGAATGAATGAATCCCTGAGTCTATAAGTGTTGCATCATGGGAGGAGCATTCGTGCTCCATCTGCTTCTCTGCTCACTGATGACAATGTTGAGAGGATGACTGTCATCATCCATGATGGACAGTAGTTTGTCCAGTGATTTCCTATCAGCAACTGTCACCAGTGAGTCCAGCTTCATTCCAACCACAGAGCCAGTCCTTCTGATCAACCTGTCCAACCTGTTGACACTCCTCTTGGACACATTCCCACCCCAACACACCACAGCATAGAACAGGACACTGGCCACCACAGACTGGTAGAACATGCAGAGGAGCTTCCTGCAGATGTGAAAATGTAAATGATCGGAGCCTCCTCAGAATGTAAAGAAAGGCTACTCTGAACGTTCTTGTATACATGGTCTGTGTTGCAGGACCAGTCCAGTTTACTGTCCAGCCACACACCGAGGTACTTATAGTTGTCAACTATCTCCACCTCGTTGCCTGGAAACTCAATTTCCCGAAGGAGATCTCCAGAGGGATTCATAAAGTTAATCTATCTATCCATTAAAAGGAAGAAGAATTTAAAATAAATGAATGAAATGTATTGCCGTCATGCTGTTACACAAACCGTCCTCAACACTTGCATGTTCTGGCTGCTGCAAAGACACGGTTTCTTTACGTGACATCCCAAACAACTGATGAACGAAAACACTTACAGGAGTTAAGGCCTTTAACCCTCGTGTTTTCTCAGGGGTCAAGGTGACCCAAAAGCCTGAAAGCAAACGCGTTTGAGGTATCCCCTGTGTTTTCTTTGGGTCATCTTGACCCTGAGATAACAAGGGTTAAGAACAAGTATAAAAGATTGAAAAATTACATTTCTTTTTTATTTGTGAAGTCAAATTTTAAAAAATGTACAAACTCTTAAACAAATGTACAATTTTAGAAAATTAGTTACAAAAAATGTATTTCAGAAAATTGTGATTTTGTATCACAGTTTGTATAAAACTTTTGCACTTCTGGCCAAAGACAGCTGACAGATGGTTGGCTCCTATAATAACTATAATCATTTGAGGCCTCAAAGAATGAAAATGCAATTTCAATATCAGACTTGAGTTACACCCTCCTACTGTTGCATCCATACGTTTTAGAAACTAGAATCCAAATTTCCTTAAACTTTAACTATTAAATTGAGGACGTTTTTACGACAGTAAAACATATACATTTGCTTAATAAAAATAACTTTTGGGTGACAATGATCATCTATTGATAAAGATTCTAGAAGGTCGTGGCTGTCCTACATAACTTGGATGTAACAAACTTTTTTTCTGGTCTGTTCGGAACTAATAATAATAATAAAAACCTCAGAGATGGTACCTGCTCTCATGGAGCCGGTCCTGGCCAGTCGCAGCAGCCCCTTCTTCTTCAAGATAAAACTGGCTCCGATGAACGCGCTCGAGGAAACGGCCAGAGACAGACCGATGTAGAAGTCCAGGCGGTTCACTTCCATCTTTGTGTCGAGGGCGAGTCACGAGAGTCCTCGAACCACAGAGAAACAAAAGCGCACTTTTCACCGCCGGGACCAGAACCTTCGTCTCATCACATGACAGAGATGACGCGCAGGAAAGATTCTTTCTAAAGAGGAGATATTTGTCACGTCGAGCTCTAGTTAAACTACATTCACTTTCTTAAAAAGTAGTTTTTTCTTTTTAACATACGATTGTTAAGGCGGGTCCGTCTGATGGAATCTGTCAACAGGCTGGGAGGAGAGGCGGACCACGGGAAGCCTTCTGGCGACCGGAAGCGAGTAGATTATTTTATTGACACATTTTTCTATCTAAAAAATAACACTTTATTGAGACAAACATACTCTCAACTGAGAACAAACTCTATTCTCAAATAAAACGGAAAAAATAAAAATTAAATAGTAAAATAGAAATTACTTGCTGGGAGAAGTGTGAAGAAGTTTGTGATTACATTTATTTTATAAATAATTCAAGATTCAAACAAGACATAGATACATTGGTCCCACACAGATTGAGATGTGTACTTATTTATAACAGACCTGAACCAAGGACTACGTGGAACAAAGTGATAAGAGAACAGATATATTTAAAAAAAAAATTGCTTCCCAAAGAACCACAACATATCAACAATATTTAAATTTGTTTTATTATTTGGGTAAATTAGAAACTTCAGAATAAGAAAACATATATTATTTGTTGTGGTGACAGTAAAGAATATATAATTAAATAATACAAATGAAATGAAGAGTAGGTAAGTAAGTAATTTATATTTGCAAGGCACTTTTCCAGACCAGGGTCACAAAGCGCTTAAACAATAAAAACAAAACTCAATAAAATATATATTTAAAAGGTCAAGATAACACCAAGAACAACACAAGAGTCTTAGAAAATCAGTGAAAAGCCTGCATGAATAAAAATGTCTTAAGATGTTTCTTGAAGGAGTCAGTAGATCCATCAAGCGCAAAGAGAGAGGAAGATCGTTCCAAAGTTTAGGAGAAACAGCCTGGAAGGATTTCTCTCCTCTGGTCCTGAACCGTGTTCAGGAACCATCAGTAGATTCTGATCCACAGACCTCAGAGCTCAGATCTTGAGCTGGGGTGTAAGGCTGGATCAGATCACTGATGTAAGGAGGAGCCTGACCATGAATAGTTCTGAAAGTAAGAACCAGAATTTTAAAATTGATACTGAAAGAAACTGTCAGGAAGTGACACGTTTTAAGGATCGGAGAAATGCGAGTTCTTCTACTAGAGCGGGTCATAATTCTCGCTGCAGAGTTCTGAATGAATTGAAGGTGAGACAGCTCCTTCTTGCTAAGACATCAAAACAGACTGTTGCAATAGTCCAAACAAAAAGACACAAACACATGGATTACAAGCTCCAGATCATGTTGTGACAACATTTTCCTAAGTTTAGTGATTTTTCTCAGTGGAAGGAAACAGTTTCTGGCTAGTTTTCTGCAGTGTTGAACTAGATACATAAAAATAATAATAATAATTATTATTATTATTATTAATTTATATAATAATAATAGGTTACTCAAATAAGAAAAATACATTTTATTTTTTATTTTTGTGGTGGCAGTACAGAATAGAATAAAATAAGATAGCAATAAAAAAACAGAAAATCACCTGAATAATTTCCTTTTTACATTTTTCGATTTGAAGTCTATTTATCCTATTATATATTTTTTAAATTAGCAAAATAAAATGTTTATGCTTTTTATCATTATTTAATTTGTGAATATGAATGTTAAAAAATATTTTCGTTTTCTCTACAGCCAACTAGCTGACGATTAGGTTTACACCGGATGTGATTGGTTCCTTTGGTTCAGCAAGCTGCAGTCTGATTGGAGGACGCTGGAGCAACCCGGAAATGTCATCAACCTTGAAAACATTGAGCTCGTCATGTGAACCTGACATGAGTTCATGGAGTGTTTGATGACAAATATCTCCGTCCAACCATGAGGACTCCTGGGCTTCTTGGTGTTGTTGCCAGAGGCTGCACGAGTGTCTTGAGACCGCGGGGTGTGTTTGGTGTCACCGCACCTGGATGGAGGCATCATGGTGTAGTTCAGAGCAGACAGAAGAGCGACGGTGTGTGCGGAGATGACAACCACTTCTACGTCACCACTCCCATCTTCTACGTCAACGCGTCTCCACATGTAGGACATTTGTACTCCGCGGTTTTGGCCGATTGTCTGTACAGGTTCAAGTTACTTCAGGGATACAACGCCAAGTTTGCCACAGGTATTTGTTGTTTATCTAAAAGAAAGTCATTTTCTTAGTTACAATGAACCTCCAAATAGTCACAACGTTTGTTCATATGTGATTAAAAAGTTTTTATGTTGTAATTAAACTTCCGGTCGCTAAATGGCAGAAGTTCTATGTCATTTGGTGCTTCGCCCTTTAACCGCTTCGCTCTTGGTTTAAACCCAAGGCGAAGCCCGACAGGATAAACCAATAGCCAAGCGCTTAGAGGGCTTCGCACCAATTCGTAGAACCTGAGATTATGATGATAGATAGATAAATATATATATATAGATATATATATATATATATAGATATACTGTATATGGTGAGGGCGAGATACAGGTTTAAGAGTCATACGGTCTCTAAATTCTGCAACACCGGAGTCAAGTACTCAGACAATACTAAAAAATATATATATCGTTGTACCTAGAGTATCACAGTGTATTGCAGTATATCATATCGTGGTACATATATCGCCAGATTCATGCCAATACACAACTAGAGTCAAGTCCTCTGGCAATAATACAAATGTTCCTTATTCCTACACTATCGCAATAAATCGTATCGGTGGCCCTGTGTCATGATGCGTATCGTATTCTTGCCAATACACACTTCTACTCTATAGTGTTTGACGCTTCCTTGGGTTGTGGTCCATCTCAGGTACCGACGAACACGGGCTCAAGATCCAACAGGCCGCGGAGGCCGCAGGGAAAGACCCCTTGACCTTCTGCACGGACGTCTCCGAGCGATTCCGTCATCTCTTCAGCAGATGCGGCGTGGCCCACACCGACTTCATCAGGACCACGGAGGACCGGCACAGGCGAGCCGTCGAGCACTTCTGGTCCGTCCTCCTGGAGAAGGGTCTCATCTACAAGGGCAGCTACGAGGGATGGTACTCCACGCAGGACGAGAGCTTCCTGACGCCCCAGCAGGTGGTTGACGCGGTGGACTCGGCGGGGAGAGGGATCAAGATCTCGGAGGAAAGCGGCCATAAGGTGAGATGACGCACAGGTTTCTGTAGAGCAGCGGTCATCAGGTGGTTCCTGTCGGCAGGTGGAGTGGATGAAAGAAGACAACTACATGTTCCGTCTGTCCGTCTTCCGCCCTCAACTGCTGCACTGGCTCAAGGGCAACCCTTCCGCCGTCCAGCCGGAACGCTTCCACCGCATGGTCCTCTCGCTGCTGCAGGAGGAGCTCCCGGACTTGTCGGTGTCCCGGCAGAGAAGTCGCCTGCAGTGGGGGATCCCCGTCCCGGGGGATCCTGACCAGACCATCTACGTGTGGCTGGACGCTCTGGTCAACTACCTCACCGTCGCCGGCTATCCAGATGAGCACCAGCGGTGGTGGGGCGCGGTCAGACACGTGGTCGGCAAGGACATCCTGAAGTTCCACGCCGTCTACTGGCCGTCGTTTCTCCTCGCCGCCGGACTGCTGCTGCCGCGCTCCATCCACGTCCACTCGCACTGGACCGTCGGCGGGAAGAAGATGTCGAAAAGTCTCGGAAACGTGGTGAACCCTCTGGAGCTGGCGCGGTCGTTCACCGCGGACGGTTTGAGGTACTTCCTCCTGCGCCAGGGCGTCCCCGACTCGGACTGCGATTACAACGACGGGAAGGTTCTGAAGGTGCTGAACGCCGAGCTGGCCGACTCCCTGGGCGGTCTGCTCAACCGCTGCACGGCGCCGGCCATGAACGCTCGGCAGACGTTCCCACCTTTCTGCTCGCTCGTGTTCCCTCGAGAGGGAGCGACGGGTCGAGCCGTCCCAGAGGACTACCGGATGCTGGACGCCGTGGGGAACCTGAAGGCGGTCGTGGCGCAGAACTACGAGAGCTTGCACGTCTACAGAGCTCTGGAGGCCATCGCCGCGTGCGTGCGACTGACCAACGGGTTCGTCCAGCGTCACACTCCTTGGAAGTTGGACAGGACTCGAGACGAAGACGCTCGCTGGCTCGACACCATCGGCCACGTCTCGCTGGAGTGCCTGAGACTGTACGGGACTCTCCTCCAGCCGGTCGTGCCGGAGATTTCCGACAAGCTGCTGTCCAGACTCGGGGTGACGGCTCAGGAAAGAGGGTGGGAAAATCTGAACTTCCTCCCGAGGTATCACAAGATGGACAGTCGGTTTGAAGGGAGAGCGCTCGGACCGGACACCGGCGTCCTTTTTCCTCGGTTAGAAACCGAGAACGAGAAGAAACCTAAGAGAAACAAAAAGGAGAGATAACGCCCGAACATTTTGTTTGAACTGGGGTGAAAATAAAGTCAAACTAAGAATGACCATATTTGGAAGAGTGATCACTGCAAAATCAAATCACATGTTCACCATATTAAACCTGGTTCTCTCTCAAAAACGAAGATTTCGGACAAACCTCGTCCAAATTAAAAATCCAAGCCGGGTTACAAGTAGGACTGGCAGATGAATAAGGTTCTCTTGAAAATAAGTTTAACGGAAGGTTTACATCTTGGAGAGACTCTGACTAGAGCAGCTGCTTCTTTGTAAATCAAACCAGGAAAAAGGCTTTTTTTCCAACTCAGAAAATAAATAAATCAAGTCCAACTATACAGTAATCCTCAAACATCAATAAAGATATATTTTTTATAGAATCGTTTTGTTCTAGAGAAACGGTTCCAACCGTTTGTTGGATTTACTCAGTACTAACATTATTTTAACCAAAAAAAAGTTTAGGTAAATTGCTTTAATAAAAAAAAAAACTACTAAAAAACGCTGTGTTAATTAAAAGTCATTATGGCAATAAGGTGACAGGTTGATCAGAGCCCACTAGATGGCACTCTTGCCTTTGAGCGAGTACTTCTGTCAAACCCTCAGTCATCTTTGCGCAAACAGCGCCACCTACCGACCACCACGAGTCCCTTCCGATTGTAATCAAATAAAGACGTCCGACACAAATACAAGGAATAAAAACGGACATGTATTTTAATGAGAAATTACACGAAACTTAAAAATTGTACAAATTGAAATAAAATTAAAAAAGAAAAACAAAATTGCATTATTCTCATAATTTCTGCTATTTTTTTTTTTTTTTTTTTACAATGTATTTTTTCCCCTCGAGACGTCGACCATTATAGAAACTGAAGACGAAAAATGAAAAGAGAAATTCCTGCTGCGAGTTCCAGATGATGCCCGCTGGTCCGCCTTCACCCCCCCATGATTCCACCTGTGTGTGTCCAGTGGTTCTCTGCCGACGTCAGTCCAGGTTTATCAGTAATATGTGCTGGCGCCTTGTCCAGGCTGTGTACCTGCAATGACAACCAAGTGTAAATTAGATCTTCAATGATCAGAAAGTATGAGTCACGTTTTATTTTTTCATTTTAAACCTTTTTTAAGTGGGAAAAACAACTACACAACCAGGTTTGAGTAACTATTTGCGCCCCCTGCTGGAGAATCCAGGGATCACAGTCATAAAAATGTAAGTAAGTAAATAATTTTTATTTATATAGCACTTTTCCAGACCAGGATCACAAAGCGCTTAAACAATCAAAACAACATTCAATAAAGTATATACTTTAAAGGTCAAGATAAAACTGATAACATAACAGGATTTCCAGAAAATCAAGGAAAAGCCTGAACAAATAGAAACGTCTTAAGATGTTTCTTAAAGGAGTAAGTAGATCCATCAAGCGCAAAGAGAGAGTAAGATTGTTCCAAAGCTTAGGAGCAACAGCCTGTAAGGATTTCTCTCCTCTGGTCCTGAACCGTATGCGTGGAACCAGTCGATTCTGATCCACAGACCTCAGAGCCCGAGCTGGGGTGTAAGGCTGGATCAGATCAATGATGTAAGGAGGAGCCTGACCATGAATAGATCTGAAAGTACCAGAATTTTAAAGCTGATCGTGAAAGAAACTGGAAGCCAGTGAAGAGTTTTAAGGATCGGGGAAATGTAAGTTCTTCTACTAGAGCCAGTCAGAATTCTCGCTGCAGAGTTTTGTATTAACTGCAGGCGAGACAGCTCCTTCTTGTTAAGACATGAAAATAAACTGTTACAATAGTCCAGGCGAGAAGACACAAACGCATGGTCATTTTGTGACAACATTTTCCTAAGTTCAGTTTCTGGTCAGTTTTCTGCAGTGTTGAACAAGAGACATGTCTTTATCAAATACAACACCCAGGTTTCTCAGGCTCAGTTTGATAAAATGCAAACGGGGGAACATACTTGAGAGCTGCTGCTGCAGTTGTCGGACCAGAGCGGCGGTCTGCTGCTGCTGCTGGGTCTGCTGCATGCCCTGTCGAGGAAACTAAAGACAAAGATAAAAACAATTATGAGTTATTTATTCTTATTTTTGTTTGTGAGGATAGAGGGCGTACCATTGGTTGCTGTGGGGGTAGTGGTTGCATGCCTAAACCCTGGTTCTGAGCCTGTCCCGGTGGCGCTACAGCTGAAACCTGCTGCTGCTGTTGTTGTTGTTGTTGCTGTTGCTGCTGCTGTTGTTGCTGCTGCTGCTGCTGTTGTTGTTGTTGTTGAACCTGTTGCTGTGGTACTTGTTGCTGCTGCTGCTGAACCTGCTGCTGTTGTTGTTGTTGTTGTTGCTGTTGTTGCTGCTGCTGCTGCTGCACTTGTTGAGCCTGTACACAACAACACATTGAATTAAATATTATAGTGTAATATTTGTGACAGGAAAGACTGATTAGATAAATAGTAAATACATTTTTTTATTTTATTGTACTATTCATGCATTTAACCAATATTAATACAGCAACATTTTTGATAACCTGCGACACTTAGTGGTCAAAGTAACACCTTGTAGTTTTTATTTTATTTTTCAAATCCAGAGTATAAATGAATGTATATTATTTTTAACTGATGTATAAGAGATCATTTTAGTTGTTGGCTTTTATGCTATAATATATAAAAAAGTTTAAAAACTCACCCTCAGAGCTTGTTGTCTTAAGTACTGCTGCTGCTGTTGTTGTTGTTGTTGTTGTTGTGCTGCCTGTTGCTGTTGTTGTTGCTGCTGCTGTTGTTGTTGTTGTTGCTGCTGTTGTTGCTGCTGTTGTTGTTGTTGTTGTTGCTCAGCCAGCATCTGATTGGGCCTCATGCCTGGATGGACACCCTGCCCGCCCATGTGACTGAGGCCCTGCATGATCTGGTTCTGTTGTATGTTCTGGTGGGCAAACCTTGGGGAAAAAGAAGAAAGAAAAAAGGTTAGGATTTGGTTGAAACTTCTGTATCAAGGACCGGTCAGATTGTGGGACTTGCAAAAACGGACCTCTGCGTGTTCGGCATGCTGTGTGCGTAGCCCGGTGCCTGCTGGTGAACGTAGCCACTGGGCCTCGGCTGCATCTGCCTCAGAGGATCCACCACGGCCGGGTTAGCTCCGGGATGATTGCCCTGGAAGTTCTGGGCGTAGGAGGAAGGGACTATACCGCCGCCTTGAGAAGGGTGTGGCTGCATCCCCATGTGTGACCCATACGAGGTGTAGCCCTGAGAAATGTTCTGAGTAAAGATCATCAGAAAAAACACTTTTATTCCTCTAGAGCATTAAAACATTTAACATTATTTATCAAACATTATTAGACCATAGATGACTCAAAAACCTTCTCTGGTGGAAATACAACAAAACAAAAGGAACACTTTTTATATTTTTGCACAAATAAAGCATCAAAAGCAATCATTTAAAAACTTTAGACTTAAACTCGAAATTCTAGATCTTACAAGTGCAAACTCTTGAAAGTCACATCAGCAATTAAGCCAGTAGTAAATGAAAAACAATTTAAATTCACATCATATCCGAGGGAAAAACAAACCTGTGATGCTTGTAATGAAGTATATGGTTGGTTGGGTGTGATCGGTCTGATCTGCTGTCCAATCATGCTCGGGTGGTTCTGGAAAGACAAACAACTGGTGAATAACATTTACAGCAGACAATTCCAGGTTCTGGAGGGCAGAATAGAATGAGTGGAACCTTGAGGTCTGAACAAAGATGTAGAGACAAGTCAAGTTCTATCCTACACTTTTGTATTGTGTTAATGTTGGGCCACTGTCAAATCTCTCATGTTTTTCTGAACCTTGTACATTTCCCCTCTGAGATTTAGTACTTTTACACATTCAAAACAGTCTACAAATATTTAAGGAGTATTTAGGTATAAATGAGCATATACAGATTAACCTCAAGTGACTGTAGACCAAAAGTAGGGTTTTGTCAACTTGAATATTCTCCATTTTTATCACCCGAAATAATAACAGCCATTTATAAGTACAACAGGGACAAAGCAATGGTTATTATTTCATGAGTATTTTTTATATTTGACCATGTGGTCTCCAGGCTCTCAACTCTACCTGTCGAAGGCGGGATGACTCACCAGTCTGACCTGAAGCTGCTGTCGCATATTCGGGTTCTGCGGCATGTTCGGCTGTGGCTTGTAGCCCATCTGGTACTGTTTGTCCATCCCCATCATGCCGGGCATGTTTGCCTGCATTCCGGGCATGAGTCCTGGGTAGGGGGGTCTCGTCGCCATCATTTTATTCATCGGTTGATTCCGGGGTGGTCTGTACGGGGGGTCTAAACCTGGTCCTCCTGCAAGAAGATCCAATTGAGTTTTTCAAATAACAAGGAATTACAAAAACACAATCATTTAGAAGTTTGTGTTGTCTCTGGGTCAAGGTGAACGACCTCCCCGGCTTCCATCAATACATATGTAGTGGTGGAGGTCGTTATCCTTGACCTGTTGGTAACACAAGGGATACCACAAACACATTTGTTTTCGTGCCTTCGGGTCACCTTCACCCTGAGATAACACAAGTGTTAAAAGGTTTGGATGACCCACGACAGTAAGGCTGAAATGTTCCGAGGCAGAGAATTAGAAATACCTTGTTCAATGACTTGAAGCAACAATATGTAACATTTTGACAACATTATCATTTTGCATTACTTCAGCAATGAATGGTTTAATTTTAAGTAGTTGTTTAGAGACAATGTTTTCATAAGAAGTACTGAGACTTTCTGTAGTTACAAGGAAGAGAAAACAAGAAGAATATACTACAAAACAAGATGGAGATTCAGATTCTTGTTAACACATTTAATGCTAAATTTGCCAAATGTGCGTTGAAGATGTAACTGCATTTCACATGTCTGACACATGGGGTCGCCAGAAACATTTTAAAAACAACAAAACTACCCTGTATCTTACTCATGTAAACTGCTTTATGGCTTCATGTTACATTAAGATAACGTCTTCGGAGAAAAGCCATTTAAACACTTCAGAAACAGCGTACAACGGCTAATTAATAGAATGATTCACTGGTTCTATGCATTTATTAATTTATAAGTTGGACACACTTGGTTCACTTGGAAGCTGACCTCACACGATTTTTATTTGGTCGTCAGTATCATGTTTAAGATGACGAGACCGGATACATCTACACAGTTATATTTATTATACTAGTAGAGTTTGCTTTGACTAAAGTAGCATTATTAGAAATACTTCCATTGAGTATGTTAATAATAAATCTAACTTTTATCTAGTGTTTGTTTCCGAAAACAAGCAGTTGTTTTCAGATATATAGTGAGAAAAAAAAAACATTTCTAAAGGTTCTACATTTCATTTAATTCTGCCATTACATCATGAACACTTTTATATCTGTTGCTCTGCCAGAGAGTGAAAAGAGAGGCCAACAGCAAACAAAAAGCCTGGAACTGACCTGGAGGCAGCGGCTGGTTCTGTGTGTACATGCTCATTGTTGGTTGGCCGTACTGTGCTCGACCGTACGGATGGTTAGGCATGAGCTCAGGTGGCATGTTTGTTGCATAAGTGACACCACCTGTTGGTCGGCTGACGTAGTCCTGGTGGGCAGAATACTGCAAAGCAGATGGGTTTAATTAACTCCAGATTTCTTTCAGGCAAACACACATGCATACCAACCTCTGTTTTAGCAGCCTGGGTCTTCTTCTTTTTATTGGACTTCTTCTTGTTGGAGTCTGCGGGAACAGCTGGAACGTTCTTCTCCGGCTTCACAGCCTCCATCATCTTCTTCTCGGGTTCCTGGGAAACGGGGGTCAGAGGCTCCTCCTCTTCAGGCGGCAGAGGGAGCGGTTCCAGGTAATAACTTCTGGGCTTGGGTTTCAAGTGAGTGTGGTAGAGCAGGAACCGCTGCTGCTCCTCAAACTTGGTGACCTTGCGGTCCACCCTCACGGTACCGAACCAGCCCCAGGACAGAGGAGCAGAGTGTTTAAGTCCCTCGAAGACATCCCAGGGAGAAATCTTCTGCTTGGTGGAAACTTGAAGTCCCTGAAGAATCGTTCACACATTCATTTAGCACTTGATGGTATAAAAGACTTGGTCAGACTTTCAAGACTTTACCTCCTTCTCAAAACCAGCTATCTTGTTCCCCTTCGTGTCGATGAGTGACCCCTGAGGTTCACACGTTATAACATCACGAGTTTGCTTCGGCAGCGGCAGGAGCTGGCGGACTTTCTCCAAACTCTCTGACTGTCGATCCCCAAGCTCTTTCTGCCCAGAACGAATGGAAAGAGAAAGACATTTTAGCAACTTGATTTCATGTGAAGCAAAAGCAGATTCATTAAAGCGGTAATAAGCTAGTTGTGAAAAATCGTTTCTGGACCCCTCCAGTGTCAGAAAAGAATAACTGCAATGCTTTCAAATCTTTGGTGTGCAATTGCCAGATTACTGCATGTATTTTTCTCTAAAAATGTTCTGTGGAGGGGGTTTAAGGGTCTCAATCAAATTAAATATACTTTTTAAAGGACACTCCATAACTTATAAATTACTCAAAAATGTAATATGTCCATTAATTCAAATTGCTTTGAACACTGAAAGCTCTTACCCTTAGCTTCTTGACCAGGTTCATGTAAGCCCTCTTATTCTCCTCCATACTGCCCTGAGAGATACTGGACATGTCGGCAGCCAGCGTGCCATTGATCAGCACACTCAGCATGTCTAATACCGTCGTAAAAAGTTCACTGTTGAGCGGGAAAAGAAGCCATTAGCACAAACACCAGCAGCGAGAGGCCATTGAGATCCCAGTTTATGACGCTCACTTGTTGGACTGCATGTCGACTGTTCCATTGCTGATGATGTCGAGGAGCAGAACAGCCCACTCTGTCGTCTGTTGTGTGCTCCGCTGAACTGTATCAAACATCCCACCAACCTGCGTACAAACGAATATGTGATGAAATGTATATAATGTTAAGGATGCAAAAATCATTCACGACTCATAAAGGCGTTGCAAGAGTGGCAGCAATTTTCAGCAGCCATTGTCTTTCTTTGCATTTAGTAGAAAAACGTTTTGAATTAGTGTTTTATTCATTTGTCATTGTAGTTTTTTTCATTATTTTTTCATGCATTTTATTCTTTATTATTTTTAATTGTGTGCACTGTATGTCCTAAAAGGTATAATCTTTTTGTATTCTGAACAGCTGGGAGACCAGTGTTGAAAGGATAAAAGTGTATCAATCAATTATTTTGGGTATAAAAGTGTTACATTGATTGTTAATAAAACAAATAAAAGCAAACAAATAACTTTAGTGGAAAATTACATTAAAGAAAGACAACTAGACTTGAACAAAATGCATGTCATTAATTTTACATCAGTAGTTGCATGGACTTAAACACTTTAGGTCAGAAGCAACACAAAAAAAGTATTTACTTAACATTAAACATTATTAACAACAGTTATGAGTAGGAATAATAATAAAAAAAACATAGTTGCTTGAAATTTACATGTAATAAAAGCCAATAATATAGAAATAAAGGCAAAAATAATATAGAAAACTCAAGTAAATTGCATGAACTTTTGAACAACTTGACTGATTTGTAGGAAATAAATCAGATGTATGCACCCTCCCATGTCTTAAGTATGACTTGTACTAAAAGAGGGAAACCTTGCTCACCAGATTGAGCCTCAGCTTCAGAGCCTCATGCATCATCTGCTTGGCTTTGCAGTCATCCTGGTACTGGTCATCTCTCCAGTTGGTGACAATCTGTTGTACTTGGCTGTACAGAGAGGTGAGCAGACCCTCCCTCTGCTCGTCCTGACCTTTCAAACAGGTCAGCACTAATGACAGGAACGGCTGCTGACTCAGCAGAGACATACTGTTGAGAGATTGTGGAGAAAAATAAAGTAATTGGTCTCTTGACAAATTCTAAACCAATTATTTAGCAGCTGTGTCACGTATAAAGTTTCAGATTGAGCAGCTGGAATGAAAAATAAAAGTTAAGAGAAAGAGAAAATTAAGCATTTAAGTTGCGATAAGATAGGAATGCAAACCTTCAAATCCTCAACGTTATCTTTTAAAGAAAATAATGGAAAGTCTTACAAATATTTTTTCTAACTAAACATCCTAACACTTGATAGCTTAATTACTTCGGGACCTTTGTGGAATATAAAGTGTTTTTTGTTGTAAATGATTAAAACATTTTGAGGCTTGAATAATGAATTAGGTCATTTAAATCAAGGTATTCAAGATTAACATTTCTCACCTCTTCTGTTTCTGACGGTCTTTCTCTTTACGTGACAAAGAGCCCAGATGTTGACCCTTCTCTAGCTCCTCTCCTGCTGCTTTCAGAACGTGGCCTTGGACTGAAGTGGGCAGCTTCGCGATCAAAGGTGCTACCAGCCAAACACCGGATCGTTCAGAAGAACTGCGGGCCAGAGATAAAATAAATAAAGTATATTTCCATTTGAATGGCACTTATTGGGAACGTAAAGAAAACTTTTTAATTGTTTCCGCACCTTAAAATAGGTTTTATCTTGTTGCTGGTACTGCTGCTGTTGGAAGCAGAGCCTCCCTGGACTACTGTTCCATTCCCTGAGAGGTTACTGGAGTTCATTTCAGCCGACTTCTGAAACACCTCGATCGTGGCCTTGGCTATGTTTTCCAAAAGAGAATAAAGTTCCTGGAGGAGAGATGGGTAAGAATTTGGTTATCGTCATTGACAAGTTACCCCCACATTGCACAACTAGGAAACGAATAAAAACAATTATGGCATGTCAATATGTATGCACATAATTATAGAAAACTTACATTGTTAGTGCTCTGCTTGATCATCAGCTGCAGCTCCAGCGATGATTGTCTCATTGTCCATTGGTCCATATTCTGAAACAGAGTTGTGAACCGTTAATCATCCACTTAACTAATAAAGTGCTTTTAGAACATATATAATATGAATGCAAATACTTCTCAATTAGTACACGTTTTGTTTAAACAGAAATTAGGTGAAAACAGCCAATACATACGGTTCTGTGGAATATAAATGTTAAACTTAATTTTTTTCTTGTGGACGGGTTAAGTTGAGGACAAAGCAAGTAGTGTAAAATAAATTCCCTTGTTATCCACCTATTAAAAGTCATAATATTTATCATGAAAATATCAATATATTATTGGGTTGATTAAAAATGTGAGTCATATGAATGGAATAGTGAACCAACAAGTATTGTCGAATGACAACTGATATTCACTTAAAAGTCAAATATAAATATGCTCAAGCCAGACAATGAACTTGATGCAAAAAGGAAACATTTAGATTATAAATTCAAATCGAACATTTTATTTCTGTTTTTTATTTGCCTTTTCCTTGATCAAAAATGTAGATGGACATTGCCAAACAATGAACAAAACAAAGATAAAGCAAACCTGTAGGATGCGTTTGATGCGCTGCCTCTGAGGGTTTTCTCCGTCATCGCTGTCCAGCTGGCGATGAGGGTAGCAAATGAGCTGCAGTAGACGCTGAGCTTGAATGTTGACCAGAACTGGGTCCTGAAGGGCACTGCTGTCTTCAGACAGAGACTTCAGGCAGCGCTCACCAACCCACTCCTGCGGGGAGAACACATTTGATCAGGAGTATTAGCTGCCAAGTGCCGGGGGGGACATTTTGGAAACTAAAATCATGAGCTGTGAAAATCACATCAGACTTCAGGCAACAACAAAATAAAAATTTCAAGAAGAAAACAGCTTGTCACAGTGTGTCTAACAGGAACCAAAATCCTCATCATTCGTAGCTTTAAGCAAGTTTGAAGAGGATTTTTATAGCGTCTGCATCATTTGGCTAATATCCACTCATGTCCTTACCTGCTGGCATATCGTCTTCAGGACATATTTAGCATACACATCCAGGCTGGCCGTCTCTATTGAGACATTGCGTCCTTCAGATATGTCGTCCAGGCCAGCGTTGTGTGACAATCCTGATCCCCTCAGCTCTGCATCACCTAAAATCATTAGGAGCATTTAAACCCGCAGGCGTGCATAGACTGCTTATCAGTGTTAAATACACGGAGGGAGTGACTCATGCAGAACATCAGTGATTATTGTAATTGTTAAGGAATAATAATTAGAAGCTCAGTAATTCCCTCTAGTTTACTTAATAGAGGATCCAGCTGCACCAGAGATGTTCTCCGAGATGCCTTCCCTTTCAGTAACAGTGACATGATCACCTCCCATAATGCTTTGCTGCCCAGCCGACCAATCACAGCTCGCGATCATTTTTGACGTAGCAACACAGATTTATAATTGAAATACTGTATTGAAGCAACCAATCAGCTGTCACCAAATAGAGCAGTGCATAGAAAGGCATCATGGGAGTTTACCGGCATCGTAAGGAAGAGGACTGCAGTAATTAGTAGCTCCCACTGCCTGCTGTGGTTGTGTTGAAGTTTTCTTTACTGTTAAAATAAATCAACAATGTCAAGGAGCTTTGCCAATCCTGACTACAGCTTGCTACAATATATTTAAATATGCGGTACCATGTGTACAAGAAAAATCCCAGGATGGTGGACCGTCAAAAAGGTGTTTCAAGGGTTCAATTATTTTCTATTGACTATCACTAGGCTGGAGCAAAATGTGATACTGAGGCCTGCTGAGATAGTATATAAAAGCGAGAGAGATACACGATTGTTTAGATATAAATCATTTTTTTGGTTGGTATGACCATGATGTTAAAAGTAGAGATCGGTTCACAAACAGATTTGAGTACAAAAATCAATTAACCTAGTTGTGCTTGTGAGTTGCAAAACAGCCCATTAGATCTCTAATGAGTGATGTCAATTCATTCAACTTTTCAACTTCGTCATACAGACCAGTGCAAGGCAGAATGGAACTACACATGGCAAGCTTTCGAGTAGAAGTTACAGAGTGAACAAAAGAACAACTCTGAACTCACCCAGCATGAAAACAGCCTTTAGTACTGCAAACACAGCTCCGACAACGATGCTGTTCTGAGAAGCTGCCAGGAGGTGACGATCACAAGAGGATCGGATGCCGACTGATGACTTATCTGCAAGTAAACAAACAAAAAAAAAAGGAAGTCAACATTGCTCGCGGATGAAACGGCACAAATGTGTACCGAGCAGGATCCAAATACAGTACCTGACTTGACTCCGTCATGGGGAACTGGGTTTCTCTGTGGCGTTTTGAACAGATGCAACAGAATCCTGCAGGTGAGTCTTGCTCCAGGTTCAGAGTCTTGCTCACTGCATGCTGATACGAATTAAGACAAAAATATCCCAATTACAAATTGAAGAGGTTTACAATCATTTTCTGAAGGTAACAGTTTTACTAATGCACCAGTTCAACAGCTGTATGTTGTATGGAACTGCAGTTTTACTGGTGGTGTGGTGTCAACATTTTTTACTTCCTAGTTTTTACCTGCATTGAGGAGAGAGGGAATAGCTACACAGCGAACCAGGTCTTCAAGGAGCAAGCACTGTCGAGCGATGAGAATGGCCACAAAGGTTGCCAGGGAGTCGTGGAAGGACAAATCACTTACCTGTAATGCACCAGATCATTAAACAAAGTTTTTAAAAAGAGAGTATTTGTAATGCACAATAAACATTGGATGTGACTTACGTCTACATTACACAGCAAGTCATTGAATCCACAGTTTCCATTGTTAGAGGAGCAGCAGAGGGCTTTTAGGATGCCGAGCCATTCTGCGCTAAGAGACCGACAATACGCCGTCAGCTCCGCACACAGGATCCCGATGTCGTTGACCCTGTGAGCAAAGTTCAAAACCTTAACTGACAAATGCAAGAACAGAAATCTGCTTTACTGAGATTTTTTTTACAAACCTCTCAGGGTCTCGATGGTCCACACACACATCCATCAACACGTTGCAGACAAAGCTGTAGCGGTTCGCCGGGCTGTTGTTGAGGTTGGTTCCCACCATAGGGTGGTTGAAGTTGTTAGCCGTGGGATTAGCGATGGCTTCCATCATGTACGCTTGATCCCATCGCATGTTGGAGTCCGATGGATCGATATTACAATAGATGGAGTTCTTGACTTTGGAGCAGAACTCGCTGGAAAGAAATGGGCCGTCAACATGAAATTATAATTTAAAATTCCATCATGTTTTAATATTTTGTTAATAAATACCTGAATATTTCGCCAAACTTGTTTTTCAGGTGACTGCAGAAGGTGTAGAGATCGTACAAGTAGGCCAAGATGCATCGTTCGGCAGAAGAGCAATTTGCGGGGTTCACACCGGATTTCACAACAATGCGCAACCTACGAAAAAAGTTTTTTATTTTCAAACAAACATTGTTTTGTCAAAAGTACTATCATTTTGGCATCAGACAGTAAAATGTATATACGACAACAGTGTGGATAAAATGCTACCAATGTCTTAACAACGTGGAACAACATGTAGTATCAGCAGTCACAACCAAACAACCGAAACTCAAAACAACATACGAAGAAGTGAGTTGATTACACACAAACAACTCATCTGATACAATGATCAGATAAATGAAGAAACCAGACTGACGTACACGTGTACATCCTAACATTGGTTCATAAATTTGAATTGAGACGTATGCTGCTGGTGTGTGTGTGCACGCGTGTGTGTTTGTGTGCTCCAAAGTTTATTTCCTTATACTATCACATAATGAACTGCAATATATTATTTTGTATCAGAGGAGATGCACTGAAAGATGACATGGTAACAAAAGCACCTGTGCAAAAATGTGCTGGAAAAGAAATTGCAGAATGACTGACCAGTGCTGTGCTTTTTACTCTCCAATTTATGCGATTTATTATTGACTACTATAAATATATATATAATAAATGTTACACATGTATATTTCAATTATTGGAATCAAAATATGTGTACAAATTTGGCCACTAAAACAGTCAACAAACAAGCTAAGCTAAGACAGAATTAAGAGTTAATTTCTAGGAATACTTCAAGATTGGGAATGCAGACAACAAAGAAGTACAGTTTAGATTGTGTTGAACAAAGCTTGACTTCATAATACTTGGAGTGTAAATATTATTTCCAGCTGAAAGTAAACTATAAACTTGAACCTTGTCAGACTCATATCAAACACTTTGTCATCAGATCACGAAGAACAGCAGAATCAGCAGGGATAACCAAATAACCAGAACAGATGACTTTGTAGTGTAAAGTGCTTGGCTAGCATACCAGCAAAAGACTTTAATTTGCTGTTAAAGCAGAACTTTTAGGACTTTAATTACAAGTTTCGCCAACTTCTCAAGTTTGTACTCATTCGGGCTTGCAATCCAATCTCAATATTAATGGTCGAATCAAACGTGCTAATGAAAGACTTGCAGATGTACGTACCCATCAAAAACCTGTGCAGTCTGCTCAGGATTGAGGATGAGACAGGAATGGTACCTCCTCAGCACGGCTACAATGCACAGACACAGACTGGTGGTGTAGCTGCCCACCAGACTCGACGACTTCAGCAGGAGCTCGGCTTCTACCAGGCTAAGCTCATTCAGCAGCTGGAAAACAAACACAAGTTAAAAGTTAAGACAGTTCCAGCTTAAACAACATGCATATTTACAATAGTTTTACCTGATTTGCAAAGTCTATGAGGCCACTAATGTTGAGGGAATACTCCATGAGGTCAAATATGAACTGGATGTGTTGGACTAGAGGCAGGTGATATGACATCCCTAAGGCAAAGCTGGTGATCTGTTCCAGCACATTTCTGGAAACCTGCAAATGAAAAACATTACAAACATTAACAGATATTAGACAAGATCAATACACAGCACCCATCTAGAAACAAAAATGACTAATGAAAAAACAAACTATAATAGCAGCATTTTCAATAAATGTAATGTTATTTTGAAACAACATTAAGAATATAAAATACACCAAGATAAATGCAATGAGACAGAACCTAATTACTATTTGAAAAATCTGAAAAAGAAGTAATTTGTACAAATATTACTGTTATTTTTCATGTACAAAGTGTACAAAACAAATATTCATAGACAAATGCTAAAATAACCCCTATTAAGTATAACTAATAGATTAATTTAAAAAGAAAAACTTGTGTAAACTTGTTTTTGGTCGAACCTGGGAGGTGACCTGATGCTGGTCAAAGTGGGAAAGGTGCTGGAATTTGGAGAAGATATCCTCTGCAGTGGGAAAGGCTTCTGGCTTACTCCTCTTCCTCTTTTGTCCTTCTTCACCGCCTATGTTGGAGAGGTGAAAAAGAGAATAGCAACAACTCATTACTGCGCTGTGTAGACATGCTTTGCGTAAAGAGAAACAGGAAAAGTGAGTGAAAATCTTTTCACTGAAGTGGTTGGACATAAAGTAGTATTTCGGGCTTCTTTATTTAATGATGTGATCTAGGGTGTTGACACCAGGCAACATGAAGAGAAGGGAATCTTTATCACTAGATTACATGTATCCATTGAGGAAAAGTAAAAAGGGGTCCAGATTATTGGAGCGGGAGTTTATAAAGTAAAGTACCTGTTTCTGCTGTGCTCTTGCGATTGAGCACCTTCAAAATATCTTTGGTTATTTTCTTGATGGTGTGCCGGGCCTCGTCCCTTAGTTTGCCCACACCATAAAGAACCACTAATCGCTGGTTGCACTCATGACTGGCACTCTCCTCCTATGAAGACAAAGAAATTAAACAAAGAAGTTGTTAAATGCTCATAAAAAATGGAAGACGTTCGGCGCACCATAGCAACACAACCATACCCGTTAGTGCAAAAGTAACCACCCATTTTTTATATTATATACAAAAGAGAATAATTCACTAAATAGATTCCACAACCTAAAGCTTCTACCAATAACTCGTCCCTGGAGATATTTCCCCTCTACTTATCTTATTAAACTACATTAGTTTAGTCTGCTCTTTTTCCATCCTTTAACCTCTTTATAGCAAAGGTTCTGCACTGAGGGGGCTTGACATACTCTGTCATACCTTCATCTTTGTAAATGAAGTGCACACGTCAGAATACGCCATAGCTCCCTTTAGATTTGTGGACAAAACGGGTAATAAAAGGCTTTGATTGTAGTCCAAGGTAAATAGAAGAGAATTCAGTCAGCAACCCTGTAGGCCAGCTTAACATATTTATACAGATTAATGCTAAATGTTTCATTACTGATGATTAAATTATGATTTTTTTTTTTTTTAACCAATCGTACCCTCTTCTGTACATCAGTTTTAGAAAAACTAATATTTTTAAACAATTACATATTTTTGCTTTGTATACAACATACAAGTACAGTCGTATACATTTCTCTGATTACAGTTTAAATTATGTGATAATATATTAATATAATATTGTTCTATTTTGTAAAAGCAGCAACACATAAGACTGACCAAAATTGTTTTTTGCTCCTTCCACTGTAAAATCTGTGCAATTACATTGTTGTGAAAACAGAAGTCCCTCATACCCCCACTGACACCATCTGCATGTTTATATTTTCAACAAAATTAATATTGGCTTGGGTCAGTTGCTTTTTGTGCCAAATACAGAAACACAACTTAACATAACAGCTGTGGTGGATATAGTGTTAAAATAATAGCGAGTGTGAGCATTCCCTGGCTCAACCGTTTAAAAATCACACCATTGATCTAAGGAAATTTAAAAGTTGAATAAACGACTAAACTGTGTGAAAATATTAGTCGTTTTTGAAATGTGTACCATTCCATTGATTAATGCAAGTCTTGACATCACATCAGATTTTCTTACTGATTAATTAGGATATAATGAACATTTTTATCCAATACAAACATATCTTTAAAATATATCCTACCTAAAAACTAATGTATTAATGCGCATGTTTTCATGTCAACAATAGTTACGATCGTAGCAGGAGCAGAGCTTACCTGGGGAATGGGGAAGTGGGTGGCGTATTGAATGTGTCTGGGTTGGTCATATAGTTGAGGAAAAGCAGGGTCCACGAACTTGTCCTTACACCCAGCCTTGCTGTCCTGATCAGGTACCGGCTTCTCTGGAGATGGGCTCCCCTTAGATTCACAGTGCATTGGGGGAGAAAACATCTGTGAGGCAGGGGGATGCAAAATAAATATATATATACAGGTATGTATGGGGGGGCTAGTTAGGAATGTTTCATGCATCACAATAACTTAAATATGTACCTCATCAAAATTAGCACTGGAGTTGTGATCGATTTCCATAGACTCCGACAGCCCAGTGTCCTGTAACGATTTAGAACCCAGTTACTTTATTTTATCCAAGATGGAACCCAGGCTGACACGACTCATAATCAATAACCCAAAACATGCCTCCATCTTGACACTGCTGCCTGTGTCTTGCTCCTTGCGGTCTGACTCATCAGAGGGCTCATCGCTCGGCGAGCGTGGGCGTGGCAGGTGGGAGTCAGAAGACAGGTCGCCACGGGAGATGAGTGTGCACATATAAATATTGTGGGAGAAGACGTCGTGACGGATAAGCTCGCAAAAGAGCAGAACCAGGTTGGAGAATTCCACCCGTTCGTTTTCATTGCCGGGCTCCGCTGCGGGGAGAGAAAGAAATACTTTTGATAACACCCGAGGTATCAAAATAGGAAGAGAGTGAGACATCGCTGTGAGGAAATAAGAAACTCACTCAGCATCGGGGCCTGAGTGTCGAGGAACTGAAGCAGGACATCCTGAAAAACTGGTAGCAATGCAGTTGAAAGGGAACCCGATGACACAGAACCCTTTTCATCCACCACCTCTGACTCCCCACAGCGCTAAAAGAAAAAAAAAAAGAAATCACATCATCAAGATATTTATTAAAAACAGAATCCAAACCAAGTATATTTGAAGCCCACCCCCCCCCCCATCCTTACATGTGCATTTTACTAATGCCCATTAGAAACAACACCTGCCATAGCAACAACCACCATTTCTGACATTCACACTTGCAGAGCTCTCACCTCGGCTTCTATTTCAGCCTGTCTCTTCTCTAGCAGCTTGGCCACCACCATCGCCCTGTGCCTCCCAGAGCGTTTGCAGCAGACGGCCCATTCACATAACAAGGTCACCACTGCGTCGTCATCAGGTGACATCTGGATACAATAATGAGAAATCAGGAACTGAACATTTAGTGTTCTAAATTTGAGGTTTTTACCTCATGTCCGTCTTTACTCTGCCCAGAGCCAAATATTCGGTTGTACAGGAAATCCAGCGAGTTATTGAAGTCAGATTTTTCAAAGATGTGGTTATCCAAAACCTCCAGTGTATGCAGAACCCTTCCAATAGTGAAACCTGACAAGGGATGACAGCAGAAAATCTCAGATATCCGCAAAGTAATTTCACATATCTGCAGGGATGTGTTCAGATCCCACACCTGCTGTGGTCTCCTGGCACTTATCGAATGACCAGCGGAACTCCACTGCCTGACCACGCTCTTTAATTTGCTCCTCGATTTCTCTCAGCTTAGACCGGACCTGCAGGGAAAGATGAAGAATTTCACGGTGCCCACGCTGAACAACACACTGGAGATAGGAAGTCTGAGTTCTGCTTGGCTATGCGATTTGAAGATAAAATAGTAAGTTCAATTTTAGTCAGAGTAATTGGACTGTTTGTTATATTTTATGTTTGGTTCCCAAAGCAATGAATAAGATCCCACTGGGACCATTATAAGAGGCAGTCAAGTTAGAAGATGGATGTAAATCTAGGGAAAAAAAGGGAGTAAAATATTGACAAGAATAGTTGTGTTTTCAAATACAAGCAAAAAAACAAACAATAAAATATTTTGTTTCATTTATTCATTATTCAGGCATATTTCTGTACGGATTCTCAACATAAACTTTAAGCTTTTTAATTGTATTGAATTGCTTTTCAACAGGTTATAATTTCATTTGCTACAAATATGAACAACAATTGTTTGTAAGTAGAGTGCTGACAGTGATTTATAATATTTCTTTTAAGACTCCAATAACAGACAAAAATACATTTACAATATCCTGGCAAGCTTACACTGTGTAATGTCTTTGATAGCTCAGAATATATATATTTAAGTTACCTTATCAAGAACCTTTTTCTTCATTATTTTTTCTTTCCGTTTGAATCACATCACAAAAGTTGCAATAAATGTTGTGTCCATTTATGGGATTTAACCAAGTACCCCCGATATAGCATCCATCTTATGTACTATTCAAATATATAAATATATTATGATCGTTACATTCGTGTTTAAAGTGGGAGGTTACCTGCTGAGTGAAAGCTGTATTTCCACCAGGCATTGGTAAACTGGAGGGAGCAATTGGCAGGAGGTCCAGAGGAGAACCGGTTTTGTTCCTGCTGTCGGTTAGAGAATAGTGCCAAACCAGAGCACTGGGACAACACAACACTATGCTCTGATATAAGAAAACAGGGAAGCAAACAGAAGAGAACAAGGAGTCTATTAAAGCAGCTTTTATAGAAAATGTTTTTTGCAGATAAACAGGAAATCCTCGTACCTGTAACATACAGCTCAGACCAAACACTAAGGGGCGATGCTGGGGGCAGATATAGAAGTCTGTGAAAGGTGTCTGGGGTTGGTTCACTCCAGCAGGCTGGGAGGTCGGCGTGGGAGGCAGGGCGTTACCCTGAGGCGTCAATATGCCATGTGCTGGGTGCCCTCCTGTTCCTGGGCCCAGGCTACCGTCGCTAAGCAACAGGTTGAGGCGGCGAGTGCAGAAATAAGCCAGTCTCCGTGACAAGTAAGCTGACTGTACAAATTCCCCAGAGTACTGTGGGAGGGAGGAGATACACAACTTTACCCAGAGTGCTTCATGTGAATTAACATCAGGTTTGTAGACAAGTGGAAGGTTGCAAGGTCCCAGGGGACAGTCAGCGAAGGTTGACAACACAAGACATTCGGACAATAAAAAGGAGCATGACATTCATGATAAACTGCTGACAACTGTAGTAGCCGGACACAATGACGGAACATGCTCCGAGATGCGTTTAACTCCCAGATTTTATCCTCCACAAGCGTGTGAGATTTAATGAAAATAGTCAAGTGGGGCAAAAAAGAAGGAGTACCTGAAGCAGGAGGGGAAGAAGAAGTCGGAGCAGTTCGTCTTCACCTGGTCGGACCTTCTCAAAGCACTCCAGCACCCAAGTGAGGAACTCGTGCCTGTCCAACATGCCATCCTAGAAAAACAAGAAAATGTTTTTGTCTAAAATTAACATTTACAAAGATGTCTTCGGTCAAGACGGTTCAGACAATAAATATTACACAATAAACATGTGGTAGGAGATTACAGATTATGTTCTTAACTACTGCAAACACATCAACTCTAATAAAGAACACAAGTGATGAAACAATGCTTTGCGTTTATCCTTTCGGTCATGGTTGACAAAACTGTGTAACTCTATATAGAATTTGACCCAAGTGATACAAACATGCCAAAAACAAAGTAATACATTTATTATTTGAATAGCTCCGTGGGTTATGGGTTGCACTGACCTGAAACATGAACATGGCTAATTTTTCATTGTACTCCCACTGCTTCATGGCGGTTTCCACATCTGCCGGAGTGGCTGGGAGGGGCGAGCTACATCCTTGACTGGGAAACTGTCTGTAAAACTCAGCCACCTTCTGAAGCTGTTCACAAAGGTACTTTGTGATGATCTGGGTCCATTCTGTTGAAATGGAGTGTAAAGATGAGAGTCCCCACAATGAAAGGAACACTCCATGCCGACGGCTGAGACGGCCTACCTATACAAGCATCAATCACGTGTCTCTTCTTGACTTTAGTTTCTGTGATGGCTGCATGATAAGCACAGGTCATCTTGATCATCCAAGCCGATCGCATGACGGGGACAGAGTACTTGGCCAAGTATCCGAAAACCTCCTCTTTCTTGCTGAAGATCGGCACCTGTGACAGAACAAATCAGGTTACTTGTAAAGGCACACAAAAGCAAGTTAAATATGGACATTTAATGCAACAACAATCTTTTCTTTGCAATAAATTTGTTTAATACGTTTCTGTAAATGTATCGCCAATGTAAATTATGTAAACTATTACCTTTTGTACCATTTCTTATTTTAATATTAATTCCATTTGTGATTTAAGGCCTCAGTACTGACGCAATGTAGAAAAAAATCAGAAGAACAATATAAACCAAGAAAATACAAAAGTAATGTGGCTGAGGACATTTTATGGAATGCAGTTAAAAACATGAAACCAACTTATTTAAATAAAGGAATTATGGAGCATATTATTCTTTATTTTACAGTACAAAGCATAGTTATACAATGCATGTCAAATTACTAGATAGTGGCAAACCACTAAAAAGACAGAGTAATAAGGCACTGTGGGATAGTGCTGCATGGATTTCAGAATTATTCTTAGAATCACATACATCCACCGTTGAAGGTTGGATCTTCATTTCATTTTTATAAGATAAGAGTTTTAAAAGGCACTTATTTTATGGGTCACCCGCCAAAGTCAATAACAAAATACAATGGGCTGAAACCCACTGATGCTCCTCCGATGAAACATGATGTACTCTAACCACTTAAAAGTGTTTTCTTACACTTAAAAATGAAAAGCAGACCTTGTAATTATCTGAATAGGTTTGACCTAAAAAGAAATCAATCTCTCACAGACGGCACTTTTAATAGCCCAAACGGAGAGAAAACAATTTGTGGCAGCAGAACAAACTGTCAATAATAGATCGTTACTGTGTTTTCACAAAATAGTGACAGCAAACAAACAGTTGCTGCTTGTAAACACAGATAGGGACGAGCAGTGACAAACAACAAACAACTGCTTTTTTGTGTCAAGAGTATATACATGTCATTAAATTATTTTATTTGGCATTCACGTGCAGTGGTTAGTGCTAATTACAATGGTTGGATCCGTGACAGTGTTATGAGAGATGTAACTAATGAAAAAGCTGGACCATCAAGGCCAACACTAAGAAGAGAAAAGATTTGTCTTTGTCTGGTATGAAAAAGCAGTGAACCGCCAAACTACACAGAAACTCCTTAACATGTTACTTAAGACTATCAACCGCTTTCCATGCCCTTGACCATCAAATCACACAAATACAAAATTGAAGAAATGGGAGGTAGAGACTGATGGCATGTGAAAATAAAGAAAAGGTTATCATTTAATTCAAAAGATTAAATGCTAAACATATTATTGGGATATACATGTGGCAAAGGATGATTGGGCAATAACAAAAAAAAACATTATTTTAAATTAAATTCATAAATTGCACACAGATTATCTGATTGTTAAAACTATTTCTAAATTAACGTCTTACACTTGACAGAAGGTTAACTATTTAAACTAGCCAAGTTGTTTAGTATAATACATAGCTGATTAATTACTTGGTATTAATGGTACAATTTACCAGTCAAATTTAAAACTAAAGTTGCCTTGCCAACCCGATCCCCATTTAGAGGCGAAAAAACACAACTAATTTTTTCCATGAAGAATGTCAAATGTTTGTCTCGACAAGTGGGTGTGTAAAATATGTGGCTTGAGGATGCCAAGAGTTAGAATGGCGCAGCATTTTGAGTTCACAACCATTTTGCTGGGAAGAATGCCTTGTAGAACCCAGGTAACAAAGCTTAAGAAAAGTCAAACATCACCAAATTCATCATTAGAGCCACACATACTGGCAAAGAAAGATCTAGCTCTTGTGACAGGCTTATTAAACAGCACAGGGATTTGCATTAATCTCAATAAACAATGTTTAGAAATAGGATTAATTAAATTGAAATATCTATGAGCAAATAGAAAATAATAATAATAATTAGGAAACAATTCTGCCTCAGCTCACAGTAACAAAACAAGTGCTTTTGAGAAATGTATCCAATATGTCTATATTATCATCAAAGCCCTTTTGACCATGTCCTGATTCTACAATATCAAGTAAACTTAATCTTATTTCAATGAAACGAGCATGTATGCACAGCAAATAAAATTATCACAATTGTTTATACTGCCTTTGATTAAGGCCTCACACAGTTATTGGATCAAGATTACCGACATAAACAACTATGTTTCCACATTCATTTCTGGTGCGTTACTCATACATTTCTAATACCTTAACCAAGAGTTGGAGTGTGTGGCGTGTTCAAAAAGGAAGTAATATTTATGATGCATTTGGCAATTGAAATTCAATTTGAAAAAACAAAGAAAAACATAATAGCATAAAACCTGATTAAAACAAATACACAACAGCAGAAAAATGCAGGGCTTTTCCCCCACAACCCATCAAATACAGACAAGTATTGCATTCCATGAAGGAAATGAGGTCAAGACATGAACAAATCAAATCAGACTGCTTCCATGTCTGGAGTAGAGCACTGTCTTTATGAGTCTATAAAGTAAAAAGAATAATGTTCTTTTTTGGATGTGTGAAAATGGCTTGGCTAAAATAACAGGTAAGCTTTGTTAAAACCAACTATTCATATTTTTTTGGTTGAATATGGCTTTTTTTTAAATTATATAACAAAAATGCATTTGTATTGATCAAATGAAAATTGTCTTGTATTTTCAGACCAACAAACTCATCTTTTTCATAAACTGGGCTGGATTAATAGGAATATATACCTACAAACTAAAATAATAGTTTGATGAAAAGACTAGTCTACAAGGATTTAAAAAAAACACTGGTGTTTCTGACAAAAAAAAATTGAAAGCTCAAATACAGAGAAAACTTCTATTAAAGATTCATAAATATCATAAAGCCAATCCGATTTTTAGAGAGCCATATCGCCCACCCCTAGTATCCAACCTGCTTTGACCTGATAAGGATGACCTAGGTACATTGAAAACATGTATGCAACTTGTTGTACATCAATGACAAGACTGGACATTTTTTAAATATTCATTTTAAGTATTGTTAACAGAGACATTCTGTAGACTACCATTACTGAGAAACGCATATATACGTTTTTCTATACGTGTCAGCCTGTTTAAGTATTCACTTTTGTTTACAATTCAAGCATCATTAGCAGTGTTCAAAACATCGCTTACCTTCTTGGCCAGCTGCGTAAGAGGTTTAGTCCCAGCTAAATCTGTGAACCAATTATTGATAGAGCTCTGGGACCTCGCCGTGACCAGCCAGAAATTATCTTTCTGGTTGACCTGTGGCTTGCGCTTCCCCGTGTCAGGGAACGTGTTGTAGCGCAGCTTCTCAGCGATGATGTTGCTGAAGTTGGAACTGATCTGTAACCAGTCAGGAAATCATGTTATTACACAAACACATATTTGGAGGTTGAGACACCATAATCCAAATAAGCTGTGGAGTTAAAACACTTTACCTTTGCAGGGTTAAAGTTGACATTTTTGGCACTGCCATGTTCATCACCAGACACAGCTGGCTGGTTGTTGAATCCTTGCTTCACATTCAGCGCCGTTAATTCATCCTGAGGACGACATGGGGAGGTAAACAAACGTGTCTCATCGAACACACTGAAAATATCATTCCTATGAACTAATCGGATTTATTACCAATGGATGCTTTAGCTGCAACTTTAGCAAGATAACCCGGAGATAAATCAGTTACTTTTCCGCCTGCATTAACAGATTACCTCATGTTAATAATAGATCAGGGGCCGAAGACAGGATTGGACTAGGCCAAGCCTTCCAGCAGAACACCAAATGTTATTTTCCGGATATTAGCGATTAATGCGGGTTTGTGAAAGTACCCAGCGAACACAAATACTGGTCGCGCACTAGACAAAAATAAACGCATTTCGTCTCCCACAAAGCAACAAAAGCTAAATACATACGAATCGAATTGTCGTTTTTCAAACCTTCAGAACTATGTTGGGTATTGGTGGCGAAACGGTTGTTTTGCAAAGCGGGGGTAAATTGACATGTAACCCGGGTCATTGTTATTAGGCCGGAGTACTGGGTTCGCTACACAGGCTAGCTTCTGGATGCTACAAGCTAGCACCTTAGCTTGAAAAACTTTCCCCTCTTCGTTCGTTTTTTAATGTAAAAGGTAAAGGTTCACACTAACCTCCTTCTGCTTTGGGTCCTGAGGATAAACGTCCGGAGGGCCGAGCCTGGGCCGCTTCAATGGCCGGTGTTCGTAACTTAGGATCCCGAAGGCAGCCATCATCCAGCGGCATCACTGGCCTGTCCTCTCTCCCCCAGCAGCTCCAGCGCAGCCACAACATCCACGCGCACTTCCGCTGCGACTTCAAAGTAAAAGTCGCGGTCCCTTTAAATTATAGAAAAAAATAAAATGATACGATAAATTCCTTTTGGATATAGATTTGTATCGAGCAAACACACAAACCAGTGAGTTATTTCAACTTTTTGTCTTTATTTCTAGAGTTGGTTTAGTGTTCGATGAATGCATTAAATTGGTTAAAATCGTTTGGTTTTCTCATGACTAACATGTAAAGTTACATTTAGATTAACTTAAATATTTCAGTTTTATTTGTTAAATTTAGCGCATGAAAAAATAGAGAATTAAAATTTATAAAACATTTGTTTACTCCTGTGCAATGTCAGCAGAGACAGCGCGCCAACCACTGAAAACAACAACAACAAAAAGTGTCAATAAAAACATGTGATTAAAAACACAATTTGTGCTATTATGAATACCAACTTTTAAACAAAGTCAACATATTTCCATGCATACAGAGCTAGCTCGCTATCAAGCCATCTTCACGAAATTATATTTTATTGTCTTTGTTTATTGTCTTTGACATGTAACTTCAATGGAAGGATGAGATGACAAGCACACAATTTCTCTGTCCTTTACAACTGAATAGATTACTTTTAGACACAAATGCTTAGATTATATCTATCTACTAGGCGTGTGTAAATGTCTATAGGGATTTTTTTCCTCACGATACTATTATAACACTGTGTTTTTTCTTCTTCTTCCAAAGCTTAAAAATGTTTTGCATTTTAAATCATATTTAATTGATGTCATAGTTCTCTTATGGTTTACATTTCAATAAAGTGTGTTAAGTCAAATATATTTTATTTACAACTAATGTGCAAATATCTGTATTGTAATTAGGCTTCCAGCCGCTAGACGTTAGACGAAGCAGTTATTACATCCTCCACAGCTAAAGGAACAACGTAATCACGAAAAGATCCTGGCAATGACTGAGGACGAGAGGATACAGTCAAGTCCATAAAACTGATGTTTGGACACATTTTGGTTTCAAACACATAATTAACCTTTGTCAAGAGTCATGCGGTCTGTTAATTCTGCAACACCAAAGTCTAGTACTAGGACTTTACTACAAATACATAATTATTTATTAAGTATTTCATCATATTGTTGCCCCTGTAACAATACATATCTGATCGCCAGATTCCTTCCAATAAAATCTACTAGATTGTCAAGATTCATTTGATGTACTTTTTAAATATAAGAATTTAAATAGGTTTATTTCATCACACTTGAGCAGTAACAACCTATTGTAGTTGACATGTCAGGCTGTGAAAAGGGAGCTGAAGAATAAAAGTCACATATCTGCTCATTTAACAGTATGGATTGTTCAAGATTTTATTCCAAAGTCAAAGTTAATTAAAAGGTTGATGACTGCATACATTTGTACAAGTTTACCAGCTTATGATCAATGTAATCCCTGCTTGGACATAAATGACATTTAAAGTCTGCTAAACTGTCCATTAACCTTAAAGTTTCATCAAATGCTCCTGGAAAATCCCATATATATGACTTACTATTTTTCTCCCTCAACAGTACTTTCCAGAGTAAACAAAAGGCTGCTCACTGAATTATTATATTTAGACTAAATCCATCATTTGTGTTCATAAAAGTCAGATAAATGTTGCATGACTGATTAGGCACCAATATAAAAAAAATTAAAAACACACAAAGAAGCTACAATATTTATTTTTTTAATAAAACAAAATCCTAGAAACAAAAATCGGTCATTTTTAAAAATATATAAATATTGCGACATTACAATCTCAAGTGTACAAAGGCAATCTTGAAAATGCTTCAGTGCAATAGAAACATATTGCACAAACATGATTGTACAGCGCAGGCTTATAAGGCAAAGGTTTACAATCCTCTGTTCTGTGAAGACACAAGTTGTTGAAGACCCACATGAAGTATCAGCCGACCCATCATCTCACTGACATACTTTGCTTAACAGTAAAAGAGCCAAAGAACAGTACAGTGTGTACATTTTCACTCCAGCATTATGATTAGGACGGACAGCAACACTTGAAAAACACAGTACAGGTCAAATTCATCACAGCACGTATGGCTACTTCCATTATTCCTGAATTCGTATACAGGTCTAGGCATATACTGCATTTGCACTCTATAAGATTATAACATTTATATATGACACACAGTAAAACACTGTCATGAGGTTAAGAGCTCGAGCATTTCTTCAGTTCGAGTTGTTATAAATGAGAAGGGTGTCATTATCCATACAAACTAGAGGAGCAAATCAGCTTCAGAAGACAGAAGAGAAGGAAGCAGTGATTCCATGCACCTACATGAAATATAAAGTGCCACTCGCAGAGACATGTCTCTGCTTTTCATGCTTTTAATAGTTCGGCATCCAAAGGAAAAGTACATTTGTGACACGGTGACATTGATCCCCGGGCGGCAGTGCCTTTCTTTGCATAGTGAGACGAGTATCTCAGGAAATCTGGTCCCTCGGGTCTTTGGTTTGGAATAAAACAAGCATCATGATGTGAAGCAGCTGGATCCGGTTTCCACAGTACACATCACTGCTGGGGTTCAAAGTTCAACTCCGGCTTTGGTTTTCAGCGGCTTCAATCATGGCTCTGAATCTTGAGCTTTCATCTGCCAGCAAGGCGGCGGGACTGTCGAACTCCAAAATCTGAGAGATTTGAGAGGATAAAAACAAAGTCAGAGAGTTCAACCAAGTTCTCTGTCGTCAAGTGTGAAAGAAAAGGAAACGATGGATCATATTTTCTATCAGTAAAAAAAAATAGAAATAAAGTTTAAATATAAAATAAATCAAATGCATTAGCCAAAAGAACATATCTATAAACATCAAGATGTATTGATTTTTATTATAGTTTTTACAGTAACATTTTCACTCTCAAAATAATTAAAAAATAAGGCTTTTATCATTGCTTGTGACTCATTGAGAAGACTATTAAGTTGCCCTTAGACCTTCCATATGTGCTCTAAAAACAAAGCTTTAATTAATTTTATTAACAAGTTCTTTATCCTGTTTTATATTAATTCTATAAGTTTTTTCAAGAGAGACAAATAGAAAGAACATTTAGTTCATTTAAGTACATATGTCTACGTCCTTTCTTTTTCAAAGAAAAAAACATGAATAACCAGTGATGAATTGATGAAGCAATGTCATTACTTCCACAGCCCTCTGAATTTAACTCTTGCTAAAGCTCATGCTTTATTACATATTAAAATCTAATTATTTAAACTACCAATACGAGCAATAAACAAACTTGAAATGTTTTTGTTTCACACAGGTTAGGTAGGATAAGAAGATCACTTAAATAAGTTGATGATAATAATTATTATGGTTACGCTACCATTTGCACTGTCACCTAATTTCCATTATAGATTTTTTTGTTGTGAAAATGTATCAAATAATATGACATGATATTAAAGGCTCAAACCGAATATGTTTATGTACGGTTTTGGAGGAGATATAATTAAGTAAAAATGACAAATCAAACATGAATTAAATCAAGCGTTGCACAAAAACACATGAAACAGAACGCTTTTAGGTCTAAGTGGGTGTAGAAGCAGGAACGCTTTAGAATCTACTGATGAATCCATAAACAGACAGGTGAGCTCTACTACCAGGTGGTTCAGGTCCAGTACCTGCTAACTGACTTGTTGTACCCAAACACTTCAAAGTAAAGAGCCAAGTGTCTCATTCAATCCGTCAGCTCGAGCAGAGCAATTTGCCCGATAAATCAGCTCCTCTCTTCTCGATAATTAGAGGCCCTCATGACTCCTCCACCGTTGTAATGCTGCTCTAATACACACCTGGCCATTGTCCAGAACCATGACCCGGCTGCAGTTCATCACAGTGTTGAGTCGGTGGGCGATGATGAGGGTGGTGCAGCTGCCAAGTTCACAGCGAATGGTCTCTTGAATTAAGCGATCCGTCTCCGTGTCGATGGCGGCAGTCGCCTCATCGAGTAGAAGGATCTGGAAAACAATGTTATAGATTACCTTCAAGTGGAGATTTCTCGAGCATTAAATAAACAATCCAAATTGTATTCGAAATCAATGATTCAAGTATTATTAAAGCCATACATTTGAAGGCTGAATGTGACTAGAAGCTCTCTTCAACTATAACCTCATACAATTGTGCAGCATTGAGATGAGATGAAGATAGAAAAAAGGGTTATTAAGTGCTGAATTGATGAAATAATACTAAAAAATAAAAAATATTGAATTAAAAAAAAAAATCTAGATCACAGGTCTACAACCCACAGCTTCAGAGCCACATGTGATTTATCAATTTTAAACATTGACAATTAGTGGTTAATTATTTATGAGAATAGTTAATTCCTCCACTGGCATTTAAATGAAACTTTTAGTATTGCTTTGTTGAAATGTTTCTTTAGAGTAAAGAGTAATATTCTTTGAATATCCAAACAGATCATAAACTATATATAAACTAAAAATGTTTTTATTTTATATGTTATTTTCACATTTCAAAAATGTTCTCTTTTTAACTACACAAATATTCTTTAGGATTAATCTCAAATATTTTTCTTTACACACCAGTATATCTTCAACTCTGCTTCTTCAACTTTTTTTTTTTGTGTCATTCCACCTTGTCTGCATTCTTCTCTTCACTTTGCCTAATCCCCGTCCACTACTCTAAATGATCTCTAAGACATAGAGTACTCAATTTTAATATTTCTTGTTGGGAAAAAAACAGTTAAGGTTATTTTAAATTCATTATATTTAAGATGTTTTCAGAATTTTGTATTTTTATTTTATTTTACTTTTTAAGTTAGTAATGGTTGCATATGAGTAAAACTAGTTCCTCCCCTGACTTTTATATTAAATATGATTTAATTTTGGTGTCTAAAATATTTCTGGAAATTATTATTACTATTAATATATTAAAATATGTTTCATAGGACTTTTAGCTTCAGGTAAACTGACAAACAGATTCTGTGACTCTGAGTGAGTTTAAATTTGGCGGGAGACATCCAAAATGGCCTGTTTCTAGATCTAGAGAAGTATACATCAAAATGATCTAAAAATCTGTTGAAAGAAACTGCTAAAATCTTTTAAGTAATTTGAATTTTCAACGTATCTATCTTCACAGCGCAGTGTATGAGGCACATAAAAAGGGTTATCTTGAAGCACTAATTCTAATCCACGTCGCTAGAGGGCAGTGTAACATCAACCCAACAGCTTTGAAGTTGTTGTATTTGATCGTATTGAATCCTTGCCATCTCTGCTACCTAATCATGTTCCACATTTAAATGTGTGAGGGCAGCACTGTACAATCAGCACCTTGCTGTTTCGCAAAAGAGCTCGGGCCACACACAGCAGCTGTCGCTCTCCCACCGAGAAGTTCTCTCCGTTCTCCGTCACCTCGGAGTGGAGCGAGTGAGGCAGCATGCTGACCTGCAGGTTGCATCATATATTGAGTGAATGGAACAGATGGTTAAGTGCAATAAAAAGATTGTGTCGGACTCACCATATCTTTCATGTGCGTCTTTTCCAGGGCCTCCCAAATCTGGGCGTCAGAGTACTGTTCCCACGGGTCCAAATTAGTCCTGTTCGGAAATTAAACATCATTTTTATACATGTAATTTGTAATATAAATCAGAAATATTCATGTTAGAAATCCTGATTTAAACTGATTGTGTTTGTTATATAACTTATTAAGACAATTTGGGTTTTAAATATTTTTTCATATCTTGACTCATATTTATTTTTTGGAAACTTTATCATTATACATCTTTTAACCAGACTTAAATTTTCCCAAATGGAATAACTATATATTTTTATCACATTTATTTATCAAAATGTAAAAAAAAAATCATTAATTATACAGCAACAGTGCCATCTAGTGGGCTTTGAAAGTAACAATACGGCTTCATGATGCTTTATCAACTCCTCGTTTTCGACCGCTAACTTTTATTTATTATATTAACTACATCACACTTCGCAGTAGTTGTGTGTATTGGCAAGAATCTGGCGTTTCGAAACATATCACGAAACAGGGGCAACAACACGATTAATTGTGATATATTGCAATACTGTCAAGGGAATATATTTGTAGTATTGTCGAGTACTTGACTCTGGTGTTGCAGAATTTACAGACCACATTACTCTTGACCAAGTCGCTTTTTTTTTGTTTTGTTTTGTTTTTGTTTTTATGGCTTTAGAAGCTGCCGGAGTCTATTGTATCCTCTCGACCTCAGTAATTCCCTCTCGTGGGATTTCATTGTTTGTTTAACTATGACTGCAGCCATCTAGCGGCTGGAAGTAATATTGCAACACAAAAATAAACGCTGAAAATATTTGCATGATAATTGTACATAAGATATTACATTATCTCTATTAACACTATATATATTATATTTGAAATATAAACCATTAAAGGACTATGATAAAAAATTTAATGAGATTTGAAGCCGATACAATATTTTCTTTCACCCCTACTATGAGGATCAGCATGTTTTCTTCAGAATACCTGATGGTGCCAATGAACAGCACAGGCTCTTGGGGTATAATGGCAAGTTTGCTCCGCAGGTCATCCAGACCAATCTGGGCTATATTGATCCCATCGATGGTAATGGAGCCTCCAGCTAGCTCCACCAGCCTGAACAAAGCAACTCCCAACGAGGACTTTCCTGGAAGCAGAGATACGGGGAATGAACAATCGCCTGTGTAACACACACTGAAAGAGGACAGATAAAGTAGAAGTGATGCTGAGGAGGGGGGGGGGGTGAGTGTGACTCAGACCTGATCCTGTGCGGCCCACAATACCGACGGTCTCCTCGGGCCGGATGGTGAAGGACAGATCCCGGAGTACCAGAGGCAGATCGTCACGATAACGCATCTGCACGTCCTGAAAGGTGATCTTTCCCTGCAGAGGCCAGGAGGGGGCAGGAGCGTCTGTCTCCGGACCGCGGCGCGGCGCTTCACTCTCCACACACTGAGATAAAACAGAGATTGTATCGGGTGTTAATCTATAAATCAGTGTGTTTGCGCAAAGCAACCCGACGGATTCTCGCTCTGTGAGCCTTTGTTTAAGACAAAAGGAAAAGTGGCGATATTACACCTCTTCGACGTTGCTTGTGAGAAACTAGCTCAGTCATTTTCTTTGTGATTTACACACCATGTTGCCATCTACATCCCGTTGTGTTCCTAATGCACAAATAACTATCAAACACCAAATCTGGACTAACAAAAGCCGCTTGTTGTGCTCATGTCTCGCCGGGCAGGCAATTGTCACAGTCAGCAATTTACGGCGTACATAAAACACCCCAGAACACTGAGATAATACACCTTACTCAGCATGTTCTGCACTCTTTACCTTGATGTAATGTTGAATCCTCTCCACTGATGTAAAGCGAGCCTCGGTTTCTGTTATCAGCCTCACAGTGAATTGAAACAAGCCGGTCAGCTGTAAGACAAGATTCACTTTTGAAGCAACACAATATTGAGAACACAGGGGTCCAACACTGATGCCTTTGTTTTCGAGAAAGATATACTTGCAGTGGGCAATACTTGACTGTGAAAGAAAACATATTTCATTTCGCAAGGTTATGAATAACTTTGAAGAAGCACTACTGAATGTAGTTTGCTCTGTAGCTATTATTTTTATGTTGCTCCAAGATTCTTTGTCCTTTACATTTGTGGGTCAGTGACGAAAGTTGCATTCATTTCTATCAAGTCTGAGCGACCGGAGCACAAGATTTCTCTTGTTTAGTGCTTTGTGGAGACGCTAAAATTGTTCTAAACACTAGGAGTGTATTGTCAATATTGCGAACAATATAGATCACAATACAGGGGCAACGATAGGATAATTCGTGATACTTTTGGAACAAGGATATATATGTAGTACTTGACTCTGGTGTTGCAGAATTAACAGACCACATGACTCTTGAGGAAGTCGTAACTGCTTTTATTCCTTTTAAACCTAGATCTAAACATCAGCTTTAAACGCTGTTGGAGTCGACTGTATCCTCTCGTCCTAAGCCATCACAAGGATTTCTTGTTCCCTTAGCAGTGAGGGATGTAATAACTGCGCCGGGAAATTTATTTGCAACACGAAAATTCATGCTGTGAATATTTGCATTTATTGTGAATAAAGAAATAATAATAAATATTTTTTGGTACACACACTTAATAAAATATCAACCCTAAAATGCCTATGATTAAAAAAATAAACTAGGCTTCACAAGCAAAACCCCATTGTATTGAAAGAAGGTGATATTTAAGTGTTAATTTAAGTTAATTCTATAATAACAATAGTGATCGGTTGATGATACAGTGTCTTACTTTTGAAAGGCCACTAGATGGCACTCTAAGGTTGAGAATTGTGCCAGGTTTCATTGGTACAATTAGTAAATCAGAGCCAAACATTGTAAAGCAGGGAGTGCCATATAGTGGCTATTTAAATAAATTAAGACAATTTATCATGATTCAGTGTCTTCACTACACAACTGTATCACAAGGCGTCATGAATCCATCACCAATAGCATCAAGTATGTGTCGTTGACTCACCTGGATGGCATAGGAGATGGCCAGTCCGGCATACGCCGGTGAGATCTGCTTGTGCATGAGGACAATGAGAAGCGACACAGCCGTGATAATGGAGATGCTGATGAGGTCGAGGCGGAGAGCCAGCCAACGCATTGCGCAACTGAAGAGGTAATTCGATGCCTGGTTGGTGTCCAGCAGTTCCTGATATCTGAAACCAGATACTCAGGGTCAACATAAAGTCTTCTTTCTATGGGTTCGTGATCACCTTTGGAGGAAGTCACGCCCTCTTCCGTAGGCGTGAATGGTGGAGAGTCCCTGAAGACTGGTGGTGATGTGTGAGGCGAAGGGTGACTGGCTGATGTTTTCAATGCGCTTCAGCTCACGAATCATGATCCTGACAACGGAGCCAAGAGGTTACACATGAATGTGTGAAGACATTCTCCTCAACAACATTTGTTTCAGAAAATATACTGACGTACTTACACACAGTACACAAGGTAATAAAAGCATATAATAATAATTAACAAACCATAAACCAAAGCTGAGCCACAACAAATAAATTCTTAACATTAAGCATTTAAACATTATAACATTTATTCATATTTTCTGTAGTGAATGGTTTAAATTTGAACATTCATGCAGTAGAACTCTAGCTATTATTTTAATGATGCTCTTGACAATTTAACTTTGCCTCGAGCGACCCAAACTGTTTTATAGGTCAGACCCAGTGTTTTATATGAATTACTGAGGGACTATTACCATCAAGATAAAACCATAAAACGGCATAACAAGAGCCTTTATGTTGTTTTGTAAACAAATGTATAACATATGGTGAGTGAAAAATGAGGTCCGACAAAGCAATTTACAAATTTGTGTGTGAGTTTGTCAGGGACTTAAAAAACATTGCGAGCAAAATATTGTGAACTTTCTAGCTGAGTGTTTTGATCGCTGCACATTGTTTCTGTGTTTGGACATTTTGTGTTGACTACATGTTTACCAGCACTTCTATTTCATGTTGTTTTTATGATTGTGTTGTGACCACTAACTGTTTTTGAATTGAATTTCTTGGTTCTGTTGGTTCATGTTTCTTTCTTAGTCTGGTGACGCCTTCTGCTCAAGCTCCTCTTTTTTATAATATATATATATATAATAGTTACTTTCTTGAACTAATCAGTTTTTTAAATAAAGGTATTATTGTTGTTATACAACTAACAGGAGCATGCTTTAAATGTGTTGTTCATAAAATGTTCTAATAACTGTATAATATTAGCACGATTGTAAATCAGTCACTTTGTGTCTGAAGTTAATATATGGAGATAAAAAAGACTAAAAATGACCATCCATCAAGATGGATTTTTTTTTTTTTTTTGTAGAACGACACCATAAAGCTCTTATAAATCATTTTGGATGAAAAGGAAGAAAGGTAGTTTCCTTAAAGGAAGCTGGACACATTTGAATAAAGTTATATTCAGAGCATCGTTTCACACCAGCACACTCAACAAAAAGATACTCCCTGTTCCCAACTGGAGCAAGTTAGAGATGCTATATTGACAAAGGAGGGCGTATTTCTACTTTTAGAATGGAAACAGCAAGTGAATAACCCGTCTCCCATGAATCACTTGCTTTTCTCATAAAATTCTAAGAAGAGGGAGGGAAAGAACACGACGCCTCTCTGCTTCCAGGCTCTGATGCAAACAAATAAGTTGAAGCTCTGGGCGTTTTCATTTAGGAATTTAATAAATGCTCTTTTAGATGTGGGCCATTAAAACCAGATTATATCCTCTCTACACATGCCCCAGAGAGCTAAGTTTGACTTCATAAACTTCATAAAGTTTTTATTTTATTTTATTGTATTATTATTTTTATGAATCTCTTTTGTATGCAAGTATCCAAAGAGAAAAGTAAATGTGCGAGGAATGAAGGCATTTATTAAAAAAGGGTTTGGAGGGTAAGGTTGAGAAAAGATCATAACATGTCTACTCAACAACATATAAGTATAATAACATTAAAAATGCATAAAAAAGAAAAATATAAATAATGACAAATAGAAAGAAGTGAAAAATTTGAAAAAATGTGAATACAATTATCCCAGTAGATACAGTCCAGTTGACATGAATTAAAAAATGAAAAATATTAAGATTTTAAAAAAGAAGCACCATTTGGAAAACAATAAAGCTTGTTCACAAGAGTACAAACGGGTTAACTCTTCAGATCCATTAAGGAAACAATAGAAGAATTGTTAGCATTTATCAAATTAATATCAATATTGTGCATGATTTAAATTTGTCTTAAAGCTGCTGCTGTCACACTAAAAATATTTGGATTTCTCTAATGGTCAAGCTGTTGTTCTGGAATAAACATTATAGTACAATAAATAGAAAATGGCCTGGAATCGTCGTAAAAGTCCTATGATCCACTCTCTTCTTGATTTAGGGGATTAATATGTCCAGTAATATAAGTCGATATTATTATATTGGATAAGGTTCAGAGGAAATGAAAAGACCATGAGATATGATCAGTCTATAGGAAGTGGTCTGCAGAGAACTCTTCATTATTAATAGACGGGATTCAGGTAAATTGTTAAACACAGATGAAGTTACACAAAAAAAAAGGAAAAGTCTCTGACCTGGAGACACGGTTGACAATGTAGAGGAAGGCTCCAAGGGGAATGATGGAGATCAAAAACCAGGGAAAGATGACACTGACCATTCCAAGGCAGAAGAGCACCAGGGTCAGGTTCTGCAGCAGCATCTCGGCTTGCATGGAGAGACGCACGTCCACTGTGGGAAAGACAGGATACAGATCGAATGAAGCAAAATGAGCAGATTTAACACAATCAGTACAAATGCATATAGTATATTCAACCATACTGGCAGCATCTTAATGTCAACAAGTTTGCACATTTCTGGTGAGAATTTAACCAGCAAGGCCATGTGATATGTATTTTGGCTGTTGGTGTTTCACATTGTTAGAGAGAACAACAAGAACCTTTTGTTTTTCAAGGTTGACCGGAGTCGAAAGTGTGATCAAACAACCGAAAGCTGTTGATCTGACAAAACTGCTAATGGCAGCAGGAATGGACCGGGCAACAGCTTCAGATGAGTTATTGTCAGCACATGTGCCAGGCTGCCTGACACGGCCCAAATACTATATTGATCTTTCACTATGTTGATGATGCAGTTTTTTTAGATCACACATGAAGAATCAGCTGTGGCTGGTCTGTGACTTTCATCTTACAATAGCCATTTAAGAAAATACTATATGAGGTCTATTTTTAGTTTTGTGACTGTGTTTTGACATTAATTCATTATTTTTCCAAAGACATTGAAACATAACAAAAACACATTTAACCCGTTTTCAAAAAAAGTGATGCAGACTTGTCAGGTTTTGGAAGTACAGCCTTGAAACTTTCTGTCTATCATTGATACTTGCCTTACCCTGCAAAAACTCAATGTAGCCTTTAACTTACGGTTGGTAGCTCAGTGGATACTTTTACATTGGCATTATTTACATGGGTTTTTGGACAACAAAAATATCACTTCCTCATATCATTTTTAAACTAATGGCCGCCACCTGCTGACCACTACCAAAACAGGAAACTGTTTCCATCACCTCTTTTTTACACACCGTAGTGATGCACTGAGGAGGTTCTAAAGGTGCACTTTGTGTCATCACTGCCAGAATATGAAGCTACTGACAATGCCACAGCCTGTTTTGCACTTGTGTCAATAAAGTGTTAATCATGAGGGTGTGATTTACCTTCATCCATGTCTCTGGAGAAGCGGGTCAGGATGCGACCCAAAGGTGTGGTGTCGAAAAAGTGCATGGGGCCGCGGAGGAGCGTCTGAAACAGCTTGTCGTGGAGCGCCGAGGCAGCCTTTACCGTGCACTGTCAACACAATCAGCCGTGTTTTGAAAATGAAACGCGACAATGAAAACAAACAGCTTACAGAAACATATGGAAACAATCGTCGCATGGATAAACACACAGCTGGATAGAAGTGTTTCTCCAAAACAAACACAGACTGTGTTTCTCTTGCTGGCGATTCAACTCTTGCTACATGTGCAGGTGATTTATCAAGTCAGCTGTCAAACACTGATCTAAAACATTTAAACGTGGGGCTGACACCGGGTTCATGACCCAATGAGCAGGAGACATAACCGGGAGGACAGAAATGAAACATGGCAGCGGAGAACAAATTAATTCTATTAATGGAATATTCAACGCTCGCAAAGATCCTTTCACAGCTTGGGGTAAAGAAGAAAGTTGCCGTCTATGAGGAATTAGCAATTTCAAGTGGCAGACATTAACACAAGCTTCTAACCTCTGCAAATGTGGTGTCAGCTCGGGTTAGCGTGGAAAGAAAGGACAAATACCCAAAGGGGTGCTGACATGCATTTCCACACACACGCACACAAAACACTTGACCCGCCATTGAGGGTCAGTGCCTCACACACACACACACACGGACACAACAACTGAAGTGTGGGTTGATGCACAGGGCTCAGCTCAAAGCTCGGTTTAATTCATGAAATTGAAACTTTGATTTGCAGGACTCAGGGTGAAAGGCCAGATGTGTTGCCAAGTATAAATCATGAAAATACACAGTCAATCATAATATAAATCAAAGTAATAGAATTTCTTGAGGTCAAGCAACTAAATTGTACTAATGGGTCAAAGTATTTAAAAAATACAATTAAAAAACAAGCAATGCTTACTAACTGATAGGTATGATCAAAATAACATAAATCTATCAGATGGAATGACATATTCACTTATATTTTATAAAAACATTTATATACAGGTTTATGAAAATCCTCTCAATCCCTTTTTCCAACATAACTATCATAAATCTATTCTGGATGTGATATGTATGTAGATTGCTACCTCGTGTATTTATTCATTTATTATGGCAACTGTATATATACATGCATTGCATATACATACACTGCATATACATGCTTTATATAATGTGTATATTGGCATTTTTGCAGCAAAAAAAAATGGAGATTTTGTAAATAGCTAATGTTAAAAAAAAAGGACACCTGTATTAAGAAATAAATTATAAATAAAAAAATTAAAACCATGCCTGCCTTATTCATCCAATTTTTGTATTTATTTAAACTTAATCAAAAATACGAAATCCGGTCAACATCCTCCTATCTCCTTTTGATGGAGAAAGCATCAAGCCTTTCTTTCTCTATCTCTTCCAGCACAGACCTTAATAATAAAGTGTTTATTGGCAAGAATCTTTTGATACGATACGTATCATGATACAGGGACAACAGAATCATATATTGCGATAGAGAAGGAACAAGGATATATTTGTAGTACTGTCCAAATACTTGACCACATGACTCTTCACTAATTTGTAACTGCTTTCATTTGATTTGAAACCAAAATATGCCCAAACATCAGTTTAAAAAAATGCCGGACCAAGTGTATCCTCTCGTCCTCAGTCATTACAAGATTTCATTGTTCCTTAAAATGTGGAGGACATAATGACGGCCATCTAGCAGCCAAAAGTTTAATTGTAACATAAAAATAAAAAAAACGCTTTGAATATTTGCATGTTAATTGTACATTTGAAAAATCAAATTACTGTATTTTAAAGACACTTTATTGAACGGTAAACCATTAAACAACTATGGTAAACAAATTGATATGTATTGAAGCAAGAAACAAACAAACATTTTATTAAAATAAAAACAATAAATCCTGATGTATCGCCAAATCAATACAACAGCCCTAAAAATGATAAAACTTTGCTCAAATGAACCCTCACTGTTAAACTAGGAGATAAAAGAGCCAGACAGATTAGATGAATTAGCCCACGGGCAGTTTCAATTATCTCTTTAATTCAAGCAGCCAGACACTAACGACAATTCCTTCGTCCTTCAACAGAACTTTCCCCCCACTTCTTTTTTTTCTATTAGTGGAAGTAAAACTTACCTTTACGAAGACCAGACCTCTCATCGTCTTGAGAAGCAGAGCCACTCCCATTGAAATGATGTAAACTTTTGTATAGAAGCTGATGTGAGGGTTCAGCCTCATGCTGTCGCTCGGCATCGTTTCATTGGCCCAGATTAATGAGCTGTTCTGAGGGCAGATGAAGCAAAAAATTACAAAGAGTGAGTATAAGCATCTCATTTCTGGAGCCCTGCGGGTGGATTGATATTGTGGCGTTAAAGGAAAACATGAATATCTGTCATTGAAATGGACTTTTCGATTTCAGGAACATTTCTAAGTCGCTTCGACTTGCTGCACATCCGTATCCATAGAGTTCAGTTAAAGTTACATCCCTTTTTTTTATTCATGCACATTCAGATCACTGCCATGGTTTGCCGCCGCAATTCTCGAAAAAAGGCTCAAACACTATTGTCAAGAATTGAGGCAAACTGACCCCACTGCCCTGTCGGATCCAGTAGCTTAGCCACCAGTTACTGAAGGCGATGCTGCCGGTGGTGGCGAGGAAGAAGAAGATGTTGATGAAGAAGATGAATGGACCACCGGCCGCTTTGATGTAGGCGCCATAAACCTTCCAGGAGACGGCACCGGACCCTTTCTCTTCAGCTTTCATCAGCCCTTCTGAGAACGAAAAGCAAAAGTTACGTATCTTGCCAATTAAACCTGCAGCAGTTAATGATCTCACCTGCTTTTTTGCAGTCCATGTTTACCGCCTTGGCAACTTCAGCAGCATAATTCATATCTGGAGCCACTGTCTCTTGTTTGTTTTGGAAATTCTCTTTCACCATATTCTAAGTGAAAGAAAAAATAGAGTTAGAAGCAACGATGTGGAATTGTGGAATATTTATTATATGAGCTTAAACATAATTCATAAATATATTACAGAAAAGTTAAATAAATGAGGGGAAATAATTTGAGAAATTATATTTTAAAAATAAACAATGAGAAAAATAAGACTTTTGTAAATATTATAAATATTCACAAAATCATCTCTACTTTATAGATTAAACTATAGAGGGCCTAAAAAGGAAAATGTATATATATTTAATATAAATCATTAAAACATAACCCTTTTTGTAAAAGAAAACTATACAAAGGACAAACAAATATCAGGACCAACCAGAACATTTAAATACAAATCAAAGAATAAGTAAAAACATCAGAAGATTACTGGATTCGGAAGGTTTGAGGACCAAGATTTAACATTTTATTTCCAATGCATATATTTATGCAGCTGGTAAAAAGCAATGAAAGGTTTATGTAAATGTGCAGTGGATGCCAGACTACCCTGAGAATGCCAGATTTCATCGGATTTCCATACTATACACCCATGGACCGGGTTATCTAGGAACAGATTTAAAATGCATACGGCACGCAGAATATGATCAGTATTTGAGAGGAATATCAAGTATTTAAGTCTTCAATGTTTGTCCCGTCAGGATTGTTGCAAAACCCATGCTTGTGCTTTTGGTTAATTTCTGCTATTTATTTATAATATCTTTAGCAACATTTAACATTGACTAGTAAAATCAAGAGATACATTTTAAAGCCCCAATCAAAAGATTCAAAATAGTGTTTCTGGCTCCCTTTAGTGTCAGAAAATTGTAACTGCAAAAAAAAAAAGAAAAAAAGTTTTTTTTTTAACAAAATCCGATAAAAGTTATTGTGTTATTATCTTTTTGGTAACCTCAAAAAGTGTCTCGGTGCTTTAGCCATACAAAAAACACTGTCTCTAACTCTTGTTCAATAGTAGTTTAATGGTCACATGGATGCACTCTGGGCCAGGCAAAACATAACAAAAAATATGAACGAAAAAAATGACACTGGTGCTGCTTTAATGTCTTGTTAGTCTGTAACTGTAATCAACATTATTCATGACCCACAGGGGGAAATATTTATGACCTTAAAACACATAACTGTTCATCAAGTATTTTATAAGGTAATTTTAAGTAAATTGATGAACATGATTTAAGTAGTTGACCAGTGAATAACCTGCATACATAATTGAAAAAAAAAAGTATGCATTAACATTTCCCACCTATCGAGTGTCTCAGTGGTTATGAATTATTCAGCCTGTAACCTCACAGGGCGACGGGTTAAAGACACCTCAATCCGAAACAAGCTCTTCTCATTCATCAGTTGACCTCACCTCTTGTTGCATGCTATTGAACAGGTTAGCGTAGTCCCGCTCTTTGGCCATGAGCTGAGCATGCGAGCCGTGCTCCGAGATCTGCCCGTCCTTCATCAGAATAATGTCATCACACGATGGCAGATACTGAGAAATAAAGCGACAAGAGCAAGTATAGAAGATTAATATCGCGGTGAATAATGTGGAAAGGTCAACGGCGACAGCTGCTCGTAGAAGTGCTTCTTTCATTACCGGGACTGATTATAAAATATGAGGAGTTCGTCACCTGCAGCTGGTGGGTGACAAAGAGCACCGTCTTGTCTTTAGCGATGCCCCTAATTGCTTTGTTGAAGACCAGGGATCCGAGGCAGGCGTCGACCGCGCTGAGGGGGTCGTCCAGGAGAAGCACAGGTCGGTTGCTGTAGAGCGCTCGAGCCAGACTCACTCTTTGACGCTGACCTCCGCTCAGGTTTGCACCTCGCTCCCCGATCTTGAGTGAGAGATCGCAACAATATGAGATTAAACAAGAAAGACTTTTTTTGAATAGCTGATAAATACCTCTGTCATGTCGCCATATGGTAACTCTGCAAGATCTGGAATAAGACAACAGGCTTCCAAGACTTTCACGTACCTAATGAGAGTGTGAAAAAGATGAAATAAATCAGCTTAGATTTCATTAATTTTACACTATACATGTATAGTTTGTCTTTTGCCCATCCATACATAGAATCACACACTGATGGGAGTAGGCTGTGAGGCAGCGTGCCAGCTCTCCATCAGGGTAAAGTGGCTTGCTAAAAGAAAAATATCTTATCTCGCAAAATCTAAGGCCGCAAGTCATCCACTTTACTGTAAGAGCTATGTTGCTAAGTTGCTCTTTTTGTTTCTGAAAATAACGGTCTATTCTTAAATGTTTTTTTTGCTTCAGTCAATGAACTAGCTTTTGAAAATGTATCCATTAAATTAAAAAAGCTAATAATATTTTTAAATAAAGCCTAAAAAGCATGACATACCTTGTCAAATAACTCAAAATATATAGATTTATTTAAAAATAAAATAATCACCATCTAAAACACATTATTTATCAATAAAATTTTACTTTTCTAAAGCAATTTTCTATTATGTTCTAAATTTTGTGTTTTGCTTTTACCAGAATTCAATTTGACAGCTAACTGCCGGTTCTGTTAAACTAACAGTAAACAAGACAGAGAGCTTGAGCGCATCTTTTGCTCTTGTTGTGGTTGACACTTTAACGGGATTTGAATTTTTGTCATTTAAAGTCACTTAATTTGGCTATTAAGTAAATTAAAATTGCAGGTTAGTTAGTATTTAAATTATTCAACCAAGTTTATCTATTGTTAGTGAACAATAAGACACTTACTTGTCTCTGTCGAACTCATTTCCAAACAGTATGTTCTCTTTCAACGAGTCATTGACGATCCAGGCTTGTTGAGAAACTAAAGCGAAGCCCCCGCTCACAGCCACGTTACCTTCCAACAGGGTCATCTGGGAAATAATAACAGAGGCCAGACACTTAAAACAATCTCTTGCAATTGCATGTCATTGCGTGCCACAGCAGTTCCCTGCAACCGCACTGCAAGACTTCAGATCTTCAATAAGATGAAAGCTAGGAATTATCCTCTTTTGAAGAAGAATGTTAAATTGAAGAAATAGTCGACTCTCACCTGTCCCAGGAGGGCGGATAGAAGAGAACTCTTCCCACTGCCTACACCTCCACAGATCCCGACCAAAGCTCCCTGGAGAGGACATGCAGATGTTGAAGCAACTTTTGGTACCAAAAGGTCATCAGCTCTAAAATCGCTCAGAGGTTGGTAATACCCTTTTAATACGAAGGTCAATCCGGTGCAGGGTCTTGTGCAGAGGAGGTCTCATGCTCTGTGTGGAGGAGATGGTGCTTTGTGGACTTTCTTGTTCCATGTTAGTGAGAAGGCTCTGACTGTTGGGGCTTTCTTTGATTGTTTTGCTGTCCTCTGCTGAGATGTACAAGCTCAGCTTCTCCCGGCGAAGCATCCGCCGCATGCCACCTTTGTTGAACTGATTCTTGGGCGGCGGGTTTGCTTTGGCAACGGGGGGTCTGGCCTTTTCCCATGCAAGTGTGGCATCCTGAAACTCAATTGCATTGCTAGGATCCTCCATTTTGACCAACACCACCTGCCTGTCATCCATCATGAACAGTCTCTGTTGGGACAAAAGAATAATTCGTATTTATTATTTTATTTTTGTTCATCTTTTTTTTTTTTTTTAAATGCAACATTTACTGTATCTACACACAAAGCACTTTTTTTGATTTGCTTTTAAATCACATATTTTTATTAATCCTTGTGTTATCTCAGGGTCAAGGTGACCCAAAGGCATTACAAAACAAATGTGTTTGTGGTATTCATTGCGTTGTTGTATGTATTTTATGGAGATAACATAAGGGTTAACAATTAAGCAAATATTCAATTAATTTTCACCTTGAAAGTATATCATTTTCATTGGTTACTTTTGTGTGGATCTTCTTAAAGAAATGGAATTAAAAAAATAATAGTAATTAAAAAATGATAAGTCTAACATTTTTTTTTCGGATCTATATAAAAAATGTACAAAAATTTAAAAAATGAGAATAAAGGTGTAAAATGTTTTTTCCTATTATTTTTTTCTAGTGACTTTCTAGTTTTTTCATCCCATTTTTAATCTGGTTTAAAAGCACACACTTCACAACAGTCCCAGTCTATAATTTGGCCCCCTGGGAAATGTAATTGCCCACCCAATCCCCTGATGGCATCAATCACATCAAACAATCAATATATGTATAATTAATTCCAGTAAATGATTTACTTTTATTTTGTCGTGCGAGGGAATATTTCGTTTTTATTTTTAATTTCAATATGTGTGATATCTTTTCCAACTGCATGTTTATTTTATAAATGCGAACCGTTAACATTTAAAATATATATATATATATACCATTATTGTTTATAATTGAGGATCATAAAACAGTGAAATGTTGAGCTAACTCTCCTGTTAAACCGTGTCTTATAAAAGTAAAGACACTCTTGTGAAACTGTGTTTACTTTACCATTTGTGCAATAGAAGAACAATTTATCTGACTAGGAAAATTCAATACGTGACCTGTGTTCTGATTCTCTTGTGAGGAAATTCATGTTGTACTCAGACAAGCAGCCACTAGGGGCAATCAAGGGTTAAGGGAGACACAAACACACATTCAGAGCTGGGATTCAACCTTCAAGTGTTTGTAAAAAAAAATACTTGAATTATTTTGCCACCCAGGGTGATTATTAAAGCAGGGAATATCACCTACTTGTGTGACTTGTACATCTGAGATTCAAACATAGTCCAGGGGTACAATTTTCTGCCAAGATGTTTTAAGTTCTAAATCCTTACTATTTAAAGCCACCAAAAAACTAGAACACATCAAATTCATGTGACCAAAGAGGATTAGTGTTTAAGCGTTGCCATTTGAAAGTTTTGAGCAAATAAAGATTAAAACAGCTGATGTGTGTCAAGGAGAGTCACTACTTCCGAAACAGTTGCTGGAAAATAAACGTACTACAGAGATCTTTCAGAAAACCTATTTCTTACCTAAGAATTAGCTGTTATTACACATGTGTAAATCAACCACTTTACCGTCTAAGCTAAGTCGGCTAAAGGTTATAATACACAAAACAATATGGCATCGAAAAGCTGGAACTGACATTAAGGTTAGCATGGCTGTATTACCTAGACAAACATAGTCAGGCTCTCTAAGATAAATTTAAGACAGCTTTCGCATGATAAAGATTGATATGGTTATTACATGTCTTACCTGGAATCTTTTGACTGCAACAGCGCCCTCTGACAGGGCCCTCACAGCCATTGGGGTGACTTTCAAGGCAAAGGTCATGGAGTTAAAAACGGCAACAACAGTGAACGCCTGCAGCAGAAACGAGTCATTATTATCTGCTGCAATGAATCAGAAGGTTGCCAGCTATGGATCCAAAAAGTTTTACATGCAACCATAGAATAATTTGATCTTGAAACACTACCTCAGCAGCGGTCAAGTCGTAGCCCAGGGCCATGTGCAGGGTGAACGTACACACACTGGCAATCACAACAACGATTGGTGCAACTCCCACTGTGAGGCTCTGAGTGACCCCAGCGCTCTCCAATATCTTTCTTTCTTTTAACCTGACATCTGCGGAAGAAACAAACAAAGAGAAAGTGAAAAGAGGAATGGTGTTTTTCTCAAAAATGTCCTTGTAATTTCCTTGAGCAACAAAACCATTGGAGTGGATTAACTCCCCACAGAGAGTGAACAGGAGTAGATGTAAGAGGGTGGACATGGGTTCTATGCCCATACATGGTATGAAAAAGGCTCAAAAACCTGCTCAACCTTGATAACCGTCCAAGCCTACAGCTTAAATCTTGTCCCCTACTTGCAGCACTATCTCCTGAATTCACATGCTTGATGCTCTTTTCACTCACTTGGGGTTTACATAGTGGAAAGCAAAAGCTTCTTTAATTTAGTACCAACAGAACTGCCGAATTCAAGACCTCTACTGCCCTTGGTGCAGTACAGGATTACTTTGAATGTCGGATACTTATGAAAAGCCACAGAAACAGGGTTTAAGGACGCAAAATGTTGATAAACAGCATTAATGTTGTGTCTCCGCTCGTTTTCCCAACAGGATAAGGGTTTGTTTACAATATTTCGCCATCATTTTCGTTGACTAAAGCAACACGGGTGTCATGGGGTTTAGTTCTTTTTTTTTGTCGCTGTGTCATTCTCTTCTTTTTTTTTTACTTTGTTTAGATGTTGATGGTAGAGTCCAAGTCAAGACAGCATTAGCCGAAACCAGGACATTATCAAGAACAGAGAGTGATCAACACCTAAGACGGAGACAAATAAAATACATTTTAAAAATATTACCTACTAGTGTTTTGTTCAGCATCCTCTATTTGTTTTTGCTTCAGTCTACTTAAAGTCTTAATTCACTAGGAGTGTTTTTTGAAAGGAGGGCAACATAGAATGAAGTGAAAACAAGGCCAAATGTGACCTACATGACATATATAGAGTTATGTCATTGAAAAATTCAAAATAAAACATATTTATCCAAAATAAAGAACTTCTTAACAAACAGAAAGGAAAAATGCTTTCAATAAACACTAGCATATTCACTCTGTTGTATTTTATTTTTAACTTTACTATTTTAAATTATTTTTATGCTTTTGTGAGCATATTTTTGAGTATTTTTTAGATACTTGAATACATTTTAGAGTCTGCAGGCTGCATGAAATCTGCTTAAGGGGATTCACATTTAACTTTCTACTCACCCTCATGTTGACTAAAGGGTGGGATTATTATTATCTGTGTGCTTTTGAGTTATAGGCAAAAATCTATGGCGATCGCAAACAAAGCTCATTTTCTTCGTCCAAAAAGACTCACTTAAAAACTAAACAAATAATCCAAACCATTAACAGACATGAGGGTGAGTAGAAAATGAGTGAAATTGGAACTTTGGGTGAACTAACCCTTTAAGGTCTCCAAATGGCCCCTGGGTCATACTTGGGATATGCTTGCATAGACTGTCAAGACCCCGAATAAAAGACTCTCTAGAAAAAACAATGTGATTCTAACTAAAGTTTGACACACAGTGGTTGCGTAACTCATGTGTATCACATCTTCAAGGTTTAAATCGATCAATCAATTAACACTTTAATTGGTAATGACTGGGCGATAATGAAAACGAAACCCACCGGGTCACTTAAGACTTAAACGAGGGGCGTTGATTCTTATCCCAAAGTGACCACCCCATGAGGAAAAGCAATTTCTAATCATGGATAAGTACAGCAGCGAGACTGTGGTTACAGGTATTATCAACCCTCCCTGCTCCCCCTACACTGAGTATTAACCTCAGGTCCAAGGGAATCGAACGGGCCCTGATTATGGGGGACGGCAGCCGCCTGATGAAAATGGATTATCGTGACGGTTCACTTAGAGGATGAGTTACATTTAATACAACACAATGACAATTAAGTTTCTAATTTCCAGGTCTTTAAATAAACAAGAAAAAGAGTCTCTAATGCAGCAAAACACGTCACCAGCACTCACTGTGTACGTTCTGTGCGAATGCATCCTCCCAACAATACATCTTGATGAACTTTATGCAGCTCAAGATCTCGTTCATCAGCCTCACGCGCTGGTCGGTCACCACCACACACTTCTTTCGGAAATACGCAGTCAGCCTTGATGCAAGCATCTGTCCAGACGGAAACACGGGGAGGAAATGATGACAAGAAAAACCAAGCGGCGGGAGAGGAAATGAAAGCAGACACCATCGCATTAGCTGTGGAGCGGAGGCCTGTCTGGTGGCACAGAGTGATAAGTGCCTTTCACATCAATGTTAGGGTCTCCAACTGGCGGAGTCTGATTGGAAACCGGATCCCAGATTGATATCTGAAGAATTCTGGCGTTGCTCAAAAGTCAATGTTTACTGTTACAAATCCAGAGGACGATACGCACGGCTAGGATTACGACTTGAATCAAACGTGATGAAAACATATGGTGCAGCGCTGCAATCTACAGACTGAAATCTTACCATGGCTGGGTAGAAGAAGATGAAAACCGCAGACCCCAACAGAGCAGTGGGCCCCAGGAAGTATGTGGTGTAGGATAGTCCCAGTATGCCCACCAGGGGCCCTCCAGCCAACAGACATCCCACTGTAACAGCCTCATAAAGCCGTTGGCCGTCACTGGAGCAGATGTTGATCATCTAGGAAAGAAGCGGAGCTGCTGTAAACAAATGTTCTACTATAAAATCAAATTGACTTTATGAGGCTTCCCGTTTGATAACACTGTTATATAGTGTAGTGTACGGGCACACAGGGACCTATAAGAGGGGTCACCCTCACTGGGTCTTCGTTTTAATAGGATTTTCAGTACTTAAAAGTCACTTGAGGTGATGGCTGGTCAAATAACAAAAGCCCCTGAAAGTGTTTCCTCTTTATTAAACAAAAAATGGATTTTGGGAAGAGGTTTTAAAGCGTAATATTTGCAGTTTCTTTACATAAAATTATTATGAAAAAGCAGCAACCGTGAAGGAAGCAGCTCAGAACCTGCTATAGTTTTACTCTCGAACTGCGTAAAGTTTGGTGGGGTTTTTTTTTCAATTTCAAGTGGACACAAAATTCTTTGTAAGAAATCTAAGATAGCAAAACCTCTATTAAGGTAAACTAAACTTTTTATTATTGCTACATTTTATGATTTTAAGAGTTTGATTTTTTATACATTTTTTGTTGTTCAGGAGGGCAACTTTAAATACAATCTATTATTATAATTGTCAAGAAAAAAAGAGCGATTCCCTTAGGCTCATATATTAGTTGTCAAATCAACTTTGATTGTGTAATTACACAACATTAACTACAAAGGCAGGACTAGTTTTGTAAAGTAAACTTATTATGTTTTGTTTTAATCATAGTGGCCACACAAGAGGTAAAGGCTTGACAAATATAGCCCTAAAAAGTGTTGCTAGCTATGTTTAATTTGAAGAAAAATCAATTATCAAATTATGAAAAAAGGGAATTTAATTGCCTTCATATTTTTAATTTATCACATGTCGCCACGTCCTTTAGGGCTCACTGGTGTTCCAACCTACCTCACCAGGGCTGATGTCCTTCGTGCTGCGCAGGCGGAGGATCTTGTGGAAGGCAAAGGTAAGAGCAGCGCCGCGGAGACGAGCTGCAGTGCGGTAGCTGACGGCCCACATTAGCGCCAAAGACCAGGAGCGTAACAGTTCCATGAGGAAGATGCCGGCGACCAGAGAAAGGCCGTACATTATGTGGCTCTCTGAGTTTTGCGAGTATTCCAGCAAGTATCGTACGAGCAGCGCCTGAGGAAGCAACAGTGAGAGAATGAATAAAAAGAAAAGGAGGGTAAAGAAGAGACAAGATGCCAAAAATAATATAGAATAATAATATGAAGAGAATATATATATATATATATATATATATATATATATATAAATTAGCCTCATTCAAGGATATTCATTGAGATTTTTATTCACAAAAATGACCTTAAACTGAAGATAAATTAGACTGAAATGTGAACATGAGTCATTGTGTGAGAACTAAATCCACTTAATGCTATTAGTTGTGGGCAGTCTACGGCACACAGCGCACATGAATCATGACATTAAAATAATCAGCTTAAAGTGTAAGGCACAATGGCACTTGGGCAGCCAAAGCAGAATGTTTCATTTGTCTCCAGAAATGTAACCATAAACACTTCATATATTTGAGTTACATAATAGTTATATTCTTCTAAAAGCGGCTTCTCATTGTAGAAAAAGAAAAAGATATCTAAAGCCATTATGCATTGTATTGAATCGTGAAAGCAGACCAGCCGTGCAATGTTATAAATGACTCTGTTTTGCACAGCCAAGTGAGCTGGCGGATAAAGTGGTTTTCAGTAAATACATCAGGTCGAGGGACTCTGTGCCAGACACCCTGCTGAGTAGATTATTGGGCAAGTCAGCAGAATTAAAAAGAGAGAGAAAAATGTGGACTCACGGGGCCCACAAATCCTGTAACCATTGTGAGAAGGAGGGAAAAAATGGCCACCAAAGTGCGGGTCTGGCAGAACCTCCAGAAGACTCTGGTCAGGGATGCCCCCTCGCGGCCTTTTCCTTTCAGCTCATCGCGCCACAGGGATTGAAGCCTGTATGGAAAAGAAAAAAAGGCATAAATATGGTTCATTAATTATTTAAAGCAGTACATTCTTTCAACCGTTTTTTAACCCATTGAACATTTCAAATGCACCGGGCACAGCATAAAATGTAAACAACATGAAACTCTGTAGCCTATACTCACATCCTCTTTCTATTTTTTCACAATAAATTGGAAACCCTTTGGTAGAAGCAAACAAAATCGTTCAAAGGTAGATCAGTAAAGCTTAGCTTTACCACTGTAAAGTCATGTCATTTTCACCAACTGATGCTGAGCTTTATGATACCCTAAACCCAGTCCAAGCATTCAGTGGAGTCTGAAGAAAAATAAAATGTAAGTAACTGGCAGCCAATGCAGAGTTTTAAGGATCGGTGAAATGCGAGTTCTTCTACTGGAGCGGGTCCTTCTTGTTTATTTCAAGATTGCAACTTTCCACTTGTTTGTTTGCCAGAGTTGCAAGTAAAGCTGCTCTACCAATAGACACAGTAATACCACATTTAACATAAACCTAATTCAATTTTTTCCAAAAAGGAAAAAGAAACCTGAGTCCTAGATGATCGCAGCAAAAAAGTGAGGAATAGTCAAACTCCAGTAACGTTACAACATTTTTCACAGATAATAATTTATTTATTTAAAATATATTTTTAAAACCAATGAGGTTTAATTGGGTAATTTCCCACGACACAGCAGACATTATCTCAAGGCACACTAGTGTGTTGCAGCACAGTGGTTGAAAAACACCGCCTTAAACATACAACACATGCTGTGCTGGTGCCTCGTACTGTGAAAGAGACTTCTATGGGACCCCTGTGTGCAGGAGTTGAATCCCTGGCTCAGCATGTGTTTGTGAATTGAGCGTTTTAGATGCAAGTTCACATGAAAAAAGCTTTTTGTAAGAGATATTAACCGTTTTTGTTCAGAGGTTGCGTTTAAAAGTATGTGCTATAGAACAATACATTTTTAAAGGGATAGGGTAAAAAAACAAACAAATAAATGAATGTATAATAACTTATAAATAAGTAATACACTTCACAATAATCAATGATTACAATAACGTTATTTCTAATTACCTTTACCTATAAACCTGTTTTAATATTTTATTTTATTCTACCTGCCAGGGAATATAGATGAAAGGTAGCCATTGGCTAATCAGGCTGTCATGTTTATGGACTTGTTGTATCCCCTTAAATTCAAAAAATTGACACCCCTGCCTCTTTAGCAGTTGATTATATACACATTTAAATAATAATTTAATAATAATTAATAATTAAAAATTTAAATAATTTAAATTGTCTTGAACTTTAAGCATCTTTTTTTTCTTGACATTCTATTCTGTTAATCTTTGTATCCTTTGTCTTTGTTATTTGTCTTTGATCTATGTTCTGTATCTTTAGATTTAGATTATGTCATCTTGTTCTTTCTTTTTATTTTTATGAATAATCGTCTGTATTGCTGTGTCTAATTGGAAAAAAAATTCAATAAAGTTCTACCTACCTACCTTTGTGTGGGAGTTACTCTCATCATTGGATGTATTTGAAAGTTGGCATTTTTATAAGGGTAAAATTATCATAACAAGCCCTCCCAATTTGCTCTTGTATTTCTGTCTAAAATCATCTCGATTTAAATGTCTTGCACTGCATTCATGGCGTATTACTTTTCCCCAGGTCACAACAGAAGACGGTCTCAAGGCCATCATATGGTGACAAAACATGCTGACCTTTACACAAAGTTATAATGAGTGCAGATTGAATGATGCTTCACTAAACTAGGAACAATCTATGAGAATTGCAGTGTTTTCTAGGTCATGGATGGATTATACTGATGAGGAACTGACAGAAAAACATATATGGCCTAATTCATATAGAATTAAAACATCACCCACACAGAGAAGCATCTCTGTTACTACACAAATATCAAATATTCATTAGTAATAACAAGGTATGACATGGTTGATTGGATAGAAGTATATATATATATTTTCCATTTAATTGTCAAGCTGTGCTTGTATGAAAATCCCAAATTATTTCTGTTATAATTATTAAAATGCCATACCATATGTAAATTGCAGTGGCGGGCCGTACATTTCACACATAGGCATTTAGTAGCGAACGTTTGAATGAATCCACCTCTCAATAACTACTTTAAGGTTCTTTATACACCACAGGGATCTGAGCGTGAACTGTTATAGGTCAATAAGATGTTTATCATCAAATGAACATCAGTGCATTGTATCAAAATATCACTCCCACTACAGTCTGTGTGGTTTCCATGGCCACGACACACAGGCTCTGCATCGCTAGTTAAGGTTAGGTTTAGGATTGGATACAAAATCCATACTTAAGAGTAATCTGTGTGGTTTTTGAGTAAACGGCAAAATAAACGGTCGTGAACGAGGCTCACTTTTTGTCGCCCAAAATACACACTTACAAACATCCAAATACCTCCATATTGCTCGTCTGTATTGTCCTTCTCGCATTGAAGCCACAACATGAGAAATTGTTCAGAATAAATCTAGAGTCTAAAACTCTAGTCTAAAGTCTAAAAAAAAGTAAAAAAAAAACACTGTGTTAAATATCAACAAGGTTACAATGTCTACTGTCTACATTGGGAACTTGCGCAATATTTACCCGGAATGTTTCCGCTCTGTGTAGCATGTTAGCCCTTTAGCCTCTAAACGAGATGAAAATATTGCCTTGTTTAATTTTTCTGTGAACCATATCTTATGGCAAAGCTTCAATACAAGACGGGCATTAGAGACAAGCTGCATGGAGGTATTTGAACGTTTTTTTAGTGTGTCTTTTTGGATGAAGAAAATGGATTCAACCTTTTTGCCTTTAACTCCAAAAAGACACAAATTACACTGAAAATGATGACAAGCCTTAGTCGACATGAGGGTGAGCAGAAAATAATGGATTTTTGGGTGAACTATTTTTGTTTATGCAGGCTCTAACCTTGTGTGCTTCAAGGATTGCCTTTTTTAATCCAGGAAAAAAAAAATCTGTGAAGGTTTATGTGTCTCTTTGTTCAGCAAACTCACTCCACTCGGAATTTTATATACCAGAACAAAATGACAAAACTAAACAGCCATAGTTTTTAATTTGCCAGATGGCAAGTCACACTGATGTTTGTAGAGAGCATTGGCCAGGACCTCACATCGAAGGTTCGCACCTCACTGAGCACCAACAAGTGTCAACTCTCCCATAGAGCTTCTCTCCTTCTACCTCCCGCCATCATCTCGGGTTGCATCTTGGTTTTGCGTAAGCGTTCCTGCTGTGTAAACACAAACGAAAGCCTTCTCTCTTCTTCAGTGGCGCCACTCCACTCATGCATACAACATCTCTGCTGCTCTTCCAACGTGATAGCTTTGTGCTTCGCTGTCCTCTTACATGTTCTCTTCAATAGAAAGTAGCAGCAGCACGAAACATCCAGGCCTTGAGCCACAGGCTTTTAACTACACAGGCTGATGAAAAAAAAATAAAACACTCCCCTCACGAGGATGAGACACCATAAAAAGTCACGCTCGAATGCTACTTATATAAAAGCTCTTTTAATTCAGACGTCAAAATAAAAGACATCATGTCTATTCATAGAAATATTGCATCACGACTCGGAAAAGACTCAGCACTTTATCCCAGACTAGTCTGTGACGGATAATGAGATAACAAGGGAGCCACGAGGCGAGAACGGAGCAGGTAAAGCTGGTGATATAACCGAGAAACTCGTGCACTAACCAACTCTCAACGCAACCAATAATCCCTGGTAATTCTAGCATGCTTGAATCCAGGAACAACCCCTCAGGAAAGGTAAATATATAAATATAATTAAGATGTAGATGCTTTAGTGGCTGAAAGTAAACACAGTGCAAATTCTTGTCAAGTAGCTACCGGTTATTCATCTGAAAAAATATAGATTACTTGAAACATTTGCTCTGTTTTACAGCTTTCTAATGAGCACTTCTCTGTTTTGTATGGATTAACGAGAAATAAGCCTGAACTATGGTGAGAAAAAAAACATCTCATGTGTTACTGTGAAATATAACGTGGAAATTTGAAAGTGTCAGAATGAAAGGTAATAGTTGCACTTTTGTTTGCTTTCCAAATTCACATTGACCTGACGGGGACCGAACAGTCAGTCAAACGTCTGAGTGATGCCAAGACCAATGGATGACTTTCTCATGGAGATTTTCCCACGGCTGACCTTGCAGCTGTTTTCCCACCGCTGACAGTTGTTTGGACAGATAAATCACCACCGTTTTTTGTATTTTGCTCACAGCAGGTAAAGGCCACTGAAGGAGTCAAAAGGCTCTATAATATTTGTATAAAACGCGAAAACAAGCCAAGCAGCCCTTGAGTGTTAAACTTAAGAAACGCGGTGTAGATAACAGAGCTTGAAGCCAAAAGGTCTTCAGGGATGTTTGAACAAACCACTTTTCATGCAATGAAATACATTTTTGTGAAGGCTGCTGCATTGTCGTGCTTTTACAGTTTTAGGTGGACGTTACAATCGTAATTTGCTATTATTATCTACTTCCTGATATTTGAATTATCTGTATCTCCTTGAAGAAAAAACTTCTACTTCTGCCCATGTGTTGAGAGATGCAGACTTTACGTAAAAAGCCCCAACAGATATGATTTTTATTTAGCAAACAGGAGCTCTCTGAGATGTATCCATGTGCAAACTGCTAAATGCATGCCACTGTAGTAAGTTCCTAACTAAAAAGAAGCTAACCAAAGTTTTGGGAAACATTTTCAGTTCAAAAAAGTGATTTTATTATCCTTAGTGTGCCATATGGGATGTATTATTTCACTCAAAACCATGCATAAACAAATATTTGATTTAGTTTAGGTTGAGGAGCTGCTTTTAGTAACACTACTAGGGATAGGCTGATGAAACTTCATGAAGCTTCATGAAGCATTCAGTAGTTGGCACCTTTAGTTTAAAACTGAAAAGACTGTGAAATTTCAGAAGATAAGCTGTTAAATCAAAGGAAAATAGAGCAAAAAATGTCATCTACTTATATACCTATACTGCTTAATGAGGCTTCATCAACCAATCAATATCTACTACACATTCTAAGAACACTTAACAGAAAACAAATTCAGATATTTTTGATATTATTATTCAGAACATTTCATGTCAGTTTGCATAGTAAATATAGATTTGGAGTCAGAGGAATGGATGTTATTGTTTACATGTTACAGGGATTTCATGACAGCATGGACTTTGGATTAGTTGTGTAGCACTTAGTTGCATTACTTATACTGTATATGAATGCTAGAGTAAATACACTCGGATTAAAACCACACTATGATGGTTTATGTTGCATGTCCTTTTAGCCTGATTACATAACATGCAGAACGAAACACATTTGTATGTACAGTATGTTTACTATCCGCAGTATGTATAGGAAAAGCAGAGCCAGAATGTGGGTAACCTGGCCACAAACCAAGACAATTTATCATTGTAACATGCATTTTTTTGATCTCTGATCTATCTTACTAAAAGTTATATTGTATTTTACAATATGTATCAATTAATATTGGAATCTAAACCCCCATATCTGCACAGTATGTTGGATGTACTTTGTAATACACTAGCAATTATTTTGTTATTAGATCATTAGGAACCGACATTGTGGCTTAAAAATAGTCTAATCCTGTACTTTGTTTATTGTGTGTCGCTACCTCTCAACAATTCATACTGCAAAATACTGTCAACAGATCAATACAGTGATATCCTGTAGGCAACCTCATCAGATAGAACAACAATACAGGAAACTGGAAATAACTTGTGTCCTGCTCATGTCCAATTCCAGGAACTCCAATGACAGTTTATTGCTTTCAGATTGTTTAAACAGAAAGAGCAAACTAATGAGCAAACATTTTACTTGGGCTGACAATCCTCTTGTATACACAGCTCTGATATATGACAGTGTGCTGGGTCCTATTAGTTTCCATAGTTACAAACTCCATTACTGACTGAAAGTGGAAGTAATAAATTAAAGAACACCTTTAGATTTATGTTTGTGGCACTTCCTGACCTGTACTTTTTATTATTCCAACTTCCTCCTTCTTTTGACAGGGTTGCTCAGCAATAGAGAGGAAACATTGGCACAAACTGCAGCACACTCCCAGCATGGCCTCACCTTTGGCAGTTGATTTCAGAGGCTTCATGGCAAGACAGTCCCCACACATCATCCAGAGACAAGCTGGACGTCTTGTGGGCTTTCACAGCCAGCGGGGTGAGCCAGTGAATGGTCATGAACGAGAATAGGCCGGCGTTGTCGACCGGGTGCTGGTGTCTGGAAGAGAGAGGAAGGTGTGGGTGAGAAGTCTAAAAGTTTGGTGTGATCCTAGGGTGGCGAATCAAAGTGGCCCCTTTGCTAGCGAGAGTCGGCAAAAGGTCGATCATGCCAACAGTGTTTGGACAGCAATTAACACACTCTTCATGAATATCTGAAAAGCCGGTGAAAAGAAAAAGGTCTGTTTATCAGAGATCAAAGATGTATCTGGTCTGTCGCTGAGGGGTAACTTTTCCATTTCTTATCACGTCTCCTCCAGCTCTCCAAAGTGCTGCTATTAGACAAGCGGTAAACAAACCTGAGCTTATATTCAAATGAGTGTTTATGAAGGCTTAACTGTCTTCTTTTTAACGATATCATCCTGCTCATCGTTAGAAAATTGGCATTTTGCTTTTCCCAAAATTGTAAACAAAACAGTCACACTGAAATAATGATGTGTTCATAATGTTTCTTTGTAGGAACTTGAACGACATTTATCCTTGTTCGGCTCACTTTAAGTTAAATAAAACACGTTTTTTATTCCCATTTAGATAAATTCACAACCTTGCATTTGCTTTGGAAATTAAAAAGGAAAGTGTTTTTTTTAAGTGATGCTCAAATTGCAATTTCACTCTCCATATTGACATATCCGACGCACATTCAGCAAACCCTAAAAATCTCCCAGAGACTTACCTTGAACAACTCTGACATGCTTTTCATACACCGAGAGAATATACACTCAACAAATCAGAGCCTCCCTAAAACATTCTTCGTTTTCCACTTTTGTAACAGAAATATGACAGAATACAACTTGAAAGAGTCGTGACAAACTTGACTCTAGTTTTCTGACTAAATAGATAACTGATCATGTTTTCAATTTTTATAATATGTTGCAAAATAATCGCTTTTTGCAAAGCATCAATTCAAAAAGTCGTCAACATACCAAGAATAGTTACCTTAAAAAAAGCCAATATTAACCCAAAACTCTTACAAGAGTGGCCTTACACATGTTGTCTTTCAAGCAAAAGCGTTCAAATATTCCTTACTTTTGTGTGATACGAAACGGCTTCAAAAGTTGCAGGCTCTTCCTGTAGCGGCCCTGTCTTTTTGGACCTTTCTCCACCGCAGTGTCCGTTTCATCTTCTTCCAGATGAGACAATGGCTGCGGCGAGGACAGCGGAAGTCCGTCCACTCGTCCGGCAGCTTCAAGAGCATCAGGAAACATGGCTGACCCCCACTGGAAACACAACGATAGCGCTTGATCATTTGAAATCTGAGCAAGCTATTTAGACAATTATCCATTGTGTATTTCACATTTTATCCTTGCATATAAGGTACTTTTATCCATTTTCACTTCTATATTCATGTAGTTATTACCTATTTTGTTTTATTATTACACTGTATTAGGAGGACAGGAATGAGCTAGTGGGTAGTCAGTTTGATCACAATTATATTACAAGTCATTGTGTATCAACAACAGCCTTAAGTAGTGTGTCAATGACCTTTAATAGGTAGACTAAGGATTCAAATAGTTGATAGTATAGAGTTGGGTGTTAAACACTGTTAGAGAGGTTATAATGTTATGTATGATTATGTTTAATACAGGTTAATGTATGTCTCTACATTGTTAGAGCTGAAGGTGATAGTAAGATCTTTGTTAAGTAAGTAAGTAATTATTTCATGTAATGTAATTGAACATGTTTTTAGTCTAAGGTACATGATTTGTGATTACGATACATTGTATACACAGTACTGGTCTTATTATACGGAGAAGCACACCATTTAAATCCCTCCCTGGCGGATTGGTACCTGGCCAGAGTTATATAAACCTTGGTATGTGCCACAGTAATTTGTAACAAAGACACACCCAAAATAATCAAAGACACTTCCTGATATAGGAATAGGAATAAAGAAGGACAGACTAAAACAGTCAAACTTTAACTACCGGTAATTGTCTATGAGCAGATAGTTAAACATAATGAAACGTGGTTAGGTAAAATTTAAATCAGGAATGAAACAATTAATAAAGAGTCCACAATAGAGAGCTGAAGGTAAGGGAATTGTTTTGAAATGTTTATTCAATGTGTTATTTATACCTCAGTGAATATATTTAAACAATGATCTAAATGATTGATTGATCAGCAAAGACACTGTATCATGAAAGAGTGTCTTCATTTTAAAAGGCCTCTCAAAATGAAAACGCTGTGTCATGATACAGTCAGTGTCTTCAATACTGTATCATGAAGTGTCATTAACTCATCGATACTTGATGTTTTTATCAAACCAAAAAAGCATTTAGATACAGTTTGATATATTGTCTGAAAATAAAGAAACAGGTGAATGAATCTAACATGATACATATTCATGATTCCCTTCTCCACAAGAAGGATGAAGGAGTTCGGGGGCAGGAGTGGAGTAAAAGTATCATGACGTTCTGTTCTATGTTAATCTTTTTATCCTTTGTCTTTGTTATTTTTATTTGATCTATGTTCTTTATCTTTAGACTTAGATTGTATCACCTTGTTCTTTCTCTTTATTTCTCTTTGTCCTTGTTCTTATTTTTATGAAAAATTGCTGTATTGCTGTGTCTAATTGGAAAAAACAAAACCATTTTATCAATATCAATAAAGTTCTACCTAACCTAATGTCTGTGGTTAGTGAAGTTTTAATCATACTTCAATTAAATAGAACCGGTAACTAAATGTGTTCATCAAGATTTTGAAGAATTCCACACTGAGCTTATACCAGCTCGAGCTCACATGTCCGTCTCACTTGGAAACACTAAAATAGGTTTGAGAGAATCTTTGGTTATTCAGGAATGCACTCAGACATGATGTCTCTGGTGGTCTAGTGGCGCTCTAGTCACCTCGACTGGGATTAGATTCATGGCGCAAGATTCTTGCTATGAGACATGTTTACTAAAGTAACTGTGTGCTTTGTTTTATTATGTAAGTAAGTAAGTAAGTAATTTTTATTTGTATAGCACTTTTCCAGACCAGGGTCACAAAGCGCTTAAACAATCAAAACAATATTCTATAAAGTATATACTTTAAAGGTCAAGATAAAACTGATAACACAACAGGAGTTCCAGAAAATCAAGGAAAAGCCTGAACAAATGTCTACTTTTTTACCTTATGTGTATCACAAATGATGGATTTCAGAACCACATTGATGGGAAAGTATCAAAAAACATCAACAAGTTACTAAAACTACTTGGATGGATTTAAATACAAGTAATGGAAATATTTTAAAATCTTCGGGAAGTTTTTTAACTTTGACTCATAAGTTGTTTTACTTTTCAAAAGTTAATTCCTTCCACCAATCAATATGTACTAATCCCCTTAACTTGTTTTTTGTAACTTTATATGAAGATCGAGTGATGTTGTCAATTTTCTTTCAAGATGTATACCCTTGTAAGTTTTGTGTGGTTCCTAGTCGCTGACACTCAAGTTTCAAAACACAAGTTACCGCTTCTTCTTGGAGTTAAACGCAACTATTGAGTTCGTCTCAAGTATTTAAATCTATCTAAATCTTATCAGCTGCTTCTTAGAGACTCACGTTTTGCCGAGTCACGCCGTGGAACACCGGTGGACTTGAGAAATCACTTTGTGCAGGGGTCACGGCCCCGCTCGGGCATACAACTAAAGTGCTTATCTATTTAAAGACGACTCGTGCGCAGCCCCAGGAGCTCGGGAGGAGACATCTGAGCAGCCAGTACGTCCCTTCGCTGTCACTGATCCTCTCTGTGGCAAAGCTCTTTGACAAGGTCGGTCAGACTCAGCGTGAGGTTTCACGTTGACTGTACACACACAGAGTTGTCAATAAGGGCATTCGATACAGTCCGAATAGTCAGGTCAGAGAATCTAATAATAGGCTTAGATGTAGAAAACAAGCTTGTACAGTAACAATCACTTGCCTGTTTAGTTAGAATAAAGAGAAGCAGTGAAAAAAAAACATGAAAAGAAGTTTTGTTCGCTAGTGGTCTGTGAGTTTGTATCATGTGAAGTTTGTCATGTGGCTGGGAGGTTTTCAAGGCTATTTTTAAGAAGGACCCTTTAGTTTATGTCAAATAGCTTGTGTGGGGCCCTAGAAAGGTTAGACTGCAGGGAAAGACAAATAAGGCTTGTGTGCATGAGATTACAAACACACAGTAGATATGGCTTTTGTTTTGTGACTATTTAGAGTTAACAACTAAATGCATAACACAACTATCTCCAAACACAACTTTCTGTTTATTGTTTTAGATTTTTAACTTTACGTCTTCCATTTAGAGAAGCATTTTGGCTTCAAATCTAAATGGTAAGAACTTTATTGTGACCTGAAAATTAACCCATAATAACAAATAAGTACTTGATCTTGCTGCCATGGATTGTAGAAAACAAATGTTTTATTATTTAAGTGTGATTGGTTAAATACCTATGAGTGCAAAATTAACTTTTGATCACAAGACAAAATCTAAATCAGTTTGTGTTTTTCCCAATTTGCAAGCTTTTGTTTTAATAAAATGTACAAATTAAATAATAAAATAGATATTTGAATCTTTTTCCATCAAGGATATTCCAGGAAAACGTTCCAATTTGTGGACATTTTATTTTTTGTGTAACAGTAAAAGTCACAATTAGGGACACTTTTGTAGAACGTTACTATTAAAACAAGATGACAGGAACGTCAGCCAGAGACAACAAGCAGCTGATAATTTGATTTTAGATTTTGTTTGAATACACGAGAGCGAATAAAAAAAAATTAAACTGTCATGTCATTGATCACCGTTAGTTAGGTGGAGTAAACAGGATTTGCTGCATGTGCCTGATGTGTCAATAAGGAGAGGGACGTTACAAGACTAAGAACAAAAAAGGCTGATGTTTTTTTACATTTAAGCTTTGGAACGATCTTCCTCTCTCTTTGCGCTTGATGGAGTCTACTGACTCCTTTAAGAAACATCTTAAGACGTTTCTATTTGTTCAGGCTTTTCCTTGCTTTTCTGGAACTCCTGCTGTGTTATCAGTTGTATCTTGACCTTTAAGCGCTTTGTGACCCTGGTCTGGAAAAGCGCTATATAAATAAAAATGACTTACTTACTTACATTTAATTTCCATTGAAATCCAAAGTAGTGGTTTTGCTAGTTCTGCATTTGTTTATAGGGGAATGAAATAACTGACTAATATTGTTAGTAAAGATAATCGCTATAATAAGCCATGTGCATGAACAACTTTTAAGAAACAACAACTTTTTTCACAAAGACAAAGTTGTAGTTTGTATATTTCTTAGGTCTCAATAAGAAAAAAAAGGAAAAAACAGACATTATTTAACTTACTGGCTGAAAATAAAACACACATATATATTTACTTACATGTCAAATAGATTCCATTAAAATACTCATTATATATAATTTAAACAGACTTTTAAAATAACCACAACTACGCAGGATTCCCAACTTTTCTTTGTGGTCAAAGTCAGCTTCATCTTTCTCTGTTTGTTTTTTTTTTCCAACTTCTTATATAAACAAAGGGATGGATCGATCTCACCCTATACGTCTGCACTACCATGGGATGGAAAGAGACTACAAATGATAATATTAAGTCACATATCAGGTTCCAGAACTCCCCCCCGGGACAGCGTCACTGTCTCGGTTCTATGACCCCCAGCCCAGCCACACAACCTTGGATCGATGCATGCACACAACAACAGACATGTTTCCCACGGTGGTCTCCTGCATCCCCCGCTATGACAGTTAAGAAAAGGGAAGGATTTGCCGGAAGTTTTTGTTCATTCACTTACATGACAAGTCGGCCCTTCAGTGTTCTGTTGTGGCGGGTCACGAGCGGAGGATGTGAGGCGCCATGTTATCTCAAAGTTTTGCCGTGAACACGGAAACACTAGCGCATCTTTCGCGGGGATGAAAACACTGGCCGAGCGGACTCACGTGTCTGCGGTGCGTGCAGCCTGTGAAGCTCGCGGCGTCACTCTTTGCTCTTCAGGGAGAGGAATTCCCGATATCATGCTGACGTCAGCAGCCGGGGGAGCCAATCAGCGCCGCGGCTCGTCGGTCGTCGTGGTTACACGCGAGGAGGGGGCGGGGCTACGGGGATATGTGAGGGGAGGGGGGGCGGAGGAGAGGTCGCCGGCCGGCTCCAGCTCGACGCTGATTGGCTGCCGCCTGTGAGGTTGTAAACATCCTGGACCGGGAAGAGAGGAGAGGAGAGCAGGACGAAAAAAGAAGGAATGTTTTACAGTTGAACCGAAACATTTTTTTTTAATTTTCACTCTTAAAACAGAGGCAACTACACAGGAATGCTTCCCGAAATGCTTGTATCTTAAAAGCATATTCATTACCATGTGGTTGTATAATAATAAATAACATTTCAAGTGTATTTGCAATTACAACGTTTATGTTTATTTAAAAACCAAAAACACTTGTTTGTGAAGCCTAAATAATGAAATATACACATGAAAATTATTTCTATCTCTACTCTCTGGGATACCTTTCTTAACTCTATTGGGGCTGCTGTGTTTATCTCTATGTTCTTTTAAAATATGTATTTTAATTGTGTATTGTTTTGATTGTTTAAGCGAGAAACAATCTGCTTCATTTTAAATTTGTATTTTATTTTTTGTCTAATTTTGAACACCCATAACTCACAGTGCAACTCTCGTCACTTGCTTCCGGGTCAAAGTGAACGACCTCCGCCACTTACATATTTATTCCTAGAAGCCACGGAGGTCGTTCACCTTGATCCAAAGGCCGCACAAGGGTAACCTTGACCGCATTTATTTTCGGGCCACCTTGACCCGCAGGACACACAAGGATTAAAGCAACAATTTTGCCTGCGCCCACGACAGATCACCACGTAACTTTAAAAATGCTTGATGGCACAGTTTTATTTATTTAAAGAACTGAGAGTAATAAGTAGTGATGGGTTGATGAGGCCTCATGATACAGATGTGTAGTGAAGACACTGTATCATGATGCAGTGTCTTCATTTTTAAAGGCCACTAGATGTCACTCTGCTTCATAATGTTTGATCTGATATAATAATTAAATGAAACCTATTAATTTTCGCCATCTATTGGTCTTTCAACAATGCACAGCTGTATCATGAGACCTCATCAACCCATCACTGCAGTAAGTCCCTCATCATGACGATGTCTTGAAGTTGTGACTTAATAAAGTTCTCCCCGATTGAAATCTCGAGAGGTTACAGGAGCTCAGTCCATTATGACGTAATAATGGGCTTCACTCCTAGCCAGTTTTTCTTTGTTTATACAACAAGTCCCTTGGAGGTGTAGACTTCTGGGATTGATAGATTGATAGAGAAACTTTATTGATCCTTCTGGAGATCTCCTTCGGGAAATTGATTGACGCACGATGACCAAAACTTGACCTGTCACATATAACTACAGCAGAGTGGTTGTGGTCAAGGTAAACAAGATTTCATCTTCAGAAAAAGGAAGGGTTTTCAGTGGGCTGGGCTCAAGCACGCATATTTTCTAATATTAATACTTCAATTAAAAGAGAGTTGTGTACAATCGAACACATCCTGATGAGTACAATAGAGTTCCAATATCTATTCAAGACACACTTAAATCAACACATTAGTTGCCCTTTAATACGTTTATCACAAAGTAACGAATTGTAATTCCTTCTAAGTGAATGGAACAACAATAAAAAATACAACGAATATTTTCTGATTTTGTGTCGAAGAACTTTTTTTCCTAATATTTTTTTCAGTAGTCGAAAATTCACATTCATTACATGGAAGTTTAGACCAGATAAGAAAATTAGTGCACATATTAATGAGAAGTTATTTCTGCCACTTTAAATTCTTCACAAAATAAATGTTGATTTCAAAGTCAATTCATGTTTTTCTTATTTTCAGTTTTTGACAAAACTATAAAAGCAATGGTAGCCAAAGAGCCACCATTTCTCTGTATCTTTTAAGGTGTTATTTGGCTTTCTTTCAAGGTTTTAAAGGCCCACTTATCAGAAAGTAGACGACAGAAAAGTGCTGTTGAATCCATTGTATCAGCAAGAGATAAGCACTGCCCTTAATGATTGATTGTGGTTAAAGGAATTGTTGAACTGGATTAATTACATCTGATTTGGATTCTTGCCTCAACATGTCTAGATTTTGCTGAAGCAAAACAGTTGTTGAGAAAACATTTTTGCAGCAACAACAGGAGCCTTGGAGGAAAACATGTTGATAACTAATCTTCCCGTCAGACAGAACCTTGTTGACCCCTGCCGCACAAAACCTTCATGCAAACAGCTGGATGGTAACAATACAGACCTGTTGAATTCTGTGTAGCAGATAGTTTTTGTACAACACGACACAATCATTTCATGACTACAATTGGGAGTTCCTCACTACTTGACTCTTCTGGGTATCTCAAAATCAAATGTCCTTCAGCTAAATCAAAATGAAATAAGGCTATGTTATTGGAAAAAGGAGGGATTTGAAAGAAAAGGAACAGTTCAATCCTTTTCAGTTTCCAAATGACACCAATAAATCTGTGGAGAATCAGGGACAAAACCTTGTTCATTAATTTCATTTTTATTTCACCAATGTGAGAACCTAACTCAACTCTCCTGAATTGATGTTTCAACTGTTGAAGTCTTCCTCTCCAAGATGCAGTAAGTCCCTCATCAAGACCATGTTTTGAAATTATTACTTTATAAAGTTCTCCTCGTCTGAAATCTCGGAGAACAAGAGGTTACAAGAGCAGAGTCCATTATGATGTAATAATAGTCTTCACTCATCCTGCAGCCAGCTGTAATCACGCCCGCTTTGTTTATACAACAAGTCCGTTGGAGGTGGAGACATCCGGGATTATTGACGGGAGGTGAAAATCCTAGATGCTTGACCAATCACAGCAGAGTGGTTGTGGTTAAATAGGGTGAAATAGATTTATTCACCATAAAACAAAACGTTTTCAGTGGGCGGGGCTTAAGCACATTTTCTAATGTAAATATTTTAATGAAAAGAGAGTTTTGTACAAACATACACATCATGATGATACAAAAGAGGTCCAAGATCAATTTAAGAGACACTTAAATAAACACATTAGTTGACTTTTAATAACTGAAACAATTTTTGTCCAAAGAGAAATAAAATATCCAATCTGTAGTATAAGGATTAAACACGAGACAAAAATGTGATTGAATTATTGATTCTTTAGAAACCAACTTTAGGTTTCTATCCAAGGATTTCATGTAGGACAAACAAAAGACTGTTTAACTACTAAATTACCAGTAGAACAGTAGAACACACCCAGTAAGGTCTTTTAGTTTAGTTTAGTTTTATCATCTGTGTCTTTGAGGAAAGCACTTAGAAGTTCAAAACTTCAAGTGAAGATATCTGGTAACAGCTAAAAGGCCCATGTTTCTTTCTGCAAACTTGAAGAACATACTGAACTAAGACAGAGAGCATTCATGGTACGCTTGGTCGCGTTCTGATACGAAAATGTAAGTGTGAGTCCATTGAAGACTGCATACTGTAGACTCCAACATCTGGAGATGGTACCATCAACACCAGCAACGCATTCCAAGGCAGAATAAATAGATTAAAGAACGATGTGCCTCATTGGTAATGGTTGATAAATGCATACTCTGATTGCACATTACGTTGATGTGGCTGATAATGAATTCCTCTGTCATCCCAACTTTGTCACAGGCAGTCTTCCTGATGAATTTCAAGAAAGCGTCGCGCCGTGTTTAAATTCAACACCGTGAGTCAATTTGTGTGCTTAAGACTCTACACTGTCAAACCTCGCTCATTAAGTAAGTGTGCGTTTATCATCGCTGCATCTAATGAGGTGACTTCAACATAACACTGTATGAGGAATGTTCCTTGTGAGACACTCATCAAATCCTAATTGCTGCAGTCTCCCTATAGAAAACGCACGTTTTAAATAGCCATGAACAAAAATAAACAAGAGAAGAAGGCGTTTTGTTTTTACAACAGCAACTACTAAGCTGGCGGAAAAAGCTGGCATTAGATGGAAGAGAAACGTTGACAATGCTTTCGTGTACTCCATTGACAGCACAATGTAGGAGGACCGCTGTATAAAAACATCTCCTCAACACTATTGAAGCTATTCTTTGTCTGTACAAACAACAAATGACCCATTCACCCGCGTGCAAAACAAAAGCAGCTGACCTACTTAATTGTGTGTTTTACAACAATGTGTTTGTTAAAGGACGATGCAGCCTTTCTTTGGGGAGTTTGTATCTTCTCCAGGTACTCTAAATCAGGGGTCCTCTACCCCTTGTTCGCGGACAGGTATCGGTCCGCAAAGAATAAAGTATAAATAATCTTTTCTATAGATTATTATTATTTTTATTTTGAAAAAAACACCAGGTTTACTCTTAAATAACATTATTATTATTTAAAAAAGAAAGTTCTGTTTCAAAGTCCTCATTTCATATAAATAATGCTAAAACAGAAACTGACATACTGGCAAAAAGTTTCTAAAAGTAGGTCTCACAGTTGGCGTACATGTCCTGCACCAGTCTAACATACTTCTCTGCCACTTCAAACTTCCTCATACAGTACCATAGTTCCTCTCTCTGCACCTGTCATAGGCTTTTTCCAGATCTACAAAGACACAGTGTAGCTCCCTCTGACCTTCTCTGTATTTCTCTACCAGCAAATACTGCATCTGTAGTACTCTTTCTACGCATGAAGCCATACTGTTGCTCACAGATGCTGACTTCGGCTCTCATTCTAGTTTCCCCTACTCTTTCCCATAACTTCATTGTATCATCAACTTTATTCCTCTGTAGTTACTGAAATTGCAGCAATTCTGAACATCACCCTTATTCTTAAAAAATAAACTATTACACTTGTTCTCTATTCCTCAGGCGTCTCCTCACTCTACACAGGATCGTGTTGAATAGTCTAACCAGAAACTCCACTGCCTCCTCTCCTAGACACTTCTCCGCAGGTATATCATCAGGACCAACTGCCTTTCCATCCATGCCTTTCTATCCTTAATCACCCGAACCTGCTGCACATTTGAATAACTAAATAAAATGGAAAAACATGTCGAAAATAAAATGCTTGCACTTAAAATGGATCTCGTCCCTGTGGCCATCTTAGTTGAAAATAAAACCTTTTTTCCAATCATTTACACAAACAGTTTTTTTTAAATATATATTTACAGTACAATCTACCGTTCTCCTCCTTCAGCCATGGTTTATGTTTAGAAATAGTTTGTGTCTTTATTATCCAATCATAGATAAGTGAGGTCAGCTTGCTACCCTACTGAGAAGACCTGAGCCAAACTTTTTTTCAGAGGGGTTTGTATTGTTGCAGTTCCAAGTTTGGAGCATTCAAGATAACTAGTCAACCATACAGATGCACCAATGAGGCCACAAATAGGAAATTGATTTTCCCATGAGGCCCCACAAGTAGTGAGAGTCTCACTACAAGCCAGTGCTGGGAAAAATATCATGTATATATGAGCTGAGCAATACGATGGATTACAAAATCAATTTGCACTCACATTTACTAATATCAGTACGTCTTCAACAGATATAAAAAATATATGGATTAAATAAAAGTAACTTTATGGAAAATTGAAAGAAGAAAATGGAATGTTTTTAGAATTACAACAATGAATATTTGTAGAAATACACATCTAAAATTAAACAAGTAAAAGTTACCTATAAATCAGTAAAAATGTTATAATATCCTCAGCAAATTTCCTTCTTAAGCCCATGTATTGTAAGTGTTTGCTGGAGGTCACGACTTGTTGAGAACTATATAACCACCCCCACCGAAAGACCAGGATATATATGCGGGCTAGTGGGTTTTGAGATGATGCCCTATTTTTAGCACAAAAAAAAACTTCCTAGCTGCGTGATGGAGTCTTCTGTATTGCCGGTGACATGTCTAACACCCACAGCCTCCAGTGAGCTGGAGTCAAGCAGCCTCCTCAATAACAAATTTGCATTCGATGGAAAGTTTCTGAATGCTTAAACTTTTCCTCTCTAGACCCATCAAAGATGAGCTGAGACGCTGGTTCTAAAGAACAAACGATCCCACACACTCGTTCCGTCTGACAAAGTAAATAGCTCCGGTAATCTCTTCGCAGTTTGGAGATTTATTAAATTATACAATGCAGATGAAATTGTGTGAAGCCGTTCTTGTTCTAGGAAGCACTCGTGAAGTGCTTCTAGAAAATAAATCTCTTAATATCTATGTGTCCTTTGGGAAAGTTTATTTCCAACTTGTTATTCATGAGTCTTGCACCTGCACTAACTCTGAAAGTTGTCACAAAGTATTGACGAGATATTTCAGAATTACATTAGGAAGCGTTGTCAAATTGGCTTTAAGATGTTTTTGTCTTTCGCAGAGAAGCCTCAGCACATGACTAAAAATAGTCACGAAGAAACATGAACTTATCAGTCCCGTCTTCATTAAAACTGCCATTTCCACCCTGGGCTGTTAGAGAGTGACATTTTCCGAACCAGCCAATCAGGACGCCGAACGATAAGTTCAAGAGTTCAGTGTAATCTTTACTGAATGGATTATTAAATTAAACTTCCCAGACAGTACTTTTACATCTTGAAGATTCAGTACAGCTAGTGTATAATGATGTTGGCCGAACATTTTATCATCTGAAAGTTAATGAAGTTCATCAACGTTTTAATTCCCCATAACTACCATCATTTAAAAGCTGCACCAAGAAAAATCTCAAAGAAAACTATCATGTACACACTGTATAAAAGCCCATCTTAAGCCACAGGTATCCATTTGTAACATATTAACGACTTGCTATTTCTTAGATCCTTCCCAGATGCAAAACAAATAGACTCAAGGAAGCATTCATTCCTAGGGCTATTAGATTGTTTAATTCTAAGTTTGGGGGCAGGAGTGGAGTAAAAGTATCATGATGTTCTATTCTATGTCAATCTTTGTATCCTTTGTCTTTGTTATTTTTCTTTGATCTATGTTCATTATCTTTAGACTTATATTGTATCATCTTGTTCTTTCTCTTTATTCTTGTTCTTATTTTATTTTTATTTATTTTTATGAATAATTGCTGTATTGCTGTCTAATTGTAAAAAAAACAATTTCCCGAAGGAGACCTCCTGAAGGATCAATAAAGATCAATCTATATCTAACCTAACCTAACCTAGATAGAAAAGGTTCTTATGGAACATTACTTGTAACACAGCAGTAAAGCAGAAAGATAAATATGTATAAATAACCAGCCTACCAGAAGATTTATCTTTATGTTATGTCACAGCGTCTTTTTGCAACGAGTCAACTCTTAAGGCCGTCATCACCTCCTGGAGCGTTTTAACCTGTAAAAATGTATAGATTAGCCGCATCCTTGTATAAACCTTAGGGTTCAAAGTCTGCGAAAAAGTAGCAACTTTAAATTATGATATTAGGGTAATTTGAATTATCTGTTTTTAATTCCATAAAAGACGACATCTTCAATAATATACACACTATATTAAGCAAAAAGGTAATTTTATGCTATATTCACAATGACAATAACCATTGTATTTAAAGTCACCATGTATGCAGTACAAGAGCACCTCAGGGGACAGTACTGGCCCCTCTCCTCTTCACCATCTATACTTCAGACTTCTGCTACAACTCAGAGCTGAGTCTCGTCCAGAAGTATGATGACGACACTGCCATTGTTGGATGCATCAGGGACAACAGCGTAGACGAGTACAGAAGTCTGATACGTAACTTTGTCGACTGGAGTGAGAGAAACCACTTGCAACTGAACACCCCAAAGACCAAGGAGCTGGTCTTGGACTTTGAGAGGTCCAGGACAAAGCCATGTCCAGTGTCCATCAGAGGTGACGAGGCGGAGAGAGTTCACAACTATAAGTACCTTGGTGTGTGGCTGGACAGTAAACTGGACTGGTCCTGCAACACAGACCATGTGTATAAGAAAGTTCAGAGTAGACTGTACTTTCTGAGGAGGCTCCGATCATTTAACGTCTGCAGGAAACTCCTCTGCATGGTCTGTGGTGGCCAGTGTCCTGTTCTATGTTGTGGTGTGTTGGGGTGGGAATTTGTCCAAGAGGAGTGTCAACAGGTTGGACAGGTTGATCAGAAAGGCTGGCTCTGTGGTTGGCATGAAGCTGGACTCACTGGTGACAGTTGCTGAGAGGAGATCATTGAACAAACTACTGTCCATCATGGATGATGACAGTCATCCTCTGTACACTGTCATAAGTGAGCAGAGAAGCAGATGGAGCACGAATGCTCCTCCCATGATGCAACACTAATAGACTCAGGGACTCATTCATTCCTCATGCTGTTATATGGTTTAATTCTGAGTTTGGGGGCAGGACTGGAGTAAGAGTATCAGGATGTTCTGTTCTATGTTAATCTTTGTATCCTTTGTCTTTGTTATTTGTCTTTGATCTATGTTCTTTATCTTTAGACTTAAAATGTGCCATCTTGTTCTTTCTTTTTATTTCTCTTTGTTCTTGTTCTTATTTTTATGAATAATCGTCTGTATTGCTGTGTCTAATTGGAAAAACAATTTCCCGAAGGAGACCTCCTGAGGGATCAATAAAGTTCTACCTACCTACCTACCTACTACTGCTGAACATTGTGTATTCTACTAGTCCAGTGAAGTCATTTTATAATGGTCCTCTACTAATTTAGTGGTGCGTGTGCGTGTGCGTGTGTGTGGACAAAATTGTTTGTACCCTTCCAATAAAGAGCGGTTCACTTTGAGCCCTAGCTACATGCTAAAGAATGGGTGTGTCCCATTAATCTCCTTAATCCTCAATCTCATTCCTCAAGATCAAAATCTGCCTGCCAATACTCTAGTGTAAGAGCTGTAGCTTCCTCGGTTTTAAGAATTTTTGGGGCCGTCCTTGGCAGTAAGTGGTATCCCAGAATGCCTTGCCTACAAATGCAAGTATTTACTTTAATAAAAATGTAAAAAATACAAAAAACACACAGTTGTCTTAGTTTAATGTCATTTCTATGGATTACATGCCTCTTTGCAGTATGCACTTTATTTTTTGCCTATAGTTAGCATCACAGTTTTCTTCGATCTTGAAGTCAGTCAGCGTAATTGTTAATACGGTGAGAAGTAGACACTCTGTGTTCGGTATTTGGTGTGAACTACACTGAACTACAGACGGCTGGAGCAGGTCACAGGAGACCAGGAAGAAAATGGAGGACATGTGTCATGTGTCTCTTGCTACATAAATAATAGAAGCGTCTCTCCAAGAAAAAGGAAAACTGCTATCACAGCAGCCATTAGTGCAGTGTCTTTCAAAGGAACCTCATGGTAATAATGGGTCGGTGGAGGAGGTCTTGGGGATGGAGGTAATCATGGGAAGATCTCTTTATAAATGAAAAGTATCTCAGTCTTTCATGAACAAAAATATGGTTTGGAGGATACATTTGAATTTTGGTTTATATAATCTGCAAAGAGCGTAGAGTATCCATTAATCCATCCATCTATCCATCTATCCACCTTCAGCATGCCAACTCAAACCCTGACACCTCATTGTGGCAACAAATCAAATATTCCCCTCAGATTGTTTTTGAGCAACTCAAAGTCACATGTTTGAAGATTTTGTTGAGGGAGCTGCCGAGATTACCCTTGTTTGCTGACAAAGCTGCTTGGCTTCATTAGAGATTACACAAATAACCCACAGTTTCTCTGGCATTTGCACGGACAAGTGTAGTAAGTGAGAGTTTATGTGTCGGGGCTTCTTCTGTGCCTGATGGATTGCTCATTGGTGTAGCCAGTCAAATCAACTTCAGGATACCAATGATGGCATTACACAAAGATTCAGATTATTTTTTATTTAAAACTTAAAGTGAAGCATACTGTTAAAATTACAGCTTTTAATAACAGTTTTACTAAATGATAACTGATCGACCACAGTATGTCAGGCTGAAGGTCATCACTTCTGACACTGTGGTGTGCAGTACAGGAGCACCTCAGGGGACAGTACTTGCCCCTCTCCTCTTCACCAACTACACTTCAGACTTCTGCTACAACTCAGAGCTGAGTCTCGTCCAGAAGTATGATGACGACACTGCCATTGTTGGATGCATCAGGGACAACAGCGTAGACGAGTACAGAAGTCTGATACGTGACTTTGTGGACTGGAGTGAGAGGAACCACTTGCAGTTAAACACCTCAAAGACGAGCTGGTCTTGGACTTTAGGAGGTCAAGGACAAAGCCACGTCCAGTGTCCATCAGAGGTGACGAGGTGGAGATAGTTCACAACTATTAGTACCTCGGTGTGTGGCTGGACAGTAAACTGGACTGGTCCTGCAACACAGACCATGTGTATAAGAAAATACAGAGTAGACTGTACTTTCTGAGGAAGCTCCTCTGCATGTTCTACCAGTCTGTGGTGGCCAGTGTCCTGTTCTGTTCTGTGGTTTGTTGGGGTGGGAATGTGTCCAAGAGGAGTGTCAACAGGTTGGACAGGTTGAGCTGAAGGGCTGGCTCTGTGGTTGGCATGAAGCTGGACTCACTGGTGACAGTTGTTGAGAGGAGATCACTGGACATCATGGATGATGACAGTTATCCTCTCAGCACTGTCATCACTGAGCAGAGAAGCAGATGGAGCACGAATGCTCCTTCCCAGATGCAAAACAAATAGACTAAGGGACTCATTAATTCCTCGGGCTATTGTACAATTCTGAGTTTGCGGGCAGGAGTGGAGAGAAAAGATGATTATATTCTATGTTAATCTTTGTATCCTTTGTCTTTGTTGTTTAATCTATGTTCTTTACCTTTAGACGTATATTGTGTCATCTTGTTCTCTCTCTTCATTTCTCTTGTTCTTGTTCTTATTTTTATTTTTATGAATAATCGTCTGTATTGCTGTGTCTAATTGGAAAAACAATTAGAACAATAAAGTTCTACCTAACCTAAATGAGTCACGATTGTTTAAAATGATAGACTCGCCATTACAGGAAAAAATATGAATGTCAAAAATCATATTCATGAGACATTTAACATTAATCCACCAATGAATTGAAAAATAATCTAAAGCCACATACATTTTTTCTAGTTTTTGAGTTACTTAGGTGTTTGAAGTTAAGGTAATAGGCTTTGGACAAAAAAAGAAGAAATCAATTGACTTCTTTTTCACACTATTCTGCTGTAACGTAACAGAGAGGATGAGTCTTTAAATCCCCCCCTGAAAGAAGAGCTATAGGGGAAAAAAGAAAGAAAAATATGCATTTATATTGGCCAGTCCCCGCTCTAAGATGTCTGTTTAAAACCAGAGTGGAGAGGGGTGCAAATATAAAAAGGCACTACGAAGCAAAAGGCATACATTTCTATCTGAACTACCCAGATATCAGAGTGCTGAGAACAGAGAGACTTGAGAGGTTGAGGGCGTCATATCAAACATCAAACACAAAAACGATAAGATCTTTTATCCAACATCCGATGGCAACAGAAGCCTCATGAAGACTGGATAGAAACTGATCCAGAGTAGCTTGGAGGTGGTTACGATGGAAACTAGAGGAAGACATTGAGGAATTATCTTAATAACACATCAGGAGAACAGAGTCAATGGCTGATGAGGTTAAACAATTAACTAGGAGGTTTAGACTAGAGAGAGACTCAAGTGCAGATGTTACAACCAAACAGACAGGATAAAACAACAAAATGTAGTCTCATTCACTGGGAGGACAAAAACATTAGGAATGAGACAAAAAAGTAATCCACGAATAGATAATCTACATACCAGGGATTGACGATTATAGCGTCTTTTGCTGCAGAAGAGATTAGGGCAATTTATGTGAAAACCGAACTCTCTGTAATAATATACTTAGACAATAAGCAGCGGACAGGATAAAAGTACAAAATAACGATTTAATATACACAAGAACTCCAGAATATGCACAGGATGGCAACAAGGTCTGAAACGTAATAATCCTAAAAGCAAACAAGTCCAGAGTCCTTTCTCTCAAAAGATGGTTCAGGGAAAAGAAGGGGGTAGGTTCCGACAGGGCAGCAAGACGCACAATCCACGGAGGGAGGAAAGAAAAAAATTCAAAACAAACACTCACCAAAAACGGAATAACAAAAAACGCTGACTTGGAAACTGTCAAGTACAACAACATCCGAGGAACAAAGTTGTAACTGCAAGCAGGTAGCGCGTAGCAGAGTCAAAAATTGACCAGGTGGGACTGTAAACGAGCTGATGCTGCTGGCTGGGGCTCAGCCCCTTAAATCCCTCAGGGCTGATTGATAGATCACCAGCAGCTATGGAACTTGTCAACCTCTTTAAGGAACCGGACCTGTTTAATGTTAAAGAAAAAGAAAATAGCCAAGCAGGAAGTACTATGGCAAAATAAAACCAAACATCGTGACAGTCTCCTCACCTACTCAGATGTTTCATATGTTGAAGTCTTCCTCTCAAAGATGCAGTAAGTCCCTCATCATGACGATGTTCTGTAAAAGTTTTTACTTTATAAAGTTCATTCCTGTGTGAAGTCTCGCAGAATGAGAAATTACGAGAACGGAGCTCATTTTACATATTACAGGACGGTGGTCTTCCTGCTTTATTGTATTATGAAGTTGATTTTACTCACATCATGTTTATATAGATGGTTGCATTTGTTATGGTTGTGCTTGGCTAAAAGATATGTTTTCCAGGTACGTCAGTAAAAAGATGGTGAGAACCACTATGAGAGATGATACCACTGGTTAAGAATTTCAAGCACAAATAAGTGGTTTAAAAAAAGTCCTTGACCGAGCTATGCACTGTGCCAGTGTTTTTATTTTTATATTTTTTCTTGGTTTCACAAATCACTCATTGACTGTTTGACATATCTCAATAGACAAGTTGTTTTAATTTTATTAAAATAATTGAAAGCTAACATATTTTATAAAACCTTTACTTTTATCTCTGCCTAGTAAAAAATTGTTTACAAAGAAAAATGTAATACATGGACACACATAAAGTACAACAGGACCTTTAGACTTTAAATAATTTTTTTTAAATTAGTATACTGTTATGTCAGAAAGCTGAAACTCAAAGAACTCATATCGGAATTGGTTCAAAGTCACAATAATTTTACTTGTATAAGGAGAGAGGAATGTACATTATCATGTCGTGGTTTATTTTTTTCAAAAGAAAAATAACGTTTTCGCTTGCATCTTTATGCTCCGTGGTAAATTATTGATTATCCAAAAGACAAAAACAAAGGTCACAAATTGGAAAAACACAGACTTGATTGAATTGGTCTTGGATGAAGGATGTGATGGTGAGTGTTCTACCTGATGGTTAATCTGATTAACCCTTGTATGTGTCATCTACATGTGCAGTCTCTTCCCAGCACAAGCAAAGCAATGATTTAAAACGCTTTTATATAAGATTAAGAAACTTTTATTGCCAGAGTTGAAAATACAACATAGGTTGGTCTCTATGATGGCAGTACAGAATTATAAATGAAACATGACAATACACAAAAGAAGCAACAGAAAAAAACAAGTTGATATATGTGGTTGAGTAAATACATACAAACATACTCAAGCTCAGTATTTTCAATCATATGACTTCAAGTTAAAGCAGAAACTTTAGGTAAACTAGACTTGAAAATAGAATTTAAAAACATTTTGTTGTAATGTAAAATGACGTGATAAAACTGAACCACGCCAATCATTTAATATAATTTCGAAGATGCTTGACTGAAGAATACCTACAAAAAAGACATTAGGATTAACTCACAAAGACTGTGCACTAGTGAATCTAACATCCTTTATTCAGTGGCACAGTCCACCCGAAATTTAAGAGCTGCATTTCTCCAACAGAATCTCTCCAAACGATAAGAGTTGAGTTTTCCTCGCAGCCCCAAGTGTCCCGCTGATCGATGCAGGCATGCACACATAAATGGAGAACATCATTTGTGCTGAGAAATTTGCTGAACTTTCTGCAATCAGTGCCGTGAATATGGACTTTGCCATCAACCTCCCAGGACTTTGAGATAACTGCCACGTTCCAGTCAGACCTGCATTATTGTGCTATCACGAAAATGGACTCCTTTATTTTTTTATGTTACCTCAAACGGCCCTGTTTTTACCCGGAACAAAGGCATATTTCTAAATCGTCATCTGAGTTGAAACGTTCCCCTTGAGGATTTACTATTGGAAAACGCATGAAAATAATTCATACATGTACCTGTTGCCAGAAAGAAAATGCTTTCATTTCTTGCCATGAATATCAGCAAGAAACCTGCCGACAAACAGAAAGGATTTGTTAACTGCGCAAAATAAAGACCTTAAATGTCTTATATAAATGCAGAACTTGTTTGTTGGAAACTTGACAAAATTATAAATATTCATGAAATAGACTGTGAAATTATACATTCTAATTAGTCGTTTTTTTAATAGAACGCTGCACAGTAATTAAAAAAAGGCTGCTGAAGCAAGAGAGTGAATGAGGAGTGTATTTTTCATGTGTTTACAAAAGAACGTATATGATTAAAAATACTTGTTGCAAGTGCTTTTTTTATGAATAAATTGTCCTTTTTAGACGCGAGCCTAAAAGCTTAGTGGAAATCTTAAAATAAAGATAAAAAAAAAATGCTAAAACTGTTAGAAAAAGGGCAGCTAGCATAACCATAACTTAAAAATACGAATGCTAAAATGTGATGACCAGATGTGAGTTTTTGAAATAATGACATCATTGGTAAAGGTATGGGACAGAAATACATTTTGTTCTACAGCATTCACGCCTGGAAAGAAACATAAGCAGCTCAAAAACAAGACTCAACATCTCCCTCTGATGACTGAGGTAAGGCCTTGCAGTAGATCAACAGTCAAAGGAGCAACAGGGCCTCAAAATATTCCCACAAGTTAAACATACCAATGAGTTAAGCGCTATGGAAATATGAAGTTTTATTGATACTTTAATAACTGAAGACAATCCAGTGACATAAGCATTAAAATAAAAATAAGTAATTGGCTTTAAAGTGAAATTGAAAAAGGTGGGAATATCAAGTTTTATATATATACCTATATATATATATTTTTTTTCATTTTGTTTGCCTCTTAATGGGTTTCAACAGCAGCAGCAGTAAGATCTTTTTATTAGGGTATTTAATGCCTCCCGGTGGAGACACTGTTGCTTTTTTATATTTTGGATTCAATCATGTAAGTTCTATATAAAAGATATATTTCTCGATGTTGGATTTAACTTGGTTTATAATGTATATGTTTTGATGTTATTATTATTATTACCGTTATTGTTACCTACCCGTAAGGCTTTGAAGTTAAAAGTCCAGTGAATTGTTTTTTAAAAGCCCCCCCCGCCCAACCTCCATGCCATCACGGCTACTTGAACACAGTTGCTACCTTATTGCTGGATATTACTTTGATGCTTCTCGATATGCTTCTGTAACAGCAGGATCTCTGCCAGGGGGTTCTCTTTAGTGAGACACGCAGACAAATGCTGAGCAAAAAGTCCTTTATTGAATAACTCTCGCTTGTTATACACTCAGACACACATCCTTGAACTCTCTCTCTCAGTTGTTTTTTCGCCCATATTTTCAGATCCCCCACTATGAAGCCGTTTATATGATGAGAGTAGAAGTAGACAATGAAAATAAACACTATGCTGCGAGGAAAATTGTGCCGTTTATCATTTAAAGGGCAACTAATGTGAAAACCCAGTTTTCCTGACTTACTTCCATGTTTCAACTGTTGAAGTCTTCCTCTCCAATATGCAGTAAGTCCCTCATCATGACCATGTTTTGAAGTTATTACTTTATCAAGTTCTCCCCCGTCTGAAATCTCAGTGAACGAGAGGTTACGAGAGTGAAGCACATTATAACGTAATAATGGCTTCACTCCTCCTACAGTCAGCTGTAATCACACCCCGCTTAGTTTATACAATGAGTCCCATCCAACGGTTCCATTTCCTATCCAATCAATGGTGTCTCGCAAACAACTTGTGGTTTCATTTCCATATTTTTCCAGACCTTGTTGAACGTGCATCACACGCAAAGCAGGATTGTCGAAGTGATTGACACAACATCATATGGTCTTAGGCTGACACAGTTTGATTGACTGCTGTGTTTTAAAAAAAAACGTACTTTCCTTCAACAGCTGAGCAATAGTTTTCTTTGCTATTGGGTTCATTCATTAGTTGCAATTGGGGTGTGGATGGGGTCTTAAGCAATACAGTAAAACATGTTCTGTGACATTATACTAACTAGAAAAGCACACATTTATCCTCTACAATGCAATTATTTTATCAAGAAATATTCTCCTCCATTAATTTAATCAACACAAACGTGATGTCTTCTTTAGCATTTGAAATCACTTTGATAGCAATGAGCTCAACAGGATGGCAGGCTGCAACAGTGTCCAGATCCCGACGGTAATATGGTAGACCACTAATATATAATGAACTGTTTCTTGTCTCTTCCATTCCATTGAAATCTGTGTGTTTCAGATACTTTGCCAACAAACGATAATAGCACCTCCATTACCGATAAATAATCTGTTAGGTGATCATATTGGTATAAATCATAAGAAACGTTGAACATTTACTTTTAATTGAGACACTACAAATGGTTATAGCTCATATTTCTACAATCAATGTTTGAAAAACAAATACTTTCCTGGAACAATAATAGCTGTTGTCTTCAATGAAGGTCACATGACATAAGCTGGACGCTAATGAACCAGAATCCTCTTTCTTATAAAAAAAAACAAAAAAACGACTCATAAACATCAGCAGCTCGAGAGACGTCTACTTAGCAGTTGAGCTAAAAAATACAGAAAGAATCTTCGCCGCGTCAAAATCCTTTTGTCTAATATCCCGGAACTCCAGAGAGCTTCGGGTGAAGCAATTATCGCAGAGCTTTATTTTCACTCCTGCTGGAAAACAACTATGCAACGCTACCGCTACAAAATCTTCACACTGAACAAGTTTCGTGAGCAGGCAAAACTAATAAGCCGGTTAGTTCTGCCGCCGATGTTCTAAAGGTGTCTTTCCAGGTGCCTTCAGTCGAACCTTTTCTCCTGCACCCTGGAGAGGGATTGAACTAAACATACTGTTGATTCAGATGAACGAGAATGAATTGTGAAAGAACTGACTGATTGTGTTCCCGCGGCGATGTAGTCAAACCCCTGCTGTCCATGTAAATCACCTGCAGGCACAGAGGCGATGCTGTGGGGATGTATTTCCTCCAGGAACTCATGTGTCATTTCCTGAAGAAAAAAGGAACTATTGCAAACGTTTTGACCTGAAGACCTATAATGTAGGGGGGGGGGAAGGGGGGGTGTGTGTCTTGAGATAGACGTGGGAGCCAAGAGAAAGTCTTTATCTTCTTTGTAGGGCATTCTTCCTTGGGGTTCCTCCCAGGTTTCATTGAATTAGTAGATCAGAGTCAAACGTTACGAAGCAGAGACAGAGCTCTAGACGTAGCATCATCTACGTCGGTAGGATGGCGTTAAAGGAGGAGAGGGTCCATCGATCCACACTCAATTTTCTGGCCTATCGAATGCATGTTTGTGCACTACTTTTTCGCACACTGCACTGTGTGGACACACTTGTGTACTTAAAATATGAAGTGCAAGTGCAGAAGTGAGCGATTCCAAAACAACACTGGGGTGGCAGAAGGCAAGGCATTATTTGGCTGGGCGGGCAGGCAAGTGGAAACAGACAGGTGAAAATAAGCTCGATGAACTTGGCTGACCAAAAACTCTAATTCTTTGACGGTCAGGCACAGACGCACGGATTGGGAGGAGTCGTCGTGACAAGATCCAAACAGAACCTCTGTGGCTAAAGAGTCTTTTGGAAGTTCCACCATCCGTGATCGGTGATTCACTTCTTGCCTCTGTAGAACATAGGACTTGTCACAGAAGAACCGTAAATGGTTTGACATAAAACTGGAGGAAAATAAATATTTCAGTCACAGAAGGAGATCTCACAGTTCAAAATATTGTTTACATATCTTCTTATTTAGGTGTTTTAGTTTAAATTACCCTTTATTATCATCTAGACAGAATCTAAAATCTATTGAGTCAATTCACATAAATTAGGAAGGAACCTGTAATGATCTCAATGCTAGGATTACTAACCATATTATACCTACATGTGCTTATACTAATCATATGTGTTTAGGCTTATTTTAAATGTCCTCAATCCAGTGGGAAAGAATCTAGACAGATAAGCAGATTAAAATATCTCAGAATGTTTCAAGGTACGACCGTTAAAGCGTAATCAGCTGCAGAAGGAAGAGGACGATGATGAGGAATAAGGACCCCCTGCTGGGAACTTGAATAGCGGCCAATCAACACACCGACACCCTTTTTGGACCGCTGGGTTTTCACATATATGCCAGCTCGACAACAGACAAAGTGTGTTCTTCGCAACATTGCCAAGTTCCACCCACCTGTGCTACTGGTGCAGGCTGCTGACTTCAACTCCTGCCCAAGTCCACCTGCGATCCACTTCCTCATCTTACGGCGAGAAGCAAGCGTTTCTTTTAAAGCAGGCCACAACTACTTCCCGAGTTGTGGAAAGTCACCTCGAGTACTTTTTGTGCTGGCCATGACTTTGCCCGCTAAGTGAGCCTTCATGGAGCTAAACGCTTCTCCAACCTCTGAGTCAAATCGTTGACTCAGAAAACCCGATCCGCGAATAACCGGACCCCTCTTCGAAAGACCCCTTTCATCTTCTCCCCGTTTTCCTATCATCATCATCATCATCATCGTCATCTTCATCTTCGTCTGCAGCTCCTTCGTCCTCAATCCATTGTCAAGTAAGAACCTGACTTCCTTCTTGCCCAGATTGAATATGTCTGAGGGTTTAAATCTGCTGGTAGACATTTAGTAGGTTTTTATCTAAGATTCTTTCCCTTACTTTCTTGGTTACTAAATGTGCCCTAAAATACTCATTCTCTTCCCTTAAAAATGTCTGTCAATCATCATCACAGTTCGTTAATAAATCTATAAAACTGTACGTGTATCCCTTATAGTGTGTTAACAGTCAATTTAAGAGCCTCTTTTTCAGCAAAGAACATTTTCTAACGTTACGTAGTGCTTCGGAAAATTGAGATTGATTTCAAACCATCAACAATAGATCCAACATTTAAATTCAAAGCTATAAGAGATCAGTTAAATCAACCCCTTAATTCGACTACTTCTCTAGTTGTTGCCCCGATTTTCAGTAAATTCTATTTATATTCTTCCAAATTTGACCTTACCGGAATTTACAAGTTTGAAAATGATAAACCTAAATTCATAAGGTACTAGCACTACATGCTTTCCTCAACTAATTATTGTGTGTTTTGTTGGCTTGGAGAAGGTATTTGAATAAGTTTCTCGTTGAAAAGGTTTGTAAAAATGAAGGGTTGATGAGGCCTCATGATACAGCTGTGTATCGACACTGTATCATGATACTTCATTTTGAAGGGTCTTAGATGGCACTAGTTTCATTGAATTAGTAGATCAGAGCCAAACATTATAAAGCAGAGACTGCCATCTAGTGACCTTTAAAAATGAATAGAATGTATCATGATACAGTTCACGACACAGATGTATCACGAGGCCTCATCAACCTGTCACTGGTTTGCAACTAATCCCCAACAATAGGTAACGATATGGGTTGTATGGTAAATTAATTGATAACTAAATGAAGCTTCAGGAAAGAGTGTTCTTACTTTAAGCAAAATTTATTGAGCAAAAATGGCCATTTTTAGTCAGTAAGGAAACAGATTTGGGGTAAAATTTTCCAATCTGTGTCCCTCAAGTTTCTTCACGAAACCTTGGATGTAAATGAAAACCATTCCAACAAACCTGTCCACGACAGCGTGGGGGAACCTTGGACGTGCTCCCCCTCTGAGCTCCTCTAATCCACTCTCCAGGAATGATTGTTTATCTGGTTTTCCGGAAGGTACGAGCCATGTGATGTAGCCTCTCACCTGCTGCTCTGGGGAAGGAACGTGAATAATGAAGTGCCTTCAGGAAGCGAGATGAGACGATCAGTTAATTACGGGTATCTCTGTGATCTTCAGGCCGCCCAGAGGAGAGCGCTTATCTCCTTACATCCAATTATAACCATCTTTAATGTGATGATGTTTAAATGGATTTGGGAATTATTTCCAGGAAAATCCTTTTTAAAATGACACTAACCTCCCCCCCCCCCCCACAAACTGTTTGTTCACCAGGATGGCGTGGAACATCAGTGGTGGCCGTCGCAGAAATATCTTCGCCACTTACTGATGAAGGCGATCCACACATCATCGGGGGAGGCTACAGTAAAAAGGATCGGGATCACCGGGGACTGCTGGAGAATTTAATTAGTCCATGTTTACCTCTAACTCGTGATGCCAGCGGAACCTGAAGCGTGTGCACACGCCACGTCATTTATCCAGGCGTGCACACACACGAGCAGGAGCCTTTACACGGTAGGAAGTCGACGCTTTTATTCAGCGAACAGTCACGACGGCTCAGTTTTTGGAAGAAAAAACGAGGCTTCTGACAAATAATGTGTCATATTATTGTTAAGTCTTTATTTTAGTAAAAGCACTTATGAGTGAGAAGCTGGTGGGTTGAGGAGAAGGTAGAAGTGACAGTCACTACTACACTCAACTCTCACTGTTAATTCACTGTTAAATTAGGCCATTTTTCTTGTAAGGTTTGTGTTATTTAAATTTAGAAATAAGTTCCATATTAAAATTAAAGCCAGTTATAACACTTATCACAAGCGCTTCCAGAGAAATATTACCCAGAGTTCTTCCTGTTTATATCCCAAGGTATTTGGATGTTTTTTAGTTTGTCTTTTTGGACAAAGATAAAGACGAAGACAACTGAGCTCCTGTCGTCACTTTAAAGTTAACATACATTTTTGCATACAACTCATATAAGGAACAGATTACTCAGTAGAACTCAAGAAGAACATTTGTAAAATTCTAATTTTGGGGGAACTATCACTTTAAAAACATTTTAAATTCAAATTAAATCCAACACAACAATCAACCAAGTACATCGTGCCTCGTGTACGCTGCCTGGTACCGCTTTCAGCAATGAAGAAAAACGTTGCAAAATCTCATTAAATTGACACTTTCCCACGTTGACCAAAGCAAAACATCTCTTTCTGATGTTGCTTCATGAACGTTGTTGTGTAAGAAATTTCATTTCAATTAAATTTTTAATTTTACTATTTTGAAGGACTTGCGGAAACCCTTACCCCGTTTGTCTCACTAGCTTCACCAAAGTGATGCTAATATTGATCAGATAAAACAGGAAGTTTCTCAACAACTCACCTGCTTTCCTGAGTAAGATTTAGCATTAAGCATTAAGAAAAAAATATCGTGTTGAGCTTTTGTGAAGACTCTCCACTGCAGGATGCAAGTCGACAACACCCACCCAACCCCCCACCCCCTCCCTCAACCCCTCGCCTCAGTGTTGTGTAACAGCTTAATGTATGAATCCAGGCGAGTGGCACACATGCACACAATCTGCCTCAGCAATTAAACATCATTAACATGATCCCTGCGGTGTGTTTCCGCGCTCAGTGTGCTGCTGCTGCGCCGCCACACTCTCAGTCAGGCACAATTGGGTTTGAAAAAGAGACAAATCCCCTCGAGTCGAAGCTCTTTGAGAGCGGCTGAAGCGGAGACCGGGGGGATGATTCAAAGCTGCTCTTGAACAAGGATCGAGCCCAACTTTTTGGTAATCAAAAGTAGTTTATAATCAAAAATACAATCCAAGCATGTACAGTGTATTACAACAGTTGCTTCTATGCCTTTACAGAAAATGAAGAAATATATCCATTTGTGGACTATGTTACAAACAGCAAAAGAGACGGGATGGAGGTCGACGGGATCCAGAGGGTTTTTTGAAGGGTTCGCTTTGACCCCGATGACCTCCGCGGGGCCGAGCACGTCCTGTCCGTGAGACGCCGGGCCGAAAACACTTGCCGATCCAGTGACTGGAGTTATATCCAGAGGCTGTGGTGAGGTGAAGGACCTTGTCCGTGTTGCCGTGGAAACGTTTTCACACGGCGGCGTGAGGAAACATCTGAGGTCCTGTGATCAGAACTCTGGTTTCTGATTTCTAATTCAAGGCTTTTTTTTCCCCCCGCTTTGACCCCATGAAAGTCCTTTCGTCGGCGCCTGGTTTTTATGTGTTCTTGATGCCCTGGAAGCCACAGAAGTTCCAACGCTTCTCCAGACTCGCGCCGACGCCGGTCAGTTCCTGTCTGAAGGTGCAGGGCAGCCGGGAGAGCAGCGCCTCCACCTCGGCCGGCGTGATCTGAAGGAGACACATTACAAAAACGGATGAGGACCTTTTGAAGCCAAAAAAAAAAGAAAGAGAATCCTGCTTTAAAGGATGGATAAACATGGCGACGGCCGTGTCCGAAACGATCCGATTCTGTGTCTTCGCCGTCTTGGGATCTCGCCTCGCAGACACCGCGCTGCTAATTCTCTCTAATTAAAATGTTAATTACAGGCGCAATTACGAGCCGCGGTATCAACCGCAGGGTTCGTATCACAGGAACGACTCCTCGAGTAGAAGTTCATGTCGGAGTGGTTAACTCTGATATAAAAACTGAAGTTTTGAATAATTCCTAACAAGTTTGATTTATATTCTCTCTTCGTTTCAAAAGCAGTAACATTTGTTTTTCAGGTCAAAAGCCAGAGCAACTCATGTCCATTCTGTACTGCAACGATTCTACATCAGGGAGTCGAGCTGGCTCTCTGGAAAAGCGCTGGATTATATGACTAACTGGACAGAAAATCAAAGTTAACAAGGGAAAAAAAGAGAAAAAAAAAACTCGCTTTGAAAGAATTCTTTTCATCTAAAGTTCAATATTAAAATTCATCATCGAACCAGATTGTGCCGAGTCAGATTTAAATCTGAAATAAATGAGAAAAGAGCCACTCCACAGGGGGTCTTGAGTAAAACTATTAAAAAAAAAAACACCTTTTTTTTCAGCACCAACCACTGCGACCAGAAGTGGCTCGTGAGAAAACAAAGGACTTTTTAATTTTCGCGGCTATTAGGATCCCAGTGTTGCCTGGACTCGTAGGGAGATCTGACTCATGCAAATGAAGAGCCAGCTGAGAGAGATAAAAGAGCTCTCCATCTTTCCTGATCATTATTGGATTGAAATAAATCAGAATAATTAAATTAACCAACCCCCCCTTTTCCTAAAAAGAAAAAAAGGAGATGAGCAATGAGAGAAGTGGGTCGAGGAAGATTTTTTATTTTTTCTCTTCCAACCTCATTCATCCTGGCTTGAAGTTTTTTATGTAGGTTTTTTAATGTAGGTTTTACTTTCAGTGCATATGGACCTTAAGTATAGGTTAGTTTAGTCTGGTTTATCCATTACGTAAAGACAACTGGAGGTTTGTAACAATTGACATTTCAGTTTGTTAGCATTGTTGCGCTAATGGCTACATTCAAGTAGAACACCCTATTTATTGAAACAAAAATCACAAGTATGTGTCTAACAATTGAGGAAAAACTGAGAAAAAAACCCCAAAATATAATAGATATATAAAGTTTGTATCCATATCCGCAAAATTGAAATCAAAACGGTTGATCTAAACACCTGGGGCCTCATGTACTCGGGTTTTACGGACAAAAAAACCTGCTTAGCAACCTTTCCACGTCAAAGTCCATATGTATGTTCATAATTCCCGCTTCCCTGCTTCATTTAAATATGATTTAAATATGTAAATGAGGGTGTGGAAAGGGACGAAAACAGTCTGCGATTGATTCTAGGTTGATTGGGATGTACAAAGTAAATCTTCCTAAATTTGTGTTATGCACAGATTCATACATCTGTATATTTTTGTGCATCTTCTGGATTTCAGCTTCCGGACATATTTAGTAGAACATGAGGCCCCGGGGTTTCTGAAAAGTGACCAAAAATTGTATTTCTGCCTTAAACAGGCTCTTCGATTGATAGTTTACATTTAGGTTGTCATAAACTGTAAATAAACTGATATACAGCCATATTTTTTCAAAAATATTTAAAAACACTATCGATCATTTTTCCAAAACATTTTTAATTTGCACCCAAATCATATTTTATTTTTATCATCGTTATTTTAGGGTTTTTGTCAATAAAGTCTTACATTTTTCTGTTGCAATTAAGCAATGAAATCCCGCTAGATCCGGACGATGACTGAGGACGAGAGGATACTGTCTCTAGCTGCTTCTAAAGCTGATGTTTACGCATATTTTGGTTTCAAAACAAAGGAATGCATTTACGACTTCGTCAAGACTAATGCGGTCAGCAAATTTTGCCACGCCTGAGTCCAGTACTCGACAATACTACAAATATATACTTGTTCTTACAATATACAATATATTATTGTATTGTTGCCGTGATACGAATTGTATCACCTTATATATATATCTGGATATTTATCACTTGGATAAAGGAAGCGGTTCAGTGAGAATCCTGTTCCTAGACTTTTCTAGTGCCTTCAACACTATCCAACCCACTCTGCTCCAGGAAAAACTGACTAAGATGCATGTGGACCCTGGTTTGGTCTCTTGGATTACGGACTATCTTACTGATCGACCACAGTATGTCAGGCTGAAGGATATCAAGTCTGACACTGTGGTGTGCAGTACAGGAGCACCTCAGGGGACAGTACTGGCCCCTCTCCTCTTCACCATCTACACTTCAGACTTCTTCTACAACTCAGAGCTGAGTCTCGTCCAGAAGTATGCTGACGACACTGCCATTGTTGGATGCATCAGGGACAACAGCGAAGACGAGTACAGGAGTCTGATACGTGACTTTGTGGACTGGAGTGAGAGGAACCACTTGCAGCTGAACACCTCAAAGACCAAGGAGCTGGTCTTGGACTTCGGGAGGTCCAGGACAAAGCCACGTCCAGTGTCCATCAGAGGCGACGAGGTGGAGATAGTTGACAACTATAAGTACCTCGGTGTGTGGATGGACAGTAAACTGGACTGGTCCTGCAACACAGACCATGTATATAAGAAGGTTCAGAGTAGACTGTACTTTCTGAGGAGGCTTCGATCATTTAACATCCGCAAGAAGCTCTTCTGCATGTTCTACCAGTCTGTGGTGGCCAGTGTCATGTTCTATGCTGTGGTGTGTTGGGGTGGAAATGTGTCCAAGAGGAGGTTCAACAGGTTGGACAGGTTGATCAGGAGGGCTGGCTCTGTTGTTGGCATGGAGCTGGACTCACTGGTGACAGTTGATGAGAGGAGATCACTGGACAAACTACTGTCCATCATGGATGATGACAGTCATCCTCTGAACACTGTCATCAGTGAGCAGAGAAGCAGAATGAGTGCAAGAATGCTCCTACCCAGGTGCAACACTAATAGACTCCAGGACTCATTTATTCCTCGGGCTATTAAATTGTACAATTCTGAGTTCGGGGGCAGGAGTGGAGTGAGAGTATCTGGATGTTCTGTTCTATGTAAGTCTTTGTATCCTTTGTCTTTGTTGTTTTTCTTTGACCTATGTTCTTTGTCTTTATCTCTCTCTTTATGTTCTTCTTCTCATTTTATTTTTATTTATTATTTTTTATTGTTTATGGAAAATTGCTGGCTGTTGGAAAAAACAATTTAATCAATAAAGTTTTACCTTACCTTACCTTACCTTATCATTATAGTTTGATCTAAACTTGGGTTTCACAACTTTCCGCTGGCAATAGTTTCTGTCACGGTGAACTCTCGGTAGAGTTGCTACATCCATCACTTCTTCCTGATCATCGTCTGCTCTAAAGGTTAACTTTTCGCTCCTCCACTCCGGCACCACAATCAGACCATCATCTCAAATCGAAAGCGAAAGGACGGCGAGCGCGGCGGCCAGATGACTAAGCGTCAAACAGGCCAAGACTGAGCGAAGCGGGCTGAGGATCGTCAGTCAATTGAAATCCCAGAGGTGACAGTGCCAAAGAAATCTGCTGCTGCAGACAACCGGCAATAAAAACTCCCATCCTGGTGTCAGGATACATTACGGTCCGGCGTGGAGATAGGGACTGGTGTGTGTTACGCACAATGGAGTTGGAGGAGGAGGAGAAAAGATCCCGTCGGGATATCGACAGAACTTTGTGGACTCGCTCTTCGGAGTTGATTCAGAATCCGACAGGCAAAAAAAAAACATCCCGAGAGAGTGTGTGTGGGGGCGCGAACACACAAACACAAAGTCATAAAACAACCCCCAAAGATGCCAGAGAGAAAAGTGTCGCGTTCAGTTTTGTCTGTGTGACGATGAGTCAGCGCAATGATGAGCACATCAAAAGACCCGATTCATAGCAGATTTCATGGATGTTACCCAGACAAAGTTTTGCTGATGACAAGTTGTGAAGCCATCACGGTTGAGAAAAAAAAAGCTTCCTCTCCGTGAGTCATACTTTCTAGTGTTTACTCTAAACATCTTCAAGTCGCCATCGTCACGTCGCTCTATAATTAGAAACCAAGATAAACATCCTGAAAGCATCACTAAACAGGTAAAAACGGACATAACCATTACAATTATCTCCACAGAGCGTCTCCATAATTAAAAAAAATACATGTTTACGGTGTAGGCAGGGGATGCGAGTTCTACTGTAGGTAGCGAGAAAAGTAGCTTTTATTTTTTCTTTAGGGTTTTAAAATCATTTCACAAAGAGTGTTGTTAAAAAGCATTATTCCAACTAGTGATGTGTTTTGGCAAGAATTTGTCACACACGATTCGCATCCCGATATATTGCGATACTGTAAGAACAAGGATATATTTGTAGTGTTCCCGAGTACTTGACTCTGGCGTTGCAAAATTGACAGAAGCATGACTCTTGACCAATTCGTAACCTCTACTCTTGTAGCTTTAATTAATTAATTTTTTGTCCAGAAATCAGCTTCAAAAGCTGCTGGAGTCGACTGTATCCTCTCATCCTCAGACATCATCCACTCTTTCTTTCATAGCTACAGAGGATGTAATCAATCCTGCCAACTAGTGGCCGGAAGTTTAGTTGCAAAATAAAATTAAAAAACGTTTAAAATAATTCTTAATTGCAAAATTGCACATTCTATTGAACTATAGAACATTAATGAACTATCAGTTAAAAATAATAATAATAATGCCGTTGAATATCATCACAGTATCATTCAAATTATAGTCTTAACACTCGTGCTAGAGTCTCCTGAGCTAAACCTGGTCAACAGTCTGAGCAAGTACTGAGAAGTTAGGCCTAAGACTCCATTCCAATTGGATTCAATTCCATGTAAACCAATTTCATGTTTAAGTGAAAAGGACTCGTCCAGTTTAAATGGTTGTGATGGTCTTTTCATGAGTCGCATCCACTTCCTGTCTGGATCCTCAAGTAACAAGGTCTTACTTACAACAACGACATTTGATAGTGTCTGTCAGAGAATCAATTTTTGGCATCCTGAGAAATAAAAATGTACTTTAAGCCACTTTTGAAGCCACTTAAACTCTCCACAAAATGGTGCAGGTTAAAATCTGCCGTTGAGTAAAACGTTGAGTTGATCCGTGTCAAGCAAAAATGGACGGTGTCTACCTCTGCGGTTCATCGCGAACAAGCGATGAAAAATCCCGATGAAGGATACTTGATTCCACAAAGACACAATCCTTTAAGTGGTCTAATGTAGAATTGGCCGCGCTCCCAAAGGTCGTGTTGTCAGGGCGACCACCATTAATCTCATCTGCACATGTTGGAGGTGACATTGACATTGAAGCCTGGCATTTCCAGAGCGACACGCATAAGAGGCGGCGCAGCACGATCATCCGTCTCAACCGGCTCTTCCCGGGGATGAGGATAAGATGGCCGTGCTCTGGCAGACGAAGTACAAACTGTCTGAAGATCTGCTCAGGTTCCATTGTTGGGATGAAAAAAAAAAACGGGTTTTGATATGTTGCAGCGTCGAGGGAAATCACACGACTCGCCTCGACTTAAAAGGGTGACATTTAAAGAATAGCAAAATAGTGAGTCTCCAAACTTAGAGACCCTTGAGGAATTGAAATGTGACCATCGGCAGTGATTTGTTTTACTCCAGGTCGGTTAGTTCTCCTTCAAAAATTTGACTCATTTATGCACAAAAGTATATTTTTTATGAACTTTACTGTTAAAAACAACATTTATTCCGATAAAGATGTTGACAAAGTCGTGATAAAACTATTTAGATACAATTAATACTTGGTGTACATGTTTGACAAGAGCGGGTTTTGCCGCCGAGGAACTCATTGAGGTGGCGCGTGTGATCTGTTGCCAGTGGCAACTCTAGATGAAGTGTTGAAGCTCCTAATCTTCAATCACGTTGAGACGCCTGCAGTTGGTGGCAATTCGTGGAGCGGATAAATGCTCGAGACTCGAGCTACGTCAACGCTGTCCCCGCTTAAAACTCATCCATCAGCCTTTTACCCTCCAGCTTTCCCAGAAGTTCCCAAGCCCTAAAACTGGAGAGATTAAACTTTTTTCTCCACCACCATGGCTCACACTCGGCTCATCGGAGAAGCCAACAGCGCCCCCAACAAATCCTCATAATGCGGGGACATTATAAAAAAGTAAATGTGTTTTTTAATTTAATATTTAACTTCATATTAGATAGTAAAAAAAATGGTTTGAATAGAAAGAAATACTTCAGTAAATGAGGGAACAATAAACCTGGACAAGGGTAATTGACCAATTTAACTCAGATCTTGAGGGGTTGTTTTGCGCACTTTTATGTATACATAATATTACATGAACTGAAGAAATATAAGAACCAAAGTTTGCAAAAAGTCTACAAGATCTTTTTCTCTTTTTCTGCACGTATGATCCACTTTGCTTCTGGATAAAGATGATCACGAACTTGACCGTGACTAGTTTTGTATAAACACTCATTATCATTATCATGTCATGTGTTGATTAAAGAATGTCTTAAATATATCTTGGACCTTTATTGTACTGATCAGTATGTGTCTGTTTGTACAAAACTCACTTTTTATTGAAATAGTTACATTAGAAAATGTGCTTGAAAAAACTAATTTACTATAACCCCAAACACTCTGCTGTTATTGGGCACGGATCAATGTTTGTCATAAATCTCGGAAGTCTCCACCTCCAAGGGACTCGTTTTATAAACAAAGCGGAGCATGATTACAGCTGGCTTGAGAATTGAGATCTATTACTATGTCCTAATATACTCTGCACTCGTAACCTTTCGTTCGCTGAGATTTCAGACGGGGGAGAACTTTATAAAGTAATAAGTTCAAAACATGGTCATGATGAGAGACTTACTACATCTTGGAGAGGAAGACTTCAACATTTGAAATGTGAGTAAATGAGTTTGACATTAGTTGCCCTTTAATCACGATGACATGATGTTGACTGAGAATGTAGTTTCCATTCAAATCGTTTGTCCGTCGTAATGACTTTTATCTGCTTAAAACTTTTGTTCAAACGATAACCCAATATTTACCAGCACTTAATTATATAGGGAGTCCTTCACTTGCTCGTCTGGAGCTCGATCAGAGAATCGATATTATTTTCATGTTTTTATTTCTGTAATAGGATGATTGTTCTCCCTTTAGACGGACCCAGACTGGCCGTCATCTGCTGTGCGCTTCAACACTCGCCTGCTAATTATCTGCTGAATGAAGCTTCAGATTCACCGCAGAAAATAACCTCTCATTGATTTTTTTTTCGTCCGTCCAAGTTATGGGCCTGAGACAAATGTTTGCCAAAATGTCTCTCCGTTTCTTTAAGCACTCAGCGCATCCATTTCTAGGCTTTAAATCACGGAGGGGTTCGCTCTGCTTTGAAGGGGGGGTGTGCAGGGGTGTGTCTTGGCCTCACAGCAGGGCTCTGGCGTACAGCGAAGGCCATATGTTAACCCAGCAGGCGGAGCTGACATTGTGTCTGTGTGTGCTCATGTACTTCAGAGTGATAACTGCTGGCCGACTCTGGAGGTTTTTTGATTCATGTGAGCCCATTACCTTTGTGTCCAATCGCTGCAGGTAGGAGCAGATGTACTCGATGCTGGCGCCAAATGGATGGACATGGAGGAATGTTGAAATAATCCCTGAAAAACAAGCAGAAAAGTCAGGGCCGGAGTCCAAAAATCCCTGTATCATCCAGTTATTATTTTCTCAAACGGTCAATAGAATGACAAGCTTTTAATACGGAGGCAAAGTGACCCCCCGATAACTTTCAGCAAAGTTAGAAAACATTTTCAAAATGACATTGCCCTAGATCTCCTTCACAAGTTTTAGCACATTCCAATGACTGCCTTTGATGGCCATACTATTCTCAACATTAAACATATCATTAATGTGAGCGTATACTACATTTTCTTAAGGTTTATTTAAAAGCTGGGATACCTTGGTATACCATTTAATTTGGATACATTATTCAACTACACAAACACATGCCAAGCAATCGACTTAGTTCATTTCAGATTTTGTATGAACCTTTAAAGCAGCATCATGTAACATTTAAAAAGAAAATTTAGGTTGCGATTTGGGTTCAAAATCCCGGATGAGCCCCAACAAGTGGTTGTTATGGCAGGGTAACACAGTTTAGACAGTAAAGTTGCCAGCCCTGGATAAGAATGTGTAATTGTGTTCCCAAGACAATTGAACTTGATTATTTCTGAGGGCGAGCTGCGTTGCAGCCAACTCCCATCAGGATGTGAATGGGTAGAAATTGTTTCAAGTCTATTTGAAAAAAAAAAGCATCTGCTATAATGCATAAATGAAAAAATATTAATAATCGAAAACGTAATTTTATAATAAATGTTTAATCAATGTTTAGGAAAAATGTGAAGCTCTATGTGGCCTTGATGCTAGCACCTGTGCGGGGTCAAGATGGTACTTTGGAACACTACAAAAGTATAACCACCTGTCCCTCATTAAATTGTCATTTTATTATTATTTTTGCCCAAAGAAAGAGAGATTAATGCTGGTAAAACATAACCTCCTTGGCAGGGGTAGTGATGTCATTCAGGGAATTGTAGTAGTAATAAGACAATAATAATATTTATCGCCATGGTTCATGAAGATAAATGCGTAAATGATCCCTCCGACAGCTGAAAGAGACGTTAACCTCATTGATAACTTTAACTCCACGTATCACAGCAGCTTCTCCTTCAGCACTCGCTGCGTAAGGGGCCTCATCTATAGCTCCAGATTAGAGTGTGTTTAATGATGCGTCTGAAACCAGTGTCTCTCAACAAAAGAGTCCCAAGGCTCAGGTCAGCCCAGATAGCCCAGAGACAGCTCTAGTCCCACACCTCTGCTCAATAAGCACCTATGGAGCTCCGAGAGTCGATCGCTGGATACAAACATGCACAGCAGGATATCCAGGAGCATCTTAGACTTCCCATTCCATTTGCCTGCAGGAGGTCAGTTGTTACCTGACCGGGACAATAAACACTGCAGCGAACATCTTCTACATACCAACAGTGCAGAGATTTGCTGCAACACGTCTTCTCAACATGAGAGGCCTGTCTCGACTCAAAGTCGAGGGAAAATCTTCATACTTTCCCTTCATTCTGTCTCCGCTCATGCATCAAATCACACAGCGGGGGTGAATATAAACAATCGTCTCTTTCACAATCTGATGGAAATCACTGTTCTGGGATTCATTGTGAGATATCAATTCTTGCTGCTTTCCAAGCAATTTCTGCTGCAGCCTTCGGAGCGAGCGCCTGACTGGAATTGCAAGTCATCGTCATTTAGGCTCGGAAATTCTCAACAATTCCTAGGTGGACGATGGTGCTACTTCTCACAGGAGGTCACGAATCCTCAAGACATTTGATTCAACTAAACTGATTTGTTTCCAAATAACCCAGGGGGTCCCAAACTTGCGCCACCACTATCCATTTGCGACCGGTGAAATGACCTCTACCTTTTTAAAAGTGCACACTGAGCAAGGGAATCTATCGTGGTCAGATGTAGTTTACCCTTTTGTTACCTCTGGGTCAAGGTGACCTGGTGGACCAGAACCAAATGTGGAAGCCAGGAAGGTCAATCACCTTCACCCAGAGGCAACACAAGGGATACCTCAAACACATTTGTTTTCGGAACATCTTGACCCGGTGAAAATGGTTAAAATGGAAGAGATTTCTTTAAAAAGAGACAACGAAAACCAGGAACATTTAAAAAGCATACTAGCAATAAATTACATTTAAAAACTGAGCCCTTTGTTTATGCAACAATCTTGAGAAGGCTTTCTAGATGTTCAAGAGACAGGCACTATTTTCAAAACTTAATTTTCTAGGAATCATTCCCTCCTGTGGTGCGACAATGATCGCATCGTTTACTTAGGAAAAGGAATGTCCACAGGGGGTTTCAATTGGCTGCCGTGTGGGAATTCTAGGTAGAACGGCAAAATGCTGGGACTTCTGCTTCTTCTTAATGATGAAACATGTGGGAACGCCCCATCCCCCACAGTGGTATTGGGATTAAATGACTCAATTGAAATGGTAACAACTTAAAAATATATGTAGGGGACAATCCACAGACACTGTTGGATACTAAATCAATGCTTATCAATGTCATCATCAACATCCAGTTCCAGTACAAACGCTTTTCTACACTTGTGGCGTGTGTTTGTATTCAACCCAAAAATGGATGAACTTATTTCAAAGAAAATTTCAGGATATTTAGATTAGAGCCCTGAAGTAATTCGTTGTGGGCTTGTTTTGTACTTTTATCTGGATTCAATCCTATTTTGAAGGTTTTCCCATCCACTATCATGATACAGTGTCATCATTTTGAAAGGCCACTAGATGGCACTCTCTGCTTTATAATGTTCGACTCCAATCTACAGATTCAATGAAACCTGGAATTATTTTCAAACTTAGAGTATCATCTAGTTGCCGCTCAAAATTAAGACATTGTATCATGAAACAGTGTCTGCAAAATATCTTTGGTATAGATGTTTGAGTGGGTCAAACCTGGCTAGCTTACCGTCCTTCCTATTGCAGGACCAATGGTGACTTTTCTGTGATAATTGAAGCTACAATTGTGCCAAGACAAGTAAACAATTATACACATTAAATAAGGTTTGTTCTCACTGTTTATAATTTATAAGATTGAGATAAAAGACACAAGTTGACATAGAGGTCATTTGGAAAATGATAATCAGCTCTTGTCTGTTAGACTCTCAATGAGCACTTGATGAGAGAGAAACTCTTTTTAATCTGGTAACATGTACAGTATTATTATACGTTATTTAGAACAAACAAAATTATCCGGTTAACTAGACTGTGGAATATGTGATCCTCATGAGGTCAGTTTTCAAAGTCAATTTCAAAATACTTTCAAAATCCTTCTATGCCTTTTCAAACTTACTAAATCCGTTTGTTTTTCTAACCAATTTTTCCGTTTCTTCCTTCTTTCTTTGTTTAATAATGAAATGTCCCATTTGTTAGTGTTTCTCATCTATTTTTCTTTGTTCTATCCGTCTTTCTTCTTGGCGTCACCACAGTCACAGTATGTAGCTTCTCCCCCTCTGGAAATGTATCTTCCCGCCCCAGCTGCAAACAACAACTTTTTGCCTTTGATTCCACTTCTTGTTACGGCATCAAATAACACAGAAGCTAAGCTAACCCTCTTACCGACTAGGAGTGCTTCTCTTTCCGAGTGAATGGGACTGGCTGGCAGCTTCTCCGTCGGACCTTCTTTCTCCTGACTGCAGGACACCACCGCCATCACTGTGGCTTCCTACGCACACGGGACACTAAAGTTAGAGACGAGCCACTGCTGTGGAGTAAACAAGTCTAAATAAGGGTGGCGTGGCACAGGAAAAAAAAAAAGAAAAGACAATCATATTCAAATAAATGAGATGTTGATGCCACAAAGTCCCCCCTGCCAACGCACCAATATAGCGAGACGATGAGGATAATGAGGCGAGAGAGACTATTTAGCCAGGAGCTACGTTTGGAGGATGAAGAACATTTCTCATGCACGCACGGCGACGCGAGCCGAGGAAGAAATGGAGGACTTGGGATGATCAAGCGCTTGGTTTTATATTTGTGACAGGTGGGGAAATAGTTTTTGGTCGTGTGTCGTGTCCGACATGGTATTGCACGTACTGTTTACCCGATGATATGCCTGGTGGCCTTTTTTCTGTTTTTTAATCTGGCGCGAGTGTCGCTGATCGACGCACACATGCGAGTCATTTGTGCGACTCTATTCCGTAGCCCAGTTGTGTCTGGTGTGATTCATCTCGTGACAAATGCAGTGGCTGTGAACTGGATTGGCCTGTAAAGATCTGTCATGTCGTTGCAACGGAGCGAAGTCAGGAGGGGGGGATGAGAAGGAGGGGAGAGCACGAAACAAAAGAGCAAAGCACGCAGAGGCAACCTTCTCCAACTTACACTTGTTTGATTTGTGGCCTCCTCCCTGCCTCTGTCATCTCCCTGCACCTCCAGCTGTGGAGCAAACACAACAAGAGCAACGCATGAGACACGCATTGAAACAGATCCAGTCGGTGTCATTGGATCCGTGTATTTTTAGGCAACCTTTGTTTAAAGCCAAAGCCTGATTAAACTCTTGACATTTAATGAAACAGAAACTTGAAAATAAATCCTTCTCAACACCAAAAAAAGTCAACACAAAAAAAACATAGCAGCTGCAGGAAAAAAAATAATTTTAACATTATTGAATGCTTTTTATTCCAGGGTGTGATGCCAACGTGTTAAAATTAATCAAGTGCAAAATTCTGACACAGAAAGTGTGAAAGCAAATGTCTCGCCCTCTTTGTTCCTGTAAAGCAATCTATTATTACATCTGCAGATGATGCAGAGTTTGATTGTTTCCTTTTAGTTACTTTTGAGTTTTTATTCATTTCAGTCACGTCCATCTTTTTAGTCTAGTCGACGAAAGGTCTCGCCATTTTCCTCTTGTTTTGGTCACATTCACCCATAACAATTTGACCCTTGTGCTATCTCAGGGTCAAGGTGACCCGAAGGCCCGGAAACAAATGTGTCTGGTGTATCCCTTGTGTTATCTAAGGGTCAAGGTGACCCAAAAGCCCGGAAAATAATGTGTCTGTGTTATCCCTCGTGTTATTTCAGGGTCGAAGTGACCGGGAGGCCTGGAAACAAATGTGTCTGTGGTATCCCTTGTTTTATCTCAGGTTCAAGGTGACCCGAAAGCCCGGAAAAAACGTGTCTTTGGTATCCCTTGTGTTGTCTCTGGTAAAAATCTCCCACTGTGTTCCTTTGTTAATTTCTTAGTTCAGTGAGCGAAAATGAGTTTTTCTATTCATTTTACTAGTCCAATGCTCGTGAATTCATCAAAGCCAGTCAAGTTAATCCAACCTGACGAATGCTTACTTGTACTTTTAATAGTAAATAAATCATTTTTCGTCTTTTTACGCATATTTTGTATTTTGTAAACCACATTACGTTAACAGCAGATGATTGTTTACACTGAGTCAGGTTCTGCTTTAGGTTTCTGCCTGTTAAAAGGAATTGATTTTCTTATATAGTTATTTCAACTGTAAAAGTGTCTTAAGATTAACTCTGTCATGATTTGACGCTTTAAATAAAATGTAATTGTTTATTATCATTTGAAGTCGCCTTAAAATGTCAAGCATTTACTTTTGTGCGACTATTCTCTCTTTCGTCATTGACAACAAAATAAAAGCAATCACTGGAAATGATATAATAACATGTCAGTCACAGTCTTTATTAGTTTGTCCACGAGTGCATTTTACTGATTAAAACACGTTGCCATTTTTAAATGAAAATGTAACTTGCCTGAATAATAAGATCTCATCAATCATTCTGTTTGATAATAACTAACAATTTATCCCTGCTGGAGTTTGACAAACGTAATTGATTGGTGGATAAACAAAAAAAAAAAAATCTATCTGAGCAAGTGAGAATAAAATAAACCTATCAAGCTATTGTTTAGTACTACCATTCTCAAAACATTCAAGACATAAAAGCTAGTTTTTACATCATAAATTTCATTCCACAACACTTTTTAAAGACAATTTAGAAAAAGAGACCATGATATAGTTCCTCATCTCAGCACGGAGCTAAAAGCCGACATCATTCAGGTCAAATAAGCGGAACAAAGATAAATGTTTGCTCCGAGGCAAGAAGTCATTGTTATATAAAAAACTTAACTGGAAGAAAATAGAAGTTATTTCACTGACATTAAAACATTTCTCTGCGAAAATGTGCCATTTATTCATGTCACAAAGAGAGGAGGGAAACAAGTTGGAGTTTTGCAGAAAGACTCTTTCAATGAACCTCAGACGAGTGAAAGCGTTTGTCAGACGGAAAGGTGGCTCAGTCTACACTCACTATTGAATTCAAAATATTTCTTAACTTGTACTTTAACATTTGGTAAATGTCAAACAGTTTCTGCTGAGAAGGTTTTTAAATAATTCAAAGATGAATGGATGTATTACATCAAGCTTATTTAAAAGGAATTCATTATCTCAAACATTGAAAAATGTCAAAGCCAAATAAAAGAAAACCCAAAATGTTGTTAAGCGTAAATTCGATTTTTTTTTTTATTGTTCAACATTTTCTTTAGCATGCAATTTTCCGATAAGAGGTCTGTTGGGATGAATAATTCATGAAAACCCGGTGCTCGCTGAATCACGTATGGCTGTGAGACCAGGCAGACGGTTCACATTACATCCAGATAACATCTCCATCGCTGCGTCTCACATTATTTCTCTGTGTAAACACTGATAACGCTCTGATTGGCTGACGGCCGCTTCGTGGTCGATTCAGACGCAGAGATTACTTTGTGCCGTTCCAAAAGTGCTGAGCCAGCACAAACTCGCCAATTAAAGGACATAATGGCTGGAAGATACAGAAAATGACACAGCCATTGTGATGTTTGTTCTTAAAGAAGTAATTAGAGTTTTGCTGCGTTTAAGCTGTACTGACTATAATAGCTGGGGTCACAGTCTAAGGTTACATGGAGGGAAAGGTGAGACATACTTGGGTAATGAGAGTGAAGCTATATTCTCAGGACGGAGCTATAAGAGTTAGGGGTTAGTTAAATGTCAGAATAAGACCTTAATAACCTCTTATTTATTTTCTACTCACACTTATGTTGATAATAATGGGTTCCTTTTTAGAGTTATAGACAAAAACGTAAGTCCATGCTAATGTAGCGACCAATGCCAACATTCATCTTCTTCATCTTTGTCCAAAAAGACAAACTTAAAAACATCCAGATACCTCCATACTGCTCGTTTTTAATGTCCATCTTGGATTTAAACCTTGAGATGAGGAATTTTTTGGAAGAAAATTTAAATACATCTGTATCTTTCAAGTTTCTTTGTAAGCAGAAGATCCAAGTCTCTTCAAGTCTTTCCTCATTGAAACACATGGCAAGTGTCAGTGCACTTGTATAAGATTTACGATGACGGTCTGCTATCTTAAGCTAAAAACAAGCCTAAAATATAATCTTGTTGAATTTTTTTTACAAGATGGACGTTACAGACCAGCACATAGGACGTATTTGGATGTTTTTAAGTGTCTTTTTGGACGAAGATGAAGACGAAGACATGAGCGCCAGTCGCTAAATTAGAATGTACATACATAAATATATATATATATATATATGTATATAAATATATATATATATATATATATATATATATATATATAGTAGTCGACATGAGGGGTGAGTAGAAAATGAGTGAGGATTGAGAAGATCACTTGAGGGACCCGCGGGCCAGAACCGAGCCTTCAAGCTATTGGACTGGAGGCCCATTCAGCCATAAATACTGCATGTGTAGAAAACTGCACCACTTTGCTCTTCAGCAATGGTTGCTTTTTTTTCTACAGTTAAAGGAGCTCCACTTTACATGCAACATGGCCCTCTCAGAGAGGAGTCAAGTTGACACGAAAAGTTTTAGCGACAAATGGACTGAATAATATCTACACTTACACAACGTAAATGCCAAAGGCATTCCCATGTTCTGCGGCGTCAACAAGGAGTATAACTCGAGGAGATTGGTGCTAAATAATTGATTAAAACGAGTATCTTTTTTTCATCTGTGAGCCTAACATTAGACAGGAAATTCTAGTAGAGGCGTTGACCGGCCCACAGGCTGGACTTCAGACTTCAGTTGAACGGACCAGATGTAAAGTAACAAGTGAATCATCGGATGTCAAATGAATCCTAATTTATCTGGATAATGAGAGATATGTTAAGATCCTATTTCGACGGATTATGAATGTTTTGGGCTGGTTTTGAATTGTAATTTGTTAGTCTCTTTAGGTAGAATAAAAGCGTTTAGAGTTAAAGCCCTAGTAAGCCATTTTGAGAATATTGATTGATTGCCATCTACTATCAGAAAAGTGTTACTAAAATGTAGTAAAAGCTCTTTTTATATATGTTTCTCGTTTCATCTTCCTGTTTACTTCAAAAAGTCTCTCAGTACTTGCTGTAATCCACTGCTATAAAGCAGTTTTGTGGTCACATGACACTCGCCGACAGTCCAGGCAGATCATCCAGACAAAATAACGTAGAAAACATTAATGAACTAAAAGCTAGACCAATCCTTACAGAAGAAAACAAGGTGAAATTGTATGTATTGTTGCTTAAAGTATAAACAGTTTCAACTAGTTGCATTTTTTATTAAGATAAGATTTTATTAACTACCATTTGCAGACCCATCACATCACTCAGCTCACCCCTATCTTCCAGACTGAAACACAGATCAGCCTTGAAGCAGCTTTTTTTTTTTCAAAACCTCACAAAAAGGTAAAATATCCCACACTCAGAAATCTAGCTTTATGTTTTTCCACACACCAACCTGGATCAACTGTGTGCTCGGCAGGTTTTGAAGTCCCTCTTTCAGGTTCTGCACTTGAACCATCAACTGCTGTTTCTCCTCAATGCTGGTCTCAAGCTCGGCGTCTCGCTGCTTGAGCTCTTCCCTCATTCCCAACAGTTGCTGCAGAAACAGAAGAACAAGGTGTAAGAGGTGCACACAGGTGGGGAAACGTGTCAGGATTTTATATCAGTATAGATTAAGGAGAAAAAAAGAAAATTGCATTTGTCCTCTAAAGTTATCTTGTTCCCTCCTGCAGAGTTAATTTCCACAAATAGACTGCCCGAGGAGAGCAGGGGGTCTCATCCAATAGGCGTCTTTTCGTTGATGTTGTTTTGCCTCTTTATAAACACCATTTCTCAGGATATAGTCTTTCATCACAAGACATTAGCGCTCCACGGCAATCTGTGAGCCAGCACGAGATAAGAGTTGGACTCCGGCAAGGGCAGGTGTCCAATTTCAGTGTTTTATAACTGCTTTAATTCATTTGCTCATTTTTACACGAGCGCCCCCATAAGGGACGAGAGCCCGGAAAAAGTAATTACTCTCTTAAGAGAGGTGCGAACACAGCAGGCCATTAATAGTCTTGTAAACATGAATCAATCCATTTTACCTGGGATTGTAGCTCAATGAGGGCGCTACACTAATGAGACGATCTCTCAATTAGTGCAACAAGCACTTCAAAGTTGGAGGGAAAGTCTTTGTCGGTTCAGTAGAATTTTTCTGTCGACAACGGCATAACCTTCTGGAGACTATTAAGGCAACCATTAATGAAGAGAAATCCCTCAAATGTATATATATCTTTCGTCGAAACATGCATTTACAACTTTCCAAGTCGTGATGTTTACCAACAAACTATCCAATGGCAGCAAAGACCTCCTTGTTGGAGGTAAATATTAGCTTTTAACTCAGAACCGATGTGCTCTTGAGCTCAACCCTGCTTGATCTGTAAATTCATTTTGTGTGTTTGTGCAGCAAACCCACAACCCCAACAGCTACACAGACACGTAACACTTTACTTTTCATCTCAGTTCTGTTTTCTTCTTTAACTAGAGGCTCATGAATAAACGACAGAAAAGTTATTCATCTCGCTGAAGGAAACTCAAAGGCGACCTGTGTGAACCTGATCTTAAAAATAACAGAGAGGCGATGAAGCTATGCTGCTGGCGGATGATTAGAAACATGTCTCGCCAACTGTGTGTGTGTGTGTTGTACCTTCTGCATGCCCTGCAGAGCCTGCTGTAGGAAGCTGAGTTGCTGAGCATGTGTGCTGTCCTCCTCACTCCTCATTGGTTGGTTCTTGCCTTGTTCCTGTTTAAGCAGTTCCACCTCGTTCCTGTAGGCGTCCAATTGACATCGCAGCGAGTCGTTCTCCTCCTTTAAGGCTTCTACTTGAGAAACAGCTGCAGAGACAGAAAACGAAAGGGTTTGGATGCAGGAAATAGGGATTGATTGTGGTAATGGCTACACTGTAAACAAGATAAGACTTAAACATCAATTAACTAAAATACCTTTTCATTTAATGTGCAGGCTTTTTCCTAGTCTTCTGTGTTTGTCTTATGTTGTCTTGACCTTTTAAATAAATAAATATAAATATGAATAAGTAAAAAAACTGAGCAGAATATTTATATAAAACTAATATATAATACTAATAGTTAGATAGTATAAATAGAATAAATCAATAATGTTTTGAATACTGCATAGCTCATGTTATATTGCATTTAGCAGTCTGATGTCAGTCATCAGTCTGTTCTGCAGCGGATACTATGGAACCTTCTGTCAGACTCCAGGAGAGAGAACAGTTCATAGTGGTCACCGGGGTGGTCGGAAATCATTTTGTGAGCTCTGTTTAGCCAGAGTGATTTTGCAACGTCCTGGATGGGGGGGGGGGGGAGTGGGGTCCCGATTATCTGGTCGACACAGTCGTGGGTAATCAGTTTGAACAGCAGCGGGATCAAGACACAGCCCTGTGGGGAGGCACTGCTCACAGAGATGACTCTTGAGGTGTTGTTACCCACATTTATTTTTGTTGATAATAATGAGCGCATGCATAATTATCTAACTCATTTAATTCAACTTTTCATTGACCATCTTTTTTTTCCTTAAGGGAATTAGAGAGACATTGAGTAGGACGAAACCTATCGATCGCTGACGTTTACATCCAAAGACCACAGAGAGTGTAAAAAACAATCTCCCACACTGGTCTATTGTGAGGAAATCCTATAGACTGACACAACAACGAAATTGGGTCACATGGATTTTTTTTCACATTAATCCAATGTTTTTTGGCCATATTTCATACATACGATTTCTAAAAATGTATATAATTTTAAAATGTATTTATTTAACAAACCTAAAAATGTAAAATTCTCTTTTTAGTTGTCTAAATAAGCATGTTAAAGGGCAACTCATCAGTAAGTGTCTGTTTATACAAAACTCTCTTTTATTTTAAATATTTACATTAGAAAATATACTTAAGCACCGCCCAACAACAACGCCTAGTTTTCCTGGAGATTAAATCTTGTTTACCATAACCACCCCCACTCTGCTGTGAATGGTCAAGCATCAAAGTTTGTCACCGCACGTCAATATCTCCAAAGTATCCTCCTCCAAGGGACTAGTTGTATAAACAAAGCGTGTGTGATTACAGCTGGCTGGAGGGGGAGTGAAGTAGACTCTGCTCTTGTAACCTCTCGTTCGTCAAGATTTCAGATTTAATAAAAAAGACTCGTATATGATACAGACGCCACAGGCAAGAATAAAAGAAAGTTGACAAATGGGAACATTTAATTAGTTTGTGCCTTATGTTTAAAGGGAAAAAAAAATGTCAAAACCCAAACGGGATGAACCTCGACATTTTGACCAATCACAATAAATCTCCTGAAAAGTGTTTTCAGTGGGCGGGGCTTAGGCACATTTTGTAATCTAAATATTTCAATGAAAAGAGAGTTTTGTACTAACAGAAAACATATTGATGAGTACAATAGAGGTCCAAGATCTATTTAAAACACACTTAAATCAACATATTAGTTGCCCTTTAATATATGAAGTACGGTTTCAATAGAAAAGCTGATAAAATCAATTCATCTAGAGGACTCCTCCTTAATGAAGCTTCATCAACCGATCACTAACTACAGCCCCAAATTCTTAGAACTTCAACCATCAATTTTCAGTCTTCATTTTTCCCAAATAGCCAGCAATAGATCCAGGTGGAGATTGTAACTCTCACTGAATGTTTGACCGCAAAATGGTGAGAAATTGTAAAAAAAAAAAAAAAAAATACTTTGCCTACATGATGTACCATATTATCAGATCTGCTGGCAGACATGGAGAAAGGGAAGCTCTTTCGGAGAAAGCAAAAACTCTGACTGGAAGGGAGATAAGCACCACGCTGGGAGAGTGTGAGAGCGAATATGAGAATGTGTTTATGAGAACACGCCTGGTTAGCTTTTAAGCGAGAGCCGCCGCCGGCCCGTCATGGTCAGCTATTGGCAGCGTTAATGAACTCTTGCTGTGAGCCAGTATGTGACCGCGCTCGCAGCTTTCGCTCGGCAAAAAGGAAGATTTTAGGTGAAAGGTTTATCGATCGGAGAGCCTCATCAACTTGGTGTGAGGATGTCAACAGGCTGGCCCGATCCTGAACAATTCCCTCTCCGCTGCACATCAGGCAGAACTATCGACCCGCAGATATCCAGCAGCACTAACGCATGAAACACATGCTACTGCAAAAACAAGCAATTTGACGCCAGTCTATACAGGGCACGCAGTTTTTAACAGGCTCCATTCAACACGCCTTCCTGCCTAAATGGGGGAAGTGGTAAAGAGGAAAGGCGGTGACATTGATAGCAAACAAAACTGTCACCTGAGAGCCCTGAACAATGGATTGCTTCCAGGATGACAAATAACTCTGATTTACCACAGTGGAAAACCAATCAAAAAAAAGACCTGAACGTGTATATCCCTCTGTATTTAGCGAATAAATCGGATTAGAGTAAAAATAATCTCATAAATTACACACGTCTTCCCTATTATGACACATTCTAGCTGATTCTTGCATCAAGGAATACAACCAGATATTCGCTAAATGCTATGAATATGACGAAAATCTTCTTAGCACAAAGTTGACGGCATCGCATATATTTTTGGCCTTACCTTAATAGTGGTAGGCATTCTGGGTGAAAACATGGTTGTTATTGTTATTTGGTGAAGCTTCATGAAGCAGTTATTATGTAAAGATTCCTCTAGATGGCACTCTCTGCCCTATAAACAATAGTCTACTGTACAGCTATTCAACTTAAGGCCTTTCAAGCGATTTGGACTGACCCGCGGCCCATTTACCGCTAAATAATGAATGCAATACAAAGAGCCGTTTGTAGCACTTTGCAAAAAAGTCTTCCGGCAAAGGCTGCTTTGTATCGGTAAGCCAGGCACAGTTTAGATAATGGCTCTCTCAAGAAGTTGAGAACAGAAGGTTTACAGAAGAACGGACAGAAAAAAACATCTACACAAAGCAAATGTTCGAGGTATTCCTATGGGCCGTTTGTATTATGTCTGCGGCGTAAACAAGGAGTATAACCTAAGGAGACACTTAGCTGTTGCTATTTCAATAAATACATCCTTAATAATTTACAAAACCGTGTATCTATTTTTCATCTGTTTGCCTAACATTCAATAGAAAGTAGTTAAGTTAAAGGAGCTAGGGGGGTAAACATTTGAGACATAGTTACAACAGCAACAGTGGAGTTGCTCCGGATGTCCAGAGTATCCTGGATAAAAGCTTGATCTGCTCATAGCATGGTTGGAAAGAATGGATGATATGTGAAACTAATCTATCTGGATTTTGAGCAACAATGTCGTTCATTTTCTTTGGACTGGAGGAAGCCTCTAAGTGGACATTGGCAGGATAAGTGGAAACTAAATTGTGAGACTGCAGGTTAAGCTTTGTTGCATCAGCAAAACAAATTCCAAAATAAAAAATAGAAAAGTATAACTCAACTGCAGTTGTTTCTGAGACAACAGCTGACAGGTGAGCAGAGACTCACTGCAACATTGGTGCATACATATGGAGTAGAAATCTCCTCCATTAGCGGCGACGTTTAATGTCAACCCAGTTAAGTTTGAATTGTGTCACGCTGATGCATTTGAAATGTTTTTTTTTGTTTTTTTTGCTATTCCTGCGCGCTTGTCAGATGGTTGTCAGATACTTAGTGGATTATTACTGTCGTCGCAGAAAAACACAGCTGTCTCTCTGTGGTGTACTTCAACCTAGCATACAGTCTCACGTCGTGACTGATGTGTGGAATTGATAAAAGCATGAATATGAATACCTGAGTCCTCGGAGTCCTTGCTGTCCGAAGGATCCTCCATATCGTCGTCAGACATCTCCATCTCTTCCTCTGGACGGATGTCCATCAGCTGCTCGTTGTGCATGTTTCTGATGTCCTGCAAAACAACAAAGCAAAGGTTAAACCTAATAACTAGACCCGGCATAACTCGTTCTGAACTAAACAATCCCAAACTCCTGAAAGTCCATCGATAATGTCAGGCACTAGTTGTTAGGAACAGATCAGTGGAGAAGAAAAGAAGCACGAATGAAAAGATTGCTCTCAGAGAAATAGCTCAATTTCCCAGCTGGCACTGCAACAGGGCAGATGGCAGAACAATTATTGCCAGACCCGGCAGTTCTAGACATAATACAGTGGAAGATGGAGAGAATGACAGCTGTAGTTCTACTCAAGGACATAACATGACTTCAGAAACACAACACTGTCCAGTTACTGCAGTATAACGCAAGTGTGGAGACAACACAGATGTAATGATCCGCCTTGTTTCACTGCTTCTCACCTGTCTAGTACAAAAATTAGTGGGCAATAAACCTAAAGTGAAAGAAGAGCGTAGACTTTTACTGTCGAGGAGAAAAACAAACAAATTGGGTGCACGCTAGCATAATGGTTAGCAGAGTTCTTAGACCGCTTAAAAGGTTTCTGAAGGACGCACAGTCTTTCTGTGTAGTGAGTTTGTATGTTCTTGATGTGATTGTGTGGGTTAACTTCCGGCAATCTGTTAGGACCCCGGGCTTGTTAGGGAAAGGAGAAATAAAAAAGAAAAAACAGATGTCATTGGTTTTAACAGCAAAAACATGTTTTTATTAGGGAATACAAAAGCAAGAAGCAACTCCGGGAGGAAATGGAAACAAAAGGACATTCTCAAACAAGGTTAAACTTGATCTGAAGAAATTGTTAAATTGTGATTTTTTTTCCAAAGTCCTAAAACATGATGTGTGTGAGTGAATGGTTGTGAGTCTCTGTGTGCCTTGTGGTAGTTTGACAGGGCGTCATTTAGTAGCTGGGATAGGCTCCAGCCCCCTGGTGATCACAAAATGGGAATAGCAAATGAATAAGTAAAGAATAGCACTCTCTGCTCTATTCTATTGAAATGTGATTAAACCCAAGAGTCCCATTGTAACCTGCTGAGTCATCAGACTAAATTACCGATCCATTAGTTCCCGTACAAGGGTTTGCCACAACAGTTCGGTCTCCTTCACCATCTTGTACGTCATCCTTTACCATTCCTTTGCCCCTGATGTCGTCTTTTATCACATCCAGAAACGGATACAATAAAATGGTTGAGGTTAAATCAAATTTTAAAAAAAATGCATTTAACCGACATAAAATGTAAAGAATCATTAATAGTCAAAATTTAGGGATAAAAAAAACATGCGTTACTTGAATAACCTAAAAAAATATATAATAATATGACCTGGGAGACCATTACATTAATTGCACTTCGGTGCCCAAAAAACCCAACTTTCTTCACTCTTAAATCTAAACTGTACTCCAGATTTAATATAGTCAGCTTCCAGAGTGTAATAAACATTAATCCATTTTGGCAACAAAATCGTTTTTTTCTTTCTTTCTGCTTAGTCTGTTGTTGAGATTGTCAGGAGAACACTAAATGTAGAGAAGTCTAAATCACCCTTACTGCGATAGTTACTGAGGGTAAGAAGCGAAGGATGGATTATCTCAGTGCTTTTTACAAATAATTATAATATTTTTTCTACCTTAAGCCACGGATTTGCAAAAATCCAGACTTTTGTATCATCTCCTCTTCTTAGCTGTGACACGAGTGAAGATAAGGACAATTTAAACTGTCTACATCAAGGAATCTACTGGTGCAAAAAAACAACCCTGGAAAGCCTTCTGAAATGGCTTAGGGACGTCACAGCTTCCCGAGAGTCTATCAACAAAGAACCATCTGTCAGTTGACATCAGCACTCTGAGCTTATGGCCGAGGTCAAACAGGTATTCCACACACCAACACGTGCAGACGCACAACCTTCTGGCGTGTCTGCCGAACTCAAACCAACGTAAAAACACTGATAGGAAGAGGCAGCTGTTGTCCGTCTTTGCCTGGGAAACTTGGCAAGTCAACATTGTTACTTGCGCCTCCATATTTCACCTCCAGGCTCAAGTCTGCGCTTTGAATGAGCTGCCTCTCAGATGATGAACTGCCCTTGAGCAAAACTACTGATTCACCAACTCCCTTAGTGGCTCTTGACTTTTGCTTTTGTGTGTTTGTCGAAAACTGGGCTGTTAATCGCAATTTGAAAAATAAATTCGACTCCGTTTCAAAATAGAGTTTGTGCTTCTTTACACGTGATTAAAATTCGAAAAAAATATCAAGTTTAAAATATTAGACGATTTGTTTTACTGATGATATGTCTCAGACTGCTAATTTTTTGTTAAAACTACAAATGCATTTAAAGGGGGTATTACCATAACTTGTTTAAAAAATATATAGATAAAATACAGCAGGATGTGAAACGTTCTAGTACTGACTTGCCTGCTAGTAAAAAAAAAAGCTAAATCAAATACTTTCATCACAACTTAAATCTTAATTTATAGACTTGAATTCAAAATAAGTTCTATTCTATTCTATAAAATATTTGAAAAAAGGTGAAAAAAGGAAATTAAATATATATGTAAGAAGTAAAAATGCTTGTAAGTCACTCAAATTGAAGCAGTGGATGCATAAATGAGACAATGTTTGATGAGACGATATGATCATTATTTAACTTTGAAGCGAGGCAGTCAGAACTATAAACTTCAGTATTGATGGATTAGGCTGAGTCACAGTGATCTTTTAAACTTTGAAGAGAAGATGTTCACAAAGACCAAACTGTATATTTATAGGAGTTCTACTGTCTCTGGGTTTGAATATAGATCCAAAAGCCCAATTATTTCTGAGATAGCTGCTCTGTTCTGTTTTAATTTGGCACCAGTTTTCAGCTGAATGCGTCTTTGTGATGAAACCGTTCTTGTTTTAAACCCATGGGGCTGGTGTGGAGCAGGAGGATTATATTGGAGGTGGTGGATGCCGATCAGAAAGTCAAAAGACACAGAAAGAAAAACTACATGAAAAAGTTAAGATGAGTATCAAGACTTTTAAGGGAAGATAAAAAGATACCTTTTTTTTATCAACATTGTTTTATAAAACACAACGTTTTATCACAGTTCAATGAGGGGAATGAGGAACAAGTGACATCTGGTGAGAACATGTTCTCTCTTTTCTTCCTGCAATTTCTCCTTCACTCTACTCTCCTGGCCGGTCTCAGCAAAAGATATCTAACAGTCGGTTCTGATCGAGGTTTCTTGCCTGTTAAAAGTTATAGGTTTCCTTGCCTCTGTCGCTTATTGTGATTCAATAGGACCTGTTTTTTTTGTCTTGTATAAGTGTTGTTTAAACTGTAAACTGTTGTGAGATAAATCTATTGTGATTTGAACTTTTAGATAAATACAAGAAGTTCTCTTTTCAAAGCTATTAATATTTGATTTGGAGTTTCAAGGAATCAGAATTCAGCTAGCGTATATTTTAGGACATTTATTAGATTATACACCATCAGTTGCCTAATCTGGGTGATTCCTCTACTGAGTTTAAGGAAGGAAATTGGAAAGAAATTAAGTTCAAAGACCAGAGATAAATCTTTAGTTTAGAGCAGGGTGTTGAACTCAATCACTCAAGAGGCAAAAATGACTGATCAGTTGTTGAAAAAAACTCAAACCCAAACTATCTGTGACAAGATGTATACGTTTGATTGCTATATTATTATTTACTTGATCTGTTCAAATGTATTTCTGTGTTTTTTTTCTCCAATTGAATTCCTTTTCATCAACATCAGTTTTAATTTTACTGGAGGTCTCAGGATAATTGTCGAGATCCAAAATCTATCATCTCTATCTTAAACACCGGCATCTTTATTAGTCACAACATCAACTTTAATCTACCTGTACTTTGATTTGAGCCAATCATCTAGTGGTCACATAAAAGGACTGAGGGGGCCGTTGACTTTGACACATGTGGTGTGAGACCGAAGGTTCTTTGTTTACAGTAAATTACCTCTTATTTTTCTCTGTGTGAGAAGGAGTGAAAAACATGGTTTGTTTGAACTGGGTTTGTTTCCCACAACAATTGCTTCTGACAGAAGTTGCCATACGTGGGCGAGTATCCACCTACATGTTGTTTTACACATCTCTGGTCACACTGGGCTCCCAGGTGTACACGTCGTTTGTAGAGAAATGTATGAAGTCAAAACAGAATATGAGTCACGGTGGCCTTGTGAAACAACCTACAACCTTTTACCTCCATTGAGTCGGTTCAACCATCCCTTATGCAAGAATTGACTCAACGGTTGGCTCCCAGAGAGACCACAAATCATCAGGGAAGTTCTGGTGTCAAATATATGATCTGCTAGCGCTTCTTCTGTAGAAGGAAGCCATGAATGAAACATCATCCTTACTTTTTGCTCAGGATTTAGGATCTAAAAAAGACAAATCACAAATCACACCTACCTTTGTAACTGACTATAATGTTTTTCATATAAAAAAAAAAAAATCAAAAGGAATTGATGGAAACTTACCATTTAGCTACGATCAAATAGCGCCCCATTAGACTCAGGACCGCACCGTACTTCAAAGTATTTCATTACAAACAACCTATCATCATGCCAATCAATGTTCCATTTGGAGTGTAGAGGGGGGGGGGAAATGCGTCAGAGTTAGAAAACTGATACGAGACGATTCCTGAAGTTACTCCTTAGATGTCCACCCAGGAACAGGAACATTGATTTGAAGACAGAAATTGATGCTTGTGCAGATTTACCTGTGGTCTGGACCCCGGGAGGAGGTGGAAAAACCCACGGGAGGAGTTGGTTTTTCTCTCATGATGCAGGTTTCCTTGTTCAATTGTGGGGGGGTTAGGGTCTAAAACTGTGTCTGGACTTTTTAAGTTAAAGATTAAATTAAAAAAGAGAAACAAAAAGCCTGTACTGCAGCTTTTCTCTTAAGAGTTTGTGACTGGGATTGATGTTCTGGTGTCGGGTGGATTTTCAAAAATCTAAAATATTTGAGGTTGGGTAGCTTTTCTTCTTCTGGACAAAAACACTAGGTTTGAAAATTCATATCGGTTTGAAGTAAAATGCTAACATTGTCATACCTTATATTTTGTAAAGTACTTCAAGCTGTTTCTTTCATCCCAAAATTAATTTCTGCAAATATTGTCAAGGCTATGAAGGGGACTTTTCATGACTATGTCTTTAAAATATGAAGCAGGAAAAATGGACAACGTCTCAAAAAAGTATTATTATCCGAGTATATAGTGTGATTGAAGTCAGGAGAAAGTGGCAGAGTGATTGCCTCCAGAGATAAATATATATATATAAAAAAAAAAGTTAAAGCAAATCACCAACCTCTGCTTGCTTGCGCCACACGTCCAGGTTCTTGCGCTGAGCTTTGGAGAAATGGTCCCATGCCTTTTGTTTGGAAGCAGCTTGGAATACAGACACAATCTGTTCAACTGTAGCAGGATGCAGGGAAGGACCAGAGGCCATCCAGAGACAGAGAGACGGGGAAGGAGGGCAGGTGGGAGGGAGCAGAGGAGTGAGAAAATGGAGTCAACTAGAGATATGAAGAACTGCATGTTTTGCATGTGTGTGTTTGCTCATGGGTTTTACCTGTCGATGCATCGCATCGCACCTGGCTGGTCAGTGAGTACCAACTTTTTCTAATCATAGAGGCTCGTAACAGCACCATTAGCATCGCAAATCCTCAACCACCGCTCTAATTATACACTCAACTATCAGAAACGTGGACAAAATATTGAATAACATTGTTCAAACAGCTGGCAGCCACTGGTGGAACCACCACTAGCTGATCTGCTGCCAGCCGAGCAGCTTCAGCAGGCAGGTAATGGTTAACACAGCGACCCAAGAATCCCATCTGCTCATTTATTCATGGAATTTTAGGATTTTTCTAGAACTCTGATGGACTTTTAGAACTAAAAAGGAGAACACAAACAAGTAAGAGGATCTAAGATTGTAGGTCGACAACCAACTATTATGATAAAGTAAATTGTTGTTAATTAAAACAGAGATAAACCACCTACAGTATTTATTATTTTTGCATATTGTCCCTCACAGCTGTTGTTAATAAAAAAAATTCAAGCAGACACTGTAATGATTATAATATGATGAGAAAACAATACTCTAGTGGTTACGTTTTATAATTTTAATTCATTATTGAGACATTTTTCAACATGTAGACCTATGGTTTTAAATTAACAATTTGGAAAACAAATGTTCCCATTCATCAAACTTTAGCATTCCAAATGTAACCCATTTTAATTGTGATTTTAGTGTGGAATTTGGCTTCTCCGAAATGTTTAACTGTCCATTAAATCAAAATGCAGTGTTTTTCTCCCCAAAACTAATCAGGTCTTGATGCTACATTGCTGGTGAAGTTGTCACTGGAGTTTATATCAGACTCCATCGTCTTGATTTTTAATGGAATGATGCAATATGAGGTAATATGTATGCTCCTCGGCCCCCATCATTTTCAATCATCTGTTGCTCACTTCAAATACTGTCAGATGCTCACCCATGGAATCATGACACATATTAGGTATTCCAGAAGAATAAAAGCTGATTTTAGATTTGGATGGTTTTGGGGTTATAGATAAGGCTCTAGGTAAATAGTTATTAATATGTGTATGCTATTTATATCTAAAATCTATAACTTTAGATTTTGTTAAATTGTTTGAGTCTAGCAACAATTCCAACAACATCAACATTCCCAGAACTAAATTTTAAACTGGACCCTCCAGTTTGACATGATTGGAGAAATATCTGCTCTCCTCAATATCTGCTCTCCTTGATTCAGAATAAATCAGAGATGATTTCATGGTCACTCACTTTCTCTTTCTCGCTCCCTCTTCCTTTTCACTGAGCAGCACTTATGAACATAATAATGTTTAGTGGTATGTGAGTGTTCTGACATTTACACACAATGTTTGGGAGCAAGGAGGCCGGCTTTAGAAAATAACAAGCTTTTACTTTTTTTCCACCTACATGAAATGTTATATAATGAACTGTCATGATACAATAAGCTCTCTTCATTCAGGTACATTTGCTTTATGTTGTGACAAGACTGAATTATTTTTCATCGAGTGGTGTCAGGGGTGAAGACAATAATGTTTTTTTTTTTAAAGTGGAAGAGCTAGGTGGGTCAATAAATGATGCGAGGATAAAATGTCTTTACAGGTGGAAGTTTGTTTACGTATTGTAGAATCTAAATATAATGGTGTAAAGTAGAAATGAAAGGTAGTGTGTGAGTGACATCTTTGATTGTATTCATATATATTTATTTAAAACACAAACTGTAGCCGTTTAGGTGCAAAAGAATAAACACCAACTACTGTTCGATTATACAAGGCTTAAAAACCCACTTGACTTGGACAATATGCCTCGTAGATGTTTGGCCGCGAACATTTACAACATAACAGACCAGAGATATCATGTTTAGATGTTATTAAAATGAAGAATATATGAATAACCGCACTGACATCTGTTTAATGGAATCATGATAATAAAATATTGACTTGATTTGTTATTGAAGATCCTTTAACAGCCATCCCTTATGCACACCTTTAATCTCCAGCAGAAACAGAGGAGCTGGTTAATGATCCTTTACTAACACAAGGATATGAACGTTGGATGATGCCTTAAAGAGAATTATTACGACTGAAAGATTTTAAGGATCTCTCTCGCTTCAGGGATGCGTTGATTGATGCGAGCTGCTCTGCATTACTATATATTTGAAGTCTGACGTTAAATTCTTCATCATCTGTTCGTCTCTGAACGCTGTTTCATGTTGTGTCCATGTGGTGGGTCTGTTACTTCCGTCATCATCTCTGCTGAGATATCCGCTAGGAATGTATCTTTAATAAAACCCAGTAGTTAATTTAAACCTTCTCTCTTCACTGCATCTACTGGACATGCAAGTGTTTATCTTTATTTGTCTTATGTTAAGAACATTCTTCATTGCTTTTGTTGATTTCGGAAAGAAAATTGTACCTATTTTATCTGTTTAACCTGTATTGCTAAAAGTATTGTCTGCTTGTAACATGTATGCTAATGATAATTAGCAACAACACAGCTAGTGCTAGTCCCATTGATCGTGTGATGTCATTTTATTGAAGCAAAAAATTATTCTGCCTACAGTTTAAACATACACATGATTTATCTCCAAGTATAGCAAAATTACATCCAGAGGTTTATGAGCTCCACAAACACAGAATAAACCACAAATTGTGGAGCGAACGTTTCCTGGCAGCTGATGTCAACTCGCATCTTTCATTTAGATTTAAAAATGTCTCTCTTATATTCAGACCGAGGTGATGTTTTTTTTTTAAACGAAAGAGCTCTGTTGGACTAAAGGGATAATTTGGTCATCGCAGCTGTCATGATCTGATAAGGAATTGCTTGAAGAGCGATTCATTTCGATTTAGGATTTTGAAAGGCTGACCTCTCAATTTTAAGTTGGAAGGAAAATTGGAATTCATAAATTAAAAACACTCATTTTCCACTGACTTGACCCTTTAAAGTGTCACTTTTAATAAAAAAAAGCAGGGTACACAGAGGTTTCAAGGAGTCAAAACCCTTTCTTTTCTCCAAAAGAAAGCCATGGAAAGGAATATGTCCATGTGGGAAGTGGACTGCTAAAAAAAAGTGCCCTTTCTCACAGAGTAACTCACCACATTTGCGCTTCTATTAATTTATTCACCCGATAAACAATAAGGGTAATCAAATGCTGGATTTCTGGTTTCAAGGCTGTTTATCTTGTGATGAATATGCATGTGCTGGGATATCTCAAGGGCCTGAGGCAGGGCTGCAGACCAGCAGCAGCAGGGCCTGTATACTTTCCCTTTGGCGATCAAATGAGATCAAAATGTATGTACATATGCCCTGTAACCTAACGATGTTTGCGGTTCATGTATCTAAACAATGCGGTACACGTGTGACATGAAAGATGACGTAGCTGGGGTGCAATTCTTTGTTTCCTCGGTTCGGCTGCAGCTCTCTCTGCTGCATGTATTTTGAATAATGATGTGAAAACACAGCAGAGGATTGTCAAAAACAATTCTAGCCGATATAAAGCGCTACCTTAGAATTTAATCGTAATTTTTTCATCCACCGCTAGTGGAATTGGATTGTGTCTGGCAACAGGAATAATGAGCGCCTACTCTGGATTTGGGGGTTCTTATCTAGACGAGCATCCCTCAATTGATGGTCTCTTAAAATACCTTAAAATAGGACTTTGCTTCATGAAGCTTCAATCAGTCTATTTCTAAATGGAAGACACCTTGTGGTAAAAATTATTTGGAAAAGTCAGGAATTTCTTCATGTTGAGTCAGAAAAAAAGAGTTGAGTGAAGGTTATAAAAATAAATCATAAAAATTGCCAAAACAATTCAACTTGTCCATGTTTGTGCACACTAAATTCACCTAAATATATTCATTATTCTTTAAGAAAGAAATTTAGATGTTAAGTATTTTAAATCTTTCTAACTGAGCTTGTTGCGATTACGTTCCGAATGCGATTATGTCCTGATTTTCCAGTAGCAATTCTAACTTAATTTGGGACTTAATTGTCAATCTGATCTCACAAGTGGCAGCAAGTGACAAAAACACAACAAATTAATTTAAGCGTGTCGATTTTTGAGAAAATGAACAACAAAGACCGCAGAAATTAAAAGACAATATTGTCTCGTGATCAAATAAGCTGTGAAAATTGAAATTTATTTTGAGTTTGAGTTTCATAAATGGTGTCATTAATGTTAAATGAACAACTTTTTTGGAAGGTACCACAGTATATTTTTAGACTTATAATACTAACAGTATTGGATCCAAGAAAACTTTAGGCTGTAGGAAATGATCATGGATTATCTTATGTAAAGATGAAACACTCTAAACATAGTATCTCTAATTGCTGCTTCAATTTGCTGTCAACTAAGAGGACGCTGTATTATAATAATCATCATTTTTCTTTGCAATTAAAGTAGAAGTGGCAAATGGTCAAGGTGACAACTCAACTTCATCTCCTGACAATAATGATTTTCGATAGTTTTATAAGCAGCTGCATTTAATTAGAACGCTCTTAGATAAGTTGAAGAAAAACAAAGTAAAGAGCAAAAGAAACCTTACCTTATCTTAAATCTAAGTACCCAGTAAGTTATTATAGGTTACTGTTGACAAAAACTGAGATTTGTACTTACTTGTTCTGGATTGTCGACACCACAGACAGACATGACTTTTCTTTCATTGTGTGTGTACAAATAAAAACTTACACCAGAATATGGCGGCATCCACATCCTTGATTAACATTTATAAAACTCAAACACGACCTTCGTAAACGTAAAGCCGCTAGAATGTGTCGGGGTCAAGACTCACATTGGGCCAGTATTCCAGACAGAGCGTTCTTAAACTTCTCTTTGGCTTCCTCCATCTCCTTCTCGTGTTGACTCTTCTCGCTCATCAGCCGGCGGATGTGGCTGTTCGAGGACTGGATCATGGAGTAGAAGTTGTTGGCGTTTCTACGGTTCACTTCGCCCCTCTCGAGCCAGGTCGAGAGCACCCGCACGGCCTCGGCGAACTTTGCATCATCTGACAAAAAGACACAAATTACAGTGAGCAGATCTACACAAAAAAAGCAAGAATGTTTTTGGGGCAACCAAAAATCAACAAATTTGGCAAAAAATAAATGATTACAGGTAAATGAATGCATGTGGCCCCATTCTGCCTAAACGTCCTCATTACATACTGTAACATTATCAGATTATTTGTTAATTCTGTAAAAAAAAAAAAAAAAATCGGAATCCATTCACTGTACTGTGTCTGTTGTTGTCTTCCTGTGGTTTATTGTTTTTGCCATCTGAAAACTTCAAGGATTGATTCATTTTAAAAGGAAAACTCAGGAAATAGATACTAGAAGAAAGGTCACATGATTTAAATTTGATCTTATATGGTCTTATAGACTCTTGTCCTTGAGCTTGTTGACATGTTTGTGTTCATTTGTATGAAATGACTACTTTAATTAAAAGAAAAATAACACATTTATTAAAAGGATAAAAAAAAAAAAAACCTTCACATCGATGTCATTGAACATGCAGCCACATATTCCTTTATCATCAATAAAATTGAGGCATTTATTGTGTCTCATTTTGTGCAACAGAATCAGGAGCTGCTGTTCAGAATCTCTGGCTGTGAAACAAATTGGCAGCATCCATCTTTCCTATACGATTGAGCGGCTGCTCGGAACAGTGATTCGACCAAAACAGTCCCAAAAATAATCATCTCTATAGACTCCAGGCCACAACAGTGAAACTATAAAAAGTGTAACGCAGATGGTGGAGTGTCAGGAAGTTACAACCACTTTGTAACCTGTGACCAAGACCTGGAAGTGGCGCTGCTTATTAGAGAGACAAGGTTGCTCTTGCAAAACCGATTGAGAGGAAGGAAGACAAGAGCGTGAAGAAGGGAGAAGAGGAGAAGGAAAAAAAATCGTGAGCAAGTGCTCGGTGTAAATTGACGAATGATGACCTGTGAGGAGAGCACCTCAAGTTCTAGCTCTTCTGTAATCTCACACTTCTTCATACTAGTTCCCCTGAGAGATGTACCTTTCGGTTGTCTCCGAATTTGTAGTATTACTGCACAAGGAACAGTCAAATCATGAGGTTATATAATATGTAATGGAATGAAATATTATAATGTATAATATTATATGTAATAGGAAAATGATTACACGATCTGGAGCTTGTAATCCATGCATTTGTATCTTCTCGTTTAGACTATTGTAACAGTTTATTTTGATGTCTAAACAAGAAGGATCTGTCTCGCCTGCAGTTAATACAAAACTCTGCAATGAGAATTCTGAGCCGCTCTAGTAGAAGAACTCACATTTCCCCGATCCTTAAATCATGTCACTTGCTGGCAGTTTCTTTCAGGACCAATTTTGAAATTCTGGTTCTTACTTTCAGATTTATTCATTGTCAGGCTCCTCCTTACATCAGTGATCTGATCCAGCCTTACACCCCACCTCGGGCTCTGAGGTCTGTGGTTTAGAATCTACTGATGGTTCTGTGCACACAGTTCAGGACCAGAGGAGAGAAATCCTTCCAGGCTGTTGCTCCTAAGCTTTGGAATGATCTTCCTCTCTCTCTGTGCTTGATGGATCTACTGACTCCTTCAAGAAACATCTTAAGACATTCTTATTTAGGTGTTTCCTAGAATTCCTGGAACTCCTGTGTTTTTCTTATGTGTCTTTTAAAGCATGTATTTTAGCTGTATATTGTTTTGATTGTTAAAGCGCTTTGTAACCCTGGTCTAGAAAGTCGCTTTACAAATAACCTTTACTTTATTTATGTATAGTAATACTCCTTGAGGCTTCATAATATTATTCCCACTATGTAGTATTTCTCTGCAAGGTTCCATAGTATTACTCTGTAAAGGTTCATAGTATTACTCCCCGATGCACCACCACACCTAGAAGTTATGTTGTATAACTCCGCAAGGTTCTGTAATTTTACAAGGCTTTATAGTATTACTCTGCAAGGCTCTGTAGTTTTTCTCTTGAGACACAGTATATGATCACAGTTTTAATTCCCCAGTGGCTCCATCTAACAAGCCCTCATGAATGAGTACCAGCACACTCTCCCACAAACCTTTAATTTTGTCTCCCAGTTGGCTGCACTCGTGATCCGAGTAGTGGACGATGGGAGGAGGCGACGGGGGCCTGAAGCGATCCTCCTCTATCTTGCGTCGGTGCCGCTCTTCTCTGGCCAACATGCGCTGGTGACATTCCCACTCGTACAGGTCGTCCCTGGCCTGAGCGAAGTCCACGTGGAGACGGCCGCTGTCCTTTTTGTCCGTGCTGGAGCCCAGTCTGATGCGATAACCTAGAGACACGATGGCAAGGGGAGATTAAACGTGGAAATGTGAAGTGGATGGGTTGGCTGATAACAAAGAGTATATTTTAATGGGGAAGCAGATGGGACAGTGGGGGAGCCACCAATTAGAACAAGGTAATCAGTCTGCTCCGACAGTTTGATGTTCTCTTCACAGTGTGCTTTGTAATTCCGGCAGCATTAAAACGTCCACATATTTTATGCTTTTTTTCTTTGTTAATTAACACATAGAGGATACATGTTGTAGTTTTTGACAAGACACTGATGAGGGGAACACACACAGTGGCCCAAGAACAAATCACCCTATTCTAGTTATTAATGTTCATCATTTATCATAGGACCATTTTATTGTACTTCTACGTGTAATGAGTAAAATAGACAAAACCTTTTTGCTGCAGAAATAAAAGAAAAAGCCCATTTATGAAATGAATGATTTATGGGCTGTGCCAAGGAGGTAGTAGTCAGTTTTTTTTAATGTGACTTATGTTTTCACTAGCATTTATCAGTGCGTCTGTATGTTGGCAAAATAACTCATGACAAATAACATACATTGCAGTGGCAATCCAGCGACACATGGTTATATAACTGTGCTGCCTTCAGGGAAATTAAAAGCAAAAAAAAAAGAAGGTGCAAAAAGTCAACTTCCATATTGCTTTGGTGCCAAACTATGCTTTGCACGGTTGCCAAAGAAGGTTACAAGAGGCTCTGATAAAAAAAAAAAAAGCTGTTTAATAAACAGCAGTGTTACCGACAATCTAATCAATAGATGTTCTTAAAATGTAGTGAAACCACATTGTAAGTAGAAATATGGATGCATGATGGCGTCATGGTTGGCTCTACTGCTTCAAAGCAATTTCTGTGGAGTTTGTATTTACTACCTATTCTTGTGCACTCCAGTTTCTTTCAAAGAGTCGGAAAAAATGGAAGGTTAAGTTAGAATTCTGAGGTGCGAATGACTACGTGAATGTTTTTTTTACATCCATTCATCTTCAGGTCACACTCGCCCTAAACTACCGGGACAGACTCGACGACTCTTCTAAGGAATAGGTGGTAGGAAATGATTAAGAGAAATTAAGGAGCTTCCAGTGGTTTTGTATTTGAACACGAGGCGTACAGAGTTCGACAGATAAGCCCTTTTCCCCCACATAATCAAATCATAGCCAACAAAAGTTCAAGACCACATATTGTAACACTCATGCATGGGCTGCAATACCTACGTACAGGCACCAGACGCAACTTTTTACATCCATAACTCCTGAGCATGTGCAGAGGACTTTTCACCTTCTGTGATGCAACTGTTATTGGTGTATATTTTGTAATGTATTGGGAGAGAACGTGGATACAATACTGCATGTATCTTCTCTTGTGGACCTGATCTACACTCTTTACTTCACCCACCCTCCACGCCCTACAATATGCACACAGAAAACCATTTTATGATGTCAGTAGTGATGTATTCGTTGATTCCGAGTTCAGATCATTCAGTTCAATTAAAACGTAAAACTGTAAAATACATTACTTAGTAGTGTATGTATTGCAGATGTAAGATCCTTCCTAACCTCATTGGGAGTTCAACCAACTACCCCTGCACCATGGTCGTCTGCTACCCAGCCGCTACCACCCTACAAATAGGATTGAAGCTTCATGAAACAAGTAGTCAGTAGGGGGCGCCCTCAGTTTAAAAATGATGTGAGTTTTCAGTAGAATAGTATATTTTTATAGCTTCATCAACCTGTCACTATTAGACCAATCATCTTGACAATCCTGTGACTCTTGGAAACAAGTTCCTTCCCCAAAACCTTAAACTTCTCTGTAAAAGACAACAGTCAGTGAAGTTCTGCAGTTATCTTTTGACATTTGATGCAACAGATCCGTACAACACTACTGTAAAATTTCAGAGACATAATGCTGGAATGCTCCCCAATAACTGTTCATACTGGGCAGAGAAGAAAAGAACACAGACGATATTATCTCCGTAATATTCAAGTACAAGCTCAAGAAATGGCCTAAGGGTTTGTTTAATTACAACAGCAAGATCCGACGTGAGGGCAAAATGATTCATGTAGATTGTAATCTTATGTGTCGTCTTATTTTTGGGTCAATGTGATTTTTTTTCCTGCTAAAATAATCAAGCAAAACATTTTCCTCGGAGAAAAAATAAAGATTTTAGTTTTCCAAATAAACATAAGAATGAACAACAGAAAAATAAATGTTCCCCCAAACCAAAACCATCCATGATGATTAGGCGGACAAAGAAAACATGAATATTAATAACTGATTGTCTTGGAAATGGAAAAGCTTCCCTTAAAATGTAAACAAAAAAAATACATGATTATAGAAAACAATTTAATCCAGTAAACAAAATACTTCATATGCAAATGAATAACCAGCCGGAGGAAATGAACCTCATTTAAGTTGTTCGGCAGATTTACAAACAGGAGTGATATTGCTCTCCGCGTTATTATTTGGGGATGCATTATTTCCCGCCTCTGCCATGTATACACAGACACAAGCCACTATTTTATTCTTTTTTTTTTTTTATTGACTAAATGCCTTTATTTTAGAAGATGTAGAGGCAGTGTCAGATTTTATTGAAGGAAGCTAGTAGCTGTTTGTCATTACACAGGAGATTTGGTGAGGCCAATTACCCGTCCACTGACACTGACAGATCCCAGTGCCCCTCATTACCCTCCTCTTTGCTCGCTCCCTCCTCCCGCTTGACTCAATTCAAACCAATGACATGGACGCAGCTATTAAGCGAAACATTGCCCGTTCCCTGGATTATTTGCTTGTGATCCGCTAGTTTGGTGTGGTGTTCGGCGCACGACTCGTTTCATATGTTGCCCGCGAACACTAATGACGTCCGGTGTGGCTGGGAGGAATTCACTTCTCATCACAGGAGACGGCAGCTGAGGTGGATGTCTGAGCAAACACGAAAAGCACCAGCCATGAGACCGAGGGTTCCTACTTCAGTCCACCTTCTTCGCTTCAGGCTCCAATCGGCCGCTACTTCAATATTTCATATGAAGAGATCTCGGTGCACCGAGGCTGCTGTGTTTGACGATGAGTGAGCGAGTGTGTATATAAAGGGCTATTATTTATGGAAAACTACAAAGCTGTGCCATATTGCTAATAGATGGACCTCAGCTACTCACAGGAGGAACTCACTACCAGTACTTGTTGTTCACAGAGAACACGCTGTAGGCGTACATTTGTTTTTCAGGAGTTCATTAATTTTTAATTGATTTATTTATATTGACATCAAGATTAGTATTTTATTGAACATTAAAATACAAAAATAATAAATTAAATATTTCCAAGTTTAGAATGTTTACTTCCTATCTGGCTTGTAAATTAAGTTAAATGAGTTTTATTCTCAAAGTGTTTTTTTTGTCCTAAATTTAATTGGGTTTTAAAAGCACAGTAGCCATTCAAAAAGCACTGAACGTAGCGCACTCACAGGTTTGTTGATAAGATGCCAGGAAAGATTCCTCATTTTGTCTCTTTTTCTATTAATTTTTCGAAACAACATTTAGTAAATGAGCATTAAAGGCTCCGTCCTCCTCCTGACTGCTTGTGTACGTGTCGACGCACTGCTCTGCTACAGTGTGCATCACAGGAAGTAACAACACATACGAAAAGGTAAAGCAACATTTTTTTTTTATGTTGGTTATCCTGTTTTTTAATATCCTGGGAACCCTTCATTGGCCTGCCAATCAATTAAAACAGACACATTATTTAAAGATGGACTACCTTATACAAAAATTAAAATGGTACATATTTACTATGTCACTCGTCGATGCTCAATCACCCATGAAATTACAATATTAGTTGCAATTGTTCATATTAAAAAAGCTATAAATGGCATTATTTGGACAAGCTGGTAAGAGTAGGCTGTTTATAAGTTATCATCAAACAATGAAAAAAAGGAGGTTGTCTTACAAAAAACGTTTGATTTAATGTTTTTAATTAATGAAATGAAATTTCCCAAAGCAAGGGTAAACAAAATACACACAGCGATCCTCTCCCCGCAAACTAAACACACGGCTTTACCTCCGACTTCGGCAAATAAATACGTGTAGTCCAATTTTATTTGAAAACCTGAATTTGGCATCTACCTTTTTTTTAAGAGTGACCGGACATTGTTGAAGGCTTCTTGTGACAAATGAACGATCACATCATTCGCATGTCTTGACTGTAAAATTATTATTGTAAGGAAACTAAACTTAAACTTAAACTTCTAAACTTAAACTTAAACTTTTAAACCCACCGGAGTTCCAGAACAGGCTTTCGCTATTGGGCAGGCGTGCATTATGGGAGATGACAGTTTGTGTATGTCTGGTGTGCACAATAACTTAGTGAGGTGGGAGAATAAGTCTGTCCCACCACGTTCCATCTTTGAGTTCCAGCTGGAACTGCTGTTTAAATAAAGTCACTTGTCTGTGGTAGTGTGGAAAAGACACACATACTTGTGCTCTTTGACTGCAGTTCACAACAGCTCACTACAATCATCATTATGTTATTTGAGGAGATGGTCCACAGCTCGCTGGGCAGGGTGCATCATGGGAGGTTGCAGTTCTGTGTGCACCGTTAATAAGTTAGGTTGGATAATTATAGCCTTCTCCCGAGTTCATGGCAAGTTTAAATTGTTACTAATGACATCTAAAGTAAATTGTCTGTCACAATGTGGCGAAGGAACCGCAGGCGAGAATAAATTGCTTGGGCCGTATTTTGCCCAGGTCTGCTCTAAAGCAATCATACTTGTACTCAGTGACAGAACACAAAGAAAAAGGAAACTTTGGCTGTATATATCTGGAAGTACGAGTCCGATATTGTTCTTTTCTTTTCTTGGAGGCTGAAACTATTGTTATTTTCAGGAAGTCGCCGAACAGCTACATAATCTCCGCTGCTTATCTTATCTTAAACACAGGCATCTTTTTAGGTCACAGTATCAACATGAACATTCATCCACTTTGGTTTTGAACCAACCATCCCACAGGTCACATCAAGTTGGCCACTGTGCACATGTGCACTCGAACAAGGGGTAACAATTCGTTGTTATTTTGGATCTTTGGTTCCTCTGCATGCATACCAAATATAAAATAAAGCCTTGAATGCCTTTTTTGTCAAAGACGCATATTTCTAAAATCCCGTATAATGCTCACTTGGCACGTATCCATTATGTAAAAAAAAAAGCTTCCATTAGGACCGAGCTATACCATTAAAGGCGATACTTACAAGAGGGGAACACGCTGCCTTCTATATACTGAAAATGCTTCTTGAGTGCTCTTGCACTAAAGAGCCACAAACGTGAAATCATATCTTCACAGAGACGCATAATTATAGTTGAAGTGGAGCGTCTTGTCACATACATACTCGTCAAAGTCAGACCGAAAGGGTCGAACTTACCAGACAGAAAAAGAGCTTTGTCGACGGTGAACTCTTCGGCGAATCGGATGTGACAGAAGTTCTTCTTGCTTTTGCGGATGGCGGTGATATCGCCGCACTGCCCGAAGATCTCCATTATCAACTGCTCGTTGGCGTTTTCCGGCAGACCGCCGACGAAAACGGTCTTGCAACCGGGGGGTCGGTCCCTCGTGGCAGGAGGCGGAAGGTCTGTGGAGAGGAATGTCGAAACAAATAATTGTAAGCAACAGTTGGAGAGATAATGACAATAGACAGGGCACATCATAAAGCCTAAGGAGCAAGGCATTGTGTGTCAAGAAAAAAAAGGTACCTAAGATAGAACTTTTGTAGGTCAATTTTGATTTTAATTTAACAAACAAAGAAGATTTGAAAGATCAGAGTCATTCGTTTAAATCTAATCTGCACATCACATCATCTGAAGTGCACTAGAGCAGCCTTCCATTTTCAAAACATCACATTAAAAACCTTCAACTGATCCGTCTCCGTGAGCATCAGTTGTTCACCAGATATACACACCAGCAGGGCAGAACTCATCCCAGCAGACGAGCAGAAACTCCACATCCTCGACATTACACTGATTAGCCGCTCGCTCCTCACAGACGCCGCTAATCACATTCATCATGGGTGAGAGGCCCGATCTACCGGGGATTAGATCAGTCAACATTCATCTGTTTGAATGCTTGATTCTTGCCATGCATAAAGATGGTTTGGATCCACTCTATGGCCATGAAGGTTGCATGAAAAGGGCTGAGATTTAAATCTATTTCATGAAATACGCTGACACATCCAGATTGAATATCATGCACTATTTCATCTGTCTTATTGAAAGTAAACTATTTCAAAATGGATTCACAAAAGTGCAAAAGTATATTATTAATCATCGATATTCATTACGTCCTCCGCAGCTAAAGGAACAATGATACCCTGGGAGATCCCGGGGGATGATCAAGGATGAGAGGATACAGTCGACTCCTGCAGCTTTTAAAGCTATGTTAATTTCCAACCCCGAAATGAGCCTAAACAACTGAAGTTCAATTGAAAAATATCTACTACATATATTGGCTGCAACTGTCTATAATCCACAGATATCCATGTTGTGATGAGATATATAATATATAAACAAAAATATATTAAACAGAAATAGACATTTTATTGAATTGTATTTAAATACTTAAAACAAAGGTTTAAACACAGAAGTAAGTAGCCTAGATTAAAAAAGCAACAACCAGCCAACCAGTTTGTGATATAAAATCTTCTGTTGTCGTTTTGCAATGAGTCATTTCTTTACGCTGCAGTCTCTTACAACAGCCAGATCGATCGCCATTTACTTTAAATGTCTCTGTGTGTTTTTTATACTGTACATGATGCACAATATCACAGTTCAAAAGAAAATCAAACTATCTTTTTCTTTTCTTAGGTAAATGAGCGCCTCCTGGAGGCTGTTAGCTCATAATTTATTTTAAAAAATTAGCTGCACTATTGTAAAAGCTGCATGGTTCATAGGATTTTTTATGGTGTAATTAAATCAAAACGTGTTCCCAAATTAACACATCTCATACTTTATAAATGCTTGTCTTCTAAGCAGAAGCCGTATGATCGTAGCTGATAAGGACGAGGGAGAGAAGACCAGATGCGATGCTTCAACTTGCATTAATATGCATCTTACATGATCTACCAACCTGTGGGCGGTTATGCATATCCACTCGTGTCTCAAGTGATCACTTGTGATCCATGCTAAGATAAAGCCTTTCCCTCTGTGTGTTTGTATTTGTAATCTGCACAAAAGAGGGCCGATCTTGTTAACACCCCTCCACTGCGGTCTGAATGTTGGATTGCGTGGTCTCTTTAGCAGGAAGAGTGTTCAATATGTAGCTTTTAAAGAGGTTTGTTCAGAAGGCTTCAGCCCTCCTTGTCTGGATGGTCAACAAAATGATGGTTTGTTTTGATTGAGACAAACCTGGACGGCTGACGAAAGGCCAATCTAATCTACACCTGTAAGGCTCGGCTGGGTCCCTTGGTGGTTCTGTGACCTCTCGCTGGTCAGTCACACAGGCCATTATCATCCATCACCTTCATTCCCCAAGCCTGAGGGGTGCTAAGAGGCAGGAGACCTCCTTCTCCAGTCAATTCAAATATGAACTGAAAGTGAACATTTTGAGGCAAATTCCTATGGGAATCATTTGTTGTTTTTTTTATCACATAAGTGTACGATTTATTAATAAAAAGAAACTGAAAAATCCAACCTTAGTTTAAATGATCTGAGGTCTCTTATATAAAGCTGTTTAAATTCATGAAATAAATATAGAGCAGAGTGACATCTAGAGGGTTATGAGAAGGACACTTCTTCATGATACTTCATCAACTGATCGCTAGTTTTTGACCAATTTAAAAGCAAGAAAACTACTTTAACCATCCACTTTCACTGCCACTGTGACTCATACAAAGTGTCTAAGATAATGTCCCCCCCCCCAACAATCATGTCACATATTTATACTCCATGGGATTTAAAGAGATGGACACAAGCTTTCCATGGACTGTATTCACAAGGTTGATATGTATGTTGTATATTAATAGATTTGAAAAATACAACATAAAAATGTTATTCTATCAATGGCCATGAAGCGATCCTAGAGGTTTACGACCAACAACAATAGGATTGCTTACCTTTGATTATGCTCTAAGAAGAATGATAAATGACACAATTTGAATGCTCAGTATGTACAGCAGTTCTAAATTATATTTTTAAATTGAAATCCTTAAATACAGGTCACATCCTGTCGACATTTCCAACCCCAGCTAAGCTGTAAATATTTTAGTCACCCAGCAGTCATCACCCAGTTTGATGTAATTCTACCGTTAGCATGTATTTTAACCCTATTTTCTACAAAAAAAAGCCTTATTGTATTTAACAAGCTGCAGGTGAATTCAAGATTATTTAAAAATGAAGATCATTTAAGAACAATGTGATGTTGAAGTGTTGATATTAAAATGTACAATCCAATAGTCAGTCATTTATGGCGCTTACAAAATGAAATATAAATAAAGTCATATAATAGCGGTAAAAGTGACAAAAATAGGCTGCTTCTGATGGGAATCTAAATTAGATTTCTAAAATAATTAACAAACTGCTCCAAAATGATAGGGTCATTAAATAAATCAATAATAATAATCAAGAAATATATATTTAGAATGTGTATCTACAACATTTCGGTGATAATGAGTGCAAATACATACTTACTACAATACCTGTCTTTAAAACTCAAGAAATCTTCAGATGTTTTAAAGTTGACTTCTTAAATGTACTAGAAAACAAAACAAAATCTATCCCTCGAAAACCCTTCATATTTCTGCACAGGAAGACAAGACAGACACCATCAAAGCCTGAAAGCAAATGATTCATCTTCGCCAACGCAGGTAATTATCGACTACTTCAAAGTTAGATAGCGTCTCTTGGACGTGACAACACCAAACTAATTGCGATGGGGAGTCCATCATTCAATACCGAGAACCTTAGTCTTTTCAAGCACCGCCATCGAGCCCGGCTTCTAGTTAAGTGGCTGGGAAGAGGGGGCGGAGGTGAAAGGGGGTTCAGATCGGTCTGAAGAAACAAGAAGGAGGAACAGCAGCGAAGTGAAAACATCGGATGCTAATGTTATTCACACTGCGGGGGAAAGGATGTGCCCTGAGGTAGGGGGAGGGCAGCCGGGTTGCCGTTGCTCATGGAAAGGTCAGTCGGAGGGATTGCTGCATACGGTGTCAGCCGGCGTGTGCAGCTAGAGGCTAATAATCCTCTCTGATGGACATCATATGCAACTGTCTTGCATGAATATGAGCTCTGCCTTGTGACAGGTAATGTATTGCTCTCTTCCACTCTACAGGAGCTTAAAAGTTTCTAACTTTGACAGTTCAAAAATATTGGACATATCATTAAATCACTTTTTGACTTCAGCAGATGAAGAACTAGATAGCCACGTCCTGGTCTTCCTCTGGATTGAATTACATTGTGTTATTTTCTTTTATTTTCATAAGAAAGTATGTTTTTTTTACGGATGCAATAGTATATTGATTAAATTTAAATTACAGTTGAACTTAATTGCAGTGTAGGCTCAAACATATATAGGGGATTTATTCCCACCTGTTGGAAAATAATCCATATTCAGCAGATCTCTACAGCGTACATTCTTATTTCCATTCCACAGAGCTCAAACTCCCTGTAGAGGAAATATATGGGATATCAACATTATCCGTTTTTTCACTCCTTTCATGTTTCATGTTTATTGAAGAATCACGTTCTTTTCATGGACGTTTGCCATCGGGAAGTGACCCAGTCGTCTACACATATCCCCAAAGAAATCCAAACACCAGTTTAAATAGAATAGAAACTAAATTACACGCTCGATAAATGCTTTAAAATGAAATCCAGACCATTGAAAATGCATCATTTTCAAAGCAAACACCCTGACTAATCGCAGGATGATGGTGGAAATAGTTAAGAAAGGGATTTTTTTTTCTATTTAATTTATAATGTGATCAGTGATGGAGCAAACATCTATTTTGATAACCTCAAAGCAAGAGGATTTTGACATTATTTGACATGGATCCCTGAAGAACTGAGTAACATTTGATTACTAGAAAGACAAAACAAGGGACTAAAAAATTAGTGTGTCAAACAAATGTAATTGACAGAAAATTGCCAAGTTTTTTGTGACATTGGGCTTACACTGTTCTGACACCAGAGGGAGCCAAAAACAATGTTCAAAGTCTTGCGTATTGGGGCTTTAAACAGCAGTAAAAGAAAAGCCTTTTTGATATGGTCTTTTGACACTGTATTTTTTATTGTGTTTTCATAGAGAGGGTGGATAATTTATTATTTAATTGTTATCAATACATTGAACCAAACACAACACAAATTTAATGAAAAAGCATTAAAAAACAACCAATACTAAGGTCCCTAAAGCAAGAAGGATCTGAGAATCCAATCATAACAAGCAGTCAAACAACTGAAAAGAACATTGTTTTTTTTAATCACGCCAGTCCCTTTAATACAAGCAAAACACGTCCATGAACATTTAAGATAAAAAAATGTTTGACACACTAGCTCTTGGTAAGATAAGGCTAGATTGGAAAGCTTCTCAACAACATTTCGTGAGTGACGACAGTGAGCACCAGCATTGAGCTCAACTTCCCTTTCCCCACGAGATTGCACCAAGTGTTTACTGGAAAGAGGGTAAACTCCCCTAGAGCTACACAGTACGCTGCTTTCATATTTGCTCACCTTGAAGAGATTTCTTTGAAAAGACTCCCCAGGTGGCAGAGGAAGAAACCTAACTATAGTACACAATCGGAAGGGAAAAGGTGGGATCAAACACGAGACCCCCCATTGTTTCCTCCATGCTGCAAATAATTGGTATGTAAGAAGTAACTTAAAAAGGGTGAAAAATATCTGAAGGCAATCACTTGACCTTCATAAGTTATACCAATTAAACATGTCAAAAAAATGTACCAGAGAGGAAATGACAGCATCCAACGAGTTGTTAGAAGAAAGAAAATCAATCAATAAAATTTACATATCTACCAGTTAGGTATTCAATTTAAACATACCAAAATAAAGCATTTTGGAAAAGCCTTCGAATGCGAGTCATGATCGGCTCCGGCTTCCATGAAATCAGATGCCGAGATAAAGCCGGATAGGAGCAACACTATTTGAGGATTAGCATAATAATCTGGACTCACTGGGGTTAGGAGGGAAGAGAGTGCAGGTCTTGCAGTGGATGATCTCCTTAACAACAGGTAAATCCAGTGGTGCGGGCACCATGCTGAGCCCGGGGATCATGGGGTTGATGGGTGTGATTCCCGCCATCATCCCCAGGTTAGGATCGAAATCTGGTAGAAAAGAATAGACTTAAGAGGCAAGAAATAATACACTGAACATTAAAAAAACGACCCTTTTTTATGGAGTGATCCTCATTGTTAAAATCACAGAATTAATACAGTTTGAAATATAAAGGAATTTCAGGCAGCTGGACTGCAATACTGGATGCTCAAAAATTACTATGTGCAGTTTCTGTATGTAGGAAAGATCAGTGTTTGAAGATTTATGAAGATAGGACTGAAAGATTGATGGACGGATTTATGAAGGTAGATTTTGTAGCTCTGCACTACTGTGGGAAACAGCTTTATGTTTGTTGGAGGTGATGTACTGCATGGGTAGTAGTAGTGATTGGTTGATGAGGCCTCATGATACAGTTGTGTAGTGAAGACAGTGTATCATGATACAGTGTCTTTATTTTGGGAGGCCACTAGATGGCGCCATCAGTCAATCAATGACAAATTAATCGATTAGCGAGAAGAGAGTGTCATCTAGAGGGCTCTGAATATAAGAACACGGTCATGAAACTTCTTCAACCAATCAATCCTTCATACGTTTAATGGGCAAAAAATATTAAAATATTCCTTTTTTTTCCCCATTCAGTTATATATTTTTTCAGCAAGGCTCATCGGGTTGAAAATGATTGCTAGTTTAAAAGACGATAAACACATGAGCCTCCCCAAACCACCCCGACGCAGCCCAGTGCAATATTGATTGAGACTGAAGGCAGGTAAATATATGTGCAGCTACTTACAAACACTTGCATAGATAGCAAACATGCGCGCACGCACGCACACCAGCCACCGCAGAGCTTTTTGAAATGGTAATGATTCTGCCCTCCAGTGTGAAGCTCAGCGTCACCTGCAGAGGATTTGGAGATGACAATTATGCCGAAGGGTGTGCAGTGTTGATGCACCTGCGTATTTACGAGGGACTGCCTGCACTAAAACAAATCCTTCGCTGGAGATTATACAACGGTTTAAACTCTCAGAAATTTTACGGATTCTGGCAAAAAAAACGTTTCAACTGATTACTTATGCTTAGATAGACAGAACATATCTTGGTTGATACTTATTTGGAAAACAATTATGGGAAAAAACATGTTTTAAACAGGATGGTCTGAACAGCAACATGTATCATATGCTTTTTAGACATTTATACTAATAGTAATTGTTACATTTCTAATAATTGTTGAATAGCTTTTTATGTTTTCCTGCATCAATGTAAATGTCATGAATAATATATTTACAGAATCAACTTCCTGCTCTGCATTACAAGTGTGCTCCATCTACTGCATCCCTTTAATCAGCATGACCGAGTACATTTTAAAACACTTTTCTCTTTTCTAAGCAACAACCAAACTGTCTCAAACATCGCCACTCCAGACCCAAATCAGAAGGAATTTATAAGTATGTTTTCTTATTGAAAGATTTAAGATCAGATGAAACTGTTATGAGATCTTGAAATATCGCAGAGGTTAAAGGGAGAACATAATGTTCTTGGTTTGATTTAATTTGTGCAAATTAGCTGAACTGCAAATACTTTTACTTTCGATGTGTTAGAAAACATCGATACGGCGATACATCGCAATGCTTTTATTCCCTTTGATACTGTCTCGATATTCAACAGCACTGTATCATAAATGACTTTTTTTTTTTAAATCACTTTTTTATGGTTTACAGTTGAATAAAGTGTATTTAAAATAAAAATATGACATTTATTATTTACAAAAAACATGGAAATATTCACGTTTGTTCATTTTTGTGTCGTAATTAAACATCTGTCCACCAGATAGCAGCAGGCATTAAGTCCTCAGCAATGATATCCTGCAAGATCCTGTTGATGACTGAGGATGAGAGGATACAGTCGACTCCAGTGGCTTTTACATTTTTGGTTTCAAGACAAAAAAAGGGAGTTAGGACTTTGTCAAGAGTCATGTGGTCTGTGATGCCAGAGTCAAGTACTTTGACAATACTAAAAATATATATTCTTGTTCCTAAAATGTTGCAATATATCGCAGTATATTGTATTGTTGTCCCTGTATTGCGATACATTTTGTATCTCCAGATCTTGAAATATCGCAGAGGTTAAAGGGAGAACCATATCTCCAGATACAAAATGTATCCCTGACTATCAGCTACTCTAGTTTATTCCCAATTATTAATATAATCACTTGATTACATTTTTTACAAACAATAAAACCTCAGATGAATTAAGATTTGAAAATGTTGCGTCAGAACAGTTCAACTACAAAGTTGTGGCTCATCTGTTGCACAATTTCAAAAAGTCTCTCATTATGTCATGTGAAAACACTGTCTCTGAAACATTACTTGTAAAGCATTTTGGTGGACACATGGACAGAGGTTTGCTCGACACCTTAAGTCGCCTATGGCTATACACCTTCTTGCTGTCAGACGGCGACACTATGAAATATTTAGCATTAGTTTAATTGTCATCCACTGAAATGTTTCCAGTAAAATACTGCTCTGAGGATGGTACGACAGATGGAGTCTTCAGTCATTTTCCCGGGAAAGCGAGACTTATTATTGAGCGGATATCAACTCAGAGAAGTATTTAATACGAACCGGCAGACAATTATACAAATTGTAAACAAAACTTTTCTTTCTTTAATTTGAAAGCCGAGAGTCAATGGAGGAATTTAATCACCCTCATAACAGACAGACGTGCACGTGTGCGAATTACTGAAGCGTCCAACTACGTCCCACGAGTCAGACAGGGTGTAACAAAACCATAAAAGTTGGGGTGTGAGAGTTAAAAAATGAGTAAGGCGGACGATGAAAAATGAGATGGGAGTAGGTGTTCGTCGCGATTGCAAATTGAATTCCAAATAAGATCAGCCACAAGTAGAAATGAATAAAAGAAACTCATTAAGAAAAGATTTTAAACTGTCTAGACGGTGGTTGTCCATTTATTTAATGCATATTTATAGTTGAAGGACAAAAAGCAGGTGATGGAGAAAACATCTGGCTGGATGATGTGCAAAGTAGAGCCAGTGCACGCTGGTGTGCAAACCAAAGCAAATGATTAGTCTGGAATACTTAATGAGTGTGAAAATAACTCTTGAGATTTTAATGTTGGACAGATGTTAAAAAAGATGTCTTTTGGATCATACAAAGGGAAAAACACATAAAAGAGAATCAGTCTTCTTGGTGTGTTTAAAAGTGGCTGTAAAGTTTAATGGGTCGCAAAATGACCAGTCACAACTGACAAGTTATGGTTAGTCTGGATAGAAGTTTGGGAAAGTCAGGGCGCCCAAGACAGTGGGCACTGACTTAGGTATCTTTAATGGGTCTTATTTTCCCCTTACATCATCTTGTGTTTTAAGCATTGGACTTGGGTTGGCATCAAACCTATGAAGGCAAACTGCAATGAACAGCTGTGTGTCATTAAAATAAATAAAGCAGTATTTTCTAGTCATCTGCGGACGATTGGGAAAGAAAAAACTAAACTTTTCTCAATATTTAAAGACTGGCAAGACCAACTGTTTGGGGAAAAAAAACAACTTTAATATCCTTCAAACTTACCAAACACCATCTGTTCATTGCACCCTACCAACTGACTATTTGTTCCAAGTTTGTCTGCTTGTGGTTTTTCAAAATGTGGGTTTGAGGTTAAATTTAAAAGATAAAGAAAATATCACAGTGCTTTTAATGTGTCTATGTTAACTAGGGCTGGGTAACGAACTCCGGTTCTTTTTGTGGGAGCGGCCAAAATGCATCGATACTAGTGTCAAAACATAATTTACTTTCAGTGCGAATTTCAGTACCTAGGCTTGATCAGAACTTGATAATGTGTCGATTTTTCTAAAGAAAAAGTGATTTACCAAATCTGAAAAAAATGAAGATATGATCCATGTATAATGTAATTTTCCTTTTGAAAGTTTTAATTCATCTTATGAAACTTGTTTAGAAAAAAGGGCCATTCAGGAACCTGTAAATTCAGCCAGAGAGGAAATTTGACTTATTTTCTTTTTCTTTAATCTTGCATGGCTGACAAAAACAGAGATTAATGTAAAAATCAATCTGTTTGTATTCATGCAATCTACTGATGCATGCCCGACTCACATCAATCCTGCTGTGGTTGAGCATTTGGTCGAGCAGAATAATAAATTGAGATTTGGTCCAATGTTGATAACAGCAAAATAACCTTTGTATGTTCCTTTCCCTTGTGAGGTAACATTTTGTACCTAGTAGTTCTGTATGATTCTCATAAAACCTCCACAGCCCTGCAAAGAAGAAATGATTTGAGTAAAAAAAAATAGGCTAATAAGAGTACCTTGGTTTGTGTCAGTGCTCCACAGAGAGGCTTGTAGAGAGCACAGGGAAAGAAAAAAGAAGTACAAAAAGAAACCAGGTCTGGGTCCGCCTACGTATGTGTCTGATCCTTTTACTCATGAGTGACGACCCAAAGGCTTCTATTCTGACAATTCTCATGTTGAAAAAGGGAGTTTCACAAATGTCTGGTCTTTCTATTACATTTGTGATCACTTCCTTTCTACTAAAAAGCCTGTTGGATGTCATGTTTTACATCCATTTGCTATTTCTATATATGAAATAAAGCGTCTAAAATAGAATTGTAGTCCTGATTCCTCCAGCCGTGTATCATCTGTGTGATCCATCTGTCTGTTCATCCATCCATCCATCCACCCATCCATCAAACCAATCAAGTTAATACGAAAGTCAATAATGATTATAAAAGCTAACATTTTATTTACATATAATTCCAAGCAGGTGCTAATGCCAAGTTAATTGTTGTACCGATGCAAAGCTATTTTCTAAGCTAATAATGAAGTTAATGCTGAGCTTATTGTTAGGTTAATCATTTATTTGACATTAAGCTTATTTCAGCCTTATTACTAAATCGAATACAAACCCATTTCTAAATTACTTTTTAGTTCATGCAACTAAAGCAAATTGATAAGACAGTAGTTTATTGTTAAGCAAATGTATTTATTGCTAAGCTTAGGTAATTCTAATTACTTTGTTGGCCTTTCCACCCTCCTCCAAAATATATATATAAAAATGTAATAAAAAAAAAGAAGGATGCATTACAACCATCTACTATGCATGTCCAGAGAATTTTGCTCGTTTTAATTCTGTGTCTTTGTCACCATCATATAACAGAATATTATGATGAATGCTATCAAGTTACAGTTCATGTTTCTTACGGTCTGCCATATTTTGTTTTGTGAAATTAAAGATATATTATATTTTCACATAATATTAACCTATTATATTAATATATTATCATTAAAAAAAAAATCAATCATACGAGTTATTACATTCAAATGACTACATTTCTTCTAATTTTTAATGTTCTTTTCTATTTTAAGTAAATCCTGCTAACACTAAGAACCTTCTTTTGTGCATATTATTTCTTATTATTAATTTAAATTTTTATAGAAGTTGGATGTGTTCCGAGAAAGAATGAGGCATGAACATCTGCAGTTTTCCTAGACAATGTTAGAACAGGTGTTAGCCACTCTCTATAACGTGCTCCAACAGTTTTTATTACATTTTGTCAAGCTACGTGCACGTCTATAAAATTTGACTCCCCAGCAGCCCCTTAACACGAACAAGGATCGACCAGACCTGCTCATGCACATCGGACAATAATCTTTAGAAATAAGCTATTTGAATCCAAATGAAATTTAAAAATTAGATGCTCAGCTGGCTCACATTCACAATCACATCAACATATTTTGTCTTGGACTCAATCAGAAAATACCCTAAAAGCTTTAAAGTATTTAACCTCATTTTATGTCTAAATCTTCCTTCCATTTCCTGCCAAAAGGTTCCTCCCGAGCCCCGACCACTTCATACCTTCATAAAAAAGTTATGCCTTTAAATACCCTTCACTGAATCCGCTGCAGCTCCCAAAGATGGGAATTACTGCCAGAAAGCTTCACTCCACTATCCCCATAACTTGTGTTTCCCTTCAGTCTAGTGCGAGGAAGTCTTTCCGTCTCCTCTCCGTCCTGAGAGACGCCGCCAGAAACCTCTGGCGTTCTCCCAATGTGGCTCCCTAACTGTCAGCGGAAAGGGACGTTGCATTCTGTCCAAGAATTGGGAAAGTGCTTTCGGCGAAGGGATGACTGTCAGCTCAAACATTTCTTCGTGTTAATCCAGATGATCTTATGCGTGACAAAGTCTCTGATTCAAATCTGGTGGCTGTATCTGTCCACTTACATTACTGTGCGGGACTGTTTCAGTGATGGTTTTAGGGGATGGCCTATGTGCATATCTATGCACTATGGTGACTAAGGAGAATGCAACGCAGGGGTTGAATTGGGATGGATCCTGCTGCTGTGTCTCCTCACACTCTCCCCTGAAGCTCATTTACCCGCTCATGTTAGACGAGAAGCATTAAAGCGATGTTTACAAGTGCACTCAAAATTGAACATTTCCTTGAAGAACCCTTACATATATCATTACTATGATGATGATGATGGTGTTTGTCTGCCTCTTCCTTTAATCCAAAAACGTTGTTGTAATCAAAACTTAATTTAAGATGCAGATGCGTTCTTGTTGAAAGATAATCACACTAGAATTTTACATCTTGAAGTATTATTAAGGGTATTGTTGAAGTAATGTCCATTCATCTGCCATAACAGAACACTTTTAGGACGACCAATTAAGATTCAGGTCATTTAACTTCCTATAGTTATTAAGTACACTTACACAAAATTTGCACAACAAGACGTTGCATCCTTGTATTATAAAAAAGTGTTACATTTTGGTGCAGCAAAATTCAAATTTAACTCATTTTCTACTCAAATGTTGGGATTATTTTAGAAGGGAAGACAAAAAATTACAACCATTTTTATAAAAGACTGGCGCCCAGATGACAAACTTCCTCCACTAATATAAGACGGACATTTCAGACGAGCAGTATGGAGGTATATGGATGTTTTTAAGCGTCTCTTTGGAGGAAGTTTGTCCACTTAAAATCAACATACATTTTTGCCTATAACTCTAAAGAAAGATTACTCTGAAAATAAAACCCTTAGTCGACATGATGGTGAGTAGAAAATGAGTGAAGTTTGTTCACTTTAAGTGTCTTAAAATTAGAATCAAAGCCTTCAGAAATGCGTTTTTTCCCCATTTGTAAAACTTGCAGGAAATTTTGATCCTGTGATGCGCATCTGGTTTTGTGATTTTGAAAAGCACGGACACACTGTAACTAAAGAACAAGACCTTCTTTTTCGGGGGAGACTGTAGGGAAAGTCCCTGATTCAGGTTTTCCGTTTTCTTGTTTCAGAATAAAAAATAGGAAGACATTGGCAAAGGTTTGTCACATTACAGAAAAAATACAACAAATATAATTGTAGGAATATGTTCTGCTTGGAGATGCAACAAAATAGTAATACTCCTGAGTACACAGAGTGACAATGCCAGACTCAGCATTTCACTAGAACCAAACGATTAACACATGCCTGGTTATCAACACCCAAGCTTGTAACAACTGCGTAAAACAAGGCGTCGGCTGTGAAGCGCTACAAAGGTGATACTTCTAGGTTTATCGTTCTTCTTGGGCGGTCGAGACAAAACCTCCATTGAATCTCCATCTGGTTGCACTTAGACTCTTATCGTGCTCAAGAGAAGGCTGCTGCAGGTGAACACTTTTTCGAAGAGAAGATCTTTTTGGCGGAGATGCCAAAAAAACGTTGAAGCCAGATGTCGGTTCCAGCCTCGTGTTTGCATTCTTCTCACTCTACAACATATGCATCGAATGTATTTCCATATTTTATCACAGGATGTTAAGACACAGACTCATTTTTTCCCACGATAACAGCCTGACATGCACAGCGTACAGATTCTTTGAGCAAAGGCTTTCAAATAAATAACGACAAATACATTTTAAAACCACCTAAACATCAATGTGTGTGGCAAATTCAACTATGTCTTTGCAAAAATACAACACAATTCTTATAGTGGAGTTAAGAACAAGATAAAAAGTCTGCCATTGGATTTGATTTTAATCTACAGTAGATTCAGAGAATCAGTTTTGAATCAACAGTTAATACTTTCAATTTCAAATTATTACTTGACAGAGAACTGACTATTACAGGGACATTATCCATCCAGCCATCCAGCCATCCATCCAGAAACAATGTAAACACCATTTTGTTCCCCCCAATATTTCTGTCCTGGCGTCAGAGCCTTAAAATGTAAATATCTTTAAAAAAGGAGTAACAGAACTTCAACTGGGCAATTAAAGGTAGCTTTCAACAACACAAAAATAACTTTAATATTAACAAAAAGAACATCTTCATCAATCTAATCAGTTTCTTTACTACACAGCTGTATCATGCCTCATTTACCCTTCTATAATTCAATGTGTTTGACAGCAGCTGTGTGTGAGATTCCAGATCCAGAAACAGTAAGAAAACAAATTAAAATAGAGTGAGCATTGGTTGAGAATTCTAAATGAACCCAAAGACTTGCTGCCTTGAGCATGCTGCAAGCAGAGAGATCAACTAAATCCAGAGGGCTCTACTTATGACTGTTTTTTAAAACTATAAATAGCATAATCATGTGGAGTGACAACTTCTTACCCCTCAAAAAAACCCACCGATATATTGTCGAAGAAATTATTAGCTGTACGGCCAGTATAATAATCACAATTCCAATCGAATGTTTCTTCTCCCCAGACTGGTTAACAGAACGGCAGTAAATCCGGCGAAACATTGAAATAATGAAGGTCAACCAACTGTCAAATCTTCTGACTAATATCTTTACAAATGACATGGATTATTTTAGGCAAACTCAAGTCCCATGTTGTTGTATTTTGACTTAAAATCTCGACAAGAAACAAGATACAAAGGTGAACTTGACGATCCCAGTTCACCTATTGGTCACGTCCGCACTTCTATATAGTCATAACAAAAACTCTCGGTTACATTCCTGCTGCTTAAAACAGCTCAATGAACCTAAACAGAGACTGTTCCAGAAGAAATAAAACTGTCATCTACAGCAGATATTTACCAGGCTGCCGCGTATTGAGGGATCTGTCCGTACGGGTCTGTTTACTCAGCTGTCATTTTGAATGAAACCACTTGAAGAAGGGAATACACTACGTTGTGCAAAATGTTTTAAATGTTGACAGTGAATAAATAAAATGTGTTTTGAAAGTGAAACCAACATAAATGGTCATTTAAAAAAAAAGAAAAAAAAGCACCAGACTAGTCCCGTCAAATGAGTCCGGTAAGACCCATTCCAGAGGAGGAAACTGAGCCTTAGACGGCGTGACAGTAAAGTCTATGGTGCTATGTAGAGGTGAAACAAAAGGAGCACAAGATGATGTTCCGCGATGATGGAAAATCAACCACTAATCCACTTGGATAACAAAGGATCAATATCCTGTGACAGCAATGCAACATTTGTGATCCGTGAATGTGTGTGTGTGTGTGTGTGTCTCATGCTGCTGTTAATACAACCAGAAAGCTTAGAAAACCAGACTAAGGATTTAAAAAACATTTTTTTCTACAGTTAAGCCTATTTGTTGAGGTGCTTTAAAAAAGGAACAAATCTCATCTTAACGGCGTGATCCTTCTAGAAAGTGGCGCTACTGAAACATACTAGAGTAATGAATGTGTTTGCTTTAACAACGTCTGGCACATTTGCAAAAAATTGTGTTTTCTATCCCTATTACCTCTTTCCCCTTTTTTTCTCGTAAGAAGGTAGAAAAGGTTTCATGAAGAACTGTACCACAAATTTGTTGAATAAACTTTCGAGTACCTTCAAGTAAACTTTCTAGTGAAATGGTAAAAGTACTTTTGACACAACATATACAGTGGGTACGGAAAGTAATCAGACCCCTTTTGATTCTTCACTCTTTGTTTCATTGCAGCCATTCGCTAAAATAATTTAAGTTGATTTTTTCCTCATTCAGTTTTAAACTAAAACAAAAATCGAAAGTGGTCTGATACTTTCTGTACCCACTGTATAATATAACAGTTTTGCTGGATTTAGGCACATTTACAAAACAGTTTGCTAGTAAAAATATCTAGTTTGATCTATGATAACCACAATCACATGTCAAATTTGAGCTCAGGGGCACAATCTGGCCTTCCTTAACATTTCCTTTGGCCTGCAAGAGCTTTATGAAAATGAAATAGCAATGAAATATGCAGTTGAAACTGGATTATCTCCAACTCCAGTGCCTGGTATGCTATTGTAAAGAATTGTCAGTGAATCATATAGATACTTTATGCTGGACGTGGACATGGTCTGCAAGAACTTTAAACATTAGTGATACTACTACAATCTAAAATGTTCCAGGTTCATCTTTGTGATTAAGTGAAACCACAAGATTCCATTTCATTCCATTCATATCCCTCAGTTTGCTTAAGTGAATACAAAGTTGGAATAGTTGGAAGCCAATCCATTCCCCAAGTGTTCTCTATCAGCCCTGCAGTGGGCAATACAAAGCCGAATCAAAATCAACGAAAATTGCTTGGTCGATTTGAAAAAACTGATTTGTTTTACTCTGAATAGCCAGCCTCACTTTTCTTCTCCAATTTGAGTGTGATATAAGAATTTGAATGTTTATCCACTTTCTAAATCAGTACAAACAAAACAAACCACTCAGCAGCAGTGATCTATCAAGGAACCCCGAGTAGAAAACTCTCGTTAGGAAACAGATTAGACGAGAGAAACGGGAGAAAATCTGCAGCTGTTTTCCAATTTGTCCATGCGGGGAAGCACATCTGTCCTCTCTCCCACACTCCTCCCTCACCTACTCTTTCTCGCTCCCCCCCTTCTGCTCCAGCCTCCTCAAACTGCAAACCGTCACTGACACTTGATGTATCACACCAGTTGATGACGAAAAGTCCGGCACACTCACGGTAAAATTCAAACAGGCCACTTTAATTATTTTTTCCCACAAGATTAGAGCCTTTTCAAGAACAGAGTGGGTCGTTCATTTTCACGTAATTGGCCAGGAGAAACTCAATCTCATCTCTCAATACTGTGGCAGTGGAAAAAAAAGCCGTCTCTGACTAGAAATACGATCGGCAAACAGCAACTAAACCAGCACATTCATTTAGTTGATGTATAGTTAAGAATAACAACTCTTCCTTTTTTGCACTTACAAAGTTACATGACTAACAAAAATAAATCTAATTAATAATTCTAAACATTATATCACAAAGAACCTTAATTGTGTCATCTTTAACTTTTTGTGACACACAATATAAATCTCGGTCAGACGAAAAAATATTTAATTGAGCTTCAAAGTGTTATATTTTTATTTAATTGACTGCTTTGGGGGTTTTAAAGTAAGTAAGTAAATAATTTATATTTATAGAGTGATTTTCTAGACCAGGGTCACAAAGAGCTTAAACAATAAAAAAAAGAAAAAAGAAAAGAAAGTAGACTAAAAAGATCAAGATAAGACAAGAAAAACAGTCCAAGAAAATGTATGTTTAAAAGTGTGAGGTTTCACAATCTGAGAATCAGGCTTCATTAAGATGTAAGTAAATTAAGTTAGACATTAATATCCACTCAAATATATGGCTTTAACACTAAATCTGCCTATGATTGAGGACAGATTACACAAGTGAGGAAAAGACAATCTAACTGTACCAAGTATAGCTTCATCAAAGTAAATCCAATACAAAGACTAAACAATATCCATCACAAATAAACAGTTGGCAAAGAAATTCTATGGGGAACCTATTATTTGTTCACGGCGAATCGCGAATCGACGACGAGAATTTTTTGTCACACACACAAAAACAGATCAATGCTAAGAGTTTTAAAAGGCATCATAATATCAAAACAATATGTCTGTAGTGCGGAAATGTGTTTCGTCGTCTGTAACTTGAATATTTTAGACACGGCTTGAACGTCTCAGCGCAGATGGTCAAACAGATAAACAAGAATATTCATGACAAATAGTTTAGAACAGATCAATCAAAATATTCAGCCGTCATTGGAAAAGAAAATACTTCTAATGTCTCTCTGCTACAACCTATTTGAAAATAATAAGCACTTCAATCTATGAAGTATATTTTAGAAACTGCCTTTTAAATAGCAAACGTATACTCAATAGTCTATGAACAGGATTCCAACCATCACAAATGTTAAATGGTTCCACTTTCTCAATGTGGGCTCGTTTCTATACTCGACTGTGTGCAGAGGATTTTATGAACCACAAATTTAAATGGACTTTGGCTGTGTGACTGTGTGTAATGCACTTAATATCTCTCAAGGGATATGCTGAGAGAGGGTCGGTGCACACATGCACACATTGCATGCAAATTCAAAAAAAGCGAATAGTATTTCATAAAAAAAATAAAAAAAATGGGGAATAATTTGTCAAGGGAAAAAAAAGGCTTCGGGGAAGTCTTCTTACTTGAAAAAGACTGAATACGTGACAGAATTCATCGGTCGACACTAAGAGAGGAAGTGAGCTGATACTGCACTGAGAGCGATGGAGAATGTACATTATCGTCCTGGTCAGAAAGCTCCATTTGGCCCCAATTACTTGAAAAACTAGTGTCATAGTTCTGTTCTTTTGGTTTCACTTTGAGGTTCCTTGTGTTTACTTTTCACAGAGGTTGGTTGGTTGCACAGGCTGGGGTCAGTCTCAAGACCTGGCCTTTTGCTCTGCTGCTACTTCGAGTCACCTTTAGAGTAATTGTTGTTTTATTCTCTGGACTCTACTGGCATCACTATTGCTTTTATTTGTAAGTACAAGTGTTGATTTTTTTTCTCTGCTCATTCCATCGCTCGAGTGACTGTGTCTCAGCCTGTAACCCTCCTGTTTGTGTTTTTGTTCCTGTATGGATTCATTTGTTGGATCACATATATTTGAGATAACCGTTGCTTCTTGCTGGATATTATCGTTTAGGACTTTTTATATTGGACTTTATGATTTAAACCTGATTTTAATCGCACATGCATAGGTCAATACTCAAAATTAATAATATGTCTATTTTTCAAAAGAATCTGTTGAATATACAAAACTGTAAGACCAACCAAAGAAAATAGATTTTCCTACAAACTTGTCTACCGTTTATCAACAAAGCAGTGGAAAATTGACTCCAAACTAATTGGATCTAGCGTGTAAATATACACCATGACTATAATAAAGTCAGCAATGTTAATCAAAGTTTATTCCTAATATCGTTGCGGGAAAATGTACTTTCTATACCGTCTGGTCAAAGACAGATGTTTCACCCAATGCCCCATAAAAATATATGCTTTTATTGCGTGCCAAATATATGTCAGGGGACAGTTATTTTATGTGGCTCGCAAGAGCTATAAACATTTAATGATAAAAGTTTAAATTTCATCGAAAACTCACACACACACACACACGTATATACAGTACACAGTACACCATGTTGTTTAACAGGCTGTGTTTTATAAAGAGATATAGATCACTAATGTCAACAATTTAAATGGAAAATAAAGATAAATTAGTGTCAGTGAAGGGGTGCATGTGCTTCAACAAAAACAAAAAGTCTTGTTGAAAGATAATTAACTAAATGCTGGTTTTAAGCCTCAAAATAATACAACGTTTGCCTTTAATATTTTTTTTATATCATTTAATAATAACAATTCTAAATAAACTTACTTTTGATTACTCTCTGACACAGTACATGAACCTGTCCTACAACAACACCAGCCTGCAGAGTTGAATGGTTTCTGATCCACCGGGATATGGTTGAATAATCATAGTATAATCACATTCAAGTTTTCTTTCAATACAGATGGTTGCTTGCTGAATGGTGCTATAAGAACACGCATCCATAGCTGGTTCGGCACATAAGAAGAAGGGACTGCCTTGAAAGGCGTGACAAACAGATTTATTCAACAAAGCGATTGCTCAAGGGTATGGCGGAGTAAAGAACATATAGTAGGTGTATGTCTCAGTAATTTATATTCAATTTTCCAAAAGATTACATGAAAATAAATGGGATTTAATAAACATCACACCTTCGACTATTTATCAAAATATATTTTTTTTAAATAGATGATCAATCCACACTGTTTCTCTGTGTGGCGAGGATATTGGTTAGATTGTCAGCCAACTCTGCTGGAGGTTAAGTTGGTCAGTGTGAAAAATCTTCACTTGAGGAGTGGAAGGTTTTGATGTGTATCCAGGCTGAGGTCAATTATGGAGGGAACCCAAAAGACTTCAGGTTTTTTTTTTTTTAAGGAACATCCTGCTTACTGAAGGGAAGTTTGGAGTCGAATCAAAACGCTGTTGGCCTTGCATGTTAAGTACAAGTTCAACCGCCATATGGACGGTCCGAGCAGTTGTGTGTTTGCGAAGTTAAGTTTGTGAGCAAAGTCAAAGAAAACAAAAAACAATATACCAAGCTTTGCGGCTTTACTCTCTTTTGCCAAAGACTCTTTGATGAAGTCCCAAATTTCTCAAGGACTCTGTTAGAACTTCTGAAGCCAGTCAACTTCTTCCCGTCAGTTTAAGAGCTTTATCATGATCAAACAAACCGTGGTCATGAACCCCTTTTATATAGACATAAGCACACAAAGAGCTACCAGACTGCCTCAATGTTCTTCCCTCACAGAGTTTTTAAAAGTCGTTGTATGATTTCATGGTGTAAACAATTATTTGTTACCATCTACACCACATTCATGTTCATATTTTTAGGGATTTTGAAGACGCTCCTAACCAAAAGTTTGTCAGAATGTGAAAGCTGCACTAAGTGAACTTATATCCCTTTAGTTCAAGATTATTACTGACCTTCAGACAAAAACAGTAAAAATGAATCGTACAAAGTTTGTGTTTCACTCATTTCTAGACATGTCAAGAGCCACCAGTTAATTTTAACACCATTTTTTTGTCAAAACAAAACACATTACAGACAGTAATTATTTATATTACACATTTTTATTCTTTCTATGCGGCCCGGTAACGATCCCCAGACCGGGGGTTGGGACAAGTGACCTACACAACACACTCGTATTGAGACCTGCCATCATTCCCTGCTTTTTTTGTCTTTTCCTCTTTGGTTGCTTGACTTAAAAATAAGTGCTTTGTGGTGAAGATGACATAATTTTGTTACACTAGGTTACAACGATACCTCATTTTTAAAGAAAGAAATGCTTAACTACTGTAGTCAATTGAGCTACAATGTCGATTTCGGAACTAAAACAAAAATCTTTTTTTTTCTCAATGTAGAATGGCTTTGTCTCGTTTGTCATCTCCACAGGCAGGGAAAACATTTTTTTTTAAAAACTGAAAAATGATTGCCTTTTGGGGGAGCTAGAATTGCTTTCTAAAGTTGTGCACATTTTGACCTACTTGGCAAGAGAGAAAAGTCAACCTAAATTGACATGCACACCCATGATATCTGACACAGGAGTATTGTATAAATGTGCAAAACATTTTACCAAAAACAAACCCCCCAGCTTATTATAGGCGCCAGAGTGGCATGGCAACAATGGGGTGAAACAAACATCCCAGCAATTAAAGGAGACCTAGCCTCATTTTTTCTAGTAAAAACACATCACCATAAAAGTTTGCAGCGTGAAGATTCTTCTTGCTTATTAATAAGAACAGCTGCAGCACTGAGTCATAGCAGCTTATATCAGGAAACACCTGCATGTTAATGTGTGTGCGTGCATGTGTGTACACATATCAATATAAAGTTCAGTATCATCTTGCTAACTCATTGTTCTGCTCCAACAACATCATATTTCCAAAGGCCTGGGAAATCACCTTCATCCTTTACTTTAACACACACAGACTTATGTTACATATGCATACACATATGCTTTATTGACACAAATGTTGTCATTATTTGTTGTTGATATCCAACCTTTCTTTTAGCACATAAGGGTATTGTCATCTGTATCCCTGCATTGTTCCATTTCCTTAAATGCTACCCTCAGGGAGTAAAGCAAAGATTCCTGTGATGATGAGCTTCACCGCTGAAGAGCTACCCAAAATACAGATAGTTAAGTGAAAAGACTCAAGTAAATTAAAACGCTAAACTCTACAGTGATATGGCCAACAGAAGCAATTAAAATGTACTCTGGCAAATCACTGGAACAAAACAAGCTATTGTGGTTTGTAATTAAAAACGAAACGTTAAAAACAGCTACACAGATTAGCAGAAAACAATGCCTACTCATTGAAAGGTTAAATAAGCTTTTATAAAAGGTCCTCATGTCATGGAGGGCTCGTACCTGGGATCAGCGGCTGCCCTGTCATGCCAATGGGAGGCATTGCCATGTTATTCATCGCCGCGGCCCAGTGGTTGGGGTCGGACATGGGCATCGTAATGGGGTTGGAATCCATGGCCATGTTATGGATCGCCTCTGGCAAAGACAAACAGAAAAAACAGGAAGATCAGCAACACATCATTAGCAGAGAAACATGTTGTATTCAAGGTCAGTTATATATAAAAAACTGCTTGGAACTTTTAAAAGTTTCTTTTCAGTAGTGCAGTAGGTGGCGCCCTCAGTATAAAAGCATGGTGTTATGTTCAATAGAAGGGCTGTAAAAAAATCAATTAATTATGAACAGAAAGTGCCATCAGAAGCTTCATCAACCCATCACTACTGAGTAAGCATGTATTAAAGAATTCTGATTAAATAAAAAACAGTGAAAATGAGATACAATCCAATTTAACATTATCCATCTAGGCTATTATAAAACATACCTGACTAGTAAGATTTATTCATGAGCTGTTTAGCAAAGTGTTGACGTTTTAATTTTCCATTACTTTGGTTGACGGTAGCGTGAATTGCCTTGGCAGGGAGCCTATGTGTGATGCTATTTCCAAACCACTTACCCTTGGAAAGTCTGAAAGAACCCCAAACATACTTAAAAACTACCACCCAGGACAGGATGTTTTGATTTAGAAACAACATTAAATCACTATGAGAAGAAAAAAAAGAAAGATTTTTAGCAACCACTGGCTGCAGTGGTTGACCTCTTTCTGCCTGCTTGGACCAGGCTGGCTACACTAATACTGAAGACAAACGCTACAGCTCCTCTTTATATCTCAGCTGCTCGGTGGAATAGTTGACAGCTAGTCCACCATTAATTAGAGCCTCTCGCCTATCTCAGCTGAACTGGCTATACTGGTAGTTATGGGGTCTAGACACACCCCGCAGTCGGAAATAATAACAACTTCAGAGACGTCGCTGTCAGAGCCTGATAAAACCAGCCTGTCCGGAACAATTGTGCTCACTTCACAGGCTTGAAAAAATACAGGCTAATTAAAATGGGGCAATTTTGAGGTCTTCACTTGCTCAAACAAAGTGGTTTCATTCAAGTTTGTGGACACAATTATTTTTGTAATAAAGATTTTGTAATGTTAAACAACATCTGTGGCTCCCACACTTCCCTCTGCATCGACTGAATATTTCTATAAAACTACATCAAATTAAAAAAAGTTCCATATTTACTTTTTGTTAAAACTCTCCAACATTGTCCTAATTCAACCCAGGAAAAGGGAGGACTGAGCCGTTCATCCCAGGTGGACTGAGGATCACCGATCAAGTATTCGTTGCACTTACATCATCTCTCATGACCGACATCATCACGTTGCAACTTATATTAAAGTGATCCAGATGTCAAAATCAAAGTCGAGACAGAATTGCAACCCTGTGGCTCTTTTTACTCGTTCAATCTCGGGGAATTCAACTGATATTTAATGTGGGCCATGTGTTCCTGATTATTCGATAATGATGATACACAAATATAATAATGATTATAATGACTCGAGACACGTTTGGATTTATATTTGATCCTTGGATTGCACTGATGGCTTTTAAAGTAAATGCCAATAGATCATTTTAAACCTGGATATTAATATTCTTGAAATTGTGAGCAAGTTATGCTCAGTTTAAGATAAATGCATACCAGGAAATGCTGGAAAGTCCCGCACACATGGTTTATATATGAGTGCAGTGTTCAGTGTAACCCATTTCAAAACCAAGGAAGCATATTTTTTCCATTTTCTGATTTAAAGATAAAAATATCAAATTGATGTTTGAAATATTTCTGTTAGTCACATGAGATTTCAGTATATCATTGTATACGCAAGTCTGTATCTGCATCAGGTATATTTATTAAACGACAGTATATAATTAACCATTTGCAGACTCTACTCTTCAGAACAAGAGAATACATCCTGAAGAAATACTAAATAAAGTGTTCTTAAATAAACCTTCAGAAAGTCCAGTGGTTAAGTATATATTTCTAGAAAAAAAATGTTGGCCCTCATTTGCTCATAGAAAAACTATTTAGAAATTTCTGATGGCCAACAAATTAATTTTAAACTTTTCAAAAAGAAATATTAATGACGTAGTTGTTCCTTTTTTCATCATAATAAGGCTCTTATTTTCTTCCGTCTACTTATAGGTTTGGCTTGATGGCCCCTCACAACAGTCTCAGCATATAATGTGGCTCAGCATATAATGTGGCCCTTTACAGAAACAATTATCCACCCCTGATGTACAGTGTTTCTCTCACATTACCATAAAGCCCAAATAATAATTTACAAGACTGAAGTGTACAATACAAAAGCAACCTTTTTATAATTTTTTTTTTTTATGAACTGTTGTGGTTGTAAAGCACAAATACACACAGGCATAATGGGTCAGTTGTTACTTTACATACTCCTGCTGTGTTCGTCTTTCAATGTTTTTTGTTTTTAGTGGAGAGTGTGACCTCAAGAGCAGAAGTCAAATCTTCTCTCACTTTAAAAAAACACTGACCTTCATCGATATTTAAAGCCCTAGAAAAGCAAACAAACACACAAAAACAGGCAAGCTTGAACACACACTAAGAACTACACACACACTAAGAACTACATGAATAAAAGAAACAAGGAAAATTGATATTAGCAACAAAAAAGAGAGAGTTGGTGTCCTCTGCTAACAGATGAATTCTTGAATTGCAACACAAACCAGTGTACGCTAAAGTGACAACAATAACAAGAGGATGATTTTCCAGCTGTTGGGTATTTGTACCTCTATCCCTCAACAGTTGCCGGATCTGATTATGTGTAATCAGGAGAATATGAATGGATCAGAACTTACAAAGAAACCATGACTCAATGATCCAAATGTAGAATTTCCAAGCTCAAGAGATAAAGCCAGCGAAAAGCTATTTGATTGATATCTAAACTGAACAAGGGAGGTGCTTTCTTCTTCTAAATTTGGGTACACACATTTCGTGTGACCTCAAAACAAGGGGTACGATTTAAAGAAAGTGAATGTAAACCAATCACAGTTACTCAGTAACTGAAATTAAATGAAAAAAACATTTCAAGGTTTTTTTTCCTATGATGACAAATTACATAAAGTCACTTGCGATGTTGTTAGTGCGGATACTGAAGTGATGAATCAGATGGGTCGGATCACAAGACATGTGCATTCTCAAGTGGCAGTTACCAATTTGCAACAGGAAGTTAGAGATCAACGTAATCACACACATCTAAGGGAGTCTGATGAGGGGTTCACTTTGATTCAAGTAGCTCTGTCTAATGGAATCACTCCACACGTCTGTGTCATGTGACTCGTACTCATAACTGACCAAGGCATTCATAGGTGTACAGACAACTGAACTGATTCTTTATCAGGTATCATCCTTAGCTTCAACTACTCAAAACATCATTTTGAGTCTATTAGATGGCACTCTGTGTATGATGTTTAGCACTGATCTATTATTTCAATGAAACCTGGCGTTATTTTCAAACTTTTAGTGCCATCTAGTGGCCTTTTAAAAATAAGATAGTGTATCATGATACAGTGTATTTACTACACAGCTGTATCAGAAGGCCCCATTAACCCATCACTAATGAATACTATTTCAATACATTGATATTGAACACTATCCTCATGAGTAGGGCTGTGATATTTTTATTGAATATTGATACAGTATTGCACTGTATCGATATATTTAGAAAAATATATATATATTGCCGCTGAGATCACGCAAAAACAGCAGTGAAACAGCTGCTGCTTACAACAGAGTTAATAACAACAACTCTGCTGCAGTGTTTCAACAGCACTAACTTTATTAAGTATCTAGAGAAGCATCACGACAAAGAATACGAGCAGATCGAAGAAACAAGGAAGACGAAACAAAACAAAGCAGTTAACTTCGCTAGAGACGAGAGACACTTTCAGTCGACACATGACAGTCAACAATAACAAACGTTCTTAATGTTAATGTTCTTCATTATAGGAATCTGCCTCAATCCAATACAAATACATTTAACAAGTTGAATTTAGTCACAACACCTTAAATCAGGGGTAGGGAACCTGGTCCAGAAAGAGCCGCAGTGGGTGCAGGTTTTTGTTCCAACCGATCAAGCATGCACAGTTTAACCAATGAGGTTTCAGCTGAACAAGCAACACCAGACTGACAATCAACTGATTACACTCCTATGACACCTGATTGGATAAAATGTGTCCTCTTGAATGGTTGGAACAAAAACCTGCACCCACTGCGGCTCTTTCTGGACCAGGTTCCCTACCCCTGCCTTAAATGCTTCACTAATTTACTTTTAATTGTGTTGATCACAGATTAAATGTTTTCTTTTACAAAAAAATAAAAATCATAATAACTTTGAATTAAAGTATATTGTTATTTCAGAGGTTAAATATATATTTAACCTCAGCTTTTAAAGCTGATGTTTTGACTCATTTTGGCTTCAAAACAGATTTAAGTAAAAAATTAAACATGTACTGGATATTGCATGTTGCTCCAGGTTGTTTGAGACTGTTAATGCACTTCATTACTGTAAATATAAGTTCATGTCTTGTTAATATTTGTTGTAAAAGCCAGAAAAAGTGTTGTTTATTTTAAAATAAACAATATATGTATTGTGATACATAATTTATCGCCAGATTCTTGCCAATACACAGCCCTAGTAATGAGTCCAAAATCATTATTTGATGCAGCTTGATTTTAAAAAGTTACTTTGGCACTGGAAGGTTACCTTTCTCATCTTTTTCTTTGGATAGGTGCGATTTAAGGGAAAAAAAATAAGCATTTGAACACCCACACACTGCCCAACTTGAAAGGAAAGGGAAATGTATTAAAAACTTTTCGGTACTAGACAATCACGAGGCAATTTATGGTGTTATTATCCATTATTTGCATGTATTGCTGGTTAATCCATTCACAAGTTATTCAGACAAAGATTTAACCTGCACATCCTGAGGTGAGATTGAACCAGCAGACGTGGATTTCAGCAAACAGAAGTCAATGAATGTAGAGAGATCTAAAATGGGCTCTCCAAGGCTGACGTTTCTGTTAAGAGATTGTGGGAGTATCTGTGTCACTGGACAGAGACTTGTATTAGTCATTGAAGTTGGTTCAGACATCTATCAAGGATACACTTCCGATCGGCATCTTAAGTGAAAAAAGAGGTCCACAAATAGAGCACAATTTTCTGAAAACATTTTTCATTACTGAGATATGCCGGATTGAATTGCTTTAAAAGTAATAATTTAACATTTTGTGTTTTGTTTTGATCTGCAGGTCAGAGATTTTCACTTCCACCTGCACTGGCAGCAACGATCCATATCTGTGATTTCAGCCCTGATAACCAAAACAGTAATTAAGGTGTTGACAATATTTGAATTAGACGAGGTGCACGCCATCCCAGGGCTTTTTTCCTGATGCTATCACAGCAGGTTATGGCCGGCTTTAAAGTTCCCACTAAGCTCCCCAGGAGACAGATAAGAAATTAAGCCATTTTAAGGACCATTGGCCGTAAGCCTCAACAGCAGGCGTGGAGTTGCAAGGGACCATTTAGTTTTAAATGTGCATGGTTTAAAGAGCTAACTACAGGTTGATTATGGCCTCAAACTCCATCGAGGGTTAACACGAGATGAGAGGCCAGTGTGGCAAATAGGTTCACAGATTTAAAAGGATCAATGTAGCACTCATAATACACATATATATATATGCTATTTGGAGTATTAACTTGTATTAAGACATCCGTAAGTATGTCTTTAAAAATACATTGTGGACAACCAAGGTACACATAAATGTAGGACAGTAAAGCAATATGTTTTTCGAAGATAGAGGCTGTGGTCAAAAGTCAACGCAGAAAAAAACAGAAATGCTGCCAATGGATTGCTTTATAGCATTGGAGGCCATTTGACCCTAATCTTCTCCTGACTGCAGATGCGCTTATGTTCATCCAAGTGTGCCTCTGAGGAGGCGAACGAGTCAAAAGACCACCGTTAAGAAGAGCATCTGCACTTACAAGATGCCTCACTGTTTGAGTGGACAGTGGCACGGACAATTCTATCCACAATGACAGTACGTGAAGTACATTTCCAACTATACACTTCTTTGCTTTTTATCTAAATTGAATAGAAGTAGCTGCTTTTATATACTTTTACAATTTTGACCTGTAGTTTTATTTCATTTTTTGTGTAGTTAAAATATTTTTGTTGCATGATAAAAATAGGCTTAATATAGGCCATTGACTGTTAATGTATTGTTACCTATTCTAGGGAATCATCAATGAGAAAAAAAAGTTCCCTATAATGTGTACGATCATTAACATACACAACGTGTGAAACAAAAAAACTAAAATAAATGGTTGTCCCTTTATATTTAATATAAGCTCTACTTCAACTAGTTGAAGAATCCTTATTGTTTATATTCTTTTTAAAGATAAAACACTCAAGTTATTGTTAAATGAAAAATAACGTAACATAATAACTACTGTTCTTATACGCCCTCTCATAGTGACTCATACTCTTGGAAATGTCAGTGAAAAGATGGAAAAACTAATGTTTAAAATGTCATTCACATTCCCTAAAGTTTTGCAAAAGCATTTAGTGTGGACATAATGGACTATCAACTAATCATTTTTAATCTTTCTTTTAATCAGTAATGTTAGTTTTGAGATGAATGCATTTGATTATTTTAAATGAGACAAGAATCTGCAACAAAATCTCGCTTTTAAATTGTAAATAAGTGTTTGTCAATTAAAATAACACGACAAAATCAATCCGTTCAATACTGACTATTGCACCTGACTGTATTTTCACCACCTTTTCTGCAACTTTATCCACTTATAGTCACTTTTTTATGTTTAACGGTACATTTGTTTTAAATGTATATATTCGGTGATCTTGAGTGCTTGTAAAGGCGCTTTCAAATTAAAAGTGTTATCATAATCGAATGATTAATATATTTAATATTTAATAGAGTCAAAACAAAATGATCTACTTCATCTTGGACCTTGGTGTCTGTTAACTGTAGCAACATTAATGAGATTAGTTTTGTCAATGTCCACATTGGACCCCACTTGAGTTCACTGGTCCTCTTCCAAAAAAAAAAGTTTGGACCCCCGATCTACACCATCACACTTGATGCAAATGTGGTAATATTGGTTCAACTAGCTTTAAAATAGATTCAATATTACTCCCTCATTGCTTCCCTTTTCTGCACAAGGACTTGCCAGTTTGGGTCAAGAGGACTCCACTGTTTAATTACATGTGTATCTCCCACAGACGCAGTGTTTAATAATGTATGATGCCCTTCTCGCTGTGTCTTTGATCGGATAATTATGACAAACTGATGGGGGTCTGGTGATTAGTGCCAGCAGTGTGCCCTGTGTATTGTACCTCTGCACGTCTCATTTAGGACCGGAAGAGAAAACAACAAAGAGAAAATGGAGAGATGATAGCATTAGCCTTAGGACAACACGGCCCCACAGGGAGGAAACTGCAGGAGAAAGTCCCATTGCCATTTCCGCATGAGTCACCTCAATATATTTTTATGTTTAAAAAAAAAAAATGCTCACAAGGCAGAAAGAAATCCTAAGAAATAGCAGCTACAAGGGCTAAGAAGATACGGACCATTATACACACTGTGGGCACTAGAAGAAAAAAGACTGGAGTGAAAAATCCCAATTTTGTTTGCTGTTGAAACTTTTGGGAATTCTTTTAGTGTTTTAGTTTCGGTCATACCATCAAAATCTCTGAAAATGTTGAAAAGCATTACCGATTATATTGATATATTATCTTTAACATAATATTTAGTCAGCACAAACCTACCTTGAATCAATGACTCATGTTAAAAAGTGTGTTAATCCAGGATTTAAAAAAAAAAAAATCTCAAAGACTCCCCTCCCGCTGATTGAGCTATCCTTATCAATCTTAATTCCTCTTTCCCTTATCAGCATTTTATTTTTAAACCAGCGAGGCAGAAGCACCGGTTGTTTTGTCAATGTTGCCGAGAGGTTAACGTCAGTTCCTGGACAGAATCGAGAGTCTGCCATTTCTTATCGTTGCCGAGGTGACAGACGGGAACAGATTACTCAGATAGCTGGTTGGGAAGAGTGAGGAAATTGAAGTGTGAGAGGGTGACTCAACCAGACCCCTGACCTTGTCACTTTAATACCCGTCTTGAGATTTGCCTAGATGTAACTCAGAGTTTCAGATGTGTATCGCCCGATTGAAGGAGCCCTTCAAACCTGATTTTATTCAGTCAGAGGACAGTTATTATAGTATATCAGAATAGTATTATCAGGTTTTGACGGTACAGAAATACCCAAGACTAAAATGTTAATACAGTCGAAATGTGGGCTTTTCTTATATTTGCAACTGAAGTTTGTAAGTCTTCTGCTGCTGTTTCAAAGTCATTGAATACAATAGATGTAATAGATGAAGGGAAATGATATTGGATGAGGAGGAAATAAGGGTTAGAAATAAGCTATATTTAACTCAAAAAGTTCTGAAACGCATTGTGTGCTGGGGACCCAAGATTGCACTTTACACTGGCACAGATGGAAAGATGAAAGGTAAGTAAATGCAAGAAAAAAAATCTCTATAATTACTCCTTAACATAGACCACAAAAAGTTGCTTTATTATGCAAAACCCTCACCTCGTCTCACATGAAGAACGACTGTGATAATGATCCCTTCATTACCCCCGAGGACTATCCGGGTTAATGGCCATGAACTCAACACACGGAAGGAAGAGATTAAGTCTCTCCTAGAGACAGTGTCACTTGAACGTGTCACACAGTGTATCTCTAGGGTCAAATGCAACACAACTGCAGCAGATGCAGACCATTTCTGCTAAAACTCTTGACAGCATCATGGCTATTTTTACAAGGTTCGATAATAAAGGGTCCCTGGTGTCTAGGTAAACATCGTGTTGAGTACTATTCCTATGTCACTCCGATTTGGAATCAAAAATAATAGTGAAAAGAATCATTAAGTCTAAAAGCCTTTTTGGCTTTTCGCAAGAAAAGAAATGCAAAGGAGGAGAAAACCGCCACGTAGGATGTACTAATACTCAGACAAAAGTGTTCCTTTTAACATCACAAAAGAGGACATAGCATATTCAAGCATATCATTTCCATGTCTGCGCTTTTAAAATCGTTGATTTCATCCCGAATCATCCTCGCAGCGGGAGGAGAAACTCAGCAGGGACTCCATGTCTATGTTTCATTATCAAGGGAAATTAATTAAGGAATGATGAACAATAAAGAAAGCATTTTTGATAAACACAAACTACACTATAATCATACATCTTGTCATTTTACAGCTGGCATTTAAAAAAATAAGTACATCAATGGAGGTCAGCTTAGCAATAGAAATTGATCTGAAAGTAGGAGGGCAATATCTTTGCAGAAAATACATGTATTAGTCTTTTCTCTTCATTTAATTTCTTTCTACTTGCTTGCGCAAGTTGCGCACTGCTTCCAGGATTGTACGTAGATGTTAGAGCTTTCATCCAATCATATTTGAGCTGTCACGTGTTGCCAGAAGAAATCTACCCGAGGCCTTCAATCGTTTCAGAAGTGGCTCTTGTCCATTGAAATCAACGGCAGCCGAAGGATTGTGTTAACCAATCAGATTCGAGTTGGCGATATCCACGTCAGCGTTTCGGAAGCTACTTGTCTCACAGCGTCTGTGACGCTGAACGCTTTGAACACGAGTCACTTTCATGTCCTCTGATTGGATAGCACTGAGACTCGTCACATGGAGCTGAAACGTTGATTTAAGTTAATTTAACTGTTTGTTAAAACAATGGCTGAAGGGCTTGATCTGGTCGCGAATATACTTGCAAAGCCATTTTCAAGAAGGATATTTCAAGAAAAGCTGGACGTTGTTAAGAAAGTTATGCTTACTCCGAGACGAGTCTTTCACAAGCTTCAAAGGATTTATCTGCCACATTCTCTCCATGAACTACGTGATTAAATGCATTTTTTTCTAAATAATGTTGCGATTTATGAGATCAATATTGGTGGTTGTGTGTGTCGTTTTAGTGTGTGTGTGTTTGCCGCTGAAGCGCGTAGTGTTTGTGTGTGAGGGGGGGGAGGGGACATGGAAACCACACAGACTGTAGTCGAAGTGATAATTTGATGTAATGCACTGATGTTGTGTTTATTTGATGATGATCTAAACATCTTATTGACCCATAACAGTACACTCTAAGGTCCATGTGGTGTATAAATAACCTTATTGAGAGGTGGATTCATTTAAACGTGCGCCACTGAAGCAACCTTTTATCGATTGTAAAATTAGGATTATGGGCATTATTACATGCACAGCAGTCAGTATTTGGCACTCTTGGTCTTTAAGTAAAGTTTTTAATAGAAGAGCAGTTTGAACCAATTAATTATAAAGCCGAGAGTGCCACAGAGAGAGCTCTGAAGAAAATGGTTAGTACTATAACACACAACCTCTGCACAGCTCTTCATGTCCACATTTGCACACTTGAACCTTTCATCTTGGAACACCCTTAATTTCCTCAGGTATCATCAGTAGCGAGTCTGTGTCGATGGTGAATTTATTGATCTAGAAATCTAAAGGAGTAAAGGGGATTTTTTTCTTTCTGTATTTTTGTGCTGATCCTATACTGTATTTTCTAAAATATTTCTCTTTGTCCAATGTCACTCTTATCGAGCTCACAGATCAATTTGGAGTTTTTCATGAAGCTTCACCATAATTCCAACCCATCCTTGATACATTCTGTTTTTGGTGAACCTACACATCGCCTATTTACGGCTTAATACCTCCATAACGTGATGTATACAATGTATTTTTTTTAAAACTTGAACTGTTCTCACTATCAGTAATTTGTATATTAGAAATGTGTTAATACATGTGAAGCAGAGAGTGCTAACAGTAATTGAGTAAGTAAGAGAAATAACCATTAAATTTGGAATAATGTAATAAAAAAACAGGTTCAAGGGCACAATCATTCTCCAAACTAATCCATGTGCAATCGAATACACTCACATTGCTGTGAACACGTCGATTAACATGGGTTGTAAAATAATTCAGCGTGGAAATACATTGTTCCATATTCATCAACTAGGAAGGACAACCAGGGCTCAATAAAACATCCTATTACTTTTAATAGAAAACTTAACCGAGTCTATAAAAACAAACCTCATTATAAAAGTAGCTCATTAAAAAAGCGGCAGCGAGAGAAGGCGTCTTCACAGCCACTACTAATGTCTGTGGACGCGGCTCTGAATTCAGAAGAGGAAAGAATTAATTCATGTAGAACCTCAAACAACTATCGGGTAGCAAAACATTTTTTTTTTTGTTTAATGAATCCTCTTTTAATAAAGTAAAGTGATTGAGACGAGGCAGTCTATTTTTATAGAGTTGTAGAAACTAATTAATAAACCCACATAGCAATAATACTGCAAATAAAGTCATGTGATTAGGAAAACGAATAATAACTACATACTTAAGCAACAAAAAAAACAATACAAATGAATATTCTGCAAACGGAGAAAACATTAAATTAAAAAAATCGGGAGATGGTTGAAAGGAATCCAAGTAATATTAGGCACAAACAAATATATTTATTTTTTACAAAATTTAAAGTCTAGATGATTTCCTAATATTTATTAAAATGGATAGAAAATGGGTCCTGGCTTAACTGATATAAATGGTGCTTGTGCTACTATTTGACTTTTAATCTCGTAATATATTTTGGAACATTTGATATAATGATGAATAATTTGGCAAAAATTAATATTTGTGTTCATAGAACATTTAAAGAAAATATGTTATGTACAATTACAAACAATTTGGAAACATCAGAAAAAATATATAAAGGTTTTGTTTTATGAATAGATAAAAATAAAACACCTTCCAACAAAATCTTGATGACCAAGAATAAGATAACAAACCGGATAATTAGAAATGAATTAATTTTTTTCTTTCATTTTTCTGCAGAGTGACGAAAAGAATGTGTTCCTGAAATTGGCAACAATAAAGAACATTTATTCCTCATAAACTACACTGAATTATAGGCACACTGGTCTCGGAAAGGGGATTATGACACGCTACACCAGGCTTCCGCTGCTTAACAAGGATTGACGCGGCACTTTTATAAAAATCCTCTCTCGTCACAACATCTCTTCTGACAACAAGACTAAAGCCGACATCACCTATAACAAGTGGTCGTAATAATGATGTGGCAAGTTGTAATACATAGACTTTAATGCTTGATCTATTCTATTCTATTTTGCAAGCTGCCTCTGGTTTAAACGTGTCCCGCACTGACGGCCAGTGAGTCAACAGGAGACAAACAGCCACAGAGACAACGCAAACGACCTCCCTAATATTATTTTTACGAAGTCATATTTTCCGTCAGCCTTGCCAAAAACATTATAGATCACCGCAGCTGACACGTAATTGCAGCCTTCAGTGGAAAGGCAATTTAATACTCGTTTGCAGGACTGTTGTCTTTTTCCAAGTGGTTTTCAAATCTTCTTCACATCCTGACCCTCAACCCATTTTCCACAGAGAAGTGGTGGGAAAACGACGTAAGTGAATATTTACACAATTGACTGACCAAAGAGAGGCAGAGGAAATGATGGCTCTCAAGGAGGTATTTCTGTGCGTTTTGACATTTAAAGCTAAAACCACAATTTGCCATTAGCAAGAAAATAATTGCCCATTTGAATAGCTTTCCCCAGCAAAAAGACACATATCTAATAAATATCACAATTAATGCTGATCTTGCATACTTTAATTTGACTTTATATGAGCAGTCAACTGTCTCTTTATACAATTTTTAATTAACCATATAATATCATATATTAACTTATATTGAACAACATGCACATTTGCATGAAGGTAACATCTTATTTAGCCCATGTATTAACAATTAATATGTGAGAGTAATAAGTTCAAGTTGTCAGTAAAATACATCATACAACAGTCATGTTATGGAGGTATTATATAGGTGATGGGTTCAAGGTTCAAAAAGAGAGTTTATGAAGGGTGGGTTGATGAAGCTTCATTTTTTTAGAGCCCTCTAGGTGGCACTCTCGGCTTTATAACCAGATCATTTAAACTGCTCTTCCACAGAAAACTTTACTTTTTACTGACCTCTAAAATTGCGACACTTCTTCATAAGGCCAACTCAACCCAAGGTTTTTTAAAACGCGTCTCAAAACTCTGGCTTTTAACACACCAGGTAACTTTTCTTAGTGCCTTTTACTTGTTTTATTTGCTTATATTGTATTAGCTTAGTGTTTTTAATTGTTCTTATTTTAGTGATATTTTTATGTTCTTATACAGCACTTGTGTAAACTGTTGTTGTTTTTCCATAAAGTTAAGTTGAGGTTTAATGGAAAATTTCATTGCTGTCCTTGATTAACTTTCATTACCCATTGAGATTTTTTTTTTTTTTAAATCACGCCTTTTGTCAAACAAGCTCAGTCACAAGCTTTAATAAAATGTAACAGGGAGAGTCATGGGAAAGGTAAAGGAAGTGGTTTCTAAATCCGAAGCTACATTGGTTCTCTTAGGACCAACTTCATTAGATCAAATCCATGAGCAAAGACGTTCTGAATAAGTTATTATGTTTACAGCAAGAAAAGACTGAAACAAGGTTCTGTGTTCTGGCTCAAGCTTACGGAGATAGAATTACTAGGTCACAACTTAATTGGATGAAAGTTTTATGCAGAACACTGACTTAAGAACTCTTCAAAGGGATTGGGAAAAATATATAATCAGTCTGACACAGGGTTTGCTACCATTTAAACAGTCGTCTCATATGTACAGAAATGTGTATTTATGTATGTGTAACGGCATCTGTAAAAAGGAAGGGAACTACAAAGAGTCAAAGAGATGCAGAAGAATCTGAGAAACTTGAATAAGCCGAGCCAGTCAGGATAAGCTACATCTGTGCAACATAAACTGCTTACATATGGGACGAAAAGAACAAGAGCCAAACGTCAAAGTCAGTCAATGTTTTTCTATGGAGGGAACTTTTTGAGCATACAGACTGTCCAGTTTTATAGAGACATGTATAATAGACATATATTTTGAATATACTGCATCTACATGATTATCATTAGTAAATGTTAATAAATATAAGCTAAGCAAAATAGTTACCTTGTAAGAGCCTATTAAGTAAACATTTTATTGGTTTCCAAATTAATCTACTCCATAGTTTACAGAGACGCTGACTATCCCTAAATACAAGTCAGCATTAATAACAAAGGATAACATGCCAAACCAATAGAACCTCGTCTAAACATTTCACAACAATGGTTTTCATGCCCAAACATTTTCTTGTGAGTCCAGCTAAAAACAAAAACCCCAAAATAAACAAGAGGCTCAAACCCTAACTTAGTGACTTGATCCATTTAAGACTGTTATTTGGGCCAAAATCCAGTGAGTTTGTGAGCCTAGAACAAGTCGCTACTGTTCATTTACGACCCTTGTTTTGATAGTAGACACAAATTGAACATTTCTATTGAGGCCTGTAGGACAACTTGACACACTCCAGCAGGAGAGAAAAACCCTTGAGAGCTACTTTAAATCCATTTTCTCTACTGCTTTGATGTTGAAATAGTCAGAACAAGAAACCGAAAGGATTAGGGGAGAAAAATGAAAAATGAGACTGTCATTTTTGTAAGGTTGATAACGGCTTGAAATCCCACCTTCCTCACAATATGTCAAGAAGTATGTTGGATGCTTTGTGTTTAGTTACAGGGAGATATTAAAGATTAATTCTGAACTATAAAATGGTCTTATTCAATATTGAATGGCGAATAACCAAATTTATTCTGTTTATTTATTACCTTTTGGGATAATTGAGTTTGGGGAAGTATACATATTTAAGTAAAACAGAATTAAAATTATGTCGAGACAGAAAGGTCAACACAAAATGAACGCATATATGTTCAAGTTCAACTCGACCTTACAGTCCTGAAGCAGAATGAAGCTCTCGGGCCATGTAAAGCCCAGATCTGCTCTGGATCCATCTGAACACAGAGGAAGTTAAATAAGGACTTTGTGGAGTATTAATTACAACAATGAAGGCTGAGAACACAATAGCAGAAAAAAGCTCTTTATCAGCACGCATGAATCCAGCCCAGGAGACATGTGGCTGTACGTCGGCCAACAGTAACATCTGTTATATGGCCTGAAACACGAGTGGATAGAGTGTATTTTGGAGTGAATAAATCAGCTGAAGTTGGAGAAAAACGGAATCTTCATGGCATGCTTTCTCTGCAGGAGCGTGAGAGAAAATACAGTATATAAGTATAGGGATGTATTAACTTTGAGGAAAACCTATTTTCATAATGTATTGAGAACATTAACAACAGGCCAGTTCATACTGATTTTAGTTGACCTGATCGAGGGAGCGTGAATTGATTGAAGCCATTAGGTATTAGAAAATGTCATCCACACCCCCAGGCTTTAGATTAATAATGACACAATAATGAGTGATAATTCACTGAACGGTCATGGTTCTCATTAGCTCCTTCTAGTACCAAGTTAGATTGTCAAAAGGTCATCAGCGAAAATGACTCGCTTTGATACCATTTTGCTCCCATTTATTTCAACTTTTATGAAAAACAATAGAGTTTTAAGTGCTGTTTATTTAGAAGCGAGACAGTTTGAATTGTTATATTCCTAGAGGGATATGAATGGATTGACACATTTGATATTTCTTGGAAACTAAAAGTTCTTTGTATCTTTTAACATTTTCTGAGAACAGCACTTGAGTCAGTGTATGATTCAGGCAGAAAAGGTAAAAGTGTCGTTTTCCATTGACAATTTCACAAATATGTAAATGTCTCAGCTTGAGATTTTCTTTCCCAGCTCAAAAATAATTAAATAACCTATTCCTGCATATATAGTTTTTTGGGGTGAGTAAAATGTTAGATGCTAGATAACACAATAACACCATATGATGCAGTCATTGGAAAGCTTTAAATGTAAACAGAACTTTGCGTGATAAACAAAAAACGAATTGCCGTTTTAAATAAAACAGATTAAGAAAACAGAATATTTTCCTTATATTTTATTGATTACCTAAAAATTATATGTATCCTTAAATATATATATAGTATAGTATATACTTTAACTTGCATATATATTGTCCAAGTTTGGTTCCATCCTTCTTACAAGAAGATCTTTCAAAATTACAAATAATTATACACATATTTACTGTGAAACAAAACTTTCAGCACTGGTATACTGGTTTAGTTCAAATCTATTGTCGCAACAGTGTTTATTTGTGTGTTTCAGATGAGAATATTCAAAGGGCTTTTCACCAAGTTGTAAATGAAATCAAAGCTACAAGGCAACCCGATCCTGGATTTGGCTGTGTCCACCCACAAACCCCAAAGCTGTCATCTTGTACTGCAGCCTGTCGACTGGTGCAGCTGACAGCATCTTATCAGCAGCTGCCATTTACAACACAGGAATCTTATCACTTGCAGACAATTAGAACCGGAGGAGCTGATGTGATAAAATGTCAACAGCTCAGTGAACCTGGCACGCCTCCTCTTTCCATGCAGCTTTTTTTCTTCTTCTAGAGTCTGCTGTCACAGCAACAACTGCTCTGGCAATGTTGTGACAAGGAAAGGTATGGAGGTACGGGGTGAAAGAATTGAGCCGACGTACAATAACTTCACACTTCTCTAAAAAAAAAAGGTTTTTGTGTCACTCCCCGCCAAGGGACGCTACAATATTCTTTTACTGGCGCTTCAGAATTATGACTGCAGCTTAGAAGAGGCATTAATGCAGGAGAAAACTGAGGAAGTGTTTCTCGTCTTAAGAATAATAACTACTCACAATCCTTCCTCCTACACTTGGTTGACAGAATGTAGGCAAATTTCACCCTTAAAGCAGCTGTTCTGCGAGCATTTAGTGACCTGGTTTTGTTACTCTTTCCCACAGTGTACAGAAAAAAATACTTCTGCTATCCAGAGGGATCTGAAAAGAAGAATAATGCTTAATGAAGCTTTATCAACCCATCACTACTATTTAAATATGTGTAATTATTCCTTCAACTTGTGTACCATAAGTCTTGCATGATCTAATTCTCCACTTATAACCACTGGCGTTTTGTTTTCTCACTCACTTTCTCACTATTTTTTATGAAAAAATGCTTATCTTTTACGAGTTATTGCCATTGAATGGTTACAAATCCAGCCACATATTAGTCACTGTCCATTAAGAGTTGGACCACTGGTGATAAAGTTAATGGAGTCCTACCGTGGTGTGGCTGGATGTTAAGATCTCATACAGAACACGGTAAGTGACACTGACCTCCACAGTCAGGGGACATTGAATTGCTCATGGTCCGGAGTCTTTAACACAAAAGCTCTCAGGATGGAGGTCGCTGCAGCTTTTTTAAAAATCCAATTCTAAAAATAAGTCTCCTGTGTTCGCAAAGAAACATGGCTGCTGAATTTAAAATAACGTGATGAAGTTGCTGATAGAGTACACTGCAGTGAAGCAAACATTAGCAGAAGGTACGGAACCGTCAGCAGAATCACAGGAAGGGGACACAGAGGTAATTTATTTTCTCAATTATGAGAAATATTTAATTGGTTTGAATCTCAGTTGTCCTCTACTTGCAATTTTCACAGCGGAGCAACGGCAATAAGCGCATCAATAAGTTAAATGAACAAACTGTTGTGGATAGATTCATTAGAATGATTCAAAATCCCAAATGTTAACGTATAAACTGCCAGATACTTCTTGAGGCTACATCTAAAAGCGGTCATTACTGCCGCTGCCTAGGACTGGAAAAGCACAACGTCTGTTTTAATCTGTCACTGTCTTCCTTCCGTCCTTCTTCCTGTCAGGAAGGGAAAAAAACTCAAAAACAGATTACCGGATTTTAATTCGATCTACAGTATATTAGATTTTGGTGGAGCGCCACCAACTTTTGTCATTTTTGGCAGTGTGTGTTGTGCCAGCGAGTTGTGAAATTGCTTTGGGTGTAAGATAATCACATACCCCTGCTGAGAAAGTTTATTAAAATGTGTACGACAAACTAATTCATCAAGAATTTAATTGTCTACCTACAAGTGTTGTTTTCCATTCTTGGTCTCAAGACTATTCTCGAAACAAGCCTTGGTCTTGCGACGACATGTTACTGTACTCAACAGAGATCAATTGACGGAGCAGAATATTTTTTTGGGGCCTCGGCCTTGATCTGGAAAAAGTCTGGGTCCTTCTCTCCGTCTGTGTGGAAATGTCTTGGACCTTGGTCCACTTCTTGGTCTTGACCCTATTCTTACTACTATCCAGCCTTTTCAGTGTCTTGTCTGAGGTTGCATTTACAACAAAAGGGGTCTAAAAGCTTCTTTCCTCTTAATTGTAGCACTTACATTTTTCCTTCAGATTTTGCTTGAATAATAGAATGAAATATGAACATGCTGTTATTGCAGGTCCTTGACTTGCGATTTTTTTCAATCCTATTTATGTTGTTTATAATGCTAGCCATGTGTCTTGCAGATGTGTTATGACCAACATTATGAAGGTATGACAAAATCTGACACACCATGGGGATGACACTGTGTAAACCGTGAATTAAACCATGTTTTCATTTCAGCCTTGACAAGTACCCTTAACCCTTACATCCAGTTTGAGGTACAATATTTCTGTAATCCTTTTTAATATCATGGAGACGGGCATCTTTTCAATGCAGGTGATGCTCACGGCCCAGAACGCGTAATCAGGTAACCCAGAAGCTCAGATGAAAGTCTGTCATCCAGCACCTCTGCCCACGCTAAGGCTACGTGAATATTATTTGCAAAGACAAGCACCAGGAGAAAGAGGGGGGGGGGGGAGTTTGTGAATATAACAAGGAGAAGCAGCAGCAGAATTCAGAGAAGTTATTTTTAGAGTAGGAGCTTACTTGGCATATAATTAAGACATAGGTAGCACATAGTCCTTATTAAAGGCTTGTTGGAGATAGGAGATGCAATAGATGTTATTGGAACCATTTTCCTTTCCTTCATAACAAGATTTGACAGTAAATAATAAAATAATAATGTCAGGAACGAAAAAATAAATACAATTTTACATTTTGGGATTTCACCCAATACCATTTAAGACCGTGAAACTAATAATAGAAGTGGATTTTTAAAAGCTGTTGGCGAAAGATTATGATACTGAAAAATAATTCAGAAGGATACACGGAGGAAGCAAATAAATCAGAGGCATGCTCACTTTATATCCCTTTTCGAGGTATTAATTAAAATACATTCCAACATTTAACCTAATTAAAAAATGGGATAAAGTTAATGGTGAAAATGGACTCAGCGGTTTTAAGGTCTCCAAACAGAGCTGCATATTCTGACTGAATGTGAATTATTTAGATCAACCATATTTCAAGGATTTGTGAGATATGGTGAAGTGGAACTAAATCCCGGTCGGCGGCAGCCCCGAGGAATCAAGGGAGAAAAATTAAACTTGATTGTAGAGCGAAATGGAAAAAGCAATAGTGGATAACGGCTGAAGCCCAATGTTATTCCCTAGCCTGATGATCATCTGTGGAGTAAATACAAGCTCAGACTTAAGACCTGCTCCACAAAGACCTGGATCAGGAGTCCATTGGTTTTGATTGCGATCAAATTGCAGTATTGCAGCACAGTGCAATTCCTTTAATCTAAAATAGGAAGTACTTGAAGTAGTTTAAAATGTTCGCCGAGGTGTCACACGGAGCAGATGCGGGTCAGAGGGGAAATAGAAAGAAAAAAATGGGTAGAAAATGTGAGTTGAGAAGGGCGTTAAAGGTCAGTTAATAGTACTACTGTAGACTTTGCTTTTTCAAATACAACATGGCTGAATAGGAAGTCGGCTATTTAAAGAAGACGAAAACACAATAAGGAAGGAAGGAAGGGGTCCATTAGGAGATCCATCAGTTAAAAATATCTTTACAATCTTTTAACATATATGTTGCAATTCAAAACCCAATATAACTCGGTAATTATTACACAAACATTCCAATGTTTACTTTTTTTTTTCTTCTACAAATTACCCTGTAAAGGCTTAGCTTGAAGGTTGTCTACATGACCTCTGATATTCCCCCTTATTGTCAAACCTAACAAAGAGAAAGAAAGATAACAAATTGGGTCTGAGTAAATTGTCGAGAAAGCCATAAAGGTCCAAATTAATAGACCTAAATTCTTATCGACCAAAGTGTGGCGCTAATGATCCGTGCAATACGATTTATCCATCTTGAAAGGGATCTGGGGTAAAGAAACAATGAACAATATATTTAGCATAAATAGCATCGCAAAGCTTCTGGTAATCAGGTATAATAAATATATAAATGGTAAAATATAAAGTAAAATATTAAGGAGTTAATAATGCTTAGATAACGTGGAGGCTCAACATTATGTTGTAAGGCATTGCTGTAATTAGATGGTAATAAAGACATGAATCGAATAAGTACTCTAAATTTGCATTATATGTCATGCAATACACTATGACTGAAATGAGAAAGCCAAAAAAAGAACTTTCCAAGTGTCAACTTTAACTACATATTTTGTATTTAACTGGTTTAAGATGAAGGCCCTTGATATTTTGTACTCCTGAATTAGATACCTTATGGTATGATGTCACAACTGGCCGCAATTATTTCTTCTCTATTAAATGTGGCCCTCATTCGAATGATCTGGACACCCCTGATACAAGGATTTATTTGTTACATTTCACATCTGTATCGGACTTATAGGCCAAATGCGTGGGATTTCCAATAAAGTAAGTGTCTCCATCTCCTGGCATTGTGGTACAGCAAAGTTGTGGACCTTCTGCTGCGTTACTGCCAGATACCGCATGAAGATTTGTTTATATGAGAAAAAGCTCTTGCTATGTTGGTTTCTAGTTTTATCTTCCTGGTACGGTCAAAAAGTCTCTCAGTACTATATGAAAACACTGTCTCTGACCCACTTCTGTGAAGCAAATCTGGTGATCACATGCACACTTACTTACTCCTGAGGATTGTTATAATAATAGCTTAAGAGTTCTAGTACACGAGTTATGATTATTTAAAATAAAAAAGATAATCAATTGACATAATGTAAAAAAGGTATTATAATGTGAGTGTTAACACAATTTGATCTGCATCATCTTTACTTATTCCATTAAATAATAATTATAACGACTCTTCATCCAACAAGAAAGGCACAAAACTTGATAGTTGAAGTCCATTAAAATATATAAAATTATACCTATTAAATCTCTGATGCATTAGAATGCAAATTCAATTGTAATCATCCATTTTAAAAAATACCTAATGGAATTAACAAATTATAAATAATATCTTCTAATGTGCATATATACAAACATTTGACGGACACAAAAGATATCTCTCTAAGACAGCTTAAGTCGCCACTTGCATTATTTATCTTCTGGAAGCTCTTTGCGTGCGTGATGTGGTGAGATAACATACCCTCTCCAAAACCAGAACATGAATTATGGAAATCAAGCCAAGTGTGGTAAATCAAGGAGGCACAAAAAATGTTCCATGATGTTTCTCGATCCATCCCACAAAACCTTGAGATGTCTATCTCAGCTAGCTTGAATGAGAGATCCTACTTACTGTTGTGTGAATCCATTCAAGCATTGGAATGTCTACATTTGTCAATAGCAGCAGCCTTGAAGAAACAATCTCTGAACCTTGAACCAATCAAAACTGTCGAAAACACTGCACCTGGAACCTACTTCCTTATCTCCTTTTCAAAATATGGAACTTCAAATACCTTCCACAAACGTGTACAAATTACCAGCTAACCAGGAATGAAACCTAAAAGATCACACTGAACTCTGTTTTAAAAACCTTGAAAAACATTGGAGTGATGATACTAAACATTGAAAAAAAAAAAAAAAGTATGAATACATTTTTTGTTTTGTTTTCCAACGTATTAAAGATTTGAGAAGATGCTGGAATGCAAATTGACTTTTGAAAGTTCGTTAATAGTTCTGAGGATTTATTGCAGTAATAAAAATCAAGAGTAAAATCTTTAAACAATATTTTGGACATGTATCAATGTCATAAATTCCTTGTGGATCATCCTCTTGGGGTTCAGCCATTATTTTCATCTGCAGTTCTTTGAAAGGCTTTTAACGAGAGTTTCTTTGTACAATGTCAATAAAAATCCATAAACTTGAATCGTAAATTCCTAAAATATCTGTATATTTTATAACAGACAATGCAATATTTAATACTTCAGCCATCCCTTCCCTCTTTTAATAGTTGTTTTTCATATTTCTGTATGAATAAATTATGATTTACTGAAAGAGGGCATACGCTAGTATATTCTCTCCATCGGTTACGTATGCCTCTTTACCAACTAAACTGACCAAGAAAGGAATTATAGTAAATGAAATAGAATGATATCCATCATCAATATGAATGAATTAGTCCTACATGACACAATATTTGATCATTGAAATAATTGGAGGTAACATTTGAGGAATCATACATAACCATGGTGTTATTCAAATGAAGAAAAGTTTCCTTTCATAGAAGCAAACTGCTTACTAATAAAGACAAACCACAGGAGACTTTTCAATGCACTTCTGCCCTTTTTAATAAATCCTCCTGCTGGGTTGTATTAATATGCATCAAAATGTATCTTTGAGGCGACGCATCATTACGTGGTTAAAAGATATTTCCCTGCCTCGATAGCATGAATCCTAATTTATCAAGGCAAATGGAATTAACCTTTCTCTTGAACAATCAATAGTTTATTCAACACCTTCTTAACTCATGCTAAAGGTTAATTGACACAGATTCAATTGGCAAAAAGTACAATTCTTTCATTCACCAGAACTACAGGCATTATTTGGCCTTTGTGCCAAGTATCATTAATTGATTTTCACGACAAAAAAGAAAGGGCATTTTTGGGGTTTCTTTCTATCAAAACAGCTACATATGCATGGCTCTTAACACCTTGGTTTCGGGAAATGTTTTTTTGTCCTACAGCAGCAAAACAAGCTCATTACAAGGGTACTAAAAAGTTCCCACTAAAGGCCAAACGGTGTCCTTCATAAATCTGTTTTTCAGGAAAATCACCTTTCAGCAATCAGACAAGACTTTACAGAGGAAGAGAAATGAACAAAAGCTGCTAAACCCTCAAGTCACACATGTTTTGAGTAATCCCCTTGTGTCTCAGGGGATGTTTCTTTTTTAAGTACTTTCGGCAAAATTCTGTTGTCCTATTGAACCAAAATGTTCTTAGAAGGAAGCAGGATGTTTGTTAAAGTGCACCTCAGGCTGAGGCTGCTCGTTCAGAATCAAATTTAGCCGGGTATTGATGCATTACGAGGAAGAAGTGTTAAAAACGGCATTGAATATATTTGTTAAATGAATGATTTTGAGTATATTTATGAGAAATCTGTAGGTCAGGTTTCCCACTCATGATATTACGATGCCCAGTCTGATCTAATATCATGGTGCTATAGCAGTTTAGTTCATCAGAGGCCAAATGATATAATGAACAGCAGCGAGAGGTAAAAAAAAAAATTAAAAAAAAGTTAAAGAAATAATAATTATAATCTAATAACTAGGCATCTTTAAGTTGAAATAGTCCTTAAGAAAAAAAAAATAACAAGTACAACATTAAATTGTTAGTTGGCTTGCAGAAACATTTCTATTTTCATGTTGCCACATTAATCTGTCCGGTAATTTTCTACAATCCTGTCGTTTAATTTTCTCAAGTTCTTTTTATAGTGTAAACAAAAAGCTGATACGAAAAAAGCTGTTGTGTGTACACTTCATTTTATTCAGACACCTTCATTTTTATGACAAATTTGATAATAAAACAAATAAATGTCTTACGCTTGAAGAATCCCCACAGCTTTCGTCATTATGCCATATAAAGGGTAGAATCGATTCAACTCGGTGACAAATTGACAAAGATATTATTTGAGTGTAGAAGATTTCTATTTCTGGAGGAAGCGCTCCTTCAAATATTTATCCGGCGGAATGTTTTTTAGCCCGTTGTTGTTGGTTTAGCAGGGTGGCATTACATTGGAACGGTTTCAATTCCTCATGGGCCCCATCACACAGGCTATATATTGTTTGTGCCTGCTCCTAAATTCCTCACAAATGACTGGAATAAAACACAGCTGAGTGATGTTGACAAGAAGTGTGTGTGATGTCTCGGATGCTTGCACACATGCGTGATGGATTATAAGGCACAAAATCGATTGTAATGAGGAAAATCTTTCCATCGGTTGCGCGAACAAGCCCGAGCCAACACGGTCGTTAATGAGACTATGCTGGAACGAAAGAATGGAGACAATTACATCCAGGCGGCGAGAGCTTGTAAAAAACTCAGCTCCAGATGTACCAGCAGCTCCCTTTAGCCTGTGTTCCAAAAGTGACTGTAGGAGGCAGTGGTAACTGACAGCACTCCTGAGTGTGTCTACCTTCTCAAGGGTGTCACTTTACATGACAGCCCCACATGTCCCATGTGTTGGGGGGCAGTTCACTCTGATGGTTGCGCTGCTGTCAGAAACTGAAAATGAACAAAGCTTAAACACCTTCGACAGATGGAACCAAATGTACTGCAAACATAAACTAGCAATACCGATGTCAACAACTTTGTGAAAAAACCTCAACTTGTGATTCAACAATGTCCCTTTGACAAAGAGCATGGTTTTCCCTGGTTGAACATGAATTTGACATCATTTTTATTTATAAAACATTTTTGCAGAGAGCGTGCACTTCTTTTTTGAGTAGTAAACAGGTTGACTCAAATCCTAAATTCTTGAAATAAAAGTTTCATGGTGCCAGTAAGTGTTCGTAATGGTATTCCATGACTATAATAATGCATTATATATGCAATATTACTAAATTTTGTTATACTAATAAACAAAAATGTATCATTATAAACTTTTTAATAATAATAAAAAGTCTTGTATATCTTGACTTTCTTTCTGGTAGACTCTTACACTTTCCTTCACCTCTTCCACCCAGCTTGAACGCTTTTCATCACCTCTTTTCTACAATCTCCACTGCTCTGCACTGTTGACCCTGAATACTTATCAAAACACATTGGTGATTAAAAAAGAATAAAAAGTAATTTATTTGGTAATTTCCATCTCATTTGCCATTTTATCAGTGAGCAATCTCATCCTGTTCTGTACCTGTAAGGAAGATTTTTATATTAGGGTCTTTCCAAAGCTCGAGTCATTACCAATTACCAAAAGTACAAGACAATTTCTACAATCTCTGAACTTAGGAAAATGTTGTCAGAACACCATCTGAAACTTGTAATCCATGCGTTTGTGTCTTCTCGTTTAGACTATTGTAACAGTTTAATTTTCTTATCGAAACAAGAAGGAGCTGTCTCGCCTGCAGTTAATACAAAACTCTCTACGTATAAATCTTTGGGGCCATCAGGGCTTACATATTTGCTTTGTGAAGGTGATCAAATACACTTGAAAAAGGCCAACCCAGAGCGTTTGGAATTCCTGAAATGATGACCTAAGTATGCAGTGGAACAGCACTTATTACTAAATAGTCTTCAAAGCTGGACCTTCTCACATTGTTTGAGCCTTATTTACTGAATTTTGAAAATGGCATCAACTCTATTGTTTCATAAAAAGGCCAACCACGAGAAAGTCGGCTGAAAAGAAATAGATAAGGCCAGTGATGTGAAAAAAAGCCTGTGCAATCAGTTATTAGTAAATCTACCAGCGTCATCACTAGTTTCCTTCCTTTGGGTAAAAAGAATAAGTAAGTCACAGCATTTTTGTATTTTCTCGTTGACACCAATGTGTGTATCATATAAGTTTCAGTTTCATAACAGGAAAACCACCACAGATGGGAAAAACACATGGCATTTTAGATTACATTTATACTAGGTACCGCATTATTGGTACCCATGAGGATAATACAATCTCATTATTCAACAAAGTGTGGCTGCATCTTCTGTTATTATGCAGCCTAATTTAGAGTATACACACTTTCACTTGACGCCCCAAAGCAACTGAAATATTTCTGTAATTTATTATAACGAAATATTATTATATCAGTTTTACTTACAAAACCCATTTTTCTTAATAAAAGTGGAAAATAACAAAATGATGAATAGGAATACATAGGACTTGTTTCTCGTCTTGCATTATTTAGCATTAAGGATTACTAAGATTTTTAGTTTGTTTTTGGCTCAAGTGCCAAGCAACCCGATGTTTTTTTGCCATTTACCCAATATAATGAATATTTATATAAGCATATTTATGCATTATTATGGCTAACCATATGGATTTGTTAAATTAATCAAAAATATCTTCATTTTTCTATCCATTCGCTGGACACTGTGTTTTGGAAAGTGTATTTATTGAGTACTTTATTGTGGTCGAGTGTTCTGCAGAGTAACAGGATGATTCTGCCGAAGACAAATGACATGACAATTAAAGGATTCCAGACATGCAGAATAAAATCTCTCAGTTGAGAACTCATTTAAATTGAAATCCAGCGCTGGATTACTGCCTTGTTTACCCGAATTAATTCGGAACTCATCTACATAATCTTTTGGTGTTTTCCAACAAAGTCAAACCATCAATTGAAGTCATCCCTCTGTTTCACATTTCTGTTTATTCTTTGGAGAGTCAAACGACTTTTCACGCACCAGGGTTTTTTTTTTGAAGTATAGGAATAAAAGAATTTTTTTGAGAGCATCAAAAATCCCCGTAAATAATATGTCAGGAGAAAATATATTACATTTAGTTGCATTAAATTGCACAGTTGCAACCGAGTTTCACTACCAGTTGGCTTTTCCGGATTCACCAAAATACTGAATATTTGCTGTGTGACTAAATTGCACAAGGCTAGATTATTTAACTAAGTGCCACGTATGTGTGCTTTGTTTCGGAACATATTATATATCAAGACAACTACTCAGTTTCTAAACATATTTGACACATTACACTAACAAAATACTTCCAATTTGAATCATACTAAGTATAGAAGTGGTAACAACCAGCCTTAATAGATAACATGAGTTGTTTTTTGGCATGAATGGTTATATTTAAATTATGTATTATACAATTAGATAAGCATTAATTTGTTTGTTATCAAAAAGTTAATGAAATATGCTATAGTAGCTCTATGGCTTCCCATCACCAACATTTATCCATTGGCCGGTTTTTACATTCAACATTGCAGTCGTGGCTGAAATTATGAAAATAATCCTTTTTTAATGTGGAATGAGTTTAATTGAAATTGGATTCAATTCCATCTTAAATTGGGTCGTCTGCAAACTTTTGGGGAGACGGATCTTCTATTTTATATACTGTATTTTTCAGACTATAAGGGGAACTTATATTGTTTTAATTTTAATAAATCAAAGATTATCTTGACAAATTGACCAAATATTATCCGGTGAGCCTTATGTATTCCTTCCGGTTCATCTTTCCCGTTTTATTTGGTAGATGCAAAACCTCCAAGCTAAATGTCCCAAATTATTTAGTGTCATGTATCACAAGTGTTTCACAGGACAGCCTGTTGCATTTGTTGTCAAATTTGAGGTCATATTGTCATTTCAGAATATGATTTGTCAAAAAATTATCAGTATTTTATCATTATTATAACTGTATTGTTGCAACATGCTCGAAATTTACTTTAACATTGTTTTATTCAGCAAAATAAATGTGTTTATAACAACAAAAAGTCAAATAAAAGCACACTTATAGCCTGCCTAAAGAAAAACACTCAAATACATATATTAAAACAATAGACATGATTTTAATCCAAGAAAAGATCATTATACCCCGAGAATATGCCTGTGTTTGAGGCAGAAGTCCAGAGGTTACGATTTTAAACATATTTTGAATACATTAAACACCTAATAATTACATTAAATGCCAAGGAAAATTGCTTTCAATGTTCTCTGAAATAATAATAAACATTGTTATGACCTAGGCTTAAATTGTGGCATGTATTTTGTGTATTATTCATCACCGATCACCATGAAGGTAAGGTATGTAAAACTGTAATTCGAAGTGGTCATTTAATCAACACCTCAAGATGATTAAAGCATTGACACGTCCACATGAATACGGCTGACTGGCTATGGCAGCCCCTGAAGGAGAGGACAAAGAAGAAGTTGAACGTCTAGGGACCATCACAAGAATGACTCCACCTCGTTCACATGCGTGGCAACACATCTGGAGCATGGTTCGGCATCTCTCATGTCGATCACGGACTGTTCTCTTTATCCACTTTAATCTATTGGATCAAACCTTTTGTTCCATCTTTCCATTCATATTTTAATTGCACCGCTCACACAGGTGACCACGTCATGATAGCAAACTGACTGACTCTTCTCTTCTCTCACTTCTCTCGGCAGCTGAGAAAACCTCGAGGTGTGATTCTGTTTTGATTGGCAGATTGTGCGGCAGAGTAACACACCGTCAGACACACCATCTCCGCGGAGCTGCTTCTCTGCTGTAGCTGTCTGACCTCCAAACAAGTCGGGCACACACAGCCTCAGGATAAGGCAGGCTAATCAAACTTTTTTTCAATGCAACACCAGCTCATGAATCATGCAACAATAACCTCCACGTTCATGTAATGCAAGAAAGACCATAACTAATGAGTCAGACACACGTCCTGGTTTTTATCGTGAGACGATACAATAGTGCAAACATAGTAAGGAGACCAGGGAGAAACCCAGGAGCAGCGATGCAATACTGGCAGTTGTTTTGACTGTACCTGCTGGCAGGCTGGCTCGCTTCCTTTTCTTGCTATTTTCGGCAGTGCTTTCAAGAGAAGGACACTCTGCCACAAGTGGCACGCTGGCGCCGTTAAAATGGAGAGGTTCGTTGTTTGTTGATGGATCAAAGGTCAGAGGGTTGAGTCCTGAAAGAGATACAATACACATGAAACATGGCTTGACATCAAGAGTAAAGAAAATGCCACTGATGTTTTAGTGGAGATCTTTGAAGCACTGTTTTCATTAATATTCATTCATTTAAAAACGACTACTATTGGGCTCTTGATGTAATAGAATTGCTAAGCAGTCTTCATAGTCAGCGTTTATCTGCGACGTTTACATTTTTGATTTTAAAATGTATTATATTGTCTTTTATGTATAGAGCATATTGTTGTATAACGCTTTCTTTAGCTTTTTACATCACACAGTTTTCTTGTCTATGGAGATGAAACAAGTATGTTTAACACAGAGATGCAGATCAAGTGCTTTCTAATATGCAATCGTATTAAAAAGACTGTTACAGGACCGGTCACACGTTCATACACTCTTGGTTCACACGCTGTATTCACACATACACTCTTGGATCGCACATGTAGGGAAGCCAAATCTGAGGGTGCCATTTCTGGAAAAATAAAGATACTCCTTCACGAAACTTCATCACTTCACCAGCAGAGGAAGAGCTCATGTTGTCATCATTATTAAAAAATATTATCTCCCATCCATAGGTGCTTTGTTTCTTGGTTTATTTTCCAAGTCCAAGTTGTGAATAACCATGTGTTGTCTGCTTAGTGTAGCAGCAATTCTTTTAAGAGCACTGTGTTTGTTTAGGATTCAGAGCGGGGACCTGGAGAGACTTTGGTCTGCGTTCATGAAAAATTCATGACACTTCTTTGTGCTCAGATTTGTTTTCCCTTCCACAGCACGTCTGAAGTGCAACATTACTGTGGATGTATCAGATGGATGGGGAACCTTTGTTGGCAAAGAATCAAACAGCCAGTGTTTTATATATCAATAACATTGGTATTGTTTGATGCTCTTTTTAAAAGCAGGATGCTTGGACAGTAGTCCAGATTTTTCACATCTATGATATTTAGTTACTGGATCAGATTGAAATGGCACTGTGTTGCACAAGGTTCAAAACCTTTCACCTTGTGAAACACAATAAAAATATAAGTTTTAAAGGGTAGGCAATATGAACAACAATGAAAAAGGTATTTGGTGGATTTCATTATATTTCAAACATAATTGCAATGGATATAAAAATACATTTTTCCTATAAATGTCTTATAATGACAACCATGCATCAACTGAAGCTGAGATATATTATTAACATTTTATATGCATTATACATATGCTATATTCCGAGCCAAACTCAAAGCCGATTTCTTGCAGAAAGAAAAATACAAAAGAAAAAGACAAACGTTATTAAGTTTTGATCGCATGTGTGTATCAAAAGACGGATCGTGTTTTCGGTACTCGGTACAACCGTAGAATTTGGGTCGGTGCCTTAAAATAAGTTAGACACTAAACTTAAGCAACAAGACATAAAAACTTTCGTACACATCAGATCCTGAAGCTAGTAATGGGTTGATGAAGATTCATAGAGCTGTATCCTTATTTAAAGCCAACCAAATAGCACTATTTGCTCTAAGATTAGTGGATTTAAACAGCTATTAACAGACATCAGTGATGTACCTACATCTGAAAAACAGGACTCCATGTAGCTTCATCAGCCCGTCCCCAAGTGGTACCAAAAGCTTCTGCTTAGCAAAAGGCAATGATGCTTTTATTTTACTTAATTAAAGATTAGTAAATGATTCCAGGAACCAGAACAACTGATGGAGTTTCTACCATTTAAACAGAAACTAAAACACACGTTTTTAAATTCCTTTTAAGGATATTATGTAATTGTAAAGTGAAAGCAAAAATAGATAGAATGGGGGTTGAAAACAAAAGCATATTTTTATCGGTGACACATTTTTGTCTCTCAAAAGATATATTTAAAATACCTGTTTGATATCAGGTATCTCATTTCCTAGGCTTTGACTGTTCAGGCACAAAAGGAAAGGTCATTATGGCTTGTAAAAAAAAAAAAAAAAGATAAAACGGCAATAAGAAGAAAGCAATTCACTTCCATGAACTGGTCTAAGGGGTGATGTGTTAAGAATTTAGCAGACACGACAAGTGCTTTTGCAGAAACTGCAGCCGAGGATGTTCCGTCTGACAGGACACAGTCTTTCAGACGCACAACCCCCCCTTTAGTTGGTCCCTGCTCAGCATCCATCTGTCAGACTTTCTTAAAAGACAACTGTTAACAGCCTGGCGAGTGAAATCAAACTCATTACAGTTCCAATGTTAAGCATCACAAACAGAATTAAACAGTTTACCTTGAAGTGGACAGTCTTGTCGTCACTAACTTCCCAGAGGAAAATAAAGAACATCTATTGGAATCGTCTACATTGATCTTAATCATCAGTGGGGAATATAAAACACGATGGTTAAGATCAGTCAGTTTCAATTGCATTTTTTGGATTTTCATTTTGTTTTTTTGCCACAAATGGAAGCATAACTTGCCAAGGAAATGTGATTTATCTTCCTTTGAATCCTCTTTCTGATCTAGCTTTGATCCTAGCTTCAAGAGTGACTCAGAATGCCAAATAAATATAGATACAATACATCTGATTTGTCTATATACAGTATATAACGAAACATTTTTAATAAAAACACTTTTTCGATGCTGTTAAAAACACATAGATTATAACCAAAATACAGCAAAAGTGGTTTGCAATTTTTTGCTACCCCTTTTTCTAACCTTTCGTTTTAACTGGACACACTTTATTTATATTAACTTTAGTTGTTGCTGTTTCTTTTTCCATGTCATGTGATCTGTAACACAGCTTTAAGTTGGATTAAAAACCACAGTATGTGAATAAATAATCATTTTTGTAGTATTCCAAATCCCTAGTTGGATTCAACCAAAAACTGATTTAAATCAACATGACAAGAAAACAAAGGTCTGGTCCAGAGTGCTGGTCCACTAAAATAGATCTTAAAAAGGTCATTTGCACCGTCAACCATGTTGCTTGTGTGACTGAAGGTTGATGGATGGTGTATTTATGTTTCAACATCTGGCCAGAGGTTGGACTGATGGTTGAGGGAATAATGTGCCGGCATAGGGGGTGAAAACAGGAGGGGGACGGGTGTGGAATTGTGGTGAACAAAATGAAATCTCGGGGGGGAAAAAGTACAATTTGATGTAATTTTAAATTGAATGTGACAAACCTTTTGATATAAAAATACAATTTTGAACATGTGTAAGCTGTGTTTCTACTCGGAGTTACAGAACTGCTAAACCCAATAGCTAAAACATATCAGCCAAAAAACTAAACCATTTGGCAACTTGTATTTAAATTTGTTTCATACAAGACATTTTATATAAATGCTAGAAGATGGGATGCTGTAATCTATTTAAAATGGCCCCCAACTATTCTGAGATCTGCGAACAATCCATCAAAAATAAAGGACACGTATGACCCTATATCTAACTTCTTAAGCTGCCTTGCTAACTTTTTTAACTACATACTTTATGCACTTAAAAACATTTTTATTTGTTTATATATCAATAAAGCTTGTTTAGTTAGTTAGATATTACCACTACCATTAAAAAAATCTGTTTATTTGTAAATCAACTGTATTATGTTGATGCTTGTTGGCTTCATATAATTTGTGTCATTATGAGTTCCACTTAAATAAATTTGGTCAACGATACTATATAAAACTTTTGCTAATCATTTGCTGAAATCTCTGACCCTGCTTAAAAGCCCATTGGATGTTTGCGTCCATTGTTATCAGAGTTAAAGTCAAAGAGATCACCATCAGATTAGTCTTGCAGGTCACATGTCACGGCAGGATTGCACTCAGACACTCAGGCCACATTGCAATTACTTAGTGGTCGTGCGACGGATCACATCCAAGTGACTGTCACAGACGATAACTCATGGCTCTGTTGTACAACAGCTGGCAGTTCTAATCACTGAGGCTGGAATTAGCCTTCAGTCACCTGAAAGTTTTCTGATAAAATGAAGTCATCGGATCTGAAGTTCTGCTAAAGAAAGATGGCGATCATAACAACAAAATTGCATGCCGCTCTATTTAAAGCACAGGGTGGCATTAGGACATGCTGGGAACACTGGGGTGAGACCTTGGGTTCCGACTTCAACTGTTCTAAAAAGAGAAACAAACAGTGACACCACTGGTTTGCTGGCACATGCTATGACATAAACAAGACATCTGATTGATGTGGCTCAGCAATAGATGGTTTAGAGTTTCAAGCGGTTGTGGTGTCCTCATGAGCCAAGTAAAGAGCCTTCTACATCCTGTGTATTATGGCAGAGATGAACTGGATATAGATAAAGTTTAAGGTTTACTCTTCTTCTATAAATATAAGAATTGTTTTCCTTTTTAAATAGATATACTTTAATTTCCACAGTTGGTCTAAAGTTTGTACCAGACTTCTCATCCTGCACATCCAACCTAGAAGGGTCCTACTTTAATATAAGACATTTGTAAATCAACTTAAAACGATAGTTATATTTAGAATGTAAGAAGAAGGGTGAGAAGTTTTCGATTAAATGCTAATAAAAAAACAATGGAAAAGGTCATGAAATCTTTGCCTAATTGAACAAGTCATGGAAAATATGTGTCAGAAAGTAGGTGGTGATACAAAAATGAATATTTAAGGAACTTTCATATTTTAAAATAGTATGGAAAACAGCTGGTTCTCAGATTATTAAGAATTAAAGAAAGCTCTGACAGGATTGGCACAAACGAACATTAGCTAAAATTAGGAAAGAAGATGCCAACGCCGACCCTTGTTAATAACAGCCAGCTCAATCCGGCGATCTGATTGGTGTTCATCAGAGGTGTAATAACCACATGAATGGCTATGTAATCAAATGCTTTAGCAAGCTCTCATATCACTTTGCATCCCTAAAAAGAGCGTTGACCATATTAACGTTAATGTTTAGTCACACATGAGGAATTTTGGCAGCCTCTATTTCAGTTTGCAAACTTTAATTTTCTCTTTATAGATATTGAATAATTATTTAAGAAAATGGAATACAAGAAAATGCTTTTGGGAATGTTGAAAATAAGTTTAGTAAGAAAGTGGAGACATTTTTAGGAGACTATTTTTGCAAGTGGATAGCAATTATTTCTGCACCACCACCATATAAGCAACTCCTAAATTATTCCTCTTGCCAGTCTTGCAGCTTTGGACTATTTAAAAAAAACATTATTTGTTCAACAGCCAATGCCAAAGACACCAATTAGGCTGAATATCAGAAGAAGTATCTCTGACTATTTCAGAATGAATTATTTTTAATAAACTCAGATCTGTAAAGATTAAAATATTCTCTGTTGTTGTCTATTGACATTCAAGATTTTTCCTAAAAGAATAAACCAGGATAAGGATGATATGAAATGTGTTCTTGATCAATATTTTGACTCTGAATACCTCCTTGTTTGATATGTATATGTATAAAGAACCAGTCGTAAGCATTTTATGACTATTCATAACAGCAGAGACATGGAAAGAATGTCTCCTTGGTTCCCCCTTTGCCTGAGGGGAACCCACTGTAGGTTAATTTATTTTAATCTCTAATAAACTCACCGGAAATCTTTGTAATCCCCTTTTGTTTAGTCCAAAGACCTTGCCCTTTTCGGTAAGACCAGAGAGAGTGTTTTTCCAAAAAGTGAACACAGCAGTTAATAAGGTCATGTTGGCTTACTGGAGGATTTAAAATCACTTTAAACAAGTGCATGTAACGTTCATCTTATGTGAAGTTCTGCTTCCATAGGCGCTGAATAAACCAACCCAACAACCCAGACAATATGAAAGATTGTGGTGCGAGAAACGTTACGACTATTGGACTCGCTAGGAAGTGATTGATCTGTCAATCAACACTCGGAAAAGCTTATTTTAAACTGTCCAGACCGGGTTCCGTTTGAGAATCATTTCTGATGCGGCGTTTTTCAGCAGAAATGGATTTCACCGGGGTCATGCTGGGGAGCAGAATATGTCAGAACAGCTGACAATGTTCGACTCGGACTCACGTTGATAAATGAGGGGGGGAAAAAAGCCTCTGATTTGGGCTGGTTAAACTGCCTTCTCTTAATCACATTCCAGTCTAATAATTTAATAGACTTTTAGGTTTCTGTAAGTTTATTGTTTGTTGAAGTTTATAAAACATCTCTAGAAGTTTAAAAAAATATATATTTTAAAAAGTTGACTTCTCAAGATCTTCTTAGAAAAGCCTCATTTGGAGATCTTTTTATATTGGGCTCCTTAGACACTGTAGACACAATGAAATCTGACTTGATGATGGAGGTCGACTTGCAAGTCTTCCTGAAGAGAACAAATCACGAATAAAACGCCAAGTTGTAGAAAGGCTTAGCTCTTGCAGCAATTATCTGCTTGTTATGTCTCTCAATTGTGCAATAGTTATGTCTTCTCTCAGGAATCGATCATTTTTTTCCTTGAAGTTGAGGTGCTTGAGGTAAAAGTTAATGAATGGCCACTTTGTTGAATCATTGAATCAGGAAAGAAAGTGTAATTTACAAGGTTTTTTTTAAGATTAAAATTGAAAGGTGCCATGAAGGTTTTTTAACTTTAAGATCTTAAATATTTCGTAACATCTTTTTTTTAACTTCCTAATATCTTTTCAACTTCATATCCCCTCTGAGTCATAGTTTTCCATCTCTGCTCATAAATTCAAAATATTATTTTATAACACCAGCTTTATTGTCTAACTCATTATCAATCACAGTCAGCAATTATACATAACCACTTTGTAAATAGACTAAAACTATGGAACATTTGTGGGAATGGTCATTTTTGTACAAATACTTTCCTGTTATTAAGTATTTGACAACTTCAGAATATCTGCAAAGCAAGCTTTATTTAGGTTCTAGAAAGCGAGCCTTCACCTTGTCAGCACACTGCGCATCAGATGGTCTTCTGCTTTTCAAAGGGTGGAAGATGAGAGGCACTATCCCCTGGTGTGTCAATTAAAAAAAAAGAATAGGTGGGTTTACATTTGTATTGTTTGTCACGTAGAAAAATCTTCTTCATGAGCTTGCTCATCCAACGAGAATGAAGAGATAATTGCAATCAAATCTGCATGCTAATGCGTCAGACCAAACCTAGTGACAAGACGAGTGATATCTCACCACCCTTCTCACAGACACTTTTTAATTGAGTGTTTACAATCCGTAAAATTTAAGTAAGCGCTGGCTGGTCAGTAAGAAAACAACCAGATGGCTATATGTTTTTGTCGAGTAAACCTTTATGGTTTATGGAGCGTTGTGTTGCTGTTTACGCAAACTGATTAACAGTAAACAGACATGGTGTTTAACTTTAAGTATCAAAAGACGTTCATCAAGCTGCTATAGGAAGAGGTAGTCTGTGGTTGATCTGCTGATTAAACTTCATGATATATGCACTTTTTAGTTACGGTACACACATCAGACGAGTGAGGGAAGCTAAAAGACGGTATTAGAAGCTGATTGCTGATTTGCACCATGACGGCAGACCACTTGTTATAGCAAATACACAAATCAAGAAGTAGAAAAAATACATAACGGCTCATGTGTTAGAGAAAGAAGACATGTGGGATTAGGGCTGGGGGAGGATGGTCAAACTACCATATCAGGTTGTTCTTTTTTTATTATTAATTATACTTTATATATATATTTTAATTATATATCCAAGAAAGTTTTTTAAAGGGCAACTATATGCTGGTTGTCCGATCACAACCACTCTGCTGTGATTGGTCAAGCATCAAGGGTTGTCACTGCACGTCATAAATACTGGCAGTCTCCACCTCCAAGGGACAAAGCGCGGGCATCATTCCAGCTGGCTGGTGGAAGAGTAAAGCCCATTACATGGAGGAAAATTACTAAGAATTAACTTGAAAATATATGTATGGAACATTTTTATCATGTACAAAATAATTTATAAATTTAAATTTAAATAAATAAAAAATTAAATAAAATAAATTTGCATTATCAATAATTGCACAACAACCAGATCCAATCCACTCAACAAGAGTTCAATAATTGGGAATCATGTGTACCATGATTCAGAAATAGCAGTTCAGAGAGGGATTCTTGAGAAGGTGGAATGTAACCACGTTTGTCGTCTCCAACCACTGCTCGCCCCTTTTTCTCATTGGTAGTGCCTTTAACGTCCTGAATGAACATCTGACTGTTAACTGCAGACGCAGTTGTGGGTGTGTAGGCGGTGGAGTTTCATGAATTCCTTATACTCACAACGGCGTTTTCGGCTCAGTTGGTGAAGCGAACAACTTGCGTTAGGTCAGGAAGTTGTGAACAGTATATTAAAAATGTATATAATAATGAAAATGAATACCGTGTTTTGGTACAAACTGGTATACCTAGCCTTTGTGATTGGCAACGTTGTCACAACTTAATAATAAACGCACCTATGCATTGTGTTGTTGTTTACCTGAACATTATTTATGACTGATAAAATGCCTAATTAAATGCTAAATAGCTAACCGTTTTCTTCATTCTGGTTTCATTCACATTTCATTCGCAGTCACTCAAACATGCAACGAAACATGAAACCCCAAAGCAAAACCCGACACACACTCCAAACCCATCAGAAGTGCCTGTAAAGGATCAGGCAGTTTTGTCTCTATTGTCCTCGGTAAGAGCAGACTTGCTAGCATTTGGAGCCGCTAGTGCAACAAACAACATTTAGTCACACTCGAGTGTGTTAATGGGCCCCGTGGCACTAAATGCCAGCATTCATTGTCTGAAGTCTTGTTGTTTTGTCACTGGAAAATGGGACGCAAGGTGTCTTGTGTGCCAGAAGGAATTATTCAGCGAAGCAAGGGATAATTCTTTTGTAATGATCCGGGAGAAAGTCTGCAAGAATAAATTCTGTGTGCTGAGGCAGAGAAATTTAAGGCATAAATAAAACAAAATCGCTACCCTTTTGTATTCATCTCAAAAACAACATCTTTGTGTCTGCGGGGAGGTTGGTGTCAAAACAGGTCACAATCAGTCAAGTAAACAACCGCTTGGCAACAAAATGGTTTACCTGATTTATTCAAATTATCTTGTGTTTTTGCTCTTGAGCATTGATTTTTTTTTTGTTTAATATCCTCTTAAGTCGTGCACCTTGTAATTTGCAGTGACACAGACAGCTGTTATTTTAACAATGCTCACATCCGAGCTGCAAACAAATGATTAAAGTTTTGTTGACTCAAAGGAATGTGTCCGTACACAAACCTGGACTTCCAAGTTAATTTGAGATTACGATTATTTAGAAAATGTGATTACGAATGATGATAAATATAAGGATTTTGAGGTTGACAAAGTTGATCAATTGTTATAATAGTAGCAATAAGCAAAATGAAAACATTTTTTCTGGTTACAAGCATGTCAGAATAATGCAATGCAACGTAACCTCTGTTGCCAAATACTGCATGTGCATTTGTTTACAAAACCAAATAAATGCTCATGATGGTGGTTTCCATGTTAACTTCCTGGTAACTTCAAAATAGTCCTTTCAGTACTTCAGTCATTATAGAAATTAATGCAACCTCTCTCTCCACCCTGCAGCTAAAAATAAGTGACAGCCTCATGGGTACAAACTGTAGCCAATTTCAAAGTTTTGCTTTAAGGGACAACCTTAAACACTTTTTTGTTTGTTTTTCATTAATTCTTTTCATGATGATATAATAACAACAATAATACTATCCGTTAAAAAGTTGAACATACAGGTGATACAGTAATGGAATTTCAAAATGATATATTCAAATACAAAATAAGTTATTAAACTATTTGGGGATTTAAACTACAACAAATATTTTTACATCTCCTACATTGTATTTGTCATTGCTGTGAAAATGTATCTTAACAATCTATGCCTCGTTGTAAAAGCGAAAGCTTTCACAAGCATAAAACTTGGATATTGATAAACCATCTCTTCATGGTAGAAGAATTGGTTAAAACAGCCACATGCTTATATGTGGTTTGTAAAATCAGTTGGAATGCATTACCGTACAGAACATAAACGCCATACAACACGAGTAAGCTTTACATAGAGTGGTGCTATCTGTATCAAATCAATATTCACAGGATGAGATTGGCACTTGGCACTCATATAGCTCTTGTTGGCCACTTTGTTTATCAATTCTTACGACAGCAGCTACAACATTTTTCAATGCCAGCAAGTTTGATTGTGTATTCTCTATGCTAGATAGACAAATAATTACTGTCAAATAAGGGTCACATGACTTTCAAGAGCTTTCGTGTCACGAAAGAGTCTCTCTTCAAGACAAAAGTATTAAAGATATTTTGTAGAAGAAATGTAGGCAACAGAGGGAAAAAAAAAATATTATTAATTTTATTATATCCATCTATCTATATACAAACAGTAAATGTTCTTTTTTTTATGATACTCCAATGCATCAGTTTTTATTTATTTATTTTTATAATGAGGTGTGATCGACTCTGTAGACAAGTTACAACAAATAAGTTGCAGTAACCTAAATTAATTGGCAGCTGTTTATTTGGCCAATAATTCAGTCCACCAAAACGTTGGCTAAAACAGAAGACTGCATTTCACAGATTTGCTTTAAACCATGGTTCAGTTAAATTAATGTGACAGATTATACAGCCATATTATATACAGTCTATGGCAGGGCTTTAGCCTAATCACCCATAAATAATGAATGCATTTTCAAAAACCAGATCAAACTGCAGCACTTTCCGCCACTTTTCGTCATGGACCGAGTTTAACTGTAAGCCAAGGAGTGACAGTTAAGATAATGCAACATGGCCTTCTCAAAAGAACGTAAAGTTGACATGGTAAACAGATGATTCACATAGAATGGAAGAAATGTCTACACGCAAAGCAAAGGCTGTAGGTATTCCAATTTTACCTTTTGTGCCATGATGACAATGAGTATAACATGTGGAGACACTTAGCTGTTACCATTTAGTTACGTATGCTTATTTTGAACATTGCGTTAACATCTGTTTGTCTAACATTTAACAGGAAATACAATGTAGAGGGGTTAACTGTGCTGCAGGCTGGACTTCCATTTGAATATCTGGCCCCCGGAAATTTTAGTTGAATAGGTTGAATGGTTTTTGCATCATTAGCTGTTGTAGTAAAGTATGATCATAACGCGCTAATAAATTCTATTAAACTTCCCATCCAATGCTGCTATGTAAGTCACGAGTGTTAGGCTATTAAAGCATTATGAATCAGTGTCCTATCATTTTGAGGTCAGTAGGTGGCGCCCCTCAGCATGAAAATTATGTCATGATGTGGGTTGAGGGAAAAAAAGGATACTTAATTCACTAATAATTACATGTAATTCAGTTATTTAAGTAATTTTGTAAAGTTTATATAACTTTATTCTCTACATAGATGCTAATTTTCCTCCTTGACTTCACGTAGCACATGTTCATCGTTGTATTACTGATCGCTTGATTAAAAATAAAAAATAAATGACACAAGCAAGAGGCTTTACAAAAGCATGCATTTGCTGGACCTCATTTGAGCCGACTTAAGCTCAAAATAATTCATTGTGGCTTAAAGAACAGCTGTCAATTCAGTCCCCGAAAGTAGTTGAAGATGATTTTTTTTAAGTCTCAAAAGCTTCCATGAATGCTAGAGAAAATACCTTTCCAAATCCTTGATAAATCTTTCCATTCTGACCAGTGTCAAGAACGAATGTGGCCCGACCCGTCAGTCTTGAGGAATCAGATGACCATCTGCGGCCTCTTTGAAATCAGTCAAAGAAGAATTCCCAGCTGTTCGCACACCCTAAGCCCTATGCGCTGACTGATGACCTTAGCATTATTGGAATAATGTTTGTTCTTTCTCCCCAATGAGGCAGTTGCAGACTGATGGTGACTTTAGCCCTAAGAGAGGAAATGACATTTCGGGACAGTAAATGGCCTGGTCATGAAAGCGGTGGGGATAAAGGCAATTAAACAGTTCATGGATCACACTTATGCAGCTATAGAGGAGTCAGCCGAGCCCAGAGGAGGCCATTGAACCAGTGTAATGAATGAAGCGTACTACATCCATTTGAGGATATATCCATTAGCACATCTGAACGACTGACCAAATGCAAAGTCAGAAGAAAATCAGAAGAAAATACTGCAGTGCACCACTTCCTTGATTCAATTAAGTGATTCCTTGGTTAAAAGGAGATTTCAAATACTTCTTTAATATGATTTCATTCTGCTCAAGATGATGCATGAAAGCCCCTTCCTAAAAAATGACTAAACCAGCATGAATGTTAACATTTATTAATATCTCTTTGCAAAACACCAATCATTACATTAACCATAGATTAGCAACACGTAATGACCACAAGAGTAATTATGACATTCAACAGTTTATTTAAAGATTAGAAAATGATGAATGAATCATTAAAAAAAAGTTGATAAAAATCTATAGCCATGAAGGCGCTGAGAAAACCACATCCCAAGGGCAGCTTAAGCTTTTCTTTTTAAATGTCAGCAAACAGCAGAATCCCCTCTCTAGTTCAGATCCCAAACATCAGGCATCGAGTCTTACTGGGACTATTGTAAAATCACTTTTGTCTGGAAAAGATTTGATGAAAAAGTACATTCAAAGGGAACATGTTTTGTTATTTTGATGTCAGAGCCAAATATACCCAAGCTTGGTATATTCCAGATGTTTGTGGGTGAGAGGATTACTTTCAGGATTCATGTTTGGTCTCATAAATAACAACAATGCATTCTTAAACACTCTGGTACAGGTTTGGGAATCAGCCAGTGTATGTTGTAAAAAATTTGGATAATTTTTAACAGATAGATGGGTCAACGTGATGAAACATATTCTTAAGAAAACATTAGGGTCAAACAAGTGAAACTAGTTTGGATAAGCCCCTTTGTGTCTTGCAGGCACTATTATTTACGCCATCTACTTTTCAACATGACATGCTTTTAAAGTTGTGTATTGGCAATAATGTGGCATTACAGCACATATCACTATACAGGGTCAACAATTTGATATATTATGAAGTGGGAACAAGTACATCCGTAGTATAGCCCGAGTACTTGACTCTGTCATTGCAGAATTTACAGACCGCATGATCTTGATGACAAAATACAATAAGCAAGATAAATATATCTTGACATCAACTTCAAAAGCTGCTGGAGTCAACTGTATCCTCCCGTCTTCAGGATTTCTTTGTACCTTTAGCTTTGGACGACTAATGCCTCCCACCATGTAGAGAAATTGCTGTGAATATATGCATGTTAATTGTAAATTAAAAATGAATTTATTTTATTTTAAACACACAATATTATTTTCATTACTAGATGTATTGTTATATATATTTAAGTTTTGGTAAAAACAGAGCGTGTTCACTGCACTGCTTACCCTTGAGTGGGCTATTCCAATGAAAGAAGTTATGGCTGTCAGGTGAAATGACTGTGAAACTGAAAGATAGCTTTCAACTGCATCCGCAGCTTTCAAGCAGTTTTTTTATGGACGTTATAAACAATGGTCTCCATTCAGTTCTCAACTGACAGCTTTGCATAAATAGGCTGGAAACGGCTATGATCGACTCAAAGCCTATAATGGTTTGAGGGATATATAACTGGATATTTCCCATTGATCAAAATGCAATATGAAGCTGAAGCATAAACGGAAATTTCCACTTTGAATGGAGCATTTGTACCGATGGGCACGTTCATTCAACAACCATAAACCATGGGGAATTCTCAGCAGAGGCTTTGGGATTTGACTCATGTGGAAACTATTAAACATTATTATCTCCATCAGACTTTAAATGCTGGTATATACCTGGGCTGGAGTTCCAGTTTGAAGTTCCTTTAGTTACTTAAAAGATGAAATATTTGATCTTTCAAACAATTTGAAAGATGTTTACATAACAAAATGAACTTTTTTATATTCGTTTTTAGGGTTGTAGGGAACGTATGGAAATGGTGGTATGTCGCGGTCCCTTTTTTCACTATACTGTATTGATATTTGACAGTTACAACTTTTTTTAAGAGTAAAGTTATCTGTAAATTTTGCCACAACAGAGTCAAGTATTTGGACAATACTACAACTCTATTCTTGTTCCTACAGTATTACAATACATCGCAATATATTATAATGTTGTCCCCGTTTCATGATAGGTATTGTTTTGCCAATTGTTGCCAATACACACCCCTACTATCTACTGCACATCCGTTCTTTGGGCTTCAACACAACTGTGAACTTGGAGTCCGCTGTATCTTTAGTTTTTCCCAGATGTCCCAAAACTTCCCATAGTCACGTACGTTGTCTGTCAGTAGCAAAAATACAGCCCATTTTCCAGACAACAACCGTTTTCACTCTTTTAACAGGCCCAGCACCAAACAAAGATATTGAAAATGTGTGCAGCACGTCACTCATCCACAGAAAAGCAATTTCACACTGACTTCGCCCACACAGCTGCTAAACAAACCCTAACACCCTTAGGTGTTCATCCCACCTTGTTGTCACTTCAGCCATCTATTTTGGCAAAATTGATTTGCTTCATTAAATGTGTATTTTTCCTGAGTGATGCTGAGGAAGTGTCTCCATCCTTCCAGTTCACTTGGTTCACTGTTGGCTAACGAGTGTCTGGTCCGGCCAGGAGACTGATGGTGACAGGTCTGCTCTTTAAAGCCTTTTGAAAACCATCTTGCCATCGGCTGAATTTGAGCAGTAAGCTCCTCATACAAACAGTTCCTACTTTTGGTACATCTCTCGTTACAAACCAACTTCTTCGGGCACGACACAGTATGATACAAATCTCTTGCTGGGAATAAATAAACATTTGTTGAGCGTTCCGATTGCAAAACATTTTGAATTAAGATGCTATATAACTGGCTTGAATTTCAAATGTTCTATCAAATAAAAATGGTAACAGTGGATGTTCACGTAAGAGACATCGTTTGTAACAAATATAAATGCAGTGATGAGTTTTTAGAGACATGTCTCTCGTTCAACATTACAGAAAACTGACCAGAAACTGTTTCCTTCAACTGAGAAAAATCTCTAAATTTAGGAAAACGTTGTCAGAGTATGATCTGGACCTTATAATCCATGCGTTTGTGTCTTCTTGTTTGTACTATTGTAACAGTTTGTTATTATGTCTTAACAAGAAGGAGCTGTCACGCCTGCAATTAAATCAGAACTCTGACCCGCTCTAGTAGAAGAACTCACATTTATCGGATCCTTAAATCTCTTCACTGGCTGCCAGTGGAAATCTGGAAAGGAGCCAAGAATTCCATAGAATACCAAATGTTCGTAGCATGTAAATATGTATCAAACGTCATCTTAAAATATATTGAACGGTTAAACACTAATAAAAAAAACTAAAAATGCACTTTTCTTTCAACCCTTAAGTTGAATCTTGATTAAAAACCATATCAAAAAAAGGTTTTTTTGTAATTAAATGAAATTAACAGAAATCTGGTGTTTTATATCTTTTACAAATCATACAGAAAATGTTTTAAAGTTTGCGAATGTGATCAATAATATTTTCATTTGCAAAACAACCAGTGGTTTCTACCTACATAAATTCCCCTAAATCATAGAAAAGGCATCAATTATCCCCAACAGCAATGAACACCAGTGTGTTGGCAAAAACAGTTGGACCCTGGACAATCCACACTATGTAACCTCGTTACCATATTTTCAGAAACATCGATTTACACGGGCCACGTTAACTTTGATGAACAATGTAGCAGTGGTGAATGATGCCTCTTAAAATGTGCTCTTGTAATCCATCTAACAGACAAAAAGCGATGCAGGGAAACAATTAGGATGATGGATACATCCAAGCTGAGAATATTAATGTCTTCTTAATAAGCTGTCACCATGCGATGTGCCAATGAGACACCAGATATCCAAGACCACCACAGTAATGAAAGCCCAGCTCTGAAAAGGGTAACATGAAGTAAGTTGAGTAAACAAGATGAATCCCTACTATTAACAGAGTCTGCAGGCTCTCCTGCCACTCCACCATTAATTATCTGGCCTTATGAGAAGCTCAGGGGAGAGAAACTAAGCCTGGAAGCGGCATTCACCGAGCAGACCTCCCCATTTTAATTACCAAGACGAGTCAAACAATTGAAGCCTCTGTCATGCAACTATAGATGTTGTTGTTGTTGTTGTTTTTAAAGACACACAGTCACAGTTAAATCTTGATTAATGAGTTGGGTCACCAATCTTTTTTAAAGGAATAAATGAATGTTATAAGAAAGTGTCATCCTTGGTAGATTGATTTTTTATGTTAGATGAATACTTTCTATCACATCAAGCCACTTCTTTTATAATCAGGTACGTAGTTACGTCATAGGCAGATCAGTCCAAGCAGTTCATAAAGGGATGAAAGTCTCAGCAAGGAATTAAATCGATGATTAATACGTTGATTTAAAAAAAAAGTTAAAACATTTACCGATATAACCTGGAATCACCAACAACTCACATAATTTATCTTGTCTTCTACAATATTGTTGTTATTATTGTTGCTGCACTTATTGTAGTATGTCGTTTTGAAATGAAACATCTTTTTAATTCTGCTATTTCTTAAAGCACTTTGTGAGCACTGCATGTCTGGAAGTTTATATCTAAATACATGTTATTACTATAATCATAACCATACCATAACACTATAGATGTGTATAAACTTGGGTTGTCAAAAGTATATAAAATATGTATTGATACCAGATCCGATACTCATTATCGGAAGTATCGATACCAGTTTATTAATATTTATGTAAAGCATTCAACTTTGGTTTTATAATACATATTTAAAATGTGGTTATGTCTATTGTTACATTATATAACAGAGGTTAAATTTCATTTTGCAATGTTATGTCATTTTGTTAGCCAAAAATCAATTTGATGAGCCAACAATGTGATAATTCAATTTGCCTTCTTGTCATCATTTTTACATACAACTATTTTTTTACAATAGAAAAGAGATATGTAAGACATTTTTTGTTTTTTTGCCAAACCATAAACTAGCAAAATCAGTGTATACCTCTACACAACATTAAGTGAGCCAAAGATTTTTAAGAGCAAAAATGTCCCAAAAATATATGTTATTTTATGTAAACTATATATTAAAAATGTGCAAGAAATATTTATATACAATTAACAGGATAATATTTACAGCTTTTCATTTGATTTTGGTGTTGAAATTAAACTTCTGGTGACTAGATGGCAGCAATCATTACGCTCTCCACATTTAAAGGAATAATCCTGTGTGATCACGGTGATGACTGATGAATAGTGGATAGTATACAGCTGTGTCCAACTGCTTTCAAAGATTGTTTTGTCAAATTTTGTTTTGTAGATATATGGTCAACCACGCGTGTAAAGAGACCCTCATAATAGCATCTGATGATAATAGACCTAACCCTAAATTTGTTGTTGCTTCTTCGAAATTTCACAATAGTTCTGCTGCTTTAAATGTGTCGTACTCAATTAAGCCCGAGTCACATTCTGCAAACGATCCAGAAACATCATCTCTTGAAGAAATCGGTAAGTAAGAAGCAGCGATTGCCTTGGGGAGGAAAGTTCATCATTCTTGTGATTTTCCTGGCACACACAGTTGAGGCGTCGACACAAACACATGTTGTTGATTTATGTTGATGACATGTTACAGACACACTCATCACTGCTGTTATTTAATAGTAATATAACCTTGATTTGAAAATGTAAGGCCAGGTAAACCTTTAAATCGGACTTAGGCTACATGTATTGATGAACGCTTCAAGGAATACAAAACGTCTCAGGGGACCCTGCGTTTGTCTGGTGCTGATGTTTATCTGTGCTACGGTGAATCATAGCATCTGCACCAGGAACCTGTTGAAATGTTCTTGGAGCTGTTGTTCGGTCCAAAGACCTCCCTAACAAGCTGAAGCTCCCACTTATTGAATAAGGTAGAATTCTGACACACAACAGAGCTCTGGAAATACTTGACGACTCGCCCAGGAGGCATGACTTGGAGTATCTATTGTAATGCTAGTGCAAAAGAATGATGGAAAATATAACACATGGTGATTAAAATAGATTATGTGGCTTTTTTTTAAGGTTGTGTGTTTAAATGCTAGTATTAGGAGGCTTTATATTTTTAAATATATTTTTCCATTTGTTTTCCGTTCTGTTTGAATTTATCTATGCATTGAAATCAACAAAAGCTGTATACTAACCTTTCTTTATAATACTTGATATCTCAATTCTATAAATTGTTGCAGTTTTTTAGAGGCAAAACACCTAAATAACTCCAAGAATTCCAACTAAAGTGTTCAATTAAGAGTCACTACGGATTCATATTGGTGGAGATGAATTTCGGGGACTTTCCCGATGACCAGATGAACCAAAGGTGAAAAACTAAAATGTTTACTGCGGCCTCTCTTGCATCAGCTTCTCATTACCACCGGGCCACTGCTGAGAAACTGCTCACAGTGTCTGAAATATGATCCATAAAGCCCAGTGGCACTATAAAACCCAGAGTCATGGCTGATTTGTGAATCCAATTACCTTCCTGTCTGTAATGGCTGTGTTTGGTGCCCTGATGTTAAGCCTGCTGTCAGCATTTGTCCTTAAGGAGGACGCCAGGACTTTGACTGCCAGTCACCATGAAGGTGGGATGATCCAAATAACGGTTTCTGCTCTATGAAAATGAAATAAAAATAAGCAAAAATATCGAAGCGAAGCAATATGTCTATTGAGGAAAGCAACAAAGGGTCAAACAGAGTTCAGGAAATGTAATTGTTTATGACGCAGACCACACTTCCCACGAAGGACGTTTTTTTCAGTTTCACAAATGTCAAGCTTAACACACTCAAGCATATATTTTCACCTACATAATAAAATACACCTCATCACGCATCAATTAATCTATAGAAAGACAACACTTGATTTGGTTGTATCTTTCAATGTAGGCTACATAGCAATGATATGCAAGACACAGTCACTTATCAAGCACAAAATATAGGTGCACTTCCCCCTCATCCTTGGCTATGAAAGAGCCAACAGTCGCAGAACAGCTAATACGACTCTGAGCTGTTGAAAGAAAAATGCACTTTTGACTTTCACTTAGATTTTCAATTCAGACTCTTTCAGTGAAGAGAAGTTGTTTTAATGTGATGAAAACCTAATTCTCCTGTTTTACTCAAATGTTTCAAATGTTGAAGTCTTCCTCTCCAAGATGCAGCAAGTCCCTCATCATGACCATGTTTTTAAGTCGTCACTTTATAAAGTTCTCCCCCTTCTCAAATCTCGGCGAACAAGAGGTTACGAAACTGATTTGTTATGGGCTCTGCCTCAAGCCAGCTGTAATCATGCCCAACTTTTATACATACAACAATCCCTTGGAGGTAGAGACTTCTGGGATTGATGATGAGCAGTGACGAACCTTGATGCTTGACCAATCACAGCAGAGTGGGTGGGGTCATGGTAAACAAGATTTAATCTCTAGAAAATAAAGTGGGCGGGGCTTAAGTACATTTTCTAATGTAAATATTTAAATTAAAAGAAAGTTTTGTACAAACAGACACATATTTATGAGTACAATAGAGGTCCAACTTAATTTTAAGAGAAAAAAAAAAATCTATATTTTGACTTCATGTGCCAGGCTCCGTTTAGAACTAGCAAATGGGAAAAAAACAACTTTAAATTACTTATAAAAAGCATTCAATCAATAAAATATCAAGTAAAAGCTTTGCTTTTGAGGCACTAACAAAGAAACTACACGTGAAGGTGGCAAACACAGATTGTCACAATCCACAGATTTATGCCGTATAGTTTTCGACACAAGCGACAAAGAGAAGAGGTGACAATATTCTTCAGTTTCTGATTTCACACAGAGAATTGTAGCTGTAAGGAGTATGTTACACAAAAAGAGTGTAAAGTTAAAACAATTACAGATATACTGTAAAACTAATATTAAGAAAAAGAGAAGATTGAATTAACAATAGAAAAAGAAGAAATAATAAAAGTTTACACCTCTGCAGAGCATAAACAAACCAACAGGTTACAAGGTTAATCAAGTTATTGATCACACTAAATTGACAGGTTGGTCAGACCTAGAGAAATTCTAGCTGGACTTTTTTGGTCAAAGTGACTTTTTTGTACAGGTTTTTAAATATTTTGAGTCAATTATTCTTAAACATTAACTTAAGCAATTTTATAACAGGTTCACAAAATTTAAATATTGGCATTTACTATTTATTGGCATTCAAGGAGCAGTTTATTTTCACTGGTACGTTTTAGTGACTGTTTCAGATTAACTTTCGAAAGTCCACCAACACTCACTCAAAGGGGGGTAGGGCGATATTGAGCGGGGGTCTGCTGAAGTTGCCTTCTTAAAAAGAATCATGAAAGGAAAGTTTGGTTTTTAAGAGGGCAAATGATTGATTCAAATTGTGAAAAACATGAAAAAATAAACTAAGTAATGTAATTATGTATTCAAAGCTCGCTGCAAACCCAGAGAAAGTAATCACTGCCCTGCTGTTGAACTCTGCTGACATTCCAAAGTGCTAAAGTAGACAAGACTATAATTTAAAGAACCCAGCAGCAAATTACATTCCTTACATCAAATGCAACCGTGCGTCGTATGACTCCACTTCAAACTGCTGCCCTCTAATGATTCAGAAAGTGAACGGAGGAGGCGAGAAATGGATCAAAACTAATACCGGCAAGTTTAAACCTGTGGCGTGCCAAAAAAACATTGCATTTATCCAACAGCTGGGGTCCGACTTCATAGCAGTAAACAAGCAAGCACAGAGATGCCATTGAGGGCTTACAACCGACCTTTGAGAGCCGTTGAAATTAAATTTCAAAAGTTTCTTCTTTCACTGAAATGGAAGGAAAATACCCCATTAACCTCAACCAGCTTCAGTGTAAACTGGAAAACAAAAATATAGAACTCACATTTCTGAAGATAACAATTTAAAACAAACAGAAAAGACTCAAAAATGAGCAGCATATTTGAAAGGAATGTACTTATTGATAATAGATGGAGAAGACATTCTATTCATCTTCCATTTACTTACAAGAGTAATTAAAATTATCATTGGGAAGAGGTAAAAGCTAATTTCGGCATGTATCACTTATACCTTAAATATATTTTCAGTGACTCAAAAAAACTCAGAGCCAACAGCTAAACCACTTATTATACCTCTCTACCATCCTGTTAGACACTTCTTCCTCCAAAAGTGAAAAAGCTCCATAAACTTAAGCACTCAGTCTCTATTATCCAAGAGTAATGGTTAGTTGCCAGACAAACACTCTCTGAACACTGTCGAAACACGGTCTCATCCTTCCAAACCCTATGTTTTACATCGCAATGTTGGGGTGTTTTATAAGCATAGGAAAAAAGGCAAAGGGTTGTAAATGTCTTGGTTTTCCTGCAATAAATTCCTTTTATCGCCAAGTTACACAGCCAGAAAAGCCTACAAGTTCAACTTGCATACCAATAAAAGTTGGGATCAGACCGGTAATTTATCATCCGACATGAAGGCAAAAAGTATTGAAATCCAATTTCTTAAGCAGCTGTGGACGCAGGTAAATTTTCTGCTGTAGATCAGTACTATATCCCTCTGGTCATCGATCATACTTGCTGCTCTACTTTTGTTTTCTTCTTTTGGCACCGTTCGAAAACAACACCCCGAAACACAGACACTGCAGTGCAGAATTCACAATATTTGATAACAAAATGTAATTACCTGTATTGTGCGAGAGGTCTAAGAATCTAATTTGCTCAAATGGGGATATAATTCATACACATAAAGATTTCCCAACGGGCTTCGGCTCCACAGTACCGACTTGTCAGAGGAACAGACCAGCTTCTGTCCTCATCTGCTCCCCATGTTTCACCAGAGAGCAGGACTTTATTTGAAAAGCTGCATTCCATATCCCCACTGTGGGAACATTTTAGTAGCACTGAATGGTGTGTAACATAAATCATGTTGTGACTGCTTTGAGAATCGAAATCTACTTTCAGGAAAACTTTGCACTGTGTGTACAATTATTTTTTGAAAAACTATATAGATAACCTACATTTTTTAATCAAAAATAGAATGTGTAAAAAGACCCAAATCTTTGTTTCACGAAGCAACATATCTAAAGAATAGAATCATTGAGCCATATAATAAAAAAGTAATTGGGAAACTGCTTGTGTTTACAATTGAAAGAAACGCCGGCAAACATCTTCTGATATTTTATTTGAGATGTTGTCTCCAGGCAGGGGAGTATAGAAGATAATAATAGAAACCCTATGAATTATCATTCGCATAAAGACATTGATTTGGTGACCCAGCGTGGCCAGGAAAACTACAAAAGCTTTTATCACTTTGAAGGAATTTGTCTATAAAAGAACTTGAACTTGAACTAGGAAATGACAACTATTAAGTCGTGCTTTGGTATTTAAATGTGCTTTCAAGTACACTCTGGTTCATCCCTTTAATGATCACCTCAAACCATACTAATAAGTACCTTTGAGAATCGTGGTGGAAAAATGACAAACCATAATTATGATTTAAGTTTAAAAATACATTTGTGTAACTTAGTTCAAAACGACGTGAAGGGTTGTCACAAGAACCAATAGTTTAGTACCGATAAGGTTTAAAAATTGTTCATCTACACTGTTTGAATGTATAGTAGTTTTAAGTTTTGTGAATTATTTTTCACATGTATATGACAAATGTTTCCCTCTGTAATTTGCATCTATATGGAAAACAATGTCACCATCACCACCTTTTGAATGTGAAATGATTGATTGTTCGTTTTCTTCACTAAATAAAGTTTAGTACTTCAAAGTAAGGCTTCTTTATTTTAACTAGTAGTATCGAAGTATGGAAATAAAATGTTCTCGTATTGGTATTGAATACTGTAATCTTTGGTATTGCGACAACCCTGACATGGCCTATCAAATACGTTCAAAAACAAACACTAAAACACAACAAACACAACATTTGCAGCAGCCACTGTTTTTGTTTTGAAAGGGGACATGCCTATAAGTGTAGGAATGAAAAGTAATAAACAAGCAAGTCCCACTGGTTTGCTAGGTATGGTGTCCAAAAAATGTTGCTGAGTCTGGAGAAATTCAATGTAAGTGTTAAAAAACAGTCACAAATAACCGGACACTTGGTTATTTTTAATGACACATAAGCTGGTATTTCACATCAGTTATTTGTTAACTGTAAGCAAAAAAAACTCACTATGTAGATGATCCTGTGACACTAGAGATGGCAAAAAATAAGTCACTATTTTGGTATTGCATACACTTTTAATTTACTGGGACAATTTTTTAAAGTAGAAATAATTCAAGGAATTTGTCAATTACTTTCTATCTCTGACTTCAGTTGGCTGACACATCCTTTTAACCATAACGGGAGATATTAAACTGTTCTAATTATGGTTTTGTGCTTGGAAAAAACAAGTTCTATACCAGATGCAAGGACCTCCTCAGCTGACAGAGAGACAGAATTAGATACCAGGAGCTTGGATCAGATGTCTGAGTTTATTAGAATCTGCAAATTAAAGAATCAAATTGTTAGATGTGTTTTTAATTGCTGCTGCGTCTCTTCGTGTGGTTCCCAGCCGAGAGAAAGCTTAACTCATCATGGCTCCGACATAATAGGAGCCATGTTTAGTACAGATTTATTAGGTGCTATTTGTAGAATCACTCAAAAATACCAACATCATTCTCTTGCTCATGGGCATTTCTTCTCAGCTCCACTTTTTACGAACAAGTTCTGCAGAAATTTGCGCTTTTAAGACATTTTAAGAAATGTAGAAAAGATGTATACCAAATCTCGAAGTGAACAGCGTAATCGTCTTTCTTCTCAAGGCTTACGTTTTCTCAGAAGTTTAAAGAGAATGTCAGCAGGGTTTAACACGGCAGCACTTAGGACACAATCCAGGCTCAAAGTACGCTCAAACGGAGCAAGCAGAGAAAAATAAAGTGGATTATAAATCATGCGGCAACCGAACTTTCTGTTGCAGGGTCTTTAACTCTGATTTCGGGGTTTCCCTGTGTGGGGGTCTCTTATCGCGAAAGTGATTAGAAATGAGGAGCTCTGTCACCGATATGGCTGGAAGTCTCCAGAACACTCTCCTCACACTGCCAAGCTCCAACAGCTCCTCTGTGCATGACTGGGGCTTAAGCGGCGACTGCTGACTCAGCTGATCCTCAAAAGTTCTTTGGTTGGAATAAATGGGGAATTCAACCATATTACACCCGTTTTACAGCTATTCATTCACCACGTGTCCCCTGCCTGGACACCTTTGGAAAACACCAGTCAGTATTTTTATTTATGGGTCCAGAAATACATATGCAGTGGCGGAAGTCACCTTGACCCAGAGGCAAGCCAGGGGATACCTCAAACACATTTGTTTGTTCAGGTACTCCATAATTTGTCTGTTCAAATTAAATTAATTTATGTTTTGTTGTTGTATTCAGCCACCTTTTTTCAACGTATAAAAAAAAGAAACGTAAAAGCTTTTAAACCTGGACTTTATTTCACTAGTGGCACTACATTATTTATGATTAGCATGCATTGATACTGTCCGCAAATTTCCAGGTGGTTTAAGAGTGACAGAATTTAAACTTTAATGTTTGGTCATCATCGTATACAAAACTGACCTGATATGGGTCACGGTATCAGTACTTTTAACATTTCGCTAAGAAGTCTCAACGGAAACCCAGAAATTGTCAATAAGGCTATTAATGTGTTTGCCTCGATATGTGTTGAACCAAAAGATTCTGGTTTCATACAAAGACTATGGAAAATCCACATGATAATCTACCATGTAATGAGCAGATGGGCACTCTACTTCCAATAACAAACTAATTTAAACAGTGGATTATGTAACACCATATCATAACATCTGTTTTCAGACAATGAATACAATTTCACAAGTTCCTTAAGTAATTTAACAGTTAAATTATGTGCAGCCATAGTTTCAATCCAAAACCAATCCCAATGGTTCGTGGCACACTAAATATAGACTCTCATTGACGAGGCCTTTTTTGTGTTACCACATTTCCACAACCTCATTTCTTTTTGCGCTGACGTGTTGCCATGACATTCTAGCGAGAGCCATGCAAAATACTCAAGACCACATGTGGTCAGGCAAAACCAATTATAAGTTTTGAGTGTGCAAAAAGTGCCTAATTACAGGGTATTGTACAGTCATCTTTCCCCATTCTGAGTCTTGATCTGTTCTGCAGTCAGATACAGCAAAGCCAAAGTGAGTTGAAATACAAAAGCTCCCTCTCAAGTACTCTATGAGCAACCTTTAAAGGATGTGTGCTATAGAAGAGATCATCTCCCTGCACCATTAAAGGCAGTATGAAGATGTACTTATTGATCAGAGCGGCCACAATTGTTTGAAGGTACACAGTGTGTTTGAAAACCTCTCCTTTCCCAGTTGTCATGTGGATGCACTCAACCCTACTCAGTTTGATTTACAATGCACTTGTGCTTCTTCGTAAACAAACGTGGACAAACAGAACTAACATTGACCACACTCAACCATTAAAATAATGACTTCAAAGACTTTATAGAAGTAGAGTTTATCCCACATGCTACTTATCTTCATTTGAAGTTTGAAGACAAGCATGGCCAGGTTGGGAAAGCAGATTCTTTCAGTCAATCAGAAAAGGTCAGTCACAATACAATTGATATGGGGTGACCTTTACAATACATACTTATTAAGCCAGCAGAACAGCCAAGGGAGATTTTTTGGTGGAAATCACAATTATGTCAGATTTGCCTGTATACGGGTGTATTAGGTAATACATCAACATACCCAAGACACTAAAAGCCATCAGAGATAGGAATGGTCAGTATCAATGAGTGTTATCTCTCCTGGAAACTCACATCTTCTGAGTTTTAAGAATACAGATATGTTGAAAGAGCCGAAAGAAATCCAGTTTAAATGACTCTCAGCGTGCAGCTTTTCACATCCTTAAAGCTTATACGCGAACCTAAAGCTCAACATGTGCTAGTTATTTCCGTGATTGACAGTTGATGGCAATTTCAAGAGTCACACAACTGTCAAGTAGTTTTCACACTTAATCAAGATTAGCTGTCCAAAGTGGGCATCTTGCTGTACTCCATTGGAACATGAACGAGGATACGCTGATTGAACAGCTTGATTTAAGTGAAGTTTAAAAGTTGAATCGGCGTCATTTGAAAAAAATACTTTGATACATTGATCTAATTATCAAGCAAAAACTGATCCAACTGTGAGCGCAAGAGACATTTATACAGAACCCAAGTGATTTTTTTTAAAGCGAATCAAATTCACTGTCAAAAGAAATGACATGCTGTGAACATAAAGTCATCTAAGATACTAGTTTGACATACTATACCTGTATATAGTCCTGACACACTTGTGGCAGCAGAGGCCACTATTGACATCGAGGAAATAGAGATTGTTGATTTAAAATGACAGATCTATTACGTTATCTTAAATTCGTATATGATCAGACATTGACATTACACATATCTTAGCCCTTTCTCTTCATCTAAGCTGCCCACATCAAAAGAGATCAAAATAATTCTGTAAAAAACATTTAGAATTGTTTACGATGACTATCTTACATACATCTACATCTTTCATTTTGCTTGTTAAAGCCATTTGTTGGAAAACCCCTCTCCTCATTTCCTTCTTCCTTTTTTTGTGAGTGTGGTATTTTTCCTAGAACTTTGACATCATATTCTATAAATGAATTTAAATGATTATAGATTGAATAACATACCCTTTTTAAAGGCATAATAATAAACGTTGTTTTTTTGTTTTCAAATTATAATAATAAATAAAATGACTTTTTTAGGAATAATATACAATAAGATTAAAAGCTCATTTAAGAAGGTTATCATATTCCATACTTTATTTGTCCCTTCCTTCTATTGGTTAACAGTAGCAGTATATATTTGGCCCCTGAGGAAATGTAATTGCCCACCTCTGCGCAGGAGGAATATGTTAACCATATCTGATATGTTTATTTCCAACTTAACAACAACAAAAAAATCGATCCAAGCCATGTTAAACGCAAACAAACCAGGGGATCTTCAATCGTTTTTTAACATCACAAGCATGGAAATGGGTGAAGACAAGAACTTAAAAATAGATGAAGCACTTCAGAGAAAGCATGATAAGAATAAAGATGATACTATGCGGAGTCCATCACAGCAGATCCAGCATGTTCAGATGCGTATTTCTCTCTATATTCTTAAACTTTATCCCTCGAACGTCTCTATTGTGATCTGCAGGAATTAAACCTTTACTCTTCTTCCAAAAACTGGCATAAACACACTCTGACGCAAGCGTTGATCCTGTCGTTATCACAAGTAAACGCCCGACAATAAGGAGCTGAAAACATCTGTCAGCTGCTGTTTTGTTTCATCCCCTCGCATCACTGTTGAGAATGAAGTGGTCGTGCTGGACATCGACCCCCATAGCAACACGACATCAGGATGGGAATGAGGGGAAAAGATAACGGAGGTAGAAAATGTTTAAAAAAAAAAAAAACTTGAGATGCGTTACCTGTGTACTGCAAGAGAAACATTGTCCACAGAGAGCGAGATTCGGCTCCGGCAGGTCCCTCTAAGGACTGAGAGAACAAGTAAAATCCTTAGAATGGAGGGACGGATCCAGTCCACTCTGCTCGGCAGACTGGACTGCAATGAGAGCAGTCGCTCGAAACGGGACCTTTTAGCTGCGGCAGACGCGCCCGCCCTCGCGACGGAGCCGGAATACTAGTGCGCGAAACAACTGTTTGGACGCGGGAGGCTCCCGTCGCCGGCTCGCATCTCCCTCTCTCTTCCTCCCTCTCTCTTTCTCTCTCTCTCCGTCATCGACACATTTCCCTAAACTGTCATTTTCCTCGACATCCCCCCCCGCGGTGCAGCAGAGCGATCGACGCAAAATATTCCTCCCCCCCCAATAAAAACTTTTGACAGTTGCGCTTTCAAGGTGTCATTCTGCGGCTCCGCCGGTTGGAGGAGGAGACGCATGGTTCGAATCCCAACGATTAAGGATGCAGACTGTGGGCGACAGGCATTCCCCCATCCCTCCTCAAGACTCCACCGACCTGCATGCTCAACAAGGAATATTTTGTCCTGATGTTCATCTCTTACAGCGGGTTTTATTCATGAAATGATCATAGTTTCCAAATTGTTGACTCATTTTCTTCAAGATTTAAGTCATTTATGTAAACAAAGTCGAAAGCATCATTTCCATCCTTGGGCTATGTTAACTGAAATTGACTAATGTATTCACAGTTCAAACGTGGAAATTAATATGATATTTTGGGGGTTGTTTTAAGGATCTTAGAGGTAGAGAATAATACAATTTCATATTTTGTGTGAAAGCTGGTTTTGTGTGTAATTGTTTGTTGTTTAATTGTTATGCTACTTACTAGTGATGGGTTGATGATGACTTGCTGTACATTTGTAAATGGTCAATCCTTATTTATAAAGTACTTTTCATGAATTGAAGACACTGTAAACAGTACTAATGGGTTGATGAGGACTCATGATACAGCTTTGTAGTGAAGATAAAGCATCACAATTTTGAAAGACCACTCATTTATTCTGTACTCCTACCACAAAAAAAACTGATGCTTAAAGTTTCTGATTCTGATATGGAACTTTCTGCTTATGTTTGGCTAGATCATGGCATTATTTTCAAACTCAGAGTGCCATCTATATCATGGTACAGTGTCTTCACTACTCAGTTGTATCATGAGGCCTCATCAACCTAATACTCCTATTTACGTATTGTCTTATTATTTGGCTGCGTACTACCATGTATTAAAAGTAATTTATAAATAAGGAATGATACATGTACTTCCTGTTTATATTGGTTATGCAAAAGTGACTCATATACTTAGATGGCTTCTTTTTAGATGCATCACTGAGTAAAACCAAACGGACATCCAGTTTATTCATCTCAGTTTGCTGGATGAATAAAATATATAAAACAAACAACTCCATTAGGCTCCGCAGACATCACATTGTTTGTTGCCGCCTTCACCTTTTTATAGGCTGAACAAAACTCTTTGATACGCAGCGGAAAAGCATGAACATTGAGTTGGATTTTCTTGAATAATACAGAGATTTCCAAAGAAAATTTAGTATATAGCTTCCCAATGTTTCCGCAGTCTCCTCCCAGTTTGTTATGAACAAGTCCCAGAGGCATCGAAATAACTTCCTTTTAAGAAGCAGTGGTTCTAGTCTGAGTCTCTACTGTATGGCTAAGGAACCCTCATGTCTAAGGTAGCCACCCTTCTGATTATAATTATATGATTATAATGAAGTAATTCCACCTGCTTTTGTCTTTGACCATCCCAAAAGTCTAAAGATCTACACTCGCCTAAGACTTCAAGACCAAGGGCTACATCCTCGTCACAGAGTATTAAATGGGGTTACTAGTACATGTCTGATACAATCTTTTTAAATAAAACATAAACTGCACGGACCACTTTTTAGTATGAATAATTAAATCTTTTGCACAAAATACCAAAACCCTTTGCCGCTTAACTGCCATTTTAAGGGAATAAAGCACAAATTTCTTCTAAAAGTCATTACAATTCATCACTGCGTCAGAAAAAAGGACTTTATTGACATGTGAAGGTTTTTATTTTTATTAAATGGCCATAGTTTGAGTTTTTATACATATATTTTTTACATTTTTTAATTTGTTTTGAAACTACTTTTAATTGCTCACATTAATTCATCAAGGTATTTTGTGACCAATGCTATTTTTAGATCATGAGCCTCGTGGGTCGCCTCAAGTGCTCCTCCAGGGCACCCATGTGCCCCGAGGGTTCAGCGTTGGTGACCCGGAGTAGACTTACTAGTAAACTGAGAGCGTTTGTCTTTTTGTTTACACTTTTTCTTCACCAGATAAAGACTAATACGAAAGCTTTATTACTGATGTCTCTGTACCAAACTGTCACTAATCACAACAAGACTCCTAGTTACTGGAACTCCTTCACCTGTATAAAACCAACAATGTATTCCAGGCTTTTTTGATTGCGGACCATTGTGTTTGATTTAATTTCCATCCTGGCTGTTTCACATCCGGCTGTAAAAGCGTTACGAGAAATCTGAGGGTCTCGGGGCTAATCAACACCACATTTGCCCGAATCTGAAAGGGAATGCGGAGGCAGACAAACACATGGTAAATAAAACAACTAAATGAATTGAAAACTGAATTAAAAAGTAATGTTTCTCGTACCATCTGATGATGTCTGCCTTTTTTTTGACAGAAAAACATTGAGTACATGTCAGTTTAATCGATAGTAATCATAAAACAAAAATGCATATACTTGATTTAGCACAAGCTCTCACCCACAGGAAATAATCCATCTCTTTGCACCCTATCCGTCATCGAACATCTCTCCGCATTTTTAAGTTATTCCAGATCGTACGGAATATTTGCCAAGAATCTCCTGGCTGAAAACTAACTAACAAGTCTACTGTAAGTCACACTTGATATTAATAAAACTGACATGAATTGCTTTGGGGTCTTCAGTCAACAGTGACTTCATTTTGAAAGGTTAATTACACAAGATAAACACCATTATCTGTCAAAGGGTGTCAGACAGAGGACATCCTTGCTGGCAGCAACACATTCACACTCACATGGCTTACTTCTCAATTTAAATGAACAGCACACAACTATGCCATTGCCTCGTTGCAATATTTAATTGCGTAAATGTAACCCAAACAGCGGTTCAGTCTTACACATTTGCATTCACCTGCTTCAAAACAACCATGAAGGGAAAGATCTTCTGGGTAATTGCTAGCACAGATGCCCCACACGAATATCTTTAAACTGCCTCGAGAGTCAGACACACCGTCACTGGTAGAAAAAAAAAAAATGCATGAGGAAACAATTGAGGTTGTGTAGTTCATGTTCACAGGCCACGGAAGTGTTAGAAAACAAATATGCACAGTGTCAACCTATTTTCCGATTCACTTCCACCACACCAATGCTTCAGCAAACATGATTTCAGAAAGGTTAATAATTGTTTTAAAAATAAGAACATTAACAAACCTTGACTTTGACATTTAAATGAGTTTTAAATCCTCAGACTTGAAGACTTTTCACTCACTAGATGGAGAGAGAGAGAGATATAGATAGATACTTTATTTATCTCCGTAGAGAAATCACATACTAGCATTCTATATAGCATACATATACCATACTATTGTGTCATATTATAATGTATCGAGAAGCTAGAAATGTTATTTTATATACTGTACATTATGTACACCCGGATTACATTCTGAAAACTCAGATAGGCTGTTGCCATTACGTGTGACCACAATAGTATAGCCTTGAATTTGGTAGATGGAGTTGTAAATGCGGATCTAAATAAAAAAACAAAGAAAGATATTAACAAGACAACGGATATGATATATAGTACCTTTTTTTAATTAAAATAACGCATATTGAGAAATGGATAGAAAGTAACAAGAAGAGAGAATCAGGTAATAGATGGAAACTCACTACAACATGACAAGACAATATAGAACGCATCTTCCTCCCTGAGGTGGTAACTATCCGTGTCTAACTAAGAACCACTGGGCCATATAGACCCGGTTGCTTCATCTCAATGATTAGATTTAAGAAAGCACAAACACGTATTTGATCATAAACAGACAGAAGCACGCACCGTTATTATCCAGGAGTTATTTGTCATTTGACATCAAAAATGAAAAGCCACCCATTTGATAGCTACCATTTGCACTGTCCACTATTTCATCAAAAGAAGCCAGTTATAAATAAACCAAATGTTTTACAGGCAAAATTCAATTACCTCTGTCAGCGACAAGTAATGAGTAACAGCCAGTGCTCGCGCTCATTCAATTTCAGTGTCCTAGGGGAATGATGTTTGTCTAATGTCTTGATTTTTTTTTCTTCCCTTTTCTAATAATGATGTTCTTTCTGTGCCCTGCTAAGTGGAGCAACACATCCGACTCTAGTTCTAATTTGACTTGTGCTCCTGCTCCTTTTTCATGGGTCATGCTTTAAAGTGTCATGGTGACTCTTCTGCCACTTTCAGTTACATAAAGCGACTTTGAAGTGATGTGTGGACACTTGGTCCATCTTAAATAATTGGACACTTCTGTTAACATTTGTGGCGCTGAATGGAAGCCAGTTGCTATGCTTGCATTACGTTTAAATTCAACCCAATACAGTTCCTTAGTAATCTGCAAATTCATTGCAGGTCTACCCATATAATATATGGTTTTTTTTTTACATTTTGCTAATGCAACATGTAAGTTATTACCCCAAACCTGATTTGTTTCAACATACACAGATCTCAAGTTATTTATCTCATCCATTGTCTTATAAAATGCCTTGATGTCAGACACCGGCAGAACAATACGTAATCTAGTGTCATGACATTGTTTGTGTGTCTCATTGTGTTGAACATATAATTTGAACAAGCTTACGATGCCAATTCTAAATTACAGAGCCTCCTAAATTATGACAGTAAACCAAATGATTGCCTTCCTTTGACATATATTTATATGTTAACAGTTTTGTTTCGGTAAATTAAGTTTTTGCATTTTCTAGATTTGAAGAAACCCGGTTTCAGTTTTCATTTTTATACGGTAAAATAGAGGTTCTGAAAAAAGACATAACTTCAATTGTACCTGCAAATCTTCCAGGGTCTTGCTTTTTTGCCAATTTGTTTCTTTTTGCATTGCTTACTGCATATTTAATTTATAGTAACAAGCTGCAGTCAGGAAAGCCAAAGCTCATTGTAATTCTTTACACAGATAAAAACAGGAGATTTTAATTTAATTTTAATTTATAACAGTAGAAAAACTTTGCAACACCACAGGCCACCTTACTTATGGTGCCAACAAATAAGTGAAATCCAATGACATAATTCTATTTAGTTATGACTGATTCGTCACCACAATACGGCTTTTAAATGATAGATATATGTTGCTATGTCAAAAGTGAGCAACAGCTGGGATTCCTTGGCTGGGCGGCAAAGAATTATACTGTAAGAGCTGTTCAGGTCACGGTTACTAAGAGGGTTATTGAGAGGCATGGGAACTAATATGAAAAAAAAATGTTTGCAAGTTAAAATAAATGTGTTAAAGTAAATGAAAAACGTAATGATCACTACTTCGTGGATTACTTTAATGCGGTTTCAGAACGTAATCCTTAAATTGTCTGGAAATCTTCAACCTTAAGCAATGGTTTGTAGAGTTGGGTTGAAATGAGGTCAACTCCAATCTTTACGTGAAAGAAACAAGCTGAGGTCATCCGAATATGTCTTTTGTGTAAAAAAAACTGTGAGTCTTCAGTGAAAGCTTCAGGGAGATGAGTCCAACAGTTATTAACAAACATTATAGAATCATTGGAAAACAAACATTATATGTATAAAAAAAAACAGCAGAAGTCTTAAGGAATTATCAAACTCGGGTTGCAAAAAGGAATTATTTTTATCTTATAGAACCCTTAGCAGACCAAGAGAAACTGTGTCTAAAAGAAACAACAAAATGCTAACAGGAGAACATCTTTCCTAAATGACCTCCGTCTTATTTGCTTAATCACCTTTTTTGGTCATAGTTTCCAGTACGATTGTCATGCATATTTACGAATAATAGTGAAAGCACATTGTTTTTATCACCCAAATCAACCGACAAAAAGAAACTTTCAATTAATTTGCAAAACACAAATTCATTGTGTCCCATCAGACTGGGATCTTCTCCAACATGACAACTGGAATCATTTTTTACTCAGCTCGGGTTGCTAGATAAATATGGCGCTGTCAAAAACATTTCCGTATTAAACAACCTCCAGATTCAGCCACCAGTTCCATTTTCAGCTGTTGACATAAATTCTTTGTTTGATTTGTAACATCTTCTCCTATATTTGTACAATTTAGATCTAAAAATGCAAATGCAAATTTTCTTAATATGCTACCCAAGCATTTAAGGTTTGAATCTTAAAAAAAAAGAAGCAAATCTATAAGCATTGTTCATTACATCACTTAAACTTTTCTTTAAAAAAAAAGATTTTGTTCTCATACAAGTGATTTTTTTAAATCACACAGGGCAACAACAAGGATCAGCTTGGTCTCCTGCCGAGCATTTTCAATTGAGAGGACAATATAAAAAAAAAGGAGTAGTTTAAAGTGAGAAGAATTCTCTTTTAATTTTCCCAATATCAATCTATGGTGATATCATAGATTTAGCTTTAATTTAAAAGGGCTTTACCAGAAAAAAAGACATTCAGCAATGGAATATGCCACAGTGTAGTAAATTTCCTGTCCTCGGCATTCTCTCTAACCACCTTTGACTCACATCTCCCATCCTTCTTCGTTTTCTAATTACCAATCCACTCCTTTTCACTTTTCTTCAATGTTGTTCCCTTGCTGGTGGAAAGAAAATGATCATCTGGACAGGAAAGGTTGAGGTGACTCCCGGCTTAAGTCACACCTCATTAACTGCACTTCCAAATGTCCCATGTTTGGGTGGATTCTTTCTGGGATGAATTTAATGACTTGAAGATGTGACAAGAAACCAAAAAGGCTGCGTCTAAAATTAGATTTCGGTTGGATAGAACATTTTTCATGGATATCAAAAGGATTTTTTCTTAAGAATATTTACCCCTAACACCTTTGTGTATTATCGTCAATCCTAACTTGCTTGCAGGTACTTCCGATTGTCTGACCCCGAATAGTGGCTTTGGTTAAAAATAAAAAAAGTTTTCCCTCACCATAAACACAAGAATCAGATTATCCATTGAACCCTTAATCCAGTGGCCTCTGATTCACCACAAACTTCTGGACGCTACAGGAACAACGGTCTTGGATACACGAGCGTAAAGCGGCTGTAAACCAATGTCTGATAACAATATTTGAAAGACAAATATACAATATTGCAGTAAAATAACACAGAACCTAATAAGCAACAGTGTACATTTGGTCTGGTTGGAGCATGAGTTTCAAATCTTGGCAACTATAGTACTACAAAGGTTGAAGCTGTTTGGTCAACAAAATCAAAAATTCTGATCCAGATATCCGGGATGCCAAATACCCAGGTGCTAAAACAAGGTCATCAACATTACACACATTGTGCTAAAAAAAAGATACAACACAGTTAAATAAGACATGTGAACACTTCTATATAAAAACAAGTTGTTGTTTCTAGGTAAAAAAAAAAGGAATGACACCTTTGAGTCGTTGAAAATCTTGAAAAGATGCATATTACAAGGTTTACTTGCATAATATCCCAATTATTACAAAATGAACTGTAAAGAGATTTAGGAAAAGCAACATTTGAGATGCCAAAAATGTTGCTTCACAACTCAAAGGACCAATTAGCTAACCAAAATACTTCAAATAATTCTTCCAGTTTGTATATTTGTTTCAACTGCAATCTTCTTCTGTCAATTTCATTGACTTTCATTCAAAGTCAAACCTCTCCAATGAGGGGGTTACCGGAAATTCCCTAAGTGGATGACATGCTAACACAGCTGTTCAGTATGCTTGTAAGATTTTAAGGTTAATATATGATGCAAATTAGAAGGATCTTCACAGAATTAAGTTTACTGTTGCAATGTCCTAAAAACAAAGAATACACTTTTTTAAGAATAAGAAAACGTCAATATACATATTAATTGATAAGCAACTCAGGAACACAACATGTATGAACATTTGAATTTAAAAATGGTGAGCCGTCCCTAAAATCGAGTGAGTCAACTCAAGGCAAGTGACTTTTCAGTGGGACCGAGGTGTAAAGTGATTTATTTCATACCGTCTGCTGCCAAAATAAACATACCGGTCTCTCCTCATCTACCAATATTATTACAGTGAATTCATATTTTTCGTCATATTTCCTTGTGTTAGCTTTCGGAAACTTATTTTGTCTTATGTCAGCCTGTCTCGATTCTCAGCCTTTCTAAAAAAAATTCCATACCGTTTCTTGAGGGTTTTATATATTTTCTTATGTTTAAGTCTTTGTTTTAGTACATCTATAGGAGCCTGGCCTACTATTTGGAAAGGACTGCTTTGATAAAACTGAAATATGAAAGTGGCTGCATAAGTTCCAACATGTTGCGTAAGCACCGTTGGAGAAACTTTCATCGTATAAGTCAGAGAAAATGTATTGAGTTTCCTTCTATATCATATACTTCATATGTCATCTGCTATTATTCATTTTGTTCTTTCATGTTGTTCGTGCTGACAGGCTGTCATTTACCACAGCTATCTTTAAATAATCAACCCAAAGTTCATTGAAACAATCTCCGTTCACTAGGATTTAAATGAATGCTTTATACATATCTAGATAGTTTTTACTTTAAAAATTATTTGTTTTGGTTTTTTTTATTTACGTTTAAGATGTATTCACCACATTTGTTCATTTTTGTGTTGCATTATTGTCTGCAAAGGAACAACTAAATCCTGCAAGATCTTTGGGCAAATTTCAGTTAAAAAAAGCAGTTAAGACTTTTTGCAGTACTCTGACAATACTACAAATATATCCTTGTTAGTATAGAATCGCAATATATTTTGTCATCATCAAGTATCGTATGGACAATTTCCTGCTAATACACACCCCTATTTGCTAAGGATGTGATGGATGACAGCTCTATACTAAATAACTATGATAAGACAAATGTTTGGCACTTTGTTCTTTATTTCTGAAATATTTCATATTTACAGCACCTCAGTTATTACAATATAGTTCATCAAAAATATAGCATGAATAAAACTGTCCATTGAGAGCTCGAAAACAAGAAAACGCTCTCGCAAGAAGAAGTAGTTGCTTTATCGTTTACGTTAAATTTGTTCACACAGACGACAAATCTGGTATACTGTATCAGGTTATGGTGTTCGCTGAATGTGTTATTACATCCTATCCAATTGCAAACAGCCATGCATTGGGGGTTGGTGTCTGCAGAATCTGATTAGTTCATCCAGTCCTGTAGGGAAGGCACCAGCTAAACCCAAATCATCCATCACACCCCGTGTCCTTTCCTATTGTCTGCGAGAGTCTAACCAAATTAGTTTCCTGTGAATACAACAGCTTTAATTCAAGTTTTAATTACCCGTGAACATCCAGGTAGAAACAGAACAGCTTCACCATCTCAAAGTCTGACCTGAGATATCTTTAAACTGTCCAATGATCCTGAATGGATGGAGAGAGGATCCCAGATAATTAAACTTGCCAAAGGCACATTTAGGAGACACCTGCACAGACAATGGTGAATAAAATACGAGACACAAGAGCGCGTAAAGCAGACATACAGGTTTCATTATCAGTGGATCAAGCTCAATATAAAGCAATATACAAGATCTAGAAGAGGGTGTTTTCATCGACAAAGGTGCAGCATTGTGTCTTTCTCTATTTTTACAATGATAATTTCACATATGGTAGCAAGAGTCTTGCGGTTCCATTTCCCGAGCGGAGAAGATTACTGGTGTAGTCATCAACGATATCTGTATAAAGGGCAGGAAGAGCAGGGGGAAAGCAGGGCCCATCCTTGATGTTTGTTGTAGTAGGTGTAAACAAATCAGCTTTTTTTTCTATGTAAGCGGAGCTTCAACAAAGTAATTCTGCCAACATTCCATTTAGGGGAGAATGGATAAATTGTAAAGTGTATTCACCTGGAAATAAATCTATTTACTCCCTTTTTTCTCTAGCCCTTTAAACAAAAAACAACATGGTGCTTATAATAAAGAAGCACATATAATAATCAAAATAAATGTGTAATTTTAATTTATATCCAAATTTAACATTGACCTCAAATCCTTGTGTTCTCAAATACGAACAATGACAATAGAGTATTCACAATGTATTACTGTTAAACAAGATGGTGATTATGTGTTAAGAAACTTCAACTGACTTGCAATATTCATGAAGAGTTGAGAGCTCTATTCAAGATTACCATCACTTGTGTGAAACTGAATATGTAATGGTGGCTCTTATTTTAACAGCAAAGGGTAAGTGAAGCAGCACGCTCCTCTGTTAATAAGAAGACATGTTCCTGTGCAACAAAAAATACTTCTCACAATAAAATAATTTCATATAATTTGGTGGATTCCAAATGAAGTATCTGTTGGTCAGATGGGGCACTTATCTAAAAGGAGAATTCCGAAAAAGGCTGCAATACTCAATATAGAGAGATTTAAACGTATACAAGATAGCCCGTGAAGGTCAAAGGCTAATTGAGGGTTTCAAGTCTTCCCTTTAAAAGAAAGCACCCATACAGAACAAGAGGTGACTTCTATTAAACTAGAGCTAAATGAAGTACATGTCCACATCTTACCTGTGGTTCCACTTGACCTGAAGTCTTTGTGCATCCTACCAAACCACCGTCAAGGAAGATCTTGGTGTCTGTACCTTTCAATAAAATCTGTTTTAAAAGAAAAGAAATATGTATTCATAAAGCATATAAAAGAGTCTTGGTTGAATACCAAATCCAAACTAAAGATTCTAGAGTGAGATTTATACACTCGTCTTGAAAAGCTTGAGGAGACTATTCATCTTCTTCTTTATGAGGCATGACCTCCATGCTTTGTTGAGCAGAAGGAGGTCTGAGTCATGGAACGCAGAGGCTTCCAATGATTGCACCATCAGCAATGAAAGTAGCGGATCAGGATGGTGGAAATATGAAAAATAATGTGGCCAAAAGGATGCTGAGAGATTATGTAATGTTTCATTCCAGCAAGAGCACCCAGAGGCTACCACGATGACCGGAGTAATTGGCTTTCTACCACTATGATAATTTGCATCAGTCATGCCACGCTCAAACACTCAATGGCGACTGAGGAGGTCACAGATTCTTACACCAAAAGAAAGTTTGCGCCCCTTGATTTCCAAGCAATTCTCACATTGATTCTTTCTGGCAGGGAATAAACCTCAGGAATACTGATGTCCATTTCCCTAACATTGTAAATACACTTAAAATGATATTTTCTATATGGCATACCGAAAAGCATAGTCCTCATGAATGCCGCTGATCTCCAGTGTCCTGGATGTCCGATTGAGAAGTGAATAACAGCTGCTGATCCCTGGGAACAAAGAGAGAATAGGAGTTATTGTCCGACTGTGTGAACAATGCCAACTAATATCTAAACGCTTATTGTGACAAAGGGAGAATAGAATCATAATTATGAAATGCTCATTCCTATAAGTTTATTTTTTCCAACAACCCTTTTTTGACCAAAAAGGTACCCAAAAAAGCCTGAGCTACTAATCGATTTTCATTGTTTTCCTTTGAACAATACTTGAAATACTATAGAATATAATACCGCTATAACCATGTCACTATAAGCCATTATTTATTAAAACATTTTCTAATTTTCTTTAGACTTAACATTGCCTCTGTGTCTGGAAGGGCATCATTTTCAACATGGTTTTATAAATTCCAAGTCATGATCTATCGCCTAAATAAATTGAATTTGTTGAAAGGATGGCATCTATCTAAACAAATCTGTAAGCTAACAGCGATCCTTGCATGAGACCATTAGTCTTTAGTCTTGTCTTCCTTGGATATCTATCCCACTTCGGCACTCATTAGTGAGCTGACTGATTTAAATCAAAGATTAAATGCTTCAACGGTTCTACTTGTCGGTTGAAAATTGGCAATAATAAGACTTACTGCTATTGACTGGTTAATAAATAAATGTACAATTTGAAAGATTGTGTGATTTGTCTTCAAAACAGCTTTAAAAAAATGGTATCCCATTTTATTTCTAGATATATTGCATTCATGTTTGATGTAATATGTTCACCTAGACTCACATACGTACATACATACATACTCAACATGCATACACAATAATGATGTAGAGAGTCACACGGTTTAAATAAACTCTAGCATTATATGGATGTACGAATTTTGCCAGTAAGAATACATGTGCCAATTCTTGTCAATTTACAAGTCTGCTTATCTTAATAATAAAAGGCTTTATTCCTACTTGGCTCAATATACAGCCTTCAGAAAATGTTCAATTACTAGTATAGGGACTAGATTACAAACCAAGGAACTGAAAATCCAAGTACCACATGTTTTTTTTACGATGATCGACATTATTTTCAAAAAATGTACGATAGTTGTAGACAAACTTAGTTTGTAGGTCTTTAAGGCAGATTCATTGGAATGATCGATCTGTTTAAAAGCCATCTGTGGTATAGAATAATTCAAATATTTACGTGTATTGGTCCATACATTTATATTATTGCCATTTTAAATAAATAAACTCAAAATCAAGGTCTCAAGTCAGTATATATTTAATTTTTTCCTTAGTGCATTAAAATGTATGCATTAAAAACCACACAGTTGTTTTTAGTCAAGTAAGTGTTTTTCCAACCAAAACTCAACACAATTAGCACAGCATTGGTCTTTTGTGGCCATACTGTTGATTTCATGTTTGGCTTTTTTGCACAATATGAAGTCAGCGAAGACATTTCCACAATGCTTTCATTTTACCGGAATGCTTTTGAATGTGAACATTAAAAGTTGACACGCAGTTCCCAACCAAGAAATTGAGTGTAAAACTGCAGACTTAATGTTTTGCATGCAAATACCTGTAAAACTACAATAAAAGTCTATTACATTTTTTGCAAGTATTTTGAATCTTGGCGTACCATGATTGACTGCATGTACCTTTTGAAGTGAAAAAATGACTTTTTCATTTTGAGTCAAAATAGCAGTGTTTTGGAAAAGTTAGTGTGTGCAGAGAAAGATGTATTCTATTTTGAAATTAAAAGTTAGGTAAGAGCTTTGTAGTGTTTAAAAAAAAGAAAAAAAAAGGTAAATATATTAAATTATTAAATCATTTTACAGCTAAAGTGCATGTCTAGAATTAAATATACTTCAGAAATAAACACGACTGGCACAACAAAGATATTTTGTTGTGTTTACGAAGTTTTCTTTTTATTTAATTTCTATATAGTTTGTAGTATACCAGGAAAAGCTTAATTTCTACTTTCCTATTATTTCCAGGAGTAGCTCGACCAGATAAGCCTAATTGTTGTTCATTTTATCTAATTTGCAATTTGCCATGTAACTGGATAAAATGTGTCTGGTATGAAAATAATAAATTGTTATTGTAATTGTAATTATTCAAACAGCAAGGCACCGCTATGTACTATTGCACTTCTACACCACTGAGAAATGTCTCAATATAATACACTGGTACACAAGTGATTGACACTCTGGTATTAACTCTCTATGATGTCTTGAGAATTAACTACATGCGTCAAGTCACATACAGTTATCGAGCCATCAACCAAACTAGTCCCTTGACAAATCCTGCTATACCCGTATTATTTAAATGAAGCTCCACTAGCTTCAGTATTGTGTGCGTTAAACACCAACTCTATGGAAATGAGTACTTGTACAAATGTATGAGAGAAGGGATCATCATTCTAATGTAATCCTGAGAAACAATACTGTTTTGTCTTTTTATTATTTCATACCTCAATACATTATTTAAACATTTAATGTTTAAGTTTTAGGCGGTGTATAAGATATTGGGAAAAAGATTGATAAGGTGTGATTGGTCAATACTGTAAATGATTATATTCATATAAAAAAGTAATTTAGACGGAGGAGAACCTTATTAAGTTATAACTTCGAAACATCGTAATGATGAGGGACTTACTGCAACATGGAGAGGACTTCAACATTTGAAACAGATGAGTTATTCATAACTCACATGTCAATGTCAAAATTGTTTTTTGACATAAGTTGCCCTTTAAACAACAATCGGTTGAAATAGCCATTTTAAACTAGTCCGTGCTTTAAGAAATTAGACCTGAACTCGTGAACATCTTCCTTCACAACAGAGCACTTCCTTATCCATTGTCCATTCACGTTTTATTGATATCACATTGGTTTATCTATATGTTCTTAGTTGATAGATACTTTAATTGCAAATTCATGAAACAAATGTAACATTACTTTATCAATTCATTTAAGTCATGGTAAAGAAAACACTGAAATAACATGTTTTGTCATCTTTGATAAAGCGACATCATTTTCTCTTACAATCCAATCAAGTCAAAGTGAATGGGAGAATAAATCTTATTTATATATAATGCAAATCAGACAGGAATTACCGTCACTATGGTTTTAGCAGCAGTTCAAACGCTCATTCAGTGTCGCTGCCCTGCAGTAATAATTAATGGACCGTTGTTGCCTGTTGAAGACATGACATCCCCTCAAGCCGTACGACCCACAGAAAGTAACCACGTCAGTAGCATAAAGGCATAATTCTGATGTGCACTTTAACCGCTAGAAGCCATTAATTGTTAATAAAGCACGATAGAACGCGTAGGCCAGTGCACCCGCTTTTGTTAGATAATAAAATAATCCATTTACTGTCATACAGTTTTTCATCTTTTATATTTGTCTTTGAAAATGATTTTCCCTATACAAATAAACACTCATTCAGATGGACTAAAGGAGTGTTGTATGGCTTGATGGAGCTTCGTTAGGCTGGTTCCACTTTACTCATGAAAGGTGAGAGGACTTGTTATTAATGTATTTTTTTTAACATTGTTTCAGTACTATCGTCTATGTGGTCTAGCGCTAACCATGGCCAATAGTCAGAGCCACTCATAACAATCCCAGGCAAACAATGTGCATTCTATTCACAGGAATCAGCCTTCGATCAGATCAGATTTGGCAAGACCACCGGTGAGTACTGCTTCCCATTAATGTATCAGAGGATGATACTGTACTAGGGTGTGTCAACCCCTAGAAAGGAGGATGGAGGATTACATCATTACAAAGAATGTAGCATTTCTGCTGCCAAGAAAGGATTGAAATCTCAAATGCAAGTCATTAGAAAAGAAGATCTATAACACATGGGTGTCTGGACCCTCCTGCCCCGGCTTTGTATTATTCCCTCTTCCATCCCTGTCTCTACTCTCCCCCGCTTCTTATTTCTCTATCCCCTAGTCTCTCCTCTCCTACCGACACAGCAGAAGACTGTTTAGAACTAGTCTGTTTCTGCCTCTTTAAAGGAAATGTATAGTCGTCACTGTCACCAATTTGTCGTTTTTCTCTAAAAGTGTTATTTAAACGGATACATGTCTTGAGATAATGATTTGAATTGTTGATTCAAGTCCAAGATCAGACCTCAACTAAAACACTGTACTATTAAAGAATTAACAGAAATCATCATTATTTAAAACTTTACCAGCCACATTAAAAACATGATTACATGTTAAATTAACTGAATTAATTCACTTAATGAAGGCATTTAAAAAAGCGAATCCCCTTGCTGAAATACATTTCCCTAATATGCCATAACCTAATAAAGTCATAATTAAATAGTATGCTGACTAAATAACATGGTGATTTAGTAACAGACTTTTTTTTCAAAGTTTGTTCCTTGGAATTAGAGAAGAGCCTGAGCAGCCCGAGCAATTCCACCACAGGCAGTCTAGAGAGAGTTATTCAAGCTGTAATTCACAAGTGGGCCAGAAGCCAGTTTGTGCTGTCGAACAGCCAGAGCCATGTGCGATCTTTGCGTTTACAGCCAATGAGGATTTGAGGGGAAATCAAGCTCACGTCCTCACCCAGACAAAGTGAATTTATTCAGTTTTGGCCTATGTGGGTGTGTTTGCTGTGTGTTGACGATGAGGAGTGGTCATGTTTTTCTGGTCAAAAGACGATGATAATCTAAAACAGATGTGTCAAACTCAAGGCTGAGGGGCTAAATCCGACCAGCCAAGTCGTTGTGTATGGCCCGATGGATGGTTGGCTTGAAGTAGATGAATTAATGTTCATCTTGATATGGTGACCAAAGAAGATACCTGTATTTACACTAAGATTCGGGAAAGAGAATATGGATGTGAAAAATTACCTACTTCTATGAAGTAAATTTGAAGGAAAGGAAATTAATGGGAGTGTTTGGTGATAGAGAATAACCATGGATTAAGCCTCTAAATTTAAGAGACAATATCAGAGACTCATACTTCCTGTTACAGATATTTTGGTTAATATAGTATAGGCCAAGATTTTTGACATCCCTTCAGGTCTCATTCAAAGTTTTCATTTTTTGTTAATTTGTTAAAAAAATTAAAGCAACTCATTTCTCCACAACACAACAAATGGTCCCAACCCAATTAAAAAGGCAAGAAATTCCTAAGTTACGCAGTCATCAGAGAAAAAGGTGACAACTTTGAAGAAACTAGAGTAGAAGACGAGTTTTAAGTTATTTAACACCTTTTTTTTTGTTAAGTACATCATTCTGCATGAGTTCATTGAAAGTATTGACACACACGGTGAGTAATTATTATGTATTTAATTATGAATACAAAGAAAAAGCATTGAACAGGAAGGGGTGTCCAAACCTTTGGTTTATACTGTACATCTACAGAAATATTGTAGCCTTGTGTGATTGAGTTTGACAAAGTTAGTGTAAATGCAAGGTTATTAAACTCATCTTGAATAAAAAAAAAAGCGTTTATTTCAAAGGCAGCAGAAAAGGTTTGAGATTACGGAATGTTGATGGTGTTCAGCAATAAGGTAAACAGAAAAATTAAAATATATTCGCTATTTAATACAATTTTCTTCACTTAACTATGTAAGTGTAGGAGTTGTTTTTTGTTTTTTTATCTAGCTGTGATATTGGAGGTCATGGAGGTCTGAAAATCAAAGTATATGATTTTTCTATAACAAAAAGAAAATGTCTGAAAAGCAAAAACATAGTTTGAATACAGCTAGTATTGAAAGCAAGGTGTTTTATACACTCCTTATGTCACTGAAAACGGTGTAGCGAGTTGAAGTGTATCATATTATACATTTAAAATTAAGTTTTATATTATAAATTGAGAGTGTGGCATATAAGCCAAAGGCGTTGTATGAACCCATTTCAAAAGTAGTTTTGTCGGTGAAGGGCAAGAAAAAGCTCTTGAGATGGAATACGAAATGTTTAAAATACAGACAGAACTTCAAGCTCAGGAAGTGCTTTTAAACATAAACGAATGTGAACCGAGAACTGGCAACGCTAGAAATATTTTGAACCAAAGTTAAAACCAGATGAGATTTTAACAACAAGTTATCTTGTTTTTAGGACAAGAAAAATCTAGGGCCAAAAATACCAGAGCATCAACATTTCTATCTATTAACGGTTATATTTGAACAATAATATTCATACTTTTCCCAATCACAAGATCATTTTACACAAGACATGTTAACATTTTGATAACTCACATTTGCAAGGGTGATTTCTTGCCGTTTTCAAACTGGAAACATGTTTTAACTTACTGACAGATTTCACACCTGTTTGCAGGTGCAATTTCCTGACTCACTGAGAATTTATGAGAGAGTCCGTCAAGGTTAAGTAGAGGATAAAGAATATAAAAAAGACAGTTTAATACAAACCAGACTTTAAATACTTTAACTGTCAAATGTGTGAGGAGTCATCCCTTAGAGATAGGGAGTATGGGTCTTTTCTTTAAATGAAGAGAACATGCACTGCTTTCTTGTGTTTTTTTGCTAGGTCTAGTAAAAAAAAAAAAAAAAAAATCAGTAACATCAAAAGTTGTCATTAACAATATCGCCTGTTAATCATGTATGCTTTTCCCAATGTGTTCATCGCCACCATGACCATGAGGGCTATGTCGTGGGGTCAAGGCCGCTGGCAGGTTTACCAAGATGGGAAGGACTCATGGTAGAGGTCCTGGTCCTCCAGGAAAAAATAACAAAACAAAAAAACTTTAAAGTAAAAGCTGGAGAAAGTATGACGTCTAAAAGGGAAAGCTCATGGGAAGCTATTAGGCTGACAACCAACATCTCTACCAGGACCGACACAAACGTCGGAACATGTCGGCACCATCTTTGAAACTGATAAAACGGCTTTCGTGGCAGCCGAGTTGTGACGCTACAACTTAGATCTTCTGGGAATCAGTTAGTCTAGGTGGACAAGCACTGGTCAGAAGAAGCTAGCCACAGGGGAGCTGCTGCTGATCTCGGGCCAGAGGAAGCAAACACACCCCTCAGCCAAGCAGTGGCCCAGATGTTAACAAAGATGGCGCAGAGAGCCCCTTTTGGATTGGAAGCACATGGCTCTTTGGATGGAAAATGGCAACGCATTGAAGAGTCATTTAAACCAGCAAGTGCTAAATAACAAGAGTCATGGGTAAAAATAATGGATCTCAGTGGGGTGCTAAGACAACATAAGGCCAAAATAACTGTATTCCGACAAAAAAAAAAAAAAAAAAAAAAAAAAAGAAGTGACCACTTCTGAAATGCTCTATTCCAAAATATCTGGGAGGGGGGAAACATTCCAACAGAATAGACCATAGTCTTGGACCTTAGGACTGGAACAAGAATGCCTATAGTTACCCAGCCTTTTTTTTCAGTTGGCCATAGATAAGGAAGAAATAAGAAGAAGAGGAATGGCATCCAATGGACATCTGGGTCACAATAAAAAAGACCTTCATTTTGCAGATGACCTGACACTTCTTTCCCAAAGAAGGCAACAGATACAGGACAAGAAAGGTATAATTGTAACTAATTGGACACATCTTTTACTCACTATACACAAAAGGAAGAGCAAGATCTCAAATAAAAAAAAAAAAACAACACAGGCACCGATAGGGAAAGCTAGAGAAGTTTAGCCTGGGTGCCATCCTATTTCTACAGGGGGCTCCTACACTTGCTACCCTAGAAAAATGGTCTGGGATCGCTTGACCCGCTTCCGTTTGGAATTCGAAATCAGGTAATGAAGGCATCATGTGGTGCACGCTGGGCGGGGCCTCTTCCAATTGGATGACCCCTGGATGACCCTTCCATACCGCGATCCAATCAGATCGCCTTATTATTTATGTGACCGTGTTGTTGTGTTGGGTTTAGAAATTTGCCGCAAGAGCGAGAACATCTTTCCCGGAAAGGAACATTTTCAGTGCCTCATGTTGCTCACATTTCAGCTCTGAAACTCTAAATCAGCAAGAGCAGACGAAACCGCCTGTTCGATCAAGCTACTAGTATCGCTAGCGTCGGCTTCCGCGTCGGCCACGTTGATGATGATGTGAAGCCCTGACGATGGGGCAGAGATAGCAGGGACCAATCAGCGCGCTTCGTCCACAATTTAATTTTCGAAGTCCAAACATAAGTGGGTCAAGCGATCCCAGACTATTTTTTCAGGGTAGCAAGTGTAGGAGCCCCCAGTAGAAATAGGACGGCACCTAGGCTAAGAGAAGTTGGCCCAGGACTGGGATGACTGGAGAGCCCTTATTTGTGGCCTATGCTTAAAGATTGGGCACTAGGCAGAAGTTAGTTAGTAAGCAGACATGTGCTTGTCATATAGACTAGGAAGCCAGCAGATGATGTGGAGGGTTAAAGAGACTTCAAAGAAGTTGATAATAGGTTTACTTTAGACAGAGTTTTTTGTCTTCAAACAACATAACTTGTATACCCGTTAAAGTTAGATTTTCTACTGTAGTAACAAAGTCTGATAGGATGCGGTGAATACTGAAAAGTTTTGCATTCAGTAGTTCTCTGCAGTTAAAGTTCATTGTGAAAAACAGGTGGATTTCATTTTCGAAAGAACTCATTCTGGGTCTATTATGTATATTGAATACATAAAGGCAAAACATATTGGTCAGCAGCATTGCGCTTGAAAATGAAGGCCTTTGTAATTGCACTGGAAGCTATGAATAAATGTATCTTTGAGAACTATTTCTTAGACATGTAGACAGTTTTTTAAATTAAAATGTACAGATTTCTGACAGTGAGTTCTTATACGGTCATCACAGTTGAGCTAAGTACGGAAAGTAATTAATGTCTGAAATCTCTGTAGTTGGATGAAAGTGCTGACTCTGAGGGTAGATGGAGTCTCCCGCAGACATCAGACAGGGTTACAGGCCTTGGTGCCAATAAAAAGTATGAGAAGAGGTGAAGTGCCACTGCATGATGCCGAGATGTGTAATCATAAACAGCCACTATTATTTTCACCAATAGATTTTGATTCGTTTTCATCATATGGTCATGCTCCCAAAAGATGATACGTTTCACAACATTTGATAACAAAATCATAATTTCACGTTTGGGGAGTTGAGCAAACAACAAATTTCACAAATGTATTTCTTCATGGAATCAATAGGTCTTAGTAACGCTTGACAAAAATGCATGTTATTATTCTAGTTGTAAATTCTCTAGATTTAAATTCAGACAATGTCAGTTGATGTCATATTCGATTTGATTAAGATGTTTATACAAGTAAGTAAGTAATGAAAATCTGATCTTTTCCAAAGTGAAAGAGTTCAAGCATATTTGAGTCAGTAACTCAGTGTGAGATTGATTGACAGTTAAGTACAACGTCCTCGGTCATAAGGTCTCTGTATCGATTTGTTGTAGTGATGGAAGGGCTGAGCCGAAATGCAAAGCATTCCGTTAACCAGTCAATGTTCCTACTCTCATCCATGGTCACCAAATTTAGGGGGTGATGAAAAGAACCAAAATAGGTTTTCGTGGAGGGAGTCTTAACTCTTCCTTAGAGATACATTAAGGGGCTTTAGGTAGTGATTCAAAGGAAAAAATAACAACTTCTCATACACGTCAAGAAAAGATAGTTAAAATGGCTCAGGAATCTTTTGAGGGTATTTCCAGGACTCCTAGTGTTGTTCCAAGCATGTCCACCAGGAGACAATGACGCAGACAGAGGATACAATGGAAAGACGAGTTGGAAGAGATTTCTCGAAATATTAAACTCTAGACTTTTTGGACCTGAACTCTGAAAGTGGTAGTAGATGGATGGTCATTTTGTCAAAGCTATGATCATTTTTGCTGGATCACTTTTAACTGTTTTTCTCAAATACCTTTTACAATCTTTTTGACAACAGTATTAAATCCTCTAGCACAAAAATAACATTTCAGAAACTTACAACACCCCAATTTAACTGCTCCTGCCCTCTCTTCCCTCTGCTTCTCTGTGAAAGTGGCATTGATGCTGCATAGTGTTGACAACATTGTATCAGGGAACATTCTGAACAGAGGGGGTTTGACTTTTTAATGAAAGATCTGGTTGCTTACACACTGTGAAAATCACATACTAGACCTTTAATTAAAACAGATAGATGTGCTGTGCAGTTATAGCCTTTAAAAAGAGAAAATGTTACAAAACGTGTAAATGTTTTGCTTCATTCATAAAAAAAACAAGCCATTGGTTAAAACTTCCTCAATTATTATTCTAGTCCAGCCAACAGATTATTTTATAGCGCCGACTCAAGGTCATTAGTAAGTTCATCTCTATCTGGCAAAATTGATGAATTTCTTAAATCGGATTCATCTGATTCTATCAAGTGGCATGCTGAAGTGAAATGACTTCGCAGTTGCTTGAATGCAAAATAAGCGCTGCAAATGCTTGCTGCAAAAGTCCAAGGCCAATGTGAAATTTCTTGTTTGACAAGCATGAACATTTTTCAGACACATAATCAGAAGTGGTGAGGACAAACAAATGAGTTTTCGACACACAGAAACAGCATAACAGCCATATTGGACGGTCCACTACACATCCATTTGGAGTGGAGTCATATGTATTGTGAAACTAGATACCACTGAACCCGTCTGTCTTCATTACGTTATTTGAATTTCTTATGTTATGTCGTGACCTCTAAAGTTCCTTTACATCAGAATGAAAATGTTTTATTTCCAGTGTTGTAAACACAACAGTAACCTCCAAACCTACTTTACATCTCCTGCCGGCTGCCAGATTAGAATTATAAAATATGATGCTACTTTAGGATCTAAACATTCACATTAACAAGAGGAACGGCACGGCCACCACATAAAAAAAAAAAAGAAATAAACAAAGTTTTGGATTATGAACTTTATTTTAATTCATATGTTCTGCTTTGAAAACTCAAATTGTTTGGGTTTTTTCCTTTTAGGTGCAATTCCTTCAACCCAGGACTCTGCTTTTTCTATGTGGCACAACAAAGGTGTACACCAATTTTCTAGATCTGTATACAGTTAAAAAAAAACGTTGCCAACCTTTCTTCAAAATACAGACTACCAACTAGTAATCTTTTTAGGTATTTTCAAATCAAGAACTTCATTTCACATAACTTCACTAATTCCGCTTCAAAGCCGTCTCAGCAGCTCAGTGATGATTTTATGACTTAAAAAGCAAATGAAGGGGGAATCGTGTCAGAGGTTTATGATCAGATTTTTAATCTCTGTGATCAATCTTACATTAAACTTTAATCTGCCTGGGAAAATGACTTGAATGTGCAACTTGGCAAGAGTTGGTGGGAGAAAGTGGTCCGTGGAATCTGTTTCGTTTCATCTTGTGCTTGACTGTCACTAAACCATTTTAAAGTAATTTACAGAAGTCACTTCTCTAGATTTAGACACTTGCTGTTGCTTTGGAAATCTCCAAAACCACCAACAAGTTTAACGTGGTTGTGAATGTTGTATTCTTTTCAAACTTGAAAAGATTAAATATACATTGCTGTGTTCTCCCTGAAGGATGGCGTGGTGGCGCGCCGCCATCCTGTCCTGGTCTTTACCCCCTTTTTCCTGGGTTCTTTGGTCAAATTTATTGATATTCCCCGGTTTCCTAAAGGCCTGGGCACATTGCGCCGACTGTCGGGCAGTGTGTTCTGACGTGGTCTGCCCCCGTCTCTCGAAAAATGCCTCGGAACACACCAAAGAGATTGTCGGCAAAAGTGTACGTTCTGCGCATGTGCGTCAGCGCGTCACACTGCATCGGCGCACAGCTACACCAAGCTAAGAAATTAAGCTTGCTTTTGTAAGTTAGAAGTACATCGTTGCCAGGAACTTGTGCTAACTAAGCATCATTTTACAGGCTAATCACAAACACAGGAGAAGCGGCGAATCGTTTTGCTTGCATGATTCCTGTCATGGATGGGAAGGCCAACATCCTCACGACCGCCATCCTTTCATGGCTGTACGAGAATGGCCTGGACCTGAAGAAGCTGAAGGGCTTCGGCAGCGACCGAGCCTCTGTGATGACAGGTGGGTTAAAATATACATGTCACTACATTGTGGTTGGCTGAGGTGTTGATTACAAACTAGTCAATGTATCCGATTTTGTTTCTTGCGAGGGGGTTGCTGTTTCCTTGTACAATATCTTAATGTATATATTACAAGTGCTCATACTTACCCTATATTTTAACTATCCTCAGGTCAGAACAATGGAGTGGCTGCCCTCCTTAAACAGCACAACAGCCAGCTTGTTGCAATACATTGTATGGCACACAAGTCCTTGAATTGTTGCAAGCAAGGCCCTGTACACAAGCCTCCCAGCAGTCATCATGAGCATGGACCATGAGGCAAAGGCGAACAAGAATGCTGTGGCGTTTGGACTCTTGAAGTGGCTGAAGAGCTTAAATACTGTGGCCACCCTCTATCTGCTCTGTGATCTACTGCCACCATTGTCTGCACTCTTGTTGTGTTTCCAGCAGGCAAAGATTAACCTGCTGCAGATACACTGGCATGTGCAGACAAACATGACAGTGGTTAGAGAGATGAGGGATGGCATTGCTAGTTGTAGGCTCTCAAAGCTGGAGCAGGATCTGGCAGCAGGTGGTCAATTGGGGGAGTTCTCCATCACTGTGACACCTGAGCTGAAGCTCAAAGTGGCAGAAGCAGGTGAGGGAAACCTTCATTGACAACCTTCTGCAGAACTTGCAGGATCGTTTCGAATCCACCCAGCTGCTGTCCAGCTTTACCATACTGGACCCATCACAGATTCCCCAGCACATGCCTGCGGACAATGGCTGTGCCGAGGTGCAGTGCCTTGGTGGTGAGGTCGAGGGGAATGTTGACCCTGATGCTCTTGTTGACGAGTGGTTGAGCCTGCGTGAATACATGAGGCAGTGCAACTACCTGTCTCAGGAGGATCTGGTGAGATCCCTTCTGACTGATGTCACCCTGGCACAGTTATATCCCAACATGAAGCTGCTGACATCTGCGCTGATGGTCATTCCAGTCAGCACTGCTCAGTTCACTGAAGACGATAAAGCCACGGCTCCGCAGCAGACTGAAGACCTCTGTGCTGAACCATCTGCTGACCATCAGTATAGATGGTCCGCATGTCGACGACTTCGACTTCCACAGTGCTGTAACCAAGTGGGGGGGCATGCGAAACCGCAGGATAAGCTTGTAGTGAAATAAATCTATTTTGAAGTTGGAATGAAAGATTGAAGTTTTCCTTGTCTCTTCTTAGCCAGTACTTTTAAAGCTAACTCCCAGGAAATGGCCTCCATTTGTATTTCAAACATGCAAAAAGCAAGAGCTTCTACCCCAAAAAGGGCTTCTGACCCTCCATGTCCTTCTTGGATGAGATTTCTATTTAGGGCATCATAAAGAAATATAACTTGCAATGTTGCGTATTCTAACATTTATTATATGGATTTCCAAGACAATGACAACTCTAGGAACAACATGTATTCATATTGTGTTTCCCTGTTGAGGGTTTCTTTGTTTCTCACTGCAACACTTTAAAAACAATGATTCATTCAGCTATAAATGTTGAAAACAAATAAAGAAAAACAAACCAGAGCACTTGGTGAAGGGTGGTCTCCCTGGTAAACAACTAAAACAAATTCCATAGCAAACAAACACTACTTTCACCACGAATGCACAGATATTGAACTGGGATTTTAACCCATATCCACTCAGTATGGTGTAGTAGTAATGCTGAGAAACAGGTAAACATATTTTAGAGCTGGTTTGAATTTTCACTACCAATGTCAGAATGATCTACATTTACACAAACAAGTGGAATTGATTGTTCCTTCAATCTGCTGCCCAAGGAAAGACAAGGTTTGAAATATATACACTTTTATCACTAGGAAATGATTAGGTAAGCAATAGCTTTGGGCACCGGCTCAAAAGGGGAGGCTTGGCTGTATAAAGGGCAGATAAGAGGCTCCCCAAGCCATTCACTTCAAAACAGTTGGTTAATAGAGAACATGTTCCATCTCTTTGTTCCCTTTAAGGATCTTACTAAAGAGACCAGCTCCTCTGACGCATCCGTTACAGCGGGAAGAAATGTTGTTCCTTAAAATGTAACACCAAACCATCTTCTAAGCAAGGCGTAGAGACAGAGAGCACTGTGTGAAATGGAGGATAAATACAGCGTGAATATAGAAAAGATCCATGCTGGATGGATGCGCTCAGTGGGGAAAAATCGTATTATTATTATAGCTCCATAGGATTCACAAACTGCATTAGATAAAACAAGTTAAAAACATATTTCAGTACAATGTGACACACTATAACACACAGCACAACATATTATTATGATACATGTCAGTGCTAAATACAAATGCTACTGGCATGAATCAAATGGAATTAAACATTTGCATAATACATTTTTCAGACATTTGGTTCTCGGCAAATCATTTAAATTTGGTCCTTTTTTTTTTTTTTTACTTTTGAAGAGACTTCGTTTTACAAATGGATGGATTTGAGTGTTTTGCTAACATTATGCACAGCCATAGCCGCTGACGTGGTCATAAACCCCTTTCTGTATTCAGTCTGACACACTTGTGTCCCTTCGTGTCAGCAACCAAACAGTGTGCGGATTTGTTAGTCCAAAGCTTTGTTCATATCCCACTAGGATATAGGTAGGTGCAGTGAACGTGCAGCGAAGATAATGAGCCTTGATGTGAAATAGAGGATGACATTTTTGAATTCAAGGAAATATTTCACTTGTATTGTTACTTCAGGAAGTGGCATTTCCTTCACAAATATGAGTTTAAATGGATTTAATACATGGTGTTTTTCAGTCTGCTGTGCAACACATTGTAACTTTGCTGGAAAACTCTGTGACAAATTACTATGAAGTAAAGAATTTAAGTGGAGCAAACTGTCAAGGGTTATAAATCGTATATCTTGCTCTCCCCTGTCCATTGAGCAGGGTCTGGCTGCAATGTTTCTTTGTCTGTGCAGCTTATCTGGCATTGGAGCGGAGAGCTTAGAGCTGCGGTCTCTATTGGCATGGTGATGGAGGCGAGGCCTGCCATCCTAGATAAACCTTCCTCTGCTCCCCTAGTGGCCCAGAGAGCTTCGTGTTTGCCGCAGGTGTCGGGAAAATGCTCACACGGTCATCAAACCACAGCAAGGCTGGTGGCATGTTTGCGACTGTGATGAGAAGGAATAAAGTGGGTGAGTGGGATAATGAGATGAGTAAAATGAACAGCATAAGCAATACAAAAAGTTTAAAACCAGCTCTTCCCAATATTACACCACAAAGAAATGTAAAGTAATGACTCTTGGACACAAAGAAAAATCCCAGCATGAATAATCTAAAACAAGCAGCTTACTGTAACCACAGTGTTATGATGTCTGCTCCCAAATAGTCACTCAGGGCAAAACCTTGTTGAGCCGGATATTCACCTGTGACAAAGCTTTCAAGTGAGAACTGGACAAAATGATTGGAAAAACTAACAATATACATTTTTATAATGTGAAATTAGACAACAAATATAAACCCCTGGAGTAAACTACAACAAAATAAAAAACATAATGGAGGGTTGCTAATTTGCGGTCTTAAAGAAGGAATATATAGTTTGTTTCATATTATGTATGAAAATAAGTAATTATAACACAGTACAGGAAACACGCGCCATTCAATGTGTTTTCTTTAATTTCTTGACTATTCAGATTGTAGATTATCACCGAAGGCATCAAAACTATGAATGAATACATGTGTAATTATATACTCAACAAACATGAGAATTAGCCTGGGAAGTGTATCCAAACATTTGGCCTGTACTGTGTTTTGCGGTGTGAATCTTTCATTCATTTTCTACTGCCGATTCTCCAGGCAGGTGGCAGTAGGCTGCAGCCTAACCCAGCTACTTCAGGCAAGAAGCAGACGACATCCTTAACAGGTCACAGGTCTGTCCTATTGCATGTATTTTAATTACATATTTCAGATTAAATTAACTTTTAATTTTGACTGAGTAATTTGACTTAATTTATTAGCATTAAGAAGTTGTTGTTTTTTACTCAATATTTTAGTTACTCAATATGAAAGGCTGACTTAACAGTAAATGCCATGTGACGGAACCTTCTGCTCCTCAGCCACACTTTTTATCCTCGCTTGAGTATGGCAACAGAGTTTCATTTGCATGAACTGAGGCCAACTTTAATGAGCAGACAAACAACTGCCACCTTGCAAAGCATTGAGCAGCACACTGGGCCACCTGGTCCCGTCAAAATGTCAGGCTTTATATAACCTGCTCCATAAATTACACATTACTGCCCAGAACCAGGGACAGACAGAAAAAAACTAGACCAGACATCTCTGTGATGTTTAAATAGACGAAAGAAGTCCAGGAAACTGGGACTGGAATCATCAAAATGGTAAAAAAGTGCAGTTGCCAACCTCCTGCAAAAGAAAAATCGCTACATAAATAAAACCTAAACCAATAAACCAATAGTTTGAATTCAAAGAGTGCAATAAGGATATATACAAGCAACATTCCCCAAAACGTCTTCAAGTTAAAACTCATACTCCCATGACACTAATGGAATAATGTTAGCAGTTGTGGAGGCGGAGTTTGTCTAACTTTGGTAGCACAAATCTTACGTTTTAAAGTGCCTTTCATATGGTAATGCCCATGTCACCAAATAAATGAATGCGTCATTGTGTTTAACAGATCAAGTAAAATGAAATAATTTAAATAAATCACAGGCAGACTTATCATCTGGAAAAGGTCAATTTCCTAGACTGGCCAATAGAAACAATAATTGCCCTTTGGTACTGCAGTATGTAAACTGTCCCTGCTCTTCTGCACTATTGTTTATTAAGACACAACAGCTGGGTCCCTGTGGTGAGTAATCCTCAAATTGGAATATTCAGCCTCTTGTGGACAGGACATCGTAAAGGAAATATAGTAAATGGAATGATTCAGTTACAGCTAATAGAATGAAGAAATGATCCAACTTGAATGCTCGTTCATTCAATGCATGTTTGCTATAACATCATGAGTCGATTTTTCTCTGCCATTACGTGTTCAACACAATTCATCTTGAGGCTTTTAGGTGTCACACTTGGCATGACAGAATGTCCATTGCACCAGCTATTGTCCACACATGGAAGAATTTGCAGGGTGTGATGCTACAGCAGCTGAACCATTAAATCAAAGTTCAACTGGTCGGTGATATGAGGGCCTACTCTCCAGTCTATGTTTTTGTTTTTTGTTATCGTCATCCACATCAGATGAAGGGCTACAATTCCTACTTTACACAACCTTACACAACTTATTATTCTAATTATTGCTTAACAGAAGATGAGATCGATTTTCGCATCCTCTGGCAGGGTAGTGTACAAGCCTGTATACCAAGTTCACATCATAGCCAACGTGGTTAAAACGCTGTTGAACAAGTCGGCGAAATAGCCAAAATGTAGGTCTAATGTTTGTACGTATTTTGAATTTAAAACAACTCAATACAAGCATCTGGGTAAAATAAAAGTAAACTTCCAAGTTAAGCTTAATTATTATAGAAACACTACAAACATCAGAACCCACTTGACAAGGTATAAGACTGTGCTGACGTACGCTTCCGACAACAAGCTGCCTGTAATAAAACAAATTAATCTTAGCAAAAAAATGACTGGCCATCTGGATAACAGACACCATCGCAGGTTTTTTATGGAAAGCATTACATCAGTACTCTGCAGTGAAAAACGAACCCATCAAACACCTCTTTCAGATTCTAGAAACTCACTCTGTCATGCTCAACAAAAACATCTGACGGAAACAGTTGATCGCAGAATGTATAGACGTGTGAATCAGTCACAGGACTTGACTCAAGTTGTGGGTTTATGTTTTATTATTACAATAAAATTGTTTTTGCACATAATAGTAATTTTAAGGTATGTTTAGAATGTCGGATTGGAAGACATAACTGATCAATACTCTAGGGAACACAATGTACAGTAATAATTGTAGCATATGTTACTTTTGACTTTTGTAAGAATAATCTTCAGATATGCGTGATTTTTGGGGCTGAATGATTAATTCCATTTAATTTTTTTTTTTAAAAACAACACATCTTTCTTTTAGTCCATCAGTTAATCATGTCACACAGAAGCAGAGCCGAGCAGAACAAGCTGAGAGAGGAGTAAACAAACACTGCTCTTTAACCAGTTACACAATGGCCTTGGGCTCAACAGAAGCCGCCACTGGAGGATGTTTAGTGCAAAAGAGGAAAAGCACATCTGTTTGTGTGGAAGTATTTTTGCCAACTTTATCGAAGCAGAGTAGCAGCAAGATAAGAATTGAAAAGTTACAAATGAAAAAAAAAAAGGAGTGCAGTAACCACAAACAAGGTATGGAATATGATGATGGCAGCTGAGTGAAAGAACCAGAATCCAATGTATAGACACCAGTTACACATCCTGCTAATGGTACGTAAATGAGTATTGTGACGTGTATGGCTGGCAGGTGTGTGCGTTTACTGAACTCCATTACCTTGTACAATTACCCTAGACAAATTGTATGAATTCCGCTCTATATTTTGTGTCACAGGACATGACGGAATGACAAGAACACCGGTGGAGGGGCACTTCTCACCCACAGCTGGAAGAAAAAGGCAGCCATGACTGACGCAGTGATTACCCTTTTGTTAGAATCTGCACTAAAGTTTGTGTGATTTATTTCTGGCTGATGAATACAAATATTGACACAACACTTTTAAGCAAGTTCTTGAAGGATTTAAAAAAAAGGTTTTTGCATTGAATTTTTACAAAGGCTGCAAGCTTTATAAAATATTTCTTTAGCTTTAATTGTAGTAACTAAATAAACCGTCTCCATTTAATTTCAATGCATGCTTAATTTCCCCTTCATCTTAACAATGGCTTTATACATTTATCTTAAAGGGCAACTAATGTCAAAACTCCTCCAGCCAGCTGAAATCACACCCTGCTTTCTTTATACAACAATTGTTTTGGCGGTGGAGACTTCCGGGATTGATGACATGCGGTGAAAAACCTTGATGTCTGACCAATCACCGAAGAGTGGGTGTGGTTAACAAGATTAATCTCCAGAAAAACAGTGGGCGGGGTTTAAGTGCATTTTCTAATGTAAATACTAAGAGAGTTTTGTACAAACAGACACATACTGAGGAGTAAAATAGAGCTCCAAGATCAATTTAAGAGACACTTCAATCAACACATTAGTTTATCCTTAACAGCCACAACGAAAGAAAAAAATGTATGTGATATTGAGTATTTTATTGTACTATGAATTGTGTTATAGAACAAAGAAGGCAAGGGATACAATTGTTGTTGCTGCATGTGTCTCCAGCTACGCCATTGCACCGTCCATAAAGCTACTCTTCAAGGAAATGTTTTGTTTTGTTATTTATGTAAATGAAAATGACAGTCTTGATATTTCAGGTATGATGGGTGAACAATAAACACCTCAAAATACGCTGATTTTGGGTGAGGTACTATAGCTCTATATTTCCATCTGAAAACACTGCATAGAGTTTTTATATTTCTACCACATACACAGATGTTTAATGTATGCTTCAAGTAGCAACAACACAATCTTAAGTCTCTTAAGACTTAAATCTCAAGTACGAGTTGTTTATAAGGCACTTGGATGCCTAGAAATGAGATAAAGACTTATTTATTCACTGAATTCTTTATGAGGTTTAAAAGCAAAGAGCCACAAACCTCAACCATTACTGCCTAACATACATGCCAGCACATGCTTTTAAAGTCTTATTTAATATTAAACAATGAGTCAAAAGAAAAGCTATAGTAGACAATATAAGGCAGTCAGCACATTTCCCACTTGAATGATAAATAGTAAATTGAAATCAATTTGTTCTACAAATGTAAGTAAGTAAGTAAGTAAGTAATATTTATTTATATAGCGCTTTTCGAGACCAGGGTCACAAAGCGCTTAAACAATCAAAACAATACTCAAAAAAGTACATACTTTAAAGATCAAGATAATACTGAGAACAACACAGGAGTTCGAGAAATTCAAGGAAAAGCCTGAACAAATAGAAACGTCTTTAGATGTTTCTTAAAGGAGTCAGTAGACTCCATCAAGCGCAAAGAGAGAGGAAGATTGTTCCAAAGCTTAGGAGCAACAGCCTGAAAAGATTTCTCTCCTCTGGTCCTGAGCCGTGTGCGTGGAACCATAAGTAGATTCTGATCCACAGACCTCAGAGCCCGAGCTGGGGTGTAAGGCTGGATCAGATCAGTGATGTAAGGAGGAGCCTGACCATGAATAGTTCTGAAAGTAAGAACCAGAATTTTAAAGTTGATCCTGAAAGAAACTGGAAGCCAGTGAAGAGATTTAAGGATCGGAGAAATGTGAGTTCTTCTACTTGAGCGGGTCAGAATTCTCGCTGCAGAGTTCTGAATCAACTGCAGGCGAGAAAGCTCCTTAAAATGTCTGCAATAAATTATTTGACCTCCATTTGTCAAAACCTGCAGTATATGAAGGGTACTTTAATGTCAAGTATCTCTCATGTGTAAAAACCAGAGTGGGAAAGTATCAGGATTATTCTTTGTCATTAACGCTCAAGTTATTTCACATCTTTCAACTTAATAAATATGGACCATTTGACCCACCTTTATCTTGCACCGTGGGCTTTCTGTAGCTTTCCTTTCATATTAAAAAAAAACAACATGTATTGATATAAAATATAAGACTGCATTTTCCTAGTCAGTAGTTGGAGGCTTACATACAAAGTTATTTCACATTCATATATATTAGGTTGTGATATATTGTGTATTGAACGAAGAAAATGAGCACGCCATACACACATACATTTTTGCCTGTAACTCCAAAAACACAAGTATAACATTAGTAAAATGTGAATTTTATGTGAACGATCCCTTCAATAGCCCTTAAGAAAGAGGCAATAAAGAGATATCACTGCTGTTATCTAATATCTGAAAACGGATTTTAATGCCAATAGCCTTAAAGGCACATATGGGTCCAAGATGTTCAGACAAAAGTAGATGAATTACATGAAAATTTAAGATTTCATTTTGCTTATGTCATAGATGCATTAGTAGTAGATGTATTACATCAGATTTTCACATTTACGTTTACTTAGGGTACTTGGTAATTTAAAGTGTTTTAACAATGATTAATTTAACCATTCTATGGTCATTTTATTTATATTATATATTATATATATATATATATAATATAATATTTAATAAATAAAATATTGAAATGAATGTCTCAAAGTAAATAGTGAAGCAATGAAAGTTTTCATCTTTTACCTCTATCAAGAAGTAAAGAAGGAATACACCCTGAGGAATAAACCACAACAGTGAAATGTGAAAAAACAGTCATAACACTAAACTTTAGAAGCTTATAAAAACTTTTCAATCTGTATATCGAAAACCATTTCAACAGAATTAACACCAAAACAGTACGGTGACATAAGTATGGGGTCATGTCAGTTTTAATATCTACTTGAACCAGTTTTAAAACTAATTAATGACACCTTTTATTATTCTTCAACCCAATTAGTATCCCACACCACATCAAATTGGTACCAAACAGATTATTTTAAGCAAAACAACTGAGCAACTTATTTGCATCTTGGCAGCCAGGCCAATTCCCGATGAAGGTTTAATTACCGTCAAAGACTTCTTTTCTGTATGATCAACCTTGCGGAATTTTTCCAAATCATCTTGAAATAATGATTGGTATTCCAACAAAAAGGGGCTGCACACAATCTCTTTGCCGTAATTTTACAAAGCAGGGTCATGATCTGAGGATTCTGCCCTTCATCACATCTCGGACCACACTTCACTCCACCCACACCCTCTTCAACATCCGGCTCACTCCAGCATAGACACCATTAACGGTAATGAGAATCGATGTGGGTGTTAAAAGAATTGGCAGTCCATCCTGAGAGCTGCTCTTGGTGCTGTCTTTATCAGTCTGGAAAAGGGAGTGCTGGTCGCTACCATGCCAGTCCTTAATAGGGAGTGCATTGATCTGCAGGTCAGGCCAGACTGAATTCAACTCTGTAATTGTCTCTGTCACTTTTCATTCATATGCCAACAGCTTTTGCTAGTTTCAAAGAAAAGCCAAGGTCAAGCTTGGGTAATGAATGAAGACAAAGGCAGGAGGAATTCTGCAATTCTAGCCTTTTCTATTCATAGATTTCGTTCAAGACCAAAACCTGTATTAATGTAGTCCAAAATGTAATTGTATGAGGTACGTTTATCACACAACACTGTTTGGGGTTTGCACTAAATGATACTTGAATACTGATCACGTTATTGGTTTTCCACAAAATGTAAGGATTTCACTAGATCAGAATCTTAAATAATAACTAATAAAAGGATTGGCACCAATACTGGCACCAGTTGTATTAGTCTAAATTAAATACATACTACATGCATTTAAAAATATAGGCTGAATGATTATTGGCTAAAATATAATTATATACCTAAATATTGCGATGAAATATGCAATTATGCATTAAAATATATTTCTTTGTTATTGTCAAGATAAAGTTATTAAGCCATTTTAAGATAAAGGCAAATTAAGCATACATTGAACTAAAGTGAGAAGGTTAATTTAGTTACTTTAATTACACTTGTAAAAAGACATAATATATTCACTGTAAAAACGTTGAAAAATCCTACAAAAACGTGCCAAAAGTGTGATGGACATATTTATATTTATAAGTCAATAAAAAAATCACACAAACTTCAGTGCTGAGTAAAGTAAAGTGAAAACACTGGTCAGTCATTCTGCCATTTTTTTTACTTCACATATTATAATTATATATAATAACACACACAAACACGCCAGTGGCGTGCAAACAACGTCTCAATGCAAATTTACGAACCCATGTCAGGATGTAAACATGTTGAAAACTCTATTCTGGTTCTTTCATTCATCTGCAAATATGAATAATCGTTCAGCCCTATTCATGACAGTGAATCACAGAACCGTCCCAATGGAAATCACCTGGCAAAGCCCCTTACATACAGCGTCCTATGGACACACAGCCCAGTGTGGTATTAATAAAAAATAGTAAGCCTTAACATATCTTGATCAATTGTATTACTATGGAAACATGTCCAAAGTTATTTATAATTGTAATTATTTTAGGAAAATAAAGTTTAAGATTCATTTTTAAGACTCATTTCTATCTTTAAGTACCTTTTCAGGCAACATGTAAGCTCTTGCACCTATACCAGTTTGGCACTGGTTTAAGAAGAAAACTATGGACATATTTCAGCACACAAAGTATACACCAGCAGAATACTGATATGTAGTACATTTCTTTAGCACACAGGTTTGCACAAAGGGTCCAAGACGGTTCCAGAGAACACTTGACCCCAATTCTTGACTCCACCTCTTTGAAATTGTGAGTGTCAATACAGCTTCTCTACAGCAGGATGAGCCTTCACACTGCACGGGAGCCAAGTCGATGCGGATATATATCCCATGTTAATAGGAGGGTAGGTTGAACTGGTCACTTCCTATTAATATATGTTGCAATTAAGTATAAAAAAAACATTCATGTTATACCAGTATTTATTTTTCATTGCGAATACTGAAACAAACAACTTGAAAAAAAGGACTTATCAAAGTTATCTGCATTGACAAATGCATACAATTGCAAAGTCCATTAATCCCATTTCAGTCACAGAGCAACGACAGAAATGTATCCTGGCTTTGGAGCTGGAGTCACTTCAAATGTCTTGGTGACTAATCAGCTCCTGTCTCTCATCAAACAGTCACAGTGTCGAGCTCAGCCTATCACCGAAGAAATCTATCGGGATAAGACCGTGTCAGGCTTTACCGTTTAATTGGTTTGAGTGCAATCAGAGAATAAAATCCAGTGGGTGGAAAATACTTTTTTTTTTTTTTTTTTGAATTACCAGGGTTGATGCTTGTGTTTATCATTGTTATCTCAACTGAAAATCAACAGACGCAGCAACAATAACTTTTAATTAATAGTTGAAATTGAAATTAGCTCAACTGTAAATAGGAACCAGCATTGAAGCGATACATTATTCAAGTTTTGTTACTTAGTAAGGAAAAAAAGATGATCAAAATTGAAATTAACAAAACTATCAAATACCACTTGTAGAATTGCAATCAAAATCTAAAAAATAAAAGGTCAGCAATTTTTTTTTTAATGGCAGCCACATTGGTTATTTGAGCGTGTATTGAGTGATAAAGAATCAGAGGTGGAGTCACATTAGATGGCTAGTTGGACAGATATGTGTGATGTCTTAGAGGTTTCTTAGTTCAGTCAGCTGCAAGATGAAACAGGATATTAATCTTTTATTTGGTATAGGCGTGTCAATGCGTAAACACATGAGCTGCAACGTGATGATATGGTGTTATGATAGATAGGTAGACAATCTCCATGTTGGCATCGCGCCCTGACCTCATAAAATAGAATGCCACCTCAAACAACCCAGAATTAACTCCACACGTTAAAACATTTCCATGTGTCATCAAAGAAGGTATGACTTAGCAAGTTTTCTACTTTTTTGGAATGCAACAGGCAGTTAAAGTTTGAAGTTACATTTGTATATAGTAGTATGAGGCGCCAGAAGAATACTTAACTTGTATTTTGGACTGCTTTATTTGTTTAGCACTTTTCTGTTATATAAAAACTCAACATCTGTTGTAGAGTTTTGTCCCTTTAACATCTCCAACAGGGTCAACACACTTTGCCATTGTTGTCGACACCCATTGCCATTGTTGTAAAGCAACATTTTTAAAAAAAAAGTATAAGTAAGTATAAGTATATAAGTATAGTTTGCAAAACAGGAAACCTTGCACTCTTATCAGCCATGAATGTGCATGATGTCTATTCGCCAAGATAAACATAAAAAATATTTTTGGAAAATTAAGTTGTTAATTAACACTTATCAATTGTTTATTATGTAAAAGAGGATATTTAAGAATCCTTTTTTGTTCTACTACCCCCGATGGAAATGTACTTTTTTAATCAAATTACGGTGTTTTTACCATTGTAACGAACCCTGTAAAGGATGTATGCCTTCAACACACATCTCTCTACAGTTAAGTGAAAGTGAAAATTACGTTGATGCTGAAGTGCCGTTTTTTCCTTGTTTGCGACCTCCACTAGCTACTTTTGCTGCTTTAACTAGTGTTTTTACAAGGAATTTTAAGAAAGGGTTTAAGGCCAAACCTGCGACATATGGACATCACAATAATCTCACCGTCACCATGTGAGAACAAAGTCAAAAATTGCACTTCAAGTAAAATTTGAGACTTAAGAGTTTTGTTTTTTAGTTGTATTGCACATAAAACACAACAGGCGGGTCAGTAACCGTGGTTCTATGAATGTGTAACATTGTCCATTACTCAAGAGCGTATTCTGAATAGAAAATGAATCAGAACCTTATGAATGGAAACTGGCCTTGACAAACATGTATTTAAATCGTATTATTTATTTTTATTTTTTAACTCCTAAACAATGTATTTAAAATGTAATACTGTTCTCTTCTATATGCCCTTACTGCACGTTGAAAAATATGTGGGAAATGTCCATGTTAATTATATCAAATTCAGCAAAAAGGGTTATTAACCCAATAGTCTGTTGAAGTGCCCAGTTAAACACCATGAGCAACAAAACACTCACCACGGCACTTGAACATCAAGGTCATCTTCACTTGATAAGGTAATCATTGCAAAACAAGGCACAGAGAAAATCCCTCATTGCTATTCGGCTCATGCATTTTTAAAGTCAAATGTCTGAAATAGGATCATGTTTGGGTGCATGAAGGACTCGGCTTCCTTTACCGCTCATGAACAGGAAAATGTAGATCAACTGAGGTACAAAATAAATAACCCTTATATTCTTCAGACAAAATATATTGTTAACTTCGCCACGGAGATTGACATGGAAAACTTCGAGTCAATCGGAGTGACCACATGGAGGGATGAGAGATTTTCTTATTTATATGCAAACTCTCCTCTGGGACCAACTCAGCATAAAGAAGCAGGTTAACCTAAACCTAAAATGAATTGCATTATCATGGAAGGGATATAAAGCCCCCAAGGGAAAAGCCAATACACTTTTTTTCCCATAGTGTAGGGTAGTAGTGTGTGAAAGTAGATCAGTTCTATCAAAATATTATTAATTAAACATTAGGAATGTTGACAGTTTAATTCGTTTTTTTAATTGTTGAATTAAATAATTTGTGTATTGAAAGGTTGCATTTATTTTTGTTGAAATAAATAACTAGGTTCAAAACAAGCAAGAGCAACTAAGATAGCTCCACACAGCTAATATTACACATGGTACAATACAATACAATACAATACAATACAAAATCTAATTTCTAATAACCACTGCAGTGTCATGTGCGAAACTTTAATACTTAGTAGAGCACCCTTTTGCTGTTATGACCTGCTGCAAACGTGATGCATAGCCAGACACCAGCTTCTGGCAGCGTTCGTGGGGAATCTTAGCCCATTGCTCATGGGCAAAGGCTTCCAGTTCACCAGTGGTTTGTGGGTTTGCGTGCTGCAACCACATTTTTCAAATCCCACCACAGATTTTCAATGGGCATCACAGAGCCACCACCATGCTTCACTGTAGGCAGGGTGTTTTTTTCCACATATGCTTCATTCTTCCTCCTCCAGACATACCTCTGATCCACAGGCCAGAAAAGTTCCAGTTTTGTTTCATCGCTCCACAGAACAGAATCCCAAAACCTCTCTGGCTTTTCAATATAGTGTTGAGCCAATTGGAGCAGACTTTTCTTGTGCCTTTGGGTCAGTAGTGGTGTACGTCTTGGAATTCGGTCATGGAGCCCTTCAGCATTTAGTGCGAGTCTTACTGTGGACACTGAAACCTCAGTGCCTGCTGCCGCCAAGTCTTGCTGCAGGTCTTTTGCAGTCAGTCGAGGATTCTTAACCACCTGCCTACTCAGGACTCCTCACCTGATGCAACTAATGAAGACCTGGATTGGTTGCGTCAGGGGAGCTTGAAACCACATCTGATTTGAAAATATTCACTCTCATGAGGAATTCTATTCAGGGGGTTGAATAATTTTGACACCGCAGTGGTCATTAAAAGTGGCATTTTGTGTTGAATTTGGAGAAACTGCTTGTAATATTAGTTTTGTTGAGCCATTTAAATTGTTCTTATTCGATTTGTTTATTGCAAACCGTTGCTCATTTTGCCAATAAACCTTATTTGCAGTGGGTGGTTGAATAATTTTGAGGTATTTTCTTGTTAAAGGAAAGTGCATTTTTACACAGAACAAGCTTCATGAAGAGAATCTGTCCCACCAGATACAAGCTCAATCTAAATCATGACAACACTTGACGTCAAGAGCTGGTTTTCGAACCTACAACTCCAAAAGAGGAAATCAATGCCTCATTAATTTACTGAGTAAGCATATAACATGGTTCCTGTGTACAAACTTTGACATCAAAAATCACAGATAAACAAGATATATAGTGTAAGCTTTTTGAGACCCCAGACATCGAAACAAAGTTAGAACGTTCTGGAAAATACCTAAATTGACCCACAAAGGCTTCTTTGTTGTCACCTGATCGTTTACGCTGCACATAGTTGGCAGAAAGTTCCACGAAAATAGCTCTGTAGTCTTTTGGTATCGTCAGGTAGCACTATTATACCAGCATTTTATATTGAATTTAAAAGGCTTCAAATAGAAAAACATTCAATTTAAAAGGCTACACATTAAAAAAGTTATTCCATTTAGAACATAATTGGTAATAGAATGCATTCAATATAATAATGATTTAACTCATTTATTCAATAAAAACAGATTCAACCTTTCAATTTAATAAAACATGATTAAAAAACATGAAAAAATGAAATGTTTTTGCACAAGACGATTTAAAGTCACAATGCAGAGTTAAAGAAAAATGACCCCTTGGGAAAGATAAAGGTCTAAAATGAAGCTCAGAGAGACACAAACATATCAGGAAAGTGACATTTCATATGACAATTGAAGAGACTCATAAAAACAGAGGCACCATAAATAGAAAAAAATGAAACTGTCAAGCAGCAGGCTTATATTTCCAAAAGGCCAGGTGATACTAGAGGCCCATAGATATAGAAAAATGATGAAGGTTATGATGAAATGAGATGAATGAATGCCAAACTGATAAAGATAACATGACTTATAATCTATATTAACCTACAGAGCACTGTAGAACAGGCATGGTAAGTTTAAAAAAAAAAGCTTTTCCCAAAATACTTGTAAGTAAGTAATTATTATTTGTAAAGCGCTTTTCTCAGACCAGGGTCACAAATCGCCTAAACAAGCAAAAACAATACACGGTTAAAATACATACTTTAAAAGGTCAGGACAATATAGAGACAAAAACAACAGCCCCAAGAAAATTACGCCTGCACAAATAAAAAGTCTTTAGATGCTTCTCGAAGGAGTCTTCAAACCCAGAGGGAGAGGAAGATCGTTCCAAAGTCAAAAGGAAACTATCTTACCGACTGCAAATTCACACGAAATCCACATATGTTAGAAGCAAGATTATTTTATGTTCTACTCATGAGCTAATCACAAATAATCCATAATTAACTTTTTTACACCACCCATAAAGGAAAATTAATTTTACTTTATATAAGGGGTTTCTGTATATGGTTCAGCCCATGTTGTGGATGGAGCAACACCTTTTACTTCAAAAGTATTTTTATTTATTTAGCTTTAGTTTAACCCCTTTACAGAAGTCTCACTTTTTATACGACAACGTATTTACATGAAGCAGAGATTATAATCTTTTATCCATTATCTTCATATAAACAAACTCAAGGAATCCTTTGAATGAACCGTGATTTAAACATAAAATAGAGTCACCCTACTAAAACCTGTATCTACAGTATAACAATGACAAAATATCAAGTCAACCTAAAGGTAACAGAGGACTTTAAACCTTTGTGTTGCAAAATGCAGCATTTATATTTTCATTTCGATAAAAAATTGAATTGAACTAAGTATCAAACTAAGAGGTAATTTTGTCAAGTACACTTAAGTACCAGTATAGTAAGTACACCAAGGTATATGTACTTTTAGTGTACTAAAAGGTGTACCAATTTGATATTCTTTATACTAAATTTTAACATTTTAAGTTTACAGAAGTACACTTTCAAGTACACTCATCTCTTTACTGCCAGGTTGCTATGTATGAACTCCAAGTTTATAGATTAGTTTACGGAAGTATAGTTAAACTATACTGAAAGTAAGATAAGGTAAGGTAAAACTTTATTGATCGAAATTGTTTTTTTCCCATAGCCAATACATACAGCAATTTTTTATAATGTTTTTATATTTTTTCATGTTTATTACATATATATACTCCACTCCAAACACACACATTACGTGTGTGTACAAATATAATGTGTACACACACATTACGTTCTTACTATATTACATATATATACTGTATATACACACACATATAGTACATATTATATTATGTTATTTATAATGTGTAATATAGAAATATTTCACATTTCACAGTGAAATACTTTCATGTTTTTATTTGTACATGTATTTATTTTTATAATATAAAGTGCACCATTTTTTATAATACCAATGTAATGGGTGTATACTTTTAGTACATACAGTATTTAAATGCATAACAGAATTACATGGAACATGAACTGGAAATCTTATTTTCACCGGGGCATACGCTCTGATCACTACGACACCAGAACTTGATTTTCTTCTCTTTTTGTGTATTTGTCTTTAAAGTACATCAGGGAATGCAAATACGCACACTTAGTATTTACTGTAAACCTGAACTCCTGCATCACATGTTCATAACTGCAGATTTATAATTGGGTTTATACCTCATAGAAAATGTGGGTACCTAACAATATCACCAAAAGTCTTGCCACCCCTTACTGACTCCCATAATCCTTTGCACAGTTTACTTCTGGATCACCACAATAATATGGTTACCCAAAGGAAAACAAGTACTGTACAGTGACTACTGTGAATTACATTTCATAAATAGTTAGTTTACTATTTTGAAGTATAGTATGTCTAAAGATCAGTAGAAGTATAGCACTTCAGTTATAGTATAAAATAAGTATTTACCCAGTATACTTGAATATATCTTCTTGTTAAATGAATTTATTAGTAAACTTCAAATACACTACTCGAAATTTAGAATAAAATAACTATACTCATAGGACACTTTAATATACTTATTTTGCTAAGGATAGCTAAACTAGAACACAAGTTTAAATAGATGATCATTGTTGCACCTGACTTTTATTTCGTAGCAAAGTAACATTTTAAATCGACCCCCGATTCGATATTTAGATTATATAAATATCGTGGGAAACTTCGTGCAGCAACAACGCTGTCCGGGATGCTAACTAAAGCCGTCAACTATTAGCATCACTACAGGAAGGGATGAGCTCAAAGTAATGAAACGGTACCTTTGACAAGTCATCCTGCGTCCGAGCTCTCAGTGTGTCGTTCACATTTTCTCAGACGTCCATCGCCTCTCGGGAAGTTTTCTTCGTCGGTGTGTATCCGGCGAAACAAGTTGTTAGCAACGAGCTGTCAAACCATGGCGAAGCCAACTACGGCAAGCGAGAAGCCGACACGCGCTCTTGTTGACATCCGTTTGTGTGTGACGTCACAGGGATTTCAAACTGGGAAGTGACGCCATATTTGTATTGCTGCGTACTGCCGCATTTTTAAATGATTGAAAATTAAATAGTGGTGCATATAAAATACATAAAAATGTTTTATAGTATTTACATTTTTATTTAGTTGAATTTTAATAACTTTTTTTAAATATTTTTTTACTGAGCTGTAGTGACATCATAGTTGAATCAAAAACAATTAGTAACTTACCTTTGAAGCAGCTCTAGGTAGTTTTGGTACCTTAATGTTTTGTACAAAAATATTTTCATAAAACTTAAAACTAGTTGAATGACTCATACTGTGACTTGAGGTGTTTTGTGTGGTTTTTATTTTCATTGTGAAAGTTCTTGGGGATGGTGTGAACATGGTACATATTTGTGGTGGTGGTGTGGGGGGTGAATTAAGATTGAAGAACAAAAATTAAAGTTATATTATTTACAAAGCCGTCACAACGCATATCATATTCCATTATCCACAATCTGATTCATTACCTCATCGATATCCATCCTTCATTCAGTCAATGGAATTCAGGAAACAGAAAACTGCTGCAAACCGAGACATGGCAACTTTTGCGACGTTTAGCGAGTGCTTATGGGAAATGTGGGTCTCCCGTCGGGCTAAACACTACCACTTTAGTCTATTGGCTTCACTCGACTTCAAATCGCCTAGAATCGCTTTAAAAGGAAATAAATTCAGTATGAGTTTTCAATGATATATGATTATATTTGAATGTCAGTATTAAGAAAGCCGTCTGTCTATTTGTACTTATTTGTATGTGGTGCAATATGAAAGTATGCAAAATAAACATGTTGTTTTTGTTTATGAATAATCAACAGGGACACACCACTGTGAAAAAACTATATTTGAATTGCCTTGCGACAGCGTGTGCAATCATTTGACTCCGAGGACTGTACTAGGGGACACAATCAAATGAATAATTTGCTTCGCCCACTTCAGTCTCCCAAACAAATCACACAACACAATCAAATTGTCCACAAATTCCAAATTAATCCATGTGGTCATATAAACACCGGCAAATGTTTAGAGAATAATAACTAGCAATCAAGACAAAAAACTATTTAACTCAATTCATAGAAATAAAGAATATGACCTCTTCTTCTTCATTCAAAATAAACGTATTACAATATTAAACAGTATACAATAGCAATGTTTGATTGTTCTTATCTACTTGTTCCTACACAATCTGTGTACACAGTTTATTGTTCTTGTGGTGGTTGCTCAGCGCTTTTATGCATCCAGATATATCCAGTAAATTCTCATTAAAGGGGGATTATTAAAGTTGCCAGCAGGCGTTTCAGTTCCACCCCATCAAGTGTTTGAAACCTTTTACAACACTCCTGATTCCTTAGTTTGTCCTCATGACATTTGACTTGTTTTGACAAATCTATGTTTAATGGTTTAATAAATGTGGAATTGACTGTAACTAATAATTTATGCAAGTTGTTTCCATACGTTTGAGTCAAATACATAGTATGTATGTATTTTCTCTACATGTTGATGACATAAATACTGCAAACATTCCAAGCATTAACGTTAAAAAATTGTGTAAGTTGCATTAAAACTTATCTTGACAAATCCCTGTTCTTTATTAAACGGGCTAGTAAGATATAATGTCAAACAGACTCAGGATTAATAATCACTTCATTATGTTTATTATGTTACCGAAGTGAAATAATTTCCAATTACATTTTTTAAAGATAGATTGTCAAACACTATAATGCCTTTAAAATAATGTTATATTATGTTTGTTTAAGCCTAATAGTTTGGAATTAATTAAATAGTATTAGTTGAATATCCATGTCCCCTCAGCTTTGTGTCTGGATCACAGTGCTAAATAAACTCTTAAAATTAAATTAAATATTAAATATTCTCACGTGTGTGATAATCCTGGTTAGCATGTTTACCCAGAATGAAATATGTACCCTCACACGTTTCACAGCGAGTCGCCTCTATTAGAAATAATACCTCCTTGTAGAGCCGGACACATATTGCACAGTTCTTGCAGAACATCAATATTTTCTTTGAAAGTCCAGTATACTTCTGAAGGACTCGACCAAAAAAAAAGTATAATGCAACATTTCATGTCCATGACAAGTAAATTGCTCACTTTAATTTGAATAGTGCTGTGTCAGCACCCAAGATATCTTAAACAAATTCACCCATTCATACACACACACATAGAGGGCTGTGCGCCAGCAAGCATCTTGCTCAGAGAGACATCGATACAAACACTGGCAACCTTCCAGTCACAGGGCATACCCGTAATAGATAAGTGCTCCCTTAAACCACAGTTGAAGTTGCTTTCTATCTTTCTGCCGCATCATTTCTCTGTCTTACTGGCGTGTCTTTTCATTTATTTCTTTTGCCTTCTGATGTCACAAAATAAATGATATCTAACAAAACTAAACTTTACTTTATTGGAAAGAAACTCAAAACGGAGCTTGTCAAATTCAGACATCAAAATGAAGAAAAAATCGGCCAAACGCAAGACAGACACATTTCAAATATATATTTCTTTGGTCTGTCAGGGCTTTGCTGGTAAAACATCCTGAGAAAAACATGAAACGAAAGATTACCTCTGCAGTAAAAGATGCTGTTGACCAGAGAAAACATGTCGTCTTCCATCAACTGCGTATGAAAGTGTTCAATATCAGCCCTCCTGCAGGCATCTAATCTCCTGCCAAGCCGCTGTCTATTTGACTCTGCCAACCACTTCCTGATTTACATTGCTTCTCATCTTGTGCAACTTTCTTTTTTTTTTTGCACTGGAAAGTGTGTGACGCAACAAAGAAGGGTTAGTCTAATCAAATTTAAAGTAACTCAGATGTTCAAGTTTGGTAGCTTTGACATTTTAACTGGATTTTATAACTATAAGACACATTTCAGTGAAGTTAATGGCAATTCATAAACCAACGTTTAAAAATATTGATCAATAATTGAGCTCATATGTTTCGGAAAACACTAATTATTTGTTATCAAAAAAAAGTTAGTTGAAGTGTTTTGTAGTGAACAAACACTATAAATAAAAAAAATATGAATAAATGTTTTAAACAACAGTTTTTTATGCATACAAAACAAGGCCACTTATGACAGGAATTCAATTCTAGTTGCCAATTTGTAGATAAACAAATAAAGGACATACATTATTGATTCTATGCCCTACTCTGTCTTCCCATTAAAATGAAACCAAAACAAAATCTGAGCTCCACTTTCACAACACTAAATGTACCAAGGGATGTACAACACGGTAAGCTCATATGTAGTAGACATGGGCGAACTTTTTATCATATATTATTGTGCAGCTGCGTCATGTTCAAGTGAAAATACAATGACTGAAGGTCACCATAGCATCCGGCAGAAGCGCATCTTTTCAAGTAGAAAGGCCTGTGACCCTAGTGAGTGCGTGGGCGCCTCAATCCCTTGTCAAGTTAAGGCAGCTTCTACACTGCACAAACAGAGTCCCCATCAAAGTAATGAAAAAAAAAAGGTGAGGGACACACTTGTATATAGAGCAAATATCAAACTCACTGAACTTAAACAAAGTCTTACTTCCCTCTAGATTAAACAAATTGTATGCGTACACTTAAGAAAAAACAGCGTTTGTGGCAGATGGTTTGTTGCTTGTGTTAGGATTAAGATTAAGAGAAAGACAACATAGAATTCAGGTGCCTTATTTAATCAAAGAAAATTAGATAGAAGAAACAAACATTGGCTAATTCCGTAATTAGCAGGAAATAACAAAGCGAGCAGAATGTTTTTCTCTCAGAGACAGATTAATGAATAGTCGCTTTGTTCTTTTCAAATTGAGATTGATAGCATTGTCCATAAAATATCAAAAATTAAACATATTTATTACAAAAGCAAATGAAAGGATACATTACAAACAAAGAGACAGTAATACAATTCTTTATTAATGTACTTGTACAATGTAAATTAAATTGACATTACTGAAGTAACACCATTTTAATTCTTGTTTAGATGTTGTTGCAGATATAAAACATGATTAAAATAATCTTAATCGAACCAATCAATAAATACATCTCATCAATTGCCTTTTTAAAAAAAGTATTACAATTGTTTTTATGGTAAATTGACTTCATGGACGTAATTTATTGTACCATGTAGACAATTGATGCCATAGAAATGTCCCGTTCAATTGTCTTTTCACTTCTGAATTATTTTGGAACACTGGCCTCTGCAGGTGTTCTTGTTTCTCTCTCTCTCTCTCTCTCTCTCTCTCTCTCTCTCTCTCTCTCTCTCTCTCTCTCTCTCTCTCTCTGACTCTCTCTCTCACTCTCAATCTGTGTGTACATGCACAGATGTGGAATCCCTAAGCTAAGAGATAATTGTAATTTAATGTTATTTTAATATTACTGAGTATGTCTGAGTTTTGATGGTTTGGTTTGTACCTTGAATAATGTGGCCATATGTTGTCTGATAGAAAAGCCTGGAGCTGAAGGACGACTAAGCCCCACTACTGAAGATGACCTTCAGTCACTTGATCCTGTTTGCTGTCTCTCACCCCTGAGTGACACAATCCAGACTGAGCTAGTGTGCAGAGAACCCAGCAATCTGCCACCTGACTTACTTCAGGAATCAGAATAAGAAGTTTGTTAGATGTGGCTCTATTTATGAGCTGCCTATTTGACTATATAGTCACTGTTTGCAGTTTTTTCTAATGCTCAAAATAAATATGTATAGCTGATTACATGGAGGAAGCCAACAGTCTCTTTACTCAAGAGATTGTGTTCCACTGGTAAACAGTAGTTACCCCCTGAAGACTTATTGGTAGTATTATCCACCAGTCATCCTAGCACAAGATGAACGGATTATTAAAACATTTCTTACAATGTTTACTATAGATAGTTGGAGACCATTTTATTATAGCAAAGCTGAACCTGTCTCATCTGAATTGCGTAAAATGACTGTCGCACGTTTTGCTCTTTTTATTCTCGATTCATATGATCTTTTCCGTGCGTTCAGTGGAAGAGGCGGGAGCTCTGATTGGCTGCTGTGCATGTCAATCAAATTTTCAACCAATCGGCACAATAACCATTTGATTAATATGCACAGCAGCCAATCAGAGCTCTCTTTACTATTTTCTTATATCATATTTTATTAAATCACGCGATCTACTCGCAACAGCGTCGATCGCGATCGACGTATTGTCCACCCCTGAAACAAGTGATAATATTTTATGTTTTATCTGAAAAGCCGAAATCTGCGAGCCAGATGCAATCATCAAAAGAGCCACACCTGCGAGCCATAGGTTCCCGACCCCTGTACTACATGATACTGTCATGTAACTTTGAAATCAACTGGACCCAAAGAGAATGAACTTGAGGCACAATTAAGACTATTTATTAATTTCTTTACCACTTAATCCCTCACCGGGTTCTCAGGGGGGCTCGAGCCTATCCCACGGAGTGTCCGGAGAATCCCACGCAACAACAGGGAAAACATACAAACTCCACACAGAAAAGTCACAAGTTTGCTACCTCCTGACCTGACCTGGACTTCCGACTTTTAGCAGCTACTTTTTTCTGACCAGGGGCCCATCAGGCAGTTAACGAAAAAGTGTGACAGGTGCGGGGAAAGAAGAACTAGACAGTAGTTTTGATTTCGATTTTCGATTCAAATTGATTCTAATTTTTCCTACCCATATTTTGTGTTTGATATTACCCAGAAATAAACATTTCTTGATTGGGAGAAACAGCAGTAACGCACACTTCATAAAGTTAATGTATTTATTAACAAAGTCCTTTGATAAGAAGTTGAATCCAGGCATCACTACTGGTTATTTGTAACAATGAAAACCTGCGATTTAAAGTCAGGTGCGCTTAATAGTCCGGAAATGATGGTAGCTAACAACCTAGTTTAGAAGTTTAGACACTGTGACACCACGGACTAGAACCAGGTACTGGCTTTCAATCTTTTCTTTTATGGGCTAGAGTACGAGGCCATTTTACCTGGAAAAAAGCTCCACAAAACACAAAACGGAGAATCATGTCATGGATTTTTATCATGAGGGCTGGTACACTTTTCATTGTAGATTGCATCATGAGAAATAAAGGTTTTCTGTATGTATGTGTTTGAGATCTGAGGTAGTCCAAACCATACAACCTCTCAGTTAACAAAGTGGGTACAAGGGTGACAATGTAGTTGACAACTTGTAGATGATAAATGATTAAGTATGAATGAAAAACAACTTTAAAGAGTAAATTAATCCTGATCGTGTGCTTGCTCCGTAAAATGATTATTTTGACAAATTCTGAATTTTGAGCTGTCAAAATGTTGTGGAATGAAAAATACTTAGATATAATAAAATATTACCCTGAATGTAAGTGAGGCAAAATCCAAATCTATTGGTGCCTATTTTTCTATATAGTCACAGTTTTTTCTAATGCTCAAAATAAATACGTATAGCTGATTACATAGAAGAAGTCGACATCGGGATTATGAATTCAGCCAACTATCTTGGTAACCAACTTAATGGTTTTGTTGACTGTCTCTTTACTTAAGAGCTTGTGTTCCACTGGTAAACGGTAGGAACCCCCTGAAGACTTATGACTCGTTGGTAGTATTATCCACCAGTCATCCTAGCACAAGATGAACTGATTATTAAAACATTTCTTACAGTGTTTACTATAGATAGTTGGAGACCATTTTATTATAGCAAAGCTCCATGAACCTGGCACATCTAATACATGATGTGATTTTGCTTGTGGAATCCACTTGAAAGACTTTTCATTCAGAAATGCTGAGGAAGCCAAATCCATATTTTAGCACTTTAGTTTACACGTATGACATTTCCTTCATGATGAGACAATAACTTTTGCAGAAAGTAACCTTAAAAGTAGCTTGTGCCAGCAATATTTGCAGCAGGTTGTAAGGAGAGAATGCAGACGTAACTGTATTGCACAGGGTATTATCTGGTGTTCATCATAAAAAGAATCAGCAAATGACATTAGACTAAACTGTTGGAGTTGTAATCGGCTGGTGCAAGAGAAAAACTCTCATTCCCTGAAGCTTCATATCTGCTGTTCCACTTGGACGGAAACCAAAAGTCCCCAGGAAAAAAATCTCAATTGAATTCTAGTTCTTATTCACTTTTTCAAACGGGTGTATTGTGTTTTTTCAAGGACCACAAATGCTTAATGGTTAGAAAAATAACCTAAAAGGAACAGTACATTAGAGTTATATGTTTGACAAATGTGGTTGCTTTCTTGCTATTTCACCTGTTTTCTTAGTTTTCTTAGATAGTAAACAATTTGGTTGTTTCTTCATGGATTTAATTCATCCTTTATTTGTTTTCTAACTTTAAGCCTTTAAATAAATGAGGAACAAATAGTGAGAGGTTGGCAAGACTTATATAGTGATCATTTTCTTTCTGACATAAAAGAGGTCAGAGGTCACATAATCCATCATATTCAATTTCTTGTGACAAAATAACTCCGATAGAGATGAACAGATATCAGCACAACCTTAGAATTGATGTTCTACACTTATGTCTGGATTGTTTCTAAGGTTTCATCAGCATCAGATAAATTCATCTTTATGTGCAGTGACAAGACCTATTGTTCATTCCACTTGTCTTTAAGTGAAAATAGAAAGACAGACATATCCTCTAAAGATGTAAGCTTTTTCTTTTTCGGCTGGGTGTGTAGTTAATTTTACGTCTTTCTGCCAGCCTAACACACACACATATATACATACATATGCAAATAAGTCCATATTTAAATGGCATTATGTATTATTACTGAAATAGTTGTGAAGATTGATTAATTATTAAAGTCAATAATATAAAATTGACATCCAGAATAAATAATATGTGACATTGTGACAGCTGCTGGAGTTTATCACTGTGAAACAGTCGGGATCCAGTTTGAAGAACCAGAAACTGCAGAAAGCACTTTCCTCTGTATGAAGCAGAAAGCCTGTTAGTCATGCTCTATCTCCATCAGAGAGGTTTATCAAAGGCATCACTGTGGAAATTCACACTTGTCTGGTTTTGTTTAAAGATTTAAAAGTTTCCAATTCGCTCAAACACATCTGCTCCCTGTCAATTCTACTTTCAGTAAACAAAGGTTGTGCTTTAATCAACTATCGCGCACCAGTAATTGAATAAAATAATTTCCAAGAAGCCCTTCAAATTGTCAGCATTACTTATAATTCGGTCTGTTTGGTTTAATTAAGGAATAATACATATAACAAGGCTGATAAATGTTTCACTTTACAATATTTACGCTTTGAGTCCATCACAGTTTAACTAAGTAGTCTCTAACTGTCATTTTCTGCCCCAATTGCTGAATAATAACACATCATTTTCACACATCAACCTTAATTTAGGCCGTCCAAGCAAAACTTAATTTCTGCAGCAAATCACCCAATAATCTGAAACTCACTATCAAGAGTAGGAAACTAAGATCACGTCTAAACCTGCAATATCTAAAAAAAATAAAAACCTTAAAATTTAAGAGATTAGACATGTAGATTTAAAAAGTTCACCAAACTATAAATAAGCTTTAACAATTTTTTCCAAAAAAATAGGCATTATCGCAATTTCATATGAATCAACAATCAGGCGATAACAAAACTAATAACTCGTAAAAAAATAAAAGCAAAACATTATTTTATTTGCATTTGTTAAAATACAACAGCATTAAACAACAATTTAACATGTTCATGCACATTTCAGTTTGTGCACATTATTAACATGATAAATAGCACAGGATCAAAATTTATTTTAAAGTTTTAGCATATTTGACATTTTATTTTGTTAACATTGATTTATTACCAACGAAATACAATGTCAAATCACATACACAATACCAATCACTCACCAAAATGGTCCTTACTAAGTTGAAAATAAAATCCATCCTTTTCTTTTTGAATTCTGCCAGTCACTGTCTGAAAGTTTTTGTTTTCTGTTCACAAGCCTGAAATAGGGATGAAGTTGTTTCTTTCACGATTAAATCTGCGGAGTAATTGGACTTCAGGTCAGCAACCACAAAGCATTGCTGTTGCAGTTGTGTCGAAAATCTACCATGTCAGCAGGTTTGGCTTCATTAAGCCCTTGATTGATTTCGCAGGAGGTTGCATGACCTCTCACTTCAGCGTCAGGCACCGTTGTTCCTGTCACTTGAACTTTTCCCCGGATAAATCGTGTTTTTTAAGAACCTTGTAACTTGTAAATGGACCAGGAATTAATATCTTCACTTTTCCTAGTTCCTTTTGAAATACATTTATGGTCAATCAGTCAATATATAATCATGGAATATAAAACAAGAAATTATGGATACCTTTACGTGGAAAAATAAAATTAATTTGTTTCTCAACATGGTTGAATAATGTTTTTTTGACAAGTCTGTTTCATTGGTTGTGAATATTAAAATAACAATGTAGTGAAATATCTCAGTCTTTCCTCATGGAAACACATCGCAAGATTTAGACTTCAAGTTTAGCAGCTACCACTAAAAACAAGCTTGAAATGCAGAATTGTATGGAACAATTGCTAATACCGAGGCTTCAATACAAGGTGGACATTACAGACGAGTACCATGGAGGTACTTCCATGTTTGTCTTTTTGGACAGCGATGAAGACGAAGACTGCTGAGCTCCGTTCGCTAAGCTAAAATGATTTTTGCCTATAACTATAATGACTATAGATAAAGGAACTGATTTGTCTGAAAATAATCCCAACCCTGATGAGGGTGAGTAGCAAATGGCCGTTTAATGAGTTTTAGGACCACATGTTTCCCCCAAGCCTTGAAAGGAGCATGTCCATGGTACACACCTGCTGTGAACGTCTGAAAATCAACATAAACCTTAATGTTCCACACAGCAAATCTCACATTTGTTGTCCTCGGCAATCTAATGTGATCACTATTTTCCATCAACTTTATTTCACTGCAGAGAAATTGCTTGCCCTCTATGCTCTGGAGCACAAGTCTGTCCAGAGATCAGCCTTCTAGCTGAGCTGGCTCCTCTCTGATCACACTGCAGCAAAACCCAAGATTTATTGATCCAAACCTCCAGCTTTGGGAGCAAAATTTAAAGCTGTTTACTTAAATGCAAAGCCTAAAAGTTGTTGAAAGGTGTATTAAGTTCTGTTGGCAGGAACACAAAGATGCTTTGAACGTGACATTTTGGCTATTAAACCTTGGACCGGACACCTGGTTCAGACGGCTTCCCTTTGGATGTGTTACAAGCATAAATTAACAGGAGGAGATGCAGGGAGGGAGCCGGACAAGTGAGAGGGGTCGCATCTCCATTTGAGGATCCCGTGGGATGTGTGCGTGGAGCTGGTAGACAGAAGAGGAATCTCTGCTGCTCGTTCTTGCCTGCTCCTGCAACACTGCCAAAATGTAATTAGCACTTGGAGCATGACTTTCTATTTGTTGGTCATTTTGTTCAGCAGTGTTGGATGAAAGCGGCACGATGGTGACGGAATGCTGCCCCCCTACTACACTAATGATTCAGGTTAAAAAGTCCCATGAGGCATTGTTGTGTGTGGTTTGCATGAAACCAGGCAATATTAAGAATCAGCTTATTTATGTAACTACTTTTAATTTCCCCAAAGGGCCACTTCACAGATCGATGTCGGGGCTGATCCAGTAGCCTTAAGCAAATAAATCTGTCAGGTGAAGGAAGAAAGACATTTTTGTAGACTAGGGAAGCACTGAGACAGCACATACCTCTGGCAAGGAGATGGTTTTAAATAAGTAGTAGAACATAGAATACAGTAAAAGTAATAAAACAGTGCCATAACCACTATACCAGCAGATAGTTAGGTACCCAAAGCTCAAGCCCTATAGCGTTACTTTTATTGTGATTATATTTTGAATAGTTACTTCCCTTTTCTCCCTTTCTTTCTACATGAACCTGACTAATGGCACAGCAATCACCTACAGCTAGTGATGGGTTAATAAACTTAGAGTTTCATCTAGTATCAGAAGGTTTTAAGCTATTATATATCCTATTCGTTTTATATTATGCTGTGCATAATGATGACAGATATGCAGAGAAGGTATCACAACAGAATGAGATACATTCCTTCTAGCATAACCTTTGTGGAATTCTACAACTTTAGAGAAAGCAAAATATTCTCTCTATTTTAGTGTCATGAAGACCAGTCATTTTTCCTATTTCGTGGTTTAAGTGATGCATGTTGTCATTGACTCTCCGGATGTAAATCACAATCACAATCATAAGACTTGAGAACAAAACTGTTTTGGTTTGAAACCTCAGCAAACAGCAGTGACGTTGTAGTTAGCTTCAATGCATCTCTTTTTTCAAGGCGGCCTTTCCATTTAAAATCACAACAAATAATGACAAAAAAAAAAAAATTCTGGTGCTATCCATGGATGACTGCTTGTAGGGCAACCCTTGCTGGGGTTGTTTGAGACATCCACCTGTGTCTGCAGTGGATTTGTTAGCTTTAAGATTCAGAGAGTATTTAGAGAGAACTTAAGAGAGTATTTGTATACATAAACTATTTAGCCTAAATGGTCTTAAGTCTTCCAAAGTTTATTTTGACTAGTTCTGTGCCGAGCATGTTTTTTGGGGTTGGCTAAAGTGAAGGCTCAGCTGTAGTTAGGGTCTGAAAAACCCTCACCAGCCCTAGCAGCCTCATGGGTTTTACACCCACACATTGTTCTCTACCCTGCCCCCAGGTAGCAATACTGTGTACTGTTATCTCACACTGGCTCTCATCTGGTTGATTGGTTTTTGGAATCACTTGGAAAACCATGACCTGGTTGAATGTGTCGTGGCTATATGATCCCACAAAGGAATATTCAGTAAGCTGCTGACTTGAAACAAGACCTGCTCTGAGAAAGCTCTCTAGGCAAGAGACGTGATGTGGATTGTCTCTGTTCGTGCCCGCAAGCCGTTATAAAGAGTTCTTTTGTGAAAACCAAACTATGTCCTGTTGATAAATGCCAAAAGGACAAGACTATCAATCATCTTAGACTGTCTCAGAGAAAATGGTCTGCACACAGTTGAGTGAAATTGGACTAGAAATTGACCCCTTAAGAAGTATCATGATGTAAGGAATATTCGAAGTAGGTATGCCACAACAACAAAAATATTTATTTTGGTTGATTGTCCTTTTCGTTGTTTGTAAGAAATTTCAAAAGCGAATTATAGTCTGTAATGCCATAACAACAGAAATCCAGCGTTGTGTTTACAACCCTGGCAATATGTTGCCAATGTTTTCTGATTCTGTAACAGGCCTTTGTAGACTGTGCTACAATACTGCTGGCCTTGCATAACTTAAGAGCCTCATCCCAAGGTCAAGACTTGGAACACAATGAGTAGGTGGGGTTTATCTTAACAATACACACCCACGATAAGAGCTGGCTGCTAATGTACGAGGATAATACATTTAACCCTTGTCATGTGAGAACTCCGCCACTGCATATGTATTTCTAAAAGCCAAGGAGGTTGTTCTCCTTGACCCAGAGACAACACAAGGGATACCTCAAACCCATTTTTTTTGGGACAGCAGGTCACCATGCCCCAAAGATAACACAATGTTATCAACATTATATATAAGTAGGGATGCTTTCCTTATGATATATTTATAGTTATACAAATATTTGATCAAAAGTTCAGAGGGTATTTTTACTTACGACAGAAAATAAATCTTAGACCCAAATACCCTGAACTCAATTACTTAGCACCTAGATCCATATTTCCCTTGTCAGAGTTGGCAGCAAAAAAGTGTTGACCTTCAATGGCAGCATGAGAGAAAATGTAGATGTGAGAAGGCTCAATTTTGTTCAATCAATAGGCTTTTTATAGGATGAGCTCGTCTGACAGAGGAGCGGCAGCATCTTTACTCCCTGCAACACATCACAGACGCAGTCTGAATCGTCGCGTATGGATCAGAACGCTGGGGCTCGTTTCATCATTGGATTGTGCTCACAGCTTCGTGGCTCAGGTATCCAGTTTCTGAAACATCAGAATCCCGTTTGATCCGACCCCAAAGTGAATGTGTGACAGCTCTTCTGTCTTATTATGCACTCCAGTATATGAGGTTTAAATTTGACACGCCAGATTCGAGCGCTTCATTCTAATTGGTATCCCACTGGTTATGACAAATGCTTCTTATGGGCTGACAGAGCCGAAAGTAACTAATTGCCCGGAAAATAGAGCTCTGACAGAAATCTTGAGTGAATTGAGGTGAACACATTAGAAAATGGTGAAAAAAGGAAAAAAGAACAAAGACAATTATTATTCAAGGATCATTTCATGTCTTTAGTATACATTATATAATGATGTAGTTTCTCTTGTATTACTACAAATATGATGAGCAGCCTTTCCAACATTTTCCAAAAAGGGTTTCCGTATATTAAATGAATATTTGAATGGATACTTTTTTTCAAACATGTGAATAAAAATAAAAATACACTTAAACTAGTTGAGGAATAAAATTATTAATTATTATTAAGTCTAAGCACTTCTTCACCTAGTACATAGTACTATAGGTTTACCTATTTTTGACAAATTAAAAAACACCTTCACTTAAAAAACAGTTCAGATCAAAACCTATTGCGACTCATTCATTCAAGCCTGAGCAGAACAAGTTTGTGTGTAAAATTTGAACAGCAGGAAATTTACGACATTTTGGCATTCATCAATATTTTAGTAGCTCTGATCTTGTGTTAGATACTCAGAAACTCTACACCTGCTCCTGAGCACTTGCAGGAATGCACACAAATAATGTTTGTCACTATTGGAAATGCACATTTAAAATTCATATTGGATCGGATCGTCTGTGTATTTATCATCTGAAAGGATAGTTATGTTAGGATGATTAACGACATCTGTCCCTGTGCTTGGGCTGTCCTGTGAATGTCTGATCCTGACAATAAAATGTATATCTTTAACTCAACAACATAAAGAAGAAAATAAAGTGGAAACTCAAATGTGTTTCTAAATTACACTTCACCCAAAGTTATTTTGCTTCTGTTTGTTACTTAGAGGCCCAATCCCATTTATCCCCTTACCACTCATTTTTAACACTCAAACTTAAAACCACATACAACATCGGTAGTTGTCCAAACTTGTCGACATGAAATGACGTAAGGTTTGGAAACAAAAGGAACGACTAAGGTGGTGATGTCATGATCGTGGGATTTAGGCATATTTTAAAGTATGTCAGCTGCCAGATGCATAAATGTTTATTGTTTATTGTTTTAAAAGTTTTTTTTTCGATGCAGGCATTCATTATTCTGGATCAAACGCAGGCATGTAGAATATAATACTTCAAACACATATTGTTGTCGGTTAGCTTGCCTTGCCGAGCCAAGTTAACTTTAGAAATGTTGAACGGTAATATTGTATCAATCCATTAGAAATAATGTCTTTAAGCTAAGCTAATTTATTGTTTGTTTGACCTGTGTTACAATTTGATTTGCCTTGTATCACATGTTAGCGTCTTTAGTAGGTTTTTGAAGAAAAGGTAAATTAAGTAGTGGTAGTAGTTTATGTTACACGCAATTTGGTTGTTTTTTTTAAAGATCTAGTAAAATCTTTCATGTGATCCTACTAGATAAGTCATTCAATAATTATTCATTTAAAAGATTAACCAGGACGTTCTGATGCACAAATTGTGAATTTGGCTCTCAAACTGAAGTCCTTGTGCACCAACAGAAACTATGCAATCCCCAGAAATATGGAGGTCTGTATATAGTTTGCAGTTTGAGTCAGAGTGATGTGTGATGTGTGTCAGCCTGGTGTTCTGCCTTTCCCTCCAAGTTAGCCTCTTTGATGAACTGCCTGTATAATCAACATAAAACATTTATAGCAGAATAGTGAAAAATATGCATGCGGTCATGCATTAATATCTAGTAAGGAAACAACAACTGTATGCCTGACAAAGTAATCATATCCCACATATGTTAATGGCCTTTATGAACTAGTTGTAGTCAAACCTGTAAGTCAGTAGATTTGTTTCTGTAACCTTCGGTTAGTTGAGGTTATTATAAGTAGATATTCAACAAAATACAACTACAGACGTGATCAGGGAAAATATCATATTAACATGCCTATTGAGATCGCTAACGTTTAATCAAAACACCAGCAGTAACTGTCATTAGCACTACTTGACGCGGCTTTTTACTGTTACATATTAAATAAATATCGGTGCATGTGGGCCGTATCTTGATAAAGCATCTTTACCACATAGGAAAAAATACATTTTGAAGCTTAGCACTCAACACTCAATCTTCGCAGGAGCGCAGATTTTGAGTTTGAGTGTTGAGATTGAGTGTTGAGGGGGTAAATGGGATTGGTCCCTACTCCCATTTCATTCAGTGCTGTTCTTCTCTTCTCTTCTGTTCTTTAAGTCAATTACCAGTACAGTTTGTGAGTCTACAGGCTTATGTAGTTGCATCTTTTCTAAATATTTTTTAGTTTAGAATTGAAGTTGTTGTGTTTGTAGTGGAGTTCAAATATATATTTTCTTTTCTTTTGATAGTAGTACAGTTGTGAAAGTCAGAGCGCTGGTCCAGAGGGCCATCAGAGGATAAATATATAGACGATCTAATGGTATCCCTAACAGAGAAACTGCTGTAGCTAAAAAAGCTCTTGGAAATTTGACTGGCATCTTCTGGCAAACACTCCACATGGTATGGAACTACTAAACGTTTGACGAATGCCAAAATGTCCTGCTGCTTTTTTACACACCTTTTACACACTCTGCTCATGTTTCATGAATGAGACCTAGGAAATCTAAAAGAGAACAGAAAATACAGTAAAACATTCACACACACAACGGGTCAAATATTAAAACTCCCCCAACAGAGTTCTTCAACAACAAAAGCAGCCAATTACCAAACACATGGAATTCTTTGATCAGAAACACTGGTTTGCAGGTGGAAAATTACTGCAAGTGAGTGCTGATGAGTTTAAGCCGTGTGCCATCAGTCAAGTATAGAGGGAAAACAAGCAAGTGACCAGACAGAGTAAAACCAAGATTAAAAGAAACAACATTTCAAACAGCATAATCATGTTATAAACATTCAACAATGATGGCTATCTAAGTGTTTATACAAAATTCTAGACTGCCAAATGTAAATACATTTTATCTTCTATGTTTTCATATGATCACAGACTTGGCTCGTCATCTGCATCAACTATTATCTGACTGAGAAAAACTTGGAAAAAAAGGACACGATGTTTTCCCCTTCATCAGATTCAGATTCCTTCGTCTATGCCTTGGCTTGGAGATGTTCTGCTGAGCAACATAAAGGAAATTGTCTTGACTATTTTTGACGTGAAGGGTTTGGTTAAGGGCTCCGGAAATAGATATTTCAGAGGAGCCCTCCATAAAATAAATGTACATCTGTCTGTATCTGTTTATGCCGCCAGCAGAGGCTCGGATAGCAAAACAACCTCTGGTCATATGCTTGTCAAAATTTTTGCAGATTAAATATTTATGTGGTTTTATGTCAGAGGGATGGAGTATACTAGCTTGCACTTTCATTTTTAATGGCATTCGTTTGAATTCTGCTTTACTTTTTTTAGCATAGCTTGCACTTTAAGTAGCATTAAATAACATTTATTCACAATTTAGGATTTAGAAAATATTGCTACATGGTTTTTAATGGTTCTTTTTCCATGCCTGGTAAACCAATTCCAAACTGTTGTATTTTGTAAACAAATACATATGCATACAGTGGTAGGCAGAATTAAATCATTAAGCAACAGTTTTAATTAACAACAAAAAACACTGAAGTAGGACAAGAATAACTACTCTGCAAGTCAAAAGATTCTACAAAAATGTATTTGAATAAAAAAAATCTCAACGTTCTAACTATAAAATGTACTTATTAACTGAAAGTGCCCATAACAGAAGGAACAAATGAAACAGGCTTTCTGTCAGAAAACTTCTGACAAAACCAACTAATAACTCAAAATGAATCTTCCTAAGAGAAAATGTTATACAGAAAATAAAACATGAAAATACTTATCTCCAAACTAGGCAAAGCTGTGAACAAGGCTGGATGCATTCGACGAGACGTACAAAAATAGTGGCGAGGACAAAGACAATATACACATGAGGAGGACAACAAACAAACAAGGTTACTTTTCAAAATGAAACCGGAAATTCACCAGACAAGAACCCCAAGGTAGATGATCCCTCACTGCGGTGTGACTGTTTATATATCAATCATGAAGACAATAAAATGATTTAAAACTATCCCTAAATAAAAAGAGCCATGCATATTATATTCTTATTCTGATCATTAACACAATTATCTGAATTGTCTGTCTGTTGACCTTCATTTCAAACGTGGAGCATAACTTCCTTCAAAGGATTAAATTATTTTAGTCAATATGTGGCCAGAATTCCAATGTTGTTGTGAGAGCAAGAGATAAAAAAGCAAGAGGTTAAAATTGGGATTTACCTGAAAAAACAGCCAAATATGTTGAAAGACGCTAAGTTCTGGTTCAGTTGAATGTAGGAAAAAAAGTGTTTTTGAAGATTGGGTTGACATCTTTTTGATCTTAGAATCTATTCTGAGTTGTAGGATACTGTCTAGACTGGATGCTTGACAGATGAATGGATCGGTTTAATAATGAAAAGCTGAAAACTTCCTTTTGGTGCACATTTTTGAATGATCAGTTTATGATCTTCTGACCACATAAATACAGTTAGCACTTTGCCCACGTCTGAATGCGTAAAGTACATTTATCTTTTAAACCCATATTTTCTGGGTAGATGTGTGAAAAAAGATTATTAGTTTATACCACATTTAGAGCGTTTTACTGAACAAGGTTTGTGAGCTTTAGCTTTAGTTTGCTGCATTAATGAATATAACACTTTTTCAATCATAATAATTTCTGTGTAAATTAAAATAAATCAAAGATGTTATTTTGAAAAACCTCTTGCACTTGTTTGAAACAGGTACAAACACTAAATACACAAACAATATTAAAAAACATTTCCCGACTCAAATGTTCAGTTCGACACTCTACGCCCAGACCACCGATCCGGTTCCTGTCTTGCCCTCATTCCAACGACAAGGTATCCACACATCGTGACCCACTCACTGTCTGCATATCTCGCTTGTCCAATCTTCAAGTTCAATTCTTCCACTTCCATTCATCCAGTGGTGCAAAGTTTCCGCCCCAGTTTGCTGGTGACCGTACACCACTGGTCGTCTTTTCAAAGCTGAATGGCCACTGATTTAAGATGAAGTCTGAGAAGAGGTGTGGAGTAAATTAATTTCATACACCAGTAAGCCTGAAAACCCAGTTCTGACTCTGCAGTCTTTCTGATTGAGGCCGACACGTGGGCAAGTGTGTTATGCTAATCTGGCATAGCACAACATCTAGTGTTGCACACAAAATACACGTATGAATTCACTCAACTGTGTGTTTATGACATCTTCTTTTTTTTCATCCGCACCTGACCTAAACACTTTGAGCTATTTAATGCAGAAGTGGTCGCCCTCACTTGTGTAAACAGCGTATTTTTCATACCGACAGCGGGTCAATGTTGGCAATGATTGTGTTTTGGCTGCTGGAATTGAGCCATCACCGGTGGCTGTGATGAAGCATGAGTGGTTAGATATAAACTACGGAAGGTGACAAGAAGATAATTGCTCAATTCTAACCCTGCTCAATCTTTCCAGCCATAAATAACATGAAGAGGACCATTTTAGACTAATGTGAGGAAGATACCTGCCAAACAAGAGTCAATCTGTCCCGGTTGGTTTATTGCGGTGCCAGCTCTATACGCAATAACATGAGGAAAAAATTCCTTCACCAACTTAAATGTTGTTATTTTTACTTCAAAACTGGCTCAATATTGAATTGAATCATATCACATGATGTGTTCAGTATAACATTTTGCAGTTTTAATGAGTTAAAAATATGTTGAAGTATTATTCAGAGAGATTTAAGAGTAGTTGATACAGATAGAAATGGAAACACAACTAGAAGGTTGGTGGTTCCCATGCTTCTGGGGGTTTACTCTGGGCACTCTGGTTCCTCCAACAGTCCAACAACATAAAGAGCCTCTGTTACCAGAGTCTATGTAAAAAGAAAACAATGTTGATATTCATTTTGTTGATGTTTAGATGCTTGTTTCAGTCAAATGTAATCAAAAAACCACACCTGTAAGTAAGTAAAGTGAAGGTTACTTGTAAAGCGCCTTTCTAGACCAGGGTCACTAAGCACTTTAACAATCAAAAACAATACACAGTTTTAATATAGACTTTAGAAGGCCAATATACATAAGACAAACACAGGATTCCCAGAAAATAATGGAAAAACCTGCACAAATAAAAATGTCAGTAGACGCCATCAAACGCAGAGGGAGAGGAAGATCGTTCCAAAGCTTAGGAGCAACAGCCTGGAAGGATTTCTCTCCTCTTGTCCGGAAGCATGTGTGAGGAGCCATCAGCAGATTCTGATCCACAGATCTAAGAGCCCGAGCTCGGGTGCAAGGCCGGATCTGTGAGTTCTTCTAAAGGAGTGGGTCAGAATTCTAGCTGCAGAGTTTTGTATTAACTGCAGGCGAGACAGCTCCTTCATGGAACCATCTTGCTATTTAATTATTTTTCTGTTTATACTGTATCTGATGTTTTTTTTGGTCTCCCTGTGACCAGGGAATCCAATGTAATAATAATAATAATAATACAAATGAAACATCATATTTTTATAGGACTTTTTAGGACTTAGAAAGATGCTTTACAGACAAAGGACAAGTACAAAAAGAGAATACGAGTATGCACGCGGTGGTTTTTTGTATGATTCTGAATGATTTAAAAGTTTCGAGTGAGTCTAAGTTCCTGATGGATGGAGGGAGTGAGTTCCAGAAAGTTGGGGTGGCTGCGGAGAAGGCCCCTGTATGAGGAAATCAGTATTAGAACATGATTGATTATAATAAAACAGAATTAGAAATCTACACAAACTAGCATCAGTCATTCATTTTCTCATGCAATTTCCCCAAACATTTTGGGGAGTGAAAGCCTCCTGAATTGAAGCAGGTGTTTTTCTTTGTTCTCCACGGTGGGCATGGTAACCTTGAAAAGGACTTTTGTTGTATCGTTGTCTGGAAATTATAAACCATTTGGGTCTGACTCGAGTCAGAACGTCACAGTACAGTCTGGCCCAATGTAATGTTATGATTGAAATCGGACCCACACGCATGTAGAATCAACAGACAAAAGGCAAAGGCGTAGTTTACAGAAAAGTTTATTGCAAAACTTAATGATCATAAAACAAATAAAAAGATCCACGAAGAGTCTGAGGAAGACCTTTTGCAATGAAGAAACTTTGTGAAGAAAAAATTGTTGCCAGACATTACAAATTATTATTTAACCAGGCCACGTTATCAAACGTTATATGTTTTAGATGTATACGTCTGTGAAGTGTGTCTATGAAACGTCACAATGTATATATATATCTTTATACTAAAATAGATGCTGCCATAACAGGTGTGATAGAAAGGGGAGAGGAGTACCGACCTCATACAAACATATGCCAAGAATTGTATTTTGTAACCTACCTAGACGTAATAATACAGAAGGCAGAGAAAAATCAATCAAATTGTATTGTCTGGAATCATACTGTAAGACTGCAAATAGGGACTGCAATGTTTAGAGCACATGATGAAGCTAACCTTGTGGACAAATATATGGGAACAATAGTTCTCGACACAGTGGTGCTGTCCTTCAAAGCCTACCACTGCACTAACATCCTGTTACTTTGGAAACTACAGAAGAATAGTGGACGTTCTTCACAGTTCCTCATCATAACTATAACTATCTGTTCCAAGACCTCACATCATGTTTAATCTGAGGGCGGCACCTACTGACCTATGAAAAAAACAGTAAATGTAATGAATTTTTAGAAAAAAGCCATTTTTATCTGAGATTTTATCGAAACATAATAAAGTTATTGTTTTCTAATTCACTTCAGAGTTAAACCAACAACAAAAAAGTCACTGACTGAAGTATCACACCTGATATAACAGTTAATATGCACGAATATACAAAGGTGCACTTTAAACTTAAATAAACTCTCCTTATTCAAACGTTATCTCAAGATTGAATCCTACAATCACATAATTGGTTTGGACCACCGAGACGCTTGTTTACCAAGGAACAGCAGATGAGGCGGCAGATATAAGGTCTGGCCAAGATTCCTTCAACCAAACAGAGTTAAACACACCAACACAGTCTGTTCCTGCAAAATTAAACATCGCCAGTCAGCTTTCACGCCAGACAGGCTGGTGTTAGTCACATGTGAACCATCCACTTGTCCTGCAAATGGAATCTATTAGTAATAACTTTCAAACGGGTGATGAATAATGGAGGACATGTGGTGTCTTGTACTTCCTTTTTGATGTTTTGACAAATGGTCTGAGCATTTAAGAAAAGCCTGGGAAGAAAAAATTGTCTTTCTCTTGGTACAAAAAAAACACTGACACGTTCAGTACAATTCCTTCCGCATTTTATTCAATGTCTAAGCAACCATCTGGATTAATGTGCGGAAGCATTCGTCCTGTTTCTCCTCTTGCTTGAATGGAGGAATGTTGATGCTACAGCTGAAGTGACACTTCGCTGTCATCTGTCCCTCATTTGCCAGGGAAAAGAACAAACACGAGCAGCTGTCCTGACCTGCAGGAAACTGTCTGCGCTCACCTCTGGGTAAACAAGGCGGCACTCCATGCGAACGGCGAGAACATTATATGCAGCTGAATCTCCCTTCAAGCTGGCGTGCTAGCGGATCCCTGCAGCGAGAGAATATATAAGACAGGAACAATGGCACGAGAGCCAAGGCTTAAAGATACACTTTGTAGATGTGATTTTATTCTTGCACGGAGGTAAAGCCAAGATCATGATTTATCTTCCAGCTGCTGTATTTGCCACATACTTCATCAAACGCTTATCTAGGCTATGAAAAGATATCTTTCTCTGACCAGTAAAATCATATCTGACTGAGGAATAAGCTATTTTTATTATTTAATCACTTTGATCATTTATATTTTATTTTTATCATCCATTTGTTTTCAGAACCTATAGTTGAAGTTTTTTTGTTTTGTTTTGTTTTATTTATTTAATTTATACTGATCTTTCTGTTCTCATGTTTGCAACTGCCTGCATTCTGCTTTGTTTTTATTGAGACTATAGACTAACTATAGAATCCATGAATTTTGTTGGCCACCTTGACCCAGAGTTAAAGAAAAACAAATGTCTTTGTAGTATGCCTTGTGTTGTCTCTGGGTCAAGGTGAACAACCTCCACCACTGCATATGTATTTCTGGAAGCCAGGGAGGACATTCACCTTGACATGTTGGGAACACAAGGGATACCTTGAACACATTTGTCTTCAGGCCTCCGGGTCACCTTGACCTTGGGATAACAAGAGTTAAATAATAGTATAGTATAATAGTTTAAGATATACATCAACTACGCCCAATTGGTCGATAAGAATTTTTTTTCCCTCTGTCTAATAATAAGACGCTTAAAAGTCATCTTCCCTGTTGTGTGTCTCCCCCAGTCTGGAGTCGGCGTCCTAGTCGGTCCTAGTCGAACGACAAACAAGGCGGGTTCACGCGTTCAGTCTTTTCGTCGCAGTTGGGCTCAATGGTCAATCTGATTGGTCGAGTGCTAGGTTTAGCTAGCGAATCAGTACAGGACAATGAAACGGAAGTGACTTTTGTAAACACTAGATAAGCAGTGATGGATGAAATCACAATTTTATCAAAAACTTCACACCAATATTATCATGAGAATGAAGCAGCTAACTGCGGTGCAGTCAAGACATGGTAATCTGGTCCTTTCACATGCGAACATTACCATAACATTGAACACATCTCATCACCTCCTGCTCCATGAACTCATTCATTTACGTTAATGGCTTGAATTGTTGCAACCTTTCATGTGAGTTCATTCATTATCACCGTGTCTGATTCATTTTCATGCTAATAATGATACAGAAGGACAATATTGTTGACATGACTTTAATGATCATTCTAGATAATAGCAATTATTTCCCTATATCTTGCTCGACACATATACGGAAAAGCCCTGCGAGCTGCCGCTGTGAGATCCAGGACTTCACCCACTTAATGCGTTTTTTCTGCGACGTCTTTCTTCCACAACAAGAAGACCAAGGGCTGACAATGCCAGTCGCTTCATATTCGTGTCGTTATCCATCGTATTTTTATTGTACCTTTCGTTCAACGGGTGAAAACACAGACCGTTCTCGACTAGTCTCAAAGCATTTCCGGTTTTAAGCGTAAACATGCTGCAGTGTCACCCGCTGTCGCACATGCGCAGAATGTACACTTTTGCCGACAATCTCTTTGGTGTGTTCCAATCATTTTTTCGAGGGACGGGGGCAGACTACTTCAGACCAGGACTGCCTGACAACGTCAGACGCCCGACAGAGATTCTTTAGGAATAATCTGATCTTTACTAGGATCTATTCCCCTTTAATTGTAAGAAACATCAGTATTTTCTTAGAATCTTAAGGAATAGGGCCCCAGAGGTCAAGATTCATGGTAGAATTGATGGTATGTGATAATAATTACGCCTTTGTGGGGATGTGCTTTAACGCAAAGATTAGGCTTATGGCTATTTTAATGCATGAACTTTACCTTAAACCCTTGCTGGACAAGGGAACACTGTGGTTGCATCTGACCTCTGTTACTGGCAGCGTGATTGACAAGTGTTGGAGTGAGAATGCAGCGAATACGAGTGAATTAGAGAGCTGAATTCAATCTGCTTTGACCTGATCAATGCGCTGCCATTTGGAGCTGACAGACTGAAAACCTGAGCTCAGTTCAGCTGCTTGCGAAACCATCCGCTGCTGGACCGTCAATACCTCTTACACTAACATCAATTCTCCTCACCGGTAGACGTTCCAAGGCTCTACTCCACACTCTTGCAGCTGCATAGGTTGGCACTGAAACAATGAGGGATTTCAGGAAGAGAATCGGCTTATCGTAAGCTGCATCTGAATTGTGTCATCTTAAATGAGTTAGTCGAACAAGCTCTTCTATTGGGTCCTGGAAGATAGCCGGGGTGAACCCAAAATCTTTGTCGTCGCTCTCAGTTTGGAGTCACGGAAAGTTTATCGGCTCACGCGACAAAAATGTGTTTTTTTTTCCCCCACAGATGGTGACTATTAATTAAGAACAAATTACTTCCTTTTTCCCATTAAAGAGCTTCCTCTCGAAGTATTTTTGTCTCTGTCACTCTGTCCTGGTAGAACAAACAGATCTGCATATTTAAAGGGTTTGAGGAACTCCTTGTTTCCTTCCAGCCCTCGGCTGTAATTAGCGGCTGCTTGAAAGAGACGCTCCACCGTCACCAGGCAGTGCGGCCGAGTCCTGCTGACGATTTCACACTGGATAATTCACAGTCGTCCGTGTCACCGGTGGGTTTTTGTGCTTTATTCACAGTTATGGGATTACTGCGCCAATCTGAACCTGCCATATCACTCACTGAGGACACAGATGGACTAATGAGTTTGCAGAAGGGATCTAGCTGACTGATGGTTGCCTCAGTGCTCAGGATCAAAATAGTCTCAGAACTGCCATGTCTATTCAAATTTCACAGCTCAGCCAGAAGTTTTCTTAAACATCTAACTACACTTAATATTAATATTTCAGTGATAATATTATAAAATAACTCATTTAAGATTATGCTTCTTGACTATTTTGAATAATAACTTTCTTACTTTTGATTTTTCAATTATTACAATTTAATGTTTTTTTTTAAATGGTCAATTAAGTAATGTCTACTGACATTTTCTAAAAACATACATAGGTGATGTTATGTCTCTGACAGGTGTGTGTCACTCTGTATGTGGAATGACTCTCACCAAAAAATCTAACTTCACTCCCTTTCTACTCACCCTTGTGTCAAATGAGGGTTGGGATTCCTTTTTTCATAGTTATCTGTTCGGGTTATTGGCAAAAATGTATGTTCTAGCATAGCGACTAGTCTTCGTCTTCATCTTTTCCAAAAAGACACACTTAAAAACCTCTAAATATCTCCATACCGATTTCTTTAATGTTCATCTTGTATTGAAGCCTCAACATTAGGAATTGTTCTGAAAGAAATGAAAAAATTCTATATTTTAAGCTTGTTTTTAGAGGATCCCAGGCTATCATCATAAATCTTATGCATGTGCACCGACTTGCGATGTTTTGTAATGCATAGAATGGAGCAGAGAGTCTGGGATCTTGTGCTATAAACAAGTTTAAAACATACAGATTAAGTTTTTCAGAACAATTACTCATGTCGGGGCTCTGAAAATAATCACAACCCTTAGTCGAGTGTGAGTGGAAAACGATTAAATAACATAAATTTAAATGGAACAAAAGCTACCTTTCATGTGACTTTTATAAATTTGACTTCACACAAAAATATACTGAACATGTTTTCATCCATTATTAAGTAATTTTAACAACTGGTGATAGATGTATGTCGATATTAGCCTAGATTGATATGATTTGTCGAAGCATCTTTTTTAAAGGACCATACAGAAAATGACAAATCTAGGGAATACTACTGTAAGTCAACGAACAAAATATCAGAAACTATCTGCAAAGGGAAGACTTGAAACTTTGATTTTTTGCTATAAAAATCTGTTGACTGCTTTAACCTTTATAGGTTTGATCAGGTGTCACAATGAACAATGGGCCATGCACAATTTCTATGTGATAATAAATGTTTATTGTGTTTAAAAATAGGTTTCCTTCTATGAAGCCCTTGAGGCAGAAGGTGCATTGAAGTCTGGGTATATTTTTCTTTCCAATTTAGATTTAGATTGATGAACAAGGTGATTGAACCAACAGCTCACTTTGCAACAGCATAAATCTCGGGCTAGTGTGTATCACTTAGAGAAGAGAACGGCTGTGGAGCTTCAATATGTACCCTTGTTTTTATTGGATATTAAAAATGATAACTGCAATTTTGAAGATTTCAGGGAGGAAAAATATAAAAAAGACTCAATTTAAGGATAATCAGACAACAGTTAATGCGCCAGTCCATTTACTTCAGAAGTAGGAACAAACATATTGGAATGATTGCGCTGAGAAATATATCAATAAATCCATCAACAACAGAGTGGTCATTATGATCTTCATTAGAAGTGCAGCAGTTCTTCTAGATTCAGCTGTGATTGCTTCTGCCTGACACTTGTCTCTGGGATGTGAGTCAATATGATTGCAATCGTGCACAATACTGGTTAAAACCTTTCTTTACACTAGTTTATTTAAAGCTTATGTTATCTCAGGGTCAAGATGACCCTGAGGCCCAAAAACCAATATGTTTGGGTTATCCCTTGTGTTGTCTCTGGGTCAAGGTGAATAACCTGAAACGCGTTTGTTTTTGGGCTTCCAGGTCACATTGACCTTTAGAAACACAAGGGTTACAACTGTGTTACCAGGCCACATACAAATAAAACATAGGAAACATTTTCACAATTTCCAAAAATTCTTTTAATTAGGGCGATATAAATACTACATAATTCTGCTTGTTTCCTTTAAATAAGACTCTCATGGTACTTTTATCCAATATGGGGTAAATTTAGAGAAGATACTTGTCATCAACAAAAATCTCTTTTTACTTCTTTTTCTCCTGTTAACAAACAGAAATGTGTGAAGGAACTCATTATTATCATGCTATTAATGGTAGAATATAGTCACAATAAACAAGATGTGAGTAAGTACTTCATGATGGTTAATACATGATACTGTTAATACAAATAAATAGGTAGCTTATTATAAGTTAATATGTGTTCCCCATTCAAAAGTGTTGCCGATGTTCCTACTTATTAGTCTCACGTTTGAGGAAGGTCCTTGAAAATGAAGCCCGAAGGTACCCGTGGTCCAGACCATCTGGGACAAGAATTTTCCAACTCCAATTCCTTTGAGCATACATGTATCGATCTAATTACTTTCAATGTTCAACAACCGTGAATTTAATTGAGAGATATCCTATCCTATTCCGGTCAGTGCTGAAGGTACCCTCAGTAAATATGTGGATATCTTTGCCACACATTGCACTGAAGGTATAGAATATTGGCTGTTTCTCCGACAAAACCCTTCCTTGCCAGGCCTATAAGTCAACGCTATTGCCTCCCAGTCTCGTGTTACTAAAGGACTCTTCCGCTGCAGTTCAGCTGGAACTCTGGCAGCACTATCTGCTAATTTCCCCAGTGCCTGCAAAGCAAACTACCAGGCCAAACAGAAACACCACATTACCATTTATCAGCTGCACATAAAGGAAAACCATTTAAATGTGCTTTTACTTCCAACCAAGATATTATGCTAACCATATTCTTGTTACCATTTGCATTTCATCACCTCGCAGATTGGATCCTTTTTCTTAATCCCCTTTTTCATATTGCCTCATCGTCCTTGTGGGCTGTTATTAGCTGCACATGTGGGACACTCTGTCTTCCACAATGACCCGCAGTCATTACAGCGAACCCGAATCAATAAGCTAATAATTCAGCTGCGTGGCTGAATGTTGATAAATTTACTAATCACTTGTCTCCCGATTGAAAATCAGTGATGTATTGATAGATGCTATTGTACTGAGGGCAGCATTCATGAGACCTTGAGATGGATCAATCGTGGCTTCACTCAAATGTACAGGACGTCAGAGTTAAAGAGAAGATACGATTAACATGCGCTTTTATTTTTACTATATTAATCTATTATTAAACACTTCATGTAAATGAATGAGTACCATCAATTATTTACAATATTTTAACACATAAAGCTGCTGCATAATGTCTAGATTTGTCATTTATAGAGCAGGGATCCGCAGACACCAGACCATGGTACTGGTCTGTGACGAATCGGTTACCAAGCTTCACAGAAATAAAAAATAATTTAAAATGTAATTTCTGTTTTATTATTTATAAGCGTCAGAAAGGAGGATTTTCCCCGGAGTAACATAATCCTGTGACTCTTTGATCAGGTCTACTAAATAACAACACATTTTTAAGCATGTGAAACTAGCAAACATTCACCATATGTTTGAGTGATTTGCCCCATTTCTGCTGTTTAATTCTACTGTTTTTATCTGAAGGAAATAGAACCGTTGGTACAAAAAAGGTTTGTGACCACTGATCTGGAGGACAAACACTACAATATTTAATAATAAGGTTTTACGATTTCATTTTTAAAACCACAAATACATGCAGCGAATCTCATTTAGCCTTTGTGAGTAGGCTGTCCTTCGGCTATTATATTCAGTGAATGCTATTTAGAGTCCATGTGTGGCGTCTCCAAAGCTGTCCGATATAGGTGGTTTTACTCTGACAGTGTTTTTTTTTCTTGTGCTGGCAAGTGTTGCAAGAAATTCTAGAAGCTATAGGAGAAATCCTCTTCACCATCATAACGTTAACAACTCTTCCTGATGAAGAGCTCCTTTTCCCTTTAAATTCATTGATTGATGGGTTCAAATAACAGGACAGGCAATTATGTGTGATTGCAGTCAATATATGACCAACAAATTAACGCTTTTATTCTCACAAGCACTGATTGTCAACTGTTAAATGCAAGGGACTGGTGAGTAACAAACTTTTTCATTTACACAATATAGAAATCTTTGATATTCCATCAAGTAAATATACGGTAGGAGTAATTTAGTACCACTGTGAAAACAAAATGTAAATACACTATAGAAACGGAAAAAATGATAATTATTGAAGGTATTCTTCTTTATATTGGAAAGTATGAGATTAAAAAGACAGTGTTAAACAATGTTTGTAATGTTAAATAATTGGCTTTGACATCGGAACCAAGAATCGGCTTTGATCAATGCTCAGAAGGCGGACGTCAAAAAAGACAATCATGACACATTTTTCCTTCAATCTAGCAATTGTGCTATTTTTTCAAAGGTTTTTTTTTCTATCTTCTCCTTTTTAGTATTATATTGGAGAAACCTTCCTTTCACTTTAATTTAAGTTTAAGATTCATTTTAGACAGGCAGTTTTAGCTATTTAGAAATAAATGAACAGATTGAGGGACAAGGAGAAGAGTGGACGAATATATGGTTCAAGAACATTCACTGTTTAAAATTGGTTCTCAAAATTAACCATATTTTCAATCTAAGCCAACACAGAAACCAAGAAAGTCACTTCATTAACATAAACTTAGAACTCAAACAATGGAGTGACAATATTATCTCCTACACATAAAAACAAACAAACACAGGCATGTTGATGCGAAAAAAGTCTATTAATATTCTTCCAATTGATGGACAATCTGTGAACATTAAAGGAATTGAAATATAATCATCATCCATTTGAATTTAAGACGACTAAGGCCAGGACTAAGACCATAAACCATTGAGACCGAGACTGGTCTTGAGAACGACCCCACTATATAACAACTTGATGTCTTGGACACCAAAACTCAGGAATTGTGCTTGAACAGTTAAAAAAAGCTATTTTTTTTGTTGAATCAAAGATGAACTGTGGAAGTACTAACTCAAGAAAACATGAAAAGGCATGCAAGAGAATTAATGGAACACTAAAAGCTAATGAAGTTTAATGATGATAAAACTGAATATTTTTCTATTTATTCATGATAGTTTGTATTTCAGGCAAATACTCTTTTTCTCTTCAGCTTTTAAACAATTTGATTCCCAATTTCTTATCAAGACTATCTTTTCTAAGTTAACACAATTAAAAATGTAATATTAATATATCCTGAGCAGTGACAGTTTCAAAGACGGCTACTTATTGTTCACATATTGTATTTACTTGTGTATGAGAAGTGACGTGTAAATGATGAGTCTAAGAACAAATGTAGACATAATACAACACTGATAGTGTTTCTAAGCATCTCGCTTGATAAGGGTTATTAAAGGCACGACTTTCGTCACGACTCAACGATGCTTGTGCAGAGGTGACAGAGACGACATGATAAGACATGCAGGTTGCAAGCTCAGCAGGGTGCAGAGGTGCGTGACACAATGTCATTACCTGCACAAAAGCCTTGGTGGACACGTTGTGATCATTTAGATGTCGCTCCCACAGGAGCCGGCACGCCTGGCTTGTTTCACTGCAGATGGTCAATAGCCGACGTCAGACATAACAAAACAATTTACAGCTGACGAACCTTTCATGTCACATATCCCCGAGCGCTAAAATTGAGAGTGACATCTAATCCCAGAGATGATTGATCGTGCATAATCAATAAACGAGAGTTTAAGAGACACTATGGTACCCTGGAGGAGCATTTTCTCATTATTTTATGGAACTTGTAAACACAATGACAGATTTTACATTTAGTGTCAAATTGATACATCTTTATTGACTCGCGTAAAGAAAACAAATCTCAATCGGGATTGATTTTTTCTTAGCTCTTCAGACAATTACATTTGAATAAATAAATAGCAGAAACTTATCAAATTCCTTTGAAATGTCACTATTTAATCTTCAATTTATTTACATGATGTGCTTTTTAACATTAACATTTTCTCTTTTTTACAATCACGCAATAAGAAAAACAATATGATGAAAGCTGTTTTATTTAAGATACGCACATCAAATTCAATATGTTTTAAGTAAAAGAGTAAATGTAAAAGCTCAATTGACACAAATTATACATTCTGGATCTAATCATTCATCAGTGGATATAAAATAAGATCAACCATGTTTTTAAAAAACACAGAAGGTTAACTAATCAACGGTCATTGACTACATTTATGTCTTGAAACAAAGTTACTGGGAGAGTAACAGTTAACCCATGGGTTATCTCAGGGCCAAGGTGACTCGAAGGCCCCGAAACAAATGTGTTTGAGGTATCCCTTGTGTTGTCTCTGGGTCAAGGTGAAGGACGTCCACTGCTGCATATATTTATAGAAGCCATAGTCATTCACCTTGACTCAGAGACAACATTAACAACATCACCTTGGTGATCAATAATTTAGGTGTATTAAAATTCTAGGGAAAGTTCTGCAACTCCAAAAATATTTCATAATTCTATTTTGAGTTCTCCTCCTCCTCAGTGCAAGATGTGACAGCATTGATCACCAGTTCCCTTCAGACCGCCTGGATCCTGATAACATTTACTGTGCTGAGGCAAATTATTTTCTAAGATGCATAATAATTTGTCAAACTTTCTCCTCTTATTTCCCTGTGGAGTCAGAAAGGATTCAATGCAGGAAAGCTAATGGTGCAAAAATATTAAAAAAAAACCCAACTAAACAAATCACCGCAACATGTTTTCTGTCAGTCAATTTCTTATAGGGACATATCGTGGTTAGCATCACGGCAAGAAGGTTGCTGGTTCCCATTCCCGCTTGAGGCATTTTGTTGTTGTTTTCAGTTTGTTTTCCCCAAGTCCTTGTGTGGGTTTACTCCAGACACTCCAATTTCCTCCCTTATTCAGTAAAAAACAAAGGATTAATCTATCCAAGTTGCACGTTGGAAAAGTGTAAAGCTTGAAGGTCCTTTCTGACCAAACACAACAAATGTTTAGTTCCTCTCCAGTGATATGCTGGTGACCTGTTCCAGGGTGTCAATCGCTCTTACCCTTAGTAGCTGGGATAGGCCCCCGCGACCCAGATATGGGAATAAGTGGTAGAAAACAAATGAATGGATAAGTGCATTCATACAGAAAAAAAGGAAGGGGATTTGTTAGGCCTTATATGACTGCCTGTCAAGAAAGAAGCGTCCCGAGGAAATATAAGGGAATGGATTATATATTTTATAATCCGCTCCCTCTGCAGATACCAATCTGGGAATTGTCGTTGTTCCTCAATTTTCTTTTTACTAGATTTCAATACTCAGACTAACGTTTGCAGCTGATGATTATATCACATGTTTTGCTGAACATGTCTGAGTGTAAAGGGTTGCTATAATAGCCTATGATGATATTACCCCTCAAAAAACAATCCATCCTTAAAATCTATAATATAGAAGCAATAATCCAAGTCAATTCATACATTTTGTTTTGTCTGTGGGATTTTTATCTGACCAGAGCAATTACACAAACAAGTCAAGGGGATTTCGCAAAGATGATTGCAACATGGGAAAGCTACTCCCGACAGTAGTTCAGCTTTACCTGAGTGAAATTTTTTTTTTGTAGATTAGCTTTGCCTCTATTATGTTGGTACATAAAAATAATAAAATCACTTTCTATCAATTTGTTGGCTTTTCTGGAACAAAAAAAACACGCACTGACACACTCAGAGAAAAAGCCTGAAACCTCGTTGAAACTGAGGGGAAATGAGATTTGAGTGGTGTCTGTGAGGAAAAAAAAAAATCAAATTAAATACAGAACACAATTTCTACACTGTGATGAAAAACAGGATTACATTTTAAGCTAAAGCGTTATCATGTCACACGAGGAATGACTAAAGTAAATCCTTGTTCAAATGCCTAAATCAGGATGTCAGTTGTTGTTCATGTGATTGACGTCCGATTTGAGAAGCTTTTAGAAAACACCGGACCAGTGTATTTCAGCGTAATCTCTGTTTCTAATCCAAGAGATTTTTGAAGAGGATGAATCCTGTCTATAATGCACGCTGGCCAAAAAGTACTTTCGCAGAACAGATAACCTGTTCTTCAATAAGTGCAAGTAGTAAGTTAGTGCAAAACAATTAAAAAAAAAAAACTTCCTCAGTGGGAATTATTATGTTTTCTTTTTTATTTTATGTCAGTGCGTGAATTTATGTCACTGTGTGTTAATCTAAAAATATTACCTTCATACCTTCTTATTACCATCAGCGAAAAGCAATATTTCTTGACATATGAGACCTAGATAGGACGCAAATACACTAATTTAGATAGATAGATAGATAGGTAGGTAGGTAGGTAGGTAGGTAGGTAGGTAGGTAGGTAGGTAGGTAGGTAGGTAGGTAGGTAGGTAGGTAGGTAGGTAGGTAGGTAGGTAGGTAGGTAGGTAGGTAGGTAGGTAGGTAGGTAGGTAGGTAGGTAGGTAGGTAGGTAGGTAGGTGGGTGGGTGGGTGGGTGGGTGGGTGGGTGGGTGGGTGGGTGGGTGGGTGGGTGGGTGGGTGGGTGGGTGGGTGGATGGATGGATGGATGGATGGATGGATGGATGGATGGATGGATGGATGGATGGATGGATGGATGGATGGATGGATGGATGGATGGATGGATGGATGGATGGATGGATGGATGGATGGATGGATGGATGGATGGATGGATGGATGGATGGATGGATGGATGGATGGATGGATGGATGGATGGATGGATGGATGGATGGATGGATGGATAGATGGATAAAGGTAAGGTAAAACTTTATTGATCCCTCATGAGGTCTCCTTCGGGAAATTGTTTAGATGGATAGATAGATAGATAGATAGATAGATAGATAGATAGATAGATAGATAGATAGATAGATAGATAGATAGATAGATAGATAGATAGATAGATAGATAGATAGATAGATAGATAGATAGATAGATAGATAGATAGATAGATAGATAGATAGATAGATAGATAGATAGATAGATAAAAGACATCTGGTTGTCAAGAGATGGTTCTCTGTGAGCTCAAGTTACTGCATATATTTTCACAGTAACTTTGTTCACAAAGTTCTTAAGCGATTAGCTATTTGTAAAATTTAATCCGTCCTCTGCGAAACTGTCAGAACTTTTGCAGGCTTGTTTGAAGAGCTGTCTTCCAACTTTATAACTCCTACTTGTGTGATTCCTCAGAGAGCTTTTTAACTTTTGTCTTCTGAATTCTGACCTTCTATCGGCTCCATACCTGGGTTGTTAGCCTTTTCACCTCGACACCTTTTGTCTAGGTTTGGACCTTTGCTTCTCCAGCCCAGTCCCTTACTGGACTGTTGGATACACACCAGAGATCAATTAAGATCCATTGGACCTTTTTCCTTCTCAAAATGTTTCCGAAACTGTGCTCCATACTTCTGCAGCAGCAGCATCCATCACTGCAGCCTCATGCAGATACATTAATCACATATTTGCGTTAGATTATAAAGGAGAACATTAATATGTATTTCCGATGTTATTCCGTGTTTGTCTGTCGTGCTCTTAGGCTGCCGGCATAAACAAATATATAACTGTCGTCTGCGAGGTTGCCGTAGTCGTTGAAATACCTAATAAACAACAATATTAGTCTGCTAACAAGGATTTTTCAAGGAGTTCCTATAATGAATTATGAAGATAATAAATTCACAAATTAAATTATAAATAGCTGTTTAAACATTCAAGATCAGAGCGACATCCATGAGAAGTTTCAGTCTGGCCTCCACAAACTTCACTCTACAAAGACAGCCTTACTGAAAGTGTCCAGTGACATCATGATGTCGGCTGATTCGGGTCAATTCACTGGTTCTCTTGGATCTGTCCTCAGCCTTTGATTCAGTTGTTAACCAGATCTTCTCGTCAAACCTTTACCGTTATAATTTCTGCTGTAATTGATTCCCCTGGGTAAAATCATTCAGAGACTTCCTGATGTTTCTTACCACATTTTTGCTGATGACATCCAGCTCTACTGTTCATTTAATCCAACTGAGCCCCAGAAGCTGAACAGCTTAGTCAATTGCTTGGATATCAAACAATGACTGAGTGAAAACCCTTTACAGCTATCCAAGAGGTTCAAATTGAATCAACTGGACTGTGTTGAGTTTCTAGGAAGATGTTTCGCCGGCTTTTTCGATTCCAACTAAGCTGGGGTTTAGGAGCCAGAATACATCCTTCTAAGAGGGACAACAGGGAGGGGTTTGGAACAATTCATGGACTGAAACCCATTAGTGTGCTGAGGCCTTGGTGAGGGTTAGTTAAAACCTGATCCCTGATTTTGTTGTTCTTTGGAAACTTTTCTAGGGAGAGAGCTAACAACTGCATTGTAAGAAGCTGAACTCCAAACCACCGGGCTGAGTGTTTCTCCCTGAGAAGAGAAGGTAAGATTGAAGAACAAAGCCCTCGTTAGAAAAGCCCCAACTACCTGTAGATACCCTAAGTAAGCCTTTTTGAAAAACAAGAGGAGGAAGGTCACAGAACTTGAAAAGGAAGAGAAACGGATTGCATTGTAATACCTTACGTTGCTGGAGTGACAAGAAGGCTAAAGAGGATCTTTGGCAAACACAAGATCCTGGTTCACAAGCCTATGAACACCATAAGGCAGCTGGTACATCCTAAGGACAAAACCCCCAGACACATAGAGCAATGTGGTGTATGCTGTCCAGTGCTGTAAGAGTAATGCCAGGACCTGTACACTGGGGAAACTAAATAACTGCTTCACAGCCACCTCCTCCATCTGCAATGACACTCTTTTGATGACAGTAATGTACAGGTGCTGGCCAGAGAGGAAAGATGGTTTGAGAGAGAAGTGAAGGAAGCCATCTTTACTAGACTAGAAAATTCTTGTGGTTGAGGTCCTCTGGATCAGGGTGTATTAATTGCGACATTAATTGCTAATTTGTTCGGGAACCATAATCAATGCAGGATCGTCATCTTTTCTCCTGTCTGTCTGTTAAAGTGGTTCCTATTTGATGTTAAGGATATTTCGATGTATCATGATACAGTGTTTTCACTGCTGTATCATGAGGTCTCATCAACCCATCAAACATACACAGCAATGTGCGAGATCAAGCGTCTCATTAAGACCTACTGTGTATTCTGTGATACAGTAGATAGAAGAACACAAGCTTCCCCAAAACAGAACAAGACAAGCATTGCTTCTAGCTTGCTTCATTCACTGCAACTTTAATTCCCCTCACAGGTCGTTGCAGAATCATCAATACAATATTGAAATGTATGCAGGCGAATATCAGAGTGTGAAATGAATTAGTAACCAGTCAATATGTGGCTGTGTGCTTCTATTTTCCGTACATTGAGGAACATAAATCATTGTGAACCTCATTAAATCCCTAGTAAGCCCAAAGTCATTTCCCTGGGAGGGCGCTTGGCTCTAAGCCCCCGAAATCCACATGACTCTTCTCAGGCCGCGGCAGGGGTCCTCTTACTCTCTGCTGCTGTGACCAGACAGAAGAGGGAACTGACAGGATCAGATGAAAGCAGACAAGATGGATGGCTGGGTCTAGAGTTGAACTGATATGTCTTGCTTTAGATGGTGACTGAGGAAACAGATGAAATCTTACTTTCCTTTCCCAAAACATTTCCAGTTTGGAACCGGGGTGTCCAGATCACATGCCAGTCCAATTTAATCTTTCATGCTGACATTTATTTTCCTGTATCCTGTGTCAAATCTTCTCTGCATCTTCGTTCCTTGGAGAGGAGGTTCCTACACGAACGCAGAAATCTTGAGAGCACTGATGTGGGAGGCTATGTGCAGTGAGGTATTTATCCAAATCAGCACAAATGAAATCACCTCTCCTTTGAGAGCAAGCTGCATGCAATAGGATACATGAGAATGTGATAAATTATCAATCAAACAGTGGTTAGTGAGTCGTCAGTGATTCAGGTGGGTCAATGACTTGAGAGATGGTTGCAGTCATGTGTCATTATGATCAAATGGATCATTAGCATGTTTTTTGTTTTGTGAGTGTACTTTTGGGCCTTCTTGAGATGTACTGGAAATATAATTGTCAGCTTCTATGCATGCATTTGTGATATCATTTGACTTCCAATTGCTCAAAAGTTGAATTCGTTCACACTGCAGATAAGGAGACTCTTCATCAACCAAAGAAGAGAGCACTGCCATCCCCACTCCCTCTCACTATGATACCTCTTGTGGTGCGATAATGATCGCCCCGTTTACATAACAAAACCAGTGTCCACAAGTTTTTTTTAGCCAATCGGCTTTTGCCTGGGCATTCTAGGCAGAAAAAAAAACCGCTGGGACTTCTAGTGTTAAATGTGATCAATTGCTAAGATAGGATGTACACTGAGGCAAAAACTTTCAAGTTTTGTGGGTAATGACTAAATTCTAAAACCTTTTTTTCCATTTTGTCTTTTGGTAAACAACCTCCACCACAGCACATGTATTTATGGAAGCCAGGGAGGTCGTTCAACTTGACCCAGAGACAACACAAGGAATACCACAAATACATTTGATTCCGGGCCTTCGGGTCACCTTGACCCTGAGTTAACACAAGAGTTAACCAACATAAAAATGGAAAAGTTTTGCATCATCAGAGAACAGGGAAAGGTTTCAGTATTTAGTCATTACCATCAATATTTAATAGTGTTTGCATCAATGAATATAATGTTTTTAAAGTTCTCACATTTAACACAGGATCAGATGAATGTTAAGTCTATTATTGGATCTTCACCGGAATCTGGCGCTACCCTGCTGATTTTAGTGGCATTTAAAACAATAATACTCACAGCATTGCTCAGCTTAAATTCATATATTGCCATAGAAGCGGCATCAGCCCCCATAAAATTTATATCAGGTGCTTAGGTTGGAATTGAATTCAAATACCAAGAGACAACAAGAACAACCCTTTTAGAAATCAGTGCAAGACATATTCTCTTTGGGATCTGAATTAATAGGATGTCTTTAGGTTTACTTACATTTTGGTTATAGATATTAAAAGTTTCCCAATGAAATAAACTTTCAATCAATGAGACTTATGTAAAACAGTCTGCTTAAAAAGATCTGTACCTCCCAACACCTCGCTGTGAGTTTATGCATATTTATTTTCTAAAATTGGCAGAATACACAAATGAAACTACCACCTCCACCATTATCATGCATGAGTTAGAACAGAAACACTTATGTAAAACTGGAAATTCTGAAATTAGTTTCTAAACCATGTATGCATATGCTTGATTGGAGGGCTGGTACACAGGTTGTGGGTGAGATACCGAAACAGTTTTAACCCTTGTGTTTTCCCAGGGTCAAGGTGAGCTACCTCCCTTGCTTCCAGAAATAAATATGCAGTGGTGGAGGCCATCACCTTGACCCAGAGACAACACAAGGGATACCCCAAACATATTTGTCTTCTGGTCTCCTAGTCACCTTGACCCTGAGATAACACAAGGGTCAAGAATCAAAAACAGGTGAAACATGTTAGACACATTCCTATTTAAATCAGAGATTGTGTTTTTGCTATTAAAGATAGTAGAGGAAAAAGAAAAAAGATTGATAACATTGAGTAATTTATAAATACTTAAAGGGCAACTTATGTGAAACTCCAACTCTCCTGACTCACTCACATGTTTCAAATGTTGAATTCTTCCTCTCCAAGAAGCAGTGAGTCCCTCCTCATGACCATGTATTGAAGTAATTACCTTATAAAGTTCTCCCCCGTCTGAAATCATGTGAATATTCTATAAAACACAGTATTATTGTAAATGCCACAAAAGTAACCACACTACAAAATGAAACTCCAGAGGGCAAGACGATAGAAATTGCTTTTAAATCGGAAAAATCTATCACATAAATTATAATCTACAGTTTAATTGTTGTCAGTGTGCAAATACATACTTACTTTTTTTTCAGCTATTTTTATTTTTAGCCACTCCAGTTATTTGTACCCTCATTTTGTCCAGTTGAGAGAAAAACAGGCCTGCTGCCTATTTTTTCTGATAAAGCAGAGCAGTCTTTCTTCTGCCCAGTGGGAACAATGGATTATCTAGCATCAGCCCTGATCCTTTACCTCTCAATTTAAAAGCCAACAAGTCTATCGTGAGATCAGTTAATAACATGATACTTCTCCCTTGACCACTTCCTTTAGTCCGTTTCAATTAAACGTGTGTTATTGACCTCAGACTTTTTTTTTTTTGAAAGAGGACCCCAAGGCGAGTTGTAGCCAAACTACCTTTTCATCTCTAGCACAGTTTTTTTGGCAAAGGTTTGCTGCCAATTCTTTGCAGGTGATGTAAGACAGAAGTATTTTTGCATTTAAAAAAAAAAAAGAAAAACACCTGGAATCTGTAGCCATACAGGAAACGGGCACATTTCCAAATCCATCAGAAGATTTCATGGCCATGGCCCCAAAACAATGACTGGGCTGTCAGAAGAAATATGTAATTTTCCTTCTCTCTGGCCAAGTCAGTTTGATAAAAAATGATGAAAATGGATCAGAATGTAACATCAGGGGCGAATAGCTCTTGTCTTTTTCTGTCTGTCGTCAACTTTGCTTTCAGCCCCGGAGAACAAAAGTTTAGAAACTTGAAACTCAACATTCCGACTGACATGTACCTTTGTTTTTTGTCAAGATAGTTCACCTTCCTAGAGCAGTTTTGGAAGTGAAATGATAGTTTATGCATCTTGGTGAAAGAAATGTTAAACCTAAAACAAAATGCAGCCATTATTATATGATTTCCCAAAATGATGATGTCCGTCATTCCATACATTCCTCCATACAGCCATCTGTTAATTATACACCTATCTATTATCCAACCACCAACCCATCCAGCATCCATCCATGAGGACAAAAACCTTCAAAGACCAATAATGTATTTATTAAGCTTTAAGCAAGCATGGCTGAACAAAACACATTTTGATTTGATTTTTCCACTAAATGTGCGGCACAGACACGCTCAATCCTTTCACTCTCACTCCACAATTGACTTAGATATGATCCAGTGAGTGCTGAAGGTGGTGGTCTCTCGTCCACTCATCAAAAAGCTCAAAGCACAGACTCTTCACATAAAATCTTGGACATTTTTGACCTTGCAAGTCAATAAATTGAAATATTTTAAATCATGAATAATGGTCATGAAGGTTGATTTCTTAAAGATGGTCTTGAAAACACACCTCACTGCAATACATGTACTTATTTTCATTGAGATTTTTTCATCTCCATTCTGAGGAAACATTTCTAGTCTATTCTATTTCAAGTAATATATTCAATTTTATAAAATAACGAACATTACTGCCATTTTTCTTTTGGTCCACGGTCTAACTATTTCAGCCGTCACAGTGCAGTCACAGTTGTCTAACTTTAAATCTTCAATGCAACCATGAACCTTCTTCTGTCCAGCCGTCTGATCAGTTTCCAGAACTAAAACCGGAGCAGAACCGAGAGCTTTACAAGTCTCCAGGCGTCAGGCATTAGTCACATTCACTGCAAATTTCTCTCTTTTACACTTCTGTGCCCCTGGGACTTCAACGCTTTTACATGCTTCAACTCACACACAAACACCGACGTTTAAATTGTGTGTGTTCAGATAGAAACCGACCACCTGTTCTCACGACTCAGCGACAGTGAAGCTCTAACTCCATGTTTGAACAATAAATCCTGCAGCCAAAGTGTTAACTTGAGCACAACTTGGACTGCCAAATTCACACCTTCATTACAGCATGAAACACAAGTTGTGAGTGTCATAACTGCTGTTAAAGAGGTTGTCGAAGCTGTCTGGGTTTGCATTTTTCTCCCTGGATCTTCTCTGTTGCAGAGTGTCCTCTACCTTTTGGCCCATGTAGCTGGACAAGAAGCAGCATGTGTTGCAGTTTAAAATAAAAATAACTTTCAGAGAGGTTTTGCCCTATGACAGAAAAAGAGAGACTAAAAATAAAAATATGTAGATTATATTTAAAGCCTCTTTCACGCTGTATTTTTGATACAACATTAATCTGCTTCAATCTCTGTGCCAGAATTTGGAATCAGATCATCCCTACTCGGCTCCGCTTGAAGTGAGCGAGACAAGAGCTTTGCAAGAATCTGCTGAGGCTTCTATAATAAATGAAAACTGTGGTAAACTTACGGTCCAGGGGCAACTTGCTCATGATCTTATCTTAGTCTTGATAGTCGATGTTCTTGGTCATGTCTCAATGGTCTATGTTAGAGTATGTACTTTGTTGTCATTACATGAGTTTACTATGATCCTGAATGAATCATTTAGGTTCAATGCAATCATAACGTTTTATTTGAACTGAACTGAGTCTCAATGGGCGGAACTTTTGAAGAAGAAAGAAGCCCATTGGTTTATTTTCCAACTGGCTTAGGATGTCTTCTGGGAACAGGTATGATTGGTTAGTGAACAGATGCAGACAATTTTCCCTTTGATTTTGACCGGTAGATTTCATTGACGTCTTGTATTGTCTACGTCTCGGGCCTTAGTATTGATCTCCACCAAGATTATATTTGGTTCCTTTATGTTCTGAGATAAATTAAAAAATATTGTTGTTGACAACACATTATGAAAAATATATTGCTTAGAAAAAACTCAAATTATGCTATGCCTTTTATTTATATTGATAGCAAGACCAGACAGAAAATTGAGCTAGAAAAAAAGAATAAACATTGAATGAATACAGGTGATTGGGACTCATTCAATAGTTCAAGAACGGGGTTGGTGTAAACAATATCTTATCCAAACCAATTACCAGAACAAAATACAACGGATTATATTTTCATTTTTTTATATTTTTTAAGTGATAAAGAGTCAGTTGAACATAAATGCAAGTTTCCCTGATGAGAACTAGACTAAAATGTCTGTATTTTAATGACAAAAACTAGACAATTTTGGGGGCCTCTGCCTTGTCTGGAACATTTTTGGTTTTGACTTTTTGACATTGTTTGTCTTGGTCACGAATCTTTAGGATGACCAATATTTTATAGTTTTACAATTTTACAATAAGGGATAAATTGTGTGTTATAATAATTCCCCAATACCATAGCATTGTCTCCTTCTCCCTCCCTCTTTGAGGAAAATGTTAACATCAAATCAGCTCCTATCTACTGATAAGATCTCTTCGTCAACTAAGATGGATGCTCTTTCACAAAACCCATTGTGTGTGTCAGGATTGACATGACGTAAATAGTAAGTCAGCCATCCACATAATCCCATGTGTTTCAGTGACTGACGTCGTACACTGCAGCAGGCTCCAAAGTCACTCAATAACTAATTATCATCTCTTTAGCCTTGTGTACTTCCTCATGTGATCCCTTTTCATCTCAAAATAAAGCCAAGGAGAGAAGGTCTGTTTACAAAGAAGGAGTCCCGGCAGCTTAGCCACAATTCCTCTTTCATTTACACAGACAGACTTTAGCAGAAAGTTCTGGTGCCATCTTTAACTAAGGTTTAACCATAATTTCTCTATATATACTTTATATAAATATTTTTGACATCATGTCTTAAAGTCAGCCAGGCTCAGAGTCACTGCTTGAGAACTTGCCCCATCAAATCAACATTACGAACAGACACGTCATTTCTTGAGGAATTTCCACTAGAAGACTTCCTCAAGATGCGCTGAGATGGACAGCTGACAGCCTGGCACGCAGTGGATTCCTGTCAGTCACGAAGCGAAACACCAGACATAGCTACGCTTTCATGTTGCTTAGAGGGAGTCTAGCTCGGAACACATGAGCCACGGGTCTCTACAAGTACTAGAAAAAGATATATCAAAACTGAAAGAAAGCTTTATATTTCCATCGAATATATACCAGAACAGATATGATATGTGTGAAAGCCATTTTATCTGAGTAAATGATATAGAGAAATACCAGAGTTCATCAAAGTCAAAATGACAAGATGGACTGATGGATTCAAATAATTAGGAATGGTATGAATACAGATTTAAAGGGATTCATTAATTAAAGTGTGACTCTTTGGTTGATCTAGTCTTGATAGATTAGATGATCAAAAAATAAACAGTAAGACCAGTATTTCTATTTAACTATATATTTTTAATTATTGTATTTTTCTTGAAACATGCACGTTTAGCACAAGAAATAAATAATTACTTATAAATGACATGAGAATAAATTGAACTGTAGATAATATAAATAAATAATCTGGAACTGAGTTCAGGAGTCTAATGACCATTAATTCAGCCCAACTTCATTTATGAAAAAAACCTAATGATCTATTCTGCAGTCACCAGAATAGATCATTATTCCATTCTTCCCAGTCCACTTCCTAGTTCAATCTGCCACACCAGAGATTCAAGTGACCTTCTCCATGACACTCCAGAGCTTGCCGCCATTGTTTGTTCTTGATGGTGATTGGTGTTCAGTTGGCTCTATTTTGAACCCAACAGGACTAAGAGAACAACCTAATTAATCCCTTGTTCCTGAGAACTGTCTTTAGTGGATCCAAATATTGGATCATGTTTCCTTCATCACAATTGTTGGATTTCTTTTCCCTTATTGGCTACCATGTTTTAATTTTGGGAGTTTAGAATTTCAACAACAAACGTATAAATGTGTGCTTCATTGTTACTTTTACTGAAGGTCGTTGTCTAGAGTGACTTGTTAGCAACATAGCTAGCGCTCAATACAACAGTCATGTGATATATTTGTTTAAATTTGTTGTATGATCTTGTTTGTGGAGCGAAGAACTTCAAAACAAATAAATCAAGGTTACAGATGTCTTCCACCAACAACTTCAATGAGAACGTGTTAGTCTTTTCAGGTAAATAATGAACCGAGTACTAGTGCAATTGCCAGTTACACAGATACATGAATAACATATTTACTACATATAACGCATTTAGATTATCGTCAGTTCAGCCGACACAAAACTCTTGGACCAAATGTAGTTGTGCTAACATGCTACATTCATGCTAATAAATTGATAAGTCCGGTTCAGATATTCAAATATCTAGTAAAGTGGAAAACGTTCTATTTTTCTGAGATTAAGGTAATAGTTAGTACAGATTACAGTGCTCAGACTTTAGCTAAATATTTATATAATAGGTTTAACATTTCTGCACAGACTTGATTGCCAATATTTTATCATGCATGCTTCAATTAAATATATGTGAAAACTCAATTCCTATCTTCATTCTACCCATCAAATTGTATTCAAAACCACAAGTTGAAAAACAAGACCCTTTTGAATTCCTATGTAGGAATTGATCCTCTCTTTTCCTGGTACTGTCTGTAACTGTGTGGCCTTAATCATCGACAGTTATTAGTTTTCATATGAGCGTGGATACAAGGACACTTCAAAGAGTGTCATGTTTCAGTATTTTGAAATGAGTAAGTAAACCCTCCATACCCTTGTTGTTTTTCAAGTGAAGGTGACTCTGACACACCATCATGCCGTTATGCCTCATGGGAATCGTTACTTGGAAAGGATGGCAGAAGGTCATCTCTAATTTATTTATCTTCTTATTTCACAATAGCATTCTGACACTGTTCCTTTCATCTGGATTTGCTTGTCAGTGGCACCGAGAACAGTGGTGCGAATTATTGTCCAGGGTATAAATATAGGGCTGACAGTCTGGCAGGGCCAGGTGGTCAACTCTGCCAGTGCGGTGTCCTTTCCTGTGTCAGCATGGTGCTTTGGCTCTGGAGGTTTGACCTGTCTCCAGATGACTTGTTATTTTTATCATACACTCTTATGCTGTTGGAATTTTAAGGAACAGAGGTGATATGGGCAACTCAGGGAGTGAAACCAGAACGGACACAACATTTGTCCTCAATTAAAGGCAGGAAAGCTTTTTGAAGGGTTTTTCTGCAGATATACATCTGAAATTTTACATCATTTCCAACATTAAACGTTTTTGCCAGTTTAGAAAATTCAAAATGTAGAATTTTGGTATGTTTGTGTTGATTCACATCCCAATTTTTTTTGCACAATTGCTAACACACCAGATAAACTAATGTGTATATGTACATATATAGCTGGTTAACATGTCTACAAAAGGTCAGAAGTAAAATCTTGTTTCAAATATACTTGGACCAATGCTCAGTAATGGAAAAACGGGCTGGAGAAACAAACAGTCGCTGCAGTATAAAACTTCAAATCCGATGTGAAAAACCTCTGAAAAAGACCATTATTAAGATGCCAGAGACAGCAATCAAATAATAAACTCTTTGGCTTTAGCTAAAATACCGGGATAAGAGGGTTATCCGAGTAATATCATGTGGTATAAATAGGCCAAGGGAATCCCAAATATTGACAAATGGTTCATCGACAATCTTGTCGGTGATCGACTTGAAAGGGGCGCATTAAATCCCTCATTTGCTTCTTGCAATATTCAATGTTGTTCAAGATGCAATACACGATCTACTTTCCTGCTTATTCATATGTGCAATTCTACATTTATTTTCTTTCAAGTTTTTTTTATTTTTTATTGTCTAAATGTCAACCTTCACTTATAGGATGACAAAGTTACACCTTGGTTAAAAATGTCCAATTTATCTACCAAACCATAGTTTGCATGTTCACTGAGATACAGTACAGTTTTCTCTGCCTATATTGAGGTTCATATATCGCGGCTTCATAACTTTAACAAGTTAAATATAATATTAATATATATTTTATATATCGATATATGTATTTTTTGTTCTTCTAGAAGAAAGTTGCCACCCTTTAATTCGAGAACAGTGTCATCTTTGTTGCCCTTCCCTTGTGTCTGTCAAAGTCCTTTGAGAGATGACAGCCACATAATGTGGTCTGTGGAAGAAAATCCACTTCTGTGTTTGACCATCCATGTCAAGGATTTAATTCGCAGAGGGCCAGTATTCCCCTGGGCACCTCCAGTCTGTCACCATGAATGTAAGGACAGGCTTTATCTCCCTAAGACTAAAATGTGACCATGAATAATGTAGAGGCAGGTAGAGAAAATACAATACGAGGCTTCAGGATGCAATAGACTTTTCATACTTCTTTGATATTAAATCAGCGGCACGGTGAATGATCAAATCTGGTTTACTGCTATCGCCTTGAACTGGGAATAAAGTAATCAGAAAATCAACAAAAAACATCATGAGCTTGGAGTTTTCAAGGACATGATGGATGGAGGCCTGAGAAATTTCATAAAAAAGGAGCAGATCCAGCACAAGACGTTCCGCTGACGACAAAACAACCCACAAGATTCGTTCAGTTGGGGTCACTTCGTTTTAGATTAGAACCCCAAGGTGATAATACCACCGGATACAAATCACACTCTTTGGTGATTTGCCTTTTGTTATTTGCTGTGTGTCAGCAATCGTGTGTTTGTGCTTGTCTAGCAGGAAATTAACTGAGTCACAGAGGTCTGAGACAATAGCAGTCTGGAATTGCTGAGCCAAATGAAGCACCACAGCAATGTTAGCTCCATTTCGCTCCAACAGACCACTTAATAACATTGGCTAATTCAGAGTTTGGAAATTCATCAGTCAACTGGGCCAGACAGAGAGGAGCAGCCTGTCTCGCAGGAAAAGAAAATCCTGGATGAGGGACAAAAAAAAAATAGACAATGACTCATACCACGGATGGTTGTTTTGTGTGGTGACTAGATTTTAAATTGTTGATACTTTTCTTTTTCACAAAATAAACAATTATAATAATAACATAGTATAGTTGCTATATAGTTTTACTTGAGTTTGTCCATCAAAAACTCCATAAATGTGTTCACTAGAGGATAGACATGGTCTAAAGCAGTGATCCCCAAACCCCAGTCTGGTCCCGCGGTTCGAACGAAAAAAAGGAGTTGTATGCATTATTAATGCCTAAAAGGTGTTTCATTTAGAAAAGACACATTTTCTCATAAATAACATTAGCGTGTGACTCTTGAATATTGATATGAGTAAAACACAAACTCTAGAAACAAAACTTCTGTCTCCAAGTCTCATTCCTTATTAATAATGCTTAAAGTGCATTCGACATTCCAAGACAACACAGTCTTATTATATGTTACAAAAGTATTATTATTCAAAAACCCTGTTCCTTTACGGAATAGAGAATAGGTTTTCTCACTAAATACACAATTTGAATGCCCTGCCACGTCGTCGCTTGACCAGCTTCCCGATAAGCAAAAAACCCAGTGAATGACATAACAAAGAGTCATCATGTCTGTGCTTGTTTCTGTCTGCACTCCAGGAGGCATTGTTTAGCCTTGGTCAACAGAGTCAGAAAGTTTGGTAAACACAGTTCTCTGGATTTGTTTGTGGACATTGTTGTATAAGTGTTCAGGTATAGTTTGTAGTCAGCCAGTGACCTTTTATTCTTACAGAAATAACTTCTCCAACAAGAGGAGTGATGATGAGCAGAGTGGATTCAACAACTTCTTCGTACACGATCGGGACCGAATGGGACGCTGTGGAACCTTACTGATAGTTCACTTTTGAGTTTTGCACATTTTGAATAGGATCGTTTTGACCCATCAACAAAGTTGCAGGAAGACTTTCGGCTCAAGGCGCGTTACAAGAAGGTTCCGTTGCCTGGGGCCGTTCCAACCATCTTTCCCCAGGCAAAGCGGCGAGCACGTGCGAAACGTAGGAAATCTGAGGTGATAGTGAAATGGCAGCCCAGAAACAGACGCAACCCACGCTGGACGAGGAATCAGAAAAGTTCTCAAGATCGTCACTTTCCATGCTGTTATTATTGTGTAAATTGCGCAACAATAACTGGCCCTAGTGAGTCAGTGAGTGACTCCTCGTTACTTCTGATGGAATGTTTGCATCGTGCTCTCTTCGAACAAAAACTTTGAGAAGCTGTATAAACTTTATTCCTCGGTCAAAGTGATTTTAAAGGCTCTTAACTTACTGCACAATAGTTTTTATGTTTGATGTTTTTATTTATATATTTAAACACAAACATGCTCACACATGGACACAAAGTCTCTAAAAGCTAGAAGACACACACATACAGAAGACCATTGTTGGCATACAATCAAATATACACAGATGCTTATATATAAAAATGCTGTTGTAACCAGTCCAGAGCTGATTCAGTGTTATCAGTTTTTAATTCATGCTTTTTTATAGTTTTTTCGCAGGTCATGCTAATATATTTTTGTATCTGTCAATGCGTGAATAAAATCCTGATATCCAACCGGTCCAGGGTAAAGAAAATATCTACTACTCTCATTTTTTATGAGAGTTGAGTGAAATGATGATGCGTCCAGACAAAAAAAATGCTTTTCAATGCAAGGTGTGGCAGATAAAACAGGAGTTTATTTTGCATTGTGAGTCGCTGGTTAATCACAGACTGGAAGTATCCTCCAACAATCAAAATGGACTCAAACATTTAGTTTTAGAGAGAAACATAACATAACATCATAAATACCACATGTCTTAATGTTGTTATTAATAATATTTTATAGTTATAATATATTCTATGTGTCTGTGTGTGTCGTTTTTTGCTATGATTCAATTCAAGCAAGCCTGAGCTTCTTAGTCATAGCCAAAGATGACACACTCCTGCAGACATGCCAATCTGATTCGACTCCAATGAAAGCTGCACTCGAAGCCCAGGGGAATCGCCACCATACGGAGTAGCGAGACCACCTGAACCCAGAATCGCTAAAGGTGGCAGCACCACCAAGTGTTTAGAAAACTGACTGGGCTAACTGAAACGGCGACAGCCTCACTGAACAAAAGGTCACACCATCAACCGATGCAGGTTTTCCAATTTGTCGCAGCAGGCCAGTGAGTGACAATGCACCCACAGACACAGTAGTGAACATCATCACGCTGATACCCCAGTGAGACCTGACATGGTCTCGCAGTTGACAAGTCTTGATCATGTAGCTTACATTTTGAAGGACAGCATCCAGGAGATCTATGTGAGGTAAAAGTGCAATGTTGTTATCTAGAGTGGGGGGGTTCACTCTGGATAACTCTGAAAATAAGGATCCTGCTTTACGAAGCTCCTCTCAACAAATGCAATATGTAATGTAATACTGACAGAACATCCCAGATTGGTTAAGGGGCTCTTAAGTGCTATGATGTTCTTAGAAGTGCTCTTAAGAACGATGTGAAAGAAGGATATGTTTCTCAGAGTCGGTCACAGCTAAAGACGGCCTTTTGCCAAGAAGGAATTGTAAGATCCAGCTGACCCACCTTTAACAGCCTTCTTAGTTGACCAAATGCCCTGGGATCGAGCCATGTCAGGGGAAATGTATATCCTCCACTGTTCCAAATAATTATACAATGCTCAATGAAAGGAAAAATGCTTAAATTGAATTACAAATCAAGTTTTCCACACATTTCTGAAGACTGAAGAATCTTTGGCTAGATCTTAAGGTTCTCCTGGTATTAGTATTAAATAATAGCATCTGTTAATATAGTAAATGTAAAAAAATATATATATGTTTTTTTATTATCTTAAAATCATTGTTAAAAAGGATTACAACCATCAAACAAAGTAGGGCACAGCCTTCTTTTCATTCTGACAGACATTGTGTATTCAACAATGCAACAAAGAACAAAACTATTCATACGTTCATTTCACGGGACAGTGTGAATAGCATTACCAAAATAAATAACAACTCAACAACCAATTTACTAAACTTAGTCTGAGTCTGGAAAGAGTTCCCACCCTGTGGAAGACTTCTTGTGTGTTCACTGTCCCCAAGACATCACGCCCGTAGGAACCAAACCACTTCAGACCTATGGCCCTGACATCACACCTAATGAAGGCACTGGAGAGAATAATCCTCAAACATCTCCGCCCCCTCTTGAGCCCAAACATGGACCCTCTGCATTTCGCATTCCAGCCTGGCATCAGGGTGGATGATGCCATCACTTACTTGCCACAGAGATCCCTGTCTCACCTGGAGGGCACTGGAACCAACTTGAGGGTCACTTTTTTCGACTTCTCAGGTTACTTTAATAGCATCCAACCATGCGACCGGTTGGTTGCATGGATCACCAACTACCTCACAGACAGACCCCAGTTTGTGAGGACTGTGTGTCCGACATGGATGTCTGCAGTACGGGTACCCCTCAAGGCACTGTGCTCTCACCCTGTACACTTCTGACTTCACCTTCTCCACAGAAAGCTGCCACCACCAAAAGTTCTCCGATCACACTGCCATTGTGTGTTGAGTGTGAGGGGAGGGCCTGGAATACAGGTGTGCTATCATGAACTTTGTCAGTTGGTGTGAGAAGAATCACCTCCTTGTCAACGCCAGCAAAACGAGGGAAATCATAGTTACCTACGGCAAGAAACCATCAAACATTGCACCAGTGAAAATCCAGGGATTGGACATAGAGAGAGTGACAACTTACAAGTACCTAGGTTTTCACCTAAACAATAAACTGGACTGATCTGACAACACTGACTTGCTTTATAAGAAGGGTCAGAGTCGTCTTTATCTCCTGTGAAGACTCCACTCTTTTGGGGTGTGCAGGCCACTGCTCAGGACCTTCTATGACACCATGGTTGCATCAGTGGTCCTGTTTGCAGTGCTGTGTTGGGGAAGGAATTGTTCCGTGCGGGACAAAAACAGACTAAACCGGATAATTTAAAATAGCCGGCTCGGTCTGTGGCTGTACCCCTTGACTCTCTAGAGGCCCTCCTGGAGAGGAGGGTTCTGGCCAAACTATCTCACATTATGAACAAATTATTCAAAGGTTTTATGCAGGCAGACCAGTGAGGGGACAAACATTGGATCACACACATTCCAGGTATCTGAGTGATGAGCATGTAATAATGACTAAGTGCTTACTTAATCTCATCTTTCTTATCCTCTTAAATACTTAAGGAAACTGTTTTTTATTTCGTTCTCCAACAGACAAGCCCAAGATTGAAGGTTTAATCTGAAATAGATGTGTAAAAGGATTAAAACTATTGTTGTTGCAGGATGAGGTTTCTTTTTTGTAAATCTGCTTTTTTTTCCGTGTCAATTTTTGTCTGCATTTTTCCTGAGCGCTGACGCATGGATAAATTCATATTACATGACATAAGGCAGAATCTGCATTATTTCATTCTGGTGGTGTTGAATGATGACTTTGATAGCAAGCATCAGCTTTCGCAAATATATAATCTTGTTTTTGGCTGAGACACTTGTAATCGATAACCTTCTGTTTATTTTTCAAAAGTGTGTTTCTCATATTATAAAATTAAAGGTGTTATTTCTCTCTTCGAGTTTAGATAATCACATAATCCTAATTAAAAAACATTAAGATTTGGCAAGTTTTCTTGGAGGATTTGGCAAATCTGTAAGCAAAACTAAAAAAACAATATATTCTATACAAGTAATAAAGCAAAACATCACCTTCGCTGGAATCAGGAACCCCTTTAGTTTGTCCTTCTTGGATAAACCACGATATGATAAAGAGACTTGCCATAGTTAGAAGTGGACCCTCCCCCTTTACATAGTACTACTAGTTAGAAACCATAGTCCTTCCTTTAAAAAAACAGACACTTCAAAATTGGTACCCCAGAAAGAGAACATAAGTTGCAGATCACATTCGGGAAAAAGGAAATCACCCTTACCCCAGTGGGTCACAACCGGGTGGATTTTTTGGCATAGAAACCCTGCATTTGTTTAAGTCTCGTAGCAAAGATTCAAAAGAAGAGTTGTGTAAATATATTTGTTACCATAACTAGTTAAATGCCTTGGAAGGCGAACTGATCACATGCTAACTCCCTTCATTTGATCCCATTATATACTTGAACCAATTGTTTTATCTATTTTTTATTTATTGAACAGTTTTCAATAACTAAACTTGAACAGTTGAGTTTAAGATGATACAAAAAAAAAAATCGAACTCAGACATTGGCAGTTGGAGTGGAATTCCAAATCCAACTTATACTTGCTGATGTTTAAAATATGCATCAAAAAACCCTGATCTTTGAAGATCTTCCCCTGAATGTTTAAGTCTCAACAATCAGAACCAAAGTATTCTGGTCCAATTCTTATACCAAAGTAATCCAGGGAGATTGGCTCGCATTCCCTGTCTCCATTTATTATGTACTACACACCAGCTGCATATAAATCGGAATATTCTTGACGTGAGTTAACTTTCTTTGATTTCTTAGTCTGGTATTGAATATTGATTTATTGATTGAATCATTAAACTGAGTTAGAGGAAAAGTTAAACCTTGTAAATTTTGCCCTTTATAGAGGCTTATCTTCACTTGTATACCTTCTATGGTGAATACCAAACAATTTCACTAAAAAGATGCTTTAACTCGTTGAACTGCAAATTAATCTTTGAAAAGTCTGCCAGAGGGAAACACTTTTATACAGTTTCCCCGAATACACCTTACCAAACCAGCTGATGGATGAAAGAAACTCTTCAGGAACCCTTATACCCGGTTAAGTCTGTTAGATGCCCATGGTGTATTGCAAAAGAATGCCAGTCATGGAAGTTTTGCAACATCCCAATTCCTTGAAATGCACAAGGTGGACCACAGTAACACCGAGGGCACAACCACTGAGACGATATTATAATTCTTAATCACATTGTCTCTAGTCAACAGTGCCCCCATCTCAGTTTGACTCCTTAATCGTTGTCCATAATGTCTTCAGGACTGACCAAAAGTGGCAGACTGAGCCTGAAGAGCTTCTTAATCTGTCAATACCTGTCGACTGCCTCAGGGTCTGGTCAAAAGGCTTTAGTGCTTCTTCAGCTTGATAACATTCATCAGTTTTTGAACATGCCTGGAAAACTCTGTTGGCTGGTGTCTGGGAGTTCATTCCATATGTCAATCCAGAAGTAATGTAGTGGGAATAGTATAATAATTTGTAATACAAAGTAATAGCGAGCAGTAACCTTCTGCTACAATATGGATGAGCAGGAATGTTTATTACCCTGAATTGTTGTAGTAAATAATTTAAGTGACATTCAGAAAGAAAAATATAACACAAGCGCTCTGGATTCTCCTCAATAAGAGCAATCAGTCCTGAGAGCTTGTGTCAAAGTTGCAGTATGCAGCTGCTGTTTTAACTTTTAAGGTTTGAGTGCAACATGACAGGAAATATCCATTTCGTACTCTATGAAATAAAGAAAAATATTGTTTCCTACCAAAAAAACAATTCTCTAATTCAAGCTTGTTTTACTCTGGCAGAGAATTGTTGGGAAGTTTGAAGAGGCACATTTAATCTCAACAGGGTTGAAGAGTTGTTCACCTGTCTATCACAACACTTTAATTAGTGTCAAATCCACAGTCGGCCATATATCATTTACTAAATTGCCTTCCACAACTTTGAGTTACTGAACACACTGCGATTTCTTCAGTTCAGTTGAAACCTTCCGCTACGCGCATCCTGGCCAAGAAAGAATCAGCTGCCAAACCAATGATACACACAAGTCAGCTCGTTCTGGAAAATAAAAAACAACAACTAAGCACCTGTTTCCAATTCAGTTGATCACATTTGAGAATAGCCTGAAATCAACCTGAATTCATGAGGCTTGGATTCCATCCTTGATAGTCATGTTGCATTTGGACTGATGCTCTGGAATGACTATTCCAAATTGCGATTCTCAGATCTGCAATAATTGTCTGGATAGTGGTTCGTGCTGCAGCCGCATGCTTGGGTTTTTCAGGACACTCGGTTTTCCTCCCAGTGCATTAATGACACTAAATAATCCTGACATTGGGAGCATGTTTAGCGTCCCCTGTCTCTCGTCCAAAGTAGCTAAGATAGTGATTCTATAATTATCTGTGATTAAATGGTTCTCCAGAGGCGAGTTTGTGCTGAGCAACCTGGGTAGGGTCGTCTCAGGTTCTCTAGTAAAAGGTTCTTTATCCCCAGGCCCGTGTTGTGTCACAACCAAGAGAAATATGCTTTGCATGCGGCGCATAAGTATGTAACGTAATGAAGTTGTGTTATTACGTTTATTCAACGTTGTTGTTGGGTTGTGGCTCGTCGTTTCAAGAAAGAACAGGGTTTCATTTAAAGAAAATGTTGTCAGAAACGCTTGTTTCACAACATCCCCTCAACCTTCTGAATATTGTTGTCTCTGATGAAAGCTAGAAATACTTGCGCCGCCACATTTGTCTACAGTCTCGTTTGGCTCCTCGATGTTCTTATCTTTTCTTTTTACTTATTCTACTTTGGCGGTCACAAATCCTTTGAGATTGTGTTCACTCAATTCCATCTAATCCTCAAGGCCAACAGGTGTGTTACAGGTATCTCCAATTGCCTTGGTTGCATTTTTGCTTCTTCTTCCTCTATTTATTCTGATATTATAGTTGATCAGAAACCATGTACCCTTGCCCCCCAATGCCCTGAGGACTTTTGGACATGTTTTGTCAGTAAATTCTTCGGATAAACTTTAAATTGAATTTTCACGTACTGTACTGTATCTGTTTAACATTTCAATAAAGAGTAATACTCATTTGTATGATATGATTTTGTATAATTTGTGTGATTTTATTCTCTGATAATTGGATATTGGAATTTGCTTGTACAAAAAAAATATTTTAAACCTAAATATATAACAGATTTAGAAAACAAATGACAACAGACAAAAACCTGAATGCATATACTAATTATTAAATAAACAACAACACAAACTTTAAAGTTGTTATGTCTTATTTTTAAATTGAAAAAAGGTATATATACATGTTGTGAAAAATGTAAGGAGTCTCTGCAATCTTTGTTTTATTGTTTTAGTCATGGTGTTATTATTCATGTTTGGTGTTCTCTAAGCAGACATTATTATGGACTCGCTCATGATTTAATCTTCAACATTTGCACAGTTTGACTCCCGTATAATGAAATTGACATTTGTTTCGACATTATTCTTTAAGGTATCTTGCTAACTTGGGGTCATGAGTCCAAACTGACTGTTTAACATTGAACTCATAACTCCAGCAATAAAGTTAATAACCTCAGGTAAAGTGATCAGCCGTGATGACGGCACCGGGTTATATGGAGGATTTGGTATTCAGCGTGTCCGTTCTGAACCATGAATTATTTATGTCTGCCACAGTCGGGCTGCTTCAGTTACTGTGGTGAGGTGATTAAAGAACAGTTTTGCTTCTGTTTCATTCTGCTCCGCAAGGATGTCTATATTAATGAGATTGGGTTGTTTTAGGATATTATTGATGGGATTAGGGTTGAGATTAGATTACACGATAATTTAAAATACTAACCTTTAAAACATGTAGTATTTATTGACGCTATACCCAGATAATTAGTGTTTTCAGTTCAAAGAGAAATAATCATAATAGCAGATTTGATTAAATCTAGAGGCAGCAATTAGCGCGGAAAGGCCAAGAAGTCTTATCATTATAACCATCAAATGCATATTAGGGTTTGTACAATTGTTAATTGGAACTTTTACTCCAATGTCCAATGCAAAACGCATGTTTCTTTTTATACGTTGCGTTTTAGAATAACACAAATAATATAAATAATCCACCCAAGATTTTTGTTGCAGTTTTTTTTATTGCCATAGTTCCTGATGAATTTAGTTTTTTGCTATTTTCTTTCTCCCTCTGTAGTGAGCGAAATTCTTGTTATATTTTTTTCTCTGATTTGGAGGTCTTTTGCCCGAGTCTGTTTTGTGTTTGGTTTATCCGTTAATTTCTAGAAGTTTAGTGATTCTAATTCAGAATGTTTTCTCTAAGTCACCTTGCTTAGAAGAATCAAATAAAAATAAATATACTTGCAATAAAGTCGCTTGAATTGCTTTAATTCTAAATCTGAGTCCTGTCTTCATGGCTTGACAGGATTAGAACTAATATTGCTACGTTGTTGTTCCAGAACCCTGTCTGGGACATTGGACACTGGGACACTCATTCATGAAACTTAAGAAAATCTACTGACAGATTTGCACACAAAGGTCTGTGATACCAAACCCTACTTAAGATTCATGAACCACCAGGAAAACTCTGATCGTAAAAATCGTGTGTATGATGGTGAATAGCAAACACTCGTAATATGAAAGGTGATCTTTGTAATCATGATTAACATAAATCCTTGCCTAAGAATAGACACTTATCACCACATAAGGAGGTGAAGAGGATCCTGTCCACCAGTGACCAGCCAAGATCAGTGATCTAACTTTGGGTATGTAGCGGATGAAATAGTAGGTCCTCGAGTGAACGCCCAATATCAAATTAACCTTTCTACCTGTTTATCTATCCTTTGTAGAAAAAAGAACAATATCATAGGTGAAACGCACATATAATCACACACAAAAAAAACATCAGCCACAAGAGGAAGAATCTCACAGTCCAAAATATTACCTGCTGACGAGCACTCTCCCTGGTGGTGACATGATTGTTAACACATTGTTATTTTAGCCTTTTTTTTAACCTATATTCTTACATCGTTTACAAACATGACATGAGGTTTATAATCCAGATTTAGCTTATGTTTATTTAAAGGCACCTGAGTCTGGTACACACAGCAGAGTGATAATATGAATTAAAATGTAAAATTTCTGCTGCTCACACACACATTTGTTGGGCTTGTGTTTTATAAGTAAGACCCATTGTGTTTGTTTCCTTCAAGGACCAGGACTCAACTTTGTCTGAGACGTATTTTGTCAGAAGTGGTCCACGTAAAACCATCTGTACCTAGTGCGTTTGATACATTTGAAGGACACACAGGGATAATCAAAGCTGAGTGCATGAAGGTCAATCATTGAGATGTGAAGATGTTACATGAGGGGTGACTGGGTCCAGCTGAAGGATGAAAAAAATGTGATGTAAAATTGCATGAATAATAAACATTAAGGCTAAGCTTATATTTTAGACGCCTTAGGATGTAGTGTGAATTCCATTCGACATGGTAATCCATTAATAAGTACCTTGACATCAGCACCAATATAAAGAAGATAAGGCTGAAACTCAATGTTTAAATTATGCCATAAAGCTCTGGTTAAATGAGGAAAATGCAAACTTCTCTTTTTGTCTCAGACAACGGGACACATCAGTGTCAAAAGTGTTTGTAACATCCAGCCTTCCTGTCGGAGCTCATCAACCTCCCATGTTGCTTGTGCGCCACAAGGAAGCAGCGAGGAATTATCTTAATGATCTGGTTAAAGCGGTAATTTGGTTCGACCAGACAGAAGCATTTTGTCAAGCGATGGTCAGCGGATAAGTCACGTCAAGTTTTGTTCCGTTGAATCCGTCAACACGTGTAATCAAACCCTCTGCCTTGTTGATTGAAGGGTTTGGAACTAAATCCAATCATCGGACGGACGTGTTCATTCAAGGGTCGAGTCGGGCGACTTCTGGTGGAGGATCAGCCGGGCTATGAGTTTTTCGTTTTCACAAACGCAGGAATAGCACAGTCTCTCTCCTCCTTTAAGAATGCTTTCACAAAAATGTTAGAGTCCTGATAGGTGATGTGATTGCCCTCCAGCTAGGGAAGGTTTTTTTTCCCACTTATAGAGAGAGAAAAGAGTAATGACTCATAGCTCTCTGTGTATTTGCAGCGCCTATGCATCACGCTAGAACAATTCCTCGATTGTTTTACTTTCAGGCAGAGACTTTTTTGTTTTTTAAGGATACTAAGGATTAATGATTTGCCATTTTAAATCATTCATTATCTGAGGTAATTGATTTTTTTTATTATTAGAATATGACAAAAGCTCCCAGAAAGGTAAACTGTAGATCAAAAAGATTTAAACTTATAAGCTCAGCATAAAAATATATTGATGTTAATGAAAAAAGTTTACTAAACATTCCTTCTTTGACAGACAACATATGTTTTCTTCCAGGATATATATATAATATATATATATGTATATATATAATGAATGCACCCAGAGCAGCAAATAAACCTTGCGGCAATAGAAAATGAACATCCACACTACTAATGATCCACTTGTAACTAATTAAGAGCTCGAACCACGAGTGCTTTCTTCAAGGATATGAACAAATACAAGAAAAAAAGAAGATAATACACTGGCTGCTATTGCAGTGCTCTAAGAAAATTACAAATCATCACCAAAATCATTTTTTGAGGAAAAAATATCTGTGAGCTGATCTGAATGTGGATGTTAGGTGACTGTCAATGCAAGTGCAGGACATGTCTTGTATCCAAATGTGAGATTAAGTATAAATTCATGTTTTTAAATTAAAAATGTACAAATTATTTAAAAAAAAATCCTCCCAATTAATTCTGTAATGGAACTATTGGCATTTTGCAAAACTTAAAACATTAATTAAATCCCTCAATCGTGAACAAGACCTCGAGATACTATTTCACAGTTGGCCTTGGATTGTGAAGAAGTAGCTGGAGAGAGGAAAGTGAAGCACCCAGGGGAAGCAGTGGAAACAAAAACGAGGAACAAAAAAGACTTTATGGCAGGTCTTTTATTTGGAGGTAGAAAAAAAGAAACCTGTTGATTCGCAAAAAAACAATATTGATGGATTTTACTCACATTTCCACACAGAAATGAAACCCCTCAAAGTCACCTCCTCATAAAAGAAAACTTAAAATCTACATTGTCTCCTTCAACTAAAACAAAGTCAGAATGATTTAGCCGAACACTTGAACCTGAATGGAAGCCAGCGTGAGGACCAAGTAGGTGATATGAGGCACTCTTAGGCTCTCCGCAGTCTGGACCACCAAGACACTGCAATCACTCCAGGACTGTGAATGAAGTGAGTCTGGCTCAGTGCAGGTATCACTGGCCAATTTATTTGGTAGAGCTGAGTGCTGCCAAGTGCAAGTTCTGGCTGTGTTCTTTCTGGGTTCATCATAGTGTTGATGGATCACAAGAAGTATAGATTTATGAGGCAGCATATAGATTTATTGCACTATTTCTTTCAATTAAATATGTACTCTAAGTCCTCATTATAAATAGTTTCCTCTCTTTTCTGACTTTAATATTGTGCTGATAAACTGTTTTTAATTTAAAGACATTCTGATGGTGTTTTGGATCTTGTATAAATACAGGTAAAACATGTTTGACTACCAACGACTCTTATTAAAATGAGCAGTAAAATGCCTTAATCTGCTGCCAACAAAAAAAAAACACACATCCCACACACCCTCTCCAACTGTGAAGCTGGAACTCCTACACGCTGACATGGGAAGACATAAAACAAAGACCCTTGGTGAAAGTGGTGACCACACGTTGGTTTGACTTATAACAAGATAATCGTGAGTCACTCGCGTTCTGTCTCTTTGCGTCATTCATCAAGAGTTCAGTGCTTTCTCTTAGTGGAGGATGGCTCACCCACTTCCATTTAGTTTCATACGATTTTGGTATGAGTCTTCTTCTCTCACACGAACCTTAGGCCTGTAGTGCACATCAAAACTTGAAAGGGGAAACAGTTCAGCGATGATGATGTTTGTGTGTTGACTGCAGTAAAGAGGAAACTGGATCAAAATCAAACTCCAGGGAAGAATCTATCCAATCTCGGTACACTAAGAGAAACAGGTGAGAACACTGGGAAAAACAATATAAAAACCTCTGATGTTTTTCTTTGTAGGTGAAATTAAATAAAGCACATTCATTTTCTTAGGATAATAAGCTTTTGTTTGATCTTTACTTGCTTTTCATTAATAAATAAAACAATCCATAACATAACACTGCAATAAATAAAACAAAACAAACAAAAACAGTTGAAGCAGATGTATAAATACATCACATTAAATTCTAGGGTCTGTTGAGGTCACATGCTTTTTTATTAACCCCCTGAACTGATGAATAATGAATATGGTTAGAAAGTCTTTGATACAAATATTGATTCATGTACAACTCAGAAAATAAATTGAACTCTGTTCCAAATTGTACTTTCCAAAATAAAACAGAATTTCGAAGAATTGTTACTGACTGATATTCATTGTTCAATTGTTATCGTTGACCTAATGTGTAACATTGATAGTAAGTAAGTAACACAGGAGTCCCAGAAAATCAAGGAAAAGCCTGCACAAATAAGAATGTTTTCAGATGCTTCTTGAAGGAGTCAGTAGATCCATCAAACACAGAGGGAGAGGAAGATTGTTCCAAAGCTTAGGAGCAACAGCCTGGAGATCACTGATATAAGGAGGAGTCTGACCATAAATAGATCTGAAAGTAAGAACCAGAATTTTGAAATTGATCATGAAAGAAACTGGCAGCCAGTGAAGAGTTTTAAGGATCAGGGAAATGTGAGTTCTTCTACTAGAGCGGCTGAGAATTTTCGCTGCAGTTTTGTAACTTCCGGCGAGACAGCTCCTTCTTGTTTAGACATGCAAATAAACTGTTACAATAGTCTAAATGAGAAGACACAAACAGATGGATTATTATTATTTCCCTACCTTTTGTAAGTTCCTAAGTTTGTTAGAGTTTAGTGGGAAAGCTTTTTGTCTTGGAACCTTTGTTGCCAGATCCTCACATTTCTATTTTCTTGTTTTATCTTCCTGGTAACTTAAAAAAAAACCCCACCAGTACTATATATGAAATTATTGTTAGTCTTGTAGACACAAACTCTCTTTGGTAGGATGAGATGTCTCAATGTTTGTTATTAAAGAACATTAATTTCATCATCTATCTGTTATAAACATGGCTCCCTCACATTTATTTCTCTTCACACTTGAACAAAATTTGTGTGGGATTCACCAACTCAGAGCTAGAATCTTCCGACACACTTGAGTGCAACAGTTCTCCCGTCAAGCTCCAACCGAAGATCTCTTTGGAGAACAAAAAAATCTCTTTCATTGGTTTTTGGCACAATAGTAATGTTGTGACAGATGTTGAGCGAGCTGATGGTCTGATACCTCCACAGACGCAGCTTTTATTGAACTCAAAATAATTGAATAAATGAATGTTATTAATTTATTTTATCAACCTGTCTCTTATTGTGCTTGTTCAAGATGCACAACGGCAAACAAGCTCAATTGCAGATGAACTAAGACAATTAGACAGTGTTACATTTCTTCTTCTGCCTGAATGTCTTATCATGACAGTAACTAAGCTTAATTATTTGAAATTGCTTTGAAAGACTTGACAGGGGTGTTTGTTGAAGTTTTAAAGAGGTCAGAAGGTGGTGCCCTCAGTTTCAAAATATCCTGCAAGGATTCAAGAGCCGTTTAAATCAATACATTATACAGCAGAGAGTGCCATATACAAAAAAGTCAATGGGAATAAATCCGCCGACCCGCGACTCGCCTGGTACCTCTACCTACAGTGCATCGTGCAATTCTCCTCTATCCCTCCTTTGTTCTCTCTGCAGATGATTCCTCTCTCCCTGCACATGAGTATCTATAATTGTGCACAGCCGCCACTGTCACCCAGTTGACAGGTCCCATCACGCCCCCTCTTCATCTACTGCACATGCTTTTCAAAAACACACATAGAACACCGACAGACTGAGGAGGTTTCATACGTGATTCAACGGCGTAACGCCGCTCGTTCACGTGCGTTTTTTTTTTCCGTTATTAAGACACTCGCTGAACATCATGAGATCGGCTCATGTATATTTACCAACAGCTTAGCTGGTGATTCGCTGCCATCCTTTTGAAAGAAGCCGTGAGGGGATTAAGTTACAGCAAAGGCTTCGTCAATATTGACAGTGTAGACGTCAAGCCCCGGTTGTGAACAGACAGATGGATGAAGCCTCGACAACATTTTCTACCCGAGCTCCCCTATGACCTCAGGAAACAATCAACTGAAATGAGCGTTCTTCTGATCCCGGGACGTACGACTTCAGTTGTAAAGCAATTAACGAACAAGACTAATGTTTCATGGCTGAAAACCCTTAATGCTAAAACCCAAATTGCTACTTTAGTTCTTGCCCTTCTTTTAAATCAGCAATGTAATTCTGGTCGTGTTTGAGATAAAAAAAAAGAAGAAGCAATTCACACAAATTGCAACCGTTTCTGGAACTACACCTGTCAAGCTCTGCTTCATTTACCACCAATTTACTTTCCATTTCTTTCTGCCTCCCTTTTTTCTCTCACTTGTTACCTTGATGCCATTGTCAGGTACAATCCTGACTTCCTCCTGGGGTTTCTTTTCTTCACGAATCTTTGACATTTATTTATTTCTTCCTCCTTTGCAAGAGAAAATATTCTACCCTGAGCTGTCAAAAAGGATCTTTAGAAGCTCTGTGATCTACATTTGACGGAGAATTTGGAAACAACAAATGACTTGAAATGTCCTCTCTTAGACCACTGAAAATGAAAGCAATTGGAACGTATGTTAAAATGTAAAATGAGCAGAATCATAAGTATACTTTTAGTTCAAATACGCTTTCGCCATTAAAGCTAATGTCCTATAATTAAAAATGTTTTGATTTTGTTATTGTTATAATGTTTCAGTCACAGAAATGGCAAATCAACGTGCAAAGTTAAGTAAATGAGAATAAGGTTTTAGGAGTTTTAAGGAGTTTGGAAATTGGGAAAACATGTTTAGAAAATGTAAATTATGTTATAATTCTTTTAAAAGGCAATTTAAAATCTTGCGCCTGATTCCATTCATACAGTCTAGGGCTGTAAGACAAAAACACCAATGCATACATTTAAAAAAATCTAGAACTTGTATTTTTAGTTATGTTTTATAAATGGGGGTGGGGGGGCATTTTAAATAAAATTTATAAAACAAACCAAAAAAATATCCACAACAACAATCTTCATTCAGATAAAAATATCACAAATAAACTTGCATGACTGGCAAACCTCCCCAATCTCTCTAGTTTTCTTTTTTTAAGTGTCCTAAGACAAAGGGTGATATTGAATAGGAGAAAATTTAGGCTTTAAACAATACTAAAATAAGCAAATAAATGTATCAGATATAGATATTGTTAACAGCATCCGTTGCTTTCTTTTCACATTCTAGGTTCATATCCACCAAGTCTTGCTACTCATACGACAAGCATCAGCATTTGTATTCGCACCACGTTCAAGAGAACGCAACCTAAACATAACTGTTTCTTTAGTTCCTTAAAATCCTGCAGCATTTAAAGCTTCAGTCAGCTTGTCTGTGCACTTTTTCTCTCCCAGTGTGCACCACTTCCTTATTAGTTAATCAATCCTCGTCTGATCTTTCTCGTGAACATTTCCGCACACAGATGCCCTCGCGCTCTCCACCTGTCTTGTGATGCGTAATAAGCTCAGACGTTATTTAGTTCCCAGGTTTTGACCTTTTGTATCCGAGGAATTCATGTTGTCCTGCATCCATTCTGCTCTGTGTTTTCCTCGGCTTTTATCTGCTCCGTGTGTGAGTTCTTACAGTTATTGTTATAGATACTTCCCTTATAGATTCTCTCTTTTTTCAAGACATTACAGCTACTGTATCATGATACAGTGTCTTATTTGCAATTAGCCACTAGATGGCACTCTCTCCTTTATAATGTTTGGCTGTGATCTACTAATTCAGTGAAAACTGGCATTATTTTCAAACTTATAGTGCCATCTAGTGGCCTTTCAAAATGAAAATGATGTGTCTTCACCACAAAGCTGTTTCACGAGGCCTCACCAACCCGTCACTATAATTTAAGTTTCAAGGAATGTAGAGTAAATAATCATTTAGTTATATAGCAATAGTAATATATTGGTCAATAGCCATTATTTCTGTATTATTTGTGCAAAAATCTACTGCCACATTTCAAACGCAGACTTCTTGTTCTGAGTATCCGTCCAGACTATAAAGTCGCACACAAAGGTCTTAAATGGGTCAGCGGTGTCTCATTAATGATACAAGGCTCTGCATCACCCATAGCCCTGCAAAAACTCAGCAGGCAAGCCAAGCCTCCTCATTTTCTTATCAATACTGGTCATGAACTCTGCGTCGTGACTGAGAGAAAAGATATTTTGAATACAAACAACCGCAAAAGTCGAATACCACTGTTACTGAGTGCCTGGTGTAACAAAACTGGTGGGAATATTGTATGAATATATAAATGTATACACTACAAAAATTTAACTTTAAACAGCCACTCTAAATATATATTTTCACATTTTATAAATGAAATGTATTAAATATCTAAGCTAAAGCATATTTTTATGACGGGGTGCACTAACCAACATTATAAAAAAAAAAAAAGAAACAACTTTTTTTCCACATTGGACATAAAAAAGAAAACATCTGCTTCTTTAGGCATGAATTATTAATGCTTTATCTTTTTCCTCCTTTATGTTGAAACCATTTTTCATCCAGGACACTTGTGACAAAAGAAAATGAGAAAAGACCGAATACATGAGTGAGTGGGGGTCAAAAGGTCATTAGTACATGCATAGTATATGCAAAGACAAAGAACAAAACCAAACAAACCTTTATTAGAAAGGTTGCCGAACATTCTGATCATACATACTTCTGCATTACCAGGAATTATAATATAAAAGAGCAACTAATGTGTGATTTAAGTGTGTCTCAAATAGATCTTGGACCTCTATTGTACTCATCAGTATGTGTCTGTTTGTACAAAACTCTCTTCATTGCCTAGTACCTCCACCTACAGTACATCATCCCTCCTTTGTTCTCTCTGCAGATGATTCCTCCCTTTTAATTACAAAATGAGTTAAAGCCCCGCCCACTGAAACACTTTGTTTTTCTGTAGATTCATTCTTGTTTACCCCAACCACGCCTACTCTGCAGTGATTGGTCAATCACCAAGGTTTGTCACCGTGCTTCATCAATCTCAGAAGTCTTCACCAACAAGGTTCTTGTTTTATAAACAAAGCAGGGCATGATTACAGCTGGCTGGAGAAGGAGTGAGGAAACATTGTTATGTGATATTGGATCGGCTCTCGTTATCTTGTTTGCTGAGATTTTGGACAGGAGAGAACTTCATAATGATTTCAAAACATCGTCATGATGAGGGACTTACTGCATCTTGGAGAGAAAGACTTCAAGATTTGAAACATGTGAGTGATTCACGAGAGTTGGAGTTTGGCATTAGTTGCCCTTTAAGAATTGTTTTTTTTTCTTCATGAAGAGTTCCTCATAAAATCTATGCTATTTTTATTTTCACTGAAATTGAGTTAAAAGGAAAGTTTGTATGACTGGTGTTTTAAGTACATTTTGAAAAGTTGTTAAAGCCCAAATCTGTAAGATTAAGAATTTTGTTTCTGACTCCTCCTACTGTTGGAAATTTAGAAAAAACGGTGCCCTTGGACAAATGAAGATCTCCTGGGTCTGAAGAGACTTTGTCGAAAGACTGAGCGTCTCTGGAAGTCCACTAAAATTGAGGCGCACAGACTTCAACTCTGCGATCTGATGTCCTCATACAATATGAGATGGAAACTGCCAGATCTGATTACATTTGGAAACTGGTAAAAACAAATAAGAAAAACTGTAGCATAATGCACTTTTTCACTGTTAGCGTCATACCTCTTTAATAAGCATTTTGTTGGTCAGTGTTTCAGTGATGTATGTAGTTGTTGGTATTCTTACTTTCACCCTTCTCTCATGTCTGTTTTTCTTTAGTGTACTGTCTCCGTTTTTGTCGCTGTTAAATGTTTTTTCTACTTCGCAAGTGAATTTCCCGCTGTGGGATCAATAAAGTCTTATCTAATCACTCTATGGAGACAGCCTTACTGAAAGTTTCCAGCGACATCATGATGATTCTGGAAAATACACTGTTCTGGTTCTCTTGGATCTGTCCTCAGCCTTTTAAACCTGCTGAGAAGACTGAGGGATGAAGTGGGACTGTCTGGGTCTGTGTTACAGTTGTTCTCGTCATACCATTCTGGTCGCAGTTTCAGTGTATCTGCCAATCAAATAAGGTCTCAAGCAGCGGGTCTGTTGTGTGGAGTCCCTCAAGGCTCTGTTTTGGGTACTTTATTATTTTTTCTGTACCTGATTCCCCTGGGTTAAATCATTCAGAGATTTTTTGATGTTTCTTACCACATTTTTGCTGATGTGATCCAGCTCTACTGCTTATTTGATCCAACTGAGCCCGAGTCTGAACAGCTTGGACAATTGTTTGCTAGAAATCAAACAATGGCTAAGTGAAAACACTTTGCAGCTAAATGTGGGAAAAACTGAAACTCTGGTTATTGCGCCAGATGATAAAGTTCAAGGGTTGAGACAGTACTTGGGTGACTTAGGCCAGTCTGTCAAACTGAGCCCGAGAAACCTGGGTGTTGTACTTGACAAAGACATGTCCCTAGTGCAACACTGCAGAAAACTTACAAGAAACTGTTTCCTTTAACTAAGAATCTCTAAACTTAGGAAAATGATATCACAACAAGATCTGGAGCTTTTAATCCATGCGTTTGTATATTCCCTATTAGACTATTTTATCAGTTTAAAACTCTGCAGCAAGAATTCTGAGCTGCTCTAGTAGAAGAGCTCACATTTCTTTGATCCTTAAAACTCTTCACTGGCTGCCAGTTTCTTTCAGGATCAATATTAAAATTCTGGTTCTCACTTTCAGAGCTATTCATGATCCAGATCATTCAGATCCAGTCTTACATCCCAGCTCGGGCTCTTCGGTCTGTGGATCAGAATCTACTGGTGGTTCTGTGGATGGAGTCTACTGACTCCTTCAAGAAACATCTTAAGATACTTTTTTGTGCAGGCTTTTCCCTGATTTTCTGGCACTCCTGTGTTTGTCTTATGTGTCTTGATCTTTTAAAGTATATTTTTTAACTATGTATGATGTGATCATCCCATCTACCCAGCGGTCAACAAGGACAACATGGACTGGAACCAGGAAACTTAAATCGTGATAGACACGATCGACGATTGCTGATTGGTTTCATTTTAGTTTAATTACCTGTCTAGTGGTCGCACCAAATAGGGGATGGACACCGAAGCCTTTATGGGAAAACTACTTACATATTGTATGGGCAATGCATGAATTTGTTTAGAATATACTGATACATGAATCATAAAAAAAAGACATATTTCACATGTGCTTGGTTTATTTTTGAGTTACTGCTTTGTTAAGTGAGAGTTTGAAAAGCAGTTTTTAGGGATTTTGCTTTTGATAGAAACTTTGCTATTTATTGCACACAGGTGAGGATACAAAAATCTTCTGTGAGCTAGGTTGTATGTTTTTAATGCACATCCAACCGCAAGGCAAACCCTTAAAAGGATTTTCTTGGAGTTACAACTTATAAACCGTAAGATTTAAGGCACATGTCTTAAGAATGGTCAACTACCTACAATTATATAGATAAAGCTTTAAATCTAAACTTTATTCCGCATTTAAAACGTTCACTTATTTCTCTCCATGCTGTCAATGACAAGATTTGTACTCTCTTAAAAGCAACACGACTCTCGCGCCTCCACTACCACACTCTGCGCTCGGCAGGGCATAAATAAAGGAGATTCCTTCTGTTTTGTCAGTGAGGAGAGATGAAGCGGTTCATCACGGAGATAAGGATGCAGACGAAGGCACGCTACGAAGCTACAGGCGAGGGAGGTGGATGTGAAGTATGGATTAGTTCTGGTGAAGTTAGAATGATTAATCCATTGCTGGGGAACTCGTACTAAGATTTTAGCTGTGTAGTCAGGTGAGATGGATTTACCCAGATGTACCGTGGTGATGTATCTACCGCTTCAAATTTGGGAGATGCATTTTTGTCATACTGTGGGTAATTTCCAATTGGTAGCGGAAAGACTGTCAATTGCTTTTTTACTTCACTATTATACAGAAACATATCTGGTGAATGTCCATGAAGTAGTTAATCCATTATAATTTGTAATTATTGTCACATTGCAACATAAAAAGTCTTCCATTCAATTTATTTTAGGGATTGAATGAGCAATACAATTGTACAATTCAAGCCCCTCAAAAAGTATTGTCTTTACCCAGAGAGATAGTTCATTTTCTAATTGATTTTTGATTTTCAATCAAACTAATATTGAAAATATTTAACCTGGAAACAATTTACATATATCTATATATATGTTGACAAAATCAGAAGGTTTATTATTTTGATCTAAACCTTCAGTCATTGATCCTTAATCATGTTTTGTAAGCCATGCAACCAATAAGCAAGAGTCACTCCTTCCACCGATCCCATCTTGAAGCTGAGCTCAGCTGCGTAAGGAATGATATTCCTTCAATTATATTGTTAATAGGGACCTTTTTTTTCAAAGTGCTTGAGGTTGTTACCTTCCAAATCCATACAGTAGAGAATGTATCCTCAAAGTCTATGCCTGTGTCATGGCGCCCATATTTTGCAAGTCTGTTTCCTTTGTCTCGACTAAGATTTGCTAAGGTTAAGGGCTGGTTCATCTTACCTTTAAAAATCTTTTTCTTGAGGAAGACTTTACCTTTTTTTTCTGTGTGCCTTGTGACAGGCAACAACTTTTAGGATGTCTCCACCGTCTGGCCTCAAGTAGCTAGGATATGCTTGCGACCCCCATAAGGATATACGATGAATAATGTTGCTTGGTTACATTATTCAGATAGAAAATAACTAATGAAGAAAAAAATTATTTACATACAGATTGTACTCAATTAAAAATAAATATAAAACCACAATAGTCATTCTAGGCGTTAATCCAGCCTCGAATTAGAGAGTACCATCTTAATACCTCCAACATAAGCAACTTAATTAACATATTTGCAAGTCTATAGCAAGGAGATTTTGAGCAGCTGTTCTCCATCACTGGTTTATATACTGGAATCCATTCGTTTACTATTATAGGATTTTCAGCGATGCTGTAGTGTTCTTCCTCCTTTCCAGTAGAGACTTGTATCTAATCCTGCCGACTGCCGCCAGAGATAGATTACAGACCAACATAAATATGATTTCCTTTTCTCTTTCTGTATCCCAAGGCCTTACTAACCATTACGCATCTGTTACTTCAGGCCTGCACATGAAAATGAATGGAACCTCTCAGGGGCATGTGTATGAACAAAGCAGGTATTTTGCCTGTGATCAATGAACGCTGCTGGTGTAATTTTGTGTGGGTAATTCTTTTCTCAGTGCTTCTCTGCCTTAAGAAGAAGCAGTGCTGCATCTTCAATTTGATCTACTGTGATTCTTGACAGTCTTTTTTACCACGCTGTATGGTGCTTCCTTTTCATTCACACATAAGAAGGTTTAACTGTACTCAATGAATTGAGATTTAGGCTGCATCATTTTTTATGCTATACACACAGATGTTTTGTTTTCTTCTGCCAATCATTAAACATTGTATTGAATTTAATGTGTTATTATTAAATGTATAATTGCAAAGCTGGCGTTAATCCAAAAGGCAGCTGCTTCAATAATCATTGATTATACAAATCCGCTGGACCCTCTAAATCTTTTTCCTGGAAATTAGGATCTTCAGGGGTCGCCACAGCGAATCAACCTTCTATATCTGACCCTGTTCTCGGTAATCCCCTCTCTCACACCAACCAACTTCATGTCCTCTTTCACTACATCCATAAACCTTCTCTTTGGTCTTCCTGTAGACCTCCTGCCTGGCAGTTCCAACTCCACCATCCTTCTACCAATATATTCACTATCCCTCCTCTGTACATGACCAAAGAATCTCATTCTGGCCTCTCACCTTATCTCCAAAACATCTAACATGCGCCATTTCTCTGATCGACTCATTCCTGATAGTATCCAGGTACTCAAAGTGTCAGGTATTATCTCCCGGAAAATCCGAATGTGAACAGAGACAAGTGTTAGAATAACAACAGAGTCAGAATCCAGATTTACCACCAGCAAGGAGTGGAGGCGCTTCTTATGGCTCGTCCCAAAACACTGAAGGTCTTCGCTCCGGGCTTGCCTTTTTATTCCATAGCTCGGATCAATACACACTTATATACGAACAGTTTGTTCTTTTGTTGCTGGGTGCAACCAGCAAGATCCGGTTTTCAGTATGAGTCAGTGAGCGCGGTATAACAGCCTGCACGGGAAGACAAGCTTGCATATCTTGGTGTAGTCACTGTATCTTAATGCACAATTTTTTTTCATTTCTTAATGCAAAATGTCATGTTCACGCATTGGTTTTATCTCTGACATCTCCATCATCTAAAACTCTGAAGTTTTCTTTTACTTGCCATTTTACTTATTAACTTTACAATGCCGATCCGAGCATGTTGATGTCAAATTAGAACCTGATCTTATTATTACTTATTCAGTGATTATTTTCTCTTGAACAGTCAAATATAGAGACCTTTAAGTCACAATGTTCCCGAGAAACGCTCATGCCCTCTGTGATCCCCATTAACCATATAAAGACAGACGAGATCATGTTTAATACATCAACATTTTAGTACTGATGGGGGGCATATATTATACAACTGTGGAATACCAAATAGCTACATTTCAGTTTCATTTTTCTAAGTTGGTTTGATTAAAGATGGAATAGTAAAGCCTGTATCTAAAGTTATTAATAAATGGAAATTAGAATGAATATATTTACCTTAAGCTGCAGGTTCATTGAAAAGTATTTCTTTAAATATTGTTTTTTTTATCTTTCTGGCCTTAAGGTGTATGAAAATTAAATTATTTAATTTAAACTATAAGTTCAAAAGAGGTTTTCAATTTACCAAGAACTAACAAGATTTTTTTTTTCACATTTTCACAAAATATTCCTTTGTTTTTCTACCTTTCGACCTGCCTGGTCCGGACATGCTTGGGAACAAATGTGGGTTGATCATCAAATAATGATTTGTTGATAGACCTTACAGTTCAATTGGAGGGCCCACTTGAGTTCATGATGTTTAAATATCAAGGTTCTGTTGGTGGCATGCTGAAGAAACATGCTGTTGGCCCTTGAGGTTTTGGTTCCACAGGCTCTGTTGGGTACCCACGTCTGAGTACAGTAAGTCTGCTGAGAGGCTTTATATGTCTTTGGATCAGATGCTGCTGGGACAACAGTTGAAGACCCAAAACTCTTAAGACTTTTTCCTGGAATATCCTTAGATGTATCTAATGGTAAATAGGACACAGTTTGTGAATGAGTTTGACAAGCGAGAGATAAGACGTCGTTCCTGCATGTTGAAATAAAGATAGCATTTTAAGTAATGACAATAATCAAGATTACAAATTATGTTAATTAACAGGATAACTTTGACAGACTGAGTGAAGTGCTTTTAGGGAAATTGCTGCCTTTCAAAGGTCCAACTTCTATGTTTAGCTGTTTAAAATGTATCAGCACTTAACCTGTCCTTCATGGTTTCCCCACAATAAAGGAGATCCATTTTTTTGTTGAACTATACAGTATATGTGGAAAAAAAATAACTTTTTGGACTATTGTTTAATTCCAAGTAATTCTGTCACGACAACCATTATTTAACACCGGTACGAAGGTGCATGTTTTAAAATGGAGCCGGAGAATGTTCTCATTTGTACTTGAGATGGACTATTGATCCATTGTCCACAATGATTTTCTCTCTGCTCATGGCTGAAGGTAGTAAAGGCACTGTTGTTCATCACAAACCAATGTGTCGCTCAACAACCTGATTCTTCGCATGTTATTGTAAAATATCCTTCAATAAAGCAGCATGAGGATAATATGAAAAGCATTTTTTATTGAGCATTTGTGTTACTTAATTTTGCATAGTAATTGGTAGCAGTTATGCAAAAATGATTTTGTTAATGAAGCAGCATACTTGTAATCCACTCAGATAAAATATAAAAAGATGGAAAGATTCAAGGACCGGTCCACGATAAATTAATTGCGAGATAAAATAATTACTTTTACTAAAATACCTTCATATACAGTTAAGAAAATAAGTATTTGAACACCCTGCTATTTTGCAAGTTCTCCCACTTAGAAATCATGGAGGGGTCTGAAATGTTCATGGTAGGTGCATGTCCACTGTGTGAGAGATAATCTAAAAAGAAAAATCCAGAAATCAAAATCTATGATTTTTTAACAATTTATTAGTGTGATACAGCTGAAAATAAGTATTTGAACACCAATGTTAATATTTGGTAGAGTAGCCTTTGTTTGCAATTACAGAGGTCAAACGTTTCCTGTAGTTCTTCACCAGGTTTGGACAGACTGCAGGAGGTATTTTGGCCCACTCCTCCACACAGATCTTCTCTAGATCAGTCAGGTTGCTGGGCTGTCGCTGAGAAACACGGAGTTCCAGCTCCCTCCAAAGATTTTCAATTGGATTTAGGTCTGGAGACTGACTAGGCCACTCCAGAACCTTGATATGCTTCTTACGAAGCCACTCCTTGGTTTTCCTGGCTGTGTGCTTTGGGTCATTGTCATGTTGGAAGATCCAGCCACGACTCATCTTCAATGATCTGACTGAGGGAAAGAGGTTGTTCCCCAAAATCTCATAATACATGGCTGCAGTCATCCTCTCCTTAATACAGTACAGTCGTCCTGTCCCATGAGCAGAAAAACACCCCCAAAGCATGATGCTACCACCCCCATGCTTCACAGTAGGGATGGTGTTCTTGGGATGGTACGCATCATTCTTCTTCCTCCAAACAGGCTTAGTGGAATTATGTCCAAAAAGGTCCATTTTGGTCTCATCTGACAACAAAACTTTATCCCATGACTCCTCTGGATCATCCACATGGTCATTGGCAAACTTAAGACGGGCCTTAACATGTGCTGGTTTAAGCAGGGGAACCTTCCGTGCCATGCATGATTTAAAACCATGACGTCTTAGTGTATTACCAACAATGACCATGGAAACGGTGGTCCCAGCTCTTTTCAGGTCATTGACCAAGTCCTGCCGTGTAGTTCTGGGCTGATTCCTCACCTTTCTTAGCATCATTGAGACCCCACGAGGTGATATCTTGCATGGGGCTCCACTCCGATTGAGATTGACCGTCATGTTTAGCTTCTTCCATTTTCTAATGATTGCTCCAACAGTGGACCTTTTTTCACCAAGCTGCTTGGCAATTTCTCCGTAGCCCTTTCCAGTCTCGTGGAGTTGTACAATTTTGTCTCTGGTGTCTTTGGACAGCTCTTTGCTCTTAGCCATGCTGAATGTTTGGGTCTTACTGATTGTATGGGGTGGACAGGTGTCTTTATGCAGCTAACGACCTCACACAGGTCCATCTGATTCAGGATAATACAGTGGAGTGGAGGAGGACTTTTAAAGGCGGACTAACAGGTCTTTGAGGGTCACAATTCTAGCTGATAGACAGGTGTTCAAATACTTATTTTCAGCTGTATCACACGAATAAATTGTTAAAAAATCATAGATTGTGATTTCTGGATTTTGTCAGACCCATCCATGATTTCTAAGTGGGAGAACTTGCAAAATAGCAGGGTGTTCAAATACTTATTTTCTTCACTGTATATAAGAATAATTACCTGTAAAAATGAGCTTTATTTTTTTTTTTACTTTTTGATTTCTTGAAGTTTAACAAGAGACTTAAGTCATTAAAAGATATAAAGATTGGAAATAAAAGCCTCCAAGTACATCCCTTTTAATCTTGATCTCTATTTTTTTTTTTTAGAATTCCTTATTAGTCCCGCGAGGGGAAATTCAACCATTCACACATACTGATGTGAGTAGGCATGCACACTTGCGCCAAGTTCACCATCAGGAGCAATTAGGGTGAAGTGTCTTGCTCTGGGACACAACGACACAAGCTTGTCTGGAGCTGGGATTGAACCTGCAACCTTTTGGACTGCAGGCAACCACTCTACCATCTGAGCTATGGTGCCCCTATTTTTATAGTCTATTATTATTAATTGCAACCATCGGATTTTGTTCATTAATCCTGTCAATATTCTCAAGCGAACAGTAAAGCGCTTCCCTCTTTGTGCAAGAAATTTCCAAAAGGATGGAGAACAGCTCGAACACAGGGTCTGTCCTTGAGGGTGTGGAATGTGTAAGCAGGAAACTAATGATGCAGATAATCATAACTGAAGAGCAAGAGGGATTCTGATCCCAATAAGATCCCGGGGCTGCCTGTTCTTATTGTGTTTTCATCCTGAGTCAGCTAGTCCTCTGCAAGCAGTTTTATATGTCTCCTAGATCACTATGCATTTAATTGTTAATGTTATTACATGTTTTGTCCCTGAGCAGTATTTATCTATTTGCTAATGCAAAAGAGTCTTGTGTATCAATAACGAGTTCAACGATCAGCCCACTGTCCAATATTTGATTAGCACACTTCTGCAATACAATAAAACCGCATCATACATGTTGGCTCAGGGCTGATTTATTTACAGAAAACCACTTAAATAGGCGTGCCCTTACACTTTAAATTCGATAACTGTTGGTCAATGGTCCTAAAAAAAAGAGATTACACAAGTACCCAAAGATTAGGTGGGTCGATACATATATAGATACAACTATTTTGAATAAAGACGTGGGATATGCTGAGGTAGTTTCTAGTGTAATTCTAATCAGAAATAGTTATTTTTTAACAGTGAACATTTCTCCAACTGGGTAGATATCACAGGCCTTATTATGGAAGTAGACTACCTCCTATGGAATAAATAGTAAGGCTTTCAGGGTTGATGTAGCAGGAGAAGCAGTTCAGATATTTTGTGTCTCCCTTTCATTACCATGTTAAATATGGTTATTGTCGTTATATATTAATTTCAAGGTGAAGAGGTGATCTGTAGTCACTTATTAGGAAATGAATTAACAGAATAGAGTAGATGACTTTATATTAGTTGATAAGTAGAAAGAAAGTAAGTTCTGTAACAGTTACCTTGGTGTTGCCCAAGAGCAGAGAGCAGCTGGTGACACTGATCTGGAAATAGAACACATATTAAGATGATGTTAGCGGGAATTTTATCTTCTCAAAATTAAGAAATGTAAGTTAGTAAGTAAGTAAGTAATTTGTATTTATATAGCACTTTCCAGACCAGGGTCACAAAGCGCTTAAACAATCAAAGAAAATACTCAATAAAGTATATACTTTAAAGGTCAAGATAACACTCAGAACAACACAGGAGTTCCAGAATATCAAGGAAAAGCCTGAACGAATAAAAAAGTCTCAAGATTTTTCTTGAAAGAGACAGTAGACAAAGAGAGAGGAAGATCGTCCCAAAGCTTTGGAGCAACAGCCTGGAAGGATTTTTCTCCTCTGGTCCTGAACCGTGCGAGGAACCATCAGTAGATTCTGATCCACAGACAAGTGGAGTTATGTAAATAAATGTTTATGTTAAAGTGACCATAAACTTTTTTCGTGTTTTTTTTCAAGACTGTTATCTCACCCGAAGGCCTGGTTTGTTTTCAGTGTCACCTTGACCCCAATATAACACAAGGGTTAAAGCTTTACAATCACATTTTATACAGTAAATCAATAAATTGACCTCTGTCTTTCCTCTACAAACTGAACAATAACTGAAACACTTATTATACTTTTGTCTCTGTGCTATTGAGGTGTTATGTTTTACTATGTGCAAAGTGCCATCGAGAGGGCTCTGAAAATAAAGTTACTTCATAAAGCTTCATCCTCCCAACACTACTAAACGCCTCTCAAAACCTTTATGTAATGTCATAATCAAAGTGTTGAATGACCCACTGAAGTCATTTATTATACCCCGAAGGACACTTGTCTTTTTTTGTCAACTCTTAACACAACATCTTTTCACTTAATCCTCCGCATTAATTCAAATTTCCTGATCTAATCTGCTGTGATCTTTCCCATCAATCATTTCCTTAAAATTCTTATAATCCTCCCTCACCTTTGGATGACACTTTTTATGTACACCACAAACTTGTGCCTCAGTTGACTGATTTGCATTCTGGTGCGAGGGTGTGACGTCACCGCCCTCGGTCTCCATCGACTAATTGGAACTCGTCCTCCCGGAAGACTCCAGGGATTTGAACATAATTAAAACGGAGAGATGGGACATGTCAAGTTCAGGCTGGTAACCACACCCTTTTAATTGGTGGCAGCGATGGATGGAGGAAAGGTCAGCCAGTGGTACCTTCATATACATCTCACTTATGGTGCTCTGGACGAATTTGGCATTCCTCTGCCGTCCCCTTGGCCGGCTGTGACAGACACTTGGATGTAGCAAGCGCTGAAAAGTGATGGTAATGAAGCTGGAATGTGTCTGATGCATAATTACCCGAGATGAGCATTCGGAGCCACGAGCGAGGAACTGATGTGGATTTAAATAAGCTCATACGCATGATTTGTGTTTTTTTCCCCCCTATTTAGGGGCTCAACTGTGGGTCATTATGAATGTATCTATTTTTATGTGCTTGTTTTAAGTACTGCAGCACTCTATGTATTAGAGGGACAGACCTCCGTGATTCAGCAAAAATCCCATGTAGTTGCATTTTAAAGGTCTGCTCTGTAGTTGCAACAGATCATGAGGTTGATGTAAAAGGGCAAACATGAATAAATGAATGAATGAATATTGTTTATTTCGGGGATGACAGTTAAAATCATCAACTTCACATATTACATGCATGTCCCGAAAGTGAAAGCGGGAGAAGCAGCTTATCTAGTCCCGCCATCATTATCTTCAAAATAGTAGTAGTAGTAGTATTAGTAGTAGTAGTAGTTGTAAAGAAATGGATCACAAATGGAATCATAGATATAATCTCTATCTTATATCAGCGCTTGTTTCACTTTTGCTTAACAGATTATTGTTATGTATGACAATTTCCACATAACATGTTACAAAAGTAGATCACAACTATACGGCTTGTTGATAATAACTTCAGTTATTAACCTTACAGCACAACTGAAACCTCTGCTGTGCTGCAGAGGAAAATCTGCATCATATAGAGTGCAGAGCGTTTCTGAGTCAGAATACCTTCCATTAGAATTTTCTGAAACAGTTTAAAAAATTTGTGGAGGTTCTTTATAAGCATGGTGCTCAATAACAGTGTATGATCCATCTGATTTCTCCCACAAAACACGTTTTTAATATATTTTTGATCCAGCTCTGCCATGATATTGAAACAAGGTCAGCAGTTTATACATAATTTAGTAATACTGTAATTAACAAGAGGGGCAGAGGGACTCGTGCATATCCTGTATATGAAATTCTGTTTTTTCAGATATGATTCTTGACTGTGACAATTTGAATCACTGTATCACCAGCGTCTGCTTTACACAGGGTCCTATTTGTTATAGATTTTTTAAATTGGTATTTGCGGCCCTATGTTTAAAACTGATGTGAAGCTTCAACAGAATTTATTTTTAAATCAAACGATAATAGAACAGCGTTGTAGAGTGAAATAAAAAATACTGCTTCATGAAGCTTCATCACTTTGGCTTGAGACCTCTAATCTCCCCTTTAATGGATGATTTAAGGATGGGGTCTTACATCCAAATGAAATGCTGAATGTGAGTAAATGTTTCATTGACGGTCTCAAGACTCAACTTTGGGGGTGAGTGTTAAAAGGGTATTTCCTTTGGCAGTTTTTTCCGAGGTAATTTGGCTTCCTGTCTTTTATTGAAGACCCATCTTACGTCTCTTTATCTTAAGGCATACTTTGCTTTCCTTGGATTGGGTCCTGTGACTTTTGCTTTGATAGATTCAAATTCTTCTATCGCAATAGATCTATGTAATTCCCGAATACCATTCCCATATCAGCCAGTGATGCAGAGGCACCGCGGGAGTCCAAAGTTTTCTTGATAACAGAACTGAATGTGATTTAGTGATTGACATTGCAAAGACTGTAAGGGGATGGCAGAACTGTTGACACCACAGAGTAAGGTAGCAGGTAACAGTGTCACAATCTAAGATTTCATGGGTAATTGGGTTAAAAGTCACACAGGTGATGCTATAATGACAACTAGTGAAATAAAATCTGTACTAACATTACACCTAATAATTAGCTAAATAGATACCAGAATCCATCCACGAGACTCAACATCTGCTTCGGAAAACTATACTGATTACCGTATCGATTGTGACTAGGACACATCATTTTTCAGTTGCAGACAAATGCTAACTTCAGTGGATACTTAAGTTTTGCATTTTTGTCAATCTGTTCTCCTCTGCTTGGCACTCTTTATACCTCACTGCTTGCAGGATTGAGGTATGATGACTGCCTTGCTGTCATTGTCATCCGAGCCCCTACATGTTCATTTACACTTGGAATGCCTTTAACTGGTAACCATGCTGGACCACTGCCATTTGTGTGAGGTGGGAGGGATGTTACAGTAGCTGGACAAAGGAAGTGGAAGACAACAGATGCACATGCAGAAAAGCCATGACTTTAACAGGCATTGGCTCATTTACACATCATAATCATTTGTATTTCTACCATGATATCAATAATTTAATACAGCAATTATCTTCTAATAGCCTTATAGACTTATAGCGAGACAAATATCAACCGGTGTTCATGAATTTCAAAAGGATTCAAATGTTTCTGCTGTGTCTTGGGAGTCTTGTTTGCCATGTCTTCATTGATTTTTCTGGCAACATTTTTGCCACTTGCTTGGAAAAAAAAACAATTAAAGAAAAAACAGCAGTCAAGACTGGAGTATCTTTAAGATTCTTGATACCTATGACTGTTTTTGGACCAAATTAAATACACTTGATTTGACAGTGTAACTGTTCTATATATTACATATCCATTTGCACAGATGGCACAATTGCACTCAGATTTAATGACCATCTTGCTGCCAAAAGGCATTAGAGTGCCCACTCACATGTGTTGTGAAACGATATGCTGATTGGTATTAAATGAGGGTTTCATAGCAGTTTAAAAACACATCTATGTGTTATTTACATGAGGACCTCTGTTAAGATTACTGACCTTCTGGCAACAAAAGCACTAGTGAAAGAGTTTCAGAGTTAACCTACCAACATTAAAATTCATTCCACAGGCGACCCTCAGGAAAGTCACTTGCTCTTTGGAAAGCTGGTTTCACATTTAATCACCACATTCGACTAAATAAATACTTCATACACTGAATCTACATTGTCATTGTGATTCAGTTAATTACATTTTCCATTTGCAATCAGTAGCTCGCTGTATCTGGAATGTAATTTTAAATCTGAGTTACAGATATTCATATTGACTGATCCAATTTTCTATTATGAATTACATTTCCAGATATATCAAGTGTCATTTTCTCACTGCAACTTTAAACCGCTAACAAGAATTTTGTATTAGCCACTATCTAAACTTGTTTGATGCGGTGGAGTTCTGATATTTAATGATTGTGTATATTTAAAAAAAAATAATCACTTTAATCATTCTTCAAGCCTTCAGGGCAGATTCAGACAAAGCAAAGTTAATGTTAATAAATAGTTGAGATGACTGAACCAAAACAGCAGCTGCTGTGGGCTGGAAATAGTTGGAGTCAGAGTGCTGGTGCCTAAGGGTGCATGAGTTGTGGAGAAGGTTCTTGTGTCTTGAATGGTGCTGTGGGGGTGGTGTTGGGAGGCTTGGTAAGAAGTCCAGCTATTGGTCCGGCAAAGCAAAAGACTCCGACCACCAGACTGGGGAAAATGCTACAAGCCTTTGAGGATTTTTTGCCTGTCCTGCTACTTTTTTTGGTCTAAAAGCTGGTCCAGGAAAAATATGTTGACTTCACATGGTCAAGCCGATTGACCTTCAAATGAGGACTTGAAGGAGACAGTGGGTTTTTGAGGCCTAAATGTATTTTATTGGAGGAAGTTTGTTGGAGATGGTCGTCAATAGGGTTTGGGAGGGTGGAGTTCTTGCTCTTGATTTCAGTTATACCTTACTTGTGTGGATACATGACATAAATGAGTAATGTATCTCTGACAATAAAACCAGATGGGACTGAAAAACAGGCCATCACATCTATCCAAGTAGACCAGTCGTTCACAGTAGACATTTTGATTGAACTCCCGTATTCTGGTCACATAATCCAAACTGGTTTCAGCCAGTGTGCTCGCTGGGACAATGTGGTTCTTGTTTAATGAGGTGTGGACCCGACAGGCTACAACAAAGTCCCAACCCTTCGCTTTAAGTGTAAATGATCAGTGGATATTCACTAATGAATGAGAAGGTAAGAAGAGGAGTCATTGAACAGATGATTGGGAAATGATGAGGATTAATTACAATGCAGCATGAAGGACAGATTTCAATCGACACTCCAGTGACACTTTGAGCAGAGTAATAAAAAGGAAGGAGAGATAAGAACAAAAAAAGGAATATTAAAAAAAGACGCAGATTCAGAAATCATTAGCGGGTTTTGTTCATCAAAATTATCTAGTGAGGCGTCATTAACCTTGACATGTTTTTCAAGTGTTTAACCTTCTGAATATCAATGAAACTGGTCATACACTACAAAGAAAGACAAAACAATCAGCTGAAGTATGTACGTCTAACCATGTTATAAATACCAGTATTGTGATTAAAGTAAAACAAAAATATTTACAATAAATAAGGTGAATCGTCATTGATTTCAATATCATTTAAAAAGTCAACAGAAGGTACAGTAAGTGGGGTTACTTATATATTGTGTTTTAAGTTGTACAGTATATATTATTATAAGTATTATTATAGTTTTAAGTCCATCTTAAACTCCAAAAGGTGTTTTGGTTAGTCATAGATCAAGAGTGTAGTTATTTCAAGTAAAACTATTGCAGTTTGATATAACTATAGTCGTAGGGAGTATGTTCTTTAAAATGTTTGCTCTTTTAATCAAGCCATTTCATTAAAACAATTAAAAACATTTGAGACTAGCCAATGGTAAATGGTTAGTCTTAAATATACAGACACGACTAAATTTATCGCCATGCAGACGCGTTTCAACTTCTTACTGCAAAAACAACTACGAAATTATCAGTGTGCTTTTGGTCTTCAATAATCAAAAAAATCATACATATACTGCTTAATTTGGAAGCATAGTGTACACAACTAACAGTGCACATGCTTTTTCTTCCTGCTTGAAAAAAAGGACTATGAAAGCCTTTAAAAATATGTAGAATCCAACTGTGATGTAAAGCATGTGCTACGTTTGAAAGTACAGTAAGTGACTCTTTGAACATCCACAGGGAATATATGCATATATCTATATTTCACACAGCTAAAGCAGTACTGGTTCGGCGTTGATAATGAAATGGGGTGATGGTAGAAACACAGCAGGAGACATTCCAATGACCTCTTTGTGTGAGATATTTGATGTGTTGGATTTAATATACACTGGATTTTTAATTTAGCTTATTATTAGTTTTATAAGGTCATTGATATCTACTTGGTGATAACAGATATTTCCTTTTTTAGTAACACTCGAAGTAAGCAGGCTCATGCCACTTTCCACATTTGTCCCTGCTTCTCTTTGTATGTGTTTCTTTAATACAGAATTGTCGTTTGTGATCCATGAATAATACTGACAAAAAATGTCCCTTAATTGTCCCTGAATGCCGCCTAAGCCTTACTGTAACCATTTGTTTTGTCAAGTTGTTGTATTTAAAATCTACTATCTCACTGGCAAGGTCCCCATTTATATACTTTAAGGGAAATAATCACCAACCCCTGCTATCTTGCACCCAGATCAGCCTGGGAGAAAATCTTGTTTTTTCAAAGTCTCTTTCTAAAACTCTGTGCAAAGAGAATTTATTACTAAGTTGATAGAAGGTGAGCGATTCAGTCCGAAGATAATAACTCATAAATGGATAATCATATAATATATATAATTGTTTCAAATAGAGGTGATATATTGGGAAATATAAAGCAAGGCATAGTGGAGTGGATGGCTACAGAGACTTCTGAATAAAAGGAATACAACATTTGTCCATTCCAGTAATTCAAGGGTCACAGACGACCACAACCTACTTAAAAATGTTTTTAACAAATAACAAGTTTCCTATATTTGGACCGAAGGCAGAACCAGGCCAAGCCAAGGTTTTCTACAGACCCAGAGCTCCTAGAATTTCTTTAACCTCCTTGAGACTGCCTAACTGATTACTACACAACCCTGATACTCTGTAGATTACAAAAAATGTGTTGTGTAGTCGGTGCAGAGGTGGATAACCAGGAACCAAAATTACCACTTACCCATAATTCACAAATTACAAACTTTGAAATACAACTTTGACACAAGTTTGAGGACAATACTTTGGGACATTACTGAGACAATGGGTTTGTCTAAAAACATATTTTCCTTTAAGTATAAATATTTTCAACTGAGATTTAGGGCTCAAGGGAATTTCCTTAAATATTTTTTTACTGTTTTATATCACTCAAAATCCATGCGGTACGCTGATGAGAAGTGTTAACCTTTAATATACTTGAAAAATATAGTCTGGTCAGTTGAAACCGACCCATCCTGAAGTCTATTAAACTCAACTGCCATTGTACAGCAATTTCCCAGGCTCTTTCTCAACACTATCTCAGTCTCACTTCATTAGCTTCCTGGAGATTTACTTTCGGGGCAGCTTTGGATATATCTGGATATAACAGAAAACATGTTCTTAGACGCAGCTAACCATCTGAAAATCACATTATACATCTCTTACAGTGATAGTTCACCAAAACTTGAAATTTCACTCATTTTCTACTAAGGGACGGGATCCTTTACAGAGTAACCTGTGTCTTTTTGGAGATGCAGAAATGTATGTCCTGATGATGGTGCACTATTTTCTAATTTAAACACATTTAAAACCATATTTATCGTTTCTCATGTCTGGGTTTCATTACAGACGAGCAGTTTGGAGGTATTCGGAGGTTTTTAAATGTGTCTTTTTGGACAAAGTAAAGTGAGCTCTGGTCGTGACCGCCTTATGGACATACATTTTTGCCTATAACTCCAAAAAGAAACATAGTAGTCAAAAATAATCCCAACCCTCAATCGACATTAGGGTTCACTTTAAGAGAAATCTGACCGTTTACTTTATTAGTCAATGCCTTATTTCGCCAATAATTTTACTATTACAAATTTCAAGTCATATTCTTTAGGAACCTGGAATACATTTGAACCAAACACCTTGCAGTGAAACATTTTTCGCTATGTTGGAGCACCAACTTAAATCTTTTCCCTGCCTTCAGCTCATTGTTCTGTGATAAATTGCAACACGTATTCCAAACCCTGTGAAGTGAGTGTAATGCAGGATAAGTGCTTAAATGTGGTGATTACCTCCCTGGCCTTCTTGACAAGGGCATTCTTTTTGGTAAAAAACTGTTTCATGACAGCTCTGGTATTTCGCATTGATGGTACAAATTTTTTTTACTATCAATCTTTTGCCCATCAAATTTAAAAGTAAAATTATCAAAATATCAAGTTCAACTCTTGGAGAGAATCAAACTGCCTGACAAATGTACAACTTGAGTGCAGTTTCAGCTCTTTCTGCAGTGGAAACATTTTTATATAAAGGTAGGTCTTTTTAACCAGTAATGCAAGAAAAAAGAAGATGAAATGGACAGAAAGCACAGTATTAGATCTCTTGGAGTGTTTTTTTCTGGTTATATTTATTTAATATATTTCCAGGAAGCTACATTAGTTACACACTAGGGCTGGGTAGAATACTTGGTACCATAATGGCATCTGTTCTCACATAAACATTAGTTATCAAACCCAAAAGCAACAGAGATTTCAATGCTTATGTCAGCTTTGGCGTCATTTCGTCTAATAGTTTTTACAAATGCAGACATTCAAAATGTATTTAAAAACATATAAATGAGTCACGTCCTGCACCGCCATCTCAGACAGACACTATTTATCTCAAATAAAACTGACAGGACACAAATCAGAATCCAACATTTGACCATTTTTTTTTTTCATCAAAAGTACTCAGTGTTCAAAATTATTACTATTCATTTTTAAAACTATAAAATACCTATTTTTACTCCACATGGTTTTAAGGTTAAATGTAAGTACCTTGTTTCTCACTGAAAAAGTCATATTGGCCTTGTAATATTTTAACAATTTGAAACTGCTGAAACTATCCAGTATGGCCTGAAGCCTCATGTGTGATCAAATATTTGACTTGTAGCTCAAACAAAATTTGAAGATTTGAAGATCGTTTTCTGCAATGCAAATAGATTATAAAATTACCTTGAATGATTCAGGGGAAAATACCTAATTAAGGGCCAACGCAAATCTTAAAGGTCTGCGTGTGACCTTGTGATGGGTTGATGAAGATTCATGAAGCAGTATCCTTGTTTTTTTTTATCTTTTTATTTAGCAAAAAACTATTGAACTAAGACCACACACTAATGCATACCTTTATTTTTAAGTAACATCTCGGTAGATTCAATTTTAATAAAGTTTCGTTGTTCACAGTCAACGGATGTTACTTTGAGATTTGTTCCAAGTATAAAATACGGAAACGGTTTAAATAATACATAAATGTTAGAGTTCCCAGGTGTTTTGATTTATAGAGGAAAAACGCTCCAAATTACTGCGGTTCAGACACAGCGTCAGTTCACAAGGACTGTTTATTTAGTCTGGTACAAAGAGATCGATAAACAGACAGAGGTGGACAGCGTCTAGCAGATGTGAAGCGAGGTCGAAACATGCAGTGATCAAAAAATGGACAATGATGGCGAAATACTTCAATGAATTCAAGAGACCGCCGCTTAAATGGAACAGGAAGACTGGGAATGATTGGAAACAGGTGGGAAGTAAATAGGAAACCAGGTGTGACAAAACAGACGTCTGAAACTGAGAAAAAGAAATCCACCAAATATTCATCTTCTGACCACTGAAAACTAATCATGCACATTTCTGATGCATAATATTACAACGTCAGTTATCCCACTGAAAAAACTCATTTGAGTTTTTGTGACACTTGTCGTGTTGTTTGTCTTTTGTCCTTCTTTGTCAGTTCCATTTCATTCTACTCAAAGTAAAATGGAGACGTTAATAAAACACCTCAGGAAATCAAATCAAAATATCTTCAAATTGTGGTGTATGAGCACTACACTTAAACCTTACAACATAAATTTCATTCTAAGCATCCCATTTTCATCTATCTTTGTATTTGCAGATATAGACAGAAAATGACGAGCACAAATCAAGATTTTAAAAATACTATTATCCATCTAAACCATGAATTCATTCTCCACCATCACGCCCCAAAAAACACCAAAGAAAAAAGACGTCTCCGGCAATGGATTTGCTGTTTAAACTGTTCTAACAGGGGCAGCAAGAAAACTTTCTTTAATTTGTCTTTAAGTGTTTGCGGAGTCTTCTGGTGTAAGAAAAATGTCTCTCCCAGTCTGGAGGATGTGACGGGTGACACCTTTGCATCCATCACTATCAGACTGAGTGGCCTCAGGAGCATCTATGGTTGAGTTAAGGTCTATCATTCCCACTGACAGGCATTTACCTACAAACCCATCTCTGATCAATGAAAAGGACATTGTTGAATTGCCTTCAAGCGGAAGGGACTGTGAGCATGGCCTTGAGGAACCTCGGAGAGATTCAGCGGGAGTAGTCGAAAGCACTGTTGGAACTATGGAAACCACTTCTTTGTTCTGGGTGGGCGAGGCACCGGAGAAGGTGTGTCAACCCTACATGAAAAAAATCAAATATATGCATGGCCTTTCACAGAATTCAACCTTGGATGTCTGTGTAGTAATGGCTGCACAGAAGAGAAAGAGCATAATGGAAAGTGAAAATAGGCCTTTTATGTGAATTCATCCTATGTTCTTCTTGAATCAGGCCACATTGAACAACTTTTTCTGAATTTGAAGCTTATCTGAGATAGAATTTCTGTGGCCAAGATTAGCTTTTTTTTAATCAATATACAATTCAAACCAAAGTCTGAGTAATATTAGGAGTTATAATCCAACATACAGAAAAATCTTTATATTACAGCAGCAATAACAACATCATACTGCGGTCAATCTATCAGTTCTGGTTTCTCCAGTCGTGGGCCGCACTTAGATATGGAGAGATGTTGCCAAACTTTACGGTAAATTCCTCAAGAAGGAGGGAATAAACTTCCCAGCTTTTTAATTAGGAGCCTTGAATCAGCCTCGTCTTCCTTGTAATCCTTGATTATCACGGTCATGGTATGTAGTTTTCAAAATCCATATATATATATATATATTTTTTTTTAATTATTCATCAGTTCATTCATTTTGCAATATCTATTGATTGTTTTTAAAAACAAATAGATTAGATTTAGATTGTCACCCAATTACTAGGTTTCAGATCATTTAAAATGGCAGGTTTAAAATGTCAAATAATACAATTCTATACAACATCTTAGTGTAAAATTTTCGAGAAACTTAAATATCACTGCTGTCGTTGGTGAAGCTTGGCCTCCCTAGTTTTAACAGTGGTAGAGAGCTTTTGGTTATTTAAAGCCATGGCTTTTACGTAGTTTTGCCACAAAAATGACAGAGGAAGTGCCACAGAAGTATTTAAAACTATATTAAATTCACAAAAAAACTGGCAGAGAATTTCACGGTGTCAGACAATAACAACACACACACAACTATGCAACACAACTACGTCACCTAACTGTCTTACCTTTTTAAGAAGAAAAGCTCTGGTTTGTAACACACAGTTGATACACACTCCTACACAAAACCTTAATGATGTCAGTAAATTAAATAAAGCCGTTGTAAGATGGAGCAGTGTGTAGAAAGGCATCATGGGAGTTCACTGTTGGTAGGTGCGATAATAGTGCTTCCTACAAATTTAAAATATCTTGTTGAGCTGAAGTTATTTTGTTGCTCAAATACGAGCAACTGTTTTTCTAGTTTGAAAAAAGCCACAAAACTTTGACTTTTCCTGACTGCATGTTGCAGTCAGGAAAATTATGTCAGACATTAAACCGGGGCTTGGCATTAAAAAGACTGATTCAGAGGCTTCTCAAAACAAGGGCACTGCTTAATGAAGCGTCATCAACCAATCCCTAGTTAAATCCTTATTGTGGCATTTACCCGTGCTCCCAAAAATTCACACATTATATGTAAAGCATAAAACAAAAATGGTTCTCCCTCAAATGATCCAATTTCAAAAGGAATTTTCTAGGTGGTGTCTTGGGTATCCCAATTCTTTTCCTTAGTTTGATCTCTTTGTTTTCCTTCTGATGTTTGTTGAGCAGAAGTTAAGACACTTTTTTGCAGGATAAAAGTTGCCCTACATGATGAACCCCTACCATGATCTCATCTCATAACCACACACTCATTTATATGTCATGAACTCACTGAAACTGTATGCTTGTGTGTCAACCCCTGAATAGATGAAAGGTTTTGTTAATATTCAACAGCGTCCTGTTGTGAAGCGTCAGATCTAAAAGCAGCCACAGTTCGTGAATGCTGCAACACCTTGTTTCTAATCAAAAGAAAGGGTGTCAATATAGGCTCAACTAGATACATCTGTAGCATAAACTCTATATCATAGAGAACTGCATGGTTTGAAGCGGTCTCAATTGCAATAAAATAGTTCTGTTAGTTTGTTATAGCTAGACCTACTTATATTTATTTATCAGAACGAACGTGCTCAGCATTTACATCTTAAAGGGATAGTTAAAGGTGGTGAAAAAGTGACGGGTTACCTTAAATTCCAACTTCACTCATTTTCTACTAACCCTCATGTGGATTACGAGTTGGGATTATTTACAGTAATCTTGTAATCGTGAAAAATTTAAGTAAATTTTAACGTAGCGACTAGCGTTCAAGTTCATTTGTCTCCAAAATAACGCCCTTAAAAACATCCAAATACCTCCTTGGTGCTTGTCTGTAATGTCTATCATGTATGGAAGCCTCAACATGAGGAATTGTTCCAGAAATAAAATCTAAAAAGTCTATATTTTAAGATTGTTTTTATCAGACGCTGCTAGGCTAGCATAGTCTTGTGCATGGGCACTGTCAGTGCCCGATCTAGAAAATCATCCATTCGTATGCATGTGTGTTGCATTTTAAAAGAAAATGTTATTAACACAGCCGATAATGTATTGTACCTTCGAGTCTCAAAACATCGATTTTAAGAAAGATGAATCGGAAAACGATTAATGAAGTCTGTGTACATTCACTCTGAGACATTCAAGTCGTTTTGTCTTTTACTATGTAGAAAAGCTGAAACGTGGCACAAATATTTACCTTGTGAGAAAATGGGAGCTTCTGAGAAGAAGACAAACTCATTTATTACGATCACAGTCACACACATTTTTTCCACTAAACTGACATGAAATCTTCCCCTGCAACGTCTTAATAGTGATCGTGAGTTTAACCTCTTGGTGCCGAAAATCACTTTCCTCTTTATCATTGATAAAAATCAATGCTTTGAGACTCAACCATCGGTTATATAAATAAAATTGTGTATTTTGAATGCAACGCACTTATGTCCAAGTTGACCCAAAGGCCCACAAACACATTTGTTTTCGAGCCATCGTGTCACCTTGACCCTGACAAAACACACGGGTATCCCTTCTCTGATAGAGAAACAGCTCATAATGTCTGGCTATAAACACCTGCCTTCAAGCAAATTGGGTTTGGGGAAATATAAAGATTTAAGAGATGCAGTGGAATTAATTAATTTATTATGTATGATCCAAAAATTGACATTTCAAATTAGATTAAACGTTTCCACTTGGAGGTCCCTTGAATCACTTCAGTCGTGACTTTTGCACAGGAGGAGATAAAAATTATAATTTCCACTCCTTCCTGTTGATTTTCTTTAAAGCAGGAACCCTGTCATCGAGTTTAATTGGCTCCCTAAACAGTCCTGATGAAGACATTAATTTTGGATGTGGCTAAATGCCAAGTTCAAGGCTTATTTGGCAGTGAATGAGTGTGAAATCTTCGGCTGATGTGTGTATTCAGAGAATAACTACTTGAAGAGTTCTGTTCCGGTTAGAGGCGCTCTGATATAGAAATGTGCTGCATAATGGTGCTTTTCTGCAGCGACAATCATGGAGACTGAGCATTGTGCATTCACTCTGCTGCTTTTTTCTTCCACACTGAATATGAGAAGCTTTGATTGCTTCTGAAGGTAGTTTCAATAATTAAATGTATGTTTTTGTGTTTGGTATAATGTGATTATGGCAAAGATTTGAGAAAGGCCTCCTTTGTCTTTTGTGGTTTAATTAATTGACTTTTCTTTCAATGGAAAAAAGATGATCAGCTTGTTATTATAATAAAAAAACAAGATTATAATAACATAGATTTACCCTTTTAAGAAAAGATGGAAAGGGCCTTTGAAATGTACAATTAGTGGGTGTGATTGGTGTGCCTTTTAATGACTCCTTATGTTAATACAGGAATTTATATTATCTGAGGTAATTGCTTTTACTCTCAGATAATTGCAGATCCAGTTAATTTAAAATGGCCAAGCTGTGGTCATGAAATAACTTAATCTTATATTTTATTTTATCAAGATTCGTGCCTAGAGACCATCCTGCCTCAGAGATCTACAGACGGTCGCTTTGAATGCCAACTCTGGAACAGTATACAGACCACTGTGAGCCTCTCCAACTCATATCCAATCAAATCATTTCACCACAGTTACGATGTAGAAACAGCAGGTACTGTATATTAGCTGCAAAGCAAAGGCTTTAAATACTTCAAAGATAAAGTTTCCAAATACTAAAAGAACAGGGTGAATACATTCTTGGTAGACGGTGTATGGTAATATATTGTTATTCAAGTGGATCTAAAGCAAGCCAACTGGACTGTGTAGGAAGATGTATCACTTCCCATCCAAGAAGTTTCTACAGTTCAGAGTGAGCTGAAGTTAGGAGCCAGTATACATCTTGCCAGGGGCAGAAACAGAGAACAATAGGTAGGAGTTGGAATCAGATCCGTGTGCAGAAACCCATCAGGATCCTATGCCTGGTGAAGGAGAGTGTAGTTGATGCTCACTGTAGAATGTGACCACATGTTTTCAAAGTCTTTCCTAGGGAGAAAGCTCAGCACTGCGTAAGTGGCCGAGAGGTTATGCCTGAGAAAAAGTATCAACATTCTAGTGAAGATGGCTTCTTAAACTCCTCTCTCAAACTATCTTTCCACTCTGGCCAGCACATGAATGTTGCCGTCCTCAAAAGAGTGTCCTGTGCTCTTAAAGTGGAGATGCACAGCCGAGTCCTAGCCTGAGGAAGCAGCTCTCCTGTGGTGATGTTGTTTAAATTCCCCATTGTAGAGGTCCAGACCCAAGTGTCATCAACATCTCCTACCCAGTGGCTTGTTGCTGTTCCCTTGAAGCAAGTCATGGGAGTTCTCTAGAGTGCGACCTAGGTCTCTTAAAATAAGGATACTACGTCATGAAGCTTCATTAACACATCACTACCTGCTAGCAGGTAAATTAACACCCTTTTTTACTAAAGGCATAAATAGTAAGATGGTGTTTTTGAGTGTAAGATGTTGTACTTGCTCATCTGTTTACACAAACCAGACTACACAAGCACTCTACACTGTTGCTTATTTCTGAGACCTACTGTATCTTTCACCGTTTAGCTGGAGATGTTCCCACATCCTGATGTAGTGCGTTTCACCCCTACAGCAATCCATCATACCCCCTGTTCTGCTTTTTCCAATTGTTTTTCCTGGCAGTGCTGGAAAGAGAAAAATGCCAGAATCGCAGTGAAATCTCAGCCTCACTTTGTCTCTGGTGACCAACACACAGTTTAGGTGGTAGTCACAGTAACACCGCTTTCTGGACCCACCTTCATAAACAGAGGGGGAGGAAAATGGTTCTATATCACATAACGATAGCTGCACCTCAGCAGCAATTCGATTCACCATCTAACAAGGGAACTGGCGTTTGGGTCAACTGGGGCTGTCCAGGGCAGATTTTATCAAACCATATGAGGTTTCTTCTATCCTCTGCTGCTCATGAAAGCTGACAGTCTGGGGTTCTTTTTTCATATTGTTGTGACTGTTTGTGTGCGGCTCAGCCCAGGCTCGGCTGGAGGATCTTAAGTCCCAGGCGTCACTAACCACATAAAAAAAATATATATATATACGTATATATATATATATATATATATATATATATATATATATATATTACCTTGGATATATTTACAATTGTCACTAACACTAACTTTTGTTAATGACTATTGGCTTACGTGACTGAAATGTAATCATTGATACATCACATTAAAAAGACACAAAATACCACAACAAATCAGTTTTAATACACATTTACATATATGTCAATCATGTCGATATTACCTTATTACAAAAACATAAAGTAGACTATGATACAAATTATACAGAATAAACCAAATTATAAACGATTCAAAGTAAAACTATGAACATTTCCTCCAAGATTGGACACCAGAGACACTTTCTACTACTTCTACTACTCTACTTCTATTTTTGCATTGATTCACTTTTTCTGCCATCTCTAACGTCTCTCCATCAATTCATTGTCAAGCTTACATGATCACCTGTCAAGATTTTCATTATATGCATTTACCGGTGTGTTTCATTCATAAGGGTGTGTTGATCAGCTGTTGTCTCAATTTGTTTTACAGCGTTAAGTATACAGTGCATATCGCCACCTCTTGCTCAGGGAAGCTCTATCTAGCTCATGCTACAGTGGCTCATTGAGGCTATTAACTAGTAAATATCTACACAGGTAGCAACTAATATTCTGGAAATACAATATTAAGTTACAGGTTAAAGTTGTATTAAAAATGTATCTAAATAATTAATAAACACCTTGAAAAAAAAAAGTATTTTCAAAAATATTTTGCAGCATTAACCCTTGTTTTATCCCAGGGTCAAGTTGACCCAAAGGCCCGAAAACAAATATGTTTGTGGTATTCCTTGTGTTGTCTCTGGGTCAAGATGAACGAACTCCACCACTGCAAATGTATAATGGAAGCCAGGGAGGCTGATTAAAGCCGGTTATTTCAGGCCATTCTGATAATCTATAATTATTTTGTTTATCATTAACATATATTTAAAAACTTTTTTTAACTATTTATCTTTTTTAAGCTTGATAAAAACACTTATGTACTGAAAATGTTGCCCAAACTCACCTAATTTCTCCTTATACTGCAGTTAAATGAATGAAGGTAACAATGTTTTGATTTCATAATCCTCAGTTAGCTATTCCGGTCACAGGAGGCTTCAAGGTCAAAAAGGTGATCACACATCACAAATCAAATGACCCAGTCCAGAGTCCACATTAGTAGCAAGCTAAAACAACAGCCTTAAGCTAATAAGAGCAATCCACAGGAGGCGGGGGGGATGGTAAGATGGTGAAATAATGAGACAATCCGAGGTTATTGCCAAACACACAACCAGCTCCTGCTGCTTGTCCTCAGCTCCAATTTCGACATGCCTTGGATTGCTCTTCCTCTATCTCTGAAGTGATTACAAAAGAGCGTTCGATCAATCATGTATCCGTGTGCCACTTCAAGACGACAACTGCAGCTGATTCTGGGGGCTCTGATCATCACACAATGATTATGATTACTGTCCAACTGAAGCATGCCGACTCCTGCGCTAAAATAATTCACTAGGATTAGGCTCAAGATGTTGAGTTAGGTAGGTAGGTAGAACTTTATTGATCCCTCAGGAGTGCTTTATAGTGATGGGTTGATGAAGCTTCATGATACCAAATACTGACCTTGTCAATATAAGAAACAGTTTCACAAAAGCTTCTTCAGCCCATCACAATTATTTTAACATCTCCCTTCAATAGGAATAATCTTAACTGTAACTATTTAACACTAGAAGTCCCAGAATTTTGCCGTTTACCTAGAATGTCCAAGCAAGTCCTGATTGGCTAGAAACCCCCCGTGGACACTCATTTTTAATGTAAACAAAGCGATCATTGTCACAACACAGGAGGGGAGGGCATCACAAATGCATTCATAGAAGCTAATAATAATAATAATTTCAGTACATCTCAAGGAGGCCCAAAACTATATTCAAATCGAGCTACCCGTATGTGCATGTCTGTCGGTCTTGTTCTGGACACAATAGAGGAGATAGGTTTATTTACTTCATTATCCATTTGCACATTGGATAATAATATTTTATTGAGACAATAATTTAATCCATCTCTCTTTATTCTCACCTAAATCAAAATATGGGGAAAGGCCTAAATTTAAACATAAATACTTATTTCTAAATATGGACAGCTTTAAAGATTGAAAAATATATATGAATTACTTTGAAAAGTAAAAAACAATCAATTTATTTAAATGATATGCCAACTCCAACTTTTCTGACTTTTACTCATATGTTTCAAATGTTGAAGTCTTCCTCTCCAAGATGCAGTAAGTCCCTCATCATGATTTTATAAAGTCAGTCCGAAATCTCGCTGAACGACGTTTATTACGTTTTTGGAAAAAAATACACATACTGATGAGTACAATAGAGGTCCAAGATCTATTTAAAAGACACTTAAATCAACACATTATTCCCGTTACTGTTTGACATCCTGAATTATAGAGTGACAATATTTTTCTTTACCTTTTCACAGTTGAACAATGTTAGGCCTGTCAGTCTACAGAAGACTCTTAAATGTTAATCTTCTTAATTAATTGGCTCTCTGTCCATTAACCTTACAAAAATTAGGTTTTTATAAAGCTAAATGAAAGCAATGACATTGAACACATACAGACTCTATAGGCAGTAGTGTAGACAGTAGGATGGACGCGCTCATGATATTTACCCGGAGTAATTCCTGTTTGTAGCATGCTAGCCTTTAAGCTTTTGCTAGAAACAAACTTATATTATAGACTTGTTTAAGTGTTAAAAAACAATTGGTCTTGTCGGTGTGTGAAAACAAGTGGAAAATTACAGACGAGTAACGTTGGATGTTTTCAAGAGTGAATTGTGGGTGAACTTTCCCTTCAAATGACCACTTCTAAAGTGTTGTAAAGTTGTGTTGGATTCACAAAGAATCGAAAGAATTGGCAACACACTAATTTTACTGAGACATTTTTTATCTCTTTTGACATTTGGCTTTTAGGCGTCGTCCCATAGCAACATCCTTCACCACAGATTTCAAGGGGGCACTGAGGCTGTGGTTCAAAGAGCTGGCATTGAAAAAGCAGCTTCCACTGAGATTTTGTTTCTGGAAAGCTTTAAGGAAAAATGCAAACGAAAACTATTTAACTAAAAAAAACACTGTTTATTTTAGCGAACTGAACAGATTTTGACCTTGGTGGGATCTGAATTCAATGACAGGCTGGATAAGTTGGAGTCGCACTTAATTCAGAAGCGTATCATTTCCTTTAAACATCAAGACTCCTTGGTAAATTTCCATTAACCAATCTAGCGGTTTCTTTAAATGCTAAATTGAACATTTTCTGCTCAGTTTGCTGTAAACATTCCCTTCATGACAGACACCCCCTGTTCGCCCTTCACCCCTTCGTAAACATTGGCAAACCCTATCTAATATGTCATTTAGAGAGCGTGAAGGATTCACTGTTGGCGTTGAAAAGAAGCTCTATGTCCAGGTGTTTACTCCGCAGAGCTTGGTCAGAGTCAGACGCCCATGGTGTTTGGGAAATTGTGTGTTTTCTGCTTTTCAGCACATCACGCTGACCAAAATTTGTTCAGTTGCTTTTTAAAGGCTCCTTGTCGAGCTGATCGTGGTAAACTTTCATGAAAAAGTGAAACATCTGTGGTGTGATATTTCAAAAGGCGAGCAAAACACATTTCGTTCGACTTGTTAAAAGAACTCTGTCAGTTCGTGCCCAGTAAAGAAAATATCATGGTACACACACACACATACACACACACACACACACACACTAATAATTTGATCTTCAAAATATATTTGGACTGATTCTGATACGTTTTTTGTTGATAAAAAATACTGAAGATGAACAGAGATGGATAAAAGATGCTTTTGGTTACAGTTTAATTTGATCTTGGAAAAAAACAAAAAAACATTTTATTTCTATTACTATTAGTAATCGATGTAAAATGGCATCTGTGCACACAACCATTCTGTTTTTTTTTTAGTTAACATTATATAAATGGTGGCAGTGACCTCTGAATAGATGGAGCTATACTCGTTTTGTATTTCATAGGATAAATATACAGTTAAAATAATTGCAATTAAATAAGATTAAATAAACTTTAAGTAGGACATTTTTCTCTGGTTTAAAATGGTCTTACACGTTACCTTTCAGAAAGATCTCACCCCATATATATATATATATATAATGTTAACTTTCTTAAATGTCATAGTTATCGCTATCTACTTTATCTTGATATTATTTTAATGTTTATTTAGCTGTTTTCCGCTACGCAATCTCTTGCTTTATTCACAAATATTCTAGCTATCAATGTAAGAAAGCTATAGAAACTTGAAAAAGAAAAGTTGAAATTAGTGTTTTTTTTCCCTTTCCCACACACAAACCTCAAGTCACCTGCTTCTTATAAAAACTGTAGGCAATCGGAGATGTTTCTTGGTATACCACGAGGGTTCATTTATTCATCTGTCAAGTGAATCCACACCGCACGACTTCTCATCAGCATTCCAAACCCCTCCTCCGCCTGCAGCTTCGCATCCAAACACCTTCCTGGCGGACATTGCTGTCTGTATATCATTTCATCGGCTTTTACAACAAGCTTTCAGGACCTCCCACCCACACTCAAGCCTATATGAATCCACATTTTGTGCCATGAAACCGCCACAACACTGGTCTAAAAGGTTTTACAAGCAAAAGATTAAGATTAAGAACTCCTTAATTTAATCATATTTTTATCAAGAGAGATTCATACACAGGTAGCATTTCAGGAAAGATTTAAAGTTGTGAAATTTTACATAATATTTTGGTTGATAGACCCCATCTGTCATTTGATGGGAGTATAGGGGGGGATTATGTTGTGAGGAAAAACTTCTCTTTATAGGCAACTCCATGAGGTCTGCTGTGCTGGGCATCGGTTGGTTATGATTGGATGAGAAGAAAGGCTGGGATGAAATAAAAAATCAGGAAGAATGGATAATAAAGAATAGAAGTAAAGCGAGGAAAGTTGATTTGGCCTTGATCGGAGGAGTTCGTATGGGAATAAGGAAATATAATGAGAGCGAGAACAAAGTCTTGAACTTTTGGAAAAACATTAATTTGTAAACTTTGACAAAGACCTTCAAGCACGGCAAGATGCGAAGATCAAGTGAATACAAATGGGACACAAATACCGTCTTTAAATCTTCCTAATAGGGCAAAAGATGAATTATAACAGACTGCATCGGAACAAAAGCATCAATCAGGTTTTGGCCAGAGGCAGATGGGAAGACGACCTTATGACACACACAGTGGGTCGCTCTCCTTATTCGTCTTTTACACCCCCCACCCTTTCTCTCCGCTCTGAGTCCACTTATGTGGAGTGTTCATACATCAAACTGCAACCTGCAGGTGAGTGATGTCTCACAGATCCGAGTCGTCATCACTGCCATTTTTTCTTATCCCTTCCCCTGATTCATCTACGGCTTCTCTTCTGTGTTTGTGTTGTTGCCAAGTGAACTATAATAGAAAGCAGAGTCCCAATTTTCTTTGAATGAGTTGAAAACACTCCAAGCAGTCATTGACCCCCTCAGGAGTAGATCAGCTGCAATGGACAGCTTCCACTGTGCGGCAGCTCTGGTGCAGATAATCTCTCAGTCAGCAGCCAATCTGTTGTGTACAGTCAGTCTGCACTCCAGCAGGGTTGTCGGCAAACGCTCATCTCAACATCGTCTGTGTTGCTGAATCTAACACGCTGTCGCATGATTACTCTTGCCAGACTTTTATTCTTTCTTTTCATAACATTACTGTCAAATCGTCAATATTTTGTTGAGACCCAGATTAAAAACTGAGCAGTTAAATATGTAAAGCCAAAGATAAAATTTGAGAAAAATAGTTTTATTAATGCATATATGCTTTTCTTAAAGATTCACTGTTGTATTGTTATGTACATTTTTATGATTAATGATCGCTTCTGTTACCTCTTATTTCACGTTGCAATTCAATTATTTTAGAATTACATTTGCTTACTAATTGAAAAAGGTGGAAACAACATGTTTGATGTGTTACTAAACCACAAGTCACACAACTGAGTCTTTACTCTTGGCAACAATAAACATACTGATAGTTTTCTGTTGCAATATAACTTTAAACTTTTTTTTTTTCTCTTTTCATTTTTTTCATGCTTTTTTTCTCTTAACCAACAATCGGTCTTTCTATTCTATTTTTCTTATATATATTTCCAGCAAAAGCCTGCTTAAAAAAATGGATTCCATTAAGTCATTCATGCTACTTAAACCCTCTCCTTTAACCAATTTGCCGGTTGTTGTAGAGCCAAGTTGTGATTGGTTAAATTCTAGTAGTTTCAATGAACTCTCTAATCCAAAAAGACAGACATGAAATCCTCACCGGGACCTAAAGGTTAGATGATTGTAATTGGTTAACATGCTAATGTCCTGATCAATCTCCTGTCATGATTATCTAAACCATGCTTAGCCAGAGAACACAAAAAGTATAAAATGTAACATACTATATAAAAAGAGGTAGAAATCTTTAATGTTAATTTTGTATTTATTTCAGGCTTTCTCTGATGGTACATCACATTTTTGGGGGGATTTGCAGATAGGGGTTATTTAATTAGGCTTCAGTGTGAAAAATCTTGGAAGGAGTTTAAGATTCTTTATTGTTCCAGGACTGGGTTTGACACTTAACTTTATATCTAAGGCGTGCTAGATCCTGCCAGGAGTTTATATGAAGCTCAAACATCTGCCATCTTTCACTCTCATTAAGTTTGAAGAATGTCAAAATTACATCGTGATGCTTTACGACATCTTCGCTCTATATTCTGAAACCTTCGCTCTGAATATCGTTTACACAGAAAGCTAATTGGATTCACAAATCAGCCGACAGTTTTAGGGTTATTGGAGTGGTTGGGTTTCACCCATAACAGAGTTTAGGTGCTCTTTGATTTGTGTGAAACTGACACAAATTCTGCACAAGGGAGAAACTAGCACCTTTTTTCGTACCATTTTATCATGCTTTTACCGCGCAGAAACCTTGAATGATCAATGAGTCATTGTGATACTGCTTGGTCCCCAAACAGTAAGCCATGAATCACAGAATGACATTAATCATCCTTTTCAAAGTATATTTAAATGATATACTGAGCTTAAAAAATATGCTTAGTAAACACTGATGAAAAGAAAGAGATGAGTTGTTCTGCACTGTTGTTCTATCGTGCCAGCCTTTTTAAGGGTTTTTGTCGCTGGTGACTATGTGGTGCAGTAAAAAATATACTTTGGAGTCACATTCTGACACTATTTCTACTTCATTTAAAAAAAAAAGTTAATGTTACTATTTACTTCTGCACAATCATGACTCGTAGTACAACTTAGACATTTTGAAATTAGCAATGTCAGAGCCTGTATCTTGTTTTGTGAACAAATGTACATGCTGTATGTGGCAATAGAAAAACAACATTGCAACTTTTCTAACATGAGTCACCATAAACAACATTAAGTTATGAATTATTGCTTTTGTAAGTTCAGTTAGTTTTAAGCACCTACATTATATTTGTGTACAGCATAGTAAACGTCACATTTTAACTGTTGGTTATTAAATCAAATTCTTCCCTGTATTGAAAGTATTAGTAGTGGTAAGAATAACAAGAAGTCACTAATGAATTACGGAAATTGGAGTCAGATAAAAAACACATTACATTACATGATTATTAACTCATTCTATTACAGAGGAGCCTCCAGATGTTAAGGGTAAAGTTCTAAATGACCAATCTTATTTCAAAATCATATTCTGGCCCCCCTTATCCTGGCAAATTCATTAGATGTTCAATGGGTACCGCCTTCCAGGGTGAAACTCACCCAAGCTTCATCGTCCAGTTCTTCCCAGGCACTCCCAGACCAGTTAAGAGACAGGTATTTAAACTACTCTACTTGGGGCAGGATCTCAAGTCGGAGAAGGCTTTCCACCTTGTGAAAAGTGCATTGTCATTTTAAATCCCAACATGACTCATAAGAAAATGTAGAATATTTACTTTTGGAAATCGTTTAGAAGGTTAAGGATATGTGTTTCAAAAGACATGCCGTTTCGTACTACCCAATATACCTGATGTATGGCATTATTTTCAAATAGGAATGAGAAGTAGCTGTTGTAATAAGAGGCTGCTCAAATCAACTTTGAAAAAAATACTATGAAGTAGCAGTAACATTCGAGGCAAAAACAACAAGATTTGCTCTAAGCATATCGAAAAGAGAAACAACACATTTCTTCCAAGTGGTTAAATACCCTGTGTAGCAAACATACAAAATGAAAACAATACAATAATAAACTGAAATCTTCTCAAAAGACAGTTAGGAGTTGTGTAACTGTATTATTTTATTCTGAAATGTTTTCAGTCAATAGGCTCAAGAATACACCTGCTTAACCTTCCTAAAAATGGTGCATATGTGTTAAAGATTCATATCAGGATTTTGTAAATCCATTTGAGTTTTCTCGGTTATAGTAAGGAGAAGCAGCTTTTCATTTCATGTCCATTCTTTGTCTCCTTTGTCTTTCTCAGCTGCTGATAAAAATCCTGCTGTGGAGGAAAATAAAATCCATATCCCAGGTGAAATGTTTCTTTCCTTCTTACACTGAACTGAACACATAAAAAACATTTGATTGATCAAGAACCCTCAAGACTAAGTAAGTCTTAAAAACGTGCCATTTAGAATAAAAAAACAAACCAACAACTAAGTCAATTAATTAAATATGGACATTGTTGGTATTAGTTTGTCAATTTCATCCAACTGAGTTAACGTTTACTTAATGTAAGAAATCCTGTGTTAGCTTAGATTCAAAATTATTCTCAGAGAACTCATAAGGAATGGACAGAAACCCTTCTTAGTGAGGAGACGTGGTTAAACCCTATTGCTAGGTATGAGTTATTTCAAAAGCGGTAATTTGTTGAAGATGAAATCTTAATTAAATACTGTATTTTAGGTGATAATGGAGAACGGATAGAACCTTAACCATTGATAAACTTAACCATAAACTAATGTTATGAAAAATTTGTGCTTGTAAATATTGTTTCACATAATATAAATATCCTTTTTGTACGGCTATATGTTAAACTACTAGTTTTCATTTGCATAGAGGTAGTTATACTGTGATGTCATCAAGAAAAAATATTTTCTGCTGTGGTCTGAGTCTGAACTTCCTGTCAGTAGCATGCACCGCCTGTGTTCTGTTGTGTCACTTCAACATATTTTAAATCAGATTTGGCCTTGAGGGCACTTTTTTTTTATTTACTTGCACGACTACCATTTTGGTTCAGTTTTCCATTTCTGTCCGTCCTTGAGCTGAGGATTGGTTTATGACAATTCCGAGATAAATGTCTCAGGACCCAAGCAACATATTTTATTTTGATATGTGTCCAGAATGTCATGTCAATAAATCAAATCCATATCTGCAACCTTCTCCAGCACTCGCCAGCTGTTGTTTGATTTGCTCAACAACTGAATGAGAAATGTTCTTTCTGCCGGCTATTATTGGATGTTAGTGTTGTTGGGTAGATTTATTAACAAGAAAACAGCAATAGGTACAGGGGTTGTTACTGAAGGAGTTGTTGATATGAGTTCTTGCTACTAGCTAATATAAAGCAGGTTAGCAGGTCAGTGTCTGATTGGATGGCAGGGATGACAGAATCATCAATTTGCACTTTGAGCAAAAGTGGTTTTCCTCTATAGACGGTCAAACAATCTCTTTATCCACACTAATCTCTATATACTCATTACTCTATGAGCACTGAATGAAGACGTTAATCTCACCACTCACACACATCTTTCTTAAGACGTGTGTGCCAGACACAGAGCAGTTCTTTAAGAATTTTCGGAGAATTTAAAGTTAATAAAACGCAAAAAGCTCTAATGCAGCATATTTTTGAAGTAGTGGAGATTTATATAAAAAAAAGTCAAGGTTGATTAAAAGGGCAACTAATCTGAAAAACCAAACTCTCCTGACTTACTCATGTTTCAAATTTTAAAGTCTTACTCTCTAAGATGCAGTAAAGTCTCTCATCATGACGATGTCATGAAGTCTGAAGTCTCCGCGAACAAGAGGTTACGAGAGTGGAGTATGACGTAATAATGGTCTTCATTATTCCCCCAGCCAGTTGTAATCATACACTGCTTCGTTTGTACAATGGGTGGAGGTGGAGACTCTGGGATTGATGGCAGACAGCTACAAACCTCAATGTTTCACCAATCCCAGCAGAGAGGGTGTGGTTATGGTAAACAAGATTTAATCTTCAGAAAAACTGATTTCATCTCTACCGGGAAGAATTCGCCAGAGTATTTTTGCGTTTCCAGACCAGGTTGGCTATCCCTTCAATCTCGCTCCTCGCTTTTGAATCTGAACTTTGTAATTCCTGTGGATACCACTGAAGTTGTCAGCGCTTTATTTTACTCACGTGATTTTTTTTAACTTTTTGTTTTAGTTGCTGTCGAGACCCCGATCTCCAGCCGTGCCCTGCCTTCGTCCCGAGCGCCTGTTTTGTTTTTTGTTCCTGTTCCTTCCTATTACGGACCGCTTTGGAGTTATTAAAGACTTTTCTTCTGAGCTTTTCCTCCGTGGATTATTGACTCTTCCGCTTCTGGGTCTCCTGCCCTGATCGGATCGTGACAATATTATCACCACGCTAAATAACACCATGTAAATAAACCTTGGATTCAGTGGGAAAAGCAAATAGCATCATATATGAGGGCCGCGACATTACCTCATGAAAAACACCACTGCTTTTTACAAAGAGTTTCTATCCTCACAGGTTTTCAGTGTCACAGTTAAGAAAGATCTACTCATACATTGCAATATACATATTATTATAATCAATCACCTTTGTGTTGGTCACAAAGAAACAACTTCCAGCTGTTTGTCAGTTGAGTCATTTTTTTTCCTTGCACTAAATGTGTTCAATAAACACACCTTGTTTTAAAATGCAACACTGAAACCATAAAAAGATGAGATAATGACGACGGCCTCCAGTGGAGTGTTGTTTATAGACCCGTGGACCCACAATCATCCATCACCTCAATGATATTTTTTAAATGTTTGCCAAGTCTTTAGGTCCCTTTCTCTCCAGAGTTATGCAGCGCTTTTTGTAACAAATAGCAGGTGCAGATTACATTGATTGGGTGAATTAGTAATAAAGAACATTCACTGTTGCTTATTAAAACTTCTGGAATTTCATAGAATTTCAGACAGTGACTGATGTAAAGCATTTGAAAAGCATTAACTTTTTTCTTCCAAGCCTTTATTCGGCATCATGCCGAGGGCTGTAATGATTTCCATTTAAGTGAATATTTCTAAAGCGTATTATAGTCTTACTCTTGGTCTTGTATAAAAGTGTGGAAACATTATTATGTCAGGCTTTTCCTTGAATTTCTCGAACTCCTGTGTTGTTCTCAGTATTATCTTGATCTTTAAAGTATGTACTTTTTTGAGTATTGTTTTGTGACCCTGGTCTCGAAAAGCGCTATATAAATAAATATTACTTACTTATCTCACAGTTTGACCTTTCAATGTATCCTTTGTTCTTATTACAGAGAAAATTGACTGTGGCTTATTTACAATTATACTATTGTATTAAAATACAATATGTATTTATTTTCCATAAATTATCCACCTTTTTAGCAAACTAAATTCATAAACAGATCCAGAAGCTTTATGTTTATTTTTTACAGTTCTAGCATGACCACACCAGTTCCTGTGTCTTATGTTTATTTTATGTACAATTACATTTCCTGAAAGTAGAAAGAATGAAGATATTATCATCAACTATTTAAAAATTCGTTATGCACTGAAGAAGCTTCATGAAGCGTCGGCTGTGAAATGCCTTCAGTTTTATAATAAGTAAGGTTTCGATGGAATATCTGTTTAGATGAATATATAGCTGAGAGTGCCATCTAGAGGGCTTTGAAAATATAGAAACTAAATGCATGAAGCCTAATTAACGTAATCACTAATGTACAGTACTTTTCTTATGGGGATGAACATGTATTGTTGCAATAAATCATTGTTTAAATCCAACATGATAATATTTGTTGTATTAGTAGTTCAGACAGTTTGGTAGTTCTGGATTATTTGCGACATCACGGTTCAGTCAGTGTTGACTGGATCTTATCCAATTATCCATTTTTTTTGTGGTTTCAATATTAAAAAAATAAAATGTAATAAACAGCCAAAATGGTGATAGTAAATTGCAAGAATATATATAGATATATTTATTTTTAAGTGAACATGTCCATTGCAATGGCCCATTATAGATCTATTTCACTAAATCACTGGTTTCTTCATCGAACACCTTAATTTTCTACTGTCACAGGCTCATCTGATTGAGTCCAGGTAACGCTAAACTCCATGGACATTTACCCCGCTGGGCTGTAGATTTGTTCCAGTTTCTCCCAACCGTCAGATCTCCTGTTGGTCGCCACATTTGTGCACCCCCAGTGCTTGAAAGGCTTAACCCAAAAGATTGGATCAGGGCATTATTGAGTAATAATTCACACACTCTCTGGGGATATGATGGGAAGAATAACTAATGTGATCAACTGGGCTTCAGCTGATTCAGAACTATAAATAAAATCTATTATTATTCAGATTTTTATTTAACATATTAGGTTAAGTTAGACATTCTTTTTTATTATTTTAAAGAGGTTCATATTCACAGTCTAAAAATTGATCTCTCTCTTCCCCTTCATACCGCTCACACACGGCATGCAAACCTGCCATGACATCTTCTCATTTAGTGCTTGTCAAATTAATAGTGTGCAGACCTCCAGGCAGTTTGGTTCTGGTTGGCCGTTTTCTCTCATCTAATCTCGCTGTACGACCAGATAATTAATGGTGGTGTGGCAGCGGGGTCCATAGTCATTAATCGGACGGATTGAGCTTGTTTACCCGGTCTCCCCTTGTCCTGTACTTTCTTAATGAGGATATGGGCAAGGGCAAGCTATTGCTGTGGTTATCAGACTTTGGGGCTATGGCATCAGTCAAAACCTCCATGTAGTCAATTGCAAGGCTCTAAAGAAGAATGATGATGATGTCACTGGAATGGAGGATTTGAGAACATGTACACAACATTAATCTGTTGGTGGTGCAGGGGATGCATTTATTAAAAGTTACCTGTGGAGTTTAAGGTATCTGCATGTCTATTTAGATATGCCTTAAGCCAGTAGTGTTGTCGTTCGCGAACGATTCGTTCGAACGAACAAATCTTTTGATTGAACGTGCTGAAACTAATCACCTCATGAAGGATTCATTCCTTTCTCAGTTCAATTGAACTCAGCCGCGACCGTGCCGGTGAGAGGGATTCTATGACTCGGCGTCAGGGAACGTAGCAGCCAGCTACTCGTGGGGGCGGGGGAGGTACTGATGAGAGAGAGAGGGACTTTGTTACAGAATATTTAGTTTTTATGTTGGTATGTATCAATTTAATATTTATTTTTTGCACTAAACTTAAAAAAGGCCTTTTTATTTTATTGTTAAATGCATTTAAGTTCATATTACATTTTTATAATTTAAAAATTTTAAGGTCATTTTTTTTTTATTTCAGTGCAATAAAACATATTTAACAACCAATATATTTAGTCACACTTTATTTGTTTATTGGACAGGCTGGAAACAGTGTTTTTATAAGTAATAGAATCTCTACTACAGCTGCAATGTTTTTTTGTGAACGTCTACACACAAGAGTCTGTCACGTAAGGCTGCCACTGAACAAGGATTCACATCCGGTGATCCGCGAGACACGGATTCGTTCAGTGAACGAGGAGGAAAAGTAAAGTGTAGGCTAAACTTTGTTAACTAATGTTAACAAATACATATTATTTACACAGTTATTGTAACAAAAATAAATGTCTCCTTGGGGACCGATTCTGATTCATATTATTCATGAATCATTTAATATTATTGTTATGTCTCGTGTGTCTTTCTTGGTTTCCTGTTTTTATTTTGAAACCTGCTCCCTTTTGTGTCTGTGAGTTCTACGTCATTGGTGCTCCGCCCTCCAACGGCTTCGCTATGGGTTTACCCCGAGGCACCGCCTCGTCTCTGAGAAAGCTTAATGAACTCGCCACCCAGCAGGGGGCAGTCCCTTCCTATAAAGGCGGGAAGCACCCGCCGCACTTTCTCCATTTTCAACTCAGCGAGAAAGCTCCTGGATACAGCATGGCGGACGTGAGCATGAACGTGGAAGTAGATGTGTCTTTGTGCTTAACGTGTGACACCCCCCTGGGGAGGGGGGACACACACGCTCTCTGCTTCGTCTGTCTAGGCCCAGATCACGCGTTTGCGGATTGTGGGGCCTGCCGTATGCTTCCCGAGGAGGTCCGGAAGAGACGGGGAGCATACAAGGCCCGTCGGCGCACGCTGCGTCCTCCAGCCAGGTCGTGGGCCGACTACGACGAGGAGGACGACCGGCGGTGTTATGAGGCGGATCCGAGCACCCTGTTCGGTTCCGAGCCGGGGGACGTCGAAGCGGTGGGGGGAGCCGGGCCGGTTCCTCGCTACCTGCTTGACGTCCTGCCGCGCATATTCACCGCCGCGGCGAACCGCATGGAGGTCGAGCTCCCCCCCGTACCTCCACTCGCGCCACCACCGTTTACATGCGGAGTGAAGGTCGGGCGGAACGAAGCGCGCAGGCCTGCTGTTCCGGGGGTTATTTGTCCTAAGCTGGACGAGATCTGGGGCTACGCGCGGCGAGGGTCTGCCTCTCCCATGGCTTCAGGGCCTCCCGTAGGATCCTATGGACCCTATTGCCGTGTGGACGGGGTGGACTGGCGGCGCGGTGTCCCGGAGCCCTCGGATACGGTATGTGCCGCCCTCGACCCGGGAGCTCGACTGTGGCCAGGCCGCCCTGTAGCTCTGCCTAGAGCTGAAGACAGGTTGACGGCAATGTTGTTCAACCGATCCTACAAGGGGGGGACGCAGGTGGTCTCCCTCACAAACAACATGGCTCTCCTGTGCGGTGCGCTCGACAGGCTCACCGTGGACCGAGACGACCTTGGACCTTCGGAGTTGGAGGAAGTCAAGGACTCGGTGGCTGCGCTCCTCCGGATGTCGCAGGCGTACGCGATCCTGGGAGGGGGACTACGCGACGCTGGACAGCTGGGCCACCGGCACCTGTGGCTAGACCTGGCCACAGCGCTGCCGGAGAGAGACCGGAGGCTCCTCCTGGACGGACCAATAACGGAGGACTCCCTGTTTGGTCCGGAGCTCCGGAACGTCGTGGCCCGGCAGGAGGCAGCGCAGCAGGAGTCAGCGCAGCTCCGCCATCACCTGCATGGGCGTGAGGACGAGGCGCAACGGGGGTCCGGCGCTCGGAGACGGAGAGCCCGTTCGTCGGCCCCATCAGCTGGTGCGGGGGGAAAGCGTCACCAGAGCCAGCCGCCCCAGCAGCACCAGCAGCAACGGCAACAGCCGCGGCGGGCGACGAGCGAGCGTCGCCGGGTTCCGCAGCAGGAGCCGGGGAGCCAGCAGCGGAGCCAGCAGCCGCAGCGGAGCCAGCGGAGGAGGGACCCGCAGCGGCGAGGACGTCGAGGCTTCGTCTCAGGGGAGGAGGGCTCCCCCCTACTCTTTCAAAGGGCTCTATGTAAATAAAAACAAAAGAACGTATGACGTTTCTGTGGTTCGTTCTGAGAGAGATGTTGGTAGCGTGCATGTGTTTCCGCCTGCGAGTGTGACATATTCACAAGCGTCATTAGAAACTTTCGCCGCTAATGCTAAGCTAACATGCTCCGCCGGTCATAGACGGCGTGATTTTCCTCTCATAACACAGTCCGAAGGAGGTTTTAAACCCCTTCGTCCGGGTCATACCGAGACTGCAATTACGGAGTCTGTCCACACAAATGAGGAGCAGACTCCAACCACATGTGTTTTGTTTACAGACGAGCAGAGGTCCGCGAGACCGGCTGAGTCAGCTGTGTTTACTTCTGCGTCGACCAGCGCTCGTGCCCGACAGAGTGTGACAGCTGATGAGGTGAGTGGAACTTGTCCGGACATGTCTATGTTGACCGGAGGTTGTTCCTTCCCCCACAGCGCTGTCTACAAACACTGGCACCGTGGAGGACGTCACGTTTGGCGGCGGAGAAGCGCCATGGAACTGACGCAACCTGGTGCTTTTACGCGCGAGTTTTTTCGCCGTTCTGAGACCAGGCGAGGGCGAGGAACTTCCGTCCCGTCTGGTCGATCAACTGGAGAGGTGCGTGGCGGTCGGATCTCACGAGTGACGAACAGGTCGGGACCGCCAGCGGGGCTGGAGAATGTACGGGACCGGGTGAGTGATGCGGTGCCGACGCGCGCGCGACCTAACTCACTTCAGCTCCGGGTTAATTCTCCAGCGCATTCCTCCACATCGCGGGTTTTGTCAGCTCCGGTGACACTAAGAAGTGCTCAGGGAGTTGGGAAGACTTCCGGGGGGGGAAGGGAACACGCACGACGCGCATCTGAGGTGTCTCACGCGCACTTGCGCGCTTCTCCCACAGAGCCGGCTTTTATGTATGAGAGTGGGGGTTCTAGTGAATCCAACTCGAGTACATGCTCTGTGGATTCAAGAGATAGAGACGCGGCTTGTGTGATGCCCTTTCGTCTACGGCCCGTCCTTGGGGGGCGGGCCGGAGGACTACCAGGGCTGCGGTTCTGACAGAACATTATTCGGCTTGGAGTCGCCTGGTTTTACTTCTAGGACCCACTTGGCTGGGGGGAGTAATCAGGCGGGGCTATGCGCTACAGTTTGCCCGTCAACCCCCGCGTTTTTCAGGGATTCTCTGGACGCGTATGGCGGAGCAGGAGAAACTATCCTGTTTGAGAAACGAGGTGTCTACTCTGCTGCAGAAGGAGGTCGTAGAACTGGTCCCTGCAGCCGAGATGATGACAGGGTTTTACTCCCGGTACTTCCTCGTGGCGAAGAAGACCGGGGGTTGGAGGCCCATTCTGGACCTCAGCTATTTGAACAAGTTCATAGCTACCCGCCCGTTTCGCATGTTGACGGTCAAGAAACTGCTTTCAGGTGTATGTCCAGGAGATTGGATGACATCTATCGACCTGACCGACGCGTACTTTCACATACCGATAGTCAAGAGACATCGAAAGTACTTGCGTTTCGCCCTCGAGGGTCGGGTGTTTCAGTACACTCGACTCCCGTTCGGCTACTCTCTGGCACCCAGGACCTTCACCAAGTGTGTGGAAGCGGCAGTGGAGCCTTTGAGAGTGAGTGGGGTAAGGATCTTGACCTATCTGGACGACTGGTTGATCCTTGCCAGGTAAGAGGCAGAAAGTTACGCTCACACACAGAAGGTGTTGAGCCATATTGCCACCCTGGGGTTCACAGTGAACCTCAGCAAGAGCGCTCTGACTCCAGTTCAACAGTTAGTTTACCTGGGGGTACTGTTGAACTCGGAGGAAGGATACGCGCGCCTCCCGGACGTGCGTATCCAGCCCATTCTCCGACTGACAACACAGTTGCTGGAAGCTCGGTGTCACGTGACAACAGCAGGCACTGTTATGTCCCTCCTGGGGCTCATGGCGGCAGCCCACACGGTTGTTCGGCTGGGCTTGCTGCACATGAGGGAGCTTCAGAGATGGTTTGGTCGTCTCAAGCTAGACCTCAAGCGGGAAAGAGGTCGGAAAGTGTGCCTTCCCGCTCGGGTTTTGCAGGACATCCAGTTTTGGAACTCTCACGCCAACCTCAGGCGGAGAGTTCCATTGGGTTGCGTCCTTCGTTACACTCAAGTGTTTACAGACGCTTCCCTGACAGGTTGGGGAGGCACCTCGGGTCAGGCCTACGCCAGTGGGGTCTGGAGCAGTCCGGTGCTCAGACACATAAACTGGCTAGAGCTGAAGGCGATTCACAATGTCCTGCTTCACATCTCTCCCCAACTGTCACGGTCCAACGTCCTAGTTTTTTCAGACAGCTCCACCGCCGTGGCGTACGTAAATCGCCAAGGTGGAGTCAGATCCCCAGCCCTTCTGAGTGTGGCAAGGAAGATTTGGCTGTGGGCGGACTGTCACCTGCTTTCGCTCAGAGCCCAGCACGTCCCGGGCGAGCTGAATGCAGTAGCGGACAGACTGTCGAGGGGGGCCGTCCAGGACGAATGGGGTCTGTCCGAGGCAGTGGCAAGCGAGATCTGGTCTCGATTCGGTCACCCGGTTGCAGACCTCTTCGCCAGCAAGGAGAACTTCAAATGCCCTCTTTGGTTCTCCCTCAGGGCTTCGGATTGCCCCCCACTAGGCGTGGACGCTTTAGCCCATTCGAGGTGGCCGGTCGGTCTGCTGTTCGCCTTCCCTCCTCCGCGGCTCCTTCTCCCCTTGATTCGGAGGACGAGGCGGGGGGGGCTGAGGTTAATTCTAGTGGCACCAGACTCCCCGGGGGCGCTCTGGTTCCCAGAGCTGGTGCGCATGGCGGTCGGGGCCCCGTGGGCCATCCCTTGGGGCCCCGCTGCCCTATGTCAGACGGGGGGGACTCTGACAGCGCCCCCAGTGCTGGGCCGGCCTCTCAAGGTGTGGCTCCTGCACGGGACGAGCTGATCGGGACCTTGGACCCGGACGTTCTCCACACGCTGGAGAACGCCCGGGCCCCATCAACACGTAGGCTTTATGCCTCAAAGTGGGGGATATTCTCCCGCTGGTGTTCAGACAGGTCCTTGGACCCCAGCTCTTGTTTGGTCTCCGCTATCATGTCTTTCCTGCAACATTTGCAGGATAACGGGCGGACTGTGGCGACACTGACAGTGTTCGCATCAGCCATAGCGACGAGGCATGTCGGTTTTGAGGGTGCTTCGGTTCGCGCCCACCCCTTGGTGGCGCGTTTCCTGCGGGGTGCCTGCAGGCTTCGACCTCCTGCAAGGCCTTCCAGCCCTCAGTGGGATCTCCAGTTGGTACTGGACTCTCTCACAGGCCCGACCTTTGAGCCTCTTGACCAAGTCCCACTGGACATCTTGTCTTTCAAGGTATCGCTCCTTCTGGCACTAACAACCACTAAGAGAGCAAGTGAGCTTTGTGCCCTCTCCATTAGCCCTGAGTGTCTTTCCTTTGGCGTCGAGGAGTCTTCGGTGTCTTTGCGTCCTAACCCAGCGTTCCGCCCGAAGATTCTGAGTTCCTTGTTCCGGGCGACGACCTTCACGCTGCAGGCCTTTCACCCGCCGCCTCACTCGGACCCGGGTCAGGAACGTCTCCACCTGTTGTGTCCAGTGAGGGCGTTTGCCTGTTACTTGCGGCGGGTGGCCGAGTTTAGGCGCTCTGATGCCCTTTTTGTCTGCCACGGTAGATGCCGGCGGGGAGAGGCGGTCTCCCCCCAGAGGTTCTCTCATTGGGTGAGATCGGCCATTATCCGGGCCTACCGAGCAGCAGGTGGATCCGCTCCTAGCGGTCTGAGGGCACATTCCACCCGTGGCGTGGCAGCCTCAGTGGCTCTTTTGCGGGGTGTGGCAGCAGAGGATATCTGCTCTGCTGCCTCTTGGGCGTCCACGTCTACCTTCGCTAAGGCCTATCTCCTCGACGTAACGGCGGGATCAGTAGCTCATACTGTTTTGAGCGCTGTTGTGCCCCCCTCAGGGCCCACGGCTCAAGTGGGTTTGGACCCTGGGCCGGCGGGGCCCTAGTGATGCTGCTCCAGGAGCGGCGTCCAGCTGGGTCCATAGCGAAGCCGTTGGAGGGCGGAGCACCAATGACGTAGAACCCCTGAGTTATCTATCATAACCTCAGGTTCTACGAGTTGGTGCGAAGCCCTCCAACCTCGTCGCCCAGCGGCCGCCCTTCTCGCTGAGTTTTCAGTTGGAGAAAGTGCGGCGGGTGCTTCCCGCCTTTATAGGAAGGGACTGCCCCCTGCTGGGTGGCGAGTTCATTAAGCTTTCTCAGAGACGAGGCGGTGCCTCGGGGTAAACCCATAGAGAAGCCGTTGGAGGGCTTCGCACCAACTCGTAGAACCTGAGGTTATGATAGATAACTCAGGGGTTTCCTTTCCGGTCCCTCCCCCCACTGATTGTTATTGTCTCCACCTGTCTTGTGTTCCCCCGTTCTGCAGCTGCCAGTGATTGCTGGCAGCCTTCTTATTCTGCTCACTCTCCCTCAGTCTTTGTTGGTTCGTCATACTTGCTGTCCCGTGTTTGTCTAGTTCGTGTTTCACATTTTAGACTCCCAATTTGAGTTTGTTTTGCCTTCCCGGTTTTGACCCTGGTATGTTTTCTCATTTCTCTGCCTGCTCCTAATAAAACTGTCAAGTTTTGACGAACAGACACTTTCTGCTCCTGGGTTTCCTTCCGCACCATGACAGGACGAACTGACCAAAAACGAACCCAGCGGCACAGATCCCAGCTCTGGGCAAACAGATGGAGGTGCCCTCGCTGGTGGGTCAGGACGGGTCTGGCACAACCATCTCCTCATCCCTCACGTCACACCATTTCTGTGACTCTGAGCCGGTACGGGCACACCTGGCCCGCATTCATCGATTCAGCGGTGAGTCGACACGACATCCCTCTCCAGCGGCTGCCACGTCCCATCCCGGTGCAAGCTCTCGACGGCCAAGTCCTGAGCCGAGTGGAGCAGCGCACCCTACCGCTCTGTCTTTCGCTGATGGCCACGTCGAAGATATCCAGCTCCTCGTCCGGGCCTGCTCACCGCACCCCCTCATCTTGGGTCTCCCCTGGCTCCAGCAACACCAGCCACAGATCCAGTGGTCCCCTCTCTCGGTGGTTGGGTTGTGACCAGCAGTGTTTCACCTCTCTCTCTGTTCTGCCCTTAGGCTCGCCTCTCCTCCCAGCGCACCCAACCTCGTCTCCGATCTCTCCTGCCTCCCGCGTAAGTACCATGACCTAAGGGGAGGTGTTTTCTAAGACTCGTGCCGTAAGTCCTCATCGGTCCTATGATTGCGCGATTGAACTCTTAACCGGTGCTGAGCCGCAACGAGGGCACTGCGCCTGGGTTTCCTTCTGCATCCTGACAACAAGTGTCCAAGTCAGTGACACCACCAGCACTGCTGCGGCCAGTAGCACCGGTCCAGGCCCAGTTGCTGTTGCCACAACAGGAGCAACTTGTAGGCCTAGGGGTGGAGGAACACAATCAAGACTCACACATTTTGTGTCAAGACCAATTGTGACCCACTCAGACAAAGGGTCTTGGATGAGATGCTGGCCAAAATGATTTCACGGGACTTACAGCCATATTCAATAGTTGAAGACACTGGATTCCGCCAGTTTACAAAGGAACTTAACCCAAACTTAATTTTACCAAGCAGGAAAACTCTTTGAAATACCATACCTGATTTATATAAAACACGGAAAAAAAGAAAAGGTTAAAAAAGCCCAAGCTGTCTGTCTGACCACAGACTGCAACTTAATTTGTCAGTGACATGCCATTTTATAAGATGGTCTCTGTCCTGCTGGACAGCAAGGGAGTGGGACATCACAAATAAGGTGGCCGTCTGTGTGTCTTACAATGCTTCCAATGTGGTAAAAGCAACTCAGAACACAGGTTGGCCTCACCTGTTCTGCTTTGCCCACACCCTCACCTTAATTTTAAGCGGTGGCATGACTCCGATAAAAAAATTAAAAAAACTCTGGACAAAGTGAAGGCCATTGTCGAATATAACAGTTTCAACAGAAAAACTACAGGCCACCTAAAAACAGCTAGGCTTGCCAGAAGCTCGTCTAAAGCAAGACTGCCCAACAAGATGGAATTCAACATTCTACATGGTCCAGAGTATCCTTAAAAATAAGGATGCAGTCATCACAACTCTGGCCTTAACAAACAAGACTACCCACCCTAACACAGGAGGAGGTCACCGTTGAGATTAGTGGGGAGGGGTATGTAAACGATTTTATTATTGCAGTGTTCTGAGTACTGGGAATTTGAAGGCTTCTTTTTTAACTAGCACAGTCACATCAAAACAAAGTCGTAAAACTGTCAATCAAGCTTTAGGCTCCTCCTTGTCTGGCTTGACCTAGGTCATTGCCATGGAAACTTGACTGCAGAGGTGCTTCAATCAAGGCTTATGTTCACTGGCTTCAACACACTGAGGGTGTGAGATCAGTTTCACCTAATTCAAAAAGTTAACTGGAACTAATTGTAGCCACTTAGTTTCCAAGCAAAGGCTTATTAATTGCACAAGTATTATTACCATTAGGAATAATATTATGAAATGTTTACAATAACATTATCATTGTTACTATCAGGCACAAACCTTGTTTTCTGTCTATCAGATATGTCACTGCGTCAAAGGTAATTCTTCTGGCAAGAGGATTATAGAAAATAGCTTCTAACATACAGGGGATGTGAACCTGATGGATCCTGTGAAAGTAATGGTGGACACCATTTGTTCCCAGATGGCTCACAGGTTCCACAAAATTGAGGCACATGTTTTGCTATCTGAAGCAGCAGCACTGGACCCCAGGTTCAAAAGGAAGGCATTTGGCAGGGATGAGGATGCACATAGGGCCTATCAGCAATTCTTCTGCAAAGGTGAACTTCGTGCAGCAGCACAACGACCAAGTTCCAGTCAGGACCGTTCAATTTTGCAGGAATTTGATCAGCAGGTCTCTGGGCTTGTGACCAACAACGGAGGGCGGAGGTCCGTGCTTTTGTGCAGGAGCCGCTTATGCCTAAAATTTCAAACCCCCTCACATGGTGGCAAAATAGAGGCGTGGTCTATCCAAGATTGTCCGAAATTATGAAGAGAAGGCTCTGTATTGTGGCCAAATTCCATCAGCAAGGATTTTTAGCAAGATGGGGCAAATAATATCAGAGACGAAATCGGCTCAGCCCATCAAAAGTCAGCCAGCTGGTATTTTAAAATGTAAATCTGTAGTAGGGGCAAGATCTTTGGATGAGAAGAGAGAACATAAAGGAAAGATTGTTCTTGCATATTGTTTGAAACTTTTGGTGCGTGTGTTTTTAGTTTCTTGATTTTCATATATAAATTTTCATTGCATATTCATAAACTTCCCTTTAAATGTAGGCCAAATAAATTTTTGATTTAATGTTCCCATTTCTTGTTCTTTATTTAAGCTATTTGTTTTTGTTTTGTCTCGTGTGTCTTTCTTGGTGTTTCCCGTTTTTATTTTGAAACCTGCTCCCTTCTGTGTCCGTGTTTCTTTTCCGGTCCCTTCCCCTTCTGATTTGTTGTCTTCACTTGGTCTTGTGTTCTCCTGCTCCGCAGCCTTCATATTCTGCTCACTCTCCCTTTGTTGGTTGGTCGCTGACCCGTGTTTGTCTAGTATGTTTCACGTTATAGACTCCTGATTCGAGATTGTTTTGCCGTCCCGGTTTTTGACCCTGGTACGTTTTCTCGCCTTTCTGCCTGCCTGTGCCCCTGACCTGTTTTTCGGATAACGTTCCTGTTTGATGTTTTTCCTGGACTGCTTTTGACGATTCCTCTGCCTGCTCCTAAATAAAACTGTCAAGTTTGACGGACACTTTCTGCTCCTTGGTTTCCTTCCGCATCTTGACAGAACGAACCGACCAACCAACCACGAACCCAGCGGAAAGTTCCTCCCCAGAGTTCGGCGCAACTTACCATGAGCAAGTGGTGAAGAACTCTTCCTCCCTCACAGAGTCGGCATGGAGGCAATGGCCACCCAGCACGTTTCCAAGCAGCAAACGCTGGGTCATCAAGTGGCCACCATGGTGGCACAGATCCAAGCTCTGGGCGAACAGATGCCTGCCCTCGCTGCTGGGACTTTCACGACACGCTGCACCATCCACCGGCGCACTCAACTGCCCATCCCTTTTCTCCGGTGACTCCGGCAAAGTGAGTGGATTCCTCGTTAAGTGCAGCCTGCACCTTGAACTGAACTCTGCTGCATTCCCGACCGAACGCACCAGGGTAGCGTACATCATCTCTCTGTTGTGCGGACGCCTGGGCCACGGCTGAGTGGAAGCGGTGGTCGGCCATCTGTGAGTCTGGAGGAGTTCACCAAGGCCCTGGGGCGCATTATTGCGTCCCTCCGGGTCGAGAGTCCGCTCGAATTTCTCCTGCCTGTCTACCGTCTTCCCCGCCGCTGCCTGTACTGCGGGGCAGAAGGACACCGTGCTAGGAGCTGTCCGGTAAAGGAGAAGAGGGTCAGGACGGGTCCGGCACCACCATCTCTTCATCCCTCACGTCCCACCATTTCCGTGACTCTGAGCCAATACGGGCACACCTGGTCCATACCCGCGTTCATTAATCGGGAGCTGACAGCAACTTCGTCTCAGCGACGCTGGTGAGTCGACACGACATCCCTCTCCAGCTGCTGCCATGTCCCATCCTGGTCCAAGTTCTCGATGGCCACGTCCTGAGCCGTGTGGAGCTGTGCACCCTACCGGTCTGTCTCTTTCGCTGATGGCGACTTCGTCCTGGCCTGCTCACCGCAACCTCTCATCTTGGGTCTCCCCAGGCTCCAGCAACACCAGCCAAGGATCCAGTGGTCCCCTCTCTCGGTGGTTGGGTTGTTACCAGCAGCGTTTCACCTCTCTTACTCTGTTCTGCTCGCTTCTCCTCCAAGCGCGTCTAACCTCGTCGCCGAACTCCGAGTACCATGACCTGAGGGAGGTGTTTTCTAAGACTCGTGCCTTAAGTCTCCCTCATCGGTCCTATGATTGCGCAATTGAATCCTGAGACTGAGGCCATGAACACATTTCTGAGTCATTGGTACACTGATAAATATTTTATGAAGTTAATCTGGTTTTGTGAGAATTAAGTTACTTTGGTTTACTTTCTACTCAATATAATATGTACATTTGCAAACATAACAGTCAGGCATCAGGTGAAACCCAGGGTTTAGCAAGCTTTTGTTTGCCAAACAGCAGATAAGATGGACTGAGATTTAACCATATTCTGGATGCAAGCTTGGCCTGATTCGCTCGGTGGAAAAAAAAAAAATCACTGGATCTATGCATAAAATGCAGGAGCCCGCAGGGGTAACAGAGAAAGGGTGGGGTTACAGATGCGATGATACTGGTAAAGTTATCGGCCCTTGAAGAATAAAAGGTGACTACCACACATAACAGGCAAAAATACATTCTGAGAAATGACAGCCTGGAAAGAAAAACGGCTAGATTAGGGAGGTTATTAGTGGCATTCAGGAATTTAGTGAACAATGTAAATTATCCCTGCAGCCACATGCGCTCTGTAGGGGAAAGCATTGGCCTTGGGTGAAGCCATAAAGGCTCTCGAGGCAGATGGATATTATTCATCTTCACTTTAATTAAGCTGGCAAGTATGATTTTAGGAGGTAGAAGAAAAGTAGGGAAAAAAGGTATAAATAAGGTATTTTAACTAAAGTACCACAGGTAACACTTATATTGGGCTTCTGAGTACATCAAGTAGTGTGCAGATATGGTGGATTTAAGTATTGTTGTTGCTGTAGCCATCATTCTACCAAAATTGGGAGGAAATGTGTTATCAGTAGAACAAAACACGCATGATTCTATGTGTGCCAGCCTTGAAGATTTACACCGCTACAATAAATGCATTTCCACTCTGAATACACTGACCGCTCCTCCACCGAGGAACTGAGTTGTTCAGTCATTCTACCAGCCATCTATGACTTCTGATAAGACAGCTGGATATTCCTATTGCTGCCACAAATGCCTATCTAACTTTTTAATATGAAATTTCATTTTATAATGTTTCCACTGTGTGGAAAGCTATTCTGTGTTTCGGCACGTACACTTCTGACTATTCATACACAAACCAGTTCATGAATGAAGGGAATTTCCCCCAAGTAATGGACACCTTGTGTGTTGTGGCAGGAGAACAGATAGTGACAGCGTCTGTGTAAAACTCATACTTAATCTTAAACGTTAACTGAAGTCTATGACTTGATGGTTTAACACTTACTACTCCTAGTGAAAGAAATTGTATTTATTTTAAGAAAATGTTTAAAGACTGCAACTACATGAAATTCAGCACAGTAACAAATCAACTCAATATTTAGCAAATATAATCAAATGAGCAAAAAGTATATATAATAAACAAGGACCCTTTCCGTGGCAACTGCGTTACAGCCTTTACAGCCCAGCTCGGGCTCTGAGGTCTGTGGATAGAAAACCTTCCAGGCTGTTGCTAAAAAGCTTTGGAACAATCTTCCTCTCGCTTTGCGCTTGATGGATCTGACTCTTTCAAGAAACATCTTAAGACGTTTTTATTCGTGCAGGCTTTTTCTTGATTTTCTAGAACTCCTCCGTTGTTCTTGGTGTCATCTTGACCTTTAAAGTATATACTTTATTGAATATTGTTTAAGCGCTTTGTGACCCTGGTCTGAAAAAGCACAATATAAATACAAATTAGTTACGGATTTATATATATATGATGTAGGGTCCAACCTGATAAAGATGTCAGGTTGGACAATACAGACCGCTTCCATGCCTTTCTCAATGATTGCCACCAGCTCCTGGTTCCAGAGCAGGATGAAAATATAAGGACCTTCGTGATCACCTGGGATGATGTGGCTTTCCATCATTCGCAAGCTATAACAACACCCAAGACTGGTAAGGTTTTTGACCACATTTCCCTCCTTGAAGCCATGGATGCTGCAGGGACATCACAGTTGGTGATGGCTAACGGCTGATCCGACACACCAAGCAGTTTATCCCAGGCCCATCGCCTTGGATAATATTAGATGCGATGTTGATGAAAACATGTGGCCTAACCCTGAGGATCGCAGAGATTAGTAATTTTGTGCTTTTTTTTTTTAGTCCCCCCTCTTTATCTGGGCTGCTGTTTTTTTTGTTTGTTCAGAATGCCGTTTTGTTTCATGGATATTTTGTTCACTGTAAGCAATACTGTTAAACTTTCTGTTCTATCATATTGTAAACAGTATTACTGTACCTCCTGTAGGAGTAAGAAAAAAAAAAAAAAAAAAAAAAATTGTTTTACTGGAATGCGAACAATACATGTCGACATACAGTTCCCAACCAATAAATCTAGTGTAAAAACGGTTGATTGCATGTTTTGCATAAGTCTATGCAGTTTTTGTAATGTCAACAATAGCCAGTATTTTGAAACCTTGTGTACTTTGACTGCATGAACCTACCTTTAGAAGTGAAAAGTGTTATTCTTTGACAGAATAATTTCATTTTGAGTCAGTTCTACGTGATATTGGTGCTCCGCCCTCTAACGGCTTCGCTATTGGTTTACCCCGAGGCACCGCCTCGTCTCTGAGAAAGCTGAATGAACTCGCCACCCAGCAGGGGGCAGTCCACTTCCTATAAAGGCGGGAAACACCCGCGCACTTCCTCCTTTTCAACTCAGCATGGCAGACGTGAGCATGAACATTGATGTGGACGGATCATTGTGCCTGACGTGTGACACCCCCCTGGGGAGGGGACACACACATGCTCTCAGTTTTGTTTGCCTAGGCCCGGATCACGCGTTTGCAGATTGTGGGGCCTGCCGTACGCTTCCCGTGGAGGTCCGAAGGAGATGGGAGGCGTACGAGGCCCGTCGACGCACGCCGTGTCCTCCAGCCAGCCTCCTGGGCCGACTACGATGAGGAGGACGACCGGCGGTGTTATGAGGCGGATCCGAGCACCCTGTTCGGTTCCGAGCCGGGGGATGTCGGGGGAACCGGGCTGGTTCCTCGCTACCCGCTTGACGTCCTGCCGCGCATGTTCACCGCCGCATGGAGGTCGAGCTCCCCCCGCACCTCCACTCGCGCCACCCCGGTTTACATGCGGAGTGAAGGTCGGGCGGAATGAGGCGCGCAGGCCTACGGTTCCGGGGGTTGTCTGTCCTAAACTGAACGAAATCTGGCACTACGCGCTGCTGGGGTCTGCCTCTCCCATGGCTTCAGGGCCTCCCGTAGGAGCCTACGGACCCTACTGCCGGGTGGACTGGCGGCGCGGTGTCCCGGAGCCCTCGGATGCGGTACGTGCTGCCCTCGAGCTCGGCTCTGGCCAGGCCGCCCTGTAGCTCTGCCTAGAGCTGAAGACAGGTTGACGGCGATGTTGTTCAACAGAACCTATACGGGGGGGGGACACAGGTGGTCTCCCTCGCGAACAACATGGCTCTCTCGTGTGCCGTTCGTAGACGGCGAGAGTTCGTCCGGGTCATGCCGAGACTGTAATAACGGAGTCTGTCCACACGAATGAGGGACAGACTCCAACCACATGTGTTTTGTTTACAGACGCGCAGAGGTCCGTGAGACCCGCTGAGTCAGCTGTGTTTACTTCCGCGTCGACCAGCGCTCGTGCCCGACAGAGCTTGACAGCTGAGGTGAGTGGAACTAGTCCGGACATGTCTATGTTGACCAGAGGTTGTTCCTTCCCCCAAAGGACTGTCAACAAGCACTGGCACCGTGGAGGACGTCACGTACGGCGGCGGAAAAGAGGAAACGCCATGGAACTGACGCAACATGGTGCTTTTACCCGTTCTGAGACCAGGCGAGGAGCTTCCGCCCCTTCTGGTCGATCAACTGGAGAGGTGCGTGGCGGTCGGATCTCACGAGTGATGAGCAGGTCAGGACCGCCAGCGGAGCTTGAGAATGTACTGGACTTGGTGAGTGATGCGGTGCCGGCGCGCGTCCTGTTCTGAACTCACATCAGCTCCGGTTTAATTCTCCAGCACATTCCTCCACATCTCGGGTTTTGTCAGCTCCGGTGACACTAAGAAGTGCTCAGGGAGTTGGGAAGACTTCCGGGGGGGGGGGGGGGGGGGAAGGGAACACGCATCTGAGGTTTCTCCCACAGAGCCGGATTTTATGTATGAGAGTGGGGGTTCTAGTGAATCCAACTCGAGTACATGCTCTGTTGATTCAAGAGCCATAGCGACGAGGCATGAGGGTGCCTGCAGGCTTCGACCTCCTGCAAGGCCTTCCAGCCCTCAGTGGGATCTCCAGTCGGTACTGGACTCTCACAGGCCCGACCTTCGAGCCTCTTGACCAAGTCCCAGTGGATATCTTGTCTTTCAAGGTATCGCTTCTTCTGGCACTAACAACCACGAAAAGAGCGAGTGAGCTTTGTGCTCTCTCCATTAGCCCTTAGTGTCTTTCCTTTTGCGTTGAGGAGTCCTAACCCAGCGTTCCGCCCAAAGATTCTGAGTTCCTTGTTCCGGGCGACGATCATCACGCTGCGGGCCTTTCATCCGCCGCCCCACTCGGACCCGGGTCAGGAACGTCTTCACCTGTTGTGTCCAGTGAGGGCGTTGGCCTGCGGCGGGTGGCTGTGTTTAAGCGCTCTGATGCCCTATTCGTCTGCCACGGTAGATGCCGACGGGGAGAGGCGATCTCCTCCCAGAGGTTTTCTCATTGGGTGAGATCGGCCATTATCCGGGCCTACCAAGCAGCGTGTGGATCCGCTCCTAGCGGTGTGAGGGCACATTCCACCCGTGGTGTGGCAGCCTCAGTGGCTCTTTTGCGGGGTGTGGCAGCAGACGATATCTGCTCAGCTGCCTCTTGGGCGTCCACGTCTACCTTTGTTAAGGCCCATCTCCTCAATGTGACGGCGGGATCAGTAGCTCACGGTTTTGAGCGATGCTGTGCCCCCCTCGAGGCCCACGGCTCCAGTAGAATTGGATCCTAGGCCGGCGGGGCCCTAGCGATGCTGCTTCAGGAGCGGCGTCCAGCTGGGGGTACATTTATCCCGTCAGGCTTCGCCTTTGGGTTAAACCAATAGCGAAGCCGTTAGAGGGCGGAGCACCAATATGACGTAGAACCCCTGAGTTATCTATCATAACCTCAGGTTCTACGAATTGGTGCGAAGCCCTCTAACCTCGTCGCCCAGCGGCCGCCCTTCTCGCTGAGTTTTCAGTTGGAGGAAGTGCGGCGGGTGTTTCGCGCCTTTATAGGAAGTTGACTGCCCCCTGCTGGGTGGCGAGTTCATTAAGCTTTCTCAGAGACGAGGCAGTGCCTCGGGGTAAACCAATAGCGAAGCTGTTAGAGGGCTTCGCACCAATTCGTAGAACCTGAGGTTATGATAGATAACTCAGGGGATTTTCAGTGCTTTGGTAAATTTAGTGTATGCAGAGAAATGTGTTCTATTTCGAAATAAAGAGTTCATATACATTAAACAAAATATGCTTTTGAGAAAAGCACTCGGTAAAACACTGGGTTCTACTTCATTTGGTGCTCGCCCTTTAACCGCTTCGCTATTGGTTTACCGCCGAGGCAATGCCTCGTCTCTGAGAAAGCTTAATGAACTCGCCACCCAGCTGGGTGCAGTCCACTTCCTATAAAGGCAGGAAACACCTGCCTCCTTTTCAACTCAGCGAGAAAGCTCCCAACAGATCGATCCGTATTGAAATTACAGACTTAAGTGAAATAATGACCATCGAAGTGGACAAAAGTGCGATACCCCCCTGGAGAGGGAAGACATGTTCTGCTTTCTGCTGAAGATCCGACAGAGATGGAGAGTCCGGGATGCTTGAAATTCCTTCAGTTAAATTATGGGCTGATTACATACGAGCAGGTTCCTCGCCACCCGCTTGACGAGCTCCCCCCCGCGCCACCATGGTTTACATACGGAGTGAAGGTCGGGAGAAAAGAGGCGCGCACAGGGCTGCAGATCTGGGGGTCGTTTGTCCTAAACTGGTTGAAATCTGGGACTACGCGCTGCAGCGGTCCTCTTCCATGGGTGTGGGGCCTCCCGTAGCATCCTACGGTCTCACTGCCGTGTGGACGGGATGGACTGGCTGTGCAGTTTCCCAGAACCCTCGGATGTGGTACAAGCTGCCCTTGACCAGGAAGCTCGGCTCTGGCCAGTTCGACACATAAAAACACTAGAGGCCTTCCACATCTGCTGCCTTCAAAGGATCCTGGGTGTGTCCTGGGAAGACAGGGTGCCATATGTTGATATCCTTGAACGGACCCACACACCTACCATTGCCGTGCTCCTTGCGAAGAAACACCTGCGCTGGGTTGGGCGTGTGATCCTTATGCCTGCCCACCGCCTGCCCAGGCAAATCCTCTACGGCCAACTTCTGGATGGCCAGAGATCTGCTGGTGATCCAAAAAAGCGCTTCAAGGATCGTATCAAAACCCTCCTGAAGCAGTGCAACATTTCACCTACAGCACTAGAGTCCCTGGTTGCTGATCGCCATACTTGGAGTTCCTCCTGCCACCAGGGAACTTCTCACCTTCAGGAGCAAGCCACAGGGCGACGTGCACTGAGGCATCGGCCTGCTACAGGGCCCACACCCTCCAGTGCCACGTACCTCTGTCCCTCCTGTGGCAAAACCTGCAGATCCCGCATCGGCCTGCACAGCCACATGGCTATGCACCGCCGCAACACACCCCAATAAATGTCCATTCATTCAATTTGGAGCAACGTCATCATCGTTATCGATGGACTGCCATAACATATGGGGGAGACGCAGGTGTTCTCCCTCGCAAGCAACATGGCTCTCCTATGCAGTGCCCTTGACAGGCTCACCGTTGATCGTGACGACTTGGGATCTTCAGGTTTGGAGGCCTACGCAATCCAGGGAGGCAGACTCAGCGATGCTGGCCATCGTCATTTGAGGCTAGACTTGGCCACACCGATAACAGGACTTTCAGTTTGGTCTGGAGCTCCCATAGATTGTGGCCCGCCAGGAGGCAGCGCAGCAGAGGTTGATGCAGCTGCAGGAGCACCTGCACGGGCATGAGGTGGCACGACGGGGATACAGTGCTCGACAACGGAGGGCTCGTTCATCGGCGTCATCCTTTGGTGTTTAAGGGAAACGGCATCAGAGCCAGCCACCGCAGAAGCAGCAACCACGGCGGCGCGTGGCGAGTCAGCAACATCCGCAGCAGGAGTCGGGGAGCCAGGAGCTGCAGCAGGGTTGGCGGCTGATGGGTCAACAGCAGCAACCACGCAGCAGAGATGGCGAGGGATTTTCTCGGGAGACCGCTAAAGGGCATTTATGAAAATAAAAGTAAATCGTATGACGTTTCTGTGGTTCGTTCTAAGAGTGATGATAGTGGTGTGCATGTGTTTCCGCCTGTGATGTATTCACAGGCATCATTAGAAACAGTCGCTGCTAAGCTAACGTACGCCACCGAGAGTTCCCTCTCAGAACACCATTCCAAGGAGGTTCTAAACACCTTCGCCCAGGTCATTTTGAGACTATAACTGAGTCCGTCCACACAAATGAGGGACAGACTCCGCACACTGGAGAACGCCCGTGTACAACGGTCAACACAAATCCTAGCGACCCATAACCAGTTTTTCACTCAGTCATAATGGATGTATTTTAATGTTAATTTTCATTAATATACAACAACCCAACATTGGATGCATGTATATGTTGATCAGTTAATTGCCAACTATCAAAAATTAGCGTCTGCAAAATTATGTTTAAAAAGGAAGTAAGACACTTAAAATAAAAACAAAGGACAGAAATAAACTTGATCAGCTCCATCTGTTCACCTTAAATCACAATTTATAAAAAAAACTACGCATTATAGCTCAGATGGTGGAGTGGTTAACCTGTGGTCTGAGAGGTTGTGGGTTCAATCCCAGTTCCGGACAAGATTGTGGCGTTGTGTCCCCAAGCAAGACACTTTACCCTGATTGCTCCGGCACGCTGCGTCGAAGCCTACTCCCATCAGTGTGTGAAAATGGGTGAATCCGTAGTGTAAAGCGCTTTGAGTGCTGAATAAGCATAGAAAGCACTACAAGTAAGAGCCATTTACCATATAAAACTACATTCCATCAAAGCAATTGAACTATGTCTTGTTGCCAAGGGGACAAAATAAAAGCACTGAAAAAAAAGGCACAACTTTGCATTAGATGTTTCTCATCTGGATTACCTCAAAGAATATTTCAGGCAACACGTACTTTGTCAGAAACACTTTTTTCTGATGCCTCATTTCAGTATAAATGTCTTAGGTCTTTTCCTTAAAGCCGTTCAGGGGTATCATAAACCATTTGCCGTTCTCCTTCATTATCTCTCCCATCATCGGTTCAACAATCATCATAGAACGTTCAATTTTCTGCCCAAACCTTTCATTTGACAGCCTCAGTGCCTTAAGCCATAACACTCAACTTCATAAAATAACCAATGATAGCTTTAAAACCAAAGCTTATTACTTTTAGTCTGTCATCAATAAAAAATAAAATAGGATGTTTGAGCAGCCAGTTAACTAATGCAGACATCATTTGTTCAAGTTTTATTTTTTCAACAATGCCTGGCAGCAGATCCTTATTAACCTCCTGTTAATATAGACCAACAAGCTTTACTGTGTGCTAAATTCATGTTTCTGAGGAGAGGAAAAATGTGGAGGGAAACATTCCAACTGTGCCATCTTCCTATGAAGACTTCTCCTTTGTCACTGTAAATTAATGAGCTCCAGTGCAGGCGTGCCAAACTAAAATAAGGGTTTGATGCCAACTGTTTGTTGGTCATGACAGCTTCTGGGGCCTGGAGCAGTTTTTTCCTCCCGTGGTTAGCCACATTAGCCGCTTCTCGAAAAAAAACCAGGTCAATGTACAGTGACTGCCTTTGACTAGCTTACAGAAATGCTTCCCCCCCCACCCCAGTTAAACAAGAAATAACTTGTTTTTACATTAAACTAATTAACCATAAAGTATTACATATGACCTGAACCCCAAACTTAGATTAAATAAATGTGACCAACGTATGAATGAAGCTTAAAGAAAGGAGAAAGAAGCATTCCCTATCAAGGGCATAAAAAAAAAAAAAAAAGCGTTCTGTAACTAAAATAAAACTGTTTGGATATGGTTCCATTGCCTGTACTAGTTGGCAAAGCTGATGTTAAATGAACAGTAATACATTTTGTCACCATCATTTTGTGAACATTTATCTTAGGTTCATTAAAGTTGCATATTGTGGTTTATGATGTCAGGTTTTATGTTTTTTGCCTTTTGGTGCCGGCCCAGTAGCCCTACAAGTGAACAACTAAACTTCAGAACACCAGAATATCCTGACGGACAATAAAAAAAATACTCTCCTTGGCATAAAGAATCATATTTTACATATAAAAACACTTTTCTGATGAATTTCAAAATGTTTAGCTTTTTAGCCCAGATTAGATAACCATTTGTTTTTTTTGATAGTTTATATAAAACCTTGTGAAACCGTCCTTGAGCAGTATATTTTAAGTTTTTACACATAATAGTTGTTTCTCCCATCAGCATCAAATTATCTTGACCCTTATGTGAATAAGGCATTAAGTTTAATGTATGATGGAAAATATGGTTGCACCAAATTCAACATAAAAGGTGGTTTGGAATGGGCAATGAATACATAACAAAATATCAAGGTCAAGCCTTCAAACAAGGTTAAAGGTTTAGGTGTTCTTTCTAAATTTGATCTGACTGCCGTGGCTGCCCTTGTCATTGCTATTAAATTGTGAGTTGTGGGGTGATTATTGTTCAAATTTCTTGGGGAATGGCGTTTGCCTTCAGGTCATTTTGTTCTTTATGGGTTCATTGTCATTTTATTATTTGTTTAATTCAACTGCCTGTCCTCCCCACCCCCCCTTTCCTTCCAAAGATTGCTTTTTATCTTGTATACAGGTATTGATCGTCTCCCATGACCGCAAAAGAGAGTCAATATCTAGCAAAAGACACTCAGACATTACAGTTTATTGCTTTAATATCAAACGTTCCCTTTAATAATTCTTGCCCTTACTTTAACAATGTTCTTCACCTCAGGTCTCGTGGTAACGACTGGAGAGTCTGCAAGTCAAGACCAAACTCAGGGTGAGAGACAGTGGATGTCCAAAATTAGGGTAAAATAAAGACCGATAAAAGCATCTTTATATCACTTTGTCAACAAATACATGTCATTGTCAATACATGCTCCCTTCTGCAGATCAGCCTAAGGATCATCCAAAAGATTCTTCCGGCTTCCTCTACTACGGTTTGGATTTGTTTCCAAGTGAGTGCCTTTGTGTTTAAATCAGTGGTTGGCGCAGGTAGATTAATGAGGTCTGTGACACCTTCAGCAATGCAGCGGGAGAATGACCTAGGAGACCGTCTACCTCTTCTGAGCATGGGAAGAGGCAGCCATGCAAGCCAAAAAGGGTTTGTTAGGAAAACATCTAATAGCTCCCTTTTTGGCCCGCCACCTATACCACTCAGCAGCTTCTCAGTATAACTCTGTTTATTTCTGTCATTCCTGGCTTCTCATCCCCACTTGCTCATTTGAAGCTTCTGTAGCAGGAGTACTGCCCTTTTCTACGAGGCCAAATCCTTCAGTGGCGATTCCAGATGATCATGGTTGTGGTTGTTTTGACCATTTTCTCTGGCGGAGAAGGTGCATACCTGATACTGTCAACATTATGATCAATTGACAACTAGTGGCTTTTCTGACTGTAAGTCACTGAACCTGCAGTAGTTGGGAGGGAAATGGGTAAAAAAAACACTATACTTAAACTATGGATAGTCTTTATATGTGGTCTAAAAAAAACCAATTGATGATACCTGAAGGAAAATGGATAATATTAAAAACTGTTGACAGAATTGTAATGGTCATTTCAAACTTGATTTAATCTGAAGTAAAATAATTCGCATGGCAACAATATAAGAATTTATTTATGAGTGAATTTATTTATGAGTGTATTTAAAAAAACAAAACCAAGTAACCTTGTGGGTAAACTGAGTAGAGCAGTGCAAAGTGTGTGTGATGTATGGTTTGTAAACAGACTCTACAGAAAATTGAAGCATGGATAAATGTATACATTTAAACATGTACAAACAGAGGCAGGAAAAAAAAATAAAACACAACACAGATTAGTGAGAGAAACAAGCAGAACCGAGGAGGAAATGATCAATCAGAATATAAATATAGAAATCAGTATGAGACTCATACAAACAACTACATTGGAATAAAAGAGGAAAAAAAACAGAGCGAAACACTTGAATAGTACAGAAAAAAAACAAGGGCAAACAAAAGAGAACGTTGTTGTCCAAATAACACACAACTGTACTTTGTGTGGTCGACAAAATTGGCTCACAAGAACAATATAACATAAGCCACTAGACCCATAGAGGTGCTCAAACTAAAAGAGATGCCAGTTGAGAGTGACATTGATCTGCCAGACCAGGAGCTTAAAAGCAGGTGTGGTGATTTGGTGATTAGTTCCAGGTGTGTGCCATTAGTAAAGCTTGAAGTAAAGGAAGAAAACCACAAACAACAATGAATAAAATTAGATTTTAACTTCCTTAGATGATCATAAATCACAGAAAAAAACGTATAACTACAGTGGAATAGGCTGGTTGTGGGAAATAAAAGGAAAGGATTGGATAAGCAGCAGAAAAAGTAAGATGAGGAATGAGAGGGGCGTTATTTCCATACTTTTTAAGATTCTCCGGGACCTACCCTGTTAGTAAGTAGTATCCCAGAATGCATTGCGTGATTATAAATTTGTAGCCATGGCGAAAAGGTTACAAGTATTTTCTTGGTTAATAGAAATGAAAAAAAAAAATACAATAAGCACGTGATTGTCTTATTTTAATGTCATTTTATGGATACCATGCCTCTGTTCAGATAGAAATATACGTTTACATTTATAATATTTTGCTAAGTCTGGTTAAGAGATGCTATTAATATTCGCATGAATACAGACAGCAATATTTATACAAGATGACCTAGTTGTGTTGTCCCTGGTAGCATTATAGATTAAAGATTATTTTTGCGTTAAGGTGAACATGTGGTCCCCTATGTCCATACTATCGTCATTTGCGAAGGTTATTTGGATGAATACAGCCACTAAACATACTTGGTGAATTGCTATTGTCATGTGTTCTGGTCTGTTCATTCTAATGTTATTTGTATTATGTTATTTGTATTGAATTGTTACATGTAATAAACCTCACGTATATGTAGGCTGTGGATTGGTCCTCATGGGTGTGGCAAGTCCAGGGCCGCCGCCGTCGTCATGACCCAGATGACGTCTATTAAAAGTCCCGTGGCGAATGGTTGGATGGTTATAATGTACAGACCAATGTGATAATTGATGACGGCTACCCCCACTGCGTCCCTACTAAGGGAGCATTTGTTCAGTTTATTGCTAAGAATGTCTATATCACTTCTAATGTGATGGTAGATAGCTGGTAAAAAATTGAAAAATATGACCGTACAACACCAATGTATGACCCCAGTGTACCATATAAATTCTTATGTGGCAATAAATCATAAGCATTGAATGAATTGTGTGGTGTATTGACTTCTGGACGGGGCCCTGCGCAAAAGCGGGGATTTTAGATTTCGAGCAAAAATAACATGGGAAGGTCAAAGGATGAAATGGAAATAAAGAAATCAAGTAGATGAGAGATAATAAAAACAGGAAATCTGAAAACTGGAACTCAGGAAAATTTCTCAATTGTGTGCTGCACGTGAAGAAAACTAAACTTGATCTAAGTATTATATTGATACATAACTATTGAGTTGAAGCAAATTGAGTCGAGTCCCACTACATTGTCCAAGGTTCATCCCTGCTTCATTATTTCCCCATATTACAATCTAGCGCTGTCCAGTACACAGGCATCTCTGACCTCATCTGGGCTTTCTGAAAAATCTTTAACCTTAATCTTCTTGTGTGTGCATGTGTGACCTTCCACTTAAGAAATTCATTTCAATTAAAAATGCTGAATATCTACTTATTTTTCTAGCCAGTGCGTTACAGGTACAATAAAATGAGTAGGACCATGAAGAGGCAAATTACTTTGGCCTTCTAATGTTTTACATTTTCTGCCGTCTAACTTGATACGCCATGTATGTCTGGACAAGCGTGACAGTGAGCGAAAAAAACAACAACTTTACAACAAATTCGACCAGTATTTAGACCAAGAGTAAGTAATGGTAATTTGTATTTTTAGAATCTATTAAATGATCATTTACATTCAGGAGGAAACGTTATGATATTCAATGGAGGTCATCACATTAGCAGATGAGAAGTGATCAGTTAAAATGGTGTCAGAGTGCCAGCAGAGGATTGCATAAGAGGCAAGGTAATCTAAGCATGTGGAAGTAAATAATATAAAGCACACTCTGGGGAACTACTGGGCTTTGTTGCTCAAACTAATTGATGATTGTTATTTGTTTGAATCAGCTCTGTTTGAAATTGAAAAAAAAAAATCTTAAATCCAACAATTCCCAACAGTTTGCTAAAAAAAAAAAAAAAAAAAAAATCTTTATTGACTTTGTCTCTGTGACCCACCCAGAAAGTCTGTGAGAATCACATGATACCATCCCCAGTTGAAACAAAGAATTTGCTACATTTCAGTTGTATTATTCACAAACTAAATGGAGTCAGAAACACTATACTTAAAAACTATGGACAGGGTCTTTAAATGCAGACAAGTTAGTGCGTTTGAAACAAAAAAATAAAACAAAAAGTAACCTTCTGCCTAAACTGTGTGTGATGTATGGTTTGCAGATAGACTATACAGAACATAGCATTATGTACAAAAGAGGACAAGGGGAAAAAAATAAGCGTCACAGATCACCGAAAGAAACACAAACAGAACCGAGGAAGAAGTCATCATTAAGGATACAAATATAGAAAGTAGTACAAGACAAACAACTGAATAGGAACAAAACAAAACATTGAAAGCAGAACCTTACAGCAAAACAAGAAGCGCGAATAAAATGTTAATACTAACTTAACAACTAACACGTGGGTGTACTGCGCGTGGTCGACAGAAATTTCTCACAAGAACAATACAACAAACGTCAGCCACCAGACTCATGTAGGCGCACAAACTAAGAGCGATGTCAGTTGAGAGTGACATCGCTCTTCACTGTGCCTCAATATTTTTTTTTGTCTCTGTGAAATATGTTGAAAGGATTAAATCAAAATAAAGAAATAAAGTGAATGAGTGAGACTTGATAGAAACATGAACTCTGCTCAGGCAAATGGATCACTTGTGTGCTGCATGTGAACTAAACATAAGTGTTTCATCTTGCACTTCATCATATTATATTGACACATAAGCATTGAGTTGTAGCAACAAGAGTGGAGTCGCACTTCTGTGTCCCACTTTACATCAAATGGTTCATTTGTTTCCATAGATAAAACTGCAAGAATTGACTACCGCAGCATTGCATTGGTGTTTTTATAACGAAAAACGAAACATGTATTAAAATAAAATCACGCAGGTGTTGTCTAGTCCATCTCATTGGGCCTTAGGGTCAACAGTCATGGTTTCTGAGCTATTTTTTTATGGTTTGTTTTTCCCTCCAAAGAGCTTCATGACCAGTGGTGTAAGATTTTGATAAACCCAGTGTTTGTGTTTGAGTGGGTGAAGGGAACCAAAGAGGAGACATCGATCTTTAGGATAGTGTGTGTGGGATGCTTTTCCTCAAGACTTCCGTCATCTTCTTTTGTAAAATCCAAGGCAGCGAGGCTATTTCCTTTCACATTCTCATGAGTAACTTGATATTTTGGATTTCTGCAATGATTCTCTGAGAGGTTATAAACTTTGTGTCTTAGTAACAAACGCCTATGCAGGTTATTTGGGGTACCTGCATAGCACACGATCAATGTGAGGAAAAGTTTACTTTGAGTTAATATTATTATTAATCATATGCTGCATAAATACATTAAACTTGTAGTTTTTAGATCGCTGGACTGTTGCTAGACTGTTATACAAATAAAATGTTGTTTTCCTTTCAAAACTGAAGTCCCACAGTGGCATAAGAAATGACAACAGACAAGGATGCAGGAGCCTCCATATAAACCTGTATACAATGAGTACTAACAACTCAAGCAAATCAATGAAAAATAACCAATTAATTTACCAGTGAAGGCCATATTTAACTTAAATTGTCGTGCATATGAACAAAAATATTTCAAAACATACTAGTCCCTGACCAGCCAACCACTGTCATCATCCGGGAAGATGGCGGCATTGTCCCAGTTCATCAGTGATGGCACTGTAGAGGGCGCTCTTCTTCCTCATGCAGGCCACATGGTGGAGGACAGCCCATTGCACAATAATATCACATGTCAGGTCTAACACTCAATGGTTCAGGCACTGAACATATGCCTAATATCTAGGTAGTGGAAGAGACTAAAATTTCAAGAGTCCTCTGGGGTTTGGACCCAGGACCTTATGCACCAAAAGTTAGTTGAGCTCTTCATAGGCTCCTGAAAGAATCTCTTGTTGCCCTTTTTCCCATAGTGCATCAGTGAATCTGTGATCGATCGCGGCACTAGTTGAGGAATCCGTGGGTTGCATTTATCCAGGATTGGTTTCACCAGGCTTGATGAATCCTTCTCTGCTCATCTTGGACTAGCCTTTGTGCAACCAATTAAGCCTGGAGACTCTTGTTTTGGATTCATCCAACCCAGCTTACTTACTTATCCTGGATTTCTCAATCCTACTTTTGTGCAATAGGCCTCGGGTCAGTGGTTAAAGCATCAACTCAGTTTATCTCTGTTTTCGGCGAAAAGTTATTCAGTCTAATCAAGGATCAAACTTGACCTCTCCTATGTTCGCTCAAATTCTGAAACAGTTAAAAGTTAAACACAAAAAGTCAACAGCGTATCACGCCCAAAGTCAAGGAGCATTGGATGGTTTTATTAGAAATTGAAAGTCCTTCCTTTGTGCTTACTGTACTGATCTGTCATCAGACTGGGAGGAGGACTTACTTTTAAATCCCAATGACTTGGTGCTTGGTCATAATGTATAGGTGTCATTAGCGTTACATTACTCGTCCCTTCGTTCATTAAGGAGGACACCAGGAAGACAAGGGTGCAATGCATGTATGAGGTTCTCCATTTGCTATCATGCTTTTCTCTCGCAGAACTTGATTATGTGAACGAGAGTGGGGGATCTGGAGTGGGGGATCTGGTTAAGAGTCCAGCTCAGTGCGTGGTCAGTTGGTTCAAGAGAAGGAGAGTCACTTCACAGTGGCGTTGTCCACCAGAGCCCCTGTTCTCTCAGAACCTTTTTATCTTGGAATCGCCCCAGGGAGCAACTTTATTTTTAAAGAATTAAATTGCCAACTTTTTTTTTGCTGTACTGCCCAAGAATCTAAAGGGTTCAACCTTTTGATTTTAGTTGCTTCAGCCACCAGCTTATCTAGTATAATTAAAAGGGATTTCTGGCAGCACTCAAAAGGCATTCAGTTTCACACATCAACGCACCTACTGATTTCAACATGACCTTATCTGCTGTCATATCATTTTAAAATGCATTTACAAGCAAGGGGGGGGGGGACAAAATGAAGCTGAGTCTTGGCAGAAGAAAACCGATTACATTGCAAACCAAAGATTTATTAGTAGAGTTTAATGGAATAGAGATGAGTGGATGGGGGGGGGATTTAAATAAATTAACCTTCAGTGGATTCCCAGCGGCCTGGGGGGGAATGACGGAAGGTGGCTTGAAGGTACATCCCTCTCATTGCCCATGTGATGAATACTGATGACTTGTTTCTGGGCTGGATCTGCCAAACGTGCACTTACATTGAGCAACAAAAGATGTAGGTGAAGAAACTTGACCATGGAATAAAAACTTAAATTATTAACTGTTAGTTTAAGGCGTGGGTTAAACAAACTGAAAGGTGACATCCAACCTGACAACTTTTTGGTTCAAGCACAACACTTTCAAGATCCATGAATTCTGCATTATCTAAGTGCTAAATTCCTTTTTCTGATTACCAAAACTTGCCAATTTTTTTATTCTTCTTTTTGAGAAATCAGTGCATGTTCAAGTATTGTAGACGAGATGATAAAGCTTTTAATAAAAATACAGCTCAGTCAGCGGACAAGACAAGTGGTGTAGTGGGCTTGTGTGTTATGTACACACCAGGTTGCACACTTAGCAGCATGTGTAGCCGTCTTTGTACAAGAAGGAACTCGTGCAATTTCCGATCCCACCCTCATTATCAGCCAACCACACAAAGGGGACAACTTGTGTGAGCAGCTGAAATTGGGAGTATTTGGACGTTCATATCTCTGTGGAAACAGTAAACTGAACAACAGCAGCTGGTACAATTGTCAATAGATACCTTGGACACTGAGTGATGCAGTGTTGCTATGGATACGCAACTATTCAGGGATGGTTGTTTTAAAAAAAAAAAAGATTTGACTGCAGGTTTCAAAGCTGTGAAAGCCATTTAAGGATGAATATGTTAATAAGATATAATAAAGCTCTTATAGAAAACATTCGGGCAAGTGAAAGCCTGTTAATATTGACCATCAATTTTTGTTTTTGTTTCTTTTCTTGTTTTATGTTGTGTTTGTCATCTGGGTTTGGTCACAAAAAACAACAAAACACACCAAATGTGAATAATCTTTCACTGAGAAATACTGTGTATTTTATCTTGCCAATTTATTTTCATCTTGACTACAAATCTCTAACTCATGTTGATTTTCTATAGCAGATTGTTTCATTTATACCAGGGAAAAGAGGAGGATAGCCTTTATGGTTGAAGATAAAAACAATAATTGCTTTCACCTAGTGATGGGTTGATGAGGTCTCATGATACAGCAGTGTAGTGAAAACACTGTATCCTGATACTGCTGTGTAGAGACAAGACGTTGTTTTTTAATACAGTGTCTTAATTGTAAAAGATCTGCCTTATAATGTTTGGCTCTGATCTACTGATTCATTGAAACATGGTATAATTTTCAAACTAAGAGTGACCTTTCAAAATGAAGACACTGTATACAGTGTCTTCAATACACAGCTGTATCATGAGGCCTCATAAATTCATCAATGGGTACTTTGCTTTTGTCACGAGCCAAAACATTCTTGCAATATGAAAGAATTTCGATCGATTTCAGTATCATGTCAATAGCTGATATACCCTGCTTGCCTGGGTAAGTTGGGTACTAAGATAGGATAAAAAATGGAAACCAAATACTTACCACTCTAAAAAAGTTGGTGAGAAGAGACGAGACTATGTTAAGTTTGATTTTGTTCTTTACCATTTCCAAAAGGTACAGAAGTGTGGAGCTGCTCATTTAGAAAAAAACATCCATTCATTTCACAATACTCACATCTTATGAATAATGTCATACCAGTCATATCAGTATCATTAAATAATGTAATACTTCAGTATTAGGAAAAAAAAAGATAACGTGACCCAGAAACGGTCCAATATCGCTTAAGAAAAACAATGGTAGCATTGAAACGTTAGACATTGATGCTTTTAGATAGTTGAAAATAAGCAGATCAGTGACTGGATCAGTATCGATGCATTTATTCTATTAAATATTAAATTAACTGGGATCAATATCTAGATGATAAAACGAATGAGGTCCACAATTCTTACCTTCTGCTCAATCTGGGCACCACCTCACTGCGTCAAGTGAGACTGTGTTGACTGAGTCGCCTCAAGTGGAGTGCGTTGCTAATATTAGCAGACAAATAGAGGAGAACGAGGCCACTACATAGGGAACATTTCACATTCTCTCTTATGAAACGTTGGATTTCTCACCTGCCTGAGAGCTTCACTTTCTAGTTATTGTCTGATCCTTTTTGGATGTTGTCAAGTGAAAGTGTGTCGACTATTTCCGCGTCACATTATTTTATTAATACAAAAGTATCACATTAATTGAAATTCTACCCATTTTAGTTTTTAAGGAGCCGCCCTTTGCACCCCCTAAATTATGCATTTATTATTATAATATTAAGTATTATCCCCTCTACTGTAAATGGTTTCAATCAAATAAAAATGAACATAGTTGAATTTTCATAGGGGACATCTCACTCAACACCATTGAGCCGTATCCACTTTCTCAGAACCTTGGTCAATTATAGGCTCTTGATGTTGATCGTTGACAGTCTTCTACTGCCCTGCTATCCCAATGTGACCTAACTTTGCAACTCCACCCGAGATGCACTTGAGCAATGGAATAGAGGGTTTTATCTGCTGCTAAATATACTCTTGTCATGTAAATGCTACGAACATGCCTTAGGCGCCCATTGTAGGTTTGTAATGCCAAATCTTTCTGACACCTTGTTCCATTGCTGGTCACATGTCATCCATTTTAATCTGCTGCTTTGATTACGGCCTGCCAAAAACCCCCGACCTTCACTAATGCCGTGTCATTGAGCTGGACCGTCCGTGCTAAGTATGGACCCACGGCTCGGTCTGCCGATTAAATTATCTGTTGGGAGCTATTCTCACCTTGCGCCTCTTTAAAGTCAGATAATCTGGTGTGAAAGGCAAACTTCCAAGCAACACATGACAAGAGTGTGGTGAGATAGTAATGCACAACACATCCAGGAACATGTTGCAAGAAAATGACCAATGGCACTCAACACAGAAAGTATTGTCAGTCTGTAGATGAATGTGCAGGGCTACCAAGCACCATGAACCCTCAGCTGTGACTGGTTTTGACTTATTATGTTACTGCCAATATAAATTTTGGTGGAAAGCTAGACAGCTATTCGTTCTGTCACCCTCTGGCTGGATATCTTTGTTCACTGAGCAGGAAGCAGCTAATTCATATGACGACAGAAAGGTCACAGACGGCTGAGTTTCATTTCTGTTTCCCTATTAAAGGTTATAACCCCGAAAAAAAAATGGAAATAGAAACTGTCAAAGTTCTGGATAAAAAATGTAGGTGATGTTCATTTAATTCCCAGATTAATAATGCAATTAATAAATCTCCTAGTCTTAATAGACAAAGCATAATTTAATTGTATAACTACTGTCATGTTTGACCACGTGATGCTTTTGTTTTTGTTTTCTTCTGTGACAGGCGCAGGCAGGTGCGCATGATCTGCGGCTGATTTATTGGCGGGTTCTTCCCAGTCTTAAGGAGCATCTCGTCTGCCAGAGTATTTCGTCTCCTGATCTAGGTTTGGCTTCCCCGTCTGTCTCTGGACAATTATTCCGTGTTTTGGGATTTTACTTGTTTCCGACGTTGTCCGTACCTCTTTACCTTTTTTGTTCCTGATTTAGTTATCAGCCAGCTGCGCCCCTGCCTGCGCCCCTGGGTTTTGCCTGTGATCCTGATCCCCTTTTGTGGATACGCTTTTTGTTCTTTGACACCCGTTCTGGGATACGTTTTGGATTTTTTACCTGTGTTATTAAACCGTCTTGGATTTTTTACTTGGAACATTGTTTTTACTTCCGTACCTGGGTCTCAAGACTTTTGAACTGTGACAACTACGGAATAATCTGATCTGAAGTTTACAGATTATTTCATGCTCAATTTGTATGCATACTTCCAACATTGTGTTAGGGATAATGTTCAGAGTAATCTTTTCCTTTTTGCAGGTACAGGCAAAATTGTTAGTCATGTGAGCTCGTACTGTCTACACCTACTTTGCCTGGATTGTTCCCTGTCTGTGTAGAATGTTAAAAAAAACAACTTCTTCTACAAACAAGCTTTAAATATAGACTTGTTTTCTTTTTTTCCTCAACAATTTCTCTTGTCGGGATATCATTGCAAGAGGGACATTACATTTTCAGTATGGAGGTATTTGGATTTTTTTAAAGGGCACCTAATGTGCTGATTTAAGTGTCTCTGAAATTGTTCTAGGACCTCTATTATACTCATCAGTATGTTTATTTTGCAAAAAACTCTCATTTAATAAAGATATTTACATTAGAAAATACGCTTAAGCCCCGCCCACTTAAAATGCGCTGTTTTGGCTGAGAAGTCTCGTCCAAGCAAACACGCCCACTCTGCTCTGATTGGTCACAAAAACATGAGTTTCATTCAAGAACTCACGTTAATTTCAAACTCACCCCTAAAACTCCAGTTTTGTACATTAAAAACGAATAATAAAAATAAGGTTTGCTGCTTAATGTACACATTACAAAAACACCTAAATGTAGAAGTAACTCTCACCATGTTTACATAAATATTTATTTTGCTTCATGATTAATATGTAGGTACTTAACTGATTTAGGGCTTCTAGTGATGTCAGAAAGTTTAATTTAAACCGTAATCTCGTCAGATGGGATAGAACTTTATAAAGTAATAACTTCAAAAGGGAGCAATGTCATGATGAATGACCTACTGCATTTTGAAGAGGACGACTTCAACATTTACATGGGAATACATGAAGCTGTTCAGGCGACTTCGAACATGGTAGGTTGTCTTGGAATTTTAAAATGTGAATTATGAATATTCTTTACATCATCTTGTGGATCTATAGTGCCTGCGTAGGATGAAAACCAGTGATTGCTTTTCTTTCACCCCAGCTTATTGATGGAATCAGGATGGGTATTACGACGTTATGCACACTCTTGATCACTGTTTTAGAGACATGCTTGCGTGTGTGATAACAGCTGAAAAAACCCACCTAATTACACAGCCAGTTAACTGCATTTCAAGATAACTAATATGTAAATTCCAGTCAACAGTTGCATAATAGTGACTTTGATGTTACTGTGTTGAGTGGCTTTCATTAGGTTTAATTGAGCTAGCAACATTTAGTCATTAACGCAACCATGGAGCCAAATGAATGTCATTGAAACTTATTGCAACACTTTAGTTGCTGAAAGTGGTTCTAGGTTATGTTAACATTGAAATGAATATATGGCAGTCTTATGAAGACTGACTAATATTTTGATTCATTTTATCTCAAACATTTGCTTACAGGAATATGACTTGTGTTAAAACTTCAAAGTGGATTTCATAGACAGATTAAATATGGATGTAGTATGTATAGGTTAGCCAGACTCCATTCAAGAGGCAGCTGAATTATGATTGGGCGATGAAACCGTGCCCATTTAATGGAGCCAATGGGAATTCAATTTAAATTCTCTAAGGGTTAAAAATACTGAGGGATTGACATTAAACCTAGGTAGTGCAGGGCTGGCCAAACCAGTCCTCAAAGGGCTGAGGTGGTGCAGGTTTTTGTTCCGACCGATCAAGCATGTACAGTTTAACCAATGAGGTTTCAACTGACACCAGCAACACACTCACTCACTCACACTTTACTGAATACAATCCTAAGACTCCTGAATGGTGAAAAGGTGTCCCCTTGATTGGTTGGAAAAGAAACCTGCACCCAATTCGGTCCATTGTGGAATAAATAACGGTGTTTCTGGGGCGGATCACAATGAACGTTCCATTTCTGCATTGGCTTCCCTCTTTGTTCCAGTTGATTTATCCATAAAGCAGGTGGAAAACATAGCCATCAACAATGCCCTTCACCCTTCTCTCAATACCTCTGATCGAAGAAAATAGTTTCTTTACGATCAACACTCACAAGCTGAGAAGGAAATGTATATGATAATTCAATTAGTCGGCGACTAACTGTCCAACGCTTCAGTGATTACATGTTTACCATTGGACTTAAATCTAGGACTAAAAGGATAAGTGGATTATATGTACAGTAATGTTCTTCCTATCCATCGTCTTGTCTTTCCCTTATCAACTCCGCAACATACTGTATGTATCATACCAAAAACAAATTTCTGAAGAGTGTTCATGTTCATCATTTAACATCGACTCGTGTTTCAGATAAAAGCAAGTCTCATGTTCCTCAAACATGATCCAATGCCCTAAATTGATCCACATAGCCATTAGCCATCATTGATATTTGTTTTTCGTAACCGCTCTTGATATAATAGGCCGTCTTGACAAGCCAACTATACTTACGTTAAAGTGTCTACTTTACTAAGACGTGTTTGTTTTTTTTACTCTGTCTAGACAAAAATTTAATCTATAAAATGTTGTTACCATGTATCGCTAAATAAATCACATTTTAATGCAAATTGTTGCTGACAGTTTCTTATTAAATTAACCAATTGTGTTGCTTAAATAATTTCACAATACTTTGATGTACATAATTAAGAGAAAAATTTTGCAAAATTAAGCATTTTCCTATATTCAGAATTTTTAGATAGAGGCGAAAGGGGACTTAGATGATGGCTAGTAGTCATTACTCTGAGGCTGGTCTTGATGGTATTTTCTTAGTTTCTGTTGTTTGTTTTTTCTCGGGCCATAAGCGACTGGGGCTTTTTGTATAATGAACCACACTTTTTTTTTCCTCTAACCACCTAATGACAAAAGTGTTGGAACACCTTCTTACATTCCACAGAAATCAACGGAGGGAGCATAATGCGGTCAAAATCAATACCAATATGATGCTAATGTTCTTTAACGCGAGCACATTCTTTTCTACTTCATGTATGTACTATTATTGATATTTATGTATTTATCTTTGGTCTTAGTCTCGTAGATCTTTGCTATTTACCCACTGTACACCTTATATGAACATGAATTTAAATTACAGCAACTCCTTAAAGGCTTATCATACCTTAACAATTTTTGAATTCAGACATGTATTTATTGTTTTATTTCAATTAAACAAATTGTTAACGTCTACATTTTTTGTATTTACATTGACCAAAACATGATTTAGCATCTTAATGTCATATTTTTTTTTTACTGTCAGTTTCAATGTGTGATTTAAAAACATCTGCTTGTATTAATTTGCAGATCACGTTAATTTTTCTAAATTTTTACAACGCTTAAAGTATTATTTCATACATACTATTTTTTATTAAATAAACATTTCATCGATAAAACTTTGAAAAAAAACAACGTTTGAACAAAACATTGAATGAAATGTAAGATAGAAAGGCATCCAGAAAGGAATATAATCAAATAGGTGCCACTTACATTCTTGATTTTGATGATATTACATTAACAAGAAACCACAAACTGTACCCAACATTAATTAAAATTTTAATTATTGAAATTCACTGTTTAGTCCAAGCAGATCATTATCGATTAACACAAAAATAGCTACGAAAAAATAGCTAAGATTGATCATATAACTAGTAAGTGACATGTCGAATGGCAACTGATGCAAACAAGAGTGTGATTTGGGCATTTTAAATACTGGATGTGCTGAATTTACGTGACACTAATATTTTACTTCCACAGGGATATTTATGTTTATTAGACACTGAATAATGTTTGTCAGATCAGCTTGCATCACTTTGACTACAGTACTGAATAAAAAATATATTGTTTATAAGTATAACTTGTTCAGTAACTTCAATAAATATATTAGCACATGTATCTTTATTTCCTCAACTGTTATTTACCTCCCTTATTCTGAATCATGCTACCGTGCAGTGTAGGGATTTTTGGCTTAAACCTTTAGAGGAAACACACACACATCCATCTGCCTGGACACAGATGGAGACCAGAATCGCAGATTGCAGCTCAGCGAAAAAACCCATTCGCACAATGCTTCCAGAAAGTCCACAAAAACATGACTCGCTGCAGCTCTGGGGGTAAATAAAAACCCACCAACTTTCCCGGAGCTGATAAGCACGGCAGTGTGTTTGTGTTTGATGTCCAGTTCAACCGAGGGATCCTCATCTCTACATGGTGTTTCTGAGTTTCCAGCAGCACCCAGAGAGCGCGGCTGGTCCACAGTGTTTCACAATGTTCTCACTCTCTAATACTTAAACCACAACTTTTTTTTTTAAATCTCTTCTTAGATTTTCTATCTTGTTGCAACGAAAAATATATGACCCCTGCTGAGAGAAAGTTTGCTCACAGCTTTACAAACTATTATTCCATCACAAGACATTTCTGAAAAGAAAATCGGCTTAATTTTTCTCCTTACTTCCGCAACATGACATTTATCGTAATAATCTCTTTTATAAGAATATTTAAAAAAAACAAAAAAAACGAGAAGTAGGCTTGGTTTTTAACATAAAGTTAGCGCATTTATCAAGAAAAAGAGTGGTGGTGTATTGTCTGGAAAAATGTAGTACTTTTCTTTTGATCTTCTGAACGAGAGAACTCTTGTTATGATGTTAGCTTGACTCACTTCGGGTGGACTCTGGACAGTGTCACACAATTTCTCTGTTCACAAAATCTCAGACAAAGGGGCCTGTAGGCATAGGCAGTTCTGCATAACGTTATTTAATTTAAAATTAATTGAAATGTTGTTAAAACAGCCCCAAGGTGAGATGAGACAATGGTGCCCAGACTCTTAACTCCGATTACAATGGGAAAAAATGATAATATATCTTCTTTATAGAAAGATTGAAATGATGTCTCTCTGTCAAAAAGAAAAATCCAATTTCACTGAAATAAATAGCAAACAGTAGTAGGTTGATGAGGCCTCATGATACAGCATTGTAGTGATACAGTGTCTTTATTTTGAAAGGCCAGAAGATGGCGCTCTAAGTTTGAAAACGATGCCAGGTTTAATTGAATTAGTAGATCAGAACCAAACGTTAAAAAGCAGAGAGTGGCATCTAGTGTCCTTTCAAAATAAAGACACTGTATCATGATATATTGTATTCACAGCTGTATCACATGGCCTCATTTCCATAACTTCAGGTCTACTGGTCCAATTGTCCTCCCAAGAAGACACTTAAAAGACACCTTAGCTCTTAAAGTATTTTCAATAAACGGCTCCTTTACATGGACAATGTTAAGTGGAAGTAATGGTTGGATACGGCTGGCTTTTTTTTGTTGCTCTTCAAATCTGTCAGTCTTATGGAGAAAATTGTACTTATGCGTCTCACCACAGACACCTTGATATCAACAAACCCATAACTCAGACGCGTCAGTCTACATCAGTCATTATCAGAGTTCTGACACGAACAGTCGGGGCTTGGGTCGGCCCCCCTGGTATACTTTTGACTGCCTTCAATTAAAATCTGACAGAGACCAGCTCCACTGCAGACAGTTGTGATCCAGACTGAGCAATGGGAAGTGAACTCCCACTTTGCTTAGTCTGTCATGCAGCATCAGACTTGGAGAGGAACCCTCAGATAGATGTATGTTGACGGGCTGGAGCTCAGAAAAAAAGATAGAGCAGGAGTGTGTTTGATGTAACCCCAGACGTCTGAGACCCACAGTCAGTGTCGAGGTGCAGGCGTCTTCGGGAGATAAAACATTTAGTCTCAGGCTGCATGTTGAGCTACATTAATATGCACAGGTGGTGTCAGCGGAAGGTTATTTGACAAGGATTATGTTTTCTACAAAAGGAACGTACGCAGTTATTTTAGTAGCAACGTGTTAACAGGGGAAGGTAAACATGCTTTCACCAGATTAATATTTTCTCCTTTACACTGGAGTGAAGATAATTCATATTAATTGGAATCTCGAAAATGACGCATATTGACAATTTTATAAATTCCATTTTGTCTTCTTTATCGAAATCTTCTTCTCACCATCCCATATTCCCGATAAAGGTTGTCACAGCAAGTCAGCCTTGTACGAATCCTCCCTGTTCCTGCCCATCATTTAAATATCCCCCTTAATCCCTTCCATGAACCTCAATGATTGTCTTTCCCTTCTTTTACTCGCTGTATTTGTTTCTTACATTGACATTAAAACAGAAGCTGAGCACTATATCAGTTTTCAGTGTGTAAGAACAGTGAGGTCAGCAAGGTGCTACTTGTTTCACTATTTTACTCTCAGATCGAATATTCATTCATTGTCTTGTATGTATGTTGAGATGTCATTTTCCCTTGTGTGTTGTGTCATTACAGCAGAGTGGGTGAGCAAGTAGAGCACAGACTACCTGTAGAGTCCTGATGAGTCCAAACACTGTAGTGAAGCCTTAAAAAATAGGGGCAAAGTGTTCCTTAATTTGCATTTGCAAGACATGACAAGACAATATTGCAAATATTTGAGTGAACGAGTCATCACCACTTTATCTGTAAGTTTGTCTCAGTTTCTGGTTGAAATACTAATAAGAGCTGTTTTACTACCGATTCAGTCATGCACTTTGGTTTCATTTATATTTAGACAAGTAACTTTAGTCAAAATATAAATGCAATTCATTCACAATTCATTATTCATAGATAAGAGAATACAAATAAAGAATATTGAGTGACTCCAGCTCCCCCTGTAGAAAATATATCTCAAAGTTGAGCTTGGAACTAAATTGTAAAGATGGAGCTTGTAAAATAGTTTCATTCAGTGGACCAGGTCACCATCTTGCTCATTTCATTTCCAGACAAAACAAAGAAAGAAAGATAGTCTGGAGTTTGATCAGAGTGGACTGTTCTTGCCAACATCAAATGCGGTATGAAAGCATCTATTTAAAAGTATTTGTAAACACATTACAGGCAAAGACTGGTCCAAATATCTAGAACTGAATCGCAACTGTGATACAGAGTCAGGGACACATCCATAAATGCATGAATTCAATCTCATGTCTGCGTCTGCTGGCAACCTTCAGTGCATCCCGATGTGCTGTAGTTACACAGAGGAGTTGGAAGACTGACGAGTGTGACGAGTAAACATGTCATGCAGGGAAATATTTTTCAGAGACAATTGTCAGAAGGATTGTTCGAGCCGCAGTGTGATTAATGAAATTTTAATGTTGTTTTCTCTTTCGAGAAAAATGTTCATGAACGATTAATTTTAGTTGTGTGAGCATTTTTTATTTACACTGTTGGGGGTTCTGACATCGACTGTGTACAAGTCATCTCATAGAGAGCATTCATTAAAGTGGAAGTTTACAAAGTGGAGTAAACAAAACACGGTGAAGTTTCCTCACAAATTTCATATTCACTGTGAGCTCAATAGCAGGTTTTAGAAAACTTAACTTTCCAAATCATGAACGGAAGTCCTTATTTTCAAAAGTGAAAATAAGGGGAGAAAAACAATTCCTTCTGCTCTTTTTAAACCTATCATTTCGTGTTTCTTCCAAACCGGATTGTTTTCGATTGTGAATTGTTTAACATATTTGTCAGAAAATGTTCAGAAGCAGAACCAAAGTGCTGACATTAAATAAATGTTTAAGTTTTGGAGTAAAAACTATTAAATATACAGTAAAAATCACTACAGACATGCATTTTGGGGCTGGTAGACTGTGGTAGTGTATAATTGTGCAAATAAAGCTGCAGTGATTGCATCTAGGACTCATTGGAAAGAGGCCATAATCTGAAACAAGTTTCTAAATGAGAGTGAAACACAACTGAGGCAGATTAAGGCATTGTAAAAATATAAAAAAGTAGGCACATGGTAAAGAAGGTGGAAAATCAAACAAGAGTAATACGTTTACTAGAATGAAGATTAGGAGGTAATTACCATGCATTCAAGATGATGAACTGACACAGTTTGCTAAGTTCTTTATCCTCTTGAGGCATGATTAAAGTATTTGTTCCCAGCACAACACACTGCTGTCCTAAGCCATATTCAAAATCACAGTGGAGCAGAAAAAGGAAGCAATAATACAACACAAACCAGAAAAGAAAAAAAATACTACTTGGGTACACAACTATTATGTTATTACATGATACTGAAGTATTATGTTATTACATGATACCAAAGTATTACGTTATTACAAATACTCAACATGTAATAACGTATTAACTTGACCCGGAAACAGTGCAGTCACACTTCCGCTTAGCAACGAAGTCAAAACATTTTATCAGAAAAATGTTGAAAAGCTGCAGATGCATCTGCTTTGTTCTCATTCGTTTTGTCAGAGAATCTGAGCAGCTCACTCAACTTCAGATGATACAGTTGAGGCCGTATCCATAGTATTATCTGGATATTGACGCCAATTCATCAATCATTGCTGTAAATAAATACAATGTTACTGCTGTTGTGTTTTTCTACACCTCCGTTTTAATAGCGAGTTGCGATCATGATGGTTACATTGTAAATAGGGCCGTGCAGTTTATACCGGTTCGTACAGAAAACTAGGGTCATCTATAAGTTCAACAACCTCAGTGACGTGCATCGCCAGAACTTTTTCCCACTAAGATCGCAGCACAACACAAGTACAGCAGCACCGAGAGGTTAGAGGCGTTAATGGCAGCAAAACAGACAAACACTCTCAATTCAAAGTGTTCGCCGATGACGATGTTATATCTTTAAAGGGAGACACGTCTGTGGTTTGGAGGTTCGTCTGCTTCAAAAGTCTTGACGCAAACTATACACTCGTTTTGCTAATGTTGCTAAGTGACAGCTAGTTGTGACAACACACATTGTTTTGAACTATTATGATTGTGTGTTATTTGCATGTAATCTATTGATGTTGTGTTTTTATATCTCATCCCAGGTGCTCTTCATGGATGTTAATATCTCCAAAGATTCCACCTTGTTGTCATCAGATGAACAATAAAGCATTTGTAATAAAATGTGTTGTCCTTCATCAACAGATGAGAAGCACATAATGATCTTCCTGATGACCACTCCTGTGATCAGGCCAGTTGCTCTATGTTTGCTGAGCTCTTCCATCCTCTAATTAAAAAAATAAATATCTGTTTTATTTACTATTCAAAATCTTCACAACATCCTGACAAGAGCTGTCTGGAACAAGGTAAGGTCACCAAGACAACGTTGATGTGAACCAGTTGTGTTCCTACTGATGCTATTATGATTCTTATGATGCAACTATTATGTTATTACCTGATACATTTGTGTCATTATGTTAGCATTAGCACTTTTACTCAGTAGACGAATGATCGTTGAGGGGGTATGGATCACTTAAGGGAATTGGTGAAGGTCTATTTCATGTAAGGTTTGCGATACTGTGAAATTCTGCAGTTGTCAGTCACAGTGGATGACATTAAGATCAGTCTAAGAACACTGAGTCGTATTTTGAAAGACCTGCGGCTTTTCAGAAGAAGAAATCAGACAGACCCTGTCGAAGTTGCTTTGTTTCTCATCGATAGACTTAAAGGACATGCAAAGGGCCACGGATATAAGCTTCATCATCTCAACTGCATCCAAGCCGGGTTTGTTATGACTCAGAATACGGTGTGACTCTTGTCAAAAATTTCAAATGGTTATTTCATCTCGGAGGTTGAGACAAGGATGGAAACAGTAACTAAAATCCGAGCTGATATGGGTACAGTTTTTGATGTCTATATACTGTTTGAACAAACATCTCAATATAGAGTTTTAATAACATGTAATGTTTGATATCACTCTGATCCTTAATTAGAGCTGGGAAAGTTATGATAAGTTAGCAATATGTGTGAACCACAGTTCTTTCAAAAACGTCAAATAATAGAAGTTTCAAAATCAGAAGGAGGAGAAGAACAGAGGGAGTGGACCAGAGACAATCTCTAGCCAATGGGTGCTGAGGAATCAGATGTCAGCCCACGAATCCAGGAGCACGGCTGAATGACTCCTGCCACCTTCCTTGACCTTTCGGTCTTACCATGCAACTTGGTTCGGCAAGTCTCCCAGCTGTATGACCTTCTCAAGATGCAAGCAAGCAGCCAGCCAAGCCAGCCTGAATCTATCTGGCTCCAACAAGCAACCAAACTGCACTTCCAGAGAAGATCCATGCGTCAAAGACTTGTGATCCCTTGAACCGAGTAAATATACGTCTCTGGTTGGTTACGCCAACTCGGTCAAGGAAGATCTTTGCTAGCCGTGGTCGCTGCCAAGTCATGCCACAACGCCACTGGATCCAGGGCCTTCATCACGTGCTCCTGCTGCTGCTCACCTCTTCCTTATCCTCCACACCTCAATCGCCTCGTCATCATCACGCCTTCCTCTCGACGATGTAAGAAACTGTAACATTGTCACTCTTGCATTGATTGGTATGTTGGGATTTTTCAAATTGATCAGAGGTAGCAAGATTAGCTTAAAATAAGTTGTAAAGCTTTCCCAGAAGTTTTAAATTATCAAAGCCTTCAAGTCAGTTACTTTCTGATTCATTAATATTGTTCCTTTCATGATACACAAAAGAAGCATCATCATTCCATTTCACGATAACAAGTAGTGACTTAAAGTTAAATCGACCAGAACTTAGATGTTCTGAAAGTAAACCTTTGTATAAGTGTTATAATTGCTACACACCTGTAGTAAGATAAAGGCCAAGAGATGCCAACAAATAACGAGTGATCTTCCAGTAGAGCGCACAAATCCTGCCAGACCATTGGAATTGACCACGCTTGATTTGTTTGGCCCATATCAGGTAAAGGACAAAGTCAAAAAAAGAGTAAAACTCAAAGTGTGGGGGATAGTTTTCTGTTGCATGAAATCAAGAGCTGTCCACACAGACGATGTCAGCGATCATCTGAAGGGTTCCTTTTGGCATATAATCGGTTCACTGCATTAGGAGGGCATCAGTTTATTGGTAACCTAAACAAAGTAAAACTTCAAGATGAATCAACAATGCATGTAACTGAATGGTGTTGGAAAATTCACCCAGCTGATGCTCCCCATCGAAATGGTGCAGCAGAATCATCAATCCGTGTAGTAAAGAAAGCCCTGCATAACATCGGAGGAGATGGAGTTTTCACTTGGGGGGAATTCCAGACCTTCCTTTACATGGCAGCCAACTTAGTCAACTAGGTCGCACTGATCAAACTGGGGACCCTGCAACCTTTGTGTTTGATGGATATCCTTACAAAAGATTGCAGCGTATTCAGACTGAAGTAAAGAGATTTTGGCTGAAGTGGAGCCAACTTGCTGGGCCAAATGTATTTATAAGAAGTAAATGGCAAACAAAAGAAAGGAACATGGCTTTGGAGACATAGTGTGTGAGCACAAAGTGAAGACCCCACAAGGCACTTCAGTTTTGTTTGTACCGAAGACACCACCGATATGTATTTTGTCTAACTCTTAAGACGGAATTTAATTTTGAACAATGATAAGAATTATGTTTGTAATGTGTCTTCGATTTATACGAAATTTGTTATTAATGTTTACTTTGACACAGAGCTTTGTTTACTTTTCAAAGGTTTTCAACCGCTACATCACTGTTGACTAATAAAGGTCAAAGTTAGTGAGTTGTCCGGTGTTTCCTTTGGACTCAGACAAGCCTTTGTCAAGTTGAAGGAGCAACTAAAGATAACCAAAAAACATTAGCAAAGCGAGACGTTTGAAGCAAAAGACCTTCCAAACGACAAACATGTCTCCTTTTAAATATACTGTATAACATCATCATCGGCGAATTGAATTGTTTGTCTGTTTTGCTGCCATTAACTCCTCTAAACCTCTCGGTCCTGCTGTACTTGTGTCGTGGTGCGGCAATGAAATCGATTGGGCGGGAAAAAGTTCAGAAGGAGCATATCACTGAAGTTGTTTAACTTATACACCAGTATATGAAGGATTTACATCATAATGAAAAATGACACTGGTTTTCTGTACGAACCAACATAAACTGCACGGCCGTGTTTACAATATAAGCATCATGATCGCGACTCGTTATTTAAAAGGGAGGTGTAGAAAAACATAATGAGCATACAATATAATGCGTGTCGGACAATGCCCAGGTAATGTTTTGCTCCGTGATTTGGTGCTACAACAGGGAGGAACACAAGCAATCTGTTGGTTTTCTCAAGTTTCTGCTCTGTGGTTCGGCAAGTGTTCCATGAGTTCCAAAAATTGTGATTCACTCGTTTGCTAAAAGTATCCAAGCACAGGAAATGTAATGTATAAGCAAAACCTTACTTTCCACCCAGTTCAAAACTATTCTCTGGAAATAGTCACATAAACTTAATGAAATCAGACAGACTTAAAGATAAAAAAAACAAACGAAGGAAGTGGATGCTCAAGTAAAACACAGACTAAGTCTGAAAGTGAATGATACTGATCAGTTGATAACTGTATAAACAGCATATATGAAAGTGTTGTATGTTCATTATGTACCTTTGTATCTTCTTTAACACCATCCCTGTATCAAAATACACCCTAGATTTCATCATTGGAATATTAACTATTCTAAACATCTTTTATTTAATACCTTCTTATTATTATATCTATACGGTCATTAAAGTCAACTTAAATTAGTCAAAGGACAGACGAACACACTGGGATTAGAATTCAAAATGTTCTGCTTCATATTAGTGCTTCTTAGTACGCCATGCATTAAATATCAGCTCTGACACTTAAGGAGCAAAATCTACATGACATCAGGGGTTTGAATGAAACATTAAATAAATCATCTAAAGAAAAGCACATTTTATATGTAAAGAAAACCATAACAGATATTTTGAGGGATATATGAGAAAGAAAACACAGATGCAATTCTAGTCATTTACATTCTGCTGTATTTAAGACTAGTACTTAGTGTTGCCTGCAGTGGCTGTAATTAATTAATTGTAATTTATCTACATTTTTCTCGCCAATAAATAGTGTATTGAGATCATTCATCATTTACACGTTTAGTTGAAGGTTGTTTTTTTTTTTAGATTAAAAGTAAACCAAAAAAAGCAGTATTGTAAAAATAATTCTAGATTGGCTCACTTTAACTAAATATTGGTTGAAGCTTATTCATGTTCGACCTTCATCAAGTCAAAGTTATTAAATTATCTATAAGGCTGCCTAAGAAATGGCGTCACATGTTTGACATGCCTGCTTGGCTCCACTGGCAGATTCATAAGGATTTAGTTACAGCAATGCCAGCGCAATATAAGGATTAACATAAAAATGACAGGCTTTTTTTTGCCAATTTCCTGAAGTAAGATGAAAATATAAAATATTCAGACATTTCAAAAACCTGAAAACAATGATATATTTTAACAAAAGGTGGATTTTAGATGTAATTTAACGTCATGATAGACTGTTTCATCCATTTAAGTGCGACAAGTATATCACAGACATCTACTTTAATAGGCTTTATTTATTGCTCAGCTAGTGTCACTGCTGCTTGTACCATTATGGAAATAGAGTGATAAACTGCAGGTGAACATTAGAGCATTATTGAAACATATGGACTTGTAATTTCTCCAGAAACATTTGGATGATTTGCACTGAATTTGCCCTGTCTCTTTTATGATAATGATCATTGTGTGAGAGACTATTGTGTTTTTACTGTCTAAATGGTGGAAAAAAAAAAACCTGACAATTAAGATTCAGTAAGTAAGTAAGTAAGTAAGTAATTTTTATTTGTATAGCGCTTTTCCAGACCAGGGTCACAAAGCGCTTAAACAATCAAAACAATATTCAATAAAGTATATATTTTAAAGATCAAAATAAAACTGATAACACAACAGGAGTTCCAGAAAATCAAGGAAAAGCCTGAACAAATAGAAAAGTCTTAAGATGTTTCTTAAAGGAGTCAGTAGACTCCATCAAACGCAAAGAGAGAGGAAAATTGTTCCAAAGCTTATGGGCAACAGCCTGAAAAGATTTCTCTCCTCTGGTCCTGAACCGTGTGCGAGGAACTATAAGGAGATTCTGATCCACAGACCTCAGAGCCCGAGCTGGGGTGTAAGGCTGGATCAGATCAGTGATGTAAGGAGGAGCCTGACCATGAATAGCTCTGAAAGTAAGAACCAGAATTTTAAAGAAAAAATCCTGAAAGAAACTGGAAGCCAGTGAAGAGTTTTAAGGATCGGAGAAATGTGAGTTCTTCTACTTGAGCGGGTTAGAATTCTCGCTGCAGAGTTCTGAATCAACTGCAGGCGAGACAGCTCCTTCTTGTTAAGACATGAAAACATACTGTTACAATAGTCCAGACGAGAATTCCGGTCATGACTATGTTATTATCACATTTTTTTTGGGAAAAGATGGCACTGACCAGAAGACCTGCCAAACATGTTGAGCAGTGTTGCTTGTATCTTTGAAAAGTGCATGACTACCAAACAGTACACTTGCTGTGATGAATATGTCTCTTTTTCTTGTCCTGAGGAGAGAAAATAAGCCTGAGAGTGAACAGTGTGTGTGCGTAATTGTTCATCGACAGCCGTAGTGATGGTCATGAGACATGGGGAGACAATAGCAACACTGAAAATGTTCTGATACGGACAACTTTTTTTTATTTCTTTTAGAATATTGTGTGAAAATATCCAAACATAATGTATATCAAGGCAGAAAAGCGGATTCTAATCGGACACTTATCAACGAGAAATAAATATTGGAAAAAATTAGATAACTATCGCTAAATGATAGAAAATAAAGTGGTACATTTAATTGTGTTCTTCCATCACCTCCGTCCTCTTCCTTTTCTTTTTATTGAATTATCGTTGTAAAATTGTGTTTTTAGTGTTTCAGCAGAAACTTTAGCCATAGTCATTTCCTTTAAACATTAAAAATAAGAAAACAATATTTTAAATTGTAATGTTAATGCCTCAACAAAGTGATTTTATTGTGCGCCCATTGTCAAATTTATACATTAGGAGAAGAAGAAAGACAATGCACTAATTCTTTTTGGTATTGCTCCGAAACAAAGTTGTCTCTTTTGTGTGTTTGGCTGACAGAAAGCAATTTAAATGCTACCCGCATCAAATAACTGCTGGTGAGAGATAAAACCTAATCCTGTTATTTTGAGCAAGTCTAAAAAGAAGTAGCCCTGTGCGCTCTCTGCTGTTTTTCATTAACTTGGTTCAGCCTCTGGCTCTGTTTGTCTGGACGGTTTGGAGGTCGCACAGCGAAAGAAAAGAGAAGTATTCACATCCCCTCACCCTGCCAAGAGTCGTGCCAATCAAAACAAACATCTTTGTTTAGAAATGGCGACACAAAGAAGTTATTTTGTTCTGGGTCACTTCATCGTGTAATTAAAGAATTACTTGTAATTAACTGCATTACGGACAATGGAAAGGAGAAGCTCTTAAGTCGGAGAGCTTTTGTTCTCTGCTCTAATCTAATGAGGGAGACGATAATTGGCTTTAATCTGCAATCTGCTGGAGATTCACATGGAAATTAAACTGATCAAACATCAGTCCTCAAGGGGCAGAGACACTCTCCGGAAAAAAACTAATATTCCATTCACTATATTGTTTTAAGATAGTCATCAAGATAAGTCTTTAATTTTGACTGAACACAACCTTTAAAGTTATATTTCTCTCTTTCGTCTCTGACTTCTGTGATTAGATCTGTGTGAGCACTGAAAGTCATGTGTCCATGTCTGAGTGTGAGGTCTGTGCAGATTAAAGCTTGTCAAAAAGCACCAAGATCAAAGCCTGTGTGGAATCCAATCCAGATCTAACAAAGAGAGTGAAGGGAAAGAAGAGCATAATGTGTTATCCATTATTTTCTTATTAAATTATAAAAAAGAAGTCCATTACGTCTCAATCATCGTGAATACATTCGGGAATATTATGCCTCCTTTTAAAATTATAAACGTCTGAAAAATTGGTACCAATTATCAAACTTTATTTTGTGGTTTTGTCTTTTAACAATTTTACTATAGTTGTTTGAAGTACAATATATATGTGGATTCTACTCACAAATACATGTTACATGTTCTAGTTTGTGCCTTTTAAAGTACTTTGGGACCAGTGTTCTGAAATTTTTAAAAATTAAATTATTTAGTGATTGAATATTCTTCCGAGGCCACTATTTTGAACATAGAAAATGTTGTCTTCTTTTTGCTTATGCTTGAGATTTGAATTCGGAACCACCACAAAGGTAAAATGGATTTTTTTTTTAATGAAATAGCTTTTAGTATTAATTCTTATTTCAATTTGTAGTAATATTTTCAGATTTCTATAAATAATTTTAATAAACTTTAATAAAACATGTTATAAAAAGTCACCATGACAACAACTGAAGTTGTTTATCCCTGCTTTGTAGTAGTTTAGAGTTTGAATATTTCATTGTTGGTAAGCAATTTAGGAATTAGCACCAACACTTAGCTTCACTTTCTATTCAACTCTTTAAAACTGTTAATGTTAACAGCATTCTCTGGATGAATAATATAGTTTAAAATGTCAGTGGTGGACTTTCGACCTCCCTGAACAGTGCAATATCCACCTCAGAGGAGGCAGCAAGACAAGGTCATCAAAGTCTGGAGGCTCCTGTAAAGTAAAAGCTGCAGAGACACTAAGATATGAATGTTGTTTAAACTGTACGTCAATATATGGGTTTAATTATTAAGAAACAAGGAAATTCCCCATTCCTAAATTCTAGGAAATCCCTGTTTGCTGAATTCCTTGCTTTGTGGATTATTAAGGCAGTAAAAAGCCAGCAGAAAGAAAGAAAAAAAAAAGACAACATTCTTATCTTCTCTTGCGTTGACACAGGTTATATTGGTAAGAAACCCGGTAAGAGGTCACCCGTGTCACTGTGGCATCATTACGTCAACGAAGTCACTTAATGAGAAATGTCACCAAAGGTCATTGCAACGCGTCCAACTCATCACCTGGATTTTGTGCTCCAGTGTGTTACTGGAATAATAGTAACCTTTCCACTGTTGCAATTATAGTCCTGACCAGATCCTCGTTAAGAGGTCCGTGACCTTTTCGTTTAGTTAAACCCCTAAATAGATACGAACAAATGTCACAGAACACAAACATTCCCAGTTTAATTTCGGAGGTGATGATCTGATGAGTTGTTGTGTGAGTGAAACTGAGAGGGAACTATATACAGTAAATTGTCATTGTGGCTGACCAGCCATGTGGGAGGTCAGTGATGAAATGTATGAAAGCTAAGTTATAATATAAGTTTTCTAGCTGGAAAGATTGAAAAAAATGTCTAAGGCCTCACTGACTTGACCAGCGACTACAGGTGTCACGACTCCTAGTCCAACTGCCAAAAGCGCTGTGTATATCTAACCATGTTATTTTGATTTCAAACTGTAGCCTTTATTTTAATATTTTAATTTAATAATAAAAGTGTGTGTACACTATTTTGTAATGCTTCCAAACTGATTCTAATCAACACCCGGGCTATTATTGGATTAGCAAATCAACAGAGAACTGTATTTAAATCATAAACTCTGGCAAAAATAAACCGGCAGCATTTCTACAACGAATACATGGTAATGAAACTCAACGACAGCCTTAATCCATATGTTTAGGATATGAATTAAGAGATATTTAAATAATTTCAGCTTTCTTATTATTTTTCTGAGACATTGTGTCCAATTTCAATTAAATATATTCAGTTTATATTATATAAGAGGAAGCGTTTTCTCAGCTGCAGGTTATCAACATGATTGGGATCAGCTGAGACTCACCGCAATTCAGGAAAGCTCCGAAAAAAAAGGAACAACCAGAAGTAAATCAACAAAATAAAAGCATTCAGGAAAAAAATTAATTACATTACGTAAAGAGCAGCATATGAGGGAACTCATTTATATAACGTTTTCTATTGATCTCATTCATGTGTGTTTCCTCTGAGCTTTCCCTTCCAAAACATAATAAAGTTTACTGACTCAATATTCCGTGTTCCGGGGCTGTGATTTGATCACAAAGATCACCCCTTGCCTGTGAAATATTTGTACTCCATCCTTAAGGCCTTTCCCTAACTAATGGTGTTCCTAAAGTAAACCAGAACACCTCTTTTAAACTGTAATTTTAGATTCAAAACAGATTCATAAAATCCCTTTTATCTCCTATAACATTGTTTTTCTTTCAACTTTATGTTTGTGTAGAAGAAAGAATCATCTCCTTTTAAAAGTTGGATGATTATCTTTACCGTTTGGGTGCTTAAATGTAAGGCTCCAGCCTGGAAAATGTGGACATTCTTGCATGAATTATCTTGAATTAAGCAGTGATCCGGAACTAAATGAAGCCAGCGCCTCAAATTGGTGAAATACAAAAAAAATAATTTCCAAATCGACCTGGAAATTGAACGGGTCATTTTTATTTATTTATTTCGTTTCTTGACCATTCATTCATTTTTTAAGAGGTAGTCCGCCTGTCACAGGGCACACAGATACACACAACACACTAACACCTATGACAATTTAGAGTAATATATTAACATATGTATGTTTTGGAATGTTGGAGGAAACCAGAGTGCCTGGAGTAAAACCATGCAAGCCCTGGAAGAACATGCAAATTCCACAGGTTGCCTCAGGCAAGAGGAATGTTTTTTGCTGATTATTTGATACAAACCTTTGTATACATTTTTTTTTAATGTATTGCTTAATAAGACAAAAATACGATATGAACTTTATACTGTTGTAAAGATTGCAACCATTCAGTATTATGTATTTTATAAGTATAGCTCACAAGAAAGCAGCTTGAAAAAAAGAAAATCCCATCCACAAAACCAATTAGCAGAGCTGACAAAAGCACCTCTTATGTTTCTGTGCAGCCAGTGTATTACTTTGTAGTCACTGAAAATACCCTGCCACCAACAATTCCTGTGAGTATTGTCCCATCAGACTAATGACTACATCTCACTAATGGCAGATCAATGGCTTCACATGATTAGCGACTTCAGTGTCAATCCATTATTCGCCACTGGCTACCTTCAAGTTGCTCCCTCAAGAACCTGCAGCAAAATGGTAGAGGTCTAGAACAGCTGCAGTGTAGGGGATTTACTGGATTACATGGTCCAGCTCTGTCGCTTTGGGGGCCAGCTTTCTAGTTTTGTTGATGAAGACACAATTGCTTTCATTACATCTGGTAATGACTGGGATAAATGTGGTAATGAATGAAGTCTGTGATTATTGAGGAAGTTAAATTATATGTTGGTATTGTGACACTTCTGTGTAGCAGGTCATTCCCTCAAGAGGAATTTATTTGAGGATTGCAAACCTGAATTGAATTATGCAAGCCATTGTGGATGACAACAATAATATAGTCTTATTTTAATAATCTTTCTGTTCTCTGGATAGATGGTTTATTAGTTCCTGTTTAGGCGCTTAAATGCACTACTTTAATCCAAATGAATGCCTTCAATATTAAGATGATTGATTGGTTTTAATGACCTCATGTCTTTAACCTACCACTTTGTTGAAGTGATCTCTTAAGCTATAGGAATACACTGAAGGTACTGACTTTAAAATGGCTGTAGGCGTTCTGTTCTTATACAGCGAGATCTGTGCCGTGGCCTTTTGAACTCCTGTAATCTCTTATTCATGTTCTCAAGGTGAGCGCATACGGAACAGCTGAAATCCTGAGCCAGAAGAGTCAAATGACAGCCAGGAGATATAACACCGGTTGAAAGATTTGATAAGGCGTAAAAGGCCTGACTCCCACCCATCATGTGATGATCCCATCAGTGGATGCCGCGATGGAGAAGAAAGGTATACGTCCCGGAGTTGGATGCATGCCCAGATCAAAGGGATCCCCATCTGATCCAAATGTCGTTTGAATGTGGTGGCCAGAGCACTGGGTTGAAGGTTATGCAAGGCGCCAGTGCATTCTGATCAGATGTGGCGTGTCAGTTTTGAAATAAGCCTTCCATATGGAGGCAACATTTGGAGAAGGACTGCTCAGCCTCTTGTATATTTATGTGCCATCTTCAAAAATTGAGGGGTCAAAACATCCAACAACTGAAACGCTGCAAAAAAAAACAAACAAATATATAGTACACTTTACTGGTTTCTTGTCCAAACATTATAAGCAGATCACCAAAAGAATACAATTTTAGTGAGATATTAAAATGTAGCATTCATTGAAGCATGTGAAATTTGTATTTGTTTCATTGGCCTGTATATTAAACTAATGTTCAAATTGGCTTTTTTCCCCCTGGTGAAGTCATTTTGTGTTTTCTAAGACTAAAGAATCTTTGCACATTGAAAGTAAGAGATAAAACCTTCACTTCCTTGTGTTATAATTCTCCAAAGTGAAGATTGTACAAAATCAGGCATGTTTGTTATGTTGTAGTAGCTGCACATAGTCTATTTAAGATGGACGAATGATTATTTGCTATAAATTAAAGTCATATAGTTTCCTTTTACAATCAAACAAATCTCAATACATGTATATGTAAAGTATTTTCGGGCCCTTGCACCCAGTTCATAGACTCTATTCTAGCTACACAATATTTGCCAACCTAAGCTAGTCTTATTTATTATAATATCTATGTATACATTTCAAGATATCACATGAAAACCATGTTTTTTACACCAGTATATGAAATAAATCCACACAGTACATTTAATTAAAATTGTCTTAATGAAAATGTATATTAATACAACTGGACAGGTTTTTAAGATACCTTCTATTTTTGAATGAACAGCTAACATGTGTTTCTTAGATCCAGGAAATATGTATACATTACCATTGAAACATTTAAAAGACAACAACAACTATAGGCAACTGCTTTAATCTCTTGAGGACACAAGCCAGGAATTGTCTTTGTACTAAACAAACTCATTTGTATCTACCGTAAATTATGCAGATGCAATAATAGAATAGAATATACTTAAATAAAAATGCTTCTGAAATAATATCATGTGATATCATACAGCAATCAGTAGGATAAGGACTAGTTTGGAAAGTAACCTACAATCTAGTGTAAGAGTTTAAATTAAAACTACAACTGAAAATGTTAGCCTAAACTATTTTAATAACTGTGATATAGAATATTTGACACCTTCTATGCAAATGAATTGCTATTATTAACAGTATTTCCTTCAAATGAACAACTTAAAACATTCTAAACATTTGATTAGAAGCAGTAAGGTTATAAAAATACTCTTCCTCAGAATCCTGAATATTGAGCTCATTAGTAAAACTACAAGTGTTAGTCCAGTTAAAATGATACAGCAACTGAAGGGAGTCAGGGAAGGGTTAATGTTTCAGCAGGCAGATTCCAGGAAGTGACGGAGCCACTGAAAGCGAAAGTAAAACAACAGGAGTGGAAAAGACAAGTTTCACGGTAAAGTTTTCTTAGTTGCTTTCTAAAATGAACTATTACTGTGTATCTTCTGCTTATTTCTAATCTCTTTTCCAGACATGGCCTGTGCAAGTTTGATGGACGTGGAGGATTTCACTTGTGTTATCTGTTTGAACACATTCGATAAACCAGTGGCGATTCCCTGTGGACACAACTTTTGCCTCAAATGCATCAGTGACTTCTGGGACAGAGGAAACGCCAAATGTCCGGTTTGTAATCATGTGTTTGAGAACAGACCGGTCCTCACTGTCAATACCTTTATTGCCGAGATGGTAAGAAAGGTCCAGAATCAACAGGCGAGTGCTGCTCAAGAGTGTGTGGACGGATCTGTTCCATGTAGTATATGTGCAGGAGGCTTGTGTCCAGCTGTCAAGTCCTGCCTAGTGTGTTTTATGTCTTACTGCGAAACACATCTGGAGCCACACAGAAGGAAACCTATCTTACGGAAGCACAAGCTGATCGCTCCGGTTAAGGATCTGGAGAGCAGGATATGTGATTTGCACCAGGTGCCATTCGACCTGTTTTGTCAGCAGGATAAAATGTTTGTATGTGAGTTCTGTAAAAACACTGACCTCCACACTAAACACACATTTGTAACCCTGGAAGAGGAGGCACATGCACAGATGAATCACCTGAGAAATGAGAGGGGAACGGTGTGTGAGATGCTGGAGAAGTCTCGGCGCATGTTGTGTGAAGTCCAAAACTCTGTGGCGATGCAGAGACATATGGCAGAAAGAGAGCAGTCTGAGAGCATGATGGTGATGTCCTCTCTGATAGACTACATCAAGAAAAGCCTTGCTGAGCTGACGATCGTGACGGAAACAAATCTGACTGAAGCAGAAAAAATGGCCAACGGTGTGACAGCTGAGCTGGAGGCGGAAATAGAGCAGATGAATAAGAAAAAGCAGCAACTGGATGAGGTCTTAATTGAAGGGGACAACTTCACTTTCCTTGAGAATGTTTTGCGAGAAACCATCAAGCCGGTGGAAGTCAAAGACTGGTCAGCAGTCGGCATCCATGCTGACCTTCCCAGCGTGCAGGGGGTTGTCAACATGCTCAAGACCACAATCCTTAAGGAAATCCAGGTGTTGTGTGACCCCGATCTGCGAGAAATGCAGCGGCACGCTGTGATTTTGACCCTTGACCCCGACACCGCAGGCCCCTCTCTGCAGGTTTCTGCCGACGGGAAGAAGGTGTGGATGGGAAACATGAGGTTTGAGCCCAACAACGGGCCGATGAGATTCACTGGAGTCCAAAACATCTTAGCGAAGGAGGAATTCTCAGGGGGGAAATTTTACTACGAGACACAGGTGAAGGACAAGACGCACTGGCTGCTGGGTGTCGTCAATCAGTCCATCAACAGGAAAGGCGACATCAGACTAAACCCGGACAATGGATACTGGACTTTGGTTCTGAAAAACGGAGATGAGCTCATAGGCAACGACGGCACTGCTATCAAACTCCACGTGAGAAGGATCCCCAACAAAGTTGGCGTGTTTGTAGATTACAAGGAGGGCCAGGTGTCCTTCTATGACGTGGAGATCAGGTCTCAGATCTTCTCTTTCACCGGATGTGGTTTTAAGGAGCCGCTTTATCCTATTTTTAGTCCAGGGTCTGCCAACCGAGGCAAAAATGTAGCCCCGTTGATCATAACTGATCATAAAAAATAGATTCATAGAACGGTTGAGAAAAAGTTCATACGGCTCATCTGTGTAATCTGTTTACTTCCTCAGCCCCGAAAAACTATTCATATCTTTTTTTTCAGCCATATGTCCAGGTAGAACTGTATATTTAAACTGAAATTAGAACAAAGATTCACCCTCCAGTTATAGAAGTATATCAGTTTTGAATGATCGATATCGTGCTTTTAAATGACATAAGTTTGTTGAGCAGTATGATTTAAACAGGTGTAAAACTGCCATTAACTCGTGGTGCTCATTTGCTTCTTAGTTGCCAGAGAATATAAATTATTATGCTGCTTAATTATGTGCTTTAAACTGCAGTCGGTCAATTGCAACTAATCTTTAGTGGGAATGTTGACTTGAGAATATTGTCAGTGTTTTGTTGACAAACGTGTCTTATTCAATGTATAGCAGAGCAGTGTCTGGGCTTTATATTCTTTACCTTTAGTCTGTAACACAATCTTTAAAGCAATGATGTTATTTTTTATAGAAACTTTTGAAAGTAAAACTTTAAATCCAACAAAACATGTTAAAGTTGTTTTTGTGTTGATTTTATGTTGCAATCATGAATAAATCTTATAACAAATCCATTTGGTGTTTTTGTGCAATTGTGTTGACATTTAAATTACATTTTAAAATTGATTATTAAAAATATTGTCAATAGAAATTTTGAGCTAAAATACTATATTGAAAAAATGAATATTGTTTACATTTATTCTATTGTTAATCATTTTCATTGTTTATTTATTTGCCATTTCATTGTAATGTCTGCTGATTCATTACCCTATCCCAGTTTCATCAGGCGAGAGGCGGGGGACACTCTGAACAGGACGCCAGTCAGGACTCACAAAGACAGACAACCATTCACACACACACTCATACCTATCGAAACATTTCCAAAGTTTCCAATCAACCTCTCTATGTTTTTTGACCGTGGGATTGCCCGGAGTAAACTCATGCAACACAGGGAGAACATACAAACTCCACACAGATAGGTCATAAATTGGCTCCCTCCCGATCTGGAAGCGAACCAGCAACCTTCTTTCTGTGAGGCGATTGCGCTAACCACTTATTTTATATTTAATTATTTATAGAACTCTATTCCAAAACAAAAATCTTACCCCGTTTCTCCTCTTTCTACAAGACACTGAAAATATGTTTCTTAATGTAATATTATTATTTATTATAATTAGTTTATTGCAATCAAATATTCACTCAGATGTATGAAGACAATGTTAAAAGCCTCAAATGTATATTGTTTACTTATTGGTCTTGGTTCCTGCTATTGTACCTGTCCAGTCCTGTTCCAGTTCTGACCGATAATGCTATTAAAGATAGACATAGACACCATTTAACGGTTAAAATAATCCTATTATAACATTTCAAAGTATTAAACTAGAGCATGCTTTTTTTTCCACACCAATTATCACAAACTTCCTTTAGCAGATCAGAACCTGAATCTAAGTACCTTTTGTTCTCTTGAATGATCTCAGTAATGGACCATGAAACCACCAACTGGCTTAAAAATGCTTGTCTCAAACACTGATTCCACCAGAAATGCAAGGAGATACTGTACCTGAGTGGATTGCTGACAAGCAAAGAAAAAGCATAATCCCGGCAGTTTCAAAGCCCTCAGGACATCCCGGCGCAGAAAGAAAAAAACTTGTGCAAAAAGGTGCTGACAACTACGGAGAAAACTGAATTGAACAACAAGAAGATGGAAAGCGTATAAAAAAAGATGTCAGTGGTTGACTACAACAGAAAGTAATACATATTCTGTTGGTATGATAGGGATATCAAAATGATTTTGCTGCTTTCTTACTGTAAATAAGTGTAAAATGTCTTCCCTGGATTGTCTCTCCTTATTGATCGGTTTGTATCTGACTGTAAAACTGAGGATCAAAAATATTTAACACAGTTGAAGTCTTTGACCAAAATATATAAATCACATGAGTGGATGTAATGATTGCGAGAGTTTTGAACTTAAGGAAAGATGGGAAATTGGCCATTTGTTCTTAGGACGAGTCTCGTCAAAAAATTGAACACACATGAGTTTATTTAACTGGTTGTCTTCATGTCAGACCGAGAGAAGACTCACAGCCATGGTGGAGGGATTGAGTTCCTATTTTGTTCCCTCATCTCATCACAGAGGCATAAACATGAATCAAATGTAACTCTCACACATTCTTTTGTACATATGCTTTTCTTTAGTGTCTTCAGGGAGAAAAGAGGGAGACTATCACTCTTGTTATTTACTTCTGGGTCATAGCTGAGGGTGTGTGTCTTCTCGAACTACCAGACACAACGGTTCTGCAGGGAAGATAAATAATTAGTCATGAGATGAGTTTCCCCCTTCATTCATCAGCCCGGGGAACGCCAGTGATGCCAATAAAAATTCCCCTCTGCAGTGTTTTGTCCCTCCAGACACACAGATCTAAATCCCCCTCCTCAATCGAAGAACTTTGAAGGACTTAAATGCCTGTGAGGACCGTACATGTGTGCTTCCTGATTATAAGTGGATCTTCAAGTGATTAAAAGTAAAAAGAGTGACACTCTCAAGTTAATAAAATCTTTAATTTGTATGTTTTTAAATACTCAAATACACACTGACATGATCGTCCCTTTGTTTCATCCAAACATTTATCGGCATATTTATATACGTATATTTTATTTAAAATGTTGGGGAACGAGAGGTTATGAGAGCGGAGTCCATTATGATGTAATCAGCTGTTATTCACACCCCGCTTTGTTTATACAACATTTCCCTTGGAGGTGGAGACTTTTTGGATTGATGACACACAGTGACACACCTTGATTTTTGACCAATCACAGCAGAGTGGGTGTGGTTTTGATAAACAAGGTTTTCAGTGGGCGGGGCTTAACCACATTTTCTAATGTTCGATTAAAAGAGTTTTGAGCAACAGACACATACTGATGAGTACAATAGAGGTCCAAGATCCAATTAAGACACGCTTAATTTTCTCTTTTCATTTCCCCAAATCTCTACCAGTCCCAGTTTTCTCTGCATGTGTCCTTCAAATTTTAGAATTGGACCTCATAAGAGGAAAAGTCCAAAAAGCAGTTTGTCAGGTTTTATAAAAGGTAGCATACTATTATTAAAGTGTTAACTTAGTAAGTTAGTAACTTGGGGTGTTTATCACAACTTATTCCTTATGACATTGTACCGGAAAAAATAGTGCTTTAAAGCTTCTCTTCTTACTGATTTCAGGAAATAAAGGACTCACAAAAATCTGTTGTGAAACCACATAGCACATGTGAGATGTGATTATTAAAGAAAAAAAAACTCTTTAAAGAAATACGACTTAACATTCTTTGTGACTTATCAGAAACCTGCTGAATCAGTTTATTTCAAATGCAAACTTGTTACTTCGAAACAAAATTAGCAGAGACTTACTCTCTTTATACTGTTCCTGTCTTTCCTGAGTAATCATTTATGATATATGTTTTGAGAAAGAGAATAAAGGAGGTTGTGAGGTCAAGAAGGCCTTGTTAGCTTAATATCGATATAATGGATACAAAATAGCATTGAACCCCTATAACGGGAACCTTTTGTTTATCAAAGGTATATTTTAAACCAATATAATTGGCAAAAATTAGACTATCAATATCGTTTAAGTCGACAGATTGTTAAATTCCTCTGTAGATCTAGTTCTACACACCTCTTTCAGTCTATATTTACCTTTAGAACGCAACCTCAACAAATGTGTCAATCAAATACAGATGAGTAACAAAAAGAGACATCAAAGTACACGCAAGTTTACCCTTTTTGTCACATACAATATACACAACAATATAAATGACGACAGTAGGCGCTGTATCAAAACTGTCGAGACTTGGATGCGCTTGAGGAATAAAAATGATTTTCACTGAGATATGGAGTCAAGTTTCTTCTGCAGATACATATGCAAACATAGAAGAAACAAAATGTAAATAAATAAATACCCTTTAAACCTTATCCTGGGCTCCAAGTTGGATACAGATTTCACAATAACATTTTCCCGTTGTTTATGTGTCACTTCCTGTTTTTATTGTGGAGCCTTGATCATGTTTCTGTCATGATCAATTCCTGATGATCTGTTTCCTAGCTACATATACAATCACTGCATTTAATTTGAAGTTAGCTGTCTCTCTCACTGAAATACTATCATTAGTATTTATGAATCTACTATATATCTATCTGTTTAAAATTAGAAATGGCTAAAGTTTAAAACACTAAAGTGAAAGACTTATTTAGGTGTTACTACACTTAAATTTGAGCTTTTTAGATTATTATTTTGGAAATCCGCTTTTTATTTATTGAAATGTGTTTTTTTATCTAATTTATTCCATGTAGTATGCCATGGTATTTTCCTATTTGGTTTTTGGTAAAACTGTCTTCCACTCGTCAAGAACCTTGAGCAGCTCTTCAACTCTTTTTCTTCAAAGCGCTTAATGAACCGAAGATACACATTTTCACCTCCGATGAAATGAGCTAACCCTCTTTTATTAATAACAAATGTTTTCATGTTTTTTCTCAGTTGCTCAACCTGAAACGATTTTATTATTTTGAAATTTGATCAAAGGTTTCATTTCACATTTCTGCCTGAGCTGTTTCTAGTCTGACATTTCCATTTAAAGTAATTTAATTAAAAGGCTAACGTACAAGAGCTGTCACTCAGACATAACAGTGACATTTGTTATTAAAAGGAAGCTAAATATGACCAGGGATAATAATTGAGCTGTACAGGAGCTTATGACATTTCTTTTTTGCCTTGAACCATGTGTCAATTCCCAAGTATTTCATTAAATAAAGGCCCTGAAAACCAAAAAGAGCATTGTTGTGTTTATTTATTCTGTTCATTATCTATTGGTACCATTCTTTTTCCGGAATCTTTCTTAGGAGATATGATGTCCTTGGACTTGCTTCGGTAACTATACAAGAGAATCACTCATCTCAGAATGCTTTGAAATTATAGTCGGTCAAAAATAAGTTATGCATCGTTGGAGAAACGTGCAGGAGAAAGCTGTCCATAAACGTATTATCTTCAGACTCGTGTAGGGTTTGTTAAATCACTTTTTTTCATTTATTTATTAAAGTCCAGTGAGCCTTGGTAGGGAAGTGGAACAGTTTCAACTAAAATATATTTCCGAGTGTGTGGGACTGTAAACCCTCGGTGGATTGGATTGTTCCATTTTTTTCTTGAGCTGAAGTGAAGGGCAAGGAAAGGAGGTGGCTCGGGTTCATTTGTGCTCCACCTGACCATGATTAATGTGAGAAAGGTATAACTTGAACTGCACCCGGGGAGCCCCCACCCCACCCCTCCTCTCCACTTCCTCCTGTTGCCACTACTCCCATTCCATCTCTTGTTAGCTTTAGCGGTGTGATCCAATGTGTTCAGCCAGCCATGTGGTGCAGGGGCTCTGGGGTCAAATAACAATCTCCCAGATGTCCCACTAGACCTTCCAGTTCCTGCGACAGATTACGGAATTGGCCGTCCACGCACATGCACCTGGTCCCAAGAGTTCAAACGTCATTTTCACCAAAGAGGTTTTAAGGTCTATAATTTATAAATAAATACAAAATCTGAAATAATATCATTCCTGTTTCGAGCAAGTAAATACTGTGCTTAGCAATACTGTAATATCTTACAACTTTGCATTGTTGTTGCTGTTTAAATTGTGTAAAGAAAATATTTCTTTAAAAAAATGGGAAAAAAATCTTAAAATTGAATTTGCTTATGATTTAGGATTTGTGTTCTTGTCTTAATGTATTTCAATACTGGTTTAAAGTTACATTGGCAGAGAATATGTTAGTATTCTGGATTCTGGCACGACATGAGTCTCTCATGTGCAGAGAAGCATTCACACTATCAGTCTCGAAAGGATTGTCAATATTATCACACTATCAGTAAAGTAAAGTAATTAATTATTAATAAGGCACTGTTTGTGACTTTCCCCAGAATTTGAATTCCCAACTTGTGCCTTCATTGGAACACAATGACTGTTGGACCTTCCATTGAATATAAACATATTGATTTTCTTTTTCTTTTATTATTTAGGGAAGAAGAACTATAGATTCCAAGCATTTTGTTAAACGACTGTAGTCCAATTTTTGCTAAATATTTTCGCTTTTTATTGTCCTCTCCCACTTGTGTTTCTGAAAAAGAAAAATAAGATATACTAGATGGAAGAGATCACAAAAGATTTCGATCTGGCTCACTCGCTCTTCATCTTCTTCTCACAGCTTGGTGTGTCACAGGCTTTCTTTCCATTGTTGTTTGACAGCATCTCGTAGCTGAAACCTTAGCCCTGTAAGGTGACTGTAGGTTCATAAAATTATATATCAATTATATAAATTAAAATCTGACTTTAAACTAAGAACATTAGCTATGTCCCCATGGTCCTTTTTAAAAGGTAGAACAATTTGTTTCATTGTCTTTTTTGACTCTGTGATAGTCTTAAACTGTCTAGCGGGTGAAGCTTTAATGAATGTGTATTATTTTTAGTTCCTATATTTGTAGCGATTAAACTCAACAAGAATTCTCTTAAAGGATAATTTCACACATGTTTTACTCACCCTCACGTTGACCAAGGGTTGGAATTATTTGCATAAAATTATTTCATATTTTGTACACAGTTTTCTTTGTCCAAAAAGACACAGTTAAAAACATCCCAATACTTCCATACTGTCCATCTGTACTATCCATCTTGTGTTGAAGCCTCAACAAGAGGAATTAATTTGTAAAGAAATTAAACAAGTCTATATTTAAGATTGGTTGTAGCAGAAGCTAAAAGGCTAATGCTACACAGACAGAAAAAACGCTCCGGGTAAATAACGAGAGAGGTTCCAGTGTCTATTGTCGACACTGGGGGGCTCTTCAATTGGAAGCATAATGTGATTTGGAGGCTGTCAGCTCTTTAAAGAAGACACAGGTACATCTTGTTGTCATTTGACATCAAAGTTACTGAGAAACCTGACAACACAAACTGATGTTCATTCCACAATCTTCTGTGGAGAAGATTATAAAACAATGGGTCATAACCTCTGGATGGTCCATCAGAGATGGTGCAACAATATTTAACTCACCACTCCATCATCATCACTCAACTCTGAGCCATTTGTCATCTCCAGACTCCGGCAAGAGCCGCAGTGAGGCATGAGCTATGGTCAGTAAGCACGCTTGTCAGGATCAAGGTCAGTGTGACTGTTTTGACGCTTGATCTTTGTGTAGATGTTGAAACAGTCGGCCGGAGATGCGACTGAAACCTGTCGTGTGGTATCAGAGGCTTCGGGTCACACTGATGAAAAGGGAGAGGGAAGAAGGGAAAATAGTCAACAGTTATTCCATGCATTTCCTGATTGAAGACTGAAAAATGGATGAAACAGAAAATACCTTTTGAAAATATACACACCCAAACAAATATATACAGTATATAAAACATGAGCAAGGAAAAAATATATTTTTATTATGTTTCAATATAAATGTTTCTTCAAGTGCATTAATCGACCTTGCATTCGTGCAGCCATGAGTAAGAGTGTTTTGTTTTTTTCCACCAGTGTGTTCTTGGCTGATGTCTGAAATGTATGGATCTTTTTTCTTTATGGTGGCATTTGTAATCTAGATTTTGACAACCCAAACAAGGCCAATGGTAAATGCTTGATATATCAAAATTATGGGATCAATCGTGTCATCAAATCATTTTTGGCTCAACACCAAACCTAATTTTAACATTGTACCACAATATTGACCTATAATATCTAACACAAGGTTTTTGTTGCGCAGCCTTTCAGCATCAATCGACATTGTTACCTTGAGTTTGACAGGAATAGATGTGGAACATGCCATATGATTTCACTCCTCTTAGGTACCTCACTCAAATACTGACAAGTGATATGGAGTGATGTATTCGGCCTTCATGTTTGATAAAGAACTAGCAAATCAAATTTATGTTATTGCATGGAAGTATTTTGAAGTCAGCATTAAGGGCGCTTCTGAATAAGGTGACCACATGTTAAGCCACTGCTCATAATCATATATAAGATTTCCTTTTGAACAAAATATGAAATGTGTTTATGACGGCTTTGTAAATAACATAACTTTAACTTTGTTTTGTTACCATAAAAACAAGACCAGTTTTCTCACACCGGCAAGATTGTTCATGCTCGCCTAACCTAACAAAAAATCAAACACCCTCTGTTGAAACAAGAAAATAATTGAAAGAATGGAAAGAATGAATTATGGAAATCATTCACTACTGGGTTAGAATATCAGTTCTATGTCATTTGGTGCTCTGCCCTCTAACTGCTTCACTACTGGTTTCCTCCTTCCTCGTCTGAGAAAGCTTAATGAGCTTGCCACCCAGCTGGGTGCAGGCCACTTCCTATAAGAGGTGGGGAATCCCCACCGCACTTCCTCCTTTTCAACTCAGCGAGAAAGCTCCTGACAGAAGATTTACATGCAACTGCGTGTACATTGATCCTGTCTGGCTTCGCCTTGGTTTAAACCAGTAGCGAAGCAGTTAGAGGGCAGAGCACCAAATGACGTATAACCCCTGAGTTATTGGTTTAATAAATTCAGGTTTTACAAATTATTGCGAAGCCCTCTAACCATGTCGCCCAGCTGCCGATTTTTCTCAGATGAGTTTTCAGTAGGAGGAAGTGCAGCGGCGATTCCCCACCTCTCAATCTGCTTTATCTTCTTTTTAATAAAAACTCCAAAGTGTTGTTTGACACGATCAATTCTCTCGTGTCTCCTGCTCCTCAAATTACGCCGGTCTTCTGTGAAGCTGACAGCAATGCATTGTTGAGATTTTTCATTGACAAAATTAAATTGATCAAAGAGAAAATCTCTCCCCCTTAGTGTGGAACCCCTGCGGTCACTGATCCTGTCTCCTCCTCTTTGTCTTCCTTCAGTGCTGTCTCTCTGGGTGATATTTCGGCACTGGTAAGTATGATTCTTCTTCTTCCTCTTGCTCAGACGACGTCCTTCCATGAAGGCTTTTTATAAAAATGTATTTGTAATTGGGCCCTGCGTCACCAATATGGTTAACCTCTCCCTTACCACAAGGAGTTTTTCCCAATGCATTTAAGCATGTCATAGATAGATAGATAGATAGATAGATACTTTATTCATCTTGCAGAGAAATTCACAGTTCAGCAGCTCAAGAATATGTTACAAGATAGAAACATAAGAGGCATGCAAGTCTATGGACAGTCTAAATATAAACTGAAACATATGTATAAAAAGTAAAAAAGAAAAAAAATAATAAAAAAAAATATAAAGATGTTAAAAAGAATGAGATGAACATGTACATGTATGATTGCTTGTGTGTCATGTATGATGCAGGTTGAAGAGTCTGATGGCATGGGGGAGGAATGATCTCCTCAGTCTTCTGTGGAGCATGACATTGACAGCAGTCTGTCACTGAAGCTGCTCCTCTGTCTGTCTATGGTGCTGTGTAGTGGATGGTGTGGATTGTCTATGATGGACAGGAGCCTGTTGAGTGTGCGTCGCTCAGCTATGGATGTCAGACTGTCCAGTTCTGTGCCTACAACAGAGCCTGCCTTCCGTATTAGTTTGTCCAGGCGTGAAGCGTCCTTCTTCTTTAGACATCCCCCCCAGCACACCACTGATTACAGGAGGGCACTCGCTACCACAGACTGGTAGAAGGTCTGTAGCAGCTTCCTGCAGACGTTGAAGGATGCCAGCCTTCTAAGGAAGTACAAATGACTCTGTCCTTTCCTGCACAGAGCATCTGTGTTGGTGGTCCAGTCCAGCCTGTCATCCAGCTGTACTCCCAGGTATTTGTAGGTGTGCACCACCTCCACACAGTCCCCCTTGATGAGAACTGGTTCTGGGTGCACCCTGGATCTCCGGAAATCCTTGTTGTTGTTGTCACACCATTTGACACATTCCTGGATGAGCTCCCTGTACTCATCCTCCTTTCCGCTCCTGATACAGCCAACAATGGCTGTGTCGTCCGCAAATCTCTACACATGGCAGAGCTCTTAGTTGTGCTGAAAGTCAGACGTGTACAGGGTAAACAAGACAGGAGAAAGCACAGTCCCCTGTGGCGCCCCCGTGTCAGACCTGCATTCCCCCATTCTCACATACTGGGGTCGGCCGGTCAGGTAGTCACTTATCCAGGCAACTAGGTGTGAACCCACTCCCATCCCAGGCAGCTTGTCACTCAGGAGCAGAGGCTGGATGGTGTTGAAGGCGCTGGAGAAGTCCAAAAATTTAATTCTCACAGCACCGTTGCCTCTGTCCAGGTGAGAGAGGGATCGGTGTAGCAGGAAGATGATGGCATCTTCCACTCCAACCTTTTCCCGGTAAGCAAACTGCCTTTTCCCGGTAAGCAAACTGAGTCATTGTGGAGCCTTTGCTCAAAAAGCCAGGCTTAGACCCCACTGACCTCAGTAATTTCAGGCCTATTTCTAAGCTTCCCTTCTTGTCCAAGATCTTGGAGAAGGTTATGTCTGAGCAGTCTTCTTTGTTACTGGATCAGAGCGACATTCATGAGAAGTTTTCATGTCTTAACAAGAAGGAGCTGTCTCGCCTGCAGTTGATACAGAACTCTGCAGGAGAATTCTGACCCGCTCAAGTAGAAGAACTCACATTTCTCCGATCCTTAAAACTCTTCACTGGCTGCCAGTTTCTTTCAGGATCAACTTTAAAATTCTGGTTCTTACTTTCAGATCTATTCATGGTCAAGCTCCTCCTTGCATCAGTGATCGGATCCAGACTTACCCCCCACCTCGGGCTCTGAGGTCTGTGGATAAGAATCTACTTATGGTTCCTCGCACACGGTTCAGGACCAGAAGAGAGAAATCCTTCCAGGCTGTTGCTCCTAAGCTTGGGAACGATCTTCATCTCTCTTTGCACTTGATGGATCTACTGAATCCTTTAAGAAACATTAAGACTTTCTTATTTGTGCAGGCTATTCCATGATTTTCTGGGACACCTGTATTTTTCTCAGTGTTATCTTGATCTTTTTAGTATATATTTGAGTATTTTTTTTTTAATGTTTAAGCGTTTTGTGACCTTGTCTAGAAAAGCGATATATTACTTACTTACTTACTTACTCTTATAGGAAGTTGCCTGGACCCAGCTGGGTGGCGAAGGTTAACCAGTAGTATTATTTTCTTTATTTCTCTTTGTTCATGTTCTTATTTTATTTTGATTTTTTTTTTATGAAATATTGCTGTATTTGCTGTGGCTATTGGAAAAAAACAATTTCCCGAAGGAGACCTCCTGAGGGATCAATAAAGTTCGACCTTACCTTACCTTAGTGGTTTTCAAACCTGACGTGGTCGTGTTTAAAATTAAGATACACACTACATGCATGTTTTCATAAATAAAGCAGAATTATTTTTAGTTCGTTTTCTTATGAAGGCTTACTGTTATTGCCAATATTATTAGACTTCTTGAATCCATTATATAACATTTTCAATCTTATTCTGGCTGATGAAAGTTGTATAGGACAGTACATAAGTAAATAAATGACATCAAAATGATTACACACATGCAATCTTATGTCTTTAAAACAGTTTCATCAATGGTTGGTATTGTCTTGATAGAATGAATCTTCTGTCAGCACTAATCATTTTGCATTTTTTGTATATTTTTGTCACGCAGTTTATAAAAAAAAAAAAAGTAAATACGTCTCTGGTTTTGATCAGGGGACCTGGCCAAATGGCCGTATTTTGGGGACAACTAATTTGTACCTTAATAAATAGTCACTTTTTTTAAAAAGAGGTTTAGATATATTTGCTACAAATATTTAAGAAGAGTTTCTTAATGGGATAAAAAAAAGGAAAACTTTCATTTAACTACATTGTTTCATATGGTTTTTACGTCAGTCTCAAACTTCCTGTACTTATCAAACTTATCTGAAAGAAATACCAGCTGTACCTGACACCAGCATGAAAGGCTCACACTACATCTACATGCATGTTTTCTGGATTGAGCCCACAGATCCCTTCACCACCAGGCCTTCTCTGAGTCAGACATCAGATGCCTTTGAAGCATCCTGACGTCTTCAAAGGGAAGTCGAAGGGCAGGTGGAGAAGAGGGATATGATGAGAAGTAAACAGAGATGATTCAGATGTATTTGATCTGACATCTTTGACTCTGATGGTTCCTGGATACTTGCTTACACTGAACAGAACACCATCATCGTCAATGACCCACCTTTTGATTCATTTATAGCAGCATGTTGCTTTGAGCTTATTGACTGACGTCTCATTCACCACATTCCCAATCTTTGAAGTACCTCAGCTCACTCACTTACATACTTCAAATCGAAGAGCTTGTACGACTACTGATCTACCGAGGTAGCTTTTACTTCTGTTTGAGCTTCAATTTACAGCAAAGTTTTCTGTCTGGAGAGTGATAAGCTGCAAACGTCATCAGTTCACTAAATCATATCTCTCGTCTGTTTTTTTTTTTTTTTAAACCTACATTGAAAACATTATTGACACAACTCAGACCTAGACGTTATTGCATTCGTGCTGGTTATTTAATAATATTTATGTGTCAAGGTAAAAAATGCTATAACAACTGCACATTTTTTATTTTCTAAATTATCCAGTTATATTTTTATTGATTTATTTCCCGTCTGAATTACTTTTCAGTTGTACACAGCATCACAAAGTGTTCAAAATAATAATAATAATTGTTTTTATAATATTCATTTAATTCATCTTTACTTAACAGTATATTCTAATACACCTATAATTATATTTTTGATCGTACACTCTGAATTAAATCCTACACTGGAAAAATGTTCTACTATTATCATTTTCAACTATTATCAAACATTTTTTTGAAGAGATGGAAAAAGAGCAGAATCCAATCATCCTTCAGTGGTGTTGCAGAAAAATTGAAAACCCGGACTCAGTGTGAGTCCTATGATTGATATTCACATTTAAATTCTCTTTATGGCAACAAAAAAAAAAGTGCAGCATCCGCATTTGGTGCAAGGGTCAGTCTCCAGTGTGAATAATAAAGGACAGAATCCAGCCTTTGCAAATTTCACCAGCACATGATTCATTATGTTTGTTTGTTGGTTGAATTTCTGTCATTCAATTTATTTATAAAAATATATATATATATATATATATATATATATATCATTTCCTTATTGTTCTTCATGGGCTGATATCTTACTTGATCTGCCCCCTAAAATGTTGTCCCTGTCTATGGTGCTGTATCTTGTTTTATAACTTACGCACAAAGGATCCATGTCTCTATGACTCCTAGTTTGTGGCAAATATTGGCTAAACAATAAATAAGGTAAATTGAAACAATAACGCTTTTTTTGGCACTTATGTAGCATCAACATTGGGACAGCAATTGTGTCAAAAAATGTTCGATACATATACTCATACTGCATGTGTTGGAGCACAAAAAAACAGGCTGAAACAACCACGTTGAATGAGAAGGCTTTTTTTGAATTGTAGGGTATAAATAAAACTAACTTAATTTAACATGAGTGTCAGATATGCGGCCACCATGGGAGAGAAGCGATCCGATTACTGGAAATGTTTGACAAAACGTATATATTCAAATGTTTGATTTAAATACATAATCCATAACTTTATCCATTACATATGATCACAAAGAATTGTACACCAGGTTGTCCATGTTTGTCTATTTTATTCTTTCTGAGTAACAATATTCTAAGATCTTTTCATTTCCTGTTTTTAACGGATTGTTTTGACTGGCAGTTCTCGACCTGTCAGCCGTTATTCATAGGAAACGATCTACATTGTGGTTGTCAAAAGTTTTCTTTGCCTTCCATGCTTCCTCCAGAAGGGTTTTCTTTTCTGTTAATCCGTTTTGCTTTTTTTGACAGAGTGAATGACTCGGTGGATGTCAAGCAAAGGGCTGAACGTCAGTGAATGGATAAGAAGCTTCACCGCTGCAATTTTACTCCATAATAGATCAGTTGGATGACTCATGAGACTCCTATGATGATCTAATACCTTTTTCTGAGAAATAACCGTCAAGAAGATGGGTGCGATCCACAGTATGCATTTTCTTTAAATTATACATCCCATGATATAATGCAGCATTGCTATAATTGCACATGAATTTAAGTCCCCATCCTTGCTGCTCGAGGATTTAAATATTTTACATATGTTCCATACACCACAGGTAGTTTTTCCAATTACTTTTCCAAGAGAAGGCCTGTCTCATTAATTCTTTAGCAATTACCTTTTCACCCATCATCGTTCTTCCCATATCATTCCACACTGAGCTGTGTTGCATTTAATCGTCGTAGTAAAACCAATTTTACTGCGATTGTGCGGGACTAGTTAAGAGCATGCTGTTTGCTTGAGGTGGATTAAAGAAGTCATTTATCAACTATAAATACATTTGGTGCAACAGCTTTATTCTATAGTAACAGGAATAATTGGATATCAAACCAGTCCGGTTGAGCCAGAACATGATATATACTTAAACGGTTCAGCTGGTACCCTTCTTGATATCGTGAAACAATCCTGTCCTCTGTTATGTCAGCTCTACAATGTATACCCGTGTCGCTCTAAGGGACAACAGGAACATTTCTGTTAGAATCCACATCAATAACTAATCTGAAGCCAGAAGTATTATTATGGTTTGCCATCTGGTATGGAATGTGTGTAGAAGACACTTCCTTTTAAAGTTCTTGTAAAAAAAAGTTTGTGGTTTCAGTCTTGCTTATTTTGTCAAATATAGCAACCTTAGGTTGGATTTGTATCCTGATAGAACATGTCTCAGGAATGCTATCGATAATAGGTTGGATCTTCCCCATACCTCTCTCATGCCAGTGCTGCTTTTTCATGTCCAAGTTCTTTCCATGCAGACATCTTAAGTGTATCCCTCTTTCGTCCTCTACCACTGAGACCACTGACACTGCTCTGCTCTGAAGTTGCTCTGTGCTTCAAAGAAGCTTTTTGGAAGAGTCGAAGCCTTGCTCTGCCTGCTATATGTGGCTAACCATACCTCTGGGGAGATTCTAAGACTCTGAACATCATCTGATGACCTTGCTTTGATGCATTTGACTTCTACCACACAACCTGTGACTGGTAATTCTAATATACCGTTCTATAATGTCTAATGGAGTGATAGAAGTCATGACATCTTAAGCCTCTGTTTTAGTTGTGTGTCTATTCCCCAGTCTGACTTTCCTTGGTGATTATGATATTCTATATCAGGGGTGTCAAACTGGTCCAGAAAAGGGCCAGGGTGGTGTAGGTTTTTGTTCCAACCAGTCAAGCACACATGAGTTAACCAATCAGGTGTCGGCTTAAACAAGCAACACCTGACTGACAATTAATTGTTTACTGTCTTCAGACGCCTGATTGGTTCAACTATATGTGCTTGACTGGTTGGAACAAAAACCTATACCACCCTGGCCCTTCTCTGGACCGGTTTGACACCTGTGTTCTATATGGTTAAGGTACACCTATTACTTTTTGAATTAAACAGACTATTTTATTGTTTGCGGAAAAACCATGAAAATTAAAACACAAAAGCCAAGATGTATCAAATTAGAGCATTTTTTCAAGTTAATATCTTGCTGAGAAAGATTGAAGAATAAGGAAAAGATAAACAACTGTAAGTGAAAGTTACATTACTTTCAGTAATCTGATTTATTGAGTGAGTTTGGCGGACAGCTGTTCTGCAGAAGAAAGAATATCCTCTGAATCACTGTTGACTGTTTGTCATGAAGAACTCATATATTATAAATGTAATATATAATGTACTGTATAAACAAGTATTGCCCCAATACCTGTTGATACTTCAACATGGCAAATGACCCCGAATTTACAGTTTTGCACCTTATCTAATACTTTATTTCTCAGTGAAGGGCCATTTATTGGTTTCACATTTTGTTCAATCATTACATCAGAGGGAGCATGTACTCAGCCACCTCACTAGAAAGAGCCACTCCACATAACACTCACATTCTTAGTCCTGAATAGAACTTTGGTCTCTTGTGTTTCATGCATTCACGTATTATCTGACTTAACAACAGTCTATGCTACAAGTCCTTAAATGTCTAGCCTTTGAAAAAACAACTGAAACATATGATTCAAATCTTGTGGAGGAGGGGGGAGTCATATATCAATCGCCCACTCACAGAAACAGAAATGTCTTTGTTTCTTTATTGGGATGTGGTTTTCTACCTTAACGGTGACAATAACCTATTTACTGTGTATGTAACGTGAAACCAGTTGGTTTCACCACTCCCTTAAGATTTGGGTTACAGCATGTCTACCCTGCTCTGAGGCAAAAAAAAACAAGACGAAAAAACGCTTTAATACAATACTGCAAATGTGCAATCCTCGCCAGGGACGGAATCTGAGCCTCCATGACTAGTCAGCAAGAACAGCCTATAATCCCGACTCATTGAAGGGTAGCTGGAGGACACTGGGCAAGAGAGCAGGGATCACAGATGGTGGCAGGTAGCTGTTTGTTTTCTTCACCCTCCTGCTGCTCCTGGTGTCTGCTCTTGCTAACCGGTGTCATGCTTCTGTCAGCGAGGATGCTGACCACGTGTGGGACCCTCGGAGCTACTCCACTTAATTACTCAACACCTACATGGCTTTATAATCAAAAGGAGGAGGATGAATTGGTCTCCGTGTGGTGATCCACTTTCCCAATGATGGTGCTCGAGTGTGGGAAGAAGGATACATCCACACAGGCAAAAATAATGAATTCAAATATAAAATGTATCAAAAATATCAACAGTAAACTTTGTATACAACTAAAACTATTGAGTCACCAGGGTATAATCACCATATCTTTAAACAGTATATTCATTATTTACATTTCTTATTTGAATTGTGTATGCAACATGAGAAATAATAACACATTTTCATCTATAGGATTGACAGATACATATATGGCTGTTAACTAGTGAGAAAAGATTAGCATGTTGATCGTGCTCAACGCATATGTTTTAATTATGAATACAGCTGTATGTGAAATATTAATGCAACACTAAGCCTTGCCCTCAGTTCTATCAAGAGTTTTCTGTTAACCTGAACTCTCTGAACGAGGGTGAAGCAAAGGTCACAGTGATGGAGAGGCCACTTTTAAATATGCACACATCACATTCATCAGCCATACATATCAGAAGGGTTATTCATACATACTTTTATAGGTAATGATTACATTCTCATGGTCATTTTACAGGAGCACAATGTGTATTTAATTATTACATTTCATTCGTCATTTAATTGGTTTGATATCTTTCTTATCAAAAGACATCTTTCCCCCTCAAAAGTATAATGCTTCATTTATATACTTAAGCTGTGTCAATGATGTTCAGCCAAAGGTCACCATATCCACAACATGTAAAACAGCAAAAGAAACCAAATCACTGCAAATGCATATCATACATTACATATGATAATTCAGGGTCATTTACCAGTTTCCTTTACAATTCAATCACTACACAAAGAGTTTGACCCTTTAATACAGTAAGATATATCTATCTATCTTGTGTGCACCTACCCTCTGCCCAAACAATAGACAGAAAAACATGGGAAACAAAAATTTACCAAACAAAAAAAAGAATGAATCAGTTAATCAGTTCCTCTAAAAATCGTCCTCAGTTTCAACCACACAAGAAGATAGATTTCAAAATCAATTAACTTATGTTTCTGTTGACTTTTTGCTACTAATGTGGAGCAAAACAAACATTTCCTCCAGTGTTTTCATACTATTTGACGAGGAAATTGGCAAACAAAACACTGCCATGCATCAGCTTGTTCTTATCCATGCTAAAATTCTGTTTGTTTTTTGACTAAAATGTTTGGCAATGTGACCATCGTCGCCCCCTCACCCCCCGACCCCCTCGGGAAAATATAAAAACCTATTTGCATTTCTGTAGTGGGTGTGGGTGAATTTCATGTAATATGAGCGAGAAAAATACACACACTTTTGTATTGATCAGCATAAAATCCTAGGTTTTCCTGTCAGTGAATATTAATCAATACATATTGTGCATCTTTTTATTAAACGGGACCAAAGATTTAGTCCTTTATCTGGACTAATTAGAAAAAATGTAGGTTGATATTATAAATGGAATTCATCTTAGACTGCTAATTATTCAGAACTATAGTTATTTGGAAGGGAATGTATTTCTTCTACCCAGCACAAACCCAAAAATATGACCATACAGAGAATTGAGAATCTTTCCTGCTTCTGAGACTACTGAGAGAAGACACTGCCACAGCATCTGTAGTGCATTGCTGCTGGCTGACAGCACACAAACAAGAAGACTTTGTCGTCCACTCTTCCGAAGATGTCAGTATGTCTTTTCTTTTCCACAAGAGCCCTGGAGTCAGAAAGGAATATTTTGACAAATGGAATGACCGGTCTGAAACGAAATCCATCATTATAAGATTTTGTGGCTTATAGGCTACAAAAAACCGCCGCGGGTTCAACTGACCAGTCAGCAGGGAAGTGGAGAGAGAAAGAGGGCTGAAGAGGTTGGAGCAGATTGGATACAGGAATGATGACAGGATGGTCCAAGATGAGACAGCGAGCACAAGTGTAATCCAGACAGAAGCGCCCCAGGGACCACCATCAGGTTTTTGACCCGCCCTTAAAAAAGATGAATGAGATAAAGTTGAGACAGATATAGGAGAGGCTGTCCTGAGTTTAGGGGCATTCTACCAAACGGTCCCACATATGATTGGCATCTTACATACAAATTTCAAAATGTTCACTTTTGAAAACCAACATTTTCTTGATTCAATTGATCAGATGATTAATGCTTGCGACTGTTAATTATAATGTCAATGTGTTTCTTGTATACAAATCATGATTCATGTCAGTTGGAAGTTTAAGCTGTAACAGTACACTCTGTTTCTTCAAGGGACTTCTCTCACACTCTTCTAGGAGCTGTGAAGCGTAACACTTGTACCTCATGAGGGACAATAGTTTTTTGTTTTGTTCTTACTTACTGATATTGTTTTGTTTTTTTCTTAGACTGTATTACAAAGAAAAGCAACATTTTTAAATTGTTGCATAATTGCTAGCCTTAATAGTTGATAACAGTGCTAGGTGCTAGTCATTCTGAAATAAAAATGACCATATACTTTGAAGATGATTTACTAAACATTTTTTCATCTCTAATTTAATTTATTATATCTAACTCAAACATTTTTAGAAAAATAAATCAATAAATATAATGATATGTTAGGTCCTGCATAATGGCTGCTGGTGTATCTTGTTTTTTTCAAATGGAGTGTTGAAAGTTACAGATGTAATACATGCATTCATTTTCTTAATCTTAACCCAATAGGTTAGGAGCAGACTCAAACCTAGTGCGTCCCAATGAGCAGTGTTCGAAAATGTAATGCGCAATGAGCACTAAATTGGCGCCCTCAAACAGTCAGAATATTTAGTCTAGATGGATGGACACACAGCTGTTAGGTAAGGTAAGGTAAGGTAAAACTGTATTGATCCCTCAGGAGGTCTCCTTCGGGAAATTGTTTTTTTCCAGTAGCCAGTATATCCAGTAATATAAGGTCTTACCAAATTCATCACTACAGGAATATTTCCCAGCTAGCAATTATATTTTTGGGGATGTGAGAGGAGACCAGAGTTAGATGGATTTGTTATTAGCAATTTCACACATTCCATTATATTTATTTTTGTGTATGTTGTTGTTTTTATTGTAACATTTTAGGGGAAGTTTCATTAATACACACACAATATTTTTGCAGTTTCATTTGGTAGCTCATGTTAAAATCCAACGAAACACAAATTGAAAATACTGGTTGATATGAAAGTGTCTTATTTAAATAAAATCAGTCAAATATTGCAGCTTTAAAAGGGACTTCCGTTTTTGTCACCCACTGCAATTACTTTTGTAACTGAAATTGTTAGTGTGTCTTAAAGTGTGTCTAATGCTGCGTGCTTTCAGCGCAGATATAAAAAGCAAATCCATATCTAAATGTTTACCCCTTCGGGCTTTTATTGTTTTCTCTAAAGCTAATTTGTGGAGGCCAGAAGTTCTAAGTTGTTTACAGGGTTGCATACATTTGCGTATTAATTGGTCTTTGATTGGCATTCATGTAGCTCATCCTCACGTGGGCGTGTTTTTACTGCGAATTCTGTACTGTGAACTCTGACTTTGGGATTTAACATATGTTCATTTGAAAGCTCAGGCAGTGATTTTCTTCCCATTGATTTATTTGACTCAAATAAGGTTAATGCGAATCAGAAGTGCAGTACACCACAGTTGGGTAGCAGAATGGATTCATTTATTACATGTGTTTGAAGAAAAGTATTTATATTGTTGGATACTCAAATTAAGTGATTTAGAGGGACATTTTATGATTTTGCTCCTTGAAAACACATTATTATTGTGTTCAACTGAGACATGCATTCAGACAATACAAACTACAAGTGACATACTGCACGATAACATTCTTATTCCAACCAAATTTAAAGAGTTAAATGTTAAACACATTCTAGCCAAGAACACATTTGGATTCATTCTTGTTTCTATTTACATACTTCTATTATAATAAATAAAAAAGATATCGTTTGTAATTTAGCTACTAATTGAGCATTAATTTAGGCATTGACCATGACATCATGTTAACATATACAAATAAATATGTAAGGCTCTAAGTATTGTTTTTGAAAAATAGTAGTAAAGGACAGTAAAAAAAAAATAACAGCTCATAAGTTCTACCATGCAAGCCTTGACCGTTTAAACTTAAAACAATCATTATAGATATTTATTTTTTTCCAAATAACATTGTATAAATATTACATATTGCTGCTTTAAATTAAATCTCAACCTTGAATCAACAGGGTTACCGCTGCAGGTTGCGAGCTCATGTTCTGTTAAATATATGATTGATTTCTCTCTGTCAGCGAACATCTCTTGTTTGGCCTGTTTGTGCTGATTCAGTTCCAGATGCCATGTTTTGCTGATGCAGTCGGAAGGTGAGTGGGACGTGTGACGGCACACATGCACACTCCACAGACTGAGGGAGGTCAAAGATTCAAACAGGGATTGTCAGTGTGTTCTGCAGCACCTGCATTTCATCACGCCTGGTCTTTTGGCGCAAAATCAAAAGATGTGCCTATTAAGAGTTTTACACAGAATATTGAAGTCAACCCTTAAAACATGTTTTGTTTGGCTGTTTTTTGGCTGAAAAAGAGCAGCTACAGAAAAGGGGATTATGTTTAATCCACATCTCTTGCAGTGACATGGTTTTTTCCTGTCGCATCATACTCTGGGAAACATTTAGCAGGTCTACAGGCCAACAGGGAGGCGGACCAGATGATCTGTGGTCCTCAAAATCAATCCTGGGAGTTCACAAGTTCATTGCTGAGGGGCACACGAGCAATCAAATAAACAACCTCATCTTGGGCAGAGGATGTTCCACAGAGGATGCAGTAATAGGCCACACAGAGTCCATCAATGTCAGTCTTGAGACCTGAGGTACAGTTGACTGGGATACTATCGTACCGAGTCAGTGAGTCTATCATTCTTGAGTCGAAACCTCTTCTTTCTTTTCTACTCAGTTCTGATTTCGTAGCTATTTCTGGGCTCTTCTGTTTAGCAATGTTTGTAGTTTACACATCTGTTTTTGGATATATCAGTTCACCAAGTCTATTTCGGACCTCTTTTTATTTGGACTTGTTTGTTGACGTTTTCTGGTAAAACACCTACTAAATGGTCTTAAATACACAAACTGTTTTACCAGGTCTATTAACGGCCTTGCCTGAGTACATCTATTTTAGAAATGTCAGTTTACACCAAGACCTTATTTGAGACCTGTATAGAAAGTCTCTGTATTTCAGATGCATTGGGTTAAAATATTAACTGTTTTAGCCATATTATTTCACCAAGTTTAATTCAGACTCATTAACCTTGCTTCTTTTGTACACATGACATGGATGATAACCAAAATAATAAGTATAATAAGTATAAGCCTACCCACAGGTTTATTGGCAAGGGTAACCGCCAAATAGCAAGGAAGATTATTGTTCTCTTTAAGCTTGAGGCAACATGTGTTTTTTCTTTGTGGAGTTTGCATGTTCCCTGCTGGAACTCCAGTTTACCTCCACAGTCCAAATACATAAAGGGGTTGATCAAGTACTTTGAATTGTACATGTGTTAGTGTGTGCAACAAACAATTCCCCTGCTTCTCTCAGGTAGTTGGGATAGTTCCAGCACTCCGGGAACCCCTAAAGACAATAATAATAAATAGTAATAAACTAAAAAAAAGCATGGAGACAGCGTTAACTCATTGTACTCACCATAGTCTGTTTGAACAAAGCTCACCTTTTATTGAAATATTCACATTAGAAAATGCAACTCACTGAAAACTCTTGTTTACCATATCCACACCCGCTCTGCTGTGATTGGTCAAGTCATCAAACTCGGATGTTTCCACCTCCAAGGGACTCGTTGTATCAACAAAGCAGGAGTTATTGTGACCCTGGTCTAGAAAGGCGCTATATAAATAGAGATTATTATTATTATTATTATTATTATAGCTGGCTGGAGGAGGAGTGACGTCATAATGGACTCTGTTCTCGTAACTGATATTTCAGACTGGGGATAATTTTATAAAGTATTAACTTCAAAACATTGTCATGATGAGATATTTACTTCTTGGAGAGGATGATTTCCACATTTGAAACATGAGGGTTAGTCAGGAGAGCCTGTGTCATTAGTTGCACTTTAATAAAAGCAGCACTGAGCCACCAAAGACACAAACTATTCTGAAGTCCTTAAATCTGTACTATATCGAATAAAATACCGACACTATTTGGCAGTTGTGATAAGAGAATTAAATGTTCTGCTTCTAATAAATCTGATCCAAGAGAAGTGTCCCAATGTCTTGGCAGCAGAATAGAAGTGAATCACTTTGTAGTGTTGCTGACAAAATATTAAAAATCTTTGAACAAAGGGAACAGAGTGTCGGGCGCCTTCTTTCTCTTGAGGCTTTGACTTCTGTTTACGAGTGATGTTTTGTCTTCAAAACCGCTCCGGAGAGTAATGACGTTAAAACTCCTTAAATTGAGGCAACTATTTACATAATTTAATGGCTTGTTTTAGTATAAAAAGCCCAACTCACGAGAGCATCAATCAATCCTGTCTCCGAGACATAATTGTCTGCAGCAGCGTGAAGTAACATTTTTAACTGGCCTTCGGTCAATCAACAAGACGAGGCTGATCAAACGACAGTCGCTCAACTCACTCAGTTTGAACTCGCAATCATTAGTCACCGGACTTTGTTGTCTCCTCGCTCTCTCTCGTCCTCTGTCACTAGTTAAGGTGACTGTTAATAACATACATTTAGAGTGAAAGGAAATTTGTGAAATGGCTTAGAGGTTAAACACATTCTTTATCCGTCAGATGATGTGAGGGCGATAAGGACATGATGAAATGAAAAGCAAATATCAAGATGAAGTACATCAAGTTGATTCAGATAAGCCATGTCTATCCCACGCTCATTGGCTTTCTTTTAATTTTGATAAATTGTTTAAAAAAAATGGGAATATTGTTTCCTTTTTAGATTATTTATTTCTAGGCCAGCAAAAAAAATGTATCCAGCACATGTGTTTTTTAATAAATAGCTCAGTTTCAACCTTGCTTTATTTATTAAATGTTGTGACCCGCTACATATTTAGGCGTGTGACACAACCTTATATTTTAAAGCTCCAAAGTACAAGATTGAAAACGTTGTGTCGGAATAGTAGCTGCAATCTAGTGGTTTCTCTATTTACATCTCTATTTTGTCGTTTCTAATTTGTGTTTCTGTTTACTAAAAAAGATATTATCTTCTTATATGCTTCATATTGAAACACTTTTTCGTGTTCCCGTTCACTCACAGACTGCCCATGCAAAGTCGCGTCTGTTCAAAAATGAGGGGACTCAACAATTATTGGTGTCAATTGTCAATAGTTTTTTTTAATGTATTCAAAAAAACTATCCTGCAAATGATCAAACATGCAGAAGGGCTGTTTCATCAACATGTGGAAAAAGAATAACCCTGGATTCTGTTAGAGCGGATGAGCCGAAGAACTCCAGCAAAGATTCCACAGTCTTTGTTTCAAATGTGAAACTGTGTGTTGCATCAGCAAACCTCTCACGAGAACAATTATATTTTCATTAAAAGATTTGTCTGGCGATTATGTCTCAGCATGTGATGAGCTTTTTACTTAACCTAAAAAGATGTATGCGTTTTTGTGAAGACTGAACAGACACAGCTAATTAAATAAAAGATCCCCATGAGTAATGTATTTTTTAACATAATAATAACATTCTGATCAATTTAATATGAATGACGAGTTAAACATTTTTTAAATAAAGTATGACATTGAACATGTCTTGCTTTCATCCAGACAGCCATCCTATCTCTCTTCAGAGAAGTTATCATTTTCTGTATTCAATTCCTAAAATGTCCTTTTATATACAGTGTATATACTGTATGTGTGTGTTTTTTGTTCTTTTTATCCCATCCATTAAAATTAAACACTGTACTCCGGGCACTCCGGTTTCCTCCCACATTTCAAACATATGGAGTTTGATTGTGAACTTGGGGGAATTGTCCTTAGGTTTGTGTGTGTGTGTGTGTGAATGTTTGTATGTCTTTGTGTGCCCTGTGACAGACTGGAATAATTTCCAGGGTGTCCCCCCCTCTTGCCAGGAGAACCTTGGTTAATCCTCCCCGACAACCCCATAATGGATTAAGCGGCAGAAAATGGATGGATGATGTAAAATCACCCTTAGATTCTTCTTTGTTTTTAAAACATGCTTTTAATTTAAGCATGTTTTTGGGCTTTTGGAGAAATGCTACTAGAGGGAGGAATCACAAGTGTTAGCTTAAAGTTTGCTTGGCGCCAAAGATATTAACAAAAAAAAAATCTCTGCGTTACACAATCCAGGTCCTCAGACTTGCGTCACAAGTTAGCTCAAGATATTTTAAGAACTGGTGGAAGGTGACTGACGTCTCACGAGCACAACTGACTTTTGAAAACAAAATGTATCATCCGCGGGAAGCTGCAGCTCTTCTTTGCTCCAGATCTGACATCAGCAGCCCCCACATGTGAGCCACTCCATGACTAACTGTGAGTGGACACAAAGTGTTGGGTGCTGCAGATTTCAGCGTCATCGACTGAAAAGAAATGGACCATTTTTGTCTGCATGTCAAGATCTGAACAATTAGGGAAGACGCTGCTGCATCAGGAAAATGGACGGTCCATTGTTATTATCTTTATAATATGTGGAGATGAATCTTCGGCTGCTTCAGAGTAAACGCTCTCTTGACAGCTGTAAGCATTTAGCCGTCCTGCGCGTTTCAGCGTCATTAATTTAGTCACAAAAAATAAAAAATAAAAATGCATGGCTCACTATGGCAACAGCTGAATATATTTTAATGAGTTGGTGTGAGCAAAGATACAGTTGGATTGAAGGCTTTTTTTTTTTTTTAAAAAAGGACATCAATTAGGAAGAATGAAAAGCAAAACAGACCTGTTGCTGTGTGACAAGAAGGCAGCTGAAGAGAAGGTAGTTTAATCATGACAGCAGGTGAATAAAATAAAAGCGCTTTAATGTTTTGGAAAACCAAGATTTTTTTTTTGAATCCCACAACAATAAAAACAAAAGGTTGCCATCTAATTAGCCAATAGTAACTCAAAGCCAAAACTATTAAGAGGTTACTGAGTAGCTTTCTTTTCATAGACCTCTAGATGGCATCTTAGTTTTATAATCTCTTGCTTTGTAAAGCTATTGAAACCTAACATCATATTTAAACACAGGTTTTCATCTACCAAACTCTACAAGTAGAGGTTGTTGAAACTAAACGTTTAGAAGGTTCATCAACACATCTTAGATTATCTCTAAGAACAATGGGGAGGTCAGCTTTATCTGTTGGAGCGTGGACAATCTTAAACACAACGATGGACATGAGACGCCTCTAAGCAAGTGGCAGGTGATTGCAGGATTAATTCAAACAAAAATTAACCAAACAAAATAAAAGCCAGAGAAAGTCATTAAGATGAAAAGTATTACATATGCATATTCTGCTTTGGGGATGATGTCAAGTAATATAAAAAAAATGTTTTTTTAAACCAATTATTATAAAGAACAGACCCACTCACATGCATTTTATTCTTTATTTAATGCTTTAGCTCTCATATTTATATGGAGAAGTTGTACTGGGATTGTTTTTTTAACTGAACTTAAATATTTTACAGCTAAATTGCCCTGCCGTGTACACAGGCATCCGCAGTAACACATATTGTGTTTATAAATAATACAAAGTTGTGTAGAATCCCACTGGCCTTCATTTCTATTGTGTTTTCTTGGTTATTTTTGAAATTGGAAAAGTACTTTGGGAGCCGTGTAGTACTTGCTTCATCCGGTGATTCACGGATCTGCCGCATGCAACTCCATCATCACAAAGTGTAAGTGTATCTAAAGCTGTATAATGAACTTGGATCTGGAGAATAGTGTGTTGCTAGACATTACTTTTAACTTTACTGCAGGCCTTTTTACTACAGGGATATGAATAATATGTTTGCTTTGCTGTGAAAGACTTAAGACTTGGCAAAGAACCATAAGCCTGAGGTTTGGTGTCAGCTGATGTAAACTGGTGAGAAAATACTTTTTTCTTTCCTTTCTAACTTTTTGTAATTGTACATCTAAACTTGTCGAGCAATATAATAAATATATACGGTTTACCGATATATGGCTTGATATAAATCCAGAAGATGGTGCTTTCTTTGTATGTCTAAAGAAACATTTAGATAATCTAACAGAGGGTTAGGTTAAAATGATGAATTTAGCCTCGAGTTGTGATAGGTTGACGAGTCCTCAAGATAAAGCAGTGTAGTCAAGACTGTATCATGATGCATTGTCTTGATTTTGAAAGGCCACTAGATGGGGCTCTCGATTTGAAAATGATTCCAGGTTTTATTAAATAAGTAGATCAGAGCCAAACATTATGAAGCAGAGAGTGACTTCTTTCTAGTCGCCTTTAAAAATAGAGACACTGCATCATGAAACATGTTTGTAGTGAAGTAGTCACAGCTGTTTCACAAAGCCTTATCAACCAATCACAGTTGATCATCAGTTTCCAGTAATTTAGAATTGCAATAATTAGATTAAAATGTGTTTTTTACTGTGATTGTTGCTACAATTATTCTATATTAAATATTGCGTTCTTGTTTCGGAATTTAAAAAATAAATAACTCAGAAGAAGTCACCACTGTTGCAATGACTGAATGTATGTTGGGAAGTTTTTTGGCTGTGTCAGATTAAAAAAAAGCACTATTACCAGCACAAACATTAAAATAAAAAGGAAAAACATTTGACATTAGTTTAGTCAATCAGATATGTAACCAACAAATAGGCTACTCAAAATATCTCTCAGACCTATTCTGGATCAATTGAGGACCAGTGGTTAAGAGCAAAATATCTTGTTATGCTAGATAGCTAAAAGCCTTACGCCGTCTTTAACACTTATTTTAATACCATTTCAATAATCCAATAAATCAATAGTAAATAAACCTTAGACATTTAATTCAGGATGAGCGATAAGTTGTCTACAATTATGGTCATTTTATCTTTTAATCAACATCACCGCTGAGTGACAAGTTTGTGTTTTAGTGTAGATATTGTAGACAGACCAATACAGCTGAAAAAAGGCAACATTCAGTTTTTTTTTTTCCACATTCTACACTCTAAATTGTCTGACCTTGACTCTAAATTGTTTTGCCAATCTATGAACTTGAGGCCTGACCTGAGCTCACCCTTCTATTCCTCCTGGTAGCAAGGATAGTGTATCCAGTGGAAGATGAATTAATAAAATCTTACTACCGTTAGAACTACATTTCTTTCGCCTAATATATTCAGAACCATATCTACACTATTTCTGCACAAAACTTTCATACTTACTTGTTTTCTGTTGCAGACTGCTAAATATGAGGCGTAACATCCTCCATCATGTGGGAGCAGAAGTAGCCTAAAGATTGGAAAACCTTTAGTGTGTGTTGGCTAAGATTCATAGACTGGGAAAAAACCTGTGTGGGAGGAAAGATGAGTAACGTTGCTTCCTCCCCCTATGCTGCCCTTTGAGAGCCCTTGAGCAAGTTGGTGAGCACCAACACGAAAGCAGTTGTAGTCAAAGCTCCCAGTGCGTCAATGTTTGGATGTCTAGAAGTTGCCCTCCACAGCTCTAACACCTCCAGGCAGTTATAATTAACAATGTGCTGTTAAAATCATTTACTTGCGAAAGAAAAGGTCCTAAACCGGTGGGTGGGTTTCTGACGACTACGATAGGCATCTGTGCTGGCCCTGACCATTTTAGTGGCCCAGGTAATATTTATGCTGGTTCTCTACCTCTGCTGAATTCCACAACTCATTTTGAATGGCAGAAATAACTTTTCTTTGAGCTGTTTTTTAAGTTTAAATTGTCAAAAAAGTACAAAATATAAACTGGGTAACTGTTTTATTGGTGGTGTTTTACTGGGGGTTGCCAGCGTCTGTCTGTTTTACACACAAACCTCAGACAAACACAAACTCATATTTTTCAATTTCCATATTCAGGCACAACACTGTTGTTAGCAGAGACTCTAAATTATACAACGTACCAATTATTTTGAAATGAGGCGTTGCAGCTTTGTTGAGTGGCCTTACACAAGGGCACGGTCCCAGTGCCGATCTGGATTCTCAGAACCTTGATGCTATCTGCCAAATATATACTCGTTCCTATGGAGTGTCAGTGAAACTAAGGTGATACTCAGACAGAAGTTCTCATCTTCCTGCTTGTTTTGTCAACATCGATGATCAAAGAACTTGAACAAACTCTGTTGATTCCAGTAGTGAACCAACTATTTAGGTCATAAAACATTTATGTTTTTTTCTGAACACACCTGTTGGTTAAAAATAACGTTTAATTGAAATATTTATATTAGAAAATGTACTTAAGCCCCGACTACTAAAAAAAAACTTAATTTTTACCATAACCACGCCCAGTTTGTTGCAATTGTTCAAGCATCAAGGTTTGTCACCGCATGTTATCAATCCCAAAAGCCTTCACCTCCAAGGGACTTGTTGTATAAACAAAGCGAGTGTGATAACAGTTGGCTGGAGGAAGTATGAAGATCATTATTACTTTGTAATAGATGCTGTTCTCGCAACTTCTTATTCAATGAGATGAGGGAGAACTTTATGAAGTTAAAGCTTCAAAACATGGTCATGATGAGCGACTTACCGCATCTTGGACAGGAATACTTACATTTGAAAGATGTCCGTCAGTAAAATTGGAGTTTAATGCAGTTGCCCTTTAAGTAAAACTTGTTTTGTAAAAAATGTTTTTGTTTCTCTTGTGTTCATTGCTCAAACAATACAGAACGTTTGACACTAACTGTAAAAATGATACATCAAATCCCTGCAGAGCATTCACCACTTAAAAGTGCTGAGTTGTTTCCTAATGACGCGTTTTATCAGCAGTTAATTTAGAGAGGCCATTGTCGGCTAGTCAGGGATAACAACGTCAGCGCTCAGCTGTAGGACAAATTAGTCCTCAAATTGCTTTTTTAAATGCCCATTTAACTTATCGCAGTTCATTCATTTCGAGCACATTAAAGGCTTAACTAACCCTATTGCTTCACGTTATTAATTGTACTTTACAACGTTCTAAACACTCACAAGACACACATTTTCATCCCTATGGATCATTATTACAGTAAAATTACCCCCCCCCCCACTAGAATTAAATAAGCATCTTTCAGTCCAAAGGTCCTTGTGGACACAACATTGTTCCAGATTAAGTGTTATTTAGCAATAAGGAAGCAACGAACCCCTTGCCTAAATTGTCGTACACAAGTCTTAAGGTATGTTGAAAGGTGTTTAATTCCCCAAAGAGCAAAAAAAAGAAAAAAATGCCAGTATGTCTATATCTATTTATGTCATATTAAGTTAATTTGTTTTTTGTTTCACTTTCTGCAGAAGTCTATCATATATTGTTTATAAATGTAAACCAGGAAGAAAAAAATGGACATTTTCTTAAAAATAGAAAAACAATTGAATCGATGCGTGCCTCGCATAATACAAGTTTCATGATTGAATGATTGCATTGGCTTGTGGCTAAAAAATGTATTTAATGGCACCGTAATCAAAATATTAAACTATTATTTAACCTGATAGTTTTATATTCATTTTATCTAATACTTGGCCATCAGAATCTTTTGGCTTTTAAATTATCTCTATAAAGGGTTAGTTCACCCATATCACTCATTCATTCTCTCATTTTCTACTCACCCTCAAGTCGAATAAGGGTTGGCAAGAGTATTCTGTTCCTTTTTAGATTTATAGGCAAAAATGTATCATCATTTTAGTAAGCAACAGGCCCCCGAACTTCCTCCAAAAACATGCTTATAAACATCCATATACCTTCGTACTACTCGTCTGTAAATTCAGTCTTGTATTAAGGCCTCAACGAAAAGGACATTGCATCAATCCTTGGTTTTTCCTTCGACACAACCTTCAAATAATTCATAAAACCAAATGAACTTTGAATAACACTACTAAATGTGTTCAGTTATTTTGCTACAAACTTTGCAGACATGTTCTCCCGGCAGTAGTTACAAACGTACAGCTCACTCTGCTCTCTCACCAAAAGCCTATTTCACAACTTCCTTAGGTACACCAAACATCCCAAGGACAACCAAGACACTGTGTGAACTTGGTCCGCCCCTGGGCTGCCAGACACCATGCAGAGGCTTTAGCTGCTCGTGCCGGCAAACTTGTTATTTAAGTTACAACCCAAAGGTTTTTAACATGGACATTCCATGAACTGTCTTAGCCTTAAGGCGTCTCTAAGCCACATTTTCTCATCAGAGAGATCCTTAGGCATCAGTCAATAATAGTGACTGATGGAAAAGCTTTGAGGTGTACCATTGAAGTATAACGCAAGGGGCTCTTATCTGAAAGTAACCAAACCAATGTGGCTGTGGGTGACAAGCGCTTAAAAGCTTCTAAAGATTAAAGAAAAGTAATTTCTCCACTTCATTCAATAGCCATTTTGCCAACTGCTGCTTGAACTCTAAAGTAGCATTGTATAGCAACAAAGTGAATGTAGGTCGACGCCAAAGTTGAGTTGCAGCATAACCCAGTTTACAGAGCATACATTATATTGCCTCGTGGTTTGTTTTGAAAAGTGCTTGGAAAACAAAAATTTAACGTGCATGTTGAGCATGGCTGACGACAATACCTGCTGACTCAGCTGCAACAAAACATTAATGAAGATGTTGGGTAATTTAGGCAGGGAAGCAGACAGAAGCACTCGGAGAGACAGAGAGAGAGATGGGTTACAGGAAAAGCAGGGAGGGAGCAGCTGCTGTTCCAGATGATCCATGAAGGGGAAACACATCTGTCCTCCTCACCTGACTCCGCTCGCTCTCAGATCTACACCTTTTACTATCACTCTTGAAACACAGCCTCCGTTATGAATATAATGAAGATTTATAAGCGCGAACCTATACAATATTTTTCTTACAAACTTCTCCTTCTGGATTCTTGTTCAATCAACACTTTCTTTCATCTTTCCAGACAAGTCCTCAGTGATGTTTAGAAGAACTTAGTGAGGATGAATCTGTACGTCAGAGAAGTAAACACCACAAATTAAATGAGGATGCGATGATTTGGACCTTATAAATTTGGCATTTATTTGTCGCTAACTGACCTTTAGCGCTCATTGAATCTGTTTACTTCTCATAAAAGACAATTAGCAACCCGGTTCTTGGTAGGAAGCAGAGAATAAATATTCTCCTGACTGGAGGTCATGTGCTGAAAAGTTTAATGTGACCTTAATGATAAAGTAGTAAATTAATAATAACTAATTACTGTTACTTGTACTTGTGGCATGTTGTTGTCTAATTGTCTAACTGATGATAGTATTTCTCCTAGATAAATATATAGCTTGATACATTTCTTTAAGTGTCTAACTTGCTGCTAACTTTCTTAATTCCTCGACAGCTGACTGGTCTTGGTCTCTAGACTAACTATTCATGGTCTTGGTATGGTCTTTGTCTCTACAGTCTATGGCCCCTCTATTTAACTCAGTCCTCACAGTTGGTGCAGGGTTTTGTTCCAGTCAGTCAAGCACACATGAGTTAATGAATCAAGTGTCGCTGAAACAAGCCGCACCTGACTACAGTCTTTTGGTTCAACTGTATGTGCTTGACTGGTGGGATCAAAACCAGCACAGCCCTTTGAGAATTGAGTCCAATACCCTGGTCTATGGTCTTGTCCAAGGATAACGTTCTCTATAGTCTCACCAGGTAGGAAAGTGGTCTGGAAGGACAATGGAAAATGATTATTCTTCTGCACATTTAGTGATATGCACGACACAAAGATTGGTACACCCAATACATAGAAATCATTTGATGTGCAAATTTACAAATCCAACATAATCTGGCACTTCATGTTAAAATTGGTGTACATTATGTGTGTCCTTGCTTTATTGTCTGGTACTTGGTCCCGATCTGGAAAAATCTTGGTCTTGACACTATCGTAATCTTAATTTATGGTCTACCAAATGGACTTGAGTGAATCAGTATGAGGGATAGGAAAAGACACCCTGGACAGCATCCCAGTCTATTGATGCGGAATATATGGACAGATGACTTGAAGAGTCGTTCATTTAACCTCCACCTGTTTCACGACTGTAGGAGGAAATTAGAGCAAATTCTCATGCTGGACATTCAATAACGGGGCAGTGCCCCAAAAGGACACGCAAGTAATGTCCTATAATTCTCAGAAACTAAAATGAAGTTTAAAGAACAGGGCTAAGCACAGAAAATCTACTTATTTGATGTTGAGTGCATTGCTGTGTTATAATCAGGTTTGGACTTACAGGTAAGATCAGAATGATCTCCAACATGAGCTGACAGGTGGAGTCAAGCAATAGAATTCTGCAAGAGGGCTAAAAATAAAAGTTAAAAAAAAGTATAAATCATTGAGGAGTCAGACTCTTTGGTGAGTCTTAGAACTTCCTGATTGAAGTGATCATGACAATCAATGTATAGCAAATCAAAACTAATCCTTCATTTTAAATAGATATTTTTATCACCTGGTTCAACACTTATGCAAAACCATACCCACATTGAGATTATGAGTTTCATGATTGTCAGCGTCCTGTCACTCTTTTTCTTTCAACATCTTATATCAGTGGTTAAACAGCAGGAGTGTTCACATATCTCCACGGAAAGCCTAGAAAACGTCAATTAGATGTCACTCAATGGTAACAGGGAGTGTGATGTGCTTGGCTGGCAGAAGTTGTCTTTCCCAAGAAGCAGCCGTAAAAGTTGATTATGTTGTTGAAGACTTGCAGATGTGCAGCCTGTCATCTTAAACTCGCACGGTGACGACTGGCGGCAGCTGCCTCCGCTTGTTCCTTCACGAGCGTAGAAAGCGGGTGGAGAATGGAAACGCTGAACACGAGTGTTTTGTTGTGTAGACATGTCTTTAATGGATGTTGTGTGTCAGTGCTAACCTCTATGGCAGACAGCACATGCTTGTTTGTGGAATTGATTAAATGACTGGTGGGGGCTCGTGAGTGGCCTGCCTTTCCCACAACTCTGAGGTCTCCATTTTCTTGCTTTCTGAAACATGAGTAGATCAATATTTTGTAATTATGGTGTATCATCATACAGTGTCTTTAATACACAGCTGTATCACTAGCCCTCATCAACCCATCACTGATATTCAGACTAATAGCAGATTGAGGTCAGGTAAAACAAAATGTGTCAAATGTAAGATGTTTTTAAAAAGAGCCCATCAAAAAAATTAAATGTCACACGAAATGCGAACAATACCAAATGATCTACCCCTATGTATTGTAATAGGGTTAATATTTTTTTTATTATTCTTAAGTGTTTATAATGTCATGCAAATTGTCCAAGGCAGAGGTATGTGCTGTCCAAGTGTCCTAGTCTTTTTTTTTTTGTTTCTTATTTGTCATTTCTGGCACTCATAAGTATTGTTAAATGGTGTGTGGGAAGTGATTATAGGCCAGATATATAGTCAATTATACTATATATTATATAAGATTTATTTTCGCTGAAACATGGATATGTTACACAATTATTCATGAAGTCAAAGAGAGGTGTACATTACTATGTATTCAAAGAATGTTGGGTCATTCTATCAAATATGTTCCTAGGATTTTAACTTTAACCCTTAACCCTCTCCTTTTTATTGTTCACCTGATTTACCTTTATAATCATTATCAAATATATAATCTGTATTATTTTAATATCTAAAGGGTGTTTGGTATTCTAGCAGAAGAAACCTCCCCGAGGTCTTGGCTCAGGCATGTGGAAATAAATGTGAATGATGTTCCTCTCTCTCTCTCTCTCTTTACATGCATGTCTCTTGTATGGAGTGGAAATCCCAGGTCAGTAAAAGTTGACCACTAAGTGCTGCCTGAGTTACGACTGCATCTATGCTCTTTACTTAAACCGTTGTCTCATCCAAGGCCCTGCAGCAGTTGTCCTGACCTTTGCTGAACTCCCATCTATAATCCATGTACCTGCAGACTTGGCGGGGGATTTGCAACCCTTATTTCCAGTCTGTTAAGTTTTGGATCTCAAATGTTTTGAAGCTTTCACTCACATCATGCAACCCCTCTCCTTTCCCATGCGCACACAAACTAAAAAGAAACGAGAAATAAAAGATTGAAAGAGACTTGGTTGCATGTTTTTGGACTACTTTATAGTGTTCATCAAACTCCCTTATTATTGAAAAGATATGTGTATAACAAATTGTAAATACCATTAATTCAGTTTATAACTAAATCAAAATGGCATGACAAGTGATCAGTATGATATAAAAGTGGTGATTTTCCTTTTTTAATAAAATAACTTTTTTTTTTAAGTGTTTGCATTTTAATTGAATAAAAAATATAAAGCTATGATTAAGAGAAAACTGAAATTAAAGCATTGCCTTAATCAAATCAAACTGTTTCTCAGTTTTATACCAGGAGAAAGAAAATTCAGTTTGCTGAAGCTCAAAATAATTAACAGTCAGCAACCAATTAAACACAATTTTGCATATTTGGGAAGCGTAAATAATACATTTATCACATAGCATGCTGTACTATTTATCCAACTACTGCCCCAGCAATATGTTTAGAGAATAAGATTATAAGAAACATATTGCTGTCCAGATAATAGTTGATGAATTACGGACAATTTTTTCAGGGGGAAACTAGCATAGCTACAGAAACACAGAGATGTGTAACAATTGTTAAAAGTGAAGTAGTTTTGAGATAGCGTCTGCTCTCCCGGCTCTCTCAAACATGATTACACTTGTCTTCCTGTTTTAGAGTCTCCATGTCTCTCCTTCCTCGTGACCTTACCACCTCACAAGCTAACACTTATTATCACAGACACGCAGCCGCGCTCTCTTCAAATTTGCCAGACTTCTCACTCTGGCAGCTAGCACTTTATCCTGCGGACACCGTTTTGGCCATTTTAGGTTTTCACTTTGACTTAATACAAGTTGTGGTTGCGTCTCTATCACACCACAACTCAAACCTGTGAAATCTGTTTAGCACTTTGAAGGGGAAGACAATTTGCTTTTCAAAAGTATCCAGTAGTAAAATAAATATTCATATATTTTTTTAAAGTAATAGAGAGTAATATACAGCATTGTGAAATAATGGCCATATATAAATGAAATAAAGTGGTCCACAGGACATCTTGCATGTCATAGCAAAATCCTGGTTTTCCATTGTAGGTGTTCTATGCCTATTTCTGCACAGCAATATAGATGCATATTGTTTACAGTTAGGTTGCTGCCACATCTACAGTTTTCTGAAAATCTTATTGATGTCATGGGGCATTACGTTTTATAGGAAAGTACATTTTAATGTTACACAACCATGGTTATTCACACTCCGTCAGTATACCAACTGCTCGACACTCTAGGACCCCTCCTCAACAACAATTCTCGAAGCGCTGATTCAATAAGACGGCAGATTTCCCTCTGAACGTCACTATTTTTTATTTAAGCCCAACAATATTTCACCTTTTAGAACATCAACGACATATACCCCAAAATGAAGCCCAAAAGAAAGTCATAAAATTGTGGAAAATCGAGACTGGAATCTACGCTTTAACACATTTTGTATGTTGTATAATTACATTTCGTAAAACAGATAATGAGCACATCATTACAATGTGTAGATGACGTCTCATGTCTTCTCATTCTCTGAACTTGTCTTTCCAAATATATATTAACCATAAAAGACATGTTTAACTTCTGTTGCTTGTGGAAAACAAGCATAAACAGAAACTCACAAATTGGATGTTTTAATATCGTGCCATGATGGTATTGATTTGTCAGTTTGGTTTCTGATTGAAGGTGTTTCTGAAAGGAGGCCACAGGGTATAAGTTAATGAGACCAGGGATGTTTGAGGCCAAAAATAAAATAAACATTTACTTTCGATTTCAGTGTCTGACCAGCATGTCGGCGCGTATAAGGTTCACAGAGGAGTGCTTTCTTTATTCATCGTACCGCTCCAGACTATATACAACTTCACATGTTGTGAGGGAGGATTTGTATTCATGAATGAAGTAAGACACTTTCACAGCCCATACATTTAGGGTTCCTTTATGTTACTGTTTTATTATCACCAACTCTTTACTGTTGGTGGAGTTTGACGCAACATCATTCCTTGTGGAATTTTAAGGATTCTAGGAGAAGCTCTTCATTTTCTGCAGAAAGTGTCCTCGGGGAGTCACATTCAACATTGGTTTATGCCACATAAGTGTTTATAGTGAATGATGCTTCCAGCTGCATGATTTCCTTTTGTTTTTTAATATTGAGACCACACTGGCTCAAGTCTGGCTGCGAGGGATTCTGGAGACACACTGTGTGCCTGGTCTGTGTAGGATAATGCTGGTCATAGGGATCAATGGAACTTGTGGCACTGGCGTCCCAAATCAGTCCAAAGTAAAACAAAAACAAAGTAGGTGCCGTTAATATGACAGCTATATCTGGAAACAAAAGGCCTTTGGATATTCAGTCCCAAAGGTAATGTCATTACGCCTCTTTTGTTGTTATATCTTAGCTTTAATATGTAGTGATGTGTTGGTAAAGCTTTGTGAAGCAGTGTCCTTCTTCTTAGAGCCCTCTAAATGTCACTCACTGCTCTTTAATCAATTAATTTAAACAGCTTTTCTATGTTTATCCATTTCTAAACTGAGAGCTCAACCTACTGACTTGATAATTAAAGGAAAAATCTTTGTGAAGCTTCATGAACTCATGACTTCTAATAAGACGTCACTATTGCACTAATGACTTTTTCAAGGTAATAAATAACTGGGGTTTCATTAGCCATTCACATGTATTTAACTAGGTTTACCTTCTTTTTGTAGTGATGGACTGACTCAGTTCGAGAGCCAACTCGAGTAGACGGCCATCTTTGATGTACAACCTTTGGCACTGAGAAACTATTTTAATGAAGACACTGCTTCGTAAAGCTTTAGATGGTAAACCTTGAGTAAACAATCTGATAAACATACAGTTGTGTGTGTGGGAAGACAATAATATTTTGTTTGTTTTTTTCTTTCATGTTGTTTTTCGAGGGTCCAGAAGGAAACCCTCGTAGACCTCATTTTTAAAATGAAACAGAATGTCGACATGAAAAGGTCTTGGGGATAAAAAGGATGTTGCCATGGTGATGAAAAAAGGCTCAACAACTGTGAATCCTAGATTATAAAATTAGATGTCATCCTTGCTTTTTAATATCACACAGAAGCAGAATGTTGTTGTTTTTTTTACAGATCCAGCTAACTTTTTTTTCATTTTTAGTTTATTTTATTTGAATCTTAGATATTGAGATCGTATGTGTAATTAGACGGGTTTATTGTATATAATTGTAAATTTGTTTCTACCTACTTTTAAATAGTTTGTAAAACCTTTATTTAAAATGTCACATTTGATCGTTTTAATGGCTGAGATGAGTGAGACCTAACTGCAAAAAGGAAAGAAACAGGCAAAAATGGATTTTTGAGATTTAGGAAAATCACATTTTAAACATTTCTAAAGATTTCTTTGGGTTCAAATAGTTTTTTTTTTGGTTAGGTGGCATTTTTATACACTTTTGTAAATATTAACTTTTGCCATTTAAAAAAAAAATCCTTTTAGACCAAGGCATCATATTTTTTTATGACGAGGAAAATGGTTAAGAAAAGGGATTTGTGCGGTTTCAGCAAAAGGTCAGTCTAGGAGAGAAGATAAAAATACTTTAAAAGGGGTTATTCTTGTGAGTGCAGAGAGACAAGGTGCAAGAGATGATGCTCCGACAAGGTGTCAGTGCCTTCTAAGCACAGCAGGAAGTGATCAAGGGAGATTGCTCTCAGGTGCTGATCATTCTCTGTCAAGAGGGAGAGGAACGAATCAGGACGGGGAACTGCACTATCAAACTAAAATAGGAAGGAGAGGGAAAACTACTTTTATGCGCGTCTTCATGCTCAATTGAAACTCCACTTTCCCACAGGCTTACTCTCTAATCGCACACAAAATAAGATATTTGCACAGATCGATAGATCGATAGATAGATAGAAAGAAAGAAATATCTTCACTTCTTCTTGTTGAATGAAGACATATTTGAAAAAAACATCATCTACTGAAGTCTTCTGTCTGATTCTTTGACAATCACATCAGACTGTGTTTCAGGTTTATTTATTGAAGAAAAGGGATCCTCTGACATTGGTAGCCTCAGGAAATTGTCTTTTATTTATTTGTTCGGATGATTTCTAAGAGTCGAGGGTTGTCCGGTGTGAATTATTGAAAATCACTTCACATGGTTCTTTAAACAGCCCTCCAAAGCTTGATGGCGCCTGCTGACTTGCCCCCTTTTTGCAGTGAAACTCGACAGCAACATTGCTGGGGATGTATTTATGAGACAGTTCCGTCTGTGATGCCTTGTGGAAAATTGCAACATTATTTATTACTAAGCATGTGATCTCTATCTTCCGTTTAGTTTTCAAACTTAGAGTGCCATTTAGTAGGCCTTCCAAATGAAGACACTGTATCATGATACAGTTCTAGATTAAGAAAGTCATATGATATATTGTTTGTGTTGTTAAAGTGTTGGAATATCATCAGTAGATGGCGCCCTAATACCTTTGGAATGAGGTATAAATAGAAAAAATAACAATACTGCGTCATGAGGCGTCATCAATATATTGTTAGTGTAAGTAAGTAAGTAAGTAAGAAATATTTATTTATATAGCGCTTTTCGAGACCAGGGTCACAAAGCACTTAAACAATCAAAACAATACTTTGTAGGGCTCAATATTTGAAAATATTGTTATATTGAAAATAAAACGAATTAGTAAATATTGTTATATAACAATAATGTGTTCATTATTCAACTACAAATAATACAACTACTTTAATCATACAAGTTTAACCCTTGTGTTATCTCGGGGTCAAGGTGTCTCAAAGGTCCATTAACAAATGAGTATGAGGTATCCCTTGTCTGTGGATCAAGGTTCACCTAAAGAAAGCCTTTGGGTCAACTTGACCTTTGAGTAAAAACATCTGCTGACATGTTTCTTTTTCACGTAATAATCTACCACATTGATAAATCTCATTGGTGAACCAATTTATCCTCTACATGTTCAAACGTGTCTGGCCTCGCTAACTTTGCACGTCAAATTTCCTTATGGAGTATGCAGTTTAAAAGACCCCGAAAATAAGAACAATCCTTCATGAAGCTTCATCAAACCACAACTACTTGTTTCAACTGATCAACTTTAAACTCTGTCATTAACTTGTTTGATATTGATTGTTTGTTATACAACCTTTTTCACTGATAAGTTATTTGAGCAGACAGAGGAGCAGCAATCATGTCTTTTTTGAATATTTTAGGAAAATAAGCAACACCAGGGAGCGAGTGAAAATGAGATTACAAAAATGCTGTATATGCTCTGACTGTATAAATACTTTGAACATGAGTATTTTACATTTGAATGATTTATTCATTGCTCGTTGATATTTTCATTTATTTATGAGCTTGCATGTCTTCATTGTCGACTGGAGTGTAACTCTATGTTGGAAGTGGGATGAGGAAAATGATGTTCAGTCGCTCATCTCCAGATTGTGACCAGACTGCATAACTGTCCCGCCTCCTCTGCCGGTCCACTGCAGGGGCTGCGTGCTGTTTGACTCCGACTCCGAAAGAAACATTCCTCTGTTGTCGTAACCGATACCAGCACGGAGAGAGAGAGAGAGAGAGAGAGGGCCCATCGCCAGCACTCTGCCTTCATCTTTTATTTATCGCTGTAGCCTTGTGCATTATCTATGACTTATCTCTGTCCCTCATCTTTACACACGAGCTTGGCGGGGACACCTCAGCACCGTTGCACTGGCGTATTGGGGCCATAGAAGTTTGAAAAACAAAGTCGAGATGTGAGAGTTTTCCTTGAAAAAGGACTATGTACCAGGTTTTAATCACGGTCACCTTTTAATGTCCTAGAAAGACATGGCTCAGTAAAAGCATCACCACCATATTTTTTTTTTACTTTAGTAAGGTACTGGATTTAAAGGTTGATTAAAAAAAATTAATTAACTCTTTATTCATTTAATATAGTGTATTTGTCACTGTTCTTACTCTAAATATGGGTTTACAGATTTGACAAGCAGTTAATCCAAGTTTTAAAAGCTTCATGAAGTAGTGTATTTTCTTAAGGTCAGTAGGGGGTGCCATTCGTTTTAAAATGATGAGATTTTAATAGAATACCCGTTTAAACCTGGTTTCAATATATGTACAGAGCAGAGGTCCATCATGTGTGACTCTACATCTACTGATTCATAAAGCTTCATAAACGTACGTATCTCAAGCGAAGGATAACGGTGTGTTTTTCGCACGTCGGAAGTTGGATTTTATAGGTGCAAATGGCGTCAACTGATGTTTTTCTAGCGCTGAATAAGTGATATATAAATTAAGATGAGTATGCAGTTAAAAAGAGAAACACAACAATACAAAAGGTATGTGTTTTTATTTTCTTGTATTTTATTGGTTTGGAGAAATAGTTGGATAAAAGTACTTTATCAGTTTCAAGATGTAAGAAGTTTATGTTTAACGGCCTCCAGCTTTCCAAACACCTGCAGCAAATAACCTTCCAACCCTACACTACACGAAATTAAACTCCTTTAACAAAAATGGGAATTTATCCTTTGCCTTAATGGCCCTACATTACACCAACATTTATCACTGTGGAATGTACTGAAATACAGATAATGTCCTACACAAATAATCATCTATTATCTTTTAAGGAGTGTAATCAATTTTCATTTGTCTGTTAAATATATATATTTTCCGTCATGATAAATGAAAATTCAATTACATAATAACACTTTCTGATTAGATTACAACTCGAATTTTCTTTTGTTGTGTTGACAGCCCCTCACAACGATCACAGTATACTGCATGATGCTTGGATCTGTTTTTTTATTGCATTTAAAATTAATCATTTTGTTTCTCATATTATTTTAATTCTTTTAACACACTGGCAATAAAAGTTTCTGATTCTAATAGTTTGCCCACCCGTGATCTAGTTGGATGTTTAATTTTATCCAAATGCACAATTGTTTCAAGAGTCTAGTCTAATTGTCTTCCCTGTTATCACCTTCTATACTTTGAGTTCATGCACTTGGCGTTGAAGAGAAAATTCAGCATGTAGCCCGACAGGGAGGAGAGCAGGAAGGGAATGTGGACTTGTCTGTGAATGTGTAATTAGAGCAATGACCTCTGTGATCCTCTAACACAGTGCTGCTGTCTCCAATATGCTAGACGAGCAGAGGGGTAGGACCCTCTTAACTCGGCTCCCTCTCAGTGTTACATTACAGGAGAACTCTGACACATTTCCAATGCAGATGTAAAATAAAGCAAAGCAGCCAATCACCAGGTTTACTATGGCTGCTATTGCATTGGTGTTATTCACGAGGTAACAAAGGAAATATTCCTTAAATAATATTCTGATTCTGCCTAGTTTTATGTCTTGAGCAGCCTTTGCTTTTGGACTGTGAATATTTTAACTCATTTTGGTGTCTCATGCTAATGTCATGTACAGGATATCACTAGTGAAAACCTGAGGGTGCACCACGGACCGTGAGTGTGGTTGCGATATTGACCGAGCACTCTGCTTTACTGTGGAGAAACCGTAAAGATTGGAGGATTGGTCCCAAGGGGAGCTTCCGCTCCGTGGCAACAGCCCATTTCAATTTCTTCTTCCATAAAAGCCGACGACAATTTATGCTTATATGATGTAGCGACGCTGCATTCGCCTAAGCTGGAGTGACTTGACTATATATCGGGTTTATTGATTCTCTATACTTTTTATCAGGGTTTTTATCTTCCTCACCCATACTGTTGTCATTAATTGGTACTTAATTAAAGTTCGGGTGATTAAACTAAATCTATAAAGCAGATGAGATACTACCAAAAGGGTTGCTGTGACGTGAAGGAGAACGGAAGTCAACTTCACAGGTGAAGGAGGCTTGACCTTATGAGTCTTCACACTTGAGTTCGGTAAATAATTAAACATCAACTCAGCTCACTCTCCCTCTAAATGGACTAAAAAAAAACACGCAGACTGTCTTTTTGCAAGGTGGTCACACTTGTCAGATTGCAGATACATCAACGTTCACTGACACTAAACCCTGTGTCTGGTTGTAAATGTAGTGTTTGGATCAATGTAAACCCATGGGTGCATATAAAAACAAAGTGTACATGTCATAGTATTCATCGCTGAATATTACATTTTTTATGGAAGCTTAATGTTTTGCAAATTTCCTTCATTCTACAAATACTCGCCGTTTCATCCTTCAGGACCTGGCATCCATTTATTTGAACCATCTCAGTGAGAAAAATATGGCATAATTTTCAGCAAAACACAACCTCAGCAACCTTCTTTTAAGACTTGTTTTTTCTCTGGGTCAAGGTAACACGAAGACCCAGAAACAAATGTGTTTGTTGAATTAAAGTGGTTAAAATATCAGCGATTTTTCGAATACAAGCTTTCAAAGATATTTGTAATAACTTAAAATCTATTATGGAATAGACCAATAATCACAGATTTATTCTAATACTTCAATTAAACTCTGTTAATGTTTTATTTTCAAACCATCCTACCTTTTTACCTCCCACCACTACTTGCAATGGTTTCTAAACATCAAACAATGTAAGTTTATAAGTATCTAGTAGTTATCACATAGTTAGAGTTGTGACCTTTACATGTACTTGACAGAGGTATTCAGTTCAGATTGCCATAGTTGCCTAAACATTTGTTTATTCCCAATCCTGGCAGATTCAAAGTGACCTGGAACTGAAGTGTTGCATAAATATCTCTTGATGATAGAGCTCTTAACCTATGGCACACCCACGTTGAAAAGAGAAAGGAATGCAAAGACTGTTCTACATTTCCTCTGCAGATTCTTTAAATACAAATACATTTTCCTCCTAATACTGGCTCAACTGCATTGCATTCTCTTTGCACTGTGAGGTTATGTGTTTTTTTATGAGCATGAAAGTGTATCGCTGGTTTGCAACCGTTTGAAAGGGACTCAAGATGGAGGGCTGAGAGAAAGAATAAAATGGGAGATTCAGTTGTCAAATCGGAAAAAGGCAGGAAAGTTGAAAGAAACCTAAATGCAGCAATCTACCTGAGTGGTTGGTGGGATGGTTACACAGACTGGGACATCCAGATTGGGGTTGCTCCCCCATTACTGAGGCTTTTAGAGTTGTTTTACCCGTAATGGTTCATCAAAATGGGTTCCAGGGGACTCTCCCTCCAGATTCCGGAGGATAAAACGTGGGTTATTAACTGGCTGGTCCGTAAACACGATTTGTGATTCAGGCAATACCAACTAAACTATAACCATGTTTAAGCTGGTATTGAATTGGTTAAAATATTTAAGTATCATGAGTTTTACGGAAAATAAAGAATTCAAGATTTATAGACAGGAAAAAAGCCAAAGCTAATGTTCAAGAAAAAAAAATTACCTGGATTGATAAGTTTAAAACAAAGTTTTTGCAAAAATTGAATGATTTTTTTTTAAAATTGGAATATTTAATGCTTTAATAAAATTATATTTAAACTTCAACGGTCTATTGTTAAACCCAGACTCACACCAAAAGCCAACATGGTTTTGCATCAGTACACTCAATCACAATTTTGTATTATATATAATATAAGTACATTTACGCCTGGAAGGTTTGGTAAGACCCAGCTTTGCCCTGAATTGGCGACTTTGGACGTCCAAAATTAACCTCTCTTGATTATGATTCCTCTTTAAGGATGTGTTGGTGCATGATAGTTATGGAGTTAGGTACATCCATAATTGACGATCATAAACATTAACTGGATTTTAAACCTCTTAATGTCAACTAATTTAGCCAATTTTTTTTTTCATGTTAAAATCACCATCAACGTAAAGTAAGCAGAAGAGGCAGTAATCTTTACTGTTCAACATTTCGGAGGAAACAATATTTTAGCGAGAACAGCTCTTTTCTTTCATATATGGTTTTGGAGGATATTCAGACTTTCTCAACATTTTATTTTGAAAACAGTACTTCAACAACGGTGGCAGATTGTTGTGTTTCAACAGGAGCTCTTGATATCCCTTTTCCCCTCTGAAAGTACTCTCACATTATGGGCATCCTTACTTCCTTTTTGCTCTCCTTTCAACTCATTATGGTGTATAAATGGACAAAAGTCCATTTCATCTCAGCTCAGTTTAAAGCTGAAGACCTACATTTCTATCTCTGCTTCTGGGAATTACACTGCAAGTGTCTTAATGGTCTTTGCTTCCTCAGGCTCTCCCTTTCATGCACTTTTTCATCAGTGTCAAGCTTGTCTGTCGGTAATTACCCTGAAGTAAAAGACCAAAGATGTGCTCCAGAACACTTGTGTCTACGTGCTTGAATTCATAAGAAAGCACACAATATGAACTTGCTCTGACTTTCAAGGATAATTGTTTGGGAAGACAGTGACTCTTTAGACTGAATAGAATTCATTTTAAAAAGCAAGGACATCAGTGAATATCATATTGTTTTCTTGGGCCCCTTTTATACGTGACTCCCTTATGCATCAAAGAAACTTTAGAGAGATACTTAAATTCAATGAATCGTGCAATTAATTGCTGCATAGTGTCGTTGACTTTCACATAAGGCAGGATAATTGTCACCGTGTTCCTGAATGTGTGTTTGGTCTCTCAGTGACAGAGCAACTTCCAGAAAGTTTTTGTCATCATCGCCAAGGTCAGGAGACGATTGTTTGCGCAGACAGAAGAGGGACAAAGCCATAAAGAGGACTTAATGTTGTTTACCATAAAGTTTGATACAAGCACTTTGGTTGTAAAGCTAAAAGGCTTAATAATGGCCTCTCTGGACAGCGATGATTTAAAGTTTCCTATTTGACTTCTACATATCTGTCTCTGTATGTGTATTCAATGATTGTGATTGCAAAACGATGTATTATGTACGTTTTTATATGATAGGTGTAGGACATGTCTTCTCACTAATAGGAAGGGCTATATATATATATATATATGTGTATACTTGTGTGTGACAATACCACAACAGACTTTTCAACCTTTCCAACTACAAACAATTATTTTTTAAATATTTAACTCGGTGGCTTCAAAACCCTTCACTGGTGATAGGCTGATGAAGCTTCATGAAGCAGTTTATTATATTTCAAGTCAGTAGGTGACAGTAAATAATGTTCTCTTAATTTTAGTGGGCTCTGCTAATAATGATACTGGTTCATGAAGCTTCATCAATCCATCGCTGGTATTTATTATTATTATTTTCCATTTGTGCTGCCTCTTAAAAGGTAGATTTGCCTCAGATGAAGAAACACATAATTCATATTTCAGGTGTGGTTTCATATCCAATTATACTTTTTTTTTTTTTTCGTTTATTTGTAATCTTTACCCATACATATTAAACTGATTTGTTCATGTAGCAATCTGTTAAGTCAACTATCCAAATAGGATATATTTAAATATAATTGCTTTCCTGTAATTAAATACTCTTCATACAATACAAGCGAAGTAAACATTTTTGGATTATCAGTGATTGACCTTTTCAAAAACACATTACTCATGCATCTTTCACTAATATCTTGTAGGTTATTTTTTATATAAATAATATTATCTTCTCTTTACTTCCAACCATTGTGACCTGAGATCCAAAATAAATCTAAGGTCATTCTCGTAAGAATATATATTGGTTTACGTTGCCCTGTAAGGTCAGAAGATAAAAGCTTCCCTTCTTGCTTCATCAAATCTGTGGAGACTCTTTTATTGTCCATCCTGCGTGCTCAGTGCACAAGCGTACATCCAGCGCAACACCTCTCCTTCACCTTCAGTATGAGGAAGAGTGACGGGCTGTTAACCTTTACTCAGATGGAAATGAAGGGCAGAAATCCATCACTTACTCTAGAAATAACCACTCAAGTGGGCGACAACTATATTTCTACAGTTTTAACAGTGGTGGTGAAGCAATTGCTCCAGTTTGGTTCTCTGCATGCCGCAGACTAGCTTGTGAGTGCTATAAATGATATGATTCTAGCTGCATTCATTTGTATTCTAGCTTGAATTTTATGCTTTTTAGTGGTCCAGCATTTCTTTCATTTCTTATCAAGGAGACCCAGGAACCGAAGACAATGCATTTGACTGAAGTAAAAGACCATATTACAAAATGATTTACACAAACAAACAGGAGTTCTGAATAATCACAGTACTGAAAGGATCCAAAAAAAAGTGCAATAATCCAGTGCATGGTGGTGGCGAGATGAACGAACCACGGGCAGAACTGTGAAAGAGCTGACGCTGGTCTGTAGAAGTAAAGCGTATTTCAAGGCAGGATGATTGACCCCGCCACAGGGACAAGCGAAAAAAAGGAGTCCTGGCAAAATAACATGTGTAGAAGGGGGAATGTTAGAGCCTGCCTACTTTTAAACTATATTCTTATAATTAATCAGACATTAGAATTTGAAATGTTCAGAATTTGAGCTTGTTTAAAGAACACTAATACATACCAAATCTCATCATTCCAAAACGACACAACATCGGACCTGAGCTCACTCGCTGTATTCATTTTTTCGTCTGCAAATGACCAATATTTAAAGAAAGTGTTTTCATCTAGTATTACAGGTCACAATATGAACTGGAGTTTTGTGATAATGATACTACTGAGTAGTCATTTTGAGATTAATCCCTGTAGGCGTGTTGAATCTGTGCAGCCAATTGCTTTAATTTATTAACTGTCATGCAAGCCTAGGAGCTACTTCTCTTGTTTGTTTGGAGCCTTAGTGCCACCAGCTATGAATGTATATAAAAATGTGTTGACGTTAGTTAGACACTGAATCAATCTCGATATTTTATTTGGTGAAATTGAACTATAACATTTTGACGTATAAATATAGTTTTCCAAAAAAGACCCATTTTGTCTGTAATTCCATCTATTAAAAGAAATAACAAATAGTGGGGGGGAAAGTTATGTGGTCAATTTTTCGACGAAAATCCTTTTCCATCACATCATTCTCGGAAAGCCCTGATCACACAGAACAAAACACAATTACTGCACCTTATTTAGCCACTTGAGTCATGTGGTCGAATAAAAAGCAGGCAACAGTTGACCCTGGTCACGTGGTATTCTACTCAAAAGACAGGCAATAATCATATACAACCTTGAACATGTTAGCAAGTTAATGTCTGGCCTGGGGGCAATTTCAGCCCTTATGCAGATTCCATGTGGCCCACCATGATCGTTAAAAAAACGATATTATTGAACCCAAGAATTTTAAATACACATTTATTAATTGTAAGGTAAATGTTTTTTCCTGTGTATCTGTGCGGTATTTCTCAATGTTGTGTTTAACAGTTTGAAAAATAAAGGGAAACTTGTGGATGAGATTACTATTGGTTCGGCCTTGTTCAGTTTCCCTCTTGCGACCAAGTTGTTATAGTTTGGTGTCTTTCTCTGTCTCTAGAAGACCAAATTGTTTTACTGAGGCTATATAAAAGAACTCACTGTAATATATTCTCTCATACGGGCAGCAACATACAAAAATCTGGCTTTAGAATTCTGTGTAACTTGTCACTGTCATACTCAGCAACACTTCTCTCTGACACCTTCAGGGTGAAATTGCAGCCCTGCGCTGGATTATGCTTGTAGACATTAGCATTCCCCTCCAAGGCTGATGTTTTTATGATACATCGTACATGTGACAAAACATGTTAGCCTTGAAAAAGTATGTTTGTAAGTATATGCGGTCATTGTTTTAATAATTTATCTGCTACTAGAGTGTGTCCCTTGGTTGATAGGGAAATATAAGACTGTAAACTGCAGATCATACTGAAGCTACTAAAGGCTTTAGGACCACACAGCGACAGTTTGGTTGCCTGAATGTTATTTTTCTTAAATCAAAATAATAACATTATTTGCCGTCAGAATCTAAATTCCATATTTAGCCTCATCACACCCTTTTATGTGCATAATGTTTTTAAAACAAAACTTATAATCATCATCAAATAATGAATATAAAAAAGACGATGAGAGCAAAGTTCATTCATAAATCTTACCTCTCGTGTTCAAAACAAGTCTTTTTCAACATAAATGTAAAGTGAAATAAGTTGTTTTTTAAATCGTATACCGGTACTTGCTTGGTTCCCTTGGTAATAGTGGTGTTATTATGTCTCTCTTATTAACTCCAAAATCACACCTGGGTGCTTGTAGTATGGAATCTATCTTGTAGATCATCTGTATTTCCCGCAATACTTTGTTCTTGTTCCACATGTTTAAAAAAAATGGAACGTTATAGTAAAAATGGCCTCAGTTTGGAAGAATAACCAATTTTATGACCATGATGAGTACACTGAACCACAACATTGGTCATATCTGTTATATCTGTGAATATAAAGTAGAAATCAGAGCTAGCCTCCTGGCCAGGTCTCTCTTGTAAAAGAGATTTTAATTTCAATGAGACTAACCTGTAAGAAAAAAGGTGAATACATAAAATGACCTCATATTCAAATTGGACAAAACCAATGTTGGAAAGTAGAGTTCATGTGTTTTGGTGCCTGGATACATCAAACTATATAAAAATATCAATATCAAACATCAAAAGGTTTGTTTTGAATGAATTATATCCGGGCATTGCTAATGGACAAAGACACAACAGTGGGTTAAAGCGGGTTAGGATGAGGTTATTATGACTTCATTATTCTTCTCAAAGATAACCTGAGATTAATGTCACAAAGTTTGGGAGTGATGGGTTGATGAGGCCTCATGATACAGCTGTGTAGTGAAGATCATTTTGAAAGGCCACTAGATGGCACTCTAAGTTTGAAGATAATACCAGGTTTCACTGAATTAGTTGATTATAGCCAAACATAATAAACAGAGAGTAACATCTAGTTGCCTTTCAAAATGAGGACCTTGTATCATGTATATTTTTTCAGTTACCAATATATGGCTGAAGGAGCAGCCAGAAGAATTATGGTGGATTTCCCCATGTCCTTTCGCTTGGTTGTTGCTGTGAGAGAAACATCTCTAGAGTCTTATGAAATATCTATGTGACTGTTAAACTGGCCTTACCCACCTTCCTCCTGAAAGCGCAGAGAGGAAAGACACACCCCTTGGTGAGCAGAGAGCCCACTGGAGAATGTGCTTCCATTTTTTTGATGGAATACAGTGAAGCTTTGCCAGACATGCCAGAAACTAGCTGTGGTAAGAAAGCAGCAAAACCTCTCTTCAGTTTTTCTTTCTTGTCATTTTCACTGCTAAGAGCGCAGTACTCATAGTGCAGCGTATTCCCTGGAAGCTTAACAGATTCAGGTGTGAAATGTGCCGTCAGCACATCTTTAGAAGCCATGCTGTTGGTGTCTGAACACAGACAAGTTAATGGGCGGGTAAACACTCTCGGGTAGGTTTGTGGGTTGGAAATTTTATAGTAATGTGCATGTATATAAATAACAAAAAAAATCACGTATTGCTTCTGCCAAGTGTTAGTTTGTTAAGAGTGTGTGTAACATCTATCTGTGCCTGTTGACTAAAAATAAATGAAAATATATAAATACGGTGTGAATGAAATGATAATTAAAACAGAAACATGCTTATATTTTAGAAGTGTTCACAATCCAGGACATCTGTGAATAGTTCATTAAAGGGAAACGGTGACTGGTAAACTTGTTCGGTGGTAATGGTGACTATGGAGTAGGAAGTTGTGGGTGTCAATTCCAGTGAGTTAACCAAGGTGGGGCCTTGGGCAATGTCCTTGACACTACATGCTGATCCACTGTAAATTGGGATGTGTTTTTAATCGTCAAACATGCATATTCCATCACAAGATCAGCCTGACAGCTGACAAAAACAGCACACAATGCAAAGGCCACAGCAGAACTGATCTAACTCTAAATATTGGGACTAAGGGACTAAAGCGAAAAGAAGTAGAAGCTTTTGAACAAAGTTACAGATTAAAATATTAAGACAGTCAGAAAGTGAAACATTCTGGTTCAGAAAAGGTTTTTGGTCGGTACAGACTGTAGAATTGTATTCCTTTGATTATTTCTCACTTTGGGTACATTTGTATAATAGGTGAAAGGGTTGACTTGACTGATGACAGGATGCTTATAAGCCAATGCCCAATCATAAATCAGTCGCTCTTGACTGAAGGACTGCCAACCCAAAAGACTACATTTTCAAGACGGCGGCTACTCCAAATTGAATTCAAAACCGTGATTCAGTTACGGGAGGCTGATGTAAATCACTTGTAAATTGAGGGCAGCTGAATAGAGAACAATCACCATATAGTGAAGGTAAAGATGATTCTGTTCACCTATCAGACACTCATAAACAGAGAGAGAAACCATTCTTTCTGAAGTGGAGATCAAAATATTAGTATAAAATATAAGTTTGGTGGAATCCAAATAAAAGATTAGTGGAGTTGTGGGGGGATGTGCCTAACATCAATATCCTATCAGATGATGAATATATAGGATCTTATCAGGTCCGAACAGATGAACCGCTGTACCTAAAAAAGCTCTCTGAAGTTTGACTGGTTGTGGTCTAAGATGACAAGGACTTGCCTGGTTTCTTAGCCAATATTAAATATCAAACTTAACCCGGTCTCTTAATCTTGCCTTTGTAGAATATCGGACATATCAAAGGAGAAACACAAATGGTTTGACATGAACTTGGAGGTAAAGAAACGTATGATCAAACTCAAAAGATACACATCAGCCACTGGAGAAGTGATCTCACAGTCCTAAATGTCACCTGCTGACAAGCCCATTGCTTGCATTAAAAGGGAGACCTGTGTAAGACATTTAGTGGTCTAGCATTTGATTAATTTCTTATCAAGGAGACCCAGGAACGGAAGGCAATGCATTTCACTGAAGTAAAAGACCATATTACAAAATGATTTACACAAACAAACAGGAGTACTGAATAATCGCTATACTAAAAGGAACCAAACAATAGAGCAATAATCCAGTGCATGGTGGTGGCAAGATGAACCAACCATGGGCAGGGTATTTCAAGGCAGGATGATTGATCCCGCCACAAGGACAAAACAAAACAAAGAAGTCCTGGCAAAATAAAATGTGTAGAAGGTGGAATGTTAGAGCCTGCCTACTTTTAAACTATATTCTTATAATAAAATAAAATAAAATGTTCAGAATTTGAGCTTGTTTAAAGAGCACTAATATATACAAAATCTCATCATTCCAACACGACACAACAACAAAAAGACATTTCCTTTTACTTTTTTCGTTTATTAATTGATTGATTGATTGATGAATATTGTTTTGGATTTTTAACTTGACACTTGAACAGTTTTCATGAAAAAATGTTAAACTCTGATCCTTCTTATGCGTCGACTCAATAGCTGATTGTCCTGTCATATTTTTTATTTTCTGTTATGTTCATATCTCACTTTTCCCAAGGCATCAAACTTGATTTAATTTCATTTTTAAATTTAAACATTAAATATTTCTGAATACCTTTAGAATTTATGTGAAGTGTCATGCCAAAACTATTCAATTACAAAATGTTGAAGGAAAAATAAATTTAACATGTATAAATAATACATCAATATCGTGCAACGAACGGTGCAGAGTAAATACCAGTTTTGGATTTGTTTTAGGAGATTTAAAATGCACAAATCTTAACTGTGGTTGTATTTCAGAATATGAATATTTTCTCAATTTTTATTTTGTGTTATGAAGCAATCATGCCTCCATAAGGAATAAACCATAGTTGGGGAAAAAAAGGTTATCTCCAGCAGCCAGCTTCAAACGAGGATCATTTTTACTCTTTACAATCAGCACTATTTCTTCCCTCATCCGTTTTGGTCTTCCCCCCAGAGCACCTGACGTTCCCTACAGTACCTGCTCCGGGATTCCCTTAAATATCGCCTCAACTGGGAGTCGTATAGGCAACATGCCTTCTCTCCCTTCAGAGTCTTATAGAAGGAGTGGAAAGCCTTTCAAGAAGGGGAAATAACGCGAAGGCATTCAACTTTAATGTAAGCAGTGTCATATAGATATAGAATAACTCCAGGATAACATGTTTTCCTTCATCCATATGAAGGTTATCAATAACCCCTCTGTTGATAACCTATTGTAGACCTAGGCCCAATCCAATTTACCCCCTCAATCTCTATTTTGATGTAATTTTATTAAATACCTCTTGAAAAAATGTACGATCTTTAGCAAGGAGCGAGAAGTTAGCAACCAACATTTATATAAGAATTCATATTTATAGCCTTAACGATAGGTATTTCACTTGAACCTTAGCAAGCTTAGTAGGCTACAGGCAGAAAGATAATTACTGACAGGTTTCATAAAACCTATGTATCCATGTCTGTGGGATAAGGTTACGTTGTCAGGCATAACGGTGCAAATTATTTTTTCCTGAAAATTTCTACTGGATATAACTGCATGCACCACATACATATTTTTCACTCTTCTCTCATAAACATAGTTATTTCTTGTCATTATACAGACAGTTCCACAGAAAAGCGGAAGAACACCAGGCTGAAAAAGTAAATAAACCTTAAAACAAGGTCCTAAGTAATGTCACAATCAATTATCCCATCCTGTGAAATCCCTCCTTGTGAATATCTGTAATATTTTATGATAATGTGTGTTTCTTCATTTTCTCTACTCTCCTCTGCTGTGATTGGTCAGGTGTCAGGGTTTGTCACTGGACGTCATCAATCCTGGAAGTCTCCACCTCCAAGGGACTTGTTGTACAAACATACAATGATGTGATTACTGCGGGCTGGAGGAGGAGTGAAGCCATTATTACATCATAATGGACTCTCGTTCCTGGAAAGAACTTTATTAAGTTATAACTTCAATCTTGAGAGGATCTTGCAAGCAACAGCATATATGTATAGATGCTTTTTTGTGAGAAGCAGCACGGTGTAAAAAAAAAACCCTTGCTGTTGTGCCTTGGTATATTATAATTTACAACAAAGAATAAATACTTTCTTTATCAGCTCTTTGACTTGTATTTTGGATAAATATTTTTGAAAAAAAATGTATAGGCTGTAGCATTTGTGAATATAGAAATTTCTTTGGATAAAATGTTTTGTAAAAAACAGCATTTCAAAATGAAATGTACTCTCATGCTTTTAATTTATTTATTAGACATTAGATTGATCAATGTAGGATGACAAAAACACTCTTCATGACGATATTGTTCAAGTTTATCATTATCATTTCTGTATTTAATATGTCCAGAACTGTCACTTGTGATAAAATGGTAGACTGCAAGCTTTCATGGGAATAACTTCAGCCTGCTGCAGTCGATTGCGTCTTTATCGATGTATGACAATAAGTCAATGGGAAATTCCCCGCAAAGGAACATGGTTCTCCAGAGCCTGTGTGACAGGATTAACTCTTTACTAAGCCCATAGATGTGTGAGTAAATGCTCCAATGAAATAACCACAATACTCCTGGTACTGCAGATTCATCCTGGAAATATCATGCTGCGGTGAACTTCGGCCAAAAGGTCAGAACCAATTTTCCCTCTTAAAACAACAGCTGCTTCAGTAGACCTGGTGAGATTATGGTCAAACGTTGGTCAAAGGGCAAGCATGAGAGAAGGAAGGGAAATTGCAGGATACAGTGTTCTTAGCGGTTTTGTGTTATTGCTCATACAATACAATGACAAATGCAGGCATCATGATGGATGTGTGTGGAATCCCACAATGGAAAAAAAACGGCACACCTAATATGTTGTTAGATCAAGATTCCCCCTAACAAAATATTTATTATCTTTCAGATGGAATGGTTATTTGGCCTTTTGTGATTCTAGTTATGTTTGTTCAGGTTTATCCTTTAGTAAGACTTTTATGTTTCTAAGACTTATTAATTTTTTCAATTTTAAATTGAAAAACAAAAAACACAAAACTTGTTTATTCCAAAAAAGAAAACAATAAGAGTGGTAAATGCATCCTGAATTGTATTTCGATTGGAAATAAGGAAATGCATTTGCGGACCTTTAAGTATTGACAATATTCAAAGTAAATAAAGCAGATTTAGATCAAGTCTCCTTGGTCTTTTTATACTCCATTTATTAGCGGCCAAAGCTAATACATTTTTATCTGATTTAGGTGTTTGGTGAGTGACAGCATCATCAAGTACAATCCCCCAGACTCTCAGCTAATTATCGATCTAAAAGAATGCTGAGTAAATGCAGGCTTAATAAATGATATCAAAAATCAAAAGTGAAGTAGGAAAAGTTTATTTTTTCATTTACCCACAGGAAGCTGGTGAAGGAGAGATGTGTGCTTGTGTATGAGTCCATTGAAAAGTGGTCAATTTTTTGGTTAGAAAAAGTAAATAGAGGCAGAAAAATATAATAAATGGGGGGGATTACAGGACAGAACGACCTCTGCCAACTACGTTTTTGAGCTGAGAAGGGACCGAATGTGCTACGGTCACTCCGAAAAAAAATGGAAGCTTTTGCTTTTTTCGCCAAATGCTGGAGAATTAAAAGGGTGAAGTTAAGACATGTAATGCAGAATTTAATAGATAGGTAGGCATACACACATTTAGCTAAAAGCTGCACAAAAATCACAGCTAAAAGCCCTGTCTGAAAATAGAAGAATTAATACACAAATCAAAAATTTCAAAATAAAGCTCAAAGGGAAAACTAAGTTTCTGTAAGATGTACTGACTTTATTTTCTGAGCCCTATAGATGACACACTCTGCTTCAGAACCCATTGGTCTAAATGCTTTGAACAGGAAGAAAATCATCAAAGTAAAATTTCCTAAATGGATCATGTGTTTAGTTTCATTCTCAATAATCCATCAGGTAGGTACATTAATCTACAACAATACTGGTATGCAGTTTATTCTACATACCTGCTTTTGATCGGGAAGTATTGCACTCATCCAAAAAACTCTGGTCCCTGGTGGGTATTTCTGCCTCTGGCAGCTCACAGCCTTTGCCTAACCCCAAGATCCTGACATCAACAATGTTGATGGTTTCGTTTCACGTCATTTGACGGCAACAGACTTTAACCACTGCTGATCACGTTCAAGGGGTGTCCCATTTCCAAGTCGCAAGATAACCCTTTGGGTTTTGGGTTTTGAGGGCAAGAAAGACTGAGGGTTGAGATTGAGGTTTAGGAGGGTAAATGGGATTTGGCCCAAGTCTTGAATTATTGTTCTTTACTCAGTCAGACATCATCACATTTTTTAACCATGACAGGTCCATTCTAGTCCACCATCTTTGGGTTCCTTACACGGAGGTTCCTTTGATTGCCTTACGATGAACACCATCTGGTGCCATGGATTCTTTTAGGCTGGAGAATTCTGCCCAGACCTTGCATCAGTATTTGTTCTGTTGATTGAAAAACAAAACTGCGCTACAGGACAGTCTTCTATTTTAGAAGACCACTCAAACAAGTACTGACTGTATGTGGAGTGAGAGCTGCTACAAGATCCAGCTGGCACATTGATTTCTTCTAATACCAAGCACAAGCTTTTTTTTTCCTTTTAAATCAATGCTCCATTATTGTAACACTATGGTAACCTAAGCCAGAAAAGCTTCTATTGAAATACTTAGCCGATAGTATTATTCATTAACAATACAGCAAGTGCATTATGCACTTTATAAGGGAGTCAATGATAATATCCACAAATGTAGTCTATCGGTAGCTGGATTTTGTAAACCACATGTAGAAGTTAGCTGGATGTACTTTTTACACGGTAAATAGGCTGTTAGGCAGCAGCAGGTAGTAGCAAGTTAAAGACATCTGTATTTATCTGGCTATACATTCCTTACCTCAATTCTTGAGAATGCTTTAGAAGCATTCAGAAGAAAGAGAAAGAGAGCTTATGTTCTGCTTTGTAGTACGAGCCAGTTCATATACAAGCAAACAGTATGTTTAAACAGTTTAAAATAGTGCTATAGGGGTCCACTCATGAAATATTCATACTACAATCTATACCTCTGCGAGCTGGAAAAACAACCTCTGTGTCTGTTCCAGATTTTGCTATTGCTTTGCAGTCACGTTTAGGGCCACACGTGAAATTCCAGGATGCTGGGGTTGGAATCGCCAGGGAGGAAGTCTAGAGGAAGACCAAAAAGAAGGTTTATGGATGTAGTGAAAGAGGACATAAAGTTGGTTGTTGTGAGAGAGGGGGATACAGAGAACAGGGTTAGATGGAGGAGGTTGATTCGCTGTGGCGACCATTGAAGGGAGCAGCTGAAAGGAAAAGAAGAATAAGATCAATGTATTTTGATAGTTCTGCTTCCTAATTGAAGACCTATGCCAGTCATATTCACAGCTGAGCTGATGAAATGTAAGGCAAGCTTAGAATTATAATATTTTTGCATTTCTTGAACAGACCATAATTACATTCAATAACCTAATGAATATTTAAGATGGTGAAAATGGCAGATAAATTGCTCAAAGAAGTTGGTATTCCTAAAAAAGTCCAGTAGAGATCCATGATTGTAATGTCCAAATCTGCCAAAATCAAACAGCACAAGAATGGTTAACGAATGAACCACACAAAAACAGATGCAGAATGAGAGGCTGGAAGACTTGACTAAAAAGATTATATTTTATAAAGAATTAATACAGAAATAAATCCCAAACATTGATTACATGAAACAAAACGTGTCCCCCACACCTGGGATGAAATACACAGGCGGAAAAATTAGAAAAGACCGACCAAAACGGGCATGCAAAATAAATCTGGAAAATCGAGGTAAAAAAAACAAACAAAAAACACTTGGGTAGAAACCTTTAAGATACACCAAAAATCCCAATCGTCAACATTAATTGGAATGCGGACAATTTCACACAGTACTGTTTAGTGGAACAGGGAAGCAGCTGCATTGCTAATTGCAGATTGGTTTCCTTTGAGGGTCATTAACCTGTCAAGGTAGAATCTGAACAAAAATACAAACAGAAAAAAGTTGGAAAGAACGTTCTTTAAGAACACTGTGGGCCACTCACTATATTTGTATTGTGGCCCTTATGGGGTCCAGGTAGGATTATGTAGAATTTCTAACAAAAAAAAACTGTGCTTTAAGTTCAGTTGTATCTTAAATAAAATAAACATTTTATATTTCGCTTTTAGTTTATTATTATAAGATGTCATCGTTGTTGTAGTCCCTTTCATTTTTTGGATATGACAGCAGTTTCTTTGTTGGTTATACTATATACTCGTTTCAAAATGTAGATAATGATTTGTAGAATAAAAACTGAAAATTAAACTATAAACAATATTACATTGATGGTCTGCCAATTTGAGGTTTTCTAACCCATCACTGATTTAAAGCTTTATTTTGTTCGCATCTGATTAAATACTTGATTTTTGTGGGCCATGAAATTAAATCTTTAAAGTCATGCTTTTGACTATAACTGAGAAAATAAATAAATGACAGCTGTTTTAGTCAACAAAATAATAACTCAAATCCACAGCTTTCATTTTCACTTTGTAGAGAAAAAGTTTTCCACATCTGGCAATGTGTCAAACGGTGATGATTTATTCTATTATCGTTCCGTCCTTTTGTTTGTACGTGTGATGTGGGCGACGACACCACCCACGTTCACTTCAACAGGATTATTTATTTGTTCAAATCAACATCAGTTAGAGTCTGTACTCATTGTGCAGATGGGGCGATGTTTATTTAAGGTCTGTACAGACAGATGTTCCCCATTTCTTCTTTCTTAGTCCTAAAGACGACACAGCAGGATCCATCAAAGGCTGTGCATGAATGATGATCCATTACATCTCATGATAAATCACATGTTATCAACTGGAGCCCTGTGGTGTTTCATCATATCCCTCTTCTCTGTGTGTATGTTCATGTGATAAACCATAGCATATCGATTATAATTATTACTGTTATTTGATTTTATTTACAGTCAGATACTCTTGTTGAGATTTCCAGTAGTTGGGGAAATTTCTAAAATAACATAAGAAAACAGCATCTGGAGTAGTTCTGTTGAATATCGTGGAAAATATCCAGAGCCAAGTGTGTAAATGAGCCATTTGGAAATGCAATGAAGTGCCTGAATAGCTAAGAAGTGGGGCTTTTAGACGGCTGAGTCAACACATAAATATTGTAATGTTAATATGTCTACTTTAACTACTTTACCAAAACCCAGAACCAGAGTAAAGTCAATCTTCACACTAGTTAATCTATGGCCAGGATGTCTCGTACCTATAGCTTACGAAAGGCTTTGCAATGCTTATAATATGTTGTGGCAAAGCCACTTACCGTTGGTTATCCTCTATGATGCACCGCTATAAGTAGAAGAGGGATCACCATATCAAGAAGAGGGATCACCATATCAAGACCTTGCCATGGCCTGCCCATTATCAAGACCAATTCATTTTGTGGAATGTGATTAAGAAAAAGTTGGTTAGCGTGAAAGAACAATGGTTAAGTTGAAATAAAATGTATATTTGTATGAATGTCCTTTTAAAAAAATATATGCATATTTTTTGCAGGAATTTGTATTGTATTCAGAATTTGGTGAACTTGAATATGGTTCTCTGTTTTTGGTGAGCTCTAGATGGCCAAAACAGTCAAATTATGACTTACAGTTAGATTAGCCAACACTACAGTAGGACTTTATAATGTGTCACCTTTTAAATGAGTCACTGTTATTCTACTTCTTGCACGCCCTCTACCTCCTTGGCCTTGGTGTTGAGAAAGTTTGATGCACTTGCTACACAGCAGGGGGCAGACATTTTTGGGTGGTGGGTTCCTGAAGGTCTTTTTCTGATGTCTTTGTTGCCAGCAGGGTTATTGTTCAGTGCCCACACTGTTTTCCCCTTGCTTCAAATAGACTACTGGGGGTAGATGCACTCCAATGTACAAATGCTGAGTTAAAGGGCACTCTACGGTCCCGCATTCATGTTTTGGTTTACTCAAACATCATACCAGCAGTGGCGTATGTAAAGCAGCAGGGCGAAGACAGGTTCCCTGGGGTCAGCCATGTGGACAGTTGGATTGTAGACCTAGTCAGACAGATTTTTAATGTCACTCTCGCGTTTATATTTGCATTTATATTCTGTATTGGATTTTGGGTGACGGCTGTATGTTAACTAACTCTAATCAGACAAATATCTATGAGTTCTTTATCAAAATTTAATTTAATCATTACAGCGTTTTCTCATTTCACATTTAGGTTTCATAATAAGTCAGACAGTCAGATTCTTGTCCAGATTCTAATCTATATAGAGTTCTTAGCAGTACAACTGCAAATGTCTGCAGTTTATATCACATTGGTTTCATCATCCTTATCTCATACATAGGGAAGAATGCTGATCCCACAGGAAATAAAGTGTGTATATGTTGCAATAACCCTTCAAAATGGTGTGTTCAGGGCTAAGAGGTTCTGGAAAGGGGTGAAATAGGACTGGCCCTGAGAGCTTGCTCGTCCTGCTTATATATGTAGGTTATCATGAATATTTTATAAAGGAACATCTGCGTGCCTATTCAACCACAACATGCATGTGTGTGTGTGTGTTCCTGTGCTTCCTTTACCAGTATGGGAAGTCATATTAATGTGAAAGCTGCACGTATCAGTCACCTTACTAATATTGACTAAGTTGCCTCAGTCCAACTATGATGAACACACACACACACACGCACAAACTCACACACTAAATTATGCAGGGAGTATTATTGCAATGCCTTCTGTTTTAAATGAGCTTTGTGAAGAAAGAATGTATTGTTGGCAACTCATGCTGAGAGATGTAAACAACTTTGTAGGATAAGCAGCTGGATAGAGATACAAATATAAAAATAAAAAACCTTGCTTGTGGACTCAATAACATGTTATTACGTACTTGCATCTGGTAAGCATCAATGTCGTGGGAATGTATAAAAAATAAATTAATTGAATGATGTTGTTTTACAAGAAACGTTTTTTAAAACGCGTCAAAAAATGCAGTCCTAATATAGATATAATTGAATCCAATGACAAGTACAAAACATCATCATCATCATCAGAACTAGGTTTTACCTTGGATCAAAACACAAAAATGCTGATGAAGAAAAGGTTGAGCCATGACATGTTTGTTCACATTGTGAGTGTTGTGGTGAGTAAGTGTACACCATTTTCAAGCAATTATACTTCACATGGCAGCATGTTTTCTCATTAAAATCATAATGAAAAGGCAGAAATTTGAGATTGTTTGTGTAGAAATGTGTTGGTGAAGGTTAAATGTTAAATGGCTCTTACTTATATAGCACTTTTCTATAGTTATTTAGCACCAAAAGCGCACTTATTTACACATTTACCTATTCACTCCCTGGTAGGAGTAGGCTGCGACGCAGCATGCCATCTTAACCATCAGAGATAAGATGTATTGTGATTAAAACCGTATAAGGAGTGAAAAAAAGTTTATTCCATTTAATGCGCTTCTGAAAGGAGAGGATAATAAAATCAAAAGTCTGTCATGTGACATTAAGTACTTAAGAAGAGCATCAGAAAGACACTCGCTCGGTTGATGAAATATTCTCCACTTTCTTCCAGGTTATTGATTTGGTTTCACAGTCCTGCCTCAGTTGGAAAGCTTATGGTGCTACACGAAGATGATAATCAAATCCTGTTCTTTAGTCAGCAAAGGTGTTGTTTCTGACACGATATCAGGAAGAACTCAACTATTGATCACTCTATCGTTAACTGAAAGTGCGATACCATTGTAGGGCTATGACATATTTTTTAAATAACTTTTATTGGTCAATCCTTAGTTATAAGTTGTGAATCTGTTCAAAATTAAACCAATCAAACTGAAAATATTTACAAAAAATGACAACGTCATACTTTTACATTGTGGTTCTTGTAAGCAGGAGACAGAGGCAAAAATAAACGTCCGTATCATTGTCTTGAACAGAGCATAATTGTGTCTGTCCAAAAAGACACCAAAACACATCCAAATACCTCCATACTGCTTGTCTGCAATGAGAGGTGACAAACTAATTTTCTAGCTAGCCTTCTCTATACATACCTCAAAGCTTCCCCTTCATTTCCGTCCAGCACTTGTCCTTCTTCATCTTTGAAATCCACTTGGCATTCCTTCTCTTTCTCCTACCACAGTTTGATCTTCCTACTGCCTTTCAGTCACTTATCTCTGGCATGCACAGGCCTCCACTCTTTCTTCAGAACACACATGTTCACTTCCGTCGTTCACATCAAACATCCATCGTACCTCTCAATAGACGCTTCAGCTGAATGTTGGAATAATCTAAACACATTAATGTATACCGTCTTGTTTATCCTGTCCATTGACATTTCAGTCAAGCGCCGACTGTAAGGATGTGTTTTTAATAAATATAATTTAAATCCACCTATACAAAGTATGAACAATTTTATGAAACTCTCAATGATATCTTGAGAACACCTTTGCCATTTTCAAAGTCTATGTATCATAGTACAACATATTCTTCCTGATAGTTTATACTACTTAAACAATCTTAACAACCTATAATTTATGAAGTATTACTGCAAAGTTTCATCTTCAGCCAGTTAACACACTTAATAGCGTGTTGTAATCTCACAGCCTTTTATCTTCAACTTACTTTCAAGCAGCACCCTGTGCCCTCCGTGATGGTATTAAATAAAGAAAAGAAAAGAAGCACATTAACTCTGAGTGCTTTTATGGGTTTACCTGAGTGTTTATCAGAATCAGTGTCAACTGAACAAAAAAAGCACTTTCATAAAAATAATATTTTTGTGTAGATTTACTCACTGGTTTATACATTAAGGCTCTGGTTTGTTAAAAGTTGTAATTTGGGTATGATTATTGATATTGTATATCATAACGGAGAGATGATCATTAAAAAAATCAGCCACTCCATGACTCCATACCACCCCAGAGAAATACAGAGGTAGTGACAGGCTGATGAAGCTTCATGAAGCATTGTGAAAATGTAAGAGGTCAGTAGGTGGGGCCCATTGTTTGAAAACAATATGGCGGTTCAAAGTAAATAGTGGTTTAAATCAATAGATTATAGAGCATGCCATCTACAGTAGGTTCAACATATAACAAAGCTGTGTAATATAAAAAGATGCTGTGTTTATTATTAATGGGTTGATGAGGCCTCATGATTCAGTGTCTTCACTACACAGCTGTTTGCAGTTATATGCTTATTCCACTATTTTAAACAATATAAATAAGATAAAATTGTGCAATTTATTTTTTCAACTTTACTCTATGGGAGTCGCAGAACGGATCATTCAGGTAGGATGTCAGATGTGGATCTACAAAGTTCAAAGGAAAACACCATGTGTAGGACATTTGAGAAGGAGAGATCTAATCTAAATGTCAGTCGTATGAGATGTCATCACCCGCACGTCAGCTCATTGTTATACAATGTAATATGAATACACCTGACGTAACATACTCTGCATTGCGCAACCTACCACATATGTAACCTACCAGGGGAAGATTTATTATCTAAAATCTTATCTTGGAAAACAATACATTATTTCAGTTTAGAGAACAACCTTTCTGATTCTCAACACTGAGATGCTTGATACAATTGTACAAGTACCACTGTTCAACAATGTCACTTAACACAAAATATGACAAGTTTGAGCAAGGATAACAAATATCATGGAAAAAAAAAAACTTTATAGATTACTTCTACACATGTCTGTATGTTTACCCATTTGTATAGAAGTGTCAAGAAGTTGCTTAATTAAAAAAAAACAGTTCTCTGTCTTAGGGTATTTTTAATAGAATGTTTAATAGTTCATAGAATGGGGACATGGATTATATTTGAGGCTAAACTTTTTGGTGCGTGCTGTTTTTGAATGATCAAACAATAAAACTGGAAAAATAAAAATATATTACTAATGTAATGTTAAAAAGAGTAATGTTAAAGTGTACGCACGTATTGCAAGTCATCTTTCGTCAAATAGGGAGTATGAGTGTTTCTTTGCAATACAATATGTTATATATGTTCAAATAAAAGAGGAAAAAAAACATGTGTTCTGAAGGAAATTGAGCTTATTGCACAGTATCTCTCTTCGAAAGCCAATTTGTGGCCTTTAATCTCGATCATATCTTTTTATTATTACTCTTGAGATCCTCATCCTGCAGTGGTGAATCCGATACGATTTATATATATAAAAAAAGAAGTAAATATTGCTTGTAAAACTGTTCATCGCTCTAATAAAATGATATATTTGATGCTGATGAAAAAAATCGTATTCTTATTGTTGCCAATAACACATCCTGAGTTTAATGAAAGAATAAATTGTTCCAGAGACGTTTGTGTTCATGTGGTTACTGCTCTGGGAAGGATTATTTACCGCCTAAATAAAGAGATTATTGGAGTGATCTGCTTTAATTAATTTTAACTTTCTCCTTTTGCTGAGGTAATACATTTCTAATCGATACATTAGGATCAACACAAACAGGAATATATATATCGATTAAAAGAGTAAACGAGGGATTTCTATCCTTTAGTTTTCTTTCAAATTTAAAAAAAACCTTTTTGTTGTTTTCTTTCTGTTTATTGTTAGGTTTTAAATATGAATTAATTTAATTCATACTTGCATAAACACATTAAACCAACTTGTTCCGCACCACATACCCCTCATAACTCTCTCGTCTGCTGTGACCACCTTGTTTTATTGTTTTAATCCTCCACCTACTAGTTTTATTGTATTGTGTGATATTATTTTACTGTGTTATATTGTTTCTTGAAAGGTGCTTTTAAATTGAATGTATTATTACAGTAAGGTGGTCTTTGACATCTGTTTATTAAGTAAATATGTTGTATAATTAAACAAAACATCTCATCTGAGAAAGTCAATGGTTTTGTCATCGTACCTTTTAAAGAAAACAATCTAATGTTCATCGTAACCATTTCAATTATTGTAAGAAAAGTTGGCTGATATTAAGGGTATCACATTCCATTCATTCCACGTAACCCGAATACCTCAAGTTAAAAAAAAAAACAACTTCAGGGAAGTGCAAGTCTGGAATACCATAATAATATCAGTAAATCTGCTTTATTCTCTCAGTCATACAGAGGTCAGAGTGAATTCAATTTCCGCAGTGGAGTTAATACGAATATGAAAAAAGGAGAATCCTATTGAAGTCAAAAGCCTATTTAGAGATAAAAAGGCACTTTTGCTATTTTTCAAAAAGGGATTGTATTTCAGTGGCTGCATGTGAACATCATTTCTTAAAGTCTCTCACAATGCTTCTGAAATGTAGAAAATGAGGTTGCATTAATCTTTTTCAAGATTTCCTCGCTCTAAAAATGTCCAAGATGATATGAAATACTTTTTTACATGAATAAAAATGATGGCATGATTTAAATGTAACTAAGCATGCATTTAATTCCCCTTTTTTACTGATCTTTAATTTATGTCAAGATATTTCTCAATATTGACTATTTCCCCAATCCTTAACTGCAGTTGGATGAATTTATGGGAATTTGGAACATTAGCTATTATTAATGATGGGTTTATGTAGCTCTTTTATTTCTGAGGACACTATACAACACTCTGTTCCATAATCTATTAGTTTAAACAACTTTTCACTTGAATCCTGAAATCATTTTCAAACTGACGGTACCACCTACTGACCTTTGAAAAATGGGACTCTTATTTTGGCATAAATATATCCAAGCCTTTCAATAAATAAAAAAATCCACCAAAAAGGTATGCTGTCATATATTGTTTCTTCTGTTTCTTCTATTTTTTTTTTCACTTGCGATAAACAACCATATGTTTTAACCAGATTATTAAAAAAAGGACTTCATTCTCACTCTTTCTCTCTATAGTGAAATATACAGTATAAGGAGAAAAAAACATTGTTTCCCCTGAAATAAGATAAAGCTGCTCAAACATGAAAAAGGAATGATCAGTGTTTGTCCAGTTAAGTGGTGAACCTGTATAATAACCTCTATACCTGCTTTATTTTCAGAGCATGTTAAACACGTCCAAGTGTCTGATGTTTGATTAAATCTGTTGCTTGGGCAAACTTACTTGATTTGACCTTCGCTAGTCGTCAAGCAACTCCAGCTTACTCAGGCCCACTTTAATAAAATGTGACGTATGCAGAAGCGATGGACCCAAATGGGGAAAGTCCAGGGACCTCATGTACTAAGAAGTTCGTAGATCTTCTACTAAATATGTCCGGAAACTGAAATCCAGAATAGGACGCAGCACAAAAATATTCGGATCTGTGTATGAATCTGTGCGCGACACAAATTTAGGCACTTTTCCTTCATACATCCCAATCAACGTAGAATTAATCGCAGGCTAGTTCGTCCCTTTCCACACTCTTTTACATATGCAAATATTAAAAATATTTAAATGAGGGCTGCACCTGTCGATCCTTCCTGTGTGATCCAGAATAAAATAGGGAGAAGCAATAAACATAACTTCACCTAAACTGAGATGTTGCTCACAGAGGTGAGCATGAGACAAATCGTCCTTTTTGGCACATTGTCCTCCAGGATCAGTTCGAAAAGAAAAACATCGATAGGAGCCGATGTAAAAAAAAAAAAAGTGGTCGGACATAAAGGGAGAGGTAAAGCGGAGGATGGCGGCCCTGCGCCGGGGTGCGGCGAAGACAGGAGGGGGATGAACTCAATGGAAATTTCCGGAATTTAAATGGCATATAGACACAAACGTTGGATGTGATTCAAGATCTGAAAAAGTGAATTCTTTTTATACTTGCCTCTTTCAAATTGTGGAAATCAACTGTTCCCAGGCCCGAACAGCCTCCCGGGGAGGCTGTTCATGTATGGCTCCTGCTTCTAGGTCGTCTGGTGGGGGGGGGGGGGGAGCTCATCCAAGGGTATGGCGTTCCGGAGCTCAATATTGTGAACGACGCCACATGCCATCACAATGCGACACACCTTTTCACCTTTTTTTCCGTCCCTTGAGCTGACGGAAGCTCCTTTCCACGACTGACCGAGTCCGAGAGTGAAGGTCATTATATCTCTGCTCTTGGTCAGTCTGAGGGTTTCTAAGTGGCCTCATCAGCAAGCTGTTAAGTTGGTATCCGCAGTCGTCTGTCGTCGAATAAAATCAGAAAATAAATAGCAACTACTGGATACTTTTATCCTCTACATATTTGAATCAAACACACTGAAAAAAAGAAATCAAAGGTTTAACTTCAAACGCCATCAGTGACTATGAAATGTTACATTTGTCAGGTTGCACTCTATAAAACTCATCACGCATTTTCAAATCATTTTGATTCAGTTAAAAGTTTATTAACTCACCCAGAAGCAAACCATTACGCACAGTACCAGTTTGTAGTATGTTCCCAACCATGCTGTTACGCAGAATGTATGAATCATGCGTTGAACCAGGCCACCTCGCCACAATATTGGTAAGTCGCATTTGCGCATCACATGAGCTGCACATTAATTGAGTGGAAACTTTTACGGTTCACATTAACATACTTATTATGTGTTTTATAGCAATGTGTGTGCAGTCGATAGCTCCGATCACATTAGGAAATCACTGCAAATTGTGCTATAATGTTGGCCTGGTCAGCTGGATGGTATGGGAATTTGACATACCTGATGATTTTCTCCCACACGACCAACATGGCTCGACAGATGGTTGACTGGCACAGTCCAGATCGGTCAGCCAGCTCCCTCTGGAACGCCCAGATTGCCAGGAAACCAAGTGTGGTCAGAACTTAAACTGCCACTGGCAACGAATGGGTCCTCACTGTGCGCCTCTCCAAAGCCGGTCGCAGCTCTTTACATAGCTCTAAAAGAATGGCTCTCTGGAACCTGAAGCGACTGAGAAGCCATGCCTTGTCGTTTACAAGTCCTCCCCGTCTCTAAAAATGTGTTCTCTGCGAATTAATCGGTTAACGTTATCCTCCAACAATGAGGACAACAACATTTTCTATGCACCATTTTTTGTTAAACTTCGCCCATGCCTTTATACACAGTCATTTAATGACTTGGGAAATTGCAGACACACAGGCGTTTTGAATAATGAAGGTTTAATGTCTCTAATAAACACTTCTCAACATGGCCACAGGGTGCCTCCAAGTGGTCGAACCAGCTGATCCAGGCGTACGCAACCTACAGACCTTGCCGGAATTACAAACTTTTTATCGCCCTTTTCAGTATTGATACATATGGACTTTGACGTGAAAGGTGGCTCAGCACATTTTTTGTGCGTACAAGCCCTTAGTACATGAGCCCCAAGTCTTTTAATAAAATAATTATTTCAAGAAAAATGAACTCCACAAAGGTTTGAAAGACAAGACAGGGGTAAAATGTCAAAGAACAGAATACGGGGCAGAGAAGGGGAGCCAAAATGAGTCAGTTTCTGAAAAAAAATCAAAAAAATCTAACTAGCTACAAAAAACGCTGGCAATGCCAGAATAATCCAGAATCAGAAATTCAAAAGTATTCCAACGAGGAGCGAAAGCAAGAGCAGCCGTTATCGTGTTTAGAAACGAGGATGTTTGGGGACCTTAGGAACTTTTAGCACCGCCGTGATTACTCCAAAGACTGCAGCTGGTGCACCTCGGTATGCAGGATGGTTGTCGATGAGCATGTGGACTGGTGGGAGGTCGAACGGAGGGTTTAGGTGGTGACAGGTTTCAGGAGGGAAAGATTGAAGGTCAGTGAACTTTGAGTGAGGCAGGGCGGCTGGGTTTACCATAGGCATATATACATTGACAACCCATCGACTGTAGACGGATGTGTATAAAGAGCCGCTATCAACCTCACCCTCCTGGGACGGGAACAATGGGGGTTGGTAGCCGAAAGCGACCATGAAGGGTGACATAACCGTAGCTGAGGAGGTGAGAAAATTGTTTGTGTATTCGGAAGGCTTCAGGAGGCAGGATGTCAAGCAGATACACAGATGATTCCAGATCCTCATTGGCCCTCTCCAACTGTCCATTTGACTGTGGGCGGTAACCTGTGGTGAGGTGGCTCCCAGAGCCCTACAGAATTCCCTCCACACTTAGGACGTGAATTGTCTGTCCAACTCTATGTCTGCGAGTATACCATGCAGTCCGAACACATTCTTATCAAAGGGTCTGCAGTCTCCAGGGCTAACGGGAGTTTGGGGAGAGGAACAAAGTGGACCATCTTGGAAAACCTGTCCACTAGTGATAATTACAGTCATACTGGCAGACCGGTAATGAAATGAAAGAACAGATGGGATCAAGGACGGCTGGGAATCGGAGAGGAGATTGTAGTTGTAGGAGACCAGCGGGAGGGCGATGGGAGGTCTTCACCCTGGAGCACACAGTGCAAGCAGCCACAAAGCAGCCTTAACGTCTTGGCCATCTCCGGCCACCAGAAACGCTGCTTGAAGAAGTTAATGGTGCGCGTAACTCCGGGGTGGCAGGTGACCCGAGATCAATGACCCACCAGGGGGGACCTTGGGAGTGAGGAGACTCGGGCAAGAACAGTCGGTTCGGGAGTTTGTCCTCTGGTGCTGGGTGATCCCTCTGGGCCTCCAAGACCGTCCTCTCGATGTCCCACACTGCGGGGCTTCAAACTGGCAAGACAGGGCGTCAGAGTTTAGGTCAAAGTTTTTTAATAAAAATGTATTTTAATAAAAAGTTCTTTCAACAAAAAATAACTCCACAAAGGATCCAAAGACAAGACCCGGGTAAACTCCATAACATTGTTGCTCAAAGAAATGGGGAACAAAACACACTAACGGGGCAGAGAAGGGGAGCCAGGCGGAGCTTTGAAAAGAGTTGGAAAACAAAAATTCAAACCCGTTGGCACTGCCAGGAGAATCCAGAATCAGAAAGTCCAAAGTATTCCAACGGGGAGCAAAAGTAAGTTCAGCCGTCACCGTGTATAGAAACGAGGATGGTGCGCCCCTCCTCTGAGAACACAAAACGAAAGAAAGGATTCCACAGAACCTTTAAATCCCTTCATTCTTTATACATTTATATTCTTAAATGGAAATATTCAACAAACATGGCTCAACAAATAATTGATATTTTAAGTAATCAAATTCCCTTATCTGTATTAGTTGCATTCCAACAGCACAGATCAATGGCTAGCTTTGTCTAACATGGTACAACTTAGTATTAGAGATCATCTGAACCGATACCATTATGAATATGTTGGTAGAAAGTTGTGATCGTTGATGAGGCCTCATGATACAGTGTGTAGGGAAGACACTGTATCATGAGGCAGTGTCTTGATTTTGAATTAGTTAATGTGCGGGGTTCAAGCACAGTTTCGAGTGTAAATATTTAATTAAAAAGAGTTTTTTTTACAAACAGACACATACTGATGAGTACAAGATCAATTTAAGAGACACTTAAAATCAGTTTCCCTTTAAGGTTAGTGACTGTTGTAGAGTGGTAACCAGTAAGTTTAATAAACCTTTTTTTTTTTTTTTAAACTTTCAAAATCACTCTGGCTCCTGTCAGAAAAAATCAAATCAAACGCTTTCATTCACCCCATTATGGCTGAGAAAGTATTAAGCAAATTGTTGTGCAGTGACAGCGCTTTCCTTAAGAATGAACCGGTGTAGTTTGGCTGATAGTAATCGGTGTTACAATCAAATGCTCCATTGGGAAACTCTCATCCTGCATCTCTGCAAATTACACGGCATCTTGACACGTCTTTGGCGATGACAAATTACCTGGAAGTAGCAATTTGGAATACATTTCTGGAAAACAACTTTGAAGGCTCAGGGAAAAACGCTGCTGGTATTCAGAATATTTTCCTCTCTCTGATAAACAGGTATATGAAAGAAAGATACAAAATTACAATTAATGAACTTACCTCAACCAAATTTTACATAGGGTACAAATAGCATGTTGTATCAACAAAGCCCATTTTCATTTTTTTTTAAACAAAAGCAATGTGGCATTATTTGTCTTATTCAACCATAAAGTACCTTTATCTATTTGGAGTGAGGTTTGAAGCAAAATCTATACCAATATATATGTTTTTTTCTCTTTGTGTGAGGATTTAACCTGAAGACACATAGTGCACACAAATTCGCTCCAATACATGCAACCCTGCCGTCAGTCACCACAAGCCACAGACTCTATCACAGGATATCTCCAGCTTGCTGCTGTGACACGCTGCTTTCTTGCCTCCAATCCCAGACTACCACCTGCTGCTCCAGCAAGTCTCAGGACCTGATCCATCTTAAAGTCTGTCATTGTTAACCTGTGCGTATGAAGACAGACAAAATCATTAAAATCTAAAGACCAATTTAAAAAAACGGTGTAAATCTAGTTGAAGAAAAATGTGTATTATATATTATTCTTTAAACTGTTGATCGCAAACAGTGAATTCAAAAGATTAGAATTTAAAAAAATCTGTATTTGAACATGTTAGGTTTCAGATATGATAATTCATGTGCGGACCTCTTTTCTTAATCTCTTGCTTGGTTAATGAGGTACTTAAACTTTCTCTGTGCTCTTGTGTTTAGGGGCTGACTAAGTAATGAGTTCTACCCTTACTACCACTATAACAGCCAAGAGTTCTCAATAAAATGCTCTCCAAAGTCCTTAATGGTCTTTTTGACTGGGATTTAACAGACATTTCATTAGGCAGGGTAGTCTTTTGAGTAGGATCTCCGTAATGAGAAACCAAAATGTAATAATGTAGAATGTAAAACAAAAACACAAAAGCTTTCTAGGAAAAGATTATGAGTCAAAAAATAAAAACATCATAAAGTGAAGCATCAATGCTAACTCCTAATTGCTTCACATGCTTTTCCTGTCTGTCTAGTGATATGTTCTCAGTTTTCTTTTTAACTGGTTGAAGTTAAAGTCTGACAACATTTTCTGAATAAGATGACCAATTTTCCAAGAGTTTTCTAGGGATGGGTTAAAGCGTCCACTCGACCCCAAGTCTACTGTCTACACTCACAATATCTACCCGGAGTACTTCCTGTCTGTGTAGGATGTTGGCCTACATTGTAGCCGAGCAGCGTATGCTAAAAACAATCTTAAAATGCAGACTTGTTTACCTTTTTTCCATGACAATTCCTTTTGTCGAGGCTTCAGTACACGATGGACATTACAGACGCGTACCATGGATGTTTTTAAGTGAGTAATTTTGGATGAAGATAAAGACAACTGAGTACTGGTCACAACATTAAACAGATTTAGATTTTTGCCTACACCTCTAAAAAAGAACAGATTCATAATCCCAAGGCTTAGTCAACATGAGGGTGAGTAGAAAATGAATGAATGTTTGGTGAACTATCACTTTAATGATGTTTTATGAAGCTGGAATGCATAAGGCAGTCTACTTTAAAATCAGTTTATTCAGTCAACTATTTTATTTAAAACTATCCTAAGCTTCCCATCATTTTAAAACCGAGTGCACCACCTACTGACCCCTAGAAGAGGTCACGGCTTAGTAAAGCTTCATCATCCCTTCTCTACGGTTCGCACCTGTGTTAAATGAAGCCTCAATCTTAGTAAATCACCTGCACCTGTGCTGTAGCCTCTAACGCATCAGCAAATTGATACAATCTGGGATCTTGAAAAATGTTTCTCTTTATATACGGCTTTTGGTTTCCTATGTGTTCATGTTCTGTTGTGACGTAAAATACTTTGGTTACACACATCAACTGTCAGATGAAGGTATTTAGTTAAAATGTACTATGATATTGTAAGGGTATGACAACTTTACTCTTATCTTTCATCTAGATTTAACACACATTTCAAATAATAACTTGAGTAACTGATAATCTTTTATATTTAATTCGTATTATAGCTATCATCGCCTCTCTTTAGAAATTCACATGCTCAGGTCAGGTCAAGCCTTTCTCACATTTTCTCTCTAGAAGAAATCTACTGCGGTACATTTCCAAAACGACCACGTGGGACGGCCACCTTAGAAGTCAAGTGTTTAGAATCACTGACCAATGATACATGCACAAATGACTAGAGGCGTTTACTTGAATATTCACACTGGTTCTTCCTTTCAGATCTATTCATGGTCAGGCTCCTTACATCACTGATCTGATCCAGCCTTACACCCCAGCTCGAGCTCTGAGGTCTGTGGATCAGAATCTACTGATGGTTCTTGAACACGCTTTCGGACCAGAGAAGAGAAATCCTTCCAGACTGTTGCTCCTAAGCTTTGGAACGATCTTTCCCCCTCTTTACGCTTGATGGACCTACTGACTCTTTCAAGAAACATCTTAAGACGTTTTTATTCGTGCAGGCTTTTCCTTGATTTTCTGGAACTCCTGTGTTTTTCTCAGTATTATCTTGACCTTTAAAGTACATATTTTATTGAGTATTGTTTTGATTGTTTAAGCGCTTTGTGACCCTGGTCTGGAAAAGCGCTATATAAATACAAATTAATTACTTACTTACTTAACAATAATGTTTATTTTTAAATAAAATATATATACAGTATATATATATTTATATATATATATATATATATATTAAAAGCAGCACTGTATTAACATTCAGATCCCAAAACAATGCTACATCTAAATATTGTCAATTTTACATTATCACTGACATCAAGAGGGACAGAAGAGGATATTGAAAGGTTATCCATAGGGACCGTCCGGGACTGTCTGAACAACATCTGAAGTTTAAAATTGAGAAAAACCTCTGAGGTTGCTTTTTAAAATTTCTATGCCCATAAATGAGATGAATCCAAAATAAAATGCCGAAGGAACTCCTTTGTAAGAATCGTATGCTTTTGAGCAGTTTGCATAAAGAGTGAGCTATTTAGTCCTCGTTGTGTGTGGTTCATTTCAATATTTCATTCTTGAGGTTATTTAACTAGTGTTAAAGAGAGGAGCTTTTCCTCGGGCTCACATCTTCATCTCTGACCCCCTGCTGTGTTGTCAAATAGCTAAAGCTCTTACAAACCCCTCATTAATTAAACCCCAATCTTTTACCATTCTATCTGAGAACAGTAGCTCTGTTTTTTCCTTCTTTTTCATCACTTTTCTGTCTTCAAAAGCAAAATTGTCAATCGGAGTTTGTACCTCGAGGAAGTGCTTATTCTTTTTTTTTTAGCGTCGTGGCCACAAAACGTTTCTTTTTATTCCGTTTGATCTCTTCTGCTTTTAAATAATTTGTCTTTGGCAAACTTGAAAAATGTCAAAAATGACTGAATAATGAAGGCACGAAGAAAGAGAAAGTTCTCAGATGACATCTGCACTGAGCTAGAGGTGGTGTTAGCCTTGGATAAGTTTGGACACATGTCACCGTAACACAACTGACAACATCATTAACCTTATTCATATCATCTTATCAACCCAAAATGCTGGGATTTGTTTGGGTTTTCCACCGTTTTCTCCCGAGCGAGCTGCACGATCAAAATCTCAAGTTCATCAGTCTGACAAGTTCCCCCGCTGGTGCCAACGCTGCGGTGTAAATGAAAACAAATTGCATCAGTGCCTCCTTTTGCTCCTCTGACTTTGGTTTCGTGTTTAAAGTTTGTAGCTCTGGTGTCGTCAAGTGTTAAGTAGACGCAACGTTTCTTCAGAGTTGCAACTGCCTTCCAGCTTCTCCACTGTAGTTTTGCTTTGACAATCCGTGAAAAACTCAGGTTGAGTGAACAAATTGAAGCTTTTTTTTTTTAACTTAATGAGCGCTTTCTTCAACCTCGCAGCCTTGTGGAATAACAGTTTGTGCTTTCGCTTGACAACATCTCTTCCCTTAGTTCTGAAGTTGACTGATCTGCCACAGGAGAATAACATTTATCAGAAACTTTTTTTTAATGTGCCGGAGATATGGAATGTTTCAGACAGGATCCAATAATGACTGCATTTAATGGTGTACTTTCATCAGCAACCATTTTAGATGGGTAATTGTATCAAGACTTGCTATGGTCTTGTACTGATCGTTGCTTAAAAAGTTATGTTTAACTTGTTTATTTTCTTACTTTATGGTTTTGTTTTGCGTAGTTGATTATTTTAGCACATGGGGACAATACAAAGGTTCCAAAGAAAAGGGAACTGAACTGGCTTCTTTGATTCTGAAACTTGGTTGAGGGTTGAAACATCTCCCCAAAACTGTACTTAATTTCCAGTCTCAAGTGGAAAGTCATGATAGGCAGATAAAGCTTCATGAAACAGTGTTCTATGTTTTAGACATTAGTAGACAGTGTCCTTTTAAATATAATAGCTTAAGATTAATAGAATATAAATCTAGTGGCTCTGAAAAGCAGGATACTTGTATATAAACCCATCATTAATCATCAAGAATTTGAATGCAGGTTGTAAGTCTTTCAGTGAATTCCTTGTTAACAAATTAATTCTGCCTTGATTAAAAAACATAGTTCTTAACATGAATGTTAAATATATTGCGATAAGTAAGCCTTTGTATCTGGAGTAAGATTTATTTTAGTCTGTATTCCATATGTACATTGAATGTGCGCCACTTCCCTCTATGAGTTGAATTTCTTGTCATTATATTATAGATGAAAGCAATAGATAATGGCTACCAGCACTGAAGGAATGCAGGGTTTTTTTTACCAAGTATAATTAACATAGAAATAAGTAGAATGTGATAGAACTTTCATTAGTTTCATTTTTAATATGGTAGCTACTTAATTAGAGCATTGGTAATGGTTTTATACACCAGTGTAGCATATGCATCGTAACTGTGTGCTGAGGAAGAGTAACAATTAAATGAACCTATTTAAACAGCTTTTTTCTGACCAAAATAGGATCCACTCTAATTCAACAATAAACTAATGTTGAAATTAAAATGTAATTAATCTAGTGTGTAATTCAGAATATAATTGGTTGTTGAGTCCAACAGCGATATATTTCTCTTTTATAGGCCGTGGGTGTCAAAGTCAGCCTCTTGAGGATATGGTCATCAGTGATGATTCATAATACCTCATGAAGCTTCATAAAACAGTATTCGTACCACTGGATGGCAATCTCTGTATCATGATACAGTGTCTTCACTACAATGCTGTATCGTGAGGGTTCATCAACCCACCACAGCTATTAAATAGCTTTTTTAAACTCAAATCATTTTAACCTCTAAATAGGGCAATGCTTCATCAGCCCATCGCTACCTAAAACAGCTTCATATTTCCCCAAATAAAATGGAGAAATTTCTTCTGGGTTGAAAATGTCTCAATATTTTATTTATAAACTTGTTTTGTGTGTCCTTTCTGAGTTCCACAGCGCCTGTTGCTTAAACAGTAGCTGCAGATCATCACACAATCACCACCTTGGCAGCAGAATTTAAAGCCACCTCTCCTATAGCAACAGGCACCAGATTATAATCGTAACCCCCTCTCTCCTTGAGTTTTTGTTCTCCGCCAGATTTGTGGTGCGCTTTAAGTTTCCTTTGGACTTTGATATGGACACTTGAATTATGTTAGTGTTTTTTTTTACTAATGTGATTAAACTTTTGATTTGGTTTTTGTCTGTTATTTAGTTGTGGCATCAGCAATTGGGCTCTAGTCTAAACCTCGCAAAAAAATAAATTTAAAAAACAAAGATGACTTTTTTCAAAGTGGGAAAATTCTCTGAAACTAGATACAGCATAACAGATAAAATTAACAAACACTTAGGGGATTAATAAACAAACATTTATTTTGACTTTTTTTTCGTTTTGTGATCATTACTGAAATATGTCAAATTAGGCTAAACACGCTTATCAACTCAAACATATTTCTTTTTTTTTTTTAAACGACCACTAAGCTGTGAGGACATGCATTTTGTTCCCTTTGATATTCAAGAGGGTTTGAAAATAGCACGGGCAGTAGGATAGACGTTTAATTATCTGAACTTCACTGGAGATAATTTGTCCTAAGGTGACATTAAGGAAAAGACGGATTCATATCCCCATCTATTCTCGTGCTCGAACATTGTGTAAGCCTCCAGCTACCAACTGTTTATCACACAGAAGCAAACATTTTTACTCCCTCTGGACCTTAACATTATTGCAATCAACTTTTTCGCCTCACCATCCGCCTCCTAGCAATTATTCCGCATTCATATACATTCACTGTGCTCTATGTGGAGCTCTGCACGCCCACATAGCAGAAAGCAAAACTTTCAGAGAGTCCATTGAGATTTATGGTTCCCTTCAAATTTATAATAAACGTGTTACCTTCTGTGAGCTGATTTAATCTTTAATTATCTGGGTTAACTTTAGTTTATACTGTACTTGTGCTAGCTCACTAACTTTGAAACAGTATATTTTAGAGGTCATTTGGTGGCATTCTCCATTTAAAACTTATGTAAGCTTTTATATTAGAATATCTGTTAAAATCTATGGAGAATAGAGTAGAGAGTGCCATCTAGAGGTCTCTGAAAATAATAAGACTGCTTCATGAAGCTTCATTAACCCATGACTTGGATCCAAGAACATTAAACAGCCTTTTTAAAAGCAAACATCTTACATTCTGTTAGATGATGTAACCTATCTCTTGACTGTGAATAGAGTCAACACTTTCCACCGACCTTTACTTCATTGCCAACTGTGGTTTGGAGTCAGATCAGAATATTTTGGATTTTTTCTTATTTTGCAAAATCCTTCAGAGCCCCAAATTCTTTTCTGCCCAGTAAGTTTAAGTATGACCTTATAAGAGTTCACCTACACATGAGCCTTAGATATGCAGCTTCAGCACGCCACCTCTCTTAAACACAAGACACTGCCCAGGGCTCTGACTCAGATACAGGCCCTTACACCCGGATAACTGAACTATCCCACTGATGTTACACCAGACAAAGAAGTCAAACAACTTAGCTGTATTCAGGACATGTATCTCAAATCTATATCAGCAATTCACAAAAAAACAATGACAATCATTTAATACAAGAAAATGGCAACACTCAACCTTCATGTGTCTTGCTACCATAACAGAGTTAAAGAGTCCTTAACTTGAGGGGGTTTTTTTTCATGATCGTGTCAGATGAAAAAAAATTATGAATATTGCTGTGTTCTTCTGTCTAAATGTGTCTTCATGTGGCTCCTGGGATGGGCTCAAAATCATAGATTATTGTTCAAATTGATATTGTGACCTATAAAGATGCTATTGTTTAATCTAAGCAGATTCAATATAGACTTTCAAAAGAGTAAAACTAGAAAATGTATTTGATTTCTTGGTAAAGGAAGAAAATTACCAAATTAATCTAACCTCCAAGAAATGTTATTTAGTTTTTATTTATAACGTCCTTTGAAATGTGAGCAAACATTTTGTTTGGCCCGCAAACTAGACTGTTTAAAGATTTTACCGCCTTGTTTACTTGATTTTGTCACCACAAGTTGAAATCATTAGTTAAAAAAGTTTTTAAAAAAAACGAGTCGATATAAGTTAGCATGTTAAGTTAACACATCAAAAATGAGCTTTTTAAACATTCACCAGAACAATCAATGTCCATAACACTCTAACACCAACTTAACACTAAAAAAAAAACACATTATCAGTTTAATAATTAAATTCACGCCTTTTGTATTGTCAACGGTATTCTTTGTTCCTTTGGGGCAGACAAAATGCATTGTGACAAAAAAAGATAAACAAATAATAGTAAGTAAAAAAATATATATATTTTTAAATCCTTTCAAAAGCCTTATCTTCCGCTGAAGTGATTTCCTAGCTGATCATAGAGTGACTTAGGCTTACATAAAGCCCTCACAATACCATCCAGCTGCTTCCTCCATATAGCTGGATGTGTGTAGCAATCATTCATCAATTCGTTCATTCATGGATGATTGCATCTGTCAGGAAGGCATTAGCACTTAGCACTGTGCGTTTGTTTAAGTATTTTCCATGTCAATCCTGCAGAATTATCAATCTTCACACACTCTCAGCAATTTTTGTCTTGCCATCAAACAAGCCTATTTAATCAATTTACATCTTTCATGAAACATGCCCTCTAGAATGGACGAAACATGCATAGAAGCAGAAGCTTCACTGGAAAGCTGAAATTATCTTAAGCAGCCCTTGGATGTACAACACGTGGCATTTGTCTGTGAGGCAAAACCAAGACAGCCTGATGTAATATTGGTTATGATGTTTAAGGAAAGAAGGGCAAAGGGAAGAGACGAGTAATGTTTCTGGCTGCATTAGCGAGCGTCTCGCCCTTAGTTGACGTTTCCTCTCATTTCTTTAATTAACTCCGTCAGGAGATGTTAAAGCGAGATGACAGCAGGGTGAACTGGGCGCTTATCAAGACTGAAGAAAATGTTAGCCTTCTCTGTCCATAAACTTAATGCATATGGACGTGCAAATCTTGCTGTTTTTAAATATTCAAAAGTCAGCTCTTCTACTGACATGACATTTAGTTATAGCAACTTGTCAATTACCATTTATTAAGCTAAGTTCATGGTTACACACTTGAACTTGTTGAACTCAAACCTTCCTGTCTTTTCCATCTTCCATAAAAACTATCCAACACAACTGAATTGACAATGTATTATACATGCCAGGGAGTGGCTTTTATTTTTTATTTTCCATTCATAAACAAAAACACACTTCCAGTGTTGCTTAGAAGTAAGATAACCTCTAGGTTTTGTCATTCACTTGAACTGACCTCTATGTGTTGCTGCTCACAAAGTCACCCCCATTAAGAATTAACAGAAACTGGAAGACTTTCTTTAAACAAAGTCTGAAATCAAATCTTTAAAATAGTCAACACTTCTCATCACTGCCGTGACAAAATATGTTATTCTTTATATGACATCGGCCAAGCTTTCATCATTGTAGTGGTTAATCTGCCAGATTGTGCGTTTGACTCCGGGACCAGGTTCTTGACTCTGATTGGATGCTGTGTTTTTATTACATCCTGGTATACTATTTTCTAGTTCTGTAGCTCCATTGAACATTTATATTTGTTTGTTTTACAAGCAATACCTGATTATTAATAATGAGTAGATAGTTTAACAATCCAAATTCAAAATATATATAAAAATAAATTAAATCAAAATGAATACCGAATACAATACCTTAGTTTAAGACATTTAGAAGGCGAAATGTAGAGATAAGTGTCTTCTGTTATTATTTGTATTATTATTTGCTTAATTTGTAATTATATACTTGTTTGTAGTGATGAGGTATCATGATACAGTGGTGTAGTGAAGACACTGTATCATGATCAGTAGATCAGAGCCAAACATTATAAAGCAGAGAGTGGCCTTTCAAAATTACAATGTATCATGATACAATTTCCTGATGTTTTTTACCAAATTTTTGCTGATGAAATCCAGCTCTACTGCTCATTTGATCCAACTGAGCCCCAGAGTCTGAACAGCTTAGTCAATTGTTTGCTAGAAATCAAACAATGGCTGAGTGAAAACACTGCAGCTAAATGTGGACAAAACTAAAACTCTGGTGATTGCTCCTCATGATAAGGTTCCAGGGTTGAGTTAGTACTTGGGTGACTTAGGTCAGTCTGTCAAACTGGTCAGTCTGAGAAACCTGGGTGTTGTATTTGACAAAGACATGTCTCTAGTTCAATACTGCAGAAAACTGAAAGGAAACTGTTTTCTTCAACTGAGAAAAATCTCTAAATTTAGGAAAATGATGTCATAGCACGATCTGGAGCTTGTAATCCATGCGTTTGTGTCTTCTCGTCTGGACTATTGCAACAGTTTGTTTTCATGTCTTAACAAGAAGGAGCTGTCTCGCCTGCAGTAATACAAAACTCTTATGAGAGAATTCTGACTCACTCTAGTAAGAGAACTCACATTTCCCTGATCCTTAAAACTCTTCACTGGCTGCCAGTTTATTTCAGGATCAATTTTAAAATTCTGGTTCTTACTATCGGAGCTATTCATGGTCAGGCTCCTTATATCAATGATCTGATCCAGCCTTACACCAAAGCTCAGGCTTTTAGGTTTGTGGATCAGATTCTACTGATTGTTTCCTGCACACGCTTCCGGACCAGAGTAAAGAAATAAGAAAATCTCCTAAGCTATGGAACAATCATTCTCTCCCTCTGCACTTGATGGATCTACTGAATCCATCAAGATGCCTCTTAAGACATTTTTATTTGTGCAGGCTTTTCCCTGATTTTCTGGGACTCCTGTGTTTGTAATATGCGTCTTGGCCTTTTAAAGTATGTATTTTAGCTGTATATTGGTTTTGATTGTTTAAGCGCTTTGTGGCCCTAGTCTAGAAATGCGCTTTACAAATAACCATTACTTACTAACTTACTTATCACCCCATCACTACTAGTCTGTGTATCAACACAGGTTGATTTCATGATTGTGACACTTTTATGAGTCACCATAGCTGTCATCAAATGTCTGCTTTGTTTGTACCGACTTTGTAAGGGAAGTTCTTTCTCTACCAACTTACAAAGGTTATGATACTCATTATCAAGGAAAATGATGTTTTGCTAACATGGTTGATTAAGAAACAAACCACTGAATTGCAAAACATGACATTTCGTTCTTGTCAAAGTTGATCTTGTACAAACTGCAATATTATAAATGTAAATAATATGTCTGTCAGCTAATTGTGAGTGAATATCTCTAAGTGATTAAGTGGCACACTTTATTAAAAGCATACAGAAGCAAAAAGGTCGTCAGATAACCTGCAGACTGCACATACTAGTCTCAAACAGTTGCAAAAGAAAAAAGTAGAGAACACAATGCAGGAATCCAACTCTGAGGAAGTGAAGAAATAAATGACACAACCGGAGGAAAAAAAGGATATGTGTACGACAAACACACTGACAGTAGAAAACTATACATGAAGAAACAAAAACAGCATCAGAAGTAAATACAGCTTTTTTCAGCAATGTTTCCAATAGCCACAACATTTTTCTCCTCATCCTGGAGCTGTGACTGAATGTTCTTTTTTTCTGTTAATACATTGTTTCAATGTTGCTCTTGAACACATCAACCTCATTTTTCACCCTTTGCAGGATATTCTCATGTCAGAATTATTGTACTCAGACATCAGAATAGTTGCTATGCTCTGTTTCTATTAGCAATGTTTTTTCATTATTCTTATCAAGTAATTTAATTTGATTTTTTGCTGAGCATCAGATGAGGAAAAACATTTCACTCTCATGTCTGCATTTTGATCTCTTTTCTAGGACCAGACAGTCACTGTTCGACAGGCAAATGTAAATATCTTAATCTTTGAGGAGGAAATTTAACTTGAATCTCGAACCTTCATGTTTGCAACATGACTAAAAAACAGAAAAAGTAACTATTTAACATCATAATCATTTGGAGGAACATCTTAAATACACCAACTAGTCTCAATGTCAACTTTCTTGTGCGAATGAAATGACTGTGTAAAAGTATTTTCCAACGATACAATCATAATCTTTCCATTGCATTGTGCTGTTGTTGCTTTAACCTTCAAAATAAGAAGATTAATGCTCGCTTTATAAAAATAATCTGTCATTTTATTTAAACTCACGAAGCAAAGGTTCGACAGCAGCTGAATCTCAAAAGTCCACTTACATCAATCGACAACAAAATCGCAGTTGTGAGGAGGCAGCGAGGAGGGGGAACAACGTGCTCACTGTAGAATTCAGGGAGTCACGGATGGCTTCTGTTCCAGTGTGGGTATTATTATCCTCACAAATGATGTCAAATCCCTGTGACTTTACTGCGATGGTCAACAGCTCTTACTCTTCTCCGGTCCATCGGGTCTGTGTTTTCTTGTAAGATTTGGACACTGAGACAAAATCTCTGCGTAGGATTCTCTCACTCATTCATTATAACTGTAACACTTCTTTGTAAAATCTGAAGCTGATTTTCAAAAATACACAATTAAAATACACGCTTTAACAGGCCAAGACAACACAGGGACAAACAGGAAAATTGCACAAATAAAAAGGTCCTAAGATGCTATATAGTATCTATCTATAGTATGAAATAGCTAATGACTTCAAAAGATTGTGAACTGGGAATCATGTATCATCATTAGTTAAGCTACAGATTATTGCATCTCTTTTTCCTCGCCACACTTTTTATCCTGTATTCCATCTTAATAGCCTTAAAATGACTTTCTGAATTATCTAGTTAAAACAACTTGGTATCGACAATCAGCACCGCAATGTCACACTTCGATGCCAAACAGTACTGAGCTGAAGGTCACAAGCCTTCAGCAGATTATGAATAAATACAATAAATGCTGCTTTCCAGAGCCAGAAACATGTGTGTGTATGTTGTCGACTTCGGAGGGCGTAATTGTCTCACAGGTAGTTAAGTATTCAATGGCGCTTGTCCTCTGATAACGCCGGGCTGGCTGCCCGACTCTTTCCTGCCAGAAACACCTTCCTTGATGTCTTGTTTGAAATGAGAAATGAATACATGAATATATATGGTTTCATGTTTTTTCCTCGACTCATACTTTACATGCAGGTGTTGCGAACTGATGCAGCTTGTATGGCTTTTTTGAGGGAACACCAAACACACTAAAACTTTAATTATTGATGCATAGCAGGGCTCTCGGACTTGAGCTCCACGGCCCATTCGTGGCCCGTGGCATGAAATGTAAAATAAGATTTGTCAAAGACATTCAGAAAATAAGAATGCTCAAAGACACATCCGCCTTCGCCAGAGTCTCCACAAGAGTTGACCTCTGGTGGCCCCCATGTTGAGTTTAAGACTCCTGGTCTACAGAGTGCACACAGCGTACCTGTATCAAATTTACTATGAAATAAGGATACAACATGGTCCTGGTTTTTAAGGGACTTCTTAGGTTCCAAGTCAATCAATTCAGAGGACTACAATAATGTTATTCGTGTATCATGGTTTGTGATGGAATTAACTAATAATCCAAACGTATTGAAAGTAAATTAATAATATTTGCCACAAAATGTTGAGTATATTTCGTTTTTAACCTATTCAAGTTAAATAAAAGTAATTAAACTCAATATTTTAATTACAATTTCTGTACTTGATATTTGGAACATTAATCCCACAATATTTACGTTCCTTTTTTACTAATTTAAAAAGTAGATTTAAAAAAAATACGCAGGTTTATGTTTACTCCCACTGTCCATGCAAATACAAGGAATTAATGGAAAGGTTGATGTTTGGTATATATCAATTTAGCTAAGTGGGTCCTATTTCTTAAATGTTTGTTTTTTAATATATTTTTATTTTCACTTCTTTTTTATTTAAAACAATAAAATCATTCATATACTGTACTGTTTGCAAACATTGCTAAGTGAGTATTTATTGATTTACAAACCGGTCTTCTTTGGTCTTGGTCTGAATGGGTCTTGGTCTCAGCACTCTTCGGTCTTGGTTTTGTCTTAATTTGGTGTTTTTGAAGTCATCATCAGCATCATTTACAAGATCAAATCAATAATAATCAAAAGAAAATCATCAATCTATCAATAAAAAAATGTTCACCAGTCAAGTGCAAACACATTCAAACTTCATATGAGCTCTTAAATGACTTGAAATACTTCAGACACGGAGCTGAAGGACGCTGACAGCATTTGATCCTCGCCTTACACCGTATGTCTTTGGAATAACCTTTTGACGTCAAAAGTCAAAACCAAAATAATGTGACATGTTTTGAAAGTAAAGGAAAAGTTTGACGTGTTTGGATCAGATCATCTGGAAAGTTTTCTCTTTTATCCTAGAGGGTTTTTTTTGTTTCTGGCTGTCTATAAGTCAGAAACTAGAAGGTTTTGGTTCATATTTTAAGTTGCTCTGATTACTGACTCGACATCAGAGGCTTCATTAAACTCTGATGTGAATAATAGATGAACCATATATGAGAGTCTTTTAATCACACACGGAATTTAAAAGGCACCGGTTTATTCTCTTCACTGCATTCCAGTTGCTTCATAACAATGTCTCTGTTGTCACAGTTGAGGTTGTTTGTAACTTTAAGTTGTTGTTTCTTAAATTCTTTGTATTTCTCACTCATCTCTCAAAGTCAACAAACCATAAATTACAATTTTGAATGCCACCCGTTATCCATGGCTTACCTTGATTACGGAGATCTGTGGAGCAAATAAAGTGTGACCTTTTTAAGTTCATTGAAAAACATTGGTTCAATCAGATTCTGATTGAAAACCAAAATGTTGATGATGCAGATATGACATATTTAGAGTCAATCTCAGCAACACAAGTTCATGCTTAAGATTCACACATGTACCTTAATGACATTGTTATTATTTAAAAGTGAAACCACTATGGAGTCCATTGTGCCCTCCACTTTTTATTACTGATGGACAGATAATGATTAATTAAGTTAAAAAAAAAGTGATGAGTGAATGAAGCTTTATTAGGCAGTGTTTTAATTTTTAGTCAGGTCGGTAGAAAATGACGTGAGATTTCAAAAGAAAGGCTGTCTAAACCAATAGATTTTAGAGAAGATAGTAGCATCCTGTGGGTTCTGAATAATAAGGTTTCATGAGGCTTCATCAACCCATGCATACAAATTAATAGCGGAATACATCTGATGGGAAAGTATATTAATCAAATGTACTTAACCACATAGTTTAGTTTAGTTATTTAAAAAGACAATGTGCAGTTACAATAAAAATATGTCTGCACCAGATTTAGCAGAATGCTAATTTCCATCTGTAAAGATGCAGACAGTTTACATAATACATCAATATACAAATAAAGCAAAAACACAATGATATAAAAAAACACAGTACAATCTTATAAGTTGCAGTACAAATAGGTGCATTCTGTTTGTTCACAGCAAAATTTGAAGCGCAGAAGTAGATAAAGTGTGACAGTTTAGTTAGTTTAGTAAGATAATTGAAAGGTTGAGAAAAGGTAACAAATATATAACAGCGACCTAACAGCTCAGTGGTTCAGAAAGAATTCACGCATGAACGAAGCTCTGTGTTTAAATTCCTCTCACTTGTACAATTCAAAGGTGTTACTTTGAACCAGATCTGATTTATATATTTTGTTAAAGAAAAAGTGTAAAGTCAGATCCAAACCTGGCGCACAACTCATCTCACACAACATGCCAAACTAATGGAGTTGTTATTAAATGAACTAAACTTTATGCAAGTCTGTCACATTTATTTCACCACTTCCTTTTTCATTGAGTGTTTACCTCAGAGAAACAGCTGCACTCTAGTGTGGATCGGCACAATGGGACTCCTTTGTTGGATTTGGTTTAATCAACAATGCACTGCCTTTTGTTTAGTCTCACTCTGTTGTGTTTCAAAGTGTAATTAAAAAAAAAAAAAGTGAAACAGTAAGTGCCACACAAAGAAGACTTCCCATTCAGTTCAATCTGTTATGAATAGCATTCGTATGTTTTAATCTCTTCTAAAACCATTCTGAGCTATCACGTGTATCTGTGGTTCTCAATATAAACGTGTAACAACCTTGTATTGATGAATCTGGCCCTGGAATGAAAAAACAATCTCATGTCTGGTGTCATGGTGTCAGAGATGAAACTCGTCTGCCCAAGTTTGGACCTGCCGCACGACACGATCTTTCTGCAGACTATGCGGACACATTTTTTGTCTTGATTTATGAAAAGGAAAAGGTTCCTTCACAAACATGTTGATAAAAAGTAGCGAGGCTGTTACGCACACCAGGGTTGTCTTTTTAACCCCATCAGAGGACTTGTCAGTGTGAACGGTCATTTGTCATTGAAGCAATGTGCCAGTCAGATAAGTCCCACCGGTTTGTAAAAGACTGCTGACCTTCCCTACGGCAACCTCGTAGTTTGTCTTCACCTTCCAGGTGCCAGATTTTTCATAGTGACAGTGTTTTTTTTCCTTTTGTTTTGCGGCTGTGCAACATTTATTTTTCGCCTTCCACTGTCAGTAAGTCTTTTCCAAAATCAAACGTTCGACTCAAGCAGCTGAATTACTTACTAAGAAAACCAATTGGTGTTGTTGAGGCAGGTACAAGCAACAAAAAAACAAGAAAATCTAAATTTGTCCGTGGTGCTTTAAGGAATAAAGAAGCGAAAACTCAAATTTGTTTATTTAAGCCCTGCCCACTAAAGAACGCTTTGTCTGGAGATAAAATCAAAGTATCCACCTCCAAGGGACTCATTGTATAAAAAAAAGCAGGTTGTGCTTACAGCTGGCTGAAGGAGGAGTGAAGAACGTTATTATGGGCTTCACCCTCGTAACCTCTTGTTTGCCGAGATTTCAGACACTGGAGAACTTTATAAAGTAATAACTTTAAGAAATGGTCACGATGAGGAACTTCCTGCATCTCAGAGAGGAAGACTTCAATATTTAAAATTTAATTTGAGTCAGAACAGTTGTGTCTTGAACAGAGCCACAGAAAATATTTGCTGACTCTAAGGAGTCCGCTGCCATAATTTAACTACTTCTACCCGTTTTTAAGAGTAATATGAGAGAGAGATAGAGTACACATGGAAGGTCACATCATTTTAAAGCAATGGGATGACACCTTTATGTGTTCTGTTATTTCCACAATGAATACTTTGAAAGTTTGTGCATCCAAATATTAATCTGGAAATTCACCACAACTCTTTCAAACAGTAATGGTTATCTTAGCTTTTTAGTTGAGGTTATCCCTACAGTCATTATTTAAGAATTGTAGCTTAGTAAATTTCATACCAGGGGGTAACTTGTAGACTTGGCAAAGTTCCTAAATTGTTGCAGAATTCTTCACTTGTGTGACTTTTTTTTTCTTTACCACGCACTGCCTATCAATTGTTGTCAGTTTCGTCAATATTTCCGGCTGACCTCTAAAACAACAAAGTTTCTTTACTGCACAATCAGACGTTTTGTTCAATAACACCTGCTCATTTTTATTTTGGCTTGAACACATCCTAACACCGGCACGATGAGTTGAAACAACCTTGTTATGAATGCGAAGAGCTGTCAATGCAGCCGCTCTCACGCTGGGTTTGTGTCTCCACAGTCACTTGTTTGGGGTCTACATATCTTCCCCGACCACCCAGGGAGTGAGACGCAACCCTGCTGAGTTTCATATGTTTTCTCTTGCGTGGAAATAGATTGTTTGTATAAGAAAAAAGGAATTAAAAGAAGGAGGTGAACATGTTTTGGCCTTTGACACTATTTGTTTGCTTTAGGCTCATTTTATTTCACAAATGTTAAAGAAAATGTCTACGCTAACCAGCTGATGATCTATTTTATGGGAGCGTATATTCCAAAAATCACATTCACCTAAATCAAACCAGAAATGTATAACTTTGAACATTTATGTATATACAGTACATTGAGTTTTTTCTTTGCTTATTGTTCATTTACAATGTTTGTGTCTGCTGTTTTGAAACTGCCAGACCAGTTCAAAATTAATAATTTCAACATCTTGGTTGTGTAATGGAAGTAACTTTAGTTCACTTTGTACGGTGGCCCTGAAGGGCAAAACGCTAAATAAAAATTTGAAAAAGCTAAAGGGCAACCCCAAAACTAAAAGCATATCTACAAAAGGAAACTTAAAGCTGTTTTTATGTATTGTGTTTTAGTTTGTGTTATTGTTGTTTGTCCTTCTGAGCCACCCACCATATATGTGGTCTTAGTCAGGTTACAATACAAGTCTATATTTTTCTTACAAAATATATAATCTTGTTAATCCTGAAGAGCATATTTGGAGTATAAAAAAGTAATTTATATTGTAATTTGGAAACTGTTAACTTTAAAATCATTTTTAAGCAGCCTCTGGCAGTAACACCCTATGTGTTTTCTCATCCAACACATAATATGAAAATTAATGTAAATTCTGCCTCAAAATATTTTAAAATTAGCAAATACAACTTCATCTGCTTCTCGTCGTAGGCCCTCGTGAGTTGGAAATAGTTTGCTGATAATCTTGTACTGCCATCTGCTGGAAGTATCTAACACTGCACAACTGCAGCGCGTCTTTTGATTCAGAAAAGTGATTATTGTATGGATAGATTTTACTTCAACACGAAGAGCTCGTATAAATGAATGATCCACTTCCTGGTAAAAAATATTTTATTTCTCTCACATCAAATTTGAAGGCACATTTTCAATAAACATAATGGATCGTATTAGTAATGACATTATCCATCATGTTCTGTTTGATGGTGTAACTGATTAAAATACTTTTGATTGATTTGATTTAAGGCAGCGTCATCAAATTTGACGCTGAAATGAATAATGTTGCAGCTTTATTGTTTGAATGATCGTGATAAAAATATTATAGTACATATATGTACACTTGGTTTTTTTGGGGGGAAAAACCTTTATATATGTATTACAAAGAAAAAAGAAAACTATTGAGACACTTTATTATTATTGACATTATTTAACCAGCAAAAATTGATGACAGGATAAAATAAAAGCAATTTTGGATTTAATTTCTATTACAAAGATTACAAAATTAACAACTTATTTTAAGTGTGCAAGTGAGTTAGCGAAATTCTAACTTTTATCATGATCAATAATACTGCAGTGCCTGCAATATTTGTACAGTTTTTTCTGCCAATAATAAAACAGTAAAAATGAAACACAGGAGACAAATCATCACTGCAGTATGTCAGAAAAAGACATTGAAATGATGAAAAAAAAAAGGACATTACAAATAACGTGATGTAAAAGGCATCACTTCAGCTTCCAGCACTCTGGTTCAAATCTTACAGTCCACACTTGCCTCCCAACAGTCATTAGCGGTAATTGCATCGTGCATCTGTTCCTGTTGCACTCGAGCGGATTATTTCTCCTTCAGATGTTTCTCCATTGTTCTACATGTGCTGTGCGTCCATGATGTCCAGATACTTGGCATCAATTAGTCGAGGAAGTAGGCTGGTCCTGAGGTACAACAGGGAAATAAAAAACATAATAAAATATCATGTCAGTTTTTTTTTTAACTTCCTTGTAACCGCAAAATGCCTATTAGTACTTAATGCATTGTAATAAGTAATACCTTGTCTCTGCATTTAACCTTCTTTAACCAGCCTCAGCACCAAAGCTACCTCAATTATCTTCACTGACTACAGCCACTGACCTCCTCTAAGACCACCACCGTTGCCGTGACGGACAGCTATAAATCTGGCAAGCCGATCAATAATGAATTTCCTGTCTACTTTGAGGGCATCACAGCAAGAAACCGTGCACTATTAATGTCCGTCTGACACCTTGACGGACCGACGATCCCACATGTTGGCACCTGCATCGTGTGATGTCTCTGGATTTCGTCATGTATTGACTTGGTATCAACAGAGAGGATCATCGACAGAAGGAGTGTAGTAAATATTGAAAACATATATAGAATTCACTTCTTGAATCGAAGATAAAGTTTAAGAATAAACTAGGTAATGTCAAATTATTTATGACAACAAACTAACTTGAAATTCATTCCGTTTATTAATTTATTATTGTTTGTATTGTTTAACCTTTGTGTTATCTCACTGTCAAGCTGAGGGTTGTTCACCTTGACTTAGAGAAAACACAAGGGATACCACAAACACATTTGTTTCCAGCCCTCGGGTCACCTTGACCCAGAGATAAAACAAGGGTTGGGGGCTAATGCTCTTTTTCCTGTTTTGACTTATTGTTTTTTACAATTCAATGGCACAATTACACAATTGTAACATCCTTAGTAAGAATATATGTTGTTTTTTTCCATTTGTCATGAATTGTCTTAAGGCCCCTCATAACAGTGATGGAACATAATGTTGCCCCTTGAGAAATGTAATTGCCAACCAATAACTTAGATAATAATATATAATTCATTCATTTTCCTCATTAATTATAAAGCTTTTTTGTTTAGTTTTTTTTTTTCATTTATGTATTATTGTTATTGCAGATCTACCCCTCATATTCTGGCAGTTTTTTCATGGAGCCCTTCACAGGTAATAACATCAATTTTAGCTGTTGGATGATACTTTTAAAAAGCAAATATTACTTCTTCAAGCTTGTGTCATTTTACCTGATAGGGACGAGCAATATCATCAGAAGCGGGAAGACCATCTTCATGTATGGCAGTGGATACATTCCAAAAGCACAGAGTATGGTGAGCTGAACCATCTGTAGGCCTGTGAAGAAGTGGACCTTCCTCTGAGGCACACGGCGGATGTAATGAGTGGGAGGATAGGAAGTCTACAAGAGTGGGGGAAAAAAAAACGAGTTGCAGCGTATGTTGCAAGAATTTGCACTCTGGCCTGTCAGCTGAAGTGCTCACCTGTTCCTTCAGCAGGAGTGCCATTCGGTCCACCATCTGGTTCCCGTCGAGAGAGGTGGCAGCGATGTAGAGGAAGAGGCCGTAGAGGACGGGTTTTGGGATCCACTGCAGGGGGAGGGGCAGCATGTAAGCAGACAGGCCGATCAGGATGTTCGCCGCCAACGAGGTCAGCCTTGTTTCTTTCACACTGACGATTCTGCAACACCAGGAGAGAGAACACTTACATTAAAGGGCCATGATTTTGGAGATTAATTCAATTAAAATCCGAAGAAGGTGAACGTTCTCATTCAAGGCAACACAACTCTTTTTTGAAGAATCTCTTGTTCAAAAAAGGTTAAAGGATCATGATTTTGTAATGATTACCTTGTATTTACAGGTCAAGGATTCTCTGGTGTTTGTTTCTTTTCAAACAGAAAATGGTTTTCATAGCCTTAACTTAAGAGTCATTCAAGTTCACCTGTGTTTTATGTGGCAATTCCATGTGGATTTCGAAGGCTTTTGGAGGTTTGGTCATTTAATTGTGGCGTCTCACTCTTGCTGCTTGGTTCGGACTACTCTGGAATACCACAGTGATGTGTTGAGGGGGGTTCATGAAGCCGTATCCTCTTAAAAATGACGCCGCCACCTACTGGATGGATGGATGTGTCTTACGATAACAGAACCTAGTTTTGATATTCAACTTATTTTTTCTGTTCCAATATCTTGTTTAGGTGATGATTTCCGTGTAGGGTAAATATGGCAAAAGGAAATTGTAGAATATAAAGTGCACTATATATACTTGCAGCTGTGATTATCTTCATGTTCTACCTTGTGTACCAGTGGATATTTGTAAGCGCTGCTGATGGTAATGGACCTCCAGTTAAGATGAGTGTGATGAGTCACACTAATGCTGTCTTTTGATGTGAGTTTAAGCACCTGCTTACACAATGTGATGATGTACTGCTTGACTATACTTTAGATCTTGAACAAACAAACAAATAATCTCTATATAAAGGTTCAGAGTATGAGTATAATATATGTCCACGTATAATATGTGTGAATCACTTGTTTGCGGTTTTTGTTGATGACTGAGTAATGTTATTTTGAATCATGAAGTTAATAACAATTAAATATCTGTTAAAACAATATATAGCTGAATAAATTTTAAGGCTGGGAAAGCAGTGGTCAAAATTGTTGATTCATTTGTTATTTTATCCTTTAGAAAACACTTGCTATAACATTATGTGATCTGTTAATTATACTTAAAACATACAGTATTTTATATATATGTATACTGTACATACATTAATCAACCATTTCTCATGTGATAATGGTCTGAACTAGTGATGGTGTTGACGACGCTTCATGAAGCAGTATTCTTCTTTTCATAGACCACTAGATGGCACTCTTTTCCATAATTATTGGATTTAATGTTTCATTAAGCTTCATCAGATCAGTAAATGTCAGGATTTTAATGTCCGTTCAAAATGTATACGACCGAATTTCAATTAGATGCTGATCGACCCTGGTCTGTGAAAGGCGCTTTACAAATAAAACGTACTTATCCGACCATGAATTCAAATAGGCAACTCTCCACTTTGATCAATGCCATGTTTTCTTAGGCAACAGTCCATAGCCAAAGTAACAGTGACTTGAATGTAGTGGCGTTTGTTCTTTTAAACCGTTATTTTTAGCAGCAATAAAATAGAGAACATTTATTTATGGTCCATTATCTTACGTGGTGTAAACATGTCCGTTCTCGACGTGCTGCTCTGTTTTTGCCAGCTGGCGGGCATGGAGGGATGAATGTGGGAAGGCGGCGTGCATCCACGGCAGCCCCAGACACGACATGCCGATATTGATAAAACCCGTCAGCACCAAGTCCCAGTGGAATGTCGTTCCTTTAAGCAGCCTAAAAGGAATTTTTGAAGGATAAGTTTTTATTTTGACTTCAGCACAAAACAAAATAATCAAGTCTTACTTGTGTTCTGGCACATGAGTGAGCGAGATGACAATGTTTTGGTCAATGAAGATGAGCAAAGCCAGGAGGAAGCCGAGACCTGCGCAGCTGAGTACGTTCATGCCTGACATGTTGTCAAAAGCAGGGTAATTGAAAATCCGGCCGTCATGGACGCTGAACACAGGAACTGTCGAAAAGAAAACAAATCAATAAATAACTATGAAAATACCCGTCAAAGCACCTTGCACACAAAACTAACACTATACTCATTTTAAATACAATATCTTTTTGAAGTTACATTAATATCAAACCTGAATGAGAAAGCACTGCTACCTTTATGGTTAGGGTTTAAATAGAAACTATATAATGTAACATATACGTATAATCAACATTACATGTCAATACATTTTTAGTTTTTATGACGTATGTATAAACGTTGAGAAATATAAGAGTCAAGGAATTTACATTTCAGATAAAATAAACTGTATTAATGTGTTTTAGTTTCAGTTTATCTGTTGAATATTACTAGGCACAAAATATGCATGTATTATCATTTAAATTCCAATACAAATTTTAAGCAGTAAAATGTCTGTTCCTGTTTATCACCAATGACCCGCAACCATCACTTGACAGGGAGATATATTTCCATCCGTCTCCTGATGATTTAAGATATGTGAGAGACATTCTGTGCCGAGTCTCTGGAGAACTTTCTCTTCAGCTTCTCGACTTTGACGGATCGCACTCACGCTGTATGTCAAGGAAGAGGTAGGAACCGATGAAGGAGAATGTCACCACGGAGATAGGCAAGGCACAGTCTGACACCACCTCTCTGATTCTGCTGTTCAAATATGGGCTGTGGGAAAGGAAGTCGTAAGAGTTTGACAGGCATCACATGAACAACTTAGCATTTCAGAGCATACAGTATACAGTAAAAAATGAATATAAACTATGACTGAATTTAAGATATGTGCCTTTGAAATGTGTTTCTTTATGATAAGTTTGGTACAAATATAAGTACTGATATATAAGCTTTTTAATTGCAGGTGGAAATGATGACACAATACAATATTAGTATTTTGATTTTTCATACCTTCTCTTGATGAGATACAGTGCGTAGCCAAACCACAACGTCCCGAGCATGAGCAGCAAACACAGCACTGGTCTTTCTCGAGTGCACAACACCAAGGACTCAGACAGGTAGATCGGTGGCTGCACTGGGCCTGTCAGGTTTGTCTGGTTCACTTTTTCCAGAATTGAAGAGAACTCCTGCTGCAATACCGTGATGTTTGTAGTCCCAAGTTGTGGTCCATAGTAGTATTGATGGAAAACTATGAGGTGGTAAACAAGAGGAGGGATATTAATGAAATATAAGGAACAATCATTTTTAAAGAGCGTTGCTTTGTTTTAAAACCAGACAAACTGATGTGTATTTACTAGTGATGGGTTTTTTAACCCTTATCTTTATTTAGTAAAACTGTACAGAAACATTTCAAACCTCACCTCATTTAAACTGATTGCGCCACCTACTGACGTCTAAATATAGAAAACTGTTTCTTGAAGCTTCCCAGCTCATCACTATTTTCCACACAAGCAGCTTAGAAAAGTACACATTGTGAATATTTACTTTAGGAAATACTACAGTAGAGGCAGGTGGTACCATATTTCAGTTTTCAAAAAAACATTTTTTTTGAAAGGTGAACTTGTAATCATATTTTTTTTGAACCAGCATAAAAACAGAAATATGTACAGTATTTGATAATTAAACGCAGAAACAATCAAAAATTGTTAACATGAATCAACGTCAATTCTTCTTTCTGCTTCATTGCAAATTTTCAAAAGCCTCAAAATAGCACCAGTGATGGTCAAATGAAGCTTCGTGAAGCAGTGTCATGTTGTTTAGAGGTCAGTAGGTGGCGCCATCAGTTTAAAAATGATGTGATGTTTCATTAGAAGAGTTGTTCAAAACAAAGGATAACAATGCAGACACTGCCATCTAGAGGACTCTGAAAATAATGACACTGCTTCACGAAGCTTCATCAGACCATCACTAGATGGCACTCTCAGATGTAACATAGTTTCTTAAACTGAGTGTGCCACCTACTGTTGTCTAAAAAGATGTGCACTGCTTCATGAAGCGTCATCGGCACGTCACTAGAATTTATGTCTCCAAAAATTGGAAAAGAAAGAGTGAGCTTTTGTTGCTCCATCTCTTTGCTCTCCACTAATAAACCCACAATAAAAAGAAGGAATTCAATAGCAGTCATAATATAAACAAAACTGGATTAGTACTCTGGTATCCTAAAGACCTTGTGAAGGATGTGTGTATTTGCTCTGCAACATTAACCCCAGCAAACAAGCAAGAGGACAGTGCGAAACTTTCCTCTGTATGGGAAGCAATCAAAGTGTGCTTAATGTAGTCTGACTCACTTTTGACGGTGCCTTTAACTGCATCCCCGACAAATGCAATGGAGATGAAAAGTGCAATGACTTCTTCTGTTGAGCTGTGAGATAATGGAAATAAAAGAGGCCCAGCATGATCATTCATGTCAAAACAGGTTTTGGAACCAAGACATAACACATTCAAGGTGGCGAGATAACAAGGGAACAATCAACAACATTAATGGTAATGGAGGAAAAGAGGAAGCCGTAACAGATTTGGGTTTTCTTATCAACGACCTTCCCCACCTGCTACGCCAAATTCTGCACAGCTAAAAATTGGTCTAGCCTGCAGCATGAGTGTCTACCAATGCTTCGAAATAAAGATTCAAATTTATACAACGATTTATCTATTCATTATTGGTTTATTTTTTGCTTATCGTTGGAAATAAAGTTGCTGTCATTTGTACGAACTTTACATGAAAAAAAATATTTCAACCAAAAAATTTAAATTTATTATTTTCTACAACATAATAATTATCTAAATATCCTGACAAGATAACTGACCTTTTGTTCATATTGCTTCTTTTCTTGAATTTTGTCCAAAAAAACAACTTGTTGTTTGGCTGGAGAGATTATTCAAGACTTTTCTTCAGAATAATATCTTGAAACGGGGAATTGCGTCTTAAGTCTTTTGCATCTCTGCATTATTATTGTTTGAAAACAAATATAATAAATAAATAATAACAATAATAATGATTATTATTATATTATAATTGTAATTATACTGATTGTTGAGGTTCAAATGAGTTTTTCTTCCGTGTCCTTGTGTTTTTACCTAATTTACGCTGAACCTAATGAAACATCAGCTACACAAACACATGGTGTAATCCTTAAACTTTACCGTTTAAAGAGCTTCATCAGCAGACTGACGTTGAATAAACCTCCAAGGATGAGGAACAAACTGTTCCACAAACCGATGCAGGCGTAGAAGGCGTCAAAGTCAAGATCGTAGTCGTCACAGATGCCCCTGATCACTGCCAGAGATATTGATTATAAAATGGTTAAATTACATGAATTTACATACATCTTTGACCCCGAGTATAAACTGATACACACCACTTATGAAGATAGCCAGGGGAGCTGTGGTCAGTGGAATGACTAGAGGCGCGCCGGCAAATAAAGAATAGACGACACCTCCAATACTCTGACCAATGATGGTTTTCTGCACGTCTGCCAAGACCAAGTGAAATATTCATGCTTCAACCTATCACGGTTTAATACATGGTGTTTTTGAAGGTGTGCAGTCACACTCTTCACGTACCGATTTCTCCTCTTGTGCTCTCATCATTCAGCGATCCGAAGGCAATAGCTGGCAGAAGGATGGCGATGTAGAGAAAAATGGCAGTCGTGGTGTACTTGAGCAGACAGCGGTCCTTCCCTGTCAATCCTAAATGAATCATTCAAAGGCTCATTAAACATGATGAAGTCTCTTAAAATGCCTTCTATTTCTGTCAAATGATTCAGAGGAAAGCTGAAATACCGTCTGTGAAGTCTGAAGGATACAGACGCAATCTGCGTCGAAGGTCATCGTAAACGCCTTTCCCCACTTTTACAAAATCTTTGCACTGTTGGAAGAAAAAGGCGGAATCAATCAGGCACTAAAGAGACAGCTGGAAGACATAAGTGCTCTGTTAGCAGGGAGGTTGATCATAGGATAAAAAAAAAAAGTGTGTGTTTAACACTCTTTAAGCTCTTTCTTGCCTGAGAGGAGCAAGAAGTGGAGAGGCAATGTCTGACAGCGACATCTTGGCTGCGATAGTACATGGGTTGGCAATTTTAAGATGCTACGATGACATGGGACGAGCTGTCTAACTGCGCTGCAGGATGATGGTGAATAACGTTGAAATGCCAAGCCTGTCATTTTTTTTGACAAAAAATGTTATTTAAGGTGCATATTTCCTGTCAAATAAGAAAAATAAATACCGAATAGTTCCGATATGTTCATTTTTAGCATAATAAATGCACTGGTTTTATGGTGCTGTTGAATTTAAATAAGATATCAGCGCTTGAGTGTAATAATGTCTAATGAATGTCAACACAAAAGCCATAAATCTGATTAAATCCAACCTGTTCCCAGCCTGTTTTCATGGCCACAAATATGGTGCCTTGGCTTCTCCTCTAATCCCCCATTGAGAGACCACATTTCCTCCTAATTTAAAGGCTGCACATAATTAAGTATTTAGTCATTACACCACGGTGCACATTTCTCTTCCAAGTTCATGGTAGCCTTGGCAGAATTTACGTTCTGTTGCCCAGCGTTTTTTTATTTTCCTAAAATCTAATAAAGTGCACAGCACCCAATATACTTTATTTTACTCTCCAGATAGTTTCGAGATTGATTAATGGAGAACCATGATGGTGTTCTCAACATGAGGCAGGACATATTTTTAGGATGCTATTTTTAAACGTGATTATGTAAGCGTGATGCACATCTCAAACCTCTAGGTTCTTGCCCTTGCGAGGATCTGAGTTGTCCACTTCCTTCTCTTCTTGCTTGTTGTCGGCGATGCAGAGCTGCTTTCGATGATAGAGTAACTCCTGTTTGAACTCCTCCTCCGTCTTGGTCTCCAGAAGTTTCTGTCTGAAGGAAATGTCCGAAAACATAGTCGCAAAGGTTCGACCGAGCTCAATGGCGGACTTTGTGCTTTTCTGTAAACAAAAATACAAATGAACTGAATATCTGTTAACTTTCATTGAAGATTGTAGATTCTAATATCTGATTTTTTTATCAACCATTTCACAAGTTTTACCGTTCTGGGAGGAGTGAGAATGAGAATGACAAAGCGTGCTTCTTGACAATTTGCTCCCCAGTTCTGAGGCCGCTCCAGACGGACAACGCAAACATGCCGTTTCTGTAGCGACCGAACGTTAGCACTGAAATAAATGAGGCATTATTTAAAAGTTGAACATTGAACTTTTTCAGGAAATGTCATCGCTCAACTGTGAATAAACTCACAGAATACAAAGCCAGGACTGTTGGTATCGGATGCCAGTCGATGTAGAAGTGACACCTTGAATGGTATCTGTTAAAAGATGGACTGTTGACAAAAGTTTACAAAGGTAAAGTTAGTTTTTGTGATGGAAAAGTAGTCTAAACACCAATATTTGTTCATGATTACCATCGCATTCTCTTCCTCCTGCATCTGTGAATAGTGAGTTCATGACATCCTCAATGTCAAAATCGCCCTGGTTGTCGTCGACGACATGAGTCAACATTCTCCGAAGGACATCGTCCAACGTGGCGGATTTTTCATCGAGTAAAATGCTGGCCTGCTCCAAGAAGTTGTCCAGGTCTCTGTGGGCACGTACTTCCTCCTGGAAGTTCATTGGCTTCACATACTTGTGGAGGGAGAGAGGAAAGTACAGGTGAAATGAGTCAACGACAATCACTGCTCTTCTATCACACATTAAAGGTTGATTTGTGCCTAATATTTATTTTATTTTAGAATAAAATATACAATAAGCCTAAAGATTTCATGCTGTTCTTTTTCAAACAGTAAAAAAACAACAATATTTTACCTTTCTGGTTGTGTTGAGAAGGCCGTACCCAGGAATGCCATCTTCTTCTGTGACCAAAAAGCAATGAGTAAATTTAAAAATGTCGCTTCACATAGCATTTAATAACCATTGTTACCATCTTTCCTGAACTAATGTTGCCATAGAATCCTATTGTTGATTATTTGAACTACAATCTGATTTAATTTTCAATAAACAAGTTTGTTACAAGCTTATTACAGAAAGCGTATCACATTAAACATTAGATGATAAGATTTCATGAAACAACTGATATGGTGTCTTCATTTGCGATCCACTAGATGGCAGTCTCGACAATGCTCTACAATTCTTGGCTTTGAACCAATAATTATAATTTTACAAAACAGAAAGCATCATATTCTAAACTCTGAATATCGATAAATCGTGAAAACTGAGCGGTATAAACTTAAAATCACAATGGAATATGAATTTAATCCTTTCAGGGTATATTATTGATTTTAAAATGATTAAGTGTTTCTTAAATTGTTTTGAAATCCATTAGCAAAGCAAATCTCCTTCTTCCTGTTGTCTCTGTGCTTGCGGCCATTTTCACTCTAAGGCAGGTGCAATGAGATCAACGATGGTAGGACAGTATTCTCCAACAAGGGGCCAAATTGTATTCAGTCTACTGTTAATACAAATATACTGTGCAGATGTATCATAAAACTTCATCATCATTGAGCAAATCATTATGGACGCTGTTAATCTAATTTGAAGACTCAAAGAAAATAAAGTGAATCGAAACAGCGTCTTCATTTCATATTTGTAATATCAATATTCGGTTCTCATCCCACCTGAAAGGCTGATATGGATCTGGTTGCCATTGATATGGTCCTTGCCTGCGACGCCTGGATTTTTTCCATCAGCAAGCTCTGTGAAGAGAATCATCCCAATTAGCTTTAGAACTCATTAATAACTAAATATGTTTTGTCAGTTTGGGATAAGACCTACTTCCTAGTAGGTTAGATTCACTTAACACAAATGTTTACACATTACTAATTTGCTGTGTTAAGGAATCAACAATAGAAGAAACTAAATATTAATAATATAAGTATACCTAGTATACCTGCATATCTTAAGCTTATTTATAAACACATAATAAGACACATTTTCGCAGCAGTTGAAAAAATCTTTGCAAATGAGAAAACTTAACTTGATATAACTAAAGCAAGAATGCAAACCTCTGACAAGGAACCCATTTCAAATGATACATGATACAATGAACATATCTGGAAGTCTGAGATGAGAATAAGAATAAGCATGTTTGGCTTATTTGCTGTGTAATATGGCAAATTTACATAGAACAAAATTAGATTACGGGCCCCATTATTATGTTGGCATACTTGTGTCAAAGGTTTTAGCTGTCAAGAGCTTAACACACTGCTGGTTGTTATCATTATTTCCGCTGCTCCTCATTGAGTCAATGAGTATTTTTTGCCATTATTTATTCTATAATGAAGCTCTCAGCACAAGAACGAGGGGACTTACCATTAAATAATTACCATTAATAATATCAGCAATAACATTCCACTTCCATCGCCGACATAATTTATTTTAAATTTATTTTTGTTTTTCCTTTATTGCATTTTGTTATTTAGTTTTCTTTTCTAACAACATTTTAAATGATCTAGTCATGAATTATTGTAAATATACACAAGCTGTATTTAAAAAAATTAATAACTATATTCCACTTAAAATCAAACAAATAAAATCAAACCATTTTTTGTTTTAAAACTTATTTTTAATTCACAATGTTTTATCATTATATATTATTATATTATATTATTTGTTTGTTTGTTTGTTGTGTAGTGTTCGGTCTGATGACAACAAAATAGCGGAGAAGAAGTTAGCTCGTAGTAACATTTGTTTAGTAAGGAATTGAGTATTTTCTACAATCTCATGCAGAAGGATATCAGAGTATGAATGTGTACTAACCCATTTCTTGGAAAACATATCCATTCTTGGAACTCCCGGATGATGGAGCCTCTATGAAAGAAATCATATTAAAATAAGCATTTCAATAAGTTTCAAGAAATGTAGACACAATTGATGAGAAATATGTAGGAGTTATAAAAATAGGTTTTTGCTCAAGATTTGCTCGCATCTCTCTTGACTACTCTCTGCATTCCATTCACAGGGATTAGGCAAATTACTAGCAGTGTAAGAAACAGATAGAAAATACATAACAATGATGTGGGAACCAGGCAACCAGATTTGTGTATTCTATAGCTACATTGTCTCTACACAACAAACATACATGAAGTTATTGTTACTGTGGAAAATGGTGGTTGGTCACAAAAACACTATTTTGGTTTTAATTTCTCTTTCAAAGAAATCCAGGTTGTTAAAAATGTGAGATATTGGAAAATAAAAATGTAAAGATCCCAAGGTTTCAATGAATCAATAAATATATTTGACAATACCCAAGTTTCTGGATACTGATTTTTAAAAACCCTGTTGTGCTAATCCAGTTTCAACTGGACTTTGTGAGTAAGCACTACTGCCAACAACTGTCCCATTGACTGAATTTGACAAAAAATGAAAAAAAAAAAAGTGTAATAACAGTAGAATTACTATGATTTGACGTATCCATTTTGAGAGAAGGGCTTTTTATCTGGTACTTTTTTATGTATCCTTGAAAATCCTCTCAGTAGATTCTTGTAATTTAAATGTTGAGATGAAATGTTGCCTGACGTTATCTTTGAGCTCCTGCAAACAAGACAGGTTTGTGTGATAAGAACAGTTGTTTAACATTTGTAGAATTTGAAAATAAAACAACATGCCGGAAGAGATTTCGCTCAGAAGCTACTATAGTCAAAGACATCAGCAACTCAAAAGTGACTTTGAAACTGAAACAGACGGTAGATTAAGTGAAACTCCATGAGGACTGTGACCTTGTCAAGAGGTCTCAGTTCCCCTGGTGAAAGTATTCCAAGACATAAAATACTGTTCTTCCTCGATAAGGGGAAAAAAAAAGAATAGAGGAACATGTGTGAAAATGTGTTACAAAAATACTTTCTTTTGCCCACTGGCAACAAAAAACATTATATTCACCAGCTGGGAGTGATGTTTGTACAGTCGGTCTTGTATTTCTGGAGAGAGGAGCTTCTTTCTCCGCCTGTGGCTGAGTGTTGCTCCAAGGGATGACAAGTCAAGGCCGTATCTCAAAGCAGATTAGACTGAACATTCCCAGGCCTCTTCTACTTCACAGGTGTTAACACAGACCGCAGGGAGCCTCAACAAGCTTCTTGTAGCTTCACACGGCGAAAACTGTCTGTGTGATTTAGACTTTTAGAGTCATGTCTCATAAAGATAAAACGCTGTGTACACATCTATCACTCGTGCATCTAATCAACATGATGGAGATAAAGGAAACGATTAAAATTTGATGGTTCCCTTTATGACCTGCTGAGTTTGCAATCTCTCTACAAAGGATTTGAGTTATTCTGCGTCAGAGCCGTGGACTTCTTGTACTTCCAAAATGGTGATGGTTATGACAGGTTTTTGGGGACTGCATTTTCCACGAGGGACACTCGTTATACCTAAAAATAGTTTGCCCCACTAACCTGCTGGAGAACTTTAAGGGTCAAACCATTCCACATATTGACCCAGAGATTGTCCAAAGCCATTTTTTTTTACTTTTCGAGTCAAGACTGTTTTATAGCATTTGTGCTCTTGACATACAAAGTTCCACCTTCATGGCCCAGTGGTTATTATTGGATGTTACATGACATTTCCAAAGCAAGCGTACCTGTGTGTTGAATGGTCAGTGATCTGACTTCTTCAGTTCTATGATCTTAAATCCTCACAAATGCACAGTCAGACAAGATAATTTACCGGATATTGTTAATCACATACTCGCCGGAGACTTTCATTCCATTTTGTCATCCGTGTTATGTTCATTTTTAAGATGGGGGTGTAGATGTAAATGTATATCAACCAATATCACGTATGTAATACTAATGGTTCTCGTACATTTTGGGGATAAAAGACAGACGAAGACAGACTCCGGTAGTTGTTGAAACTTAATGAAGAAGTTATTTTCTGATTCCACTATCTGTCACTCTCTACAATCAATTGATTTAAACAATTTAATTTATAACCGAGTATTCTTTAAAAACATTTCCGAAACTGCAATTTCGCAAAGATGATAAATTTCATTCCATACTTGGTATTTGTTCTATCATTATGATCGCAAGTTCATACATTTTTGTAAATTATGTTTGAAGTCCTTTTACTGCTTTTTCTTTCACACAAATGATCACCAATGACATTTTCAAAGATTAAGAGGCAGATTCAGGTAATTGTAAAGACATGATCACAGGTCATTTAAAGCATCAGTTCTTGGATCTTCTCCCACTTAGTCTGTGAAGAGACAATTCAGCTCATCTGAGGCTAAACCCTGACAAAAGGTTTTCCTGTCAAACGGTTACTATTTTATGCACCTGGTGCATGCATGGCTTGGTTTTGAAGATGTGCTAAAATGACCTGATTGAAGCAATGTATAACAATACTGCCACCTCTGTCGTAACATAATACTTTACCGCTTTACATGTGGTAAATAAAACACGACTTTTTGATGTATGCCACAAAGGCATTTCCAAACAAATAGTTATACCTTATTTTTAATGTCAATTGTGGGTATTTTTTTCTTACCCATTATTAAGTATGAACGAATTCACTTACTGTTTTGGTTGTGAAGTATAATGTATTTTGTTTTGCAACATGTAATGTTTGTTTTGATTTAAGCTAGCCCTGTTATATTCAATAACATTAATACAGATATCCTTCTCAAAAAAAGTAAGGTTGCCATAGTAACTTTATTAGTCTTTTCTGCCTTATCAGTTGACTGATATTAACCTCGAGACACCAACTTGCATCCTTGCTGCACAGTCGACAAAACACCAGGATTATATTAAACAAGGTCAGTAGAAGGAATACAATGCTTTACAAACATCCATTTTGTAAGAGCTAAACAATATGTTGTACAATGTATTTCCCTAGATAATGCTTCATTTCACTTTCACCAGCGAGAAAATAACTGTGTGTACACTTAAGTGTCTGACAAGTGACAATGTACACATTTAGACAACACAGGTAGAGCAAATACAGGAAAAGGAGAATCACACCTCATTCCACTTCAACACCTCAAAGACATTATCAACAAATATTTGCCCAACCAGTGAAAACAGAGATGGACCTAAACTGAAGTGAAACATCAGAGCTTTTATGTATCAGAATGAGTTAGAAAAATGTCAGTCAAAGTTAAGCCTTGGAGACTTTTTTTCTGGTTATAATCTTCTTAGTCCCTGTGAACCTTTTTTCTTTAACCCATTAGAGGCAACAAAAATTGGAGCCATAATATTTATTCAAAGTATTTTTTTATATAACAATGGTTTCAAAAATAAGGGTACGAATATAGGATGAATATGGTCTCCAACTTGCATTCAATATATTGTGAGATTAGGCACCAGGTATGAACGTCCACTGTTAAACGGTCTGCTCAATAAAAATTATTCCATGACATGCATGGCTACGGTTTATTACTTTAATGTAAATATTGACACTGATCATCTCCGGCTGGCTTTCTCTCTCCACCGGCTACTGTGTTTTCAAGTAGTGAGAACACCAAACAACAAAACAAAGTCTGAAAGTAAAAGAAGATTTAGAATCATTGTCTTCCTTGGAAATGAATCCCACGTGCTGCTGAACACTCCTGAAGTGTTCTTGAACGCCTCAAGCAGATACTCCATCAAGCCACACTGGGGGGTTTCTACCAGACTTTTGACACATGGAGTTTCAAGTTGCCTCTTTAAAGGACCTTCTAACCCCCAACCCGGTAAAAAACTTACCAGAGGGCACAAAATGGAGGACCTTTTTGTTTTCCATGTTCTTGCGATTTTCAGGTGAGCAGACTTCTGGAGGTCAGCCCATCATCATTGTCTAGCTAAACTCTGAAGTCTCCCAAAAAAAAACTCCCTGGTGGTATCTTCTCAAGACCCCAAGACACACACATCTACTGAGTTAGAATTACCTCCTCTAGCAGCACGTGGGTTTGGGGGAGGAAGTGGGAGGGCGCATAGATAGTCATGACTAATGCTGCGGGGTGTGTTTTTCTCTCCCGGGTCCTTGTGCCTATTTTAAAAGCAATGTGGAAGTTTAGTTTGTAAATACTGCATGTGGGCTTTGACCATTGGTGGATCACTGTAAGTTGAAGAAAGCCATGTTTAAAAAAGGCAATTCCAACTATTGTTTGATACTCATTTTACTGCACATCCGGTTAGCAGCTAAACCGGTTTTTCACAATGCAAATGATCAGTCAATCCTTTTTTTAAAAAGGCCTATTTAAGTAATAGATCTTTTGCAAAGCTTTTTCATTCAATTCACACCTTATTTACTTTCCTGACTTTTTTTGTATATAAATGCCCTAACTTTCTTCGGAAAAAAAAAAAGAAAGTATAACCCTATGAGAAAAAAAGCACTTTAGCAAGTTGGCTAGTAGGTAGCACTAGCTTTAACTCATAAACTGCTAGTCTAACTTTATAATAGGAAAATATAACTTGTTAGCTATTAGCATGAGTGTACTAATTTGCTATTTGTATTACCCCAAATTGAAATACTCTTATTTGATTCAAGAACATACATTTTAGGTTGTCTTTAAATTAGTTAGCAACAACTCAGCACCACCGAGTTTCAGCCTGGTTTTTAACATCCTCCCCCGAAATGGTTAGCAACTTTTAAAAACAGCTAATGCTAATTTTCTTAATCCATTGTTTCAGCTGATAAGAATTCTTTGCATTGCATTGTTAGTGAAGGGTTCCACCAACTAGGAATTTCCTCTGGTTCTCTAAAGTGTTCCCCAAAAAATACTTGTCTAAAAACTGTTGGGCTTTGCTTGATGTGTTAGAGAGGTAAGGAAGTAGGTACACTTCCTCATAATGGAGTACTACTCTGTGAATAAGAAACAATTTGAACCCTTGTAAATGTGTACACGTTTTACGAGTTTTGATAAACAGTTGTTGTAAAGCAAATAAAACATGCTTTTTATTGAGATTTAATACCATGTCACAAAATGTTTTACTATTTCTGTTTGCTAGTTTGCTAAGTTACAGCTTGATCATGATACTTTAATTTGTCTACCTCGCTTAAGCATTTTATCTTTTACATGAAGCAGAGCAAACTTTTTCTGATAAAAATTTTATTTCTGTATTTTAAAGTGTTTTTCTATATAAATTTCCCTTATTCTTTTATCATGTCCTTATCTTGGTCCCTGAGCCAGGTCTTATTAAAACGTTCTTTTCCACTGATTACCGATTATAAAATAAAACGCATGAAAGAATGCTTGCAACTTCCACTGTCAGCCACCAGATAGCAGCAGAGCACAAGCCTGAGACGAGTGGAAGTGGGAACCCATTGCTTTCTACTTATGGCTATTTCAAATACTATATCATATCAAAAATAAGCAAAGTTTTTATAAAGCTGACCAATTTTTTGCAACATGTATCCTTGATTCCAAAAAGTTTATTTAAGGCTAAATATCTCTGCCACTGTTCTGTTAAACAGTGGCTATGAAATGCTGCATTAATAAACTAATGTTCTTATGGTCCACTGGGAAAGTACATGATTGTTGAGCTTAGAGTGAAACATTAATCCAGCCAAAGAAACACCTGAGGGCAGCAGCTGAGGGTTAAAAGGAAGAGCTGTGCACAAACGTGAGCAAGGCCAAACATTAACAAGTATACTGAAACATCGTTGACTCGATGTGCTAAAGTAATGAACAATTAAAATCAATTAAAACCTTCTGAGAGTCGTAATACCCAGCTGATCCCAGTTTTATGATAGAGTATTGGATAAGAGAATAGATTTGCGCAATATTGAACTAGCTGAAAACCATAAATCCAAAACGGCGTGTATGATTTATCTTGCAGTCAAACATTAAATAGCTGGCAAGCATGAGATTAACTCGCACACGAATACATAATTCATTTCAAACTTCATCTTATACTCATCGCTATTAATTCAATAAATGTTAATTCCTTTAAACATATGGGAGCAATAATGCTTGACATTTCAAAGACAATTACTTTCTTAAGAAGTTCAAATAAGTTCTCTTTTTTAGATCAAGAAAGCGGCTAGCATGTAGAGTTGTAGCTACTTACAAGAATGGTTCAGCCTTACCTTCAATCGCATGTTTTTTTGTGTCTTCTGACATATCATACGATTCCTTTTTCACCTTCATCCCGATACAAATTGTTTGGGATATAGTCTGTTTATGGTGCAGAAGAGAAATGCTCTTGATACGTTGCTGGTGTTTTCACACAGGTACGAAAGGGGCGTGTGTCTCGCCAATGAATAACACCTTAATGTCCTCGCCGCCAATCACCGGGAGCATGCATGAGGTATTGAGGGAGGTGATGCTACGGGGGAAGGAAAGAGAGGACACATGTGAATAAATTCCCCCAAATAAGTGAGTTTCTTTGACATTTTAAGTTAAGTCGTCCACACCACCACTGTCATGCTAAACAAAGACCTAAGAATCTGTTTGAAACTGTTCGAACCAATAGACGTGACTTCAGATAACTCTGAGAGAAAAGTCGATATAGTTTGTTTGAAGTTATTTCAACATATTTTTGGCTATCAATGATTAATAATCCATCTATCAGACAGACAGACTACACAGTTGAAATATATACTTTAAAGGGCCAAGACAGGAGACTCAGAGAATCAGGGAAAAGCCTGCACAGATAAACATTTCTTAAGATGTTTCTTACCTGTTTTGATCCTGAAAGAAACTGGCAGCCAGTGTAGAGTTTTAAGGATCAGGGAAATGTGAGTTCTTCTACTAGAGCCGAGTTTTGTATTAAATGCAGGAGAGACAGCTCCTCTTGTTTAGACACGCTTTACTCACTTCCTAACAGACAGACAAACAGACATTTGTCAAATGAAATGTGGACCTTAAGACAAAAAAGCATTGATCCTGTCTTATGCTCAAATAAAAGAAAATGCAGTTTGATCCCAGGCAGAAACACAGGTTATCAGACACGGATTAGAACTTTATTATAAGGCATTGGAAAAGCCAAGAAAACCAGATCTACCTTAAAACACAATAAACCTTGAAAATAATGGGAATAATATGGATTGTGGATCAAAAGCCACTGTGAAGTCACGCAGGTCACTGAGAACCTCACAACAATCATCTACATCCACGTTTAATTTGTCACTAACTGTTTCCGAAAATGCATACGTGGTGTGAATACACTTCTACAGGTTTGTCCAAAGGTGCTTTGAAATAAATCATACTTTGTACTGTAGTATCAAAATATATTACAATTCTATCAATCAATATAAATGTCCGTCCAATTCACTTATGCTGAGGAATTCGATTCCTGCTTCTTTATTTAGATCATGACTGAATGAAGATACGTCATGACAGATGATCTCCAGTGACCTCAGAGTCATTACAACTGGGAATGAAAACGGAAACGCAGCATTTAATAAAAGGTCAAGAAAAGTTTTGTCGTCTATTTCCAATATTTAGTCTGATTAGATCTAACCTGACAACGATAACGAAGGTCTGTCTCGGCCAGTTATAAGAGCTCATGTGCTCGCGTGGATAACAAGCCTTCTTTATTAAAAATAATTGCCATGAACTCTTCCAACTCATTTAGTTTAAGATTAAGCTGAAGGTTCCATTTTCAGCTCACTGATGCATAAAAAATACCCCGACACTGATTATAGAGAATCTGTAACTGTGTAAAATCATTCATTTATGAAACATCTTCATCAAAGCTGGTTCCTGTATAACAAAAACTATACCTGATTTTTATACCTGGTATTTATCATGTTTTTATTTCAAGCAATGCTTGTAAACACAGTAAAAAACGACCGCTTTTCCAGAAAAGTATTGCAAAAGTTCAGACCAACTGTTTTTAAAGCTTTTGTCCTGAGTAAGTTCTTTACGCTGCCGTCTCCAATGTATCACCATCTATTCATTGATGTCAAATTTACATTCAAAATGTCTATTTCCTGCTTCAACAGCCATATTGATCACCTTTAACTTAAACAGCAACTAATCTCAAAACCTAACTCTCTTGACATGTTTCAAATGTTGAAGTCCCTCATCATGATAACGACTTTTAAGGTATTACTTTCTCCAGACAGCTCCTTTGGTGTTGGAGACTTCTGGGATTGACAACATGCGGTGAGAAACCTCGATGCTTGACCAATCACATCAGAGTGGGTTATGGAAAACCAGATGTATCTCTAGAAAAACAGTGATTTCAGTGGGTGGGGCTTAAGCACATTTTCGAAGGTTAGTTAAGTTTAAAAAAAAGAGTTTTGTACAAACAGACAATAATAAAGAATTTCGCTAACCAGAACTCCTTAGAGAACAAATAATGTAAGTAAGTGTTGAATATGACAACACAAAAATGTACCCCTAAAATAGTTGGTCCTATATTTTTGTCTCGCAATGTATATGAAAAATAAAATACATCTCTGGTATTGTTCAGAGAATCAGGGCCAAATGTGGACACAGGCCTTAATAGATCAAAGCCAAACATCATAAAGCAGAGAGTGACATCTAGTGACCTTTTTTAAAATGAAAACTTTATTTATGCTCATGATAAGTGTGTCAAGACAATTATGATGTACTCTAATCTATAATGACCGCACAAGTTTGTCTCCTTCTCATTTCAAGTGTTTCGCCCATATGTGCAAATGAACACATAACATTATTTGTTCAAAGATGTGATTAAACAGACAATATATCTATATATTGGCAGAAAATGCCAGTCAACTATTAGTAAATGCCCAAAATTGTATCATCATGGCATCAAAATTACAAACTGGGGCGAGCACACGATATTTGTACCCTTTTGAAAATGAATGCCAAAAACAATTTATGTACAATGGGACATTTTTCCAGAAATTTGCACAGACCAACCAGCGGCTCAAATTCTGTAGAGGCAGCAATGCGAAAGGAGCCATTTCTGTGCTGCACAACCAGCTGGTCAGCTTTAAGACATGGCTATGTGCAGTTTAGTGGACAGAGAACAAGCTGTGCTCATCTGTAGCTTAACAAGTAAACACAGCATGATCTTTGGACTTTTTTAGGGAGATTTATGCTCACCTGTTAAAGGAATGTCTGCTTTAAATAACACAGCACTTCCCGTGGCGTTAAAATAAGAGACCTTCCTACTATATCAAAACTGTGTTGGCACTTTATCGCGAGGATCGCTTTTAACTTTGGGAAAAATGTAGGTCACTTTATTGAAGATATTCTGCTGGAAGGATAGAACGGGTCATCAGGACTCGTTAAATATTTGGAGACAAGCCATATAAGTTAAAGAGATGAGAAAAAATGAGAGCACAGCCAGCTCCAATTTGTCACTGCTAAGTACTGCCCGGACTCCATTAGTCGACCTTTTTGGTAATTATACTCCAACTTTATTTAATATCGGAGAACATTCAGATTTGGAAATGCTTTGTATTTAGTGGGTTTAAAATCAATCATGGGAACTCAATGGCTATTATAGTCTCTTTGTTTTACATGAAAATATTTTTTGTTTTGTCATGTTGGAATGTATTTTTAATTATTTGAATCAACACTAGAAGCATATTGTTGGGGAGAGCATGAATGTTTTGACCTTTAGAGCAAAGCACATACATCATAATAATGTTAATAATACATTTACAGCCGCTTTAGTTATGACAGGTCACATCTGAACAGATCATAATTGCACCTAACATTTTCAAATAATGTGACTACAGGTCAGTTAACAAAGTGGAAGTGGCTTTGTAGAATGCGTTTGACCTGTTTCCTTTCATGCAGAAGACCAATCTACCGTCCCCAGGTTTGGGAGGTAAAAATGTAATAATACTGGAGTTAAAGTACAAACCTGTGCCTGGAACACTTAAATCACTATACCATCTGAAGCATCTTTAAATTAAAAAACGATTTTCTCCAACTTATTTCCTTGATAGGGCGATAGACAAGGTACAGCATTTGTTTACCCAGGTAACTATGTAATTTAGGACATTTTTATTTAAATTGGAAATCGCAACCTGATCTTGGGGTACATATATTACATCCAATAGCATCCCAGTTTCCACCCCAGCAAGTTTAATAGTCAATTTCCAAGGTTCTTCACACAGATACAAACAACTGTGTATTAATGTGAAAACAAATAAAATATCTCTGACTAGAAGTTTACTTCAACACGGAAACTATCTTAAACAGAAGTTAATCCATATTTTGGCGTTCTTGTGGAAACATTTGGCTGATTTACCTGAAGTTAATTAACCCTTTTAAGGCTAAATGGATAGCCTATCATCTGGATTTGTTTACATTTTATTTAATAGATTCATTTTATCCTAGATCAGCCAAACAGGACAATATAGGTAAGTGCTTTTTTCCTTTAATCTCAGTTTTCAAATATTATGCTACGTTATTTTACTTCCTTTAGAGGATGTGAAATAACTTATTTAAACGTAATTCATTAAGACTTCTGAAGATAACAATTGTCTCAGAAATGTCAAGCGCCCCCATATGTTATAAATAAACATCCATTCAATTATTACATGGTATGAACGGGCAAACTGAAATTAAAAGTTTACAAAAGCATCTTTTTCACACCACCACTTTTGATTCAACATTTATAGCCAGTGTGGTAGAACTAAGCCACTTGGTTGGTCTTAACGAAGCATGGTTATAGGAACTTTTTTTTAACAAATATGGCTCCCCTCAGAGAACACATTTCTTGAGCGGAGTACGTGCAGCAAATGTTTATTCTAACTATTACATAAATTATTCAGTGCTTAGTTTTCTTAGAAGTGTTCTAGGTTTACTATTTCCAGATGTTTATGAGGTTTCTACTTATTTTGAACAGGATGTGTACTACTGAAGCTTCATGAAGCAGTGTCCTATTTTAAGGGCTCTGTAGGTGGCGCCCTCAGTTTGAAAATGATGTGATATTTGAAAAAAAAAGTATGGTAATTAACCATTTCCTGTTGTCAGTTGTCAGTTACCTCACCTATAAAATATGTAATTGAATTTAGAATGATGAAACTTAAGTAAAGAATAGAGCATATATGAATGAAATTGATATTGTGTGGTGTTCAAAGGCGGAAGCCTCTTGTTGCTGCACTGTTACACATAAAAGTATCCTGTTAAACCAAACTCCTGTGGCCCAGAGTTCTCCCTCTCACCTTATTAGTGCGGCTTCACTTCCTCAGACCTGCTGAAGCAGAAAATATGTCACCTGTGTGTGTCATTATGTCCACACTCTTTTTTTTTATGAAGCCCACAGTTCACGTCTCACTGGTATACATTATCCAGTTCAAACTGGAGCGCTGAAAACCGGCAGTAAAAATCTCTGGCAGCACCCAAACAATCCAGGATCACTCATTACCTAATTGTCGCTCATTAACTCCGAACCATCTGGAGTCTTCGAGCGAACCTGAAACATCCTGTTGTTTAAAAGGGAAGATTAAAGTAGCAACTGAAATTAAACAAAAGGCTCCATATGGCAACCAGAAGTATTTAAATGTGTTTGATAATGCTGCAAGAATGGATGCTTGACTTTTCTGTCTCATCTTAGTGACACTTGTATCAAACAATAACACATTAGTAACACACAGGAATTATGTTACTGTTGTCCTTGTGCTTTTGTGGTTTCATCAAAATACTGTCCTGATTAAAAGAGATAGTTGAGAAGTAATGCAATGAGTAAACCAAAGAAAAAAGGTCCCAAAGGAATCAATCCTTGGACAATTGCTGTTTGCAAGTCTCTGTGTCTGTATCTTATGCCAAGCAGGAAAAGTTTTTATTAACACCAACAGAGAAAAGTGCAACTTCATCTTGATTTTACATGAATAATCAAATAATAAATAAAAAAAGGTTACGCATTCCTGGTAATATTTCTGAGTACATAATCACCTCTTAGTGTGGGCGATGTGGCTTGCCCTCCAGTGATTGCTTCGTCTCTAAAGTTGAGCTTTGAGTCTACTTGTGTCCTCTCTTGAACATTGTTGCCTGACCTAATTGTAATTGGGATTCAATGTAGCAACTAAAATGCTAAGAGTTTCAGTCAGAGGATGAAATCTATGGTATATTGCTAAAATAATATATATATATTTTTTAAATATTAACAGAAATATTCTTTTGCAGCATCACAACCACACTAAACATTTTGTTGATATGTATTGGTGATGGGTCGATGTGGTATCATGATACAGCTGTGTAGTGATTACACTTGAAAGCCACTAGATATCTCTCTAAGTTTGAGGTTTTATTGATTCAGTAACAAAGTAACAAAGCCAAACATTATAAAGCAGAGAGTGACATCGAGAGGCTTTTTGAAATAAAGCCACTGTATAATGATACAGTGTCTTCACTACACATCTGTATCAGGCCTCATCAACCATAATACTAATATATCAGAAAGCAATCTCACATGTAGTTTAAAAAGTAGAAATTTCCTAATTTTCCCAATCCCCTTAAAGAACTGCTGCTACCAGTAACGGGTTGATGAGGCATTGTTGTTGAAGTAAGTAAGTAGGTAATTGTTATTTGTGAAGCGCCTTTCTAGACCAGGGTCACAAAGCGCTTTAACAATAAAAAACAATACACAGTTGAAATATCTACTTTAAAAGGCCAAGGCACATAACACAAACACATGAGTCCAAGAAAATCAGGGAAAAGCCTTAAAAAATAAGAACGTCTTAAGATGTTTCTTGAAGGATTCAGTAGATCCATCAAACACAGAGAGAGGAAGATCGTTCCAAAGCTTAGGAGCAACAGCCTGGAAGGATTTCTCTCCTCTCGTCCGGAAGCGTGTGCTCAGAACCATCAGTAAATTCTGATCCACAAACCTAAGAGCCCCAGGGGGAATGAAGTACAGCAAAAACAATAAAGGACCCAGAACAGAACCTTGAGGGACTCCACACAACAGATCAGCTGATCCAGACCTTATTTCATTGGCAGATTCACTAATACTGTGCCCAGAAAGGTATGACGAGAACCACTGTAACACAGACACAGACAGTCCAACTTCATCTTCGCAGAAGAATCTGGTGATCAACTGTGATACAGTCAGTTTTTACTGTAGAAGGTTTAGTATAATTTTATGACATGAATAAACATAAAAGTGAGCAAAACGAAATGACAAAAAAGAGCATTCTGAATAAAAATAAAAAGATTAAAAAAAAGGAGGGACTAAAGAAAAATCACAAAATTTCTGTATCTAATCTTCAGTGTTAGGCCACATGTTTTCATCAGGAGCCCATATTATCCAAGGAAATGGACCTGGGATAAAACCGCTAGGTATGTCGGACCTACCCTTAACAATGGTCAACTGTGATGTTCTTGCAGCCAGCTTCCATGGCATTGTCAAATATCTCATTGACCTCCACTATTCTATTTTGACTCTTTTGCAGTTTTATTGCTTTATTTTCAACAACCATTTCTACAATGGCAAGCTCTTGATCATCACTGAGGATCTTTTCTCCTCACCAGAGGGAGAAAGACGTTGTATTCTTTAGAGGGACAAAACAAATATAAACACATGCATTGCTGTGTGACCTTATTGACATGTCAACTGAGAAAAGAAACAAGTTGTAAAATGCAATACCTACCTGTTGATTTGTAGAAAGATGCGTATAATGGAGGAAAACGTTGACCTCTTCAATAGGGCTGCACTCTTACACCAGCCTCTTAGAAAGTTTGATTACATACTTAATTATAGTGGCACGAATTTCATCACTGACTGCTGTTCTTGCAGCCCTTGCAATGCACCACAACACACTCTTACACCTCAACCCTGCTCTTCTCCCTGCTCCCCTCCTTTGGCCCCCCACCCTTCCACGTCCAGACATTACAGTGTTTCTGCCTTTTCTGTTTCTCTTTAAAAAGAAATACAATTCATCAGCTGTGCATTCAATTGTTAGTTCATTATTAGCTGAGACATATTGTTTTTGGTCACAGACTTTTCAATCCCCTCAGGCATGAGACTGCGTTTAATCAGGACCAGAACCTCCTGCCACAATCATTCTTACTTCCACTTTGCAATCAGATTCACAAATATAAACTTGTTTTTTCACGTCCACACTTTTTAAATTGTAATTGCACTATGTAAATAGCTAAATTGTCCTTGTATTTAGGTTTAATACATGTTTGTATAATGTTTGATGTTGCACATTGTACCATAACAATTTCCAAATCAAGAATTCTGATTCTGATATTATTGCAAAAGATTTCTATACTGTATCTAAGGTTTGGAATATAGTTTTTTTCTTTTATGGGTTTTTGTGTGTTAACATTTTTAAATAATCCAAAACAATCCATAGTTTTGTTTGGAGGTCAAGTTGTTAATAAAACTGTTCAAAAATCTGAGCACTGGCATATTGTTTGAAACAATAAACAAATGGTACGAGATACACTTCATTTTAAATCAACAAAGATATGGGATCGTGAATTTTTTTTTTTTTTTTACTCACCATCACACACTACAATGACAAAACCAAGGGAGTATTCTGCATTAGGACTATGTAATGTCAAGAATCTGGAGATACGATATGTATCACATTACATGTGTGACGATATGATAGAAGATACTGTAGGAACAACGATATATTGTTTATTTTAAAGAGACAAGACTTTTTCTGGCTTTAACAACAAAGAAATAAGCAAATATTTTCCCTAATCAAATGTTAAAGTACTTGTAGGAACGTGCTTCTCAAAATATTATCAAACAATGTAAACTTATATTAACAATGCGCAATGAGCAACATGTAATATCAAGTATCTGTCAGTGTATCATTTTTTTTTATACTTTAAACCTTGTTTAAGGCCAAAATTACTTTAAATATTAGAGTTCTTTGTCAGTCATTGCTGCCATTTCACCAATTGTGTTGTTAATTTGGCACAGAAGAAATGAAGAAGGTTGCCAAATAGTGGCCGGAGGTTTTATTGAACCACATAAATTAATAAAAGCTGTAAATATTTAATTTTTTATTGTAAAATAAAACATCGAAGGATTGTATTTTATACACACACTATTAAAACATAGACCATTAAATAACTTTTAATCTCTCTGGGATTTTAACATTTCAGGATCCCAGGTGGTTCGCTCTCACCTGGTCAGATATTCTTATATATCCTGCAGTACAGATATAAACAGTTGGGAAACCATTCTTTTTCCTTTGCTGATCCGAGGGTTCTGAATCAGATAGCCACAGACATTATCTCTACTGCTGAGCTTGGACTTTTGAAAATAAAACTTAAGATACACTTTTTAAATGGCCACCTGATGCACATGTACAGTATAGTACATTGAGTACTGATGGTTGTTGTAAAGGGCTGTAAGAAAAAGAAATAATGATTTTCAACTGCTAATAATAGTAATAATAATAGTTAAAGTATCATGATGTTCTGTTCTATGTTAATCTTTGTATCCTTTTTCTTTGTTATTTTTCTTTGATCTATGTTCTTTATCTTTAGACTTAGATTGTATCATCTTGTTCTTTCTCTTTATTTCTCTTTGTTCTTGTTCTTATTTTATTCTGATTATTTTTAATGAAAAATTGCTGTATTTGCTGTGGATAATTTGGGAAAAAAAAACAATTTAATACAACTTCTGGTCCCTTAATACTCTTATTATATTTACTTTCACACATTACATGTTGATTATGAAAAGTCATTCCAATGATTTTTATTTTAACTTTTGGGAATTGGTTTTGGGAATAATTCTGAACAGAAGACAGTCTTTTGAAATTCACAACAGTTCTCAAATTGTTGTCAAAATCAAATTCGCCCATTTTAATTACAGTTTTAAAGTATTTAGACTTCAGTGTAATACATCATGGTTAATGTCTATACCTCTTCACCATTAATGTTTTTATATGAGACTGTAAATGTGGTCTTCATGTAAATTGAGCGAATTGTGAATTGTCTTTATGTAATTTAATCCAAGAAAGAACTATAGATGTGACTCAGATGGGACATTGAAATGTGAAGATGACATCAGCAGTGATAAAATGTGTAAGGATTTCACATAAAGTGCATTCAAACAGTTGAATAGAGCAGTAAATGTAAGATTGGAAATTAGTTTTATCTGGCTCCCCCCAGCTTCAGTAAAGTGTAATTGCATTGTCCTACATTCACCTTTGTGCCATTGCCAAAAACAGCATCTAGAAACATCTTAAGACATTTTTATTCATGCAGGCTTTTCCTTGATTTTCTGACACTCCTGTGTTGTTCTCGGTGTTATCTTACTTACTTACATTGGTTTACAAAATGTAATAAATGCACCTGTTTAGCTTTTTTTTTGTTTTATCTTTTTAAAAATTATCTCGGTACTCAGTTCCAGTTCAGTATATTCCTGAAAAATGAAACCAAGCATTACAGAAAATATGAAATAACAATGAAGTCAAAGTGTCTCGATTTGCATGTATTATTTTAAAACCTGATAAAATGAAGATCTTTTGGTACGAGTTCTGGTGGTAGAAATAGTAACATTTGAATCACCTTTGTATCCTGGACCTAATAACTTAACTTCTGCAGATAATGGAAAAAAGTAAATAGCTTAGATTTAGTTACATCAGTGGCTGTGTTGCTTTTGGGCAGGTGTTCGCTCACTTCTGCGAGAGTTTGCCGCGGAAAAGTTGCACACAGTTAGGCTCACGCCTGCAGGACAAAGCGGGACAGAAAGAGAGCATGCCAACCTTTGCCCATGTCGACACATTTCTTGAGGGCGAATCAGAGCTTGTTCTAGTCTGAAAGGCTTTATTACAAAGAGAGTGACTGAGTGAGGGCACGGCCGCAACAAGAGGTGGATGTGAACTGACATTCCCGTACACTGGACCCACCAGCGTGTTCCCTTCAGGATGTCTCATTTAGCAACAGAGCAGAAATACAGAGATGGGGATTTTTTAAAAAGATTAGTGTCAACAAATCAGTCCAAGGACACAAAATCAAGATTTTTCTTTGTATGCATAGAGTGAACTGCGTTTGGCAGCATTGTTCATTTTCCACACGTTTTGTTTTGCAATCACAGACAACGATTAACTGTTTTCAAATATCCTTGGCACTGAATAACAGAGATCTATTGGGTCCTCAGCTTTAAATTCAGTACAGGTTTTATTTTACCTTTCCGTTCTGTCATTAATATGTATAAAGTGTTATGTTTTCTTTACAAACCACCTGAATATTCTTTGACTCGAAAGTTGATTCACAAGTGTTGCTATGATTAGATTGAATGACAACTGGCAACAACAAACAAGCATTCTCAACATGTGAGTCAAATCCAGACATGGTGGAAACAGTTGGTGCTGTGTGGCCAATCAACGAAAACTCATAAATATTATTTCAAATCTGTCAGGCTGAAAATATTGTGAAAAGGGTCTGGTAGAAAGTCAACAAAATATCTGTTGTATATCTGAATGAACCTAAGTTGAGTCTTAACTTGCATCATTTCCTGTAGAGACCCTTTTAGTTTAATAAATATTTTCTTTAAAATGTTGATTTAGTATCATAAAATGTATTAACTTTTGGAGCTAAAGCACTGCCTTTATTCTTTAATGTTTATCCAATCTTTTTCTTTTAAAATGTGTTTTTTATTGTGTTCATTTGTTTTATCCATATAACTTTTAGTAGCCAAAATATCATATGGTTAGGGACCAATAGAAAAGTAGGATTAAGCAAGGTGCTTTTAATTTGCACATTGTTTCACCGTTGTTTAACATTATGGAGGACAGGGGAGTTAACTATTAAACCTGAAATCTGGTATTCAAATCCTAATAAAAAAAAAAAACAATCTTGTGGTAGATGGACACCACACCAAAAATAAACATAATTGTATGCCTTCAAAAAATGGGGCTGTTCACTTCACTAAAAATCTTCTCACTCGAGTATGGCCTCAAATCTTTCCCTGCTCGACTTACATGTATAACTTTTAATGAGTTCTTCTTCAGTATTCTTTAATATTCCTTTGACTTTCTCTGTATCTAATAACTATTTCCCTCAATACATTCGCTGATTCATGACTCGCCAGAAGGTCATGTGTGTTTTGTCGATTGATATCTATCAGAAACTCTCTGAAGGTGATGCTCAGCATACACTGAGATTGAAATTCTTGATATGGTATCCGTTCTTTTTTATGTATTAAAATCCAAATGGTTATAAAATACATTTTATGGTAGAATTATATATGAATCAATTTATGATAGCGAATGGCAAATCTCCCAGTTACACAAGGTGACCAGTCCCTCTTAGGGCAATTTAAAGCAGGGGTGGGCAATTATATATAATAATTATATATTATATTAAGTAGTCTTAATATACATGCTGACTGCTGTGAGTGGCCATCCAACCAGAAGACAAGAAACGTGAATGAAAATAGCCTAAATTGCGAGAAAAAAACCTCATCAATGAATAAGTACTAAATAAGATCCCTTTCAATTACCTTTTAATTTTGTTAGAGAGATAAGCAAACTTTACAAAAAAGAGACTCAAAAGAGAACAGAGTGTCTGGAAACAGGAACTCAAGAAGCATTATTTAAATTGATATAATCATGACCAGATTCACAGAAAGACTCTGACCTCAATATTGATACAAGGGTCACATGTTGCCAACATGGCTGCCCTTTTGCCTAGTTATGATTTTGAGTCGTCTTAAAATTATCTATTAATGTGGGAGGTCATGGAAGAATGAGAGATACAAAAAAGATAAAATGTACTAAAGAAAACAAAAACTCAATATAAGCAGCATCAATTAAATTAGATCAGAATTTGTTTAACCTGTTTATAAGCTGCAGGTGTTTTAATTTAAGATATTTAGATAGAAAAATGTTTCATAGAAATGTTTAAAAAATGGAATGCATCATTATACACAGCAGTAACACAGCTAGATAAATAAATAACCAGATTCCAGTGTCATCTGCTGTCATGTTTTTGCATCCAGTCAGTTGTTTCCATTTCCGACGTCTAACCATCGATTATGGATTCGAAGTTGTTTGTATTCAACATCCACATCGTTAACCTCTAACTTAAAACTGCACCAAATCCATGAGGACGGTGTGTGTATAATGTACCAATTTCAATGTTCACTCAAACTGTCTCTGCTTGAGCGCCTCCTGGAGGCTGTTAATCCATAAATATCTATACATTAGCAGTATCATTGTGTAATAACCATGGTTTAGGGTGTAAATAATTATTGAATTTATTTGTTGAAATGTCTTTTTTGTACCCGAATTGATAGAGAAGTTTCAGCTTTGTGGCCGAAGAGTCTTGACTGAATGGATTAAAAGTGGACAATGAATTTTAACTAATTGGGTCATCAAAACTCACATGTAAAAATAAAGGTTGTGGCGACAGTTTCAGTTCGACGTGTTCTTTTATTTTTATGACTTACTCAAATGCTCAGAAAATCTTATCTGGAATCAGAACACACTGTCAGCCGTCCCACTTGAATCACCATTGCACTGTGCCATTAAAGGGCTTATGTAGAAAATTACCTCCACAGGGAGAATTTCAAGTATCGAGCAATCTGGTCAGATCCCATGAGTCTGTCGTGGCCTGTAGCAGTAAAGGCCAGTGAAGAATTGGCAGTCATTACTGTCCAGCTGCTGCCCCCATGCAAAAAGACACAAAGTCATCTTCTGCTGTGCAGATGTTACGTCAACAACCCACAAACCTTTGCAAACTGAAATACACGGTTAATACTTTGAGCCGCGTTCCTTTTTAGAAACAATGTTGCACCTTCACAATGTGTCCCCGTGCTGACTAGCGAACACGCGGATCTGCGTGGCCACATGGATTACAGACACAAAAGCAGATGTCAGCAGACACACGCCTACATGCCTCACACATATACGCATGAATTCACAGACCTCCATTCAAATGCAGATGGGAGCAGACAAGCGTGAGCATACATCCGCATCTGGAGGAGTATCTCTGCACCAAAATGTGTTTCTTAAAATTCACACACAGTGACATATGAAGTATTCCCAAATGTACACAACAACTATGGATAAAAGTGGAGTGTTGTGTGAACAAATTGTTTGAGGCAGTTTCACTGCAAACCGGATCTCGTTTTTTAAATAAGGCAGATGTTCTACAGAAATGTTCCTTATGTTTTTTTTTTAATATTATGTAACACTGGATTAGCAAAGCCAGGACTGTTGCCTGTCGCTTTTTATGCTGCAAGTACGTACATTTCTCAAATTAAACTGTTGTTTTTCCGAATGAAGGAAATGAATTTCGTGGGCAGTAAGGAAAACATTTTCATGATACTTTAATGATGATTCAATAGACAAGCTGCATAAAAACCGTTTGATGTCATATATGGAAACCTCCTAAATGACCAGCATGCTTGCTTAGCAGTGATGTGCTGGTGAAGCTTCATGAAGCATTGTCATGTCTTTTAGAGGCCTGTAGGGGGCGCCCTATCTCTCAAGATTATTATGTTATGAATCCTTCTCGCCCTTCAGTTAGTAACTGAATCAGGGCTTGAGTTTCACTAAAATAAATTGACTTCAAAGTTCAACTGACTGAGTCACACTAACTGTGTGTGCACATACAGAACAACGTGCACAGATCGAAAGAGTTGCTAATAGCAGTTGCTGTGTTCAGAGGGCACTTTATACCAATTATATCCTTTTTTATGTGACTAGATTCTGTGAACTTTGCTAAGTCGAATGTCTTGTTGTCAGTGTTTGTCTTTGTGTTACTGACTGTTGGAAAAAAATCCAAAATAAAGTTCAGAATATGTTTTAAAAAAAAAGATTCAGAAGAACTTTAACTTTTCATCTGGATTCCATTTTTATTGCAAAACAAAACTTACAAATCAAATCAATTTTCAATCAAGTTAATGTCTATATTTCTCTGGAGATCTCCTTTCTAAATAATATTGTTTGGATTTTAGCAACTCGGAAATGCTGACCTGTTGACATGTATCAGTTTAAATGCCCAGGGAATTAGTTAAGCCTTAACAAATTTTAGTTAAAGCAACTAAAATATTTTTTCATTGATAAAACTGAGGAAGTGCAGATTCATGATTACCTTAATGAAACTAAAGCAGGATTATATTCTAGCTGTCATATGGGAATGGGATAAAATGCGACATTAATTGTCACATATCTGATTGACCAAATATCTAAATGTAAACCTGCTTCGAATAATATTTCCTCATCGATATTATCATAGCAAACATCAGAAGGTTGATTTTGACCGCTCCTGCACACTATTTCAACATTCAGATCAAAACTGTGCCTCATATACTTCATATGATTCTGTGACTCTCAACCGTTAGAAACACTGAAGATACTTGGCAACATCATTTCAGTTATTTCAAAAATGTTTAATAATGTTTGACCCTAAATTGCTGTGAAGATTTTAATGATTTTACAGTGAATATATTTGCTGTGAGTTTTTAATCAGCTGCCGTTGTCACAGCAACCAACGACAACGAATCAAAATCTTGACTGATTACGCAGTATTAACCCTTCTATTCATTCCGAGGACTAGATGGCGTGAAGAGAAACTTGAATGATTTATGTGCAGGGGGAAAGCAAGATTTGTGGTTGGATGTTGCAGGTGAATGGCCATAAAAGGTAAAAGGTTTTAACACCTCCAAGCGATGTTTGATTGCCTCTATTGATCCGGATTGCATTCAGGTAATGCTTTCAAGAAACTGCGGTAAATGTGGGGGACAAGGGTAACACATAAAATTATTCCAAACGAACAGGGTTTAATATAAATGACGTATATTGAATTACATACATTTTATTCGACTCTCACCGCCTCTTTGTGGAGTGCACGCAAACAAAATAAACACCTTTTTTCTTTCAATTTAAAATTGGCCAATTTAACACACTCATAATGAATCATATTAATTGTTAAACAGATTTCAAAGAAGCCCATCAAAGTCACTGCGTGTTTCTAGCCATAAATATTTCAAATGAAACACCTCACAACATCAATTCTATTGCATCATATACCACAGCATGAATTTAACAGTGAGTGGGAGGGTTTTACAACCGGGAATGCATCATTCTGTCTCACTCGGTCCCAATGTGAATCCCAATACATTGACTGTGGCCGGTTTTATATTCTGATCTTTAATTTACAGCATTATGAAAGTTTTGAATCAATGCGCTTTAGTTAAACTGGAAGGTACATATTTGCGTTATATCAAGACATTCATAATGAAATAATGTTTTTTTACTGAATTTGCTCTAAAAATGTGTGATTAACTAAGCGTTATGATACAGTATAATAATTTCCAGAGGCCACTAGATGGCGCCCTCTACTCTATAATCATCATATTTAAACAGCTATTTTATTAAAACCTCAAACTATTTTTAAACTTAGTGCATCACCCACTGACCTCTTAACATAAATTTATATTTCCATTAGCCCATCTCTATTTAACCTATCAATATATTGTTATTTGGAGCTAAAGAGAGATGTACTTGATTCAACACACAGAAACATACTAGAATAGAATTAGAATACTGACCTCTCAGTGATGGATTAAGAGAAAAGGTCAAGGGGAAAATGAGGTATAAGCAGGGCCCAATGTCCAGTTTTTAACCATATAAATGACTTACCAAGTAGGGGACAGTTTTTGCTCCTTTTTTGTGTGTGATTTATTTTTGGTGTCAGGGAATAGGGCAGAAGAACCTGATGAAAATTCTGATTTTTTGAACATTGATGAAGAATGGTCATGTAGAATGTTTACCTCACAGTAAGTATTAAATGGCAACTACTATTTTGATTCAAGTGTGTCTTAAATAGATGTTGGACGTCTATTGTACTCATCAGTTTGTGTCTGTTTGTAAAAAACACTCTTATAATTGAAGTATTTACATAAAAAAAATCAGCTTAAGCCTCGCCCACCGAAAACATTTGTATTTCTGTAGATGAAATCTTGTTCTCTCTGGGACACTGCTGCGATTGGTCAAACATCGAGTCAGGGCATTTTGGTGGACTTTGGATGCAGCCCCAGCTTTTTGCGGATGACGTGGTTATGTTGGCTTCCTCAGACCGTGACCTTCAACTCCAACCGGAACAGTCGAATGTGAAGCAGTAGGGATGAAAATCAGCACCTCCAAATTCAAGTCCATGGTTCTCAGTTGGATTAAGGTTGGTAGCTGAAAGAGAGCTAAGCCAAAAGGTATCTGTAAAGCTGTGGTAGCTGTCAACCCAGGTCCCCAACCTCACCTATGGTTGCGAACGTTGGGTATAGTAACAAGTGATGGGTTGATGAGGACTCATGATACAGTTGTGTTGAAGACATTGCATCTTGATCCAGTGACCACTAGATGGCACTCTAAGTTATAAAAATAATTACAGGTTCAAATGAATTAGCAGATCAGAGCCAAACATTATAAAGTAGAGAGTGCCATTTAGTTGTCTTTCAGACAGTGTATCATGGTACAGTATCTTAACTACACAACTATATTACAAGGCCTCATCAACCCATCACTATTAGTAACTGAAAGAACAAGGTCACGGTTAAAAGCAGTTAATCTGTGTTCACCCTTTGGGTAAAAAGCACGTCATCTGGGAGAGGCTGGGTAGAGTCGCTGCTCCTACATGTTGAAAGGATTCAGTTTCGGTGGCTTGAGCGTCTCGCTGGTGAGGTGTTCAAGGCATTTCCCACCAGTAGGAGGCCACACGGGAGACAGAGGGCTCGCTGGGGAGACTATCAGAGACTCACCAGGTCTGGGAACACCTTGTGGTCCACCGGGAAGTGCTAGAAGATGTAGATGGGGAGAGATACCTTGGCCTCTGTTCTGAAGATGCTGCCCACGCGACCTGGGCTTAGATAAAGAGGTAGAAGACGAGACGAGATGAGAAGGGTTGTCGATGATATTGCTTGGCTGAGGACGCGTTTGTAATATCGGTCTTCTGACTCTAGACAAAATATAAAGGCATATACATGTTTCTATACAGTTATGAATGTTTATCATGACACGGAAACATTTGAAAGGCCGGTAGGCTGCAATCTAAGTCATGAACAGCTCACGTGGTGGTGAAGGACAGAACGAAGAAAGGATTGATCAGAATAAATTCATGACCTTCATTGCTATTCCTCTTTCTGTGCAACGGTAAAATAATATTTTCTCCTTGGCTTCCTATAGATTTTGTAAAAGCTCTGTCTGTGTTTTACTGAAATGGAATATTTGATGAAGAAGACTAAAGAGTTGGGATGTGTGATGAATGTTAACCGACTGCCTCACCTGATATCACCCAGAAGTCTGCAGACTGCTACCTGGGTGAAATATTAACCCAGGGTCTGTTTCCTGACCAGTAATTTAAAATATTTGAGAGAGAAAAAAAAATAGAGAGTTTATTTAAGGTTATGTGTTTTGCATTTTTGTCTTTAGTCTTCAGAATCTTTTTAATAGATGAAGACAAATTCCCTTAAAATGATAATATAAATGCTTGCAAATCATTAAGTAGTTACCAATTCCTCGATTTGTAGTTTGGAGCGTGTCGTGAAATTCTTGGTTGTCTGGTATTTTATTGGCTCGCCTGAGTTTTTGTTGGTGGATTTTTCAGTCTCCATGCCCGCTCTGGGTTTAATTGGAGTGACAAGGGAGATAAGAAATGAGTCTAAAGTATGTTTGTTTGTTCCACAACACTGCACAAATAAAAGGGGTCTCTTACTGACTGATGAAATCAACAGAGCCAACCTTTTACATTCATCACAACAATCAACTTTTCATCTTCCCAGTTTACCCAAAAAATGATTTTTCCAGAGACGTGATGGGTGATGTTTAAAAATGTAGTTCCAAATGAAGCATGTGGATGAAATAGTTTGACAACTGGATCCGCTTTTTGTCCAATTTTGAGTAGAAGTGTTGTGATCATCTGACTCCTTTCTAATTTCTATAACTTTTATGTATATAATGTTAGAAAAATGATGTGTGCATTGAAAACATGTTTCATTGGCCAACCATTGTTCTTTTTATACACATTTTAAATGACATTTATATTCTGTTATGCTAAAATATTGAATTCTCCTGTACGTAATTACAGAGACAGTGTCTCCCGTTCCAGGAGCTAAATTGCTAATGTAGCTAAATGTCCATAACAAATAATAAAATCAAACAATAACTAATACAATATTTTTTTATATCTGAATTACTGAATTAATTTCAATAATGCTTATAAGCTGTATATCGTATATGCCTTGATATGCATGTCAGCTGTAATTAAAACAAAGAAAGTTAATTAAAATAAGTAATAATAATAGAGATGTGACATACAGTGTAATTTGGGTTACTGTGTTTTAATCAAAATGGCCAAATAACTACAGTCCTTGTTATGCTACATTAATATTAACAAAAGAAGTAGATTATCCCATCAAGTTTCTCCATGTTTGGTCCTGTTTCAAAAAACCCTGTATTGGAATAAGAAGATCAAAATCAGAATTTAATTTCGACCACCTACAGTATGGAGCTTCACACCTTCACCGGGCTGTGCTGATGACAATGACCAATGTCACATGTTTGTAATTGGAACCGAAATGATGATAACACAAAAATCATGAACACACACTATCCAGCAGGATGTTAGCGACACTGACACCCTCAACATCCGTGGATGTCATATCTCGATAATGGAAGGTCTGAATGATCATATGGTCCAATGATGGTTAAATAGAATACTTTTTGGTAGAACATTCACGAGACAGTCCAGGCTTCAAAATATGATAAATATTTTTCAGAATATAGGGTGGGGGAGGTGAGAAGGCACAACGGGCCAGCATCTCAGAGGAGGTCAAAACCTTCTCCAGACTAGCAGGATTAAAATTTGGGTGACATAGTTTCATTGTGAATGAGGCCACTCCTGCACACCCACCCTAGACGGAAATATATTAACCAAATAGGTATTCTTTGGACTTCTTTGATGAATCCCTCAATGAGACTGCACTTGGTTACATGTGTGTCACCAAATATTTTGAGGAGAAAAGTATGTTAGTCCATCAGTGATGAGTGCTAACTCGGAAGAAATCTACCTTACAAATAAATACGCCTTCCCATTATTCAAGAAATAGGCTTCCATTGCAGAATTTCTAATGATGTTCTAAAGTTGTGGCTATAAAAACCTTGACACTGCTTTTTTTCTTGAATAAATATTTAAGAACACTAAAAGCAATCATCGGATGAAGCACAAGTTGAGCTGTATTGTTACAAAATGAAAGGCAAGGTAAAGACATCAAGTGCATACCACTCCATAGAGGAACACAAAACAGGACCAAATAATGCATGAGATATCAACAAGAGAACAATAAGCAGATTATTTGGTCATTAATCCCTAGTTCTTTTTGTGTAATGTTACAACTTTAATTTGTTGAACATCATTTCCTACAACAAAATACCATATCATTCATTTCTGTCTAATCCTTGGATGGCTTCATACTGGTGTTGGCAATTTTTCAGAAGCCAAATCGTTCATAAACTTTATCCTTGCACAAATTCAGAACAACAATGTTCACATACACATTAAAAAATGAACAGAAAGTACCTACACAAACACATAATACATCAGGTATAGACAGAGTCGAAGCTCAGTCCAGATCTTTTTGCTCCTCCTGTTTCTCGGTTAGCAACAGATAAAGAAGTCGTTCAGGAAACGCTTCCGATGTTCTTTTAAAACATCGTTTGCGTCATCTGTGGAGACCTTCACATAAGTCCATCTACTGCTCATGTTCACAATATTTCATATACAGTACTTCCATCTTACGGCAGCAGTTTTTTTTCACTGACAATGACTATTTGTACTTCATTTTACCGTTATCACAATGTACAAATGTACAGACTGAGTCCTCCACAGTGCGACAGAGAACACAGAATCGTTTTTTCAACAGAACACTAGTATTGGAATAAAAATAAAATGGCTGTACATATTTAGCAGAAGTATGTTGCACGGTTCATTTTTCTTTGAACTGCACTGGTCCACCCATCTGCTCTACACGAGGGAATCCCTTGCGGTCATTATTGTCCATAGTTAAGCCAATGAAACGGCAGCAACAGAAGGGTGAAGGCAGCTCGGAGCGTAATGCTTGGAGATGAAGCCGAACTTGGGAGACCGTTGGATGACAGGGTGGACTGAGCCACTAGTAGGTCATTTCCTATTGCCTGCAAGGGAACAGAAAATTGTTAGATTTTTTATTCAGAGTTAAAATTAAACCTTCAATGGCCAAACCCTGCGTATCACCTTGCATTACCCTTGTAATGTCAAGGGTAGACTGTTTTTCTCCAATATACTAGTGAAAGGTTGATGAAGCTTCATGAAGCGGTATACTTCATTTCAGAGCCCACTAGATGGCACTCTGCCCTTTAAGGTATTGCTTTGAACGGCTATTCTATTTAAATCATTTTTTAACAGAGGGCGCAACCTACTGACAAACAGGACACTGCTTTTTAGTATTTGTCAGGCTATCACTACAATGTGTAACTGGTTGCTAAATCAATCTTTTTTTCTTTTTTTTTACCATAATTTGTGGCACAGTAGTGATGTCATCACAACACTTTCCTTGTTCTTAACAATATAATTAGGGCTATCTCTTAATGCTTTAATTGTTATTAATAATTAATAATTTCCACAAGTCTTGTTTATCGCATTGGTTTTTAAGTGAGTTGTTGGGGTGACAACAAGAGCCAGTTGCTCTGAAAAGTGGACAATGATTGGTCTGGTGAAAGAATAAAAAGAATAGTTGTTTTTCATGTGATAACTCACAACATTTTACAAAGAACTGGTGTTTTTAATTGTATTGTCTATTAATTTATACAGAATAACAGTCATATTCACCCCTGCTGGTGCAACACTTGAGATTCGAAAATAAAGCAGAATGTAAATGACTAAAACTGCATCTGTTCAAGTCTGTACAAAACAATAAAATACACAACATCATTAAGAAACGTTTTGTTGTACTGCATCTCAATCGTTTGATCTCCTATAATATTTTATTTGATTTACAAAAAGAAACTCATAAAGCAAACATATTTTGGTTTATGAGACAAATTAATTATTTACAGATCTTAATTATTATCATTATTATTATTTTTTAATAGAACTTAAAATATTTATTTAACACTGACACACGAATCTACTCAACAACACTGACTGCTACATCCTGTAAAACATAAAAAAATCTTTATTTTCTAATTGATACTGTCCTGCAAACCACCATATAACAATATTAATAGTAATAATTAATTGTATTTATAGGGAGCCTTTCAAGACACGATATAGACAGATTGTAAAACAACAGTGAAAGGGCCAAACAGTAAATCAGAAGTTTTAAAGATAAGAAAAATACAAAAGTTAAAAAGTTTAACTATTAGTTCTTTTTTTTGGAAACACTACTAACTCGAATATAAACAAATATAAACCTATATATATAATTCCACTAAAATCTTGAAATGTATTTCATTTTTCCCAATAATATGTAGTTACACTTTTCTTTTACAATTTTTTTTGTTCTTCTATTACATGCAATAAAGCTTTTTCTGATTCGGATATATATTTAAATATGAAACAACTGGTGTCACCATTTTGTTTTCTTAGACCTGGTTAATCCATCATGACCATCCATTATATTCTTTTCATCTTCCATTTTACTGTATGTCACACGCAACTTTGCTATTTCTGCCTGATGCATTCTTTCACATCTTGGGTTATCTGTAACACACTCACATACATTCCACATTCATGCCACTAGATCATTGGAACACACACACCCACACACATTCTTAAAGACGCATTCTTGTACACTTTTACACAGCTACACACAGGAGACTGAACTTTCTGACTGAACTGAATGTTCTTATACACACTGGAAAGAACATTACATTATTGCATTTATAAATCTATATATTTCTAATTAAATTCACACAGTTATTCACTCCCCTCTAAATTCTTGACAGATTTATTGAATGTAAAGAGACGGCACACCTCTGTTGGTAATTTTGTCTCCAGGATCTTCCACACGTTTCTATCAGTGTCCGGCGCTGTGGTGCTGTTCTTGTGTTTCCTCCTGTTGTGTCCGGGGTTCGCTGTGCTACCCTGGCTGATGGTTGGTTGCTGATGAGATTCACTTCCAAAAGCGGCGAGCGCATTCCCTGATGCACAAAAAAAAAGTTGATCAAACTTTGACTCTTTACATTTTTCAGTTTCACTGGATGCAGTTGAGTACATTATACATTTTATCAGCGTTGGCTCTGCTGGTATTGATTTGACTATCAGAGGGAAAACAAGAATCTGACACAAACAGCATCTGTATTCTCCTCAAGTATCCCATCTGCACCTGCCGCTCCACATTCACTCTTGGAATGTTTGCAACTCTGAGGCTCCTCTGTTCCTCGCGCTCAGCAAAAACCTCATAAGGCCGCTCTCTGATAATAAAACAGCCTCATACCTGAAGGTTAAAATCAGCATTTAGATGACGAGTTGCTCTCATGGTATGGAATAAAATAGCCTGTTAGTCAAATTTATTGATTTACAAAGGTCTGAAACCAATTTTCGTCACGAACAGAGGAAACGTCGAGATAGCAAATTAGAGGACAACGGCTATCATCATATTTTATTAAATAAGACAATGCTAAGATTTGCTCATAGGTTCTGCATTAATAATGGAGGAATTCTGAGACTATTAGATCCAAGTGCAGAGCTGGAGTCTCATTACTTCTTTTATGCATGAGAATGTTTTCTTTTATGCACTAGCTTTGAATTGTGAACTATCTTCAGTGCAATATTTACCATAATGTCAGGACTAAAACATGCTAATCGTTCATCACGCTTGGAACCCTGTGGCTTATACAACAATGTGGCTGGATGTTGAAGAAGGAAATAGTGACGCTGCAAATAAACTTGCCATCAATGAATCCATGTGAGACATTTGAGACGGCAGCGTAAAAAACTGACTCAATGCAAAAAGCTGACAAAAGCCTCGGTCGGTTGGTTATTTATTTATTTGAATTAAGCTGTGTTAACATTAGTCATAAGCACTGCTAAGAACATGTATTTATTTAATATAAAATCTAAAAAGTGGTTGTTGTTTAAATCAAATGATCTTGAATTATGGTATTAACGTTCAATAATGAAAATTAAAATCAAGCCAAGTGTTGGATTGATTATATTTTCAACTAATGTTAATGATCCCAAAAAGGAACAATGAACATTGATTCGGGTCATCATGAAATTCTACACTCAAATGTAATGACACTTGTTATTGATTATATTCACATGAGCTCAATAGGTCAGGTTCCAAAACACAATAAACAAATAGAGCCATTGTTATTTGGTCAGCGGTGAATCTCTCAAAAGATTTGTGATTTCAAATGATTCTGAAAACCACCATTTTTCTTTTTCTTTTTATCAAATATATCAGAAATAGAATTAAAATCAATTATTTGGTAGTCATTTTTGAAAACATAACCTCCTGGGCGCAGATAATAAATGCATATTAAATTTAAAACATATTTATTTCCTTCTACTGCTGCTTCTACCTTCATTGTGTTTAGGCACTAGATACTTGTCTGCTGTGTAAATAGATATTTCTTAAAGAATACTTTAGTAAGTTTTTCTAGAAATATAATTTATCTCAATATATGAAAATACTTGAGTTTTCAAAGTTTATTTCAGGTCCTGTAACCAAAATACATGCATTTTTACATGCATACGCCTGCCAAAACATGTGTGAGTATATTTAAATGAAAAATGCGGGCAGAGATGTTGATAATGTTAGACCATAGGTTGGAGAGTGACTATTTTATAGTTAGACGTTGTTGTTGCAAATATCCAAAATACTTTAAGTGTCAATGTAATGTACTGATGGGTTGATGAAGCTTCCCAGACTTGTTATTTTCAGAGCCCACTTAATGGCACTCTCTGCTCTGTGAATGTACTGCCATTTCATTGACACCTTACATATTTCTATACTGAAGAGACTACCTACTGATACATACAAATATGACACTGCTTCACGAAGCTTCATTACTACTATAAAGTAGAAAGAGAAAAGGGTTGTGTGACATCAGAATTTGCACATTTTTTCTAGTACATTTTAAAGGTTGTATTGAAAGCACTTCTAGTTTTAGACTATAGTATTGGTAAGTAGCAGGACATGTCAATGTTATTTTGGATGTTTTGGGACAGGGCTCCTTTTGAGATGTATTCTTGAAAAAAACATTTTGATATCTGCTTACAACAACAAGCCTGAAAACCTGATATCAACATTTCTTTGGTATCATAGGGAAACAATGACACTCACGGAGGCAGACATTGTCAGTGAAGTATCCCAGGAATTCATTGCAGTCCTTTCGTTGGCTCCCGGTGACAGTGCAGGAGCACCATGGAGCTACACTCGAAGTGAAGTTGTCCACATAGTTGGGAGTTATTATACTTCCTGTTGAGATAACCACATACGTTTGTATTAAATATTCATATGCCTTCGAGTTGTTGCATTATATTCATAGCGCATCAGTCTAAAACATTCATGGACAATGCTTTGTGAACACAAGCCAAATGAAAGACGGTGACTATGCCACGCTTTTAAAAAACGTCTGAATGTTATAGACACAGTACACAGAACTCTGATTTGAAATATATGTTTAAATAAACACTTATTATTATGTTTACACACGTTTATTATATCATAGTTATAATTACGATCATCATTAAACCTTATTAATTACTACACAGGCTAAGAAAAATAAAGTTTATTTATTCATGAAGTAAATATTTGTTGTGTTTTTCATTAGTGGCTTTCAATCATTTTTACCATACATTCACAACTTGGGTAGAAAATCTTTGCATGTTAATTGATTTATATTGGGAATCTTAAAACTAAAATATATTTTTGCCAGTTTTATTTACACCAATTGATCTTTTTTTCCAGTTATTTTTTACATTTCTTTGTTCAAGCAGTAATATGTAATTTTATATACTTTATTTTTCAAGTTTGAATTTTGGGACCTAAGTGGGAAACTCACCAGGTACATTATTTTCATAAGAAGTGCTGAGAGACTTTGTGAAGTTACAAGAAAAATAAAATCAAAAAGTGACAAATCTCATGTTATACACAAATGCACATGTTGAATGTGGCACTGCTATAAGGGAGAATTTCCAGCTTTGCAATTACACTTTTCTGACACTGGGGGAGAAAGAAACAATATTTTCAATTTTACATATTGCTGCTATACATCTTATTTGTTGTATTTTATGTTTTTTCGGTTTGACAGCCTTAACAACAGTCACATTAAATAGTGTATCCCCTGAAAGATATTTAATTGCTCTCAGATGATGGCTGGTCTTTAGGCAGATAGTATTGACCAGTAATATTAACCCTTTGGGAAAGTTTATTTGGGAAATCAGAAAGATTCTGAATAACAATGACCAGCAGTTATTGGAGGTTAATATTCGAGTGATCACATACCTATGAGTCCCGTGTAGGCCAGCAAACAAGCTCCATAGTTGTTTTGTTTGCATCCACTATCTAAACCAAGTGAGGGCTCACAATCATAATGAAACTGAGCCAGTCGGGACCTGCAGAGTCAAAAAAAAGAGTTTCTGGTTCATTTCATTGTCATTCCAAAAGCTTGATCATTAAATTAACACTCTGCCCACCCAACATGAAGAAATATGAGTTGCCATGGTGAAGACTGAGAGTATTGGACTCTAATGTGAAAGTGATAGAAAGAGTAATACATTTCATCCCGCAGACCTGGGATCATTAGTAAAGGCCTCTGAGTGTAATGGGCCTGTGAAAAATAATGGCCATGACCAGGGATTGCGGTGAGTGATAACTCTGATCCATCTGGCTCCTTATCAGCGCTAAATATTTAATGTGTTATTCCAATGGGCTCTCTGGGGCGATCTAACTGGTGGTGGTAAGAAGCTTCAGGGTAAAGCAGTGGATCATTTTGTTGATTGAATGGCTGTTTATTTGGGTTTAAGATTCCACATGCAGACGCTTCAATTTGTACTCGAAAATCGTAATATATGTATTTTTAATAGATAGACATTAAATTTAGGGGATGTAATGTAAAGATGCTGAATGTAAAATTGCTTTTTAATATTTTTGTATTACTCTTGTCTAGTCGCATTCATCACTTGCTGTGTAGCAGCATTGATGGTTCAAATACTAGAGGGTAACGTCTGCCAACTCAAATTGAGGATTAGAAGCAACTTCAGTTGACAAAATCACCTAAACCTTTGAAATCCAGAATAATCTTCTTTTTAGTTTCACTACAAAATGAAACAAAAAGTGACGCTTTTTTTTTCAGTTTGCTGTGAAACGTCTGAACCAAGATTTCTGCTTGGACAATCAGAAGCTTTTCTGCAAGTCTCTTGTGGACGACTGAGCCTCTAATCCTATGACTAAAAGAGATGCCAACCACTTACCAAAGTTAAGCCCTGAAGCTGTGATCATTCATGACCTGGATGTCATGTGTTAAACTCAAGGCCCCTCATCTTTTATATCCCCCACAACCTCATTGGTGTTTGGCCTCCTTAACTTTGTTCACAGGGTTCTCCTCAAGAGCCGTGCCTCTGATATACTAATTTATGTCCTTATCCTTTCTGGTCACTTCCGATGTAAACTTTAGCAACTTCAAATCTGACTCTCCTTCGGCCAAACTCATTTCATCTTTAACTACTGTCTAAGGCTGTCTTTTAACTCTTGCAGCTAGGGACAGAATCAGTGGCAGAATCTCCGACGCTGGTTCTCCGCTCTGACTCTACTTTTGCTAGACATGACTGCAGGGTCCCTATCTCATAAAGTCTGTAGAGGCCCCCTGAATAATTGCATGCTTTGACACATTGGCTTTGGGTCGCTGATGGCCAAGTTGGTACTGGAAATACACTTATCCCACTACTTTTGCATGGTGTCACCCATAGTGACTTCCTGAAGAGGGAACTTCACCAATGACGGAGAAACCCCAGATTATCTATATAATCTTAGTTCTTCTATGAATTAATGTCACATCACTACACATGTTGCCCAGCAACCCGCCTTCCTGATTTTTTTAATATTTCCAATTTTGAGGGAGGTGAGGCCTTATATATAAATAGGGCGGCCCACTGCCCCCTGCTGTGCAGCAGGATTATTGATCTTTCTCAGCGAGTAGTCAGAGCCTCAAGTTAGATCATAGCGACAGCCTGTATCAGACAATTTTTCATTTGTAGAACCAAAGTTATTAGGGGTTCCAAAGCATTTCAACTGTGCTGTTTGGAGTTAAGGAGGACGTTTCACATCGGACCTACAAGGATATAGAACTACAGTTGTATAGATAACCTTTTGAACAATTACAAATTAAGATTGGTTCTTTGTCAAACACCTTTTAAATCAAAGGAGAACACTGACTCGACCCGGCTTTTCCTTGATTTTCTGGAACTCCTGTGTTGTTCTCAGTATTATCTTGACCTTTAAAGTATATATTTTATTGAGTATTGTTTGGATTGTTTAAGCGCTTTGTGACCCTGGTCTGGAAAAGCGCTATAGAAATACAAATTACTAACCTACCAAATATTAGGCATTAAATGATTTCGGTACAAACGACCTGGATATAAAGAACATGTTTTCTTACTTGCAAACATAGTCAGCTTCACAGATCTTCTTCTGTGTTACGCAGCTGGGCTTATCACCACTTTCATAGGAACAGCTGGGCACAATAGTCTGCCTTCTTCGCTCAGCACAGGCCGTGTCAGTACAGGGGCAGAAGAGCAGCTCATGCGTGTAGTCTGCAGGAATACGATCAAAGAACCTCCGTAGAGCCTTGTTGCATTTGGGTTTGTTGCAGAGGCCTGACTTGGCAGTGGGTTTGATGCATGCAGAGACATATTCTGTGCGGAGCTTCTGGCACAGGTCGTCAACGTTGCATGCCTTTGCGGCATCCAGGCAACGATTCACCGTTGTCATGCCAACGTCAGAGTCTGAGGATGGAAGTAAGGTCAGACAAACATTAATGTCAGTAGAAAAATAATAGTCCTGCAGCATGACAAAATGTTGTCAGATATACGGAGACTTGCCAGTGGTCAACGCGGCTCGAGATCGGCGGCTTGATTAGCTCCAGTTTCATGATCAAAGTAAACCAAGACAGCTAAAGAAAATATATAATTTTCCTTGGGAAAATTGTATGTTTATTGGTTCTATGAGATTGTTATCTTGGTGGTTAACTCTTGCTGTTTGTTCAGCTTATTTATTGTTCCCTCACATTTGAGGGGAAAAACGAACAGAACTTCAGCAAGACATAAAAATATATATCTTGAAGCCATGTTTATTATTGCATTGATTCTAATAAAAGAGAGTGCTGGAATTTCAGTCAGGCTAATGTCAGCAGCAGGCTTCCTGTATATTTAGAACTTTCTCCAGAAATTAATCTATATTTCTTCCAGCAAAGATTAGAATTAAGTGAAGCAAGATCCTTTAGAAATGTGTGCTTTACAATAATAACCATGCATAATTATTTTATAGTAGTAGTAGGCTATTATTTAGTACCAATGACAAGTGTGAGCATAAATAGGTTAATAATTAATACCATGCTCTTTATCATATATTGCATATTTTGTTATTACATCTGAGGTAAACCCATGTCAATAGAAAGCATGACCTAAATAAACTATTCGTACATTTCTCTCTAGCTAATCCATTCCTGTCTATCTGCCTATAGTACATGTTCAAAACTCATGGGCCCGGCCCACCAAGTCATTTTATGTGGCTTGTGGTTGGTGGGCTATATGATTAATGTTCATAGTGACATGGTGAAATAAAAAGGCAATTTATCTCTGAAACATGTCTAAAACTGTGGCTATTTATAAATATTGATTCACGTTGAGTGTGTGTATTAAATAGTATGTAAAAAGGTAGAATGGTGGAAAATATTCCCCAGTTTAAAAATTTGCTACAATGAATATGCACTTTAAGGAAGTTCAATTGTTTTTTTTTCCTGAGAGGAGAAGTTTATAATAATTTCATATGATAAAATGTTTTATCGAACCAAAAATAAATACAGAAAAGAACAGAATATGTTTTTAGGCTGTAATAGCTCGCTCATCCAACAAGAAAAATGTTCATCCCTGTTTATTTATTTATTTTGTTAATGTTGACACAAATCCCTAGTTGACTAAATTATGATTTATTTGAGGCTTGAATAGTTTGTATGAGTTTGTTATTGTTACTTATTTTTGACCAGTTTTCCCCAGTGAGGCTGGGGTGTAAGTGGGTGTTTTACTTGATGTGATGGACACACTAACCATACCATTAACCATGAAACACCTTTAAGAAGATGTGTCTTTAATACTTGGATTACTTTGCATCGACAATTTTCATCATCACAGGTCTGTGGTTGAGCCGCTCTAGCAATATTTTTCTTTTTTTAACACAACGTTTTGACTTCCATTGTGTTCTCATATCAATGTTTCACACTCACAGAAACAAATAATGAAAACAAACATGGAACACAATTGTGATCAGATGGTCACACTTGCCTGCTGAAATTGATGCCAAGCGGACGTAGTCATAATCCCGCTGTACCATCTCGTAGGGATAACTTTCCACAAGTTTGAGTCCTTAAAGAGAATATCACGGTGATTCATCTGAATATGTTACTGAAGAATAATGTTTGTCTAATTTAGTCACAGAGATGGCAAATTGACTAAACCATAAATTAGACACAAGTGAACGTCTTCTCATTATTCATTTGTTACGCTTATGTAATTACTTTTAATGAATCATTTATCATCTGCCTCCGCTCCTAAAAAGTATAGAGCTAGAATGTGGAGAGATTTTCCGATACACTGCTGGCTGTACAGTGACCACTGACCGTGGATGATGGACTGATGGAGGCTCCAGTAGATGCTCAGGCAGTTCTTCTCCTTCTTCATGCCTCGTTTGCACTGGCAACCGTGTAGTGGACTGGACAGCAGTGCAGACATCGCATTGGCACACTGGCTCCTGGCTCCCGGGCCCAGCTTCACGCTGCCATTACCGGCTACACACTGACGCAAAGTCCGCAGACGGGGACTGCAGGTCTCGTCACTGGAGCAGGCGTCGCCGGCGACTAAACAATCCCTGCCGGCTTGCATGACCTCGACCAAAGCTGAGGAAGAAAAACAGAACATTTTAAAAAGATATCCTATTTTGTGTTAAAGTCACAATTTCTTTTGTGTGGAACATCAGTAAGTTGTTTCGGCCAACTTAAGGTAACAATTACCTTGTCTTACCTTAATGATAATTAATTAGTAACAGGTACCTATCTATCTATTGATCTATCGATCTAGTGGTCTTACTAGATCTACTGGGCTCCTAAAATGAGGCCAATGCTTCATGAAGACTCTTCAGAGTTCACCATAGATGATGAATCAGTTTTATCTGTATTCTATACTGACACCTAGATTAAATACGTGTAATTGATTTTTAATTGATTTCTTAAAATTTTTATTTTATAAAGTGTGTATGATTCATACATTTACGAATACGACTTTTCAACTAAATATACCTTCACTGACTGAATGGTATGGAAGGCCACCTTCAAGAACAAGATTAAAAAAGATTTTTAAAAAATATAGAACACTTTTTACTGCATGGTTGAAAAGTAACCCTCAATTGCCAAATTTGAAACTGCAATAATCTGAGGGTAAAATATTAACATTTATATGATGACTAGGAAGCTTTTTAGCCCTTGGAGTCTCACAATCTGCTGGTCCTTCAGCTGACATATTTCCACAGCTTGCCAGATGGCAGCAGTGTGATTGAGCCATGGCCGGATGGGGGTTCTCTGTGCAGGTCATTTGGGTCTTCAGGGGCTCAGGATTTGTGCAAATTCATTGAGAAATAGAGACAGTTCTGGTTCAATAACTAGAATATCTGTATCCTGACATCCCCAGCATATGGACTTTAAGCGTAATGTTTCGAGAGCATTGTAGAAATGGTGAGTTGATGCAGCTCCATGAAGCAGTTTCCTTATTTGCAGTCCACTAGATGGCACTATCTGCTAAAATGTTTTCATTTACTTTAAATGAACACAACCATACACACAACTTGAGTGACCCTCCTCACATATTCCTACTAAGGTTCCAGGTTTGAGTCAGTACTTGGGTGACTTAGGTCAGTCTGTCAAACTGAGCCTGAGAAACCTGGGTGTTGTATTTGACAGAGACATGTCTCTAGTTCAACACTGTAGAAAACTGACCAGAAACTGTTTCCTTCAACTGAGAAAAATCTTCAAACTTGTCAATGTTGTCACAACATGATCTGGAGCTTGTAATCCATGCGTTTGTGTCGTCTCGCCTGGACTATAGCAACAGTTTGTTTTCATGTCTTGTCAACAAGAAGGAGCTGTCTCTGCAGTTGATACAGAACTCAGTTTCAGCGAGAATTCTGTCTGCTCAAGTAGAAGAACTCACATTTCTCCGATTCTTAAAACTCTTCACCTGCTTCCAGTTTCTTTCAGGATCAACTTAAAAATTCTGGTTCTTACTTTCAGATCTATTCATGGTCAAGCTCCTCCTTACATCACTGATCTGATACAGCCTTACACCCCAGCTCGGGCTCTGAGGTCTGTGGATCAGAATCTACTGATGGTTCCTCGCACACGATTCAGGACCAGAGGAGAGAAATCCTGTTGCTCCTAAGCTTTCTGATGAAATATAATGAATTTCACCGCAACAGGCTTTGGATTATATCTATCGATTTCACATTCTTTTTTTTTTTTTAAACCCAAAACATTCCTTTCCATTCTGTCAAAGATTTTCAATCAATTGAATCTACTCTCAGTGCGAGACATAAATATAAACGCTCAGGTGTATCGAGTCCCACTTAGAGCTATACAAACACTGACATACTTGGATACTGCCGGTGGTTAAATTTCATTTGAACTGAATCCCATGTCCGAATGTCCAGATGGTTGGGAGGACATCCAAGGCAGACTTCCCAAACTCTTGCTCTTCATCCGCGATTGTCGGTTTATGTCGCCCGGGCAAGAGCCGGAAGAGATGCTATACATCACTGATGCAAATGAGCCGCTTGATTTGACATTTCCAATAAGCCCGTCTCAATGTACCAGTGGGTTTAGCCAATTAACCATGTCAGTAATCAATGTGTTCTGAGCTGGGTGAAGTCTTCAGTTTCCCTGACACATAAATCACAGGAAGATTAGCTGATCGGTTACCCTTGCATTCCGACTTAATGGTCCTCTTCGGAACAGATAAAATGGAAATGAAACTTAATGAAGTCAGCTACACACTTGGACAGTGACGCCTGTGAGCAGAGAGAAGAAAAATGGAATGTTCTGGTACCACTGTTGTTTCCATGCACTTTGAAACTCCCCTGTTAAACTCAAACATACGGTTGTTGCACTCAATGCTTCTATGACTTCATGAAGCGATTTTATCAGGTTAAATGATGTGACAAAAGTTCTCTTGTACTTTTTTGTGTCCTTCAACATAATGAACAAATTTAAATCACACATCGGCGGTAGAAACTAATCCATCAGAACTGGCATCGTACTCGTGGATTTAGGGCAGAAAACTTTATTATTTCTGGCATCAAAGCAGAGAAGATTGAACTTCCTATACAGAAAAAAAAGGCAAGAAGTAATTCAACTACCCTAAAAATAAAGCAATGTCAGCTCTGGTGACACTCCCCGTTAATCATCAAACAATGCTGGATGGATTCTGAACAGCAAAACAATTCAGTTCGTAAAAACAATGGCAACTTTATGACACAAAATATATGCTGTGGGAACTGTTAAGCCCGTTATATTTCAAGAAAAGATGTTGTTTTATTGAGGATGATAAGCAGATAACAAAAAAACTACAAAACTAAAAACAACAACTGAGGCCTGTTGAATCAGCCCTACACATTATTTGAAACAAAGCAACTTCGAGTGTCCTGCAATACTTTGTTTTTGACCACTTATATCATTATCTATATGTATTCACATGATAATAATTGTCCATCATAAGACTTTAATTTAGATCTATGTAAGATCTTTAATCCTAAATGCACTCATTGTGTTAAAAGTATCTAAAGTAGTGAGTATGAAGGACCAGTAATGTTCTTACATGGACGATTTAGTATGAAGTACAAAGTAATGAGGGGAACATGAGGGACTGAAATTGAGCAATTGAGAATATAATCCAGAGAAAGATGTGATCGAGATATGCTGGTTTTGTATTTTTCTGAAACAAATAATAACTACTACGAAATCTTAAGAGAACCAGAGTTATATATTAAATTGCCATCGATGAGGTATTTGACCTTAAGTGATGGAGCTTAATAAACCATATTTCCAAAATATTTACTATATATTGTATGTGTATACACATATTGACGATCAATCATGTCATGTGGTCACATTAAATAAGACATGAAGTTTGCATTTAGGATTGCTGATTAAGGAAAGTCATTTTGATATTATTAATTTTTAACATTTTTGCGTTTTTAAGTCTGAGAGGACCTCTTCAACACCTCATCACTCTTCAAGTTGACCTGCCACTTTTGATTTTTATATTTACAGATTAACACCTTTTTTTTCTAGCTTACATTATTTTTCCCCTGTATGATGTCATTTGTTTATTCTTTTATTTGAAAGCCCCTTAACGACAGTCTAAGTATACAATGTGGACCTTTTCAGAGGTTATTGCACACGCATGGTTTATAGTAAATGTCAGCATGTGTTTTTCAAAAAGTATAGTTTCTTATCAACCTGGGTCACTATGTGAACTGTAGGAGGAAACCGGAGTACAAGCTCCACATACAAAGGCCGAATGTTGCCTCAAGCTGGGAGTGAACCGACGACCTTCTTGCTAAGAGTCGTGACGTTAGGCACTATTCCATTGTTTGCTCACAACATATTTTTCAAAGACAAAAAAATATATTCATTTCCATATTTAATTAATGAAAAAAAAGAAGGATATTTAGCAGTGTTCTCTTTTTTAGAGGTAAGTAGGAGTTTAATGAAGTTTCATCAAACCCATTACTAGTGTTAAATTGAGCACCCTAGAGTCCTTTTAAAACTAAACTTGATTGAACTCAATTTTAAAATTCTTATTTGACTTCCCAGACAAAAAAGCAATTATACTATAACAACACCGAGAAGTTATCTTAAGTTAATTATAATGATGTGTGGGTCTTTTTTCAGAGTAAACAAACTCAGGTTATTCAAGGCACCTGCCGATGCTGAAGCTATAAATAATTTGAAATAAAATACATTTTAGTGACAAATATGAGATGAATCAAACATACCTCAGAGCAATGCACTCCCCATTGAATAGCCCAAGACACCAGTTGACATATGGAGAGTTGAGTGTGCCATTCAGAGCCTTGGAAAACAAAGCCAAAAACAATCTCAAGCTGCTCTCTGAGTATCTGGCAACTTTCACAAAAAGCGCTTGTTTGGCAAAGAAATGGTCGACGTCTGGAATAGAAGCCATTGCTGACTTTCATTTCATATATAATTGCATCCAATATTAAGTATTCTGTGCAAATACAAAGCTATTAATTGATAATAAGCAAGCGTCACATCCTTAACTCCCACAGAAGCCATCTTAATTATGCAGTGTGGGCTTTTGTATTTCCCCTGAGGGCTACCGTTGACAAATATCCTTATTATTAATCACACTACATGATGTTGATGCATTCTTTGACTCCTCTCCTCACTTCGATATCTATGTTCATTAAACCAATCTGTCCTCCAATGTATACAAACCCATTGGAGCTGTCTTTGATCAGTCGGCCATAAACAAAGATTAAATATGAATAACACGTCATCAACATGGGATTAACAAGAACAGCCAAAACACTGCAGTATTTAACTGAAGCCACTCACGATGACATCACTGTCAGAATGTTCTTGATGCCCAAAGGTTACAGGATGTCGGATAACAAATGCAACCATGAAAATCCTAGTCTTTTTACTATATTTCTGTGTCCGTGTGCAATTTTGTTGTGAAATGACTGAATTCAGCATTTTCTGTGCGCTCTGAGTAGTTTACAACATTTCAGCTTTTGTTCACTGACGTCCATGTCGGCTACACCTGCAGACAGCTGCCATTGTCAGTGAGTGTTCAGACCTTCTTCCAACTTTCTATACACAAATGTTGCACACTCACCCTAACTACATCAATTCTTTCACTGTTGGCCAGAAATCCTGAAAAACCTTCACTTGGAGAAAGTAAGATTTGAGATAAGATCTGAAAGTTAGAGCATAAACATGTTTTGGTACTTGAGATTGGTAAGAAGCACTTTAAAATACAATATAAGGCACTAAATGCTAAATGAAGCAGAATCCTTTTTTAGAGGTCAGTAGGTTTGTTCAATAATTCTGCGCTATCGTTATTTTGTATTATGTTCTATTGACACCATGTATTTATAAAGCTAGACACTAGACCATAGACTGTGTGTATCTGACCTCACCGTATTGTTGAACCACAGTTTTTTTAGAAATGCAGTTTTCTAGTTTAACCAGAATAGGGCTATGTTTTAGTTGTTTTTTTTGCCACTATGGTACCTATATCTGAAATTTTAAAGACAGTCTGAACGACACTAATCCAACTTGGAGATGTGGTCCTAAACAGGATATACTGTATATCTTTGACATGCGAATTGAGTCCATTAATTCAAACCTACACGTCATCAAGCACTAAATGTTTTTCTTGTCATGCGGAAAAATGATTGATGAACTCGGCGTCAGATAAGCTGCACGTCTGAATCCCACCACCTATGACTGTGACTCCGCAGCAACATATTTTGATGTTGTTGTCTGCCTCCATGCAGCTGGACAGAGTTGACATGGACACGAACACGGACGATGTCAATAATGTGAGAATATAAAAATAATTTCTAAACAAAAAGAAAAAAAATTCCGTTATTGAGACTAATACCTTAAATTTAATTTAATTTAAATTAATCTGTGATACCACTAGAATGTGAACCGTGGCATTTACAAAGCTTTAGCAACATTAATAGCCCCATAATTAAGCTTATGTCATGTTGACCATGTAATGCCCTTGACAGCTTACTCACGGACCATTATTAACTATAAGGTAACTCTCTCTCGGGTTTGGTTTAACAACCACAGCTGTTCAAATCTAAGTATCATTCCTCAAAGCGATCTGTGTGAAACATAAACAGAACATAGCAAATATATTGTTGTTACAGTATGGACGTTGCTCCCACTGACCCACATAAACACTGTGATCAAAAACCTTTTCCTTCACAACAGTGACCGTAAAAACAAAATGCTGTGAATGTGCTGACTCCGGGAGGACAGGAACTTTAACGTTGGCAGACACGAGCCATGTTTGTCACACTTGCTGTCTGTGACATCTTCGTGTCATCCAATGAACATGGGAGGGACACTGCTGGGGAGTCAAAAGTTCACACTGGAAAAAAGTCACATTTGATTGAAAATGTAAACAACCTCTCAAAATGTTTAATAAGGTAGGCCACACCCCTTAGAGCAAATAATATATGAAGCTCAGGAACAGAAATATCCCAAAGGACATGTTAGATAGAACATTGTTTGCTAGGTATATATTCAAAAAGAAATTTAAGATCAAAGATGATTTTAAAAGTAGTAATTTTTTCGGCTGGCATTTTATGTGACATCCAGTTTTCCTGCAGCCAGTCTCTAGTGGACACTTGATGAACTGCAGCATTTTTGCACTTCCAAATTAGCTTCACTTTTTAATACCTTATTTTCCCCTGCAAGGAAACCCAAATATCTTCCAACTTGACGTTTTCTTCATAGATACACATTTACCAAGATTTGTTTTCCAAGAGAAGCCATCCTGCTGACTTGTGTTGTGCCAGAACACACAAACTATCATTAATTATAATTTCCTGAACTGTGCATTATGAAAAATCCCTAGATAGTCGTATTTTGATTTTTTGGAAGAGTGACACAGACCTCAGCACTAGCAAAAAAACTTGGACAATATTCAGATCTGGAAACATTAAGCAGAATGAAAAAAAATATAAGGTGGCAACACTTCATAGCACATACAGTAGTTACTGAAGTGGTGACAGAAAATAAAAACAAGTCTTCTTCCTGAAGACTGAATTATAAACGGTTGTTAAAATGCTTACCCTGAAACAAAAACCTGTTCATTTTTATATTGCAGCACCAAGAGCAAACAAACAAAATACCAGATTGTTTTTGGAAAATAAAGAAAAGTTGGCTTTGTTGTGGCTCCTCACCCTAATTCCAAAAGCCTCTTCTATTCTGACAGCCTGGTGAAGATGTCAGCCGGGTGAAGGGAAGAATAACAAAACAATGGCAGGAAACCTTCACCAAGCTGTCAAAACAAAATGCATCTTTTTTGAATAAAGGTGAAAAGTCTGCGGTTTCCAGGTTGGTTCTAGTGTAGATCCTTCGTCATTATTGCAGAACGTTATACTACCTACCAGGTATAATAACGTGCTCAACTTGGGACACATTAAGTTTATTACTTGATTGAAGCACCAATTTTCCCACTAAAAGCAAATTTCTCCTGGGAAATAAATGGTGGCTTCAAATTAATTAAAAAGAAAATTATACTGAAAAGCTTGTTAACAATTTAAAAATCGTTTCTCGCAGCAACTGGAGCTAAATTTCCTGTGTGAAAGCTTTAAAAATCAAGTTTTATTGAAGAAACTCGCAACAACTCAATGGAAATTAAATGCTGTATGCATGGAATTGACTCATTAACTTTCAACCCAATGTCACAAAAAATTAATCTCAACTCCTCTACTGACTGGCAAGTATATGATGATTGGAGTGTCATGGTCACAATTATTCTATCAGCTCATCGCCCTCTACTGAGGGTGAGAGCGTGTCTTATCTGCAGGGTAAGACTCGCCGAAAAATGTACAGAGAGCAGCCTACCCTTTTCTACCTCTTATTCTCTTACCAGGAAGTCTTTCCCAGCTGCTCAGGGCGAGAGGCAGGGGACAACCTGAGCAGGTTTTTGCTTATTCAGATGCATTTATTCGTCTTTGAATTAAAAACAATAAAATGCCATTATAACCCTTTTTTATTTTTTTATTTCTTTACTTGATCTTCATTTAAGGAAATTTTGTCTTTTCTTTTTTTTGTGATTTGTATTCCTGAAAGCTGTTAGGAGTACTACAAATATTACCTACTTACTATTGAGGACACTTTGTTGATTCATTTTGCATTATAATTAACAATATTTATCTGGGAGTTAAGTGGTTTATTTTCATTGACCTACTTACTCCTAGTCAATATTTTACATTTGACATTTGTTTATTGCTATTCAACAACTATTTAAGTATATGTATTTCTTAGTTTTGTATTACAAAGGTCTATTTTTCCACACAGATTTCAAATCTTATATTTCCACAACGGTGATTCTCTATTTACACTGTTCTGTTGTCACAATAATCAGTCTCTACTATCATTTGTGATCTTTTACACATGAATAAAGACCAAAAAGCTTCTTTTAAATTAAGTGCTTGGATGGTCTGATTTATCAGCTGCAGCTTCAGAGGCTTTTATTGCTTTGCAAAATATATTTGTTACGGAGGAGAAGCCTCACTATTATTCCATTAACTTGGTTGTTTGTCTTCCAAAATAACACATCTCGGAAATTTTAAAGGTTCCCAGCGTGTGTCTTGCTTATTTCATTAATGAAGACATTTGTTTAAGAATGTCAGAATGTGTGAAAATATTTACGACTGTCATGTCCGCCGACACTTCATAACGATGAATTATTAAGCGTCTGTCAGTTTCTATGTTGCAGCGAAGCTTTAATCCCCAGCAGCTGCGTCTGTCACTCAAAGTTCATTACTGGAAGGGTAGAGGGGGTCACATTCCAATATAGTGATTGATGGACACTTCTACTGATTTACCCTTTTACATCGAAGTGCTCAGTGCTACATTGGCTCTTGTAGCTTCCAATAGTGTCAGGTTAATCAGAAGTATCCCAATGCTTTTTAATATACATACTGGGACAAGAAATGGAATTCCGAGGCGTTCTGTTTTACCATGTGGTTTTTGGACGGTTTGTTATTTATTCGTTCTGCTGTTCACACCTTTATCCTGTTAAGAACTAGCAATAAAATCTGACACCATACACATACAGTCTAAAGGTGAAATAAATCAACTTCCATGTGTCCATTGATGTATAAGGTTGTTCTCAGTTTGAGTCCTGATGATGGAGCCCTTTTTGTTTTTGGAGTGAGACAATATCATTTTAGGATTTTGGAAGTGGCTTGGTATGCTTTTAATGTATGCTGTTTTTCTTAAGTTTTGGACTGTAGCTTCCTGGCAGAGGTGTATATTGTGTTTTCTAGTTAGTGTTCCGACATACCAAAAAATATTTTCCAATGACAGAAAATGCCCAAAGCTTAATTTTGTCGAGCTTCAAGCAAAAATAAGTGATTTATGAGCCGACATGACAATACTAGTTAGTGGTCAGTGAAGCACAATGTTTGTTTGTTGTTTTTTTTTTTAGTTATCTCAGGGTCAAGGAGAGCCGAAGGACCGAAAATAAATTTTGGCTTCAAGAAAAACATATAATTTGGTTTTCGGCCTACTGGTCACCTTGACCCTGAGATAATACAAGGTTTAAATATTTTTCTGATGACTGGTTTCATATTGAGGACGATTAAATCTCACCAGGGAATTTAACAGTGCCTTTGTGACCAGGTGACCACCAAACCGTTTTTTTGGTATTGGGAAGGAGACGGCAGTTGCATTTGGTTGCATACATCTATCATGCTGGAGTAGTGTCAGTACTTTGCCTAGAAGAGCTGCTCGGAGAATCTGTGAGTGTCCATGTAACCACCAGACTTGCTTTACAACAGGGGTTTCAAACTCAATCATACAAGGGGCCAATCTAACTTGGAAGTACAAGTGTGAGATTTTCTTTTCATTCTTTAAGGCTTAGTGTATTTATCATTTTTTAATTCCATTATCCCCGTTCCTGATATTATCTTAAACACTGGCATATTTATAGATCAGCCTATCAACATTAATTTACTTTTGATTTTGAACCAAACATTCATCAGTCGCATAAAATGGCTTGAATAGGACTATGAAATATGAAACAATAACAATATAAGAAAATAACTGTAAAAAAAAAACCAAGTGATTTAAAATAAATTATCTGTTGAACTAAAAGGATGGCTTTGAAGCTATCAATGTCAACAAATGCATAACAATCATGTGTGCAGATGGTTGAAGGTAGTATAAGATCTCTTTCTCTTTCATGCACACAAAAATAAGTTACTTCCTGCTTTGCGTATGAGCAAATTACTTACATCCATGAATTAACATGATTGTCTATGACTCAATATTTTATTCATCCATTATCTTTTCGTAATTCACTTAGTTAGGGTTACATGAATAGTGTAATTATATTGAAGGAAAGACAACATGAGTCTTCTCTAGAGGTTTTTGTGATGACAAATATCCAAGCAGAAACCACATTTGAATCAATAGTAGCAGTTACTCTACTGATCGATTACACATGTGACTTAGCTATTCTACTTTTGTTAATGGGCATCTTGACTGTGTAATAGAAACACACTGCAGCTGGTATATCAAATTACAAAAATAGAATGGATTTTGTTCAATTCAAATTTGACAATAATTTCCAACAGGTACCAAATGAAACAGACCTTGGTATCCACAATAAAAGATGGCAACACATTAATCTCGGTGAGATGCTTTCAGGCTCACTGATAAAGAGTTGCAACATGGCAAAATCCATAGTGTGTTGTTTATTACGCATTAAATCTAGTCGGCATCTTCTGTTTTTCACAGTTTTATGGATCCAGATTGCACACAGGACTCTTAATGTGAAACAATCTGGTCTGTTTTAGCTGTATGTTATTTTAATGTGCTGCACAACCTTTCCAAACCTCCATTGCTTTATATCTTGCTTTGATTTTGTGTCTACATTTGGGATATATCTTTGGTAATGAACACACTAAAACCACTCGGAAAGAGATTTTCACTGCAGGCAAATGAATGTCCAGGAGACCCAGGCAGAGACGAGCGCCAAAAAAGTGAAATATGGCTCAGCGTGACCAGATGTTAACTGTTATGTTAGATTCTGGAGCAGAGGGCTCTGTCAATCACGAGGGACCTGCGGGACGACAGCAGTCATCTGCTCTAGCTCGGTTATATATCTTTTGGGGGTCCTTTATGAGTCAACGGCAGATGAAAGGTGACAAATTCGAAGGCGTTGAGATAAAAAGGAACATAAGCTTCTAATCAACACAGGCTTAATTAGAGTGACACAGCGGGATTCCAATTGCAAAGAACGTATCCCTAAAGTCCCAATCTTCCTCTATTTCCTTCAAAATTAATGATGTTAAGTCAAAGAAGCATCGCTTTGGTCTGTTCCCCTTCCTGACAAGAAATCTTTTATGCCTCCAACGTCATTTGAATAGAGAAAATGGGAAATGTTTTCTTTTTTTTTAATGTGACAACATGAAGGACAACAAAGCCACTGGCACAGCGACAAAGTCTTGAATATTTCAGCAAATTTAACGCTTCGACAGTCGCCCAGAGACACCACCTAAAATCTAAGAGCATCCTACACCTTCAATATGCATGCGTTTGTGGCAGCTTGAAACATAACATCGAGTGAATATTGGACAAAAGCTGCTGCTTTTAGTGATACTCCGTGACTTCAACACTTTTTCTTTTTTGTCATCAGTACGCAACCAATTTGTTTTGAGCACATTTATCCTCATTTGTGCTGTAAAGAAATCAAATAAATTAAGAAATGAATTAATTATGATCTGTAATTGTTTTAGCAAATATAATCTCGACTAAAAATTACTGAGAAACCCCCAAACTTTTTTTTCATTCATTATCAGATCAAAACATTGAACAAATAATTTCTAAACAAACACAAAAAAAAGTGTTTTAATAAATGGAAGTATTGTTTTTGAACAGACTTGAACATATGCACATATGCAGTGTTGCCTGCCATCTCTAGTTTCCAACCGCAGAGGTAAATATTGTTCAGTTCACTTGTGTAAATCAATAGAAGAAAAAAATGATTGTGCAAATAAAATTTGTCTGACTAAAAAAAAGTATTATAAGGTTCACAAGTTCAATCAGTGTCCACTTCAGGGCGTGACTGACCATTGTTTTCACCCCAACAACTTCAGCACAAGAAGCCCAACACAAATAACTAAGTTTAAGAAAAAGGAAACAAGGAAAACAAGAAAAAAAATGGAAATTTTATATAGAATTTATCTAGAATTAAAACTATTAAATGCAGTACATGTAATAAGACAAATTCTAATTTGAAACTCCCTTAAAATCTAATGGACCTCTTTTGTGATAATATCATAACAACATGTGCTGATATTTATTGATAAAAAAGTAAAGTAGGAGAGAGCTCAAAATGCGGACAGTGTCAAGAACTACAAGTCTTCTCTTCACTCTGCAAGAGAAGGGGAAAAAACACATCAATCACTGGACAGTTATGTATTTCAGGGGAAAGGTGGCAACCCCCTGGTCCTCTTCCAGTATCATTCTTGCTGTGCTAAAGTTGCTGTAGTCTATTTTTCTTTTTATTATTTTCTTCCAAACTTGTCAGGAACTTGTTTGACAGCCACTGCTGTAACGCGTTTGATAAAGTAACTTAATTAAATTGATCGTTATCTTAGTTTTAATTGTCTCAGACACAGTTGAGACAAATTAATTTGGTGCTGCAATAATTGAATGTCCCACCTTTGACACCTGCAGATAATTCACTAATGTTTTCTTTTTTGGGTGGCAGCAGTTCTTTAAGAGTCTTTGTGATACGTCAAGATCAGATATTTAGGGGATTGCATTCACTGTGAGGTTTAATCACCCTTGATTGGATGCATTCAATTTAAGACATGATGCATCAATTTATTTCAATATATTCAATGGTTTCCAGTCATATGCTGTCTTTTATATTAATCCTACCTAATTTGGAGATTATTTACATAATTAAGATCCCATTTTAAAAACATGTAATGTGTTACTGGGTGGTCAATGTAACTTTTGTAGCCAGCATGGTTATCCATTGACTAAACTAGCAAGCATGCCAGTTATAATAATGACCTTATTTCCCAAATGAAATGCTCTGTACTTGTGATGGGTTGATGAGGCTTTATGATACAGCTCTGTAATGAAGACACTGTATCATGATACAGTGAAAAATAATGCCAGGTTTCATTTAATTAGTCGATCAGAGCCAAACATCATAAAGCAGAGAGTGCCATCTAGGTGTCTTTCAAAATTAAGACACTGTTTTATGATACAGTGTTTTCAGTACACAGCTGTAGGCTTCATCAACCAATCACTAGTCTTTTAAAACTTAAAGAATATATATATTTTGGAACCTATTCTTTTGAAACCTTGTCCAAACAAGGGCACTTCGTTCATCAGCCCATACTTACTTACTATTTTAATGGAAACTGACGTGGAACCCCAACTCTCCTGACTCACTCACATATTTCCAATGTTGAAGTCTTCCTCTCCAAGATGCAGTAAGTCTCTCATCATGAAGACGTTTTGAAGTCATTATTTTATATAGTTCTCCCCTGTCTGAAACCTTGGCGAACAAGGGGTTACAAGAGCGGTCCATTATGACGTAATAATGGCTTCACTCCTCCTCCAGCCAACTGTAATCCCTCCCGCTTTGTTTATACAACAAGTCTCTTGGAGGTGAAGACGCGCGATGACAAACCTTGATGCTTGACCAATCACAGCAGAGTAGGTGTGGTCATATTAAAAAATATATTTTAATGAAGTGTTTTGTACAAACAGACACATACTGATGAGGACGATAAAGGTCTAGGATCTATTTAAGGGAAACTTTAACACATAAATTGCCCTTTAAGCGAGTTTTCCACACTCCCTGATCTACTTAAATTTGTGCCACCAAGAGGTTCATGAGAGGCTGGATTGTTGCAGATCATGTGGAAACCATCTGCTCAAAATCCATAATGCACTTGTTTCTGTGATACCTGAGATGCCAAGAACTCACTTGAGTTCTTTAGTGGACTCCATCCTGGGATACGCTTACAAGAGTATTGACAGATGAGATGAGAGCTTTAGTTGGATTATTTAATCAAATGTTTTTTTCTTTTTTTTCATCCATGACTGCAACGGTATAGTTTGACTTTTGAGTTACCTTTATATAGTATACTAGTATTACTTGCCCCTGTTAATAAACAAACAAGTTTTCAAAATAAACTGAAGGATCAACTGTTTAAAATTCCTATACTAGAATTTCACACCCTTTAACAGAAGAATCAATATAATATGCAACATATTGTTGTGCAATTGCCGTCTTGTTTTGCTGTGAGAGAAACAATTCCTGCTGTTGAAAAGACTGTTTTTATGATCTGTTCTGCCAAAATGCTTTGTAGTTTCCATCTAGTAAGCATAACAGAAACCAGACTTTACCTCAAAGTGACTTTTGGAAATGCTACATCCATCTTACTGATGATGAACACTTGCTGCTGATTTTACATGTTTCCTCTCACAGTCCAAAAAGATTCAGAGGTTGTTTCAGTATTTTAAATTTAAAACTCTTCTCCTCTCACTTTCTATTTGGACAAGATAAACATGTTTCAACTCAAAAACAAGCCATTAGTGATTGTAAATAAAATAATAACACTACAAAAAGAGAATCACAATGGTGTTTTCAAATTCCTTCCGTTCCAGTTCCAAAAAACAAAGTGATTATATAATTATGTCCTGCTCTGAGATTCTTTGTCACTTCATCAAACGTGTATTTTGGATTATGGCTGACAGGCCCACGCACGTCTGCAGCCCAAATATAATTTAATAAGTGGGTTTATTAACCTTGTTCACAGCGATTTTCCGGAACGTAATACAGGAGAAATGGAAAATTCTCAAGGATCAGGCTGGTAAGATGCATGTTTGTAGTAAAAAACAACAAGATGATTATTATTAGCTCGACATGAGCCCAAGTGCATGATGGATGCAGTAATTGTAACAACTTGCATCTGAGGCTGTGCGTGGCTGACTTTTACTAATTTTGTACCACCAGAAACATTTCCCGTGTATTTGTATCAGGTGCATTAATAGTTTGTCCAATTTGCACAAACACGGCAGCTGCCAAATAACGAATTGTTCATCTCACAGCTGTCATGAAAATTGAAAATGATTAAGAAGTGCGCTGTTAATCAACTAGACATTGGCTAATGACGATTACTGGCTGTGATTAAACAGCATTCAATATGATTAAAATGTTATCTTGGTCCCAAGTGTCTATGGTCTTGGTTTTGGTCTCGCCTTGATGGTGTATGGCCATGGTCATGGTATGAAGCCCTCTGGTCTTCGTCTTTTCTTGGTCTCGACCATCTACAGTCTGGATCTTGATCTTTTTAGTCTCTTTTTGTTTCAAATGATTTGAAGTATAGTGGACTTTTTCACTAGATAAATACAGATATAGATGTTAATGTTTGTTAACTTCTTAAATTAAATGATTAATGGATCATTTAATAGTTTACCTGTGTTATCTAGTTTATTTATTTACCTTTACTTCCTATAATTACTTGCACCTAAGTTGAGTTAACAAATAACAGTAATAACAAAATGACATGAATCGATTATTTTCAAAATAAACTGAAGGATCAGCTGTTGAGTTTCTAGACAGAATTCCTATACTAGACCTCAACACCCTTTAACAGTAGAATCAATATAATATGCAGCATTTTCTTGTGCAATTCCTGTCGTGAATAATATATAATTTAAGAAGAGGAAAACATTGTTTTAGGCTTAACTCTATAGGTCTTGACTCCATCGTTTTTGGTCTTGTCTCCCCACTGAGACCAGAACACACACACAAAGAAAATGGTCTTGCACATACACAGATACTACATTTTGTTGGACATGTCGTTTCTGTGCTCAGACAAAGTAAGGACATAGCACAATAGATAAAAATAAACCTCATTTGAAAGAGAAAACAAGGATCCACACAAAAACATTCCGACTCACCAGAATCCTCATTGGACCTGTACATCCTACACAGTGCCTAAAAACACAGAGGAGCTAACCTAACAAAGAAAATTGCTATTTGGATAGGATCATTAAATGTTATATTGTGGTCTAATTCTCAATTCATTGTGCTGTATTGAATGTTTTCCCTTCATGTCTTTGTAATTAGAGTGTCAAGTGGTTCTTTGTTCATCTTGTTTGGTGTTAATTATCAACACTGGATTCACAGAATTATTTAAATGATTGTCAGCTTACATTGTGCCACATTAAACAGAGATGCACTTTATATCTTATTAACGACTAGAAAGTTTAACGGAAAAGAAAACGTGTTACTAATTTACCTTCTCACTGCCATAAATGGTCTTAAGATAAGACTTCACGCCTGTCACTGTTTCACTGTTTTGACTTTTTAAAAATCTGTTTTATAATGCAGCTGCTGCAATGAAGAAGCTGTAGGTCAACATGCCAAAAAAAAAACAGAAAAACAAAAAAACAATAGCAAAGTATAAAAAACTTAAGCCCACACACTTTACTGGCTGTTGGAGATTTTTCATCCAGCATTAATGAGCAGGTCATTTGGTCAAAGCAGCGTCCACTCGCCAGATCACAGCCACGGACTGTTAATGAATGTCTATTTAGTCGACACAGCTTGCTGTATTGACACACACCACACTGATTACCAAGCAGCTGATGGATTTGTTCACCTGCAGACAGGAAATCTATTATTTTAACATTCCACTATAATTGTGTGTGAAAACTTGAGACTGTAATGGAACATTCATATTCCAGTTAAATTTCATGTAAATGTGTTTTTTTTAGTGGTTGTTATTTGGTTATATCTTTGTTATCAAACTGCTCATTAACACATTTCTTGTTGAAAAACCAACAGAAAAAAAAATGAATATAACTCAGAGTGCAGACCTCTACCAAGCAGCTAATCTACAATTTCAGTTACAAATGGTTATTTACAAATGATGTGATTTTCAACCAAGATTTCAACTCATACTTGGCAGTCTGGTGGTCTTTAAAGAAACCCCAAAACTATTTCTTACGGATCAATAACAACACAATTTGAAACGATAGCCACATGGAAATTGTTTTATGTATATATTTTTCTGTGTCCGTTTAATTGTTAGCAGATGTCTTGTAAAAGGTTGGTTTTCCGCAGCAAGAAGAACAACAAAACTAACCGTGTGTATTTTTATCTATCTAGACGGATAAATCTCTAAAAAAAAAATCAAATTGCAACATTTGACAAAATATTCTTTGTCTTTTAATTTTTTGTTTTTGTGACACTGACATGTCACTTGTATGAAACCTGAGAGTTATTTAACTGACGTCAAGCGACACACGCTCAAAAGGCAAATGGAAGCCAGAACAAAGATGATCTTTAAATGTTTATCGCTCTTTCCCGAGTTGGTACCGTCTGAAACATATACAGTGGATTCTGTGGGTCAAACAATATCCTCAGCCTTCAATAAGGTTCTGCCCTCTTACAGGTGCAAGAATGAGCCAAATGTCACAGCTATAATTTTCTTGCAACGCACAGCAATATGACTCCGTTTGTTTCTGTTCCTGACATTTACGGAACCTACACATCCAAAGTAAAAGATAGGACAAAATGAATCAATATTAAAACCACACATTAATAACCTTTTTCTTCTCACACAGACTGAATTAGTTGCAAAGTTTATCGCGCTTCATCACACTTTCATCAAATACGTTTGTCATTCTTCTTCATCTCAGAGAATTTACTTCAATATATAATTCAATAATACTGTAAAATTTTTTCATAACAGTGAAGAGGATGGTTTTCCTTCAAGCTACTCATAGTTTGACTTAGTATAATACATATTGGCAGAGCATTGATTGGGTAAAACGGTTCAAATAACATCAAGAACAGAAAGATAAAAGTTGAGCCTTTACAATTAAAGAAGGGAGAGATAGGAGGGGAATGTTTGTTTGGATCTGTAGCGACAGTGTGTGTTCAGTTTTATGATTGAAAAGTTCAGCCAGCTCACATCACAAGGTGGCTAGAAAATCTTTTGTGAAAAACCCATGAAAAACCTAAATACAGTGTTGCCTCATATTGAGTCAGATCAAAACTGTCTCCTGCCCACATGTTTGCATTTTGGTGGAATGAGCCCCTATAATGTAATAATAAATAATAATAATAAAAAATATCAACTGCTTCTCTTACTTCTTGTTCTTCCATAATAGCTTAACGCACTCATCATAACAAAAGTTATTTTGACATTTAAAAAACAGAGCTTTAGTGAACACAAGTGGCCAATGTAACTTCATGACATCTTCCCCACCTTAACACCCCAACGTTTTGTTGCAGAGTGAAACATGCTTTTGTATTAACAGGGAACAGCTATTGCTGTTGTGAATGCCACTGGTATTTTTTTTAAACATCTTTTAATACAAACCATCAAAGGATGAACCTTATGCATAAAGGAAGGAACATAGGAATCAACAGCTACTAATCTCATGTTCTCCTTTTGGTTATGGAAAACATGAAGATAATATCATTTTCAATATCTTTGTAGCTGTAGCTTTACAAATAATAAATATTGTGAAAAGAAATATGTGTATACTGCAACTTCCCTTATCTCTAACAAAATAAATATTGTCACTTTTATATTTATTTTTGTAATATATATTGCATACATTTTACTTAATCTCTTTCGGAAGTTTTCTTTTAGTTTTTATTCAAAGACTTGGGATTATAGACAAAACAACTATTAAAACAACAGTCATACATTAGTCATATACAATGAAACAAACGAATTACTGATGAGTAAAAAAGCAGGTTCAAACTTCAAAAGCTTTTTTTCACATATTTAAAAAAAAAAAGAAAAAAAAGAGAACGCACACAGGACAAATAATTAGAAAAGAAAATAAATAAAATAAACATAAGTTAAATGTTTAAGGTGGTTGGAGCTAGATTAGTGTCCAGAGATTCAAAATAAGAAATAAAACATTTCCATTATCCAAAAATACGTTTGTGTTAACCCTCATTGTATACATAAAAAAGACATCATATCTATAAGCCACTGTGAACTGGATGAAAGCTTGGATGATTTCCCATGAAGAGGAAAACGACATCTTGCTGGTAAAAAAATCGAAAAGCTATGATGTCCAACTGGCAAAGTAGTTTTGCCCGAATGCCGAAAATGAAGCAGAGGAATCAAACATGTTAACTACATTGCATGGTGCAATAATAAACCCATCTCAGTGATCTATAACTGACCGTAGAAGTATTTGTGACAATCTGGTTTTAAAAAGATGAACTCTATTAAAGACCATGAACTAAATGAGAGTTGTACTCGAATAAACTTTTTGGAGTGCTAAATTCCACTGTTCGTCCTTAAATGTCAGTCCAAAAGAATCTTTCCAGATATTGCACCCAGGTTTGATAGAACATCATCTTGACCAAATAAACTACCCACTTTTCAAAACACACTCAGCCAAAACGTATCAATTGTGTTGACGACATAACAAGCTGCATGGTGAAAAAAGTCCCCAAGAAATCCACGTCATAAATAAGAACTACTCTGTTCTTATTTAAGCATTATGACTGCTTTATCACCCACATTTTGTGGAGTAAAACCATTTTCATCATCCAGAGATATTGTCACGTTGTTTCTCGAGGACCATTAACCCTCAAATACACCCCCCCCCCCTCATCTTATCAGAGCAGAGTCTCCCTCCCTTTGGCTCTTGAGCTGAATCCCCCAGGACGAACACAAAGTGGCAGAGAGTCAATGGACCTAATATGGAATGATTCTCGTCCAGGGGCGAATCCACGAAACTGTTGCTCTGGTTTCACAGTTATCGCTCACACAGAGCTGTCAACTGGGATTCCCAGTCCAATTAATTAAGACTTAACAAGGCATGTAGAGGGACGGATGCTCGGGTGGTGACACAGTCAAAGGGGCTTCACGATTGAGGCTAAATAGTTGTCAATATTGACATGTTAAGAGGATCTGGAAACACAAGCTGGGGAAGTAATTTGCATGTTTAACACTCTTTGACTCGGATCTGTATCTATCGTGCGTGTGAAAGCCTCATCACGGGAAATATTCTAACATAAAGAGACATTGTGCTCGCAAGGTCATCTCGTGTTCACCTACATAACAGTGTCAAATAAATGGGCATTGTTATAGGTTTAAAAGGTATGAGAGACTGAGATAAGGTGGAACAGGTTTAAGAGGCTTTGGACATGCCAGTCACATGTCAAGCGAATTGTTTCAACGTAGAGTCCACATAGTGGTGCTTGAGTGAATTGCATAGACACGGGGTCACTTTTGTGGGTGTTAGACACTGGACGTTTTGAAGCATTCGTGTAGTTTAGTGTCACAGCATTTTCGAGCAGCAGACATTTTTGCATCAAGTTGCTCACTTTAGTCAATCAGAACTCAGACTACACACTGATTTACACATGAGTTAAAACAGAGGTAAAACATAAACCAAATCGCTTGTGCAGGAAGAAATAGAATGGGAAAACAGGGACATATAGAAGAGAAGACCTGACAAGCATATTGAGAATTACATTTTTTATTTCCAATCACACTCTATTTTCACCACGTAAAAACAATTAATTTCTAGCACCCTGATACAAAAAAGTAAAAGGACAGAAAACAACACAACCAAGTTGTGGTCAATCACATTTTTACCTGAAAATAGGGGATTGTTTTGTCCTGCCAAGCCTCTTATCTTATTTAAGAACTACTATTGGATCTGAAGTTCTTCCAAACTTAAAATCAAGCCACTTCAGCAAAGACACTACCAATACAGGAAAGGGTCAAGTCCAAGACCAAGACCAAGACCAAGACCAAGACCAAGACCAAGACTAAGACCAAGACTAAAATCGACTGAGATCAAGACTTTTCCAGATCATGTCAAACATCAGAATAAAGTACACATAAAATGATGTCACTTAATCTCTGTAGTGGATTTGCAGTGGCATGTGCATCATTGAAAGAGCGTAAACCATAAACACTGACCATTTTGATTGACGACCAGTTAAATACGTTTTTAAAATAAATAGTGTCATATGTTGTTACTGGGGTGAGATCAAGACTTCTTGACTTTCTAATAAAGAATATGAAATCCTAACAATCATCTTTTCACTTCCGTCACGCAGCCTTCATGGATTTGAACAACACATTCCGTTGCAAAATATACCATAAACGAACAACAGTATTTAGGATCAGCATGTCTCCAGCAGCACCAGGTCTGGTCTGATAAGGATAAAATATTGCAATCCGAACACAAACCTGAATTATTCTGTGAAAGTCTGTAAACCAGATTTGTGATGTAATTAATGAAGCAGCAGTAAATGAAGGTGGCATCTTCTTCAGCACGGAGCAGATGTTGTAAATCCTCCGCACAGACAGGTGCCCTCCAGCCAGTTCCTGTCTGCTGCTTTTGTAATGGTGTGTTTCCATTCCTGGATCACCAAAGGAACCCAGCAGCTTTCCAACCACCTGCTGTCATTCCAATACAGGGAGATACAGTTGAGATTCAACTGATGTTCCCCTTCACAATCACGTTAAGTGGAAAATAATGCCACTGGAAAACAGCATTCAACAACAGTAGATGCAACTGGACTTTCTCTAAAATAAAGAATCGTCCAAAGGGAGTAAATAATAGTCAAAATGCTTTAATAGCTGTAGTAATTTAAAAAAAATTTAATTAAAAATATTCTTCAAACGTACAATAAAGTTCTTACTATGGATTTGTATCATGTGACTAACAGACATAAAGAAATCAAGGTCGTTTTTGCCTAAAAGCACTGTTTTTGGCTGGTATTGCCATGGAAGTAGGAGCTTAAGTGGTTATTATGATATGTCTAGATATCAGCTATAATGGTCTTTTTTTGTAATTTGATTACCTAGTTCGACAACAAACACGTCAAAGCACTTTCATAGCATCATGGACCTATTCAGAAGTGGAAAGTACCACTCCAAAGAAGGAGCAACATTTGACTAATATAGCCTCCTTTTTTTTTTCTTTCCTGTTTCCTTTTTATCTCTATAAAAGTCATCCACATTTGTGATTGATGACAAAGAGATAGCCCTAGAGCCCGCTGATTATAAGAGCTTTCTTGTCTTTACATCTATTGACCCTTTATATAGATTACTTAAGGCATATTTGAGTTATTGATTTCTTGGGGCCGTCTGTTCCAGTCAATGCGTGAAGTATCCTCATTAAACTCCAAGAATCAATAACTCTGCATTGTCTCAACATATTATTTGCCGATTAAAATAATATACATTGCGGAAGTGTGCCTTAAAAAACAAAGGCATGACTCTCTCACTGTTTCAAATGTTGAAGTCTTCCTCTCCAGGATGCAGTAAGTCCCTCATCATGACCATGTATTAAGTAATTACTTTATAAAGTTCTCGTCCGTCCGAAAACTCGGCGAACGAGAGGTTTCTGAGAGCAGAGCCCATTATGACATAATAATGGGGTCACTCCTCCTCAAGCCAGCTGTAATCGTGCCCTCCTTTGAGAGATCGATTTAAGCAACACTTTAATCACCACTTTAGTTGCCCTTTAGGTAAACGATGATTACATGAGCAGGAACAGTTTATATTAGATCCATTTGGATCAAGCAGAGTTTGTAAGGCTTTGTAATTCAATGTTTTTAAGTTGTTCAAACAAGTGGATGCTTTTGCCAAGAACTAGCAAAGAAACAAAACATTAAAAAGGGACAAACGTTAATAGGCTATCGTTCGCTTACTAACACATGTATGAGTCGACCTGACCAACCATAACAGCGAAGATGCTGGAGATACATTACATTTTAAATGTAAAATAATCTGTAAACTGATATTTATAAACCATTTTATTTTTAGAATTTTACTTATCCTTTGAATCTCCACTTCCATGTGGTTGGTTTCCCCATTTCTCCAGACAGAACCTTGAGTTTAAAAATGAATTCAACTCATGAAAAAAAAATGGAGAGGATGGCAGCAAAGTGAGTCTTGTGGGTTTTTTTTATATCAGAGATGTGGTGTCTCTGGTATCAATTACAACTGAAACAGAACCTGGTGATTCATATTTTAACTTGTTGCCACAGAATGGTCCGTCATTCACTTTATCTGATACGCTCCATCCCACTGACTATAAACCCTTTGCTGTGCTCCACTCTTCCATCTGTGATCTGCGTCATGGACACTGAGCAAAAATAAATAAATAAAACAACTGTTAGTCTTGCCAGTCATCAAATTCCACATCTATAAAGTAAAGGCTAGCATATTTTTTTGTTATTCAAACCCAGGGGAAATTCTGTTTCCAGGTCACTTGCTCTGTGGATTTTTGGGTTTATTGTTGGAGGAAACAGAAAAAGCAACAAAGAAATGAATTGAGAGGACCCCTGTGTTTCCAAAGAGAATAGAAATACACTATATATATATATATTTATATAAATATATGTATAAATACAGTGCATATATATATCAACATATATACGTTGTAATCATATTTTATTTCATTTCTCGGTCTACCCCTAAGAGAGATGCATTTTTTAATAAAAAAAACAACCTTTGTGGGTTGGCAGACAGGCAGATACATTCTTCATTAGTTAGATCCTTCCTAATGCAAATGATATCAACTTACATAAGCCAGGTCTAGATCTTAACATCATTAACATTCTTTTTACTACCGACTGTCTTTCCATCGATCACGTTTGGTCAAACGACCCATGCCAGAAACGTGACTCTGCACTTCCCCGTTCCGACGACGATCTCTCTATTCATTACCTCTAACAAGCATTCCCAGATCTCCCTGCTTACTGCGGCTGTAGGATAACTGATTCCACAGATTTGATTAACCGAAAATCTCCTCCAAGGCATAAAATAGACAAAATTAATTCCTAAGAAGGACTGTGGGTTTGCTGCGCTGGTATACGGTCTGGGGATGCTGATAAGGAACTATTCTATTTACTGGTTGAACTGCAGAGTAAATTCACTTTGTGTGCTTGTAAACAAACAAACATAATGATAATTAAATAGTATAAAGTTTGGGGGGCATTACTTTTAATTTAATTAAATAATATACATAGCACAGTGTCAGAGCACATGGAGACAGCTACCGATGTAAACCAGATGGCTATATTCATTCATCCTTCCCCCCTCTTGCGCTAAAGTCTTTCCTGAAAGGTTGTTAGATAGACTTTATGGAGCTCTCCTTCGGGAAATTAGGTAGGTGGGTCAATTTACTTTATCCGGTCAACGTAATGAGCTCTCAAAAATAAGGAATTGTGTATTTTTTTAGTTTTTCGAAGAAAGTGAGTTGGAATTAGTTGGAATTATGCAAATAATCCTAATAATGTTATTATATGTGGTTTAAATTCCATTAAATGTGGATGTATTTGGACTTGCATGAGGCTATTTTGTCCCCCTCTACCCCCTTTCTCTTGAGCTTTCCCTCCGTAAAACCTTTGCTGAGTAGTCTGTAGTATACATATTCATTTTTCTATTAACCCAAGTAGACATACTACTATTTTATGTATATAGATTAAATGTTCTCAAAATCTTTTTTGATAAAGAAAATGATTCCTCTTTCAAAGAATTGGAAAATGGCAACCCGTGGTTAAATTTAAATTAATTAACACTAAAATACACTTTCATTTTTAAACTAATCCAGAAGCTCATGCTTTAAGGGGTCAGAGGGTTAATGGATGAGCTGCAATGAAGAACTTTTGATCAATTTATCGCGAGATAAAATATAAAACAGTACTTGATTAATTGGGATCAAGATCAGATGTAAAAGTATGTTTTCTTTTAAGTCAACCTGCGCAAAAATGTAACTAAATAGTTTCGAGGGCAAAGACTACGCAGTGGCCCTGAGGGGCCTGACACAGGCTCATTAGCTCAAAGTCTGTCTGCCGAGAAATCTGTTCCAGAGAAGCAGACACAACCTCATTGCTACCGTTTCAAAGAGAAGGCAGGCGTTGAACACGTTGGCTTCTTTGTATCACAGTGCTAAACGAAGCTTCATACTGATAGATGGAAACTTAGAGTCCATTCAAAGAAGTCCAAGGACATTTGTCTCTCTCCTTCCTCCAGTAAGCAGGGTGTGAAATGAGAATTTCTATGGCACTTATTTCTGACCCACAATATGGTCACAGTGTGGGCAGATGTGTTAAAGGCTGCTGTGAGATACACTAAACTCAGTGCTGTGATGGTGAGATTTTATTTTTTTTAGAAAAAATAAAAAGCAATATTACTAGCCTCTACCTTATAGTTGCAGCTAAAGAAGACACCATTTTTTTTTGTTGTTATACTATCAAAATTGTGGTGCAACCTTGATGTTAAAAGGGTAATTGTGAGTTCAAGAGATTATTATTTTTACAAAGAGTTAGTTATGAGTTGCAGAGGAACTAGTTACGGATCTATTTACAGAAATTGTGTACATTTTGCATTGTTGCTAATGTATCCAAACATTGATGTTATGACGGAGACACGACTACAATTCAATGGGCTCAAAATCATAAGCGTCCCTATTTGCCAAGACAATATCAAAGAAAAGCTATTGGGACTGTCGTTTGAAATATCTTCATTGGCTTAATAAAAATATCAGAATTGATTCATTAATTCTTAGTAGTTTTAACTGCAAACCTCCTCAAATGGTCAAATTGTACTGCTGTTCCTTAGATTTAAACTTGTTTTAACATTGACTCATAGGAAATACTGCCGTTTAAAGGATGCAAGTGACGCAGTTGGTGATCAAACATGTGATTGTACAATTATTTTTTTATATTGTGATTTATGTTTGTTATTTTGATTAGACAATTGAACTATTGACAAAAAGAAATGTGATTAGACATGATTAAAACCCTTCTTGGGTTTATCTCACCAAAGCTTATCTCACCGATCTCTTTCTCTTTTTCTCCAAACCATACTGTGGTTATTCAGAGCTACTTATCAAACCAAATACATCTACTGTTGGGAATATTCACTTACAAACCAAGGAGATTGCTTTGTACCCACAAAAACATTAAACAGCAGGGAGAGGGAGAGATAGTAAATATTTCATTTTAATCACAGTCGCTGGTTCACTGAGCTTTTAAACATTAAAAATAATCGATGGAACTGAAGTCAGACTTTTTATTTAAAGCAGCAAAAGAGAGACTTTTCATAATTACAAGATTGAACGTTAAATTAGTTTCATTGAATTGGAAGATCAGAGCCAAACATTCTAAAGTGCCATCTTTTTTAAATTGTATCAGTATCGTATGACTGTATCATGATACAGTGACTTCACTACACAGCTGTATCACGAGGCCTCATCAACCCATCACAAGGGAATTAGCGGTAGAAAATGACTGAATAATACCGAAGAAAAAAATTATCATTAGGAAAGTTGGCAACCATGACAATATTCATGTATAGCTAGACAATTAAGATGATGCTGTATATATGCTATATATATATTGAAAGGAACTAAAAGATGGCACTCTCAGTTAAAATGATGCCACGTTTTGTTGAATTCGTAGATCAGAGTAGTGATGTGTTGATGAGGCCTCATGATACAGCTGTGTAGTAGAGACAATGTCTTAATTTAAGAAAGGCCACTAGATGGCACTCTCTGCTTCATAATATGTGACTCTTATCTACTAATTCCATGAAACCTGGCCTCATTTTCAAACTGAAGTCACTGTATAACGATACAGCTGATATTGTATCATGAGGCCTATTTCAGTTTAAGCCTAGTGACCGAATTTCACCTACTTTTTTTCTGATTTGCCTTCACTTTAACCACAGGGAACAGCCTTACCTGTAATCACTAACCTGAAACACAGTCCAAACTGTTAAAACCCCAATACGCAAAAATGAAAAAAGGGTTAATGTCTCCCCCTCATGGCAAAACAGTGTACTGTCTTAACATTTTTTTTCTTTGACAATTGTAATTTTTCCACATGTGCATTGATTACCAGATAGAAGCTGTTGTTGTGCAGGTTCTGGTAACTTCATAATATCTCTCAGCACTTGAGAGCCTGAAAGCATGTCTATGAGTGCTACTGCATGAGCCATGACTGTATTAATTTAAACCAATAATTCCAGGAATTCGGAGAAAAGAATGTTCTTGGTGATGAGCTGACCCTAGAAATGGTCAGCTCACCATAACGCATACATTTGTTTTTGTGAATTTGAGTGTAAACTAATGTTTTGAGGACTTAAGCTAACTTTTAAAACTTTACTAATTTTTCTTCACTCTTCCCAGCAAAGTGCCAACATTATGAAACTGAAAGGGCAGCAGGGGAACATTATTAAGGTAATTTTGGTAGGGGAAATGTCAAACCCACACACAACGTTAAGAAGGTAGTATTTACCCATTTCTGTCAAAAAGCAATCCCTCTTTTGTTCTGTAAATGAAGCTGTTCAAATGATTGCAGGATTCCAAGTCTGTTACCCTCTTAAGATCAGCATAAGTGACGGGTAAATGACTGCTTAACTGCTACTATATGACACATTCTTTCTTTATAACAGCTACTTTCTTTTTTAGTTTTCGGGAGAACATCGGAAGGCGGCAGAAGAAATGAATCAGCCATTGTGTCTGAGAAGCTTTTAACCTCCATCTGCAGGCCGGTGATTGAATACGACTCCAATATGGATCGATGGAAAACTCAAATCAGAGTTAGATTTCCTGTATGACACTCGAGAGATGCAATGCCAAGCCATGAGGTCTAATAATCACTTAAGGGTCTTGAGGTCCGAGGAGTTATTGCTGCATTAAGGTCACAAGTACACATGTCCTTACTACTGCATTAACTTTTTTTTACTGTGTTATAAAAGCAAACCCATCCTTTCTTTACGGAGATTCATAATTAATACATGGCATTAATGAAAGCCATTGTCAGCCTTGAGAAAATGGACTGCTTTAATAAAAGGACGAATTCTCTGTTTAATATTACCCTGGAAACAGGAAAATATAGGTGTGTGTTTAATGTGGGGTGCAAAAGCCAGTTAGAATATCATAAAATTTACATGGGTCGATTTAGTGCAGCTCATAAATATTGTGTTGAGGTTTTATTAATGCATAGAAATAGTCTTATAAAAGCCTGTTAACAGGATTTAAAAAGAGTGTGATGATACATGAAGACACCTCCTCCATCGCTGCACACAGGTGTGACCAATAATTAGAGGTGTGTAAATATGGCATTAATTGGAATTAGGTAATCACATTGAGTGTCATTTTTTTAATTACATTTATCTCATTTTCATTCTTTTACTTCACTATTTCTGTTTGACAGTTAACCTTTTGGTCAAATCTGTATTTTTGTGTTGAGCTTTCTAACGGTCACAACCTGAAGGGGTAAATGGTTGTTTTTTTATGTGTTAACTTTCAAGAACAATTCAGACCTGATGTTTCATTGTCTAATCATTAAAACGAGTGAACACATCAATAGTCAGCCCTGCTGGTAGTTACTCAAGGTTGACAGTCAAATACAGAAGAAAGTAGGAACTAGAAATGCATCTGTTCAAAACAATAAATAACCAAAATAAAGACACATTTTGCTTTTATATCAGTCTTTTCATCTGACGCAATTATTCATTCAAAAGTTCACTTTGTCATGCCCTGTAAAATAATTTAACAACTTGTATTCCTCCAAATCGGATTGTAGTCCAGGCCCAGAAATCCAATGAGTAAATTAGTTCATCTACCAGTGGCCTGACCCTCATATGACATTGACTCAATGAACCTTGCAATCGCTCGAGTTACTCGCTCAAGACACTTGAAACTGATCAATCTCTTCAATTATTGTCTTTTTTTTCTTTCTGAATTTAATTAGTTTTTTGTTACTGCATTCAAAAAGGTTGGTGTGTGTTAGTGGTAGTTTATCTTTGAACCAAACTGAGGACTGACATCCCGACTCTAGTACCTTTCCGTGATTGCATGCCGTCTCCTTGCTTGCAGACACTTTTTTGTCTTCTGAACCCAAAAAACAGTTTGTCTTTTTTATGGGTTAAAATACGTTTATACCCTGTGATTGACCTTTAACCAGGGCACCCAATGATCTGGTTTAGGCTACCCATATCTCAAAACATGCTGCTGTATAAGAAAAAGAAATGTCGCAGAATGCTGTCTCTTTTCCTTTCTTTTCCTTTTTCTTATTTAAGCTTACTTTCATTTTCAGTGATGACAAATCTATTTTTAGCCCCAAAAAACTAAAAAGCTGAACATTCATCACAAATCATGCTGATTGTGTTCATTTTCATCCCTCCAGGCTTTTGGACGCCCCAGAGTCAGAAAAGAAAAATGTAATTTAATAAATAGAATTGCAGATACTGCTGGTCAGGACATTCATTGTAACTATTCCAAAAAGACTCATTATACCAATTAGGATTATTCCAATTTAAATGTACATTTGTTTAACCTTTGTGTTATCGCACGGTCAAGGTGACCCAGTGTGTTGTTAAAACAAGGGTCAATAATATTTTTGTATTATTATGATGTTTTCTTATTTTTTAATTTGAATGTGTATTAAAAGACAGCAACATTGAACACAACTTATTTAATTTTTAAGCCGGATATTTAACTTATTGAGTATTTACTCCCGAAAAGGTGCCAGATAAGAAGATAATTTCAAGACAGAGTTGATATAGAAAGCCAAGAAAAGTAGGCTAGTGTGACTATGATGGTTCAGTCTCTAAACACCAGGTCCATGATACTGAGTCGATGATAAATGAACTGGTCTATGATTTTCAAAGAACATGTAACTGACAAGAGCAGTAGTTGCATTTATTACTGCAGACATTAACTCTACATCTGGATATCTGCAAATGTATAAACATTGATTACCTGAGGACTTGAGTTATTGGGGCAAAAACCTTTAAATGTATCCTGGTTCCACTACGAATTTCATAGATTCTTCCTTGACCCGTGACCAACTGCATTACTGGCCTGCATGTAAATCAGTTTTTCTTTTTTACAAAAATCAATGCATCTCATCTGATGATCTCTCATTGCACGGGAGTAAGAAATTGTGCCAAGAACCAATCACTGACGTTTATTCCTGCACATACAAGAGGTATCATGAGGACTGCAGGAGCTTATGATGGGATCTTCACCTGCCCCTAATGAAATTCATCACAAATCCCACCCGAGAGGCCGTCATGCTAGATAATAGCATGATTCCCTCCACTGATCTATCTCTATTAAACGTACAGGTCATGTCCCAGAATGTCAAAGCCGCTAAATCTAAAAATATAGCCTGGACGCAGCTCTGTGCTTCTGACAAGACCATTTCATATAATAAGAACAGCTAATTACTTTCTATAGCAAGCAAATAGCTCAAAGCAAATAGATAAAAAACAAAACACAAAGAAAAGGAAGAATGGCAAAATACGTAGTGTTAATTTGGGTCAGTGCAAAAAAATAGTGAATGGCTTCGTCAAATCAGAAAATTCATTAACTGACTGAAGAATATCTGGACTCACTGAACAAAACATTTAAACATATTATCAAAAACAGAGTGTGTAATTAATTATTATTTATTATATAACAACAGTTAATCTTAAGACAAATAAACAATTAGATGCTTTTATTATGTTAATTATTAAGATTCCCATAAAGACGATTTTATTTGTATTATCAAAAAAAGGGATAAACAGCAATGAAATGTAATTAGAAGGATATAATTATTATTAAATGAGAAAGTGTTTTACTTTGGAAATGTAATGGACCCGAAAGTTTATTCAGAACAACCTTCGAAAAGGAAAATATTTATAGTGCCCCTCAGCTTCTGGCAGCCTTCACGACTAGTTTCCAGTAGACGGCAATGCTACTCAAGTGCTGCTGTCCTTTGTGCTATTTGAAGTCCAAAGCTCAGAGCGCAAAAGTCATCAACTTGCGTTTAGCAATTTATTGGCGAGATGTTAAATTCTCATCATGGTGATAATGTTTAATAGTGATTTAACATTTACGGTAAGTTATTGAACGTTCAAAGATAGAAGATATCAGTGGAGGAAGATCAAAGATGAAAAGGGAAGTTCCAAAAAATCAACCACTCTAAGTGTAAATTAGTATTTCAGTAAAAATAGTAAAATATTATTAGCTAAGGAGCGAGAACTGGCTTACACAATGAAAATGACCATGGATGGATGGATGGATGGATGGATGGATGGATGGATGGATGGATGGATGGATGGATGGATGGATGGATGGATGGATGGATGGATGGATGGATGGATGGATGGATGGATGGATGGATGGATGGATGGATGGATGGATGGATGGATGGATGGATGGATGGATGGATGGATGGACAGATCCATCGATCTGTCGTAGCATCTAATGGCAGAAGGAATGAAGGATGTCTTAAAATGTTCCTTTTTTTTACCTGTTTCAAGTTTCAAGTTATTACCTGTTACTAAACTTTAACTTTGACCTAGTTCTGCTAGCATATCAGCATTTTCATTAAGATCGTCATTATTTAACAAAAAGTAAAAATGATGTGTCTGCGCTGCACCTTTCAACCATTCTGGGTACCTTCAGGAGATTCCTATCTAACCTTAGATAATTACTTACACTGCACATTTGTGCTTAATTCTATATAATTTCCAGTTTCTGTGTGGATCTGTCAGCGCCAGGCCTCAAGCACATTCATCATACAGATTACATCGAGGCCGGACAACTAGTTTGCCAGGATCCATTTCATTTTTCATTCCATTTCATAACACTGGAGGCATCGGCAGTGGAGTTTGAACCTTCGCCTTCCGTGAATGTAGAAACCGACCCCCATCCTGGAGATTAATGTCTTGCTCAGGACCTTAAGCCCCGGATTGAACATCCTCTTTTCTCAGGACTCTCGGTTTTAGACCAACATGCCAGGCAAGCGATGAGTTAGGTTTTGTGAAAAGAAAAAGAAAAAAATGACCCCACAGGGGTGCAACTGTGCTGGCTCAGCAATCTTATTTAGCTGCTTGTCAGGCACTCTGCGAGAACTAATTATATAGAGTACAACAGCGCATTTGGCGTGAATGTTAAAACCTGAATCTGACGCTTTGGCACAAACCATTGTGCAGGAATAAGTCATCATCAGTACAAATGCGTCAGAGATTTCATACAAAGAAGCTATCAAGGTCTTGAGGTGTAAGCTTCATGTTCTGTCTGCATGTGCAGACACTGGTGTGACTCGTTGAATTGGGCTTATTAAAGAGCCACGTGAGTAGAAAAACACACTATAGATGATGATTGCTGATTTATCTAATTGTTCCATGTTATGTGGCATAAGACTGGAAGCAATTGTTCTGGGACAATGAATCTGAAAATGGTTATTATTATTGACTGACGGGCCTGTAGCCATCTTTAAAGGTATTGCATTTGCTCTCTAGAGAAAGACACTGATATACTGTACCTAAGAGATCCGCTGATATTTTACAGTTTTCAATAGATTGTCCTATTTCCTAAAAAACACTTATCTTGATTGTTAGGTAAGTTTTGAGGAAGTGCTACTGGTGAAGCTTTATCATGAAGTTTGCCTTATTTTAAGAGCCCTCTGGACCCATCTGCTCTATGATAAATGCATTTGAACAGCTAATCTACTGGAACCTCACATCATTTTTAAACTGACCTCTAAAAAATATGACACTGTTTTTATGAATCTTCATGAGACCATCACTTGCTATATCAATTAAAATTAAAATGTGATTTGTTACATTCCCTATATAAATATTTCCTAAATGTTACCAATCTATTTTGAATAATATCATATAATCTAACAATGTAAGTGGACTATATCTTTAACACAGTCTGAGTTCCTGACTAAACACATATGAAGTTTATTAAACAGTATATAAAGAAAAACTTTAGCAGCAAATATATAGGTCTACGTATATTTGCTGCTAATATATCTTTGGTTCACCTCTGATTCTGTCTGGTAACACAAAAGGCAGGTCTGTGCTTTCCCTTTTTCCTCACATTTCCTTTCATTATTTGTTTGCATTTTTCAATGTATTGTTGACATTGATTACCTATGCTCTTGAGCCAGTATTGAGTTAAATCTTGAGCCAACTTTATATTTTATCATTTGTGGGCCACTATATTTTGATTTGACAGTGTTTTCACAGCTACCCGCACCATTTACTCACCACCAATGATGATCTTATGCCTTCTTATGGTTAAAGTCAGAATATTTAAAAATAGTGTTCAAGGAACATAGAAATAACCCCAAGATAAAAGAATGAGTATCAAAGTTTCTACTGGCAGAAATCAAAGCAAAAACATGTTAGGAAAAAAAACTTTAAACTGAAGCTGTAGCTGGATTATTTGCAGTCGTAGGGTGAGCCGCTAATATGGCTCATTTAATATTAGGGGGGTTGTATACATTAACCTGACCAGCCGGACTAATAGAAAATCTGAGCTTAGCCTTTCCAGATGTAAAGTAAATGTCTGTGTTATCATGTTTCCAGTATGAAACTGCAGTTGAATCAGAATCAGAATCAGAAAACCTTTATTAGTCCCGCGAGGGGAAATTCGGTTTAACAGCAGCAAGAGAAATGAAACACCCAGAAATAAAAACGAGAAATAAAATCTAAATGGAATAAAAGATAAATCTGCGCTATATAATATTTACACAATCATATTTACAAAAATAACAAGAAGGATCTTAATCTGAAGAGAAAATCTCAAACAATAATGTGTGGAACAGACTGCGTCTAAGTTGGAACCACGCGCATAGATTTTTGCTTAAACAAATTCAGATGTCTGTTAAGGAAGTTTCTTCATATTTTATGTATTTATTATTATTAACTTTATGCTTTTTAATACCCTTATTGGGTGTGTGGGTGTGCTTTGCATCTACATGTATGCCTCTGGCAGCGTTGAGACAGCCACAAGTTCCAGACCAGGACATGCATTTTTGTAAGGTCTTGCAAAATTAGTTTTATTTTTCTTCTCAATGCTGCATTTAATTGAAAATACTAAACTTTATTTTGCAAGTTTTTTGGCATACTGTTTTTGACCTCACGCTAACTTAAATTATGTTAAATTATGTTTTTTTTAACGCATCTTCACCCACAGAGCTTCTTATAGATTTCCCCTGACACTCATTTGTATTGCGCGTTAACCTCTGAATTGTGGAAAGTTGAAGCGTCAAGAGAAACTAAGTAGAACAAGACAACTTAACTAAGAGATGTGGTCGTGGACAGTTTTCGTGGATGGCTTATTAGCACGCCAGCTTTGTGTAGACAGGAGTAAGTTGTCAAACTAAGATACTGTGCTGCTGTAGAATGTTTTTTTTCTTTTACTGTCAGAAGTATACTGCAGTTATTCCGTCTTGCACTGTTTAAATTGAATTTGTTTGGGGATGTTTTTTTGTATCAATCGATGAAATGGAAACCAAGAGAAAATCCCTGTGACTGTGTGTGTAAAGTCAATACGCGACAAACTGTTGCGCTACAAGATGCGACTTGTTTTATGCATCATGTTTAGGGTGACAGGGTTACAGGTTGAATAGGTTAAAGGTGCCATCTTTAACATAAAAAATGGGAACTTTACAAGGTATGTTAACTAATCAAAGCCAAGATTTGATGGGCAATTAAAAATACGTGAAAAAGTATAACCAAATAATTTTAAATGCATTTCATTTATATAATAAGATACCTTTTTTTACATTTGAATACTGAACCAAACAATTATCTGTCTTTTGTTTATTTATTCACGTGTTACACCAGCCAGACATACATCTATTTTAATGTACTTTCTCACTGCCTGACATTCAAGAGTATCAACTCAAAGGTGCCCAGGCTGGGATTTATTTGAACGTGTCGTCCCTGAATCACGTGCAATACTTGCTGTGGCTTCAAAACAAGTTTGAATCTCAACTGCCTGTGGAAAAGCTGTGAGATGGTAAACGCTCTCTGAAAACACATTTCATATTGAGCACAAAGACTTTTCTTGACAATTTTCTGGTTATGTTGCTACAACATTTCGCCAAACAAAGAAATAATCACAGTGGCAGCCCTTAATGGAAACTCTCCCGAGCACCAAAGCACTGCTCCCAATGTTTGCCTTAAGAGCTCTTTCAGGAAGATTGTGGTGATTTTGAGCTTCTTCTGTGTGAGCCTGCAGGTATCTGGGGCAATCAGTAAGCACTGGATAATAGGTGAGCCCAGATTTATTGTCTCAAGTCCAGTCTGAATCTGCCCACGATGTCGCCGAAATGGGCTGAATCATCTTGACGACTTATAGTTTCTGACCTTATTTCCCTTGTTTTTTTTTGGCTAATTGACTTGAGCAGATGGTCCAACGGCCTCATTATCTCAATTTAATAAATTAACAAAAAGTCTCTAATCAGCAACTTTTCTTTTTCCCCCTTAAAATAAGAAAGGCATCACACATGAATCTGCAAGTTTTGGAGTCTTATTACAGTGTTCAGCCATCGCGATGAAATTGAATATGACTGCAGCTCGTTCTCTTTCTGCCATCTTACACGTGAAAATATAAAACATGAAAAAAAAAAGTCAGGGGTGGCTGAGAAGGATTGCAGGCCACAATAGATCATGTGGTCATATGGTCCAGGAGGGAAACAATGTTGATAAAAATCTGAAAAATCATAACTCAACGTCATGTTTTAGTGTTTTTTTTATATACAAGAGATGACAACTTAAGTTAAGTGCTGATGGAAAAGGAACAGTCCACACTTCTACAAAGAAAAAAAAAGAAGTGTGTGTTGCAGGTTGTTGAGTGCAGAGAAGCAGAAAAAAAAGAATGATCTGTTGGATCGGACCATCAGGACACTAGTGCTGTTTGGTTCTCTTGACTGGATCACTCAAATTTAAAATAAAATCTGTCTTGTGTTACATTGTCTACAAAAGATTGACACTAAACCTTCTGATTACAGAACAATGAATGTACCACAAAATATTTATTAAACCAACATCCAACCTGAACACAATTTCTGTTTGATCCCAACTGCTTATTTGACACACTGCAACTCCAAAAACATCTATTGAATCAGTGATTGTGATTAAGCAGTATATACCGAGCCTAAAGAGGGCGATTATCTGTGGGCCATGACGAGTCCAAATCGTTGTCACTGAGTGAGATTGACACAAAGTGACAAACAGACTTGGCAGGGGAAAAATAGCATCTTCTCCCTGGACTGGATTGTTGCCACAGAAATCAATAATCCAAGCTTCATTCAATTACATGGAGAGCAGGTAGCTCAATGACACTCATTGTTCCACTGCTGGGAATGTTCACTTCGGGATGATTAACCAGAATAAACAGTTCAAAGACAGAAATTGCAACTTACACTGCATAACTGTCACACCAATAAGGTGAGAGAGGTGTATGTATGACACAAATGACATCAGTGGATTCTTAAGAAACGAGCCTCGACCGCAAAGTCTGTTGAATCAGCAAGTGTTGGGGTGATTTTTTTTTTAAATAATCGATTTTTAATCTGTATTCTTCATTAAAAAATCACTTAACTGGGATTTAACGCACAACTGGGATTTTTTCACATTTAAACAAATTAAAATGTTATAACTAAGAAGTGTTTACTCACCCAAAGTTGTGAGTTGGAGCAGATAAACTCCCCACAGATCCATTTTTTTTCCGCGCAGTGTGATGGAGAAGTCCTCAGCTGCAGACGCGTGCTTTACACTTGGATACTGAGGAATCCACTCCTGCGTGGGAAGATCATTATTGGCTCATTGACGCTCCGAAAAATCCCCTTCTTTTTTTAAATTTTTAAATCGTTCAATAAAGTCTCCTCTTAAATATTGTTTAAATCCGTTTCCTCCGGGATGCTGCTGCTGCGCTCGGACGCAAGTGAAAGTTGCCGGGTACGCGCGCCTCTCGCTGTGTGTGTGTGTGTGTGTGTGTGTGTCTGCGCGCCGAGGTGGTCGCACAAGTCTCCGCTGCTGTAGAGAGTGTGTGCAGCCAGAAGCCCCCCACAGCCGACAGAAGGAAGGAGAGAGAGAGAGTGTGTGTGTGTGTGTGTGAGCGGAAGAAGGACGTAAACGCGTAACGCATCTGTGTAGTGGGTCCGTGGGGAGTTGTGTAGCAGTGGGAGGTCATTTATTGGAATGTTCACTTGCGCTTTGCTTTATAGGATTATCGGCAGACACACGTGTCAGTAAAGCGATCTAATATGTACACAAGTTAGGGTCATATTGTGTGTTTTTTTTGCCTGGGAATCAACAATAAATTAATGAGATATTTTAAGAAACATGCGCTTTTTCATATTTTGACTTGTATTAGATCAGATTAGATTAGATATACTTTATTAACCCCTTCGATGATCTCCTTTATTTCTAATTAGACACTCTCAATATAATAAAGTCTGTTAAAATTTAATTTTATATTTTGTTTATCATCCATCCAAATTATAAGTAATTCAGTTATGAATTCATCTTTTCATCCACCTTGTGTTTAGTGTAAGAAATCTGTCAGACTACCTTTCTGTCAATTGATACTTTGTTGCCCACCATCAAATCTTCCATTTTTTTTTCACCTCCAGCATATGTCTGCCCATCCATGCCTCTATCATTTATTTCATCTCTGCCTTAATTCATCCAATCCTCTTCACTCATCAGCCATCTGTCTTTCCCCTGGCCCTCTATTTACCCATCTGTGTATTCGTTCAGACATCCATTTCCACAATCCTTCAATAATAATTTTCATTTTTGATTTTCAAATATCGGTCTGTCATCTCTCTAATCCATCCTTTGTACATATGTCTTCCACTCTGTGTGTAGGGAGACAAACTGTAAGTAAGTAAGTAAGCTTTATGACCCTAATTTCCGAACAGTACAGTGCTTGACTAAAAAAAATATAATAATAATAATAGGCTGCACCTGTCTATAAACCTATTCCACAATATATTAGCAAATAAATAATTCCTCATCTTATATTTATAATATAAAATAGTAATGGAAATCTTAAATGAATGTAATTGTTTTTTTCTTTTTTTCAAACAATGGCAGTTACATGACCGTAACACAGCAGTTAAACAGTAAGATAGAACTTTCATCGTCTACGTTATGGGGCTATTATTGTTTCCAAAGCTTTGTAAATGTGTAAAGGGATTTGCAAATACAACATGTACAAGTACAGTGATTCACAAATGCTTAATTCGATTTACAAATGTGTAACTCGATTTGAAAATGTGTAATTCAGATTAAGTATGCACAAATCTATAAAAACTGACAAGTCAAGCATCACAAACTAAGCAAAACTTCAACTTAACAGTCCTGCCGCGGGTCACGACCTGTGGATGTGTAACAGGATTTGTTAACTAATGCATCAGCTGTGATGACACCGTCCCGCCAGTAAAGGATGGATACGCCTCCGTGCAGCTGAATAGAGTTGACATGTACACGAACATGAACGATCCCCGGACATGACATTGTATATGTAAAGATTTAAATCTTTTAATTCACGTGTCAGGTGTGCAAAAAGAACAGGTTTGTGATGCTTGACTTGTCAGTTTTTTTTAATTTCGTGCATACTTATTCTGTATTACACATTTACAAATCAAGTTAGACGTTCGTAAATCGAGTTTGCATTTGTGCATCACTGTACAGATACACGTATATGTTTGCAAATCCTTTAATGCATTTACAAAGCTTTAGCAACATTAACAGCTGTACTACTTGTACTACATCTTCTTGCATTGAGTCAGTAATTCTCAGTAATCTCCAATATCTCTCAATTGTATTAATTAATACATAATATAATTTTAAATGATCCCCATCATTGTTTAAGCCTTGGGGCACAAAGCATGAGGGAAAAGGTTTTTATAGTCTGGAAATAATTGTACACATTTTTTAATATTATGTTTCTACTTGCCCGTACAAATTCAAAACCTTGTATTCTACTGCAAAGGTTGTCAAATAACTTTATTTTTGTTCACAGTTGTTCTTGCTGTAACACAATATATTTGTGCAGGATGCTTTTAGAAAAAAAATCTTAACTAAGTATCTTACTTTATTATCAAATGATTTATAAATTTGTATAACAGTGACTGTTGCACGAAAGTAACACAGCAGTAAAACAGCAAGTTAGAACAGTCATTGCCTGTTCATAGTCCAGAAATCAATGTACATATAAGTTATTTTTCTACTTGTCTGTTTGCATTCAAAACATTGTATTCTATTCCATTGTCAGGGGTGAAGACACTTGCTATACAGTGTGTTGATTTGGAGAGGCTGCTAGATGGAACTGTAAGTTTAAAAATAACGCCAATTTGCGTTGAATTAGTAGATCCGAGTCAAACATTACGTGCCATCTAGTGGCCTCTCAAAGTTAACAGACAAGTCATGATACCGTGTCTTCACTATTGTATCACAAGGCCTCATCAACCCATCACTAGTTTTTATTTGCTAACTTGCATTGTTTACTTCCATGATTCTGAGAAAATATGAACGGGCAACGGAATCGTAATGTATTGTGTGGTGAAAGTTTCACCATCAGCATCAGCCAAGTTAAATATATCTAAAATATAAAATACTTGGATTGAGATCTTTGTCCTCCTTTGCTTTGAAAGCTTTGGAAGGGTTTATATTGTAAGCCAGGCACATGTGTCACAAATAATATAAAAAAAAGTTATATTCATGTAAATTGGAGATTGAGATGAGTTCTTGAAGTAGACAGATTTGGGTCACCCAGACTGGGAAACCAATTTAACTTCAGGAAGTGGAAGGCCTTGCGGTTACCGTTGTGCTGATGGTGCAACTCTAATTGGTTGCAGAGTAAAATACGAAAAGACAAATGGTGAATTGCTTTAAGCAAAAGATTACCGTAGTTGCCTCGCTAGTGGGGGTCACTCGAACGACGTCCAGAGTCACCGGGACAGTCTCATTGGATAAATGCTGTTGTGTCAGTCAAACTGAGCCCCACACAGTGAGCCAGATCTGGAGTCTGTTCACTGAGCTGCTTCATTTCTCTCAGAGCTGCTCGCTGTTTTGAATCAGACACTTATTGATTCTTCAGTGTTAAGAATTCTTGTTCATGCACCATCTGTTCATTTTATGGTTCAGAAAGCTCTTTTCCCTCTGTTTAGCCAGGATGAGCATTTGAAGTTGTTGACTTTTCCGTTCAGTGTGTCTTCAAAATGGCATCAACAAATGGGGTTTCCAGATGATCCATGCAAACAAAGCTGCCGAGACGCAGATAACAGAGGGTCACAATGGTTGGGCCAGGCGGTCACTCCGCGTGTGTTTTTACTGTACGTGTGTGTGTTTGCCAAGCGACTCCAGGGTCCTAAAGGATGATCCAGCTGTGCCAAAGACAGAATGAAGAACCTCTGAAGAGACGTTTCATCTCGCTTGTTGTTATCTTTACTGCCACAGCAGGCTTATAAGAGCGAGGCATCATCTTTTGGTTCTTTCTTAAACTGTCTGTTTGATCAAGAAATCACATTTTTAACCACTGAAATATGAACAAATTCAATGTTTCTTTGATCCTTTAGTAGATCAGCTCCTTTCATAGACCCTCACCTCTAGGTCCTCCTATGTTGACTATATCTGTGTGTTAGATAAACTTATTTTGTTGCTCGAATTTGTTGGTTTGATTGTGAAGAGGACTGTAACAGATGATACTTTCAATTACCAGCAATAGTTTTTAGCTTTTAGTTTATATTTTTTAGGTCATGGCCCCCTGAATTTCCCCCCATCACTAAAATATTGATATTGGTTTCAGCACAGAACACGATGGAAGCTGGATGAACATAGCCTATTTGTGCATTTGATGATCATCACAACTTGGTTCTGAATCAAATTAAACACCCCAAAATCACACCAACCAATTAACACACTATCACTGATGCCATCAAAAGGGCTTAAAATATATTTATAAGATTAAATATAAGTCTATAGTACAAATGTGTGGAATGTTTATAATTCAAATTCACACTATTGGGATTTTCTTTAGATCTTTAGTTTTTCACCTCTCAGAGGACTCTTTGAAAACACAACAAGCGTATATTTGTATTAAAACATAGCTTGCTCACCTTTAGCCAATCTCCCTCGGACTACCAAGAAATCAAGATGTCTTGTTTTTAAAAACTCTGCGATAATGAGTGCCAGTCTTGCCTGACATGCAGGATGGACAACGTTCATTTCTCGCTTCAGGCGAAACTAAATTGATTTCCAATTCGTCTGAACGAAGATCTTGATTAATGAGATTTTCTCATTTTTTGTCAAAGTGGATAAAGAGTAGCTTTGAACGTGTTATTTACTTACCAAGCCCTAGTTTAATTGCTTAATTTCAGAGTGGACTTTCTGCGCCGATGTAAGACATCATGTCAGAAGAATAGGCTATCTATTACATTATCTGGATTTTTTTCAAATTGAAAATTGATATTAAAATAAATAGCCAAATAATTGTAATTATTTTAACGGGCAAATAATGTGTTGATTTTTAGCGTGTCTTAAATTGATCTTGGACCTCTATTGTACTGTGTCGGTTTTCTGGGGGATTCAATCTTGTTTACATAACCACGCCCTCTCTGCTGTGATTGGTCAAACATCAAGGTTTTTATCAAACTCGTCACCTCCAAGAGACTATTTGTATAGAAAAAGTGGGGCATGATTACAGCTGGCTGAAAAAGAAGTGAAGCCAATTATTATGTCAAAATGGACTCTTGTAACCTCTAGTTCGCAGAGATTTCAGTATAGAAAGGAAACGGAGCATTATAATTGTAATAAGCCAAAAGAACCGTGAATCTGGTGAGTTCCCTTTATTTTTCCTTCAAATCATCTGACTTACATGATAGTATGTATTAAACATACCCTCTCCATCAGCTGGAAACCAAATGGACTTGACCTTGTGAATGCCATTGCCATTGCATCTTTGAAGTTAGCCTTATGAGGTTTGTCTAAAATTATGATAGTCTTTCTGTCGATTGAAATATCTTCGGTCATACTTCATAATGTGACTTGCTAGTTGCTTGGTTTTCTTTTCTTCTTCGTCTTCTTATCCATGTTTTACAAAATCCAACATCATTAAGTTATCAAACGTGTTCTGTGCCTAATGTTCATTAATAAACATTGACATACTAACATTCGCATTCTGTCTTGGATTTGGACTTTATACTTCGTATTTTAATATCACATCAGCAAAGTGCCACTATTTATATCATAGTGATGGAATGTTTTATTTATAAAAAATGTTAGAAGTTCAATTATAATTTTTAAATACTTTATATGCGCAGAATTAATTATGTTGAGGTCATTGAAAAGGTCTCTCAAAGCATTCAGGGAAGGCAGTATCCTTTTCTATCCTCATTTCATCTTTTGATCTTTTTCCCTTATTTTCTTTCAAATCTTTCAGCGATCTTAGACAGGATACCCCTTAGCACTGAAAGATTATTGCTGCTCAGGCTGCTGTTTGACTACCAACATTTCTGACCTGACTACATCTGTTACATCACTTGGTTTATTCCACCCCACTGCGTGCCTTCAACCACAGAATCAATCCCCTAAAAGTTAAGTTATGCAGACAGTAAAAAAAAAAGAACCTCTTCAGGAGAAGGATGTAATATAAAATGTAATTAAAAATAATTTGCAATGTATATATGAACATACCAAGTTACATTGTTTCACATTGATAAGAAACGGTGAATCAATCATTCAAGAAGTGAAATCAACACTGTCACTGTTCAATAAAAGCACTTGAATTGTGCTACATTAAGACAAATTTATTAGTTGTGCATCAAAACAAAGCAGATACTTTAAGCCTTAATATGGGTCCATTCAGGTATAATTCAGAAACATAAAAACACAACACAGAAACACAGGAAGAAAATAGTAATGCATTGAAAGCAACAGTCTAAATGATTCAAACTAAAGCTGTAACACAAAGAACGTGCACATGGTGGTAACATTCCCAGAGAAACTTAGAGATCACAAGGAAAACCAGAATAAAAGACAAAAGTATATCAAAAGACATTAATGACATAAATGACAGACCACAAGAGAACCAAGACACTCAAATCATGTTTCTTAAATCAACATAATGTAATGTTTGGTTTAATTATAACCAGTCATTTGAGTCAAGTTGTAGGGTGACCCAATGGCCCAAAAACAAATGTGTTTGCGGTATACCTAGTGTTGTCTCTGAGTCAAGGTGAACGACCTCCCCTAGAAATAAATATGCAGAGGTGGTTAAGATGATCTTCATTTAAAAACTTTTTCTGGACGATCCGCCTGTTGCAGTCTTGTGAATGTTGTGTGACCACTAAAATGTTTTACAGCAGTGCGTCAGTATTTTCATTTGAAGTACTGAGACTTTTTGAAGTTTCCAAGAAGATAAAACCAGTACAGACATTGCAGTTACACGGTTCTGACATGCGGGGGAGACATAAACAATATTATAGAACTTACATACTGTTTCTTTAAAGGAGTCGACTCTGATTAGAATCAAATCAGGTCTGCACCATGATAGCACTTGGGACTATTAAGGACTTCCTCACCAACAGGTCTCAGTTGGTATTGATATGGGGCTCAAAGTATTCCCTACTGATCCTCAACCCCAGCAAACCACTTTAATTTGTGCTCAGCACTGCCCTTCTCACTCACAGCTGCTCTTCCATCGATTCCTCAAACATGGTCCCAATTAGAGATTTCAACGAAACCAAGTTCAGAAGGAGGTCCAGCACCTGGTAAAACGGTGTTCCAGTTACAACCCAGCAAGAACAAGGCTGTTATAGTAGATTATTGGAGGTGAAGGAAGACTCAGCACACTAATTGTTGCATACAGGGAGAAGAGGTGAACAAGATCAAGTTCTATGCATATCTCCTCTGACTTCTCCTGGTTGCTCCACACCCCACACCTGAGAAAAAAGGCATAACAATTGCTCTTCTTCAGCTGAGGCTGAAGCAGGCTGGGATCCTCTCTCGGTTGCACACAAACTTTCACAGGGCAGTCCTGTGCTTGAGCTTGCAGCTGCACAGAACAGAAAGGACTTGGCTCGGATGGTGAGCAATGCGTAGGGGACTGTGGGCCACATCAGACTATGACCTGGAGTCACTCTACACCTCCAGACTCCAGAGTTGAAAAGAAAGCAAGGTGCTTTCTTATCACCCCACTCAAGATCTGGACTGTTTAAACACCTGCCATCAGGAAAGCGATTCATGAACATCAAAACAAGCACTACCAGACTCAGGGAGAATTGGAAGTAGTGCTGTTGGTAGTACTCCACCTCACCATGTATAAACAGTCCCACCTTTGTGAACTTTGATACTTGGCATGGGTTAGATCATTACTAAAGGTCGTTTTTCCCAATATTGATCAAATAATTACTTTATATAGAACGTGCAACTCTGCCTCATCCAAGTGTCTTTGAGATACCTGTAGATCACACTAGAGGTGAGCACATTTTTTTTTTTTTATTATTATTGTTTCTACACTCTGCAAAATAGTTGAACAGTTGGACAACTTTGAATGAATGCCTTAATCTAGTAGCCATCAACGCATTCTTTAGGAACAGAATAAACAACACAGAACTAACGTATTGATCAGTGTTGCAGTGACTGAGACTCTTTAATAAGAAATGTTAGTTTGTCACACAGCTCTCATTTCAAGTGTCATCTGGTCAAGACCTAATTCTCTACTTTACTGTGAAGCGTGGACTGCTTACAATGATGGAGAATTCCAAAGCTTTAAGAAAACTCCTGAGTGGCATACAGAGAGGACGAAACAAAACCAAAAAATCCAGGAGGCTCTAAAACCCAACTCAATTTTGTAAGCGTGCGTTTCACAGCAACCAACACATGAAAGATGAAAATCACAAAGTCAATCCAAAAACATTAAAGCAACAATGTGTAAGGTTGAAACCATTGTGTCCGACTCTACACTGTGTCGGGAATTGTTTTTTAATTTTAATTCCTTCAGCGTATCATACTTACGCCTACCACATATTAATTTGCTCAAAAAACGTAAGTCTTCTGTAAGTTGTTTGATCTTCAAGGTAACTAAGAAAGCCTTTTAGTACATCAATCACATGAAAATACTGTCTCTGAATTCCAACATCAAAATGACCACCAAACCAAGAACAAAATCTGAAAAAACTAAAGACAGAAAACAAAAACACAACTCAGCCACCAGGAGATAAAAGTAAGATTAAAACCTAAAGTAATCCACAGAACAAAACTTTCAGGAATAGAGATGTTTTTGTTATTTCCTAAACTATATTTAAATAGAGGCGATATTCATATAAAGTTGAACAAATGCACTGCTGACATCAATGCTAAATAAATGACTATAGACTTGAACCACAGTTCATGAATATCCTTCAGACCAGAAAGTGACAGAATACTTGGAAAATGATCAGATTTACAACGATTGTTTTTTTGTTTTATTAGATATTTATGGTTACAGCTTGGGGCGATGTCCTCACTAGGCGGTAGCCCGGACACATTCTGTTTGGGGTCGCATGCAAACGTACTGGTAAAGCTCCGGCAGAGAACATAGTAAGAGCATAACATAGAAAAAAGGAAAAAAACTAAAACTAAAATAAAAGCTAATTATCAATAAGGTATTGATTAATTCTATAAGGTTACATTCAATTTCTAAATAAACATGCTTTTTGTTTGTCCAATTCTTCACACTAATGTAAAGTAAATTGGTTTCATTCAGATATAACCGAAACTGTTGGCTTAGCTCCACAGTGTCTTACTCTGGATGTTGATCTTTTGACAACTACAATAAAACCAATAAAAGAAGCAAATTCTTATTAACTGAACAAACCTACATGAAGCAGCTAAAATAACCATCCTGAATAGACTCATGTTGATTTCTCAATGGGTGACTGCAGTTTTCTTCAGCTTTTAAAATCCGTCACCATTTTTAATTGCGTTTCTCCTATTTGTCCCACTTGTTTCATTGTTGTTATTCATAATTTGGATGTTTTCATTTTTGAGAAAGCCATGAGCTGTCACTCCCCGTAAACAAGTTTCAGTTGGCGTAATCCGTTACAGTAAACAAAAATATCCCAACTTTGATGTTGCCTTTCGCTCAAGATTCCCGAATTATGCATCAAGCTGTCCATCATGCTTCTCTCAGCCTGCTGTCAATTATCTTGTCTTTTTTCCCCTCTTTTGTTCCTGAAGCAATTTCCTCAATGAAAGCAACAAACGAGTAAATAACATTATAATTCAATGCTTTTCATTTTGAAGTTTTAAGGGGAGATGTGAGGTCTGTGCCACTGGGAGCATTAATGAGTTTCAGGGGTACAAATATTGAGAGAAGCAGAGCAGACAGGCTCTCTCCAGTGAGGTCTTGCCTTTACTTTATTCTAAAACAAACATGACCTGCATGAACCTTCGCTCCCTCGTCTTGTTTAAATAATTAATTTGTTGATGTTTTTTTTTAACTTGTCCAAAACACAAGTAAGTGATATCATTTAAGGGACTAATGTGTGGCTGCTTAAGCATCACTTCAAAAAAAAAGCAGTAAAACTTTAGGTTATTTGGGGTTTTTTTCACTCTTGCCATACGTGCATTGCAAATGTTTCTTCATGAGCTTGGGAGGCATTCATATTGTCAAAAGTTAGGTTTTTCAATCTTTGTTTCTTTGCAACCATTCGCTAAAATCATTTAAGTTCATTTTTTCCCCTCATTAATGTTCACTCAGCAGCCCATCTTGACAGAAAAATAACAGAAATGTAGATTATTTTGCAAATGTATTAAAAAAGGAAAAACTGAAATATCTCACTAGTCATAAGTATTCAGACCCCTTGCTCAGTATTAAGTAGAAGGACTTTTTTGAGCTGGTACAGCCATGGGTCTTCTTGGGAATAATGCCAACATTTTTTTTACACCAGTATTTGGGGATCCTCTGCCAGTCTTCATGCAGAACCTTTCCAGATCTGTTGGGTTGGTTGGTGGACGTTGATGGACACACATTTTAATATAAAGAGTTTTGTGCAAACAGCCACATACTGAAGAGTACAATAGAGGTCCAAGATCAATTTGAGACACATTTAAATCAACACATTAGTTGCTCTTTATTAGATGTCGGCAGGCAGTTCTTGCCTGGAAGTAAAACTCCTTGACAAAAAAAGACCATCCAAAATAGTCAAACAATAGCTTTTCTTAATCATTGACGCATTTTACAAATCAAAAGATTTAGCTCCACACACAACAACCTTGGTTATTTTCAATTGTTTTTATTTGTGTGTATGTGACAAAACACTTTGATTAAAACAAAATAAATGATTGAAAAATTATGCATTGTATTCTGATGTTTTAAGGGGTTTCAATTATTCAATACAGTAAAAAAAAAAATAAAGAAAATATTTGAATTCAATTAACTGCTTGACAGTATCTTAAAAACAGTTTTTACCCTCTAGTTTGATGTTTGGATATTGATATATATATATATATACATTGCATAAATACATCTCATAGAACTTGAGGTACCTAATCACCGGTTCACTGCTACTAAAAGATAAATACACCAGCTTTCACCTTATACTATACTACAAAAATCTCTGTCCTATATTAGACCATAAACAACAGGGTCCATGTCCCTCTTCCAGCAGCTGTTCTGTGGAATGAGATACGAGTTTCCATGTTTCCACGAACAATCTTTCGTTGAAAAATGTCCAAAGAACTACAGCAACAAAAAAGTAAACCAACCTCTGCCAGTCAGCAGTTTCAAACATTGTCAGGGATTGCTTGGAAACTCTTTATCTTTTCTCCACTCTTTCTTTACTTCATTTTTTTACATTTCAAAATCAACATCGTATAGATGGATGGAAAAAGAGGGACCAGAGAAAGGGTAGATCTACAGATAACAAAAGGACTCCTGACAAAGACAGTAATCATGTGAGTGGTCGTATAATCTCACAAGAAGGCTGTAACTAGTGCATCTTTGTTGCTATAAAGCAAAGCTGTATGAAGAAGTAGGGTTGTGTAAGTTTAGTGTTTACATCTTGTCTTTGCTTTCTCATGCAGTGCATAATAAGGATTAATAAGGCAGGATATCAGATGATTTTTAATATTAACATTATTTATTTTTTAGAAAATAGGATTTTTAAATTGAAGAAAACAAATAGAAGTCTGACATGCTCCCGCTGATCACAAAATTCAGATACTTATGACAGTACTTTACGAGACACTAGAACGGATTAATTCCGAATATAAGTGCGGAATGTCCCTCAAGAGTGAACCGACGACTTGTGTTTTTATTGAAGAGGAGCGGCGTTCATTGTCAAACATGCTGGCAAGTGTGAGCACATGTTGTCAGGGTGTTTCACAGTCAGCACCGTGCCAAATAGAGCAGTGCTCAAATGGTGCCAGACTGTTCGGCGGGCCATTCACACACAGACGGTGACTCGGTTACCTCTCACCACAACAGATGGTGCGCCTCATGCATACTGCGTGGAAGGTTATGTTACTTCTCATGAATGCCTAGTTGTGTCTTATTTGGACCACACACACAAACACAGACACATAGAAGGGGAGCACAGCTGAATTAATCAAGCAGTTAGGGTCAAAAATATGAGTGTTAAGTTTTCTCACCATAGGCTCAAGCCACCAGATTCAGAACTCTTTCGTATTTTTTTCACAAAACCGGACATGTCTGCCAGCTTCAATTCGCATTCATTCACTTGACAGACTTTACACACCTACCCTTCTACCTCAGGGGCTCTGCAATTAACTCTCATGGCATTGAATATAAACCCAAGTAGTAAAGGCGATATCAAGTTACATGACCCAAGACATGTTTAAATTCAAGCAATCCTTTATCTTTCTTCTCCACTGGAGGCTATCTATCTCTGTGGCAGGTTAGAGGAGGTGATGAGGTTATCCTAAGGCATCTATCACCGATTCCCTGACACGGCTGGTGGCCAAAAATAATCAGATCGCACCTGTATCAACAGCTTTGTCTTTTTAAGATCCAAAACTCATCTCCTCCTGTGATGTTGTGTGTGTGTGAGCACATACCAGAAAAGGTTAGTGTTTAAAAAAGAGGGAAGAAAATCCAGCTTTAATTTTAAGTTTGGGCAGGTTTTCCCATGGAGCACTGAGCATTGTATTACACAGTTGCAAGACGAATAAAATAAACATAATGACTTTTTTTGGCTTTAAGTGCTCGTTTTTTAGAATGATGTGTATTTTAATAACAGATAATGTGATTCTTAGTTCTCAATGGATACAAGATTATTATTTAGAATTGCTTGAAACATTTGCATATATCTTTCTGCTGGCTCTGGCTTAGTTATTTTTCTAAGAGGATATAAATCGAAATGAAGTGTTATTAACATTTAAGCATTCAGATAAAAATAGGTCTAACGGTAACCTAGCCTATATGAATACGTATCTAGTCAATTGGCCAAAATAAGGTTTTCAATGTATATTTTGTTATCATTATCGTCCAATTATTCCTTTCACAGCATCACAAGGACCTGAATGCTATTGATTTTTAAATGAAGCTTCATGAAGCAGTATCTTTTTTTAAACGGCGCCACCTACTGACCTCTAAAAAAGGGACACTGCTTCATGAAGCTGCAACAGCTCTTCACTTGAAAGACCAGCATATACATTTTTACAAAGTTCAGAAAATTAGATATTGACTTTTATCTAATTGTTATGTCAGTAGTAGTGATTGAACGGCCAGACTTTTGTGGCATGAAAATGTATCTCAAATTATATGTATCCCATCATTTACCTCTTTTATTGCAAGTTTTTTTAGTCTGAATCATTTTTTTATTGAAAGCTCCATTTTATGTGACATAATTGTTCTGTAATAACATTAATACACTTCGGTGTTCTGCTCTCTTTTCATGACTAAATCTAGACCAGATCGTGCATATGCCATATCTCTCAACCATCTCAGCACTAATGTCTTATACAAAGAAGTAGATGTGATTTATAAATGGCTTTAATGTTTTGTCGATTCCACTTTATTTTATATTCAATTTTATATATTTTGCATATGATGTTTCCGCTATTATCTTTATAATTATCAGGTTGCAAAAGCTGTTAAGATTACCTTTTGTATTAAACAATAATTATAATCCATAATATCATCTTTATATACATAATATCAACACTTCATCACTATCAACCAATCACATGTTAAAACTGACACATTAAGATTTGATGGGAAGCCTTCGGATGTACAATTATATCCATTAATAGTTAAGCTACTTGTGAATAGAGTAGGGACAGATGAGGTGTAACAGCTAGTGGTGAGCTGATGATCCCCAACACGTTATTTTAGAAGGCAACTAGTTAACAAGAAGGTATTGATAAGATACAACGGGAAGAGCGGGAGGTGAAGGTAGTTTCCTACCTTCACCTCCCGCTCTTCCCAGAGGACAGAATAGAGAATTAAAATGTAGTGTGAAAAGTATGGGGGGTCCTGTGATGTCCAATAATACACTACACATATCACAGGTAATGTTTAAGTGAAAGGTTTAAAATATAGTCAAGTCTATTCCGGATAGAGCGTTGTAAATTAATTTATCATTTAATTTGGACAGAGATTTAACTTTAACTTAAACCTTTTTGTTAAGACATGTTTCTTTATGTTGGAAAAGCTACCAAAATTGCTTTGACGGTCAGCAAATCAGCTAAGATTAAGTTTGAATTCAATGATTAACTCCTCAGCCAATACATAATTAATAAGGAAACAACAATGATCCAATCATTGATTTTTTTTTCTTAAAGTTACCATTTGGCATCAGGGCAGGAATAAATAAGCATCACAAGGGTAGAAATGTGTAAAAATAAATGACTCAAAGAATGAAACATCAGACTTATTTAGGACCTGCTCAAGTGCATTGTTGCTGGCAGTGGCAGTACAGACAATGAGGCGTTGAAAAATGACCTGTTTATTCTAGGATTATGATTCGTACAAGTCATCCTGAGATTCTACAATGTTTGTCGCCTGTCAGCAAACCTTTCCAAAATCCTTTCTTTGTAGGAAGGAAACAGGCTGCTTTCATTTTCGACTGAAAACAAAATTAAGGAGTAACAAAATGAACAGGAATTCCAGAGAAACATTAGTGTTGGTTATCTGGCAAAGAGGAATGATCCTAATTTAGGGAACATATGTCTAAGTGACCCCTGTATAAAGCCTGACCTGACCTGAACACCAGCTTGTTGTTGCCTACATGGTAGTGGTGTGCTTTGTCCCCTGGGTAAAAGAAACAATTAACAAAATTAGGAGGCCCGATCTTCAAAGGTTAAAGTTCAGAAGGACAAGTTGCTGCTGTTTTCCTCTCTGGATGTTGAGTCGACGACTCGGCATCAATTTTTTTGCCTTCAACCTACACTTATTTAGTTTTCAATGATGAAATTGATACTTTACATGTGAGTACACAAAAAAGACAAGGATAAAAGAGATTCAGAGGAACACATGTTATACATGATATGGCAGAAAACCCATTGAAAAAAGAAGGTAGTGTTGTAGTTCTTGGGACTCGTTTTGGTCTCAAACACTGATTTTAAATGAATTGAAGGAAATGAGTGCCATTATAATGGCAATTATATGTAAAACGTTTCTCCTTTTTTTTATTCATCTTACTTGAAAGGTGAATGTGGAAAGGTTATATACAGTATACTGTGCCCACAGAGCTACAGTAGGATGTGATCCCCTTTTATACATTTATTTTTGTGAATGTCTGTACAAAAAAGGGCTTATGTATCTACCTTTGTGTTTTTATTTGCTCAGTTCAGTAGGTGGTGCCCATAGTTTGAAAACAATGTGTGGTTGGATGGATGGATGGATGCATAAATGGATATTTATCCCTGGAGGAGAAATAATTTTATACAGCAGCATTAAAACATCCATCCATACAAAAATCCATTAATACATGTAATACAATAAAATAAATCCATCAATACAATAAAATGAATACATACAAACATATAAAAACACGTAAATAAATAATTCTAAAGTTGCCAACAAAAAGTAAAACGTGCATGGTAAGCATGAGAGAGAGATCTGTTGTAGCATCTAAAGGCAGAAGGAACAAAGGATGTCTTAAAACATTCCGTTCTGCAGTGCATGGAGAGGAGCCTATTGCTGCAGTTACTCTTCTGAACTGACATAGTGTCGAGCAGAAGGTGTCAAGGGTTACTCCGGATACCCTGCATAAGAGCCTTCATCCTGTTCTCCAGCACTGTTCCCACACAGTCAAAACTTTTCACCATTACAGACAGACATTTCCTGATCAGCCTGTAACGATTTTTGAAGCTTCATCGACCAATCACTGTTTTTTGTGAATTTCAAGTTGAAATGACCAAACACAACTCTTATGAATAAATCCCAAAATATAATCACTGATCCAAAATAACTTTTAAAAAACAATCAAAAGAACTACAGAGCATTGCAGGGTCTTTATCACACCAAAACAACCATGTGTGCACAATTATGTTTACAACCGACATTCAGAACATGCAACGATTAAGTTTGGAAAAAAAGCTTTGATAAATCAAACTGTGCATGCTAAACTCTGATCTTTGTGAAGACATTTGAGGTTCTCAGGTTTGTTTAAAGGCCACAATATAGTGATAGGTGAGTATTCGGTTGCCTCCATATCAATGAGACCTTAACTCGTCATTTGTATTCTTGTCTATGCTGTAAGAAAATAAAAACTTTATATATGCTGAGGGACCTCTGTAGTTGAAACTCGGAAGAACTTGTGCTTCTACAGCAAATTAGACTGATTTAGAGCAAATTTAGGACCAAATAAACAGCAAAGTGAAAGCTTAGAGCCTTGTTAAGTGAGCGTTGCTACAATATCACACTCCTGAATCAGATAGTATTTTGGCCTTCAAGGAACACAGCGTAATCCATCATCTCATGCAGTATTTAATTGTTATAGTTTATAGGAGTTTCTTGCCTCGCTAACACCACCAGCCTGAGGTTGCCATGAATATTGCACGGCACTCTGCTGCATGGTTAACGTCATGATGTTGCAGTGTATCTTGTTACCTCATGAATTATAGATGAAGGTTACGGTAGAGGGATACCTAACATAAAGATTGGTTTAAATCAAAGATTCACTCATGCTTTTTATTTTTGCTGACACTCAATCCAGGATAATTTATCAGATAACCCCTGATGGCATCATCAATTCTTATTTTTTCTCCACCGTATCAAATAAAATGTGTGCTTTGTAAAACACCACTAGTCTTAGACATTGATGTTTTTCTTTCTCTGTTTGAAGTGTTATTATCATTTGTCTGGCTTTTTAAATGTGTGAAACCGCAGCAGAAACCCAACGAAAAAAATCAATCTTTTGGTCCTTAGAGCAATGATATCAAGTCTACACTCCTTCCTTGATACTTGAGGTCACTCTGAGGGTTCTGGTTGGAACATTTAATTGTTACCACAAAAAGCTATCAGTACCTCGTCTGAATAATTAACCAATTCAAAACCCTGGGTATCCAGAAATGTATAGCAGGTGGGAATCTAGTTAAAAACTGACATGGCAGTCAGACCAAGACCTTGCTTGTCACCTTTTTCCTCCCCCTCTCTTGCTTGTTAAAGTGTCCCTATCTTGTGAAAGTATATCACTCCCTCGTGGAACATTGTGGAAGGTTTCTTTTTGCAGAAAATATCTAAATATTACAAAGGGGTTACATTAGAATATATATACGTAAGTCCACATCCATATGGATGTGTTAAGAAAAGGCTAAAATCTAGTTGTCCCTGGTCACACCCACTCTGTCGTGATAGGTCAGGTTCAGGGTTTGTTCTGACAATAAAACTGCCGCCTGCCTCTGCCGACAGCTGCTGTCAGTCATAGCTTGACAGAGCTGGAATGATCGACAGCTGGTTGATCCGATTAAATCTATTAGCAATCAGATGTCCAAGAGCAACAGAGGTGCCAAAGAAGGCTGTTATCGAATCATGGGGGGGGCACAAAGGCCAAGAAATAGGATATAATATCTGATTTACGACATAAAAGAGAGTAGTAGTTTAAAAATATAAAGCACAAATGTAAAAAACAGCGTGGCATGTGCCATAGCTGGACCCACGATGGTGCAGTATTAAGGGTAGAGGATATGGAGGGTCTGTTAATGTGGTCAGGATCCTTCTGTTTCAAGTGAAGCATTTTTTGAAATGCAAAAAAAAAACATGGTTCATTGAGTGCCCACTCAAGGGTTGCCACAGAAAGACCAGAATCCAAGTACTACATTAGCCAAAAAAAAAGGTCTTACCTTGGAAACACACTGTACATGAAGTAAAGAAATCATATATTTTAACAATTTGATTATCCTCCTGTTTAGTTTAAGTTTAAGTTTAAGTTAGTTAGATTTTCCCTAATTTAATGACAAGCAAATGAGTATAAGCCACTGTAGCCTCAACTAAATGGCTGCATTTTCATCACCCATCCATAATTCAGAGCCCACACTCTTTACCAGAGATTTGCTGAACTGTAACATTGCATTTCAGAGGTTTGGAAGCAATTGCAGACTAGCTTCAAAACTAGCAACAGCAAAATAGCCAATAGACATCAACAACGAACAAGTTCATATATGGGTTTTTTCTTCAGTGGGTTTTCGATGGACAAGCATTGTGCATGTGGTCTAAAGTCAACATACAAATACATTAAATAAATGTCAATGTCAAACAAATGATCTGGTGTTTATATGATTTAAAAATAGTTTTAAGGATGTTGTTGTATAGATAGAAAAATGAATTTTTAATTTAAATTCACAGCGCTGTCTAGATCAAGACAAGACGTCAAACTTGGGAATCAAATCTAAACCAGATTTCCTTTTTTGAATGGGTTTTTTCCTTTACAGTATTAAGGATGAAAGCAGACGACCATAAACCATTTAAGCCTAAGTAAAGTAGTATATTTAACAATAAGAGGTATATTAGTTTCATTGACCAAAACCAGGTCTGCTAGTGTCATTGTATACTTCTGGTGAATTATGGGACTAATACTCATTTTGTTAATACTTTTTGAATATAAATTCCAAGAAAGCTCATTATGTTAAAGGGTTCAAGCCCTCTGAATAAATGATCTGACAATGAAACTCACAAGAGACCCTGTGTCATGAATTTGTTGAATTCCCCTCGTAGTACTGCTTAATGTAGCTGTCATTGTGGAAAGAAATTCTCACATAGCACGTTGCGAGCATTATAAATAAGGCAATAAGGCAATGTGCCGTAGGTGTCAGACCCCTGGTCCCTTCTTGCTTTAATAAATAAATGCTTCAACTAACAGAACCCAGATCTCATTGTACTTGCGCATCTTCATAGTTACTCAGGAAATCACTGTAATATAACACACTGTTTTCTTTGTCTCTCTGGCTGGGAAGAAACACAGAACTATTTTGTTTGAATAATCAACACTTCTTCAAACCCCTGTCCCCGATGTAGCAATAGCAGCTTCACATAAAGGTTTTCCTCCTACTTTAGCAGTTATGCAGTTGCCCCTATATTGGATATATCTCAGATGATTAAAGTGAATTCACACTCCTGTGAAATACAATTATTAAATTGAAATATAGTCGGCTACAGAATTGTGTTGACTTTATCAACCTGTGTTCTTTCTGTGTTCTTTCCTCTATGCTTTTGCAAGTTTTCCCTGGAACTCTGATTTCGTCCCTCATGCCAAAAACATAGTTGTTGATAGGAAACACAGAAACACCTCCATGTGCGATTGTGTGTCTTTATGTGTTTGTCAAATCTACTGTGAATGTAGAAAAGAAAGTTTAAATTTCAAAATGGCATGGGTGCAGCATACGGAGAGTCTCACATAGGGCACATATAGACAAAAACAGATATATAAATAATATTTTTTGATACATTTGTGTTTTAAAATTGAAAAGTTGTTATCTTTTCGCTTAAGATCAACTCTGTCTGTCTGTCTGTGAAAACATTATTTCTCTGTTATTTAGCTCATTTATTTTATGTGTATACTCATGGGTATGATAAAGCTGTGTAGTGAAGACACTGTATTTATGGTACAGTGTCTTCACTACACAGCCATATCACAATGCCTTATCAACCCATCACAAGTGTTTATGTGTTGACAGCTTATCTTTGCGTCTGTGGTATGGACTCAGTGCTGTTAAGCCCCTGGCTTGTGTTCAATTCTAAGTCAAGCCTTTTTTCCATGAGCTGACACAATGTTTGATTTGTGAAACTTTTTTTATTGGCTCAATCGTCTGATAAAGTATGTGAGTGTTTGTGTGTGTATGTTTTCCTCCACATGGCATGTCCAGGACATTCTAGAAGAAAGCAACCAGGGTCACTTAATTCAAGCAAAAGTACAGAACATAATCGAGTAAATATTGAACCATTGAACCACCAGACATGTGAGGCATGTTGTCTCTCTCCATTGAATACTCAGTTAATTTGTTAGTTTCCTGCCGATGTTAACTGGTCACTCTGAGCTCAGATGAAGAATCAAGGATTGTACACTGAGGACACATCTCCACGCTAGCCTGGAGAGTTGGATCAAGGTCAGGTGGAGTGATGATGATGTTTCCCAGAGTTAAGCAATGAATAAGTAGATGAAACTTTATATCATCGCAACGACCAGCTCAACACCGGAAACTGTTTATTACAAAACAAGAGGCTCATCCACCATGACACTAAGTGCCTTTGGCCGAACATTAAATCAGCTTCCATGTTGTTATGACATGATGCTAGTCATATCGTCATACACCCCTGCAGACACCCAAAAAATTTGTGAGACAGTGAGATTTACGCTGATGGTTTTAACAAAGTCACTGAATTGTTTATCAGAGGAATTATATCAGCATAGAATGAAATTAAAGCTGCATCTTGTATTGTGCTTCCAGACATAAATCAAGAAACATCATAAAAAACAGGAGATGCTCTCAACTAAAAGATGAAAAGATTGGCACATGAGGGAAAAGCCTCCTTCCTCTGTGACTTCAAATCCGTTTTACTTGCTTCGTAAAAATTCCCCATTTTCTCCCTGGAGACGAGCTCATTCAGACACGTGACACTCCAGGATAAAAAGTAAAACTATGGGACTTGGTCTTAAGTCCCAACAAAATGACACCTGCTGAGCTATACAGCGCAGAGGATTCTTTTTATTAAATTATATTTAAAGTCACATTCACCCTTTTTAATATTCAATTCATTTAATTAAATTAGTCAATTAAAAAAGAAACCTTTAAATAAAAAATATTCAATTCAATTAATGAAAATCCTAAAATTATTTAAAAGACATTTCAATAAACACATTTTAAATTAATTGAATGGTTAAATTCAACCATTCAATAATGATGACACTGATCTACTTCCATAAATTACACATTGTGTTCAGCAAACATGAATTTTATTTAGCTATTTTTCTCATGCTGTAATTTTCTAGTGAAATTAAAAATTATACAAAACCTTGATGCAATAATCATATTTATTTTAATTGGTGAGTAAAATATTTATTGGAAAAGAAAGTCAGAAAATGCCACCTTCATCCTCCACCTAAATCAGAACCATTACTTCTGCAGCTGCATTGAGGAGAACTGAAAATTTAAAACCTCATAAAACCACAATTGACGGTGCAGCTTTACAGCGTGTCGGTGCAGCAGATACACAGGAGGTCAGAGCTGGCGTCGTCCCTGCTGCAGCATTGGACACCAAAGTAATGATGTAATGATTTTTTTTTTCTCCTCACATCAGATTATTGGATGTCTACGGCAGAGTGAATCCTGCAAGGTCGGGACACTGCTTTTATATTAATGAAGCTGCTTCACCCAATTATCTAAATGTTCATTTCTGTTATAACTCTGTCAGTGCCCGGGATCCTAGCTCGGAACAATTCACTGACAGTGAGACACAAATAGAAAGGAAAATTAAAATGTATACATGTAAGATAAATAATTCTAATAATAATATTAATAATAAATAATTGTACAATGTAAACAATACTTAAAAAAAAAAAAAATTCTATAAATGCCATTTTTTCTATCTTGTGGCTGATGAAGCTTCAAGCAGCAGTTTCCTATCTTAAAAGGTCAGTAGGTGGCGCCCTCAATTAAAAAATGATATGAGGTTTCAATAAATTGGCTGTTCGTATCCCTATATTATGGATCAAAGAATGCCAGTGAGAGGGCTCTGAAAATAAAGACTCCTAAGATTCATCAACCCATCATCAGTGGTCTCTCCACCTTCAACATTCTCTCTCCAGTATCTTCACTGTCCAAACCCCTTGTCATTGTGAGGAAGTCAAAAAAGAATTTGCACCAAAATAATCTCCAAACATGGTCGAAATGTTCTGGAAAGTGTTCCTGTCAGTGTCGGACCGCCAGAACAGGATTTTGACAAGTTGAATTGTATAGGAAGATAATCAATTGAGCTAATTATACGTTTGTTTACGCTTCTGACATGTGGAGTGCTGTTGTTGTGAGAGGCGACTGTTATCAAAGCCTCTTGCTTCATTTAGAATGTCAGCAATTAAAGCGCTGACTTTGTTTTTAGCGTCCGACAGACGTCACTTTATCAATTAACCTTAAACAAAGTGTAACACTGACATGCTCTGCCAAGTGTCCACATCTATATCGGACTTCATGTGAATGACCCCAGCATACAGGTTTTGACCGCTGTGTTGCTACAGCCAGACGTACTCGGCGTGTTGCCTTTCTTCTCCTTGTGAAATGTGATAGTTTGACCTGAGTCACTCGGGAAAACATGTTAAACAAGAGCTCAGTGTTGAGCTCACTACGGGCTAAACGTTTCAATCTGTCCAACATGTGCTTTCAAAATAGATTTTTTTTTTTTTACTGTAATAATCATATATTGTATGATATCAAGTGTTGTAGTAACTTAGACATATTTTAAGTGTAAGAGTAGCGGTTTTGGTAGGTTTAATTTCTATATGAAGTAGTTCAAATTACAGTTCACAAATGTAAAAATAAACTACTGCAGTTTATAGTTTATAATTCAACAATTTCAAAAGGTCACAGCTTCATAGTTGTTTTTATATATGTTATTTGCCAATATTTTTTCCCCAGCCCTTATATTTTATAACCAAAGACAGCAATTATTGTATCAGTTTTACATTTACATTTTAGATCAGATCAGATTTTGTAACTATATCAGAATAACAAATATCTTATTATCAATATTTTAAAAAAAAACTACAACACACATTTATTGTTTGTGGTGTGTGGAATACAGTGTAGAATAGAAAATATCAATAAAATGAGATGAATGAAATACAATAAACGATTGACTTCTACATTAAAGTGGGAATTTCAAATGTTCATGATCCTGACATACCATTTTGTGTCTGTGATCTGAACATCCAATAAACCCTCCAATGTTTACATCGGCACGTCCCGGACCTGATGTGCTGATTTCCTTTTTTTGAAGAAGGTGGTCACAGTCGGCACAGTAATGTAAGATTTTTCCATCCTCATAAACCTTGTCATAAAACCAGTTTAAATTATTAAAGGACGAATAATTTATGTAAAAGTTTAACTTAAAAGTTTCTTTGTTGAGTATATCAGCTACATGCTGCTGTATGTTGTGATGATAAGGTAAGGTAAGGTAAGGTATAGGCGGGTGTGGATAACGTATTGCTGGTGTTGCCAGATATAGGTTCATTTTCTGATGCTATACTTTAAAACTTGTTTACAGAGGTTTTTGGATGAGTTTTCGCCTGTAAGTCTGTGTAGAAATCTGTAAACTAGTGATGAGCTGATGAAGCTTCATGAAACAGTGTCATGTTGTTAAGAGGTCAGTAGGTGGCGCCATCAGTTTAAAAATGATGTGATGTTTAATTAGAACAGTTGTTGAAACCAAATTGAAGACAGAAGTGTGGGATGTGGGACACACCACTAGACCATGTAGCATAGCACTGATGTACCACTAAATATTAGTCATGAGTGAGAGGAGAAAAAATATCATTTATATGTAGGATTGAGGAGTTTCAGTTGATTGTCCTTATATGTCAAATCAATTTTACCAATGTATAACTGATACTCAGGACAAGATTATTATATGCTTCACATTTAAGGAGCCCTTTGTCACTATTTCAACATGTATATTTAAGTCCAGCCTGAGGGGAAAAGGGAAGAAGACAGGCAATGACGATTCTCTTGATGACGACAATGAGTCATAGCGCTGTGGGTAGATAATGATGGTGCATCACGCTGCATGAGGAAGGATTAAAACTGGGGGTAAAAAAAAAGTGACAAATCCTGCAATAATGAACAAGCCCAAAAGACAGTCAAACTTTTCACCTCAGCATTTAACTGCAAAATTGAGCCACTTGAAAACAAATGTTTACACGTCTTAACTGTGTTACATGGCAAACACGCAGCAAATAAAACATGAATAAATCTTCATGCAAGTCTGTTCAGGGGTGATGAAACTAAAAAACTGCTTGTGGTCTTGACAAATTATTTATTGGCAACAGAATACACTCTCATAGCAATTCAACATGAATAAAGTAGTGTCATGGTCTGATTTGTTTTGGTTTTAATTTATTTGTGTACTCCCTGTGTTCTCCCCTGGTCGTGCCTGTCAGATAGTCTTAAAACACACAACTGTGCTGTGTCTAAAATCGCGCACTTGTCCAAGTGTACTGCTTTACATTTAGTGTAATTTGGAAAGGGTAGTTGCATAGACATATATACATAGACACCGCATCGACTGTAGACGGATGTGTATAAAGTGTTGCCATCATCATCAGATAATACAATTATTCGCTGAATTCTGGACCGATTTTCAAGCTGTTTGGTCCGTATTTTATATTATATTAATTCTATCAAATAAAATTCATCATATTCAAAATGTGTTTTTTTTAATAATATAAATATATAATAAAAATGTCTATCTATCTGGTCTGAGGTTTGAAAAACAAACCACGTGAAAAAGGCTTGTCAAATAAGCGATTTATGATCGCTTTGGTAGCGTAAACACATCATTCCTCTATAGACGTAGTGCACTGTAGGAGTGAGTGACACTGTACCAAGATCGCAAAGACGCATCGTCTGTGACGCATCTTCTTTTTATTCACCTACCTCACTAAGATGGCAGCCGTTGTGGGTGAGGAGTGTCCATCGTTCCACTCAGAATTTTCTGGCTGTTTGTAAAGAAGATTTTATCTCAAGAAAATCTGCAAAGAGCACATTTTCACACACCGCTCAATGTGCGAAAATGTGTGTACTTAAATTATTAAATGTAAATGCAGACTTGTGCCATTTGGGACACACCACTGGAACTATCCAAACAATGGAGATCACAGGAGTCAAACCAGTTGAGAAAAAAGCTGAGACATTCCAGGTTTTAGATCCAACCAGTCAAGCACATATAATAAAAGGTAATCAGTTGATTGGCACTCAGGTGTTGCTTGATTGGTTGGAAAAAACCCTGGACTGTCTCTGCCCTTTTCTGTGCTGTGTCTCAAATCGCATACTTCTCTTAGTATACTAGAAGTTATATTGTGCTATATTGTGCATCAGGATAGTGTACGTACTACAATAACTAGTATGCAAATTCTCTACAGATACGTCTCAAATCAAACACTACCGCTACACACCGGAACAGGAAATGACCGGACAGCTTCTTCTTCTACTACTGGTTGCAACCAGCTGTTGGAATGCTATCGCCGACACCTGCTGGCAGCACGTTTTGCAACTTTGGAAAAAGAAATAAAGAAAAAATAGAGAAATGAAGATATTTACGCCGGTATCAGCACCGAAGATGTGTTATCCTCCTACTGTTGGCTGAAAATGCACCTGTAAGTATATGTATATATATATTCATATATATGACGTAACTTCTGTTTACAACGTCACTGAGATGGCAGCCGTTTAGGGTAGAGAGTGTCCATCGAACCATACTCAGGCGTTTTAGTACACCAATTTTGTGTGCATGGTGCACTAAATTTCGCATACTAAGAATTGAGACGCACTTAAGCACTAAAAATACTAACCTTAAGTACGCAAGTATGCGATTTGAGAAACAGGACTGGACTAGTTCGACACCCCTGATCTAGACCCTGAAGCTCCAGTGCTGCGGAACAGATCAACTTCACTTCCACACTGGTAAATTGTTTCTCTTTATAGTACGTTCGGGCTGATGTTCCACATACTTTCTTTAGTCACACTTCTGTTACTTTTCTGTTCTCTCTCTTCCAGACGTGTGCACTGTGGCCGTGTATATAATGTATTTATATTTGCTCTCATTGTTACTTTGTTGTGTGTTTCAGACTTTCTCACTTTCAATGATCATGTTCTAATCTCGGTTCGGTGACTCCTTTGCTGTGTCTCAAATCGCATACTACTCTTAGTATACTAGAAGTTAGTATGCATCAGATAGTATGTCTCAAATCAAACTCTGCTGCTACACACTAACCGGAGATCACATGACAGCTTCTTCTTCTACTTCTATTTAAAGATGTTTCAAGCAGCTGTTTGAACACTATCGTCGACACCTGCTGGCAGCACGTTTTGCAACTTTGGAAAAAGAAATAAAGGAAAAATATGAGAATCTAAATAATCGCGAGATATTTAAGTTTGTATCAGCACCAAAGACGTGTTTATCCTCCTACTGCTGCCGAAAATACACCTGTAAGTATATGAATATATATGCATTTATATATGAAGTAACTTCCGTTTAAAACGTCACTAAGATGGCGGCTGTTTAGTTTGGTTAGTGTCCATCGAACCATGCTCAGTTTTGTGGGCGTGTTAGTACGCCAATTTAGTGTGCATGGCGCACTAAATTTCGCATACTAAGAATTGAGACGCACTAACGCACTAAAAATACTAACTTTTAGTACGCTAGTATGCGATTTGAGACACAGCACTTGTTCTCCTTATGTTTTTTGGTGCTATTTCTAAGTATTTCTGCCTCAACCCGACAAACCACACACACTCCACTCTTTATACAACAAAATTATGCATCACCTCGAATAGTTTATTGTCACCTCCTGTTGTTGTCCTGTCCACCACCACAAGTTACTCCTTTTGACCTATATTGTGCTACTCCTCTGGTCACTGTCCTCTCTGTGGTCTCTTTTAACCCAAGGCACACATGGATGTTTCCAAACCTCTCTGTGAACTTTTCCTAATGAGCTGTTCCTCTATACTGCAACTGTAACGCACAGGTCACCAGTGCCAGTTGTCTCCAACCTTTCCATCCAGTCTGCACCCTCCTCATCACCACTCTAAGAATCTGTCCATCACTCTCTTTGACGGATGGCATAGTTGTTACAGCTCTGAGCAGGCCGCTACACTCTAGGTACTCCTGCCTGCTCTCCTCATATCTCTCCTTGAGCCACATTTACAAAACTTCTTTTTTTTTTTTTTTTTCCTGCAACTTGTCACCGATAATTCTCATCTTTCTTTCTCTCACATAAAAATAAAACTAACTCAGTGTATATTTTCATCACAAAAGTCTGAATTACACTGCTCTACATTGTGTTTATAAGTATAACTAGTAAAGCACTCAGGGTGCAGACCACTGAGATTGGCATTCAAATGTAATCCCTTATAAAATGGCCAACTTCTAAACAATCCTAAAAAAATGTATTAAATTGTATTTGCACCTATTTTGGAACCTGCTCTTAACAAAACATCAATATCCAAGAAAGCACCACCTTTTGTGTGAAGGTAATAAGAATCTTCTTTTTCTTATCCAAGAGTAATTGAACTATTGAAAACCCTTTTCACATTGAAATGAAAGACACTAAAAGCGTTCATAAAGTGGGGAACCAATCAACGCTCATTATGATACTTGTAAAATTTCCACCATGCAGAGGGCATAATTACTCCCATTATGTTGTTCACAGCTGAACGTACAAGGTTGGTACGTTCAGCAGGTCATAGAAACACATTTTCACAGCCTTTAGAGAATGTTTTGGACAAAAAGTGTTTTTTTTACTTTTTCTCTAGAGGGTTTAATTTGTGTTTTGCTGGTATGTGTCCTAGTGTTTTTTTAGTCCCAGACCCTCACCTGTAGCTTGATAGGCAGCAGTGTTTTGTGATGTTCCTGGGAATGTATTAAAATTGGCTTTGGACCACCTGCACCACAGCCTTCAGAGGAAAAAGACGTTACAGCGGAGCCAGGATGAAGAGGCACCGTCAGAGGGTTTTACGGCCTTAAAACATGTATAATAATTGTCAAAAATTAAACTGATAACTTCACAGGTTTCATCTATAGTGGGTTATTTTTAGAACTTTGAAAGAATTTTGGGTGAACTATCAATTTAAAGCACTTGCAAAAATATCTCTCATTAACAGTAGTGGAGATGGGCATCGGTTCTATGCTCAATGCCAGGCATTTACAGCCATTGTTTTGTCTATCAAGCTCAAAAGGTTCTCTCATTTTTGTCTTATGTTGGTTAAGTGACAACCCTTGAGTTGGTGTAACAACATTATATTCTGAACCATGTGATGAAAGGGTATATAGAGATTAGTGGGTGGAGGGGGTTGGGGACGGACCTGTCAGTAGGGTGGGGGGGGGTGATAACCAGTATTTCTTGGCAGTTTAAGTATGACAAATTTGAGTCATTTGGTGGTCCAAATTCGGTAGTCGACTATGGGGTAAATGAGGTGAAAGATTATAGCTTACAGTGCTAATAGGGTTTCATGTCCGGAATGAGGAGCAGATGAATTGTAATAAATATGTTTTCCTTTAACATCATTTGGTCTCAAAGACTAAGGACTAAGACAATGAAGTAAAAAAAACCTCAGCGGTATCTCTTATGGGATTTTATCTGATGGGAGACTTAACAAGCAGCTAAGAAATGTTGAGACCATCAGGATAGCAAGTAAAAGTTGCTCAGGCTTTTGATCATTGGTGCCAGACTTACTTTGTTGTGTCATAATATATTATACAATTAAAGTTATTGGCTGTTTTTCCATGCATAGCCAAGGTAGCAATTCTTGGTTTTATTTATTTTATGGAATCTAAAGTAGATGGTTTATTAAATAAAACATCTAGATTCAATATAAAACAGAGATTGTGTTTTTTTTATTCTTACCACTCACTTGACTGACTAAATCTGATTAATTTGCTCTACTAAACTTACGTATAAAAGGTGTTTATTTCCCCAGACATTTTTCAGTGTATTTCTCCACATATTGCTCGATTCCCTGCTGAGTTGTTCATCTCAGATTCACATGGCGAGGAAACAAGGCCGGGGGAAATCAGTGTGAGGTGATGAAGCCACTCGTGCTTTTGTCTGATGTTAACTACAAGGGGAAATGAGCACAAAACTCCCTGAGTGATTACATTTACTCACATCATAAAACACCATCACGTTCAAGAATCAAACCCTGAGCCATTCGCAATTAGAAACCATCTTAACACTGTGCAGCACAAACAGCATCTAGAGTTATTCTGGTCTAAAGGAATCGTGCCCTTGCGTCCTCTGGGAGGTGAGAGTGAATGGGAAGATTCAGGATTCACTCGCCTGGAGAAGGATTGCATCCCACTGGGCTCATGGGGAGGAAGACACAGATGCAGCATTGATCTTGGAGATAAGCACTGAATAGCTGGGAGCTCGAAATAAGGATCGGGTTCCCCCAAACGGAAATGGCAAGACAAGCCAAGTTTTTAGTTTTGGGAATCCTTGTGGAAGCTTTGAGTAAAAGTCGCGGGACCAAGTCAGGCGTTTGCCAGTGTTTAATATATTTTCTCCATTTGCAATCTAGACAAGGAACATGTTTTAATAGAGGCGAGGCAGGGTTTTATGTGATTTCCTGTGTGGTCCATGTGTGTGTGGTCCTTAACTTTTTGTGACCGCTGAGACCAGTTGACCCCTTCCACAGGACATGCATGGTAAGGGAAACGTGGTTTAAAAAAATAAAATAAAGTCATATCCGGACAGATTTCTAATGACTTTGTTCTACTTTTCAGTAAGTTTTGGAAAAAGCTCTAATAGAAAATGTACAATATCGAAATAATGTGATTAGTTAAAGTTAAAATATATAAAGTAACTCCACAAATATTGTTAATGACTTGAAACAAAATATAAGTTTGAACTGTATTTTAAGCAGTGGAGTTTGTTATTTAATAAAGGACTATATAGTGGTTTGTGATAAAGAATGACCAACTACTCTCAATCATTTAAAAAATCTCAACTGAAACTAGAGACTTTTTGTGAAAATTAAAATTGTTCCACTTGTTATTTTTACAATTCGGGACTGGAAAAGGCAACAACCCAACTGGAGTTATGATTGATAAGTCGTTTCTAAATTCTGATGGTAATTCCACATAGAAAATTCCAATTTTTAACACCTCTAACTAAATGTGTATTCACTAAATTAAGTTAAATGACCAGATTACCTTTTTACCTGTGAAAGAGAACCAATGTTATTCCTTTTTTTGGAAAGTAATTAATTAAATACAGCTTAAAAGATTTCTCAGAACATTTCTTTTGCTCTTTGTTTTGCTCAGTTTTCTGCCCTTCTTGTGTAAAGGATGGCTGGGGTCCAATCAGGTGTGGAGTAGGATCCAAGAGGCCCTTGTGAGTTAAGGGGTATACACGTCTCTCTGGGGAGGTCCACTGATTGCCCGAAGCCTTACTAATTGATTTAGTGCAAGGTCGAAGTCTGAGTGACAGAGGGTACAGGGAGGAATTTCCTGTTTCTGCATCTATAATTCAGTGGCTTCCTGTATGTGCGCGCGTGTGTTCATGCACGATTATGTGTATGGAAAATCGACTACACAAAACTCTGACTCACCAATGACTTGTGAAATCCATTATAACAACTGTTTAATGTAACGTTAGTTGCCTGTAAGGAGAATTGCTGTTTATTCCATTGGTTTTGATATAAATAAACCGTGCATGTGAGTGTCTTACTTTTACATACTTTTCACTGCTTTAATGTATAAAAAAATGAAAATAAAAGAAAGTGAAATATAGCCATAGTCCCGGGCAGGTGGGAAATGAGGAATCTTTACTAGTTTCATCTTTACCATTGTAGCTCTTGCCTCTAGTGGGCTCATCAGGACTTGGGAAGGCTCAAGACTGGGTCCCATGAGAATGCTCGGGGTACTTTTGAATTCAACACAAATGCTTCGATGTTAGAGTTGTGTTCACCTGTAGGTCATGCAGTCAGCGTTACTCACAAGGACCTTTTTTTCCTACACTATTTCCACCTCTAGCTATGTGTTAAAAGATTCTGTATTTTTATCCTAACCCTTTGTTTAGTGGCACTTCTCTTTGCTGATGATGACGCACTAAAGATAAACATGTACATGTATGGTTCTATGGTGGTTAGAATACACAACTGTAGGTTGTTACAAGGACTGAATTCAGTGGGCAAGAAGCCACTTCCACCTCATACTTTAAGCTTGGATTAATTCAAGTTAAAAGTATAGGGGAAGTTTTATTTTCATTACTTCCTTTAGAGGAGCCAGCAGTCCAAACATTTACCACAACTATTATCATCAACACTTGCATAACACCAAAAGTAAAAATCCACCATTCAGAGTTATTTCAGTCCAAATTTGACCTATATACAATTGTTGTGCAGTGTACCGGTAGTAACAAAGGGATTGTTTGGTGAATCATGTTGCTTATGCCCTCAATACAGCCCTACTAAAACATCAAAACAAAAAAATGTTTGGCCTCTCCGTTTCTTGGCAAATCTCATTAATATGAAAAATGTATTTAAGTTTTTAAAATCCAAAAGTATACAGAGGTTCATTTAAATACTGATATTTGTGTATTTAATATAATGTAAAGCCCCATAATGAATATGAGTATAATTTCAACAGTATCACTAGCTTATCTAGTTGAGTGACCCAATGTATAGATTGGTTATCACACAACTTGTTTCTTTCATTTCAAAGTTTTGATTCACATCCCACTTGAGTCATGAAGCAGTCGCTCAAACAAGACGGCAGTTTCTATGAGACGGCCTTCTGTTTTCACTCACTTCCTCCTCCAGCGGTCTGACTCTAACAGAACCAACACTGATGTAATTCTGCAGTTAACAGAGGAAGACGGATCACCAACAGAAAAGCTGAAACGGGCCTCTTTCCTTGATAGAAATCCCAAAGAACAGAATCAATTAAACTAAAAACGGCACTCATAAAACTAAATCCCATTTCGTGTGGCATATCGCTGTTGTTATTTTTTGTTGAAGAAACAATTTCAATTTGAGGAGAGTTGGCTGGGGGCACAGTTGGTTCCTAAATTCCAAACAAATGAAACAATCACAAGCAGCTTCTTTCTTAGTTGGACTCGAACTGTTCTGGCGAGGAAGATATTTACACCTTAACTAAAGAAGCTTCAGCATCCCAGGACGATGTGTCTGATTCAGCCTGAGATTTCATAACATCCCGAAGCAACATCTTTCCCTCCACTTTTGAAAGTGAAAACAAATTCTACCACCATATTACAGAAAAGACCCATCTGTCACTGCAGGGTGCCTTCCTTTCTGTCACACTAAAAAGGCTTATGTTTGCAAAACCATAAATGTCTCCCGAGGAACATGCATGGAATTACTGAGTTGGGTTTGGGATTTGTATGGTGGATCCTCCACTTCAGAGGTTCCCACTTAAATCACATTTGAATCCCAGTTCCTGTTTTTGGCACATAGAAAACCTTGAAACCCGATCACGGAACTTTATTTTGATTGACAACGCTCCTACCTGGAGAACGCCACACTCACGGCAACACAGGATTTGCTTGTTATTGAGATTCTCTGTAACAGGAAAACCATCTGATGGATTTTTGTCTTCTGTCAATCAAAGTTGCTGTTATATTTTAGAAACACTCCTGCTCACATTGATCGGGTCAATATGGATGTTGGGATTGTGAGTTTTTATGAAAATAAGGAGGTTTAAAAAGAAGACACATTATCACAACTTCTGCATTCAGATTGTGATTAATGATGTGACTACACAGTATTTCATATACAGTGGGATATCAATGTATTTAACTTATAATAAAGAATATAGATCCCCCATTCTTTAATTTCACAAATACAGTCAACTCTCTCTCTCACTGGAAAAAAAAAACGATCATGCTGAATCTGCAGCCGTGGGCTATTTTCCTTTCAACGTGATTTTTCCAAGGTTGTGTTTTACTTATCTTCAGCGGTTTACAGGCTTATTTTTTGAGTAAACTTCAATAAAATGAGAGTCTTGATGTGTCCAGAGTCAAAGGTTAATATAACTTTAAAAACCAGGTCTTTTTTCAAATAAACAATGTACAGTCATCCTTGAGTCCCTGGATGTCAGATACGAGTGGATTGTTGATACTGTGAGTAAAGACCCCTGATACAGCCAAAAGGAACAATGATGTCCGCTTGCAATATTTGTTGCCATTTCTGTAAAAAGAGACAAAGCCATAGTCGATCTGTTGACAGATGGAAATAAAATGTAGCTTTTTGGTCAAGAACATCATGGCATTATTTATTTATATTTTTTCCATGATTACATGTCTTTCGCCCATGTTGGGCTCTTTTATTCATTTATTTTCTTGCATGCCAAATCATTCTTCACAAATAGTCACCAAGAACCAAGTAGGCCAATATTTTTGTAATATGGCTTGGGAAAATGCTTGCTTGCTAATCCGTAAGAGACTGTCTAGTTGATGTAATCCATGTATGGTCAAATTTTAAAGTAATATATAATGACTGCACAATGTAAAACCGTGAATCCTCTTGTTTGTATGTGTGACACATGGAAATGTTAAGGACCTCACAAAGTATTAGGCATTGAGGTTTCTTCCTACACATGCTGCCGAGTGACCTCAGGGTAAATGCTGATGAGGAAAAGGGGGGCAGCTCACTTCCACACAGAGACTTTTTCATTAGGGGCACGGTAGTAAAACTCAAAGACAAAAGCGGAGGATTTTGTTTGAACTACAACCCCCCACATGATACATTTCTAAGATCTTCAAACAGTTGCATTTTCCAGAGATTTCAGGGCATGATTGTTCAAAGTGTAAAGGAATGTTTTTTATTTATTTTGTGTCTACATTTATTTAGCTGTAATGATGAATGTTCAGCCTCTTGTGTGCTTCGTGATCGATGGGATTTTATGAAATGTTTAAGATGGAGTACCCGGTCCAGGTAGATAAGCCACACTGTTATAAAAGCATTGATTTAGCAAGTTGAGTGATGAACACGGGGACAAAATAAAGAAGGTTGCTGGAACCTTGAACGAACTGGGAAAAAAAACTTCAGCACCTTGGTGAGGAAACAAAATGTTTTCAGTCAACAACTATTTTTTGTAAATGTGCAAATCATAAAAAGTTTGAACCAAGCTGAGTTGGAATGATACCAGGCTAGACCTAAAAAATAACATTTTTGCTTGAACAGAAGATGCTGGTGGTCGATTCAAATGTCCCAACAATGTATGTGTGTATGACGTACATAGATACACACAGATTGACCCTCAATTCACCCAAATCAAAAACAAAACACTAAAAGGTCAGAGAAACCGTAGGACTCTCCATTTTTTCATCTGTATTTAGTGTTTTAAAAGTGCAAAAACATTATTTAAAAGTAATTGCTAAAATAACTGATTTAGCAAACCTTTTGAAATGCAACATTGCATTTTATTGGGTTGTGGCAAATGGTTGCAAAAGTTACCTTTTTGGTGAGAATGTTTCAAACCTAAAATGGAAATATAAATCCATGAAGTCACTATAAAGGTTTCTAAGGCTTACTATATTTTCTCTAGTATGTCGGCTGTTTTTAATCGGATCACGGTAGTCTTTTTATTACTGAGTACATTTTTGGGGGGGTTTCATTTTGGGTTAACATGGTCATTGGACATTATACGCAGAGGATCAAAATGGTTAAAAAATATGCTGATGTCAAAATTATAATAATTATTTAGTTTGACCTGTTTTATTCTTTAATTTATTTACTGAATGTAGGATATGTTTCACCACACTAACAAGTAACATCAAGCTAATTGGAGTTTGCATGCGCTACTTATAAAAAAAAAAAAAAGGAAATATCAAAGGTATAGTGGAATGTTTTTTTCTCTTTATCACAAAACAAGATGTCAGAAAACCTCTCACGGGCTAGTCCAGCGTGTACAAAAGGTTCCTTGTGTTAATAGTGACCTTTTGCGTCACTATGGTTCACCAACTGGCCGCCTGTGGGCTGAAGGAAGTCCTTCATATACAGAAAACGCATGATAAAGTCTGTCTATGAATAAGCTGCAGCTAATTGGATACTGTTGTTCTTTTTGTATTCCAAATCTTTGAAATGCCACAACCGAAAGGAAAGGCTGGCCTCATGCAGCCGGCCTGTGTCCAATGTCCTGCGAGAGATGTGGAAATGCGATAGCGAGAAATAAAGCTGAAAGGCCAAAGTGTTTGAAATGCCTCATTTGCACTACATGACTCAGACCGTGTTCGGACTCAGATGGAATGCTTGCTTGACCTTCGGGAAAATTCATCTGTGCATCCACAGCTGACCACACCGAGGCCTACAGTTGAGGTGTTGACCAAAACTATGAGAACAAGCAGCAAAATGGTTGTAGATTAATTTGGAGTACAGAGCGAGAAGCAGAAACCCACCCGCCATTTTTTTTATAATGACCTTTAAGGTTCTACATACAGCAACTTTATATATATATATATTTTTTAAATGTTTGTGCAAAAAAGATCAATGTACGTCAGTTGATTTATTTTTCTTGCCTTTCATATTTTTTCTTGCCCTTTAACTGAATTTTCTTTAATCAAAAAATCTTATTTAACCTAATTTATTACGTTACTATTACACATTGCATATAACATGTCCAAGGTTTTTGCTAAATGTAGTTAAATATTTCTGGAAATGTTTCTTTTCCCTCTCTTTTTACTTGGATCTGCAAGTTTTTGTTTTTATTTATGTAATAAAAAATAAACTGGTTACATTTTTAAACAATTTATTTCAAAACTCAGGAACACTATTGAACACTTTTGAACAAGTTCAAAGACGGAATGTTTGGGGTAAAAAACATTGGATCTTATTTTCAACACACATTTTCACATAATGACAAAACCTTTGATAAATTACTGTGACAAACTATTGTTCGTTTAAGAGAATTAATGATTTATGTACTGCCCTTTAAGAGGAGAAATCTTGCACGCCTGTTTTTGTAATTGGAAATAGCTAGACATTGTGGCCAAAGTCCTCATAGAAACTGTCCGAATGTCCTGCCAGATACAAACTTGTCTCAGTTCCTGGGTTGACGCAACATTGATACCTGAAGCCTTTCATTTGGATGATTCACTGCTCAATTTTTCATGTTACGCTCTGACTCGCACCACAGAGCAAGATTTATATGACGCCATTCAGGCCTTAAATGCTCCCCCCTGAAAATGGAAGTGAGGTTACAGGGTAAGATGTTTCGAAGGGTTCCCTGGTGACCTAATGGCCACAGCTCTGTTGACATTTTCCTAACATTCAGATTTTGCCAAAGAAATTATTCCAGCTAGAAATACAGAACATTCGTCATCGCGTGCGGGTCACTCAGCAGCCATGTTTGTTCTCTTAAACTATATTTCTCTGCTGTTTATTTTAATTTCAAACAAGCCCAGGCCTAAAAACCTCGGTCCACGGTGGTCATTCATCACTTAAGTTCTGGAGGAGCCCTGAAGGCAGCTGTGGTATCTGTTGCTGTAACCAATCTGGACAAAGTTAATGTAGGTGGAAGATTGTTTCCATATGAGCGTCATTTTGACCAGAACCACAGGGTTTGCAATAAGCAGCTTCCATTTCATTGCTCACTCACTCGGAGAGCACAACGTGAAATAGTTTAACAAACTTTAGCACTCAGAGTTGTAAACAACATGGCTCACCTTTAACCTTTGAGAATAAATCATCAGCAGGTTGCTGGAAAACCTCAGCGGGGACTAAATATGTCAAAGAGCAGACATGCCAGACCCACAGAGCTAATTTGGACCGATATTGACAATAAAATTACAAAAAAAATCAAAAAGTTAATTTTGAACATAAACTGCATCTGTAGCTGCACTAACGCATACATGTTTGTACATATATAGTTTGAAGTTGGAAATAAGTCACAGGTGCAAGCCATGAAACATATTATTTACACAGAAAGATTATTAATACTATGTAAAAAACACAACAAAACAGTGCTTGTAACACAACAGTAAAATGGCTAGATACAAATAATAATAATAATAAATAAATAAAAAACACCTTCCAGATTAAAGTCATTGTCAAGTTTTGGTGATCTGCTTTTACTACCTCTTGAAGCTAGTCAGTTCTTTTTGCTGCCGTCTCCATTCTTTAATCATTTATTTATTAATGGCACGTTTATGTCATTTCATAGCCGCCTCCAGATGTACCGTTCACCCATTAAAATCTAAAGATCAGCCACCTCACTAGAAACTGTAGGGTTCAAAGCATTTGGAAAAAGTAGCAGCATATATTCCAGGAATTATGGTAATCATCTTGATATTACTTTAACAACAAACTCATCAAAATCACAATAGCCCTCGACCATAGATTGGGTCCTATATGTGTCTCTTGAATGTAGCCATTGGTGGGATGTGGCTATATTGTTAATACCAGTGGGTCAATAAATGGAAAAAGCATTATTGAATTATATTTTATTTAATTATTTTTTATCTTTTATCGCCCTTAAGCATTGCAAGTCCACTGCAGCCTATTGAAACATAGGAACAGAAGCAGAATCAAAATTAGAAACCTTTATTGACTGTGTTGTAAACAGAACATGGGATTATTTTGTGGTCTCAGTACAGAATAAATAATAGCAACCTTGTTTTTGTGAGGCTGCAGAACTCACCTTATCTCTGCCTTGTTACATCATCTCATTATCTTGTTAATCACTGCTGTATCTTCCTCAGCTTTTAATTTAGATCCACACTCTAGCTTTAACTTTACACAGGTTCCAAAAATATCCCTCCGTCTGCTACAGAAGCAGCAACTGAAAAAATAAACTTTAGTTAGGTGGTCATAATGCTACTGCTGCTCCCTATTAAGACCACAACATGGAGGGAAGACTGAAATCATTCTTCTCCTGTATTGGACTTGAATTCAAAGGGTTCTTTGAAATGTGCATGAAGTTAAAAAAGGAATGAAAGAGTCTTTCTCAGCTTCATAAGCATCACTCACTCGCTTTCTGCCCTCCTCCTCTAAAAACGAAACATTATCTGTTCCATCTCGCGCTGCCTCTTTGACCTCTTTCTCGCTTTCTTCTTGACACGGCAGCGCCTGTGTGATGTGAAGGTCCGTTCGCCTCCTGAGCTCCATCCCAGCGGTGGGCCGGCACTCCAAAGTTACAGAGCCCTGGCTCAGCATCATAGGATGACAGGCAGCACCGGGGGGATATCCAACTGGAGGATGTTCCAGACCTCATGCCTTGCTGGGTCCCAGGTGTGCATCATTCACAGACAAATTGTGTTCCTTTCTTGTGCTTCCTGCGTGAATTAACGTTTGATGGCTCAACAGGGGAATTAAGTCAGGAGGTTAATGTTGAAATTTCTGAACTTTGCAAAACTAGTGAGTCAACATTTACTTTAGCAGTGAACTATAAGAAAAGAGATCCTTCGACCTACTCAAGCCAACGTTGATCTTGATCTAATGTTCAACCCGTGTTCACTGTTTCTTGGCTCATCTTAAAAAAGTATATATAGTTTATGAGAAAACTCAAATTCGCCATAACACCACAACTTTGGTACACATACCACAAGCTCTTTACCCTTGTGTTGCCTCAAGGTCAAGGTGAACAACCTCCCTGGCTGCCAGAAATACATATGCAGTTGCGGGGCACCACTGTATTCTCAGTTTTGACTCGATGCATAAAGAACTGGGGCTTATGCGAAAAAATAAAGGGCAACTGGAGGGTTAAATAAATACAGTGATTAGTGGGTCAAGTTGGTCGACTAAGGTCAGGGAAATCCATGTGGTCTAATCAGGTAAGACCCAGAGGCCTTTCTCACCAGCACAGCTCAATACCCAATCGCAAGTTGGTTCAGGACTGGAACTGACTAAAGTTGATTTGATCTTGTGAACGTTACAGAATGTATAGTTGAGAACTGGGTTGGCTGATGGTCTTTCTAGGAGGGGAAGCTCATTTTTTCAACATTAAAATGCATCCGTTGCTGAAAATACTTTCAGTACGCTTCCACACTTTGTTATACCAAGACCTGTTACTTTTCCCCACCTTTTGCGACACTTAAATCGGAGAATTTAATCAGCTCTACTGTTTAACACTACTGTTTAAGACTAACAAATTTATTCAGCATTCATAGTATCTGCCATTATGCACAGAGCTGTTGTGCAATGCTTGTGTGATCTGATGTGGTTTGTGAAAAGGGGAGCAGCTCCGGCTCTAACAAAAGTCAGTTTCCAAACAGCTACTGTCTCTAAAACCACCAGAAATAGATGCTAGATTGGTCGCTAGTCAAGCTGATTCTGAAAAAAAGATAAACCTTTTATGCATATTTGGTACGAAATTAGAACAAAACAGTACTTATTTCAACACCTTTTTTTTTTTTACAGAAGCTGGGCTTCCCTTGGATTCTTTGAGCGGCTGCCACTCGCTAAGAATCAAAAACAGTACAGGTTCCAGATCTAGATGAAAGTCTTTCCAGAGGCTAAACACAGCTCTTCGACTATATCTATGCAGCCCTTGAGATTACTTAACTACTTACTTTTTTTCTTAAGGTTTTCTGGTGAAAATAAGGCTATTCCATGTTATCTTGGATCATAGACCCACTATTAGGTCCTGACAATGAGGCGACCAAAACCTTTTTTTTTTGTCTTCTTCTGGGAATTAAAATTAGTAATTATTGCAATATTAACTTCCAGTCTCAGCTAATCTGCCTTAAAAATGATTAATGAGTGTTATTGATATCATACTGTCACTGTAACTCCAGGACTTGTTAAAGAAAACTTTTGAAGATTGAACAATATACTTTCCACTTGGAAACTCACACTGGAGACCGTGTGTCTGTTGTCCTTGCACTGAATGCCAAATGACCACATTCAATATTTCCATTCATCTTCCAGTAGCTGAAAACATTTCTGATAAGTTGTTGTAATATTGATTCACGCCCATGTCGCGGCGCCTTCATTCATGTGTGACCAAGGTTGGAGACGAGTCTGGACAGAGGGCAAACTCTTACTGACGAGGCAATTTTCAACTCAATGTCACTGTTACCAATGAGATTAAACTTGACCAGGCGCATATATTTCACCTCATGAACGCTACACAATATTAGGTCTTAAATAACACCCATTTGATGACAAAAGAAAAGAGTGCCAGACATGTCCTGTGTTTCCTCACATGCTGCAGCAGGAAAAAACACATGTTTATATATATATATATAAATATATACATAAAAGAAATCTGGACCTGCTTTTAATCAGATTGTCTGGCTCCGCAGACAGAATTTTAAATGGAAAAATAATTATCTTTAAATTGAAACATATGGACTCATGTAGATATTTCACTTCTGTTTCATCACCTGGTTTCTATCCAAATCCCAGGTGGGGGGTCATATCTATCAGTTTGCCATGTTCATAAAATGCATACAGTTTGGATTCTGATGCAAACACATGCCAATATAACAAGTAATTGTTGAGGACAAGCCTAAGAAGTATCAACGTTTTACATGTTTGCTCCTAGAGCTTATTCTGTGAGTTTTTCAAAATAAAAAATGCAGATCAACCTAAATTACTGGTTTCAGTTTTTAATTATTACTTATCTAACTAACTTCTCCTCTTATAGAAAATCAATGGTGTTATTTTTTTATTTTTTTATTTACACTAAATTCAATACTTCCGTATTATATTTGAATTATGCATACCCTTTTATTCTAGATCCACAATCTAAACACTTTACAGTACAAATAACACTTCTAGAAGAAGAGAAAACAGGTCCCAGCCATTTACTGCTGTGACTGGCTGAACATTATTTTAAGTTTTCTGTGATCCGAGCTTGACTCTGGGTCAAGGTGACACAGTTGCCGAAAACAAATGTGTTTGAGGGTCAACTTGATCCAGTGACAACACAAGGGATACCTCAAACACATTTGTCTTTGGCCACTTGATCACTTTGACCGAGAGGCCCACAAGGGTTAAAAGATCTAAACTGTAATTTGCAGAAAGGACATTCCTGTGTCCATGTGACCACCAAACAGCTTTACTGCATACTTTTTGAACTTACCAGTAAGGTAAGACAAGAAAACCAGTTTGGTGTATCCAACTTTGGAAACCTAGATAATCAGGTTTTTCTTCTTTCATGTATCATAAACAATCGTCCACCTGAGCTCCAGGTCCCACGTTGAAAAGACGAGCCACCGAGGGTGGTGTATACAGAGGACAGGTGGTGATTATGTGGTCAAAGGTCTGATCAATCTCCCCATACTCTCATTGTCTTTCGCCTTTTTTTTAGAGAGGCTTTGAAACAGCTGACCCCAGATCGCATAGCAGTTCCTCTCCATTGGAGCTGTCTCGTGGGTGCTAAATGTAGCAGTGGAGGCATGAGGATCCAACTGTTTGAAGACGAAGATCCTCGGGCATGAAACTGACAAGCTCCAACTTTGCCTGGTTGAAGGGAATATAAGTGTGTTTTGTTGATCCAAAATAGAAGTTCTGTCTCTGGGTTAATATTTCTTTGACAAGGAAAGCAGTCTTCCATCTTCCATTGGCAAGGTAGTCTTCAGACCATCATCCAAAAGAAGTGCATCGATGTTGCCATTCCCCATTGCTCAGATGGTTTATTAGAAAAAGCGTATATCCTAAATATAAAGAGGGACAGAATCTAGATGGTCACATGGTCTGACTGTGACTGAGTAGTTTCAATTTTAGAACTTACATTGTGTCTCTTAGCAAGTTGCTATTGATGCTCCAGTGCTAGACAAGTACAAGAAACCTAGGTCAATAATAATAATAATTCAAAGTTAAAAATGTTGCAAGTATTTCAGGTGGAAGTTCATTTTTTCATGAAATATAAATTAGGCTTTCGATAAGATCTCTCTTCAATAGAAAGCCACCTCAATTGACTAGACTTATTTGAAGAATAGATCAATATATAACTATAATCCACTCCCAGATGAATGATCCTATCTCACCATACATGAGTTTGGCAAACCAGACAGTGAGTGATGGGTTGATGATGCCTCATGATACAGCTGTGTAGTGAAGACACTGTATCATCATACCATGTCTTAATGTTAATATGCGAGTAGATGGACTTTGACATTGAAACTGATTGCAGGTTTTATTGAATTAAAAGAGCAGAGTCAAACATTTTAAAGCATAAAGTGACATCTAGTGGCCTTTTAACTAAGACCCAGAAGCTGAACAGCTTAGTCAATTGTTTGCTAGAAATCAAACAATGGCTGAGTGAAAACACTTTGCAGCTAAATGTGGACAAAACTGAAACTCTGGTGATTGCTCCTGATGATAAGGTTCCAGGGTTGAGTCAGTACTTGGGTGACTTAGGTCAGTCTGTCAAACTGATCCTTAGAAACCTGGGTGTTCTATTTGATAAAGACATGTCTCTTGTTCAACACTGCAGAAAACTGACCAGAAACTGTTTCCTTCAGTTGAGAAAAATCTCTAAACTTAGGAAAATGTTGTCGGAACATGATCTGGATCTTGTAATCCATGCGTTTGTGTCTTCACGTCTGGACTATTGCAACAGTTTGTTTTCATGTCTTAACAAGAAGGAGTTGTCTCGCCTGCAGTTGATTCAGAACTCTGCAGCGAGAATTATGACTGCTCAAGTAGAAGAACTCACATTTCTCCGATCCTTAAAACTCTTCACTGGATTCCAGTTTCTTTCAGGATCAACTTTAAAATTCTGGTTCTTACTTTCAGATCTATTCATGGTCAGGCTCTTCCTTACATCACTGATCTGATCCAGCCTTACACCCCAGCTCGGGCTCTGAGGTCTGTGGATCAGAATCTACTGATGGTTCCACGCACACGGTTCAGGACCAGAGGAGAGAAATCCTTCCAGGCTGTTGCTCCTAAGCTTTGTAACGATCTTCCTCTCTCTTTGCGCTTGATGGAGTCTACTGACTCTTTCAAGAAACATCTTAAGACATTTTTATTTGTTCGGGCTTTTCCTTGATTTTCTGGAACTCCTGTGTTGTTATCAGTTTTATCTTGCCCTTTATAGTACATACTTTATTGAATATTGTTTTGATTGTTTAAGCTCTTTGTGACCCTGGTCTGGAAAAGCGCAATATAAATAAAAATGACTTACTTACTTACTTACTGTATGATGATTGATGATTGACTGTTAGTCAGTTAACCAAAACTTTATCCTAACTTGCAAATTTGTGACAGCTACATAATTAAGTGCATATAAGGAAATAATGTTTGGTTTCCATTAAATAACTTGCAGATTGTGTGAATGAGCATGTACAGTCTTTATTCTGAGGCAGGAACAGCAAGAACAGGAAAAGATTCAAGCTTTCATCACTCATCGTCTTCTATCTCATCCCCCTCTGTTTCACCCCCTGCTACTCCTTCCTCTTTTTCTTCTTCGTCTGATGTCACATCCGGCTCGTCCATCTGGGAGACACACTTTGGACACGAGCAAGCGAACAGGTAGTTCTCCCTGTGGAGAGAACATTCACACGTCACCATCTTTAAACCATCAATAAAACCACAGAAAACACTTTGGGGATTGTGAGTAGTGATGAGAATGAGGCGCAGCTATCGGACCACCAACATCTGCCTCCACACTCCTCATTGATGCCTGAAAGGATTCGTATTGATCGAAAAATACTCCACACAGATCCATCTGAGAGGTTTTCAACATTTACATCAGAATTTGAGTCGGCTTTGACGGCTCCGGTCTCGCTGGCAGCAGTCCAGCTAGCTGATGCAGATCTCCTAAAATTGAGGCAAGACATTCTGTGTGACGATCGATGATGTGATGTTGACGGGCCTGAACCTGATTTACAAACTGAACAAACAAACTTTAGATAAGAACTCATCTGAGCTTCATTGTTAATATACTTTTTCAACGCTGATGGTCTAGAAATATGCAGGCACAGTTCAGAAGAGGTAAAATAGAAGTGGGGGAAACAACCATGACGCGTCAGTTACTCTCTTTCGATGAACTGGTAACTGCGTCATAACATAGGGATCTTCCTGTAATAGCAGACCAGATAGCTTATATTGCTTGACCTCACTGAGGGAATATATGATTTCATGCCGGTATATTTGTTTTTTTTTCAAAACAATGTTACTTTCTGACTGTTTTACAATACAGATTGCAATAACTCCACAGAGCCTACCTCAATATTCATGTACGTATCATATATAAATTCCCCCTATGATAAACCATTAATCTATGCTAGTTCCAAAAAACAAAAACTCTTTAATTGAGGGCTAATTTATTATAGCCGGGAAAGGGGAGAATAAGCTGCCCCCAGTGTTTGAACAGTGCAATTATAATTTTGCTGCAAAAAACATGACAGAATTCCGAAAGCAACCAAGACCAGGAATATAAAGAACTTTGAAAGAAGTTGAAAGAAGTTTTTGTATAATGTAAACTTTAAGTGTAGTTGAATTGACGCACAAGTGCAACTCTGATACAAACTTCATTTACACTTCAAAATCTGTCTCAGCTCAGAGTTCAGTTGCCTCTGGTGACAGCTTCAAGGCCATGGTGAGACAAGAGATGTAAAAATCTCTGAATCTACCTGACAAGTTGTCATAGCAACTTCCACTGTTCACACTGAGACACAAAAAAAATGTCCTAAACTGGGATGGATCATGTCTGCTGACCTCGCCAGGGCTGATGTCAAGCAGGGCACAGAGGTGAAGCAGGAAGGGGCCTCTGCGTTTGGTGTACAACTGTGGTTACCTAGAGGGGCGGCAGTGAGGGGTCAGCGGCTGACCTTTGACTCCAAGTGAGCGATTATAGCTCATTAAATGGAGACTTACATGAGCTTTGAAGCAGAAAGAGTCCAGAACCTTCACAGTTGAGAAAGTCTCCCAATTCTGCAGAATGAGCAAAGGGGTCATCAATCTGACCTTTACATCATACATCATCCAAATCAGTTAGCAGTGAAAAGTGACCTTTCTCAATGTCTTTGTACAGCTGGTCCATAAAGGAGTCCAACTGCTCCCTCTGCTGGCCTGAAAGCTGCAGTGCGTCACAGGCGTGAACCCACTGACTGAGGGAACTGAAGCGTGAAGATCGTCATGATTAAGATCCAGTTGAAGGTTGAACATATATTTAGTGATGTTCAACCTGGTGCCGATGCCTTGTCCGTTGGTTCCCACCAGAGCAAAGAGTGAGTGGAACCCCTCAGGTACAAACCACTGCAACAAAATATAATTCCAAATTGCGTCATTCATGAAGAAAATTGAATTAAATAAAGTATGTCAACTTTCAATTATTAGTGAAATCAGATTATGTAGTTTACTTAAATGAGCCGGACTTCTGCTAATACTGTCTTAATTTCATCAGGACAAAGAGACTTTATGAACCAACATTATCTACTCGGATGATCACAGTAAGGTGCCTCAATAAGGAGGCTTTGAATCAGAGCTCAATGGAAATTTGTAGAACTGAAGCAGAAATGTAGTTTAATCGAAGTGCGAAAGAAAGAAAGAAAAGAAGAGAAAACAAAGTACTTTTATGAATGTATCATGTTTGTACCTCGATGCTTTGAAATCAAAATAGCTTTAAAATTGAAACAATTGTGTAGAATCGTACGCCAAAGTATGTACAGTATCAAAAAGACAAGACAAATCGTGAATGTCGCATCGTTTTTTTTCAAGAAAGTATGTTCAGATTGGGTCGGAAACTGTCTTATCCAACCTTAGCGTAAATAAAAGCACTCACGCCAGCGCAGTAAAGACCATCGATGGATATTAAACAAGCTCTGAAGAGAGCAATGCTACACAAAAGAAAAAAACCTCAGCCATTGTTGCATTTTTAACAAACGTGTGCATCGTTTAAATGTAAAGTGACAGAAGACAGCTCAACGTTTTAGAATATCTATTATCTCTATGAAAAAAAAGCATTATAAAAACACATTTTTGATTATTCTTAAGCTTGTAAAAGGGCTGGTAAATATTCAATATGGGCTTGCCTATCAACAAGGATAATTCCGCCTGTTACATTTTTGAGAAACATTTTCAAAGTAATATACAGTCAGGCCCCCTTCTTTGTGGGAAGGCATCCCAAGAAGAGGCCCTCCAAAAGACCTGAGCTAGAAGAGGGCGTGGCTGGACCTTACATGCATTCATAAATCTGCTCCATGCTAGTTCAGCCCTCCAGCAGAGCTTTGCTGATGGTTTATTACTACAGCGTAGACCAACGGAATTCATGAACTTCTAATCGGCTCCTCAATCTGATATTCGGACTGAGGGAGAACAACCAATGACATGACAAGGAACCTGTTGTGGTTTTCTTAAGAAGGTAGAGGTGTAGTGCTAACATGCAGTGGCCCCAAACTCCTCTATTCAGAAGGGGCACAGAGACAGCCAACCCCTGGGTGGAGTGAGCTCAGAGGCCCTATAGAGGTTTGCAATCAACTGCTGTGTAAGCCACGGAAAGAGCTGACCTGACCAAGAAGAGCGGAATAAACTCTCCATGCCTGCTGCTACCAAGAAAACAAAAAGTGTTTGTGCGTGTAAACCCTTCCAAAGACAATGGAAAAAAATCTGAAGTGAGAGTTATTTATACACCAACCTTGTGCTTTGCAATTTAGTTTAATAATATTTTAATAATTTTCGTTAAGTTGAGAACTTAAGTTAGATATGGCCTGCAATGGTAAATTAATTTGTGTTATTTTTCATTGATTTGATTGAGTTGTTAGTACTCATTTTACAGAGGCCTACATGGAGGCTCCTGCATCCTTTAATTTCTTATGCCACTGTAGGACTTCAGTTTTGAAAGGCAAACCAGATTTGTAAAGCCCATTTTAGCAAACACAAACATGGTTTGTCACAAATCTCTGTTTTATTTTTGATTTTGCTTTGATTTATTCTCAAACAAAGTAACATCAAGTAACTCTTCGTGTATCTATATTGTTTGTGTATAATCTAAACCTTTACATTTGGGCCAAGCATGAAAAACCACACCCCAGATGGGACTCGAACCCACAATCCCTGCCTTAGGAGGGCAGTGCCTTATCCATTAGGCCACTGGGGCTGTAAAACAAGGTTTAATGAGATCACAAATCCAGATAATAACACAATAGCAAGGGTTGCTATTCATTGACCTCTGGGTTAAAAGCCATGCATGCTCCAACTACCCCCACTCTGCTGAGACAAGATAAAAGTTATTAGGTGAATATTTGTTTTTCAAAGTATGCATTATTGTTTCAACAAAGCAACTACCTGGGATAACAGTCTATACACAAAACCTGGTGTTGCTTTCAGAGGAAATGTATGACATGCATTTTTAAGTTGCTTTACATGAGCTGAGCATGCAAAGGAACACCCCAGATGGGACTCGAACCCACAATCCCTGCCTTAGGAGGGCAGTGCCTTATCCATTAGGCCACTGGGGCTGTACAGCAAGGTGGAATGAGAGCACAAAGCCGTAAAATAACACAATAGCAAGGGTTGCTATTCACTGACCTCTGGGTTAAAAGCCATGCATGCTTCAACTACCCTACTCTGCTGAGAAAAGTAAGATAAAAGTTATTAAGTGAATATTTGTTTGCAAAGTATGCATTATTGTTTCAACAAAGCAACTACCTGGGATAAGAGTCTATTCACAAAAGCTGGTATTGCTGTCAGAGGAAATGTATGATACTATATGATGTCATTGCTTTTAATGTGCTGCAATTTGAGCCGAGCATGCAAAATAACACCCCAGATGGGACTCGAACCCACAATCCCTGCCTTAGGAGGGCAGTGCCTTATCCATTAGGCCACTGGGGCTGTACAGCAAGGTGGAATGAGAGCACAAAGCCGTAAAATAACACAATAGCAAGGGTTGCTATTCACTGACCTCTGGGTTAAAAGCCATGCATGCTTCAACTACCCTACTCTGCTGAGACAAGTAAGATAAAAGTTATTAAGTGAATATTTGTTTGCAAAGTATGGATTATTGTTTCAACAAAGCAACTACCTGGGATAAGAGTCTATACACAAAAGCTGGTATTGCTGTCAGAGGAAATGTATGATACTATACGATGTCATTGCTTTAAATGTGCTGCAATTTGAGCCGAGCATGCAAAACAACACCCCAGATGGGACTCGAACCCACAATCCCTGCCTTAGGAGGGCAGTGCCTTATCCATTAGGCCACTGGGGCTGTACAGCAAGTGTGAATGAGAGCACAAAGCTGTACATTTACACAATAGTAAGGGATTCTATTCATTGACCTCTGGGTGAAAAGCCATGCATGCTTCAACTCCTCCACTCTGCTGAGACAAGTAAGATAAAAGTTATTAGGTGAACATTTGTTTTTCAAAGTATGCAGTATTGTTTCAACAAAGCAACTACCTGGGATAAGAGTCTATACACGAAACCTGGTGTTGCTCTCAGAGGAAATGTATGATACATTTTTAAGTTGCTTTAAATGAGCTGCAATTTGAGCTGAGCAGGCAAAGCAACACCCCAGATGGGACTCGAACCCACAATCCCTGCCTTAGGAGGGCAGTGCCTTATCCATTAGGCCACTGGGGCTATACAGCAAGGTGGAATGAGAGCACAAAGCCGTAAAATAACACAATAGCAAGGATTGCTATTCACTGACCTCTGGGTTAAAAGCCATGCATGCTTCAACTACCCCACTCTGCTGAGACAAGTAAGATAAAAGTTATTACGTGAATATTTGTTCGCAAAGTATGGATTATTGTTTCAACAAAGCAACTACCTGGGATAAAAGTCTATACACAAAAGCTGGTATTGCTGTCAGAGGAAATGTATGATACTATATGATGTCATTGCTTTAAATGTGCTACAATTTGAGCCGAGCATGCAAAACAACACCCCAGATGGGACTCGAACCCACAATCCCTGCCTTAGGAGGGCAGTGCCTTATCCATTAGGCCACTGGGGCTGTACAGCAAGGTGGAATGAGAGCACAAAGCCGTAAAATAACACAATAGCAAGGGTTGCTATTCACTGACCTCTGGGTTAAAAGCCATGCATGCTTCAACTACCCTACTCTGCTGAGACAAGTAAGATAAAAGTTATTAAGTGAATATTTGTTTGCAAAGTATGGATTATTGTTTCAACAAAGCAACTACCTGGGATAAGAGTCTATACACAAAAGCTGGTATTGCTGTCAGAGGAAATGTATGATACTATACGATGTCATTGCTTTAAATGTGCTGCAATTTGAGCCGAGCATGCAAAACAACACCCCAGATGGGACTCGAACCCACAATCCCTGCCTTAGGAGGGCAGTGCCTTATCCATTAGGCCACTGGGGCTGTACAGCAAGTGTGAATGAGAGCACAAAGCTGTACATTTACACAATAGTAAGGGTTTCTATTCATTGACCTCTGGGTTAAAAGCCATGCATGCTTCAACTCCTCCACTCTGCTGAGACAAGTAAGATAAAAGTTATTAGGTGAACATTTGTTTTTCAAAGTATGCAGTATTGTTTCAACAAAGCAACTACCTGGGATAAGAGTCTATACACGAAACCTGGTGTTGCTCTCAGAGGAAATGTATGATACATTTTTAAGTTCCTTTAAATGAGCTGCAATTTGAGCTGAGCAGGCGAAGCAACACCCCAGATGGGACTCGAACCCACAATCCCTGCCTTAGGAGGGCAGTGCCTTATCCATTAGGCCACTGGGGCTGTACAGTAAGGTGGAATGAGAGCACAAAGCCGTAAAATAACACAATAGCAAGGATTGCTATTCACTGACCTCTGGGTTAAAAGCCATGCATGCTTCAACTACCCCACTCTGCTGAGACAAGTAAGATAAAAGTTATTACGTGAATATTTGTTCGCAAAGTATGGATTATTGTTTCAACAAAGCAACTACATGGGATAAGAGTCTATATACAAAACATGTTGTTGCTCTAAGAGGAAATGTATGAAACATTTTTAAGCTGCTTTACATGAGCTGCAATTTGAGCTGAGCAGGCAAAGCAACACCCCAGATGGGACTCGAACCCACAATCCCTGTCTTAGGAGGGCAGTGCCTTATCCATTAGGCCACTGGGGCTGTACAACAAGACGGAATGAGAGCACAAAGCCGTAAAATAACACAATAGCAAGGGTTGCTATTCACTGACCTCTGGGTTAAAGGCCATGCATGCTTCAACTACCCTACTCTGCTGAGACAAATAAGATAAAAGTCATTAAGTGAATATTTGTTTGCAAAGTATGGATTATTGTTTCAACAAAGCAACTACCTGGGATAAGAGTCTATTCACAAAAGCTGGTATTGCTGTCAGAGGAAATGTATGATACTATATGATGTCATTGCTTTTAATGTGCTGCAATTTGAGCCGAACATGCAAAATAACAACCCAGATGGGACTCGAACCCAAAATCCCTGCCTTAGGAGGGCAGTGCCTTATCCATTAGGCCACTGGGGCTGTACAGCAAGGTGGAATGAGAGCACAAAGCCGTAAAATAACACAATAGCAAGGGTTGCTATTCACTGACCTCTGGGTTAAAAGCCATGCATGCTTCAACTACCCTACTCTGCTGAGACAAGTAAGATAAAAGTTATTAAGTGAATATTTGTTTGCAAAGTATGGATTATTGTTTCAACAAAGCAACTACCTGGGATAAGAGTCTATACACAAAAGCTGGTATTGCTGTCAGAGGAAATGTATGATACTATATGATGTCATTGCTTTAAATGTGCTGCAATTTGAGCCGAGCATGCAAAAGAACACCCCAGATGGGACTCGAACCTACAATCCCTGCCTTAGGAGGGCAGTGCCTTATCCATCAGGCCACTGGGGCTGTACAGCAAGCTTGAATGAGAGCACAAAGCTGTACATTTACACAATAGTAAGGGTTTCTATTCATTGACCTCTGGGTTAAAAGCCATGCATGCTTCAACTCCTCCACTCTGCTGAGACAAGTAAGATAAAAGTTATTAGGTGAACATTTGTTTTTCAAAGTATGCAGTATTGTTTCAACAAAGCAACTACCTGGGATAAGAGTCTATTCACAAAAGCTGGTATTGCTGTCAGAGGAAATGTATGATACTATATGATGTCATTGCATTAAATGTGCTGCAATTTGAGCCGAGCATGCAAAATAACACCCCAGATGGGACTCGAACCCACAATCCCTGCCTTAGGAGGGCAGTGCCTTATCCATTAGGCCACTGGGGCTGTACAGCAAATACCTGGGATAAAAGCCTATACACAAAAGCTGGTACTGCTGTCAGAGGAAATGTATGATACTATATGATGTCTTTGCTTTAAATGTGCTGCAATTTGAGCCGAGCATGCAAAACAACACACCAGATGGGACTCGAACCCACAATCCCTGCCTTAGGAGGGCAGTGCCTTATCCATTAGGCCACTGGGGCTGTACAACAAGGTTTAATGAGATCACAAATCCGGAAAATAACACAATAGCAAGAGTTGCTATTCATTGACCTCTGGGTTAAAAGCCATGCATGCTACAACTACCCCACTCTGCTGAGACAAGATAAAAGTTATTAGGTGAATATTTGTTTTTCAAAGTATGCATTATTGTTTCAACAAAGCAACTACCTGGGATAACAGTCTATACACGAAACCTGGTGTTGCTTTCAGAGGAAATGTATGACATGCATTTTTAAGTTGCTTTACATGAGCTGAGCATGCAAAGGAACACCCCTGACGGGACTCGAACCCACAATCCCTGCCTTAGGAGGGCAGTGCCTTATCCATTAGGCCACTGGGGCTGTACAGCAAGGTGGAATGAGAGCACAAAGCCGTAAAACAACACAATAGCAAGGATTGCTATTCACTGACCTCTGGGTTAAAAGCCATGCATGCTTCAACTACCCCACTCTGCTGAGACAAGTAAGATAAAAGTTATTAGGTGAATATTTGTTTTTCAAAGTATGCACTATTGTTTCAACAAAGCAGCTACATGGGATAAGAGTCTATACACAAAACCTGTTGTTGCTCTCAGAGGAAATGTATGATACATTTTTAAGTTGCTTTACATGAGCTGCAATTTGAGCCAAGCAGGCAAAGCAACACCCCAGATGGGACTCAAACCCACAATCCCTGCCATAGGAGGGCAGTGCCTTATCCATTAGGCCACTGGGGCTGTACAACAAGTGGGAATGAGAGCACAAAGCCGTAAAATAACACAATAGCAAGGGATGCTATTCACTGACCTCTGGGTTAAAGGCCATGCATGCTTCAACTACCCTACTCTGCTGAGACAAATAAGATAAAAGTCATTAAGTGAATATTTGTTTGCAAAGTATGGATTATTGTTTCAACAAAGCAACTACCTGGGATAAGAGTCTATTCACAAAAGCTGGTATTGCTGTCAGAGGAAATGTATAATACACCCCAGAAAGTGAATATTTGTTTGCAAAGTATGCATTATTGTTTCAACAAAGCAACTACCTGGGATAAGAGTCTATTCACAAAAGCTGGTATTGCTGTCAGAGGAAATGTATGATACTATATGATGTCATTGCTTTTAATGTGCTGCAATTTGAGCCGAACATGCAAAATAACAACCCAGATGGGACTCGAACCCAAAATCCCTGCCTTAGGAGGGCAGTGCCTTATCCATTAGGCCACTGGGGCTGTACAGCAAGGTGGAATGAGAGCACAAAGCCGTAAAATAACACAATAGCAAGGGTTGCTATTCACTGACCTCTGGGTTAAAAGCCATGCATGCTTCAACTACCCTACTCTGCTGAGACAAGTAAGATAAAAGTTATTAAGTGAATATTTGTTTGCAAAGTATGGATTATTGTTTCAACAAAGCAACTACCTGGGATAAGAGTCTATACACAAAAGCTGGTATTGCTGTCAGAGGAAATGTATGATACTATATGATGTCATTGCTTTAAATGTGCTGCAATTTGAGCCGAGCATGCAAAAGAACACCCCAGATGGGACTCGAACCCACAATCCCTGCCTTAGGAGGGCAGTGCCTTATCCATTAGGCCACTGGGGCTGTACAGCAAACTTGAATGAGAGCACAAAGCTGTACATTTACACAATAGTAAGGGTTTCTATTCATTGACCTCTGGGTTAAAAGCCATGCATGCTTCAACTCCTCCACTCTGCTGAGACAAGTAAGATAAAAGTTATTAGGTGAACATTTGTTTTTCAAAGTATGCAGTATTGTTTCAACAAAGCAACTACCTGGGATAAGAGTCTATACACGAAACCTGGTGTTGCTCTCAGAGGAAATGTATGATACATTTTTAAGTTGCTTTAAATGAGCTGCAATTTGAGCTGAGCAGGCAAAGCAACACCCCAGATGGGACTCGAACCCACAATCCCTGCCTTAGGAGGGCAGTGCCTTATCCATTAGGCCACTGGGGCTGTACAGCAACTACCTGGGATAAAAGCCTATACACAAAAGCTGGTATTGCTGTCAGAGGAAATGTATGATACTATATGATGTCTTTGCTTTAAATGTGCTGCAATTTGAGCCGAGCATGCAAAACAACACCCCAGATGGGACTCGAACCCACAATCCCTGCCTTAGGAGGGCAGTGCCTTATCCATTAGGCCACTGGGGCTGTACAGCAAGGTGGAATGAGAGCACAAAGCCGCAAAATTACACAATAGCAAGGGTTGCTATTCAATGACCTCTGGGTTAAAAGCCATGCATGCTTCAACTACCCTACTCTGCTGAGACAAGTAAGATGAAAGTCATTAAGTGAATATTTGTTTGCAAAGTATGGATTATTGTTTCAACAAAGCAACTACCTGGGATAAAAGTCTATACACAAAAGCTGGTATTGCTGTCAGAGGAAATGTATGATACTATATGATGTCATTGCTTTAAATGTTTTGCAATTTGAGCCGAGTATGCAAAACAACACCCCAGATGGGACTTGAACCCACAATCCCTGCCTTAGGAGGGCAGTGCCTTATCCATTAGGCCACTGGGGCTGTACAACAAGGTTTAATGAGATCACAAATCCGGAAAATAACACAATAGCAAGAGTTGCTATTCATTGACCTCTGGGTTAAAAGCCATGCATGCTCCAACTACCCCACTCTGCAGAGACAAGTAAGATAAAAGTTATTAAGTGAATATTTGTTTGCAAAGTATGGATTATTGTTTCAACAAAGCAACTACCTGGGATAAGAGTCTATACACAAAAGCTGGTATTGCTGTCAGAGGAAATGTATGATACTATATGATGTCATTGCTTTAAATGTGCTGCAATTTGAGCCGAGCATGCAAAAGAACACCCCAGATGGGACTCGAACCTACAATCCCTGCCTTAGGAGGCCAGTGCCTTATCCATCAGGCCACTGGGGCTGTACAGCAAGCTTGAATGAGAGCACAAAGCTGTACATTTACACAATAGTAAGGGTTTCTATTCATTGACCTCTGGGTTAAAAGCCATGCATGCTTCAACTCCTCCACTCTGCTGAGACAAGTAAGATAAAAGTTATTAGGTGAACATTTGTTTTTCAAAGTATGCAGTATTGTTTCAACAAAGCAACTACCTGGGATAAGAGTCTATTCACAAAAGCTGGTATTGCTGTCAGAGGAAATGTATGATACTATATGATGTCATTGCATTAAATGTGCTGCAATTTGAGCCGAGCATGCAAAATAACACCCCAGATGGGACTCGAACCCACAATCCCTGCCTTAGGAGGGCAGTGCCTTATCCATTAGGCCACTGGGGCTGTACAGCAAATACCTGGGATAAAAGCCTATACACAAAAGCTGGTACTGCTGTCAGAGGAAATGTATGATACTATATGATGTCTTTGCTTTAAATGTGCTGCAATTTGAGCCGAGCATGCAAAACAACACACCAGATGGGACTCGAACCCACAATCCCTGCCTTAGGAGGGCAGTGCCTTATCCATTAGGCCACTGGGGCTGTACAACAAGGTTTAATGAGATCACAAATCCGGAAAATAACACAATAGCAAGAGTTGCTATTCATTGACCTCTGGGTTAAAAGCCATGCATGCTACAACTACCCCACTCTGCTGAGACAAGATAAAAGTTATTAGGTGAATATTTGTTTTTCAAAGTATGCATTATTGTTTCAACAAAGCAACTACCTGGGATAACAGTCTATACACGAAACCTGGTGTTGCTTTCAGAGGAAATGTATGACATGCATTTTTAAGTTGCTTTACATGAGCTGAGCATGCAAAGGAACACCCCTGACGGGACTCGAACCCACAATCCCTGCCTTAGGAGGGCAGTGCCTTATCCATTAGGCCACTGGGGCTGTACAGCAAGGTGGAATGAGAGCACAAAGCCGTAAAACAACACAATAGCAAGGATTGCTATTCACTGACCTCTGGGTTAAAAGCCATGCATGCTTCAACTACCCCACTCTGCTGAGACAAGTAAGATAAAAGTTATTAGGTGAATATTTGTTTTTCAAAGTATGCACTATTGTTTCAACAAAGCAGCTACATGGGATAAGAGTCTATACACAAAACCTGTTGTTGCTCTCAGAGGAAATGTATGATACATTTTTAAGTTGCTTTACATGAGCTGCAATTTGAGCCAAGCAGGCAAAGCAACACCCCAGATGGGACTCAAACCCACAATCCCTGCCATAGGAGGGCAGTGCCTTATCCATTAGGCCACTGGGGCTGTACAACAAGTGGGAATGAGAGCACAAAGCCGTAAAATAACACAATAGCAAGGGATGCTATTCACTGACCTCTGGGTTAAAGGCCATGCATGCTTCAACTACCCTACTCTGCTGAGACAAATAAGATAAAAGTCATTAAGTGAATATTTGTTTGCAAAGTATGGATTATTGTTTCAACAAAGCAACTACCTGGGATAAGAGTCTATTCACAAAAGCTGGTATTGCTGTCAGAGGAAATGTATAATACACCCCAGAAAGTGAATATTTGTTTGCAAAGTATGCATTATTGTTTCAACAAAGCAACTACCTGGGATAAGAGTCTATTCACAAAAGCTGGTATTGCTGTCAGAGGAAATGTATGATACTATATGATGTCATTGCTTTTAATGTGCTGCAATTTGAGCCGAACATGCAAAATAACAACCCAGATGGGACTCGAACCCAAAATCCCTGCCTTAGGAGGGCAGTGCCTTATCCATTAGGCCACTGGGGCTGTACAGCAAGGTGGAATGAGAGCACAAAGCCGTAAAATAACACAATAGCAAGGGTTGCTATTCACTGACCTCTGGGTTAAAAGCCATGCATGCTTCAACTACCCTACTCTGCTGAGACAAGTAAGATAAAAGTTATTAAGTGAATATTTGTTTGCAAAGTATGGATTATTGTTTCAACAAAGCAACTACCTGGGATAAGAGTCTATACACAAAAGCTGGTATTGCTGTCAGAGGAAATGTATGATACTATATGATGTCATTGCTTTAAATGTGCTGCAATTTGAGCCGAGCATGCAAAAGAACACCCCAGATGGGACTCGAACCCACAATCCCTGCCTTAGGAGGGCAGTGCCTTATCCATTAGGCCACTGGGGCTGTACAGCAAGCTTGAATGAGAGCACAAAGCTGTACATTTACACAATAGTAAGGGTTTCTATTCATTGACCTCTGGGTTAAAAGCCATGCATGCTTCAACTCCTCCACTCTGCTGAGACAAGTAAGATAAAAGTTATTAGGTGAACATTTGTTTTTCAAAGTATGCAGTATTGTTTCAACAAAGCAACTACCTGGGATAAGAGTCTATACACGAAACCTGGTGTTGCTCTCAGAGGAAATGTATGATACATTTTTAAGTTGCTTTAAATGAGCTGCAATTTGAGCTGAGCAGGCAAAGCAACACCCCAGATGGGACTCGAACCCACAATCCCTGCCTTAGGAGGGCAGTGCCTTATCCATTAGGCCACTGGGGCTGTACAGCAACTACCTGGGATAAAAGCCTATACACAAAAGCTGGTATTGCTGTCAGAGGAAATGTATGATACTATATGATGTCTTTGCTTTAAATGTGCTGCAATTTGAGCCGAGCATGCAAAACAACACCCCAGATGGGACTCGAACCCACAATCCCTGCCTTAGGAGGGCAGTGCCTTATCCATTAGGCCACTGGGGCTGTACAGCAAGGTGGAATGAGAGCACAAAGCCGCAAAATTACAAAATAGCAAGGGTTGCTATTCAATGACCTCTGGGTTAAAAGCCATGCATGCTTCAACTACCCTACTCTGCTGAGACAAGTAAGATGAAAGTCATTAAGTGAATATTTGTTTGCAAAGTATGGATTATTGTTTCAACAAAGCAACTACCTGGGATAAAAGTCTATACACAAAAGCTGGTATTGCTGTCAGAGGAAATGTATGATACTATATGATGTCATTGCTTTAAATGTTTTGCAATTTGAGCCGAGTATGCAAAACAACACCCCAGATGGGACTTGAACCCACAATCCCTGCCTTAGGAGGGCAGTGCCTTATCCATTAGGCCACTGGGGCTGTACAACAAGGTTTAATGAGATCACAAATCCGGAAAATAACACAATAGCAAGAGTTGCTATTCATTGACCTCTGGGTTAAAAGCCATGCATGCTCCAACTACCCCACTCTGCAGAGACAAGATAAAAGTTATTAGGTGAATATTTGTTTTTCAAAGTATGCATTATTGTTTCAACAAAGCAACTACCTGGGATAACACTCTATACATGAAACCTGGTGTTGCATTCAGAGGAAATGTATGACATGCATTTTTAAGTTGCTTTACATGAGCTGAGCATGAAAAGGAACACCCCAGATGGGACTCGAACCCACAATCCCTGCCTTAGGAGGGCAGTGCCTTATCCATTAGGCCACTGGGGCTGTACAGCATGGTTGAATGAGAGCACAAAGCCGAAAAATAACAATAGCAAGGGTTTCTATTCAATGACCTCTGGGTTAAAAGCCATGCATGCTACAACTACCCCACTCTGCTGAGACAAGTAAGATAAAAGTTATTAGGTGAATATTTGTTTTTCAAAGTATGCACTATTGTTTCAACAAAGCAACTACATGGGATAAGAGTCTATACACAAAACCTGTTTTGCTCTCAGAGGAAATGTATGATACATTTTTAAGTTGCTTTACATGAGCTGCAATTTGAGAAAAGCAGGCAAAGCAACACCCCAGATGGGACTCGAACCCACAATCCCTGCCTTAGGAGGGCAGTGCCTTATCCATTAGGCCACTGGGGCTGTACATCAACTACCTGGGATAAGAGCCTATACACAAAAGCTGGTATTGCTGTCAGAGGAAATGTATGATACTATATGATGTCTTTGCTTTAAATGTGCTGCAATTTGAGCCGAGCATGCAAAACAACACCCCAGATGGGACTCGAACCCACAACCCCTGCCTTAGGAGGGCAGTGCCTTATCCATTAGGCCACTGGGGCTGTACAACAAGTGGGAATGAGAGCACAAAGCCGTAAAATAACACAATAGCAAGGGTTGCTATTCACTGACCTCTGGGTTAAAGGCCATGCATGCTTCAACTACCCTACTCTGCTGAGACAAATAAGATAAAAGTCATTAAGTGAATATTTGTTTGCAAAGTATGGATTATTGTTTCAACAAAGCAACTACCTGGGATAAGAGTCTATTCACAAAAGCTGGTATTGCTGTCAGAAGAAATGTATGATACTATATGATGTCATTGCATTAAATGTGCTGCAATTTGAGGCGAGAATGCAAAATAACACCCCAGAAGGGACTCGAACCCACAATCCCTGCCTTAGGAGGGCAGTGCTTTATCCATTAGGCCACTGGAGCTGTACAGCGAGTCTGAATGAGAGCACAAAGCTGAAAATTTACACAATAGTAAGGGTTTCTATTCATTGACCTCTGGGTTAAAAGCCATGCATGCTTTAACTCCTCCACTCTGCTGAGACAAGTAAGATAAAAGTTATTAGGTGAACATTTGTTTTTCAAAGTATGGATTATTGTTTCAACAAAGCAACTACCTGGGATAAGAGTATATACACGAAACCTGGTGTTGCTCTCAGAGGAAATGTACGATGTATTTTTAAGTTGCTTTACATGAGCTGAGCATGCAAAGCAACACCCCAGATGGGACTTGAACCCACAATCCCTGCCTTAGGAGGGCAGTGCCTTATCCATTAGGCCACTGGGGCTGTACAGCAAGGTGGAATGAGAGCACAAAGCCGTAAAATAACACAATAGCAAGGGTTGCTATTCACTGACCTCTGGCTTAAAAGCCATGCATGCTTCAACTACCCTACTCTGCTGAGAAAAGTAAGATAAAAGTCATTAAGTGAATATTTGTTTGCAAAGTATGGATTATTGTTTCAACAAAGCAACTACCTGGGATAAGAGTCTATACACGAAACCTGGTGTTTCTCTCAGAGGAAATGTATGATGCATGATCCATTAGGCCACTGGGGCTGTACAACAAGGTTGAATGAGAGCACAAAGCGGGATAATAACACAATAGCAAGGGTTGCTACTGATTGACCTCTGGGTTAAAAGCCATGCATGCTACAACAACCCCACTCTACTGAGACAAGTAAGATAAAAGTCATTAAGTGAATATTTGTTTGCAAAGTATGGATTATTGTTTCAACAAAGCAACTACATGGGATAAGAGTCTATACACAAAAGCTGGTATAGCTGGCAGAGGAAATGTACGATACTATATGATGTCATTGCTTTAAATGTGCTGCAATTTGAGCCGAGCATGCAAAAGAACACCCTAAATGGGACTCGAACCCACAATCCCTGCCTTAGGAGGGCAGTGCCTTATCCATTAGGCCACTGGGGCTGTACAGCAAGGTGGAATGAGAGCACAAAGCTGTAAAATAACACAATAGCAAGGGTTGCTATTCACTGACCTCTGGGTTAAAAGCCATGCATGCTTCAACTACCCTACTCTGCTGAGACAAGTAAGATAAAAGTTATGAAGTGAATATTTGTTTGCAAAGTATGCATTATTGTTTCAACAAAGCAACTACCTGGGATAAGAGTCTATTTACAAAAGCTGGTATTGCTGTCAGAGGAAATGTATGATACTATATGATGTCATTGCTTTAAATGTGCTGCAATTTGAGCCAAGCATGCAAAATAACACCCCAGATGGGACTCGAACCCACAATCCCTGCCTTAGGAGGGCAGTGCCTTATCCATTAGGCCACTGGGGCTGTACAGCATGGTTGAATGAGAGCACAAAGCCGAAAAATAACAATAGCAAGGGTTTCTATTCAATGACCTCTGGGTTAAAAGCCATGCATGCTACAACTACCCCACTCTGCTGAGACAAGTAAGATAAAAGTTATTAGGTGAATATTTGTTTTTCAAAGTATGCACTATTGTTTCAACAAAGCAACTACATGGGATAAGAGTCTATACACAAAACCTGTTGTTGCTCTCAGAGAAATACATTTTTAAATTGCTTTACATGAGCTGCAATTTGAGCCGAGCAGGCAAAGCAACACCCCAGATGGGACTCGAACCCACAATCCCTGCCTTAGGAGGGCAGTGCCTTATCCATTAGGCCACTGGGGCTGGACAGCAACTACCTGGGATAAGAGCCTATACACAAAAGCTGGTATTGCTGTCAGAGGAAATGTATGATACTATATGATGTCTTTGCTTCAAATGTGCTGCAATTTGAGCCGAGCATGCAAAACAACACCCCAGATGGGACTCGAACCCACAATCTCTGCCTTAGGAGGGCAGCGCCTTATCCATTAGGCCACTGGGGCTGTACAGCAAGGTGGAATGAGAGCACAAAGCCGTAAAATAACACAATAGCAAGGGTTGCTATTCACTGACCTCTGGCTTAAAAGCCATGCATGCTTCAACTACCCTACTCTGCTGAGAAAAGTAAGATAAAAGTCATTAAGTGAATATTTGTTTGCAAAGTATGGATTATTGTTTCAACAAAGCAACTACCTGGGATAAGAGTCTATACACGAAACCTGGTGTTTCTCTCAGAGGAAATGTATGATGCATGATCCATTAGGCCACTGGGGCTGTACAACAAGGTTGAATGAGAGCACAAAGCGGGATAATAACACAATAGCAAGGGTTGCTACTGATTGACCTCTGGGTTAAAAGCCATGCATGCTACAACAACCCCACTCTACTGAGACAAGTAAGATAAAAGTCATTAAGTGAATATTTGTTTGCAAAGTATGGATTATTGTTTCAACAAAGCAACTACATGGGATAAGAGTCTATACACAAAAGCTGGTATAGCTGGCAGAGGAAATGTACGATACTATATGATGTCATTGCTTTAAATGTGCTGCAATTTGAGCCGAGCATGCAAAAGAACACCCTAAATGGGACTCGAACCCACAATCCCTGCCTTAGGAGGGCAGTGCCTTATCCATTAGGCCACTGGGGCTGTACAGCAAGGTGGAATGAGAGCACAAAGCTGTAAAATAACACAATAGCAAGGGTTGCTATTCACTGACCTCTGGGTTAAAAGCCATGCATGCTTCAACTACCCTACTCTGCTGAGACAAGTAAGATAAAAGTTATGAAGTGAATATTTGTTTGCAAAGTATGCATTATTGTTTCAACAAAGCAACTACCTGGGATAAGAGTCTATTTACAAAAGCTGGTATTGCTGTCAGAGGAAATGTATGATACTATATGATGTCATTGCTTTAAATGTGCTGCAATTTGAGCCAAGCATGCAAAATAACACCCCAGATGGGACTCGAACCCACAATCCCTGCCTTAGGAGGGCAGTGCCTTATCCATTAGGCCACTGGGGCTGTACAGCATGGTTGAATGAGAGCACAAAGCCGAAAAATAACAATAGCAAGGGTTTCTATTCAATGACCTCTGGGTTAAAAGCCATGCATGCTACAACTACCCCACTCTGCTGAGACAAGTAAGATAAAAGTTATTAGGTGAATATTTGTTTTTCAAAGTATGCACTATTGTTTCAACAAAGCAACTACATGGGATAAGAGTCTATACACAAAACCTGTTGTTGCTCTCAGAGAAATACATTTTTAAATTGCTTTACATGAGCTGCAATTTGAGCCGAGCAGGCAAAGCAACACCCCAGATGGGACTCGAACCCACAATCCCTGCCTTAGGAGGGCAGTGCCTTATCCATTAGGCCACTGGGGCTGGACAGCAACTACCTGGGATAAGAGCCTATACACAAAAGCTGGTATTGCTGTCAGAGGAAATGTATGATACTATATGATGTCTTTGCTTCAAATGTGCTGCAATTTGAGCCGAGCATGCAAAACAACACCCCAGATGGGACTCGAACCCACAATCTCTGCCTTAGGAGGGCAGCGCCTTATCCATTAGGCCACTGGGGCTGTACAGCAAGGTGGAATGAGAGCACAAAGCCGTAAAATAACACAATAGCAAGGGTTGCTATTCACTGACCTCTGGCTTAAAAGCCATGCATGCTTCAACTACCCTACTCTGCTGAGAAAAGTAAGATAAAAGTCATTAAGTGAATATTTGTTTGCAAAGTATGGATTATTGTTTCAACAAAGCAACTACCTGGGATAAGAGTCTATACACGAAACCTGGTGTTTCTCTCAGAGGAAATGTATGATGCATGATCCATTAGGCCACTGGGGCTGTACAACAAGGTTGAATGAGAGCACAAAGCGGGATAATAACACAATAGCAAGGGTTGCTACTGATTGACCTCTGGGTTAAAAGCCATGCATGCTACAACAACCCCACTCTACTGAGACAAGTAAGATAAAAGTCATTAAGTGAATATTTGTTTGCAAAGTATGGATTATTGTTTCAACAAAGCAACTACATGGGATAAGAGTCTATACACAAAAGCTGGTATAGCTGGCAGAGGAAATGTACGATACTATATGATGTCATTGCTTTAAATGTGCTGCAATTTGAGCCGAGCATGCAAAAGAACACCCTAAATGGGACTCGAACCCACAATCCCTGCCTTAGGAGGGCAGTGCCTTATCCATTAGGCCACTGGGGCTGTACAGCAAGGTGGAATGAGAGCACAAAGCTGTAAAATAACACAATAGCAAGGGTTGCTATTCACTGACCTCTGGGTTAAAAGCCATGCATGCTTCAACTACCCTACTCTGCTGAGACAAGTAAGATAAAAGTTATGAAGTGAATATTTGTTTGCAAAGTATGCATTATTGTTTCAACAAAGCAACTACCTGGGATAAGAGTCTATTTACAAAAGCTGGTATTGCTGTCAGAGGAAATGTATGATACTATATGATGTCATTGCTTTAAATGTGCTGCAATTTGAGCCAAGCATGCAAAATAACACCCCAGATGGGACTCGAACCCACAATCCCTGCCTTAGGAGGGCAGTGCCTTATCCATTAGGCCACTGGGGCTGTACAGCATGGTTGAATGAGAGCACAAAGCCGAAAAATAACAATAGCAAGGGTTTCTATTCAATGACCTCTGGGTTAAAAGCCATGCATGCTACAACTACCCCACTCTGCTGAGACAAGTAAGATAAAAGTTATTAGGTGAATATTTGTTTTTCAAAGTATGCACTATTGTTTCAACAAAGCAACTACATGGGATAAGAGTCTATACACAAAACCTGTTGTTGCTCTCAGAGAAATACATTTTTAAATTGCTTTACATGAGCTGCAATTTGAGCCGAGCAGGCAAAGCAACACCCCAGATGGGACTCGAACCCACAATCCCTGCCTTAGGAGGGCAGTGCCTTATCCATTAGGCCACTGGGGCTGGACAGCAACTACCTGGGATAAGAGCCTATACACAAAAGCTGGTATTGCTGTCAGAGGAAATGTATGATACTATATGATGTCTTTGCTTCAAATGTGCTGCAATTTGAGCCGAGCATGCAAAACAACACCCCAGATGGGACTCGAACCCACAATCTCTGCCTTAGGAGGGCAGCGCCTTATCCATTAGGCCACTGGGGCTGTAAAACAAGGTTTAATGAGATCACAAATCCGGATAATAACACAATAGCAAGGGTTGCTATTCATTGACCTCTGGGTTAAAAGCCATGCATGCTCCAACTACCCCCACTCTGCTGAGACAAGATAAAAGTTATTAGGTGAATATTTGTTTTTCAAAGTATGCATTATTGTTTCAACAAAGCAACTACCTGGGATAACAGTCTATACACAAAACCTGGTGTTGCTTTCAGAGGAAATGTATGACATGCATTTTTAAGTTGCTTTACATGAGCTTAGCATGCAAAGGAACACCCCAGATGGGACTCGAACCCACAATCCCTGCCTTAGGAGGGCAGTGCCTTATCCATTAGGCCACTGGGGCTGTACAGCAAGGTGGAATGAGAGCACAAAGCCGTAAAATAACACAATAGCAAGGGTTGCTATTCACTGACCTCTGGGTTAAAAGCCATGCATGCTTCAACTACCCTACTCTGCTGAGAAAAGTAAGATAAAAGTTATTAAGTGAATATTTGTTTGCAAAGTATGCATTATTGTTTCAACAAAGCAACTACCTGGGATAAGAGTCTATTCACAAAAGCTGGTATTGCTGTCAGAGGAAATGTATGATACTATATGATGTCATTGCTTCTAATGTGCTGCAATTTGAGCCGAGCATGCAAAATAACACCCCAGATGGGACTCGAACCCACAATCCCTGCCTTAGGAGGGCAGTGCCTTATCCATTAGGCCACTGGGGCTGTACAGCAAGGTGGAATGAGAGCACAAAGCCGTAAAATAACACAATAGCAAGGGTTGCTATTCACTGACCTCTGGGTTAAAAGCCATGCATGCTTCAACTACCCTACTCTGCTGAGACAAGTAAGATAAAAGTTATTAAGTGAATATTTGTTTGCAAAGTATGGATTATTGTTTCAACAAAGCAACTACCTGGGATAAGAGTCTATACACAAAAGCTGGTATTGCTGTCAGAGGAAATGTATGATACTATATGATGTCATTGCTTTAAATGTGCTGCAATTTGAGCCGAGCATGCAAAAGAACACCCCAGATGGGACTCGAACCCACAATCCCTGCCTTCGGAGGGCAGTGCCTTATCCATTAGGCCACTGGGGCTGTACAGCAAGCTTGAATGAGAGCACAAAGCTGTACATTTACACAATAGTAAGGGTTTCTATTCATTGACCTCTGGGTTAAAAGCCATGCATGCTTCAACTCCTCCACTCTGCTGAGACAAGTAAGATAAAAGTTATTAGGTGTACATTTGTTTTTCAAAGTATGCACTATTGTTTCAACAAAGCAACTACCTGGGATAAGAGTCTATACACGAAACCTGGTGTTGCTCTCAGAGGAAATGTATGATACATTTTTAAGTTGCTTTAAATGAGCTGCAATTTGAGCTGAGCAGGCAAAGCAACACCCCAGATGGGACTCGAACCCACAATCCCTGCCTTAGGAGGGCAGTGTCTTATCCATTAGGCCACTGGGGCTGTACAGCAAGGTGGAATGAGAGCACAAAGCTGCAAAATTATACAATAGCAAGGGTTGCTATTCAATGACCTCTGGGTTAAAAGCCATGCATGCTTCAACTACCCTACTCTGCTGAGACAATTAAGATAAAAGTTATTAAGTGAATATTTGTTTGCAAAGTATGGATTATTGTTTCAACAAAGCAACTACCTGGAATAAAAGTCTATACACAAAAGCTGGTATTGCTGTCAGAGGAAATATATGATACTATATGATGTCATTGCTTTAAATGTGCTGCAATTTGAGCCGAGCATGCAAAACAACACCCCAGATGGGACTCTAACCCACAATCCCTGCCTTAGGAGGGCAGTGCCTTATCCATTAGGCCACTGGGGCTGTACAGCATGGTTGAATGAGAGCACAAAGCCGAAAAATAACAATAGCAAGGGTTGCTATTCACTGACCTCTGGGTTAAAAGCCATGCATGCTACAACTACCCCACTCTGCTGAGACAATTAAGATAAAAGTTATTAAGTGAATATTTGTTTGCAAAGTATGCATTATTGTTTCAACAAAGCAACTACCTGGGATAAGAGTCTATCCACAAAAGCTGGTATTGCTGTCAGAGGAAATGTATGATACTATATGATGTCTTTGCTTTAAATGTGCTGCAATTTGAGCCGAGCATGCAAAACAACACCCCAGATGGGACTCGAACCCACAATCCCTGCCTTAGGAGGGCAGTGCCTTATCCATTAGGCCACTGGGGCTGTACAACAAGGTTTAATGAGATCACAAATCTGGATAATAACACAATAGCAAGAGTTGCTATTCATTGAACTCTGGGTTAAAAGCCATGCATGCTCCAACTACCTCACTCTGCTGAGACAAGATAAAAGTTATTAGGTGAATATTTGTTTTTCAAAGTATGCATTATTGTTTCAACAAAGCAACTACCTGGGATAACAGTCTATACACAAAACCTGGTGTTGCTTTCAGAGGAAATGTATGACATGCATTTTTAAGTTGCTTTACATGAGCTGAGCATGCAAAGGAACACCCCAGATGGGACTCGAACCCACAATCCCTGCCTTAGGAGGGCAGTGCCTTATCCATTAGGCCACTGGGGCTGTACAGCAAGGTGGAATGAGAGCACAAAGCCGTAAAATAACACAACAGCAAGGGTTGCTATTCACTGACCTCTGGGTTAAAAGCCATGCATGCTTCAACTACCCTACTCTGCTGAGACAAGTAAGATAAAAGTTATGAAGTGAATATTTGTTTGCAAAGTATGCATTATTGTTTCAACAAAGCAACTACCTGGGATAAGAGTCTATTCACAAAAGCTGGTATTGCTGTCAGAGGAAATGTATGATACTATATGATGTCTGTATAGCATGGTTGAATGAGAGCACAAAGCCGAAAAATAACAATAGCAAGGGTTGCTATTCACTGACCTCTGGGTTAAAAGCCATGCATGCTACAATTACCCCACTCTGCTGAGACAATTCAGATAAAAGTTATTAAGTGAATATTTGTTTGCAAAGTATGCATTATTGTTTCAACAAAGCAACTACCTGGGATAAGAGTCTATTCACAAAAGCTGGTATTGCTGTCAGAGGAAATGTATGATACTATATGATGTCTTTGCTTTAAATGTGCTGCAACAAAGCAACTACCTGGGATAACAGTCTATATACAAAACCTGGTGTTGCTTTCAGAGGAAATGTATGACATGCATTTTTAAGTTGCTTTACATGAGCTGAGCATGCAAAGGAACACCCCAGATGGGACTCGAACCCACAATCCCTGCCTTAGGAGGGCAGTGCCTTATCCATTAGGCCACTGGGGCTGTACAGCAAGGTGGAATGAGAGCACAAAGCCGTAAAATAACACAATAGCAAGGGTTGCTATTCACTGACCTCTGGGTTAAAAGCCATGCATGCTTCAACTACCCTACTCTGCTGAGACAAGTAAGATAAAAGTTATGAAGTGAATATTTGCTGTCAGAGGAAATGTATGATCCTATATGATGTCATTGCTTTAAATGTGCTGCAATTTGAGCCGAGCATGCAAAACAACACCCCAGATGGGACTCTAACCCACAATCCCTGCCTTAGGAGGGCAGTGCCTTATCCATTAGGCCACTGGGGCTGTACAGCATGGTTGAATGAGAGCACAAAGCCGAAAAATAACAATAGCAAGGGTTGCTATTCACTGACCTCTGGGTTAAAAGCCATGCATGCTACAATTACCCCACTCTGCTGAGACAATTAAGACAAAAGTTATTAAGTGAATATTTGTTTGCAAAGTATGCATTATTGTTTCAACAAAGCAACTACCTGGGATAAGAGTCTATTCACAAAAGCTGGTATTGCTGTCAGAGGAAATGTATGATACTATATGATGTCTTTGCTTTAAATATGCTGCAATTTGAGCCGAGCATGCAAAACAACACCCCAGATGGGACTCGAACCCACAATCCCTGCCTTAGGAGGGCAGTGCCTTATCCATTAGGCCACTGGGGCTGTACAACAAGGTTTAATGAGATCACAAATCTGGATAATAACACAATAGCAAGAGTTGCTATTCATTGAACTCTGGGTTAAAAGCCATGCATGCTCCAACTACCTCACTCTGCTGAGACAAGATAAAAGTTATTAGGGGAATATTTGTTTTTCAAAGTATGCATTATTGTTTCAACAAAGCAACTACCTGGGATAACAGTCTATACACAAAACCTGGTGTTGCTTTCAGAGGAAATGTATGACATGCATTTTTAAGTTGCTTTACATGAGCTGAGCATGCAAAGGAACACCCCAGATGGGACTCGAACCCACAATCCCTGCCTTAGGAGGGCAGTGCCTTATCCATTAGGCCACTGGGGCTGTACAGCAAGGTGGAATGAGAGCACAAAGCCGTAAAATAACACAATAGCAAGGGTTGCTATTCACTGACCTCTGGGTTAAAAGCCATGCATGCTTCAACTACCCTACTCTGCTGAGACAAGTAAGATAAAAGTTATGAAGTGAATATTTGTTTGCAAAGTATGCATTATTGTTTCAACAAAGCAACTACCTGGGATAAGAGTCTATTTACAAAAGCTGGTATTGCTGTCAGAGGAAATGTATGATACTATATGATGTCATTGCTTTAAATGTGCTGCAATTTGAGCCAAGCATGCAAAATAACACCCCAGATGGGACTCGAACCCACAATCCCTGCCTTAGGAGGGCAGTGCCTTATCCATTAGGCCACTGGGGCTGTACAGCATGGTTGAATGAGAGCACAAAGCCGAAAAATAACAATAGCAAGGGTTTCTATTCAATGACCTCTGGGTTAAAAGCCATGCATGCTACAACTACCCCACTCTGCTGAGACAAGTAAGATAAAAGTTATTAGGTGAATATTTGTTTTTCAAAGTATGCACTATTGTTTCAACAAAGCAACTACATGGGATAACAGTCTATACACAAAACCTGTTGTTGCTCTCAGAGGAAATGTATGATACATTTTTAAGTTGCTTTACATGAGCTGCAATTTGAGCCAAGCAGGCAAAGCAACACCCCAGATGGGACTCGAACCCACAATCCCTGCCTTAGGAGGGCAGTGCCTTATCCATTAGGCCACTGGGGCTGTACAGCATGGTTGAATGAGAGCACAAAGCCGAAAAATAACAATAGCAAGGGTTGCTATTCACTGACCTCTGGGTTAAAAGCCATGCATGCTACAATTACCCCACTCTGCTGAGACAATTAAGATAAAAGTTATTAAGTGAATATTTGTTTGCAAAGTATGCATTATTGTTTCAACAAAGCAACTACCTGGGATAAGAGTCTATTCACAAAAGCTGGTATTGCTGTCAGAGGAAATGATGTCTTTGCTTTAAATGTGCTGCAATTTGAGCCGAGCATGCAAAACAACACCCCAGATGGGACTCGAACCCACAATCCCTGCCTTAGGAGGGCAGTGCCTTATCCATTAGGCCACTGGGGCTGTACAACAAGGTTTAATGAGATCACAAATCCGGATAATAACACAATAGCAAGAGTTGCTATTCATTGAACTCTGGGTTAAAAGCCATGCATGCTCCAACTACCTCACTCTGCTGAGACAAGATAAAAGTTATTAGGGGAATATTTGTTTTTCAAAGTATGCATTATTGTTTCAACAAAGCAACTACCTGGGATAAGTGTTGTTTGAGCCGAGCATGCAAAACAACACCCCAGATGGGACTCGAACACACAATCCCTGCCTTAGGAGGGCAGTGCCTTATCCATTAGGCCACTGGGGCTGTACAACAAGGTTTAATGAGATCAAAAATCCGGATAATAACACAATAGCAAGAGTTGCTATTCATTGAACTCTGGGTTAAAAGCCATGCATGCTCCAACTACCTCACTCTGCTGAGACAAGATAAAAGTTATTAGGGGAATATTTGTTTTTCAAAGTATGCATTATTGTTTCAACAAAGCAACTACCTGGGATAACAGTCTATACACAAAACCTGGTGTTGCTTTCAGAGGAAATGTATGACATGCATTTTTAAGTTGCTTTACATGAGCTGAGCATGCAAAGGAACACCCCAGATGGGACTCGAACCCACAATCCCTGCCTTAGGAGGGCAGTGCCTTATCCATTAGGCCACTGGGGCTGTACAGCAAGGTGGAATGAGAGCACAAAGCCGTAAAATAACACAATAGCAAGGGTTGCTATTCACTGACCTCTGGGTTAAAAGCCATGCATGCTTCAACTACCCTACTCTGCTGAGACAAGTAAGATAAAAGTTATGAAGTGAATATTTGTTTGCAAAGTATGCATTATTGTTTCAACAAAGCAACTACCTGGGATAAGAGTCTATTTACAAAAGCTGGTATTGCTGTCAGAGGAAATGTATGATACATTTTTAAGTTGCTTTACATGAGCTGCAATTTGAGCCAAGCAGGCAAAGCAACACCCCAGATGGGACTCGAACCCACAGTCCCTGCCTTAGGAGGGCAGTGCCTTATCCATTAGGCCACTGGGGCTGTACAGCAACTACCTGGGATAAGAGCCTATACACAAAAGCTGGTATTGCTGTCAGAGGAAATGTATGATACTATATGATGTCTTTGCTTTAAATGTGCTGCAATTTGAGCCGAGCATGCAAAACAACACCCCAGATGGGACTTGAACCCACAATCCCTGCCTTAGGAGGGCAGTGCCTTATCCATTAGGCCACTGGGGCTGTACAGCATGGTTGAATGAGAGCACAAAGCCGAAAAATAACAATAGCAAGGGTTTCTATTCAATGACCTCTGGGTTAAAAGCCATGCATGCTACAACTACCCCACTCTGCTGAGACAAGTAAGATAAAAGTTATTAGGTGAATATTTGTTTTTCAAAGTATGCACTATTGTTTCAACAAAGCAACTACATGGGATAAGAGTATATACACAAAAACTGTTGTTGCTCTCAGAGAAATACATTTTTAAGTTGCTTTACATGAGCTGCAATTTGAGCCGAGCAGGCAAAGCAACACCCCAGATGGGACTCGAACCCACAATCCCTGCCTTAGGAGGGCAGTGCCTTATCCATTAGGCCACTGGGGCTGTACAGCAACTACCTGGGATAAGAGCCTATACACAAAAGCTGGTATTGCTGTCAGAGGAAATGTATGATACTATATGATGTCTTTGCTTTAAATGTGCTGCAATTTGAGCCGAGCATGCAAAACAACACCCCAGATGGGACTCGAACCCACAATCCCTGCCTTAGGAGGGCAGGGCCTTATCCATTAGGCCACTGGGGCTGTACAACAAGGTTTAATGAGATCACAAATCCGGATAATAACACAATAGCAAGAGTTGCTATTCATTGAACTCTGGGTTAAAAGCCATGCATGCTCCAACTACCTCACTCTGCTGAGACGAGATAAAAGTTATTAGGTGAATATTTGTTTTTCAAAGTATGCATTATTGTTTCAACAAAGCAACTACCTGGGATAACAGTCTATACACAAAACCTGGTGTTGCTTTCAGAGGAAATGTATGACATGCATTTTTAAGTTGCTTTACATGAGCTGAGCATGCAAAGGAACACCCCAGATGGGACTCGAACCCACAATCCCTGCCTTAGGAGGGCAGTGCCTTATCCATTAGGCCACTGGGCCACTGGGGCTGTACAGCAAGGTGGAATGAGAGCACAAAGCCGTAAAATAACACAATAGCAAGGGTTGCTATTCACTGACCTCTGGGTTAAAAGCCATGCATGCTTCAACTACCCTACTCTGCTGAGACAAGTAAGATAAAAGTTATGAAGTGAATATTTGTTTGCAAAGTATGCATTATTGTTTCAACAAAGCAACTACCTGGGATAAGAGTCTATACACAAAAGCTGGTATTGCTGTCAGAGGAAATGTATGATACTATATGATGTCATTGCTTTAAATGTGCTGCAATTTGAGCCGAGCATGCAAAAGACCACCCCAGATGGGACTCGAACCCACAATCCCTGCCTTAGGAGGGCAGTGCCTTATCCATTAGGCCACTGGGGCTGTACAGCAAGCTTGAATGAGAGCACAAAGCTGTACATTTACACAATAGTAAGGGATTCTATTCATTGACCTCTGGGTTAAAAGCCATGCATGCTTCAACTCCTCCACTCTGCTGAAACAAGTAAGATAAAAGTTATTAGGTGAACATTTGTTTTTCAAAGTATGCAGTATTGTTTCAACAAAGCAACTACCTGGGATAAGAGTCTATACACAAAACCTGGTGTTGCTCTCAGAGGAAATGTATGATACATTTTTAAGTTGCTTTACATGAGCTGCAATTTGAGCCGAGCAGGCAAAGCAACACCCCAGATGGGACTCGAACCCACAATCCCTGCCTTAGGAGGGCAGTGCCTTATCCATTAGGCCACTGGGGCTGTACAGCAACTACCTGGGATAAGAGCCTATACACAAAAGCTGGTATTGCTGTCAGAGGAAATGTATGATACTATATGATGTCTTTGCTTTAAATGTGCTGCAATTTGAGCCGAGCATGCAAAACAACACCCCAGATGGGACTCGAACCCACAATCCCTGCCTTAGGAGGGCAGGGCCTTATCCATTAGGCCACTGGGGCTGTACAACAAGGTTTAATGAGATCACAAATCCGGATAATAACACAATAGCAAGAGTTGCTATTCATTGAACTCTGGGTTAAAAGCCATGCATGCTCCAACTACCTCACTCTGCTGAGACGAGATAAAAGTTATTAGGTGAATATTTGTTTTTCAAAGTATGCATTATTGTTTCAACAAAGCAACTACCTGGGATAACAGTCTATACACAAAACCTGGTGTTGCTTTCAGAGGAAATGTATGACATGCATTTTTAAGTTGCTTTACATGAGCTGAGCATGCAAAGGAACACCCCAGATGGGACTCGAACCCACAATCCCTGCCTTAGGAGGGCAGTGCCTTATCCATTAGGCCACTGGGGCTGTACAGCAAGGTGGAATGAGAGCACAAAGCTGTAAAATAACACAATAGCAAGGGTTGCTATTCACTGACCTCTGGGTTAAAAGCCATGCATGCTTCAACTACCCTACTCTGCTGAGACAAGTAAGATAAAAGTTATGAAGTGAATATTTGTTTGCAAAGTATGCATTATTGTTTCAACAAAGCAACTACCTGGGATAAGAGTCTATTTACAAAAGCTGGTATTGCTGTCACAGGAAATGTACGATACTATATGATGTCATTGCATTAAATGTGCTGCAATTTGAGCCGAGCATGCAAAATAACACCCCAGATGGGACTCGAACCCACAATCCCTGCCTTAGGAGGGCAGTGCCTTATCCATTAGGCCACTGGGGCTGTACAGCAAGGTGGAATGAGAGCACAAAGCCGTAAAATAACACAATAGCAAGGGTTGCTATTCACTGACCTCTGGGTTAAAAGCCATGCATGCTTCAACTACCCTACTCTGCTGAGACAAGTAAGATAAAAGTTATGAAGTGAATATTTGTTTGCAAAGTATGCATTATTGTTTCAACAAAGCAACTACCTGGGATAAGAGTCTATACACAAAAGCTGGTATTGCTGTCAGAGGAAATGTATGATACTATATGATGTCATTGCTTTAAATGTGCTGCAATTTGAGCCGAGCATGCAAAAGAACACCCCAGATGGGACTCGAACCCACAATCCCTGCCTTAGGAGGGCAGTGCCTTATCCATTAGGCCACTGGGGCTGTACAGCAAGCTTGAATGAGAGCACAAAGCTGTACATTTACACAATAGTAAGGGATTCTACTCATTGACCTCTGGGTTAAAAGCCATGCATGCTTCAACTCCTCCACTCTGCTGAGACAAGTAAGATAAAAGTTATTAGGTGAACATTTGTTTTTCAAAGTATGCATTATTGTTTCAACAAAGCAACTACCTGGGATAAGAGTCTATACACGAAACCTGGTGTTGCTCTCAGAGGAAATGTATGATACATTTTTATGTTGCTTTAAATGAGCTGCAATTTGAGCTGAGCAGGCAAAGCAACACCCCAGATGGGACTCGAACCCACAATCCCTGCCTTAGGAGGGCAGTGCCTTATCCATTAGGCCACTGGGGCTGTACAGCAAGGTGGAATGAGAGCACAAAGCGGTAAAATAACACAATAGCAAGGGTTGCTATTCACTGACCTCTGGGTTAAAAGCCATGCATGCTTCAACTACCCTACTCTGCTGAGACAAGTAAGATAAAAGTTATGAAGTGAATATTTGTTTGCAAAGTATGCATTATTGTTTCAACAAAGCAACTACCTGGGATAAGAGTCTATACACAAAAGCTGGTATTGCTGTCAGAGGAAATGTATGATACTATATGATGTCATTGCTTTAAATGTGCTGCAATTTGAGCCGAGCATGCAAAAGAACACCCCAGATGGGACTCGAACCCACAATCCCTGCCTTAGGAGGGCAGTGCCTTATCCATTAGGCCACTGGGGCTGTACAGCAAGCTTGAATGAGAGCACAAAGCTGTACATTTACACAATAGTAAGGGATTCTATTCATTGACCTCTGGGTTAAAAGCCATGCATGCTTCAACTCCTCCACTCTGCTGAGACAAGTAAGATAAAAGTTATTAGGTGAACATTTGTTTTTCAAAGTATGCATTATTGTTTCAACAAAGCAACTACCTGGGATAAGAGTCTATACACGAAACCTGGTGTTGCTCTCAGAGGAAATGTATGATACATTTTTAAGTTGCTTTAAATGAGCTGCAATTTGAGCTGAGCAGGCAAAGCAACACCCCAGATGGGACTCGAACCCACAATCCCTGCCTTAGGAGGGCAGTGCCTTATCCATTAGGCCACTGGGGCTGTACAGCAAGGTGGAATGAGAGCACAAAGCCGTAAAATAACACAATAGCAAGGGTTGCTATTCACTGACCTCTGGGTTAAAAGCCATGCATGCTTCAACTCCTCCACTCTGCTGAGACAAGTAAGATAAAAGTTATTAGGTGAACATTTGTTTTTCAAAGTATGCATTATTGTTTCAACAAAGCAACTACCTGGGATAAGAGTCTATACACGAAACCTGGTGTTGCTCTCAGAGGAAATGTATGATACATTTTTAAGTTGCTTTAAATGAGCTGCAATTTGAGCTGAGCAGGCAAAGCAACACCCCAGATGGGACTCGAACCCACAATCCCTGCCTTAGGAGGGCAGTGCCTTATCCATTAGGCCACTGGGGCTGTACAGCAAGGTGGAATGAGAGCACAAAGCCGTAAAATAACACAATAGCAAGGGTTGCTATTCACTGACCTCTGGGTTAAAAGCCATGCATGCTTCAACTACCCTACTCTGCTGAGACAAGTAAGATAAAAGTTATGAAGTGAATATTTGTTTGCAAAGTATGCATTATTGTTTCAACAAAGCAACTACCTGGGATAAGAGTCTATTTACAAAAGCTGGTATTGCTGTCACAGGAAATGTACGATACTATATGATGTCATTGCATTAAATGTGCTGCAATTTGAGCCGAGCATGCAAAATAACACCCCAGATGGGACTCGAACCCACAATCCCTGCCTTAGGAGGGCAGTGCCTTATCCATTAGGCCACTGGGGCTGTACAGCAAGCTTGAATGAGAGCACAAAGCTGTACATTTACACAATAGTAAGGGATTCTATTCATTGACCTCTGGGTTAAAAGCCATGCATGCTTCAACTCCTCCACTCTGCTGAGACAAGTAAGATAAAAGTTATTAGGTGAACATTTGTTTTTCAAAGTATGCATTATTGTTTCAACAAAGCAACTACCTGGGATAAGAGTCTATACACGAAACCTGGTGTTGCTCTCAGAGGAAATGTATGATACATTTTTAAGTTGCTTTAAATGAGCTGCAATTTGAGCTGAGCAGGCAAAGCAACACCCCAGATGGGACTCGAACCCACAATCCCTGCCTTAGGAGGGCAGTGCCTTATCCATTAGGCCACTGGGGCTGTACAGCAAGGTGGAATGAGAGCACAAAGCCGTAAAATAACACAATAGCAAGGGTTGCTATTCACTGACCTCTGGGTTAAAAGCCATGCATGCTTCAACTACCCTACTCTGCTGAGACAAGTAAGATAAAAGTTATGAAGTGAATATTTGTTTGCAAAGTATGCATTATTGTTTCAACAAAGCAACTACCTGGGATAAGAGTCTATTTACAAAAGCTGGTATTGCTGTCACAGGAAATGTACGATACTATATGATGTCATTGCATTAAATGTGCTGCAATTTGAGCCGAGCATGCAAAATAACACCCCAGATGGGACTCGAACCCACAATCCCTGCCTTAGGAGGGCAGTGCCTTATCCATTAGGCCACTGGGGCTGTACAGCAAGGTGGAATGAGAGCACAAAGCCGTAAAATAACACAATAGCAAGGGTTGCTATTCACTGACCCCTGGGTTAAAAGCCATGCATGCTTCAACTACCCTACTCTGCTGAGACAAGTAAGATAAAAGTTATTAAGTGAATATTTGTTTGCAAAGTATGGATTATTGTTTCAACAAAGCAACTACCTGGGATAAGAGTCTATACACAAAAGCTGGTATTGCTGTCAGAGGAAATGTATGATACTATATGATGTCATTGCTTTAAATGTGCTGCAATTTGAGCCGAGCATGCAAAAGAACACCCCAGATGGGACTCGAACCCACAATCCCTGCCTTAGGAGGGCAGTGCCTTATCCATTAGGCCACTGGGGCTGTACAGCAAGCTTGAATGAGAGCACAAAGCTGTACATTTACACAATAGTAAGGGATTCTATTCATTGACCTCTGGGTTAAAAGCCATGCATGCTTCAACTCCTCCACTCTGCTGAGACAAGTAAGATAAAAGTTATTAGGTGAACATTTGTTTTTCAAAGTATGCATTATTGTTTCAACAAAGCAACTACCTGGGATAAGAGTCTATACACGAAACCTGGTGTTGCTCTCAGAGGAAATGTATGATACATTTTTAAGTTGCTTTAAATGAGCTGCAATTTGAGCTGAGCAGGCAAAGCAACACCCCAGATGGGACTCGAACCCACAATCCCTGCCTTAGGAGGGCAGTGCCTTATCCATTAGGCCACTGGGGCTGTACAGCTAGCTTGAATGAGAGCACAAAGCTGAAAATTTACACAATAGTAAGGGTTTCTATTCATTGACCTCTGGGTTAAAAGCCATGCATGCTTCAACTCCTCCACTCTGCTGAGACAAGTAAGATAAAAGTTATTAGGTGAATATTTGTTTGCAAAGTATGCATTATTGTTTCAACAAAGCAACTACCTGGGATAAGAGTCTATTTACAAAAGCTGGTATTGCTGTCACAGGAAATGTACGATACTATATGATGTCATTGCATTAAATGTGCTGCAATTTGAGCCGAGCATGCAAAATAACACCCCAGATGGGACTCGAACCCACAATCCCTGCCTTAGGAGGGCAGTGCCTTATCCATTAGGCCACTGGGGCTGTACAGCAAGGTGGAATGAGAGCACAAAGCCGTAAAATAACACAATAGCAAGGGTTGCTATTCACTGACCCCTGGGTTAAAAGCCATGCATGCTTCAACTACCCTACTCTGCTGAGACAAGTAAGATAAAAGTTATTAAGTGAATATTTGTTTGCAAAGTATGGATTATTGTTTCAACAAAGCAACTACCTGGGATAAGAGTCTATACACAAAAGCTGGTATTGCTGTCAGAGGAAATGTATGATACTATATGATGTCATTGCTTTAAATGTGCTGCAATTTGAGCCGAGCATGCAAAAGAACACCCCAGATGGGACTCGAACCCACAATCCCTGCCTTAGGAGGGCAGTGCCTTATCCATTAGGCCACTGGGGCTGTACAGCAAGCTTGAATGAGAGCACAAAGCTGTACATTTACACAATAGTAAGGGATTCTATTCATTGACCTCTGGGTTAAAAGCCATGCATGCTTCAACTCCTCCACTCTGCTGAGACAAGTAAGATAAAAGTTATTAGGTGAACATTTGTTTTTCAAAGTATGCATTATTGTTTCAACAAAGCAACTACCTGGGATAAGAGTCTATACACGAAACCTGGTGTTGCTCTCAGAGGAAATGTATGATACATTTTTAAGTTGCTTTAAATGAGCTGCAATTTGAGCTGAGCAGGCAAAGCAACACCCCAGATGGGACTCGAACCCACAATCCCTGCCTTAGGAGGGCAGTGCCTTATCCATTAGGCCACTGGGGCTGTACAGCTAGCTTGAATGAGAGCACAAAGCTGAAAATTTACACAATAGTAAGGGTTTCTATTCATTGACCTCTGGGTTAAAAGCCATGCATGCTTCAACTCCTCCACTCTGCTGAGACAAGTAAGATAAAAGTTATTAGGTGAATATTTGTTTGTCAAAGTATGCACTATTGTTTCAACAAAGCAACTACATGGGATAAGAGTATATACACAAAAACTGTTGTTGCTCTCAGAGAAATAGATTTTTAAGTTGCTTTACATGAGCTGCAATTTGAGCCGAGCAGGCAAAGCAACACCCCAGATGGGACTCGAACCCACAATCCCTGCCTTAGGAGGGCAGTGCCTTATCCATTAGGCCACTGGGGCTGTACAGCAACTACCTGGGATAAGAGCCTATACACAAAAGCTGGTATTGCTGTCAGAGGAAATGTATGATACTATTTGATGTCTTTGCTTTAAATGTGCTGCAATTTGAGCCGAGCATGCAAAACAACACCCCAGATGGGACTCGAACCCACAATCCCTGCCTTAGGAGGGCAGCGCCTTATCCATTAGGCCACTGGGGCTGTAAAACAAGGTTTAATGAGATCACAAATCCGGATAATAACACAATAGCAAGGGTTGCTATTCATTGACCTCTGGGTTAAAAGCCATGCATGCTCCAACTACCCCCACTCTGCTGAGACAAGATAAAAGTTATTAGGTGAATATTTGTTTTTCAAAGTATGCATTATTGTTTCAACAAAGCAACTACCTGGGATAACAGTCTATACACAAAACCTGGTGTTGCTTTCAGAGGAAATGTATGACATGCATTTTTAAGTTGCTTTACATGAGCTGAGCATGCAAAGGAACACCCCAGATGGGACTCGAACCCACAATCCCTGCCTTAGGAGGGCAGTGCCTTATCCATTAGGCCACTGGGGCTGTACAGCAAGGTGGAATGAGAGCACAAAGCCGTAAAATAACACAATAGCAAGGGTTGCTATTCACTGACCTCTGGGTTAAAAGCCATGCATGCTTCAACTACCCTACTCTGCTGAGAAAAGTAAGATAAAAGTTATTAAGTGAATATTTGTTTGCAAAGTATGCATTATTGTTTCAACAAAGCAACTACCTGGGATAAGAGTCTATTCACAAAAGCTGGTATTGCTGTCAGAGGAAATGTATGATACTATATGATGTCATTGCTTTTAATGTGCTGCAATTTGAGCCGAGCATGCAAAACAACACCCCAGATTGGACTCGAACCCACAATCCCTGCCTTAGGAGGGCAGTGCCTTATCCATTAGGCCACTGGGGCTGTACAGCAAGGTGGAATGAGAGCACAAAGCCGTAAAATAACACAATAGCAAGGGTTGCTATTCACTGACCTCTGGGTTAAAAGCCATGCATGCTTCAACTACCCTACTCTGCTGAGACAAGTAAGATAAAAGTTATGAAGTGAATATTTGTTTGCAAAGTATGCATTATTGTTTCAACAAAGCAACTACCTGGGATAAGAGTCTATTTACAAAAGCTGGTATTGCTGTCAGAGGAAATGTATGATACTATATGATGTCATTGCATTAAATGTGCTGCAATTTGAGCCGAGCATGCAAAATAACACCCCAGATGGGACTCGAACCCACAATCCCTGCCTTAGGAGGGCAGTGCCTTATCCATTAGGCCACTGGGGCTGTACAGCAAGGTGGAATGAGAGCACAAAGCCGTAAAATAACACAATAGCAAGGGTTGCTATTCACTGACCTCTGGGTTAAAAGCCATGCATGCTTCAACTACCCTACTCTGCTGAGACAAGTAAGATAAAAGTTATGAAGTGAATATTTGTTTGCAAAGTATGGATTATTGTTTCAACAAAGCAACTACCTGGGATAAGAGTTTATACACAAAAGCTGGTATTGCTGTCAGAGGAAATGTATGATACTATATGATGTCATTGCTTTAAATGTGCTGCAATTTGAGCCGAGCATGCAAAAGAACACCCCAGATGGGACTCGAACCCACAATCCCTGCCTTAGGAGGGCAGTGCCTTATCCATTAGGCCACTGGGGCTGTACAGCAAGCTTGAATAAGAGCACAAAGCTGTACATTTACACAATAGTAAGGGATTCTATTCATTGACCTCTGGGTTAAAAGCCATGCATGCTTCAACTCCTCCACTCTGCTGAGACAAGTAAGATAAAAGTTATTAGGTGAACATTTGTTTTTCAAAGTATGCATTATTGTTTCAACAAAGCAACTACCTGGGATAAGAGTCTATACACGAAACCTGGTGTTGCTCTCAGAGGAAATGTATGATACATTTTTAAGTTGCTTTAAATGAGCTGCAATTTGAGCTGAGCAGGCAAAGCAACACCCCAGATGGGACTCGAACCCACAATCCCTGCCTTAGGAGGGCAGTGCCTTATCCATTAGGCCACTGGGGCTGTACAGCAAGGTGGAATGAGAGCACAAAGCGGTAAAATAACACAATAGCAAGGGTTGCTATTCACTGACCTCTGGGTTAAAAGCCATGCATGCTTCAACTACCCTACTCTGCTGAGACAAGTAAGATAAAAGTTATGAAGTGAATATTTGTTTGCAAAGTATGCATTATTGTTTCAACAAAGCAACTACCTGGGATAAGAGTCTATACACAAAAGCTGGTATTGCTGTCAGAGGAAATGTATGATACTATATGATGTCATTGCTTTAAATGTGCTGCAATTTGAGCCGAGCATGCAAAAGAACACCCCAGATGGGACTCGAACCCACAATCCCTGCCTTAGGAGGGCAGTGCCTTATCCATTAGGCCACTGGGGCTGTACAGCAAGCTTGAATGAGAGCACAAAGCTGTACATTTACACAATAGTAAGGGATTCTATTGATTGACCTCTGGGTTAAAAGCCATGCATGCTTCAACTCCTCCACTCTGCTGAGACAAGTAAGATAAAAGTTATTAGGTGAACATTTGTTTTTCAAAGTATGCATTATTGTTTCAACAAAGCAACTACCTGGGATAAGAGTCTATACACGAAACCTGGTGTTGCTCTCAGAGGAAATGTATGATACATTTTTAAGTTGCTTTAAATGAGCTGCAATTTGAGCTGAGCAGGCAAAGCAACACCCCAGATGGGACTCGAACCCACAATCCCTGCCTTAGGAGGGCAGTGCCTTATCCATTAGGCCACTGGGGCTGTACAGCAAGGTGGAATGAGAGCACAAAGCCGTAAAATAACACAATAGCAAGGGTTGCTATTCACTGACCTCTGGGTTAAAAGCCATGCATGCTTCAACTACCCTACTCTGCTGAGACAAGTAAGATAAAAGTTATGAAGTGAATATTTGTTTGCAAAGTATGCATTATTGTTTCAACAAAGCAACTACCTGGGATAAGAGTCTATTTACAAAAGCTGGTATTGCTGTCACAGGAAATGTACGATACTATATGATGTCATTGCATTAAATGTGCTGCAATTTGAGCCGAGCATGCAAAATAACACCCCAGATGGGACTCGAACCCACAATCCCTGCCTTAGGAGGGCAGTGCCTTATCCATTAGGCCACTGGGGCTGTACAGCAAGGTGGAATGAGAGCACAAAGCCGTAAAATAACACAATAGCAAGGGTTGCTATTCACTGACCTCTGGGTTAAAAGCCATGCATGCTTCAACTACCCTACTCTGCTGAGACAAGTAAGATAAAAGTTATGAAGTGAATATTTGTTTGCAAAGTATGCATTATTGTTTCAACAAAGCAACTACCTGGGATAAGAGTCTATTCACAAAAGCTGGTATTGCTGTCAGAGGAAATGTATGATACTATATGATGTCATTGCTTTAAATGTGCTGCAATTTGAGCCGAGCATGCAAAAGAACACCCCAGATGGGACTCGAACCCACAATCCCTGCCTTAGGAGGGCAGTGCCTTATCCATTAGGCCACTGGGGCTGTACAGCAAGCTTGAATGAGAGCACAAAGCTGTACATTTACACAATAGTAAGGGATTCTATTTATTGACCTCTGGGTTAAAAGCCATGCATGCTTCAACTCCTCCACTCTGCTGAGACAAGTAAGATAAAAGTTATTAGGTGAACATTTGTTTTTCAAAGTATGCATTATTGTTTCAACAAAGCAACTACCTGGGATAAGAGTCTATACACGAAACCTGGTGTTGCTCTCAGAGGAAATGTATGATACATTTTTAAGTTGCTTTAAATGAGCTGCAATTTGAGCTGAGCAGGCAAAGCAACACCCCAGATGGGACTCGAACCCACAATCCCTGCCTTAGGAGGGCAGTGCCTTATCCATTAGGCCACTGGGGCTGTACAGCTAGCTTGAATGAGAGCACAAAGCTGAAAATTTACACAATAGTAAGGGTTTCTATTCATTGACCTCTGGGTTAAAAGCCATGCATGCTTCAACTCCTCCACTCTGCTGAGACAAGTAAGATAAAAGTTATTAGGTGAATATTTGTTTTTCAAAGTATGCACTATTGTTTCAACAAAGCAACTACATGGGATAAGAGTATATACACAAAAACTGTTGTTGCTCTCAGAGAAATACATTTTTAAGTTGCTTTACATGAGCTGCAATTTGAGCAGAGCAGGCAAAGCAACACCCCAGATGGGACTCGAACCCACAATCCCTGCCTTAGGAGGGCAGTGCCTTATCCATTAGGCCACTGGGGCTGTACAGCAACTACCTGGGATAAGAGCCTATACACAAAAGCTGGTATTGCTGTCAGAGGAAATGTATGATACTATATGATGTGTTTGCTTTAAATGTGCTGCAATTTGAGCCGAGCATGCAAAACAACACCCCAGATGGGACTCGAACCCACAATCCCTGCCTTAGGAGGGCAGCGCCTTATCCATTAGGCCACTGGGGCTGTAAAACAAGGTTTAATGAGATCACAAATCCGGATAATAACACAATAGCAAGGGTTGCTATTCATTGACCTCTGGGTTAAAAGCCATGCATGCTCCAACTACCCCCACTCTGCTGAGACAAGATAAAAGTTATTAGGTGAATATTTGTTTTTCAAAGTATGCATTATTGTTTCAACAAAGCAACTACCTGGGATAACAGTCTATACACAAAACCTGGTGTTGCTTTCAGAGGAAATGTATGACATGCATTTTTAAGTTGCTTTACATGAGCTGAGCATGCAAAGGAACACCCCAGATGGGACTCGAACCCACAATCCCTGCCTTAGGAGGGCAGTGCCTTATCCATTAGGCCACTGGGGCTGTACAGCAAGGTGGAATGAGAGCACAAAGCCGTAAAATAACACAATAGCAAGGGTTGCTATTCACTGACCTCTGGGTTAAAAGCCATGCATGCTTCAACTACCCTACTCTGCTGAGACAAGTAAGATAAAAGTTATTAAGTGAATATTTGTTTGCAAAGTATGGATTATTGTTTCAACAAAGCAACTACCTGGGATAAAAGTCTATACACAAAAGCTGGTATTGCTGTCAGAGGAAATGTATGATACTATATGATGTCTTTGCTTTAAATGTGCTGCAATTTGAGCCGAGCATGCAAAACAACACCCCAGATGGGACTCTAACCCACAATCCCTGCCTTAGGAGGGCAGTGCCTTATCCATTAGGCCACTGGGGCTGTACAGCATGGTTGAATGAGAGCACAAAGCCGAAAAATAACAATAGCAAGGGTTGCTATTCACTGACCTCTGGGTTAAAAGCCATGCATGCTTCAACTACCCTACTCTGCTGAGACAAGTAAGATAAAAGTTATTAAGTGAATATTTGTTTGCAAAGTATGGATTATTGTTTCAACAAAGCAACTACCTGGGATAAGAGTCTATACACAAAAGCTGGTATTGCTGTCAGAGGAAATGTATGATACTATATGATGTCTTTGCTTTAAATGTGCTGCAATTTGAGCCGAGCATGCAAAACAACACCCCAGATGGGACTCGAACCCACAATCCCTGCCTTAGGAGGGCAGTGCCTTATCCATTAGGCCACTGGGGCTGTACAACAAGGTTTAATGAGATCACAAATCCGGATAATAACACAATAGCAATTTTCATTGGTTTTTGTTTTATAATGATCACGGAAAGACAGTCTTGGGTCTCGTGGTACATTTAAATATGATTGATATGTTGAAACGGAATGGAAAGGTATTCAAATATGAGTTAATATGTTTCTTACTGACTGCACTGCTGCAAAATAGCTTGCCAACCGAAAAAGTGTGGGCACCCATGATGTAGATAGACATAGGCGACATAGCTCAGATGGTAGAGTGGTTGGCTGCAGTCCAAAAGGCTCCAGACAAGCTTGTGTCGTTGTGTCCCTGAGCAAGACACTTTACCCTGATTGCTCCTGATGTTAGATTTGGCGCAAGTGTGCAGCCTACTCCCATCAGTATGTGTGAATGGCTGTAAAAAGCACTACCGAATTTCCCCTCGCGGGACTAATAAGGGATTCTAAAAAAAATAAATAAATAAATAAATTTAAAAAAAATAACCTAAGAATAATCCTCTTCTATGTGCTGCTACCTTGTCGCAGTGGAGAGGTTTGTGTGTCTCAGTGACCCTGAGGGCTATATCGGCAGGAGGGTAGTCCCCTGGCAGGTTTAATCAAGCCGGGCAGGTTCCAGGTTAGAGATCAGATGAAGAGCAGCACCTGGCGATGGGCTAACTACCCGTCCCGGGTAAAAAATAAATAAACAAGTTACAGAAACCAAAACTATGGAAAATGTACCTCAAAACAATCAAAGCCTAACCACCTACCCACAAGTGGGATGTATGAACCGCCTGAGGCAAACTCACCAGAGACCCCAGGTGGGAAATTGTTTGCTGAAGCTGAAGTCAAGAACGGAAATTGGATGCTTGAATGTCAGAACACTACACCAAACTGGAACTAACTCACCAAGGAAATGGCAGCGTTACAACTTAAGCGTTGTTGGGGTATGGGAGAGACGATGGTATACCTTTCAAGTAGAAACAATTGCCCCTGGAGAAACATTTTTCTCTACTCTGGCAACCCCAAATAAGAAGGCCCACACACAGACTTCTCCTTTCAAAAGGTGCAGCTAAGAGCCTCATCGAATGGGAACCAACCTCTGAACGGATCATAACAGCCAGGTTTACATCAAAAGGATGCAACATCACAATTATCCAATGCTACGCTCCCACCAACACTGCAGTTTATGAAGAAAAGGAGACTTTCTACGAATAACTACAGGCTGTCTTCCAGAAGACTCCCAAAAGAGACGTAGATCATAACGGGAGATCTGAATGCCACGTGCGAAGATAACAACGACTGGAGAGGAAGTACGGGGACAGAAGGACTGGGGCAGATGAATGAGAATGGGATCCTTCTTAATCAACTTCTGTGTCCTCAATGAGCTAGTGATTGGAGGCAGTCTCTTCCCGAACAAACATACCCATAAGGCTACCTGGATATCCCCTGACCACCACACTGAGCACCAATACGACCACTTTAAAATAGATAGGGAATAGAGGACAGTTCTCCCCGATGTTAGAGGCAAGAGGGGTGCTGACATTGACACCGACCACCATCTTCTTATGGGAGAACTCAGAATGAAACTAGCAGTGAAGAAGACATTTGAGAACAGGGTCTTGAGAAGGTTCGAAACAAGGAAACTGAAGGACAATAAAATATGTCAAGAATGGGGAATCCACCTTTTCAACCGGTTCGAAGTATATAACCAGACAAAGAAAAAAGGACACAACAGCAGAGAATGGTTCCGATCTTTATAAATGAAGTAAATAATGCTTTATTTGTTCTGTTCTGTGTTGAAAAAAGATCTTCTTGCTTCTCACAATTGTAAATCTATAGAAGCCGGTGCCTCACCAGCTATGAACCTCAAAGCACAACCTCGATGGGAATGTTGAATGCAGGACCTGTGCAAGGTGCTTGCCAGAGCACGCCGTATCTGTTCGACCTGACCACGAACAAGACTTAATAAAATTTCCCTTTGCAATCTGACGGCATCACTAGATTCTCATAACATATCTCAAAAAGTTTATATATTAAATATTTTCATTAATACATTAATACACAATTAAAACTTCAACATTAATTATTAACAACAATTATCACAAGGTAGATAACCAAGATTTTGTTTATTGTCAAATTCTACATTAATGTTATTTTACCCATTGTAAAAAGTTGATGCACATTTTGTTATTATTATGTATTGTACCGTATAGACTTTAATGACACAAATGCGATTAATTCAAATTTCTTTTTAGGGACTTGTAAAATATTTGCAGACAGAAATCTTTATGATAAATTTTAGGATGTGTTTTGGGTTGAAGAGCAGACCATTGCAATTGAATGGTTTTTTTTTCAGACAATGATAAATTGGATGGCTTTGCCTTGTGTATACACGATCTTCGTGATTGGTCAAGAACGTGCTGGAGTGAAGCAGCGTGTTGTGCATCAACGATCTTTGTGACAATAACATGGATGCTAAGCGGGAAGCTCAACCTGGCGAGTCTTTCACCAAAACGGCGAAACGTATCAAAACTGACTCTGAAAATGGAGATGAAGCTGATCAGAGCGGCGAACATGTTTTATCCGGTTTTCAAATGTCTGCAGTGTTGAGTGAATCCGCCCGGGAAAAGAGCATGTTTCTTCAAGGAAAGGTGCTTCATGTCAGACGGCTAACGTGGCTAAATAGCTTTTTCTTAGTATCTTTGTTTTTACAAACCCCTCAGTAACTACTGTATATTTGTCTTTTGAATTGCCCTGTGTGTTTAACAGTAAACGTTTTGTTTGAGTTTAATAGTGTGTCTGATTAAAATAATTTGTGAATATATACTTGGTTAAACCTGTTATTTGTTATATGTTACCCGCTCAAGTAGAAGAACTCACATTTCTCCGATCCTTAAAACTCTTCACTGGCTGCCAGTTTCTTTCAGGATCAACTTTAAAATTCTGGTTCTTACTTTTAGATCTATTCATGGTCAGGCTCCTCCTTACATCAGTGATCTGATCCAGACTTACACCCCAGCTCGGGCTCTGAGGTCCGTGGATCAGAATCTACTGATGGTTCCATGCACACGGTTCAGGACCAGAGGAGAGAAATCCTTCCAGGCTGTTGCTCCTAAGCTTTGGAACGATCTTCCTCTCTCTCTGCAGTTGATGGATCTACTGACTCTTTCAAGAAACATCTTAAGACTTTCTTATTCGTGCAGGCTTTCCCCGGATTTTCTGGGACACTTTAGATCTTTTTAGTATATATTTTTTTTATATTTATTTTTTATTGTTTAAGCGCTTTGTGACCCCGGTCTAGAAAAGCGCTCTTTAAATATAACTTACTTACTTATTTTGCCTATATTGCAGATTAACGACCAAACAGCTGTGGTCATCTTGGGGAAGACTCCCATTGAGCAAGGCAGCCTGCCGGACCTCTTCACTCAGTCCACTCTGCAGCTAAAGATGAAGAATGACATCTACAGCGAGTACCGCCTTCAGCCTCCTCCTCAACTCAATGGTACAGTTCGACTGGTGCTTTCCGTGCAGGTGGCTTTACTTGACGCTTTCGTTGCAGAGATGAAGGTGACCATAGTTCATCCTGCCACTCAAGAGCACATCAACAAGTACACGCGTCAGGACAGAGTGCTGGTGGAGGAGACCGGGGAGGACTACCAGTCCATAACTCTGCCATTCATCCAAACAAAAAGTTTAAGTCTAAAGGTATGTTATTCCCTCTTTATTTCCTTTCACTGTAGATGAAATAACTATACTTATTTGTGTGTTTGACAGTGGGTGTACAACATTCTAGAGAAAAAGGCTGAGGAAGAACGGATAGTGTTTGAGGATCCAGATGAGAAAGTTGGATTCATCCTTGTGCCAGATTTAAAGTGGGACCAGAAGCAGGTACTCAACTATTCCTATCCACGTAGCTCACATCCAGATATGTGGCACCATGTATGATAACAGAGGACAACAATGGGATAGCTCTTATATTTTTTGATTACCTTTGACAGACCCAACATTGCTTCATAGTTCAACAAGCTTTAAAATTTAAATGCAAGGTCTTAAATAAAGCTTTTATTTTAATTATATATATTTTATTGAATATTGTTTTGATTGTTTAAGCGCTTTGTGACGCTGGTCTGGAAAAGGGCTCTATAAATATAAATTAGGTTAGGTAGAACTTTATTGATCTTGATTGAAATTGTTTAGAAATTAAACTAGTTACTTACTTAATTTTCTCCTAAATGTGTCCTTTTAATCCTGGGTTTCTTGTGAAACTTGTCTTTCCAGATAACTAGTTGACTGCATTTGTCTTATAATTAAGTGATAATATCAGGATATTATGCCCAAAACGACGACGAAACGGCAATTCGGATATTATCTATGTGTTGCAAGGCGACTTCCTATTTCAAATTTCAGTGATTTTATCAGCACCTTTTTATCTACGATTAAAATCATACATTTCAGTGCTAATACTTTGATTTGTGAACTTGAAAACATGAGGACATTTAACTCAACAAAAAATCGATACTATAATGTCTTGTGATACTTCATCCCTTCTTAACGATATCAGTAAACTGGTGCCCAGTATCGATTTTTAAACAATAAATACACGGTTGTTCTACAACGATTCTTCAACAATCTTGATTAAAAAATCACTACTTCAAAATTCCACATGGTGGCGCCATGATATTGACGAATCATCAAATTAATACAGAAGTCATTTTCTCCTGTATGTGCTTTATGTTATGTATTGTTACAACATATTCACTGAGCCTCTTAATCTACATTGAACACGTTTAATGTTCTAACACTGAAGTGTGTCATCAGCCAGCAGTGCACTTACTAAAGTAAGTTTTCACATTTGTTAAATGTTTTAATTCAATATTTGTTAAGCAGCACTAACTGTATATGTTCCCAAAATGTGTATCTGCTTTATCATTTATATTTTAGTAATTTTCTATTAAATTGCTCAGACAAAAGCTTACTTTCCTTGGCTATCATTTGTGTCAAATGGATTTACAATGGTTCGTGTTTTCACTTAATTTGATTTAGTGCAGTCAGTAAATTTTGTATTTTTTAAGTGACACAAATATTTAAATGTATAGTGGATGAAATGTCTTGCAATATATATCAAGAATCTTCAAAAAGGGTAGGACAACTTATAGTAGTGACCTTAAAAATCCTAGTTATAGATGTTTTTTGGTATCATTATAGTGTAAATACTGATGTATGGAACAAAATGTATCAAAATGCAACGCAAGACATCTTGTATTCTCAAATATAAACTCAACATTCATTCTCATGTATTAGTTTAATTGTTATTTTCACACTTGTTCTCTAAATTAAAAAAAACACTTGTTCTTCTCCTGTAAATGACCAGACTTGTATTTCAGACCGAGGACTTGTACCTGATCGCCATCGTTCACCCGAGGAACATAAAGAGTGTGAGAGACCTTAGGTCTGAGCATCTGCAGCTGCTGCAGAACATCCTTCAGAAAGGGAAGGTGAGGACCTTCGCTGCAGATGACCCATAGATGGCCGTGATGTTGATCACAATGTCGCTCTGTTTCAGGACGCCATCCTGCAACGATACAAACTTCCAGCCAGCAAGCTGAGAATTTTCCTTCACTACCAGCCTTCCTTCTACCACCTTCATGTGCACTTCACCAATCTTAACTACGACGCTCCAGGCTGCGACGTGGGACGAGCCCACCTGCTCTCGGACGTCATCCAAAACCTGCAGTCGGACCAGGACTACTACAGCAAAAGGACGCTTCACTTCCCTTTGCCGGCTGACAACAAACTAGTCCGCTTGTTTGAAGAGGCAGGAAGGCTGTAAATGAAGTTACAAGTTCTATTGGTGCTCATTTTTTAAACAATATCTAAATAATTGTGATCATTATAGATGATGAATAAACGTTTCTTAAGTGTATCGAGACGTTTTCTGTTTCTTGCTTAACAGATTCAAGCAGGTGCTAATAATAATAAAAAAAACGTTATATATAGTTCAAACACTAGGTGGCGGCGTTGTATTCGTAGCTAAACAATGTAACGTCTTACAGACTAGTTAGTAAGCTTTATTTGTAAAGCGCTTTTCACAGATGGCACAAATATTTATATTTGAAAGGAGAGTTAATGGAATAGAATAATGAACATACAGACACACATGTGGGTTAGCTCTCGATTTGTTTTGCATCACGAGGGCCAAACCAAAGATCCTCATGTCTCCAATACTTACACAACTACTTCCTGTACTCCGTCTTTCATATATATTGTTTCACTAGTATTATAGTATAAGCATTTTTTTTTTAAATTATAATTATAATGGTGATGCAGATACATTTATATGATTACAATTGGTTTTCTTTTCTTCATTATGTGCTTGGTGCTCTTTTTTATTTTGCTTTTTATGTGTGTTATCTTATTTTATTATTTTTATTCTGTACTGACGCCACAAAAAAAATCACATGTTTACAAAACTGGCAAAAAAAAAAAAGTTTCGGATTCCAGTGTTTCTTGTAGCAACGGTGCTGCGTTCACTTGCATCGCCTCTACAACTAGGGCTGCTGCGTTACGCTTGGTTATTGAAGCACTACTAAAATGTATTTTAAATCGCAAAACGTAACACAACGAATACCAAGCACACTTTTATTATTATAATGTCTAGTAACCTTTAAAAGCATAATGTATGTATTTTATTACTTTTATATTTACTCGAATGCATCCGTTTTCACGGGAGATGGACTTTCTCCACGTAGTTGACCTCCTTGCCGACCAACGTGCTTTTTTCCGAGGCGCCCGTGAAGGCAGCAGCAGCAGCAACACGGAGCCGAATAATCCAATCATCATTTTCTCCAGCAGCTCTCATGTCGTGGCCACAGTCCCTGAAGGATGGCTTTACTCTGAGGCCGTTTGAGATCCACGACACCGGGTGAGTGTCTCTCATACTTTCACCTCAACAACTTTTTTTTAAATATAATTTAGTTTGACGAAGCGTGCGTGTGACTGGGCTTCAGTATTTTCTGATCACGGATCGATAGACGAGCGACTTTTTTGTGTGTCTTGTGTTGGAAAAGTCTCTGACGCGATGAATTTAAAAGTTGCAGGTTGGAATAAAAAAAATAGAGATAACTACCTTTCATTCAATCCCAAAAGCATGGACTCTGGCAGAGAACGTCACTTTAACTGATCACATGTCTGGATCCACAGTCGTGGACAACTAACAGTTAAACACACACACACACACACACACACATCCCTGCGTTTGTCTGTCTGTGACACACAACGGCAGATCTAGGGTCTGATAAAGTCCAGTTGCTCGTCTGTAAATGGTATCAGTTCAGTGACGTTTGAAGGATTTCAAAGTCATCAGAGTTGCTAATCTTGTTGTTGGCGTCAGTGTGTGCACTGGTGTCTTCACTATGCATCAAGTCTGAAGTCACTGTGTCTTTACAAGATTTTAAAGTACTTGTGTTAACCCTACTGTAGTATTATACACTATATGACTGAAAATAAAAGTTGTAGTGTATTTTTTTGAATTATTATGCACCCTTTTCATGAATTTAATTGAAAAAAAAAAAGACAGACTTCAAGAAACATGCTTACTCATAACGTCGTACACATCAATGTCCAATAGAACTGGCCAAAGGTTTGTGTAAAAAGGACTAGTCTTTTTTGATGCTGCATCTTTCGCCTTCAGTATAAATAATTTTTCATATTGACATTATTGCATTTTTGGATTGACACACACCTGGTTGGTGAATGATGGAAGAAGTATATACCAAAGTTTTGATTTAAAAAAAGAAGAAGAACATTTAGTTGTAGTGTTTTTAAGACGTTTAACTAGCTGCGTATGTCAATAAAATGACTGCTGGAGTGTGTGAGAGCGCTGTTGAACATGTGGGATGTGGTGTGTGCCGGCCCAAGACCCACACCTGCATGGTGGTGCCAGTAATATCTAACCACATGGATTCGTCTCTTAATCTGTGACAGAGTGACGAATGTCGAAGTGAGGATGGATGTTTATTGCCAACTATTGACTATGAGTAACCTAAAGGTCGCCTCTGCTTTATTCCTTTCATTGATAAATTAATGAACGCAAGTTTGCTTTTTTTATTTTTATTTTGTTCTTTCCCAGGAATTTGTTTGGATCTGCTATCAAATCATTATCAAAGGAAGCAGAAACTAATCGGCTATTATTGTGAATCAAATTATTGTTTCAGGCCATTACTTAAATATTTTTGTCGTAGTTTTAATGTCGTCACTTTGTGCAAATGCTTCGCACAAAACCGTTTTGTCTAGAATGTTTCTAATTTGTGCTTGGAATCTTACATCATACAGCCCACATGCGCACATGTCTAACAGAGACCACAATAAATACACATTTTGTGCTATAATATATGTGCTACATATAAGGGTCTTTTGTCATGTTTTTTGGAAGCACAACAAAATGGTTAAAGTTGTTATTTAACAGTTTAAATACCTGTTGGTTTGGAATGCGTAGTCGGCTACCAGTGCTGGAGAGCAGACACATGACAAGCAGGGTTGGACACCCACAGATGAATATCAATAATTACTCTGGACTGGACTTCAGGAGGAAACCAGAGTTCCCATGGGAAACACACGCGCACAAGGAAAGCTAAAAGAAATGTTGTTAAAAAGTGCAGTTGTCAATCTCAGCTTTTGCATTTCCCCACAAAGCTCACCTGAATAAGGGATTGCAAACACAAACACACACACACACATACACACACACATTCACACACACCTCCCAGGGCAGCAGTCCAGAGTATGATTACAGTGTTATTTACATTACAACATTGAGCAGCGGAGAGAAAAAAAAAAGGGTGAGAGAGGGTGAAGATGGTTTCCAGATGTGAGGGGGAATTCAGTGCGGCGACTCCACCTCCATTCTCCACCGAGATCTTTGTCAGCCTGTGTGTGTTTAAAATAAAGAGAAACAGAGGAAAGAAGCAAGGGTTTGATTTAGTGGAACATGAGCCTGGAGAGAGAGGGGGAGAAGTGATGAAGCACAGGAGGAGAGGAGAGAGGTTGGAAGAGCCAGGCACTGTAGTTTTTGGCTTTAAACCATACTTTACTGTGACCGTGGATTGATCTTGTAAGTTATGTATCTGTCAAAAAAACATATTTAATCACAACATATAATTCACGTTGGTTACTGAAAACGAGAAGACATACTTTGATATTAAAAACACATGCTCTGTGTTGGAAATTCACCAAAAAAACAAACCTAGTAAATTGGAAAATAACTTTATAAACAAATGGAAAACAGAAAAAAAAAGTGGGATTCTTAGACTGGTAAGGAAACACAATATTAGAGAGTCTATAAGGTAAACATATTAAGATGACTTTGAATGTTTTGTCGTTGTTGATTATCTATAAAGAAAAAATAGTCTGGTTTCTAAATTAAATTATGAATAAATAACACAAACACATAATATTTGTTTAAAAGTGCATTTTATCGTAGAAGTAGATGGTTGTTGAAGAAGTAATGCAAATATATCTGGATTCTTTTTTTAAAGCACATTATGGGAACTGAGGATTGTGTTTGAAATGTGTGAAACAATTTGTTTGTAAAGAGGTTTCATTATGACCTGAGGTTTTACTGTTTTACCCGGCACAGCTTCTGACTTATATTGGAGATATATCGAATTTCCAATTGTCATTAGTCTCTGAAAAAATACTTTTACTACTTTTTATTATGGTGCTTACCTTTACAAGACACACCTGCAGAATAGGATCAGCTTCCATTGTATTGTATTCCTACATTTTTTCAGGTCAAGAGATTGTGTCCTGTATTCTCATTAAAAACTAAACAAAAATGTATTTGGTGAAACTATATTTAATTTATCACATCTGTAGTAAGTTGCAAATATGGCAAAAGAGTTGGTACAAGATTACGGATAGTAAATTAATGAAACTGCCGCTTATAGAAGTAGCCAAACGTATCTTTACTAACCCTAAGACTTGTCATCACCCAAAAAAGTACTGTTTATCCTTGCATATAAATATAAATGAGGTATTTTGTTCCTGCACACTATGTATAAAATGAGGCTGTTTGAATAAACTAAAGAAGCTGGATGATCTCAACAATTTACCACTTCGGAATAAATACTTCACTCAGTGTGTTTAACTCCGGAAATTCCATTAATACCTTGTTTTCCTTAGTAGGTCACACAGCCAGCATTCTTCACGGCTCTGTCAACATGAAATCACATGAGTGATAAATGCATAGATCCAACATCTTCTTAGAGGCATTTTCATTTTGTTGAGACTGTTCTATATTATTGGAAGGTTTTATAAAAGTGGCATGTCTACAAATATTGTTGAAAAACATGGATTCAAAAATATTACCGTTTGAAATTATGCCACAGTTTATTCTACTGTCTGAATAGTTTATTAGTTTTCTTTATAGTTTTTGTGTTTATTTATTCTAAGGCGGTTCATAGTGTCTTAATAATAGTACAATGAAGCCAAAACTGAGAAAATTATTACATTAGCCAAAATTGGAATATCACACGTATCAGCATTTAAAACCAAAATGTTCTTTAATACTTATTTTCTCACAATAAGCCACCTAAAATGCCAGAGATGGAAAAGTATGATCAACTGTACTTTGCTTTTTCAGCAGTATTGTTATAAAAAAAAGATTATCTTCGGCTAAATTATGTTTCACTGATGCTGGCACATGATCCACGATGCAGTTCAGCTCTTTCATTTATTATGTGCTGTATTTATTTTTTACCTATATACACAGTTACTTTTCTTACACAGGATCCAATCTCCTCCAAACGCACACCAGTGTGTGCATGTCTCTTAAAATGTGCGGCACAATATGCTCACCATTGTTCAGCTGCCAAATCCAACTTGACCTAGTTTAATGTAAAAGGAACTGACGCACATATGTTTCAAATTTCTAACCATTTACTTTTCAGTTTACTTTCTGAGAATAGGCATTGAATCAATCCTCTTTGCTTCTAGGGAGAATCCTCCTGGAATGGGAAATGAAATAAAGAGATATTATAATAGATACATTTAAGATGGCGACTTTGTTTTAGTGTGGTTTGAATGAATGAGCAGTGGCTCATAGAAGTCCCTCGGATCGGAAGTTGTTCTGCCATTTTTAGACGATACAGTCACACCAGGAAAGTGTTGTTTATGCCAATAATGGGTCAATGAGCGTCATCAAATTTTCTTTTACACAGTCGCCAATGGGCAATATCTCATATTGGTAGTGAAGTTGTTACCACTTGATGAACTTATATTGAAGAAAAAAAAGTGCCATTTTGCCATGTTATTTTCAGTCTCGGTCTTAAGTCCTTTCTGTTTACTGTTACTCTTGATCAAGTCTGGGTTTCATAAATCTTTCAAAAAAGTTGAACTAAACAATATTTAAACTAACAGCTTAACTTTTTAACCAATTGTTGAAGTTGTGTTTGCGGTGTTCAAATATTTTTGCCAGAGAATGACAACAAGAAGAAATGGTTTATAATTGCTTCTTCCTAAATTGCTTAGTTATTATTTATAGTTGGGAGTCATACCCAATTTTGTTTTATATACATTATAACCTTACAGTTTTAATCTGTGTACAATCAATGTACAGCTTTAAGCAGACAACTGATCAGACAAGGTATGTGTTATTTGGTGTATTTATTATAAATGTTTCATAATGCTGATTTTAACTATGTCATTAACTTTCATTTATATGATCATTATATATATCATATGATAATTCAATAATGTGTGTCATATAATTATTTGTAGGTACCACGTGAGCAGTATATTTTCTAATTTATATGCCCTTTACAGTAATCTCTACTTGACGTATATGGACTGTTAGTCTTCAGTCACAGTTGCGCCCATTGTTGTTAAGGCAGCTTTGAATCCTGACATGCCTAAACAGATCAGTATTATGATGTTAAACAAAACTAAAAACATGCAACAGTAAACGGCATGAACAAACTCATCGTGTCTTGGATGAAGTGACTCAGAGACAATGGTCTGTCCAGGCAAGTTAAGGTTGAGAAATCATCTTATTTGAATCCGCTCCAATGATTTACCAAAGCTTTCGCAACTTTAAAATACCACATCCGGTCTCACTTGTGTCTGTGCATGCAGGTTACATTGTTCATGAAGACCGTCAGAGCCCTGTTGCTTCGTTTGTTCCAAGCTGTTTGTGTTCCAGGCCCTTCATTCAGGATGGTCTTCCCACGTATGCCATGTCTGTCAGGGAGTTGAATGCTTACCTCATTTTGGAAGCCACACAGCTAAGCAACCAGAGCTAGGGTTGCTAGATAAGCTCATTAGTTGATTAGCTGTGACGAGCTGTTTTCCCGTCTGTGAAACCTCCTGGTGAGCTGGATCAGATGTGTAACCAGTCGAGAGTGACACATCACTGATCTATCGATGGACCTCCATGGTTTAGTCATGAAAAGGATTTCTGGCCGGGTATAAAAAGGGTAATGTTCACCTTCCATCTATATGCAAATAATTTAAATGTTGATGTACTTGATGTGTGAATTCTATACCATCACATTATTCAATATTAGGGCTGAGCTCATTTTCAGAAGAAGTAGAAGTATTTGTAGGAAACTAAGAGCTATTTAAAAGCTGTTATGACATCACATTGCATTGCTGTCGCCACGTTGCTCCCACAGCAAAAAACATGGCCCGGTTTAATATCTCCCTTTAACTCATGAGTGGGAAACTAAATTACCAAACCGTTACCTACCAGGACAGTCGGTGAGGGGCCTTCAAGCAAAAGAAAAGAAAAAAAGTTTGAAGTAGACAAAGGATACTTAAGATGGGTCAACTTTAAATGATATTATTAAACTTGTAAACTTTATTAATTGTATATTATTTGATTTGATATTCATTTAATTCAAAAGTCCTCAACAACATTACAATATATTAAGCTATAGTTCAGAATATGCTGTAATTATTTTTGACATATTAACAAATAAAAACCAAGGAAATGATTCTAAGTACACTTGAAAAAATAACTCATGATTATTTAAAAAATAGTTAATTGTCAAACTATGCTATGTCAGTCATTTTACTATGACCTCATGAGGGCCGTGAGAGTAGGGTCAAAGGGCCGCATGTGGCCCCCAGGACACACTTCCCCCAGTTTGGCTTTAACTGAACCGTGATGTTGTGGTTTTGACATGATCAAGTTAGAACCGTAGAAATTGCGATGCTACACTTCAACATCAGGTGGGGATAGTGTAACGCGTCACATCCTCTTTCAGTGGAACCCAGGGGTTACATGTTGCTCTTCATTGACTTCTGAAAATGGCTCTCATTAGGTGGGTTTATTGGCAAGATTTTCAGCTTGAGGAAATCAAAAGGTTGATTTATCTTGACTAAAGTTGTACGGCTGAAGGGAAGTCTGAAGAGAGGTTGAGCGAATGGTGGAGATGGTGTGGGGGCTGTCTTAGGTTCACACATGCCTCCTCCCTCCGTCCCTCCCTCTGCAGCACTTCCAGCCATGGTGACCAACAGTAGAGGATTGAGGCATGCAGCCGGGAGCTTTTCTCTCCCCACTCTATTGTTTTCCCTTTAAGTCACTGTATCAGCCAGGATCTGGGCCAGACTCAGAAACACTACGCTGTTCACACACACTTTCTTGTGTGTTTCTTGCTGCCAAGAGTTTAAATAAAATTTGACTTTTGAGGCTGTCAAAAGCAGGAAGAGGATCCAGGATGGTCTGACTGGACCGGACAGAAGGGTGACATTCTGCTGTCCGAGTGATTCCGGAGATTTATTGTTCAAAGATTTCCGTACGACATGGCAGGGATATCGGGGTGTTTCAAGAGCAAGAAGTAAGTTTGTGTTGTTTATCTATTAACAAAAAGAAGAAAAAGCTGATGATTCTTTCTTTTCATGAGTTTTAAAAACTCTTGAACGTGTCTTTGACTTAAACTTAATAGAAGGTTTAATTCATTTTGATGGATAAGAGACATTTATATTTATATTGGGTATTTTTGCTCAAGAAAATGTCCACAGTTCAATGTGATTCAAATAGTTATTTCCCTTTCTGGATTTCTACCTTTTGTTTTCAGTTGAGTAACATGAATTCTTTCCCTCAGATTCATGTTTGAGCAAAACCTTTATTGGCGGCAAATCAACTTGTCTTGCACAACAAATCCTAAATGATGATGGTTGTGTCGCCCAGGCTTGTGTGTGTTTGTGTGTGTGATCTCAGTCGGTAGTTTACTCAACCTGTTGAGTGTTTGTTGAGACAGCTGATGACTTGTTGGTTCTCATGGTTCAGTCTCTGACTCATCACTGATGGTTAAAGTCAGAGTGACTGAGTCCTCGCAGCATCATCAAGTGCACTTTTGTTTCATACAGACACAAAACAAGTCACATTGTTGCTGAACAAACCCTGGGATGTGAGGCTCTGTTATAAATAGCTGACTGGCTTGGCAGCGCGATGGGACCACAGGGACCGGGATAATAAGAGGCTTCATTTTTCTTTAAAGTACAGCAAAGCATCGGACGGTGGCAGAGCTTGAGATGTGCTGTGTTCACTGATAGCCTCTCCAACTTTGCCCAGCCTCTCCACAGTACGACTGTGAGCTTTAAAGGCCACTTGTTGAAGTTTGCTTTGGCAAACAGTCTTCTGAAACGGAGAAGGAGAGTGAACAAGAAGGAGGAGTCCGAGGGGTAGCTGACTGGAGACCACACAGACTTAAGTAAAGAGAGACAGTTTTCATTTGATATCCCTAAAATTCCTCTTGAGTTTGAATGATTAATACTGTACCTCATTCAAACTGATAATATTCAAGTACAAGCCACACGAGGCATCCTTTAAGGGTTCCCAGGTTTCTTCCACTGGTTTCACTTAATGTGGGGGCGGCAGTGGTTCTACTTTGAGTCTATCCTGAATGACTAAGCTCCTAACTGTAATTCAGATACGCTTGTATGTACGATAATGTCAGGTTGATGATCATAAATAAAAGAAGGAACATTGATTGATGTTTAGGCTAAGCTCTGCCTTTTCCACCTGTTGATCTTTACTTATTCCCTCAACTAGTCTCTCCCCCATCAAACAGTTTTAAGTCTAAGTCTGATTGATCAACGAGGGATAATGTTTCTTTAGTAAGAGAGCATAATTAATCATTTTACCGTATTTCTTTATAGCCAGAATTTATCCAATTTTTTAAACATAAAAAATAAACCTTGAATAATTTGGACATGGCTATTTCTTTAATTTAGTGTAATCCATTGAATGTTGAAGGGCAGCACTTTCAGCAGTGGGGTCTAGACTTGCCCTCTCCCCAGCTACATCATCTAGCTTTTCCCGGGGGACCCCGAGGTGTTCCAATACCAGCTGAAAGACGTCATCCTACCAGTGTCCCCTGTAGTCTACTGTTTTGGGAAATGCCCTGAACACCACCAGCGAGGCGTCCAGGAGGCATCCTACTCGGATGCCTGAGCCACCTCAAATGACTCTTCTCAATAGGGAGGAAGAGTTTTCTACACCTAGATTCTAACGGATGGCTGTGCTTCTCACCCTATCTCAAAGGTAGAGCCTAGCCACCCTCCTAAAAAAATAATTTTGGCCTGTGATAAATACCTGTGATCTTCCCACCGTTCATGGCCATAGGTAAGGCCTTGGCCTTTTGGCTTAGCTCACCCTCAAGTCAGTCTATTTATTTTTATTCACTTTGTTCAAGGTATATTTATAATGAATTTGTGATATTTCACTTGTTTACAAGTCCTATGGATTGTTTTCTTGGGTTTTTGGATTTACTCCTTAAAACAACATCATCATTCTTGTTTTATTTGTATTAGAGAAGAGTGTTGGTGAGTTTTTCTGTGGTAAACTATTGAAAAAAACAAAACAAAAAACAAGCCAGCCAGCATGGCTCTCATTCACTGACTTTGCAAGTGTGCTAATGCTAATCCCCATCTGTATTTACAGTGTAAGAAATGTGTTGTAAGGGTGGTAATATTGTCCTTTACATTATCGTTTTTGAATGATACATAATCCATACGTATATGTTTTTGTTTTTTATGGGTCTGAAACTGATCATGTACTGTAAATCTTGTGATTTCCTTTGTTGAAAACTCTAGCTTATAGCAATGGTGTATAAAGATCCTTCAGTCCCCAGTGGTTGTGTAACCTGGGAGAGTGTTTATCAGGAATAGTGATGCAGCTCTGAGTGAATGTGGACTCTCTGAGTGACTGATGAGATCTCAGCCTCTTTCTGTCCCGAGTCCATGTATGGCTCGCTGCTGAGGGCTCGGCCACAAATCAAACAAGAAGAAGAGAATGCAGCTGTGAGCGAGTCAGAGACAACAGAGACCTCAGTAACACCTCACTCTAACGAATGTGTACAGCAGGGTCTGCAAGATTTACTGATGTTTACAGCTGCTCTTGTGCCAGCTGAGGATCATTTTGGAGCAGCTAAAGCTTTTAAAGTCTCAATAGTGTTCCAACTCTTTGCATAGTTGCATGGCAATATGGGATAAGAAGGGCATTTGGATACGTTAACTGGTGTTTTTGAAGAAACAAAATGATGTCAAGAGGTGCATAATGCACTTACTCGACAAAGTGACTTCACTTTAACTCCTCCAACTACAAAGTTTCTGCTAAAGTAGTATAGTTCTAAAGAGGATATATGGCTGAATGCAGCAGTGAATGTATACAGCAATTGTCATACTTTTTACAAAGAGGCTGTTGCCATGATTCAAAGATATCATAAGCAGGCTATACATGTCTGTGCTAGATTTTGATTTCACAGAAAAGGGAGTCAAGACCTTTTTTGACCTGAAGTTCTAATGAACAGTGCAATGTAACCTCAGAATGTGTCCTTCTCTTGTAATCAGCTGCATTTTTGGCATAAGTGATGGAATCACAAGACAGGCATGTGTGAAACATTTTCACCACATAAAGGGCTCTTCTGTTTCAATTCTGCATAAATTAGTGTTATTTAAGTCAATTTAGCATGATCTGGAAGAAATTGTAACATGAATTTTAACCAATTTCTTGCAGACTGGACAGTCTATAATTTTTTACATTTTTTACATGATAAAATTCGATTCAAATTTCACAATTATCAACTTTCACCGGCAATGTGTGTCAGGAGGAGCATTATGGTGGTATTTAGTATTAGTTTTGATTTTTTGATGAAAATATGTGGGCCCCTATTGCTACTGTTGTATGGACATACATTTCTGCCTGTACCTCTGCCTGACACTGATTACCCTGAAAATAATCCCAGGGCAGGAAAAGTTGCCTCATTATTTTCTTGTGAAAGCACTTGAATGCTCTGGTTACAGTAATATATTTTAAGCAGTGCATAGTGAGGGCCAGGGTTTTACAACCTTTGGAAAGTAAAGAGCCATTAATTAAAATAACAAAGTGTGAAGATTATGTATCAGATTGATACTTTACCTTGAAAAAGAATCGGTTTAAAAAAAAAAAGGAAAATAAATGTACATATATGCAATAGAACCTGGAAAAGCACTTCATGCACGTCATTTTACACAATTTATTAATTTTGCTGACAGAACATTAACACTTTAAAATTTGAAACAAGTGAGTAACTGAGGATAGTTGGGTTTTGACGTTGGTGGCCTTTTAAGCCGTACCCGTCCCAAGTTGTAAGTAAGTAAGTTGTGTTCTGTACTGCCTCAATCAAGTCTAAAGCTAACAGAGATGATCAATATCAACATTGACATTATTTTTAAGAAATGTGAATGTTTATGGATGTGGTTTATACTCCGGGGTTAGCAAAGAATATGCCCCACATAATCATTCCAGATGGTTAAGATTGGAGGAGCCACAGCTCAAAATCAACTTTCACCTCCACTTTCAGTATCTCTGAACTTTATCAATGGCAAGAGAAGAGCTTCTCCTAGAACCGGGGTAACATGGATACGTTTTGTACACTGTTACCCATACAAACAAAACTAAGCTTCATGAAATTTTCATGATGTTTTAAGATGTAAAATAACTATGATCCCTGCTTTGCTCAAGATGAGAATTTAAGTATCCAACTTGCAACTATTTCTTTCTTTCTTTCTATTTCTTTACAAATGCACAATGTTCAGCCTTTACCAGGACTGCACGTGGGTGTTAATGAGGACTTAATCTCTCTAATGAAGGCGGGCCACCTCCACGTCTGAGTGGCAAGTAAATCCATTATTATGTAAGGACCCTTGCCGCACAAACACTTCCACACAAACTCTTGTGAGTTCCAAATAAAGCCAGTGACGCGGCAGGATTATTTTGTTGACCAAGAGAAAGTTTCTATTCCGTCACGTAATGTTTCTAAACTATACTGATGATGAGGAGCACAACAAAGGTAAAGACACCTTTTGATACTTTGTTTGTAAATTAGACTTGAATATGGAATTGCTATAGCAAAGTCTTTGGTTGTACAAACTTGATCAACCTCCCCTTTTCCTCAGAGCTTCCCTCACTTAAACTTTGCTTACCACATGAACCTACCGTTAAAACATTGCATCTCTGTCCTCCCTTGTGTCCTTCTTTCTCTCAGACTATGTTTACATTAATGGAGTCAGAATATCGCAACAGATCAATGTAGCCCTTCGTCAGTAGGTTGACTTTCAGGTCATCTGAGACATGCTCATCCTCTACCTGTTCTACGCTTTACTAGTTCTGCAGATTGACCACATCTCATCTTCCAGTAGTTTTTTGAACAAAGCCAACTTTTCACATTTCTCTGCTGATTTATATAACTTTTTTTTCTTTTTTTTTTGCTATACTTCAAACTACAAAATTAATGATGTTTGACATCCAAACAAACATCGACTCCATGGCACTGATAAAATAGAAGTCAACCTTACTTTGGTGGCTTGGAAAGGATTTTCTGTGTGATTGTTCTGATGGATTTTCATTTTTTCTATTCTCTACACAGCAAAAATAATTTGCTATTGTTAAGGCTTTGTGTCATATGACAATGAAATAAAAGGCTGATTTGATGCCTGTGCTGTTATTGATCTGAATCCCTCGGGGTCCTCGATCATAAATGACATTGAAAACACTAAGTCCATTATTCCTTTCTAACAGAAAGATATGCCTTAGAAATCTGCTTTATTCAGTATAATTTCATAGCTATTCATGTAAGAACTTGAACATGATTTTAGTTATTATCAAGTACACATGGGAAATGTCAAGATATCAGCTCTTAAATGAAACTGGTAAATGCCATTTCTGTTGTTATCTTTATATTTTTCTATTAAAATTAACACATTGATGAGACCAATGGTGGTTTTATACCCATAACGCCCGGTCTGATATAATGAGAGCTTTCTGGTTAAATCCCGGCTAAATTAAGATACTATCTTTGCTGTAAAATTAAATTCCTCACCCGTAGCCAGACTGAAGTAACATGCTTCACCTTCGAATGATACCATTTGGGTTTTTTCTTTTTGACTTTCACGTCTATATTTATCATGTTAAAGAACTGGTGTATATAATATCATGTTGTCTTGTGGCTTGAAAGCTACTATTTCTAGATCAAAAACTGCAAACAATCTCTGTGACAACAATGACAACAACACAGAAAACAGTTGCTCTAAAAATATTGGAACTTTAGAGGACATCTAATCGAAATAAAAACCCGCCTCCGGGGATAGCTGAGTTAAATTCTGCTGGTGCAAGCAGTTAATCGGCTCAATGTTCGAATGAAGTCAAAACTGTAATTACAGAATAACAAAATACATTAAATTCTATTGTTTTTGTTCCACGGCATTCTCCTCAATCTAGTGTGGGATTATTTTTTAGTTTGGTGACGCAGTTCAACCATCTTGTGTGTTGCAGTGTCTTCTAATATTCGTCTGTTTATCTAACAAACTCTTTTTCTTTTCATGCTGCTCTTGGCTACGACCCTTCTATTTTCCACTCCCTCCCACTGCCCTCACTTCACACTGTCTCATTCCAGTGTCCCTTCTTTATTATCCACACCAGTGTTTTACTTTCCTACCCTATCCTATTCTTTGTCCCCTTTCTTACATCCCTTTAACATTGCACTCCTCCACCCACTTCGCTCTCATAGATGAAGAGGAGGATGTCACCATGGAGAAAGAGCCTAGGAGGCAACCAAAGGTCAGTTACTGTGGTCCCTCACTTAGGAAGTAACGGAAACCCCTAGATGGACCCATTGAGAGCTCCTCCTGAATCCTATCTCGACCCAAAAGTGTTTTTGAAGGATTATTCAACGACTTTTAAAGCTCTTAACCACTGCATCTCGCGCACCATGAGAAGTTTGGCACTAGGAAAAAAAAAAGTTAAACAAAGGACACAACAGAAACTTTCAAATAAAACAATTTCAAAGTGGTATCTGAGCCTTGTAACTGTTGCGTATACTGTCTTTGTGAACATGCATGATGTCCTTGAATAATACCTCTTTGTAGTCCACAGTTGTTGTTATAAATTGACAAACTTTGAGAAGGAAGGCAAAGAATGTCATTCTTCAGATTCATGCAGAGACATGCATCGTGCATTTTCAAATATATATTCACTCTGGGACTTGAATCAAATATTACAGAGCCAGATACGCCGGTACTAATGGCCAATTCGACACAGATCCAACAGGACTCTCCAGACTGTCCAGATTGTGGTTGCCAGTGGAAGTCCTAAGTATTTAGTGGCCTCTTCGCAAACCTCAGCAGTCATCAGCAGTCCTCAAACTCCTGGTTGAGTTTCTCAAGGTGCCTGATGTTGTAGTTTAGGTTGACGGTGTAGAACGTTAAAAGGTCAAAACAGTGGTAACCCCCTCATTATGGACCAATCTTGCTGACTTGGAAGTCTCCAGGTGAGGTGGGGTCAGGAAGGTCCACTCGAGCATCTTTTTGGTTTTATTCTTAACACGTCTTTTTTTTTTCGAGAGTTCCATGATAGTGTTTGACGGAATTAACCTTTCTTTGTGATTGAGGAAAGGACATAAAAACATCAAAGCAGGGCTATTAAATGGTTGTTTAAATATCAAATATTTTTAGAAACAAATTCTTCACTTCACCAGTAATTATCTAAACATGCTTTTTAAAAAGCCCTTTTTTCATGTGGTCACTTTGGGAAGCAGAAGCCATCGGAATTATTCCTTAAGAATGCCAACATAGCCAAAACTTCCCTGCTGCAATCTCCGAAACGTCTGCCCGGCTGGAAGAAACCACAGATGACAAGGAGAGGGAGTCGGCAGTAATTAAGTTTATGGAGAAAATGGAAAGTATGGAGAAAACCGTACAATCAGAAGAGACTAAAGATGGAAGGGAAGGCAAAAGAGGCACGAGGCAAAGAAAAAAGGGGAAATGATAGACATAAAGCAATAGAATGGCACACATAGGGACAATGTACGAATTTAAGTATGTTTTGTTTAGGAACTGCCAAATTAAAGGAAAGGATTTAAAAGAAGATGCATGGCAACATGAGGCACTCACACGACTAAAATATACAAGGAACAGGAAGATTTAAAAATAAAAATATCTAACAAGAAGAATATGATTATGTACATTGTGCCAATAGAACTAATTGTTCATAAAGAAAACAAAAGAAAAAAACAGAAGCGTGGAAGACCAATGGACTTTGAGGACATGTGATTGAGAGTTCAGACAGGATTTTCAAAAATCACATAGAAATGTAATGTTGGTTCTCCAAATAGCACACTAACACATAAGATGGTACACATTAAAATAACATTACTCCCAGATATATTCACTACTATTACAAGAATGTATTAAAAAATATATATATATAAAATATATAGCAAACATTGCAAAAAGAAAATGCTTTTACATTAAGGTTTCAGGTATGACCTTGAAACGTAAAGAAAGCTTCAGTGTGTGGCGTTAAATGTCAACTTCTAAAAGAAGTTACAGAAGTGTCTTGGCATTTTCAATCTTGAATGAAATATTGTGAACAACTATTGCTTCTAAAGGATGATAGATTCAATTGTTCAGTTGAAATTGCAATTTCCATACATTCCGTAGTGTCCAAAGCAGTAGATGGACACTTGCAGAACTGTTTTAAATGTATATTAGTCATAGAAAGTCATGTGAGCAATTTAAAGCCAGCTCATGGGTAATTAGATTGTAGGCTTGAATAAGGATTCATATAAAACTCTGAGGATTATTGGACGCTGTGTACAAGAGTGTAGATTACTGTTTCATTACGCTGCAGCTGAACTTTCACATGGCCCCAGACTTCCTGTCTACACTTACTTTGTCCACTATCATAAAAGCGAAGATAAGCAAATATCATAGTTTGTCTGCTGTGAAAACATACAAAAAGTCAAGATAAACATGTTATAAATAAATTAAATATTTGTATAGTTATCTAGGTTTGTGATTGGTGACACTTCTCCAGGGAGAAATGTTTCCTCAAAGGTCTTTCTAAAAGTTCAAGTGAAGTCATGTGTCATAAATCCCACATGACTTCTGGAACTGTACATAAATTTGTTGCAGCTGTGGACAAACATATTTAGCTGCCTCACATGATTAATGTGGCAGACAGAAAGGAATAATGGACTTAGTGTTTTCGACGTCATCTATGATTCCGAGGCATTCAGATCAATAACCGCACAGGCATCAAATCAGCCCTTTATTTCATTGTAATCCAAGAGACTGATCACATCCCAGGTGGAGAATGTCCCTTATCAGCCATGTAAGAAGATTAGGATAATTACAGGGGAGAAAATAGACACCATTTAAACCAGTGCCGCTGTTCAGGCTTACTGGAATTCTATTGAAAGTTTTTTCCCTACAGTTGTAGTTTATGTGTTTCTCACTCTTCCTACGATCTGGATCAGTTTTATACAACCTGACAACTGAGTGTTTGTGTCGCTTACAGTGGTGACGGTGGTGCCATGGCATCAGATTCTTCAGGGGTGATGGTCAACCACGAGCCTTCGGAGACAAACGGAGAGTGCACAGGTAAGATAAGCCAAACTCACATTTTCCTTGGCATTGATTATTAATTCAAAAATATATTGTTATTTGTTTGGTTAAATCACAAGTTATCTCTACACATTTTACATTTCTATTAACACCATATAGTGAAAGAGAAAAGGGTTTCAGTGAATAACAGTGAGCGACAGTGGCGAGGCTGAACGTTATCTTTTAACAGGCAGAAAACTGGAGCAGAACCAGACTCGTTGTGGATGCGTCCCGTTGTGACTGGCTAGGAGGGAGCGGGGAAATGGGGAGAGAAGAGAGAACAGTGTAGAGTAGAGCAACACTTTCTAAAATTGTTTTGTTTTTTGAAGAGATCTGATTTTTTTTCAAAGTAGCATCTGCCTGTGACTCTTGACATCTCAAGTGAAACCAAATCTGTGGATTCAGCGTAAAAAAAAAACATTTTTTCCGTGTTCACAATTTTATTTTTACTTTACGTGTGTTCATGAAAGTTGTCCCAAAAGGCCATAGATTATGAAGATTTATATGTGTAATGATTATGGTGGCCACTAGAGGGATCCCTGGTAACTCATTGCAAGTGAATACTTTTGACTGTCTGTCAAGATTTCTTACACAGAAATATTACAGATACTGTTCACTGGTATTTGGCATTGAACAAAGAGGGAGTGTCTTGTGTGGGGGCGGCCCTTATGTTAAATTTGACCACTCAAGGTAGGTAGGTTGCTAGTTGAGACCCCTTTAAGTTTTATTTTAGGAGTAGACAGGGGTTCGCTGTTGGCAGGATATAAAGGAGAAGAAGTATGCCTCTCACACACACATATACACTTTCCATAGAGACATATTGACACAACTGTGACGAGACAAGATCAGCGACGTCTGGGCAAGGACAGCAGGAATATTGAGCTGTTGTTTGGTGCAAACACAGACATTTTTCATTAAGGTGTCTGGAGGAGGATGGTGGCACACATAGTTTTTATTATTTTTATTGTTAGTATTACTCATTTTTATACTCCTAGACAAGGGGTTGGTGACTTCCTTGTTGTGGCTTCCTTCAGTCTTGAATTGTGATTGGTCAGTGACTGACTGTGGCTAGAAAAATATATTTTAAATGAACAGGTACTGTCTGAGGGTCTTTAAGCAAAAGGCAAACTAGCCTGTTGCAATGTATGGAGTACCCCATGTTAACAGGTTGATAGCTAATACTCTCTGAGTGCATTACACAAGATAGAACAAAGATACAAACCGCATGTGAAGTACTGTCGACTTTACTTTTGTACATCTTTTCATTTTTTTTCTTGGAGCCAAGAGGGGTATTTTATCTGATTTTAATAAAAAGTACCTGTATATCCTAATCATCTTAAAATGTATAAGTTATTGTCCATGGTTCTATTGTGATTTGCATTCAGAATGAGTGAACAAAAATGCAATCTTAACTCAAAGAACCAAAGTGGCTTAATTTCAAAATTGTATAGCCTATTTAAACCTCAAAATTCTTCCTTTTTTGTTTTTTCGTTATTCTAAGGTTTTTTTTTCTTCATCCCTTCTTTCTTTTAGCTTGATTGACACTCAAAACAGTCCCAGCATATGATATGACCACTTAGGAAGTTTAATTGCACACCCCTAAATTACAGCAACAGTGATCCTGGAACATTTAGCAGAGGATGAAGAATGTTAAAAATGTGGTTGCATGGAGCATGATGCTGGACCTTACCCTGATACCACCGTTGTGCACTCTTTTGTGTGTTTGTGTGTGTTTTTATTTTAATTTAATTCAAATAAATATAGATTTATTTTGAAGACGGGTGATCCTGGAATATATTTATACATTTTCAAACACTTGGAGTTTAATACAAAGAGAAGAATGACCTTCAAAAGCCATTTATACAGACGTCACAGTTATGCTTAAAATAAACATATAAATGACGTTCTAATGGTCACCACCCTATGTTTCTGATGCAGGCAGTATTACTCCTTACTCCTAGCAAAGGTCTTGGATACAGATTCCTACGTTTTTTTGTTTTTTTTTGCTTTAATGAACTTGCATTGCTATGAAGAAGTTTGGTGGTTTATTACATTTCAGTTATATAGCCTTTTTTATAAAGCTCCAAGTTAAAAAGCAGCTTGGTGTGAGTGCCGGATTGAGGTTCCAGACATATCTCTGCTGTGATTCATCTTTAACTAGAAAGCATATTTTTAGAGACTCAGGGGTTGTTTGCTGGGAAAATAGCTCAAGTCTACAAGGAAGAATGTTCCCTTTTGTTCCTGGGTGTCCTTCACAGCATTTTCATGTCCAAATATTTCCTCTTCCACTGGTATTACTCATTAATGGAGGTGATTTATTTATAAACATATGTCTCCAATTGTTACACAGGCTTAAACTTTGCTATCTTTTGACAGTCATGGATGTTTTGTTGTCACCTGATCTTCTCACTGGTTACTTGGTTAAGAAGAGGCTATTATGGTTCCTGGATGTAAGACTCATTTGTCTGGCTCGGTGTAACAAAACGTCAGGCGTTTAGTGGGTGTTAAAGGAATCAGTGGTAATGGAGGGAGCAGCATGCTTATTACTTCTGTAGAGATGCAGAATTTATTGTGCTTGATACAAAAAAATGTGCTGCGTAATTGCAATATTATGTTGGATGTAATGAAATTGTGAGGTTTTTTTTTTTTAAATCGAATTTATACATGTGTTATCTTTGAGCGCCAATTTCAAACTATGGCTTTTTATTTGTTGTAGTTTGTTTTCTACTTAATGCTAAAGGAACTTTTTTTTAGTTTATCTATAAATATATTTTGCTTCTTTCTGGTAGAAAGTTCTGAAGTTGTTATTTGAATTATGTCTTACCTGAAAGTAAAGGAATGGTCTATTAAATAAACATAATATGAAAACAAATGTTTATAATTACAGTAGTTTGGATGGATTTTCTTTTGCAGCATAAATCATGTAAAGAAAATAAAGTTAATTCTTATGTTGGCTTAAAACCCGGTTGTTTGCCAATTGTGTGATTTAACGCACATTTCTTTCTTTATTCTTTGTCCTCTTCAGGGAAGAAGAGGTCCAAGTTCAAGAATTTCAAAAGGTTTTTCGCCAGGAAGAAGAGAAAGGAGCCGTCGTCTCTTGGAATTGACTCAGAGCTGAAAAGCAGCAAGTCCAGCGAGAATGTCAGCAAATCAGCAGGAAACACACTCAGTCGCTCTGACCAGGAGAAAGGGTGAGGAGACAAACAAACTTAAACAGTTTATGAACTTTGTACATGATTTACATCTAGTAAACAACTTCATAGTTCAGATTGATGAAAAAGGAGATTAAGACTTTTAAGAGTCCTAGACCACCCAGACTTGGGGAAAAGTTTGTGTAAGGAAATTACATTTGGGTATTGACAGAAAGAACAAGTTACTGGATACAAGCGACAGAAATTATTCTTTAAATTATTCTTACCATTCACTATTAAACTGAATTTGTGGGCTGTTGATTGATGAGTTTTTTAGATTTAGAGCGTTAGAGTTTTCAAGTGTAATCTGCTGTAAAATAAATTAGCTAATTATTTAGAAGAGTAATCAGTTATATTTTCCGGATTTTAATAGTATTTCAATTCGACACATTTTGCATTTTCTGTCCAACAATTATGCTTTTAAATGAACTGTATTTTTGTAATGTAACGTTCGCAAAGAAAAGAATTGTGAAGTTTAAACATCCCTCTCCTAATGCACTTATCTAACCTTCATAGCTCTTCCTGTGTTTGTTAAAAGTCACAGAGGGTTACTTCCTCTTGACTCTTTTGTGATTTTCTCACTCCCTGCTATAATTATTAATGTCATTAGAGATATTCTTGCACTGAATACAACTTAAAATATGTCACGATTTAAATGACAATTCTTTAAATGATATTTCTCAATTACAGTCTCTTCAACAAGAATGGGTTCCAAATCTCCTTATTTATGTGGCGTCTCATTTGAACACAACACAGACTCACTGTATTCATTTGAAAGTTTTATTTTATCATCCAACATAGAGAAACATCAATTTAGTTTTTTTTGACATATTCAGAGCAGGTCCCTTTTAGCTAAATCAGGTTGCCTCAACTTTGGAACGGCATGCTCAAAAAATGAGACTCACTGAGTCTGTGCCTTTTTTCAAATATCTTTAAAAACACACTTTTACTGACTGACTTGATTTGTTAATGGTTTTAAACACAATTATTTGATTGCATTAGTTTCTTCTGTGCTATTTGAATACCTGTGTCATCTATTTTGCTTTGATCATATCATTGTTTTGTGCTTGATATATTGATATATTGATATATTGTGTCATGTTTAAGTGAATCATGTTTTGTTTTTTTATTCTGGTCTTGTGTAAACTACTTTGTGACTACTGTCAGTCTGAAAGGTCATATGTATATGATTCCTATACCAAAATAATATTAACTGTCTTGCACTGTCTGTCTCAAAAAAGGTCAAAGGTCAGCCTTGGCAGCAAGGCCTTGTCGCACGACTCCATTTTTGTTTCGGAATCATCAGACGGCAACGAAGCTCTGGGAGCGTCCCAGGACAGCATTCACGGAAGGGTGAAGTCGCTGCAGGTAGGAGAACACACACCGTCACACGTGCACAAACTGCTGGCTCACACTGATCTTGTAGAGAAGGAGAAAGCGGATTTTCCATCAGGGGGATTAAAAACAAAAGTCTTGCACGGTTGGAGGTTGACAGCGATGAGGAGGAGTTCAATCTTTTACATCTGATGGCTGCAGAGAAGGTCAAGGGTTCATAGAGATCAAGGTTTTAGACTCGCTATTGAGTGGGGTGTCGATGAAGGAATGAGCCAATTGTGAGTTGGATGTGTGATTCACAGGCAGTAAAAACCGATAAATCCAACGGTTATCGAAAAAGTCAGGGAACAAGGTGATCATTTATTTTTTAACTGTTGGCGATGTTTACAAGGGAAGAAAGTTATTTAGATTTTTTTCTGTTCTGATATTTAAAAAAGAATCAATCCACTGTACACTGTACAAGTATGTAGTATTATACAGTATATATATATATATATATATATATACATATATATATACATATACATATACAGTGCCTTGCAAAAGTATTCAACCCCTTTGCATTTTTCATGTTTTCCTGCCTCAAAACGTGGAATTAACATGGATTGTTTGAGGATTTGCGACATGTTATCTACTGAACATGCCCACAACTTTGAAGATTTTGAATTTGTTTTACTGTGAAGCAAACAAAAAATATTAAAGAAAATAACAGAAAAAGTCATTGTGCCTTACTATTCAACCCCCTAAAGTCAATACTTTTTAGAAGCACCTTTTGCGACAATCACATCTAAAAGGCACTTTGGATAAATCTCTGTGAGCTTGGAATATCTTACCACTAGGATTTTTGCCATTCCCACTGCAAAACTGAATCAATCTTTTAGTCTGACCACAGATTTTCTTTTTTTTTACAAGCCACTTGTACTTCTCAACTACATTGTCCCTCTCTTGCTTTGAGAGTTCCTTGGTCTTCATTCAGCCTTGAGCCTTTCAAAAAAGATGTGTATATATGTGCTAACAGATCATGCGACACTTGGATTGTATACTGGTGGACATAATTTCACTGATTATGTGTCATCTGAAGGTAATTGGTTGCACCATAGCTTTTTATCGGCTTCTTCTTCATCTTTTTTTTTTTTTTTTAATCGTTTAATGTAGATTTATTTCTACACGTCACCACCTTAGACTACTGTGTTCTGATCCATCACATCAAATCCAGATTAAAAACAACAGTGATTAATGCTGAAATGTCACAAAATAGGTAAAAATCCAAAAGCACTGTATATAGTAGTGGTTATGGATTTGGTTCCTCTACTATGGACCTATTTAATCAGATCATAATATAAAAAACAAGAGCAAACTTCTTCACAGTTTTCCTGTACAAATATTTACGATACAATAACAATCAAACTCACTTTTCCAAAATGCTTGTATATTTTTTTCCCTCTAAGAAAGATCTTTACAAAGATTACTGAAGTCAAATGACGTGTTAAAGAGACGAACTGTAGGAGCAAAAGCCTGACAAAACAAGTAGCTATTATGGGAGAAGGTAAGACTCAGACAGACAAGATGAGCTCCAGTTCACCTGCTCCACTGAGTTACCTGCAGGAGACTCTGACGCACTAATGAGATTTGCAAACAAAGACGGTATTGTAACAGGAAGTGCGTGTTTGTATAGTAGAGGGAGACAGAAGAAGAATCAATGCTTTAATCTGCTCTTTGAAAGACAGTGAAGCCAACAATCATAAGGTCAATAGTGCATAGTTCGACCGACCTGCTGGTTTCTCTGTGAATGTCTCACTCATCTGTGGATGTTTAACTGGAATTCTGTAGTTCTCGTCAGATCATGATCCATTTACTTCCTGGTCAGAATCATCAAGGACAGTCTGGATAAATATTGTGCCTGAAATTGTTGATTCAGTAATATTTCTTGGTTCTTTGAATTGTTATTTGCATCTATATTATATATATTAATAACAATATCATACATTCACCAAATATCAACACCTGCACAACTTATGATTGGATGCATTTTGGCTTTTAAGTAAAAACAGGTAACACAAGCAAGTGGGTTTGTCTTGGTTCACCAAGACAAACCCACTTGCAGGAAGACCATGAAGTTACCATCTCATCTAAGAAGACACCACACTAACGTATATTATATTACAATATATCATGATATGACCATATTGTGATTACGGATAGGTTTCTCTAGGGGTTTATCCAATTCCCGGGCCAAACACTGAAACACTGTCCATTTTTGAATGAAAGTGATATTTCTCAAAATGTTAATTCTGAAATTTAAAAAAAGTATTTTGTGTCAGTATAATTTTGAGGGTTAATTGTGAGAAAGTGTTGCATGAGGGTCTTTGCCAGGCAAGTTCCGATGTGGCGTGAGAGTGCTGAACTTCTGCTGTCATGACTATAGTTCTTATTTTACACAAAACATTTGATATGGTTAAAATGGCAGCAAAATCAAGTTAAGGCACAAAAAAGTCCAGGGGCCTCACGTACAAAGAGGTTTGTGGATCTTGTACTAAATGCGGTCGGAGACTCGAATCCAGAAAATGGGGCACGTTAAAAAATCTTCAGATGTATGAATAAATAAAACCACTCTTCCTTTGTACATCCAAATCAACGTCTTTGCCTCATTCGACCCTTTCCATGCCCTCATTTACATATTTAAATCATATTAAAATAAGCCAGAGTCAGTGATTTTTCCCTCCATGATCAGAAAAACAAATGAAAACATCAATTTAAACTGTATAATCAGTTTATATTCGTTCATTTAAAACATTTCTGACATGGATCACATACTTAAAAATTAGTGCAGACGAGCTCCAGTGTAAATGTTTATATTTTACATACACAGTTAATAATGCAAATGCTTCATTAACAGAGACGATCAGGGGCTTATTTGAAACATCTTAAAATGGAGTTCAACAAGAAAAAACTGAAAATCAGTAACTTAAAGCGCTGAATAGTGATGACAATGTGAAGATGGTCTGATCGTCTGAGCTTCATATGAATGTGTGACACAGCTGCGCAACCCATGTGCAAATTCTTATAACATTTATATAATAAAAAGCATTTTGTTTACAAATAACAAATGAACAAATAATATCAATCAATCAAATGGTATCTGAAAGCAGAAAACGAGTTTAAGATTTTTTTTTACCAACATGTGATTATGATCTTGTTAAAATCTGCTATACATATACAGCTGCATGAATGAGTTCAGTGGGCAAGTTGTTGCTACTATAGAAATCTTTTTTTAAGATTTCATATTTGTTAGAAGGCTAGTTGGGCAGTGTTGTTTCACATCTTTGATTGTCAATCTCGCTCATGCATTAAACAATACTATTTTAGTTTACAAACTTTAAAGTCCCACCTCACCAGGCAAAAACAGCAAAGTAAAAAAAAAATGTATTAATTTAAATCATCATACCTTCAAAAACTAAATTTCAGTTCTTTCAAATGTAATTTTTCAATCACAAAAAGGTAATTCAGTATTTTTAGTATCAAAGTCTGCCCCTGTTTTGTCAATAAAATGAACTTTATTGTCATGTTTCAAATGTATCATCCAATTGTCTTTTGGTAATTATAACCTGAAGCAAAAGTTTGTCCTCCAATACAACCCAGATGCTCACACGCCTACATGCTTACAAAAGAACTCCTACCTACAAGTGCCCTCTCTGTACTTCTATCTGTCCTGCGTATTTTTTTTTGCAGAGAAGCTGTTTTTTCTAAAGCTTCAGCTTTTCTAAAGTAAAACATTGTGAAGTCAGAGAATGTTTGCGTTACGCAGCTCCAGCTCAAGCAGGCCATCAGACTGGGCTCACCTCCATCCCTCATGTGTGTGAAGCGGACTGACGACACCGGAGCCATGTCGGAGGACGACGGTCTCCCCTGCAGCCCCCCTGAATGCTCCTCTCCTCACACTGCCTCTGTAAATGACTTGTAGCCTCTTCAAATTCCACCGCCTTTTTTTTATTATTTTATCTTACTTATATTTCCATTCCTGTCTAATAGAACCAGGGGCAGAGGGACAGCTTGACTAGTCTGGACAGTCAGGACGAGCAGGTAAACGGATTATGATGCCCTATTGAGAAATATAGATCTATGCAAGATAGGTGCAACAGAGATGTTGCCGACAACACTTGAAGTCAAAAAGGTCCATCTGCAAACAGAAGAGGTCAGGTCAATGTTTGTAGGCTCTTCCCTTGAATCTACTCCTTAGCCTTGTTTTGGGCTAGAAATGACGTTTTCTTTTGTAGGTGTAGGGGATAATCAATCATATAAATGCATAGTTATTTTAAGGTTTACATTTGAAGAGAGTGTATAAAAGACAATTATTCGATTTAATTTTTTTTATAATTTAAAATGAACACTCACATATTTACAGTGTTTATTCATTTTTGTGCTGCATTTAAACCTCTGGCCACTAGGTTGCAACTCGCGTCATTACCTCCCTGCCAAAGGAACAGCATAACCTGCAATATGGCAGCGATCTAGTGACATTGATTTAAAGATACCTGAGTTTATGGGTTTCCATTATAGTCTTTCTGCAAAGAAGCTGCATTAAACTTTTAAAATTGTTCAAGCTGTGCTTCGAACAAGTTTATATGCCGTGGTTTTTAGTGCTGACGTTTCCAAAAACCCTTACCCTAACCAGTCATCAATCTCGGAAGTCTACAACTCAAAGGGAATCGTTGTATAAACAAAGCGGGGCGTGATTACAGCTGGCTATAGGAGAAATGAAGACCATTATTACGAGGTCATAATGTGCTTCACTCTAGTTACTTGGAGAGGAAGACTCAACATTTGGAGTTGGGTTTTGACATTAGTTGCCCTTTAAAAAATGAATTAATTTTTCAGTTTATGAAAGGTGCAGAAGAATCAAACAGGAGCAGGAGATGCTCTTTAGTGAGTCAGAGACAGTGTTTTCATGTGAATTACTGAGGGACTTTTGGAAATTACCGGGAATATAAAACAAGTCACTGAACAACAAGAGCATTTATCTAGTGTCTGATTTTAATAGCAAGGTAGCAACATTGACCGGGAGTGTCAGCTGTTTTAACTTTTAACAAACTTTTCAATTGCTGGTTTAAAACGGCACTACTTGACCAAAAATATGGTTTAATTTTTAAATATTCATGAATTATGTAGTACCACGCTCCAGCTGTTATTTTACAGCGTACCTTTGTCTTGACGACGCACCCGGAGAGGCCAAGTGACCAAACTACTTTACAGAAAGGGTGCATGCTAGTTCATACATGCCATATGGACATTTGCTTAAGGGAAGAATTTGATATTCAGAAAGAAAGTGTAGAGAGAGGATTAATGGTCATTACTCAATTATATATTTGAATAAATAAAATAATACACATTATTATGATGGTGTTTTTTTATGGATATGTGGCATAATAATGTACTATAAATTGCAAAAGTCAGTTGATACAATACTACACTTGATCTCCACAAGGGCATATTGTTAAAATCTTGAAGACACTTGAGTTTACGTATTGGTTTTCAAGTCTGTGTTTTGCAGTGTGTTTCTGAGATGAGTCTGTGTGTAACTGTTTATGCATGCCTGCATGCTTGTGTGAGCTTGTGGGTTGTACTCAAAAAGCTTTTGCGCAATCCTTAAATGGTTCTCCTCAATAGTGCTTGATGCCTTTTTTTTTTACCGTGTGTGAATGTATTCTTTTTTCAATGTTTTTCAAAGGACCACGTATCATTTGTTATTCATGTGCATGTGCGTGGGTGCATGTATTTATGCATGTAGCCAGTCTAAATTCCAGTGGTTTGGCTTTCTGGCAGTTTTTTTTTTCTCAAATGTCTGTGACTTTGTTTCAGTCTTCATTTCTATCCAGAAACTTCAACAGCAGAGGAGTGAACACAACCATGAATTCCATTAATATTCTGCATTATTTTTGTGCATTTACTCTATAGATTCTAAATGTTTCATCACTTTTTTCATCTGTGTTTTGAATGTGTTTGTTGTTTTTTATTATTATTATATCAAGCTTTGTTTCTTACTCACATTTCAGGATGACTTACTGTATGTTTTGAAATTAACTTTTAATAAACATGTAGGAACATTGAATGGATGTAGAGATCATAAAGGTTAAGGAGTTGGCTAAAAATGAAGAGGATAAGGAAGGTTAGAGTAGCCTAGCTAAGGTCACGGATAATGGAGATGGGTTCAAGATCTTTGTTCACGGTGTAGACTGAAGGAGAAATTCCTGAAGGAAGACATCACTTTTGCAGCAATAGGAGAAAGAGGAGTTCCAGAGCAAAGTAGACGAGTTGCTTCATGAAGCTTCATCAACCCTTTTAAATAAACACTTATTTCCATTTTCATGATTACATAATAAAAAAAAAGTGGAGGGAGAAGTTTCAAGGTAGATAACATTATGTACACAAGGGTGAATCTGAGAGAGATGTTGACTGTGCCAGGATAGCGTGTTGCCTGGCAGCACATGCCGGTGATCGGCAGAGGGAGGCTTAAAATAGTAGCTAGAAGACGGTCCAGGATAGAATGGTGGACATTAGGTTACGTTAGCACTGGCACTGGAAGGTCAGGGAGTACTAACAGATGAGTGGGAAAGTAAAACCTAAGTAAGTAAGTAAGTAATATTTGTAGAGAACCTTTTCTAGACCAGGGTCACAAAGCGCTTTATGGTGGAATGTTGAAGTTCAGGAGGCAAAGAAAACTGGGATAAATAAGGAGTAGTGTTTGGACTGCAGATGAAGGGCTAGAAACTATGGCCAGATTTTATAGGGTGTGAGATGAAGTCGGAGAACTGATCTGAGAACTAAAGGGGGATCAAGTAGTTTAGCAAGTTGGACGTGAGGGAAGCTTTGAATGGTATGAAACGATAGAAGACATTTTGGCTGAAGTGTGACTTTTTGACTGCTAAAGTAAAAGGGGCTTTCTAGTCCTGATTTCATTTAGGAAAAGGTCGATGATCATATGTTGAACCCAGGCTAAGAGCACGATCACCAACTTCATGTAGTGTCTGTCTATGTCCAAGGAATAAAGTGAGTTTTTACATCCTGAACTTTTAATGAACACCTCTTTTGTTATTTGTCTCTGTCTCGTGGCCAGCGCTCCAGTGGAGTGGCGAGCCCCCTGGTGGTGATTCCAGCAGACTTCAGTCAAGCAGCCAGTCCTTTTTCATGCTTGGACAACTCTGCTGCCAAACACAGACTCGGTCTGAGACAAAAAGCCTGCAACAAGAGGAAACCTGCCAACGTAAGGACCTCACAGAGAAGCCTAAATAGCAAGATTACCTCGAGTGAATCTGCTAACCTGATTATGTTTCACAAAGATGTTTGTGATGTGTTTGTTTGTGTAACCTGCCTGGTTTTCCTGGTACTGTTCTGGTATTTTATATATTTAGTAAATTTTAAGAATAAGAATGAAGCTCACTAACGAGTAGCGATGGTCTGATGAAGCTTCATGAAGCAGTGTCATGTTTTTTAGAGGTCAGTAGGTGGCGCCATCAGTTTAAAAATGATGTGATGTTTCCTTAGAAGAGTTGTTCAAAATAAAGGTGGCCCAGAGACCGCCATCTAGTGGGCTCTGAAAAATAATGACACTGCTTCATGAAGCTTCAACAGACTGTCAGTACTAACCAGTGGAGAAAATAAATGCAAACAAAAAACACACAAAATGTTTATTTACGTTGTCAACTTGTGCACAAGTAGTTTACTGGGATATTGCCAAGACTTTAACTTCATTTTATTTTGATCTGTGATTCTACCGTAATGCTCCTCACTGACCGTTAAACTGCTGTTTCAGAGGCTGGAGGTTAAAGCTGAGAGTGACTCTGCCGTGGAGGAGCGCCATGTTGTTCCCTTTCCAGCATCATTGGATGGAGAGACGCCAGGTGACAGTTTTCCTCCATCTTTATTTGTGGTGCTGCACTTGGTGGCTCATATTTGTAGCTTCTTTCTTCCAGATACATGTGAGGATAATGATGACGATGATGAACGTCAACTAAATATGGAGATAGAGGAGGATAAGGAGAAACCACAGAAGAAGATTCAGCCCCTGCCTGGAGATAAGGAGGAGACTGAGCATGTGCCAGATGTTTCCCACTCTCCAGACACTTACGGTCTTCCTGAATCAGATCTCTCAGGGGAAACAGCAGAACTCCAGTCTCTGCCCTCCTCCAGATCCTCCACAACAGACAGTCCTGGGTGATTAGACACCATTTCCTGCCTGACCTTTCACTTTTTACTTACTGCTTTGTTTATTATTCCAGGGCCTCCCTAGTGTCCCCTGCTGGTGGGAAAGTGGACCTCTTAGATGGTGACGAAACGGAGAGCATGGAGGATGAAGCCTTGACCCTCGGAGAATATGAAAGCGTGGCAACTGAGGAGAGCACGTTTTTAGAGGAAGTGCTGAACTCCCTCAATAAACCTCATGCTTTAGTAACCGAGAGTGTTGAACAGAAGGAAGAATGTGAAGAAAATGTGGAGTTGGAGGACCTTGTAAAAGAGGTGGAAGATGACACAGATGTGAAGGCAGTAAGAGCAGAGGAAGAAGATACAGAAGACTTAAAAGAACCCAATGAAGGGATGAATGAAGATGAAAAGAAGGAAGGAAAGGGAGATGCTGATGAAGAGAGGGAGGCAGATGAAGAGGAGGGTAGGGAGGAAGAAGAAGAAGAAGAAGAGGAGGTGGTGGAAAGCAAGGAGGAAGAACCTGGCAACTACAAGGTTGATCCCTCCAGTGCCCTACTGTCCAGGCTGAGCTCGGAGGAGAACGACGAAGATACAACACATATCACAACAGTCCCTCTCTGTGATGAGGACGAGGTTAGTGAAGATGAAGTGGACGAGGAAGAGGAGCCTGAGGTAGAACTCTTCATCTCATGTAAAGTAAGTATTACCTTTGTGGGTAGTGTATTTCTATGTATTACATCACTGGTCACCTAATGATGGGAGGAAAATAGTGCAAGAATAATTCCAGTTTTTTTTCCAAGATCAGTTATAGAAACCAAAAACAAATAAATAAATAAATACAAGATCCTCTCAGAGTAGTAGTGGTGTGTATTGGCAAGAATCATACAATACGGTATGTGTCACCATATGATATAGTGTAGGAACAAGGGTATATTTTTAGTACTGCGAGAGTGTCTGAATCTGATGTTACAGAATTAACAACCTGGGGATTCGTTTTGAAACCAAAAAATGTTTAAACATCAGCTTTAAAAACTCCTGGAGTCGACTGTATCCTCTCCTCCTCAGTCAATGCTGGGATCCTGTGGGTTTAATTGTTCCCTGAGCTGCGGATCATGTCAAAACTAATGCCATCTAGTTGCCGGAAGTATTATTGCAACTTTAAAATGGAATAAACGCTGCAATTGTAAATATGAAATCAAATTATATTGAAAAAATAACGGTGAAAATGGGAAAATATGAAAGCCATACAAATAATAGATACTGCTTAAATACATGTTTTGATTACTGTTGAAGGATTTTGAAAGAGTATATTAGTGTGTGGATATTTTCTCACACCCCTAAAAGTGCACTCACAAATGACAGATAAAAAGTGTGAAAAAGAGTGAGATGAAGGTTCAGTAATAAAACTGTTGTTAAAGTGGTTTCAACTGTTTTGCAGCAAGAGGAAGACGTATGTACAGAAGTAGCAGAGGAACCCGAACCGTTCCAAGCGAAGATAGACGTGGAGGAAACAGCTGTGGGGAACGAAGAGGTGGATTTTCAGGAAGAGCGTGTGAACGACGAGCAGGAGACCTCCATGGAGGATGTGACGGAAGAGAGAGGGGAGGAGCAGGAGGTGGACCTGGATGAGGAAATGGAAGAAGAAGAATTGAGAAAGAAGGATGAGGAGCATCAGTTGGAAGAGTGGGAGCGACGAATGAAGAATGCAGAGCAGAAGGTGGTGGACGATGAGGGAGATGAGGAGACAAAAGAAGACAAGCAGGATGATCATTTTTCTGTCAAGGAGGAGATTTGCAATACCATGCCAGAGTGCCAAGAGGATGGAGACGCTGGTTTCATTGTTCATGAAGAGACTTTAGTCACACATGAGGAGGACACTTGTGAAGAGTTGGACCAGCATGTACCACAACAGGAGGGAGGAGAAGAGATATTAGATCCGGAACCTGATGATGAAGAGCAGAAGATAGTTGATGTTGTTGAAATGATAGAAACTTTCCAAAGCAGCTCTCCTGAGCCTTCAATCTCGCCACTTTCTGAGTCTCAACTGCAATCAGAAGAAGAAGACCTCAGCAGTCCCATTGTCCTCACCCCAACCACAGCCGTCACTAAAGTCCACATACAACTAATTTCTCCCAGCTCCGAAAAGCTTCCCAGTCTACCAACTGAAGGTGAAGATCCAGTCAGTCTCTCTGCTCCTCCTAAGGATTCCGAGCACTCTGAGGCCGAAGAGGAGAAGTCGCCCATCAAAGAGGAGGTGGTGGAAGAAGAAAGGAGTGAAGGCCAGTTGTGTGAGGAAGATATCAACCGGGCCTCCTCCGGTCCAGACCAGAGGAAGGTTCGATTCAATATTGCCACAGCTTGGCAGAGATCTCTGTCCAGTGAAGACAATAATGAGACGTCACCGGTGGAGCCGGAGAAGTCATTGGTGGAGCCGGAAAAGTCATCGAGCCCTGATATATTGGAAAGCTCTGAGAGCACCTTTTCCATACCACAGCAGAAGACGTCCCAGGAGCTGAATCTAGCCTCTGAAGGTGAGGGTGGTGAATCACACATGTGCCTGGACTGCATTGGACTGACCTGTCTTGTACAACGTCCTCCGTCTCCTACAGACGTCTTTGTCAAAGTGGAGGGGTGCCCTAACAATCCATTCGGGGTTAAATTGAGAAAGACTTCAGTGCTTTCCCGTCCCAGTCACGAGGAGGAGGTGAGCAAAACGATTTGATGTTGATTATTATTCATCTATTTTTTATTATGCAATCACCCCCAAATGTTGTTAAAAACATCAAAAATCAAAACCTTGGGGCATTTCTATCAAACTGGGGGACGAAATCTGGCCCATTAAGTTATTTTATGTAGCCTGTTGGATGATTATTAAGATCAATTAATCACAGATAATAATAACAGCACTTTTTATATTAAATATTTTTTGACGATAAGATGTTTAAAGTTTAACAGTGAAAATATGATATAATTTCTTATACTTTAGGCCTCTGTTGTGACTCCAGCCGTGTCACATGTTAAAGCAGAGTCTCCGCCGCAAGTGAGTAATAAACCATTGATTCCGCCAATCGCAAAGAAGCCTGCAATTCCCAAAAAGCCGGATGTACCTGGAGACAGTGGAATTAAAACCAGGCGTATCTCGGGTGCGTATGTTCACACAGTGGCAATTTAAACATAAAAGTATTTTCATTGTGTTGTTGCTGGTGTCGTTCAGAACCCGCCTCAGTTTGCAGCGGAGGGTCAAACAGACCCAGCTGGATCTCTGTGGCCAAACAGAAACAACAAATCTACAAGGATCATTCTCTGGATGTAATCACCGTCAAAAAGGTTTACATTTGTTTAGATTATAGCTGCAGCGGTTAATAAGCAATACATGCAACACTCCAAGATTGCTTTCTTACCATGTAACTCTTAAGTGGGTCCAACTTCTGACCAATCAGAACAAGAGTTGCTGATTGACTCGCTCTCTCTTTAGGAGGAACACGATCGGAAGTCTTCACCACCTGTCTGTACCAGCTCAGCTGCTGTCAGTGAACACAGATTACTGACTCCTGATAAAGGTGAGATTATGTCGATGTCTGTCACCGTTGACGCAACAAAGCCAGGTGTTGGATAGTGGTATAATGCTGCCACCTTGTGGTCAGTACTACGTGGTTATGTTTTTTAATATTTAAAGAAATAATATTTACCATTATGAAACTTTTAGTATTTCTTCATATACAACAAACACTTTCTGAATTACCAAAAAGGCACTTTTGAGTTAAAAGGTGCTTATAAAAAAAATATATCTGAAGCCTTTTTACAACAAAATTAGCTGCAAAAGTTGATATCTCCTCTAAACAAAAGTATGGTATGTATTAGTTCTGTATAAATATTCTGATGTTTAACAAAATACAATGTAACATCTCCCTTCTAGTCAAACAAATCTTAAAAGCATGACAATACGTAAGCAGGTACGTATTGTTTAACGTTTATTTCTCTTCAGTCTTCTATTAGTAAAAGAGGTTTTGCACAGCTGTTCTGTGCTTTTAAGTGTCAATTCTCCTTGTTTGCCACTGACACACGTGTCCCAGCTTTGTAGACAGAAAACTGTCTTCCATTTTCTACAACCCTCGTGAAAGCACATGTACTTTTTTGCATTTCCTCTATAAAAGTGCATTTGTGTTTTTGGCATATAATAGCAAAATATATAGAATCCTTTAGCCTCTGAATCAACAAGAACTTTTGTCTCTCAATGTATTACCATTTCTGGCAAAGATACTATATATATCACTTGTGTCAATTTATTGAAAATAAATGTTCTCCTTTTGCTTGATGATGTGTCTTTACAAATTTTCCTTCTGACTGTTTTTTCACTGTACAATAGCGATGCTTTGATGAAGCTTCATGAAGCAGAATTGTTATTTTTAGACCCCACTAGATGGCACTCTCTGCTCTTTAATCTGTATATAAACAGCTACTTTATTGAAACCTCAATTAATTCTATTTAGTAATTTAAACTGTAGGCCTACTGAGCCCTGAAATATTGGACCTTTCTTCTGAAAATGAGCTCATCCCTGCTTTACATAGTTAGAAATGTCCGTGTAGCACTTTTGTTTTAGCCTTTTGTTATTAAATGATTGGATAGAATAAAGTATGTTATGCTCTCACCCCAAATCAAAGGTTGATATGTGTTTTACTCTCCGCAGAGACCCCTGCAGACCTCAGCAAGTCTTCACCATTAACTGAAAAAGATGTTCGATGGATCAGCTCCCCTCCAGCTCCAGTACCGCCCGTGTCTTCAAAATCATTTCCAGCCCCTCCTTGTCCCAAACCTGCTCCTGCTGCCCTGAAAGCTACACCTCCACCCCCCGTGCTTCCTCACCGGGGTCTGTCGCCTTGTGCGTCGGTTTTGTCCCAGCATGTCCACCCACTGTCTTTGGGCACGACACCCAACCTCCCTGCTTGCACGTCCAGAACTGCTCCTGGACAAACGGTCCCCAAAGTACCAGCACAGCGAGGCGTCCCACCACCAGGTTTGGCCCAGGACGAGCCCCCCTGGATGGCGCTTGCAAAGAAAAAAGCGAAAGCCTGGAGCGAGATGCCTCAGATAGTGCAGTGAAATGATGACGTAAGGGGGGGTCCTGTACAAAGAAGGACCTCAGCAGGACTTGATGGCATTTGCACAGATATTACTTTATCACTTCCTGATGTTCAGATGAGGGAGGAAAGTGAATTTCTCAGACACCTTTAAAGCTTTGACCACTAATGTCTTTCTGTGTTGGTTGAGAGTCTCATTAATACATTCATCAGATCAGTTATTATTGCCGAATGCTCCAAACCAACATATGGAGTGTCATTTATTACAATATAACCCTTTTCTGACTAAAAAGCCAAAAAAGCATTTACAGTGATTCACACGCTTCTATGGATCAGGATAAAACCTTGTGTCAAACAGTGTCCATTCATGTACATTTCCATTTCCTCTAGTCCATAATCTTTCTCAAATAACCAGTTTCCGTTTAAATGTTTTATTATATTTTGTTTTGAAATTTAAGATTTAATTTTAACATGCTGTAAATAACAAATGTTACCACGCTTTTAATTTCCCCTGAGGTTTTACCAGACCAACAAAATCATGACTGGTAAAGTTATAGATGTTTGGTTTCAGTCATGTGACTTCACAATAAAACCCTTTCATGGAAATGTAGGTGTGTTTGGTGTTTTTATTAAAAATCCATTTTGGTAGATGTGTTGATAAAAAAGAATGAGAAGTTTTTTTTTTTCAATTGCAAATGCCTTCCAAACAGGGCAAGCTCACTAAAATATTACAAAACTACGTTATTTTATTGTGTCTGTGATGGTTTGATGAGGCCTTGTGATACCGCTAATTAAATGAAACCTCATTCTTGTCAAATGTTTTTTTTAGCTCTGTTCCATCCCAACTACTGTATTCTCTATTCTCTAATGTTGAACAAAATTGTTCTGCCTGCACTTGCAGGAAATCTTTAACCATAAATGGAGTGCTGCAAAACTTCAGGCAAACATTGATTTGGATCTCTGGATATTACACATATTGTTCTACTCCAACTAGTTGCCCAGGCTCTCTCTGTAACATCATGGCAGACAAGTCTCGCTTTCAGACACAATTGCTATGAGTTCCTACTTGATCTGCGCGTATCTCACTTCTTACACCATTCCATTTATTGAAGCACATGGAGAGGCCCTGCCATTTTTACTCGGATCCATATCCAGTTCACACAACTCTGACTCCACTTGAAGATCAGAGTCATACATGCAACATACAACATACTCTTCTTACCTGATCAGAGCCTCAGATTAATATTTCCTGAACAATTTCTTTTATCAAATCAGACACTTTCTGTAGCTTCTTTAGTAGTTAAGAGATGGGTTGATACAGCTGTGTAGCAAAGATACTATATTTTGAGTGTTGTTGTTTTTTTAAAGGCCACTAGATGGCACTCTCTGCTTTATAATGTTCATTCAGATCTTCTAATTCAATGACACTTGTTATTCTTTGCAAACTAAGAGTGCCATCTAGTGGTATTTCAAAATGAAGACACTGTTTCATGATCCATGAAACCTCAAGTTCATCATCAGTTATCGTTAGCAGCATAACACACTTTTGTGGCATCGAGATGTTCCCAGTGTATACTATACTTAAAGATCTGTGAGGAGTGATATAGATTGATCTATATAAAATGTGATGTTTTTGTTAATCACAGAGCAGCTAGCTGTACATATTGTTTGTTTAATCTTCATAGCAGCCACACTTGCTTGAAAACAAGAATATAGTACAATCAATACACATGAAGGGGGATATAAAACCAAACAGTAGTATTTCAATGTGGTTTTTATGCTACATCGACGGAATTCTTACAATTTGGCCCGTTCAATACAAAACAACTGTGAAATGTTATTTCATGACAGACACACACAATAATGAAAAACATTTGTCACACAATCATGTAAAATCACATTTGAATAGAAAATCAAAGCAGGTCAGCACTTTCGCTCCCAAACTTTAGCAAGGCCACGTTATTTTTTAGGAAATCTCTTGTTTTCCCTGCATTTCAATTCATTCCATAGAACAATGAGAGGTGGGAATGCCTTGCTCTTGTGACACTGGTTTTCAACGCTTTCATTTCAAGCGATGATCCTGAGGCTTTTTGTCACATGACTTTCCCTTATTTAAGTTACACATACAAGATAAATACTTCAATAAATATGATGAGGTGATAAAGGAAGCTGACGCTGTCATCATTCCAAACTGGAAGTCCTGATTGGAATTCAGAGATGAATAGTAAAAAACATGGAAGCATTTAACACTTTTGCAGATCTTAAGCCATTTAAGGTTTGTATCAAACAAAAACGAAGTAAAAACTGAAGTACCATGTAAACAAAGTCATGAAAAACAGGATAAGGTCAGAGTCAAGAACAAAAGGAAGCCTTGTCCAAACATGTTACGCTTATTGATTCAAACAGCAGGTGAAGTTTTTTTTAAAGGCTCTTATTTTGAAGTGGAAACGATCCAAAAAGTAAAACATTAGTTGGAAGATTATTTAAGTTAATTATTACTGTTACATGGGGGATACCCATTAGAATCAGTCTTACACAATCAAAAAGCAATTTAAATAGACTGAATGGTCTAATGATGTCTAAATATTGCTGTGGAGAGACATCCATGCTGCTATTGGAAGTTTGTCTGAATCTGAATAAGCTTTTAGGAAGAAAGAGTTTTCTAGTCGAAACAGAATGATACAGAGGACGGCCGTGTATACTTGATATTGAGAAATTGCTTCTGCTGCTTCAACTCTTTGAATTGGGGGGCTTCAACGCTTAAGACGTGCGAAGAAGACGGACGCAACAAAACGTAAGGTGCAACATGACATCAGTTCTTTGTGCGTTAGATGGCAGACCAGGGGTGTCAGTTCCGCTGCTGCTCGAGGGAGAAGGAAAGTCATTTACTGCATTTCACGGAACTTGGTCTTCTTAGCGGTGCCGGCTGTGGGCCATGAAGAGCAGCACTCTGCGGATCCCACTGAGGCGATCCTTAAGGGACGTGATGGCGAGGAAGGGCAGCTGAGCACGACCTTCCAATGGAAGGACGGCGAGTAACCACCAGCACCAGGATGGACCATTTGGACTGGCCTGAAGGAGGCAAGAAGGAATGGCTTAGATCTCACACCTTGCTAAATGACAAGCACTTTGTCCACCTTAATTATATATTTTTTTGCATGTGTGTGTTTATGTTTTCATACCTGAAGCTCAGAGTTTTTTTCAGGCATGGGTCCAAAGTGACCTTCGATACGTTCCTTCTGCTCTGTCTTTAAGGAGTTGACCCAAACTAGAGCCTGGTCATAAACGGCGTCATGCAGAGACTGCAGCTCCCCCATAGCCACGCCCTCCACCTGAAGCACACACACAAAGTATTGATACTTCATATTGCTGTGCAGGAAACCACATCACTCGAGTTCTCTCCCACATACCTTCACATCCTCTAGGTACTCGATTTCAGCTGTATTATATCCATCCCTCTCTTGGTGCCTAATGACCTTGAACCTCCGCCTGCCGATGGTGTCCACCACTGACCGCCCGTCTGAGAAAAACTTGACATCACGTATCTCCAGCAGACACCCGTACTCTGCAAACCTACAAAAGGAGAAAAGCAAAACAAATGAGATACGGTTCCTTTCCCTGCACAGTGGAACGTCGAGAAGATGGAACCCACACGTACCCCTTCAGGTTGTCGCTCAGACACATGCCAAAGCAGTTGGTGCCCGTCTCAATGCAGCGTCGGACCATCAGTCGGTAGCAAGGCTCAAAGATGTGGAGGGGACAGGGCACAGTGGGGAAGGCCATGGTGCACACGAAAATAGGCACATTCTTGTTGAGACTGAAAAGGAAGAACAATTCACTTATTACTGCAAAGTACTACACCAGAAATCAATTGTAAATCGGCAATTATTTTTTTTAAATTCTAGTTATAAATAATAATAACCAATAAGTTATCAACTTATATATACACACACATATATATATATATATATATATCAACTTATAATAAAATAAAGAGGGATCAATAAAGTTTTTTATCTATCCATCTAATCATTTGCATAAAATTTGACTGCAATATTACACATATTTTCCCCAATAATCTCAAACCTTTTAAATAATACATTTATTAAAAGACAAGCATCTGCAACTTAGTCCGTAATAAATTATTTTATCCTTTCTCGAATTTAAACTTTTAATTACACATCTTTATTCCTTTTTTTAAGAAATTACTTTACATATCTTCTTTTTTTTTAATAAAGTTACCACCAAGGTTGTCAATATTATTTTTGTGATTTGTAGTAATGTATAAACTTGGCATTTCCTTTTTGAACTTGGTGTTCATATGCAAGTGCATATCTATGGAGCCATTCATAGGACTTAGTCAAAGGAATCTCAAGGGAGGTAAAACCCGTGTCCAGGTCAGGAGGTTAGTGGGTCAGTCGGTCATACGAAGTGAGTGTCTGGCATGTTAAGATAGATTAATAGGACATACTTGGAAAGCTCATCCATTTCTTCCAGGTGGATTTTCTCTCTTTCTAGAAGCTCAGCAGGAAGGTACTTGGATATTAGATCCTCCATCAGAACGGTCTTACAGTACTGCCTCTGGACAAGGTACTAAAAGGAAGAAGACAGAAGGGAGTAGTATGATTAGATCATTGATCCAGAGAGGGCTCTGATATATGAACTTCATGTTCAAGAAACCAGACGGGTTTGTTTAGATTCTTACCTCAGAAAGCTCTTCTTTACAGAGAGGACATTTGGTGTTGTGGTCCATACATCGCTTCAGACACTGGAGACAGAACGTGTGGCCACAGGGAGTGGTCACCGGCTCGTAGAACAGTCTTGATGAGGAAAAACGAAACAAAGTTTACAACAGTAACACAACAGCCTTTGCACGTGTCAGACTTGAACCCAAAACTCACCTCATACAGAGGGAACATTCCAGATCTGTAGGATCCAAAACAGAAGCAGCCTTTGGTGTTGACGACACATGTGATCCATGGGAATCTGAACACAGACAGTTTGACATTAGTCATTACAACAGATATCAAAGTTACAGTTCCGGGTGTAATTTAGAAGCTTACCAGGCTTGAACTTCTTCAAGTCTGATTCTTGATCCTCCACATCGGAAAGCTTCCGTTTTCTCTTGTGTAAAGCCCACTGGTCAAGGTTGCTGATTGAGGATCTGTCACTTAGTATTTTGCAGCGATTGGACCGGTTGGGTGCGTGAAAGATTGAGGCAAGACTGGAGTGGGAAGACGTCTGGGTAGAGTTCAAGTTCTGAGGGAGAATGTCCAAGTTAACACAACGTAGACTTAACCTTGAAAACCCTTTCGGTGCTTACCTGAGCACCCACGTTGTTTTTGAGATGCGCTCGAGACGAAGTTATGTTGGAGAAGTCCGAGATGTGTTCAGGGACTTGCTTTGTCACTGGGATTAGGAGGTCACTAAGAAGCTGATGGAAAACAAAGGACAAAGTTAATATTTCGAACAACAGATATGTTTGTTTTATTCAAAGGACCTTCAATGCAATCTTAAATAATTCATTGTATAATAAAATAAAACAAATGTTTAAAACAAATTCAAATGTTTTACCTTGAGAGCTTCAGTCTTGGCTAGTCTACAGTCGGGTTCAATGGACAGACATAAGATATATTGACGTAGAGCTTCTTCAGTTCTGCCGAGAGCAGCCAGAGCCTGAGCCTTTCGAACATGGCCCTGTTGAGATTAACAAGACTATTGTTAGCTTCTCCTTTGAATCCAGGCTACTCATGTCCTGGTCTACATACTAACCTTGGTCCAGAGTGGCATGAGTGTGCAGGCCATCTCCGCATCCTGCAGAGCACTTTCATAGTGTTTCAGGCTGGAGTGGATCTGGGAGCGGTTGCTGAACAGGATGTGGTCAGTCGGTGCTGTCAGAGAAATAAGAAGCACCCGTTTAAGTATAAGCAGATGTGTTCATCGTATTTAACAAGCTAACATTGAATAGTAAATTGCATAAGGTCAGGATAAAAAATGGGGTAAAAAGAACAATGAAAATCCAGCGCTGCATTATCAAGGTCATCCACATTACTGGTTTCATAACCTTAAAAAAAGTTATTTGATAACGACACAGTGGTTATGAGAGGGGAGTTTTTTTTTTTTTAAGCTTCTGGCCAGCCTACAAGAAACATGAACACCAAAAAGGAAATCCCTGTTATATCAATTAATGTTGACCCATATTTATGGAATGCCAAAGCCGTTCCATCACACCCGTCAGCCATTACCTTGACACACAAACAACATACCGACCCACATAAACCAACACACACATGACTTGCATTTGGGCTCGGTCTCATTACCACAGCAAAAAAAAATCAGGCTGACCCGGCTTCACTTATCTAACGCCACACCTTATTATGTTTACTTAACACATTCTTTAGTTTTAAAATGACACAGTGAATTAAAAAACACATTGAAATGAAGGTTTGTTAGTTTGAACTTAGAATAAAATAAAGAGGGATCAATAAAGTTTTTATCTATCCATCTAATCATTGGCATAAAATTTGACTGAAATATTACACATATTTTCCCCAATAATCTCAAACCTTTTAAATAATACATTTATTAAAAAACAAGCATCTGCAACTTAGTCCGTAATAAATTATTTTATCCTTTATCGAATTTAAACTTTTAATTACATATCTTTATTCCTTTTTATTAAGATATTACTTTACATATCTTTGTTGTTTTTTTTAATTAAGATACTACTAAGGTTGTAAATAAATATTATTTGTGTGATTTGTAGTAATGTACAAAGTTGGCATTTCAGTAAGCAATTAAGTAAGCATATTATGTTTACTTAAAACGTTCTTTACTTTTAAAATGACACAGTGAATTAAAAAACACATTAAAAAGTAAGGTTTGTTACATTACATAAATTAAATAAAAAATATTAAAACAAATCATTAGTTTCTCAACAACTTAACTATTTTGATCCATCATTTAAAAATATATATATAAAGTGAGTTAACGTTTTTATTTAATGTATTAAAACAACTCGGGTTGTTATTTAAACAAACTGTATAAATGTAAATATAGTGGCTCTCCTGAGCTGGATCTTAGCTGTGAACATCTCCTGACCTGGAATAGTACCCTTGACCTACATTCTCTCGACTCCCGGCTTCACGTTACACAACTAAGGAGGCTGATGATGACGTACTTACGCAATGTTTGGATCACTAGGCCAGCCTGCATAACCACTGTTACCCAACACGTGTTCCCATTAACTTAACCCGGTCCAAACTTTAACCAAGTTAGTTAGTTTTTTGACTAAAAAAAGTACTTACCGATCACGACTGCTTGGTTGTACTTCTCCAGCGCCGCGTGCATCTTCTTCTCGGCGTACAAGCCGTTGCCCTCGCGCCTCAGCTGGCCGGCCTGGCTCAGGCTGGGGAACCACTTGGCCAGCAGGTTACTCAGAACCACGTTGACCCGGTAGTCCGGCACGTCCACCACCCTGGAGCTGTCCCCGCACTCCTTGCACGTGACCGGCACGTCTTTCTTCTTCTCCTCCCTCCCGTCCCTCTCCAGGCATTTTTTACAGAAACAATGTCCGCACGGGAGAGTCACGGGCTCGTACAGGAAGCTCAGGCAGAACCGGCAGGAGAACCGCTGGTGGGCCGCGGCGGCGACTCCGGTTCCGACTCCGGTTCCGACGCTCTCCTCCTGCCGCCGTATCCCGGTGAGACACTCCACCAGGTTGACCAGGTGGACCGGCTTCAGTCTCTCGATTTCCGCCGCTTTCCAGTAAACCTCCAGCGCGTCCTCCAGCTTCCCCCCGAAGGCGAGCGCGTCCGCATACCTCAGCATCAGCTCCAGGCGGCCGTCCTGGTCCCTCGCCCCGGCCAGCTGGCACTCGTAAATGTCCGCCGCCAGATCGAAGTTCTTCGACGTGAACGCCTCCACCGCCAGCTGCAGCATGCCCTCGCTGTCCGTCTCCATGTCGAGAGGGTAGTGACCGGTGGTGGGAAGACGGTGACACCCCTGGAAGACTACCCGGGCGGTCATGGTTTCTGGTCCAGCCCAGTATTATCCACTGATGACATGCTGGACGGATCCGGTGGGGAGAGAGAGAGAGAGAAAAAAAAATGGGTTATGTAAAAAGTTTACGTCACCTGACCGCAGCCCGGCGCTCTCATTGGTCCAGAGCAGCAACGCATTACAAAACAATCTGCCATGTAACAGTTGGAAAGCCGAGACCAGGAGGAGACTGTCTGACCTGCATGTGGGATTCCAGAAAAAAAAACAAAAAAAACAGGGACGGGTCAGCGTCTCTGCCGGGAGAACCTTAGTGACCGAATAAGTACCCCGCCTGGGCCTGTAAATACATTCGACCTCATTCTTATATACACCAAAAATAACTTCTTAGATTAAACTTTTAAAAACTCAATTGACACTCCTTTTTATTGTAATGTGAACTGCTAAAGTGAAATTAAATAGTAATTACACATTGTTTAAAATGTCTTTTAATTATTAATAAGTAAGTAAGTAAGTCATTTTTATTTGTATAGCGCTTTTCCAGACCAGGGTCACAAAGCGCTTAAATAATCAAAACAATATTCAATAAAGTTTATATTTTAAAGTTCAAGATAAAACTGATGACATAACAGGAGTTCCAGAAAATCAAGGAAAAGCCTGAACAAATGTGAAACGTCTTAAGATGTTTCTTAATAACCAAGAAACATGATTTTATTATACAACTACAGGGTAGTATTTCCTTTATAGATAGATAGATAGATACTTTATTCATCTCACATAGAAATTCACAGTTCAGCAGCTCCATAATATGTTACAAGATAGAAACATAAGAGGCATGCAAGTCTACAGTATGTACAGTCTAAATATAAACTGAAACACATGTATAAAAAAGAAATATATAAAAAAGAAAATTTAAAAATAAACGGTAATAATAGTGGAAAACTTTCCTGTCCACCGAATGTAGTGTGACCACTTAAAAGTCGAGCCTGTTTATTTGTGTTCACATTACGCATCAGCCCCTGTTACATGTGCACTACCAGTAACTGGGTCAAACGCCACACTGATGTTTGTGAGATCAGCTTTATCAGTCCATGTTTGGTCTTTTCAAAGACGTGCAAAACAGAGCCCGGTTTTAGATTCTGGCTCAGGTTTTTATAATAGTGATAAGATTAAAGTAAAAATCAATGTTCGAAAGGAATTTAGTGTCTGGAAAATACGGACACAAGAGAGATGTTTTGAGTGTTTCAGTACCGATCACAACAACAACATGTTAATAATGAGGTTAATAAGGTTTAGGATGTTTTAAGCAGAAATGTCTTTTCTTTTGAAATGATTGTTTAGTGTTTGGTTTTTCAAATTCCAGAACAAGAAAATAAAACCCTACTCACAGTCTCATAAAACCAAAGGAGAAAAAAAACAACCCTTCAAGATTAGGGAAGTCTGTAAAGAAAAGGTTAAATTTGGGAAAAATGTTTTCCAGTTTTACCTTTGAATCTCAGGTGTTAAAATGTAGAGGAGAAATAATGAGGAGTGAAATTGGAAATATGATTAAAACACAACTCTTTTTGGAATGGCAAATGTTTATTTAGCTCTACATTTTTTTCCAACTTAAATTGTTCTCAATAAGTTAATACAATTCAAACAACAATTTTCATTGTTTTCTTTATAATATCTTTCTATAATAAACTTTCATCAGAATATTCACATACAAACAAAAATTATCCAGATTATACAACTTTTCTGATCGATTAGCATTTAGTGTTTTCTTTAGAAGTGGGAATCATATTTTGAAGGTATTTTGAGGCTTTTATCAGGGGGAAAACAAAATTCATGCTACATTCATGCAACGCATGGATAAAATTGAAACATGAAGCTGATTGCAATATTCTGTAAAGGTGACTAACTCCAAGAACTAGTACTTTATATCGAGACGTGTTTCATAAAAAGGGGGGAAACAGTTACTTGGGTTCTGTCAATGGTCTCTAGTACGATACCAAGGATTTATGGTTTTTTTCCAATTCATGATTGATACAGGGATTAAATGCTTCAATATGTAGGGTCTTTCTTTCTGATGGAATGTTTATATGTTGGAGGTAGAGGTGATCAGTTGCCTCCTGGTGTCTGCCACATGGTTGTGCATGTGAAGTAAAAGGGTTTAGGGGGGGTGGGAGGGTTTAATGATGTGACCCATCAATCCAGTAGTGTGCTCTCTGTTGAAGTGCTTTGTGCGGCAGGCTGCCTTTTCTTCTTGTAGCTGGGCCAGCGGCACACGGGGCAGCAGTGGCGTCCACCTGAGAGCCAGACAACTATGCAGCGCTGGTGGAAGACATGACCACAGGGCAAGCCCATCAGCACATCCCTGCTGGCAAAGTTCTCCAAACACACAACGCACTCAGAGCAAGGAAGCATTTCGCGGGGCCATGCCGAGCAGTCACAGTGGTGGTGGTGGAAGGAGTTGTCAGCAGGCACACACCCCTTCATCTGCGCCTGGTCAACTGATCCGGGGCATCCCTTACCATGACTACAACACGACTGGGAAGCTGGACACGAAGACCCTTTGCTTTTCTGGCCGCACTCACCGCTAGGTCCACGGCTGCAGGATGCAGCATCAACATGCTCCTCGCAATCTGTATCTGAAGGTGAGCTGTCTGTCTCGGCATCCGTTCCCCCACTGGACCCATTTACACAAGCCCTTCGAAATCTCCAGGTCGGCAAGCTCTTTATGTAGTCCAAGGTCACTAAGGGCCGCAGCCAGAGATCAGGGTAGGCCAACCTCTCGAAAAAGAAGTTTGAATCGTCCTCCCAATCCGAGAAGTCAGAGGGAACCTGCTGCAGAGAGGCGATGGGGAGCAGCAGGTAGGACGTGTACCAGTCCCACAGACTTGCGAGCCATTCCAGGTTAGTGGTGCTGTCCTCCTGAATTCTGTTGCCGCAGCGTCGTTTCTTCTCAAAATAGTCAACAAGCAGCCCATGAGCAAGGTAGGTAGAGAGGAAGAGAGCAGGGTGGGAGGAGTAAAAGGTCCAGTCGGCCCGCACCAGACTGGCCAGCGTGGTGGTGTCTGCGTATCTCAGCAGTTTCAGACTGAAGACGTACAAAGTCTCCAGGTATGGCAGCTGGATGAGACCCTGCAGGGTGTGAAGATATATCGGTTAATGTTCTTTTACAGTATTTTGTACTATTTGTGGTTGTCAAGTAAATTATTCCAAATTCATAATTGAATAATCTCAGTGTTTTTAGGGGGAAGGCAAGGAAAAGCGGGCCCACGGGGGGCCGAAAACCTAATGTAGATTGAAACATGTCCAATTGTTTCAATTATTATCATTTAAAACATATTTATGTATATATTATATCGTATTGCATATGTATGCAATAAGAGAGATTTTCACAGTTTAGCTTGTTTTGCTAATTCAACAGGGGCACAAAGGGAGACAGATGGCCACCATGACAATTCAGAAATCCCATTTCAATTAAATATATACACCATTCAATACATATTAAATAAGGAGGAATTATATGTTTTTCATAAGCAAATCCCTACCAGAACAGGAAGCCAGGACACCAGCAGTATGGAGTTGTAAGTTCCAAGAGTTCGAATCAGAACCACAAATCGTTTGACTGTCGCTCCCTGTGAGGAAATGTTAAATATATTAGAATAAAATACAGGATGATGGAGCATGACATGATATAATAAGAAAAAATAAGCCATGGTTAATGGATGTTTGTAAATGATATAGACTTGAAAAAACGGAAAATAGTCAGATAAAATAAGATGCTTGTTGCCAGGATATATAATGATTATAATAATTATATTTGTGAAATAATAAGAGTGGTATCAGGTAGACATCAGCAGTGTCATGGGTCAGCTATGGTAGTCTAAAAAACTGATGTTTATAGAATCCCGTCTAGAGACATCGTTGTCATTGTTGCCCTTACAGTACTTGGTCGGCCCATTAACAATCGGCAAACAATAAAAAAATAGAGGTTTCATTCAAGGAGTGCGTGAACTGATCGGATTTTTACACTGTGGACATGAATCCAAAGTTACTGACTGCTAAAATAAGACTTGATAGATCAATGTTTGATGAAGAAGATTGATCATATAACATACAATCTGTATTCACCATGATAGGGCAAGAGGAAGAAAGAAGATAAATGGCTGTATTGATGAGGATCTGCCTGATTATACATTTTCAACTATGATTGTTGTCCATGCCCAATGAAAAACATCTTCTCTCCAAAAATGTTTTTTGAATGAAGAGTCTATACTGGTTCATACAAGCATTTTGTTGTCGGACATACAGTACGATGAAAATTAACTTGAAATGTATTATACACATATGATCAATACTCAATAATTCAGTGTAAGAATGGGGAGGAAAAGCAACCTGTGTAATAAACAGATCCATCCAGGCCAGCAAGTTGATCAGGACAAAACTCAGCACGAAGAGATCATTGACCTCTGGCTGCACTGATCGTAGGAACGAGTCCATGGCTGCAAGAGACAGGAACTCCCCCGTGCTGCAGAAAGAAATTAGCAGTTAATTTTTTGTTTGATAACACGACTAAAAGACAAAAAATCTATTCTTTACCCATTGCCATAGCGATAAATCCCTTCAGGCATCTTTAGGATATAGGCGGGAGTCTGAGTCACACCGATTTCTGACAAGCTACTGTGGTTGTCCCACTGACGGACGTCCACAAAGATGAACTCGATCCTGCCAGTGAACTTGACAGAAAGGGAGGAGAAGAAGGCCGGGGGCTGGGGCAGGTGGGCAAACATGAACATTTTGACGGTGCCCGTTGAGCCAGAGTTCCACTCCTCCAGTAGTTTTTCAGTGGAACTGAGAGTTTTGACTCGGTGAGCCATGTGTGAGGTCATCCAGCGGAAGATGGGGTCAGTTTCAATGCGGCGGCCGGTGTATTCCTTTAGGACCACTTTTCCTTTTGACGCCGTTGTCTGCGGGACTGACATGATGAGTGTGGATCGTTGCCAGCCACGCCGCATACAGGACCTAGAGGTCAAGAATGTTGCAAATACAATTTAGGAAGTAGACTTGTGAGGACATGTCAGATGTCTGCCTTCTTGAAAGTGACTTAAATTGCTTTACTTTCACAGGCATCGACACCGTGTAACCATAGTATTTTCACTATTCAACTGAATTTTTTTTTATTTTTACGATATACGTCCAAATATATTTGGTTCACAAACAGTCCGTGCAGCCCTATGCTTCAATAAACAATTTTAAAAAATAAAGATTGCTCAGATAAAAAGTTCTCACCGGTGATCATGGGAACAGTTAAAGGTACCAGTTCTGATCCCGAACTGAGACATTTTCTGCACCATCTTCCCCCAGTTCGAGTGACTGAGCAAAGCCTCACGGTCCTGAGCAATGACCTGCACATAAATAAAGCACTTTAGTATGGACGACCAACCATTTATCTTTGGACAAAGCTCATGTCCTGGTGGGTGGGTGTGTCTTAACTAGATGTCATTCAAAACACAGAATAAAAAGTGTCATCCAATAATTACATGGAATGTCAGTATCAAGGTACAGGAAAATATATCCACATAAAAATGTTCAATTTTAACTATCATTTAGATTTTATCCAACTAAATATCAGAAGTGCCGCTATAGGTGGGTCACAACTGCAGTACTGTCAATTTCCTCAAAGATAGAGGTCTCATAAAAATGATGACAGACTATAAAAAATACTCACAAACTTGAGGTTTAGAACCCTTGTGTGTACTGACCTGGACTAGCCATATCCCATCCTTGGTGTCCTCCACTAATTCATAGAAGTGCATTTCTCCACTGAAGTGTGTGCTGCTGGCATCTCCCTCCTCTGTTTGTTCCTTCTCCTTCTTGATGGCGGAGTACAGCTCCCCTTGTGTCAGCTCTCCTGGGAGTGAAAAAGACAGGAAACGGTTAATTGACACAGATCAAAATATAACATTTGTTTGATGTTGATAACAGTGAAATATTGTTTTTTTATACGTATATATATGAATGCACATTGTAAGCATTTATCATTGTACCCTGTTCTGTTTAAAGTATAAAAAACAAAAATGAACCATTTTCACAAAATTTGATTCTGCTACTCAAAATGTACTTTTATCTGATAACGAATCAGAATAGGCAAGATCCAAATCTGTATTCGACATGGATCGTTTCCAGGGTTTCTACAGCTTAAAGCAAGTTAAAAAAAAAAAAAAAAAAAGATTTCTTGTTAAATATCATTGAAATACAAATTAAGTTCTTGGCAATGAACCAAAAAAAACATTAATTGCATAGGTGATTATTACACAAATGTTTATTTTAAACATTGAATAAATATTACTTTTTAATCCAATAAAAACCTTTCCTCAACCCACTATTTCTGCACAAATACACTGTGTATTGTACACATTGTCTGATACCATCAAAAGTTGTTTGGACAGCCAATTCTCTCAATCTAACACTTTTGAAAACCTGATTTAGGAAAGACCTTTAAGGATCTGCCGGACCCCTGTTTCCCCAGTGTAAGTAAGTGAGTAAGTAAGTAATTTATATTTATATAGCGCTTTTGCAGACCAGGGTCACAAAGCGCTTAAACAATCAAAACAATATTCAATAAAGTATATACTTTAAAGATCAAGATAAAACTGAGAACACAACAGGAGTTCCAGAAAATCAAGGAAAAGCCTGAACAAATAGAAATGTCTTAAGATGTTTCTTAAAGGAGTCAGTAGATCCATCAAGCACAAAGAGAGAGGATCGTTCCAAAGCTTAGGAGCAACAGCCTGAAAAGATTTCTCTCCTCTTGTTCTGAACCTTGTGCGAGGAACCATAAGTAGATTCTGATACACAGACCTCAGAGCCCGAGCTGGGGTGTAAGGCTGGATCAGATCACTGATGTTAGGAGGAGTCTGACCATGAATAGATCTGAAAGTAAGAACCAGAATTTTAAAGTTGATCCTGAAAGAAACTGGAAGCCAGTGAAGAGTTTTAAGGATCGGACAAATGTGAGTTCTTCTACTAGAGCGGGTTAGAATTCTCGCTGCAGAGTTTTGTATTAACTGCAGGCAAGACAGCTCCTTCTTGTTAAGACATGAAAACAAACTGTTACAATAGTCCAGGCGAGAAGAAACAAACGCATGGATTACAAGCTCCAGATCATGTTCCGACAACATTTTCCCAAGTTTAGAGATTTTTCTCAGTTGAAGGAAACAGTTTAGCTGGGATACATTACACAGTAGATTACGTACATTTTTGGAGGCAATTCTTTGAGTCAACTCTATAGAATATCTTAATTCCTGCTATTTGCAAGATGGTAGCTATCCACTCCGACTGTATGTCAACTTAAAAATAGAATTCACCTGCTTGTGTATGTGACAAGATACTTTCTGTCTCTATATTTTTGCAAAACAGCTACAATGTCAAATCACTACTTGAAATGTAATGAACACTAGTTGATTTGTTTTCCACAATAGACACACTTATCTGGTAGATCATTTGTTGGCAGGTGTTCATCTAAGTTACATAAAAGGGAGTTCAAATGTAACCTGATTTCTCCACCAGCTCGCTCACGTCCTTCTTCTCGGGAAGTCCGGCGTAGCCCAGTCCTCGACACTCCAGGATGGTCTTCAGCTTCTTGTAGCTGAGGGTCACCGGGTCCACCAGCTGGGTCGCAAACACACCCGTCTCGTACCAAACTACTGCCTCAAACACCCTGGCCAGCGTGAATAATACAATGAAGTAGAGCAACAGGAAGAACAACTTCAACCACATCTTCAGACAGGGCCGGACACACGTGTTGACAGTGGGAAAGAAAGGGTGGACATTAAGGGGGCATTTAAAGCATCCGGGTTCGGGTTCACAACAGTGGACTCCGCTGGCGCAGACAGGTAGCTTTAGCTTAGCCTAGCAACCGCGGCTAAGGCCCTGTGTTGGAAAACACGAAAGTCGAAGACGATCATAATGGATGCGTCCAGCCGGACCACGGCGATGTCACTGGGATCGACCCGTGTTTGGTCGCCGAGAAAAACATTCAAAGCGCGGAGAAAAGAAAACAACACTATTTGACGGATACTTTTACGTCCACTTCAGCTGCTGATGTACACAGCTGTGATGTCATGTCCGCTTCCTGCCCGTTTTGTAAACAATATACAAAATAAAACCTTCATGACGTGTTTTATTGACGAGGACATCAAAGATGAAACCAAATAAACTATAATCATAGGTGCAATGGTTTTACGTAATATACGTAACATTTGTAGATATAAATGTATTGTAGTTGAAAAAACGTAAAAGGGAATCATCGGTTACCTTTTAAATGAGTTGGCTTATTTCAAATACTGATTTTTATTCTTCTGCAGTCCTAAACTAAAGCATATATTAGTTTAATGCTCATTTTTTTCTTTCTTGACATCTTGAAATATTAAAAAAAGGTAGATTAAAAGCCACAAATAGATTCTGGGCCAGCATTTGATGGCTCAGAAGGAAAAGGCAATGCCAAGTCAAAACTGTCTACAGTGGACAGTGCACTGCTGACAAGGACCACAGACATCCTTGGAGGGTGGGAAAGACAGTTATGGACATCCTCAATTACTCTATTGAAGAGGCAGAGTCAGGTTTGAGAGGCCCTTGGCCAAAAACAAAAAGAAATGCTCCACAGAGTCGGTCCCTAGGACTAGGTCTTGATGCAGCTAAGGTGCAGAGGGTCTTTGGTTTAGTGACCATAAGGCCTCTGCGAGAGAGTATTCCTAAGGTGAAGAACATACTAGAGAGGGTTAATATTACCCTGAAACAAAGACAATGTCCTGGGTCAAGAGAGTATCCAATGAGAAACTGACGACCCCGAAGAGTTAAGAATGTTTTAATCTTTATCAATTAATAAACTTCAACATTGTGAACAAAAGGCAGACATTTATATGAATGATTTATTTAGAGAAAACAAATTCATAATTACATGTATTACTTCAAATGTGGAAGGCACTTTTTCTGTGTCATTAAAATACTTTAAAATACTTCACATAGTGATACATTTTCTTCAGGACATTAAATGCATTCACATCAGATTATTATTGTATCATATTTACATATTCAAAAACCGCTAAAAAGGACCTAAACAAGTAATCTTCTGCATAAAACTGAGTATTTATTCCCCTTTGCTGGATAATTGAATTATCCATTGGATGCATATTCTTTTGATTAAGTAAGAATTTTTTTTATTTCTGTTTTACATTTTGACAGGTTTTTTTTTCTAAAACAGAAATAAAACAGAAATCTTTTTCCACAGAATGCTTTATCTTATAAAATACCTTCGATCAATATACAATGAAACTGAGCTCTCCGATATCATTGTGTTTCAGTTACAGATGTTAATCAACCCTCGGAAAAAGATTGTAGTAGAAATATATAATTTATATTTTAAAATCATACTTTTCTTTAGTGCATATTCTCCATATGATTTTATTTGACTTTATGGACCATGGGATTTTGATGGTGTTTGGATCGGGGAAAGGATAGACTATAAATGTAGAGGTTATAAATTATCAAAAATATATAATTTGCTGTTGGGCAAACTTTAAATTGAGTTGTGCATTACTGTTGGTTTTACTCCACTCTACTCTACTCCCACAATAATGGTTGGACTCTGCAGCAAAAAAAAATTGGAAAGATCTAAGCCTTGATTACAGGTAAAGAAGTAGAAAGCTGCAGGCTAAAGTATTTGAAAAATCAGCTTTAAACTCTCAACTTTGACTGCGATACCATTTTGGTCCATTTAAAGGATTTTGTCGTTTTACTCTCGTGCGTGTGTATGCAATAAGAATTGTTATTTTTCTCTTTGCTCAACTTCACACACCTTCGTGAGTAATTTGAAATGGTACATTTATTTCAGTCGATGTGGGGTCTGGTTCTCTTGTCTGCTCACACTAAAAAACAACTATGAATATGTAGCACAGCAAAACTAATTTCAAAGATTTTAAAACCTGGCTCCAAAGGACGGTCTGGAAAGTAGTATAAGGTCACTGTGAGGCATTTGTGTATGAGGTCTTAGACTCGGATATGAAGAGTGGAATTGAGTCGGTTTTATCATTCGTTTGGTTTCTTGTAAGGATTTAAACCACACTGAACTGACTGACCTGTGGATCAGTTTGGAAACAAACCAGATTGAATGAATTGAAATGTGGACACGACTTCACTCTTGTCTAGACACTTGTCTGTATTTCCGGCAGTTTTGGACCAGGGCACACAGGTATCCACTGTAAGTTGCTCCTAGTAAAGGTTGGGATACTTGAGGCAGAATCGGTTGAATGCATCATAAATGGCCTCTCTGGAAAAAAAAACAACAACAGAAATTTCTGTTAAAAACATTTAAAAGAGCTGTACACAGCAATTTTGACCATGGATGTTAAAAGTATCAATTTTCTGCTCAACACAGGACAATTATTCAACACAGGCTTTGTGCCTTGGGTTACTCCAACTCTGATAAAACTAGTCTGGACAAGGTTACATATAATGAATATCTGGGAATCCTGACAGAAAATACTCTGAAGTCCTCGGACCCTCACTGCAAAATAAGTGGCTCAACATAATCAACTCTTTGACTACTCCAAAAATATGCACATCTTAAGCAGCACAAATCAGTTTTGTGAACAAAATCAGTAACAATGTATAAATCATTTTAAAAGAAACAAAACAAAAGGAGAGTAAAGTGTTTTTGTGTTACCTAAAGACATTTTGTTTAAACAAATAAGCGCTGACATGTCCTCCGTTGAGATAGCGGACTTCACAGCCAGGCCAAATCTCAGGCAAACTAAGTACTCCAGCACGTGGGATGTATGCATCTTCTTTAGCCTGGACCACAATGATAAGACCGGGATCAACTGGAGCTAGAACGGACACAGACCAATGACAGATCAAAGACAGATAATAAACAAATACCAATTTTGTTGTTTAGTCATCATATAAAATGGCTTTTAGTGCTGAAATATAATAATACTGATCGTAGATGTCACCATCTTATGTTTCAGCTATTACGCTGAACAGGTGGTCATGGGTTACAATCCCCAATCATTTTCAGTCACTTTGAGACAGTGAAGTGCAATCTACTGTATAAGGTGAGAAGTGTGTCATAGACCTACCAGAGAAGTTGGCCATATGTGTGCACTCGTCCATCACCCCCTTCATGAAGTTTATAGACTCTCTGTGTAAAGAAGGACGCATGGATTCTGATGTTTCCGTCTTCTGTTTGCCTCGCAACTTGTTTATCTGAAACCTTTGAAGAAAAAGAAACGTTGACTTAAACAACCTGAAGAAAACTCTAATTCAAACACTTTTTGTTGAGAATATTCGCTAGTTGTTGAACATTTCCCAATAAGTCCTCTAGATGTCGACAAAACTATACTTAACGTCATACAACATTTTTTGCTCCCATTTCAAAGAGTTGAGATAAAATACCTTATACTTTTTCTGAATGAGAGAAATAAATAAGTCTGTCTCAATCTTTGTAAGCGAGCTGATCTTCACTACGTCAACTCACAGATGCAACATATCAAGATATAGATAACATGTTCATTGCACTGGCAAGGCACTTGCTACACAACAGCAGAAGGCCATTGGTTTTCTGTGGCAAATTAACATCCTCCTATATCTCAACAAGGAGAAGGTTAAAACTGCTGGGAGGTCTAATGGCCTCTGAGAGGCAAATTGGTATCCCTTCATCTCATGTATACTGTAAATATGACAAAAGTAAAATGTTTGGATGCTGCCCTCTCTGGGCCCATCAGCAAATGAGTTCTAGTCCATTTTGCTTATTTCATTAGGAATTTATCTCTGACATTTATGACATTTTCAAATTGGGGGTCGGGCTGTGATCAGTTATTGTGCTGCAACTTAAGAGATTGAGATTCAACGTGAGCCCACAGATGAAACCACCACATATTTGACTTGTTCTTTGTCTTTGAGTTGAGCTAATGTAAAATGGGAGCAAAAGTATTGTACAGTCCTTGTCCAGTCCAGTCCTTTCATGCAAAGTTGTAATAACGTAAGCTCCATCCAAAAACCAAATGAGATGTACATCTTCTATTTTATGTTATGATCTCTTCATGCATAGGATGGTTTCCATTTTGTTACCGTGTTTTTTAGTAATTTAAAGTGTTTAGTAATAAAGGATTATGCCACATGTGAGTGGATAACTCTACAATTTCCAAATCTCAGAGCAGAAAACTAGTTGATTACCTTGTTAAAAAGTCCACGCCTTTTGCAGTGTTATTGGTTGATGTTATAGAAGGTTCTCCTTCTTTTCCAGCTTTATTCCCTTCAGTGCTCCTGCCAATAAACAATCTTGATCCTGCATCAGGGTCTAGTCCAGACTTGGAGTACCATTCCATTGAAGATCTCTCAACTAATGTCAAGCCCAGCAGATGTTCTAGGGAGTCCACAGATCCAGGTGAGCTCTTCATCAGCTCTTGAGCCATCTTAAATGAATCAGCCTAACATCAGGAGACACAAGGACAAGTTGAAGAGCTTATTAAAAGGGACATTTTGCCCCATTTAATGGAAGTAAAAAAGTAACCATACCCCACAATAATCCAACATCTTGATAATTTCTTCCTCATAAACAGAATTCACGGCATACTGCTTCTCCAACTCGGACCAGTTTACAGCCCGGCTTAGCACTCCCTGTAACACCAGACACAACAGAGATTTTATAAATGAGAAAACAGAAGATCTAAAATTCTTGCTACAGTGGACTTCCCTTTTTCTGCACTTCATTTCAAAGTCTTTTTCTCAAATCCCTTCGACAACAAGTTGTGTTTTCTGAATGATTTTAAACGCCTGTGAATGGCCAAGCATCCAAAAGAGCTTGAGAGGTATTGTAAAATGGATTGGACTCAAGAAACACATGCTTGTTATCGTTTAAAGATCAATTGAGGAAATATTCATTTTTTTAAATTAAATAAATTAACGAAAACCCTCTTTTTTCAATTCAAAGCATGAAGCCATTTCAGACCATTCAGAATACATTTAGGAATAGCGTGGTAACACAAAGAAAAGGTTCATTGAATTTCAAGACATACTAAATCCTTTGTAAATAACTTTTGATCAGGGAACACACATTAACCACTTCTACCTATTTACAGTATATAGTATTTAATAAGACTTTTTTTTTTATTCGCGTCCAGTTTAAATAACTTCATTCTAACCCAGGATGCTTAACCCTTGTGTTGCCTCTTGGTCAAGGTGAACGACCTTACTGGCTTCTAGACATACATACTGTATGCAGTGGTGGAAGTCGTTCATCTTGAACCAGAGACAACACAAGGGATACCACAAAAACATTTACAAATGTTTAATAACCATAATGTTAACCTAAGGTTTACTAAAAATAAATCATAAGTGTTGCCAAGAATATTTATTATTAGTACCGTATTTTCCGCACTATAAGGCGCACTTAAAAGCCTTTAATTTTCTCAAAAAACGACAGTGCGTCTTATAATCTGGAGCACCTTATATATGAACATTACCTGGTGGGTGACTTGTTTATAAACACTTTCATGACTCTGCGCCGACTGAGCCGACACGCCGTGGGTGGGATTACATCATTGCGTCATCACGGGGTGGGATTAAGGACGCACGTCACATCATGGCGGACGTCTATGGAGTGAGATACTGCCACCGGTTTGAGCGAATGTGTATTGTGTGTCTTGGTTGTTGTTCAGTCAAAATCACTCTGCTGCGCGCTAAACTAGTCATACACACGCGTTCATCATGTCATACACGCACACTCTAGCCGTCATACACGCGCTCAACTTCACTGTCTGCTCACAACAAGTCCCGCACGCTGCTGATTGAAGCCTTTTAAACATCATTTGAACATTGTTACCATAGGAGTGAACGGAGTTGTCAGAACGCTTAATAAAGTTTGATTTTATCTGACTGTTTTGTTGACATTCCCTTTAGCACAGCTTTATCTAGTGGATGCATAACGCAACCGCAGTCAAACGCTTGACTGAATCTTTTATTCTATGCGCCTTATAATCCGGTGCTCCCCATTTATGAAAACAGTTCTAAAATAGGCCATTCATTGAAGGTTCGCCTTATAAGCCGGTGCGCCTAATAGTGCGGAAAATATGGTATCCACAATATAACACTGAGACACTGATAGTAAAATTAAAGATGGCAGGTAAAAGAGAGCTGCAATTTTTCAAACAAAATATTTCCCACTAAACAAAATTCTATGGTGGATTTATGCAATTACAAAACAAATTAAAGTCAGTCCTCATTACCGTGGTGAAAACACTTGAGGCAGTGGACCAGGACAAACATGGCACCAGAGGGATGGGCTTGGGCCAATTGGTCACCGCAAGGGATGCCATCTAGGAAAATAAATCATTTGAAATGAACCTTTAAACATAGTGACTAATGTGCGAAACACAATTCTGTTATAAACCCTGCTCCTTGCAAGAGGCATATCAGAAAAGTTGTTGACACTTACGTATCCTCCCATTGAAATGCCTGTCATTCCGAGTGGTGAGTAACCCTCTCTTTCAAGCCAACGGAGCAACACGGTCGACTCCAGGATGAGAGCTCCTCCCATAACAAACAGGTCGGACACATTCCTCAGACAGGATCGGCTGAGACAAACATAATACATTGAAAATATAAAAAAAAAAAAAAAAAAAACTGGGTTGACTGCAAACTGGTCATAAAGAGTGCCCGTTCAGTTTCGTTGTACAATGTTTCGTTTTTTCTTTGGAAATGTATTCATTAATGAACTAGTAATTTGAGTAAACTTACCGTTGGTCTTTTGGTTTTCTGTATCCATGTGAGGCTAGTCAAGGCATGCAACATTGGCATTCTTTACTTTTCACGATACAAGTTCATGTGGGTGTCTCAGGTAGAGTGATGACAGGTTTTTTGATGGAAACTTTTAATCAGTTCTAACAAAGCGATAGCTATAATCTTAGCGCATTCCTTCTTCCAGTTAACACTGGAAACACAAAAAGTGTTCCAGAAATCTGAAACTTGAGAAATATTCCGAGATAGAATCAGTATTTACACTCAAAGAAAAATATTTTTCTATTGTTTTTCAAAACTATTCAATCTGGCACCCAGTTTTAAAAAGATTTGAACAGTATTTGCCGAATGTGTGTTGACAAAATAACAATTCTACACAAAACCACTCATAATAGTTTGTGTAGAAATGAAATGAAAAGGATATAATATGGGTTTTCCAGAAGCAGCGATGCCATTCCTGCCTCTTTAATCATTGGTCTGGCCATCAGAGTCCTCCGACGCCAGAAGAACTGAAAATAACAAATAGTATTGTTAAATAGATGGAATGGAAATAAATACTATTGATTCATAAAATACACAAATGGATAAATATTATGATTTTTCAAAGGTATTATTTTTATTGTTCTTTAATATACTGTTTATTTATACACAGAACATGATGACAAAAAAAAATGCAATAATTGGTCAAAGATGCAATTACAGAAGTAATGAAAGAACAAAGATCTCCGCAAAATAAAATGAATAATTAAAGAAAATAAAAAGCTGTCCAATTTTCTTATGTATATACTATATATATTATTGCAGCAATTCTTTTTTTACTATGTCCACCTACTCTGTTTTCATTTATAGTTGAGTTTTACGTATAATCCACTTTATGGATGCTAGTAAAAGGACAATCGATACATATCTACCTCAGCAGGTCATGTTTGAAGATAAATCAAAATCAATATCAACTAAAACTAATGGACTGATGCAGAATACTGGAACACAAATTGCCACCAGTGACGTTAGTTTTACATACATTTTATTATTTTAAATGGAGTGGCCACAAAATGGATTGTGAGATTGTCAGAATCACACAACCATTACTTGGCTCATCCATTATACTAGCCCATTTAAAAGGATGCCCTGTGTTGCAAATCCAAACAAAATAAAACTTAACGAATACAAAAAAAAGTCTTGTTGATTCTACGAAAGATTAAATTGCAATAGAAAAATCAAGTCACGAAGAATCTGTTAAGATTTTGTCACAGACCTGCTTTAGACATGAAATTAAATAGTGTTTGGTGTTATCAAGCCGAAACATGATAAACATGACCACAGATATATAACATGTGCCCTGAGTGACTATCTGTCTTTTATCTGAACTTACGTGGTCGCCTGTCCCAGCCAAGTGTATACACACCGGTCTGCTACCTCTCCACTGCTTGGGAACAATGAACTGGAACCTGAAAGAAATACAAACATTTTATAAGCATTTGAAAATAAATGATGAACTTCAAAACACAATCTTTCTTTTTTTATTTAAATATCTTAGTATTTTAGGGCATTTTAAGGTTTCCATCTAGGGGTGGAATATATATATAGTATAGTTAAATATATATATAGTACTATCACTCCTCATCTGAACTGAAACAATTTCACCCAAAAACTAACATATTGTAACATAACGCAACTTTGACAAAGTGCATTTATTTTTTATTTTACCATCAACATTTTTTTTGTCACATAGTTAAATAGAATTATAGAAATATGTTTAATCCCGTTATAAATGTGATTGCTCCTGATATTTGCCACCCTGCTTGTTAAATCCATGCCCTCATTCGCTACCTATTTCCGCTGATCACCAATGCAGGTTCAGTATTTAGCATAAAATGAGTTTCTTAAACATTATTTTATAATCAAGACAAACTCTTAAAATACAGAAGTTGTTAACAGGAATCCAGAGAAGTGAGCTTTGATTTTGAACCTTGCTTTGACAGCCTCTGGCGGCAGGATTCCAGGGACCAAGTGTTCCAATGGAGATATGAAGAAGCCATCATGTATCAGGCAGTCACTATGCTCCTCTGTCTGGATAGATGTAGAAATAGCTGTGAGACGGAAAGCTACACTTTGGGAAGGAAGGTTACGTGGACAAGAAAACATACCTTATTGATGTAGACTGGGAAGTCTTTAGGCACCAGGGACTTGCATCTCTCTCTGTCTGCAATAATCTTGCGAAACTCAAATATTCTGAAAAAGGACACATTATAAAGTTCTTTTCACCACCAATACCAAATTCAACGTAGATTTAAAAGAAAATATATTTATTTCAACAACATCTTCATGTAAAAAAAATAACTTTTTTAATTTAAACATTGAATTTTATCCAGTTTTAGACCTCTCTCTCTCGCAAATTGATTTTAACACATTTGTTCAAATTATATAAATACATAAATAAAAACACTACATTTTCATAAAAGTACAATTGCATCAATTTTTAACTGACCACACAGATGTCTAACCATCTTTTTTTATATTACACATAATATTAATTCTCTTGTACCACCACCTTTGTCAAAATACAGTTGAAAATCAAATTATATCCTGTAGTTTACTTTTAGCTGCTCCCCAAATTAGATATACAACTTACATTTTATAACTGCTGCACATTGTCCTTTTAAATAAACTGAAACTGTGGATTCTTACTTTAACATGTAGTAAGAGATAACATTTTTGGATCCCTAACCTCTTGAGGTCTTCAGGCTTCCCCCATCCCTCAATGAAGAGTTTGGTGAGGAGCAGCCTTCTGTAGAATACATCCAGTCGACTCACACCCATGGGCCAGCACCAGGCATCTGCGCACAAACACATACACATACACACACATACATTTTATTTATAATACCACCTATGGCCCTGTGCCTGTAGCATTCCTGTATTTGATGGGCCTTGTACCAACAGATCATTTTAAACTTTAAAAGTACAGTACACCGAGTCAGAATCCACAAACGTTCTAAACAAAGAAACACATTCTTTCTAGATAAACGCTGGCCAAAATACTTTTCGCAGTTGCATGGAAGGAGGTCGTCAGGCCAAAATTGATAAACATATTTTAATATGAACAACAAATCTTCTCTTAGAAATTATTACATATGCAATTAGGGAACAAAAACATGGTTTTGATTCAATATTGGGCACTATCTTGCATACAAGATGTTTCTCATATGTTGGAAGTGCCTATGAAGGGTGACGTGGACTGCTGTTTATTACTTAATATATTTTATATGTACCTTATTTTTCCCCCAAATATTACATTTATTCTATATTTATATCATTTTTATTTTTTGGTATGTTCATTGTAACCTGAACGATCTTCCTCTCTCTTTGCGCTTAATGGAGTCTACTGACTCCTTCAAGAAACATCTTAAGACGTTTTTATTTGTTCAGGCTTTTCCTTGATTTTCTGGAACTCCTGTTGTGTTATCAGTTTTATCTTGATCTTTAAAATATATACTTTATTGAATATTGTTTTCATTGTTTAAGCGCTTTGTGACCCTGGTTTGGAAAAGCGCTATATGAATAAAAATTACTTACTTACTTACTTTTTTATTTGTCCTTATCATGTGATTAAAGGCTCTCCCCATTTGTTTTGGACAGCAGCAGATGCATGTTAATGTTTATTTATACTGTTTGTCTATAAAATAATCAAACAGATTTTGTGGGATTAAAAACATTAAAAAAAAAAAAAAAAACGTTTATTGCTGGTAGAGTGAAAAACGAAAACAATTGAACAGTTCTGGAAATACAATGTAAAATAAAATACATTATATAAAAATGAAATCAGATGAATACAATTGCAAAAAAAAAAAAATCTTGTGAGCTAGTGAGTGAAAAGTTAAGTTATATATATTTTATCATTTTTAATATTTGACATTGTATACAGTTAGGAGCTAAGAGAAGTAAAAATATACATTGTGATACCACAGCACGTGATTACTGTGACGTCACTGTTATGCCGTCTATCTGAAGTTCAATATTCAAGGTTTGAAAATAAAAGTCCAGTACATTGTTTATATATTTGTTATATATTTGTCGTCATTTTGTTAAAAACACGAGATATGACCAACGTGACGTCACTATTATGTGTGCAGTTCTGTCCGCCTGGCTAGCTTGCATAGCGTACCGTAATAACGACAGTAAGATGTCCTTATATCAATAAAAATATAGTGAAACTAACGTAAGAAAACGTGGAATTGGCGATTTCTGTCCAGCTTTGGTCTAGAAATAACACACGTTATGTCATTTATTGCTGCAAGTTTGTTTAAAGAACAATATTTTATCCCGTGTCCTCATTTGAACTATTGTAGCATTAGCTTACTTAGCTGTCATTCATTTCGAAACATAGACGGAAGTTAGGCGGTCAGGTCAACAACCAGACATCTCGTCATCTTACCTCACGCAGAACACAAACTTAAGTTAAAGCTAGTCGATCTGTCCTTGCACAGCTGGCAACGACCTGACCGCACAGTGGAGCTTGACCAGCTATTACGTTTAGAGTGCACGCACATCAAACTACTTCCTGGTTATTTTCAAAATAAGACTCGTTAAGGTTGACTTCTATAGTGCAGAAAACGCACCACGCCTCGTTTGATTATATTGTTTATGACAAGTAAATAAATAAAGTGGGTATAAATTCACTCAACCATAGTCATGGGACAGACTGTAAACTAATTTCCCTTTAGGAGACTTTTTTTTTTTTTTTTTCAGCTGTCAAGCAAAACAAAGCTACATTTTTTCAATTTCCAAATGTTTTTTACTAAAATCCTATTGAGGGGCAGTAGGTTTTCACATAAATTATGAAACAGAGCACACAAATCCTACAACAAAAAATCAAGAAACATTAGGGGACTAATTAAATTTCAATTGTTGTTTCCACATAAACTTTGACTTAATACGGGCCACATTAATACGGAAAAAGGGCTGCATGTGGACCCCGGGGCACACTTTCAAATCTGCTCTAAACAGTGTGTTTTTAAGATATTAAGACAAATTCAGAAGCTGTCCAAGAATTACCAGAACAAGCTTCCCCACAAGAGGACAGGAAACACTTAAATTAACCCAACATATAATGAGAATGCAATTTCATATCAGAATCAAAATAAATAGCCATCTTTTATTTCATAATTGACATTTTCAATAACAACAATAATAAAATGAATTAAAAAATGTAATAAATAAATGGACACATCTTTACACCTTCTTCAGTATATTTAAGAAGACATATAACCGACAAGTTTAAAGCTCACTGTTGGCTTTCTTAGGTAAATACTGGACCTTTTTGGACAACTTTTATTATCACACACAATTCTTTGGGTTTTTTCTTTGTCATCATCAAGCGAACAACTTAGCTGAGCTTGCTTTTGGGGGCGATTGAAAAAAAAGGAATTTGTAGCAAAGCAAAATTGTATCAGGTACAATAGTATCTCCCGTTTATCTGTGCTAGGTGTACTGTAAAGCCAATAAGACATATTATAGGCGCTAACTTCTGTGAGAACAAATCAATAAAAGAGCTTCCATGAGATAATTCTACTTTCTGGAACTGTGATGTCATTATTCTTACACGACTTCATGTTGTCACATGGGGAGTTACATTAAGAGATGCATCTAAAATTAATGTCGCCTTGATTTCCTTGAAGCCTTTGGAGCGACTGATGCTTCTGAAAGATGTTGGGTTGACTCTGAAAGCCTGTCCTTGCTATCGACAGACCTCTGTAAAGGATGCTCATGTGCTTGCTCATGTTTGCTTCTGTAAACAGCAAGCTGCCTGGAAAGCTCAAGGTTAAGGGTCATTTGATTATCCAGCTCCATCTTAAGATGTTTTGAGGTGTCTTTTTGTAAGACTGCATTTTCTGCTATTTTCTGTTGAAGGTTCTCTTTTGACTTTATTTCCATTTCAAGTTTTTGTTGTAGGAGTGCTCCCTGGCGTTCAGCCATTTGACACCTTAGTAGTATTTCTTCTTGTTGGTCTCTGGGCCCTTGATACGAGGTGAAAGATGGCATTTTTTCTCTTTCAGATGGATCTTCAACCCGAGGATGACCATGGTTTAAAATCTGTGCTGCTCTTGCGTCCTCCAATTTTCTGATCAGTGACTCGCATCTTAAATCTCCATCCCTCTTAAGGGCAGCAATCTCGTCTGTGAACCTTTGACGGATAGCTTCGTTCTCAATACTCATAGCATGTATGAGGTCACCATCTTCTTTCACTCTCTTCTCATGGGATTTTATTTTGATGTCTAGTTTTTCCTTAAGGCATTCAGCCTGTTGGTCTACGGTCTGAACCTTGATGCTGATTTCATGATGTGATGTTGTCAACCTTGTTAACTCCTGGCTAAGAATTACATTTCTGTCCCTCTCAGCCACAAGTTCAGCTTTATAATTCTGTTGGCTGAAAAGCTTGGACTCCTTCAACTCCCCGACCTCCCTAGAGAGAGACTGTTGTCTGAGTGTGGCATCTCTCTGCATTGCAGCCATTTTGTTGGCCATATTTTGTCGTGCCACCTCCTTCTTAGCTCTCCAAGCCTGAAATCGCTGCTGGTTTTCTTTAAAAATTTCTGCATTAGACTTGCTTTCTTCATCAAGTTTCTGTTGAAGTAGTGTAGCCCTGTGTTCGGCATTTTCACTCTTAGTTGTAAGTTCCTGGTGTGAACATGTTATTTTCTCTATTTCTTGGGTTAAAAGTAAGTTTTTGTCTTTCTCTGCTCGTAATTCAGTTGAGAATTTCTCTTGATTAGTCATCTGAGTCTCTTTGAGCTCTTCTACCTCTCTTAAGTGTACCTCTTGCTTCAGGGTTCCATCTCTCTCCAGTGCGACGACTTTTTCTGCCATTCTTTGGCGTAGAGCCTCCTTGTCAGCCCTCGACAACTGAAGTTGCTTAAAGTAATCTTGCACTCTTTCGTCGTTGGATTTGATTTCATTGTCAAGTGTGTCCTGAAATTGTGCTGCTTGCTGTTTAGCTGTTTCATAATTGACGCTGAGTTCCTTGAAGGATGCAGATGTCCTCTCCAGTTCCTGACTAATGTACAAATTCTTGTCCTTCTCCGCTTTGAGCTCTGAAGTGAATTTCTCCTCCCTGGTCATCATGGACTCTTTTTGCTCCTCTAATTCTCGTCGCAGAGACTCTTGTTTCATTGACGCATCCCGTTGCATTGCTGAAATTTCTTCGGTGAACTTTTGACGAAGAGCTTCCTTCTCTACCGTAAATGATTGATAACTTCTCAATTCATTTTCCACTTTTTCTTTGTTAGTCTTCATTTCCATATCAAGACTCTTCTCAATCCTCATGTTTTGCAGTTTAAGACTCTCACATTTAAGGACAAGATCCTGGTGTGATACAGTTAGTTTTTCCAGTTCTTTGACAAGACGTGAGCTCTTGTCTTTCTCTGCTTGAAGATCGTTGCAAAAATTCTCCTGCATGATTAGCTGATTTTCTCTAAGTCTTTCTATCTCTCTGCTAAGAGTTTCTTGCTTCAGAGTGGCCTCTCTCTGCAAGTCTGCCATCTCCTCTTCCATTACTCTGTAAGCGGTTGCTTGTGTGGATGTCATATTCTGGAGTAGGAACCAACCAGGCGAAGACTCTGGGCCTGGGTACTGGGTCTCACTTTGCTGGTCATTTGTGTCACACTGCTGTGCTGCATTGTTTTGATCCTGGAATGCATTGGAAAGATCATACAATGCTTCCCTCGAATCATTGGCCGACTGGGCTTGTCCACTAATGCTGTTCACCAAAAAGTTGTATGAAGTGCCAAGAAACCTTTGTGCCAGACATGTCTCCCCCAAAAAACTACGTAATAAATGGGGTGGAGCGCTAATGGCACGTTTTGAGCGCGTTGCTGGAGTGTAACTAGTACGTCTTTCCATATTCTTCACCTATGAAAGTTGACAGCATATGCTGTCTAGTCTTTCACGTACAATACATTTGGCAGTGTTTTACTATTTTCTTTAAAAGATAAAAAGTATTTCTGGCCTTTTCATTTAAGCTGTTTTATTAAATTTATATTAAATAAAAACAAAGTAATGCAACATCAGTGTCAGCTGTGATGCATTATAGACAAACGAGAATCACAGCTGCTAATGTATCATCAAAGAGAAAATAGATCAATATACATAGAGACATGCTAACAGTTATCTTTGGCTTAATTTTACTCCAATTTTCCCTACTTGGTTGATTCCAAAATAAGCCTCAAGAATAAAGTATTATCATTGTAATATGACATCACAATGATGTAATTACCTTTAATTTTAGATATAAAAGCAAGCAATCTTGACTGACTCTACAAACGGCACAAATCCAAAGATGGAGGTTGTGCATAACCACCAATCAGGGAAAGGGTTGTCGTGTTCTGCACGTACAAATTGAGCTGAGTGTATCTCAACACAGGAAAGAGGAGGAGGAAGGAACAGGATTGTTAATCATGCAGCTCTTAGTGTTCAAAAGTGAATGAAATTAGCAATCATTTTAAATCTATAAAACTGCACACCTGAATAAACAATCATGTATCCGAGTTCAGTTATACAGTTTGTTGCCAACTGGATGAAGAACTTCCCTTACACCATTTTGTGGAGTACTAAAGAGCAGAGGCTCAAAGCAGAGGTCGAGGGATTAAAGACCAAACTCCAAACAATTCAGGACAACCGTGTTTCTTGTGAGGAAAGACTACATAAAATCTCCACTATTTTCCAGATGGAAGAAGATGAAAACCAGACTCTGTTGAAACAGATTCAGTGCCAGACAAAAATTCTAGAAGGAGAGAAAAGAAAAATCGTCCGTCTGGCATATTTGTTTCAGAGTGAAAGACGGCGATATGAACAAGATATTTCCTTAGTAACACAACTTGAAGAGCAACTGCTGAAATTGAAGGAGGAGGTGAGGAAAAGACGTTTCAAAGAACCTGATGCAGATGATGTACACTACGAAATTCGCAAAAACTACAGGCAGCTTCAGCAGAGGTACGATGCTGACATATCGGAAGGAAGAAGTAAAATTGCATTTTTAAAGAGAAGACTTGAGAAACAAGTGCATTTACGAGCTGAGGAAAGAAGAGCCTATGAGCATTTGATCAGGAGACTGAAGAGAAGTCAGGACGAGTTGAAAGAGAAATTAGAGCAACACAGGCACCAAGCAGCAGTGAGCGAAGCAAGTATCCTGCATAAACTAGCAAACATAAGGAAAAAGGTCTATCAGCAAAAACATACATTTCCTACTATTGACAATGACCAAGAGGAGAGGGCTGCTGCATCACAGATGACCAGTCATCATGTTAAAAGTAGTTGTCTTAGTGTCCTTCTTATGTTCGGTTATTTAGCTGGTGTTTCTGCTGCAGGTTTAGTGGCTCTCTGACTAAAATGATGCAAACGTCAGTATTGACATTTATTTTGCTGCCATGAGAACTGACATGTTCATTAAGACCTGCATAGTTCTCTAGGAATATGGAGCCAATACTTCACTTTTCTCTATTTGTATTAGTGTATTCTTAATTGAGTCTTTATTTGGGTCTCACAAGCTGTTAAATGCAATGTAAAATACATCATTTCAAATATGCTGGAGGAAATAAAATAAGAAATGCTAATAAATAAAATAATGTCCTTTGAATAAACAAGCTTTTAACATGTTGTGTTGGACAAAACCAGTTTTACAATATGTGTACTGTATAGTTTTAACTTCTGGATAAGAGCTTTGTATCATGTTCCTGATACAAAGACTCACTGCATTCCATCGGTGAAGGTACAGGAATAAATGCATCAAATAAGTATTCTACACAATAATTTCGGTTTGAGCTATAATCGCTTAGTGAGGTTTGCGGAAAGAAAGAATTACATTGATACAGTTGAACTGATTCAGTAATCCAGTGGAACATTGTTAGTCAAACAAGAGACAGGAAACATATTAAAGGTATGAGCACAGGATTATATATTTAATAATAATTTTACAGTATATACATAAACACACAATATACCCTTTGTACGTTGAAACACTCAGCCCTTAGGTTAGGCTAACCTGATGTTCTCAACTGAACCCATTCATGCCAGATTCATACTGTTCTATCGAGTTTGCCAGAGCTGAGTTCTCTGGTATTACTCATCTCCACAGTCCGAGCAAATTGCTGTGATAATTATATAGATGAGGGAGGTAGGTGAAGAAGAAGTGAAATGTCCACCCAAGACACTGTCAGTCAACAGAACTTTTTTTCCATCGTTTGGGCCTCCGTAACCCAAATGCATGTCTGAATGATTTCCACCTCGACGTTGTCGTTTCTGTTGATATTGCCTCAGACAGTGAGTCCTGATTACCTGAACTATGAACATTTTCTTCTGGGAGGTCTGGGAGGGATGAATGTGGAAATAAGTCCCAATCTGCCACACCCAGCCCCTCCCTACCCGACTCAAAATTAGGAATATCAAAATGAAGATCTATCTGAGGCCTAACCTGACTTCGAAGTTCCTTGACCTCTCCCAGAAGTATTTCATGGTTCCTGTCTGTCTGATTCTGTAAGACAGCGTTTTCTGCTATTCTTTGATGAAGAGCCTCTTTCTCAGCCCGTAACGACTCTATCAATAGTTTGTCTTGCTCTAATCTATCTGCATGAGACTTCATTTCCCTGTCAAGTCTCTGTTGAATGAGTATAGTCTCTTGCTCTGCTGTCTCACATTTAACACTAAGCTCCTCATTCGAGTGAGTCTTCTGGCTTTCCGATGACTGAGATTCTGTTTTTACTTGACAATCAGGCCGAAAATTATTTGGGTTAAAGGTTTGTTTCTCATATAAATCATCTATTTCTTTTAGTAGAGACTCTTCTTTTAGGGCTGAGTCCCTCTGAATAATAGCTATTTCCTCCACATTCTTTTGATGGAGTGCTTCAATATTTAGCCTCATAGAGTGTATTGACTCCTCATAATCGTTCACTCTTTCTTCATGATGCTTCTTGTCCAAATCTATTTGTTTTTGAAGGAATGAAGCCTGCTGTTCAAAAGCTGTGCACCTTATGCTGAGCTCATTATGTGAATTAGAGATTTTGTTCAATTCTTGCCTTATAAGTAAGTTCTCATCCTTCTCATTTTGAAGCTCAATTGTAAAATTTCGTTGACTGAAGATCTGGGCCTCTTTTAACTCCTCAATCTCCCTGAGGAGAGACTGTTGCTTACTGGTAGCGTCTCTTTGCAAGGCAGCCATATCATCTGCCATCTTTTGACGGTCGGACTCTTTCTCAGCCCTCCAGGACTGGAATTGCTGCTGACTCGTTTGAAATCTTTCTGCATTAGTTTTAATTTCCATAATCAGTTTTTGTTGAAGGAGCACAGCCTGGTGTTCAGCAGTCCCACACTTGATTGTAAGCTCTTTATGTAAACATGAAATGTTCTTTACTTCCTGTTTTAGACGCAAGTTCTTGTCTTTCTCTGTATGAAGATCAATAATAATTTTTTCCTGGTTGGTGATCTGAGCCTCTTTCAGCTCCTCTATTTCTCTCTGAAGGCACTCCTGCTTCATGGCAGCATCTCTCTCCAGGGAAGCCATTTCTTCTCCCAATTTCTGTCGAAGCGCTTCCTTTTCCGCCCGCAAACTCTGTAAACTTTTAATATCTTCCTGTGCTCTTTCGTCATGAGACTTGATTTCATTGTCAAGTGTCTCTTGTAGTCGTTCTGCTTGCTGTTCTATGGTTTCACACTTAAGTCTTAGTTCTTGATTTAAAACAGATTTATTTTTAAATTCAAGGCTGAGACTTGAATTCTTGTCTTTCTCAGCTTTGAGGTCAGCTGTGAACCTTTCGTGGCTTATCGTCATGGCTTCTTCCATCTGCTCCACCTTCTGGTGAAGAGACTCCTGCTTTATCGTGGCATCTCTTTGGATTTTAGCCATATCATCAGCCATCTTTTGACGAAGAGTTTCTTTCTCAACTCTTAAAGATTGATAGGAGCGCAATTCCTTTTGCACTCTTTCTTTATTAGACTTTATTTCCATTTCAAGATTCTTCCGCAATCTTGTGTTATGCAATTCTACGGTTTCATACTTCAAGGCGAGATCCTGGTGTGAGACAGTAATCTTCTCCAGTTCCCTTCTGAGGAGAGAGTTTTTCTCTCTTTCAGCATGAAGGTCAGCTGTAAAATTTTCTTGAATAATGAGCTCAGTTTCTCTTAGCCTTTCTATTTCTTTGCTCAGAGATTCTTGCTTGGTGCTGGCCTCTCTCTGTAAGTCCGCCATCGCTTCCTCCTTTTTTTTAAGAGTGGCTGCTTGCTCTGGAGTCTGGAGTAGGTGGACGTCGTGCTGGTCACTTGTTTCACATTGTTTACCGCCATTTATAGTAACAGTCCTGGGGTTACTGATGGTTTTACGATGATCCTGCACTCTAACCAAAATGTTATAAAGCCTCTGGACCTGGTTGCGAAGCCTGTCACACTCCCTTGTTTCCTTCTGTTGGATAGGGTCTTGCATATGCAGGCTTGAGCCCATCCAGTGCTCTAGTTTGTCTGTGATAGTGGCCACATCTATACAGAGAGCATTAATCTGTTTCTTTGGATCTAACATTGCAGGAGATAGATCCTGAAACGCAGATGCTGCATCACTCAGAGCACTAGTGCTCGGGTGCTCCATTGTAATTTGTCAGCACGTCTCTGATGTTTGGTTGTCAGTAGATGTGATCTGTAAAGGTTGTGTCCTTACACTATCTTTAAAAGCTACTCTGTAACATCTACTTATATAATTTTTTCATCTTTCCTTCAATGGTCTGTGGTCCAAAGTACCCTGGAGAAGAATTTGCCTTAAATCATCTTCAGGGCGAGTGATTATATAAAGCAAGACCACAATCTCTTAAACTAACTTCAAGGTTCATAAACTGCTACTTTAAAGGTAGTTTTTGATGTCAATGTATTACAACACCGCCACTCAACATCAAAGTACATGTTTCAGTATATCTAACAGCTACTTCTCATATTAAATATAATCCCAGAACCAGTTTCCTATTGCAAAATGCAATAAAGCTCAGCACAGCAATCACGCGATCTAAGGATGTGCATAAATATTTTGTATAACAAGCTGTCTATCTATTCAGACTTCATCACATTAGAAAAAAACTCAAGGACAACAATTCTTTCCAAATGTCATTAATTACCCTTTTTGATGTGAGGTTTCTTGTGGCTGGATAGATCAGCAAATTGGTGTTAGCGAACAGTACGTTGTCTCTCTGTTTCTGCAGTCCAAGGTGAAAAAGTCTGGATAATGATTGGCCACTATTTCTGTTATTGTCGTATCTGTCGTAATCTTGCTTTCTTTTGGTGTGTGAGTTATTATTTCATAATGAAGACGGCTATTCAGAGCGTGACAAGTGTGAAGTTGAAACCAATGCCAGGCTCAGGATTGATTCAAGTTATTGTGATATAGTTGATGAGGAACATCACTTGAAACATGCTGTGTTTTTTAAGGTTCAGCTCCTGAAACCCAACAGTTTTGCAGTAAAGCGGCAAGCCACATTTTGCAAGTCAAGTATTATTTTCCCATTAACTTCATAATCATACTGAATTTAAAAAACATATTCCTTGTGACTTGGTCAATCTGTCGTTTTTTACACATTGCTACCAAAAAGATCATGACAATGCTGGCAGAGGTAAATATGGAGGTCAAGCAAATCACGAGACATTTAATTAATAAAAAACGAACTTGCTAAATTCACCATCAACACTGCTGGAGCTGGAAATGCAGGGAGAAAGGCCCTTTCCTATTGCTCTGCCTCTCACCAATGAGGAGCAGTTTGATGAGGCTGAAGCTACACTGATGGAGGAAGAAGTCTGTAGAAAGATGGTGAATATTTTGTTATTTACTATACTGATTGACTTGAATTCATCATCATCTACATGGCTAGCAAACTATACATTTGATTTCTTATCTGCATTGATAACGCGCCTGGCATTGGTTGGAGGGACCCATTCTGATGCATGATTTGGAGATTGCTATCTGCTACAATGGCGTACAGTTTAGCCTGCATTTTCAACTGGGCAGGAAAGCGACTAAAGCGTGCCTTCAACGACACGCTGATGCAGAACTGCATGTTTGGTGAGTCTACACATCAATATACTAGGTTTACTGTTTTTCAACAGGTATTTTAGATTTTTTTTTTTTTTTTTTTTCCATTTTAGCCACCAATTATAAAACTGTTTAAGGGACACAGGTCACCAAGTTTCACAGGATGCTTAGTAATTTTAGAATGGAACTAAAACTGTCTTTTTGCAATAAATGGCACAGCCCTTTGACATTTTTTGTTTTGTTTTCTGCGGCTGCACTACAATTTGACCGCAAACTGACATGCACCTGACATGCACCTGACAGGAGTGGTGGAGACCTAGGAAGGAAAAAAGCCAAGAGGGCAAATTGTTTAAGTAGTAGTAGTAGCGGTTAAGTTTTTCAGAAAATAATTTTCTGTTTTATATATGTGAAAAAAAGTAACAATTTGTTGAAATAGTTATTGAAAAATTTTTTGGCTGAATACTAATCAATAACGGAATTTTCATTTTGTCATTATACAAAGCAGTAAAGCAGTCATTAAGTTGTATTGTATTTTGTTGTGATACAGTATGTTAGGATTTTTTAGGCAGATGGTAGTGATACCAATAGCTAATTGAGTGGTTTAGTATTTTGTTCTTTAATAAGGAATATTAAAAGCATACAGAGGAAGGGGGAAAATGTTAAGATGGCCTTCATATTGTGAGATTGTTTCAACGTATAATGCATATGTATATAATGTATATATGGTTGAGTCAATGTTGATTTATTGTTAGAATTGGATACGAATCAAATGTTTTTTCAATGTTGATAATAACATTGTTGAAACAATATTGATTCAATGTTGATTTATTGTTAGAATTGATTGAAAATCTAACATAGTTTCAATGTTGATCATAGTGAGAACTTTCAATGTACGTTTCATTATCAGATATAAACGTTGAAAGTAACCATCAGCTCTATGAAGGACGATAAATGACTTATAAATACATGTCAAAATTTAAAAATAAATGTATAAATACGTAACAAAATGTAAAAATCCGTAACAAAAAATAAATATTACGTAACCAAATGTTTAAATAAATGTTTGGAGAAATATCAATATGTAAAATGTAAAAATAAATAAATCATTTCTGATTTAATTTTTGTCAAAAAATGGAGCTATTTTAAATATAAATGCATATTTTGTAATTTATACATTTTGACATTTGTTTATACATTTTGTCATTTTGACATTTCGTTGTCCATATGCAAATTAAGTGGGCGGGTCGAACATCAGTCTAAGGCATTGATTGGTTACAGCCTTGAATCAACTACCACTGCCTTGAGAGCATCACATGTTCATCACACGTTTATCTTAGCTTCACGGCTAAATTTGGATAATCCTGGGAAGATGGACCTGTCTATGCTATTGCTAATAATTTATGATCTGATAAAGATGGAAATAGATAAGATCACAGTCCAGTGTGTAATGTATTTAGTTGTGCTGCTTTTATGTTCGTAAGTAATTTTTGTGTCCAGTTAACTGCAATGTTGTAGTGATCAGAGAACCTGAGTTATTCATTTCCCGACAGCTGGGTGAGCAATCCACAATGTAATATCTCTCAAGTCTAAAAACTCATATAAATACTCAGGTGTCAACTATGTGAGAATATAAACAATTGTAACAGTGGTTTGAAGAGTTAAATTCAGAGTTTACGGAGGTCTGTGAAGGCATTTCGAGTCTTGGTTCATGAAGAAGAAGACAGACAGCTGTTGTCGTTCAAGACAAGGAAGAGTGTGTTTGCCGTTTTTGTCTTTGTCTGTGGCACAGCCATCACGTTAAAAATCGCAGAAAAATGAAAATGAGAAATGATCCTGGACGTTTGGGTCCATAGGCGAGTACTCTACCACTGAGCCACATGAGCTGGTGCTATAACTGTGAGATTCACCGAGTTCATTCATTAGGGTCGTAGTTGTTAAAAAGATCAGTTCATGCACATGAACACGGGAAACTTATCAAGTTTGTTTGCTAAAATTTCCAGTTTTGAGATCGACATCTTTGCTTTTGTTTCGCCTGTTTAACCAATCACTGCCTTAGACTGATGTTCGACCAGCCTACTTGATTTGCATGCGGACAACAAAATGACAAAATGTGTATCTATACGTAAAATAGCTCTATTCTTTGACAAAAATTTAATCAGAAGTAATTTATTTATTTTGACGTATAGATATTTCTCCAAACATTTATTTATAACATTTTTTATGTATTTATACATTTTGTTACGTATTTATACATTTATTTATGCATTTATTCATGCATTTATTTATACATTTATTTATACATTTTGATATTTATTTATACATAAGTCATTTATCGACCTTCATACAGCCCGACAATTTATCAACGTTGATTCAATGTAATTTTGCATTCACAAAAGCATCCGCATCCTCAAAAAGCAGTGACCCAAGCCCACCAAATAGGACCCCCTCAACGCCCTGGCTACGCCTAGAAATTCTGTCCATAAATGTTTTGAACAGAATCGGTGACAGAGGGCAGCCCTGGCAGTAGTCCAACCCTCACTTGAAGTGACTTCATACCGGCAATGCAGACCAAGCTCTGACTCCGTTCGTACAGATAATGGACGGCCCTCAACGTACCCCATAGTCCCGGAGCACCCCTCACAGGACTTCAGAGGAAGACGATAGAATGCGTTCTCAAGATCCCCAAAACATAAGTGGACAGGTTGGGCCAACTCCCATGCTTAGTGATCCTGCCGATCTATTAAAGCTGAACCACAGTTCCAAGAGCTGAAGTTCGAATATCCAACAAACCAGCCTCAGCCTCCCTGTCAACGTGAATATACGTTAAGGAGTGACATCTCCCTATAGTTAGAACAAACCGTCGTAACCACAGCCCGCTTGCCTATAACCTGTTTCAAGAGACCCAAAAAGACCTGATATCCCTCTTTCTTTATGTTGATGGCATCCTCACTGCTGGGGTCCACCAGCGGTTTCTGGAATCACCGGCAACCTTGCGGCCACAGCTCCAATGAGCTGCCACGACAATTGAAGTATGTGACATAGTCCATTCAGTCTCAGTGTTCCGCACCACACCAGGAACATGGTTTAGGTTCTCAGGCGGTAGTTGAAGGTTCTTCTGACAGGAGATTCCGCTAATCTCAGGGGATCCTCACACAATGTTTGGGTCTGCAAGGTCTGAATAGCATCCTCCCCCACCATCGAAACCAACTCCCCACCATGTGGTGATCGGTTGATAGCGCCGTCTCTCTCTTCACCAGTGTCCAAGACATTATTACACAACTATAAGGTTGATCCTCAAACTACGACCTAGGGTGTCCTGGAGCCAAGTGTTCTTCTCTTCAGATCTCATTTTTTTTATATTGAATCAAAAATGCTTCGAATTAAAAACATTGAATAATTGAAATTTAAATATTACAAATATTGAATAATTTAAATGAATTCAACCTTTAAATATTTGAAAAATCTAAATTAAACCATAATACAATTCTGATGGCACTGATATACTTCCATAGAGCTAGCAATGGGGAGCCCACATGTCCTGCGGAAATCGACACGGCTGGATACATGATGGATTCTTGGGGAAAGTGGAAATCTTGTACCTGTCAGTTCTTTCAGTGGAGGACGTGGAAGACATCTACCTATTTGGACAACTGGTTTTTTGCTTATTGGAGCTTTTGGTTATCTGGTGTATCGCAAAGTTCGACAAGTGATTGGAATCTCGAATGCAGTACAGAGTTGTGTGTCTCTGAATGAAGTGCTGACAGAACATGGTCGGAAACTGGACGCAATTCTCACTCAGAGTGGTCGGCTGGCTGCGGTTCATGACCTCGTCCGCTCATCAGTTACCATCTTGAAAAGAATGTCCGCTCGGCTTGAATCATAATTTGGCCATTTGGATTGAAAGAGAGACCACTGAAAAGACTCAAAGTCTGTGGAACGCATTACCTTATACTCCTCCCGCCCCCCGACTAGTGGGACTTGCTGAGCACGCTGACCATAGCTGCATCCAAGGACTGTAGGCTTTGCCAACAATAGCTTAAATTGACAATCTGCTTTGATTTACTATACATATACAGAAGTATTTTCATTTTCTATCCATGTAAGGGTATATATGCAACAATATAAAAACAATCTTGAGGTTGTGTTGCATGTGGGGCCGTTTTTTATCAAGCTGCAAAGTAGGTCCTGATTGTGGGGATCAATGTATTCAAAATGCTAGAGACAGACACTATGTCCTGATTAACATGAACATTTTATTCTGTGGAATACAGTAGAAATATATCCCATTCCGCCACATCCAACCCCCGCCTCCCCCTTAGTTAGGATCTATCTGAGGCCTAACCTGACTTCGTAGTTCCTCTGCTTCTCTAAGAAGTATTTCATGGTTCCTCTCTGTCTGATTCTGTAAGACAGCATTTTCCGCTATTCTTTGATGAAGAGAATCTTTGTCCGCCTGTAACGACTCTATCAATAGTTTGTCTTGCTCTAATCTATCTGCATGAGACTTCATTTCCCTGTCAAGTCTCTGTTGAAGGAGTACAGTCTCTTGCTCTGCTGTCTCACATTTACCACTAAGCACCTCATTTGAGTGAGTCTTCTGGCTTTCCGATGACTGAAATTCTGTTTTTACTTGACAATCAGGCCAAAAATTATTTGGGTTAAAGGTTTTTTTCTCATATAAATCATCTATTTCTTTGAGTAGAAACTCTTCTATTAGGGTTGAGTCCCTCTGAATAACAGCTATTTCCTCCACATTCTTTTTATGGAGTGATTCCATATTGAGTTTCATATTGTGTATTAATTTCTCATAATCGTTCACTCTTTCTTCATGATGCTTCTTGTCCAAATCTATTTGTTTTTGAAGGAATGACGCCTGCTGTTCAAAAGCCGTGCACCTTATGCTGAGCTCATTATGTGAATTATAGATTTTGTTCAATTCTTGCCTTATAAGGAAGCTCTCATCTTTCTTATTTTGAAGATCAGTGGTAAAATGTCGTTGACTGAAGATCTGGGCCTCTTTTAACTCCTCAATCTCCCTGAGGAGAGACTGTTGCTTACTGGTAGCGTCTCTTTGCAAGGAAGCCATATCATCTGCCATCTTTTGACGGTCGGCCTCTTTCTCGGTCCTCCAAGACTGGAATTGCTGCTGACTCGTTTGAAATCTTTCTGCATTAGTTTTAATTTCTAAATTCAGGTTTTTTTTAAGGAGCCCAGCCTGGTTTTCAGCAGTCCCACACTTGATTGTAAGCTCTTTGTGTAAACAAACAATTGTATTTAGTTGCTGTTTTAGACACATATTCTTGTCTTTCTCTGTATGAAGATCAATAATAATATTTTCCTGGTAGGTGATCTGAGTCTCTTTCAGCTCCTCTATTTCACTCTGAAGGCACTCCTGCTTCATGGCAGCATCTTTCTCCAGTAAAGCTATTTCTTCTTCCATTGTGTATTGAAGAGTTTCATTTTCTGCCTGCAAACACTGTAAACTGTTGATGTTGTCCTGTGCTATTTCATCATGATACTTAATTTCATTGTCAAGTGTCTCTTGTAGTCGTTCCGCTTTCTGTTTTACGGTTTCACACTTAAGTCTGAGTTCTTGGTTTAAGAAGGATTTCTTGTTCAATTGAAGACTGAGACTTGAATTTTTGTCTTTCTGAACTTTAAGGTCAGCTGTGAACCTTTCATGGCTCATCATCATGGCTTCTTCCAGCTGCTCCACCTTCTGGTGAAGAGACTCCTGCTTCATCGCGGCATCTCTTTGGATTTTAGCCATATCATCAGCCATCTTTTGACGGAGAGTTTCTTTCTCAACTCTTGAAGATTGACAGGAGTTTAATTCATATTGCACTCTTTCTTTATTAGACTTTATTTCCATTTCAAGATTCTTCCGCAGTCTTGCATTATGCAATTCTACGGTTTCATACTTCAAGGCAAGATCCTGGTGTGAGATGATGATCCTCTCCAGATCCGTTCTGAGGAGAGAGTTTTTCTCTCTTTCAGCATGAAGGTCAGCTGTAAAATTTTCTTGAACGATGAGCTCAGTTTCTCTTAGCCTTTCTATTTCTTTGCTCATGGATTCTTGCTTGATGCTGGCCTCTCTCTGTAAGTCCGTCATCGATTCCCTCTTTTTTTTAAGAGTGGCTGGTTGCTCTGTTGTCCGAGTCTGGAGTACGTGGCCGTTGTGCTGATCAACCGTTTGAGACGTTTTACAGCAATTTATAGTTACAGTCCTGGGGTTACTGATGGGTTTACGATGATCCTGCACTTGAGCCAAAATGTTATAAAGCCTCTGGACCTGGTTGCGAAGCCTGTCACACTCCCTTGTTTCCTTCTGTTGGATAGGGTCTTGCATATGCAGGCTTGAGCCCATCCAGTGCTCTAGTTTGTCTGTGATAGTGGCCACATCTATACAGAGAGCATTAATCTGTTTCTTTGGATCTAACATTGCAGCAGATAGATCCTGATACACAGATGCTGCATCACTCAGAGCACTAGTACTAGTGCTTGGGCGCTCCATTGTAATTTGTCAGCACGTCTAAGATGTTTGGCTGTCAATAGATGTGATCTGTAAAGGTTGTGTCCTTACACTATCTTCAAAAGCTACTCTGTAACATCTACTTATATACTTTTTTGACACCTTTCCTATATGATCTTCCATGATATGTGGTCAAAAGCTTCAAGGTTCTTAAACTTCTACTTTAAAGGTAATTTTGATGTCATTCAACATCAAAGTACATGCCCCAATATATCGGGAGGGTGCTTGTTGCACAGCTGTTAATTCAGGCCCCTTGGCCCGCTCTCAAGCCCCTACACTACCTGCACTCTCAAGTCCCTCGGTATCCTTCCAACAAGGGAATTATGTAATTTCTCAGCGCTTATACTGGAAATACGCACTTTGTTTTAAAACAACCACGGATAAACGGTATATGACAACTCCGAGTTAAAGTTAAAACGGTCGTTGTTAATCTTTGCATGCATACAACAATGTTAGCATTAAGTCAAACTAACCGAATACAACTTTTGTACGACGTGTTTTACATGTATCTCCTGTTGGCAGCTGCTAACGCTTGCGTCGTAGTTATGTTGTTTCAATTATAAATGTTCGTCTTTAATGAGGTATTCAAGCTGGGCCTATGTGTGTGTGAGATGTTTGTGTGTTTTGTAGGAATACCATAGAGAGCACTGGGGGCTGCCCTCCCACAGATTTGGCTGTTTTAAAATATATATATATTTATCTTTTTTTTAAACAACGTATTTTTATTGATTTTTTTCAAAGGATAACAAAATTGGAGATGCAAAGCACAATACAAACACTGGACAAGTTCAGCATGTTCAGACATAGTCAGCCTTGCAAATACAAAAATAGATACAGACAAAACATATCTCCAAAAGAAAGTAGAAAATAGAACAAAATAAAATAATAATAATAACAAAGCAATCAAATTACAAGAAAAAAAAAAAAAATTACAAAACAAAACCCACTTATAAAACCAGAACCGCCCACCCTCTCTCAGGCCAACAGTCCACACTACGATGTAACACAGTCAAAAGAACATTGGAGCTCTACGAAGTCTGTGTATCATGAGCTGGTCAGGCTTCACACGACAATGCACATAAACACAGAGGAAAGAGAAGAGCAGAAACAGAAACAGACACACAGCCATGTTGTTCATCGACGGTCGAAAAAAGGTCCTGAAGTATTCAAAGAGACTTTAAGGAGTGAAAGAATGAAATGAAAGGTTCCCAGACATTATTGAACTTTGTTTTTGAAAAGACTGACATACGAATTTGTTCAATACTCAAACATGACATCACATCATTCAACCATTGAGACATGGTGGGGGGGGCAGCATCCTTCCATCTCAACAGGATAGCACGGCGAGCAAGAAGGAGAGTAAAGGATAAAGTCCTACTCGTGGCTGAGTTAAGATTTTCACAATCTTCACCAGTGGTACCAAAGAGAGCTATGAGAGGGTTAGGCTCAATGTTCCTCTTTGTCACTGTAGATAAAGTTTGAAACACACTCTTCCAAAATACCTCCAGATGTGGGCATGACCAGAACATGTGGATGAGAGTGCCCTCTGCCCCTCCACACCTGTTACACAGTGGGCTTAAGCTTGGATAAATTTGGGAGAGCCTGGCTTTGGACATGTGGACTCTATGCACGACCTTAAACTATTACAGGCAATGACGAGCGCAGAAGGACGTCTTATTGACAAGCAACAGAATGTTCCTCCATTTTTCGTCGGGTAGAGAGATGTTTAGGTCCTGTTCCCAGGCATGCTTATTTTTTTCAATTGGAGCCTGTCTCGTGGCCAACAGTTTGACAAAAATTACAGATGTAAGGTGTTTAGATGAGGGTTGAAGGTCCAATACCTCATCCATCAAATTCATTTCCGGTTTACTTGGAAAGTTTGGAATTGCTGATTTCAGAAAATGTCTAATTTGGAAGTATCGAAAGAGATGTGATTTGGGAAGGTTATATTTTTTAGATAGTTGCTCAAAGGTGCTGAAAGTGCTATCGATGAAAAGATCCTTGAATTTATGAAGGCCCTTTCTATTCCATTCTTGATAAGCCTTATCCAAGATGGAGGGCTGAAAATGATGGTTATTTCTAATTGTGCCAGATAGGGAAAAGCTGTGTAATTGAAAGAATTTCCTGAATTGATGCCATATTCTTACCATGTGATAGACGATTGTATTGTCAGATATTTTGCTCTGAGGGAACGGGAGAGCTGATGACAGTAAGGTGGAAGGAAATATCTTTGGCAGAGTTTATCTCCATTTGAACCCACATGGGGCAGTTCGTTTTGTACCTATAATGTAATAGATGTGTTATTCAACGAAGATTAGCAGCCCAATAATAACTGAAAAACATTTATCAAGGAGATGGGTCTGTACGATGAGCATTGCATTGGATCTTTGTCATTTTTCGGGATAAGATTAATATACGCTTCATAATAAGAGGCCGGTAGTTTGTTGAGCTTAAAAGAGTCAGATAGTACCAAACTTAATTGTGGTTTGATAAGTGAGGAGAATGTTTTATAAAATTCTACGGGGAATCCATCAGGACCTGGACTTTTTCCTGTTTGTAAAGAAGAGATGGCCGCTGTTATTTCACTATCAGTAATTGGTTTCTCTAATATCGTTCTGTCTTCATGTGATATGGTTGGAATATTATTCTTAGAGAGGAAATCATTAATTGAGTTGTCATCACTCGGATATTCAGATGTGTACAAATGTGAGTAGAATTTTCTGAATTCATCATTGATTTCAGTTGGGTTTGAGGTGACATCTTTAGATGTTAATTTTAGTGATATGTTGTCTCGCGCTGAACCCTCTTAGCTGACTTGCCAGTAATTTCCCAGTTCTGTCGCCATGTATGTATAACATACTTTTGTTTTTAAGAAGCTGCCTCTCAACTTGATGGGTTGTGTGAAGATCGTAATTTGTTTGGTATTCTACACGTTTTTTATATAATACAGGGTTTTTTGTTTGCGAGTACTGCAGATCCAATTCCTTTATCTTAGTGCTGAGCTCATGTTGCTCCCTTTGTGAAATCTTTCTCATATTCGCTGAGATATAATTTGTCCTCTCAGGTATGCTTTCAGGGTATCCCAAATTATTAGGCTGGATGGTCCGGATGAAGAGTTTATCTCAAAGAATAGTTTTATGTGTTCCTGAATAAAGTTAGTAAAATTATCATCTGAGAGTAAGTTGGAGTTTAACCTCCAATGGTTCCTTATTTGAGGGAGACATGGTAAAGTCATGCACAATACCACAGGTGCGTGGTCAGATATTATGATGGTTTCATAATCGCATGAAACGGCGAAGTGTGTCAATGTGTTGTCTACTAGGAAGTAATCGATCCTGGAATATGTGTGATGCACATGTGAGAAAAAAGAATAGTCTTTTTTAGTAGGGTGCAAAGATCGCCACATATCGACTATTCCATACTTGGATAGAAAATAATTGATGACTGAAGCAGACCTTCTCATGTTGACCGGGGTTTGAGAGGATCTGTCCAAGACAGGATCAAGCCATGTGTTGAGATCACCTCCGAGTATTAATGAGTATTTGTTCTGATCCGGCAGAGAAGAAAATACATTTTTAAAAAGGCCTGCATCATCAGTGTTCGGAGCATATATGCTAGCTAACATAACATTGGTGTTATATAATTTACCTGTGACAATAACGTAACGCCCGTTTCTGTCTGCTATTGTGTTATGATGTTCAAATTGGATGTTTTGATGGAGAAGAATTGAGACCCCTCGAGCCTTTCCCTGGAAAGAAGAATGAAAGTGCCGCCCCCTCCATCCATTCATCAAACGCAGATTGTCACATTCTCTGATGTGTGTCTCTTGTAAAAATACCACCGAACTTTTCATTAGTTTGATATATGTAAACACCTTTCTTCTTTTAACCGGGTGGTTTAAGCCTTTAACATTCCAGCTCAACATGCGTAAGGAGTTATCCATGATCCAAAATTGGAAGAGTAGGATGAGAATGAGTAATGTTAAATGAGCTCCAGATGTAAAAACAAGAATTTAAGATGACAGTTGACTGTTCGAAACATACAAAAACACTAAGACTGTTGACCATGAGCCCTCCCTTTAAAATCCCACCCTGAAGAAAGCTGCAAAAAAAAGATAGCAGCAAGCTCTTCTAAAACGCACACATAACACCCCAAAAACCTTCCTCTAAAATAACTTCTAAATCCTCTGCTCCATTTCTTATTGATTGTCACGGAATGCACTTTTTTTTTCAATAAGGTATATCGTTAGAACTTAGAACGCAACATTGTTGATACCAAAAAAAAAAATACTCACAGAGTGACATCAAGTAACTTAATCATGTCACTACACCAGCATTATAACTGTCTTTGTTGCGTGGCTGGAGTTCTGTCCACGTATTTCTTAGCTTCATCCGCCGACCCAAACCGTTTCCTCTCACCTCCGGGAAGAGTGATGGAAAGTCGAGCCGGGAACCACAGCGACGGTCTTAGTCCACGGTTGTAAAGCTCGGCCATCACCTCCTTGTACTCCGCACGAAGGCTCAGGACTTTGGGAGTGTAGTACTCCACCTCTCGTATCTGTTGTCCGCAGTACTCCAATTTCCCCCTCCAGCGAGCCTCGCGGACAAGTAGCTCTTTCACCTGGTACCGGTGGAGGCGGACGATGAGGTGTCGAGGCTTCAGCGCTGTGGTCGGTTTCGCCGTAGAGACGCGGTGGGCTCGGTCTATCTCCGGGGGAGCAGGTAGCACGTCCGGCCCAAACACCTCGGACAGGAACTCTTTGAAAAACTCGGTGGGTCGTCTTCCTTCAGTGTTTGCGGCGAGGCCCAGGATCCGGATATTTTGGCGTCGGCCAAAGGTCGACAACTTTAGCGGTTAGCTTGTTGTTAGCTTCCCGAAGGCTACCACAGACGTTTTCCAGGTCAGCGACACGTTGGCTCCAGTCCTCCGTTGCAATTTCGAGTGACGAGAGCCGCTGGCCGTGGTCGTCCAGTGTAGACTGTATTTGGCCCAACTGTGACTCGAGCACGTTGAAAGAGGCTTTGAATTCGGCCACAAGTGATTCCCTCAGCCTGTCCAGCATTTCGGCGTCCATCGTCAAGTCTTCTCTCTTCGAATGTTTGCCTTTTGAAGCCATTTCGATAAAAATATGTTACGCCAGTTGTTTGGTCTGGTTTTTGTCTTTTTTGTTGCGTTCAGAGGTTGGTAAAAGTGCAAAATGTTCAAAAAGTTCTGGAGCGAAAGTTTCTGCCGCTACTCCATGCGTCGCCAAACAGGAAGTCCTCATATTTATCTTTTTATATTTTATTTTTTATAATTTTTCATCATCAACATTGATCATTTTGTATTTTTGTAGAAGTCTTTCGATTGATAAGTTAAGTTGATTTGGTCAGTTAGCTCAGTTGGTAGCATGCCACACGCTTTTGGAAGTTTGAGTACGTGAACTTTCGCGGTTCAATTCCCGCTCTCGAGATTTTGATTATATATATATTTTTTTTTTAAATAGATTTTTTTTTTGCAGTGTATTTGTGTGTGTTTAGGATAATTTGGTAGTAAGTATTTCTGTTTTTCTGGTGCAGAGGACAGGCTGTTATTAGTTTTGTTTCGTTTTTTACTCATTTTGTTTATTCTGTATGATGTATGTTACAGTATAATTAAATTGTGTTTTCATTTGTATGTGAACAAGGAGCAAAAACTTTTTTTTTTCAGAATCAAAATATCTTTATTGTTATTGCAAATAGAACAAAGGGAATCATCTAGATGGTGCAAATCCATCATATGTTTAAAGTGATTAAACTGTTGATTTCTACATGTTATATATATGATAAATAGGAAACTGTACTGGAAAAGAGCCCCACCTAGAAAAATCTCAGCTGCCACCACTGCGAGTCACTCTGTTAGTTTCTTTCAATAGATCCTATAAAAAGAACATTAATCATGACAACAAGTAGTTATTTTAGTTAATGAGATTGATTCAAACTAGTGTTTCATAATTAATTAGACTTGGATTTTCTGAAAGTAAACCTTTGTATGAACCGCTCAGCTGTAAAGGATGCCCTAGTATATATGGTGTTTAGCTTAAGAGTTAAAGTGAAGTTGTCATGTTTGTTCTGTTTTGTTTGCCCAGATTTAAACCTAAAAAACTTAATTCAACCCATTACGCCACTCTGGCTTCGGCTCTTTATTTTGGGAAAAACAGAACAAATAAACTAATTATATGCTCTATATTGAATAAAGTTGACCAAAGGTAAACCCAAACATTTTTTAATTCCATCTCATTTTTTAGCTTACATCAGTTTGCATATGCAATTTACATATAGTTTAACACATCAAATCATGCAATATAGTATGTGTTCGGAGATTGAAAAAACATTAAAAGAACTTTATATACTCCCCCTTTAACCCCCATCTCACAAAATATGTAGTTTAAAGTTCAAACTAAACATTTGGCAGTATATGACTTTATGTGTCAAGAAAGTAAACTATAGTGAAGCCCATGTTAAGTATCATGTTGTCGATATATATCAACAACTGGGTCTTAAAGGTTTAGGAATATGTAGTTGTGTTCTTTATATCATGAAGCAGGGGTAGACGGGCTCAGTGAACTCTGCTTGGAAGGTATGAATGTGTGTCACTGTGTCTGCAGTTACATTAAAGAATGACAGTGTTCCTGCATCCCAATCCAGGAAGACTCCAAGCTTTACACAGCCCTTCTCAGGTACTGAAATGTAGGTACATTTCTTATCATGCTCAGCATACAGAGTTGGATGTAGGGGGGACCAGCGATGGCCCAGACACCAGGATCTGTCATTCCAGCCGAGCCGACTGTTGTCGCTGTCCATCTTCCGTAACATCCCTTCGTAGCAAACGCCCACTGCTACATCCTCACTTCTACCAGTGCTCCAATCCACTTCCCAATAGCAGTGGCCTTTCAGACTCTCTCGAGCCATAGCCTGGTGGAAGGGGTGGAACCTCTTCTGGGAAAAAGTGGGAGAAAGCCATTTTCCATGAGTAGCTTTTTTGGCATCTCTAGACACAGCAAGATTGCCATTTACTGTCTCCAGGTCCAGTGAGACATCACAGGCATCTGCAAGAGCAAATAGAAAGATGTTTTAGAATAAATACAGATCAAAGACTAAATGTCCACCACAGCAATGTGAAAAAAAAAACTTTCTTAAACCAAAGTAAATGTCGCCTCTCTGTCGTTTTTTCAACATTGGCAATTGTTGGCTTCATAAACTTTTCAGATACAAGTTTGTGTTTCCAGTAATGGAAGATGGAACCTCCTTCGATATTTTCATTCTGGATTGCAGCAACTAGGAAACAGAAACCCTTCTCATTCTTCAAGGCTTCAGACACTTTGGACATATATTGAGCATGAGCTCTCATTTCACTCAGCACCTCATCTGACTGAAACCAGCACTTGTTTTTTTGTTCTGGAGAGTTGTTGGCAGGTTCTAATTCCAGACCATCTATGTAGCTGCTCATCTGTTTAATCTGAATGTCAGTGGACTCCAGGGAGGTGAAAACAAAGCACAAAGTGTCATGAACATCAGGAGCAAGAACAGCGTAATCCAGCTCATAGGGTTCGGAGGTGATCTTGACTCCAGGCATCATCCTTAGCAAAGAGTTTATAATGGCTACTTCACGTTTCTGATTTTCCAACCATTTCCCCAGCACATGACAACTGAATGGTGACTTATCTATGTCTTAAAACATGTTCTCAAGGGTGCTTTCTTCATCCTGTCCTGATCGAATGGCTGGGAGTCTTTGCTTGATTTCCTGTTGGAGTGTTGTTCCAAAGTTTTTGCAAAGCTTCTGAAAGCTATGCAGCTTCTCTTTGATTAATGGAAAATATGTGGCTGCCTCTTCCTGTAAAAGGTCATTACACTCTAGTTCCACTGTGCTCAGGTCTTCCAGAGATGCCTTAACCTTTCTAAGCAGCCGGGTACTTATCTCCGCCTTTAATTCTTCAGCCTCAGGGTAGATCATGCTTAGCGGCATCAGCCAGACCATCACAGGTGACATCTTCTCTCCAGTTTTAAGAAGGCTGGGCAGTTTCATATATGTCTTCACTGCATCTTCAAAGGTTAATGGATTACTCTCCAGAATTAAGTCACCATAGAACTTGCAGGAAAAGAGTTTAGTTAAGGCACGTTCTTCTTCTGACCTATTGATCTCAACCTGTCCCGAGATGCTGAAAGAAGGAATCTTCTTTATTACTGCTTCCATGCTGCCCTTAATCATCTGAACACTGCCAGCATCCAACTTCTTGCTATCAAACACAAAAAAAGCATTTGCCCCGTACTGTATGGCAGTGACCAAGTGTGTAGCCATGCTTTTGTCGATGACCTCCGTCTGCAAAGAATCCAATGGTTCCTCACAGGTCAAGGACAGTTGGCTGAAAGAGGTTGTGGCAGAATACTCCAAGTTTTGTTTTGATGACTTCTGCTTCCTCTGTTAGCAAGGTGTCATTCCAGAATTACATTTGACGTAGTAGGACTCTTCGGAGAGAATGGTCGATGATGAATGAAAACACCACACAAAGTCAGAATCAAGATTCAGCCTGATGAGGAGGAGAACCCAGCCAGCTCAATACGAGTCCACGAACTCGCTCCTGCAGCTGCTCACTAAGTTCTGCCGTCCTGCAGATGTCAGGGTCAATTTATTGCAAAAAGTACGACAAGACAGAAAAGGTACACAGTATGTCATCATTTCCTGGAACGCTATTCTGTACGTAGAGTTCTTGGTATTTTCATCGAGTTCGTATCGGGGTCAAGGTGTCATACAGGATGTCGCAGCAGATGGTTTATTCTGATACTGTTTTATCAGCTACTTTCTTCCCATCCACTGCTAAACAGCTTGATGCAAATGGCAACTTATTCTTGGTCCCAGTACTTGATGTATTGTGTAGCCCGATGCAGTGACAAGCGTTCTTGTTCCCATGGCTTGAGATACTGCAGCCCGATGCAATGACAACCGTTCCCATGACTAAATATACTGTGTATCTTGGTTATTCGTACCGTGAGACGATATAATGCGTAACATAATGTATGACATATTCCACAATTCCCCCTTTTGAACTCTCCGAAGAGAGTTCAACATAATTGTCACTTTAATCAATAATTCATAGTAAAACAGGATAGTTATGATATGCAAGCAAGAATACATGATTACCAGCAGTCAGCCTTATTAATATATGTGAAATGTTACCTTCTCCTTTCACATACTAATCTGAAATGGCTCCACGTCTTCCTCTGTAACATCTGTGAGGAGGGGCATCACGGTACTAGGATCTTGCGGAGCTATAGCCGTGATTATCATTTTATTGATCAGGGTTCTGATGCATGGTATGCAACAACACCCACACAGTGTGATAATCGCTGCAAACACAGCCACTGAGATAAGCGTTGATGTGATTAAGGTTTTATATTTACCAAATCGATCCAACCAGGCATCCCACATGGTGGTATTTACTCCAGAGTGCTCTTTCATCTTATTGTTGAGGGTTCTCAACCCTTCCAACGCTCTGGTCAGTTTTCCGTCGGGAGCAGTATTGTTTGGCATGAAAGTACAACATTGTTCTCCAAACATGGCACACACACCCCCTTTTTCTGCCAACAGCATGTCTACCGCTATCCTATTTTGGAACGTCATCAGGGAGGTTGCCTGGAGCTGTTCATGTACTGCTTCCAACCCACTCAGTGTCCAATTTCCAAGTCGCTGGACATTATAGTGGATGTAATTAATACGATACACGTTCTTGTTAATCGTGCACCACAGGCAGACCAATGACTCAAAGCCTGCCGAAATTTGGTCAGCAATTTTATATTCATCTGGAACTCCCCGAGGGATTCCTATGGCATCAATATACGTTGGGTCAGTCATCTCTTGCCAAGGTAATTGGAGTTCTCTTTTTGCTCTGTTTAGATGTGGTTGATTTCTAACCGTCTTCAGTTTTGAAATTTGTTGAGCACTGATAGAGAGACTGGTGACCGGGAGCAACAGTGACACCAATGTACAAATCCCTGATCCATTGGTGGGTATCACATCATACAAACTGTTACCTCTGCACCACCACCATACGTCAGCTCTAGGAATTGGTTTAAACTTCGTAGTTGTCAGAGTGTCCTTCAGAGTCCCCTTGGACTGTGACACAGGTATAGTTGTTGAACGCAATGTTGGATGAAAATACAGGTTTCTTGGGCACGACACTGGTTACTGGGAACTAAGTGTCCCATTTTTTACATTTCTGATTTGGAACAGTGTTGGTCATGACATTAATAAGACAATCCGCGTTTATACTTGCTGGTACTACTATTAGCAACGGTCTCGCAGTCATGCATACCAGACAATCCTCTTTCATTTGCTTTCCTGCCTGTTCTGTCATTAACAACCAATCTTTTGAAGTTGCCGTTACTCCTGTTATCACCTGGAACAATACATCTGGCTCCGGAACCCCGGATGTCATGAATACTGCATTAATACCCCCAGATGTATCTTTGGTCAGGAATTCACTCATAGTTGGGGTTGGGATTGCCACCCTGCCTTTGCTCCAGTCACCTTGTAGGTCTATCTTAGGGACTCGCATTACTGGCTCTGATAGTTTATAGGTACAAATGTATAGGTACCAATACCACAGTTTAAGTCCGTCCATTGTTTTAGTTACATTCATCCTACTTCTCCAGAATTTTGATTTGTCGTCTGTGGACCAATCTGACCAATCAGCTCCTGATTCGGCCACCAAATTTGCCCATTTCCTATCATACCGATTTCCCCATGTGATGTACCAATCATAACCAGCATACGGTTTCGCCGGGGCTCGCAAATATCGGTTCCCTTTTCCATCCTTCACGTAATTTACTGATATTCCCCAGCGTGACCATGGAATGTGAACAATTGAGGCCTTTTCTGGTGGTACGCAAACTATTACTTGCCCGAAGTAAGTTCCTGGTTTGAATGGTGTATTTGTATTTGTGCATGCTATATTCATATATTCAGCCCAGGTTCTGTATGTTTTTGTGTAATCAGTTCCCTGTGACCCAATCACCAGGGCCATAAGGCACCATGTTAACCCTATATTAGTCATGATACCTATTTCATGGGCGTTTAGAATATAGCACAACTTTTTCAACCACAACAAACACTGCTATTTCTTGTACCGCTGTATTTTTTCTAAAGTATTTATCGTGTTGCAACCGGCGTGTTACTATAGAATGCCCCGACACAATTTCAGACTTCATACGATGGAAGCTTATTCGCTCCCCCTTACTCCTCCCCCTTTTTGGTAATTCTAATATTAGAAATTGGCAATGCCGACTGGAGGTTTTAGCGTATCTACACCAGCAGCATATAATCATCAGAATCTAACTGTAGCTCCGTTTTAGTCAAATATTGTGTGGTTTCCACAAATCTGACCATGGAACATACAGTAGAAACTATATATCAAACCTACTTTAATCACTGCAGTGCAGCAAATTATTAACGTGTCTCTGCAATCGTCAGACCACATTGAGACGTAGTACCGATATTGGCCTAGAGGCTAGCCAAGGTAATACGGAAGGAAGAATATGAGGTAGCTTATGTAAATGTAAATAGGATGTATCGTTGTTTTCGGAGAACAATAGGTCGTTCCCTAAGTATATTTCAACCCACTGTCTAATGAATTTATATAAACTTCGTCCAAACCACTTTTCGACAAAATCTGTTTGTCCGTAGTCTAAAAATAATTGTATTCTAAATGGGCCGAAAGTTGCTTGAACCCAAAATCTCTTTTCACACGTCACCCAGACGGGAGCACACGTTTCTTTGGCCCACGAGTTATGTTTTTGGATTGTACCCCAAAGAGGGATCCAAGTAAGCGAACTACACTCAAAGGCAGCAAAGGACACTCCATTTTCCAATGATCCGCGGCACCACAGTTAAAACAGAAAGTACTTCCTGACTGTCTCCCTCGTGTACTTCCCCTTCGGGCCCCTGATTGCCATCTATTTGGCCCTCCATACTGATCACCTTGGTTACCACTTCTGTTTCCCCAGAACTGAGTTTGACCTGTTGGAGAATTTGGTGGAGGTGGCGGCCCCCAGGGAGCAGTGACTGCAGTTGTCGGAAAACCCCCGTCAGTGGTCACAGCCATTACCTTTTTTGTGGCATCTTTTTTTGTCATGTTTAACTCTTGCCTTGCTTTTGTTAGCTGAAGTTTTAACAATTGCGATTGAGCATCTGCGTCAGAGTCTAATACAGCTTTTTATTTTTTTGACATCATCATCATGTTTCATGTGTGGGGTTGTCCCTCTAATGGGTGTTTTGTCTGTTTTTTGTGATGGTGTTTTTTTGAAGTGTGTTGTTTTTTCAGAGGCTTTTATAGCCTGTTTTTCAAAGTATGACAAATTCTCGTCTAGTGTTGGTGCACTTGGTTTTTTAGGTGCGCAATGTTCTAATGTTTGTGTTGTTGTTTCTTCACTGATCTCTATAACCCCTTCATGTGTTAGTAGGTTAGGATATATTCCTACTACTTGTGCTGGCATGTTTGAAACCTGTACGTTTGCAATTTCTTTTAATTATTTGTGTCATGTTTTGACCACGTGATGCTTTTGTTTTGTTTTGTTCTGTGACAGGCGCAGGCAGGTGCGCATGATCTGCGGCTGATTTGTGGGCGGTCTCTTCCCAGTGTAGCATGTTAAGAATGTACGCTTACACTAGTTTTGGGTTATAAAAGGCTAGAGGGATCAGAAGTCTTAGCTCAGCTCATGGAGGAGATGCAGGAATGGAAGACACATAACATTTCAGTTTCAATAGTACTATATATTTAGACACACAATTATGAACAAAAACTTCCTCTAACCAAAGTTAAAGGGCAATATACAATTGTATCAAAAATAAACAATTCAACCACTCAGGTTTGAAATACAGAAAGAAAATAAAACCAAATCAGAATCATTATCATTGAGACCAGGGTCCCACCCAAGAGTCCATTTAATCCTTGGTCAGAGGTGCACGTGTGTGAGGGACCATAGGAGGGGGGGAGGGGGGGAGGGGGGAACCGTGTGGTGTGCGTGTGCTTCAGTGTTCTGACTGGATCTCAGGAGCTCCTGTCCAAACCGGCAGGTGCAGGGGGGAGATTTCGTTCTGGTCACTTGTTAGCTCGCCATCATATTTCTCAGCGTTTGCATAATTATCATAATCATCATCATCATCATCGTGGCGTTGGCACCTGGCCTATAACAGGGCCAGAGCAACAATAAATTCCATGTGTACACATCAATATAAATTGCGGGATAAGTACATGTTTCATTGAACATGCTTATCATGCTGCAACTGATCAAACACTCACCAGTTCGGTGCGCGGCGCGATCAAAATTCTTTAAATAACTCGCAGCGGGACCGGCAGAAGTTGGATCAACTATTGATTAAAGTTAGTTACTGGGGCGAAGATTTCAACCCAATTCATTCTTACCTGCTGCACGGACGAACATGCATGCCACTAACCCCGGAAGCGACAGGGATCTTATATGCATTTTAACGGGGTGTAACTCATCGCGTCAGCAGGACGCCGCGGTTGCCTTGGCAACGGGATGTCAACATGCGGAAGAGGAATGCACCCGGGTTACACCAGTCTTAAGGAGCATCTCGTCCCGGAAGAATCCGCCAGAGTATTTCGTCTCCTGATCGAGGTTTGACTTCCCCATATGTCTCTGGATTAAATATTCCATGTTTTTGGACCTTGCCCGTACCTCTACGTTCTAACGTGAGTTTTTTGTTCCTCCTGATTTAGTTATCTGCCAGCTGCGCCCCTGCCTGCCTCCTGGATTTTGCCTGTGATCCTGACCCCCCTTTTTTGTGGATACGCTTTTGTTCATTGACACCCGTTTCTGTGCGCGCGCCGACTGCCTCCGCTCATGCTCACCCTGAAAGACTGCCGGCTCTACGTGAACCAGTTATAACCACTCCGGAACATTATAATGGAGATGTGGGTGGTTGTGCACGTTTCTTGCTCCAGGTCCAACTAGTGTTTAGCCAGCAGCCATCTTCGTTTTCCACTGGTCGTGCCCAGATCGCTTAAATCTCCTCCGGGGTAGAGCAGCTGATTGAGCAACTTCTCTGTGGGAGTCTAACTCTCCGGTTTTATCAAATTATGATTGTTTTACTGACGAAATGCGCCGTGTTTTCGACCTGCCACATCGCTCTCCCGTTGTGTCTGCTCGCAAATTACTTTGTTTAAAACAGGGTGATGAATCTGTGGGGCAATATTCAATCAGTTTTCGAATATTAGCCGCCGAGAGTGGATGGAATGAGCCCGCGCTAATAACTGCTTTTACCCAGGGGTTAAGTAACTCTGTCAAGGACCAACTCACCACTCGTGATGAACCTGAAGGTTTAGAGGCACTTATAAGCTTATCTTATCTTATCTTATCTTAAGCTGGATCAGAGCGACATTCATGAGAAGTTTCAGTCTGGCTTCCGTAAACATCACTCTACGGAAACAGTTTTATTGAAAGTGTCCAGTGACATCATGATGTCGGCTGACTCGGGTAAATTCACTGTTCTGGTGCTCTTGGATCTGTCCTCAGCCTTTGACACAGTTGATCACCAGATCCTGCTGAGAAGACTAAGGGATGAAGTGCGACTGTCTGGGTCTGTGTTAGAATGGTTCTCATCTTACCTTTCTGGGCGCAGTTTTAGTGTATCTGCCAATCAAATGAGGTCTGAATCGGCAGATCTGTTGTGTGGAGTCCCTCAAGGTTCTGTTCTGGGTCCTTTATTGTTTTTGCTGTACTTGATTCCCCTCGGTAAAATCATTCAGAGATTTCCAGATGTTTCTTATCACATTTGCTGATGACATCCAGCTCTACTGCTCTTTTGACCCAACTGAGCCCCAAAGGCCTAACAGCTTAGTCAATTGTTTGCTAGAAATCAAACAATGGCTGAGTGAAAACACTTTACAGCTAAATGTGGACAAAACTGAAACTCTGGTGATTGCTCCTGATGATAAGATTCCAGGGTTGAGTCAGTACTTGGGTGACTTAGGTCAGTCTGTCAAACTGAGAAACCTGGGTGTTGTATTTGATAAATACATGTCTCTTGTTCGACACTGCAGAAAACTGACCAGAAACTGTTTCCTTCAACTGAGAAAAATCTCTAAACTTAGGAAAATGTTGTCAGAACATGATCTGGAGCTTGTAATCCATGCGTTTGTATCTTCTCGTCTGGACTATTGTAACAGTTTGTTTTCATGTCTTAACAAGAAGGAGCTGTCTCGCCTGCAGTTGATTCAGAACTCTGCAGCGAGAATTCTGACCCGCTCAAGTAGGAGAACTCACATTTCTCCGATCCTTAAAACTCTTCACTGGCTTCCAGTTTCTTTCAGGATCAACTTTAAAATTGTGGTTCTTACTTTCAGAGCTATTCATGGTCAGGCTCCTCCTTACATCACTGATCTGATCCAGCCTTACACCCCAGTGCCTCAGTTTCCTGTGTCTTCCCCTCCTGACCTCTCCTGTTTCCCCCCAGAGTATCACAGTTTGGGTGAGGTTTTTAGTAAGGAAAGGGCTCTGTCCCTGCCACCACACCGCCCCTACGACTGCCCTATAGACTTGTTCCCTGGATCTCCTCTACCCTCCAGTAGGCTCTTCAATGTATCTCGCCCGGAGAGACAGGCTCTGGAGACTTACATAGGAGAGTCACTGGCAGCTGGGTTGATCCGACCTTCCTCATCTCCCCTAGGTGCAGGTTTTTTTCTTTGTTGCCAAGAAGGACAAGACTCTCAGACCGTGTATTGACTACCGGGGACTAAATAACATTACCATCAAGAATAGGTACCCTCTTCCACTAATTGACCCCTCATTCGATCCCTTGAATAAGGCAAGGATCTTTACTAAGCTTGATTTACGTAACGCCTATCATTTAGTCCGCATTAGAGAGGGAGATGAGTGGAAGACTGCATTCAAGACCCCTCTCGGCCATTTTGAATATTTGGTAATGCCGTTTGGTCTAACTAACGCCCCCGCAGTATTCCAAGGACTGATTAATGATGTACTCAGAGATTTCCTAAATTACTTTGTATATGTGTATCTTGACGATATACTTATTTTTTCCAGAACCTCTGAGGAACATCTCTGCCATGTTCGTCGCGTCTTACGCCTATTAGAAAACAAGATGTTCGTTAAGGCTGAGAAGTGCGACTTTGGGGTATCTTCCGTATGTTTTCTGGGCTTCATTTTAGAGCAGGGAAAATTAAGGCCTAACCCTAAAAAGATTGAGGCAGTAACTCAGTAGTCGGTACCGGGTTCCCGTAAACAGCTCCAACATTTCCTGGGCTTTGCAAATTTTTATAGAAGGTTCATCAGGGGCTATAGCCAGGTTGCTGCTCCTCTCACAAGGCTAACGTCCACTAAGAGTCCCTTCCTCTGGTCGGTTGAGGCCGAGGGGGCTTTTCACAGGCTGTGCTCCTTGTTCTCCTCTGCACCCATCCTGCGCCATCCGGATCCTACACGACAATTCATCGTGAAGGCTGACGCCTCTGACACCGGCATTGGCGCAGTGCTCTCCCAACGTTGCCCTAAAGACGACAAGGTGCACCCTTGTGCCTTTTTCTCACGGAAGTTGTCACCGGCGGAGGGCAATTACGACATCGGGAACAGGGAACTCCTGGCGGTGGTGGCAGCTCTTCAGGAGTGGAGGCACTGGTTGGAGGGCTCTGAGGTACCTTTTCTAGTCCTTACGGACTATAAGAACCTGACTTATTTGCGTGATGCAAAACGTTTGAACTCTCGTCAGGCCCGGTGGGCACTTTTTCTTGGACGCTTTGATTTTACCCTTACCTATCGCCCCGGCAGCAAGAACGTGAAGCCTGATGCACTATCACGTCAGTTTGAACCTCCCCAGGCCGACGGCAAGGGTGACACCATCCTGCCAGAGAAGTGTTTTCTAAGGGCCGCTCGCTGGAACGTCGAGAGACTTGTCCATGAGGCATTGGAAAGGGATCCTTGACCAAACTCTGCTCCACCTGAACGACTGTTTGTTCCCAAGGCGGTCCGGTCTCAAGTCCTACAATGGGGACACAACCATAAGGTAACCTGCCACCCAGGAGTAACCAGAACCTTATTTTTTCTTAAACAGTGATTCTGGTGGCCGGACATGGCTCAGGATGTTAGGGAGTTTGTAGCTGCTTGTTCCGTCTGCGCTCGAGGAAAGTCTTCTCGACGCCCTCCTTCTGGTCTCCTGTAACCTCTTCCAGTTCGAAGTCATCCCTGGTCGCACATCTCCATCGACTTTGTCACTGGTCTCCCTCCTTCATCTGGCATGACGGTAATACTCACAGTGGTAGACCGTTTTGTCAAAGATGGGGCACTTTATCCCTCTGCTCAAGTTGCCTTCCGCATTGGAGACGGCGGACCTGCTGGTCCAACATGTTTTTAGGATTCATGGCATTCCAGTGGACCTGATCGTGGACCTCAGTTTTCTACCCAAGTCTGGAGAGCTTATTGCAAGTCCCTGGGGGCAAATCCCAGCCTTTCGTCAGGCTACCATCCACAGAGTAATGGACAGACGGAGCGAGCTAACCAGGACCTGGAGTCCGCGCTACGTTGTGTGTCGGCTCGTCACCCTGCCTCCTGGTGTCAGCATATCCCCTGGGTGGAGTATGCTCACAATTCTCTGACATCATCAGCCACTGGGATGTCACCCTTCATGGCCGCCTATGGATATCAACCACCTCTCTTCCCCTCTCAGGAGAGGGAAGCAGCGGTTCCCTCTGTCCGTGCCCACCTACGACGTTGTTGGTCAGTCTGGTACCATACCAGGGCTGCCTTGTCCCGCACCGACACCCGGAATCAACGTCTGGCTGACAAGCACCGTGTACCAGCTCCGGATTACTCACCTGGCCAGAAGGTCTGGCTTTCCACCCGGGACCTCCCCCTTCCAGTGGAGTCACGTAAGCTGGCCCCCAGGTTCGTAGGGCCATTTGTGATTGAGAGGATCATCAGTCCCACTGCCATGCGTCTCAAGCTTCCCCCGTTGCTCAAGGTCCATCCTACGTTCCACGTCTCCCTCCTGAAACCGGTCGCCTCCAGTCCACTCTGTCCTCCAACTGAGCCTCCACCACCGCCGCTCGTTATTGATGACCACCCAACTTATAGGGTCAACAAGATCCTGGACATTCGTCGCAGAGGTCGAGGGTACCAATACCTGGTGGACTGGGATGGTTATGGTCCGGAGGAACGCTCATGGATCTCCCGGTCCCTAATCCTTGACCCATCTCTACTTAAGGATTTCTATCGGGAGCACCCAGAGAAACCAGGTAGAGCACCAGGTGGCGCTATGTAGAGTTTGACTTCCCCGTATGTCTCTGGATAAATATTCCGTCTTTTTGGACCTGTTCCTGTTTCCGACGTTGCCCGTACCTCTCCGTTCTAACGTGAGTTTTTTAACCAGCTGCTTGCCACAGCATGGCCCACCTTGCCCATTTGCCTCTGTCAATCTCCGCTATTTTTACCATCTTTCTGCTGATCGCCCGTTTTATCACACTTCCTATTTTCTCCTCCTGACTTGCTATTTCTTTCTTCTCGTTTTCTCCAAAACTCTTTTAGTAAACTGCCTCTGTCCTTCATTCCTCTTCCTTGCTCATTCAACAATTCTTTTACCATTACGTGTAAGTCTATAATTTCTTCACCCGCATCTTTCTTATTTCCTGTTAAGGAAATTGCTGTCTCTAATGTTTTAAGTTGCTGTTCTATGGTTCTGTACGGACTATTGTCCCCCCATGTGTTTGTAGTCGTCATTGTCGTGTTTTTGTCAGTAGAAGTCATGTAGCTACTTCTTTTCTTTGTCTAGATTAACTGCAATCTTATCCCCGATTGCTTCTCTTTAATTATTGTGACGTTATCCCCGTCACCCTGTCTCTTTCCTAGAGATCCTTTAACTGGCAACTTTATCTCAGTTGCTTCCCTTTAACTATCTTGACGTTATCCCCGTCACTTCAGCTGGCACTTTTTCCTTTTAACCTTAACCTGTTATCATTAAACCAGGTACCTGCACATGTAACTCACAGCTTCTATTCCTAGTCCTTGTATTCCCTATATATTACCTTTTCTGGCCAACTGAGATGTACGACACACAATGTTCTGAGTTATCAGTCTTTAATTTTCATCTAACATGAAAATTTGACACCAGAAATGCAATATACTTTTATTCGTTTATCCTGCTTGGCCGACAGAGAGGTATGGTACGCGGTGTCCCGAGTTCTTTGTCCTTAAAACAAAAGCTATTCCTTGTTTTTGACACCAAGCATTCAACCGTATCTTGTAGGCAATATATCTGGTCTCATTATTCTATTGGTAGTTTCTAAGGGGTCCTCACTCCCTGAGCCTCACTTACTCAACTTGTACTGTCTCGTCAGACGTCAGTTGGGGTTAGTCACACCCAGGATATTCCTGCGCTTATTCTCTAAGTTTTACTCCCCACTTGTTTCTAAACCTTGTGCAATATCAGACAATCATCACCAGCAAGCAAGCACTTCACCGTATTCAATTCAGAGCGGATGGAAAAAATTTCACTCTTTTAAATTTCGGATTTTTGCCAATGCAGATGAAAAAGTTCTGCTTACCTTTATTTTGCGTCGACTAGAGTCTCTCCTTTTGCATCCGTCCGAATGAAGTGTGGTACTCGAACGCTTGACCGCTCCCCCGAGGAGCCCTCGTCTCAGCGAAGTCGCTGATCCCGGACACGAGCCCCCAATTTGTTATGACTTCTGCTTCCTCTGTTAGCAAGGTGTCATTCCCGAATTACATTTGACGTAGTAGGACTCTTTGGAGAGAATGGTCGATGATGAATGAAAACACCACACAAAGTCAGAATCAAGATTCAACCTGAGGAGGAGAACCCAGCCAGCTCAATACGAGTCCACAAACTCGCTCCTGTAGCTGCTCACTAAGTTCTGCCGTCCTGCAGATGTCAGGGTCAATTTATTGCAAAAAGTACGACAAGACAGAAAAGGCACACAGTACGTCATCATTTCCTGGAACGCTATTCTGTACGTAGAGTTCTTGGTATTGTCATCGAGTTCGTATCAGCGTACAGCTTGATGCAAATGGAAACTTATTCTTGGTCCCAGTACTTGATGTATTGTGTAGCCCAATGCAGTGACAAGCGTTCTTGTTCCCATGGCTTGAGATACTGCAGCCCGATGCAATGACAACCGTTCCCATGACTAAATACACTGTGTATCTTGGTTATTCGTACCGTGAGACGTTATAATGCGTAACATAATGTATGACATATTCCACAGTTTACTCTGCGCTGGTTCTTGAACTCCTTTTTTTCATTCAGGTACTTGGCTGATCCTCCCACTTCTATCAGACCATAGAAAACTGGCACTCAGGGACGCATTCACATCCAGCAGAGATGATTGGGACATGGTTGAGTCTGAAGTGGTAATTTCAAATTTGCTGCTGTTAGATTGGAAATTATTATACACTATACGTACACGCCATAAGTTAAATTAATGCTAAAAAGATAATAAAAATATAGAGTAGAAATTACTAGCCTCATCTCAGAGCTTAAACGTTTGAATACACATTCACAATCAACATTTCACTTCATACTGATATGCACTGTCTCAAGGCTAGCTTGAAAACAGACTAGAGATTAATCAGCGACTTAATGAAGCATCTGTCTGTCTGCTCAGTTCACACCTGTGGGCGTGAAACAAAAGGGCAAAACGGAACACACCCAAAAAAGGGGGGCTGGAAGACAAAGGAACTGGCCCACACGGCAGGGAGGAAGGGAGGTTGCTCTCCAGGTGACCCGAGACAGGAACTAACATAAAAGAACCACTGCCCCGGAAGAGACGAACCCCCTGGACAGGAAACGTTCCCTTAAATAGAGAGGGGACCCATAACACGAGAGCTCTTTCCCGGAGCTATTGACCTGTAGAGCTGCCGGCAAAGATCGAGTCCTTTCGATCGTAAAGTTGTATCTTTGTTTGACTTGTAGCGGCGAATAAACGACCCGTACACTCTGCATTTTGACCTTTTCTCTCCATAAAGCAAAGTATTAAGACCCGGACGTGACGTCGTGTTGGAGCGACAGAAACGGACTTGTTTTAATCGTTTTACTGCTCTGAAGATAACTATCCACAGTGTTTTTTTGCAGGCTTCATCCCACAGAGTGAAACCTAAGAAGAAAGTAATACTCATTAGACCTCAGGTTTAGACTTCGGGATGGAACATAAATATTTGTATCTTTGTAATTCATGACAGGCTCTTTCTCAGCAACATTTTCACTGGTCCTAGAATGTTTTGTTTGAAAGGATTTGCTATCGATGTAAAGGTAAGGTAAGTTAAGGTTCCTATCATATTATATTTTATTTGGAAACCATGCCTGTTGAACAAGTACACTTTTCTCTGACCACAATACTGTGCACTATATCAGTGGTCCCCAACCTTTTTATCACCGCGGACCGGTCTACGCTTGGCAAATTTTACCGCGACCCGGGGGGGGGGTTGTTGGTGTGGCGCGTTAGTGCACCGACCCTTTGAGAGTTACGTGCGTACGTTTTACATGCCTGCACAGATACAGATACACCAAAAACTAATATAAAGTGCATGGAAATTTTTACTCACCATAATGCCAAATCAATGGGAGCCCTGCGCTTGTTTTTCTACACAGAGACGGTCCCATCTGGGAGTGATGGGAGACAATGACACCCGAAGTGTGTTGCTTATATCCAGTCTACTCCGTTGTTTTGTTTTGGTTTGGTTGCTGTCACTGCAGAAAACCCCGCTTCACACAGATAGGATGTCGGAAATGGCAACAGGGTTTTCAGTGCGGTGGTGGCGATCTCAGGGTATTCTGCCATGTCTTTAATCCAGAACACCGGCAGAGTTGTTGTCTCGAACATAATTTTAAGGCTGCCGTCATTTGCGATCTCCAGCAGTTGATCATCTTCTTGCACAGATATGCTAGATTCACCTGGTTTGTTGACAAATGGGTTGCGGATCCATTCCTTGCCAGTTCGTGGGTCCTTTGTGGTTCGGAAGTAGCGCTCGAACTCCTTTTAAAGCAAAGACAGGTGATCGTGCACCAGCTGGGAGAATGAAGGCTCAGGCTCAGTCTCACCCAAAATCCCCGATAATGTTTGAAACATGTCCAATATGCCTCTGTTCACTCGCCGTCCCCACAAATCCAATTTGGTTTTAAATGCAGCTACTTTATCTGCCAACTTGAAGACAGTTGTCATTTTTCATTGAAGTGACAGATTTGCAACCCATTCCTCGTCACTGAAATGTGCTGCTAGCGGTGACTTCTTTTCTGAGAGAAATCTTTGCAGCGGCTCTCGTAATTCAAAAACTCTGGCCAGCGATTTCCCTCTGGATAACCATCTTATTTCTGTGTATAAGAGAAGGCATCTGTGCTCTGCGTCCATCTCCTCACAAAGCTGCTCAAACAGGCGCGAGTTAAGGGCATGTGCTTTGACATGGTTAATAACTTTAACAACGTCAGTCAATACGCTGTTCAATTCCGGTGGCATTTTTCGGCTTGCCAGCATTTCCCTGTGAATGATACAATGCGTAGATTCACACTCAGGTGCAACCTCCTTAATCCGAGCATTTAAACCAGACAGCCGTCCGGTCATGGCAGCAGCTCCGTCTGTGCATATGCCGATACAAAAGGATCATTTCAGTTTTCCTGATATATAACCATCCAGCGACTTGAAAAGTTCTGCGGCTGTGGTGTTGGTTGGCAACGATAGTGCACATAACATGTCCTCATTCACATCCTCCTGATAAAGATATCGCACATAAACAAGTAGTATTGCCTTGTTGTCAACATCTATAGATTCATCAACCTGGAGGGCGTACCACGGTGATGTATTAATCCTCTCCAACAATTGTGTCTCAATGTCTTCGGCTATTTCCTCAATGCGCCGAGTCAGGGTACTAGCCGACAGAGGCACCTGTGCTATCTTTTTAACAGCGGCCTCCCCTAGAAGTTCACGGCAAATGTCTTTAGTGGAGGGCAAGATCAATTCTTCACCAATAGTGAATGGCTTTTTAGCCTTAGCAATACGGTTAGCCACTAAGTATGACGCTCTAAGTGAATTCGCATTTACTGATGTGGTGGCCCTCAGTAATTTCTTCTGTCCTTCGTGTTCCTGTTTTTTTCTTTCAAAATACTCCAGGGGCTTGTCTTTTAATCCAGGGTGCCTGGTCTCCAAGTTGCGAAGCAGTTTTGAAGGTTTCATTGCCTCATTAGCAAGCCGGTCGCCGCATATTATGCAGAGCGGGCTTGGAATATGGGAATCACCTGCCGCGATAAACCCATATTTTAAGTAGGTCTCCTGGTATTGTCTGGTAAAAGTTTTCTTTTTCTTTGAACTCGTAGACTCTTCTTCTGTCTCTTCACTAGGCCTTTTCCCTTTCGCAAAAAAAATATCCAAAGACATCTGTTTCTTACTCATTTTGCTAGCTTGTGGGTTAAAATTTGGCGCATAAGTGACCGGGATGCAAACGAGCGAATCCGGTCATTTTTCAAAATAAAAGATCGTTCATACTCTGATAATAAATAAAACGGAAATTATTAATTATTTCTTGTGCGGCCCGGTACCAATTGATCCACGGACCGGTACCGGTCTGCGGCCCGGGGGTTTGGGACTACTGCACTATATGATCATAACACCAGTCTATATCCAGTCTGACCAACATTTCTATGCACATTGCAACACATCTTCATCACATAGAGTCAACTCTGGTTGTTTATGGCTTGTGTGATGTTGGGTTATAAAGTTACTGGATATTGCTAGGAAACAGAATATGCTGACATATTGGGTAGTTTTAAGGAAATACAGTATGTCTATATTCTTGCAACATGATTTGGTAAAGTGGGAGAAAGCCATTTTCCATTATTCGCTTTTTTGTCATCTCTAGACACAGCAAGATTGCCATTTACTGTCTCCAGGTCCAGTGTGACATCACAGGCATCTGCAGGAGCAAATAGAAAGTTGTTTTAGAATAAATACAGATCAAAGACTAAATGTCCACCACAGCAATGTGAAAAAAACAAAAACGTTCTTACACCAAAGTAAATGTTGCCTCTCTGTCGTTTTTTCAACATTGGCAATTGTTGGCTTCTGTTAGATTGGAAATTATTATACACTATACCTATACGCCATAGTTAAATTAATACTAAAAAGATAATCAAAATAGAAAGTATAAATTACTAGCGTCATCTAAGAGCTTAAACGTTTGAATACACATTCACAACCAACATTTCACTCCAGACTGATTTACACTGTTTCAAGAAAAGCTTGGAGCAGCCTTAGAGCCCAACAGCGATAAGTTGAACATCTGTCACACCTGTGGGCGTGAAACAAAAGAGCAAAACAGAACACACCCAAAGAAGGGGGGCTGGAAGACAAAGGAACTTGCCCACACAACAGGGAAGCAAGGAAGTTCCTCTCCAGGTGACCCGAGACATGAAGAAGCTTGAAAGAACCACTGCCCCGGAAGAGACGACCCCCTGGACAGGAAACTTTCCATTAAATATAGAGATGTGCTTTAATGCCGGACCGTCTTTCCCGGAGCTATTGACCTGTATAGCTGCCGGCAAAATGCGAGTCCGATCGATCGTAAAAGTTTGTATATTTGTTTGTCTTGAAGCTGTGAATAAACGACCCGTACACTCTGAATTTATCCTTTTTTCTCCATAAAGCAAAGTATTAAGACCCGGAGGTGACGTCGTGTTGGAGCGACGGAAACGGACTCCGGTTTTATCCGTTTTAATTGGTGCCGTGACACGGATTTGTTTTGGAGATTCTTGGAAAGAGGGATGGCCGGACAAACGGGACAAAGATAAGATAAGCAGAAAGCCTTTTATTTTATTTCTGCATTTAGTTTCGTCTGGCTGAGTTGATCGATGTCCGAAGCTGTGTGAGTGGATGGGTTGTGCATTGGTTCCGCTTGTAAGGCAAACGAACATATAACTTGTTGTTTTGGTTTTGTTTTTCCGTTACGATTCTCGGCACATACAGTAATCACAGACAGAACAAAATTGGCCGGGGATTCTATCGAGTGACAAATATATCTCTATTAGCAAGTTTTAAAGGCATTTAATTCACCCTTTTCAGAGGGGCTTAACCCCCGAGAGTACGAACGGAATGTTTTTAAAAAAAAGGCTTTTCTTGGTTAAATAATTGAGTTTCTGGGTATGGTTACGCTGTCTAGTGAGTACTTATATTATGATAAAAAATAAAAACAACTTTCTTGATTAAATACAACGTTAACGCTAATGTGTGTTTTTTTAAGTTTTGTGGGAAGAAATTTATAGATAAGCTTTCTTGAATTTCTATTGGTTAAAAAAGAGGTTTTTTCTTGTAAGTTTTATGCTGCGAGTTTATTTTTAAAAGAGGGAAAAAACTGCTTACTTGGTCTTTATCGAGTTTTTTATAAAAGTAGTTTTATGGTCAACTGCCGTGGACTTCTATTGGTTGAAAAAAGCGTTTTTTGCTTGTGAATTCCATTTTACAAGTTTTTTTTAATAGATTTTTGGTCATTATAATATAAGTATTCAAGCGTGTTTTTTGTTTAAAAAGCATTTTCTTGCGAGTATTGATGCCGCAAGTTTTTTGAAAGGGTTGAAATACTTTTATTGTTTCTTATGTTACGTTGGTTGCATAGTGAGTACCTATATTGTGATTAAAAAAAAATCAGACTTTCTTGACTAAATGCGACGTTGATGCTAATACGTGTTTATCAAGTTTTGTGGAAAGAAATTCTTCAGTTTCTATTGGTTTTAAACAAGAGTTTTTTCTTGTAAAGTTCTGAGTTTTTTTTAAAAGGGTAAAAATAACTTTGTTTGATTGTCATGTCATAATAAAGTTTGGGATTATAATATAGGTATTCAAGCGTGACAGTTCTCTTACAGAGAGGGAAACGAACAATTGGTGTAAAAATAAATAAAAACAAATATAAAAATAAATAAGTAAAAATAAAAACAAAAAGAAGAAATGGAGTTATCTGAACTGCAGGTAAAATGGCAGTCTCGTGGTATAGGATCATATGGTGCTGTATTGTTTCGCTCTGTAAATTCATATGTGGAAAAAATTGCTCCGTTGGATCGGAAAATGTTGTGAAAAACTGGTATAAATGGGCTAAAGAGCAAAGGAAGGTTGGAAATCTGCATGATTGGGGCATGCCTATGCCTGAAGAAGATATTCTTGGTGAAAATGTGAAAAGTATTAATCTAGAACTTGAAGTCATTAGGAGGAGAAAAACAAGCATGTTGTTTAGTGAAAAATACAGACTGGCTTTGTTAGAAAAAACAAAAACTGATAGAGACAGATTTTTTGTGATCATGGAAATGGTAAAAATTATAAAGTTGAATACTGAAGTAATGGCACCAGTGTCAGCTGTTAAAAAGGAAGTTGTTGATGAAAATAATGTAACCAAAAAAAACAGATTCACCACCACCTTACCTAGAAGGTGGAAACCAAAATGCAAATCCACAAATGTCAGAAAAAAATCCTTTTAACCCTTATGCACAACTGTCTGATGAATCGCAAAAAATGGTAATGAAAGAGAAAGTGAACACCCAGGCACCAGTGTTCAATGTTACAGGAGGGCAGCTGATGATGGATCAAGATGGTAATGAAATAGATAAAACAAAAATGATAAATTTAAAAGAGATTATGGAAAGTGTAGCAATAATAACACACAGGCAAGAAATACTCACAAGAGATATGTTAGACACAGCAGAAAAACACTTAGCAGATCAGTTGAAATGGCAATAAGATAAGGACAAAATAAAGAAGATGAAGATGTGAGTGCAGCCCTGAAAAGTTGCGTAAAAAAGCAAAGGACAAAGCAGAAAAATTGAAAAAGAAGAAGTACAGCGAGGAAGAAAGCAGCAGTGAGGATGAGGAAACGGACAAATATTGTAAGTATAAACTTGACCCAGGCACGCCATTGAAACCTTCTAAACATACAGTAAAAACTAGAAAAGGTGAGAAAGGGACACTAAAAGAAAGATCAGATGGATTGGGAACAAGCCTTTCTGGACAATTTCCTTTAGTGGTGAAGAGTGGAAGAAGGAGGGATTATACTGATTATGTCTCAGCAACTATGATGGATGTACAATGTCTGAAAGAAAAACTTCCTCCTTTGGAAAGAGGAGCAGGTCCGTGGATTAATGTTTTTTGCAACAATATGACTGAATTGTATTGGCTATTGGAGATTGGAGACAAATTGTTACAGCATGTGTAGGTGCTGATAAAGTGTCAAAAATAGAAGAAGCAGGAACTGAATGCAAGCCTCATCAAACACCATTCTCTCATCATTCAAGACATATATGGCTGGCCGTGAGAGAGGCGTTCCCTACAAAGGTGGATGTGAATGAACTAACGTCATGCATTTACAAAGATGGAGAAACTGGTAGTGAATATGTAACACGCTATAGGACAATGTGGGAGGAACAACTGAGTGGTCCACTAACTGACAGTCACCTTGCACTTCTCAGGGGGGCAATTGTAAAGGGATGCCCCATTTCTGTAAGAAAACGTTTAGAAACTGTAGTAGGATTGGATAAAAAATCATGTCCTTTCTACCCCCAGAACCCATCGTTTTACCCACAGCCTAAATTAAGAGGGGGACGTGGGAATTACACAAGAACGCAGCTCCGTGGAAATAATCGTCGTAACAGAGGGCACAGTGGTCCATATCTGCCCCCACATGATGCTTACCCAGTTCCTAACAGAGGAAATCCAGGGGACCAGCAGGGCCAAGAGCAACATGATGCACCAAATGCACGCATGTTGCCTCAACAGCACTAGAGGGGCCGGAACCCAACTGAGGGAGTAGGAGACAGTGAACATTTATTTCCAGAGCCCATCGTCAATGTAACCATTGAAGATGAGGTAAAACCTTTTATGGTGGACACTGAAGCTCGCTACAGTGTCTGCACCTGGAATATTCCTGCCTCTTCTGAGACAGTCAGTGTAGTTGGGTTTACCGGTAAGATTGAACAGTGTCCTTTAACATACCCCCTTTCAGGCACTGTGGCTGGAGTGGATTTTGTACAGACATTTTTTAAAAATCGACAATGCCCCATTAACCTTCTAGGACGCGATTTACTCGGTATTTTGCGTGCTGTCATTGTGTGCGGACCCACATACACACACATAAAATTGCCTAATGGTACTGTTATAAAATGTGGAAATATGGGACATCAACATAGAGAAATGTTACTCAGAGAAGGTACCGATCAGGAACCAACGGCTGTTGTGTGGTGGGGCAGGCTAATACAACAGGAAGACTCATCCACTGTAGAAGCTGCAAAGGAATGGATGCCTTGGATAAAAAGTTTGAGAAAATATTCAAAAAATCCAGATGTTTTACATTGTACTTATAATTATCTCCGTTTTCCAGAATCAGATGATGATATTGACTTGTATGAACATGCATGGCAGAAATGGGTAAATGTTTGCGACAATGAGGGCACCCCATGGCTGGCTACTGGATGCATGTACGTTGGTAAAGAAGGAGTAAATTGAATGGTAAAATAGAAGAAATGTACCGTAATTTCCGGACCATAAGCCGCACCTGACTATAAACCGCACCAGCTAAATTTAGGGGAAAATACAGATTGCTCCATATATAAGCCGCGGGCGTTTTGATGTGTATTTACCGTTGTATATAGGGGTTCCTGCTACCACGGAGCGGATTGTCGGGACAGAGATGACTGTTTGGGAATGCAAAGCGTCCCATTTATTAACAATAAATCTTTCAATCATTCAATCAAACTTTCACATCTTTGACATGGCGAACAGCATTCGTGCAGAGTACAAATAATACAACGGTGCAAAAGCTCGCCTGTAACACGGCAGTAAAAGTGCAGTCCCGCGGCCGTTTACGTTATCAAAATAACCAGCCTACTACCGGTATATGAAAAGTCAGTCTTTAATCATTGTTTCATTGTCTTCCTCCTGCGTACTAAAACCAGCGAAATCCTCTTCGTCGGTGTCGGAGAAGAACAGGTCCAAAATGGTGTGGTCAGCCACTCTCTCTCCTTTGTTCTCGCTCTCAAAACCTTCCTCTTCGTCAGTGGAATCAGTGGCTCCGGCTTCGTCAGCCGTTACGCCGTCCTCTTCATCATCACGACGCAGCAGTCCAGCTTTTCGAAAGCCGTAGATGATCGTGGATGTTTTCACACTTTTCCATGCCGTCAGGATCCACTGGCAGACTTGAGCAAAAGTTGCTTTTCGCAACCATATTGAGGGTGTTTGCATGAACACTTCCTTCGCGCAAACTGTCGCTGACGCTCTCCTACTCTTTGTTTTGCTCTCGTTACCTGGCGCCAGATATCTGCCTCGTAGTGTAGTGTCGTTCGCGAACGATTTGTTCGAAAGAATCTTTTCAGTGAACGTACTGAACCGAATCACTTCATGAAGTGATTCGTTCCTTTCTCAGTTCAGTTGAACTCACTCTGCCGCGATCGTGCCGGTGGGAGGATTCTATGATGATGATTATCATGATATGATGATGATGATTCTATGATTCTATGACTCGCTGAATTCTCGGCGTCAGCAAACGGCTCAGCTACTCGTGGGTGCGGGGGGAGGGGCTGAGGAGGGAGAGAGGTGCTGTGTCTCAAATCGCATACTAATCTTAGTATGCTAGAAGTTAGTATGCATCAGTTTAGTATGCATACTAACTAGTACGCAAATTCTCCGCAGATAGTATGTCTCAAATCAAACCCTGAAGCTACACACTAACCGGAAATCACATGACAGCTTCTTCTTCTACTTCTATTTAACGATGTTTCAAGCAGCTGTTTGAACGCTATCGCCGACACCTGCTGGCAGCACGTATTGCAACTTTGGAAAAAGAAATAAAGAAAAAATATGAGAATCTAAATAATCGCGAGATATTTAAGCTGGTATCAGCAGCGAAGACGTGTTTATCCTTCTACTGCTGCGGAAAATACACATTTAAGTATATGCATATATATGCATTTATATATGACGTAACTTCCGTTTAAAACGTCACTAAAATGGCAGCTGTTTAGTATGGTTAGTGTCCATCGAACCATGCTAGTTTTGTGGGCGTGTTAGTATGCCAATTTCGTATGCATGGCGCACTAAATTTCGCATACTAAGAATTGAGACACACTAACGTACTAAAAATACTAACTTTTAGTACGCTAGTATGCGATTTGAGACACAGCAAGGGACTCCGCTACACAACATTTAGTTTTAAAGGATTTCTTATTTTAATAAATGTTTTTACTTAAACGAGGCCTTTTTAATTTATTGTTGATTGCATTTAAGTTTAAATTACATCTTATTATTATTACTATTTTTGTTTTATTTTGTTTTATTTATTAAGCCGTAGAAAAGGTGCACCGTTGTATAAGCAGCAGGGACCAGAATGAGGGAAAAAAGTAGCGGCTTATAGTCCGGAAATTACGGTATACATTAACTGAGTCCTCACCCCACATAATATTATTGATAGCTGCAGGAGGAGAGGCTAAAAATCTTGGACCAATGGTAAAAACAGGTCACAATACTGATAATGCATGGCTGACAGTAATTGGATGTGTGAGGTTGTTTTATTGCAGGGAGCTGGATATGTCGAATCACACTTGAAAACTGCAATGCGGCACAGAAGCTGGAGAAGGTTGTATTGGATAGGCAGCATGGACGGGAAGGCACGGACTCCCCGCTGGTATCCAGTAAACTGAACGAGATCCCACATGAAATATGGTCCAGCGGGGGAGCCGATGTCGGACTCATGAAAGAAGTAACACCTGTATCCATTAACTGGAAGCCAGAGATAAAGTATGTATGGAAAGATCAGTATAAAATATCAAAAGAACAATCGGACGGAATTGAACCTGTGATTAATCAACTAATTGAAGGAGGGGTACTAAGACCATGTGCCTCCAATAACAACACTCCAATCAGTCCAGTTAAGAAGCCTGGAAAGGATGTTTATAGACTTGTACATGACCTAAGAGCAGTAAATGATGCACTGATACATTGCAAACTTGAAACACCAAATCCATTCACAATTTGTGCTAACATTCAGAAAAGATTCAAATGGTTTAGTGTTATTGATCTTGCTAATGCTTTTTTCTGTATTCCAGTAACAAAAGAGACCGGTGAAAAGTTTGCATTCACTCACAAGGGAACTCAGTACGCCTACACGAGACTACCTCAGGGTTTGAGTGAAAGCCCAGCAATATTCAATAACATGTTGTTGAAAAAACTGCGTGAGTTTGAACCTATAATACCTGAAACTTGTTGTCTTTTACAGTATGTAGATGATCTATGGCTGGAGAATTTGGGACAGAGGTGGCAGATGTGACAATCAAATTGCTGAAATGGTTGGGTGAAAAAGGTCTGAAGGTGAGCAAAGACAAAATGCAATTGTGCAGGAAAAGAGTTGTTTTCTTAGGCAAAGTGGTGACGCACAAAGGATTCGAAATGACTCCGACTCAGAAAGACAGCATTGCATCACACCCGAAGCCTACGACAGTACGAGGTATGATGAGTTTTCTTGGATTGGTTAATTACAGCAGAAACTATATTGCACACTTTGCAGAAATAACATACCCTCTCAGGGATATGATTAAGATTGCAGGGTCTACAGACTATAAAGCAACACTTGAATGGACTACAGAAGGAGGAAAGGCCTTCATTGCTGTTAAAAAGGGACTCTTGGAAGCTGTAGATCTGGCAAAATCAAATTATTCATCTGAATTTTTTCTAGATGTGTCAGAATCACAAGGTTTTGTGAAGTCAGTTTTATGGCAGAAAACAAGCTTGGGAAGGAAAGACCTATGTTACTATAGTGCTCGACTGGATGGTGTTGAACTTGGACTTAACCAATGTGGAAGGATCATTTGTGCTATAGCCATGGCACTGCATGGAGTATCACACATTACTGTTGACTGTGATGGTAATATAATAACTCGACACTCAGTAGTTAGCTTCCTGTCAAGCAAAAAATTTGCTCTCATGTAATAGAAAAAGTAAATTACTTGAATTGTTGTGTAATGACAGTATTCACTTACTACTATGGTATCACAAACATGGCTGACAAAATGGACACAGGAGAAGGGACACCTCATGAATGTGAGGAAGTGACTACCATGGAGGATAACACAGACTTAGGAAGAGCGACTACGACCACCCTTACTGGAAATATAGTCAACATTTTTACTGATGGGCATAGTCATTGGGATCCTGTCAGAGGAAAGACTATTGCTGCCTATTCAGTTGTGATGGAAATTGAAAATGAAGAATTTAAAGTAATGGAAGCTGAGTGTCTACCAAAGGGTAGTGCACAATTGGAACTACCCTTCCACTGATGAACTGATGGGGGTAATTAGAGCCTGTGAACTTTGTAAAAACCTGCGCATAAACATTTTTACTGACTCTGCTTATGTGGTGAGAGCCTGTTGCACTGATGTAATTAGCTGGCATAGAACGGGTTTTAAAACTACTACAGGAGCAGAAGTAAAACATGCTATTGAAGTAAGACACCTATCAGAGGCATTAAAATTACCAAACAAAGTTGCAGTTATTAAAGTGCCTGGACACTCAAAAGGTAATAACAAAATTGCTTACGGGAATAACTTTGCAGATAAGACGGCTAAAACAGTCGCAGGTTATGTGCCTCCACCAGAGTATGGAAAGCCAGAAATGATTGTTAGGAGTGAAGTAGTCTTACAGATTCGTTGGATCCTTGAGTTAGTGAGAGACAAAGTCCGGTCCAATATAGTCTTGCAAAAAGATTTATTAAAGATGTTACACAAGACGTGTAACAACGAGAGGTGTACAGAGCTCTGAGTTACGAGTGTGAAAACACGCGCATATATTCTTACAAGGCCGTTATCTACTGTTGTGAAAACATGCGCATATTTTCTTACAAGGCCGTTGTCTACTGTTGCACACAAGTCCTTATAAGGTAACATTCAGTTGAAGTTATGTCTGACTCATGGGGTGAAAGTTACAGACAGAAGTTATTGACACGTTTCCTGAGTGTTCGGGCTTGACCTTTATTGAATAGAACACTCAGCACGTGTCACCCGAACAAATACAGGTGATAAGGTTATGCAAACAGATTGACAGAAATATAATGAGGCTTCAACTTCCCCTTTTGGCCTCTGAAGGAGGACAACAACCAAGAGATAAAAACGGATAAAAAACGGAATACAAAATTGCTACAAATTTTAAAACCCTTTAAAATTATCGCCTGAGAAACATGCAAGCATAAGATACAGTGTCACCAAGCTGAATAGCGGTCTTTTAAGGACAGATAGAAGTTAATGGGGCATCCAGGTATTCAGGAACAGGAGTTTGGAGAGGGACAGATGCAGTTGATAACAGATTTAATGGGATGTCCTGATAAACGGGGGCAGTTGGTTCCTGTAGCATCTGGTTGTGAATGTTAGTATCATTGTGGGAAGATACCTCTGTGACCGTAGAAAGGGTTATACCGTGCAGAACATAGTACAATAACATTGGGGTACAGACCAAAACAGAAGCAATAAATGCAGCCAAGCAACAGGAGTGTATTACATCTCGAGGAATACTGGTAGCCATGGGTAATACTAAGTGTGCAACAGCTAAATTATTAAAAATGCGAGAGAACGTAACGAAACTCAAAGAGTGCAAAATGAAACAGCGGATTCAAGGAGGTCTTGCACCTTTTCTTGATCCTAATATAATATTCAATGTTTTGTGTGGGCAAAAACCTGCGGCAGTTGTTGATGAAGGGAAAATTCCTCACACAACTCTTGGTGCCATGCCAAGCAGTCAGACGTTAGACAGTGATGACGGGGGTGATGAAGGATTGTCCAGGTTGACGGGGACGACGTTGGTGGGGGGCGGGGTTGTAGATGGGGTGTGGGCGTTGACGTTGAGGAGGGGTTTGTCACAGCTCTCGGGGTCAGCTGCACACTGCGTCAGGTTAAACCAGGTATCTCCTTTGCCTTCCAGCCAGAGGGCATGAGACGTCCTTTCCAGTACGCGATGAGGACCAGTCCAACGTGGTTCCGTCCACTTTCGCTTGAGCACCTTCAGGTAGACACACGGGGTGACCTGCAGTGGGACGGGTTGCTTGGGGACCTCTTCAGTCTGCTTGGAGAACCTGGAGCCAAGAAACTGTACAGTTGAGACAAATGGCGTGTGTGTTGGCTTACCCCTTAGGGTTGATATTGGTAATGGAGCGTGGGGTCCTGGAAAACAGCGACCTGTGTGGAGTTCGAATGGAGAGTAGCCCGTCCGGGTATTAACAGACATTCGAACACTTATCAGTGCCATTGGTAGTGCCGCGAGCCAATTGACTCCGGTACTTATCATGACTCGGTTGAGGTTGTCCTTCAATGTCCTGTTCATTCTCTCCACCTTTGCCTGTGACTGGGGGTGGTAAACAGAACCAAACTTGTGTCTGAGGCACAATTGGTGCTCCACCTGTTGTAAGTGGGTGTTCTTGAAATGCGTGCCATTGTCACTTTTCAGACAATGGGGAAAACCATGAGTTGGAATGTAATGGTTAACCGAATGTTTAGAGACGCTTTTTGCATCTTCTTTCCGGCAAGGATATGCTTCTGGCCATCCTGAGTAGGCGTCCACCATCACCAACAGGTACCTGTATCCAGAAACTGGGACCAACATGTCAGTATAGTCGATAACAACCATTTGTCCTGGAAAGAAAACTGAGGGGTGTGTTAGTCCTGGTAATGGTTTGAGAGTAGGCCTAATTGCAGCTTGATTGCAAACATTACACAAGATTAGTGCTTGTTTCACCATTTGGTTTTTAAATGGATGCAACCAATTGTCCAATCTTCGAATTGTTTCTTCTCTGCCTACATGTGTAGGACCATGTGCCTCAAGGATTAGAGATTTCAGATAGGCTACTGGCGTCCCCTTTTACACCAGACACCTTCTTCTGTTTTCCCTGAGCCTTGATTTATCCACATGGAAATCTCTTCAGGTGATGCTTGAGATTGAATGTGAAGAATGTTTGACCAGGATGACTGCTCATCCATTTCTTCAGCTGGAACCACCATCATTTGCCCTTGTGGCTGATAATCCGCGGTTTGTTTTGCCAATGCATCTGCCGCGCGATTACCTTTTGATATTTTGTCAAGTCCGATTGAATGTCCTTTGCATTTGACTACAGCTACTTTTGACGGGAGCATAAGTGCCGCATACAATTTCATTACGTCTTCACTGTTTTTAACAGGAGTTCCTGAGGCAGTCATGTATCCAGTCCTGGACCATTCTGCCAATCCAAAATGTACCGCTGTAACTGCGTACGCTGAGTCTGTGAAAATATTTACATCTTGTCCTAAAAAAGAGGACAATAATTCCTCCTTGTCTCTGAAACAACACCCGTCAGTGAACAGCACCCTTTCAGGCTCTGTCAGAGGAGTTATGTACAAATGTTCCCTGATTTTTTGAGCTTCCGCCATGGTTTGTTTGAGGACGATGAATGAGGACTCAGCCACTTCAGACCAATCCAGTGAGGCTGTAAGATTACGCATACCACATTTGTTCACCATCTGGCGAAGTGGAGCTACCATGTCAGAGAAATCTGGGATGAAATCACGAGAGTAATTTGCCAAGCCAAGAAATTGTAGCATTTCTCGGACAGTCGTTGGTTTGGGATGATGTAAAATGGTAGCACGGTGTGAAGAACTGACACCCGTGCCATTGGCTGAAATCAATCGTCCAAGAAACGACACCATGGGTCTGCAAACCTGCAACTTAGACCTGGACACTTTGAACCCACAGGAGTACAAGTGTCGTAAAAGGACATCTGTGGCTTCAAGACAGCCTTGTTCCGTGGGGGACGCCAGTAGTAAGTCATCAACGTACTGGACGAGTGTGGTGTCAGGGGGAAGGACACAATCAGAGAGCAAGTCTCTCAGGGTGGCATTGAAAATGCCGGGAGACAACACAAAGCCTTGTGGTAGTCTAGTGTAGGTGTACTTCTTTCCCTCAAATGTAAAAGTAAACATGTCACGCAGATGAGGAGCAAGAGGTAAACAGAAAAAAGCATTTGCAAGATCAATGCATGTGAAATACCTGAGTTCTGGTGATAGCGTAGAGAGTGCTGCATGTGGGTTGGGTACTGGTAGAACGGGAGTCAAAACTTTTTCATTAATCAAACGGAGGTCATGTACCATCCGGTACTTCCTTGCTGAGGAGAAAATGACTTGTCCATTTGGAAAAACCAGTTGCAGGCCTTCCGCGGAGCAGTGTATAACAGTAGCCAGTCTTATGAGCAGATCCCTGCCCAATAGATTAATAGGACACGTTGGAGCATAGACGAACGAGTGTTGATGAATCTGGCCCGCCACTGAAACAACGGCAGGCGCGGTGAAAGGCAGGTTTTGGGTCTGCCCTGAGAAGCCAGTAAGTGGAATAGTTCGTGGGGATAACGTCATTGTGGGGGTCAGGCTGTTGATAGTGGAGTGTCGAGCACCAGTATCCACCATGAAAGGAATAGCCACGCCTTGAACATCCACCAGTAGGAGAGGATCCTGCAGTCCTCCCCCTTCAGCTTCTGGGGCCCATCATTGAGGATACTGACCCTGTGGAGGGGCCAGATGCTGGTTATGATGTCGATAACCAAAAGGGCCGGAGCCTGGTGGACCACCTCGGCCACGTCCCCCTCTTCTGGGACCAGACTGTCTTGGAGCCTTCTCGGGACATGAGGTGGACAAATGACCGTATTCTTCACAATACCAGCACTGCACGTCACTCAAGCCGTGAGACACGTAGGGACCTTCAGCCGAACTCCTCGAGTAACCTCCCCTCTGTCTGGGTGTATAGCCGCGATTAGGTTGGGGCTGACATTGGGGCTGTGGGGCAGGATATTGGGGTGGATGCTGTCCCATAAACATGGGATACATCCCGGCGGTGGAATGCCAATCAGTAGGGCCTGAGTAGGGAATGGTTTGGGGAAACGGGGGTGGGTCTGGCATTACGGGGGGCCTGAATCGGGGCCTGTACCTGGGGTTTGGTGATCTTCTTAGCCTGGTTGTAATCTTGTTTAGCCCTTTGCACCTGTAAGTTAAGTAATTCTGTTTCTAGTGCTTTAATTTTAACATCATCACCCCGGGCTTTATCATCCTGTCTTTGCAGCAGATATTTCACATGATAACACCATTTTGTATGATCAGCAGTTGCCAAGTCAGGATTATCGCTCACGAGCGTGCGTATAGCCTTGGTAATAGTTTTGTTTCCTGGGTGGAGATGCTTTATTTGTCACCAACTGCTACAATTATTACTAACTCTGACCGATCTTCTTCTTTCAACCTTCAGCGTGGGGTTCGCCAGGGATGCCCACTTAGCCCTCTACTCTTTGCTTTGTGTATAGAGCCGCTTGCGATTGCCATCAGAAACAGCCAAAATATTATTCCTGTACACCTCGGTAAAGTTGACCACCACATCGCTCTGTATGCGGACGACATTATCTTATTTCTGGAGCAAAGTGAAGACTCTATCCCTGTCTTACTTAATATAATTGAAAGAGCTGGTAATTTGTCCGGATACACTGTAAACTGGCAAAAAAGTGAATTAATGCCTTTGGGAAATGGGATAGATCCGCTGTTTTTGAGTCATCTCCCCGTAAAGATAACTGATCAAATAAAATATATGGGAACCATAGTTGATAAACAACCAGATTCTTTGTATAATTTAAATTACCTTAAATTAATCCATCAACTCCAAAGAAATATTGAGTATTGGCGAACACTTCCAATGTCAATGGTCGGTAGAGTAAATGCCATTAAGATGATTACACTGCCCAGATTTTTATATATTTTTCAAAATATTCCAATATTTCTGACAAAGACCTTTTTCAAAACTTTAGATTCAATCATAATGCCTTTTATTTGGGGTTATAAATCACATCGGATTAGTAAGAAACATATTTGTAAGTCAAAAGAATTAGGAGGTTTGGCTCTCCCTTGGTTTCAACATTACTACTGGGCAGCTAACGCTCACGCTCTCATCTATTGGAATAATGCATTCCCTGGGGAACCTAAGGACACAACACCATCTTGGGTTGCCATCGAACAGGATATTAATGGTACCTCTCTCTCAGCACTACTACACACTAAAGAAGGCAAACCGAAAATTGAGAGAAATCTTAGTTTTATAGTAAAAAACTCTGTGAAGATCTGGAAACAAATAAAAAAAGTATTTAATGTACCAGAAACTTCTAGTTTGGCCCCAATTTGTTATAATCATTTATTCACCCCCTCAAAACTCGATTCGGTTTTCATAGCCTGGATGAAAAAGGGACTTATTTCTGTTGCAGACTTGTATATTGACAATGTTTTGCATCATTTGCCCAACTACAGCAGAAATTTTCTCTTCCTACGTCACATTTCTTTCGCTATCTACAAGTAAGGAACTTTGTTAAAATTAACATCCCAAATTATGAGGTTTACTCCTCCCTTGATCAGCTTGAATCACTCGTATCAACTAAACCTGGAAGCAAGCGATTAGTTTCTCTGTTTGTGAAGTTTTTTGATACTTACGTGGCTCCACCTACTGACCGTCAGAGGGTCTTGTGGGAAAATGACTTGGGAACAGAATTGACTGAAGAAATGTGGTCCAAATCTCTTAATAAAATCTACACTTGTTCAATAAATTCCAGGCACCAATTGATACAATTCAAGGTCATACACAGACTTCATTACTCCAGAGAAAAACTACACTCCTTTTATCCATCCACATCACCAATATGCGTCAAATGCAAACAATCAGTGGGAACTTTGGCTCACATGTTTTTCTCCTGTTGTAGACTAGCAAAGTTTTGGGAAGAAATATTTCATATTTATTCTGCAGTTTTGGGGAGAAACTTGGCTCCCGACTCCGGGACTGCCATTTTGGGTTGCTCACAGCAACTGGAGCGTTTAAAAGATTCTGAGACAAAGGCAATTTTGTTTGGAATGGTTTTAGCAAAAAAAGTAGTTCTTCAGTGTTGGAACAAAGAAGTGCCTCCTAATTTTCATATGTGGCTCATGGAACTTACAAAGACTCTTTGTATGGAGGCAATCCGCTATGAACGGACAGGAAAAGCGGACAAGTTTCGACGGATATGGAAGCCTTTCTTGGACTATATCTCGGCACAAAGAATGGACTCCTGAAATGTTCTATTTTTCTTTTGTGTACAATGTGTAAGTGTTTGACTGGATTGCCAAATATTGTTTGGTAGGTGCTGTTTCTTTCTTTTTTTCTTTTTTTTTTTTTGTTTGAGGGGGGTGGGGTGATCGGGTTTCTGTTTTGTTTGTTTTTTTATTATTTTTTTTTTGTTGTTTGTATGTTTTGTCTCGTTCTCTGAAAAATCAAAAATAAAATAATACAAAAAACTTGTGTTCTACTCTATTTAACACATCAGTTAGAAGATGAATGGAACTATTTTGGGGAAGGTAACCTGCATTTTGAGTCTCTGTAAACCATTTCACCGTTTTTGCTTTTTTTTCATCTCGTTCATTTGGCGCAAAATTTCCACTATAGACCTGGACTGCAGGTGGAAAGATTAAAGTCTTTCTGTAATTTACTTGACATTTTAATTTAGGTTTATTTCCTTATTAAAATTTTAATAGTTTTTTTTTTTTTTTTAGTTAATCTAGTTATCAGTAAGACCAGTATTCCTGGACTGCGTCCTAGTTCCTATATATTTTTACAACAATACAATGTTTTAACACCCCCTTATCAATTTTGTCCCCCGAACACGACGGCATTCAACACGAGAATGTGGGACCAGTTAACTCTTCCTCCGAACACGACGGAATTCAACACGAGAATTGCGGAACAAGCCAACACCTCTAATCTTCTATTCAATATTTTTCAACAATTGTTCACCTCGAGGACTTCTAAAAATTAAAAAACTTGCCACAATAGTACTTGTACCACTATTCCAACACAAGGATATAGTATTTTCTTTAAAACCTGTTAAAACAACACTTGTACCACTATTCCAACACGAGGATATAGTATTCCCACTACTCCAACACGAGGACGTAGTATTTTCAAAAACACAAGAAGTCTTCACAACTATTCCAACACGAGGATATAGTAATATTTCACAATTCTCACTACTCCAACACAAGGACGTAGTGTTTTTCAAAAACACAAAAAAAATTCACAACTATTCCAACACGAGGATATAGTAATTTCTTTTAGACACTTTTCATCACATACAGTCGATACCTTAACACATTTTGACAGACATTGGAGATAGGAAAACCTTTACCCACCCAGAGAGAGGTAAAGACTCGTTTTATAATAAATGAGTTCGATGCTTTTTACCTTATTTTACTTGGCGCCTCGAGTCCACCTACCCCGGAATGGGATCCGGCACCTCCGAAGCCTCTCTTTCAAAGGATCCTGTTCGTGACGCCAATTGAAGTAGTCTTACAGATTCGTTGGATCCTTGAGTTAGTGAGAGACAAAGTCCGGTCCAATATAGTCTTGCAAAAAGATTTATTAAAGATGTTACACAAGACGTGTAACAACGAGAGGTGTACAGAGCTCTGAGTTACGAGTGTGAAAACACGCGCATATATTCTTACAAGGCCGTTATCTACTGTTGTGAAAACATGCGCATATTTTCTTACAAGGCCGTTGTCTACTGTTGCACACAAGTCCTTATAAGGTAACATTCAGTTGAAGTTATGTCTGACTCATGGGGTGAAAGTTACAGACAGAAGTTATTGACACGTTTCCTGAGTGTTCGGGCTTGACCTTTATTGAATAGAACACTCAGCACGTGTCACCCGAACAAATACAGGTGATAAGGTTATGCAAACAGATTGACAGAAATATAATGAGGCTTCAGGAGCAACTCAAAAATTAGCTCAAGACGAGGAATAGACGATATTATTGAAATTCAGTCTAATGCAGCTCCTACTGAAAAACAATCTGGGTTGGAGGGTGGAGCAATTAAAGACAAAACGTCAGGGTTCTGGCATAGTTTCGATGGGAGAATAGTTGCTCCTGCATCCTTATTGTCTAACATGTGTCAAGAAACTCATTTTAGAGGTCATGGCTCCGGCAAACGTCTATATAATGAAATTAAAACATGGTGGTGGCATCCGTTTTTGGAAGATATCTGTAAGTATTTTCTTCAGACATGTACGATTTGTATGAAATTCAACGCACGATCAGCAATGAAAATGGGACAAGGAGGTTTCCCAGTTCCACAATACCCCTGGGAAGAGATAGTGATTGATTTCACTGATATGGGTATTGAAAACAAAACAAAGGGAATGAGATATATGCTTGTGGCAGTGGATGTTTTCAGCAGATGGATCGAGGTTGTCCCATGTAAACGGGAAAACTGCAGATGTTGTCATTAACTGGATGGTGAAGGAACTGATACCGCGGTTCGGCATGCCCAGAATGGTCAGGTCAGATAACGGCACCCACTTCACTGCTGATAAATTAGAAAAAGTTGAAGAATACTTTGGTTTACAGCATCATTTTGGAAGTGTTTATAGTCCCTTTTCACAGGGTATTGTTGAAAGAGCCAACAGAAGCCTGAAGACGGGCCTGGCAAAGATCATGGAAGATACAGGTTTGATGCTATTCCAATTGTATTGTTGGGCATGCGATCTGGGGAGACGGCCTGTCATGGCCTCTCACCTCATGAAGTACTGACTGGAAGACGTATGCGTACGCCTCAATCTTGCAGCCCGGATGTTGGCACACATTTGTACGATTTTTCCAAGGAGATGGGTGAGTATATGAAACGCCTAAAGTCAGCTCTACAGTGTCTCTCTGAAGGAGTACAGGAGTGTTTGCTTCCAAAACCACCTTCCACACCGCCACCGGTCGCACCACCAACAGAGAGAACCTTGCGTGAAATAAAAGAGCACCTGAAAGATCTAACAGGATTTGATAAAGAGGACTCCGGAGAAGACCCGGTGGATAAAACAGGGGGAGTTGAAGGATGACCAGAATGCTCCAACAGAAGGTAATACACAAAAAAGCAATTTAAATTTCCTTATGCTAGCAGAATGGACCAAGAGGATTGGATGGCGCATATGGCGCATGATAGTGTTCACAGCACTAATGATAGGTGTGGGGGGGAACCATCTGGTTCCAGACATACCCAAACCACATGGATGAAACTACATCCAAAAATGAGGTAAACGCTAACAAAACACAGATGTACAGGATCAAGAGAGTTCAGGAGAAAAAAACAGTCGTCGCAGCTGATCACTTGGGGGCAAAACTGACCATCAACCGTACCGCGGGTGAGACAATAATTTACAGATTTGATTTATGCGATGCCATTGACTGTTGGGAGAGTTACGGGTATAACGGAATGACATGGAGAGAAAATGGGTTATATATGTGTATACATGATGGGCAAATCCAAAGAGTTAACTGCAGAGGATGGTATTTGACTGTATGGGGTATAGGATCCGGTTTCAAAAATTACCCAAATAGCCGGGCTGGAATATCAATAAATAGAGGAAACAGCATTTTACCAGAGGAAGAAATTAAACAAAAATGTAATCCGATACTCATTACAATCAACGAAAAATGTGATACACCTTTAAGATACAAACAGGATCCAAACAATTTAAGTTGTTTCTACTTAACTCTCGCCATTTATGCATCAGGAAAAGATCCAGCGGGATTAATTACAATTTGCATATATCCCCATATTAAAAAAGTAGCTACAAATATGGAAAAAGCAAGTAACCTAAAAACAGTCCCCTAAAACGGATTAACGACAATTTAATGGCTATTAATGAAAAACGAATGACGGCAGAAACCCAGCTAACACTGGAAACAGGATACTCTGAAAAAAAAATTTGTGGTTGGAAGAAGCCAGGGAAACTGCCCACGAAATTATTCCAAATGGAGATTGCGTAGTATGTAATGAATTAAGCCCATCTCTCAGGATTATTAGAACTAGTATTGATGAAGAAAACAATGGTAGCTGCATTCCCCATTTAATGAACACAACCGATACCTCCAAGTTACCTACTAACTCTATAAACTGTACATTCTGGAATAAACCTTTTCCCCTAATAACGTTTGCCATCGGTAAACCAACAATCCCTCCAATATTTAAGGGTATACTAACGCAAGAAGTTACATGCATAAAAGGAATCGGACATGGCCCTTACATGGGAAAGTTAGAACCCAAATATTGTATGAAAACAATCTAAATAGACCCAGACTATCTCAAAACCTGCCAGACAACTGGAAGGGGGTCTGTGGTCTCGTATCTCTTCTCTCTTCAACCAGGGTGATGCCAATGTTGATGGAGGATATTGAAGAACAGGTTATGAAAATTCAGGGCTTCCCCACTTGGACCACTGGATGACTTGTAAAAAGAGAAGTATCATCATCTATATTTCCCCAACCAAAGAAAACTGTGGATGAGTATATGGGGAAATCCCCCCTTTATATGGATGCCATAAATATGGTGAGAGGGGTTCCGGATGAATACAAATTGGCGGACCCAATTGCTAATGGTTTTGAATCCATATTTCTTTGGATAACACCAAATAAAAATGTTGATAGAATCAATAACATCCATTATAACTATCAAAGATTGTTCAACTTTACGCTAGTGGTAACTGAGGCAGTGCATTAACAACTCTCTGCAACATCCCTGATGGCATATCAAAACAGAAAAGCCCTTGATGCACTCATGCTGGAGAAAGGTGGTGTATGCTCTATGTTTGGAGACGTGTGTTGTACTTTCATACCCAACCACACGGCTTTAGACGGAAGGCTGACAAGGGCACTCAGAGGACTTAGAGCACTTGCAATAGAAGCAAAATCTTATACTGGGGTTAGTGAGAATATCATAACTAGGTGGCTGAATAAATTATTTGGTAAATGGACTTATTTGATTATTCAATTGCTAGTTCCAGTTGGTATATGTGTAGGCATTTTAGCAAGCTGTGGATGCTGTCTGGTACCAAGTGCTAGAGCACTAATAATCCGCTGTATTGATAATGCTGTCTATAAGGTGGGAAGTGGAGTTCTCAATATAAATCAGGATATAGAAAAACAACTTTTGTTGGATATTGGTGCTGAAGGTTGTTTCTGTGCAGATGAAAGAATGGACTCGGAAGATATTGAAGAAGACAGATTCCTGGGATTGTTTTTTCCTCTACACGCCTGGAATTGGATCATGGGCGAAGAAGACCGGTGTAGGTACAAATTTAGTCCCCCCTACAAATTTAGTCCCCCCACTTCCTACGTGATGACGTCACACACAGCATATGCAAACGTCTCTTTAAAATATTTTTTATGGGTTAAAGAAACGTCAACAGAACGTTTACATGATACTTTTTACCACACATAAAACATTTATATTGACAAAAAGACGATCTTCATCGACATAATCACTTTCCATTCGTTCATCTCGACACACGTGACTTTGAGACCAACGGAAGGGTCCGCGCTACATGTGACGAAGCTGCTGATTGACTGAAGCCGTTTTACTAATAATAAATTAAATACATTATACAAATGGAACAAATACAAATAAAATGACTTGTTCAATAAAGTGGGCATATGTACATTTAATAATTGATTTAAAAAAAAAATCAAAATGAAACCTAAGTAATTACTGTGCAGTTGTGCCTTATTATTTAGTTTACGATTTATTTTAAATCAATTAAATCAATTATTAAATGTACATATGCCCACTTTATTGAATAAGTCATTTTATTTTTATTTGTTACATTTAAAAAAATGGAAACCTAAATAATTACTGAGGTGTTTATGATCCGAACTACAGACAAGTTATTGAAAGGGGAATATTCTAACATTTCTTTTATTTGAAAAGGGAATTATTTCGGAACTCTAATGATTTTTATTTCATTGTACAGTTGTGCTTTATTATTAGTAAAACAGCTTCAGCCAATCAGCGGCTTCGTCACATGTAGCGCGGACCCTTCCGTTGGTCTCAAAGTCACGTGTGTCGTCAGACCAGGAAATGAAAGAACAGAAAGTGATTATGTTGACGAAGATCGTCTTTTTGTCAATATAAATGTTTTATGTGTGGTAAAAAGTATCATGTAAACGTTCTGTTGACGTTTCTTTAACCCATAAAAAATATTTTAAAGAGACGTTCGCATATGCCGTGTGTGACGTCATCACGTAGGAAGTGGGGGGACTAAATTTGTACCTACACCGGCTAGACTACGAGGAAGAACAGTCGGAGCGACTGGTGACGAATAAGAACAATCATACCAACAACCAAAGAGGAACAATCGGACCAACAGCAGATGATGATGATGACAACGATAATGCTGATGGACTGGACTACTGAGAAACATGAAAGAATGATGAAAGACCACTTCTAAATAAGGCCAAACCTTGTGTCACCGTTTAAAAATGTTTTAATATTACAGACAGATGATTATACTTTCGGTTATACATATAGCGTGTGCAGGTAAATGATGACAATATGTTGTTGGGAAAATGATAATATTAGATTAAAAAAATAATAATAATAATAATAAAATAACGATAAAATATTGCTGCGGAACAACCATTTACTTAGAAAATTGGACTTTTTTGTTTATGACGTGACCTGTAAAGGCCACATCAACAGGGGGAGTTGTTAGATTGGAAATTATTATACACTATACGTATACGCCATACTTAAATTAATGCTAAAAGATAATCAAAATAGAAAGTATAAATTACTAGCGTCATCCAAGAGCTTAAACGTTTGAATACACATTCACAACCAACATTTCACTCCAGACTGATTTACACTGTTTCAAGAAAAGCTTGGAGCAGCCTTATAGCCAAACAGCGATTAGTTGAAACATCTGTCTGTCTCCCCGGCTCACACCTGTGGGCGTGAAACAAAAGAGCAAAATGGAACACACCCAAAAAAGGGGGGCTGGAAGACAAAGGAACTTGCCCACACAACAGGGAAGCAAGGAAGTTACTCTCCGGGTGACCCGAGACATGAATAACTTGAAAGAACCACTGCCCCGGAAGAGACGACCCCCTGAACAGGAAACTTTCCCTTAAATATAGCGAAGGTCAATAACACGGGACCGTCTTTCCTGGAGCTATTGACCTGTAGAGCTGCCGACAAAAAGCGAGTCCGATCGATCGTAAAAGTTTGTATATTTGTTTGTCTTGAAGCGGTGAATAAACGACCCGTACACTCTGAATTGATCCTTTTTTCTCCATAAAGCAAAGTATTAAGACCCAGAGGTGACGTCATGTTGGAGTGACGGAAACGGACTCGGGTTTTATCCGTTTTAATATTTTCATTCTGGATTGCAGCAACCAGGAAACAGAAACCCTGCTCATTCTTCAAGGCTTCAGACACTTTGGACATATATTGAGCATGAGCTCTCATTTCAGTCAGCACCTTATCTGACTGAAACCAGCACTTGGTTTTTTGTTCAGGAGAGTTGTTTGCAGGTTCTAATTCCAGACAATCTATGTAGCTGCCCATCTGTCTTCACTGCATCTTCAAAGGTTGCTGGATTACTCTCCAGAATGAAGTCGCAGGAAAAGCTTTTAGTTAAGGCACGTTCTTCTTCTGACAGATTGATCTCAACCTTTCCCGAGATGCTGAAAGAAGGAATCTTCTTTATTACTGCTTCCATGCTGCCCTTAATCATCTGAACACTGCCAGCATCCAACTTCTTGCTATCAAACACAAAAAAAGCATTTGCCCCGTAGTGTATGGCAGTGACCAAGTGTGTAGCCATGCTTTTGTCGATGACCTCCCTCTGCAGAGAATTCAATGGTTCCTCACAGGTCAAGGACAGTTGGCTGAAAGAGGTTGTGGCAGAATACTCCAAGTTTACTCTGCACTGGTTCTTGAACTCCTTTTTTTCATTCAGGTACTTGTCTTTCTTTGTGTTCCTGTTTTTATTTTGAAACCTGCTCCCTTCTGTGTCTGTGAGTTTCCTTTCCGGTCCCTCCCCCAGCTGATTGTTATTGTATCCACCTGTCTTGTGTTTCTGCAGCTGCCAGTGATTGCTGGCAGCCTTCATAGTCTGCTCACTCTCCCTCAGTCTTTGTTGGTTCGTTACACTTGTCACCCCGTGTTCGTCTAGTTCGTGTTTCACGTTTTAGACTCCCTATTCGAGATTGTTTCGCCTTCCCGGTTTTGAACCCTGGTACGTCTTCTCGTTTCTCTGCCTGCCTGTGCCCTTGACCTGTTTTCTGGATATCGTACCTTTCGGATTTATATTGCCTGGACTACCTGTGACGATCCCTCTGCCTGCTGTTAATAAATCTGTCAAGTTTGACAACCAGACACTTTCTGCAGTTTCCTTCCACACCCTGACTGAACGAACCGACCAACAATGAACCCAGCGGAAAGTTCCTCCTCCGAGTCCGGTGCGACTTACCGTGAGCAGGTCACGAGTAATGCTTCTTCCCTCGCCAAGCTGAGATACGGCATGGGGGCAATGGTCGCCCGGCACGTCTCCCAGCAGCAGACACTGGGCCATCAAGTGGCCACCATGGCAGCACAGATCCAAGCTCTGGGTGAACAGATGGAGGTGCTCTCCAACCAGTTCCTGCCCCCCAGGCCTGCCCTCGCTGCCGGGACTTCCACGACACCGGCTACCCCACCGCCGCTGCCCGGTGAGTCAGACACCGCCGCTGCCATCGCTGCACCATCCACCAGCGCACTCAAACGTGAGGACTAACGTGGAAGAGCAGGCCTGAGGCGGAGAAGGAGCGCGGCTGGAGGTCTTCTGGATGTTCTGATTGTTGCTAGAATGAAAAGGAAAGTTAATTTCAAGACGATATTTAAGACGTGGAGTTGGATATGAACATGTGTGACACTTACAAAAAGACGAGCGGGCTCATGACTTCCACAGCTGGTCGCGGCTGAACCCAGAACCCTGGGGGGACTCCACTGTTGACCCAAGTCAACCCAGCTGGGACTTGATGGTAGTGCCTTAGTGTGTTCTCTGACAGCACTCTTCCAAACGATGGAACCGTCGTGGCTCCACATTGGAAGGGGTGGGTTTCAGGGGCCGTCGTCATCTTGAACTCTGAGGTCAAGTCTTTCTCTAACTGCTCGACATCAACCTCTTCAATGAGTTTGAGCAAGAGCAGATCGTCTTGAGCAGCAGAGTCCAAATCAGGAGCAGACGGAAGGTCCCCGATCATGGACCGGAACGTGGAGTGGACTGTGTCCGACTCCGTGCTTGGATCAGTCCACTCGGACGAGAAGCTGCTCAGATCGATAGTGACGAGGTCCATTGTTGAAATCATCTGTACAACAGATTATTGATCAGATAAAATATGTTTAAACCAAAATTAAAACATAAACCTTAACTGTTGAAACAACACTTTCTAGGAAACGTGTATTATTGTGATGTTACTAACAATGATCTGTGGTAATAAACTGTACAATAATTGTACTACTTGTACAAATAAATTTATATTTATAATATCTCTTGCTGTTTTAATTAACATGTCAAAGTAATTAAGTTACTGCCTAATTCAAACGAGTCATTTACATTTAAATTGCATTAAAAGTAGTTTTTTATTGACGTGTGTGTTGAGTGACGTTGGATCAGTTGTGGGATTGTTAGCAAAAATGTGGCTAAAGCAGAACTAAGATGGACTCAATTGGAAAAGGTGATACTTACCGAAGGTCCGATGCGAAATACGGTAAATCCAGGTGGAAATTACATTTTATATCGCTTCGATAAAGACGCATTAAAGGCCTCGTGTACGTCATCATTGACGCAGGTTCAGGTGTCAGCCAATCAGAAGCGAGCGTTCGTCCACTTGCAGGTGTCATCGCCGTCATGTTTTCGTACATCGGTGAGGACTCGATGTTCCGTGAGTGACCGTTTTTTGTTGTTTATTTGTTTCATTTCTTAGACGACTTGTTTGTTACCTTCTCTTCGAAGATTTCAGTTTTTGATTCAAGTTTGTACTTGTCATTCGGCTAACACTAAAACTAGCCGTTACACTTGTCAACGTTGACCAGACAACCTTTTTATCCCGTTGAGATCCTTGTGTCGCTACACCGGGAAATATACATCTCACTATCGTCGATATGGTTTAATAAATCTATCAATTTGGCTTATTATTTTCGAAGCTTATTTATTTAATCCAACCTCTGTAGCATGACGTTAGCATGTAGCTAAGCTAATGCCGCCTTATTTCACCTAATTTTTCGCCCATGTATCACTCACTACCAGAACCTAGTAGATAAAGGTTAGTTAAGAAACAGCGATTGTAATTGAATTTTGCATTATTACTCGAAAACAACTTATTTAGGAGTAGTTTTCCGTTTTGTTTTTCAAATGGTGTCCAGCAGGGGGCAGTACCTCGGTGTGACGCCAAAGTCTAAACCCAATTTACTTAATTAAATCTTGTTTTTTATTATATTCATGTTTTTGGTGCTGTTTCTTATTGTTAAATAATGTTTGTTTTTTACTATTATTTAAAGAATAGTGTCGCTACTCTCAGTCTGAAACGTGTTATGTCCATAAAGATCATTATTATTAATAATCATTGAGAAGCTCGAAAAGAACATGTGAGGAAAGATCGTATTTGGTAAAAAGTTTTTATGTATCTATTACACATTTTAACATCATTTGGCTGCAGCAAACATAGATTAAAAATGTAAAATTACTTCATTTTCAATTTTAAGTAGAGAAACCAAACAGGAACACAACAAATTAGAACCGATTGAAGATCCAAATGTTTTTTTTCATAAAATAAGAATAACTAAACATGAGGTAAAAGTTGTTTTTGTTGAGAAGAAATGTCTATTTTCGGTTTTGTATTTACTTAATTATCCATTTACCATGAAACCTGAAAATTGAATCTTGTTTTTAATCATATTCCTTTTTTGGTGCTGTTCTGGGTGCTGCTGCTCTCCTGCAGAAGATCCTGGAGGTGGATATAAATCTGCCGGTGGTGAAGGTCGAGCAGATGACCCGCCGCTCCTGATTCCATTTCTGGCGTCAGTCTCACAAGCTTAGTTTGAACGTCAGTCTGAACAGCTAGTAGATGCTTTTCAAGGTTCGTATCATCTTTCACTTCCATCCCTTTGAACTGTTGATCCACAAATGTGTCAATGACTTTTATTTCCTCCTTAGGATCTTCATCATCTGATAGTAGAAATCCTTGTCCTGCGACGACAACTTCCGCCACTGTATAAACAGGAAAACAGGTCGTCAAACAAGAGCTTTTCGGACTTGTACAAATCTGGCTGTGTTTTAGACACTCACCATGTGCCCCAGGAGGGTGTTGGTCTCTGCATCTTCAGGCTTCATCGTGTTTTTCACTTTCTCCCTGTTCTCCCTCATGAACACCATGAAGGCGTTCGGTGGTCTCTTGACATAGGGTTTTCTGGCCCCACAGCATCTGGTGGAACATCAGATCATTGCCATTAGATCTATGTTATGAGTTAAGTGTGGGTTGTTGCTGGAATGAGATAGAAAAATGATATTTAGAATCAGAATTAATATAAAAAAAATGTACAAAAAGGAGACAAAACTTGTGTGACACTTACAAAAAGGCGAGAGGGTTCATGGTTGGCACTGCTGGAACATTCTGGAGACACAAACACGAAGAAGGTCATGAACAGCTACTACATCAACAGTTGACAGTTGATCAGCCACTGACCTGCTGTTGGAAAACAACGTGTTGTTCGTACGTGTTTCCATGTATGAAGGGATGAATCATCATCGGTGGAAGCTGCACCCAGAACCCCGGGGGGGGGGGGGGGCGCCACCGTCGATCCATCTCCCTCCTGTCTGGACCGGATAGTTCTGCCCGACAGTGTTCTCCGACAGCACCGGTGGCTCCAGGGCCTCGACTTCATCGAGGAGTTTCATCAACTCCTCAAAGTCAATTTGAGGAGCAGGGTTGGAATCTGACAGAAGATCCCCGAACATTTCCTGGAGCGTTGAGACGACAGTGTCCAACTCTTCGCTGGGATCGGTCCACGCCGGAGAGAAACTGCTCGGATTCGGAACAACGAAGTCCATTGTGGAAAGCATCTGTGAAATAGTTAGAAAATGTCATTTATAATTCTTTAATAAATACTCTGAGCAGAAACGTGTCTTTACCTTCTTCAGACGTCTGGAGATACAAGGTGTAAAATATTCTGTTGAACCTGAGATGAAGACAGAAAAAGGAAATTAAAAATATTGCCAGTGGCTCATAAATTAAAGTGTAAGGTGCTAATTTGACACGGTTTATATTTAACACTTAATGAACAAACAGTTGAGAGCAGCTAGAAATGCAGTATATGTTGTCAGGTGCATTATTATGGGCTGTTTATGATCCAATCCACTGATAAAAATCTAAATATTACGTGGATTAACACAAAAAACAATGGATAAATATTTATTATTACAGTTCAGATGTCATTTTGAAAATATATTAAGCTAATAATTCAATCACATGACTTGTTTAATGTTGTTTTTTTATTTTAAAGTAATCAACTTGAATTCATTTTGACACACATACAGTCTTTATAATTTATTTCAACCTAATACTGGGGAAATTGACCATTTATAGTAAATAAACACATACAGTGGATCTTTATTGATAAATAAGTACAAATAAGTTTCAGATCAAATATTTTTTAACCAAAATTAAAACATAAACCTTAACTGTTGAAACAACACTTTCTAGGCAACATGTATTATTGTGATGTTACTATGATCTATCTATGGTAATAAACTGTACAATTATTTTCCTACTTGTACAAATAAATACATTTATATTTATAATATCTCTTGCTGTTTTAATAAACATGTCAAAGTAATTAAGTTAATGCGTAATTCAAACGACTCATATACATTTAAATTACATTAAAAGTATATATACCATATACATATGGTATATATATACCATCTCTAGCCTCAAATCTGCAGGTGGCGTAGTTTAAGTAACTTACTACTTCAACCAGGTGTCACCTCTCAGTGTCTACTCTCTGTGTCATCTCTCCCTGAAGCCCATCAACTTCCATCTCTCTGCCTCTGCACTGCCACTTAGTCTGAAGCAACATGAAAATATTACTGTTTATAAATATACAAATATGTACATAGTTCACATTTTTCATGGTCTTCAGTTTTCCCATGGAATTATAATAACAGCGAAAGCCACCTGACCAAAAAGCATTCTGTAAGAAACTGACAGTTTTTTTGTTTTTTACTCATAAGGGAAGTTTTCTATTCCTGCCATCGATATTCAAAATCAAATGACTGACGCAAAAGAAAGAAGGAAAACATTGGGACATCATTCATTGATAGTCAACTCACCTCCGCTCTTGCTCATCAACTTTCATCTCTCCCTCACCTCTTCCAGTAACTGTTGTTCCACTTTGTCTAGACATGAAAATATATTTGTTTAAATCTAAAAAAACATATTTTAGCCATTTTTCTGGTGAAAAATACAGAAATGTTTACTTTTTTCTGACAACAAAACCAGATTGCTTAGCTGTAGCCATTTTTCTGGTGATAAAACATGATTATTTTAGTCAAATACAAACCGATCAACAATCTTTCTGTTAAATAAACTTGAACGCTTGGAAGATACACCATGTGAGAGGAAATTCCCCTGAAGCTCGTACAGCAAATGAATATGGTTGTCTTGATAGAAGGAATGACGTCAATGCTAACTTAGCATTAACTTAAGACACACTTATGTTGTCTAGCTAGCTAGGACTTCACTTACCTCTCAATCCTCATTGCTTTATCCCTGCTGCGGGCGAATAACTTTCTGATATCCATCTAGGAGTTATAGTTCCCCACAAATCAAAATCAAAATGATATATTTAACAAGTTGTTGTCAGCTAACGTTACCTCTCTCTCTCTCTCTCTCTCTCTCTCTCTCTGTTTTGTTGTTTAGTCCCACTAAGAGGGTGTAAGAAAGAGAAACGTGCGATGACATGCAGAAAACGGACACAAGGTGGCAGCACTTGCGGGCGACGGTATTCATGGCAATACTTCGCACAAGTGAAACCCAAGAGACTTGGTTCATGAGCACTTGTGGTCCGGTGTCGTTCATGTCCATTGTAATTCCAGGTTGGTTAAGAACTCTTTCTTTAATTCCTCTTACTTTAAACTGTTTATAAGGATTTTTGATATGACAGTTATGTGTGTGAACATAGAAAGTGCTGCGGTTCATGATCGTGGCGATTACTAAAATGGCGTCCGTGGCCGTAGTTAAATGCTTCTGTGTGTATTTTTCTTTTGACTCCTTGACTTTTGTGCGGTAATATTTAATATGTTAAAATAGTCGTGTGTGTGTGGTGTGTGAGTCTGAATTGTGCATTTGTGTGCTTTGAAGTGTGAAAAGTATTGTGTGGAGTATATGTAGCATGCTAGCATGACTGCAAGTTCAGACCAGTTATAGGAGCCGCCCTGGTTGAAAGCACGCGCAGAAATAAATATGTTATACCGTTTTGGCGAGTTAAACTGCAAAAGAGATTCATTTTGTTTTATTAAGTGTTCACTTATGGCATCTACTGTACATAATGTACGATTATTATTCTTGATGAAAGAATGAAGGGTGTATGTTGGAAGTGAAGGAATGATTGATAACAAGAAAATGATTAGTGATTAAAAGACATGGTTTGTTTTCAAAGGAAAATTGTAAAATTGACATTTATGTAAATGTACTTTGAAAGTGGTTTTTAAACCATTGCTAATGCAAAAGAAAAAGAACAAAGGAAGAGTCACGATTGCAGTTTAATGAAAATATGTGAATAAAGATAATCCAAGAGACTTGGTTCATGAGCACTTGTGGTCCGGTGTCGTTCATGTCCATTGTAATTCCAGGATCATCATATCTGTCAGCGAAGGCCCTGCTGGGACCCGCTACATATTATTAGCTTCTCCAGCACTGAAACTAGTCAATAAATATATATTTTCATACACAATATTTTCTCTTTTTCGGTCAAATAAAAATAAAAAGTGCATTTTAGATGTATTAACTTTTGAATATAATAACTATGATTATAATATTACCCTGAAGGTATAATTTTCAAATCATTCATTTTTGATCCTTGTTTATTTAGATTTACAATATAATGGATAAAAAGCTATGATTTGATTTTTATTTTGTTCATGGAGATAATTAGAGTCTCCAGAACGGGAATTTGAACTAGTGTTGTCTGGGGGTCAAGGTGACCCCGAAGGCCCTAAAACAAATGTGTTTGTGGTATCCCTTGTGTTGTCTCAGGGTCAAGGTGAACAACCTCCACCACTGCATATTTGTTCACTTTTTAAAAGTTATTTTGAAACCGACTACACTGTGGAACATCTTTTCAGTTTTGTCTCGTTTTATTTTCATTTTCTAAAAGGTTGAAAGGAGAAACGACTATGAAGATCTTTTGATTTATTTTTTAAATCAAAGTGAAAAGTCAAGTCAAGGTTAACTTCTTTGAGGGTAGAGGCTCTAAACCGAGTCTCAGACGGATAAAAATGCCCCTCAATATAAAAAACGAAATTTGAATGAAAATGAAGTAATAAAATGACATGAAGCTAAAACGAAGATAAATCAAAAATAATAAGGAAAATAAATGCAAAGATATCTTGAAAAAAAAGTTTTTTTATTGACCTTGCATGAAATTAATTAATTGAATTTTTGTTTGACCTGAAACTTTGACTTGGATTTAAATTGTGACCTTTATTCACAATAACACCTGGCAAAGTCATCCAAATGTTGCTGCCCTGGAATGAAGGTGCCGCATGAAAACTAGAAGCATGCTTGTGCAAACAACGAGACAAAAGTGAAGGTGAAAGTACGATGAGTGCGTGGGTGTGTGCACGCAAGGGGTGGGAGGAAAGTGGGAGGAGCCTGTAGCCTCAGAAATCCTCCAACGCTCAGAGGACCAGAGAGTTATTTCCCCGACTGTAACTTCCAGGAGCTCACATCAGCCAAAGGCTGCTTGGAAGAGAATCCTCTCAAAACGAACAAATCTGGTGAGTAGGATGTTTGCGTTAACAATGTGTTTTGAATTTCTGTGTAAATGTAAATGTATTTTAACATAAAATCTGGCTGAGGATAGAAGTTGAAGTTGATAATGTTTGTCAGTTTAGTGCCAATAATTAAATATCAGGCTCTAGATGAGGTTAAAAAATGGCAAATAATGGGTTTTTTTGTTCTTAAAAATGATTGTTCAGCATCTTAAAATATTCAGAAGTGTAAGAAAAAATCATGTATGAATGGAAAAAACCCATTTGTCATTTTAACGCTGTATTATGGTTTTCCTGCAGAGCAAACGGCTTGAATGAGGCTCCGGTCAAGGTCAGCGGCGTCACACGTGCCACCGATCCCAAAGGGAAGCCCAGCCGGAGGTTGGAGGTTATATGGCCAGTCAGCAAAGGTCAGAAGGAACGCTCAATATCTAACCACTTATTTGTTTCTCTTCCAGTCGTCTCTTTTGACCAAGACCTGGAGCAATCTCACTTTTACGAGGCAGCTCTTCAGCTGGTGGACAAAGAGAAGCTTCTGTTTTGTCAATCAGAGGAAGACAAAAAAGTCCTCAAGCTTGTTTCGGACCAGAAAATCCTGGAGACTCTCGTGATCCAGACCATATAGACCAAGAGTCTCTGAAGGGGGAACAAGAAGCGGCCGTGTTAGTGTCTGCCGTGAAAGCAGTCCAGCTGCAGGAGGAGCAGGACCAACTGGTGGATCAAATGGCCGGGTCGGCGCCATCCTGGAGGCAGAGCAGATGGAGGCAACAACACGACCAAGTGCTCACCAGCCTGGTGGAGGAGCGAATGGAGAACCCGTCGGTCTCAGCAGTCCGGTGAAGCAGAACTGCCTCCAGGCGAAGATCCACAGCATGGGCCTGCAGATGAAGGAGGACCTGCTGACGGTCGTGAAGGTGGTCAAGAGCTGCTACCCTCCGGAGATGGACATCTGTCAGTTCTATGCCGAGCTGTACCACCAGTAAATGAGCAAAGGCTTGGAGGAGATTGCAGAGTTCGGGCTGGGGGATGAGGACTGCAAGTTCCTGCTGCAATGGGTCACTGACTATTATCCTGGGTAAGTTGCCCGTCCAACTCCCCACCAATGCTATTCCTACCTTGAACTTCCTTCTTTGTTTTTAACTGGAAATTAAAGTGATTTTATATTTATCAATATAATCTTCTTATTCTATAAGACTGTTTAAGAACCCTCTTTTGGCGCCAGAGATCAACTTTGAAGCTCTAGGAAGTCTGCTGCCTGACCACATGGTGGCGTCGCTGCAGGAGCAGTACCTGAGCAAACAACAGGTATATTTACACATTAACTACACAGTAATATAAGCTTGTAAAACATTATTGAAGAATAAGATAAAAAAACAAACATTTTCCAAGCATTGTTATTTTGTTTCAGGTTGTAAAATTTGATAGTATGAAGTGAATTTAGTTTTTTAAAAATGTGGTCAAGACAAGAAAAAACATGTAATTTACCATTTGTTTATTATAAATATAAGTTGTATAAATTGACTCCACCCCTTACAATATGACTTAATTTAGTAACTAGTGAATCGTTTCATTGAAGACAACTTTGATGGGCAAGACAAAAGTAATTTCCATTCATTATTCATTCATCATCAGGTTTGTCCTGAGAGACAAAACTACACAAAGTTATTGAATTATTTAATACATTTTTAAAAATACTTTCACAGTTAATGAATTGTTTTTTTTACATATAGAGTTTGATGTTTTGATTCCAATAATTAAAAAATTGGAATTTCCCTATTCCATAAACCAGGGTCACAAAGCGCTTAAACAACAAAACAATACACAGTTAAAATACCTACAAATTAAAAAAGTATTTAAAAAACAGTTCTTTCTTAAAACCTTTTTTTTTCAAATGTATTTTCTGTTCGATTGTTGTCATTTTGAACAGGCATGGTTGACTGATTTGACAGCATTGCAGTTATATTTTTCTGACACAGGGGGAGCCAACATTTTTTTTTTCAAACTTACGTATTATGACTTTAACAACCTTTGGAACAAATGTTTTTATAGATAAGATGTCTCGGTTGATCTTTAACACTTTTCTATTTATACACCTAAGATTGTAGGATTTAATCATAACTCGTGATTGATAACGTATCAAGTTTTTTTGGTTTGATCAGGCAGAGATGACGACGTTCATCAGTCAAGTCCTGGCAGAAGCGAGGGAATCGTGGAAAAGCGAGCCGACAAAGAAGGACGGAAGCTTCACCATGTCCTATGACATCATTCAGGTATTTGAAAAAAAAGGATTCTTTTGGCTAAATCTAGTAGCGGTAACGTTTCAAACCATGACTTCATTTTCACACTTCAGCTCATCAACGGAATGCTGACCTCAGCGGGAATGGTCGTGGGTGATAGAGAGAAGGTCCAGTGTATAACTTGAACTGAGCGACTCGCTGTGCAGGTAACGTCTCTCACGTGAAAGAAAAAAGATTCAAATGAATTAATGTTTTCGTTTCAAGGCCTTCCAGGAGGACGTCATGAAGCAAAACAAGTGGAGCAGAAAACCGTTCATCAAAGCCAACCTCGGATGGATTCAACAATTCAGGTGGAGCCTCCGACTTCAGGGTGTGACCGCGAGGTGGTCATGTGACTCAACTGTCATGTGTCTGCAGGGATTTTATTTTGAAGAAGAGCTCCATGATCCTGGACGACGTCCGAGAGAGATGCATGAGCGTCCTGGCCGACATGAAACAATCGGCGCACCAGTTCCTACTGAGCCCGGTCCACCAGGCGCTCAAGGTGAGTGTCAATAACAGACGTACAGGTGATCAAAATAAAAATCCATCACTTGTGTCGCCCCAGCCAAACCACAGAAAGCTTGGAACCCACGATTGGCTGCACTCGTCAACGTTCGACAAGATGATCATCCCCTGAATCTTCTCACCAGGTATTAAAAAAGAGCTAAAAAAAAAAAAGTTTTCACGAGCTAAGACTCATGATCCGTGTCTTCAGGAGTTGATCGGACAGCTGCACCAGGAGGTGACGGTGGAATACGTCAGACGGCTGCTGAAGGGAGACGTGAAGCTGAGGAGTCGGGCTCAGCAGCAGGAGGCCTTCGACAGAGTGACGAGCGACGCCGACACTTTACAACGTTGGTTCAGTGATCAGGTGAGAAACTGTGGTGAAACTATGGACGTAGTTCAGTGACATTAGAATATGTTGAATTTATCCTTAAACTTGTTTTTATTGAAATGTTGTTGTTTAAGCATTTAATTGTTTCTTTTAAATAATTGAATTCAATAATGTGTATATATTGAAAGGTTGATTTTGTGGTTACAATTTTTTGAATACTTTCAAAATTAATTAATTGTTTTTTTACTGTAGAGTTTGATATTTTAATTCCAATAATTCAAAAATACATTTTCTGATTTCTATTTTATTTTTAATCGTAGCCTAAACAAAACATAAACATTCATTATATTTATAGTTATTTAAAAGGCTACCAATTGAACTATAATATAAATGACCTTTATATGTTGAGTGTATCCTCTCGTCCTCAGTTATCGCCAGAATCTCGCGGGATTTCATTGTCCCTTTGCTGATGACATTATGATTGATGCCATGAAAACCGATATTGTAAAATGAAACAGGGTGTGTTTGGTTTCATGCAATACATTTTTGTAAGAATTCTGACCCACTCTAGTAGAAGAACTCACATTTCTCCAATCCTTAAAACTCTTCAATGGCTGTCAGTTTCTCAATGGCTGCCAGTTTCTTTCAAGATCAATTTGAAATTTCTGGTTCTTACTTTAAGAGCTATTCATGGTCTAGCCTCGAAAAGCGCTTTACAAATAACACTTACTTACTTACTTACCTTTAAATATACTAATTATTGAAAAAGATTTTTAAATTAAAATAAATTCAACTTTTCAATATAAAAAAAACATTTAATTTAACTTTTCAAAGAGATAATTAAAAGCTTATTAAAACATGTGTGTGCAGGGGTCCAAAGAAAACTGGCTGAAGGAATACCTGGACATGATTGCGGGAGTGTTGAGCCTCCAGGATGTTCCGGCCATACAGATGCAAGTCGTCACACTGGCCTCCTCGTATCCCGACCTCAGGTACCAAAATACAAACTTTATCAGGACGAGTATAAAGTCCAGACCAAAAGATCGATGCCATTTTAGAATAACCTGCCATTTATCGAATCGTGTCCATTTCTTTCCAGTGAAAAACGCGTGTCCGCTCTACTGAAACTCAAGACAAACATCTCCAGGGAGGACCGACAGACGGTGAAAAGTATTCTGAACGATACGTTAAGAGAAATCAAAGTGTCCCCTACTCATGTTTTCTTCTTTAAAATTATCATTCCAAATTCCAATAAATACTGCAGATTAATCCCTTGAAATTTTAATTAATTTATGTTCTTGCTCATGTGGCCACAATATTTTTAAGGGATGATATTTGAAAATAAAAGTGTATATTTCTTAATATAATATTTGGAAATGTTGTGTATTGTTTACAAGGCAACTTGTACATTGTAAATATTTGAAAATACTTATGTTTTTTCTAAATTAAAAATGTTTGGAATAAAGGGTGGACTTTTTTTTTTTTTTAGAAAAGAGAACGGATTGTCTTGCGTTTCATTTTTAAAATCAAGGGACAAGAGAAAGGGACAATTTCTCATATCCTGCAAGTGTTCCTTCAAATTTAATAAGTTTAATAAGTTTTCCTGTTTTTGTAAAATATACTTTATAGGACTATTAGCTTTTTAGGATTCAGTTTATCCGTCAAACAGAGTTTTATTTTGGCGGGACACGACCCGTAAATGGCTCTTTACACAATAAAGATTGTCGAGCCCTGATGTAGACAACATCATCTGCTGCATTCAAAAAGACTTTTTGATTAAAAATAATTTATTTACACTCAACATATGTACAGCAGTTAAAACGGCGGCTTTAGATGATAAGATTCTTCTTCTTTCTCTCCCTCTTGTGTTTCCTTCCCTGCACACAGAGAAACAAAAAGATTAACAAAACACTTACCAAAAGAGAAAGAGAGAAATAAAGTTATTTACATAATTATTGCCCGCCGACCAGTCTGGGTGTTTCTCGGCGTGGATTCTTCTCTCATCCTTTGCCATCCCATAGTATAAATCCTTGTCTGGAGACGACAACTTCCGCCACTGTAGAAACAGGGAAAACAGGTCGTCAAACAAGAGCTTTTCGGACTTGTTCAAATCTGGCTGTGTTCTAGACACTCACCATGTGCCCCAGGATGGTGTTGGTCTCGGCACTATCTTTAGGCTTCATGGTGTTTTTTACCATCTGCCTGTTCTCCCTCATGAACACCATGAAGGCGTTCGCTGGTCTCTTGACGTACGGTCTGGCCCCACAGCATCTGGTGGAACATCAGATCATTGCCATTAGATCTATGTTATGAGTTAAGTGTGCATTTAGATGAATCAAACGTGAGGACTAACGTGGAAGAGCAGGCCTGAGGCGGAGAAGGAGCGCGGCTGGAGGTCTTCTGGATGTTCTGATTGTTGCTAGAATGAAAAGGAAAGTTAATTTCAAGACGATATTTAAGACGTGGAGTTGGATATGAACATGTGTGACACTTACAAAAAGACGAGCGGGCTCATGACTTCCACAGCTGGTCGCGGCTGAACCCAGAACCCTGGGGGGACTCCACTGTTGACCCAAGTCAACCCAGCTGGGACTTGATGGTAGTGCCTTAGTGTGTTCTCTGACAGCACTCGTCCAAACGATGGAACCGTCGTGGCTCCACATTGGAAGGGGTGGGTTTCAGGGGCCGTCGTCATCTTGAACTCTGAGGTCAAGTCTTTCTCTAACTGCTCGACATCAACCTCTTCAATGAGTTTGAGCAAGAGCAGATCGTCGTGAGCAGCAGAGTCCAAATCAGGAGCAGACGGAAGGTCCCCGATCATGGACAGGAACGTGGAGTGGACTGTGTCCGACTCCGTGCTTGGATCAGTCCACTCGGACGAGAAGCTGCTCAGATCGATAGTGACGAGGTCCATTGTTGAAATCATCTGTACAATAGATTATTGATCAGATAAAATATGTTTAAACCAAAATTAAAACATAAACCTTAACTGTTGAAACAACACTTAGGAAACGTGTATTATTGTGATGTTACTAACAATGATCTGTGGCAATAAACTGTACAATAATTGTACTACTTGTACAAATAAATACATTTATATTTATAATATCTCTTGCTGTTTTAATTAACATGTCAAAGTAATTAAGTTACTGCCTAATTCAAACGAGTCATTTACATTTAAATTACATTAAAAGTATTTTTTATTGACGTGTGTGTTGAGTGACGTTGGATCAGTTGTGGGATTGTTAGCAAAAATGTGGCTAAAGCAGAACTAAGATGGACTCAATTGGAAAAGGTGATACTTACCGAAGGTCCGATGCGAAATACGGTAAATCCAGGTGGAAATTACATTTTATATCGCTTCGATAAAGACGCATTAAAGGCCTCGTGTACGTCATCATTGACGCAGGTTCAGGTGTCAGCCAATCAGAAGCGAGCGTTCGTCCACTTGCAGGTGTCATCGCCGTCATGTTTTCGTACATCGGTGAGGACTCGATGTTCCGTGAGTGACCGTTTTTTGTTGTTTATTTGTTTCATTTCTTAAAAGATTTGTTTGTTACCTTCTCTTCGAAGTTTTTGATTCAAGTTTGTACTTGTCACTCGGCTAACACTAAAACTAGCCGTTACACTTGTCAACGTTGACCACGACAACCTTTTTATCCTGTTGAGATCCTTGTGTCGCTACACGGGGAAATAAACATCTCACTATCGTCGATATGGTTTAATTAATCTATCAATTTGGCTTATTATTTGCGAAGCTTATTCGTTTATTTAATCCAACCTCTGTAGCATGACGTTAGCATGTAGCTAAGCTAATGCCGCCTTATTTCACCTAATTTTTCGCCCATGTATCACTCACTACCAGAACCTAGTAGATAAAGGTTAGTTAAGAAACAGCGATTGTAATTGAATTTTGCATTATTACTCGAAAACAACTTATTTAGGAGTAGTTTTCCGTTTTGTTTTTCAAATGGTGTCCAGCAGGGGGCAGTACCTCGGTGTGACGCCAAAGTCTAAACCCAATTTACTTAATTAAATCTTGTTTTTTATTATATTAATGTTTTTGGTGCTGTTTCTTATTGTTAAATAATGTTTGTTTTTTACTATTATTTAAAGAATAGTGTCGCTACTCTCAGTCTGAAACGTGTTATGTCCATAAAGATCATTATTATTAATAATCATTGAGAAGCTCGAAAAGAACATGTGAGGAAAGATCGTATTCGGTTAAAAGTTTTTATGTATCTATTACACATTTTTACATCATTTGGCTGCAGCAAACATAGATTAAAAATGTAAAATTACTTCATTTTCAATTTTAAGTAGAGAAACCAAACAGGAACACAACAAATTAGAACCGATTGAAGATCCAAATGTTTTTTTTCATAAAATAAGAATAACTAAACATGAGGTAAAAGTTGTTTTTGTTGAGAAGAAATGTCTATTTTCTGTTTTGTATTTACTTAATTATCCATTTACCATGAAACCTGAAAATTGAATCTTGTTTTTAATCATATTCCTTTTTGGTGCTGTTCTGGGTGCTGCTGCTCTCCTGCAGAAGATCCTGGAGGTGGATATAAATCTGCCGGTGGTGAAGGTCGAGCAGATGACCCGCCGCTCCTGATTCCATTTCTGGCGTCAGTCTCACAAGCTTAGTTTGAACGTCAGTCTGAACAGCTAGTAGATGCTTTTCAAGGTTCGTATCATCTTTCACTTCCATCCCTTTGAACTGTTGATCCACAAATGTGTCAATGACTTTAATTTCCTCCTTAGGATCTTCATCATCTGATAGTAGAAATCCTTGTCCTGCGACGACAACTTCCGCCACTGTATAAACAGGAAAACAGGTCGTCAAACAAGAGCTTTTCGGACTTGTACAAATCTGGCTGTGTTTTAGACACTCACCATGTGCCCCAGGAGGGTGTTGGTCTCTGCATCTTCAGGCTTCATCGTGTTTTTCACTTTCTCCCTGTTCTCCCTCATGAACACCATGAAGGCGTTCGGTGGTCTCTTGACATAGGGTTTTCTGGCCCCACAGCATCTGGTGGAACATCAGATCATTGCCATTAGATCTATGTTATGAGTTAAGTGTGGGTTGTTGCTGGAATGAGATAGAAAAATGATATTTAGAATCAGAATTAATATTAAAAAATGTACAAAAAGGAGACAAAACTTGTGTGACACTTGGAACATTCTGGAGACACAAACACGAAGAAGGTCATGAACAGCTACTACATCAACAGTTGACAGTTGATCAGCCACTGCTGTTGGAAAACAACGTGTTGTTCGTACGTGTTTCCATGTAAGAAGGGATGAATCATCATCGGTGGAAGCTGCACCCAGAACCCCGGGGGGGGGCCAACGTCGATCCATCTCCCTCCTGTCTGGACCGGATAGTTCTGCCCGACAGTGTTCTCCGACAGCACCGGTGGCTCCAGGGCCTCGACTTCATCGAGGAGTTTCATCAACTCCTCAAAGTCAATTTGAGGAGCAGAGTTGGAATCTGACGGAAGATCCCCGAATATTTCCTGGAGCGTTGAGGGTCCACGCCGGAGAGAAACTGCTCGGATTCGGAACAACGAAGTCCATCGTGGAAATCATCCGTGTAATAGTTTGAAAATGTCATTTATAATTCTTTAATAAATACTCTGAGCAGAAACGTGTCTTTACCTTCTTCAGACGTCTGGAGATACAAGGTGTAAAATACTCTGTTGAACCTGAGATGAAGACAGAAAAAGAAATTTAAAATATATTGCCAATGGCTCATAAATTAAAGTGTAAGGTGCTAATTTGACAAGGTTTATATTTAACACTTAATGAACAAACAGTTGAGAGCAGCTAGAAATGCAGTATATGTTGTCAGGTGCATTATTATGGGCTGTTTATGATCCAATCCACTGATAAAAATCTAAATATTATGTGGATTAACACAAAAAACAATGGATAAATATTTATTATTACAGTTCACGTCATTTTGAAAATATATTAGGCTAATAATTCAATCACATGACTTGTTTAATGTTGTTTTTTTATTTTAAAGTAATCAACTTGAATTAATTTTGACACACTTACAGTCTTTATAGTTTATTTCAACCTAATACTGGGGAAATTGACCATTTACAGTAAATAAACACATACAGTGGATCTTTATTGATAAATAAGTACAAATAAGTTTCAGATCAAATATTTTTTAACCAAAATTAAAACATAAACCTTAACTGTTGAAACAACACTTTCTAGGCAACATGTATTATTGGAATGTTACTAACAATGATCTGGGGTAATAGACTGTACAATTATTTTCCTACTTGTACAAATAAATACATTTATATTTATAATATTTCTTGCTGTTTTAGTTAACATGTCAAAGTAATAAAGTTATTGCGTAATTCAAACGATTCATATACATTCAAAATCACATTAAAAGTAGTTTTTATTGACATGTGTGTTGAGTGACGTTGGATCAGTTGTGGGATTTTTTAGCAAAAAAGTGCCTAAAGCAGAACTAAGATGGACTCAATTGGAAAAGGTGATACTTACCGAAGGTCTGATGCATTTTATATCACGTTGACACAATAAAGGCCTCCTTCACACTCCCTTTAGCTAAATAACGGACACACACAGCTTGCTGCTCGGTGTTGCCATCTCTAGCCTCAAATCTGCAGGTGGGGTAGTTTAAAGTAACTTACTACGTCAACCAGGTGTCACCTCTCAGTGTCTACTCTCTGTGACATCTCTCTCTGAAGCCCATCAACTTCCATCTCTCTGCCTCTGCACTCCGCTCCACTTAGTCTGAAGCAACATGAAAACATTACTGTTTATTAACGTACAAATATGTACATAGTTCAAATTTTTTATGGTCTTCAGTTTTCCCATGGAACTATAATAACAGTTTTTTTAGTGATTAAAAGACATGGTTTGTTTGTCTAGACAAAGTGGAACAACAGTTACTGGGAGAGATGAAAGTTGATGAGCAAAAGCGGAGGTGAGTTGACTATCAATGAATGATGTCCCAATGTTTTCCTTCTTTTTTTTGCGTCAGTCATTTGATTTTGAATATCGATGGCAGAAATCTAAAACTTCCCATATGAGGAAAAAAGAAAAAACTGTCAGTTTCTTACAGAATGCATTTTGATCAGGTGACTTTTTTGTCACAAGGAAGGATGGGATAACTTTGTAAACGGAGCAGCTTTCGCTGTTATTATAATTCCATGGGAAAACTGAAGACCATAAAAAATGTGAACTATGTACATATTTGTATATTTATAAACAGTAATATTTTCATGTTGCTTCAGACTAAGTGGTAGTGCAGAGGCAGAGAGATGGAAGTTGATGGGCTTCAGGGAGAGATGACACAGAGAGTAGACACTGAGAGGTGACACCTGGTTGAAGTAGTAAGTTACTTTAAACTACGCCACCTGCAGATTTGAGGCTAGAGATGGTATATATATACCATATATATATGGTATATATACTTTTAATGTAATTTAAATGTATATGAGTCGTTTGAATTACGCATTAACTTAATTACTTTGACATGTTTATTAAAACAGCAAGAGATATTATAAATATAAATGTATTTATTTGTACAAGTAGGAAAATAATTGTACAGTTTATTACCATAGATAGATCATCGTAACATCACAATAATACATGTTGCCTAGAAAGTGTTGTTTCAACAGTTAAGGTTTATGTTTTAATTTTGGTTAAAAAATATTTGATCTGAAACTTATTTGTACTTATTTATCAATAAAGATCCACTGTATGTGTTTATTTACTATAAATGGTCAATTTCCCCAGTATTAGGTTGAAATAAATTATAAAGACTGTATGTGTGTCAAAATGAATTCAAGTTGATTACTTTAAAATAAAAAAACAACATTAAACAAGTCATGTGATTGAATTATTAGCTTAATATATTTTCAAAATGACATCTGAACTGTAATAATAAATATTTATCCATTGTTTTTTGTGTTAATCCATGTAATATTTAGATTTTTATCAGTGGACTGGATCATAAACAGCCCATAATAATGCACCTGACAACATATACTGCATTTCTAGCTGCTCTCAACTGTTCATTCATTAAGTGTTAAATATAAACCTTGTCAAATTAGCACCTTACACTTTAATTTATGAGCAGCTGGCAATATTTTTAATTTCCTTTTTCTGTCTTCATCTCAGGTTCAACAGAATATTTTACACCTTGTATCTCCAGACGTCTGAAGAAGGTAAAGACACGTTTCTGCTCAGAGTATTTATTAAAGAATTATAAATTACATTTTCTAACTATTTCACAGATGCTTTCCACGATGGACTTCGTTGTTCCGAATCCGAGCCGTTTCTCTCCGGCGTGGACCGATCCCAGCGAAGAGTTGGACACTGTCCTCTCAACGCTCCAGGAAGTGTTCGGGGATCTTCCGTCAGATTCCAACTCTGCTCCTCAAATTGACTTTGAGGAGTTGATGAAACTCCTCGATGAAGTCGAGGCCCTGGAGCCACGAAAAGACTCGACCTCCGGACTTGTCGACACGACAACGTACGACATCAACCCGCTACAATGTGGAGCCCCGACAGTGCCGTGTCGTATAGACCGGTGCTGTCGGAGAACACTGTCGGGCAGAACCATCCGGTCCAGACAGGAGGGAGATGGATCGACGTTGGCGCCCCCCCGGGGTTCTGGGTGCAGCTTCCACCGATGATGGCTCATCCCTTCTTACATGGAAACACGTACGAACAACACGTTGTTTTCCAACAGCAGGTCAGTGGCTGATCAACTGTCAACTGTTGATGTAGTAGCTGTTCATGACCTTCTTTGTGTTTGTGTCTCCAGAATGTTCCAGCAGTGCCAACCATGAACCCTCTCGCCTTTTTGTAAGTGTCACACAAGCTTTGTCTCCTTTTTGTACATTTTTTAATATTAATTCTGATTCTAAATATCATTTTTCTATCTCATTCCAGCAACAACCAGAACGTCCAGCCGACCTCCGGCTTCGCTCCTTCTCTTCCTCCGGCCTGCACTTCCCAGTTAGTTCTCTCGCTTTTTTTACTTTTCCAAAAATGCAACCTTCACTCATAAAATTGATCTAATGTTGTCAATGATCTGATGCGGTTGTGGCAAAAAACCACCCTACGTCAAGAGACCCTGAACGCCTTCATGGTGTTCATGAGGGAAAACAGGGAGAAAGTGAAAAACACGATGAAGCCTAAAGATAGTGCCGAGACCAACACCATCCTGGGGCACATGGTGAGTGTCTAGAACACAGCCAGATTTGAACAAGTCCCAAAAGCTCTTGTTTGACGACCTGTTTTCCTGTTTCTACAGTGGCGGAAGTTGTCGTCTCCAGACAAGGATTTTTACTATGGGATGGCAAAGGATGAGAGAAGAATGCACGCCGAGAAACACCCAGACTGGTCAACGGGCAACAATTATGTAAATAACTTTATTTTCTCTCTTTCTCTTTTGGTAAGTGTTTTATTAATCTTTTTGTTTCTCTGTGTGCAGGGAAGGAAACACAAGAGGGAGAGAAAGAAGAAGAATCTTATCATCTAAAGCCGCCGTTTTAACTGCTGTACATATGTTGAGTGTAAATAAATTATTTTTAATCAAAAAGTCTTTTTGAATGCAGCAGATGATGTTGTCTACATCAGGGCTCGAGAGCCTTTATTGTTTATAGAGCCATTTACGGGACGTGTCCCGCCAAAATAAAACTCTGTTTGACGGATAAACTGAATGCTAAACAGCTAATAGTCCTATAAAGTATATTTTACAAAAACAGGAAAGAAAATTATGAACTAATAAATGGTCTGTTTTAAACATGTAGCATGTGTCTGAAAGTTTAACTCTTTATACTCCAGAAAACATTTTGGACAAATTAAAAAAATTAAAATAAAAAGCTAATGCTAGTGGCAGAGCTACTTCTAACTTCTAAACAATCAACTACTTATTCTAAACGTTTAAAAATGGTGCAGAAATTAAAAGAGAAATCTGGGGCCATCTTGTTACAAAGAAGTAGACGTTTCCCTCGTTTATGAGTTTAAATATACACTAAAAGTTCAACAGAGGTCCGGTATAAAGAGCTAGCAAGCTAAATGCTAAGTGGCTAACTCTTAATCCAGGACTGTCATATTTTAAGATAAATTAATAAAATAAATAGGAAACTATTTTTATGGACCATGACTGGAATGTGGGGCCATTCCCGGTCCTTCAGAGGGCTTTTCCTCTCCTCCTTTTCCCTGCAGCGGTGATTCTCAGCGGACGTGTTTACAGTAACTTCTGCTTCTGAAGTCTTCGCCAACTCGTCTCGGTTCAGCCATCATTCATAGTAAATAAAAACAAGGAAACAAGTTGGCTGAGAAGGCAGTACATCTTACATTGATGACGTCCAGGTATTGTTCTAGAACGGTGCGTCAATAACAACATTCATTTGACACCTCGGCACATGACATTAGAACTCCTGTTTTTCTTAATGATAATCTTTTAAACTGACTCAACAAGAGAATTTATCTTGTTTTGTAAACAAATGCATAGTATGTTGTGGCCGGCAGCTACACTTTAGGGACACTTGGCGGCGCCAGAAGCAATATTTTAAACCTTATGTATTTTCCCTTTTTAATAAGACTGTGCTTTGAGCAGTAAGATATTCCAAAAGACAGACTTGAACTTGATTTTTAGACCAAGGAAACTAATAAAACTTCAATTTGAAGGCACACGGGCAGGATATGGGACATTTTCCCTTTCTCTTGATTTTAAAAATGAAATGCAAGACAACCCGTTCTCTCTTCTAAAAAAAAAAATATTGTGGCCTCATGAGCAAGAACAAAAATTAATTAAAATTTCAAGGGATTAATCTGCAGTATTGCAAGAAGAAAACATGAGTAGGGGACACTTTGATTTCTCTTAACGTATCGTTCAGAATACTTTTCACCGTCTGTCGGTCCTCCCTGGAGATGTTTGTCTTGAGTTTCAGTAGAGCGGACACGTGTTTTTCACTGGAAAGAAATGGACACGATTCGATAAATGGCAGGTTATTCTAGCATGACATCGATCTTTTGGTCTGGACTTTATACTCGTCCTGATAAAGTTTGTATTTTGGTACCTGAGGTGGGGATACGAGGAGGCCAGTGTGACGACTTGCATCTGTATGGCCGGAACATCCTGGAGGCTCAACACTCCCGCAATCATGTCCAGGTAATCCTTCAGCCAGTTTTCTTTGGAACCCTGCACACACATGTTTCAATAAGCTTTTAATTATCTCTTTGAAAAGTTAAATTAAATATATGAATACATCATACATAAAATGCACTTTTTCTTTTTTTTTTTTATTTGACCGAAAAAGAGAAAATATGGGGTTTGAAAATATATTTTTATTTACTAGTTTCAGTGCTGGAGGAGCTAATAATATGTAGCGGGTCCCAGCAGGGCCTTCGATGACAGATATGATAATCCTGGAACCAGAAACTGTTTCCTTCAACTGATAAAAATCTCTAAACTTAGGAAAATGTTGTCGGAACATGATCTGGAGCTTGTAATCCATGCGTTTGTTTCTTCTCGTCTGGACTATTGTAACAGTTTGTTTCCATGTCTTAACAAGAAGGAGCTGTCTCGCCTGCAGTTGATTCAGAACTCTGCAGCGAGAATTCTAACCCGCTCAAGTAGAAGAACTCACATTTCTCCGATCCTTAAAACTCTTCGGTTCCTCGCACAAGGTTCAGAACCAGAGGAGAGAAATCTTTTCAGGCTGTTGCTCCTAAGCTTTGGAACAATCTTCCTCTCTCTTTGTGCTTGATGGAGTCTACTGACTCCTTTAATAAACATCTTAAGACGTTTTTATTTGTTCAGGCTTTTCCTTGATTTTCTGGAACTCCTGTTGTGTTATCAGTTTTATCTTGATCTTTAAAATATATACTTTATTGAATATTGTTTTGATTGTTTAAGCGCTTTGTGACCCTGGTCTGGAAAAGCGCTATACAAATAAGAATTACTTACTTACTTACTTACTTACTTACAATGGACATGAACGACACCGGACCACAAGTGCTCATGAACCAAGTCTCTTGGATTATCTTTATTCACATATTGATAGAAGGAATGACGTTAATGCTAACTTAGCATTAACTTAAGACACACTTATGTTGTCTAGCTAGCTAGGACTTCACTTACCTCTCATTCCTCATTGCTTTATCCCTGCTGCGGGCAAATAACTTTCTGATATCCATCTAGGAGTTATACAGGAGTTCCACGCAAATCAAAATCCAAATGATATATTTAACAAGTTGTTGTCGGCTAACGTTACCTTCCTCACGCAGTGATTCTCATCGCCTGCCTCTCTCTCTCAACAATGACTGTCTGTCAAATCTGCATCAACTTCCTGCTCCCAGGCTCGACCTTTGACACTGTTGAGTATAAATGTCTGGATACAAACCCACTTTTTATCATAGTATTGGCTCTTTTAAATTGATATAGATATTTATTATTTAAATTGTTGACATAAAGATTATATTTAAATATATTCATCATTCATTTTAACAAATCTAGTTTTCATCCTTGGTGAGATTTTAAATGTATTTGTGATACTCACAAAAGTGTTTTGTTTAGATATTATTATATAATGTTTTCTGTCACTTTTTGGTTTGTTGTTTAGTCCCACTAAGAGGGTGTAATAAAGATAAATGTGCAATGCCATGCAGAAAACGGACACAAGGTGGCAGCACTTGCGGGCGACGGTATTCATGGCAATACTTCGCACAAGTGAAACCCAAGAGACTTGGTTCATGAGCACTTGTGGTCCGGTGTCGTTCATGTCCATTGTAATTCCAGGTTGGTTAAGAACTCTTTCTTTAATTCCTCTTACTTTAAACTGTTTATAAGGATTTTTGATATGACAGTTATGTGTGTGAACATAGAAAGTGCTGCGGTTCATGATCGTGGCGATTACTAAAATGGCGTCCGTGGCCGTAGTTAAATGCTTCTGTGTGTATTTTTCTTTTGACTCCTTGACTTTTGTGCGGTAATATTTAATATGTTAAAATAGTCGTGTGTGTGTGGTGTGTGAGTCTGAATTGTGCATTTGTGTGCTATGAAGTGTGAAAAGTATTGTGTGGAGTATATGTAGCATGCTAGCATGACTGCAAGTTCAGACCAGTTATAGGAGCCGCCCTGGTTGAAAGCACGCGCAGAAATAAATATGTTATACCGTTTTGGCGAGTCAAACTGCAAAAGAGATTCATTTTGTTTTATTAAGTGTTCACTTATGGCATCTACTGTACATAATGTACGATTATTATTCTTGATGAAAGAATGAAGGGTGTATGTTGGAAGTGAAGGAATGATTGATAACAAGAAAATGATTAGTGATTAAAAGACATGGTTTGTTTTCAAAGGAAAATTGTAAAATTGACATTTATGTAAATGTACTTTGAAAGTGGTTTTTAAACCATTGCTAATGCAAAAGAAAAAGAACAAAGGAAGAGTCACGATTGCAGTTTAATGAAAATATGTGAATAAAGATAATCCAAGAGACTTGGTTCATGAGCACTTGTGGTCCGGTGTCGTTCATGTCCATTGTAATTCCAGGATTATCATATCTGTCAGCGAAGGCCCTGCTGGGACCCGCTACATATTATTAGCTTCTCCAGCACTGAAACTAGTCAATAAATATATATTTTCATACACAATATTTTCTCTTTTTCGGTCAAATAAAAATAAAAAGTGCATTTTAGATGTATTAACTTTTGAATATAATAACTATGATTATAATATTACCCTGAAGGTATAATTTTCAAATCATTCATTTTTGATCCTTGTTTATTTAGATTTACAATATAATGGATAAAAAGCTATGATTTGATTTTTATTTTGTTCATGGAGATAATTAGAGTCTCCAGAACGGGAATTTGAACTAGTGTTGTCTGGGGGTCAAGGTGACCCCGAAGGCCCTAAAACAAATGTGTTTGTGGTATCCCTTGTGTTGTCTCAGGGTCAAGGTGAACAACCTCCACCACTGCATATTTGTTCACTTTTTAAAAGTTATTTTGAAACCGACTACACTGTGGAACATCTTTTCAGTTTTGTCTCGTTTTATTTTCATTTTCTAAAAGGTTGAAAGGAGAAACGACTATGAAGATCTTTTGATTTATTTTTTAAATCAAAGTGAAAAGTCAAGTCAAGGTTAACTTCTTTGAGGGTAGAGGCTCTAAACCGAGTCTCAGACGGATAAAAATGCCCCTCAATATAAAAAACGAAATTTGAATGAAAATGAAGTAATAAAATGACATGAAGCTAAAACGAAGATAAATCAAAAATAATAAGGAAAATAAATGCAAAGATATCTTGAAAAAAAAGTTTTTTTATTGACCTTGCATGAAATTAATTAATTGAATTTTTGTTTGACCTGAAACTTTGACTTGGATTTAAATTGTGACCTTTATTCACAATAACACCTGGCAAAGTCATCCAAATGTTGCTGCCCTGGAATGAAGGTGCCGCATGAAAACTAGAAGCATGCTTGTGCAAACAACGAGACAAAAGTGAAGGTGAAAGTACGATGAGTGCGTGGGTGTGTGCACGCAAGGGGTGGGAGGAAAGTGGGAGGAGCCTGTAGCCTCAGAAATCCTCCAACGCTCAGAGGACCAGAGAGTTATTTCCCCGACTGTAACTTCCAGGAGCTCACATCAGCCAAAGGCTGCTTGGAAGAGAATCCTCTCAAAACGAACAAATCTGGTGAGTAGGATGTTTGCGTTAACAATGTGTTTTGAATTTCTGTGTAAATGTAAATGTATTTTAACATAAAATCTGGCTGAGGATAGAAGTTGAAGTTGATAATGTTTGTCAGTTTAGTGCCAATAATTAAATATCAGGCTCTAGATGAGGTTACAAAATGGCAAATAATGGGTTTTTTTGTTCTTAAAAATGATTGTTCAGCATCTTAAAATATTCAGAAGTGTAAGAAAAAATCATGTATGAATGGAAAAAACCCATTTGTCATTTTAACGCTGTATTATGGTTTTCCTGCAGAGCAAACGGCTTGAATGAGGCTCCGGTCAAGGTCAGCGGCGTCACACGTGCCACCGATCCCAGAGGGAAGCCCAGCCGGAGGTTGGAGGTTCCCCAAAATATGGCCAGTCAGCAAAGGTCAGAAGGAACGCTCAATATCTAACCACTTATTTGTTTCTCTTCCAGTCGTCTCTTTTGACCAAGACCTGGAGCAATCTCACTTTTACGAGGCAGCTCTTCAGCTGGTGGACAAAGAGAAGCTTCTGTTTGGTCAATCAGAGGAAGACAAAAAAGTCCTCAAGCTTGTTTCGGACCAGAAAATCCTGGAGACTCTCGTGATCCAGACCATATAGACCAAGAGTCTCTGAAGGGGGAACAAGAAGCGGCCGTGTTAGTGTCTGCCGTGAAAGCAGTCCAGCTGCAGGAGGAGCAGGACCAACTGGTGGATCAAATGGCCGGGTCGGCGCCATCCTGGAGGCAGAGCAGATGGAGGCAACAACACGACCAAGTGCTCACCAGCCTGGTGGAGGAGCGAATGGAGAACCCGTCGGTCTCAGCAGTCCGGTGAAGCAGAACTGCCTCCAGGCGAAGATCCACAGCATGGGCCTGCAAATGAAGGAGGACCTGCTGACGGTCGTGAAGGTGGTCAAGAGCTGCTACCCTCCGGAGATGGACATCTGTCAGTTCTATGCCGAGCTGTACCACCAGTAAATGAGCAAAGGCTTGGAGGAGATTGCAGAGTTCGGGCTGGGGGATGAGGACTGCAAGTTCCTGCTGCAATGGGTCACTGACTATGGGTAAGTTGCCCGTCCAACTCCCCACCAATGCTATTCCTACCTTGAACTTCCTTCTTTGTTTTTAACTGGAAATTAAAGTGATTTTATATTTATCAATATAATCTTCTTATTCTATAAGACTGTTTAAGAACCCTCTTTTGGCGCCAGAGATCAACTTTGAAGCTCTAGGAAGTCTGCTGCCTGACCACATGGTGGCGTCGCTGCAGGAGCAGTACCTGAGCAAACAACAGGTATATTTACACATTAACTACACAGTAATATAAGCTTGTAAAACATTATTGAAGAATAAGATAAAAAAACAAACATTTTCCAAGCATTGTTATTTTGTTTCAGGTTGTAAAATTTGATAGTATGAAGTGAATTTAGTTTTTTAAAAATGTGGTCAAGACAAGAAAAAACATGTAATTTACCATTTGTTTATTATAAATATAAGTTGTATAAATTGACTCCACCCCTTACAATATGACTTAATTTAGTAACTAGTGAATCGTTTCATTGAAGACAACTTTGATGGGCAAGACAAAAGTAATTTCCATTCATTATTCATTCATCATCAGGTTTGTCCTGAGAGACAAAACTACACAAAGTTATTGAATTATTTAATACATTTTTAAAAATACTTTCACAGTTAATGAATTGTTTTTTTTACATATAGAGTTTGATGTTTTGATTCCAATAATTAAAAAATTGGAATTTCCCTATTCCATAAACCAGGGTCACAAAGCGCTTAAACAACAAAACAATACACAGTTAAAATACCTACAAATTAAAAAAGTATTTAAAAAACAGTTCTTTCTTAAAACCTTTTTTTTTCAAATGTATTTTCTGTTCGATTGTTGTCATTTTGAACAGGCATGGTTGACTGATTTGACAGCATTGCAGTTATATTTTTCTGACACAGGGGGAGCCAACATTTTTTTTTTCAAACTTACGTATTATGACTTTAACAACCTTTGGAACAAATGTTTTTATAGATAAGATGTCTCGGTTGATCTTTAACACTTTTCTATTTATACACCTAAGATTGTAGGATTTAATCATAACTCGTGATTGATAACGTATCAAGTTTTTTTGGTTTGATCAGGCAGAGATGACGACGTTCATCAGTCAAGTCCTGGCGGAAGCGAGGGAATCGTGGAAAAGCGAGCCGACAAAGAAGGACGGAAGCTTCACCATGTCCTATGACATCATTCAGGTATTTGAAAAAAAAGGATTCTTTTGGCTAAATCTAGTAGCGGTAACGTTTCAAACCATGACTTCATTTTCACACTTCAGCTCATCAACGGAATGCTGACCTCAGCGGGAATGGTCGTGGGTGATAGAGAGAAGGTCCAGTGTATAACTTGAACTGAGCGACTCGCTGTGCAGGTAACGTCTCTCACGTCAAAAGAAAAAAGATTCAAATGAATTAATGTTTTCGTTTCAAGGACTTCCAGGAGGACGTCATGAAGCAAAACAAGTGGAGCAGAAAACCGTTCATCAAAGCCAACCTCGGATGGATTCAACAATTCAGGTGGAGCCTCCGACTTCAGGGTGTGACCGCGAGGTGGTCATGTGACTCAACTGTCATGTGTCTGCAGGGATTTTATTTTGAAGAAGAGCTCCATGATCCTGGACGACGTCCGAGAGAGATGCATGAGCGTCCTGGCCGACATGAAACAATCGGCGCACCAGTTCCTACTGAGCCCGGTCCACCAGGCGCTCAAGGTGAGTGTCAATAACAGACGTACAGGTGATCAAAATAAAAATCCATCACTTGTGTCGCCCCAGCCAAACCACAGAAAGCTTGGAACCCACGATTGGCTGCACTCGTCAACGTTCGACAAGATGATCATCCCCTGAATCTTCTCACCAGGTATTAAAAAAGAGCTAAAAAAAAAAAAGTTTTCACGAGCTAAGACTCATGATCCGTGTCTTCAGGAGTTGATCGGACAGCTGCACCAGGAGGTGACGGTGGAATACGTCAGACGGCTGCTGAAGGGAGACGTGAAGCTGAGGAGTCGGGCTCAGCAGCAGGAGGCCTTCGACAGAGTGACGAGCGACGCCGACACTTTACAACGTTGGTTCAGTGATCAGGTGAGAAACTGTGGTGAAACTATGGACGTAGTTCAGTGACATTAGAATATGTTGAATTTATCCTTAAACTTGTTTTTATTGAAATGTTGTTGTTTAAGCATTTAATTGTTTCTTTTAAATAATTGAATTCAATAATGTGTATATATTGAAAGGTTGATTTTGTGGTTACAATTTTTTGAATACTTTCAAAATTAATTAATTGTTTTTTTACTGTAGAGTTTGATATTTTAATTCCAATAATTCAAAAATACATTTTCTGATTTCTATTTTATTTTTAATCGTAGCCTAAACAAAACATAAACATTCATTATATTTATAGTTATTTAAAAGGCTACCAATTGAACTATAATATAAATGACCTTTATATGTTGAGTGTATCCTCTCGTCCTCAGTTATCGCCAGAATCTCGCGGGATTTCATTGTCCCTTTGCTGATGACATTATGATTGATGCCATGAAAACCGATATTGTAAAATGAAACAGGGTGTGTTTGGTTTCATGCAATACATTTTTGTAAGAATTCTGACCCACTCTAGTAGAAGAACTCACATTTCTCCAATCCTTAAAACTCTTCAATGGCTGTCAGTTTCTCAATGGCTGCCAGTTTCTTTCAAGATCAATTTGAAATTTCTGGTTCTTACTTTAAGAGCTATTCATGGTCTAGCCTCGAAAAGCGCTTTACAAATAACACTTACTTACTTACTTACCTTTAAATATACTAATTATTGAAAAAGATTTTTAAATTAAAATAAATTCAACTTTTCAATATAAAAAAAACAATTAATTTAACTTTTCAAAGAGATAATTAAAAGCTTATTAAAACATGTGTGTGCAGAGGTCCAAAGAAAACTGGCTGAAGGAATACCTGGACATGATTGCGGGAGTGTTGAGCCTCCAGGATGTTCCGGCCATACAGATGCAAGTCGTCACACTGGCCTCCTCGTATCCCGACCTCAGGTACCAAAATACAAACTTTATCAGGACGAGTATAAAGTCCAGACCAAAAGATCGATGCCATTTTAGAATAACCTGCCATTTATCGAATCGTGTCCATTTCTTTCCAGTGAAAAACGCGTGTCCGCTCTACTGAAACTCAAGACAAACATCTCCAGGGAGGACCGACAGACGGTGAAAAGTATTCTGAACGATACGTTAAGAGAAATCAAAGTGTCCCCTACTCATGTTTTCTTCTTTAAAATTATCATTCCAAATTCCAATAAATACTGCAGATTAATCCCTTGAAATTTTAATTAATTTATGTTCTTGCTCATGTGGCCACAATATTTTTAAGGGATGATATTTGAAAATAAAAGTGTATATTTCTTAATATAATATTTGGAAATGTTGTGTATTGTTTACAAGGCAACTTGTACATTGTAAATATTTGAAAATACTTATGTTTTTTCTAAATTAAAAATGTTTGGAATAAAGGGTGGACTTTTTTTTTTTTTTAGAAAAGAGAACGGATTGTCTTGCGTTTAATATCCTGCAAGTGTTCCTTCAAATTTAATAAGTTTAATAAGTTTTCCTGTTTTTGTAAAATATACTTTATAGGACTATTAGCTTTTTAGGATTCAGTTTATCCGTCAAACAGAGTTTTATTTTGGCGGGACACGACCCGTAAATGGCTCTTTACACAATAAAGATTGTCGAGCCCTGATGTAGACAACATCATCTCCTGCATTCAAAAAGACTTTTTGATTAAAAATAATTTATTTACACTCAACATATGTACAGCAGTTAAAACGGCGGCTTTAGATGATAAGATTCTTCTTCTTTCTCTCCCTCTTGTGTTTCCTTCCCTGCACACAGAGAAACAAAAAGATTAACAAAACACTTACCAAAAGAGAAAGAGAGAAAATAAAGTTATTTACATAATTATTGCCCGCCGACCAGTCTGGGTGTTTCTCGGCGTGGATTCTTCTCTCATCCTTTGCCATCCCATAGTATAAATCCTTGTCTGGAGACGACAACTTCCGCCACTGTAGAAACAGGGAAAACAGGTCGTCAAACAAGAGCTTTTCGGACTTGTTCAAATCTGGCTGTGTTCTAGACACTCACCATGTGCCCCAGGATGGTGTTGGTCTCGGCACTATCTTTAGGCTTCATGGTGTTTTTTACCATCTGCCTGTTCTCCCTCATGAACACCATGAAGGCGTTCGCTGGTCTCTTGACGTACGGTCTGGCCCCACAGCATCTGGTGGAACATCAGATCATTGCAATTAGATCTGTTATGAGTTAAGTGTGCATTTAGATGAATCAAACGTGAGGACTAACGTGGAAGAGCAGGCCTGAGGCGGAGAAGGAGCGCGGCTGGAGGTCTTCTGGATGTTCTGATTGTTGCTAGAATGAAAAGGAAAGTTAATTTCAAGACGATATTTAAGACGTGGAGTTGGATATGAACATGTGTGACACTTACAAAAAGACGAGCGGGCTCATGACTTCCACAGCTGGTCGCGGCTGAACCCAGAACCCTGGGGGGACTCCACTGTTGACCCAAGTCAACCCAGCTGGGACTTGATGGTAGTGCCTTAGTGTGTTCTCTGACAGCACTCGTCCAAACGATGGAACCGTCGTGGCTCCACATTGGAAGGGGGGTTTCAGGGGCCGTCGTCATCTTGAACTCTGAGGTCAAGTCTTTCTCTAACTGCTCGACATCAACCTCTTCAATGAGTTTGAGCAAGAGCAGATCGTCGTGAGCAGCAGAGTCCAAATCAGGAGCAGACGGAAGGTCCCCGATCATGGACAGGAACGTGGAGTGGACTGTGTCCGACTCCGTGCTTGGATCAGTCCACTCGGACGAGAAGCTGCTCAGATCGATAGTGACGAGGTCCATTGTTGAAATCATCTGTACAATAGATTATTGATCAGATAAAATATGTTTAAACCAAAATTAAAACATAAACCTTAACTGTTGAAACAACACTTAGGAAACGTGTATTATTGTGATGTTACTAACAATGATCTGTGGTAATAAACTGTACAATAATTGTACTACTTGTACAAATAAATACATTTATATTTATAATATCTCTTGCTGTTTTAATTAACATGTCAAAGTAATTAAGTTACTGCCTAATTCAAACGAGTCATTTACATTTAAATTACATTAAAAGTATTTTTTATTGACGTGTGTGTTGAGTGACGTTGGATCAGTTGTGGGATTGTTAGCAAAAATGTGGCTAAAGCAGAACTAAGATGGACTCAATTGGAAAAGGTGATACTTACCGAAGGTCCGATGCGAAATACGGTAAATCCAGGTGGAAATTACATTTTATATCGCTTCGATAAAGACGCATTAAAGGCCTCGTGTACGTCATCATTGACGCAGGTTCAGGTGTCAGCCAATCAGAAGCGAGCGTTCGTCCACTTGCAGGTGTCATCGCCGTCATGTTTTCGTACATCGGTGAGGACTCGATGTTCCGTGAGTGACCGTTTTTTGTTGTTTATTTGTTTCATTTCTTAAAAGATTTGTTTGTTACCTTCTCTTCGAAGTTTTTGATTCAAGTTTGTACTTGTCACTCGGCTAACACTAAAACTAGCCGTTACACTTGTCAACGTTGACCACGACAACCTTTTTATCCTGTTGAGATCCTTGTGTCGCTACACGGGGAAATAAACATCTCACTATCGTCGATATGGTTTAATTAATCTATCAATTTGGCTTATTATTTTCGAAGCTTATTCGTTTATTTAATCCAACCTCTGTAGCATGACGTTAGCATGTAGCTAAGCTAATGCCGCCTTATTTCACCTAATTTTTCGCCCATGTATCACTCACTACCAGAACCTAGTAGATAAAGGTTAGTTAAGAAACAGCGATTGTAATTGAATTTTGCATTATTACTCGAAAACAACTTATTTAGGAGTAGTTTTCCGTTTTGTTTTTCAAATGGTGTCCAGCAGGGGGCAGTACCTCGGTGTGACGCCAAAGTCTAAACCCAATTTACTTAATTAAATCTTGTTTTTTATTATATTAATGTTTTTGGTGCTGTTTCTTATTGTTAAATAATGTTTGTTTTTTACTATTATTTAAAGAATAGTGTCGCTACTCTCAGTCTGAAACGTGTTATGTCCATAAAGATCATTATTATTAATAATCATTGAGAAGCTCGAAAAGAACATGTGAGGAAAGATCGTATTCGGTAAAAAGTTTTTATGTATCTATTACACATTTTTACATCATTTGGCTGCAGCAAACATAGATTAAAAATGTAAAATTACTTCATTTTCAATTTTAAGTAGAGAAACCAAACAGGAACACAACAAATTAGAACCGATTGAAGATCCAAATGTTTTTTTTCATAAAATAAGAATAACTAAACATGAGGTAAAAGTTGTTTTTGTTGAGAAGAAATGTCTATTTTCTGTTTTGTATTTACTTAATTATCCATTTACCATGAAACCTGAAAATTGAATCTTGTTTTTATCATATCCCTTTTTGGTGCTGTTCTGGGTGCTGCTGCTCTCCTGCAGAAGATCCTGGAGGTGGATATAAATCTGCCGGTGGTAAAGGTCGAGCAGATGACCCGCCGCGCCCGATTCCATTTCTGGCGTCAGTCTCACAAGCTTAGTTTGAACGTCAGTCTGAACAGCTAGTAGATGCTTTTCAAGGTTCGTATCATCTTTCACTTCCATCCCTTTGAACTGTTGATCCACAAATGTGTCAATGACTTTTATTTCCTCCTTAGGATCTTCATCATCTGATAGTAGAAATCCTTGTCCTGCGACGACAACTTCCGCCACTGTACAAACAGGAAAACAGGTCGTCAAACAAGAGCTTTTCGGACTTGTACAAATCTGGCTGTGTTTTAGACACTCACCATGTGCCCCAGGAGGGTGTTGGTCTCTGCATCTTCAGGCTTCATCGTGTTTTTCACTTTCTCCCTGTGCTCCCTCATGAACACCATGAAGGCGTTCGCTGGTCTCTTGACATAGGTTTTTCTGGCCCCACAGCATCTGGTGGAACATCAGATCATTGCCATTAGATCTATGTTATGAGTTAAGTGTGCATTTAGATGAATCAAACGTGAGGACTAACGTGGAAGAGCAGGCCTGAGGCGGAGAAGGAGCGCGGCTGGAGGTCTTCTGGATGTTCTGATTGTTGCTAGAATGAAAAGGAAAGTTAATTTCAAGACGATATTTAAGACGTGGAGTTGGATATGAACATGTGTGACACTTACAAAAAGACGAGCGGGCTCATGACTTCCACAGCTGGTCGCGGCTGAACCCAGAACCCTGGGGGGACTCCACTGTTGACCCAAGTCAACCCAGCTGGGACTTGATGGTAGTGCCTTAGTGTGTTCTCTGACAGCACTCGTCCAAACGATGGAACCGTCGTGGCTCCACATTGGAAGGGGTGGGTTTCAGGGGCCGTCGTCATCTTGAACTCTGAGGTCAAGTCTTTCTCTAACTGCTCGACATCAACCTCTTCAATGAGTTTGAGCAAGAGCAGATCGTCTTGAGCAGCAGAGTCCAAATCAGGAGCAGACGGAAGGTCCCCGATCATGGACAGGAACGTGGAGTGGACTGTGTCCGACTCCGTGCTTGGATCAGTCCACTCGGACGAGAAGCTGCTCAGATCGATAGTGACGAGGTCCATTGTTGAAATCATCTGTACAATAGATTATTGATCAGATAAAATATGTTTAAACCAAAATTAAAACATAAACCTTAACTGTTGAAACAACACTTAGGAAACGTGTATTATTGTGATGTTACTAACAATGATCTGTGGTAATAAACTGTACAATAATTGTACTACTTGTACAAATAAATACATTTATATTTATAATATCTCTTGCTGTTTTAATTAACATGTCAAAGTAATTAAGTTACTGCCTAATTCAAACGAGTCATTTACATTTAAATTACATTAAAAGTATTTTTTATTGACGTGTGTGTTGAGTGACGTTGGATCAGTTGTGGGATTGTTAGCAAAAATGTGGCTAAAGCAGAACTAAGATGGACTCAATTGGAAAAGGTGATACTTACCGAAGGTCCGATGCGAAATACGGTAAATCCAGGTGGAAATTACATTTTATATCGCTTCGATAAAGACGCATTAAAGGCCTCGTGTACGTCATCATTGACGCAGGTTCAGGTGTCAGCCAATCAGAAGCGAGCGTTCGTCCACTTGCAGGTGTCATCGCCGTCATGTTTTCGTACATCGGTGAGGACTCGATGTTCCGTGAGTGACCGTTTTTTGTTGTTTATTTGTTTCATTTCTTAAAAGATTTGTTTGTTACCTTCTCTTCGAAGTTTTTGATTCAAGTTTGTACTTGTCACTCGGCTAACACTAAAACTAGCCGTTACACTTGTCAACGTTGACCACGACAACCTTTTTATCCTGTTGAGATCCTTGTGTCGCTACACGGGGAAATAAACATCTCACTATCGTCGATATGGTTTAATTAATCTATCAATTTGGCTTATTATTTTCGAAGCTTATTCGTTTATTTAATCCAACCTCTGTAGCATGACGTTAGCATGTAGCTAAGCTAATGCCGCCTTATTTCACCTAATTTTTCGCCCATGTATCACTCACTACCAGAACCTAGTAGATAAAGGTTAGTTAAGAAACAGCGATTGTAATTGAATTTTGCATTATTACTCGAAAACAACTTATTTAGGAGTAGTTTTCCGTTTTGTTTTTCAAATGGTGTCCAGCAGGGGGCAGTACCTCGGTGTGACGCCAAAGTCTAAACCCAATTTACTTAATTAAATCTTGTTTTTTATTATATTAATGTTTTTGGTGCTGTTTCTTATTGTTAAATAATGTTTGTTTTTTACTATTATTTAAAGAATAGTGTCGCTACTCTCAGTCTGAAACGTGTTATGTCCATAAAGATCATTATTATTAATAATCATTGAGAAGCTCGAAAAGAACATGTGAGGAAAGATCGTATTCGGTTAAAAGTTTTTATGTATCTATTACACATTTTTACATCATTTGGCTGCAGCAAACATAGATTAAAAATGTAAAATTACTTCATTTTCAATTTTAAGTAGAGAAACCAAACAGGAACACAACAAATTAGAACCGATTGAAGATCCAAATGTTTTTTTTCATAAAATAAGAATAACTAAACATGAGGTAAAAGTTGTTTTTGTTGAGAAGAAATGTCTATTTTCTGTTTTGTATTTACTTAATTATCCATTTACCATGAAACCTGAAAATTGAATCTTGTTTTTAATCATATTCCTTTTTGGTGCTGTTCTGGGTGCTGCTGCTCTCCTGCAGAAGATCCTGGAGGTGGATATAAATCTGCCGGTGGTGAAGGTCGAGCAGATGACCCGCCGCTCCTGATTCCATTTCTGGCGTCAGTCTCACAAGCTTAGTTTGAACGTCAGTCTGAACAGCTAGTAGATGCTTTTCAAGGTTCGTATCATCTTTCACTTCCATCCCTTTGAACTGTTGATCCACAAATGTGTCAATGACTTTAATTTCCTCCTTAGGATCTTCATCATCTGATAGTAGAAATCCTTGTCCTGCGACGACAACTTCCGCCACTGTATAAACAGGAAAACAGGTCGTCAAACAAGAGCTTTTCGGACTTGTACAAATCTGGCTGTGTTTTAGACACTCACCATGTGCCCCAGGAGGGTGTTGGTCTCTGCATCTTCAGGCTTCATCGTGTTTTTCACTTTCTCCCTGTTCTCCCTCATGAACACCATGAAGGCGTTCGGTGGTCTCTTGACATAGGGTTTTCTGGCCCCACAGCATCTGGTGGAACATCAGATCATTGCCATTAGATCTATGTTATGAGTTAAGTGTGGGTTGTTGCTGGAATGAGATAGAAAAATGATATTTAGAATCAGAATTAATATTAAAAAATGTACAAAAAGGAGACAAAACTTGTGTGACACTTGGAACATTCTGGAGACACAAACACGAAGAAGGTCATGAACAGCTACTACATCAACAGTTGACAGTTGATCAGCCACTGCTGTTGGAAAACAACGTGTTGTTCGTACGTGTTTCCATGTAAGAAGGGATGAATCATCATCGGTGGAAGCTGCACCCAGAACCCCGGGGGGGGGCCAACGTCGATCCATCTCCCTCCTGTCTGGACCGGATAGTTCTGCCCGACAGTGTTCTCCGACAGCACCGGTGGCTCCAGGGCCTCGACTTCATCGAGGAGTTTCATCAACTCCTCAAAGTCAATTTGAGGAGCAGAGTTGGAATCTGACGGAAGATCCCCGAATATTTCCTGGAGCGTTGAGGGTCCACGCCGGAGAGAAACTGCTCGGATTCGGAACAACGAAGTCCATCGTGGAAATCATCCGTGTAATAGTTTGAAAATGTCATTTATAATTCTTTAATAAATACTCTGAGCAGAAACGTGTCTTTACCTTCTTCAGACGTCTGGAGATACAAGGTGTAAAATACTCTGTTGAACCTGAGATGAAGACAGAAAAAGAAATTTAAAATATATTGCCAATGGCTCATAAATTAAAGTGTAAGGTGCTAATTTGACAAGGTTTATATTTAACACTTAATGAACAAACAGTTGAGAGCAGCTAGAAATGCAGTATATGTTGTCAGGTGCATTATTATGGGCTGTTTATGATCCAATCCACTGATAAAAATCTAAATATTATGTGGATTAACACAAAAAACAATGGATAAATATTTATTATTACAGTTCACGTCATTTTGAAAATATATTAGGCTAATAATTCAATCACATGACTTGTTTAATGTTGTTTTTTTATTTTAAAGTAATCAACTTGAATTAATTTTGACACACTTACAGTCTTTATAGTTTATTTCAACCTAATACTGGGGAAATTGACCATTTACAGTAAATAAACACATACAGTGGATCTTTATTGATAAATAAGTACAAATAAGTTTCAGATCAAATATTTTTTAACCAAAATTAAAACATAAACCTTAACTGTTGAAACAACACTTTCTAGGCAACATGTATTATTGGAATGTTACTAACAATGATCTGGGGTAATAGACTGTACAATTATTTTCCTACTTGTACAAATAAATACATTTATATTTATAATATTTCTTGCTGTTTTAGTTAACATGTCAAAGTAATAAAGTTATTGCGTAATTCAAACGATTCATATACATTCAAAATCACATTAAAAGTAGTTTTTATTGACATGTGTGTTGAGTGACGTTGGATCAGTTGTGGGATTTTTTAGCAAAAAAGTGCCTAAAGCAGAACTAAGATGGACTCAATTGGAAAAGGTGATACTTACCGAAGGTCTGATGCATTTTATATCACGTTGACACAATAAAGGCCTCCTTCACACTCCCTTTAGCTAAATAACGGACACACACAGCTTGCTGCTCGGTGTTGCCATCTCTAGCCTCAAATCTTCAGGTGGGGTAGTTTAAAGTAACTTACTACGTCAACCAGGTGTCACCTCTCAGTGTCTACTCTCTGTGACATCTCTCTCTGAAGCCCATCAACTTCCATCTCTCTGCCTCTGCACTCCGCTCCACTTAGTCTGAAGCAACATGAAAACATTACTGTTTATTAACGTACAAATATGTACATAGTTCAAATTTTTTATGGTCTTCAGTTTTCCCATGGAACTATAATAACAGTTTTTTTAGTGATTAAAAGACATGGTTTGTTTGTCTAGACAAAGTGGAACAACAGTTACTGGGAGAGATGAAAGTTGATGAGCAAAAGCGGAGGTGAGTTGACTATCAATGAATGATGTCCCAATGTTTTCCTTCTTTTTTTTGCGTCAGTCATTTGATTTTGAATATCGATGGCAGAAATCTAAAACTTCCCATATGAGGAAAAAAGAAAAAACTGTCAGTTTCTTACAGAATGCATTTTGATCAGGTGACTTTTTTGTCACAAGGAAGGATGGGATAACTTTGTAAACAGAGCAGCTTTCGCTGTTATTATAATTCCATGGGAAAACTGAAGACCATAAAAAATGTGAACTATGTACATATTTGTATATTTATAAACAGTAATATTTTCATGTTGCTTCAGACTAAGTGGTAGTGCAGAGGCAGAGAGATGGAAGTTGATGGGCTTCAGGGAGAGATGACACAGAGAGTAGACACTGAGAGGTGACACCTGGTTGAAGTAGTAAGTTACTTTAAACTACGCCACCTGCAGATTTGAGGCTAGAGATGGTATATATATACCATATATATATGGTATATATACTTTTAATGTAATTTAAATGTATATGAGTCGTTTGAATTACGCATTAACTTAATTACTTTGACATGTTTATTAAAACAGCAAGAGATATTATAAATATAAATGTATTTATTTGTACAAGTAGGAAAATAATTGTACAGTTTATTACCATAGATAGATCATCGTAACATCACAATAATACATGTTGCCTAGAAAGTGTTGTTTCAACAGTTAAGGTTTATGTTTTAATTTTGGTTAAAAAATATTTGATCTGAAACTTATTTGTACTTATTTATCAATAAAGATCCACTGTATGTGTTTATTTACTATAAATGGTCAATTTCCCCAGTATTAGGTTGAAATAAATTATAAAGACTGTATGTGTGTCAAAATGAATTCAAGTTGATTACTTTAAAATAAAAAAACAACATTAAACAAGTCATGTGATTGAATTATTAGCTTAATATATTTTCAAAATGACATCTGAACTGTAATAATAAATATTTATCCATTGTTTTTTGTGTTAATCCATGTAATATTTAGATTTTTATCAGTGGACTGGATCATAAACAGCCCATAATAATGCACCTGACAACATATACTGCATTTCTAGCTGCTCTCAACTGTTCATTCATTAAGTGTTAAATATAAACCTTGTCAAATTAGCACCTTACACTTTAATTTATGAGCAGCTGGCAATATTTTTAATTTCCTTTTTCTGTCTTCATCTCAGGTTCAACAGAATATTTTACACCTTGTATCTCCAGACGTCTGAAGAAGGTAAAGACACGTTTCTGCTCAGAGTATTTATTAAAGAATTATAAATTACATTTTCTAACTATTTCACAGATGCTTTCCACGATGGACTTCGTTGTTCCGAATCCGAGCCGTTTCTCTCCGGCGTGGACCGATCCCAGCGAAGAGTTGGACACTGTCCTCTCAACGCTCCAGGAAGTGTTCGGGGATCTTCCGTCAGATTCCAACTCTGCTCCTCAAATTGACTTTGAGGAGTTGATGAAACTCCTCGATGAAGTCGAGGCCCTGGAGCCACGAAAAGACTCGACCTCCGGACTTGTCGACACGACAACGTACGACATCAACCCGCTACAATGTGGAGCCCCGACAGTGCCGTGTCGTATAGACCGGTGCTGTCGGAGAACACTGTCGGGCAGAACCATCCGGTCCAGACAGGAGGGAGATGGATCGACGTTGGCGCCCCCCCGGGGTTCTGGGTGCAGCTTCCACCGATGATGGCTCATCCCTTCTTACATGGAAACACGTACGAACAACACGTTGTTTTCCAACAGCAGGTCAGTGGCTGATCAACTGTCAACTGTTGATGTAGTAGCTGTTCATGACCTTCTTTGTGTTTGTGTCTCCAGAATGTTCCAGCAGTGCCAACCATGAACCCTCTCGCCTTTTTGTAAGTGTCACACAAGCTTTGTCTCCTTTTTGTACATTTTTTAATATTAATTCTGATTCTAAATATCATTTTTCTATCTCATTCCAGCAACAACCAGAACGTCCAGCCGACCTCCGGCTTCGCTCCTTCTCTTCCTCTGGCCTGCACTTCCCAGTTAGTTCTCTCGCTTTTTTTACTTTTCCAAAAATGCAACCTTCACTCATAAAATTGATCTAATGTTGTCAATGATCTGATGCGGTTGTGGCAAAAAACCACCCTACGTCAAGAGACCCTGAACGCCTTCATGGTGTTCATGAGGGAAAACAGGGAGAAAGTGAAAAACACGATGAAGCCTAAAGATAGTGCCGAGACCAACACCATCCTGGGGCACATGGTGAGTGTCTAGAACACAGCCAGATTTGAACAAGTCCCAAAAGCTCTTGTTTGACGACCTGTTTTCCTGTTTCTACAGTGGCGGAAGTTGTCGTCTCCAGACAAGGATTTTTACTATGGGATGGCAAAGGATGAGAGAAGAATGCACGCCGAGAAACACCCAGACTGGTCAACGGGCAACAATTATGTAAATAACTTTATTTTCTCTCTTTCTCTTTTGGTAAGTGTTTTATTAATCTTTTTGTTTCTCTGTGTGCAGGGAAGGAAACACAAGAGGGAGAGAAAGAAGAAGAATCTTATCATCTAAAGCCGCCGTTTTAACTGCTGTACATATGTTGAGTGTAAATAAATTATTTTTAATCAAAAAGTCTTTTTGAATGCAGCAGATGATGTTGTCTACATCAGGGCTCGAGAGCCTTTATTGTTTATAGAGCCATTTACGGGACGTGTCCCGCCAAAATAAAACTCTGTTTGACGGATAAACTGAATGCTAAACAGCTAATAGTCCTATAAAGTATATTTTACAAAAACAGGAAAGAAAATTATGAACTAATAAATGGTCTGTTTTAAACATGTAGCATGTGTCTGAAAGTTTAACTCTTTATACTCCAGAAAACATTTTGGACAAATTAAAACAATTAAAATAAAAAGCTAATGCTAGTGGCAGAGCTACTTCTAACTTCTAAACAATCAACTACTTATTCTAAACGTTTAAAAATGGTGCAGAAATTAAAAGAGAAATCTGGGGCCATCTTGTTACAAAGAAGTAGACGTTTCCCTCGTTTATGAGTTTAAATATACACTAAAAGTTCAACAGAGGTCCCGTATAAAGAGCTAGCAAGCTAAATGCTAAGTGGCTAACTCTTAATCCAGGACTGTCATATTTTAAGATAAATTAATAAAATAAATAGGAAACTATTTTTATGGACCATGACTGGAATGTGGGGCCATTCCCGGTCCTTCAGAGGGCTTTTCCTCTCCTCCTTTTCCCTGCAGCGGTGATTCTCAGCGGACGTGTTTACAGTAACTTCTGCTTCTGAAGTCTTCGCCAACTCGTCTCGGTTCAGCCATCATTCATAGTAAATAAAAACAAGGAAACAAGTTGGCTGAGAAGGCAGTACATCTTACATTGATGACGTCCAGGTATTGTTCTAGAACGGTGCGTCAATAACAACATTCATTTGACACCTCGGCACATGACATTAGAACTCCTGTTTTTCTTAATGATAATCTTTTAAACTGACTCAACAAGAGAATTTATCTTGTTTTGTAAACAAATGCATAGTATGTTGTGGCCGGCAGCTACACTTTAGGGACACTTGGCGGCGCCAGAAGCAATATTTTAAACCTTATGTATTTTCCCTTTTTAATAAGACTGTGCTTTGAGCAGTAAGATATTCCAAAAGACAGACTTGAACTTGATTTTTAGACCAAGGAAACTAATAAAACTTCAATTTGAAGGCACACGGGCAGGATATGGGACATTTTCCCTTTCTCTTGATTTTAAAAATGAAATGCAAGACAACCCGTTCTCTCTTCTAAAAAAAAAAATATTGTGGCCTCATGAGCAAGAACAAAAATTAATTAAAATTTCAAGGGATTAATCTGCAGTATTGCAAGAAGAAAACATGAGTAGGGGACACTTTGATTTCTCTTAACGTATCGTTCAGAATACTTTTCACCGTCTGTCGGTCCTCCCTGGAGATGTTTGTCTTGAGTTTCAGTAGAGCGGACACGTGTTTTTCACTGGAAAGAAATGGACACGATTCGATAAATGGCAGGTTATTCTAGCATGACATCGATCTTTTGGTCTGGACTTTATACTCGTCCTGATAAAGTTTGTATTTTGGTACCTGAGGTGGGGATACGAGGAGGCCAGTGTGACGACTTGCATCTGTATGGCCGGAACATCCTGGAGGCTCAACACTCCCGCAATCATGTCCAGGTATTCCTTCAGCCAGTTTTCTTTGGAACCCTGCACACACATGTTTCAATAAGCTTTTAATTATCTCTTTGAAAAGTTAAATTAAATATATGAATACATCATACATAAAATGCACTTTTTCTTTTTTTTTTTTATTTGACCGAAAAAGAGAAAATATGGGGTTTGAAAATATATTTTTATTTACTAGTTTCAGTGCTGGAGGAGCTAATAATATGTAGCGGGTCCCAGCAGGGCCTTCGATGACAGATATGATAATTCTGGAACCAGAAACTGTTTCCTTCAACTGATAAAAATCTCTAAACTTAGGAAAATGTTGTCGGAACATGATCTGGAGCTTGTAATCCATGCGTTTGTTTCTTCTCGTCTGGACTATTGTAACAGTTTGTTTCCATGTCTTAACAAGAAGGAGCTGTCTCGCCTGCAGTTGATTCAGAACTCTGCAGCGAGAATTCTAACCCGCTCAAGTAGAAGAACTCACATTTCTCCGATCCTTAAAACTCTTCGGTTCCTCGCACAAGGTTCAGAACCAGAGGAGAGAAATCTTTTCAGGCTGTTGCTCCTAAGCTTTGGAACAATCTTCCTCTCTCTTTGTGCTTGATGGAGTCTACTGACTCCTTTAATAAACATCTTAAGACGTTTTTATTTGTTCAGGCTTTTCCTTGATTTTCTGGAACTCCTGTTGTGTTATCAGTTTTATCTTGATCTTTAAAATATATACTTTATTGAATATTGTTTTGATTGTTTAAGCGCTTTGTGACCCTGGTCTGGAAAAGCGCTATACAAATAAGAATTACTTACTTACTTACTTACTTACTTACTTACAATGGACATGAACGACACCGGACCACAAGTGCTCATGAACCAAGTCTCTTGGATTATCTTTATTCACATATTGATAGAAGGAATGACGTTAATGCTAACTTAGCATTAACTTAAGACACACTTATGTTGTCTAGCTAGCTAGGACTTCACTTACCTCTCATTCCTCATTGCTTTATCCCTGCTGCGGGCAAATAACTTTCTGATATCCATCTAGGAGTTATACAGGAGTTCCACGCAAATCAAAATCCAAATGATATATTTAACAAGTTGTTGTCGGCTAACGTTACCTTCCTCACGCAGTGATTCTCATCGCCTGCCTCTCTCTCTCAACAATGACTGTCTGTCAAATCTGCATCAACTTCCTGCTCCCAGGCTCGACCTTTGACACTGTTGAGTATAAATGTCTGGATACAAACCCACTTTTTATCATAGTATTGGCTCTTTTAAATTGATATAGATATTTATTATTTAAATTGTTGACATAAAGATTATATTTAAATATATTCATCATTCATTTTAACAAATCTAGTTTTCATCCTTGGTGAGATTTTAAATGTATTTGTGATACTCACAAAAGTGTTTTGTTTAGATATTATTATATAATGTTTTCTGTCACTTTTTGGTTTGTTGTTTAGTCCCACTAAGAGGGTGTAATAAAGATAAATGTGCAATGCCATGCAGAAAACGGACACAAGGTGGCAGCACTTGCGGGCGACGGTATTCATGGCAATACTTCGCACAAGTGAAACCCAAGAGACTTGGTTCATGAGCACTTGTGGTCCGGTGTCGTTCATGTCCATTGTAATTCCAGGTTGGTTAAGAACTCTTTCTTTAATTCCTCTTACTTTAAACTGTTTATAAGGATTTTTGATATGACAGTTATGTGTGTGAACATAGAAAGTGCTGCGGTTCATGATCGTGGCGATTACTAAAATGGCGTCCGTGGCCGTAGTTAAATGCTTCTGTGTGTATTTTTCTTTTGACTCCTTGACTTTTGTGCGGTAATATTTAATATGTTAAAATAGTCGTGTGTGTGTGGTGTGTGAGTCTGAATTGTGCATTTGTGTGCTATGAAGTGTGAAAAGTATTGTGTGGAGTATATGTAGCATGCTAGCATGACTGCAAGTTCAGACCAGTTATAGGAGCCGCCCTGGTTGAAAGCACGCGCAGAAATAAATATGTTATACCGTTTTGGCGAGTTAAACTGCAAAAGAGATTCATTTTGTTTTATTAAGTGTTCACTTATGGCATCTACTGTACATAATGTACGATTATTATTCTTGATGAAAGAATGAAGGGTGTATGTTGGAAGTGAAGGAATGATTGATAACAAGAAAATGATTAGTGATTAAAAGACATGGTTTGTTTTCAAAGGAAAATTGTAAAATTGACATTTATGTAAATGTACTTTGAAAGTGGTTTTTAAACCATTGCTAATGCAAAAGAAAAAGAACAAAGGAAGAGTCACGATTGCAGTTTAATGAAAATATGTGAATAAAGATAATCCAAGAGACTTGGTTCATGAGCACTTGTGGTCCGGTGTCGTTCATGTCCATTGTAATTCCAGGATTATCATATCTGTCAGCGAAGGCCCTGCTGGGACCCGCTACATATTATTAGCTTCTCCAGCACTGAAACTAGTCAATAAATATATATTTTCATACACAATATTTTCTCTTTTTCGGTCAAATAAAAATAAAAAGTGCATTTTAGATGTATTAACTTTTGAATATAATAACTATGATTATAATATTACCCTGAAGGTATAATTTTCAAATCATTCATTTTTGATCCTTGTTTATTTAGATTTACAATATAATGGATAAAAAGCTATGATTTGATTTTTATTTTGTTCATGGAGATAATTAGAGTCTCCAGAACGGGAATTTGAACTAGTGTTGTCTGGGGGTCAAGGTGACCCCGAAGGCCCTAAAACAAATGTGTTTGTGGTATCCCTTGTGTTGTCTCAGGGTCAAGGTGAACAACCTCCACCACTGCATATTTGTTCACTTTTTAAAAGTTATTTTGAAACCGACTACACTGTGGAACATCTTTTCAGTTTTGTCTCGTTTTATTTTCATTTTCTAAAAGGTTGAAAGGAGAAACGACTATGAAGATCTTTTGATTTATTTTTTAAATCAAAGTGAAAAGTCAAGTCAAGGTTAACTTCTTTGAGGGTAGAGGCTCTAAACCGAGTCTCAGACGGATAAAAATGCCCCTCAATATAAAAAACGAAATTTGAATGAAAATGAAGTAATAAAATGACATGAAGCTAAAACGAAGATAAATCAAAAATAATAAGGAAAATAAATGCAAAGATATCTTGAAAAAAAAGTTTTTTTATTGACCTTGCATGAAATTAATTAATTGAATTTTTGTTTGACCTGAAACTTTGACTTGGATTTAAATTGTGACCTTTATTCACAATAACACCTGGCAAAGTCATCCAAATGTTGCTGCCCTGGAATGAAGGTGCCGCATGAAAACTAGAAGCATGCTTGTGCAAACAACGAGACAAAAGTGAAGGTGAAAGTACGATGAGTGCGTGGGTGTGTGCACGCAAGGGGTGGGAGGAAAGTGGGAGGAGCCTGTAGCCTCAGAAATCCTCCAACGCTCAGAGGACCAGAGAGTTATTTCCCCGACTGTAACTTCCAGGAGCTCACATCAGCCAAAGGCTGCTTGGAAGAGAATCCTCTCAAAACGAACAAATCTGGTGAGTAGGATGTTTGCGTTAACAATGTGTTTTGAATTTCTGTGTAAATGTAAATGTATTTTAACATAAAATCTGGCTGAGGATAGAAGTTGAAGTTGATAATGTTTGTCAGTTTAGTGCCAATAATTAAATATCAGGCTCTAGATGAGGTTACAAAATGGCAAATAATGGGTTTTTTTGTTCTTAAAAATGATTGTTCAGCATCTTAAAATATTCAGAAGTGTAAGAAAAAATCATGTATGAATGGAAAAAACCCATTTGTCATTTTAACGCTGTATTATGGTTTTCCTGCAGAGCAAACGGCTTGAATGAGGCTCCGGTCAAGGTCAGCGGCGTCACACGTGCCACCGATCCCAGAGGGAAGCCCAGCCGGAGGTTGGAGGTTCCCCAAAATATGGCCAGTCAGCAAAGGTCCGAAGGAACGCTCAATATCTAACCACTTATTTGTTTCTCTTCCAGTCGTCTCTTTTGACCAAGACCTGGAGCAATCTCACTTTTACGAGGCAGCTCTTCAGCTGGTGGACAAAGAGAAGCTTCTGTTTGGTCAATCAGAGGAAGACAAAAAAGTCCTCAAGCTTGTTTCGGACCAGAAAATCCTGGAGACTCTCGTGATCCAGACCATATAGACCAAGAGTCTCTGAAGGGGGAACAAGAAGCGGCCGTGTTAGTGTCTGCCGTGAAAGCAGTCCAGCTGCAGGAGGAGCAGGACCAACTGGTGGATCAAATGGCCGGGTCGGCGCCATCCTGGAGGCAGAGCAGATGGAGGCAACAACACGACCAAGTGCTCACCAGCCTGGTGGAGGAGCGAATGGAGAACCCGTCGGTCTCAGCAGTCCGGTGAAGCAGAACTGCCTCCAGGCGAAGATCCACAGCATGGGCCTGCAGATGAAGGAGGACCTGCTGACGGTCGTGAAGGTGGTCAAGAGCTGCTACCCTCCGGAGATGGACATCTGTCAGTTCTATGCCGAGCTGTACCACCAGTAAATGAGCAAAGGCTTGGAGGAGATTGCAGAGTTCGGGCTGGGGGATGAGGACTGCAAGTTCCTGCTGCAATGGGTCACTGACTATTATCCTGGGTAAGTTGCCCGTCCAACTCCCCACCAATGCTATTCCTACCTTGAACTTCCTTCTTTGTTTTTAACTGGAAATTAAAGTGATTTTATATTTATCAATATAATCTTCTTATTCTATAAGACTGTTTAAGAACCCTCTTTTGGCGCCAGAGATCAACTTTGAAGCTCTAGGAAGTCTGCTGCCTGACCACATGGTGGCGTCGCTGCAGGAGCAGTACCTGAGCAAACAACAGGTATATTTACACATTAACTACACAGTAATATAAGCTTGTAAAACATTATTGAAGAATAAGATAAAAAAACAAACATTTTCCAAGCATTGTTATTTTGTTTCAGGTTGTAAAATTTGATAGTATGAAGTGAATTTAGTTTTTTAAAAATGTGGTCAAGACAAGAAAAAACATGTAATTTACCATTTGTTTATTATAAATATAAGTTGTATAAATTGACTCCACCCCTTACAATATGACTTAATTTAGTAACTAGTGAATCGTTTCATTGAAGACAACTTTGATGGGCAAGACAAAAGTAATTTCCATTCATTATTCATTCATCATCAGGTTTGTCCTGAGAGACAAAACTACACAAAGTTATTGAATTATTTAATACATTTTTAAAAATACTTTCACAGTTAATGAATTGTTTTTTTTACATATAGAGTTTGATGTTTTGATTCCAATAATTAAAAAATTGGAATTTCCCTATTCCATAAACCAGGGTCACAAAGCGCTTAAACAACAAAACAATACACAGTTAAAATACCTACAAATTAAAAAAGTATTTAAAAAACAGTTCTTTCTTAAAACCTTTTTTTTTCAAATGTATTTTCTGTTCGATTGTTGTCATTTTGAACAGGCATGGTTGACTGATTTGACAGCATTGCAGTTATATTTTTCTGACACAGGGGGAGCCAACATTTTTTTTTTCAAACTTACGTATTATGACTTTAACAACCTTTGGAACAAATGTTTTTATAGATAAGATGTCTCGGTTGATCTTTAACACTTTTCTATTTATACACCTAAGATTGTAGGATTTAATCATAACTCGTGATTGATAACGTATCAAGTTTTTTTGGTTTGATCAGGCAGAGATGACGACGTTCATCAGTCAAGTCCTGGCGGAAGCGAGGGAATCGTGGAAAAGCGAGCCGACAAAGAAGGACGGAAGCTTCACCATGTCCTATGACATCATTCAGGTATTTGAAAAAAAAGGATTCTTTTGGCTAAATCTAGTAGCGGTAACGTTTCAAACCATGACTTCATTTTCACACTTCAGCTCATCAACGGAATGCTGACCTCAGCGGGAATGGTCGTGGGTGATAGAGAGAAGGTCCAGTGTATAACTTGAACTGAGCGACTCGCTGTGCAGGTAACGTCTCTCACGTCAAAAGAAAAAAGATTCAAATGAATTAATGTTTTCGTTTCAAGGCCTTCCAGGAGGACGTCATGAAGCAAAACAAGTGGAGCAGAAAACCGTTCATCAAAGCCAACCTCGGATGGATTCAACAATTCAGGTGGAGCCTCCGACTTCAGGGTGTGACCGCGAGGTGGTCATGTGACTCAACTGTCATGTGTCTGCAGGGATTTTATTTTGAAGAAGAGCTCCATGATCCTGGACGACGTCCGAGAGAGATGCATGAGCGTCCTGGCCGACATGAAACAATCGGCGCACCAGTTCCTACTGAGCCCGGTCCACCAGGCGCTAAAGGTGAGTGTCAATAACAGACGTACAGGTGATCAAAATAAAAATCCATCACTTGTGTCGCCCCAGCCAAACCACAGAAAGCTTGGAACCCACGATTGGCTGCACTCGTCAACGTTCGACAAGATGATCATCCCCTGAATCTTCTCACAAGGTATTAAAAAAGAGCTAAAAAAAAAAAAGTTTTCACGAGCTAAGACTCATGATCCGTGTCTTCAGGAGTTGATCGGACAGCTGCACCAGGAGGTGACGGTGGAATACGTCAGACGGCTGCTGAAGGGAGACGTGAAGCTGAGGAGTCGGGCTCAGCAGCAGGAGGCCTTCGACAGAGTGACGAGCGACGCCGACACTTTACAACGTTGGTTCAGTGATCAGGTGAGAAACTGTGGTGAAACTATGGACGTAGTTCAGTGACATTAGAATATGTTGAATTTATCCTTAAACTTGTTTTTATTGAAATGTTGTTGTTTAAGCATTTAATTGTTTCTTTTAAATAATTGAATTCAATAATGTGTATATATTGAAAGGTTGATTTTGTGGTTACAATTTTTTGAATACTTTCAAAATTAATTAATTGTTTTTTTACTGTAGAGTTTGATATTTTAATTCCAATAATTCAAAAATACATTTTCTGATTTCTATTTTATTTTTAATCGTAGCCTAAACAAAACATAAACATTCATTATATTTATAGTTATTTAAAAGGCTACCAATTGAACTATAATATAAATGACCTTTATATGTTGAGTGTATCCTCTCGTCCTCAGTTATCGCCAGAATCTCGCGGGATTTCATTGTCCCTTTGCTGATGACATTATGATTGATGCCATGAAAACCGATATTGTAAAATGAAACAGGGTGTGTTTGGTTTCATGCAATACATTTTTGTAAGAATTCTGACCCACTCTAGTAGAAGAACTCACATTTCTCCAATCCTTAAAACTCTTCAATGGCTGTCAGTTTCTCAATGGCTGCCAGTTTCTTTCAAGATCAATTTGAAATTTCTGGTTCTTACTTTAAGAACTATTCATGGTCTAGCCTCGAAAAGCGCTTTACAAATAACACTTACTTACTTACTTACCTTTAAATATACTAATTATTGAAAAAGATTTTTCAATTAAAATAAATTCAACTTTTCAATATAAAAAAACATTTAATTTAACTTTTCAAAGAGATAATTAAAAGCTTATTAAAACATGTGTGTTCAGGGGTCCAAAGAAAACTGGCTGAAGGAATACCTGGACATGATTGCGGGAGTGTTGAGCCTCCAGGATGTTCCGGCCATACAGATGCAAGTCGTCACACTGGCCTCCTCGTATCCCCACCTCAGGTACCAAAATACAAACTTTATCAGGACGAGTATAAAGTCCAGACCAAAAGATCGATGCCATTTTAGAATAACCTGCCATATATCGAATCGTGTCCATTTCTTTCCAGTGAAAAACACGTGTCCGCTCTACTGAAACTCAAGACAAACATCTCCAGGGAGGACCGACAGACGGTGAAAAGTATTCTGAACGATACGTTAAGAGAAATCAAAGTGTCCCCTACTCATGTTTTCTTCTTTAAAATTATAATTTCCAAATTCCAATAAATACTGCAGATTAATCCCTTGAAATTTTAATTAATTTATGTTCTTGCTCATGTGGCCACAATATTTTTAAGGGATGATATTTGAAAATAAAAGTGTATATTTCTTAATATAATATTTGCAAATGTTGTGTATTGTTTACAAGGCAACTTGTACATTGTAAATATTTGAAAATACTTATGTTTTTTCTAAATTAAAAATGTTTGGAATAAAGGGTGGACTTTTTTTTTTTTTTAGAAAAGAGAACGGATTGTCTTGCGTTTCATTTTTAAAATCAAGGGACAAGAGAAAGGGACAATTTCTCATATCCTGCAAGTGTTCCTTCAAATTTAATAAGTTTAATAAGTTTTCCTGTTTTTGTAAAATATACTTTATAGGACTATTAGCTTTTTAGGATTCAGTTTATCCGTCAAACAGAGTTTTATTTTGGCGGGACACGACCCGTAAATGGCTCTTTACACAATAAAGGTTGTCGAGCCCTGATGTAGACAACATCATCTGCTGCATTCAAAAAGACTTTTTGATTAAAAATAATTTATTTACACTCAACATATGTACAGCAGTTAAAACGGCGGCTTTAGATGATAAGATTCTTCTTCTTTCTCTCCCTCTTGTGTTTCCTTCCCTGCACACAGAGAAACAAAAAGATTAACAAAACACTTACCAAAAGAGAGAGAAAATAAAGTTATTTACATAATTGCTGCCCGCCGACCAGTCTGGGTGTTTCTCGGCGTGGATTCTTCTCTCATCCTTTGCCATCCCATAGTAAAAATCCTTGTCTGGAGACGACAACTCAAAGTGTCCCCTACTCATGTTTTCTTCTCTAAAATTATCATTCCAAATTCCAATAAATACTGCAGATTAATCCCTTGAAATTTTAATTAATTTATGTTCTTGCTCATGTGGCCACAATATTTTTAAGGGATATTTGAAAATAAAAGTGTATATTTCTTAATATAATATTTGCAAATGTTGTGTATTGTTTACAAGGCAACTTGTACATTGTAAATATTTGAAAATACTTATGTTTTTTCTAAATTAAAAATGTTTGGAATAAAGGGTGGACTTTTTTTTTTTTTTAGAAAAGAGAACGGATTGTCTTGCGTTTCATTTTTAAAATCAAGGGACAAGAGAAAGGGACAATTTCTCATATCCTGCAAGTGTTCCTTCAAATTTAATAAGTTTAATAAGTTTTCCTGTTTTTGTAAAATATACTTTATAGGACTATTAGCTTTTTAGGATTCAGTTTATCCGTCAAACAGAGTTTTATTTTGGCGGGACACGACCCGTAAATGGCTCTTTACACAATAAAGGTTCTCGAGCCCTGATGTAGACAACATCATCTGCTGCATTCAAAAAGACTTTTTGATTAAAAATAATTTATTTACACTCAACATATGTACAGCAGTTAAAACGGCGGCTTTAGATGATAAGATTCTTCTTCTTTCTCCCCCTCTTGTGTTTCCTTCCCTGCACACAGAGAAACAAAAAGATTAACAAAACACTTGCCAAAAGAGAAAGAGAGAAAATAAAGTTATTTACATAATTATTGCCCGCCGACCAGTCTGGGTGTTTCTCGGCGTGGATTCTTCTCTCATCCTTTGCCATCCCATAGTATAAATCCTTGTCTGGAGACGACAACTTCCGCCACTGTAGAAACAGGGAAAACAGGTCGTCAAACAAGAGCTTTTCGGACTTGTTCAAATCTGGCTGTGTTCTAGACACTCACCATGTGCCCCAGGATGGTGTTGGTCTCGGCACTATCTTTAGGCTTCATGGTGTTTTTTACCATCTGCCTGTTCTCCCTCATGAACACCATGAAGGCGTTCGCTGGTCTCTTGACGTACGGTCTGGCCCCACAGCATCTGGTGGAACATCAGATCATTGCCATTAGATCTATGTTATGAGTTAAGTGTGCATTTAGATGAATCAAACGTGAGGACTAACGTGGAAGAGCAGGCCTGAGGCGGAGAAGGAGCGCGGCTGGAGGTCTTCTGGATGTTCTGATTGTTGCTAGAATGAAAAGGAAAGTTAATTTCAAGACGATATTTAAGACGTGGAGTTGGATATGAACATGTGTGACACTTACAAAAAGACGAGCGGGCTCATGACTTCCACAGCTGGTCGCGGCTGAACCCAGAACCCTGGGGGGACTCCACTGTTGACCCAAGTCAACCCAGCTGGGACTTGATGGTAGTGCCTTAGTGTGTTCTCTGACAGCACTCGTCCAAACGATGGAACCGTCGTGGCTCCACATTGGAAGGGGTGGGTTTCAGGGGCCGTCGTCATCTTGAACTCTGAGGTCAAGTCTTTCTCTAACTGCTCGACATCAACCTCTTCAATGAGTTTGAGCAAGAGCAGATCGTCTTGAGCAGCAGAGTCCAAATCAGGAGCAGACGGAAGGTCCCCGATCATGGACAGGAACGTGGAGTGGACTGTGTCCGACTCCGTGCTTGGATCAGTCCACTCGGACGAGAAGCTGCTCAGATCGATAGTGACGAGGTCCATTGTTGAAATCATCTGTACAATAGATTATTGATCAGATAAAATATGTTTAAACCAAAATTAAAACATAAACCTTAACTGTTGAAACAACACTTAGGAAACGTGTATTATTGTGATGTTACTAACAATGATCTGTGGTAATAAACTGTACAATAATTGTACTACTTGTACAAATAAATACATTTATATTTATAATATCTCTTGCTGTTTTAATTAACATGTCAAAGTAATTAAGTTACTGCCTAATTCAAACGAGTCATTTACATTTAAATTACATTAAAAGTATTTTTTATTGACGTGTGTGTTGAGTGACGTTGGATCAGTTGTGGGATTGTTAGCAAAAATGTGGCTAAAGCAGAACTAAGATGGACTCAATTGGAAAAGGTGATACTTACCGAAGGTCCGATGCGAAATACGGTAAATCCAGGTGGAAATTACATTTTATATCGCTTCGATAAAGACGCATTAAAGGCCTCGTGTACGTCATCAATGACGCAGGTTCAGGTGTCAGCCAATCAGAAGCGAGCGTTCGTCCACTTGCAGGTGTCATCGCCGTCATGTTTTCGTACATCGGTGAGGACTCGATGTTCCGTGAGTGACCGTTTTTTGTTGTTTATTTGTTTCATTTCTTAAAAGATTTGTTTGTTACCTTCTCTTCGAAGTTTTTGATTCAAGTTTGTACTTGTCACTCGGCTAACACTAAAACTAGCCGTTACACTTGTCAACGTTGACCACGACAACCTTTTTATCCTGTTGAGATCCTTGTGTCGCTACACGGGGAAATAAACATCTCACTATCGTCGATATGGTTTAATTAATCTATCAATTTGGCTTATTATTTTCGAAGCGTATTCGTTTAGTTAATCCAACCTCTGTAGCATGACGTTAGCATGTAGCTAAGCTAATGCCGCCTTATTTCACCTAATTTTTCGCCCATGTATCACTCACTACCAGAACCTAGTAGATAAAGGTTAGTTAAGAAACAGCGATTGTAATTGAATTTTGCATTATTACTCGAAAACAACTTATTTAGGAGTAGTTTTCCGTTTTGTTTTTCAAATGGTGTCCAGCAGGGGGCAGTACCTCGGTGTGACGCCAAAGTCTAAACCCAATTTACTTAATTAAATCTTGTTTTTTATTATATTAATGTTTTTGGTGCTGTTTCTTATTGTTAAATAATGTTTGTTTTTTACTATTATTTAAAGAATAGTGTCGCTACTCTCAGTCTGAAACGTGTTATGTCCATAAAGATCATTATTATTAATAATCATTGAGAAGCTCGAAAAGAACATGTGAGGAAAGATCGTATTCGGTAAAAAAGTTTTTATGTATCTATTACACATTTTTACATCATTTGGCTGCAGCAAACATAGATTAAAAATGTAAAATTTTCAATTTTAAGTAGAGAAACCAAACAGGAACACAACAAATTAGAACCGATTGAAGATCCAAATGTTTTTTTTCATAAAATAAGAATAACTAAACATGAGGTAAAAGTTGTTTTTGTTGAGAAGAAATGTCTATTTTCTGTTTTGTATTTACTTAATTATCCATTTACCATGAAACCTGAAAATTGAATCTTGTTTTTAATCATATTCCTTTTTGGTGCTGTTCTGGGTGCTGCTGCTCTCCTGCAGAAGATCCTGGAGGTGGATATAAATCTGCCGGTGGTGAAGGTCGAGCAGATGACCCGCCGCTCCTGATTCCATTTCTGGCGTCAGTCTCACAAGCTTAGTTTGAACGTCAGTCTGAACAGCTAGTAGATGCTTTTCAAGGTTCGTATCATCTTTCACTTCCATCCCTTTGAACTGTTGATCCACAAATGTGTCAATGACTTTAATTTCCTCCTTAGGATCTTCATCATCTGATAGTAGAAATCCTTGTCCTGCGACGACAACTTCCGCCACTGTATAAACAGGAAAACAGGTCGTCAAACAAGAGCTTTTCGGACTTGTACAAATCTGGCTGTGTTTTAGACACTCACCATGTGCCCCAGGAGGGTGTTGGTCTCTGCATCTTCAGGCTTCATCGTGTTTTTCACTTTCTCCCTGTTCTCCCTCATGAACACCATGAAGGCGTTCGGTGGTCTCTTGACATAGGGTTTTCTGGCCCCACAGCATCTGGTGGAACATCAGATCATTGCCATTAGATCTATGTTATGAGTTAAGTGTGGGTTGTTGCTGGAATGAGATAGAAAAATGATATTTAGAATCAGAATTAATATTAAAAAATGTACAAAAAGGAGACAAAACTTGTGTGACACTTGGAACATTCTGGAGACACAAACACGAAGAAGGTCATGAACAGCTACTACATCAACAGTTGACAGTTGATCAGCCACTGCTGTTGGAAAACAACGTGTTGTTCGTACGTGTTTCCATGTATGAAGGGATGAATCATCATCGGTGGAAGCTGCACCCAGAACCCCGGGGGGGGGCCAACGTCGATCCATCTCCCTCCTGTCTGGACCGGATAGTTCTGCCCGACAGTGTTCTCCGACAGCACCTCGACTTCATCGAGGAGTTTCATCAACTCCTCAAAGTCAATTTGAGGAGCAGAGTTGGAATCTGACGGAAGATCCCCGAATATTTCCTGGAGCGTTGAGGGTCCACGCCGGAGAGAAACTGCTCGGATTCGGAACAACGAAGTCCATCGTGGAAATCATCCGTGTAATAGTTTGAAAATGTCATTTATAATTCTTTAATAAATACTCTGAGCAGAAACGTGTCTTTACCTTCTTCAGACGTCTGGAGATACAAGGTGTAAAATACTCTGTTGAACCTGAGATGAAGACAGAAAAAGAAATTTAAAATATATTGCCAATGGCTCATAAATTAAAGTGTAAGGTGCTAATTTGACAAGGTTTATATTTAACACTTAATGAACAAACAGTTGAGAGCAGCTAGAAATGCAGTATATGTTGTCAGGTGCATTATTATGGGCTGTTTATGATCCAATCCACTGATAAAAATCTAAATATTATGTGGATTAACACAAAAAACAATGGATAAATATTTATTATTACAGTTCACGTCATTTTGAAAATATATTAGGCTAATAATTCAATCACATGACTTGTTTAATGTTGTTTTTTTATTTTAAAGTAATCAACTTGAATTAATTTTGACACACTTACAGTCTTTATAGTTTATTTCAACCTAATACTGGGGAAATTGACCATTTACAGTAAATAAACACATACAGTGGATCTTTATTGATAAATAAGTACAAATAAGTTTCAGATCAAATATTTTTTAACCAAAATTAAAACATAAACCTTAACTGTTGAAACAACACTTTCTAGGCAACATGTATTATTGGAATGTTACTAACAATGATCTGGGGTAATAGACTGTACAATTATTTTCCTACTTGTACAAATAAATACATTTATATTTATAATATTTCTTGCTGTTTTAGTTAACATGTCAAAGTAATAAAGTTATTGCGTAATTCAAACGATTCATATACATTCAAAATCACATTAAAAGTAGTTTTTATTGACATGTGTGTTGAGTGACGTTGGATCAGTTGTGGGATTTTTTAGCAAAAAAGTGCCTAAAGCAGAACTAAGATGGACTCAATTGGAAAAGGTGATACTTACCGAAGGTCTGATGCATTTTATATCACGTTGACACAATAAAGGCCTCCTTCACACTCCCTTTAGCTAAATAACGGACACACACAGCTTGCTGCTCGGTGTTGCCATCTCTAGCCTCAAATCTGCAGGTGGGGTTAGTTTAAAGTAACTTACTACGTCAACCAGGTGTCACCTCTCAGTGTCTACTCTCTGTGACATCTCTCTCTGAAGCCCATCAACTTCCATCTCTCTGCCTCTGCACTCCGCTCCACTTAGTCTGAAGCAACATGAAAACATTACTGTTTATTAACGTACAAATATGTACATAGTTCAAATTTTTTATGGTCTTCAGTTTTCCCATGGAACTATAATAACAGTTTTTTTAGTGATTAAAAGACATGGTTTGTTTGTCTAGACAAAGTGGAACAACAGTTACTGGGAGAGATGAAAGTTGATGAGCAAAAGCGGAGGTGAGTTGACTATCAATGAATGATGTCCCAATGTTTTCCTTCTTTTTTTTGCGTCAGTCATTTGATTTTGAATATCGATGGCAGAAATCTAAAACTTCCCATATGAGGAAAAAAGAAAAAACTGTCAGTTTCTTACAGAATGCATTTTGATCAGGTGACTTTTTTGTCACAAGGAAGGATGGGATAACTTTGTAAACAGAGCAGCTTTCGCTGTTATTATAATTCCATGGGAAAACTGAAGACCATAAAAAATGTGAACTATGTACATATTTGTATATTTATAAACAGTAATATTTTCATGTTGCTTCAGACTAAGTGGTAGTGCAGAGGCAGAGAGATGGAAGTTGATGGGCTTCAGGGAGAGATGACACAGAGAGTAGACACTGAGAGGTGACACCTGGTTGAAGTAGTAAGTTACTTTAAACTACGCCACCTGCAGATTTGAGGCTAGAGATGGTATATATATACCATATATATATGGTATATATACTTTTAATGTAATTTAAATGTATATGAGTCGTTTGAATTACGCATTAACTTAATTACTTTGACATGTTTATTAAAACAGCAAGAGATATTATAAATATAAATGTATTTATTTGTACAAGTAGGAAAATAATTGTACAGTTTATTACCATAGATAGATCATCGTAACATCACAATAATACATGTTGCCTAGAAAGTGTTGTTTCAACAGTTAAGGTTTATGTTTTAATTTTGGTTAAAAAATATTTGATCTGAAACTTATTTGTACTTATTTATCAATAAAGATCCACTGTATGTGTTTATTTACTATAAATGGTCAATTTCCCCAGTATTAGGTTGAAATAAATTATAAAGACTGTATGTGTGTCAAAATGAATTCAAGTTGATTACTTTAAAATAAAAAAACAACATTAAACAAGTCATGTGATTGAATTATTAGCTTAATATATTTTCAAAATGACATCTGAACTGTAATAATAAATATTTATCCATTGTTTTTTGTGTTAATCCATGTAATATTTAGATTTTTATCAGTGGACTGGATCATAAACAGCCCATAATAATGCACCTGACAACATATACTGCATTTCTAGCTGCTCTCAACTGTTCATTCATTAAGTGTTAAATATAAACCTTGTCAAATTAGCACCTTACACTTTAATTTATGAGCAGCTGGCAATATTTTTAATTTCCTTTTTCTGTCTTCATCTCAGGTTCAACAGAATATTTTACACCTTGTATCTCCAGACGTCTGAAGAAGGTAAAGACACGTTTCTGCTCAGAGTATTTATTAAAGAATTATAAATTACATTTTCTAACTATTTCACAGATGCTTTCCACGATGGACTTCGTTGTTCCGTTTCTCTCCGGCGTGGACCGATCCCAGCGAAGAGTTGGACACTGTCCTCTCAACGCTCCAGGAAGTGTTCGGGGATCTTCCGTCAGATTCCAACTCTGCTCCTCAAATTGACTTTGAGGAGTTGATGAAACTCCTCGATGAAGTCGAGGCCCTGGAGCCACGAAAAGACTCGACCTCCGGACTTGTCGACACGACAACGTACGACATCAACCCGCTACAATGTGGAGCCCGACAGTGCCGTGTCGTATAGACCGGTGCTGTCGGAGAACACTGTCGGGCAGAACCATCCGGTCCAGACAGGAGGGAGATGGATCGACGTTGGCCCCCCCCCGGGGTTCTGGGTGCAGCTTCCACCGATGATGGCTCATCCCTTCTTACATGGAAACACGTACGAACAACACGTTGTTTTCCAACAGCAGGTCAGTGGCTGATCAACTGTCAACTGTTGATGTAGTAGCTGTTCATGACCTTCTTTGTGTTTGTGTCTCCAGAATGTTCCAGCAGTGCCAACCATGAACCCTCTTGTCACACAAGTTTTGTCTCCTTTTTGTACTATTAATTCTGATTCTAAATATCATTTTTCTATCTCATTCCAGCAACAACCAGAACGTCCAGCCGACCTCCGGCTTCGCTCCTTCTCTTCCTCCGGCCTGCACTTCCCAGTTAGTTCTCTCGCTTTTTTTACTTTTCCAAAAATGCAACCTTCACTCATAAAATTGATCTAATGTTGTCAATGATCTGATGCGGTTGTGGCAAAAAACCACCCTACGTCAAGAGACCCTGAACGCCTTCATGGTGTTCATGAGGGAAAACAGGGAGAAAGTGAAAAACACGATGAAGCCTAAAGATAGTGCCGAGACCAACACCATCCTGGGGCACATGGTGAGTGTCTAGAACACAGCCAGATTTGAACAAGTCCCAAAAGCTCTTGTTTGACGACCTGTTTTCCTGTTTCTACAGTGGCGGAAGTTGTCGTCTCCAGACAAGGATTTTTACTATGGGATGGCAAAGGATGAGAGAAGAATGCACGCCGAGAAACACCCAGACTGGTCAACGGGCAACAATTATGTAAATAACTTTATTTTCTCTCTTTCTCTTTTGGTAAGTGTTTTATTAATCTTTTTGTTTCTCTGTGTGCAGGGAAGGAAACACAAGAGGGAGAGAAAGAAGAAGAATCTTATCATCTAAAGCCGCCGTTTTAACTGCTGTACATATGTTGAGTGTAAATAAATTATTTTTAATCAAAAAGTCTTTTTGAATGCAGCAGAATGATGTTGTCTACATCAGGGCTCGAGAGCCTTTATTGTTTATAGAGCCATTTACGGGACGTGTCCCGCCAAAATAAAACTCTGTTTGACGGATAAACTGAATGCTAAACAGCTAATAGTCCTATAAAGTATATTTTACAAAAACAGGAAAGAAAATTATGAACTAATAAATGGTCTGTTTTAAACATGTAGCATGTGTCTGAAAGTTTAACTCTTTATACTCCAGAAAACATTTTGGACAAATTAAAAAAATTAAAATAAAAAGCTAATGCTAGTGGCAGAGCTACTTCTAACTTTTAAACAATCAACTACTTATTCTAAACGTTTAAAAATGGTGCAGAAATTAAAAGAGAAATCTGGGGCCATCTTGTTACAAAGAAGTAGACGTTTCCCTCGTTTATGAGTTTAAATATACACTAAAAGTTCAACAGAGGTCCCGTATAAAGAGCTAGCAAGCTAAATGCTAAGTGGCTAACTCTTAATCCAGGACTGTCATATTTTAAGATAAATTAATAAAATAAATAGGAAACTATTTTTATGGACCATGACTGGAATGTGGGGCCATTCCCGGTCCTTCAGAGGGCTTTTCCTCTCCTCCTTTTCCCTGCAGCGGTGATTCTCAGCGGACGTGTTTACAGTAACTTCTGCTTCTGAAGTCTTCGCCAACTCGTCTCGGTTCAGCCATCATTCATAGTAAATAAAAACAAGGAAACAAGTTGGCTGAGAAGGCAGTACATCTTACATTGATGACGTCCAGGTATTGTTCTAGAACGGTGCGTCAATAACAACATTCATTTGACACCTCGGCACATGACATTAGAACTCCTGTTTTTCTTAATGATAATCTTTTAAACTGACTCAACAAGAGAATTTATCTTGTTTTGTAAACAAATGCATAGTATGTTGTGGCCGGCAGCTACACTTTAGGGACACTTGGCGGCGCCAGAAGCAATATTTTAAACCTTATGTATTTTCCCTTTTTAATAAGACTGTGCTTTGAGCAGTAAGATATTCCAAAAGACAGACTTGAACTTGATTTTTAGACCAAGGAAACTAATAAAACTTCAATTTGAAGGCACACGGGCAGGATATGGGACATTTTCCCTTTCTCTTTAATTTAAAAATGAAATGCAAGACAACCCGTTCTCTCTTCTAAAAAAAAAAATATTGTGGCCTCATGAGCAAGAACAAAAATTAATTAAAATTTCAAGGGATTAATCTGCAGTATTGCAAGAAGAAAACATGAGTAGGGGACACTTTGATTTCTCTTAACGTATCGTTCAGAATACTTTTCACCGTCTGTCGGTCCTCCCTGGAGATGTTTGTCTTGAGTTTCAGTAGAGCGGACACGTGTTTTTCACTGGAAAGAAATGGACACGATTCGATAAATGGCAGGTTATTCTAGCATGACATCGATCTTTTGGTCTGGACTTTATACTCGTCCTGATAAAGTTTGTATTTTGGTACCTGAGGTGGGGATACGAGGAGGCCAGTGTGACGACTTGCATCTGTATGGCCGGAACATCCTGGAGGCTCAACACTCCCGCAATCATGTCCAGGTAATCCTTCAGCCAGTTTTCTTTGGAACCCTGCACACACATGTTTCAATAAGCTTTTAATTATCTCTTTGAAAAGTTAAATTAAATATATGAATACATCATACATAAAATGCACTTTTTCTTTTTTTTTTTTATTTGACCGAAAAAGAGAAAATATGGGGTTTGAAAATATATTTTTATTTACTAGTTTCAGTGCTGGAGGAGCTAATAATATGTAGCGGGTCCCAGCAGGGCCTTCGATGACAGATATGATAATTCTGGAACCAGAAACTGTTTCCTTCAACTGATAAAAATCTCTAAACTTAGGAAAATGTTGTCGGAACATGATCTGGAGCTTGTAATCCATGCGTTTGTTTCTTCTCGTCTGGACTATTGTAACAGTTTGTTTCCATGTCTTAACAAGAAGGAGCTGTCTCGCCTGCAGTTGATTCAGAACTCTGCAGCGAGAATTCTAACCCGCTCAAGTAGAAGAACTCACATTTCTCCGATCCTTAAAACTCTTCGGTTCCTCGCACAAGGTTCAGAACCAGAGGAGAGAAATCTTTTCAGGCTGTTGCTCCTAAGCTTTGGAACAATCTTCCTCTCTCTTTGTGCTTGATGGAGTCTACTGACTCCTTTAATAAACATCTTAAGACGTTTTTATTTGTTCAGGCTTTTCCTTGATTTTCTGGAACTCCTGTTGTGTTATCAGTTTTATCTTGATCTTTAAAATATATACTTTATTGAATATTGTTTTGATTGTTTAAGCGCTTTGTGACCCTGGTCTGGAAAAGCGCTATACAAATAAGAATTACTTACTTACTTACTTACTTACTTACAATGGACATGAACGACACCGGACCACAAGTGCTCATGAACCAAGTCTCTTGGATTATCTTTATTCACATATTGATAGAAGGAATGACGTTAATGCTAACTTAGCATTAACTTAAGACACACTTATGTTGTCTAGCTAGCTAGGACTTCACTTACCTCTCATTCCTCATTGCTTTATCCCTGCTGCGGGCAAATAACTTTCTGATATCCATCTAGGAGTTATACAGGAGTTCCACGCAAATCAAAATCCAAATGATATATTTAACAAGTTGTTGTCGGCTAACGTTACCTTCCTCACGCAGTGATTCTCATCGCCTGCCTCTCTCTCTCAACAATGACTGTCTGTCAAATCTGCATCAACTTCCTGCTCCCAGGCTCGACCTTTGACACTGTTGAGTATAAATGTCTGGATACAAACCCACTTTTTATCATAGTATTGGCTCTTTTAAATTGATATAGATATTTATTATTTAAATTGTTGACATAAAGATTATATTTAAATATATTCATCATTCATTTTAACAAATCTAGTTTTCATCCTTGGTGAGATTTTAAATGTATTTGTGATACTCACAAAAGTGTTTTGTTTAGATATTATTATATAATGTTTTCTGTCACTTTTTGGTTTGTTGTTTAGTCCCACTAAGAGGGTGTAATAAAGATAAATGTGCAATGCCATGCAGAAAACGGACACAAGGTGGCAGCACTTGCGGGCGACGGTATTCATGGCAATACTTCGCACAAGTGAAACCCAAGAGACTTGGTTCATGAGCACTTGTGGTCCGGTGTCGTTCATGTCCATTGTAATTCCAGGTTGGTTAAGAACTCTTTCTTTAATTCCTCTTACTTTAAACTGTTTATAAGGATTTTTGATATGACAGTTATGTGTGTGAACATAGAAAGTGCTGCGGTTCATGATCGTGGCGATTACTAAAATGGCGTCCGTGGCCGTAGTTAAATGCTTCTGTGTGTATTTTTCTTTTGACTCCTTGACTTTTGTGCGGTAATATTTAATATGTTAAAATAGTCGTGTGTGTGTGGTGTGTGAGTCTGAATTGTGCATTTGTGTGCTTTGAAGTGAGAAAAGTATTGTGTGGAGTATATGTAGCATGCTAGCATGACTGCAAGTTCAGACCAGTTATAGGAGCCGCCCTGGTTGAAAGCACGCGCAGAAATAAATATGTTATACCGTTTTGGCGAGTTAAACTGCAAAAGAGATTCATTTTGTTTTATTAAGTGTTCACTTATGGCATCTACTGTACATAATGTACGATTATTATTCTTGATGAAAGAATGAAGGGTGTATGTTGGAAGTGAAGGAATGATTGATAACAAGAAAATGATTAGTGATTAAAAGACATGGTTTGTTTTCAAAGGAAAATTGTAAAATTGACATTTATGTAAATGTACTTTGAAAGTGGTTTTTAAACCATTGCTAATGCAAAAGAAAAAGAACAAAGGAAGAGTCACGATTGCAGTTTAATGAAAATATGTGAATAAAGATAATCCAAGAGACTTGGTTCATGAGCACTTGTGGTCCGGTGTCGTTCATGTCCATTGTAATTCCAGGATTATCATATCTGTCAGCGAAGGCCCTGCTGGGACCCGCTACATATTATTAGCTTCTCCAGCACTGAAACTAGTCAATAAATATATATTTTCATACACAATATTTTCTCTTTTTCGGTCAAATAAAAATAAAAAGTGCATTTTAGATGTATTAACTTTTGAATATAATAACTATGATTATAATATTACCCTGAAGGTATAATTTTCAAATCATTCATTTTTGATCCTTGTTTATTTAGATTTACAATATAATGGATAAAAAGCTATGATTTGATTTTTATTTTGTTCATGGAGATAATTAGAGTCTCCAGAACGGGAATTTGAACTAGTGTTGTCTGGGGGTCAAGGTGACCCCGAAGGCCCTAAAACAAATGTGTTTGTGGTATCCCTTGTGTTGTCTCAGGGTCAAGGTGAACAACCTCCACCACTGCATATTTGTTCACTTTTTAAAAGTTATTTTGAAACCGACTACACTGTGGAACATCTTTTCAGTTTTGTCTCGTTTTATTTTCATTTTCTAAAAGGTTGAAAGGAGAAACGACTATGAAGATCTTTTGATTTATTTTTTAAATCAAAGTGAAAAGTCAAGTCAAGGTTAACTTCTTTGAGGGTAGAGGCTCTAAACCGAGTCTCAGACGGATAAAAATGCCCCTCAATATAAAAAACGAAATTTGAATGAAAATGAAGTAATAAAATGACATGAAGCTAAAACGAAGATAAATCAAAAATAATAAGGAAAATAAATGCAAAGATATCTTGAAAAAAAAGTTTTTTTATTGACCTTGCATGAAATTAATTAATTGAATTTTTGTTTGACCTGAAACTTTGACTTGGATTTAAATTGTGACCTTTATTCACAATAACACCTGGCAAAGTCATCCAAATGTTGCTGCCCTGGAATGAAGGTGCCGCATGAAAACTAGAAGCATGCTTGTGCAAACAACGAGACAAAAGTGAAGGTGAAAGTACGATGAGTGCGTGGGTGTGTGCACGCAAGGGGTGGGAGGAAAGTGGGAGGAGCCTGTAGCCTCAGAAATCCTCCAACGCTCAGAGGACCAGAGAGTTATTTCCCCGACTGTAACTTCCAGGAGCTCACATCAGCCAAAGGCTGCTTGGAAGAGAATCCTCTCAAAACGAACAAATCTGGTGAGTAGGATGTTTGCGTTAACAACGTGTTTTGAATTTCTGTGTAAATGTAAATGTATTTTAACATAAAATCTGGCTGAGGATAGAAGTTGAAGTTGATAATGTTTGTCAGTTTAGTGCCAATAATTAAATATCAGGCTCTAGATGAGGTTACAAAATGGCAAATAATGGGTTTTTTTGTTCTTAAAAATGATTGTTCAGCATCTTAAAATATTCAGAAGTGTAAGAAAAAATCATGTATGAATGGAAAAAACCCATTTGTCATTTTAACGCTGTATTATGGTTTTCCTGCAGAGCAAACGGCTTGAATGAGGCTCCGGTCAAGGTCAGCGGCGTCACACGTGCCACCGATCCCAGAGGGAAGCCCAGCCGGAGGTTGGAGGTTCCCCAAAATATGGCCAGTCAGCAAAGGTCAGAAGGAACGCTCAATATCTAACCACTTATTTGTTTCTCTTCCAGTCGTCTCTTTTGACCAAGACCTGGAGCAATCTCACTTTTACGAGGCAGCTCTTCAGCTGGTGGACAAAGAGAAGCTTCTGTTTGGTCAATCAGAGGAAGACAAAAAAGTCCTCAAGCTTGTTTCGGACCAGAAAATCCTGGAGACTCTCGTGATCCAGACCATATAGACCAAGAGTCTCTGAAGGGGGAACAAGAAGCGGCCGTGTTAGTGTCTGCCGTGAAAGCAGTCCAGCTGCAGGAGGAGCAGGACCAACTGGTGGATCAAATGGCCGGGTCGGCGCCATCCTGGAGGCAGAGCAGATGGAGGCAACAACACGACCAAGTGCTCACCAGCCTGGTGGAGGAGCGAATGGAGAACCCGTCGGTCTCAGCAGTCCGGTGAAGCAGAACTGCCTCCAGGCGAAGATCCACAGCATGGGCCTGCAGATGAAGGAGGACCTGCTGACGGTCGTGAAGGTGGTCAAGAGCTGCTACCCTCCGGAGATGGACATCTGTCAGTTCTATGCCGAGCTGTACCACCAGTAAATGAGCAAAGGCTTGGAGGAGATTGCAGAGTTCGGGCTGGGGGATGAGGACTGCAAGTTCCTGCTGCAATGGGTCACTGACTATTATCCTGGGTAAGTTGCCCGTCCAACTCCCCACCAATGCTATTCCTACCTTGAACTTCCTTCTTTGTTTTTAACTGGAAATAAAAGTGATTTTATATTTATCAATATAATCTTCTTATTCTATAAGACTGTTTAAGCAGTACCTGAGCAAACAACAGGTATATTTACACATTAACTACACAGTAATATAAGCTTTTAAAACATTATTGAAGAATAAGATAAAAAAACAAACATTTTCCAAGCATTGTTATTTTGTTTCAGGTTGTAAAATTTGATAGTATAAAGTGAATTTAGTTTTTTAAAAATGTGGTCAAGACAAGAAAAAACATGTAATTTACCATTTGTTTATTATAAATATAAGTTGTATAAATTGACTCCACCCCTTACAATATGACTTAATTTAGTAACTACTGAATTGTTTCATTGAAGACAACTTTGATGGGCAAGACAAAAGTAATTTCCATTCATTATTCATTCATCATCAGGTTTGTCCTGAGAGACAAAACTACACAAAGTTATTGAATCATTTAATATTTTTTTAAAAATACTTTCACAGTCAATGAATTTTTTTTTTTACATATAGAGTTTGATATTTTGATTCCAATAATTAAAAAATCTGAATTTCCCTATTCCATAAACCAGGGTCACAAAGTGCTTAAACAACAAAACAATACACAGTTAAAATACCTACAAATTAAAAAAGTATTTAAAAAAAAAGTTCTTTCTTAAAACCTTTTTTTTTCAAATGTATTTTCTGTTCGATTGTTGTCATTTTGAACAGGCATGGTTGACTGATTTGACAGCATTGCAGTTATATTTTTCTGACACAGGGGGAGCCAACATTTTTTTTTTCAAACTTACGTATTATGACTTTAACAACCTTTGGAACAAATGTTTTTATAGATAAGATGTCTCGGTTGATCTTTAACACTTTTCTATTTATACACCTAAGATTGTAGGATTTAATCATAACTCGTGATTGATAACGTATCAAGTTTTTTTGGTTTGATCAGGCAGAGATGACGACGTTCATCAGTCAAGTCCTGGCGGAAGCGAGGGAATCGTGGAAAAGCGAGCCGACAAAGAAGGACGGAAGCTTCACCATGTCCTATGACATCATTCAGGTATTTGAAAAAAAAGGATTCTTTTGGCTAAATCTAGTAGCGGTAACATTTCAAACCATGACTTCATTTTCACACTTCAGCTCATCAACGGAATGCTGACCTCAGCGGGAATGGTCGTGGGTGATAGAGAGAAGGTCCAGTGTATAACTTGAACTGAGCGACTCGCTGTGCAGGTAACGTCTCTCACGTCAAAAGAAAAAAGATTCAAATGAATTAATGTTTTAGTTTCAAGGACTTCCAGGAGGACGTCATGAAGCAAAACAAGTGGAGCAGAAAACCGTTCATCAAAGCCAACCTCGGATGGATTCAACAATTCAGGTGGAGCCTCCGACTTCAGGGTGTGACCGCGAGGTGGTCATGTGACTCAACTGTCATGTGTCTGCAGGGATTTTATTTTGAAGAAGAGCTCCATGATCCTGGACGACGTCCGAGAGAGATGCATGAGCGTCCTGGCCGACATGAAACAATCGGCGCACCAGTTCCTACTGAGCCCGGTCCACCAGGTGCTCAAGGTGAGTGTCAATAACAGACGTACAGGTGATCAAAATAAAAATCCATCACTTGTGTCGCTCCAGCCAAACCACAGAAAGATTGGAACCCACGATTGGCTGCACTCGTCAACGTTCGACAAGATGATCATCCCCTGAATCTTCTCACCAGGTATTAAAAAAGAGCTAAAAAAAACAAGTTTTCACGAGCTAAGACTCATGATCCGTGTCTTCAGGAGTTGATCGGACAGCTGCACCAGGAGGTGACGGTGGAATACGTCAGACGGCTGCTGAAGGGAGACGTGAAGCTGAGGAGTCGGGCTCAGCAGCAGGAGGCCTTCGACAGAGTGACGAGCGACGCCGACACTTTACAACGTTGGTTCTGTGATCAGGTGAGAAACTGTGGTGAAACTATGGACGTAGTTCAGTGACATTAGAATATGTTGAATTTAACCTTAAACTTGTTTTTATTGAAATGTTGTTGTTTAAGCATTTAATTGTTTCTTTTAAATAATTGAATTCAATAATGTGTATATATCGAAAGGTTGATTTTGTGGTTACAATTTTTTGAATACTTTCAAAATGAATTAATTGTTTTTTTACTGTAGAGTTTGATATTTTAATTCCAATAATTCAAAAATACATTTTCTGATTTCTATTTTATTTTTAATCGTAGCCTAAACAAAACATAAACATTCATTATATTTATAGTTATTTAAAAGGCTACCAATTGAACTATAATATAAATGACCTTTATATGTTGAATTATTAAAGAAATCAAATCGATCTTTTTGTAAAAGAAAAGTAATTAATTTAAAGCTGCTGGAGTTGAGCGTATCCTCTCGTCCTCAGTTATCGCCAGAATCTCGCGGGATTTCATTGTCCCTTTGCTGATGACATTATGATTGATGCCATGAAAACCGATATTGTAAAATGAAACAGGGTGTGTTTGGTTTCATGCAATACATTTTTGTAAGAATTCTGACCCACTCTAGTAGAAGAACTCACATTTCTCCAATCCTTAAAACTCTTCAATGGCTGTCAGTTTCTCAATGGCTGCCAGTTCTGCTTCATTGGTGCTCCGCCCTCCAACGGCTTCGCTATGGGTTTACCCCGAGGCACCGCCTCGTCTCTGAGAAAGCTTAATGAACTCGCCACCCAGCAGGGGGCAGTACCTTCCTATAAAGGCGGGCAGCACCCGCCGCACTATCTCCTTTTTCAACTCAGCGAGAAAGCTCCTGACAGTGGAATGTAATTATGGCGAATGAATATTGAAGTGAACCATGTGTGCACGAAGACTCCCTGAAGAGGAGACACACATGTCTGCTTCGTTTTGCCTAGAGGCCCAAATCACACGGGATGATTATGTGGCCTTCCGAGCGCTTCCCACGGCTTTTGACAGTGTTGGGAAGCGTTCGAGGCTTGTCGACCCACGCCGCCTCAGATCATGATTATGATCAACACAGGACTGCCGTGTTGTTTAAAATAGACAACACGGCAGTCCTGTGAGCTGCACTCGACAAGCTCACGTTCCAACGTGTTGGGCCCTGATGAGTCGAGCTGAGTCGTCCATCGGTCATGAACAGATGTCGACGAGGAGGACGACTGGCTCGCTGCATGGAGTCGACCATGGGGTATGCGAGAGCGATCAGGTGAGTATCTCTTGCAGGTCTCATGGCCCTCCTGCAGCGCACTCGACGGGTTCACTTGAGAGGTATTAGTGTGCATGTGGCTCCGCCTGTGAGTGTGACGTATTCACAGGCGTCATTAGAAACTTTCGCCGCTAATGCTAAGCTAACATGCTCCGCCGTTCATAGACGGCGAGAGTTTCCTCTCAGAACACAGTTCGGAGGAGGTTTTAAACCCCTTCGTCCGGGTCATACCGAGACTGTAATAACGGAGTCTGTCCACACAAATGAAGGGCAGACTCAACCATGTGCTTTGTTTCCAGATAAGCAAATGTCCACGAGACCGGCTTGATCAGCTGTGTTTACTTCACTTCCGTGTTGACATGCGCTGACGGGGTTTGACCGCCGATGAGCGTTGTCAAAAAAATCCCGGCGCCATGGATGACGTCACGTTTGGCGGAGAAACGTCATGGATGACGTCACGTTGGCGGAGAAACGTCATGGATGAAGTCACGTTTGGCGGAGAAACGCCATGGAACGGACGCACCATTGAGAGGAATGGCCCGGCAGGAGGCGGCGCAGCTCCGCCATCACCTGCATGGGCGTGATGACGAGGCGCGACGAGGATACGCGGAGAAGATCCCGTTCGTCGGCCTGATAAGCAAATGTCCACGAGACCGGCTTGATCAGCTGTGTTTACTTCCGTGTTGACATGCGCTGACGGGGTTTGACCGCCGATGAGCGTTGTCAAGAAAATCCCGGCGCCATGGATGACGTCACGTTTGGCGGAGAAACGTCATGGATGACGTCACGTTTGGCGTGATGACGATGCGCGACGGGGATACGCGGAGACGGAGATCTGTGTGGAGAGCATTGTACCAACAAGAACTGTACGATGCTTCTCCAACAACAAACCCTGGATCAATCCTGATATAAAGGCTCTCCTAAAGGAGAAGAAGAGAGTCTTTAGGTCAGGAAACAAAGAGGATCTGATGGCAGTCCAGAAGGAGCTGAGAAGAAAGATCAGGGAGGGAAAGGGGAGGTACAGGAGGAGGATGGAAGAGAGTCTGGCCAACAACAACACCAGAGATGTCTGGAGAGGTTTGAAATCCATATCCGGACATCAGACCAGGCTCTCTGTAGCAGCGGGGGATAAAAATTGGGCCGATGACTTAAACAGTTATTTTTCAAGGTTTGAGGTGTCGGCTCCCCCCCCTGCTCAACCATTCACACCTCTACACTTACCTTCTCCTCTCCCCCGAGCTTGTATTGTTTCAGCCCCCCCGCTGACTCCGCAGGGGACAATGCCCCCCCACCCCAGCCTGTCCCTCACACCTCTCCAGGTGAGAAATCAGCTTAGGAGAACCAAGACAACAAAGGCCCCTGGACCAGACGGCATCGGTGGCAAAGTACTCAGGACGTGCTCTGACCAGTTAAGTGAAATTGTTGGACTTCTGTTCAACATGAGCTTGACCCTGGGAAGAGTTCCACTACTGTGGAAGACGTCCTGTGTGGTACCGGTGCCGAAGACTCAGCACCCTAAGGATCCCAGCTGCTACAGACCTGTGGCCTTGACATCCCACCTTATGAAGGCTCTGGAGCGGCTGGTCCTTAGTTACCTGAGTCCTCTGGTGCGCTCCTCCATGGATCCGTTGCAGTTTGCCTACCAACCTGACATCGGCGTGGAGGACGCCATCATCTTCCTTCTCCACCGAGCACTTTCTCACCTGGAGTTGCCTGGAAGCACTGTGAGGATCCTTTTCCTGGATCTAAGCAGTGCTTTCAATACCATCAGGTCAAACATCCTGAGGGACAAGCTGGAGCTGTCTGGAGCGGACACTCACCTCACGGACTGGATTGTGGACTACCTCACCAACCGTCCACAGTTCGTGAGGACCCGGGATGGTGTTTCGAGGACTGTACTGTGCAGTGTAGGGGTCCCCCAGGGAACAGTGTTAGCACCGTTCCTCTTTTCACTGTACACTGCAGACTTCCAACACCTGTCTCCCACCAGTCACCTGCAGAAGTTCTCGGACGACTCCGCCATCGTCGGCCTCATTAGGGACGGGGATGACGGGCCGTACCGGGGACTTGTCCAGGACTTTGTTGACTGGTGCCTGGAAAACCACCTTCAGATCAACTCCAGCAAAACTAAGGAGTTGATCGTGGATTTCCGGCGGTGTCCCTCCATCTCCCCCTCACCACTGAACATCCAGGGACAGGACATTGAGATTGTCACGACTTACAAGTTCCTGGGTGTTCACCTCAACAACCGCTTGGACTGGGTGGATAACACTGCTGCTCTCTATAAAAAAGGGCGGAGTAGAATCTACCTGCTCCGGAGGTTGAGGTCGTTTGGTGTCCGGGGGCCGCTCCTGAAGTCATTCTATGACTCAGTAGTGGCCTCTGCCATCTTCAACGGTGTGGTCTGCTGGGGGAGCAGCATGACAGCAAAGGATAGGGCAAAACTGGACAGCCTTATTAAGAAGGCCAGTTACGTCCTAGGGCGCCCCCTGGATCCTGTGGAGGAAGTGACTGGAGGGAGGATGCGGAGCAAGCTGGGCTCCATGAGGAGGAACTTGTCTCACCCTCTCCAGCACACACTGAGGGCATTGAGGAGCTCCATCAGTGATAGGATGCTCCATCCCCGGTGTGTGAGGGAGAGGTACCGCAGGTCTTTCCTCCCTGCTGCCATCAGACTCCACAACAAAAACACACCAAGATAACTATTTAACTGCACCTCTTGTTATTTATGTAAATATGATTGTGTAAATATTATATAGCGCAGATTTATCTTTAATTCCATTTAGATTTTATTTCTCGTTTTTATTTCTGGGTGTTTCATTTCTCTTGCTGCTGTTAAACCGAATTTCCCCTCGCGGGACTAATAAAGGTTTTCTGATTCTGATTCTGATTCTGATCCCGTTCGTCGGCATCATCATCTGGTGCTGGGGGGAAGCGTCACCAGAGACCAGCCACCCCAGCAGCACCAACAACATCGGCAACAGCGGCGGCGTGCGACGAGTGAGCGTCGCCAAGATCCGCAGCGCGAGCCGGGGAGCCAGCAGCCGCAGCAGAGTCGACGGCCGAGGGCTCCTCCCCCCTATTCATTCAAGGGAATGTGTCGGGAATAAAACAAGAGAACGTATGACGTTTTCTGTGGTTCGTTCTGAGAGAGATGTTGGTAGCGTGCATGTGTTTCCGCCTGTGAGTGTGACGTATTCACAGGCGTCATTAGAAACTTTCGCCGCTAATGCTAAGCTAACATGCTCCGCCGGTCATAGACGGCGTGATTTTCCTCTCATAACACAGTCCGAAGGAGGTTTTAAACCCCTTCGTCCGGGTCATACCGAGACTGCAATAACGGAGTCTGTCCACACGAATGAGGGGCAGACTCCAACCACATGTGTTTTGTTTACAGACGAGCAGAGGTCCGCGAGACCGGCTGAATCAGCTGTGTTTACTTCCGCGTCGACCAGCGCTCGTGCCCGACAGAGCGTGACAGCTGATGAGGTGAGTGGAACTTGTCCGGACATGTCTATGTTAACCGGAGGTTGTTCCTTTCCCCACAGCGCTGTCTACAAACACTGGCACCGTGGAGGACGTCACGTTTGGCGGCGGAGAAGCGCCATGGAACTGACGCAACCTGGTGTTTTTACGCGCGAGTTTTTTCGCCGTTCTGAGACCAGGCGAGGGCGAGGAACTTCCGTCCCGTCTGGTCGATCAACTGGAGAGGTGCGTGGCGGTCGGATCTCACGAGTGACGAACAGATCGGGACCGCCAGCGGGGCTGGAGAATGTACGGGACCGGGTGAGTGATGCGGTGCCGACGCGCGCGCGACCTAACTCACTTCAGCTCCGGGTTAATTCTCCAGCGCTTTCCTCCACATCGCGGGTTTTGTCAGCTCCGGTGACACTAAGAAGTGCTCAGGGAGTTGGGAAGACTTCCGGGGGGGGAAGGAAACACGCACGACGCGCATCTGAGGTGTGTCACGCGCACTTGCGCGCTTCTCCCACAGAGCCGGCTTTTATGTATGAGAGTGGGGGTTCTAGTGAATCCAACTCGAGTACATGCTCTGTGGATTCAAGAGATAGAGACGCGGCTTGTGTGATGCCCTTTCGTCTACGGCCCGTCCATGGGGGGCGGGCCGGAGGACTACCCAAGGTTCGCCAGGGCTGCGGTTCTGACAGAACATTATTCGGCTTGGAGTCGCCTGGTTTTACTTCTAGGACCCACTTGGCTGGGGGGAGTAATCAGGCGGGGCTATGCGCTACAGTTTGCCCGTCAACCCCCGCGTTTTTCAGGGATTCTCTGGACGCGTATGGTGGAGCAGGAGAAACTATCCTGTCTGAGAAACGAGGTGTCTACTCTGCTGCAGAAGGAGGTCGTAGAACTGGTCCCTGCAGCCGAGATGATGTCAGGGTTTTACTCCCGGTACTTCCTCGTGGCGAAGAAGACCGGGGGTTGGAGGCCCATTCTGGACCTCAGCTATTTGAACAAGTTCATAGCTACCCGCCCGTTTCGCATGTTGACGGTCAAGAAACTGCTTTCAGGTGTATGTCCAGGAGATTGGATGACATCTATCAACCTGACCGACGCGTACTTTCACATACCGATAGTCAAGAGACATCGAAAGTACTTGCGTTTCGCCCTCGAGGGTCGGGTGTTTCAGTACACTCGACTTCCGTTCGGCTACTCTCTGGCACCCAGGACCTTCACCAAGTGTGTGGAAGCGGCAGTGGAGCCTTTGAGAGTGAGTGGGGTAAGGATCTTGACCTATCTGGACGACTGGTTGATCCTTGCCAGGTCAGAGGCAGAAAGTTACGCTCACACACAGAAGGTGTTGAGCCATATTGCCACCCTGGGGTTCACAGTGAACCTCAGCAAGAGCGCTCTGACTCCAGCTCAACAGTTAGTTTACCTGGGGGTACTGTTGAACTCGGAGGAAGGATACGCGCGCCTCCCGGACGTGCGTATCCAGCCCATTCTCCGACTGACAACACAGTTGCTGGAAGCTCGGTGTCACGTGACAACAGCAGGCACTGTTATGTCCCTCCTGGGGCTCATGGCGGCAGCCCACACGGTTGTTCGGCTGGGCTTGCTGCACATGAGGGAGCTTCAGAGATGGTTTGGTCGTCTCAAGCTAGACCTCAAGCGGGAAAGAGGTCGGAAAGTGCGCCTTCCCGCTCGGGTTTTGCAGGACATCCAGTTCTGGAACTCTCACGCCAACCTCAGGCGGAGAGTTCCATTGGGTTGCGTCCTTCGTTACACTCAAGTGTTCACAGACGCTTCCCTGACAGGTTGGGGAGGCACCTCGGGTCAGGCCTATGCCAGTGGGGTCTGGAGCAGTCCGGTGCTCAGACACATAAACTGGCTAGAGCTGAAGGCAATTCACAATGTCCTGCTTCACCTCTCTCCCCAACTGTCACAGTCCAACGTCCTAGTATTTTCAGACAGCTCCACCGCCGTGGCGTACGTAAATCGCCAAGGTGGAGTCAGATCCCCAGCCCTTCTGTGTGTGGCAAGGAAGATTTGGCTGTGGGCGGACTGTCACCTGCTTTCGCTCAGAGCCCAGCACGTCCCGGGCGAGCTGAATGCAGTAGCGGACAGACTGTCGAGGGGGGCCGTCCAGGACGAATGGGGTCTGTCCGAGGCAGTGGCAAGCGAGATCTGGTCTCGATTCGGTCACCCGGTTGCAGACCTCTTCGCCAGCAAGGAGAACTTCAAATGCCCTCTTTGGTTCTCCCTCAGGGCTTCGGACCGCCCCCCACTAGGCGTGGACGCTTTAGCCCATTCGAGGTGGCCGGTCGGTCTGCTGTTCGCCTTCCCTCCTCCGCGGCTCCTTCTCCCCCTGATTCGGAGGACGAGGCGGGGGGGGCTGAGGTTAATTCTAGTGGCACCAGACTCCCCGGGGGCGCTCTGGTTCCCAGAGCTGGTGCGCATGGCGGTCGGGGCCCCGTGGGCCATCCCTTGGGGCCCCGCTGCCCTGTGTCAGGCGGGGGGGGGGACACTGACAGCGCCCCCGGTGCTGGGCCGGCCTCTCAAGGTGTGGCTCCTGCACGGGACGAGCTGATCGGGACCCTGGACCCGGACGTTCTCCACACGCTGGAGAACGCCCGGGCCCCATCAACACGTAGGCTTTATGCCTCAAAGTGGGGGATATTCTCCCGCTGGTGTTCAGACAGGTCCTTGGACCCCAGCTCTTGTTTGGTCTCCGCTATCCTGTCTTTCCTGCAACATTTGCTGGATAACGGGCGGACTGTGGCGACACTGAGAGTGTTCGCATCAGCCATAGCGACGAGGCATGTCGGTTTTGAGGGTGCTTCGGTTCGCGCCCACCCTTTGGTGGCGCGTTTCCTGCGGGGTGCCTGCAGGCTTCGACCTCCTGCAAGGCCTTCCAGCCCTCAGTGGGATCTCCAGTTGGTACTGGACTCTCTCACAGGGCCGACCTTCGAGCCTCTTGACCAAGTCCCATTGGATATCTTGTCTTTCAAGGTATCGCTCCTTCTGGCACTAACAACCACGAAGAGAGCAAGTGAGCTTTGTGCCCTCTCCATTAGCCCTGAGTGTCTTTCCTTTGGCGTCGAGGAGTCTTCGGTGTCTTTGCGTCCTAACCCAGCGTTCCGCCCGAAGATTCTGAGTTCCTTGTTCCGGGCGACGACCTTCACGCTGCGGGCCTTTCACCCGCCGCCTCACTCGGACCCGGGTCAGGAGCGTCTCCACCTGTTGTGTCCAGTGAGGGCGTTGGCCTGTTACTTGCGGCGGGTGGCCGAGTTTAGGCGCTCTGATGCCCTTTTTGTCTGCCACGGTAGATGCCGGCGGGGAGAGGCTCTCTCCCCCCAGAGGTTCTCTCATTGGGTGAGATCGGCCATTATCCGTGCCTACCGAGCAGCGGGTGGATCCGCTCCTAGCGGTCTGAGGGCACATTCCACCCGTGGCGTGGCAGCCTCAGTGGCTCTTTTGCGGGGTGTGGCAGCAGAGGATATCTGCTCTGCTGCCTCTTGGGCGTCCACGTCTACCTTCGCTAAGGCCTATCTCCTCGACGTAACGGCGGGATCAGTAGCTCATACTGTCTTGAGCGCTGTTGTGCCCCCCTCAGGGCCCACGGCTCAAGTGGGATTGGACCCTGGGCCGGCGGGGCCCTAGTGATGCTGCTCCAGGAGCGGCGTCCAGCTGGGGGTACATTTATCCCGTCAGGCTTCGCCTTTTGGGTAAACCCATAGCGAAGCCGTTGGAGGGCGGAGCACCAATGAAGCAGAACCCCTGAGTTATCTATTATAACCTCAGGTTCTGCGAGTTGGTGCGAAGCCCTCCAACCTCGTCGCCCAGCGGCCGCCCTTCTCGCTGAGTTTTCAGTTGGAGAAAGTGCGGCGGGTGCTGCCCGCCTTTATAGGAAGGTACTGCCCCCTGCTGGGTGGCGAGTTCATTAAGCTTTCTCAGAGACGAGGCGGTGCCTCGGGGTAAACCCATAGCGAAGCCGTTGGAGGGCTTCGCACCAACTCGCAGAACCTGAGGTTATAATAGATAACTCAGGGGTTTCTTTCAAGATCAATTTGAAATTTCTGGTTCTTACTTTAAGAGCTATTCATGGTCTAGCCTCGAAAAGCGCTTTACAAATAACACTTACTTACTTACTTACCTTTAAATATACTAATTATTGAAAAAGATTTTTCAATTAAAATAAATTCAACTTTTCAATATAAAAAAACATTTAATTTAACTTTTCAAAGAGATAATTAAAAGCTTATTAAAACATGTGTGTGCAGGGGTCCAAAGAAAACTGGCTGAAGGAATACCTGGACATGATTGCGGGAGTGTTGAGCCTCCAGGATGTTCCGGCCATACAGATGCAAGTCGTCACACTGGCCTCCTCATATCCCGACCTCAGGTACCAAAATACAAACTTTATCAGGACGAGTATAAAGTCCAGACCAAAAGATCGATGCCATTTTAGAATAACCTGCCATATATCGAATCGTGTCCATTTCTTTCCAGTGAAAAACACGTGTCCGCTCTACTGAAACTCAAGACAAACATCTCCAGGGAGGACCGACAGACGGTGAAAAGTATTCTGAACGATACGTTAAGAGAAATCAAAGTGTCCCCTACTCATGTTTTCTTCTTTAAAATTATAATTTCCAAATTCCAATAAATACTGCAGATTAATCCCTTGAAATTTTAATTAATTTATGTTCTTGCTCATGTGGCCACAATATTTTTAAGGGATGATATTTGAAAATAAAAGTGTATATTTCTTAATATAATATTTGCAAATGTTGTGTATTGTTTACAAGGGAACTTGTACATTGTAAATATTTGAAAATACTTATGTTTTTTCTAAATTAAAAATGTTTGGAATAAAGGGTGGACTTTTTTTTTTTTTTAGAAAAGAGAACGGATTGTCTTGCGTTTCATTTTTAAAATCAAGGGACAAGAGAAAGGGACAATTTCTCATATCCTGCAAGTGTTCCTTCAAATTTAATAAGTTTAATAAGTTTTCCTGTTTTTGTAAAATATACTTTATAGGACTATTAGCTTTTTAGGATTCAGTTTATCCGTCAAACAGAGTTTTATTTTGGCGGGACACGACCCGTAAATGGCTCTTTACACAATAAAGGTTGTCGAGCCCTGATGTAGACAACATCATCTGCTGCATTCAAAAAGACTTTTTGATTAAAAATAATTTATTTACACTCAACATATGTACAGCAGTTAAAACGGCGGCTTTAGATGATAAGATTCTTCTTCTTTCTCTCCCTCTTGTGTTTCCTTCCCTGCACACAGAGAAACAAAAAGATTAACAAAACACTTACCAAAAGAGAGAGAAAATAAAGTTATTTACATAATTGCTGCCCGCCGACCAGTCTGGGTGTTTCTCGGCGTGGATTCTTCTCTCATCCTTTGCCATCCCATAGTAAAAATCCTTGTCTGGAGACGACAACTTCCGCCACTGTAGAAACAGGGAAAACAGGTCGTCAAACAAGAGCTTTTCGGACTTGTTCAAATCTGGCTGTGTTCTAGACACTCACCATGTGCCCCAGGATGGTGTTGGTCTCGGCACTATCTTTCGGCTTCATGGCGTTTTTTACCATCTGCCTGTTCTCCCTCATGAACACCATGAAGGCGTTCGCTGGTCTCTTGACGTACGGTCTGGCCCCACAGCATCTGGTGGAACATCAGATCATTGCCATTAGATCTATGTTATGAGTTAAGTGTGCATTTAGACGAATCAAACGTGAGGACTAACGTGGAAGAGCAGGCCTGAGGCGGAGAAGGAGCGCGGCTGGAGGTCTTCTGGATGTTCTGATTGTTGCTAGAATGAAAAGGAAAGTTAATTTCAAGACGATATTTAAGACGTGGAGTTGGATATGAACATGTGTGACACTTACAAAAAGACGAGCGGGCTCATGACTTCCATAGCTGGTCGCGGCTGAACCCAGAACCCTGGGGGGACTCCACTGTTGACCCAAGTCAACCCAGCTGGGACTTGATGGTAGTGCCTTAGTGTGTTCTCTGACAGCACTCTTCCAAACGATGGAACCGTCGTGGCTCCACATTGGAAGGGGTGGGTTTCAGGGGCCGTCGTCATCTTGAACTCTGAGGTCAAGTCTTTCTCTAACTGCTCGACATCAACCTCTTCAATGAGTTTGAGCAAGAGCAGATCGTCTTGAGCAGCAGAGTCCAAATCAGGAACAGACGGAAGGTCCCCGATCATGGACAGGAACGTGGAGTGGACTGTGTCCGACTCCGTGCTTGGATCAGTCCACTCGGACGAGAAGCTGCTCAGATCGATAGTGACGAGGTCCATTGTTGAAATCATCTGTACAATAGATTATTGATCAGATAAAATATGTTTAAACCAAAATTAAAACATAAACCTTAACTGTTGAAACAGCACTTTCTAGGCAACGTGTATTATTGTGATGTTACTAACAATGATCTGTGGTAATAAACTGTACAATAATTGTACTACTTGTACAAATAAATACATTTATATTTATAATATCTCTTGCTGTTTTAGTTAACATGTCAAAGTAATTAAGTTACTGCCTAATTCAAACGAGTCATTTACATTTAAATTACATTAAAAGTATTTTTTATTGACGTGTGTGTTGAGTGACGTTGGATCAGTTGTGGGATTGTTAGCAAAAATGTGGCTAAAGCAGAACTAAGATGGACTCAATTGGAAAAGGTGATACTTACCGAAGGTCCGATGCGAAATACGGTAAATCCAGGTGGAAATTACATTTTATATCGCTTCGATAAAGACGCATTAAAGGCCTCGTGTACGTCATCAATGACGCAGGTTCAGGTGTCAGCCAATCAGAAGCGAGCGTTCGTCCACTTGCAGGTGTCATCGCCGTCATGTTTTCGTACATCGGTGAGGACTCGATGTTCCGTGAGTGACCGTTTTTTGTTGTTTATTTGTTTCATTTCTTAGACGACTTGTTTGTTACCTTCTCTTCGAAGTTTTTGATTCAAGTTTGTACTTGTCACGCGGCTAACACTAAAACTAGCCGTTACACTTGTCAACGTTGACCAGACAACCTTTTTATCCTGTTGAGATCCTTGTGTCGCTACACGGGGAAATAAACATCTCACTATCGTCGATATGGTTTAATAAATCTATCAATTTGGCTTATTATTTTCGAAGCTTATTCATTTATTTAATCCAACCTCTGTAGCATGACGTTAGCATGTAGCTAAGCTAATGCCGCCTTATTTCACCTAATTTTTCGCCCATGTATCACTCACTACCAGAACCTAGTAGATAAAGGTTAGTTAATAAACAGCGATTGTAATTGAAATTTGCATTATTACTCGAAAACAACTTATTTAGGAGTAGTTTTCCGTTTTGTTTTTCAAATGGTGTCCAGCAGGGGGCAGTATCTCTGGTGTGACGCTAAAGTTTAAACCCAATTTACTTAATTAAATTTTGTTTTTTATTATATTAATGTTTTTGGTGCTGTTTCTTATTGTTAAATAATGTTTGTTTTTTACTATTATTTAAAGAATAGTGTCGCTACTCTCAGTCTGAAACGTGTTATGTCCATAAAGATCATTATTATTAATAATCATTGAGAAGCTCGAAAAGAACATGTGAGGACAGATCGTATCTGATAATAAGTTTTTATGTATCTATTACACATTTTTACATCATTTGGCTGCAGCAAACATAGATTAAAAATGTAAAATTACTTCATTTTCAATTTTAAGTAGAGAAACCAAACAGGAACACAACAAATTAGAACCGATTGAAGATCCAAATGTTTTTTTTCATAAAATAAGAATAACTAAACATGAGGTAAAAGTTGTTTTTGTTGAGAAGAAATGTCTATTTTCTGTTTTGTATTTACTTAATTATCCATTTACCATGAAACCTGAAAATTGAATCTTGTTTTTATCATATCCCTTTTTGGTGCTGTTCTGGGTGCTGCTGCTCTCCTGCAGAAGATCCTGGAGGTGGATATAAATCTGCCGGTGGTAAAGGTCGAGCAGATGACCCGCCGCGCCCGATTCCATTTCTGGCGTCAGTCTCACAAGCTTAGTTTGAACGTCAGTCTGAACAGCTAGTAGATGCTTTTCAAGGTTCGTATCATCTTTCACTTCCATCCCTTTGAACTGTTGATCCACAAATGTGTCAATGACTTTTATTTCCTCCTTAGGATCTTCATCATCTGATAGTAGAAATCCTTGTCCTGCGACGACAACTTCCGCCACTGTACAAACAGGAAAACAGGTCGTCAAACAAGAGCTTTTCGGACTTGTACAAATCTGGCTGTGTTTTAGACACTCACCATGTGCCCCAGGAGGGTGTTGGTCTCTGCATCTTCAGGCTTCATCGTGTTTTTCACTTTCTCCCTGTGCTCCCTCATGAACACCATGAAGGCGTTCGCTGGTCTCTTGACATAGGTTTTTCTGGCCCCACAGCATCTGGTGGAACATCAGATCATTGCCATTAGATCTATGTTATGAGTTAAGTGTGGGTTGTTGCTGGAATGAGATAGAAAAATGATATTTAGAATCAGAATTAATATAAAAAAATGTACAAAAAGGAGGCAAAACTTGTGTGACACTTACAAAAAGGCGAGAGGGTTCATGGTTGGCACTGCTGGAACATTCTGGAGACACAAACACGAAGAAGGTCATGAACAGCTACTACATCAACAGTTGACAGTTGATCAGCCACTGTCCTGCTGTTGGAAAACAACGTGTTGTTCGTACGTGTTTCCATGTATGAAGGGATGAATCATCATCGGTGGAAGCTTCACCCAGAACCACGGGGGGCGCCACCGTCGATCCATCTCCCTCCTGTCTGGACCGGATAGTTCTGCCCGACAGTGTTCTCCGACAGCACCGGTGGCTCCAGGGCCTCGACTTCATCGAGGAGTTTCATCAACTCCTCAAAGTCAATTTGAGGAGCAGAGTTGGAATCTGACAGAAGATCCCCGAACATTTCCTGGAGCGTTGAGACGACAGTGTCCAACTCTTCACTGGGATCGGTCCACGCCGGAGAGAAACTGCTCGGATTCGGAACAACGAAGTCCATCGTGGAAAGCATCTGTGAAATAGTTAGAAAATGTCATTTATAATTCTTTAATAAATACTCTGAGCAGAAACGTGTCTTTACCTTCTTCAGACGTCTGGAGATACAAGGTGTAAAATATTCTGTTGAACCTGAGATGAAGACAGAAAAAGGAAATTAAAAATATTGCCAGTGGCTCATAAATTAAAGTGTAAGGTGCTAATTTGACAAGGTTTATATTTAACACTTAATGAACAAACAGTTGAGAGCAGCTAGAAATGCAGTATATGTTGTCAGGTGCATTATTATGGGCTGTTTATGATCCAATCCACTGATAAAAATCTAAATATTACGTGGATTAACACAAAAAACAATGGATAAATATTTATTATTACAGTTCAGATGTCATTTTGAAAATATATTAAGCTAATAATTCAATCACATGACTTGTTTAATGTTGTTTTTTTATTTTAAAGTAATCAACTTGAATTCATTTTGACACACATACAGTCTTTATAATTTATTTCAACCTAATACTGGGGAAATTGACCATTTATAGTAAATAAACACATACAGTGGATCTTTATTGATAAATAAGTACAAATAAGTTTCAGATCAAATATTTTTTAACCAAAATTAAAACATAAACCTTAGCTGTTGAAACAACACTTTCTAGGCAACGTGTATTATTGGGATGTTGCTATGATCTATCTATGGTAATAAACTGTACAATTATTTTCCTACTTGTACAAATAAATACATTTATATTTATAATATCTCTTGCTGTTTTAATAAACATGTCAAAGTAATTAAGTTAATGCGTAATTCAAACGACTCATATACATTTAAATTACATTAAAAGTATATATACCATATATATATGGTATATATATACCATCTCTAGCCTCAAATCTGCAGGTGGCGTAGTTTAAAGTAACTTACTACTTCAACCAGGTGTCACCTCTCAGTGTCTACTCTCTGTGTCATCTCTCCCTGAAGCCCATCAACTTCCATCTCTCTGCCTCTGCACTACCACTTAGTCTGAAGCATGAAAATATTACTGTTTATAAATATACAAATATGTACATAGTTCACATTTTTCATGGTCTTCAGTTTTCCCATGGAATTATAATAACAGCGAAAGCCACCTGACCAAAAAGCATTCTATAAGAAACTGACAGTTTTTTTGTTTTTTCCTCATAAGGGAAGTTTTCTATTCCTGCCATCGATATTCAAAATCAAATGACTAAGACGCAAAAGAAAGAAGGAAAACATTGGGACATCATTCATTGATAGTCAACTCACCTCCACTCTTGCTCATCAACTTTCATCTCTCTCTCACCTCTTCCAGTAACTGTTGTTCCACTTTGTCTAGACATGAAAATATATTTGTTTAAATCTAAAAAAACATATTTTAGCCATTTTTCTGGTGACAAATACAGAAATGTTTACTTTTTTCTGACAACAAAACCAGATTGCTTAGCTGTAGCCATTTTTCTGGTGATAAAACATGATTATTTTAGTCAAATACAAACCGATCAACAATCTTTCTGTTAAATAAACATGAACGCTTGGAAGATACACCATGTGAGAGGAAATTCCCCTGAAGCTCGTACAGCAAATGAATATGGTTGTCTTGATAGAAGGAATGACGTCAATGCTAACTTAGCATTAACTTAAGACACACTTATGTTGTCTAGCTAGCTAGGACTTCACTTACCTCTCAATCCTCATTGCTTTATCCCTGCTGCGGGCGAATAACGTTCTGATATCCATCTAGGAGTTATAGTTCCCCACAAATCAAAATCAAAATGATATATTTAACAAGTTGTTGTCAGCTAACGTTACCTCTCTCTCTCTCTCTCTCTCTCTCTCTGTTTTGTTGTTTAGTCCCACTAAGAGGGTGTAAGAAAGAGAAACGTGCGATGACATGCAGAAAACGGACACAAGGTGGCAGCACTTGCGGGCGACGGTATTCATGGCAATACTTCGCACAAGTGAAACCCAAGAGACTTGGTTCATGAGCACTTGTGGTCCGGTGTCGTTCATGTCCATTGTAATTCCAGGTTGGTTAAGAACTCTTTCTTTAATTCCTCTTACTTTAAACTGTTTATAAGGATTTTTGATATGACAGCTAAAATGGCGTCCGTGGCCGTAGTTAAATGCTTCTGTGTGTATTTTTCTTTTGACTCCTTGACTTTTGTGCGGTAATATTTAATATGTTAAAATAGTCGTGTGTGTGTGTTGTGTGAGTATGAATGAAATTAACATCTTCTGTACATAATGTACGATTATTATTCTTGATGAAAGAATGAAGGGTGTATGTTGGAAGTGAATGAATGATTGATAACGACAAAATGATTAGTGATTAAAAGACATGGTTTGTTCTCAAAGGAAAATTGTAAAATTGACATTTATGTAAATGTACTTTGAAAGTGGTTTTTAAACCATTGCTAATGCAAAAGAAAAAGAACAAAGGAAGAGTCACGATTGCAGTTTAATGAAAATATGTGAATAAAGATAATCCAAGAGACTTGGTTCATGAGCACTTGTGGTCCGGTGTCGTTCATGTCCATTGTAATTCCAGGATTATCATATCTGTCAGCGAAGGCCCTGCTGGGACCCGCTACATATTATTAGCTTCTCCAGCACTGAAACTAGTCAATAAATATATATTTTCATACACAATATTTTCTCTTTTTCGGTCAAAGAAAAAGAAAAAGTGCATTTTAGATTAACTTTTGAATATAATAACTGTGATTATAGTATCAACCTGAAGGTATAATTTTCAAATCATTAACGTTTGATCCTTGTTTATTTGGAATTACAATATAATGGATAAAAAGCTATGATATGATTTTTATTTTGTTTATGGGGATAATTAGAGTCTCCAGAACTGGAAATTGAACCCAGGAATTGTGTTGTCAGGGCGTCAAGGTGACCCCGAAGGCCCTAAAACAAATGTGTTTGTGGTATCCCTTGTGTTGTCTCTGGGTCAAGGTGAACAACCTCCACCACTTAGACTTAGACTTAGACTGGACTTTATTGATCCCTTTGAGATGACACTCTCAGGGAAATTTCTGTTTTCCAGTAGTATAGAAGGAATAGAGAAAAAAAAATTGCATATTTGCTCACTTTTTAAAAGTTATTTTGAAACCGACTACACTGTGGAACATCTTTTCAGTTTTGTCTCGTTTTATTTTCATTTTCTAAAAGGTTGAAAGGAGAAACGACTATGAAGATCTATTGATTTAAAAAAAAAATTCAAAGTGAAAAGTCAAGTCAAGGTTAACACCTTTGAGGGTAGAGGCTCTAAACCGAGTCTCAGACGGATAAAAATGCCCCTCAATATAAAAAACGAAATTTGAATGAAAATGAAGTAATAAAATGACATATAGCTAAAACGAAGATAAATCAAAAATAATAAGGAAAATAAATTCAAAGATATCTTGTAAAAAAAGTTTTTTTATTGACCTTGCATGAAATTAATTAATTGAATTTTTGTTTGACCTGAAACTTTGACTTGGATTTAAATTGTGACCTTTATTCACAATAACACCTGGCAAAGTCATCCAAATGTTGCTGCCCTGGAATGAAGGTGCTGCATGAAAACTAGAAGCATGCTTGTGCAAACAACGAGACAAAAGTGAAGGTGAAAGTACGATGAGTGCGTGGGTGTGTGCACGCAAGGGGTGGGAGGAAAGTGGGAGGAGCCTGTAGCCTCAGAAATCCTCCAACGCTCAGAGGACCAGAGAGTTATTTCCCCGACTGTAACTTCCAGGAGCTCACATCAGCCAAAGGCTGCTTGGAAGAGAATCCTCTTAAAACGATCAAATCTGGTGAGTAAGATGTTTGCGTTAACAATGTGTTTTGAATTTCTGTGTAAATGTAAATGTATTTTAACATAAAATCTGGCTGAGGATAGGAGTTGAAATTGATAATGTTTGTCAGTTTAGTGCCAAGTCAAGGTCAGTTGCGTCACACATGCCACCGATCCCAGAGGGAAGCCCAGCCGGAGGTTGGAGGTTCCCCAAAATATGGCCAGTCAGCAAAGGTCAGAAGGAACGCTCAATATCTAACCACTTATTTGTTTCTCTTCCAGTCGTCTCTTTTGACCAAGACCTGGAGCAATCTCACTTTTACGAGGCAGCTCTTCAGCTGGTGGACAAAGAGAAGCTTCTGTTTGGTCAATCAGAGGAAGACAAAAAAGTCCTCAAGCTTGTTTCGGACCAGAAAATCCTGGAGACTCTCGTGATCCAGACCATAAAAGAGTCTCTGAAGGGGGAACAAGATGCGGCCGTGTAAGCGTCCGCCGTGAAAGCAGTCCAGCTGCAGGAGGAGCAGGACCAACTGGTGGATCAAATGGCCAGGTCGGCGCCATCCTGGAGGCCGAGCAGATGGAGGCAACAACACGACCAAGTGCTCACCAGCCTGGTGGAGGAGCGAATGGAGAACCCGTCGGCCTCAGCAGTCCGGTGAAGCAGAACTGCCTCCAGGCGAAGATCCACAGCATGGGCCTGCAGATGAAGGAGGACCTGCTGACGGTCGTGAAGGTGGTCAAGAGCTGCTACCCTCCGGAGATGGACATCTGTCAGTTCTATGCCGAGCTGTACCACCAGTAAATGAGCAAAGGCTTGGAGGAGATTGCAGAGTTCGGGCTGGGGGATGAGGACTGCGAGTTCCTGCTGCAATGGGTCACTGACTATTATCCTGGGTAAGTTGCCCGTCCAACTCCCCACCAATGCTATTCCTACCTTGAACTTCCTTCTTTGTTTTTAACTGGAAATTAAAGTGATTTTATATTTATCAATATAATATTCTTATTCTATAAGACTGTTTAAGAACCCTCATTTGGCGCCAGAGATCAACTTTGAGGCTCTAGGAAGTCTGCTGCCTGACCACATGGTGGCGTCGCTGCAGGAGCAGTACCTGAGCAAACAACAGGTATATTTACACATTAACTACACAGTAATATAAGCCTGTAAAACATTATTGAAGAATAAGATAAAAAAAACAAACATTTTCCAAGCATTGTTATTTTGTTTTAGGTTGTAAAATTTGATAGTATAAAGTTTTTTTTTTTTCAAGAAAATTTGGTCAAGACAAGAAAAAACATGTAATTTACCATTTGTTTATTATAAATATAAGTTGTATAAATTGACTCCACCCCTTACAATATGACTTAATTTAGTAACTAGTGAATTGTTTCATTGAAGACAACTTTGATGGGCAAGACAAAAGTAATTTCCATTCATTATTCATTCATCATCAGGTTTGAATTGAAGGTCAGTTAATGAATTGTTTTTTTTGCATATAGAGTTTGATATTTTGATTCCAATAATTAAAAAATCTGAATTTCCATATTCCATAAACCAGGGTCACAAAGTGCTTAAACAACAAAACAATACACAGTTAAAATACCTACAAATTAAAAAAGTATTTAAAAAAAAAGTTCTTTCTTAAAACCTTTTTTTTTCAAATGTATTTTCTGTTCGATTGTTGTCATTTTGAACAGGCATGGTTGACTGATTTGACAGCATTGCAGTTATATATTTCTGACACAGGGGGAGCCAACATTTTTTTTTTCAAACTTACGTATTATGACTTTAACAACCTTTGGAACAAATATTTTTATAGATAAGATGTCTCGGATGATCTTTAACACTTTTCTATTTATACACCTAAGATTGTAGGATTTAATCATAACTCGTGATTGATAACGTATCAAGTTTTTTTGGTTTGATCAGGCAGAGATGACGACGTTCATCAGTCAAGTCCTGGCGGAAGCGAGGGAATCGTGGAAAAGCGAGCCGACAAAGAAGGACGGAAGCTTCACCATGTCCTATGACATCATTCAGGTATTTGAAAAAAAAGGATTCTTTTGGCTAAATCTAGTAGCGGTAACGTTTCAAACCATGACTTCATTTTCACACTTCAGCTCATCAACGGAATGCTGACCTCAGCGGGAATGGTCGTGGGTGATAGAGAGAAGGTCCAGTGTATAACTTGAACTGAGCGACTCGCTGTGCAAGTAACGTCTCTCACGTCAAAAGAAAAAAGATTCAAATGAATTAATGTTTTAGTTTCAAGGACTTCCAGGAGGACGTCATAAAGCAAAACAAGTGGAGCAGAAAACCGTTCATCAAAGCCAACCTCGGATGGATTCAACAATTCAGGTGGAGCCTCCGACTTCAGGGTGTGACCGCGAGGTGGTCATGTGACTCAACTGTCATGTGTCTGCAGGGATTTTATTTTGAAGAAGAGCTCCATGATCCTGGACGACGTCCGAGAGAGATGCATGAGCGTCCTGGCCGACATGAAACAATCGGCGCACCAGTTCCTACTGAGCCCGGTCCACCAGGCGCTCAAGGTGAGTGTCAATAACAGACGTACAGGTGATCAAAATAAAAATCCATCACTTGTGTCGCCCCAGCCAAACCACAGAAAGCTTGGAACCCACGATTGGCTGCACTCGTCAACGTTCGACAAGATGATCATCCCCTGAATCTTCTCACCAGGTATTAAAAAAGAGCTAAAAAAAAAAAAGTTTTCACGAGCTAAGACTCATGATCCGTGTCTTCAGGAGTTGATCGGACAGCTGCACCAGGAGGTGACGGTGGAATACGTCAGACGGCTGCTGAAGGGAGACGTGAAGCTGAGGAGTCGGGCTCAGCAGCAGGAGGCCTTCGACAGAGTGACGAGCGACGCCGACACTTTACAACGTTGGTTCAGTGATCAGGTGAGAAACTGTGGTGAAACTATGGACGTAGTTCAGTGACATTAGAATATGTTGAATTTAACCTTAAACTTGTTTTTATTGAAATGTTTTTGTTTAAGCATTTAATTGTTTCTTTTAAATAATTGAATTCAATAATGTGTATATATCGAAAGGTTGATTTTGTGGTTACAATTTTTTGAATACTTTCAAAATGAATTAATTGTTTTTTTACTGTAGAGTTTGATATTTTAATTCCAATAATTCAAAAATACATTTTCTGATTTCTATTTTATTTTTAATCGTAGCCTAAACAAAACATAAACATTCATTATATTTATAGTTATTTAAAAGGCTACCAATTGAACTATAATATAAATGACCTTTATATGTTGAATTATTAAAGAAATCAAATCGATCTTTTTGTAAAAGAAAAGTAATTAATTTAAAGCTGCTGGAGTTGAGTGTATCCTCTTGTCCTCAGTTATCTCACGGGATTTCATTGTTCCTTTAGCGCTGATGACATTATGATTGATGCCATGAAAACCGATATTGTAAAATGAAACAGGGTGTGTTTGGTTTCATGCAATACATTTTTGTAAGAATTCTGACCCACTCTAGTAGAAGAACTCACATTTCTCCAATCCTTAAAACTCTTCAATGGCTGTCAGTTTCTCAATGGCTGCCAGTTTCTTTCAAGATCAATTTGAAATTTCTGGTTCTTACTTTAAGAGCTATTCATGGTCTAGCCTCGAAAAGCGCTTTACAAATAACACTTACTTACTTACTTACCTTTAAATATACTAATTATTGAAAAAGATTTTTAAATTAAAATAAATTCAACTTTTCAATATAAAAAAAACATTTAATTTAACTTTTCAAAGAGATAATTAAAAGCTTATTAAAACATGTGTGTTCAGGGGTCCAAAGAAAACTGGCTGAAGGAATACCTGGACATGATTGCGGGAGTGTTGAGCCTCCAGGATGTTCCGGCCATACAGATGCAAGTCGTCACACTGGCCTCCTCGTATCCCCACCTCAGGTACCAAAATACAAACTTTATCAGGACGAGTATAAAGTCCAGACCAAAAGATCGATGCCATTTTAGAATAACCTGCCATATATCGAATCGTGTCCATTTCTTTCCAGTGAAAAACACGTGTCCGCTCTACTGAAACTCAAGACAAACATCTCCAGGGAGGACCGACAGACGGTGAAAAGTATTCTGAACGATACGTTAAGAGAAATCAAAGTGTCCCCTACTCATGTTTTCTTCTTTAAAATTATAATTTCCAAATTCCAATAAATACTGCAGATTAATCCCTTGAAATTTTAATTAATTTATGTTCTTGCTCATGTGGCCACAATATTTTTAAGGGATGATATTTGAAAATAAAAGTGTATATTTCTTAATATAATATTTGCAAATGTTGTGTATTGTTTACAAGGCAACTTGTACATTGTAAATATTTGAAAATACTTATGTTTTTTCTAAATTAAAAATGTTTGGAATAAAGGGTGGACTTTTTTTGTTTTTTAGAAAAGAGAACGGATTGTCTTGCGTTTCATTTTTAAAATCAAGGGACAAGAGAAAGGGACAATTTCTCATATCCTGCAAGTGTTCCTTCAAATTTAATAAGTTTAATAAGTTTTCCTGTTTTTGTAAAATATACTTTATAGGACTATTAGCTTTTTAGGATTCAGTTTATCCGTCAAACAGAGTTTTATTTTGGCGGGACACGACCCGTAAATGGCTCTTTACACAATAAAGGTTGTCGAGCCCTGATGTAGACAACATCATCTGCTGCATTCAAAAAGACTTTTTGATTAAAAATAATTTATTTACACTCAACATATGTACAGCAGTTAAAACGGCGGCTTTAGATGATAAGATTCTTCTTCTTTCTCTCCCTCTTGTGTTTCCTTCCCTGCACACAGAGAAACAAAAAGATTAACAAAACACTTACCAAAAGAGAAAGAGAGAAAATAAAGTTATTTACATAATTATTGCCCGCCGACCAGTCTGGGTGTTTCTCGGCGTGGATTCTTCTCTCATCCTTTGCCATCCCATAGTATAAATCCTTGTCTGGAGACGACAACTTCCGCCACTGTAGAAACAGGGAAAACAGGTCGTCAAACAAGAGCTTTTCGGACTTGTTCAAATCTGGCTGTGTTCTAGACACTCACCATGTGCCCCAGGATGGTGTTGGTCTCGGCACTATCTTTAGGCTTCATGGTGTTTTTTACCATCTGCCTGTTCTCCCTCATGAACACCATGAAGGCGTTCGCTGGTCTCTTGACGTACGGTCTGGCCCCACAGCATCTGGTGGAACATCAGATCATTGCCATTAGATCTATGTTATGAGTTAAGTGTGCATTTAGATGAATCAAACGTGAGGACTAACGTGGAAGAGCAGGCCTGAGGCGGAGAAGGAGCGCGGCTGGAGGTCTTCTGGATGTTCTGATTGTTGCTAGAATGAAAAGGAAAGTTAATTTCAAGACGATATTTAAGACGTGGAGTTGGATATGAACATGTGTGACACTTACAAAAAGACGAGCGGGCTCATGACTTCCACAGCTGGTCGCGGCTGAACCCAGAACCCTGGGGGGACTCCACTGTTGACCCAAGTCAACCCAGCTGGGACTTGATGGTAGTGCCTTAGTGTGTTCTCTGACAGCACTCGTCCAAACGATGGAACCGTCGTGGCTCCACATTGGAAGGGGTGGGTTTCAGGGGCCGTCGTCATCTTGAACTCTGAGGTCAAGTCTTTCTCTAACTGCTCGACATCAACCTCTTCAATGAGTTTGAGCAAGAGCAGATCGTCTTGAGCAGCAGAGTCCAAATCAGGAGCAGACGGAAGGTCCCCGATCATGGACAGGAACGTGGAGTGGACTGTGTCCGACTCCGTGCTTGGATCAGTCCACTCGGACGAGAAGCTGCTCAGATCGATAGTGACGAGGTCCATTGTTGAAATCATCTGTACAATAGATTATTGATCAGATAAAATATGTTTAAACCAAAATTAAAACATAAACCTTAACTGTTGAAACAACACTTAGGAAACGTGTATTATTGGGATGTTACTAACAATGATCTGTGGTAATAAACTGTACAATAATTGTACTACTTGTACAAATAAATACATTTATATTTATAATATCTCTTGCTGTTTTAATTAACATGTCAAAGTAATTAAGTTACTGCCTAATTCAAACGAGTCATTTACATTTAAATTACATTAAAAGTATTTTTTATTGACGTGTGTGTTGAGTGACGTTGGATCAGTTGTGGGATTGTTAGCAAAAATGTGGCTAAAGCAGAACTAAGATGGACTCAATTGGAAAAGGTGATACTTACCGAAGGTCCGATGCGAAATACGGTAAATCCAGGTGGAAATTACATTTTATATCGCTTCGATAAAGACGCATTAAAGGCCTCGTGTACGTCATCATTGACGCAGGTTCAGGTGTCAGCCAATCAGAAGCGAGCGTTCGTCCACTTGCAGGTGTCATCGCCGTCATGTTTTCGTACATCGGTGAGGACTCGATGTTCCGTGAGTGACCGTTTTTTGTTGTTTATTTGTTTCATTTCTTAAAAGATTTGTTTGTTACCTTCTCTTCGAAGTTTTTGATTCAAGTTTGTACTTGTCACTCGGCTAACACTAAAACTAGCCGTTACACTTGTCAACGTTGACCACGACAACCTTTTTATCCTGTTGAGATCCTTGTGTCGCTACACGGGGAAATAAACATCTCACTATCGTCGATATGGTTTAATTAATCTATCAATTTGGCTTATTATTTTCGAAGCTTATTCGTTTATTTAATCCAACCTCTGTAGCATGACGTTAGCATGTAGCTAAGCTAATGCCGCCTTATTTCACCTAATTTTTCGCCCATGTATCACTCACTACCAGAACCTAGTAGATAAAGGTTAGTTAAGAAACAGCGATTGTAATTGAATTTTGCATTATTACTCGAAAACAACTTATTTAGGAGTAGTTTTCCGTTTTGTTTTTCAAATGGTGTCCAGCAGGGGGCAGTACCTCGGTGTGACGCCAAAGTCTAAACCCAATTTACTTAATTAAATCTTGTTTTTTATTATATTAATGTTTTTGGTGCTGTTTCTTATTGTTAAATAATGTTTGTTTTTTACTATTATTTAAAGAATAGTGTCGCTACTCTCAGTCTGAAACGTGTTATGTCCATAAAGATCATTATTATTAATAATCATTGAGAAGCTCGAAAAGAACATGTGAGGAAAGATCGTATTCGGTAAAAAGTTTTTATGTATCTATTACACATTTTTACATCATTTGGCTGCAGCAAACATAGATTAAAAATGTAAAATTACTTCATTTTCAATTTTAAGTAGAGAAACCAAACAGGAACACAACAAATTAGAACCGATTGAAGATCCAAATGTTTTTTTTCATAAAATAAGAATAACTAAACATGAGGTAAAAGTTGTTTTTGTTGAGAAGAAATGTCTATTTTCTGTTTTGTATTTACTTAATTATCCATTTACCATGAAACCTGAAAATTGAATCTTGTTTTTAATCATATTCCTTTTTGGTGCTGTTCTGGGTGCTGCTGCTCTCCTGCAGAAGATCCTGGAGGTGGATATAAATCTGCCGGTGGTGAAGGTCGAGCAGATGACCCGCCGCTCCTGATTCCATTTCTGGCGTCAGTCTCACAAGCTTAGTTTGAACGTCAGTCTGAACAGCTAGTAGATGCTTTTCAAGGTTCGTATCATCTTTCACTTCCATCCCTTTGAACTGTTGATCCACAAATGTGTCAATGACTTTAATTTCCTCCTTAGGATCTTCATCATCTGATAGTAGAAATCCTTGTCCTGCGACGACAACTTCCGCCACTGTATAAACAGGAAAACAGGTCGTCAAACAAGAGCTTTTCGGACTTGTACAAATCTGGCTGTGTTTTAGACACTCACCATGTGCCCCAGGAGGGTGTTGGTCTCTGCATCTTCAGGCTTCATCGTGTTTTTCACTTTCTCCCTGTTCTCCCTCATGAACACCATGAAGGCGTTCGGTGGTCTCTTGACATAGGGTTTTCTGGCCCCACAGCATCTGGTGGAACATCAGATCATTGCCATTAGATCTATGTTATGAGTTAAGTGTGGGTTGTTGCTGGAATGAGATAGAAAAATGATATTTAGAATCAGAATTAATATTAAAAAATGTACAAAAAGGAGACAAAACTTGTGTGACACTTGGAACATTCTGGAGACACAAACACGAAGAAGGTCATGAACAGCTACTACATCAACAGTTGACAGTTGATCAGCCACTGCTGTTGGAAAACAACGTGTTGTTCGTACGTGTTTCCATGTAAGAAGGGATGAATCATCATCGGTGGAAGCTGCACCCAGAACCCCGGGGGGGGGCCAACGTCGATCCATCTCCCTCCTGTCTGGACCGGATAGTTCTGCCCGACAGTGTTCTCCGACAGCACCGGTGGCTCCAGGGCCTCGACTTCATCGAGGAGTTTCATCAACTCCTCAAAGTCAATTTGAGGAGCAGAGTTGGAATCTGACGGAAGATCCCCGAATATTTCCTGGAGCGTTGAGGGTCCACGCCGGAGAGAAACTGCTCGGATTCGGAACAACGAAGTCCATCGTGGAAATCATCCGTGTAATAGTTTGAAAATGTCATTTATAATTCTTTAATAAATACTCTGAGCAGAAACGTGTCTTTACCTTCTTCAGACGTCTGGAGATACAAGGTGTAAAATACTCTGTTGAACCTGAGATGAAGACAGAAAAAGAAATTTAAAATATATTGCCAATGGCTCATAAATTAAAGTGTAAGGTGCTAATTTGACAAGGTTTATATTTAACACTTAATGAACAAACAGTTGAGAGCAGCTAGAAATGCAGTATATGTTGTCAGGTGCATTATTATGGGCTGTTTATGATCCAATCCACTGATAAAAATCTAAATATTATGTGGATTAACACAAAAAACAATGGATAAATATTTATTATTACAGTTCACGTCATTTTGAAAATATATTAGGCTAATAATTCAATCACATGACTTGTTTAATGTTGTTTTTTTATTTTAAAGTAATCAACTTGAATTAATTTTGACACACTTACAGTCTTTATAGTTTATTTCAACCTAATACTGGGGAAATTGACCATTTACAGTAAATAAACACATACAGTGGATCTTTATTGATAAATAAGTACAAATAAGTTTCAGATCAAATATTTTTTAACCAAAATTAAAACATAAACCTTAACTGTTGAAACAACACTTTCTAGGCAACATGTATTATTGGAATGTTACTAACAATGATCTGGGGTAATAGACTGTACAATTATTTTCCTACTTGTACAAATAAATACATTTATATTTATAATATTTCTTGCTGTTTTAGTTAACATGTCAAAGTAATAAAGTTATTGCGTAATTCAAACGATTCATATACATTCAAAATCACATTAAAAGTAGTTTTTATTGACATGTGTGTTGAGTGACGTTGGATCAGTTGTGGGATTTTTTAGCAAAAAAGTGCCTAAAGCAGAACTAAGATGGACTCAATTGGAAAAGGTGATACTTACCGAAGGTCTGATGCATTTTATATCACGTTGACACAATAAAGGCCTCCTTCACACTCCCTTTAGCTAAATAACGGACACACACAGCTTGCTGCTCGGTGTTGCCATCTCTAGCCTCAAATCTGCAGGTGGGGTAGTTTAAAGTAACTTACTACGTCAACCAGGTGTCACCTCTCAGTGTCTACTCTCTGTGACATCTCTCTCTGAAGCCCATCAACTTCCATCTCTCTGCCTCTGCACTCCGCTCCACTTAGTCTGAAGCAACATGAAAACATTACTGTTTATTAACGTACAAATATGTACATAGTTCAAATTTTTTATGGTCTTCAGTTTTCCCATGGAACTATAATAACAGTTTTTTTAGTGATTAAAAGACATGGTTTGTTTGTCTAGACAAAGTGGAACAACAGTTACTGGGAGAGATGAAAGTTGATGAGCAAAAGCGGAGGTGAGTTGACTATCAATGAATGATGTCCCAATGTTTTCCTTCTTTTTTTTGCGTCAGTCATTTGATTTTGAATATCGATGGCAGAAATCTAAAACTTCCCATATGAGGAAAAAAGAAAAAACTGTCAGTTTCTTACAGAATGCATTTTGATCAGGTGACTTTTTTGTCACAAGGAAGGATGGGATAACTTTGTAAACACATATACATACACATATACATATTTGTATATTTATAAACAGTAATATTTTCATGTTGCTTCAGACTAAGTGGTAGTGCAGAGGCAGAGAGATGGAAGTTGATGGGCTTCAGGGAGAGATGACACAGAGAGTAGACACTGAGAGGTGACACCTGGTTGAAGTAGTAAGTTACTTTAAACTACGCCACCTGCAGATTTGAGGCTAGAGATGGTATATATATACCATATATATATGGTATATATACTTTTAATGTAATTTAAATGTATATGAGTCGTTTGAATTACGCATTAACTTAATTACTTTGACATGTTTATTAAAACAGCAAGAGATATTATAAATATAAATGTATTTATTTGTACAAGTAGGAAAATAATTGTACAGTTTATTACCATAGATAGATCATCGTAACATCACAATAATACATGTTGCCTAGAAAGTGTTGTTTCAACAGTTAAGGTTTATGTTTTAATTTTGGTTAAAAAATATTTGATCTGAAACTTATTTGTACTTATTTATCAATAAAGATCCACTGTATGTGTTTATTTACTATAAATGGTCAATTTCCCCAGTATTAGGTTGAAATAAATTATAAAGACTGTATGTGTGTCAAAATGAATTCAAGTTGATTACTTTAAAATAAAAAAACAACATTAAACAAGTCATGTGATTGAATTATTAGCTTAATATATTTTCAAAATGACATCTGAACTGTAATAATAAATATTTATCCATTGTTTTTTGTGTTAATCCATGTAATATTTAGATTTTTATCAGTGGACTGGATCATAAACAGCCCATAATAATGCACCTGACAACATATACTGCATTTCTAGCTGCTCTCAACTGTTCATTCATTAAGTGTTAAATATAAACCTTGTCAAATTAGCACCTTACACTTTAATTTATGAGCAGCTGGCAATATTTTTAATTTCCTTTTTCTGTCTTCATCTCAGGTTCAACAGAATATTTTACACCTTGTATCTCCAGACGTCTGAAGAAGGTAAAGACACGTTTCTGCTCAGAGTATTTATTAAAGAATTATAAATTACATTTTCTAACTATTTCACAGATGCTTTCCACGATGGACTTCGTTGTTCCGTTTCTCTCCGGCGTGGACCGATCCCAGCGAAGAGTTGGACACTGTCCTCTCAACGCTCCAGGAAGTGTTCGGGGATCTTCCGTCAGATTCCAACTCTGCTCCTCAAATTGACTTTGAGGAGTTGATGAAACTCCTCGATGAAGTCGAGGCCCTGGAGCCACGAAAAGACTCGACCTCCGGACTTGTCGACACGACAACGTACGACATCAACCCGCTACAATGTGGAGCCCGACAGTGCCGTGTCGTATAGACCGGTGCTGTCGGAGAACACTGTCGGGCAGAACCATCCGGTCCAGACAGGAGGGAGATGGATCGACGTTGGCGCCCCCCCGGGGTTCTGGGTGCAGCTTCCACCGATGATGGCTCATCCCTTCTTACATGGAAACACGTACGAACAACACGTTGTTTTCCAACAGCAGGTCAGTGGCTGATCAACTGTCAACTGTTGATGTAGTAGCTGTTCATGACCTTCTTTGTGTTTGTGTCTCCAGAATGTTCCAGCAGTGCCAACCATGAACCCTCTCGCCTTTTTGCAAGTGTCACACAAGTTTTGTCTCCTTTTTGTACTATTAATTCTGATTCTAAATATCATTTTTCTATCTCATTCCAGCAACAACCAGAACGTCCAGCCGACCTCCGGCTTCGCTCCTTCTCTTCCTCCGGCCTGCACTTCCCAGTTAGTTCTCTCGCTTTTTTTACTTTTCCAAAAATGCAACCTTCACTCATAAAATTGATCTAATGTTGTCAATGATCTGATGCGGTTGTGGCAAAAAACCACCCTACGTCAAGAGACCCTGAACGCCTTCATGGTGTTCATGAGGGAAAACAGGGAGAAAGTGAAAAACACGATGAAGCCTAAAGATAGTGCCGAGACCAACACCATCCTGGGGCACATGGTGAGTGTCTAGAACACAGCCAGATTTGAACAAGTCCCAAAAGCTCTTGTTTGACGACCTGTTTTCCTGTTTCTACAGTGGCGGAAGTTGTCGTCTCCAGACAAGGATTTTTACTATGGGATGGCAAAGGATGAGAGAAGAATGCACGCCGAGAAACACCCAGACTGGTCAACGGGCAACAATTATGTAAATAACTTTATTTTCTCTCTTTCTCTTTTGTTAAGTGTTTTATTAATCTTTTTGTTTCTCTGTGTGCAGGGAAGGAAACACAAGAGGGAGAGAAAGAAGAAGAATCTTATCATCTAAAGCCGCCGTTTTAACTGCTGTACATATGTTGAGTGTAAATAAATTATTTTTAATCAAAGTCTTTTTGAATGCAGCAGATGATGTTGTCTACATCAGGGCTCGAGAGCCTTTATTGTTTATAGAGCCATTTACGGGACGTGTCCCGCCAAAATAAAACTCTGTTTGACGGATAAACTGAATGCTAAACAGCTAATAGTCCTATAAAGTATATTTTACAAAAACAGGAAAGAAAATTATGAACTAATAAATGGTCTGTTTTAAACATGTAGCATGTGTCTGAAAGTTTAACTCTTTATACTCCAGAAAACATTTTGGACAAATTAAGAAAATTAAAATAAAAAGCTAATGCTAGTGGCAGAGCTACTTCTAACTTCTAAACAATCAACTACTTATTCTAAACGTTTAAAAATGGTGCAGAAATTAAAAGAGAAATCTGGGGCCATCTTGTTACAAAGAAGTAGACGTTTCCCTCGTTTATGAGTTTAAATATACACTAAAAGTTCAACAGAGGTCCCGTATAAAGAGCTAGCAAGCTAAATGCTAAGTGGCTAACTCTTAATCCAGGACTGTCATATTTTAAGATAAATTAATAAAATAAATAGGAAACTATTTTTATGGACCATGACTGGAATGTGGGGCCATTCCCGGTCCTTCAGAGGGCTTTTCCTCTCCTCCTTTTCCCTGCAGCGGTGATTCTCAGCGGACGTGTTTACAGTAACTTCTGCTTCTGAAGTCTTCGCCAACTCGTCTCGGTTCAGCCATCATTCATAGTAAATAAAAACAAGGAAACAAGTTGGCTGAGAAGGCAGTACATCTTACATTGATGACGTCCAGGTATTGTTCTAGAACGGTGCGTCAATAACAACATTCATTTGACACCTCGGCACATGACATTAGAACTCCTGTTTTTCTTAATGATAATCTTTTAAACTGACTCAACAAGAGAATTTATCTTGTTTTGTAAACAAATGCATAGTATGTTGTGGCCGGCAGCTACACTTTAGGGACACTTGGCGGCGCCAGAAGCAATATTTTAAACCTTATGTATTTTCCCTTTTTAATAAGACTGTGCTTTGAGCAGTAAGATATTCCAAAAGACAGACTTGAACTTGATTTTTAGACCAAGGAAACTAATAAAACTTCAATTTGAAGGCACACGGGCAGGATATGGGACATTTTCCCTTTCTCTTGATTTTAAAAATGAAATGCAAGACAACCCGTTCTCTCTTCTAAAAAAAAAAATATTGTGGCCTCATGAGCAAGAACAAAAATTAATTAAAATTTCAAGGGATTAATCTGCAGTATTGCAAGAAGAAAACATGAGTAGGGGACACTTTGATTTCTCTTAACGTATCGTTCAGAATACTTTTCACCGTCTGTCGGTCCTCCCTGGAGATGTTTGTCTTGAGTTTCAGTAGAGCGGACACGTGTTTTTCACTGGAAAGAAATGGACACGATTCGATAAATGGCAGGTTATTCTAGCATGACATCGATCTTTTGGTCTGGACTTTATACTCGTCCTGATAAAGTTTGTATTTTGGTACCTGAGGTGGGGATACGAGGAGGCCAGTGTGACGACTTGCATCTGTATGGCCGGAACATCCTGGAGGCTCAACACTCCCGCAATCATGTCCAGGTAATCCTTCAGCCAGTTTTCTTTGGAACCCTGCACACACATGTTTCAATAAGCTTTTAATTATCTCTTTGAAAAGTTAAATTAAATATATGAAAACATCATACATAAAATGCACTTTTTCTTTTTTTTTTTTATTTGACCGAAAAAGAGAAAATATGGGGTTTGAAAATATATTTTTATTTACTAGTTTCAGTGCTGGAGGAGCTAATAATATGTAGCGGGTCCCAGCAGGGCCTTCGATGACAGATATGATAATTCTGGAACCAGAAACTGTTTCCTTCAACTGATAAAAAATCTCTAAACTTAGGAAAATGTTGTCGGAACATGATCTGGAGCTTGTAATCCATGCGTTTGTTTCTTCTCGTCTGGACTATTGTAACAGTTTGTTTCCATGTCTTAACAAGAAGGAGCTGTCTCGCCTGCAGTTGATTCAGAACTCTGCAGCGAGAATTCTAACCCGCTCAAGTAGAAGAACTCACATTTCTCCGATCCTTAAAACTCTTCGGTTCCTCGCACAAGGTTCAGAACCAGAGGAGAGAAATCTTTTCAGGCTGTTGCTCCTAAGCTTTGGAACAATCTTCCTCTCTCTTTGTGCTTGATGGAGTCTACTGACTCCTTTAATAAACATCTTAAGACGTTTTTATTTGTTCAGGCTTTTCCTTGATTTTCTGGAACTCCTGTTGTGTTATCAGTTTTATCTTGATCTTTAAAATATATACTTTATTGAATATTGTTTTGATTGTTTAAGCGCTTTGTGACCCTGGTCTGGAAAAGCGCTATACAAATAAGAATTACTTACTTACTTACTTACTTACTTACAATGGACATGAACGACACCGGACCACAAGTGCTCATGAACCAAGTCTCTTGGATTATCTTTATTCACATATTGATAGAAGGAATGACGTTAATGCTAACTTAGCATTAACTTAAGACACACTTATGTTGTCTAGCTAGCTAGGACTTCACTTACCTCTCATTCCTCATTGCTTTATCCCTGCTGCGGGCAAATAACTTTCTGATATCCATCTAGGAGTTATACAGGAGTTCCACGCAAATCAAAATCCAAATGATATATTTAACAAGTTGTTGTCGGCTAACGTTACCTTCCTCACGCAGTGATTCTCATCGCCTGCCTCTCTCTCTCAACAATGACTGTCTGTCAAATCTGCATCAACTTCCTGCTCCCAGGCTCGACCTTTGACACTGTTGAGTATAAATGTCTGGATACAAACCCACTTTTTATCATAGTATTGGCTCTTTTAAATTGATATAGATATTTATTATTTAAATTGTTGACATAAAGATTATATTTAAATATATTCATCATTCATTTTAACAAATCTAGTTTTCATCCTTGGTGAGATTTTAAATGTATTTGTGATACTCACAAAAGTGTTTTGTTTAGATATTATTATATAATGTTTTCTGTCACTTTTTGGTTTGTTGTTTAGTCCCACTAAGAGGGTGTAATAAAGATAAATGTGCAATGCCATGCAGAAAACGGACACAAGGTGGCAGCACTTGCGGGCGACGGTATTCATGGCAATACTTCGCACAAGTGAAACCCAAGAGACTTGGTTCATGAGCACTTGTGGTCCGGTGTCGTTCATGTCCATTGTAATTCCAGGTTGGTTAAGAACTCTTTCTTTAATTCCTCTTACTTTAAACTGTTTATAAGGATTTTTGATATGACAGTTATGTGTGTGAACATAGAAAGTGCTGCGGTTCATGATCGTGGCGATTACTAAAATGGCGTCCGTTGCCGTAGTTAAATGCTTCTGTGTGTATTTTTCTTTTGACTCCTTGACTTTTGTGCGGTAATATTTAATATGTTAAAATAGTCGTGTGTGTGTGGTGTGTGAGTCTGAATTGTGCATTTGTGTGCTATGAAGTGTGAAAAGTATTGTGTGGAGTATATGTAGCATGCTAGCATGACTGCAAGTTCAGACCAGTTATAGGAGCCGCCCTGGTTGAAAGCACGCGCAGAAATAAATATGTTATACCGTTTTGGCGAGTTAAACTGCAAAAGAGATTCATTTTGTTTTATTAAGTGTTCACTTATGGCATCTACTGTACATAATGTACGATTATTATTCTTGATGAAAGAATGAAGGGTGTATGTTGGAAGTGAAGGAATGATTGATAACAAGAAAATGATTAGTGATTAAAAGACATGGTTTGTTTTCAAAGGAAAATTGTAAAATTGACATTTATGTAAATGTACTTTGAAAGTGGTTTTTAAACCATTGCTAATGCAAAAGAAAAAGAACAAAGGAAGAGTCACGATTGCAGTTTAATGAAAATATGTGAATAAAGATAATCCAAGAGACTTGGTTCATGAGCACTTGTGGTCCGGTGTCGTTCATGTCCATTGTAATTCCAGGATTATCATATCTGTCAGCGAAGGCCCTGCTGGGACCCGCTACATATTATTAGCTTCTCCAGCACTGAAACTAGTCAATAAATATATATTTTCATACACAATATTTTCTCTTTTTCGGTCAAATAAAAATAAAAAGTGCATTTTAGATGTATTAACTTTTGAATATAATAACTATGATTATAATATTACCCTGAAGGTATAATTTTCAAATCATTCATTTTTGATCCTTGTTTATTTAGATTTACAATATAATGGATAAAAAGCTATGATTTGATTTTTATTTTGTTCATGGAGATAATTAGAGTCTCCAGAACGGGAATTTGAACTAGTGTTGTCTGGGGGTCAAGGTGACCCCGAAGGCCCTAAAACAAATGTGTTTGTGGTATCCCTTGTGTTGTCTCAGGGTCAAGGTGAACAACCTCCACCACTGCATATTTGTTCACTTTTTAAAAGTTATTTTGAAACCGACTACACTGTGGAACATCTTTTCAGTTTTGTCTCGTTTTATTTTCATTTTCTAAAAGGTTGAAAGGAGAAACGACTATGAAGATCTTTTGATTTATTTTTTAAATCAAAGTGAAAAGTCAAGTCAAGGTTAACTTCTTTGAGGGTAGAGGCTCTAAACCGAGTCTCAGACGGATAAAAATGCCCCTCAATATAAAAAACGAAATTTGAATGAAAATGAAGTAATAAAATGACATGAAGCTAAAACGAAGATAAATCAAAAATAATAAGGAAAATAAATGCAAAGATATCTTGAAAAAAAAGTTTTTTTATTGACCTTGCATGAAATTAATTCATAGAATTTTTGTTTGACCTGAAACTTTGACTTGGATTTAAATTGTGACCTTTATTCACAATAACACCTGGCAAAGTCATCCAAATGTTGCTGCCCTGGAATGAAGGTGCCGCATGAAAACTAGAAGCATGCTTGTGCAAACAACGAGACAAAAGTGAAGGTGAAAGTACGATGAGTGCGTGGGTGTGTGCACGCAAGGGGTGGGAGGAAAGTGGGAGGAGCCTGTAGCCTCAGAAATCCTCCAACGCTCAGAGGACCAGAGAGTTATTTCCCCGACTGTAACTTCCAGGAGCTCACATCAGCCAAAGGCTGCTTGGAAGAGAATCCTCTCAAAACGAACAAATCTGGTGAGTAGGATGTTTGCGTTAACAATGTGTTTTGAATTTCTGTGTAAATGTAAATGTATTTTAACATAAAATCTGGCTGAGGATAGAAGTTGAAGTTGATAATGTTTGTCAGTTTAGTGCCAATAATTAAATATCAGGCTCTAGATGAGGTTAAAAAATGGCAAATAATGGGTTTTTTTGTTCTTAAAAATGATTGTTCAGCATCTTAAAATATTCAGAAGTGTAAGAAAAAATCATGTATGAATGGAAAAAACCCATTTGTCATTTTAACGCTGTATTATGGTTTTCCTGCAGAGCAAACGGCTTGAATGAGGCTCCGGTCAAGGTCAGCGGCGTCACACGTGCCACCGATCCCAGAGGGAAGCCCAGCCAGAGGTTGGAGGTTCCCCAAAATATGGCCAGTCAGCAAAGGTCAGAAGGAACGCTCAATATCTAACCACTTATTTGTTTCTCTTCCAGTCGTCTCTTTTGACCAAGACCTGGAGCAATCTCACTTTTACGAGGCAGCTCTTCAGCTGGTGGACAAAGAGAAGCTTCTGTTTGGTCAATCAGAGGAAGACAAAAAAGTCCTCAAGCTTGTTTCAGACCAGAAAATCCTGGAGACTCTCGTGATCCAGACCATATAGACCAAGAGTCTCTGAAGGGGGAACAAGAAGCGGCCGTGTTAGTGTCTGCCGTGAAAGCAGTCCAGCTGCAGGAGGAGCAGGACCAACTGGTGGATCAAATGGCCGGGTCGGCGCCATCCTGGAGGCAGAGCAGATGGAGGCAACAACACGACCAAGTGCTCACCAGCCTGGTGGAGGAGCGAATGGAGAACCCGTCGGTCTCAGCAGTCCGGTGAAGCAGAACTGCCTCCAGGCGAAGATCCACAGCATGGGCCTGCAGATGAAGGAGGACCTGCTGACGGTCGTGAAGGTGGTCAAGAGCTGCTACCCTCCGGAGATGGACATCTGTCAGTTCTATGCCGAGCTGTACCACCAGTAAATGAGCAAAGGCTTGGAGGAGATTGCAGAGTTCGGGCTGGGGGATGAGGACTGCAAGTTCCTGCTGCAATGGGTCACTGACTATTATCCTGGGTAAGTTGCCCGTCCAACTCCCCACCAATGCTATTCCTACCTTGAACTTCCTTCTTTGTTTTTAACTGGAAATTAAAGTGATTTTATATTTATCAATATAATCTTCTTATTCTATAAGACTGTTTAAGAACCCTCTTTTGGCGCCAGAGATCAACTTTGAAGCTCTAGGAAGTCTGCTGCCTGACCACATGGTGGCGTCGCTGCAGGAGCAGTACCTGAGCAAACAACAGGTATATTTACACATTAACTACACAGTAATATAAGCTTGTAAAACATTATTGAAGAATAAGATAAAAAAACAAACATTTTCCAAGCATTGTTATTTTGTTTCAGGTTGTAAAATTTGATAGTATGAAGTGAATTTAGTTTTTTAAAAATGTGGTCAAGACAAGAAAAAACATGTAATTTACCATTTGTTTATTATAAATATAAGTTGTATAAATTGACTCCACCCCTTACAATATGACTTAATTTAGTAACTAGTGAATCGTTTCATTGAAGACAACTTTGATGGGCAAGACAAAAGTAATTTCCATTCATTATTCATTCATCATCAGGTTTGTCCTGAGAGACAAAACTACACAAAGTTATTGAATTATTTAATACATTTTTAAAAATACTTTCACAGTTAATGAATTGTTTTTTTTACATATAGAGTTTGATGTTTTGATTCCAATAATTAAAAAATTGGAATTTCCCTATTCCATAAACCAGGGTCACAAAGCGCTTAAACAACAAAACAATACACAGTTAAAATACCTACAAATTAAAAAAGTATTTAAAAAACAGTTCTTTCTTAAAACCTTTTTTTTTCAAATGTATTTTCTGTTCGATTGTTGTCATTTTGAACAGGCATGGTTGACTGATTTGACAGCATTGCAGTTATATTTTTCTGACACAGGGGGAGCCAACATTTTTTTTTTCAAACTTACGTATTATGACTTTAACAACCTTTGGAACAAATGTTTTTATAGATAAGATGTCTCGGTTGATCTTTAACACTTTTCTATTTATACACCTAAGATTGTAGGATTTAATCATAACTCGTGATTGATAACGTATCAAGTTTTTTTGGTTTGATCAGGCAGAGATGACGACGTTCATCAGTCAAGTCCTGGCGGAAGCGAGGGAATCGTGGAAAAGCGAGCCGACAAAGAAGGACGGAAGCTTCACCATGTCCTATGACATCATTCAGGTATTTGAAAAAAAAGGATTCTTTTGGCTAAATCTAGTAGCGGTAACGTTTCAAACCATGACTTCATTTTCACACTTCAGCTCATCAACGGAATGCTGACCTCAGCGGGAATGGTCGTGGGTGATAGAGAGAAGGTCCAGTGTATAACTTGAACTGAGCGACTCGCTGTGCAGGTAACGTCTCTCACGTCAAAAGAAAAAAGATTCAAATGAATTAATGTTTTCGTTTCAAGGCCTTCCAGGAGGACGTCATGAAGCAAAACAAGTGGAGCAGAAAACCGTTCATCAAAGCCAACCTCGGATGGATTCAACAATTCAGGTGGAGCCTCCGACTTCAGGGTGTGACCGCGAGGTGGTCATGTGACTCAACTGTCATGTGTCTGCAGGGATTTTATTTTGAAGAAGAGCTCCATGATCCTGGACGACGTCCGAGAGAGATGCATGAGCGTCCTGGCCGACATGAAACAATCGGCGCACCAGTTCCTACTGAGCCCGGTCCACCAGGCGCTCAAGGTGAGTGTCAATAACAGACGTACAGGTGATCAAAATAAAAATCCATCACTTGTGTCGCCCCAGCCAAACCACAGAAAGCTTGGAACCCACGATTGGCTGCACTCGTCAACGTTCGACAAGATGATCATCCCCTGAATCTTCTCACCAGGTATTAAAAAAGAGCTAAAAAAAAAAAAAGTTTTCACGAGCTAAGACTCGAATCCGTGTCTTCAGGAGTTGATCGGACAGCTGCACCAGGAGGTGACGGTGGAATACGTCAGACGGCTGCTGAAGGGAGACGTGAAGCTGAGGAGTCGGGCTCAGCAGCAGGAGGCCTTCGACAGAGTGACGAGCGACGCCGACACTTTACAACGTTGGTTCAGTGATCAGGTGAGAAACTGTGGTGAAACTATGGACGTAGTTCAGTGACATTAGAATATGTTGAATTTATCCTTAAACTTGTTTTTATTGAAATGTTGTTGTTTAAGCATTTAATTGTTTCTTTTAAATAATTGAATTCAATAATGTGTATATATTGAAAGGTTGATTTTGTGGTTACAATTTTTTGAATACTTTCAAAATTAATTAATTGTTTTTTTACTGTAGAGTTTGATATTTTAATTCCAATAATTCAAAAATACATTTTCTGATTTCTATTTTATTTTTAATCGTAGCCTAAACAAAACATAAACATTCATTATATTTATAGTTATTTAAAAGGCTACCAATTGAACTATAATATAAATGACCTTTATATGTTGAGTGTATCCTCTCGTCCTCAGTTATCGCCAGAATCTCGCGGGATTTCATTGTCCCTTTGCTGATGACATTATGATTGATGCCATGAAAACCGATTTTGTAAAATGAAACAGGGTGTGTTTGGTTTCATGCAATACATTTTTGTAAGAATTCTGACCCACTCTAGTAGAAGAACTCACATTTCTCCAATCCTTAAAACTCTTCAATGGCTGTCAGTTTCTCAATGGCTGCCAGTTTCTTTCAAGATCAATTTGAAATTTCTGGTTCTTACTTTAAGAGCTATTCATGGTCTAGCCTCGAAAAGCGCTTTACAAATAACACTTCCTTACTTACTTACCTTTAAATATACTAATTATTGAAAAAGATTTTTAAATTAAAATAAATTCAACTTTTCAATATAAAAAAAACATTTAATTTAACTTTTCAAAGAGATAATTAAAAGCTTATTAAAACATGTGTGTGCAGGGGTCCAAAGAAAACTGGCTGAAGTAATACCTGGACATGATTGCGGGAGTGTTGAGCCTCCAGGATGTTCCGGCCATACAGATGCAAGTCGTCACACTGGCCTCCTCGTATCCCGACCTCAGGTACCAAAATACAAACTTTATCAGGACGAGTATAAAGTCCAGACCAAAAGATCGATGCCATTTTAGAATAACCTGCCATTTATCGAATCGTGTCCATTTCTTTCCAGTGAAAAACGCGTGTCCGCTCTCCTGAAACTCAAGACAAACATCTCCAGGGAGGACCGACAGACGGTGAAAAGTATTCTGAACGATACGTTAAGAGAAATCAAAGTGTCCCCTACTCATGTTTTTCTTCTTTAAAATTATCATTCCAAATTCCAATAAATACTGCAGATTAATCCCTTGAAATTTTAATTAATTTATGTTCTTGCTCATGTGGCCACAATATTTTTAAGGGATGATATTTGAAAATAAAAGTGTATATTTCTTAATATAATATTTGGAAATGTTGTGTATTGTTTACAAGGCAACTTGTACATTGTAAATATTTGAAAATACTTGGTAGGGTGGACTTTTTTTTTTTTTTAGAAAAGAGAACGGATTGTCTTGCGTTTCATTTTTAAAATCAAGGGACAAGAGAAAGGGACAATTTCTCATATCCTGCAAGTGTTCCTTCAAATTTAATAAGTTTAATAAGTTTTCCTGTTTTTGTAAAATATACTTTATAGGACTATTAGCTTTTTAGGATTCAGTTTATCCGTCAAACAGAGTTTTATTTTGGCGGGACACGACCCGTAAATGGCTCTTTACACAATAAAGATTGTCGAGCCCTGATGTAGACAACATCATCTGCTGCATTCAAAAAGACTTTTTGATTAAAAATAATTTATTTACACTCAACATATGTACAGCAGTTAAAACGGCGGCTTTAGATGATAAGATTCTTCTTCTTTCTCTCCCTCTTGTGTTTCCTTCCCTGCACACAGAGAAACAAAAAGATTAACAAAACACTTACCAAAAGAGAAAGAGAGAAAATAAAGTTATTTACATAATTATTGCCCGCCGACCAGTCTGGGTGTTTCTCGGCGTGGATTCTTCTCTCATCCTTTGCCATCCCATAGTATAAATCCTTGTCTGGAGACGACAACTTCCGCCACTGTAGAAACAGGGAAAACAGGTTGTCAAACAAGAGCTTTTCGGACTTGTTCAAATCTGGCTGTGTTCTAGACACTCACCATGTGCCCCAGGATGGTGTTGGTCTCGGCACTATCTTTAGGCTTCATGGTGTTTTTTACCATCTGCCTGTTCTCCCTCATGAACACCATGAAGGCGTTCGCTGGTCTCTTGACGTACGGTCTGGCCCCACAGCATCTGGTGGAACATCAGATCATTGCCATTAGATCTATGTTATGAGTTAAGTGTGCATTTAGATGAATCAAACGTGAGGACTAACGTGGAAGAGCAGGCCTGAGGCGGAGAAGGAGCGCGGCTGGAGGTCTTCTGGATGTTCTGATTGTTGCTAGAATGAAAAGGAAAGTTAATTTCAAGACGATATTTAAGACGTGGAGTTGGATATGAACATGTGTGACACTTACAAAAAGACGAGCGGGCTCATGACTTCCACAGCTGGTCGCGGCTGAACCCAGAACCCTGGGGGGACTCCACTGTTGACCCAAGTCAACCCAGCTGGGACTTGATGGTAGTGCCTTAGTGTGTTCTCTGACAGCACTCGTCCAAACGATGGAACCGTCGTGGCTCCACATTGGAAGGGGTGGGTTTCAGGGGCCGTCGTCATCTTGAACTCTGAGGTCAAGTCTTTCTCTAACTGCTCGACATCAACCTCTTCAATGAGTTTGAGCAAGAGCAGATCGTCTTGAGCAGCAGAGTCCAAATCAGGAGCAGACGGAAGGTCCCCGATCATGGACAGGAACGTGGAGTGGACTGTGTCCGACTCCGTGCTTGGTCATCAGTCCACTCGGACGAGAAGCTGCTCAGATCGATAGTGACGAGGTCCATTGTTGAAATCATCTGTACAATAGATTATTGATCAGATAAAATATGTTTAAACCAAAATTAAAACATAAACCTTAACTGTTGAAACAACACTTAGGAAACGTGTATTATTGTGATGTTACTAACAATGATCTGTGGTAATAAACTGTACAATAATTGTACTACTTGTACAAATAAATACATTTATATTTATAATATCTCTTGCTGTTTTAATTAACATGTCAAAGTAATTAAGTTACTGCCTAATTCAAACGAGTCATTTACATTTAAATTACATTAAAAGTATTTTTTATTGACGTGTGTGTTGAGTGACGTTGGATCAGTTGTGGGATTGTTAGCAAAAATGTGGCTAAAGCAGAACTAAGATGGACTCAATTGGAAAAGGTGATACTTACCTAAGGTCCGATGCGAAATACGGTAAATCCAGGTGGAAATTACATTTTATATCGCTTCGATAAAGACGCATTAAAGGCCTCGTGTACGTCATCATTGACGCAGGTTCAGGTGTCAGCCAATCAGAAGCGAGCGTTCGTCCACTTGCAGGTGTCATCGCCGTCATGTTTTCGTACATCGGTGAGGACTCGATGTTCCGTGAGTGACCGTTTTTTGTTGTTTATTTGTTTCATTTCTTAAAAGATTTGTTTGTTACCTTCTCTTCGAAGTTTTTGATTCAAGTTTGTACTTGTCACTCGGCTAACACTAAAACTAGCCGTTACACTTGTCAACGTTGACCACGACAACCTTTTTATCCTGTTGAGATCCTTGTGTCGCTACACGGGGAAATAAACATCTCACTATCGTCGATATGGTTTAATTAATCTATCAATTTGGCTTATTATTTTCGAAGCTTATTCGTTTATTTAATCCAACCTCTGTAGCATGACGTTAGCATGTAGCTAAGCTAATGCCGCCTTATTTCACCTAATTTTTCGCCCATGTATCACTCACTACCAGAACCTAGTAGATAAAGGTTAGTTAAGAAACAGCGATTGTAATTGAATTTTGCATTATTACTCGAAAACAACTTATTTAGGAGTAGTTTTCCGTTTTGTTTTTCAAATGGTGTCCAGCAGGGGGCAGTACCTCGGTGTGACGCCAAAGTCTAAACCCAATTTACTTAATTAAATCTTGTTTTTTATTATATTAATGTTTTTGGTGCTGTTTCTTATTGTTAAATAATGTTTGTTTTTTACTATTATTTAAAGAATAGTGTCGCTACTCTCAGTCTGAAACGTGTTATGTCCATAAAGATCATTATTATTAATAATCATTGAGAAGCTCGAAAAGAACATGTGAGGAAAGATCGTATTCGGTAAAAAGTTTTTATGTATCTATTACACATTTTTACATCATTTGGCTGCAGCAAACATAGATTAAAAATGTAAAATTACTTCATTTTCAATTTTAAGTAGAGAAACCAAACAGGAACACAACAAATTAGAACCGATTGAAGATCCAAATGTTTTTTTTCATAAAATAAGAATAACTAAACATGAGGTAAAAGTTGTTTTTGTTGAGAAGAAATGTCTATTTTCTGTTTTGTATTTACTTAATTATCCATTTACCATGAAACCTGAAAATTGAATCTTGTTTTTAATCATATTCCTTTTTGGTGCTGTTCTGGGTGCTGCTGCTCTCCTGCAGAAGATCCTGGAGGTGGATATAAATCTGCCGGTGGTGAAGGTCGAGCAGATGACCCGCCGCTCCTGATTCCATTTCTGGCGTCAGTCTCACAAGCTTAGTTTGAACGTCAGTCTGAACAGCTAGTAGATGCTTTTCAAGGTTCGTATCATCTTTCACTTCCATCCCTTTGAACTGTTGATCCACAAATGTGTCAATGACTTTAATTTCCTCCTTAGGATCTTCATCATCTGATAGTAGAAATCCTTGTCCTGCGACGACAACTTCCGCCACTGTATAAACAGGAAAACAGGTCGTCAAACAAGAGCTTTTCGGACTTGTACAAATCTGGCTGTGTTTTAGACACTCACCATGTGCCCCAGGAGGGTGTTGGTCTCTGCATCTTCAGGCTTCATCGTGTTTTTCACTTTCTCCCTGTTCTCCCTCATGAACACCATGAAGGCGTTCGGTGGTCTCTTGACATAGGGTTTTCTGGCCCCACAGCATCTGGTGGAACATCAGATCATTGCCATTAGATCTATGTTATGAGTTAAGTGTGGGTTGTTGCTGGAATGAGATAGAAAAATGATATTTAGAATCAGAATTAATATTAAAAAATGTACAAAAAGGAGACAAAACTTGTGTGACACTTGGAACATTCTGGAGACACAAACACGAAGAAGGTCATGAACAGCTACTACATCAACAGTTGACAGTTGATCAGCCACTGCTGTTGGAAAACAACGTGTTGTTCGTACGTGTTTCCATGTAAGAAGGGATGAATCATCATCGGTGGAAGCTGCACCCAGAACCCCGGGGGGGGGCCAACGTCGATCCATCTCCCTCCTGTCTGGACCGGATAGTTCTGCCCGACAGTGTTCTCCGACAGCACCTCGACTTCATCGAGGAGTTTCATCAACTCCTCAAAGTCAATTTGAGGAGCAGAGTTGGAATCTGACGGAAGATCCCCGAATATTTCCTGGAGCGTTGAGGGTCCACGCCGGAGAGAAACTGCTCGGATTCGGAACAACGAAGTCCATCGTGGAAATCATCCGTGTAATAGTTTGAAAATGTCATTTATAATTCTTTAATAAATACTCTGAGCAGAAACGTGTCTTTACCTTCTTCAGACGTCTGGAGATACAAGGTGTAAAATACTCTGTTGAACCTGAGATGAAGACAGAAAAAGAAATTTAAAATATATTGCCAATGGCTCATAAATTAAAGTGTAAGGTGCTAATTTGACAAGGTTTATATTTAACACTTAATGAACAAACAGTTGAGAGCAGCTAGAAATGCAGTATATGTTGTCAGGTGCATTATTATGGGCTGTTTATGATCCAATCCACTGATAAAAATCTAAATATTATGTGGATTAACACAAAAAACAATGGATAAATATTTATTATTACAGTTCACGTCATTTTGAAAATATATTAGGCTAATAATTCAATCACATGACTTGTTTAATGTTGTTTTTTTATTTTAAAGTAATCAACTTGAATTAATTTTGACACACTTACAGTCTTTATAGTTTATTTCAACCTAATACTGGGGAAATTGACCATTTACAGTAAATAAACACATACAGTGGATCTTTATTGATAAATAAGTACAAATAAGTTTCAGATCAAATATTTTTTAACCAAAATTAAAACATAAACCTTAACTGTTGAAACAACACTTTCTAGGCAACATGTATTATTGGAATGTTACTAACAATGATCTGGGGTAATAGACTGTACAATGATTTTCCTACTTGTACAAATAAATACATTTATATTTATAATATTTCTTGCTGTTTTAGTTAACATGTCAAAGTAATAAAGTTATTGCGTAATTCAAACGATTCATATACATTCAAAATCACATTAAAAGTAGTTTTTATTGACATGTGTGTTGAGTGACGTTGGATCAGTTGTGGGATTTTTTAGCAAAAAAGTGCCTAAAGCAGAACTAAGATGGACTCAATTGGAAAAGGTGATACTTACCGAAGGTCTGATGCATTTTATATCACGTTGACACAATAAAGGCCTCCTTCACACTCCCTTTAGCTAAATAACGGACACACACAGCTTGCTGCTCGGTGTTGCCATCTCTAGCCTCAAATCTGCAGGTGGGGTAGTTTAAAGTAACTTACTACGTCAACCAGGTGTCACCTCTCAGTGTCTGCTCTCTGTGACATCTCTCTCTGAAGCCCATCAACTTCCATCTCTCTGCCTCTGCACTCCGCTCCACTTAGTCTGAAGCAACATGAAAACATTACTGTTTATTAACGTACAAATATGTACATAGTTCAAATTTTTTATGGTCTTCAGTTTTCCCATGGAACTATAATAACAGTTTTTTTAGTGATTAAAAGACATGGTTTGTTTGTCTAGACAAAGTGGAACAACAGTTACTGGGAGAGATGAAAGTTGATGAGCAAAAGCGGAGGTGAGTTGACTATCAATGAATGATGTCCCAATGTTTTCCTTCTTTTTTTTGCGTCAGTCATTTGATTTTGAATATCGATGGCAGGAATAGAAAACTTCCCTTATGAGGAAAAAAGAAAAAACTGTCAGTTTCTTACATAATGCATTTTGATCAGGTGACTTTTTTGTCACAAGGAAGGATGGGATAACTTTGTAAACAGAGCAGCTTTCGCTGTTATTATAATTCCATGGGAAAACTGAAGACCATAAAAAATGTGAACTATGTACATATTTGTATATTTATAAACAGTAATATTTTCATGTTGCTTCAGACTAAGTGGTAGTGCAGAGGCAGAGAGATGGAAGTTGATGGGCTTCAGGGAGAGATGACACAGAGAGTAGACACTGAGAGGTGACACCTGGTTGAAGTAGTAAGTTACTTTAAACTACGCCACCTGCAGATTTGAGGCTAGAGATGGTATATATATACCATATATATATGGTATATATACTTTTAATGTAATTTAAATGTATATGAGTCGTTTGAATTACGCATTAACTTAATTACTTTGACATGTTTATTAAAACAGCAAGAGATATTATAAATATAAATGTATTTATTTGTACAAGTAGGAAAATAATTGTACAGTTTATTACCATAGATAGATCATCGTAACATCACAATAATACATGTTGCCTAGAAAGTGTTGTTTCAACAGTTAAGGTTTATGTTTTAATTTTGGTTAAAAAATATTTGATCTGAAACTTATTTGTACTTATTTATCAATAAAGATCCACTGTATGTGTTTATTTACTATAAATGGTCAATTTCCCCAGTATTAGGTTGAAATAAATTATAAAGACTGTATGTGTGTCAAAATGAATTCAAGTTGATTACTTTAAAATAAAAAAACAACATTAAACAAGTCATGTGATTGAATTATTAGCTTAATATATTTTCAAAATGACATCTGAACTGTAATAATAAATATTTATCCATTGTTTTTTGTGTTAATCCATGTAATATTTAGATTTTTATCAGTGGACTGGATCATAAACAGCCCATAATAATGCACCTGACAACATATACTGCATTTCTAGCTGCTCTCAACTGTTCATTCATTAAGTGTTAAATATAAACCTTGTCAAATTAGCACCTTACACTTTAATTTATGAGCAGCTGGCAATATTTTTAATTTCCTTTTTCTGTCTTCATCTCAGGTTCAACAGAATATTTTACACCTTGTATCTCCAGACGTCTGAAGAAGGTAAAGACACGTTTCTGCTCAGAGTATTTATTAAAGAATTATAAATTACATTTTCTAACTATTTCACAGATGCTTTCCACGATGGACTTCGTTGTTCCGAATCCGAGCCGTTTCTCTCCGGCGTGGACCGATCCCAGCGAAGAGTTGGACACTGTCCTCTCAACGCTCCAGGAAGTGTTCGGGGATCTACCGTCAGATTCCAACTCTGCTCCTCAAATTGACTTTGAGGAGTTGATGAAACTCCTCGATGAAGTCGAGGCCCTGGAGCCACGAAAAGACTCGACCTCCGGACTTGTCGACACGACAACGTACGACATCAACCCGCTACAATGTGGAGCCCGACAGTGCCGTGTCGTATAGACCGGTGCTGTCGGAGAACACTGTCGGGCAGAACCATCCGGTCCAGACAGGAGGGAGATGGATCGACGTTGGCGCCCCCCCGGGGTTCTGGGTGCAGCTTCCACCGATGATGGCTCATCCCTTCTTACATGGAAACACGTACGAACAACACGTTGTTTTCCAACAGCAGGTCAGTGGCTGATCAACTGTCAACTGTTGATGTAGTAGCTGTTCATGACCTTCTTTGTGTTTGTGTCTCCAGAATGTTCCAGCAGTGCCAACCATGAACCCTCTCGCCTTTTTGTAAGTGTCACACAAGCTTTGTCTCCTTTTTGTACATTTTTTAATATTAATTCTGATTCTAAATATCATTTTTCTATCTCATTCCAGCAACAACCAGAACGTCCAGCCGACCTCCGGCTTCGCTCCTTCTCTTCCTCCGGCCTGCACTTCCCAGTTAGTTCTCTCGCTTTTTTTACTTTTCCAAAAATGCAACCTTCACTCATAAAATTGATCTAATGTTGTCAATGATCTGATGCGGTTGTGGCAAAAAACCACCCTACGTCAAGAGACCCTGAACGCCTTCATGGTGTTCATGAGGGAAAACAGGGAGAAAGTGAAAAACACGATGAAGCCTAAAGATAGTGCCGAGACCAACACCATCCTGGGGCACATGGTGAGTGTCTAGAACACAGCCAAATTTGAACAAGTCCCAAAAGCTCTTGTTTGACGACCTGTTTTCCTGTTTCTACAGTGGCGGAAGTTGTCGTCTCCAGACAAGGATTTTTACTATGGGATGGCAAAGGATGAGAGAAGAATGCACGCCGAGAAACACCCAGACTGGTCAACGGGCAACAATTATGTAAATAACTTTATTTTCTCTCTTTCTCTTTTGGTAAGTGTTTTATTAATCTTTTTGTTTCTCTGTGTGCAGGGAAGGAAACACAAGAGGGAGAGAAAGAAGAAGAATCTTATCATCTAAAGCCGCCGTTTTAACTGCTGTACATATGTTGAGTGTAAATAAATTATTTTTAATCAAAAAGTCTTTTTGAATGCAGCAGATGATGTTGTCTACATCAGGGCTCGAGAGCCTTTATTGTTTATAGAGCCATTTACGGGACGTGTCCCGCCAAAATAAAACTCTGTTTGACGGATAAACTGAATGCTAAACAGCTAATAGTCCTATAAAGTATATTTTACAAAAACAGGAAAGAAAATTATGAACTAATAAATGGTCTGTTTTAAACATGTAGCATGTGTCTGAAAGTTTAACTCTTTATACTCCAGAAAACATTTTGGACAAATTAAGAAAATTAAAATAAAAAGCTAATGCTAGTGGCAGAGCTACTTCTAACTTCTAAACAATCAACTACTTATTCTAAACGTTTAAAAATGGTGCAGAAATTAAAAGAGAAATCTGGGGCCATCTTGTTACAAAGAAGTAGACGTTTCACTCGTTTATGAGTTTAAATATACACTAAAAGTTCAACAGAGGTCCCGTATAAAGAGCTAGCAAGCTAAATGCTAAGTGGCTAACTCTTAATCCAGGACTGTCATATTTTAAGATAAATTTAATAAAATAAATAGGAAACTATTTTTATGGACCATGACTGGAATGTGGGGCCATTCCCGGTCCTTCAGAGGGCTTTTCCTCTCCTCCTTTTCCCTGCAGCGGTGATTCTCAGCGGACGTGTTTACAGTAACTTCTGCTTCTGAAGTCTTCGCCAACTCGTCTCGGTTCAGCCATCATTCATAGTAAATAAAAACAAGGAAACAAGTTGGCTGAGAAGGCAGTACATCTTACATTGATGACGTCCAGGTATTGTTCTAGAACGGTGCGTCAATAACAACATTCATTTGACACCTCGGCACATGACATTAGAACTCCTGTTTTTCTTAATGATAATCTTTTAAACTGACTCAACAAGAGAATTTATCTTGTTTTGTAAACAAATGCATAGTATGTTGTGGCCGGCAGCTACACTTTAGGGACACTTGGCGGCGCCAGAAGCAATATTTTAAACCTTATGTATTTTCCCTTTTTAATAAGACTGTGCTTTGAGCAGTAAGATATTCCAAAAGACAGACTTGAACTTGATTTTTAGACCAAGGAAACTAATAAAACTTCAATTTGAAGGCACACGGGCAGGATATGGGACATTTTCCCTTTCTCTTGATTTTAAAAATGAAATGCAAGACAACCCGTTCTCTCTTCTAAAAAAAAAAATATTGTGGCCTCATGAGCAAGAACAAAAATTAATTAAAATTTCAAGGGATTAATCTGCAGTATTGCAAGAAGAAAACATGAGTAGGGGACACTTTGATTTCTCTTAACGTATCGTTCAGAATACTTTTCACCGTCTGTCGGTCCTCCCTGGAGATGTTTGTCTTGAGTTTCAGTAGAGCGGACACGTGTTTTTCACTGGAAAGAAATGGACACGATTCGATAAATGGCAGGTTATTCTAGCATGACATCGATCTTTTGGTCTGGACTTTATACTCGTCCTGATAAAGTTTGTATTTTGGTACCTGAGGTGGGGATACGAGGAGGCCAGTGTGACGACTTGCATCTGTATGGCCGGAACATCCTGGAGGCTCAACACTCCCGCAATCATGTCCAGGTAATCCTTCAGCCAGTTTTCTTTGGAACCCTGCACACACATGTTTCAATAAGCTTTTAATTATCTCTTTGAAAAGTTAAATTAAATATATGAATACATCATACATAAAATGCACTTTTTTTTTTTTTTTTTATTTGACCGAAAAAGAGAAAATATGGGGTTTGAAAATATATTTTTATTTACTAGTTTCAGTGCTGGAGGAGCTAATAATATGTAGCGGGTCCCAGCAGGGCCTTCGATGACAGATATGATAATCCTGGAACCAGAAACTGTTTCCTTCAACTGATAAAAATCTCTAAACTTAGGAAAATGTTGTCGGAACATGATCTGGAGCTTGTAATCCATGCGTTTGTTTCTTCTCGTCTGGACTATTGTAACAGTTTGTTTCCATGTCTTAACAAGAAGGAGCTGTCTCGCCTGCAGTTGATTCAGAACTCTGCAGCGAGAATTCTAACCCGCTCAAGTAGAAGAACTCACATTTCTCCGATCCTTAAAACTCTTCGGTTCCTCGCACAAGGTTCAGAACCAGAGGAGAGAAATCTTTTCAGGCTGTTGCTCCTAAGCTTTGGAACAATCTTCCTCTCTCTTTGTGCTTGATGGAGTCTACTGACTCCTTTAATAAACATCTTAAGACGTTTTTATTTGTTCAGGCTTTTCCTTGATTTTCTGGAACTCCTGTTGTGTTATCAGTTTTATCTTGATCTTTAAAATATATACTTTATTGAATATTGTTTTGATTGTTTAAGCGCTTTGTGACCCTGGTCTGGAAAAGCGCTATACAAATAAGAATTACTTACTTACTTACTTACTTACTTACAATGGACATGAACGACACCGGACCACAAGTGCTCATGAACCAAGTCTCTTGGATTATCTTTATTCACATATTGATAGAAGGAATGACGTTAATGCTAACTTAGCATTAACTTAAGACACACTTATGTTGTCTAGCTAGCTAGGACTTCACTTACCTCTCATTCCTCATTGCTTTATCCCTGCTGCGGGCAAATAACTTTCTGATATCCATCTAGGAGTTATACAGGAGTTCCACGCAAATCAAAATCCAAATGATATATTTAACAAGTTGTTGTCGGCTAACGTTACCTTCCTCACGCAGTGATTCTCATCGCCTGCCTCTCTCTCTCAACAATGACTGTCTGTCAAATCTGCATCAACTTCCTGCTCCCAGGCTCGACCTTTGACACTGTTGAGTATAAATGTCTGGATACAAACCCACTTTTTATCATAGTATTGGCTCTTTTAAATTGATATAGATATTTATTATTTAAATTGTTGACATAAAGATTATATTTAAATATATTCATCATTCATTTTAACAAATCTAGTTTTCATCCTTGGTGAGATTTTAAATGTATTTGTGATACTCACAAAAGTGTTTTGTTTAGATATTATTATATAATGTTTTCTGTCACTTTTTGGTTTGTTGTTTAGTCCCACTAAGAGGGTGTAATAAAGATAAATGTGCAATGCCATGCAGAAAACGGACACAAGGTGGCAGCACTTGCGGGCGACGGTATTCATGGCAATACTTCGCACAAGTGAAACCCAAGAGACTTGGTTCATGAGCACTTGTGGTCCGGTGTCGTTCATGTCCATTGTAATTCCAGGTTGGTTAAGAACTCTTTCTTTAATTCCTCTTACTTTAAACTGTTTATAAGGATTTTTGATATGACAGTTATGTGTGTGAACATAGAAAGTGCTGCGGTTCATGATCGTGGCGATTACTAAAATGGCGTCCGTGGCCGTAGTTAAATGCTTCTGTGTGTATTTTTCTTTTGACTCCTTGACTTTTGTGCGGTAATATTTAATATGTTAAAATAGTCGTGTGTGTGTGGTGTGTGAGTCTGAATTGTGCATTTGTGTGCTATGAAGTGTGAAAAGTATTGTGTGGAGTATATGTAGCATGCTAGCATGACTGCAAGTTCAGACCAGTTATAGGAGCCGCCCTGGTTGAAAGCACGCGCAGAAATAAATATGTTATACCGTTTTGGCGAGTTAAACTGCAAAAGAGATTCATTTTGTTTTATTAAGTGTTCACTTATGGCATCTACTGTACATAATGTACGATTATTATTCTTGATGAAAGAATGAAGGGTGTATGTTGGAAGTGAAGGAATGATTGATAACAAGAAAATGATTAGTGATTAAAAGACATGGTTTGTTTTCAAAGGAAAATTGTAAAATTGACATTTATGTAAATGTACTTTGAAAGTGGTTTTTAAACCATTGCTAATGCAAAAGAAAAAGAACAAAGGAAGAGTCACGATTGCAGTTTAATGAAAATATGTGAATAAAGATAATCCAAGAGACTTGGTTCATGAGCACTTGTGGTCCGGTGTCGTTCATGTCCATTGTAATTCCAGGATTATCATATCTGTCAGCGAAGGCCCTGCTGGGACCCGCTACATATTATTAGCTTCTCCAGCACTGAAACTAGTCAATAAATATATATTTTCATACACAATATTTTCTCTTTTTCGGTCAAATAAAAATAAAAAGTGCATTTTAGATGTATTAACTTTTGAATATAATAACTATGATTATAATATTACCCTGAAGGTATAATTTTCAAATCATTCATTTTTGATCCTTGTTTATTTAGATTTACAATATAATGGATAAAAAGCTATGATTTGATTTTTATTTTGTTCATGGAGATAATTAGAGTCTCCAGAACGGGAATTTGAACTAGTGTTGTCTGGGGGTCAAGGTGACCCCGAAGGCCCTAAAACAAATGTGTTTGTGGTATCCCTTGTGTTGTCTCAGGGTCAAGGTGAACAACCTCCACCACTGCATATTTGTTCACTTTTTAAAAGTTATTTTGAAACCGACTACACTGTGGAACATCTTTTCAGTTTTGTCTCGTTTTATTTTCATTTTCTAAAAGGTTGAAAGGAGAAACGACTATGAAGATCTTTTGATTTATTTTTTAAATCAAAGTGAAAAGTCAAGTCAAGGTTAACTTCTTTGAGGGTAGAGGCTCTAAACCGAGTCTCAGACGGATAAAAATGCCCCTCAATATAAAAAACGAAATTTGAATGAAAATGAAGTAATAAAATGACATGAAGCTAAAACGAAGATAAATCAAAAATAATAAGGAAAATAAATGCAAAGATATCTTGAAAAAAAAGTTTTTTTATTGACCTTGCATGAAATTAATTAATTGAATTTTTGTTTGACCTGAAACTTTGACTTGGATTTAAATTGTGACCTTTATTCACAATAACACCTGGCAAAGTCATCCAAATGTTGCTGCCCTGGAATGAAGGTGCCGCATGAAAACTAGAAGCATGCTTGTGCAAACAACGAGACAAAAGTGAAGGTGAAAGTACGATGAGTGCGTGGGTGTGTGCACGCAAGGGGTGGGAGGAAAGTGGGAGGAGCCTGTAGCCTCAGAAATCCTCCAACGCTCAGAGGACCAGAGAGTTATTTCCCCGACTGTAACTTCCAGGAGCTCACATCAGCCAAAGGCTGCTTGGAAGAGAATCCTCTCAAAACGAACAAATCTGGTGAGTAGGATGTTTGCGTTAACAATGTGTTTTGAATTTCTGTGTAAATGTAAATGTATTTTAACATAAAATCTGGCTGAGGATAGAAGTTGAAGTTGATAATGTTTGTCAGTTTAGTGCCAATAATTAAATATCAGGCTCTAGATGAGGTTAAAAAATGGCAAATAATGGGTTTTTTTGTTCTTAAAAATGATTGTTCAGCATCTTAAAATATTCAGAAGTGTAAGAAAAAATCATGTATGAATGGAAAAAACCCATTTGTCATTTTAACGCTGTATTATGGTTTTCCTGCAGAGCAAACGGCTTGAATGAGGCTCCGGTCAAGGTCAGCGGCGTCACACGTGCCACCGATCCCAGAGGGAAGCCCAGCCGGAGGTTGGAGGTTCCCCAAAATATGGCCAGTCAGCAAAGGTCAGAAGGAACGCTCAATATCTAACCACTTATTTGTTTCTCTTCCAGTCGTCTCTTTTGACCAAGACCTGGAGCAATCTCACTTTTACGAGGCAGCTCTTCAGCTGGTGGACAAAGAGAAGCTTCTGTTTGGTCAATCAGAGGAAGACAAAAAAGTCCTCAAGCTTGTTTCGGACCAGAAAATCCTGGAGACTCTCGTGATCCAGACCATATAGACCAAGAGTCTCTGAAGGGGGAACAAGAAGCGGCCGTGTTAGTGTCTGCCGTGAAAGCAGTCCAGCTGCAGGAGGAGCAGGACCAACTGGTGGATCAAATGGCCGGGTCGGCGCCATCCTGGAGGCAGAGCAGATGGAGGCAACAACACGACCAAGTGCTCACCAGCCTGGTGGAGGAGCGAATGGAGAACCCGTCGGTCTCAGCAGTCCGGTGAAGCAGAACTGCCTCCAGGCGAAGATCCACAGCATGGGCCTGCAGATGAAGGAGGACCTGCTGACGGTCGTGAAGGTGGTCAAGAGCTGCTACCCTCCGGAGATGGACATCTGTCAGTTCTATGCCGAGCTGTACCACCAGTAAATGAGCAAAGGCTTGGAGGAGATTGCAGAGTTCGGGCTGGGGGATGAGGACTGCAAGTTCCTGCTGCAATGGGTCACTGACTATTATCCTGGGTAAGTTGCCCGTCCAACTCCCCACCAATGCTATTCCTACCTTGAACTTCCTTCTTTGTTTTTAACTGGAAATTAAAGTGATTTTATATTTATCAATATAATCTTCTTATTCTATAAGACTGTTTAAGAACCCTCTTTTGGCGCCAGAGATCAACTTTGAAGCTCTAGGAAGTCTGCTGCCTGACCACATGGTGGCGTCGCTGCAGGAGCAGTACCTGAGCAAACAACAGGTATATTTACACATTAACTACACAGTAATATAAGCTTTTAAAACATTATTGAAGAATAAGATAAAAAAACAAACATTTTCCAAGCATTGTTATTTTGTTTCAGGTTGTAAAATTTGATAGTATAAAGTGAATTTAGTTTTTTAAAAATGTGGTCAAGACAAGAAAAAACATGTAATTTACCATTTGTTTATTATAAATATAAGTTGTATAAATTGACTCCACCCCTTACAATATGACTTAATTTAGTAACTACTGAATTGTTTCATTGAAGACAACTTTGATGGGCAAGACAAAAGTAATTTCCATTCATTATTCATTCATCATCAGGTTTGTCCTGAGAGACAAAACTACACAAAGTTATTGAATCATTTAATACTTTTTTAAAAATACTTTCACAGTCAATGAATTTTTTTTTTTACATATAGAGTTTGATATTTTGATTCCAATAATTAAAAAATCTGAATTTCCCTATTCCATAAACCAGGGTCACAAAGTGCTTAAACAACAAAACAATACACAGTTAAAATACCTACAAATTAAAAAAGTATTTAAAAAAAAAGTTCTTTCTTAAAACCTTTTTTTTTCAAATGTATTTTCTGTTCGATTGTTGTCATTTTGAACAGGCATGGTTGACTGATTTGACAGCATTGCAGTTATATTTTTCTGACACAGGGGGAGCCAACATTTTTTTTTTCAAACTTACGTATTATGACTTTAACAACCTTTGGAACAAATGTTTTTATAGATAAGATGTCTCGGTTGATCTTTAACACTTTTCTATTTATACACCTAAGATTGTAGGATTTAATCATAACTCGTGATTGATAACGTATCAAGTTTTTTTGGTTTGATCAGGCAGAGATGACGACGTTCATCAGTCAAGTCCTGGCGGAAGCGAGGGAATCGTGGAAAAGCGAGCCGACAAAGAAGGACGGAAGCTTCACCATGTCCTATGACATCATTCAGGTATTTGAAAAAAAAGGATTCTTTTGGCTAAATCTAGTAGCGGTAACATTTCAAACCATGACTTCATTTTCACACTTCAGCTCATCAACGGAATGCTGACCTCAGCGGGAATGGTCGTGGGTGATAGAGAGAAGGTCCAGTGTATAACTTGAACTGAGCGACTCGCTGTGCAGGTAACGTCTCTCACGTCAAAAGAAAAAAGATTCAAATTAATTAATGTTTTAGTTTCAAGGACTTCCAGGAGGACGTCATGAAGCAAAACAAGTGGAGCAGAAAACCGTTCATCAAAGCCAACCTCGGATGGATTCAACAATTCAGGTGGAGCCTCCGACTTCAGGGTGTGACCGCGAGGTGGTCATGTGACTCAACTGTCATGTGTCTGCAGGGATTTTATTTTGAAGAAGAGCTCCATGATCCTGGACGACGTCCGAGAGAGATGCATGAGCGTCCTGGCCGACATGAAACAATCGGCGCACCAGTTCCTACTGAGCCCGGTCCACCAGGTGCTCAAGGTGAGTGTCAATAACAGACGTACAGGTGATCAGAATAAAAATCCATCACTTGTGTCGCTCCAGCCAAACCACAGAAAGATTGGAACCCACGATTGGCTGCACTCGTCAACGTTCGACAAGATGATCATCCCCTGAATCTTCTCACCAGGTATTAAAAAAGAGCTAAAAAAAACAAGTTTTCACGAGCTAAGACTCATGATCCGTGTCTTCAGGAGTTGATCGGACAGCTGCACCAGGAGGTGACGGTGGAATACGTCAGACGGCTGCTGAAGGGAGACGTGAAGCTGAGGAGTCGGGCTCAGCAGCAGGAGGCCTTCGACAGAGTGACGAGCGACGCCGACACTTTACAACGTTGGTTCTGTGATCAGGTGAGAAACTGTGGTGAAACTATGGACGTAGTTCAGTGACATTAGAATATGTTGAATTTAACCTTAAACTTGTTTTTATTGAAATGTTGTTGTTTAAGCATTTAATTGTTTCTTTTAAATAATTGAATTCAATAATGTGTATATATCGAAAGGTTGATTTTGTGGTTACAATTTTTTGAATACTTTCAAAATGAATTAATTGTTTTTTTACTGTAGAGTTTGATATTTTAATTCCAATAATTCAAAAATACATTTTCTGATTTCTATTTTATTTTTAATCGTAGCCTAAACAAAACATAAACATTCATTATATTTATAGTTATTTAAAAGGCTACCAATTGAACTATAATATAAATGACCTTTATATGTTGAATTATTAAAGAAATCAAATCGATCTTTTTGTAAAAGAAAAGTAATTAATTTAAAGCTGCTGGAGTTGAGTGTATCCTCTCGTCCTCAGTTATCGCCAGAATCTCGCGGGATTTCATTGTCCCTTTGCTGATGACATTATGATTGATGCCATGAAAACCGATATTGTAAAATGAAACAGGGTGTGTTTGGTTTCATGCAATACATTTTTGTAAGAATTCTGACCCACTCTAGTAGAAGAACTCACATTTCTCCAATCCTTAAAACTCTTCAATGGCTGTCAGTTTCTCAATGGCTGCCAGTTTCTTTCAAGATCAATTTGAAATTTCTGGTTCTTACTTTAAGAGCTATTCATGGTCTAGCCTCGAAAAGCGCTTTACAAATAACACTTACTTACTTACTTACCTTTAAATATACTAATTATTGAAAAAGATTTTTCAATTAAAATAAATTCAACTTTTCAATATAAAAAAACATTTAATTTAACTTTTCAAAGAGATAATTAAAAGCTTATTAAAACATGTGTGTTCAGGGGTCCAAAGAAAACTGGCTGAAGGAATACCTGGACATGATTGCGGGAGTGTTGAGCCTCCAGGATGTTCCGGCCATACAGATGCAAGTCGTCACACTGGCCTCCTCGTATCCCCACCTCAGGTACCAAAATACAAACTTTATCAGGACGAGTATAAAGTCCAGACCAAAAGATCGATGCCATTTTAGAATAACCTGCCATATATCGAATCGTGTCCATTTCTTTCCAGTGAAAAACACGTGTCCGCTCTACTGAAACTCAAGACAAACATCTCCAGGGAGGACCGACAGACGGTGAAAAGTATTCTGAACGATACGTTTAGAGAAATCAAAGTGTCCCCTACTCATGTTTTCTTCTTTAAAATTATAATTTCCAAATTCCAATAAATACTGCAGATTAATCCCTTGAAATTTTAATTAATTTATGTTCTTGCTCATGTGGCCACAATATTTTTAAGGGATGATATTTGAAAATAAAAGTGTATATTTCTTAATATAATATTTGCAAATGTTGTGTATTGTTTACAAGGGAACTTGTACATTGTAAATATTTGAAAATACTTATGTTTTTTCTAAATTAAAAATGTTTGGAATAAAGGGTGGACTTTTTTTTTTTTTTTAGAAAAGAGAACGGATTGTCTTGCGTTTCATTTTTAAAATCAAGGGACAAGAGAAAGGGACAATTTCTCATATCCTGCAAGTGTTCCTTCAAATTTAATAAGTTTAATAAGTTTTCCTGTTTTTGTAAAATATACTTTATAGGACTATTAGCTTTTTAGGATTCAGTTTATCCGTCAAACAGAGTTTTATTTTGGCGGGACACGACCCGTAAATGGCTCTTTACACAATAAAGGTTGTCGAGCCCTGATGTAGACAACATCATCTGCTGCATTCAAAAAGACTTTTTGATTAAAAATAATTTATTTACACTCAACATATGTACAGCAGTTAAAACGGCGGCTTTAGATGATAAGATTCTTCTTCTTTCTCTCCCTCTTGTGTTTCCTTCCCTGCACACAGAGAAACAAAAAGATTAACAAAACACTTACCAAAAGAGAGAGAAAATAAAGTTATTTACATAATTGCTGCCCGCCGACCAGTCTGGGTGTTTCTCGGCGTGGATTCTTCTCTCATCCTTTGCCATCCCATAGTAAAAATCCTTGTCTGGAGACGACAACTCAAAGTGTCCCCTACTCATGTTTTCTTCTCTAAAATTATCATTCCAAATTCCAATAAATACTGCAGATTAATCCCTTGAAATTTTAATTAATTTATGTTCTTGCTCATGTGGCCACAATATTTTTAAGGGATGATATTTGAAAATAAAAGTGTATATTTCTTAATATAATATTTGCAAATGTTGTGTATTGTTTACAAGGCAACTTGTACATTGTAAATATTTGAAAATACTTATGTTTTTTCTAAATTAAAAATGTTTGGAATAAAGGGTGGACTTTTTTTTTTTTTTAGAAAAGAGAACGGATTGTCTTGCGTTTCATTTTTAAAATCAAGGGACAAGAGAAAGGGAACATTTCTCATATCCTGCAAGTGTTCCTTCAAATTTAATAAGTTTTCCTGTTTTTGTAAAATATACTTTATAGGACTATTAGCTTTTTAGGATTCAGTTTATCCGTCAAACAGAGTTTTATTTTGGCGGGACACGACCCGTAAATGGTTCTTTACACAATAAAGGTTGTCGAGCCCTGATGTAGACAACATCATCTGCTGCATTCAAAAAGACTTTTTGATTAAAAATAATTTATTTACACTCAACATATGTACAGCAGTTAAAACGGCGGCTTTAGATGATAAGATTCTTCTTCTTTCTCTCCCTCTTGTGTTTCCTTCCCTGCACACAGAGAAACAAAAAGATTAACAAAACACTTACCAAAAGAGAGAGAAAATAAAGTTATTTACATAATTGCTGCCCGCCGACCAGTCTGGGTGTTTCTCGGCGTGGATTCTTCTCTCATCCTTTGCCATCCCATAGTAAAAATCCTTGTCTGGAGACGACAACTTCCGCCACTGTAGAAACAGGGAAAACAGGTCGTCAAACAAGAGCTTTTCGGACTTGTTCAAATCTGGCTGTGTTCTAGACACTCACCATGTGCCCCAGGATGGTGTTGGTCTCGGCACTATCTTTCGGCTTCATGGCGTTTTTTACCATCTGCCTGTTCTCCCTCATGAACACCATGAAGGCGTTCGCTGGTCTCTTGACGTACGGTCTGGCCCCACAGCATCTGGTGGAACATCAGATCATTGCCATTAGATCTATGTTATGAGTTAAGTGTGCATTTAGACGAATCAAACGTGAGGACTAACGTGGAAGAGCAGGCCTGAGGCGGAGAAGGAGCGCGGCTGGAGGTCTTCTGGATGTTCTGATTGTTGCTAGAATGAAAAGGAAAGTTAATTTCAAGACGATATTTAAGACGTGGAGTTGGATATGAACATGTGTGACACTTACAAAAAGACGAGCGGGCTCATGACTTCCATAGCTGGTCGCGGCTGAACCCAGAACCCTGGGGGGACTCCACTGTTGACCCAAGTCAACCCAGCTGGGACTTGATGGTAGTGCCTTAGTGTGTTCTCTGACAGCACTCTTCCAAACGATGGAACCGTCGTGGCTCCACATTGGAAGGGGTGGGTTTCAGGGGCCGTCGTCATCTTGAACTCTGAGGTCAAGTCTTTCTCTAACTGCTCGACATCAACCTCTTCAATGAGTTTGAGCAAGAGCAGATCGTCTTGAGCAGCAGAGTCCAAATCAGGAGCAGACGGAAGGTCCCCGATCATGGACAGGAACGTGGAGTGGACTGTGTCCGACTCCGTGCTTGGATCAGTCCACTCGGACGAGAAGCTGCTCAGATCGATAGTGACGAGGTCCATTGTTGAAATCATCTGTACAATAGATTATTGATCAGATAAAATATGTTTAAACCAAAATTAAAACATAAACCTTAACTGTTGAAACAGCACTTTCTAGGCAACGTGTATTATTGTGATGTTACTAACAATGATCTGTGGTAATAAACTGTACAATAATTGTACTACTTGTACAAATAAATACATTTATATTTATAATATCTCTTGCTGTTTTAGTTAACATGTCAAAGTAATTAAGTTACTGCCTAATTCAAACGAGTCATTTACATTTAAATTACATTAAAAGTATTTTTTATTGACGTGTGTGTTGAGTGACGTTGGATCAGTTGTGGGATTGTTAGCAAAAATGTGGCTAAAGCAGAACTAAGATGGACTCAATTGGAAAAGGTGATACTTACCGAAGGTCCGATGCGAAATACGGTAAATCCAGGTGGAAATTACATTTTATATCGCTTCGATAAAGACGCATTAAAGGCCTCGTGTACGTCATCAATGACGCAGGTTCAGGTGTCAGCCAATCAGAAGCGAGCGTTCGTCCACTTGCAGGTGTCATCGCCGTCATGTTTTCGTACATCGGTGAGGACTCGATGTTCCGTGAGTGACCGTTTTTTGTTGTTTATTTGTTTCATTTCTTAAAAGATTTGTTTGTTACCTTCTCTTCGAAGTTTTTGATTCAAGTTTGTACTTGTCACGCGGCTAACACTAAAACTAGCCGTTACACTTGTCAACGTTGACCAGACAACCTTTTTATCCTGTTGAGATCCTTGTGTCGCTACACGGGGAAATAAACATCTCACTATCGTCGATATGGTTTAATAAATCTATCAATTTGGCTTATTATTTTCGAAGCTTATTCATTTATTTAATCCAACCTCTGTAGCATGACGTTAGCATGTAGCTAAGCTAATGCCGCCTTATTTCACCTAATTTTTCGCCCATGTATCACTCACTACCAGAACCTAGTAGATAAAGGTTAGTTAATAAACAGCGATTGTAATTGAAATTTGCATTATTACTCGAAAACAACTTATTTAGGAGTAGTTTTCCGTTTTGTTTTTCAAATGGTGTCCAGCAGGGGGCAGTATCTCTGGTGTGACGCTAAAGTTTAAACCCAATTTACTTAATTAAATTTTGTTTTTTATTATATTAATGTTTTTGGTGCTGTTTCTTATTGTTAAATAATGTTTGTTTTTTACTATTATTTAAAGAATAGTGTCGCTACTCTCAGTCTGAAACGTGTTATGTCCATAAAGATCATTATTATTAATAATCATTGAGAAGCTCGAAAAGAACATGTGAGGACAGATCGTATCTGATAATAAGTTTTTATGTATCTATTACACATTTTTACATCATTTGGCTGCAGCAAACATAGATTAAAAATGTAAAATTACTTCATTTTCAATTTTAAGTAGAGAAACCAAACAGGAACACAACAAATTAGAACCGATTGAAGATCCAAATGTTTTTTTTCATAAAATAAGAATAACTAAACATGAGGTAAAAGTTGTTTTTGTTGAGAAGAAATGTCTATTTTCTGTTTTGTATTTACTTAATTATCCATTTACCATGAAACCTGAAAATTGAATCTTGTTTTTAATCATATTCCTTTTTGGTGCTGTTCTGGGTGCTGCTGCTCTCCTGCAGAAGATCCTGGAGGTGGATATAAATCTGCCGGTGGTAAAGGTCGAGCAGATGACCCGCCGCTCCTGATTCCATTTCTGGCGTCAGTCTCACAAGCTTAGTTTGAACGTCAGTCTGAACAGCTAGTAGATGCTTTTCAAGGTTCGTATCATCTTTCACTTCCATCCCTTTGAACTGTTGATCCACAAATGTGTCAATGACTTTAATTTCCTCCTTAGGATCTTCATCATCTGATAGTAGAAATCCTTGTCCTGCGACGACAACTTCCGCCACTGTACAAACAGGAAAACAGGTCGTCAAACAAGAGCTTTTCGGACTTGTACAAATCTGGCTGTGTTTTAGACACTCACCATGTGCCCCAGGAGGGTGTTGGTCTCTGCATCTTCAGGCTTCATCGTGTTTTTCACTTTCTCCCTGTGCTCCCTCATGAACACCATGAAGGCGTTCGCTGGTCTCTTGACATAGGTTTTTCTGGCCCCACAGCATCTGGTGGAACATCAGATCATTGCCATTAGATCTATGTTATGAGTTAAGTGTGGGTTGTTGCTGGAATGAGATAGAAAAATGATATTTAGAATCAGAATTAATATAAAAAAAATGTACAAAAAGGAGGCAAAACTTGTGTGACACTTACAAAAAGGCGAGAGGGTTCATGGTTGGCACTGCTGGAACATTCTGGAGACACAAACACGAAGAAGGTCATGAACAGCTACTACATCAACAGTTGACAGTTGATCAGCCACTGTCCTGCTGTTGGAAAACAACGTGTTGTTCGTACGTGTTTCCATGTATGAAGGGATGAATCATCATCGGTGGAAGCTTCACCCAGAACCACGGGGGGCGCCACCGTCGATCCATCTCCCTCCTGTCTGGACCGGATAGTTCTGCCCGACAGTGTTCTCCGACAGCACCGGTGGCTCCAGGGCCTCGACTTCATCGAGGAGTTTCATCAACTCCTCAAAGTCAATTTGAGGAGCAGAGTTGGAATCTGACAGAAGATCCCCGAACATTTCCTGGAGCGTTGAGACGACAGTGTCCAACTCTTCACTGGGATCGGTCCACGCCGGAGAGAAACTGCTCGGATTCGGAACAACGAAGTCCATCGTGGAAAGCATCTGTGAAATAGTTAGAAAATGTCATTTATAATTCTTTAATAAATACTCTGAGCAGAAACGTGTCTTTACCTTCTTCAGACGTCTGGAGATACAAGGTGTAAAATATTCTGTTGAACCTGAGATGAAGACAGAAAAAGGAAATTAAAAATATTGCCAGTGGCTCATAAATGAAAGTGTAAGGTGCTAATTTGACAAGGTTTATATTTAACACTTAATGAACAAACAGTTGAGAGCAGCTAGAAATGCAGTATATGTTGTCAGGTGCATTATTATGGGCTGTTTATGATCCAATCCACTGATAAAAATCTAAATATTACGTGGATTAACACAAAAAACAATGGATAAATATTTATTATTACAGTTCAGATGTCATTTTGAAAATATATTAAGCTAATAATTCAATCACATGACTTGTTTAATGTTGTTTTTTTATTTTAAAGTAATCAACTTGAATTCATTTTGACACACATACAGTCTTTATAATTTATTTCAACCTAATACTGGGGAAATTGACCATTTATAGTAAATAAACACATACAGTGGATCTTTATTGATAAATAAGTACAAATAAGTTTCAGATCAAATATTTTTTAACCAAAATTAAAACATAAACCTTAGCTGTTGAAACAACACTTTCTAGGCAACGTGTATTATTGGGATGTTGCTATGATCTATCTATGGTAATAAACTGTACAATTATTTTCCTACTTGTACAAATAAATACATTTATATTTATAATATCTCTTGCTGTTTTAATAAACATGTCAAAGTAATTAAGTTAATGCGTAATTCAAACGACTCATATACATTTAAATTACATTAAAAGTATATATACCATATATATATGGTATATATATACCATCTCTAGCCTCAAATCTGCAGGTGGCGTAGTTTAAAGTAACTTACTACTTCAACCAGGTGTCACCTCTCAGTGTCTACTCTCTGTGTCATCTCTCCCTGAAGCCCATCAACTTCCATCTCTCTGCCTCTGCACTACCACTTAGTCTGAAGCATGAAAATATTACTGTTTATAAATATACAAATATGTACATAGTTCACATTTTTCATGGTCTTCAGTTTTCCCATGGAATTATAATAACAGCGAAAGCCACCTGACCAAAAAGCATTCTATAAGAAACTGACAGTTTTTTTGTTTTTTCCTCATAAGGGAAGTTTTCTATTCCTGCCATCGATATTCAAAATCAAATGACTAAGACGCAAAAGAAAGAAGGAAAACATTGGGACATCATTCATTGATAGTCAACTCACCTCCACTCTTGCTCATCAACTTTCATCTCTCTCTCACCTCTTCCAGTAACTGTTGTTCCACTTTGTCTAGACATGAAAATATATTTGTTTAAATCTAAAAAAACATATTTTAGCCATTTTTCTGGTGACAAATACAGAAATGTTTACTTTTTTCTGACAACAAAACCAGATTGCTTAGCTGTAGCCATTTTTCTGGTGATAAAACATGATTATTTTAGTCAAATACAAACCGATCAACAATCTTTCTGTTAAATAAACATGAACGCTTGGAAGATACACCATGTGAGAGGAAATTCCCCTGAAGCTCGTACAGCAAATGAATATGGTTGTCTTGATAGAAGGAATGACGTCAATGCTAACTTAGCATTAACTTAAGACACACTTATGTTGTCTAGCTAGCTAGGACTTCACTTACCTCTCAATCCTCAGTGCTTTATCCCTGCTGCGGGCGAATAACGTTCTGATATCCATCTAGGAGTTATAGTTCCCCACAAATCAAAATCAAAATGATATATTTAACAAGTTGTTGTCAGCTAACGTTACCTCTCTCTCTCTCTCTCTCTCTCTCTCTGTTTTGTTGTTTAGTCCCACTAAGAGGGTGTAAGAAAGAGAAACGTGCGATGACATGCAGAAAACGGACACAAGGTGGCAGCACTTGCGGGCGACGGTATTCATGGCAATACTTCGCACAAGTGAAACCCAAGAGACTTGGTTCATGAGCACTTGTGGTCCGGTGTCGTTCATGTCCATTGTAATTCCAGGTTGGTTAAGAACTCTTTCTTTAATTCCTCTTACTTTAAACTGTTTATAAGGATTTTTGATATGACAGCTAAAATGGCGTCCGTGGCCGTAGTTAAATGCTTCTGTGTGTATTTTTCTTTTGACTCCTTGACTTTTGTGCGGTAATATTTAATATGTTAAAATAGTCGTGTGTGTGTGTTGTGTGAGTATGAATGAAATGAACATCTTCTGTACATAATGTACGATTATTATTCTTGATGAAAGAATGAAGGGTGTATGTTGGAAGTGAATGAATGATTGATAACGACAAAATGATTAGTGATTAAAAGACATGGTTTGTTCTCAAAGGAAAATTGTAAAATTGACATTTATGTAAATGTACTTTGAAAGTGGTTTTTAAACCATTGCTAATGCAAAAGAAAAAGAACAAAGGAAGAGTCACGATTGCAGTTTAATGAAAATATGTGAATAAAGATAATCCAAGAGACTTGGTTCATGAGCACTTGTGGTCCGGTGTCGTTCATGTCCATTGTAATTCCAGGATTATCATATCTGTCAGCGAAGGCCCTGCTGGGACCCGCTACATATTATTAGCTTCTCCAGCACTGAAACTAGTCAATAAATATATATTTTCATACACAATATTTTCTCTTTTTCGGTCAAAGAAAAAGAAAAAGTGCATTTTAGATTAACTTTTGAATATAATAACTGTGATTATAGTATCAACCTGAAGGTATAATTTTCAAATCATTAACGTTTGATCCTTGTTTATTTGGAATTACAATATAATGGATAAAAAGCTATGATATGATTTTTATTTTGTTTATGGGGATAATTAGAGTCTCCAGAACTGGAAATTGAACCCAGGAATTGTGTTGTCAGGGCGTCAAGGTGACCCCGAAGGCCCTAAAACAAATGTGTTTGTGGTATCCCTTGTGTTGTCTCTGGGTCAAGGTGAACAACCTCCACCACTTAGACTTAGACTTAGACTTAGACTGGACTTTATTGATCCCTTTGAGATGACACTCTCAGGGAAATTTCTGTTTTCCAGTAGTATAGAAGGAATAGAGAAAAAAAAATTGCATATTTGCTCACTTTTTAAAAGTTATTTTGAAACCGACTACACTGTGGAACATCTTTTCAGTTTTGTCTCGTTTTATTTTCATTTTCTAAAAGGTTGAAAGGAGAAACGACTATGAAGATCTATTGATTTAAAAAAAAAATTCAAAGTGAAAAGTCAAGTCAAGGTTAACACCTTTGAGGGTAGAGGCTCTAAACCGAGTCTCAGACGGATAAAAATGCCCCTCAATATAAAAAACGAAATTTGAATGAAAATGAAGTAATAAAATGACATATAGCTAAAACGAAGATAAATCAAAAATAATAAGGAAAATAAATTCAAAGATATCTTGTAAAAAAAGTTTTTTTATTGACCTTGCATGAAATTAATTAATTGAATTTTTGTTTGACCTGAAACTTTGACTTGGATTTAAATTGTGACCTTTATTCACAATAACACCTGGCAAAGTCATCCAAATGTTGCTGCCCTGGAATGAAGGTGCTGCATGAAAACTAGAAGCATGCTTGTGCAAACAACGAGACAAAAGTGAAGGTGAAAGTACGATGAGTGCGTGGGTGTGTGCACGCAAGGGGTGGGAGGAAAGTGGGAGGAGCCTGTAGCCTCAGAAATCCTCCAACTCTCAGAGGACCAGAGAGTAATTTCCCCGACTGTAACTTCCAGGAGCTCACATCAGCCAAAGGCTGCTTGGAAGAGAATCCTCTTAAAACGATCAAATCTGGTGAGTAGGATGTTTGCGTTAACAATGTGTTTTGAATTTCTGTGTAAATGTAAATGTATTTTAACATAAAATCTGGCTGAGGATAGGAGTTGAAATTGATAATGTTTGTCAGTTTAGTGCCAAGTCAAGGTCAGCGGCGTCACACATGCCACCGATCCCAGAGGGAAGCCCAGCCGGAGGTTGGAGGTTCCCCAAAATATGGCCAGTCAGCAAAGGTCAGAAGGAACGCTCAATATCTAACCACTTATTTGTTTCTCTTCCAGTCGTCTCTTTTGACCAAGACCTGGAGCAATCTCACTTTTACGAGGCAGCTCTTCAGCTGGTGGACAAAGAGAAGCTTCTGTTTGGTCAATCAGAGGAAGACAAAAAAGTCCTCAAGCTTGTTTCGGACCAGAAAATCCTGGAGACTCTCGTGATCCAGACCATAAAAGAGTCTCTGAAGGGGGAACAAGATGCGGCCGTGTTAGCGTCCGCCGTGAAAGCAGTCCAGCTGCAGGAGGAGCAGGACCAACTGGTGGATCAAATGGCCAGGTCGGCGCCATCCTGGAGGCCGAGCAGATGGAGGCAACAACACGACCAAGTGCTCACCAGCCTGGTGGAGGAGCGAATGGAGAACCCGTCGGCCTCAGCAGTCCGGTGAAGCAGAACTGCCTCCAGGCGAAGATCCACAGCATGGGCCTGCAGATGAAGGAGGACCTGCTGACGGTCATGAAGGTGGTCAAGAGCTGCTACCCTCCGGAGATGGACATCTGTCAGTTCTATGCCGAGCTGTACCACCAGTAAATGAGCAAAGGCTTGGAGGAGATTGCAGAGTTCGGGCTGGGGGATGAGGACTGCAAGTTCCTGCTGCAATGGGTCACTGACTATTATCCTGGGTAAGTTGCCCGTCCAACTCCCCACCAATGCTATTCCTACCTTGAACTTCCTTCTTTGTTTTTAACTGGAAATTAAAGTGATTTTATATTTATCAATATAATATTCTTATTCTATAAGACTGTTTAAGAACCCTCATTTGGCGCCAGAGATCAACTTTGAGGCTCTAGGAAGTCTGCTGCCTGACCACATGGTGGCGTCGCTGCAGGAGCAGTACCTGAGCAAACAACAGGTATATTTACACATTAACTACACAGTAATATAAGCCTGTAAAACATTATTGAAGAATAAGATAAAAAAAAAAAACATTTTCCAAGCATTGTTATTTTGTTTTAGGTTGTAAAATTTGATAGTATAAAGTGAATTTTTTTTTTTTTTTCAAGAAAATTTGGTCAAGACAAGAAAAAACATGTAATTTACCATTTGTTTATTATAAATATAAGTTGTATAAATTGACTCCACCCCTTACAATATGACTTAATTTAGTAACTAGTGAATTGTTTCATTGAAGACAACTTTGATGGGCAAGACAAAAGTAATTTCCATTCATTATTCATTCATCATCAGGTTTGAATTGAAGGTCAGTTAATGAATTGTTTTTTTTGCATATAGAGTTTGATATTTTGATTCCAATAATTAAAAAATCTGAATTTCCATATTCCATAAACCAGGGTCACAAAGTGCTTAAACAACAAAACAATACACAGTTAAAATACCTACAAATTAAAAAAGTATTTAAAAAAAAAGTTCTTTCTTAAAACCTTTTTTTTTCAAATGTATTTTCTGTTCGATTGTTGTCATTTTGAACAGGCATGGTTGACTGATTTGACAGCATTGCAGTTATATATTTCTGACACAGGGGGAGCCAACATTTTTTTTTTCAAACTTACGTATTATGACTTTAACAACCTTTGGAACAAATATTTTTATAGATAAGATGTCTCGGATGATCTTTAACACTTTTCTATTTATACACCTAAGATTGTAGGATTTAATCATAACTCGTGATTGATAACGTATCAAGTTTTTTTGGTTTGATCAGGCAGAGATGACGACGTTCATCAGTCAAGTCCTGGCGGAAGCGAGGGAATCGTGGAAAAGCGAGCCGACAAAGAAGGACGGAAGCTTCACCATGTCCTATGACATCATTCAGGTATTTGAAAAAAAAGGATTCTTTTGGCTAAATCTAGTAGCGGTAACGTTTCAAACCATGACTTCATTTTCACACTTCAGCTCATCAACGGAATGCTGACCTCAGCGGGAATGGTCGTGGGTGATAGAGAGAAGGTCCAGTGTATAACTTGAACTGAGCGACTCGCTGTGCAAGTAACGTCTCTCACGTCAAAAGAAAAAAGATTCAAATGAATTAATGTTTTAGTTTCAAGGACTTCCAGGAGGACGTCATGAAGCAAAACAAGTGGAGCAGAAAACCGTTCATCAAAGCCAACCTCGGATGGATTCAACAATTCAGGTGGAGCCTCCGACTTCAGGGTGTGACCGCGAGGTGGTCATGTGACTCAACTGTCATGTGTCTGCAGGGATTTTATTTTGAAGAAGAGCTCCATGATCCTGGACGACGTCCGAGAGAGATGCATGAGCGTCCTGGCCGACATGAAACAATCGGCGCACCAGTTCCTACTGAGCCCGGTCCACCAGGCGCTCAAGGTGAGTGTCAATAACAGACGTACAGGTGATCAAAATAAAAATCCATCACTTGTGTCGCCCCAGCCAAACCACAGAAAGCTTGGAACCCACGATTGGCTGCACTCGTCAACGTTCGACAAGATGATCATCCCCTGAATCTTCTCACCAGGTATTAAAAAAGAGCTAAAAAAAACAAGTTTTCACGAGCTAAGACTCATGATCCGTGTCTTCAGGAGTTGATCGGACAGCTGCACCAGGAGGTGACGGTGGAATACGTCAGACGGCTGCTGAAGGGAGACGTGAAGCTGAGGAGTCGGGCTCAGCAGCAGGAGGCCTTCGACAGAGTGACGAGCGACGCCGACACTTTACAACGTTGGTTCAGTGATCAGGTGAGAAACTGTGGTGAAACTATGGACGTAGTTCAGTGACATTAGAATATGTTGAATTTAACCTTAAACTTGTTTTTATTGAAATGTTTTTGTTTAAGCATTTAATTGTTTCTTTTAAATAATTGAATTCAATAATGTGTATATATCGAAAGGTTGATTTTGTGGTTACAATTTTTTGAATACTTTCAAAATGAATTAATTGTTTTTTTACTGTAGAGTTTGATATTTTAATTCCAATAATTCAAAAATACATTTTCTGATTTCTATTTTATTTTTAATCGTAGCCTAAACAAAACATAAACATTCATTATATTTATAGTTATTTAAAAGGCTACCAATTGAACTATAATATAAATGACCTTTATATGTTGAATTATTAAAGAAATCAAATCGATCTTTTTGTAAAAGAAAAGTAATTAATTTAAAGCTGCTGGAGTTGAGTGTATCCTCTTGTCCTCAGTTATCTCACGGGATTTCATTGTTCCTTTAGCGCTGATGACATTATGATTGATGCCATGAAAACCGATATTGTAAAATGAAACAGGGTGTGTTTGGTTTCATGCAATACATTTTTGTAAGAATTCTGACCCACTCTAGTAGAAGAACTCACATTTCTCCAATCCTTAAAACTCTTCAATGGCTGTCAGTTTCTCAATGGCTGCCAGTTTCTTTCAAGATCAATTTGAAATTTCTGGTTCTTACTTTAAGAGCTATTCATGGTCTAGCCTCGAAAAGCGCTTTACAAATAACACTTACTTACTTACTTACCTTTAAATATACTAATTATTGAAAAAGATTTTTAAATTAAAATAAATTCAACTTTTCAATATAAAAAAAACATTTAATTTAACTTTTCAAAGAGATAATTAAAAGCTTATTAAAACATGTGTGTGCAGGGGTCCAAAGAAAACTGGCTGAAGTAATACCTGGACATGATTGCGGGAGTGTTGAGCCTCCAGGATGTTCCGGCCATACAGATGCAAGTCGTCACACTGGCCTCCTCGTATCCCCACCTCAGGTACCAAAATACAAACTTTATCAGGACGAGTATAAAGTCCAGACCAAAAGATCGATGCCATTTTAGAATAACCTGCCATTTATCGAATCGTGTCCATTTCTTTCCAGTGAAAAACACGTGTCCGCTCTACTGAAACTCAAGACAAACATCTCCAGGGAGGACCGACAGACGGTGAAAAGTATTCTGAACGATACGTTAAGAGAAATCAAAGTGTCCCCTACTCATGTTTTCTTCTTTAAAATTATCATTCCAAATTCCAATAAATACTGCAGATTAATCCCTTGAAATTTTAATTAATTTATGTTCTTGCTCATGTGGCCACAATATTTTTAAGGGATGATATTTGAAAATAAAAGTGTATATTTCTTAATATAATATTTGGAAATGTTGTGTATTGTTTACAAGGCAACTTGTACATTGTAAATATTTGAAAATACTTATGTTTTTTCTAAATTAAAAATGTTTGGAATAAAGGGTGGACTTTTTTTTTTTTTTAGAAAAGAGAACGGATTGTCTTGCGTTTCATTTTTAAAATCAAGGGACAAGAGAAAGGGACAATTTCTCATATCCTGCAAGTGTTCCTTCAAATTTAATAAGTTTAATAAGTTTTCCTGTTTTTGTAAAATATACTTTATAGGACTATTAGCTTTTTAGGATTCAGTTTATCCGTCAAACAGAGTTTTATTTTGGTGGGACACGACCCGTAAATGGCTCTTTACACAATAAAGGTTGTCGAGCCCTGATGTAGACAACATCATCTGCTGCATTCAAAAAGACTTTTTGATTAAAAATAATTTATTTACACTCAACATATGTACAGCAGTTAAAACGGCGGCTTTAGATGATAAGATTCTTCTTCTTTCTCTCCCTCTTGTGTTTCCTTCCCTGCACACAGAGAAACAAAAAGATTAACAAAACACTTACCAAAAGAGAAAGAGAGAAAATAAAGTTATTTACATAATTATTGCCCGCCGACCAGTCTGGGTGTTTCTCGGCGTGGATTCTTCTCTCATCCTTTGCCATCCCATAGTATAAATCCTTGTCTGGAGACGACAACTTCCGCCACTGTAGAAACAGGGAAAACAGGTCGTCAAACAAGAGCTTTTCGGACTTGTTCAAATCTGGCTGTGTTCTAGACACTCACCATGTGCCCCAGGATGGTGTTGGTCTCGGCACTATCTTTAGGCTTCATCGTGTTTTTTACCATCTGCCTGTTCTCCCTCATGAACACCATGAAGGCGTTCGCTGGTCTCTTGACGTACGGTCTGGCCCCACAGCATCTGGTGGAACATCAGATCATTGCCATTAGATCTATGTTATGAGTTAAGTGTGCATTTAATTGAATCAAACGTGAGGACTAACGTGGAAGAGCAGGCCTGAGGCGGAGAAGGAGCGCGGCTGGAGGTCTTCTGGATGTTCTGATTGTTGCTAGAATGAAAAGGAAAGTTAATTTCAAGACGATATTTAAGACGTGGAGTTGGATATGAACATGTGTGACACTTACAAAAAGACGAGCGGGCTCATGACTTCCACAGCTGGTCGCGGCTGAACCCAGAACCCTGGGGGGACTCCACTGTTGACCCAAGTCAACCCAGCTGGGACTTGATGGTAGTGCCTTAGTGTGTTCTCTGACAGCACTCGTCCAAACGATGGAACCGTCGTGGCTCCACATTGGAAGGGGTGGGTTTCAGGGGCCGTCGTCATCTTGAACTCTGAGGTCAAGTCTTTCTCTAACTGCTCGACATCAACCTCTTCAATGAGTTTGAGCAAGAGCAGATCGTCTTGAGCAGCAGAGTCCAAATCAGGAGCAGACGGAAGGTCCCCGATCATGGACAGGAACGTGGAGTGGACTGTGTCCGACTCCGTGCTTGGATCAGTCCACTCGGACGAGAAGCTGCTCAGATCGATAGTGACGAGGTCCATTGTTGAAATCATCTGTACAATAGATTATTGATCAGATAAAATATGTTTAAACCAAAATTAAAACATAAACCTTAACTGTTGAAACAGCACTTTCTAGGCAACGTGTATTATTGTGATGTTACTAACAATGATCTGTGGTAATAAACTGTACAATAATTGTACTACTTGTACAAATAAATACATTTATATTTATAATATCTCTTGCTGTTTTAGTTAACATGTCAAAGTAATTAAGTTACTGCCTAATTCAAACGAGTCATTTACATTTAAATTACATTAAAAGTATTTTTTATTGACGTGTGTGTTGAGTGACGTTGGATCAGTTGTGGGATTGTTAGCAAAAATGTGGCTAAAGCAGAACTAAGATGGACTCAATTGGAAAAGGTGATACTTACCGAAGGTCCGATGCGAAATACGGTAAATCCAGGTGGAAATTACATTTTATATCGCTTCGATAAAGACGCATTAAAGGCCTCGTGTACGTCATCAATGACGCAGGTTCAGGTGTCAGCCAATCAGAAGCGAGCGTTCGTCCACTTGCAGGTGTCATCGCCGTCATGTTTTCGTACATCGGTGAGGACTCGATGTTCCGTGAGTGACCGTTTTTTGTTGTTTATTTGTTTCATTTCTTAAAAGATTTGTTTGTTACCTTCTCTTCGAAGTTTTTGATTCAAGTTTGTACTTGTCACGCGGCTAACACTAAAACTAGCCGTTACACTTGTCAACGTTGACCAGACAACCTTTTTATCCTGTTGAGATCCTTGTGTCGCTACACGGGGAAATAAACATCTCACTATCGTCGATATGGTTTAATAAATCTATCAATTTGGCTTATTATTTTCGAAGCTTATTCATTTATTTAATCCAACCTCTGTAGCATGACGTTAGCATGTAGCTAAGCTAATGCCGCCTTATTTCACCTAATTTTTCGCCCATGTATCACTCACTACCAGAACCTAGTAGATAAAGGTTAGTTAATAAACAGCGATTGTAATTGAAATTTGCATTATTACTCGAAAACAACTTATTTAGGAGTAGTTTTCCGTTTTGTTTTTCAAATGGTGTCCAGCAGGGGGCAGTATCTCTGGTGTGACGCTAAAGTTTAAACCCAATTTACTTAATTAAATTTTGTTTTTTATTATATTAATGTTTTTGGTGCTGTTTCTTATTGTTAAATAATGTTTGTTTTTTACTATTATTTAAAGAATAGTGTCGCTACTCTCAGTCTGAAACGTGTTATGTCCATAAAGATCATTATTATTAATAATCATTGAGAAGCTCGAAAAGAACATGTGAGGACAGATCGTATCTGATAATAAGTTTTTATGTATCTATTACACATTTTTACATCATTTGGCTGCAGCAAACATAGATTAAAAATGTAAAATTACTTCATTTTCAATTTTAAGTAGAGAAACCAAACAGGAACACAACAAATTAGAACCGATTGAAGATCCAAATGTTTTTTTTCATAAAATAAGAATAACTAAACATGAGGTAAAAGTTGTTTTTGTTGAGAAGAAATGTCTATTTTCTGTTTTGTATTTACTTAATTATCCATTTACCATGAAACCTGAAAATTGAATCTTGTTTTTAATCATATTCCTTTTTGGTGCTGTTCTGGGTGCTGCTGCTCTCCTGCAGAAGATCCTGGAGGTGGATATAAATCTGCCGGTGGTAAAGGTCGAGCAGATGACCCGCCGCTCCTGATTCCATTTCTGGCGTCAGTCTCACAAGCTTAGTTTGAACGTCAGTCTGAACAGCTAGTAGATGCTTTTCAAGGTTCGTATCATCTTTCACTTCCATCCCTTTGAACTGTTGATCCACAAATGTGTCAATGACTTTAATTTCCTCCTTAGGATCTTCATCATCTGATAGTAGAAATCCTTGTCCTGCGACGACAACTTCCGCCACTGTACAAACAGGAAAACAGGTCGTCAAACAAGAGCTTTTCGGACTTGTACAAATCTGGCTGTGTTTTAGACACTCACCATGTGCCCCAGGAGGGTGTTGGTCTCTGCATCTTCAGGCTTCATCGTGTTTTTCACTTTCTCCCTGTTCTCCCTCATGAACACCATGAAGGCGTTCGCTGGTCTCTTGACATAGGTTTTTCTGGCCCCACAGCATCTGGTGGAACATCAGATCATTGCCATTAGATCTATGTTATGAGTTAAGTGTGGGTTGTTGCTGGAATGAGATAGAAAAATGATATTTAGAATCAGAATTAATATAAAAAAAATGTACAAAAAGGAGGCAAAACTTGTGTGACACTTACAAAAAGGCGAGAGGGTTCATGGTTGGCACTGCTGGAACATTCTGGAGACACAAACACGAAGAAGGTCATGAACAGCTACTACATCAACAGTTGACAGTTGATCAGCCACTGTCCTGCTGTTGGAAAACAACGTGTTGTTCGTACGTGTTTCCATGTATGAAGGGATGAATCATCATCGGTGGAAGCTTCACCCAGAACCACGGGGGGCGCCACCGTCGATCCATCTCCCTCCTGTCTGGACCGGATAGTTCTGCCCGACAGTGTTCTCCGACAGCACCGGTGGCTCCAGGGCCTCGACTTCATCGAGGAGTTTCATCAACTCCTCAAAGTCAATTTGAGGAGCAGAGTTGGAATCTGACAGAAGATCCCCGAACATTTCCTGGAGCGTTGAGACGACAGTGTCCAACTCTTCACTGGGATCGGTCCACGCCGGAGAGAAACTGCTCGGATTCGGAACAACGAAGTCCATCGTGGAAAGCATCTGTGAAATAGTTAGAAAATGTCATTTATAATTCTTTAATAAATACTCTGAGCAGAAACGTGTCTTTACCTTCTTCAGACGTCTGGAGATACAAGGTGTAAAATATTCTGTTGAACCTGAGATGAAGACAGAAAAAGGAAATTAAAAATATTGCCAGTGGCTCATAAATGAAAGTGTAAGGTGCTAATTTGACAAGGTTTATATTTAACACTTAATGAACAAACAGTTGAGAGCAGCTAGAAATGCAGTATATGTTGTCAGGTGCATTATTATGGGCTGTTTATGATCCAATCCACTGATAAAAATCTAAATATTACGTGGATTAACACAAAAAACAATGGATAAATATTTATTATTACAGTTCAGATGTCATTTTGAAAATATATTAAGCTAATAATTCAATCACATGACTTGTTTAATGTTGTTTTTTTATTTTAAAGTAATCAACTTGAATTCATTTTGACACACATACAGTCTTTATAATTTATTTCAACCTAATACTGGGGAAATTGACCATTTATAGTAAATAAACACATACAGTGGATCTTTATTGATAAATAAGTACAAATAAGTTTCAGATCAAATATTTTTTAACCAAAATTAAAACATAAACCTTAGCTGTTGAAACAACACTTTCTAGGCAACGTGTATTATTGGGATGTTGCTATGATCTATCTATGGTAATAAACTGTACAATTATTTTCCTACTTGTACAAATAAATACATTTATATTTATAATATCTCTTGCTGTTTTAATAAACATGTCAAAGTAATTAAGTTAATGCGTAATTCAAACGACTCATATACATTTAAATTACATTAAAAGTATATATACCATATATATATGGTATATATATACCATCTCTAGCCTCAAATCTGCAGGTGGCGTAGTTTAAAGTAACTTACTACTTCAACCAGGTGTCACCTCTCAGTGTCTACTCTCTGTGTCATCTCTCCCTGAAGCCCATCAACTTCCATCTCTCTGCCTCTGCACTACCACTTAGTCTGAAGCATGAAAATATTACTGTTTATAAATATACAAATATGTACATAGTTCACATTTTTCATGGTCTTCAGTTTTCCCATGGAATTATAATAACAGCGAAAGCCACCTGACCAAAAAGCATTCTATAAGAAACTGACAGTTTTTTTGTTTTTTCCTCATAAGGGAAGTTTTCTATTCCTGCCATCGATATTCAAAATCAAATGACTAAGACGCAAAAGAAAGAAGGAAAACATTGGGACATCATTCATTGATAGTCAACTCACCTCCACTCTTGCTCATCAACTTTCATCTCTCTCTCACCTCTTCCAGTAACTGTTGTTCCACTTTGTCTAGACATGAAAATATATTTGTTTAAATCTAAAAAAACATATTTTAGCCATTTTTCTGGTGACAAATACAGAAATGTTTACTTTTTTCTGACAACAAAACCAGATTGCTTAGCTGTAGCCATTTTTCTGGTGATAAAACATGATTATTTTAGTCAAATACAAACCGATCAACAATCTTTCTGTTAAATAAACATGAACGCTTGGAAGATACACCATGTGAGAGGAAATTCCCCTGAAGCTCGTACAGCAAATGAATATGGTTGTCTTGATAGAAGGAATGACGTCAATGCTAACTTAGCATTAACTTAAGACACACTTATGTTGTCTAGCTAGCTAGGACTTCACTTACCTCTCAATCCTCAGTGCTTTATCCCTGCTGCGGGCGAATAACGTTCTGATATCCATCTAGGAGTTATAGTTCCCCACAAATCAAAATCAAAATGATATATTTAACAAGTTGTTGTCAGCTAACGTTACCTCTCTCTCTCTCTCTCTCTCTCTCTCTCTGTTTTGTTGTTTAGTCCCACTAAGAGGGTGTAAGAAAGAGAAACGTGCGATGACATGCAGAAAACGGACACAAGGTGGCAGCACTTGCGGGCGACGGTATTCATGGCAATACTTCGCACAAGTGAAACCCAAGAGACTTGGTTCATGAGCACTTGTGGTCCGGTGTCGTTCATGTCCATTGTAATTCCAGGTTGGTTAAGAACTCTTTCTTTAATTCCTCTTACTTTAAACTGTTTATAAGGATTTTTGATATGACAGCTAAAATGGCGTCCGTGGCCGTAGTTAAATGCTTCTGTGTGTATTTTTCTTTTGACTCCTTGACTTTTGTGCGGTAATATTTAATATGTTAAAATAGTCGTGTGTGTGTGTTGTGTGAGTATGAATGAAATGAACATCTTCTGTACATAATGTACGATTATTATTCTTGATGAAAGAATGAAGGGTGTATGTTGGAAGTGAATGAATGATTGATAACGACAAAATGATTAGTGATTAAAAGACATGGTTTGTTCTCAAAGGAAAATTGTAAAATTGACATTTATGTAAATGTACTTTGAAAGTGGTTTTTAAACCATTGCTAATGCAAAAGAAAAAGAACAAAGGAAGAGTCACGATTGCAGTTTAATGAAAATATGTGAATAAAGATAATCCAAGAGACTTGGTTCATGAGCACTTGTGGTCCGGTGTCGTTCATGTCCATTGTAATTCCAGGATTATCATATCTGTCAGCGAAGGCCCTGCTGGGACCCGCTACATATTATTAGCTTCTCCAGCACTGAAACTAGTCAATAAATATATATTTTCATACACAATATTTTCTCTTTTTCGGTCAAAGAAAAAGAAAAAGTGCATTTTAGATTAACTTTTGAATATAATAACTGTGATTATAGTATCAACCTGAAGGTATAATTTTCAAATCATTAACGTTTGATCCTTGTTTATTTGGAATTACAATATAATGGATAAAAAGCTATGATATGATTTTTATTTTGTTTATGGGGATAATTAGAGTCTCCAGAACTGGAAATTGAACCCAGGAATTGTGTTGTCAGGGCGTCAAGGTGACCCCGAAGGCCCTAAAACAAATGTGTTTGTGGTATCCCTTGTGTTGTCTCTGGGTCAAGGTGAACAACCTCCACCACTTAGACTTAGACTTAGACTTAGACTGGACTTTATTGATCCCTTTGAGATGACACTCTCAGGGAAATTTCTGTTTTCCAGTAGTATAGAAGGAATAGAGAAAAAAAAATTGCATATTTGCTCACTTTTTAAAAGTTATTTTGAAACCGACTACACTGTGGAACATCTTTTCAGTTTTGTCTCGTTTTATTTTCATTTTCTAAAAGGTTGAAAGGAGAAACGACTATGAAGATCTATTGATTTAAAAAAAAAATTCAAAGTGAAAAGTCAAGTCAAGGTTAACACCTTTGAGGGTAGAGGCTCTAAACCGAGTCTCAGACGGATAAAAATGCCCCTCAATATAAAAAACGAAATTTGAATGAAAATGAAGTAATAAAATGACATATAGCTAAAACGAAGATAAATCAAAAATAATAAGGAAAATAAATTCAAAGATATCTTGTAAAAAAAGTTTTTTTATTGACCTTGCATGAAATTAATTAATTGAATTTTTGTTTGACCTGAAACTTTGACTTGGATTTAAATTGTGACCTTTATTCACAATAACACCTGGCAAAGTCATCCAAATGTTGCTGCCCTGGAATGAAGGTGCTGCATGAAAACTAGAAGCATGCTTGTGCAAACAACGAGACAAAAGTGAAGGTGAAAGTACGATGAGTGCGTGGGTGTGTGCACGCAAGGGGTGGGAGGAAAGTGGGAGGAGCCTGTAGCCTCAGAAATCCTCCAACTCTCAGAGGACCAGAGAGTAATTTCCCCGACTGTAACTTCCAGGAGCTCACATCAGCCAAAGGCTGCTTGGAAGAGAATCCTCTTAAAACGATCAAATCTGGTGAGTAGGATGTTTGCGTTAACAATGTGTTTTGAATTTCTGTGTAAATGTAAATGTATTTTAACATAAAATCTGGCTGAGGATAGGAGTTGAAATTGATAATGTTTGTCAGTTTAGTGCCAAGTCAAGGTCAGCGGCGTCACACATGCCACCGATCCCAGAGGGAAGCCCAGCCGGAGGTTGGAGGTTCCCCAAAATATGGCCAGTCAGCAAAGGTCAGAAGGAACGCTCAATATCTAACCACTTATTTGTTTCTCTTCCAGTCGTCTCTTTTGACCAAGACCTGGAGCAATCTCACTTTTACGAGGCAGCTCTTCAGCTGGTGGACAAAGAGAAGCTTCTGTTTGGTCAATCAGAGGAAGACAAAAAAGTCCTCAAGCTTGTTTCGGACCAGAAAATCCTGGAGACTCTCGTGATCCAGACCATAAAAGAGTCTCTGAAGGGGGAACAAGATGCGGCCGTGTTAGCGTCCGCCGTGAAAGCAGTCCAGCTGCAGGAGGAGCAGGACCAACTGGTGGATCAAATGGCCAGGTCGGCGCCATCCTGGAGGCCGAGCAGATGGAGGCAACAACACGACCAAGTGCTCACCAGCCTGGTGGAGGAGCGAATGGAGAACCCGTCGGCCTCAGCAGTCCGGTGAAGCAGAACTGCCTCCAGGCGAAGATCCACAGCATGGGCCTGCAGATGAAGGAGGACCTGCTGACGGTCATGAAGGTGGTCAAGAGCTGCTACCCTCCGGAGATGGACATCTGTCAGTTCTATGCCGAGCTGTACCACCAGTAAATGAGCAAAGGCTTGGAGGAGATTGCAGAGTTCGGGCTGGGGGATGAGGACTGCAAGTTCCTGCTGCAATGGGTCACTGACTATTATCCTGGGTAAGTTGCCCGTCCAACTCCCCACCAATGCTATTCCTACCTTGAACTTCCTTCTTTGTTTTTAACTGGAAATTAAAGTGATTTTATATTTATCAATATAATATTCTTATTCTATAAGACTGTTTAAGAACCCTCATTTGGCGCCAGAGATCAACTTTGAGGCTCTAGGAAGTCTGCTGCCTGACCACATGGTGGCGTCGCTGCAGGAGCAGTACCTGAGCAAACAACAGGTATATTTACACATTAACTACACAGTAATATAAGCCTGTAAAACATTATTGAAGAATAAGATAAAAAAAAAAAACATTTTCCAAGCATTGTTATTTTGTTTTAGGTTGTAAAATTTGATAGTATAAAGTGAATTTTTTTTTTTTTTTCAAGAAAATTTGGTCAAGACAAGAAAAAACATGTAATTTACCATTTGTTTATTATAAATATAAGTTGTATAAATTGACTCCACCCCTTACAATATGACTTAATTTAGTAACTAGTGAATTGTTTCATTGAAGACAACTTTGATGGGCAAGACAAAAGTAATTTCCATTCATTATTCATTCATCATCAGGTTTGAATTGAAGGTCAGTTAATGAATTGTTTTTTTTGCATATAGAGTTTGATATTTTGATTCCAATAATTAAAAAATCTGAATTTCCATATTCCATAAACCAGGGTCACAAAGTGCTTAAACAACAAAACAATACACAGTTAAAATACCTACAAATTAAAAAAGTATTTAAAAAAAAAGTTCTTTCTTAAAACCTTTTTTTTTCAAATGTATTTTCTGTTCGATTGTTGTCATTTTGAACAGGCATGGTTGACTGATTTGACAGCATTGCAGTTATATATTTCTGACACAGGGGGAGCCAACATTTTTTTTTTCAAACTTACGTATTATGACTTTAACAACCTTTGGAACAAATATTTTTATAGATAAGATGTCTCGGATGATCTTTAACACTTTTCTATTTATACACCTAAGATTGTAGGATTTAATCATAACTCGTGATTGATAACGTATCAAGTTTTTTTGGTTTGATCAGGCAGAGATGACGACGTTCATCAGTCAAGTCCTGGCGGAAGCGAGGGAATCGTGGAAAAGCGAGCCGACAAAGAAGGACGGAAGCTTCACCATGTCCTATGACATCATTCAGGTATTTGAAAAAAAAGGATTCTTTTGGCTAAATCTAGTAGCGGTAACGTTTCAAACCATGACTTCATTTTCACACTTCAGCTCATCAACGGAATGCTGACCTCAGCGGGAATGGTCGTGGGTGATAGAGAGAAGGTCCAGTGTATAACTTGAACTGAGCGACTCGCTGTGCAAGTAACGTCTCTCACGTCAAAAGAAAAAAGATTCAAATGAATTAATGTTTTAGTTTCAAGGACTTCCAGGAGGACGTCATGAAGCAAAACAAGTGGAGCAGAAAACCGTTCATCAAAGCCAACCTCGGATGGATTCAACAATTCAGGTGGAGCCTCCGACTTCAGGGTGTGACCGCGAGGTGGTCATGTGACTCAACTGTCATGTGTCTGCAGGGATTTTATTTTGAAGAAGAGCTCCATGATCCTGGACGACGTCCGAGAGAGATGCATGAGCGTCCTGGCCGACATGAAACAATCGGCGCACCAGTTCCTACTGAGCCCGGTCCACCAGGCGCTCAAGGTGAGTGTCAATAACAGACGTACAGGTGATCAAAATAAAAATCCATCACTTGTGTCGCCCCAGCCAAACCACAGAAAGCTTGGAACCCACGATTGGCTGCACTCGTCAACGTTCGACAAGATGATCATCCCCTGAATCTTCTCACCAGGTATTAAAAAAGAGCTAAAAAAAACAAGTTTTCACGAGCTAAGACTCATGATCCGTGTCTTCAGGAGTTGATCGGACAGCTGCACCAGGAGGTGACGGTGGAATACGTCAGACGGCTGCTGAAGGGAGACGTGAAGCTGAGGAGTCGGGCTCAGCAGCAGGAGGCCTTCGACAGAGTGACGAGCGACGCCGACACTTTACAACGTTGGTTCAGTGATCAGGTGAGAAACTGTGGTGAAACTATGGACGTAGTTCAGTGACATTAGAATATGTTGAATTTAACCTTAAACTTGTTTTTATTGAAATGTTTTTGTTTAAGCATTTAATTGTTTCTTTTAAATAATTGAATTCAATAATGTGTATATATCGAAAGGTTGATTTTGTGGTTACAATTTTTTGAATACTTTCAAAATGAATTAATTGTTTTTTTACTGTAGAGTTTGATATTTTAATTCCAATAATTCAAAAATACATTTTCTGATTTCTATTTTATTTTTAATCGTAGCCTAAACAAAACATAAACATTCATTATATTTATAGTTATTTAAAAGGCTACCAATTGAACTATAATATAAATGACCTTTATATGTTGAATTATTAAAGAAATCAAATCGATCTTTTTGTAAAAGAAAAGTAATTAATTTAAAGCTGCTGGAGTTGAGTGTATCCTCTTGTCCTCAGTTATCTCACGGGATTTCATTGTTCCTTTAGCGCTGATGACATTATGATTGATGCCATGAAAACCGATATTGTAAAATGAAACAGGGTGTGTTTGGTTTCATGCAATACATTTTTGTAAGAATTCTGACCCACTCTAGTAGAAGAACTCACATTTCTCCAATCCTTAAAACTCTTCAATGGCTGTCAGTTTCTCAATGGCTGCCAGTTTCTTTCAAGATCAATTTGAAATTTCTGGTTCTTACTTTAAGAGCTATTCATGGTCTAGCCTCGAAAAGCGCTTTACAAATAACACTTACTTACTTACTTACCTTTAAATATACTAATTATTGAAAAAGATTTTTAAATTAAAATAAATTCAACTTTTCAATATAAAAAAAACATTTAATTTAACTTTTCAAAGAGATAATTAAAAGCTTATTAAAACATGTGTGTGCAGGGGTCCAAAGAAAACTGGCTGAAGTAATACCTGGACATGATTGCGGGAGTGTTGAGCCTCCAGGATGTTCCGGCCATACAGATGCAAGTCGTCACACTGGCCTCCTCGTATCCCCACCTCAGGTACCAAAATACAAACTTTATCAGGACGAGTATAAAGTCCAGACCAAAAGATCGATGCCATTTTAGAATAACCTGCCATTTATCGAATCGTGTCCATTTCTTTCCAGTGAAAAACACGTGTCCGCTCTACTGAAACTCAAGACAAACATCTCCAGGGAGGACCGACAGACGGTGAAAAGTATTCTGAACGATACGTTAAGAGAAATCAAAGTGTCCCCTACTCATGTTTTCTTCTTTAAAATTATCATTCCAAATTCCAATAAATACTGCAGATTAATCCCTTGAAATTTTAATTAATTTATGTTCTTGCTCATGTGGCCACAATATTTTTAAGGGATGATATTTGAAAATAAAAGTGTATATTTCTTAATATAATATTTGGAAATGTTGTGTATTGTTTACAAGGCAACTTGTACATTGTAAATATTTGAAAATACTTATGTTTTTTCTAAATTAAAAATGTTTGGAATAAAGGGTGGACTTTTTTTTTTTTTTAGAAAAGAGAACGGATTGTCTTGCGTTTCATTTTTAAAATCAAGGGACAAGAGAAAGGGACAATTTCTCATATCCTGCAAGTGTTCCTTCAAATTTAATAAGTTTAATAAGTTTTCCTGTTTTTGTAAAATATACTTTATAGGACTATTAGCTTTTTAGGATTCAGTTTATCCGTCAAACAGAGTTTTATTTTGGTGGGACACGACCCGTAAATGGCTCTTTACACAATAAAGGTTGTCGAGCCCTGATGTAGACAACATCATCTGCTGCATTCAAAAAGACTTTTTGATTAAAAATAATTTATTTACACTCAACATATGTACAGCAGTTAAAACGGCGGCTTTAGATGATAAGATTCTTCTTCTTTCTCTCCCTCTTGTGTTTCCTTCCCTGCACACAGAGAAACAAAAAGATTAACAAAACACTTACCAAAAGAGAAAGAGAGAAAATAAAGTTATTTACATAATTATTGCCCGCCGACCAGTCTGGGTGTTTCTCGGCGTGGATTCTTCTCTCATCCTTTGCCATCCCATAGTATAAATCCTTGTCTGGAGACGACAACTTCCGCCACTGTAGAAACAGGGAAAACAGGTCGTCAAACAAGAGCTTTTCGGACTTGTTCAAATCTGGCTGTGTTCTAGACACTCACCATGTGCCCCAGGATGGTGTTGGTCTCGGCACTATCTTTAGGCTTCATGGTGTTTTTTACCATCTGCCTGTTCTCCCTCATGAACACCATGAAGGCGTTCGCTGGTCTCTTGACGTACGGTCTGGCCCCACAGCATCTGGTGGAACATCAGATCATTGCCATTAGATCTATGTTATGAGTTAAGTGTGCATTTAATTGAATCAAACGTGAGGACTAACGTGGAAGAGCAGGCCTGAGGCGGAGAAGGAGCGCGGCTGGAGGTCTTCTGGATGTTCTGATTGTTGCTAGAATGAAAAGGAAAGTTAATTTCAAGACGATATTTAAGACGTGGAGTTGGATATGAACATGTGTGACACTTACAAAAAGACGAGCGGGCTCATGACTTCCACAGCTGGTCGCGGCTGAACCCAGAACCCTGGGGGGACTCCACTGTTGACCCAAGTCAACCCAGCTGGGACTTGATGGTAGTGCCTTAGTGTGTTCTCTGACAGCACTCGTCCAAACGATGGAACCGTCGTGGCTCCACATTGGAAGGGGTGGGTTTCAGGGGCCGTCGTCATCTTGAACTCTGAGGTCAAGTCTTTCTCTAACTGCTCGACATCAACCTCTTCAATGAGTTTGAGCAAGAGCAGATCGTCTTGAGCAGCAGAGTCCAAATCAGGAGCAGACGGAAGGTCCCCGATCATGGACAGGAACGTGGAGTGGACTGTGTCCGACTCCGTGCTTGGATCAGTCCACTCGGACGAGAAGCTGCTCAGATCGATAGTGACGAGGTCCATTGTTGAAATCATCTGTACAATAGATTATTGATCAGATAAAATATGTTTAAACCAAAATTAAAACATAAACCTTAACTGTTGAAACAACACTTAGGAAACGTGTATTATTGTGATGTTACTAACAATGATCTGTGGTAATAAACTGTACAATAATTGTACTACTTGTACAAATAAATACATTTATATTTATAATATCTCTTGCTGTTTTAATTAACATGTCAAAGTAATTAAGTTACTGCCTAATTCAAACGAGTCATTTACATTTAAATTACATTAAAAGTATTTTTTATTGACGTGTGTGTTGAGTGACGTTGGATCAGTTGTGGGATTGTTAGCAAAAATGTGGCTAAAGCAGAACTAAGATGGACTCAATTGGAAAAGGTGATACTTACCGAAGGTCCGATGCGAAATACGGTAAATCCAGGTGGAAATTACATTTTATATCGCTTCGATAAAGACGCATTAAAGGCCTCGTGTACGTCATCATTGACGCAGGTTCAGGTGTCAGCCAATCAGAAGCGAGCGTTCGTCCACTTGCAGGTGTCATCGCCGTCATGTTTTCGTACATCGGTGAGGACTCGATGTTCCGTGAGTGACCGTTTTTTGTTGTTTATTTGTTTCATTTCTTAAAAGATTTGTTTGTTACCTTCTCTTCGAAGTTTTTGATTCAAGTTTGTACTTGTCACTCGGCTAACACTAAAACTAGCCGTTACACTTGTCAACGTTGACCACGACAACCTTTTTATCCTGTTGAGATCCTTGTGTCGCTACACGGGGAAATAAACATCTCACTATCGTCGATATGGTTTAATTAATCTATCAATTTGGCTTATTATTTTCGAAGCTTATTCGTTTATTTAATCCAACCTCTGTAGCATGACGTTAGCATGTAGCTAAGCTAATGCCGCCTTATTTCACCTAATTTTTCGCCCATGTATCACTCACTACCAGAACCTAGTAGATAAAGGTTAGTTAAGAAACAGCGATTGTAATTGAATTTTGCATTATTACTCGAAAACAACTTATTTAGGAGTAGTTTTCCGTTTTGTTTTTCAAATGGTGTCCAGCAGGGGGCAGTACCTCGGTGTGACGCCAAAGTCTAAACCCAATTTACTTAATTAAATCTTGTTTTTTATTATATTAATGTTTTTGGTGCTGTTTCTTATTGTTAAATAATGTTTGTTTTTTACTATTATTTAAAGAATAGTGTCGCTACTCTCAGTCTGAAACGTGTTATGTCCATAAAGATCATTATTATTAATAATCATTGAGAAGCTCGAAAAGAACATGTGAGGAAAGATCGTATTCGGTAAAAAGTTTTTATGTATCTATTACACATTTTTACATCATTTGGCTGCAGCAAACATAGATTAAAAATGTAAAATTACTTCATTTTCAATTTTAAGTAGAGAAACCAAACAGGAACACAACAAATTAGAACCGATTGAAGATCCAAATGTTTTTTTTCATAAAATAAGAATAACTAAACATGAGGTAAAAGTTGTTTTTGTTGAGAAGAAATGTCTATTTTCTGTTTTGTATTTACTTAATTATCCATTTACCATGAAACCTGAAAATTGAATCTTGTTTTTAATCATATTCCTTTTTGGTGCTGTTCTGGGTGCTGCTGCTCTCCTGCAGAAGATCCTGGAGGTGGATATAAATCTGCCGGTGGTGAAGGTCGAGCAGATGACCCGCCGCTCCTGATTCCATTTCTGGCGTCAGTCTCACAAGCTTAGTTTGAACGTCAGTCTGAACAGCTAGTAGATGCTTTTCAAGGTTCGTATCATCTTTCACTTCCATCCCTTTGAACTGTTGATCCACAAATGTGTCAATGACTTTAATTTCCTCCTTAGGATCTTCATCATCTGATAGTAGAAATCCTTGTCCTGCGACGACAACTTCCGCCACTGTATAAACAGGAAAACAGGTCGTCAAACAAGAGCTTTTCGGACTTGTACAAATCTGGCTGTGTTTTAGACACTCACCATGTGCCCCAGGAGGGTGTTGGTCTCTGCATCTTCAGGCTTCATCGTGTTTTTCACTTTCTCCCTGTTCTCCCTCATGAACACCATGAAGGCGTTCGGTGGTCTCTTGACATAGGGTTTTCTGGCCCCACAGCATCTGGTGGAACATCAGATCATTGCCATTAGATCTATGTTATGAGTTAAGTGTGGGTTGTTGCTGGAATGAGATAGAAAAATGATATTTAGAATCAGAATTAATATTAAAAAATGTACAAAAAGGAGACAAAACTTGTGTGACACTTGGAACATTCTGGAGACACAAACACGAAGAAGGTCATGAACAGCTACTACATCAACAGTTGACAGTTGATCAGCCACTGCTGTTGGAAAACAACGTGTTGTTCGTACGTGTTTCCATGTAAGAAGGGATGAATCATCATCGGTGGAAGCTGCACCCAGAACCCCGGGGGGGGGCCAACGTCGATCCATCTCCCTCCTGTCTGGACCGGATAGTTCTGCCCGACAGCACCGGTGGCTCCAGGGCCTCGACTTCATCGAGGAGTTTCATCAACTCCTCAAAGTCAATTTGAGGAGCAGAGTTGGAATCTGACGGAAGATCCCCGAATATTTCCTGGAGCGTTGAGGGTCCACGCCGGAGAGAAACTGCTCGGATTCGGAACAACGAAGTCCATCGTGGAAATCATCCGTGTAATAGTTTGAAAATGTCATTTATAATTCTTTAATAAATACTCTGAGCAGAAACGTGTCTTTACCTTCTTCAGACGTCTGGAGATACAAGGTGTAAAATACTCTGTTGAACCTGAGATGAAGACAGAAAAAGAAATTTAAAATATATTGCCAATGGCTCATAAATTAAAGTGTAAGGTGCTAATTTGACAAGGTTTATATTTAACACTTAATGAACAAACAGTTGAGAGCAGCTAGAAATGCAGTATATGTTGTCAGGTGCATTATTATGGGCTGTTTATGATCCAATCCACTGATAAAAATCGAAATATTATGTGGATTAACACAAAAAACAATGGATAAATATTTATTATTACAGTTCACGTCATTTTGAAAATATATTAGGCTAATAATTCAATCACATGACTTGTTTAATGTTGTTTTTTTATTTTAAAGTAATCAACTTGAATTAATTTTGACACACTTACAGTCTTTATAGTTTATTTCAACCTAATACTGGGGAAATTGACCATTTACAGTAAATAAACACATACAGTGGATCTTTATTGATAAATAAGTACAAATAAGTTTCAGATCAAATATTTTTTAACCAAAATTAAAACATAAACCTTAACTGTTGAAACAACACTTTCTAGGCAACATGTATTATTGGAATGTTACTAACAATGATCTGGGGTAATAGACTGTACAATTATTTTCCTACTTGTACAAATAAATACATTTATATTTATAATATTTCTTGCTGTTTTAGTTAACATGTCAAAGTAATAAAGTTATTGCGTAATTCAAACGATTCATATACATTCAAAATCACATTAAAAGTAGTTTTTATTGACATGTGTGTTGAGTGACGTTGGATCAGTTGTGGGATTTTTTAGCAAAAAAGTGCCTAAAGCAGAACTAAGATGGACTCAATTGGAAAAGGTGATACTTACCGAAGGTCTGATGCATTTTATATCACGTTGACACAATAAAGGCCTCCTTCACACTCCCTTTAGCTAAATAACGGACACACACAGCTTGCTGCTCGGTGTTGCCATCTCTAGCCTCAAATCTGCAGGTGGGGTAGTTTAAAGTAACTTACTACGTCAACCAGGTGTCACCTCTCAGTGTCTACTCTCTGTGACATCTCTCTCTGAAGCCCATCAACTTCCATCTCTCTGCCTCTGCACTCCGCTCCACTTAGTCTGAAGCAACATGAAAACATTACTGTTTATTAACGTACAAATATGTACATAGTTCAAATTTTTTATGGTCTTCAGTTTTCCCATGGAACTATAATAACAGTTTTTTAGTGATTAAAAGACATGGTTTGTTTGTCTAGACAAAGTGGAACAACAGTTACTGGGAGAGATGAAAGTTGATGAGCAAAAGCGGAGGTGAGTTGACTATCAATGAATGATGTCCCAATGTTTTCCTTCTTTTTTTTGCGTCAGTCATTTGATTTTGAATATCGATGGCAGAAATCTAAAACTTCCCATATGAGGAAAAAAGAAAAAACTGTCAGTTTCTTACAGAATGCATTTTGATCAGGTGACTTTTTGTCACAAGGAAGGATGGGATAACTTTGTAAACAGAGCAGCTTTCGCTGTTATTATAATTCCATGGGAAAACTGAAGACCATAAAAAATGTGAACTATGTACATATTTGTATATTTATAAACAGTAATATTTTCATGTTGCTTCAGACTAAGTGGTAGTGCAGAGGCAGAGAGATGGAAGTTGATGGGCTTCAGGGAGAGATGACACAGAGAGTAGACACTGAGAGGTGACACCTGGTTGAAGTAGTAAGTTACTTTAAACTACGCCACCTGCAGATTTGAGGCTAGAGATGGTATATATATACCATATATATATGGTATATATACTTTTAATGTAATTTAAATGTATATGAGTCGTTTGAATTACGCATTAACTTAATTACTTTGACATGTTTATTAAAACAGCAAGAGATATTATAAATATAAATGTATTTATTTGTACAAGTAGGAAAATAATTGTACAGTTTATTACCATAGATAGATCATAGTAACATCACAATAATACATGTTGCCTAGAAAGTGTTGTTTCAACAGTTAAGGTTTATGTTTTAATTTTGGTTAAAAAATATTTGATCTGAAACTTATTTGTACTTATTTATCAATAAAGATCCACTGTATGTGTTTATTTACTATAAATGGTCAATTTCCCCAGTATTAGGTTGAAATAAATTATAAAGACTGTATGTGTGTCAAAATGAATTCAAGTTGATTACTTTAAAATAAAAAAACAACATTAAACAAGTCATGTGATTGAATTATTAGCTTAATATATTTTCAAAATGACATCTGAACTGTAATAATAAATATTTATCCATTGTTTTTTGTGTTAATCCATGTAATATTTAGATTTTTATCAGTGGACTGGATCATAAACAGCCCATAATAATGCACCTGACAACATATACTGCATTTCTAGCTGCTCTCAACTGTTCATTCATTAAGTGTTAAATATAAACCTTGTCAAATTAGCACCTTACACTTTAATTTATGAGCAGCTGGCAATATTTTTAATTTCCTTTTTCTGTCTTCATCTCAGGTTCAACAGAATATTTTACACCTTGTATCTCCAGACGTCTGAAGAAGGTAAAGACACGTTTCTGCTCAGAGTATTTATTAAAGAATTATAAATTACATTTTCTAACTATTTCACAGATGCTTTCCACGATGGACTTCGTTGTTCCGAATCCGAGCCGTTTCTCTCCGGCGTGGACCGATCCCAGCGAAGAGTTGGACACTGTCCTCTCAACGCTCCAGGAAGTGTTCGGGGATCTTCCGTCAGATTCCAACTCTGCTCCTCAAATTGACTTTGAGGAGTTGATGAAACTCCTCGATGAAGTCGAGGCCCTGGAGCCACGAAAAGACTCGACCTCCGGACTTGTCGACACGACAACGTACGACATCAACCCGCTACAATGTGGAGCCCGACAGTGCCGTGTCGTATAGACCGGTGCTGTCGGAGAACACTGTCGGGCAGAACCATCCGGTCCAGACAGGAGGGAGATGGATCGACGTTGGCGCCCCCCCGGGGTTCTGGGTGCAGCTTCCACCGATGATGGCTCATCCCTTCTTACATGGAAACACGTACGAACAACACGTTGTTTTCCAACAGCAGGTCAGTGGCTGATCAACTGTCAACTGTTGATGTAGTAGCTGTTCATGACCTTCTTTGTGTTTGTGTCTCCAGAATGTTCCAGCAGTGCCAACCATGAACCCTCTCGCCTTTTTGCAAGTGTCACACAAGTTTTGTCTCCTTTTTGTACTATTAATTCTGATTCTAAATATCATTTTTCTATCTCATTCCAGCAACAACCAGAACGTCCAGCCGACCTCCGGCTTCGCTCCTTCTCTTCCTCCGGCCTGCACTTCCCAGTTAGTTCTCTCGCTTTTTTTACTTTTCCAAAAATGCAACCTTCACTCATAAAATTGATCTAATGTTGTCAATGATCTGATGCGGTTGTGGCAAAAAACCACCCTACGTCAAGAGACCCTGAACGCCTTCATGGTGTTCATGAGGGAGAACAGGGAGAAAGTGAAAAACACGATGAAGCCTAAAGATAGTGCCGAGACCAACACCATCCTGGGGCACATGGTGAGTGTCTAGAACACAGCCAGATTTGAACAAGTCCCAAAAGCTCTTGTTTGACGACCTGTTTTCCTGTTTCTACAGTGGCGGAAGTTGTCGTCTCCAGACAAGGATTTTTACTATGGGATGGCAAAGGATGAGAGAAGAATGCACGCCGAGAAACACCCAGACTGGTCAACGGGCAACAATTATGTAAATAACTTTATTTTCTCTCTTTCTCTTTTGGTAAGTGTTTTATTAATCTTTTTGTTTCTCTGTGTGCAGGGAAGGAAACACAAGAGGGAGAGAAAGAAGAAGAATCTTATCATCTAAAGCCGCCGTTTTAACTGCTGTACATATGTTGAGTGTAAATAAATTATTTTTAATCAAAAAGTCTTTTTGAATGCAGCAGATGATGTTGTCTACATCAGGGCTCGAGAGCCTTTATTGTTTATAGAGCCATTTACGGGACGTGTCCCGCCAAAATAAAACTCTGTTTGACGGATAAACTGAATGCTAAACAGCTAATAGTCCTATAAAGTATATTTTACAAAAACAGGAAAGAAAATTATGAACTAATAAATGGTCTGTTTTAAACATGTAGCATGTGTCTGAAAGTTTAACTCTTTATACTCCAGAAAACATTTGGGACAAATTAAAAAAATTAAAATAAAAAGCTAATGCTAGTGGCAGAGCTACTTCTAACTTCTAAACAATCAACTACTTATTCTAAACGTTTAAAAATGGTGCAGAAATTAAAAGAGAAATCTGGGGCCATCTTGTTACAAAGAAGTAGACGTTTCCCTCGTTTATGAGTTTAAATATACACTAAAAGTTCAACAGAGGTCCCGTATAAAGAGCTAGCAAGCTAAATGCTAAGTGGCTAACTCTTAATCCAGGACTGTCATATTTTAAGATAAATTAATAAAATAAATAGGAAACTATTTTTATGGACCATGACTGGAATGTGGGGCCATTCCCGGTCCTTCAGAGGGCTTTTCCTCTCCTCCTTTTCCCTGCAGCGGTGATTCTCAGCGGACGTGTTTACAGTAACTTCTGCTTCTGAAGTCTTCGCCAACTCGTCTCGGTTCAGCCATCATTCATAGTAAATAAAAACAAGGAAACAAGTTGGCTGAGAAGGCAGTACATCTTACATTGATGACGTCCAGGTATTGTTCTAGAACGGTGCGTCAATAACAACATTCATTTGACACCTCGGCACATGACATTAGAACTCCTGTTTTTCTTAATGATAATCTTTTAAACTGACTCAACAAGAGAATTTATCTTGTTTTGTAAACAAATGCATAGTATGTTGTGGCCGGCAGCTACACTTTAGGGACACTTGGCGGCGCCAGAAGCAATATTTTAAACCTTATGTATTTTCCCTTTTTAATAAGACTGTGCTTTGAGCAGTAAGATATTCCAAAAGACAGACTTGAACTTGATTTTTAGACCAAGGAAACTAATAAAACTTCAATTTGAAGGCACACGGGCAGGATATGGGACATTTTCCCTTTCTCTTGATTTTAAAAATGAAATGCAAGACAACCCGTTCTCTCTTCTAAAAAAAAAAATATTGTGGCCTCATGAGCAAGAACAAAAATTAATTAAAATTTCAAGGGATTAATCTGCAGTATTGCAAGAAGAAAACATGAGTAGGGGACACTTTGATTTCTCTTAACGTATCGTTCAGAATACTTTTCACCGTCTGTCGGTCCTCCCTGGAGATGTTTGTCTTGAGTTTCAGTAGAGCGGACACGTGTTTTTCACTGGAAAGAAATGGACACGATTCGATAAATGGCAGGTTATTCTAGCATGACATCGATCTTTTGGTCTGGACTTTATACTCGTCCTGATAAAGTTTGTATTTTGGTACCTGAGGTGGGGATACGAGGAGGCCAGTGTGACGACTTGCATCTGTATGGCCGGAACATCCTGGAGGCTCAACACTCCCGCAATCATGTCCAGGTAATCCTTCAGCCAGTTTTCTTTGGAACCCTGCACACACATGTTTCAATAAGCTTTTAATTATCTCTTTGAAAAGTTAAATTAAATATATGAATACATCATACATAAAATGCACTTTTTCTTTTTTTTTTTTATTTGACCGAAAAAGAGAAAATATGGGGTTTGAAAATATATTTTTATTTACTAGTTTCAGTGCTGGAGGAGCTAATAATATGTAGCGGGTCCCAGCAGGGCCTTCGATGACAGATATGATAATTCTGGAACCAGAAACTGTTTCCTTCAACTGATAAAAATCTCTAAACTTAGGAAAATGTTGTCGGAACATGATCTGGAGCTTGTAATCCATGCGTTTGTTTCTTCTCGTCTGGACTATTGTAACAGTTTGTTTCCATGTCTTAACAAGAAGGAGCTGTCTCGCCTGCAGTTGATTCAGAACTCTGCAGCGAGAATTCTAACCCGCTCAAGTAGAAGAACTCACATTTCTCCGATCCTTAAAACTCTTCGGTTCCTCGCACAAGGTTCAGAACCAGAGGAGAGAAATCTTTTCAGGCTGTTGCTCCTAAGCTTTGGAACAATCTTCCTCTCTCTTTGTGCTTGATGGAGTCTACTGACTCCTTTAATAAACATCTTAAGACGTTTTTATTTGTTCAGGCTTTTCCTTGATTTTCTGGAACTCCTGTTGTGTTATCAGTTTTATCTTGATCTTTAAAATATATACTTTATTGAATATTGTTTTGATTGTTTAAGCGCTTTGTGACCCTGGTCTGGAAAAGCGCTATACAAATAAGAATTACTTACTTACTTACTTACTTACTTACAATGGACATGAACGACACCGGACCACAAGTGCTCATGAACCAAGTCTCTTGGATTATCTTTATTCACATATTGATAGAAGGAATGACGTTAATGCTAACTTAGCATTAACTTAAGACACACTTATGTTGTCTAGCTAGCTAGGACTTCACTTACCTCTCATTCCTCATTGCTTTATCCCTGCTGCGGGCAAATAACTTTCTGATATCCATCTAGGAGTTATACAGGAGTTCCACGCAAATCAAAATCCAAATGATATATTTAACAAGTTGTTGTCGGCTAACGTTACCTTCCTCACGCAGTGATTCTCATCGCCTGCCTCTCTCTCTCAACAATGACTGTCTGTCAAATCTGCATCAACTTCCTGCTCCCAGGCTCGACCTTTGACACTGTTGAGTATAAATGTCTGGATACAAACCCACTTTTTATCATAGTATTGGCTCTTTTAAATTGATATAGATATTTATTATTTAAATTGTTGACATAAAGATTATATTTAAATATATTCATCATTCATTTTAACAAATCTAGTTTTCATCCTTGGTGAGATTTTAAATGTATTTGTGATACTCACAAAAGTGTTTTGTTTAGATATTATTATATAATGTTTTCTGTCACTTTTTGGTTTGTTGTTTAGTCCCACTAAGAGGGTGTAATAAAGATAAATGTGCAATGCCATGCAGAAAACGGACACAAGGTGGCAGCACTTGCGGGCGACGGTATTCATGGCAATACTTCGCACAAGTGAAACCCAAGAGACTTGGTTCATGAGCACTTGTGGTCCGGTGTCGTTCATGTCCATTGTAATTCCAGGTTGGTTAAGAACTCTTTCTTTAATTCCTCTTACTTTAAACTGTTTATAAGGATTTTTGATATGACAGTTATGTGTGTGAACATAGAAAGTGCTGCGGTTCATGATCGTGGCGATTACTAAAATGGCGTCCGTGGCCGTAGTTAAATGCTTCTGTGTGTATTTTTCTTTTGACTCCTTGACTTTTGTGCGGTAATATTTAATATGTTAAAATAGTCGTGTGTGTGTGGTGTGTGAGTCTGAATTGTGCATTTGTGTGCTATGAAGTGTGAAAAGTATTGTGTGGAGTATATGTAGCATGCTAGCATGACTGCAAGTTCAGACCAGTTATAGGAGCCGCCCTGGTTGAAAGCACGCGCAGAAATAAATATGTTATACCGTTTTGGCGAGTTAAACTGCAAAAGAGATTCATTTTGTTTTATTAAGTGTTCACTTATGGCATCTACTGTACATAATGTACGATTATTATTCTTGATGAAAGAATGAAGGGTGTATGTTGGAAGTGAAGGAATGATTGATAACAAGAAAATGATTAGTGATTAAAAGACATGGTTTGTTTTCAAAGGAAAATTGTAAAATTGACATTTATGTAAATGTACTTTGAAAGTGGTTTTTAAACCATTGCTAATGCAAAAGAAAAAGAACAAAGGAAGAGTCACGATTGCAGTTTAATGAAAATATGTGAATAAAGATAATCCAAGAGACTTGGTTCATGAGCACTTGTGGTCCGGTGTCGTTCATGTCCATTGTAATTCCAGGATTATCATATCTGTCAGCGAAGGCCCTGCTGGGATCCGCTACATATTATTAGCTTCTCCAGCACTGAAACTAGTCAATAAATATATATTTTCATACACAATATTTTCTCTTTTTCGGTCAAATAAAAATAAAAAGTGCATTTTAGATGTATTAACTTTTGAATATAATAACTATGATTATAATATTACCCTGAAGGTATAATTTTCAAATCATTCATTTTTGATCCTTGTTTATTTAGATTTACAATATAATGGATAAAAAGCTATGATTTGATTTTTATTTTGTTCATGGAGATAATTAGAGTCTCCAGAACGGGAATTTGAACTAGTGTTGTCTGGGGGTCAAGGTGACCCCGAAGGCCCTAAAACAAATGTGTTTGTGGTATCCCTTGTGTTGTCTCAGGGTCAAGGTGAACAACCTCCACCACTGCATATTTGTTCACTTTTTAAAAGTTATTTTGAAACCGACTACACTGTGGAACATCTTTTCAGTTTTGTCTCGTTTTATTTTCATTTTCTAAAAGGTTGAAAGGAGAAACGACTATGAAGATCTTTTGATTTATTTTTTAAATCAAAGTGAAAAGTCAAGTCAAGGTTAACTTCTTTGAGGGTAGAGGCTCTAAACCGAGTCTCAGACGGATAAAAATGCCCCTCAATATAAAAAACGAAATTTGAATGAAAATGAAGTAATAAAATGACATGAAGCTAAAACGAAGATAAATCAAAAATAATAAGGAAAATAAATGCAAAGATATCTTGAAAAAAAAGTTTTTTTATTGACCTTGCATGAAATTAATTAATTGAATTTTTGTTTGACCTGAAACTTTGACTTGGATTTAAATTGTGACCTTTATTCACAATAACACCTGGCAAAGTCATCCAAATGTTGCTGCCCTGGAATGAAGGTGCCGCATGAAAACTAGAAGCATGCTTGTGCAAACAACGAGACAAAAGTGAAGGTGAAAGTACGATGAGTGCGTGGGTGTGTGCACGCAAGGGGTGGGAGGAAAGTGGGAGGAGCCTGTAGCCTCAGAAATCCTCCAACGCTCAGAGGACCAGAGAGTTATTTCCCCGACTGTAACTTCCAGGAGCTCACATCAGCCAAAGGCTGCTTGGAAGAGAATCCTCTCAAAACGAACAAATCTGGTGAGTAGGATGTTTGCGTTAACAATGTGTTTTGAATTTCTGTGTAAATGTAAATGTATTTTAACATAAAATCTGGCTGAGGATAGAAGTTGAAGTTGATAATGTTTGTCAGTTTAGTGCCAATAATTAAATATCAGGCTCTAGATGAGGTTAAAAAATGGCAAATAATGGGTTTTTTTGTTCTTAAAAATGATTGTTCAGCATCTTAAAATATTCAGAAGTGTAAGAAAAAATCATGTATGAATGGAAAAAACCCATTTGTCATTTTAACGCTGTATTATGGTTTTCCTGCAGAGCAAACGGCTTGAATGAGGCTCCGGTCAAGGTCAGCGGCGTCACACGTGCCACCGATCCCAGAGGGAAGCCCAGCCAGAGGTTGGAGGTTCCCCAAAATATGGCCAGTCAGCAAAGGTCAGAAGGAACGCTCAATATCTAACCACTTATTTGTTTCTCTTCCAGTCGTCTCTTTTGACCAAGACCTGGAGCAATCTCACTTTTACGAGGCAGCTCTTCAGCTGGTGGACAAAGAGAAGCTTCTGTTTGGTCAATCAGAGGAAGACAAAAAAGTCCTCAAGCTTGTTTCGGACCAGAAAATCCTGGAGACTCTCGTGATCCAGACCATATAGACCAAGAGTCTCTGAAGGGGGAACAAGAAGCGGCCGTGTTAGTGTCTGCCGTGAAAGCAGTCCAGCTGCAGGAGGAGCAGGACCAACTGGTGGATCAAATGGCCGGGTCGGCGCCATCCTGGAGGCAGAGCAGATGGAGGCAACAACACGACCAAGTGCTCACCAGCCTGGTGGAGGAGCGAATGGAGAACCCGTCGGTCTCAGCAGTCCGGTGAAGCAGAACTGCCTCCAGGCGAAGATCCACAGCATGGGCCTGCAGATGAAGGAGGACCTGCTGACGGTCGTGAAGGTGGTCAAGAGCTGCTACCCTCCGGAGATGGACATCTGTCAGTTCTATGCCGAGCTGTACCACCAGTAAATGAGCAAAGGCTTGGAGGAGATTGCAGAGTTCGGGCTGGGGGATGAGGACTGCAAGTTCCTGCTGCAATGGGTCACTGACTATTATCCTGGGTAAGTTGCCCGTCCAACTCCCCACCAATGCTATTCCTACCTTGAACTTCCTTCTTTGTTTTTAACTGGAAATTAAAGTGATTTTATATTTATCAATATAATCTTCTTATTCTATAAGACTGTTTAAGAACCCTCTTTTGGCGCCAGAGATCAACTTTGAAGCTCTAGGAAGTCTGCTGCCTGACCACATGGTGGCGTCGCTGCAGGAGCAGTACCTGAGCAAACAACAGGTATATTTACACATTAACTACACAGTAATATAAGCTTGTAAAACATTATTGAAGAATAAGATAAAAAAACAAACATTTTCCAAGCATTGTTATTTTGTTTCAGGTTGTAAAATTTGATAGTATGAAGTGAATTTAGTTTTTTAAAAATGTGGTCAAGACAAGAAAAAACATGTAATTTACCATTTGTTTATTATAAATATAAGTTGTATAAATTGACTCCACCCCTTACAATATGACTTAATTTAGTAACTAGTGAATCGTTTCATTGAAGACAACTTTGATGGGCAAGACAAAAGTAATTTCCATTCATTATTCATTCATCATCAGGTTTGTCCTGAGAGACAAAACTACACAAAGTTATTGAATTATTTAATACATTTTTAAAAATACTTTCACAGTTAATGAATTGTTTTTTTTACATATAGAGTTTGATGTTTTGATTCCAATAATTAAAAAATTGGAATTTCCCTATTCCATAAACCAGGGTCACAAAGCGCTTAAACAACAAAACAATACACAGTTAAAATACCTACAAATTAAAAAAGTATTTAAAAAACAGTTCTTTCTTAAAACCTTTTTTTTTCAAATGTATTTTCTGTTCGATTGTTGTCATTTTGAACAGGCATGGTTGACTGATTTGACAGCATTGCAGTTATATTTTTCTGACACAGGGGGAGCCAACATTTTTTTTTTCAAACTTACGTATTATGACTTTAACAACCTTTGGAACAAATGTTTTTATAGATAAGATGTCTCGGTTGATCTTTAACACTTTTCTATTTATACACCTAAGATTGTAGGATTTAATCATAACTCGTGATTGATAACGTATCAAGTTTTTTTGGTTTGATCAGGCAGAGATGACGACGTTCATCAGTCAAGTCCTGGCGGAAGCGAGGGAATCGTGGAAAAGCGAGCCGACAAAGAAGGACGGAAGCTTCACCATGTCCTATGACATCATTCAGGTATTTGAAAAAAAAGGATTCTTTTGGCTAAATCTAGTAGCGGTAACGTTTCAAACCATGACTTCATTTTCACACTTCAGCTCATCAACGGAATGCTGACCTCAGCGGGAATGGTCGTGGGTGATAGAGAGAAGGTCCAGTGTATAACTTGAACTGAGCGACTCGCTGTGCAGGTAACGTCTCTCACGTCAAAAGAAAAAAGATTCAAATGAATTAATGTTTTCGTTTCAAGGACTTCCAGGAGGACGTCATGAAGCAAAACAAGTGGAGCAGAAAACCGTTCATCAAAGCCAACCTCGGATGGATTCAACAATTCAGGTGGAGCGCCCGACTTCAGGGTGTGACCGCGAGGTGGTCATGTGACTCAACTGTCATGTGTCTGCAGGGATTTTATTTTGAAGAAGAGCTCCATGATCCTGGACGACGTCCGAGAGAGATGCATGAGCGTCCTGGCCGACATGAAACAATCGGCGCACCAGTTCCTACTGAGCCCGGTCCACCAGGCGCTCAAGGTGAGTGTCAATAACAGACGTACAGGTGATCAAAATAAAAATCCATCACTTGTGTCGCCCCAGCCAAACCACAGAAAGCTTGGAACCCACGATTGGCTGCACTCGTCAACGTTCGACAAGATGATCATCCCCTGAATCTTCTCACCAGGTATTAAAAAAGAGCTAAAAAAAAAAAAGTTTTCACGAGCTAAGACTCATGATCCGTGTCTTCAGGAGTTGATCGGACAGCTGCACCAGGAGGTGACGGTGGAATACGTCAGACGGCTGCTGAAGGGAGACGTGAAGCTGAGGAGTCGGGCTCAGCAGCAGGAGGCCTTCGACAGAGTGACGAGCGACGCCGACACTTTACAACGTTGGTTCAGTGATCAGGTGAGAAACTGTGGTGAAACTATGGACGTAGTTCATTGACATTAGAATATGTTGAATTTATCCTTAAACTTGTTTTTATTGAAATGTTGTTGTTTAAGCATTTAATTGTTTCTTTTAAATAATTGAATTCAATAATGTGTATATATTGAAAGGTTGATTTTGTGGTTACAATTTTTTGAATACTTTCAAAATTAATTAATTGTTTTTTTACTGTAGAGTTTGATATTTTAATTCCAATAATTCAAAAATACATTTTCTGATTTCTATTTTATTTTTAATCGTAGCCTAAACAAAACATAAACATTCATTATATTTATAGTTATTTAAAAGGCTACCAATTGAACTATAATATAAATGACCTTTATATGTTGAGTGTATCCTCTCGTCCTCAGTTATCGCCAGAATCTCGCGGGATTTCACTGTCCCTTTGCTGATGACATTATGATTGATGCCATGAAAACCGATATTGTAAAATGAAACAGGGTGTGTTTGGTTTCATGCAATACATTTTTGTAAGAATTCTGACCCACTCTAGTAGAAGAACTCACATTTCTCCAATCCTTAAAACTCTTCAATGGCTGTCAGTTTCTCAATGGCTGCCAGTTTCTTTCAAGATCAATTTGAAATTTCTGGTTCTTACTTTAAGAGCTATTCATGGTCTAGCCTCGAAAAGCGCTTTACAAATAACACTTACTTACTTACTTACCTTTAAATATACTAATTATTGAAAAAGATTTTTAAATTAAAATAAATTCAACTTTTCAATATAAAAAAAACATTCAATTTAACTTTTCAAAGAGATAATTAAAAGCTTATTAAAACATGTGTGTGCAGGGGTCCAAAGAAAACTGGCTGAAGTAATACCTGGACATGATTGCGGGAGTGTTGAGCCTCCAGGATGTTCCGGCCATACAGATGCAAGTCGTCACACTGGCCTCCTCGTATCCCCACCTCAGGTACCAAAATACAAACTTTATCAGGACGAGTATAAAGTCCAGACCAAAAGATCGATGCCATTTTAGAATAACCTGCCATTTATCGAATCGTGTCCATTTCTTTCCAGTGAAAAACGCGTGTCCGCTCTACTGAAACTCAAGACAAACATCTCCAGGGAGGACCGACAGACGGTGAAAAGTATTCTGAACGATACGTTAAGAGAAATCAAAGTGTCCCCTACTCATGTTTTCTTCTTTAAAATTATCATTCCAAATTCCAATAAATACTGCAGATTAATCCCTTGAAATTTTAATTAATTTATGTTCTTGCTCATGTGGCCACAATATTTTTAAGGGATGATATTTGAAAATAAAAGTGTATATTTCTTAATATAATATTTGGAAATGTTGTGTATTGTTTACAAGGCAACTTGTACATTGTAAATATTTGAAAATACTTATGTTTTTTCTAAATTAAAAATGTTTGGAATAAAGGGTGGACTTTTTTTTTTTTTTAGAAAAGAGAACGGATTGTCTTGCGTTTCATTTTTAAAATCAAGGGACAAGAGAAAGGGACAATTTCTCATATCCTGCAAGTGTTCCTTCAAATTTAATAAGTTTAATAAGTTTTCCTGTTTTTGTAAAATATACTTTATAGGACTATTAGCTTTTTAGGATTCAGTTTATCCGTCAAACAGAGTTTTATTTTGGCGGGACACGACCCGTAAATGGCTCTTTACACAATAAAGATTGTCGAGCCCTGATGTAGACAACATCATCTGCTGCATTCAAAAAGACTTTTTGATTAAAAATAATTTATTTACACTCAACATATGTACAGCAGTTAAAACGGCGGCTTTAGATGATAAGATTCTTCTTCTTTCTCTCCCTCTTGTGTTTCCTTCCCTGCACACAGAGAAACAAAAAGATTAACAAAACACTTACCAAAAGAGAAAGAGAGAAAATAAAGTTATTTACATAATTATTGCCCGCCGACCAGTCTGGGTGTTTCTCGGCGTGGATTCTTCTCTCATCCTTTGCCATCCCATAGTATAAATCCTTGTCTGGAGACGACAACTTCCGCCACTGTAGAAACAGGGAAAACAGGTCGTCAAACAAGAGCTTTTCGGACTTGTTCAAATCTGGCTGTGTTCTAGACACTCACCATGTGCCCCAGGATGGTGTTGGTCTCGGCACTATCTTTAGGCTTCATGGTGTTTTTTACCATCTGCCTGTTCTCCCTCATGAACACCATGAAGGCGTTCGCTGGTCTCTTGACGTACGGTCTGGCCCCACAGCATCTGGTGGAACATCAGATCATTGCCATTAGATCTATGTTATGAGTTAAGTGTGCATTTAGATGAATCAAACGTGAGGACTAACGTGGAAGAGCAGGCCTGAGGCGGAGAAGGAGCGCGGCTGGAGGTCTTCTGGATGTTCTGATTGTTGCTAGAATGAAAAGGAAAGTTAATTTCAAGACGATATTTAAGACGTGGAGTTGGATATGAACATGTGTGACACTTACAAAAAGACGAGCGGGCTCATGACTTCCACAGCTGGTCGCGGCTGAACCCAGAACCCTGGGGGGACTCCACTGTTGACCCAAGTCAACCCAGCTGGGACTTGATGGTAGTGCCTTAGTGTGTTCTCTGACAGCACTCGTCCAAACGATGGAACCGTCGTGGCTCCACATTGGAAGGGGTGGGTTTCAGGGGCCGTCGTCATCTTGAACTCTGAGGTCAAGTCTTTCTCTAACTGCTCGACATCAACCTCTTCAATGAGTTTGAGCAAGAGCAGATCGTCTTGAGCAGCAGAGTCCAAATCAGGAGCAGACGGAAGGTCCCCGATCATGGACAGGAACGTGGAGTGGACTGTGTCCGACTCCGTGCTTGGATCAGTCCACTCGGACGAGAAGCTGCTCAGATCGATAGTGACGAGGTCCATTGTTGAAATCATCTGTACAATAGATTATTGATCAGATAAAATATGTTTAAACCAAAATTAAAACATAAACCTTAACTGTTGAAACAACACTTAGGAAACGTGTATTATTGTGATGTTACTAACAATGATCTGTGGTAATAAACTGTACAATAATTGTACTACTTGTACAAATAAATACATTTATATTTATAATATCTCTTGCTGTTTTAATTAACATGTCAAAGTAATTAAGTTACTGCCTAATTCAAACGAGTCATTTACATTTAAATTACATTAAAAGTATTTTTTATTGACGTGTGTGTTGAGTGACGTTGGATCAGTTGTGGGATTGTTAGCAAAAATGTGGCTAAAGCAGAACTAAGATGGACTCAATTGGAAAAGGTGATACTTACCGAAGGTCCGATGCGAAATACGGTAAATCCAGGTGGAAATTACATTTTATATCGCTTCGATAAAGACGCATTAAAGGCCTCGTGTACGTCATCATTGACGCAGGTTCAGGTGTCAGCCAATCAGAAGCGAGCGTTCGTCCACTTGCAGGTGTCATCGCCGTCATGTTTTCGTACATCGGTGAGGACTCGATGTTCCGTGAGTGACCGTTTTTTGTTGTTTATTTGATTCATTTCTTAAAAGATTTGTTTGTTACCTTCTCTTCGAAGTTTTTGATTCAAGTTTGTACTTGTCACTCGGCTAACACTAAAACTAGCCGTTACACTTGTCAACGTTGACCACGACAACCTTTTTATTCTGTTGAGATCCTTGTGTCGCTACACGGGGAAATAAACATCTCACTATCGTCGATATGGTTTAATTAATCTATCAATTTGGCTTATTATTTTCGAAGCTTATTCGTTTATTTAATCCAACCTCTGTAGCATGACGTTAGCATGTAGCTAAGCTAATGCCGCCTTATTTCACCTAATTTTTCGCCCATGTATCACTCACTACCAGAACCTAGTAGATAAAGGTTAGTTAAGAAACAGCGATTGTAATTGAATTTTGCATTATTACTCGAAAACAACTTATTTAGGAGTAGTTTTCCGTTTTGTTTTTCAAATGGTGTCCAGCAGGGGGCAGTACCTCGGTGTGACGCCAAAGTCTAAACCCAATTTACTTAATTAAATCTTGTTTTTTATTATATTAATGTTTTTGGTGCTGTTTCTTATTGTTAAATAATGTTTGTTTTTTACTATTATTTAAAGAATAGTGTCGCTACTCTCAGTCTGAAACGTGTTATGTCCATAAAGATCATTATTATTAATAATCATTGAGAAGCTCGAAAAGAACATGTGAGGAAAGATCGTATTCGGTAAAAAGTTTTTATGTATCTATTACACATTTTTACATCATTTGGCTGCAGCAAACATAGATTAAAAATGTAAAATTACTTCATTTTCAATTTTAAGTAGAGAAACCAAACAGGAACACAACAAATTAGAACCGATTGAAGATCCAAATGTTTTTTTTCATAAAATAAGAATAACTAAACATGAGGTAAAAGTTGTTTTTGTTGAGAAGAAATGTCTATTTTCTGTTTTGTATTTACTTAATTATCCATTTACCATGAAACCTGAAAATTGAATCTTGTTTTTAATCATATTCCTTTTTGGTGCTGTTCTGGGTGCTGCTGCTCTCCTGCAGAAGATCCTGGAGGTGGATATAAATCTGCCGGTGGTGAAGGTCGAGCAGATGACCCGCCGCTCCTGATTCCATTTCTGGCGTCAGTCTCACAAGCTTAGTTTGAACGTCAGTCTGAACAGCTAGTAGATGCTTTTCAAGGTTCGTATCATCTTTCACTTCCATCCCTTTGAACTGTTGATCCACAAATGTGTCAATGACTTTAATTTCCTCCTTAGGATCTTCATCATCTGATAGTAGAAATCCTTGTCCTGCGACGACAACTTCCGCCACTGTATAAACAGGAAAACAGGTCGTCAAACAAGAGCTTTTCGGACTTGTACAAATCTGGCTGTGTTTTAGACACTCACCATGTGCCCCAGGAGGGTGTTGGTCTCTGCATCTTCAGGCTTCATCGTGTTTTTCACTTTCTCCCTGTTCTCCCTCATGAACACCATGAAGGCGTTCGGTGGTCTCTTGACATAGGGTTTTCTGGCCCCACAGCATCTGGTGGAACATCAGATCATTGCCATTAGATCTATGTTATGAGTTAAGTGTGGGTTGTTGCTGGAATGAGATAGAAAAATGATATTTAGAATCAGAATTAATATTAAAAAATGTACAAAAAGGAGACAAAACTTGTGTGACACTTGGAACATTCTGGAGACACAAACACGAAGAAGGTCATGAACAGCTACTACATCAACAGTTGACAGTTGATCAGCCACTGCTGTTGGAAAACAACGTGTTGTTCGTACGTGTTTCCATGTAAGAAGGGATGAATCATCATCGGTGGAAGCTGCACCCAGAACCCCGGGGGGGGGCCAACGTCGATCCATCTCCCTCCTGTCTGGACCGGATAGTTCTGCCCGACAGTGTTCTCCGACAGCACCTCGACTTCATCGAGGAGTTTCATCAACTCCTCAAAGTCAATTTGAGGAGCAGAGTTGGAATCTGACGGAAGATCCCCGAATATTTCCTGGAGCGTTGAGGGTCCACGCCGGAGAGAAACTGCTCGGATTCGGAACAACGAAGTCCATCGTGGAAATCATCCGTGTAATAGTTTGAAAATGTCATTTATAATTCTTTAATAAATACTCTGAGCAGAAACGTGTCTTTACCTTCTTCAGACGTCTGGAGATACAAGGTGTAAAATACTCTGTTGAACCTGAGATGAAGACAGAAAAAGAAATTTAAAATATATTGCCAATGGCTCATAAATTAAAGTGTAAGGTGCTAATTTGACAAGGTTTATATTTAACACTTAATGAACAAACAGTTGAGAGCAGCTAGAAATGCAGTATATGTTGTCAGGTGCATTATTATGGGCTGTTTATGATCCAATCCACTGATAAAAATCGAAATATTATGTGGATTAACACAAAAAACAATGGATAAATATTTATTATTACAGTTCACGTCATTTTGAAAATATATTAGGCTAATAATTCAATCACATGACTTGTTTAATGTTGTTTTTTTATTTTAAAGTAATCAACTTGAATTAATTTTGACACACTTACAGTCTTTATAGTTTATTTCAACCTAATACTGGGGAAATTGACCATTTACAGTAAATAAACACATACAGTGGATCTTTATTGATAAATAAGTACAAATAAGTTTCAGATCAAATATTTTTTAACCAAAATTAAAACATAAACCTTAACTGTTGAAACAACACTTTCTAGGCAACATGTATTATTGGAATGTTACTAACAATGATCTGGGGTAATAGACTGTACAATTATTTTCCTACTTGTACAAATAAATACATTTATATTTATAATATTTCTTGCTGTTTTAGTTAACATGTCAAAGTAATAAAGTTATTGCGTAATTCAAACGATTCATATACATTCAAAATCACATTAAAAGTAGTTTTTATTGACATGTGTGTTGAGTGACGTTGGATCAGTTGTGGGATTTTTTAGCAAAAAAGTGCCTAAAGCAGAACTAAGATGGACTCAATTGGAAAAGGTGATACTTACCGAAGGTCTGATGCATTTTATATCACGTTGACACAATAAAGGCCTCCTTCACACTCCCTTTAGCTAAATAACGGACACACACAGCTTGCTGCTCGGTGTTGCCATCTCTAGCCTCAAATCTGCAGGTGGGGTAGTTTAAAGTAACTTACTACGTCAACCAGGTGTCACCTCTCAGTGTCTACTCTCTGTGACATCTCTCTCTGAAGCCCATCAACTTCCATCTCTCTGCCTCTGCACTCCGCTCCACTTAGTCTGAAGCAACATGAAAACATTACTGTTTATTAACGTACAAATATGTACATAGTTCAAATTTTTTATGGTCTTCAGTTTTCCCATGGAACTATAATAACAGTTTTTTTAGTGATTAAAAGACATGGTTTGTTTGTCTAGACAAAGTGGAACAACAGTTACTGGGAGAGATGAAAGTTGATGAGCAAAAGCGGAGGTGAGTTGACTATCAATGAATGATGTCCCAATGTTTTCCTTCTTTTTTTTGCGTCAGTCATTTGATTTTGAATATCGATGGCAGGAATAGAAAACTTCCCTTATGAGGAAAAAAGAAAAAACTGTCAGTTTCTTACAGAATACATTTTGATCAGGTGACTTTTTTGTCACAAGGAAGGATGGGATAACTTTGTAAACAGAGCAGCTTTCGCTGTTATTATAATTCCATGGGAAAACTGAAGACCATAAAAAATGTGAACTATGTACATATTTGTATATTTATAAACAGTAATATTTTCATGTTGCTTCAGACTAAGTGGTAGTGCAGAGGCAGAGAGATGGAAGTTGATGGGCTTCAGGGAGAGATGACACAGAGAGTAGACACTGAGAGGTGACACCTGGTTGAAGTAGTAAGTTACTTTAAACTACGCCACCTGCAGATTTGAGGCTAGAGATGGTATATATATACCATATATATATGGTATATATACTTTTAATGTAATTTAAATGTATATGAGTCGTTTGAATTACGCATTAACTTAATTACTTTGACATGTTTATTAAAACAGCAAGAGATATTATAAATATAAATGTATTTATTTGTACAAGTAGGAAAATAATTGTACAGTTTATTACCATAGATAGATCATCGTAACATCACAATAATACATGTTGCCTAGAAAGTGTTGTTTCAACAGTTAAGGTTTATGTTTTAATTTTGGTTAAAAAATATTTGATCTGAAACTTATTTGTACTTATTTATCAATAAAGATCCACTGTATGTGTTTATTTACTATAAATGGTCAATTTCCCCAGTATTAGGTTGAAATAAATTATAAAGACTGTATGTGTGTCAAAATGAATTCAAGTTGATTACTTTAAAATAAAAAAACAACATTAAACAAGTCATGTGATTGAATTATTAGCTTAATATATTTTCAAAATGACATCTGAACTGTAATAATAAATATTTATCCATTGTTTTTTGTGTTAATCCATGTAATATTTAGATTTTTATCAGTGGACTGGATCATAAACAGCCCATAATAATGCACCTGACAACATATACTGCATTTCTAGCTGCTCTCAACTGTTCATTCATTAAGTGTTAAATATAAACCTTGTCAAATTAGCACCTTACACTTTAATTTATGAGCAGCTGGCAATATTTTTAATTTCCTTTTTCTGTCTTCATCTCAGGTTCAACAGAATATTTTACACCTTGTATCTCCAGACGTCTGAAGAAGGTAAAGACACGTTTCTGCTCAGAGTATTTATTAAAGAATTATAAATGACATTTTCTAACTATTTCACAGATGCTTTCCACGATGGACTTCGTTGTTCCGAATCCGAGCCGTTTCTCTCCGGCGTGGACCGATCCCAGCGAAGAGTTGGACACTGTCCTCTCAACGCTCCAGGAAGTGTTCGGGGATCTTCCGTCAGATTCCAACTCTGCTCCGTAAATTGACTTTGAGGAGTTGATGAAACTCCTCGATGAAGTCGAGGCCCTGGAGCCACGAAAAGACTCGACCTCCGGACTTGTCGACACGACAACGTACGACATCAACCCGCTACAATGTGGAGCCCCGACAGTGCCGTGTCGTATAGACCGGTGCTGTCGGAGAACACTGTCGGGCAGAACCATCCGGTCCAGACAGGAGGGAGATGGATCGACGTTGGCGCCCCCCCGGGGTTCTGGGTGCAGCTTCCACCGATGATGGCTCATCCCTTCTTACATGGAAACACGTACGAACAACACGTTGTTTTCCAACAGCAGGACAGTGGCTGATCAACTGTCAACTGTTGATGTAGTAGCTGTTCATGACCTTCTTTGTGTTTGTGTCTCCAGAATGTTCCAGCAGTGCCAACCATGAACCCTCTCGCCTTTTTGTAAGTGTCACACAAGCTTTGTCTCCTTTTTGTACATTTTTTAATATTAATTCTGATTCTAAATATCATTTTTCTATCTCATTCCAGCAACAACCAGAACGTCCAGCCGACCTCCGGCTTCGCTCCTTCTCTTCCTCCGGCCTGCACTTCCCAGTTAGTTCTCTCGCTTTTTTTACTTTTCCAAAAATGCAACCTTCACTCATAAAATTGATCTAATGTTGTCAATGATCTGATGCGGTTGTGGCAAAAAACCACCCTACGTCAAGAGACCCTGAACGCCTTCATGGTGTTCATGAGGGAAAACAGGGAGAAAGTGAAAAACACGATGAAGCCTAAAGATAGTGCCGAGACCAACACCATCCTGGGGCACATGGTGAGTGTCTAGAACACAGCCAGATTTGAACAAGTCCCAAAAGCTCTTGTTTGACGACCTGTTTTCCTGTTTCTACAGTGGCGGAAGTTGTCGTCTCCAGACAAGGATTTTTACTATGGGATGGCAAAGGATGAGAGAAGAATGCACGCCGAGAAACACCCAGACTGGTCAACGGGCAACAATTATGTAAATAACTTTATTTTCTCTCTTTCTCTTTTGGTAAGTGTTTTATTAATCTTTTTGTTTCTCTGTGTGCAGGGAAGGAAACACAAGAGGGAGAGAAAGAAGAAGAATCTTATCATCTAAAGCCGCCGTTTTAACTGCTGTACATATGTTGAGTGTAAATAAATTATTTTTAATCAAAAAGTCTTTTTGAATGCAGCAGATGATGTTGTCTACATCAGGGCTCGAGAGCCTTTATTGTTTATAGAGCCATTTACGGGACGTGTCCCGCCAAAATAAAACTCTGTTTGACGGATAAACTGAATGCCAAACAGCTAATAGTCCTATAAAGTATATTTTACAAAAACAGGAAAGAAAATTATGAACTAATAAATGGTCTGTTTTAAACATGTAGCATGTGTCTGAAAGTTTAACTCTTTATACTCCAGAAAACATTTTGGACAAATTAAGAAAATTAAAATAAAAAGCTAATGCTAGTGGCAGAGCTACTTCTAACTTCTAAACAATCAACTACTTATTCTAAACGTTTAAAAATGGTGCAGAAATTAAAAGAGAAATCTGGGGCCATCTTGTTACAAAGAAGTAGACGTTTCCCTCGTTTATGAGTTTAAATATACACTAAAAGTTCAACAGAGGTCCCGTATAAAGAGCTAGCAAGCTAAATGCTAAGTGGCTAACTCTTAATCCAGGACTGTCATATTTTAAGATAAATTAATAAAATAAATAGGAAACTATTTTTATGGACCATGACTGGAATGTGGGGCCATTCCCGGTCCTTCAGAGGGCTTTTCCTCTCCTCCTTTTCCCTGCAGCGGTGATTCTCAGCGGACGTGTTTACAGTAACTTCTGCTTCTGAAGTCTTCGCCAACTCGTCTCGGTTCAGCCATCATTCATAGTAAATAAAAACAAGGAAACAAGTTGGCTGAGAAGGCAGTACATCTTACATTGATGACGTCCAGGTATTGTTCTAGAACGGTGCGTCAATAACAACATTCATTTGACACCTCGGCACATGACATTAGAACTCCTGTTTTTCTTAATGATAATCTTTTAAACTGACTCAACAAGAGAATTTATCTTGTTTTGTAAACAAATGCATAGTATGTTGTGGCCGGCAGCTACACTTTAGGGACACTTGGCGGCGCCAGAAGCAATATTTTAAACCTTATGTATTTTCCCTTTTTAATAAGACTGTGCTTTGAGCAGTAAGATATTCCAAAAGACAGACTTGAACTTGATTTTTAGACCAAGGAAACTAATAAAACTTCAATTTGAAGGCACACGGGCAGGATATGGGACATTTTCCCTTTCTCTTGATTTTAAAAATGAAATGCAAGACAACCCGTTCTCTCTTCTAAAAAAAAAAATATTGTGGCCTCATGAGCAAGAACAAAAATTAATTAAAATTTCAAGGGATTAATCTGCAGTATTGCAAGAAGAAAACATGAGTAGGGGACACTTTGATTTCTCTTAACGTATCGTTCAGAATACTTTTCACCGTCTGTCGGTCCTCCCTGGAGATGTTTGTCTTGAGTTTCAGTAGAGCGGACACGTGTTTTTCACTGGAAAGAAATGGACACGATTCGATAAATGGCAGGTTATTCTAGCATGACATCGATCTTTTGGTCTGGACTTTATACTCGTCCTGATAAAGTTTGTATTTTGGTACCTGAGGTCGGGATACGAGGAGGCCAGTGTGACGACTTGCATCTGTATGGCCGGAACATCCTGGAGGCTCAACACTCCCGCAATCATGTCCAGGTATTCCTTCAGCCAGTTTTCTTTGGAACCCTGCACACACATGTTTCAATAAGCTTTTAATTATCTCTTTGAAAAGTTAAATTAAATATATGAATACATCATACATAAAATGCACTTTTTCTTTTTTTTTTTTATTTGACCGAAAAAGAGAAAATATGGGGTTTGAAAATATATTTTTATTTACTAGTTTCAGTGCTGGAGGAGCTAATAATATGTAGCGGGTCCCAGCAGGGCCTTCGATGACAGATATGATAATCCTGGAACCAGAAACTGTTTCCTTCAACTGATAAAAATCTCTAAACTTAGGAAAATGTTGTCGGAACATGATCTGGAGCTTGTAATCCATGCGTTTGTTTCTTCTCGTCTGGACTATTGTAACAGTTTGTTTCCATGTCTTAACAAGAAGGAGCTGTCTCGCCTGCAGTTGATTCAGAACTCTGCAGCGAGAATTCTAACCCGCTCAAGTAGAAGAACTCACATTTCTCCGATCCTTAAAACTCTTCGGTTCCTCGCACAAGGTTCAGAACCAGAGGAGAGAAATCTTTTCAGGCTGTTGCTCCTAAGCTTTGGAACAATCTTCCTCTCTCTTTGTGCTTGATGGAGTCTACTGACTCCTTTAATAAACATCTTAAGACGTTTTTATTTGTTCAGGCTTTTCCTTGATTTTCTGGAACTCCTGTTGTGTTATCAGTTTTATCTTGATCTTTAAAATATATACTTTATTGAATATTGTTTTGATTGTTTAAGCGCTTTGTGACCCTGGTCTGGAAAAGCGCTATACAAATAAGAATTACTTACTTACTTACTTACTTACTTACAATGGACATGAACGACACCGGACCACAAGTGCTCATGAACCAAGTCTCTTGGATTATCTTTATTCACATATTGATAGAAGGAATGACGTTAATGCTAACTTAGCATTAACTTAAGACACACTTATGTTGTCTAGCTAGCTAGGACTTCACTTACCTCTCATTCCTCATTGCTTTATCCCTGCTGCGGGCAAATAACTTTCTGATATCCATCTAGGAGTTATACAGGAGTTCCACGCAAATCAAAATCCAAATGATATATTTAACAAGTTGTTGTCGGCTAACGTTACCTTCCTCACGCAGTGATTCTCATCGCCTGCCTCTCTCTCTCAACAATGACTGTCTGTCAAATCTGCATCAACTTCCTGCTCCCAGGCTCGACCTTTGACACTGTTGAGTATAAATGTCTGGATACAAACCCACTTTTTATCATAGTATTGGCTCTTTTAAATTGATATAGATATTTATTATTTAAATTGTTGACATAAAGATTATATTTAAATATATTCATCATTCATTTTAACAAATCTAGTTTTCATCCTTGGTGAGATTTTAAATGTATTTGTGATACTCACAAAAGTGTTTTGTTTAGATATTATTATATAATGTTTTCTGTCACTTTTTGGTTTGTTGTTTAGTCCCACTAAGAGGGTGTAATAAAGATAAATGTGCAATGCCATGCAGAAAACGGACACAAGGTGGCAGCACTTGCGGGCGACGGTATTCATGGCAATACTTCGCACAAGTGAAACTCATCGTCCAAGAGACTTGGTTCATGAGCACTTGTGGTCCGGTGTCGTTCATGTCCATTGTAATTCCAGGTTGGTTAAGAACTCTTTCTTTAATTCCTCTTACTTTAAACTGTTTATAAGGATTTTTGATATGACAGTTATGTGTGTGAACATAGAAAGTGCTGCGGTTCATGATCGTGGCGATTACTAAAATGGCGTCCGTGGCCGTAGTTAAATGCTTCTGTGTGTATTTTTCTTTTGACTCCTTGACTTTTGTGCGGTAATATTTAATATGTTAAAATAGTCGTGTGTGTGTGGTGTGTGAGTCTGAATTGTGCATTTGTGTGCTTTGAAGTGAGAAAAGTATTGTGTGGAGTATATGTAGCATGCTAGCATGACTGCAAGTTCAGACCAGTTATAGGAGCCGCCCTGGTTGAAAGCACGCGCAGAAATAAATATGTTATACCGTTTTGGCGAGTTAAACTGCAAAAGAGATTCATTTTGTTTTATTAAGTGTTCACTTATGGCATCTACTGTACATAATGTACGATTATTATTCTTGATGAAAGAATGAAGGGTGTATGTTGGAAGTGAAGGAATGATTGATAACAAGAAAATGATTAGTGATTAAAAGACATGGTTTGTTTTCAAAGGAAAATTGTAAAATTGACATTTATGTAAATGTACTTTGAAAGTGGTTTTTAAACCATTGCTAATGCAAAAGAAAAAGAACAAAGGAAGAGTCACGATTGCAGTTTAATGAAAATATGTGAATAAAGATAATCCAAGAGACTTGGTTCATGAGCACTTGTGGTCCGGTGTCGTTCATGTCCATTGTAATTCCAGGATTATCATATCTGTCAGCGAAGGCCCTGCTGGGACCCGCTACATATTATTAGCTTCTCCAGCACTGAAACTAGTCAATAAATATATATTTTCATACACAATATTTTCTCTTTTTCGGTCAAATAAAAATAAAAAGTGCATTTTAGATGTATTAACTTTTGAATATAATAACTATGATTATAATATTACCCTGAAGGTATAATTTTCAAATCATTCATTTTTGATCCTTGTTTATTTAGATTTACAATATAATGGATAAAAAGCTATGATTTGATTTTTATTTTGTTCATGGAGATAATTAGAGTCTCCAGAACGGGAATTTGAACTAGTGTTGTCTGGGGGTCAAGGTGACCCCGAAGGCCCTAAAACAAATGTGTTTGTGGTATCCCTTGTGTTGTCTCAGGGTCAAGGTGAACAACCTCCACCACTGCATATTTGTTCACTTTTTAAAAGTTATTTTGAAACCGACTACACTGTGGAACATCTTTTCAGTTTTGTCTCGTTTTATTTTCATTTTCTAAAAGGTTGAAAGGAGAAACGACTATGAAGATCTTTTGATTTATTTTTTAAATCAAAGTGAAAAGTCAAGTCAAGGTTAACTTCTTTGAGGGTAGAGGCTCTAAACCGAGTCTCAGACGGATAAAAATGCCCCTCAATATAAAAAACGAAATTTGAATGAAAATGAAGTAATAAAATGACATGAAGCTAAAACGAAGATAAATCAAAAATAATAAGGAAAATAAATGCAAAGATATCTTGAAAAAAAAGTTTTTTTATTGACCTTGCATGAAATTAATTAATTGAATTTTTGTTTGACCTGAAACTTTGACTTGGATTTAAATTGTGACCTTTATTCACAATAACACCTGGCAAAGTCATCCAAATGTTGCTGCCCTGGAATGAAGGTGCCGCATGAAAACTAGAAGCATGCTTGTGCAAACAACGAGACAAAAGTGAAGGTGAAAGTACGATGAGTGCGTGGGTGTGTGCACGCAAGGGGTGGGAGGAAAGTGGGAGGAGCCTGTAGCCTCAGAAATCCTCCAACGCTCAGAGGACCAGAGAGTTATTTCCCCGACTGTAACTTCCAGGAGCTCACATCAGCCAAAGGCTGCTTGGAAGAGAATCCTCTCAAAACGAACAAATCTGGTGAGTAGGATGTTTGCGTTAACAATGTGTTTTGAATTTCTGTGTAAATGTAAATGTATTTTAACATAAAATCTGGCTGAGGATAGAAGTTGAAGTTGATAATGTTTGTCAGTTTAGTGCCAATAATTAAATATCAGGCTCTAGATGAGGTTAAAAAATGGCAAATAATGGGTTTTTTTGTTCTTAAAAATGATTGTTCAGCATCTTAAAATATTCAGAAGTGTAAGAAAAAATCATGTATGAATGGAAAAAACCCATTTGTCATTTTAACGCTGTATTATGGTTTTCCTGCAGAGCAAACGGCTTGAATGAGGCTCCGGTCAAGGTCAGCGGCGTCACACGTGCCACCGATCCCAGAGGGAAGCCCAGCCGGAGGTTGGAGGTTCCCCAAAATATGGCCAGTCAGCAAAGGTCAGAAGGAACGCTCAATATCTAACCACTTATTTGTTTCTCTTCCAGTCGTCTCTTTTGACCAAGACCTGGAGCAATCTCACTTTTACGAGGCAGCTCTTCAGCTGGTGGACAAAGAGAAGCTTCTGTTTGGTCAATCAGAGGAAGACAAAAAAGTCCTCAAGCTTGTTTCGGACCAGAAAATCCTGGAGACTCTCGTGATCCAGACCATATAGACCAAGAGTCTCTGAAGGGGGAACAAGAAGCGGCCGTGTTAGTGTCTGCCGTGAAAGCAGTCCAGCTGCAGGAGGAGCAGGACCAACTGGTGGATCAAATGGCCGGGTCGGCGCCATCCTGGAGGCAGAGCAGATGGAGGCAACAACACGACCAAGTGCTCACCAGCCTGGTGGAGGAGCGAATGGAGAACCCGTCGGTCTCAGCAGTCCGGTGAAGCAGAACTGCCTCCAGGCGAAGATCCACAGCATGGGCCTGCAGATGAAGGAGGACCTGCTGACGGTCGTGAAGGTGGTCAAGAGCTGCTACCCTCCGGAGATGGACATCTGTCAGTTCTATGCCGAGCTGTACCACCAGTAAATGAGCAAAGGCTTGGAGGAGATTGCAGAGTTCGGGCTGGGGGATGAGGACTGCAAGTTCCTGCTGCAATGGGTCACTGACTATTATCCTGGGTAAGTTGCCCGTCCAACTCCCCACCAATGCTATTCCTACCTTGAACTTCCTTCTTTGTTTTTAACTGGAAATTAAAGTGATTTTATATTTATCAATATAATCTTCTTATTCTATAAGACTGTTTAAGAACCCTCTTTTGGCGCCAGAGATCAACTTTGAAGCTCTAGGAAGTCTGCTGCCTGACCACATGGTGGCGTCGCTGCAGGAGCAGTACCTGAGCAAACAACAGGTATATTTACACATTAACTACACAGTAATATAAGCTTGTAAAACATTATTGAAGAATAAGATAAAAAAACAAACATTTTCCAAGCATTGTTATTTTGTTTCAGGTTGTAAAATTTGATAGTATGAAGTGAATTTAGTTTTTTAAAAATGTGGTCAAGACAAGAAAAAACATGTAATTTACCATTTGTTTATTATAAATATAAGTTGTATAAATTGACTCCACCCCTTACAATATGACTTAATTTAGTAACTAGTGAATCGTTTCATTGAAGACAACTTTGATGGGCAAGACAAAAGTAATTTCCATTCATTATTCATTCATCATCAGGTTTGTCCTGAGAGACAAAACTACACAAAGTTATTGAATTATTTAATACATTTTTAAAAATACTTTCACAGTTAATGAATTGTTTTTTTTACATATAGAGTTTGATGTTTTGATTCCAATAATTAAAAAATTGGAATTTCCCTATTCCATAAACCAGGGTCACAAAGCGCTTAAACAACAAAACAATACACAGTTAAAATACCTACAAATTAAAAAAGTATTTAAAAAACAGTTCTTTCTTAAAACCTTTTTTTTTCAAATGTATTTTCTGTTCGATTGTTGTCATTTTGAACAGGCATGGTTGACTGATTTGACAGCATTGCAGTTATATTTTTCTGACACAGGGGGAGCCAACATTTTTTTTTTCAAACTTACGTATTATGACTTTAACAACCTTTGGAACAAATGTTTTTATAGATAAGATGTCTCGGTTGATCTTTAACACTTTTCTATTTATACACCTAAGATTGTAGGATTTAATCATAACTCGTGATTGATAACGTATCAAGTTTTTTTGGTTTGATCAGGCAGAGATGACGACGTTCATCAGTCAAGTCCTGGCGGAAGCGAGGGAATCGTGGAAAAGCGAGCCGACAAAGAAGGACGGAAGCTTCACCATGTCCTATGACATCATTCAGGTATTTGAAAAAAAAGGATTCTTTTGGCTAAATCTAGTAGCGGTAACGTTTCAAACCATGACTTCATTTTCACACTTCAGCTCATCAACGGAATGCTGACCTCAGCGGGAATGGTCGTGGGTGATAGAGAGAAGGTCCAGTGTATAACTTGAACTGAGCGACTCGCTGTGCAGGTAACGTCTCTCACGTCAAAAGAAAAAAGATTCAAATGAATTAATGTTTTCGTTTCAAGGACTTCCAGGAGGACGTCATGAAGCAAAACAAGTGGAGCAGAAAACCGTTCATCAAAGCCAACCTCGGATGGATTCAACAATTCAGGTGGAGCGCCCGACTTCAGGGTGTGACCGCGAGGTGGTCATGTGACTCAACTGTCATGTGTCTGCAGGGATTTTATTTTGAAGAAGAGCTCCATGATCCTGGACGACGTCCGAGAGAGATGCATGAGCGTCCTGGCCGACATGAAACAATCGGCGCACCAGTTCCTACTGAGCCCGGTCCACCAGGCGCTCAAGGTGAGTGTCAATAACAGACGTACAGGTGATCAAAATAAAAATCCATCACTTGTGTCGCCCCAGCCAAACCACAGAAAGCTTGGAACCCACGATTGGCTGCACTCGTCAACGTTCGACAAGATGATCATCCCCTGAATCTTCTCACCAGGTATTAAAAAAGAGCTAAAAAAAAAAAAGTTTTCACGAGCTAAGACTCATGATCCGTGTCTTCAGGAGTTGATCGGACAGCTGCACCAGGAGGTGACGGTGGAATACGTCAGACGGCTGCTGAAGGGAGACGTGAAGCTGAGGAGTCGGGCTCAGCAGCAGGAGGCCTTCGACAGAGTGACGAGCGACGCCGACACTTTACAACGTTGGTTCAGTGATCAGGTGAGAAACTGTGGTGAAACTATGGACGTAGTTCATTGACATTAGAATATGTTGAATTTATCCTTAAACTTGTTTTTATTGAAATGTTGTTGTTTAAGCATTTAATTGTTTCTTTTAAATAATTGAATTCAATAATGTGTATATATTGAAAGGTTGATTTTGTGGTTACAATTTTTTGAATACTTTCAAAATTAATTAATTGTTTTTTTACTGTAGAGTTTGATATTTTAATTCCAATAATTCAAAAATACATTTTCTGATTTCTATTTTATTTTTAATCGTAGCCTAAACAAAACATAAACATTCATTATATTTATAGTTATTTAAAAGGCTACCAATTGAACTATAATATAAATGACCTTTATATGTTGAGTGTATCCTCTCGTCCTCAGTTATCGCCAGAATCTCGCGGGATTTCACTGTCCCTTTGCTGATGACATTATGATTGATGCCATGAAAACCGATATTGTAAAATGAAACAGGGTGTGTTTGGTTTCATGCAATACATTTTTGTAAGAATTCTGACCCACTCTAGTAGAAGAACTCACATTTCTCCAATCCTTAAAACTCTTCAATGGCTGTCAGTTTCTCAATGGCTGCCAGTTTCTTTCAAGATCAATTTGAAATTTCTGGTTCTTACTTTAAGAGCTATTCATGGTCTAGCCTCGAAAAGCGCTTTACAAATAACACTTACTTACTTACTTACCTTTAAATATACTAATTATTGAAAAAGATTTTTAAATTAAAATAAATTCAACTTTTCAATATAAAAAAAACATTTAATTTAACTTTTCAAAGAGATAATTAAAAGCTTATTAAAACATGTGTGTGCAGGGGTCCAAAGAAAACTGGCTGAAGTAATACCTGGACATGATTGCGGGAGTGTTGAGCCTCCAGGATGTTCCGGCCATACAGATGCAAGTCGTCACACTGGCCTCCTCGTATCCCCACCTCAGGTACCAAAATACAAACTTTATCAGGACGAGTATAAAGTCCAGACCAAAAGATCGATGCCATTTTAGAATAACCTGCCATTTATCGAATCGTGTCCATTTCTTTCCAGTGAAAAACACGTGTCCGCTCTCCTGAAACTCAAGACAAACATCTCCAGGGAGGACCGACAGACGGTGAAAAGTATTCTGAACGATACGTTAAGAGAAATCAAAGTGTCCCCTACTCATGTTTTCTTCTTTAAAATTATCATTCCAAATTCCAATAAATACTGCAGATTAATCCCTTGAAATTTTAATTAATTTATGTTCTTGCTCATGTGGCCACAATATTTTTAAGGGATGATATTTGAAAATAAAAGTGTATATTTCTTAATATAATATTTGGAAATGTTGTGTATTGTTTACAAGGCAACTTGTACATTGTAAATATTTGAAAATACTTATGTTTTTTCTAAATTAAAAATGTTTGGAATAAAGGGTGGACTTTTTTTTTTTTTTTAGAAAAGAGAACGGATTGTCTTGCGTTTCATTTTTAAAATCAAGGGACAAGAGAAAGGGACAATTTCTCATATCCTGCAAGTGTTCCTTCAAATTTAATAAGTTTAATAAGTTTTCCTGTTTTTGTAAAATATACTTTATAGGACTATTAGCTTTTTAGGATTCAGTTTATCCGTCAAACAGAGTTTTATTTTGGCGGGACACGACCCGTAAATGGCTCTTTACACAATAAAGATTGTCGAGCCCTGATGTAGACAACATCATCTGCTGCATTCAAAAAGACTTTTTGATTAAAAATAATTTATTTACACTCAACATATGTACAGCAGTTAAAACGGCGGCTTTAGATGATAAGATTCTTCTTCTTTCTCTCCCTCTTGTGTTTCCTTCCCTGCACACAGAGAAACAAAAAGATTAACAAAACACTTACCAAAAGAGAAAGAGAGAAAATAAAGTTATTTACATAATTATTGCCCGCCGACCAGTCTGGGTGTTTCTCGGCGTGGATTCTTCTCTCATCCTTTGCCATCCCATAGTATAAATCCTTGTCTGGAGACGACAACTTCCGCCACTGTAGAAACAGGGAAAACAGGTCGTCAAACAAGAGCTTTTCGGACTTGTTCAAATCTGGCTGTGTTCTAGACACTCACCATGTGCCCCAGGATGGTGTTGGTCTCGGCACTATCTTTAGGCTTCATGGTGTTTTTTACCATCTGCCTGTTCTCCCTCATGAACACCATGAAGGCGTTCGCTGGTCTCTTGACGTACGGTCTGGCCCCACAGCATCTGGTGGAACATCAGATCATTGCCATTAGATCTATGTTATGAGTTAAGTGTGCATTTAGATGAATCAAACGTGAGGACTAACGTGGAAGAGCAGGCCTGAGGCGGAGAAGGAGCGCGGCTGGAGGTCTTCTGGATGTTCTGATTGTTGCTAGAATGAAAAGGAAAGTTAATTTCAAGACGATATTTAAGACGTGGAGTTGGATATGAACATGTGTGACACTTACAAAAAGACGAGCGGGCTCATGACTTCCACAGCTGGTCGCGGCTGAACCCAGAACCCTGGGGGGACTCCACTGTTGACCCAAGTCAACCCAGCTGGGACTTGATGGTAGTGCCTTAGTGTGTTCTCTGACAGCACTCGTCCAAACGATGGAACCGTCGTGGCTCCACATTGGAAGGGGTGGGTTTCAGGGGCCGTCGTCATCTTGAACTCTGAGGTCAAGTCTTTCTCTAACTGCTCGACATCAACCTCTTCAATGAGTTTGAGCAAGAGCAGATCGTCTTGAGCAGCAGAGTCCAAATCAGGAGCAGACGGAAGGTCCCCGATCATGGACAGGAACGTGGAGTGGACTGTGTCCGACTCCGTGCTTGGATCAGTCCACTCGGACGAGAAGCTGCTCAGATCGATAGTGACGAGGTCCATTGTTGAAATCATCTGTACAATAGATTATTGATCAGATAAAATATGTTTAAACCAAAATTAAAACATAAACCTTAACTGTTGAAACAACACTTAGGAAACGTGTATTATTGTGATGTTACTAACAATGATCTGTGGTAATAAACTGTACAATAATTGTACTACTTGTACAAATAAATACATTTATATTTATAATATCTCTTGCTGTTTTAATTAACATGTCAAAGTAATTAAGTTACTGCCTAATTCAAACGAGTCATTTACATTTAAATTACATTAAAAGTATTTTTTATTGACGTGTGTGTTGAGTGACGTTGGATCAGTTGTGGGATTGTTAGCAAAAATGTGGCTAAAGCAGAACTAAGATGGACTCAATTGGAAAAGGTGATACTTACCGAAGGTCCGATGCGAAATACGGTAAATCCAGGTGGAAATTACATTTTATATCGCTTCGATAAAGACGCATTAAAGGCCTCGTGTACGTCATCATTGACGCAGGTTCAGGTGTCAGCCAATCAGAAGCGAGCGTTCGTCCACTTGCAGGTGTCATCGCCGTCATGTTTTCGTACATCGGTGAGGACTCGATGTTCCGTGAGTGACCGTTTTTTGTTGTTTATTTGTTTCATTTCTTAAAAGATTTGTTTGTTACCTTCTCTTCGAAGTTTTTGATTCAAGTTTGTACTTGTCACTCGGCTAACACTAAAACTAGCCGTTACACTTGTCAACGTTGACCACGACAACCTTTTTATCCTGTTGAGATCCTTGTGTCGCTACACGGGGAAATAAACATCTCACTATCGTCGATATGGTTTAATTAATCTATCAATTTGGCTTATTATTTTCGAAGCTTATTCGTTTATTTAATCCAACCTCTGTAGCATGACGTTAGCATGTAGCTAAGCTAATGCCGCCTTATTTCACCTAATTTTTCGCCCATGTATCACTCACTACCAGAACCTAGTAGATAAAGGTTAGTTAAGAAACAGCGATTGTAATTGAATTTTGCATTATTACTCGAAAACAACTTATTTAGGAGTAGTTTTCCGTTTTGTTTTTCAAATGGTGTCCAGCAGGGGGCAGTACCTCGGTGTGACGCCAAAGTCTAAACCCAATTTACTTAATTAAATCTTGTTTTTTATTATATTAATGTTTTTGGTGCTGTTTCTTATTGTTAAATAATGTTTGTTTTTTACTATTATTTAAAGAATAGTGTCGCTACTCTCAGTCTGAAACGTGTTATGTCCATAAAGATCATTATTATTAATAATCATTGAGAAGCTCGAAAAGAACATGTGAGGAAAGATCGTATTCGGTAAAAAGTTTTTATGTATCTATTACACATTTTTACATCATTTGGCTGCAGCAAACATAGATTAAAAATGTAAAATTACTTCATTTTCAATTTTAAGTAGAGAAACCAAACAGGAACACAACAAATTAGAACCGATTGAAGATCCAAATGTTTTTTTTCATAAAATAAGAATAACTAAACATGAGGTAAAAGTTGTTTTTGTTGAGAAGAAATGTCTATTTTCTGTTTTGTATTTACTTAATTATCCATTTACCATGAAACCTGAAAATTGAATCTTGTTTTTAATCATATTCCTTTTTGGTGCTGTTCTGGGTGCTGCTGCTCTCCTGCAGAAGATCCTGGAGGTGGATATAAATCTGCCGGTGGTGAAGGTCGAGCAGATGACCCGCCGCTCCTGATTCCATTTCTGGCGTCAGTCTCACAAGCTTAGTTTGAACGTCAGTCTGAACAGCTAGTAGATGCTTTTCAAGGTTCGTATCATCTTTCACTTCCATCCCTTTGAACTGTTGATCCACAAATGTGTCAATGACTTTAATTTCCTCCTTAGGATCTTCATCATCTGATAGTAGAAATCCTTGTCCTGCGACGACAACTTCCGCCACTGTATAAACAGGAAAACAGGTCGTCAAACAAGAGCTTTTCGGACTTGTACAAATCTGGCTGTGTTTTAGACACTCACCATGTGCCCCAGGAGGGTGTTGGTCTCTGCATCTTCAGGCTTCATCGTGTTTTTCACTTTCTCCCTGTTCTCCCTCATGAACACCATGAAGGCGTTCGGTGGTCTCTTGACATAGGGTTTTCTGGCCCCACAGCATCTGGTGGAACATCAGATCATTGCCATTAGATCTATGTTATGAGTTAAGTGTGGGTTGTTGCTGGAATGAGATAGAAAAATGATATTTAGAATCAGAATTAATATTAAAAAATGTACAAAAAGGAGACAAAACTTGTGTGACACTTGGAACATTCTGGAGACACAAACACGAAGAAGGTCATGAACAGCTACTACATCAACAGTTGACAGTTGATCAGCCACTGCTGTTGGAAAACAACGTGTTGTTCGTACGTGTTTCCATGTAAGAAGGGATGAATCATCATCGGTGGAAGCTGCACCCAGAACCCCGGGGGGGGGCCAACGTCGATCCATCTCCCTCCTGTCTGGACCGGATAGTTCTGCCCGACAGCACCGGTGGCTCCAGGGCCTCGACTTCATCGAGGAGTTTCATCAACTCCTCAAAGTCAATTTGAGGAGCAGAGTTGGAATCTGACGGAAGATCCCCGAATATTTCCTGGAGCGTTGAGGGTCCACGCCGGAGAGAAACTGCTCGGATTCGGAACAACGAAGTCCATCGTGGAAATCATCCGTGTAATAGTTTGAAAATGTCATTTATAATTCTTTAATAAATACTCTGAGCAGAAACGTGTCTTTACCTTCTTCAGACGTCTGGAGATACAAGGTGTAAAATACTCTGTTGAACCTGAGATGAAGACAGAAAAAGAAATTTAAAATATATTGCCAATGGCTCATAAATTAAAGTGTAAGGTGCTAATTTGACAAGGTTTATATTTAACACTTAATGAACAAACAGTTGAGAGCAGCTAGAAATGCAGTATATGTTGTCAGGTGCATTATTATGGGCTGTTTATGATCCAATCCACTGATAAAAATCGAAATATTATGTGGATTAACACAAAAAACAATGGATAAATATTTATTATTACAGTTCACGTCATTTTGAAAATATATTAGGCTAATAATTCAATCACATGACTTGTTTAATGTTGTTTTTTTATTTTAAAGTAATCAACTTGAATTAATTTTGACACACTTACAGTCTTTATAGTTTATTTCAACCTAATACTGGGGAAATTGACCATTTACAGTAAATAAACACATACAGTGGATCTTTATTGATAAATAAGTACAAATAAGTTTCAGATCAAATATTTTTTAACCAAAATTAAAACATAAACCTTAACTGTTGAAACAACACTTTCTAGGCAACATGTATTATTGGAATGTTACTAACAATGATCTGGGGTAATAGACTGTACAATTATTTTCCTACTTGTACAAATAAATACATTTATATTTATAATATTTCTTGCTGTTTTAGTTAACATGTCAAAGTAATAAAGTTATTGCGTAATTCAAACGATTCATATACATTCAAAATCACATTAAAAGTAGTTTTTATTGACATGTGTGTTGAGTGACGTTGGATCAGTTGTGGGATTTTTTAGCAAAAAAGTGCCTAAAGCAGAACTAAGATGGACTCAATTGGAAAAGGTGATACTTACCGAAGGTCTGATGCATTTTATATCACGTTGACACAATAAAGGCCTCCTTCACACTCCCTTTAGCTAAATAACGGACACACACAGCTTGCTGCTCGGTGTTGCCATCTCTAGCCTCAAATCTGCAGGTGGGGTAGTTTAAAGTAACTTACTACGTCAACCAGGTGTCACCTCTCAGTGTCTACTCTCTGTGACATCTCTCTCTGAAGCCCATCAACTTCCATCTCTCTGCCTCTGCACTCCGCTCCACTTAGTCTGAAGCAACATGAAAACATTACTGTTTATTAACGTACAAATATGTACATAGTTCAAATTTTTTATGGTCTTCAGTTTTCCCATGGAACTATAATAACAGTTTTTTTAGTGATTAAAAGACATGGTTTGTTTGTCTAGACAAAGTGGAACAACAGTTACTGGGAGAGATGAAAGTTGATGAGCAAAAGCGGAGGTGAGTTGACTATCAATGAATGATGTCCCAATGTTTTCCTTCTTTTTTTTGCGTCAGTCATTTGATTTTGAATATCGATGGCAGAAATCTAAAACTTCCCATATGAGGAAAAAAGAAAAAACTGTCAGTTTCTTACAGAATGCATTTTGATCAGGTGACTTTTTTGTCACAAGGAAGGATGGGATAACTTTGTAAACAGAGCAGCTTTCGCTGTTATTATAATTCCATGGGAAAACTGAAGACCATAAAAAATGTGAACTATGTACATATTTGTATATTTATAAACAGTAATATTTTCATGTTGCTTCAGACTAAGTGGTAGTGCAGAGGCAGAGAGATGGAAGTTGATGGGCTTCAGGGAGAGATGACACAGAGAGTAGACACTGAGAGGTGACACCTGGTTGAAGTAGTAAGTTACTTTAAACTACGCCACCTGCAGATTTGAGGCTAGAGATGGTATATATATACCATATATATATGGTATATATACTTTTAATGTAATTTAAATGTATATGAGTCGTTTGAATTACGCATTAACTTAATTACTTTGACATGTTTATTAAAACAGCAAGAGATATTATAAATATAAATGTATTTATTTGTACAAGTAGGAAAATAATTGTACAGTTTATTACCATAGATAGATCATCGTAACATCACAATAATACATGTTGCCTAGAAAGTGTTGTTTCAACAGTTAAGGTTTATGTTTTAATTTTGGTTAAAAAATATTTGATCTGAAACTTATTTGTACTTATTTATCAATAAAGATCCACTGTATGTGTTTATTTACTATAAATGGTCAATTTCCCCAGTATTAGGTTGAAATAAATTATAAAGACTGTAAGTGTGTCAAAATGAATTCAAGTTGATTACTTTAAAATAAAAAAACAACATTAAACAAGTCATGTGATTGAATTATTAGCTTAATATATTTTCAAAATGACATCTGAACTGTAATAATAAATATTTATCCATTGTTTTTTGTGTTAATCCATGTAATATTTAGATTTTTATCAGTGGACTGGATCATAAACAGCCCATAATAATGCACCTGACAACATATACTGCATTTCTAGCTGCTCTCAACTGTTCATTCATTAAGTGTTAAATATAAACCTTGTCAAATTAGCACCTTACACTTTAATTTATGAGCAGCTGGCAATATTTTTAATTTCCTTTTTCTGTCTTCATCTCAGGTTCAACAGAATATTTTACACCTTGTATCTCCAGACGTCTGAAGAAGGTAAAGACACGTTTCTGCTCAGAGTATTTATTAAAGAATTATAAATTACATTTTCTAACTATTTCACAGATGCTTTCCACGATGGACTTCGTTGTTCCGAATCCGAGCCGTTTCTCTCCGGCGTGGACCGATCCCAGCGAAGAGTTGGACACTGTCCTCTCAACGCTCCAGGAAGTGTTCGGGGATCTTCCGTCAGATTCCAACTCTGCTCCTCAAATTGACTTTGAGGAGTTGATGAAACTCCTCGATGAAGTCGAGGCCCTGGAGCCACGAAAAGACTCGACCTCCGGACTTGTCGACACGACAACGTACGACATCAACCCGCTACAATGTGGAGCCCCGACAGTGCCGTGTCGTATAGACCGGTGCTGTCGGAGAACACTGTCGGGCAGAACCATCCGGTCCAGACAGGAGGGAGATGGATCGACGTTGGCGCCCCCCCGGGGTTCTGGGTGCAGCTTCCACCGATGATGGCTCATCCCTTCTTACATGGAAACACGTACGAACAACACGTTGTTTTCCAACAGCAGGTCAGTGGCTGATCAACTGTCAACTGTTGATGTAGTAGCTGTTCATGACCTTCTTCATGTTTGTGTCTCCAGAATGTTCCAGCAGTGCCAACCATGAACCCTCTCGCCTTTTTGTAAGTGTCACACAAGCTTTGTCTCCTTTTTGTACATTTTTTAATATTAATTCTGATTCTAAATATCATTTTTCTATCTCATTCCAGCAACAACCAGAACGTCCAGCCGACCTCCGGCTTCGCTCCTTCTCTTCCTCCGGCCTGCACTTCCCAGTTAGTTCTCTCGCTTTTTTTACTTTTCCAAAAATGCAACCTTCACTCATAAAATTGATCTAATGTTGTCAATGATCTGATGCGGTTGTGGCAAAAAACCACCCTACGTCAAGAGACCCTGAACGCCTTCATGGTGTTCATGAGGGAAAACAGGGAGAAAGTGAAAAACACGATGAAGCCTAAAGATAGTGCCGAGACCAACACCATCCTGGGGCACATGGTGAGTGTCTAGAACACAGCCAGATTTGAACAAGTCCCAAAAGCTCTTGTTTGACGACCTGTTTTCCTGTTTCTACAGTGGCGGAAGTTGTCGTCTCCAGACAAGGATTTTTACTATGGGATGGCAAAGGATGAGAGAAGAATGCACGCCGAGAAACACCCAGACTGGTCAACGGGCAACAATTATGTAAATAACTTTATTTTCTCTCTTTCTCTTTTGGTAAGTGTTTTATTAATCTTTTTGTTTCTCTGTGTGCAGGGAAGGAAACACAAGAGGGAGAGAAAGAAGAAGAATCTTATCATCTAAAGCCGCCGTTTTAACTGCTGTACATATGTTGAGTGTAAATAAATTATTTTTAATCAAAAAGTCTTTTTGAATGCAGCAGATGATGTTGTCTACATCAGGGCTCGAGAGCCTTTATTGTTTATAGAGCCATTTACGGGACGTGTCCCGCCAAAATAAAACTCTGTTTGATGGATAAACTGAATGCTAAACAGCTAATAGTCCTATAAAGTATATTTTACAAAAACAGGAAAGAAAATTATGAACTAATAAATGGTCTGTTTTAAACATGTAGCATGTGTCTGAAAGTTTAACTCTTTATACTCCAGAAAACATTTTGGACAAATTAAAAAAATTAAAATAAAAAGCTAATGCTAGTGGCAGAGCTACTTCTAACTTCTAAACAATCAACTACTTATTCTAAACGTTTAAAAATGGTGCAGAAATTAAAAGAGAAATCTGGGGCCATCTTGTTACAAAGAAGTAGACGTTTCCCTCGTTTATGAGTTTAAATATACACTAAAAGTTCAACAGAGGTCCCGTATAAAGAGCTAGCAAGCTAAATGCTAAGTGGCTAACTCTTAATCCAGGACTGTCATATTTTAAGATAAATTAATAAAATAAATAGGAAACTATTTTTATGGACCATGACTGGAATGTGGGGCCATTCCCGGTCCTTCAGAGGGCTTTTCCTCTCCTCCTTTTCCCTGCAGCGGTGATTCTCAGCGGACGTGTTTACAGTAACTTCTGCTTCTGAAGTCTTCGCCAACTCGTCTCGGTTCAGCCATCATTCATAGTAAATAAAAACAAGGAAACAAGTTGGCTGAGAAGGCAGTACATCTTACATTGATGACGTCCAGGTATTGTTCTAGAACGGTGCGTCAATAACAACATTCATTTGACACCTCGGCACATGACATTAGAACTCCTGTTTTTCTTAATGATAATCTTTTAAACTGACTCAACAAGAGAATTTATCTTGTTTTGTAAACAAATGCATAGTATGTTGTGGCCGGCAGCTACACTTTAGGGACACTTGGCGGCGCCAGAAGCAATATTTTAAACCTTATGTATTTTCCCTTTTTAATAAGACTGTGCTTTGAGCAGTAAGATATTCCAAAAGACAGACTTGAACTTGATTTTTAGACCAAGGAAACTAATAAAACTTCAATTTGAAGGCACAAGGGCAGGATATGGGACATTTTCCCTTTCTCTTGATTTTAAAAATGAAATGCAAGACAACCCGTTCTCTCTTCTAAAAAAAAAAATATTGTGGCCTCATGAGCAAGAACAAAAATTAATTAAAATTTCAAGGGATTAATCTGCAGTATTGCAAGAAGAAAACATGAGTAGGGGACACTTTGATTTCTCTTAACGTATCGTTCAGAATACTTTTCACCGTCTGTCGGTCCTCCCTGGAGATGTTTGTCTTGAGTTTCAGTAGAGCGGACACGTGTTTTTCACTGGAAAGAAATGGACACGATTCGATAAATGGCAGGTTATTCTAGCATGACATCGATCTTTTGGTCTGGACTTTATACTCGTCCTGATAAAGTTTGTATTTTGGTACCTGAGGTGGGGATACGAGGAGGCCAGTGTGACGACTTGCATCTGTATGGCCGGAACATCCTGGAGGCTCAACACTCCCGCAATCATGTCCAGGTAATCCTTCAGCCAGTTTTCTTTGGAACCCTGCACACACATGTTTCAATAAGCTTTTAATTATCTCTTTGAAAAGTTAAATTAAATATATGAATACATCATACATAAAATGCACTTTTTCTTTTTTTTTTTTATTTGACCGAAAAAGAGAAAATATGGGGTTTGAAAATATATTTTTATTTACTAGTTTCAGTGCTGGAGGAGCTAATAATATGTAGCGGGTCCCAGCAGGGCCTTCGATGACAGATATGATAATTCTGGAACCAGAAACTGTTTCCTTCAACTGATAAAAATCTCTAAACTTAGGAAAATGTTGTCGGAACATGATCTGGAGCTTGTAATCCATGCGTTTGTTTCTTCTCGTCTGGACTATTGTAACAGTTTGTTTCCATGTCTTAACAAGAAGGAGCTGTCTCGCCTGCAGTTGATTCAGAACTCTGCAGCGAGAATTCTAACCCGCTCAAGTAGAAGAACTCACATTTCTCCGATCCTTAAAACTCTTCGGTTCCTCGCACAAGGTTCAGAACCAGAGGAGAGAAATCTTTTCAGGCTGTTGCTCCTAAGCTTTGGAACAATCTTCCTCTCTCTTTGTGCTTGATGGAGTCTACTGACTCCTTTAATAAACATCTTAAGACGTTTTTATTTGTTCAGGCTTTTCCTTGATTTTCTGGAACTCCTGTTGTGTTATCAGTTTTATCTTGATCTTTAAAATATATACTTTATTGAATATTGTTTTGATTGTTTAAGCGCTTTGTGACCCTGGTCTGGAAAAGCGCTATACAAATAAGAATTACTTACTTACTTACTTACTTACTTACAATGGACATGAACGACACCGGACCACAAGTGCTCATGAACCAAGTCTCTTGGATTATCTTTATTCACATATTGATAGAAGGAATGACGTTAATGCTAACTTAGCATTAACTTAAGACACACTTATGTTGTCTAGCTAGCTAGGACTTCACTTACCTCTCATTCCTCATTGCTTTATCCCTGCTGCGGGCAAATAACTTTCTGATATCCATCTAGGAGTTATACAGGAGTTCCACGCAAATCAAAATCCAAATGATATATTTAACAAGTTGTTGTCGGCTAACGTTACCTTCCTCACGCAGTGATTCTCATCGCCTGCCTCTCTCTCTCAACAATGACTGTCAAATCTGCATCAACTTCCTGCTCCCAGGCTCGACCTTTGACACTGTTGAGTATAAATGTCTGGATACAAACCCACTTTTTATCATAGTATTGGCTCTTTTAAATTGATATAGATATTTATTATTTAAATTGTTGACATAAAGATTATATTTAAATATATTCATCATTCATTTTAACAAATCTAGTTTTCATCCTTGGTGAGATTTTAAATGTATTTGTGATACTCACAAAAGTGTTTTGTTTAGATATTATTATATAATGTTTTCTGTCACTTTTTGGTTTGTTGTTTAGTCCCACTAAGAGGGTGTAATAAAGATAAATGTGCAATGCCATGCAGAAAACGGACACAAGGTGGCAGCACTTGCGGGCGACGGTATTCATGGCAATACTTCGCACAAGTGAAACCCAAGAGACTTGGTTCATGAGCACTTGTGGTCCGGTGTCGTTCATGTCCATTGTAATTCCAGGTTGGTTAAGAACTCTTTCTTTAATTCCTCTTACTTTAAACTGTTTATAAGGATTTTTGATATGACAGTTATGTGTGTGAACATAGAAAGTGCTGCGGTTCATGATCGTGGCGATTACTAAAATGGCGTCCGTGGCCGTAGTTAAATGCTTCTGTGTGTATTTTTCTTTTGACTCCTTGACTTTTGTGCGGTAATATTTAATATGTTAAAATAGTCGTGTGTGTGTGGTGTGTGAGTCTGAATTGTGCATTTGTGTGCTATGAAGTGTGAAAAGTATTGTGTGGAGTATATGTAGCATGCTAGCATGACTGCAAGTTCAGACCAGTTATAGGAGCCGCCCTGGTTGAAAGCACGCGCAGAAATAAATATGTTATACCGTTTTGGCGAGTTAAACTGCAAAAGAGATTCATTTTGTTTTATTAAGTGTTCACTTATGGCATCTACTGTACATAATGTACGATTATTATTCTTGATGAAAGAATGAAGGGTGTATGTTGGAAGTGAAGGAATGATTGATAACAAGAAAATGATTAGTGATTAAAAGACATGGTTTGTTTTCAAAGGAAAATTGTAAAATTGACATTTATGTAAATGTACTTTGAAAGTGGTTTTTAAACCATTGCTAATGCAAAAGAAAAAGAACAAAGGAAGAGTCACGATTGCAGTTTAATGAAAATATGTGAATAAAGATAATCCAAGAGACTTGGTTCATGAGCACTTGTGGTCCGGTGTCGTTCATGTCCATTGTAATTCCAGGATCATCATATCTGTCAGCGAAGGCCCTGCTGGGACCCGCTACATATTATTAGCTTCTCCAGCACTGAAACTAGTCAATAAATATATATTTTCATACACAATATTTTCTCTTTTTCGGTCAAATAAAAATAAAAAGTGCATTTTAGATGTATTAACTTTTGAATATAATAACTATGATTATAATATTACCCTGAAGGTATAATTTTCAAATCATTCATTTTTGATCCTTGTTTATTTAGATTTACAATATAATGGATAAAAAGCTATGATTTGATTTTTATTTTGTTCATGGAGATAATTAGAGTCTCCAGAACGGGAATTTGAACTAGTGTTGTCTGGGGGTCAAGGTGACCCCGAAGGCCCTAAAACAAATGTGTTTGTGGTATCCCTTGTGTTGTCTCAGGGTCAAGGTGAACAACCTCCACCACTGCATATTTGTTCACTTTTTAAAAGTTATTTTGAAACCGACTACACTGTGGAACATCTTTTCAGTTTTGTCTCGTTTTATTTTCATTTTCTAAAAGGTTGAAAGGAGAAACGACTATGAAGATCTTTTGATTTATTTTTTAAATCAAAGTGAAAAGTCAAGTCAAGGTTAACTTCTTTGAGGGTAGAGGATCTAAACCGAGTCTCAGACGGATAAAAATGCCCCTCAATATAAAAAACGAAATTTGAATGAAAATGAAGTAATAAAATGACATGAAGCTAAAACGAAGATAAATCAAAAATAATAAGGAAAATAAATGCAAAGATATCTTGAAAAAAAAGTTTTTTTATTGACCTTGCATGAAATTAATTAATTGAATTTTTGTTTGACCTGAAACTTTGACTTGGATTTAAATTGTGACCTTTATTCACAATAACACCTGGCAAAGTCATCCAAATGTTGCTGCCCTGGAATGAAGGTGCCGCATGAAAACTAGAAGCATGCTTGTGCAAACAACGAGACAAAAGTGAAGGTGAAAGTACGATGAGTGCGTGGGTGTGTGCACGCAAGGGGTGGGAGGAAAGTGGGAGGAGCCTGTAGCCTCAGAAATCCTCCAACGCTCAGAGGACCAGAGAGTTATTTCCCCGACTGTAACTTCCAGGAGCTCACATCAGCCAAAGGCTGCTTGGAAGAGAATCCTCTCAAAACGAACAAATCTGGTGAGTAGGATGTTTGCGTTAACAATGTGTTTTGAATTTCTGTGTAAATGTAAATGTATTTTAACATAAAATCTGGCTGAGGATAGAAGTTGAAGTTGATAATGTTTGTCAGTTTAGTGCCAATAATTAAATATCAGGCTCTAGATGAGGTTAAAAAATGGCAAATAATGGGTTTTTTTGTTCTTAAAAATGATTGTTCAGCATCTTAAAATATTCAGAAGTGTAAGAAAAAATCATGTATGAATGGAAAAAACCCATTTGTCATTTTAACGCTGTATTATGGTTTTCCTGCAGAGCAAACGGCTTGAATGAGGCTCCGGTCAAGGTCAGCGGCGTCACACGTGCCACCGATCCCAGAGGGAAGCCCAGCCGGAGGTTGGAGGTTCCCCAAAATATGGCCAGTCAGCAAAGGTCAGAAGGAACGCTCAATATCTAACCACTTATTTGTTTCTCTTCCAGTCGTCTCTTTTGACCAAGACCTGGAGCAATCTCACTTTTACGAGGCAGCTCTTCAGCTGGTGGACAAAGAGAAGCTTCTGTTTGGTCAATCAGAGGAAGACAAAAAAGTCCTCAAGCTTGTTTCGGACCAGAAAATCCTGGAGACTCTCGTGATCCAGACCATATAGACCGAGAGTCTCTGAAGGGGGAACAAGAAGCGGCCGTGTTAGTGTCTGCCGTGAAAGCAGTCCAGCTGCAGGAGGAGCAGGACCAACTGGTGGATCAAATGGCCGGGTCGGCGCCATCCTGGAGGCAGAGCAGATGGAGGCAACAACACGACCAAGTGCTCACCAGCCTGGTGGAGGAGCGAATGGAGAACCCGTCGGTCTCAGCAGTCCGGTGAAGCAGAACTGCCTCCAGGCGAAGATCCACAGCATGGGCCTGCAGATGAAGGAGGACCTGCTGACGGTCGTGAAGGTGGTCAAGAGCTGCTACCCTCCGGAGATGGACATCTGTCAGTTCTATGCCGAGCTGTACCACCAGTAAATGAGCAAAGGCTTGGAGGAGATTGCAGAGTTCGGGCTGGGGGATGAGGACTGCAAGTTCCTGCTGCAATGGGTCACTGACTATTATCCTGGGTAAGTTGCCCGTCCAACTCCCCACCAATGCTATTCCTACCTTGAACTTCCTTCTTTGTTTTTAACTGGAAATTAAAGTGATTTTATATTTATCAATATAATCTTCTTATTCTATAAGACTGTTTAAGAACCCTCTTTTGGCGCCAGAGATCAACTTTGAAGCTCTAGGAAGTCTGCTGCCTGACCACATGGTGGCGTCGCTGCAGGAGCAGTACCTGAGCAAACAACAGGTATATTTACACATTAACTACACAGTAATATAAGCTTGTAAAACATTATTGAAGAATAAGATAAAAAAACAAACATTTTCCAAGCATTGTTATTTTGTTTCAGGTTGTAAAATTTGATAGTATGAAGTGAATTTAGTTTTTTAAAAATGTGGTCAAGACAAGAAAAAACATGTAATTTACCATTTGTTTATTATAAATATAAGTTGTATAAATTGACTCCACCCCTTACAATATGACTTAATAAAGTAACTAGTGAATCGTTTCATTGAAGACAACTTTGATGGGCAAGACAAAAGTAATTTCCATTCATTATTCATTCATCATCAGGTTTGTCCTGAGAGACAAAACTACACAAAGTTATTGAATTATTTAATACATTTTTAAAAATACTTTCACAGTTAATGAATTGTTTTTTTTACATATAGAGTTTGATGTTTTGATTCCAATAATTAAAAAATTGGAATTTCCCTATTCCATAAACCAGGGTCACAAAGCGCTTAAACAACAAAACAATACACAGTTAAAATACCTACAAATTAAAAAAGTATTTAAAAAACAGTTCTTTCTTAAAACCTTTTTTTTTCAAATGTATTTTCTGTTCGATTGTTGTCATTTTGAACAGGCATGGTTGACTGATTTGACAGCATTGCAGTTATATTTTTCTGACACAGGGGGAGCCAACATTTTTTTTTTCAAACTTACGTATTATGACTTTAACAACCTTTGGAACAAATGTTTTTATAGATAAGATGTCTCAGTTGATCTTTAACACTTTTCTATTTATACACCTAAGATTGTAGGATTTAATCATAACTCGTGATTGATAACGTATCAAGTTTTTTTGGTTTGATCAGGCAGAGATGACGACGTTCATCAGTCAAGTCCTGGCGGAAGCGAGGGAATCGTGGAAAAGCGAGCCGACAAAGAAGGACGGAAGCTTCACCATGTCCTATGACATCATTCAGGTATTTGAAAAAAAAGGATTCTTTTGGCTAAATCTAGTAGCGGTAACGTTTCAAACCATGACTTCATTTTCACACTTCAGCTCATCAACGGAATGCTGACCTCAGCGGGAATGGTCGTGGGTGATAGAGAGAAGGTCCAGTGTATAACTTGAACTGAGCGACTCGCTGTGCAGGTAACGTCTCTCACGTCAAAAGAAAAAAGATTCAAATGAATTAATGTTTTCGTTTCAAGGACTTCCAGGAGGACGTCATGAAGCAAAACAAGTGGAGCAGAAAACCGTTCATCAAAGCCAACCTCGGATGGATTCAACAATTCAGGTGGAGCCTCCGACTTCAGGGTGTGACCGCGAGGTGGTCATGTGACTCAACTGTCATGTGTCTGCAGGGATTTTATTTTGAAGAAGAGCTCCATGATCCTGGACGACGTCCGAGAGAGATGCATGAGCGTCCTGGCCGACATGAAACAATCGGCGCACCAGTTCCTACTGAGCCCGGTCCACCAGGCGCTCAAGGTGAGTGTCAATAACAGACGTACAGGTGATCAAAATAAAAATCCATCACTTGTGTCGCCCCAGCCAAACCACAGAAAGCTTGGAACCCACGATTGGCTGCACTCGTCAACGTTCAACAAGATGATCATCCCCTGAATCTTCTCACCAGGTATTAAAAAAGAGCTAAAAAAAAAAAAGTTTTCACGAGCTAAGACTCATGATCCGTGTCTTCAGGAGTTGATCGGACAGCTGCACCAGGAGGTGACGGTGGAATACGTCAGACGGCTGCTGAAGGGAGACGTGAAGCTGAGGAGTCGGGCTCAGCAGCAGGAGGCCTTCGACAGAGTGACGAGCGACGCCGACACTTTACAACGTTGGTTCAGTGATCAGGTGAGAAACTGTGGTGAAACTATGGACGTAGTTCAGTGACATTAGAATATGTTGAATTTAACCTTAAACTTGTTTTTATTGAAATGTTGTTGTTTAAGCATTTAATTGTTTCTTTTAAATAATTGAATTCAATAATGTGTATATATCGAAAGGTTGATTTTGTGGTTACAATTTTTTGAATACTTTCAAAATGAATTAATTGTTTTTTTACTGTAGAGTTTGATATTTTAATTCCAATAATTCAAAAATACATTTTCTGATTTCTATTTTATTTTTAATCGTAGCCTAAACAAAACATAAACATTCATTATATTTATAGTTATTTAAAAGGCTACCAATTGAACTATAATATAAATGACCTTTATATGTTGAATTATTAAAGAAATCAAATCGATCTTTTTGTAAAAGAAAAGTAATTAATTTAAAGCTGCTGGAGTTGAGTGTATCCTCTCGTCCTCAGTTATCGCCAGAATCTCGCGGGATTTCATTGTCCCTTTGCTGATGACATTATGATTGATGCCATGAAAACCGATATTGTAAAATGAAACAGGGTGTGTTTGGTTTCATGCAATACATTTTTGTAAGAATTCTGACCCACTCTAGTAGAAGAACTCACATTTCTCCAATCCTTAAAACTCTTCAATGGCTGTTAGTTTCTCAATGGCTGCCAGTTTCTTTCAAGATCAATTTGAAATTTCTGGTTCTTACTTTAAGAGCTATTCATGGTCTAGCCTCGAAAAGCGCTTTACAAATAACACTTACTTACTTACTTACCTTTAAATATACTAATTATTGAAAAAGATTTTTCAATTAAAATAAATTCAACTTTTCAATATAAAAAAAACATTTAATTTAACTTTTCAAAGAGATAATTAAAAGCTTATTAAAACATGTGTGTGCAGGGGTCCAAAGAAAACTGGCTGAAGTAATACCTGGACATGATTGCGGGAGTGTTGAGCCTCCAGGATGTTCCGGCCATACAGATGCAAGTCGTCACACTGGCCTCCTCGTATCCCCACCTCAGGTACCAAAATACAAACTTTATCAGGACGAGTATAAAGTCCAGACCAAAAGATCGATGCCATTTTAGAATAACCTGCCATTTATCGAATCGTGTCCATTTCTTTCCAGTGAAAAACACGTGTCCGCTCTACTGAAACTCAAGACAAACATCTCCAGGGAGGACCGACAGACGGTGAAAAGTATTCTGAACGATACGTTAAGAGAAATCAAAGTGTCCCCTACTGATGTTTTCTTCTCTAAAATTATCATTCCAAATTCCAATAAATACTGCAGATTAATCCCTTGAAATTTTAATTAATTTATGTTCTTGCTCATGTGGCCACAATATTTTTAAGGGATGATATTTGAAAATAAAAGTGTATATTTCTTAACATAATATTTGCAAATGTTGTGTATTGTTTACAAGGCAACTTGTACATTGTAAATATTTGAAAATACTTATGTTTTTTCTAAATTAAAAATGTTTGGAATAAAGGGTGGACTTTTTTTTTTTTTTTTAGAAAAGAGAACGGATTGTCTTGCGTTTCATTTTTAAAATCAAGGGACAAGAGAAAGGGACAATTTCTCATATCCTGCAAGTGTTCCTTCAAATTTAATAAGTTTAATAAGTTTTCCTGTTTTTGTAAAATATACTTTATAGGACTATTAGCTTTTTAGGATTCAGTTTATCCGTCAAACAGAGTTTTATTTTACACAGGACACGACCCGTAAATGGCTCTTTACACAATAAAGGTTGTCGAGCCCTGATGTAGACAACATCATCTGCTGCATTCAAAAAGACTTTTTGATTAAAAATAATTTATTTACACTCAACATATGTACAGCAGTTAAAACGGCGGCTTTAGATGATAAGATTCTTCTTCTTTCTCTCCCTCTTGTGTTTCCTTCCCTGCACACAGAGAAACAAAAAGATTAACAAAACACTTACCAAAAGACAAAAGAGAGAAAATAAAGTTATTTACATAATTGTTGCCCGCCGACCAGTCTGGGTGTTTCTCGGCGTGGATTCTTCTCTCATCCTTTGCCATCCCATAGTATAAATCCTTGTCTGGAGACGACAACTTCCGCCACTGTAGAAACAGGGAAAACAGGTCGTCAAACAAGAGCTTTTCGGACTTGTTCAAATCTGGCTGTGTTCTAGACACTCACCATGTGCCCCAGGATGGTGTTGGTCTCGGCACTATCTTTAGGCTTCATGGTGTTTTTTACCATCTGCCTGTTCTCCCTCTAGAACACCATGAAGGCGTCCCTCTTCTCCGGTGACTCCGGTAAAGTGAGTGGATTCCTCGTTAAGTGCAGCCTGCACTTTGAACTGAACTCTGCTGCTTTCCCGACCGAACGCACCAGAGTAGCATATATCATTTCTCTGTTGTGCAGACGAGCGGAAGCCTGGGCAACGGCTGAGTGGAAACGGCGGTCGGCCATCTGTGACTCCGTGGAGGAGTTCACCACAGCCCTGGAGCGCATTTAGCACAGCCCTCTGGGTCGAGAGTCAGCTCGATCTCTCCTCCGCCTGCGCCAAGGGGCACAACACGTGTCGGACTTCGCCATCCAGTTCCGCATCATGGCAGGGGAGAGCAACTGGCCCGACTACACGCTCGCTGTGGTCTTCATCGAGCCCCTCGCTCCCCGGATCCGGGTTCACCTCATCCCGCTGTCGCTGAAGGGACCCTGGACGAGATGAACGAGCTGGTCACCCGCATCGAGACTCGTCAACGCGCTGAGGAGTCCCGGGGTCGGGCACCCCTTCTGCCATCCAGCGGTTCCACTCTGCCCATGCACCACGCCGCCGTCTGCCACGTGCAGTCTGAGGACATCGAGGGACACCGTGCCAGGAACTGTACGGTAAAGGAGAGGAGGGTCAGGACGGGTCCAGCACCACCATCTCCTCATCCCTCATGTCCCGCCATTTCTGTGACTCTGAGCCGGTACGGTCACACCTGGTCCATACCCGCGTTCATCGATTCAGGAGCAGACAGCAACTTCGTCTCAGCGGCGCTGGTGAGTCGACACGACATTCCTCTCTAGCGGCTGCCACGTCCCATCCCGGTCCAAGCTCTCGACAGTCGCGTCCTGAGCCGAGTGGAGCAGCGCACCCTACCGCTCTGCCTCTCTTTCGCTGATGGCCACGTCGAGGAGATCCAGCTCCTCGTCCTGGACTGCTCACCGCACCCCCTCATCTTGGGTCTCCCCTGGCTCCAGCAACACCAGCCACGGATCCAGTGGTCTCCTCTCTCGGTGGTCGGGTGGGGGTTGGGTTGTGACCAGCAGTGTTTCACCTCTCTTTCTCTCTGTTCTGCCCGTAGGCTCGCCTATCCTTCCAGCGCGCCTAACCTCGTCGCCGATCTCTCCTGCGTTACACGTGAGTACCATGACCTGAGGGAGGTTTTTTCTAAGACTCGTGCCGTAAGTCTACCTCCTCATCGGTCCAATGGTTGCGCAATTGAACTCTTACCCGGTGCTGAGCCACAACGAGGGCGCTTGTACTCCCTCTCTCTCCCTGAGACTGAGGCTATGAATACTTATATTAAGGAGTCATTGGCTAAAGGCATCATTCGTCCCTCTTCTTCCCCGGCTGGCGCAGGTTTTTTCTTTGTAGGCAAGAAGGACGGGTCCCTCAGACCATGTATTGATTACCGCTCGCTTAATAACATCACTATTAAGAACCGCTATACCCTCCCGCTTATGTCATCTGTGTTCGAGACTCTTAAAGGGGCCACTGTGTTCATGAAATTAGACTTGCGCAACGCCTATCATCTCGTTCACATTCGCCAGGGCGATGAATGGAAAACTGCTTTTAATACTCCTTCTGGTCATTATGAGTATTTAGTCATGCCGTTCGGCTTAACTAATGCCCCTGCGGTCTTTCAAGCCTTGGTGAACGACGTATTACAAGAGTTCCTTACCCAGTTTGTTTTCGTTTATTTAGACGATATCCTGATTTTTTTCGAAGGACGAACGGTCCCACCGCCAGCATGTACGCTCCGTCCTTAGCTGTCTTCTTGCGCATCAACTGTTCGTCAAAGCAGAGAAGTGCGAGTTTCATGTCCAGACTGTCTCATTCCTCGGTTATATCATTAGCCCTGGTAGAATATCCATGGATCCCGCCAAGGTACAGGCGGTCTCCGACTGGCCGGCCCCCGATACACGCAAGGCTATGCAACGATTTCTCGGGTTTGCTAATTTTTACCGGCGTTTCATCCGTAATTTCAGTACTGTCTGCTTTCCCTTGCACTTTCTCACGTCTGAGTAACAGCCCTTCCGGTGGTCCCCGGCCGCCGAGGAGGCGTTCCGGGAGCTCAAGCGCCGCTTTACCTCTGCCCCGTCCTCCGACAACCTGATTCCCGTCTCCAGTTCCTGGTCAAGGTCGACGCTTCCAGCACTGGGCTGGGCGCGGTCCTGTCACAGAGATGCGCTGCTGATGGCAAGACTCACCCCTGTGCGAATCGCCGGACTCCTCCTCCGACTGGTCCTTCTAACCGTCTCTTTGTGCCGCAAAACCTCCGCAAGCAGGTTCTCCACTGGTGCCATGCGTCCAAGTGGTCCTGTCACCCAGGACAGCAACGGTCCCTAACTCTGGTGCGGCGGCGGTTCTGGTGGCCTGGGCTTGCGAGGGACGTCGTGGAGTACGTCCGGTGTGTGCTACCAGCAAGACCTCATCCACTCCCTCGTCTGGGAAGCTGCTTCCTCTGCCGGTGCCTGATCGTCCATGGTCCCATATATCTATGGACTTCGTCACCGGACTGCCGGCCTCGGAGGGCATGACTGCGGTGCTGACTGTCGTCGACAGGTTCTCCAAGATGGCCCACTTTGTCCCGCTGCCCAAGCTACGGACGCCCGAGACACGGCCGAGGCGGTCCTGGCCCATGGCCTGCCCCCCGGGACATCGGACCGGGGGCCCCAGTTCGCCTCCCGCTTTTGGACAGAGTTCTGCCGACTCATCTGGGCTCGGCCCAGCCTCACCTCAGGGTATCACCCCCAGGCCAATGGCCAAACAGAGAGGGTCAACCAGGACCTAGAGACCTCTCTCCGCTGCCTGGTCTCCGGTGCTCCCACCACCTGGGTCAAGGCTCTTCCATGGGTCGAGTACGCACACAACTCGCTCACGTGCTCCTCCACCGGAATGAGTCCGTTCGAGTGTGCCTACGGATATCAACCACCTCTCTTTCCTGATCTCGAGGAGGAGGTCCAAGTCCCGTCAGCGTCGGCTCTAGTACAGCGGTGCAAGTCGACATGGATTAAGGCAAGAAAGAAACTTTTGAGTTTGGCGGCCTCCGCCAAGTCTGCCGCTGACCGGCGGCGTTCAGATGCTCCCGCCTACAAGGTGGGGGACCGAGTGTGGCTCAGCACCAAAGACATCAGTCTCCACTTACCTTCACGTAAGCTCGCTCCCCGGTTCATGGGACCCTATGCCATCACCAAGGTGGTGAACCCTGTCGCGGTCCGACTACGCCTTCCTAAGGAGATTCGCATCCACCCCACTTTCCATGTTTCAAAGGTTAAACCCGCTAGAGTATCCCCGCTGGTTCCGGCCTCTAAACCTCCTCCCCCTCCTAGGGTGGTTGAGGGTGAGAAGGCGTTTACTGTACGGAAGATTCTCGACTCTCGGCAGGTTGGTCGGGGCTACCAGTACCTGGTGGATTGGCAGGGTTACGGGCCTGAGGAGCGTTCCTGGGAGCCCACTCGGAACACTCTCGACCCCCGCCTGATTGAGGATTACAATGCTCGGACTAGAAGAGACAATCCAGAACCCAAGACCCAGAACTAAGACTTTGCACGTTGTATTTTTGTTGTCTTATTGCCTCATTCTGTGTTTTGTTTTGTTTTTTGTTCGGTGTTGTTACTCTCTCCTGCGTGTTCTCTATGTCCTCTTCTCGTCGGCTACCTGGTGGGCTTAGGTCCGCCAGTCCCTTGAGGGGGGGGGGCACTGTTATGTCTCGTGTGTCTTTCTTTGTGTTCCTGTTTTTATTTTGAAACCTGCTCCCTTCTGTGTCTGAGTTTACTTTCCGGTCCCTCCCCCTGCTGATTGTTATTGTATCCACCTGTCTTGTGTTTCTGCAGCTGCCAGTGATTGCTGGCAGCCTTCATAGTCTGCTCACTCTCCCTCAGTCTTTGTCGGTTCGTCACACTTGTCATCCCGTGTTCTTCTAGTTCGTGTTTCACGTTTTAGACTCCCTATTCGAGATTGTTTCGCCTTCCCGGTTTTGACCCCTGGTACGTCTTCTCGTTTCTCTGCCTGCCTGTGCCCTTGACATGTTTTCTGGATATCGTACCTGTCGGATGTATATTGCCTGGACTACCTATGACGATCCCTCTGCCTGCTGTTAATAAATCTGTCAAGTTTGACAACCAGACACTTTCTGCGCCTGGGTTTCCTTCCACACCCTGACACAGGCATCATACTTAGCAAAGAGTTTATAATGGCTACTTCACGTTTCTGATTTTCCACCCATTTCCCCAGCACATGACTCCTGAATGGTGACTTATCTATGTCTTTAAACATGTTCTTAGACTGCACTTTATTGATCCCTTTGAGATGACACTCTCAGGGAAATTTCTGTTTTCCAGTAGCACAGAAGGAATAGAGAAAAACCAAAAAGCACACAGAAGAGGACGATAGCATTAAATAACAACAGTAACTGAATATAACGACAGTATAAACAAAATAAAAATATAAATAAAATAAAATGAGCTAAACAAAGTGACTTTACGTTATTTCAAATGAAAGTGTCAGAGTGTTGTTAATCCACTGTAGAGGTGGAAGTGTCAGATTCCTTCCCCTCCGACTCCAGCCCCAAGCAACCTCCTCCCCCCAAGTGAGGAGTTGTACAGCCTGATGGCGTGAAAGACAAAGGAGTTTCTCAGTCTATTGGTCCTACACTTGGGGAGCAGCAGTCTCTGAGTGAACCGGCTCCTCTGGTTGGTGATGACAGTGTGCAGAGGGTGGCTGGGGTCATCCATGATGTCCATCAGTTTGTCCAGTGTCCTCTTCTCTGCCACCGACACCAGAGAGTCCAATTTATTGCCGACCACAGAGCCTGCCCGCCTGATGAGTTTGTCCAGTCTGGATGAGTCCCTCTTGGATATGCTGCCCCCCCCCAGCATACCATGGTGTAAAAGAGGATGCTGGAGACTACAGATTGGTAAAACATCCGCAGTAGTTTGCTGCATGTTGAAGGACCGCAGTCTCCTTAGGAAATACATCCTGCTCTCGGTCTTTTTGTACTGGTGGTTGGTGTGTGTTGTCCAGTCCAATTTATTGTCCAACCACAGGCCAAGGTACTTGTAGGACTCCACTGCCTCCACCTCAGCTCCGTCTAAGACAACTGGTCGCGACCTTGGTCTGGACCTCCTAAAGTCAATGACCAGCTCCTTTGTCTTTGAGGTGTTCAGCTGTAGGTGGTTTGTGTGGCTCCATGCAGCGAAGTCATCCACCAGTCTCCTATACTCCTCCTCTCTGTCATCCCTGATGCACCCCACAATGGCTGTGTCATCTGCATACTTCTGTATGTAGCATAGCTCCGAGTTGTAGCAGAAGTCTGAGGTGTACAGGGTGAAGAGAACAGGAGCCAACACTGTGCCTTGGGGGGCTCACGTGCTGCTGACCACCGTGTCAGACGTGGTGTTCTTTAGCCTGACGTACTGGGGCCTGCCAGTGAGGTAGTCAGAGATCCAGTCTACCAGAAAGGGGTCCACTCCCATCCCGCCCAGTTTGTCCCGTAGTAAGGTTGGCCGGATGGTATTAAAGGCACTAGAGAAGTCCAGGAAAAGAATCCTCACTGTGCCGCTTCCATTGTCCAGGTGGGAGTGGGCTCGGTGTAACATGTAGAGGATGGCATCCTCCACACTAACACCTGGCTGGTAGGCAAACTGAAGGTTGTCCTGGGCATGTTGTACCTGGGGTCTGAGGAGTTTGAGAAAGAGCCGCTCCATAGTCTTCATCAGATGTGAAGTGAGTGCCACTGGTCGGAAGTCATTTAGTTTGTTGGGCCGGTTCTTTTTCGGAACTGGGACGATGCATGATGTCTTCCAAATGGTGGGCACTCTCCTTAGCTTCAGGCTAAGGTTGAAGACGCGTTGGATTGGTTCACCCAGCTCAGTAGCACATGTGTTCAGTACCCTTGGACACACCTTGTCTGGGCCTGCTGCCTTCCTGGGTCGGATTTTCCTCAGCTGTCCTCTGACCTGGTCTGTGGTGAGGTGAGGCGGGGATTGTTTGGGAATAGGGGATACGAGGTGGGGTGATGAGGTGTCTGGGGGGAGGTGTGTTGAGGGAAGAAGGAGATGCGGCTGCCGTGGGGATGAGGGCGTGGGGGGCAGGGACTGATCAAAGCTTCAAACCTTCCGAGGTCCCTCATGTTGTTCTCCCTCAGCTTTTCTTCCACCTTTCTCCTGTAGGTGTCCTTAGCTTCCCTCACACAGAGTTTTACCTCCTGCTGTGCAGCCTTCATGGCCTCCTTGTCTCTGCTCCTGAAGGCAACTTTCTTCTTGTTGAGAACAGCCTTGACTTCTCGCGTAACCCAGGGCTTGTTATTAGGGTAGCAGCGAACAGTCCTGACAGGTGAGACCACGTCAGTGCAGAAGTTCAGGTAATCCGTCAGGCAGTGTGTCATCCCCTCTATATCCTCTCCATGCGGGTCCAGCAGCACATCCCAAACTGTGGTGTCAAAACAGTCTTTCAGGGCATTCTCCATCTCTGGGGACCACCTCCTGATGGATCGCGTTGTAGCAGGCAACTTTTGGACCAGGGGGGTGTACAAAGGCTGTAGGTGAACCAAGTTGTGATCAGACTTCCCTAGTGGGGGGAGGGGAGTCGCTCTGTATGCGTCTTTAACATTAACATACAGGAGATCTATTGTCCTGTTGTTCCGTGTGGGACAATCAACAACTTGATTAAACACAGCCAATGTACTGTCCAAAGTTACATGATTAAAGTCCCCAGAAATGATCATGAGTGCATCAGGGTGCTGTGTCTGAAGCCTGGATGTGACGGAGTGGATTTTCTCACAGGCAGTGGCTGCGTCAGCGTTTGGGGGAATGTAGACACAAAGTGTGATCACGTGACTGATTTTCCCTCGGCAGATAATATGGCCGCAGGCTAACAGCTAGCAGCTCGAGATTACGGCAACATGAGACTTTCTTCACAGAGATATTTCTTTCTTCTCAAGGGTGCTTTCTTCATCCTGTCCTGCTCGAATGGCTGGGAGTCTTTGCTTGATTTCCTGTTGGAGTGTTGTTCTAAATTTTTTGCAAAGCTTCTGGAAGCTATGCAGCTTCTCTTTGATTGATGGAAAATATGTGGCTGCCTCTTCCTGTAAAAGGTCATTACATTCTAGCTCCACTGTGCTCAGGTCTTCCAGAGATGCCTGAACCTTTCTAAGCAGCCGGGTACTAATCTCCGCCTTTAATTCTTCAGCCTCAGGGTAGATCTTGCTTAGCGGCATCAGCCAGACCATCCCAGGTGACATTTTCTCTCCAGTTTTAAGAAGGCTGGGCAGTTGCATATATGTCTTCACTGCATCTTCAAAGGTTGCTGGATTACTCTCCAGAATGAAGTCACCATAGAACTTGCAGGAAAAGCTTTTAGTTAAGGCACGTTCTTCTTCTGACAGATTGATCTCAACCTTTCCTGAGATGCTGAAAGAAGGAATCTTCTTTATTACTGCTTCCATGCTGCCCTTAATCATCTGAACACTGCCAGCATCCAACTTCTTGCTATCAAACACAAAAAAAGCATTTGCCCAGTACTGTATGGCAGTGACCAAGTGTGTAGCCATACTTTTATCGATGACCTCCCTCTGCAGAGAATTCAATGGTTCCTCACAGGTCAAGGACAGTTGGCTGAAAGAGGTTGTGGCAGAATACTCCAAGTTTACTCTGCACTGGTTCTTGAACTCCTTTTTTTCATTACAGGTTTTTCAGGTACTTGGCTGATCCTCCCACTTCTATCAGACCACCTAGAAAACACTCAGGGACGCATTCACATCCAGCAGAGATGATTGGGACATGGTTGAGTCTGAAGTTGTAATTTCCAATTTGCTGCTCTGAAGAGAACTATCCGCAGATAGGCTTCATCCCACAGAGTGAAACCTAAGAAGAAAATAATACTCATTAGACCTCAGGTTTAGACTTCGGGATGGAACATAAATATTTGTATCTTTGGCACAAGTGAATTCATGACAGGCTCTATCTCATCAGCATTTTCACTGGTCCCAGAATGTTTTGTTTGAAAGGCAACATAAGCACAAATCACAATCTGCTGCATTTATCACACATACAGTATACGGCTTATAATCCTTTTAATTTACCTGCCCTCCCACAGATTTGGGTGTTTTAAAAAATATATAGATTTATCTTTTATGGTTTATTTTTTATAATTTTTTATCAACATTGGTCATTTTGTATTTTTGTAAAAGTCTTCAGATTGATAAGCGACATTGATATAGTCAGTTAGCTCAGTTGGTAGCGTGCGAAACAGTTTTGGAAGTTTGAGTACGTGAACTTTCGCCGGTTCAATTCCCACTCTTGATTTTGATTTTATTTTTTTATTTTTCTTAAATAGATTTTTTTTTTGCAGTGTATTTGTGTGTGTTTAGGATAATTTGGTAGTAAGTATTTCTGTTTTTCTGGTGCAGAGGACAGGTTGTTATTATTTTTTAAGATTTTTTTATAATCAATTTAAGAGCCTCTTTTTCAGTAAAGAACATTAATCACGACAACAAGTAGAAACATTAGTTAATAGGATTGATTCAAACTAGTGTTTCATAATTAATTAAAAGGGCCAATAAATGTATCCATCCATCCATCCATCCATCCATCCATCCATCCATCTATCTAAATGTAAGTTTACTTTGGACTAAGACTCAAAGGTGATGCTCCAAAACTTCAGGTATTTTTTTTACCTAGAGGCAATTTTAAAGTTACATCGACCAGAACTTAGATGTTCTGAAAGTATACCTTTTTATAACCCTATAATCGCTACAGCTGTAAATGATGCCATAGTATATATGGTGTTTAGCTTAAGAGTTAAAGTGAAGTTGTCATGTTTGTTCTGTTTTCTTCACCTGATTTAAACCTAAAAAACTTAATTGAACCCATTACGCCACTCCGCTCTTTATTTTGGGAAGAACAGAACAAATAAACTAATTATATGCTCTATATTGAATAAAGTTGACCAAAGGTAAACCCAAACATTTTTTAATTCCATCTCATTTTTTAGCTTACATCAGTTTGCATATGCAATTTACATATAGTTTAACACATCAAATCACGCAATATAGTAATCATACAAGTATTCGGATATTGAAAAAAACATTAAAAGAACTTTATATATTCCCCCTTTCACCCCCATCTCACAAAATATGTAGTTTAAAGTTCAAACTAAACATTTGGCAGTATATGACTTTATGTGTAAAGAAAGTAAACTATAATGAAGCACAAGTTAAGTATCATGTTGTTGATATATATCAACAACTGGGTCTTAAAGGTTTAGGAATATGTAGTTGTGTTCCCGCCATATCATGAAGCAGGGGTAGACGGGCTCAGTGAACTCTGCTTGGAAGGTATGAATGTGTGTCACTGTGTCTGCAGTTACATTAAAGAATGACAGTGTTCCTGCATCCCAATCCAGGAAGACTCCAAGCTTTACACAGCCATTCTCAGGTACTGAAATGTAAGTACATTTCTTATCATGCTCAGCATACAGAGTTGGATGTGGAGGGGACCAGCGATGGCCCAGACACCATGACATGACATTCCAGCCGAGCCGACTGTTGTCGCTGTCCCCCTTCCGTGACATCCCTTCGTAGCAAACGCCCACTGCTACATCCTCACTTTCACCAGTGCTCCAATCCACTTCCCAATAGCACTGGCCTTTCAGACTCTCTCGAGCCATAGCCTGGTGGAAGGGGTGGAACCTCTTCTGGGAAAAAGTGGGAGAAAGCCATTTTCCATTAGTCGCTTTTTTGTCATCTCTAGACACAGCAAGATTGCCATTTACTGTCTCCAGGTCCAGTGAGACATCACAGGCATCTGTAAGAGCAAATAGAAAGTTGCTTTAGAATAAATACAGATCAAAGACTAAATGTCCACCACTGCAATGTGAAAAAAAAAAAACGTTCTTACACCAAAGTAAATGTTGCCTCTCTGTCGTTTCTTCAACATTGGCAATTGTTGGCTTCATAAACTTTTCAGATACAAGTTTGTGTTTCCAGTAATGGAAGATGGAACCTCCTTCGATATTTTCATTCTGGATTGCAGCAACCAGGAAACAGAAACCCTTCTCATTCTTCAAGGCTTCAGACACTTTGGACATATATTGAGCATGAGCGCTCATTTCAGTCAGCACCTCATCTGACTGAAACCAGCAGTTGTTTTTTTGTTCTGGAGAGTTGTTTGCAGGTTCTAATTCCAGACAATCTATGTAGCTGCTCATCTGTTTAATCTGAATGTCAGTGGAGTCAAGGGAGGTGAAAACAAAACACAAAGTGTCATGAACATCAGGAGCAAGAACAGCGTAATCCAGCTCATAGGGTTCGGAGGTGATCTTGACTCCAGGCATCATACTTAGCAAAGAGTTTATAATGGCTACTTCACGTTTCTGATTTTCCACCCATTTCCCCAGCACATGACTCCTGAATGGTGACTTATCTATGTCTTTAAACATGTTCTCAAGGGTGCTTTCTTCATCCTGTCCTGCTCGAATGGCTGGGAGTCTTTGCTTGATTTCCTGTTGGAGTGTTGTTCCAAAGTTTTTGCAAAGCTTCTGGAAGCTATGCAGCTTCTCTTTGATTGATGGAAAATATGTGGCTGCCTCTTCCTGTAAAAGGTCATTACATTCTAGCTCCACTGTGCTCAGGTCTTCCAGAGATGCCTGAACCTTTCTAAGCAGCCGGGTACTAATCTCCGCTTTTAATTCTTCAGCCTCAGGGTAGATCTTGCTCAGCGGCATCAGCCAGACCATCACAGGTGACATCTTCTCTCCAGTTTTAAGAAGGCTGGGCAGTTGCATATATGTCTTCACTGCATCTTCAAAGGTTGCTGGATTACTCTCCAGAATGAAGTCACCATAGAACTTGCAGGAAAAGCTTTTAGTTAAGGCACGTTCTTCTTCTGACAGATTGATCTCAACCTTTCCCGAGATGCTGAAAGAAGGAATCTTCTTTATTACTGCTTCCATGCTGCCCTTAATCATCTGAACACTGCCAGCATCCAACTTCTTGCTATCAAACACAAAAAAAGCATTTGCCCCGTACTGTATGGCAGTGACCAAGTGTGTAGCCATGCTTTTGTCGATGACCTCCCTCTGCAGAGAATTCAATGGTTCCTCACAGGTCAAGGACAGTTGGCTGAAAGAGGTTGTGGCAGAATACTCCAAGTTTACTCTGCACTGGTTCTTGAACTCCTTTTTTTCATTCAGGTACTTGGCTGATCCTCCCACTTCTATCAGACCACCTAGAAAACTGGCATTCAGGGACGCATTCACATCCAGCAGAGATGATTGGGACATGGTTGAGTCTGAAGTTGTAATTTCAAATTTGCTGCTCTGAAGAGAACTATCCACAGTGTTTTTTTGCAGATAGGCTTCATCCCACAGAGTGAAACCTAAGAAGAAAGTAATACTCATTAGACCTCAGGTTTAGACTTCGGGATGGAACATAAATATTTGTATCTTTGGCACAAGTTAATTCATGACAGGCCCTATCTCAGCAGCATTTTCACTGGTCCTAGAATGTTTTGTTTGAAAGGCAACATAAGCACAAAATGGACAATCTGCTGCATTTATCACACATATAGTATACGGCTTTTAAGCCCTTTACTTTGCTATCGATGTAAAGGTAAGTTAAGGTTCCTATCATATTCTATTCTATTTGGAAACCCTGCCTGTTGAACAAGTACACTTTGCTCTGACCACAATACTGTGCGCTATATGATCATAACACCATATCCAGTCTGACCAACATTTCTATGCACATTGCAACACACCTCATCACATTGTCAATTCTGGTTGTTGATGGCCTGTGTGATGTTGGGTTATAAAGTACTGGATATTGCCAGGAAATAGAATATGCTGACATATACACAGTTATGGCACAAGTGGAACACGCACAACACCTGGTAAGTCCAGTGGGTATTTTGGCCATGCAAGAAGTTGGGTAGTTTTAAGGGAATACAGTATGTCCATATTCTTGCAACATTATTTGGTAATGATTGTAGATTATTGGGCCACTGGTGTCGTCACAGTAAAATCAAAAATATGATGTCCACATTGGGACTGAGCCCAAACTTAATGGGAGGCACATTGAATAATTTTCAACTGACAAAGAGAAATGTTGGTATTTTGTGAAAGTATTCCCAAAATTGACTTACTTTTGCTTAACCCTCATGCTCGAGTATAAAATATCAGCTAATAGCGATATTTACTGGTCATGTCATACCTGGAATAGGCTGATCTTTCCTTGCGTCATACAGCATCCCTAGAGTAAAAGGACGACCCATTGCCGGAATGTTCAGCAATACAGAATCCATCGTGAAGATTTGAAGATGAGCTGGAGAGGATCAGAATACATTTGGAGATTTAGCATTGTTGCCTAAATCCAATAAACAAACAACCACTCTACAACATGGTGCATTTGACTAAACCTTGACCTTAAACAGCTGATAATTGTCAATAATAATAATAATAATAATAATTTAATATCTCTATGACAAAAATACATTGATCATTATCATTGATGATTGATGCTTGGTTCTGTTTTTCTGATTCTGATTTCCAACCATATCATCACGCATATATGTACTGTTTTCAACTTAAATAAGCTCACCAGGACATTTCAAGCAATATGCAATACCTGAACAGTGTTATTGAATATTAAACCTTTTTACACACATTTATAATCTAATACAAATTCACAACAGTGTCAACATATGGCATCCACCAATATTAACCCATACGAAATTTTGAGTGTCATGTAGGTGTTAAAATTCCACCACTCCTTCTAGAGCCTAAAGGAGGTTCAACAGGGGGTTCCCTAGTTTTTACAACAGGCTCTATGTTGGTCAGTGTACAGTTTTGTCTTGCTCTGTTTGTTCTCAACTGTATCTCTCACGGTTGTCAAGGGAAAAGCATTTAACTAATTGTATCTGTTATGCAGTAGTTCTGATAGAGAGACACCAGTTGAAGCATGAGGTGTAGCTCTATAGTTCTGTAGGAACTCTGCAAATAGGATGCATTCTTTTAACACCCTGTTCCATCTTTCTACTGCCCCATTACATTGTAAATGATACACACTGCTACACAGGTGACATATTCCCCTCTCTGCAAGAAAGTCTGAAAATGCACTAGAGAGAAACGGTGGTCCATTGTCAGTTACAACATGGCTAGAGTTCACTTCCCTGCTGAAAACTGACTGGAGAAATGTAATAACCACATCCGCAGTGACATGTTGTGAGAATGCTACCTCTGGCCACTTACTGTAGCAATCACCCAGAGTCACCTCAAACCTTGCTTTTTTTTAAAGACGTCTGAGGACAGACATTAGATCTCCTCAGCGTTTAGCTTAGACTCTGTGATCTTATATATAAAATGTAACTATTTTTTACATGTCTCCTGGTGTATACTTCTGCTCCTTGGTCTCATAACTATTATTGTTGTTACAAGAATACTTCATGGCAGAATAACATTATGTTATGTGGGTAAAAGAGTAACGACCGGTTTATCCAGTTAAGCATATGCAGGGCATGTTGTGGCAGTGACTTATTATAATTACAACCATAGGCTTGTCACGACAAAGTGAGATCACTAACAGAAATCTATTTGTACTTTATGTGTTATGTTAAAACCATGTGAAATGAATGTGTGTGATACAAATGTTTCTTTTGCATATTTAGGATATAATGCTAAAAAAAAAGCTTATAGTGCTAAACTTATACTAGCTCTTTTTGTGCTACACACAGTTCCAGGCTTCATGGTCTGCTCGGGTGCTTTGTTATGTTAACGCTCTGTAAAATGTAATTACGCTGATTAATTTTCAGTTCTTTTTTAGCATAGTAAGGGTATTATGCCAAAACCAAAACAAAATGTTCATGTACTATTATCTCCTATCATTTAGTTCAAATATATTATGGGGTTTACGCATTTTATGGGTCATTTTTTAACAAAAAGATTTTAACAACCTGGGCTTTGCCCAACCAAACGTGCAATTCTTTCACTTCTTGTACGTTAAATTGTATACACCCACATAGAAAGCAAATACAATAAAATTATTAACAATATATAAAAATACATTTTACTTGAAAAAAAAAAAGTTAGAACAAACTCACCAGTATCCAAAGCAGTCAACTGACTTATGAAAAAGTACTTACAAGATTCTCTGCGTTTTATTGAGATGCCTACGCCCCGTCTCCTCCCACTGTCTCTATCCTAAAGAGTAAAATAGTAACTTGGATATTCTCTTTCAGTGAATGAATAAACTCCTTATTGTGCTTTATTATGCTTCTTTATGTGAGGGTACATAAAAATAATTAACTTAAAACAAAGAAACAAAACCAATGAGGTTAGTCAAAACAATAATGGTCAAAACAATAATAATATGAACCCACATGTCAGAAAAGGTGTAGGATGAAGCATAAGCTTGTCTAAACCTACCCCTTCTCCACTACTAAATTATTAACATCAACCGCAAATTTCCATATTTACTTGATACATATTTACAACACAGGAAATAGAGTAAATAAATAATACCTAAATCATGAATTATAACACCCAATTGTTTAAGCCCTTCTTCCTCCCTGTACATTATTAAAACCCCTGAGTTATGATCATAATCTCAGGTTCAACGAATTGGCGTGAAGCCCTGTAACCGCTTCGCTATTGGTTTACCCCCTGAGGCACGGCCTCGTCTCTAGGAAAGGTTAATAAACTCGCCACCGAGCTGGGTGCCGTCCACTTCCTATAAAGACGGGAAATACCCGCCGCACTTCCTCCAACTAAAAACTCTGCGAGAAAGGCGTGAGGATGATGAGGCTTCACACCAATTCGTAGAATCTGAGATTATGCTCATTACTCAGGCGTTCTACTTCATTTGGTGCTCATCCTCTAACCACCTCGTTATTGGTTTAAACCCATGGCGAAGCAGTGGGACTTGGTCAAGACGCTCGAAGGTCGGACCTGTGAGAGAGTCCAGCACCAGCTGGAGATCCCACTAAGGGCTGGAAGTCCTTGCAGGAGGTTGAAGCCTGCAGGCACCCCGTAAGAAATGCGCCACCAGAGGGTGGCCGCGAGCCGAAGCTCCCTCAAACCCGAAATGTCTCGTTGCTATGGCTGATACAAACACTCTCAGTGTTGCCACTGTCCGTCCGTTATCCAGCAAATGTTGCAGGAAAGACAGGACAGAAGAGACCATACAGGAGATGGGGTCCAAGGACCTGTCTGCACCAAATCCCCCTATGGGGCATAAAGCGTGCGTGTAGACGGGGGCCCAGGGGTTATCCAGCATGTGGACAACGCCCGGGTCCAAAGTCCCGCTCAGCTCATCCCATGCAAGATCTGATTCCACCTTGGCGATTTACGTATGCCACGGCGGTGGAGCTGTCGGATAGCATTAGGATGACCTTGACAGTTGGGGAGAGAAGTGAAGCAGGCTGTGTAAATTGCCTTTAGCTCTAGCCGGTTAAAGAGCAGTCAGGAGCTTTCTCACTGAATTAAAAAGGAGGAAGTGCGGCGGGTATTTCCCGCCTTTATAGGAAGTGGACTGCACCCAGCTGGGTGGCGAGTTCATTAAGCTTTCTCTGAGACTAGCCGGTGCCTTTGGGGTAAACCATTAGCGAAGCGGTTAAAGGGCTTCGCACCAAATGAGGTAGAACCATTTGCCGCTTTTTAAACTGTGTCATGTTTGTAAACTGCTTGAGCTCCATATACATCTGTTCCACAACCTCACTCCACAAAGAGAAACACCAAAACGTTTTAACATTGTACATGCCCGCTTATTTAAATTAATCTCTCCCTTCAGATTATAACCCCCATCTCTGTAAAAAAAAAGATTTTTTGAATATTTCCAGTAAGTAGCTTGTTTATTGTTTTGTACATGATTTGTGCTGTTTTAAAATGAACTAGGAAATTTTTCTTTTTACAGGCATTTTGTAATCCCCTTCGTGAACCATGGTCGATCGTTGCCTTTTTGTTTTCCGTAGTATTGTTTTATTGGACAATTTTTAACATATAATGACATGAATATTCTTTATAAAGTTTCATACTACTTCACTACTGCACAAACTACTGTCAATCATGGATGATGACAGTCATCCTCTCAACACTGTCGTCAGTGAACAGAGAAGCAGATGAAGCATGAATGCTCCTCCCCAAATGCAAAACTAATAGACTAAAGGACTCATTCATTCCTCGGGCTATTCGATTGTACAATTCTGAGTTTGGGGGCAGGAGTGTAGTAAAAGTATCTGGATGTTCTATTCTATGTTAGTCTTTGTATCCTTTGTCTTTGTTATTTGTCTTTGATCTATGTTCTTTGTCTTTATCTTTAGACTTAGATTGTGTCATCTTGTACTTTCTTTTATTTCTCTTTGTTATTGTTCTTATTTTTATGAATAATTGCTTTATTGCTGTGTCTAATTGAAAAATAAAAACAGTTTCCTGAAGGAGACCTCCTGAGGGATCAATAAAATTCTACCTAACCTAACCTATCTATATGCACCGTCATACAGTCATCACAGTATATACCTTTTCCTAGTTTTGTGTCAGTAAATCTTTCTCTAATGTATTCATAGTTTCCTCTGTCCTTACTCGTTTTTATGTATTTTAGTTTTTCCCATGACTGTCTTCTTCTTCGGTCCCATACCAATGAAGCTAGCTGCTGCCGATGTTGTTGGTCGCCGTGCTGATGCTAGCTGCCGTTAGATTAGATTAGATAAACTTTTTTGATCCCTAGCTGACAGCTCCGCCATTCACGAGTCACGAATCCGAAAAAGTTGTCCAAACAAGTCGCAAATTATGTTAACCCAAAAAAAACATTAGCGTCATACAAATGTATTACCCCCAAGGTCAGAGGTGTTTTACTTTGCAGTCCAGTTCATGGCACCAAGACTTTTCTACTCTCCAAACTCCTTCCTCACACACGAAGCAGACAACAAAATACCAGAATTGAATTTAAATCATAATAATGTTACATAAATTTGATAAACAAACTTTAGTTCAACATTGTCCATCGCCCAGCTACATGCCACTGTAACCTCACCTGCTGCTCTTTGTTTTGATGAAGCAATACATTAAGACCCGTTTACAGTCTGTTTTAGCTGGTTTCGGCCTGAAAGTCTCCGAAGAAATCATGTAACCTACTGGACAAAGATGAACAGAGAGAGTGTAACCTTCACAGACACCAGAATGAACGAGCTCACAGAAGCATTTAATTGACAAAAAACAGTATGTTCACTTTGCGGTCATGAACTACTGTTCTATACAACACAGGTTTTGATTTTTTAAGCGCTTTGTGACCCTGGCCAGGAAAAGCGCCATACAAATAAAAATGATTTACTTATTTACAACACTGGCCTTGGATACCTCTTTTGAACTTTTCTAGATCCTCACTTTCAATAACAGTCTTTTTGCAACTGTTTTCAATGAATAATGCTTAATTTTTACATATTATCAATGGTTCTCTATCCCTCTGAGTCTTAGCTAATCCAATGTCTCAGATCTTATTTGACACCAGCTGGTATAACATCTGGAGATAACTAGATACAATTATTATTTGATAACATTTTAACATGCACATTTTCATGTTGATGTTTTCCTACCTGTTGTAGGAATCCTGCAAATTATTTTCCATATTCTTGAATCCAACGGGAGGACGGTTAGTGAAGATCTCTTCAGTATACAAACGACTCGGACCTTTCAGAACCTTCCTTATGTAATTCTGTACAAGCTTAAAAAATAACAGTGTCTGTTAATTAGCTAATGTTCATCTGTCAAGATATTTCTCTCAAGATACTTCACACTCAACATTCTCCTGTATAACTCTGACCATGGTATTGTTGCATGTTGGTGAAACCTGGTTCCAAACCTTACATGGTCTGATGAAGCTTCATGAAGCAGCGTCATTATTTTCAGAGTCCACTAGATGGCGGTCTCTACCCCATTTTCCTTTGTTTTGAACAATTGTGCTAATGAAACATCACATAATTTTTAAACTGATGGCGCCACCTACTGACCTCTAAACAACATGCCAATTCTATGTTAAGGATTATTGTTTTAGAGGTGGCCGTCTCACAGATTTTATGATTTTTTTTTTATGAAAACAATAATCTTTAAGAGACCATAAAGCTTTAAAATAGTTGCTAACAATTTTAGAAATGTCTTAAGTTTATTCTAAATCAAACATCCCTATCTATCCTTGTCCATTTCCCATAATCTTACATTGCTGGATATTAAGTCTCCTCCATCAATGGAGAACAAACACCAGAGGCACCATGGCTGACACTTCAAGCAACACTGAGACTTTTATTAAGACATAAAAGTGTTCATTCAAATAGCGGACTGACAGAATGTATCACCTTTAAAATGGCATAATTGGTTCTTGTGGTTGCTTGTTTGTACAGGATAGTGAGGGTGCTTCCTGGATCCAGAAGACCTCATGGTCAGACAAAAGCCAGGAGTGTAAGTTCAGTGTGCTGGCACTTGTCAACCCATGTTATGTCGGTTTCCGTAACCTCTTTGATGACCGTCTTTATAGTTGTCCCATTCTCTTGCTTTCTGCAAGGCTTCCTCGTCGTCTTCGTCCACCTGTCTATCTTTTTCTGCCTCATCCCTCTCTTTTGCATCAGAGTCCTCGTCAATAGTGACTTTGCTTGGTATCCCCTGGTCTGGCAGAGCTCCGTGCTTCCTATGCTGGTCATACCAGTCATCCACTGTCATGGTTGGCAGACTAGGATAGCCGGCACCAAGCACCCGAGCCTGTGGACAGACAACAATAATCAGTCTCTTGACTCAATTATTGGTTTACAGGATGTTTCCTCCATCACAGTAATTATGAAATGATTTTGGAAAGATCCCATTATCTACTGCAAGTAAAAAAAAATGTTGATACTTGACTAGAATCTGTACGGCTTACCAACATTATTATTTAGCAATAAGCATGGATTACAGGCAACAAGAAAAGCCCTTGAAATAATATATACTTCCCAGAAGAAGGTCATTAAACTACTTTGACTATTCAAGAACTTCATTGTCATCGCGCTCAAAGCTTTTGTGATTCTCAGCAAAAGGAATTTGAGGGCACAAAGGTGATCCTGAAGGTGGCACTGAATCCTATCCAAACTAAAAAGTTATGTTGGAACTAGTACGTTAGACATCTCATTTAGAAACCGTAAAACAATGTGCAATGACCGACACAATAGTGTTTCTAAAGTAGGTTTATTTATTGATTCGATTGAATACTCCTTTTTATAAACGCAAGATTTTTATTATTATTTTGAGTTTGCCATATCTCATAGCAGTAGCTATACAAGCCATAGTGAAATCTTTAAAACGAAACTACCAACTGCACCATCTTGTGGTAGTGATGGATGAAACTGGACAGTTTAACAACTCTGTTCAATGAATCACAATGTGTGACTTGTTTAGTTATATTTGAAAAGATGTAAATCTGTAAATTTTCCAGTTTATCCACTAGCCAGTTATTATTTCAATCATTGCAATATGCCTGAAGCCTGACTATAAGGATAACAAATAAGAATAAGATAAGCACAATAAACTACGAGAGAACTTTTTTTTTTTTTTACTGTGCTTTTAAAATAAAAAATGTGCTCGTTTATTTCTGAATACAAACCTTGCTTAAAAAAATAAAGGAAATGAATAAGGCCACAATTTAAAGCTGAACAAATCAGAATGATGCTTGAATCATTGCATTATAGTTTTAACTGAACATACATCCAAAAGTTTAAAAACTTTGCAATTAAACATGCATTTAGTATACAATCCAGAGTTGAATGTTCAGTTTAATTGTTGTGTGTGTTTTCAGCACTTTGTTACAGGCATCTGTGGATGTCCGAGGCTATTTTTAGGTCAGCAACACAGATGTTCCCTTCTCATCAGATATCATCAATCCGACAAAACTCTATAGTACTTTAATCACTGTCGTGTGTGGCTTTTATTTTGGAGGTGAAGAGAAACTTGATGAGCCGGTACAACGTGACCTTGAGATGACTTTTAGATCTCTCTGCAATGTCATAGTGAGAGCTTTTACTCTAGCTAGGGGATCATGTATTGAAAATAATAACTTAATGAATTGGTTAATAAGACACTGTGTTTGTTTTATCCAACCAAATTGAGAGTATAACAGTTTTCTTTTTTACCTCACCAATCGCTGTCATTTAGCTACCACAAACACATTTGTTGTGATATCCTTGATACACCCTCAAAATAACTACAATGAATCCTTACCTGAACCACATCCTTGGTGAGGACAAAGGGCTTCATTGGCGTCCTGACTGGCCTCGATGTCTCAGGAGGGGCCAGTGGCATGTTCTTCAGGATCTCACTTTCCTGGTCAATGGATTCGATTTCCTCCAAGCAGACAGCGACCCATTTCCTGATACTGAGCAGGTAGAAATCTCTACTGGTCTCCTCGTCGGCCTGACCACTGTCGACAGCTCTGCGCACAACATCAAGTCTGGCTTCCAACTCTTTCTTTTGACGATACCGCTCAATTTTGGCTTGTCTCTGTGCTGCCATGTTCACCAGGTCAGGTTGAGAGGAGGAAGGCTGGAAAAAACAAGAGTTTAAAAATCTCAAGCAAAGGTAAGTGATGGCACCATTACTACCGTCACGTGAGATTGTTGGCTCACGTGATAGCAGTGCACTATTGACAGATAGAAACACATGTTCCACATACCTTGGCTACCAGAGATTGGCTTTCTGAATTTTCATCATTATTTTCTAGCCTGGGCATTTCAAACTTGCACACTTTATATTCTCTACATCTTTGCAGAAAGTCAATGAAGTAGGCCCGGGCGGCGAGCAGCGAATCCAACCGCTTGTCTTTGCCGGTGATTTTTAGGGTCAACGCCCCGAGTAAAGGGGGTGACAGCAGGTACTTCAGGTCAGCCGTCGCCACCTCCTCCAGGTCCTCGTTCCGACTGAAGAGGTCCAGCTGTGTGACCAGTCTCGAGGTCTCTTCCAACGCAGCGATGCCTCGCCTGACTTTTCCCTGAACACTGGTGGAAGCAAGAGGCTCGTCTGTTCGGTCGACCTCCTCGAACGCCTTCCAACCTCTATCCAGCAACTCGGTCAATTTTAGAGGTTCTGAGTTTGAAGGCTGCTCGTGTTCCGGAGCATCGTTGCCGTTTTCCTTTTCCGCCATCTTGTTGTTGATTCCGGGGTCCTCTTCTTCGAGATATTAATTATGGTGGCGCCGTTATTGATGCTGCCCCCTATCGTAGAGGTGGCGCACTATGACGTGATCATATTTTTGTGTTCGTCATGGAAAATTGTGGAACGCGCTGCTAAATAACAAATGCCTTTTGAAATATTAAGTTATTAACCTTGAAACTTAGAAACAGTAAATAATTGTATGAAAAGGAAATCCCCTTAACAGGGATCATGTTTTGATGAGTCATTCATCTTAGTCGCTGTAATAAAGTATTAAAAACCATACCGTGTGACAGGTTTAGAGAGTGTAAAAACATCCAGATTACAACAGGAATAAGGCACTTTAATTAGTTAAAGATCCAGATATGAGTGGATCACAACACACATCATGCACTCATGTTTTCTTCAGCGCCAACATTTTACCAAGACTTCATGTCTCAATACGCACTGATGATTAGCATCATCTTCAATCTGCCTCGCCAAACTATAAGGCCACATTTATCGATTTGATAAATCGTTATAAATAACAGAGATGTTGACTGATCATCTTTAAGTATAGTTAGACACACTTCTCTTCAATTTGAGTGACACAAACAAAAAGGATGCTGTAGGGCTTCAATTGAGAACAATATTGAAATAGAACTTCCATTCGGGAAATAAAAAATAACGGTTTGAGATAACAAAGTTCCTGAGAAAACTCATTCTTCTGGGGGCCACACCCCAAAGTTGATGTGTTAATGGTAGCAACTGTTGAATAGTCTGCTAAATAGTAGGTTTATCGAGCTTCAATGGTTGTCCTTGCAGAACTTTGTATAGAACCGTTGTGCAGAGTCACATTAAAGTCCGTTCGGCTCGACTGATCAGAAAAATGTTAACAGGGAAGAAAAAGATCATGTGCCAGGTTTCAACAGGTTTCAACACTTCTGGGGGTTTCCAAAGCTGCGGCCCTGGTTAAGTCATCAGGAAACTGGAAAAGGAAAAAACACAAGGATAAGAAAAATGTTCAAATCAAGTTGATTTCATTCATCTTGTTCTTAATGCAGGTTATAAAACAGGCCTATTTTATTTATCCACGCTGGGATGTCCATCTCTCTTTTTGTGTATTTGATCAACATAAGAGCATTCTGACCAGACTATAGCATTGAATTACAACAATGTAATTACTAAAAAGTCATTAACTAGGTTAATTAAGTTTTATTTGTTGGATTAATAGTTTCTGTTGACTACCAATAACAGGTAAAATGCAATACTAAAATCAAACCAAAGTTAAAAAAACAACCAGTTTGATTAGTTTTAATATGAATCACATTCAAGTCCAGGAAAATGTCTTGTATCAAGATATTGAAAAGACCAGAGTAAATATATCTTCCAGTTAGGAGAGAAAAACCATTGAACAGAAAAACAGTGTCTTGCACCTCAGACACGATACCCGTTTTAGAAACTTTCCAAGAAAATGTTTCTAACCCCATTTGCAGAATTATTTTAACTGTATACAAGTGATTCATGTTTCGTATTGATATACATACACATAAGACTTTGTTGGAGTGGATCAGCTGCATGTTGTTATTAGTTCTAATAAGACCATTTTAAATGATCATGTTTTAGATTTTTGTTTTTGTCATATAGTGCCCTTTTTCTGAGGTAAAATCCTAAAATAAATGTGGATCCGCCGCCTAATGGGCTTATCACCTGCACGATGGGTCAGGTGAAGGGGGGATTGAGAACTATAATTAGCAGAGGTCGTTGAGGTCCAACATACCAGTAAATTACAGGGGACATTGTTCCCTGCCCTGGTTAATCATTTTACCTGTAAGGGTAGCCATGGTATTTTGCTCTGAAGATGGAAAGCAGCCAGCTAAAGAAGAGCGTCACCAACCCGATACCTGCAATACACATAACTGACACACACAGAGACACAGTTAAAATATAAATACCTTTTGAATTAAAAGAAAAATGTGTGTAATGTATTTGCATACTTTTCCTCTTTCCAATATCCAGGTCGGATGTAGCAGCTTCGCACATCAGAACAATTCCCAAGGTGATGGCAGCGTCTAAACATCATGTTAAGGTCTTTCAAAACAAGTTTGGAATTGCCACTTAAACAGGAAAAGGATCACAGTGATTAACCCTGGAAATAAATTTGCTTTGAAAGCTATTGCATCTACTTTAGCATGCAGCGGAAGGATACTGAAAATCAGCACAATGTGGGTCTCGGCCACAAACTGTGCCTGACTGCTCCCGTGGATGTAGCTCTAAAGTCAGACACAAATAGACAATACATTAGAGGATTAGATATGAGACATGTTGTAAATAAAGTCAAAGGGGTTTGCCGTCTTACGATTTGGCCAGTGTTGGGGTTCTTGTGCGCATAGGGTGGACCTCTGATGTGGTTCCACATCTGGCCTGAGGTCATGATCAAGACAAAGCACTACACCAGGAAAAAGTTGATTAATTAATTAATTAGAGGACATATTAGAATAAACAAGTTCATGACAAAATACAATGTTTGTATTACAGAAACAATGAAGCTGTTATTGGTAAGTCATTCTTGACATTGTTCCTTCGTACAATAAGACTAATATATTAAATAATGACCACATGACTTTGTCAGCATTACAATGTTTACAAAATAGTAGTGGCTGAGAAATTGACTGAAAATGTTATACTTAATCTTACCAATGCAGAGAAAGCCCAAACGTTGTTGTTAAACAGGAATTCAAGATTATGTCTGCGCAGGTATGCCAGTCCACCAATCACTGCCAGGAGGAAGCCTAACAAAAGAGGTCCTGCATAATTAGGAGGGCGAATGACACGGATCTAGAAACGAAGGAGAGACAAGTTAAGTCAGACGTTTGAATCCAGTGAAGCAACAAGTCAGTGAATAGAAGGTTGAACATACTGCCCCCTGCAAATATCTTATTTTAGTAGTTTGGCAATTCACTCAAAGGGGGATTAGGTAGAACTAGGTTCACAAACTGACAAAGCAAGTAAAAAATAAACAAAGGTAGCTTAGGTCAAGTATTAGTTCATTATTATGAATAGCCTTTGAAAGCATAATCCACAAATGGAGACCACAAGCTATTTGAATCCCCTCATTTTTTACAGTTTCCGTAACAAAAGCTGCTGCTAAAGCTATTCTTTCAAAGGTGGTGACTTCTCTAGAGTAACAGGAAAATGCACTCAGCAATCAAACAATTACAGCTCAGATTTTCCAATTGTGTTTTTCTAGATGCAACGTTGTGCTAGGCGGGAAGGTTTATTAACTTTTCATACATTTAAGACTAAGAATAATAAGGCTTTCTCATAGCTAGATTTTCCCCCATACTGTTTTTGTATGCAAATGCAGAACATTTTTTTCATTCTTTTTTTTTCTTTATCTGGTAAAATAAAGATAGTATCATCATTGTTACAGAATTAACCTCATACTTTAACCCCTATATAGCTTCCCATTGTTTGTCATGTATACAGTATAACATTTAGGCCTGAACTAAATAGGTAAAAACTAAACATAAGTAAAAAAATTATGCTATAATTAGGCATTAGTCTGAGATGTCAATCATCAAATGTTTAATCAACCATGGTGTATCACCTAATGAAGATTCTGGAAAATGTCATCTTTCTGCAAAATTTTGCTGAACTATTGAGACATTGCCACACAGATTAACACATTCTTAAGGAAACTAAGAAGTTAAATTGGGCTTTACAGTCAGACCATAGAAATACGTTTTCAGTGTCACACTCCTAACAAGTGTATCATCTGGCAGTCTCAGCACTTGCCTGTACGTCAGTCCTGTCTGCCACCCATCGAGCCAGCTGTTCTGCTGCAAATCCTCGAACCTGCAGCTCGTATGTATCAGTCTTACGAGGTTTTCCTTTTGAGGGGAAATGTAGAAACGTCGGAGCAGAGTTCATATTTAGCTAAAATGATAAAAAAAAAAAAAAAGAAAAAAAAAGACAGTTAGTTCAAGACAAATGTATTTTCCAAAATATCTGCCATTATGATTTTGAGAAAATGTTGTTAGGCTGATCCATCCTTTAACAATTCAATGATTGTTCTTGTCTTCCCAAAACGTTGAAATATTAATTGTGTGAATTAATCCCCAAAATAACAGCATAACAAACAATAGAAAACAAAGTCACAATATTTATACAATACTATATAAGAGTAATACATACTTTGCCTACACAACACTTCCACCGTTCAACAGTCAGACTGTGGTTAGGAAGCCAATTTGGTGGTTATGTCTATAATCTGCATCATCTTAATGAATGTTTAAACTACGATTGTAGGTTCTTGTCCCTTAGCTAAATATCTCAGCCAAATCCTTACCATTTGAAAAACATCTGAACCTTCATCAAAGTCCACGGAGGCAAAAAACACTCTGTTTGTGAAGGCTGATGAATAACGCCAGGAATTTGCCAGCACCTGGAACTCTTCATCGGCTTGTCTGACAGAGAAAGATTTTTCCAAATACATGGTTTAGAGGCAGTCACAACCAACATGTATGAGCCTCAAAGTTACCCCGAGCTGTTGAGGCTAATTCACTAAACCCTATTTTGAACCTTGATAGATATATAACTAAACTACTTTCTTCAGGGTGTGTCTTGTGTTTCCTGACAATTTTAAGTATGTTTCAGTTGTCCCTTCAGTTCAAAGGTAACATATATGATGAATAATTAAGAGACAAAGCCTTGGGTTTAAAATAAATAAATAAGCCAAAACCACTCACCTGCAGACTCCGCACTGCCTCTGAGGCTGGAGTGCTGTAAACATGATGACCACAGAGTAGTTTCTGGGAGGCGCTTTGACGAAACGCCTGAACTTATCGCCATTCATCCGAATGACAGACCGCTTTGAGGTCCACTCCATCATCTGTGTAACCTTCTCTGACAGCAAAGTCTGGAAAGTCAGTTTGGAAAAAATCCTGATGATTAATCACAATAGAATGCAATCATCAGCTACATTGTGGAAACAATATTATCCCCTGTGATCGTTAAAATATTGCTGCATTGCCTTATGAATAATATATTGTAAAATTAGTATTTTTGACCCCAGAGACAAACACATATTGTTTGTCTGTTGAAAATTCCTTTAGCCACTTCCATCAGCTGTTGAAATGAGGGTTCAAGATTGCACGCAAATATCCTTAGCATCAGGAAATAACTGGAAACGTCAGACCTTAGAGTCGTCTATCATCACGGACACATGCCACCAGATTTAAAATAAAGAATTGAGATAAACATTATGGAATACGGCAGCTAAGCTACAATTAATGGTTCATTGTGTCATATTCATATGATTCTATTATGATATGCTTGTGTTTTCCGGTAGCAGCTAGCTGTGGTTAGCTAACTAAGCTCCGTCTGACACACTGTAAGATATACAATATAGTTTTGACCTAAAGAGTCAGAACATATCATTGTTGGTAAATGTTTATTACCTCTTTTTTCTTTTGGCCGTTAGCGGCTTCATTGTAGAAAATACAAAAGAAGAGCAACGAGAAAAAAACTTTTCCAAGCATTCTGCTGCACGGACAAGTGATCATGTCAGTTTCCTATTGGTGTCTCGACCAGCCAATCAAATGACAGAGTTTCTTCTTCTTTCCCTTCGAGACCTGGGCGCATTACTGACACTGTGTGGTCGATTCTTTTCCGAGAAACGATAATACAAATAAATAAATGGTCTGGAAAAGCGCTATACAAATAAAAATTACTTACTTACTTACTTATACAGTATATATATATATATATATATATATATATATATATATATATATATATATATATATATATATACAAATATACACAAATAAAATACAATTATAAGATTTTGAAAGAGCATTCCAAATATGAAAATCTCCGTTTCGCATTGAAAAAGTATTTTGAAAATATGAAATGGATTAAAAGTAGATCATTCATGGGATTTTTCTTCGTTCATTCTTTGGATATGTATAATTATTGTTGGACCACTTTATTATCGGCAGCAAATGTGTATTTTATTATTATTACTATTCATTTTTATCTTATTATCTTTGCTCGTATGTTATTTTGTTTGGATCTCATTTTTTTTATAAGTAAGTAAGTCATTTGTATTTACATAGGGCTTTTCTAGACCAGGGTCTCAAGGCGCTTAAACAATCAAAATAAATACTCAAAAATATATACTAAAAAGATCAAGATAACACTGAGAAAAACACAAGTTTTATAGAAAATCAGAGAAAAGCCTGCACGAAAAAGAAAGTCTAATAATTATTCGTGCAGGCTTTTCTCTGATTTTCTGGGACACCTGGGTTTTTCTCGGTATCTGTTTATTTTCAATCCAGAATAAAACATGTTTGAAAAAGATAATAATAATCATTGTGTACTTAGGCTTGATATCATCAGAAATCTTGATAATTTATCATATATACCAGCAGTAAATCTGCAGTAGATGTGGAAAATTACCTGAACAGGGCTACTAGGTCTTGTCCTTGGATACTTTTCATTTAAATTAAAAATTGATAAAGTGTAAATTATATTTTTTTAAAGTAACACCAAACTGGCATTTCCCCTCGCTTAAAAAAAGTGTTTACATCTTTTATTTTCCTATTTCAAATAAAGCAATACTGAAGAGTCTCCAGAGGGGTGCGCTATTTTACTAGTGACGCTTAGATCTGCATTGTTGTTGAATGACGAGGAAGAGAAGCGTTTGTAGAATGGCTAGTAAGTTGGCTTGTTAAGACAACATTCCTCTGTACAACGCTTTTATGAGATAGTGTCCTTCCCATAATGGTGGAAGACTTACCGGGAATGTAACGATAGATGTAAAAAGGTAGGTGGGATAATAATGTCACTAAAACGTTGCCAATGCTTCTGTTGTGTTATTGTGTTAGCATTATAGGGCTATCTAGTTAGCACGTTGACTTAAGGGCACATTTCCGTGTTGTCTTCTATGACATACTGACTGTGTTTCTTCGGGTGATAACACGTTAGCCAATTTCTTTTATTAACCAAAAAAAGCGAGAAGGATTAATGAGTGTAATAACTTTGAGGAGGATGCCTTCTACAGCATGATGTGTTAGTAATGTTCTCTTTCCATAAGTGATGGTCTGGGCACAGCTTTGAGTGATGTTCGGGGGCGCCACGGGTCCATGACGAAGCAAGTGTGCTTATGTGACTTCAATCCAACCCAGTGAAGTTATGGGTCCGAGAAAAAAGCTTCAGAAACTGCTGCCATCCGTTGGTGGCAGTGGAGGAGACTTTCTCCTTCGAACCAGTGAGTCGAGAGACTACATCAACGAGCTCTCCCATGAAGTGCTTTGCCACATATTTAGGTAATATATACCTGATTCTCCACGTATTGTAAAAATGGTCAAAATGTGTGTGATATTCATTAAAAATTGTTCGGATGAAAGAGATGAGCAAAGAACCAAAATATGCTAGTATTACGAAGAAGATGCATACAAAAAACTAGTAATTTTTAGAGTTAATACAATAATAAATGCCAAATAAAAATGTTAGCCGTCTAGAAATATGTTCTACATGCAGATCAGTTCTGGACAGTTGGACTCTGTAAAGATTACCCTAAAGTTTTGATGCTGTTTTTGTCCTGTAGGTTTTAGACCTTTAATTTCTGATGACTCTATGTACGTCATTTTATTTTACAAGCATTGCTGTCAAACTTCGCAGACTAATTCTTTATGTACAATTAATGTTCTGCTCATATTTATATGACGATCTCTCTCATGTTTAATGTATGTATGTATGTGTATATATACAGTATATATATGCAACAGATACTTTCGTTGATTTCTAGAACAAATCATTTAAATTTTATTTTGCTGTACTGTAAAGTAGATCAATAATTTTGTCATTATTGTTATTCTTTTCATTATATATCTCATTATTAAATATGAAGACTATCTGAAGACTATCCGACTATCCCATCTCGCCTTCAAAGATTAAAACATGATAATTCATATATAATAATATATATTATATATCAAATATTTAAAATATTATATATTTATATACGTATATATATAAATCAAATATATAATAATTTCATGATAATTAATGAAAGTGATAAGACAATTTCCTGAAGGAGATCCCTCTACCTACCTACCTAAAAACAACATTTTAGTGTGAACAAATGTGGAATATATATGTGTATGTATATGAAAGTACTGTGTATATATATATATATATATATATATATATATATAAACACATATGTATGTAGAAGTGTCTCCAACGAACCAAGGAGCCAGCTTGCTCCTTTTAATGTGTGTTGCATCTGATGTGTGGCATTTGTTAACCCCATAATTCCTAATTAGTAAGTAAATAAAGGTTATTTGTAAAGATAATTACACCATGGCTGGATGATTATACCTAAATTGTATTTTATATATTATAGATATCTGCCTATGAAGGACATCATGTGTATGGAGTTCTTGTCCCGGAAGCTCCGAGAAGCAGTTACCCTATACCTGCGAGTCATCAAAGTAGTAGATTTATGTGCTGGTCGCTGGTGGGAGTACATGCCTTCTGGTAAGAGACATAATTGAGCCCTGAAAATGAAATGTTGTCAAATTGGATATTTATATTTGCAGATATACAAAGTTATTTTGTACTGTATACATCTCTTCATACCCAATCCTGAAAGAGATCTCCAGAGGGATTAATAAAGTGTATCTATCTATATCTGAACTGTTTTTTTTTACTACTTCTACAAAGGTTTTACCGACAGCAGCTTCCTGCTTCTTTTGAAGAAGATGCCAGACCTGGAGCAGCTCTATGGTCTTCATCCTCGATACCTGGAGAGAAGGCGTGTTCGAGGCTACCAGGCCTTTAGCATTCCTGGCGTCCTGGAGGCACTGCAGGCCTGTCCCAGCCTACTGGTCAGAATTGCAATCTTTTGTTGGGGTGCTGGCTATATTTTCAAAACAAAACATGTATGAAATGTTATATTCTAATAAATAGTATTTTCAGTTGTTCTCTCCGACCACGAGGAACACAATTTTCGCATTTGATTAGATTTAATTTAATAATGTCTATGTTATTATTCCGTTCTATTTTTAGTAATGTACAATCGGAACATCTTTTTCATATTTTATCAATGTGGTCTTGTGTGAACAGTATGAGTATGATGTATTTTAAATATCTACATAACAAAATGTGGAAAATGTGCTGTGAAATATCACCATATTCAATGCAAATGCAAAAATTTAAACGTATGTCATTTTTATTCAGGGGGTAGAGACGTCTCACCTAGAGCTAGTGGAGGCTATATGGAATTACATGCCTCATGTCCACATACTAGGAAAATTTCGCAACCGTAATGGAGCGTTTCCAATTCCTGCCGAGAACAAGCTGACCATTCCGGTCACGGCAAAGATCCAAACTTTACACTTAGTGGGTGAGTGAGATAAACAACCAGTTAGGTAGGACCAGTGTTGTAGGACTAACCATCATTCCAATTTTTAGGTGTAAATGTTCCTGAGATCCCTTGTGTGTCTATGCTGCGACACCTTTACATGAAGTGGGTTCGTCTCACCAAACCACAGCCATTTAAAGACTTCCTCTGTGCAAGCCTGAGAACCTTTGTCATGCGAAACTGCGCTGGCCCAACCAACTCCCTCAAGTATGTCCCTCTGGTCACTGGTTTAGCTTCAGCCAGAAATCTTGAGCAGCTGGAGCTGGTGAGGGTTCCCTTCCTTGGAGGACTAATTCAGCATGTTGTAGAAGACAGCTGGAGATCAGGTCAGACTTGTTCTCAAATTTTGTTTTGTTGGTACACACCCTTCTGTCTATTCACTCACAAAATTATTGTTATTATCATCTTTTAACCACAGGAGGATTTCGAAATCTTCACACCATTGCCTTTGGAGCCTGTAAAAATGCCCTTGAGGTGGACTTGGGCTACCTTGTCATTACTGCTGCTCGCAGGTCAGAACGCTGTTGGACTAAGATAATCCCAATCACAATTGAATCATTTAAATTGAATACTCTATGTATGTAACAATTAAAAAAAACAACATTTGCACCAGAAATAAGTAAAAATTAAGACATAATTTAATGAAAAATGGATTTTGGTGAATTTATAATTAATTAGTGGCCCTAAAATGGAAACAAACACAAGAGTATGCATAGCTATGCTATACACCAACACAAATGGTAAATGGTAATAATAAAATGAAATTATTATATTTGTAAAAAATGTTTAGGAAATTAATCACAATTAAAAATATACAGATTTGCACAAGTACTATTGAAGTTGTTTCTCTTGAAAAAAAAAGTCTTAATCATTTCAAAACATTTGAAAGTCAAGTCTGAAAATTGTCACAAATCTCAATGTAATTGAATTGATGAGGAAAAGGTATATTTTACAAATTTGACAATTGCGTGTTTGTTTAAAAGAAACAAACAATGAGGAGTTGTGTCAACTCATTGTGTCATTGAATGTTGTATGCATTTATTTGTGAGTTAATCAATCGCTTATCATTGCTTTTTAACCAGACTTCATGAGCTCCGCATTCAGCCATCTCTCACCAAAGATGGAGTCTTCTCTGCCCTCAAGATGGCTGAGCTAGAGTTCCCCCAATTTGAAACACTCCACCTTGGATATGTGGATGAATTCCTGCTTCAGTGTGAGTTAAAGCTCTTGGATGATTTAAAAAAGGAGGAATAATTGTGGGGATTACATTGAACATTTTTGTGTACTGCATGCAGGTAAAATGAGCCACTCAGAGCTGGTTAAGTACGGTCTTGCAGATGTCATCGAAAATCCAGGCATCATCACAGATATTGGCGTGAAGGTGGTGAATGAAGTCTTCACAAACATCAAATACTTGCTCATCTACAACTGCCCGCACCTGCATAACCCTCACCAGTGGATCACCGGTACAATTCCAAATATGGTAACAGCTCATGCCAAGAATTCATCTTCACTCACTGAACTTGTTTGTTCTCAGATCAGTCCCGTTGGAGTAGACTTGCTGACCTCACCCTGGTTCGCTGTCATGCTATTAAACTGGAGTCATTTTCCCAGTTCATCGAGCTGCTCCCCAGCCTGGAGTTTATCTGTCTAGACCAGATGTTTAGAGAACCACCTAAGGTAAATTTGCCGAGACTTAAAAGAAGTGGCAAATAAAAAAAGAAGAAACTTCAGCCATACTGGCTTTTTGTTTAATTTGTTGGTCTCTAATCAAATACTTTGTTTTTAAGATGTGGAGGTGTCACTTAAGCCAATGCAAGAACACAAAGAAATGTTTTTTATCTTGTACACAGAGTATCATGTTATCTTCAACCCTAATCTTAGACAATTTAAAAGCCTCTGAATAACCAGATGTAAAATAGTTATTTTAGCATTTGAAATAGTATTCTATTAATCCCGATTTTACTTACTGAAGTTTTAAATAAGATATTTTTAATAAGTACAATATGTAACTCATTAGCGTACACTCAAAGACTATAAGACAATTCTCCAGTGTATGCGTAAGAGAGCTATAGCTTTAAAAAAAGTTTTTATGAAATATCATATTATCACGTTGGTAAATGAAGAATTGTAATGATCAATTTTAATTATTATTTCAAAGCAATTGTTTCTTCTGTATTGATCTATCAACTAAAATAATAAAAAATAGTATGTGGTATGTAAGGAGAGCCTAAAAGTGACATGTTTAGAGTTTATTTGTATTTATGAGGTGTGAGTGGTTGGTAACTAAGATTATTTCTGTTACAGGGCTGTGCCCGGGTGGGTCTTAGTGCAGGAACCGGAATTGGTGTATCATCAGCTCTGGTCAGCAACCAGAACACCAACAATGATGACAACAACAACAACAATCACCATCACAACAACAACAACGAGGCCAACCTTCCGCCTGCTCCTGCCCCAGTTAACAACATCAACAACCAAAGGCAGCCACAGAGAAATGGTACATCCTGTTATCATTTTAGAATTTATATGTTAATATTTAAGTTGTGTAAAGTTTCCATTACAGGCTGTATTTTATGTACTGGTCGGCAGGCTTTTAGATGATATATCTACAGCAGTCGGCAAAAGCCAGTGATGACTTGAGGCCTGTGAATGTTTGAATTGTGGGTCTTTTCAAAGGACCTGTGGAGGTGAACAGGATGGAGGATGAAGAAGTGGTGCTAGAGGAGGAGAACAGAGCAGTTGAGCCTCAGATTGACCTGAAAGGAAAAGATGTGGAAATGAAAGAAGAGGCTGCTGACCAGGCTCCAGGACCAAGCTGCCCTGAGGGAACGCCGCAAGGCCCTGAAGATGAGGAGCAAGCAGGTCTGTTTGAGCTATTTATTGACATGATTTCAAATTTTGCAGTTTCTTAAATATGGAATAAGATATGTTTTGCCTTTAGGTCCAAGTGGTTTAGTCCGACAAAGAAGTCCTGCAGCTCCCAAACGGCCTTTGGTCGTGTCTGACTCGGAGAGCGAGGAAGAGGAAGGTCTTGCTTCACGGCTAATTCCAGCTACCAGTTTGCAACAACCTTACACAGGAGGTGAGGAGGAAAAACGGAAAAGTACTACCTTTTAAGATTTACCTCAATATAAAGTAATATTTGACTCGGTTAATTTGAGAAAAACTGTTCCTGCTTGTCTTCTATCTATTATTATGTATCATCTATCTGTTGTTGTGATGTTGCTTACGGTGTCTTATTGTCTGTAAGGTTTGAACTGTTTATTGTTATTAAGATGCAAAGTATGATGTGTACATCTTAAATACTACAGTACAAATTGGGAGTAGTCTTACCTTTCTTTTTCAACAAATAATAAATGATATAAAAATATTTATTTTTTTGCAAAACATTTTAAAGAGTGGTTTAAAGAGTTAATTGCATGATCATTATTTTACTGAATTATAAGTCTAATCATTTCCAATTCATCAATGAGATCGATTGAATTGTTGTTTTTACTTATTTAGACCACAGTCATGTTGTTGAAAATATATTTTTGAAGATAAGCTATATGAATTTACTGGATTTTAGAGGAACATTTTTTTTATTGAACTTATCAAAAACAAACATTACCAGGAAAATTAAAATCCATTTTATTGCTAAAAAGAAACTCCAAATTTTAAATCGGATTTGCACCAGGATTAGCAAGGAATCTGTAAATTAATCCAAGATTAGATTGATCCTAACTTTAATTTCAAATTGTTAATGTCGTTAATGTGGTGTTTTCATGTCTTTTTGCAGGTAAAGGGAAGACCCCTCTGAGACGGAATAACAACAGTCTAACCCTTCCTGGAGATGAAGCGAAGGGTCCGATGGAGATCCCGGTGTCAGCGAGCTGTGAGAAGAGCTGCCAGGTGACCAGTGAGCAGATAAAGGCGGACATGAAGGCTGCAGCAGAGAACAAAAGGAGTTGCAATAAGGGAGCCGGCACCGAGATGGGGAAGGACGGTAGTAAGCCCAGCTCCGACACTCTAAGTTCAGGGATTAGCTCCGGCATCAGTGGCGAAGCAGCAAGGACAGCCGTCAGACCAGTGACTACATGCGTAGGCAGAGCTGGATCATACATGCCCAGGCCTGTGGCCGATTGTGGAAGATACTCTGCTGCTACAACAATCTACAGACAATCTAATTATAGAGATTCAAGAAGTGGAAGGACAAATCATGGCATACATGGTCAGCCTGACACACGGACAGGTGCCCCCTGCTCAAGAGATTTTCAAGTGAATCCCACCTTAAACCAAAGTGAGGCTGGACGTTCAGCTGGAGACCACCTTGCAAATGGTTTACAGTCTCCTCAGGAAGAGGACATACCTCCCAGACGACCACTAACGCGATCATGCACTCGAATGTCCTTGGTGTCCTTGGTGCCTGAGACAGGTAACCCTCTACAGCATTGGGGTAGTTTTAGACCCAAAACATAGATGGATGGATGGATGGATGGATAGAATGAACTTGAACACAGAGGTGGATATGATGTGTAGATGAAGAAGGAAAAAACAATGCATCAAGAAGAAAAACAACCAAAACTCCTCATAACTAATGTTTGCTGAAGCTAATGGAGAAACAATAGATTAATAGATAGTGCTGGTGTGCTTAACTTGTATTTAAACCTCTTGTTGTGCAAGACATGGTCTGAAGTAAATGTTTCTATTTAAATGCATGTCTTTGACAAGCATAACTTGTTTTAAATGATATACTTGCAGCATAAAAGTGTCTGTTAAAGGTAATACCTTGTGTTAAAGCATATATGAGTCTTTATTTTGAACTACATATTTCATCTGTATAGTATAGTTCTAATTGACTGCCACTTTGTAGTTTGAGTCACTTAAGCAGCACACCGCATAGGCCTTAATTAGGTCAACTTGTTTTGATAAAATATTGTTGACCTACAGTTATCTGATCTAAGAGTTTTTTTTTAAACATTTAGTTTTGGATTCTTCCCTTTTAAATAATTTAAGTATATTGACATATGAGTGTTTGTCCTGAGGTACTTTATGTGTCCTGTGACATACTGGTGTCCTGTCCAGGGTGTCCCCCGCCTCTCGCCTGATGAGACTGGTATAGGCCCCAGCTTTTGTACTGTAATTAAGAGCTATTCTCACTTCTAACCCCCACATTTATCATGAATTAACGAGCATTCATTATTCATTCATATCTCTTTTATAGATCTTACAAGAACAAGGCCTCGACCGTCAACAAGGAGAAAAAGAATGGCTGACAAATCAACCAGTACATCAGATCCAGTGACGGAAGACGACCACGTTCAGGTACAGAATGAATGGCCAAGATTAATTAGGTGAAAAGGGCATTCTCATAACTCGTGTATTAAGTTGTAGATGTTTATGTTTGCTTAAGAATAGAAGGCATCAAACAAAAACTATTATGTACAGAACAACTATGTGCAACTATTATGGTTTTGTAACTCTGTTTTGTTTCCAAGTAAGGGTAATTGTTAATCCCATTTTATTATTTTCTTTAATGGTTGTGTGTTTTGGTTTAGTCAATTGTTTTAACATCTTTATGATACATTATGACTTAACAAGACATTGTGAAATGTGGAGCGGGCTGAGGCAACACAGTTAGGGCCGTTTTGTGCCATAGAAGTAGTATGTTGTTGACTTAAAAATAGTTGTTTTAAGTCTTGTATAAGTTAATTAATCATGCATCAGTATTTCATTTTTTTTATTAAATCTTTTTCACAGGTTTTGTCTCTGAAGAGTAAAAACCTGGTGGGCATCACTCTCACCAACTGTGGAATCACAGACCTGATCCTCAAAGACTGCCCCAAGATGATGTTCATTCATGGTAACGTTCTTGTGTAATCTGCTGCTGTCAATCAAAACGTCAACAGAAACAGTCATTTACATTTTGCTGAATTTGAGTCCCAAGTGTTGCCTTGAAACATTAGCTTCCACCTGCAGTGCTGAATATTACTGTTCTTTTGTCTATATAATTAGAAAAAAAACCTCCCCAAAACATCAGGTCTACACAAAGTTCTGTATGGTAACGGATAGAAAATATCATTTTTATATTAAAAACAGTTGCAGACAAATGGAAAATACAATCATCTACACAATTTTTTTTCTATTACCATATACCAAGTAGATCATAAGTTTATCTTTCCACACAGCCACCAGGTGTCGGGTGCTGAAGCAGCTGCGGGTGGAAAACGCTCCCATCGTCAACCGATTTGATTATGCTCAGTGTAAAAAGCTAGACATGGAACAAGTCCTGGATCAAATTTTAAGGATGCCCCCGGAAAGGAATCGCATCATCTACATGCGACCTATGCACCAGGTCAGTGATTCAGCATCACAGCTGCAAAAATTCAATTCATACAACCAGAAGAATTCAAATCACCCCAGAAATGAAGAAGGAAAGATCAGAAGTTTGATCTACTGTTGACAAAGTTGTGTTCTGTCCTCAGATTGACTCCGTAGCATTGGAGCGCCAGCTTTTTCAGGGACCCTACCCGTATCACATCGCTATCGTACATGAATTCAGCAACACACCAAACATACGCAACAAGGTTCGCATTCGCAGCTGGATGGACACCATCGCCAACATCAGCCAGTGAGTTCATCAACATCCACTTGATTCATTCAGCACTTCAATATCTTTCTGTGTAGAGACCTATTAACATTGAAGATGTATAGGATGTAATTGTAAAATGAACAGGACTGGCTGCACAAGTAGGTCAACAAGTCCACTGTTGAGGGGGAAGGAAAATATCAAAAGACAAAGGCGAGCCTGAAGCATGTAAACATGAAAGTCCATCCATTATTTATCAAACCACTTTTAAACAGAGTCTGAAAGAACAGAATTTAACGCCCCTTTTTTGGAAGAAACCGGTGACAGAACTAGATTCATAACGTCTGGCTCCACTGGCCGGGCTTGGCCTCAGACTCGCTATGAAAACAAGGTCTGTCAAAAAACCCTCAAGCTGGAGCAGTGTTATGGACACTGAAGATATTTTAGCTCTCCCTCCTGATAAGATGTGCAATCATGAGACGGAAATCTGAACTTGAATGAAAAGATTAATATATTAACAGGGAACTGATCAAGTACGAGTTCTTCCCCGAGGCCACCCGCACAGAGGAGGATGTGAAAAAGTTTCCAAAGTACCCATGGGGACGAGACATCTACACGCTGGAGGGTATGACCTCAGATGTCACCCATTTCTCTCTTTCATTTTTGCGCATCTATTTATAAAATAAATGTTTTTCAGGTGTTGTTGACGGCGCCCCCTACAGCATGATTACAGACTTTCCTTGGTTGAGGACGCTGAGAGCAGCCGATCCTAACAGCTACGCTCGCTACGACTTTGAGGACGACGACAACAGTAAGTGGAGCGTTAAATCATTTCAGTGTCTCAAGCACCAGAGACACGATCTGACGCGAGCTCTAATGTTTTGTGCCGCAGCCACCATCTACGCACCACGGCGGAAAGGCCAGCTGTCTGCCGACATATGCATGGAGACCATCGGGGAGGAGATCTCTGAGCTGAGGCAGAACAAGAGGGGTGTGTTCCAGAGGGTGGTGGTGCTCTTCCTCCATCACTGTGACACGGCTGGAGAGCCAGTAGATGACGACTACATCTAAATTCTTCCAGTCGAAGCAGCAGCAGTTGCTGTCCACAGGCACAGGGGCGGGGGGCTGCCAAAGAAAAAGCTGTAGGATTTAGGGGCACTTTCTGCAAAACAACATCCAAAGAACATTTCTCTTATTTTTATTATTTTTTGGTACGTGGGTTTTGTGCTATCCCATACTTTTTCAGCTCAGTCTACACCTAAAGAAAGTCCAACCTGAGTTTTGTCCCCTTTTCAGCTTCCATACAGTTTCTACTGAAGCCAACCATGCACTACTCACACTTGGCCCCTCTCATATGTGTCCCTCGACACTTTTCATATCAAGGGACACAAACCTGGACCTGATCAAACTCGATATATAATCTCAGCCAGAGCACACAGTGCTCTCAAGACTGCTTCAACCCATTTCTTGCAGATATAATTATGGATAAACCCACAATCTGTTGTTTTATGAGCATCATGAGCTCAATCCGTACACGTCATTATTCAGACCTCTTCCTGACACCTCGCTGCCGCACTTTGCCGCTCTGTGATGCGATCATCCTGCTAAACACACACAAGTACAACTGAATGTTCATTTGACCGCCTTGTACATGAGAGTTAGTTCAGAAGCGAGTGTCGACAGATTGTTTTTTTCAGGATGCCTGACACGAGTCTTGGAGGCTTCAGCTGTTTATATGTTTATAAGAAAAGAGCAAGATTATTTCTCACTGTGAAAAATAAAGTTGGAGGTTTCAGAACATTTCTAATGCTTGATTTAACTCATAATTCATGCATAATTCTCATTTAATTATCTAGTTATAGCCCGTCCATTTTTTTAATAATGATAATCACTGTGTGTAGGAGAGTATTTAAAAGCCACAAAAATGTGTTGCATTAAATAAATGTATTATATTTTGTGGGAAACATCTTCATACTAATCACTTCCTGCTGGAGGTGCATGTTAAAATCAACCCTTTATAGCAGTATCTTGGCTAATCACAAGCAGGAAATGATCACATGGCAAAATAAATCAGAATCCTGAAACACTTGAAATGCATAAGAGAAATAACTTTGGTTCAAAATTAAAGTAAAAAAAAACGAGTTAAAAGGGTAAACAAAGTTTGAAAGAATCTGATCATTTCTTCTCTTGACTACTCACTTTCGTAGCTAGTGAGGATGTGTTGCTCAGGTCTGTGTCCCACTAAATAAGTAGAACTTCTGTTCATGAGCAAAGACACTGAGCAATGCAAAGAAAAACCAGCGCCTGAAATACCTGCAGGTTATAGCAGCATCAATTTGTGATGATATGAAGCTTCATAGAACACAATGTCCAGGTGATGTGAAACAAAGCACTAAATGCTGTTCAACGGAATAATGCTTTGGAATAAAAGGAGGGAGTTTGTTTCCTGTGATGAAAAACCTTCGCCAAGAAAATACAGTTGGAGAAGTTAAAAGAAACAATCCAGACCCCAAGAGACACCTGAACACACTGTTCTAATTCAGGATCAACTAATCTCGGCTCTTCCTGCTTAGACAAGTTGAAGAACGGCTATATAGACACACACACATTCACACACACAGTCTGCCATCAGTGAATGTAAACTGATTCTAGCGACTTCCTGTGACTGCACAGTGTCTGCCGACTCCTCACGTCTCCCTCCTCAAAAAACCTCTGGAACACATTTACCATCAAGACATTTTGAAAGTTCTTCCCAATATCTTTGCTCCAGCATTCGGTTCAATATCAAAGTCAATTTCAAAGATCATCACTTAAGGATAGTCTTTTTTATATATTTTTTTATATTAACTTTACAGTTTCTGTTTCAATTAAATAATACTTTTCACGTAGACCTGATGTTTTTTCTTTTTCTTTTTAAATGATTTAGACAAAACCCCAGCAATATTCAGCCCTGCTTCTGGAAACTAAAGGTAACACTTCAGTGGTAAATACAGCAGAATGTAAAGGAGTAGAAAAGCATCTGCTCAGGTCTGATGGAGCCACTTATTCACTTATTCGTATACATCCATCTTTTCAATTGCTTTTCTCAGAACTTTAAAAGACATTCACTAGATCATTATTCTAGTGAGTCGATCTCTCTCTTCTCCTCAGATATTGTTGAGTAAAAAACAATGGATGACAAAAGTAATTTTTTTTTGTTCCTTTGTTAAAGCTGAAGCTGAATGTGCTGCTCATTAGTCAAAAGTTCTTCACTCTCGTGTTCCTCAAGAACTAGAGGATCAGACGTGTTTATTCAGGTAATTCACTTCAGCAGGACAGCAGTCCATATGAGGCAAACCACGCCTCCTTTCAGGACGAGTGTGTGTGTGTGTGTGTGTGTGCATGAGCATGTGTGTGCACGTGTGTTCCATCAAGCCGTCATGTCAGCTGCTGTAAACAGTGAACCATCTCCAAACATTACCTTATTAAGACACAAAGGCAAAAGAGTCTTGGTCGGTTATTTCTTCAAACGCTAATCTCCAATCTGCACCAACATCAGGAGGACAGAGGAGTGATGTTCAGTGATGTTCAGCTCACCTCTTCAATAACCAGAAGAAAGAGTGACATCTCGTCTGACAGATGAAACATGGATTCATAAATAATCTTTTCAAAGTGTTTCCCTCAAAATGCACAATTTAAAACAAATTAAATATAGCAATTCAGAGCTAGCACGTTGAAATGAAAATACAGGTATTTAACAAACCAAAAAAAAAACTATTGAAATAAATATCCTTATTTTGATACAAATTTACAAACTATTTAACAACAAATTTACAAAATAGAGAAACAAATGTACAAAGTATTGAAACAAATTAATAAATGATTTAACAAAATAGCCAATTATTGAAACAAATTCACAAAATATTAAAAAGACTCTAAACTCTGAAACGAAATTACAAACTATTTAATACAAGTAAAAACTATTAAAACAAATTTACAAACTTTTGAAACATAAGTAAAAACTATTGGAAAATCTTTGTAAATTGTGAAACACAAGGGCAAAGTATTAAAAACACATTTACAAATTATTTAACCAAATTGCCAACAAAAAAACAAAAGTACAAATTATTGCGAAAGATTTAAAAACTCTGAAGAACATTTTTACAAACTATTAAAAAGATTCTAAACTCTTAAAAATATTTAACAAAAATACAAACCATTGAAACAAATTTTCAAACTGTTGAAACATTAGTACAGACTATTGGGAAATGTTTACAGATTATTTAACAAAAGTACAAATTATTGAAACAAATGTACAAACTATTGAAACAAATTTACAAACTTTTGTAACAAATATACAAATGATTAATAGACATTCAAAAACTATTTAACAAAAATCTTAACTCTGAAACATATTTATAAACTATGTTTCAAATCTTATACAAAAATATTTTATTTTAGATTTGTTTCGGGAGATTGTAAGTTGGTTTCACAATTTTGTTCATTTGTTTCCATAGTTTGTGAATTTGTAAATAAGTCTGAGGACTTTGTAAATGTGTTTTTAAATCCCAGCCACCCGCTAAAATGATAGGTTAGGGATTTCACAACAAGTGAATTTAAACAATTTACTTGACTTTTAATCTGAATGTTGGTGCCATGTTTATCATTAAAGTAACGGGAAAATAATCAGTTTTGCTTCAAGACCACTTTTATGGCCTGACACTGTTAGACTGAACTGAGACCGAGTCTTAAAACTGTCAAGACAAGACCAAGACCTAAGAATGTTAAAACAAAAACAAGACCAAGACCTTAAACCTCCGAGACCAAGTCAAGCCGAAGAACAACATTTGTTTGAAAACAAGGCCGACCCCTAAATGATCAAGAACAAGACTGTCCAGACATGACCTTTAACCCTCATGAACAGGACAAGACCTTCAACTTTTGAGACCAAGACAAGACCAAGACCCTAAACTATCCAGATAAAAATAAGACCAAGACTTTGAACTTTCATGACCAGGACAAGATCAAAAACATTAACTTGTAGAGACCAATATCATAAACTGCTGAGAACAAGACGAGACCAAAACCTTTAACTCTCGAGAGCAAGACCTTAAAATTCCGAGACCAACAAAAAAACAATAAACTTAAAATGTTGAGACCAAGAAACTAAACTATCGAGACCAAGACGTGACCAAGACCTTTAACTGTTGAAACCAAGACAAGACCTGGTGACAATTGTGTATTGACTCGGTATAGAAGTTGTTTAAAAAACTCACAAAATAGTAACTGTATGTGTAATAATCTGAGTACATAGTTATATGAAATACCAGTGACCACGTGATTGGTCTATTTCTATCCAATCTTTTTTCTCTAACTATGTCTTAACAGACTAAACAGCTTTAGGCCCAAATTTAGAAGAAATATGAAAATTGCCTATATTCTGAATTTACACACACACACACACACACACACACACACACACACACACACACACACACACACACACACACACACACACACACACCCACACACGAACACACACACACACACACACACACACACACACACACACACACACACTGTTCTGTTACTATCTTCCATTCTTCCCATAGGCCGTCAAACCCCTCCAACCCCCCGCACATTCACCCCACCATCAACAGACTCCACAGGTCACTGGCCGAGTCCTCTCGGGTGCTCTTTCTTCAGCCATTAGTCAAGTGTGAAGGGGGCGAAGGGGGCCTTCCCGTGTGAAGTAAGACCCTCCTTCCACTGACCAAACAAGGTATCAGAGGAATGCTCCACTCGCCGGCCCATCAGCTTCAAAAAGCCCAGGCAGCGAGGAGGCTCCAGCACTGATGAGGACGTACTGCAGCTGGAAAAAGGCGTCAATAACGGTCTCGGCTCCGAAGACTCGCCGGCTCACACACACCGCTCAGGTATGAAGACCTATAGTCTTGCACTAATGTGTTCATGCCTTGAGTTTTAAAAAGTCAGTTTACAGATCTGTAAAAGAAGAGTTTATTGTGTCTTAAAATAAGACGAGGTACTTATGTGATTTGAAAAAACATAATTAAAAAAAAAGCTTATTATTCTATTGCTGGTAACAATAATTTAGTTGTTTAGCAATGTTTCTGCTGTGAGAAAGCTTTTTTAGACATAATTATGAAAGGAAAATCCACAGGTAGGACACAGGATTTCAACCAATTTAGTTAAGAACAGCAAATGTATATAAATAATTTTGTTAGTTTTTCTAGAAAGTGAAGAACAAGATTAATAAAATACCAAAAAATATAAATCATATAACAAAAAAAACTAAATAGTCAAGTCAAATGTCAAGATATTTTAAGGTTAAATAAAAAAAAACAACATAATTTATTTATTGATCATTCATGATGTTGCTGTAAGAATATCTATATTTCCACTTTAATCATCCTAACACGTGACAGAGAGGATTTCCTGTTGATATAGACGCACTGTTACCATAGCAACACAGCAGAAAGCACTTGGATTTTGCTAAAGGAGGCATTTTAGAATTAAATAAACAAAATATGTATATTAAGAATTCTTTATAACAATATATTTAACAAATTCAATAATTCTGCTTTTATGATCTTTTATTGGTATCATTTTTAAGAATGCGTTTACCTATTTATTAACTTGAACAATGATCTAATTACCTTAATTAATGCTGTCGATTTGTAATCATGATAACTTGAAGCTGAGGATTCAGGAGAGCCAGTCCTGGGGTCTTCTTGCTGCAGATGACGTTCATGAGAAATGAGGATTGGTTCAACGTGGTTTAAAAATAACTCTCTCGAGGGGCCGTCTGTGTTTATCTGTAGGTCTGTAAAAGAATTCAAAAAGCTCTGAACAGTTGTGTGGCTTCTAACCACTGCTCTGTTCAGGATTAGCAAAACAAAAACACAATTGAACACAGAATACATTCCTGTCACGAAAAGCTCAATTGAAGTTTGTTTCAAGGTTGTGTTAACGCAGTGCTTTTCTGCCGTTTCTTCAGTTTCTGCGGCTATTGTTATAATTATTTTATGATGATAAACCTCCCTCAAGAGTCTTTTATATTACACCTGTTAGTGTGTGTGCATGTGTGTGTGTGTGTGTGTGTGTGTGTGTGTGTGTGTGTGTGTGTGTGTGTGTATATGTGTGTGGGTATGTTTGTCTGACATTTTTTCAGTTTCCATATTGTGTTTCCTCAGGCAGCTGTGTGCGAAACAAGACTTGGACACATGAGAATGACGAGGTAACACGCAAATACACACACCCACACGCACACACACCAACACACACGCACACACACCAACACACACACACGCACACACACACACACCTATTTTAAGACTCTCCTGCCTTTGTAACGTTTTGAATTCTGCATAGAGCTGAAGATAAATAACAAAGTGTAATAAATATGGAAAATGAAGTTTATTATCTTAACTGAAGTTCACGCCAAGGTTTTAGGAAATGTTATGATAAAGTCATTAAACTATTAGAGAGCACAACAAACCAGCGCTGCTCATCGAGCCTGCACTGAAAAAAAAGAAAAGGGAGTGAAGAGGAGGAAATGCAGCATTTATTTATGCAGCAGGCAAACATCTAGAGGCCACTGGGTTAGCAGGACTTTCTCATAACCCCTCTGTGCACCCCCCCCACATCAGTCCTCCTCTGGGGCTTGAAGACAGTCATTCCCAGGGTCATTTTCACATGGGGGGAGGGGGAGATGGCTGAGAACGACAGGATGCAATATCCAAGCCATACACTTCAGTACGTATGTATCTGAGCTGAATCTTCAGCAACATCACGCAAAACATGTTTTCCCCTCATCTTTTTTAATTATATGAAGTATAAATTTGATTTGATTTCATATTTATGGAGTTGTAGGTTTAGAAAACGAGCTGGAAAGAGAATTGATATGGTATCACGAGGCTTGTTCTGAGTCCAAAGATGGATTAGGTTCCAAAAAGCTTGATGATATTTTAGCCAACGCCATGAAAAATATGTGATAATTTTAGAGGTAAAACGTCTTTAAAAGGTGATTAACTTCACTTGGAACATGTTCACATATAAAACATTAAATAATATTTTTGACTGGCGTCTAAAATGTGTATTTTTTTCTTTGTTTATAGTTGTAGTGGGTTTTTAATGTCCAAATCAAGGCAAAACTCTGCATTCGCCATGTTTGGCTTTTGAACACCAAGTTTGGAGTCGTCCACTGAGACTTTTATGCTCTTCAGCTCTTGATAGTTAAATCTGTGTGTGTGTGGGTGTGTGTGTGTGTGTGTGTGTGCACATGTGTGTGATGGAGAGCTCTTCCTGTGAGGAGTAATTTACAGAAGCATGAAGGAAAGAGAGGTGACCATATATGGAAATGTTTGACTTTACAAGAGAGATGGCTTGAACCGATATCACAGCACGACTGAACACACACACACACACACTTGTGCGCTGACTTTAAAACATTACTTTTGAAGATGACTTGAATTTCCATAAAAAAATATTGTGTATATGTGTCTTTTTTCACTGGAGACGCTCAGTCAAAGTTGACTGAGCGTCTCAAGTGAAAATCCAAAATGTTTGTGGACGTATTTCATCTTAATATGGGTTTGTTGAGCTGCAAGCTGCCTCTGACACCCAGTGTGACCTGAAAAGGGAATGTATGTAGCCAGCTGGGGAGGGTGGAGGCCCGGTGACAAACTATCAGTGGGAGCGATCACAGACTGGAAGAAGAGAGAATGTTTATCCAGTGATCCCATTTTCCATGATCCCAAAAATAAGAAGGCCAGCTCTGGCCTTATATGGAGAGACTGGGAGTCACCGGGCGAGCAAAGGGAGAATGCGCCAGGAAACCGTTCAGCTTGGAGGTTCCTCTGCTCTGAGAGTTAAATGTTGTCCTCTGTCTTCTCTCCTCAGGTGATGATGGGGGCTGAGATGGAGTGACATCACAGGTAACTACTTTTACACACACACTCCAGTCCAGAACTTTTATTTCAGCCAATCATTCACTGACCTTCATGATCAGAATCATTCATCAGACAGTGTTTATAATCACCACGGTCTGGTCAAGTATATAAATAATTGTTTTTTTAACACTTTTTTCTAAATGTTCATCAGGTGGTTCAATCACAGTTGATCAAAACCTCCATCAAATGAGTCAAATAATGTTTTCCTGTCTGGCAAGTTCATACAGAGTATTTATGCCTGTGAGATAAACACAAAGCTACAAACACCCGTGTTTCATCCCCGTGCTCTGAGCTTTGATCTGATTTTATTTGTCAATCTTAAATATTCAAAGTTATCATACAAAGATAAGATTAGAAACAAGATCTTTCACTTTCAGACACACACGCACACAACCTCACACAGGCACACAAACCCTAGCTCAAACACACAATCGACAATTACAGACAAAGACACAAATGCAGACCAGCACTTACACACAAACACACTTTACACAAAGCACACACATATAGTTACAAGTAAACACACATTTAGCACAGACAGGCACACACTTCACACAAAATAACACAGTATAAAAACGGACTCACATAAAATACTCACACATTAAGCATACACCCAAAAAACACATGCTCACACAATATATACACACATACAGCATAAACAAAGAAAAACATGCAGACACAAAGAACACTTGCAGAGCGAACAGACACACACAAACAAAAACACACACTCATACATATAGCATACACAGACACAAAAATGCATAACCAAAAAACACACTCATGTATACACCCAGACACACATTTGAAATACACTCAGACAAACACATTAAACAAACACACATATATAGCATTATACACAAACACAGAATCCTATGTTTACAGTAAACACATTTCCAACTGCCTTATGCTTATCACATGACCAGGAACCAAACTTGCTTCTTCTCTTCCTCAGTTTCTGGATCTTGGAGCGAGACTGACTCCACTGCACTGGGCGGACGAGATTCATGCCTGTGGCCCTCGGTGCAGTGCTGCATCTCTGGTCAATCGGTAGTCTGAGATGAAGCACTGTAGCTCGGGACACAGGACCACGAGCAGACCCTAAAGAAGAAGATGATGCAGGAACGTTTTCTCCTCCCCTCCCCTGGGGTCCAGTTTTCCCAGGAATCCCTTCACCGTTCACAAAAAGGGGGATTCCTGGAAATACTGTTCTTAGGGTCGGGGCTTAGCAGCAATGACTTGGTCAACGACATGGTGGAAAGAAATCACTTGAGAATGAATAAACAAAGATTGATTTTAAACAAGGATGTATTTTCTCTCTCTTCATTAAAATCTGCTTCTGAGATGAAAAAAGAATTTTATCTTCCCACAAACTTGCTCTCGGGTCGTTTTCAGGTCTGTGTATAAATGGTTCACACTTCTTAGAGAGCAAGTATCTTGTTAATTTAAGGTACATCATATTATTTAAAAAACAATACCATTTTCTTCCTGTTGGATGTAAATACAATTCACACCACATCAATCACTATCTATAGCCAATATTAGGCTTATTTAAGGAGAATAAAGAAGTTAGATTGTTATTAAAAAATGAGCATTATTGTGACGTATATTTACAGTGATGGTTATTTGAACGACTAATAAAAAAACGTAATAATCTATGTGCTGTTTATGCTGCTTCAACCCACCTAGTGAAAGTTGTTGTAACCATGATTGACCGCTAGATGGAAGCACCATTAAACACTTCTGATGAAGAATATATATATATATATATTCTACGAACTAGGGACTTTTAGTTCGACTTTTTTTTTTTACTTCCTCTTTATAAGAAATAACTTTAAAAAGCCGTTAAGATGACATTTTAACAAAACAGGACACATTTATGTCAACATTAGATGACACTAGTGAGTGGCTAAAATGATAAATAATAATATTAATAAATAATATGTTTTGTTTATATTAACTGCAAGTTCATTTTCTGAATATTCCGTTTTATCCCCGACTTCTGATTTATAGGCAGATCAAATACTATGCATTGAACTATAACATATGTATCAGTGAGTCTTCAAGTATATAGCTACGAACAGGTCGTCTTTCTGCTGGATCTGGACACGTTTTTATTAGATCAACTGTACATTTGTAAAAGCATTATGTACCATAGCACATATTATATCATTATGCCATTATTATCATCTAGTGAGAATGGTCTGTGAACCCAGTCGATGTGTGTGTGTGTGTGTGTGTGTTTGTGTGTGTGTGTGTGTCTATGAGAGAGTGTTGTGAGAGTTTCCCATAGAGTTCAGGAAATGAAGGGGACCTCTGAGACCCTGTGAATCACCACTGCATTTTGAAAACATCAAGAGAAATCATTTGTTGATTTAGCTAAAAGTTTCCCCGGCTGTGTTTATTCACAGATCAGTGAGCAAACCATACATGTTTTAAAAACATTTATGAGGGGAGATATCCTTACGTTTTTTTTAAAGAAGAGCTTTACAATGTTTACGATATTTAGTAGAAAATTCTATCCAAAATGCATCTTCCAGTGAAAAGATAATTCCACTTCCAAACTTTTTTCAGATGGCCACGTTGGATGATGTCATAGCAAGTGTGAGAAGTGACTTCCAAGAGTTATCTCAATCAGATGTTGCAATAAACTCACCTAAATCTTCATCCAGCTCAGCACAGAATTGAGAACTTCTTCACGGACAGAGAGTAAAAGCGTTTCAGTAAATATCTTGACTCAAGGGATCTTGCTCTATAATGCTTAAGGGACATTTCAGAAAACGTTTTACAATTAGATATATTTATTTTAAATATTATGGTTGAATTATATAGCTCATTACAGACCGAAGGCACAACTTCAATTTGCGAAACAACTGCAAATCTATGGGGCTATTATTGTTGCTAAAGCTTTGGAAATGCGTGAAAGGATTTGTTAATATATACGTTTATCTGTACAGTGATGCACAATTGTGTAACTCGATTTCCGAATGTGTAACTCGATTTGTAAATGTTCAATTGAGAATAAGTATGCACAAAAACGAGCCCTGGACATGACATGGTAAAAAAATAAAACATCATTTGTGGCCAAGAAATACTGAGCTTTGGCCTCATTGTATAGTGTAGCACTGAGCTAAACTGACTGATAGAGTTACACGTTCGTCAATTCAATCACTGTACAGATACACGTATATATTTGCGAATCCTTTATGCATTTACAAAGCTTTAGCAACAATAATTGCCCCATACAAATCCCGCATTCGCCAATTGGACATGCCTGTCTTAAAGCAAGAACAGTAATTAAATTAACAAGTAACCTTTGGAAATTTTCACTCATATTTTCCATAATGATTGGTTTAATTCAATAACTAGGTATCACTGGCTCTTATTTTGACGATAATCTTCTCTATGTTTAAGAGTTACGTTTGAGTGAGTGCTTCAGAGATTTCAACTGCATTGATTGCAGTTACACATTTCTGACACGGGAGGCCGCCAGAAACAACATCCTTAAACTTCTGCATCGTTGCTTTAATACCTACAAATAGTTGGTGTATATGATCTGTAAGTGGGTAAAAAATGACTTCCTTATGAGATAAACCATAGAAGATAAATTGAAGACGAATCAATCAACTCAACAGAAGTAAATACAATGGATTAATTTAAAAAATGTCCAGCAGGATTCTTCTCCATGAGGACCTTACGCAGGAATCTCTACTCTGTGACAGGACAGCAGAGAACAGGTGGCAGCACAAATGTCCTCCAGCATCAAACATGAAATCAAAAATACTTTATTAAGGCTGTTTGGCAAACATTTTCTACCTAATTTGAAGTTGAATCACAAGCGAGGCTGTCATGAGCCCCACTTGTAGCTGGACCAGTTTCTGGCCCTTTATTGTTCCTTTTCTGCTGCTGTGGAGATACTGAGGAATATCCTAAAGAGGGTGGAGTCAATAGGCGTCAAATGAAAATTATGTTTCAGAAGAAGGGGCCACTGACTATAGGAAGGCATTAGCAAGCAGAAGAAGATGAAGTAAGACCAGCCTACACCATCTAACCAGAGAGATGATGTAGGCTAGTTTAGGCCGATGTTTGACTCGTGTAGTTTGGCCTCACTAGGGATAGTGCAGGGGGTTACAACACCTATGTCCTTCTTAAAAACAGCTTCACTAGCCATACCTGAAAATTACTATAGACAACCTTTTGTATATAATTTCTGTTAGATTTTCAACTTACCGATATTGTTCAGCATTCATTTCGTTTCATTCGTTTCACGACTCAATAACCCTTTATACTTTATTGAACTCTTAGTAGAGAATTCAATTTTAACATAATATGTGCAGTACATATTCAACAATTAAAGTTGACACAAATGATCATTACATGTGAATTAGCAGACATTTTTATTTTAAGCATATAAGAAGCATCTTGCCAAAAGGTCAAAACTGGCCAGTGATGGGAGTTTGAACCAACAACTTCCCTTGTTGTTTATTGCTCCTAAGTAACCAGCCAGCCATTAAAAAGGGTAAGAGGATATTAACGCTGACCTTGATTCTAATTGCTCCGTAGTGTGGGGCTAATAAAACGTCATGAAGCAGTGTCCTAATTTAGAGCTCAGTAGGTGGCGCCCTTAGTTTAAAAATAATGTCTAGTTTCAATAGAGCAGCTGCGGTGGTTGAGCGCATTAACACGCCCCAATAAGTGCAATTTGAAAACAAATAATTTGATATTGTATTTAATATTTCATTAATACTCATTGAACTAGTTCAACTCTAAAAATATCCAAGTTTTAATTTGTCAATTTGTTCAGTATTTCTTGTTTCTACACAAAGTCCTTTACATCATATCAACCGCTTGATGTCCTTTTGTTTCATAAATCAAAGATTATGAAAGTTCATCATATTAAGACTTTCTTTCGTCAGGTTTAGGAGACCCTCGCAGCAGCCCCACAATGTATAGGGGAATATATTTGCCTACTACTGATCTAAAGGGCTCTGGAAAAAAAGGACTTTGCTTCATGAAGCTTCATCAACCCTGTAGTTGCTGGATCACACAAGCACATCTTAAGTTAGCTTCTTACTTTTTCTTGTCTTCTTTCATAGCTTGTCCCAAACTGTCTACATGTTTGGGTTCAAAGGTTAAAAGTAGGAGGCCTTCCTCCTCCGCTATAGCTTTATAGGTTTGCAAATATGTCTTAAATCCCTTAATGAATGCTGCATCTACCAATCTCTAAAGGGTTTGATCGAATCTTCAGAGTCCTTTTTCTTATTCTCCCTGGTCAGGAATCTGAACCACCGAAAAATCCTTCTTGGTGTCAGTAGTGGTCTCGAAAGATATGGTGTTTGATTCGTTCCTTTCTGTGGAGGAAGACGTCGTCTCAGCAGAAGTAGAAGGTTCAATATCAGCAGGCTGGTGTGGAAGAGTACTTTCAACTAATGTTTCTGGTGAAGTAGCTCTCGTTTCCTGATCGTCCTCTGACACTATGACCTCAGGAGCCTTGTGTTGTTGCAGCATATTTATAGAATTGGACCTGCCATCAGATGCTTGGGTTATGATCTGAGTGGACAGGGACGCGGGAGACTGTGGATCAGGAGTTGTCTTTGGGGGAAAGTCTTGATTGTCTCCTACAGGTGTATTCCTTGAGCTTGTTACAGGTGTAGGCGTGTTTGACCGGGGTGAGATAGCAATGTTCAACAAAGTGTTCGGGGTGGCATCAATAACTAGGGAGGAGTGTGAGGAGGAATCTAAGCTCATCAGTGTCAAGTTAGCATCAACACTTGGTTTTACATCAGGTACAGTCTCGGCTACAGAGAGACCTCTGGACTCTAAACAGGCTTCAGATGAAGAGGAAGACTTAACAGAGCTCAGACCGGATAGCAGGCCGGGTCCGGGGGAGATGGGTGTGGATGTCTGCTGAGGACCAGGATCAAAAACCTCTTCCATCCTGTTCTCTATTGCACTTTCTTCGATTGTTTCAATCGCCGTCTTTTCAGACACGGATGTCAATGGAATCATGAGGTTTTTGGTATCGTCAGTAGTGGGATCAGCTTTTAGGAGATTACCAGGAACAGAGCTAGGGCTTACGGCTTTCTTCCCTCTTGGCAGAAGCTCTTCCAAAACCACAGGTGGTTGCTGTACACCAAACCTCCCTATTTCCTTCCTGGCCCCTTCGTTGACTTTAATACCAGTGGCATCACTTCCTCTCCTCAACCCGAAAATTGTCAAACTCCTCCTGCGTTTCCCTGCTGTCTGAGCAGGGCCGTTTGGAGCTTGCACATCTTTGAACATGTTTCTAAGGTTGTAGCCGCCCTCTTTCCGGTCATCACTGTCTTGAGATTGATCCAGTTGGTTGCCAGACTCTGCCAATGTGGAAGAACCTCCATGCTTTTTATCAGAGTGGGTCACACGGAACCTAGGAAAACATTGTCAAATTCAGTCAATCGTAAGTTAATCTCCATCCATCTGTCTACCACACCATCCACCCTCCCAGCCGGTCACAGCAGGAGGCCGTCAACACAGAGTCTGGTTCTGCTCGAGGTTTCTGCCTTCTCAAAATAAGTTTTTCCTCTGATTCACTTATTGTTGAGTTGTTGGGATCTGTTTTTTCTTTTCTCCATCATAGTCTTACTTAAACTGTAAAGTGTCTTGAGATAACTTAAATAATTATTTTTTTAATAATAATAAATAAAGATAAGACACTTTAAATTAAATTTGAATAAAATTGAAATGAAATTAATCTACCGTATTATTCTGACGATTAGGGACACCGGGTTATAAAGTGCGTTTTGTTCGACTTCCTGACTGACCTTGAGTTAGTAATCTGCATAGTAAGCATGTCTCTTAAACCCAACTCTCCTGACTCACTCACATGTTTTAAATGTTGAAGTCTTTCTCTCCAAGATGCAGTAAGTCTCTCATCATGACCATGTTTTGAAGTTATTACTTTATAAAGTTCTCTCCTGTCTGAAATCTCAGCGAACGAGTGGTTATGAGAGTGAACTCCTTTATGACATAATAATGGACTTCACTCCCTCTCCAGCCAGCTGTAATCACGTTCCTTTTGTTTACACAAAGAGTCCCTTGGAGGGTGAGACTTCCGGGATTGACAATGGATGGTGACAAACGTCATCGCTTGACCAATGACAGCAGAGTGGGCATGGTTATGGTAAACAGGATTTCGTCTCCAGGAAAATTAAAAGTTTCAGTGGGCGGGGCTTAAGTACATTTTTATAATGTAAATATTTCAATAAAAAGAGAGTTTTGTACAAACAGACACATACTGATGAGTACAATAGAGGTCCGAGATCTATTTAAGATACACTTAAATCACACATTCGTAGCCCTTGAAACAGACAATTATATTATGTTGAAACTACCTATTACGTAATACTGTTGTTTTAACAGTTCTACATACAAATTGGTTGAAGGTCAGTAAGTTTAACCAGAATGGATACATAAGGTGCAACTTATTGTCGATAATTGAAAAAATAAAGTGCGCATTATAGTCTTAGAAAATACGGTAATCTCTAAGAATCTGGGGGAAATACCTGCCAACAGAGAGGACCGTCTGCTCTCCGGGTCTTTGTTTGAAACGAGGCGTTTTACTTTGTCGACGACCCTTTTTGGATCGGACCTGGGCGCAGAGGAGGCAGGAATTGATGTTCCCGCCGGAGTGCACCGTATGATGGTGGGGGGGTACTCCAGCAAGTGATTCCTTCCTCACACTAGAAAGAAACATGGTTGTTAGTGATGCAAGTCCAAGTCACAAATGAAAGATTTGAGCTCTTTTGTCCACGATCAAGTTAGCAAAGTGGCTTGGGACCACCACTTGGTTGTTCAGTTAAATGAGTATAAAGCATGGAAGACACAAATGTATCTTACCGGGGATCATGGCGGACACAGACGTTCTGGTTCCCTAACATCTCATTGAGAGCGTCCATGTTGGCTGAGAGCGAAAAGGAGAGAATCAGTTCTGACGAAACTCTCTACTAGTTCCTTGTTCTATATCCCATTTAATATATAATAAATATTAATAATAACCCATCATGAATCTTAATCAATATCTTGACAGGGTTTTGACCTGCTCGACAGACCTATATAATGCTCGTGTCCTGGCAAGTAAACTATTCAAGATAATTATAAAATAAACAGCCATAGTGTTGCTTTCATCAATCATGCAGTCATGTGACGAAAACTATAATTGAATATATATTTCAAAATGTACTTGTAATAAAAAACATGCTAAATGCCTCTATATTAAGATATTATTAAATCTACTCAAAACACCACAAATCATATTAATTGAAGATTGTCGTGCATTCAAAAAAATGTAATCAAACAAATGAATTCCTCGAGGCATTCAACAACAATACCTTAACATTACTTTATTGACTGTTTGCTCACGAGTCACGACAACTCATGATATTGTGGTTGAATGTGTCACTAGTAAATTAAATGACTGTGAGATAAGCGTCCTCTCAGTCTGGAATGGATGCACAGCATTCTTAAGTCTTCAACAATGACATTTACCATAACAAGAAGATGAGTCTTTGGAATTGTGAAAAGAGTCAGTTTCACCTCCAGTTCACCATAGTTCTCTCAAATAAAAGTGGATTATGGGGTGTCTTGAGTACATATCATACCTTTCACTTCTAACAGTGTCTGATTGTCATCAGGGCTGGGTAAACAAGTGCTAAATGTATAGTGACATTTGCCATGTTAGAATGGTACAATCCTATTATATACAGTATAAGAACATATACCACCTGTCCTGTTCTTGAAAAGTAAAGACACTAGTAAAACAACTGTTAACGTTATAAACTTCGCAATGTTAAATTCACAACAACGTACGTAATTTTCTCTTAACCCATTTATGGGTCAAGGTGACCCACCATTCACCATAGACCATTGACCCATAGATAACACAGGGAATACCTCAAACACATTTTTTTTCGTGCCTTTGGGTCACTTTGACACTGAGATAACACAAGGGTTAACGAATCACATACATATACTTTTTACTTTCAAAAACATCAAATTGCTTATGAGTTACCTTCATTTTCTATGATGCACTTGAGAATCTGCTCAACTGTATCCTGGTTTTCTTCATCCTCATCTGCAACAAGAAGATGCACGATCATGAACTCCAGCTATCGATTGAGATCATCAATCTTTGATTAAAGTTTCACTTGGCATTAACAGTAGTCTCTTCATCCATCATTATTAAAGTGGCACAGAACAAGAGTCAAGCATTGATTTGTTTCACTATGTATGTATAAACAGTAACTTGAAAAATGCAACTGAAGAGTAGAAAAAAACTTTTTTCATATTTTTTTTTGATATAGTAATGGATAGAAACCTCATTCATTTGAGTATACAGCAAGGACGTGTGTCGGGGAAGGCATAGCCTCACCTCTCAATGCGCAATCCATCACACACTGCGTTGATACATACAATTGACTTGTGCTAGTTGCCGTATCTCTGAATGTCACCAATATAATGCTCAAATAATAATCCTCAAACTAACACATCTCCATTGAGGCGGAGAGACTTTTAAAACGAAAGGAAATAAGGTGGACTGTTACAACGAAGTAACAAGAGGTTTGTGTGGCGAAGGAAAGGCGTATGGACTTTATATACAAATACAAGGAAGACCTGTTTTAGTGTTTTAGTTTTAATCGTATAAATAACAGATAAGAAGAAAAATACAATAGAATATTTAAAAACTACATTTTGGCCTTAAATATATATATATATTTTTTTCTCACGCTTATATTGACCCATTTAATACTCAATATTTATCTCTTCACCATAATAAACATGGTTCCGGTTTGCGTAAATCTAGCCAATCACGGAAGGCCTGACGCAACATCAACTAATCAGAAGCAACAAAAGGCGGGTCCAAGCGTTACTTGTCCATTGCTCGGGATTCTTCACTCTTGAGCCAATTCAATCGGTTCACGCTAAGAGAAATGATTAATTATATCATATATTTTTTAAACTTTATATCTTTGGGAAGAATGCTGATGCAATATTAAAACTGAAGCCTATCCGAGTTTCATCGGGCAAGAGGCGGGGGACACCCTGGACAGGATTATTTAGTCAAGAAAAACACTTTTGTGACAAAAACCTTCTGTATTCGCTTTCAGTTCCTCTTCCTCATCCTCTTCATCGTCCAGGTCGCCAGCTCTGCAGCGGTATCCCTTCTTCTTCAGCGTGTGGCAGACGAGGAAGCCCAGCAGTCCCGTGATGAAGAAGAGGAAGACCACCACAAACAGCATGTAGGGCGGGGGGCTGTCTCCCGGCCCGACAGCATCTAATTCACTCATTGTGGGAACTCAACACCTCAACCTGAAAAATATAAAATAGAATGTTCACAAATGAATACAAAAGTAAAATTCCTGCCATGGTCAAATATTTAACTATAATGAAAGAATTTTAAATGTAATCTTTAACCATTTTCAAGTTTAATAAAACCATTTTCCACTTTAATAAAAATCATTTTCAACAGGTTTAACAATTTTCATTTATAATCAAACATTTTTCAACTGAAATCAAACAATTATCAATTCTTATCAAACACTTTTCAACTTTTTTCAAACACTTTTCAACTTTTATCAAACAATTTCCAACTTCATTCAAACTTCATTTAATGGAGGTTCAGAACACCTGACAATGACAACATGTCATGAATACAAATACATTTGAACTTTGATATACAATGTTAAGGTTACAATTCTAAGCAGAAACGGCAGAATAGCTTCGAACTAACTCAAGTGCGAGGGTCTGATGTAACCTTCAGATTACGAGCTCCTGTTTGGTCAAAGACGAATATTTCTTACCATTCTTTGTCAATAATGGATGCACCAGAACATCTGAGCAGTCGAAATATAGTAGCACTTGCTAGAAAACTAAATCTGGACGATGAATAATTTAGTTCTCCTTGAAAACCTCCAAAAAAAGGAAGCTAAGAGTCATCGGTGTGTTGTGACCCCGTGTACCGGCCCCCCTGAACCCCGCCCTCAAGAGAGAGGAGGAGGCACAGGACTGACTGGAGAACGAAGATTCAGACGGTAGATCAATGAAAAAGATTAAATGAATCAACATATAAATCGTCTGTGAGCCTAAAGTTATTGTTCATATGTCATAACTTTATACATTATAATTCCCTCTATGACTCACCCCCCTCACCCGTCTCTGCACATTTGTGCTGCACTTATCAACATTTCCCTGCTGGTGGCTTATCAGCTGCTCACTGACCATTAACACGCCCATACACACACACACACACATACACACACACACACACACACGATTGCACTTAGAGGTGATTCATGGGTTTTAAATGTTCATGTATAATCGCTTTAATTATTTAAACCTGCATTTTCCGATCATGCTTTCTATTCTCAAAGCTATGAGTGATTACACTTTTGTTGTTTGGTGTTTCCTTCTTGTCTAATCCTTAGCCTGTGCAGTATATGTATTTATTTACAAGTGGTTGTATCAATACAATTGTACACGATTCACTGTAATGAAACAATTTGCAACTGTAATCAAACAATTTTCCACTGTAAATAAACAACTTTCAACTGTAAATAAACAATTTTCAACTGTAATTAAACAATTTTCAACTGTAATCAAACACTTTTCAACTATAATGAAACAATTTTCAACTGTAAATAAACAATTTTCAACTGTAATTAAACCATTTTCAACTGTAATCAAACACTTTTCAACTATAATGCAACAATTTTCAACTGTAAATAAACAATTTTCAACTGTAATCAAACAATTTTCAACTGTAAATAATCCGTTTTCAACTGTAATCAAACCAATTTCAACTGTAAATAAACAATGTTCAACTGTAATCAAACAATTTTCAACTGTAATCAAACAATTTTCAACTGTAAATAAACAAATTTCAACTGTAATCAAACAATTTTCAACTGTAATCAAACAATTTTCAACTGTAAATAAACAATTTTCAACTGTAATCAAACAATTTTCAACTGTAAATAAACAATTTTCAACTGTAATCAAACAATTTTCAACTGTAAATAAACAATTTGCAACTGTAATCAAACAATTTTCAACTATAATGCAACAATTTTCAACTACAAACAAACAATTTTCAACTACAAACAAACAATTTTCATCTGTAAATAAACAATTTTCCACTGTAATCAAACAATTTTCAACTGTAAATATACAATTTTCAACTGTAAATAAACAATTTTCAACTGTTAATAAACAATTTTCAACTGTAATCAAACAATTTTCAACTGTAAATAAACAATTTTCAACTGTAATCAAACAATTTTCAACTGTAAATAAACAATTTTCAACTGTAAATAAACAATTTTCAACTGTTAATAAACAATTTGCAACTGTAATCAAACAATTTTCAACTATGATGCAACAATTTTCAACTGTTATAAAACTATTTTCAACTACAAACAAACAATTTTCATCTGTAAATAAACAATTTTCAACTGTAATCAAACACTTTTCAACTATAATGCAACAATTTTCAACTACAAACAAACAATTTTCAACTGTAAATAAACAATTTTCAACTGTAATCAAACAATTTTCAACTGTAAATAAACAATTTTCAACTGTAATCAAACTATTTTCAACTGTTATAAAAACATTTTCAACTACAAACAAACAATTTTCATCTGTAATCAAACACTTTTCAGATGATAACAGATAAAATGATTAAAATATATACTTTATATGAACAACTTTAATCCCATAACATTCTCTATGTTTTCAAACCATCTACCATCCACAGTGTCTAGTCTTTGATCGTCCTGATGCAATCCTTCTCTCACCTTGAATTCCTCTGAGTTCCCCTCACCACTGTCTCACTGACCTTTTACACGTGCAGCACCACCCTCACATGCTCCTCTGATGTTCCTGACCTTCTCTTACAGTAATACACTGTGACTCAGCTGCCCCTCATCTGTTTAGATTAATGATTATTTAAGTTTTTATTTTAGTTCCGGAACCTTTTGATGGCCTCGTGCAGAATAGAACCAGGTCGACTGAACACTAAAAGGCAAATATTTAAGCCTGTAGTTTCCATACTGTATATTTGACTGACTCCCTTTCAGTAAACCAAATTGAAAACAAAATAATAGAAGTGGAATAAAGTTCCTAACATGAAAGTCTGAAACATCCAAACTTGAAAAAAAAGGAAGGTACAGGATGTGGCTCAACTATCAACACCCGTCTTGTAAATTCAACACAAAAACATGTGTGTAGAAGTAGACAAAAAAGCGAACAACCGTAGAGCAAGACTTGAACTGAAGCCTTTGAGATTGAGACTCATTATAAAGCAGCAGCAGGTGATCAACACAGGAAGTCGATTAACAAAATAAAAGCATGCGAGATCAGAGCTTGACGGTGATTCTGCTACAAATTGGGTTAAATAAATACATTTAAGAAAAATAATATTGATCGATTTATATTTCTTGCAGACATATAAGGGATGAGTATTGACAAGAATCTGGCGATACGAGATACTTTATTTAATAATAAAAGAAGGAATATTAAATAAATATATTAATAAAAATGCCAAAAAGATCCTTATAAAGCGATATTGTGAAAACAATATTGCAATATTTAATTGGTCTCTCACCTCTTACTCATACATCTACCATGTCAGAACGCAGTTTAAAAAACACCTCAAACATATTGTGTGCCGGGAAAACACTCACACAAATGTGTTTTATAGAAGGATGTTTAAAAAAAAGAATTCCAGTAAGTAATTGTAGCCGAATGTTTCCGTGATGATCCCTGAGACTGACCCAGTGTTTTCCAAAACATCAACAGCGGTGGGCTTATTACAGACGGCCTCGGCCTTCACATGGTCTTCATTTGACCTTACCCCATTAAAAGAATCTTGTTTTCCCACAGTATGATGCAGACGACTATGTAAGGTTCAAGAAGAGACAGTCACCATATTGCCAGTCCCTTCATTGGACAAATATTTGCCAAATTTCCTGCAAAAATGTTCTGACGTCAGGACGGAAATCTGTGCGTGAAAGAATGCTGCAGACAGAAAGACTTATCAAACAATAAATATCTGTTGAGACATTTCAACACTGGCTAAAACATTCTCCGTCTAGTCCTGCTTTATTTAAGGCAACTTGGATTTTTACAGTGTCTGGTTGCTGATGCTGCTTGTGTGAGCAAATAATGGAGACAGTAATGTCGAAAAACCTTATATATTTTTAAACATGTATGCAGTATACTGTATGTACACCAGGTGCATCAAATTAAAGATAAATTCTTGACATACTGGGCCACACCTTGAGTCTTTTCTGCACTTTATTGGTCCACATTTTAATTTATATATTGTTGGATGTATGGTTTCACTGTTAATTTTGATGATTTTTGTCAGAATTTAAATTAAAGCAAATACATTATAACATTTGATGTGACGTTCCTCAACTGTTTAAAAAGAAACACACAAACAAAACGGTAAAGTACATGTGATATATAATGAGGTACTGATCCATGAACCTACAATCAATGTTTAAAATTCCCTTTCATTTGATTTTGTTGAACATTGGCGGTTCGGATAAAAAAAATGTTTTAATCTTCCCCATCCCTTGGTGAAGGAGATCAAGTATCGTAGGGTCTCTTTCACGAGTGAGGGGATGACAGAGGGAGCTGAACGTCAAAACTCAGGATCGCAGAAAAGTTGACAAACATTGGACCATCTCTAGTAGAGATAATGAGGGACATTCAGTGCCATCAGAATATACTGAATTCAACATTTCAAATTATTATTTTATTGAAATGTTTTTAGACGTTTAACTAAAAAAAAAAAAAAAAAAAAAAATTAGAAATTTAAATATTTTCCAAATAAAGTATTACTACTTTTTTTTTTTAACATAGAGTTTAACACTGAAATACCAATAAAACAAAATTTTCTAAATTCTAGTTTTTTTAAATTCATAGCTTTTCAAATGTAATCTAAAATGTTAGTATAATAGTGACACCAAAAGATATTAGATAGTAAAGAACTATTCGGTCGATTCATCAATTCAATTTGTTCACCATGATGCATTTCAAAAGCAATGGTACTTTCTGACACTATTATAGCAACATTTTACATTGAATTTAAAAAGGCTACAAAATAAAAATGATTAAATTTATTTAAATAATGTTTTAGTTATTGGAATTTCGAATATACAAATCTATGTTTAAAAAAAACAATTTCATTTGGTTAGAAGAAACCGCATATCCAAACGTTCTATTCAGAAATTATTTAATAATATTATTATCGAACATTTCACTTATTTAAAAATTAAAGAAAAGCATAACATTTAAAATAAAAAAGGTTTCAGTGATCTGATGGCTCAGGTGTCAGGGCTGGAAGTGTCGAGGTGAGGATGGTGTCTCTCAGCGTGATCTGACCTCAGATCAGAGGATGACTGCACGGATAAAAAACTTCTAAACTACAATGAAAGTGAGGGATGTTCCTCTCATCATATCTTCCCTCCATCATAAAGTTAAAAGATATTGAATCACTGCCGGTAAAAAAAAACATCAGCAATAATCCCAATGAAACCTGGATGTCCTGCTGCAAGAGGCTGGGCTGGCGTCCATCTTCATCTCCTCCTCCAGCTCTCGATCGATGCGCAAAAAAAAGAGAGCGACCTCAAGCCTGAACATCCTGGACGGATCCCTTCGGTGAAGCTTCGGTACTCACCCTGGAGCTGCTGTCCCATGGCGGCTGCTGCTCGCTCCGTGTCCTCTGGACGAGGACGCGGCTGGAGAGAGGCGTGAGGCGGGGAGAGGAACAGGAAGCTAGAAGAGCCACCTGACTTATTATTGACTCCTGCAGACGCTGCACCGCTTTTCCATCTCACGTTTACCCGGAAAGTCTCAACAAAACGTTCCTTTCAATCCAACACATTAAGACAAATTGTAACCTCGCACACAAATCTATTCCATTTCAATCCAGCTACAACATTAAGCACGTTATATAAGATTATGCCAAAGTGTGTCAATTCAGAAAAGAAACAAAAATTGTAGTATTTTTTGTTTTTGTCATCTAGTGGTCAACATGAAAACTACCACTTCTTGTCATACGTCAAATGACAGTAAAAGCTGAAGATTTTTTTTTTTTTCCATTTTTTTTAACCAAGATCTGAACTAAATAAAGACAAGTGGACTTTAATGTTATCAAAACGAAATCAACTAGAAAGTTATTTAAAGAATTACTGGAAGCGTTTAAACTAAATGTGCTTATTTCCGCACAACTTAAAGCTGACTGTAGAAAGAAAAGTAAAGTTAACACAGAGTTTGAAGCAAAAAATATTAAAGACTTGCAATAGGCTGATGATTCTTCCCTACTTAGTTGACAAAACAAAACTTTTTACTTGCCGAAATTATGATTTTTATGCTCTTTTTTAGCAAATCTGGATTAGAGTTAAATAGATGAGCGGACTTTGGGCGTAATATAATCAAAACATTTAAAAACTTGATAGAAATTGATAGGCGTCTCCATTCCTCAAAATGTGGCACAAAAAAGTAAAAACCTATTTAGTCTATTTCAGATGTTTTAGCTCACACTAACAATAACAAAAGGCAGCACTGCATTCTTAATGTTCTGCCGCTTATGTTCAAAAGAAGTTATGCTTCTTAACTCTTCCAATAGTACAAAAGGTGATGATACTAAAATTAATTAATTATATTAAAACAACAATAAAATGATTATTGCAACGTTATAAAGACTTATATTAATCATGATACAATAAATTACTATAATATCATTAAAAATTATGAAAAAAAATAATCTATAAGAATATATAGAGTGACCATCTGTTTTAACGCTTTTCTTTATTATGATTGGAATAAAAATACCACAATCTAAAAAAAATAACCAAAGCAAAAAGTTGGATTAGAAGTTAAATTTAATAAAATCTTCAACACATCAATGTAAGATACAGGTTTTCAAACACTTCACCAGAAACGTACAGTCGACCTCTGTGACGTCGACAGATCCTTCATCCTTCATCGTTACTCAAACATACTCGGAAACAATTATGGTCAATTATTTTGTGAAATCATTATTCAGGTGTTAAAGACAAACAGAGATTCAGGTCAGATTTCCAGTCAAGCTGCTGCGATGTAGGCGTCATCCTGCTGTCTGCCCTGAGGCTGAGGAAAGATTGAAAAGTAACAAAATGAGTTAAATAAATACAACAATGACGAAGCAAACAATTAATATTTTAATTTCAGTTTTTTAATAATTGGTTTTTCAATGCATCTTCCACAAGCTGTTAACAGTGTATAATCAGTGTATATTTACAGATGCTTGTGTGTACACATGTGTTACCTTGACAAAGATGCGTTGAGGAAGGAAGCGCTTGAGCGTCAGTGAGTTGGTGGCGGGGCAGCGTGGGAGGCTGATGTTGAGCTGCGGCAGTGTTTGATAACCAGCCATAAGAGGGTAGAAGTTGTACAACATCTGCTGCTCAGAACCAGGGAGGATACGAAGGCGCACCTACACACAAATACACAAGTATTTTGAATTATTTTATTTTGAGTAAATAAACAAATTGATCATCATCACAGTTCATGGAGAGACGGGAACTTCAAAAATGTAAGTTGTGTCAAAAGATAATACGCAAAAAGTAAAAAATATATACGTTTTTATTGTTAAAACAACTTGACTGCAAATTTACCATGTAACAACACTAACATCTCTCACAGAAGTACTTCAATTTCTAATAATTCTATTATTGATATACAACAACCCTTTTTTAAAATTTGTTTTAATCATGTAGAACATTTTACCCGCAGTTCACCTTCCATGTTCTCGCAGGTACAACATATATACTGTACATTGTAGGAAACTGCAGCAAGGAACAGAGTAGTACCTCGTCTAACCCAAACCTCTTACTCGACAGTGAACTTCATGGTGCCTTCCTCCACACTGCTCTACAGTATTAACTGGAGTCTGATTGGTTGCTACAATACTGTATTTGTGGTTCTTTATCCATTCTTTTGCTCTGACATAATTGATCAACAGCTCTGATTGGTTGGCTGGGGCAGCAGTGCATTATGGGAGTTGTCTCATATGTAATGTTGAGTTGTAAGTTCAAATCCATCTACTTGATGTCAATATTCATATGGTTATGTTTAAATTCTTGAACTACTACTTAATGACTGACCGTACCTGCTTGAGTCCAGAGAACATGAAAGCGTCTGAAGGCTCCACTGCCATCTCAACCTCCTGCACCATCGTGGTCTTGTTCTCGACATGGTACCGAACCGGCAGAGACTCTCTGACTCTCCCAAATGAAGGTAAATCTACAAAACAAAGCAGGCATGTCACTCCATGCACACACCTTTATATTCAAGTATATGTGTCGGTGTGTAGATAGTGACCAGCGTGGATGTAGAGAGGGATGGACTCCAGAATGACGTGCGGCAAGGTCACTGCAGTCTGGATCAGAGGACTGCTGGGGCTTGACGACTCTCTGCAGGGGGAGAAAACAGCTCTTTCAAGCCCATCAAGTAGGGACGTCACTGCTTACTAACCTCCTCCAGTTGATCAGGTATTGCCCTGTGGCGACAGTGTTGTCGCTCTGAGTCGTTGGTGGACACTGAAGACAGAAGCACTCGCTGGCACATTCATCGGTTTGCAGCACCACTGAAACAGAGATACTCACGATGTGACTGAATGAACGATGTGACTCTAAACTAAACTTTTGACTGCTCTATTTGATTTAGTTTTTAGATCCAACAGTGTCAATCACATCTCACACTCAAATAAGAACCTGTAACTGCATGAAGGATCGTTTTTTAAAAACATGAAATCCCTGATATTAAGCACAATTTATTATTTTATTATTTTACCAATAATACAGTGTATTCCGTGACAAACATGACGCTTAAAATTATGTTAATTATTTCCTGACAATTACTTTTATGTTTAAAGACAATGTGGTTTTTATGTAGGAAGGCATTTGTCTATATTTAACTTTTATTTCATCCGTCTGCCATCTTAAAAATGTATTTTTACTTGAGTATAAAAGGGTTCCAACTCTATGGTGATATCAAATGGATTCCAAATAAACATTTTGCTTTATTTATATACTTAAATTTACCTTTTATTGGTTCTGTTTTCGGCTTGGTTCTGTTTTTCTATTGCTTATTTTGTGCGTCATATTATTTAAATATTTTATTCCGTACTGACACCAGGAAAAATCTACTATCGTAATGCATCACCTTTAAATAGAAAATACATTCACAGTTGAGGTAATTCAAAGAAGGTTTTATTCAAATTGGTGCCACATTAAATGTCTTAAGCTTTTAAAATAAAACACAGAGGATGATGAGGAAGTACCTTCCTGCAGCTGGGATGGCTGATGTGGTGTGTTGTTGATCGCTGTGAACAACTGCAGCGAGGATGAGGACAACAGAAGAGGCCAAGGAGACGATGACAGGATATCAGTCATCAACAGGAATGGAATCCCCACTGCTATTCTCTCTAGTGGCTCAAACTGCAGAGTCAGAAGAAGTTATCAGAAACAATTCTTACTAAACCGACTAATGAAGCTTTAAACAACCAATGCCATCATTGAACTTGCTTTGTTTCTTGATTTAGTGTTTAATTTTTGTATAAGTTGTTTGTTTCAGACATCTTTGAATCCAATTTCATTTATTTCAATCTCATCTACTTTACATCAGCTTACAGTATATTTGTTAGTTTAACACAATCATACATATTTTTCTGCTGCAATCAAATACTTATGAATGTAAACAAACAATTTCCAGGCGATTCTAGATCAAGATGTTTTCTAGACATATTTATCAGAGCAAATTACATTTCCAGCCAATATTCAATACTGTGACTTTGTCAAGCCAAAACAAAGAAAAAATACTTTATATGATGTGAATAGTTTGAGAAAAAATACAGTTACAAGGAAAATCTAAAAAAAAAAAGGAAAATATTTTAGTAGGATTTTACAAAATGTAGTTATGTCACTTGTATTCTAGTTTATATGCTTTACAGTATGATTGAAGATTAATTATATATATATTTTTTTGGAAAAATTGAAAGGAAGTCCTTAAATAAATAACTTTCACAAATTACAGTGTATTTGGAATAAATAAATAAATACAGTTAAAGGGCCCCAAGGTCATACTTTGGCCAGGTACGAGTTGTTCTCCATCCCAGAACAGTCGCAGACAATGAAGTAAAAAAAAATAGGGCACTGTTGTATGTGTTGAATTGCTAGGATCTGTTTTTCCTTTCTCCACTATAGTCGTACTTCAAATGTAAAGTGTCTTAAGATAACTTTGTTATGATAAGACACTTTAAATTAAATTGAATTGTAAGTGTATCATTCGCTTTTAAGCTACTTTCTAGCTTATAGTTAGATAACGTTATTAAAGAAAATATAAAATAAAAGTGTCGCATTTGTACTACTTTTGAATCAGGCTTGTTTGTTCAAATAGTCACATGTTTGTAAATATTTGCAGACTTCATCATCATTTCACCAGAATTTTTAGAATTTCTCCAATGTTTGTCTTCGGGGGAAGCAGAAACTGATACTCACTTTCGGTGAGACAAAATTCACAGACACCTCAAATGGAATCATCGTCTCTATGGTAACCGTCTCGTCCTGCAAGTTAAGAAGAATGAAATGATTCGGGTTTAACAACATGTTGTGCTACAATGAAGGCTTCACCTTGTGACATTTGCAGACGATCTGTTCGCCCCCCACAGTCGTGTCAACGCTGTAAGCCACATGGAAAAGAAAGATCCGTGGCCCTGTTGATGTGTTCTGAACATATATGCATCTCTCAAGCTGAAGAGAAGGAAACATGTATCACAGTAGGTTAACAATGTAAACAACTAAAAACAAATACTACTATACCGGTTACCTTTTCACCAGGTTGAAGGTTTCCTAATGGTATGTCAGGAAGTAAAGAAGGCGCGTCGTCACAAGAATTTGAGCCATCCAGTGTTACATGCGTGCTATGGCTCAGATTGGCGTCCTGACCTACAAGAGTACACAGCAGATGCATGTCACTCAAGTAAAGTAGGTTTAATCCACAACTAGGCTGAATTGTTGAATATATGTCACACACCCAGGTTATTGTTGATTTGCACCCTCAAATAAACAGGCGTGTAAATCATGTTCAAGCAACTAAATTTACCATGGATGATCTATAGAAACATGAGCATCACAGCAAATTGTGTCCAGCAAAAAGTGTTCATTATTTTTTCATTTTACATATAAAATGACTAAGAAGATAGTTTCACTTAATCATCATTGACTTTCTGTGGACAAAGAAAAAAAATCACTACAGTCAAAATATAAAAAAAAGTTTGGGTGTGTTCAAACCTTTGTTGGCCTTGTGCACAAATCGCGAAAAAAAATTGTTTTGATAGTTCGTTGTGCTGCAACTGTACCTGGTTTGAGCCCCGCAGTCAGTTTCAAGTCTTGAGCCACACCTTCTTCCTGGGATTGGATGGTGAGTTTGATGCTGTAGATTTCATTGCTGAGTGCAGGGGGCTGGTGGTTCAGCTGAACAGAGATCTTTGGGACTCTGGATATTATCCTTTAACAAATGAAGGTACAAAGACAACATTGTTCAGCAGTGATGGCCCTAAGCTGGCAGGTGCATATGATCATATAATTACATTGTACTTGGCTGCATTGTCACACTGTCCCACTGCGGTGTTGTGCATGCATCACTGCTCCGCCCCCAGTGGCGGGAGGATCTGCTAGCCTGTAAGGCCTCATGGCTGGATGCGGCATCTCCACCGGCTCCTCTCCAGTTCAGGAACACGTAGCGTCCAGTGTTACTGCCAAGCATCAGCTCAATCCCCGTCACCTAACACACAAAAAGCCCAAAGAATTAACACAAACACGCACAGGACCAATTAGAACCACATTGTATATATATTTTACAACTCAGACCCACCTCTATCTTCTTGCCAACGTCTTTAGTGTTTGCAACAAAACTAAAGTTGTAGCACTTGACTTTCCCTGACAGACTCATGTCCTCCTGACCTGAAGACTCCACTATACAGAATGAGTTGTACTCCTGTCAATGAAAACATACGTGTTAAAGTAGTACCAAAGTATCCAGAAATTAGTTCTTAATAGAATAGAATAGAATAGAAAATGTTTATTCATCCCCAGAGGGGAAACACACTTTTACAACAGCACAGTTGAAAAAAATAAAGTGCAAGGAAAAAAGAAATAATAAAAGAGATAATAAAAAATAAAACGATCTTAAAGATATACAAATTATTACAATATTGGAAATTTAACATTAAACGTCAACCATTGACTTAAGAAAAAAGGGGGCATGACTACTAGCATGCTTCACAACACACTTTATTCATCTTAAAGTTAACCTTCTTAACCCAAAATGTTTTGTGTTGTTATGTCCCCTGATGGAAAATTTAGTGGTTCCCAAAATATTTTTGTTACATATTTCAATTAGCCCACAGCTATTGAATATTTAAGTAATGCAAATCATTTTAAAGCGACATTTTTAGATAGTGAAAGAGCAATCACAAGAAACTTGGTAATTAATGACTAACTGGTTTACAGTTTAAGTTAACATTTTTGGTTCACAAACCAAAAAAAACACAGACAAATATAAACAGACTCACTTTTAATGAATCCATTAAAATGGCAACCATAGCCTTTAACTTAACTATGTTTATTTTTTGTGTTATAGCATTTAAATACTTGTTGTGAAGTCTTAATCAGTATGTGCTCAGGAAAAAAAAAATCCTACCCTACCTTTAAGGAGCCAATGTTGATTTTTTTTTGTAATCATGTTTATTTTCAGAACAATTTGAGTATTTGTTTCCCCCCTACATATTATGTAAGCATACCAAAGTGTATATGTACCTGGTTGCTGAGGCTGACTGACAGTTTGGAGAAGGACACAGGATGTGGACCGTCTGCTCGCAAAAATACCTGGAGCTGGATTGGATCGTCCACGTGGAAACTGGGAGAAAGGAACCTTGCTTTACACTGGACTGGAAAAAGAAAAACAGAAAAAGAGTTAACCGATGAACAGGTTAACAGTCAGAGATCTTGTTGTTCAATAATAAGCCAAGTTCATTTTTGTATCACATTGCTAAACCAAGAGGAAATAACATGACATTATGCCAAAAATAACTAATTACATTTCCATGTCTATGTTTAACAGCACTAACACTTTTTGGCATCTATCTATTGAAAAAAAAAACACAACTTTAGTTAAAAAACAAAGTCCACTTTTTTGCAAGAGAAACTATAATGATCAAAACAGTTGACAAAAGTTGACTCACTAAATGGTATATAGTCCTGCATTTCGATGGAGAACTCATTTGATCCAGCTAAAGACATGCGATCATTCCAAAGAGATCTTGCAGCAGTAGCTGAGGATGGATCACACTCTGGCTCTGGATCCGGAACATTGTTCTAAAACAAAATAAAAAAGCACAATAGCAGCAAGCTCTTTTTAAAACACTTCATCTTGGATGTGCAGCAACACCAATGATTAGTCGGTAACTATCGAGTATTTTGTTACAGAACTACTGTTGTGATTGTTTCTCGGCTTAACATTTTGTTTATATAGTTCCTATAGGATTTACCACATATACATAACAATAGCATTATACAGAAAACTATAACCAAGTGCCTTACAGTAGTAAAAAGTCAGTGAAATTATCTGATCATGCATTAAGATAATTCTACTTAATATCTTAATTTAAGTTATCACTAATTAATAACTAAAGTAAGCTCGGAATTAATCAATGTATATTTTATATGACCCGGAAGTAAATAAAAAAAACTCATATTTATCTATAGAAAAATAATCTATAAAACTACTCCAATTTCAGTTCCTGTACAGAATTACCATTACTAATTAGAATTGGACTGGGATTAAAACAGGTGGTAAAATAAATGAGGAGAATTAATCCGAGATAACTGAAACTAAATCTGAAAAATAAATATATTTTGAAATATGGGAAAACGTTTAATAATTCAGGTGAGGTTCATATTAAACAGTAGACCTGACACTATTCAAACATTTATATTCATGTTAATTCCTAAATGTCGTGACTCAATCTAATGACACCACCTACCATGAGCACTTTGATGAGGTTCGCCTCTATCCGGGTCTTTTGCTCCTCGTTGAGTGTTGAAGCTGCAGATGAGAGAAAACAGACATTCCTCAAAAATCCTGAAGACATTCCTTACGGTTTTCTTGTTCATCTTACTTTTTGAACACATTTCCTAATGTCAGATTTGGGGGATAAAAAGTGACGGTTCCTAACTCACCTCTGCCCAACAGCTCCATGCAGTAAATGATATAATCTTTAACACTGGCCATCAAATACGAGCACTGCAGTGCTGTTGTCAAGATGGCGGTGAGGAGAGCACACCAACGCTCTGTGCGATAGTCACACATCACGTAGTCCAAGAGCCTTAAAGAAGCATAACATACAGTGAATAAAACGTCTATCATTATCTGTAAATCAACATGATAGAAACAAGTTTAATGCTTCACTTACTTTAGAGCTTTAGTGTAATCTCTGGCATGATAGTACTCCTGCCCCATCTGCACCACTGTAGAAGAGAAAACGTTGTTTACAAACATAATCATCCTCTAGAATTTGAGATGATGAAATGTGGAAGCAGATTCCCTTCTCCTGAAACGTATTTCATCAGCTTTGAAATCTTCTTTACAGATCACCTCTCTCAAGATATTTGGACATAAATACATCAAAGGAAAGTCTCAGCTTTTTCTATTATACAGGATCTCCTGGCTAAATGGAGGACAACACAAGTTCAATGTTTTACAGCCTTTATATACGATTTATATAACAGCTCTGATGAATGTAGCTTGAAGCAACTATATTTCCAGAAGACTCACAATACTTCTACATCTTTGTAAGACTTACTGAGGTGACTCTTCATCCGTGGACACTTGTACTTCTTGAACTGGGCTACAGCGTTACTAAGGAGGGCTATTATCAGCTCCTGTGGGCAGAGAAGTGTACTTGTTTGAACACCAACCAATACCTTAGGTCAAGGTTTTAAGTGAAACTTTCAACATGTTCAGTGTCATATACTGTGCACGTTTTTGAAAAGACAGAGCACTCACCGAGTGAGGGACATCTCTCTCCTGCATCTGCAGAGCCAGGATTCCTGTCTTTTCTTTCTCGGCATCAGGTGGGTCAATACCTAAAGAAGGTACCAAAAATGCATTTAATTAAACTCTTGTCTAAACGTGGTGATAACACACTTTCTTACTCTGATGTCCCTGCCTCCATGGTCTCTGACCATAAAAGTCCAAAGCTCCATTCTGGGTGTCCAGAGGGTCAGGGCTTGGATAATTTGCTCCAGTCTAGATATGTGAAAAATGTTTTCATATTTTCAAAAATCATGTCAAGCAACGATGACATCATGGGTTGCTCAATAAATTGAAATTACCTGACACAGCTGCTGAGCCAACTGCTTGCGATCCTGGCTGTAGGAAGCAGCCTGCTGGTAGTAGAAACCAGGGTTTTGGGTCTGGATCGCTGCCAAACCCAACTTGATAGCTTCATCAAATAGCTCCCCAAAAGACTGGAACCTGACAGAAAATACAGAGGAAAAAGCAGGGACAGGAGTCAACATAATTTCAGGAACTGAGCAGTGGCTCTCAGAATATTTGGGGCAAAAACAGCTGAATTAGACACAGACCCTCAAACACAGACTGAAGCTAATCATGCTAAACTAAATGCAATATTTCATTCATGAAATTAAACTTTTTCTGATTCAATTTTGCAAAAAGATTAAATTACATCGTAGAGGACAAAAGCATAAAGGTGTGCGTCCAAGTGATATCAACATGAGGTTTTATGTTCAATATACTACTTAAAACTTAGATGAATCTTACTGCTTTGACATCCACGCAGCATGCTCAAATGCTAGCTCAGCACTACCAATCTTTTTCTTGCAAAGGTCAATGTGCTTTCTGAACTGAGCTATAGCATCCAGAGGAGTGTTGTGCTGGAAACACAGTCGGCAGATCTGTAAATAAAAAAAAAAGAGATGAACTATAGCATCATCTTAAATTAATAAATGAATTGATTATCATGCAGTTACGGAAGAAACTTACCTTGTAGTTTATGAATCCTGCCATCGTTTTGATTTCCAACATGTTTGTCTCGTGGACTCTCAGTTCATGGACCAGACTATATGCGGTCCTGTAATACCTGAAGGCAGCATGAATCAGTAAAAGTGTTTTGGAAGAAATAGAATAAAATATTTTTTTGTATGTCATGGTCAAGGAAATTATACGGCAGTAACTTTACACCAAATAACAGATTATCATACGTTACATGCTGATTACTGCATTAATGTCTTCATACTCACTTGAGAGCATTCTGGGTGTCTTGCTTCAGCTCGCTAAAGAAGGCGATTTTAAACTGGTGTCTAACAAACAGCAGCTAGAATGGAATAGAAGAAGATAAAAAAAGTGTGATGCTTATCTTCAATGAGATGCAGCACACATTCCTCCTACCTGATGTGTCGTCTTGTTAAGGAACTCTTTGTGTGATTTAACTCGACGGATTTCTGTGTAGTAGTACGTCTGCGCATGTTCATAGAATGCGTTTTCCAACCTGCCAAAACGAGAAGAACAAAAGTGTTCATCACAGATACTTGGGGTTAAAAGCCTAGAACTATACCCAGAACAGTCGGCCACTATAGCATAATTGAAAAGCCACTTTATTGATAATTATTTATCCATATCTTTTAATTCTAAGATTACAGGAAACATACAACTACCTCTCTTAACCATCATGTCTTATATTAGTAAATCTTACATTTGTTTAATACACCTTTATTTCAATTTTGTCATCATAATCACTTTGAATCCAGTTACATAACTGCACTTCCTGTGTGTGTAACAGCCTCTTTGTTTTGTTTTTTGATGTGTCCAGATAATATGTGCAAGACCCTCAGAATCACAAGAACAAGAGACAGTGCATTTAGTGTTCTTTTCATCCACTCCCCAATTCAGATTCCACAGAGGGCTCACAATGGATTGACTATTTTTACATCCTCTTCATCACTGGCACAATGTTCTATTTATTGGGCCTCTTGTTCCAATATTATACAGTGGCCGCTCGCAATATTTCAATTCACCTTCTGTGGTTAAATATGTTAACATGAAAATGTCTTTGCAATAATTCCAAAACATATATAACCACTAACCTGATGATGTATCCCACAAGATGATCAGTGTGAGGCAGCACAAACAGACTCTTTCCAGAAAGATCACAAGCACCACAGAGAGAGGTCGCTCGCTCAGATGCTACCAGGTCTTCTCCTGTCAAGACAATAGGAGGAAATAAAAGTGGATGATTTACAATTTTCATTAACTATGCAACCACCAAATACAAGACATATGCATTTTGTTTCTGGCTTTAAATCGTATACAACAAACCAACTTTAGCATCTTCTAAACATGGTTGTTCACCACCAGAAGTTATTTCTCTGTCCATGAATCTGATCAGCCATTTTCAACATTCTAACATTTACTTTAATTGTGTGAGCCATGGTTTTTACAACTTATTTTAAAAGTACTTTACCCGTCATCACCAAGAGAATTAATTTTAGAAAAAATAAGCAAAAGGTAGCTTAACAATAAATCTCTTTAAGTAACTATTTCAAACAGTGAATATGTTATCAACAGTTGTAGACTTTTCATGGCAGTTGAACAAAAAATAACTTTACCTGGAGGTAGAGGCGTTTTCTTCTGGATTAAAACCACCGCTACTTTTGTATTTCTGCCTTGAAGACTGGATCTGAAAAAAAAAGTGATATATTATGATATACATTTTTTATTTTAATATTATTTTATAGTGGGTTCCATGCAGTACATCAACAGAAAACAATTTAACCTTTTTTCAGAGCATTACAAAAAAAAATATTGAAAAACTCTATTAAATGACCTACTAACATACTGCAAGATATTTTAGCTGCACTGTTGTTAGAGCTAGGATGACCATTTAACCTTTAAATAGAATGAACATTGCTAAAAACACGTCTTAATAGATTGGGCTTGTTCATCTTTTAAGCCATGTCTCAGAGTACTCATTGAAGCAGCAGCCTCCTAAGAATGTTTGATTGTTCTACTGAATGTCTTCATTTAAGGTGAGGTAAAATAAAAATATTAACCGCAAAAATTCCATCCAACCACTTTTCAAATCTTGAAAACAAAATTTAAATTCAAGTAAATCTAAGCACCAGTACAAACCCTTTGCATATACAATACAGACAACCATAACAGTGACCCACCAGGCAAAACCTTATCCATTTACATCTCAGAGACAGGCCAAATAGACACAGTGTTGCTTTATTTGGTAACAGAAATGTGTGTCATCACCTGCACCAAATGACAAAAGTTAGGAAAAGACGATCACAACCGTTTTATTTTCTTGGTTCTGCAATTGTTTTTCATCCAGTTGCACTTTGTGTTTGCACTCTGTAATGTAGTATTTATTCAGGTGGTCTTTGGTAAACTTTAGGGTCAGAATAAGAATTGTCAATGTAATCTATTTAATTAAATGGCACTTATTCATTCTTCTATTAAGTTTATCTTTACACTAAAAGCTCTTCACATATTAATTTATATGCATAACGGAATCGATCACATTATTGATTGTGGTATTCTCCCTCCACCATACTTCTTGCTCCTATAGTGTTTAAAATATTATTTCTCATTTTTAAATTGAACACCATAAAATACGATATGAACTGTTCATTTTGAGAACAGTGAATGACACTTGATTTAATATGTAAAAATAAGGGCTGGTTATCGATATTACACATACCTGACTATTTCCACTTTAGTTGCACATTCTGACTGCTTTTCTTTCCACTGAGGGTCATCCCAGTCCAGTTCATAGAAGAGAACAACGAGTGCCGGCACCAAGTTCAGGTGTTTATTCATCCATCCGGTCTTCAAAATGCCCTTAGGAATGTACCATTCATAGGAGGTTCGCTATGAAAACACAGAAGATGACAAATGAGTCAATCAAACTTCATACAAAAAAAATGTACCTGAATTCAGTTTAGAATATTTGGGAGTAATAGTCTCACTTTAGTGCGACATTTGGGATATTCATGGTCTCCGGGCAAAACTTTGAAAGAGATAGGAACCCTGTCAGCTCGTCGGTTTGCACAGAAGGCATCCCAAATAGCTCGATGCACTGCATTGAAGACAACATCCAACCCAGTAAGCGCCACAAAAGCCATGGGCCGACAGCAGAGCTCTGGAGGGAGCTCCCACTGAAAACCTGCCATTCTCACGATCCTGTTTTGCACCTGTAGATGAAAACAACATCTCCTTATGAAAACACACTTGATGCGTATAATTTAATGAAATATACTTTCACAAATACATGTAAATCAAATTCTGCCCCATCCCAAATAAAAAAATGACAATTGTGAGCCTAACAGAGTAGAATTGTTCATTATCTGTTCCAATAATTGAAATACTGTATGTCATACAAATACCTGTAACTAAAATATTTCACACAAACATATTAATGTAAAGTATGTTAGCAGGAGAAAAAACAGACACGTATTCTTGGAAGACAAACATAAGCGCCTGGTCACAAGACTGTCAGATTAGCATGCAGAGCTAAGAAGCTGCTAACAGAAATTTTTACGTTTTATATCTTTGCTTTTGTTGTATCAAGAAGAGAAGCTAATGGCAATGTTTTGATATAGTCGAATTCACATGACACGTCATGAAGTCCCTTTAAATGCACATAAGTTGAGACACCGTTAAGCTAAGGCGGAAGTAACATAGATACACTTAGCTAGTCATTTGTTGTAGCTGTTATTATTTGTTGATACACAGCCATATTTAAAATGAATATAAACTTATAAAAACGACTAACCTTCCCCTTATTACTTAAATAACCATGAAAAACAAGGCGCTACCTTGTATTTGTTAATAACAATTCCGTTTTTCTTCTTCCGTCTTGTCTTGTGGTCCTAGTTAAGGTGTTATAGGGCATTACCGCCACCGCCTGGTGAGGCGTTATCTCTAGTTTACCATTTCTTTAGCAATACAATAATACATCATTTTAAAATATAACTATAAGTCATGAACCCTATGTATAATTATATATATATATATAGTAATGAAACATTAAACTCTTTAAAATTAAGCACAAAAGTGCGTCAACAGAAGTGGGTTCCGCTGCATCCGGCGGTATCTTCTCGCGATATTTTAATTTGAGCAAGACCATTTGAACTAGTGACGGGGGTGATTCGAGTCAGACATTGTAGCGAAAAACAAGGTAAACAAACTCCTTAAACAAAATAATCGTTGTAGGGTGAACATAACTTACTTGATGAGATAGCTACAGGTTTTATTAAACGTTTCATTTTAATCCAACTTTATTGCAGTCTTGCGTGTCTGTGAACATTGTGCTGATCCAACTTTTTTCGAAAGCTTAACTAGTAGTTATAACGAAAATGCACATATATTAAGATCTCTGTAGATGTATCAGGGTTAGACAGTAGTCTTGGCTCTTTGGGGGGAATAGGAGGTGTTGGGGAGAAGCCTGAGCTAACCAAGGTAAATGTGAATGGTAAAGATGAAGCCATCCCCTAATTCAGTATTACATGTTGGTATTTTGGACCATAAGATTTGATCTCGTGTCCCCCACACAATCTTTGCATTTTATGCATGGCAAACAAAGCACTTGATAAGCTTGTATTTTCTGGTTTGTAAAACTGTTTTTTTTTTTTCACAACATACATTTGAGTTTATTTGTCTTCACCTGCCAAACATTTGTAATTTTGGTCACAAATTGCTTCACTCCAGACTCTTTTCTCTGCTTCCTTCACCCTAAACTCTTAATGTCCATCTTAACCAAACCCACAAACCTCTTTACTATAATTCTCTTCTCTATTACCCCAAACCTTCATTTTTAGCATTATTTGTAAGTAAGTAAGTAATTTTTATTTGTAAAGCACCTTTCACAGACATGGTTGTCCCTACTCTCTTCTGTTCCAAAACACAAGCATATTTGGTTGTTTTTGTAGTTAACCTGCAGAGTAATTTGCAGTGTTTATAATATTCTTCTGTTGTAGATCAAGATGTGTAGGTCAGCCATGGAAGCGGAAGAAGAGATGGAGGGTATGAGGATACAGCTTCAGGAGCAAGAGGAGAAGGTCCAGCAGGCTGCCCAGTTTGGCCTGGACCTACTCAATCAGAAAATGGAGCTAGAGAGCAAGCTAGAGGAACAAAGAGTGGAGATGACCAATGCCTTGGAGGTAACGTGAATCTTCATCAACCCAGCCACATGTCAGCTTGTCTTCATGACAATATGCATTTTTAACAGGATTTGTGTTTCAGGCTCTAGAGCAAGAAAAGTACTCCCTGCAGAGAGAAGTAGAACTGAAGACTCGAATCGTAGAGTCTTTAAAGTCTGACAATGAAATGACCAAGAGCCTACAAAGTCAGAAGCTTCAAGAGGGGCAGGAGCTGTTAAAAAGGGAACATAGCTTGGCTCTAAGTGAGCTCAACAAGAAGGTACATGTCTTGATATATACCATGAAATCCCATCTTAATATCATGAGACCTTCATACTTGTACATTGTAGACATTGTTGACAGCCGACTCGTCTCCTATGTTCTAGGTGCTTTGGTTACAATCCTCTCTTGAAGAATCTCATCTGAATGAGAAACAGTTGAAACACAAGTTGGAAGTACAGACGGAGACGCTCAACAGTAAGACAGAAGAGCTTCGCTCCCTAAGTGAACAAACTCATAGTTCTATGACATCTGACATGATGGAGGAACAGGCGACGCTCATGGATTTGAAGGATGAGAAGGTAAGCTGTGTGTTGGTTTAATCTTGCAGCGACTAGTCAATTAACCGCCTGTGTTTGGTCCAGCTGCACCTAGAGTCGTCTCTGCAGGAGTCCCAGTACAGAGAGAAGCAGCTGGAGCAGACCACTACCAGCCTCCAGCGCCACCTGGAGAAAATCACTGAGGAGAAGGAGGACAGAGAAAAAGAAGCGGTTTCCTATTTTACTGCACTGGAGGTTAACACATTGTATATTTGATACATATTCTTGAATATTGCAGATTTTTTCTCCAAATAAATTTATACTTATACTGTTTTTTCAGCACAGCAGAATAATGCAATATTTCTTACAAGACTATTGTATTATGTTTTATATGATTCATTCTTTTGATTCTCGACCTTAGTTCAACTCTTTCATGATTGAAACGTAATAGTTTTATTTTTCAACTTTAATCAGGCCAATTATTTTGATTTAAAAAAAGTAAGCATCTTTGACTATTTTAAATTATTAATTATTTTTTGTCAACTGGAAAGCTTATTCCTATTCAACCGTCAGTGTAGTAAGTTTTTCCATAACCCGTATTAAGGTGAGTCTTGTGTTTCTATATATCATTGCTTTAGAAATCTCGAGAGGGGAATCGGGACCTCCAGATCCAACTTGACCTGCTGACTCGGCAGGCCCAAGATCCAAACAGCAAAGGGAACTCTTTGTTTGCTGAGGTAAATTCCACTTCTGTCACTTTGCTGTGACACATGGTGTTTGCTTGACAATATGGTCACCTAAAAGTTAAACTCCCTTCTGAAGCACATTGTAAATCAGATCATTTTATATTGTTATTTTGCAGTTGGAGGACAAGCGCGCCGAGATGGAGCGGCAGCTTATCAGCATGAAAGTTCAGCATCAGTCTCTGCTTAAGCAACATGCTTTTAGCAGGCAGCAACAGCAACGCATGAAGGTTCACTCTGGTCAAGATATGAAGTATAAAAATGTGGTCATTCTAAAGGGATTGTCCATGTGTTTTTTTTTCCAGGTCCAGATTGCCACTCTGATGCAACTGCAGGGTACTAGAGCTGACCCTGCTCAGCTGGAAAGACTTCAGTGCATGCTGTCCGAGAAGAATGGAGAGATCGAAAACCTCATGACAAAACTGCAGAGGCTGGAGAGGTTGGAGGTAAGATCTTTGGACCTTGTGGAAGGCACCGTTTTCTAAACGTATAACCTGATGGATGGCTTATATATGTCGGATAATCAGAATTTGGTTTAACTGTCATAAACTCTCTCTTATTCCTCCGTCACTCTAAAGTTCACTGTCAGAAATGTATGTTGTTTTTTTTTTAACTTTCTGTACAGTCATTGATGGCATCTCAGCCAACAAACCCATCAGCAGCTGGGGGCGCAGATGTCCAGGATGAAACCTATTACACAGACCTGCTGAAGATGCAGCTGGCCAAGGCTACGTGAGTTTAGATCACTGGAGCGAGCACATTTGAATATGTATTGTATATTCAGCATACGTCTTGAAGAGTGTCGGATCATGATTTGAAAAAATGTTGCCATATAACATATTGATAACATATTTTAAAGCTTCAATACAGAGAAAGATTTATTTAATTGATTAAATGTTTAATGTTAATCAAGTAAAAGTGACTTATTAATAACCTTGACCTCCACTATAGGTAAGCTACTCCCATTTTGCTTAAAACTCTTCATTGGCTATATAAAGATAATCGACACTTGATGGGATAAAATAAGTAAAGTTGTTTGAAATTGATAAGGCAGATATCTCTGTTTCTAAACGGCCTACAAGTATAATTATTGTGACGCTGCATGCTTGTGTGTCTCAGGACACATTCTGAAGGTCTTGGGAAAGAACTTTCCCTCCAGAGAATGAAGTCTCTTTCAGAGAGTCAGAGAGCTCTGCAGCTGGAGAGGAAGCTCTTCATGTCTGAACAGATACTGAAGCAGGTAAATGATTTAATTGTCTGAATTCACATGTTTACATTAAGAATACTATTTGCTATGTGGTTAATTAGAATGTTCCAGCTGAACTCACACTATTATTTAAAAAAATGATGTGACACCATAAACTATTTGGGTAACATTGGTTTGAGTTGAAGTGAGCACTTTAATGTAGCTGTTGATATGTGGAAAAACTGACTTTTTTTTTTTTACATATACACTGAGAAAGGTGTTTTTATGATGTTTCATTAAACCCATCAAAACCATTTTTTTCATTTTAATAGTAATAATTAACAAAAAAACGTTTAATAATAAACCATTTAACTGTATGGAATTGTTTAATCAATCTTATTTACATTTTCGCTTCTACTTTTTTAAGAGTTCTATTCTATTAAAAGTCATGAGGGATTACAAGGGTACAGTGCTGATGAAATCTTTGAAGGTGAAGCAGTTGACGTGCTCACTTGTTTTCAAAATCACAAGACCCCTGAATGATGACAAATGGTATTTTGTCAAAGCATGTAGAAATACACCTTTGCTTGAGATAATTAAACTTAGTAATATGTCTCCACCAACTAGTCCATTTATTCTTTCTGCAAAACACAGTCGTCTACATTTTTTAATTCGTCACAGGCTTTAACTGACTTTTTCGTGTACTTAAAATGTGCGTTTGCTGTTCCTTCACACAGACTCAGAGTGACAAGATACGACTGCAAATGCGGTTGGAGGAGCTACAACACAAATACGAGCCTAAAGGTCTTTACTCAAAACCTTACATTTGGCAGAACATTTCATTTGACTTAGTTTTTTGGTCGTGCATTTTCTGATTTCGTTAATTCATGGTCATCCTTAACTTTTATTTTTACATGTTTTTGTTCTTTGTGGTTTCACCTGTAATAATGGTATTATAATTATTTATTTTAAATGTTCAGTTTTATCACTTCCTTTTTGTTTTAACTTTTGTGTGATAATTTGATTTGTATAATTATTTTCTACACCAAAAAAACACATAATTTTAGCAATGCAATTCGTTTTTTTATGTTAGGATCAGATTGTTTGGACTGGAAATATTAACAGAATATCAATGTCAGTGAAGAGAAAGACTTTACAAAAGTCTCCTGGATTTTTTTTTTCGCCCATTGTTTTCTAGATGAGAAAAGTCGAGGGATCCCAAAAAGGACGAAAGAAAAACTCCCTTTCAGTGTGGCTCCTATAAGTGATGAAGCTGTGCGGGATAACGACAAAAGAGCAGTTACTATGGAGATGGACTTCAGCAAGATTAAGAAAGAAGACTCTGGAATTGACGCGTGTTCCAGCACTCAGGCACCCAAAGACACTAAAGGTGACATACCGTGTGTTCTTTAGAAGTTTATAGTAGTGATAGAAGGGTTACGCATAAAAAAAAGGTTAAAATTCTTTGTGTTTCACAAAATTGGAATTGTTTTGATAGAATGGATACCTAAATGTGTTTCTGTGTTACAGATTTGACCTTTGAGCCCAGACCTGCCAAGTGTGTAAGAATCAAAGAGGAGCCTGAAGTCATCGCTGATCTGAGGTCAGTAGCTTTTGTTCATCTTTCCACGAGTCGAAGAAAATGTAATGTATTTAGTAGTGATGATTCATTTATATTAATTAATACTTTTTTTTTCTTAAAACCTAAAATCAATTCACAAGTGTTTTGTGGTTTCTGGCATTCTTAAAAGCTTGTGTTTTTCTTTTCTTTCCAGCCTTCATGAGGCTGACCGTGACAAACTGAAGGAGCCCAACACCCTAGCGGAGAGCAACATGGAGCAGAACCTCTCACAGGAGGAAGGGAATCTGGAGCAGACCCAACAGAAGAGAAAACCTGAAGAAAAAAGAAAGAGGCCGAGTCCAGTGGAAGCGATTCATGTCAGCTCTAACGACACCATGGAAAACCAGTGTGCACAGCAGTAGAGCGTGTGTGAAGAATTGTTATTTAATTGCATCTATATATTTATCAAAATGTACTTGAGAATGACGATTTTGTTATATTTCCTTTTCATTTATTAAATGTTTTTACATTTCTTTGAATGGATCCGAAGAATATCTTTTTATCTTATGATACTATTTCATCTCCCATCAGTATGTTGCTAGATATAAAATGGTTGCATTAAAAAGAGAAATCCTGTACTGAAGTATTAATTTGTGTTTTTTTTAATTAAACCTTGTTGGAGATCTAGCAAGAGTACACCCAAGCATCAACAGTAAGTTTGTTTCTGGCCAATAATACGCCTCGTGTGTACAAGCATTGTCAATAAATTACTGGAACATACTTTCAAATGTACCTGTTGAAAAAATTATCTTGCAGGAAATATATGATTCTCTTGAATATGTCCGTAACCTGGCTAGGATATCGTTTAACTCAGTTTTGTATTTTCTTGAATTCATTTCATAGTTTCCAGCTTTTTTATTTATTTATTTGGGAACTGTTGTACCTCCTCCTGACCAGTTAGTGTCGCTGTTTAATCTCTTACACCCAGAAATAAGATGAAGAGCTTCAGACACTGCTGCTATTGTCGACGTCACGATTCTGGGTAACTTGCGATTTAAAAACTACGAGTTTTGAGAATATTTACAGCTACTCAAGCTGCATATAAGTGGCTCTTTTGTATGTTAACAACAACATGTTAATTCAACCTTCTTATTTTACTATTTCTTAAACTTCAATCATTCGGATATATTCAATTAAACTAACCATAACGTTCTCTGGCGTCACTTTCAGTAACGACTTGTTTACAAACATTGGGTAAAATGAAATTGTAGAGCTAAGAGCATTGTTATTTGGACACAGACACTTAGAATTTAAAAATGTGTTGGGGAAAGTAGCATAAATGATGCTGTTTCTATGATTATTTCTGAAGAAGACTCACTGATGTAGTGTTGTATGACTCTAACTAATGTGTTTCTGTCAGGTTTTGTGAAAGTCATGGTCAGAAAGTGTCATATCTGGACGTGTCTTCTGCTCTTCTGCTGTCATGTTGGATCTTTTGCACAAAAGGTGGGTTTATTCACTTGACTTCATAGGCAAATATTTAATATATTATCTTGATCCCAGCTGTGAAAATGATCAAATGAATTAATCAATAGTTGTTTTTGTATTTGCATTTAACCTTAATATTAAGGCTACAATATAGGTGAGACTATAGCAAATAATATACATTTTTAATGGAAAGGCAACTGTGTTACATTTCCTTGAGTATGAGTTTACTTCGGTATACATTTATCCTCAAAAGAATTTCCCAATTGTTCATCTGACAGCTGGCTCAGAAACCTACCTAAAAAAATCGATTGATCTTCTCTGAAAAATATTGCCGTTTTAAATGAATCAATTTGTCTTTTTTTATGGAATATTATACTAAATAATAGTTTTTCTCTATAGATGGTAATAAAGAGGCTGCACATATTTCAATCTCTTTACCTTCCATGTGTTCGGTTCAGAGTAAAGCAGCTTTAAGCGTGGTGGAACACAACGAAGCAGTTGAGGATGATGATGAGGTCAGTGTTGATGAAGAAGAACTGGAGGTGTTACAACCGACAGAACAATGGCAGACTCTCCAGCCAGGTGAGACTTAAAATGTCATGTTAAATACCGTATGGATAGTCTGTTCATTCACCCCACCTGCATTCTCTTTCACCTTCTTCACCACATCTATTCACAATAAGGTTATTAAAGGATATTTACAGAAGAGTGTTTATTTCATAACATTTTTTTTATTAAACACACACCACATCGGTTAGTAACAAACCGTCAGCAATGTTCTTTTTAATCAGGAAACTTGTATTAACACCACCTCCAACCAACTTGCATATTTTGACGCTTCAAATAGATGTCTTTGTTTGGATTTTCTAATAAAATTAAGACAATAAAACATCATGGCATACTTTCAAATAAAATGCTAAATGTCTATTTAAATTCTACTTGTATTCATCGATAAAAATGTGAAAAGGGATTTAGTAGCAGCTTTCTAAATAATAATAAAAATAAGAATTCATAATGTAAAATATACCTGCAAACTAATTAATGATTGTTTTTATATTTAATTTATCTGGTTAATGGAATTTATTTAATGTTAATGTTAATGTGAACCTTATTGCACTGTGTCTGCACCTCAGTAGTGATAGTCTGATGAAGAGTTATGAAGCAGTGTCATGTTTTTTAGAGGTCAGTAGGTGGCGCCATCAGTTTAAAAATGTGATGTTTCATTAGAACATTTGCTGCTATTAAAGATTATTTGTCAAACTCCTGCTCACGGCGATGAGGATCTGAAGATCAACGGGACTCAAAATTAATCTTACCGCACCACGTCCCCGTTGTGATGTTCAACAACATAAAGTGAAATACCTTTTTAATGTACAAGATTAACAATGTAATTTGAAGATAAAAGAATATGCTTACTGAAAACAGCACTCATGACAAGCTTATAGCTGTAAATTAATTAAAAATAAAACACATCTTTAAGTCTATTACTGAAGGAGGTGCTTGTGAAGTAGGATTGGTTCATTAACATGCCAATTAGCTTATAAACAACCCTGAACAATACCGAAATGATTGTCTTGATGTAGATTGTAAACCAAGAGTCACGTTCATGATTATACAAGTTAAAAAACATTTCTGTCCTTTTTTGTTCAACTCAATCTTGATGTTATTTGAGTAACAATCGATATCCAATTTGTTTGATCACATGTTTTTTTTACTGTATGACTCCAACAAGTAAATTGTGTTGCCTCGGAGTGAGTCAGAAATGTGTGTGATGTGTGTGTGACTCCAGGTCAGGCTGTACCAGCAGGTTCACACGTTCGACTGAATCTGCAGACGGGCCAGAGAGAAGTCAGGATGGGGGAGGAGCAGCTCAAATACTTGAAACCACAACAAAAGTATTACTTTTTCTCATAACTTTAACTTCATGATTCAGGCTGGGACATTGGGAATATTAAGAAATATTTAATCTGTAAAGGAACACAGATGAAAATGGTGAAACCTTCTTCAGTGCTGATGAACTCAAAAAAGTTATGAAGAAGATCAAGGAGGATCTAAATCCTACAACACAGAACCCGCAAAATCAGGTTTTATATTTATTTATGTAACTAAACAATAATCAGTGATGATGCTCTTAACTGATCTCACCCTCAACCCCCCAGTTTCGTCCAATTGAGGAGCTAAAAAGGGACATGGAACAACTGGACATGCTAATTGAAACAGATGTTCAGGTACTTAATGTCATATTACTTTCCTTCCCTGCGAACAAGAACCCTGGACCTGGAGAAGTCTTTCCAACCTGGACAGAAAAGAAAACGATTGAACAATTCCTTATTTAGTATTTCTGTCTATAGATATTAAGGCGACTGCTGAACCAGTTCAACAGCAGTAGCACCAGTACACAGCAGAGGCTGAGCATCCTGGAGGAGCTGGAGTACATGGTTCACCAGGTACTATCAGGTCTGTCAAGTCAGCCTGTGGCTCACCAACTTTACTCATTGTGTCTTAACAAAATGTGTTTGCGTGTTTCTTTTAGGTGGATAACGCCCAGAGTTTGTGCACGATGGGTGGTCTGACTTTAATTCTTGAGGGTCTGAACAGCTCTGACTCCAGGCTACAGGAACACTCAGCCTTCGTGTTGGGATCTGCGCTGGCCAGGTGTCAACTTTAATGTCTTATACCAGTTCCCTCTAACTTGTCAGTACATTTGTTTGGTTTCAATATTTACTTCTTTAAAACTCTTTTGTTAGTTAACCCAATAGGTTCCTGTCCGTCTTTGACTTCTTCAGATTTAACCTATATATCGCTTACATAACTTTTTACTTTGATTTGTTTGGTACAATTTATTAAGTTCTTATGTCAAATAAAGTAGAATTTTCATTTTCAAAATACACCAATAACATGAAATGGAGTAGGAACAATATATTTATATATAAATCAGTTAAAAATGCATGTATAGAGTTTCACTTTCAAAAGGATATGGACACATTTTCAAAACTAAAAAGTTATCTAGAATAATGTACAGTATATAAAAATAAAGCGAATTTGCCATATGATGATGATATATAATGGTGTTAGACTAGACTAAACTAAAACAACTTCAAACCTTTTTTATAATCTTCAATAAAAAACACCCCATTTCTTTTGAAACGGTTATTTTCAATTAAAAACAATAACTTAGTTTTTTATTTGATTTAAAATATGTTTTTGATTGAAACAACTTTGATGGGATTGATGAATTAAGTCACAAATTCCATACATATAATATGGCACACACAAAAACACCAAAAAATACGGTTTTCACTCAACTTAAGTTTTTGCATTCAAACACTTGAATGTTATATTTATAACCTTTTTGTTTTATGAAGTTGTTTTTTTTAAATAATAAAGCCACACATCTTCCTTCGTAGAACTGCTGCTCTCTGGACAGAGACTGTAGAATCCTCCTAAAGATGTACGCATTGAAAAACGACTTTAATTTTACTTTAGAATTAATTACCAATTTATTTTATAATTAATTACATCTTTCTTTGCTACTGAAATACTTTAATGGTCTTATTTCAAGCTTAAAAGCCTATGATTTGGGCAAGTTCAATGATTATTAACCACTTTTCTTCTGTCCTCAGCAACCCTGAAGTACAGGTCAAGGCAGTGGAGAGTGGAGCACTGACCTCACTACTGACAACACTGGCCACAGCTCATCCCTTCACTGTCAAAAAGAAGGTATACACTTGCAGAATCATTCAGTGATGTGGAAAGATTTTGTTAATGATGAGATTATTTTATCTTATTTTCTAATTAATAATACAAAGAACTAAATTCTCCTACAGGACAAAACTGTTAACTCACTCACATTAAAGACGTGAGAAAAGCTAGATTTTCTCAGGCCATTACCTTAGATCCACCTCTTTAATGGTTAAACTATAACAGTTAAAATGTTCTTATCTTGGTTCTTCAAATTACTTCTTTACCAGGGCTGTTTATTGGTAAGAATCTAGCAATATGATACGTATCATGATACAGGGGCAACAATACGACATATTTTGATTTCTCTTGGCGAACTTGTTAATGCTTTAATTTGTTTTGAAACCAAAATATGTCCAAACATCAACTTTAAAAGCAGCTGGAATCAACTGTATCCTCTTGTCCTCAGTCATCCCCAGGATCTTGTGGGATTTCATTGTTCCGTTAGCTAAAGAGGATGTAATGAAAGCTGCCATCAAGAGGCTGGAAGTTAAATTGCAACACAAAAATAAACATCAGTGTAAATATTTGCACAGCAATTATTATAACATTTTTTAATTCTTTTTTTACACACACTTTATTGAAATATAAAACCTTAAAATAACTACGATAAGAATGTAATATTTGTAATGATTTTAAACCTAAAAATGTTTTTACTATTATTATTATTACTTTATTTTTTCATGCATGTTCAACATGTTCTTCACCTGCTAGGTTCTGTTTGCTATGGCATCCCTCCTACGTCACTTCCCCTACGCACAGCAACACTTCCTGTCACATGGTGGCCTTCAGGTCTTGTCAACTGTGTTCCGAGGGGATAGCAGAGGTGCCCTCCGCGCCCGCATCGTCACCATGATCTACGACATGATCCGAGAGAAGGTGCAGCTCTAAAGGTTCTCTGTATGGATCAGTGTGCAACTACTTGATATTCTTATGTGGTTTGGACAACCAGGAACTCATGTCACAAGAGGATGATTCCAGCAAGCAGGAGCGTATTCGTCAGTACTCTGAGGTGTCCTTGCTGGAGCTGCTGTTGGAGGAGGGCTGGTGCAGCATGGTCCCTCAGCTGCTGGAGTCTCCTGAGCATGACCACAGAGAGAAGGTGATCTCACCAGTCCTCTTTTGTGTTGTGTTGATGACCGTTAGCTTTGGTTTGGTGCAGCAACCTTTTTACATTTTTGGACAAAGATTGCTTTTCAGGGATGACTTAAGCATGTTCATGTATGATTTTCAGGCCCTGCACACGTTGTTGGCCATGTCTCCAGCATGTTTGGGTGTGTTTCAGTCGGACGGTGGTCTACAGGAGCGACTTCTCTCTCTCTGGCTTCAGTACCAGGACAAGGCTCTGGAGGAGAACAGTTACTTCGCTGAGCTGTCAGTTTTGATCGATGAACTCCAGAATAGAATATGAGAACTTGGAGTCGATCTTTTACCAGACACAAAATAGACTAATAAGTATTCTTCATTCTTTAATAAATAAAAACAAAAACATTCATGAAGACATCCTGTTTTTATTTGTAAAATATTCAACCCGCCTTACCCGCCTTTGGTTTTTAAAGCAATGATCAACTGTTGTCCCTATTGTCTTAGTTGATGATTTTTGTAAATCACACTCAACTTAATGGTTGCAAATTGGAAGTGGAAAGTGGAAAAATAGACCGCATCCCTCTGCAACACAATTATCTATATATAGCTTTACATACTGGATCTTTTATGTATTATTCTATAAGTTTTCAAACCTATCTCTTGTTAGTTTTACACTACAAAAAACGTATTGAAACATTGTACAAAACTACCTGGATATTTTACTGTTTGCAATGACGCTTCGTCGACAGCTGGTGGCGGTATGGAGCTATCTTGGTTACCAATACAAGAACGTAGAAGAAAAGACGACTTCCGGGGTAAATAAAGTGGTATGATCGCTGCTTGTTTAGGTAATGTATGATTACATTTGTTTTTATTTTTCAAAGAAATATGCGAAAATAACATATCGAATTCTAAACTGTACTCTTTTTAAAATCTGCTTTTGATTGCTAAAGATAAGAGCTTCGAGTAACATTTTACGTTTTATTTCTTCATTTTTTAACACTTTGCTCTTGTTTTTGGCCTTAATACAATATATGTGTTGTACCTTTTTGTACTTAGTTATATTTAGCTATATTTTTAAACTTTATAGTTTTCTAAACTGTACCGTTACTGCTGAGCTTTGCTGTGATTTCAGATATTTATCTCACCTTAAACGACATTGTTTTTTATTAGTGTAATGTCACACTCATCTGTGTTTACACTCACAGACCGCTATCTACCCCCATGAGTAGTTGGATGTGAGGACACACACATTTCTGTCATGGAGCTTTCTCAGAGAGACAGACTCTCCGAGCTTGTGGAGGGTCTGACTACAGCAGGAGAACCACAGCTCAACCAGCAAAAGATGAAAGAGCTCAAGAAGATCTGCAAGTATGTTCAATACATTTCAAGAGTGAGACAGTATAAATATATAACATTTGTTATTTACATGATAAAATATCATGAAACCTTCAGAAAGAGTGATCAATGACTGACTTTCTACTTTCCCCTTTCCCGGATCATGTCAATAACTTAAGAAGTATTTCCCATTGAGAAGCAGCTGCTCCATCATTATATATAATTGGAGTTTATAGACACTAGCCTCCAAACGCCTTTTACAGTAATCTCTATGGTCTTTTGTATTAGTCCAACTTGGTTTAACGGATACATTCTCTTTCCTCAGGGTGTCTAATGATTTTATCGACCATGTCTACCACCTGATTATGTCACAGTTAAACGAGGACCATGCAGAAATCCGCCTGTCAGCTTTCCAAATAGCTAGCGAGCTCTTCTCCAGATCACACCACTTCAGAACCCTTGTGGTGGACAACTTCCAGGTAGTACCATTGCTTAACATTAACCTTCTTCACAGTTTTGGGGGTTTTACTAATAAAATGCAGGTCTAGATAGAAGAGGTTTTGTTAAAGTGCTAGAGTCAGAGTCACTACAGTCATCAATGAAATGAGGCTCCGAAAAAAACGATACTTATATTTTTTCATTTTCTATTTTTTGTCATGAAGGACCTCCTGGATTTAACAGTGGAGACTGACACAGAGCTGCCTCTTCCTCCCCCAAAACCAGTTGCCAAAAAGTTGCGCTCACTGGCTATTCAAACAGTTCAGTCCTGGCAGGCTTCCTATGGGTCAGCGTATAAGAAGCTAGCCTTGGGCTATCATTTCCTCAAACAGGTTAAGAAGGTGGGAAATGCTATTTGTGTTTTATTTATGTTAAATTGTGCGTTTGCTCGTTGTTTCTGAATGACCATAAAAAAGGGTGTTTATACAATTTTATATAAAGCTGTACACAAGCATGTTTTGACTGATACAGGTGGATTTTAATGATGTTGAGGCTCGAACGATAGCAGAGAGAAGGAGGGAGGAGGAGAGACAGAGGAAAATGGAGAGGATTTACAAGGAGAGAGTGGAAGCTGCCACTAAAGAAATGGAAGGTATAAGTGGAACTCACTTTATTGTAACTTTATCACAACTTTATCACAAGTACTCAAATGTACAACGACCCTAAACTTTGTCTCTGCCAGAGAGCCACGAGGAGATTCAGGTGACTTTGACTGAAATGGACTCATGCATGGAGCTGCTGCTTCCGGATTTTGTCACGAGAGATTTTGAGACCAGTGAAGACCCTCCAAAGGGACAGACCCAAGTTGAACTAGAAGAGGAGGGTCCCTGCTGCAGTAAAGACTTGAGGACTGACACAGAAGGAGGAGAGGTCAAGGAGAAGGAGGTGGACACGGGTATAAATGCAGAAGTTGCAGGACAGGATGAAGATACAGACGAGGAGACAAATGGAGAGGGTGAAGAAAGCGGCGCTGAAGTAGAAGTTGAAGCCTCATTTTTAAGGAACTCTGGCTTCATTTCTCATTTATACTCTCTGGACTTAAAGCTGAACCCAGGTGAGAATAATCTGTTGTGATTTTTGCCCTGAGGTTTACACTTTGTATCTTCATCATCTCTCCTTCTATCTATCTATACAGGCATCCAGGTGCATGAGAATGATGATAATGAGGCTGTGGTTTCCACTGTGATCGACCTACATCGACTGATAAACAACAAGCACCTGCCTGCAGTGCAGAATTGGGTTCAGGTGTAGTTTTTTGTTTTTTTCCTAAGCTCAAAGGTTTTTGCTTTTAAAGCGCACACACACTTGGTCATCATATGCTCTGTTTTGTCTTGTCTTTATTTCCTTTCTATTGTATATTGTGTCTCACTCTGGGATTATACGATCTATCTTGGTCCATAAAATGTCAATGTGGCTTTTTGTTTGGATGCAGGTCTTCACCAAGTCTGGAGCAGATCAGCAGCTCCTAAGGAGAGCATTGGATCTAAAAAAGTCTTTGGAGGTCGCTCTGCAGAAACACAAAGAACTTCACATTGACTATAGGACAAGAATACGTAAAGTGGTAAGTCTAAAGTTTATTTATTATCCTCACAGGACCTGAGCTTTCGTTTGATATGCATGTCAACTCTTTCTAAATCTATATACTGAAAACAAAGAAAAGACTAAATTGTTTGAGAGATTGTGATTCGAAGGCTCGAAAACAAATGTGTTTGAGGTATCCCTTATGTTTTCTCTGGGTCAAGGTGAACGACCTCCACCACTGCATATGTATTTCTGGAAGCCAGGGAGGCCTTTGGGTCACCTTGACCCTTAGATAGCACAAGGGTTAAAGAACATAAACAAAATCAGGATTATAATATTTTTTCCTGAAATACAAAGTTAATATTTGTCCTCATATTTTGTTCAGGACAGACAAGAGTTTTCTGTTTAGGAGCTCAGTGATCAAAAATGAGCCTTCACATTGTTTTTTTGTTTATCCATAAAAGGCCGTTTTCACTTGTTGCTAATTTATGAACAAATCAATGCCAATGTCATGTCATTTTTGATTTTCTTATGCACTCCAAAACACACTCACTACCAATGTACATATAATGTTTAAAAATGATCTGTGAATGAAACGCATCTTATGGTATATTTATGTGTAAGACATTGAACGAATCATCACTCAGAAGCCTTTTTCTATTTAATAGCTACAAAAGTACTTCTGACAATAACGTTTTTGATACACAATGATCAGAATTAGGAACCGCTATTGCTTGTGTTGGAAAACCATAAAGGATTCTTTTTTTTTGTGGTGTCGGTACGGAATAAAAGATTGAAATAAGATAAGGCACAAAATAAGAAATAGAAACACTCTATAAATAAATATCCACTGTGTATATGAGCCATTTATCTTCTGAACAGAACATGCATTTCAACATCAGAAGACATTATTGGTAATAAAAGATTCAGGCATCAGTGTGTTGACAAAATCTATATGTAATTGAAATGAAACCTTTGTTTTTAGTTTGACTTTTTGTAGAGATAATTTTATACACATACGTCCTTTAACCCTGTGGTATCAAAGATTAGTGGTATTACAGGCAATAAGCAGCAGAAAATTAATGTTTGTACATTGGTGTATCAATAATCTGAAGCGCTCTTTTGTGGTGCAGGAGCTGCACGGAATGACCAGTAGATGGTAGCATTGTAAAATATAAGATTTCCTTCATAACACCTGAAGTCATAGGTTGACCAAAAACTACAGTTGATTGTACATGTGCTTATGTATAAAACCAGATGTGCAATGAGGCATTTTACACTGGTTAGTTTGAAGGTGAAAACCTGCTTCGAAACTATTTATTTGCAGTTCGTATGTGTGTTCTTCACATAGTCTACCTGTAATGTTATTGTTTTTCTGAATGAGCTGTGCTGGCCTCCCATCATGCCTATTAAATGAAAAAGAGAGAATTGTAAAATCAAAAAATGACCAGTTATATGACACAGGTTGATCAATGTGCTTTAATAGTTACCTAAACTTTAATCCACTTTTATAATGTTCTGTCATGTAGATGCACAATCCTGGGATATTACAAACATAGTGGAGGACGTAGTCAAACATCTGTCTGCAGATTCCTGTTTGAATACCAGTGATTAGAAATTACTCTGTGTATGCAGAGAACAAAAAAATCTTTAAAGTTGTAGGGTTTGAATCCGTCTTTAGCTGAACAGTGCAGCGGGATGACAGTGACAGAGCGTTAGGCGTCTGGCTCTGCCTGGTTATCACTGTCATGGACCAGTCTGCTGCACCAGCAGACCCAGCACGCAGATAATCACACAACTTACAGCCCCTTTATCATAATTAGCTTTTCCTTTTTAGCCTTAAAAGGCCTTCCATTACTGGGAGCTTCTCTATCGGACCAGTGACAAGGCAAACGATTGGTTTCTCTCCTGACTACACCGGCCAAGAAGCAGGAGCAGGACGGCCAGGTGGGATGGGTACTTACTACTACAGTCCATAACATGCTCTTAGTTACAGGGAAGTCCGGGTGAGTTGTCGGCAGACTTAAAATTGGCGTCATTCAAGGCTCTTTTGCCTTTTCCCGATGAAAGGCCTTTTCCCAGAACAACTGGTGTTTTCTTCCCAGACTGTGTCCCACATGCGGCCCTTATGATATCAGAGTAGAACTGGGTCCCGCAGAACATGCAGACAAGTTTTCTGACAGTCATTTTATTTTCTATTCATTATTGTTTAATAATAATAATACTTTTTTTTTAAAGGCACCTTTCTTGACACTTAAGGTCACTGCACATACTTTTAAAAATGGTTAAGCACAAAACAGATTAGGAAATAATTATAACATTGAAACGCTGTGAAAAGTGGATAGAAATTAAATAATGTGCAATATGTGTATATTGAAATCATATTTAGAAAAAAATAGTGATTTTAAATTGTTTTATTTTTTGTGAAAGGTTTTTAAATATGTCATTGGCATAGTTTATTTTATGTTTATTCAATGCTTTTCACACATTTTCCTTTTAAATATTTCCTATTTGTCCATCATATATTTTTGGCTTTTTCCTCTTTTGGCTTGGCAGCCCTTAACAACGGCGATAGTATATAATGTTGCCCTTTTAAAAAAAATATATTTTCCCACCCGAGTCCTTTGTTAAAAATATGTTTTACATATTCACCTGTGATCTTTCTTGACACCACCTTTCAGACCTTTCACGAGGTGAGGTCTGTACCAACGGTACAATAATCCTTTTTCTGGAATCACGATCAAGATCACAAATAACTACAACACTTATATTATGCATATCATTTTAAACAAGCCAAGTACAGTTTTAACAGAATACGCATTTATTGAAGCGTATTATTTATTTGTAGAAGTCATCTAATACTTGTAAAAACCTATTAAATAAATTGTAAATGATGATGAATAAATTAGATGAACATGTTTACAAAGTGTCGCCTGCAGGTGCTGTCTAACATGAAGATGTGCAGACGTATTAGAACATACAGTATCTGCTTTAAGAGTATTCAGTCACTCTGTGGCCCATTCATACAGACCTGGGCCTTGTTTACTGCTGATAACCCATCTTATCCAGGGACAATGAATGTGTTTCTCCGTGGAGATAAGCAGAGAAAGACTATCCCTCCATTTCTCCCCTCTTTTTCATTTGTACATTTATTGTCTGAAGGTATGGCTCCCTCACATCTGCAGAATAAATACCTTTTTTTTATCCTCTTCCTTTTGTGTTTATTGCTCTTTCATTAAATTGCTCGGTTTTCTTTAAAGAATAAATAGTAGCAGATGACTATGGAGAGATGTTACCAATGAATAGTTTTAAACCAATGACATGTCTGCTTAAAATGTATGGCTTGTTCTTTATATTTCTCTTATTCCTTGTTGAATACATCAGCAGCCTCATAGTGAAGAAAAGGCCTTCAATGCAATGAACTTGTCTTTGCTTCTAAGATAGGCAGTTATTGGTGTAAACTTTACATCATTAAATGACAAACGACTTACTTAATTACAGCTAAAACAGAGTAACACAAAACAAAAAGCACATTGAGAAAGAAGACTACATGACGTCAAATATGTCTAAAGAACTCATAGATGTGATTCCATACTGCCAAAGTTGACCTGAGATTGGTATTTAGATGTTTAATTGGCAATGAATGAAAATAAATAAACATGAAAGTGTATAATAAAGTGTTAGAACGGATGAATATTTTAAGGTTTGAAGATGGTGAAAAGTGGTCATCAACAATCAGAAACAACCAGCCAGCCTGAATCAGGGGTCTCTGATAGGAAATTGTCACCAAATTGGATCTAATGGATCCACTGGGAATGTGTGAACCTGCTGGTCTCCGTTGATATCGCTGACCACATTAATAAACTGAGCTCTCCACCAGACAGCGACCCTCGATGAACTTCCGTGGCGTTCCGGTATCAAGCGGCAGTGTGAAATCAGATTATTGGGCGGGTAAACTGGTGTTAAATTTTTTGATCAGGGATTAAGATGCGGTAGGAAGGAGAACTTGACTGGACAGATGGCAATAGACTCCTGGCAGGGAAATGTTTGGATTTCTCTGAGCCGGCTAATAGAGCTGCCAGGCTAGGTTAGTGGAATAAAGATGTCACCTTAGACATCATAGAAGCTGACTGCTCCCCAGAGACAAAAGCTGTTTGGGTGCTGGGGGTGGATGAGGATAATGGATGAAGCCATGAGGAGGACAGCCGAGTGGGAAGCTTTTTTTTCTTTCTTCGTTGGGGTAAGGGGAGTTGGCGGGTTGTCTCATGGGATCTTTCCCAGGTAGTAATGAATAGATGTGCGAGATGGTAATAGATATGACGGATATTGTGGGAATTGTAACTCCTCAGGAAGCGTTTGGTCTAATGACTCAGTAAATATGCTGAAATCAATCAGTCTCTTCAACAGAGCAAATAACATATCATTGCTGTTGTTAGTCAGGAAGGAGATTAGATTGAAATGCACCATAATATTGTCAGGAAGCCTCCAAATAAATTTACAAGTTGAACTTTTCAGGTTGTGTCAATAACAGATCGTAGATTAATAATTATTAATAGTGGTGATACCTCAAATACGGCTGCTATTCTGACTATATTCATTTGTTAGTGCCCGATTCCATACAATGTGTTGTAAACATACAATACATTTCTAATATGTTTGACCGATGGATGCATTTTAATTTTCTTTTCTTTTTTTTCAGTTTTCAATCAGTAAAATTTATTTTAACCTTTTCCTCCTTTTATTTAATTCCTCATAATTCATCATGTTTAACATTTTAACCCAAATGGAGTTGAAATTAATTTAAATAAAATGTCAAATTAGAACCTTTGTTGGCTTTAGCACATTGAAGTTTACTAGAAACTCATTTTATTTAATATATGTTATTATATTGTATTTTATCTAATGTATCTTATTCAGTATTGTATAACCCCAACACACCCCCATACACACATTACTAGAAATACATATATTCTTATTCTGACGACTTTTGCAATATAAAATTCAAGTGTGCCTACTTTTGATGTATTATAACATTTTTTTCATACGCATTTCACTCAATCATAATTTGTCTAATTTTTGTTTTCTATTTTGTATTTTCCTTCCAAATTGAATTAGCATTTTTTATAGAATTACTTACTTTTTTGTATGATACAAATTTGGCCTAATTTTAAGTTCAAATTTTAAATGCAGTGGCTTCATTAAACATTTTCTTTTGGCTGTTATGTATTTAAAATGACTGAATTCTTTTTTTTAGCGCCTCTGTTTTCTGGTCTTGAGCCTCGATAAATTTGTTTTGTAGTTCTTTGTTTTCATCTATTTTTTTTAAACACAAAATCACTCACAAACATTTTGGGACACATTTTTGCCTTGCAACGCATCGGATGCTGATATATTATTTAAAACTCACCAGGATAACACTAGTGGAAATAGTGACGTTCTAATGTTTCTCTAGCATGTGTGTGAATTTCATCAAGCCAACATTTCTCTCATTAGCTTTATAGAAATGTACACTGTATAGAATTGACAAGTTCTAGATCTAAATTGAATGTGAAGTGAAGAAAAGCGCTTATGTGTGTGTGTGTGTGTGTGTGTGTGTGTGTACTTGTGTGTGTATATGTGTAGCCAGGTGGTGAGCTATATTAACTTGTCAAGAAAGGCGGTGCAGACGTCAAATGGGGCTTTTTAAACTCCTTGTCTTCTATCTCCCGTCTTCAGTCTGTTTCATTTCCTCCTCCTAACTCATTTGTGTGTGCACGATAGCTCCTCCCCTCTCTGCCACACACCTGACTTATGGCTGTGCAGTAATAATTTGCCAGACCTTGGCAGGGCTGAGTGTACATTAGCATATAAATAGCAGATGCGCTGAGTGCCCATCACAGTCGACTACATTTAATTTTTGCTTTATAAGATTGAATGGGTTTTTAAATGCAGCACCATCAAACTTGCCAAGAGACAAATGAAGTCAGAGATGCAGTTGTCCAAGGCAGCATCCGCACATCATTTCTCGAAAGTATAAGAGTCTTATTTAAAGAGGCGGTGGAGAGCCAGAATAAGTAGAACATTTAGAGAAGTAGCCGCATACTTAAACTACCGATTCCCTCCTTTGGTCATAGAATCCCATTGGAGCCACCTGAATTGTTCCACTCGGACCAAGTGTGGATAAAAAAAAAAAGGTATCGTTATGAATTTAAAGGTTGGCTCAGGCCTACAACAGCATTTAATAGCACATTAAGATGCTCTGGTTGTTAAAACGATGGACTTAATTGATAGAGATAAACTGGACACACACAATTAAACATCTGCCGTGCTTTAAGACATTTCAGAAACAATACTTCTTATTACTGAGCTAAAGAAACTCAAAAAGAAGTTTGTACACCTGTACATCTGTTGTACATGAGTTTTGTTTTTAATTTACAAATGTATATGCTTTCTCCTGTCAGGATCATACATTATACTGACTAGCTTTTATAAAAAATGTTAGCAGGATGGTTTAAGTTTAAATGCAGAAGTAGAATGGATAGAAGTATTTCCCCGAAGGCCATACGATCTTATTTGTGCATGAGGTTTGTCAAGATTTATTATATATATAAACAAATTCAACATTTTTGTAACTTAAACAATTACCTACTTTTATTGAGGGAGAACCTGTTTCTAAAAAGCTATTCGTAATCAACACGAAGGATGTTTTGAAGCATCTTACTGTTATTATTTTATGTATTGTTTCGTGCTTGAAAAACCTGCCTGAAGTGGACATTGATTGGATAGAAGATACTTTGAGAAATGGATCATTATTTGGATCTGACCCTATTATGCATTTCAATGATAAAAAAAAGTTAAGGACCTTCTCAAAGTTTTTGATTGAAAATGGATTAATTTGATCAAACTAAACATCATAATTAATAATTAATCACACAATAACATTTTATATATATATATATATATATATTATATTATTGTTTTATTTTTTGCTTTATTTTGGAGTAAAAACCTACAGTTAACTTTATTATTTTACTGCAAACTGAATGCTTTAAAGTTACTCTTCATGATTCAAATGTGACAATACTTTCTTTAACTATCATTTCTAATGTGTTCAATAAATCTTGAGTTTCACTAGAAAAAAAACTACGAGAACTTTTGGCCTCTGTGTGATCTTCTGCTGGAGAATAAACCAGACCCTGTTAAAATGCAAAGGGGCCTCTCATGCAGCTATGTGTTGAAATGGAGGCCATATTTTAACAGAGCTCCCGTCAGCAAAATGTTTTGGTGGGAAAGCTAATTCTGCTCAGAGACTTACAGCTCTGCCAGGCCGCCCGACAGTAGCTGATGCTATCAGGATGAAATTAAGGTGAATTAAAGACAAAGAAGTAGGAAAAGATGGGAAAAGGATGATGTTAGTGCTGGGTTTTCCTGCAGCTGGGTGATCACTTCTTCAACTCAGGTCATTGATCAGAGCAGGATAAACCTGCTGAGATTAAAGAAGACACATAAAGAGCTGCTGTGTTGGGAGTGTGTGTCACTGTGTGTGTGTTGTTAGCGTAAATTAATTGTGCAGAGAATATTTTAGCTCACTAGTAAAGTTTAATAATGAGAAAGTTTGCTTGGTCTTTAACAGTATATTTTAAGATGAAATATAATCATGATACCAAAAAAAAAGATCTGAATTTGTCTCAAAATGTGACCCTTTTCTATTGCGCATCACATTCTCTGATATGATTTGATGGTGCGGTTAAACTGCATGTCAATTAGTGTAATTGTTTAGCTTCTTCAACTTGGTAGAAACTGCTTTTAATACGTTTTAATTGATCTATATTAAAAGCCTCAGCCTTTTTGTCATGCGGTTCACTTCCAGTGTGCGTGAGAGTAGCTGTGTGCGTGCGTGCACGTGTGTGTGACTACCTAACGACTCATTATTTTGAAACTAATCTTCACACTATAATGGTCTTCTCAGGCAGTAACAATGATATTGCCCACTAATGAAAAAGAGGCCATTGGGAATATCAGGTTAGTTTAATGCTAAGGTTTTACTGCCTCCCATAAGGCCAATCGCTGTAATTATTATGCAGATTTAGGATGGAGGGAGTGTGTGTGCATGCGTCCTCAGCTGGTAAAAGAGTAGCGACCGATGTAGTTGCATTATGGAAATGACCCCAGTGTGTATTGTGTTGTACTCGACATTGTTGCCCACTGGATGGCTTACAACTTCCCGAGGAAATTAGAAAACATAAATTCTGCTTAGTGCTGATAACAGCTCATCACACACACAAACACACACACACTCACACAAGTTAAAGCTCACACACATGGTTTTCTTCCAGAGTCTTGAGTGGATGTGTGAGGAATGAAGCAGAACCAATCTAACATGATTTGCAGTTATATTTAAAGCCTTTTTATTTATCTAATGCTGCTAAATAATCAAACTGATAAGAAATTTGATATCTATATATCAACATTAAGGTTAAATAATTAAGTATTATGAGTTGTAGTGGATTAGGAGACGGTGTATAAAAGATTACATAATAAATATGGACCTTCGGGAGGATGTAAAAGACCCCATTCTTTCTTTATAATAGGAATTGTAATCCTTGAGGTATTAGACTTATCATATGCTTGGCCTCTGGTACATATGAAGCTGTGATCACATTAACCATATGGGGGTCTACGCAATACTAATTTGGGGCCTATCTGTCCCCCCCAAATTAGCTACACACAGGTCAATATCAATTACAAGGACATGTGATGTGAAGACCGTTTTGCGTATCATGCCAATATTTGCAGAGAGAAAAAAACGAAATGCTAAATAAATATATATTATTAGTGATGTATAGGGGTGTAAGAAAATAGCCACACACTTAAATGTCACAATATTTTAATAACAATACAGTATGGATATTAAAAAACAATTTTTTTTCTTTTTTTGGGGGAGTTGGGTGAGGGGGGGTTCAAATCATGTTTATTTTTTTAAAGATTTTTTTCAGTTTAGCATTTCCAAGGTCTTCGAAATCCACTTTACTTTTACTATTACTTACTCTTTTATGCTTTGTATTTTAATAAAATGTGTATAAAATAACATTTATGTATGCGTTTATAAATTTTAGTGTTGCACTTAAACTTCCTGCCACTATATAGTAGCGTTCGTTACTTCCTCCGCAACTAAGGGCACAAGGAAATCCCACGAGAACATGGTGTTGACTGAGGATGAGAGGATACAGTCTACTCCAGCAGACTTTGAAGCTGATGTTTGGGCACTGGTTCCAAAATAATGAGAGCTGTTGACTTTGAGTCATGCGGTCTGTAAATTCTGCAAAGGTTCTTGCCAACGCAAACCACTATGCGTTCAATTAGTTTTGCACAAAATTAAATCACAATAATTCAGTTAATTAACTGGTTGTTAAATAGGCTAATTTAGAGAAGAGCAGAAGTTTTTTTTTATCTCATTCATATTCAATTAGATCTGCCCCTCTGGCTATAGAATACCTTGTATTTTACCTTTAACGGTCCTGTTAAAGGCCTCCTCTAAACACACCTGCTTCTCTCAGTAATTCTCATCCGTCCCATCCTCTTCAGATCACAGCTTCTTCAGATGACGAAGATGATGAATTTGATGAGGTTCCAGAGAAAGAAGGATATGAGCCCCACATTCCTGATCATCTCCGAGCCGAGTATGGTAAGCCCCTTCAAACAAACAAGTGACTCCGACACACGCCTCACTCTGGGAGACACGTGCATAAACACCGGGGTTAAGCTACAAAAGAGGAGTTACTTCTGCCGTGATCCCTCGGGATCTCCAAACAAACAGGCCACCTTCAAATGCAGTAACCAGGTGTACAGCTCTTTGTTTACACAGCATCAGTTCAAGGTGCTCTTGATCTGGAGTAAATGCTGAGAATGTTCATTCAGGTATAAATTATATATCATTATTCTTTCTTTTTATATGTTTATATGTTGTTACTAGCTTGTAGTATTATTCAACATAGCTTAATTCATGCACAAGTATTCATATTTTTGAGCCACATGTGAAACTCTTTCATTGAATTGAAAAGATTGAAGCATGAGATCAAACAATAAATGAAGCTGTTATTAATAGTTTTAATTCTTGACATGATTTAAGATATGATCACACGTATGTTATAAAAAAATGACTGATATATACTGATATATCGTGCAAAAGCCAGTTCTCCTGTTATTGTTGCAAAGAGACAGGCTGTTTTGAACATGCGTATCCATCATGATAGCTGTGGTCAACGTGTGTATTTGGCAAAATGCATTTATAGGTTAGAGATCAGGCCATTAACCAACTAACCAATTCACATTATTGCCACATCAGCCACACATGTTTCTGTTGTTTTCTAAATATGACCTGTAATATGAAAGTTGTGTGAATTATGACCACTAGCACTAACGCACCATGCCTAAGGTGATTGTGAAGTCGTGAGACTATTACAGTGCTGCTCTGTCAGCCATATTCATAAGAAACATTATCACTCATACACATGCATACATAGACTCTTGAGTCTTTATTGCTACGTCCATCTTAATGAAACCAACCTAACACATTGTTGACAGGGCTATTATTGCTAAGTCAGCCATGTTTCTGTACCCTTTGACCCATGAAGTGTTCTCCCCGGCAGTCTCCTGAATCATTATTTCCATGGTACCTACGAGCTTGTTCTTCTCTCCTTCCACCTCCCTCTATTACTAATCAATTAGACACTCAAGTAATTAGATTGTATCAGATCTGCCAAAAAAGCTGAGGGTGTGTGTGTCAGGGTGATTAGTGGCCTGCAAGGTAATGACAGAGGCCCGACCAAATTAACAATGCAACCCTTTTAATGAGCACCTATTAGCTCTGCTCACATGCACTCGTGCACACTAAAGCACACGCTTCTTCTGTCTTCACCAAATTTGCACAACATAAAAAATGTTGTCTTATGTTTTTGCTTACTTGGAAAAAATACAACAGTTACATGGGATGTTCACTTTGAAAGCATCAACCTAAGAACTTGTTTTGTCATCCCCGGTTGAAAAATACTGACTTTCTCTTGACCATATAACATAAGATGAAATGGCATAAACAAGAATATGTTTTATTGCAAATTTTTAAGCTAATGACAGTCAAACTGTCACAAACACAATATGTATTAATTTATGGGACAGATGGACATTGGCTCGATTTCTAACAAATAAATGGCTGGTCCATTACTACAGTCGATTACTATAAATATAATACTTTTGTAAATTTGTAAACTGTATTTTAGAAACGAAATAAAATGCTAAAATTAAAGTACAATTTAGGCAAATGCCAGATTTTCTACTGACCCATTGATTGAGTGAAACGATGATTCCTCACTCTATAAAATAAGATATAATATAAGATCTAGAATGAGTCGCCACCGACTGATACCACAACTGGATCTTGTTAAGGTTCAGGGTAAGAACAGAAGTGGTGAAGATGTCAGTAGTATCTATAAGATTTCTATAAGGTATTTTGTAGTGGAGGGATTTCAACGGAGGTAAAGAAGATATTGCAGGCAGCACAGAATGGTCGGAAAATACAAACGGTGATCTTCGGCAAAAAAAATACCAACGGTGATCTGTGGCAAAAAGGTTTAAAGGTCAAATAACGGCCATGATGAGATGGAATTGACATATTCAAACAGAAAGCAGAGTCAAAGCTGTCATTCTTATTTAGGATTTAGTATAATAAGGGAACAACTCTTTAACGGCAGATTAAACATACCATTGTATAATATTTGCCATTTATTAGCAGTATCAGTTTAGTAGTACACTTAACTTTAAATGATTCTCTCAATAGACCAATACTCCAAATTAGTAATGGAAACGAAAACCAAACGGAAATAAATGTTACTTTAATTAAAAAATATCTATGTATCATTGACTTTGATTTGAATATTGATTCACAGTAAAGACCGTTTAGTAAAATGTATGTTAATTCAAATTCATCTTCATCCTCCAAAGGTTATTGATCTTGTGTGTGAACTCTCAGCACCTCACTAAACCTTAGAAACAATAATAGAAATAAAACGAATGAGTCAGTTTGATGTGTCAGTATTTATTCATTCGTCAGATCCATTCCTTCTTCAATTGAGTCTATCAAGACCTTTTTGTTTCTATCTCTCCTCCCTTCTGCTCTGTTCTGTCAATCTGATTATCACTTCTCTTATCCCCCCTCTCTTCTGTCAGGACACTATCTGGCTCTTTCTCAAATTAACATTTTAATTACAGGCCCTGCTTAACCCTAGAAAATCAATACCTCTTTCCAGCCTTCCTCTCTTTTTTTCTCTTATATTTTCCACTCTAACACGCGCGCTCACACACACTCACAACTTTACACATTTCCTTCCCATTGATTTCGTGCGTCTTAACAACATCCAGACAAACCTCTGCCATTTACTGCCCTGAAAAGAACAGATTGAGTCTGTATTTCAGCATTTGACGGATGGAATCAGTAAATGGGTAAAGAGGAGTGGATTGAACAATGTGAGAGGAGATGTTTGCATTCCTTATGTTGCCTGAGCAAAAATTAGAGTCGGTTTAAGTTGGTTCACGTTTCATTTATCAATATTAAATAATTTCATCCATTTTATTTTGGTTACATTAGGCTTGACTTCAATTTTTTACACCTACAACTTAATATGAATCTGAAGTAAAATAAACAAAATGAAAGTCTTTACAGTAAAAAAAATTTAGAGTTGAAAAGCTAAACACAAAATCACATTTAAGATTTTTCTGAGGTACTTTCTAAAGCATGTCAAGGGGCATCTTAAATAAATATTGTATTTATGACCAGTAATATTTGATTGTGGTAACATTGCAAACAATGTGGAATGACTTTTGTGAAATAAAAGTGTTGTAAACAAAGTAACTATAACTTTGAATTTAATTGTTGCTTTACAAAAGTGTATATATTCCAAGACCTCCCTTTGGTAAATTATAGGTTTAGAGTTTGTTCCCAGGTCAGCTCTCTTTAATAGCTTTATACTTTTGAATTATTTTCATAATAATGCCTATTTTTCTAGAGCTATAGCTAGTTTCTAATTGGAAGCATTTATTGAATGCAAGTATAAATACAATTTATTGACCATGCTACAAGGGTGATCATTTTTATAAGGTTGAGAATGTGCCTTTGTCTTTCAAATGAAATTGCTCTCTGAATTGAAAACCAGATTTAACTACTCTTGTAAATCTGGCGTGACCCGACTAGAACTGTTGCACTCAGTTTAAGAAGATAAAGAAATTGTGTTATTTCTATGTTTTACTATATTGATAAGGGGCAATCAAAAAATGGCACTCCACACGTGACCATCATTGCAGTTTTGCATCTCTTGACAGGTGACAACCCAGACTGCAAATGTAAACATATGGGCCCATTATTAATGTTTAAAGTTGGATGGATCATGGGTGTATTGAAAATTAAATGTCTTCACTCTCAGCGAAGATTTTGTTTTCTAATTTTGTAAACTTTTAGGTGGATTTTAAGTGAGAAACGAGAAAGCACTATGCTCTTAATGCTGCTTGTTTTATTTTAACAGATTGCTCAGTTGAAAAAACTTGATGTTAGAACCTTTTTTACTAAAATTAAACTCAGTTTTAATATTGATTGTCAGATTGAACCTTCCTACCGTATTGCTTCAGTTGTCTCTGCTCTGAAGCATCAGGTCACCCCTAATAAAGTGGTGGATCATCTGGTTACTCGTCGTTTTCCTTTGATCTTCCCTTTAGCCGTGAGTTTAAATCCCCCAATAGTCCTGTGGCATTACCCATGAGCTTGTATGTCACCCTTTCATGCCACACAGCCACAGCAAAGCAAAAACCAGCTTCTGCATGTCTGTCATTCCTCTCAGTCTAATATGTTCATCAGGATGACATGACACTGGATCACGCTTGCTTCAGACCCATGGTCAAATCTGATGTCCAAACACCTTTCTTAAAACAGTGTACAACTTTAAAATTCTAAAATCATGCTATTTCTATTGAAGCTGTGTATGTGCTTTTGTTAAGTAAATTGTATATTTGACAGATTCAAAAAGATGCATCAGTTCAAATGATGAAAATTAATTGATGGGTATTTTTATGTATCTTTTATTTTAAACAGGTCTTGAGCCTTCTCCATCGACCTCAAAAGCACCTGTCGTCAGAAAGACTCCAGTGAACGTCCCTACAAAACCAACTGAACCTCAACCTTCTTCCTCAAGGAAAATGAAGCGACAGAGAGAGGAAGAAGAGGATCCAACATGTGCCGCAGCCACCATCAAGCTGCTGAAAAAGAATATAAGACTACCTGCTCAGCCCAGGTGACACAATCCCTTCCTTTTTTTTCCAACAAATTTCCTCATTGACCTCCACTTGTCTTCTGTGTGTCAGTAGCTCCTCTGGGCCGAGTCCCAAGCATAGCGATCCCACCCAGAAGGTTACTAAAGCTCCTGTAGTTCCATTTGGTCTTGACCTTTACTACTGGGGTGAGGAACTACCCAACGCTGGAAAGATCATCAAGTAAGCACTGTGTTATTTCTGCAAATTACGTTATTGAAGTTATTGACAAATTATTCTTAATTATGTTCAGATCTATAATTTATTTTTTTTATAAATGATACAGTGACAATCTTTTCAATTTTCCACAACACAAATAGAGCATGTTGTACAAACATAAACACATAGAGACAGTTAAGTACCTATATTTATATTTCTCTTTGTGTTCAGAGATGATGAAATGAGTCAAAAAGGGTCGAGAAATACAGTGGTCCCTCGTTTATTGTGGAGGTTACATTCTGAAACCCCCTGCAATAAACGAGATCCGTGAAATAGTGACTTTTTTTAAATGTATTCTTTCTCATTATCCTATAATCCCACCTCTTAATTATTGTTTTACACATTTTCACATCCTACATAACAACATGACATTATTAATGATTACTCACCCCGCAAAATATATTACAGCTCCTCTGATCACGCTGCGCCCCCATCCTCATCCCGAGTGTCATTTGTCTCCTTTTTTCCTATACAGAACCGAAGATTTATTTATTTTGTAGTGATGAAGTTGAGGGTTTTATGCAGGTCAGTGAAGGTGTCACGAGACTGAACGACGAGCGATTGGTCGAGTTGGAGGAAGTGTGTGTTAGTTTCTGGGGCACAGGGAAAGGAAACAGAGTGGTTATTGTTGTTAAACTGCGCAAGAAAAGAACATAATGTTAATGTTTTGGCATTGGCTGTGGCCTACAGCAGCCTGTGCACTAGTTACCAAATAAAGTTCGACAACTACAGGCCGTCTTTCAGCCTTCTCAGTAGGGAATGCTACAATATATTTACATGTTGCAGCCGACTGTCATTGGTGTGTGAATGGGTAAATGAATGACACCTCTGCGTTCTTCCTAGATCTACTGTCCATTTACTTGATTAAAAATATATATTATTATGTTAGGTGGCTGGGAAGTTAATATGGTAAAAATATAAATAAGAAAGTTTCAGTTAATTAGATTTTACATACATCTTGTATATACATTTGAAGAACCAAACATGTACAGTATTTGTGCTATTTAAGAGAAAATAATTAAAATATGAAACAATTTTGTTAACATATTTCTGTTTTTCCTCACTAGCTGATGAGAGAATCTATTTTAAATCATACAGACTCACTATGTCCAGGTAGGAGTATACAAAAGGCCAGACCCAGGACCAGCTTGAAAGACTTTTCTCCTCTCTGGCCAAACTGATCCAAATCCAGACTCTTTTATCCAACTTAATAATGAAATACTTAAACTGCTGTTATTCATCTTCCCTTCTTAGGTCAAGCTCACAGCATCAGTTCTGGGTTCCAGCTGAGGTGGTAGAAGAGGTGGACAACCCTGAACTTGAGGCTGAGAGCAGAAGCAGATACATCACCTTTCCAGGTAAATTCTCTCCTGTCAGCCACTACTGCCGAGCGCCTCTGGGTGAAGGGAGGTTGTGTCAGCGCCAGGACCGAGTTAAGGTAGCGAATCATTATTCCGGAAAACCAGAAATGTCAGGATTAAAACAAGTAGTTTCATAACTCGTGTTCCCCAGTGTCCCTTCCATGGGCGGATTGTTCCTCGGGATCAAGATGGCCGCCCTTGCACACAGGAGGACCGGCGGAGAGAGGAGCAGGAGGAGAGAAGGAGAAGAGAGGAACAGCCTGGTGAGATCTCTTTCAAGCAGTTCAACTTCTAAAACATACTCTGAAGCATTTGTCCTCTTATACGAATAAGCATTAAAAACAAAGGAATATTCTAAGATATTAATTGACTATTAAAAATAATATTTAATAGAATTATTTAATGCTAATAATTATCTTTATCTTACTAAAAAGTCAAACCATTTAGTGTTTATCAGCATTATATGACAATAACTGTAGAAAATGAAGAACAAAAATCTTACATACAGTGTTTATTAAAGATTAACTTTAAAAAGAAACAAGTATATTGGTATAAAAGCCCTTCTAAGATGGATTCAAACCTCAACACACAGTTCACAGTATTTATTTATACTAAAAGCGTAGGAAAAAACATGCTTTGCTGGTTTTTCCAGTCCTTAACATAGGCTTAAGCTTTTTTTCAACTCTTACATCTGGAAATCTATCAACAAAAAATTACTTTTAAAATATAATGACATCATAATAACATTAAACTAACTAGTTTAATTACATAAACGCAAGCCCTGAACGTGGACAGTCAAAGCTACTCTGTTAATCAGCAGCATGTGTGTGTGTGAGTGTGTGTGAGTGTGAGTGTATGGTGAGGGTCACGCAGTCCAGTGAGTTGTGAAATAGCATCTTTTGTTACCAACTACTATTGATCCGTATGTCAATCTTTCTCCCACAAATACCGGCCACGCACAAACACACACACCCTTTACAGTTCCTTCTGTGTATCCTACATGAAGCTGCAGGATTTTCGCACGATAATTATTATACAAATAAATCAAAGAACTACAGGGACTACTAGGAATACATTAAGAAATTTTTATCATGTTCAGTTGATCTAACACCAGACAAATATAAGTTGTTGATGTGCTGGCTGACATGGTGTGTTCTTTGTGCTGTTTTCCCATCTGGAAATATCCATTTTGCGAAGACAATTATCTACTCAAGTGCCGCAAATGGGCCTCAGTCAGCACATTGAACATGTCTGATGTATATACTTCATTTAAGATACTTACAGTACTTTAAGTAAATAAAAAAATCTTTATATTATACACAAACATTTAGCCTCAAGTCATAAAGTTTATCGTGTGTGTTGACAAATTGATCAAAAGAAGAATCTCTGGTACTCAAATCCACTGAAGATGAGGGTCTAATATATAGGAATAGTTGTATGTTGGGGGAGACGTGGCCTCTGCCCTCACACACTCATATTTAGACCCCATCCTGGTGGACTGGTAGGTGATGACAGAACGAAGAGCACGGCTGCGACACTAATGAGACTCACAAGACTTCCTTCTATCTCTCTCTGGGGCCGATTTTGGCTCTTCTCCTTCTCCTTTATCTTTTTTTTTTCTCCCTCATTTAACATTCCCGCATTTATCTCTTCTCTTTTTTATTGTGTTGTTGCCGGTCAACTGCAACACAAACCTTCAACATGCGTTGCAAATGCAGCTGTCCCTCTTTTAGGGGTAATGAGTCTCCTTAATACATCAGCTGCTTTTCAATTACCGCTCGCTGTGCATTGGTGTGTGTGTGCGAGCGGGATGAGGGATAGTTGAAGGTCCAGTCAGAGCCAGGGTCAGAGCAGCTGATTAATAGACACACACAGAGCCAGGGTCAGTGTTTTCACAGCGCAGAGGGTCCACATCCAATCCCATCACAATCATGGTGTAATTACTTTGCATTACTGCAGCTTTATCTCTAATTCCAGCGCAGTGTGTCATTAAGTTGATGAGTGTCTGCCGAGAGAGAGCCACTCTCAGGACGTTATCACTCGCAGTTATGACGTTTTGCTTTTCATTAGCGCCGCCCTGGCTTACACCAACCGTACCTGCTCGTTCGACTACTCCTAAAGTGGCCGGGACAAAACTTCCTACACTTAAATAATGACTCCCTGATGGTCTTATTTGGCTCCTCTGCAGTAAATGTTGACAAATCAGATGCAGGCCAATCATTTTTCAGCTCTTATGTCTTTCAAAAAGTATATTTTAAGAGCCGTGTGTGTTGACCTCAACCCGTTTTTCAAAAGGATTTATTTAACGTCATCTTATCTCGTAATTTCACACCTAATAAAATGAGTTAGCTGACATTTTTATTGTATTATTTCCACCCCTGTATCTTAACTCAATGTCAGGCAGTGGTTTCTTTGTTTAATTTACTTTTGCCTTGATTCACAATGAAAAAATGTTTACTTAAAATGCTACTGATGAAGCCTAATAAAGTTCTAAAATAACACTTACTCAATAGAAAAATGCACGAAAGCTTCACCATGTACTTTAAAAAGTAAACATGTCTTCGGTCATACCTAAAACCAGATGCGTTAACTGGAATGCCTGTGATGTTGAAAGATGTCATATGACTCCTATTAAACCACAGTTCCCAAAAAATGTGTACACTAATGATTGGTTATTGATGCCTTTTTAACCTTTTATTGACATGTATAAACACGTTAAATAATCTTGGATCTTTGTTGTTGTTTTACTGCCGTGTTCAGACAATCCTCAATTAGACCCTCTTGGTTTAGTTTAGTATAACTGATCTTTTCCAGTGAGTCTCGATACCTTAATGGTAGAGAAGATGCTTCTTGTAATCACATTATATATGCCTTTATTCATGGATGAATTTCACTCCTTTTACAGGAAGTCCAACACAAGCTTCTTGGTCTTGTACACTGACATTGTACTTTTGAGACCACAAACTCAGCTGTACATTTTTAAACCATTGATTTGCTTCTTCTTCTTGCAAGTACACTTTTAAAGATTCCACTTTTTCTTATCCACCCGTTTTTTGCAAGACTGGAGAGATGCGGAGCTGATGCGGGATATCGAGGCAGCCACGGGAGAAGACTTGGGGTCTGACAGAATTGGGAAAAAGGGCAAAGGAAAAGGGAAGAAGAAGAAATACCCAAACCTGAGCGACTTAAAACAGAGCGCCAACACGACCCGATCACGGCTGGAGAAACGTGTTTTCAACAAGTATGTGGTTTTCATCCTCTTGTCCTCCCATTGTTTATTCTTTCTTTATTACACGAAAAGAAAATATCCTCATCACACATTGTATCCAAATGAAGCTCGAAGCTCTCATCTGGTTTCTATTAACCAAGATTGTCTCGTATAGAGTTTGTGTTTTACTCATTTTAGGCTAATTTAACTTTGTTTTCATTTCAAAATAAAACACCTTTCAGACAGTCATAATCAAGACAACTTAAAGGATATAAATGCTAATGGCATGGGCTTCCATTGGTTAAGAAATAAAAAGCATGAGAATGGTACAAATGGAGCAAAAGGGAGGTAATTGTGTTCTATTTACAAAGTATTGAATGACGTGGATGTCTAAACAAGCCACCATACCAGCCGAGGGTCCATGTTCTCCTCCAGAGATGCTCATACCTGGAGGCGGTACAGATCTTTTTATGACAACCATTCGACCATGAAAAAACATGGAATATGAGCCTTTTTAAGGTTTCGTATGGTTGCTTTTCTTACGTTCATAAAAGAAACATGTAAGTCATGGAAACATTAAAAACACTCGTAAATTTCAGTGTCACCACCATTGAGTTTACTATGATGGTGGAGACATTGAATTTTCTTTTGAAATAAAAACTAGAGCAATGTCTCTAGAGATATTTGATGGTATTTGTTTGACTTTTAGGGAATGGACTCACGCTATCAATCAGATATTTGTGATAAACATGAAGGATCTTATTCAGAACAAATTTTTGGAGCGACTTTGACCACCAGCAATTAACCTGAATGGGTTTCCAATTTTAGGTTTACCACTGCTTGATGCATTATCAAAAGTTAGTTACTTACTTACAACATGTCTTTTAACATGTCTTATAAGTTACTTATAACATTAATTATGTCATTTTGTTTTTCATTTGTATGGTGATGTCTCTTGTTGTATATTAATTTATTACATTTTATTAATCGCCTTTTAAATTAATTATATTATTTGATTTATTTATTCTGTAAAGTCCCCAAAACTAAACCCTTATTTTTGTTTACTAAAACTAGCAATAAAAGTGTCTGATTCTGATTTGTGTCCTAAAGCAATATGTGTTGAGAACCACTAACTAATCTTTCAGTTTATCACTGAAATATAGCTTTGTGGAAAGACTTTTGTACTTTAAGTTCATTGGATTGGTCGTCCTTTTTCTGCTTTAGGTTAACAACAACAAGAGTACATTTTTGCCAGTTCATTTATTTTAATTTTCCCATTTTTGTGTACATTTACATTTGTGATCCACAACTAAGGAGAAAATAAGCAGTGTCTAGAGAAACTTCTAGTGAAGTTGATATTTAAACCTCTGTCATTCATACAGGTCGTGATCTTGATCAAGATATTAACAGGATTTTAACATCCTACATAGATTTGGTACCAACTAAGTTTTCTTACCTTTCTTGTAGTTTTGGTCACTTGTGTGGTGGTGTTAATACAGTGTTTCACTTTATTTTCAATCGTAGCTCAACACTTTTCAACCTGTTATTGATCATCTTCTGGTGGCTTTGAGTGTTGGTGTTTCTGTTCTAATGTCGTGTGACCTGCAGGAGCTCCATGCGTCGAGTGGCCCAGGTCCTGAGTAAAGCCGACAGCAGGAAGCACGATAAGTTTTCCAACCAGTTCAACTACGCTCTCAACTGACCTCCGTCCTGCACATCTCTCTCTCTCTCTCTCTGAAAGTACACAAATCTATCTCAAATCGTTTTTTGTTAAAGCTAATTTTGTATTTCTTCATGTGACTATTTTTTATTAATTTATTTGGATACTTGGATTGTGATGAAGTGACAACCATGACACTGTTATTTATCTACTTTATTTCAAAAATAATGTTTGTACTGTACTTTCAATATGATGATGTATTAAATCAATGTTTTCAGATAATTTGTTTGGTTTGATTGTTGACCTGATTGATGAGGATCATCTGGGAGGAGACCAAAGGTCGCCCCCCCGGCAGAAACTGTTGTGTCTCTTGGAGTGCAGGAATACTAGTTATTGGTGTGGAGAAGATTGTTGACCACCAACAACACAAAATTCTGACCCGCTCTAGTAGAAGAACTCACATTTCTCCGATCCTTAAAACTCTTCACTGGCTTCCAGTTTCTTTCAGGATCAACTTTAAAATTCTGGTTCTTACTTTCAGAGCTATTCATGGTCAGGCTCCTCCTTACATCACTGATCTGATCCAGCCTTACACCCCAGCTCGGGCTCCTAGGTCTGTGGATCAGAATCTACTGATGGTTCCACGCACACGGTTCAGGACCAGAGGAGAGAAATCCTTCCAGGCTGTTGCTCCTAAGCTTTGGAACGATCTTCCTCTCTCTTTGCGCTTGATGGAGTCTACTGACTCCTTTAATAAACATCTTAAGACCTTTTCATTTTTTCAAGCTTTTCCTTGATTTTCTTTATCTTGACCTTTAAAGTATATACTTTATTGAATATTGTTTTGATTGTTTAAGCGCTTTGTGACCCTGGTCTTGAAAAGCGCTACACAAATAAAAATGACTTACTTACTTACTTACAACACCATGCATATCAACCTATAGTTCACAAACACGCCTGCTCTCACACATCGAAGTTCTTTCATGAACATCTGGAGCATCTTGGACTATAGATGTAGCTCAGTGTGTACAGATGTGACTGTTAACTCAAAGTGATTGTCATCTTTTTTTCCCTGTGCGAATGCGCTTTATCGACCTTTAAACGACGCGGACAATTATCGTCTGCTGCATTTCACATGTTTTAATATCAAAGACAACATGAGCAGGAATATTCAGTACATCCATTAATCTCATTGAAACAAAATGACAGCTGAGTATTAACACATTAGTGACGAGATCAAGCCATTCCTCAGTGAGACATTCAATATTCAGACAGTTTTTTATTTAATAGAAAATCGACTTGTAAACTGTCTCTAGTGTCAAACAGCATTCAGAGTTCGTGTTGAGCACATGTTTTTTATTTACAACCTCCAGAGTGGAAACACCTGTGTCTACAGGTGTGTGCTGTAGAACGCGGGCGTCGCGTAGCTCTGCGTGCCCAGCATGAAGGGCGAGAGCACGTGGCTGGCGGTGAGGAAGGGCAGCTGGACCAGACCCCCGGTGGGCGCGTGGTGGTGTCCGCCGTAGCCCGCGTGCATGGCCAGGTGTCCGCCCACCGGAGGAGACGGACTCATCGGGCTCAGACCCCCCAGACCACCGCCGCCCCCCCCTGACCCGCCCCCGCCCGTGGGCGCGGACGTGTCCGCCCCCGGGTTCTGTTTCTTCCACTTGGTCCGGCGGTTCTGAAACCAGATCTTGACCTGGGTCTCGGTGAGGGAGAGCGACAGCGCCAGGTTGAGCCGCTCGCACACCGACAGGTACCGCGTGGACTTGAACTTGTTCTCGAGCGCCACCAGCTGTTCGTAGGTGAAAGCGGTTCGGGCTCTGCGGGGCTTCCCCGATTTGGAGTCCGAGCCGGATCGCTTCCTCTTGGGCTTCCCCTGCGAGCTCTGCCCGCCGGCCTGACCCGCGGGCCCGCCTCCCGGACTCTTGGTGTCTCTGGTGGGGTCATGGTGGCCCCCGTCCCGGTCCCCGTTGCTGTGCGGGGCCGAGCTGCTCTCCTCGCTGCTGTAGGCCCCGTCGTTCGCGTCCGAGTCTGGGGTCCCGGGTCTGTGGTAGTCCTCCTCATCCGGGCCCCTGTACACGAACCCGTCCTCTGTAACAACAAGGATTCAATAAAGCAGCTGCAGAACATGATAATCTCTGATCTAATGCATGATATTGACGAATGTATTTTATTCTCACATATAACGGTTTTATTATAACGCGGTTTATCGTCTTTATTCCTGAAGTCAATATCGATCGATACATCAGAGCGACTGGCAGAAAATAATAAGGACGTTCCTACATGTAAGTGTAACGTTTAAGAACAATCCTGTATATTTCGGTTATTAACATTATTTTTCTTTTTTTAAGGTATGTTAAGGTATGCGTTTAAAATAAATAAATAATGTGCGTTTTAAAACCCGCGAGAGGTCGCTATCGAGCCTGACATCAGATGTATGATCTTGATTTAAACGAAAGTTTAACTCAATATTATCATTTATAGTTCCAAACTTAAGAGACGAAGAACCACAAAAAGAAGCGTGTGTGAAGTGGATTTCGATGTTATTCTAGAAAACAACTGTAGTTTTGCGTAATTTTAGAATGTTGTTTATTTATTCTTTTTTTTATATTTGATTTAAACAAAATGTATTTATCATAGGTTGTATTTTTTAACAATAATATGAAAATAATTACAGGTAAGTTATCTATTAAATATATATAGTCCATTACAAGAACATATCACTTCTTACTGTTTCAAGCACATTAAATATAATAAATAATAGCTAATATTCAACAGCTTGAGAATTATTTTGTTGTTAAATAATTAAGGTTTGAAGGAAACGTTAAAATACATAGATGGATTGACTTTATTAATAAAGACACACCGTCACAAAACACACTCACTCAATGCTGTTTTCCGCTCATCGCGTTAAACTTCACTTAAATCTTTTTTTTACCCAACTTTTCTTTTATAATCGTTTGTTTTATTTCAGTAAATGATCCAAACAGAAACGGTCAACTAAATGCTAAACCACAAATATGCTGTTTGTGGATACCACAGTGTAGAAAAATCAATTGAACATTCATTTAAATCAATTGATTTATTAATTGACATTTAATTTTAAGCGATTGATTTAAACAAGCAGAGTAACTAGAGTCGTAATACATATATTGAAGAATTAATAAAAAACATTTTTAAAAAGCTGTTGATGAGGATCCACGAGATGATTTGATTTTCTTGACACGAAATGAACTAATCTGTCCTCGGGAAGATAAGACGGACTCACTGCTCTGGTACTCCTCCGCGGTGAAGCCTCCCCTCCGGGCCTCGTTCTCCTCGCTGCCTCCTCTCCGGTTCTCCGTCCCGCAGCCGCTCATCTCTCTCTGAGGCCGCCGTTGACTCGTGAACTTGTTCGGGTCCAGAATGTCCAAAACTGAGAAGGAGGTGGTTCGGTGACTGATAGGGCCCTTTAGAAGAAAAAAAAAAACGGCGGAGACTTTCGTTAGTAATTAAAGTTGTTGCAATAATTATTAAAATATGAATAATCAATGATGATCATGATCAATAAAATGTAAATGAACAATTGTATTCAATGTGTACATTGTTTAAGGTAGTTTTTTAAGATAAAATTTAATTTGTAAAATAAACACAAACTGCTTGTTTATCCAGCAAACTATTTTACTATTTTAATTGTTTATCATAACACAATGTTAATTATACAACACCAATTTTACAATCTATAATAAGATAAAGAGATATAATTATACAGAAATCTCACACATATTTACATACATTTCAATTTAATTGTATATTAAATTTCAAACCATGAAATCTCATTGTCCTACCATTGCTTCTTACGTTATTATAACTATTACATTTGTAATAATTCTAATGTGTATTTCTTATACATAGCGTGACAATTTAAGCATTGCATATAACTAGATAAAACCCGCCAAAATATACTTGTGCGCTACTGTGACATAACTTTATTATTGTGATTGATTTTTTTCATTTAACGTTTATTAAGACAAATATACTTTAATAAAAGAAACGTTTCAGAATCATAATTTCCAAAATGATCAAATTTAACACATATTGTTAAAGATATATTTTTTCCTGCTTTAATAACAAACAAAAAGTGTGTTAAAAGTATTGGGAATTGAAAGTGTGCTGTTGTTTCTTTAGGTGTTTCGAGAAGAAAAGCCGTGTACAACAAGAGTTTATCTCTTTAAATTCCATCAAATGCGTGAAGAAAAGTGTTTTAATGAAATCATTCATCATCCCTGCCGTGTTTGACCCGAGAGTGTCAACAATATGATCCAGATCAGCTCCGTGAATTTATCACCTGCAGATTTATGGCGGGAGCAGAACGGCGCTGCAAAAAAATCTTCCAAATAATATCACTTGAACATTTTATTCTGAATTTATTCTCATTATTGTTGTTAAAAAGTGCGTTTGTCAAATGTCTGCGGTTGAAGCTACTTTTCAAGAATAAATCTAATAATTTAATCGCACTTTTTAGTTTAGGTTATTCACATTTTTTTTGCTAAAAATTGATAAACTTTTAAAATGATGACACACACGCACAAACACACTCGAACACACACACGTGCATATTGTCACACCTGAGGTTGCGGGACCAACACCGGGTTCGTCGGCGGCGCGTCGGAGTTATTCTCGCCGGCGTGCGCGTCTCTTCCTCCGGACACCGTGATAGAAAAGATGCGTTTCTCCGCGGCGGCTCCGTCCATCAAGTCCAAACTGTCCGAACCCACCATCGTCTGGACTCCAGACTCCGGTACTGTGGTGACCGGTCGGTCTCGACTGGTCGCGGACGGCACCGGCTCCGGTCCTGACGCGCTCCTGTCCCGGTTGATCGCGGTCGTCTGTACCCCGTCCGCTCCGGGCCCCGGTACCGATCTGTCCCGGCTCATCACTGGCTGTTACTCCACCCGTCCCATAAAGATGCTTCGGGGTCCGGGCGTGAATGAGGATGAGGTGTCCATGTAGGTTTGAGCAACAACTTCTTTCCGTTCCTTCCAGCGGGTCTTTTTCTCTCCGAGTGTCCCGGACGAGCCACAGCACCGACTGAGAGCTCACGCGTGTGCGTGTGTCGCTGTGTGTACTTCCCTACAGTCCTGACAGGAGACGAGGGCGGGACGGTCGCTGATCCCTCTAATAGTGCACCCCCCACCACAATGCTCCCCTGTCCCACTCCTCTTTAGTTAAGTGAAGCGTTTCTGACCCCCCTCCCCTTCACCACCATCATCATCATCATCATCATCATCATCACCCTCAAACCATTTTATGGTACAGACGACCACCTAAAGTCTGTGTCGTCTATTTCAGGGAGAATGGCAGCGATATGTGCGTCTTTTCTCTTATGTTTGTTATTTTAAATAATCAATTACACACAGTTTTGTCAGAGTTTTACTGACATCAACACCTGTTCAAACATGTCTCAACTTTTGACACTTGATGCGAGCGCTGTCCTTAAAATTAGATGATGATTTTTTTCACCTTAGACAATACCGAAATTGTTTAAAAACATCAAACATTACATTTATAATTCGTCTCTTAATAAAGAAAACAACTATTTTTGAACATTATTCAATATATTTAAAGGTAAATCAAGAAGTCAGCTTTGTCTAACGTTCTTCAAAAGTCTTATGTATTTAACGGTAATTTGTAAAATATAAATATTATTCAATTAAAACGATTTTTACCATTGCGTCATTTCCTCAGATTCTAGTAACTTCTCGACCTATCCGCTAATAATTAAGGAGGAGTATGTTATATCAGTTAAAAAATACTTAAATAAAGTTGAAAATGTTTTTTTTTAAATAAATAAATTCAGTGTACAAATTATAGCTGGTTTAACTCGTGGTATATAATGTTGTATAGCTCAGTTGTATAGCTTAATTTCCTCCTGCATTTCTATTAACTTTATTCTTTTTTTTAAATTCAAGACAAGGTTTGGTTGAAGGTCATGTATTGATTCACTTTTAATAATATGGGTTCGTTCTTATTTTGATCCAAAATAAAAATTCAAAATAGGATTGCAGGTTCCCATGCTGAGTTGAAACTTGACTTTTGTTCTCTCTCTCTCTCTCACACACACACACACACACACACACACACACACACACACACACACACACACACACACACACACACACACACACACACACACACACACACACACACACACACACACACACCGGGAGAGTTCACTGCTCACATAAAAGATTCCAAGTTTACATCCAGATTTCAATTAATTAATTAGCTACCCAGCTACCCTGGGTGAGAGGCCGGGGGACACCCTGAACATGTTGCCAACATATTGACAATAGTTCCCACACTCACATTGAAATTAATTTGATCTTAAATTCAGATTTGATCTTAAATCAGATGTGAACCTCCGGACAATCGCTGAGATCATGTATTTGTTTAACGTCGCATATTCCACGTTATCAATGTCAATCTTATTTCCCTTTATGTACGTAATTTACTATATACACTGTAAGTATTTGCCACATAGTAGCAACATAGTTATGAAGAACAAAAACAAACGAACTGAACCATGTGTAAATAATTACTATTGTTTTAGTTCAGATCGTTTAATCTAAAATGTATTTATTTTCCGCCTCACTATTTAAGTAAAAACTTGAACTTCAACTATGAATTTGAAGTATGTTTTTAAATTTGAAATAATCCTTCGTAGATCATCATTTAACAATCAAGTGATAACAAAGTTAAACCGATATAAATAAAGAAGTTTTACAGCATTTTTTCTCCAGCTTCTCTTCTGAGCATCAGAGTTCTGCTTGTAAATAAGCCGCAGATGTTTGCACCAGTCCTGCCTCAGAGACGCGCCGTGGACGTGTGCGCGTGTGCGTGCGTGCGCGCGCATTTGACGGCATTCGTCCGCGCGGTCATCTGCTCTGACAACATGAATCAGTGTAAACCAGAGTGTGTGTCTCTATATGTGTGTGTGTGTGTGTGATGCCCAGTTGACGCGCGTCCACCTCGAAACACACGCTCTTATCTGGGACCAGGATTCCAGGGCAGGGGCCTCTCCTCAAAACTCAATTACCACCTGAATAAAGCTGCTAATGTCCCGCTGCAGTGAAATATTGATTCCTAATCCGTGGCACTCATTACTATGCCAGAAAATAATAGAGCACAGAATTGGATTTTGATTTAACACACGACGTGTTTATTCTAATGCAGGGACTTAATATTCCGTCCTCAGCTCGGAGAGAGAGAGAGAGAGAGCAGTGATAGGGGCCACACTTTATATTGTTGAGAGGGGGGAGAGAAAAATAAAATAAAATATGAACGAGGCCATGGGACGTTTTCCTATCCTCGGCCGCGTATACAAGGTCAGCTCCGTGTAATTGTCTTGCTCAATGATCCAAAGGCAGAAGGAATTAAAAGTTGAACCAAATAATGACTGAAACATTGAGAGATTAGCCAATCAGAAAGCTGGATCCATTACGCTCCCTGGAGTTCAACATCTATATCTGCACCCAGGCCCGTGTTTTATAAAACCAACCGATGATGATGATGATGGTAACAGTTATTGCTCCCGAATTACAATATTTACTTGTTCCCACCTCAAGAAAACACACCAAAAATAACTTTAAATATAGGCTGTTTTTAAAAAAAACAACGTATAGTTCAGATAATTCTCCGAGAAAGGTGTTGAGTGTGCGACCGTTTGTGTGTATTTGTGAGACTTTTAACTGATTTGTAATATTCAATTAAACAAGAGCCGCTAAGTGTCCCCATTATACAGTTGTGTTAACCTATAGGCACGTGCCACACACACACAATCCCTCAGAGCCGTGTGTGAGTGTGTGTGTGTGTGTGTGTGTGTGTAATGGTTGTAATGAAGGTTAATGAGCTCTGCTCCCTCTTCTTTATTAAATTAATCTGCAGCAGTAATGAATCATAATTACTATAATTAGCAGCTGGAGGTGCTGATCCCACCACAGTCGACTCACAGGAGACAAATCCGGGTTCAGCTCGTCAACCTTCACCTCTTCATTGTTCATCCCTCCATCTCCTCTTCACCTTACTCGTCAGGTCTTCACTCCTTATTTTAACATCAAATACTTTAATCACATTGATTTTTTTTTTATGATCTGTGTGATGGCTGACTACTTAATTAAGTTCTAGTTCTATGGTAGTGTTGCTGGACCGATGGAGGCGGGGCAGTTGAATGTGGGCAGTACTTAGTTCCCCGTAGAAGGAAGGAACGATAAAAGTCTGGCTCAGGGGCCAAATGTGCCCCTTGATCAAATTCCGCATGATCAACATTTAAGGTATAACTCTACAGCCCTATGTTATATTACATTGATTTAACATTTTAAAAGCTAAAGCTATTCTGACCAGGGTCACCAATGTTGAATTACGCAGCTGAGAAAATAACCCACCAACCAGTTGGGGGCAGTTGAGCCGAACCTGTATAAAGGTTAAACCAAACTTCATAACTAAACCTATTATGGTCAGTGTTTGTTGTGGTCTATGAATTGACATGTGCAACAAAATACACTTTCAGTCAGTTATGGCCCTTTTCCACTGGCTCGTCTTAGCCCTACTCTAACAGACTCCACTCGACCCACTGCTCCGCTTTGGTTCCAGCCGGCACTAAAAAGGTGACCAACTGCCATTCACTGATTGGTCAGTGGGGGTCACATCAATCCGACTCCCAAAACAAGGAAAAACCCGTCTTTTTTTTTTAAATCGTTGTGAGAGGGAGTATAGTATATAGGCCAGAAAAGTTGTTCTGCGGTCCCTAACTTTTTTTTTCTGGTAAAGGCACCATTGCCTCCAAGTTTCACAGCACTATGTTATGATGGCTCGCCCCCAGCACGCATGTAGCAGGGCCAATTGAAACATCATACAACAGAGTACTGTCAAGCCGAAATTGAGAAGCATTTGAAAAGCTTTTTGAAACTTAAAGGATGAAGTGTGTTAGGTGCTTCCCTAGAGTGACACCCACAATGTTCTCTTTGCTAGCGCCCAAATTGTGCCGTGGCTTACTGTGTTGACTCCTATGTGCTTCCAGGTTAGCAGCTGTGTCCCATCGCATGGAGATGGAGCTACCCACTCTGCCCAAGGCTGCAACGACAAAGTTTATGTACAGCACAGGTGTAAAACTGGTCCAGAAAAGGGCCGAGACGGTGCAGGTTTTGGATCCAACCAGTCAAGAACATATAGTTGAACCAATCAGCCGTCTGAAGACAGTAATCAATTAATTGTCAGTCAGGTGTCAGCCAACTCATGTGTGCTTGACTGGTTGGAACAAAAACCTGCACCCCTCTTGGCCCTTTTCTGGGCCAGTTTGACACCCCTGATGTACAGCCTCAAAATGGGGATCTCGTAGAGGTAGGGGATTGCAAGGCCAGGGGGCCCTGCTGGTCCAAAGCCAGTGTACCCAAAGCTTTCAGATGATTAGCTAAATCTTCAGCCATGCGTTGACAATGGGTCATACAACTAAGTGGATTGGTTGCCTGGGCTTTTGCTTGGAACTTCCACTTCTTCAGCCTACAACAGGCAACCTCAAGATAGTAGCAGCAGCAGCTAGGATCCGGTCAGCAGCACCAGCCTTAAGGACTGCAGTTTTAAGCCTCCATATGCTGGGGTCACGTCGATCGTCTGCCCCAAAAAGTTTAGTTTTCTTTAATAAAAGATCATGTATCCTAAGCCCATCTCTTCTCCCTAAGTCTCCTTCAATTTTTTGTTGGGTTTCCTCTGGTGAGGGTTCTGCTACCAAGGCCTTAGTAAACCATGCCAGCATTATTTCCAAGCCCTGCATCTCATTTAAGCAAATATTTGACTGTTGAAGAAAATATAAAAACGCGGCAGGGCCCTCAAAGTTTTTAATGATGATTGTGGACACGTCCAAGAAGGCTGGAGAGAAGCTATTGTGTCAAATAATCATTGACTGCTCTAGATTATTGTTTCTCCTGGGAGCCATCTTGCATTGCCTCATCTATTTTAACCTTAGCTATGATGTCCTCAGGTCCTTGCTGTCCATCTGGCAGCAGGAGGCTCTTCCTTTTCCCCAAATGGATCTTGGTTTCAGTCCACTGCCTTGGCAAGATGGTTCAACTTGCTGCATGATGGAGCATTTCAAGGATTGCCTGAAGCAATGCTGTCATGTCCAGCCCATTTGCCATGGGTAACTTTTGTAAAATGTCTCATTGACTGTTCTCAGAGCTACTCATGTTGCCTCACCTGAACTCTACTTTTACCTAAAGGTTCTCACCTTTCCCTTTTGGTCTGTTTTCTCTACTCGCCAGTGCACGTGCCACTGACCAGGACTATGTGCATAGGCCATGTCTGGTAGGGCCTTGGCCTACTATTTGTGACAGTCTATTTCTAAGCACATTTTGACAGAGATGCCATCAACAGGGCTTATAGGGTTAGTGGATCTTCCCTTGACATGACATACGCCAGGTTTCTTATGTTACCACCAAGGTTTTTTTTTTCCAAATCATGTGGGTGGAAAATCGCTTTAGTTATAATAAATAGACAAAATTACATTTATTAATGGTTAACCAGGGTTTTAACCATTAATAAATCATATTGTCAGTTGTAAGTAACATAATGTCATTTAAAATATGTGGGTATAACAGTGGTGATTTTTAATTTAAATAAAATAAATCATATAGTTACAAATTAGTGTAGCAAAGTCCGTTTTTGTGACTAATATTTAGCAAAAGTGTGTTACCAACCTACCCCAACTCCTTTCTCTCCACGCCTCTACCCTCTTGTGTTTTTTTTTCTCTTCCTGCTTTTACAGGTTCAGTATTTTAGATTAGCCCCTTTCCTCTTCCTTCCCCTCCTCCCCCTGGAGCTGGAGCAATCCCCCTGTCCTACACACACATATACACACACTCTGGCTGCTTGGACAGTGATAGCATCTGACCTGAAGAATTAATTAAATATGATAGCTGATTAAAAATAGCATAACTAATAGTGTAATATCTCAAGCTGTCGTCTTTAATAGTCAACATTGTGTGTGTGTGTCTTATCTGCTGCAGACAGACGCTCTCACTATTGATTCCTGTTCATTTCAGTTGTCAGGCAGAGCACTCTGCTCATCTGGAATCATTACACACGCACAGACACACACACACGCACACAGACATGCGAACACACCATAAAAGCAAGAATAGAAGTTTATGAAAATGTAAGATGAAACCCCCCACGAAAAATGTCCAGCCAAAAAAAATAGATTTTTTTAAATGGCTCTTCTCAGAGTCGAACAACTGTGTGATAGACAATTGAAAATAAAAGTTAACATATGCTGTTTGAGCAACAAACATCATTTATTCTTTCTCTTCAACAATACATCTTATTTAACCTTTCATTTTTAGATCCGTTAGTTTATGTAACCGACTTTATTTCTATTTGCTCTATGACAGAATGTTACTTTCCCTTTTTTACACGTACAATTCATTTCTTGGAGGTAAGATGTTGTTTTGAACATCTTTAGTACATTGTATCCGATCGATTTGTGGTTTATCACTGCATTCACTGGGACCATTTCTTCTGTACTCTTAAAACTATTTCCCCAAAGGAGATCTCCAGAGGGATCAATAAAGTTTTTTTATCTACCTTATGAAGTGTACTTCAAGCTATTAAGTGTATTGAGATATCTCTGTTATAAATTGGAACTTTAAATAAATTCAATGGAACTAAAGAAAACATATGTCACTTGCGATGCTGTCCAATTTCGACAACAAAGATGATTCTGAAATTGATGTGTGAAAGCTATTGTCTGAAGCCATCTACATCATAACATCAAGATTATTATGACCACACAGTATTTCACATAACTAGCCCTGTCACACCTTCATAATCAAATATAGATTCAAAGACATATTCATAAAGAATCATCAGCTCTTTTCTTTTTGTGCCACTTAATTTGAGACAAAGAAATTGAAAATAAATGAATGACTTCCATGAGGCTCTCACAATGGAGGAAAAAATGTTCGATACAAAAATATTGAAATGATTTTTTAAAAATATGTGTGTTTTTTCATTGTTATAAAACTATGTGAAAGGAAGACAATCATAGATGAGCTATGCTGAGCTAATGAATCTTCACAAACCAGCCAACTTCTTTAAGGTCATAAGGTGGCGCACTCAGTTTCAATTCAATATTCAATTTTATACAGAGCACAGAGTGCCATCTAGTGGACGGAATAAGGATACTGCTTCATGAAGCCTCATATACCATCACTGCTTGAAAAATATCGTGGTTAAGATAAGCGTTTGTAGGATGCAATGCTAATGCTAATTGAACAATGTAATGAAGAACACGTGGGGCTTTTTAGGACGTACTTAGATAAGGTGTCTTCTTAAAAACCTTCTCTGTGGACCTTCAGGGCTAAAGTGGTTAAACACTAGACCACGATTTGTGGAGTCTGTTTCACTCTGAAGCACTGGATATCTCTGCCCCACAGTTGTGCCGTATACCTGTGTGTGTGTGTGTGTGTGTGTATGTCAGTGGTAGGTTTCTATTTTATGGACTGGCCAGAAGAGTGCTCGTAATCTGTTAATATAAATTTGTTTTATTTGACCTCAGTTTGAACTACTATAAAATACACTTTCACGCTCGGGGAACACACAAACCCTTCATGGCAGTGTTGGGTCATTGCTGGCCACTTGACAAAATTTATAAGGGCACCAGGAATCCTGTAGCCAAACATGTTATTCATACACCACACACACACACAAACCTAGAGGTCTTGGTAACCTGTCTTTGGGGCTTCATATGAAATGAAGACCAATAAAATGTTTACATGTTTAATTCTATATTCACTGTTCCAACGCAATGGTACCAGGAACAGTTGGTGAGGCAAAAACTCTGTGACATGAAAGCTGACCAGATGGGACTAGGACTCGATTACCAACAGAAACCAGTTCACATTCAAAATGGCCTTTTGTTGTTGTTGTTAGGGTGGACCCAGAAGTAGAAAAACAGTCTTAAACAAGATCCAAAAGTTAATAAATACAATCCACATAGGTAAATCCAAAAAGGGCTCCAGCTAGGAGAAAAACACCTGATGATGTCAGGAACAGGTAAATTGCTTGGAGTGCACAGAGTAGAGCCAACTCTGGTAAGAAGATGCGAAAGACTGGTGATATCTACCTGCTTTGGAGCTCCTTTAATGGGGGGAGAGACCGCCACTTGCCTTGCAAACTGCCTCCAGCTAACAAGTAGAAAAATAAAACACAACAGAATAGGAAGCAACCTAAGAAAATTAGACAAACTGTACAATGATCATGACAGTTGTTTCACATAAAAAACATTTTCTAATTTCTGTCTTTAATTTTTGCCATGTCTGTATTCAAGTTTGGAAGTATACTTTAATTGCTTTGATCAACATTGAATCAAAGTCTTGACCTAAAATATTTTTCACTGTGTAAATATCTTTAATGCAATCATTCTTAAGGAGAACCTTAAGAACGTACCAAAAAAACTTCATAGGAAGCTTTTTTGTGGGAGCTGTCCACTGTGGTGGTGCTGAACTAAACCATTTGAGTAGAGCCTTTTGAGTTCAATCTGTTTCCTTGAAGCTTCAACTCTGCGTGATATCTGTCTGACTTTAAGCACACACATATTTACGTGTAGTACTTAAAAATATGTATGCATATATGTGCAGCAAGCTTAAGCATGCAATTCAATAAAAAAAAAAAGTCTTTCTTTATCGAGCATTATTTAATTATTGTGAGAAGTGGAGGATCTGGTATTTTTCTGATGCGGCATCTTAAAATTTCCATGTAAGTGAAAGATCGTCCTAAGAGCGACTCTAGGAAACACAACCTTCTGTTACAACGTTCTTAAGAGTGCTCCTAAGAAGATGATGGAACCCGGCCAATGACTGTTGAGTCTTATAAATATGTTATTCTTGCATAGAAGGTGCCACTAATAAATCTATTGTAGGATATTTTTTAGCATTGTATTCCTGTCAGCTGTTGACTGGGTCGAACAGAAGATTTGATCATAGAAAAACACCGATGTCATAAGAAGGTCTTATCTCCTGCCATCAGCCCTTTGGCTCCCCTTGAAAGAGTCTGCAGTTGTTGTGTTGTCCACTTTAATCTTGAGTGAGAACTGGTACCTTTAGACCTGACAAATGTGGTTAGACCTTACTTGCCATTTATCTTAGTCTTCGTCTTATGGCACACGTGCACATAGTCCCACCTCTGCTCTCTGTCTTGTATCTATAGTTCGGATTGTGTCCTGAAGAGATAACCGTAGTTTGGTACCATCTGATGGTCTACATTCTGTCTCTGACTGTTAGTTGGTCTCTCGTCAAGATAAACCAAGACCAGTCGGTTAAAGGTTGCTTCCAACATTCACAACTTGTCCTTCAATGATGGTGTTCCATACCAGAGAAATTCAATAAACATGGTCCTAACTGTCATAACAACCCATCTCCAATGTTGATGAACTACGCGGATTGACACTGATTGACAGTCAATCCTGTATGCAATCTAGTAATAGTCGGCCTATAAACTCATCCAGAGATCTCAAGTTTCTTTATCAGGTCAACCTTTGCCAATCTACTCTGTGGGATGAGGTCTCCTTGGCAGGGGAAATTTGCCTAAAAAACGTTGCTTTAGGAGACAAAATAAAATAAAAAATGCCCTGTTTTGGTAGGTAGTAGAATAACACTGTCTGACCTGTCTATTATGGGTGTGAGCTTGACAAAGTTACACCATTATTCTCATGACAAAGAGCTCTCAGAGGGCAATTTCTTGAAATTATTTGAACAACGCCGCTCAGCAAATGTCAGCGTTCCCTAATTATGTTTATGTTAATTGTTAATTACACTGCTAATGGGTATAACTTAATTAACAAAAGGTTGGTAGACCGCGCTGGCAGTCACGGCGCCATAAAGGTCGTAATTGCTGCAAAGCTGTTGATGAGCGTGGATTTATTAGCTATTTAATTCACAGTCTCTTGTGCTTTGATTAAAGTCTCTTCAATTAACCTACATTGTACAGTATTATATATACTTGCAGTTTATTTATACATCATCCATTAAAATTAGCCGTTTAAAATATGCATTTTCATGAACATCATCATCAATTATAAACATAAATATGTATATGTTGTGATTTGATTTTTTTTAAATTTTGTTATCTCAAAATTGATTTCACATTAAAAGTATTTGTTTCTGTTAAACCAACCTAATATCTTTAATTTCCTTTATAGGTATTTTTAATGAATGCGTTTTTATTCATGAAAAAGTGATCTATACCAAACATTGATAATTTTTTTGTACGCCTAAGAAACAATTTTACATAATTATAATACAAACAGTTTGAAGCCCGATACTGTGCCTTGTGGGACACCACACTCGTTCTTTGAAATGTTGTGTTTATATTTTATGTACAGATTACATCAGCATGATCTATGATTTATCTTTTACAGGTTTCTTTTTAGATTGTTTTTATTTCTATTTAATTTTCGTCCTTTCCTGTACTTTACTTCCCAACAACCAGTTTGTGCTACTGAGTGGAAATGTGCTTTTTACCCTTTATTTATTTTAACTGAAAGTCCAATTTAACAAATGACTTGCCACTGCTTCTTCTCAACCTTAAACTGAAGGTTACATTTTAATTTTAGTTTTTTCTTTTTTTCTTTTGATTGATGTGACGGAAAGTGATGTGTAGAGAAGATTATTTAAGGTGAGAAAGGGGTGTGTGTGAAACTAAAGGCACTTCAATATGAATACTGCAGCGGGACTTGGTGTAAAGTTGAATCAACAAGCTTATGTTAACTCAAATTAACTTACATAGCATTTCATTTTAAAATCCCATTCATAACACACACTTCCTTGTGTTAAACTCAACCTGCAGAACTATTTGAATTCCACATTAATTAAGAGAGTCTGGGTATTCGTTCATTCATTCATTCAAGTCATTATCCAGTCAGGCGGATATGATGTAGCTGTGTGTTCTAATTGTCACGGACGTAATTAAGGATCCTGTGAGTGGAACATCTTGTCCTGATTATGAGTGTGGAAATTCTCTTCTCCTTTGGGATTGGATGTGACAGGAGCCAGACAGCCAACAGTTACATCCATGTCAGACGAGCACTCTGTTCTCAGCGATGGAGGGTGGTTCATTTGGTACCTGGGTCTTCAGTGAGAAGCAACCCATCTTGATCAAACTCTTTACAGTACTGTTATTAAATAGGAATTAAGGAATCCAACAATACTTTAGTAAAACTACTTTTTCCTTCCTGTAACAAACAGACTAGCACCGCAGTTGGCCAGCCTCAGGTCTCTTAACTTATTTGGTACATGACGAAGGCTCGCTTATGATAATATATTGGAAAATTTTCATCAACAATGAGGGATAAGGGGAAACAATGGTAGGTTTAACAGGAAAGGGGTCCAGGTCCCCTCTGGGAGCTCTTTCCTGCTACATCTACCTAGGGCTGGGTATCATATTTAGTTATTTGGAGGCACCGACTGAAATGCCTTCAGAGGACAGAGTATCATAATAAACATAATCTTTTGGTGCCACGTTTTGGATCAAACCCTGACAATGTTTACATTTTTCTGAAAAAAAAATACCAAGGGACAAAGGTAGTGATCAAGTTGATTTGTCTCTTGTAAGAAAGTGTTCTTTTGCACTGGAAATGTATTTTTTCTCTAAGATTCTTTTTAACCAAAGCTAAAAAATGTAACTAAAGATTTGTACTATGTGTATTATAATTTTTTATTTTTTTTGTTTTAAATTGTCTCATAAAATTGGTGGTATCATTCAGGAACCGTTCATAGTGAATAATCAAAGGGAAGGTTTCAGTTTTGAAAATCTATTATCCCCAACCTTGGACCGACCATAGTCTAGACCCACAATAGTTTCCTCTGCAGCTTCATGAGGTGATGTGTTGTCTTTTTTACATACACTTTGAACCATACAAAATGTGTGTTTTGTTTAAAATAATTTATTTACAGAATATCTTCAACTGTAATTAAAAAAGTTTTGGCTGTTACCATACAATTTTTGGCAAATATTTAAGTCTGTAATCGAACAGTTTTAAATTGTAGGATGGTTGCATGAAAGATTGATCAATGATGGAATTTTAACAATAAAGCTTGGGGTCTATCTGGTCATAGTATTAAAGCTTACAATGAAATTGTATATGTAACTCTATCTAGCTAAGTAAGGAAAACTGGTTATCATGTTAATATCTTTCTTTTCCTACACATTCTTTAGGTCTAAATGCCGCAAGCACTGGCTAAGAACCTGAGAATCACACACACACACATGGACACATGGACACACATACACACACATTCACTCTCAGACCATCCTTCTATCATTTCCTCTTCTCTTCAATGGGCAGCAGTCTTTAGAAAATTAACTTTGAGAAGCTTGGAAGAGACATACAATTCATCACATACAACTCCGTCAAGCACGACACTATTAGATGTAGAGAGAGAGAGTGTGTGTGTGTGTGTGTGTGTGTGTGTGTGTGTGTGTGTGTGTGTGTGTGTGTGTGTGTGTGTGTGTGTGTGCGTGTGTGCTGCAAACTCATCCCACAGCAGCACTTACTGTAGTGTGTCTCACCATCGCCACAGGCTTTGATAAATGTTTCCCTTTGGTGGTGTGTTTGAGGCGGACTGGCCGGGTGTGATGGATGGATAGAAAACAGCTGCTAATATGGGGTAGAAGACCAAACACTGCTCCTCTGCTATCATCTACACACATCCCACTATTAGCACAACAGACATACACACAAAGTGCAAACGTCTGACAAACATTTATGGTTTCACTAACATGTTTTTAGGTTAACCTTTAAAGTATCACCGCACAATGGCAGTGTTGTAACCGGGAGAAAAGAAGGTTCCCTTTTACGTAAGCTGTTTTGACCATGTAAAAATATTTAATCTGGTGAAAATATTGTTAATTATTGTAAAGAACCAATAACGTGATTAGATTATTGGAGGAATATATCTGAGCATTGACAATATTTTTTAGATTACTTTTGTTGCTTCCAAAGCAGGTGTCAAACTGGGCTCTTTAAGTCAGGTGTTACCAACCTTTTGTGCATCACATACCAGTTTAATATCTGCACTATTTTCAAAGACATACAGATATAAACAACCTTCAAAATCAAAACATTGAATGTATACAAATCTCACCATAACGCTGATTCAGCAGTAGCCTAGTCCCATATATAGTTTTATATCTATATATTTGTTTTCAACTAATTAAGTAGCGTCCTGTCCTGTAGAGTCACATGATAATTTAAGGAGAAAATCCTGTCTTTTGCTTACTTTGTGGCCCAGTATCATTTGTCTCCCAGACTGGTACTGTCTGTGGCCATGTGGTGGTGGACCAATGCTTTCGGTCACTCAGTGCCCTTGGAGTCCACAGTATCAATAAATATATTATATTGTAGTACATCTACCTTATGTCAAATGTGAATGTGCAATGAGTAATATTTATTACATTTCTAGTTTAAAGTATTTCGGAATGTATTTTTTAGTATCATTTTTCCATGTATGTCACTCCAATGTTAACTGTGAATTTTTGGGACCCATTACGCAAAATGCAAAAAAGCAACACCAGTATCAATATCATGTTATTTATACTTTAAAAAACAATCAAGTTTAGTCCTAAACTATGTTTTACATGCTTCATCTTCTTCTAGGGCTTGGTCACTGCTTCACCAACCTTGAGACCATCCTTAGCTACCGAGAAATTAACAAAATCCATGTGTGAGTTTTTGTGTCTGACTTTTCTTAGTTCCTCTGAGTGATTTTCAAAAGGTGATATGAGATGCCGGACATATTTGAGACCCTATTCCAAGATCAGGGTCTCGTCAGAGACAAATCATGGGGATTTTCGTAATGCCAACTCAAATTGTAAACCCATTTGTAAAGAGTTAATCACTAGATTCACAAATCCATTTCTGAGACAAACCATCAGAGGAGGAGAGTTAATGTTGCCATGAATCTACCTGAAAGGTAACATCTGGGATGTATATCTCTCAGAGTTCAAATGAACACATAGCAGTGAAGACACATGTCCACCATGACTGAGCGCCCTCGTGTCAGCAGCAGTGTAGCATGATGTACTCCAGTGTTTGTACGAACAAAAACCTTTTCACTTGTATCTCAGTGCAAATCTTCAGGTCATCAAGGTCCTGGTCACCTTCAACCCCAACCCCCTTTTTTCTTATCACCTCACGTCCAGGTCTACTTTCCCACGTATTTGTGGATTTCAAATAAAAAATGTAAATCAAACTGTAAAGTCATCAGTCAATAAGAGTTTTGAATCCACACTAAACAGTCATTTTAGTCTATGATGTCCGTTGAATGAGATGCTTGGTTTGAATCTGAACCCTCAGTGTCAGTCTGAGGAGACTATTGATTTTAATTAGTGTCTGCCCACAGGGAGGGAGCTGATGATTGGAGAAGAAAAGGATGTCCTCAAAACTATGATAAAATCACACACGAACACACAAAACTAATTATTGGCTGTAATCAGTGGAGCAGCTGCAAGAACTGTCCAAGGTGCTTAAAGGTGGAAGACCAGGCATGATAGAGACACACTGATGGTCAAATAAAGGCTCGCTAAACTCTCTGGAAATGAAAGCAAATAAACATTAGCACCGCTCCTTAATTCTTCTACGTTATAGGAAGAAAAAGAAGAAGGAAAAAGCAGGTTTTTTGTTGAATGGTTACATTAAAAAAAAAGATTCCTTACTGGTTTAGAGAATGTGAGATAAAGTGTTTAATAGAGTTTTATTTTCAAATTGTATCCAAGTACTTGATAATTGTTATAATTATTTGTCATTATTCATCGATCAGTTAAAATATTTTATATTATATATTTTATAAATGCAGAATTCTTGTGTACTAAAAGTATCAACAGCTCTAAGTAAACCAAGTTATCTAAGAGGGTTTTTGTTTTTTTCAAAAAAAGATACAAGGATACACGCCATAAAAATGTCGAATAAAGGACTTTCATCTTTCACAACTTGTTATTTTCTGTATTGATGGGTATTTAAGCCAGTGCTATTTTCACAGATAACTTAGCTGTGTGACACAGTTTGGAAGTATCTTTAAAGCATCAGTGCATTTTTAAAGCATTAATGAATTTTGTTTCTGCCTCCCCCTATGTCCGAACAGGGTCACTACAAGTCATGGCTTATCTGTTGGTCTCTTGTTTTATCTTCCTGGTAACTTCAAAAGTAAAATGTAAAAACACTATACCTATTTTAAATAAATAAATAAAGAACAGTGAGAAGGACTTTGAAGGCGTGTATTTGACAGTTAAACTACGAGAATACTCCAGAAAGGTATTAAGAGTTTCATAGACCATTATTTAGAAATATACTCAATGGACAATATGTATTCATATATGGGTTAAAAGGGAAGCTTAAAAATTATTAATTTCCTGAACAAAATAAACATATTTAACAGGAATACATGGCACACAAAATGTTTATACTACAATATAAATGATTAAATGACAAAGATAAATAAAGCGATAGGGAACATTGATAATAAATAAAACATAATAACATACAAAAGTAAGTATAAAGTAGATATTGTAGTATTTTACGTTTACCAGAAAACAAAATAAATATAGCCCTTTAAAGACAAGATAAAATGTCAATAAACTGAAATAAAACTGTTTAAAATAAAACCATTAAGTATATGTATTATCAAAAACTCATCAAATGTTATTTGGTGCTGCTTTAAAGGACACTAAAAGATTGTGTCCAAGTTTCATGTCAAGTGAAGAGAAGACGTTTCGCCTCCCTCGTTCTTGCCACACAATGTACACACAAAACCCATATTTACTTTATATATTTCCCCCGTTCTACCACCTCTAAAACAAAAAGGATTTTTTTGGTTATTTTTGTTGCAATAGGCAGGAACAAGTTGGCTGTAACAGTGTAGTTACTGGCTGTAGAGTGTGTGCTGAACCCTCGTCCAATCAGAGAATGCTATGCTCCTGTCACGACACAATTACTGTCAAATGTCAATTTCATGGAGGAGATTAACACTCATCCAAACACACACATACTGCCACAGAAACATAAACATGTAGAGAAGCTCACCGTCACACACACACAGGCACACGCACACGTGCATGCTGACAGGCAAAAGGTTGATGTTTATGGCCTGAGGAGGGGTGAATGTGAAGGTGACTGTCCAGACTAATGGAAAGCTAGACAGCCTCACACCTATCACTGAAAATCACCTGCCAGACGCACACTGCCATACATACGTACCAAGACACACACAGCGTGACCTGGCGGGCCCGGTAAGAGTCATCTCACTCATGACTTATAATAGATGTCTACATTCAGCGGGACAGGTGATCTTATTGTCTCGGCAGTTCACTCCTCGGGGTGACAATGTGTGGATCTCTGACCGCTCTGTGTTACGCTTTACTATGACAGCAAACAGAAGGAAATCAAACAGTATTTTCCATTGAGTTCTCACTTAGCAACAAGATTTGACAGCACTTTTGTTGCCGAAAAAAATAAATATTTGACACATACTCCAACAGTAGACCAGCGCTGACCAACATGGTTTTCAGAAAAAAGTTACATTTTAAGAAGGCTTTTCAATGCATTTGCTCACAGAAATATCTCTTATATTAACAGATATATTCTTTTGTTTGGGCGTTAAAGGCAGAAAAGAGAAGCCCCTTTAACACATCTGACTGTATTCATACACACAAGCACACACACGCCGTCACACAATCATTCCTTCACATGGTCTACCAAGCTTGACTCTGCGCTCCAAAGCTTTGTTGTAAGTGATTGACTGGCCACTGACTGCCTGACAAGGTCTTTGTATGTGTGTGTGTGCGCGTGCTTGTGTGTGTGTGTGCGTGGCCGACAGTGCAAGTCCATCTTCCGCACACTTTCAGAGTACCTGAGTGATCTCGCAATCCATTATGGGAGGTTTTCTTCCACAATAAAGTGGTCAGATCATCGACTGTGCTGTTAAAGAGTGCTAAAGAGGTGTCAGACAGCTGTGCTGCAGCTACTTGGCTTCGGAAATTCACCTCAATCGTTTGTTTTTAAGTGGGAAATTCACAAAGGGCAAAAAAACACCGGTTGGATTTCATAACCTTTTTTTAAACTTTTAAAGGGAAAAGTAAACAAAAGCTTGGATAATAGGAAAAAAACATTTTGTGTTGTCCTATGACCAGTGTTTGACTCAGAAAGTAAATGTCCCATTTAGAGCTTTTCCGACTTGTTTATATTTTTGAAATGTTGCTCTCTCTCTTTTGTCGTGGCTTTGTTTTATGTTATTTGCATTTTTTTTCTTTTGTGCGTCTACTGCTTTTGTAACTCTTATTGTAATTAAATCTTTTATATTTATTCCGTAAGCATCTGCTGCTTGGTTGTTGCATGTGAATTTGGGTCATGCTCTATTCAGAACTTCACACCTAGACTAGTTAGAACTCACAGCAGGAAATGACCAAACTCATCACTGGCTTCTCCTGTCGCAACATGTGTCTTGCCCAAATGTATCTTCTGAAGCAAACATATTTGAACACTATTTGGTCATCCACACCAAACCATACGATCAATGTGTTGATGAAACTTCATGAAGCAGTTTCATTATTTTATTGATTTCATTCTCTGGTCTATAATATATTGATTTAAACAGCTATTGTATTGAGATCTCTCATCATTTTTAAACCGAGGGTTCAAAGTATCCATCTCTTAAAAACATGCCACGGCCTTATGAAGCTTCATCAACCCAAGCCTAATGAGTATTTTTTATAAACTGTGCTTATGGAAAATGGACCAAAGTGAAGCTCACGGATAGATCACCAAACGCTTTAAGGTGTGTAACAGCTGATGGATTATTATGTGGCCGTGTTAATGTCAGGCTGTAGATGTTCCTAAGGATCAAGTCAGGTTTCACATTTGGTGAACTAATGTTTACAAAGCTTGCTCTTAATAGATAGACTAGGTCAGGCTCTCTCGCGAATACTTCGACGTCTTGCCTGCTTATGAATGTGCTCACCATTTTAATCTTGTTTGTGTAAATTGAATTGTATATGATGATGTGTTTATGTATTTTTTCCCCCCTAAATGAAGAGAGTTGGTTATATGTTCATAAAGACACACACTTGCTTTCATCAACTATTTTTTCAAAAATAGTCAGAGACATTCATTTATTGTTGTTTGTTTCTGCTCGTGTGAGGATAATTCCAGCTACGCCCAGAGTGTTTATTTGTATTTCTTATTGGAGCTGTCTCGCCTACAGTTAATACAAAACTCTGCAGCAATAATTCTGACCTGCTCTGGTAGAAGAACTCACATTTCCCCGATCTTTAAAACTCTTCACTGGCTACCAGTTTCTTTCAGGATCAACTTTAAAATTCGTACTTTCAGATCTATTCATGGTTAGGCTCCTCCTTACATCAGTGATCTGATCCAGCCTTACACCCCAGCTCGGGCTCTGAGGTCTGTGGATCAGAATCTACTGATGGTTCCTGAACACGCTTCCAGACCAGAGGAGAGAAATCCTTCCAGGCTGTTGCTCCTAAGCTTTGGAACGATCATCCTCTCCCTTTGTGTTTGATGATCTACTGACTCCTTCAAGAAACATCTTAAGACATTCTTATTTGTGCAGATTTTCCCTGATTTTCTTGGACTCCTGTGTTTGTCATATGTGTCTTGGCCTTTTAAGTATAGATTTACTGTGTATTGTTTTAGATTGTTAAAGCGCTTTGTTACCCTGGTCTAGAAACGAGCTTTACAAATAACCTTTAGTTATTTACTTACTTACTTACTTATAACATTCCTGTTAATACTTATTAAGAGACATTTTTCAAGGCCAACATTCTTTACTGCTATTATTCACATTGCAATAAACCCATAAACCTGCCAATTACATGTCCTAAACTGCCTTTTTTATTAATAAAAATTAAGATTTTTAGGAACTGTCTTTGTTTCTGTTAGGAGGAGGCACAGCAACCTCACAAGGGAACAAATGTGACAACATACAGATTCATCCCTTTCAGAAATTATAATATGTATCATCTTTATCTATATCTAGTAAAATAAAAAATGTAAAACTTCTTCACAGACAGACAAAAAACATGTTTTCAGTATTTATAATTAGCATCAGCTAATGTCCTAAACATTTTTATAAAAAAGCTTGTTTTGTCACTGAAATGTTTAAATATTATTTTAAAAAGGCTTTAGTATTTTACATTATTTTGTTCAATAGTACAGCTTATAATCGAGCCGTAGGTCTCGACTCATGCCTGATTTATAGTAACCAATCATTGTTTTTTTGGATTATGTACAAAAATAAAATGGCAGCAAAAGGTTGAACATACACCGAGAGATCATGTGATGTATTGTCCTCATATTGAAACCGGAATATATAAAAGAACACAACAGCGAACTCTCATCCATATCCGTCCGCAGGCGGCAGGTGTAGTGCATCAGTGGGCAGCCGGGGCAGTAGCCCACCTCTAAATCTGCGCCAAATCTTGTCGAGTGGCCATCGTCTTAAATCTAGAACATTCTGTTGAGCGCAGCTTTGCTAACCTCAAACAGCCACCTCTGTGGCACCGCTATCACTCACCATGTGTGTGTGTTTGTTTGTGCACCCTTATGTTTGTGAGTCTGTGTGTGCTGTTGTGTCCAGAACATACTTCAGATAACCTGATGTTATTGATGCTCTAGACCACAGTCCCTCCTATCTACTTGTGGTGCATATCACTCACACAAACACACACACACACAAATGGTCACACACATGCACACATTCATATGCATACATGCGTGCACACATGCCTTCATGTTGTAATCTTTTTCCTCAATGCTCCATCCTCTTTCCTCTCCTTCCCCCTGGCTCTCCTTGTCTCCTCCTCTCTACCTCTCTCCTGGCCATTTATCTAAATCTGTGCTCTCCTTAACCACTCCTTATCAGAAGTGGCGGTTGCTCTCCATCCTAAACGCACGACTCCAGATTTTAATTTTCTTTAGATTAATGTCCTCCTCTCCTCTCTTAATGCCTTCAGCTATCTGGCTTCCCGATGTCTATCAGAAACACACACACACACACATACGCTCTTTCAAGAGAAGACGGAGGAATTCCCTGCGACTAGAAAACGGTTTCAGTTAGCAGACGATGGTCTGCTCATCTAGACCAACAGATCTCCAGACAAACTGCAGAAGATGTTTTATTGAACCAACATATCCTTTTACACATATTATTAATGAGGTTTTACATTTCTACACATTTGTTTTTTAAATGTTGTCACATATATGTTACTATATATGTCATTGTTTTTCATTATTTCAATTTGAATTAAAACTGACCCGAAATCTTTGTTCATGTTGTAACACAACAACAAAACTAAAATGAAAAATAATAATTTACTTTCGCTCTTTATGTTTTGACACAAGCTTGATCATTACATTTTAAACACATTTTGTCACGACTGCACAAAGAAACACACTCGTTTTAGAGACTTTTTCTCGCAGCAACATCAACAAATATGTTTTTTGACACAAACATTTTTTTTGGGACAACTTGTAAATTATGAAAACAAAAACAAGATACTTAATGATGATAAAAATGAATGTAAATGATCAAAAGTAAAATATTTTATATCATGATGCTAGATTTAAAACAGTTTTCTCCTTATAAAGTAACTATTCTTGAGCTTTTTTCAAAATTTTATTCAGCAATTCATTTTAAATATCCGCAGTAATAGCCTTAATATATATATATATATATATATATATATATATATATATATATATATATATCTTAATATTAATCGGAAACTTCACAGGTTGAGCTCAACTTGAGATACGCAGAGTAACAACTCTGCAAAAACGATAATCGCTGTTGGACGACTTAATACTGATACTGAATACTAATACTTTTCTTTCATGATTAAACACGTTTTTTTTTGTTGTTGCAACAATTAACCAATCAAACCATTCAGAACAAGCAAGTGAGCCTATCGGATTAAATAGTGGTAATAGCATTCCGCAGTGCTCTTAAGCAGGACAATTATATTGCTGCATGATTACATGTAGAAATAATTATTTCTTAAGTGCTCAGCTATGGTGAGTGTGGGAGCAATATATTCTAATTAAGCAGCTAACTGATGAGACACTGCAATAAAATTAGCTTGCAATCACTATTAACACCAAATTACTTTACCAGGCCCACCCACACACACGCGCACACACACACTACAGACACGCTTTCATACAATTATCGTAACATTCCGATGCTTTGCAGTCATCATCCTAAATATTTACTCTGATAATATTTTCATTCATTTTCTGCTGCTGATTCCCTCGGTTGGGTTTGGGGATGAATGGAGCCTTTCCCAGCTACTTCGGGGAAGAGGCAGGGGAAACCCTGAAAAGGTCGCCACTCGTCACAGCGCACAAAGACACACAACTGTTCGCACACAAACTCACACTCATGGACAATTTGGATGTCTCAAACAACCTCTGCTTGTCTTTGGGCTGTGGGAGGAAACTGGAGTACCCGGGGTAAACCGAGACAGAGGTGGATATTGATTTATTGATATATATATATTAATAAATAAGTGTGACTATCAAATAAATAATATTATTTAATATATTTTCTTAAAATTAATCTTATCCACAACCTTAATTGAAAAATTAAGAAATAATTATTTAATATTAAAACAAATAAATAAGGGGAGAACTTATCAATAAATCAGAAAGATCAGTGTCCTCAGAACACCAGTATACACGCCTATTTGCACACGTTCACATTCACACACACACACACTGATATCGGTGGCGCTATAATTATTTTAATGGGATTTTCTCCCTATTCAATGGGATCTTGTTGCTTTAATAACACCATTACAACCTGAATATAACCTCAATATATTACTGCCTGATATCGCTTTGCTGCCCGCCGCAGCGCTCTGTGTGTGTGTGTGTGTGTGTTCATGTTGGGGTTAATAAGCTGCTGGGTGTTTTAGAGGAGGCACTTGGCCCTGCTGCTCCCTCTCTTTGTCTCTGCGCTTTGTGGGCCGCGGAGAGAGAGCGCTGACAAAAGCAGAATAGCCTCTAGAGAATCAAACGCTGGTCATTGTTTTCTATTAGCCAACTCTCACCCCTGCATGTTCTCTAACCTCATCGCCTCATTTTACATTGAAATGAAATTGGCTGGGGAAATGTGAATAAATGCATGTCTGTCACAGAGAAACACTCTCTTCCCGTTATTTGCCTTACATAATGAAGCTGCTTCGGCCATTGCTCTTCCTTTCTTGCCGTGAATGTTTCTTCCCCTCCGACACGAGACTTCATTAACGCTCATCTGCATGTGAATGGCAGCACATCCACGATGCTGCTGTTGCAGAAATCCACCCCACAAACACATATGACATGAAGGAATGAGTCAGCGCTTCCAGAATGTTTTTAAAACATTTTATGTCTAATTTAAAATGAGGTTGATGTCAACTAGTTTACTTTTTTTTAACCAGGCTGCCTACTTGGATTACATATAGGAGGCCACACAAGTCCTTTAAATAATCCTAAATAAGTGTTTTGTGGATTTGGTCAATTGAGAAGGTAGCACACAGAGAACATGTAACATGGATCAGTATCAGAATCTTCTAGATGAGTTATTCTGTTTGGTTAACAGGGAAACAATGCAATGTTGGTATATCCAACAGCAGTGATTCTTCAGGAACAAATGTAGAAGAGAAACTACATGAGGACGGAAGCCCTGTCCACATGGAGACCATTGTATTGGTTAAATTAGTTATTTGGCGAAACCTGTTCAGTTAACCTATCAACAGCTTTCAGTCACTGTATCTGCACAATTTTCAAACCAGATCCCTGATTTAATATAGGGCTGGATTTGCAACTATGCGGCCTGGTTAGAAGTTTTCGTCCATTTAGGTTTAACCCGAGTACATTCAGGTAGCCACAGGTTTTTTGTTTTACCTAAGCAGATGCAGCCTCCAACTGTAGTGGCAAATAACGGGATAAATAAGCAGCTAAATGAACCAGACATCACACATCCAGGAGTCCTGCCAGAGGTGGATGGAGCAGAACACACAGGTACATCAGCTAGCATCTATTGTTATTGTGAAACTTGGAACTTTCTAGAAAAGTGTATCATCGATTAACTCTGCTAATGTTTTGTTTACTCTTGTGCTCTTGTATTGCTGTCCTTTCCACAAGTTCCAAAGATGGTGTGGGCCAGGGATCCCGTCGTGACAATGGCGATGTAGGCTCTATAACTCAAGGTGGAATTCCAGGTCATGGCGGCACGAATGTTCTTTGCTTAGACTCCTCATAAGTTGCCAGTATAGGCAGCCACGTTGCACTTTAGAAAACTGCTAAACAAGTTTAAGGAACAAAACTTCAAATTTGGTAAGGTCCATGTACATGGGCTTTTTTCTTATAAAAAATGCAATTCATGAGTATCATCAGTACAGACAGACCTGGTGTGGAAGAAAGTGAAAAGACAGCCAGCGTGACCTGTACCTTCATAATCTCCATCGGTGTATTTGATGGGCAGGAGAGTGGGTCCTAGTGTCAATGAAAGCTCATTATTTCACCGATGTCTTCGAGGGTCAACGCCAAAGCCTTCCTCAAACGCTTCCCGCTGCTCTCTGACTGCTTTCAAAAGTGCCTTAGCATGATAGGAGCTAGTGAACGTACACAAGCTACAGTTTCTTTCTCGCAAAAAAAAGGAATTTCAGATCGAAAGGCATTCATTACAGGTCAACAAAAACACAGGCACTATGTAGGAGTGGAGCTTGTAGTGTAGCTGAACTAAAACATGGTTCATACTAATATAGGAGGAAATAGGCTCTTATGTATAGACAAAGAAAAAAAATAGTTAAAAAAGATTTCAGGGTGGGGACACCAGCTTGGCCCTAGGATTTCACACCATCTTTTTCCAAGTATCTTAGTTGTAAAGCCCAAATTAATCTTTTAATTATTTATTCTTACGTGAAATCTTGTCTTTAAAGATTGAGATGTGAATTCCCAGTCTCAGCCTCCTGTTGAAAGGCTGTGCCGCGTTCACAACTGTCTCCTTTACATATCCTAACAACATCATTCCAGCTGTCAAGTCTGTCAGTGTTATTTATCGCTGTGGCTGTCCTTTTGAATCAAACCTAACTCCTAAATGCCTGGCTGCGCGGGTTGAATAAGAGGAGACAAATTAAAGGAAAACATTAAATTAAAGTGGAAAATATTAAAGCTATTCATCGGTGAGTTGTCAGTGTTGATAAAGTATGTGAAGTGCACTTTCACGGGCCGGATTCATTATCAGTGCAATAACTGCACTATCACAGCCTAGTCAAAAGTCATTATCTACCTGGGATGATATTATCACTGTCTTCTTCAATGACTTTAGCATGTCACTTTGACTGAGAGGCGTGCAGCCAATCCAACGCATGGTTGCTTCCCAAGTCGCTGCAGTCGGCCAATCATCTGTCAGGGACTCAGACGTCTCCTCCTCTTAGTTTGATGAGCCAATGAGTCAGAAACACAACACTGTTTTCTCTTAACGCCTTTGGTTTCCTTGCTGCCAAATTGAGTCATATTTCCTGAATGCTGTTATTGATGTTCAGTTAAGATATTAGCCTAACATAAAATTTGGTTACACCTATTGAATAAGTCAAAAACAATACTCATATAGTTCGGTATGATTCCATACAATACCAGAATGTATTCAATTGGTTCCAAGGTAACGCCGTGAACAAGGCTATCACCTGGGGCTTCTCAACGCTATATTCAGGGGGGTAATTGTCTTTATTGTGGTCCATTTTTCCAGGTCCCTTCCGATACATCCTAGGATCAGTAAGACTCTCCTACTGCCAGTTCTAACTGCACAATGTTCCCTGCCTCACTTTGTTAGAATAATGTTGAGTAATTATTTTACTTTAGAGAGGGAACATCTTTCCTAGTCTTGTCTTCCTCTCAGACTCTCCTTCATTCCCTGGGCTTTCTTCACACCATGTCCACTTCTTCTTTCAGTTGGGATCTTTTTCTAAAATAATATGATCCTCCATCCATCTGTTTTGCTCTGCACTATTTTACTTTGTTTTGAACAGCTGTTGTTATGATACATCACATCATTTTTAAACTGATGGCGCCATCTACTGACCTCTGAACAACATGACAGTGCTTCATGAGGCCTCATCAGCAAATCACTAGCGAGCACTCTCAGGACAGGAGCGTGTAAACCCAGCTCTTCAGGGAACACCTCCTGCCCTGGCTCTGGAGAAAAGTGTCTGCTAAATGCATGCAATGCAATTGTAATTGGATTGCAATTATTGGGTCAGTGCTCCAAAGATAGTTGCCGGTTAATTGTAAGCTGTTGCTGCAATTTCTGGGCTTCAATACATTTTTAGATGGTTCATTTTTTCACCTTCCTAGTAGAAAATGATACAGTTAATATGATTATAAAATCAAATAAGGTTAGAAGTTTCGGAAAAAACAACACTTAACAATAAAAAACTTGATTGTGTGAAAAACAACAAACCTTTTACAACACAGTAAGAAAAGTACCTTTTGCAGTTGCAACATTTTATTACTCAAGACTATGATATTGATTTCACATCAAAAGATGTTTTGAGGCTTCAAAAATAATGAAAACACCTAGAAATGCTCAATCTATACGGTTATAGCAGCAGAGCTTGACTGCATTTGTATTATGTTCTTTATTTGTGGTGTGAAAATGTCCCATTAGAACCCTGCTGACTCTCATCTGAGGACACCAAAGTTGAACAAATGTCGGTCTCAGCAGGAGGGGTAATCTGGAGAAAATTAACAAATTGTTGTGATCAAAATTCATTTTAGGTGTAAAATACCATCTAATACAGTGTATAGGTGAAGGATTACACAGCTCCAAACTGTTTACAGGATATTGACTAGTAGATTTTACGTATAGTGTGTGTCATCTTATTTCATTTTTTTTATTTTTTCATACAATTATGTTGTGTTTACAACACTGGCAATAAAAGTTTCTGATACTGGTACTGATGTTTGCCAACATTTTACTTTATGTTTTTCAGAACAGTACGTATCAGACAATAGACATCTTGGTTTTTAAATCCAAACATAAAGTGCACAGAGCATCAAAGATCAGTAGCATGTCTTGTAAAGTTTGATAAAAATAAAGTTTAATAAAAAGATTAAATTTATGCTCCAGGATTATTTCCATCTAACATATTATATATATATATATATATATATATATATATATATATATATATATATATATATATATATAATATATATACTGTATATTTATTACACATTGGAAAATGGAAAAAAATGTCAACGCCAAAGATGCTAAACTATCGACAAATCTGACATGCTGTTATAACTCTGTATTCACACCATTTCCTCTTTTTTATCGTGTTATTTATGAAAGAAAGAACATGGTATCTAGCAGTGATGGTCTGCTGAAGCTTCATGAAGCAATGTCATGTTGTTTAGAGGTCAGTAGGTGGCGCCATCAGTTTAAAACTGTGATGTTTCATTAGAAGATTCATCAGATCACTACTATCTAGTTCTGATCCAAATACAGACTTTTCTTGGTATCATGTCTTAAAAATAGTTCATATTGAAAAAAAAGGATTGTGTAACCATTTGTCAAAATGATTTGCATGATTTACCACATGGTATTAACCAGCAACTTGAAAGCAGACCTAACCTTTAACTTTATAATACGAAAACATTGTTATCTTTTGGTTAAGAGAACAGGCTTATATATTCACTGGGTATTATGTAGTTTAAACTTATATCTAAAGAGTAATCCAATTATAAATTTGAATCGAATAGAAACAACTTTGTGGACGATATAGACACGTATTCATGTTTAGTTTCAACATCGCATCGTGGACCCTTTAGCCCAATTTGAATTACACCTCCCATAGGCCAGATGTGGCTCTGGGGGAAACTCAAGCTTTAACAAAAGATCTGAGCCACACAAAGCTTCTGGTCAGGACCTGGTGAACACATATAGACACCGTTTCACGGCAAATCAATACGGCAAACAAAAGCCGGTAATGGATCAAACAAACTTCCATGTGTGGCCCATGCTGCTACAGGATATGCAGACGGGACCTCCGCCTCTTTCTCTTCAGGTAACAGACCGACTCTGATCTGTATAGCTGTTAACAGATAGTTCAAGCCAGTGTTTGGTCTCTCCAGGTTATAGCCCTGTCCCTGCCATGGCCAGTTCACAGAGATAATAAACAAGCGCGATGATGAGCTGCATATCCCTTCCCGGCCCGATAAGATGCTGGCAGGGAAACAAAATTCTACTTTTGCCGGGTCATTTTGATTTATGGCTTGAAAGAAAGACACTGGTGGCCTGCACTGTGTCCGCGGTACTCAGAAAGCAGTCTGTGTGCACATGCATTAACTCATCCATTGTGCTTGTGTTTAATGGGAGAGCAAAGGGGAGTGAGTTAATTTAATCCTGCTGTGCTCAAACACTATCTGAGTGCGACTGTTATTCCCTTCCCCTCATTCAATCACAATAATAAAACCACTTACACTGTATTATATCGTTTATTTAACTGAATCGCTTCAATAAGTGCACATTCACAGGAAGGTCAAGTAACTAATCTTCACTGTTGCTCCGTTTTGAAGGCTAATTTTAAAAGGTAGATATTGGCAATGATGACTTATGTCCGCTATTGACGTCTAACTATCTCTGCGTAAATGCTAAGGGTAGAGAAGAACCACTGAACATCATACTGTCCTTACTCCCCCCTCCGCCTGACCAGAGAGCAGATTAAGAACTAAACTCATTTTAAACACATTTTCAGCTCATCATATCCAATTAAGGTGATGTGTGTGTGTGTGTGTGTGTGTGTGTGTGTACGTGTGTTTGTCTGTGTGAGACTGAGGGCAGCAACACTCAATTGACCCTGGGTTCAAACCACTTGACCTCTAACCTCTTAACAATCTGCCTCCTCTGGTCTGCAACACACACACACACACACACACAAGCGGACATATTGGATGTGGTTTCTTCTCAAAAGCTGTACACACCAGGTGAAAACAACTAAAAAAAAACAAACATAGAAAATTTGTCTGAGAGTGAAAATTGCGAAAGTGACGTTAGCCTGAAATAATTGTCTCTATGCATGAAAATATATAAAATGTCAGTGCAGGAGCAACAATAGAAGGGGCAATAATCAATATAAGGCAGTCGGGCCTGTATTGATAAATTCAAGCCAAGTCCTGCATCTTGGAGATACTTACCTGACACATCATTAGTTATTTATCAATTCCCGGTAGAAAAACACATGTCAAGAATGTTGTTTAAGAATCTGTCCGAAACGGTAAAGATTTAAACTAACAAAAAAATGTTTTACATTTTTTGGACGACACAATTTCGACACATATTTTTGGTGACGTGAGGTATTTCTAGTTGCTCTAACCAGGAGAAAAACCAACAAACATTTTCACTTAAGTTAAAACATCTATTTTGATAAGCTTCTCCGAGCAAATAAACTGAATTAAAAGTAATACAGATAAATCAGCATTTGCGTATATTAAATGTTTGTAATTTATCTTGTAGAGTAAACCGGCAGCGAGGATAACATAGTCTTGACGTAGAGGACGAGGGCCGAGCAGTGTCATACAGAACACACTTTTTCGTACTTTTTAAAATACTTCCATGAGAAAGAAAGATAAACTCTGCTTACATCCCAACCTCGACTGCACGTTGGGTAAGTTTGCGACATGGACATGAAGGCTATTTCATTCATAATTTACCTCCATTTATTCAACCTTCTCTTTTAATTTGTCATCCATTTGCTCTTCATAAAGGTGCACGGGTTGAGTCCCGCGGCCTTTCACTCGGCAGTACGTCTCATGGCTCCCGGTCAAGCTCATCACTCGTACCTCTCGGACCTCTTTCCACACCTCCGTTGCTCACTTCTCCTGTGTCCGCTGCCATCATCTCCTCTTCTTCTCCTCTGTACCGCTTCATTCGCCTCTCCCTCCTTCCCAAGCCTTCTCCCATCACACCCCTCCTCCTCCTCCTCCTCCTTCCCTCTCTCCTCATCTCTGTCGCTGTCGGCAGCCTATTTAAATGCTCCATTGGAGAAGGATTAAGGTTTATGCAAGGTCAGTGTGGGATGTGATAATTATAATCACAGCCTTTTGCCTGGCCAATGACGGCCATTTGTTATTCTCAGCTCAGTGGCTTCAGAAGCCCCAGGGGGGATCTGGTGGGAGGTGTTGACAAGAGGCAGGCTGATTTACTGGACCTCCTCCTCCCTTCTCGCTCGCAACACAGCCTGCCATGGACTGACGGCGTCTGCCTCTCTTGTCTTTTCAAGTGAACCTCCCATCCACGCATGTCTGTTCTTAACCCTTAATGAGAAAGAAAACAACCTCATAAGTGCAGTTTTTTGAAAGAATACAGATCATTTCACAGTTTTGACTTCATTTGAGGATCACATTGAAGAGGTAGAGATGAGGACAGGCGCCATCAAGCTAGTACAAAATGTTGTAATTTAGAGGCTTTAATCTAAGGACAACAACAGTCAAACCAAATTACCAAGGTAATCAAAAGAGTGATAAACAGTTTGAATTAAAGCCTGAATAAGTAATTTTAAGTCTGTGTGACGAGATCAAAGGAGTTAAGGCTGTTCAGAGGTTAATGGGGCGCTCATTCCACCATTTTACAAGAAAGCCAACAGCTTTCTTGAGACATTCTTCTCGTGAACATGTCTCGTGACCCAGTGCAATTACATCAGTCTTGATACTGGATGGGATCTTTAGAATGAAGCGGAAAACCTTTCTTGATCTGATGGTACAGGCAGAGCAGTCAAGAGGAACTGTCCTGGAAGTGGTACTCCTGGGAAGAATGGAAGATTTTCACATTGTGATCACAAAGTCATACTTCTGTTGCCTACATGAACTATGATCAAGACTTGATCATGATCCAGGTTTGGGTTCTACCAGTCTACCCTGATCGGCGAGAATCTGTCCAAGGCATTATAAGAAAGGGGTTATGCTGGACTCATGATCTTGGTTGAACAGTACTGTCCCAACAATTCTGCACCTTTACATTAATATAAGAGTGATTCTGATTTTGGGTTGGCTGAACCAGAATCCTTCCTGGTTCCTGAATGTGGTTCAACTCAGTTTTGAGAATGCTGAGTCCACTCTGGAGTTTACAGTGCTCAACACTGTGGTCCTTATGATCAGAGTTATATCCACATATCCATTTTCTCAATGGATAAACTGTAACAATCACACTTTGATTTGAGTCTTTATTTAGGAAAACTGCAACACCCTGCTAACTGATCTGGATGAAAAGAAGGGGGTTCAGCACACAGAGGAGAGCTGGTGTTGATCGTGTGTTGAGGTTTGGTGGATCCTGACCATTTTTTTATTTGTGGTTTTGTGGCAACTAATGTGAAATCCTACTCTCCCGATTCACTCACAGGTTTCAAATTATGTTCCTCTCCAAGATGCAGTCCCTCATCATGCACTGCTTTAACGTTAATACTTATAAAGTTCTCCCTCGTCTATTATAAAAGTGAAGTCTGTTATGACATAATAAAAGACTTCACTACAGCTGCCCACTTTGTTTATACAACGAGTCCCTTGCAGGTGGTGACTTATGGGATTGATAACGCACAGAGACAAACCTTGATGTCTGACCAATCACAGCAGAGTGGGTGTGGTAATGGCAAACAAGATTTAATCTCCAGAAAAACAGTGTTTTCAGTGAGAGGGCTTAAGCACATTTTCTAATGTAATATTTAAATGAAAAGAGAGTTTTCTACAAACATACACATACTGATGTGTACAATAGAGGTCGAGGATCTATTTAGGATACACTTAAATCAACACATTAGTTGCACTTTAAAGAAAAAGCCACAGAGAAAAGCCATAAAACTGGAGTTATATTTAAATGCAGAACCATCCAGAATTATTCAAATTAATTGAATTGAATATTGAGGAAAAAGAAGAATTGACTTGACTATAATTAATTGATTTATTATTTGGAATAAAAAATATAATTTTCTGTAGTTTTGAGAAAGTAATTAACACAAACTTCCTTTTTTTCCTGCTTGGATGTAAACTGGATTAAAAAACAGGGCTCACAAGGAATACAATCTTTTAAAATATTTGACATGTTCTGAGTACAGTTAAATATCTTTTATATTGGACAAGGATCAATTAATACAAACGGGGAGCACTTCAATTCTTTCTTTCTTAGGTTTCATTGACATTGCTTAGAGGAAAGCTCCTAACCTTTTGTTTGCTGATCATCTTTTTTAATGTATTATTTAGTCTTTGAAAATGGTCACTGATCACTGCGGCACAGAAATTGAGCAGCTGAATCAGGGCTAATGAAGCGTCTATCCATCATCACACTAGGCACCAAGTTGTGCCCGTCCATCGGACTGGACAGGACTACTGCAGTGGAATAGATGGCTAGATTTGTCCAGTTTAAACACCCACACACATAAGAGACCAGTCATGGTCAAAGATCATAGTGTTCCGTTTGACTGATGCTGGAGCCTGAACTAAGCGCAGCAGCGACAGAGGAGTTAAAGGCCAGGGTCAGACAGGGGTTTGGGTGAGTGATTCCTTTAAAGCCTCCTGCACTGTGTCAGCTCTGTGTGTTTTTGTGTTCATGGCTGTGTGAAACTGAAAGTCAGTAGTACTTGACATCCCTAAATAAGGTTAAGGTTTTTAATGTTTAGTAAATTTAACCACAAATAAAGTGTTGATTTTACACTACTAAATAAAGATCTGAAGGTTGCTGTTTAGCATTTAACTGTCTTGACTGTTCGTCTGTTTCAAAATTTGCTGACTGGTCAGGTTTTACTGCAAACAAACAAGTTATCCAAGTCCACTAGGGTCATTAAGAATAATATACAAATTATGCCTTAGTACTCAAACTTTTTGGCATCATGGACTGGTTTAGTATTAGCACTATTTTCACGGACCAACCTTTAGATAAAAACTGCAAAAATAATTTGCATATGCATGAAAAATACAACTCACCATAACGTCACTGGTTGGTTTCTCTACAACAAGATGGTCATGTGGAGTTTGTGTTTAACATGTTTGCAACAACAACAATTTATTTTTGTTTTTTTAAACTTTACTGAAACAATCATCTTGACGTGCCAAGACTCATGGCTAATGCTACTTTATAAAGAATCCAGTATTCTTTTTTAGAATAAAATAAAAGTTGGTAGACAATCATAATCAGTACAACATTAAGTATTTTTTATTTCTGTGCGGCCCATTAGCTAATGCCTTAGAAACCAAAAAACGGGACCCAGCCTAGTAGTTTAGGGTCGCTGGGTCAGAGCACCTACAAATGAACTGTGTGTCAAAGCAAGAACTGAAATCGCCTGAGCTAATAGAGAGATAAACAATGTTGGTTATGTACACACCCAAGCATATATTGCTACTGGAACAAAGGTTATTTAAACCAACATCTGATGGTGAACAAGCAAGAGGTAAATTCCAACAGAGCTGTACTCGAGACAAATGAGTTTTCCAACTATTGGAGAGGAAATTTAGAACTAAACTTAAAACCATTGTTAATGTATTAAAAAAAACCTGACCCGATACTGCAATAAAATAGGCTTTTGGTCAAGGTCAGTTAAAGTAATAAAGGAAAAGCAACATATTTGGGCAGTAAGTAAGTAAGTAAGTAAGTAATATTATAGCGCTTTTCCAGACCAGGGTCACAAAGCGCTTTAACAATCAAAAAAATACTAAAAAAAAGTATATACTTTAAAGATCAAGATAATACTGAGCAGTGATAAAGACTATTCTTTATAAAATATATGCTGGGAATTGACTGGATTCCACTACTATTGCCAGCAGAACATTTTTTTTTTTAATGTTGAAGGAACTGAAATCTTTTACCAACTTTAAACGTGCCTTAAACCTTCTTCACTTGACAGTAAGCAACAATACACACAAAATAATTCAAGTTTCGAATCCAGCATACAGCGGCAGATTCAGTTATATCAGCACAAGTTCTGTGTTGGATAGGCCATTCGTCCACACCAAGCTGGTGTATCACTGTATCCAGACGTTTTTAAAACCGAGTATTAGAGTCACAGATTTGAAAACTCGCCTACAGCTACATGGACAATCAACTTTTCCAAACGATTACATCATAGGACTTATCTTTCTTCTCGAAAGTCGTCACTTCGGAAAAATAATGGAGGACGACAGAGTAGTTATCCTTCTATATCAGCTACTCTTCCGCTTAATGAGCAGTGTCAGTTCACAACGAGAACTCAGTACAGCAGTAGTAACTGTTAGAATACAATCATCGGAAAAGCCTTAAACAATATTGTTTGTTTCAAGCAAAAAACATGAGCATGCCTGTTATTTTGTTTTGTTTCAAGGCATAGATCACCACAACACTCAGGCAGTCCCAAGACAACCTCAGAACAGGTTCTCTCCAACTTGTCCTGGGTTTGTCTTGGCATCTCTTCTTGATTGAACCCCTGGTGGCTCTACAAAGTGCAGAAGGCAACTTAACTATCTTCTCTCAATTAGCAGTTCTAATACGAGTGACTCCTCAATGAACTCCTCACATCTGTTAAGTTACATTACAATGACCAGATAATAAATATATTTTCAAGTAGCTTCAATAGAATTAATGGGTCAGTAACTGTATATTAGTGGATTTTTAAATGTCAACTATGTGTTGTGTTGATTTAAGTGTCTGTTAAATTGATCTTGGACCAAAATTGTACTCATCAGTATTTTTATGTTTCTACAAAACTCTCTTTTCATTTAAATATTTACATTAGAACGTTTTCTTAAGCCCCGCCCACTTAAAAAAACATGTTTCTTTTCTGGAGCTAAAATCTTGCTACCAAACCCACTCTGCTGTGATTGGTTAAGGAAGGTAGTCTCCACCTCGTTCTTCACTGCTGCAGGAGGAGCGGAGCCTATTATTATGACATAAAAGGCTTCGCTCTTGTAAGATGTAGTGAAAAAGGACATGAAGTTGGTTGGTGAGAGAAACGGGGATACACAGAACAGGGTTAGATGGAGGAGGTTGATTCGCTGTGGCCATCCCTGAAGGGAGAAGCTGAAAGGAAAAGAAGAAGAGGGCTTTTGGCCACTTGTTCGCCAAAATTTCAGACGCAGAAGAACTTTATGAAGTAATAACTTCAAAAGATTTTCATGATGAGGGTCTTACTGCATCTTGAGTCAAGAGAGTTGGGTTTTCACATAAGTTTCCCTTTAAGAAGTTTTAAAAGTGTCAGTTATTTAACGGGTATTGATCATAGTCCTAACATAGGTCCCAATACATCCTTCCATTGAAGACCCCATATATTTCTGGCTCATAGTCTCAAGGTCACAAGTTATTGAGAGTTCTGTGGAAGTTTTTCTCTGAACAAGTCCAGTGTGTTGCAGAAGATCAAGGCGAGGATTGGATCCTCCTGCTGAAAGGGGAAAAGGCCTCCTCTAATTGTCTGTGCCTGCGTTCGACAGTCTTTGTGAAGGACAGGATGTCTCATTAGGCATTCACACCCAGGGCTCCCTCCAATTGGGCTGCCTACGGAATCTGAAGGCCATGCAATTGTGTAATTTGCACACAAAGTGGTCTGGATTGATCCAAAATAAACCTCTCAACTTTAAATGTAGAAGGAGCAGGGGATGCGAGGGAGGGTATATAATTGCATCATTTAGTGAATTGATTGGCTGAGAGTCGATGGAAGGGAATCAGGAAGCAGCAGATAAACGGTGACAGCAGCGCCTTTTAGAGCAGGGACCCATCGACCACAGAGGCACACACACAAGTTTAAGGCAAAGCCGGACACACACCGGCAGCAGGAGGACACACCTGGAGACGGCAAAACCGAGCCGCACACACACAGAGCCGGACCTGGAAACACACACACAGATTAGAAGGCACAAAGAGAGCTCAGGAACACATCACCCACAGAGCTGCAGGGCAGGACAATGGAAGACGAAGAATTAGAGGTAACAATAGATTTCATTAAGCCAAACTAGACTTAACGAGACAATCGATATGTCATAATTAAAGCAAGGAGGCTGAGAACGACTAAGACTTTAAATGATGACTGCCCTTATTAAGATGGAGCAGATAGTCTGACAACGGAGCTCTATAACTGCCGACCACAGCAGGCCTTTGTGTTCACACAGGCCTTTCACCCAGACACAGAGATAAGAGTGGGCAGGAGGAGAGAGTGGAGATGAGGGAGTAGATCTTTGACTGTTGCTGGGGTACCACGAAAGACCAAATGATGTGTGTTGGGATGTGAAAGATGACAGGTTTTTGTTCATAACCTTTCCATTGTTTCATGTACAGGCACATCTTTCACATCAAAGGCTCTGATGATTAACTTTCTTCTATTGGATAAATTAAGAATAAAGGTTTTCAAGCTGTTTTTGACAACATAAGAATATGGTCTGTTTGAAAAATAAATAAAATGGTATTGTGGCTCGAAACAAAACCATTGAACTGTGCATGAATCTATAGATTCATCAGATCTGAGCAAAATATGTGACATAGACACCTTTTGACTTGTGACTTTTAGTTTCTAAGTTCTGCCTGTGTTGCATGGGTTTACTACAGGTACTCCAGTTTCCTTCCACAGTCCAAAAACAAACACAGGTTGATTGGGAACCTGGGGAAATTGTCCGTAGTTACAGTATGAGTGTGTGTGTCCTGTCCAGGGTGTCCCCCGCCTCTCGCCCGAAGAAACTGGGATAGGCTCCAGCCCCCCTTGCAATCCCCATTTGGAAATAAGAGGCAGAAAAGGAATGAATGAGTGAATTAAATAAAATAATAAATTGATAAAAATATAAAATAAATCACTGGTACATTAAATGTGGCATTTTAATGCTAAACATTTAATTCGAAATAAATAATAAATCTAAATTAAGTAATCACTGAAATATTAATGATGATGATGACTGCAGATGGATAATCCAATGCAGTATTTGACTGTTGCAGCAGGGTACCATAAGGTGATGGAGGAGGCAATAGTGGACAAATAATTTAAAAAGGATGAAATAGAAATAGATTTGAAAACCAAATAACCAACAACCTCTGGAGCAGGAAGATTTTAAGCCTTACTTTTGCTGTGACCAGTTTTTCTTTAGTTTATATTGTAACGTGTGTTCAGGTTAATTTTTCAAGATTTGACACCTTACCATGTAGAGTAAATAGATTCAAAGAATGTTTTGAAAGGTGTATACAAAAATAGCAAAACACGCACATCGCTTATTCATCTCTTCAGCTTAATTATATCTGATATAAGTTTGACGTTCAATTTGATGTCCGGTTCAGTAAAAGTCTACTCCTATTCAACCCTCAACGCAAAGATGTGACTGAACCTCAGGTGGAATGTGTTAATTCATTCTTATATGTAAAATGCACAAAAGAACAGTCCGGTCCAGCTGCTTCTTTTACAGTCATCTCCTCTTTCAGACTCTTTTCATCCATCATTGACCAATTTATGCAGACCAACTTTCCTGGTTAGAAGAAAGGAGGCACATTTTCATCAATGACATGTTAAAGAATACATCAGCTCATGAAGCGGCATGAAGTGACCAATTGAATCTCACTGAGCGCGGTAGAATCAGGGCGGGCTTGTCTTCATTTAATGGACTTTTGTCCGTCATGTAAAACACCACAAAAGAACCTCTTGTCCAGATTCCATTACTGTAGCAGAGTAACTTATGTCACCATGAGTGAACTTAGAAGTATTAACAATGAGTTACGATTTGCCAAGTGTAAGTAAGTAAGTAATGGTTATTTGTAAAGTGCCTCTCTAGACCAGGGTCACAAAGTGCTTTAAGAGTTAAAATACATAATTTAAAAGACACATAAGACAAACACAGGAGTCCCAGAAAATCAGGGAAAAGCCTGCACAAATAAGAAGGTCTTAAGATGTTTCTTGAAGTCAGTAGAATCCATCAAACACAGAGAGAGAGGAAGATCGTTCCAAAGCTTAGGAGCAACAGCCTGGCAGGATTTATCTCCTCTGGTCCGGAAGAGTGTTCAGGAACCATCAGTAGATTCTGATCCACAGACCTCAGAGCCCGAGCTGGGGTGTAAGGCTGGATCAGATCACTGATGTAAGGAGGAGCCTGACCATGAATAGCTCTGAAAGTAAGAACCAGAACTTTAAAGTTGATCCTGAAAGAAACTTAAGGGTTTTAAGGATCGGTGAAATGTGAGTTCTTCTACTAGAGCAGGTCAGAATTCTGGCTGCAGAGTTTTGTATTAACTGCAGGTGAGACAGCTCCTTCTTTTTTAGACACGAAAATAAACTGTTACAATAGTCAAAACGAGAAGAAATGTGTGCAGTGGTTAGCGCATTGCCTCACAGCAAAAAGATGTTTGTAGTTTGTATGTTTTTCCTGTGTTGCGTGAGTTTACTTTGGGGACTCCGGTTTCCTCCCACAGTCCAAAAACATACAGAGGTTGATGGGAACTTGGGGAAATTGTACTTAGGTATGAGTGTATGTGTGAATGGTTGTATGTCTTTGTGTGTCCTAGGACTGACTGGAGTCCGGTTCAGGGTGTCCCCAGCCTCTCGCCCAAATAAACTGTATGGATGATTATAAAATACAGTAGATTCGATGCTCTGTCCCTTTTGAAACCAGCATAGGCTAGTACATTTTTAGAAACACTGATGTCTGATTATTTTTATATATATCCATGACAGGCTCTGAAAAAGTAAGTAAGTATGTAATTATTATTGGTAAAGTACCTATTGAAGACCAGGGTCATAAAGCGCTCAAACAATCAAAAACAATACACAGTTAAAATATCTCTTTTTTAAGGTCACTTTACACCTTAAGAATGATGTCCTAACCTCCATTCCATAGAAGTCAATATCCTCTAAATAGATCAGATGCCTTAATTGTAACTTGGGATAATTATTGAATTAATATTTATAGCATCATACACTGTCATCTTTGACAAATACGCGACATAGCGAAAATAAGAAAAAATTGAATTATCAATTTCTATTGACTTCTAAATATAAATGTTATGATATTGTGTGAAATAGTATTCTACATCCTCTAGGTCTATGGCTGCCAATGCTCTGAACCCTCAGATCAACCTCTGTATGTTTTTTGGACTATTGGAGGAAACCGGAGTGCCCGGAGTAACCATACGCAACACGGTGAGAACATCCACACTGAAAGGTCATAAGTTGTCTCCCCCCAACCAAAAAGTGAACCTGCAACATTCCTTCTGTGAGGCGAGTGCAGTTGAGCGAGAAGTGCGGCTCATTGGATTAGAAGTACATAATACTTCTTCAAAAGATAAATGCATCATAGCTGCATGTCTACGACACAAAGCCGTCTCAGTACTTCAAATGAAAACACTCTCTCTCATCCACTGCTGTAAAGCAGTTTGGCGGTCACATGGGCATTCAAAGACTCTCTAGTGGGTAACATCGTTATGTATTCCTGCGATAAGGAATTGTTACATTTTCATCATGTTGGTGAGTCCGCACTCTCTAACATTTATACATCCATTTAGTTGAACTTGTTTCTGGTTCACCATGGCTGCAGTGTGCTGTGGATGTTACCAGCTAAGTGGGTTAATCTTGGACAGGTTTGTACCGACTTTAATGTCCAATGGACAACCACACAAACTGGCAGACACAAAAATACATGATCGCCATGTGCAAACTTCAGTGTAATGACCTCCAGGACCAAGCTTGCTGGGTATTTCCACTTAAGATAAAAGACTGAATTTATCCTGCTGTTGCGGTCACACCAAAAGAGATTTGGTATCAAGGACCCAAATGGCCAATAGTGCTGGGTGGAAAAAGGATTTCCTGCCATTTAAGTTCAGTGGCAGGATAAAATGATGGACCAGAGAGTCACAATTGTATCTAATTTGTGTATGAGGAAGCAAAGGAAGATTTTAAGACCACCTTCTCTGGGTCCATTAGAGTGTCAATAATTTTACCTCACTGAAAGGGGTTTAATCTGACATTAATAGACTCCAATTTTTTTTATTTTTAAATAGTAATATATTAATTAGCTTCTACCCCGGAGCCAAAATAAATTGACCATTGGTGCACGAAAGGTTGTTGCACACGATAGTGTTTCTATATTGATCGACCTTAGATGTAAATCCGCTGCTTTCAACACATAAATTGCATTTGGTGTGAACGCAGTAAAAATGACCCTGAGCAAGACTAAACACCAGAAAAACATGTATTTTATTTGTTTGTTTTGCCTTTTTCATTGTTAATTTTGTACAATAATCAGATATCTCCTATTGTGTGGAGAACTACAACTTGTTTAATGAAGAGCAGAGATTTGCATCAGATTTGGGTGGGAGTGACTTTTCTAATGGCTCTTCTTAAAAATGAGAACCTTTGAAGGTCCTCCGAGATCAGAAGGCCACGGTATATTTCCCCCGCATCCCCCCCACAAACACACACACACACACACATCTACACGCACACACATCAACACCCACCCCCTCAGTCCCAATGATGAACGACTGCCCCTTGTGAAAAGGGCCCTCTCCAATAAACAAGCTTATCTCTCTTCTTCCTCTCCTGCCTCTACGGTGAATAATGAGCTCAGGGTATCACTGTTAATCACTATAATTGTTAATGTTAAGAGGGGACCGCTTGCTGGTTGCCCCTCGCCTTTATTGATTCAATTTTTTTACATTAAAACGCTGCGTGCCATTGTCAGAGTGGTGGGTCACCATGCTCCCTCCCCTTGGGAAAAGCTAATTAGTTATTAAGCAGCATGTGTGTGTGTGTGTGTGTGTGTACAGAATTGCACAGCACAGCCAAAGCCTGTTATCAGAAGTCTGATAAAGGGAATTGCTTGTCCTATAGTAGTTGTGAGAGGCCATTGCTGGTGGCTATTATACTGAGCACAAAGACACATACTGCTGGAAACACACACATATAAATATCCAGAGAAAACACACTTCCTCTCCCAAAAAAACATTTTTACTAATTGTCTCAGATAAACTCTACATAAACTGACTTCTCGGGAATGACAAAGTTATCCAAAGATAAACCAAATAACATTTTAAACCGATATAATGACTGCTGCATTTTGGCAATTTAGGTTTCCTAACCAGGCACACATAATAAAACACACAAACAAGGAATCATGGGAAATATACTGACATAGCACAAGCACAAAAAATATAGTTTTATTCAGATAAAAAGTCTAATTTAAAAGAGGTACAGACACATTCTATGGCATATAGAAACCATTTTAAAAAGTAAAATTTCAACCAAAATAATTTACCCTAATGTCAAGATGTTCCACAATAGATATAAATCAAGCCTCAAATATGTGATATGTGTGTGTCAAAGGACGGAGCAAGAAACAAGAGAACACACACATTTAAAACTTGGATGTGAATTGCAGTTCTAGGGGATTAAATGATTCAGAAAAAGATAGAAGGTTGTGGGTTTTTATTTTGTAAATCATATTAAATTATTAAACTATGAAACTATTCAATAAAAAAGCATTATATGTATTTTTTTTATAAGTAATTCTCACAATAATGAATATTGTTTTATTTCATGTACAGTTTAAAGATCATCAATGATGGATGGATGAAACTAATAAAATGTTGCTTTCTTTCGATTTAATTTTTTCTTTTCGGGAAAAAGGAAAAATATCGATGGTATAAACTGGGACCATGTCATGACTGACAAATAGTGGCAACTGTAACTCGAAAAAAATGTATATTTATGTAATTCTAAGTGAGTGTAAGGAGGGAGAGGAGGAGAAACTAGAGAGATGGACTTACGACCGGGAGAAATTAGGAGTGCAAGTTGGTGAAAAAAGACACATACATGTTTATGAATGAGTGTGCTCCAGCTGAAGAAGCAGTTAGTAATGCTTCTCTTCAATCATCCATCCATGGTCAAAGAGCAAGAGGGATCAAGAGGAGTGTGTAGGAATGAAAGAACAGGTGGAGATGACTGACAGACACATGATAGTGTGAAGTGAAGAGCTTTATTCGACAGTAAAACCTTGAGTCGAGACAACAGCTCTGACAAAAAGACAGTAGCTTGTGGCAGAGATGAAAAAATTGAGATTTGTCATATGGAGCGACTAGCATGAACGTGGAGAAGCTTAGAGATGTAGAGAGTAATCGGGGCCAGACTTTGTATGGTGTGGACAGTGAATGGATTTATTAATATGACATAATCTTTGCTTTGTTTAGCATTCTTTTTCAATCCTGACAACAATCCTCAAATCGGGTAGCTTTACATCACAACAACATTGAAAATATTCAGTCAACTTATGAATTTTAGTACAACAACCGTCATTCATGACAATATTCTTTCTTTTTACCCAAAACTGCTGTGTGAAGTGCTGAAATGGGGGAATATTTTTGTATGCCCTTTATAATACACTGTTTATAATAAATAATAACATAAAGGAGGTATTCCCTATTTATAGTCCATTTTACAGCTGTTAAAAATATCAGAGAGTGTTAGAGTGTCCTCATGTGTAAAATAAACTCTACTTAACTCAAGAAACTCATCTTCAATGAGTGTACACTTATTCGGATGTTGTGAAAACATATCGAATATAAAGTTGCATCTGCGTAATGTCCTAAAATTGTATTTTTGCGAAGACAGGTTGGATTGGTTGTGTTAGCCATGATGCTAAATGAATACAAATCAAACAACGCCTGTCAGCGAATCAGCAAAGATCAACCCAACATTGTTTGTCCAATCAGTAACAAGCTAAGAATGTTCAGCCTCCTCCAATTACATGAAACCAACTTTTGTCACTCTAGACTCCTTTTTTATTTAGTTGTGTATAGCTTAATGTTGTTGTGTATAGTTCATTGTAGGTCTGTATAGTTTAATGTAGTCGTGTATAGTTCAATGTACAATATGTGTGTATTGTTACAGTTATCTAGTTGTGTATAGTTCAATGTATGTACAGTATGTGTAAAGGTTAATGTAGTTGTGTATAGTTTAATGTAGTTGTAGCAGTGGTTGCCTGCAGTCCAAGAGGTTGCAGGTTCAATCCCAGCTCCAGACAAGCTTGTGTGGTTGTATCCCTGAGCAAGACACTTTACCCTGATTGCTCCTGATGGCAGACTTGGCGCGTGTGTGCAGCCTACTCCCATCAGTTTGTGTAAATGGCTGTCAAAGCGCTTTGTGACCCTGGTCTAGAAAGGCGCTATATAAATAGACATTATTATTATTATTATTATAGTTGTGTGTAGTTCATTGTAGGTGTGTATAGTTTAATGTAGTTGTGTGTAGTTCATTGTAGGCGTGTATAATTCAATGTAGGTGTGTGTAAAGTTTAATGTAGTTGTTTATAGTTTAATTTAGTTGTGTATAGTTTAATGTAGTTGTGTAAAGTTTAATGTAGTTGTGTAAAGTTTAATGTAGTTGTGTATAGTTTAATGTAGTTGTGTGTAGTTCATTGTAGGTGTGTATAGTTTAATGAAGTTGTGTATAGTTAAATGTAGTTGTGTACAGTTTAATGAAGTTGTGTATAGTTTAATGCAGCTGTGTAATTTAATATAAGTGTGTATAGTGTAATGTAGTTGCGTATAGTTTAATGTTGTTGTGTATAGTTTAATATTTTCGTGTATGGTTCATTGTAGGTGTGTATAGTTTAATGTAGTTGCATATAGTTTAATGTAGTCGTGTATAGTTTATTGTAGTTGTGTATAGTTCAATTTAGTTGTGTATAGTTTAATGTAGTTGCGTATAATTTAATGCAGTTTTTTATAGTGTTCTATAGTCGTGTATAGTTTAATGTAGGTGTGTATAGATTATTGTAGATGTATATAGTTTAATGTAGTTGTGTATAGTTTAATGTAGTTGTGTATAGATTATTGTAGATGTATATAGTTTAATGTAGTTGTGTCCAGTTTAATGTAGTTGTGTATAGTTTAATGTAGTTGTTTATAGTGTACTATAGTTGTGTATAGTTTAATGTAGGTTTATATAGGTTAATGTAGTTGTGTACAGTTGAATGTAGTTGTGTATAGTTTTATGTAGTTGTGTATAGTTTAATGCAGATGTGTATAGATAAATGCAGGTGTATGATTTCATATAAGTGTCAATAGTTTAATGTTATTATGTATAGTTCAATATTGCTGAGTATAGTTTATTATAGTTGTGTATAGTTTAATGTAGCTGTGTATAGTTTAATGTAGGTGAGAATAGTTAAATGTAGGTGTGTATAGTTTAATGTTGTTGTCTATATCTTAATTTAGTTGTGTATAGTTTAATGTAGCTATGTATAGTTTAATATAGTTTATGTATAGTTTAATGTAGTTGTGTATAGTTTTATGTAGATGTGTATAGTTTAATGAAGCTATGTATAGTTTAATTTAGTTGTGTATTGTTTAATGTAGTATGTATAGTTAAGTGTAATGTCGTGAAGCACATTATCTCTTTATCACTTAACCTGTGTATTTCCTCGTATTCATCCTTTATTTTGTTCCAACGCTTCATAAATTCTGGAGGTTGAAAACATGTTTACATCATCTGATGTGTACACGCTTTACAGAAAGCAACACTTCAATCGTCACATCCGTCCCTTGATGTAGTTAACAGTCATAGCCACGTCAGTGTCATCTAGCGATTTCAAACTATTATAAAGTGGTTAGAAAATATACTAGTAAGTCTTGAACGAAGCTAAATGGTTTCGACAAAACAATTTGTCAATAATGATTTGATGGGAACATCTTGGGGCATTTTAAATCGAAAAGGAAACTAATTTATTATTAAATCTACAGCACACCCTTTACATTTGAACGCCTGGAAATGAGCTGAACCAGAAATGATCTATTCTGTTTTAGTGTTTGCACCTGGCTGGACGTTGCAGAGGTGAAACCATCAGTAGCACTAAGTGTATTCCTTATACACACAGTACAGCCCAGTGCTCTTGCTAATAAAGTCCAGTCCACATTCACACAAACCATTGCATTTAGGGCTAAATGCTCCAGTCCAGGACCGAGCAGGCCAATTCAGTACAGTTCAGAGCTGCGATACGGCCCAGATGAAGGCAGGAGGAAGTGATTTTAATTAAAGATAAGTTGCTCAGTGTGTGGCTGCATTGAGCCTGTTAATCTGAATCCAATAGGCTGGATGTAGCAGCGAGGTGGCCCTTGTAAAGCACCGGCTCTATTGAAGTCCACTGCATTTCATTTGGCCAGGAATCAATGCAGATTGACATCACTTAACATGCAAATGGTGCTCGGGTCAACCGGCGGCTTCCTGCCCACTGGCTGTGGTCCAACATCCACACCTCAACTCTTGCTTTTCACCTCCGTCAACTTGTTTTTGCTCCACATTCCAACCCCACCACCTCGTCGACCTCATCCTCCATCTTGCCACGCTTGTAAAAAAAAAAAAAAAAGAAGAAGTCATATTCAGGATATTCGTCCATTTAAAAATATGAGGAGATAAAAGACTATTGATTGCTTGATAAACTGCCGCTGATGGCGACACAATGTGAAGGTAACGTCTCGCAGATGCCGGTGCGTTGGCTCGCCGCGGGCGCTATATCGAAGATGCAGTGGATCAATAAAATGGGTTTTAGCGTGTCGGCCCCGTAGCCATCCTTCCAATTACACATTTCCAGCAGCTCGGCTGAGCGCAGCTCTTTGTTAACGCCTTAATGGATCATCTCGGGGAAGTGTCCACACACAAACACACACACACAGACACAGCTTTACAAGGTAAGCATTCTCAAATTGATTTGTTAAACAGCGTTTTGAGCCCCGGCGCTCTCTGCAACTGTGTAATTACTGTGAAAGCTGACGCTGTATCAATGTATTTGGGCGCGCGTGTGTGCGGCATTTGTGTGTCTGTGGATAATTTCGTCAAGCCGCGGCACATTTGTGTGTGTGTAGCAATTTGCAGGTGTGTGTAATTAGGCATCAGTGGGCATGTCAGCGGGCCTCCTGCTCAATCTTCAAGTGATTTTATTCATGGAAAACTAATCAGAGCTCTTAAAGATTAATCAAATTCATGCCATGTAAATTATAATTATAATTTGATTTCATCCAATGATAATGAATGAACAAAAACATTTTTTTTTTAAAGGATAATATTTAATCTACACACCTAACAGTCTTTGAATGCAACAACATGCGCAACACAAATAACCAGATCACTTTAAAAGCGTTGGGTCGTAAGCATCATCAAGGGGTTCTCCTAAGAGGCCCTCAAATTTCACTCATTTTCTACTGCCCCTCATGTTGATTAATGGTTAGAATTATTTTCTGAGAATTCTGTTCCTTTTTAGAGTTATAGGCAAACATGTATATCCATTCTAATAAGGCGACTCATGCTCAGTTGTCTTCATCCTTGTCCATAAAGACTCACTCAAAAACATCCAAATACCTCCATGGTGTATTGAAGCCTCGACATGAGGAAATTTTCCGAAAACAAAACTTAAACAAGTCTGTATTTTAGGCTTTTAATTAGCAGATGTTGCTAGGCTAAGACAACCACTACCACCAACACTACCAGGGAGTAAGATTATTTACCCGGAGTAGTCAGTGTAGGCTTATTATCGATCAGCTAGCCTAACCTTTAGTCAACGTTATGGTGAGTAGAAAATGAGTGACGTTTTTTATTTTGGGTGAACGAACCCTTAAACAAATTTGAAAACCAAATTCTAATATTTAGTCCAGTCTAATATCTTGTTTGGATTCATTAACAATGTTGCTCTTCACCGGAATGGGTAATTGGACTCAAACTACGCACCCCTTCCCCAGCCAAACCTTGTTCCCACCACAATAAGTGGGACCATTGAATTGTGGGTGAAGACATTGGCGCTGTGGCTCTTCGGACATAGACTGTCACTCCTCTGGCCAGGAAGAAGCTTGAGTTGTTGATAGAAGTACCAACTAGATATAGTAGCACCCACCTCAAACCACAGTTCCCCTGACTCTGATCCTATAAACTGGGCTTCACCCTTGTTGATGATAGGGTGTTTTCCTTCCACCTCAAAGTTAGGGTACATGTCCGTACTGTCACTTTATCTATGTGCCTAATGGCAGTTCAAAGTAGCTGCTCTGCTCGGAGACACCCATGTGGGCACTAACAGTTTGACTACAGAAGGTGTTATCGGGAGGTTATCTCCAATCTCAACCTGAATAATTGGGTTATTGGACTTCTACACTCAACAGTGGTATAGGAATTCAATTCCCTAATTTCCTTGAAAGGGGCCACCAAGAATGTCATTAATTGTGTTTTATACACCTTTATTTTTTGATACAATATAAGTATTCCTCCAATTGTTGTATTTATATTGACTTCCTGAGGCAATGCATGTAATTAATTAAATAAATAAATACAAAATCGTGGTATAGTTATTTATGATCTTTGACCTTATGAATACATGTCAAAGGGCTGCACTACACCCCAGGTCTGGTCCATGTTTGAGCACATGGGTGTCCAAGAGTTCAATGATAAACCATGTCTTGTAAAGTAAACTTTGTAAAAGATCTGCCATACACTAACCTGGTCACCACCTTGACCTTGAAGGCCCAAACATGTAGTGACTGTATGTTGGGAATGTCAGACTCTGAAAGATCGTCATCTAAGACGGCAACAGTTTAACAGTATAAGGAGGGACATCAAGTCCAAATGGACTCTGTGCTAAAGCTTGGAGAACTATTAAGCTTACTTAGGTTACTAAGTGTCTTTTCATTTACAGGGTTTTTTACCTTTACATTTTTTTATTTGATCTTAATTATTTCCTGTTCGTTGTGTATCTCATGTTAACTATATAAATGATATAAAGACAAACTGGACATTTATATTTCAAGATTAAATGATCATTTTTATCATTACTATTTTTTATTAAGCTAATGTTTCAGGTTATCTTTGGAACATTTTTAATTACCGTGTGTGTAGTTATTCTTACCAGTTGTAGTTGTCTGGCACTATGCAGGATGAACACAGAAACTTGAACTTAGCTTTTTGTAAACATGATGAGTTTTTATTTTATGACTTCTCGAAAGTGTTTTGGGTGCTCATCAGGTGTATTTTGGACATACCACTACTTTAATATTTGACTTCTAGTATCTTTACTTTTGCAGCATTTGAGATGTTCATCTATCAACTTTTAACAGAGTTGAATTTGTACAGTTTGTTCTCCCTGTACCTGCCTGAGGTACAAGAGTTCCCTTAACCTGGAATCAAACCTACATCTTCTTGGTTGTGAGACTGAAATAATACCTACCATCCACTGCACTGTCCACTGCACTGTCCACTGCACTGTCCACTGCACCGTCCACTGCACCGTCCACTGCACTGCCATCACTTGTGTTATATTATGCTATTATCAGTAATTACATCACTGTCGCTGTTTAAAAACTGCATTATTGTGGATGTAGATTGGGCGACTTTGACATCATGTCTTGTTTTAGAACTCTTATTAACTATTTATCTAGTCTTTATCTCATCTGTTGCAAGGCTATTTTATATCAAATAGCAACATATTATTATTATTAAGAACCAATGAAAAGTTTAACATCACAGAATAACAATATTTTATTTTTAAATATAATTTTTTTAAAAATATATAATATATTTAAAGAATGAATTTATCAACTTTGTCATATTCTAGGGACTTTAATATGAAGACAAACTTTGATTTATTTATTTATAAACAGTGGTTGAAAACTACATTTTTCTGCCCTCGTATTGTGGAGCTGGGAAGGTTCGCTGCCGAAGTAAGCACACCTGAAAATGTGTGTGTTTGCTCGGTGAAAGACAACAGTCTAAAGGATGAAATTGGAGAGATTAGCATGGTCTGCTCTGCTTTTGATTAGTTCTGACTGGAAATCTGCCTGATCCACAAGGGGCCCCTCAGCAGCTGCGACCCTGCTGGTGTGTGCGCTTCCGCGAGCGCACGCCTCCTTCGGCTGCGTTTCGCACCAGGCCCAGAAATTGAATTGATATTCTGTAAACCTGATTTGGGGATAACGTGATGTGACAGCGACAAATGCCTGGCGGAGAACGGTTTTCAAAGCCGCTCCAAATAAAAGTTATTACAGTGTAAATGTGCATTTCTTTGTCTTGGGGGCCCGGCAGGCGCCCCTCCTTTCTCGCCGTATGACTTTATATGGCTTGAATATGGATCCATTTCCTGGGTAATTGAATTGATACTGTCATGCACGGGGGCAGTGCCACATTGCTCTGCAGGGCGGATGGACTGTCTGATTGAATTGGATAGGGGGGCGAAAGGCCCTTCTGCTGGTCGTGTGTGACTTTGTGTGTGTGTGTGTGCAAAGGGGTTGTCAGCAAGCAGTCATAAGAAAGACACACCTCAGTGTTCACCTGATTACTGTCACACAGCCAATTGTCTCTCCAATAATCTGGTGCCACCAACCTGCAGACGCACACACACACGCTCACACACACACATTCTATTTCGCTCTCTCTCTCACACACACACAGACATGGATAGGGGTCAGGCAAAGAAGCCATTTCCAATTCCAGGGCAGGCAGGCAGGCGCGCCGTAGATCTGCTACATATTAATTTTGTCCCGGCTGAGATTTGCTCCTATTCAGTTAGAGCCGATTGATGAGAGAGCAGAGAGGATCAGACGGCTGCTCATTCGCTCTCCTCACCTCTGATTAGAAACACTGCTGCTGTCACTGCACTATTAGTAGGAAGAGAGGGAGAGATGCAGCTGCTGAAGATATGAGAATGACTGAGAGGGGAAGAGATAAACGAGCGCCGGCACTTTAGAGAAAACAGGTAAAAGAGAAGCAAGAAATAGTAGGAGGTAGAAGAGAGAGTGGGTGAGGAAACGTAGGGGAAGGGGAGGGCAAGTTTCTCTCCTTCACCCATTGGCAGCATTTATGTCTTTAGCGGTATCACATAATATATTCAAAGTGTAATTTGTTGTGGGTGGACTTTTAACCTTCTGCTTTTATTTTGGTTTTATTTTGTTAACTTCCTTCTGGAACCCTTTCTCTTCCTGCTAACTTAAGTTCTACAGGTAATAGCACAAATCCGCAACACGACCAGCTGTTAGTGTCAATCCAACCACTTTAAAATCTCCAGGATGTAGTGAATTGGTATTGGTCATTTTCAGCTGCTTGTTTGCATAAATAAAGACAAGATTTATTCATTTTGACAACAATTAAGTTATACTTTTGGTGGTTAAGGAGCGGGGGGTTGCATGGCGGAAGTCTCTTGTAACTGCAGCTATTGAGAAGGCAAACAATTCAATATAAATAATATAAATAAACACCTTTTAAGAATCTCTGTTATCACTTTGATCATGTGTGGAGGGAACCGAGAAACCCGGAAACTTCATCTTTTGGGTAAAAAGTTGGTCAGCTCCTCCTCCCTGTGTATAGTTATTATGGTAGCTTAAATTAATTGTTTTTAATTTATGAATGATTTATTCGCCCTTACTCATATCTAATGTAGAGGTCAAAGCTGTTGTTAATGATGTCATAACTACAGTCATATCCTTTACATATATGTATTTAAACTCAGGTATAAATGAACATAAGTGACCCTTTTCCATTCACAGATTGATCACAAAGGGAAATAAAAATGAGCTTTAACATCAAATAAGTAATAATATTAAAAATGAACATGAGTAATGCAGAATACGGGACTAAATGATAAACATTTCTTAATCTCAAATAAATCTTGTCTAATTAACTGAAAGTTGTTCAAATACAGTGTAAATAGCTTGGACACAGTTTGATTTTAGGTTATGATTTCGTTTAACTACTGGCTAAAATGTTTGATTCAGTTCTATGTATGGAAGTAATGTATCTTTTTTTTTAAATTATTGTTTATTATATTATTTTTACAGATTAACCAAAACTGATGTTAAGACAAGAAAAGATTGAAATAAATAAATAAACATATTCAAATTAATATTTAATATTTTTTAGAATATTCTCCTCATAGTTTGTTAGCCATGTTCTCATGTCCTCAATCTTCATCTCTGTGACTCAAGCTTCTGCTCCAGACGAGGCTCTCCTTTCACAGTGATCTCCTTCCACAAACCCCGTCTTTCACGCTGGAAGTATTTGATGAGACTCATTTTGCTGCTCGACTGGATTGAAGTGAACAGTTCACCCGCGGACATATTTAGTACAAATGGATTCAGCAAACCTTCTCCACATACACACATTTCAAAGCGACAAAATGACAGAATGTCGTTCGCTCTGAAACAAACATCATTTATTTGCTGCGAGCACGAAGACGAGCAGGAAATGGTTCATTAGACCGACTCTCCAGCATCAGCAGCAGCAGCAGCATCTTCAACTTAAACACATCATTAACACTTATCAGCTAAATGCTGGCAGCTTTAACTTAAACACTCCTCCCGTCCTACAGTCACTTTGGCCCATAATTGTGTCCACAGCGCTAATGGAAGCTGCTGTAATAAGAGTTGCTTTGTGTCACGATGCTCCGCCACCATCTAATGGTGTAAAAACTTAACGATCGTTATCACACGGCTCTTTCCATTTTGTGATTCCTACCCTTCCATCTCTGTCGGCTCCTTGTCTCCAGTCATTAAAGTTGTCTATTAAAAGACGTCTGAGTGTACTTATTAGCTTCCCTCCACAGCTAATGCCCCATTCACAAAATAAGCACCTTTTACTGAATTAGCTAGCTTGATGTACCAATCACTGGAGGCGTTGTTAGCAGCATCATTAACCTTTTAACTCTTACACTAATTCTCTGTGCGTGTGCACGTCTACACGTGTTTGCTTATGAATAGGCTTGGAGTGTGCATCCGTGTGTGTGTGTGTATCCATGTTCACAGGAGTTTGGAATTAGTGTGTTTCAATGAATATGAATAAAAATGTAGAAACCATAAGTTTACATTGACTTTTCTACTGTTGTGTCCCATTTCCTGCTTGTTGCTCCTTGTCTGACAGTGTTGTGTTCAACTGTCTGTGCCCAACAACTACTCGTAGGAAATTAGCTTGTAGACCTTATTTGAATGTTTGTTGGTTGCAAAATGCATCCTGCAGAGGTAGAACAAGCCATTTGCACAATTGGTACCAGGATCCCATTTTGAATTTTTCCTCAAGATTTTCTCAATTATTCCTCAAGAATTGTTTTGGGAGAAATTACATTTTTACTCCAATTCCTTTTATTTGTGTGACATTAAAAAGTTTTCACAGCCATGTTTTCTACACATGTTGCGGGGGTTTACTCCAGTTTCCTCCCACAGTCCAAAAACCTTCAGATGTTGATTTTGAACTTGGGGAAAATATCTGTGGGTATGAGTCTTTGTGTCTTTGTGTGCCCTACTACAGATTGGTGTCCTGTCCAGGGTGTCCCCAGCCTCTTGCTCGAAGAAACTGGGATAGGTTCCAGCCCCAACGCAGGAATTCTGGTAGAAAATGTAAGTAAGCAAGTAATTTATTTGTATAGCGCTTTTCCAGACCAGGGTCACAAAGCGCTTAAACAATCAAAACAATATTCAATAAAGTATATACTTTAAAGGTCAAGATAAAACTGATAACACAACAGGAGTTCCAGAAAATCAGGGAAAAGCCTGAACAAATAAGAATATCTTAAGATATTTTTTGAAGGAGTCAGTAGACTCCTTCAAGTGCAAAGAGAGAGGAAGATCGTTCCAAAGCTTAGGAGCAACAGCCTGGATGAATGAGCTTCCTGGAAAAAGCTAGACATCTTAGAAAGGAGCCACATTAATGTGAGACCCCATTTTCTCTTCCTTGATTTACAACGAAAACCCCTAGGATCTTTGGATCCCCTTGTTGACTCCAGGTCTCAATGGTCATCTACAAAACTGTATACTGGTGAATCTACTGTTCCTACCTGCATGGCCACAGATGATTGATCATGACCTAAAGTAACAAGATCTCAGGGTCAAACTGCAATAACTTGTCTCGTGCTTGTCACTCTATATCTACGCGAGATAGAGTGAAAAGGACGGTCGTCAGGGAGATGCATGGAGCAGAGACACTGATCTGCGTTGAGAGGAGTCCGTGGAGGTTGCTCGAGCTACACCTCAGATTCTGCCAGGAAGAGCTGTATGATGAAGCACGGGAGAAGAAAATCTGGGCGTCACGTGTGAAGCTGCTGGCCTGCTACCTGACCCCTGATTAAGCAGAAGATGACTTATGTCTGATTCACACGGGATAAATATAACCTGTGGATCATTCTGGAGAATGTTTGAGTCTAAATCCCGTGCGAATGCGCCATGTCTGTGATTTGTACTGCACTATGTAATGTAATAATTCCGTCGCAAATGATCTACTGTAATTTGCCAAACACAGTTGATAATACTAATCCCGTGTGAATCCGAATGTCTGTGTTTGTAATTCTGAATGCTGCATATATGCCACTGTAACGGACTTCTAGGCACTCGGCATTTTGTTAATATTTACTTCCTCTGTTTTATTTTGAAGGGGTTGAAAAGGAAGTAGATGTAGTTCGTTGTTGTTGGGGGCCTGTTCCACATGACGAAAGTAAAGAAGACGTGCGCTCTGCACAGCTACAAACTAAGTTCCAGCCTCGTTGTTTCCCAGACGAATACACTTGGTTACACTACTGTAACAGAATGTCTCTTCTGAAAGAATAATGTTGGGGGAAATTTGTGGGCTGGGCAGCGCTCTTGCTGTTGACAGCTTCACAAGTTGGGAAACGAAAGAAAATAAACATGTGTCCACTTTATCTTCTTTAAACGAAGAACGCTTGGTTACACTAACTTTCTATTTCAGTAATTGCGCTCCTTTTTACATATGTATCTCTAGGTAATGTCAGTAAAAAATACTATTTTCAGACATCACTTATCCCGTGTGAATGCACTCGAGGTCCCCAGGTAATACTTATCCCGTGCGAATATGGTTAAGGCGAAACATCAGACATTTATAATTTTTTTAATATAGTAATTTTAAACTTTTTTCTTCCATTTGTATTTAGTTTTTCTGCTGTATTCTTTGATTTATTTGTATGCATATAGTTATGTGTGCATATATAGGGCAGGTGAGGTTTCTTGTATAGGTATGTATTCGTATCTTTGAATAGAACCTAATTAAATACAATAGATTGAAAACTATTCTGTTTAACTGAAAACTGTTTAACTGAAGCGTCGGACCATCACCCTCAGATGTTTTAAGAACTTGACTTTCTTTCCCAAACTCGTTCTTGATGCGCTGCCTCCATTTTACCAGTGTAAAAACTAGTACGGCAGAAAAAAAAATCCACTTCAATCAGACCAGCATATTACAAAGGTCTCAGATTACAGCACAACTCTGGCTGTACTTTAAATCCTGTAATACAGGCTCAAATGAAATCCATTTTGTGCTCCGATGATCTTTCTAGGCAATGTTCAACATGGTCAGTGAAAGAAAGAGAAATGGCCATGTGTCTGCCATTGTTAGCGTGCCACCCACAGCCAGCGCGCACACACACACACACACTCACACACACGTCCTGGCTGGGCGAAAAATGAGCTGCTAAAAAACCCTGGAGAGAGGAATGAGATGCCGTTTTTCCATTTGTAGTAGCATGATAGCGCAAAGGAAAGAGACAAAACATTATTTGAAGATAGAAGATACACCGAGTGTGATAAGAGACGAGTGCATGTGTGTGTGTCTAAGAGTGTGTGAATCTTTTCATCATCCATGGTAACTTAAATGCTAGATGGAGGCCACACGCAGGCCTCAGTGCCGCTGTACCCCAGATGCCTTCTGGGATTGTAATAATTCATGGAGTCAGCCAACTGCTCGCTTGACCAGACAAATGGAATTATGGTGGCCAAAACGCCACTGCTGCACCCAGTGTGTGTGTGTGTTTGTGCTTCTGTACGGTTGTGTGCTTAAGGGGCACTCGACCACTCAGAGTAAAAGAAATACTGCTCTAAGCTGTAACCCGATTTCATGTGTGCATGTCACTGCAAGGTCCCTGATCGGGGATTCCATAAACTTACATGGTTAAACAATGTCAGTCAATTGGTTTTAACACACTTGTTGACTTTTTTGCCACAAGCTTAAGGCATTGAACTCAGTTTGGTGTGCGTTTTTACTGTTTATCCACAGACTCCCTACTTTTTTAAAGCCTGTTTTAACCCTTGTGTTGTCTCAGGGTCAAGGTGAACGACCTCCCTGGCTTCCAGAAATACATATGCAGTTTTGGAGGTTGTTCATCTTGGCCTTAAGACAACACAGGGGATACCAAAAACGCATTTGTTTTTGAGCCAACAGGTCACCATGACGCTGAGATAACACAAGGGTTAAATGCTCTGGATTTTTCACATATTTTGGATACATTTTTTTTAAACCGCTGATTTTAGTGTTTTAAAATATTATCTAATAATGTCAAATATTTTCTCTAGTGTTGCCTCGCGTGAGCCCAGCTAGTTGGGACTGCAGGATATGCTGGACTAGTTGTGCTCTAGATTGAACAAGGGTACCAAATTGTTTTTGCACCACAGAACCCTTTAATGTCACCATTACTCACAGTCTGACCCAAAGATAAAAATTGTAAAAAGAGTTTGTGTCTCACTAATTTTCACTAGTTTTAGACTAATGTTACTTCAGACAAAAATCCATGTTTATTCCAAACAAATCACATTTCAGACAGTAATAATCAATAAAACATAAATATTGAGTCCAGAAAATACATTCTGTAGTCCAGAGTTCAACAAAAATCAAGTTATACAAATAGTATTAATATTGTTAAAAACGAAAATTCATTAAAAAAAAAAGTTTCAGAACTGTCAAATAAACAATAAATTATTAAAACAAACAAACAGGCAGAGCACATGGCATGTAATAACGAAAAAAGTCCAGCAGAGGCACCAAAAAAAAAAGAGTCCAACCCTTAACCCTGACATTTATTTTGCTTTTGAGCCTTATTGAAGAAATCCTACCCACCTGACTTACCCAGGAAGGTCATGTATATCAGCTAATTTATAAAATAAAAACAAACTGTATGAATGTATTTGAATTACAAAAATGGTAGGATTAACAACTGTCGAGCTGGAAATATATTTTATCTGGCCAAACTTGAAAGAAATGTAAAATAAAATGAACTAGTATTCACTATCTTCTTAAGTGACCATAATCTTGACAATGGTATCATTTTAAATACATTATAAGTTGTAAGCGTCCTCCCCTTTGCCTTCGCTTTTTAGATATCCCACGCTGACCATAATCTTCATAATCCAGATCCATCTGGACCATTGAGAAGAAGCAGCACCAGGTCACAATTATTTAAGATTACCAGCTATCTAATCTTCTATAAACTTGGAAATATATGCCACTTTCTTTCAGCAAGTCAGAGCCTCAAGAGGAAACACAAATGCGTTCTTCCTCATCGTCATCTCTCCGTCTCACATCTTTCTTTTGCTCTTCCTATATTCATCTCTTTCCAAACTCATTCATTTTGCGTCTCGGGGGCTCCCGTGCTGCCTCCTTTCGCCGTCCCCGCATGTTCTCCTCCCATGTCTCATCATCACTATTTTAGCTCCGGCACAGATAGCATCGTTGCTTTACTGCCGCGCCTGGCTGACAGTCTGCCTGTCCTCGCCGCAGGCTTTAAACACACTAAATCAAGGCCTGAAAGAAATAGATATTTTGCGACAGAGATAAGCCCATTTCCTGCCGAGTATTCATTGAAATGATATAATAACTGACATGGATAGTGGCGCGCGGGCAGAGAGAGGAAAAAGCACAGAACGAAGATAAATAAGGTATTTGCAAGTTTCCCTTTGTAGCGTGAAGGCGTCTTCTCTTTTTGAGGAGAAGAAGGGGGTGAGGGATCTAAACGTAGACAGGGGAGGTGGTAAATTGAATGCCATGAGCCGTCTGAGCCCCTCTGTCTCTAAAAAGAAATTCAATTAAAGTGTATTGGAGGGTTGTGAATGTGGCAGAAACTGGGCTCCCAGTGGCTGATAAGAGCCGGTCCTCTCAGCGAGCAAAGCCCGATCACTGGCTGCTAAATGTGTAATCCCCTGCAAACGAACAATATGGAGCCGAGTCCGATTCAATACGGCAGCAGCCAATTCCACACATTAAATCAACGCAGGGGGGCAGAGATGTGGCGCGCCGCCGCTAACGCACTTCCTGCGGCTTAAGCCACACACAGAAATCAGAAAACGAGGCCTCTGACAATGTCTCCTATCTACCCGGCGACACAAACACCGAAATACACACACAGGCGCACACCTACACACACACACACCATTGTATAAAAGCTCCCTTGGGAAGTGATTTCAGTCCTTTCAGTGTTAAGTACCTGCCCCACTCTTGCTAATACCATCACTAATACTGGAATTACGTCTGTGTGTGTGTGCGCACGCATGTGTGTGTGTTAGTTGTTGTTTTAAAAAAAAAAGAAGATTGACAAAGCTCAACATTTTTCACAGATAAACAAACATTTTATAGGTTTAAGTAAGGGTTACATCACAGTAAAGGAAACAGGGAAACCAGGGCGATTTAACTCGTGATGGCCTGATTTTTGAAAGGAAGTCCTGTGGGATGGTCAACCCCTCTACTTCTATTTCCTGTTTGATGTTAGGCGATCAGATGGTAAATAGTTACACGTTGTTATTAATCATTTAATATTCATGTATTGAAATAAGAAAGTAGTTTTGTTATCGGCATGTTATACTTGTTGATTGGAACAAAGAAACATATGTATGGGATTGTAGAATATTGGAAAATTTGAAAAAGATATTTTCCAGCCCATTTGTCGTAAAATTTGTCAATTTTATGTTGCTATGAGAGTGCGATCTAAACTGGAGCTCCATGACATACCATAAAAAATAAGATAAAAGGGGAGCAAATCTGCGAAACTACCGTTTTAACAGCTGTTCTATAATGCATTCATTTTTCATTGATAAATGCGCCAAATAGGTCAGAATAGCCACGCCCCTCTACTTATAACATGCTGAAAATATTACTCACATTGTGGTTACAAAGAAACAAGCTCAGAAGTATTGGGACGTAACGCTACTCACTTGAAACTGACTGTGTATTGTACTTATTGACAAATAATTTTAACTTTTTGAAGCACTGCTTGCTATTGATGATAAAATTCAAAACAATTTACTAGTAACAGGCAGCAGCTCTCAATAAGGAGCTCACTATGTAGGTTAACAATGTGTCTATTTTTGGTTAATATGTGGATTGTGCTGAAGACGATATACATACAGATGTAAATAGTGTAGTGTTCAGCTGCAAATGCAGGGCAATAGGATTGTCCAATACATTTGAAATTAATTACATTTGAATTACTTAATTTAACCTCGAGGGACTAACCAAGACTACTTCCACTTTACCAAAGAATTTATCCAACAAATGTGTCTCCAGCCAGATCTGGTGGCAAAGTCGATATCATTAGTTGTGGCAAGAATTAATTCCAATGCAGTCGGTTCGAAATATACTTCAATTGACTGAGGGACAAACCTGCTGCTAGATTAAAGTGACTAATAGGTTGCCAGGAATTAAAGCTCATTAATTAATAACAAGAGATACACAAAAGACCAACATTACCACTATCAGGGAACACACGAACACAAGCACACACACACACACATGCAGACGACCACCACCCCCAGCGTCCAATTATTAATTAATGGAAGTGAAATCTATGAATTACTTGCTCCATTATGTAGTTTAGCAGCCTCAATTTGCATTGTTGCCTGTTTCTCTCGGGCGGCAGATTAAAGTGACTATTTGAAATCAATTTCTCTAATAACAGATCTTAATGAGCTCATCAATTAAAGCTTTGTTAATGGCTTGTTACCACTCCGGCGTTGGGAAGGACTGGGAGTTGTGTGTGTTTACACATCCAAGAATATTCATTCATATTCTACAATTCTGTTTCTCCCAGACTGTAATTGACAAATAGAAAACGTGGTTCAATCTTCCCGAAGCTTTGATGTATGTACTAACACGCTGACATAGGCACACGGGGGTTGAAAGGCAGCGACTCTGTTTTGAAATGTATTTGGAGGAGTCTTTATGCAAATGAGAGTGATAATGGGGTGCAGCATTGAGGCTGAGATTTCCATAAGTTAGGCTGCTCACTGGGGCATTTCCCAGGATAAAGAGAACATTAGCACACACACACATACACAGACAAACATAATGACCTACGGGACGACCCTGTCTCACTATGACCCTCGACCACGCCCCTTCTAGGTGTAGCTACATGCTTGAGTTAGCTCCAGTCCTGTACATGACATGAGAGTTCAACTCTTTTTTTGTTTGGTCTACCTCAAACTGCCACCAGTTTCTTTCATGAACCAAAATATATGCTAACTTTTGACTCTGTTGAGAAGAAGAAAAAAAAAACAAAGAACAATAATTGTGCACAGAACTATTTGCTTTAACACTGACTTGGCTTTTTAACCGTTTCCCTAAAAGGGCAACTCATTTGAAAAAAAAACAACTCTCCTGACTCACTCACATGCTTCTCAAATGTTGTTCTCCAGAACAAGATCCAGAGAGTCTCTCATCATGACCATGTTTTAAAGTTAATAAATTAATTAAAGTTCTCCCCGTCTGAAATCTTGGTGAACGAGAGGTTACAAAAGAAGAGCCCATTGTGACATCATAATGTGCTTCACTCCTCCTCCAGCCAGCTGTAATCACGCCCAGCTTTGTTTATACTTTGAGTCCCTTAGAGGCGGAGGCTTCCAGGATCGATGATGTGAGATGACAAATATCGATGCTTGACCAATCACAGAAGAGTGGGTGTGGTTATGGTAAACAAGATTTCATCTCCAGAAAAACGACATTTTCTAATGTTAATATTTTAGTTAAAGAGTTTTGTACAAACAGACACATACTGATGAGTACAATAGAGGTCCAAGGTCTATTTAAGAAAGACTTTAGTTGCCCTAGGTTATTAGTTATCATGAATCCATAGACCAGAAAATTCAAGTAGTACTGAACAACAACTTTTGATTCGACTCATAAAAATTCTCCAACCAGAAAAGAATAAACTCATGGCAATAGATTTATATTCACCAAAAAAAAGGTTCCCACTACGGTCAAAATATTCTTGTGTAAACTGTCACTAATTCATTCTGATCCAAAGGTCAAAATTAAAACAGGCAAAAAAAAAAATCACTTAAAGCCTTTCATTGATGCACATTAAGGGCTCTTATCGTGCGGTGTTGGGTTGGTAAGGTCTCTCCGCTCCCATTTGCTGTTTATCAGCAAACTTGCACTTTAATGATTGATACAGGGAAAACGAATTATGACACCTCAGTTCACTCATTAAGCTACATGGCTACAAATGATTAATTGATTTATCACCTTTTCCCAAGGCTCCATTTATAATCTCATGCTGAAATGAGTTGGAGATGGAGGGAGGGGAGGTGGAAGGAGGAGAAGGATAATAGACAGAAGAGGTGAAAGGAGGGTGACGGAGGAAATGGAGGTGAGAGGTGGGACTTCTGGGGGTTAGTTAACTTTAAGGGATATTAATATACTCCACCTAAACAGTGGACGACAACTGCATAATTTCAAATAACCCCCTAGATTTGATGCAATGACAGAAGCTATAATATAATGAAACAGTTTGAACAATTACAAATGACCATAATTCACCAAACCAAATTAATTACAAATACATTTATTCCTTAAACTGTTTTCATGGTGGACCAGTGCGTCTGCTGCAATCTTATAGTGGAGATTCCCAAGTGTATGTTGTCCTCCCCTCATCTATCAACTGTAATATTGTTCATGTAGGTATGACGACTTAGTCTCAAAGACAAAAGATGATCATGATCTCTCAAAACGAGGTCCTTTTACTACAATGTTTCGTGGAATAGGACAGTAAAGAACATACTTTAGTCAATAATCCTGGATCACGTCCTTTTATAAGGACCATGACTTTGTGTTTAATGATAATTTCTATTTATTCTGGAAAGAATCAATCCAGACCCAACCTGAATCTAAATAAACGACCCAGTTTAAAATAGCTAATGCTACTTAACTACACAGGTATGCTTATCTGCAGCGCTGTGTAATGCCTTCAACCATAACCCTTCTGGAACCCAAAACTTAGCAATAGTCTAGGTGTAACAAATTTCAGTATCTTATAACTTCACCCAAAGTGAGCTTCCTTGTTATCAAAGACAACTCAACAAACCCTGACTTATAACTTCACTAGTTTCCGTGTTGTAGAAGTGGATGTCATGCTCTTCTTGACTACATCATACTTCTCGTCCCTCCGTCCTTTGTGTTATATACCCTGCAGATTTTCAACGGAAATAGCTCTAATGCTAGAGCAGCCAACTCTCATTAACAACGATGTGGCTTTAAAACCACTCATCTGCCTTGTCGTTAAACAAAGGACTGGTTTTAATTCACTGTCATCATTTATTCTTATTTTTTTTAATTGAATATACAAACTCTTGTTTATAGATAATTTCACTTTAATTTTCTTTTACATCTCATTTGTCTTAGTGGCCTGTGCCTCTGATATATTTTTCTTTCCTCTTATAATCTGCAATTTTTCAATTATTATTACTACTTTATTAACATTTTTAATATATTTACTATTTGATGGTTATCTGTAATAAACCATCATTCTTAAAACTGTATTTAATTTGTATTTAATTTATTTAACTTCTTGTTCTAGTCTTCTTTAATACTGACAGCACATGGTTTCTTTACTTACATGTTACATTCCTTCAACCTCACATAAGCAATACAAACTAGATGTCATATCCATGATCTAATTATCCATATATGGTAATAACTAGTCATGTGCTAGTGAATCTTCATGATACTTTATTCGATTTTTCAGAGGTCAGTAGGTGGAGCTCTCAGTTTAAAAATGATGTGAGGTCTAAGTATAGCTGTTTGAATCAATAAATAATAGAGCAGAAAGTGACTTCTTCAATAAGCTTTATCAACACACCACAAGGAATAACCCTACAAATATTTTGTGTAAACAAGTTTCTGTGTAGGACCCCACATTAAAGCCCATGGGGAAAACATGCCCAAATCGATTTTTAGTTGGGGTTTTTGTTGTCAAAAAATAAAGTCTCTAGCTATTTTATTGATGTTGCAGGTGTATTTTAACTTGTTTAGTTCTGAAGACACTTGCCTGTTTTTACTATAGATGTTGTTTTTAAGATGCATAAATAAAAATCAAAAAGAGATAAATGATCACACTAAGAAAAGGAAGCAACAATTTTTAAAAGAAAGATTTCACTCAATCTGGAGGTAGTTTTAATTTTGTAAGCGTGCATGCTCATCAAAATGTGTGTACATGCATGATATAGAATTGCGTTGCAAATTATTGGTCAATTTTATTCAAGTTGTGAGGTTAAAGAGGTGGTGTGCTCCATGAAAATATTCTTACAGTGAAACATGTCCCTTAACACAACTAAACAAGAACTTTTAGCACCACAGAGTCTGTGGGAGCTGATGTTTTAACACTCGCCGCCTATAATGTGGCTCTAATAGTGGATCTTGTCCCACCTCATCTGCTGGACTGTTAGGCTGTCAGGATGACCAATGATGTACCACTGCCGCAGTATTCATGACGCCGACCCCGAGATCAAATCTGATGGGCGTGTCAGGCCAAATGCCCAAACGAACCCTTGGAACCCTCAGTCAATTTATCTAGAAGGACCTCTAGTTCTCGCACTCACAGACAAGCGATTCTATCTCCACTCAGGCCTGCATCCTACTCGTGGTTTGAGATTACAGGGGGGGGTTGAATCATAGTTTGAGCCATTACAGCGTACGTTTGTGTCAATAGGGCTTCCTTTTAGGGCATCGGTGCCAAAATAATACAGACATGGTTTGCCCCCCCATCTAACTTTGTGTATCGGTTTCAAGGATGTCATTAGTGATTCAACTCCTCTCGGTTTTACACGAGTTTGAACTTTTTAATCAACATCAGCCTTTTGTTATTGCCAGGAAACAAGATTTAAATAAGTACGAAGACTATTCTTCGGCAGTGCTAATGTGAGTTGAGAAAAAACCCCAAAACACTTAGTTGCCCTCCAAATATTATTATTGTACTTTTGCTGCCCACTGCTCCTCTGATCTACCACCATTAGCGATCTTCGTTCATCTTTATTGCCCTTTACTTTTCTTCCCTCACTCTTACACCCACCGCCTTCGCCTCCTTGCTCCATGTCATTAAGCACCAATCCCACCCATCTGCTAAAACATGCATAAGAGTCTCCATTTTGAAAGAGATTTGTTTGTGGCATTAATAGCCTTCGGTTTTTCCACATGGTTTCCCAAAAGCTCCAGATATTAGAAAGAGAAGTGAGGTGCAACACATCTCCTCCTTCCATCCTCTCATCTGTGCCTCATCTGTCAAACAGAGCCGGAGGAAGAGAGTTGGTGTCTAATGCTGTTGCATCATATTACTTTTTACAAAACACTTGAAGTACGTTAAACAAGGAACATGTGAACAAAGTAATAATCTTCTAAGTCTATTTATGTTTATATTTGTGGTAAAAATAGGTGTAAAGATAATCAATCAAAGAACATTAAAATCCTTAAATTGTCATGTAGCGCAACATTCTCTCCTTTTTTAAAGCTTTTTGCTTCCCTAAAACCTTTTTCCCTCCATTACATATATTGTGTTCAGCTTAAAAACGTAAAAACGCTTTCTAAATAGTGTTTGTAAAATGTTATTGTGAACCAACGAGAATAAACAGCTGTTGTTTGTTCTATCAAAGATGGTAGAATGTCCTCAAACAGCTCATTACAGCATCTGTCAGGTTGAAGAAATGATTGATGTTTTTTGAAGTTGGTATTAAACATATAATTATTAAAATATATCGGTGTTTTAATTATGACAATAAATACATGTTACATTTTTACAAAATTCTCCTATTATTATTATCAGTTCCTAACGTGCTTTAACGGACAAAACCCCACAAATATTATAAAGGTCAACTAATATCAAACTCCAACTCTCCTGTCTCTTGTCATCTATCAAGTCTTCCTCTCCGAGATTTAGTTACTTCCTCATCATCAAGTTATTACTAAAGTAATTTATATAGTTCTCCCCAGACTGAAATCTCGTTGAAGGAGAGGTTACGAGAGCAGTCCATTATGACGTAATAAAGTGCTTCACTCCTACTCCAGCCAGCTGTAAGCATGTCCTGCTTTGTTTATACAATGAGTCCCTTGGAGATGGAGACTTCCAAGATTGAACACATTTTCTAATGGAAATATTTAAATGAAAAGAGAGTTTCGACACATACTGATGAGTACAATAGAGCTACAAGATCTATTTAAGACACTCGATCAATCATTAGTTGCCCTTTCAGAAGAGACAAACCCAAAAGAAAAGCACACACCGACATCCCTACCTTACTAATACGAGTGCACATGATAATGTGGTGGGCGCGAGACAATGTAATTACACTGGTCTTACAGTAAAGGAAGCAACAAACAAATGCTGTATGTTAAATCTTTCTTGGCGTCACTTTCAAGAAAATCTTTTTTTTCTTTCTGTTTGCCATGTAACTAAGGAAATAAGTTCTGAACCTATTTAAATGACATGTTTATGGAAAGTATGACAATAGACACAGGACAAATGTTTATATGCTGGTGGTCTTTAGGAGTTACAATTGGCAATATTTTGAAGGTTTTGCTAAATATGAACAAAAGAAGCCCTGAAGGCCAACAATTAAAACAAATGGAATAACTAAAATAACAAACTTTTAAATGATTGTAGCGACAAAACCAGTTTTTGTTATCACTAAAATAGGAGTAATTATCTTGAGGCATTATAATTCACTGCCATATATGTTTAACTACACCAATATAATATTTTGCATGAGTTTTTGTTCTCTTTTGATGCCTCTAAAAACTATTAATTCTTTCCTCCCCCTTCCATTACGACTGAGTGGTCCCATGTGTCATCAGTGTGTTCTGTCACCTGCAGCTGACCTGTCTGTCTCTAATTATCACAAGCAAAGAGATTTCCTCCTCCCTTAGCCTTCCCCTCCGCTGCCCCCTCAGTTAATCACAGTTGTTCCCACCAACGGGCGCCGTTAACGGCTTGGTGCGTCAGGAATGGTCCTGGAGCTCCTCGCCGTTAATCGGACTGATACGACTGAAGAGCTTTGCATTATGCAAATCACTGGCCGGGAACAGGTGACATTTGTTGGGGAGCAGGGTGACAGGGCGATGGAGTCTGGCTGATTTAGACATTAGTCCCTGTCACAATGCAACACACACGCACACACATGCACATCCATCTTCTCTTATCTTATTCCCTTATTCTTACTGTACATGCACGGAGCATTGAAGACTTTTCTTTATCTAAAGATCAGTTTGCTTTTAATTTAGTATCTCACATCTGTATGTTCTGTTGGCTCGTCATCATCACTGGAAACTGGAAATACCAGGTTTAAGTTGGCATACGCCTAAATATTTGTTGTGAAATTGTCTTATATTGTTCCAAAACTGGTTGTTTTGAATATGAACGCCAAATACTTTATGTTATTAAGAAATTAACTTTTATCTTGACGATACCCTGTGAAGTGCCTTTAAGAAATATCGTACAGAAGATCTATCGGCCGACTTATTCATTATTTCTTTTAAAAGTAGTTTATCCTTTAGATGAGTGAAGATATAAACCTGTTCTCTTTCCAAAACAATCAGAATATTTCAAAATATGAAGAAAGTTCAGGGAACAAGGGACAAAAGGTTAGACCATTGTTGCCATTTTCAGTATTTTACTCTTCTTTTCAAGCACAACATATAACATAAACAAAGAAACCTGCCACGTATTGGTCAGTTTAGAAAGATAGCTGCACTGTGTGGAGCCGTTCCAAATCAACTTTGTCATTTGACAAGTGGAACTTTATTTGAGGAAAACATTCAAAACCAAAAGTGACACAACTACCATCCGTTCCTTTTTTATTTATACAAAAAAACGTATTTTCATTTCAATGTAGCGAGTATAGCTTCATCTATGTCCAAAATGGCGCACTTAAAAACTTAAGAACAGATTACTCTGAAACTAATCCCGACCTCAGACCAGACCAGACCAGACATCAAGTCTGACACTGTGGTGTGCAGTACAGGAGCACCTCAGGGGACAGTACTGGCCCCTCTCCTCTTCACCATCTACACTTCAGACTTCTGCTACAACTCAGAGCTGAGTCTCGTCCAGAAGTATGCTGACGACACTGCCATTGTTGGATGCATCAGGGACAACGGCGAAGACGAGTACAGGAGTCTGATAAGTGACTTTGTGGACTGGAGTGAGAGGAACCACTTGCAACTGAACACCTCAAAGACCAAGGAGCTGGTCTTGGACTTCGGGAGGTCCAGGACAAAACCACATCCAGTGTCCATCAGAGGCGACGAGGTGGAGATAGTGGACAACTATAGGTACCTCGGTGTGTGGATGGACAGTAAACTGGACTGGTCCTGCAACACAGACCATGTATATAAGAAAGTTCAGAGTAGACTGTACTTTCTGAGGAGGCTTCGATCATTTAACATCTGCAAGAAGCTCCTCTGCATGTTCTACCAGTCTGTGGTGGCCAGTGTCATGTTCTATGCTGTGGTGTGTTGGGGTGGGAATGTGTCCAAGAGGAGTGTCAACAGGTTGGACAGGTTGATCAGGAGGGCTGGCTCTGTGGTTGGAATGAAGCTGGACTCACTGGTGACAGTTGCTGAGAGGAGATCATTGAACAAACTACTGTCCATCATGGATGATGACAGTCATCCTCTGAACACTGTCATCAGTGAGCAGAGAAGCAGAATGAGTGCACGAATGCTCCTACCCAGGTGTAACACTAATAGACTCAGGGACTCATTCATCCCTCGGGCTAATAAATTGTACAATTCTGAGTTCGGGGGCAGGAGTGGAGTGAGAGTATCTGGATGTTCTGTTCCATGTTAGTCTTTGTATCCTTTGTCTTTGTTGTTTTTCTTTCCTTGACCTATGTTCTTTGTCTTTGTCTTTAGACTTAGATTGTGTCATCTTGTTCTTCCTCTTTATGTTCTTCTTCTTATTTTATTTTTTATGTATTATTTTTTATTGTTTATGAAAAATTGCTGGCTATTGGTAAAAAACAATTTCCCAAAGGAGACCTCCTGAGGGATCAATAAAGTTTTACCTTACCTTACCATACCTTACCTTACCTTACCCTAGGTCGTGTGAGGGTGAGTAGAAAATGAGTGAAGTTTGAATTTTGGGTGAACTAACACTTATTTGAGAAAGATTGTGATCTTTTGAGAAAGAGGACGAGATTAAAGGTTCACAGCAGCACCTGCTAAAAACATGTCTGCGTAGCTGAAGTGCTAGTTGTTTAAAATCATTTACTTGATGACACATGAAGACGCTTAAGATATAAGATAATTTAAATACTGAAAATGAATGCAAATTTCATGACATTTATCATGTCAGTAAACCAGGGAAACTAATATGTTTATTTAAGTGTGTCTTCAATAGATCTTGGACTCTATTGTGATCAGTATGTTTGTACTAAACTCTATTTTCATTTAAATATTTACTACGGAAAATCTGCTTAAGCTCCGCCCACGGAAAATTCTTCGTTTTTCTAGAGATGAAGTCTTGTTTACGATAACCACGCCTACTCTGCGGTGATCGGTCAAGCGTCTGGGTTTGTCACCATGTGTCATCAATCCCAGAAGTCTCAACCTCCAAGGAACTTGTTGTGCAAACAAAGCGGGTGTGATTACAGCTGGCTGGAGGAGGACTGAAGACATGATTACGTCATAATGGAAGCCACTCTCGTAACCTTGTTAGGCAAGATTTCAGACGGTTAAGAAACTTAAAAAGTAATACCTTCAAAACATGGTCATAACCAGGGACTTACCGCATCTTGGCGTGATGAAGTCATGAGATTTGGATTTTGACATTAGCTCCCCTAAAAGGTATTTTGGAAATTATGAACTCTTGTACAGTGAGAGACAAATATCAAATGCAAAAGCCAGTGTAGCATCATCATCCTCAGTTGCAAATTTAAAAAACGCTGGTTAAAAAAAATGTAGCTTCTTCTGCCCTCTGTAGACAAGAAATGCTCATTAAAGACCGTGGCATTAGAAAGACAACACAAGGATCTCCCAGTCCAAACAACCAGCGGCAGAGCTGAGGCCTGTTAATGATCTGTGTGTGTGTGTGTGTGTGTGTGTGTGTGTGTGTGTGTGTGTGTGTGTGTGTGTGTGTGTGTGTGTGTGTGTGTGTGTGTGTGTGTGTGTCTGCCCAGTTCCGTCTCTCGTTAACAACGGCCGTACAGCCAATTACCATAAATCCCTGTTAGCCACGGCAATTAACAGTAACGAGGCAGCATTGCATGTGTTTCTACTGTTGTAATTAAGCCAGTGTGTTGTTAATTAGCAGAATGTGAGTGGGAGGTTTTATGCTCATTAGTATGACCATTTCATTCAATTAGCACCGTCATTAACAAGGTGTCTCTGTTCCAACAAACTTACTGCCCGTAAGAGGCGGCTAGGCCCGATTAGCAAACATGAAGGCAATATGGCACCTTGCCCAGTGGGTGTGTGTGTGTGTGTGTGTGTGTGTGTGTGTCTGCATGTCTGTGTTGTGTAGCGTCTCAATAACACCAATTTATTTTAATGAAAAACCTTCATATCACATTTTTTATAGTAAAGTTTAAATTTCAATTTTTATTAACAATCTTTATTCGATATTCAGTTGAAATTAGTATTTTAACTTTTAAATGATCATTTAACCATTTGTTTATATATTTAAATGAATTGTTTACTATTGTACACTCATTGTGACTACATTGTTCGTTTTTTTTATCATCAATATTTGTCCTTATTTGATGTGAGCATCTTGTTTAAACAAGAATAATGTTCATTCGAATTTTCTGTTTACTTGAAATTAGAATTGTTTTGCCTCAGAAATTAAACAATTCTGATGATACAGCTCGAGACATGTTGGGAGATAAAGATAGAACGGCACGAAAGTGAGACAATTCAGAACATGATTTGTGCAAATGGGTCATCTTGAGAACGGACAACAAAATCAAAACAATTTAATTAACTTAGTCAATAATCCATTACCTCAAACACTGGCCTCTGAAGGGGTTATAGGCCGGCTCCTCCAGGGATGCACCTGGCAATGCTGCCTCTATCAGAACCACACAGCAACATATCTTAAGTATAAATCTTTAAGCATCTCTGTCTTGTCTAATGTAGCTTTCATGATTGACCGATAAAGTTGGTGTGATGGACCGTTCATGTCTTAATTGAGAGCATTTTAGAGATTCTAAAAAAAAAGGTTGTATCAACAAAGCTGTACCAATAAGTTAGATTTAAATAATTAAATTATATTTACAAACCTTGACAACGTTCAAGTTATAGTTCACCCAAACTTATTTTCTACTCACCCTCATGTCGATTAAGTGTTGGCATTATTTTCAGAGTAATCTGTTCCTTTTTAGAGATATAGACAAAAATGTTTGCTCATTTTAATGTAGCGACTGAGCTCCCAGGGATGAACTTCCCCCAAAAGAAGCTTAAAAACATTCCTTATACCTCCATATTGCTCGTCTGTAATATCCATCTTGCATTGAAGCTTTAGCACGAAGAATTGTTCCGGAAAAACTTAAACAAGTCAATTAAGATCTATGACTCTATGTACTTTTTATGCTTGTTTGTGGCAGAATAACAGCGTTATAAACCTGAATTTGAATGTGAACTGTAGACAGTACACTATTTGCCCTCTGGAGGCGAACGTTTTTACCCATATGAGCACCGGTCGCTTCATTCAAATGGATATAGATTTTTGCCTGTAACTCTTAAAAGGAATGGATTAGTCTGAAGATAATCGCAATCCTTAGTCGACATGAGTGGAAAACGAGTGAAGATGGAATTATCCCTTTAAACTTCCCCATTGGAAAATAATACTGTTATTATTTACTGAGTAAAACATGTTTTTTTAGTATTGAAAATGAAAATTATCTACTATTGCTCTTATATTTAAACTAACATGATATGATGATCAATGTTGTAGGTTTGTTATTATATAAAATTATAACTGACATATTAAAATGAATTCCTAATTTCAGTTATGCTGTCCTTCTTAAGGCTGATACCTTCCTGCTTGTAGTCTAACTATGTCTCAAGATCAGTCTGTTACACTAGGAAAAAAACAAACAAATAGTAAGTAATTAAAAAAAAGGAATTAAGAAGAAAATGTCTGTATCGGTTAGGATTGGGTAGAATAGTAACAACCAGTTCAAACATTGCTTTGTGACACATTTAAGATATAAAAAGGCATGAGGAACGTACATTAGAGAGAGCTCTTAGGCACAACAAATGACATGTGAAGTTTAAAATAACTTAACTAGCATTATCACATGATAAAGGACACTGAAAAATTTTGTTGAAAAATGTTGTCATTGTTATTTTAACAATGCTCTTCCCTTATTGACTTTGTCTGGGCCAGAGTGGATCAGATGTGTTTTTTTTATGTGGCTGAAGTACTAAGAGAAGTCACAGGGAAGATAACAGAAATGAAGTAAAGACCCTTTTATCAAGTGGCATAAACAGTAATGATGCAGTTTCAACATGTCAACACTAGAGGGAGCCAGAAACTCTATTTCAAAAACATCAGAGAGAGCATTTAACGACAAAAAGAAAAATATTTCAGAATCACAAATACAAGATGAAACTTTGAGTGTTTGGCATGTCAATGATGGCAAATAAAATGAAAAGTTGAGCTACAGCTATGAATCCCAGCCTTTTAAGCATACAGAATCTAATATTTACACCTGCCTAGTCCTCGGGCTATCATCTTACATGTATATCTTAAATCAACACAAAGATGCTTCAATCCCTCTATATCAACATGTTCCACTGTCCACATTCTTGGGGAAGCGTTCGTCTTCCTTTCTTAATTAAAAAATGTTGTTGGACAAGAGGTGTGATTATGTACAACCATTGATGCATTCGACCACTTGGGCTTTTCCGATCATCAAATGTATTAATGAGACAAATTCCAGCAGCAGAAGATCATCCCATCTCCTCCGAGTCTGGTTCCCTCATTTCCACGCTCGCTGCTGTCCAGATCTCGGCACCAGACCTAAGTATAATGGAGATAGATAGTTTTCTGGAAATGTTTTTTAGCATCTTCTCATCCATCTGGCTGCCACACTTGAGTGGAACACAGACTGTCCAGTGATGCATAACAGAGTAGAAGGTTTCTCTGTGAATGAAGATGACACCACAGAGATGATGTTCCTCTTTCAAATCAAGACCTCACACCTTTGGAAAGGGGATGACTTTATGTGGCCGGGGATATTGGCTTTATTATCGTCTTCAGCTCTTTATTATAATTAGAAAACCAGCTTACATCAGTGATATATGCCGTCGCTATTAATGCTCCATATAATTGAGGGTGAAATATGAACAGATCGTAATGAAAGAGTCACGCTGATGGTCTCTACAGTGCGGCTCTCATGTTAAAGTATATTTGCCTAAATTCCAGCCATATTTTTCCAACAATATCTAAGTAGTTGGTTAATCCTGGAAATATATTATCTCATATATGTTGGGAAGTATTTTCCTAATCTTAATTGCATATGAAATGTAGGCCTTAGATGGTTTTATCGTGAAACAACATTTAACGTTTTCTGTTTTTTCAGTGAAATCATTATGTTGGAGGTGTATTTAAATCCTAACCATTGAAACAATGATCAATTTTCATTGGTTCTGTGGAACTATGATGATTGATTCCTTAATCATAAGAAAATAGTTCCCTCTGAGCCCAATACAAGGGAGATACAAGAAAAACATTATTTTATCACAGCTCTATTTATTGGGATGAATTTTATTCCAGGATATAAGCTTATATCTTTTTTTGGGGGGGCAATAAAAGTACTTTAGAAGAACAAAAGATCCCAGGGAATCAACAATGAGTGAATCAAAGCATCAAGGAAAAGCTTCCTTTTAGAAGGTAGAAATCTCAAGCAGAACCAGACTCAGTTCTGACGGCCTCATGCTGTGACCGACTGGGAGGGTGGATGCTGGTAGGTAGTCAGATGGATGGAGAAAAGAGTGAGGGAGGATACAGTAGGAGAAAAGAGGAGAGTACATAGTGGAGTTAAATCTGGAATCGTTGACATTGTTGTAGAGGAGATCCGGGATCTAACAGCAGCTCCAGAGGAAAAGAAAAGTGTGGGTTTAAACCACACAGGTAATGAACATAATGCAAAAAGAAGGATTTACAAGGGGAGAGTTCTGTCTAAAACTTGTCCTCCAACCATCTAAGCCTATTACAGTATAAGAAAAGGGGATTGTTCAGACAGAAACTGAGTCTTAACTATAGGCTTCATCTAAAAGTAAAGTTTTAAGATGACTAAGCATAGAGAAGGGTTCTGCCCTCTGGACTGAAGCCGGTAGTTGGTTCCACAGGAGAAGGGCTTAAAAACAGATGGCCCTGGCTCAAAATCGATATACAAAAATGTGTGGTATAACTAATAGATGTGAGTTTAAGGATCGTAATGCCCTAGAAGTTTGATAAATTTGGATTAGATCTGTGATGTATATTGGTGCTAGACCATGTCAAGTTTTATGGGTTAAAATAATCCAATATAAAGAGGACAGCACAGGAGAAATGTGATTGTGCCTCTAAGTCATAGTCAGGAAACGAGTTCTGAACAAGCTGAAGAGTTCTGAGAAACTTTTTAAACCATCCTGACAGAAGAGAGTTTCAATAGTCCTGCCTGGAGATAACAGAAGCATGGATGAGCTTCTCAGCAACGTCCAAAGGAAGGAAATGCCTGATTTTTTAAATGTTACAAAGGTGGAAGTACGCAGTCTGGGATATTTGTTTTATGAGTGAGTTAAATGATCCTGATCAAAGAAAACAACAAGATTCTTTACAGTAGTGCTAGTAGCAGGAGCAAGTCCATTTTGGAAAGCTAAATCATAAGTTAGGGATTGTCTGAGATGTTGTGGACCAACTAGTAGAACCTCAGTTTTGTCTGGATTCAGTAGGAAATTGAGGTCATCCAGGACTTGATATGTATCATTAAACGTGTACCTGAATCAGTGAACACTGCTGTAGTTGGGTTAGTTCCTTTCATCTGGCCTGGTCATGGTAGCCCTTCATACAACTCAGTGCTCAAGATATCTCCCTCATTCAGGTTGACAACCTCTGCTCTCTATTCTTGATGGTAAAGAGATCTTTAAAAATGCTTGATTTCATTCAAATATAGGCCCATGAGGGGCAAATGTAGTGCACCTATTTAAAAGCTGAAATTTTGGACAAGTATCTCACATCAGATGCCAAAAAGAAAGCAAATACAAACCAACAACCTTTAAAGTTCAAATCTCCCCATGCCTTTTTTTCCGTCAATTTCACTCGTCTTCATTTTTACACTGATAAGACTGTTTTCTTTTGCTTTTAAGTCTGCGATAATGTTCAATGCTCTGACACATACTTACTTTTAGAGACACCCGGGAACCCCTATTGACGCTTGGTAAATAAGAAAAAAAACAAAAACAATTAGTAGATATTTTAGTTTGTGTCTCCTTATCTTGAACATGTTGCCACTGGATTTATCACATTTGCTACTTCACGCTACTGAGCGGTGAGAATATAATTCAAGCGTTGACGACATTTACTAGCTAACTGCAATGTTGTTACACAAGTTCCTTGAGAATTAAAAACCTGTAGGAGGTCGTCTGCTTTATGAAGGGCCAGAATATGTTGCATTGAGGGTCAGGTGGTCAGTTCCAAAGCGATGGATTCCAAAGTTTAATATTTATTTTAAATAACAATACACACAATAAAAGAAAAAGTCCAGCAAAAAAATAACAACAAAAACACCAGGGCTCATATAACATATATATATAAAATTTTCAGGTTTTATGGGAATGACTGGTTGAAGACTCACTATACTCTGGTGATGCATTCAGGGACACATCTTAGAACGTATGTCTCAATCACCTTCAGCTGCGAGTGCCTGTGAAGAGAGAGATGAAGCAAAGAGAGCAAGAAAACAACTAAAATGAAACAGTCAACTGAACATAGTCTCTTTGTCTTAGGCTTAAATGCTTTAATTGTTTGAACTAAGAAAATTGAGTAATTGATAAATTAAGTCAGATTTTTTTTATTGAGTTTTTCATTTGGATCAAGTGTTCTGACGTCCCGATTTGTTTAACCACCATTTTAATAGTAAAATCTGAATTCACTGCTTTTTTATCTAACAGATTATTTTGAAAGTAAACATGTGACTTATATTTTCCACACACACACGCACACGCTCCAGTCCGGTGTCTGAAGTGACAGGGTGATTATAAAGAGAGGAAGGAGACTAATGTGGTCAAATCCTCGAACAATACAGTGTGTGTTTCTGTAGTTTTGCACCGAACTGTGCATGTGTGTGCGTGTGTTGCACCTGATGTGTGTGTATCAGTGTATTGGCTGCTGATAAATGGCCGCCTCTTTAGGGAACTTATCTCTTTAGGTGTAGCCGCGGTGAGGGATGACATCATTTGGATCCCCCGGCTAACTAGCTGCCATGAAGACACCCCACCAACCTATCCATTTACCAGATGGCCTGATAGTGTTTGGGCATGCACGCACATGCACGTGCTCTCCCGTGCGCGCACACACACACGCGTTATAGAAGGCCATGTGGAAATAACAGCCAGAGTGTGTGGCAGCGCTGATACATACACACTGTTCTGATAGGAACACACGCCCTGATAACATACATCCAGTCATAGATGTCGTAGACAGACACTCGCTCGCACTAACGTCAGCAGCCCTAACCCATTACTTCTCTTATCAAGGCTCAGCAGAGAAAAACACAGCAGAGAGAAAAAATTAAGTATTGATCAAATTAGTCGTGAGGTATCATTGGTGTGTGTCATTGTGTGTATGTGTGTGTAAGTGTGTGCAGGAACATCATGGGGGGCTATAATGAACCCATCACATGACAAACTAAATTAAATGACCAGCCAAAGAGCGACAAGACTCGGACGGTGGGAACACATCGAAGTATATCAGTGCCATCAGAATATTGAATGGTTGAATTTAACATTTCCCAGAAACCTTGACATATTTTTATTGAGATGTTTAGCTGTTTTTTATGCAATCATTTCTATAATAAAATATTAAATTCGTTTTTATTTAATATATATTCAATGTTCAAAAATTGAAAATAAAAGTTTTAAATAATTTAAAAATTTAAAGGAATGTACTCGTTTGATATAACAATTCCAATTATACAATAACAAATGCTCTAAATTCATTATATTTTAATTCCTAGCCCTTTAAATTCAATTCAAAATGGTGGTATAATTGTGCTACCAGACATTACTGTTACTTTCGAATCCGCAATTAGGAATTTACCAGTAGCCTGGTACTCTTTTGCACTGTTATACAAACATTTTTATATTGAATTTAAAAGGCTACGAATTAAAAAAAATTTTTAAATAAAGAACCATTTAATTCCAATTATTGGAATTAGAATATCAAACTCTATGTGTAAAGAAAAAGATTAAAATTAATAATCCAAGCTTTCTATTCAAAAGATATTGAATTAAATAAAAATAAATTCAACCTTTCAATATAAAAGTTATTGACTTATTTTGTGTATTGGGAACGTGTTTTGCTAATGTTTCCTGTTCATAACAACATGAAGCTTTCTAACACATCTGTCTTTATATTTCATCCTCTCAGTTGACATCAGACCCTCATTTCAAATACCCGACCACACCTGGACTATTATTCATTTAAAAATAAGTGGTTTGTCCTTTTAGAGTAGCCGGGCTAAACCAATAGCTGCTGTCAGGGGCGAAACAAATGCTGCTGTTAATGATGAGCTATATGTTCACGGCGGAATATTCAGATGGGAAACAATACCAAAAACACTCCGACCCCCCTGACCTCACACACAGGCAAGGGGGGAAACTTATTAGGTTATTATCTTTCCGCCTCATAAAATAGGAATAACTTAAAGCAGCACAGCAATTAATAAGCCAACTATAAATCTGAATATTCCAGGAATATTTTTCTGTATTATAAACACACAGCGATCAGCCGGCTGTGCGGGCAGCGGGAGAATGATAAAGCCATCAGAGAAGGTTCTGGTTGAAGAGAGCTAAAAGTGAGTGTGTATTCAAGAATATCCGTGTGCACGTGTGTGTGTGTGTGTACTTGAGCCTCCTCAAGTCTGTTCCGCATGGAAGCTTTATGAATCAAAGCACTGATGCTTTCTCCATTTTCATGTAGTGGGAGCATTCCTTGAGGTATGTGCTGGATGCACTGGTTAAATCAATGCTCCAGCCGGTAACCTCTAACAAACACACACACACATGCACACACACACACACACACACACACACACACACACACACACACACACACACACACACACACACACACACACACACACACACACACACACACACACACACACACACACACAGAGTACTGACAAGAACATGCCATAATGCCTTACTGACTCAAATAGTGTGCTTTTCATGAAAAGAGTAGCATAATAAATATTATAACTTTTAAATGTAAAAATACAAACGGCATTGAGTAACTTAATGAGCAAAATATAATGTTGTTAGTCATTTTAGTTTTATTTAAATCTATGAAAATCATCAAGGAGCATGTCAATAATGAACGTCAACGTGAATTAGCCACACCCATGGAAAATGTTGTGATTATCATTAATGTTCACTATTCAAAAATACTGACAAAATTGAACTAAATACCTTTGTATTGTTTTTGAGTTTTATAAAAAGTTTTTAGTAATATAGCATTCATAAGTAGCATTAACGAATAATGATGTTTTTTTTACCCAAATTAGTCCAGCTGGTAGAAGAAAAAGATAGAAGCACTTATACAAATTGTTGGATATTACATGATACAGTTAATACTTCTTGTGATGTATAGGCTATAAAAAACGGTTGATGACCTTTGCTCTAAAAAGTACCTAATGATGGTTAAAAGTTCTTAACCCTTGTGTTATCACAGGGTCAAGGTGACCCGGGGGCAGAAAACAAATGTGTTTGTGGCATCTCTTGTGTTGTATCTGGGTCAATATGAACGACCTCCACCACTGCATGTGTAGTTATGGAAGCCAGGGTGGTCGTTCATCTTGTCCCAGAGACAACACAAGGGATACCTCAAACACATTTGTTTCCGGGCCTCTGGGTCAAGGTGATGGAGAATAGTGGTATATACAGATAATACAGGTACATTTATCTGAAAATAGGCCCACTAGGGGCTGGTGTAGAGATGCCTCATATAATTAAAGTATAATTAAAAACATCAACATACAATTCAGTTGAATATCCAATACGGATGATTTTTGCATGTTTTTTGTGTTCTGAGCGTGTTTAAGTTGACTTTGACAAACCCGATTAGGAAAGTAAGGACCACAGAAGGAGTCGTCGTTATAAGAAAAGAAAACTCTCTGTAGACACAAGCTCTTGCAAAAAATAATACAAGACATTAAGAGCTTTAAGTTTAATTCAAACATGAATTATATGTTTAAGTAGTTCTTTGAGTCCTAAACTAGATTAAGTCTTCATACTGTAGTTATGTTGTAATGTGCTATGACACCCAGAACATTGTCACTTTGTGACTAAGATAACCACCACTTTATGAATCTTATTATAAGTCATCATGTATGATTATAAACGTTAATATAACATTGTCATATAATGTTCAATACATATTATATATATATATATATATATGACCCTTTACTTTTAACAGAGATGGTGAAAATGGATGAAAACAAGTGAAAACCTAGACATTTAAAATGTACTTTTTGCACTTATTGTCAATTAAACACAACTGAGATGTTTTTCTTTCTTTGAGAAAAATACCGTGTTGCTCCGGCGAGGTTTGCAGGAACCTCCACGATGTGGAATAATATATGATGACACATTAGTCTATAAATAAAAGACTGGCGGTAAAATAAAAAGCAATTCTACTCCCTTGTGAAAAACTAAAATACTCCAAATGATCAGATGCTATCGACTTGAAAAGATGTGTCCCCCTTGACTATGCGGGTGAGAGCAGCTCATTTTTGTTGTTGCTAAGATTCCATTGTCTTTCCCTTTTGTGTCTCCATCCACTCGTGCTGATCTATGTCCTACAACTCAATCTTTCTGCTCCGACCTCTAGCTCCAATTCCCCTCATACAGATACGATCAGAGGAGCAGAAGAAGAGGCCGCCTGTGCACATATACACACTCCACAGACGACCGGTGTCATGACAGATGTGCCAGGATAATAAAACAGTTTGTAATGGAGGTAATATGATTTAAAATACAATCTATTAGTGCGGATAGGCTTGTCAAGTATCCGTCTGTGTGTGAGTGTGTGAGTGTGGTTGGGAGAGAGAGATGAAACGATGATGGCCGGGAGAATATAGGGCCGCACGTCTAAATCACAGAGCAAACATAAACAATGCAATTCTCACTATTAGACAACTCAAATCTAACCTCAGGCCAAGCAGATGAAGGCAGACACACACACACACAAGCAGACCCACAAACATACACACAAAGAGTAAAGAGTTGGATTAACACGTCACTTACCTGATAAGAGAATAAAGAATGAGTTTGAGCGCTGGTTATAATTTTAGTGTTCATGTCACTCTATTAGGTTTTATGTATGTGACACTTCTCAGCTACTGTGGATGCCACACAGTTTTTCCCATGTTCTCAACTTTAATTCAAAAATGTTAATGTATACTTTGTTATCTAAGTGAGTGGTCCCAAACCACTGGTCCAGGGCCTGATACAAGTCCGCCAACGCTTGATACCAGGCCGCACAGAAGGAAAAAATATTTCATTTCTGTTGTGTTGATGACTGCCTGTAAGGGTTTTCTTAAAAAGAAAGACAGGAAGACACTGTTTTGGTCAAGTTAAGTAGTGAAAAAAGGAAAACAAAAGCTTTCTACGCGACCATCTTGTTGCGGAGAAACCAGTCCAGTTCCTGCTGATTCAGCACTATAGTGATATGTGTTTTTAATTAAAAAACTTTTTTTTTTTTTTCAAGTTGTGCGATTTAATTTTTTCAGTTTTTATTTGAAGGGTGTCATTTAAGGGGCTTGGACATTTATTTATTTATTTAACTTAACTGAAGAAAATATGCAATTTTATCTGATAAATAGAATTCATTTCAAGTCTCTAAACCTTGGTTAGGTTTGATTGAGGGCTTGTTCAGTGGGAGGGAGAAGTGATTCTTTAAAAAATAATAACTGAAAGAAGAGAGGAAGGTGTGATGACTCAATGGTGCTATCTGAGGAAAAGGTGAGGGTTAGGGTAAGCTAGAATCCATAGCTAGTCAGGTAGGTAAAGATTGGTAACAGGTTGACAGCTAAGTCAATGAAACGTTATTACTACAATTCTTTATAATAAATTGACTTTAGTTGTGATTCTTTGGTGGAACGGAGCTCAGATCCGGGGGAGATAATGTTAAGAATGATGTTAAGACAGGAAAACGGTACACATAATTTTTTTTGTTTATTTTAATTTAATTTAATATAACGAAACACATCTTACCACCATTGATCAGTCCTCTTCATCGCGCAGCAGTTCAGCCTTTCAAAACCCCTTGGTGTTCGTGGACCTCACTCCTGTGGAGTGGATTTGTTGGGGGGGGCAAAAGTCTGAGCAACTTCCTCCCAGCATAGTGGTTAGAGGGGGAGATTTAAATGGCAGAAAACAGTAGCTGCGTTGTGGCCAGCTTGATGGCACCGTCTTTTTGAAGAACTATTTTCCACAAATAATAAAATAACATGGTCATTGTTATCTATAGGTGACTGACTTTAAGACAATTGTAATTTCATTCAATGTTGAGTCTTGTGTTGAGTCTTGCGCTGACAAATTTATTATACAAAAGGAGACACTGAATACAGATCCCTCATTTACTTATGGTGCCAAAAACAGCAGCACCATTGATCGTCTAAATCTGTCTTTTTTACTACTGTTTCATGTTCTATCAGCTAACCAAAATATTTTAAACAGCAAATTATATTGGCAACATGCACAGTTACAGCAACAGACACAAAAAAATTCATCAACCCAGTTTGTAATGTGGACAATCAGAAATAAACTTCGTCTCTTCGCCGTTCCCCCATGTATGTACAGGAAACAGCAACCATCAAATTTCGCTTGACGTGAACCCTTGCTCCCCCAATCATGTATTCGGTTTACCATTTTTGGTCTGCTGTTACTGAACACATTTGTTTGTCTGTGTTTTTCTTCACAATTGTAAATTAATCGGAGAATATTTCCACATGTGCCGAGGCGTACGCCGGACCCTGAAGCCTGTCCTGATCATTATTCAGACAATTACGGTGAAAGAACCAGAAGATGTTTTTGCTCTAACTGAAACTGCACGTTCCCAGCACTGATAAGACAGAAAATGGGGGACAATTTAAAGCCAGCAGGTGAGTAACGGAGGCAGAAAATATAGTCCCATCAGCATCAGCCGGTGATGTAGCTTTTAGAGTGCGAGCGAGCCCAGCAGACATATCAACATGGACAGAGAAAATAACAAAGCTGTGAAGAAACAGAGAGTGTTTGCACAATCCAATTGCGCTGACACTTTCAAGCCACATACCATTTTCTGTTGTTTAGAGCTTTATGAGCAGCTGACCCCCAGTGTACTGTGCGCTTTCGTGTGTGTGTGTGCGTGGTTGACCTGTGTGTGCTTGTGTGTGTGCATGTGATTGAAGTTGATGGATGTTGACAGCTGCTGAGAATCACTTTCCTGTTGGTAAAACAGCTTATTGACCCTGCACACGCAACACACACTGAGGTTAGATGTGCTGGAAGCCTGGAAGACGGAGTGCGGGTGACATCCAGCTGAGGGCCAGGAGGGGCCGAGGGGCAGATGGCCCTCACTTAATCGTACCGTATTATACTGACCCACAGAGCACGCTGGACACACACCAGCATACCACCTTCATGCCGAATGACCGGCACATTTATTTACCTTGTTTTAGGTGACAAGATCAGAAAATAAGTCAGTGATCATAGATCTCTCAACGTCATACCAGAAAATACGTTGTTTATTGGAAATTAGAAGTGAGATGTTCACATTTGTACAAAACTAAATGGATGCAATTTTTTTTTTTTGTAATATAAATGACGGATATTAGTTTTAATGCTGGATTTATCATATCATCATAATAATTCATTTAGTGCACAATTACTCATGATGATCAGTCAACATACATACATCCATGTATAAACATATATAGTATAGACCATGGGTGGGCAAATACATGTCCTCAGGGGCCACATTATATACTGACTGTTATAAGGGGCCGTCAAGCAAAAAGAAAGAACAACTATAAACAAACAAAAATAAATAAAAATAAATTCTTAAATAAGCTCTATTGTTAATCTGATTGTATATTATTCAATTGTAATACATTTTAATTAAAAAATGTTTAAAAGTAAGTAAGAATTAAAGAATATCAAACACATTATGCCATAAAATAAGTTTTCGAATATTTCATTTAATACAAATTCCATATTAAAATGTGATAGAAAAGCTCTTTATTTTCTGAAAATGTATAACATCACCAATAAAAATGACAGAAATAAAATACGAAATACAATTACCTTTAACAAGTTACATGTAGAACTGTTCTAGTAATAAAATTGTTGGATAGCCATCGGAAACATTTAAAAACGATCAGTTTTATAGTATTATTTTGACATTATGTGGGCCGCATAGATTCTGGTAGGTCTGGTATAGACTGCTTGCTCCGTCACCAACCTTCCTCGATTTGAGACAGTCATAAGTGCTATAGGTCCTTAGTGAGGGACCAGACAAACAGTGGTTCAAAACCATTGATTAGAAAAATACAGTTGTAAAATCGCTCTTGGATATATATAGGTTAGTGTTATTGTTTTTGGTCACCATAGCTCTCTTTGGAACTCCTAGACTGGCTCTTTAGACGTGGAACGTCACCTTAACTGCCCATGAAAGGAGTGGAATATATAGATCTGTACATTAAGAGTCCATGTCCACATCGTCAATATCAACTGAACCCAAAATATTTTCGTGTTGGATGCAGTTTTTATATCTACATGTCGTTAAAATTTGGAAAGTTTTGTACAAGTGTTGGGTAATCACTGCAATTGGAAATAACTGGAAACTAAACAGAAATCTTACTGTGAGGGCATCAATTACATCAAAAACATCAATGGCACAAGCAGTCATGAGCTTGTTTAGAGTTTCCTTTTTTTCCATTTGTTGAAAAGTGAAAGTTATCGATACACACCTCGTCGTTGGACCAAGAGGTCCAGCATCTGGTGATGTAAAGATGAACCAGAATAGATGATTAGTGATCTGGCATGTGGTTTTTCTAGATGTTGCATGGCTCAAAGCCGCTGCTGATTTAATAGCAGGTCAAATTACCCTCTTTAAGATTTTTTGCTGGAGGAATTCAACCGATGTCCACACAAATATTTAGATCAAATGATTATTTCATTGGATCAGGAAAAGGAATAGACTATCTGGAGGAAGAAGGCCCAACGTGCTATGGACGTCTGTTGGAATCTCCTGTCAGAACATTTTTACCTACGAAGAAGCTTGAACTTTATACAGAGTAATGATGGCAATCAAATCATTTAACAATGAATTGATAAGTATTCATCAAATCGATAATTCTGAGTAAATTTGACCTTATAATTAAATTATAGTCAGTGTGCAGCTCATAGTTGATTGTATTTATTATATTACTTAAGAAAAATGATTAGATAAATGAAGACTTTTGTGTTCCCTTTTGTCTGTTTCTTCCTAAAATAATAATCTTCCTTTTTAAAATAAATCTATTAAAATTCTGGTATATTTTTTAAATGAATAATATAGTTTGATAACTACTTAAAGGCTTTAAATATTAATTGGTGATCAATAGAGTGAAACTGTCACCAGCATGCAACCTTGTCATAAATAAACATTATAATAAATCAAATTAAAACATCACATATCACACTGTTTGGTAAAACTAAGACACTTCATTTCAACAGTTGATATTTCAGGAGGTAAACTATGAGTAAAAAGGTTTGGATTTTTATATAATTCTTTGAGATTACATTTCTTTATAATGTGATTAGTGAGGGGAGTTATATCTTTAATAGTTTATGGATAAGGAGATCAAGCCAACTTAAAATCATTACACATGTATAAAGAAAAGGGCCAGAAATCAGGCATTTTAATGACGAAAAGAAAATAGAGGACACCAGATCATAATGTGTATATTTGTAGAATTTAAGTGTAAAATGTTGGACCTACCAAACAGGAAAATTAGAAAAGGTGAAAGTCAAAACTGCAAAAGGGATGACAACAAATGCAAACAACGAACTACATTGTAAAACTTTCAGTTTGAAGTAAATGTGTTTCCTGAGCAGTGAGAGTAGCAGTACCACCCCCGGTGAATACCTACTGTTGTCTTCTGCACCGGCTGATGGAAGGTCAGGCTCTGCTGCCTCTCAAGACCCCTGGGTCAGATCCCTCTGCTGGGCCCGGCCTGGCCTCCAGAGCGTGTATAACCCTGTCTCCTCGGAGTGAGGCTGGAAATCACTATTTGTTGTTCACCTGCTTGAGGGGTCGACACACTCTCGAAGGCATCACCTGCTGTGGCTCCGGAGTAAAACAGTCAGGCATCTGATTGAGAGTTGCAGGGCCACTTGGATTCATGTTGCTGCTGTGTTTGGCCACCCAGGCTTAATAACAAGCTTGGTCAGCCAGCAGGACCCCACCCGCTGTCCTCCACTCTCCCGTCTGCCTCGACCCACCCAAGGTCTGCCCAAGTGTGTCATTTCAAGGTGGCTAACAAAGTGCTCATTGGCCAGTAGCAGTGGTGCTGGTGTGTGCGATGGCAAATGAAGTGTGTAGGTGAGAGGTTATTCACTGAAAGAGTGTTGGCGTGTGGGTGTAATTTAAAACAACTAGAGCAAATCCCTCTCCCTTGCCTACCCTCGCTCTATATTACACTGACTAGCACGCGGCTGATTGGTGGAGATTACTAAAACACCCTGCCTGTCTCGGCAACGACCTGCCAACACTTTGACATGGAGTGTGTGTGTGTGGCTGGGGTTAGTCATGCCCCATCACCCCATCTGACCGCAGGCAATATGTCCTTTAGCCACTTGCTCCCTTTCCCCCTTAACTCCTTTCCTCACCTTCCGTGTTCTGGAACTCCTGAGGCCGACTCGTGTCACTGGCATCTGGATTTCTGAGCATAATTTCCACTGCACGTAAAAGGGCATTTTCAGTGGTTTCAAATTAGTTTTTTATATTTTCTTTCGGCCAGGAAGATGATTTCTTTTACCACCATTCAGACAACACTGAACTATTACTATTACTACTACTATCCGTAATCAGAGCTTGAAAAGATCCAAATTTTATGTAAATTCAACAACTATTTCACTTCAAGTTTGACTTTTTGGTGTGATTTTTAACATTAATGTCACTAGTTTCACTCAGTCCAGTAAATTATTATATTTTTGGTCTAAATAATACGCTCATCCCAGCAGTGAGGAGGAAAACTGTTTTTTAAAACATTGGATCCAGAGTTGTTTTCATTACTTACCATTTCAACATGCAGTGGTCCTTCAACTCTTCAAGAAACCCTGTCTCAAATTTTGGATCGTGTTTGTCACTACTTGGAAAAGTGACTTTTACAAATAATGGGGGAAAATTGTTGTCATCATCAGATGAGATTGTTTTTCATTGTAGCCAAACTCAAACTTAGCCCAGTCACTGTTGGCCAGAGGTGGAGAGTACAAATATCTCAATACTTTACTTGAGTACAGTATTTGGGTATCTGTACCGTTTCCTGGTTGGCTTGTTTTAAGGGAGACTCAGGACTTTTTTTTTTATATAAAATGACAGTCATCTGTTATTTTATTTCCTTAAATCAACCGTTAATTAATAGACCACTCAACGGTTTCCTTAATTAGATTCTGAAAAATCCCCCTTTTTCCTTCAAACTTGTTCCAGGTTGACTCCATTGTAACAGCATTAGCCAGTAGTTCTTCACTTATTTTTGTTAAGACATTTTGTGTAGAGCTTTTTAAGGAACATATATAATCTTTATTAGCTTTTCCATTCATATTTTCCTCTAAAGGAAAATATGAATTGGCTACGATTGGCTACGATTCGACACACTTCTGGAGCTGGTATTGAAACAACCCTCCATTCACGTGGATCAAATTGACCATCTAGTGCTGAAATGTGATCAAAACAAATAAAAAATAGCCTTTTCAAATTATATGCACAATACACATTTGCATGAGAATTTTGCTATTTGATGAAGTGAATCCATCTTTCTACACTGTCAGATGGTAAAGGAATAAAGATCATAACATAACATATCTGTATTTTATTCATACTTATTTTATTGTATAGATAAGATGGAACAAATTTTGCCCAAATTCATTTTAACTTGAACACAGTTAAATCACACAAAAATCAACAAGATTTTCACAAGTTAAACAAGTGTGTTCAACTGTGTTCTTGAAACAAGAACATTCCCTAGTCAGATGAGTTTGAGACCCCTGATAAATAAACTAAAAGCAATATTGAAAATCAAACATTCCCTTAAAAAAAAGTAAATATGAATACACTTGATCTGTGGTTCCTCACTTGGACAAAAGGTAATTGATTCCTCCCCACTTTCTCCAAGGTCTGCCAGCACCGCTGTAGACTTTCAGTTAAAGATTTGAGAGGTGCACTGAAAGTAAGAGGAGTAATAAAAGATGTCCTCCATTCTTGGCTAAGTTATATTTCCTCCTCGAGCCGCTCTTGTCTCCTCTCCTCCATTAGAGTCGACCCCTACATAAAATACCAGTCTATAATGACACACTAAACTAATGCCATTCATCATCCCCTTTGCTCTGACACCACTCTAACCTCGGTGTTCTCTCTTCCCCAGTCGAGCTCGACGCCGCTGCTTCAATTGCTCAACACACCAACAAAGAAACACACAAACTGTTCATGCGGACGTCTTCAGAGTGGAGCGGCAAAGTGAAACTGGGCCGTGTCAGAACCAGGGGTGTGATGTGTGTAAAAGTCAACGGGTACCCTTCTTCCTCACCAAGTCACTGCTTACTTTAATGGACCTGTTTTCTGCTTAAATAACTCAAAGGAAGGGTTGAGAGTTTGAGTCCCCGGAGCAGTGGCATATACCACATGCATCTTAATTTTCTCCCCGTGTAGAACTTGATGAAGACTTGACTCCCTGACCTTCATGTCACCACAGTCCATTTCTCTGTATGAACTATTGACCAGCCTTATATTGATCTTCACACAATGTAACTCACAAATCATCCATTGTCGATCAATAGAGAAATCTCCCGGAAAATTCATAGAGGGAAGCGTCGTGGTCCAGCCGCTCACATTCAGAACAGGAGATATTGAATGCTTCAGTTGATTAATCGAGCAAGTTTAAATTTGACCATGGATAACGGTGGCCGGTGTAAATCAACACGCTGCCGTTTGTGATGGAAATGAGCTGAGGTCGGCACACGGTGCTGATGAGCGTAAATCAGCTGTTGGCTTTTTTTGTGTTTTCATTGGCAGTAATAACCAGTAATTACTGAATGGAAATGTGACATGACCAAGGTCCCGGGGTATGATGGATAATTGACTTCTGACTGAATGAGATGTGGCCAAGTATTCATGTAATGTGTGTATTACAGGGAGATTGAAATATTGGACAGGAGTTGTCATATATATATATATTTATTTATTTATCTTGGACACAGCAGACATTGGGCCACCAAATGTGCATTTTCGGTTTCGCCCGAAAAAAGATGTTTTAATGACGTAAGCAAAAATTAATTAATTAAGACATACAGATATATACATAACAGAATTGCAAAATTTTAACCTGAATACTCGTGATGGTCTGATGAAGCTTCATGAAGCAGTGTTGTGTTGTTTAGTGGTCAGTAGTTGGCGCCATCAGTTTAAAAATAATTTGATTATTCATCAGAACAGTATTTTTAAACAAGAAAATAGTGCAGAGACTGCCATCTAGTGGACTCTGAAAATAATGACACTGCTTCAAGAAGCTTCATCCGACCATTACTACTGAATACACTCCGTTTTCCTCCCACATTCCAAAAACATACATAAATTGATTGGTAACTTTGGGAAATTATCCGTAGGTATGAGTGTGTGCAAATGGTTGTGTGTCTTTGAGACCTGTAAATACACACATGTATAGATAGAGCTAATATTTTCTATAAAGAGACATTATTCTTGAAATAGGTGACGCTCAATTTTTTAAATATTTTTTTCAAAGAGCTTCCCTACAACATAAAAAAAGGACATTTGTCAGTGAAAGTGATTAAAAACGTTGACCTCTGCAACAGGATAGAAGACGTCCATGTGTTGTGAAGGTTTCAATTTGGCGAGTAGATAACGTGATGGTATCTCATGTGAGAGATGATGAACTGACAGGCAGGATGAGATAGTTAAGGACGGTACAGATAAAATGACATGCACAACTCTAGAATGTTCATATAATAAAGTGAATTAAACATAAATGTCACCCGGAGGTGCAGTACAAATTAGAAAATCAAATACAAACTATTGATGAAAAGATTATGCGAATTAATATAGATCAGAGTTTACATTGCTAACGTTGAACAGCCCAGTGTTGTTGTGTCGAAGTGAATGAAGTCAATCAACCTCTTTAGCTTTGTCCACATTTAGGAAAACATTTTGTAATCTCTTTGTCGTCTTCAGTTCTATTGTCTTTGCAATTATTGACGTTGTTGGTCAGGAGGATATATATGAAATGAACAAACTCAGGAACCAAAAAAATACAACGTCCAAGGAAAAAACTTCAGAGTGAGGCCAAAGTCGTCGATGGAAGAGTCAACACAATCTGACCGAACTGGAATTGCATGGTTTATGAAGCATGAAGGTTCGATATAAGATTAATTTTAGGTTGAGTGATAACCTGTGAAGAGGGTAAGTGATTATGAGAGTAATAAAAATAAAAGCAGCACAATACAGGCTGGTTGAATATGTTACAAATATTTCTGTATTTGGGTGATTCTATGATATGGTGCTTCATTATTCTTTTAGATAATCTAGGAATTACCTGAACAAAGAAATACTTATAAAATGATTCATTTTCTGGTAAACCAGGTGTCATTTTTTTATTGAATCGAATTGAAGTGAACACCTTTGAAAATATCATTTAATATGTTTCAATTAATGCTGCTATTTATTTTGGAGTCACTTTTGAAATGTTTAAGTTAAGTAGCAATTGCTCTTTTAATGGAGTAGATTTTTCTATTAATTAACTCAAGCAATTCCAAAGTACATTTTTCATTGCTGCATCTTTATGATGTCACAACACGATCTGGAGCATATAAACCATGTGTTTGTGTCTTCTTGTTTATACTATTGTAACAGTTTATTTTCGTGTCTAAACAAGAAGGAGCTGTCTCGCCTGCAGTTCATATAAAACTCTGCAGCGAAAATTCTGACCTGCTCTGGTAGGAGAACTCACATTTCCCCGATCCTTAAAATTCTTCAATGGCTGCCAGTTTCTTTCAGAATCAACTTTAAAATTCTGGTTCTTTCTTTCAGATCGATTTATGGTCAGGCTCCTCCTTACATCAGTGAACTGATCCAGCCTTACACCCCAGCTCGGGCTCTGAGGTCTGTGGGTCAGAATCTACTGATGGTTCTGGAACATTCTTCCGGACCAGAGGAGAGAAATCCTTCCAGGCTGTTGCTCCTAAGCTTTGGAACGATCTTCCTCTCCCTCTGTGTTTGATGATCTACTGACTCCTTCAAGAAACATCTTAAGACATTTTTATTTGTGCAGACTTTTCCCTGACTTTCTGGGAATCCTGTGTTTGTCTTATGTGTCTTAACCTTTTAAAGTTTTTGAATTTGTATGTATTATAACTGTGTTTTGTTTTTGATTGTTAAAGCGCTTTGTGACCCTGGTCTAGAAAGGCGTTTAATAACCTTTACTTACTTACTTACTTACTTGATTACTTTATTGACAGTTGTCATTGCAGGAACAAAAACAATAATAAATCCATTTAAAAAAATTGTAACTCCTTCAGAGATCGTGCACACCTGTGTTGAAGTGTGTTCGTCCTGTCTATAAAGGACACTGGTATCAGAGAGATGGAGGGATGGACAGCACAGACGATGACCTGATGAGAGATGGACAGATAAGTGGAAAGATAAATGCAGACAGAGAGCAATAGGTGGAGAGGATTATCCAAGCAAAGGTTCTGTTCTGCAACACTGGGCGATGATACACTACAGCAACAAGCCGAAGGAGGAATACAGCAGAGATACAGTAGTCTAGTCCTCCATGTCAGAGATAAACTTTTCCATATTTGACAGTTATGACAATAATATGTTCACCTTGTACAGGGGGTGACATAGCACAGATGGTAGAGTAGTTGCCTGCAGTCCAAAAGGTTGCAGGTTCAATCCCAGCTCCAGACAAGCTTGTGTCGTTGTGTCCCTGAGCAAGACACTTCACCCTGATTCCTCCTGATGGTGAACTTGGCGCAAGTGTGCATGCCTACTCACATCAGTATGTGTGAATGGTTGAATTTCCCCTCGCAGGACTAATAAGGGATTCTAAAAAAATAAAATAAAATAAAAAAACATGGTTCCAGTGGAGATGTGCAAGAACCCAGAACCTCCAAGATGCCAAATCAGTGACTGCAACTACACAACATCATGATCAAATATTCACAAGTGAAAAGTGAACGTGAATTTTTCAACATATGGAGGTTCTCATTTTTCTTGGATCAGGATAATATTCAATTTCCTCTTACCCTCAAAGCAAATGAAATGAATAATCCAAAATAAGTTAATGTCTGCAGACATGACAGTGTAAACAGGTAACATACTAACAGTACGCCATGGCAAACCAAGCTGTATTTAGCCCAAAGCTAACTGGTTTAACTAAATCCCCAATTGAGTTCTTTAACAGGTAAAATGTATAATTATTATTATTATTATTTATTACTTTTTTTTTAATTTAACAACCTGACCCCGTCACTGCAATGTAAAGAAAAAGATATACAACCATATGTTTTAATCAGGGGAACAATTTGGATTAATTGACATTAGTAATGTTAATTCATATTTTTGGGACAGTGTTTTTTTATGTTAATTACGCAGAGACTTTGTCAAGTTACCAGGAGGATTACCTGTTACCACAACAAGAGCTTTCATCTTGTTTTGTAAACAATACATTTATGACATTGCTGTTATACTTTTACAACACTCAGAGGAGCCAGAAGCAGTTTTTTTCAATCATTGTATCGTAATGATGAAGTAATGAATGCAATATCACATATCAGAAACTTGTATCGTCGTAAACACTAATATTAATATGAAAATAAAATGGTACCTTCGTGTTTTCTCTCTGATACAACCTTGTAAAATAAATGTAGTGTGAGTGTAGTTTAGGAGTTTAAGTAGTAGGTAATTGATCATGAAATGTTTGGATTTTAACCACATGGTAATGAACAACAAAGTAAACTTATTTGTTATGAGAGAAACAATATTCTCTGCTCTAGTTCACAGTATGATTAACTGCACCCATGTTTTTAAATACACCCATCCTGTTCAATGTTACATTTAGACCAAACAAAGCCAAATAAAAGAAGATAATGAACAGCAGTAAATGTAAGCACAGGGCTAATGAAGGCTCAGAAAACACAAAGATAGTTTGTTTGTAACAATTTGTAACATCACATATCACCATAAAGATGATTGTTATATTCATAAAGGAGGTGCTGACGGTGACCCAAAGGAAACTTTTAGTCATTCATTTATTGCCAGTGTTTCATTAAGTGGTATCAGAGCCAATCAAGGCTCCATTGCAACACATTTCAAAAAAGATTTTTGTGCTCATTTAATTTTATTCTATTTATGACTTAGTGATCAATTAATGAGGTAAATTTCCAAAACGGTGAGTTGTAATAATTTATTTTTTTTAAATATATAAGTAAAAGTTTATGCTCAATTTAAGTAAGTTAGTAAGTAATTTATATTTATAGAGCGCTTTTTATTTAATTTTTTTTATTTCTTGAATTTTGTTTATTTATTTTTAGAAAATGAATGTTCAAAAAAAGTTCAAGTTTTATGTTGTTTTTTGTTTTTTTTAATTATGGATAAACATTTGATTGTACATTAAATATTTCGAAATAAAAACCGCATTTTTATTTTCTGTATTTAAACATATGTATTTTCTTTTGTGTTTTATTATTCTATAACAAAAGGAAATAATAATTACATAAAAAGACATCTTTATGATTTTTTAAATGTTTTTCCAAGGCAAGTAATGGCACTTTCATAAGGGATCATACAGAGTATTTAATCAATTAATGCGTTATGAGGTTAAATCCCTTTGTGAGGAGACTCTACAGTAAAAGGTCCTGAAAGGTGTCAGAGTGAACCCATGGTACTCTATGATAAACTCACATATAGGATTAAATATTATTGATTTTTGCCATTTATTAGAAAATAAAAGACCATATAAATGTGAACATATTAAAACATGATCACAACATAAATGCAAGTTAATTAAAGTATAATTGGTAGATTCATTTGTACGAACAGTTTGTTGTCTCAGTGTGAGATCACAGTGGTGAGAGGACACACACACACAGACACACACACACACGCACACACACACACACACACACACACACACACACACACACACACACACACACACACACACACACACACACACTCACACAGGGAGGATGACTGTGTGTGTGTTGTCTTAATGGCCGCCGGATTTATTCAATAAGCCGTTTGCTTCTTAATTAATGCTCTAATTAGACTTCCTTCCTCTAACTGCCTGACACACTTACGCGCACGTTCACACGCACGCAGAGCAACTCAGGTGTTGACCTTGCGATAACCTGTGTGTGTTCATTGTATTCTGAAGGCACGCACACGCAGGTACGCGCGCGCACGATTCTCCAGGCCCAGTAGCTGTTTCCTCGCCTTGACATGTTGATGATAAATCTCGTGCAGAAAATATGATAAATATATTTATATAAATATATAATTATTCATTATTTTTTTCTAGACTGACATAATTGTAATACAAAGTCAAAGAGTCTAAATGAGAAAGAAGAGGAGCTGCATAAGGAGGAACTGAAGCTGGATCAAGATCAGATCTATACGTGAACGAAATATATTTAAAGCAAAGTTCGGGATTTGAGAGCAGATTCGTGAACGTTGTTTTCGGATTATTTCGATTATTACTTACTTACGTTATTAAATTACCAGAATCAATGTGATGGAATCTGAAAAAAGTATGTGTTGCATAGATATAATGTAGTGGATGAGGACCTTTCATGACAATTTTTCGGATATTTATTTATTTTCGTCTATTTTAAATGTATATAATATCAAGCAGAAGCTTAATAAATAATAGTGTCACGTGGGGACAGAGCCGCGATGTGGACGATTCTCGAGACACCGTATTGATTCTCGGTACTCTGACGCCATCGTGTGGTCATTTTGCAACACGTCTGCTTTTGATTTTTTTCACGAATATGCCTTGTAAGTAAGTAATAATTGTAGAGTTGTTATGAACATAAATCAAGTTCGCTGAATGTTAACTTGTTAAATATATATATATATATATATATATATATATATATATATATATATATATATATATATATATCATTATTATTATTATATATTATGGCTGATATTGTTGTTATTATTATTATTATTATTATAATGAATGTTGTGCTTACATATTTGTATGTACTGTATGTTAAATCTATTCTATATAATATATATTTTTCTATCTATTTTTCTACTTTAGGCTTCCTGCTGTAACAACTCAAATTTCCCCACTGTTTATAAATACAAGTAAATATGTGACATTTAACTTTTTATACTTGCATTTCTCTTCTTCTCTCTGAGGCTTGGTTTGAAACTCCTTATATCATATTTCCACACCATCATGTGAGAACAGGTTAGTAGGTAATATCATTATGTCCTTATGTGTGTTTTGAAAGGCGCCTTATAAATAAAATGAATTTTATTACTATTTTGTTCTAACACAAATATAGTTTAACTCAGAATTAGACTCACCAGTTGAAACTATTTATTATTTACGATGTAAATAGCAGATAGGAAAGTTAAAAAAAAAGACTCAAATAACAAAAATTAAAAATAAATGAACTTTGGAGAACAATGTTTTCCATCCACATATTGTCACTCCAGTCCACTAGATGGTAGTAATGCGCCTTTATTTTGCTCACCAGCCGCTAATGAAACACCAGAATAAGACGACATCCATAGCAACCGATAGCAACCATGTAACAAAAATGGCGTCTAATCTTATATTAGTTTATTTTGGTTGTTTATTTTTCTCTATCAACGTTCAAATCGTGTCATGCTTGAATGATACCCTCTCGTTAGACGAAGAATATTTTGATAATGCTACAGTTGGTGCTTTGAACGTCACAGGATTCGAAGATGGTTCCGAGGTTCAAGTGGAGAACACTACTGGACCACCAACAGAACCAAGCGGTACCGCAGAGCCGAACACCCCCGAATATCTGCTTCCTGTGTCTGGACGACTACCCATCCCCGTTAATGATGGTAATTCAATATTATAGAATAGGATATAGTTTTGACACGTCTATAGTGTATCTTCTCACAGGCCAAATCTTTTTCAGTTTATCCGAATCTGTTCGATAAATATTACATATTGTTGAAGTTTTTAATTGACGACTGTTGTTTGTATTTATTTTTTGTGTTGCACATGTTGTTGATTCTTACAATTTTGATGAATATCCATCTCATGACTTGCCTATCAGGCCAATACATGTATTGTTAATGGGAAGTTGGAGGAACCATACCATGTACAAATGTTAAGGGCAGGGTAGATTTTTATCAATTCTGCAATATGTTTAACACATACAGAGGATTTAAATGAATCTACTCAAAGGTCATGAACCTACTTTCTTCCCTATTCCTCCTGAGGGATCAATAAAGTTCTATTTCCTTACCCACTTTATTCCCAATGCTTGTGAGAAATTCAGCAACTATTCATTTTGATGCTTAACTGCATTGAGCTGATGCCGTCCTTTGACTTTAAATGCAACTCAGCTGGTGTACTTAATGGATTAGCCAGTTAACAAACGCAAGTGTATTATATATTTTTATTATTTTCATTTTGTTTTCAGTTGGAAAGCTGTGTCCATGCGACAAACAGCAGGATGTTTGTGACACCAACTGCTGCTGTGACAGAGCATGCAAGGATGACCTCTCTCTCTTCACTTCATGCTCGGTGGACTCTGTAAGGTCAGTGTCTATTAACATTTTCCTCTTCAATAGAATGCTTTTTATTTCTGCATTTCTGGGCACTTAACAGAATAGTGGATAAAACATGAGGATAATATTACGGTTGTTTATTTAAAGTTTATTTTCCAAATGTTCTTATGACAAATTGAATTACTGTAAATCTATTCCATTTTAATAGATATTTGGTTATTTTACAACGTGCTGTGTTGTGTCTTTTCAGGGGAAGCAGACAACTGTGCAGGCAGGAGGTGGCGCTCTATTCCCTCAGAACCACAATAGATGGATACTCTGAGTTGCAGTCTGATGTTCAGACAGAAAATAACCAGGATGTCTTCTGTATTCATTCTAAGAACCGTGAGTCTATGAAAATAAACCTAAGCCTTCTACTGCTTTACAAACCTCAACTTCACCAGCTCCTCCCCTCTTGTGCACCACAACACATCCCCTGAGTCCAGGTTGTCTGGGCAAAATTACTTCACAATTTTCAGAGCTGCCCTCACTCCCGCCATGCACATCCTTTTAAACTATCTGAATCACAATTCGGTCTCTCTTTTTCTTTTAATGCCTTTCAAATATGTATCTCACATTCTCTCTACTTGTTCATCCTGTCCTTACTACAGCGATCCATACTCAAGGCATCCATAAAAATGACCCCAGCCTTGACTACATTCACTGAGAAAAATAGTTACAACTTTAGAATAATGGCAACAGGTTTTAAGCTAACTCAAAATATTAGCATACGAATGACTCCTCTTTCAGTTCCTCTTTCCGTTTTCCCCTTAACTTTGACCAAAATTGTTTCATTCTAATTACTATCCTATGCTGCCTGGCCCTATCTAACAGTCACCTATCCTATACACAAATGTTTACTGCAGCTATTTGAATGCTTTAAATAAAATCCCCCACAATCTTTCCCTCTGTGCTTCCTCGTCTGCCCTGTACCCTTCATCTACATGCTATCATTATTCTCTTTCTTTAAGAAATGATCATGATTTCCTGTCATTAACATCTTCTCGACTGAAATAATGTCTGTTCTTTACTTTATTCTCTAAATCTCTAACTGAATATCTCTTGTGTGCAGGTGTGGACAGTTTGTCACATCGTCCTCCTATCCTTCCAACTGACCGAAACTTTGACTCGATATTTGATCAGTTCTCTGGCTACCTGTTCGGCCAGCAGGACAGTCCCCTGGAGCCTTCGGCAGAGACAGAGGAGACATCAGGATATAAGGAAACTTTACCTTTTACCTTCCTCTGATTGGTGACGGAAGTAAAATGTATGACTCTTGGTTCTTTTTGCAGTTTGGGGACATAATACTGACAGTTAAAAACAACGGACAAAAAGGAGAGTTCCCGCTGCCTGCACCGGGAGTGTCTGCTGACTGCCTGGACAGCAGTCCTGCAGGTAGAACAATTTTTTTATACTTGAAATCCACAGTATGTTTAAAAAATAAATATTGTAGTTTCGGAGTGAGTCTGTCAGTTTACAATGACTGCTGCCATCTAGTGGTTAACTGTAAAAAAAAAAATGTATACAGTTCTGTTTAAAATATCATTAGGGTATAGTAAAAACGAATATTGCGATATTCAGTTGTATCAATATTTCCTCACACCCGAGTTAAATGTCTGTGCTGTAGATTAGTTTCAGTAACTGTTTATGTTGTGTCATGCCAGGCTTCCTGATGGAACAGATCAGTCAATGCTCACGTCGCTTCTCCCTGGAGCAGGACTGCATTTCCCTGCCAGCCCTTAGCATGGACACTTTTACGAACATCCAGCTGAGTGGCGTGAGTCCAACCTCTACTCGCTCTCTGTCATGCACACACTCATACTGTGTATTCTCACATTATGTAGAAGACACTATGTTTCTCTTTCTCGGTTTGTAATGCATCGTTGCCTCATTCTGAGCATGGGGCTCTCCACGCTCCAAGGGGCAGATTTACATGATAAAAGTACAATCTTTGGTACTTGAAGCTGACTTAAAATGAATTTATACTTGGCACAAATCATCATGTTGAACTCTGGAGAGATACTTTGACCTCTTGGTCTCGCTGTGCAGATTTTCAACCGAGAGTGATGAGGGTGTGATGAAGTTCTACTCTTCTAAATCTATTTCCATGGTGCTCAGTCTGGAAAGGGTGAATTCAGTTTCCTTTGTGTAAGAGTTCAGGGTCCCAAAAGTCCTGTTCAAGAGTAGCAGAGAGATAAATAAAGAAAGTTACTAGCCAAAATAATCTTACTAGGAGGAGGTCCCGAGCAGACCCAGGTAAGCTCAGATGGCCTGGAAGAAGTCAGTTATTCCTTTATGCACTTTTAAATATATATGCATGTTATAGCATACATTCAAGACATCTCAAAAACAATTTATATTCACAAAAAGCAGAGTTAATATCATACTTTATCCTACCTAAAATTAATTTTGGAAGTTAATTTAATGTGTTTTTACTTCTTGTTCTATTTATAACTCTTGATGCGTGTCTCGGGAAGAGATCTTGTTGTGTTTGCATAATAACAATAAGAATCTTGAATCTAAGAGTTCTTTCTTTCTCAACAGGGGAAATGGGAAGGTGCACCTGTGAGTATACCTGCTGTTTAAAATATATATACGTGAAATTGTATTCATTTATTTATTCATTCATTTAATCACGTTTATTAATAAATTGAAGGATTGTTCAGTGAATCCCTCAGGATTTCTCTTATAGTTAACCAATAATAATAACAGCTTAAAATAATAAAAAAAAACGTAAAAACATCAATTAAGACAGTTGTTTATGCGTTTGAATGTGTTTTTAGGTTGTTGATATAGAGGTTGTTGCAGTCATCATACAGTATCCAGATGGAATTCTGGATGAACTCAGTGTAGAAGAAATCCACAAACCCAGCCTTATCAACACAACAGTGTGTGCAAATGTTGTTAAACAGGTGAGTTGTAACACATCTGCAACGAAACAACTGAGATCTTGATTTCATTGTCTAATTTTGTTTCCTCAGGTTGTGTATGTGCTAACATACAATCCAGCAGGTGAAATTGTGAATGCATCAGTGTCGGTGAAGCTGGGCTTTGTCTCCGAAGATCAGATTCCTCTTCAGCAGGACTTCCATGTGAAATTTGTTCAGGTCGGCCATGATCTCTGTCGGATAACAAACATCGTTATAACACAATAACACAATTCCAAAAAAATGGAGGAAACTGTTTATTGTTACTTGTTATTTTAGACACCATGACATAACTTTAAGATGAAATTAATTTTCTGCTGGAATAATACTAATGGATACTGCCTTACTGAGAAGCATAAAAGCTTAAGCTCATAGCGACGCTGAATTTTTGTTGTTGTCAGGGTCCTATGCACTGTAAATACACAGCCAGCTCTAGTGAATTAACCTGAGCTGTTACTCAACGGGCAGCAAAATAAGATAATAGCTGGGAGCTGAATACCGCATTGCTGCAGTTCCAGTACCATGTGATGAGGCTGTCATATCAATAAAAGATAATGCAAAAGTGCTGAAAAATCATGCATTAAAAAGAGAATCTTATAAGAGTTTAGGGAACTGCTCTTAAAATAGATATTATCTATTTGAAAAAGGCCCAATCGAATATATAAATGTATTTCTAGCTCCCCTGGTGTCAAAAAACCTGCAATGTTGTACATTCTGTTTCGTCTCAGGCGATTTTCTGTTTCTACCCATTTTTCACAAATAATAGAAAGGCACGTGTTGTGCTTCTGGTTTTATATTCCTTCTCTCAGTAACTTGTATGAAAACACTGTCTCTGAACATCGTTAAATAATAGCTGTATTTTTCCACTACATCAAAACATAAATGGCGTAAATAAATAATATTAATATCCTAATGTTGATTCTTGTTGCTTTAAAACAATCTTGCTTTCTGTTTTAACAGGAAGATAATGAGAATGTTGAGGTCAACCAAAGTGGGAATCCAGGTTACCAGGATGGACTGCCTCTTGTGTCTGCAAGGTCGACAGCTGCATATCCTTAAACTGAACCATAAATCTGTATGCAGGGTAGTCTGATGAAGCTTCATGAAGCAGTGTCATTATTCTCAGAGTCCACTATATGGCACTCTCTGCATTCTTTCCTTTGTTTTGGAAAAAAAATATCACATCATTTTTAAACTGATGGCGCCGCCTACTGAACTCTAAACAACATGACACTGCTTCGTGAAGCTTCATCAGACCATCACTAACTCACATCCTCTAGAACAGGTCCTTAACTGGACTCCTCACAGGCCTCACAAGAAGTATCAAACCTGAAGACACTTTGTCTCTGATACAACCTGGTGGGGAACAAAGCTGTCTGCGGGGTCCACATCAGTACTCTCCTGTCCTGTTCGCCGTGGACTCCATCTCCGGTTGCACACTAAGGTGAGCATTTATCACCAACTGTCTTCGCCTTTAATGAAGATCATTGTCCTTTACCCGACAGTTTGGTGGATGTAGCCGACTGCACCATGCTGTTTGAGATCATGCTTGAGGCTCTGAGAGGACCCAACTACCCTCAGTTTGTCGCGTCATTCGGCAACTCTCCTTTGGAAAATACCCTGGACTGGGTGCCTATCAGAACCTCAAAGATTCCTGCGGTAACTAATGCAAACAACAGTGATGTTCAATACTACAGAAACTAAACACAGTTGCAAAATGCTTGGTGTGTTGCAGGAGAGTGAAGGATGCAGCATCCCACTGGCACGCCATATTGAAATTGAATGGACCAAGTTTGGCTCCTTGATGAATCCCCAGGCGCAGATTGTTAGCGTCAAAGAATTCATCTACACCAACACGAGCCGCTTGGTAAGACCGTGACGCACATTTTCTTCAGGAGTCTCACTCTATATTTAGAAGAACATTTTCTTAAAATATATCTTGAAGAGAGCAATGAGAAAGATGGATCAGGTACTTCAGGAGATCATTCAATAATCCTTCTCTTCTACCACACAGGATCTGCTCAGTGGAGGCAGTAACGTGCTGCCAATCGTGAGCTCCGTGAGCTTCGTACCAGTGTCGAGCCCTGCTAAGGCTGGCTACAGAGCCACGCCCACCATTGACGCTAAACTTCCTGTTGACTTTTTCTTCCCTTTTGTCTGATCCAATGACCAAAACTGTCAACAAAGTCTACCATTAACATCACATTTGATATTTTTTTTAATAAAAATGTTTTTTACATTTCTTCTCCATCAATACAACACATGACAGTCAAACACACATTTGTGAAAAATATTGTGAAATTTATGCTTTAACGGATTGTTTTACAAGGCTAAGATACTTTTTTTTTTTTTACAATATAAATCTTACAAAAGGGTTTGATTCATTTGATAAACTGTATTTACATAAACATCTTCAGATTCATGATTCAGAAATCAATGCCATTCTTCCTCAGCAGAGCTTCAAGCCTCTGGTTCGTTTGCTCCTGTGAAGGAAAAGGTTAATAGTTTTCAATGCTCATCAGAGGTCGGACCTTGAAATCATCATGATTTTTTGTCTGTTACCAGTTTGTCGGTCTGATCCTGAAGGTAGGTGACTCTTTGCACAAGATGGTCGTAACTCTCTTTTAGCTTGTGCAGCTGCTGGTTTGCTCGAGTTTTTATTGACACCAAGATGCCTGGAAAACATTCAAGATTATTAGGTTATGTTCTTGGCAACAGTAATACTGCAACAATCGGCAACTAGGGGTGTAAGAAGATATTGATTTTTTTTTTCAAGATACTGTATCGATAACAGCCCTGTATCGATTTTTTTTATTATTATTATTGGCTTTCAGATCATTTTATTGTTAATAATAGTCTTATGGTTTATATTTTAATAAATTGTGTGTAAAATAAAATATATTTAATTAACAAGTAACATTCACAACTTTCAGTCAATAGATGTCATTACGTCCATTCCGGTGACTAAGGACAAGAGGATACAACTGCTTTAAGATGATGTATGGCAAGATTTTGGTGTCAATACTAAAGCTAGTTACGACTTTGTCAAGAACCATGCAGTCTGTAAATTCTTCGATGCCAGAGTCTAGTATTCGGACAATACATCAATGTCTTTCTGTCTCAGTGGCAGGAAATTAACTTCAGCCCATAGAGATGCTCACGTTCACATCCTCTCACCAGCAACAACAACGATGAAAAACAAACGTGTTACTGACCGTTGATGATCCGGGCCACCCTCCACAGACGAAGCAGGATGAGGAGTCCCATGCCATCGAAGGCATCCTCATGGAAGAGGAAGACGACGTCCAGCACAAACGATACCACCACAACAATCCCGTCAAACACCTCAAACTTGTGGTCAAAGAACTCCAGCCGGTACGCAAACAGCTTCCCCACTAGTTCCACCATGAAGAAGGTGAGCAGGGCCAGACTCAGATAGTGGAACACCTGAGACGACAGGTCACATGACAGCACATTAGTGTTGAAAGATAAAGGTCAAAAGAAAAGGATCCATTTACGCAAACCACCATTTATTTTGTTTCCTGTTGCCATACCATCCTAGTACTTTATATTTATTATGTTCTAGTGAGTGTATATTAAAGTAATTGAGGGAATGAATCTGGATTTTGTTGTAATTTCAAGCCCCTAAGTGACTAATTTTTGGACTGGAACCAACTTTTTTGATATAATACAGTTGATGACACTAGTTGGGTAACTTTATGGTAGATTGAAGTATTGTTGGTTGTTTTTTTTTGAACTGCAGCGTAGTGTCAGTCCTTAGATTCAACCTCTTTAGGTTGGTACAAGTCACAGGGATTGATGAGTCCAACCATTAGTGTTTTCACCTGTAAAAAGTGAAATCCAAGAAAAACTTAAAAATAAACCCATTTCTATGAGGTACAGAATTTTCCTTATCCTGATACATTTTACCATTTATTTGTTGGATTCTATTGAGCAGTTTTAAGTGTATAGATAATAACTAATCTAGTTAGGAAATGTTGATCCTAAAATAAACTTATTTCAAGTAATTTATATATATGCATGGAAAGAGAATTCCACTAATATTAGGCACGATTAAGATAAGTAAGTATTTGTGCCTTAATGTTTTGGCCAAGCCTGTAGTCTGTGTCTGTCAGAATCTCTAACACGTAAAAAATGGTCGACACGATCTCTGACCTCAGGTACAATATGTCCGTGCTCCAACTTGATCACTGACAAGTCTATGAGCAGCTCCGCCAAAACAAAGAAGGCATCCAAGACGACCAAACACACCACCAGCACCTGCAGGACACAGTCAGAGTTACCAGCTGAAGTATCGGAGGTGATTGTCAAAGCGTCCAACCCAACTATGAGCTCACCTGGAAACGATCGGAGCTGTAGAGTCTCCGCAGAGATGCTCGGAAGGTAAGGGGCGCGGGTAATTCTGCTGATGCTGGTTTCAGATCATCGCTGGCCACATGAAGCTCTTCTTCCTCTTCCTCCCACTCCACCTGGTGCTTATCACCCACCGTGGTGAAGTGCCTCAGGTACCGGGCCATGATGGACAGAACCCTCCTTCCTCAGTCTGAGAAACAACAATCAAAGCTGGACATTAAGAACTGATTGAATGAATGAATTTATTTTCAACCACAGTATGAACTATGTAATTATTTGTACATACAACAAAACAAAACAAAGAAATACAAATCAAAATAAAACCAAATAAAAGAAACATCTGTCATGATGGGCTGAATATAACACTAGAACCCCTTTCAGTCCATTCAAGCATGTTTAAGGGAAAATAAAATATTTTAAACCGTTCCAAAACTGCTCCAATTTTACCACCAAGAGGCACAACAAAGGAACATGTACGGAATTGTGAAAAACAAAACTATCAGACACGTATATTAAATGACGAATTGTGTATTCATTATTATTCAAATGTTTTAGTTCAAGATCAAATATTAACATGAATTGAAAAAAAACAAACTGTGTAGCATTCTACTCAGAATTTTCCACATGAAAATCCTTTACGTCAGTCAAGTCTTTCAGAACTCATTCCTTGCAATCCATTTCATCAGCGGACATGAATATTTGCACATCAGACTTCTGCTTTACAGATGCAATGGGTTCTTGAGAAAGTCAACCCGACAGATGTCTCGACACAGGAAGAGAGTGTCATAAGAAAAAGAGGGGGATCCAGCCGAGTGAGTCAATAACTGCATTTACTAAACCACTTGTTTGATAATTTTTAATAACAACACAAAAAAATGTCTTTTAAATAATGCTGAGCCTTGCAACAAGGAACATTAACTAACCACTGCAGATTTAGATAACTACATTTTAACCTCGGTACTTTAGTTAGGGCTTTTTTTCAGTGCTCAGATTATTTTATTCAATAATAATATACAAGTTAATGAGTTGCCTCTGCAAGACAAAAAAAACAATTAACATTGAGCTGCCACCCAAAAACAAATTAGACAATAAGGACACATTTGTCAAAATGAGACAGAAAAACTGTTTAAAAACTAAAGATAAGAAAAGGAAAATGTGCTGAAACCTAGTGATGGTCTTAAATATATTTCCATATTTTAGAGGGAATGAAAACCCATAGCACGCTTTATGTTTCCTTTTGAGCTAAACACACACACACACACACACACACACACACACACACACACACACAAAATTGTAACATTTCCAAAAACTTAACAAAGCCCTTTAAAATGGTATCATTTAATATTATTAACATTTAATATTAATATTTGTTTTATGCTCATGGTAGATCAAATCTTTACATACTTTAGAGCGGATGAGAACACACATACACACATGAAAGAAAAAATACACAAAAACTCATTCTCGTTTTACATAAATACGTTTTGTTATCCTTATATAATACATTTAGAAACTGCTGATATACTTGTTCTGTTTATACTTTATATATACTGTATATATATCATTTTTTTCATACTTTTTTAATTTTGTGTTGCATTTACAATTCACAAACGTGTTTATTAATTTATCTAAAATACAGTGAATTTCTTCAATTACTTTGTCTTTTTCTCGTAATGGGGTTTGTGAGAAAAAAAAGTGCATAATGTTACTGTTTTCAAGTTAAGATTTAGACTTGACAGGTTTATACAAAAACGAGACTTCGACCGTTTGTTTTAGCGTCGATAGATCGGAAACTTAAGATAAGTTCATAAATCCAGGAGAAACTCACTGTTCTGGTGTGAAGCGTCGAGATTTCTAACGGAGCTCCTGCTTCAAGTTTTCACTGAACTCGTGATAAAAACATCCGTCTTGTTTCTGCAGACACAGCAGCTTTGACTACACACTGTCGAGCGGACACTCTTCCTGCGACACGGACTGTTGTTGGTTGAAGATTTACTGCACTAGAGTTTAAGTGCTTCTTACTTTGACTCCACCGTAAACTTCAGATGCTCCTGTCGTCTTAAACCGCGCCCTCTTTACGTCAACATCTTGGACGCGCTGACCAACTCAACGAAACAGTCTGTTTACACAAAACATATTTTCATTGTGCGTTTCATACTTTAGAATAAAGCATATTTATAAATACGGTTTTCCAGCCTAAAAATGCTTTTCTCGTAGGTTTAATGGTATAAACTTCAAAATTCTTAAATTCAGTCAATACTAATTTTCCTTTTTTTAAGTGAACCTAACGTGTTTATATAGCTTCAGATGTATTTTCTGTTATCCCATTAACGGGTATGTTGGAAGTATTCTGAATTTTAAAACGTATAAGTCAGACTTGTTTCCCCAGAACACCCGTATCTTTAAAACTAAAGTCAAATTTAAATACAAACGGTGAACTCTACTGACATAACATGGATACCAATTTAAATGGGTCCAGTGCAAGTCAGATTATATAATATATATAAAAATATAAACGTATCCACCCTCTCTCCATCAGGGGTCGCTACTGCTTCATGTATTAGACCACCTGTGGAGGCTGTAGATACGTCCCCTATTAAAGCAATAATGTAAGTAATATATATTTGCAGAGCGCTTTTCTAGACCAGGGTCTAAATGGGATTAAACAATCAAAACAATACCCAATTAAATATGTAAAAGGTCAAGACAAGACTGAGAACACAGGATTCTCAAAAAAATCAGGGCAAAGCCTGCAAGAAAAAAAAAATTGAGATGTTTCTTAGACTCCATCCAGCACAGAGGAAGATCTAAAGCTTAGCAACAGCCTGGAAGGATTTCTCTCCTCTGGTCCTGAACCGAGAAACCATCAGCAGATTGTGATCAATGTGCCCGGATATCAGTTTGATAGTTGCTCTTAAAGTTTGTCCTGAGAGTATTTGTAAACTGCAGTCTGGTACATTAAAGGTTTTGAAAATAAATCAATGGCCCGAGGCTCTGGTTAGTCTAATACAGAAAAATATTCAGCAGGTGCCGCAGACATTTTAAATGTGCCACTATCATAAAATGGGCACAGAAAAAAAAAAAAAAGGGTTATTGCAAATAAAGATTTAATCAACTGTAGAAAGCTTACATCTCAGGGCTGGTCTCACAATACAAATCCTGAATTATGTTGCAGAAAACTTGATGTAAACTTTAATCGGTAACATTTTACAAAAGTAGCATTCATAAATTACTCTAGTTTAAGTGCTGGGGGTTTCTTCATTAACATTTGAAATTAATGTGCGATTTAGACATAGATCCAGTCTAACAATGTTTGATGCATTTTGAAATGTGCTGGGCAAACGGGTCATAACTATAAGTTTACTCACAGAAACAAAAACCTTTCTGCATGAAATGCATGGTTTCACCCCATTAACATCTCAACAATAGACTGGTACACCCACCCATCAAGTACCAACAGATGTCCCATCATTGAAGTGAAGATACAAAATGCATCAAGTCGACTGGACAACAAGTTAAATATGAAAAAAGGAAACAGATTATAAAGGCAACTTTATTAGTCATTTATTCTTCCACATTAGGGTAAAGCTGTAGTCACAGTCATTGCAGATCCAGAATCACATCAATTGCCTGTAATGTGACGGTGTTTGTGGTGAACAGGATGGCGTTCCAACTACAGAGGCGGTCATCAGTAGCACACAAGCAGCTTCAAACCTGTAAGAACGAGAGGTGGTTCAAAATACAAGTCAAGCAGACAAAGCTTATAAGGTAAGGCAAGACTTTATTGATCCCTAAGGAGGTCTCCTTCGGGAAATTGTTTATTTTATGATGGTGTCTCAGATCTTTAGTCAGATTCTGGTAAACGGTATTTACTGAACCTGTGCCAAAAGTTCTGAAGAATTTTCTCCCAATACTAAAATTCCATAAACAGAGAATAGTCTCTTAATATGGGAGTACTGATTGGGTTTCGGTCATGATCAAGGTACTTACCCGATATAAACCGGTCATCTTTGCTTCATGGCCAGCATTACTTCAGTGGCGTTCACTGCTATAAAGAAACCATTTTCAATTAAACCAAACAACAAAGAGGCCTAAACAACAATCAGGTCATCTGCTCAGACTGAAATTATTCACCATGTTTTGTAACGTCACATCAATTGCCTGTAATGTGACAGTGTTTGAGGTGAACAGGAAAGCGTTCCAACTACAGAGGCGGTCATCTGTAGCACACAAGCAGCTTCAATCCTGTAAGAACAAGGGAGGTGGTTCAAAATACAAGTCAAGCAGACCAAGTGTCTCAGATCTTTAGTCAGATTCTGGTAAATAGTTACTGAACCTGTGCCAAAAGTTCTGAAGAATTTTCTCCCAATACTAAGATTCCATAAACAGAGAAGAGTCTCTTAATATGGCAGTACTGATTGGGTTTCGGTCACGATCAAGGTACACTTAAACTTACCCGTTATAAACAGTCATCTGTGCTTCATTGCCAGCATCACTTCAGTGGCATTCACTGCTATAAAGAAACCATTTTCAATTAAACCAACTAACAAAGAGGCCTAAACAACAATCAGTTCATCTGCTCAGACTGAAATTATTCACCATGTTTTTTGTAAGAATGATGTGTTAAGTTAGACATCACAGCAGGAGGAGTGTTTAACCACAGCAAAGTCAGTTTTTACCTTCAGTGAGCACTAGTGTTGGGAGAACCAGGTCTGGGTTTGCTGCCATTCTGAAAGCAAAGAAATGCAACGATTTGAGGAAATTGCAGTCAGATTTAATACATGGCATCCAATGTTAAACGAGTTTGTGAAGCCTCTGACTAGAACAGTACTGATGGGACACAGAACAGATCACTCTCTCAATAGGCCTCCATTCTACAGATGCAACATAAGCCCACTTTAAAACAAAGCAGGCTGAGCTGCAAACTGTAAAAACTTGCTCTTCCAGCTCTGTAACACTGTTCCAGGCATAGAAGCTGGACAGCTGACTTAGAACTGGATCATACTTAATTTAATAATTTAAACTCACCACTGCCTCGAAACTCCTGAAACTTTGATACACAACGACAAGGCCAACCAAGTGTTTAGGGTGGATTCCATCTTTGCCAGTGATCGTCGAGATGCTTGAATAAAAATATACACAAAATATTTTTATAGGTATAAGAGAAACGCATACATCATACAATGAGCACGTGGTGGTGAAATGTTAGCAAAGATCGCTAATTTGTGTCAAGTATGGAATGAAGACGTTACATATATTAATATAATTAATTAGAAAACGTGTTATAAAGCATAAATGTAGTTCTCACCGAAATCCAACACATATCAGAAAGTCCACGCAGTTGCACCCGCTTCATCTTTGCGTGGAAGGAATGAACGGAAGTGACGCGAATATTTATAGTTCAACGCCGCAAAGCATTTCGGGAAGTCACAATTAAAAATGAATAAACGAAAGAAAAATGTTTACTAAAATTACTTGACGCAAAAATTAATAAAACAAAATTGAGATATTTTATTTTTCAGCGTTAGAAAACTAGAAACAAATATTTGTCGCCTCGGCGCACGCATGCGTAGTGGTAAATCTCCTGCCTCCCGGTTTCTATGGCAAAACGACAGGGTCAAACCAAATGGCAACTCTTGAGGAGACGATCCAATATGGTTGCCCCGATTGTAAAATCCATAGGACGTTATGACTAAGAGAGATGACGCCGTTTATCAAAATATCTAGGTATATCTAGGAAACGATGAATTTTACAACATCTGAAAAATGTAGTGTACATTGTGTAGCAGTTATTAGTAGAAGATTAACTGCCCCATACTGACACCTGCCGGTCATTTGTCATACATCAGTCCCACCAATGACCGAATATCATTGACCATTTATAATACTGTACAGTGCTATCATCTACAAATGTAGATTTTGTTCATATGGACTGCTTGTATTTTGAAAAAAAATACAAACTGAATCACTTATGAAATGGAAGAAAAAAAAATATTATTATATATTATATTATATAAATATATATGATAATTATCAACATCAGTACAGAAAAGAGGTTTGAAGATTAGATTACAGTTTGAGGGCACATATAAGCTTATTTCAAAATGTTTCAACTTTACTGTGTCAGTGATGATTTATTTCCCTATTTGAGCAAGCTTTTCCATAACAGATTAAGATTATTTGTAGACCAATAAGCCTTAAAACAACTCAACTAGTCATTGCTAACAAAGTGTGAGGCTTTGTTAAAGCTGTTGTCACCGTGGCTAGAATCTTCAACACCACTGGTAAAGTGAGGGAGCTTAAACCTGAGCTGCAGCCACGTGAGTTCTACCCAACAGAGGGAGTAATGGCAGCACCTATTGATTTCTCCTGTCTGGTAGATTCAGAAAGTGTCCAGTTTTGAGCTCCCCGGTGAGTTAAACAAACCTCTGTTATCTCTTTACAAAACTAAAAACAGACTTTTACAATTATTGTGGATATATATTTTTTTAAAACACCTTGTTAAACCTTATATTACGAGGTGATTGATTGTTGTTACAGCAACATTTCAGCAAGTGACGCTTGTCTAGTCTATAAACTATTTTGAACTACAGTCCTAGATTCAGAGATCAATCACCAGTCAGGGTTCATATTGTATTTTTAATTCATGCTGTTTTCCAACCAGGCCTCCAACCTGACCTGAGAAAACATTGATAAAGTAAAAAATTGACAGCTCCTTGTATTCTTTATATGCTTCAATAATTCAGAACTCCAGTCCGACCCAGGCAGACATCCAATTGGTCAGGATGGCAGTCGTCTCAGGCAATCTGCAGTTATTCACAGCATTAAAGTGGAAGTGAAATTTCCTGATTTGGCTCTCCTGGACACAAGAAAAGACAGACACTTGCATGGTAAAAAAAATTACCTACAGGAACTCATTCAAGATTTCAACATCACTGCAATGTAAATCTCATGTCATATGTCAGGGTCATATTGTCTACCTTTTTCATCTATTACCGACTTAATTAACTCCACAGAATGTGCAACAAGAGATGTTAATAACAAGTTTTATATCACTGTCATCCTAGTACTACAGTTACATGTACATACAACAGTATCAATGAGTATCCGCATGTAATGTCAGAACTAATTGTAAACAAAGAAAACATTTATTATATTGGTTAGATTATTCTAATGAGTAGAATAATGTTAATAATAACAAGCAGGATTTATACCAGAAACCATTATAATAATGGGATTCATGAAGCCGTTTCATATTTTTAGAGGTCAATAGGTATCGCCTCAATTAAAAAATGAAGTGAGGTTTGGACTCAGCCTGAGAACAAACCTGATAACATTTGTGGAGATGATACTCTTGACTGGAGTGCTCTTAGGTCCCGGAGCTGGATGAAAGACTGGAGTGTTTTCTTTGGGTCCTCTGACGGTGTAGGGATTAGAAGAATAGGATGGATAAGGATCAAACGCTCCGGCCTTCATACCTCCTGCCTGGTATTGTTAAAAATACTGAATTAGAAAACGACTTCAGATGTATTTTTTTTACTATAGACAGAGGCAGTCTGAATTGTAGTCACTGTTCCTGAGATGATTCAATCCAATCCAATTCTGACATGTAATATACTTCCAATCAAAATGTTACCGACAAGAAAAAGTAATTTCCATGGTCTCACTAACCTCTTCCCACACCTGAATATTTGCTTTGTAGCAGTGACTACTTGACCTCCTTATATCTACCCCAGGCAGCCAAAACAGTCTGGCTGCAGACCTGTTTTTTTTGGCCCCTCTGCCTCATGCCAGTACGAATATCACGGAGATGTAGCGACTTCAGAGAGGCATGCAGCTGTCTACAAAGAAGTGGTTTGAGAAAGCAGGTGTAGGGGCCTGTAGCCAAACCCCTCTCAGAAGATTCCTTGCGACAACAGCTCAGACTAACCACCTTTATTAAATTTGGTTGTAACTCTGCTTGTAGTGGGATTTATTCGGCAGTGGATCAAGTTTACCACAAGGTGGCAGCACAGCATCTCTCTCTCTCTCATACATGTTAAATATCCACACACTCTAATTTCCTTTAAAGTCAAATCAATGTGTGATTTGAAGTATAACTGAGAGAACTCACCCGTTTCCCTGGAGTGGAAGGTTTAAATGGAACGGGGGACACTTTCTCTACCTTTGGCAGGGGATTCGAGTGGCTCTTTTGGGACGCCGAGCTGTTCTTGTCACTGTGGAATGGGTTTTTTTGGAAATAGCCTTCTGAGTGGTTGATCTTAAAGGGCTCACCCTTTACTTTAAGGTGATCATCAGCTGCCTCTTTCTGTAACACAAAACATCCCAGTCATATATAATATTAGCTTATATAGACTAGTATTGATTGATATAACAGAACACTAAAAACAGGTCATTTTCCAACTATTATGGTTTATTAGCCTCTCTGTTTTAATGACAAAACATGAGACATTTTAGCTCCAAGTCTGAACACAAATAAATACACTTAAGGTTCAGTGAATACAGCGTATGAGCTTAATGCTATACTTGTTATACTACTTCATGAAAGGGATTTACCTTCAATATTTCCCTGGCTCTGTCATATGGGTCAGCTGCATATAACTCCATCTTGGACAGGGTCACATTAGGGTAGCTGTGCGAGACAACACACACTGTCATCCAGTGAAACATGTTCTTTCAAAACTCAAAAGTGGAAAGTGGTCTGACACTCTCTGCCCCCCTGTGGGTTCAATTTGGACCTTTGGGAATCATAGCCTCTAAGAACTACTGATGTCAGGAATCTGATTCTGCACCGTCGAGAACAAAGACTAGTCCAGTGTACCTACAACACCAGGTCCTAATATAGTTTTAACGTACAATATGAACAACCAACTTAATGTACTAGAGTTGTAATTTAACTCACAGTTGCTAACCTGACAAATCTAGTTGCCTAAAATGAATGAGAGAACCCTGGCAACAAGATTATACTTATATCATACCTGGTCAAAGTGGCCCGGGGGTCGGATGTGGCCCTTTGACTGTACTTATATGGCCTTTACGAGGTCATAGATCAAATAGTAACTAACAATTGTATTTAGTATTTATTCCTTTTTAAGCATTACTAAGTTTTAAATGTGAATTGTTTGAAATAATTATTCATTCAGATTCAAAATGATATATAGATAAATCATTTTCTGTAAATCACACCTGTAACCACTGCCTTTTTTAGATGGGGATGTTACAATGTTGCGTCCAGGTAACTGACGAGGCTTCCTCGGTAGTGTCAGAGGACTCATGGCTTCCACTGGTCCTGAGAGAGTCCCGTAGTAGCTTCCAGATCCACAGCTGGAGGATGCAATAGAAGTGTTAATGATCGCTCGGTTGGCACAGATGATTAGCTTGTCTGTTTGTGTGTGTTTGTGTGTGTGTGCATCCTAACAGCTTTGTAGCACCACCACTTGGCAGAAAAGCCTTTCCGAGGTTCCTCTTGGACATCTGCAGCTGGTTCTGTCGGGCCAGTTTCAGTCTGTCACTCAGAGCCTCCTTCTCGAACAAGCGTTTGTACGAGTTGTCAAAAAAGCCACCCTGGAGAGCACAGGACCTCTTTGGGACTCCAGTCTGGATTTGCCTGCCCTGATAGGCCGACGTGTTGAATGGACCTGGGATCAGTGAGAGGAGAGGATGGAGTGATGTCGAGGATGATGTCAGGTGATGAGCAAGAGCTTACGGTTATTATGTGATGTGTACTTGTCCCCAATAGAGATGTAGCTCATCTCCTGGAAGATCCCCAGACGCTGCATGTCGTTCTTCTGCTTCGCTGAGGCCATATGTCCAAACTTTTCTCTTTCCTCTCAGAATTATTTACTGTATATTTTGCTCTGCCTTTCTCTGTGTATCTAACTCTATATCTCTCTGCCAATAGACTTCCTGATCACATGTATGTTTACTGGTAACCTTGGCTATGAGTTGTTAGGCTATCATGTGTTGTCTTTTCAGGAAGTGGGGCCTTCAAAATAAAGGTTGTTGCAACATAAGAGCAGATTGTGTTTCAACATTTATTGCAGAGAAAGTTACACACCAATATAAATGCTGATAACATTAAAAGGATACATAATTATAAGAAAGACCTTTAATGAAGTTGAATTCCTCAACAAAGATGATTCGTGTAAGAATGAGCTAATAATAATTAAAAAAAATATATAGCAAAAATGAAATCAATCATGCATTTTAAATGTATTATGTAAGTGATCATTACCAGACAATATACTGCATTTTATTACGTGTAAATAAAATAATTGGGCCACTAGGGGGTAGTCCAGACTAGGTGGCAGACAGGAACGCTGGAACGCGTTGAAGGACAATATGGTCCTCATCCTCCACTGCTGCTTAACCTCAACAGGGTCATGGGAGGCTGAAAAGAATCCCAGCTCAGTAAAGGCAGAGATCACATGCAGAGGGATTAAATATCATGAATTGAAGTGTTCTACACATGTGTTTTTGAGTCACAATGTCATAGCTGTGTAGTGGTTTTACTGTTGTGTGTTTTTTTGCTGATGACATAGTTGGATCACAGTTTATGTTATTCCACAAATCACATCACTTTTATTTTCTGTTATATATTAGAAGTTCTTCCTGTTGAAATGCTAAGAAATCCAAAATGACACGAGTAAACAAACTGAGCTTCTGGATCCAAACAGTTTACATCATTTAAATAACGCACTGTGTAAACTCTCACTGCTGTGCAGGTGCCTGGAGCTGTAATGATGTTAATAACTTTGTAAAACCGAAAAACCCTTTTTTAGATGGTTAGTGTTTTCTAGGAAAAACATTAAAGGATTTACACTCATTAAAATTGACAAATGTCAAAACTTGTTGGTGGCAACATCATCTTTCTTCAGTGAACGTGTAAACTTGCAAGTTTCTAAAAAAAAACAGTGATGTGACAAGATGCTCGACTTGCTGCCGGATAAACATCTTAAAAGAATTAATGATGCTGCAGCTGGATCTAACTTCTCCTAATTTTCTACTGGTCATAAAGCTCAATTTGAAAAAGAGAATATAGAGGCTCTCCTCGAAGTAATTCTAAGACATACATCAATAAACCATTTATTTGTAAATATTAAGATACAAAATCCAACATTATGGGATAAAATGACCTAAGAAGCAAAGAGGGCGATAATGTTCCACCATCTTATTTCTGATGCAGTCACTAGAAGCCCAAATGTCAATAAATAAAATGAACAAAGGGGGTTCTAAACAATCAATTCCTGCATCCCCCCCAGGAGAATGTGGTCAATTGATATTTCACTCGCCCATCAGATTATCAGACCTCGCAGTGGTATATTGACAGGTTTTACACTAACCGCCGATGACACCTCCAAATAAGAGGCAGCGTTGTCTCAAGGGGGGACTTGGTGTTCCCAGTAAGTATGAAGCCGATCTGACCTTTAGATTGAGGTTGATATGGCTACTTGACAGGTTGTTTGATGGTCACAAAGAGGGTGTTTTTCAAATGAAGATCAAGTCATGGCTCACGGGGAACTCTGAAGCGAACATCAGAGAAATTGCTTTTTGTTATGATCATCATTAGTTTGAGGGCCATTTTCTGATCTGAAGCTCCAGAGCATGAATCTTGAATAATGTGCACAAGAATGTTCCTCAAATGATGTATCCACATCTATGAAGGTAACGTTATTTTAGTGCTCAATTTCTTTAAAATCATTGACATTTACACTGTCTACTGCAAACTTCTAAACATGGCGACCAATCATGAGAACAGCACTTAACTTTATCTTATCAATGATATAAGGTGGGGGGACTCGGTAATTTCTAACATGGTGTGACTCACCTGTGGGCGCTCTTCAACGGCCAGATAATGCAGATTCTTGCCCCCTGCTGAGATGATGCTTGGCTGCATCCCCCAATTTCCGCCTCCTCCTATTCTCGCTTCCGCATCATCCCACTGGGACTACAGCCTCTCTTGCACTAAAGAATCATATTTTTATTTTTATTTTTAAATCTTCTAGTTTTTCAGTAACCATTAAATTTGATTTTTATAAAATAAAATCCCCTATTCAGAGTACATGTTACAATGGACATATTAGTGGGACTAGTGATGTCAACAATACATTTTCACTGAGATACAGAACAAACTATCCTGAGCAAAAATACCTTATTGAATGAGAACAAAAAGTGGTCACCTTCAGTCTATGTGAACGGCTACCCTGTATAGAAGATCCAAACGTGTGGTCTTTTGGGCCAAATCTGGCCCACCAAGTCATTTTATGAAGCCAGCCAGATAGCTGGCTCAAAAACAGAGTAGCTATTCGTCTTGTCATAGTTATCTATAGATAGTAATGGTCTGAGCCCACTAGATGGTTGTCTCTGAACTATATTTCTATGTTTTGAACGACTGTTCTAATAAAACATAACATAATTTTTAAACTGATGGCGCCCCCTACTGACCTCTAAATAACATGACACTGCTTCATGAAGCTTCATCACCCTATCAATATTTATAGAGATACCAATGTTTAACATAAGATCAGGAAAAATCTCGTTTTGAGAACCAGAGTTCACCGCGGACCTCCGCCCCAACCTTGTCCGACAACATTTTTTGACAAAAATGCAATATATTAATCAGACTCATGCCTCCTGTTGAGTGTTAAGTGAATATTTGGCCGACAACATAGACATTATACACACTACAAGAGTTTCAAGAGGAATTGTTTTGTGGCTACTTTAATTTCACTACAACTGCTGGCATCCATCTGAACTTTCATCTGCTGCATTTCTCGACTATCAGTGCAGAATTAAGAATTACATTTATTGATTATCTTTTGGGAGAAAAGGTGTAAAGCTAGTGATAATCTAATGAAGCTTCATGAAACCCTGTCCTATTTTTAGAGGTCAGTAGGTGGCGCCATCAATTCTTTAAATGATGTGACGTTTCAATAGAATAGCTGTTTAAATCAATTGATTATATAGAGCAGAGAGAGACATCGATTCTGCTCTGAAAATGAAGATACTGCTTGATGAAGCTTCATCAACCCAGTATGATAAAGGCAGCGGCCGTCATTCGAAATATGTAATTTACAAATTAAAGATTTTATGTTAATTCATCTCTGAATATATACATTTGTCTACTTAAATTAATTTATAAAACATATTTTATTTCTTTTTTTCAGGAACTGAGTTTTCCTTTATCACAGATGTCAGAGTTCTATGGAGTTTAAAATTAGAAATCAACTAAATAGACAGATGAGTGACCAGGTAGAGTCACAGGAAAAGAAATTAACAGCAACTTCTCTGCTTCTATTGATGATCTTATTCACACAGCTTTTGTCTTCAGCTTTCATATTTCCCAAATGATATTCCCTGAGACGACTCAGGCAAGAAGAGATATTGTCTTAACACGACACTCACTTTTTCAAAAAAACCTCTCAAGTATTGGCACGACCAGCGCCTGAGTGATCAAGCTCAAATTATTATTGTTGTGCTCGGCCCTCAGGGATAAACACAGACGCTGATATTATGGGATACTTTACAATAACGGTCAAATCAGTTATTATTGATTTAAAAAATGAATGGATTCTGTGAAAGAAATCAATTTTTTGAAAAAAGCAATGTTTCATGGCAGTGGATCCAAATCCCTTTCTTAAAGCCTTTTTCACTGTTTCTTTTTTAACAGATGACAATAGAATAGAATAGAAAAGCTTTATTCATCCCCAGAGGGGAAACACACTTTTACAACAGCGCAATTTAAAAAAAATAAAGTGCAAGGAAAAAAATTAAAATAAAAGAGATAATACAAAATAAAATAAAAAGATCTTAAAAATATACAATTATTTACAAAATTAGAAATTTAACACTATTAACAAAATACAATAGAATAAAATAAAATAAAAATAAAAACAAAAAAAGTAAAAAATAAAATAAAACACACGAGAGGAAAAACACACTACGGATTAGCAACAGGATATTTAAAGTAGAGAGTTAAATATCCTGACACCAGTTGGGATGAAGGACCTTCTATAACGCTCCGTCCTACACTGGGGGTGCCTGAGCCTGCCACTGAAGGAGCTGGCCAGCTCCTCCACGGTCAGGTGCAGTGGGTGAAGAGCGTTGTCCCTGATGGAGGATAGTCTGGAGAGTGTCCTCCTCTCTCCCACCTCCTCCACCGAGTCCAGCGAGCGGCCCAGGACAGAGCCGGCCCTCGTGACCAGCCTGTTCAGTCTCTTCCTGTCCCGGTCCGTGCTGCCTGCTCCCCAGCAGACCACAGCGTAGTGGATAGCAGAGGCTACCACGGAGTCATAAAAGGTCCTTAAAAGTGGTCTGCACACTCCGAAGGACCTCGGTCTCCCCAGGAGGTGGAGGCGACTTCGGCCCTTCTTATACACGGCGTTGATGTGTGTGGACCAGTTCAGTTTATTGTTGAGGTGAACACCCAGGTATTTGAAGCTGTCCACCAGCTCAATGTCCGAGCCCTGGATGCTCACCGGTTGATGTGGTGGGGACTTTTTCCTGAAGTCAATCACCATCTCCCTTGTCTTACCGGTGTTTAAGCAAAGGTAGTTGCTCTCACACCAGTCAACAAAGTCCTTGATGACTGACCTGTACTCCAGCTCGCCCCCCCCAGACACGCAGCCCACAATGGCCGAGTCGTCAGAAAACTTCTGGAGGTGACAGCTGCTGGAGTCATAGGTAAAGTCCGCCGTGTAGAGGGAAAAAAGGAAAGGTGACAGCACTGTCCCTTGAGGCACCCCGGTGCTGCAGATGGTCACCTCAGACCTGCAGTCCTGCAGCCTCACATACTGCGGCCTGTTGGTGAGGTAGTCCATCGTCCATGCTGCCAGCTGTGTCCCAACTCCTGCGTCCTCCATCTTCTTCCTTAGCAGCGCCGGCTGGATGGTGTTGAAAGCACTTGAGAAGTCAAAAAACATGACTCTCACAGTGCAACCGGCGGCTTCCAGATGAGTCAGTGCCCGGTGCTGCAGGTAGATGCCGGCGTCGTCCACCCCCATCTTTGGCCTGTAGGCGAACTGCAGCGGATCCAACGCAGAGCTCACCGTCGTGCGTAGCTCGCGGAGTACGAGCCTCTCCAAGGTCTTCATCAGATGGGAGGTCAGGGCGACTGGTCTGAAGTGGCTTGGTTCCTTCGTGTGCACCGCCTTGGGAACCGGAACCACACAGGAGGTCTTCCACTGGACCGGGACCTTCTCCAGTTTGAGGCTCAGGTTGAAGATGTGTGTGACCAACTCACAAAGTTGATCAGCACAGTCCCTGAGCAGTCTGGGGCTGAGTCCATCTGGTCCAGCAGCTTTCCTGATCTTCAGTCGCCTTAATTCTCTCCTCACCTGTTCAGATGTAACAGAGAGAGGTGGCTGTGGGGGGTTGGGCAGCTGAGGCAGTAGGGCGTGTTGGGGGGGAGAAAGGTGGCTTGGAGGTGAGAACAGTTGGGAGGAGGGGGCTGAAGCAGGGGAAAAACAGCTTTGTGAAGAGTGAGGGGCAGAGATGGAGGGGGGAGGGGGGCCCTGATCAAACCGGTTGAAATACTGGTTAAGTTCAGTGGCCCATCTTTGGTCTCCCCCTGCTGTGGCTCTGGCTCCACTCTGGCCATGACCTGAGATGTTCTTCAGGCCTTTCCACACATCCCTTGTGTTGCCCTGCGCCAGTTGTTCCTCCAGTTTCCTCTTGTATTCCTCCTTGGCCATCCTGATCGATCACCTGATCAAGACACCATATGATATCTTTAAACCAACATCCATCTCTGACAAACACTGTTTATCAGTTTTATTTCTACATCAAAAGGAGGTTAAGGATGGGGAGTTGTCTAATGAGATGGATTTTTCCATCATGAACCATTACTGATGTCACTTGTTAGTTCATCTTTAAAATGTCCCTAATTTCTGTCACGGGAATCGAGACACCCAGATGCGGAAGAACCCAGAGTTCCTGGTTAGATCGAACAGTTTAAATCACAGTAATCCAGTCCATAAAGTCCAAAACAGTCCTCAACAATTTAAAAATCTAAAATGTGTCCAAGAAAAGAAAGTATCCACAACTCAAAACCAAAATCAGACAGGAGGAAGGGGCTGGCCACTAAAAGAGATTAAAAAAAAGTCTCACGTAAGAACTGAGGAAGCTGACAACGTCAGAAGTAAAGTCCATCAAGACTCGCAGAGCGGTGCAGGGAAAAACGAGAGAGCCAAACCTTGGTCAGGAAACATAATCCTCTGGCGGAAGAGATGCTCCTTTTGAATGAGAGAACCCGCCAATCGATCAGCCCCAGTTGTGTACACCTTGCTGTGTCTGAAAAAAAGTGCGGCAGGTTGTTGACAAAACGAAATCTTGCTTAGCCTTATCCACACAGCAATATGTTGTCTATGAAGGTTATTGCTGGTAGCTTTCTTTTAGAATCTTTTTTTTTTTTTTTTTTTTTTATATCCCTTGTGTTGTCTCAGGGTTAAGGTGAAGGACCCTCCTGGCTACAGGATGGACATTGTACCACAGAGTTGTTTGGATGTTTTTGGGTTTGCCTTTTTGGACAAAGAAGAAAACAACTGAGCTCCAGTCACTGCTTTAAACTAGGCATACATGTTTCCCTATAACTCTTAAAGGAACTGATTACTCTGAAAATAATCCAAACCCTAAGAGTAGAATATAGGTGAAATTTATTTTTAGTCTAAATATCATAATTTCAAGTTATCTAACTGTTTGGCTCATATATGTTGTTTTGTTGAGTTCCAGCCACCAATCCTCAAAGTCTCCGAGTTTGACATTGTGGATTTTTTGTCTGTTGGGTGAAGGTCACTGGGGATCTGAAGTGGAAGATGAACATCGGTCTAATTGTGAAGCGGATGTCCTTCCTGCGTCAGTTGAGGAAATTCCACTTCCCACGGACAATGCTGGTGCAGTTCAACACTGCCATTGTGGAGTCCATTATCTCCTCCTCCATCACTGTGTGGTACTCTGCTGCAACTGCTACGGCAGCGGATTATCCGTTATGCTGAGAGGGTGATTGCCTGCCTTCTTCCATCTCTGTAGGAGCTGATCGTCACCAGCACATCGAGGCGAGCAGGCAGGATCATAGCTGACACCTCTCACCCAGAATACATCTGTATACAAGTGTAATTAATGAAAAATGTGTCCTTGATCATTCTGCCTCACAGGTCTGTCCAGAAGCAGCTCAAGATGTTATTGTAAAAGGAAGGTGCTTAATTCGATCAACGCCACGTACTGTTTGGGTGAATCTTCCCCTTTTCTGTTTGAATGTATGACTTTCCAGATGGTTTCACTGATCAAACCATCTGGAGAATCAAGTTAACGTAGTTCCCTCTTGAGCACCAAATTAAACAACAGACACCACGCCGCAGCAGGGAGATTCAGTTACTGTTCAGTCAGGTGACAAACACAGATGTTCATATATAGGTTAAGAGTAAACTTATAGTACAAGCGATAGTACGAGCTCCCCATTAAATGTATGACATAAAATCACAGTATTCTTAAAGGGCAACTAATCTGAAAACCCAATAATTCTGATTTACTCACATATTTCAAATGCTGAAGTCTTTTTCTCTAAGATGCTAAATCTTTCATCATTAGGATATTTTTAAATGATTACTTTATAAAGTTCTCCCTCTTATGAAATCTCTGTGAACAAGAGGTTATGAGAGTGGAGTACATTATGACATAATAATGGCTTCACTCATCGTCCAGCAAACTGCAATCACACCCCACTTTGTTTACACAACGAGCCCCTTGGAGGTGTAGAATTTAGGGGTTGATGTTCGACCAATCACAGCAGGGTGGGCATGGTTATGGTAAACAAGATTTAATCTCCAGAAAAACGAAACGTTTTCAGTGGGCGGGGCTTAAGCACATTTTCCAATCCAAATATTTGAATGAAAAGTGTTTTGTACAAACAGACACATACTGATGAGTACAATAGAGGTTTGAGATCTATTTAAGAGACACATCAGCTGCCCTTTAATCTGAGTGGTTCCATGTTTATTATATTTGTGCCTTAAATCCAAGCAAAATATAAGAAATCATGAAAGAAAACTTTTGGCACACACTCTTTAGCCACTTGCAGTCACTTCTTGAAACTATTTAAAATGTGCAACAACCACCAATAATTTATTCATGTCTTATTTACTTTTTGCTTGTCCCTGAAGATATCTTGTGATGCTCAGACATTCAGAGCCAAAAATTTCATATGCGAGCGTCAAAACTAATCAACAGTGAGTGGAAGCTAACTTTACATGTACTTCAGACGAGAGCTGTAGATGATAGAATCTCTCGAGCCACTGCAATTAGTCAAATCTGATGGTAAATGTGTCCGTTAGATTTTAATGATGGGTCAAATTTAATTCGATGTGAAAGAAAAGTGACCTATTTATGAATTATGTTTCATAACAATTATTTAAAACATTCATATAAACAATAGCATGGGTTTACACTAGGAGTGAGTGTTGGCCAGAATCTGGCAATACAGTACATATCACGATACAGGGGCAACAATAAGATATTGCCATAAATTTGGATACGGTTGGAACATATATTTGTAGTATTGTCCGAGTACTTGACTCTGGTGTTTCATCCAAAGTCTTAAATGTTTTTATTTGTTTTAAACCCCAATTTTTTCCAACAACAACTATAAAGCTGCTGGAGTCCTCAGTCACCATAAAATAACTATGGTGAAACACAAATATGAATTGCAAGCCAATTATATTATTATTATATTAATATAAAATTATATATATATATATATATATATAAATATATATATATATATATATATATATATATATATATATATATATACACTGTATATCGCCATGTCATTGTCAATAGAGTTAACGTGACCTCCAGCAGGATGATGTCAGAAAGCGTACTTAATCTCAGACCTGTGTCTTGACCATGACGTCACTTTCCGAGGGCCTCATTTATAAAACTGTACATAGGAAGATCACTCAGTTTAAGTTCATAGAAATATATACATTTTCTCTTCAAACTTCAAATTTAAAATTCAGTTATTTGGGTATCAGATATCAGCGGTTGACCCCAGAGACATTATTTTTTTGTTATGATCTTTTATTTCTTCCTTTACGACCTCCTAGCCTTCAAACCTTCTCCCCTTTTCCTGCTCTCTCGAGACGTGATGATGTCATGTCTCGGTTCCTCCCCCATCCCAGGGGAAGATAACTAATCAGCCAGAGTGCCGTCCACCCTCTGAACCTCTTAACTCTCCAACCCTCCTCCCAGTTTCTGACCTGTCACCTTACTGTTATCTCTCTCCTGGGTAGACTCTGTGGTAAGAAGGGGTCAACTACCACTGTCAAGTCAAGTCAATTTGTAATAATTATAATTTTGCACGCATTTCACTGTATCCTTGGGACACTAAAATAGTTTTTGCAGAACTGATTTTGGCACCACTTTAGATTGAAGTCGGAACAGTTAATTCATACCTTTGAACTACCAGGGACCTCATTTGTAAACATTGCAAATGCAAATAAGACAAAGTATGCCTTGTGTACAATGTTTAGGAATATATTTGAAGAGAAAATTGGCAGGAGAATATGTGACTCTCCACCGCAGTGCCAGCTTTGAATATTCATCACGGGTGTTCTCATGACCTTACATAGGTACCACGTTGGCGGGTAAAGCACTTCCTTTTAAAAACGGTTTATGAATAAAACAGTTGTAGAACATGCTTGCACACTCCGTTATAAATCTGAAAGTTTAGTTTGTAAGGAGCTTTCCCATCCATAATTTATGAATGAGACCAAAGCCCACAGACGCACGATTCAAAAAAGCAGCTATTACAAAACAACAAAAATCTAAAATATGATAGTTTAAAGCAATTAAATTCCACTCATTACCACTCCTTGGCATTATTTTCTGAGTAATCCTTTCCTTGTTGGAAACTACAGGCAGAAATCTATGTCCTTGTTACCATAACGAATTGATCTGAATTTTCTTCTTCAAAAAACATCCACGTACTGTACATTCTTACTGCTCGTCTGTAATGTCCTTCTTGTATTGAAGCCTCAATATGGAACATAGTTACAAGTTGTATCAAGAATATAAAAGGCTAACATGGAGGTGGTTGGATGTTTTTAATTTTTTTGACAGAGGATGAAGAAAATGAATGCTGTTCGCGATTGTCATACAGTGGTGTGTTTTTGCCTTTAACACCGCCCCCTCCCCTTAGTCGGCATGAAGGTAGAAAATGACTTTGACTATCACTTTAAGTCAACGTTAAATCAGAAGAATACATTCAATAGAGAACCGCAGATTTGGCTTAAATACCATGGTTCAGCTATAGGTGGATGAGGTCACACACACTACAGCTATATTTTATACAGTCTATTATGCAGCTACAGCAAAACAAAACGAGCCACGACGTTGACTCAACATAAAATTAATCTTAAACACTTTGGGTTTTCACTTTGCTTTGAATTGGACTGTCAAATTATTATTGTATCCTGTTATGATCATAAGATTTAAACCCAAGATGCTCCGCCATGATGCTTGAAATTGACTGAAAGTTGAAAAATAATTTCAGCCAAATCAAGTATTTTATTCAAATCTGGAATCTGCAACCATTACCTTGACAGCTTATGTGTTCCAACAGCAGCTTGCTATCAGTCGACGCAGAGCATGGCAGAGTGCTAACATGCAGCCCACTATCTCCGCTTCCAAGGTTGGGATTACTGGAGCTCTTTTGTCTGTCTGAGCCACAGAATGTAAGTCATCTTTTCTCAGGGAGCTTGCGAGTGAGTGGACAGTGACAACAATGCCGAGAAGAAGCGCAAAGCTGATAGCATTTAGCTACCAGAACATGCCAAGAATTAAAAACAGTGTAGTCTTTTTATTTTCATCTTCTTTCGATCCATTTTCCATGAGAGAAAACCCCACTGATATTTCCTTTTTTTTGTTTTTGTTTCTACCACATATCCAACAGCTATGTGGCATCAAACTAGATACATTTCAGCTTTCCTAGAAGCATCAACAAAGTTCCTAAGTCTCCGGCATAAGCTTAAGGTCCTTCAATTTAAATTGTAATTCAGGTACAGTTGGGTTTGTCCGTACCTGAGTCCTTTAAGTATATGATCTTCCAGTGCTTGAGTTTGATCTCGATCAGGGTAACAGAGATTTTTAGCTCATTGACAAGATTGACACTTACTGTTGATCAAATATATATGCTTGAGAAGTTTTTTTATACTGTATCCAACATTTGCTCAATGGTGTTTAATCTACAGTATCTCAGTGTCAGATTTGAGAGCAGGATCTTTTTTATACCAAAACCTCTGCTTAGAAAGGAAATTGCGTCGTGGAGTGACAGAGAAGTTCAACCATCGCACTCTCTACTGTCCAAGGCAGCTGTAGGTCATATCCAATAAAAAAAAACTGGACGGAGGGAAGCTTGTGTGGGTGGCACAAACAGCGAGTTTAACTAAATTAACACCTGCCTCTTCAAAACATGGCATAACAGATGTGGCCAAATAAATTGTAAACTTAACACTCGATTGACCGGACAGGGAAATATACAAGCGTTAACTATATATTGTTCTGAAAACCAAGGGTGCATCGTCACTAGAAAGACCAATATAATCCTTTAGCTTCATTCAATACTTTCAATTTTATGATTTCTTTATCTGGTTTAGATAGTGCCCAGTAGTTGAATGGAACAGAAACTAAAAAAAAAAGGAGATACTCACTAAACTAACCACGGAGAGGCACTGTAAACACTCAAAAGCACTCACTAGTCCTACAACTTACATGACGTTTTAGTTATTTGTGAAGACCTGGAAATGTTTTGCTGTCGTTTTTATTGCGAGCTGACTCAAGTAAAACCTTTCTTGTTATTCATTTGTCTGTTCACTGAAAGGGTCTGCGAGCCAAGGACGAGCAAACATCATCCTGTCCAGCTGTGAGACTACAACACTCCCTTTTGTTTGGTCTGGTTCATGGTCGAAATGATACGGCTTTCCATCGTCAAGCACATGGCACGGGTCCTGCCTGCAGCATTCTCACAACACATACCATACACCAGCATGTTCTTTGTCTGTGGGAACCAAGGTTAACCAAGAAGACTTGACGCAGACCTGGGTCTGTTTAGCCTCTTAAAAAGATCTTGGACCTCTATTGTACTCATCAGTATGTGTCTGTTTGCAAAAAAACTCTTATTTAATTTAAATATTTACATTAGAAAATGTGCTTATGCTCCGCCCACTTAAAACACTTTCTTTGTTTTTCTGTTTACCATAACCATACCCACTCTGCTGTGATTGGTCAAACACTAAGGTTTGTCACTGCAGCTGTCACCTCATCAAGCGAAGGGACTCATTGTATAAACAAAGCAGGCGTAATTATAGCTGGCTGTAGAAGGAGTGAAGTCATTATTACGTCATAATGGGCTCTGCTCTTGTAACCTCTCGTTCACCGAGATTTCATGGGAGAGAACTTTATAAAGTAATAACTTCAAAATGTCATCATGATGAGAGACTTACTGCATCTTGGAGAGGAAGACTTTGACATTTGAAATATTTGAATAAGCCATGAGAGTTGGGTTTTTACATTAATAGCCCTTTAATGAAATTTGTTAATTTGATACATGAAATTAATAATTTTCCATTTTTGGATGTACTGCAAAGTTATTAGGGTACTATTCTTTTTGTTCTGTTTTATTGAAACATGCATTATTTTTTTTTATAATATGTGTCATTCACAATAAAACACACTGTTTTTGTTTAATCCTTATTTCTGGCTCAAGGTGACCCGGTAGCCAAAAAAAAAAAAAAGGTTTTGTGGTAACCCTTGTGTTGCTCCTGGGTCAAGGTGAAGGGACATTTGTATTAGATTCATTTTTTGTGCCGCCCACATATATGTAAAGACACCTACTTACATAATAATCACACACATTTTAAACACAGAGATTAAATAATAAAGCTATACGTTTTTAAGTTTGTCTGCATGTGTGGTGAACTATAGTTTTCAACATTCTCTCTCCAAGCATGGTCATTCATTTGCAGCTTATAATTGTTATAATCTCTCTCTCTCCCTCCCTCTCTCTCTGTGTTAGTGCTAGTGTCCTCTCGTCCCTGCTGGCACCACATTTAAATGAGAATACACAGGGGACCAACAGAATAATTAGGTTACAGTAGATCTGCGTGTTATTCTTCTCATTTCTTCTGCACACATGCATGTATGTTTGTTAGTGCTTGTCTGACTCTGTCGGGCGATCCTGCACCTTATCTTACACACACACACACACACACTAGGCCGACTTCCAGAGACTTCCAGATAGCATCCATTACTGTCATCCTCATCTGTGTCTAATTGGTTGTGATCGGAGTCTGTGGCCCTCGGGAGGAAGGGCCTCAAATTCGATTAAACGCATTGATTGGTAAATTTTGGGAGGTCAGTCACATGGTTTGAAAATAAGGATAGACAGCGGGATATGTTGAGGTACCAGGTTTAAAGAAGTAGAGGACTTCCAACAAGGATCATATGATCATTTTGCTAGGAAAGGTGGGGACTTTAATGTTAGTTGCAAGGAGCTGATTATGACAGGAAATGCCGAAAGACGAAGAAGAAGCTTAGTTCTTTACCCGCTCTGTCATGTCTGATCAAATCAGACTTATTTACAACTAGTGTTCTTATACCATCATACATACATAAGAAAACTTGAAATAAAAAGAAAAAATTAAACATTAGGATGCATTTTCTTAACCCTTGTGTTCCCTCTGGGTCAATGTGACCCGGAGGCCTCGTAAATATTCACCTTGACCAAGAGAGGACACAAGGGTTATTTCAAACACATTCGTTTTTGGGCCAGCCGGGTCACCTTGACCCAGAAATAACACAAGGGTTAATTAGAAACTTTCAGGTTAAGAATCTGCCTTAAAGCTGACTTAAAACATACTTTTATAGTTGTGCTTTTTTGTTTAAAAGAAGTATTATTATATTATATATTAATAATTACATCTTTCAAGGTTCTTACACCTAAAAATGGGTAAGTAGAAAGTAGTTTGTTTTCAAGTTCATCTTAAAATACTTCTTATTTCCTGTTCATAATCAGTAATTAAGTTGAAATGGGAAATGCGATTCGGAACACACCTCTAGTGTACGATGAACATAGTGTGAGTTAGAACTTTATGATGGTTAATTTGTGACTGATTTTAATACACATGTGACTAAGTACCTTATACATATTAATATGTTTTCCACATTCTAAAGTGTTGCCACCTTGTATTGTACAACTGAGTTGTTTCATCAAACTATGTAAATAGCCAACTTTAAAAATAAAGCAGAAGTTGTCAAACAAACTACTACCAGCAGAGAAGCGTGAGATAAGAATGCAGCTCCACGGTAAGTAGCCATGCACTCGCAACAATAGCAACATGCAGCCCATAAGCTATTGAGCTATTCAGAGCGAGGGTCCTTGATTCCATCCCCCAGACATGCCGACACAGAGAGGAGGACAGAAGGCGGAGGACGATAGGACCAGATAATGAAGCCCCCCGTCGGATAAATGGAGTGGCAGATTAAAGAGGAGAGGAGTAGATTGAAAGTATTGAGTGACTGAGAGAGGAGTGGAAGGTCACAAAAGCAGTTGTGATCCCTTGTGAGTTTGCACTCAGCCAAGGAATGAAAAGCAGGAAGTATTGAGAAAATAGAGTCAAACTCAGGGAGAGCAGGATCTCTGATAAAGCTGAGGAAGTGGTGATGAGAGGGAATTTTTATGGTCAACAGAAAAAAATATAATTTAAATTTGTACTTCTTTGCATATTTGTGTGGAATTACAATTGTTGCCCATTTCATATATAGATTAAATAATCAATATTTTGATTGTTCCATTTTTAGCTTTATCCCCCTGAACAGTTTACTCACAAAATATAAAATTATATTCTATTAGAAACCAATAAGACAGTGTCAGACATTGTTATAGCAGTTTGACACTTAATCATTTTAACTTTAATTGATTTGTTGATCAGGGAAGCATTTTTTCGTCTCATTTTGAGATTACAGTATCGAACATTAGCCTCAAGGATTTTTGGAGAGCTTCAATTAATGCCACCCGTGGAAGATTTCAAGACACTGATTGTTGGAATCTGAAGCAGCAAGCGAGAGCACTTCTCTGACACATCCACCTGATCAGTTCATCAGAGATAAATCAGCTGATTAAATGGATGAGAACATAGAATCTAACAAGTGATGGAAGTAAAGGAGAGCTGACATCATGTCCCCCCCTAGAGTAAATGCTTCACCTAGTTCTGCAGCAGGATTTTAATTCTCTTTTGTGTTGCTTTTAAGTGAAACTTTACTGATTTCCAGCTGCTACTGATCAAGAGTTCTATTGTTTAAAATATATTCACCACCTCCAGACTCCTTTGCCATATTTCGAACATACTCAAAGATATACTGAAGCATCCAAGAGCTTCAACAAGACTTGACATCTTATTCGTATTCCATTACATGATGTTAAAGATTATTATTTTAAAGCCACAGCTTTACAGGAAAAGAGATTCCATTGTCTTGGTCTAGTAAATGGAAGAGTTTAAACAATAAAATCTATAATACACTCAGATTGTAGCTCATATATGGAAAAACAAGTGCGACCCGGGCCACATGCTGCCCTCCGACTAGAAAGGTACTTTACAAATAACCTTTACTTACTTAGTTACTTACTTATCGATGAGGTTTGGTTTTTCTTAAGGATATTTTATCATACAATTAATGAAAGAATGTGAAATTATATTTATATATTGTTAAGTGCACCATCATATTAGAGCCCCTTTTATAGGTTCCTTATTGGCTAGAGGGCCTCTTACAACAGTCACAGTATATAATAAGGAAATCAAAAGTGCCCAGACCTGCTATAGTACTTTTAAGTTCAAGGAATGACGACTCAGAAATTAGAAAACATGTTTTTTATTTAATTCATTCAACAATATTTAGGATCCAAATGTCAGGACAAAGAATAGAGAGCATCTGCTCATGTTAGGCTAACAGGCAATGAAACTGCTGACAAGAGGCCACAACGAGAAGTGACGTCACGTAGAACACAACTGAAGACAATTAAACAAGAAAACGTGAAGGAAAATTTGCTCAAAGGTTTGGAAGAAGGACTGGAATCCAAGAACAAATGAGAAACCGGAATATGGAGAGAACAAACAATTATATCATTTGTTATGATCAAGTTATGACACTCAGGACTTGACTGTACACTTTCTGAAAATGAAGAAACACAGATCAGACAGGTCAGATCAGAAAAAGTTAAACACATATTAATTAAAGCCAAGTGTTGTGTATAATTGTCCATCGTCTATCTTTTTAAGACAAAACCAGCCTTGGAAGGTGCAGAGCAGTCTTGCTCCAAGGTAAAGTTGCTCCAACTGTGAGATGAGATGAGGATTTGGGGAATTTTCCATACATGCTCTGACTGACCATACCATGAGGAGGGATATTAAGTCTTCAATTGTTTGGGGTTAGTGTCCAATAATACAGTGTAACAAGGGGCGTTTTCTTTGCACTTTGTATTTGAAGACGTCACTGTGACAGATTTCTGCTTTCACTCTGGGTTCATGCTCACGTCAGTGTTATTTCTGCCGGAATTTGAATTATTTACCAAACATGCATTTTCTCTGAAACTTATTCCAGGGTCTGTGACTTTATTTACCTTCAGCATCACACTCACTACTAGGAGAGAGTTGGTTCTGTGGAACAACTCATCGACCCGGTGCAGTGACCCGTGGTGTGGTCGGTGGTCTGAAGGCCTATTCGATCCTGAGAAGAACTCTGAGCTGATTGTTCTCCAGGCAACCAGCTTTAACTTACTTCAGATATCAGGTGAGAAATATTTATATTCATTTTTACATGTTTTAGTTTGTGTTTTTTGTTATATTTTTGTCCTATATAGGCCTATATGTTTAATTTGTTAGCTTTTTGGTTAACTCCTTGTTGGTGGGAGTGTTTTTTTAAGGGGTGTATCTTTTAGGACTTTGATAACTAAAGCCTGATTTGTGTTGTACTTAATCAATCTGCTGTTTCTTTTAATTTTCTTACTTTTATTATTTCATTTTTATATATTTTTTAGAATATTTTATAATTTCTCTTCTTTAATTTTATTTCTCTCGAGTATATGCGTTGCTGTTGTCATTTTTCTAAGAAATGTCCTTGTTGATTTTTTTGTTAATTATACCAACAAATAATAATAATATTTTTACATATCCAACATTTCTCTATTTGTCTTGCATAACTTTTTTTAAATTTATTTTAGAGGTTTGATGGATCTTTCTTGGTTTTTGTGTGGTACCAATTAACTTTTGACCCCACTGTCTTGACCTCTGTCTCATTCCATTTCCTGTGGACAATTGATCAATTCACAATTGGTCACATTGCTTTTCACTGTTGGTGTTTTGTTCAACTATTACTGCTTATCTTTGAACATGTGTTTAATCGATTTCTCACACTTTGTACGTGTTGATATTTATTGATGTCTATTTCCTGTTTCTGTCTCTCCTAACACTCTTAGTTTCCGATGTTGGCTGCTGTGTTTTTTGTACTGCGGCTCCTGCTGTTTCAAATATATAAAAAATTGTTTTTTCCTTAATAATATCAATTCTTTTTATAATTATTTAATCGGATCTTATTACATAATTATTTTCCTTCTAATTTGATTTCAAAAGTATTAGTATTTATAATATTCTATTACAATTTTCTCAATATCTATTTTCTTCCTTTTTTATTCTCGCAATAGTCTGAATTATTGTTAATTTAGGTTTGTGTTTTTCCAAATAATTAGTTTTTTTTCGATTTTTAAATTATTACAAATTTGTAGCGGTTAATTTGTTTAATTTTTTCAGATTATTATTGTTTTTTGTCTTTATTAGCATTGTTTTAATTACTTTTTAATTTGAGTGTTTGATAATGTCCTTCAACTCCTATATCTACATTTATTCATACTCTCTCCTTGGTCTATAACTGTTTGTTGTATCTTTTTCTTCTTTGTTATTTTACCTATAATGGAGAGCCCGTCAGTCAAACGCACTTTTGGCGCTGTTGTGGCACGGGCATGCATTGATAAAAAAGCAAAAGTTCTACATAAAAAGAGTGCCAAGGTTAAATTTAACAAGTGGATCAAACAAGGTGTTGTATTTTTTCCCTCATGACGCTGGCAACAATGCTATGATTTTCTGCGGTATGTTTGCGATGAGGAGAAACGTTGTCTCTCTGCTTGGGTAGCGGCTAACAAACCAAGAATTGGTAAACTCAAGTCTGCTCTTAACAATGCTGTTAAGTGGAAAGCTCACACTCACGTTTACCTTCCATAGCTTTTTGCCGCTGCTGGTTACGGTGAAGTCATGAGCAAAGCGACTTTTTTGGATGTTGACTAGTCTAAGTCTAAGTCTAAGCTCTCTGACGTGGTAGAAAAGAAGGCCCTAAACGCAGCGGTTCTTGTGGCTCCGCCTCCTACTTCTTGTAGCACTTCTGCACTGGCAACTCAAAATCCTGGCCCTTATGAAGAAGCTAATGCTGCTTGGCCAATCAACGTTCTTTTGTTACAAAATGTGATTCCACCAGCGACTCAGATAAACCAATGTACTGAAATCAGAACAACATATATGAAATCAAAGGCCCAATTTTAAATATTGTGTCTGGGGTGCCCGCCTTAGTTAATACTTTTGAAGAGGGAAGAAACTCAAGGCAAGGTTGAAAGCTGAAACCCCACACGCCGAGTTAGCTCATGAAGCTTTACAGAAAATGCTACTTCTTGATCCGATTAGTAAAGTGTGTGCACGAGCTCCCGATTATTGTTTTACTCCCGCAGGAAAAGCTGAACAATCCTCTGCGGATTATCCCATCAATGACCGTGAATCAATCAATCCTGGTGCGTCTGGTGGTGTACGTTCTTATCGCCTCCCTGCCCCAGATAGTTCTTCGACGGCTAAGTTTGGACCATATGACTTTGCTGCTGATGATGTTAAAAATGACGTTTTTCTGACATAACCCTCTGGCATCCACTCTGTGGTGCAGCTGAGACAACATTCAAATCCAATGTTTCCTTTTCCTAACGATCGTAGACATTCTAGATACGTCCTTTACAGTCGAAAGTATTTGAATACAATGGTAGATTATATGCCACCCCTTTTCTTTTCTGGGCGGTGCGCCTTGGATTGGTAACCTTCAACATCACACAATAGGCGTGTATGAGTGATTTTAGAATCATTATTAGTAGAGCTGTCGGTATGAAGGACGCAGCTGCTATTGAACTTGAAGCAAATACTAAAAAAAGCGGATCCTTTAGGACCTTTTTGAATGTCATCGTGTTCATCTGTATGAAGCTATCAGACGTCTGTATCCTGTCTCCTTTATGTCTTGGCAGCTTTCTTATCTATCGCCTAAGCAAGGGAAGAACCCGGCAAATACATCAACAGGTGTATTCAGGTTTGGAAAGAATTAACTGGAGCTGATCCTCGTAAAGATCAGACCCTCCCAACTGAGTTATGAAGTCTACAATTCCCAAGGACGAGAAGGCCCAACCATTTGGAGGGGCTGCACTGGCATTCATCGGACTTCAAATCAACATCTGAAGCCGCAATAGGGAAGCCTGGGAGGCTTCTCTGAGGTGCTCCCAAAAAACACTCACAGAGCTCACTGTTGTCTGGCAACCCCATCTCAGTTGTTGGCATCTCTGGGATGCCATATATCCTCCATTTCAGCAAACTACCATGTGTACCCACTCAATTCTGGGAAGATATGTTCCATCACTCGCTGGCAAACACTTTCACGCCCTCAGGAACTTTGGTCCAGTTCCCAACTGGTAACAACAACAATCGCAGTGACTATTCCCAATCTAATAAAAGGGACTCAAACTTTCTAAAACTATTTTTGTTCCCAGACAAGGAGTTAGAGCTGTTTATAAGTTAAAAGTGATTACCACCTGATGTTTTTTCTAAACTGGAAAAAACTTTTGAGGCCTGGAAAAAGTGGATTATGCTGTTGCATCCCTGTGGACTCCCTGTTGAACCCTTAAACTGAACTATGAACTCTCTTTGGGATGATGATGATCCTGACGTTGACAGCAAATGGCATGACCTGGTTGTCGATATGAACCAGAACCCTGGCTGCTGTGACATTTTTGCGAGACCAGATGATGTGGAAGTTGAACTGACATCCCAACATGGCCGACTCTATGCTCTCTCTGACTCTTCTGTCCCCCATGTTCCTCTGGCTGTGGTTGCTGGTGGATAAGCTAGGAGCCTGGGACTCATATTTAAGAAATGCAAGGCTGCTTGCAACATTTGGATCTAAAAGATATACATCAATTAAAAATTCCAGTAAGACATGTCCTGATGTTATTTCTTATGTTGTGCTAGATTAAAATTATTATATACGTATACGCCATACTTAAATTAATGCTAAAAGATAATCAAAATATAAAGTATAAATTACTCTTACTGCTTGATCTAAGAGCGGGAATGTTTGACTACAGATTCACAATCAACATTCCACTCCAGACTGATTCACACTGTTTCAAGACAAGTTTGAAACAGAATTAGAGATACGACACCGGAAAATTCACTTTAGATTGTATATTAAAGAACGTGGGGGGGGCCAAAGACGGAATAGAAGATGACCCCCACCCGAAAACATTTGAATAATTGGATATATAGGAAGATAAATTAGGACGTCTCTCAATGGGGGATCGGTGACACAGGGAACTTGAAAGAACAGTTTGGCCAGAAATACACGACCTCCCAGGCGGGAATTTTGACTTAAATATAGCGAACTATTTACAGCTCGGGACCTTTCTGCCCGGGGCTATTGATCTGTGAAGTCGCCAGGAGAAGTGAGTCTGGTCGATCGTAATTGAAAGCTTGTATTTTCTTTGACTTGAAGCGGCGAATAAACGACCCGTTACACACTCTGGATTGTTCATCTTTCTCCACGAAACGAACTATAAGACCCGGGACGTAAGTGATGTTGTGTTTGAGCGACGGAAGCGAATCCGTGTTTTGATATTTTAACACATAATTACTGTGTGAGTACAACAGCATACTTTAGCCAAGACTATGCTGGACAGCATTCCTTCCTTGTTGTGGAGTGTGGGCGCAACAGATGGTTGGTCTCATTCATGTTCCACCAGTTATAATCAATCCTGAGGTTGTCACTATCTGGCATCCTCAGGATGAACTTTCTTTTGAGAAAGTCATGGGTTTTGATGCTATTATTAGTGGCTCAATCAAACTGAACGGAAGTTTCACTATCTTCGTCCAACCAATCAGGTTATGGTTCCATATCTTTTTGCCCTTTCTTATCATTTTGTCAGACATAACTCCAGAACTCGAATATATTTTATAATATTGCCAACACAGTTTTCTCCATCCCGTAGCATTAACTAGACTTTCAAAAGTTAACATTGATTCACCTCCAATTTTGAACAATTGCTTAAAGAACATTTGAAGGGACTCTCTTTACCCAGTGTTGCTGTTATCAGTGTGTAAGGATATGACAACAACAACTGCAGCATCTATAAAATAAAATAAATCAATATGACATTCTTTTCTCTAATTTAATGAACCAAACATCTAAAGACAAAGAGGAAATCTCCATCAAATTAATATTAATTAAAGCAAATAGTTAAGAATAAGCAAAAGAGTAAACTAAAATAGATACTGTATTTCTGTTGCGGGTGGATAAATTCAAGTCATCTTCATGGCAGAAACCATAAATGTGATATCATAAATGGGAATTGATAACACGTTTTGGGATACATCAGGTGAAATATCATAAAATGTTTTATAGTTTTCCAATTTAACCTTGCAACAGTAGAAAGTCAACTAAACAGAAGTATTTTTAGAAAACTCCAACAGGTATCTTACATACGTGTATGAGTTGATCACTGCAGTACTCCCTGGTGAATTAAACCTTACAAAGTCTTGCAGAGGTGACGACCTATTGCGTCAAGGTCTGACTGACACCTGATCATATTAACAATTACATTCTTATTTTTCTTAAATAAATTATAATAGAATACGTTTATCTACATTAGTTGCAGCCAATGATACAATACACAATACGAAAAGTGAAACTTGGAATGGAAAATTTAATTGATGAATTGAAAAAGTTAAGTATTAGTTAGTCTTTTATTAATTGGTTAAACTTAGGTCCAGAAATCCAACAACAGAAATGCTAACACCAAAAACATAACTAAACAAATAAACGGCTGCAGAAATGGTTGCTCATAGTCACCTTTTTTCTATTGATATTATTCATTGAACCTTTTACTTCAGCAATAGACTTTCAAACCAAATCTAAAATCAATTATAATGATTGAACTGAGCTTAGAATAACTTTGTAGGTGATAACGTCATATCATTGATGTCAAATTTAAGAGAGTCAATACCAAGGGTGTTATGATTAATGAAATTATTTGAAGATACATTGGAATATAAAGTTTTTCAAGAAATCATTTTTTAAATGCAAATAAATTAGGTTGTTTTATTTGTCCCTCAGGGGGAGGACACAGCTGAATAATAAAGGTGGTGTGATTTACATTTTTGGTGATTCTTGTTGCACGGTTTTCTCGAACAAAGGGGGGCTCTCTCCAGATTGCATTCAATAAGTTAAAAAGTTATAAAAAAAAGTGTTTGTGAATAAGGTACAGCTAATCCTGTGTTTGACTATCTCTCTGACTTATGTAGTAAAAAGGAAGGGGTTAATTTTGTCTACATGAAGAAGTATCAGTTAATTATGAATATCACGTACGATTTAAAGATGTATTGTTTCTGTTTTGTCCAGAGAACGCAATGCTGTTCATCTCTTTCCTATGATGCAGGACAAACTCAATGATGCAATGTTGAAGGGAGTACGTCAACAACACGTCACATGAAGTGCCAACATCCATGGTCGCCGATTAACAGGGCTGCTTTTCCTTTTTACCTCGTTAAAGAGGTTTTTCAAGGAAGTGGATGCTGGCTCTGTTTAACTATATTGTAACACAATTATGGTTCTTGATCAGAATATATGTTCAATATAGGCTTATTAGATTTTTTAGTTATTACAAAAAAGTTGGCATGATTTGGCATTCAATACTGAATTTAGTTTTTAGTTTTCTTTCAACAAGGAATTTGGCTTATTGTTTTTTTTGCCTTTTTTGATTTTAGAGGAAATGCTCACTTTATATAACCTTTTCATTTTAAATACATTTGTTAAGTTTTGAAGCTCTTGCTTTTTCTACTATTGTTATATTTTGTGGCACTTAACGGTTTAATTTATGATATATTTTTGTTGTTGTATTGTAACCAAACTCATCTTTATTTCATTACATCATGGGGGATTTGAGAATCAATTTAGCAGATGAATTAATCACCTGATTTTCATCTTATGTTTCATATTGACGTTAATTATATGTTCTTAGATCATTTTTACTGTGCATTATATTATAACCATATGTAAGATTCTGACATGTGCTTAACTTTACCTAAGGTCATATCCACTTGCACAAAATGGTAAAAAAAAACAAGCCAGTCTCGCTCCAAGGTTAGTTTTAGGCAATCATCCTGATAATCTAAGTAGCACAAGAGGTGCTGAGAAAGGCTATTGAGTCTCAGGATACAATTGTTTGGGGTTACTGTCCAATAATATGCTGCGATAGATCTTTTCTTTTGCTCTGGGTCCACAATCATTGAAGTGTTTTTTACCTGACTTAGCGTTTTTCACTAAACAAGCATTTTCTCTTAAACTCATTCCTGTGTCTGTGTCTTTCTTTACCACCTACATTACACTACCTTCCGGGGGAACAACTCAACAGGTCAATAAAATAAATTGAAAAAAGAAAATCCTCCTTCTGTGATCTGTAAAGTGTTTTTTGCTAGCTTAACATTACTAGTGTGGGTTGTTTTATCCTCTGACAAGAAACAACAATGGTAACATAATCCTGTATATGATCAGATCAGACCAAATGAATAAAGATACAATGTTCTGGTTAAGGAAAAGGATCTGCATGGCATTATTTTACAGAAGCTCTTTCATTTGATCCCACAGCGAAAACACCATTCCATCATTCTATTTCCTCTTTGCCACTGCCTTTTCAAAAAACATCTCTATTTCTTTATTTCTTTACAGAAGACCTCTGCCATCTATTACCACCTGTTTCACTCACTGTACCTCTTTACCTCATTCAGTCTCTTTGTGCTACTCTATGACTGACAAATAACAAGTACTGTTTTCAATCCCTCTGCTTTGCTGGGCTACTGTATATGCCTCCCTTTCATTTACACATGTATATTTTGTATTGTGTCTACTTATCTTTATTCATCTTCTCTGCAGCTTCTCCTCAACCTCAGAAATCACAATCAGTAAATCATGGTCAATGAAGACTTCTTTCTTACATTGTCTATCAGTGTCTAACACCATAGTGGATGTAACCATCCTCTCATCTTGAATATTTTGTTTGTTTTATGGGCGGTTGTATGGATGTCATTCCAAGGCTAACTTGGCTCCATTCATATTGAGTGTAATGACCATAAAATCCTTGAATCCTTGAATCTTTGAATCTTTGTCATTCTACAGCACACCTTACCACTGTCCCACTACCCTCATAAAAGTCTAGCACATCTCTCAAATACCCTTCCGGCTCTCCTGATGGCCTCATACAGTATCTCAATTCATCTCTAGGGACTCAGTTGTAGGATACCGAGGAGAATACCTTAATGTCTTTTCCTCATCATCACTGATATCTAGTTTGCTAAGACTACCTTTTTCCATCTTCAAAATGTACCGGGGTCTGGTCCATCTAGTATTCTAGTAGTTTATTTTTTTGCTGCGCACACACACAAACACATGTGTTGTTTTCTTATCAGATGAGTAGCTGTAATAATAATTTTTATTGATGAAATCCAATTAACAAATATGTTACACTTGCACGCACAAGCGCAAACAAGAATAGACTAATACACATACATCATTACATGATTGCATTTTTATCCCTCACCAAAGATTATGTCATTTATGTTACGTAGGCCTGTAAAAGATGTTAACTGTAGTTAATCATTGGTCCCACATGAAAATGAACAGCCATTGGAATACATTATTTTTATGTCCTCATGTCACAAATTTGGACAAAAGAATATGCAATTAAAGGCTGCTTGGGCTACCACACTTTGAATCAGTTAAATAATCTGTGATATTATTTGAGCTAATGTTACAACCAAGAACAGTGAAATTAGTTACTGTGATTACTACTTACCACTACTCTGCTTGCCCAGAAAGTTGTTTGAGATCAAATGCAGATGAGCATGTGGAAAACAGCTTGCATCTTTACTGTACAACTATTTAAGGAATGCAAGTCATGCTATTTCTACCTATAACTGCCTTAAAAGTTCCTATAGGGTGGGGACTGTTAATCCTTCACAAACTCGCCCTCTTGGCTTCCTATCTGGATTCGTCTGAGTTTGACAAGCATCTGGTTGTTCAATTTATAAACATTTTAAGGAGTCTATACTTAAAGCTCAGAGTGCGATAAAATAACTATAAACACTGTCTTGTACTGACCATACTTTTGGCCTTTTTGAAATATCCTCTTAAAGTTCAGATAGGTTTGGGTGATTGGCATTATTTGATTTTATTGTTTATTTTTTAATGTAGACTTTACTGTATATTTAATAATTACAGAAGTGGAAACAGTCCCACAAAATCTATTTCACACAACAAAAAGTTATGAGACCTGTTCCATTTGTTTCAATCATCCCAGTGCACTCGTGGAAACCTCTATCAATGGTAAGAACTAGGGCTGTCAATAGATTAATACAATTTCATTTTTTAATTAAATTAATCACATATTAATCATGATTAAAATGTCCCTTCCACTTACAAACTGATGAATAATGAGAATGTGTGTATTTCAGGCAAGCAGAGAAACAGTATGTGTGTATAATGTAATAGTGCCAACCGGGTACGTATTTACCATATACATATCGGGACAGTAAAAAACTCAAAACACAAAATTAACCATTTGGGATTTTGGTTCTAGGATATATAGAACCCTTTTTCTTATTTATTTATTTGTTTTTTCAACTATAGTTATCTATTTTCCTCACAGTGAGGGCTATAAACTCACTCAAATGGGCCCATAAGAAGAAGGTAAAACTGAAGCCGAGACACTGTTTAACCAATAACATCCATGAAATGAAGGCCTTGAGAGAAATCCAGAGAGACATGGACACAAGATACAGAGATTGGGAGGGGGAAGGGGGGAAGAGGTGGTGCAACATAATAAACCCAAAGTGATGAAGGTCTCAGAGAAATGGCCAGGTGAGAAGAGTTGTGGTCGAAGAATGATGGGGTGCTGAGACGTGGGGAGGGAAGGACAAGAACAGAGGAGCCGATGGCAATGAGAACATTATGGTGGGATAATGAAGAGGTTCCACGCTGTCAGCCGACACCATTCACCAGGGTGAGGCTCTGACCCCAAAGTGTCAACAAGCTAAACGACCGAATAGCAGAGCATTACTGCAAGTGTGTACACACAACCACACACACCGCTAGAAATGCTTCCAGTTTGAATCCTACTTTTTTTTGTGTGCAAATAATTTGGGTGAATTTAAACAACTGAGGTGCGGATGTAAAACAATAGTTTCAGTTTGATCAATGAGGTCTGTAGTTTTAGTGCGACAATATACACACATACACATGCACACACAGAAGACAGCATGCCAGTGTTTGCTCAGTAAATATCATCTTCTGTATTGGTATTCCAATCACTCCAATCCAATAAATTGAGTCAACACAGATTTTATGAAGCTTATCTTCACACACACGTCATTTAACCACCACAGTCGCTAAATGAAGTGTTGTCCCACAGAATCCTTCAATAGTCTATTCTGAGTCACCTGACTTGTTCCACCTCTTTATCACACACTTGCACACTCTCCCTGCTTTACATATTCTGTTCCTGGTTCTATCTGCCTCATTTGTCCTTATGTTTCCATCAGCGCTCTGCCTTCATCACTGTGTGGCCAGCTGAATCTTCTTTCATTCACTCTCCCCGCACTTTGATTCAAACTTCACTGGAACACTAACAAGAGCTGGCAGACATCTGTTTCGGTCAGATCGTCGCTATTGTTAATTACCTCAAGCACGTGCTAATTTAAGATCTCTCTGACCCAATTCATACTAACACTAAACCTCTTCATCTGTCTTCTCTGTGCAGCCTGACTGCAAGAAAGGCTGAAGCTGGTGACTATAAGAAGTTTTACTTACATTTTTAGACACCTTTATTGGTATTTTGTCAATGAGTACTAGGAAATACGTACAAACAGAAAGTACCGGTGCTATTGTCAGTCACCTGCATGAAGAATGCTTCTGCCGGAGAAATCAACACCGGATCACCCGATGCCTCAAGAACCCTATATCGACCTGAAGCCCTCGTCTGATTCTCAAGCTTCCTTTGGTTTTTCCTGTGTGGCTCAAATTATGCTATTCACACTAAGACCTGCTTGATTCCAAGTCGTCCAGTCGACCAAGCTGATCCTCCAAACAGTACCTCCACGTCATCATGGATATCTACAGCTACAGAAGAAAGGCCACCACAATCATGACTTCACCTACCTTGCACATAAACTATTTCACCTTCATCTATGAAGACACTGCTGACCAACCAGAGCAGACCATCAGCCTGAGGAACAGCTTTTTCCCTCAGCTGTCGGACTGACACATTTCCACACTTGATTCATTCTCTACGTCTGAACTTGGCTAATAAAAAGTATTTACACTTTTTTTATTTTTTAATCGGTGAACTCAACTTTGATCTAGTTCACGTAGAAAGTGAACTATCCCACACAACACTGGCCTTTGCCTCCTTTTCGTTTTTTGACTTTATTTGTGAACTGAATTTCTGCCCTGGGTCTGCTGTCAACTCAGATTGTCTAAATAGGTGTTTGTCTGTCTAAAGTTTTATATTGACTGACTCCACCTGTCAAGTCTGACCGACAGCACAACATGCTTCTCTGAGACTGATAAGATTCAGTGAAGAATGATCCACAACACATCAAACTCCTCAAGCCATCCATATTAGAGGCCACATTGGAGGTGATGATAAACTAATACAGAAGAAAAAAAGCACTCAAAATGGGTAAATATTCAGCAAATGTCACAGTCAATCCCAACAATCTAATCCTAGCTTGTGTTGTTCAGTTCCATGAAGGAGCTCTCGTTTTAAAATGTATCTTCATCAATTCTCCAGAGCAGCCTTTTCAATCCATTTCTCTGTGAGCCACAAACCTGATGCCCCTTTTAAGTACTTAAAGAAAAATCACTTTTAATCAGCCGGCTTTAATATTTGATTGAGTCTAACATACAAAGGGAGGGGGTGTGATGATGTCATTTGCTCAAGTCAATCATCGATCAATTATATGAGCAACATTTATGCCTGCAAAGAAGAAAAATGGTCTCAGCAATGTTCCACACTCTTTGTTCCAATCCTTGTTTCAAATTAGACGTGCTCTGATCCCATCTTGTACCCCGACCCCTTTTTCTTTTTGAGGATTGGAGTGCTCACTCGGGAGGCTTGGTCCAGCTTACAGTTCAGAATAATCATCTGTGTCCATCTTACTTCCATGCATAGTACAGGTGAGTTTGAATGATGCTTTATTTTGTAATTTATCTTTGAATATATTGTTTGGTTTTTAGCTACATCCAGCACTTTCTGCTCATACTTTTGCTCTGTTTCCTCTTGTCTTTGCGCCCCCTTGAGTTCACAACAATCTACAAAATAAACAAAAGACGTAAAGCCCTGTTAGTGAGTAGTTTACTTTCTTTGCTAATATCATGTAACAACACAAATTCTCACTGTTTTTAACCCCTGAGTTTTTATATGATATCATATATATGATATTATAAGGGTAAAAAAATAAATAATTTGGTAGTTTAAAGATAAGGCAAACATTTATGGGTATGTTGTCTTTACCTTGACTACTTTAACAGTTCATCATGACTAACAAACTATATGGAAAATTGATGTCAGATAAATTGATTATTAGATGTGAACTATTTTACAGTGCAGCCTAGTTGTTGACTGTTGGGCTTCTACCTGAGTGACCAGTTTTATTCCCAAGTCTGAAGGTTCTTTCCAAAGGCTTTTAAAAAAATATACAATTTGGGGCTTCAACGTAGACATAAAGACAGACTCGTCTATCTTTTAATGGCACTAGGTCTCTCATGCACCATGAAGACGCACTTAATCAATTATTCACTCTGATATTACGGTTGCTTAAGGGAACATGGATAAAAAGTCCATTAGATGTGAGTAAGAGTGGAGGCCAACGTCCCTATTGAGTTTGCAAGTGTTTCTGTCATTTCCTTATAATTGACTTCGGAAATAATCATCCAACAACTCGCTGTTGACCACCAGCTTCTGTACTCACAGATCTTTAATTAAGAACGAAAAAACCTATAAATGTTTTATGATTGGTCAATCAAAGTTTTTTTTAACAATAAAGATGATTTTCCACAGACTCTTAAAACATGTTTTCAATTAATCTGAGAAACAAATGGGTTTTAAGTTCAAGTTCGGCTTCAGGTAGCTTCATTAAAATTGGTCTATTTTGCATGGAGTTGATCTGTTCTAACTGTGCTTGTGTGGGTTTCCTTTGTGCACTTTTAATTGTCTGTATGTGCATGACTGGTTGTTTTGTGAGTACTGTATATCCCGCTGGTAAAAATCAAATGTGTTACTTCCAACAAAATGTCTATTAATATGTTTTATTGAAGATTTGCAGTTATAAAGACCGAAGGGGGAAAAAAAAATCTTTTTTTTTTCAGGCAGAAACCTTGAGCAGAACCAAACAGCTGTTAACTGTGACTGGCTGAGCCCCACCCATTGAAAACACTTGGTTTATTTGAAGCTATAATCTTGTTTACTATATCCACACCCACTCTGTTGTTATTGGTTAAGCACCGATGTGTGTCACTGTGTGTCATCAATCTGGGAAGTCTCCACCTTCAAGGGACTTGTTGTATAAACAAAGCAGGGTATTGTTACATCTGGCTGCAGGAGGAGTGAAGCCTATCATTACGTCATAATGGACTCCACTCTTGTTACCTCTTGTTCGCTGAGAACTAAAACAAGTAAATCAAGGGCCTGGGTTTTCACATTAGTTACTTTTAGAACTGAAGGTAAAGGAAAATAAGTGATCAGAAATATTGTAGAACGTCTTTGGTAAGATGCATTCACAGATGCCACTGTTCACTTCTCTAAGATAAGTCTTTCCTGTCTCGTAAACTTATTCCGGAAGGTTGAAGGTCATGGGAATTTAATACAATAGCAATAATTATAAGAAGACTTTACATTCATTCTTATTCTTTCACTAACAGTAACATTTCATAAGCGACAATTCAGGCCAAAACATCTGTTTACAGAGCACAGATCTGTGTGGCAGTTGACGGGTTGGTCTGTCCATGTTTGAGAGAAGTGGCCCCGGGTATTTGTATTCATATTTGTATTTTCTTTTCTCACGCTCCCTTGTTTTCTGAGCGCATCTCTCTCACATGTTCATTTGTCGCTACTTGACGCTTCCCATTATTGCTCTGGCACCAGCTGAGCAGGCTCGGCCGAAGGAGACAATCCGGTGGAAGTGTCGGAAAGGAGGGATGTGTGTGAGATTACTGGACATTAAAGAACGACAGAAGATGAGAAAGATTAAAAAAGGGTAATTCATTGGAATAGGAAAATGACAATAAAACAGAATTGTTTAACGAAGAAGGGCCGTGGCTTTTAAATTAAAACCGTATTATCTCTCGCCAACATAAAAATGATTCCTGACAGAGATAAATACATGGACCCACTGAGGGAATAATACCAGAACATGACAAACACACGCCTACGGACATTCACTTTGTGAGATGCTCTTACATCAGAGGGAATATGGGATGAAGAAAAACGGATGTCGCAATATATCATGAATTCAAGTGTAATTGTGTAATGAGTTTATTTTGTTCCATACACGTATTATTTTACATATTTATTTAACCCTTGTGTTGTCATCAGGTCAACATGAACGAACTCCCTGGCTTCTATAAATACATATGCAGTGGTAGAGGGTCGGTTATCTTGACCCAGAGACAAAACAAGTGTTAAATATAAAACTATGGAAATATATTTTCAATGTGGTATTATTCTAAATGTCTTTATTTTCTTTCTATAGATATATTTTTGGGACAAGAAAAAAACTAACAATTTTTGTTTTACTTTTATTGTCTCTTTCTGTTTTCTCCCCCTCTCTCCGCCGGAGATGATCAAGTTATTAACTGAGTGTTTCTGTGTTTCTTCACTTTTGTTGGAATTATTATTTTGCCTTTTTGCCCAGATTCCTGAGTATTTAAGTTGTTGTTTTATAGTGTTTTGACCTCTGTTCTTCCTGTTCTGTTTTCAGATTCTTCTTATTGGTTTTCCTTTTCAATGTATATACCCAAGTAGTTTTGTTTTTTGGACATTTCTTGAAATTTAGGACAGGTTTTGAACTGTAATTATGTTCTGAAATATGGAGTCTTACTGTATTTTTTTAAATTAAATTGTATGTTTGCATCATAACTCCTGTGTTCTTGAGACTCTCACTTGAATAAGTTAAGAGTTGAATAACAAAGATATTTCTATTGTCAAATCCATCAATCAAGACCTCCGCTCTTGTACGATGTGTCCCCACGGCCACTTGGCAGCCCCCCGTCCCAGTCCTGTCCCTGTCACATTGTGCCGTCTGTGTGAGACTCATGCTGGCTCTCCATCAGCGCTGAAACTTTCATACTCCCACATATGTTCAGAGCCCTGTGATCAGGCCCAAAAAATTACACTTCATAACCAAACAAAAATTTGATGTACTGTGAAAATGTCTGTATACTGGAACAAATTTGCAGCATGATGTACCCACGAGGGAAATCTGGTCCCAGGTCGTTTCTTGCTGCGTCATGCATATTTCATCTAATATGTAGATCATAGAACGGTTCACGAAAAGTGCTCATCTGCATGTGATTAAGATTAATGTATTCCTACTTTTGTTTCTTACTCGTGTCATGAATACACATTATAATGTGTATAGTTTTTTAGTTAGTTATAGTTTTTGAAAGCTATTACTTCATGACTGTTTTCTTTTTTTATTATACTAAACTATTGAACTATTGAAATAATGCCATGAGTTATCAACATATCAAAAAAGAAAGGTGTTTTTTGGGGATGATTAATAATAATGGACATCTTTAAAAAAAATAGATTCACATTCCTTTTATAATTACAATATTTTAGGCTTATCAGAAACTATATTAGATGAACTAGTCAACCAACAAAGGATGGATAAACAAAACAAAAATGCACTTTATTTCTTAAAAAAAATACTTATAGGGGCTTTGAAGCTGCAGATGAAAAAAAAAATGGATCTATTTATTTAATTCATAAATCTACACCTTACTGTCAATGACAGTACACTTGATTTTTGGCTTTAGGCCTAAGGACAAGATGGTAAAAATAAACAATGCTCCGGGTTTGTTGGATCCACCTGGTTTTCTCACAAGTGATTGGTGAACATGATCAATAGGAAGGAATGAGACTATAATCATCCAAAGGTTCACAAATAAACAATATGGAACGTTTGTGGAATTCATTCTATGACGACCATTCTGAAATTTATTGATATCATCCTCAAAACCCAGAAGGATAACTTGGACACTGTGAGCTTCTCTGGATATAAACAGTAGGTCTTATTACTGTTTGAGTTCTTCTCTGAAAAATATGAATTTTAGATTTGAAGTCAAACAGACTTGTGCCGCCATAAGCTTTTAGATCATTTTTAAAGGGCTAAGAATTACAACTGTTTACATAATATTTATCTAGGAAAGGTGGTTGCAGGTTTAAAGTAAAATAAAAAGACTAAAGAAGCTGATCTTATATCTTCTGATGTTCAGAGCAGCCAAAGAAGCAGCCAAAGAATGTAAGCCACACCGATTCAGAAGTGACTTTGCAAGGTATGTTTGAAGAACGGACGTTCCTCATTCTCACACACAAGCACACACAGTGTGTGAGTGTGAGCCAGCCCACTCACGCTGTGTATTGATTATGATGAATCCTTCATCCATTCAGCTTATTAAATTATTGATCAGAGACAAGGACTGTTAATGGAATCTAAATGTCATGGTGCGATTACGAATTAGTAATAAAATGTCTGTGTTTGGTTCGTCCACACCCCCTCGTGACACAAAATAAATAATCCTTTGTAGTGTGTTTGTCTGTTTTCAACAAGATTGTGAGATTTACTCAAGTTCAGGTTCAAGTTCAGGTTGTTTAGAAACGGGGATCGCAGAACCTTTTCATGAAAAAAACAAACATTTCCAAGACAAAAGTTCACACAAGACACAAAAGAGAGTAAAGAGAAAACCGTGAGAAGAAAAGCTTAAAACACTGAGTTCAAGGTTCAGATCAAAATTCCAGGAAAGTGGAATATAATATTGTCTGGAGACGAGATCCTTGGCGCCTCATTCAGGGTCACCAAACTCAATGTCTGCATTCCAGTCTCTATCAACACAGAGAAAAACAAAACAGAAGCAAGACTACAAAATAAAACATGAAACGTTCAGCTCTTCTTTTGCTTGATTTGCAAAATTCCTGAAATTTGCTATGATGTTTACGGTTAGCATTAAACATCAAATTACTTGTAATTCTTGGAAATGTTTCTTTGCGCTTGATGGAGTCTACTGACTCCTTCAAGAAACGTCTTAAGACGTTTCTATTTGTTCAGGCTTTTCCTTGATTTTCTGGAACTCCTGTTGTGTTCTCAGTTTTATCTTGACCTTTAAAGTATATACTTTATTGAGTATTGTTTTGATTGTTTAAGTGCTTTGTGACCCTGGTCTAGAAAAGCGCTATACAAATAAAAAAATAAAAATAAAAATGACTTACTTACTTATAAAATGCCAGAAAAAAAATAGTGGTACCCACATATTTTTGCACATAGGAACTGTTAAATATAGGAATTATTTTAATGGAGCAGTCTCAAATGTTTTTCAGATAATTTCGGCTGATTTTTACGAACAAGATGATTTGGTAATATACCTATAGTTTTCACTAGTTGACAGACAGACCAATATAAGAATGTTAACATGTCAAGAGTTACAGGCTAATGAACTTTAAAGAAAGTCCCGGTCTTTGTTTCAGATAAAACTCCTTCCATACAGGAAAATATCAATAGAACAGAAATTAAAGAGTTTTTTTCCTTTTCTTTGTGATGCAGTAAACCCTCTGTGGAACATTTGATTTCTTGCAGTGCATCCAGAGTAGACCCTTTGTGTGATTGATTGTTGATCTAAATCAATCTTAACTATGATTATAGTACGATCTGCCGTGGTTTGCCTGTAGCTTGTGTTGATTTTGTTTTATTCATTAGCCTCTGTGCAGATGCAAATGCTTAATCAAGATTCTTACTGTAAAATACAGCATACATTGTAATATATTATTATTATTATTATTATTATTATTTGACATTATTTGGCATTCAAAGGGTGTTATTGTTCAAATAGTTCACATTTTTATTAGTTTGTATGCTGTTTTCCTTCCATTTGTTTCATTATTCTGTATGTGAGCCTTTTACTAAGGCTTCTGGGTTAAAGTCCTTGGTGTCAGTTCATCCAAATGTATCACCCTATACTGGTAACATAATCCTCTCCCTATTATTCCTGGTGTTCTTTGAGCTTTGCTGGATTAAACCCAGTGTGAATTTGATCCTCTCCACGCTTTTCGTTGTCTTCTTCATTGTTTCTCTACTGCTGTATGCTTTTGTTTTCTAGTTTCATTCTAGTTTATCATTTAGTATATCATTTACCCGTGTTTTATTCTATGATTGTCTGTTTCTGCATTAGTATTTCCTTAAGATTTCTTCCCCGATTTGTGTGTGTTTTCCATGGTGTTCTGTGGAACACCATTGAGTCTCTCTGTTGTTGAGTCTCTCTGTTCTGTAGTCACCATACTTCTTTGGTTCCAGTTAGTCCTGGGATGGCAAGAATTGGATCATCATTAGGAATTGATGGCCACTACAACATAACACTGCAGATTAAATCTCCACGAAATTCTCGATTCACAAAGTTTGGCTCAAGAAATATTATTCACTTTCAATTAAGCAACAAATATTGTCAGTCATTTACGATGTTTATGAACAGAAGAATTGTCGCCTCATACTAAGCCAATGCTGGTTCTCATAATGTGTCACCATAACTCAAAACTTTTCTAAACATCTCCTGGGATGCTTTAGGTCCAAATAAATAAGACAGGATTTTCAAGTCTATTTAAGGTTCTATTAAACGTGTGTAGGCAGAGTGAGAATAGAGGTCCGCTATGATGCTGACATTTGAGAAATTCTGATCAAATAAATTATAATTAGGAGCTATAGTGATTCCTCATGACTACACACTCCATTGACATTATTTTTAAACATATGTCCATCTGCATGACCAGACTGTCGTCTAACATAGTCAACCCAAGATGTAAACAATAGACGCTAAATCTCTAGCACTAAGCAGCCCGGGCCAGATTCCAGTGAGTGCCTCTGAATTTGGTGTATGTAGGTGGAAGCAGAAATTATGTTATGAGGTGTTCTTTTTATTTCTTCAACGCATCATTCCAGAGCTATCTTTGGTCGACAGGCATTTTAGCTTCCTCACTTTACATGTCTTCATGTCTGCTGACATGGCCTAAAAGGCCACTTTATGTACCTTACATAAGTCCCTAGCTGCATCCAATCTTGAGATGTTCCGAGGAACAAAGACTTAATTGTGTTCCTGCTTGTAGGCGTTTTATTCATGCCTCCTGTTAAGCATGTTGAGGTGTAACAGCAACAAAAACACGTTTGCATGGTAAAATGTTTCAGCTTCCCTGAAAATGTATTTTCTCTTCTTCAGTTTTCCTCAAATTACAAACATCACCCCTTAATCTTTTTATGATTTGTCATTTTTATCGATATTATTTAGACTCACATGCGACTTTCTTTTCATTGTGTCACTTCTCAGCTACAGAAAATGAGTAGATGTTGCAAAGCACCTGTTGAAAAAGGCATCAAGTATCTTATGATAGGGGCTTGTTGATCCAGCCACCTTTCCACAATGAGAAGTCTCTGGTAAGCTGGTTGGCTGTGATGTAAATCAACTCTTAGGAGTCTTAAACTGGTCTTCGTTGACAACATAATTTACTATAGTGATTATTATGACAACGTATAATTGATGTCAGTGCCAACAATGTGTCATACGAGTCAACTGAACTCCATAGTGTATTCTTGGTTTTCCTTAGACTTCTGTTCTCTTTCAGTTGGAACATCCAAGGCCAACCCTTTTGTTAAGGGGCAAACTAATGTGAAAACCCAACTTAAGCACATTTTCTATTGTAAATATTCCAATGAAAAGAGAGTTTTGTACAAACTGAAACATACTGCTTACTACAATAGAGGTCCAAGATCTATTTGAGACACACTCAAGTCAACACATTAGTTGCCTTTTGGATTTTTTTTCTAGCATAATATACACAACATCCCAAACAAAATAGCTGCGTCTGCATTGATATTAACTCTTGTGACAAAGTTTCTGTTCAGAAACCTTATTCTTGACGTATATTTGTCTTGTGAATGTACAATCCATAAAGGGAGTCTAGTACTGATTTTTTTGCCATGAGAAATTATCACCAAGAATGTTTTCACATGAGCTGAGCCACAGAGTGAAGCTGAACACATAATAAATATGCATAATAAAATGAAATGTAGAGAGGAGGTGGTGAAGGCTGTGAAAGATAGAGAGGCTCTTAGGTGAATTGTTTTCTGTAGGATTAAGGTAGAGGATAAATAAAGAGAAATCTGAGGTGGCAGCGGCTGCGATGAGCTCCATCACTCCACTGCTTTAATGAAATCACTCAGCTCTTCATATTTCACTCACATACACACACACACACACACACACACACAATCTGATTACGACTTTTTCTTTACTTCCAAACATAGCCACAGCCTCATATTTGCAAGCCAGCACAATTGTGGTAATGCATACACACAAATGCATATGGACGCACACTCTCAGACTCACTCACACATTAGACATGAAGCTGGGAACGAGGAATTCTGAGGAGTTATCATGTCAACAGACAAACAACCTGCTCCAAAAAACGCTGACAAGTTTATTCAGTCCGCAAAAGCATGGATTGACTCTTGTCAGCTGAAAAAAAACATCCCACAGTGGAAAGAACACTCTGGTATCAGGAGTAAATCAATGCCTACATGATATCTGATGTGACTCTTCACTTTAAACCATATCAGAATCTTTAATACACTCATCCATTGTGATGTTTCCTGAGTTGTCTATTTTTATTTACGTGTCCATTCACAGAATATCTACTTTAGCTTTAACCCTTTAGTGATGATAATGTATTGTAGGTTTATCTTTTCCAGAGAATCTGAACATCTTCTTAAAACTGAGTGTTGTGCTCACGCTGGTAGACGCCGAGATTCTGTCAATAGTTACCCTGAGGACAATAACTCTTGAACAATCAGTGCGATTAAAGTAAATCTGACAATTTCTGAAAGAAGAAAATGGGGAAAATTACAGCTGCAGCAATTACTTTACTAAAGGAAGCGAGGGGAAGACGATCAGAAGTCTTTATTGAGTGTCAATCTCAAACCATGTCTAGTGTTAGTTTACATTGTCATATATCTATCTATCTATATATATATAGATAGATAGATATATGACAGCAATGCATCTAACGATATGTATATAAAGAGATAAGACTAAGAAAAATACAATCGAATATTTAAAAAATACATTTTGGCCTTGAATAAAATATTATTTGTTTTCTCACGCTTATATTGACCCATTTAATACTGAATATTTATATTTTCATGATAATGAACCAAGTCCTTTTACATAAATAATGCCAATCACAGAAGGCCCCAGGACATATTAACTAATCAGAAGCAACATAAGGCGGGTCTGTCTTTCCTGACAGCAATGCATCTAACGACAAGTGATCAAGTCATTGTAACTTAACATTTTAATACAAATACAGAGCTGATATCATTTTGCTGTCAAGCTTACTATCACTCAGGATTTTTCACTCTAGAGCAAAATTTTAATCTGGAGAGTTCTCGCTAAACTTTACGGTGACTTGCCCTCAGTAGGAGGAAATAAACGTTTTTAAATTAAGAGCATTTAATCAGCTGCGTCTTCCTGGTAATCCATCACAGTCTTGCTCTTTACTGTTTAAATCCACGTTTGCTAAACTTTTTTTTAAATTTATTTATCAGTTCATTCATTTTTTCTATATCTATTGATTGTTTAAAACAACTTTAGATTAAGATTTTCAGCCAGTTGAAAGCCTAAGACCTTTAAATATGGCAGGTTAAAGATTTTGAATAATATTTTTTTTAATTTAAATTTAATTAAAACATAGTATTTCAGCTATGACTCTCATGTCTTTGTCATAGATGACAGGTTTATGATGCTATAAATTCATTTTTATCCACAATCGAATACTGCCAATGAGCTGGAGGATGTAGACTAATATCCCACAAAATATCACAACAATTCAATATAGACTTTAGAGAAATTATTAATTAAATAATTTTTTCTTAAGCTATCTTCATATGATATTGTCAAAGATGACATTTTTATGCTAAAACTGGCATAGAGGTGAGGACATTAGTCAAATAAAATCATAGAAATCGTCACCCAATTTCACCCAAGATAATGTTTCTGTGTATATGCATGTGTGTGTGTGAAGAACCTGTTGAGATGAAACAACCAGTAGCCAATTGAATAAGTTCCCCTTTTTGGGTTTATATACTTGTAAAACTGTCACTAAAGTAGTCAGTATCTCACCAACAATGAACCTCACTGCATGTCACTGGTTTATATACAGTATATATACATACATACATATATATATATATATATATATATATATATATATATATATATATATATATATATATATATATACATATATATATATATATATATATATATATATACGTATACATACATATATATATATGTGTATGTATATTTATGTGTGTATATATACATATATATATAAATATATATATATACAGTATATATATATATGTAAATAGAATCCGTAAATCTTTGCATGAAATAAATATATGGACTTGATCGAAATGGAGGAAAGAGTGCAGGGCTGATGGAAGGGTACAGCATCATCGAGACAACAGGAAGGTGATGGTGACCACAGATCCGAGGAAAAACAGCTCTGAGCCAAAGTTATTAGTCAGCAGCACACCACTCAGGAGACGACAGGTCCAGGGACGCTCCGTTACACGCGGCAGCTCTCTCAGTCTTCTTTGAGGATCACTGTTGGATTTGTTATTGCCTCTGACATTTGCGTTTGGCCGTCGTTGCAGCAGAGGGACCATTTTATCAGTGTCAATTTCAAGATTCATTACCTGCGTTAAAAATGTAATGTCTAAAAGATACACAGGTTTTAAGAATGGGGGGAAAAATAACACATCCATCTGCTATTCAATTTAAAAAATGTTAAAAGATAATCAGGGTTCTGGGCTTTCTCAATGATATGAAAAAGTTCTTGCGAAAGCAGGACATTGATGAAAAAACATAATTAAACAGCAGTTATTAAGTTACGAACTACAAAGTCTAGCATATAGATGACACTCTCTGCTCTATTACCATTTTTTAAACAGCTTTTCTATTAACATCTCACATAATTTAGGATCCCACTTACTGACCACCAAAATATAGGACAATGCTTCATGAGGCTTCATCTGCTCTTTGCTAGTTGTAAGAACTTACTATCACTTGTGGAGCCTCTATTGTTTCTGCTCCACAAGATAAAAAATGTTGTCATAGACTGATCTAGTTGCCTGTCGTAGAACCTGTCTGTGGATAGCAAGGTCTTTTAGCAGTATGATGGTAGAATGAGACAAAAAAAACCTCTAGATCCCATTTCAACTGGTTAGACTTTGGCCTTCTAGTGTCATTGTTACGCGTCTAATGCCAGTTCTGTGAAGCCCAATTTCTTGCACTGATAAGCCTCTTCGGTAAAACTTTCCCACGGGACTGTGAGTTCAATGAGGGAGGGAGGCCAGAGTACCAAGTCTGGCCTGAGAGTATTAGCTGCAATCTTAGGTGGAAAGATTAGTTGTTGGACGATATACACTTGCATCTCCCGATCTCAGGCCATGGCTAGCTGACCAGTTTCTGAATTGGTACTGGGCTTGTTTGGCTTTATCTGTCCCTCTCTGATAAAAATGGGTGTTGTAATGAAGTTGGCTGGTCTCAGGAGTTGTTGGTGTTCCTCTTGCTCTCAATTTTGCCTCCAGGTGTAGCGGCCTTGTGTGACGCTGCTGTTGACGCTGGAGTTCTCGCCATACCCCACTGGCAGGTTTTTGGAAGAAGGGAGCATATCATACGTAGCTCTGATGATGAAGCTGATGTTACGTGCCTCCATTTCCCAGAGCTGCATCCAGGTGAGCTTTCTCCTTTTCAGGCATTCCCACCTCATCCTTTGTCCCTGTTTGGCAAGAGAGACAGCCTTTGCGCTTCTTTCAGTCACCTCCTGATGGCGCACCTCTTCCACCACCATTGTCCTCCTCTCTGAAGTTGAGGCCTTACGCCAAGTTGCAAGTTGGATAGCTTTCTGTGAGGCCAGACCTCCTCTCCCCAGCTAGACATTCCCCAGAATATGCTTGAGCTTCAGAGCTGACGTGGCATGCTGGACCGCATCGGATGGTGTCCATTTGTGACAAGTTAAGATGGGTGGTGCAGCTTTGCAGATGGACTGGCCTTTGGAGTCCTACAACGTCATCAGGAGTCTCACTTTGTAGCACTTGAACGCTTCGGTGAGTCTCATGGTGGGTAGTTTAAGGAACCCTTTCCTGTATAGACTGATGTTAGTCATAGTCATAAAAGACTATTGAACCTCATGTTCTTTCTCTCATCTGGATTGGTATCCCCCAAGTCCCCGCTTGCATATGATACAATTTCTTTGTACCTTCTTTTTTATTGATTTTCAGGAATTAAGACAGACATTTTTAAGAAAAAAGTAAACTACAAAGAAAGATTCCACCCTCCACCCCTGTAAAAAAAACACTATGAAACAATTTTAACAAAAAAAGCACTATTTCAGTTCCTTTTTGAAATACACCAGAAAGATTAGTTCTGAAAGTGGTTTAACATTACAAGTCTAATCAGGACTATATTAGGGTAACATTTATTCCTTTAATTAGGACAAAGATTATACATTTAAATGAATTTATTCAATAGTATGCATTGACAGGAAATCAGTAGATTTATTTAACACAGAGCAAATAAATCAACAGAGATCAAGGGTCATATCAAGGACCAAAAACATTTTACTTCAGTAAGAAAGCACATGGAGACAGACTAATTCAAATGAATAACATAATAAATAATGCCAATGAACACATCCTAAACTAAATTACCTGGTATTCCAGGGTTAGTTCTGGGTCTGTTTATGATATAAACCCTACTCCATGAGATCTCCAAATCTGCCTCTGTGATGTTTCTGGTGGTTCTTGCTCCTATTGCGATGCCGCCACAAATAAAGTACCGTAAATACCATAAGAACCGTTCCAACCCTTCTGACAACTAAACCAAAAGTTTGTGCTTCTTGTGTTTGTCCAGCTAACTAGTTACGCGCTATCAACCACATTATCCTGGTAGGTGACTCTAATTTCTCTCACAGTGTTACGTATTATTAAATATTCCAATCCTGAAACACTCACGAATTGCTTGAATAAATATCAAAGGAAGATATTGCAGCCATGGATGAATAGTTACAAACTGTCAATTCAGTCCAGTCCTAGCTACCAATAGTTTGGAATATCCACTACACGCAACAGAAAATAGACTATCAGCTGCTGTGATATTTGTGAGTCTTTGAATTTGGGGAACCAGAAATTCTTTCAATGTCCATTGCTCTAAAGACAACTTCCCAATCATTTTGACAGCAATGGATCAATTATTGAGAAGTTCAAGAAATTCTTATAATCGTGGATTTGTTTTTCTTATAATTTCCCCCAAAACTAAAGAGTAGATGCTGGTAAAGATAACAGTTTTTAACTGAGCTACTAAGGTGGGATATGTTAGGAACACAGAGCAGTTAAGAGGACTTTTAAACTGCTCAGGAGTTTTCTAAGCAGCAGACAAAACAGTGGACTGAAGAGAGAGGAGCGATATTTTCCAAACACTGGATGACAGTGAATTAATGAAACGCTACTAATTGGATTGTGTATGAATTATATTTGTGGTTGAACTCATTAGAGATAGAGTAACCCAACCCCACTATGTAATACCTGGGGCAAATACAAAATCCCAAACTATTATCCATTATGAAACTGTAAATTATAATTTTGTGCAGTTACTATTGATTTAATATATATTTTAGTGCATTTTAATCATTATTTACAAGTACAGAGTCTTCAAAAGATCAGATGCTATGGTTTCATTTGTCAATTTATCTATCTTTTGCACATAATCACCAAAATTATGGCTTTTAGGATCAGCCAATCACAGCTTTAGAAATGAGGCATGACTAGCAACAGGGGTCAACCATTCTTCCTTCCTAATCTGCCTATCCCCTGCTCAGAGTTCTCTGAGATTGTTCTGGAATCACTTCCAAGATAAGACTTCTTGCTATGATTTTAAGGATAAGTAAGAAGCTCTCTAAGAGGTATCCCAATAATATTTAGCAATATGGCCTCAGGTGTTTTAGATGTTTTACATCAAGGGTGGGCCATCACGGCCATCAAGGCCTTCTCTGCTGACCTAAACATAATCAGAAATAAATGTATGTATTTAATATATATATATTTATTTTTATTTTTTATTTAATAATATTTGAGCAGCCGGTCATGTGTTACCCGTGGCCTTCAGTCGTTTCAGAGGTGGCCGTTGTCCATTGAAATCAATTGCATTTTTTTCTTAATGATATTGCGCTTTATGAGATCAATAGTGGTGCTTGTGTGTGTGTGTGTGTTGCCTCAGTTTGTGTGTGTTTGACGCTGAAGCGCATGTGTGTTTGTCGCTGAAGCGCGTAGTGTATGTGTGGGGGGGTTGGGGGGAGCAATGCAGGGCGTGTGTGTGGTGACCATGGAAACCACACAGACTGTAGTCGGAGTGATATTTTGATATTATGCACTGATGTTGTGTGATCGGATGATGATCTACACGTCTTGTTGAGGTGGATTCATTCAAACGTGCGCCAGTGAAGGCCTATGTGTGAAATGCACGGCCCGCCACTGCATCAAGGTGTATAAATAAATTCTCTTTTGTTAATTACCTCAGTCACATTCTTATTGTTTTCATTTAGGACACACACAGCCAATAACTTAAGTAAACATTTTTTTAAGAGAACATAGATGATGGAAACATAATGTACCAAATGTATATTTAAAAAGAGGCATGATCTGAAATTGAGCCTTCATTTATAATATGTGTTCCTCACGGCTTAATGCAGACACTACTGTCAAACATCTAATAAAGAGTTTATTGGAGGAAAAATGATTGCAATAAAGCTGAGGTAGCTGCATCAACAAGAAATCAAAAACCCATTGTGTCTTTGATAAGGTTTAAGGTCGCTGTCAGCTTGTGACAAAGACTCCACCTGCAGAGAAAACACTGCTAATGATGGATAGAAAACAGACTTAAAATTGCCTTTCCACCTGACTGACTCTTCCAGATGGTTTCTGTGTGTGCGCTGCAAATATAAAGCTCACTTTAATTGTCCATTTTGTTTCTAGACAACACATTTGCTGGCGTGGATTACATATTAATCGCTAGCTAAAACTTCCTCACAACTTTTCTTCTGGTGTATATCTCGGGGCTCACACACAGTAGGCCATCAGCCCTTTAATGATGGAAGACAAAACCCTCCACTGTGCACTTGAGCTACTGCTATATTGGTTCGAGACCGTAATGAGACTGAACGTGCAGTGAGTGAGTGTGTGTTGTATTAGCGTTGTGTAATGGTTAGACTTGAGGGCTCAGATGAAGATTCAATTACTGTGGCCTGTTGTTCACAGCCCATGGCTACGCACACACACACACAAATCTATACACCGTCACTTGATTGCCCACACACTTCAGATAGTACCCATAGTTCATTGACTCGGTGAAATTTGAATGCCCTCGACACGTAGATAAACAAGTGCAAGAGCTAGCATCCACACCCCTCTCAACAACAGTCTAGCGAGGACCCTGAAGGAGCAATATCCAAATCTGCCAAAGAGAAAAGAATGATAATTCTATTGAGAGTCAATCTCCGGGCGCTTTGTGATTATGGTTATTTATTTGGAGCCGCGCGGTACAGTCAGCGTCAGAATGAATGCAAATATCGATCTCTTTTAGGATATGAAAACACCTGCAGGCTCCAAATCATTTCTCTCTGTCTCTCTCCACAACACTCATCATTGGCTCTGTCTCAATGACCCCCCACCTCCCCCATCCCCAAACACCACCACTCTAGTTTCTGTTTAGTGCCTTCTCATCTCCTCTTGAGAGGCTAATCTTCAGAACAAAAGAATCCTTGGCACTTGCTTCCGAGGAGCTATTTGCAAAGTATGCATGCACTCTATAGAACCAGCTCTACATTTTCAATTTAATGCCAGGAAGGTGGAAAATTGTAAAAAATTACGATAGAAGGTTGTGGGTTGGATGCCCTTATAAGCCATGGATCCATATTTAATGTGATTTGCCAGATCCAGGTAACTTGCTTCCTCCCACTTCTGCTTATGCCGGTATTGTTTTCTATTCTTAAAGTCAAGCTGTACAATTATTGAAAGTTGTTCTATATTTCTCACAATAGTTACTACATTGAAGAACAAAAAACAGATGGTGAATCCCTTTTTCAGTCAAATGCTTACGTCGGTTTTCTTTACAATTTAAACCACACATCCTCGTTCTGGATGTTCCTGCATTCGATTCTTATCATTATTTAATGAAATATGTTCAAGAAAAATGCTGTGTTTCCTTATTTTTTGAACATTGAAGGGAAAAAAGGGCAGTAAGAATGTGGAGTGATAATATGAACTAAAGTCGTTTTTTTCTCACCACATTTCCTTTTTCTGTTTGTGACAGTTCGACACAATTGGAGTCGTAATTAAATCTACTTTTACCTTTGTCAAATATAAGTGTGTATGTAGTCTTGTCTTTCAACCCACAACAAATAAAGTTTTTTTTCATGACAGAAGAAGTTCAAAGATAAGATAATAAATGTAGCACAAAAGGAAGCTGTATTGCCAGTCGTGGAAGGCCTTTCCTGTAGTGATTATCTGATGAAGCTTCATGAAGCAGTGTCATTATTTTCAGACTCCACTAGATGGCGGTCTTAGCACTATTTTCCTTTGTTTTGAACAACTGTTCTAATGAACCACCACATTAAACTGATGGCACCACTTCTGACCTCTTAACAATAAGACACTGATTCACGAAGCTTTGTCAGCACATCACTAATTTTCACATTGATATATATTTTTTAAATTGGTATGAATCATAACCCTTATTCTACAAATGCTTGCAACACCCTTTGAAAGGGCTTTCTATTTTAACACGCTCAAGGGTTAATAAACATTTTGAAAACTGACTGTTTCAAAGTGTGGAGGCAGAAATATTTTAGTCCTGTCTGCCCTATTTCTGTAACTCTGCATCAATGCAGTCCTTTGCTGAATTTCACATAAATCACAGCCTCGTCACATCAAATGTAAACGACAAACCATCATCATTTTGATCTATCTGTGGCTGTATAATTGTTTTTTTTTTGTTTTTTTTAAAATAATTACCATACATTTATAAGATAGTATTTGAACATTATAATTGTATTTATATTTCTGTATATTTTCTTTTTATTATTTAAATATTAATTACATTGTTTTCTGGTCAGTTATTGTCTTATTTTTGTTTGCCTTCCTTCTTCTTTAGATGCGAAGTGCTGTCCCATTCCTATGTGAAGCATGTTAAACCTATGCAGCCTCGAACACTCAGTCACTTTCACAGGTGACGTCATTTTAATTGTCCGGGTCTCGCAGCTTAAGCCTACTGCTGATCCGAGATTTATGCATTCCCCGCCAAGCAGGGGTCAGTGTGCCGTTACCCCTTTCAAAATGGCTTCCACTTAAGCTCAGATTCTCATGCATCAGACTCAGCCTGCCAGCACTTTTATTTTTATTTCCACCTCCCTTGTGCTTCTCCTTCCAGCAGGCTTTGCTTTAGGGTTATATTAAGCAAAAGGCTTGTGGGATAGATGTACTTCCAGCTGACTGCGATATTGAGAAAACAGGCTCAAAGGGGCAACTGATCAACCTGTTGAATTTCCTGTCGACTCATTGCTAAGCATTGCAGTGTTAGCCTGCTTTAGCATGCTTCTCAGTTTGGCCAACATACGAATATAGGTACGTTTCTGCACCTGGCACATCACAGGAAGATGAGTCGTAGCCCCGGAGAATTATTACAACAGATCTTGACATCCAGCAACATACAGTGAAGGGTGGAGGGCAATCATGGCATTTTGGCCAGCAGGAGGGTCACCTTAAAAAACAACTTGTCAAATGTGGCCTGATCCAGGGGCTCATAATGGGGCCCCTTTGGTGTAGCTGGAGATCTATCTGGGGACAAACTGATCGGACAATTTCAAGTAGTAAAATTAACCTTAACAGCTGGAACTGACTAAATACTGGGTAAAACATGTACAAAATACACAAACACCTACTTATTTCGATATGTAATGATAGGTTACTTTGCAAACTGATCTCATTTGATTTCACTACTTCTACTCCCTATATCTTCACTAGACTTCCATCCTTCCTCTCTTTCAGGAACAACTATCCTCTCTTGTGGTTACTGATCCATATTCCTCTGCACACATCATGGTCCGCTAAGAATTCTCTCTAACTTCTTCAGCCTGTCCATCAAAACACAGCAACAGGAGCTGATTTAATTCCACTGTCACTTATGTGCTCTGCAACCCTCACTCTAGTTCTCGCGACTCTGTTATGGTTCAACTCCTTCTACACTTCAAGGAACGTCTCTATGAATACTTGGATCCTTTGCCTCGAGGCACTCGCTGATAGTGATCTCTCAGCCAAAGTAATGAAATAAAAGTGAATGAAACGTTTAATACTCGAATGTCTCGAAGAATTACTACTGATGTCTTGACTGCATGGAATGACTTGTTTTATCGTCATCTTCAAAATGTTTTGTTGTTCTAACTTAGATAAACGTGTCAGCATGAGTGAAGCAAACTAAACTTTTCATGTAACACCATTGTAAGTGATCAATCTGTTTCCTTTTTAATACTTTCTCTGAAGCCTGCTCTTAGTTTCTACGATGGTCAGAGATGGATCTTGATTAATGTAACTGGCGACTCGTCATGATGGCAGCGCAGTGAATGAGCTTTCTGCTGCAACTGAAAAAAACTAAAAAAAAAAGTTTCTGGTTAAGTTGACCCAGGGTGGCCAAGTTTCAGAAAATGACAAGAGTGTCATGAATCGCTTGTGCGTTTGGGGAATGTAAATTTAGCAAGAACACTCCAGATTGGCAGTGCGGCTCATGAGCACGAACTACGGATAACTTGACAGCAGAATGATGTCGGTGCTGTTGTTTTAAAGTGTTGTTAAGTTAAGCGTTAACATTGTGCAAGACCATTAATTTGAGCAGAAGTTTTCCTAATTGGCTTAAAGAGAGTTTAAGGAAGCAGAGTAAAGACAAAGAAAAATAAAGGTTTGGCGTTTTCGTACATAGGGTGTGTAAATATCTGGTATCAACTGCATAACTCAAGACCATCTTTGTTTAAAGCTCAGGCAGACAGTGAGTTGATGTTAGTAGTAAAATGAAAATAATTATGAGCATGGAAAGTGGTGTCTATGAATTATTTAGAGGTTGGAAGGATTTACAGTATCTGGCTGCTGACTTAGCTAAGGACCGGCTTCCTCCCTCCTCACCATCACGTTATTTACTCATTCCATCTTTCTCTCTATGGATCCAACTCTTTTACAAACACACTTTCTCTGAAAAGTCTTAGAGATAACTGGCCGATCCACAAGTGTCATCAGATTTACTTAAACCAAACTGAATAACACATTTGAGTAAAAGTAACTCTCAGATTTTCTTAAGGAATCCTTGAGAGTAAATTAAAAAAATATTTTAAATATTCATTTGTATATACGGTAGATGTTATATTATGTTTTGAATTCCATGAGGAAAGGAAGCAGCACATGGCATTTAATATTAATTTGATAATTATTTATTTATTGTCACTTGTGATGATGCAATGTTTCAGAACACTGCATTCGCCTCACCATTAGCTGCTTTACATGATATTAAATATGATAATCTATTTATTTACAGACCTTTAAATCAGCAGTGTAGGGCTCATTTAGATTTCCTATAGTTTAAAGGGGCCTTTAAGTTACAGAAGATCCTAATGGTCATCCGAACTACATAATGTTGATTTTCATATAACAGCTATAATCTTTATGACAGCTCAAGTTATCATAAAGAAATTTCACGTTTCTTGGAGCTGACGCCATCAGTTGCTGGCGTCCGTATACAAGAACAGGCTGCTTGTCCTACATTTCACCTTTTGTAGGGTGATGATTATTGTACACCTGGCTACACTTAAGGCAGACTTATCTTTAGACTTATCTTATTCCTTTTTTGTCTCTCAGCCTTGACAGGTTTGACTGATTGAAACCAGTTGTTAATTATCACCCCTGCAGCGGGTATTTAGGCTTAATGGTTCCAGTCTGGGGTGTCTGTTCACCCTTGTTCCTGTGCTGGTAAAATTAATCTCTCTATTGTTCTCCTTTTTTTTTTTAGATATATCTCCCTAGCGCTTTTGGGTTTTGTTAGTATTTTCTCCCTAATAGTTTTCCTTTCTGCCACACAATGCATTGACAGCTCATTACTTTTTGTTATTCTTGAGTGTTTTACTCTGCGACTATTCTAAATTTTTAAGGTGTCCTGGTTTATATTTTCCTGTCTTTGATTTATGTTTTTTTTCCCTATTTGATGAGTTTTGTTGTCATTTTCATAAAACATACTCAAAATAAAATTCTTACATTGTTTTTATTTAAGATAGATTTCTGTCTTTTCAAACAATCCAAATGCTAACCACAATGCTAATGTTAATTACAATTATTTATTTAAGTCATCATGAAAACACAAAACGAAACAGAAGTTGTGTTAGAATATAACTATAATACTTAATTTTAGGAAAACACCAAGCATTATAACAAAAGCAGACTTTTATCAGAGCAAACAAACAAAGCAATTATTAAGTAGCGAAGTGTTTCGTCTGTTGTGAGCTCAATCCCACAGTGATCCCGTCACACTGCTCCATGATTTAAGACGAAGCGAGTACACACCAGATGCTTTCCTGCAGGGAAAAAAATCCGCAGTGGGAGAGCTGTGGCATCAAAGGAATCAGCAAACTTGGGATTAAATAATACATTTCTGCATGTAACTTTAAACAATGACAATATGGCTGATATTGAATTTCTGTCCTCAGTTTGAGAGAAACTTCATTGCCTATCAGTTTGGGAAGAAGTTTGACTCAAACAACAAACTATCTGTACAAGTTGTAGACAGAAACAAGTTTTTTTTTGCTCTCTAAACCCTGTTGCTTTCCAATAATAGATCCAAATTACCTTAAATCATATGGAACATTTGTGCATCCTTTTTATTAGTACTCAAATACACCTTGTTTTTTCTGAGTAATCCATTCCTTCTTAAGAGTTATAGACAATAATGTACATTCATTTTCATGAAGGGACTGAGCGACCAGGGATGAACTTCCACCAAAGGCACTTAAAAACATTGATTTTCCCTCCACACCTCTCGTATGTAAAGTTTATCTTGTATTGAAGCCTTGGTAAGAAGAATTGTTCAGGAAAGAAAAAAATAACAAGTCCATATTTTATGCTTGTGATGTTTTGCAAATGTTAATCTCAAAAGCTTTTTCCTCGCATTTTATGCCCTCTCAAGGAAATGAAGCAGTTCCGCATAAAAGGTTTTTAAAACTTTTATTGATTTTGGAGTCTCGAAACACTTTTACAGGTGTGATTGTTTATCAGGAGTCTCAAGTGCCAAACGACTTTGACACGACTCAAGACACATCTGGCATATTTTTTTCTATCATTAATGCACTCACACTCAATTGTTTTTAAAGCCTGTAGCTACACAGAATTACATCCTGTAGATATATAAAACTGTAATTAGGAAGTAGCCAATGTGGTCAGAAGTATGTTTGTTAGCTGGAGTGTGTTGAATATCATAAAACTCCTTATATTGGCTCATTATACTCATGAGCTTACAATAGCTTACAGGCAACATGCCTACAGAAACTCCAGACACACACACACACACACACACACACACACACACACACACACACACGCACACACAAGGACAGTTTGCTGGTTAATGGAGCCGTCCCCATCTTTAATGAGCGTTTGAGTCGTTCTTCTCTCTGCTGTTCCCTTCATTAACTCTTCTCTATCACCCTCATCCTGCCTCTACCCTTTCTGGCCTTTTGTACCTGTGTCTCACTTCCTTTCCTTTTATTCAGATCTCTCAATCCTCTTTACTTTTACTGGCTTGCTTCCATCTGTCCCTATCTATGAAGAAGAAAATAGCTCCTTCTTTTGATCACCTGCTCCCAAACTTGTATCCCGTTGGATACTTTAAAAATAAATTGTATTTGGATCAAAACCTGCTGTAAACAATTTGTGGTATGATTTGTCATTTTTTTTACACAGTAAAGTCGCTCAGTAGTGTTTTCAGAGGAGAGCAGCTCGAGAAAATGTGATCTCGATGAACAATTTAAGAACGTGTTGATTTATTCATGAACTCAAGGTGTCAAAGAAAAAAGAAGCCAATGTGTTCCCTTCTCTGATATCACTCAAGAGTGTGAGTGAGCATACATCTTCGAATGTTTCAGCTGTGCTATGCGAGCGAATCTTAACTTTCCGAATGCAGTGTTTTTCATGGTTACACATTCAGCAGACATGCTGTGAATCAGCTTAATAACAATAACGTGTCCTTATAAATAATAATATATATATATATATATATATATATATATAATAAGTGTCATTTTCAAAGATCCTTTCCTAGATGCAGACCTCATATCCATATTATATTTGCAGGTTGGCTGTTCGGCCGGCCTTTTAAAAGCTGCAGATCAGCGCAATTGAGTTGCATCTCTGAAAATCTATTAGTTATGGAGAATTTCCACTGAATATGTGAATATAGGCGACACTATCAGCCGGCTGCACACCTGGAGAGAGAGGGGGTTGGAGTGAGCACACTGGGATGATGTCTAATGTGGTGTGTAATGTTGTTTTTCTATCTGTGATTGGCTCCATTTAACCCTGAGCAACCCACTGCATCGTCTTCACCCATCGTCTTCATATATATAAATATATATGAAGAATTGAGCTCTCTGCCTCTAACAAGCAATACATATGGAGGAAATTCCTCCTTATCTATCGCGGAAGACTTGCTTCCACCTGAGCGTGCTATCCTGCTAACATCTACAATGAATCAGCACATGATATAGTCACACAGAAGGGACAAGTAAAACGATGGAAATTGAGCAAGAACTGAGATTACCACCAAGATTCTGCTGCCACCAAGAAATCTTTATCAGACATATCTTTAGCCTTCGAGCATGGACTTGGATTTTACAGGAAAAAGCATAATGAGGTTTGATGCAAAGTCAGAAAGGCTGGTATTTTATGAAGAAATATAAAAAAGTCAGTCCAATTTTATTGTCATTACACTCAACGTCAATGACTGGAAATCAGTTCCCAGTACGAGGCCTGACAATGACAGAAGTACAACAGCACCAAAAACAATATAAAACATCAAAATAATGGAGTTGGGTGGTACATTAGAGACTCTTCTGTTTGACTCAAATGAACTCACTTTTTATTTCTAAACTACGACGGGCCACTAGTCCCCAGAACATTTTGTCTACCATATTGACCTCATAGCTACATAAACTTTTGTCTTAGAATATCTTTTCCACAAGAGTGGTCTTAAAGGTGGGAAACAATCAGGTGAATCATGGAAAGTTAAATGAGTCTGGTTATGCTCAAGGTTTCTGCCTGTTAAAAGGAAGGTTTCCTTCTCCACTGTTGCTCAATGTGGGCATTGGAACTGTTTCTGTCTTGTCTTATGCACTTATTTAATCTATTAAGGGATTAGACACTTTGAATACAATTGAACAAGATCATTAAAGGAAGTAACATGGCCGTCAGGTAACATCCAGAGTCATCTTAGCACTTTAAAACAAGTGAAGCCAATTAAAGTAAACGCAGAATGATTCTAGAAAATCCACAACAGCATTTCTTTATCATCGTCTCTATGCTACTTCTTGCTGTCTACTGTTCTCGACAAAATCTCTCATCTCCCTGGCCCTTCCCTCTTCCGAGTAGAGACCTCTAACCATCAGTGATTTGATTACTCTGCAGGGCCGCGGTACTTCTTTGTTATCAGCCTTCATAAATGTTTAAGGAGCATTAAGGAGACGCAAAGAGAGCGGACAGACCGAGTGGATATCTTAATGTCTTAATGACCATTACTCCTCTCCATTTACAGATTAAAAGCTTTACTTTGTTTCCCCCCCTTCTGCTGGGCCTGCCAGTGATTATTATTGTGATAAGTGCTACATCCAACAAAGAAGAACACTGTGACTATATTAGGAAATACAATGACATCATGATATAATTGTGTCTCTATTGATTTTAACATCAGTTACAATAAATGTTTAATTCACTTGTGATGTTTACCTGAAAGAAAAAAGCTTGAGAGCAGGATCCAATAATAATGTATGTACGTGCTACAACAGTTTTGCTTACACCTATTATTAAATGCTGTTATTAAAGAATGACACCAAGCAATATATCCGGACTTTATCATGTGACTTGATGCTTCAGCCTCACAGCAAGAAGGTACAGCTTCAATCAATTCTGTGTTTAACCTTTCTTAGTGGCTTTTGTTTATTTCCTCCCACGTTCCAAAAACATTTATAGACAGCACATGATTAACAATAAGGTGAATTGTCACAGAAATAAATTGATTTTGTTCCTGATTTGATAAATGAATATAAGTTTGATTTTTAATTAAAATCAACTATAATTGATGAGTTTTGCTGCTGAAAATACCTTGAATAGTTCATTCTGGAGCTCCTCCTCAGAGACAGCAGCACTTCAAACACAAATACACAAAAAACACACTCACAACCTTACAGACGCAGCAGTCGGCTGAGCAGCGGTCAATAGCTCCTGATTTTTGTCAGTGGGGGAGAAGCTGCTTTGATTATTTAGTCAGCCTCAAAATGGACCTCACATGGCTCTCTCTCTCCCCCTCTGTGTGTGTGTGTGTGCGCTCACACATATGTGCTTGGCATGTCACAGGTACCACTGTATGTTCGGATGCTGTAGATCAAAGCCATTCCAGACATAGTAAATAATCAGTGACATAAATGATCACACACACCTCCGGACCGCTGCGACTCGTGCATCGATAATTTATGGCAGACTACGCTCACCTGCGGCACCATCGCCTTGAATCAGTGGTGCACAGCACAAGATCATGGAGTGTGCCAAGTGATTTGTGGTAATTTTTGTGGCCTGAGGTGAAAAGTGTAACTGCATCAGCACGACCAACCAACGCTTTATTCAGAATATGTATTCTTTAGTGGAGCGAAGACCGACTGCGGTGATGCAGACTCAGCAATGGACAAGAGTTTTGATGTGGGCAGATAATTAGAATCTGAATAATTATATATTCTTTAAACATGGGAACCATCTTAGACTTGTGACTATAGTGTTTGTCTAATATCAAGACAGAAGTATTTTTACAAGGCATCACAAGCTGACATGAGTAATCTGGTTTGTAGTGCTAATTTAGGTTAAAGTTCAACTAATGTCTTGATATAAATTTCCCTTCATAGATCTTGGACCTCTATTGTACTTATCAGTATGTGTCTGTTTGCACAAAACTCTCTAAAAATGGATATATTTATATTAGAAAATGTGCTCAAGTCCCGCCCATTGAAAAAAAAAAAATCTGGAGATTAAATCTTGTTTACCATAACCACATCCACTCTGCTTTTATTGGTCAAGCATCAAGGATTGTCACCACGCTTCATGAATCCGGTGTATCTCCACCTTTAAGGGACTCATTGTATAAACAAAGTGGAGAATTATTATTATTATGTCATAATGTGAACATGACGGCTCAGGTAACCTCCCGTGACAGATTCAGGAAGACATCAACATTTGAAATATGTGAGTAAATCACGTGAGTAAGGTTTTCACATTAGTTTAGAACATTTAATAGCTTGTTCAACTATCAAAGTGTCACGTGTAGTCAGATATGTCAACTTTAGTTTTTTCCTCTTCATTTTTTAAATTTCTTTGTAGTTCAGATTTAAGATTCCTGAAACTTTCCAGTCGTCATTTGGTTGATTGTCATCAGGGCCTTAATTTACTGTATTATTTTTCTTGGAATTTGCCAAAAACGTCGTTTTTTTACATTGTATGGTTTTAGTTTTATTATATGCCTTATTGACTTTTTTGGACTGAAATGAAATATCCTTAATTAATGTGGCTTGTGTGCTAAACACTAAAACAAAGCTGCTAAACATCAAACAAGTATCTTAATTGACATATACAGGTGTCATCCATCAAAGCTACTGGAGACCAACATGGAACTCTTAGAATGATGCAGATAAGAAATATGTTGTTTTGTATTTTTTTGTTTTAACCATTTTCTTTTACAATACATGCTAACCATTTATGTTAGCATCTGCTTATTTATATCCCATAACTGTGTAATGATTTTTGCCCTTATGAAAAGGGTTTACTTTCAGAATAACTAAGTTCTGGTCGATTTAACTTTAAAATTGCCTATAGGTAAGAATACCTTAAGTGACCTATGAGTCTCCTATGAGAAACTATTAAATTTACCTGGATAATAATTAATTAATTGGCCTTATTAATTCATTATGGAACACTAGTTTGAATCAATTTCATTAACTGAAGTCACTACTTGTTGTCATGATTAATGATCTTTACTGAAAAAGAGGCTCTTAAATTGATAAAACAAAAATCCTAAAAATTGTAAAGGCAACTAACATTCTTTTTATAGGATTTATTGAAACGGACGTTGGGTCTTTTTAGGTCCGGTCCTGGCCCTTTGTTGCAGGCTAGCAAATGTCCCTTTTTCATCCAGAGTTCACTTTTTCAGGCCCATTTGCAATCGAATCTGTACTTGAAAAATGTCAATCTACTATTGTAATTTCGCTGTATGTATCATGTCTATGCATTCGTTTTACTATCACCTTGTTGCTGCAAACACTGTCAGACATGTAAAGGTACAACTGAAAGGTAACAACCCTTAGCTCACTTCAAAAAGGATTCTGTGCTTGAAGGTTTAAAGGATAATTGTTTTTTTTATTTAAGAGCGAGATTAACAAAGCAGGGAGGACATGAGATGATCAAACAGGTGAAGGGGTATATACAGAAATGTACTGTACATGATAGATAGCTAAGTTAATTGGATCTCTGATAGAACTAGCATATACATCTATCTTTAGAAAGAGTCGTTACAAAAATAGAGTCTAGAAAATAAGTAGAGAATTCTGCAACTCTATCGATTTACTAACTTTTAAAAAAATTATCTGGATGTCAAAAGTGTATATTTTTGAATGGGAACAAATACATTTTATTTCGAAGTAAATGTCAATCAAGATGATTGACACTTAGATGTTGATCAAGTCTAAACTACTATTAGCTTTGGTGGCAGCAGGACACAGCGTCTTGTTCAGACAGGTGTGTTTGTGTAAATTACAGAGTCGTTGCACCTGTAGAGTTCAGTCATCTGCACCACTGCATCCAAACATCCTCATCATCAGCCACCTTTCACTCCTCACGGTTTTGAAACACAAATTTCCCTTTTCGAACCAAACATTTTGCTGATTGAAAACATTTCTTGATTTGCCGGAAAAATAGTAACAAACACCCTACTGGTCTGCTTAATGTTATTTTTCGCTCTGGTGCTCCTTTATCCACTCCCACTGACATTGTAACTACACCACATTGTCTAGACACTGAACTTTGGTTATAAAGGGATAAACTAAATTTCACTATGGGGAGTACTGTAATTACCAGAAGAGTGAAGAGGAGTTGTGCTGTGCAGCAACTAACTCTTTCATCAATTGTGATTAAAATTTGGGGTAGCATACAATGCTACTCAAACATTTGAATGAACTTTGACCGCAATGCCTTCAGATCCAGTGTCAGGACACTAATAAGTAGTCGGTGATCATAACCAGAAAGATTTACAACCAGCAAGTTGACTTCATTTGGGTTACTTGTGGCGTTTGGCTCAACTGTGTCCTGTAGCGCAGTGGACCCCAACCTTTTTTGCACCACAGACCGGTTTGTTGTCATAAAATTTACCATAGACTGGTCTTTGGTGCTTCCAGACAATGAAAGCTCTTTAACTCAGACAAAGTTGTTATAGACTTGTTTTTCCATCTTAATGCTGTCATAGACATATCTTGACAGCAGTTTCAACTTGAATTTGACAATAGAACTTGGTGGAAGGGAATAATAATCCAACGTTATTTATAAATGGTGCCCACAGAACTGCAACCTCCCATGATGCATCCCTGCACATTAGCGAAAGCTTGATTGATCCCTACAACACTTTTAAGGGCACCGTCACTTACGATCTCCAGTAAATTGTGCACGCATAAAAAGACTGAAGCAATGAACTTGAATAATTTCGTTATATTATAAAAACATTCTAATTCCTTATATATATGTGTTTTGGTTTTTGATCAGTATTGTAGGTACAAATCAGCTTTTGGAGGTTGCAGTTCTGTGTGCACCATTAAAGGTTGGCTAATTATTGCCATCTTACAATAGACAGTGTTCTCTAGTCATGGTCTGACTTAGCTTCATGAAGCAGTGTCATTATTTTCAGAGTCCACTAGATGGTGGTCTCTGCACTATTTTCCTTTCTTTTCAACAACTGTTCTAATGAAACATCATTTTTAAACTGATGGCACCACCTACTGACCTCTAAACAACACGGTACTACTTCAAGAAGCTTCAACATGAACTCAAACCCACTCTCAAACCTCCTCGCTGTGTACAAGTTCTAATTGAAATTACTTTTAGGGCACTTTACAAATAGAAATGACTTTCCTACTTACTTACATGTCCCTTCATACACCCTTTAATTGAAGCCAAAATATTTGGCCTCATATGAGTTTTTGAAAAGCACATTTCTGATTAAAACAGTTTGAAAATGAAAAAAGGATCTGCAAGTGTACTTCAATACCTAGATGGTTAGGACAAAATGTTCTGTTTATATAAAGGAAGCAAGCCCTTGTCTAGAGTCACTGTAAATCCCAGCTGTGAAACCTAGAAAATCATAGAGTTGAAACATACAAAGCCAGTTCATTTCTTATCAAGGTAGGTCGCTACGGTGACTTTGAGCGGCCCCGGAGAAGGCTAATAAAGACAGATGATGGTGCCCAGACTAAAATATTGGATTCGTTAATTGTCCGCGCGAGTTGCAGGGATGGTGCACTGGCGGTCTCATAGACATCAATGTCCTTTTAACACCGGGTGGCGAACATCTGGAGGCATAAGCGCTATATAAATAAATATTACTTACTTACTTACTTACTTATAAGATGATCATATGGTGTTTCATGAGAATCACAGGTTTCACATTGAGGTATTGATAACCTATGCATTCACACAGTCAGCTGTTCGTTGCCAGGAATTTTGCCTGCGATTGGCTGCTGCCAAAGTGTTGCCCTTCTCTTTGATGATGGCTTTTGAGTTGCCATGTTAATAACACACATGTCATGCCACTTACTATCCATATTGCCAATGTTGTAGGTAGGTAAAAATTTGGCAAAAATAACATAGCAATGGCTTGAGGAAAAGTGTGTGAAAGTCGTAGTGTGGCCCTGTCTTGAACTGACTTGAACTCTATTGAGCATCTCTGGAAAGAACCTCAAAATCGTTATGTAGCGCTACCTCCATCCAACCTTGGAGATCAGGAGAGGATCTGCAGAGAAGAATGGGAAAAATACCCGAAATCTACGTATGCCAAGCTTGTGGCATCAAACAGCCCCAAATACAGACAAATGTGCCTTAACCAAGTACTAAATTAATAGTGTGAGTACTTACATACATACATTTTGTTTTGTTTTTTAATTATCAAAATAGGGCGAAAATCATTTTACATTATATTGTGTGTAGATTAATGAGGAAAAAAAGGCAAATGTAATACATTTTCTGTTGAATCTGTAGCAAAACTTATTGAGACATTTTATTTTTAAAAAGCCATTGTAACCATGTAATGGTGAGAATATTTGTTTTTAAATATGGTCAGGACTGGCACCTGCTCTTGGGCAACAGAATTATTCTATTATCCAGAATCATTTCTAACACCATTGTGTCTGACAATTCCTTTTGTCTGAACATTTGGTTTCATCACCAGACCTCAACTCTTGAAACCTCATCCAATTCTTTGTAAATACAGGCAAATAGCTAATATTCATATATCGTTTAAAAAAAAAAAGGAAATCCAGCTGCTACATTGACTGTTGAACAGAGGGGAGGTTTTCAGTGTTTGATCCCCCCTGTGAGAAACAATACAAACAAAATGTCAGCCAGCGATCAGAAATACAGCTCCTGCATGCTGGGACACATATATGCCTCCTGGAGATATTTTGTTCTGATTTTCTCTGAAAAATCTATGAGCAAATTCCATCAACTAATGTGAATGTTTATTAATTTGCATGAACCGTGATGGAAAGTGGAGTCTTGAAGCAGTCGGGATGGTATTGACAAAAAAAGTTAGATTGGGACTTTCATGTTAAATGTATGTGTTCCTTGACCACTATTTACCATCATAGAGGATTTGCTACAGTACTATTTGTTAACAGTAATATTCAAAGCTACATGTTCATTTGTTTGTCTCATATTATCTCTAGCTCATTAGATAATATGTGCGGAGCAAGAAAATCTTTCTTCTAATTTCAAATCCGGGGGTAAATAAAAGATCAATGCAGTGGTTCACAACCAATGCAGCATACAATTGTATTGACTAGAAATATTTCACATTAACATTTAAACATTCTATCGTAACTGTATACTAATACTATAAGTATTTTCTTGGATTAGAATTAGAGAAAAATAAGTGCTTTAACCAATGATTCCCAATTCCAACAGCAATCTAAGTGATGTATTCAACATTGCTAGAGGAGATTTTGATATGCAATGAAAAGTGTCCAACTTGCAAGTGAATCATATAAACAAGTTAGAAGTTAAACAAAGTTTGGTTTGGTTAAAGTACATCAACGCATATCAGCTCAGCAGCACAGATTAAAGTTGAGTTTTTTAGATTTCGAGAACATCTTTTTGCCATCAAAGTCCATCAGAACGTCTCTCATGAACTCAAGTTCCAACCGATGCTTTTCCAGAGAGCAGGTGATTGTATGGATCATATGAGAGAGGCTTTACTGGAACTCTTTGGCTGCTTGGGTTATGACCATTTCTGGTTTATCTTTGAAGTTGCTCGGACAGAAATGATGCAGTGACCATAACATCAAGATGTATAAGTTGTCTTGTTTTTTTGATGCATTTAAATAAAGAATTAAGAAATGAAAATGCATCAGAAAGTTTGGAATTTGGATTCTTGGTCACGACACGGTAACTCTACTGTTTGGATGCAGAGGTCCAGTATTTACCAGCTGCCGCCAGCAAAATTCATGAAATGAAAAACATAACAAAAATGTGTTTGCTAGGTGAGGTTGTGTGTGTGCAAGCACATGTGTTTTTGTGTATGTGTGCATGCATGTTTTTTGTTTCTTAAGAATTTGAACCTGGAGACATTGTTCAGATTAATTTACCTCATCCTGGGATCACCCAGGGTGCCACCTTGGGTTTCCATGACAACATGGTCTCCTTTAATATCCCGTAGCAAAACTAAATCATGGACCTGAATGCACAACATTTTTAGAATCCTTTTCTTCTACATGAATTCTCCTGTTCAGAGATATCCAGACTCCCTCCTGGTTCTCCAGTTTGAATCAACATTTGAAAGTTGGTTCTAATCATCAGTAAGATGTCAGACCTCCAACATACGTCACTGTGACTGATAATGCTAGATCGATGTGGAAGAAAGATCTTTCCAACACAAAACTTGTTCCCCATTTGGACAAGAATGTATTTTGCTGATTCAATAACGATTGTGAATCAAGACTGGACTCCCTCCAAACCACCATCTCATTTTAATCACCGCAACACCTGTAGACAAATTAAACCTCTTCTGCATGTTATTCTTCACCTGACTGATTTGGACAAATATAAGTTTGACTCAAAAGTCACTCAGTTATTATTGATGTGGAAGATCTGCTCAACTACCTCCTCTGTCTCTATCTTTAGTTGATGGTGATGGCAAAAACAAAAGCACAAAATCAGAAAGAAAACTGTAAAACAAAAAGAGACCAATATTAAAAACAAAATCACTACTAGAAGACAAGAGCTACAACTTTAAAGCCACATCAACTGCCTCAGACCAAAAAAGGGGTGTGTACCGATGAGTCAAGAATAATTTAAATGTTATTTTATTTCAGTGTTATGGAAGTTGCAGGTCTCAACGTTGTGGACAGCACGCATCACTCGCTTGTGACAACTCGGGTCTAGTTTCTTTTGCTCGCTGTTGTCGTGGCCGAGAGGTTAAGGCGATGGACTCGAAATCCATTGGGGTATCCCCGCGCAGGTTCGAATCCTGCCGACAACGCATTTTGTGCAATCATGAAGTTTAGTTCATGGGGTGTCAATGAAGAAGAATTTAAGCACATTCTAAAGAACCCTCTAATTTTGGCATAAGTAACGTTCTCAGCAGGATTCAAACCTGCACAAGGAGACTGCAATGGATTTCCATTCCATCGCCTTAACCACTCGGCCACGACAACTGTTTTTCTACAGCATATCTCGGATTATTTCTAACTTAACCTTCCAGCAAGATATTTAGCCGGCACAATGTCTGGAGTTGGCTAATAATAATAATACTAATAATAATAATCTCTATTTATATAGCGCCTTTCTAGACCAGGGTTACAAAGCTAATGGAAGTGTTAGTCAGAAAGTTCTCAGTCATGTTGCATCTTGTACTGTTGTTGTGGCCGAGCGGTTAAGGGACTTGATATCCATTGGGGTCTCCCCTTGCAGGTTCGATTATACCACATTATATCAGAATTAGCTTCATTTATTTTAGACAGATTCTTAAAACATAAAATTCATCCCAAAATGCACAGCACTCCGACCAAACATGTTTGTACAAATAGTTACTGTATTTTCCAGACTATAAGACACACTTAAAAGCATTTATAAAAACAACACAGTGTGTTTTATTACATTCGCAGCACTTTAAATATGGACGAGTGTCAGCTTTTTTTGTGTGAAAGACTCAAGAAGTAGACAGAGTTACAATGATTGTTCTTGGCTGTAGATCACCATCAAAACAAACCGAATCCGGAAGCTCAACTTTGACATCGCCATTCTCGTGATACAAACCATTAACAACGTGAACGTGAAACATTCTTGCCATCATTCTGGATGAATTAACTAAAGAGCTCCAGCTAATTTGCGAGACATGATGGATGCCATAATCGCCCAACTTTTATATTCACATAAGATGAAGAATTTGGATGAGGAATGAACTGAAAAAAAAAATAGTGTATTGGTTTGTATGTTATAACTGAACAATTTTGAAAGTTATTTTGATAACGCTATAACTTGAGTTAGCAGTATCAGACAGTTGTTGTTTTTTTTGTTACAAATGAACGAGGTTGAAAATAGTTAAAGTTTGTTGTAAAGTATGTTGTCAAAGTTCTTCTTTCAGTACGTTCACTACTTTATTGAAAATACATCCGCCCAGTGTTTGCAAAGATCCAGCTGATTCAACCATATACCCACGAGTTAAAAAACAAATCGATGGGCTTTCTTTGTCATAAAAAGTTAAATCACAATAATAGTTCCCTCGACTTATCGTGTGAGTTCTCTGCATTGGTTCTATTTTCGACCGCTTTTGAGTCCAGGGGGTAAGTGCTGTGTGACCTGTGGAATGGGGACCATCCAGGCACTGGAGAGTTTGGTGATGGATTTTCTCAAGTCCACCCTCACCTCTTATTTTCTGTGATGGATTTTCCTTCCGAGTTTTTTATGTAGGTTGATTACAAGAGCTTGCGGAGGATGAAAGAGCAAAAGGCAGCATCTTCTCTACAAAGTGCAGTTAATGTGTCTCTTAAATTGATCTTGTACTCATCAGTATGTGTCTGTTTGCACAAAGCTGTATTTTAATTGAAATATTTACATTAGAAGATGTTCTTAAGTCCCACCTACTTAGAACTGTTCATTTTCTTGTGGAGATGAAATCATGTTTATTATAACCACACCCACTCTGCTGTGATTGGTCAAACCTGGAAGTCTCCACCTCCAAGGGACTTATTGCATAAACAAAGCAAAGTGTGATTGCAGCTGGTTTGAGGAGGAGAGAAACCCATTATTACATCATAAAACACTTTCAGTTTAATAATGCTCTCGTAACCCCTGTTCGCTGAGATTTTTGACAGGGAAGAAATTTATAATGTAATAACTTCAAAACATCGTCATGATGAGGAACTTACTACATCTTGGAGAGGAAGACTTCAACATTTGAAACATGTGAATCAGGAGAGTTGGGTTCTCATGAGTTGCTCTTTAGAGAGACACATCTGATGCGTCTCTTTCCACCAATTCTAGCTCCTCTTCATCTCATGCAGGCTTGCACTCTATCGTTTAGAATTGATATCTCGGGATGAGGCTCTTCCTACTGTGCTGTTTGTTTTTCTCTCAGTGCAGCCTTTATCTTGTTTTTTGTTGGCATGGTTGTGCTGAGCCACAGAGACACATGAGCTGAGAGGAGAGAGAGAGAATCCTCATGTCAGGCCAATGATGGATTAGGATTCTAAAATAGTGGAAAGGAAAATACTCAAATCAGACAGTCTGTATGCCTTCATCTGTGTGGGTGTGTGTGTGTGGGTGTGTGGGTGGGTGTGTGTGGGTGTGTGTGTGTGTTTCCCCCAATCTAGATCTGTTTAGAATAAAAGCAAACACAATACCCCCCTCCTTCTAAGATCTCCCTCAATCTTGCTTTCTTTGTGTTTTCTTGATTTAATGCATTCCTTCTCTGTTTGTTTTTATTTCACTGTGTGTTCATGTAGATCACCCCCTGTAGATCACCCTCCACACACACTCTCTCTCTCTTGCACACAATCTGTCCATCTGTCTTGTCATCCTGCCACCAGGTGTCGAAGCCGGTGACAAACAGCCCAGATAACAATTAAAAAGAACAACAGGTCCAATAAAGGGGCTGTCACTCCGGCCTTGTTCTTCCCCGTCACTCAGACCACCATTCTTCCCTGCTGCTCTCAATTAACCCCGTAAGTGTCTGTGTGTGTGTGTGTAGGTTTTGACCTACCTAATTATTGGTGTGTAACATCCAATACTCCCCATTGTGTGCATGTTGTCTCCTGCAGAGCCAGGTTACATCATAGCTGCCTTCAGTAAATAAGTAAGTAAGTAAGTAAGTAAAGTAAGTAAAGGTTATTTGTAAAGTACCTTTCTAGACCAGGGTCACAAAGAGCTTTAACAATCACAAACAATACACAGTTAAAATATAAACTTGAAAAGGCCAAGACACATAATACAGACACAGGAGTCCCAGAAAAACATGAAAAAGGTGGAGACACAAAAGGGGAGGGATTTTCTAAGTCTGTAGACTTTCCTGACAGCAGTCTGGGTGAGGTGGCCTGAGAGCTGCATGTTTTTTATTGCATATTTGTTCGTATTTTCCTAGTGACTTTTTCCTTTTGAGTCACTGGGTTCCATAAAAACTGGTTGTCGTGTTATGTTAGTATGTGGATGTGAAGAACACAAAAGGGTTATAAACTGTGTGTGTGTGTGTGTGTGTGTGTGTGTGTGTGTGTGTGTGTGTGTGTGTGTGTGTGTGTGTGTGTGGGGGGGGGGGGGGTTTAGTTGCGAGGTCCACACAATCAGGTAAAGGGAATGGGGGCAAAAGGAAGTAGAAGACCAAAATAAACCTAAATATGTCCAACAATGTTTGATACATATTAAATAAAGGATGATTTATATAATACACTGTTTCTCCACCTCCTCCAGAGCCCCTGTGCTCCACCTTCTTTCAAAGTACCTCGGAGGCCGTCTACACTGAGTCTGGTTCTGTTCAAGGTTTCTGCCTGTTCAAAGGAAGATTATCCTTAGCAGTGTCACTCATTGTGATTCACTGGGACATGTTTTTCCTATTCTCTATTAAAATGTGTTATTTTAAATATAAAGTGTCTTTGTATTACTTTAAATAAAATTCAATTCAATTATAAATTCAATAATTACCATAATCCGCCAGAACTTACTCTCTTCTCTCCTCGCCCTCTTTTTTCAAATTAGTTTTTTAAAGCCAAGTATTTAAGCTAGCATTGTAGTCAAATTATAATTGATAAATAAATATGTTTTGACAGATAACAGATGGAATAAATGCTATGTATAGAGACAACAACACACACTATTGTGATGAGTTATTTTGTTGTTCTCTGTTATCGGTCAGTTCTGCGTTTATGCATAAATCTAAAGATATTAAATTTCTATTTTGGATAGATTTGAACCAGTCCAGGTACTGCTATTTTTGGCACAGATTGGCACACACAACTGAGATTTACAGCTGAAAGAAAGATTAAAAATAAAGGTTAGTTCAATAATAATAATATTAATCAATGGTGTGAAACATGTTCAGTTATACTGCTAAGGATGTAAATATTTTTTTGTCAAGCATTGGGGAGGGCTTTTGTCTGTTTTTTTCTTTTTGTTTTGCATATCTTTGGTCCAAACTTGATTTATACTTGGATGTTTTGTGGTTATGTATGTGAATAAGTCCTTAAACACCTGTCAGGATGGAGCCCCTTGCTGACCATACACTCATAGAAGCCGAGAAAACAAATCAAGGACTACAGACAATCATATTATTGGCTGCAGATGGCCCATGGGCCTCAAGTCAGTGACTCCAGATCTTCCCTGTACATTTAGAAGAACTGGCAATTATATCGTTTTATTTGAAATATTTAATCTAAATGTAATGATTTGTATTTTCAAGCGACGTAAAATGGGAGATCTACAATTTATCGTTTGACTGTTTTCATGTTTACTCAGACAACTCTAACCACTTTCTGCATTAATTAAATCGTAACAATTGCTTTTATTATAATTTATAAACATCAAAGAAGCTCCTCAGAAGAAGAAAAGGACTCGACTGCTGCAAAAACTTAATAACAATAAGAAAGTAAAAATGTTTTAAAGTGATATTGTTAATGGTTATCTTTGTTCTTCTAGACATGGAAAATATGGAAAAGAAGAAAAGAAAATATGTGCAGCGTCTGACTCAAAGTCTAAGACGATAAAACTCCAATGATTCAGTAATGTAAAAATTTTTTTATTATATTTAAGACCAGTTGGACTCTGATGAAACCATCCAAGAGACTCCAGCTCCCACAGACTCACAAGACCAGATGTCTGTTCTCAAGACAGAGTCTGATTGGAAACAAAAGGTATTTGATCTATATTTTATCTTCTATTTTATTAAAGTGGCACATCAAATTATGATTCTGACTTTCTTGGCAGAGTTTCAACACACTTTTGGTTCAGTGGTTTCTCTGGGACTTCTCGTGTTGTGTTTTTTTAAATTGAGAATGCTCCAACATCATAGTAAAATATATGTTTAGCTGTAAACAATGTAACATTTAAATGCTGCGAGGACCAGGTATTTATATTGACGTATCCTCCTTCTTTCTTTCCTTCCTCTCCTGATGCCCTCCACCGTCACCTCGTCCCCGTAGATGGAAGTTCATTTTACGCTCTGTGCAGCAATGTGGAGAAAAACGAGTGGAAAAATAGTGTCAGCGAAAGATTTATAAGATGTGAAAAATCAAGAACCTGCAATTCTCTCTGCTATTGTTCTGCTCCAGGCTCGGTTCAGTTCTCACTTTACACACAGACACACACACACACACACCAATAGTCTGTCAGATGATAAAGAGATGCTGTCAGGAACTGATTATCAGTCTCCCAAATAAAAACAAGTAAAACATCAAACACACAAAGACCACAAAGGGACTTGGCCTTATTTTTACCCCATTTTTCCTCTTCTCTGCTTCTCTCAGACTCAAACTTTTAATTTTATCTATGTCTCTGTCAGAAGTGCTGTGTGTTTCGCGCCTGCTGGGGAGCTATTTGATTTGTTCTGTCGTTTTAGAGCTCATTTTTCTGCTGTGTTGTTTTTATTATGACAGCTTTATTCATATCAGCGCCACTGGCAGCCCAGAGTCAGACCGGAGAGGAGGGAGGAAGAAGGACATGGGGATGGAGACCATATGTAAGAAAGCAATGCTGTTCAATGCGCAGCAGTCAACACTGAGTGAAACATCAATCGCAGAATTCCCTTCATAGTGACGAGGTGAACAACACCCTTTTGTAACATCTCTGTCAGCTCATGTTTGAACACACAACACCAAGACATAAATTATCGTAACATTCATTGAACAATGACAGATGTGTGTGTTGTTCTTCTTGTCTCACAATGGCGTCTGCATTTGTCACTGTGATTAAGCTCAGAGCCTTTACTTGTCGCTGGTGGAGTGATGACACAATCAACACCTACATGGTAACAAATTCATGTTATTCCTACTGTAAACAATTACAGTAGCTTCTTGTTCTGGGATTTTTCAAAGTGTTATTGTATGTTGCAGTGTATTATGGGCACAAATATACAATTTAAAGAAACTTGAAGTAATATATCATATAGGATGTTTATGTTTTCACTTGGATTTAACTGTACAACTGTACATTACTGTTAAACACTGATTATTTATTTGGTGATTAAGTATGACATTAATGGTAGATGCAGATGAGTGCAAGTAAATTATTAACCTAAAACCTTAAAATCTGATTCAAGTAATAACCGCATGGAACATAATTTGACCATGACAGGGATGAGCGGGGGGGAAAAGAAAGCTGCCAAACAAGCATTTAGAGTAACGTTTGTTTTTCTTGTATTCGACTTTTTTATTCATCTAAATTGTGTTTTATACAAATAGTTATGTGCTCAACTGCTTTGCTAATGTAAGTAATGCTAGCAGTTAAGTTTTGTTAACGGCAGCGATCTTTATTAGCTTTCCCTCTAAATGATTTTCTGTAAAACGACACGGCTAAAAAGTTGCCAATAAAGTGCTGTAAAAGTACTGAAAATAAAAGTTCACATTTCATTAAAATGAATTGCTTGTTAAAATAACCATACATAGCTGGAAAAAATGCAGTTAACTGTAATACATGTTTTTAATTACTATACTTATATATACACGACTTTATTTGCCACTTTTTATTTTGCATGGTATTTTCTGTAACTTTCATCTTCTGTAACTATAACTGGAAATGTATTAGCATGTGAGTTACAAAGCCTTTTCTATCACATTGGAATTCTTACTGTAGTTGCTGTTAGTTATAGTTGCCATTTTTCTAACTTTGGCCACGACCAACCATTGATAAAAATAATTATTGATTGATCGTTTGTTGCTTCAATCGTATGTCACTTGGCTTTTAAAGTCATTTAAATGTATAATTAGCAGGACATAATTACTAGAAGTGAACTCAAAGAAAGTGACTAATAAATAGTGATGTCTAAGCAACATATTCCAACTAGTTTTTTTTTCCAAAAATTCAGATTTAAAATATTAAATATCATGTTGACCTAACTTTTTTTTAACTGTTGCAAGCGATCGTGATCTAACGTTATCTTGAATCCAATCATCTGTGCTCACAGGGTCGACAATTGTAAGGTTTCCATGGAAGGTGCAACAGTGAAATAAGTGCGATTTGTTGTATGTATAATTTAAAACAGAGGGGAAAGAGACAGGGAAGGACAAACACCCGTGAAACCACCTGGTACAAACAGACGACCAGGGAGATTTGACAAGGAGTTTTTAACAAAACTTCCATGTAAAGCTTTATGATGCATCCCAAAGTCGGACAGTCATTATAGGCAGATAATTGAATTCGACTCAGTTCATTGAATCATAATGATCAAAAATAAGTCATTTTGGTGATTTCAGTCATCAATCATGTTTTTCTAATAAACAATTATTAAAAATGGTTCTACGTTTTGCATTCTCTGACATAGACAAATCATTAATTTCTGTAAATGAGTTATGGAACATGACACCTGAACAGAATTTTATAATGAGTCTGAACAAATGAACATCTAAACCAATATTTTTCCCATTTTTATGAAAAGAGAAAAAAACAACAGAGCAATCGATTCTCAGGAATCAATTAATGTTTCACTGACAATGTCTCTTTTATCGGCCAAATTAAAAATATATATACATATCCTAAATCATAAACATTCATACTTACTTTTCAGCTTGTGTATGTTGAGATGACAAGTCTATTAAATCATTGCAAGACACAAATCACATGTGCTAAACCAGTTAGCAGATGTTTCTTTGCCTTTTCTATCCTGCTTCTTTCATACACGTTTTTTCTCCATCGCGACTTGCTCATGTGGGTAGATACCCTGAGATACTTTCCACAAAAATATCTCTAAGCTCTTTTGGAAGATTCCTGAGGTGCAACAGATTGTACCTCAAATACAACTGTCAAATGCCTTCTCCAAGTACGAAAGACACATGAAAACATTCTGCTGATTGTAAAGAGGCTGGTCTACTGTTTCAAGACCAGGAAGAAACAGCTCAAACACAATCAGAGTTTTCGGAGGGTCAGTAGTTTGGAACACATGCACATCACAACTTTGTTCATGTTGGTAAAGCTGATCACAAACCCAATTTAAAAGAAGGCATGAACAAGAGGATAAAGGGATTCTCAAACCTTATTGTTTCAGATTTCATTTTTTATTGCTGATAATCGGCAGAAGAAGATACATTTTCTGTTCCAGTAAAAGGCTGCCAGTCATGAAATTAATTCAATTGTGTGCAGTTGAGCAATAGTTGCCTTTCTATTTGAAAAGAAGCACTTTCAGCTGAATATCTCTATCCATTTTGTTTACCAACCACTGGGATTGCTTTCATGCCCTAAAGCACCGTCTGCTGTTGATATAGGGATTGGATTCTGGCCACAGCACAAGAATAAGAGATACAAACAAGAAGCATGTTTATAGAGAATTGTCCGCCAACGTTTATGATGATTGCTCTTCCTGCCCTTTCTTCTAGCTCCGACCCCTCCTGCTGAGGCAGCTCCAGAGGTTCCTTTCGGGACGTTGATGTCCAGATGCTTCGCTCTGGCGCTTCAGACAACATATTCCAGAGTGTTCTGTTGATTCCAAAGATTCTCACCAGCGACATGTGAACCATAATCCATGCCTTGTGTAAATACATCAAGACTTAATTGACCAAAGATACGAGAGTAGAACCACATTGTATTTCAGCTGGACTTTAATGTTGACTGTTATGTTGAGGAATGATATTCTAGCAGATGAACAGGATCTGCCTTATTTTATTACATCAGTGTGTAGAGTTCAATCACTGCTTCAATTTTGCACAATTCCAATGTTGAAATTGGTAAATAAAAACATTTTGAAGGAATTCAGTTTGACCGTAAACAAAGAGGTCCAAAATAAATGCATTTATAATGAGAGGGCTGTAAATCAGATGTTTAATACTTCCAGTTACCATATGTACAGAATGACATGAACCACACAATCAGCCACAAACCATTATAGTACAGTAACATCGGTGTGTGCTAGTATTAATGTACTGACCAAGCAAGCCACTCAGACGAACACGGGTCTCTTGATGAATAACAGGAGCAGCGACATCACTCACTGGTCGATGGTGGATTCACACCACAGTGACTGCAGTAAGCATCGACAAAGTGCTGTTTGAAAAAGAGAAGGGACGGACATAGCGATGGGCATTCAGGGGACGTCACTGACAAAAGACGAAGTCCATTTCTTCTCATTTTTACATCAGTCTGTCCACAGGTGAGGCAGGTCCAGTTTGTGTGTGCATGTGTGTGTGTGAGTGTGTGCAGATTTGTGAGTCCTCCCATAATCTTTGCTCTATCCCCGGGTGAGCGCCGCAGATAGGAGCAGCAGGAGGAGCAGGAGGGCAGGTACAGGGGCGGCAGTGATAAGGGCGGTCGCCCCTCCGGCCACAGAGGAGCCCAAGTTGGAGACGGTGGCTTTCTCCGAGTACAGAGGGATGACGTCGAACTGGTCGGTTTCTTCCGTGTCCACCTCCGTTTGCATGAGCCTCTCCTCTTCCTCACTCACCACCTGGGAAGGAGTCGACAAGAAGAAATTACATTTCTTTCATTAAGTTTCTCACTTCAACTTGACCCTTTGGTTATAACAATACCACAGTTATTGACAAAAGAATATGTTATAAACAACAACAAAAAAAGTCTAATAATAGAAATGTAATGTGCCAGAGGTGACTGAGGATCTTTCTACACAAGCAAAGATGATTCCCGGAGCAAAGAAGCACCATTTCTGTGACTCTGTTCTGCACTTCTTTCAACTGTCAACTGAGTTTATTTTGGTGACGGGGAAGCCGGGGCTGCCAGAAGATCCACTGGTTTGTCCTCGGGGGTTTAATTAACATCTGGAGACGCCCGAGGCCTTCACAATGTGATCACAGCTACTCTGGTGATAATGACATGCCAATCTTTCTGATTAGTTTTATGCAGCATTAAATCTTCTACTCTGACAGATAGACAGAAGGTAAAAACAAAGCAATTATCCAGATTTGCTTTGGTCACGTAAGAAGCAGTCACACTGAACACTGCTCTGACGTTTGTCTCGAGTTGTTTCATTCAAACACACAAGATGTGTCACTTTTATTTCAGTGTTTTCAAGCTTAAGGTTAGAATCAACCTAATTTTCATTCTGTAGCATCAGATGTTGCAGTACAGCCAACTATTATGACATTATTTATTAATATTTACAGCCATTTTGATTAACAAAGTGTTAGCTTTTAATGCCTACAAATCTAGAACTGAATGCATTTAAATGTGTGATTATGAAACACAATTTTCAGAAATTCCATCTGGAAACATCTTGCATTTCTGCAGCTCTGTAGAAAAACAAACTTGTTATTGCAATCATTTCAACGTAGAGCATATAGTCATCTTAGATGAGCCCCCACTGTATATTGTGTGTGGCCGGAGTTATTATAGTCCCAAACATACTGATTTAAATGCTAAATACTATTTCTATTCATCTCTTGTGCACAAAACAAGTTTTTTTTTGTTTTTTTTTATTGTAATTACTAATAGTAATTTGATTTTTTTTTTTTCCATGAGTATTTAATGTGTATATTTACATTCTTATTTGATTTGATCTGTCTGGTTTATTTTCAACGATATCATGCTGCTCTGGGAGAGGGATACCACAAACACATTCAGTCCGTGTAGGTTGAATGGATAAGGGGCTCCGGGAGATTTTATTTTGATATCGATTTTTTTTTTAAATTCTAATATCTCTTTATGTCGAATTAAAGTTGTATTGAAAATATATATATATATATATATATATATATATATATATATATATATATATATATATATATATATATACTGTATATATATATGTAGTAATGTAGTATATTGAACATTATGTTCATGTTTCTGTGTACAAATAAAAAGGTACTGTCTCAAGGAGTGCTGTTATTAGTACGAGTACAACAATATATTCATACCAGATAATGACATCAGATTTCGCAGAGACTGATCCAATTTCCAAAGGGATGAATAATTGAACTAATTGTTTCTGTCAATAAACCATGCTAATGTTATCAAATATACATTGCCTGGGTGTGTAGCAGTGCGGCTATGTTTTGTATACACAAGGACAAAACAATGAGTGAAGTTAACTTTTACACCACATCTACCAGCGTCAAACAAACTTACGACTCCAGAAGAATGTTATTCATGTACCAAAGAAACCTTGCTGCTTTCTTCTTGTTCAAATTCGTCCATTATTAGGAATTTAAACATGGAAACAACAGCCCGAGGCAAATCACATATACAAACTCTTCCAGGTAACGTTAATAGCAACAGTGTTGAATGATCCCAAAACTTTGTTTTAGCTTGCGGCATTTTTTGCTACAATCTTTCTTTTTTCGGCTGTTTTCTGGTTGTGATGACTCACACACAAAGCAATGATGTCACCAACTAATAACACTTTGTTATTTCACAATAGACCTTACAATAAGTATGTGTGTCTTGGTGAATCACAACAAGATCTGTATTTGTTTGGCCCATGGATCCATTTGAGACAGTGAGTGGGACAGTTGCAAGCTGTAGAAATGCTTTGACTCTAGAGATCAGTTACAAAATGTGAATCTTAATCTTAATGTACCTAAATTCTGGACACATTAATTAGCAAAAAGAAAAGTATACAGCAGTCTGCTTTTGTCCACACACGTGAATCTACTTCAGAATCTCTATAATCTTGACAAAACCTTTTGGGACATATTTAGTGTGAAGCTTGGAACACTCGTGGAGAATAAGGAGGTGAGCGTGAACGAAAAAGAATTGAACGACTCCTGCAAACTGGGGAAAAAGGATTAACTGTGACTCTACAGCCAGCGAGCAATCACAACTTTTACTTTTCACTACAAATAAATGTTTGATGCTCCATCTCCTTGTTTCTACAAATATATATATCTATATATATATATAGATATATATAGATATATATATATAGTTAACCGTAGGTATGAGTGTGTTTGAAAAGTTGTTTGTCTTTGTGTGTCATGCGATGGACCAGAGTCCTGTCCAGTGTGTCCCCCCGCCCCACGCCCGATGAAACTGGGATAGGACCCAAAATTTGTTTTGTCTAAAATATTTTTGATATCGTGGTACTTTGTATTTTTTATGGGGTTGCAAAAATGTCCATGCTTTTTAGTTACAAAGGTTTCCAAACATTAACCTTTGTGTTATCTTAGGGTCAAGGTGACCCAAAGGTCAGAAAAAAATGTGTTTGTGGTATCCCTTGTGTTGTCCCTGGGTTACGGTGAATGACCTCCACTACTTCATATGTATATAGATATTTATATATATATATAGACATCTGTTTTCAGGCCTTCAGGTCACCTTGACCCAGAGATTATACAAGGGTTATAAAACATAATATAACATTTAACTCATGTGAGAGAAATATAAAAAAAATACAAAACTCTCCTGCACGAGTGACGTGTCATTTATTTATTTTAAAGGTTTAATATCCAAATGAATTATCTGGTTCATAAATATAAAGTGATCTTAAGCCCCACTAGAATCCTTGTTTTTAAACAGCATTTCCACCATTAGAGCATGCGTCTAAATATTCCCTCTTCTGTACAGATCATACAGTCCCAGGATGAATCTTTTTATTTTTAACAAGCAGAAAATCTCATTGAACCAGACAGCAGTGTTGGATGGTTGAGGAAAAGGTCTGAAGAGAGAGGATTAAGCAAGAGAAAGCACAAGTGCTCACAGGAGAAAAGAATAAAGTGAGCAGAACCCTAAAGGAAGGAAGCACGGAGTAAGAAAAGAAGGAAGTAAGGGATTTGTTTGAAAGAGAAAGAGTGAGAGGCATATGGGCATGAATAAATTCATGTTAATGAAGCCTGACTGATGCTCTGCATCCAACCAACACCTCATCTAATCCACTCACTGGAAGAGACTCGCACAGGGGGACAGAGGAAGAGAAAGCTGGAATCCCCTCTCGGCCAGCAGACCAGAACATTTCTGGCACTCAGGCATGCCGGATCCCGGGACTGTGGCCTGCTGAGGTGTCTGCCGCCAGAACCGTGATTGGATTGGACCATACTTAATAGTCAGGAGTTTACAGGGCCAGCAGAGAGCAGGACTATTCTCTTAGCATATCTCATCTCTGAACATCGCTGCAGAGTTTGCGGAGGCTTCAGCGCTGGGACAAAAAACAAACTGGTCTAGAAATCTCTTTATGTTTGGCTGCGGTGACCCAACTGTACTGTGTCCTTGTCCTGTTAATTTTTTTTAACAATAAAACTGTAAAACTGAACAGATTATTTTGTCTTTTTCCCTAACAGGACTGAGATCTTCTCCATTGGGTTTGATTCTCAATAACAGAAAGCAGGTCGGCTGTAAAGACAAACAGTAACTTCTGACAAACAACATGTCAGATCTGAACAATCCTTTCACTCTAAGCTTTTTCATTTAGTTTTTCAGAAGATGCAGATATAGAGGGGTCATCAAGTTGATGCTTCATAATGGACGTGAGATTCTCTGGTACAATGACTCAAAACTTCCATCTGCGGCTTGTTTTCAGGCTTGTTTTCACAACTTCCAGAGTACGAGTTTTGCAGTCAGTGACTGGTAAAATCTGTGGCTAAGTTGGGAAATCAACAAAAGAACAAGGCAGCTGGTCAATCCTTCTACATGCATTATCATAGTCGTGGAAAACGGAGATTATAACCAGCATTTTACAAACCATGTGATTATCAATCTGATTTTCATTCAAATCAGACCTTCACTCCACATGCAACACTTGAAGTTTCTCTCTTTTATATTTACTCAATCAACACTGTTTTTATTTTTTTAAGGATAATAAAATGTGTTCCTTTTTGCTTAAATCTGGCCAACCACAAAAGGCACCACACAACATCAACCAATCAGTAGGAACATAAGGTTGTCTTGTCGTCGCTACCAATTTTTCATTTAACACAACACCAATCGGAATTTTAACTAAACAGCACCAACATCGTACTGGGCTCAAGCTATAAGTCGTTCGGGTTTCTGCTGTCATTAGCTGAATAATCTGGAGATTTCCGCTTAACTTTGCGTGAAATTCCCCAAACGCCATTCAGAAGGAGGAATTAAACTTCTGGCTTTGAAACTACGAGCTTTGAATCAGATGGATCTGCCATGTAATCCTTTATTATCACAGATATACTCGTGCTGTTTAAAATGCACGTTTGTTATTCATTCATTGTTTTTGTTGTTATTCATTATTTTGTGTCATATCTGTTGATTGTTTGGAACAGATTTAGATTTTCACTAGCTTATAGGTTCAGACCATTAAAAAATGGCAAGTTTAAGATGCGAAATAATAACATTTAATAGCATTTAAATGTAGTATTCACTAGAGATTAATCATTAAAACAATTTGTTCTATATGTTCAATATGTATCTTTGTGAGTTGTGACAGGTTTATGATGCTTTAAATCGATCATTATCCCACAAGATGTAGACTGCTATCTCACAAAATATCTAAATTTGAATGTAAACTTTTGGATAAATTAATCATTTAATCATCATGTTTGAATCATTTTAGTCAAATGACATTGTCACGCATGACGCAAAAGCTGTCATGAAGGGAAGGACTCCAGCCTTATTAATCGTATACATCCACTTTAAAAGAGGTTGTTTTTTTTTGCCAAGCACGTTATGACACTCAATTCTCAATTTTGTCATTTAGTGAAACTTGGCAGCCCTGTTAACATAATAACATTAAAACATATTTTTATAATTTTGCCTTTTTTTGTAAGTCTGTAAAGGAGAAAACACTGAAAAGCAGATGTAACCTTGAGCTAGAGCCCAGTCATTGCGGACACAAGTGAAGTGTGGAACAGCATGCTCGGTGTTTGTGTTGTGCAGACATTGATTCATTCTCCTCATAACTGGCAGCAACTGTTGAGTTGACTTGCCCACATGCCAGGATCCAAAGTGCTGTCTCAGCTCCAACTTTTAGCAGAACTTTTTGTGGATGGATGTGGACGAGACACTCACCATGTGCTTGGTTTGGTCACACTCCAGAGCAATCGCTGGGTTTTACATTTGCGCCAACTCATCAAGATCAGAAAAGAAAAGAAATGATTCCAGCAACAACATAGCTCAGGTCTGACGATGAATGATGTTGGCGTCCTACTGCGATCACTTGGCCAGACTTCATTTTAGACTCTAATCCTTAAAGTCACCGCAATAACAAAACTACTTTCAGCTAGTGAGCTCATCTTAGTTTTCCAACTGCTTCTTAATTTGTCACTTAAAGAAAAACATTTTTTTTGTGTACTTTAGTCATTGAAAATAATTCTAATTATATGTTGAGGACGACTCTATACAGGGGTTCGGTTTATTTATATATACAATTTCGAAAAGTATATTCACCCCAAAAACATTTCCTGAGTTGCTATATAGTCAATAGATGGTTGTAATGGAGGAGCAGAAGCCAGGGACTCTAAACATTGAGTCGGTAAATGGAATCCTTGTTCATTAGCATAACACCAAGCTGTCTCAGTACACACAGGTACCCACTCTCCCCTCACCTGAACTCAGCCCTCGAGGCCCCTTTGTCAATGCTCACGCTGAACGACACACATTCAATTTCACACCTACTGTCGGTAACAAAGGAAACTGATTCAAAGCACAGTGGATCAAAACAGTTTCCAAAAACCTTTAGAAATAAAATAAATCAAACATATTTGTGCAATGAAAAATGTTCCCACAATTCCATGTCAGTGCCAGCTTGAACACTCTAGTATACATAGGAGTGTGTTTCAACTACAGGTGAATAAAACGACCCCAGTCAGGTCAGTTCAGAGGAACTCTCGAGTAGTTCTATTTATATAGACAGAATCTGGTGTGGTTGTAAGGCGGGGGGGAATCTACCATTAAATGTGAAGTGGCCAGGATGAGTATCAGCAACTCTTAATCTAAGACCATGGTCCTTGGTCTGCAAAAAGGTTTTATGTCCAGGTTGGAGGAAGGAGTGCATCAGCGTTCCTCAGTCATGAGGTCTCTGTGTCAGTCTGCTGTAGTGAAGAAAGAGCTGAGCCAAGAGGTGAAGTTCTCAATGTACCAGTCGATATATTTTCCAACTCCCATCTAATATCTGTCTATGATTTTAGTAGTGACCGAAATAACAATACTGTGCATATAAGTAGTCGTGACAAGCTCGGTCATTCAGAAAAAAATTGTCTTTTACATAAAAGTGGAAGAACAAGAGGTGAGTCTTTTTGTTTAAATTCTGCAGATCACAACAACAAGGGATATCGACAACGGAGCAGCTTTGACTCGGAATGTTGTACTTGCGATGACCTAAAGACTTAAAGCTTCTTGCATTAGAATAGTATGTACTCTAGTGGATCGTCAACAGCAGGTGTGGGAAGTTCAATATCCACATTATATACTGTGACTGTTTTAAGAAATCTTTAAAACAATTAAAAAGAAGACATCATTGTGCCTTTTATTCTATGCTTAAAAGCTAAACAAACTGAAATATTAAGTAAGCAGTTCGTTTTCTAAACTTCTATTTTTTTTCAATTTACTACAAAATTATTTTTAGGAAAAACAAAATACTCAAAAAAAGCACTAATAAAGAGAGTGAAAAGAAACGAAAAACAAGTTGTGGTGTTGTTATATGGTGAAAATAAATACAAAATTAAATTGTTAGTTAGTTCTTAAAGGAATTGTAATGTGATAATAATTAACCTCATGAGGGCTGCATAAATACATCTGCTCAAAGCAGTTTCAAACAATACAGCCTTGCCGATTGTAGGAGGACCCTCAGCTGTGAGTAGACGTGAGCAGCACTTTAAAAGAGCATCCCTACTGTCAAACATGATCACCACTACCAGAGGGTTAAAACACGAGAAGATGAAGACTCTCAGAGAAACGAGCCAGTGTTCCTCAGAGCGTGACGTACTAACATCAAGATGAACAGCCTTATTGCACACACAATGCATTAGCTATTTAAAACATGCTTGTAATTGTTATCTATGTGTAATGATGTCATCAGTGAGGAAGTGGTCCGGGGTCAGCAGCTAATGAAATCTCTGTATCTGACGTTAAGATAAGATATAGTCGGGAGGATTAATGAGCACGAAGGAGGCGCTCACCATGTTGTTGTGCTCGGGAAGATGGTTGTTGCTCAGCAGCTCATCCTCCTGGACCAGTGCGGAGGGTCTGGGCGCTGGGGGGGGCTCCACATCTGCGCCCAGCAACCCAGGATCCCCCATCCAACTGATAGAGTTGCCTGCACAGAAGCAAATCCCCATAACTCCAGGTGTAAGTGTGAGTGTGTCACTGTGGGTGTGAACCAACATATCTGTTAGGCAGCTTTATTGTTTAAGCTGTCGGTGCCTTGATAAATCCTGGAGCTTTATGGGAAGTGTATTGATTAGTCGATCCTGGCTTTAGTGTTTGGACATGTGGGCTCACTGTGTATTGATAGTCTTATTGACAGCTGCTGTGATGAACTGACAGCTGGAAGGCTCTGTCCTCCGGCACTTCTCGCTTCACTTGGCCCAGCAGCTGATGTCAAGGCCTGAGATGTTCCTGCTGTGAACATCAACGTGGGAGCCAAACACAAAGAGTCCTACAGCACACAAGTGCGCAGGCATTTGCTTTAAATTGGTGGGGATTAAATTGGCCGCATCAAGATAATTCGCCTGTCATCTTGCAATTTCACTAAGACTTTCTCTAAAACACCTTCAAAACATTTTCTAAGTACTTGTACATAAATGGTTGTTTTTGCAATTTCGCAGGGCACTTTTGGTACTTCATTAAAGTGCAACTAATGTGTTGATTTACTGATTTTAATGTGTCTCTTAAACTGATCTTGGACCTCAATTGTACTCATCAGCATGTGTCTGTTATTGTCATTAGTTAAGGCACATAAGCCCCGCCCACTGAAAACAGTTGTTTATTCTGGACAAGAAATCTTGTTTACCATAATCACACCCACTCTGCTGTTATTGGTCAAGGTTTGTCACTGCACATAATCATTCCCATGGGGCTCCATCTCCAAGGATTTGTTGTATAAACAAAGCGGCCCGAGATTAAAGCTGGCTGGAGGAGTAGTAAAGCCACTGTTACGCCATAATGGTCTTCGCTCTCGTAACCTCTTGTTCCCTGAGATTTCAGACGCCGGAGAACTTTATGAATATCATCATGATCAGGGACTTGCTTCTCAGAGAGGAAGACTTCCCTCAGTCATGAGGTCAATATATCTGAACTTGGCCAAAAGGCCCCACTCACCTCTATGCCCACCAACTTTGGATAGTGACTGATAAAAGTGGGCCAACGGTTTTCTTTTCTTTTCACAGGGTGTCTTAACTTACCCTTAGAGACAAGCATTTAGGAGAGACTCAAAGTAGAACCTCTGTTCCTCACAAAAAGTGACCATTAACTGTAACCATCACCAGAGTTGGTGGTTCGACTATATTGATAAGTGTTAATACACAGACAGAGGAAAATGCTTCAAAATGCTCTATATCTTATTATTGCTGTTGTTGTCATTATTAAAATAACTGCCGACATGAAGTTGAGAGTGTTTTGTTGTCAACTTACGTAGGCAGCTGTTCTGGGTGAACATGCGTTGCAGTCTCAGGCACTCCTGCCACTGGTTGCCACTTCCTTCACAGTTGCACCAAAGCGAAACATCCGACGAGCTGTTGCTGATGTAGTTCGGTGTCATGATGGTTCCTGCCGGAGAATAAAGTATTTTAGCCAGCAGAACACAATCTTAGGACATGAGAAAAAAAACACATTTTACACACATTTTACATCTGCAGCAGCAAACATTGGAATTTAACTACGATGCTTTAGAATATATTGCTGTTGATTCTGTTGCAGTTGCTCGTTGAAGTGCTGATCCAACTGCTTTTACTGCACTTAGAAGGATCAAGACATGCTTTGTTCTGTTGGTTTTACGCGTGTGTGTTTCTAAGTTGCGGTTTGGGTTTTCCAAGGGGGGTGGATGTGTGTTATTTTGTGTAGAGGTAGAGTGTATTTCTATGTTGAGGTGTGTGTGTTTCTGTTTTGAGGTGTGTGCTACCGTTCTTAGGTGGAGTGTGTCTGTGTTAAAGGGATGTTTGTGTTTCTGTCTCAAGGTATGTGTGTGTGGAGGTTTGATTGTGTGTGGGTATAAGTTGGGGTGTGTGTTGAGGTGTTTTTTTCTATGTCGGGGTTGGGATGTTTTCTTATCAGGAGACAATTTCATTTCCTCAGAAAGTCACTTTTAGAGCGAGCAGACAAACAAAAATGTTAATAAAATGGAATCATTCACAGAGAGAGTCCCTCGTGTAGAGAGCCATAAATAAATACTACTAGAAACACTGCAAGCACTGAACTTGAACTTGTTTCTGATGATGCAGAATCATAGAAGAGCAAACATCTACTAGTATTTTTTACTACTACACCTAAACAAATAAATACACCAAAATGGTAGTAGAAATGTGGAATTAAATGTCAACTTAAACGATCAACCTGACGGAAAAATGTTCCTGACACAAAACTACAAGCCAACCGGAGATCATCAAGAGGATCTTAAAAAATATAAAATAATCATATGAGGAAGAAATAAATATGATCTGATTTCAATCAAAACGAAAGGGGACCTGTCTGACAAGTGATGTGGAACAATAGATGAGTCACTTTAGGAGAAACTTATTTCGATGCTGTTGTTTATTTTTGTTACCTATTGTTACATTTGTAATATCTAAAATATCTTTTGCTCAAAATTTCATGGAGGTTGTACAAACCTATTTACTACTGATTGTGTAATGTATACCTATTGAAAAATTCTAGACCCAACCCCTGGTCTATGAACCTCTAACCAATTATTTGGCAAATATATGGGATTTAGGTACTAAAAAAAAAAACCCAACCATTGTTGGCTGATCTACCACCTGTGTAGTTTGTCCTTCAAGTCAACTTGACTAGTTTGTCTGTTAACATGCTACTTTCCCATTTCACTTGCTAACTAGTTATTTACAAACTGGAGTTAGTTGGTTGGTAAGTTAGTTAGTGAATAACCCTCATGTCATTCTTTACTTGTTTGACAGAAGGAAACATGGCGTGTTTTCATGAAGTGTTCAAGACTACTGCTCTACTGTACGACCTGAGACTGGGAAATGATTACCAACATCATGGTAGACAGGCGATGGAACATGATGACACTTTATTACTATTAGTGAAATACAAATCATATTAATTTAATAACTCTTGTTGTTTATCTGTTTGTGTATTACATTATATATGCTTTGAATGAAAAACTAAATGATATATTTTTATATTTGCGTTTCTTATGAACATGAAATATGTTTTTAAACTAACTAGTGACAAGAAGTCTACTGCTTAAATGTATTGTCATTAAACTAGTCAACCGGGTCCCAAAGTCTGCTCTTCAAGTTGTCTTCAAGAAAAATGTATACATATAAAATTGATCCAAAAATGGCCATCTATTTTAGCTCAATGCATAAATAAAAATACAACAAAAGCAATATAGGGGAGAAATACAATAGTATTTAAAAAGGTGCTCAATAAAAGCTTTTGTGATGGCAGTAACACAGAGCCCTGGAAACAGATCCAACACCCGCTCCCTAAGCTCGTACCTATGAGCCCAGCATACGCTCGGAGGCAGAGGCCTGCTGAGTCTCTCAAACAGCCGCTGGGAGAAGCAGGAGAAGGCTGGCAATTCTGAAGGAAATCAGCCAGTCTGGACCTGGCAACGACATAGAACAACACAACATCAAAGACGGGAAGTGGGCCGACAGGGAGGATGGCTTGGTTTGTGAGGAGGTGTTGAGATGAAGAGGATCTTTTATGTCTGACTGATACATTTCAGAGAATATGTACATATTCATTAGTGTGAGTGACACCCTCCCCTCTATTATTCCTTTGTATTACCGCTTCTGCTCACTTCATCTTTTTTGGAGAAAACTCTTCACCCTTACCTTGTGGGAAGAGCGAAAAGCCACAAGCTTAATAAAGCCATTTGAAGGCAATAACTCTGCTTCGATATTTACAATGTCCTTAAATCTCATAGACCTATATTCTGAATGGAGAAAAATGTATATAAATTCAAAAAACAAGAACGAAAGCATCACCTGCACAGGTCATCACGGCGACAGAAGCTCTGCTGATGTAGGCAGTTGGGCTGCAGACCCTCCATATCCTGGTAGGAGCAGGAAGGTACGATAGTTTTCCTCCTCCTCTCCCCACACAGAGTGTTAGTACAGGGACAGAACAGGACTCCTAAGCTGTACTCCTCTGGAACCCTCTCCAGGAAGCGGCGGAGGGCACGATAACACTTGTGCTGGTTGCACCGGCTGGTCCCTGGTACCCTCTTGGTGCAGGCCAGGACGTACTCAGACCTCAAGGCGCCACATTTTTCAAAGAGGCCACAGTCCTGAGCGGCCTTTAAACACTGGTTTTCCCCGTCATGCTGCATGAAGGCGGAGGCTGGAGTGACAGGATGGAGATTCAGACGAGTTACAAGAGGCCAACTTCATTGGCTTCACATCCTCTCCTCCATGAATTTAACTAGTCCACTCATCAGCTTTTTGATATTCAACTTTAAAAAACTCTAGGTTATGTTCTGGATCAATGAATGACAATTATTTCGATTCAACAGTGAATGCAACTTATGATTTATGAATCAAAACTACATAAACGTTTAGCAAAACCAACTCATGCTGAAGTTAAAAGGCAGAAACAATAAGCAGTTGAGATGGAATAAATTAAAGTAAACAAAGAGAAAAAAAGTTTATTTTTAACTAGCACACTAGTTTGTGCTTTCAAATAGGTGTTCATGTAGGATTCACTATTCAATTATTTTCCAAAATATAGAGTCCAAATGTGTTCATGATGCTTTCAAATGACATTTGATCCGTAGCAACAGATAGATCAATCTGTATATGTTTTATGACAAGTAGGAATGCACTGATCTGACTTTCGTGGTCCCGATTAGATGAGTTGTTATTTAGTTATATAAAGTATTCAAATGTTTACCAGAAACTTGTAAACTTATTATACCTTATTATCTATAATAACCAAAGATGGCCTGTGTAACAATAAACAATAAACAAATTGACAATTTTGTCAGGAACACATTGCAAACAACCCTGTAAGCCATGACAAAATAATTAACCCTTTTGTAGAATAATGGTTCATTATTTTATTATTAACATAAACAAATATTTATGGGAGGGCAGACTGTAGTGTGGTTATAAGTATTCAATAAGTAAACCAAAGACACAATTTGGAAGCACTTGAAGGACTGTTGATCTAAATAAATTGAATCACTTTTTTTTTCATACGGTCGACTGAAAGCTTCTCTAGTCTTGGCAGAATAGCCGGCAAAGTAAACTGCTTTCTTTCGTTTGCCTTCCTTGTTTTTTCAAACTGCTCATAGTCTTTGGCGTAATGCTTCTTTAGACACACATCCACACCGGAGAGCCTCTGCTGTTAGCAGCAGCTGCGCAAACATAACTTTTAAGTTGCCTAGATCGCTCCAGCTAACCAAAACTTTTTCATCGATACCTCAGACTTAAAGGGGCTGGATCGGACAAATAACCAATACCAGGATCGGATTGGTGCATCACTATTAACAAGCGAGAGTGAGTTGAATAAACATAACAATTGTTTTTGGGGATGTATGATTCGTTTATAGCAAGTGTTGACAAACCAATGCGTTGGAGCTCAGTCGTATAAGATATTGATTGTTTCTCTACCATTATTCGTAGTTTACTGTAGACATAAATTCATGATCATCTCATCACTTTTGACAAAACAAATGAGTATAGTGACCACTGTAGTTTATCTACCAATGAACATAAAAGATGCTGACTGTCCAAGCATTACAGCGGTGGAATTCACAGCAAAGCACATAAAATGGGTCGACGCACAAGTGACTATTGATCAACATTTGAGAGGTTTTACCGATTTACTGTCAAGAATATGGAACACCGCAGAGCACTGCCATGGCAGTGTGTCCGTGTGTGTGTTGTCGTGTGTGTCCTTACCTGCCACCAAAGACGCCATACGCGTGTCTGTGAGTGTGTCGTCATAGGGAGACATTTCCAGCTCCTCATTGGCTGCAGAGTAGACAAGACAATGGTTGGTTTTAGTCAGATTCTAGACCACATATGTCAAATCAGTGTAGATTGATGTTCATGTTGATATTGTGACCTATTGAGTTTCACGTTTTTAAGATAAAATAAGGATATATAAGCTATTCATGCCAAACAATTATGCAGAGGCTTCCAAAAATTGTGAAAATTATGTTGAAAGTAATGAATTTTCTTGGTGAGTGTTTGATAGAAGAGTACAAACACAGAGATAGTTTCATATTGAGCCTCCAAGGATAAAGATGAACAAAGATTTTTATAGAAAATATTTTTATTTGATTCAGTTTGACACTGCTGTTCTAGGTGATAATATGACTTATAAAGATGTACATGGTCGAGCTAATCTACAGTAAGTACAGTGACTTTTCATAAATGTAATTTTGAAGGAAAGGAATTTGAAGCAAATGTTTGGTCATTGAGATAAAAGCACAGAGATATTAACAACCAATAAGAAAAACATGAAAACTTCATGTTAAATATACTTTGTAAACATACATTTGGCCCCTTGTGTGATTGAGTTTGATGCCCCTGGTCTACACTATCCCATCCAGGCATTGGTCTTGGTAAACCTTCAACAGGCTTACTTACTCTTCTGTCAGTAATACTTTGCATGATAGGGTGTGCAAGAGGAACTTTTCCATGCCAGTTATGATGTAGAGTGAAGATGCAAATAATCACCATCAGGACCATCCTTCTCAAATAAATGTTGAAGGTATTTTAGAAAAAAAACGTCAAACTGAAGTAAACCCTCAAAATCTGCTGTTTATGTCAAAAACGCTGCCATTTTCGCATTAAGAACCAGTACTTATCTAAAGTCATTTGTGAATAATTAATATGCAGATCGTGTTTCAGATTCTTATCTTCTTTATGGATATGTGGAAGTGCTGGCTCAGATACTTTCATCTTAATAGTCATTACAGTCATCCAAGTGTGCGACTCTGATTTTTTTTTTGGTGACTTGAGCAGTGTGAAATGATATACAATCGGTATGTGTGTGTGGGTATAGGTGTGTATGTAGGTGTGTGTGTGTGAGTACACACTATCAGACCTCATCACTTAACCTCAGCAAACATTATTTAAAAAAAAAAATCACTTGATATCACAGGTAGATGAAAGAAAAGAAAAAAAAAATCAAAAATCCATTTTTGAAGAGAATGCAATCTGGAATATATTGTACCCAAAGATGAAAGGAGACCACCCTCCATGTGTCCGCTCCACATTTCTACATGAGTGTTAATCACTAACACGATTGTCTCGCTTCTTGACATCAAAAAGGCTCTAGCAGCACAACCCTGCATGAGTCGAACCAGATGACCACCCCTCACTTTATAACAATGGATTCTGTTGTTGTCATAGTAACACCTTTTTTTTTTAAACATGAGATGTATAGAATAGTTGATTGTTTAATTTTTATGTGACTGTGAAAGCTTGGTGGCAGGTAAGAGGAGCTGACGGACACATCGGATTATTCGTCCGGTGTTGAGTTATATGTATCTTCCCTTACGTCCTCTTTTATTGTAATTTAATATATACGTATGTATGTGTTGCAGTGGTAATGATTAGGTTTGTGTCGCTGGATCTTGTTGTACCAACAAGAAAATGTGTAAACTGTTATTTCCAGTGTTTTATGTACAGCTCGAACCTATTAATCCCACATTGTTCTGGTTTAAGTTTTTTGTCTGTTTCCGATTTTTTTTTCTCACGTTTTCCCCCTTTCCCCAAACTTCTTTTGTTCTTAGTCTTGTGTTTTATATTTTACTTCTTTCATCTTATTGTTTATTCTGTTGCTCCAGTCTACAAATGCATTTGTGTCCAGGTTTGCAACGCGAACGTTAAGGTCACCCAAAATAAAAAAATGTACTCATTTTCTACTCACCCTCATGTAAACTAAGGGTTATGTCTGTTCCTTTTTAGAGTTGTAGACACAAATGTAAGCAAATGGAGCTCAGTTGTCTTCATCATATCGAGGCTTCAATACAAGATGGACTTTACAAGGAGCACCATTGGGTGTTTTTAAGTGTCTTTTCGGATGAAGATTAAGACAACGACAACCGAGCATTAGTTACTACATTATAATTAACTTACATTTTTGCTTATAACTTAATAAAAACGGATTTCTCTGAAAATAATCCTTGTTCGACATGAGGGTGAGATAACCTATAATTGTGATATTGTTCTTTAACATCTAAACCCAAAAAAGTAAAGTACAAACCTCTGTATATTGAAATTAATGATGAATAAATATCAGGGAACTTTATATTATATGTGAATAAAAGCTCTGGTAGAGATCTAAAAGCTAAATGATCCTCCTGTTGATTAGTTTCATTTAAATACACAGTAAGAGTCGGCATGAAATGATTTGTGCATTTCAATGTCCAGATGTGATCAGCAATGTAATGTTTTGTTAAGAGTTGGCGTGTATAATTCCTAGCCAGGCTATATATTTATGCTAATGACCATCTAGAACAGCTAGCAGCATCAGAAATTGAAGAGTGCGTAATTACACTAATGCTTCGCTGGCTAATAGGCCACAGGGGAGGAGGAGTCTGATAACTACTGTTAGCTACTCATTCAGACACACACACCGGCACTGCTGTGTGTGTGTGGGTCTGTGAGAGAGTTCTGATGGAACTAAAAACACCAAGGCAATATATGACATCATCTGCTAATCATTTAGTATAATTGTGAGATTCTTCTTATACACTGTTATTACAGTAGTCATCATGTTTTATCGCTTTAGTGATGCATCACAATTCAAAAGCTGATTGTCTGATGAGTAGAGTAGTTAGAACGTAACCTCTGCCAAACTGTCCGCTTAGTGTAGCAAAGATTCACTCTGTACCTCAGAATCAAATAAATCTGTCTTGCTTCCTGAACAAGTCTTATTACACCGACACTCAACAACTGGAGTCCCCAGTTCAACCCACTTCCTCTTATCTTTGAGTATTGGACATATGAATAAACAATCCACTTGAAAATGTCTCATTGAGAAGTTTATGCCTGCTCTCAAAAAGATTCTGGACCACCTGGATTTGCTTTTTCTTTCTTTTTTTCCACTGTAGCATCTGTTGTGAAAGTGCAGGTTAATGTACTGAAGTGCAGAGAGTGAACTGACCTGGCAGCAGTCGCACCCTCCAGTAGATGTGCAGACACTGCTCCTCCTTACGGTAACCGCGCTGGCACTTGCAGGTCAGCAGAGAAGGGTGTTTGGCGAGCAGAGCTTCCTGCCCTTCCAAGCACTCGGTTGCGGCCTGTTCGCCCAGTGGGAGGACTGCGGCGTCGGCAGCGCAGAGCTCCAGCCCTCGATAGAGCGCCTCACACTGAGGATCAGTGGAGCAGATGCGGTGGGCTTCAAAGCAGTCGGTGGAGGATGGAAAAGGTAAGTATGAAGCTAATGGCAGTACACCTAAAACAGAGATGAACAAATCGTGAGGATGACACATCAACGTATCTGATATTGAGCCTAAAGTGGTAAATAAAACTTAAAAGTTACGAATAATTCATTCACACCCAGCATCTCTGGAGCCTCTCTGGCATCAGGTAGATGAGACAGTTGCCAGAAATGATGTCCACAGGAACATAACAATACAATGTATGCAACGTACTATATATTATTCTGGAGAAAACCAAAGCATTTTGACAAAATGCCTCATAGGTGTGTGGCTATGGACTGTTCCAACACACAGTAAAAAGACAAGAAACATCATGCTTGGATGAAGATATAGAATCAGTTCATGGGACTCATATAGCTCCACACTGCTAGTAATGACATCTGTTCAATATAATCATCATTATTATATAAATTCGTTTTATTTGTACATAATTTCTAAATAATGTGTGATTAATTAAACATTCAAAACAGGAAGAGGACTGTATGGAAAATAAAGTAAGTTGTCAAGGACTGCTCAACTACAATCTCCACCTGAATTCGAGCAACTTGGTTATTAATTTGTTTAAATGGATAATATACGGATATGAAACATTGATAACATTCAGACCCATAAACGATCTAAAGAATCAGAATTGTATAAGGTAAGAACGGATATGAGGACAGCTCCACTGCATAACTCTCATGACATTAGAAGTCACCATTTATATTAGTCATACATTTTCTTCCACATCATGTTGTTCCTGTTTAGGGGTTAAGAAGACTCTTACCTCCGCTTTATTCTCTGCTTTAATAATCAACTGGAGGTTCAATGGAACTTTCTATGTTCACTCTCAATGTGATTAAATATATTTTCTTACCAATAAATGATCCAAACCCTAGGTAAAAATTCACAAAATGAAAGCTTAAAAGCTTCCATGTCAGTGGGTATTGTTTATCACTTTAATAAAGCCTTGCATCAATTGACATCAGATTGTTTCTGCTACAACCAACAAAGCAAATGTATTCCCACAGTGACTGTATCAGCATATTCAATGAAATCAATGCACCAAATTGACAAGTTGATAAATCTAATCAAGCAGCTCATGTAAATAGATGTCCATGGTTGAGAAATGTAGGATTCGATGTGTTTAATGTTGGTGTTGTTGACTAAAGTTCACTAACCTCTGCAGCCATTTAAGGATTATGTTCTATTTATCATCATTTCAGTTGTAGATAAAAAAAAAAAAATATGAGGCAATAAGGGAATTTGAAAAGGAAAAATATTCCAAAAAAGAAAGGAAAAGACATCAGTTTTAGCTCCACTACAGTAGCGTAATGAAAGTGTGGACCACTTATGAGCCAGTCAAGACTTAGGTCCAGACTTGAACGTTAAACTCTTCAACAAAAAAAACGTAATTTAAAACCTCAATTCTACTTTTACAAGACGCACAAGTCACTTCTGTGTAACGTTGTCTTTCCTCAAGATAGAAATGAGCCAGGACGGATTATTAGATTTGTTTGATGGTGTTACAAATCACTGTCTGGATGAATGAAGGTTTTTACAGAATAAGAATTGACTATTATGAATGCTGTCGAAAAAAATGATTTCTATGTTTATTTTTATTTTGATGTCTTTCGTTTAGCATTCCACACTTATGGAAGTTGGATTTATTTGTTTTAGTTCAGCAGAGGATGGATGATGTGGTGAACTCAGCTGCCACGCAATATGAGTGTTTGTTTTAGTTATCAGTAATGTATTTTTATTGTACTTTAACTATAACCATATAATTCTTTACACATTCCTTCACTCCTCTTATCACGCGCACACAAACTCTTAATAATTTTTTGAACTGTGGGAGGAAACCAGATTAAACAAACACAAGCATGTCAAGAACATACAAATACCACATCTATCAGATGCAGTTGCCTCAAGCTGGAAGTGAGCCTGCAACCTTCTACATTGAGAGGGTTGCGTTAAATGCTATCCAGAATTGATGAAACTAAATTATGCAAATGCAGGTGAATTTAGTAGAAGCCAGCAGCACACACTGATGCACAACCTAAGCCAGGGTACTAAATATTCTGGGTTACTTAGAGGTGCACTCACTATTGGAAACATTTAACATTTTTTTGGCAATTGTTATTTGTCTCTTTTTTTCATTCCATTGCCTGTAATATTTTCAAGCTGTACAACTGTATGTGGCCAAGATTGTGGTGTGTGTAGAACAATATTTTGAACAGAAATACTTAAAATCTGTAAATGAAAACATGCTAAAGATGAACATCTTCCAGGTCAAGCAAGAACTCTGCGCAGTGCATAATATAAATGTTGTTCTTTTGCATTCTAAGACAAAATTGCCATGGGTTCACTGCATTTCTTTCCTGTATGTTCTTCTCCTATGATTCAACCGAAACTTCTCTGTGGCCTCACTTTATGATCAAACTTAAATAAGTTTACATTACCTCCTTGGCAGAGGAAAATAATCATTTAGTTCAGGCTGACCCTGATGAGCCCCTGAAGTTGTGTGCTGCTAAAGATCGAAACTTTATTTGAAGTGAAACCTTTTTTTTTAATATTCTTGTTGTGAAAGTTTCTTTCCAGAAGTTGTTTCCTGAAGTCAAACGGCTTCGATCCGAGCTGCTTCCAAGAAAGAAAAAATGTCCTGTGGTCAAATCCAATACATGAAAATGAAGGATGGAGTTTGTGAGGACAGAGATGTGCAACATGAGGAAGAGCATGTCAGGATGGAGAGGTGGCCGAGTGACACCAGCGGTCCTGAGAGAGAGCAAGGATACCATTGTGAGCACTGATGGTTTGGACACGGGCACAGCATGTGGCGCAATCAAGTGTGCACTTCGGAAAACGATGTTGCTCGAATGACACACATTCACACACACACACGCCTGGCTTCCCCGGAGAAGGACCCTTTTATAAGTGTGTCCTGCTGAGAGTGAGACTGGAGGCACAGAACCCATCATTATAACCAGAACACAATACTGCTCAACCGCCTTGCAGAGGGAGGATGGGACAAGGCAATCTAAGTCGCACACAACCCCATTCCTGCACACACACACTCACGCACGGATCACACTGTCGAACTAAAGTAGCTGAGAGCAAAAACAGCTTAACATTCAGTGCCGGATCAGTAGACAGTATGTAAATTGAATATTGAGTGTTCTGATGAAAGACTAAGCACATACATAAAACATTGTTACAGGAACAAATTCTCTCTCCCTCTGAGCGCATGGTGAGCGTGAGGTGAGTAAATAAGTGTCAAGAACAGGAGACTGCAACCTTTTATTTTATTTTCTAACCAAATAGTTTGAAATGATTATAAATCAAATCAAACATGTCCACGTCTTTTAAATGGTTTAAGGCAACATGAAACAAACAGGAGAACAAAAGAAACAAAAAGCCAAAGCCGAGAAAATGGTTCGTGATCAATTATATTGTCATCAGTGTTTTGAAAAACATTTGTCTGTTACTAAACTTCTAGATATAAGAAAATCGTGCAGTTATGACGGACCTCGTCTAGGATTTGACAGAATAATAAACATTTGGTCCCGGGTTGATGAAAGCTGATCAGTGCCACATTGTGTTTTTTCCATGGTTTTTCTCATAGACTCATAGCCTTTACATCAGAACTTCTAGGTGATGTTAAAGTTTCTGGTTTCTGAGCAAGAAAAAAGTTGACCTTGGTCCAAGGAAATCAGATATTTCACAGATCACTTTGAGCCACTAATCTGAAAATAAGCTTTTCTTTTGAGAACTATAAACGTGTTAAATAACACCATCCAGCCCATTCTGCTGCAGGACAAACTGACAAAGATGCATGTGGACCATTGTCTGGTCTCCTGAATCTCTCCTGACTATCTTACTGATCAGGCGGAATGACATCACATCTGACACTGTGGTTTGCAGTACAGGAGCACCTCAGCGGACAGTACTGGCCCCTCTCCTCTTCCCCATATATACTTCAGACTTCTGCTATAACTCGTCCAGAAGTATTTTGACAACACTACCATTTTTGGATGCATCAGGGACAACAGCGAAGACGAGGATAGGACGAGTCTGATACGTGACTTTGTGGACTGGAGTGAGGGGAACCACTTGCAGCTGAACACCTCAAAGACCAAGGAGCTGGTCTTGGACTTCGGGAGGTCCAGGACAAAGCCACGTCCAGTGTCCATCAGAGACGACGAGGTGGAGATAGTTCACAACTACAAGTACCTCGGCGTGTGGCTGGACAGTAAACTGGTCCTGCAACACAGACCATGTGTATAAGAAGGTTCAGAGTAGACTGTACTTTCTGAGGAGGCTCCGATCATTTAACATCTGCAGGAAGCTCCTCTGCATGTTCTACCAGTCTGTGGTGGCCAGTGTCCTGTTCTATGCTGTAGTGTGTTGGGGTGGGAATGTGTCCAAGAGGAGTGTCAACAGGTTGGACAGGTTGATCAGAAGGACTGTCTCTGTGGTTGGCATGAAGCTGGACTCACTGGTGACAGTTGCTGAGAGGAGATCACTGGACAAACTACTGTCCATCATGGATGATGACAGTCATCCTCTGAATACTGTCATCAATGAGCAGAGAAGAAGATGGAGCATGAATGCTCCTTCCCAGATGCAACACTAGGAGACTCAGGGACTCATTCATTCCTCGTGCTATTAGGCTGTTTAATTCTGAGTTTGGGGGCAGGAGTGTAGTGAAAAGATGATTCTATTCCATGTTAATCATTGTATCCTTTTTCTTTGTTATTTTTCTTTGATCTATGTTCTTTATCTTTAGATTTAGATTGTGTCATCTTGTTCTTTCTTTTTATTTCACTTTGTTATTGTTCTTGTTTTATGAATCTATTGTCTGTGTTGCTGTGTGCTTGAAAAACAACTTCCCGAAGGAGACCTCTAGAGGGATCAATAAAGTTGGTCTAATCTAATCTAACGTGTTCAACACATCAAAATAAAATTTGCATCTTACACTTCATGATACCTCTCTCACTCTAAGAAGATCATCATTCTAAAGTCCCGCCTCTGTTAAAATACCTATTTCTTTCACAATAATATTTATGTTTTCCTTGCCGTCCTGAAATGCTATTACAAAGACATTTCTTTTTAACTAAGCAAGACTATGTACCTTCTAATAAAAGGGAAATTTATCAGATTAGGTCTTTTTTAATTTCAATTTTAATCATAATTATTCAGATACAGAAATATTCAGAAAAATATCAAGCCTATAAGATCTATTGGGAAATTGCCGGATTTGGATGATATGAAAACATCTAATGTTAATATTATGTCTCAAATGTTTTGCATATTGTTTGTTTAGGGCTTTTTAAATAATTGATTCAGACATAAAATCTGAATCTGAAAAATCACATTAAAGAGGAATATTTTGATAGAGATTTAGAATGAGGTCATGCGTGTTTTACATAATGCCTGCGGTATTGTAGAATGACCCACGTACGTATTTACCGATGCTAGGAGCATGTGTTGCTGTGACCCACAGCTGCAGGTTGACCTGCCAATGATCACCAGACAATGTGGAGCTAAGGCCACCTATGTATGCCAGAGCCTGTCCTGATGGTCATTTGACCTTTTATTTACATGTGAAGAAGTGATTGAGGAGGAATATATATATATATATTTTTACCCTAAATGCTACTTCACTTTCATTAAAAGTAGTTTGTATTGCACGTTGCAGAGAATAGACAAATCCTTTTGAGTGGAACTGAAGCATCGTGCCACACTTGCAAAGCTTTCTGTGGGATTATATGGAATATGATTTATTTGCTGCTATTATTTAAAACAACCACTGACATGGCATTTTTCATATAACTAAATGTTATTTTTATGTAGGTGAGGTTGTGGTGAAGGCATTGTTTGCCAGCCACAGTAGATGTCCCATCATTCTTGTCTTACTTTTGACATGTGTTTTACTTGATCTTTAAAAAAGACAAATCCTGCTTAAATAAACTGCATTCTCTGAAAAAGCAATGAGACAAGGGTACTTTTGTCTGCAGTTTCCTACAGTTTAAAAACTTTCCCTCTGTGATTGCTGTTGTAAATTGGAGCTTTTTCATGAAAAATGCTCAGATCATAAATATAAATTGATTCACAAACCAATACCAAAATAAAACTTTATTTAAAAAAGTGTTAAGAAAATGAGCTACTGAGTGAACCTTGTTGGCGCTTAAATCGGCTCGAGAGAATTCAGTCATCTGTGTTAAGTGATGCCTAATAGTATATTGTAAACATATCTTCCAACAGATGGACAACTGTTGCACTCTTTGATACACGCTTCTGCTTCTGAGTTTATTTGGATGACTTGCATTAAAATATCAAAGAAATGATTTTCATTTGCAATAGACTCACGATATTTACATCCTGGTTTTAATTGGAAGACACGACATCTTTGGAAATGAACCAGATAAAAGTGACAAACCTAAGATAAAACATTTTCAGAGAATCAAGAAGTTTTAGAATAAAATATCTATCTAAAATATCTCGATTAGGTTATGTGATCTGGATGTGGGTAAAATCTGAGTTCTCACTTAAATATCGAGTTTTATAAATAAATAGAAAAACAGTCTTGTACTAACAGTTGTCCCTTTTGAAAACTGTTGCCAATGAAGGAAAGCTTCTCTAATTCATGATTTTCGGTTAAAGTAAGAGATAAATAATTGAGCGTGTCTGCATTTGGTCCCATAACAAATACCTAAAGCCTGCCCGTGCTGTGGACCACAGAGGACCAGAAGGGAAGATTAATGTTTGTTGTCAAAGACTGTATAAGGCTGTTCAATGGTTGTGACTGAACATTGGCCTTATTTCTATCAAAGAAGACGAATTATTCAATGGTTTGCTTCAAGGCAGGCTGCTACCAAATACTTTTACAAAATTATGTTTGTACTAAAACAGGTCAATCATACATCCTTCGGTTCTTTTCTTTTGAGGTTACTGAAATAAACAATTTAATTAATGCATTTACTATTGTTGTACGTCCTCCAAATCTGTAGGTTGCAACTGGAAGAGTAAATTCAATAACAACCTTGCTGTGGTACCATGGGGTTTATGATCATTGAGTTGGAACAGTGAGAAAAATTATCAATGAGATTTTGAGGCGACACATTTCAGAGCTGGAGACAGACACATCAGCCTCTCTCACCAGGATATGAGCAATCATTTTGGAACACCTATGGAGTGCCAAACCGTTCAGCACCATCACCCAAGACAGAGTCTGGTGCTTAGCCAATAAAAGAGCAAGTGTTTGAGAGAGGACTGTGTCTTCGGGGGTTTGGACAATAGCGGAGGCTTCATTGCCCGGCAACAGATCAGCCTCATTCACAACAAAGTGCTTTAAACATTTGTGTCCTCTCTTTATTTGCAAGTGGAGCCTAGACTTTTATTATTATTTTTGTATTACTTTACACTTTTTCGTACACAATGTGTGACCAATGGGAACAATATCTCAGCAGATGGACAAAGTGTGGCCCTTTGATTATATTTATTTGGCCCTTAATTAGGACAGAGTGCAACCTTAGAACATCATGTAGCTATTGATTTATTTGATACTTATTTCACTCTGTTTATTGTGTTTTAAACTGGTCACGGTTAACACAACATTGTGAATGATTGCGCATTGACTGTATTTATTATATGTAAATAAAACCTAAATATGTAACTTGTACTTATCTGACCAACCCAGCACATTGTTTCTCTACCTTATGTTCAACGTAGAGAGTGCCATCTGGTGGGCTCTGAAATAAAATATAAAATTCATGAAGCTTTATCAATACATTTGAGTTCAATGCAGGGAGATGCAAGAAGTTAAGAACAAGTTTAGTGTCTCTGGAGTCAGTTGGACAATCAGTGAGGACTTTCCCACCGGTATAGTTCTTGTTCTAGAAACAGTTTTGTGCGTCATATTCGGAAATGTGTTGCTTTCTATCGAACCTGCTCATGTTCACACAGGTTCAACGGTTTCTCACTGGAAGTAACACTACCTCTGCGACTTCCTGCTCATTTTGTCAACCCTTAATATGGATTACAAGCTTGAACAAACTTTTACGGGCTCCAGCTGAGAACCAACTTTTCAGGTTCAATACCAGTTTTTCTTTTTTTCAAAAGCGCCGGTTCAAAATTACCCTCAGGATGTCGAATCAGAGCAGAGGCATGCCAGTGTGAAAGCCCTCAAAGTCACTGTATAGGAACTACACACATTTCAATAAAGCATATTCACTATGCGCTCCATTTGGTAACACAGTTCTCAGACATGCTTGTTTTAGCCTTTAAAACCACCACAATAAAGCACCAGTACTTCCTGTGTATCTGTGCATCTGTGTTGACCGGAGTGGACATATTGCAATAGTGACACATTTTTACATTCATTTTAATGACTCAAGCACAATGTTTTGGCCATGGTTGGTCTCCTGAGCTTGTCTCTTGAACTTGTCAAAATGTATTGTCCCCATTTATATTAACAGAACTATATATAATCTGTGGAATACTGAATCCTTCGTGTTACGGTCTATGAAAGTTTTTCTGGACATGTTATGATTGACAAAAATACTGATCATGAAATAATGTTAAAAAACTAATAACAAGTGAAGAAAAATATCAAATAAAATCATATTTAGAAGAAAAATCTGAATCAGCTTTTTTGCCAGTGATGTAAGAACAAAACAGGGATTTGCATCTTTTCAATTTAAGCTTAAAAAAACACAATAATAAAAATTATCCTTGCATATGTAAGCTTGGCAGAAATCCTATGAATGAATGAATCTTTCATTCCACAACACATTGAGTGCACATACTGCATGTTGTCAACACAAAATTAGAATTATATCTGCTTGTCATACATTTACAAGTACAAGCCCTTCTTTAAAACTTCCGCTAGAATCACCACAGTTTTCAAAGACTTGAGTCAGAACTGTTACTCGTTTCTTTTCTAGTGTTTTCTTTTGTGGCTTCATGCTTCCCATTAATTCCTCAAAAACTGGAATCATTTTAATCACATATGCAAGCAGCAAACAACTCGTTTTCCAGCCATGATCCTCTGGATCCTTTGTTATCACAAGAAGAGGAGAGAAAGACAGCATCATTACTATAATTACGATCAAAGAAAGCAATAATAGATGATATCTGCACGCGGGTGAGGGTATCTGGCTGCGAAGAATGTTTCTCTCTTTTCCTCTGCAGGAGAACCCCTGCTGCGGTGCTCCTTCTGTGAAATCTGCTCTCAAATTATATTTAATAGCATACGTGAAACAAAACCCAAACAGCTAGTTTAAATATTGGCAAAAATACTATGTATGAGACATTTGAAATGGCAAGTTCCATTTTTTTTTTTTCTTCTTGGCACAATCTGACCATCAATAAATCTCTTTCGTTCTGAAGGGAGCAGACACCATTACTGGGGTATAGCTAGAACTCCTGGACGGTTTCAATGATCTAAAACCAAGATTAGACACGACTGTTCCTGATCCTGAAAATGAACCTTGAAACAAGAGTAAAAAGAATATTTTTCTGGTCGGTTCAGATCAGATCCACACGAGAGGAGCATTGAAAGAAGGGAGTCAGCAATGAGGCAGAATTTAAGGGAAAATAAAAGACAAAATAACCATTTACAAGAAGTAGGAAAAACATTATTATTGAAACTGAAGCATGGTTGACAGTAAACTCAGATCAAATGGAAGACATGGCACAGATGAAGATGTATTTAAGGAAAGAAGTGAAGAAATGAAGAGGAAGAAGTGGCCAAAACAAAGGCAGAAATGAACACACTGTATGCAAAACTTAAAAGAAGAACTTCAACCAAAAACCTGAACTGAAAATCAGGCAACAGACGGTAAAGACAGAGACTAGATTTGCATGATTAGAAGCGATAGCTTGAGCAAAGAATGTGATGATATATTCTGTGCCAGACAAAAATGGAAACTGATTAGATCAGGTTTTTGTCAAAAGTAAAGAATAATCAAAGACAAGCTGGGATGCCAAGAAAAGATTTTTATACACTGAGTGGGTAGGACCAGAAATCTGACATTCCACAATCCTTGATGAAATACAAGGGTCACAGAGCAGCTTGTTAGGTGAGGAACATCATGTTAGACGTCCAGACCAGCCTCATATTTGATCATCACCCACATCACCCACTATAAGAAAGAAAAGGAATAAAGTCGTAAAATAAAAGAGAAATTCAGGAATTACATGACAGAGGAGACAGAGGACCAGAAAATGTCCCTCAAATCAAAAGTAGCTCAATACAGTCATTCTGAAGTCATTGTAAAATACAACCAACTGTGATCAACCCATTCAAAATCATCTTGTTTCTTATGGCGTCATGTTTATGACATTACCTAAATGACACGGAACCTAAGGACAAGTCTCAACTTGAACACGGAAGTAGTACGTTAAAAATACAATTTAACAAAACAACAGTCCAATATCTCAACATTTAATCAAAAGTCCAATCTCTCACCACTCAAACAATAGTGGAATACCTCGTCACAAACAAGAGAGTGTAAAAAGTAATTGGGCAACAAAGGAACACTGCAGGGTATTTATTTTTCACTAAACTTAGTTTATGTTGAAATTCATCAAGGTCACAGTAACCAACTGGACTATGTAAAGAAAAAAAACTCCTATATATACCTATATCGGAAAATGTGCATAAGTTTCACTTGGTGTAGCAGCACCTGAAATCTTGTTTTCTGCAATCACACTAACTCTGCTCTGTTCTGTGTTAATTCAACGGTAGATTCTGCCTACAAACCTCCATTCAGTCTAAGCCGAAAGGAGGCTGAGCTTTATTGAATATTTTAGCGATCCTACCCAAATGGCCGCCATTACGAGCACAAAGGCATTGCCACAGATTGCTGTCCCGGTTCTGATATCATCTTGGGCGTCGCGGGGGAAAGTAAGCGAAGGGCAATTAAGGAGGTCACTGAGCATCAGCAGAGGTTCACTCACGGTGGCTGTGGTTGTATGTTGTATTATTTCTGCCTAAAACTTTCTTAGAAAAATAACAGATTATCATAAGCGGGTGACTCTTGACTAAAATGAGTGAAACATAAACTCTAGAAACAAGACTCCTTATTCCATTTAAACAATGCTTAAACACAAACATGCTCATAAATTGGCACAAAGTCTCTAAAAGCTAGAAGACACATATATGCAGAACACCATCGTGGTGATACAATCAAATATACAAAGATGGAAATACACAATCATCTTGTTGTAACCAGTCCAGAGCTTTTGCTGATTCAGCGTTATTGGTCAGATGTTTTTTCCAGCACTAAGTTGTATTTTTTTTTTCAGAATATGCTTTTCTATTTTTACTTTTTCTGAACGTTGGTCCGAGAACATAATCCTGACATTTAACCGGTCCGTTGTCCAAAAAAGGTTGAAGACCCCTGCTCTTAAGAGAACTAAAGAGGTGGGGCTCATAGCTGGACAGGAAGCAGATTTTGTGATATCTCAATGTTTGTCACTCTTGTAATTGATAAAACCATATCTTCAGAATTGAGCTTCTTCATGATGTGAGTTAAACATTCAGGATCATTTAACAAGTTCCTGATCACACTCCATATCTATCACCTTTCAGTTCAGCAAACAAGTCTTTGGAATGAACGCAGGTTCAACTGAGAGACTAGGAGATTGGAAGCGTCATGTCTGAAAGTTGTGAATATACCGAGCTCCTCCTGCCAGCAGACTCTGGGTCAGTCCGGCACATCTGCCACCGGGGAAGCAGATGGGAGTCAGGTCAGACCGGGATAACCCTGGATCAGCCTGGACTTTCACCACAAATCAGTCGGACCTCAGGGAGCTGTTGAATCATGGCTAAGTTTCAGTGAGGACACACCAATTCACACACTCTATTTGTACACAACAGATGCACATGGACCCACACGCACACAACACACAGCCAAGACAACAGAAGCCAACATACCATCTGCTGCCTGTGTGTTTGAGTTCCAATTCCCAGTTATCAACAAAACGAACAGAAGACCTCCAGTCTTAACCATTGGATACTCCATTCCGACTCACACGCACACACACACTCCAAGCATATCAGGTGAAGGCAAACGAGTGCAGAGCAGGAAAGTTTCTTACTTTTCATTAAATGTGACAGAAGAAGGATTTGCTCACTTCTCTGGCCCAGTTCATTCACCTCACACACTTCTAATCCTCTTCATCACTCTCGGGCCGTCCTCCTCCCTCCCTCCTCATTCTCCCCTTCTTTTCACGCAACATCATGGCTGCCCCCCCCACCACCCCACCATCCCTCGCTTCACTTGCTTACACACATATAACCAGCGCAGGAGAGTACGATGTTCATTCCTCCAGAAACGTTTCTCTTCGTCCACGTTATCGCCTGTCACTCAGAATCAATACAAACACCGCTTACTACCAGCATCTGTCTGTCACCATCTTTCTTTTGATTCCACCAAATAAAATAAACAAACAGCAATTCAACCACACCTTTATAGCCCCGGGGGCTAAATCTTCCACTTATTTTAAGTGGCTCAGTTAAAGTATAATATCATTTATGTTGCTGTTTTTAAGATAAGGAACACAGATGATCTTGTTGTCAATGATTATTCAAGACATAATAACAAATAAAACTGATGTTTAAGGAAATGTTTTAGGATTGAAAGGAAAACAAACACTGAGATGACTGAATTCGGATTTAAAACAAGAAATAATGAATGTTACAATAAAATGAACAATATTACGTTACATGTTTTTTATGTGATTGTTTAGATAGATGCAAAGTAAGCACACATTGAAATCAAATGGATTTATTAAATTACTTCAACTACATTCGTAAACAACCATATTTTAAAACTTGGTCTCGTGTAAACAATTCCTGCCAATGCCTTGTCTCGTTCGCCATGTTTTTATTAGTATTTGGATCAGTACAAAACTTTCATTAAACAACTGATAATGTAATGTTACATTGGGTCTTGGCATCAGTTTTGGAAAAGATAATGAAAAAATGACAAACATCATTATCGAAACTATCATGAACACCAACAGTTCAAATATTCTTAAGAGTCGATGAACTCAAGATCGGACCGTGACACCAAGAACCATCAAAAATCCACGTCTGGTCTAAAGTAACTAAACAAAGAGATACAAAAATCTATAGTCTCAACAACACGGCCACTGAATCAGAGACAGAGAGGATCTCGAACACATGTCACAGTCTCCCACACCCTGAACACACACACACACACCTCTACACACAAGCAGTGCACAAATACACACACCTGCCGTTGCAGTGATAAGACATCAGCCCTGCTGCTCCAAATGTGTCTGCCAACGGGCGACGCTTGACTGCACTTCCTCATTGAACGACTTGAACAATTTATTCTGACGTGTGCTGAATCCGATAGGGAATTTAGATTGAGATTGAAGAAAAAGCTGAATTAGACACGACCTGGAACCCAGGATGTGAAATGGGTGGTTGGGATGCAAGACTGGGACATGTGGGCTTGTCATTCAACAAGGCAACTAAAAGCTGGACAGTTATTATAAAGGATTATAAAAGCTCGGAGAGACATCCAGTAGTACTTGGCTGCCTTATTGCACAGCAGATTCAATATTTTGCCAACAGACAAGCAAGATTTTTTGGCTTCACTCCTGATATCTGATGTATTAAAGACTGACAGGAGACTCCTCTGCTTTGCTTTCTGATGAGAAAATTGGCAGATATCTTTTCATAAGGAACTCGTAGGGGGTTGTTTATTCAAACTGTTGATATTTCAGATGCAAAAGCCCCCAAAAAGGAATGTGATGATATAAAAAAAATGTCGAAAAATGTATTTAAAAGATGCACTTTGTTTTAATTTTCTGATTTCTAAAATAAACTGAATGACCTCAATACAGCAGTAAATATTTGTCATTGAAAAATATAAACCAACTGAACGTTAAGTTAAGTTAAAGTCGATGATTGACAGTCTAATCACCTTCGCAACGTCACTTTAAATGTTATTGTTCTGTCAACACGCTTTTTTGTAACACGCTGACTTTGCAATAAACACAGTGGTGCTTCTGTTAGTCATAAATGTTAATTATTCATTAGTCATTTTTTGCACACTTGCTGCTAAGAACAAAAGTTGACAGTTGAGTTCTCTAGACAGTTTTAACAAAGTGTGTGTGTGTGTGTGTGTGTGTGTGTGTGTGTGTGTGTGTGTGTGTGTGTGTGTGTGTGTGTGTGTGGGGGGGGGGTGTGGGGGGGTGTGTGTGTGTGTGTGTGTGTGTGTATGTGCTCTTAAGGGCTGCTACTTAAACATTCCTTTGAAATGTATGACTCTGTTTATAAAACTTTACGAAATAGTGAGTGATAACACCACACTTTACACACACACACTGTCCTGCAATAGTAATATGACTTAAATTTGTTTTATTCAGAAGACGATCAATAATTACATTGTAGTCATTTTTATTGTTTACATTGTGGTTAAACAAAACTTCAGTCATATCAAAAGTCTCACAGCCATAGAAACTCAAGGCTGCAGACTCAAGCGCAGAGAAATATGATACACACACACTTACATGCATAACCGAGGCTTGACCCAGACGGACGGAGCAGGCCTGCTTTGGTACGAGATTTGAAAGATTGCTTCAGTTCTACACTGAGGTCCAATATTGTTTTAATGGCTACTGAACTGAGCGCGAAGGGATTACGCCAACGTTAAAGAGATTTGAAAAACTGATTAAATAATTTCAATCTGTAATCAATTTAGCTTATTTAATCTCACCTGTCGTACATTAACGATTCAAAATGAAACAATTTCAACTTTATTTTCCTCCAGACAGTTTTAATTGCATAATATTTTCACTATCCTAATGTAATCTGCATTGTATGAACTGGGCGACCCTAAAGTGCCGTTAGAGATTTAGTGTTAAGGATAAGTTTTGTATTCACAATTCAACTAAGACATTTTTTTTAAGTTATAAATGTGCAGGCATAATGACACAAACATTTCAGAAGAACAATAAGTGCATGTTTGTATAATATGTGCATAATAATTGGGTTTAGGTCTGAAAAAAAAAAACATATTCAAACATAAGCGTGACCTTTTGTAAGTCCAAGAATATGTATGTCTTTTTAATTATTTATCTTTAAGGTTCCGTACAGCAATTATTATCAATTTAGCTCTGTATATATAGGCATCATAGCACTTTTGCGTCAGGACCTTATTCACCTCGATATAAGGCACCGCTATCTCCACCCTATCAGCACAGCTTATAACAAGGCTGGAAGGACCGTGTGATAAAACTTGGGCCAAGGTCATAGTCCAATATCCTCTTCCCAGCAACAAGAACACCAGCCCACACACTCACAAATACAGCTGTACATACATATTATTATATAAGGTAATTGGTGTGCTTTCACAAATGTGTTTGTTGAAAGGAAATCATGATTTTTTTCATTTCTGGTCTCACATCAGCTCAAAAGCGGACGCTCTTTTTCTTCTACATGCCACATTTGACAAATTCGCTCCTTGTGCATATTCTGCTGATGTCGTGAACCCTTTTTCTCACTATCATTTGACAGTAATCTAATTTAAAACTAATTAAAAATCATCTTATAAGGAAAATATATTGAGTGTAGTCAGAATTATAAATATGAACTGTTTTAGATATGAATGCAATTAAATCCACAATCATATTTTAAAAATATTGGCATATTTTATTTAAACATATTACAAATATTTGTGGAAAATAAGTCTTTTTTTTTATTGTTTTTTCTCAGTTATATTTGTCATGCTTTCCTTGTGTTTATTAATGGAGTTGTTGATAAAGTCAAATGTTCTCGCAGCTTGAAGTTTCGCGGGGGAAAACGCGTGCGCGCGTGGATGTGGTGTCCATACCTGTGAGGGTCAGGAGGACGAGGATCCCGGGTACAAACATGCTTGTGGTGTTCCGGGACAGACGTCGGAGGTCTGGATGCAGGACGGGACTCTTCTCTGGCTGCTCCGGCAGCGGTGCCCCCGCAGTCAGACCCCTGTTGTCCGCTACATTCACTGGTGTTCCCCCGCTGTTCACCTCTCACCGGCGAGGGTTTTTCTCAAAGTTTTCCTTGGTCTGGATGGAAAGATTGTAGCGTCCGAAGTTCCCAGGTGTGTTTGAAGTAGCAAACTATTCCCGAAGACGCGTTCTCTCGACTGAGTGTGTGTGAGAGTGAGAGAGGGGTGAGAGAGAGAGAGAGTGTGTGTGTCAGAGACGGTGTGTGTGAGAGAGAAAGAGACTCAAAGCTGCAGAAAATCGGCTCCTGTGGGAAACAGCTGCAGATTTTTCGAACCGTCGATCATTAGTTCAGCGATCCTCCTGCTGTTGGTACTAAGATGCAGATAAACGAGAGAACACCCGCCAACAATTATACAGAATAACTTTTTTATTTTTCTCTCCATTTGCATTCTTTTGTTTAAAGATTTCCACTAAAATTGAGGGGCTTAGAACGAGCCTCTTGGACCCCTGAGTGTGTGTCTGTAAGTGGCTTTAAATAAATTGATACATCCATCAATCCTTACAACAGATACAACTAAAGCAATGACATTGTTGGATGCCATCATTTTAACTCAAAAACAAAAATAATCATCTGTTTTTCAAGCCCAAAAACTGATGATTGCTTTTGGCAATGATATCTAGACATAACTCTGTTAACTGAGTTTCTAGAGATTTTTATAGGTGGAAATGTAAGAATTGTAGGGAGACATAATGCTAGCCACATTAGAAATAAATATCCAAATTTCCACTTGTTTATTTGCTTAAATCTGTTGCATACTCTTCGGCTACTTCATCCGTCCAAATGTGTTCTTGGCAACTTGTAAAGTATTATCATTTAGAATATTTGCTTCAAATAAATGATTTAGGATTTAGTCAAACAAGCCTTGTACCCATGATGCTCATTTTTTAAATGCACTTTTTATTAATTCAAATGTATGCTCATTAAGAATTTAGATCAAACACGTTTTTGCAGGAATCAAAAATGTTGAAGGTTATCGTCATTATTATTTCATTCACTAGGAACCAAAGTGCAAAAAAACATATTCCTCATCCCGAAAAAAAAGCGTTATGTCATTTCAGGGTCAAGATGATCCGGAGGCCCGAAAACTAATGTGTTTGAGGTATCCCTTGTGTTGCCTCAGGGTCAAGGTGAAGGACATCCCTTGTTTCCAGAAATACATATGCAGTGCAATTTCTGTAAATGTCTTCTTCTCGCCAACAATTACAAATTCATATATGCACACCCGTTTCTATTTCACACTGAACAATAGACAATTGTGAAATAGAACATAATTAATAACTCAGTTGGGTTTGCACGCTCTTTTCAATATGCAAGAAGCCAGTGCTGTAAAGAGTATTTCTGCATTTAAAGTGATAGTTCACCCAAAATTCAAACTTCTCTCGTTTTCTATTCACCCTCCAACACTTTGAGCAACTGGTTCTTCACTCTGTGTTACAAGTGAATAGCAGATGTTAGGCAAACATATATTTTAGTTAAGTCAGCTGAAGTGCCACTTCTAAAGACTTCATATCATCCAGACTGCTTTAGGGTTCAGCTGATCTTGTTGATAAGTGACTAAAGACTCCATCCTGAGCTGACAAACTCAAGAACTAATCAGAACATCAGTCTAAATCTTACTGAGAGATAGGTGGGATATCCCAGGTCGGGATAACTTGTGTTCTGCGAACAATACAAATTCACTGCCCTTGAAAAAAATGCTGAACACCTTAATGTCTCATCCATTAACTGCTTAATCAAATCAGGCTTAGAAGAAAGATGTTAATCTGCCTTTACTCTCCTTCCTTTATCTCTGCAGTCTCCTGGAAGGAGAGAGGTCAGAGCATCGACCTTAAGTGCCAAAACTGAATTAATAGAAAGCGTACCAGTGCAACATTAGAACCATTCAGGACCCATTTTTTATTTTTGTGTGAAGTGAACTAAAAATGTGCAAGTAAATCTGAGTAAAATTACAATATTGACATCAATAACAGAAAGTAATCCATAAGGGGAATCTCCAAAACATCAGAAGCCTGATCCAAAAACAGAAACAAGAGGCTGGGTGAGGACTCACCTCATGCGCCGGTGTGTACTGGTGGTTGCCTCCAGCAGTTACGCACCAACCTCTGTCAAGACAACAACACAAGGGCAGGAAATAGAGAAGAAGCACAACAATAAAAAGAACCCCTCAGCTCCCCCAGGGGCACAACCTGGTGACTCACCAGGCATATGGGAAAATGTCCTGTAGATGACAAAAGATGTGTGGAGTTCAGAATGAGGTAACCTGGAGCCAACCAAACTAGGTCCCAATCCCTCCCTGTCGAATGGAAAGTGGTATCCTTTTTGACTCTGCATGTGGAGTGACTGCCAATGAGCAGTGGTTCAGTAGAAGAAAGGAGGTGGCTGGTGGCAACTGGCTTTAGTAGGATGATATGGAATTTTGAATGGACTCCAGAATAAGGCGTACAGCCTCAAAGGACTGCAGTGGGTATGACCACCTCATATAATTGCAAATTGTGTCAATGGATTTCAACAAGGAATCTCAGTCAGGAACAGGGCAGCTCTGGTGTAATGTAAAATGGATCAGCATCGCAGGCTCATTTCTCTTGAGAGGTAATAAGTGAAAGTTTAAACCATAACGTACGATGAACAGAAACATACCAGTAGCTGTGGAGATGAGGGAGTAATAACAGGAGTTACTACTAGGGCTGTGTGAACAATACTGCGCGATGGCCAAGTTTTCTTGAACAATTAAAATTATGAATGGAAACTTAGAACTTTCAATTTTAATTTTATTTTAAGTGTATTATCATAACAAAGTTGTCTCAAGACACTTTACAGTTTAAGTAAGATTATATAGGAGAAAAGAAGAATCAGATCCCAGAAACTTAAAAATGAGTGAATCACAACATGGTGGTGAGGAAAAACTTTTTGAGAAGGCAGAAACCTCGAGCAGAACCACACTCAGTGTGGAGGGTGGATGGAGAAAAGAGTGAGGGTGAATACAGTGAGAGAAAAGCGGGAAGTACAGAGTAGGGCAGCAAAGTCCAGGGAGGGTTGTGGAGAGAAATCTGGATCGTTGACATGGTTGCTGATGAAGGGATTCCTCAGATTCACCGACAGAAGTGTCTTAGAGTGGAAGAGGATTATGGTTCTTAACTGTTATTTTGTTTAGTCTGAGGTGGTCAATGGAGGTCTGAAGAGGTTTTTCCTTTTTGAGGACAGACAAAATCCTGCCTTGGAGGCGATGACCAGAGCCGAATAAGCCTGTTGGCCAAGGACTCATGCATGTATGATACAACTGCTTTTTTTTAGAATGTGAGCAATTTTCCTACTGCTGCTTCTCAACAACAATCAGGTTCCAATTGCATGAAGTGGTTCATGACTGAGGATGGGTAAAATGACTACATAGGGTTAGCAAATGACAGATAAGTGTAAATAAATAAATGAATTTCCCTGAATAAGCTGTAGCTTTAAGACCAAAGAACTGGTGAGAAGGAAGAGTGAAGGTAGGGCAAGAAAACAGTGTCATTTCAGGCGGGAAAACCTCATGACAATAGTCAGTTTCCCAAAGGGAAGTAAGCACGCCCACTTTTCCTCTGAAGAGATTGACTTGTTTTGCTACCTGAAGTGTAGGAGTGCTTGTGAGGTTGAAATCTGGAACATTTCTGAATCTCTCGGGCGTAACTGTCAGGTAACGTTAGGGATGTTTACAAACATTGGAAGCAGCCACTAAAGAATTGGATGAAGCAGCCACAGAAAACAGGCGCGGTGAGCATTCAGTGCAAAGGGATGGATGCTCTATCTAAGTTTTAAGTGATTAGACTATAAAACATAGGTCCTGAGTGAGCTTCTCTAGTGTCTTCTATAAGTGCAGAACCCTTGAAGCGTTTAAACACACTTCATCAATTCTAACCAGTTTATAGTGTGGCGTAATAAAGATAAGATGATCCGAAATGAGTTAATGTCTGTCATATAATAAAAACGGTTTAAAAACAGTGTAAAGGTAATCTGGGAGATGAAGTTCTTAGGACACATCCGTCTCCAAGGATTAACGGAGACAATCGTAAATTACCGGCTTCGGAAGATGATGACGATGGAGAAATGAATGCAGAGGACTAGCAGAGAGCTCATTGAGTTTCTGGATGACAAGACCTTGTCATTGGTAATGCACAACGTGACAGACGACAGACACGCCACTCTGAAGATTGTTCGTAGATACTAAGATGGAAAACAGGCCTTAAGGGTGAGACATTTGTATTCCCTGCTAGAATCCTTGCAGAAATGACCCACTGGATATGTAATTATAGCATTGACTGCAATGACTGCCTCGAGAAGAGCTCAGTGACGGAGTATTGATCGCCATGATTCTAAAAGGGCTGCTCAAAGACATTTAAACCCTTTGAGTTATAAAGTTATGAAGATATTGGTAGTATGCGTGCAACAGCGTTTTAAGGACAATGTGATTCAAGAAAGAGTGTATGGAAAGCCAAGTGAGGATTTATTAGTGCATGTTGGCACAAAGCATGCAGGTGAAGGTGCAAACAGTGTCACTGCAAAATAATAATAATAAAGGATAAGCGACGCTGAGAGGCTAGTGTCAAGAGGAGTGGTCCAATGGTCGATGCAGGAGCCACGACACAAATCATAACAAACAAAACAAAGATAAACATATGTGTAGATGATTTGATAAATGCTGCCAGTGATGAAAATGTCTTTAAATGTGTGAAATGAATGTTAAAGTCCAAGTTTAGGATTAAGATCAAAACTACAGTGATAATGGTGAAGAAATTGGTGAAATCACAAAATAAAGGAAGCAGCTGAAAGCTTAATTTGCCAGGTAACCTGTACCAGCCCAGACTCAATTTTTTAAGTGAGGAAACTGTCGCAAAATTTTACCAAACCAACTGTTGAACAACTGCCAACATGCCTTTAGGTATTTCAAAGGAACAAATGTAAAGAACAACATTTTAGAAAATAGAAATATTATTGTCATGCTTCCATTTTATTGTAGTTTTGTTGCATCCGTGCATCATATGAACCCCCTCCTTTTAGACCAGCAAGTCTGATCAAATAATTTTGTGTGTATGGTAATTGGCTGCAGTTCTTCTGGTTGTTGAACGTTTTTCTTTGCCTTGCTGCCTCAGTGCCATAATATTTGAGTTATTGTCATCTTTCCAAGCAAGTGTTTTGACCTCTGTGTTTTCTTGTCTGTTTATTTTCTATCCTGTTTTATTTCCCAGTTTGGTGTTTGTTTTGGCATTTGGATATTTTGTGAGATTAGTGTGAGTGTTTGCGTTGGATTACTTGTTTATTGTTCATGAGATTGTGGCCTTTGATTGTTATTGTGTTAGAATGGTTTTGTTGGTGTGTTCCGCTTCATACAAACCTTGACAATGATAATATTCTACATGCTTACAGTGATGGGCTAATGATGAAAGTGATCGAAAAAGTACTACAGGGTACTGCGTCAGCTTAAACAAAAATATAACTTTTATCTAATGGAAAAGTAAGGCAACCCACCATTGTCCAACTGTGAGGTGAATATAAGGCATTAGCAGAAACTACCCAAGAGTGTCTGTACTTGCAACAAACGTTAAACTAGTTTAATGGGAAGATGTAACCATCATTGAGATGGTGACTTCCTACAAGTTCCTGGGTGTTCACCTCAATAATTGACTGGACTGGATGGACAACAATGCTGCTCTTTACAAAAAAGGCCAGAGCAGACTCTACTTTCTCCGGAGGCTGAGATCCTTTGGAGTTCAGGGGCCACCCGTGAAGTCTTTTTATGACTCAGTTGTGGCTTCTGCCATCTTCTATGGCGTGGTCTGTTGGGGGAGCAGCATCACAACAGCTGACAGACTCATAGGAAAGGCCAGCTATGTCCTGGGGCGCCCCCTGGAGTCCGTGGAGGAAGTGTTTAGGGGAAGGGAACCTTACAAGCTGGCCTCTCACACCCTCTCCAACACTGAGGAGCTCCATCAGTGCCAGGATGATCCACCCCAGGTGTGTGAGGGAGAGGTACCGCAGGTCCTTCCTGCTGCCTTGAGACAAAAATTGCAACAGGAAATAACAACAGCGACTTTTGTAAATATTGTATATTTGTGAATGTAACAAGTCTTTAAATCTAGAAGTTATTTATATTGTATTGTTATTTAAGTATTTTATTCAATCTTTATTTCTATTTTTGTATGGCTTTGCTTTTTGTATTCTTGTTTTCCACTGATGCTGCTGTAACTAAAATTTCCCCTTGTGAGACTAATAAATGAAAATCTAAATCTAACATCTATGAAAGACAATTATTTAGTACTCTGTTGGGTCTCATCTGGTAGATGAAAGGAATCCTGAAATAATGTCCAACAAACGACATGGTCATAGTAGATATACTGCTACTAAACTAGATGGATTTTGAAATGTGAGTTTGGTTTATGACTAATTAAATATGTGAATTATACAAAGTGTATTCTTTTATTCTCATTACTCTTGTTTCAAATATGATAATTAAGGTAACAATTTTGTGGTTATTGTATGCCAAATGCTTGTTTTTGTTGTGACGTTAAACGTGTATTATTAAAAGTGTGTTCCCGTTCATTGGAGCTGTGGTTATGTCATAACATTGCAGCAAAAAACATGTGCGAATATTCATGATGTATCTGTTTAGACTGTACTGTTTATTTCTACTCTTACATAACTACATATATACAGTTGAATGAAAAGAAAGTGAGCATCTGCAAAATGCTAATGCGGGGTCACCACAGATTAGCCTAAGTAACAACCAGAAGAGCAGGATAATAGAATTAGAACCTGGTGGTGCTCCAGTGGCACAAAGCCTCCTTTTCTGGGGTTTCTTTTCACTGCTTAAAAGCTCTAGTTATAATTTGTCCAGGTCACAATATTCCTGATTAAAGGCACATATGTACACACACTCACATCCTCACTCACTCTCAAGAGTTATAACCTTGTCCCATCTAGCAAATTACACGGCTCTCTGTGCACCCCCAGAGGTCGTTCAACCTCATGGCTGTTGGGCAACAAGCTGTTCAGCTAATCAGAGGAGAGCTTTGCTTCTCCAGGGAGAGACATATGGTGACATCTCCGCCGACAACAGCTACGCTCACAACACACTATGGCTGTCTTTGATAGCACATCTGGTCCCACCATGGAGCTCCACAGCCTACGCCTATACAGTGACCCTGTGGGTCAGAAGTCTCCAGGGTTGTCTAAAAAGATAGTTATGCCTCTTTTAAATAATTGCACTTGTTTCAAATAATCTGTTGCAGGATCAGTGTGATTTTATTATCATCTATAATTGCTTTATCAAGATAAAGCACAACATTTCTGGTGTTCAAATGTGTTTATCTTATGATAGGAGAAACTGGCGTGAGTGTGTGTGCAATACACTCACAAGATGTGTGTCTAATGACTATGTGACCCTTAGTTGTGACAGGGATCAGCATTGATTTGACCCTATATTTATATATGAAGCACTTATAAATATCTGACTTGTACTGGTTAAAATGTATTTCTTTTTTTTCCTTTTTTTTCTACTATCGTTCCATTCTTAAAGTATTATTTATTCCCATGCAGCATAACTCTGTTCGAAAAATGATTTATTGATTACAAATTGTATTTACGTTCATTTCATGTATCAATAATGGAACTTTTTTAAGCGTGAACAATTTATTTATTTATACCAGCTGATTTCTCATTAAAATTGAAATGTTTTTTTTAAATCATATTTTCTGGTTTATCTTATCACGTTTAGCTGTATTCTTTTTTAATCTCAAATGAAAATGCAATAATACAATAAAGTTGTAGCATAATCACGTAATAATGTTGGAAAGTCATACCAAGTACCATACAACACAAATAGTTTGTATTATACTGGTTATTAGAGGAACTTAATTATACATCTGTATGTGAGTAATATATTAAAATATAGAACTGCAGCTAACAGGAACATATGGAACTAATGTTACTTAAGATTGTTATAAGAAGGAGTAGCAGTGGTTTATTATTTTAACCTCATTAATTGTAATTTATGTATTCCCTTTCACACTTGTAGTATTCAAAGCATTAGTTTTAATGTATTAATACAGATAATGTTCATGTTTTATACACTTACATAGGAATATATATTGAATTGTATGACTTATCAAGGTCTAATGAGTGTTACCAGCTCCTATGAAGTATGGTACTCTCCAATTTAACTTGCTATCAAAGATTTGTTGTGGGAACTTAAGATAAATGAGACTTTGGCCCACCTGAGATACTGGACTTGAGCTTATCTTCTTACAGTGGGGTTGTGAATACTTCTGCCACAGGTGCCTCTGAGCCAAATCTGACCAGACTGAGGTAATAACGCATCACTAATGAAGCAGCAAAGAATAAAAACAATCACAGTCGTTCAACTTTGTACACAACAATAACGTCCTGAGCGATTTGTTTTACTAAAGACATCTACAAATGTTGATGAGCTTTACTAGCTTACTACATCGGTTCTGATGGTGGTGACGTATCATTTTCTTTCAGTACTGTATATTTCACAAGTGCTTCTTAAAAAAACAGTTTGGTCCATATCTTATTATAGAAAACATTGATGTGGAGATATTTATCTTTCAATCACATAATCCACAATGTCAATCTCCTACCTGTGACTGGTAAAGTGGACTTGAGTTTTGTTTCATGTAAAACATCCTATAAAGGTCATGATTTTCTGTCCAATCAAACGTCATGCAGACATCATTTTAACTGTATCTCTAGGCCTAGGACATTCCCTTTAAATGCCACTGCCATGATGAAGACAGATTCAGTAGACGATCAGGTTGACTTTAAAGCATCAAACTGATTTGAAGAATTGTGTATTACAAATGTCTGTAGTTATTAATCACAGAATTAAATCTTTGTTGAAAGCAACATAATAAAACAAATAAACTAATTTTTGTTGAATTAAAAAAAAGGGAATAGACAGAAAGTTGTGTGACTGGAACAACATTCTGTTTAATTCTCAGAGGTTCCTAATCACTGATACCAGTTTTGGACTGAATTTTTCTAGTGGCATGAGGACAAGATTGTCTTCAAATTATAAAACTATTTTCTATTTGTGCCTTTTTAAAGATTATTGACTCTTTTACCATGACGTCAGGGGACTTTCCTTAATATTTGATCCGTGTATTTTGTTGGTGACGTCTGTGATGACGAAGAAAAACTTTATTGCTTACCCATGAATGACCTTGAACATGTTTCCATTCAAAGGATATGCGGCAGTAAAAATGGTAGTCATGGCGGTAACCAAACATCCTGCACACCTCCATCTTGTTATTATTCCCAGAGAAAAGTGGTCTGACTGCACAAGGTAGCAAAAAATAATGGCCGATTCTTTTATTAAACATCTGCTCTTGTTTTGTTGGGCTCCGGGCACTGTTGACTGATGGTGCCGGGCTACTATCAGTAGCATCATCACCGTGTTTGTCTGAAGCATGAACAAACACGTCATATTGAGTCAGTGTGGGCAGAGCTAATATTGACCAGCCGCTCGCGGTAACACACAGAAGGTCCAATCAAACACAGTAGCGACTGAGCACAATAGGCTACTGACACGTCCGATCACCACGATGATTTTGTTCGTTCTGTCATGCACCTTGGGGAGAGAGAGGGAAGCAAAGCCGCACAATGTTCCGGCCGGAGAATTTGAGTGTAAAGCTTCTATAGCACTTTTGAAGATGCCTGTTTCTCTTTCCCGTCTCCTCCACCACTCCATGTTCAGATTAGAGGACCTGACAGAGAGGATTAGGATGTCAAAATGAAGAAAGAGAAGACATTACAGATTTAAGAATTCACTGTTTGGCTTTCTTTTTTGCCTCTATGGTATGTGGCTTTGCATAAACAGATATGGTGGCTCGATGTGTTGCCTTTAATCAAAGTGTGACTGCTTATTTCACCTCTGAAAGTATGTGTGAATATAATATTTCGTTGTTATTCAGTAGACTTTTCAACAAGTTAATTCACATCAAATATTGAAGGAAGAAGCTGTTTTCGGATTTAAAATCCAGTAGGTTCCAAAATGAAAGCTTTCTCTTATATTATACTTATTCCTTTTTTAGTTAAGGAAACTTTAGATGTTTAAATTTGGCATTGGATGTTCATCAGTAGAGACTTCTCAGCAGAGTTACACAGCTCAGGAGATTATATTTTTGTTAAAAGTAAAAATGGATTTGTCTGGGTGAGAACTGGTTCTTTCATTGGGGAGTGACATCACAAGTAAATCAAGTTTTAGATTTGATGTGCCACTGATGGGTGTATGATTTTGGAAAACACATTGAACTAGTCACATTAATAATTCAATACAGTATGGGGTGGTAGTATCGTGTAGTTCTATGCTGTGTCTCAAATCGAATACTTATCTTAGTGCACTGGGGGTTAGTATGCATCAGGATAGTGTACGTACTAACCTGTACGCAAATTCTCAACAGATAGTACGTCTCAAATCCTAACCGCTAATGACACGGCAGCTTCTTTTTCTACTACTATTTAACAATGGTTGCAACCAGCTGTTGGAACACTATCGCCGACACCTGCTGGCAGCATGTTATTCAAGTTTGGATCAAGAAATATGAGAAACAAAATATTCGTGAGATATTTACGCTGGTATCAGCACCGAAGACGTGTCATCCTCCTACTGCTGTCCGAAAATTAACTCCATTTGAGTGGTAGTGACGTAACTTCCGTTAACAACGTCAACGTCACTAAGATGGCGGCCGTTTAGGGTAGAAAGTGTCCATCGATTCATACTCAGTTTTGTGGGCATTTTAGTACGCCAATTTAGTGTGCATGGCGCACTACATTTCGCATACTAAGAATTGAGAAGCACTTATTAACTAAAAATACTATGTTTAAGTACGAAAGGATGCGATTTGAGACACAGCTCTAGTTTCAATGTGTCCCAGGGTCTGCGTAGCAAAATCAGAGTTTGTAAAAAAGACAACTTTCGAAGATTCAAAAATACATGATTTATTTTTTTAATTTTAACTTTTGAATAAGATAACTCTTGGTATGATGTCAAAGTTCACATTTGGCCCCTGGTTGTTTATCAAATGTGGCCCTCCTCCAGTAAAGTTTGGATACCCCTGGGGTAGTTGTTTTAACCTCTAACAAGTGAAAACTTGAAAAGTGAAACACACAAATTGCATCTGCTGTCAGTACTTTCTGTTCCTTCACTTCAAACGCCTCCCAGTCATACTCGCTTTTTTTCTTTTTGTAGTAATCATTTAAAAACAATATTTTGTGTCTTATCAATCATTGTCACCTTACTAGTTACTGCTCCATTTGATTGGTGGATTGGGTTTCAATCAGGGTGTGAACAGGGTTTTATGCAATATTGTGAGTGTTATTTTCTGACAATCCATGACCTCAATTAAAAGGTGCATATGTGACCAAATCATGCCCCAAACTGGTTTGATTCCCTAATTATTTTAAACGACTTAATTAAAACAGCAAATATAAAATGGTACGACTTGCAAAACCCTTCAAGTGCGAGAAAAGTGCCTTGAAATACATCTTATAATAACTTTATATATAAATAATTATTTTTATTACTTTACTCTCCATAATAAGAAAGATAAGTGGTATCAAATGGCTCGGTCAAATGTTTTATTTAAATAAATATTTTTGCTTCAATAGAATAAAGGACTGCTTTCAAGCGCTCTCATAACCTCTCGTTTGCCAAGATTTTAAATGGGGGGGGACTTTATAATGTAATAACTTCAAAACGTCAACATGATGAGGTACTTACTGCATCTTGCAGAGGAAGACTTTAACATTTGAAACATGTGATTGATTCAAGAGAGTGTTTTTATATTGAGAACTGAGAGACTTTTAAAAGTTTTGAAAACAAATGCATACACTTTTCTTTTCCAATGACGCATCTGATACTTCCATTGCTGTGGGTAGTTGGAATCTGAGGAAAATATTGCAAAAACTGCAAGAGGAAATAATCAATGGCTGTTGCTGAAGCAGAAAAGAATTATTGAGGAAGTATTCTAGTATTTCAAAGTGGCAATGTCAGCTAAAGTGTTGCTATATTTCAATATCTCATATATTTGTAAAACATATCATTATTTTGAGTATTAACATACAATTGACCAGGTTAATAACCAAGTCGAATAGTTGGTCCCTACATCTTGACTGTGTCCAAGAAAAAAACTTGCACCTCTTGTTATTTATGTAAATATGATTGTGTATATATTATATAGCGCAGATTTATTTATTTATTTATTTAGCGCAGATTTATCTTTTATTCTATTTAGATTTTCTTTCTCTTTTTTATTTCTGGGTGTTTTTATTTCTCTTGCTGTTGTTAAACCGAATTTCCCCTCGCGGGACTAATAAAGGTTTTCTGATTCTGATTCTGAAAAAGGGACCTTGTATCAAGGTGATGGGTGTGATACTTCTTTTTCAATGTGTCTTCGTCCTTTAGGGTCGTTGCTGCCTCTGGTATAACTAGACCACTTGTGGATGCAGCAGCACGTTATAGAACATTTTTCATCTTCTGCACCTCCTATTCCTCCTTCTTTTCTCACATTTTCACAACCTCATGAGTGTTTTGAATCCTGCATTATTTATGATAATTACTTGATAATTTACAACATAATTATTACCAAACTTCTTCGAGACCAAGCTCACAATCATATAGAATTGTATTTTTATTTTCCCAAAGGCCAATTGAAAGAAAAACATAAATCCACTTAAGACTTCTTTATTATCTTGTTTATTTTTTACAGAAAAATAAACAAATAACAATATAGCATACTATTCTAACGGCTATAATATACACTTTTAAGTTTCAATTATTCAAAACAAAAATATAACATTTGTTTTAGTAAGGGTTTTGATACAAATGCTACCAGAGTTTAATTAATTTTTAATTTAATTTAATATTTAAATCGAACTTGTAAATGGGGTTAACAGAATGAACGGGCTACAATAAATTCAAGTATCCAGCAGTTAATGGAAATTAATTAAGATGTGTTGCACACAACAATCTAGTTACCTTTTCAAAAGGTGCACTGTTACCAGTCTTACTGGGAATATCTTAATCCCTTCACGTGCTCCCTGATATTGACGGGGAAGTGTCTGAGGTCAAATAATTGCATCTCGATCGTTTTTGAAACGAATGAATGAAGCCACTGGGGTGTGAATAAATTCCGAGAATGGTATTCTATATTAATGTTATTGTTCCTCAGTCAGACAGTTTCAAACACACAGCAACAATTACAGCTCATTGTGGTTAAATATTTAGTATGCACACTCACAACAAGCCCCTTGAGTGGATTTATTGGAGCTATTATTGAAGATAATTAAACAGAGCAGTTTGAGCCAGACTTTTCAGGATACACAGAAACAAACAAGTGGGAGTTCCTGGAGGGAAATTGAAGTTGAAAGGTCTAATTTCAGTTGGAATTGGAGGAAATTAATCTAGACAAGTATTGAATGAGAGAAGAAAAAGATCAAAACTGTTAATGCCAACCCATATCACACCTTTTTTTTATGTTACCTCTTCGTAGTCTCACTTACTAAAGGTATATTTGAGCTAAGATCCTATAATCAATGCTTCTTCCTTGGAATTAACTTATAAATAGATTAAGGCATTTAAAAAAGATTCAAAGATAGATGGTTTTTGTCTTGTCTAAGTCTCAACTGTCCATGGTCTTGGTCTCGGACTGTGGATTATGTCTAGACATCTCTATGCAATTTCAAGTCGAGCAACGCCAGTGGTCTAAAGTGATAGTGTTTAGCCCGACAGGAGACCACATTTCCCATGAGCACTTGCTTAAGGTCGCAAAATTTGCCATGTCCCAGTTTGCAGCAGTTTTCTGTTTCAAGACATCAATTGCCTGAATGAAGGCTGGATGAGGTAATGAATCAGACTGTGGCTAATTAAATATGATATTTTATATATTATAAGTTATGACGCTTTTAAATTACATAACTTTAACTTTGTTTTTGTACCATAATTCGCCCCCCACCGACCCCAAATAAAAATCACACAAAACCTCAAGTCATGGTATATTAGTCATTCAACTAGTTTTAAGTTGATTTGTCATCACAAGTTTTATGAAAATATTTTAGTACAAAAATATTAAGGTACCAAAACTACCCAGAGCTTCTTTAAGGCAGTTCACCCACTTTTATGCCATTTCTAAAATATGATTAGGAGCAAGAGTTTATACAATAAAACTGATAGAGACTATCAACTATGGACCTTCTTTCTTTCATTTAACAACAATAACAGACATCATTTAAGTTAATATTTAATTGCGCAGTTGACGTCTTGAGTCATAGGGACGCACATTTTTCCACTATTTTAATCAAAAGAATAAATAGCCGATAAAACATGTCTAAAGAATGTAAATCATTCTGGCAATAAAAGAAAAGAGCAAGGCTTTGATTTCCGAGCCCTCACATCGACAGATGTAGTTTCCTCGTTACTGCTGCTGTCACCTAATTGTGTTACGATAGATTCCGCTAATTGCATAACAAATGGAAGAAAGGCCAATATGCCACCCTGACACCCGGTGTAATCTTTTCAAATATGATCTATGGAAACAGGATGTGTGGAGTAAATACTGTTTCAAATTCTGGTAAGTCCACACTGTCAGTGGCCAAAACCAAATTATACCATGGAATAAAATGCAATAGAGCCCTGTAACTTCAGATGAACAGACTTTACAGCAGTGTGAGAGACAAAAACAGCGAGACATGGATCAAAGAAGTTTATCAAAGTAATCCATTCCTTTTTAGAGCTATAGGAAAAAATGTGCATCCATTTAACGTTGGACCAGTGCTCAGGTTCATCTTCCTCAAAAAGATGCTTAAAAACATCCATATACTGTACCTCGATACTGCTCATATGTAATGTTCATTTTTTAAACAGTTATTTTAAACACCAGCAAGTACTTCCCATTTATATCGCTTGCTACTAGTGATATCACCGCCAAATGAGTTTTTATATATTTTTGGCCATCAGTAATACCAGACAGTGCTAAGACACAGCGTGAGAAAGGTGATCATTAATTGGCCAGTAGCTTTTCTAGTATCCCAACTGCCCTCTTAAACAATACACAAAAACACAGTTTGCCCTGGCTATGCTGCAAAAACTGAACAGAATCAGTTTTTAAGGAAATTTAAGATCAACTCCATTGGAGAGGAATTTGTCCTAATAATGTACAAGAATCAAGCACTAATCATATTTGGACTTATAAGATTGTGTTAATCGAGTTTATGATTTTTCAAGAAAGACAGTCATATTACTTTTTCAAGAAAGACAGTCATATTACTTTTTCAAGAAAGATAGTCATATTACTTTTTCAAGTCTACAACACACCTTTTACGTGTTTACCCATGTAAAGTGAGTGAATAGCTAATTCTCTCTTTCAAAAACAGAAACAATAATGCTGCTGCTTGTCTTTAATCCGAGGGTCAAGTATCAGCTAGATCCTTCTCTAAAGTACACCTGAATGGATTCAAAGTTTGTGTTTTATAAGTAGGTGGGACAGACTTACATGAACCACAACATACCTGAGCAACCTTAGGCCTGGTCATTGGAAATGAAGTCTTTTGACTTTGACTATTAGGGTTGTGCAAAAATTGAATTCACATAAGGTTCGGGCTGGATTTTTGGAATTCAAAAAATATATTGAAACAAAATACAGTGCTCAAAAAAAAACACAACAACTCCTAGACACCTCTGTTAAAACACTGATTGACAATAATTTCACATGCTTTTATGCAAACAAAATAGTCAACAGGTGAAAATAATAGGCTATTAGCAAGACACCACCAATCAAGGAGTTGTTTTGCAGGTGGAGACCACAGACCACTTGAGCTCTGCCTTCGTAAAGAGTACTACTACTAATGATCTCCAACAGGCCACAAATGTTCATGTGTCTGCTCAAACGGTAGAGACCGCCATCTAGTGGACGCTGAAAATAATGACACTGCTTCATGAAGCTTTATCAGACAATCACTACTTGAATCCAATTGAGCACATCTGGTACATTTTGTATCGATCCATCCACCAAAGACACGAGGAGTTGTAGGCATGTGAAGTACTGCATGAACAATGTGTTATACTGTCAAGGGAAAACATGTAAAGCAAATATATTCCTGGTATGCTCAAGGACTGTGGTGTAACGCCTCTTTAGTATGTGGGTTTTTTGGGTGGCAAGTTAACGGTGCTAAGTAGCCACTTTTCGAGCCAGCAGGTTCCTAGTACAGTTAAGATGCCAGAGGCTTAAAAACAGTGACGATTGCAAAACTTTCATTGAAACTGTGATCAAGCACGGCAACACAACTAATGTACAGGCTCATCTTGCGAGGCATCACATAGAGATCACAGACACAGAGCAGAGTCAGCTGCAGACCAACACACACTACAGTGCTTCAAGAAGCTCTCTGCCAGTAAGTAAGTAAGTAATTTGTATTTATATAGCGCTTTTCGAGACCAGGGTCGCAAAGCGCTTAAACAATTAAAACGATACCAAATAAAATATATGCTATATGACGTATGGATTACAAGCTCCAGATCATGTTGTGACAACATTTTCCTAAGTTTAGAGATTTACCCAGTGTTTAATTATTTGAAATACCAAGTGAGCGGGTATTTCAAATAATTATTTATTCTTTAAGCTACTGACTGAGAACTTTCCAATGAAATAGTACACCACTTAGCCTGCCCCAGAACTCCCCTTTCTTCTTTAGCCAGATGAAAAGAATGGAAGTTGGAGTTCAGTAAAGTCCACCGAATGTTCCCACCATGCCATCACTTGGACATCCAAGTCTTTCAAGCAGACTCCTCCTCTGTTGGACCCATCTCATGATCGGATAATGATCAGGTGGCAGCTAAGATCCCCTCTTCACATGAGAGTCTAGGAGAGGGGATTAGATGAAATAAAACTGCAACAAAGTTGATAATCAAACTGTAGTCAAGGGGTCCTGCAAAATTGACAAGTTTTGACTACAGAATTCCCTTATTCCTTTGTGAAAGGAAATGCTTCTTCCCAGACACAGAGATAACCTCCACGTCCGAGGAGCCAGTCTAGGAATCTAGGGAGTGGAGCACCAGAGCCTCCACACCTGGATTTAGGTTTCCTTTCACAGGCATTGATTATTGCCTTGTCCTTCAACTTGAACCAGTTTTTCATTAGAGTACCTGCTGAAGGATTTTAGTTATAATGCTGGCTATATCTCTTCTTGTAGGGTTAAGTAAGTGTCGAATCAAACATGTATAATCAAGTGGAGATGATGGTGTACATGACTGTTGCTGCAAACCGGATTGAAGTTGATGTGAAAGTCTTTACAGAGTAGTTGATGCTGAGGCTGTGTGGATTGAAAGGGTTTGAAAAAGTGATGGAGACTGACAGATGCAACAGATTGCTGTCGCTTGCAGCTCACCCCCAGGTGAAACTGGAAAGACAGATCACCCCCACTGATGTTTAGGTGAGGGAGGCGAGAACACAGCTGTGTGCAGAGCAAGCGGTGGGGTTGGAGGGGGGGTGGAGAATTAGTCAGTACGCACACACATTTAAAATTAGTGAGTGTGTCAGACGAGACCCCGCGGCTCAGGATCTGCTGTCGCTAAGAAGTGTCAGCTGCTTAGCAACAGAGTGACAGATTTTCACAAACTAATTTGACTCTGAGGAAGATCACATGAGACACGGAAACTTTTTTACGTGCCGTCAACCCAAAAGCAATCGTGGCACTGCTGCTGTTGAACACACTTGCAACCAGATACCGGTTAATTGCAAGAACCATTTACACACCTCAACCACACCAGAGTCAGTAGAATGTCTAATTGTGTCATCTCGTCCCGAGTATCTTTCCCTCTACCACATTACCGGCAAACCTCCTGCACATGTAGAGCTCACTTTAACTTCTATTACCTCTCCATCCAAGGTTTTCAAGAGACCTCTGACAATTTGGTCTGGCTGATCAAGAACAGTCTTTGAGGGGTTTATTTCAGGAATTCTATAATTTACCTCAATAGATGGTATTGAATATCATTGTATTTATCAGTGTTTAATTTCATTACTATAAGGAAGACAACATTTGTAGTTTCCACGGTGTTCAAAAAAGCAGAGAGCAGAATCAAGGAATTAAGTCTTTAGATTCTTGTACAGTTTAACTTGTATTTCAGGTGTCCACGTGCTGTTAGAGTGTAAGTAATTATTATTTGTAAAGCACCTTTCTTAGACCAGGGTCACAAAGGGCTTTAAAAATTCCAAGCCATACACAAAGTACATACTTTAAAAGGCCAAGACAACACAGCAGTTCTCTTGAATCCCTTCCTATCTTCATCCCAGGAAAAAGTGGACATTAAAATGAATCAGTGGTTCATTATTATTATCATAGTTTTAATGTATGGGCAACTAAGAAGCATCTCAAGGTCCTGGAGTGGTATAGCCAGGCTAGAACCCCATAGAAAATCTTTGGAGGGGGCTTAAAATCTATAAACATGAAACCTAAAGGATCCGGAGAAGACCTTTATAGAAGAGTGGGCTAAAATCATTAATGCAGTGCCTACAAACCTGGTCAAGAACTACGGTACAATTTTCATCATGGCCCGCCCACTTTTAGCTCTGAATCTGTGAAGCTGCAGCTGGAAACCTTCTGAGAGAACGGGCGATGTAAGTAGATCTAGTATCATTGACTTAAATATAAAATAAATGGAATAAAAGTGGAATGACCCCTAGGGCTCATGGGTAGTCAATAAAATTGTAGAGGGACCTTAATGAATATCTGATTGTTCTGAAGCGACCTGCCCTTCTTATCTCGTGCTGGAGTAATTCACTTACAGCCCAGATCATTCAGATAGAACTCCTGCTGGGAACACAACAAGAAGAGTGCGAGTGCCGTGTCTGGACGAAGCTGTTTTCCTGGCTCGATATCCTCATCAGTCCAGCCTATCTTTTCAGCCATGTTCCTCACCGTCACCTTTCTAAAATACCGTCCTGCCTCTTTTCATGCTCCTTCTCATTTGCAATTTTTCCATTCCTCTCTCTCTCTCTCTTTTCATTTGGTTGGATAAGCCTAGCCGGCCAAAAAGAGGGCATAATAGTTTTTTTTTTAAATCCATAAAAGTCATCAGTGTTTTTGTTTTTCATTTCTGAAGCTGCTGCTTCAGCGAGTCGTGCTTCCATCACTGATCTGGATGAAGGCGAGGTGCAGCCTTAGCTTGATGCCTTTATTGCAACACAAACACACGTGAGAGCCTTTTTTCCACAGTATCCAATATATTTGTGAGAGCAGCTTTTGAAAAAGGCTCCTAAAGTGTTGGAGCCATTTAACTAATTGTGTATGAAGTACCACTTGGAAGCCCAGTAGGTGGCTTGGATTATTTTGGTTAGTTTCCAACCACGAAAATCACTGCAATTGGAAGTGGTGAACGAGCAACGATGACTTGGGCCCTGTCAACCACAAAGAAATCGTACTAGTGTGCGTCACATTCATGGTAACAACAATGGCCCCAGCATTTGTGAGCCTTAATTTTCTCATGCTTTCATTTACTCATCCATGTTGTAAAAGTGTGTCATGGAAACTCTTTTTGCAAATCTGTAAGACACAGATCATAGCAATAAATTAGATCATAAATGATCATTAGTAAACTAGTCTAAATTGTCATAATAAACTGTATTTTTGTGAACATTTTTGGGTAGTATGCCAGCTGGGGTCTTCTTTAGTATGGTATATGTTAGGATTATTTCTAATTTTAGAGCCAATTTTAAAAATCTAACTATGAACTCTCTAATCTTGTTATTTTCTTATAATTTTTAAGCATCTAAAGAATGTAAATATACAACTATATTGAGTCACTTCATGCCTCCCTTCGATTTCTGCTAGATTTTACTCACAGAATGAAAACATAAGGTCAGATGCCTCAGATATACCATCAATAACGCTGTATAAACATTAATAAAAAGACAGGCCGTTTTAGGAGCCAAGCAGCTAATGAGAGATTTGTGATTAAAATAGATTAGGTAAGAGAAGATTAATAGACCGTAAATGTTACTCAGCCAACATCTGCCTCACAAAATACTGCAGTAGAGCTCAGAAACCTGCAGCGTATTCCATATTTGTGGCCCATAAACTGCTTGTTTATTGCTGGCATTCTCAAGAACCCATATGTTGGAATGCTTGTGAATTGATTTCTTACCTTCCAGGCAGCCATGACTGACATTAGGACACCAGTGGTTGGCAAGGCGATATGGTATGGGGGGCTGGGGAGGGGGGGTCTGGAGGCTGTTACAACATAATGGGCTCAATAACAAAAGTAATAGACTTGATGGTGTTTGGATTTTGTCATACTGAAGATAATTTCCAACTGTGCCCCTTGGCTTCTGCTGCCTCTACTGACTCCTTCAAGAAACATCTTAAGACATTTTCATTTGTTCAGGCTTTTCCTTGATTTTCTGGAACTCCTGTGTTGTTCTCAGTGTTATCTTGACCAAGCGCTTTATAAATATAAATTACTTTCTTACTTACTTACTACATCACATTGGCCAGGATGTCTGACAGAGTCGATCATTAAACGTTCAAGAACAGTTTTACTGACTTCTGATAATAAATGTATTTTAATCCATCCATTAAGTTTATTTTATTCAATTAATAATGGCGTATTGGAAAACGTGTCATATCATAGCCACTTAACAGATGCTTTGCTAATCAGTTTTCTTTAACATCTCCTTAAAAGATTAACAATTAATTAGAAATATTCGTCGAGCACATTTTCTTATGTAAATATTTCAAAGAAAAGAGAGTTTTGTACAATAGAGGTCCAATTTCTATTTAAGAGACACTTAAATCAACACATTAGTTGTCCTTTAAATATTTAAAGACATCATTTTAAAATACTTTGCCTCATCATACTTTCAGATATCAAAATTGTTCAGGGTTTCCCCCACCTCTCAACCACAGTAGCTAGGATATAACCACCAAAGCTAGATAATGGATGAATTAATACATTAATTACATGTAATACTTCTGTGTAATACCAATCTCTCTCGCTCTCTCTCTCTATGTGTGACCTTTTAGCAGGTTTTTTTTTTTTACTCATTTTTTCATTCATTTTGTACAACAAGAACATTTTCGAAAATCCTTTTAGTAATTAATTTTATGTTTGCCTTCAGAGCATTAGGTCCTCTGTCCATATCCAGTGACATGTTCCTCTTCGTGGATCAGTTCCTCTGGATGATGGTTGTCCAGTTGCTCTCAGTCTCAGCTCAACACATCTTTTCATTATTGATGAATTTCTTCCCATGGAGCTGTTCAGACATAGAAAATGGGTTGGACCCATTCATTTGATTCTGTCATCGTATGCACTTTTTCAAGGCATAGAACAGGTTGTTTTTTTTTTTAAAGCTACATAATACAGGTCTATCCTGATCCACCATCCGCAACTTCATCAAAACTCTATCAAACTATATCATAACTCCTTTTTACTTCTAACCAAAGCTGATCGAATCAACTGCAAGTGGACCTCAATTTAATTCTTCTAGTCCCAAATTGTTTTCATGGACTTGTCCAGCAGAGTTACCTCTTTTTTTGAGTCTGTCATTATTGTTTTTAAAATATTTTTTAAATTGTGGACGTGTTAAAATAGCAAATAATGTGAAAACCTAACTTTCTTGATCTACATGTTTCAAATGTTGACGTCTTTCTCTCCAAGATGCAGTCTCTCATCATGACCATGTTTTGAACTTATTACTTTATAAAGTTTTCCCCCATCTGAAATGTTGACGAACGAGAGGTTACGATTGCGTAGTCCATTATGACGTAATATTGGCTTCACTCCTCCTCCAGCCAGCTGTAATCACGCCCCACAGTCCCTTGGAGGTGGAGACTTCCAGTATTGAGGACACTTGGTGACAAACCCCAATGCTTGACCAATCACAGCAGAGTGGGTTTGGTTTTGGTAATCAAGATTTAATCTTCTCAGTAGATTTAAAGTTGCTGTCCTTCTGCATCTGGAGTCTTAACCCTTCCCCACCCTGCAGATTTCCGTTTTCTCTGTCATGAAAAACCGTGACGCAGGAACTGGAGACGGTTTACACGATTGACTAGGTTTTTGAGGCATCAAGGCAGGATGTGTCTGTGCTTCAGATGGGGACATCACTGAGTTCATCGCCCAGATATTTGTGGAAGGAAACAGCTTTCACAGCTTCTCCTACAATGAATGAATGAATGAATGAATATTGTTTATTTCGACATGACAGTTTAAATCATCAAAATCACATTCATCGTAGTTCACACATTACATGCATGTCCCGAAAGGGAAAAGCGGGAGAAGCAGAAGCTTATCTAGTCCCACCACCATTACCATCAGAATTAGAATTAGTACTAGTAGTAGTAGTAAAGAAATGAAATTATAGATATAATCATATCTTGAATCAGCGCTTGTTTCACTCTGGCTTAACAGATTATTGTTATTTATGACGATTTCCACATAACGTGTTACAACAGTAGATCACAATTGGTCCGGTCGACGGATGGTTATTTGTCCAGTCCATTTTGTATATGTTGGATGGTGTGAGAGACATTTTTTATTTATAGGTCCTTTTATTCTGCAACGTTCTCAGTGCTGATTTTCGCCAAATCCTAGCGAATTTCTGAGTTTGGAGATGTCAGAGCCCATCGACCACAGCACTGCGAGGAGTAGCGTTGTCCTCCCTTGCAACAGTTTGCATGGCTGCGATCTTTCTTGTTTTCAGAAACAGATTGAAGATCCCAAATCCCAGGATGACCATTTCAATTATCATGAATGAGAATATGTACAAGTCTTCAACTTCCTCCACATCCAGTGGAGCAAAGCATAAGACTTTCCATTCTTCCCAACTGTCCAGGGTGTAGCCAGACATGATCGTCCGTCCGGGCATGTAGGTTCACCAGAACCTGCAAGACGTGTTGAAAACTGTCAATGGCATTCAGTGACCAGTTAAATAGCTCCATCGTGGACCAGTAGATTGTCCTTACTGTGCCGATTTTAAGGACTCTGAGACTGTTACGTTTCACACAGTAGTGTCACAGCCTAATAAAGCCCAGTTTATCTCGACTATACATACAACTGTCACAGGTTTTCTCAACCTCAGCTCCTTGTTTTGTTACAGAGTGTTCTTATGTTATCATCTCACTCCATCACCATAACATGTCAGACTTACTTCGTCAACCTTCTGGAATCATTTTGTACCTTTCAATGGTAACGTTTATAAAAGATTTCTTGAGGTAGAGGAGTGGAAATGATAGACCTTTAGTGAAGCTGAGTGTTTGATATCTTTTTCTAATGCATTCCATTGTTTTACACCTGTTACCGATATGGAAAAAGATTTTAAAGTAGTCCTTATCGCTTTTTGTCTCAAATTTATATTTCCTCTTTATTTTCTTTGTCATGAATAAAAATGTGTAGGGGAGGGGAAGAAAATCTGATATCTCTTTAGACAACAATCAACTAATTTGTTTTCTATAACTTGATTCAAATATTATATACTCTACACCAACACTTCAGCTGTGTCATTTCTTTTCACTATTCAGACTTCAAACTTCAGACTGTGACAGCTGGAGCTCCTAGAAAAGCAGTCATAAGTCAGCAGTATATACAGGAGGGGGCTCAGCACACAGCCTGGGGACACAAAGAACTGAATATCTAAGTTTAAACTGGAGAATTGAGTTATCAAAACTGTGTCAAGATTTTTCAAAGCTTTTGGAACAGGGGTCACAAACCCATCCAAAAAAAACAGTCAATCACACATGCCTTAACGAATCAGGTTTTAGCTAAAACAAGCAGCACCGGACTGAATAACAACTGATTGGTTCAACTACAGTATATGTGCTTGACTGGTTGGATCCAAAAACCGTCTTGGCCCTTTGAGAATGGGTTTGAGACCCCTGTTTTGGAACAACTGAACGCCTTCAAAGAATGATCCCTATTACAATACACATTCTTAATGTCTTTCTGGAAAAAAACTCACACGTTTCTTTGACCCTTGAAGTACAGCTATGGCAATAGTTGTTGCAATAATTAACTGCAGACCATAAATACTCCAAGATCACCTTCTTTTTATATCGCCATCAATAATAATGTGACGCTGATGTGACAAGATCTTTTACTCGAGCGTTTGCGGACACCTTGAATAGACAGAGGGTAGAAAACCAACTAAGTCTTCAACCAAGTTGCTGTGTTGCGCAACGACTCTTAAGCCAGAGGAGTTAGACAAGTTCATGTGAAAGTGATAAAAGAAACCACTGCGTGCAGAAAAGTGTCAGAGTCATGGAAATATTGGTGTCACTCTGTCAATCTGAGTGTGAGCAGTGATGGAGATGTGGCGGATCCTTCAGTGGTTTTGGAGGAGAAAATAGAGATTATCGTTCAGAGAAGGATGTGCGTCCTTCATTCACAGAGCAGAAGATCAACTCGTCTACTTCCACACTTCCTAGGATGCTCTCAAGGGACACGTTCTGAGGTATAGGAACAACCCGCTCAGTGGTGCTGAGGAGGATTTTAAAAAATGAAGAGAAACAAAAGCCATGACTATTTGTGTGAAGTGCAGGCGCTGCCTCCAGGTGGTTGAAAGGAAAAGTGACACACCCTAGAACCAAAGCTGTTTCTTGTCGGCATGTTTATAAAATGTTTTATATGGCAATATAAAAGGATACAGTCAAAAGCAGTAAAAGCCCAACTTATACCTTTTAAGTTGGAATCTAAAATACGTGTCTAAAAGTAAAAGCAGTTTTAAGTCAGAAGAAAATCCTGTTGAAGAACAAGTATAAGGACAGCTCAATAAGCTGCTCTCCACGTGGGTGAATACTATTTATTCATTCAGGGATTTGCATGTCAATGACTCGTGCAGTAATAAACCTGCACACGCTTTGCTGCTACTCCTCTAACACATATTCTAACTACACTTACTGTATCTACGATGACAGTCAAGTCCGTGTTACATGAAGGAATGCATAAGACAAGGTGGTCCGAGTTTATAGGTTAATAAGTTTGACAGAGGATAGAATTACATCACAGATGGAACATGAATAACTAGGAAAGGAGTCTAATGGGTAAACCACAACCTGCCAAAAAGCCTCTGTCTGAGTTCTCTTAAAAACCTCTGTCTGAGTTCTCTTAAAAACAATTGAAAAACTGATCCTGGAGTCAGTTTCAATCTTCTATTTATTTAAAATACATACTTTAAAACAGAATAGGGGAAGATCTAAAAGAGTATGTTCAGAAATCAACTGCCAAAAATAGGGAAATAACCCTAATTTAAAATTTATTAAAATGGTATTAATGTACTCTTAATTGGAAATGTTTGAATTTCCGCACCTTAAATATATTGCCAAAAATATGGAAATAACCCTAATTTAATATGTATTAAAATGGTATTAATGTATTCTTAACTGATAATGTTTGAATTTCCGCACCTTAAATATATTCAATAATTCAAGAAATCTGTATTTCTTAGTATCTTACGGAACAATAAAAGTTCATTGGGGCTTTCTTCCCTATCTGCGCCCCCTTTCCCATTCCATTATTTGTTTGACTTTAATATTACTGCTGCAAATACATTCACGACATGCAAAGGTTGTTTTAAACTGGTATTTTTAGGGGGGAAATTGACCGTATCCTTGTGATACTCACTCTCATTTTACTCAATGAGGAATGATGATTTAAAAAATATGCTCATTGTGTTTTTTACTAGAGGCAGAAAATATTAAATCACATGAAAAGTTTTAATTCAGTATTGATGAAATTTTGTCAAACGTTATTGTAGCTTACCTTAAATAGACAACACATAAAGCTGTGGAACAGAAATAATGCCAAAAGAACAAAGGAGAAACAGGATGAAAAATAACTCAAAAATAGTCATAACCCCAACAACACGGGAATAAAGGGCTGAAACATAGGCTATATAGTCCAGAACATGAGTTACTTTTAGGAATATAATGCATACTTTTAACATAAAGGAAATAACACAGGGATTTTCTGGTTTCAATAAGGATGGTTGGATGTATTTTATTGGGTATTCTTTTTTTTTTATTGTTTAAGCGCTTTGTGACCCTTGTCTTGAAAAGCGCTCTATAAATACTAATTACTTACTTACTAATAATATTATGAATTGGTAAAAAAGTGGTTAAATGTTCAACTCAATGACGACAAAGGAGACAATATCCAGAGACTCATCAGAGACACGTGTTAAGTCAGAAATTCAAGGTCAGCATTTTGGTAGCGTTTTTTTTTCTTTCGCTCAGTTGCCAGTGGAAATGCAGCATTTCTCTCACAGGAAATAATCTGTGTGTCGCTGACAAAGCAAAATCAGACACCTGTCGTTCACCCAGAGACATCACAGCTCTCAGTGTTGTGTCTCTGTTCCATTCTGCTTTGTACTGAATTGTTCAACTGAAGGCTGGAACAGGAGCAAACAGTGTCCGGTCTCTCTGTAAACAACAGAAGCTGGAGCAGTCGTCTGAAGAAGAATGGTTGAAGGTCAGTTTAAGGTAGATTCAACTCCCCAAAGCCACTGACACATCAAAACATCCACAGAACAGAATCTGAAGAAAAAAAATAGATTAATACACACACACAGAAGAAAAGAAGGACCAGGGCAGGTAATCAAGAATCCAAGAGTACAAGAATCCAAAATCAGAAGAACACAAAGACACCCAATAACAAGTCTGGGTGAGGAAAGTCCGGCTATAATTCAAAGATATTTCCATCCTTTACCAGACTCTAATGCATCTGCCTCTCATCAATCTGTCCACCATCAGTCCTTTCTGCCTACCCGTTGAACCTCCACCTCTTTCTCGATCCACGACTCCATTCCTGTGCCCCTGCAAGCCTCATGTCATCTTCCAGGCATCTTTCTATTGCTTGGGTTCTCCTCACTCTATTCCTTTTACATCCATCATTTCCACTCCTCTACCTGACTCATCATAATGTGCTCTTTGTGCCACTTATTTGCCAGAAACGCTGTTTCATTCTGTGATCATATTGATCTGAGAAAGTAAACTTCCTTTATTAAGTTGCTGTTTTATAAAACATGTTTTGAATTGAGTAACCAACTGATAATACAACATGTTTTTAAAGTTTGTACCTTTCTTGATAATGTTGTAAATTCGTTTCATAATTTTGTTCGAGTTCAAAATGAGGACCCTATAATATGGGAGAATTTAAAAATGAAGAAAAATCTTTTTTCTCTGAAATAGCAACACTATTTAACACTATTTGTGTTTTTAAAAAGGAAGCATTTTTTTCCACATTTTGACAAATCCATAAATCAAAATTCAACCTGAATCCAAACATTAAAACATTGCTTAATAGTGTCAGTAAATACAAGTGCCTTCATTTTTTTATTATTATTTTTATGCTGATTTGAGTGCAGGTAAAGTGATTTTTTTTTTTACTTAGTTTTGGTTCATTTATTGGTTGAAAATAACATTTAATATAGTTTGGTGTGTTTTTTATGGAAAAAACTCTGATATACTGTATGCAAAACTTTTCTTCAGTCACCCTCCAGAGAAATGAGCAAGAATCTGAGCATTATTTTTCCCTTCGTATGAGTTACAGATGATGAAACAAAACATGATAGTTTGGAGAGAATTGCAGTTGAACTGAAATTAACCCTACATAGATGAGGATCTTAAAGAGAATCGGACTGCCTCTGAAGAAGAAAAAAATAGTTTTGTAATCTTCATAAATTATTATTTTTGAAATGCTTAAAACACACTCATGAGGTTGAGATCTGTTTACATAAACAGAGTAACGTTAGCATACAGTTGTCATTTGTTGCTTCATTAGCAAATACAGAAAACAACAAATTAATAAGCAGACAAAATAAACAGCTCCTCTACCCAAATAATATGTCTTGATATTAAGAAAAAGGTTTACTTGCACTTAAATCAGTGAAAGGAGAAGGTTTCAATGAACTTCAGGGTGATTATTAAAGCAGAGATTATAGTGAAAATAATAGCACAGCAGCATCTCACGCACACACTTCTAATATGACGTTAAATTCAGTGGAGCTCACGTTAAGTGCACACATTAGTAAAGGATGGAGAGGATAGATTCCTGCCTAATCTCAGGGCATCTACGCAACAAACTGCATTGAAATGTACACAATAAATACCACCTTTACGACTTCCATTAAATTACATTCAACTTTCCTTGTTCATTCTCCTCCAAATTCTTATTGTCTTCAGGAAACCTAAATTGTGATAATTCCAGTAAAGATACATTGGAACAGCGTGTGGCCATCTACTGACATTTTCTTGAAGTTAAACATTTTTTAAGTAGTATATATTATCAAACGTCCACTTAAAAAAGTGAGAGCTCAGCTGTGATTGAAGAATGTTTTCTGCGTTCTCATAACTTCCACTTGACGTCCAAATTGAGATAAAGCTTGAGAGTGTGGCTTGAAACAAGCACAATCTTCTGTATAATGAATTATTACTAAATATTTAAGATGAACACAATTAAAAGGGAAAACACCAACCTGGTGGAAACATTTTATAGAAGTACTACTTTTCCCTGCACTTGAAGCATTTTCATTTCTTTGCATGGCCAAGAATGTTATCTTTGATGAGGGCTTTTTATATATTTAGACATGAACTTCACTCATGTGAACTTTTACTAACAACTAGATTATCTTGTTAAATTCTGTTCTAAAACTAACATCACTGAGTACAACAGTTCAGTGACTCGTCCCAGAGTTCAGGGTTTGACTCAGGGTTTCTTTAGAAGCGTTTACAACCACAAAACAGCTGTTTATACTAACTTTCTACACTATGTACTTAAATGTCATTGTTTTATTGGTTTGACATTGATTTATTGTTTTCATACATGTTAATTGTTTGTTTAGAAATGTATATCCCTGCTTTTAAATAAAATATATATTTATTTTACTTGAAAAAATAAATTCAAAATAATTAGTGGTTATATATACAACCCATTGTTTTCTGTATTTAGTTACCCAACTGTTTCGATAGCGTTATTTAGTTGTAATTTTTTTGCCGCTGAACGAATGAACCATGATCCAACACTGACACCCGCTGGAGATTATCGGCACTACAAGACGTGACATCTTCGCTCAACTGCTACGAATATTAAGATGAACTTGCTCATCTCAAATGTATTTGTGTGATTTATTAAATCATAATGGTTCACGTGTTTTGTCAGCTCACAGGTTCCTCACCTGTTTTTAAGTAACTATCTAAAATCCAGGTGCATTCCATCAAGATCTTCTCTACAGGTATGTATTTCACTCTATATTTGTATCACGTCTATTATACAAACGAATCTGAGGAAAACATTGTAGTCGAATATAATATTTAAAGTCATCATTTAAACTTTGTGTGTGTGTTGGACGTTTTATTACTTTTCTTGCGCTTGTTTTGCCAAGTTGTTATTTCTCTCGCGAGAGTTGGGCGAGTGTTTGGGGCCCCACCAGGTGAGGCGCTGGCTCTGCACAGATGACACACACGGGCCGAGACCCATCACGACGACAGGACGATGAAGAAGTGCGAGGAACAGGTACAATTGTTTCCAAAAGATTCGACATGTATGTCAACTTTTCTCTTAAAATGAGATGCCTTTTGCAAAACTTTGTTGGGACAATAAAGCGTTGCTGAATTTTGGTCAAGCAAGTTTCTAAAACTATTTTAGTGCAACGTTTTGATTTCGAGGATAAAAAGGAAATTTAATGACATTTATCGTAGAACTTTTTGAACTCCACACTAAAACGTGTTGAGCAAATAAACGTTTATTTAATGTACTTAAAATCAACGTATTAAAGGGGGAAACATGTAAATAAACATCACTGTAGAGCGAATGAGCGACGTCGTGCCACCAAGGCCTGGTAAGCCTGCACTTGTGGTAAACAGACTAATATATTTAAGCACAATATTTGCACCTTACATTTCTATATTATTATATTGCCGATATCAAAAGCGTTTTTGTCTCTGACAAACAATTATTAACAAAATAAATTACATTTATCAATCCTTAAAAAAAAAAAAGATTATTTTGCAGCTATTTCATTTGTAATATTTCTAGATTGATTTTGCAAACCCTGCCATGGAAAGAGCCAATTGTGGTGCTTCCTCACTGATTGACATCTACTATAATATCCACTAAAAGTGAGTTAAACAGCAACTAATCTGAAAACCAAACTCTCATGTGACCTGGCATGTTTCAAATGTCTTCCTCTCCAAGACTCAGCAAGTCCCTCATCATGACGATGTTTTGAAGTTTATTTATGAGTACAAAAATCTATTTGATTCATGACCATTTGTTTTGTAGTTTTTTGACAACACCTAATATGACAAATGATAAATACTCCGGTTACACACCTTAATTGGAGGACAGTCCCTTTAATGTCTCCTTGATGAGACTCTTATACTTAATCCAGACCTTATTTTTTGATGTAGGATGAAGAGAACTTCTGTGTCTAAATGCAAAATATTGCCGAACAAGATTACGTTTTTTGGGGGGGTTGTAAGAGAGTAGATTTCTCTGATTTTCTTGAATGTGCAACTGTCCTCTCTTTGCACTTGATGGATCTACTGACTCTTTCAAGAAACATCTTAAGACATTTTTATTTGTTCAGCCTTTTCCTTGATTTTCTGGAACTCTCCTGTGTTGTTCTCAGTGTTATCTTGACCTTTTAAGTATATACTTTATTGAATATTGTTTTGATTGTTTAAGCGCTTTGTGACCCTGGTCTGAAAAAGCGCTATATAAATACAAATTACTTACTTTCTTACTCTCTGAGTACAATTCCCTACCACCTGGACCTCACAACATTTGATGACACAGTTGTGTTTGCTGGAACTGACGAACTCTTCCCCCCCACAGGGAGTGAACCCTGAGCGGGTGAAGGCACTGCAACACTGGTTGGAGGTAACAAAAACTCGGCTAAGGCAAATAAATGGCCAGAGGAAATACGGAGGACCACCAGAAGGTCAGAGTTGGTATACACGGAGAGATTATTGAAGCGACGCAGCTAGACCCTGCAGTGGGATAGAAATCAATATCACGACGATCGTCAAGCTCCTTCAATCAATGATGTGAACCATGTTGCAAATATCAATATTTCATACGACGACAACAAGCAAAACTGCATTCCTCTCTGTTGCCACAATCAATACCTGCTTGAAAGCAGCAGCCAGTATATGATCACATCTAAGTGACTTCTCTATCTTCCTACAGTGTGGAAGGGTCCGACCCCGGGAGCCCAGTGTGAGGTTTACATCAGCCACATCCCACGTGATGTTTACGAAGACATACTGATCCCACTCTTCAGCTCGGTCGGTCCTCTCTGGGAGTTTCGGCTGATGATGAATTTCAGCGGTCAGAACCGCGGGTTCGCCTACGCCAAGTATGGCTCGGCCGACATCGCTCACGATGCCAGCTGTCGGCTGGATAGGGTCTTGATCGGGCAGGGTCACGAACTGAAGGTCACCCGCAGCACAGAGAAACGACGGGTCTACGTCACACAGCTGCCCATTTGCACCGAGCAAGAATGGCTTGACCAGGTACTCTCTCCAACACTATTGAATCACGGAACCTGTTTTTGTCACCATGTCAAAACACTGTGTAATTTTTAAATCTATCACTTAAAGGGAAAGTTCTCCCGAAATTTGAACTTCACACATTTTCTACTCACCCTCATGTTGACTAAAGGTTGGGATTATTTTCAGAGTAATCTGTCGCTTTTTAGAGTTATAGACAAAAATGTACATCCACTCTCATGAAGCGACCGGAGCTGGGTGGACGACTTTCCTCCAAAAAGATGCTTAAAAACATCGATATACCTTCATACTGCTCATCTGTGATATCCATTTTGTATTGAAGCCTCAATAAGTCTATATTTTATGCTTGTTTGTGGCAGACTTTTAAAGAATAACGGCACTATAAACTGTATGGAGGCATATAAATGTTTTTAGTCGTCTTTTAGGGGGAAGTTCGTCCATTTGTCTCCAGTCGCTTCATAAAAAATTGACTTACATTTCAGCCTATAACCCTTAAAAGGAACAGATTATTATGAAGTTAATCCCAACTCTTAATTGACATGAGGGTGAGTGAAAATTTAGTTTTAATTTTAGGTGAACTTTCCCTTCAATGCTGGAATGTTTGTCTGCCTGTAGGTATTGTACAAGTGGTTTGATGGTGTGGAACGAGTTTCACTGAAGACTGACCCTTCAACCAAGAAAGCATATGCTATAGTGACATTTACGTCTCACTTCAAAGCTTCCATGGCCAAGAAGGTGTTGGTCGAAGGTGAGCGACGAAGCTGCTAATGGAGAAATTTCAATCTGTGTTGGAAAGTATCATTTCTAAAACCTTATCAGCGTCAGTTTAAAGATCTCCCCATCATAATCCTCCTTTTGGTTGGGGTTGACACCGGCATGATCAGATGCTCAAGTTTAATTCACAATGCAGGGGTTATAGTCCACATGGATGGTAAAGCCATCGTCATTCATAATTACTTTCCTTGTATATTTGCTTTTAAATGAGCTTTTATGCTAAATGGTGAGATGTGTAGTGGTAAAATGAAAGGGTTTTTTAAAATGTAAATTATAAATGGTCTCAGGGACAATTACTTAAAAGAGCAGAGAAGACAGAGACACGCCCATGAGTGAGTGGATCTATGCTGTCTTATCAAAGTTTGTGTTGCAATTATTGAACTGGCTGCAGGAGTGAAGCCCATTATTGCGTCATAATGGACACTATCATAACCTCTCGTTCGCCAAGATTTCAGACGTAGGAGAACTTTATGAAGTAATAACTGCAAAACATGGTCATGATGAGGGACTTACTGCATCTTGGAGAGGAAGACTTCAACATTTGAAACATGTGAGTGAGTCTGGAGAGGTTTTTACATTAGTTGCTTAAAATTAAGCATCCATGATATTTTGTTGATTCTTGACATCATGGGGTCACCCAGAGCTTTTTAAGGCCTACAACGGAGGATCATAAATCAAGTTTGACAGCAAGTGCATTTGCATATATCATATTGCAAAAATTAACTTTCATCTTCAGCTTCACGTCCCCATTTCCATATAATTTTAGTGGCATATTGTGGGTAAATTAAAGAAACTGCAAGCCAAGATGTGGGTTGTTTAGTATCCTCTGAACCTCAGTCATCCCCGGGATATCGCGGAATTTCAATGTTTCTTGAGTTGTGGACGATGTATTGACTGCTGCAATCTAGCGTACGAAAGGTTTAACTGTAACATCAAAATGAATAAACGCTTCGAATATTTGAAAAAAATGGTAAATAAAATATGGAATTATCTTGCTTTGCTTTCTTCACACACCTACTAATGAGATGGTTTTGGCAGATGTTCCTTTCAAAAACTGATTAAAAGGAACATGTCAGTAAATTGACAAGTCCCAAAGGCACTTGACATGCTGCTAACATTAACTGTGGCTCAGTTGTGATGGTCAAACTTTTAGTACTAAAAAGGGGTTTAATATTTTGGGGTGGATTTACTGATACATTGTATAAGCCCAAATCCTCTCTTCTCTCCAGTGTTCCAGAAAGAATTCCAGTTGGCCATCAATGTGCAGTGGAGGTCACCAGATATGCACAGCTACACCGGGTTTGTGCCACCAAAGGATCCTGATTTTGTCAATATGCAGTATTGCACCCCTTTGAAGAAGTTCCTTCCTCCTCGTCTGCACCCGAACCAACTCACCAGCCCACTCTTCTCTCGAGTGGTTGGGGGTCCTATCGTGTCCCCGAACGCCGTCCTCCTTCGGCAGAATCAGGAGTTGTTCGCACGTTCTTCATCTCCTGCGACGCTCCTTCGGAAGTTGTGTGAATCCAACTGGTTTTGTCGTCCTAAATATGACTTTGGCTACAGTCATAGTGATACAAATGGATTCCACTTCCTCCACTATAAGGTGTGTGTTCCCAGCTTGTGTCCCGAATTCAAGGGGATGATCATGATCCATCCCGGGCCCACTGCGACTGACACTGTGGTGGTGGCCCAGAATGCTGCAGCCGAGCAAGTCCTGGGGTCTCTCAGCAAGATGGAGCTGCAGAGTAGCTGAGCTAATCCAGATCCTTTCCAAACGTATGCCACAGTTGTGTTGTTTTAAATGTTGTTTGTACAGTTAAGATGTTTTTTCTTGCATGTTTTTACAGTATTAATCGTTTGTTTAATCATGGTTGTTGTTTTACTGCATGCACTGCACTGTTTGATTTGCCCCATCATTTTGTAAACAAGGGTAAAAAATATTGTGCTCTTAATGTCTTGTTTATAAAAAAGAGATGTTCACAATGAAGAGGCTAAAGCGTCATACTTGACACACCGCTGAACCTGCCAATCAACCCATCTTGAAAATGGGACAATTTTTACTATTCAATAGTATTACTTTTAACACCCATTTCATTGGACGAGAAGTCATCTTACTGGGAACATTTCTTGCACCACGATAAGATTTATTTACATTTTAGTTCATGCCGTTTCACCCTCTAAACATAAGAGAAAAGAATAGCAAGCAGAACTTTCTATATATTTTTCTCTTTGCTTTGGTACTAATGGAAATGTGTTTTTCTACATAATGACCCAAACATTTTTTTTGATAGTTCTTTGCCGGAGGCAGAACAGCCTCCAACTAAATAGGACACATTTAAAAAGGAAATCCCTGACAATTAAACTTTATTAAGCAAGGAGTCCAAACATTTGTATGAATGCGAATGAGCTTTAACATGATAAGCCGAGTTTGCAATGATCATGTGATTAATGGTTCTGGCTGAGGGTCGAAATCAAAAAAGACATATCGTCACACTTTAAACTGAAAACAAGTCCACAAAGCAGAGGATGGAGATGTCACTAGACCCTGCATCTTGAAGTTCCAGCATGCACGGGTGAGTCTGCTTGTTTGTCTAATGAAGTCAGTGGACAAATGTCTCAAGTGAGTCGTCTGGACCCTCTTTGTTGTAGCTGAGCATTAGGTGGAGCAGAGATGTTTAGGCGTTCATGGTTCTTCTGTGGATCTCAGCGATCAGATCAGCTCTGGAAACATCAACCTGCAAGCAGATCAGGGTGAATCAAGTAGCATTCATTTCTACAGATTATTCTGCATCTTAAAATCTGATATACATGATGATTTACATTTGTTTTTAACATTGAAACAAACAATTACTAAAAATTGAAAGCATGTTTATTAAAATTTCAAGTTATAAAAGATAAGTGCCAAGCAAGTTCACCTCATCTCTGGTGGACACCTCACGAAGTTTGACCACCCCGTCTTTTAGCTCCTGTTCTCCCAGTATGGCCACCAGGGGGATGCCCGCCTCCTCGCAGTGCTGCAGCTGACTGAGAAGTTTGGGGTTCTTCTTGTACATGATTTCCGCCTGAAAATAAAAAGCATTTAACACATTACAGTCACAAACAACCAAGCGATGTTGCTACTCTTGACCAACAAAAAGAAGAGTGCAATCACTTGAAAGATAATCGTATCTAAAGCACACACCTTGATGCCAGCTTTCCAAAGCTCTGCAACCAGTTTGAGCCTCTCCTCCAGAAGGTTCTTCTGTGCAGATGCCACCATGACCTGCACCTCTGTGGTGCGAATCTTCTTTGCAGACGCCTAAACACAGTCGTTTAACAGTCACAGTCACTCTTAAGATGGCGCTGATGTCGCGGCTCACACACCTCAGCCTTCTGCTCCATGATGGAGAAGATCCTCTCGATGCCGATGCTGACACCTACACACGGAACTTTCCTGCCTTTGGGGTCAAACATGCCCACCAGGCCATCGTAGCGCCCGCCTCCAGCCACGCTCCCGACACTGACGCACTCGTCACCGGTGCCATTTTGAGCATCAGCGGCGACAGCCGGAGCACCAGCCTGAGCTAGCACGCCCTCGTAGATGATCCCTGTGTAGTAGTCCAGACCTCGAGCCAGGCTGAGGTCAAACACCACCTTGACGAGGACAGAGGAGCCACAGATAAAGCAAACATCTTCTCCCTAAGCACTTGCCATCATAACAACTGGAGGTAGCATCTCACCTTGTCTGTCGCCTGGAACACCTGCAGGTAACTGAAGAGCAGCTTAATGTCTGACAGACCAGCACAGGCCTGCTTACTCTGAGACATCTTAGGGTCCTGTAGTAGACGTTCTGCAAGTTCTATTCCTCCTAGAAATATTCAGCAACACATATTGTTATCTTGTGTGGAAACTAACAAAAGGGTGACATCATTAATTACATTTTTTATAAACATTTTATTTAGGGTTCATACTTCTTTCTTCAACATCAAGCATTTATTCAAGACTTTCAACGTGAATCTTTAGCATATTCCAGCAACATGCAGCCATAGTAACTTGTATATACATTTGATTCCTTAAATATCAAGTCAACGAAAATAAAGGTATTTGACGGATGACCATTTTCTCTTACAAGTGTGTCCAGTGTTTGGAAAGTTTCTATGTCAACTAGTTTAAAATTTAGTTCACCAATTTTAAAATTAACTATTTCAGTTCAAAATGTCAAAAGTTCCAAGAATGAACCAGTTCATAGTTTTTTTTAGCGCATATATAGCCACGGTCAGCAATTATTATATCTGTTTTAACATTACAAATTGTTAATTTAATTGTCATAAACAATTTACCATGTATTGTCCGTATTGTAAAAACAACACAACCATTGTATGCGTGTTGTTGTGCAATACAGTAGAGAATAGAATAAATGTGAATTAAAAAAAGGGCCTCTTACGTTCAAGTGGGCCTATAGAAATTAAATAACTGAAGAGTCTGAAAATTTCAACCCTAAGAAAAAGGGTTTACATTGAGGCAGAATTTGTGTCTATTCAGTCACAGTAAGGTAGGCGTGCAAGTATTCATTAACTATCGTTCAATGAACTAGTTCAGGGACAACACTGGTTGTGACACTAGAACTTACATACATATACCTACTCCAAATAAAATACATTTTGACAATGGGTGTATTTCTTGAAGTAATCACATCAGTCTCACCCTGCATACTGACGTACTCTCCAATCTGGTCCGCAGCCTCCTCAGACAGGCCTTTCTCGTTCACCATCTCCTTCCTCACTTCTTCCCAGGGCATCTGGGTACAGCAGCAATAAAAGTTTCACTTAAACTCAAACACAGACTGAACATTAGAACGGCAGGTCACACCTTATCTAGCTTGTCCACTGTTGAGCAGATGGTGCGGAACTTGTCGTCTGGAATGCCACACACGGCAAACATCCCATCAAGGATGCGTCTGTCATTGACCTGGAAAAAAAACACATTACAGATATTTTTGGCAATTCATATACAGTATATGGTGATGCTCACTCTTGACAGCAACACTCTGTAAAATGTGTAAGAGGTGTTCAACTTTCTTGTTCAAGAAGAAGGGACATGATATTTACAGACAAGGTGCTTTGATTATCCCCTGCTTCTTCACCAGTTACAGACTACAAATGTACAAGATTCAAGCTCCTGTGTCATGATCCAAGACTGTGTATGCCTCATTAGAATTATTTTATTATAACACATTTTTGTATTTTCCTTTGTGGAATTGAATATTCTGGTGGAGTGGAAGGTTTGAGTGTCCAAAAGAAAGTAGAAGTTCAACATTCCATTGCAAAGGTATGTCAACCCAAGTGATTGCAGAAAATAATAACATTACATTGCACAGCATAACTACCAAGCCTCACCTTGATTCGAAAGTCCCCGATGTCCAACTCGCTGAGAATTTCGTGGACAATTCGAAGACATTCAGCATCAGGAATCATGGCATCATACTGACCTGCTATGTCGAAATCCTAAAACATACAATCAATAGTTATATAGAATTTCGTGGCACACCATGAATCTCATTGCATGGCTTCCCCTTCTCTTTTTAAATGGTATTAACTTCCCCCACATTCCCACTTTGCTCTCCGCTTAAATTTTCTGAACCTTCATAGTTTCACCTCCTTACTTTGGAATAAGAGAGCTGCGTATGTTTCACTACTGTTCCATGTCAAGCTAATGGATAAGGTTCAGTAAAACAAAAGATGAAACCTCGGTTCAGGACTCTGTTTAAAATATTCTTGATTAACACTTTGACTTCTGCAAAAATATGATTTCATTTGAATGAATGAGGCACCATTGTTTGGTAAAGAGGTGTCCAATGACCTCACAGAGTAATAAAAACACGACTTACACACTGGTAAAACTCCCTGTAGCGTCCACGGGTCATGGCAGGGTTGTCACGCCGGTAAACCTTAGCAATGTGGTAGCGCTTGATGTTGGTTATCTTGTTCATGGCCAGGTAGCGAGCAAACGGGACCTAAAAAAGTCAAGTTAAAGAAAAGGCACAGTAACAGGGTGGAAAGCAAAACACCAGTAGTTAATGCCTGCATTCTTCAATCTCTTGTGATTAAACTAAATGATAATAAGAATGTTATTAAAGTAAATAACAATGATTTAAAACTCTTTAAGATTCTTCAAACACTAGTTAGACTAAATCTAAACTAAACAATTCATTTTAACAACCATTTTTATTTTTGTTATCACGTGACCCACGGTTCCATCAAGTAGTAAGACATTAAAGATATGGAACAAAGCTCCCACATTCATTCATTCATTCATACAAATGTGTGAATTAAAATCTTGCAGAGAAAGGATACAGTGAGATCATATCGTAGTGACAGCAGCTCTCCTCCTTGATCTTTCAAGTCATAGATCAGCTTTGAGTCCTCGCCATACTTTCCTGTTAATGTTTCCTGCATATGGAAAAAAGCCATCAAGGTTTGTTAAGCTCAGTAGTCTCAGTGACACTAGATGGTTCACCTCTTACCTTCAGCTCAAAAACAGGCGTGTCGATTGTTTCAGCTCCGTGGCGTTTGAAGCAGCTAACGATGGTGTTAAACACCTTCTCTCTAATGGCCATCTGCTTGGGGTTGTAGTCTCTTGTTCCCTAAAAAATACACACAAAGATGTTTAATAAGGCAAATAATATCTTAATGAAATGGGCTGATAAAGTTAATTTATGTTTTTTTTTTTGCATGGAGGATTCGGATGGTTACATTTTCCAAAATGTAAATATAATTTATTTTCAAACTTGCATTGCAAGTAATCAAAATGTTGGTGAATTTTCCATATCAAGTTCAAGTTCAAATGTATTATGATTGTAGAAGAGGCTAAATAGTGTCATCTGGTTCTGGAGCCACAGGTTGCTAACAGTATCTAACCAAATTGAATTTATTAAAAAATATATTCCTGTTGTTTTACATTTGAGATTTATTGCATACTATGGAATACCAATGAAGTAAACATCTGTATTTTAATTAGTTTATGAAATAGAAAAAGTTGATTAGTGGATCATAAATTAAATTAAATCAAAAACAAGAAATCCTACCTTTGCAGTTTTGAGGACAAAGTGATGCTTTCCATCATCCCCTATCTGAGCCTTCAGCTGCAGCAGTTTGGCCACTTCTTCATCAATCTACACGGACACGAAGGTGAGCATCAACGCCTTCAGTGAACGTACGTCATCTTGCCAAATAAACAACATACCTGCGCCACAGTTAGGGACGAGATGGAACGTAGAGTTGTGAAGGATGCAGAGCGTAGACGCAGCAGGGCGGAACAGGCACGGACACAAAACATGGTGCACAGGTTTATCCACCAGGGCAGAGGACGCAGGTACAAATGAGTCCCAGAAATAGAGATTATGTGCACGAGTGCATGGTCCGATGCAACGTCGTTCAGCGGATTAAAAAGTTGTCAGGTGTGGATCCCCGAGAGATGACAGCAGTGATGAAGAGAGAGCCAGTCATCCACAGTCAGGCAGGAAGAACAGGAGAAAAGTGGTAAGCAACCCTAGCACTAGGGGAACGGCGTGGCATCATCATCATCACAGAGGCGGAGGACAAAACATGAGATGGACCAAGTCAATCAAAGTCTCGAGCTGGTTAAAGCCAACACATAAACCATTTATTATCAGCATATAACATTCTTATGAAATCATTTTTTCCAGACATTTGTAGGGACTTGCTAATGTGTCTTTCACTGCCCTGTTTCCACTGGTAATTTGAGGTAGTATACATGGTTGAGATTAGAGCGGATGAATGATTTAAAAAGTTGTCAAAAACATTTGTAGCTCCCCTAAATTGTAATTTTATGTAAATTATTTTTTGAATCCAAATGTGAGATTGGGATTTTTTCATCTTTCAAAACATTAGTACAATAAGAAATAATAATAACTCTGATAGTTATGCCAATTGTGCTAGTCTAGCAATTCGGTGTACCGGTCATTGCCTGCCAAAAATTTCAAATTAAAAAAAAAGTGTTTGCTGCTGCAGCCACATTTGACCTGGTATTTTCCTTCATGGACAATAGCTGGTAATGACATACTTACTGGAAGATTATAGTGGGAATAATACTCTTTTCAAGTGGGAAAAAAATTGGTTGTTTGTAGTTCAATTAATAAGAGAAAAATAGATTACTTCTACTAGAAGCTTTAAAGTACAAATCTAAAACTAAACCTAAACTGGATAAAAATAAATTGACAATGGAGGTTGGCTAGCAGACCAATCCAATATATTGATACTTCATAGTTAATAACAGATTCTACGAGAAATGAAAGTTAAATATTAAATATGTGTCTCAGACACTGGCACAAGAATTTGCGCATGAATATAAAACATGGCCAAATTTTGTATTCTTTTTAATGCTTACAATCCTATTATTGCATCAGCATCAGCTAACGCGTGTTTTGCTCTAGGTAAGAACGTTTAAAATATATATTATGAGACAAATGTGTTAATAAATAGTTTAAACTGTCACTTATCTGCTCAATATTTTCATTCTGACTAACAGATGTACCCGTTGAAACCATTTGCTAAAAAGATGACGCAACAACAAGCAACTCCTGATATAATTATAGCTGAATTATGTTGATTGAAATAATAAGTTATTAAAAATATATCGATTAATATAGTTTATATATTTTGCTTAGTGAATTGCCTACTTTTAGCTTGAGTCTTTCAAATAAATCCATCAACGTCATTTTCAATACTACACTTTCAACTACATGACACAGGGACCTGTCGTGGATACACATCAACACATGCTGAATATTGACAAATTGAATAATACATTTCTTTAATTTAAACTAGTTTCTATTACGAAGGTTTCGTATTAGCAGCATGTTCACCCTCATGTCTGCTCATATGCTGTCGGTACATACCTGCTCTTTACTGGCCTTCTCTGACTTCAGTTTACGCACCACTTCTCCCTGCAGCTTGATGGCATCTTGTACCTGAGACTTGTCTTCCATCTTGTCTCAGAGAAATGACAATAAAAGACGTCCTCGCGGCTAACAGCACAGTCAGTGCTACACTGATCGCTACCGGTGTCGGGAGACGTCACTTCCGGTCAGGTTGCAGGAAGTTTGTTTCAATACACGATTTACATGATTTTTCCTGTTTGGGTTTGTCTCTGTTTCTTTTATTTATTCATTGGCGTTTTTGTTATTTTATTTGGTGTGGGTGTTGTGTTACACATATTAATCAGACCAACTGAAGTAGTACATTATTATTGGTCTTGTGTGTCTAATTTATTGCAAAAGTATTTTTTATTATAATTCCCGATGGTCTGGTAAATGTCTAAATTGTTTTGGAAAAATGGGTTTAGTAAAATATATTTTCAGCGTCACTACAGTTAATCCACAGGGACAAAACACAAGAACTGCAAAAATGAAAAAATATAAAGATATACTATAACTTAGTATATGATCTGTTCTTAAAAGAAACAATCGAGTCGAAACCAATTGGATCACTTGTGAGCTCTCAGCTCTCAGTACTAATATCAAGTATATATTGATCAAAATACAGAATAAATTCAATTAAGCAGTACACTTGAATAATTTAAGTATTAACCCATGTTATAAATCTACACGTTCCAGATAATTTAGCAGTGTATTGCAGATTCAAGTTTACTGTAAATATTTTCTGTCCTCATTTGCACAATTCCATTAAAAAGACACATACTAACTTATTCATATGTAGTATATGACACGTATACATATAGTATAATTTTACAAGCTTAATATTATAATTATAATTATAATTATTATTATTATTTCTGCAGAAGATGACCATAACTAAAAGTGCTGGAACCACCATATGTTACAAATTTGGTTTGTCAATGATGTATGGCAGTCAAACTTGAGACCGGTTTTATTAAGGCTATATTTTTTTATGGATTAACCTCAAATAAAAACACAGACCAGTTAAAATACTATTGTGAAATACATTTAAAAAAAATGTTAACAACTTTGGCGGATTTTGCAACAAGATGGTACAATATAGAGATTTTTGTTATACTCATTTCCATTATTTTACCGTGTTTTTATGTAAATGTGACCGCAAAGAGCATCAAGAGTCACAGGCTAATGTTACTTTGCAGCAAATCTGGTCTTTTTTCTGATTAAAATACTACAACAGAAATATGTTTTTATGTTTGTTTTACGGCCTGGTATCATGTGCCTTTCGGACCAGTAGCTGAAACCGGGCCAGCGTTTGGAAACCGCTGTTGTATACAATTAAAAAATAAACTCTCTTGACCATTTCTTCCACCATCTCAAGAGGTATATTAAAAAATGTGGTATTTTCTTAGAAGAACAGCTGCTAATAAAAAAGCTAATCCACAAGAATGTTCAGAATTATGTTTTTCATCATGTCCTTGGTTACGCTACAAAGGACTTTGAACCGTTTCCAAATATTGTGCAGCGGAAACGGCGACTGTCATGACCAAAGTCCATCTTAGTGAACGAGGGATGAACATTTCAGTGAGTATCACAACATTTAAATGATTTTGCTTCGATATTAAGGTTAATATTGCATTCTTGACTATTTATGTTATATATGACCATGCACATCTATGTTTTCTGCTGGTATATTTGATGCAATTCCTACATAACACGTGGTAAAAAAACAAAAACGAAAACAAATCATAGATACTGTATACGTATATAATTGTTTTTTATTTTTTTGTAAGTAAAATGTCTTTGGCTGAAGAAAAAGTCAGACATCCAAGGGATAATGACGAAATAACAACATTTTGGAATGCGTATATGGTAATTGAACTCTTTCCACTTAATGCTTTGCCCTCAGAGTCCAGCCAGCATGGAACTACAGTCTCCTCCTCCTGGTCTGGAGAAAGAGTTCAAGACCCTCTTCACGGCTGAATGCTTGCAGTTCCTCCATGAACTCATCTCTACATTTGACCAGAAGGTGGATCAGGTACGTTTAGATTTACTGTAAACCCTGAAATGCTACAGACCAAGTGGTATCTGTTCACATTGTATATGAATGGTTCAAGGTGCATATGTCTTTGTCACAGATCTTACAATTGCGAGTGTCCAGAAAAGTTCACCTGGACCTCTCAGGTGAACTGCCTACCTTCTCTAACACTCCCAGCAGTGTCAGAGGAGATGCCAGCTGGAGAGTTCTACCAGTTCCTGAGCGACTTCAAAGAAGACACGTCGACATCGGCGACCTTGCTCCATGTGACACTAATCGTTTTTTGAAAGCTCTCAAGTCACCTGCTCAAGGCATACAGGTAAAGGACAAGTGTAAATACTTCTAGTTCCTAGCTGATCTGTTTCTCCTCCTTCCTTCTCTGTCATTATACTGGTACTATAGCTACTTTCGAACTACGTCTACTCTTCACGGGTGACAGTACCATTGTTGACCTGTGACACTGCAGGGATCTCATGACAGTTATCCTCCTATTGTCATAGAAAAGATACATAAGATTTCGATTTTTTTATTTTATTTTCTCTATTGCTTGATTTAACTTGAACATGTATTAACATGAAAATAAAACCTAAAACTGACTCAACAAGAACAATTTGTTTTAGTTTCCCAAAACATACAGTATGTACTGTATATGCATAAAATGTGTAACTGCGAATTTTATAATTCACAACATTGCAGATAGATTATTTCGACACTAGAGGGAGCCAGAAATACATATTTTAACATACTTATATTGGCTTTTTAAATATTTGTGCAACTGCTTTTAGAAGAATATCGAACATCTGTCACATTTACACACTGAGCAGACTAAAGGTGTTTCCGAAAGTTTGCTTTGGTATTGTGATATGCAATCAGGGAAAGGGTGTTAAAGTTCTATTTAACTATTTTCATTTTACTATTGCTTAATTTGAATTGTCAGCATCGTGAACTACATATGTTGATTAATCCATTCAAAATTCAAGAACACATTTATAGCAATGTTGTGTTAGAGTTATCTTGGTTTGTAGTGTAGCTGAATGCTTAAGAAGACATCCCTTTGAACAGAAAAGATATAAGAAGTAAAAATAAAAAACTTTAAAAAGTATAAAAATCTTAAATCCAAAAACTTCTCTTGTTTGTTCAGGTGGACTTCGATGATGGAAACTGTCCTACATTCTACAACCAGATAAGAGGCATTCATAATGTGTACAAAGCTGTTCACAATCAATTATTTGGTAATCTCGCTGCCTTAAATGCTTCACTCACTCACAAACAAATGTCTTCTAACTCTGTGTTCTGGTGTCTGCAGATGTTCCACACATATCTCAGGCACCAGTGCTGATGCTCCGTCCCCGGGCCTGGAACATGTTAGAGAGTAATATGATGGTAGGAGCAGGAAGTGAACCGCTGGCTCAGCAATATTCAGAAAAAATGAACAAGTATCATTCAAGTGTTGATTAGTTATCTACGTAGAACATCTTAACCATTGAGTTATCTTGTGTGAAAGGTGGAGGGGAAGCAAGTCCCTGGTCCACTCTTCGACTTTGGACTTCTGATGTTTCATTGTGGGAAAACACTGCTGGACAACAGGAGTGGACCTTTTTTCTACTTGTCTAAAGTAGAGTGTGACACACACACACACACACACACACACTAACTAATACACACAAACAAACCTGTGTACATACACACAAACAAAAACTTAGTTACGCAAAAACACAACAACAAAAACTGTGAACACACACACTCACTCACGTACAAACAAACACAAATCTGTGCACAAATACACTAACACACACTCACACTTACTAACACACACATACAAACAAACCTGTGCACAAATACACACAACATAAGCACAAATATAAACACAATCCGGCACACATTCGTACAGACTCACACACACCTGTGCACCTAAACTCACAGGCACACACAAATGAATACACTTGAATACCTCCACACACACATAAACAAAACGCTGCACACATCTTAACACACTCACACAAACCTGCACACATTTGCACATACACACACACAAACATGAACAAATGTGCCAGACACTTATTTGAACCTGCACACATGTACACACAACCACACAAGTATTCCTTCTCATGAAGAAAGAATCTCACTGACATTCTCAGTGACTATTGCAGGTGGAGAGCTACATGGAAGCCAGATTATGGAACGATATATTTACATGGACTCAAAAAAAGGTAAACAATTATGAATCTCTTGTCTAACTTAGAGACAATACAACTTGGTCTTTTTTGCTTTGCCTGTGTGTGTCTATGGCATCATGTGTGTGCTTGTGTATGTTCATTTGCAGCTGGGTCTTCCTGTGGGCAGCATCAAGGCCACAGTTCTGATTGAAAACATCTTGGCTTCATTCGAGATGGAGGAGATCCTCTACGAGCTCCGACTTCACTCTGCAGGTCTCAACTGTGGGATCTGGGACTACTCTGCATCATTCGTCAACAAATTTGGTGAGTTTGACACACATACGTACCACGGAACAACTTTTCGCACTGACATAATGTACTCCTTCTTACAGTTTTTTCTTAAATAGTTATTTTCTTGTGTTGGGTTTTGTGCTGATGACTTCAACAACTTTTTGACCAACCAGTGGCAGTTAGTCGACATCACCTTTTTTTGTAGGCTTGGCTCGCTTAGAACCAGAGCTAAGGCGATTTCTCTGTAGTTCTGGGACTTAGCAATTTCATCTTAATGGTATCAGTGCCTAGTATATGTAGAGGGACAACAACCAACATGAAAAGATATGAGCTCTGTATGTGACATTATATCAGAATATCATGTAGAACTTCCTTGTTATATTATGTTTTTTGCATTGTTTGATGTCCAGGTAACAGGCCAGCTTTCCTGCTGCCTGACAGAAGTAAATATGTCAACATGGAGAAGCGCTTCCTGCGCAGCTACATGGACCTATTGGTTCAGACGTGTCACCGCAGGGGGGCACTTGCTACAGGAGGCATGGCTGCTTCCCTACTGCCCCAGGACCCCTACAGTGACTCCCACAAGACAGTAATGGCCATGGTCACCCGGTAGGTCTTCTGGAACATTTCCTTTGTTGGCTGTGATCCCAGATTCAATTACTTTGTGTTATCAATCATCATTTAAGACTTTTGAGAACTTCTATCTTAGCTTTTTTTTTAATACGTTCCTTCCATCTTGTCCTCTTCCTATCAATCCCATTGCATTACTGTTTGAACCAGACTTGGACTGATAAAATACATTCGTTACACATTCGCATTACGTTCATATACACTATGACTTAATTATACTGTTCTCGCTAACCAAAACATTTTGTTTCCTACACTGTCCAGCATCCATTTTCTTACACATTTATGTAAGTTTTTTTTTTTTTTTTAACTTTGTGTTCAGACAGAAGATGTTGGAGATTCAGGCTGGTGTGGATGGGTTCATGGTCTATGACCTGAACCTGATAGAACCCATGCAAAAGGTGAGCGGTGGTTATAATCTGCTTGTCTTCATCTTCCTCCACTTATCCGGGTTTATTGATTTTGTTTGCAATCTTCCTCAGCTGTTCAAGCTTCACACTGAAGGTGATAACCAGCTATACCAGCTTCGTCCTGACATCAGGATCACTGCTGAGGACCTGCTGTCCATTCCATCGGTCAGTGAGGCACAAATGGAGATGTTTCATCAGCACCTTAACATCGATAGATACTTGTTCATTTTTGGCCTCTCCGAGTCCTATTGTTAATTTCATACGACTCAATGGTTCTTTGCCGAGGATCACCAATGTAGAGATAGATTAAGCTCAGTCATCTGAGTCACAGAAATATTGATTAATGCTTAAGGTTTTCATTGAGGGTCAATACACTTTTTCGGTGCTAAGAAAGCTAAATGACTTTCCTTATCTGCCAGGGTGGGGTCACTCTGGAAGGTTTGAAGTACAACATTGCAGTTGGAGTTCTGTTTATTCAGGCCTGGCTTTCGGGTGAGTCCTGGTGGGTGAAGCAGGAAGTGCAAGTCAAGTTGACCCTAATCATTTTCTCTGTAGGTGAGGGTCATTTTTTCTACAGAGGCAAAGTGGAGGATTCAGCCACAGCAGAAATTTCACGATCTCAGGTCAGTATCACAGGGTTGCTATCAGGCCGCAATCCCACATCATTAGACTTCATTGATACCAATGAAAACAATTGGGCAGCAGGGAGACACAGATAGAATTATAATTATGTCATAAAATGTATCACAGTGCAAAATCAGCTGGTCTGAGTTTTACGTTGATCCGTTTTCATGTTTTCATAAAAAAATATTGTTCCATTACAGTGAGAATACATTCATTTAAAACCCACAATGCTGTTCATGTAAGGTTTGGCAGTGGATCCGTCACCAGACTAAGATGGAGGATGACAGCAGGACAGTGAACAGGCAGCTGGTTACAGATCTCACGCAGCAGGTGATGATGCAGCTCCGGCAACCTGGCATACCTGACAGGTTAGGAACTCATACTTCAAGAGGAATCTTCGGAATAATGCTTTCTGTTAACTTGGCTGAATAATGTGATTTTTTTTTTCTCAGGGTTGAGCGAAGGCTGCAGACAGCAGCCAACATGTTCCTTGAAGTGGTCCTGAAGAGAGACTTTCCAGAATTCATCACCACCTACCTGAGTCAGGAACATACATTTCTGAGCTGCCACACAGCTGGGAAAGGGGAACAGGCCAAACTGTGAACATTCAAAAGCTAATAAATTGGTACTTTACAGCATCTTCATTATCAACTGAGAGCATTTGTCATTTTGAACTAGAAAAACACTCAATCAATTGTTTATAAGTTGTTTTTCATTTTAGTTCCTTTTAGTTTATATTTAACAAATAGGCATTGTCTCATTGACACTTGAATGGACATACCTGGTGTTCATATTTTATTCTAAAATGTGTTTATTTCATGTTCATTTTAGATTATTTTAATTCTAGTTCTAATGCGTTAGTATACTCTAATGAATGATCGTATTATTTTATTTGAAAGCGTTTAATTTAAATTGTTCTCGCATCTCTGAGAAAGAAATGCTAAATATAAATCTGATTTAAAACCTATATCAGTCCGTCAACCCCGCACCGCAAACATGCATAACGCACACCAATCCAATAGATGGCGGTAATACCCCTGTAGGCTGCTGCCACTCGCCACGAAGGACGAAGAAGATCGTTTGGAAAGGTCTGCCAGGCAGTGTAATCGATTCCTGAGCTGCTGTCTGGGACGTGGAAGTGTTTTAAAATGTCGTTGCTACGGTTGTTTTCTCGGGCCGTGGTTGCTAACAGAGGTAAATAAAAGGAACACAAACAGTTTAATGGGTAGGAAACAACCCCGGTGTCATACAAATCACAGGGTTCCTGGTTATTGTCGCGACTGACCTTAGCTTAGCGTCGCAATGTTATGCTAACGTTGCAGCTACATGAACGTTGATGAAGTGTTATTCCAAACTTAACTTGTTTCTATTATGCGTTTCACGGTATCAAGTGGTCTTCTGTAAACTTGTTCAATTTGATTTTAGACATTATTGCTGATAACTATTCTTCGATGTCCCCTAATATTGTTGTTGTTTGTGCTCAGCTGGGTCCAGGTCCATGTTTACAAGTACCAAGCGTGACACTGCCAACCCAAACTGGATCGCTGTGGGTGCAGCCTATGGGACTTCTGTGGCTATTTGGGCCCTGGTCAGTTACACATACGATAAAACTCTACCTTTATTAATTGCTTATATATGGAATGATGCCATTATAGTTATGAGTGTTTAACTTGTGTGTTCTTCCTTCTTCAGCTCTTCCAGCAGCACAGCAGGCATTTAGAGGAATACAAAGAGAGAAACGGCCTGGAGTGACCTTCTATCCCCTGTAACTATATCTCTATCTAATTGTGTTGAGTGAGACTATATCAATCATAAATGCAACATTTCTTTTGATCTGAATTTAAATATCAAATATATATTTCTGATATTCAAAACTTTTTCTCTCAAATATTGTTCACAAATCTGTTTAAGTAAGTTGTAAATAAGTACATGTTATTTGTAAAAGTGCCTTTCTAGAGCAGGGTCACAAAGCGCTTTAACAATCAAAAACAATACACAGTTAAAATATATACTTTAAAAGGCCAGGACACATAAAACAAACACAGGATTCACCAAATAATAGGGAAAAGCCTGCACAAATAAGAATTTCTTAAGATGTTTCTTGAAGGAGTCAGTAGATCCATCAAGCACAGAGGGAGAGGAAGATTGTTCCAAAGCTTAGGAGCAACAGCAGTCAAGTCTCTTTGCCAAGATACACCTCCAGTTTCAGAGGGCAGATGCAGTTATGCATGGAAGTGTCTGGACACCTTCTTTACCTAAACATCAAGATGCCAATTTGACAGCATGATTATTGCACAGGCCACAGTAAGCAAACACTTACACAACACAAGCGCAGTTTTCTCTCTTACAAATCATGTAATAAAATGTTTAGGCAAATATTTAAATCCGGTTAACTTTTATAAGTCTTTAACAGAGAGAAGATAGAATATATTTTTAAAGTCTGAAATCAAATATCTGAATGGAAAAACATGCATTTTAACAAAATATTGATGTATATGCAATACAACTATTGCTGCATGATTTATCTAATCGCAATCATAATGTATTAAAGAACTATGGTTGACCGATCATGACTGTGCTTCTGTAATGCAAAGTTGCAAGTTTATTTTAACCCCATTTTAGGGACTTTGGCCAGCCTTAGGCTTAGCAGTAAAATAGTTAATAAGGGTTTTGTTGTGCCACATATGTTGACATTATATTTGAAAACATAATTTGAGGGAAATAAATTGACTTTGCTTCTGAATGTCTGTTTGTATTGATATATGTAATTATTGGTAACTTTTCAATTGATTTGTTGTTTTTTTCTCTCTATTATAGGTCCGGACTTGCCCATTACAAGTTTCCTCTTCCATTCTCTGATTCTTATTGGAAATAAATGTATATGTTGTGAATAAGACAATATTTGACTTTCACATTTTCTGGATGATTAATGCATGATTTTAATAGTAGTTTATTTGCGGTACAACAGTATCAGACTTTGAGAGCATCACAGCGGTCAGTGGCTGAGAAAAACCTCTGGTTATCTTGTGAAATGTGCTGAAGAACACATTACGCATGGCTGACCATTGTACACTGGGAATGAAACTCCTTTAAAGGGCAACTAATGTGTTGATTTGATTGTCTCTTAAATTGAAAACACTTTGTTTTTCTAGAGAGAAATACTGTTTACCATAACAACACCCTCTGTGCTGTGATTCGTCGAACATAGATGTTTGTCACCGCACATCGTCAAACCTGGAAGTCTTCACCTCCAATGAACTTGTTGTATAAACAAAGTGGGACATGATTACAGCTAACATCATAGTATGCGCCGCTTTCGTAACCTCTTGTTTGCCGAGATTTCAGACGGGGGAGAACTTTATGAAGTAAAAATTTCTTAACAAAGAATCATCATCATCTTCGAGAGGAATAATAATTAAAATAGTGTTCAGATAAAAGATCTCGGGTTTTGAGCCGAAAATTAGACCAGAAGGCAGAAGGAAAACGAGGGGTTGCTGGATCTACTGAATTTCTTCAGTTGGAGGTAACTGTCACATGTTACAAAAGCAGATACCCAGTGCGCCCTAAAATATTTGACTTTTCGATATACAATTGCAGTAAAAGACACTCTTAAGACAGAATGACATAGAATCAATAAACACAAACATAGATTTATGTAATAATGTATATGCTATTAACTGCTGGTTAACAATAGATATTGTACAAAATGTATCAAGAGTTTCTTATCTTATGCCTGCTGTATATATAATAACAAAAACAATCGTGCTAGATAGACTGATGAAAAAAGACGTTGAAATTGTCGTGGATATCATCCTACTAACTAAATATTTGTAAATGTAAGTAAGTAAGTAATTTTTATTTGTATAGCGCTTTTCTAGACCAGGGTCACAAAGCGCTTAAACAATCAAAACAATATTCAATAAAGTATATACTTTAAAGGGCAAGATAAAACTGATGACACAACAGGAGTTCCAGAAAATCAAGGAAAAGCCTGAACAAATAAAAACGTCTTTAGATGTTTCTTGAAGGAGTCAGTAGATCCATCAAGCGCAAAGAGAGAGGAAGATCGTTCCAAAGCTTAGGAGCAACAGCCTGGAAGGTTTTCTCTCCTCTGGTCCTGAACCGTGTGCGTGGAACCATCAGTAGATTCTGATGCACAGACCTCAGAGCCCGAGCTGAGGTGTAAGGCTGGATCAGATCAGTGATGTAAGGAGGAGCTTGACCATGAATACTCATAAAGTAGGGAAATATGCTCATGCTGAGGAAACAAACAGATAATAATTGATGAAAAATAAATGTGAAATATGAGTTACCACCTTTTAAAAAAAAAAAAAACAACATCAATTAATAGGTTTGTATCGTAAATTTAATGTATTGTCTTTTTTCCTATAATTTATATACTCCAACCGCCTTCTGTTCAAACTGCTCAATGTTTAAAATCACACACCGATGTCTCGCGAGAACGGGATTTCTGCGTCACCACTGTCCGCCTCCTCACTTCCCCCTCCTTCAAGTCACGTCTCAGTTCGACTCCGAAGCTCGAATAAGCGATGTTTGCTGTCAGATCTGCCTTGCTCAAGGGTGGGCCATTGGCCCGGACAGCAGCTAAAGGGCTCCCTAGTGGTAAGTATCAAAGTTGTGTGTTTCCTACATGGCTGGAGCCTCGAGTAAGAAGACAGAGTCCCGGCTTGTTCACCGTCGTCCTGTCCATGGGCTTGTCAATGACATGGAGGTTATCTAGCCGTGAGCAGCAGCGTCACACCAGGAAGTGTCATGTGGTTGTTCAGTGAAGTGTCGTAGCGTTTGTTTACTTGTGTGATTGTTTGACCTTTGTCACAAAAATCAGATTCACTAGCTACAGTAGGTCCTCTGCTTTCGGTCGCATTTGTGACGTAGATCCACTACACGCATGCGCACGTCATTGTTTTCATATCTAGCACATGCGCGAGTTGTTTGAAATACAGTATTTAAAATACGAATGATGACGTTTTTGTTATTTATTAGTACGCGTTGATGACGTTACTTTTATTAATGTGGTTAATGATCTCGATTTAGTTGGTTTATTATCAAGTTGTTATACTGGAATCTTAATTGTTCTTCTTTAAATAAATATAAATGTCATTCATTTAAATCACGAGTCATCAAACTATTTTAAAACAGAACACATTGCTCAGATTACTTTAAGATCGGAATTTGGCTCTTGTGTTCAAACAATTATGTATTATTATTATAAAGCTCTTGAATAAGGACTTTAATTAGACTTGTCACAATCCTAATAATAATAAGTATTTCAATTTCATTTACATGACTTTAATCCACAATAGTTACAAACGAACATTATTCAAGATATGTATTTATGACCCAACAGGTCCACAGATCCGGGATAACAACATACACCGGCTTACTACCATCTATTATACACTCTGGGCTCAAGTCTCTTATCACACAATTCAACCATAAACTCTCTCCTGTGCTTGTGTATGTGGTCGACGCTTTGGCTTTAATCACTTTTTCTGAGTCGTACTTCATATTCAATTTTCTTTTTCAACATAACAATAATACTTCACGTTTATTAATATTACTTCATGTGGTATTTTCTATTACGGGCTACTTCTACGAGGGCATTACTGGGACGAGGCATTTCATTCTTGTCTATTTATCTTGAGTATTGTTGGGGGTCTAAAGACAAGCCAGTGGTAATTTAACTTGAGGTTTCTTATCTGCTTTCCCACTGATGCCAATATATGGCTTGTATCGTCTTTTAAGTGTATTCAAATATTGTAGGATTTTTTTTTCTCTTGTATGCCATGTCTTTTCCTAACAACTGGTGTTGCTTGTGTTACAGCTGTGCAACAACGTCAGATGTCAGCAGTTGCTGGTCAAACTAACAATCTCATCGCCTGCGCTGTGCTATGTGGAGGAGCGATGATTGGAGCCGTTGCTGTTGTGAGTCATCTTTTGTTTCATCCATGTTGTATCATGGAGCCTCTACATTTTGTTTGTTTAGTTTAAAATTACAAATTACAGCGGGCAGATGTCCTCAGTAGTATGGAGGACATTCCATAAAGTTTTTAAAGTCAGGATTTGGCTAAATTTCTTTTACAAAAACACAATTTAAATTCAAGTGGTTCAGAAGCGAGTCAATTGGACTGTGTTTGTGTGTGAAGACCATTCTACTCTCACCCGAGAGGCTTTTTTTCAATTCCAGACGAAGATGAAATGTCTTCCTAGAACTCTTCCTAGAACTTCCTAGAATGTCTTCCTAGAAACACAAAATTTGAACGTTTCTTTCTCCCAAAGCTTTTCAACTTCTTGTTTGTTTTTTTAATTTTTCTTTCGTCATTTATAATTGCAAACCTTGTTTATTCAATTAAACCTTATACAAGTTCTTGTCTTCTCTTTGATCTATGTTTCTCATAGTCTTACAACATGGTGGTCACGGACAACGCCAAATACAATGCTCGTATTGCAGAAGTTAATGCCAAAGCCAAGCAAGAATGGTCTCCCAAACCATGGCCCCCAAAGCGTGAGTGACCAACATTTTACACCTTTTTGCACATTTAAAAACGGACATCATAACAAAGTTTTGGTCCTAATCATTTTATGCTGTTTTGTTTGAGCATGAAAGCCATCAAATTAAAAATGTGAGATGATGTGTGAAATGGCAAAACATTCTTAATGCATCTGCTATATGAATACAGGCTAACAATAGGTTTGAGTATATGTTATGAATGTTTACATTTTTGTGTCTTTCATCTACAGCTGTTGATGAAGAATAGAAGGCATGTCCAGGAATACAAAACGGCTGAACTGCCCTTTCCTGTAACTATATCTCTATCTAAGAACGATATATTTAATGTTATCTTCAGGCCCTTTTTCTCTCAAATTTTGTTCACAAATCTGTCTAAATCCACAAAAGAGATGCCAATCTGTTAGCATTATTATGTGTGATTATTGTTGGGGCGGGCAACAGTAAATGATCACTTCAAATTGCATCACAATTTCAAAGATGTAATTACATTTCTAAACTATGATTATACTGTTTCACAATATGTACACAACTGTAATACAAATATAATGACTGATTTTAACTGTTTGAATGCCTTGTCTAGGTTACTTTGTGGAATTTCTTGACTTTTTAATGGATTTGTGGCCATCAGTTTTGTTGTGCAGAAGTCATGGTAATACACAGTCTGTTAGAATTTATACTTTGACAAGAATCAAGCAGTTAAATTAAGACAAATAAGTGACCATCATTATATTAAGAAACAAAGGTCAGCCTAAATTGCAAAAACCTTGTCTGAGCCTCTTGGATGTGTCCAAACCTTTGGTCTGTACTGTACATCTCTTAAAATTAGTATCTTTGAAAATCTTTGAGAATGGAATTAATATAGTAAGAAGTTGAGACTTGACTAAGAGTTTTAGCTCCACCTACATCAATATTTAAGGTTATAGAAGAACTTACTAGATGCTAGTCACCATAGACAAGTTAGGGGAAAAAAAACATGAGACAAGAAATGTGTCAAACTGTCCAAATGACTTTTTACTGGAGTTCCCTGTTGTCCAGAAGGAAGTGTACAGGTTTAAAAATGCACAACAAGGTACATTTATTGGCCACCAGGCTTTAATGCATCCTTTTGGCCAAACCACACACACATTTTCACTAAATACATTTGCCATTTTCTAGATTGATGAAAATAATGCGTGTTGCAGTATCCAGCAAAGAGGGTGCTCCATCTTTATAGAATTTAAATTGAGGAGTTAATTATTGTTAAAAATAAACACAACACTATTCTGATTTAACAGTTTAGTGCTGTTTCATTATTGGGCTTATAGTCCTGTAAATGTATCTATGATGTTTTTTATAGTTTGGTAGTTTAGGTTGTTGTTTTTATGTAGTGTTTGTTCAGAACCGAGGGGTTTCCTCTGGCTCCTGCCCAGGGACTTAAGTTCTAGATACAATTATGTCACAGCTTTATAGCATTAGACTCTCTTTAAATAAAAAATAAATAAAAAACTAATGATCATAATCTAAAAACAACATTTTGTTGTTCTTCACATGTTTACATTGGATTTGTGAACATCATTTGAGGAAATTTTGCTTTAGTTTGTATGTCAGCAAAAATGTTTAGATTTTTGTGTGTAGTTGGTGAATGTGTTATTGATCTGTTGTCTTTTCTCCTCAGGTCTGGACAAGTTTCCTCTTCCACTCTCTGATTCTCATTTCAAATAAATGCATATGTTGTGAATTTGACTTTTCTTTTTATTTCTTTTCATTTTGATTTCTTATGAGCCTCTGACTTCAAAGTAAGACAATGTTGACCAACACCCGATGAAAAGCAAAACAGACTGCGGCTGTTTCCATCAACCAAATGTTCCAAATATTCTGTGATGGATGAAAACTCCAGTAAAAGCATGTGAAAATGTCTACCTAATAAAACAGAGCTCAGAACTAAAAAAAATCCTGAGTAAGGATTTAAGGGATAACTGGTTTGGAGAAGCTGAACATTTGTCACAATATAACGTCTAAATGGATTATTAAAAAACACAACCATAAAGTAATAACGGGTTAACAAAACAACATACAGCAGAAAAGGAGTTGACCAACAGTATATTCCAGCTTATAGTTAATGCATTTAAAATTGGTTTTAAATCCATTCTGATGATCCCTTCATGACAGCCAAATCATCTTTGTAGGATGGAGGCAAGTGTGACTCCCCACATTACCTCTCATAGGACAGTACTTGCGCAGGACTGAGCCAATCAGAAACGGGGAAGGAAGGGCGAGAAAGTGTGCCACTGTAATGAAACAAGGGGTTTAAAAAAGACACGTATGATTTCTAAGCCTATACACCGACTTCTCAGATCAACAGCACTGCAGGATATATTACATTCACCACGGTTCTACTTCATATTGGTGCTCTGCCCTCTAACCAATAGCGAAGCTGTTAAAGGGCGGAGCACCAATTCGTAGAACCTGAGATTATGATAGATAACTCAGGGGTTCTACTTCATATTGGTGCTCCGCTCTCTAACAGCTTCGCTATTGGTTAGAGGGCTTCGCACCAATTCGTAGAACCTGAGATTATGATAGATAACTCGGGGGATACATTGAATACTTACAATTCAATCAATTTATTACCAATCACTGTCTATATCATGGTGGATATCAGTGTTCATGGAGGACAATCACAGAGTTTGCTGTTTTAATAAAATAAGTCCTAATGACCTCATGCTAGGAGCTGTTTAAGGCTGAAACCTGCAACCTTTTTTGTGGGCTTTTCTTATTTAACGTGTTTGTTTCTATGTATATCATGCATATTCGATATGTAAACTCTTAATATGTTAAGGTTAAACATTTGAAATCACACTAGACTAAAATGTCCCAAATGTGGGAAGAGTAAAAAGGTTTATAAATAGTTTAGTTAAATGAAAACTCACAATAATGACATTTGACTGTGATGGTAACATTATGATTGATTTTGACACTACTTATAGCTATAATTTATGACTTTATTTAAAGCGCGTCAGTGGACGCGCGACCTTGTGTCAGTAGTCGCCTCTCATACAGTGCAGGGTATAAATGCGTGACGTCTCGACTCCTCCTCTTCCTCGACGTCGTCCACCGGGAGCCTCCACTGTCACTCATCCCGCTCTGCTGACTGCGCGAGGTTTTGCTACGAAGCAGCGATGTTTGCCTGCAGGTCTGCCCTCCTAAGGTGCGGGTCTGTGACCCGGAACGCAGCGTCCAGGTTTCCTCGTGGCGGTGAGTGTCGCGCGTGGATCCAGTACACAGTGTTCTTGTTCACCATCTTGCCCTCCTGCTCACAGGTGTGTCGATGACAGCGAGGTTTTTTTTTTGAGAGCACAGAAGTATGATATCAGGGGCTCCTGACCGTTAAACTTGAAGCTTTGAAGCATTTATATCTACTTTAGTGGGTTCATGTGTGACCTTCACCGGCTGCAGCGTGTAAACATGGCTGCTGGTCACGTGGTGTGCCTGTATGCCGTGGCGACTGTGCAGGATTTACGAACATGCAGTTATTTTTAAAATGGATTTATCTACTTTACATCTCATTTAACAACAAACAAGAATAAATTATTCTACACCCCCGAACTTGGGGTGCAAAGAAAAAGAACAGTATGTTCTTGGACGTATGTATATAGAACTTTTTTTTCTTATTTTTTTTGAATGGAACAGCTTCAAATGTACTTAAAATGTTGTACTCATTCTCCACACCTTAAATTGTAATTTGCTCCAAAATCCTTTAATTTTAAGATACTACAGGACCACTCCTTTGTGGGTTTCTATTGTAGAAACTATGGTAGTTTTTTTTTTTTCTTTTTCAGACATTTCAGTGTGTAACTGTATGAAAGATAAGATCGATGTTTGACCCTGACAGGTTTTATAAATGCAGATAAAGTTTTTTAACTGCTCATTACAATATTTTAATTTAAAATACACAATTGTTTTATCTTGAACAATTAAATATAATGTTTTTTTTAACAAATTATTTAATACTTTTACACCAATTAATGGACACCTACGTAAGAATCATGGCATCACAAAGATTAGACTCATTTATTATTTAATACAAAACTATAATTCTAATATATTCCTTATCACAACTAAGAATAAGAAGAGAAGCATGACGTGACAGAACCAAACTGCAGGCCCAATTCCCACTTCTACGATGGAGCCTGTCAGTCACTAAGGTAGTCAATACTGTCAACCAAGGCTGGGGAGAATAAATCCACAACAACGGAAACAAGATATTCAGTTGAACTTGACCCTTAGGCAAACTAAAGAGTACAAGGTTCTATTACTCCTTGTGTTGCCTCTGAGTAAAGGTGAATGACCCTCATGGCTGCCAGAAATGCATTCGCAGTGACGGTTCGCTCTTGTATTTGTCGCGGTCCGTTTTGACGATGCGAAGAAACTGCGGAGTATGCGGAAAATAAAGGGCAATGGGAGGATTCGTCTGTCAACAAGTGCCATGAATTCCAGAATTCATTCTTATCACACTTGGCACAGTACGAAAGACGACTTGACCTTGTGGTCTTTTCCGTTTCTTGTACCTACTTTTAGTTTATATTTCATTTTATGATGTTCACTTGTGACTTTCTAGTTTATTCATGCATTTGCCTATTAATGGTAAAAGGAAATAATTGTTGGATCAGTCACTTTAACATTAATTTTCATTTTATATATTTGGATATTGCCTATTTGCTTATTTATTTTAATTTATATATTTTTTAAATATGTCAATATTTACATATTAGTTCAAAGAGTAAACTTAATTTTTCTCTTTTTTTCAACTATGGTATCACTTCATGGAAGACGTTGGATGTTAAACGAAGTCGGGGTTTGTTTTGTCTACTGGGAGCATGTGATGGGAGTTTCATAGAAAAGTCTCTCAAAGATGTTGGCCTTCATTTCTCGAACCGCTGCTTAGAGGACATGTCTGTGACGAAGAGGCATTTCATTGTTGTCTGTTCGTCTTGAGCATTGTTTGAGGTCTAAACACAGAACCATGAATGACTTGTATTGTTTGCTGAATGTATTCAAATGTCTTACCTAACATGTCACATGCACTTGCTTGTGTTACAGTTGTGCAGCAGCGCCAGATGTCGTCAGGTTCTAGTCAATCCAACAATCTCATCATTTGCGCTGTGCTGTGTGGAGGAGCGATGGTTGGAGCCGCTGGTTTTGTGAGTCATTTTTTCCTGTTGGTGCATCTGCCCCTTTGTTTTGTCTATGTTGAGATATCATGGATACAGAAGCTTGGGCCCCTTTTGTCTTGAGAAAATCTGACCCCAGTCATTTTTTTCCAACTGGAAGAAGTACATGTCTATAAGTAAATTTCTACTCATGTTTGTGGATGAATAAATTCTGTTAAATATCCGACCAGAAATGAAGCGTCTTCTTCCTTGTAAAACTAATAAGTATCTAGTTGTATTTGTCGTGTGTATAATACAAGGATAGAAGCCTTAAATCATGCATGTTTTATTTCTCTGTAATTATCTGATACCTATGACAAGGTTTTGTAAATATTTCTTGACTGTTACTTACTGGGCATATGGTGTGATTCTTTTTTACAACTAATTTGGTATTTTTGCTTTATTTAAACAGTCTTGCCCTTTTTCTCGTTTTAGTGGCAACATATAGATTCTAATTCATCCAGATCATTGTTATCCAGAAGGTTCCAAAGTGTGGCAACCTTTGTGCAGTAAACAAATTGAAATGACCTTTGTTCTTATACATTTTGTTACATACCCAAAAACCAAAAATTGCGTGTGTCTTTTTGGTCTCCCTTTTTTAACAGTCTTACAACATGGTCGTCATGGACAACGCCAAATACAATGCTCGTATTGCAGAAATTAATGCCAAAGCCAAGAAAGAATGGACTCCGAAACCATGGCCCCCAAAGCGTGAGTGACCAACATGCTACAGCTTTTATTGCATATTTACAGGTGTCGTGACAGAATTTCGGGGAATGATTTGCGAAGCATTTGATTTGTAAAATAATGTTCGTCATTCTCGTCGACTGAAAGACTCAAGTTTAACTATCGCTTATAGGTTTTCAACATGCTTGAAGTCAGTGTATATCTAGATATCATAAAATCCGTGCGAAGTTTAAAAATATCTCAGCCATCTTTAAACTGGAGGATGTTCCTGAAAGCTAAATGCCTGGACCGTGTTTCCAGACTCGTTCAGACATCTTATTTTATTCTTTTTTTTCTGAACTGTCACTATAAAGATGTTGTCTTTACAACGCTGGCAGTGAAGGTTTCTGAATCTGATGCGCTCAGTCTCCAGCTTTTATAAAGTTTATGGATATTAAACCTGCATACCAACGTTATGAACTCCAAAAATACATCAAGCGCATTCTTTTTTTCATCGGGACTTTGCAAATTTCCTGTTTACAAAAAAAATCAGATGGCAGTTATCTGCTTCTTCTCGAGTCTTCTCAGTCATACTAATCCGTCTATGGATGCAGAAACACTAAGAGTTTCATTATGAGGATTTATGTGTATAAATCTTGCCCAACCATTAGTGGATTAAAAATATGCTTTTCTTTCCTTTGCCATTTAAAATGCATAATATTATATTCCACATATCCTAAGCAGGTATTCCATGATTTTGCCTTGTTTCACAACTTGTGTATCAAATACTTTTTTATGTTTGAATGACCTTGTGACTGATCAATTTTATCTTTATTCTATTATCTATTGGGATATTTGATTAACTTGATTGTCCTTCTGCAGGTCCTGATGAAGATGAAGATGAAGAGGAAGGTATGGTGACTTTCCAAATTGCCTTTGACTTTATTAACAAAGCACTATTTTTTTTTTCCCCCTTACAAACACCTTTTGCTTTCACTTAACTCAATTTTCCACTCTAATACTTGCACTCACTGACCCCAATTCAAATATTAAGTTATAACTTAGGGCTGTTGCAAACCCGAATATTAACTCAATGTATTAAAAGATGTAAACAAGATGAGCAAAGTTAAATGGCTTGTGACACTTGTGAAAATGATTTTTTTTTTTTTTTGCATGTTGTGTGAAACCACAGGTTATTCTCATTGATCTATACTGTATATTAGTGACCAGCGTGACAAAGTATTGATGTCATAATCAAAAAAAAAACCATTGCCATTCTGGCTAAGTTGGCACGACAATGGTGCTACAAACTGAATAAAGAAGTGGGTCTAAATTACGTTAACCTAGCGGGTGAGTTAGTTGGTAATTTATAGGAGCTAGGTGAGTTTCATCTGGGTTTGGTAGCGACTGCATTGTTCAGTTTGCCGATTTAAAGACCAATCATTTTATATTAATGTCTGCAATTGTGAACTTCGTAATGTGATGTATGGACTAGGGCTGAACGATTATTGAAAAAAAAATTGCGACTATTTATGTGATTTTATTTCCCCCATGTCCTTTTTTTAATGCATTTTTTTAATCTAATACAATAAATGGCTAACTTTACATTCAAATGTATTTCTCTTTGATTGTGAATATAAAGTTATTAAGTAATTTTTATGATTAAGGCAAATTAAGCAGAGCTTAAAATAAAGGGAGATTTATTTAGTGACTCTAATTACACTTGTAAACAAACATTACATATTCACTGCAAATACTAAAAACTGATCAAAATGTGATGTAAACATTTATATTTGAGTCAATAATAAATCATACAAACTTCAGTGCACAATAAAGAAATCAGTCATTCTTTTTCTTACTGCATATTTTTGCACAGTCGTGTGTTTTAAGTGCATGACCTGTCTTACACAATAATATATTATCATTTACACAGTTTAAATTGTGTGATTGCATAAGGTTACTTTGATGAGCACACACAAACACGCCGGTGGTGCACACACACAGACACACAGACACACAGACAGACGTCTCGATTAAAATGTACAAACCGATGTAAAGTTGTTAAACACTGTAGTTTGGTTTTTACTGCTGCTCTTTAGCTTCTCTAGACGTCACTGATCAACGGGTTAAAGCGCCTCTCTCCGCTTGCTGCGCTTAGCGCCGATCGCAATTCATTTTGACGGCTCGAAAAATAAATGAACATTAAATAAAATTACGACCTCTGCTAGTAATAATAGCATTTTTGAATATCGCGGCTACATCTCAAATGAGATTAATTGTTCAGCCCTACTTTGGACACATATTTAATGTTTAAAAAGGTTCAATTTATCCTTTTGACATTTTCATTAAAATATTTTTTCTAATCGTAAACAAAATGAATATTAAGAAAATGCATTGATTTTGTTGGTAATTAAGGGGAATTGTACAGTTATGATTAGGAAGCAGCTCTATATAAAAGGGGGGAAAACTCGCCATGAAAAAAAAGTCAAATCATGATTCATACAAATGAAATAAACTTTTACCGGTTCATAGGAATCGTTCAATACGAATTACCTTTCTAATTTCAATAAAGTTCCTGAATAAAATTATTATTTTATCTCTCCCTCGATTTGTTTCCAAATTCCCGATATTTCCTTTACGTCCTGTTCCCAGAAATCCTCCTCCATAATGTGTGACCCAGCAAGTTTTTGAGATGACCTTTGCTTCTGTCCTAGTGTCTCTAATTGTCTGTCTCTATTCTTTCCAGCATAATGCTAAAACTAAGTTCCTCTGTGGCCACATGCCTACTCATCCTAAAACTGGACTTCTCTCCTTCTCCACCACTTTTCCTTCCTGATTTGCTTGGACACTTACTTCAGGATATTTGTCGTGTGCTTCTACCCATAATATAATCTTCTCCACTGCCTCTTCCATCCTGCCACGTGATTCTCAATTCCTTAGTTCAATTGACAAGTTCTAAACGGGGGGGACAATAGGGTCACTATTTTTACCTGCTGGCTTCTTCTGTTACTGCCACAGTTGCACCTAGACTGTTATCTAGTGATGGATACAAATATGTCGGTCAGTCTTGAGCACCTCGGATAAGCAACACAGCTCAACACTCCCGCGCACCGATAGCTTGTCATGTTTGGATGGTAAGAATCAAGGTTTATCCTCACCCTGGTCACCACTGCATGAACCCTTCTCTCCTCCTGCACCTTTCCGTCCTGCTTTGCCTCGGCTAGCTGTGTTTGTGATGTGGAATGTTTTAAATCTGCTGAATACATTGTGCGTTTCCTCAACCTGAATATTAAGTAAACTCGTCATGATGAAGCTCCTGAACGGCATGTGTCAAACTCAAGGTCATTGTATGTTTCATGAGACTTTCAATTACAGTAAAATTATTATGTTGAAGGAAATTCACTTAATAGGAGTGTTTTAAAGTAGGACAAACGCAGAGATGGTTAAGATGGATCCAAGAATGAAAAGGGAGAAAAAAAAAATCAAAATCCTACTTACTGTTACAAACTTAAAGGGCACCTAATGTGCTGATTGCATTTTGTCTCTTAAATTGTTCTAGGACCTCTATTATACTCATCAGTATGTTTCTTTTTGCACAAAACTCTCTTATAATAAAGATATTTACATTAGAAAATGCGCTAAAGCCCTGTCCACTTAAAATGCACTGTTTTGGCTGAGGAGTCTCGTCCAAGCAAACACGCCCACTCTGCTCTGATTGGTCACAAAACATGAGTTGCATTCAAGGACTCACGTTAATTTCAAACTCACCCCTGAAACTCCCTTTTTATACATTTAAAAATGAATAATTAAAATAAGGTTTTCTGCTTAAAGTACATATTACAAAAACACCTAAAGGCAGAATTAACTCTCACTATGTTTACATAAATATTTATTTTGTTTCACGATTACCATGTAGTTACTTAACTGAATTAGGGCGTCAAGGGGAGGACACCTCCACCAGAGTGATGTGAGAATGTTTAATTTAAACTGTAATCTCGTTTTGGCAAGATTTCAGGAGGGAGAGAACTTTATTAAGTGATAACTTCAACATCATGATGATGACCTACTGCATTTTGAAGTGGACGACTTCAACATTTACAACATGTGAAGAAGTCATGAGAGTTGGGTTTTCACATTAGGTGCCCTTTAAGTAAATGTACATTTTGTTTGGCAAGAGACTGCGAAAAGATTTTGGCCCCTTGTGTGATCGTTTGTAAAGTTAATCTTGAAGCTCTTTACCTGTTGTCCTAGTATCATCGTTCTTACAATCTAACGGCCATACAGCCATGAGTGAAGACTTTAACTCGGAGATTTTAATCCTCATCTTGCAGCAACAGATTCACAAAACATCCAAACGTACAGGACTTGAGCTCCGACCAACATTTGAAGTGCATTAGGCCAACACTTAAAATAATGGTTTATTTTAACGCCTGTTGATTATACAAATGTGAGGGAAGAATAAAGGTAAATCAATCAGAAGCACCAATAGAAGAAAGAAGAAAAAGTCTAAATCCTCAGATTGGTAATTGGTTTTAACTCCGCTGCAGGAGGAGAGGACGAGGGCGTGGCAGAGTCAGATGCTGCTGAGGAGGTAGCAGCAGTCCCAGAAGATGTGGCTGAGGCCACACAGGAAGTGGCTGAGGCCGCACAGGAAGTGGCTGAAGTTGCAGTGGCAGTAGCAGAAGACGTTGCGCAGGTGGTGGAGGCAGTGGAGGAGGCAGCAGAGACCCCCGTCATTACTGCTGAGGAGCCTGAAAGCAATGGTACGACAGACGAAGAGGCACCTGCCTCTGAGGCCTGATGGGCCCTCATGCAGTTGACTGGAAGCATAAGCGCACATAGACATCTGGTTCCACATTGTCATCGTCCCCACTCACAAGGTCTTTGCTGCTTAATGACACTGAATATGTTTGGAAGTGCTCAAGGCACGCTGCACTTTCTCCTAACATTTCATTCTACCTTGTATTGATGGGATGGATTTAAGTTGGAATCATCAGGCAGCAAAGTTGACTCTAATTTAATTTGGTGTGCATGCCCAGCAGATCATTGTGCAGCTCAGGGTGCTGTCCTCATTTGCTGTTATGAGTGAAATAACCGAGCGTTTGGTACCCTAACATTTTTAATTGTCACACGTACTTAAGCGATGTATACTGATATAAATAGAATATTCCCATAATGTTAGTTAAGACTATCCTTCTATTCTTGTCTGCGTGATTTTAGGTGGATCCTATAAACCTTCAAATGTGAAAAAGAACCGTTTCCCCCAGACCTCAATATTGTTTATCTAACCTTATGTGATCATTTTATTTTCCAAATAACAAACAAATGAGTACTGTGAAAAAAATCTACTAAATAAAGCTATCAACCTGGACAAATGTTACTTGTCAATTGGTCTTTTCAAATAACACGATGAAAGCAGGGGCCACAGTGGCGGATGTTGAGTTGCCTGCACATGTCAAGATTGTGTCGTTTGCTCTTTAAGGTTAGAGGGTCTTGGGTGGACATGTTTTATTCCAGTTGACTAAAATTTACGAGCGGTTAAGACCAATTTATTGCACCTCTACTGCATGAGATGTTTAACGACTGCCACATGAACAGCATCTTAAAAGGTCAGTGACGTATGGATGGTTGGATTTTTGTGTTTCAGCTCTACAGTCGACTGCCTCTTCTTTAGATGAACCCGAGGAAGAGGTTGTCGAGGAAATTCCACAGGTATCAACAAAAGATGACGCTCCAGTAGTGGAAGAGATCGTAGAAGTGGCTCCAGTGGAAGAGGCGGCCCCTGTCGAAATGGCTCCAGTGGAAGAGGCGGCCCCTGTTGAAATGGCTCCAGTGGAAGAGGCGGCCCCTGTCGAAATGGCTCCAGTGGAAGAGGCGGCCCCTGTCGAAATGGCTCCAGTGGAAGAGGCGGCCCCTGTCGAAGTGGCTGCAGTGGCGGAAGTGGCGGCCCCTGTCGAAGAGGTGGCTGAAGTGGAGGCCCCTGTCGAAGAGGCAGCCCCTGTCGAAGAGGTGGCTGAAGTGGCGGCCCCAGTGGCTGAAGTGGCGGCCCCTGTCGAAGAGGTGGCCCCAGTGGCTGAAGTGGCGGCCCCTGTCGAAGAGGCAGCCCCTGTCGAAGAGGTGGCTGAAGTGGCGGCCCCTGTCGAAGAGGCGGCCCCTGTTGAAGAGGCGGCTCCAGTGGCTGAAGAGGCGGCCCCTGTCGAAGAAGTGGCTCCAGTAGCGGAAGAGTTGCCTGCAGAAGTTGTTCAGGTGGATGCAACCCAAAGTGCAGATTTAAGTCCCCCCACAACTGAGGTGGTACCCGTGCAAGACACTCCAATAGATCCCGAGAATGAATTTATAGTTGTAGTCCTGGACGGAAAACCGAAAGCTGAAAAACGACCCAAAGCGCTGGGAGTCGGGCCAATGACTGGTAGGAGTATTGCAGGTCCTGATGATGAAGCCTTAGAGGTAACTAGTTTTTCCTCACTTCTCAGACATTTCAATCAAGTTTTTTTCCACCTTGCATGTATTAAAATTACTTTTTTATTTGGAATATAGTATGTACAATATGCTAATATTGTATTACAGCTCAATAGATGTGCATGCAGTAGCTTTGCTACCAAGTTTCTGATGTTTAGTGTTCTAGAGATTAAGACATTTTGAATAATTTCGCTGCTACCTCCTTGGCTCTCTTGCTTTAGTTAGTCTGGCTTGTGTGTTTGTTAAGGCTTTTATGAAATTTCTCACATGTGTAACCCTTTTGTTTTCCATCCCAGTAACCATCTCCTTACTGAAGACTTCATTGATGTTTGGTTCCTGATCTCTCCTACACGCAGCAAAACTATGAAATTTAGGACTTTGTCAAGGTTCCTCGAGTGAATCTACAACTGTTCTTTACCACGTCATAGATCTGGGTTTTTAAAACTTGTGAACGACTTGCATTCTGTGAATCCCTTTTCCCAGCTCTGTCATGGTCTACCTCACTGTCCTTAAAGGCATTTAAGAACCCCCTCAGGAGCTTTCCCAGTTACAAACTGTTACAGGTCTTTCCCTATATATTACTGTTGATGCATTCTTCAGTCTCTTGTCTAAAAAGAACTGTCTCGATATGTCAATGTTTCTTTTATACATAAGATCCACTCCATATATGAATGTATTTAAGAATAGCGCTTTGATCTGACACAACTGAGAATGCAAAGCGTGAAAGGGAAAACTTGATTTGTTTACATCGTCTGGATGGTTTGTCTGTTTAATAAAACATCTTGTGTTGGATTACTAGGTCATGTTTAAATTGCTTATCATTTATTTTCCTTCTGAACTCCCATCCATCCGTTTGCTGAAAATGAAAGTGTCTTTACTGCTTGTAGTTGCTGTTTTGTGTAGAGAATCTTGGGTGGAAAAATCTGTCATGCCTGAAGTATGTTTGTGTGAGATGTGGCGATTGAAAATGGATTTCTCTGCTGCATGGTGAATTAGGACTTTAAAGATGCGATACTTCATAACAATCATTGCACAATGTTACATGCACACTACACCTACAGTCAGAACATGCTAAATAAAGACTAACTTTCATAATCATGTGTGTGAAATTAATTTAATTTTACTTCTCTTTTCTTCATGCTGTCTTTTATTTTTTTCCTAATCTTCGATCAACACTGCTGCAGTACCTGAGATCTGGAATACTAGGGGTTGCAGATTAGTAGAGGGCTATACATTTTCTACTGCTTATTCCCTTATAAGCTGAACAAAATGTGCATACTTAAGAGGACTTTGAAAAAAATATATGGAAATGTATTTTGTGCAAAAGTAAACCTCTCATCTCAAAAATTATGAAAGTAGCTCAAGAAAGTAACATCAAAATGTTATGACGGTCTTTTTATACAGAAGGTAAGAATCTTCCCACCTCCTGGCTCCTGTTCTGAAGGGTGAATATGTCACTTGTTTTTACGTTAAAATAAGTTGAGTTTTATGTCAAAACAACTGAGTTTTAAAAAATGTTTTCATTTTCAAAAATTCATGTCAAGAGTTCCTCTCATTCAGAAGTTCAAAATATGAATCTATATCTTAACCTAGTTCAGCACTAAATGGAGAACTTCTTAGTAGACCGCCTGAAGTAGCATCAACACATGGCAGCTTCACCTTGTGGTGTTTTCATTGACTCATGATCATATACAGTATATATAATATATATATATTATATATTATATATACACACACACATTTCACACAATATGTTTATGACAAGATCATGAGTCAATGAAAACACCACAAGGTGAATATATAATATATATATATATATATATATATCTTTACAATAAACAAACAAATATCAGTGAACACTGGCTGAATAAAATCTGCTCAAGTGAAGTTCTACTGTGCAAGTCATAACTACAGGAAAATATAAATGAATGAATAAATGAGCCATTGAGGTGTGATATTAAGTTACCATGCCAAGTAATCACTCTCTGGTTGGTCCATGACGTGGTTTGTGTTTTCAAAGAAAACGAACTACGAAAATCAAAAGAATAAGAACCATTTCAGAAATCAAGCTCTTGTGCAGTCTAGTAGTTGCTTCTCCAAATGCATATTTTAATATATTTGATGACTGCTGCTCAAGTTCGCTCTACACACATACATTATTCTTCTACAGCTTATTCCCTCCTTATGGGGGCCACTCTGTGGTAGCAAGAAATAAAACTGGCATATTTAAAAAAAGAAAAAAAACATTTTCTGTCTAGGCGCCAAAACAGAGTTGATCTGGCCATCTGCTGGCAAGCTTGTGTAATTACACCAAATCATCAATCTAAAGACAAATCCTTAAAAACAAACGACAAGGACAGGACTTGAAAAAAAAAACGTAATATACTAGACCTCATGGAAACATAAGATATTTTGATTTGTGGGGAACTATAACTCCTAGATGGATATCAGAAAGTTATTCGCCCGCAGCAGGGATAAAGCAATGAGGATTGAGAGGTAAGTGAAGTCCTAGCTAGCTAGACAACATAAGTGTGTCTTAAGTTAATGCTAAGTTAGCATTAACGTCATTCCTTCTATCAAGACAACCATATTCATTTATCTTCCAAGCATTCAAGTTTATTTCACAGAAAGATAGCACAGTAGACTTGTCTTGTTAGTCGGTTTGTATTTGACTAAAATAATCATGTTTTATCACCAGAAAAATGGCTACAGCTAAACAATCTGGTTTTGTTGCCAGAAAAAAAGTAAACATTTCTGTATTTGTCACCAGAAAAATGGCCAAAAATATGTTTTTTAGATTAAAAAATATATATTTTCATAGACAAAGTGGAACAACAGTCACTGGAAGAGGTGAGAGAGAGATGAAAGGTAATGAGCAAGAGCGGAGGTGAGTTGACTATCAATGAATAATGTCCCAATGTTTTCCTTCTTTTTTTTGCGTCTTTTTGAATATTGATGGCAGGAATAGAAAACTTCACTTATGAGGAAAAAACAAAACAACTGTCAGTTTCTTACAGAATGCTTTTTGGTCAGGTGGCTTTCGCTGTTATTATAATTCCATGGGAAAACTGAAGACCATAAAAAATGTGAACTATGTACATATTTGTATATTTATAAACAGTAATATTTTCATGTTGCTTCAGACTAAGTGGTAGTGCAGAGGCAGAGAGATGGAAGTTGATGGGCTTCAGAGAGAGATGTCACAGAGAGTAGACACTGAGAGGTGACACCTGGTTGAAGTAGTAAGTTACTTTAAACTACGCCACCTGCAGATTTGAGGCTAGAGATGGTATATATATACTTTTAATGTAATTTAAATGTATATGAGTCGTTTGAATTACGCATTAACTTAATTACTTTGACATGTTTATTAAAACAGCAAGAGATATTATAAATATAAATGTATTTATTTGTACAAGTAGGAAAATAATTGTACAGTCTATTACCACAGATCATTGTTAGTAACATCACAATAAAACACGTTGCCTAGAAAGTGTTGTTTCAACAGTTAAGGTTTATGTTTTAATTTTGGTTAAAAAATATTTTATCTGAAACATATTTGTACTTATTTATCAATAAAGATCCACTGTATGTGTTTATTTACTATAAATGGTCAATTTCCCCAGTATTAGGTTGAAATAAACTATAAAGACTGTAAGTGTGTAAAAATTAATTCAAGTTGATTACATTAAAATAAAAAAACAACATTAAACAAGTCATGTGATTGAAAATGACATATGAACTGTAATAATAAATATTTATCCATCGTTTTTTGTGTTAATCCACCTAATATTTTGATTTTTATCAGTGGATTGGATCATAAACAGCCCATAATAATGCACCTGACAACATATACTGCATTTCTAGCTGCTCTCAACTGTTTGTTCATTAAGTGTTAAATATAAACCTTGTCAAATTAGCACCTTACACTTTAATTTATGAGCCACTGGAAATATATTTTAAATTTCTTTTTCTGTCTTCATCTCAGGTTCAACAGAGTATTTTACACCTTGTATCTCCAGACGTCTGAAGAAGGTAAAGACACGTTTCTGAGTATTTATTAGAGAATTATAAATGACATTTTCAAACTATTACACGGATGATTTCCACGATGGACTTCGTTGTTCCGAATCCGAGCAGTTTCTCTCCGGCGTGGACCCTCAACGCTCCAGGAAAAATTCGGGGTTCCGTCAGATTCCAACTCTGCTCCTCAAATTGACTTTGAGGAGTTGATGAAACTCCTCAATGAAGTCGAGGCCCTGGAGTCACCGGTGCTGTCGGAGAACACTGTTGGGCAGAACTATCCGGTCCAGACAGGAGGGAGATGGATCGACGGTGTCACTATCGATCTGAGCAGCTTCTCGTCCGAGTGGACTGATCCAAGCACGGAGTCGGACACAGTCCACTCCACGTTCCTGTCCATGATCGGGGACCTTCCGTCTGCTCCTGATTTGGACTCTGCTGCTCAAGACGATCTGCTCTTGCTCAAACTCATTGAAGAGGTTGATGTCGAGCAGTTAGAGAAAGACTTGACCTCAGAGTTCAAGATGACGACGGCCCCTGAAACCCACCCCTTCCAATGTGGAGCCACGACGGTTCCATCGTTTGGACGAGTGCTGTCAGAGAACACACTAAGGCACTACCATCAAGTCCCAGCTGGGTTGACTTGGGTCAACAGTGGAGCCCCCCAGGGTTCTGGGTTCAGCCGCCACCAGCTGTGGAAGTCATGAGCCCGCTCGTCTTTTTGTAAGTGTCACACATGTTCATATCCAACTCCACGTCTTAAATATCGTCTCGAAATTAACTTTCCTTTTCATTCTAGCAACAATCAGAACATCCAGAAGACCTCCAGCCGCGCTCCTTCTCCGCCTCAGGCCTGCTCTTCCACGTTAGTCCTCACGTTTGATTCATCTAAATGCACACTTAACTCATAACACAGATCTAATGGCAATGATCTGATGTTCCACCAGATGCTGTGGGGCCAGGAAACCCTATGTCAAGAGACCACCGAACGCCTTCATGGTGTTCATGAGGGAGAACAGGGAGAAAGTGAAAAACACGATGCCTGAAGATGCAGAGACCAACACCCTCCTGGGGCACATGGTGAGTGTCTAAAACACAGCCAGATTTGTACAAGTCCGAAAAGCTCTTGTTTGACGACCTGTTTTCCTGTTTATACAGTGGCGGAAGTTGTCGTCGCAGGACAAGGATTTCTACTATCAGATGATGAAGATCCTAAGGAGGAAATAAAAGTCATTGACACATTTGTGGATCAACAGTTCAAAGGGATGGAAGTTAAAGATGATACGAACCTTGAAAAGCATCTACTAGCTGTTCAGACTGACGTTCAAACTAAGCTTGTGAGACTGACGCCAGAAATGGAATCAGGAGCGGCGGGTCATCTGCTCGACCTTCACCACCGGCAGATTTATATCCACCTCCAGGATCTTCTACAGGAGAGCAGCAGCACCCAGAACAGCACCAAAAAAGGAATATGATTAAAAACAAGATTCAATTTTCAGGTTTCATGGTAAATGGATAATTAAGTAAATACAAAACAGAAAATAGACATTTCTTCTCAACAAAAACAACTTTTACCTCATGTTTAGTTATTCTTATTTTATGAAAAAAAACATTTGGATCTTCAATCGGTTCTAATTTGTTGTGTTCCTGTTTGGTTTCTCTACTTAAAATTGAAAATGAAGTAATTTTACATTTTTAATCTATGTTTGCTGCAGCCAAATGATGTAAAAATGTGTAATAGATACATAAAAACTTTTTACCGAATACGATCTTTCCTCACATGTTCTTTTCGAGCTTCTCAATGATTATTAATAATAATGATCTTTATGGACATAACACGTTTCAGACTGAGAGTAGCGACATTATTCTTTAAATAATAGTAAAAAACAAACATTATTTAACAATAAGAAACAGCACCAAAAACATTAATATAATAAAAAACAAGATTTAATTAAGTAAATTGGGTTTAGACTTTGGCGTCACACCGAGGTACTGCCCCCTGCTGGACACCATTTGAAAAACAAAACGGAAAACTACTCCTAAATAAGTTGTTTTCGAGTAATAATGCAAAATTCAATTACAATCGCTGTTTATTAACTAACCTTTATCTACTAGGTTCTGGTAGTGAGTGATACATGGGCGAAAAATTAGGTGAAATAAGGCGGCATTAGCTTAGCTACATGCTAACGTCATGCTACAGAGGTTGGATTAAATAAACGAATAAGCTTCGAAAATAATAAGCCAAATTGATAGATTTATTAAACCATATCGACGATAGTGAGATGTTTATTTCCCCGTGTAGCGACACAAGGATCTCAACAGGATAAAAAGGTTGTCGTGGTCAACGTTGACAAGTGTAACGGCTAGTTTTAGTGTTAGCCGCGTGACAAGTACAACCTTGAATCAAAAACTTCGAAGAGAAGGTAACAAACAAATCTTTTAAGAAATGAAACAAATAAACAACAAAAAACGGTCACTCACGGAACATCGAGTCCTCACCGATGTACGAAAACATGCCGGCGATGACACCTGCAAGTGGACGAACGCTCGCTTCTGATTGGCTGACACCTGAACCTGCGTCAATGATGACGTACACGAGGCCTTTAATGCGTCTTTATCGAAGCGATATAAAATGTAATTTCCACCTGGATTTACCGTATTTCGCATCGGACCTTCGGTAAGTATCACCTTTTCCAATTGAGTCCATCTTAGTTCTGCTTTAGCCACATTTTTGCTAACAATCCCACAACTGATCCAACGTCACTCAACACACACGTCAATAAAAAATACTTTTAATGTAATTTAAATGTAAATGACTCGTTTGAATTAGTAACTTAATTACTTTGACATGTTAATTAAAACAGCAAGAGATATTATAAATATAAATGTATTTATTTGTACAAGTAGTACAATTATTGTACAGTTTATTACCACAGATCATTGTTAGTAACATCACAATAATACACGTTTCCTAGAAAGTGTTGTTTCAACAGTTAAGGTTTATGTTTTAATTTTGGTTTAAACATATTTTATCTGATCAATAATCTGTTGTACAGATGATTTCAACAATGGACCTCGTCACTATCGATCTGAGCAGCTTCTCGTCCGAGTGGACTGATCCAAGCACGGAGTCGGACACAGTCCACTCCACGTTCCTGTCCATGATCGGGGACCTTCCGTCTGCTCCTGATTTGGACTCTGCTGCTCAAGACGATCTGCTCTTGCTCAAACTCATTGAAGAGGTTGATGTCGAGCAGTTAGAGAAAGACTTGACCTCAGAGTTCAAGATGACGACGGCCCCTGAAACCCACCCCTTCCAATGTGGAGCCACGACGGTTCCATCGTTTGGACGAGTGCTGTCAGAGAACACACTAAGGCACTACCATCAAGTCCCAGCTGGGTTGACTTGGGTCAACAGTGGAGTCCCCCCAGGGTTCTGGGTTCAGCCGCGACCAGCTGTGGAAGTCATGAGCCCGCTCGTCTTTTTGTTAGTGTCACACATGTTCATATCCAACTCCACGTCTTAAATATCGTCTTGAAATTAACTTTCCTTTTCATTCTAGCAACAATCAGAACATCAGGTCGACCTCCAGCTGCGCTCCTTCTCCACCTCAGGCCTGCTCTTCCACGTTAGTCCTCACGTTTGATTCATCTAAATGCACACTTAACTCATAACATAGATCTAATGGCAATGATATGATGTTCCACCAGATGCTGTGGGGCCAGACCGTACGTCAAGAGACCAGCGAACGCCTTCATGGTTTTCATGAGGGAGAACAGGCAGATGGTAAAAAACACCATGAAGCCGAAAGATAGTGCCGAGACCAACACCATCCTGGGGCACATGGTGAGTGTCTAGAACACAGCCAGATTTGAACAAGTCCGAAAAGCTCTTGTTTGACGACCTGTTTTCCCTGTTTCTACAGTGGCGGAAGTTGTCGTCTCCAGACAAGGATTTATACTATGGGATGGCAAAGGATGAGAGAAGAATCCACGCCGAGAAACACCCAGACTGGTCGGCGGGCAATAATTATGTAAATAACTTTATTTTCTCTCTTTCTCTTTTGGTAAGTGTTTTGTTAATCTTTTTGTTTCTCTGTGTGCAGGGAAGGAAACACAAGAGGGAGAGAAAGAAGAAGAATCTTATCATCTAAAGCCGCCGTTTTAACTGCTGTACATATGTTGAGTGTAAATAAATTATTTTTAATCAAAAAGTCTTTTTGAATGCAGCAGATGATGTTGTCTACATCAGGGCTCGACAACCTTTATTGTGTAAAGAGCCATTTACGGGTCGTGTCCCGCCAAAATAAAACTCTGTTTGACGGATAAACTGAATCCTAAAAAGCTAATAGTCCTATAAAGTATATTTTACAAAAACAGGAAAACTTATTAAACTTATTAAATTTGAAGGAACACTTGCAGGATATGAGAAATTGTCCCTTTCTCTTGTCCCTTGATTTTAAAAATGAAACGCAAGACAATCCGTTCTCTTTTCTAAAAAAAAAAAAAAGTCCACCCTTTATTCCAAACATTTTTAATTTAGAAAAAACATAAGTATTTTCAAATATTTACAATGTACAAGTTGCCTTGTAAACAATACACAACATTTGCAAATATTATATTAAGAAATATACACTTTTATTTTCAAATATCATCCCTTAAAAATATTGTGGCCACATGAGCAAGAACATAAATTAATTACAATTTCAAGGGATTAATCTGCAGTATTTATTGGAATTTGGAATGATAATTTTAAAGAAGAAAACATGAGTAGGGGACACTTTGATTTCTCTTAACGTATCGTTCAGAATACTTTTCACCGTCTGTCGGTCCTCCCTGGAGATGTTTGTCTTGAGTTTCAGTAGAGCGGACACGCGTTTTTCACTGGAAAGAAATGGACACGATTCGATAAATGGCAGGTTATTCTAAAATGGCATCGATCTTTTGGTCTGGACTTTATACTCGTCCTGATAAAGTTTGTATTTTGGTACCTGAGGTGGGGATACGAGGAGGCCAGTGTGACGACTTGCATCTGTATGGCCGGAACATCCTGGAGGCTCAACACTCCCGCAATCATGTCCAGGTATTCCTTCAGCCAGTTTTCTTTGGACCCCTGCACACACGTGTTTTAATAAGCTTTTAATTATCTCTTTGAAAAGTTAAATTAAATGTTTTTTTTATATTGAAAAGTTGAATTTATTTTAATTGAAAAATCTTTTTCAATAATTAGTATATTTAAAGGTAAGTAAGTAAGTAAGTGTTATTTGTAAAGCGCTTTTCGAGGCTAGACCATGAATAGCTCTTAAAGTAAGAACCAGAAATTTCAAATTGATCTTGAAAGAAACTGGCAGCCATTGAGAAACTGACAGCCATTGAAGAGTTTTAAGGATTGGAGAAATGTGAGTTCTTCTACTAGAGTGGGTCAGAATTCTTACAAAAATGTATTGCATGAAACCAAACACACCCTGTTTAATTTTACAATATCGGTTTTCATGGCATCAATCATAATGTCATCAGCAAAGGGACAATGAAATCCCGCGAGATTCTGGCGATAACTGAGGACGAGAGGATACACTCAACATATAAAGGTCATTTATATTATAGTTCAATTGGTAGCCTTTTAAATAACTATAAATATAATGAATGTTTATGTTTTGTTTAGGCTACGATTAAAAATAAAATAGAAATCAGAAAATGTATTTTTGAATTATTGGAATTAAAATATCAAACTCTACAGTAAAAAAACAATTAATTAATTTTGAAAGTATTCAAAAAATTGTAACCACAAAATCAACCTTTCGATATATACACATTATTGAATTCAATTATTTAAAAGAAACAATTAAATGCTTAAACAACAACATTTCAATAAAAACAAGTTTAAGGTTAAATTCAACATATTCTAATGTCACTGAACTACGTCCATAGTTTCACCACAGTTTCTCACCTGATCACTGAACCAACGTTGTAAAGTGTCGGCGTCGCTCGTCACTCTGTCGAAGGCCTCCTGCTGCTGAGCCCGACTCCTCAGCTTCACGTCTCCCTTCAGCAGCCGTCTGACGTATTCCACCGTCACCTCCTGGTGCAGCTGTCCGATCAACTCCTGAAGACACGGATCATGAGTCTTAGCTCGTGAAAACCTTCTTTTTTTTTTGCTCTTTTTTAATACCTGGTGAGAAGATTCAGGGGATGATCATCTTGTCGAACGTTGACGAGTGCAGCCAATCGTGGGTTCCAAGCTTTCTGTGGTTTGGCTGGGGCGACACAAGTGATGGATTTTTATTTTGATCACCTGTACGTCTGTTATTGACACTCACCTTGAGCGCCTGGTGGACCGGGCTCAGTAGGAACTGGTGCGCCGATTGTTTCATGTCGGCCAGGACGCTCATGCATCTCTCTCGGACGTCGTCCAGGATCATGGAGCTCTTCTTCAAAATAAAATCCCTGCAGACACATGACAGTTGAGTCACATGACCAACTCGCGGTCACACCCTGAAGTCGGAGGCTCCACCTGAATTGTTGAATCCATCCGAGGTTGGCTTTGATGAACGGTTTTCTGCTCCACTTGTTTTGCTTCATGACCTCCTCCTGGAAGTCCTTGAAACTAAAACATTAATTCATTTGAATCTTTTTTCTTTTGACGTGAGAGACGTTACCTGCACAGCGAGTCGCTCAGTTCAAGTTATACACTGGACCTTCTCTCTATCACCCACGACCATTCCCGCTGAGGTCAGCATTCCGTTGATGAGCTGAAGTGTGAAAATGAAGTCATGGTTTGAAACGTTACCGCTACTAGATTTAGCCAAAAGAATCCTTTTTTTTCAAATACCTGAATGATGTCATAGGACATGGTGAAGCTTCCGTCCTTCTTTGTCGGCTCGCTTTTCCACGATTCCCTCGCTTCCGCCAGGACTTGACTGATGAACGTCGTCATCTCTGCCTGATCAAACCAAAAGAACTTGATACGTTATCAATCACGAGTTATGATTAAATCCTACAATCTTAGGTGTATAAATAGAAAAGTGTTAATGATCAACCGAGACATCTTATCTATAAAAACATTTGTTCCAAAGGTTGTTAAAGTCATAATACGTAAGTTTGAAAAAAAAAAATGTTGGCTCCCCCTGTGTCAGAAAAATATAACTGCAATGCTGTCAAATCAGTCAACCATGCCTGTTCAAAATGACAACAATCGAACAGAAAATACATTTGAAAAAAAAAGGTTTTAAGAAAGAACTGTTTTTTAAATACTTTTTTAATTTGTAGGTATTTTAACTGTGTATTGTTTTGTTGTTTAAGCGCTTTGTGACCCTGGTTTATGGAATAGGGAAATTCCGATTTTTTAATTATTGGAATCAAAACATCAAACTCTATATGTAAAAAAAACAATTCATTAACTGTGAAAGTATTTTTAAAAATGTATTAAATAATTCAATAACTTTGTGTAGTTTTGTCTCTCAGGACAAACCTGATGATGAATGAATAATGAATGGAAATTACTTTTGTCTTGCCCATCAAAGTTGTCTTCAATGAAACGATTCACTAGTTACTAAATTAAGTCATATTGTAAGGGGTGGAGTCAATTTATACAACTTATATTTATAATAAACAAATGGTAAATTACATGTTTTTTCTTGTCTTGACCACATTTTTAAAAAACTAAATTCACTTTATATTATCAAATTTTACAACCTGAAACAAAATAACAATGCTTGGAAAATGTTTGTTTTTTTATCTTATTCTTCAATAATGTTTTACAAGCTTATATTACTGTGTAGTTAATGTGTAAATATACCTGTTGTTTGCTCAGGTACTGCTCCTGCAGCGACGCCACCATGTGGTCAGGCAGCAGACTTCCTAGAGCTTCAAAGTTGATCTCTGGCGCCAAAAGAGGGTTCTTAAACAGTCTTATAGAATAAGAAGATTATATTGATAAATATAAAATCACTTTTGTCTTGCCCATCAAAGTTGTCTTCAATGAAACGATTCACTAGTTACTAAATTAAGTCATATTGTAAGGGGTGGAGTCAATTTATACAACTTATATTTATAATAAACAAATGGTAAATTACATGTTTTTTCTTGTCTTGGCCACCTGAAACAAAATAACAATGCTTGGAAAATGTTTGTTTTTTTATCTTATTCTTCAATAATGTTTTACAAGCTTATATTACTGTGTAGTTAATGTGTAAATATACCTGTTGTTTGCTCAGGTACTGCTCCTGCAGCGACGCCACCATGTGGTCAGGCAGCAGACTTCCTAGAGCTTCAAAGTTGATCTCTGGCGCCAAAAGAGGGTTCTTAAACAGTCTTATAGAATAAGAAGATTATATTGATAAATATAAAATCACTTTAATTTCCAGTTAAAAACAAAGAAGGAAGTTCAAGGTAGGAATAGCATTGGTGGGGAGTTGGACGGGCAACTTACCCAGGATAATAGTCAGTGACCCATTGCAGCAGGAACTTGCAGTCCTCATCCCCCAGCCCGAACTCTGCAATCTCCTCCAAGCCTTTGCTCATTTACTGGTGGTACAGCTCGGCATAGAACTGACAGATGTCCATCTCCGGAGGGTAGCAGCTCTTGACCACCTTCACGACCGTCAGCAGGTCCTCCTTCATCTGCAGGCCCATGCTGTGGATCTTCGCCTGGAGGCAGTTCTGCTTCACCGGATTGCTGAGACCGACGGGTTCTCCATTCGCTCCTCCACCAGGCTGGTGAGCACTTGGTCGTGTTGTTGCCTCCATTTGCTCTGCCTCCAGGATGGCGCCGACCCGGCCATTTGATCCACCAGTTGGTCCTGCTCCTCCTGCAGCTGGACTGCTTTCACGGCGGACACTAACACGGCCGCTTCTTGTTCCCCCTTCAGAGACTCTTGGTCTATATGGTCTGGATCACGAGAGTCTCCAGGATTTTCTGGTCCGAAACAAGCTTGAGGACTTTTTTGTCTTCCTCTGATTGACCAAACAGAAGCTTCTCTTTGTCCACCAGCTGAAGAGCTGCCTCGTAAAAGTGAGATTGCTCCAGGTCTTGGTCAAAAGAGACGACTGGAAGAGAAACAAATAAGTGGTTAGATATTGAGCGTTCCTTCTGACCTTTGCTGACTGGCCATATTTTGGGGAACCTCCAACCTCCGGCTGGGCTTCCCTCTGGGATCGGTGGCACGTGTGACGCCGCTGACCTTGACCGGAGCCTCATTCAAGCCGTTTGCTCTGCAGGAAAACCATAATACAGCGTTTAAATGACAAAAGGGTTTTTTCCATTCATACATGATTTTTTCTTACACTTCTGAATATTTTAAGATGCTGAACAATCATTTTTAAGAACAAAAAAACCCATTATTTGCCATTTTTTAACCTCATCTAGAGCCTGATATTTAATTATTGGCACTAAACTGACAAACATTATCAACTTCAACTTCTATCCTCAGCCAGATTTTATGTTAAAATACATTTACATTTACACAGAAATTCAAAACACATTGTTAACGCAAACATCCTACTCACCAGATTTGTTCGTTTTGAGAGGATTCTCTTCCAAGCAGCCTTTGGCTGATGTGAGCTCCTGGAAGTTACAGTCGGGGAAATAACTCTCTGGTCCTCTGAGCGTTGGAGGATTTCTGAGGCTACAGGCTCCTCCCACTTTCCTCCCACCCCTTGCGTGCACACACCCACGCACTCATCGTACTTTCACCTTCACTTTTGTCTCGTTGTTTGCACAAGCATGCTTCTAGTTTTCATGCGGCACCTTCATTCCAGGGCAGCAACATTTGGATGACTTTGCCAGGTGTTATTGTGAATAAAGGTCACAATTTAAATCCAAGTCAAAGTTTCAGGTCAAACAAAAATTCAATTAATTAATTTCATGCAAGGTCAATAAAAAAACTTTTTTTTCAAGATATCTTTGCATTTATTTTCCTTATTATTTTTGATTTATCTTCGTTTTAGCTTCATGTCATTTTATTACTTCATTTTCATTCAAATTTCGTTTTTTATATTGAGGGGCATTTTTATCCGTCTGAGACTCGGTTTAGATCCTCTACCCTCAAAGAAGTTAACCTTGACTTGACTTTTCACTTTGATTTAAAAAATAAATCAAAAGATCTTCATAGTCGTTTCTCCTTTCAACCTTTTAGAAAATGAAAATAAAACGAGACAAAACTGAAAAGATGTTCCACAGTGTAGTCGGTTTCAAAATAACTTTTAAAAAGTGAACAAATATGCAGTGGTGGAGGTTGTTCACCTTGACCCTGAGACAACACAAGGGATACCACAAACACATTTGATTTAGGGCCTTCGGGGTCACCTTGACCCCCAGACAACACTAGTTCAAATTCCCGTTCTGGAGACTCTAATTATCTCCATGAACAAAATAAAAATCAAATCATAGCTTTTTATCCATTATATTGTAAATCTAAATAAACAAGGATCAAAAATGAATGATTTGAAAATCATACCTTCAGGGTAATATTATAATCATAGTTATTATATTCAAAAGTTAATACATCTAAAATGCACTTTTTATTTTTATTTGACCGAAAAAGTGAAAATATTGTGTATGAAAATATATATTTATTGACTAGTTTCAGTGCTGGAGAAGCTAATAATATGTAGCGGGTCCCAGCAGGGCCTTCGCTGACAGATATGATAATCCTGGAATTACAATGGACATGAACGACACCGGACCACAAGTGCTCATGAACCAAGTCTCTTGGATTATCTTTATTCACATATTTTCATTAAACTGCAATCGTGACTCTTCCTTTGTTCTTTTTCTTTTGCATTAGCAATGGTTTAAAAACCACTTTCAAAGTACATTTACATAAATGTCAATTTTACAATTTTCCTTTGAAAACAAACCATGTATTTTAATCACTAATCATTTTCTTGTTATCAATCATTCCTTCACTTCCAACATACACCCTTCATTCTTTCATCAAGAATAATAATCGTACATTATGTACAGTAGATGCCATAAGTGAACACTTAATAAAACAAAATGAATCTCTTTTGCAGTTTAACTCGCCAAAACGGTATAACATATTTATTTCTGCGCGTGCTTTCAACCAGGGCGGCTCCTATAACTGGTCTGAACTTGCAGTCATGCTAGCATGCTACATATACTCCACACAATACTTTTCACACTTCATAGCACACAAATGCACAATTCAGACTCACACACCACACACACACGACTATTTTAACATATTAAATATTACCGCACAAAAGTCAAGGAGTCAAAAGAAAAATACACACAGAAGCATTTAACTACGGCCACGGACGCCATTTTAGTAATCGCCACGATCATGAACCGCAGCACTTTCTATGTTCACACACATAACTGTCATATCAAAAATCCTTATAAACAGTTTAAAGTAAGAGGAATTAAAGAAAGAGTTCTTAACCAACCTGGAATTACAATGGACATGAACGACACCGGACCACAAGTGCTCATGAACCAAGTCTCTTGGGTTTCACTTGTGCGAATGAATACCGTCGCCCGCAAGTGCTGCCACCTTGTGTCCGTTTTCTGCATGGCATTGCACATTTATCTTTATTACACCCTCTTAGTGGGACTAAACAACAAACCAAAAAGTGACAGAAAACATTATATAATAATATCTAAACAAAACACTTTTGTGAGTATCACAAATACATTTAAAATCTCACCAAGGATGAAAACTAGATTTGTTAAAATGAATGATGAATATATTTAAATATAATCTTTATGTCAACAATTTAAATAATAAATATCTATATCAATTTAAAAGAGCCAATACTATGATAAAAAGTGGGTTTGTATCCAGACATTTATACTCAACAGTGTCAAAGGTCGAGCCTGGGAGCAGGAAGTTGATGCAGATTTGACAGACAGTCATTGTTGAGAGAGAGAGGCAGGCGATGAGAATCACTGCGTGAGGAAGGTAACGTTAGCCGACAACAACTTGTTAAATATATCATTTGGATTTTGATTTGAGTGGAACTCCTGTATAACTCCTAGATGGATATCAGAAAGTCCGCAGCAGGGATAAAGCAATGAGGAATGAGAGGTAAGTGAAGTCCTAGCTAGCTAGACAACATAAGTGTGTCTTAAGTTAATGCTAAGTTAGCTTTAACGTCATTCCTTCTATCAATATGTGAATAAAGATAATCCAAGAGACTTGGTTCATGAGCACTTGTGGTCCGGTGTCGTTCATGTCCATTGTAAGTAAGTAAGTAAGTAAGTAAGTAAGTAATTCTTATTTGTATAGCGCTTTTCCAGACCAGGGTCACAAAGCGCTTAAACAATCAAAACAATATTCAATAAAGTATATATTTTAAAGATCAAGATAAAACTGATAACACAACAGGAGTTCCAGAAAATCAAGGAAAAGCCTGAACAAATAAAAACGTCTTAAGATGTTTATTAAAGGAGTCAGTAGACTCCATCAAGCACAAAGAGAGAGGAAGATTGTTCCAAAGCTTAGGAGCAACAGCCTGAAAAGATTTCTCTCCTCTGGTTCTGAACCTTGTGCGAGGAACCATAAGTAGATTCTGATCCACAGACCTCAGAGCCCGAGCTGGGGTGTAAGGCTGGATCAGATCAGTGATGTAAGGAGGAGCCTGACCATGAATAGTTCTGAAAGTAAGAACCAGAATTTTAAAGTTTATCCTAAAAGAAACTGGAAGCCAGTGAAGAGTTTTAAGGATCGGAGAAATGTGAGTTCTTCTACTTGAGCGGGTTAGAATTCTCGCTGCAGAGTTCTGAATCAACTGCAGGCGAGACAGCTCCTTCTTGTTAAGACATGGAAACAAACTGTTACAATAGTCCAGACGAGAAGAAACAAACGCATGGATTACAAGCTCCAGATCATGTTCCGACAACATTTTCCTAAGTTTAGAGATTTTTATCAGTTGAAGGAAACAGTTTCTGGTTCCAGGATTATCATATCTGTCAGCGAAGGCCCTGCTGGGACCCGCTACATATTATTAGCTCCTCCAGCACTGAAACTAGTAAATAAAAATATATTTTCAAACCCCATATTTTCTCTTTTTCGGTCAAATAAAAAAAAAAAGAAAAAGTGCATTTTATGTATGATGTATTCATATATTTAATTTAACTTTTCAAAGAGATAATTAAAAGCTTATTGAAACATGTGTGTGCAGGGTTCCAAAGAAAACTGGCTGAAGGAATACCTGGACATGATTGCGGGAGTGTTGAGCCTCCAGGATGTTCCGGCCATACAGATGCAAGTCGTCACACTGGCCTCCTCGTATCCCGACCTCAGGTACCAAAATACAAACTTTATCAGGACGAGTATAAAGTCCAGACCAAAAGATCGATGTCATGCTAGAATAACCTGCCATTTATCGAATCGTGTCCATTTCTTTCCAGTGAAAAACACGTGTCCGCTCTACTGAAACTCAAGACAAACATCTCCAGGGAGGACCGACAGACGGTGAAAAGTATTCTGAACGATACGTTAAGAGAAATCAAAGTGTCCCCTACTCATGTTTTCTTCTTTAAAATTATCATTCCAAATTCCAATAAATACTGCAGATTAATCCCTTGAAATTTTAATTAATTTTTGTTCTTGCTCATGAGGCCACAATATTTTTTTTTTTAGAAGAGAGAACGGGTTGTCTTGCATTTCATTTTTAAAATCAAGAGAAAGGGAAAATGTCCCATATCCTGCCCGTGTGCCTTCAAATTGAAGTTTTATTAGTTTCCTTGGTCTAAAAATCAAGTTCAAGTCCGTCTTTTGGAATATCTTACTGCTCAAAGCACAGTCTTATTAAAAAGGGAAAATACATAAGGTTTAAAATATTGCTTCTGGCGCCGCCAAGTGTCCCTAAAGTGTAGCTGCCGGCCACAACATACTATGCATTTGTTTACAAAACAAGATAAATTCTCTTGTTAAGTCAGTTTAAAAGATTATCATTAAGAAAAACAGGAGTTCTAATGTCATGTGCCGAGGTGTCAAATGAATGTTGTTATTGACGCACCGTTCTAGAACAATACCTGGACGTCATCAATGTAAGATGTACTGCCTTCTCAGCCAACTTGTTTCCTTGTTTTTATTTACTACGAATGATGGCTGAACCGAGACGAGTTGGCGAAGACTTCAGAAGCAGAAGTTACTGTAAACACGTCCGCTGAGAATCACCGCTGCAGGGAAAAGGAGGAGAGGAAAAGCCCTCTGAAGGACAGGGAATGGCCCCACATTCCAGTCACTGTCCATAAAAATAGTTTCCTATTTATTTTATTAATTTATCTTAAAATATGACAGTCCTGGATTAAGAGTTAGCCACTTAGCATTTAGCTTGCTAGCTCTTTATACGGGACCTCTGTTGAACTTTTAGTGTATATTTAAACTCATAAACGAGGGAAACGTCTACTTCTTTGTAACAAGATGGCCCCAGATTTCTCTTTTAATTTCTGCACCATTTTTAAACGTTTAGAATAAGTAGTTGATTGTTTAGAAGTTAGAAGTAGCTCTGCCACTAGCATTAGCTTTTTATTTTAATTTTTTTAATTTGTCCAAAATGTTTTCTGGAGTATAAAGAGTTAAACTTTCAGACACATGCTACATGTTTAAAACAGACCATTTATTAGTTCATAATTTTCTTTCCTGTTTTTGTAAAATATACTTTATAGGACTATTAGCTGTTTAGCATTCAGTTTATCCGTCAAACAGAGTTTTATTTTGGCGGGACACGTCCCGTAAATGGCTCTATAAACAATAAAGGTTCTCGAGCCCTGATGTAGACAACATCATCTGCTGCATTCAAAAAGACTTTTTGATTAAAAATAATTTATTTACACTCAACATATGTACAGCAGTTAAAACAGCGGCTTTAGATGATAAGATTCTTCTTCTTTCTCTCCCTCTTGTGTTTCCTTCCCTGCACACAGAGAAACAAAAAGATTAATAAAACACTTACCAAAAGAGAAAGAGAGAAAATAAAGTGATTTACATAATTGTTGCCCGCCGACCAGTCTGGGTGTTTCTCGGCGTGCATTCTTCTCTCATCCTTTGCCATCCCATAGTAAAAATCCTTGTCTGGAGACGACAACTTCCGCCACTGTAGAAACAGGGAAAACAGGTCGTCAAACAAGAGCTTTTCGGACTTGTTCAAATCTGGCTGTGTTCTAGACACTCACCATGTGCCCCAGGATGGTGTTGGTCTCGGCACTATCTTTAGGCTTCATCGTGTTTTTTACCATCTGCCTGTTCTCCCTCATGAACACCATGAAGGCGTTCGCTGGTCTCTTGACGTACGGTCTGGCCCCACAGCATCTGGTGGAACATCATATCATTGCCATTAGATCTATGTTATGAGTTAAGTGTGCATTTAGATGATTCAAACGTGAGGACTAACGTGGAAGAGCAGGCCTGAGGCGGAGAAGGAGCGCGGCTGGAGGTCGACCTGATGTTCTGATTGTTGCTAGAATGAAAAGGAAAGTTAATTTCAAGACGATATTTAAGACGTGGAGTTGGATATGAACATGTGTGACACTTACAAAAAGACGAGCGGGCTCATGACTTCCACAGCTGGTGGCGGCTGAACCCAGAACCCTGGGGGGACTCCACTGTTGACCCAAGTCAACCCAGCTGGGACTTGATGGTAGTGCCTTAGTGTGTTCTCTGACAGCACTCGTCCAAACGATGGAACCGTCGAGGCTCCACATTGGAAGGGTTTGGTTTCAGGGGCCGTCGTCATCTTGAACTCTGAGGTCAAGTCCTTCTCCAACTGCTCGACATCAACCTCTTCAATGAGTTTGAGCAAGAGCAGATCGTCGTGAGTTTTGTCTCCTTTTTGTACATTTTTTAATATTAATTCTGATTCTAAATATCATTTTTCTATCTCATTCCAGCAACAACCCACACTTAACTCATAACATAGATCTAATGGCAATGATCTGATGTTCCACCAGATGCTGTGGGGCCAGAAAACCCTATGTCAAGAGACCACCAAACGCCTTCATGGTGTTCATGAGGGAGAACAGGGAGAAAGTGAAAAACACGATGAAGCCTGAAGATGCAGAGGGCAACACCCTCCTGGGGCACATGGTTAGTGTCTAAAACACAGCCAGATTTGTACAAGTCCGAAAAGCTCTTGTTTGACGACCTGTTTTCCTGTTTATACAGTGGCGGAAGTTGTCGTCGCAGGACAAGGATTTCTACTATCAGATGATGAAGATCCTAAGGAGGAAATAAAAGTCATTGACACATTTGTGGATCAACAGTTCAAAGGGATGGAAGTTAAAGATGATACGAACCTTGAAAAGCATCTACTAGCTGTTCAGACTGACGTTCAAACTAAGCTTGTGAGACTGACGCCAGAAATGGAATCAGGAGCGGCGGGTCATCTGCTCGACCTTCACCACCGGCAGATTTATATCCACCTCCAGGATCTTCTGCAGGAGAGCAGCAGCACCCAGAACAGCACCAAAAAAGGAATATGATTAAAAACAAGATTCAATTTTCAGGTTTCATGGTAAATGGATAATTAAGTAAATACAAAACAGAAAATAGACATTTCTTCTCAACAAAAACAACTTTTACCTCATGTTTAGTTATTCTTATTTTATGAAAAAAAACATTTGGATCTTCAATCGGTTCTAATTTGTTGTGTTCCTGTTTGGTTTCTCTACTTAAAATTGAAAATGAAGTAATTTTACATTTTTAATCTATGTTTGCTGCAGCCAAATGATGTAAAAATGTGTAATAGATACATAAAAACTTTTTACCGAATACGATCTTTCCTCACATGTTCTTTTCGAGCTTCTCAATGATTATTAATAATAATGATCTTTATGGACATAACACGTTTCAGACTGAGAGTAGCGACATTATTCTTTAAATAATAGTAAAAAACAAACATTATTTAACAATAAGAAACAGCACCAACAACATTAATATAATAAAAAACAAGATTTAATTAAGTAAATTGGGTTTAGACTTTGGCGTCACACCGAGGTACTGCCCCCTGCTGGACACCATTTGAAAAACAAAACGGAAAACTACTCCTAAATAAGTTGTTTTCGAGTAATAATGCAAAATTCAATTACAATCGCTGTTTATTAACTAACCTTTATCTACTAGGTTCTGGTAGTGAGTGATACATGGGCGAAAAATTAGGTGAAATAAGGCGGCATTAGCTTAGCTACATGCTAACGTCATGCTACAGAGGTTGGATTAAATAAACGAATAAGCTTCGAAAATAATAAGCCAAATTGATAGATTTATTAAACCATATCGACGATAGTGAGATGTTTATTTCCCCGTGTAGCGACACAAGGATCTCAACAGGATAAAAAGGTTGTCGTGGTCAACGTTGACAAGTGTAACGGCTAGTTTTAGTGTTAGCCGCGTGACAAGTACAACCTTGAATCAAAAACTTCGAAGAGAAGGTAACAAACAAATCTTTTAAGAAATGAAACAAATAAACAACAAAAAACGGTCACTCACGGAACATCGAGTCCTCACCGATGTACGAAAACATGACGGCGATGACACCTGCAAGTGGACGAACGCTCGCTTCTGATTGGCTGACACCTGAACCTGCGTCAATGATGACGTACACGAGGCCTTTAATGCGTCTTTATCGAAGCGATATAAAATGTAATTTCCACCTGGATTTACCGTATTTCGCATCGGACCTTCGGTAAGTATCACCTTTTCCAATTGAGTCCATCTTAGTTCTGCTTTAGCCACATTTTTGCTAACAATCCCACAACTGATCCAACGTCACTCAACACACACGTCAATAAAAAATACTTTTAATGTAATTTAAATGTAAATGACTCGTTTGAATTAGGCAGTAACTTAATTACTTTGACATGTTAATTAAAACAGCAAGAGATATTATAAATATAAATGTATTTATTTGTACAAGTAGTACAATTATTGTACAGTTTATTACCACAGATCATTGTTAGTAACATCACAATAATACACGTTTCCTAGAAAGTGTTGTTTCAACAGTTAAGGTTTATGTTTTAATTTTGGTTTAAACATATTTTATCTGATCAATAATCTGTTGTACAGATGATTTCAACAATGGACCTCGTCACTATCGATCTGAGCAGCTTCTCGTCCGAGTGGACTGATCCCAGCACGGAGTCGGACACAGTCCACTCCACGTTCCTTCCGTCTGCTCCTGATTTGGACTCTGCTGCTCAAGACGATCTGCTCTTGCTCAAACTCATTGAAGAGGTTGATGTCGAGCAGTTAGAGAAAGACTTGACCTCAGAGTTCAAGATGACGACGGCCCCTGAAACCCACCCCTTCCAATGTGGAGCCACGACGGTTCCATCGTTTGGACGAGTGCTGTCAGAGAACACACTAAGGCACTACCATCAAGTCCCAGCTGGGTTGACTTGGGTCAACAGTGGAGTCCCCCCAGGGTTCTGGGTTCAGCCGCGACCAGCTGTGGAAGTCATGAGCCCGCTCGTCTTTTTGTTAGTGTCACACATGTTCATATCCAACTCCACGTCTTAAATATCGTCTTGAAATTAACTTTCCTTTTCATTCTAGCAACAATCAGAACATCCAGAAGACCTCCAGCCGCGCTCCTTCTCCGCCTCAGGCCTGCTCTTCCACGTTAGTCCTCACGTTTGATTCATCTAAATGCACACTTAACTCATAACATAGATCTAATGGCAATGATATGATGTTCCACCAGATGCTGTGGAGCCAGACCGTACGTCAAGAGACCAGCGAACGCCTTCATGGTTTTCATGAGGGAGAACAGGCAGATGGTAAAAAACACCATGAAGCCGAAAGATAGTGCCGAGACCAACACCATCCTGGGGCACATGGTGAGTGTCTAGAACACAGCCAGATTTGAACAAGTCCGAAAAGCTCTTGTTTGACGACCTGTTTTCCCTGTTTCTACAGTGGCGGAAGTTGTCGTCCCCAGACAAGGATTTATACTATGGGATGGCAAAGGATGAGAGAAGAATCCACGCCGAGAAACACCCAGACTGGTCGGCGGGCAATAATTATGTAAATAACTTTATTTTCTCTCTTTCTCTTTTGGTAAGTGTTTTGTTAATCTTTTTGTTTCTCTGTGTGCAGGGAAGGAAACACAAGAGGGAGAGAAAGAAGAAGAATCTTATCATCTAAAGCCGCCGTTTTAACTGCTGTACATATGTTGAGTGTAAATAAATTATTTTTAATCAAAAAGTCTTTTTGAATGCAGCAGATGATGTTGTCTACATCAGGGCTCGACAACCTTTATTGTGTAAAGAGCCATTTACGGGTCGTGTCCCGCCAAAATAAAACTCTGTTTGACGGATAAACTGAATCCTAAAAAGCTAATAGTCCTATAAAGTATATTTTACAAAAACAGGAAAACTTATTAAACTTATTAAATTTGAAGGAACACTTGCAGGATATGAGAAATTGTCCCTTTCTCTTGTCCCTTGATTTTAAAAATGAAACGCAAGACAATCCGTTCTCTTTTCTAAAAAAAAAAAAAGTCCACCCTTTATTCCAAACATTTTTAATTTAGAAAAAACATAAGTATTTTCAAATATTTACAATGTACAAGTTGCCTTGTAAACAATACACAACATTTGCAAATATTATATTAAGAAATATACACTTTTATTTTCAAATATCATCCCTTAAAAATATTGTGGCCACATGAGCAAGAACATAAATTAATTACAATTTCAAGGGATTAATCTGCAGTATTTATTGGTATTTGGAATGATAATTTTAAAGAAGAAAACATGAGTAGGGGACACTTTGATTTCTCTTAACCTATCGTTCAGAATACTTTTCACCGTCTGTCGGTCCTCCCTGGAGATGTTTGTCTTGAGTTTCAGTAGAGCGGACACGCGTTTTTCACTGGAAAGAAATGGACACGATTCGATAAATGGCAGGTTATTCTAAAATGGCATCGATCTTTTGGTCTGGACTTTATACTCGTCCTGATAAAGTTTGTATTTTGGTACCTGAGGTGGGGATACGAGGAGGCCAGTGTGACGACTTGCATCTGTATGGCCGGAACATCCTGGAGGCTCAACACTCCCGCAATCATGTCCAGGTATTACTTCAGCCAGTTTTCTTTGGACCCCTGCACACACATGTTTTAATAAGCTTTTAATTATCTCTTTGAAAAGTTAAATTAAATGTTTTTTTTATATTGAAAAGTTGAATTTATTTTAATTGAAAAATCTTTTTCAATAATTAGTATATTTAAAGGTAAGTAAGTAAGTAAGTGTTATTTGTAAAGCGCTTTTCGAGGCTAGACCATGAATAGTTCTTAAAGTAAGAACCAGAAATTTCAAATTGATCTTGAAAGAAACTGGCAGCCATTGAGAAACTGACAGCCATTGAAGAGTTTTAAGGATTGGAGAAATGTGAGTTCTTCTACTAGAGTGGGTCAGAATTCTTACAAAAATGTATTGCATGAAACCAAACACACCCTGTTTCATTTTACAATATCGGTTTTCATGGCATCAATCATAATGTCATCAGCAAAGGGACAATGAAATCCCGCGAGATTCTGGCGATAACTGAGGACGAGAGGATACACTCAACATATAAAGGTCATTTATATTATAGTTCAATTGGTAGCCTTTTAAATAACTATAAATATAATGAATGTTTATGTTTTGTTTAGGCTACGATTAAAAATAAAATAGAAATCAGAAAATGTATTTTTGAATTATTGGAATTAAAATATCAAACTCTACAGTAAAAAAACAATTAATTAATTTTGAAAGTATTCAAAAAATTGTAACCACAAAATCAAACTTTCGATATATACACATTATTGAATTCAATTATTTAAAAGAAACAATTAAATGCTTAAACAACATCATTTCAATAAAAACAAGTTTAAGGTTAAATTCAACATATTCTAATGTCACTGAACTACGTCCATAGTTTCACCACAGTTTCTCACCTGATCACTGAACCAACGTTGTAAAGTGTCGGCGTCGCTCGTCACTCTGTCGAAGGCCTCCTGCTGCTGAGCCCGACTCCTCAGCTTCACGTCTCCCTTCAGCAGCCGTCTGACGTATTCCACCGTCACCTCCTGGTGCAGCTGTCCGATCAACTCCTGAAGACACGGACCATGAGTCTTAGCTTGTGAAAACTTTTTTTTTTTTAGCTCTTTTTTAATACCTGGTGAGAAGATTCAGGGGATGATCATCTTGTCGAACGTTGACGAGTGCAGCCAATCGTGGGTTCCAAGCTTTCTGTGGTTTGGCTGGAGCGACACAAGTGATGGATTTTTATTTTGATCACCTGTACGTCTGTTATTGACACTCACCTTGAGCGCCTGGTGGACCGGGCTCAGTAGGAACTGGTGCGCCGATTGTTTCATGTCGGCCAGGACGCTCATGCATCTCTCTCGGACGTCGTCCAGGATCATGGAGCTCTTCTTCAAAATAAAATCCCTGCAGACACATGACAGTTGAGTCACATGACCACCTCGCGGTCACACCCTGAAGTCGGAGGCTCCACCTGAATTGTTGAATCCATCCGAGGTTGGCTTTGATGAACGGTTTTCTGCTCCACTTGTTTTGCTTCATGACGTCCTCCTGGAAGTCCTTGAAACTAAAACATTAATTCATTTGAATCTTTTTTCTTTTGACGTGAGAGACGTTACCTGCACAGCGAGTCGCTCAGTTCAAGTTATACACTGGACCTTCTCTCTATCACCCACGACCATTCCCGCTGAGGTCAGCATTCCGTTGATGAGCTGAAGTGTGAAAATGAAGTCATGGTTTGAAACGTTACCGCTACTAGATTTAGCCAAAAGAATCCTTTTTTTTCAAATACCTGAATGATGTTATAGGACATGGTGAAGCTTCCGTCCTTCTTTGTCGGCTCGCTTTTCCACGATTCCCTCGCTTCCGCCAGGACTTGACTGATGAACGTCGTCATCTCTGCCTGATCAAACCAAAAAAACTTGATACGTTATCAATCACGAGTTATGATTAAATCCTACAATCTTAGGTGTATAAATAGAAAAGTGTTAAAGATCAACCGAGACATCTTATCTATAAAAACATTTGTTCCAAAGGTTGTTAAAGTCATAATACGTAAGTTTGAAAAAAAAAATGTTGGCTCCCCCTGTGTCAGAAAAATATAACTGCAATGCTGTCAAATCAGTCAACCATGCCTGTTCAAAATGACAACAATCGAACAGAAAATACATTTGAAAAAAAAAGGTTTTAAGAAAGAACTGTTTTTTAAATACTTTTTTAATTTGTAGGTATTTTAACTGTGTATTGTTTTGTTGTTTAAGCGCTTTGTGACCCTGGTTTATGGAATAGGGAAATTCCGATTTTTTAATTATTGGAATCAAAACATCAAACTCTATATGTAAAAAAAACAATTCATTAACTGTGAAAGTATTTTTAAAAATGTATTAAATAATTCAATAACTTTGTGTAGTTTTGTCTCTCAGGACAAACCTGATGATGAATGAATAATGAATGGAAATTACTTTTGTCTTGCCCATCAAAGTTGTCTTCAATGAAACGATTCACTAGTTACTAAATTAAGTCATATTGTAAGGGGTGGAGTCAATTTATACAACTTATATTTATAATAAACAAATGGTAAATTACATGTTTTTTCTTGTCTTGACCACATTTTTAAAAAACTAAATTCACTTTATATTATCAAATTTTACAACCTGAAACAAAATAACAATGCTTGGAAAATGTTTGTTTTTTTATCTTATTCTTCAATAATGTTTTACAAGCTTATATTACTGTGTAGTTAATGTGTAAATATACCTGTTGTTTGCTCAGGTACTGCTCCTGCAGCGACGCCACCATGTGGTCAGGCAGCAGACTTCCTAGACCTTCAAAGTTGATCTCTGGCGCCAAAAGAGGGTTCTTAAACAGTCTTATAGAATAAGAAGATTATATTGATAAATATAAAATCACTTTAATTTCCAGTTAAAAACAAAGAAGGAAGTTCAAGGTAGGAATAGCATTGGTGGGGAATTGGACGGGCAACTTACCCAGGATAATAGTCAGTGACCCATTGCAGCAGGAACTTGCAGTCCTCATCCCCCAGCCCGAACTCTGCAATCTCCTCCAAGCCTTTGCTCATTTACTGGTGGTACAGCTCGGCATAGAACTGACAGATGTCCATCTCCGGAGGGTAGCAGCTCTTGACCACCTTCACGACCGTCAGCAGGTCCTCCTTCATCTGCAGGCCCATGCTGTGGATCTTCGCCTGGAGGCAGTTCTGCTTCACCGGACTGCTGAGACCGACGGGTTCTCCATTCGCTCCTCCACCAGGCTGGTGAGCACTTGGTCGTGTTGTTGCCTCCATTTGCTCTGCCTCCAGGATGGCGCCGACCCGGCCATTTGATCCACCAGTTGGTCCTGCTCCTCCTGCAGCTGGACTGCTTTCACGGCGGACACTAACACGGCCGCTTCTTGTTCCCCCTTCAGAGACTCTTGGTCTATATGGTCTGGATCACGAGAGTCTCCAGGATTTTCTGGTCCGAAACAAGCTTGAGGACTTTTTTGTCTTCCTCTGATTGACCAAACAGAAGCTTCTCTTTGTCCACCAGCTGAAGAGCTGCCTCGTAAAAGTGAGATTGCTCCAGGTCTTGGTCAAAAGAGACGACTGGAAGAGAAACAAATAAGTGGTTAGATATTGAGCGTTCCTTCTGACCTTTGCTGACTGGCCATATTTTGGGGAACCTCCAACCTCCGGCTGGGCTTCCCTCTGGGATCGGTGGCACGTGTGACGCCGCTGACCTTGACCGGAGCCTCATTCAAGCCGTTTGCTCTGCAGGAAAACCATAATACAGCGTTTAAATGACAAAAGGGTTTTTTCCATTCATACATGATTTTTTCTTACACTTCTGAATATTTTAAGATGCTGAACAATCATTTTTAAGAACAAAAAAACCCATTATTTGCCATTTTTTAACCTCATCTAGAGCCTGATATTTAATTATTGGCACTAAACTGACAAACATTATCAACTTCAACTTCTATCCTCAGCCAGATTTTATGTTAAAATACATTTACATTTACACAGAAATTCAAAACACATTGTTAACGCAAACATCCTACTCACCAGATTTGTTCGTTTTGAGAGGATTCTCTTCCAAGCAGCCTTTGGCTGATGTGAGCTCCTGGAAGTTACAGTCGGGGAAATAACTCTCTGGTCCTCTGAGCGTTGGAGGATTTCTGAGGCTACAGGCTCCTCCCACTTTCCTCCCACCCCTTGCGTGCACACACCCACGCACTCATCGTACTTTCACCTTCACTTTTGTCTCGTTGTTTGCACAAGCATGCTTCTAGTTTTCATGCGGCACCTTCATTCCAGGGCAGCAACATTTGGATGACTTTGCCAGGTGTTATTGTGAATAAAGGTCACAATTTAAATCCAAGTCAAAGTTTCAGGTCAAACAAAAATTCAATTAATTAATTTCATGCAAGGTCAATAAAAAAACTTTTTTTTCAAGATATCTTTGCATTTATTTTCCTTATTATTTTTGATTTATCTTCGTTTTAGCTTCATGTCATTTTATTACTTCATTTTCATTCAAATTTCGTTTTTTATATTGAGGGGCATTTTTATCCGTCTGAGACTCGGTTTAGATCCTCTACCCTCAAAGAAGTTAACCTTGACTTGACTTTTCACTTTGATTTAAAAAATAAATCAAAAGATCTTCATAGTCGTTTCTCCTTTCAACCTTTTAGAAAATGAAAATAAAACGAGACAAAACTGAAAAGATGTTCCACAGTGTAGTCGGTTTCAAAATAACTTTTAAAAAGTGAACAAATATGCAGTGGTGGAGGTTGTTCACCTTGACCCTGAAACAACACAAGGGATACCACAAACACATTTGTTTTAGGGCCTTCGGGGTCACCTTGACCCCCAGACAACACTAGTTCAAATTCCCGTTCTGGAGACTCTAATTATCTCCATGAACAAAATAAAAATCAAATCATAGCTTTTTATCCATTATATTGTAAATCTAAATAAACAAGGATCAAAAATGAATGATTTGAAAATTATACCTTCAGGGTAATATTATAATCATAGTTATTATATTCAAAAGTTAATACATCTAAAATGCACTTTTTATTTTTATTTGACCGAAAAAGAGAAAATATTGTGTATGAAAATATATATTTATTGACTAGTTTCAGTGCTGGAGAAGCTAATAATATGTAGCGGGTCCCAGCAGGGCCTTCGCTGACAGATATGATAATCCTGGAATTACAATGGACATGAACGACACCGGACCACAAGTGCTCATGAACCAAGTCTCTTGGATTATCTTTATTCACATATTTTCATTAAACTGCAATCGTGACTCTTCCTTTGTTCTTTTTCTTTTGCATTAGCAATGGTTTAAAAACCACTTTCAAAGTACATTTACATAAATGTCAATTTTACAATTTTCCTTTGAAAACAAACCATGTCTTTTAATCACTAATCATTTTCTTGTTATCAATCATTCCTTCACTTCCAACATACACCCTTCATTCTTTCATCAAGAATAATAATCGTACATTATGTACAGTAGATGCCATAAGTGAACACTTAATAAAACAAAATGAATCTCTTTTGCAGTTTAACTCGCCAAAACGGTATAACATATTTATTTCTGCGCGTGCTTTCAACCAGGGCGGCTCCTATAACTGGTCTGAACTTGCAGTCATGCTAGCATGCTACATATACTCCACACAATACTTTTCACACTTCATAGCACACAAATGCACAATTCAGACTCACACACCACACACACACGACTATTTTAACATATTAAATATTACCGCACAAAAGTCAAGGAGTCAAAAGAAAAATACACACAGAAGCATTTAACTACGGCCACGGACGCCATTTTAGTAATCGCCACGATCATGAACCGCAGCACTTTCTATGTTCACACACATAACTGTCATATCAAAAATCCTTATAAACAGTTTAAAGTAAGAGGAATTAAAGAAAGAGTTCTTAACCAACCTGGAATTACAATGGACATGAACGACACCGGACCACAAGTGCTCATGAACCAAGTCTCTTGGGTTTCACTTGTGCGAAGTATTGCCATGAATACCGTCGCCCGCAAGTGCTGCCACCTTGTGTCCGTTTTCTGCATGGCATTGCACATTTATCTTTATTACACCCTCTTAGTGGGACTAAACAACAAACCAAAAAGTGACAGAAAACATTATATAATAATATCTAAACAAAACACTTTTGTGAGTATCACAAATACATTTAAAATCTCACCAAGGATGAAAACTAGATTTGTTAAAATGAATGATGAATATATTTAAATATAATCTTTATGTCAACAATTTAAATAATAAATATCTATATCAATTTAAAAGAGCCAATACTATGATAAAAAGTGGGTTTGTATCCAGACATTTATACTCAACAGTGTCAAAGGTCGAGCCTGGGAGCAGGAAGTTGATGCAGATTTGACAGACAGTCATTGTTGAGAGAGAGAGGCAGGCGATGAGAATCACTGCGTGAGGAAGGTAACGTTAGCCGACAACAACTTGTTAAATATATCATTTGGATTTTGATTTGGGTGGAACTCCTGTATAACTCCTAGATGGATATCAGAAAGTCCGCAGCAGGGATAAAGCAATGAGGAATGAGAGGTAAGTGAAGTCCTAGCTAGCTAGACAACATAAGTGTGTCTTAAGTTAATGCTAAGTTAGCTTTAACGTCATTCCTTCTATCAATATGTGAATAAAGATAATCCAAGAGACTTGGTTCATGAGCACTTGTGGTCCGGTGTCGTTCATGTCCATTGTAAGTAAGTAAGTAAGTAATTCTTATTTGTATAGCGCTTTTCCAGACCAGGGTCACAAAGCGCTTAAACAATCAAAACAATATTCAATAAAGTATATATTTTAAAGATCAAGATAAAACTGATAACACAACAGGAGTTCCAGAAAATCAAGGAAAAGCCTGAACAAATAAAAACGTCTTAAGATGTTTATTAAAGGAGTCAGTAGACTCCATCAAGCACAAAGAGAGAGGAAGATTGTTCCAAAGCTTAGGAGCAACAGCCTGAAAAGATTTCTCTCCTCTGGTTCTGAACCTTGTGCGAGGAACCATAAGTAGATTCTGATCCACAGACCTCAGAGCCCGAGCTGGGGTGTAAGGCTGGATCAGATCAGTGATGTAAGGAGGAGCCTGACCATGAATAGTTCTGAAAGTAAGAACCAGAATTTTAAAGTTTATCCTAAAAGAAACTGGAAGCCAGTGAAGAGTTTTAAGGATCGGAGAAATGTGAGTTCTTCTACTTGAGCGGGTTAGAATTCTCGCTGCAGAGTTCTGAATCAACTGCAGGCGAGACAGCTCCTTCTTGTTAAGACATGGAAACAAACTGTTACAATAGTCCAGACGAGAAGAAACAAACGCATGGATTACAAGCTCCAGATCATGTTCCGACAACATTTTCCTAAGTTTAGAGATTTTTATCAGTTGAAGGAAACAGTTTCTGGTTCCAGGATTATCATATCTGTCAGCGAAGGCCCTGCTGGGACCCGCTACATATTATTAGCTCCTCCAGCACTGAAACTAGTAAATAAAAATATATTTTCAAACCCCATATTTTCTCTTTTTCGGTCAAATAAAAAAAAAGAAGAAAAAGTGCATTTTATGTATGATGTATTCATATATTTAATTTAACTTTTCAAAGAGATAATTAAAAGCTTATTGAAACATGTGTGTGCAGGGTTCCAAAGAAAACTGGCTGAAGGAATACCTGGACATGATTGCGGGAGTGTTGAGCCTCCAGGATGTTCCGGCCATACAGATGCAAGTCGTCACACTGGCCTCCTCGTATCCCGACCTCAGGTACCAAAATACAAACTTTATCAGGACGAGTATAAAGTGCAGACCAAAAGATCGATGTCATGCTAGAATAACCTGCCATTTATCGAATCGTGTCCATTTCTTTCCAGTGAAAAACACGTGTCCGCTCTACTGAAACTCAAGACAAACATCTCCAGGGAGGACCGACAGACGGTGAAAAGTATTCTGAACGATACGTTAAGAGAAATCAAAGTGTCCCCTACTCATGTTTTCTTCTTTAAAATTATCATTCCAAATTCCAATAAATACTGCAGATTAATCCCTTGAAATTTTAATTAATTTTTGTTCTTGCTCATGAGGCCACAATATTTTTTTTTTTAGGAGAGAGAACGGGTTGTCTTGCATTTCATTTTTAAAATCAAGAGAAAGGGAAAATGTCCCATATCCTGCCCGTGTGCCTTCAAATTGAAGTTTTATTAGTTTCCTTGGTCTAAAAATCAAGTTCAAGTCTGTCTTTTGGAATATCTTACTGCTCAAAGCACAGTCTTATTAAAAAGGGAAAATACATAAGGTTTAAAATATTGCTTCTGGCGCCGCCAAGTGTCCCTAAAGTGTAGCTGCCGGCCACAACATACTATGCATTTGTTTACAAAACAAGATAAATTCTCTTGTTGAGTCAGTTTAAAAGATTATCATTAAGAAAAACAGGAGTTCTAATGTCATGTGCCGAGGTGTCAAATGAATGTTGTTATTGACGCACCGTTCTAGAACAATACCTGGATGTCATCAGTGTAAGATGTACTGCCTTCTCAGCCAACTTGTTTCCTTGTTTTTATTTACTATGAATGATGGCTGAACCGAGACGAGTTGGCGAAGACTTCAGAAGCAGAAGTTACTGTAAACACGTCCGCTGAGAATCACCGCTGCAGGGAAAAGGAGGAGAGGAAAAGCCCTCTGAAGGACAGGGAATGGCCCCACATTCCAGTCATGGTCCATAAAAATAGTTTCCTATTTATTTTATTAATTTATCTTAAAATATGACAGTCCTGGATTAAGAGTTAGCCACTTAGCATTTAGCTTGCTAGCTCTTTATACGGGACCTCTGTTGAACTTTTAGTGTATATTTAAACTCATAAACGAGGGAAACGTCTACTTCTTTGTAACAAGATGGCCCCAGATTTCTCTTTTAATTTCTGCATAAAGAGTATAAAGAGTTAAACTTTCAGACACATGCTACATGTTTAAAACAGACCATTTATTAGTTCATAATTTTCTTTCCTGTTTTTGTAAAATATACTTTATAGGACTATTAGCTGTTTAGCATTCAGTTTATCCGTCAAACAGAGTTTTATTTTGGCGCGACACGTCCCGTAAATGGCTCTATAAACAATAAAGGTTCTCGAGCCCTGATGTAGACAACATCATCTGCTGCATTCAAAAAGACTTTTTGATTAAAAATAATTTATTTACACTCAACATATGTACAGCAGTTAAAACGGCGGCTTTAGATGATAAGATTCTTCTTCTTTCTCTCCCTCTTGTGTTTCCTTCCCTGCACACAGAGAAACAAAAAGATTAACAAAACACTTACCAAAAGAGAAAGAGAGAAAATAAAGTTATTTACATAATTATTGCCCGCCGACCAGTCTGGGTGTTTCTCGGCGTGGATTCTTCTCTCATCCTTTGCCATCCCATAGTATAAATCCTTGTCTGGGGACGACAACTTCCGCCACTGTAGAAACAGGGAAAACAGGTCGTCAAACAAGAGCTTTTCGGACTTGTTCAAATCTGGCTGTGTTCTAGACACTCACCATGTGCCCCAGGATGGTGTTGGTCTCGGCACTATCTTTCGGCTTCATGGTGTTTTTTACCATCTGCCTGTTCTCCCTCATGAAAACCATGAAGGCGTTCGCTGGTCTCTTGACGTACGGTCTGGCCCCACAGCATCTGGTGGAACATCATATCATTGCCATTAGATCTATGTTATGAGTTAAGTGTGCATTTAGATGAATCAAACGTGAGGACTAACGTGGAAGAGCAGGCCTGAGGCGGAGAAGGAGCGCGGCTGGAGGTCGACCTGATGTTCTGATTGTTGCTAGAATGAAAAGGAAAGTTAATTTCAAGACGATATTTAAGACGTGGAGTTGGATATGAACATGTGTGACACTTACAAAAAGACGAGCGGGCTCATGACTTCCACAGCTGGTGGCGGCTGAACCCAGAACCCTGGGGGGACTCCACTGTTGACCCAAGTCAACCCAGCTGGGACTTGATGGTAGTGCCTTAGTGTGTTCTCTGACAGCACTCGTCCAAACGATGGAACCGTCGTGGCTCCACATTGGAAGGGTTTGGTTTCAGGGGCCGTCGTCATCTTGAACTCTGAGGTCAAGTCCTTCTCCAACTGCTCAACATCAACCTCTTCAATGAGTTTGAGCAAGAGCAGATCGTCGTGAGCAGCAGAGTCCAAATCAGGAGCAGACGGAAGGTCCCCGATCATGGACAGGAACGTGGAGTGGACTGTGTCCGACTCCATGCTTGGATCAGTCCAATCGGACGAGAAGCTGCTCAGATCGATAGTGACGAGGTCCATCGTTGAAATCATCTGTACAAAAAAAGTCATTTATAATTCTTTAAGAAATATAATTAAATTATAATTAAAACATAAACCTTAACTGTTGAAACAACACTTTCTAGGCAACGTGTATTATGTATTATGGATTATTGTGATGTTACTAACATTGATCTGTGGTAATAAACTGTACAATAATTGTACTACTTGTACAAATAAATACATTTATATTTATAATATCTCTTGCTGTTTTAATTAACATGTCAAAGTAATTAAGTTACTGCCTAATTCAAACGAGTCATTTACATTTAAATTACATTAAAAGTATTTTTTATTGACGTGTGTGTTGAGTGACGTTGGATCAGTTGTGGGATTGTTAGCAAAAATGTGGCTAAAGCAGAACTAAGATGGACTCAATTGGAAAAGGTGATACTTACCGAAGGTCCGATGCGAAATACGGTAAATCCAGGTGGAAATTACATTTTATATCGCTTCGATAAAGACGCATTAAAGGCCTCGTGTACGTCATCATTGACGCAGGTTCAGGTGTCAGCCAATCAGAAGCGAGCGTTCGTCCACTTGCAGGTGTCATCGCCGTCATGTTTTCGTACATCGGTGAGGACTCGATGTTCCGTGAGTGACCGTTTTTTGTTGTTTATTTGTTTCATTTCTTAAAAGATTTGTTTGTTACCTTCTCTTCGAAGTTTTTGATTCAAGTTTGTACTTGTCACTCGGCTAACACTAAAACTAGCCGTTACACTTGTCAACGTTGACCACGACAACCTTTTTATCCTGTTGAGATTCTTGTGTCGCTACACGGGGAAATAAACATCTCACTATCGTCGATATGGTTTAATTAATCTATCAATTTGGCTTATTATTTTCGAAGCTTATTCGTTTATTTAATCCCACCTCTGTAGCATGACGTTAGCATGTAGCTAAGCTAATGCCGCCTTATTTCACCTATTTTTTCGCACATATGTCACTCACTACCAGAACCTAGTAGATAAAGATTAGTTAATAAACAACGATTGTGATTGAATTTTTCATTATTACTCGAAAACAACTTATTTAGGAGTAGTTTTCCGTTTTTCCCCGTTTTGTTTTTCTAATGGTGTCCAGCAGGGGGCAGTATCTCTGGTGTGACGCTAAAGTTTAAACACAATTTACTTAATTAAATCTTGTTTTTTATTATATTCATGTTTTTGGTGCTGTTTCTTATTGTTAAATAATGTTTGTTTTTTACTATTATTTAAAGAATAGTGTCGCTACTCTCAGCCTGAAACGTGTTATGTCCATAAAGATCATTATTATTAATAATCATTGAGAAGCTCGAAAAGAACATGTGAGGAAATATCGTATTTGGTAATAAGTTTTTATCCATCTATTACACATTTTTACATCATTTGGCTGCAGCAAACATAGATTAAAAATGTAAAATGACTTCATTTTCAATTTCACGTAGAGAAACCAAACAGGAACGCAACAAATTAGAACCGATTGAAGATCCAAATGTTTTTTTTTTATAAAATAAGAATAACTAAACATGAGGAAAAAGTTGTTGTTGTTGAGAAGAAATGTCTACTTTCTGTTTTGTATTTACTTAATTATCCATTTACCATGAAACCTGAAAATTGAATCTTGTTTTTAATCATATTCCTTTTTGGTGCTGTTCTGGGTGCTGCTGCTCTCCTGCAGAAGATCCTGGAGGTGGATATAAATCTGCCGGTGGTGAAGGTCGAGCAGATGACCCGCCGCTCCTGATTCCATTTCTGGCGTCAGTCTCACAAGCTTAGTTTGAACGTCAGTCTGAACAGCTAGTAGATGCTTTTCAAGGTTCGTATCATCTTTCACTTCCATCCCTTTGAACTGTTGATCCACAAATGTGTCAATGACTTTTATTTCCTCCTTAGGATCTTCATCATCTGATAGTAGAAATCCTTGTCCTGCGACGACAACTTCCGCCACTGTATAAACAGGAAAACAGGTCGTCAAACAAGAGCTTTTGGGACTTGTACAAATCTGGCTGTGTTTTAGACACTCACCATGTGCCCCAGGATGGTGTTGGTCTCTGCACTGTCTTTAGGCTTCATCGTGTTTTTCACTTTCTCCCTGTTCTCCCTCATGAACACCATGAAGGCGTTCAGGGTCTCTTGACGTAGGGTGGTTTTTTGCCACAACCGCATCAGATCATTGAAAACATTAGATCAATTTTATGAGTGAAGGTTGCATTTTTGGAAAAGTAAAAAAAGCGAGAGAACTAACTGGGAAGTGCAGGCCGGAGGAAGAGAAGGAGCGAAGCCGGAGGTCGGCTGGACGTTCTGGTTGTTGCTGGAATGAGATAGAAAAATGATATTTAGAATCAGAATTAATATTAAAAAATGTACAAAAAGGAGACAAAGCTTGTGTGACACTTACAAAAAGGCGAGAGGGTTCATGGTTGGCACTGCTGGAACATTCTGGAGACACAAACACAAAGAAGGTCATGAACAGCTACTACATCAACAGTTGACAGTTGATCAGCCACTGACCTGCTGTTGGAAAACAACGTGTTGTTCGTACGTGTTTCCATGTAAGAAGGGATGAGCCATCATCGGTGGAAGCTGCACCCAGAACCCCGGGGGGGCGCCAACGTCGATCCATCTCCCTCCTGTCTGGACCGGATGGTTCTGCCCGACAGTGTTCTCCGACAGCACCGGTCTATACGACACGGCACTGTCGGGGCTCCACATTGTAGCGGGTTGATGTCGTACGTTGTCGTGTCGACAAGTCCGGAGGTCGAGTCTTTTCGTGGCTCCAGGGCCTCGACTTCATCGAGGAGTTTCATCAACTCCTCAAAGTCAATTTGAGGAGCAGAGTTGGAATCTGACGGAAGATCCCCGAACATTTCCTGGAGCGTTGAGAGGACAGTGTCCAACTCTTCGCTGGGATCGGTCCACGCCGGAGAGAAACGGCTCGGATTCGGAACAACGAAGTCCATCGTGGAAAGCATCTGTGAAATAGTTAGAAAATGTCATTTATAATTCTTTAATAAATACTCTGAGCAGAAACGTGTCTTTACCTTCTTCAGACGTCTGGAGATACAAGGTGTAAAATATTCTGTTGAACCTGAGATGAAGACAGAAAAAGGAAATTAAAAATATTGCCAGTGGCTCATAAATTAAAGTGTAAGGTGCTAATTTGACAAGGTTTATATTTAACACTTAATGAATGAACAGTTGAGAGCAGCTAGAAATGCAGTATATGTTGTCAGGTGCATTATTATGGGCTGTTTATGATCCAATCCACTGATAAAAATCTAAATATTACATGGATTAACACAAAAAACAATGGATAAATATTTATTATTACAGTTCAGATGTCATTTTGAAAATATATTAAGCTAATAATTCAATCACATGACTTGTTTAATGTTGTTTTTTTATTTTAAAGTAATCAACTTGAATTAATTTTGACACACATACAGTCTTTATAATTTATTTCAACCTAATACTGGGGAAATTGACCATTTATAGTAAATAAACACATACAGTGGATCTTTATTGATAAATAAGTACAAATAAGTTTCAGATCAAATATTTTTTAACCAAAATTAAAACATAAACCTTAACTGTTGAAACAACACTTTCTAGGCAACATGTATTATTGTGATGTTACTATGATCTATCTATGGTAATAAACTGTACAATTATTTTCCTACTTGTACAAATAAATACATTTATATTTATAATATCTCTTGCTGTTTTAATAAACATGTCAAAGTAATTAAGTTAATGCGTAATTCAAACGACTCATATACATTTAAATTACATTAAAAGTATATATACCATATATATATGGTATATATATACCATCTCTAGCCTCAAATCTGCAGGTGGCGTAGTTTAAAGTAACTTACTACTTCAACCAGGTGTCACCTCTCAGTGTCTACTCTCTGTGTCATCTCTCCCTGAAGCCCATCAACTTCCATCTCTCTGCCTCTGCACTACCACTTAGTCTGAAGCAACATGAAAATATTACTGTTTATAAATATACAAATATGTACATAGTTCACATTTTTTATGGTCTTCAGTTTTCCCATGGAATTATAATAACAGCGAAAGCTGCTCTGTTTACAAAGTTATCCCATCCTTCCTTGTGACAAAAAAGTCACCTGATCAAAATGCATTCTGTAAGAAACTGACTGAAGTTTTTTCTTTTTTCCTCATATTCCTCATCAAATGACTGATGCAAAAAAAAGAAGGAAAACATTGGGACATCATTCATTGATAGTCAACTCACCTCCGCTTTTGCTCATCAACTTTCATCTCTCCCAGTAACTGTTGTTCCGCTTTGTCTAGACAAACAAACCATGTCTTTTAATCACTAAAAAAACTGTTATTATAATTCCATGGGAAAACTGAAGACCATAAAAAATTTGAACTATGTACATATTTGTACGTTAATAAACAGTAATGTTTTCATGTTGCTTCAGACTAAGTGGAGCGGAGTGCAGAGGCAGAGAGATGGAAGTTGATGGGCTTCAGAGAGAGATGTCACAGAGAGTAGACACTGAGAGGTGACACCTGGTTGACGTAGTAAGTTACTTTAAACTACCCCACCTGCAGATTTGAGGCTAGAGATGGCAACACCGAGCAGCAAGCTGTGTGTGTCCGTTATTTAGCTAAAGGGAGTGTGAAGGAGGCCTTTATTGTGTCGACGTGATATAAAATGCATCAGACCTTCGGTAAGTATCACCTTTTCCAATTGAGTCCATCTTAGTTCTGCTTTAGGCACTTTTTTGCTAAAAAATCCCACAACTGATCCAACGTCACTCAACACACATGTCAATAAAAACTACTTTTAATGTGATTTTGAATGTATATGAATCGTTTGAATTACGCAATAACTTTATTACTTTGACATGTTAACTAAAACAGCAAGAAATATTATAAATATAAATGTATTTATTTGTACAAGTAGGAAAATAATTGTACAGTCTATTACCCCAGATCATTGTTAGTAACATTCCAATAATACACGTTGCCTAGAAAGTGTTGTTTCAACAGTTAAGGTTTATGTTTTAATTTTGGTTAAAAAATATTTGATCTGAAACTTATTTGTACTTATTTATCAATAAAGATCCACTGTATGTGTTTATTTACTGTAAATGGTCAATTTCCCCAGTATTAGGTTGAAATAAACTATAAAGACTGTAAGTGTGTCAAAATTAATTCAAGTTGATTACTTTAAAATAAAAAAACAACATTAAACAAGTCATGTGATTGAATTATTAGCCTAATATATTTTCAAAATGACGTGAACTGTAATAATAAATATTTATCCATTGTTTTTTGTGTTAATCCACATAATATTTAGATTTTTATCAGTGGATTGGATCATAAACAGCCCATAATAATGCACCTGACAACATATACTGCATTTCTAGCTGCTCTCAACTGTTTGTTCATTAAGTGTTAAATATAAACCTTGTCAAATTAGCACCTTACACTTTAATTTATGAGCCATTGGCAATATATTTTAAATTTCTTTTTCTGTCTTCATCTCAGGTTCAACAGAGTATTTTACACCTTGTATCTCCAGACGTCTGAAGAAGGTAAAGACACGTTTCTGCTCAGAGTATTTATTAAAGAATTATAAATGACATTTTCAAACTATTACACGGATGATTTCCACGATGGACTTCGTTGTTCCGAATCCGAGCAGTTTCTCTCCGGCGTGGACCCTCAACGCTCCAGGAAATATTCGGGGATCTTCCGTCAGATTCCAACTCTGCTCCTCAAATTGACTTTGAGGAGTTGATGAAACTCCTCGATGAAGTCGAGGCCCTGGAGCCACCGGTGCTGTCGGAGAACACTGTCGGGCAGAACTATCCGGTCCAGACAGGAGGGAGATGGATCGACGGTGGCGCCCCCCCCCCCCCCCCCCCGGGGTTCTGGGTGCAGCTTCCACCGATGATGATTCATCCCTTCATACATGGAAACACGTACGAACAACACGTTGTTTTCCAACAGCAGGACAGTGGCTGATCAACTGTCAACTGTTGATGTAGTAGCTGTTCATGACCTTCTTCGTGTTTGTGTCTCCAGAATGTTCCAGCAGTGCCAACCATGAACCCTCTCGCCTTTTTGTAAGTGTCACACAAGTTTTGTCTCCTTTTTGTACATTTTTTAATATTAATTCTGATTCTAAATATCATTTTTCTATCTCATTCCAGCAACAACCCACACTTAACTCATAACATAGATCTAATGGCAATGATCTGATGTTCCACCAGATGCTGTGGGGCCAGAAAACCCTATGTCAAGAGACCACCGAACGCCTTCATGGTGTTCATGAGGGAGAACAGGGAGAAAGTGAAAAACACGATGAAGCCTGAAGATGCAGAGGCCAACACCCTCCTGGGGCACATGGTGAGTGTCTAAAACACAGCCAGATTTGTACAAGTCCCAAAAGCTCTTGTTTGACAACCTGTTTTCCTGTTTATACAGTGGCGGAAGTTGTCGTCGCAGGACAAGGATTTCTACTATCAGATGATGAAGATCCTAAGGAGGAAATAAAAGTCATTGACACATTTGTGGATCAACAGTTCAAAGGGATGGAAGTGAAAGATGATACGAACCTTGAAAAGCATCTACTAGCTGTTCAGACTGACGTTCAAACTAAGCTTGTGAGACTGACGCCAGAAATGGAATCAGGAGCGGCGGGTCATCTGCTCGACCTTCACCACCGGCAGATTTATATCCACCTCCAGGATCTTCTGCAGGAGAGCAGCAGCACCCAGAACAGCACCAAAAAAGGAATATGATTAAAAACAAGATTCAATTTTCAGGTTTCATGGTAAATGGATAATTAAGTAAATACAAAACAGAAAATAGACATTTCTTCTCAACAAAAACAACTTTTACCTCATGTTTAGTTATTCTTATTTTATGAAAAAAAACATTTGGATCTTCAATCGGTTCTAATTTGTTGTGTTCCTGTTTGGTTTCTCTACTTAAAATTGAAAATGAAGTAATTTTACATTTTTAATCTATGTTTGCTGCCGCCAAATGATGTAAAAATGTGTAATAGATACATAAAAACTTTTTACCGAATACGATCTTTCCTCACATGTTCTTTTCGAGCTTCTCAATGATTATTAATAATAATGATCTTTATGGACATAACACGTTTCAGACTGAGAGTAGCGACATTATTCTTTAAATAATAGTAAAAAACAAACATTATTTAACAATAAGAAACAGCACCAAAAACATTAATATAATAAAAAACAAGATTTAATTAAGTAAATTGGGTTTAGACTTTGGCGTCACACCGAGGTACTGCCCCCTGCTGGACACCATTTGAAAAACAAAACGGAAAACTACTCCTAAATAAGTTGTTTTCGAGTAATAATGCAAAATTCAATTACAATCGCTGTTTATTAACTAACCTTTATCTACTAGGTTCTGGTAGTGAGTGATACATGGGCGAAAAAATAGGTGAAATAAGGCGGCATTAGCTTAGCTACATGCTAACGTCATGCTACAGAGGTTGGATTAAATAAACGAATAAGCTTCGAAAATAATAAGCCAAATTGATAGATTAATTAAACCATATCGACGATAGTGAGATGTTTATTTCCCCGTGTAGCGACACAAGGATCTCAACAGGATAAAAAGGTTGTCGTGGTCAACGTTGACAAGTGTAACGGCTAGTTTTAGTGTTAGCCGCGTGACAAGTACAACCTTGAATCAAAAACTTCGAAGAGAAGGTAACAAACAAATCTTTTAAGAAATGAAACAAATAAACAACAAAAAACGGTCACTCACGGAACATCGAGTCCTCACCGATGTACGAAAACATGACGGCGATGACACCTGCAAGTGGACGAACGCTCGCTTCTGATTGGCTGACACCTGAACCTGCGTCAATGATGACGTACACGAGGCCTTTAATGCGTCTTTATCGAAGCGATATAAAATGTAATTTCCACCTGGATTTACCGTATTTCGCATCGGACCTTCGGTAAGTATCACCTTTTCCAATTGAGTCCATCTTAGTTCTGCTTTAGCCACATTTTTGCTAACAATCCCACAACTGATCCAACGTCACTCAACACACACGTCAATAAAAAATACTTTTAATGTAATTTAAATGTAAATGACTCGTTTGAATTAGGCAGTAACTTAATTACTTTGACATGTTAATTAAAACAGCAAGAGATATTATAAATATAAATGTATTTATTTGTACAAGTAGTACAATTATTGTACAGTTTATTACCACAGATCATTGTTAGTAACATCACAATAATACACGTTTCCTAGAAAGTGTTGTTTCAACAGTTAAGGTTTATGTTTTAATTTTGGTTTAAACATATTTTATCTGATCAATAATCTGTTGTACAGATGATTTCAACAATGGACCTCGTCACTATCGATCTGAGCAGCTTCTCGTCCGAGTGGACTGATCCCAGCACGGAGTCGGACACAGTCCACTCCACGTTCCTGTCCATGATCGGGGACCTTCCGTCTGCTCCTGATTTGGACTCTGCTGCTCAAGACGATCTGCTCTTGCTCAAACTCATTGAAGAGGTTGATGTCGAGCAGTTAGAGAAAGACTTGACCTCAGAGTTCAAGATGACGACGGCCCCTGAAACCCACCCCTTCCAATGTGGAGCCACGACGGTTCCATCGTTTGGACGAGTGCTGTCAGAGAACACACTAAGGCACTACCATCAAGTCCCAGCTGGGTTGACTTGGGTCAACAGTGGAGTCCCCCCAGGGTTCTGGGTTCAGCCGCGACCAGCTGTGGAAGTCATGAGCCCGCTCGTCTTTTTGTTAGTGTCACACATGTTCATATCCAACTCCACGTCTTAAATATCGTCTTGAAATTAACTTTCCTTTTCATTCTAGCAACAATCAGAACATCCAGAAGACCTCCAGCCGCGCTCCTTCTCCGCCTCAGGCCTGCTCTTCCACGTTAGTCCTCACGTTTGATTCATCTAAATGCACACTTAACTCATAACATAGATCTAATGGCAATGATATGATGTTCCACCAGATGCTGTGGAGCCAGACCGTACGTCAAGAGACCAGCGAACGCCTTCATGGTTTTCATGAGGGAGAACAGGCAGATGGTAAAAAACACCATGAAGCCGAAAGATAGTGCCGAGACCAACACCATCCTGGGGCACATGGTGAGTGTCTAGAACACAGCCAGATTTGAACAAGTCCGAAAAGCTCTTGTTTGACGACCTGTTTTCCCTGTTTCTACAGTGGCGGAAGTTGTCGTCTCCAGACAAGGATTTATACTATGGGATGGCAAAGGATGAGAGAAGAATCCACGCCGAGAAACACCCAGACTGGTCGGCGGGCAATAATTATGTAAATAACTTTATTTTCTCTCTTTCTCTTTTGGTAAGTGTTTTGTTAATCTTTTTGTTTCTCTGTGTGCAGGGAAGGAAACACAAGAGGGAGAGAAAGAAGAAGAATCTTATCATCTAAAGCCGCCGTTTTAACTGCTGTACATATGTTGAGTGTAAATAAATTATTTTTAATCAAAAAGTCTTTTTGAATGCAGCAGATGATGTTGTCTACATCAGGGCTCGACAACCTTTATTGTGTAAAGAGCCATTTACGGGTCGTGTCCCGCCAAAATAAAACTCTGTTTGACGGATAAACTGAATCCTAAAAAGCTAATAGTCCTATAAAGTATATTTTACAAAAACAGGAAAACTTATTAAACTTATTAAATTTGAAGGAACACTTGCAGGATATGAGAAATTGTCCCTTTCTCTTGTCCCTTGATTTTAAAAATGAAACGCAAGACAATCCGTTCTCTTTTCTAAAAAAAAAAAAAGTCCACCCTTTATTCCAAACATTTTTAATTTAGAAAAAACATAAGTATTTTCAAATATTTACAATGTACAAGTTGCCTTGTAAACAATACACAACATTTGCAAATATTATATTAAGAAATATACACTTTTATTTTCAAATATCATCCCTTAAAAATATTGTGGCCACATGAGCAAGAACATAAATTAATTACAATTTCAAGGGATTAATCTGCAGTATTTATTGGAATTTGGAATGATAATTTTAAAGAAGAAAACATGAGTAGGGGACACTTTGATTTCTCTTAACGTATCGTTCAGAATACTTTTCACCGTCTGTCGGTCCTCCCTGGAGATGTTTGTCTTGAGTTTCAGTAGAGCGGACACGCGTTTTTCACTGGAAAGAAATGGACACGATTCGATAAATGACAGGTTATTCTAAAATGGCATCGATCTTTTGGTCTGGACTTTATACTCGTCCTGATAAAGTTTGTATTTTGGTACCTGAGGTGGGGATACGAGGAGGCCAGTGTGACGACTTGCATCTGTATGGCCGGAACATCCTGGAGGCTCAACACTCCCGCAATCATGTCCAGGTATTACTTCAGCCAGTTTTCTTTGGAACCCTGCACACACATGTTTTAATAAGCTTTTAATTATCTCTTTGAAAAGTTAAATTAAATGTTTTTTTTATATTGAAAAGTTGAATTTATTTTAATTGAAAAATCTTTTTCAATAATTAGTATATTTAAAGGTAAGTAAGTAAGTAAGTGTTATTTGTAAAGCGCTTTTCGAGGCTAGACCATGAATAGCTCTTAAAGTAAGAACCAGAAATTTCAAATTGATCTTGAAAGAAACTGGCAGCCATTGAGAAACTGACAGCCATTGAAGAGTTTTAAGGATTGGAGAAATGTGAGTTCTTCTACTAGAGTGGGTCAGAATTCTTACAAAAATGTATTGCATGAAACCAAACACACCCTGTTTCATTTTACAATATCGGTTTTCATGGCATCAATCATAATGTCATCAGCAAAGGGACAATGAAATCCCGCGAGATTCTGGCGATAACTGAGGACGAGAGGATACACTCAACATATAAAGGTCATTTATATTATAGTTCAATTGGTAGCCTTTTAAATAACTATAAATATAATGAATGTTTATGTTTTGTTTAGGCTACGATTAAAAATAAAAAAAGAAATCAGAAAATGTATTTTTGAATTATTGGAATTAAAATATCAAACTCTACAGTAAAAAAACAATTAATTAATTTTGAAAGTATTCAAAAAATTGTAACCACAAAATCAACCTTTCGATATATACACATTATTGAATTCAATTATTTAAAAGAAACAATTAAATGCTTAAACAACAACATTTCAATAAAAACAAGTTTAAGGTTAAATTCAACATATTCTAATGTCACTGAACTACGTCCATAGTTTCACCACAGTTTCTCACCTGATCACTGAACCAACGTTGTAAAGTGTCGGCGTCGCTCGTCACTCTGTCGAAGGCCTCCTGCTGCTGAGCCCGACTCCTCAGCTTCACGTCTCCCTTCAGCAGCCGTCTGACGTATTCCACCGTCACCTCCTGGTGCAGCTGTCCGATCAACTCCTGAAGACACGGATCATGAGTCTTAGCTCGTGAAAACCTTTTTTTTTTTAGCTCTTTTTTATTACCTGGTGAGAAGATTCAGGGGATGATCATCTTGTCGAACGTTGACGAGTGCAGCCAATCGTGGGTTCCAAGCTTTCTGTGGTTTGGCTGGGGCGACACAAGTGATGGATTTTTATTTTGATCACCTGTACGTCTGTTATTGACACTCACCTTGAGCGCCTGGTGGACCGGGCTCAGTAGGAACTGGTGCGCCGATTGTTTCATGTCGGCCAGGACGCTCATGCATCTCTCTCGAACGTCGTCCAGGATCATGGAGCTCTTCTTCAAAATAAAATCCCTGCAGACACATGACAGTTGAGTCACATGACCACCTCGCGGTCACACCCTGAAGTCGGAGGCTCCACCTGAATTGTTGAATCCATCCGAGGTTGGCTTTGATGAACGGTTTTCTGCTCCACTTGTTTTGCTTCATGACGTCCTCCTGGAAGTCCTTGAAACTAAAACATTAATTCATTTGAATCTTTTTTCTTTTGACGTGAGAGACGTTACCTGCACAGCGAGTCGCTCAGTTCAAGTTATACACTGGACCTTCTCTCTATCACCCACGACCATTCCCGCTGAGGTCAGCATTCCGTTGATGAGCTGAAGTGTGAAAATGAAGTCATGGTTTGAAACGTTACCGCTACTAGATTTAGCCAAAAGAATCCTTTTTTTTCAAATACCTGAATGATGTCATAGGACATGGTGAAGCTTCCGTCCTTCTTTGTCGGCTCGCTTTTCCACGATTCCCTCGCTTCCGCCAGGACTTGACTGATGAACGTCGTCATCTCTGCCTGATCAAACCAAAAAAAGCTTGATACGTTATCAATCACGAGTTATGATTAAATCCTACAATCTTAGGTGTATAAATAGAAAAGTGTTAAAGATCAACCGAGACATCTTATCTATAAAAACATTTGTTCCAAAGGTTGTTAAAGTCATAATACGTAAGTTTGAAAAAAAAAATGTTGGCTCCCCCTGTGTCAGAAAAATATAACTGCAATGCTGTCAAATCAGTCAACCATGCCTGTTCAAAATGACAACAATCGAACAGAAAATACATTTGAAAAAAAAAGGTTTTAAGAAAGAACTGTTTTTTAAATACTTTTTTAATTTGTAGGTATTTTAACTGTGTATTGTTTTGTTGTTTAAGCGCTTTGTGACCCTGGTTTATGGAATAGGGAAATTCCGATTTTTTAATTATTGGAATCAAAACATCAAACTCTATATGTAAAAAAAACAATTCATTAACTGTGAAAGTATTTTTAAAAATGTATTAAATAATTCAATAACTTTGTGTAGTTTTGTCTCTCAGGACAAACCTGATGATGAATGAATAATGAATGGAAATTACTTTTGTCTTGCCCATCAAAGTTGTCTTCAATGAAACGATTCACTAGTTACTAAATTAAGTCATATTGTAAGGGGTGGAGTCAATTTATACAACTTATATTTATAATAAACAAATGGTAAATTACATGTTTTTTCTTGTCTTGACCACATTTTTAAAAAACTAAATTCACTTTATATTATCAAATTTTACAACCTGAAACAAAATAACAATGCTTGGAAAATGTTTGTTTTTTTATCTTATTCTTCAATAATGTTTTACAAGCTTATATTACTGTGTAGTTAATGTGTAAATATACCTGTTGTTTGCTCAGGTACTGCTCCTGCAGCGACGCCACCATGTGGTCAGGCAGCAGACTTCCTAGAGCTTCAAAGTTGATCTCTGGCGCCAAAAGAGGGTTCTTAAACAGTCTTATAGAATAAGAAGATTATATTGATAAATATAAAATCACTTTAATTTCCAGTTAAAAACAAAGAAGGAAGTTCAAGGTAGGAATAGCATTGGTGGGGAGTTGGACGGGCAACTTACCCAGGATAATAGTCAGTGACCCATTGCAGCAGGAACTTGCAGTCCTCATCCCCCAGCCCGAACTCTGCAATCTCCTCCAAGCCTTTGCTCATTTACTGGTGGTACAGCTCGGCATAGAACTGACAGATGTCCATCTCCGGAGGGTAGCAGCTCTTGACCACCTTCACGACCGTCAGCAGGTCCTCCTTCATCTGCAGGCCCATGCTGTGGATCTTCGCCTGGAGGCAGTTCTGCTTCACCGGACTGCTGAGACCGACGGGTTCTCCATTCGCTCCTCCACCAGGCTGGTGAGCACTTGGTCGTGTTGTTGCCTCCATTTGCTCTGCCTCCAGGATGGCGCCGACCCGGCCATTTGATCCACCAGTTGGTCCTGCTCCTCCTGCAGCTGGACTGCTTTCACGGCGGACACTAACACGGCCGCTTCTTGTTCCCCCTTCAGAGACTCTTGGTCTATATGGTCTGGATCACGAGAGTCTCCAGGATTTTCTGGTCCGAAACAAGCTTGAGGACTTTTTTGTCTTCCTCTGATTGACCAAACAGAAGCTTCTCTTTGTCCACCAGCTGAAGAGCTGCCTCGTAAAAGTGAGATTGCTCCAGGTCTTGGTCAAAAGAGACGACTGGAAGAGAAACAAATAAGTGGTTAGATATTGAGCGTTCCTTCTGACCTTTGCTGACTGGCCATATTTTGGGGAACCTCCAACCTCCGGCTGGGCTTCCCTCTGGGATCGGTGGCACGTGTGACGCCGCTGACCTTGACCGGAGCCTCATTCAAGCCGTTTGCTCTGCAGGAAAACCATAATACAGCGTTTAAATGACAAAAGGGTTTTTTCCATTCATACATGATTTTTTCTTACACTTCTGAATATTTTAAGATGCTGAACAATCATTTTTAAGAACAAAAAAACCCATTATTTGCCATTTTTTAACCTCATCTAGAGCCTGATATTTAATTATTGGCACTAAACTGACAAACATTATCAACTTCAACTTCTATCCTCAGCCAGATTTTATGTTAAAATACATTTACATTTACACAGAAATTCAAAACACATTGTTAACGCAAACATCCTTCTCACCAGATTTGTTCGTTTTGAGAGGATTCTCTTCCAAGCAGCCTTTGGCTGATGTGAGCTCCTGGAAGTTACAGTCGGGGAAATAACTCTCTGGTCCTCTGAGCGTTGGAGGATTTCTGAGGCTACAGGCTCCTCCCACTTTCCTCCCACCCCTTGCGTGCACACACCCACGCACTCATCGTACTTTCACCTTCACTTTTGTCTCGTTGTTTGCACAAGCATGCTTCTAGTTTTCATGCGGCACCTTCATTCCAGGGCAGCAACATTTGGATGACTTTGCCAGGTGTTATTGTGAATAAAGGTCACAATTTAAATCCAAGTCAAAGTTTCAGGTCAAACAAAAATTCAATTAATTAATTTCATGCAAGGTCAATAAAAAAACTTTTTTTTCAAGATATCTTTGCATTTATTTTCCTTATTATTTTTGATTTATCTTCGTTTTAGCTTCATGTCATTTTATTACTTCATTTTCATTCAAATTTCGTTTTTTATATTGAGGGGCATTTTTATCCGTCTGAGACTCGGTTTAGATCCTCTACCCTCAAAGAAGTTAACCTTGACTTGACTTTTCACTTTGATTTAAAAAATAAATCAAAAGATCTTCATAGTCGTTTCTCCTTTCAACCTTTTAGAAAATGAAAATAAAACGAGACAAAACTGAAAAGATGTTCCACAGTGTAGTCGGTTTCAAAATAACTTTTAAAAAGTGAACAAATATGCAGTGGTGGAGGTTGTTCACCTTGACCCTGAGACAACACAAGGGATACCACAAACACATTTGATTTAGGGCCTTCGGGGTCACCTTGACCCCCAGACAACACTAGTTCAAATTCCCGTTCTGGAGACTCTAATTATCTCCATGAACAAAATAAAAATCAAATCATAGCTTTTTATCCATTATATTGTAAATCTAAATAAACAAGGATCAAAAATGAATGATTTGAAAATCATACCTTCAGGGTAATATTATAATCATAGTTATTATATTCAAAAGTTAATACATCTAAAATGCACTTTTTATTTTTATTTGACCGAAAAAGAGAAAATATTGTGTATGAAAATATATATTTATTGACTAGTTTCAGTGCTGGAGAAGCTAATAATATGTAGCGGGTCCCAGCAGGGCCTTCGCTGACAGATATGATAATCCTGGAATTACAATGGACATGAACGACACCGGACCACAAGTGCTCATGAACCAAGTCTCTTGGATTATCTTTATTCACATATTTTCATTAAACTGCAATCGTGACTCTTCCTTTGTTCTTTTTCTTTTGCATTAGCAATGGTTTAAAAACCACTTTCAAAGTACATTTACATAAATGTCAATTTTACAATTTTCCTTTGAAAACAAACCATGTCTTTTAATCACTAATCATTTTCTTGTTATCAATCATTCCTTCACTTCCAACATACACCCTTCATTCTTTCATCAAGAATAATAATCGTACATTATGTACAGTAGATGCCATAAGTGAACACTTAATAAAACAAAATGAATCTCTTTTGCAGTTTAACTCGCCAAAACGGTATAACATATTTATTTCTGCGCGTGCTTTCAACCAGGGCGGCTCCTATAACTGGTCTGAACTTGCAGTCATGCTAGCATGCTACATATACTCCACACAATACTTTTCACACTTCATAGCACACAAATGCACAATTCAGACTCACACACCACACACACACGACTATTTTAACATATTAAATATTACCGCACAAAAGTCAAGGAGTCAAAAGAAAAATACACACAGAAGCATTTAACTACGGCCACGGACGCCATTTTAGTAATCGCCACGATCATGAACCGCAGCACTTTCTATGTTCACACACATAACTGTCATATCAAAAATCCTTATAAACAGTTTAAAGTAAGAGGAATTAAAGAAAGAGTTCTTAACCAACCTGGAATTACAATGGACATGAACGACACCGGACCACAAGTGCTCATGAACCAAGTCTCTTGGGTTTCACTTGTGCGAAGTATTGCCATGAATACCGTCGCCCGCAAGTGCTGCCACCTTGTGTCCGTTTTCTGCATGGCATTGCACATTTATCTTTATTACACCCTCTTAGTGGGACTAAACAACAAACCAAAAAGTGACAGAAAACATTATATAATAATATCTAAACAAAACACTTTTGTGAGTATCACAAATACATTTAAAATCTCACCAAGGATGAAAACTAGATTTGTTAAAATGAATGATGAATATATTTAAATATAATCTTTATGTCAACAATTTAAATAATAAATATCTATATCAATTTAAAAGAGCCAATACTATGATAAAAAGTGGGTTTGTATCCAGACATTTATACTCAACAGTGTCAAAGGTCGAGCCTGGGAGCAGGAAGTTGATGCAGATTTGACAGACAGTCATTGTTGAGAGAGAGAGGCAGGCGATGAGAATCACTGCGTGAGGAAGGTAACGTTAGCCGACAACAACTTGTTAAATATATCATTTGGATTTTGATTTGAGTGGAACTCCTGTATAACTCCTAGATGGATATCAGAAAGTCCGCAGCAGGGATAAAGCAATGAGGAATGAGAGGTAAGTGAAGTCCTAGCTAGCTAGACAACATAAGTGTGTCTTAAGTTAATGCTAAGTTAGCTTTAACGTCATTCCTTCTATCAATATGTGAATAAAGATAATCCAAGAGACTTGGTTCATGAGCACTTGTGGTCCGGTGTCGTTCATGTCCATTGTAAGTAAGTAAGTAAGTAAGTAAGTAAGTAATTCTTATTTGTATAGCGCTTTTCCAGACCAGGGTCACAAAGCGCTTAAACAATCAAAACAATATTCAATAAAGTATATATTTTAAAGATCAAGATAAAACTGATAACACAACAGGAGTTCCAGAAAATCAAGGAAAAGCCTGAACAAATAAAAACGTCTTAAGATGTTTATTAAAGGAGTCAGTAGACTCCATCAAGCACAAAGAGAGAGGAAGATTGTTCCAAAGCTTAGGAGCAACAGCCTGAAAAGATTTCTCTCCTCTGGTTCTGAACCTTGTGCGAGGAACCATAAGTAGATTCTGATCCACAGACCTCAGAGCCCGAGCTGGGGTGTAAGGCTGGATCAGATCAGTGATGTAAGGAGGAGCCTGACCATGAATAGTTCTGAAAGTAAGAACCAGAATTTTAAAGTTTATCCTAAAAGAAACTGGAAGCCAGTGAAGAGTTTTAAGGATCGGAGAAATGTGAGTTCTTCTACTTGAGCGGGTTAGAATTCTCGCTGCAGAGTTCTGAATCAACTGCAGGCGAGACAGCTCCTTCTTGTTAAGACATGGAAACAAACTGTTACAATAGTCCAGACGAGAAGAAACAAACGCATGGATTACAAGCTCCAGATCATGTTCCGACAACATTTTCCTAAGTTTAGAGATTTTTATCAGTTGAAGGAAACAGTTTCTGGTTCCAGGATTATCATATCTGTCAGCGAAGGCCCTGCTGGGACCCGCTACATATTATTAGCTCCTCCAGCACTGAAACTAGTAAATAAAAATATATTTTCAAACCCCATATTTTCTCTTTTTCGGTCAAATAAAAAAAAAAAGAAAAAGTGCATTTTATGTATGATGTATTCATATATTTAATTTAACTTTTCAAAGAGATAATTAAAAGCTTATTGAAACATGTGTGTGCAGGGTTCCAAAGAAAACTGGCTGAAGGAATACCTGGACATGATTGCGGGAGTGTTGAGCCTCCAGGATGTTCCGGCCATACAGATGCAAGTCGTCACACTGGCCTCCTCGTATCCCGACCTCAGGTACCAAAATACAAACTTTATCAGGACGAGTATAAAGTCCAGACCAAAAGATCGATGTCATGCTAGAATAACCTGCCATTTATCGAATCGTGTCCATTTCTTTCCAGTGAAAAACACGTGTCCGCTCTACTGAAACTCAAGACAAACATCTCCAGGGAGGACCGACAGACGGTGAAAAGTATTCTGAACGATACGTTAAGAGAAATCAAAGTGTCCCCTACTCATGTTTTCTTCTTTAAAATTATCATTCCAAATTCCAATAAATACTGCAGATTAATCCCTTGAAATTTTAATTAATTTTTGTTCTTGCTCATGAGGCCACAATATTTTTTTTTTTAGAAGAGAGAACGGGTTGTCTTGCATTTCATTTTTAAAATCAAGAGAAAGGGAAAATGTCCCATATCCTGCCCGTGTGCCTTCAAATTGAAGTTTTATTAGTTTCCTTGGTCTAAAAATCAAGTTCAAGTCTGTCTTTTGGAATATCTTACTGCTCAAAGCACAGTCTTATTAAAAAGGGAAAATACATAAGGTTTAAAATATTGCTTCTGGCGCCGCCAAGTGTCCCTAAAGTGTAGCTGCCGGCCACAACATACTATGCATTTGTTTACAAAACAAGATAAATTCTCTTGTTAAGTCAGTTTAAAAGATTATCATTAAGAAAAACAGGAGTTCTAATGTCATGTGCCGAGGTGTCAAATGAATGTTGTTATTGACGCACCGTTCTAGAACAATACCTGGACGTCATCAATGTAAGATGTACTGCCTTCTCAGCCAACTTGTTTCCTTGTTTTTATTTACTACGAATGATGGCTGAACCGAGACGAGTTGGCGAAGACTTCAGAAGCAGAAGTTACTGTAAACACGTCCGCTGAGAATCACCGCTGCAGGGAAAAGGAGGAGAGGAAAAGCCCTCTGAAGGACAGGGAATGGCCCCACATTCCAGTCACTGTCCATAAAAATAGTTTCCTATTTATTTTATTAATTTATCTTAAAATATGACAGTCCTGGATTAAGAGTTAGCCACTTAGCATTTAGCTTGCTAGCTCTTTATACGGGACCTCTGTTGAACTTTTAGTGTATATTTAAACTCATAAACGAGGGAAACGTCTACTTCTTTGTAACAAGATGGCCCCAGATTTCTCTTTTAATTTCTGCACCATTTTTAAACGTTTAGAATAAGTAGTTGATTGTTTAGAAGTTAGAAGTAGCTCTGCCACTAGCATTAGCTTTTTATTTTAATTTTTTTAATTTGTCCAAAATGTTTTCTGGAGTATAAAGAGTTAAACTTTCAGACACATGCTACATGTTTAAAACAGACCATTTATTAGTTCATAATTTTCTTTCCTGTTTTTGTAAAATATACTTTATAGGACTATTAGCTGTTTAGCATTCAGTTTATCCGTCAAACAGAGTTTTATTTTGGCGGGACACGTCCCGTAAATGGCTCTATAAACAATAAAGGTTCTCGAGCCCTGATGTAGACAACATCATCTGCTGCATTCAAAAAGACTTTTTGATTAAAAATAATTTATTTACACTCAACATATGTACAGCAGTTAAAACAGCGGCTTTAGATGATAAGATTCTTCTTCTTTCTCTCCCTCTTGTGTTTCCTTCCCTGCACACAGAGAAACAAAAAGATTAATAAAACACTTACCAAAAGAGAAAGAGAGAAAATAAAGTGATTTACATAATTGTTGCCCGCCGACCAGTCTGGGTGTTTCTCGGCGTGCATTCTTCTCTCATCCTTTGCCATCCCATAGTAAAAATCCTTGTCTGGAGACGACAACTTCCGCCACTGTAGAAACAGGGAAAACAGGTCGTCAAACAAGAGCTTTTCGGACTTGTTCAAATCTGGCTGTGTTCTAGACACTCACCATGTGCCCCAGGATGGTGTTGGTCTCGGCACTATCTTTAGGCTTCATCGTGTTTTTTACCATCTGCCTGTTCTCCCTCATGAACACCATGAAGGCGTTCGCTGGTCTCTTGACGTACGGTCTGGCCCCACAGCATCTGGTGGAACATCATATCATTGCCATTAGATCTATGTTATGAGTTAAGTGTGCATTTAGATGATTCAAACGTGAGGACTAACGTGGAAGAGCAGGCCTGAGGCGGAGAAGGAGCGCGGCTGGAGGTCGACCTGATGTTCTGATTGTTGCTAGAATGAAAAGGAAAGTTAATTTCAAGACGATATTTAAGACGTGGAGTTGGATATGAACATGTGTGACACTTACAAAAAGACGAGCGGGCTCATGACTTCCACAGCTGGTGGCGGCTGAACCCAGAACCCTGGGGGGACTCCACTGTTGACCCAAGTCAACCCAGCTGGGACTTGATGGTAGTGCCTTAGTGTGTTCTCTGACAGCACTCGTCCAAACGATGGAACCGTCGAGGCTCCACATTGGAAGGGTTTGGTTTCAGGGGCCGTCGTCATCTTGAACTCTGAGGTCAAGTCCTTCTCCAACTGCTCGACATCAACCTCTTCAATGAGTTTGAGCAAGAGCAGATCGTCGTGAGTTTTGTCTCCTTTTTGTACATTTTTTAATATTAATTCTGATTCTAAATATCATTTTTCTATCTCATTCCAGCAACAACCCACACTTAACTCATAACATAGATCTAATGGCAATGATCTGATGTTCCACCAGATGCTGTGGGGCCAGAAAACCCTATGTCAAGAGACCACCAAACGCCTTCATGGTGTTCATGAGGGAGAACAGGGAGAAAGTGAAAAACACGATGAAGCCTGAAGATGCAGAGGCCAACACCCTCCTGGGGCACATGGTTAGTGTCTAAAACACAGCCAGATTTGTACAAGTCCGAAAAGCTCTTGTTTGACGACCTGTTTTCCTGTTTATACAGTGGCGGAAGTTGTCGTCGCAGGACAAGGATTTCTACTATCAGATGATGAAGATCCTAAGGAGGAAATAAAAGTCATTGACACATTTGTGGATCAACAGTTCAAAGGGATGGAAGTTAAAGATGATACGAACCTTGAAAAGCATCTACTAGCTGTTCAGACTGACGTTCAAACTAAGCTTGTGAGACTGACGCCAGAAATGGAATCAGGAGCGGCGGGTCATCTGCTCGACCTTCACCACCGGCAGATTTATATCCACCTCCAGGATCTTCTGCAGGAGAGCAGCAGCACCCAGAACAGCACCAAAAAAGGAATATGATTAAAAACAAGATTCAATTTTCAGGTTTCATGGTAAATGGATAATTAAGTAAATACAAAACAGAAAATAGACATTTCTTCTCAACAAAAACAACTTTTACCTCATGTTTAGTTATTCTTATTTTATGAAAAAAAACATTTGGATCTTCAATCGGTTCTAATTTGTTGTGTTCCTGTTTGGTTTCTCTACTTAAAATTGAAAATGAAGTAATTTTACATTTTTAATCTATGTTTGCTGCAGCCAAATGATGTAAAAATGTGTAATAGATACATAAAAACTTTTTACCGAATACGATCTTTCCTCACATGTTCTTTTCGAGCTTCTCAATGATTATTAATAATAATGATCTTTATGGACATAACACGTTTCAGACTGAGAGTAGCGACATTATTCTTTAAATAATAGTAAAAAACAAACATTATTTAACAATAAGAAACAGCACCAACAACATTAATATAATAAAAAACAAGATTTAATTAAGTAAATTGGGTTTAGACTTTGGCGTCACACCGAGGTACTGCCCCCTGCTGGACACCATTTGAAAAACAAAACGGAAAACTACTCCTAAATAAGTTGTTTTCGAGTAATAATGCAAAATTCAATTACAATCGCTGTTTATTAACTAACCTTTATCTACTAGGTTCTGGTAGTGAGTGATACATGGGCGAAAAATTAGGTGAAATAAGGCGGCATTAGCTTAGCTACATGCTAACGTCATGCTACAGAGGTTGGATTAAATAAACGAATAAGCTTCGAAAATAATAAGCCAAATTGATAGATTTATTAAACCATATCGACGATAGTGAGATGTTTATTTCCCCGTGTAGCGACACAAGGATCTCAACAGGATAAAAAGGTTGTCGTGGTCAACGTTGACAAGTGTAACGGCTAGTTTTAGTGTTAGCCGCGTGACAAGTACAACCTTGAATCAAAAACTTCGAAGAGAAGGTAACAAACAAATCTTTTAAGAAATGAAACAAATAAACAACAAAAAACGGTCACTCACGGAACATCGAGTCCTCACCGATGTACGAAAACATGACGGCGATGACACCTGCAAGTGGACGAACGCTCGCTTCTGATTGGCTGACACCTGAACCTGCGTCAATGATGACGTACACGAGGCCTTTAATGCGTCTTTATCGAAGCGATATAAAATGTAATTTCCACCTGGATTTACCGTATTTCGCATCGGACCTTCGGTAAGTATCACCTTTTCCAATTGAGTCCATCTTAGTTCTGCTTTAGCCACATTTTTGCTAACAATCCCACAACTGATCCAACGTCACTCAACACACACGTCAATAAAAAATACTTTTAATGTAATTTAAATGTAAATGACTCGTTTGAATTAGGCAGTAACTTAATTACTTTGACATGTTAATTAAATAATACACGTTTCCTAGAAAGTGTTGTTTCAACAGTTAAGGTTTATGTTTTAATTTTGGTTTAAACATATTTTATCTGATCAATAATCTGTTGTACAGATGATTTCAACAATGGACCTCGTCACTATCGATCTGAGCAGCTTCTCGTCCGAGTGGACTGATCCCAGCACGGAGTCGGACACAGTCCACTCCACGTTCCTTCCGTCTGCTCCTGATTTGGACTCTGCTGCTCAAGACGATCTGCTCTTGCTCAAACTCATTGAAGAGGTTGATGTCGAGCAGTTAGAGAAAGACTTGACCTCAGAGTTCAAGATGACGACGGCCCCTGAAACCCACCCCTTCCAATGTGGAGCCACGACGGTTCCATCGTTTGGACGAGTGCTGTCAGAGAACACACTAAGGCACTACCATCAAGTCCCAGCTGGGTTGACTTGGGTCAACAGTGGAGTCCCCCCAGGGTTCTGGGTTCAGCCGCGACCAGCTGTGGAAGTCATGAGCCCGCTCGTCTTTTTGTTAGTGTCACACATGTTCATATCCAACTCCACGTCTTAAATATCGTCTTGAAATTAACTTTCCTTTTCATTCTAGCAACAATCAGAACATCCAGAAGACCTCCAGCCGCGCTCCTTCTCCGCCTCAGGCCTGCTCTTCCACGTTAGTCCTCACGTTTGATTCATCTAAATGCACACTTAACTCATAACATAGATCTAATGGCAATGATATGATGTTCCACCAGATGCTGTGGAGCCAGACCGTACGTCAAGAGACCAGCGAACGCCTTCATGGTTTTCATGAGGGAGAACAGGCAGATGGTAAAAAACACCATGAAGCCGAAAGATAGTGCCGAGACCAACACCATCCTGGGGCACATGGTGAGTGTCTAGAACACAGCCAGATTTGAACAAGTCCGAAAAGCTCTTGTTTGACGACCTGTTTTCCCTGTTTCTACAGTGGCGGAAGTTGTCGTCCCCAGACAAGGATTTATACTATGGGATGGCAAAGGATGAGAGAAGAATCCACGCCGAGAAACACCCAGACTGGTCGGCGGGCAATAATTATGTAAATAACTTTATTTTCTCTCTTTCTCTTTTGGTAAGTGTTTTGTTAATCTTTTTGTTTCTCTGTGTGCAGGGAAGGAAACACAAGAGGGAGAGAAAGAAGAAGAATCTTATCATCTAAAGCCGCCGTTTTAACTGCTGTACATATGTTGAGTGTAAATAAATTATTTTTAATCAAAAAGTCTTTTTGAATGCAGCAGATGATGTTGTCTACATCAGGGCTCGACAACCTTTATTGTGTAAAGAGCCATTTACGGGTCGTGTCCCGCCAAAATAAAACTCTGTTTGACGGATAAACTGAATCCTAAAAAGCTAATAGTCCTATAAAGTATATTTTACAAAAACAGGAAAACTTATTAAACTTATTAAATTTGAAGGAACACTTGCAGGATATGAGAAATTGTCCCTTTCTCTTGTCCCTTGATTTTAAAAATGAAACGCAAGACAATCCGTTCTCTTTTCTAAAAAAAAAAAAAGTCCACCCTTTATTCCAAACATTTTTAATTTAGAAAAAACATAAGTATTTTCAAATATTTACAATGTACAAGTTGCCTTGTAAACAATACACAACATTTGCAAATATTATATTAAGAAATATACACTTTTATTTTCAAATATCATCCCTTAAAAATATTGTGGCCACATGAGCAAGAACATAAATTAATTACAATTTCAAGGGATTAATCTGCAGTATTTATTGGTATTTGGAATGATAATTTTAAAGAAGAAAACATGAGTAGGGGACACTTTGATTTCTCTTAACCTATCGTTCAGAATACTTTTCACCGTCTGTCGGTCCTCCCTGGAGATGTTTGTCTTGAGTTTCAGTAGAGCGGACACGCGTTTTTCACTGGAAAGAAATGGACACGATTCGATAAATGGCAGGTTATTCTAAAATGGCATCGATCTTTTGGTCTGGACTTTATACTCGTCCTGATAAAGTTTGTATTTTGGTACCTGAGGTGGGGATACGAGGAGGCCAGTGTGACGACTTGCATCTGTATGGCCGGAACATCCTGGAGGCTCAACACTCCCGCAATCATGTCCAGGTATTACTTCAGCCAGTTTTCTTTGGACCCCTGCACACACATGTTTTAATAAGCTTTTAATTATCTCTTTGAAAAGTTAAATTAAATGTTTTTTTTATATTGAAAAGTTGAATTTATTTTAATTGAAAAATCTTTTTCAATAATTAGTATATTTAAAGGTAAGTAAGTAAGTAAGTGTTATTTGTAAAGCGCTTTTCGAGGCTAGACCATGAATAGTTCTTAAAGTAAGAACCAGAAATTTCAAATTGATCTTGAAAGAAACTGGCAGCCATTGAGAAACTGACAGCCATTGAAGAGTTTTAAGGATTGGAGAAATGTGAGTTCTTCTACTAGAGTGGGTCAGAATTCTTACAAAAATGTATTGCATGAAACCAAACACACCCTGTTTCATTTTACAATATCGGTTTTCATGGCATCAATCATAATGTCATCAGCAAAGGGACAATGAAATCCCGCGAGATTCTGGCGATAACTGAGGACGAGAGGATACACTCAACATATAAAGGTCATTTATATTATAGTTCAATTGGTAGCCTTTTAAATAACTATAAATATAATGAATGTTTATGTTTTGTTTAGGCTACGATTAAAAATAAAATAGAAATCAGAAAATGTATTTTTGAATTATTGGAATTAAAATATCAAACTCTACAGTAAAAAAACAATTAATTAATTTTGAAAGTATTCAAAAAATTGTAACCACAAAATCAACCTTTCGATATATACACATTATTGAATTCAATTATTTAAAAGAAACAATTAAATGCTTAAACAACATCATTTCAATAAAAACAAGTTTAAGGTTAAATTCAACATATTCTAATGTCACTGAACTACGTCCATAGTTTCACCACAGTTTCTCACCTGATCACTGAACCAACGTTGTAAAGTGTCGGCGTCGCTCGTCACTCTGTCGAAGGCCTCCTGCTGCTGAGCCCGACTCCTCAGCTTCACGTCTCCCTTCAGCAGCCGTCTGACGTATTCCACCGTCACCTCCTGGTGCAGCTGTCCGATCAACTCCTGAAGACACGGACCATGAGTCTTAGCTTGTGAAAACTTTTTTTTTTTTAGCTCTTTTTTAATACCTGGTGAGAAGATTCAGGGGATGATCATCTTGTCGAACGTTGACGAGTGCAGCCAATCGTGGGTTCCAAGCTTTCTGTGGTTTGGCTGGAGCGACACAAGTGATGGATTTTTATTTTGATCACCTGTACGTCTGTTATTGACACTCACCTTGAGCGCCTGGTGGACCGGGCTCAGTAGGAACTGGTGCGCCGATTGTTTCATGTCGGCCAGGACGCTCATGCATCTCTCTCGGACGTCGTCCAGGATCATGGAGCTCTTCTTCAAAATAAAATCCCTGCAGACACATGACAGTTGAGTCACATGACCACCTCGCGGTCACACCCTGAAGTCGGAGGCTCCACCTGAATTGTTGAATCCATCCGAGGTTGGCTTTGATGAACGGTTTTCTGCTCCACTTGTTTTGCTTCATGACGTCCTCCTGGAAGTCCTTGAAACTAAAACATTAATTCATTTGAATCTTTTTTCTTTTGACGTGAGAGACGTTACCTGCACAGCGAGTCGCTCAGTTCAAGTTATACACTGGACCTTCTCTCTATCACCCACGACCATTCCCGCTGAGGTCAGCATTCCGTTGATGAGCTGAAGTGTGAAAATGAAGTCATGGTTTGAAACGTTACCGCTACTAGATTTAGCCAAAAGAATCCTTTTTTTTCAAATACCTGAATGATGTCATAGGACATGGTGAAGCTTCCGTCCTTCTTTGTCGGCTCGCTTTTCCACGATTCCCTCGCTTCCGCCAGGACTTGACTGATGAACGTCGTCATCTCTGCCTGATCAAACCAAAAAAACTTGATACGTTATCAATCACGAGTTATGATTAAATCCTACAATCTTAGGTGTATAAATAGAAAAGTGTTAAAGATCAACCGAGACATCTTATCTATAAAAACATTTGTTCCAAAGGTTGTTAAAGTCATAATACGTAAGTTTGAAAAAAAAAATGTTGGCTCCCCCTGTGTCAGAAAAATATAACTGCAATGCTGTCAAATCAGTCAACCATGCCTGTTCAAAATGACAACAATCGAACAGAAAATACATTTGAAAAAAAAAGGTTTTAAGAAAGAACTGTTTTTTAAATACTTTTTTAATTTGTAGGTATTTTAACTGTGTATTGTTTTGTTGTTTAAGCGCTTTGTGACCCTGGTTTATGGAATAGGGAAATTCCGATTTTTTAATTATTGGAATCAAAACATCAAACTCTATATGTAAAAAAAACAATTCATTAACTGTGAAAGTATTTTTAAAAATGTATTAAATAATTCAATAACTTTGTGTAGTTTTGTCTCTCAGGACAAACCTGATGATGAATGAATAATGAATGGAAATTACTTTTGTCTTGCCCATCAAAGTTGTCTTCAATGAAACGATTCACTAGTTACTAAATTAAGTCATATTGTAAGGGGTGGAGTCAATTTATACAACTTATATTTATAATAAACAAATGGTAAATTACATGTTTTTTCTTGTCTTGACCACATTTTTAAAAAACTAAATTCACTTTATATTATCAAATTTTACAACCTGAAACAAAATAACAATGCTTGGAAAATGTTTGTTTTTTTATCTTATTCTTCAATAATGTTTTACAAGCTTATATTACTGTGTAGTTAATGTGTAAATATACCTGTTGTTTGCTCAGGTACTGCTCCTGCAGCGACGCCACCATGTGGTCAGGCAGCAGACTTCCTAGACCTTCAAAGTTGATCTCTGGCGCCAAAAGAGGGTTCTTAAACAGTCTTATAGAATAAGAAGATTATATTGATAAATATAAAATCACTTTAATTTCCAGTTAAAAACAAAGAAGGAAGTTCAAGGTAGGAATAGCATTGGTGGGGAATTGGACGGGCAACTTACCCAGGATAATAGTCAGTGACCCATTGCAGCAGGAACTTGCAGTCCTCATCCCCCAGCCCGAACTCTGCAATCTCCTCCAAGCCTTTGCTCATTTACTGGTGGTACAGCTCGGCATAGAACTGACAGATGTCCATCTCCGGAGGGTAGCAGCTCTTGACCACCTTCACGACCGTCAGCAGGTCCTCCTTCATCTGCAGGCCCATGCTGTGGATCTTCGCCTGGAGGCAGTTCTGCTTCACCGGATTGCTGAGACCGACGGGTTCTCCATTCGCTCCTCCACCAGGCTGGTGAGCACTTGGTCGTGTTGTTGCCTCCATTTGCTCTGCCTCCAGGATGGCGCCGACCCGGCCATTTGATCCACCAGTTGGTCCTGCTCCTCCTGCAGCTGGACTGCTTTCACGGCGGACACTAACACGGCCGCTTCTTGTTCCCCCTTCAGAGACTCTTGGTCTATATGGTCTGGATCACGAGAGTCTCCAGGATTTTCTGGTCCAAAACAAGCTTGAGGACTTTTTTGTCTTCCTCTGATTGACCAAACAGAAGCTTCTCTTTGTCCACCAGCTGAAGAGCTGCCTCGTAAAAGTGAGATTGCTCCAGGTCTTGGTCAAAGGAGACGACTGGAAGAGAAACAAATAAGTGGTTAGATATTGAGCGTTCCTTCTGACCTTTGCTGACTGGCCATATTTTGGGGAACCTCCAACCTCCGGCTGGGCTTCCCTCTGGGATCGGTGGCACGTGTGACGCCGCTGACCTTGACCGGAGCCTCATTCAAGCCGTTTGCTCTGCAGGAAAACCATAATACAGCGTTTAAATGACAAAAGGGTTTTTTCCATTCATACATGATTTTTTCTTACACTTCTGAATATTTTAAGATGCTGAACAATCATTTTTAAGAACAAAAAAACCCATTATTTGCCATTTTTTAACCTCATCTAGAGCCTGATATTTAATTATTGGCACTAAACTGTCAAACATTATCAACTTCAACTTCTATCCTCAGCCAGATTTTATGTTAAAATACATTTACATTTACACAGAAATTCAAAACACATTGTTAACGCAAACATCCTACTCACCAGATTTGTTCGTTTTGAGAGGATTCTCTTCCAAGCAGCCTTTGGCTGATGTGAGCTCCTGGAAGTTACAGTCGGGGAAATAACTCTCTGGTCCTCTGAGCGTTGGAGGATTTCTGAGGCTACAGGCTCCTCCCACTTTCCTCCCACCCCTTGCGTGCACACACCCACGCACTCATCGTACTTTCACCTTCACTTTTGTCTCGTTGTTTGCACAAGCATGCTTCTAGTTTTCATGCGGCACCTTCATTCCAGGGCAGCAACATTTGGATGACTTTGCCAGGTGTTATTGTGAATAAAGGTCACAATTTAAATCCAAGTCAAAGTTTCAGGTCAAACAAAAATTCAATTAATTAATTTCATGCAAGGTCAATAAAAAAACTTTTTTTTCAAGATATCTTTGCATTTATTTTCCTTATTATTTTTGATTTATCTTCGTTTTAGCTTCATGTCATTTTATTACTTCATTTTCATTCAAATTTCGTTTTTTATATTGAGGGGCATTTTTATCCGTCTGAGACTCGGTTTAGATCCTCTACCCTCAAAGAAGTTAACCTTGACTTGACTTTTCACTTTGATTTAAAAAATAAATCAAAAGATCTTCATAGTCGTTTCTCCTTTCAACCTTTTAGAAAATGAAAATAAAACGAGACAAAACTGAAAAGATGTTCCACAGTGTAGTCGGTTTCAAAATAACTTTTAAAAAGTGAACAAATATGCAGTGGTGGAGGTTGTTCACCTTGACCCTGAGACAACACAAGGGATACCACAAACACATTTGTTTTAGGGCCTTCGGGGTCACCTTGACCCCCAGACAACACTAGTTCAAATTCCCGTTCTGGAGACTCTAATTATCTCCATGAACAAAATAAAAATCAAATCATAGCTTTTTATCCATTATATTGTAAATCTAAATAAACAAGGATCAAAAATGAATGATTTGAAAATTATACCTTCAGGGTAATATTATTATCATAGTTATTATATTCAAAAGTTAATACATCTAAAATGCACTTTTTATTTTTATTTGACCGAAAAAGAGAAAATATTGTGTATGAAAATATATATTTATTGACTAGTTTCAGTGCTGGAGAAGCTAATAATATGTAGCGGGTCCCAGCAGGGCCTTCGCTGACAGATATGATAATCCTGGAATTACAATGGACATGAACGACACCGGACCACAAGTGCTCATGAACCAAGTCTCTTGGATTATCTTTATTCACATATTTTCATTAAACTGCAATCGTGACTCTTCCTTTGTTCTTTTTCTTTTGCATTAGCAATGGTTTAAAAACCACTTTCAAAGTACATTTACATAAATGTCAATTTTACAATTTTCCTTTGAAAACAAACCATGTCTTTTAATCACTAATCATTTTCTTGTTATCAATCATTCCTTCACTTCCAACATACACCCTTCATTCTTTCATCAAGAATAATAATCGTACATTATGTACAGTAGATGCCATAAGTGAACACTTAATAAAACAAAATGAATCTCTTTTGCAGTTTAACTCGCCAAAACGGTATAACATATTTATTTCTGCGCGTGCTTTCAACCAGGGCGGCTCCTATAACTGGTCTGAACTTGCAGTCATGCTAGCATGCTACATATACTCCACACAATACTTTTCACACTTCATAGCACACAAATGCACAATTCAGACTCACACACCACACACACACGACTATTTTAACATATTAAATATTACCGCACAAAAGTCAAGGAGTCAAAAGAAAAATACACACAGAAGCATTTAACTACGGCCACGGACGCCATTTTAGTAATCGCCACGATCATGAACCGCAGCACTTTCTATGTTCACACACATAACTGTCATATCAAAAATCCTTATAAACAGTTTAAAGTAAGAGGAATTAAAGAAAGAGTTCTTAACCAACCTGGAATTACAATGGACATGAACGACACCGGACCACAAGTGCTCATGAACCAAGTCTCTTGGGTTTCACTTGTGCGAAGTATTGCCATGAATACCGTCGCCCGCAAGTGCTGCCACCTTGTGTCCGTTTTCTGCATGGCATTGCACATTTATCTTTATTACACCCTCTTAGTGGGACTAAACAACAAACCAAAAAGTGACAGAAAACATTATATAATAATATCTAAACAAAACACTTTTGTGAGTATCACAAATACATTTAAAATCTCACCAAGGATGAAAACTAGATTTGTTAAAATGAATGATGAATATATTTAAATATAATCTTTATGTCAACAATTTAAATAATAAATATCTATATCAATTTAAAAGAGCCAATACTATGATAAAAAGTGGGTTTGTATCCAGACATTTATACTCAACAGTGTCAAAGGTCGAGCCTGGGAGCAGGAAGTTGATGCAGATTTGACAGACAGTCATTGTTGAGAGAGAGAGGCAGGCGATGAGAATCACTGCGTGAGGAAGGTAACGTTAGCCGACAACAACTTGTTAAATATATCATTTGGATTTGGATTTGGGTGGAACTCCTGTATAACTCCTAGATGGATATCAGAAAGTCCGCAGCAGGGATAAAGCAATGAGGAATGAGAGGTAAGTGAAGTCCTAGCTAGCTAGACAACATAAGTGTGTCTTAAGTTAATGCTAAGTTAGCTTTAACGTCATTCCTTCTATCAATATGTGAATAAAGATAATCCAAGAGACTTGGTTCATGAGCACTTGTGGTCCGGTGTCGTTCATGTCCATTGTAAGTAAGTAAGTAAGTAAGTAAGTAAGTAAGTAATTCTTATTTGTATAGCGCTTTTCCAGACCAGGGTCACAAAGCGCTTAAACAATCAAAACAATATTCAATAAAGTATATATTTTAAAGATCAAGATAAAACTGATAACACAACAGGAGTTCCAGAAAATCAAGGAAAAGCCTGAACAAATAAAAACGTCTTAAGATGTTTATTAAAGGAGTCAGTAGACTCCATCAAGCACAAAGAGAGAGGAAGATTGTTCCAAAGCTTAGGAGCAACAGCCTGAAAAGATTTCTCTCCTCTGGTTCTGAACCTTGTGCGAGGAACCATAAGTAGATTCTGATCCACAGACCTCAGAGCCCGAGCTGGGGTGTAAGGCTGGATCAGATCAGTGATGTAAGGAGGAGCCTGACCATGAATAGTTCTGAAAGTAAGAACCAGAATTTTAAAGTTTATCCTAAAAGAAACTGGAAGCCAGTGAAGAGTTTTAAGGATCGGAGAAATGTGAGTTCTTCTACTTGAGCGGGTTAGAATTCTCGCTGCAGAGTTCTGAATCAACTGCAGGCGAGACAGCTCCTTCTTGTTAAGACATGGAAACAAACTGTTACAATAGTCCAGACGAGAAGAAACAAACGCATGGATTACAAGCTCCAGATCATGTTCCGACAACATTTTCCTAAGTTTAGAGATTTTTATCAGTTGAAGGAAACAGTTTCTGGTTCCAGGATTATCATATCTGTCAGCGAAGGCCCTGCTGGGACCCGCTACATATTATTAGCTCCTCCAGCACTGAAACTAGTAAATAAGAAAGAAAAAGTGCATTTTATGTATGATGTATTCATATATTTAATTTAACTTTTCAAAGAGATAATTAAAAGCTTATTGAAACATGTGTGTGCAGGGTTCCAAAGAAAACTGGCTGAAGGAATACCTGGACATGATTGCGGGAGTGTTGAGCCTCCAGGATGTTCCGGCCATACAGATGCAAGTCGTCACACTGGCCTCCTCGTATCCCGACCTCAGGTACCAAAATACAAACTTTATCAGGACGAGTATAAAGTGCAGACCAAAAGATCGATGTCATGCTAGAATAACCTGCCATTTATCGAATCGTGTCCATTTCTTTCCAGTGAAAAACACGTGTCCGCTCTACTGAAACTCAAGACAAACATCTCCAGGGAGGACCGACAGACGGTGAAAAGTATTCTGAACGATACGTTAAGAGAAATCAAAGTGTCCCCTACTCATGTTTTCTTCTTTAAAATTATCATTCCAAATTCCAATAAATACTGCAGATTAATCCCTTGAAATTTTAATTAATTTTTGTTCTTGCTCATGAGGCCACAATATTTTTTTTTTTAGGAGAGAGAACGGGTTGTCTTGCATTTCATTTTTAAAATCAAGAGAAAGGGAAAATGTCCCATATCCTGCCCGTGTGCCTTCAAATTGAAGTTTTATTAGTTTCCTTGGTCTAAAAATCAAGTTCAAGTCTGTCTTTTGGAATATCTTACTGCTCAAAGCACAGTCTTATTAAAAAGGGAAAATACATAAGGTTTAAAATATTGCTTCTGGCGCCGCCAAGTGTCCCTAAAGTGTAGCTGCCGGCCACAACATACTATGCATTTGTTTACAAAACAAGATAAATTCTCTTGTTGAGTCAGTTTAAAAGATTATCATTAAGAAAAACAGGAGTTCTAATGTCATGTGCCGAGGTGTCAAATGAATGTTGTTATTGACGCACCGTTCTAGAACAATACCTGGATGTCATCAGTGTAAGATGTACTGCCTTCTCAGCCAACTTGTTTCCTTGTTTTTATTTACTATGAATGATGGCTGAACCGAGACGAGTTGGCGAAGACTTCAGAAGCAGAAGTTACTGTAAACACGTCCGCTGAGAATCACCGCTGCAGGGAAAAGGAGGAGAGGAAAAGCCCTCTGAAGGACAGGGAATGGCCCCACATTCCAGTCATGGTCCATAAAAATAGTTTCCTATTTATTTTATTAATTTATCTTAAAATATGACAGTCCTGGATTAAGAGTTAGCCACTTAGCATTTAGCTTGCTAGCTCTTTATACGGGACCTCTGTTGAACTTTTAGTGTATATTTAAACTCATAAACGAGGGAAACGTCTACTTCTTTGTAACAAGATGGCCCCAGATTTCTCTTTTAATTTCTGCATAAAGAGTATAAAGAGTTAAACTTTCAGACACATGCTACATGTTTAAAACAGACCATTTATTAGTTCATAATTTTCTTTCCTGTTTTTGTAAAATATACTTTATAGGACTATTAGCTGTTTAGCATTCAGTTTATCCGTCAAACAGAGTTTTATTTTGGCGGGACACGTCCCGTAAATGGCTCTATAAACAATAAAGGTTCTCGAGCCCTGATGTAGACAACATCATCTGCTGCATTCAAAAAGACTTTTTGATTAAAAATAATTTATTTACACTCAACATATGTACAGCAGTTAAAACAGCGGCTTTAGATGATAAGATTCTTCTTCTTTCTCTCCCTCTTGTGTTTCCTTCCCTGCACACAGAGAAACAAAAAGATTAATAAAACACTTACCAAAAGAGAAAGAGAGAAAATAAAGTGATTTACATAATTGTTGCCCGCCGACCAGTCTGGGTGTTTCTCGGCGTGCATTCTTCTCTCATCCTTTGCCATCCCATAGTAAAAATCCTTGTCTGGAGACGACAACTTCCGCCACTGTAGAAACAGGGAAAACAGGTCGTCAAACAAGAGCTTTTCGGACTTGTTCAAATCTGGCTGTGTTCTAGACACTCACCATGTGCCCCAGGATGGTGTTGGTCTCGGCACTATCTTTCGGCTTCATGGTGTTTTTTACCATCTGCCTGTTCTCCCTCATGAACACCATGAAGGCGTTCGCTGGTCTCTTGACGTACGGTCTGGCCCCACAGCATCTGGTGGAACATCATATCATTGCCATTAGATCTATGTTATGAGTTAAGTGTGCATTTAGATGAATCAAACGTGAGGACTAACGTGGAAGAGCAGGCCTGAGGCGGAGAAGGAGCGCGGCTGGAGGTCGACCTGATGTTCTGATTGTTGCTAGAATGAAAAGGAAAGTTAATTTCAAGACGATATTTAAGACGTGGAGTTGGATATGAACATGTGTGACACTTACAAAAAGACGAGCGGGCTCATGACTTCCACAGCTGGTGGCGGCTGAACCCAGAACCCTGGGGGGACTCCACTGTTGACCCAAGTCAACCCAGCTGGGACTTGATGGTAGTGCCTTAGTGTGTTCTCTGACAGCACTCGTCCAAACGATGGAACCGTCGTGGCTCCACATTGGAAGGGTTTGGTTTCAGGGGCCGTCGTCATCTTGAACTCTGAGGTCAAGTCCTTCTCCAACTGCTCGACATCAACCTCTTCAATGAGTTTGAGCAAGAGCAGATCGTCGTGAGCAGCAGAGTCCAAATCAGGAGCAGACGGAAGGTCCCCGATCATGGACAGGAACGTGGAGTGGACTGTGTCCGACTCCATGCTTGGATCAGTCCAATCGGACGAGAAGCTGCTCAGATCGATAGTGACGAGGTCCATCGTTGAAATCATCTGTACAAAAAAAGTCATTTATAATTCTTTAAGAAATATAATTAAATTATAATTAAAACATAAACCTTAACTGTTGAAACAACACTTTCTAGGCAACGTGTATTATGTATTATGGATTATTGTGATGTTACTAACATTGATCTGTGGTAATAAACTGTACAATTATTTTCCTACTTGTACAAATAAATACATTTATATTTATAATATTTCTTGCTGTTTTAATTAACATGTCAAAGTAATTAAGTTACTGCCTAATTCAAACGAGTCATTTACATTTAAATTATATTAAAAGTAGTTTTTATTGACATGTGTGTTGAGTGACGTTGGATCAGTTGTGGGATTGTTAGCAAAAATGTGGCTAAAGCAGAACTATGATGGACTCAATTGGAAAAGGTGATACTTACCGAAGGTCCGATGCGAAATACGGTAAATCCAGGTGGAAATTACATTTTATATCGCTTCGATAAAGACGCATTAAAGGCCTCGTGTACGTCATCATTGACGCAGGTTCAGGTGTCAGCCAATCAGAAGCGAGCGTTCGTCCACTTGCAGGTGTCATCGCCGTCATGTTTTCGTACATCGGTGAGGACTCGATGTTCCGTGAGTGACCGTTTTTTGTTGTTTATTTGTTTCATTTCTTAAAAGATTTGTTTGTTACCTTCTCTTCGAAGTTTTTGATTCAAGTTTGTACTTGTCACTCGGCTAACACTAAAACTAGCCGTTACACTTGTCAACGTTGACCACGACAACCTTTTTATCCTGTTGAGATTCTTGTGTCGCTACACGGGGAAATAAACATCTCACTATCGTCGATATGGTTTAATTAATCTATCAATTTGGCTTATTATTTTCGAAGCTTATTCGTTTATTTAATCCCACCTCTGTAGCATGACGTTAGCATGTAGCTAAGCTAATGCCGCCTTATTTCACCTATTTTTTCGCACATGTGTCACTCACTACCAGAACCTAGTAGATAAAGATTAGTTAATAAACAACGATTGTGATTGAATTTTTCATTATTACTCGAAAACAACTTATTTAGGAGTAGTTTTCCGTTTTTCCCCGTTTTGTTTTTCTAATGGTGTCCAGCAGGGGGCAGTATCTCTGGTGTGACGCTAAAGTTTAAACCCAATTTACTTAATTAAATCTTGTTTTTTATTATATTCATGTTTTTGGTGCTGTTTCTTATTGTTAAATAATGTTTGTTTTTTACTATTATTTAAAGAATAGTGTCGCTACTCTCAGCCTGAAACGTGTTATGTCCATAAAGATCATTATTATTAATAATCATTGAGAAGCTCGAAAAGAACATGTGAGGAAATATCGTATTTGGTAATAAGTTTTTATCCATCTATTACACATTTTTACATCATTTGGCTGCAGCAAACATAGATTAAAAATGTAAAATGACTTCATTTTCAATTTCACGTAGAGAAACCAAACAGGAACGCAACAAATTAGAACCGATTGAAGATCCAAATGTTTTTTTTTTATAAAATAAGAATAACTAAACATGAGGAAAAAGTTGTTGTTGTTGAGAAGAAATGTCTACTTTCTGTTTTGTATTTACTTAATTATCCATTTACCATGAAACCTGAAAATTGAATCTTGTTTTTAATCATATTCCTTTTTGGTGCTGTTCTGGGTGCTGCTGCTCTCCTGCAGAAGATCCTGGAGGTGGATATAAATCTGCCGGTGGTGAAGGTCGAGCAGATGACCCGCCGCTCCTGATTCCATTTCTGGCGTCAGTCTCACAAGCTTAGTTTGAACGTCAGTCTGAACAGCTAGTAGATGCTTTTCAAGGTTCGTATCATCTTTCACTTCCATCCCTTTGAACTGTTGATCCACAAATGTGTCAATGACTTTTATTTCCTCCTTAGGATCTTCATCATCTGATAGTAGAAATCCTTGTCCTGCGACGACAACTTCCGCCACTGTATAAACAGGAAAACAGGTCGTCAAACAAGAGCTTTTGGGACTTGTACAAATCTGGCTGTGTTTTAGACACTCACCATGTGCCCCAGGATGGTGTTGGTCTCTGCACTGTCTTTAGGCTTCATCGTGTTTTTCACTTTCTCCCTGTTCTCCCTCATGAACACCATGAAGGCGTTCAGGGTCTCTTGACGTAGGGTGGTTTTTTGCCACAACCGCATCAGATCATTGAAAACATTAGATCAATTTTATGAGTGAAGGTTGCATTTTTGGAAAAGTAAAAAAAGCGAGAGAACTAACTGGGAAGTGCAGGCCGGAGGAAGAGAAGGAGCGAAGCCGGAGGTCGGCTGGACGTTCTGGTTGTTGCTGGAATGAGATAGAAAAATGATATTTAGAATCAGAATTAATATTAAAAAATGTACAAAAAGGAGACAAAGCTTGTGTGACACTTACAAAAAGGCGAGAGGGTTCATGGTTGGCACTGCTGGAACATTCTGGAGACACAAACACAAAGAAGGTCATGAACAGCTACTACATCAACAGTTGACAGTTGATCAGCCACTGACCTGCTGTTGGAAAACAACGTGTTGTTCGTACGTGTTTCCATGTAAGAAGGGATGAGCCATCATCGGTGGAAGCTGCACCCAGAACCCCGGGGGGGCGCCAACGTCGATCCATCTCCCTCCTGTCTGGACCGGATGGTTCTGCCCGACAGTGTTCTCCGACAGCACCGGTCTATACGACACGGCACTGTCGGGGCTCCACATTGTAGCGGGTTGATGTCGTACGTTGTCGTGTCGACAAGTCCGGAGGTCGAGTCTTTTCGTGGCTCCAGGGCCTCGACTTCATCGAGGAGTTTCATCAACTCCTCAAAGTCAATTTGAGGAGCAGAGTTGGAATCTGACGGAAGATCCCCGAACATTTCCTGGAGCGTTGAGAGGACAGTGTCCAACTCTTCGCTGGGATCGGTCCACGCCGGAGAGAAACGGCTCGGATTCGGAACAACGAAGTCCATCGTGGAAAGCATCTGTGAAATAGTTAGAAAATGTCATTTATAATTCTTTAATAAATACTCTGAGCAGAAACGTGTCTTTACCTTCTTCAGACGTCTGGAGATACAAGGTGTAAAATATTCTGTTGAACCTGAGATGAAGACAGAAAAAGGAAATTAAAAATATTGCCAGTGGCTCATAAATTAAAGTGTAAGGTGCTAATTTGACAAGGTTTATATTTAACACTTAATGAATGAACAGTTGAGAGCAGCTAGAAATGCAGTATATGTTGTCAGGTGCATTATTATGGGCTGTTTATGATCCAATCCACTGATAAAAATCTAAATATTACATGGATTAACACAAAAAACAATGGATAAATATTTATTATTACAGTTCAGATGTCATTTTGAAAATATATTAAGCTAATAATTCAATCACATGACTTGTTTAATGTTGTTTTTTTATTTTAAAGTAATCAACTTGAATTCATTTTGACACACATACAGTCTTTATAATTTATTTCAACCTAATACTGGGGAAATTGACCATTTATAGTAAATAAACACATACAGTGGATCTTTATTGATAAATAAGTACAAATAAGTTTCAGATCAAATATTTTTTAACCAAAATTAAAACATAAACCTTAACTGTTGAAACAACACTTTCTAGGCAACATGTATTATTGTGATGTTACTATGATCTATCTATGGTAATAAACTGTACAATTATTTTCCTACTTGTACAAATAAATACATTTATATTTATAATATCTCTTGCTGTTTTAATAAACATGTCAAAGTAATTAAGTTAATGCGTAATTCAAACGACTCATATACATTTAAATTACATTAAAAGTATATATACCATATATATATGGTATATATATACCATCTCTAGCCTCAAATCTGCAGGTGGCGTAGTTTAAAGTAACTTACTACTTCAACCAGGTGTCACCTCTCAGTGTCTACTCTCTGTGTCATCTCTCCCTGAAGCCCATCAACTTCCATCTCTCTGCCTCTGCACTACCACTTAGTCTGAAGCAACATGAAAATATTACTGTTTTTAAATATACAAATATGTACATAGTTCACATTTTTTATGGTCTTCAGTTTTCCCATGGAATTATAATAACAGCGAAAGCTGCTCTGTTTACAAAGTTATCCCATCCTTCCTTGTGACAAAAAAGTCACCTGATCAAAATGCATTCTGTAAGAAACTGACTGAAGTTTTTTCTTTTTTCCTCATATTCCTCATCAAATGACTGATGCAAAAAAAAGAAGGAAAACATTGGGACATCATTCATTGATAGTCAACTCACCTCCGCTTTTGCTCATCAACTTTCATCTCTCCCAGTAACTGTTGTTCCGCTTTGTCTAGACAAACAAACCATGTCTTTTAATCACTAAAAAAACTGTTATTATAATTCCATGGGAAAACTGAAGACCATAAAAAATTTGAACTATGTACATATTTGTACGTTAATAAACAGTAATGTTTTCATGTTGCTTCAGACTAAGTGGAGCGGAGTGCAGAGGCAGAGAGATGGAAGTTGATGGGCTTCAGAGAGAGATGTCACAGAGAGTAGACACTGAGAGGTGACACCTGGTTGACGTAGTAAGTTACTTTAAACTACCCCACCTGCAGATTTGAGGCTAGAGATGGCAACACCGAGCAGCAAGCTGTGTGTGTCCGTTATTTAGCTAAAGGGAGTGTGAAGGAGGCCTTTATTGTGTCGACGTGATATAAAATGCATCAGACCTTCGGTAAGTATCACCTTTTCCAATTGAGTCCATCTTAGTTCTGCTTTAGGCACTTTTTTGCTAAAAAATCCCACAACTGATCCAACGTCACTCAACACACATGTCAATAAAAACTACTTTTAATGTGATTTTGAATGTATATGAATCGTTTGAATTACGCAATAACTTTATTACTTTGACATGTTAACTAAAACAGCAAGAAATATTATAAATATAAATGTATTTATTTGTACAAGTAGGAAAATAATTGTACAGTCTATTACCCCAGATCATTGTTAGTAACATTCCAATAATACACGTTGCCTAGAAAGTGTTGTTTCAACAGTTAAGGTTTATGTTTTAATTTTGGTTAAAAAATATTTGATCTGAAACTTATTTGTACTTATTTATCAATAAAGATCCACTGTATGTGTTTATTTACTGTAAATGGTCAATTTCCCCAGTATTAGGTTGAAATAAACTATAAAGACTGTAAGTGTGTCAAAATTAATTCAAGTTGATTACTTTAAAATAAAAAAACAACATTAAACAAGTCATGTGATTGAATTATTAGCCTAATATATTTTCAAAATGACGTGAACTGTAATAATAAATATTTATCCATTGTTTTTTGTGTTAATCCACATAATATTTAGATTTTTATCAGTGGATTGGATCATAAACAGCCCATAATAATGCACCTGACAACATATACTGCATTTCTAGCTGCTCTCAACTGTTTGTTCATTAAGTGTTAAATATAAACCTTGTCAAATTAGCACCTTACACTTTAATTTATGAGCCATTGGCAATATATTTTAAATTTCTTTTTCTGTCTTCATCTCAGGTTCAACAGAGTATTTTACACCTTGTATCTCCAGACGTCTGAAGAAGGTAAAGACACGTTTCTGCTCAGAGTATTTATTAAAGAATTATAAATGACATTTTCAAACTATTACACGGATGATTTCCACGATGGACTTCGTTGTTCCGAATCCGAGCAGTTTCTCTCCGGCGTGGACCCTCAACGCTCCAGGAAATATTCGGGGATCTTCCGTCAGATTCCAACTCTGCTCCTCAAATTGACTTTGAGGAGTTGATGAAACTCCTCGATGAAGTCGAGGCCCTGGAGCCACCGGTGCTGTCGGAGAACACTGTCGGGCAGAACTATCCGGTCCAGACAGGAGGGAGATGGATCGACGGTGGCGCCCCCCCCCCCCCCCCCCCCGGGGTTCTGGGTGCAGCTTCCACCGATGATGATTCATCCCTTCATACATGGAAACACGTACGAACAACACGTTGTTTTCCAACAGCAGGACAGTGGCTGATCAACTGTCAACTGTTGATGTAGTAGCTGTTCATGACCTTCTTCGTGTTTGTGTCTCCAGAATGTTCCAGCAGTGCCAACCATGAACCCTCTCGCCTTTTTGTAAGTGTCACACAAGTTTTGTCTCCTTTTTGTACATTTTTTAATATTAATTCTGATTCTAAATATCATTTTTCTATCTCATTCCAGCAACAACCCACACTTAACTCATAACATAGATCTAATGGCAATGATCTGATGTTCCACCAGATGCTGTGGGGCCAGAAAACCCTATGTCAAGAGACCACCGAACGCCTTCATGGTGTTCATGAGGGAGAACAGGGAGAAAGTGAAAAACACGATGAAGCCTGAAGATGCAGAGGCCAACACCCTCCTGGGGCACATGGTGAGTGTCTAAAACACAGCCAGATTTGTACAAGTCCGAAAAGCTCTTGTTTGACGACCTGTTTTCCTGTTTATACAGTGGCGGAAGTTGTCGTCGCAGGACAAGGATTTCTACTATCAGATGATGAAGATCCTAAGGAGGAAATTAAAGTCATTGACACATTTGTGGATCAACAGTTCAAAGGGATGGAAGTGAAAGATGATACGAACCTTGAAAAGCATCTACTAGCTGTTCAGACTGACGTTCAAACTAAGCTTGTGAGACTGACGCCAGAAATGGAATCAGGAGCGGCGGGTCATCTGCTCGACCTTCACCACCGGCAGATTTATATCCACCTCCAGGATCTTCTGCAGGAGAGCAGCAGCACCCAGAACAGCACCAAAAAAGGAATATGATTAAAAACAAGATTCAATTTTCAGGTTTCATGGTAAATGGATAATTAAGTAAATACAAAACAGAAAATAGACATTTCTTCTCAACAAAAACAACTTTTACCTCATGTTTAGTTATTCTTATTTTATGAAAAAAAACATTTGGATCTTCAATCGGTTCTAATTTGTTGTGTTCCTGTTTGGTTTCTCTACTTAAAATTGAAAATGAAGTAATTTTACATTTTTAATCTATGTTTGCTGCCGCCAAATGATGTAAAAATGTGTAATAGATACATAAAAACTTTTTACCGAATACGATCTTTCCTCACATGTTCTTTTCGAGCTTCTCAATGATTATTAATAATAATGATCTTTATGGACATAACACGTTTCAGACTGAGAGTAGCGACATTATTCTTTAAATAATAGTAAAAAACAAACATTATTTAACAATAAGAAACAGCACCAAAAACATTAATATAATAAAAAACAAGATTTAATTAAGTAAATTGGGTTTAGACTTTGGCGTCACACCGAGGTACTGCCCCCTGCTGGACACCATTTGAAAAACAAAACGGAAAACTACTCCTAAATAAGTTGTTTTCGAGTAATAATGCAAAATTCAATTACAATCGCTGTTTATTAACTAACCTTTATCTACTAGGTTCTGGTAGTGAGTGATACATGGGCGAAAAAATAGGTGAAATAAGGCGGCATTAGCTTAGCTACATGCTAACGTCATGCTACAGAGGTTGGATTAAATAAACGAATAAGCTTCGAAAATAATAAGCCAAATTGATAGATTTATTAAACCATATCGACGATAGTGAGATGTTTATTTCCCCGTGTAGCGACACAAGGATCTCAACAGGATAAAAAGGTTGTCGTGGTCAACGTTGACAAGTGTAACGGCTAGTTTTAGTGTTAGCCGCGTGACAAGTACAACCTTGAATCAAAAACTTCGAAGAGAAGGTAACAAACAAATCTTTTAAGAAATGAAACAAATAAACAACAAAAAACGGTCACTCACGGAACATCGAGTCCTCACCGATGTACGAAAACATGACGGCGATGACACCTGCAAGTGGACGAACGCTCGCTTCTGATTGGCTGACACCTGAACCTGCGTCAATGATGACGTACACGAGGCCTTTAATGCGTCTTTATCGAAGCGATATAAAATGTAATTTCCACCTGGATTTACCGTATTTCGCATCGGACCTTCGGTAAGTATCACCTTTTCCAATTGAGTCCATCTTAGTTCTGCTTTAGCCACATTTTTGCTAACAATCCCACAACTGATCCAACGTCACTCAACACACACGTCAATAAAAAATACTTTTAATGTAATTTAAATGTAAATGACTCGTTTGAATTAGGCAGTAACTTAATTACTTTGACATGTTAATTAAAACAGCAAGAGATATTATAAATATAAATGTATTTATTTGTACAAGTAGTACAATTATTGTACAGTTTATTACCACAGATCATTGTTAGTAACATCACAATAATACACGTTTCCTAGAAAGTGTTGTTTCAACAGTTAAGGTTTATGTTTTAATTTTGGTTTAAACATATTTTATCTGATCAATAATCTGTTGTACAGATGATTTCAACAATGGACCTCGTCACTATCGATCTGAGCAGCTTCTCGTCTTCGAGACTTCGAGTGGACTGATCCCAGCACGGAGTCGGACACAGTCCACTCCACGTTCCTGTCCATGATCGGGGACCTTCCGTCTGCTCCTGATTTGGACTCTGCTGCTCAAGACGATCTGCTCTTGCTCAAACTCATTGAAGAGGTTGATGTCGAGCAGTTAGAGAAAGACTTGACCTCAGAGTTCAAGATGACGACGGCCCCTGAAACCCACCCCTTCCAATGTGGAGCCACGACGGTTCCATCGTTTGGACGAGTGCTGTCAGAGAACACACTAAGGCACTACCATCAAGTCCCAGCTGGGTTGACTTGGGTCAACAGTGGAGTCCCCCCAGGGTTCTGGGTTCAGCCGCGACCAGCTGTGGAAGTCATGAGCCCGCTCGTCTTTTTGTTAGTGTCACACATGTTCATATCCAACTCCACGTCTTAAATATCGTCTTGAAATTAACTTTCCTTTTCATTCTAGCAACAATCAGAACATCCAGAAGACCTCCAGCCGCGCTCCTTCTCCGCCTCAGGCCTGCTCTTCCACGTTAGTCCTCACGTTTGATTCATCTAAATGCACACTTAACTCATAACATAGATCTAATGGCAATGATATGATGTTCCACCAGATGCTGTGGGGCCAGACCGTACGTCAAGAGACCAGCGAACGCCTTCATGGTTTTCATGAGGGAGAACAGGCAGATGGTAAAAAACACCATGAAGCCGAAAGATAGTGCCGAGACCAACACCATCCTGGGGCACATGGTGAGTGTCTAGAACACAGCCAGATTTGAACAAGTCCGAAAAGCTCTTGTTTGACGACCTGTTTTCCCTGTTTCTACAGTGGCGGAAGTTGTCGTCTCCAGACAAGGATTTATACTATGGGATGGCAAAGGATGAGAGAAGAATCCACGCCGAGAAACACCCAGACTGGTCGGCGGGCAATAATTATGTAAATAACTTTATTTTCTCTCTTTCTCTTTTGGTAAGTGTTTTGTTAATCTTTTTGTTTCTCTGTGTGCAGGGAAGGAAACACAAGAGGGAGAGAAAGAAGAAGAATCTTATCATCTAAAGCCGCCGTTTTAACTGCTGTACATATGTTGAGTGTAAATAAATTATTTTTAATCAAAAAGTCTTTTTGAATGCAGCAGATGATGTTGTCTACATCAGGGCTCGACAACCTTTATTGTGTAAAGAGCCATTTACGGGTCGTGTCCCGCCAAAATAAAACTCTGTTTGACGGATAAACTGAATCCTAAAAAGCTAATAGTCCTATAAAGTATATTTTACAAAAACAGGAAAACTTATTAAACTTATTAAATTTGAAGGAACACTTGCAGGATATGAGAAATTGTCCCTTTCTCTTGTCCCTTGATTTTAAAAATGAAACGCAAGACAATCCGTTCTCTTTTCTAAAAAAAAAAAAAGTCCACCCTTTATTCCAAACATTTTTAATTTAGAAAAAACATAAGTATTTTCAAATATTTACAATGTACAAGTTGCCTTGTAAACAATACACAACATTTGCAAATATTATATTAAGAAATATACACTTTTATTTTCAAATATCATCCCTTAAAAATATTGTGGCCACATGAGCAAGAACATAAATTAATTACAATTTCAAGGGATTAATCTGCAGTATTTATTGGAATTTGGAATGATAATTTTAAAGAAGAAAACATGAGTAGGGGACACTTTGATTTCTCTTAACGTATCGTTCAGAATACTTTTCACCGTCTGTCGGTCCTCCCTGGAGATGTTTGTCTTGAGTTTCAGTAGAGCGGACACGCGTTTTTCACTGGAAAGAAATGGACACGATTCGATAAATGACAGGTTATTCTAAAATGGCATCGATCTTTTGGTCTGGACTTTATACTCGTCCTGATAAAGTTTGTATTTTGGTACCTGAGGTGGGGATACGAGGAGGCCAGTGTGACGACTTGCATCTGTATGGCCGGAACATCCTGGAGGCTCAACACTCCCGCAATCATGTCCAGGTATTACTTCAGCCAGTTTTCTTTGGAACCCTGCACACACATGTTTTAATAAGCTTTTAATTATCTCTTTGAAAAGTTAAATTAAATGTTTTTTTTATATTGAAAAGTTGAATTTATTTTAATTGAAAAATCTTTTTCAATAATTAGTATATTTAAAGGTAAGTAAGTAAGTAAGTGTTATTTGTAAAGCGCTTTTCGAGGCTAGACCATGAATAGCTCTTAAAGTAAGAACCAGAAATTTCAAATTGATCTTGAAAGAAACTGGCAGCCATTGAAGAGTTTTAAGGATTGGAGAAATGTGAGTTCTTCTACTAGAGTGGGTCAGAATTCTTACAAAAATGTATTGCATGAAACCAAACACACCCTGTTTCATTTTACAATATCGGTTTTCATGGCATCAATCATAATGTCATCAGCAAAGGGACAATGAAATCCCGCGAGATTCTGGCGATAACTGAGGACGAGAGGATACACTCAACATATAAAGGTCATTTATATTATAGTTCAATTGGTAGCCTTTTAAATAACTATAAATATAATGAATGTTTATGTTTTGTTTAGGCTACGATTAAAAATAAAAAAAGAAATCAGAAAATGTATTTTTGAATTATTGGAATTAAAATATCAAACTCTACAGTAAAAAAACAATTAATTAATTTTGAAAGTATTCAAAAAATTGTAACCACAAAATCAACCTTTCGATATATACACATTATTGAATTCAATTATTTAAAAGAAACAATTAAATGCTTAAACAACAACATTTCAATAAAAACAAGTTTAAGGTTAAATTCAACATATTCTAATGTCACTGAACTACGTCCATAGTTTCACCACAGTTTCTCACCTGATCACTGAACCAACGTTGTAAAGTGTCGGCGTCGCTCGTCACTCTGTCGAAGGCCTGCTGCTGCTGAGCCCGACTCCTCAGCTTCACGTCTCCCTTCAGCAGCCGTCTGACGTATTCCACCGTCACCTCCTGGTGCAGCTGTCCGATCAACTCCTGAAGACACGGATCATGAGTCTTAGCTCGTGAAAACCTTTTTTTTTTTAGCTCTTTTTTATTACCTGGTGAGAAGATTCAGGGGATGATCATCTTGTCGAACGTTGACGAGTGCAGCCAATCGTGGGTTCCAAGCTTTCTGTGGTTTGGCTGGGGCGACACAAGTGATGGATTTTTATTTTGATCACCTGTACGTCTGTTATTGACACTCACCTTGAGCGCCTGGTGGACCGGGCTCAGTAGGAACTGGTGCGCCGATTGTTTCATGTCGGCCAGGACGCTCATGCATCTCTCTCGAACGTCGTCCAGGATCATGGAGCTCTTCTTCAAAATAAAATCCCTGCAGACACATGACAGTTGAGTCACATGACCACCTCGCGGTCACACCCTGAAGTCGGAGGCTCCACCTGAATTGTTGAATCCATCCGAGGTTGGCTTTGATGAACGGTTTTCTGCTCCACTTGTTTTGCTTCATGACGTCCTCCTGGAAGTCCTTGAAACTAAAACATTAATTCATTTGAATCTTTTTTCTTTTGACGTGAGAGACGTTACCTGCACAGCGAGTCGCTCAGTTCAAGTTATACACTGGACCTTCTCTCTATCACCCACGACCATTCCCGCTGAGGTCAGCATTCCGTTGATGAGCTGAAGTGTGAAAATGAAGTCATGGTTTGAAACGTTACCGCTACTAGATTTAGCCAAAAGAATCCTTTTTTTTCAAATACCTGAATGATGTCATAGGACATGGTGAAGCTTCCGTCCTTCTTTGTCGGCTCGCTTTTCCACGATTCCCTCGCTTCCGCCAGGACTTGACTGATGAACGTCGTCATCTCTGCCTGATCAAACCAAAAAAAGCTTGATACGTTATCAATCACGAGTTATGATTAAATCCTACAATCTTAGGTGTATAAATAGAAAAGTGTTAAAGATCAACCGAGACATCTTATCTATAAAAACATTTGTTCCAAAGGTTGTTAAAGTCATAATACGTAAGTTTGAAAAAAAAAATGTTGGCTCCCCCTGTGTCAGAAAAATATAACTGCAATGCTGTCAAATCAGTCAACCATGCCTGTTCAAAATGACAACAATCGAACAGAAAATACATTTGAAAAAAAAAGGTTTTAAGAAAGAACTGTTTTTTAAATACTTTTTTAATTTGTAGGTATTTTAACTGTGTATTGTTTTGTTGTTTAAGCGCTTTGTGACCCTGGTTTATGGAATAGGGAAATTCCGATTTTTTAATTATTGGAATCAAAACATCAAACTCTATATGTAAAAAAAACAATTCATTAACTGTGAAAGTATTTTTAAAAATGTATTAAATAATTCAATAACTTTGTGTAGTTTTGTCTCTCAGGACAAACCTGATGATGAATGAATAATGAATGGAAATTACTTTTGTCTTGCCCATCAAAGTTGTCTTCAATGAAACGATTCACTAGTTACTAAATTAAGTCATATTGTAAGGGGTGGAGTCAATTTATACAACTTATATTTATAATAAACAAATGGTAAATTACATGTTTTTTCTTGTCTTGACCACATTTTTAAAAAACTAAATTCACTTTATATTATCAAATTTTACAACCTGAAACAAAATAACAATGCTTGGAAAATGTTTGTTTTTTTATCTTATTCTTCAATAATGTTTTACAAGCTTATATTACTGTGTAGTTAATGTGTAAATATACCTGTTGTTTGCTCAGGTACTGCTCCTGCAGCGACGCCACCATGTGGTCAGGCAGCAGACTTCCTAGAGCTTCAAAGTTGATCTCTGGCGCCAAAAGAGGGTTCTTAAACAGTCTTATAGAATAAGAAGATTATATTGATAAATATAAAATCACTTTAATTTCCAGTTAAAAACAAAGAAGGAAGTTCAAGGTAGGAATAGCATTGGTGGGGAGTTGGACGGGCAACTTACCCAGGATAATAGTCAGTGACCCATTGCAGCAGGAACTTGCAGTCCTCATCCCCCAGCCCGAACTCTGCAATCTCCTCCAAGCCTTTGCTCATTTACTGGTGGTACAGCTCGGCATAGAACTGACAGATGTCCATCTCCGGAGGGTAGCAGCTCTTGACCACCTTCACGACCGTCAGCAGGTCCTCCTTCATCTGCAGGCCCATGCTGTGGATCTTCGCCTGGAGGCAGTTCTGCTTCACCGGACTGCTGAGACCGACGGGTTCTCCATTCGCTCCTCCACCAGGCTGGTGAGCACTTGGTCGTGTTGTTGCCTCCATTTGCTCTGCCTCCAGGATGGCGCCGACCCGGCCATTTGATCCACCAGTTGGTCCTGCTCCTCCTGCAGCTGGACTGCTTTCACGGCGGACACTAACACGGCCGCTTCTTGTTCCCCCTTCAGAGACTCTTGGTCTATATGGTCTGGATCACGAGAGTCTCCAGGATTTTCTGGTCCGAAACAAGCTTGAGGACTTTTTTGTCTTCCTCTGATTGACCAAACAGAAGCTTCTCTTTGTCCACCAGCTGAAGAGCTGCCTCGTAAAAGTGAGATTGCTCCAGGTCTTGGTCAAAAGAGACGACTGGAAGAGAAACAAATAAGTGGTTAGATATTGAGCGTTCCTTCTGACCTTTGCTGACTGGCCATATTTTGGGGAACCTCCAACCTCCGGCTGGGCTTCCCTCTGGGATCGGTGGCACGTGTGACGCCGCTGACCTTGACCGGAGCCTCATTCAAGCCGTTTGCTCTGCAGGAAAACCATAATACAGCGTTTAAATGACAAAAGGGTTTTTTCCATTCATACATGATTTTTTCTTACACTTCTGAATATTTTAAGATGCTGAACAATCATTTTTAAGAACAAAAAAACCCATTATTTGCCATTTTTTAACCTCATCTAGAGCCTGATATTTAATTATTGGCACTAAACTGACAAACATTATCAACTTCAACTTCTATCCTCAGCCAGATTTTATGTTAAAATACATTTACATTTACACAGAAATTCAAAACACATTGTTAACGCAAACATCCTACTCACCAGATTTGTTCGTTTTGAGAGGATTCTCTTCCAAGCAGCCTTTGGCTGATGTGAGCTCCTGGAAGTTACAGTCGGGGAAATAACTCTCTGGTCCTCTGAGCGTTGGAGGATTTCTGAGGCTACAGGCTCCTCCCACTTTCCTCCCACCCCTTGCGTGCACACACCCACGCACTCATCGTACTTTCACCTTCACTTTTGTCTCGTTGTTTGCACAAGCATGCTTCTAGTTTTCATGCGGCACCTTCATTCCAGGGCAGCAACATTTGGATGACTTTGCCAGGTGTTATTGTGAATAAAGGTCACAATTTAAATCCAAGTCAAAGTTTCAGGTCAAACAAAAATTCAATTAATTAATTTCATGCAAGGTCAATAAAAAAACTTTTTTTTCAAGATATCTTTGCATTTATTTTCCTTATTATTTTTGATTTATCTTCGTTTTAGCTTCATGTCATTTTATTACTTCATTTTCATTCAAATTTCGTTTTTTATATTGAGGGGCATTTTTATCCGTCTGAGACTCGGTTTAGATCCTCTACCCTCAAAGAAGTTAACCTTGACTTGACTTTTCACTTTGATTTAAAAAATAAATCAAAAGATCTTCATAGTCGTTTCTCCTTTCAACCTTTTAGAAAATGAAAATAAAACGAGACAAAACTGAAAAGATGTTCCACAGTGTAGTCGGTTTCAAAATAACTTTTAAAAAGTGAACAAATATGCAGTGGTGGAGGTTGTTCACCTTGACCCTGAGACAACACAAGGGATACCACAAACACATTTGATTTAGGGCCTTCGGGGTCACCTTGACCCCCAGACAACACTAGTTCAAATTCCCGTTCTGGAGACTCTAATTATCTCCATGAACAAAATAAAAATCAAATCATAGCTTTTTATCCATTATATTGTAAATCTAAATAAACAAGGATCAAAAATGAATGATTTGAAAATCATACCTTCAGGGTAATATTATAATCATAGTTATTATATTCAAAAGTTAATACATCTAAAATGCACTTTTTATTTTTATTTGACCGAAAAAGAGAAAATATTGTGTATGAAAATATATATTTATTGACTAGTTTCAGTGCTGGAGAAGCTAATAATATGTAGCGGGTCCCAGCAGGGCCTTCGCTGACAGATATGATAATCCTGGAATTACAATGGACATGAACGACACCGGACCACAAGTGCTCATGAACCAAGTCTCTTGGATTATCTTTATTCACATATTTTCATTAAACTGCAATCGTGACTCTTCCTTTGTTCTTTTTCTTTTGCATTAGCAATGGTTTAAAAACCACTTTCAAAGTACATTTACATAAATGTCAATTTTACAATTTTCCTTTGAAAACAAACCATGTCTTTTAATCACTAATCATTTTCTTGTTATCAATCATTCCTTCACTTCCAACATACACCCTTCATTCTTTCATCAAGAATAATAATCGTACATTATGTACAGTAGATGCCATAAGTGAACACTTAATAAAACAAAATGAATCTCTTTTGCAGTTTAACTCGCCAAAACGGTATAACATATTTATTTCTGCGCGTGCTTTCAACCAGGGCGGCTCCTATAACTGGTCTGAACTTGCAGTCATGCTAGCATGCTACATATACTCCACACAATACTTTTCACACTTCATAGCACACAAATGCACAATTCAGACTCACACACCACACACACACGACTATTTTAACATATTAAATATTACCGCACAAAAGTCAAGGAGTCAAAAGAAAAATACACACAGAAGCATTTAACTACGGCCACGGACGCCATTTTAGTAATCGCCACGATCATGAACCGCAGCACTTTCTATGTTCACACACATAACTGTCATATCAAAAATCCTTATAAACAGTTTAAAGTAAGAGGAATTAAAGAAAGAGTTCTTAACCAACCTGGAATTACAATGGACATGAACGACACCGGACCACAAGTGCTCATGAACCAAGTCTCTTGGGTTTCACTTGTGCGAAGTATTGCCATGAATACCGTCGCCCGCAAGTGCTGCCACCTTGTGTCCGTTTTCTGCATGGCATTGCACATTTATCTTTATTACACCCTCTTAGTGGGACTAAACAACAAACCAAAAAGTGACAGAAAACATTATATAATAATATCTAAACAAAACACTTTTGTGAGTATCACAAATACATTTAAAATCTCACCAAGGATGAAAACTAGATTTGTTAAAATGAATGATGAATATATTTAAATATAATCTTTATGTCAACAATTTAAATAATAAATATCTATATCAATTTAAAAGAGCCAATACTATGATAAAAAGTGGGTTTGTATCCAGACATTTATACTCAACAGTGTCAAAGGTCGAGCCTGGGAGCAGGAAGTTGATGCAGATTTGACAGACAGTCATTGTTGAGAGAGAGAGGCAGGCGATGAGAATCACTGCGTGAGGAAGGTAACGTTAGCCGACAACAACTTGTTAAATATATCATTTGGATTTTGATTTGAGTGGAACTCCTGTATAACTCCTAGATGGATATCAGAAAGTCCGCAGCAGGGATAAAGCAATGAGGAATGAGAGGTAAGTGAAGTCCTAGCTAGCTAGACAACATAAGTGTGTCTTAAGTTAATGCTAAGTTAGCTTTAACGTCATTCCTTCTATCAATATGTGAATAAAGATAATCCAAGAGACTTGGTTCATGAGCACTTGTGGTCCGGTGTCGTTCATGTCCATTGTAAGTAAGTAAGTAAGTAAGTAAGTAAGTAATTCTTATTTGTATAGCGCTTTTCCAGACCAGGGTCACAAAGCGCTTAAACAATCAAAACAATATTCAATAAAGTATATATTTTAAAGATCAAGATAAAACTGATAACACAACAGGAGTTCCAGAAAATCAAGGAAAAGCCTGAACAAATAAAAACGTCTTAAGATGTTTATTAAAGGAGTCAGTAGACTCCATCAAGCACAAAGAGAGAGGAAGATTGTTCCAAAGCTTAGGAGCAACAGCCTGAAAAGATTTCTCTCCTCTGGTTCTGAACCTTGTGCGAGGAACCATAAGTAGATTCTGATCCACAGACCTCAGAGCCCGAGCTGGGGTGTAAGGCTGGATCAGATCAGTGATGTAAGGAGGAGCCTGACCATGAATAGTTCTGAAAGTAAGAACCAGAATTTTAAAGTTTATCCTAAAAGAAACTGGAAGCCAGTGAAGAGTTTTAAGGATCGGAGAAATGTGAGTTCTTCTACTTGAGCGGGTTAGAATTCTCGCTGCAGAGTTCTGAATCAACTGCAGGCGAGACAGCTCCTTCTTGTTAAGACATGGAAACAAACTGTTACAATAGTCCAGACGAGAAGAAACAAACGCATGGATTACAAGCTCCAGATCATGTTCCGACAACATTTTCCTAAGTTTAGAGATTTTTATCAGTTGAAGGAAACAGTTTCTGGTTCCAGGATTATCATATCTGTCAGCGAAGGCCCTGCTGGGACCCGCTACATATTATTAGCTCCTCCAGCACTGAAACTAGTAAATAAAAATATATTTTCAAACCCCATATTTTCTCTTTTTCGGTCAAATAAAAAAAAAAAGAAAAAGTGCATTTTATGTATGATGTATTCATATATTTAATTTAACTTTTCAAAGAGATAATTAAAAGCTTATTGAAACATGTGTGTGCAGGGTTCCAAAGAAAACTGGCTGAAGGAATACCTGGACATGATTGCGGGAGTGTTGAGCCTCCAGGATGTTCCGGCCATACAGATGCAAGTCGTCACACTGGCCTCCTCGTATCCCGACCTCAGGTACCAAAATACAAACTTTATCAGGACGAGTATAAAGTCCAGACCAAAAGATCGATGTCATGCTAGAATAACCTGCCATTTATCGAATCGTGTCCATTTCTTTCCAGTGAAAAACACGTGTCCGCTCTACTGAAACTCAAGACAAACATCTCCAGGGAGGACCGACAGACGGTGAAAAGTATTCTGAACGATACGTTAAGAGAAATCAAAGTGTCCCCTACTCATGTTTTCTTCTTTAAAATTATCATTCCAAATTCCAATAAATACTGCAGATTAATCCCTTGAAATTTTAATTAATTTTTGTTCTTGCTCATGAGGCCACAATATTTTTTTTTTTAGAAGAGAGAACGGGTTGTCTTGCATTTCATTTTTAAAATCAAGAGAAAGGGAAAATGTCCCATATCCTGCCCGTGTGCCTTCAAATTGAAGTTTTATTAGTTTCCTTGGTCTAAAAATCAAGTTCAAGTCTGTCTTTTGGAATATCTTACTGCTCAAAGCACAGTCTTATTAAAAAGGGAAAATACATAAGGTTTAAAATATTGCTTCTGGCGCCGCCAAGTGTCCCTAAAGTGTAGCTGCCGGCCACAACATACTATGCATTTGTTTACAAAACAAGATAAATTCTCTTGTTAAGTCAGTTTAAAAGATTATCATTAAGAAAAACAGGAGTTCTAATGTCATGTGCCGAGGTGTCAAATGAATGTTGTTATTGACGCACCGTTCTAGAACAATACCTGGACGTCATCAATGTAAGATGTACTGCCTTCTCAGCCAACTTGTTTCCTTGTTTTTATTTACTACGAATGATGGCTGAACCGAGACGAGTTGGCGAAGACTTCAGAAGCAGAAGTTACTGTAAACACGTCCGCTGAGAATCACCGCTGCAGGGAAAAGGAGGAGAGGAAAAGCCCTCTGAAGGACAGGGAATGGCCCCACATTCCAGTCACTGTCCATAAAAATAGTTTCCTATTTATTTTATTAATTTATCTTAAAATATGACAGTCCTGGATTAAGAGTTAGCCACTTAGCATTTAGCTTGCTAGCTCTTTATACGGGACCTCTGTTGAACTTTTAGTGTATATTTAAACTCATAAACGAGGGAAACGTCTACTTCTTTGTAACAAGATGGCCCCAGATTTCTCTTTTAATTTCTGCACCATTTTTAAACGTTTAGAATAAGTAGTTGATTGTTTAGAAGTTAGAAGTAGCTCTGCCACTAGCATTAGCTTTTTATTTTAATTTTTTTAATTTGTCCAAAATGTTTTCTGGAGTATAAAGAGTTAAACTTTCAGACACATGCTACATGTTTAAAACAGACCATTTATTAGTTCATAATTTTCTTTCCTGTTTTTGTAAAATATACTTTATAGGACTATTAGCTGTTTAGCATTCAGTTTATCCGTCAAACAGAGTTTTATTTTGGCGGGACACGTCCCGTAAATGGCTCTATAAACAATAAAGGTTCTCGAGCCCTGATGTAGACAACATCATCTGCTGCATTCAAAAAGACTTTTTGATTAAAAATAATTTATTTACACTCAACATATGTACAGCAGTTAAAACAGCGGCTTTAGATGATAAGATTCTTCTTCTTTCTCTCCCTCTTGTGTTTCCTTCCCTGCACACAGAGAAACAAAAAGATTAATAAAACACTTACCAAAAGAGAAAGAGAGAAAATAAAGTGATTTACATAATTGTTGCCCGCCGACCAGTCTGGGTGTTTCTCGGCGTGCATTCTTCTCTCATCCTTTGCCATCCCATAGTAAAAATCCTTGTCTGGAGACGACAACTTCCGCCACTGTAGAAACAGGGAAAACAGGTCGTCAAACAAGAGCTTTTCGGACTTGTTCAAATCTGGCTGTGTTCTAGACACTCACCATGTGCCCCAGGATGGTGTTGGTCTCGGCACTATCTTTAGGCTTCATCGTGTTTTTTACCATCTGCCTGTTCTCCCTCATGAACACCATGAAGGCGTTCGCTGGTCTCTTGACGTACGGTCTGGCCCCACAGCATCTGGTGGAACATCATATCATTGCCATTAGATCTATGTTATGAGTTAAGTGTGCATTTAGATGATTCAAACGTGAGGACTAACGTGGAAGAGCAGGCCTGAGGCGGAGAAGGAGCGCGGCTGGAGGTCGACCTGATGTTCTGATTGTTGCTAGAATGAAAAGGAAAGTTAATTTCAAGACGATATTTAAGACGTGGAGTTGGATATGAACATGTGTGACACTTACAAAAAGACGAGCGGGCTCATGACTTCCACAGCTGGTGGCGGCTGAACCCAGAACCCTGGGGGGACTCCACTGTTGACCCAAGTCAACCCAGCTGGGACTTGATGGTAGTGCCTTAGTGTGTTCTCTGACAGCACTCGTCCAAACGATGGAACCGTCGAGGCTCCACATTGGAAGGGTTTGGTTTCAGGGGCCGTCGTCATCTTGAACTCTGAGGTCAAGTCCTTCTCCAACTGCTCGACATCAACCTCTTCAATGAGTTTGAGCAAGAGCAGATCGTCGTGAGTTTTGTCTCCTTTTTGTACATTTTTTAATATTAATTCTGATTCTAAATATCATTTTTCTATCTCATTCCAGCAACAACCCACACTTAACTCATAACATAGATCTAATGGCAATGATCTGATGTTCCACCAGATGCTGTGGGGCCAGAAAACCCTATGTCAAGAGACCACCAAACGCCTTCATGGTGTTCATGAGGGAGAACAGGGAGAAAGTGAAAAACACGATGAAGCCTGAAGATGCAGAGGCCAACACCCTCCTGGGGCACATGGTTAGTGTCTAAAACACAGCCAGATTTGTACAAGTCCGAAAAGCTCTTGTTTGACGACCTGTTTTCCTGTTTATACAGTGGCGGAAGTTGTCGTCGCAGGACAAGGATTTCTACTATCAGATGATGAAGATCCTAAGGAGGAAATAAAAGTCATTGACACATTTGTGGATCAACAGTTCAAAGGGATGGAAGTTAAAGATGATACGAACCTTGAAAAGCATCTACTAGCTGTTCAGACTGACGTTCAAACTAAGCTTGTGAGACTGACGCCAGAAATGGAATCAGGAGCGGCGGGTCATCTGCTCGACCTTCACCACCGGCAGATTTATATCCACCTCCAGGATCTTCTGCAGGAGAGCAGCAGCACCCAGAACAGCACCAAAAAAGGAATATGATTAAAAACAAGATTCAATTTTCAGGTTTCATGGTAAATGGATAATTAAGTAAATACAAAACAGAAAATAGACATTTCTTCTCAACAAAAACAACTTTTACCTCATGTTTAGTTATTCTTATTTTATGAAAAAAAACATTTGGATCTTCAATCGGTTCTAATTTGTTGTGTTCCTGTTTGGTTTCTCTACTTAAAATTGAAAATGAAGTAATTTTACATTTTTAATCTATGTTTGCTGCAGCCAAATGATGTAAAAATGTGTAATAGATACATAAAAACTTTTTACCGAATACGATCTTTCCTCACATGTTCTTTTCGAGCTTCTCAATGATTATTAATAATAATGATCTTTATGGACATAACACGTTTCAGACTGAGAGTAGCGACATTATTCTTTAAATAATAGTAAAAAACAAACATTATTTAACAATAAGAAACAGCACCAACAACATTAATATAATAAAAAACAAGATTTAATTAAGTAAATTGGGTTTAGACTTTGGCGTCACACCGAGGTACTGCCCCCTGCTGGACACCATTTGAAAAACAAAACGGAAAACTACTCCTAAATAAGTTGTTTTCGAGTAATAATGCAAAATTCAATTACAATCGCTGTTTATTAACTAACCTTTATCTACTAGGTTCTGGTAGTGAGTGATACATGGGCGAAAAATTAGGTGAAATAAGGCGGCATTAGCTTAGCTACATGCTAACGTCATGCTACAGAGGTTGGATTAAATAAACGAATAAGCTTCGAAAATAATAAGCCAAATTGATAGATTTATTAAACCATATCGACGATAGTGAGATGTTTATTTCCCCGTGTAGCGACACAAGGATCTCAACAGGATAAAAAGGTTGTCGTGGTCAACGTTGACAAGTGTAACGGCTAGTTTTAGTGTTAGCCGCGTGACAAGTACAACCTTGAATCAAAAACTTCGAAGAGAAGGTAACAAACAAATCTTTTAAGAAATGAAACAAATAAACAACAAAAAACGGTCACTCACGGAACATCGAGTCCTCACCGATGTACGAAAACATGACGGCGATGACACCTGCAAGTGGACGAACGCTCGCTTCTGATTGGCTGACACCTGAACCTGCGTCAATGATGACGTACACGAGGCCTTTAATGCGTCTTTATCGAAGCGATATAAAATGTAATTTCCACCTGGATTTACCGTATTTCGCATCGGACCTTCGGTAAGTATCACCTTTTCCAATTGAGTCCATCTTAGTTCTGCTTTAGCCACATTTTTGCTAACAATCCCACAACTGATCCAACGTCACTCAACACACACGTCAATAAAAAATACTTTTAATGTAATTTAAATGTAAATGACTCGTTTGAATTAGGCAGTAACTTAATTACTTTGACATGTTAATTAAAACAGCAAGAGATATTATAAATATAAATGTATTTATTTGTACAAGTAGTACAATTATTGTACAGTTTATTACCACAGATCATTGTTAGTAACATCACAATAATACACGTTTCCTAGAAAGTGTTGTTTCAACAGTTAAGGTTTATGTTTTAATTTTGGTTTAAACATATTTTATCTGATCAATAATCTGTTGTACAGATGATTTCAACAATGGACCTCGTCACTATCGATCTGAGCAGCTTCTCGTCCGAGTGGACTGATCCCAGCACGGAGTCGGACACAGTCCACTCCACGTTCCTTCCGTCTGCTCCTGATTTGGACTCTGCTGCTCAAGACGATCTGCTCTTGCTCAAACTCATTGAAGAGGTTGATGTCGAGCAGTTAGAGAAAGACTTGACCTCAGAGTTCAAGATGACGACGGCCCCTGAAACCCACCCCTTCCAATGTGGAGCCACGACGGTTCCATCGTTTGGACGAGTGCTGTCAGAGAACACACTAAGGCACTACCATCAAGTCCCAGCTGGGTTGACTTGGGTCAACAGTGGAGTCCCCCCAGGGTTCTGGGTTCAGCCGCGACCAGCTGTGGAAGTCATGAGCCCGCTCGTCTTTTTGTTAGTGTCACACATGTTCATATCCAACTCCACGTCTTAAATATCGTCTTGAAATTAACTTTCCTTTTCATTCTAGCAACAATCAGAACATCCAGAAGACCTCCAGCCGCGCTCCTTCTCCGCCTCAGGCCTGCTCTTCCACGTTAGTCCTCACGTTTGATTCATCTAAATGCACACTTAACTCATAACATAGATCTAATGGCAATGATATGATGTTCCACCAGATGCTGTGGAGCCAGACCGTACGTCAAGAGACCAGCGAACGCCTTCATGGTTTTCATGAGGGAGAACAGGCAGATGGTAAAAAACACCATGAAGCCGAAAGATAGTGCCGAGACCAACACCATCCTGGGGCACATGGTGAGTGTCTAGAACACAGCCAGATTTGAACAAGTCCGAAAAGCTCTTGTTTGACGACCTGTTTTCCCTGTTTCTACAGTGGCGGAAGTTGTCGTCCCCAGACAAGGATTTATACTATGGGATGGCAAAGGATGAGAGAAGAATCCACGCCGAGAAACACCCAGACTGGTCGGCGGGCAATAATTATGTAAATAACTTTATTTTCTCTCTTTCTCTTTTGGTAAGTGTTTTGTTAATCTTTTTGTTTCTCTGTGTGCAGGGAAGGAAACACAAGAGGGAGAGAAAGAAGAAGAATCTTATCATCTAAAGCCGCCGTTTTAACTGCTGTACATATGTTGAGTGTAAATAAATTATTTTTAATCAAAAAGTCTTTTTGAATGCAGCAGATGATGTTGTCTACATCAGGGCTCGACAACCTTTATTGTGTAAAGAGCCATTTACGGGTCGTGTCCCGCCAAAATAAAACTCTGTTTGACGGATAAACTGAATCCTAAAAAGCTAATAGTCCTATAAAGTATATTTTACAAAAACAGGAAAACTTATTAAACTTATTAAATTTGAAGGAACACTTGCAGGATATGAGAAATTGTCCCTTTCTCTTGTCCCTTGATTTTAAAAATGAAACGCAAGACAATCCGTTCTCTTTTCTAAAAAAAAAAAAAGTCCACCCTTTATTCCAAACATTTTTAATTTAGAAAAAACATAAGTATTTTCAAATATTTACAATGTACAAGTTGCCTTGTAAACAATACACAACATTTGCAAATATTATATTAAGAAATATACACTTTTATTTTCAAATATCATCCCTTAAAAATATTGTGGCCACATGAGCAAGAACATAAATTAATTACAATTTCAAGGGATTAATCTGCAGTATTTATTGGTATTTGGAATGATAATTTTAAAGAAGAAAACATGAGTAGGGGACACTTTGATTTCTCTTAACCTATCGTTCAGAATACTTTTCACCGTCTGTCGGTCCTCCCTGGAGATGTTTGTCTTGAGTTTCAGTAGAGCGGACACGCGTTTTTCACTGGAAAGAAATGGACACGATTCGATAAATGGCAGGTTATTCTAAAATGGCATCGATCTTTTGGTCTGGACTTTATACTCGTCCTGATAAAGTTTGTATTTTGGTACCTGAGGTGGGGATACGAGGAGGCCAGTGTGACGACTTGCATCTGTATGGCCGGAACATCCTGGAGGCTCAACACTCCCGCAATCATGTCCAGGTATTACTTCAGCCAGTTTTCTTTGGACCCCTGCACACACATGTTTTAATAAGCTTTTAATTATCTCTTTGAAAAGTTAAATTAAATGTTTTTTTTATATTGAAAAGTTGAATTTATTTTAATTGAAAAATCTTTTTCAATAATTAGTATATTTAAAGGTAAGTAAGTAAGTAAGTGTTATTTGTAAAGCGCTTTTCGAGGCTAGACCATGAATAGTTCTTAAAGTAAGAACCAGAAATTTCAAATTGATCTTGAAAGAAACTGGCAGCCATTGAGAAACTGACAGCCATTGAAGAGTTTTAAGGATTGGAGAAATGTGAGTTCTTCTACTAGAGTGGGTCAGAATTCTTACAAAAATGTATTGCATGAAACCAAACACACCCTGTTTCATTTTACAATATCGGTTTTCATGGCATCAATCATAATGTCATCAGCAAAGGGACAATGAAATCCCGCGAGATTCTGGCGATAACTGAGGACGAGAGGATACACTCAACATATAAAGGTCATTTATATTATAGTTCAATTGGTAGCCTTTTAAATAACTATAAATATAATGAATGTTTATGTTTTGTTTAGGCTACGATTAAAAATAAAATAGAAATCAGAAAATGTATTTTTGAATTATTGGAATTAAAATATCAAACTCTACAGTAAAAAAACAATTAATTAATTTTGAAAGTATTCAAAAAATTGTAACCACAAAATCAACCTTTCGATATATACACATTATTGAATTCAATTATTTAAAAGAAACAATTAAATGCTTAAACAACATCATTTCAATAAAAACAAGTTTAAGGTTAAATTCAACATATTCTAATGTCACTGAACTACGTCCATAGTTTCACCACAGTTTCTCACCTGATCACTGAACCAACGTTGTAAAGTGTCGGCGTCGCTCGTCACTCTGTCGAAGGCCTCCTGCTGCTGAGCCCGACTCCTCAGCTTCACGTCTCCCTTCAGCAGCCGTCTGACGTATTCCACCGTCACCTCCTGGTGCAGCTGTCCGATCAACTCCTGAAGACACGGACCATGAGTCTTAGCTTGTGAAAACTTTTTTTTTTTTAGCTCTTTTTTAATACCTGGTGAGAAGATTCAGGGGATGATCATCTTGTCGAACGTTGACGAGTGAAGCCAATCGTGGGTTCCAAGCTTTCTGTGGTTTGGCTGGAGCGACACAAGTGATGGATTTTTATTTTGATCACCTGTACGTCTGTTATTGACACTCACCTTGAGCGCCTGGTGGACCGGGCTCAGTAGGAACTGGTGCGCCGATTGTTTCATGTCGGCCAGGACGCTCATGCATCTCTCTCGGACGTCGTCCAGGATCATGGAGCTCTTCTTCAAAATAAAATCCCTGCAGACACATGACAGTTGAGTCACATGACCACCTCGCGGTCACACCCTGAAGTCGGAGGCTCCACCTGAATTGTTGAATCCATCCGAGGTTGGCTTTGATGAACGGTTTTCTGCTCCACTTGTTTTGCTTCATGACGTCCTCCTGGAAGTCCTTGAAACTAAAACATTAATTCATTTGAATCTTTTTTCTTTTGACGTGAGAGACGTTACCTGCACAGCGAGTCGCTCAGTTCAAGTTATACACTGGACCTTCTCTCTATCACCCACGACCATTCCCGCTGAGGTCAGCATTCCGTTGATGAGCTGAAGTGTGAAAATGAAGTCATGGTTTGAAACGTTACCGCTACTAGATTTAGCCAAAAGAATCCTTTTTTTTCAAATACCTGAATGATGTCATAGGACATGGTGAAGCTTCCGTCCTTCTTTGTCGGCTCGCTTTTCCACGATTCCCTCGCTTCCGCCAGGACTTGACTGATGAACGTCGTCATCTCTGCCTGATCAAACCAAAAAAACTTGATACGTTATCAATCACGAGTTATGATTAAATCCTACAATCTTAGGTGTATAAATAGAAAAGTGTTAAAGATCAACCGAGACATCTTATCTATAAAAACATTTGTTCCAAAGGTTGTTAAAGTCATAATACGTAAGTTTGAAAAAAAAAATGTTGGCTCCCCCTGTGTCAGAAAAATATAACTGCAATGCTGTCAAATCAGTCAACCATGCCTGTTCAAAATGACAACAATCGAACAGAAAATACATTTGAAAAAAAAAGGTTTTAAGAAAGAACTGTTTTTTAAATACTTTTTTAATTTGTAGGTATTTTAACTGTGTATTGTTTTGTTGTTTAAGCGCTTTGTGACCCTGGTTTATGGAATAGGGAAATTCCGATTTTTTAATTATTGGAATCAAAACATCAAACTCTATATGTAAAAAAAACAATTCATTAACTGTGAAAGTATTTTTAAAAATGTATTAAATAATTCAATAACTTTGTGTAGTTTTGTCTCTCAGGACAAACCTGATGATGAATGAATAATGAATGGAAATTACTTTTGTCTTGCCCATCAAAGTTGTCTTCAATGAAACGATTCACTAGTTACTAAATTAAGTCATATTGTAAGGGGTGGAGTCAATTTATACAACTTATATTTATAATAAACAAATGGTAAATTACATGTTTTTTCTTGTCTTGACCACATTTTTAAAAAACTAAATTCACTTTATATTATCAAATTTTACAACCTGAAACAAAATAACAATGCTTGGAAAATGTTTGTTTTTTTATCTTATTCTTCAATAATGTTTTACAAGCTTATATTACTGTGTAGTTAATGTGTAAATATACCTGTTGTTTGCTCAGGTACTGCTCCTGCAGCGACGCCACCATGTGGTCAGGCAGCAGACTTCCTAGACCTTCAAAGTTGATCTCTGGCGCCAAAAGAGGGTTCTTAAACAGTCTTATAGAATAAGAAGATTATATTGATAAATATAAAATCACTTTAATTTCCAGTTAAAAACAAAGAAGGAAGTTCAAGGTAGGAATAGCATTGGTGGGGAATTGGACGGGCAACTTACCCAGGATAATAGTCAGTGACCCATTGCAGCAGGAACTTGCAGTCCTCATCCCCCAGCCCGAACTCTGCAATCTCCTCCAAGCCTTTGCTCATTTACTGGTGGTACAGCTCGGCATAGAACTGACAGATGTCCATCTCCGGAGGGTAGCAGCTCTTGACCACCTTCACGACCGTCAGCAGGTCCTCCTTCATCTGCAGGCCCATGCTGTGGATCTTCGCCTGGAGGCAGTTCTGCTTCACCGGATTGCTGAGACCGACGGGTTCTCCATTCGCTCCTCCACCAGGCTGGTGAGCACTTGGTCGTGTTGTTGCCTCCATTTGCTCTGCCTCCAGGATGGCGCCGACCCGGCCATTTGATCCACCAGTTGGTCCTGCTCCTCCTGCAGCTGGACTGCTTTCACGGCGGACACTAACACGGCCGCTTCTTGTTCCCCCTTCAGAGACTCTTGGTCTATATGGTCTGGATCACGAGAGTCTCCAGGATTTTCTGGTCCAAAACAAGCTTGAGGACTTTTTTGTCTTCCTCTGATTGACCAAACAGAAGCTTCTCTTTGTCCACCAGCTGAAGAGCTGCCTCGTAAAAGTGAGATTGCTCCAGGTCTTGGTCAAAGGAGACGACTGGAAGAGAAACAAATAAGTGGTTAGATATTGAGCGTTCCTTCTGACCTTTGCTGACTGGCCATATTTTGGGGAACCTCCAACCTCCGGCTGGGCTTCCCTCTGGGATCGGTGGCACGTGTGACGCCGCTGACCTTGACCGGAGCCTCATTCAAGCCGTTTGCTCTGCAGGAAAACCATAATACAGCGTTTAAATGACAAAAGGGTTTTTTCCATTCATACATGATTTTTTCTTACACTTCTGAATATTTTAAGATGCTGAACAATCATTTTTAAGAACAAAAAAACCCATTATTTGCCATTTTTTAACCTCATCTAGAGCCTGATATTTAATTATTGGCACTAAACTGTCAAACATTATCAACTTCAACTTCTATCCTCAGCCAGATTTTATGTTAAAATACATTTACATTTACACAGAAATTCAAAACACATTGTTAACGCAAACATCCTACTCACCAGATTTGTTCGTTTTGAGAGGATTCTCTTCCAAGCAGCCTTTGGCTGATGTGAGCTCCTGGAAGTTACAGTCGGGGAAATAACTCTCTGGTCCTCTGAGCGTTGGAGGATTTCTGAGGCTACAGGCTCCTCCCACTTTCCTCCCACCCCTTGCGTGCACACACCCACGCACTCATCGTACTTTCACCTTCACTTTTGTCTCGTTGTTTGCACAAGCATGCTTCTAGTTTTCATGCGGCACCTTCATTCCAGGGCAGCAACATTTGGATGACTTTGCCAGGTGTTATTGTGAATAAAGGTCACAATTTAAATCCAAGTCAAAGTTTCAGGTCAAACAAAAATTCAATTAATTAATTTCATGCAAGGTCAATAAAAAAACTTTTTTTTCAAGATATCTTTGCATTTATTTTCCTTATTATTTTTGATTTATCTTCGTTTTAGCTTCATGTCATTTTATTACTTCATTTTCATTCAAATTTCGTTTTTTATATTGAGGGGCATTTTTATCCGTCTGAGACTCGGTTTAGATCCTCTACCCTCAAAGAAGTTAACCTTGACTTGACTTTTCACTTTGATTTAAAAAATAAATCAAAAGATCTTCATAGTCGTTTCTCCTTTCAACCTTTTAGAAAATGAAAATAAAACGAGACAAAACTGAAAAGATGTTCCACAGTGTAGTCGGTTTCAAAATAACTTTTAAAAAGTGAACAAATATGCAGTGGTGGAGGTTGTTCACCTTGACCCTGAGACAACACAAGGGATACCACAAACACATTTGTTTTAGGGCCTTCGGGGTCACCTTGACCCCCAGACAACACTAGTTCAAATTCCCGTTCTGGAGACTCTAATTATCTCCATGAACAAAATAAAAATCAAATCATAGCTTTTTATCCATTATATTGTAAATCTAAATAAACAAGGATCAAAAATGAATGATTTGAAAATTATACCTTCAGGGTAATATTATAATCATAGTTATTATATTCAAAAGTTAATACATCTAAAATGCACTTTTTATTTTTATTTGACCGAAAAAGAGAAAATATTGTGTATGAAAATATATATTTATTGACTAGTTTCAGTGCTGGAGAAGCTAATAATATGTAGCGGGTCCCAGCAGGGCCTTCGCTGACAGATATGATAATCCTGGAATTACAATGGACATGAACGACACCGGACCACAAGTGCTCATGAACCAAGTCTCTTGGATTATCTTTATTCACATATTTTCATTAAACTGCAATCGTGACTCTTCCTTTGTTCTTTTTCTTTTGCATTAGCAATGGTTTAAAAACCACTTTCAAAGTACATTTACATAAATGTCAATTTTACAATTTTCCTTTGAAAACAAACCATGTCTTTTAATCACTAATCATTTTCTTGTTATCAATCATTCCTTCACTTCCAACATACACCCTTCATTCTTTCATCAAGAATAATAATCGTACATTATGTACAGTAGATGCCATAAGTGAACACTTAATAAAACAAAATGAATCTCTTTTGCAGTTTAACTCGCCAAAACGGTATAACATATTTATTTCTGCGCGTGCTTTCAACCAGGGCGGCTCCTATAACTGGTCTGAACTTGCAGTCATGCTAGCATGCTACATATACTCCACACAATACTTTTCACACTTCATAGCACACAAATGCACAATTCAGACTCACACACCACACACACACGACTATTTTAACATATTAAATATTACCGCACAAAAGTCAAGGAGTCAAAAGAAAAATACACACAGAAGCATTTAACTACGGCCACGGACGCCATTTTAGTAATCGCCACGATCATGAACCGCAGCACTTTCTATGTTCACACACATAACTGTCATATCAAAAATCCTTATAAACAGTTTAAAGTAAGAGGAATTAAAGAAAGAGTTCTTAACCAACCTGGAATTACAATGGACATGAACGACACCGGACCACAAGTGCTCATGAACCAAGTCTCTTGGGTTTCACTTGTGCGAAGTATTGCCATGAATACCGTCGCCCGCAAGTGCTGCCACCTTGTGTCCGTTTTCTGCATGGCATTGCACATTTATCTTTATTACACCCTCTTAGTGGGACTAAACAACAAACCAAAAAGTGACAGAAAACATTATATAATAATATCTAAACAAAACACTTTTGTGAGTATCACAAATACATTTAAAATCTCACCAAGGATGAAAACTAGATTTGTTAAAATGAATGATGAATATATTTAAATATAATCTTTATGTCAACAATTTAAATAATAAATATCTATATCAATTTAAAAGAGCCAATACTATGATAAAAAGTGGGTTTGTATCCAGACATTTATACTCAACAGTGTCAAAGGTCGAGCCTGGGAGCAGGAAGTTGATGCAGATTTGACAGACAGTCATTGTTGAGAGAGAGAGGCAGGCGATGAGAATCACTGCGTGAGGAAGGTAACGTTAGCCGACAACAACTTGTTAAATATATCATTTGGATTTGGATTTGGGTGGAACTCCTGTATAACTCCTAGATGGATATCAGAAAGTCCGCAGCAGGGATAAAGCAATGAGGAATGAGAGGTAAGTGAAGTCCTAGCTAGCTAGACAACATAAGTGTGTCTTAAGTTAATGCTAAGTTAGCTTTAACGTCATTCCTTCTATCAATATGTGAATAAAGATAATCCAAGAGACTTGGTTCATGAGCACTTGTGGTCCGGTGTCGTTCATGTCCATTGTAAGTAAGTAAGTAAGTAAGTAAGTAAGTAATTCTTATTTGTATAGCGCTTTTCCAGACCAGGGTCACAAAGCGCTTAAACAATCAAAACAATATTCAATAAAGTATATATTTTAAAGATCAAGATAAAACTGATAACACAACAGGAGTTCCAGAAAATCAAGGAAAAGCCTGAACAAATAAAAACGTCTTAAGATGTTTATTAAAGGAGTCAGTAGACTCCATCAAGCACAAAGAGAGAGGAAGATTGTTCCAAAGCTTAGGAGCAACAGCCTGAAAAGATTTCTCTCCTCTGGTTCTGAACCTTGTGCGAGGAACCATAAGTAGATTCTGATCCACAGACCTCAGAGCCCGAGCTGGGGTGTAAGGCTGGATCAGATCAGTGATGTAAGGAGGAGCCTGACCATGAATAGTTCTGAAAGTAAGAACCAGAATTTTAAAGTTTATCCTAAAAGAAACTGGAAGCCAGTGAAGAGTTTTAAGGATCGGAGAAATGTGAGTTCTTCTACTTGAGCGGGTTAGAATTCTCGCTGCAGAGTTCTGAATCAACTGCAGGCGAGACAGCTCCTTCTTGTTAAGACATGGAAACAAACTGTTACAATAGTCCAGACGAGAAGAAACAAACGCATGGATTACAAGCTCCAGATCATGTTCCGACAACATTTTCCTAAGTTTAGAGATTTTTATCAGTTGAAGGAAACAGTTTCTGGTTCCAGGATTATCATATCTGTCAGCGAAGGCCCTGCTGGGACCCGCTACATATTATTAGCTCCTCCAGCACTGAAACTAGTAAATAAAAATATATTTTCAAACCCCATATTTTCTCTTTTTCGGTCAAATAAAAAAAAAGAAGAAAAAGTGCATTTTATGTATGATGTATTCATATATTTAATTTAACTTTTCAAAGAGATAATTAAAAGCTTATTGAAACATGTGTGTGCAGGGTTCCAAAGAAAACTGGCTGAAGGAATACCTGGACATGATTGCGGGAGTGTTGAGCCTCCAGGATGTTCCGGCCATACAGATGCAAGTCGTCACACTGGCCTCCTCGTATCCCGACCTCAGGTACCAAAATACAAACTTTATCAGGACGAGTATAAAGTGCAGACCAAAAGATCGATGTCATGCTAGAATAACCTGCCATTTATCGAATCGTGTCCATTTCTTTCCAGTGAAAAACGCGTGTCCGCTCTACTGAAACTCAAGACAAACATCTCCAGGGAGGACCGACAGACGGTGAAAAGTATTCTGAACGATACGTTAAGAGAAATCAAAGTGTCCCCTACTCATGTTTTCTTCTTTAAAATTATCATTCCAAATTCCAATAAATACTGCAGATTAATCCCTTGAAATTTTAATTAATTTTTGTTCTTGCTCATGAGGCCACAATAATTTTTTTTTTAGGAGAGAGAACGGGTTGTCTTGCATTTCATTTTTAAAATCAAGAGAAAGGGAAAATGTCCCATATCCTGCCCGTGTGCCTTCAAATTGAAGTTTTATTAGTTTCCTTGGTCTAAAAATCAAGTTCAAGTCTGTCTTTTGGAATATCTTACTGCTCAAAGCACAGTCTTATTAAAAAGGGAAAATACATAAGGTTTAAAATATTGCTTCTGGCGCCGCCAAGTGTCCCTAAAGTGTAGCTGCCGGCCACAACATACTATGCATTTGTTTACAAAACAAGATAAATTCTCTTGTTGAGTCAGTTTAAAAGATTATCATTAAGAAAAACAGGAGTTCTAATGTCATGTGCCGAGGTGTCAAATGAATGTTGTTATTGACGCACCGTTCTAGAACAATACCTGGATGTCATCAGTGTAAGATGTACTGCCTTCTCAGCCAACTTGTTTCCTTGTTTTTATTTACTATGAATGATGGCTGAACCGAGACGAGTTGGCGAAGACTTCAGAAGCAGAAGTTACTGTAAACACGTCCGCTGAGAATCACCGCTGCAGGGAAAAGGAGGAGAGGAAAAGCCCTCTGAAGGACAGGGAATGGCCCCACATTCCAGTCATGGTCCATAAAAATAGTTTCCTATTTATTTTATTAATTTATCTTAAAATATGACAGTCCTGGATTAAGAGTTAGCCACTTAGCATTTAGCTTGCTAGCTCTTTATACGGGACCTCTGTTGAACTTTTAGTGTATATTTAAACTCATAAACGAGGGAAACGTCTACTTCTTTGTAACAAGATGGCCCCAGATTTCTCTTTTAATTTCTGCATAAAGAGTATAAAGAGTTAAACTTTCAGACACATGCTACATGTTTAAAACAGACCATTTATTAGTTCATAATTTTCTTTCCTGTTTTTGTAAAATATACTTTATAGGACTATTAGCTGTTTAGCATTCAGTTTATCCGTCAAACAGAGTTTTATTTTGGCGGGACACGTCCCGTAAATGGCTCTATAAACAATAAAGGTTCTCGAGCCCTGATGTAGACAACATCATCTGCTGCATTCAAAAAGACTTTTTGATTAAAAATAATTTATTTACACTCAACATATGTACAGCAGTTAAAACAGCGGCTTTAGATGATAAGATTCTTCTTCTTTCTCTCCCTCTTGTGTTTCCTTCCCTGCACACAGAGAAACAAAAAGATTAATAAAACACTTACCAAAAGAGAAAGAGAGAAAATAAAGTGATTTACATAATTGTTGCCCGCCGACCAGTCTGGGTGTTTCTCGGCGTGCATTCTTCTCTCATCCTTTGCCATCCCATAGTAAAAATCCTTGTCTGGAGACGACAACTTCCGCCACTGTAGAAACAGGGAAAACAGGTCGTCAAACAAGAGCTTTTCGGACTTGTTCAAATCTGGCTGTGTTCTAGACACTCACCATGTGCCCCAGGATGGTGTTGGTCTCGGCACTATCTTTCGGCTTCATGGTGTTTTTTACCATCTGCCTGTTCTCCCTCATGAACACCATGAAGGCGTTCGCTGGTCTCTTGACGTACGGTCTGGCCCCACAGCATCTGGTGGAACATCATATCATTGCCATTAGATCTATGTTATGAGTTAAGTGTGCATTTAGATGAATCAAACGTGAGGACTAACGTGGAAGAGCAGGCCTGAGGCGGAGAAGGAGCGCGGCTGGAGGTCTTCTGGATGTTCTGATTGTTGCTAGAATGAAAAGGAAAGTTAATTTCAAGACGATATTTAAGACGTGGAGTTGGATATGAACATGTGTGACACTTACAAAAAGACGAGCGGGCTCATGACTTCCACAGCTGGTGGCGGCTGAACCCAGAACCCTGGGGGGACTCCACTGTTGACCCAAGTCAACCCAGCTGGGACTTGATGGTAGTGCCTTAGTGTGTTCTCTGACAGCACTCGTCCAAACGATGGAACCGTCGTGGCTCCACATTGGAAGGGTTTGGTTTCAGGGGCCGTCGTCATCTTGAACTCTGAGGTCAAGTCCTTCTCCAACTGCTCGACATCAACCTCTTCAATGAGTTTGAGCAAGAGCAGATCGTCGTGAGCAGCAGAGTCCAAATCAGGAGCAGACGGAAGGTCCCCGATCATGGACAGGAACGTGGAGTGGACTGTGTCCGACTCCATGCTTGGATCAGTCCAATCGGACGAGAAGCTGCTCAGATCGATAGTGACGAGGTCCATCGTTGAAATCATCTGTACAAAAAAAGTCATTTATAATTCTTTAAGAAATATAATTAAATTATAATTAAAACATAAACCTTAACTGTTGAAACAACACTTTCTAGGCAACGTGTATTATGTATTATGGATTATTGTGATGTTACTAACATTGATCTGTGGTAATAAACTGTACAATTATTTTCCTACTTGTACAAATAAATACATTTATATTTATAATATTTCTTGCTGTTTTAATTAACATGTCAAAGTAATTAAGTTACTGCCTAATTCAAACGAGTCATTTACATTTAAATTATATTAAAAGTAGTTTTTATTGACATGTGTGTTGAGTGACGTTGGATCAGTTGTGGGATTGTTAGCAAAAATGTGGCTAAAGCAGAACTATGATGGACTCAATTGGAAAAGGTGATACTTACCGAAGGTCCGATGCGAAATACGGTAAATCCAGGTGGAAATTACATTTTATATCGCTTTGATAAAGACGCATTAAAGGCCTCGTGTACGTCATCATTGACGCAGGTTCAGGTGTCAGCCAATCAGAAGCGAGCGTTCGTCCACTTGCAGGTGTCATCGCCGTCATGTTTTCGTACATCGGTGAGGACTCGATGTTCCGTGAGTGACCGTTTTTTGTTGTTTATTTGTTTCATTTCTTAAAAGATTTGTTTGTTACCTTCTCTTCGAAGTTTTTGATTCAAGTTTGTACTTGTCACTCGGCTAACACTAAAACTAGCCGTTACACTTGTCAACGTTGACCACGACAACCTTTTTATCCTGTTGAGATTCTTGTGTCGCTACACGGGGAAATAAACATCTCACTATCGTCGATATGGTTTAATTAATCTATCAATTTGGCTTATTATTTTCGAAGCTTATTCGTTTATTTAATCCCACCTCTGTAGCATGACGTTAGCATGTAGCTAAGCTAATGCCGCCTTATTTCACCTATTTTTTCGCACATGTGTCACTCACTACCAGAACCTAGTAGATAAAGATTAGTTAATAAACAACGATTGTGATTGAATTTTTCATTATTACTCGAAAACAACTTATTTAGGAGTAGTTTTCCGTTTTTCCCCGTTTTGTTTTTCTAATGGTGTCCAGCAGGGGGCAGTATCTCTGGTGTGACGCTAAAGTTTAAACCCAATTTACTTAATTAAATCTTGTTTTTTATTATATTCATGTTTTTGGTGCTGTTTCTTATTGTTAAATAATGTTTGTTTTTTACTATTATTTAAAGAATAGTGTCGCTACTCTCAGCCTGAAACGTGTTATGTCCATAAAGATCATTATTATTAATAATCATTGAGAAGCTCGAAAAGAACATGTGAGGAAATATCGTATTTGGTAAAAAGTTTTTATCCATCTATTACACATTTTTACATCATTTGGCTGCAGCAAACATAGATTAAAAATGTAAAATGACTTCATTTTCAATTTCACGTAGAGAAACCAAACAGGAACGCAACAAATTAGAACCGATTGAAGATCCAAATGTTTTTTTTTTATAAAATAAGAATAACTAAACATGAGGAAAAAGTTGTTGTTGTTGAGAAGAAATGTCTACTTTCTGTTTTGTATTTACTTAATTATCCATTTACCATGAAACCTGAAAATTGAATCTTGTTTTTAATCATATTCCTTTTTGGTGCTGTTCTGGGTGCTGCTGCTCTCCTGCAGAAGATCCTGGAGGTGGATATAAATCTGCCGGTGGTGAAGGTCGAGCAGATGACCCGCCGCTCCTGATTCCATTTCTGGCGTCAGTCTCACAAGCTTAGTTTGAACGTCAGTCTGAACAGCTAGTAGATGCTTTTCAAGGTTCGTATCATCTTTCACTTCCATCCCTTTGAACTGTTGATCCACAAATGTGTCAATGACTTTTATTTCCTCCTTAGGATCTTCATCATCTGATAGTAGAAATCCTTGTCCTGCGACGACAACTTCCGCCACTGTATAAACAGGAAAACAGGTCGTCAAACAAGAGCTTTTGGGACTTGTACAAATCTGGCTGTGTTTTAGACACTCACCATGTGCCCCAGGATGGTGTTGGTCTCTGCACTGTCTTTAGGCTTCATCGTGTTTTTCACTTTCTCCCTGTTCTCCCTCATGAACACCATGAAGGCGTTCAGGGTCTCTTGACGTAGGGTGGTTTTTTGCCACAACCGCATCAGATCATTGAAAACATTAGATCAATTTTATGAGTGAAGGTTGCATTTTTGGAAAAGTAAAAAAAGCGAGAGAACTAACTGGGAAGTGCAGGCCGGAGGAAGAGAAGGAGCGAAGCCGGAGGTCGGCTGGACGTTCTGGTTGTTGCTGGAATGAGATAGAAAAATGATATTTAGAATCAGAATTAATATTAAAAAATGTACAAAAAGGAGACAAAGCTTGTGTGACACTTACAAAAAGGCGAGAGGGTTCATGGTTGGCACTGCTGGAACATTCTGGAGACACAAACACAAAGAAGGTCATGAACAGCTACTACATCAACAGTTGACAGTTGATCAGCCACTGACCTGCTGTTGGAAAACAACGTGTTGTTCGTACGTGTTTCCATGTAAGAAGGGATGAGCCATCATCGGTGGAAGCTGCACCCAGAACCCCGGGGGGGCGCCAACGTCGATCCATCTCCCTCCTGTCTGGACCGGATGGTTCTGCCCGACAGTGTTCTCCGACAGCACCGGTCTATACGACACGGCACTGTCGGGGCTCCACATTGTAGCGGGTTGATGTCGTACGTTGTCGTGTCGACAAGTCCGGAGGTCGAGTCTTTTCGTGGCTCCAGGGCCTCGACTTCATCGAGGAGTTTCATCAACTCCTCAAAGTCAATTTGAGGAGCAGAGTTGGAATCTGACGGAAGATCCCCGAACATTTCCTGGAGCGTTGAGAGGACAGTGTCCAACTCTTCGCTGGGATCGGTCCACGCCGGAGAGAAACGGCTCGGATTCGGAACAACGAAGTCCATCGTGGAAAGCATCTGTGAAATAGTTAGAAAATGTCATTTATAATTCTTTAATAAATACTCTGAGCAGAAACGTGTCTTTACCTTCTTCAGACGTCTGGAGATACAAGGTGTAAAATATTCTGTTGAACCTGAGATGAAGACAGAAAAAGGAAATTAAAAATATTGCCAGTGGCTCATAAATTAAAGTGTAAGGTGCTAATTTGACAAGGTTTATATTTAACACTTAATGAATGAACAGTTGAGAGCAGCTAGAAATGCAGTATATGTTGTCAGGTGCATTATTATGGGCTGTTTATGATCCAATCCACTGATAAAAATCTAAATATTACATGGATTAACACAAAAAACAATGGATAAATATTTATTATTACAGTTCAGATGTCATTTTGAAAATATATTAAGCTAATAATTCAATCACATGACTTGTTTAATGTTGTTTTTTTATTTTAAAGTAATCAACTTGAATTCATTTTGACACACATACAGTCTTTATAATTTATTTCAACCTAATACTGGGGAAATTGACCATTTATAGTAAATAAACACATACAGTGGATCTTTATTGATAAATAAGTACAAATAAGTTTCAGATCAAATATTTTTTAACCAAAATTAAAACATAAACCTTAACTGTTGAAACAACACTTTCTAGGCAACATGTATTATTGTGATGTTACTATGATCTATCTATGGTAATAAACTGTACAATTATTTTCCTACTTGTACAAATAAATACATTTATATTTATAATATCTCTTGCTGTTTTAATAAACATGTCAAAGTAATTAAGTTAATGCGTAATTCAAACGACTCATATACATTTAAATTACATTAAAAGTATATATACCATATATATATGGTATATATATACCATCTCTAGCCTCAAATCTGCAGGTGGCGTAGTTTAAAGTAACTTACTACTTCAACCAGGTGTCACCTCTCAGTGTCTACTCTCTGTGTCATCTCTCCCTGAAGCCCATCAACTTCCATCTCTCTGCCTCTGCACTACCACTTAGTCTGAAGCAACATGAAAATATTACTGTTTATAAATATACAAATATGTACATAGTTCACATTTTTTATGGTCTTCAGTTTTCCCATGGAATTATAATAACAGCGAAAGCTGCTCTGTTTACAAAGTTATCCCATCCTTCCTTGTGACAAAAAAGTCACCTGATCAAAATGCATTCTGTAAGAAACTGACTGAAGTTTTTTCTTTTTTCCTCATATTCCTCATCAAATGACTGATGCAAAAAAAAGAAGGAAAACATTGGGACATCATTCATTGATAGTCAACTCACCTCCGCTTTTGCTCATCAACTTTCATCTCTCCCAGTAACTGTTGTTCCGCTTTGTCTAGACAAACAAACCATGTCTTTTAATCACTAAAAAAACTGTTATTATAATTCCATGGGAAAACTGAAGACCATAAAAAATTTGAACTATGTACATATTTGTACGTTAATAAACAGTAATGTTTTCATGTTGCTTCAGACTAAGTGGAGCGGAGTGCAGAGGCAGAGAGATGGAAGTTGATGGGCTTCAGAGAGAGATGTCACAGAGAGTAGACACTGAGAGGTGACACCTGGTTGACGTAGTAAGTTACTTTAAACTACCCCACCTGCAGATTTGAGGCTAGAGATGGCAACACCGAGCAGCAAGCTGTGTGTGTCCGTTATTTAGCTAAAGGGAGTGTGAAGGAGGCCTTTATTGTGTCGACGTGATATAAAATGCATCAGACCTTCGGTAAGTATCACCTTTTCCAATTGAGTCCATCTTAGTTCTGCTTTAGGCACTTTTTTGCTAAAAAATCCCACAACTGATCCAACGTCACTCAACACACATGTCAATAAAAACTACTTTTAATGTGATTTTGAATGTATATGAATCGTTTGAATTACGCAATAACTTTATTACTTTGACATGTTAACTAAAACAGCAAGAAATATTATAAATATAAATGTATTTATTTGTACAAGTAGGAAAATAATTGTACAGTCTATTACCCCAGATCATTGTTAGTAACATTCCAATAATACACGTTGCCTAGAAAGTGTTGTTTCAACAGTTAAGGTTTATGTTTTAATTTTGGTTAAAAAATATTTGATCTGAAACTTATTTGTACTTATTTATCAATAAAGATCCACTGTATGTGTTTATTTACTGTAAATGGTCAATTTCCCCAGTATTAGGTTGAAATAAACTATAAAGACTGTAAGTGTGTCAAAATTAATTCAAGTTGATTACTTTAAAATAAAAAAACAACATTAAACAAGTCATGTGATTGAATTATTAGCCTAATATATTTTCAAAATGACGTGAACTGTAATAATAAATATTTATCCATTGTTTTTTGTGTTAATCCACATAATATTTAGATTTTTATCAGTGGATTGGATCATAAACAGCCCATAATAATGCACCTGACAACATATACTGCATTTCTAGCTGCTCTCAACTGTTTGTTCATTAAGTGTTAAATATAAACCTTGTCAAATTAGCACCTTACACTTTAATTTATGAGCCATTGGCAATATATTTTAAATTTCTTTTTCTGTCTTCATCTCAGGTTCAACAGAGTATTTTACACCTTGTATCTCCAGACGTCTGAAGAAGGTAAAGACACGTTTCTGCTCAGAGTATTTATTAAAGAATTATAAATGACATTTTCAAACTATTACACGGATGATTTCCACGATGGACTTCGTTGTTCCGAATCCGAGCAGTTTCTCTCCGGCGTGGACCCTCAACGCTCCAGGAAATATTCGGGGATCTTCCGTCAGATTCCAACTCTGCTCCTCAAATTGACTTTGAGGAGTTGATGAAACTCCTCGATGAAGTCGAGGCCCTGGAGCCACCGGTGCTGTCGGAGAACACTGTCGGGCAGAACTATCCGGTCCAGACAGGAGGGAGATGGATCGACGGTGGCGCCCCCCCCCCCCCCCCCCCCGGGGTTCTGGGTGCAGCTTCCACCGATGATGATTCATCCCTTCATACATGGAAACACGTACGAACAACACGTTGTTTTCCAACAGCAGGACAGTGGCTGATCAACTGTCAACTGTTGATGTAGTAGCTGTTCATGACCTTCTTCGTGTTTGTGTCTCCAGAATGTTCCAGCAGTGCCAACCATGAACCCTCTCGCCTTTTTGTAAGTGTCACACAAGTTTTGTCTCCTTTTTGTACATTTTTTAATATTAATTCTGATTCTAAATATCATTTTTCTATCTCATTCCAGCAACAACCCACACTTAACTCATAACATAGATCTAATGGCAATGATCTGATGTTCCACCAGATGCTGTGGGGCCAGAAAACCCTATGTCAAGAGACCACCGAACGCCTTCATGGTGTTCATGAGGGAGAACAGGGAGAAAGTGAAAAACACGATGAAGCCTGAAGATGCAGAGGCCAACACCCTCCTGGGGCACATGGTGAGTGTCTAAAACACAGCCAGATTTGTACAAGTCCGAAAAGCTCTTGTTTGACGACCTGTTTTCCTGTTTATACAGTGGCGGAAGTTGTCGTCGCAGGACAAGGATTTCTACTATCAGATGATGAAGATCCTAAGGAGGAAATAAAAGTCATTGACACATTTGTGGATCAACAGTTCAAAGGGATGGAAGTGAAAGATGATACGAACCTTGAAAAGCATCTACTAGCTGTTCAGACTGACGTTCAAACTAAGCTTGTGAGACTGACGCCAGAAATGGAATCAGGAGCGGCGGGTCATCTGCTCGACCTTCACCACCGGCAGATTTATATCCACCTCCAGGATCTTCTGCAGGAGAGCAGCAGCACCCAGAACAGCACCAAAAAAGGAATATGATTAAAAACAAGATTCAATTTTCAGGTTTCATGGTAAATGGATAATTAAGTAAATACAAAACAGAAAATAGACATTTCTTCTCAACAAAAACAACTTTTACCTCATGTTTAGTTATTCTTATTTTATGAAAAAAAACATTTGGATCTTCAATCGGTTCTAATTTGTTGTGTTCCTGTTTGGTTTCTCTACTTAAAATTGAAAATGAAGTAATTTTACATTTTTAATCTATGTTTGCTGCCGCCAAATGATGTAAAAATGTGTAATAGATACATAAAAACTTTTTACCGAATACGATCTTTCCTCACATGTTCTTTTCGAGCTTCTCAATGATTATTAATAATAATGATCTTTATGGACATAACACGTTTCAGACTGAGAGTAGCGACATTATTCTTTAAATAATAGTAAAAAACAAACATTATTTAACAATAAGAAACAGCACCAAAAACATCAATATAATAAAAAACAAGATTTAATTAAGTAAATTGGGTTTAGACTTTGGCGTCACACCGAGGTACTGCCCCCTGCTGGACACCATTTGAAAAACAAAACGGAAAACTACTCCTAAATAAGTTGTTTTCGAGTAATAATGCAAAATTCAATTACAATCGCTGTTTATTAACTAACCTTTATCTACTAGGTTCTGGTAGTGAGTGATACATGGGCGAAAAAATAGGTGAAATAAGGCGGCATTAGCTTAGCTACATGCTAACGTCATGCTACAGAGGTTGGATTAAATAAACGAATAAGCTTCGAAAATAATAAGCCAAATTGATAGATTTATTAAACCATATCGACGATAGTGAGATGTTTATTTCCCCGTGTAGCGACACAAGGATCTCAACAGGATAAAAAGGTTGTCGTGGTCAACGTTGACAAGTGTAACGGCTAGTTTTAGTGTTAGCCGCGTGACAAGTACAACCTTGAATCAAAAACTTCGAAGAGAAGGTAACAAACAAATCTTTTAAGAAATGAAACAAATAAACAACAAAAAACGGTCACTCACGGAACATCGAGTCCTCACCGATGTACGAAAACATGACGGCGATGACACCTGCAAGTGGACGAACGCTCGCTTCTGATTGGCTGACACCTGAACCTGCGTCAATGATGACGTACACGAGGCCTTTAATGCGTCTTTATCGAAGCGATATAAAATGTAATTTCCACCTGGATTTACCGTATTTCGCATCGGACCTTCGGTAAGTATCACCTTTTCCAATTGAGTCCATCTTAGTTCTGCTTTAGCCACATTTTTGCTAACAATCCCACAACTGATCCAACGTCACTCAACACACACGTCAATAAAAAATACTTTTAATGTAATTTAAATGTAAATGACTCGTTTGAATTAGGCAGTAACTTAATTACTTTGACATGTTAATTAAAACAGCAAGAGATATTATAAATATAAATGTATTTATTTGTACAAGTAGTACAATTATTGTACAGTTTATTACCACAGATCATTGTTAGTAACATCACAATAATACACGTTTCCTAGAAAGTGTTGTTTCAACAGTTAAGGTTTATGTTTTAATTTTGGTTTAAACATATTTTATCTGATCAATAATCTGTTGTACAGATGATTTCAACAATGGACCTCGTCACTATCGATCTGAGCAGCTTCTCGTCCGAGTGGACTGATCCCAGCACGGAGTCGGACACAGTCCACTCCACGTTCCTGTCCATGATCGGGGACCTTCCGTCTGCTCCTGATTTGGACTCTGCTGCTCAAGACGATCTGCTCTTGCTCAAACTCATTGAAGAGGTTGATGTCGAGCAGTTAGAGAAAGACTTGACCTCAGAGTTCAAGATGACGACGGCCCCTGAAACCCACCCCTTCCAATGTGGAGCCACGACGGTTCCATCGTTTGGACGAGTGCTGTCAGAGAACACACTAAGGCACTACCATCAAGTCCCAGCTGGGTTGACTTGGGTCAACAGTGGAGTCCCCCCAGGGTTCTGGGTTCAGCCGCGACCAGCTGTGGAAGTCATGAGCCCGCTCGTCTTTTTGTTAGTGTCACACATGTTCATATCCAACTCCACGTCTTAAATATCGTCTTGAAATTAACTTTCCTTTTCATTCTAGCAACAATCAGAACATCCAGAAGACCTCCAGCCGCGCTCCTTCTCCGCCTCAGGCCTGCTCTTCCACGTTAGTCCTCACGTTTGATTCATCTAAATGCACACTTAACTCATAACATAGATCTAATGGCAATGATATGATGTTCCACCAGATGCTGTGGGGCCAGACCGTACGTCAAGAGACCAGCGAACGCCTTCATGGTTTTCATGAGGGAGAACAGGCAGATGGTAAAAAACACCATGAAGCCGAAAGATAGTGCCGAGACCAACACCATCCTGGGGCACATGGTGAGTGTCTAGAACACAGCCAGATTTGAACAAGTCCGAAAAGCTCTTGTTTGACGACCTGTTTTCCCTGTTTCTACAGTGGCGGAAGTTGTCGTCTCCAGACAAGGATTTATACTATGGGATGGCAAAGGATGAGAGAAGAATCCACGCCGAGAAACACCCAGACTGGTCGGCGGGCAATAATTATGTAAATAACTTTATTTTCTCTCTTTCTCTTTTGGTAAGTGTTTTGTTAATCTTTTTGTTTCTCTGTGTGCAGGGAAGGAAACACAAGAGGGAGAGAAAGAAGAAGAATCTTATCATCTAAAGCCGCCGTTTTAACTGCTGTACATATGTTGAGTGTAAATAAATTATTTTTAATCAAAAAGTCTTTTTGAATGCAGCAGATGATGTTGTCTACATCAGGGCTCGACAACCTTTATTGTGTAAAGAGCCATTTACGGGTCGTGTCCCGCCAAAATAAAACTCTGTTTGACGGATAAACTGAATCCTAAAAAGCTAATAGTCCTATAAAGTATATTTTACAAAAACAGGAAAACTTATTAAACTTATTAAATTTGAAGGAACACTTGCAGGATATGAGAAATTGTCCCTTTCTCTTGTCCCTTGATTTTAAAAATGAAACGCAAGACAATCCGTTCTCTTTTCTAAAAAAAAAAAAAGTCCACCCTTTATTCCAAACATTTTTAATTTAGAAAAAACATAAGTATTTTCAAATATTTACAATGTACAAGTTGCCTTGTAAACAATACACAACATTTGCAAATATTATATTAAGAAATATACACTTTTATTTTCAAATATCATCCCTTAAAAATATTGTGGCCACATGAGCAAGAACATAAATTAATTACAATTTCAAGGGATTAATCTGCAGTATTTATTGGAATTTGGAATGATAATTTTAAAGAAGAAAACATGAGTAGGGGACACTTTGATTTCTCTTAACGTATCGTTCAGAATACTTTTCACCGTCTGTCGGTCCTCCCTGGAGATGTTTGTCTTGAGTTTCAGTAGAGCGGACACGCGTTTTTCACTGGAAAGAAATGGACACGATTCGATAAATGACAGGTTATTCTAAAATGGCATCGATCTTTTGGTCTGGACTTTATACTCGTCCTGATAAAGTTTGTATTTTGGTACCTGAGGTGGGGATACGAGGAGGCCAGTGTGACGACTTGCATCTGTATGGCCGGAACATCCTGGAGGCTCAACACTCCCGCAATCATGTCCAGGTATTACTTCAGCCAGTTTTCTTTGGAACCCTGCACACACATGTTTTAATAAGCTTTTAATTATCTCTTTGAAAAGTTAAATTAAATGTTTTTTTTATATTGAAAAGTTGAATTTATTTTAATTGAAAAATCTTTTTCAATAATTAGTATATTTAAAGGTAAGTAAGTAAGTAAGTGTTATTTGTAAAGCGCTTTTCGAGGCTAGACCATGAATAGCTCTTAAAGTAAGAACCAGAAATTTCAAATTGATCTTGAAAGAAACTGGCAGCCATTGAGAAACTGACAGCCATTGAAGAGTTTTAAGGATTGGAGAAATGTGAGTTCTTCTACTAGAGTGGGTCAGAATTCTTACAAAAATGTATTGCATGAAACCAAACACACCCTGTTTCATTTTACAATATCGGTTTTCATGGCATCAATCATAATGTCATCAGCAAAGGGACAATGAAATCCCGCGAGATTCTGGCGATAACTGAGGACGAGAGGATACACTCAACATATAAAGGTCATTTATATTATAGTTCAATTGGTAGCCTTTTAAATAACTATAAATATAATGAATGTTTATGTTTTGTTTAGGCTACGATTAAAAATAAAAAAAGAAATCAGAAAATGTATTTTTGAATTATTGGAATTAAAATATCAAACTCTACAGTAAAAAAACAATTAATTAATTTTGAAAGTATTCAAAAAATTGTAACCACAAAATCAACCTTTCGATATATACACATTATTGAATTCAATTATTTAAAAGAAACAATTAAATGCTTAAACAACAACATTTCAATAAAAACAAGTTTAAGGTTAAATTCAACATATTCTAATGTCACTGAACTACGTCCATAGTTTCACCACAGTTTCTCACCTGATCACTGAACCAACGTTGTAAAGTGTCGGCGTCGCTCGTCACTCTGTCGAAGGCCTCCTGCTGCTGAGCCCGACTCCTCAGCTTCACGTCTCCCTTCAGCAGCCGTCTGACGTATTCCACCGTCACCTCCTGGTGCAGCTGTCCGATCAACTCCTGAAGACACGGATCATGAGTCTTAGCTCGTGAAAACCTTTTTTTTTTTAGCTCTTTTTTATTACCTGGTGAGAAGATTCAGGGGATGATCATCTTGTCGAACGTTGACGAGTGCAGCCAATCGTGGGTTCCAAGCTTTCTGTGGTTTGGCTGGGGCGACACAAGTGATGGATTTTTATTTTGATCACCTGTACGTCTGTTATTGACACTCACCTTGAGCGCCTGGTGGACCGGGCTCAGTAGGAACTGGTGCGCCGATTGTTTCATGTCGGCCAGGACGCTCATGCATCTCTCTCGAACGTCGTCCAGGATCATGGAGCTCTTCTTCAAAATAAAATCCCTGCAGACACATGACAGTTGAGTCACATGACCACCTCGCGGTCACACCCTGAAGTCGGAGGCTCCACCTGAATTGTTGAATCCATCCGAGGTTGGCTTTGATGAACGGTTTTCTGCTCCACTTGTTTTGCTTCATGACGTCCTCCTGGAAGTCCTTGAAACTAAAACATTAATTCATTTGAATCTTTTTTCTTTTGACGTGAGAGACGTTACCTGCACAGCGAGTCGCTCAGTTCAAGTTATACACTGGACCTTCTCTCTATCACCCACGACCATTCCCGCTGAGGTCAGCATTCCGTTGATGAGCTGAAGTGTGAAAATGAAGTCATGGTTTGAAACGTTACCGCTACTAGATTTAGCCAAAAGAATCCTTTTTTTTCAAATACCTGAATGATGTCATAGGACATGGTGAAGCTTCCGTCCTTCTTTGTCGGCTCGCTTTTCCACGATTCCCTCGCTTCCGCCAGGACTTGACTGATGAACGTCGTCATCTCTGCCTGATCAAACCAAAAAAAGCTTGATACGTTATCAATCACGAGTTATGATTAAATCCTACAATCTTAGGTGTATAAATAGAAAAGTGTTAAAGATCAACCGAGACATCTTATCTATAAAAACATTTGTTCCAAAGGTTGTTAAAGTCATAATACGTAAGTTTGAAAAAAAAAATGTTGGCTCCCCCTGTGTCAGAAAAATATAACTGCAATGCTGTCAAATCAGTCAACCATGCCTGTTCAAAATGACAACAATCGAACAGAAAATACATTTGAAAAAAAAAGGTTTTAAGAAAGAACTGTTTTTTAAATACTTTTTTAATTTGTAGGTATTTTAACTGTGTATTGTTTTGTTGTTTAAGCGCTTTGTGACCCTGGTTTATGGAATAGGGAAATTCCGATTTTTTAATTATTGGAATCAAAACATCAAACTCTATATGTAAAAAAAACAATTCATTAACTGTGAAAGTATTTTTAAAAATGTATTAAATAATTCAATAACTTTGTGTAGTTTTGTCTCTCAGGACAAACCTGATGATGAATGAATAATGAATGGAAATTACTTTTGTCTTGCCCATCAAAGTTGTCTTCAATGAAACGATTCACTAGTTACTAAATTAAGTCATATTGTAAGGGGTGGAGTCAATTTATACAACTTATATTTATAATAAACAAATGGTAAATTACATGTTTTTTCTTGTCTTGACCACATTTTTAAAAAACTAAATTCACTTTATATTATCAAATTTTACAACCTGAAACAAAATAACAATGCTTGGAAAATGTTTGTTTTTTTATCTTATTCTTCAATAATGTTTTACAAGCTTATATTACTGTGTAGTTAATGTGTAAATATACCTGTTGTTTGCTCAGGTACTGCTCCTGCAGCGACGCCACCATGTGGTCAGGCAGCAGACTTCCTAGAGCTTCAAAGTTGATCTCTGGCGCCAAAAGAGGGTTCTTAAACAGTCTTATAGAATAAGAAGATTATATTGATAAATATAAAATCACTTTAATTTCCAGTTAAAAACAAAGAAGGAAGTTCAAGGTAGGAATAGCATTGGTGGGGAGTTGGACGGGCAACTTACCCAGGATAATAGTCAGTGACCCATTGCAGCAGGAACTTGCAGTCCTCATCCCCCAGCCCGAACTCTGCAATCTCCTCCAAGCCTTTGCTCATTTACTGGTGGTACAGCTCGGCATAGAACTGACAGATGTCCATCTCCGGAGGGTAGCAGCTCTTGACCACCTTCACGACCGTCAGCAGGTCCTCCTTCATCTGCAGGCCCATGCTGTGGATCTTCGCCTGGAGGCAGTTCTGCTTCACCGGACTGCTGAGACCGACGGGTTCTCCATTCGCTCCTCCACCAGGCTGGTGAGCACTTGGTCGTGTTGTTGCCTCCATTTGCTCTGCCTCCAGGATGGCGCCGACCCGGCCATTTGATCCACCAGTTGGTCCTGCTCCTCCTGCAGCTGGACTGCTTTCACGGCGGACACTAACACGGCCGCTTCTTGTTCCCCCTTCAGAGACTCTTGGTCTATATGGTCTGGATCACGAGAGTCTCCAGGATTTTCTGGTCCGAAACAAGCTTGAGGACTTTTTTGTCTTCCTCTGATTGACCAAACAGAAGCTTCTCTTTGTCCACCAGCTGAAGAGCTGCCTCGTAAAAGTGAGATTGCTCCAGGTCTTGGTCAAAAGAGACGACTGGAAGAGAAACAAATAAGTGGTTAGATATTGAGCGTTCCTTCTGACCTTTGCTGACTGGCCATATTTTGGGGAACCTCCAACCTCCGGCTGGGCTTCCCTCTGGGATCGGTGGCACGTGTGACGCCGCTGACCTTGACCGGAGCCTCATTCAAGCCGTTTGCTCTGCAGGAAAACCATAATACAGCGTTTAAATGACAAAAGGGTTTTTTCCATTCATACATGATTTTTTCTTACACTTCTGAATATTTTAAGATGCTGAACAATCATTTTTAAGAACAAAAAAACCCATTATTTGCCATTTTTTAACCTCATCTAGAGCCTGATATTTAATTATTGGCACTAAACTGACAAACATTATCAACTTCAACTTCTATCCTCAGCCAGATTTTATGTTAAAATACATTTACATTTACACAGAAATTCAAAACACATTGTTAACGCAAACATCCTACTCACCAGATTTGTTCGTTTTGAGAGGATTCTCTTCCAAGCAGCCTTTGGCTGATGTGAGCTCCTGGAAGTTACAGTCGGGGAAATAACTCTCTGGTCCTCTGAGCGTTGGAGGATTTCTGAGGCTACAGGCTCCTCCCACTTTCCTCCCACCCCTTGCGTGCACACACCCACGCACTCATCGTACTTTCACCTTCACTTTTGTCTCGTTGTTTGCACAAGCATGCTTCTAGTTTTCATGCGGCACCTTCATTCCAGGGCAGCAACATTTGGATGACTTTGCCAGGTGTTATTGTGAATAAAGGTCACAATTTAAATCCAAGTCAAAGTTTCAGGTCAAACAAAAATTCAATTAATTAATTTCATGCAAGGTCAATAAAAAAACTTTTTTTTCAAGATATCTTTGCATTTATTTTCCTTATTATTTTTGATTTATCTTCGTTTTAGCTTCATGTCATTTTATTACTTCATTTTCATTCAAATTTCGTTTTTTATATTGAGGGGCATTTTTATCCGTCTGAGACTCGGTTTAGATCCTCTACCCTCAAAGAAGTTAACCTTGACTTGACTTTTCACTTTGATTTAAAAAATAAATCAAAAGATCTTCATAGTCGTTTCTCCTTTCAACCTTTTAGAAAATGAAAATAAAACGAGACAAAACTGAAAAGATGTTCCACAGTGTAGTCGGTTTCAAAATAACTTTTAAAAAGTGAACAAATATGCAGTGGTGGAGGTTGTTCACCTTGACCCTGAGACAACACAAGGGATACCACAAACACATTTGATTTAGGGCCTTCGGGGTCACCTTGACCCCCAGACAACACTAGTTCAAATTCCCGTTCTGGAGACTCTAATTATCTCCATGAACAAAATAAAAATCAAATCATAGCTTTTTATCCATTATATTGTAAATCTAAATAAACAAGGATCAAAAATGAATGATTTGAAAATCATACCTTCAGGGTAATATTATAATCATAGTTATTATATTCAAAAGTTAATACATCTAAAATGCACTTTTTATTTTTATTTGACCGAAAAAGAGAAAATATTGTGTATGAAAATATATATTTATTGACTAGTTTCAGTGCTGGAGAAGCTAATAATATGTAGCGGGTCCCAGCAGGGCCTTCGCTGACAGATATGATAATCCTGGAATTACAATGGACATGAACGACACCGGACCACAAGTGCTCATGAACCAAGTCTCTTGGATTATCTTTATTCACATATTTTCATTAAACTGCAATCGTGACTCTTCCTTTGTTCTTTTTCTTTTGCATTAGCAATGGTTTAAAAACCACTTTCAAAGTACATTTACATAAATGTCAATTTTACAATTTTCCTTTGAAAACAAACCATGTCTTTTAATCACTAATCATTTTCTTGTTATCAATCATTCCTTCACTTCCAACATACACCCTTCATTCTTTCATCAAGAATAATAATCGTACATTATGTACAGTAGATGCCATAAGTGAACACTTAATAAAACAAAATGAATCTCTTTTGCAGTTTAACTCGCCAAAACGGTATAACATATTTATTTCTGCGCGTGCTTTCAACCAGGGCGGCTCCTATAACTGGTCTGAACTTGCAGTCATGCTAGCATGCTACATATACTCCACACAATACTTTTCACACTTCATAGCACACAAATGCACAATTCAGACTCACACACCACACACACACGACTATTTTAACATATTAAATATTACCGCACAAAAGTCAAGGAGTCAAAAGAAAAATACACACAGAAGCATTTAACTACGGCCACGGACGCCATTTTAGTAATCGCCACGATCATGAACCGCAGCACTTTCTATGTTCACACACATAACTGTCATATCAAAAATCCTTATAAACAGTTTAAAGTAAGAGGAATTAAAGAAAGAGTTCTTAACCAACCTGGAATTACAATGGTGTTAGATTGGAAATTATTCTACACTATACGTATACGCCATAAGTTAAATTAATGCTAAAAAGATGATCAAAATATAGAGTATAAAATACTAGCCTCATCTAAGAGCTTAAACGTTTAAATACACATTCACAACCAACATTTCACTTGCATACTGATATACACTGTGTCAAGGGTAGCTTGAAACAGACTAGAGATTATTCAGCGATTTAATGAAGGACTGTCTGTCTGCTCTGTTCACACCTGTGGACGTGAAACAAAAGGGCAACACGGAACACACCCAAAAGAGGGGGGCTGGAAGACAAAGGAACTTGCCCACACAACAGGCAAGGAAGGAAGTTACTCTCCAGGTGACTCGAAACAGAAGTTAACATAACAGAACCACTGCCCCGGAAAAGGCGACCCCCTGGACAGGAAACTTTCCCTTAAATGTAGAGACGACCCATAACCAGGGACCGTCTTTCCCGGAGCTATTGACCTGTACAGCTGCCGGCAAAGAGCGAGTCCGATCGATCGTAAAAGTTTCTATGTTTGTTTGTTTTGAAGCGGTGAATAAACGACCGTACACTCTGAATTGATCCTTTTTTCTCCATAAAGCAAAGTATTAAGACCCGGAGGTGACGTCGTGTTGGAGCGACGGTAACGGACTCCGGTTTTATCCGTTTTAAAGGACATGAACGACACCGGACCACAAGTGCTCATGAACCAAGTCTCTTGGGTTTCACTTGTGCGAAGTATTGCCATGAATACCGTCGCCCGCAAGTGCTGCCACCTTGTGTCCGTTTTCTGCATGGCATTGCACATTTATCTTTATTACACCCTCTTAGTGGGACTAAACAACAAACCAAAAAGTGACAGAAAACATTATATAATAATATCTAAACAAAACACTTTTGTGAGTATCACAAATACATTTAAAATCTCACCAAGGATGAAAACTAGATTTGTTAAAATGAATGATGAATATATTTAAATATAATCTTTATGTCAACAATTTAAATAATAAATATCTATATCAATTTAAAAGAGCCAATACTATGATAAAAAGTGGGTTTGTATCCAGACATTTATACTCAACAGTGTCAAAGGTCGAGCCTGGGAGCAGGAAGTTGATGCAGATTTGACAGACAGTCATTGTTGAGAGAGAGAGGCAGGCGATGAGAATCACTGCGTGAGGAAGGTAACGTTAGCCGACAACAACTTGTTAAATATATCATTTGGATTTGGATTTGGGTGGAACTCCTGTATAACTCCTAGATGGATATCAGAAAGTCCGCAGCAGGGATAAAGCAATGAGGAATGAGAGGTAAGTGAAGTCCTAGCTAGCTAGACAACATAAGTGTGTCTTAAGTTAATGCTAAGTTAGCTTTAACGTCATTCCTTCTATCAATATGTGAATAAAGATAATCCAAGAGACTTGGTTCATGAGCACTTGTGGTCCGGTGTCGTTCATGTCCATTGTAAGTAAGTAAGTAAGTAAGTAAGTAAGTAATTCTTATTTGTATAGCGCTTTTCCAGACCAGGGTCACAAAGCGCTTAAACAATCAAAACAATATTCAATAAAGTATATATTTTAAAGATCAAGATAAAACTGATAACACAACAGGAGTTCCAGAAAATCAAGGAAAAGCCTGAACAAATAAAAACGTCTTAAGATGTTTATTAAAGGAGTCAGTAGACTCCATCAAGCACAAAGAGAGAGGAAGATTGTTCCAAAGCTTAGGAGCAACAGCCTGAAAAGATTTCTCTCCTCTGGTTCTGAACCTTGTGCGAGGAACCATAAGTAGATTCTGATCCACAGACCTCAGAGCCCGAGCTGGGGTGTAAGGCTGGATCAGATCAGTGATGTAAGGAGGAGCCTGACCATGAATAGTTCTGAAAGTAAGAACCAGAATTTTAAAGTTTATCCTAAAAGAAACTGGAAGCCAGTGAAGAGTTTTAAGGATCGGAGAAATGTGAGTTCTTCTACTTGAGCGGGTTAGAATTCTCGCTGCAGAGTTCTGAATCAACTGCAGGCGAGACAGCTCCTTCTTGTTAAGACATGGAAACAAACTGTTACAATAGTCCAGACGAGAAGAAACAAACGCATGGATTACAAGCTCCAGATCATGTTCCGACAACATTTTCCTAAGTTTAGAGATTTTTATCAGTTGAAGGAAACAGTTTCTGGTTCCAGGATTATCATATCTGTCAGCGAAGGCCCTGCTGGGACCCGCTACATATTATTAGCTCCTCCAGCACTGAAACTAGTAAATAAAAATATATTTTCAAACCCCATATTTTCTCTTTTTCGGTCAAATAAAAAAAAAAAGAAAAAGTGCATTTTATGTATGATGTATTCATATATTTAATTTAACTTTTCAAAGAGATAATTAAAAGCTTATTGAAACATGTGTGTGCAGGGTTCCAAAGAAAACTGGCTGAAGGAATACCTGGACATGATTGCGGGAGTGTTGAGCCTCCAGGATGTTCCGGCCATACAGATGCAAGTCGTCACACTGGCCTCCTCGTATCCCGACCTCAGGTACCAAAATACAAACTTTATCAGGACGAGTATAAAGTCCAGACCAAAAGATCGATGTCATGCTAGAATAACCTGCCATTTATCGAATCGTGTCCATTTCTTTCCAGTGAAAAACACGTGTCCGCTCTACTGAAACTCAAGACAAACATCTCCAGGGAGGACCGACAGACGGTGAAAAGTATTCTGAACGATACGTTAAGAGAAATCAAAGTGTCCCCTACTCATGTTTTCTTCTTTAAAATTATCATTCCAAATTCCAATAAATACTGCAGATTAATCCCTTGAAATTTTAATTAATTTTTGTTCTTGCTCATGAGGCCACAATATTTTTTTTTTTAGAAGAGAGAACGGGTTGTCTTGCATTTCATTTTTAAAATCAAGAGAAAGGGAAAATGTCCCATATCCTGCCCGTGTGCCTTCAAATTGAAGTTTTATTAGTTTCCTTGGTCTAAAAATCAAGTTCAAGTCTGTCTTTTGGAATATCTTACTGCTCAAAGCACAGTCTTATTAAAAAGGGAAAATACATAAGGTTTAAAATATTGCTTCTGGCGCCGCCAAGTGTCCCTAAAGTGTAGCTGCCGGCCACAACATACTATGCATTTGTTTACAAAACAAGATAAATTCTCTTGTTAAGTCAGTTTAAAAGATTATCATTAAGAAAAACAGGAGTTCTAATGTCATGTGCCGAGGTGTCAAATGAATGTTGTTATTGACGCACCGTTCTAGAACAATACCTGGACGTCATCAATGTAAGATGTACTGCCTTCTCAGCCAACTTGTTTCCTTGTTTTTATTTACTACGAATGATGGCTGAACCGAGACGAGTTGGCGAAGACTTCAGAAGCAGAAGTTACTGTAAACACGTCCGCTGAGAATCACCGCTGCAGGGAAAAGGAGGAGAGGAAAAGCCCTCTGAAGGACAGGGAATGGCCCCACATTCCAGTCACTGTCCATAAAAATAGTTTCCTATTTATTTTATTAATTTATCTTAAAATATGACAGTCCTGGATTAAGAGTTAGCCACTTAGCATTTAGCTTGCTAGCTCTTTATACGGGACCTCTGTTGAACTTTTAGTGTATATTTAAACTCATAAACGAGGGAAACGTCTACTTCTTTGTAACAAGATGGCCCCAGATTTCTCTTTTAATTTCTGCACCATTTTTAAACGTTTAGAATAAGTAGTTGATTGTTTAGAAGTTAGAAGTAGCTCTGCCACTAGCATTAGCTTTTTATTTTAATTTTTTTAATTTGTCCAAAATGTTTTCTGGAGTATAAAGAGTTAAACTTCAGACACATGCTACATGTTTAAAACAGACCATTTATTAGTTAATAATTTTCTTTCCTGTTTTTGTAAAATATACTTTATAGGACTATTAGCTGTTTAGCATTCAGTTTATCCGTCAAACAGAGTTTTATTTTGGCGGGACACGTCCCGTAAATGGCTCTATAAACAATAAAGGTTCTCGAGCCCTGATGTAGACAACATCATCTGCTGCATTCAAAAAGACTTTTTGATTAAAAATAATTTATTTACACTCAACATATGTACAGCAGTTAAAACAGCGGCTTTAGATGATAAGATTCTTCTTCTTTCTCTCCCTCTTGTGTTTCCTTCCCTGCACACAGAGAAACAAAAAGATTAATAAAACACTTACCAAAAGAGAAAGAGAGAAAATAAAGTGATTTACATAATTGTTGCCCGCCGACCAGTCTGGGTGTTTCTCGGCGTGCATTCTTCTCTCATCCTTTGCCATCCCATAGTAAAAATCCTTGTCTGGAGACGACAACTTCCGCCACTGTAGAAACAGGGAAAACAGGTCGTCAAACAAGAGCTTTTCGGACTTGTTCAAATCTGGCTGTGTTCTAGACACTCACCATGTGCCCCAGGATGGTGTTGGTCTCGGCACTATCTTTAGGCTTCATCGTGTTTTTTACCATCTGCCTGTTCTCCCTCATGAACACCATGAAGGCGTTCGCTGGTCTCTTGACGTACGGTCTGGCCCCACAGCATCTGGTGGAACATCATATCATTGCCATTAGATCTATGTTATGAGTTAAGTGTGCATTTAGATGATTCAAACGTGAGGACTAACGTGGAAGAGCAGGCCTGAGGCGGAGAAGGAGCGCGGCTGGAGGTCGACCTGATGTTCTGATTGTTGCTAGAATGAAAAGGAAAGTTAATTTCAAGACGATATTTAAGACGTGGAGTTGGATATGAACATGTGTGACACTTACAAAAAGACGAGCGGGCTCATGACTTCCACAGCTGGTGGCGGCTGAACCCAGAACCCTGGGGGGACTCCACTGTTGACCCAAGTCAACCCAGCTGGGACTTGATGGTAGTGCCTTAGTGTGTTCTCTGACAGCACTCGTCCAAACGATGGAACCGTCGAGGCTCCACATTGGAAGGGTTTGGTTTCAGGGGCCGTCGTCATCTTGAACTCTGAGGTCAAGTCCTTCTCCAACTGCTCGACATCAACCTCTTCAATGAGTTTGAGCAAGAGCAGATCGTCGTGAGTTTTGTCTCCTTTTTGTACATTTTTTAATATTAATTCTGATTCTAAATATCATTTTTCTATCTCATTCCAGCAACAACCCACACTTAACTCATAACATAGATCTAATGGCAATGATCTGATGTTCCACCAGATGCTGTGGGGCCAGAAAACCCTATGTCAAGAGACCACCAAACGCCTTCATGGTGTTCATGAGGGAGAACAGGGAGAAAGTGAAAAACACGATGAAGCCTGAAGATGCAGAGGCCAACACCCTCCTGGGGCACATGGTTAGTGTCTAAAACACAGCCAGATTTGTACAAGTCCGAAAAGCTCTTGTTTGACGACCTGTTTTCCTGTTTATACAGTGGCGGAAGTTGTCGTCGCAGGACAAGGATTTCTACTATCAGATGATGAAGATCCTAAGGAGGAAATAAAAGTCATTGACACATTTGTGGATCAACAGTTCAAAGGGATGGAAGTTAAAGATGATACGAACCTTGAAAAGCATCTACTAGCTGTTCAGACTGACGTTCAAACTAAGCTTGTGAGACTGACGCCAGAAATGGAATCAGGAGCGGCGGGTCATCTGCTCGACCTTCACCACCGGCAGATTTATATCCACCTCCAGGATCTTCTGCAGGAGAGCAGCAGCACCCAGAACAGCACCAAAAAAGGAATATGATTAAAAACAAGATTCAATTTTCAGGTTTCATGGTAAATGGATAATTAAGTAAATACAAAACAGAAAATAGACATTTCTTCTCAACAAAAACAACTTTTACCTCATGTTTAGTTATTCTTATTTTATGAAAAAAAACATTTGGATCTTCAATCGGTTCTAATTTGTTGTGTTCCTGTTTGGTTTCTCTACTTAAAATTGAAAATGAAGTAATTTTACATTTTTAATCTATGTTTGCTGCAGCCAAATGATGTAAAAATGTGTAATAGATACATAAAAACTTTTTACCGAATACGATCTTTCCTCACATGTTCTTTTCGAGCTTCTCAATGATTATTAATAATAATGATCTTTATGGACATAACACGTTTCAGACTGAGAGTAGCGACATTATTCTTTAAATAATAGTAAAAAACAAACATTATTTAACAATAAGAAACAGCACCAACAACATTAATATAATAAAAAACAAGATTTAATTAAGTAAATTGGGTTTAGACTTTGGCGTCACACCGAGGTACTGCCCCCTGCTGGACACCATTTGAAAAACAAAACGGAAAACTACTCCTAAATAAGTTGTTTTCGAGTAATAATGCAAAATTCAATTACAATCGCTGTTTATTAACTAACCTTTATCTACTAGGTTCTGGTAGTGAGTGATACATGGGCGAAAAATTAGGTGAAATAAGGCGGCATTAGCTTAGCTACATGCTAACGTCATGCTACAGAGGTTGGATTAAATAAACGAATAAGCTTCGAAAATAATAAGCCAAATTGATAGATTTATTAAACCATATCGACGATAGTGAGATGTTTATTTCCCCGTGTAGCGACACAAGGATCTCAACAGGATAAAAAGGTTGTCGTGGTCAACGTTGACAAGTGTAACGGCTAGTTTTAGTGTTAGCCGCGTGACAAGTACAACCTTGAATCAAAAACTTCGAAGAGAAGGTAACAAACAAATCTTTTAAGAAATGAAACAAATAAACAACAAAAAACGGTCACTCACGGAACATCGAGTCCTCACCGATGTACGAAAACATGACGGCGATGACACCTGCAAGTGGACGAACGCTCGCTTCTGATTGGCTGACACCTGAACCTGCGTCAATGATGACGTACACGAGGCCTTTAATGCGTCTTTATCGAAGCGATATAAAATGTAATTTCCACCTGGATTTACCGTATTTCGCATCGGACCTTCGGTAAGTATCACCTTTTCCAATTGAGTCCATCTTAGTTCTGCTTTAGCCACATTTTTGCTAACAATCCCACAACTGATCCAACGTCACTCAACACACACGTCAATAAAAAATACTTTTAATGTAATTTAAATGTAAATGACTCGTTTGAATTAGGCAGTAACTTAATTACTTTGACATGTTAATTAAAACAGCAAGAGATATTATAAATATAAATGTATTTATTTGTACAAGTAGTACAATTATTGTACAGTTTATTACCACAGATCATTGTTAGTAACATCACAATAATACACGTTTCCTAGAAAGTGTTGTTTCAACAGTTAAGGTTTATGTTTTAATTTTGGTTTAAACATATTTTATCTGATCAATAATCTGTTGTACAGATGATTTCAACAATGGACCTCGTCACTATCGATCTGAGCAGCTTCTCGTCCGAGTGGACTGATCCCAGCACGGAGTCGGACACAGTCCACTCCACGTTCCTTCCGTCTGCTCCTGATTTGGACTCTGCTGCTCAAGACGATCTGCTCTTGCTCAAACTCATTGAAGAGGTTGATGTCGAGCAGTTAGAGAAAGACTTGACCTCAGAGTTCAAGATGACGACGGCCCCTGAAACCCACCCCTTCCAATGTGGAGCCACGACGGTTCCATCGTTTGGACGAGTGCTGTCAGAGAACACACTAAGGCACTACCATCAAGTCCCAGCTGGGTTGACTTGGGTCAACAGTGGAGTCCCCCCAGGGTTCTGGGTTCAGCCGCGACCAGCTGTGGAAGTCATGAGCCCGCTCGTCTTTTTGTTAGTGTCACACATGTTCATATCCAACTCCACGTCTTAAATATCGTCTTGAAATTAACTTTCCTTTTCATTCTAGCAACAATCAGAACATCCAGAAGACCTCCAGCCGCGCTCCTTCTCCGCCTCAGGCCTGCTCTTCCACGTTAGTCCTCACGTTTGATTCATCTAAATGCACACTTAACTCATAACATAGATCTAATGGCAATGATATGATGTTCCACCAGATGCTGTGGAGCCAGACCGTACGTCAAGAGACCAGCGAACGCCTTCATGGTTTTCATGAGGGAGAACAGGCAGATGGTAAAAAACACCATGAAGCCGAAAGATAGTGCCGAGACCAACACCATCCTGGGGCACATGGTGAGTGTCTAGAACACAGCCAGATTTGAACAAGTCCGAAAAGCTCTTGTTTGACGACCTGTTTTCCCTGTTTCTACAGTGGCGGAAGTTGTCGTCCCCAGACAAGGATTTATACTATGGGATGGCAAAGGATGAGAGAAGAATCCACGCCGAGAAACACCCAGACTGGTCGGCGGGCAATAATTATGTAAATAACTTTATTTTCTCTCTTTCTCTTTTGGTAAGTGTTTTGTTAATCTTTTTGTTTCTCTGTGTGCAGGGAAGGAAACACAAGAGGGAGAGAAAGAAGAAGAATCTTATCATCTAAAGCCGCCGTTTTAACTGCTGTACATATGTTGAGTGTAAATAAATTATTTTTAATCAAAAAGTCTTTTTGAATGCAGCAGATGATGTTGTCTACATCAGGGCTCGACAACCTTTATTGTGTAAAGAGCCATTTACGGGTCGTGTCCCGCCAAAATAAAACTCTGTTTGACGGATAAACTGAATCCTAAAAAGCTAATAGTCCTATAAAGTATATTTTACAAAAACAGGAAAACTTATTAAACTTATTAAATTTGAAGGAACACTTGCAGGATATGAGAAATTGTCCCTTTCTCTTGTCCCTTGATTTTAAAAATGAAACGCAAGACAATCCGTTCTCTTTTCTAAAAAAAAAAAAAGTCCACCCTTTATTCCAAACATTTTTAATTTAGAAAAAACATAAGTATTTTCAAATATTTACAATGTACAAGTTGCCTTGTAAACAATACACAACATTTGCAAATATTATATTAAGAAATATACACTTTTATTTTCAAATATCATCCCTTAAAAATATTGTGGCCACATGAGCAAGAACATAAATTAATTACAATTTCAAGGGATTAATCTGCAGTATTTATTGGTATTTGGAATGATAATTTTAAAGAAGAAAACATGAGTAGGGGACACTTTGATTTCTCTTAACCTATCGTTCAGAATACTTTTCACCGTCTGTCGGTCCTCCCTGGAGATGTTTGTCTTGAGTTTCAGTAGAGCGGACACGCGTTTTTCACTGGAAAGAAATGGACACGATTCGATAAATGGCAGGTTATTCTAAAATGGCATCGATCTTTTGGTCTGGACTTTATACTCGTCCTGATAAAGTTTGTATTTTGGTACCTGAGGTGGGGATACGAGGAGGCCAGTGTGACGACTTGCATCTGTATGGCCGGAACATCCTGGAGGCTCAACACTCCCGCAATCATGTCCAGGTATTACTTCAGCCAGTTTTCTTTGGACCCCTGCACACACATGTTTTAATAAGCTTTTAATTATCTCTTTGAAAAGTTAAATTAAATGTTTTTTTTATATTGAAAAGTTGAATTTATTTTAATTGAAAAATCTTTTTCAATAATTAGTATATTTAAAGGTAAGTAAGTAAGTAAGTGTTATTTGTAAAGCGCTTTTCGAGGCTAGACCATGAATAGTTCTTAAAGTAAGAACCAGAAATTTCAAATTGATCTTGAAAGAAACTGGCAGCCATTGAGAAACTGACAGCCATTGAAGAGTTTTAAGGATTGGAGAAATGTGAGTTCTTCTACTAGAGTGGGTCAGAATTCTTACAAAAATGTATTGCATGAAACCAAACACACCCTGTTTCATTTTACAATATCGGTTTTCATGGCATCAATCATAATGTCATCAGCAAAGGGACAATGAAATCCCGCGAGATTCTGGCGATAACTGAGGACGAGAGGATACACTCAACATATAAAGGTCATTTATATTATAGTTCAATTGGTAGCCTTTTAAATAACTATAAATATAATGAATGTTTATGTTTTGTTTAGGCTACGATTAAAAATAAAATAGAAATCAGAAAATGTATTTTTGAATTATTGGAATTAAAATATCAAACTCTACAGTAAAAAAACAATTAATTAATTTTGAAAGTATTCAAAAAATTGTAACCACAAAATCAACCTTTCGATATATACACATTATTGAATTCAATTATTTAAAAGAAACAATTAAATGCTTAAACAACATCATTTCAATAAAAACAAGTTTAAGGTTAAATTCAACATATTCTAATGTCACTGAACTACGTCCATAGTTTCACCACAGTTTCTCACCTGATCACTGAACCAACGTTGTAAAGTGTCGGCGTCGCTCGTCACTCTGTCGAAGGCCTCCTGCTGCTGAGCCCGACTCCTCAGCTTCACGTCTCCCTTCAGCAGCCGTCTGACGTATTCCACCGTCACCTCCTGGTGCAGCTGTCCGATCAACTCCTGAAGACACGGACCATGAGTCTTAGCTTGTGAAAACTTTTTTTTTTTTAGCTCTTTTTTAATACCTGGTGAGAAGATTCAGGGGATGATCATCTTGTCGAACGTTGACGAGTGCAGCCAATCGTGGGTTCCAAGCTTTCTGTGGTTTGGCTGGAGCGACACAAGTGATGGATTTTTATTTTGATCACCTGTACGTCTGTTATTGACACTCACCTTGAGCGCCTGGTGGACCGGGCTCAGTAGGAACTGGTGCGCCGATTGTTTCATGTCGGCCAGGACGCTCATGCATCTCTCTCGGACGTCGTCCAGGATCATGGAGCTCTTCTTCAAAATAAAATCCCTGCAGACACATGACAGTTGAGTCACATGACCACCTCGCGGTCACACCCTGAAGTCGGAGGCTCCACCTGAATTGTTGAATCCATCCGAGGTTGGCTTTGATGAACGGTTTTCTGCTCCACTTGTTTTGCTTCATGACGTCCTCCTGGAAGTCCTTGAAACTAAAACATTAATTCATTTGAATCTTTTTTCTTTTGACGTGAGAGACGTTACCTGCACAGCGAGTCGCTCAGTTCAAGTTATACACTGGACCTTCTCTCTATCACCCACGACCATTCCCGCTGAGGTCAGCATTCCGTTGATGAGCTGAAGTGTGAAAATGAAGTCATGGTTTGAAACGTTACCGCTACTAGATTTAGCCAAAAGAATCCTTTTTTTTCAAATACCTGAATGATGTCATAGGACATGGTGAAGCTTCCGTCCTTCTTTGTCGGCTCGCTTTTCCACGATTCCCTCGCTTCCGCCAGGACTTGACTGATGAACGTCGTCATCTCTGCCTGATCAAACCAAAAAAACTTGATACGTTATCAATCACGAGTTATGATTAAATCCTACAATCTTAGGTGTATAAATAGAAAAGTGTTAAAGATCAACCGAGACATCTTATCTATAAAAACATTTGTTCCAAAGGTTGTTAAAGTCATAATACGTAAGTTTGAAAAAAAAAATGTTGGCTCCCCCTGTGTCAGAAAAATATAACTGCAATGCTGTCAAATCAGTCAACCATGCCTGTTCAAAATGACAACAATCGAACAGAAAATACATTTGAAAAAAAAAGGTTTTAAGAAAGAACTGTTTTTTAAATACTTTTTTAATTTGTAGGTATTTTAACTGTGTATTGTTTTGTTGTTTAAGCGCTTTGTGACCCTGGTTTATGGAATAGGGAAATTCCGATTTTTTAATTATTGGAATCAAAACATCAAACTCTATATGTAAAAAAAACAATTCATTAACTGTGAAAGTATTTTTAAAAATGTATTAAATAATTCAATAACTTTGTGTAGTTTTGTCTCTCAGGACAAACCTGATGATGAATGAATAATGAATGGAAATTACTTTTGTCTTGCCCATCAAAGTTGTCTTCAATGAAACGATTCACTAGTTACTAAATTAAGTCATATTGTAAGGGGTGGAGTCAATTTATACAACTTATATTTATAATAAACAAATGGTAAATTACATGTTTTTTCTTGTCTTGACCACATTTTTAAAAAACTAAATTCACTTTATATTATCAAATTTTACAACCTGAAACAAAATAACAATGCTTGGAAAATGTTTGTTTTTTTATCTTATTCTTCAATAATGTTTTACAAGCTTATATTACTGTGTAGTTAATGTGTAAATATACCTGTTGTTTGCTCAGGTACTGCTCCTGCAGCGACGCCACCATGTGGTCAGGCAGCAGACTTCCTAGACCTTCAAAGTTGATCTCTGGCGCCAAAAGAGGGTTCTTAAACAGTCTTATAGAATAAGAAGATTATATTGATAAATATAAAATCACTTTAATTTCCAGTTAAAAACAAAGAAGGAAGTTCAAGGTAGGAATAGCATTGGTGGGGAATTGGACGGGCAACTTACCCAGGATAATAGTCAGTGACCCATTGCAGCAGGAACTTGCAGTCCTCATCCCCCAGCCCGAACTCTGCAATCTCCTCCAAGCCTTTGCTCATTTACTGGTGGTACAGCTCGGCATAGAACTGACAGATGTCCATCTCCGGAGGGTAGCAGCTCTTGACCACCTTCACGACCGTCAGCAGGTCCTCCTTCATCTGCAGGCCCATGCTGTGGATCTTCGCCTGGAGGCAGTTCTGCTTCACCGGATTGCTGAGACCGACGGGTTCTCCATTCGCTCCTCCACCAGGCTGGTGAGCACTTGGTCGTGTTGTTGCCTCCATTTGCTCTGCCTCCAGGATGGCGCCGACCCGGCCATTTGATCCACCAGTTGGTCCTGCTCCTCCTGCAGCTGGACTGCTTTCACGGCGGACACTAACACGGCCGCTTCTTGTTCCCCCTTCAGAGACTCTTGGTCTATATGGTCTGGATCACGAGAGTCTCCAGGATTTTCTGGTCCAAAACAAGCTTGAGGACTTTTTTGTCTTCCTCTGATTGACCAAACAGAAGCTTCTCTTTGTCCACCAGCTGAAGAGCTGCCTCGTAAAAGTGAGATTGCTCCAGGTCTTGGTCAAAGGAGACGACTGGAAGAGAAACAAATAAGTGGTTAGATATTGAGCGTTCCTTCTGACCTTTGCTGACTGGCCATATTTTGGGGAACCTCCAACCTCCGGCTGGGCTTCCCTCTGGGATCGGTGGCACGTGTGACGCCGCTGACCTTGACCGGAGCCTCATTCAAGCCGTTTGCTCTGCAGGAAAACCATAATACAGCGTTTAAATGACAAAAGGGTTTTTTCCATTCATACATGATTTTTTCTTACACTTCTGAATATTTTAAGATGCTGAACAATCATTTTTAAGAACAAAAAAACCCATTATTTGCCATTTTTTAACCTCATCTAGAGCCTGATATTTAATTATTGGCACTAAACTGTCAAACATTATCAACTTCAACTTCTATCCTCAGCCAGATTTTATGTTAAAATACATTTACATTTACACAGAAATTCAAAACACATTGTTAACGCAAACATCCTACTCACCAGATTTGTTCGTTTTGAGAGGATTCTCTTCCAAGCAGCCTTTGGCTGATGTGAGCTCCTGGAAGTTACAGTCGGGGAAATAACTCTCTGGTCCTCTGAGCGTTGGAGGATTTCTGAGGCTACAGGCTCCTCCCACTTTCCTCCCACCCCTTGCGTGCACACACCCACGCACTCATCGTACTTTCACCTTCACTTTTGTCTCGTTGTTTGCACAAGCATGCTTCTAGTTTTCATGCGGCACCTTCATTCCAGGGCAGCAACATTTGGATGACTTTGCCAGGTGTTATTGTGAATAAAGGTCACAATTTAAATCCAAGTCAAAGTTTCAGGTCAAACAAAAATTCAATTAATTAATTTCATGCAAGGTCAATAAAAAAACTTTTTTTTCAAGATATCTTTGCATTTATTTTCCTTATTATTTTTGATTTATCTTCGTTTTAGCTTCATGTCATTTTATTACTTCATTTTCATTCAAATTTCGTTTTTTATATTGAGGGGCATTTTTATCCGTCTGAGACTCGGTTTAGATCCTCTACCCTCAAAGAAGTTAACCTTGACTTGACTTTTCACTTTGATTTAAAAAATAAATCAAAAGATCTTCATAGTCGTTTCTCCTTTCAACCTTTTAGAAAATGAAAATAAAACGAGACAAAACTGAAAAGATGTTCCACAGTGTAGTCGGTTTCAAAATAACTTTTAAAAAGTGAACAAATATGCAGTGGTGGAGGTTGTTCACCTTGACCCTGAGACAACACAAGGGATACCACAAACACATTTGTTTTAGGGCCTTCGGGGTCACCTTGACCCCCAGACAACACTAGTTCAAATTCCCGTTCTGGAGACTCTAATTATCTCCATGAACAAAATAAAAATCAAATCATAGCTTTTTATCCATTATATTGTAAATCTAAATAAACAAGGATCAAAAATGAATGATTTGAAAATTATACCTTCAGGGTAATATTATAATCATAGTTATTATATTCAAAAGTTAATACATCTAAAATGCACTTTTTATTTTTATTTGACCGAAAAAGAGAAAATATTGTGTATGAAAATATATATTTATTGACTAGTTTCAGTGCTGGAGAAGCTAATAATATGTAGCGGGTCCCAGCAGGGCCTTCGCTGACAGATATGATAATCCTGGAATTACAATGGACATGAACGACACCGGACCACAAGTGCTCATGAACCAAGTCTCTTGGATTATCTTTATTCACATATTTTCATTAAACTGCAATCGTGACTCTTCCTTTGTTCTTTTTCTTTTGCATTAGCAATGGTTTAAAAACCACTTTCAAAGTACATTTACATAAATGTCAATTTTACAATTTTCCTTTGAAAACAAACCATGTCTTTTAATCACTAATCATTTTCTTGTTATCAATCATTCCTTCACTTCCAACATACACCCTTCATTCTTTCATCAAGAATAATAATCGTACATTATGTACAGTAGATGCCATAAGTGAACACTTAATAAAACAAAATGAATCTCTTTTGCAGTTTAACTCGCCAAAACGGTATAACATATTTATTTCTGCGCGTGCTTTCAACCAGGGCGGCTCCTATAACTGGTCTGAACTTGCAGTCATGCTAGCATGCTACATATACTCCACACAATACTTTTCACACTTCATAGCACACAAATGCACAATTCAGACTCACACACCACACACACACGACTATTTTAACATATTAAATATTACCGCACAAAAGTCAAGGAGTCAAAAGAAAAATACACACAGAAGCATTTAACTACGGCCACGGACGCCATTTTAGTAATCGCCACGATCATGAACCGCAGCACTTTCTATGTTCACACACATAACTGTCATATCAAAAATCCTTATAAACAGTTTAAAGTAAGAGGAATTAAAGAAAGAGTTCTTAACCAACCTGGAATTACAATGGACATGAACGACACCGGACCACAAGTGCTCATGAACCAAGTCTCTTGGGTTTCACTTGTGCGAAGTATTGCCATGAATACCGTCGCCCGCAAGTGCTGCCACCTTGTGTCCGTTTTCTGCATGGCATTGCACATTTATCTTTATTACACCCTCTTAGTGGGACTAAACAACAAACCAAAAAGTGACAGAAAACATTATATAATAATATCTAAACAAAACACTTTTGTGAGTATCACAAATACATTTAAAATCTCACCAAGGATGAAAACTAGATTTGTTAAAATGAATGATGAATATATTTAAATATAATCTTTATGTCAACAATTTAAATAATAAATATCTATATCAATTTAAAAGAGCCAATACTATGATAAAAAGTGGGTTTGTATCCAGACATTTATACTCAACAGTGTCAAAGGTCGAGCCTGGGAGCAGGAAGTTGATGCAGATTTGACAGACAGTCATTGTTGAGAGAGAGAGGCAGGCGATGAGAATCACTGCGTGAGGAAGGTAACGTTAGCCGACAACAACTTGTTAAATATATCATTTGGATTTTGATTTGGGTGGAACTCCTGTATAACTCCTAGATGGATATCAGAAAGTCCGCAGCAGGGATAAAGCAATGAGGAATGAGAGGTAAGTGAAGTCCTAGCTAGCTAGACAACATAAGTGTGTCTTAAGTTAATGCTAAGTTAGCTTTAACGTCATTCCTTCTATCAATATGTGAATAAAGATAATCCAAGAGACTTGGTTCATGAGCACTTGTGGTCCGGTGTCGTTCATGTCCATTGTAAGTAAGTAAGTAAGTAAGTAAGTAAGTAATTCTTATTTGTATAGCGCTTTTCCAGACCAGGGTCACAAAGCGCTTAAACAATCAAAACAATATTCAATAAAGTATATATTTTAAAGATCAAGATAAAACTGATAACACAACAGGAGTTCCAGAAAATCAAGGAAAAGCCTGAACAAATAAAAACGTCTTAAGATGTTTATTAAAGGAGTCAGTAGACTCCATCAAGCACCAAGAGAGAGGAAGATTGTTCCAAAGCTTAGGAGCAACAGCCTGAAAAGATTTCTCTCCTCTGGTTCTGAACCTTGTGCGAGGAACCATAAGTAGATTCTGATCCACAGACCTCAGAGCCCGAGCTGGGGTGTAAGGCTGGATCAGATCAGTGATGTAAGGAGGAGCCAGACCATGAATAGTTCTGAAAGTAAGAACCAGAATTTTAAAGTTTATCCTAAAAGAAACTGGAAGCCAGTGAAGAGTTTTAAGGATCGGAGAAATGTGAGTTCTTCTACTTGAGCGGGTTAGAATTCTCGCTGCAGAGTTCTGAATCAACTGCAGGCGAGACAGCTCCTTCTTGTTAAGACATGGAAACAAACTGTTACAATAGTCCAGACGAGAAGAAACAAACGCATGGATTACAAGCTCCAGATCATGTTCCGACAACATTTTCCTAAGTTTAGAGATTTTTATCAGTTGAAGGAAACAGTTTCTGGTTCCAGGATTATCATATCTGTCAGCGAAGGCCCTGCTGGGACCCGCTACATATTATTAGCTCCTCCAGCACTGAAACTAGTAAATAAAAATATATTTTCAAACCCCATATTTTCTCTTTTTCGGTCAAATAAAAAAAAAGAAGAAAAAGTGCATTTTATGTATGATGTATTCATATATTTAATTTAACTTTTCAAAGAGATAATTAAAAGCTTATTGAAACATGTGTGTGCAGGGTTCCAAAGAAAACTGGCTGAAGGAATACCTGGACATGATTGCGGGAGTGTTGAGCCTCCAGGATGTTCCGGCCATACAGATGCAAGTCGTCACACTGGCCTCCTCGTATCCCGACCTCAGGTACCAAAATACAAACTTTATCAGGACGAGTATAAAGTGCAGACCAAAAGATCGATGTCATGCTAGAATAACCTGCCATTTATCGAATCGTGTCCATTTCTTTCCAGTGAAAAACGCGTGTCCGCTCTACTGAAACTCAAGACAAACATCTCCAGGGAGGACCGACAGACGGTGAAAAGTATTCTGAACGATACGTTAAGAGAAATCAAAGTGTCCCCTACTCATGTTTTCTTCTTTAAAATTATCATTCCAAATTCCAATAAATACTGCAGATTAATCCCTTGAAATTTTAATTAATTTTTGTTCTTGCTCATGAGGCCACAATATTTTTTTTTTTAGGAGAGAGAACGGGTTGTCTTGCATTTCATTTTTAAAATCAAGAGAAAGGGAAAATGTCCCATATCCTGCCCGTGTGCCTTCAAATTGAAGTTTTATTAGTTTCCTTGGTCTAAAAATCAAGTTCAAGTCTGTCTTTTGGAATATCTTACTGCTCAAAGCACAGTCTTATTAAAAAGGGAAAATACATAAGGTTTAAAATATTGCTTCTGGCGCCGCCAAGTGTCCCTAAAGTGTAGCTGCCGGCCACAACATACTATGCATTTGTTTACAAAACAAGATAAATTCTCTTGTTGAGTCAGTTTAAAAGATTATCATTAAGAAAAACAGGAGTTCTAATGTCATGTGCCGAGGTGTCAAATGAATGTTGTTATTGACGCACCGTTCTAGAACAATACCTGGATGTCATCAGTGTAAGATGTACTGCCTTCTCAGCCAACTTGTTTCCTTGTTTTTATTTACTATGAATGATGGCTGAACCGAGACGAGTTGGCGAAGACTTCAGAAGCAGAAGTTACTGTAAACACGTCCGCTGAGAATCACCGCTGCAGGGAAAAGGAGGAGAGGAAAAGCCCTCTGAAGGACAGGGAATGGCCCCACATTCCAGTCATGGTCCATAAAAATAGTTTCCTATTTATTTTATTAATTTATCTTAAAATATGACAGTCCTGGATTAAGAGTTAGCCACTTAGCATTTAGCTTGCTAGCTCTTTATACGGGACCTCTGTTGAACTTTTAGTGTATATTTAAACTCATAAACGAGGGAAACGTCTACTTCTTTGTAACAAGATGGCCCCAGATTTCTCTTTTAATTTCTGCATAAAGAGTATAAAGAGTTAAACTTTCAGACACATGCTACATGTTTAAAACAGACCATTTATTAGTTCATAATTTTCTTTCCTGTTTTTGTAAAATATACTTTATAGGACTATTAGCTGTTTAGCATTCAGTTTATCCGTCAAACAGAGTTTTATTTTGGCGGGACACGTCCCGTAAATGGCTCTATAAACAATAAAGGTTCTCGAGCCCTGATGTAGACAACATCATCTGCTGCATTCAAAAAGACTTTTTGATTAAAAATAATTTATTTACACTCAACATATGTACAGCAGTTAAAACAGCGGCTTTAGATGATAAGATTCTTCTTCTTTCTCTCCCTCTTGTGTTTCCTTCCCTGCACACAGAGAAACAAAAAGATTAATAAAACACTTACCAAAAGAGAAAGAGAGAAAATAAAGTGATTTACATAATTGTTGCCCGCCGACCAGTCTGGGTGTTTCTCGGCGTGCATTCTTCTCTCATCCTTTGCCATCCCATAGTAAAAATCCTTGTCTGGAGACGACAACTTCCGCCACTGTAGAAACAGGGAAAACAGGTCGTCAAACAAGAGCTTTTCGGACTTGTTCAAATCTGGCTGTGTTCTAGACACTCACCATGTGCCCCAGGATGGTGTTGGTCTCGGCACTATCTTTCGGCTTCATGGTGTTTTTTACCATCTGCCTGTTCTCCCTCATGAACACCATGAAGGCGTTCGCTGGTCTCTTGACGTACGGTCTGGCCCCACAGCATCTGGTGGAACATCATATCATTGCCATTAGATCTATGTTATGAGTTAAGTGTGCATTTAGATGAATCAAACGTGAGGACTAACGTGGAAGAGCAGGCCTGAGGCGGAGAAGGAGCGCGGCTGGAGGTCGACCTGATGTTCTGATTGTTGCTAGAATGAAAAGGAAAGTTAATTTCAAGACGATATTTAAGACGTGGAGTTGGATATGAACATGTGTGACACTTACAAAAAGACGAGCGGGCTCATGACTTCCACAGCTGGTGGCGGCTGAACCCAGAACCCTGGGGGGACTCCACTGTTGACCCAAGTCAACCCAGCTGGGACTTGATGGTAGTGCCTTAGTGTGTTCTCTGACAGCACTCGTCCAAACGATGGAACCGTCGTGGCTCCACATTGGAAGGGTTTGGTTTCAGGGGCCGTCGTCATCTTGAACTCTGAGGTCAAGTCCTTCTCCAACTGCTCGACATCAACCTCTTCAATGAGTTTGAGCAAGAGCAGATCGTCGTGAGCAGCAGAGTCCAAATCAGGAGCAGACGGAAGGTCCCCGATCATGGACAGGAACGTGGAGTGGACTGTGTCCGACTCCATGCTTGGATCAGTCCAATCAAAGAAAGCTGCTCAGATCGATAGTGACGAGGTCCATCGTTGAAATCATCTGTACAAAAAAAGTCATTTATAATTCTTTAAGAAATATAATTAAATTATAATTAAAACATAAACCTTAACTGTTGAAACAACACTTTCTAGGCAACATGTATTATGTATTATGGATTATTGTGATGTTACTAACATTGATCTGTGGTAATAAACTGTACAATAATTTTCCTACTTGTACAAATAAATACATTTATATTTATAATATTTCTTGCTGTTTTAATTAACATGTCAAAGTAATTAAGTTACTGCCTAATTCAAACGAGTCATTTACATTTAAATTACGTTAAAAGTAGTTTTTATTGACATGTGTGTTGAGTGACGTTGGATCAGTTGTGGGATTGTTAGCAAAAATGTGGCTAAAGCAGAACTATGATGGACTCAATTGGAAAAGGTGATACTTACCGAAGGTCCGATGCGAAATACGGTAAATCCAGGTGGAAATTACATTTTATATTGCTTCGATAAAGACGCATTAAAGGCCTCGTGTACGTCATCATTGACGCAGGTTCAGGTGTCAGCCAATCAGAAGCGAGCGTTCGTCCACTTGCAGGTGTCATCGCCGTCATGTTTTCGTACATCGGTGAGGACTCGATGTTCCGTGAGTGACCGTTTTTTGTTGTTTATTTGTTTCATTTCTTAAAAGATTTGTTTGTTACCTTCTCTTCGAAGTTTTTGATTCAAGTTTGTACTTGTCACGCGGCTAACACTAAAACTAGCCGTTACACTTGTCAACGTTGACCACGACAACCTTTTTATCCTGTTGAGATCCTTGTGTCGCTACACGGGGAAATAAACATCTCACTATCGTCGATATGGTTTAATTAATCTATCAATTTGGCTTATTATTTTCGAAGCTTATTCGTTTATTTAATCCCACCTCTGTAGCATGACGTTAGCATGTAGCTAAGCTAATGCCGCCTTATTTCACCTATTTTTTCGCACATGTGTCACTCACTACCAGAACCTAGTAGATAAAGATTAGTTAATAAACAACGATTGTGATTGAATTTTTCATTATTACTCGAAAACAACTTATTTAGGAGTAGTTTTCCGTTTTTCCCCGTTTTGTTTTTCTAATGGTGTCCAGCAGGGGGCAGTATCTCTGGTGTGACGCTAAAGTTTAAACCCAATTTACTTAATTAAATCTTGTTTTTTATTATATTCATGTTTTTGGTGCTGTTTCTTATTGTTAAATAATGTTTGTTTTTTACTATTATTTAAAGAATAGTGTCGCTACTCTCAGTCTGAAACGTGTTATGTCCATAAAGATCATTATTATTAATAATCATTGAGAAGCTCGAAAAGAACATGTGAGGAAATATCGTATTTGGTAATAAGTTTTTATCCATCTATTACACATTTTTACATCATTTGGCTGCAGCAAACATTGATTAAAAATGTAAAATGACTTCATTTTCAATTTCACGTAGAGAAACCAAACAGGAACACAACAAATTAGAACCGATTGAAGATCCAAATGTTTTTTTTTTATAAAATAAGAATAACTAAACATGAGGAAAAAGTTGTTGTTGTTGAGAAGAAATGTCTACTTTCTGTTTTGTATTTACTTAATTATCCATTTACCATGAAACCTGAAAATTGAATCTTGTTTTTAATCATATTCCTTTTTGGTGCTGTTCTGGGTGCTGCTGCTCTCCTGCAGAAGATCCTGGAGGTGGATATAAATCTGCCGGTGGTAAAGGTCGAGCAGATGACCCGCCGCTCCTGATTCCATTTCTGGCGTCAGTCTCACAAGCTTAGTTTGAACGTCAGTCTGAACAGCTAGTAGATGCTTTTCAAGGTTCGTATCATCTTTCACTTCCATCCCTTTGAACTGTTGATCCACAAATGTGTCAATGACTTTTATTTCCTCCTTAGGATCTTCATCATCTGATAGTAGAAATCCTTGTCCTGCGACGACAACTTCCGCCACTGTAGAAACAGGAAAACAGGTTGTCAAACAAGAGCTTTTGGGACTTGTACAAATCTGGCTGTGTTTTAGACACTCACCATGTGCCCCAGGATGGTGTTGGTCTCTGCACTGTCTTTAGGCTTCATCGTGTTTTTCACTTTCTCCCTGTTCTCCCTCATGAACACCATGAAGGCGTTCAGGGTCTCTTGACATAGGGTGGTTTTTTGCCACAACCGCATCAGATCATTGACAACATTAGATCAATTTTATGAGTGAAGGTTGCATTTTTGGAAAAGTAAAAAAAGCGAGAGAACTAACTGGGAAGTGCAGGCCGGAGGAAGAGAAGGAGCGAAGCCGGAGGTCGGCTGGACGTTCTGGTTGTTGCTGGAATGAGATAGAAAATGATATTTAGAATCAGAATTAATATTAAAAAATGTACAAAAAGGAGACAAAGCTTGTGTGACACTTACAAAAAGGCGAGAGGGTTCATGGTTGGCACTGCTGGAACATTCTGGAGACACAAACACAAAGAAGGTCATGAACAGCTACTACATCAACAGTTGACAGTTGATCAGCCACTGACCTGCTGTTGGAAAACAACGTGTTGTTCGTACGTGTTTCCATGTAAGAAGGGATGAGCCATCATCGGTGGAAGCTGCACCCAGAACCCCGGGGGGGCGCCAACGTCGATCCATCTCCCTCCTGTCTGGACCGGATGGTTCTGCCCGACAGTGTTCTCCGACAGCACCGGTCTATACGACACGGCACTGTCGGGGCTCCACATTGTAGCGGGTTGATGTCGTACGTTGTCGTGTCGACAAGTCCGGAGGTCGAGTCTTTTCGTGGCTCCAGGGCCTCGACTTCATCGAGGAGTTTCATCAACTCCTCAAAGTCAATTTGAGGAGCAGAGTTGGAATCTGACGGAAGATCCCCGAACATTTCCTGGAGCGTTGAGAGGACAGTGTCCAACTCTTCGCTGGGATCGGTCCACGCCGGAGAGAAACGGCTCGGATTCGGAACAACGAAGTCCATCGTGGAAAGCATCTGTGAAATAGTTAGAAAATGTCATTTATAATTCTTTAATAAATACTCTGAGCAGAAACGTGTCTTTACCTTCTTCAGACGTCTGGAGATACAAGGTGTAAAATATTCTGTTGAACCTGAGATGAAGACAGAAAAAGGAAATTAAAAATATTGCCAGTGGCTCATAAATTAAAGTGTAAGGTGCTAATTTGACAAGGTTTATATTTAACACTTAATGAATGAACAGTTGAGAGCAGCTAGAAATGCAGTATATGTTGTCAGGTGCATTATTATGGGCTGTTTATGATCCAATCCACTGATAAAAATCTAAATATTACATGGATTAACACAAAAAACAATGGATAAATATTTATTATTACAGTTCAGATGTCATTTTGAAAATATATTAAGCTAATAATTCAATCACATGACTTGTTTAATGTTGTTTTTTTATTTTAAAGTAATCAACTTGAATTCATTTTGACACACTTACAGTCTTTATAATTTATTTCAACCTAATACTGGGGAAATTGACCATTTATAGTAAATAAACACATACAGTGTATCTTTATTGATAAATAAGTACAAATAAGTTTCAGATCAAATATTTTTTAACCAAAATTAAAACATAAACCTTAACTGTTGAAACAACACTTTCTAGGCAACATGTATTATTGTGATGTTACTATGATCTATCTATGGTAATAAACTGTACAATTATTTTCCTACTTGTACAAATAAATACATTTATATTTATAATATCTCTTGCTGTTTTAATAAACATGTCAAAGTAATTAAGTTAATGCGTAATTCAAACGACTCATATACATTTAAATTACATTAAAAGTATATATACCATATATATATGGTATATATATACCATCTCTAGCCTCAAATCTGCAGGTGGCGTAGTTTAAAGTAACTTACTACTTCAACCAGGTGTCACCTCTCAGTGTCTACTCTCTGTGTCATCTCTCCCTGAAGCCCATCAACTTCCATCTCTCTGCCTCTGCACTACCACTTAGTCTGAAGCAACATGAAAATATTACTGTTTATAAATATACAAATATGTACATAGTTCACATTTTTTATGGTCTTCAGTTTTCCCATGGAATTATAATAACAGCGAAAGCTGCTCTGTTTACAAAGTTATCCCATCCTTCCTTGTGACAAAAAAGTCACCTGATCAAAATGCATTCTGTAAGAAACTGACAGTTTTTTCTTTTTTCCTCATATTCCTCATCAAATGACTGATGCAAAAAAAAGAAGGAAAACATTGGGACATCATTCATTGATAGTCAACTCACCTCCGCTTTTGCTCATCAACTTTCATCTCTCCCAGTAACTGTTGTTCCGCTTTGTCTAGACAAACAAACCATGTCTTTTAATCACTAAAAAAACTGTTATTATAATTCCATGGGAAAACTGAAGACCATAAAAAATTTGAACTATGTACATATTTGTACGTTAATAAACAGTAATGTTTTCATGTTGCTTCAGACTAAGTGGAGCGGAGTGCAGAGGCAGAGAGATGGAAGTTGATGGGCTTCAGAGAGAGATGTCACAGAGAGTAGACACTGAGAGGTGACACCTGGTTGACGTAGTAAGTTACTTTAAACTACCCCACCTGCAGATTTGAGGCTAGAGATGGCAACACCGAGCAGCAAGCTGTGTGTGTCCGTTATTTAGCTAAAGGGAGTGTGAAGGAGGCCTTTATTGTGTCGACGTGATATAAAATGCATCAGACCTTCGGTAAGTATCACCTTTTCCAATTGAGTCCATCTTAGTTCTGCTTTAGGCACTTTTTTGCTAAAAAATCCCACAACTGATCCAACGTCACTCAACACACATGTCAATAAAAACTACTTTTAATGTGATTTTGAATGTATATGAATCGTTTGAATTACGCAATAACTTTATTACTTTGACATGTTAACTAAAACAGCAAGAAATATTATAAATATAAATGTATTTATTTGTACAAGTAGGAAAATAATTGTACAGTCTATTACCCCAGATCATTGTTAGTAACATTCCAATAATACACGTTGCCTAGAAAGTGTTGTTTCAACAGTTAAGGTTTATGTTTTAATTTTGGTTTAAAAATATTTGATCTGAAACTTATTTGTACTTATTTATCAATAAAGATCCACTGTATGTGTTTATTTACTGTAAATGGTCAATTTCCCCAGTATTAGGTTGAAATAAACTATAAAGACTGTAAGTGTGTCAAAATTAATTCAAGTTGATTACTTTAAAATAAAAAAACAACATTAAACAAGTCATGTGATTGAATTATTAGCCTAATATATTTTCAAAATGACGTGAACTGTAATAATAAATATTTATCCATTGTTTTTTGTGTTAATCCACATAATATTTCGATTTTTATCAGTGGATTGGATCATAAACAGCCCATAATAATGCACCTGACAACATATACTGCATTTCTAGCTGCTCTCAACTGTTTGTTCATTAAGTGTTAAATATAAACCTTGTCAAATTAGCACCTTACACTTTAATTCATGAGCCATTGGCAATATATTTTAAATTTCTTTTTCTGTCTTCATCTCAGGTTCAACAGAGTATTTTACACCTTGTATCTCCAGACGTCTGAAGAAGGTAAAGACACGTTTCTGCTCAGAGTATTTATTAAAGAATTCTAAATGACATTTTCAAACTATTACACGGATGATTTCCACGATGGACTTCGTTGTTCCGAATCCGAGCAGTTTCTCTCCGGCGTGGACCCTCAACGCTCCAGGAAATATTCGGGGATCTTCCGTCAGATTCCAACTCTGCTCCTCAAATTGACTTTGAGGAGTTGATGAAACTCCTCGATGAAGTCGAGGCCCTGGAGTCACCGGTGCTGTCGGAGAACACTGTCGGGCAGAACTATCCGGTCGAGACCCCCGGGGTTCTGGGTGCAGCTTCCGCCGATGATGATTCATCCCTTCATACATGGAAACACGTACGAACAACACGTTGTTTTCCAACAGCAGGACAGTGGCTGATCAACTGTCAACTGTTGATGTAGTAGCTGTTCATGACCTTCTTCGTGTTTGTGTCTCCAGAATGTTCCAGCAGTGCCAACCATGAACCCTCTCGCCTTTTTGTAAGTGTCACACAAGTTTTGTCTCCTTTTTGTACATTTTTTAATATTAATTCTGATTCTAAATATCATTTTTCTATCTCATTCCAGCAACAACCCACACTTAACTCATAACATAGATCTAATGGCAATGATCTGATGTTCCACCAGATGCTGTGGGGCCAGAAAACCCTATGTCAAGAGACCACCGAACGCCTTCATGGTGTTCATGAGGGAGAACAGGGAGAAAGTGAAAAACACGATGAAGCCTGAAGATGCAGAGGCCAACACCCTCCTGGGGCACATGGTGAGTGTCTAAAACACAGCCAGATTTGTACAAGTCCGAAAAGCTCTTGTTTGACGACCTGTTTTCCTGTTTATACAGTGGCGGAAGTTGTCGTCGCAGGACAAGGATTTCTACTATCAGATGATGAAGATCCTAAGGAGGAAATAAAAGTCATTGACACATTTGTGGATCAACAGTTCAAAGGGATGGAAGTGAAAGATGATACGAACCTTGAAAAGCATCTACTAGCTGTTCAGACTGACGTTCAAACTAAGCTTGTGAGACTGACGCCAGAAATGGAATCAGGAGCGGCGGGTCATCTGCTCGACCTTCACCACCGGCAGATTTATATCCACCTCCAGGATCTTCTGCAGGAGAGCAGCAGCACCCAGAACAGCACCAAAAAAGGAATATGATTAAAAACAAGATTCAATTTTCAGGTTTCATGGTAAATGGATAATTAAGTAAATACAAAACAGAAAATAGACATTTCTTCTCAACAAAAACAACTTTTACCTCATGTTTAGTTATTCTTATTTTATGAAAAAAAACATTTGGATCTTCAATCGGTTCTAATTTGTTGTGTTCCTGTTTGGTTTCTCTACTTAAAATTGAAAATGAAGTAATTTTACATTTTTAATCTATGTTTGCTGCAGCCAAATGATGTAAAAATGTGTAATAGATACATAAAAACTTTTTACCGAATACGATCTTTCCTCACATGTTCTTTTCGAGCTTCTCAATGATTATTAATAATAATGATCTTTATGGACATAACACGTTTCAGACTGAGAGTAGCGACATTATTCTTTAAATAATAGTAAAAAACAAACATTATTTAACAATAAGAAACAGCACCAAAAACATTAATATAATAAAAAACAAGATTTAATTAAGTAAATTGGGTTTAGACTTTGGCGTCACACCGAGGTACTGCCCCCTGCTGGACACCATTTGAAAAACAAAACGGAAAACTACTCCTAAATAAGTTGTTTTCGAGTAATAATGCAAAATTCAATTACAATCGCTGTTTATTAACTAACCTTTATCTACTAGGTTCTGGTAGTGAGTGATACATGGGCGAAAAATTAGGTGAAATAAGGCGGCATTAGCTTAGCTACATGCTAACGTCATGCTACAGAGGTTGGATTAAATAAACGAATAAGCTTCGAAAATAATAAGCCAAATTGATAGATTTATTAAACCATATCGACGATAGTGAGATGTTTATTTCCCCGTGTAGCGACACAAGGATCTCAACAGGATAAAAAGGTTGTCGTGGTCAACGTTGACAAGTGTAACGGCTAGTTTTAGTGTTAGCCGCGTGACAAGTACAACCTTGAATCAAAAACTTCGAAGAGAAGGTAACAAACAAATCTTTTAAGAAATGAAACAAATAAACAACAAAAAACGGTCACTCACGGAACATCGAGTCCTCACCGATGTACGAAAACATGCCGGCGATGACACCTGCAAGTGGACGAACGCTCGCTTCTGATTGGCTGACACCTGAACCTGCGTCAATGATGACGTACACGAGGCCTTTAATGCGTCTTTATCGAAGCGATATAAAAGGTAATTTCCACCTGGATTTACCGTATTTCGCATCGGACCTTCGGTAAGTATCACCTTTTCCAATTGAGTCCATCTTAGTTCTGCTTTAGCCACATTTTTGCTAACAATCCCACAACTGATCCAACGTCACTCAACACACACGTCAATAAAAAATACTTTTAATGTAATTTAAATGTAAATGACTCGTTTGAATTAGGCAGTAACTTAATTACTTTGACATGTTAATTAAAACAGCAAGAGATATTATAAATATAAATGTATTTATTTGTACAAGTAGTACAATTATTGTACAGTTTATTACCACAGATCATTGTTAGTAACATCACAATAATACACGTTTCCTAGAAAGTGTTGTTTCAACAGTTAAGGTTTATGTTTTAATTTTGGTTTAAACATATTTTATCTGATCAATAATCTGTTGTACAGATGATTTCAACAATGGACCTCGTCACTATCGATCTGAGCAGCTTCTCGTCCGAGTGGACTGATCCCAGCACGGAGTCGGACACAGTCCACTCCACGTTCCTGTCCATGATCGGGGACCTTCCGTCTGCTCCTGATTTGGACTCTGCTGCTCACGACGATCTGCTCTTGCTCAAACTCATTGAAGAGGTTGATGTCGAGCAGTTGGAGAAAGACTTGACCTCAGAGTTCAAGATGACGACGGCCCCTGAAACCCACCCCTTCCAATGTGGAGCCACGACGGTTCCATCGTTTGGACGAGTGCTGTCAGAGAACACACTAAGGCACTACCATCAAGTCCCAGCTGGGTTGACTTGGGTCAACAGTGGAGTCCCCCCAGGGTTCTGGGTTCAGCCGCGACCAGCTGTGGAAGTCATGAGCCCGCTCGTCTTTTTGTTAGTGTCACACATGTTCATATCCAACTCCACGTCTTAAATATCGTCTTGAAATTAACTTTCCTTTTCATTCTAGCAACAATCAGAACATCCAGAAGACCTCCAGCCGCGCTCCTTCTCCGCCTCAGGCCTGCTCTTCCACGTTAGTCCTCACGTTTGATTCATCTAAATGCACACTTAACTCATAACATAGATCTAATGGCAATGATATGATGTTCCACCAGATGCTGTGGGGCCAGACCGTACGTCAAGAGACCAGCGAACGCCTTCATGGTTTTCATGAGGGAGAACAGGCAGATGGTAAAAAACACCATGAAGCCGAAAGATAGTGCCGAGACCAACACCATCCTGGGGCACATGGTGAGTGTCTAGAACACAGCCAGATTTGAACAAGTCCGAAAATCTCTTGTTTGACGACCTGTTTTCCCTGTTTCTACAGTGGCGGAAGTTGTCGTCTCCAGACAAGGATTTATACTATGGGATGGCAAAGGATGAGAGAAGAATCCACGCCGAGAAACACCCAGACTGGTCGGCGGGCAATAATTATGTAAATAACTTTATTTTCTCTCTTTCTCTTTTGGTAAGTGTTTTGTTAATCTTTTTGTTTCTCTGTGTGCAGGGAAGGAAACACAAGAGGGAGAGAAAGAAGAAGAATATTATCATCTAAAGCCGCCGTTTTAACTGCTGTACATATGTTGAGTGTAAATAAATTATTTTTAATCAAAAAGTCTTTTTGAATGCAGCAGATGATGTTGTCTACATCAGGGCTCGACAACCTTTATTGTGTAAAGAGCCATTTACGGGTCGTGTCCCGCCAAAATAAAACTCTGTTTGACGGATAAACTGAATCCTAAAAAGCTAATAGTCCTATAAAGTATATTTTACAAAAACAGGAAAACTTATTAAACTTATTAAATTTGAAGGAACACTTGCAGGATATGAGAAATTGTCCCTTTCTCTTGTCCCTTGATTTTAAAAATGAAACGCAAGACAATCCGTTCTCTTTTCTAAAAAAAAAAAAAGTCCACCCTTTATTCCAAACATTTTTAATTTAGAAAAAACATAAGTATTTTCAAATATTTACAATGTACAAGTTGCCTTGTAAACAATACACAACATTTGCAAATATTATATTAAGAAATATACACTTTTATTTTCAAATATCATCCCTTAAAAATATTGTGGCCACATGAGCAAGAACATAAATTAATTACAATTTCAAGGGATTAATCTGCAGTATTTATTGGAATTTGGAATGATAATTTTAAAGAAGAAAACATGAGTAGGGGACACTTTGATTTCTCTTAACGTATCGTTCAGAATACTTTTCACCGTCTGTCGGTCCTCCCTGGAGATGTTTGTCTTGAGTTTCAGTAGAGCGGACACGCGTTTTTCACTGGAAAGAAATGGACACGATTCGATAAATGACAGGTTATTCTAAAATGGCATCGATCTTTTGGTCTGGACTTTATACTCGTCCTGATAAAGTTTGTATTTTGGTACCTGAGGTGGGGATACGAGGAGGCCAGTGTGACGACTTGCATCTGTATGGCCGGAACATCCTGGAGGCTCAACACTCCCGCAATCATGTCCAGGTATTCCTTCAGCCAGTTTTCTTTGGACCCCTGCACACACATGTTTTAATAAGCTTTTAATTATCTCTTTGAAAAGTTAAATTAAATGTTTTTTTTATATTGAAAAGTTGAATTTATTTTAATTGAAAAATCTTTTTCAATAATTAGTATATTTAAAGGTAAGTAAGTAAGTAAGTGTTATTTGTAAAGCGCCTTTCGAGGCTAGACCATGAATAGCTCTTAAAGTAAGAACCAGAAATTTCAAATTGATCTTGAAAGAAACTGGCAGCCATTGAGAAACTGACAGCCATTGAAGAGTTTTAAGGATTGGAGAAATGTGAGTTCTTCTACTAGAGTGGGTCAGAATTCTTACAAAAATGTATTGCATGAAACCAAACACACCCTGTTTCATTTTACAATATCGGTTTTCATGGCATCAATCATAATGTCATCAGCAAAGGGACAATGAAATCCCGCGAGATTCTGGCGATAACTGAGGACGAGAGGATACATCTATACATATAATGAATGTTTATGTTTTGTTTAGGCTACGATTAAAAATAAAAAAAGAAATCAGAAAATGTATTTTTGAATTATTGGAATTAAAATATCAAACTCTACAGTAAAAAAACAATTAATTAATTTTGAAAGTATTCAAAAAATTGTAACCACAAAATCAACCTTTCGATATATACACATTATTGAATTCAATTATTTAAAAGAAACAATTAAATGCTTAAACAACAACATTTCAATAAAAACAAGTTTAAGGTTAAATTCAACATATTCTAATGTCACTGAACTACGTCCATAGTTTCACCACAGTTTCTCACCTGATCACTGAACCAACGTTGTAAAGTGTCGGCGTCGCTCGTCACTCTGTCGAAGGCCTCCTGCTGCTGAGCCCGACTCCTCAGCTTCACGTCTCCCTTCAGCAGCCGTCTGACGTATTCCACCGTCACCTCCTGGTGCAGCTGTCCGATCAACTCCTGAAGACACGGATCATGAGTCTTAGCTCGTGAAAACCTTTTTTTTTTTAGCTCTTTTTTATTACCTGGTGAGAAGATTCAGGGGATGATCATCTTGTCGAACGTTGACGAGTGCAGCCAATCGTGGGTTCCAAGCTTTCTGTGGTTTGGCTGGGGCGACACAAGTGATGGATTTTTATTTTGATCACCTGTACGTCTGTTATTGACACTCACCTTGAGCGCCTGGTGGACCGGGCTCAGTAGGAACTGGTGCGCCGATTGTTTCATGTCGGCCAGGACGCTCATGCATCTCTCTCGAACGTCGTCCAGGATCATGGAGCTCTTCTTCAAAATAAAATCCCTGCAGACACATGACAGTTGAGTCACATGACCACCTCGCGGTCACACCCTGAAGTCGGAGGCTCCACCTGAATTGTTGAATCCATCCGAGGTTGGCTTTGATGAACGGTTTTCTGCTCCACTTGTTTTGCTTCATGACGTCCTCCTGGAAGTCCTTGAAACTAAAACATTAATTCATTTGAATCTTTTTTCTTTTGACGTGAGAGACGTTACCTGCACAGCGAGTCGCTCAGTTCAAGTTATACACTGGACCTTCTCTCTATCACCCACGACCATTCCCGCTGAGGTCAGCATTCCGTTGATGAGCTGAAGTGTGAAAATGAAGTCATGGTTTGAAACGTTACCGCTACTAGATTTAGCCAAAAGAATCCTTTTTTTTCAAATACCTGAATGATGTCATAGGACATGGTGAAGCTTCCGTCCTTCTTTGTCGGCTCGCTTTTCCACGATTCCCTCGCTTCCGCCAGGACTTGACTGATGAACGTCGTCATCTCTGCCTGATCAAACCAAAAAAAGCTTGATACGTTATCAATCACGAGTTATGATTAAATCCTACAATCTTAGGTGTATAAATAGAAAAGTGTTAAAGATCAACCGAGACATCTTATCTATAAAAACATTTGTTCCAAAGGTTGTTAAAGTCATAATACGTAAGTTTGAAAAAAAAAATGTTGGCTCCCCCTGTGTCAGAAAAATATAACTGCAATGCTGTCAAATCAGTCAACCATGCCTGTTCAAAATGACAACAATCGAACAGAAAATACATTTGAAAAAAAAAGGTTTTAAGAAAGAACTTTTTTTTAAATACTTTTTTAATTTGTAGGTATTTTAACTGTGTATTGTTTTGTTGTTTAAGCGCTTTGTGACCCTGGTTTATGGAATAGGGAAATTCAGATTTTTTAATTATTGGAATCAAAATATCAAACTCTATATGTAAAAAAAACAATTCATTAACTGTGAAAGTATTTTTAAAAATGTATTAAATAATTCAATAACTTTGTGTAGTTTTGTCTCTCAGGACAAACCTGATGATGAATGAATAATGAATGGAAATTACTTTTGTCTTGCCCATCAAAGTTGTCTTCAATGAAACGATTCACTAGTTACTAAATTAAGTCATATTGTAAGGGGTGGAGTCAATTTATACAACTTATATTTATAATAAACAAATGGTAAATTACATGTTTTTTCTTGTCTTGGCCACCTGAAACAAAATAACAATGCTTGGAAAATGTTTGTTTTTTTATCTTATTCTTCAATAATGTTTTACAAGCTTATATTACTGTGTAGTTAATGTGTAAATATACCTGTTGTTTGCTCAGGTACTGCTCCTGCAGCGACGCCACCATGTGGTCAGGCAGCAGACTTCCTAGACCTTCAAAGTTGATCTCTGGCGCCAAAAGAGGGTTCTTAAACAGTCTTATAGAATAAGAAGATTATATTGATAAATATAAAATCACTTTTGTCTTGCCCATCAAAGTTGTCTTCAATGAAACGATTCACTAGTTACTAAATTAAGTCATATTGTAAGGGGTGGAGTCAATTTATACAACTTATATTTATAATAAACAAATGGTAAATTACATGTTTTTTCTTGTCTTGGCCACCTGAAACAAAATAACAATGCTTGGAAAATGTTTGTTTTTTTATCTTATTCTTCAATAATGTTTTACAAGCTTATATTACTGTGTAGTTAATGTGTAAATATACCTGTTGTTTGCTCAGGTACTGCTCCTGCAGCGACGCCACCATGTGGTCAGGCAGCAGACTTCCTAGACCTTCAAAGTTGATCTCTGGCGCCAAAAGAGGGTTCTTAAACAGTCTTATAGAATAAGAAGATTATATTGATAAATATAAAATCACTTTAATTTCCAATTAAAAACAAAGAAGGAAGTTCAAGGTAGGAATAGCATTGGTGGGGAGTTGGACGGGCAACTTACCCAGGATAATAGTCAGTGACCCATTGCAGCAGGAACTTGCAGTCCTCATCCCCCAGCCCGAACTCTGCAATCTCCTCCAAGCCTTTGCTCATTTACTGGTGGTACAGCTCGGCATAGAACTGACAGATGTCCATCTCCGGAGGGTAGCAGCTCTTGACCACCTTCACGACCGTCAGCAGGTCCTCCTTCATCTGCAGGCCCATGCTGTGGATCTTCGCCTGGAGGCAGTTCTGCTTCACCGGACTGCTGAGACCGACGGGTTCTCCATTCGCTCCTCCACCAGGCTGGTGAGCACTTGGTCGTGTTGTTGCCTCCATCTGCTCTGCCTCCAGGATGGCGCCGACCCGGCCATTTGATCCACCAGTTGGTCCTGCTCCTCCTGCAGCTGGACTGCTTTCACGGCGGACACTAACACGGCCGCTTCTTGTTCCCCCTTCAGAGACTCTTAGTCTATATGGTCTGGATCACGAGAGTCTCCAGGATTTTCTGGTCCGAAACAAGCTTGAGGACTTTTTTGTCTTCCTCTGATTGACCAAACAGAAGCTTCTCTTTGTCCACCAGCTGAAGTGCTGCCTCGTAAAAGTGAGATTGCTCCAGGTCTTGGTCAAAAGAGACGACTGGAAGAGAAACAAATAAGTGGTTAGATATTGAGCGTTCCTTCTGACCTTTGCTGACTGGCCATATTTTGGGGAACCTCCAACCTCCGGCTGGGCTTCCCTCTGGGATCGGTGGCACGTGTGACGCCGCTGACCTTGACCGGAGCCTCATTCAAGCCGTTTGCTCTGCAGGAAAACCATAATACAGCGTTTAAATGACAAAAGGGTTTTTTCCATTCATACATGATTTTTTCTTACACTTCTGAATATTTTAAGATGCTGAACAATCATTTTTAAGAACAAAAAAACCCATTATTTGCCATTTTTTAACCTCATCTAGAGCCTGATATTTAATTATTGGCACTAAACTGACAAACATTATCAACTTCAACTTCTATCCTCAGCCAGATTTTATGTTAAAATACATTTACATTTACACAGAAATTCAAAACACATTGTTAACGCAAACATCCTACTCACCAGATTTGTTCGTTTTGAGAGGATTCTCTTCCAAGCAGCCTTTGGCTGATGTGAGCTCCTGGAAGTTACAGTCGGGGAAATAACTCTCTGGTCCTCTGAGCGTTGGAGGATTTCTGAGGCTACAGGCTCCTCCCACTTTCCTCCCACCCCTTGCGTGCACACACCCACGCACTCATCGTACTTTCACCTTCACTTTTGTCTCGTTGTTTGCACAAGCATGCTTCTAGTTTTCATGCGGCACCTTCATTCCAGGGCAGCAACATTTGGATGACTTTGCCAGGTGTTATTGTGAATAAAGGTCACAATTTAAATCCAAGTCAAAGTTTCAGGTCAAACAAAAATTCAATTAATTAATTTCATGCAAGGTCAATAAAAAAACTTTTTTTTCAAGATATCTTTGCATTTATTTTCCTTATTATTTTTGATTTATCTTCGTTTTAGCTTCATGTCATTTTATTACTTCATTTTCATTCAAATTTCGTTTTTTATATTGAGGGGCATTTTTATCCGTCTGAGACTCGGTTTAGATCCTCTACCCTCAAAGAAGTTAACCTTGACTTGACTTTTCACTTTGATTTAAAAAATAAATCAAAAGATCTTCATAGTCGTTTCTCCTTTCAACCTTTTAGAAAATGAAAATAAAACGAGACAAAACTGAAAAGATGTTCCACAGTGTAGTCGGTTTCAAAATAACTTTTAAAAAGTGAACAAATATGCAGTGGTGGAGGTTGTTCACCTTGACCCTGAGACAACACAAGGGATACCACAAACACATTTGTTTTAGGGCCTTCGGGGTCACCTTGACCCCCAGACAACACTAGTTCAAATTCCCGTTCTGGAGACTCTAATTATCTCCATGAACAAAATAAAAATCAAATCATAGCTTTTTATCCATTATATTGTAAATCTAAATAAACAAGGATCAAAAATGAATGATTTGAAAATTATACCTTCAGGGTAATATTATAATCATAGTTATTATATTCAAAAGTTAATACATCTAAAATGCACTTTTTATTTTTATTTGACCGAAAAAGAGAAAATATTGTGTATGAAAATATATATTTATTGACTAGTTTCAGTGCTGGAGAAGCTAATAATATGTAGCGGGTCCCAGCAGGGCCTTCGCTGACAGATATGATAATCCTGGAATTACAATGGACATGAACGACACCGGACCACAAGTGCTCATGAACCAAGTCTCTTGGATTATCTTTATTCACATATTTTCATTAAACTGCAATCGTGACTCTTCCTTTGTTCTTTTTCTTTTGCATTAGCAATGGTTTAAAAACCACTTTCAAAGTACATTTACATAAATGTCAATTTTACAATTTTCCTTTGAAAACAAACCATGTCTTTTAATCACTAATCATTTTCTTGTTATCAATCATTCCTTCACTTCCAACATACACCCTTCATTCTTTCATCAAGAATAATAATCGTACATTATGTACAGTAGATGCCATAAGTGAACACTTAATAAAACAAAATGAATCTCTTTTGCAGTTTAACTCGCCAAAACGGTATAACATATTTATTTCTGCGCGTGCTTTCAACCAGGGCGGCTCCTATAACTGGTCTGAACTTGCAGTCATGCTAGCATGCTACATATACTCCACACAATACTTTTCACACTTCATAGCACACAAATGCACAATTCAGACTCACACACCACACACACACGACTATTTTAACATATTAAATATTACCGCACAAAAGTCAAGGAGTCAAAAGAAAAATACACACAGAAGCATTTAACTACGGCCACGGACGCCATTTTAGTAATCGCCACGATCATGAACCGCAGCACTTTCTATGTTCACACACATAACTGTCATATCAAAAATCCTTATAAACAGTTTAAAGTAAGAGGAATTAAAGAAAGAGTTCTTAACCAACCTGGAATTACAATGGACATGAACGACACCGGACCACAAGTGCTCATGAACCAAGTCTCTTGGGTTTCACTTGTGCGAAGTATTGCCATGAATACCGTCGCCCGCAAGTGCTGCCACCTTGTGTCCGTTTTCTGCATGGCATTGCACATTTATCTTTATTACACCCTCTTAGTGGGACTAAACAACAAACCAAAAAGTGACAGAAAACATTATATAATAATATCTAAACAAAACACTTTTGTGAGTATCACAAATACATTTAAAATCTCACCAAGGATGAAAACTAGATTTGTTAAAATGAATGATGAATATATTTAAATATAATCTTTATGTCAACAATTTAAATAATAAATATCTATATCAATTTAAAAGAGCCAATACTATGATAAAAAGTGGGTTTGTATCCAGACATTTATACTCAACAGTGTCAAAGGTCGAGCCTGGGAGCAGGAAGTTGATGCAGATTTGACAGACAGTCATTGTTGAGAGAGAGAGGCAGGCGATGAGAATCACTGCGTGAGGAAGGTAACGTTAGCCGACAACAACTTGTTAAATATATCATTTGGATTTTGATTTGAGTGGAACTCCTGTATAACTCCTAGATGGATATCAGAAAGTCCGCAGCAGGGATAAAGCAATGAGGAATGAGAGGTAAGTGAAGTCCTAGCTAGCTAGACAACATAAGTGCGTCTTAAGTTAATGCTAAGTTAGCTTTAACGTCATTCCTTCTATCAATATGTGAATAAAGATAATCCAAGAGACTTGGTTCATGAGCACTTGTGGTCCGGTGTCGTTCATGTCCATTGTAAGTTGTTATGTTCTGCGATGCTGAACCCAAGAGCAGACAGAGGCGAAGTTCCAGAGAGTACAAAAGGGGTTTATTGAACGAAGGGGAAGCAGGTAGTTGAAGGGGAAGCCGGAGGGAGAGCGAGATCGGCGAGCTGGAGTGAGGGATCCGAGTTACTGCAGGCAGAGGAACAAAAGTTAGCTGAGGTCCGAAAAAACAACGAGAGACTTCAATACGAGAACGAAGGTAACACATAAACTGAGCCAGTCACGTATAGTTACCACGGTAGAGTAGAGTACGATCTGGCGCCGACCGCGGGGAATCCAAGGGTAGATGAAGGGGGTTGATTGGGGATCAGGAACAGGTGAGTGTGATTGTTGATGAGGACCAGGTGTGAGGTGAGGCGACAGGAGGAGTGGCAGACCAGGGGGAGGGGAACACAGCAGGCTGCTGTGACCACAACAGTAAGTAAGTAAGTAAGTAAGTAAGTAATTCTTATTTGTATAGCGCTTTTCCAGACCAGGGTCACAAAGCGCTTAAACAATCAAAACAATATTCAATAAAGTATATATTTTAAAGATCAAGATAAAACTGATAACACAACAGGAGTTCCAGAAAATCAAGGAAAAGCCTGAACAAATAAAAACGTCTTAAGATGTTTATTAAAGGAGTCAGTAGACTCCATCAAGCACAAAGAGAGAGGAAGATTGTTCCAAAGCTTAGGAGCAACAGCCTGAAAAGATTTCTCTCCTCTGGTTCTGAACCTTGTGCGAGGAACCATAAGTAGATTCTGATCCACAGACCTCAGAGCCCGAGCTGGGGTGTAAGGCTGGATCAGATCAGTGATGTAAGGAGGAGCCTGACCATGAATAGTTCTGAAAGTAAGAACCAGAATTTTAAAGTTTATCCTAAAAGAAACTGGAAGCCAGTGAAGAGTTTTAAGGATCGGAGAAATGTGAGTTCTTCTACTTGAGCGGGTTAGAATTCTCGCTGCAGAGTTCTGAATCAACTGCAGGCGAGACAGCTCCTTCTTGTTAAGACATGGAAACAAACTGTTACAATAGTCCAGACGAGAAGAAACAAACGCATGGATTACAAGCTCCAGATCATGTTCCGACAACATTTTCCTAAGTTTAGAGATTTTTATCAGTTGAAGGAAACAGTTTCTGGTTCCAGGATTATCATATCTGTCAGCGAAGGCCCTGCTGGGACCCGCTACATATTATTAGCTCCTCCAGCACTGAAACTAGTAAATAAAAATATATTTTCAAACCCCATATTTTCTCTTTTTCGGTCAAATAAAAAAAAAGAAGAAAAAGTGCATTTTATGTATGATGTATTCATATATTTAATTTAACTTTTCAAAGAGATAATTAAAAGCTTATTGAAACATGTGTGTGCAGGGTTCCAAAGAAAACTGGCTGAAGGAATACCTGGACATGATTGCGGGAGTGTTGAGCCTCCAGGATGTTCCGGCCATACAGATGCAAGTCGTCACACTGGCCTCCTCGTATCCCGACCTCAGGTACCAAAATACAAACTTTATCAGGACGAGTATAAAGTCCAGACCAAAAGATCGATGTCATGCTAGAATAACCTGCCATTTATCGAATCGTGTCCATTTCTTTCCAGTGAAAAACACGTGTCCGCTCTACTGAAACTCAAGACAAACATCTCCAGGGAGGACCGACAGACGGTGAAAAGTATTCTGAACGATACGTTAAGAGAAATCAAAGTGTCCCCTACTCATGTTTTCTTCTTTAAAATTATCATTCCAAATTCCAATAAATACTGCAGATTAATCCCTTGAAATTTTAATTAATTTTTGTTCTTGCTCATGAGGCCACAATATTTTTTTTGTTTAGAAGAGAGAACGGGTTGTCTTGCATTTCATTTTTAAAATCAAGAGAAAGGGAAAATGTCCCATATCCTGCCCGTGTGCCTTCAAATTGAAGTTTTATTAGTTTCCTTGGTCTAAAAATCAAGTTCAAGTCTGTCTTTTGGAATATCTTACTGCTCAAAGCACAGTCTTATTAAAAAGGGAAAATACATAAGGTTTAAAATATTGCTTCTGGCGCCGCCAAGTGTCCCTAAAGTGTAGCTGCCGGCCACAACATACTATGCATTTGTTTACAAAACAAGATAAATTCTCTTGTTGAGTCAGTTTAAAAGATTATCATTAAGAAAAACAGGAGTTCTAATGTCATGTGCCGAGGTGTCAAATGAATGTTGTTATTGACGCACCGTTCTAGAACAATACCTGGACGTCATCAATGTAAGATGTACTGCCTTCTCAGCCAACTTGTTTCCTTGTTTTTATTTACTATGAATGATGGCTGAACCGAGACGAGTTGGCGAAGACTTCAGAAGCAGAAGTTACTGTAAACACGTCCGCTGAGAATCACCGCTGCAGGGAAAAGGAGGAGAGGAAAAGCCCTCTGAAGGACAGGGAATGGCCCCACATTCCAGTCATGGTCCATAAAAATAGTTTCCTATTTATTTTATTAATTTATCTTAAAATATGACAGTCCTGGATTAAGAGTTAGCCACTTAGCATTTAGCTTGCTAGCTCTTTATACGGGACCTCTGTTGAACTTTTAGTGTATATTTAAACTCATAAACGAGGGAAACGTCTACTTCTTTGTAACAAGATGGCCCCAGATTTCTCTTTTAAACTTTCAGACACATGCTACATGTTTAAAACAGACCATTTATTAGTTCATAATTTTCTTTCCTGTTTTTGTAAAATATACTTTATAGGACTATTAGCTGTTTAGCATTCAGTTTATCCGTCAAACAGAGTTTTATTTTGGCGGGACACGTCCCGTAAATGGCTCTATAAACAATAAAGGTTCTCGAGCCCTGATGTAGACAACATCATCTGCTGCATTCAAAAAGACTTTTTGATTAAAAATAATTTATTTACACTCAACATATGTACAGCAGTTAAAACAGCGGCTTTAGATGATAAGATTCTTCTTCTTTCTCTCCCTCTTGTGTTTCCTTCCCTGCACACAGAGAAACAAAAAGATTAATAAAACACTTACCAAAAGAGAAAGAGAGAAAATAAAGTGATTTACATAATTGTTGCCCGCCGACCAGTCTGGGTGTTTCTCGGCGTGCATTCTTCTCTCATCCTTTGCCATCCCATAGTAAAAATCCTTGTCTGGAGACGACAACTTCCGCCACTGTAGAAACAGGGAAAACAGGTCGTCAAACAAGAGCTTTTCGGACTTGTTCAAATCTGGCTGTGTTCTAGACACTCACCATGTGCCCCAGGATGGTGTTGGTCTCGGCACTATCTTTCGGCTTCATGGTGTTTTTTACCATCTGCCTGTTCTCCCTCATGAACACCATGAAGGCGTTCGCTGGTCTCTTGACGTACGGTCTGGCCCCACAGCATCTGGTGGAACATCATATCATTGCCATTAGATCTATGTTATGAGTTAAGTGTGCATTTAGATGAATCAAACGTGAGGACTAACGTGGAAGAGCAGGCCTGAGGCGGAGAAGGAGCGCGGCTGGAGGTCGACCTGATGTTCTGATTGTTGCTAGAATGAAAAGGAAAGTTAATTTCAAGACGATATTTAAGACGTGGAGTTGGATATGAACATGTGTGACACTTACAAAAAGACGAGCGGGCTCATGACTTCCACAGCTGGTGGCGGCTGAACCCAGAACCCTGGGGGGACTCCACTGTTGACCCAAGTCAACCCAGCTGGGACTTGATGGTAGTGCCTTAGTGTGTTCTCTGACAGCACTCGTCCAAACGATGGAACCGTCGTGGCTCCACATTGGAAGGGTTTGGTTTCAGGGGCCGTCGTCATCTTGAACTCTGAGGTCAAGTCCTTCTCCAACTGCTCGACATCAACCTCTTCAATGAGTTTGAGCAAGAGCAGATCGTCGTGAGCAGCAGAGTCCAAATCAGGAGCAGACGGAAGGTCCCCGATCATGGACAGGAACGTGGAGTGGACTGTGTCCGACTCCATGCTTGGATCAGTCCAATCGGACGAGAAGCTGCTCAGATCGATAGTGACGAGGTCCATCGTTGAAATCATCTGTACAAAAAAAGTCATTTATAATTCTTTAAGAAATATAATTAAATTATAATTAAAACATAAACCTTAACTGTTGAAACAACACTTTCTAGGCAACGTGTATTATGTATTATGGATTATTGTGATGTTACTAACATTGATCTGTGGTAATAAACTGTACAATAATTTTCCTACTTGTACAAATAAATACATTTATATTTATAATATTTCTTGCTGTTTTAATTAACATGTCAAAGTAATTAAGTTACTGCCTAATTCAAACGAGTCATTTACATTTAAATTACGTTAAAAGTAGTTTTTATTGACATGTGTGTTGAGTGACGTTGGATCAGTTGTGGGATTGTTAGCAAAAATGTGGCTAAAGCAGAACTATGATGGACTCAATTGGAAAAGGTGATACTTACCGAAGGTCCGATGCGAAATACGGTAAATCCAGGTGGAAATTACATTTTATATCGCTTCGATAAAGACGCATTAAAGGCCTCGTGTACGTCATCATTGACGCAGGTTCAGGTGTCAGCCAATCAGAAGCGAGCGTTCGTCCACTTGCAGGTGTCATCGCCGTCATGTTTTCGTACATCGGTGAGGACTCGATGTTCCGTGAGTGACCGTTTTTTGTTGTTTATTTGTTTCATTTCTTAAAAGATTTGTTTGTTACCTTCTCTTCGAAGTTTTTGATTCAAGTTTGTACTTGTCACTCGGCTAACACTAAAACTAGCCGTTACACTTGTCAACGTTGACCACGACAACCTTTTTATCCTGTTGAGATCCTTGTGTCGCTACACGGGGAAATAAACATCTCACTATCGTCGATATGGTTTAATTAATCTATCAATTTGGCTTATTATTTTCGAAACTTATTCGTTTATTTAATCCCACCTCTGTAGCATGACGTTAGCATGTAGCTAAGCTAATGCCGCCTTATTTCACCTATTTTTTCGCACATGTGTCACTCACTACCAGAACCTAGTAGATAAAGATTAGTTAATAAACAACGATTGTGATTGAATTTTTCATTATTACTCGAAAACAACTTATTTAGGAGTAGTTTTCCGTTTTTCCCCGTTTTGTTTTTCTAATGGTGTCCAGCAGGGGGCAGTATCTCTGGTGTGACGCTAAAGTTTAAACCCAATTTACTTAATTAAATCTTGTTTTTTATTATATTCATGTTTTTGGTGCTGTTTCTTATTGTTAAATAATGTTTGTTTTTTACTATTATTTAAAGAATAGTGTCGCTACTCTCAGTCTGAAACGTGTTATGTCCATAAAGATCATTATTATTAATAATCATTGAGAAGCTCGAAAAGAACATGTGAGGAAATATCGTATTTGGTAATAAGTTTTTATCCATCTATTACACATTTTTACATCATTTGGCTGCAGCAAACATAGATTAAAAATGTAAAATGACTTCATTTTCAATTTCACGTAGAGAAACCAAACAGGAACACAACAAATTAGAACCGATTGAAGATCCAAATGTTTTTTTTTTATAAAATAAGAATAACTAAACATGAGGAAAAAGTTGTTGTTGTTGAGAAGAAATGTCTACTTTCTGTTTTGTATTTACTTAATTATCCATTTACCATGAAACCTGAAAATTGAATCTTGTTTTTAATCATATTCCTTTTTGGTGCTGTTCTGGGTGCTGCTGCTCTCCTGCAGAAGATCCTGGAGGTGGATATAAATCTGCCGGTGGTAAAGGTCGAGCAGATGACCCGCCGCTCCTGATTCCATTTCTGGCGTCAGTCTCACAAGCTTAGTTTGAACGTCAGTCTGAACAGCTAGTAGATGCTTTTCAAGGTTCGTATCATCTTTCACTTCCATCCCTTTGAACTGTTGATCCACAAATGTGTCAATGACTTTTATTTCCTCCTTAGGATCTTCATCATCTGATAGTAGAAATCCTTGTCCTGCGACGACAACTTCCGCCACTGTAGAAACAGGAAAACAGGTTGTCAAACAAGAGCTTTTGGGACTTGTACAAATCTGGCTGTGTTTTAGACACTCACCATGTGCCCCAGGATGGTGTTGGTCTCTGCACTGTCTTTAGGCTTCATCGTGTTTTTCACTTTCTCCCTGTTCTCCCTCATGAACACCATGAAGGCGTTCAGGGTCTCTTGACGTAGGGTGGTTTTTTGCCACAACCGCATCAGATCATTGACAACATTAGATCAATTTTATGAGTGAAGGTTGCATTTTTGGAAAAGTAAAAAAAGCGAGAGAACTAACTGGGAAGTGCAGGCCGGAGGAAGAGAAGGAGCGAAGCCGGAGGTCGGCTGGACGTTCTGGTTGTTGCTGGAATGAGATAGAAAATGATATTTAGAATCAGAATTAATATTAAAAAATGTACAAAAAGGAGACAAAGCTTGTGTGACACTTACAAAAAGGCGAGAGGGTTCATGGTTGGCACTGCTGGAACATTCTGGAGACACAAACACAAAGAAGGTCATGAACAGCTACTACATCAACAGTTGACAGTTGATCAGCCACTGACCTGCTGTTGGAAAACAACGTGTTGTTCGTACATGTTTCCATGTAAGAAGGGATGAGCCATCATCGGTGGAAGCTGCACCCAGAACCCCGGGGGGGCGCCAACGTCGATCCATCTCCCTCCTGTCTGGACCGGATGGTTCTGCCCGACAGTGTTCTCCGACAGCACCGGTCTATACGACACGGCACTGTCGGGGCTCCACATTGTAGCGGGTTGATGTCGTACGTTGTCGTGTCGACAAGTCCGGAGGTCGAGTCTTTTCGTGGCTCCAGGGCCTCGACTTCATCGAGGAGTTTCATCAACTCCTCAAAGTCAATTTGAGGAGCAGAGTTGGAATCTGACGGAAGATCCCCGAACATTTCCTGGAGCGTTGAGAGGACAGTGTCCAACTCTTCGCTGGGATCGGTCCACGCCGGAGAGAAACGGCTCGGATTCGGAACAACGAAGTCCATCGTGGAAAGCATCTGTGAAATAGTTAGAAAATGTCATTTATAATTCTTTAATAAATACTCTGAGCAGAAACGTGTCTTTACCTTCTTCAGACGTCTGGAGATACAAGGTGTAAAATATTCTGTTGAACCTGAGATGAAGACAGAAAAAGGAAATTAAAAATATTGCCAGTGGCTCATAAATTAAAGTGTAAGGTGCTAATTTGACAAGGTTTATATTTAACACTTAATGAATGAACAGTTGAGAGCAGCTAGAAATGCAGTATATGTTGTCAGGTGCATTATTATGGGCTGTTTATGATCCAATCCACTGATAAAAATCTAAATATTACATGGATTAACACAAAAAACAATGGATAAATATTTATTATTACAGTTCAGATGTCATTTTGAAAATATATTAAGCTAATAATTCAATCACATGACTTGTTTAATGTTGTTTTTTTATTTTAAAGTAATCAACTTGAATTCATTTTGACACACTTACAGTCTTTATAGTTTATTTCAACCTAATACTGGGGAAATTGACCATTTATAGTAAATAAACACATACAGTGGATCTTTATTGATAAATAAGTACAAATAAGTTTCAGATCAAATATTCTTTAACCAAAATTAAAACATAAACCTTAACTGTTGAAACAACACTTTCTAGGCAACATGTATTATTGTGATGTTACTATGATCTATCTATGGTAATAAACTGTACAATTATTTTCCTACTTGTACAAATAAATACATTTATATTTATAATATCTCTTGCTGTTTTAATAAACATGTCAAAGTAATTAAGTTAATGCGTAATTCAAACGACTCATATACATTTAAATTACATTAAAAGTATATATGCCATATATATATGGTATATATATACCATCTCTAGCCTCAAATCTGCAGGTGGCGTAGTTTAAAGTAACTTACTACTTCAACCAGGTGTCACCTCTCAGTGTCTACTCTCTGTGTCATCTCTCCCTGAAGCCCATCAACTTCCATCTCTCTGCCTCTGCACTACCACTTAGTCTGAAGCAACATGAAAATATTACTGTTTATAAATATACAAATATGTACATAGTTCACATTTTTTATGGTCTTCAGTTTTCCCATGGAATTATAATAACAGCGAAAGCTGCTCTGTTTACAAAGTTATCCCATCCTTCCTTGTGACAAAAAAGTCACCTGATCAAAATGCATTCTGTAAGAAACTGACAGTTTTTTCTTTTTTCCTCATATTCCTCATCAAATGACTGATGCAAAAAAAAGAAGGAAAACATTGGGACATCATTCATTGATAGTCAACTCACCTCCGCTTTTGCTCATCAACTTTCATCTCTCCCAGTAACTGTTGTTCCGCTTTGTCTAGACAAACAAACCATGTCTTTTAATCACTAAAAAAACTGTTATTATAATTCCATGGGAAAACTGAAGACCATAAAAAATTTGAACTATGTACATATTTGTACGTTAATAAACAGTAATGTTTTCATGTTGCTTCAGACTAAGTGGAGCGGAGTGCGGAGGCAGAGAGATGGAAGTTGATGGGCTTCAGAGAGAGATGTCACAGAGAGTAGACACTGAGAGGTGACACCTGGTTGACGTAGTAAGTTACTTTAAACTACCCCACCTGCAGATTTGAGGCTAGAGATGGCAACACCGAGCAGCAAGCTGTGTGTGTCCGTTATTTAGCTAAAGGGAGTGTGAAGGAGGCCTTTATTGTGTCGACGTGATATAAAATGCATCAGACCTTCGGTAAGTATCACCTTTTCCAATTGAGTCCATCTTAGTTCTGCTTTAGGCACTTTTTTGCTAAAAAATCCCACAACTGATCCAACGTCACTCAACACACATGTCAATAAAAACTACTTTTAATGTGATTTTGAATGTATATGAATCGTTTGAATTACGCAATAACTTTATTACTTTGACATGTTAACTAAAACAGCAAGAAATATTATAAATATAAATGTATTTATTTGTACAAGTAGGAAAATAATTGTACAGTCTATTACCCCATATCATTGTTAGTAACATTCCAATAATACACGTTGCCTAGAAAGTGTTGTTTCAACAGTTAAGGTTTATGTTTTAATTTTGGTTAAAAAATATTTGATCTGAAACTTATTTGTACTTATTTATCAATAAAGATCCACTGTATGTGTTTATTTACTGTAAATGGTCAATTTCCCCAGTATTAGGTTGAAATAAACTATAAAGACTGTAAGTGTGTCAAAATTAATTCAAGTTGATTACTTTAAAATAAAAAAACAACATTAAACAAGTCATGTGATTGAATTATTAGCCTAATATATTTTCAAAATGACGTGAACTGTAATAATAAATATTTATCCATTGTTTTTTGTGTTAATCCACATAATATTTAGATTTTTATCAGTGGATTGGATCATAAACAGCCCATAATAATGCACCTGACAACATATACTGCATTTCTAGCTGCTCTCAACTGTTTGTTCATTAAGTGTTAAATATAAACCTTGTCAAATTAGCACCTTACACTTTAATTTATGAGCCATTGGCAATATATTTTAAATTTCTTTTTCTGTCTTCATCTCAGGTTCAACAGAGTATTTTACACCTTGTATCTCCAGACGTCTGAAGAAGGTAAAGACACGTTTCTGCTCAGAGTATTTATTAAAGAATTATAAATGACATTTTCAAACTATTACACGGATGATTTCCACGATGGACTTCGTTGTTCCGAATCCGAGCAGTTTCTCTCCGGCGTGGACCCTCAACGCTCCAGGAAATATTCGGGGATCTTCCGTCAGATTCCAACTCTGCTCCTCAAATTGACTTTGAGGAGTTGATGAAACTCCTCGATGAAGTCGAGGCCCTGGAGTCACCGGTGCTGTCGGAGAACACTGTCGGGCAGAACTATCCGGTCCAGACAGGAGGGAGATGGATCGACGGTGGCGCTTGTTTGACGACCTGTTTTCCTGTTTATACAGTGGCGGAAGTTGTCGTCGCAGGACAAGGATTTCTACTATCAGATGATGAAGATCCTAAGGAGGAAATAAAAGTCATTGACACATTTGTGGATCAACAGTTCAAAGGGATGGAAGTGAAAGATGATACGAACCTTGAAAAGCATCTACTAGCTGTTCAGACTGACGTTCAAACTAAGCTTGTGAGACTGACGCCAGAAATGGAATCAGGAGCGGCGGGTCATCTGCTCGACCTTCACCACCGGCAGATTTATATCCACCTCCAGGATCTTCTGCAGGAGAGCAGCAGCACCCAGAACAGCACCAAAAAAGGAATATGATTAAAAACAAGATTCAATTTTCAGGTTTCATGGTAAATGGATAATTAAGTAAATACAAAACAGAAAATAGACATTTCTTCTCAACAAAAACAACTTTTACCTCATGTTTAGTTATTCTTATTTTATGAAAAAAAACATTTGGATCTTCAATCGGTTCTAATTTGTTGTGTTCCTGTTTGGTTTCTCTACTTAAAATTGAAAATGAAGTAATTTTACATTTTTAATCTATGTTTGCTGCAGCCAAATGATGTAAAAATGTGTAATAGATACATAAAAACTTTTTACCGAATACGATCTTTCCTCACATGTTCTTTTCGAGCTTCTCAATGATTATTAATAATAATGATCTTTATGGACATAACACGTTTCAGACTGAGAGTAGCGACATTATTCTTTAAATAATAGTAAAAAACAAACATTATTTAACAATAAGAAACAGCACCAAAAACATTAATATAATAAAAAACAAGATTTAATTAAGTAAATTGGGTTTAGACTTTGGCGTCACACCGAGGTACTGCCCCCTGCTGGACACCATTTGAAAAACAAAACGGAAAACTACTCCTAAATAAGTTGTTTTCGAGTAATAATGAAAAATTCAATTACAATCGCTGTTTATTAACTAATCTTTATCTACTAGGTTCTGGTAGTGAGTGATACATGGGCGAAAAATTAGGTGAAATAAGGCGGCATTAGCTTAGCTACATGCTAACGTCATGCTACAGAGGTTGGATTAAATAAACGAATAAGCTTCGAAAATAATAAGCCAAATTGATAGATTTATTAAACCATATCGACGATAGTGAGATGTTTATTTCCCCGTGTAGCGACACAAGGATCTCAACAGGATAAAAAGGTTGTCGTGGTCAACGTTGACAAGTGTAACGGCTAGTTTTAGTGTTAGCCGCGTGACAAGTACAACCTTGAATCAAAAACTTCGAAGAGAAGGTAACAAACAAATCTTTTAAGAAATGAAACAAATAAACAACAAAAAACGGTCACTCACGGAACATCGAGTCCTCACCGATGTACGAAAACATGCCGGCGATGACACCTGCAAGTGGACGAACGCTCGCTTCTGATTGGCTGACACCTGAACCTGCGTCAATGATGACGTACACGAGGCCTTTAATGCGTCTTTATCGAAGCGATATAAAAGGTAATTTCCACCTGGATTTACCGTATTTCGCATCGGACCTTCGGTAAGTATCACCTTTTCCAATTGAGTCCATCTTAGTTCTGCTTTAGCCACATTTTTGCTAACAATCCCACAACTGATCCAACGTCACTCAACACACACGTCAATAAAAAATACTTTTAATGTAATTTAAATGTAAATGACTCGTTTGAATTAGGCAGTAACTTAATTACTTTGACATGTTAATTAAAACAGCAAGAGATATTATAAATATAAATGTATTTATTTGTACAAGTAGTACAATTATTGTACAGTTTATTACCACAGATCATTGTTAGTAACATCACAATAATACACGTTTCCTAGAAAGTGTTGTTTCAACAGTTAAGGTTTATGTTTTAATTTTGGTTTAAACATATTTTATCTGATCAATAATCTGTTGTACAGATGATTTCAACAATGGACCTCGTCACTATCGATCTGAGCAGCTTCTCGTCCGAGTGGACTGATCCCAGCACGGAGTCGGACACAGTCCACTCCACGTTCCTGTCCATGATCGGGGACCTTCCGTCTGCTCCTGATTTGGACTCTGCTGCTCAAGACGATCTGCTCTTGCTCAAACTCATTGAAGAGGTTGATGTCGAGCAGTTAGAGAAAGACTTGACCTCAGAGTTCAAGATGACGACGGCCCCTGAAACCCACCCCTTCCAATGTGGAGCCACGACGGTTCCATCGTTTGGACGAGTGCTGTCAGAGAACACACTAAGGCACTACCATCAAGTCCCAGCTGGGTTGACTTGGGTCAACAGTGGAGTCCCCCCAGGGTTCTGGGTTCAGCCGCGACCAGCTGTGGAAGTCATGAGCCCGCTCGTCTTTTTGTTAGTGTCACACATGTTCATATCCAACTCCACGTCTTAAATATCGTCTTGAAATTAACTTTCCTTTTCATTCTAGCAACAATCAGAACATCAGGTCGACCTCCAGCTGCGCTCCTTCTCCACCTCAGGCCTGCTCTTCCACGTTAGTCCTCACGTTTGATTCATCTAAATGCACACTTAACTCATAACATAGATCTAATGGCAATGATATGATGTTCCACCAGATGCTGTGGGGCCAGACCGTACGTCAAGAGACCAGCGAATGCCTTCATGGTTTTCATGAGGGAGAACAGGCAGATGGTAAAAAACACCATGAAGCCGAAAGATAGTGCCGAGACCAACACCATCCTGGGGCACATGGTGAGTGTCTAGAACACAGCCAGATTTGAACAAGTCCGAAAAGCTCTTGTTTGACGACCTGTTTTCCCTGTTTCTACAGTGGCGGAAGTTGTCGTCTCCAGACAAGGATTTATACTATGGGATGGCAAAGGATGAGAGAAGAATCCACGCCGAGAAACACCCAGACTGGTCGGCGGGCAATAATTATGTAAATAACTTTATTTTCTCTCTTTCTCTTTTGGTAAGTGTTTTGTTAATCTTTTTGTTTCTCTGTGTGCAGGGAAGGAAACACAAGAGGGAGAGAAAGAAGAAGAATCTTATCATCTAAAGCCGCCGTTTTAACTGCTGTACATATGTTGAGTGTATATAAATTATTTTTAATCAAAAAGTCTTTTTGAATGCAGCAGATGATGTTGTCTACATCAGGGCTCGACAACCTTTATTGTGTAAAGAGCCATTTACGGGTCGTGTCCCGCCAAAATAAAACTCTGTTTGACGGATAAACTGAATCCTAAAAAGCTAATAGTCCTATAAAGTATATTTTACAAAAACAGGAAAACTTATTAAACTTATTAAATTTGAAGGAACACTTGCAGGATATGAGAAATTGTCCCTTTCTCTTGTCCCTTGATTTTAAAAATGAAACGCAAGACAATCCGTTCTCTTTTCTAAAAAAAAAAAAAGTCCACCCTTTATTCCAAACATTTTTAATTTAGAAAAAACATAAGTATTTTCAAATATTTACAATGTACAAGTTGCCTTGTAAACAATACACAACATTTGCAAATATTATATTAAGAAATATACACTTTTATTTTCAAATATCATCCCTTAAAAATATTGTGGCCACATGAGCAAGAACATAAATTAATTACAATTTCAAGGGATTAATCTGCAGTATTTATTGGAATTTGGAATGATAATTTTAAAGAAGAAAACATGAGTAGGGGACACTTTGATTTCTCTTAACGTATCGTTCAGAATACTTTTCACCGTCTGTCGGTCCTCCCTGGAGATGTTTGTCTTGAGTTTCAGTAGAGCGGACACGCGTTTTTCACTGGAAAGAAATGGACACGATTCGATAAATGACAGGTTATTCTAAAATGGCATCGATCTTTTGGTCTGGACTTTATACTCGTCCTGATAAAGTGGGGATACGAGGAGGCCAGTGTGACGACTTGCATCTGTATGGCCGGAACATCCTGGAGGCTCAACACTCCCGCAATCATGTCCAGGTATTCCTTCAGCCAGTTTTCTTTGGACCCCTGCACACACATGTTTTAATAAGCTTTTAATTATCTCTTTGAAAAGTTAAATTAAATGTTTTTTTTATATTGAAAAGTTGAATTTATTTTAATTGAAAAATCTTTTTCAATAATTAGTATATTTAAAGGTAAGTAAGTAAGTAAGTGTTATTTGTAAAGCGCTTTTCGAGGCTAGACCATGAATAGCTCTTAAAGTAAGAACCAGAAATTTCAAATTGATCTTGAAAGAAACTGGCAGCCATTGAGAAACTGACAGCCATTGAAGAGTTTTAAGGATTGGAGAAATGTGAGTTCTTCTACTAGAGTGGGTCAGAATTCTTACAAAAATGTATTGCATGAAACCAAACACACCCTGTTTCATTTTACAATATCGGTTTTCATGGCATCAATCATAATGTCATCAGCAAAGGGACAATGAAATCCCGCGAGATTCTGGCGATAACTGAGGACGAGAGGATACACTCAACATATAAAGGTCATTTATATTATAGTTCAATTGGTAGCCTTTTAAATAACTATAAATATAATGAATGTTTATGTTTTGTTTAGGCTACGATTAAAAATAAAAAAAGAAATCAAAAAATGTATTTTTGAATTATTGGAATTAAAATATCAAACTCTACAGTAAAAAAACAATTAATTAATTTTGAAAGTATTCAAAAAATTGTAACCACAAAATCAACCTTTCGATATATACACATTATTGAATTCAATTATTTAAAAGAAACAATTAAATGCTTAAACAACAACATTTCAATAAAAACAAGTTTAAGGTTAAATTCAACATATTCTAATGTCACTGAACTACGTCCATAGTTTCACCACAGTTTCTCACCTGATCACTGAACCAACGTTGTAAAGTGTCGGCGTCGCTCGTCACTCTGTCGAAGGCCTCCTGCTGCTGAGCCCGACTCCTCAGCTTCACGTCTCCCTTCAGCAGCCGTCTGACGTATTCCACCGTCACCTCCTGGTGCAGCTGTCCGATCAACTCCTGAAGACACGGATCATGAGTCTTAGCTCGTGAAAACCTTTTTTTTTTTAGCTCTTTTTTATTACCTGGTGAGAAGATTCAGGGGATGATCATCTTGTCGAACGTTGACGAGTGCAGCCAATCGTGGGTTCCAAGCTTTCTGTGGTTTGGCTGGGGCGACACAAGTGATGGATTTTTATTTTGATCACCTGTACGTCTGTTATTGACACTCACCTTGAGCGCCTGGTGGACCGGGCTCAGTAGGAACTGGTGCGCCGATTGTTTCATGTCGGCCAGGACGCTCATGCATCTCTCTCGAACGTCGTCCAGGATCATGGAGCTCTTCTTCAAAATAAAATCCCTGCAGACACATGACAGTTGAGTCACATGACCACCTCGCGGTCACACCCTGAAGTCGGAGGCTCCACCTGAATTGTTGAATCCATCCGAGGTTGGCTTTGATGAACGGTTTTCTGCTCCACTTGTTTTGCTTCATGACGTCCTCCTGGAAGTCCTTGAAACTAAAACATTAATTCATTTGAATCTTTTTTCTTTTGACGTGAGAGACGTTACCTGCACAGCGAGTCGCTCAGTTCAAGTTATACACTGGACCTTCTCTCTATCACCCACGACCATTCCCGCTGAGGTCAGCATTCCGTTGATGAGCTGAAGTGTGAAAATGAAGTCATGGTTTGAAACGTTACCGCTACTAGATTTAGCCAAAAGAATCCTTTTTTTTCAAATACCTGAATGATGTCATAGGACATGGTGAAGCTTCCGTCCTTCTTTGTCGGCTCGCTTTTCCACGATTCCCTCGCTTCCGCCAGGACTTGACTGATGAACGTCGTCATCTCTGCCTGATCAAACCAAAAAAAGCTTGATACGTTATCAATCACGAGTTATGATTAAATCCTACAATCTTAGGTGTATAAATAGAAAAGTGTTAAAGATCAACCGAGACATCTTATCTATAAAAACATTTGTTCCAAAGGTTGTTAAAGTCATAATACGTAAGTTTGAAAAAAAAAATGTTGGCTCCCCCTGTGTCAGAAAAATATAACTGCAATGCTGTCAAATCAGTCAACCATGCCTGTTCAAAATGACAACAATCGAACAGAAAATACATTTGAAAAAAAAAGGTTTTAAGAAAGAACTTTTTTTTAAATACTTTTTTAATTTGTAGGTATTTTAACTGTGTATTGTTTTGTTGTTTAAGCGCTTTGTGACCCTGGTTTATGGAATAGGGAAATTCAGATTTTTTAATTATTGGAATCAAAATATCAAACTCTATATGTAAAAAAAACAATTCATTAACTGTGAAAGTATTTTTAAAAATGTATTAAATAATTCAATAACTTTGTGTAGTTTTGTCTCTCAGGACAAACCTGATGATGAATGAATAATGAATGGAAATTACTTTTGTCTTGCCCATCAAAGTTGTCTTCAATGAAACGATTCACTAGTTACTAAATTAAGTCATATTGTAAGGGGTGGAGTCAATTTATACAACTTATATTTATAATAAACAAATGGTAAATTACATGTTTTTTCTTGTCTTGGCCACCTGAAACAAAATAACAATGCTTGGAAAATGTTTGTTTTTTTATCTTATTCTTCAATAATGTTTTACAAGCTTATATTACTGTGTAGTTAATGTGTAAATATACCTGTTGTTTGCTCAGGTACTGCTCCTGCAGCGACGCCACCATGTGGTCAGGCAGCAGACTTCCTAGACCTTCAAAGTTGATCTCTGGCGCCAAAAGAGGGTTCTTAAACAGTCTTATAGAATAAGAAGATTATATTGATAAATATAAAATCACTTTTGTCTTGCCCATCAAAGTTGTCTTCAATGAAACGATTCACTAGTTACTAAATTAAGTCATATTGTAAGGGGTGGAGTCAATTTATACAACTTATATTTATAATAAACAAATGGTAAATTACATGTTTTTTCTTGTCTTGGCCACCTGAAACAAAATAACAATGCTTGGAAAATGTTTGTTTTTTTATCTTATTCTTCAATAATGTTTTACAAGCTTATATTACTGTGTAGTTAATGTGTAAATATACCTGTTGTTTGCTCAGGTACTGCTCCTGCAGCGACGCCACCATGTGGTCAGGCAGCAGACTTCCTAGACCTTCAAAGTTGATCTCTGGCGCCAAAAGAGGGTTCTTAAACAGTCTTATAGAATAAGAAGATTATATTGATAAATATAAAATCACTTTAATTTCCAATTAAAAACAAAGAAGGAAGTTCAAGGTAGGAATAGCATTGGTGGGGAGTTGGACGGGCAACTTACCCAGGATAATAGTCAGTGACCCATTGCAGCAGGAACTTGCAGTCCTCATCCCCCAGCCCGAACTCTGCAATCTCCTCCAAGCCTTTGCTCATTTACTGGTGGTACAGCTCGGCATAGAACTGACAGATGTCCATCTCCGGAGGCTAGCAGCTCTTGACCACCTTCACGACCGTCAGCAGGTCCTCCTTCATCTGCAGGCCCATGCTGTGGATCTTCGCCTGGAGGCAGTTCTGCTTCACCGGACTGCTGAGACCGACGGGTTCTCCATTCGCTCCTCCACCAGGCTGGTGAGCACTTGGTCGTGTTGTTGCCTCCATCTGCTCTGCCTCCAGGATGGCGCCGACCCGGCCATTTGATCCACCAGTTGGTCCTGCTCCTCCTGCAGCTGGACTGCTTTCACGGCGGACACTAACACGGCCGCTTCTTGTTCCCCCTTCAGAGACTCTTAGTCTATATGGTCTGGATCACGAGAGTCTCCAGGATTTTCTGGTCCGAAACAAGCTTGAGGACTTTTTTGTCTTCCTCTGATTGACCAAACAGAAGCTTCTCTTTGTCCACCAGCTGAAGTGCTGCCTCGTAAAAGTGAGATTGCTCCAGGTCTTGGTCAAAAGAGACGACTGGAAGAGAAACAAATAAGTGGTTAGATATTGAGCGTTCCTTCTGACCTTTGCTGACTGGCCATATTTTGGGGAACCTCCAACCTCCGGCTGGGCTTCCCTCTGGGATCGGTGGCACGTGTGACGCCGCTGACCTTGACCGGAGCCTCATTCAAGCCGTTTGCTCTGCAGGAAAACCATAATACAGCGTTTAAATGACAAAAGGGTTTTTTCCATTCATACATGATTTTTTCTTACACTTCTGAATATTTTAAGATGCTGAACAATCATTTTTAAGAACAAAAAAACCCATTATTTGCCATTTTTTAACCTCATCTAGAGCCTGATATTTAATTATTGGCACTAAACTGACAAACATTATCAACTTCAACTTCTATCCTCAGCCAGATTTTATGTTAAAATACATTTACATTTACACAGAAATTCAAAACACATTGTTAACGCAAACATCCTACTCACCAGATTTGTTCGTTTTGAGAGGATTCTCTTCCAAGCAGCCTTTGGCTGATGTGAGCTCCTGGAAGTTACAGTCGGGGAAATAACTCTCTGGTCCTCTGAGCGTTGGAGGATTTCTGAGGCTACAGGCTCCTCCCACTTTCCTCCCACCCCTTGCGTGCACACACCCACGCACTCATCGTACTTTCACCTTCACTTTTGTCTCGTTGTTTGCACAAGCATGCTTCTAGTTTTCATGCGGCACCTTCATTCCAGGGCAGCAACATTTGGATGACTTTGCCAGGTGTTATTGTGAATAAAGGTCACAATTTAAATCCAAGTCAAAGTTTCAGGTCAAACAAAAATTCAATTAATTAATTTCATGCAAGGTCAATAAAAAAACTTTTTTTTCAAGATATCTTTGCATTTATTTTCCTTATTATTTTTGATTTATCTTCGTTTTAGCTTCATGTCATTTTATTACTTCATTTTCATTCAAATTTCGTTTTTTATATTGAGGGGCATTTTTATCCGTCTGAGACTCGGTTTAGATCCTCTACCCTCAAAGAAGTTAACCTTGACTTGACTTTTCACTTTGATTTAAAAAATAAATCAAAAGATCTTCATAGTCGTTTCTCCTTTCAACCTTTTAGAAAATGAAAATAAAACGAGACAAAACTGAAAAGATGTTCCACAGTGTAGTCGGTTTCAAAATAACTTTTAAAAAGTGAACAAATATGCAGTGGTGGAGGTTGTTCACCTTGACCCTGAGACAACACAAGGGATACCACAAACACATTTGTTTTAGGGCCTTCGGGGTCACCTTGACCCCCAGACAACACTAGTTCAAATTCCCGTTCTGGAGACTCTAATTATCTCCATGAACAAAATAAAAATCAAATCATAGCTTTTTATCCATTATATTGTAAATCTAAATAAACAAGGATCAAAAATGAATGATTTGAAAATTATACCTTCAGGGTAATATTATTATCATAGTTATTATATTCAAAAGTTAATACATCTAAAATGCACTTTTTATTTTTATTTGACCGAAAAAGAGAAAATATTGTGTATGAAAATATATATTTATTGACTAGTTTCAGTGCTGGAGAAGCTAATAATATGTAGCGGGTCCCAGCAGGGCCTTCGCTGACAGATATGATAATCCTGGAATTACAATGGACATGAACGACACCGGACCACAAGTGCTCATGAACCAAGTCTCTTGGATTATCTTTATTCACATATTTTCATTAAACTGCAATCGTGACTCTTCCTTTGTTCTTTTTCTTTTGCATTAGCAATGGTTTAAAAACCACTTTCAAAGTACATTTACATAAATGTCAATTTTACAATTTTCCTTTGAAAACAAACCATGTCTTTTAATCATTAATCATTTTCTTGTTATCAATCATTCCTTCACTTCCAACATACACCCTTCATTCTTTCATCAAGAATAATAATCGTACATTATGTACAGTAGATGCCATAAGTGAACACTTAATAAAACAAAATGAATCTCTTTTGCAGTTTAACTCGCCAAAACGGTATAACATATTTATTTCTGCGCGTGCTTTCAACCAGGGCGGCTCCTATAACTGGTCTGAACTTCATAGCACACAAATGCACAATTCAGACTCACACACCACACACACACGACTATTTTAACATATTAAATATTACCGCACAAAAGTCAAGGAGTCAAAAGAAAAATACACACAGAAGCATTTAACTACGGCCACGGACGCCATTTTAGTAATCGCCACGATCATGAACCGCAGCACTTTCTATGTTCACACACATAACTGTCATATCAAAAATCCTTATAAACAGTTTAAAGTAAGAGGAATTAAAGAAAGAGTTCTTAACCAACCTGGAATTACAATGGACATGAACGACACCGGACCACAAGTGCTCATGAACCAAGTCTCTTGGGTTTCACTTGTGCGAAGTATTGCCATGAATACCGTCGCCCGCAAGTGCTGCCACCTTGTGTCCGTTTTCTGCATGGCATTGCACATTTATCTTTATTACACCCTCTTAGTGGGACTAAACAACAAACCAAAAAGTGACAGAAAACATTATATAATAATATCTAAACAAAACACTTTTGTGAGTATCACAAATACATTTAAAATCTCACCAAGGATGAAAACTAGATTTGTTAAAATGAATGATGAATATATTTAAATATAATCTTTATGTCAACAATTTAAATAATAAATATCTATATCAATTTAAAAGAGCCAATACTATGATAAAAAGTGGGTTTGTATCCAGACATTTATACTCAACAGTGTCAAAGGTCGAGCCTGGGAGCAGGAAGTTGATGCAGATTTGACAGACAGTCATTGTTGAGAGAGAGAGGCAGGCGATGAGAATCACTGCGTGAGGAAGGTAACGTTAGCCGACAACAACTTGTTAAATATATCATTTGGATTTTGATTTGGGTGGAACTCCTGTATAACTCCTAGATGGATATCAGAAAGTCCGCAGCAGGGATAAAGCAATGAGGAATGAGAGGTAAGTGAAGTCCTAGCTAGCTAGACAACATAAGTGTGTCTTAAGTTAATGCTAAGTTAGCTTTAAAGTCATTCCTTCTATCAATATGTGAATAAAGATAATCCAAGAGACTTAGTTCATGAGCACTTGTGGTCCGGTGTCGTTCATGTCCATTGTAAGTAAGTAAGTAAGTAAGTAATTCTTATTTGTATAGCGCTTTTCCAGACCAGGGTCACAAAGCGCTTAAACAATCAAAACAATATTCAATAAAGTATATATTTTAAAGATCAAGATAAAACTGATAACACAACAGGAGTTCCAGAAAATCAAGGAAAAGCCTGAACAAATAAAAACGTCTTAAGATGTTTATTAAAGGAGTCAGTAGACTCCATCAAGCACAAAGAGAGAGGAAGATTGTTCCAAAGCTTAGGAGCAACAGCCTGAAAAGATTTCTCTCCTCTGGTTCTGAACCTTGTGCGAGGAACCATAAGTAGATTCTGATCCACAGACCTCAGAGCCCGAGCTGGGGTGTAAGGCTGGATCAGATCAGTGATGTAAGGAGGAGCCTGACCATGAATAGTTCTGAAAGTAAGAACCAGAATTTTAAAGTTTATCCTAAAAGAAACTGGAAACCAGTGAAGAGTTTTAAGGATCGGAGAAATGTGAGTTCTTCTACTTGAGCGGGTTAGAATTCTCGCTGCAGAGTTCTGAATCAACTGCAGGCGAGACAGCTCCTTCTTGTTAAGACATGGAAACAAACTGTTACAATAGTCCAGACGAGAAGAAACAAACGCATGGATTACAAGCTCCAGATCATGTTCCGACAACATTTTCCTAAGTTTAGAGATTTTTATCAGTTGAAGGAAACAGTTTCTGGTTCCAGGATTATCATATCTGTCAGCGAAGGCCCTGCTGGGACCCGCTACATATTATTAGCTCCTCCAGCACTGAAACTAGTAAATAAAAATATATTTTCAAACCCCATATTTTCTCTTTTTCAGTCAAATAAAAAAAAAGAAGAAAAAGTGCATTTTATGTATGATGTATTCATATATTTAATTTAACTTTTCAAAGAGATAATTAAAAGCTTATTGAAACATGTTTGTGCAGGGTTCCAAAGAAAACTGGCTGAAGGAATACCTGGACATGATTGCGGGAGTGTTGAGCCTCCAGGATGTTCCGGCCATACAGATGCAAGTCGTCACACTGGCCTCCTCGTATCCCGACCTCAGGTACCAAAATACAAACTTTATCAGGACGAGTATAAAGTCCAGACCAAAAGATCGATGTCATGCTAGAATAACCTGCCATTTATCGAATCGTGTCCATTTCTTTCCAGTGAAAAACACGTGTCCGCTCTACTGAAACTCAAGACAAACATCTCCAGGGAGGACCGACAGACGGTGAAAAGTATTCTGAACGATACGTTAAGAGAAATCAAAGTGTCCCCTACTCATGTTTTCTTCTTTAAAATTATCATTCCAAATTCCAATAAATACTGCAGATTAATCCCTTGAAATTTTAATTAATTTTTGTTCTTGCTCATGAGGCCACAATATTTTTTTTTTTAGAAGAGAGAACGGGTTGTCTTGCATTTCATTTTTAAAATCAAGAGAAAGGGAAAATGTCCCATATCCTGCCCGTGTGCCTTCAAATTGAAGTTTTATTAGTTTCCTTGGTCTAAAAATCAAGTTCAAGTCTGTCTTTTGGAATATCTTACTGCTCAAAGCACAGTCTTATTAAAAAGGGAAAATACATAAGGTTTAAAATATTGCTTCTGGCGCCGCCAAGTGTCCCTAAAGTGTAGCTGCCGGCCACAACATACTATGCATTTGTTTACAAAACAAGATAAATTCTCTTGTTGAGTCAGTTTAAAAGATTATCATTAAGAAAAACAGGAGTTCTAATGTCATGTGCCGAGGTGTCAAATGAATGTTGTTATTGACGCACCGTTCTAGAACAATACCTGGACGTCATCAATGTAAGATGTACTGCCTTCTCAGCCAACTTGTTTCCTTGTTTTTATTTACTATGAATGATGGCTGAACCGAGACGAGTTGGCGAAGACTTCAGAAGCAGAAGTTACTGTAAACACGTCCGCTGAGAATCACCGCTGCAGGGAAAAGGAGGAGAGGAAAAGCCCTCTGAAGGACAGGGAATGGCCCCACATTCCAGTCATGGTCCATAAAAATAGTTTCCTATTTATTTTATTAATTTATCTTAAAATATGACAGTCCTGGATTAAGAGTTAGCCACTTAGCATTTAGCTTGCTAGCTCTTTATACGGGACCTCTGTTGAACTTTTAGTGTATATTTAAACTCATAAACGAGGGAAACGTCTACTTCTTTGTAACAAGATGGCCCCAGATTTCTCTTTTAATTTCTGCATAAAGAGTATAAAGAGTTAAACTTTCAGACACATGCTACATGTTTAAAACAGACCATTTATTAGTTCATAATTTTCTTTCCTGTTTTTGTAAAATATACTTTATAGGACTATTAGCTGTTTAGCATTCAGTTTATCCGTCAAACAGAGTTTTATTTTGGCGGGACACGTCCCGTAAATGGCTCTATAAACAATAAAGGTTCTCGAGCCCTGATGTAGACAACATCATCTGCTGCATTCAAAAAGACTTTTTGATTAAAAATAATTTATTTACACTCAACATATGTACAGCAGTTAAAACAGCGGCTTTAGATGATACGATTCTTCTTCTTTCTCTCCCTCTTGTGTTTCCTTCCCTGCACACAGAGAAACAAAAAGATTAATAAAACACTTACCAAAAGAGAAAGAGAGAAAATAAAGTGATTTACATAATTGTTGCCCGCCGACCAGTCTGGGTGTTTCTCGGCGTGCATTCTTCTCTCATCCTTTGCCATCCCATAGTAAAAATCCTTGTCTGGAGACGACAACTTCCGCCACTGTAGAAACAGGGAAAACAGGTCGTCAAACAAGAGCTTTTCGGACTTGTTCAAATCTGGCTGTGTTCTAGACACTCACCATGTGCCCCAGGATGGTGTTGGTCTCGGCACTATCTTTCGGCTTCATGGTGTTTTTTACCATCTGCCTGTTCTCCCTCATGAACACCATGAAGGCGTTCGCTGGTCTCTTGACGTACGGTCTGGCCCCACAGCATCTGGTGGAACATCATATCATTGCCATTAGATCTATGTTATGAGTTAAGTGTGCATTTAGATGAATCAAACGTGAGGACTAACGTGGAAGAGCAGGCCTGAGGCGGAGAAGGAGCGCGGCTGGAGGTCGACCTGATGTTCTGATTGTTGCTAGAATGAAAAGGAAAGTTAATTTCAAGACGATATTTAAGACGTGGAGTTGGATATGAACATGTGTGACACTAACAAAAAGACGAGCGGGCTCATGACTTCCACAGCTGGTGGCGGCTGAACCCAGAACCCTGGGGGGACTCCACTGTTGACCCAAGTCAACCCAGATGGGACTTGATGGTAGTGCCTTAGTGTGTTCTCTGACAGCACTCGTCCAAACGATGGAACCGTCGTGGCTCCACATTGGAAGGGTTTGGTTTCAGGGGCCGTCGTCATCTTGAACTCTGAGGTCAAGTCCTTCTCCAACTGCTCGACATCAACCTCTTCAATGAGTTTGAGCAAGAGCAGATCGTCGTGAGCAGCAGAGTCCAAATCAGGAGCAGACGGAAGGTCCCCGATCATGGACAGGAACGTGGAGTGGACTGTGTCCGACTCCATGCTTGGATCAGTCCAATCGGACGAGAAGCTGCTCAGATCGATAGTGACGAGGTCCATCGTTGAAATCATCTGTACAAAAAAAGTCATTTATAATTCTTTAAGAAATATAATTAAATTATAATTAAAACATAAACCTTAACTGTTGAAACAACACTTTCTAGGCAACGTGTATTATGTATTATGGATTATTGTGATGTTACTAACATTGATCTGTGGTAATAAACTGTACAATAATTTTCCTACTTGTACAAATAAATACATTTATATTTATAATATTTCTTGCTGTTTTAATTAACATGTCAAAGTAATTAAGTTACTGCCTAATTCAAACGAGTCATTTACATTTAAATTACGTTAAAAGTAGTTTTTATTGACATGTGTGTTGAGTGACGTTGGATCAGTTGTGGGATTGTTAGCAAAAATGTGGCTAAAGCAGAACTATGATGGACTCAATTGGAAAAGGTGATACTTACCGAAGGTCCGATGCGAAATACGGTAAATCCAGGTGGAAATTACATTTTATATCGCTTCGATAAAGACGCATTAAAGGCCTCGTGTACGTCATCATTGACGCAGGTTCAGGTGTCAGCCAATCAGAAGCGAGCGTTCGTCCACTTGCAGGTGTCATCGCCGTCATGTTTTCGTACATCGGTGAGGACTCGATGTTCCGTGAGTGACCGTTTTTTGTTGTTTATTTGTTTCATTTCTTAAAAGATTTGTTTGTTACCTTCTCTTCGAAGTTTTTGATTCAAGTTTGTACTTGTCACGCGGCTAACACTAAAACTAGCCGTTACACTTGTCAACGTTGACCACGACAACCTTTTTATCCTGTTGAGATCCTTGTGTCGCTACACGGGGAAATAAACATCTCACTATCGTCGATATGGTTTAATTAATCTATCAATTTGGCTTATTATTTTCGAAGCTTATTCGTTTATTTAATCCCACCTCTGTAGCATGACGTTAGCATGTAGCTAAGCTAATGCCGCCTTATTTCACCTATTTTTTCGCACATGTGTCACTCACTACCAGAACCTAGTAGATAAAGATTAGTTAATAAACAACGATTGTAAAACGGATAAAACCGGAGTCCGTTACCGTCGCTCCAACACGACGTCACCTCCGGGTCTTAATACTTTGCTTTATGGAGAAAAAAGGATCAATTCAGAGTGTACGGTCGTTTATTCACCGCTTCAAAACAAACAAACATAGAAACTTTTACGATCGATCGGACTCGCTCTTTGCCGGCAGCTGTACAGGTCAATAGCTCCGGGAAAGACGGTCTCTGGTTATGGGTTGTCTCTACATTTAAGGGAAAGTTTCCTGTCCAGGGGGCGTCTGTTCCGGGCCAGTGGTTCTTTTATGTTAACTCCTGTTTCGAGTCACCTGGAGAGTAACTTCCTTCCTTGCCTGTTGTGTGGGCAAGTTCCTTTGTCTTCCAGCCCCCCTCTTTTGGGTGTGTTCCGTGTTGCCCTTTTGTTTCACGTCCACAGGTGTGAACTGAGCAGACAGACAGTCCTTCATTAAATCGCTGAATAATCTCTAGTCTGTTTCAAGCTACCCTTGACACAGTGTATATCAGTATGAAAGTGAAATGTTGGTTGTGAATGTGTATTTAAACGTTTAAGCTCTTAGATGAGGCTAGTATTTTATACTCTATATTTTGATCATCTTTTTAGCATTAATTTAACTTATGGCGTATACGTATAGTGTAGAATAATTTCCAATCTAACAACTCCCCCTGTTGACGTGGCCTTTACAGGTCACGTCATAAACAAAAAGGTCCAATTTTCTAAGTAAATGGTTGTTCCGCAGCAATATTTTATCATTACTTTATTATTATATTATCTAATATTATCATTTTCCCAATAACATATTATTATCATGTACCTGCACACGCTATATGTATAACCGAAAATATAATCATCTGTCTGTTATGCTTAAAACATTTTAAAACGGTGACACAAGGTTTGGCCTTATTTAGAGGTGGTCTTTCATCATTCTTTCATGTTTCTCATTAGTCCAGTCCGTCTGTTGGTCCGATTGTTCCTCTTTGGTTGTTGGTATGATTGTTCTTCACCAGTCGGTCCGACTGTTCTTCCTCGTAGTCTAGCTGGTCTTCTTCGTCCATGATCCGATTCCAGGCGTGTAGAGGAAAAAACGATCCCAGAAATCCGTCTTCTTCAATCTTCTTCGAGTCCATCTTCTTGAACCTACACACAAACAACCTTCATTCAGGAGTAGCTCTGACCAAAAAAAGTTTTTTATTAATGTAATAGAATTGGGTAATTTCCCCATGTACTTATCCGCTTGTTTTTTCTGATGGGGAATGTGGTTGATGCTTCTGAGTGCCTTTACTCATCCAGGTCAGAAAATCCTGCGTCCACTGATTTTGACCCTGGTTGGAGAGAGTAATATACACGTTCCCTGCCCTCTGCCTGTTACCTGGCAGTATGAGTCGACCACAATACATGTTCTTTTACCCCATTTGTTTATTTTGTATTTTTATTATTTCCATATTGGTTCTTTACATTTTTTATATTTTTTTTTTATTTCTACTTTTAATATATATTTTATTTCTTCTTTAGTTTATTTAAATCTAGATCAGTTTTAGTTTTAATCTAAATGAGCTAATTTTTATTGTTAGTGTAGTTTAAGTTTTTAGGTTCATTCTTAGTTTTTGTTTGCTTATTTTTTCATTTTTCTTTTCTTTTTCGCTTTGATTTACCCGGGGCGTCCCCCATTTAGGACATAAAACCAGGAATCCCCACATCAGTTTCACCAATACTGTTCACTGTTCATTCATTGCTCATTCCATTCATTCCATTCATACATCAACCTCCTTTTTAGACACAACATCTTTTTATGTTACCTGTCCTTTGGGCTACTGTTGTCTGATCATCTCAAAGATCACCTTGATCCAACTCCCCCTGTTTAACTACGCCGTCTCTGCTGTAGTCCTTCTTGTGGAACCTGTGAGAGTCTTAAGATGTTATTTTACCAGGTTTTCTTTAAATGATGGTGTCACTGTTCTGCACTGGTGTTGGTGCCACCCCCTGCTGTGTCACATTCCAGGTATCTCCACCTGAATGCTTATTTAAATCTGGATCATCCATGACCTTTGTTAGGTCATTTTAAGGCTTCCGGTCTCCTTCAACTGTAAAAGGAGAACTAGACATATTCGTTAAATACAAGAAAAACATACAACTTTTCTTTCTGCAAAATTGAAACTGGGGTGTTATGTTGTCTGACCTCACCTGTGCTGAACTTTGGAAATCATTCCTTTACCATTGAATTAAAACCTACATCTATTTTATATGAAACCTTTCAAGTCATTTTTCAAGTGAATGTCACCACTATTTATTTATGTTGCGAAGACTTCCCTGTCAGAACCATGTCTTCTAAATGAGATTGTAAATCATTGTACAGTAAGGATGAAAGAGTAACCATTTTCACTTTCATTGATAAATTCAACTTCTGTAATTAACAAATTCCTGATAAAAAACATCTCATGGGCTTTGTAATGCAATGTTTTTTCAAAGCCAACTAGAATCTTCTGTGCATCACCGTCTTGCCCAAAAAAACATCTTTCCTTTTGACCAATTGTTTTTATCATTAATTACATTAGAGACCTTTCTTAGATGACCATTTCAGCAACTGATTCACACCTCCACTTCTACAATCTGATTCACACCTTCATTACTACTCAAAATTCTTCTCCTTACCTACATCTTACAACTGGACACAGGAGTCACTTTCTCCATGAGCCTGACATCATCTTCCCCACTGCAACACGGCTCATGTCGCATTGTTTACAACCTGTGGAATGTCAGCAGGGGTCTGTGTCCTTTGTTTTAACTGTCCTCACAACACAACTCGCTCCAGCCTCTGTGTAGCTGATTTAAAACATCTCCTTTCCTGTAATTACACAACTTAACACATTCAGTTAGAAATAGCCTTAAAAAATGGAATTATTTTGTCTTGTTGCTACTGTATCATTTTTAGCTATTCTTTTATGCTACCATTAGTTTGATGAGGGCTGAGGATTCATATCAGGTAGGGGGGTGAAAGCAGATTTATGCATTATTGTATTTTAGGCTGTTAAATAATGCTGAAGATAGAAAGGACATTCATTACTCCAGTGATCTGGTTGCCCACATGAATAACAACAGTCGTCGTGTGGTGTGAAATACTGTGGGGCTGCAGTAATTGGTGGCCGTTGTGCCATTTGTTTTTCTTTCTGTCTTTCCTTGACCGGTTGACGAAGCTCAGAGAGTTTTGTTTTATTCAATTGTCTCATGTCATTTTTGTCACATTCTTCTTGTTCTTTCAATTCTTCGATAAACATCTTAACATAATGGCTTAAATATTCTTCCCATTCTATTATAGATTTTTTATCCAATCCTACTATAGCCTCTAAACGGTTTCTTACAGAAGTTGGGCATCCCTTTACAATTGCCCCCCTGAAGAGTGCAAGGTGACTGTCAGTTAGTGGACCACCCAGTTGTTCCTCCCACTTAGTCCTATAACGTGTTACATATTCACTACCACTTTCTTCATTTTTGTACATGCATGACGTTAGTTCATTCACATCCACCTTTGTAGGGAACGCCTCCCTCATGGCCAGCCATATATGTCTTGAATGATGAGAGAATGGTGTTTGATGAGGCTCGCATTCTGTTCCTGCTTCTTCCTCTATTTTTGACACTTTATCAGCACCCACACATGCTGTAACAATTTGTCTCCAATCTCCAATAGCCAATACAATTCCTGTCATATTGTTGCAAAAAACATTAATCCACGGACCTGCTCCTCTTTCCAACGGAGGAAGTTTTTCTTTCAGACATTGTACATCCATCATACTTGCTGAGACATAATCAGTATAATCCCTCCTTCTTCCACTTTTCACCACTAAAGGAAATTGTCCAGAAAGGCTTGTTCCTAATCCATCTGATCTTTCTTTTAGTGTCCCTTTCTCACCTTTTCTAGTTTTTACTGTATATTTAGAAGGTTTCAATGGCGTGCCTGGGTCAAGTTTATACTTACAATATTTGTCTAGTTCTTCATCCTCACTGCTGCTTTCTTCCTCGCTGTACTTTTTCTTTTTCAATTTATCTGCTTTGTCCTTTGCTTTTTTACGCAACTTTTCTATGGTTTCTAGTGCACTTGTCAGGGCTGCACTCACATCTTCATCTTCTTTATTTTGTCCTTGTCTAATTGCCATTTCAACTGATCTGTTAAGTGTTTTTTCTGCTGTGTCTAACAGATCTCTTGTGAGATTTTCTTGCCTGTGTGTTATTATTGCTACATTATCCATAATCTCTTTTACATTTATCATTTTTGTTTTATCTATTTCATTACCATCTTGATCCATCATCAGCTGCCCTCCTGTAACATTGAACACTGGAGCCTGGGTGTTCACTTTTTCTTTCATTACCATTTTTTGCAATCTATCAGACAACATTTGTGAGTTTACATTTTGGTTTCCACCTTCTAGGTAAGGTGGTGGTGAATCAGTTTTTTCAGTTACATTATTTTCATCAACAACTTCCTTTTTAACAGCTTTCACTGGTGCCATCACTTCAGTATTTAACTTTATTTTTACCATTTCCATAATCACAAAAAATCTGTCTCTATCGGTTTTAGTTTTTTCTAACAAAGCCAGTCTGTATTTTTCACTAAACAACATGCTTGTTTTTCTCCTCCTAATGACTTCAAGTTCAAGATTAATATTTTTCACATTTTCACCAAGAATATCTTCTTCAGGCATAGGCATGCCCCAATCAGGCAGATTTCCAACCTTCCTTTGCTCTTTAGCCCATTTATACCAGTTTTTCACAACATTTTTCCGATCCAACGGAGCAATTTTTTCCACATAAGAACTTACAGAGCGAAACAATACAGCACCACATGATCCTATTCCACGAGACTGCCATTTTAACCGCAGTTCAGATAACTCCATTTCTTCTTTTTATTTATTTTGTTTTTCCTTATTTTTAATTAATTTTTATTTTATTTATTTTTACACCAATTGTTCGTCTCCCTCTCTATATGAGAACTGTCACGCTTGAATACCTATATTATAATCCCAAACTTTATTATGACATGACAATCAAACAAAGTTATTTTTACCCTTATTTTGTTAAAAAAACTCATAGAACTTACAAGAAAAAACTCTTTTTTAAACCCAATAGAAACTGAAGAATTTCTTTCCACAAAACTTGAAAAAACACGTATTAGCATTAACGTCGCATTTAGTCAAGAAAGTCGTTATTTTTTTTTATCACAATATAGGTACTCACTATGCAACCAACGTAACATAAGAAACAACAAAAGTATTTCAACCCTTGTCAAAAAACTTGCGGCATCAATCCTCGCAAGAAAATGCTTTTTAAAACAAAAAACATGCTTGAATACTTATATTATAATGACCAAAAATCTATTAAAAAAAAACTTGTGATATAAAATTCACAAGCAAAAAACGCTTTTTTCAACCAATAGAAGTCCACGGCAGTTGACCGTAAAACTACTTTTATAAATAACTCCAAGTAAGCCGTTTTTTCCCTTTTTTAAAAATAAACTCGCAGCATAAAACTTACAAGAAAAAAACCTCTTTTTTAACCAATAGAAATTCAAGAAAGCTTATCTATAAATTTCTTCCCAAAAAACTTAAAAAACACACATTAGCGTTAACGTTGTATTTAATCAAGAAAGTGTTTTTATTTTTTATCATAATATAAGTACTCACTAGTCAGCGTAACCATACCCAGAAACTCGATTATTTAACCAAGAAAAGCCTTTTTTTTTAAAACATTCCGTTCGTACTCTCGGGGGTTAAGCCTCTCTAAAAGGGTGAATTAAATGCCTTTAAAACGTGCTAATAGAGATATATTTGTCACTCGACAGAATCCCCGGCCAATTTTGTTCTGTCTGTGATTACTTTATGTGCCGAGAATCGTAACGGAAAACCAAAACCAAAACAACAAGTTATATGTTCGTTTGCTTTACAAGCGGAATCAACGCACAACCCATCCACTCACACAGCTTCGGACATCGATCAACTCAGCCAGACGAAACTAAATGCAGAAATCAAATAAAAGGCTTTCTGCTTACCTTATCTTTGTCCCGTTCGTCCGGCTGAGAAAAAACTTCAGTCAGTCGCCATTCCTCTTTCCAAGAATCTCCAAAACAAATCCGGGTCACGGCACCATTTAAAACGGATAAAACCGGAGTCCGTTACCGTCGCTCCAACACGACGTCACCTCCGGGTCTTAATACTTTGCTTTATGGAGAAAAAAGGATCAATTCAGAGTGTACGGTCGTTTATTCACCGCTTCAAAACAAACAAACATAGAAACTTTTACGATCGATCGGACTCGCTCTTTGCCGGCAGCTGTACAGGTCAATAGCTCCGGGAAAGACGGTCTCTGGTTATGGGTTGTCTCTACATTTAAGGGAAAGTTTCCTGTCCAGGGGGCGTCTGTTCCGGGGCAGTGGTTCTTTTATGTTAACTCCTGTTTCGAGTCACCTGGAGAGTAACTTCCTTCCTTGCCTGTTGTGTGGGCAAGTTCCTTTGTCTTCCAGCCCCCCTCTTTTGGGTGTGTTCCGTGTTGCCCTTTTGTTTCACGTCCACAGGTGTGAACTGAGCAGACAGACAGTCCTTCATTAAATCGCTGAATAATCTCTAGTCTGTTTCAAGCTACCCTTGACACAGTGTATATCAGTATGAAAGTGAAATGTTGGTTGTGAATGTGTATTTAAACGTTTAAGCTCTTAGATGAGGCTAGTATTTTATACTCTATATTTTGATCATCTTTTTAGCATTAATTTAACTTATGGCGTATACGTATAGTGTAGAATAATTTCCAATCTAACAATTGTGATTGAATTTTTCCTTATTACTCGAAAACAACTTATTTAGGAGTAGTTTTCCGTTTTTCCCCGTTTTGTTTTTCTAATGGTGTCCAGCAGGGGGCAGTATCTCTGGTGTGACGCTAAAGTTTAAACCCAATTTACTTAATTAAATCTTGTTTTTTATTATATTCATGTTTTTGGTGCTGTTTCTTATTGTTAAATAATGTTTGTTTTTTACTATTATTTAAAGAATAGTGTCGCTACTCTCAGTCTGAAACGTGTTATGTCCATAAAGATCATTATTATTAATAATCATTGAGAAGCTCGAAAAGAACATGTGAGGAAATATCGTATTTGGTAATAAGTTTTTATCCATCTATTACAAATTTTTACATCATTTGGCTGCAGCAAACATAGATTAAAAATGTAAAATGACTTCATTTTCAATTTCACGTAGAGAAACCAAACAGGAACACAACAAATTAGAACCGATTGAAGATCCAAATGTTTTTTTTTTATAAAATAAGAATAACTAAACATGAGGAAAAAGTTGTTGTTGTTGGGAAGAAATGTCTATTTTCTGTTTTGTATTTACTTAATTATCCATTTACCATGAAACCTGAAAATTGAATCTTGTTTTTAATCATATTCCTTTTTGGTGCTGTTCTGGGTGCTGCTGCTCTCCTGCAGAAGATCCTGGAGGTGGATATAAATCTGCCGGTGGTGAAGGTCGAGCAGATGACCCGCCGCTCCTGATTCCATTTCTGGCGTCAGTCTCACAAGCTTAGTTTGAACGTCAGTCTGAACAGCTAGTAGATGCTTTTCAAGGTTCGTATCATCTTTCACTTCCATCCCTTTGAACTGTTGATCCACAAATGTGTCAATGACTTTTATTTCCTCCTTAGGATCTTCATCATCTGATAGTAGAAATCCTTGTCCTGCGACGACAACTTCCGCCACTGTAGAAACAGGAAAACAGGTTGTCAAACAAGAGCTTTTGGGACTTGTACAAATCTGGCTGTGTTTTAGACACTCACCATGTGCCCCAGGATGGTGTTGGTCTCTGCACTGTCTTTAGGCTTCATCGTGTTTTTCACTTTCTCCCTGTTCTCCCTCATGAACACCATGAAGGCGTTCAGGGTCTCTTGACATAGGGTGGTTTTTTGCCACAACCGCATCAGATCATTGACAACATTAGATCAATTTTATGAGTGAAGGTTGCATTTTTGGAAAAGTAAAAAAAGCGAGAGAACTAACTGGGAAGTGCAGGCCGGAGGAAGAGAAGGAGCGAAGCCGGAGGTCGGCTGGACGTTCTGGTTGTTGCTGGAATGAGATAGAAAATGATATTTAGAATCAGAATTAATATTAAAAAATGTACAAAAAGGAGACAAAGCTTGTGTGACACTTACAAAAAGGCGAGAGGGTTCATGGTTGGCACTGCTGGAACATTCTGGAGACACAAACACAAAGAAGGTCATGAACAGCTACTACATCAACAGTTGACAGTTGATCAGCCACTGACCTGCTGTTGGAAAACAACGTGTTGTTCGTACGTGTTTCCATGTAAGAAGGGATGAGCCATCATCGGTGGAAGCTGCACCCAGAACCCCGGGGGGGCGCCAACGTCGATCCATCTCCCTCCTGTCTGGACCGGATGGTTCTGCCCGACAGTGTTCTCCGACAGCACCGGTCTATACGACACGGCACTGTCGGGGCTCCACATTGTAGCGGGTTGATGTCGTACGTTGTCGTGTCGACAAGTCCGGAGGTCGAGTCTTTTCGTGGCTCCAGGGCCTCGACTTCATCGAGGAGTTTCATCAACTCCTCAAAGTCAATTTGAGGAGCAGAGTTGGAATCTGACGGAAGATCCCCGAACATTTCCTGGAGCGTTGAGAGGACAGTGTCCAACTCTTCGCTGGGATCGGTCCACGCCGGAGAGAAACGGCTCGGATTCGGAACAACGAAGTCCATCGTGGAAAGCATCTGTGAAATAGTTAGAAAATGTCATTTATAATTCTTTAATAAATACTCTGAGCAGAAACGTGTCTTTACCTTCTTCAGACGTCTGGAGATACAAGGTGTAAAATATTCTGTTGAACCTGAGATGAAGACAGAAAAAGGAAATTAAAAATATTGCCAGTGGCTCATAAATTAAAGTGTAAGGTGCTAATTTGACAAGGTTTATATTTAACACTTAATGAATGAACAGTTGAGAGCAGCTAGAAATGCAGTATATGTTGTCAGGTGCATTATTATGGGCTGTTTATGATCCAATCCACTGATAAAAATCTAAATATTACATGGATTAACACAAAAAACAATGGATAAATATTTATTATTACAGTTCAGATGTCATTTTGAAAATATATTAAGCTAATAATTCAATCACATGACTTGTTTAATGTTGTTTTTTTATTTTAAAGTAATCAACTTGAATTCATTTTGACACACTTACAGTCTTTATAATTTATTTCAACCTAATACTGGGGAAATTGACCATTTATAGTAAATAAACACATACAGTGTATCTTTATTGATAAATAAGTACAAATAAGTTTCAGATCAAATATTTTTTAACCAAAATTAAAACATAAACCTTAACTGTTGAAACAACACTTTCTAGGCAACATGTATTATTGTGATGTTACTATGATCTATCTATGGTAATAAACTGTACAATTATTTTCCTACTTGTACAAATAAATACATTTATATTTATAATATCTCTTGCTGTTTTAATAAACATGTCAAAGTAATTAAGTTAATGCGTAATTCAAACGACTCATATACATTTAAATTACATTAAAAGTATATATACCATATATATATGGTATATATATACCATCTCTAGCCTCAAATCTGCAGGTGGCGTAGTTTAAAGTAACTTACTACTTCAACCAGGTGTCACCTCTCAGTGTCTACTCTCTGTGTCATCTCTCCCTGAAGCCCATCAACTTCCATCTCTCTGCCTCTGCACTACCACTTAGTCTGAAGCAACATGAAAATATTACTGTTTATAAATATACAAATATGTACATAGTTCACATTTTTTATGGTCTTCAGTTTTCCCATGGAATTATAATAACAGCGAAAGCTGCTCTGTTTACAAAGTTATCCCATCCTTCCTTGTGACAAAAAAGTCACCTGATCAAAATGCATTCTGTAAGAAACTGACAGTTTTTTCTTTTTTCCTCATATTCCTCATCAAATGACTGATGCAAAAAAAAGAAGGAAAACATTGGGACATCATTCATTGATAGTCAACTCACCTCCGCTTTTGCTCATCAACTTTCATCTCTCCCAGTAACTGTTGTTCCGCTTTGTCTAGACAAACAAACCATGTCTTTTAATCACTAAAAAAACTGTTATTATAATTCCATGGGAAAACTGAAGACCATAAAAAATTTGAACTATGTACATATTTGTACGTTAATAAACAGTAATGTTTTCATGTTGCTTCAGACTAAGTGGAGCGGAGTGCAGAGGCAGAGAGATGGAAGTTGATGGGCTTCAGAGAGAGATGTCACAGAGAGTAGACACTGAGAGGTGACACCTGGTTGACGTAGTAAGTTACTTTAAACTACCCCACCTGCAGATTTGAGGCTAGAGATGGCAACACCGAGCAGCAAGCTGTGTGTGTCCGTTATTTAGCTAAAGGGAGTGTGAAGGAGGCCTTTATTGTGTCGACGTGATATAAAATGCATCAGACCTTCGGTAAGTATCACCTTTTCCAATTGAGTCCATCTTAGTTCTGCTTTAGGCACTTTTTTGCTAAAAAATCCCACAACTGATCCAACGTCACTCAACACACATGTCAATAAAAACTACTTTTAATGTGATTTTGAATGTATATGAATCGTTTGAATTACGCAATAACTTTATTACTTTGACATGTTAACTAAAACAGCAAGAAATATTATAAATATAAATGTATTTATTTGTACAAGTAGGAAAATAATTGTACAGTCTATTACCCCAGATCATTGTTAGTAACATTCCAATAATACACGTTGCCTAGAAAGTGTTGTTTCAACAGTTAAGGTTTATGTTTTAATTTTGGTTAAAAAATATTTGATCTGAAACTTATTTGTACTTATTTATCAATAAAGATCCACTGTATGTGTTTATTTACTGTAAATGGTCAATTTCCCCAGTATTAGGTTGAAATAAACTATAAAGACTGTAAGTGTGTGAAAATTAATTCAAGTTGATTACTTTAAAATAAAAAAACAACATTAAACAAGTCATGTGATTGAATTATTAGCCTAATATATTTTCAAAATGACGTGAACATTTATCCATTGTTTTTTGTGTTAATCCACATAATATTTCGATTTTTATCAGTGGATTGGATCATAAACAGCCCATAATAATGCACCTGACAAGATATACTGCATTTCTAGCTGCTCTCTACTGTTTGTTCATTAAGTGTTAAATATAAACCTTGTCAAATTAGCACCTTACACTTTAATTTATGAGCCATTGGCAATATATTTTAAATTTCTTTTTCTGTCTTCATCTCAGGTTCAACAGAGTATTTTACACCTTGTATCTCCAGACGTCTGAAGAAGGTAAAGACACGTTTCTGCTCAGAGTATTTATTAAAGAATTCTAAATGACATTTTCAAACTATTACACGGATGATTTCCACGATGGACTTCGTTGTTCCGAATCCGAGCAGTTTCTCTCCGGCGTGGACCCTCAACGCTCCAGGAAATATTCGGGGATCTTCCGTCAGATTCCAACTCTGCTCCTCAAATTGACTTTGAGGAGTTGATGAAACTCCTCGATGAAGTCGAGGCCCTGGAGTCACCGGTGCTGTCGGAGAACACTGTCGGGCAGAACTATCCGGTCCAGACAGGAGGGAGATGGATCGACGGTGGCGCCCCCCCCCCCCCCCCCGGGGTTCTGGGTGCAGCTTCCACCGATGATGATTCATCCCTTCATACATGGAAACACGTACGAACAACACGTTGTTTTCCAACAGCAGGTCAGTGGCTTTTCAACTGTCAACTGTTGATGTAGTAGCTGTTCATGACCTTCTTCGTGTTGGTGTCTCCAGAATGTTCCAGCAGTGCCAACCATGAACCCTCTCGCCTTTTTGTAAGTGTCACACAAGTTTTGTCTCCTTTTTGTACATTTTTTAATATTAATTCTGATTCTAAATATCATTTTTCTATCTCATTCCAGCAACAACCCACACTTAACTCATAACATAGATCTAATGGCAATGATCTGATGTTCCACCAGATGCTGTGGGGCCAGAAAACCCTATGTCAAGAGACCACCGAACGCCTTCATGGTGTTCATGAGGGAGAACAGGGAGAAAGTGAAAAACACGATGAAGCCTGAAGATGCAGAGGCCAACACCCTCCTGGGGCACATGGTGAGTGTCTAAAACACAGCCAGATTTGTACAAGTCCGAAAAGCTCTTGTTTGACGACCTGTTTTCCTGTTTATACAGTGGCGGAAGTTGTCGTCGCAGGACAAGGATTTCTACTATCAGATGATGAAGATCCTAAGGAGGAAATAAAAGTCATTGACACATTTGTGGATCAACAGTTCAAAGGGATGGAAGTGAAAGATGATACGAACCTTGAAAAGCATCTACTAGCTGTTCAGACTGACGTTCAAACTAAGCTTGTGAGACTGACGCCAGAAATGGAATCAGGAGCGGCGGGTCATCTGCTCGACCTTCACCACCGGCAGATTTATATCCACCTCCAGGATCTTCTGCAGGAGAGCAGCAGCACCCAGAACAGCACCAAAAAAGGAATATGATTAAAAACAAGATTCAATTTTCAGGTTTCATGGTAAATGGATAATTAAGTAAATACAAAACAGAAAATAGACATTTCTTCTCAACAAAAACAACTTTTACCTCATGTTTAGTTATTCTTATTTTATGAAAAAAAACATTTGGATCTTCAATCGGTTCTAATTTGTTGTGTTCCTGTTTGGTTTCTCTACTTAAAATTGAAAATGAAGTAATTTTACATTTTTAATCTATGTTTGCTGCAGCCAAATGATGTAAAAATGTGTAATAGATACATAAAAACTTTTTACCGAATACGATCTTTCCTCACATGTTCTTTTCGAGCTTCTCAATGATTATTAATAATAATGATCTTTATGGACATAACACGTTTCAGACTGAGAGTAGCGACATTATTCTTTAAATAATAGTAAAAAACAAACATTATTTAACAATAAGAAACAGCACCAAAAACATTAATATAATAAAAAACAAGATTTAATTAAGTAAATTGGGTTTAGACTTTGGCGTCACACCGAGGTACTGCCCCCTGCTGGACACCATTTGAAAAACAAAACGGAAAACTACTCCTAAATAAGTTGTTTTCGAGTAATAATGCAAAATTCAATTACAATCGCTGTTTATTAACTAATCTTTATCTACTAGGTTCTGGTAGTGAGTGATACATGGGCGAAAAATTAGGTGAAATAAGGCGGCATTAGCTTAGCTACATGCTAACGTCATGCTACAGAGGTTGGATTAAATAAACGAATAAGCTTCGAAAATAATAAGCCAAATTGATAGATTTATTAAACCATATCGACGATAGTGAGATGTTTATTTCCCCGTGTAGCGACACAAGGATCTCAACAGGATAAAAAGGTTGTCGTGGTCAACGTTGACAAGTGTAACGGCTAGTTTTAGTGTTAGCCGCGTGACAAGTACAACCTTGAATCAAAAACTTCGAAGAGAAGGTAACAAACAAATCTTTTAAGAAATGAAACAAATAAACAACAAAAAACGGTCACTCACGGAACATCGAGTCCTCACCGATGTACGAAAACATGCCGGCGATGACACCTGCAAGTGGACGAACGCTCGCTTCTGATTGGCTGACACCTGAACCTGCGTCAATGATGACGTACACGAGGCCTTTAATGCGTCTTTATCGAAGCGATATAAAAGGTAATTTCCACCTGGATTTACCGTATTTCGCATCGGACCTTCGGTAAGTATCACCTTTTCCAATTGAGTCCATCTTAGTTCTGCTTTAGCCACATTTTTGCTAACAATCCCACAACTGATCCAACGTCACTCAACACACACGTCAATAAAAAATACTTTTAATGTAATTTAAATGTAAATGACTCGTTTGAATTAGGCAGTAACTTAATTACTTTGACATGTTAATTAAAACAGCAAGAGATATTATAAATATAAATGTATTTATTTGTACAAGTAGTACAATTATTGTACAGTTTATTACCACAGATCATTGTTAGTAACATCACAATAATACACGTTTCCTAGAAAGTGTTGTTTCAACAGTTAAGGTTTATGTTTTAATTTTGGTTTAAACATATTTTATCTGATCAATAATCTGTTGTACAGATGATTTCAACAATGGACCTCGTCACTATCGATCTGAGCAGCTTCTCGTCCGAGTGGACTGATCCCAGCACGGAGTCGGACACAGTCCACTCCACGTTCCTGTCCATGATCGGGGACCTTCCGTCTGCTCCTGATTTGGACTCTGCTGCTCAAGACGATCTGCTCTTGCTCAAACTCATTGAAGAGGTTGATGTCGAGCAGTTAGAGAAAGACTTGACCTCAGAGTTCAAGATGACGACGGCCCCTGAAACCCACCCCTTCCAATGTGGAGCCACGACGGTTCCATCGTTTGGACGAGTGCTGTCAGAGAACACACTAAGGCACTACCATCAAGTCCCAGCTGGGTTGACTTGGGTCAACAGTGGAGTCCCCCCAGGGTTCTGGGTTCAGCCGCGACCAGCTGTGGAAGTCATGAGCCCGCTCGTCTTTTTGTTAGTGTCACACATGTTCATATCCAACTCCACGTCTTAAATATCGTCTTGAAATTAACTTTCCTTTTCATTCTAGCAACAATCAGAACATCAGGTCGACCTCCAGCTGCGCTCCTTCTCCACCTCAGGCCTGCTCTTCCACGTTAGTCCTCACGTTTGATTCATCTAAATGCACACTTAACTCATAACATAGATCTAATGGCAATGATATGATGTTCCACCAGATGCTGTGGGGCCAGACCGTACGTCAAGAGACCAGCGAACGCCTTCATGGTTTTCATGAGGGAGAACAGGCAGATGGTAAAAAACACCATGAAGCCGAAAGATAGTGCCGAGACCAACACCATCCTGGGGCACATGGTGAGTGTCTAGAACACAGCCAGATTTGAACAAGTCCGAAAAGCTCTTGTTTGACGACCTGTTTTCCCTGTTTCTACAGTGGCGGAAGTTGTCGTCTCCAGACAAGGATTTATACTATGGGATGGCAAAGGATGAGAGAAGAATCCACGCCGAGAAACACCCAGACTGGTCGGCGGGCAATAATTATGTAAATAACTTTATTTTCTCTCTTTCTCTTTTGGTAAGTGTTTTGTTAATCTTTTTGTTTCTCTGTGTGCAGGGAAGGAAACACAAGAGGGAGAGAAAGAAGAAGAATCTTATCATCTAAAGCCGCCGTTTTAACTGCTGTACATATGTTGAGTGTATATAAATTATTTTTAATCAAAAAGTATTTTTGAATGCAGCAGATGATGTTGTCTACATCAGGGCTCGACAACCTTTATTGTGTAAAGAGCCATTTACGGGTCGTGTCCCGCCAAAATAAAACTCTGTTTGACGGATAAACTGAATCCTAAAAAGCTAATAGTCCTATAAAGTATATTTTACAAAAACAGGAAAACTTATTAAACTTATTAAATTTGAAGGAACACTTGCAGGATATGAGAAATTGTCCCTTTCTCTTGTCCCTTGATTTTAAAAATGAAACGCAAGACAATCCGTTCTCTTTTCTAAAAAAAAAAAAAGTCCACCCTTTATTCCAAACATTTTTAATTTAGAAAAAACATAAGTATTTTCAAATATTTACAATGTACAAGTTGCCTTGTAAACAATACACAACATTTGCAAATATTATATTAAGAAATATACACTTTTATTTTCAAATATCATCCCTTAAAAATATTGTGGCCACATGAGCAAGAACATAAATTAATTACAATTTCAAGGGATTAATCTGCAGTATTTATTGGAATTTGGAATGATAATTTTAAAGAAGAAAACATGAGTAGGGGACACTTTGATTTCTCTTAACGTATCGTTCAGAATACTTTTCACCGTCTGTCGGTCCTCCCTGGAGATGTTTGTCTTGAGTTTCAGTAGAGCGGACACGCGTTTTTCACTGGAAAGAAATGGACACGATTCGATAAATGACAGGTTATTCTAAAATGGCATCGATCTTTTGGTCTGGACTTTATACTCGTCCTGATAAAGTGGGGATACGAGGAGGCCAGTGTGACGACTTGCATCTGTATGGCCGGAACATCCTGGAGGCTCAACACTCCCGCAATCATGTCCAGGTATTCCTTCAGCCAGTTTTCTTTGGACCCCTGCACACACATGTTTTAATAAGCTTTTAATTATCTCTTTGAAAAGTTAAATTAAATGTTTTTTTTATATTGAAAAGTTGAATTTATTTTAATTGAAAAATCTTTTTCAATAATTAGTATATTTAAAGGTAAGTAAGTAAGTAAGTGTTATTTGTAAAGCGCTTTTCGAGGCTAGACCATGAATAGCTCTTAAAGTAAGAACCAGAAATTTCAAATTGATCTTGAAAGAAACTGGCAGCCATTGAGAAACTGACAGCCATTGAAGAGTTTTAAGGATTGGAGAAATGTGAGTTCTTCTACTAGAGTGGGTCAGAATTCTTACAAAAATGTATTGCATGAAACCAAACACACCCTGTTTCATTTTACAATATCGGTTTTCATGGCATCAATCATAATGTCATCAGCAAAGGGACAATGAAATCCCGCGAGATTCTGGCGATAACTGAGGACGAGAGGATACACTCAACATATAAAGGTCATTTATATTATAGTTCAATTGGTAGCCTTTTAAATAACTATAAATATAATGAATGTTTATGTTTTGTTTAGGCTACGATTAAAAATAAAAAAAGAAATCAAAAAATGTATTTTTGAATTATTGGAATTAAAATATCAAACTCTACAGTAAAAAAACAATTAATTAATTTTGAAAGTATTCAAAAAATTGTAACCACAAAATCAACCTTTCGATATATACACATTATTGAATTCAATTATTTAAAAGAAACAATTAAATGCTTAAACAACAACATTTCAATAAAAACAAGTTTAAGGTTAAATTCAACATATTCTAATGTCACTGAACTACGTCCATAGTTTCACCACAGTTTCTCACCTGATCACTGAACCAACGTTGTAAAGTGTCGGCGTCGCTCGTCACTCTGTCGAAGGCCTCCTGCTGCTGAGCCCGACTCCTCAGCTTCACGTCTCCCTTCAGCAGCCGTCTGACGTATTCCACCGTCACCTCCTGGTGCAGCTGTCCGATCAACTCCTGAAGACACGGATCATGAGTCTTAGCTCGTGAAAACCTTTTTTTTTTTAGCTCTTTTTTATTACCTGGTGAGAAGATTCAGGGGATGATCATCTTGTCGAACGTTGACGAGTGCAGCCAATCGTGGGTTCCAAGCTTTCTGTGGTTTGGCTGGGGCGACACAAGTGATGGATTTTTATTTTGATCACCTGTACGTCTGTTATTGACACTCACCTTGAGCGCCTGGTGGACCGGGCTCAGTAGGAACTGGTGCGCCGATTGTTTCATGTCGGCCAGGACGCTCATGCATCTCTCTCGAACGTCGTCCAGGATCATGGAGCTCTTCTTCAAAATAAAATCCCTGCAGACACATGACAGTTGAGTCACATGACCACCTCGCGGTCACACCCTGAAGTCGGAGGCTCCACCTGAATTGTTGAATCCATCCGAGGTTGGCTTTGATGAACGGTTTTCTGCTCCACTTGTTTTGCTTCATGACGTCCTCCTGGAAGTCCTTGAAACTAAAACATTAATTCATTTGAATCTTTTTTCTTTTGACGTGAGAGACGTTACCTGCACAGCGAGTCGCTCAGTTCAAGTTATACACTGGACCTTCTCTCTATCACCCACGACCATTCCCGCTGAGGTCAGCATTCCGTTGATGAGCTGAAGTGTGAAAATGAAGTCATGGTTTGAAACGTTACCGCTACTAGATTTAGCCAAAAGAATCCTTTTTTTTCAAATACCTGAATGATGTCATAGGACATGGTGAAGCTTCCGTCCTTCTTTGTCGGCTCGCTTTTCCACGATTCCCTCGCTTCCGCCAGGACTTGACTGATGAACGTCGTCATCTCTGCCTGATCAAACCAAAAAAAGCTTGATACGTTATCAATCACGAGTTATGATTAAATCCTACAATCTTAGGTGTATAAATAGAAAAGTGTTAAAGATCAACCGAGACATCTTATCTATAAAAACATTTGTTCCAAAGGTTGTTAAAGTCATAATACGTAAGTTTGAAAAAAAAAATGTTGGCTCCCCCTGTGTCAGAAAAATATAACTGCAATGCTGTCAAATCAGTCAACCATGCCTGTTCAAAATGACAACAATCGAACAGAAAATACATTTGAAAAAAAAAGGTTTTAAGAAAGAACTTTTTTTTAAATACTTTTTTAATTTGTAGGTATTTTAACTGTGTATTGTTTTGTTGTTTAAGCGCTTTGTGACCCTGGTTTATGGAATAGGGAAATTCAGATTTTTTAATTATTGGAATCAAAATATCAAACTCTATATGTAAAAAAAACAATTCATTAACTGTGAAAGTATTTTTTAAAAATGTATTAAATAATTCAATAACTTTGTGTAGTTTTGTCTCTCAGGACAAACCTGATGATGAATGAATAATGAATGGAAATTACTTTTGTCTTGCCCATCAAAGTTGTCTTCAATGAAACGATTCACTAGTTACTAAATTAAGTCATATTGTAAGGGGTGGAGTCAATTTATACAACTTATATTTATAATAAACAAATGGTAAATTACATGTTTTTTCTTGTCTTGGCCACCTGAAACAAAATAACAATGCTTGGAAAATGTTTGTTTTTTTATCTTATTCTTCAATAATGTTTTACAAGCTTATATTACTGTGTAGTTAATGTGTAAATATACCTGTTGTTTGCTCAGGTACTGCTCCTGCAGCGACGCCACCATGTGGTCAGGCAGCAGACTTCCTAGACCTTCAAAGTTGATCTCTGGCGCCAAAAGAGGGTTCTTAAACAGTCTTATAGAATAAGAAGATTATATTGATAAATATAAAATCACTTTTGTCTTGCCCATCAAAGTTGTCTTCAATGAAACGATTCACTAGTTACTAAATTAAGTCATATTGTAAGGGGTGGAGTCAATTTATACAACTTATATTTATAATAAACAAATGGTAAATTACATGTTTTTTCTTGTCTTGGCCACCTGAAACAAAATAACAATGCTTGGAAAATGTTTGTTTTTTTATCTTATTCTTCAATAATGTTTTACAAGCTTATATTACTGTGTAGTTAATGTGTAAATATACCTGTTGTTTGCTCAGGTACTGCTCCTGCAGCGACGCCACCATGTGGTCAGGCAGCAGACTTCCTAGACCTTCAAAGTTGATCTCTGGCGCCAAAAGAGGGTTCTTAAACAGTCTTATAGAATAAGAAGATTATATTGATAAATATAAAATCACTTTAATTTCCAATTAAAAACAAAGAAGGAAGTTCAAGGTAGGAATAGCATTGGTGGGGAGTTGGACGGGCAACTTACCCAGGATAATAGTCAGTGACCCATTGCAGCAGGAACTTGCAGTCCTCATCCCCCAGCCCGAACTCTGCAATCTCCTCCAAGCCTTTGCTCATTTACTGGTGGTACAGCTCGGCATAGAACTGACAGATGTCCATCTCCGGAGGGTAGCAGCTCTTGACCACCTTCACGACCGTCAGCAGGTCCTCCTTCATCTGCAGGCCCATGCTGTGGATCTTCGCCTGGAGGCAGTTCTGCTTCACCGGACTGCTGAGACCGACGGGTTCTCCATTCGCTCCTCCACCAGGCTGGTGAGCACTTGGTCGTGTTGTTGCCTCCATCTGCTCTGCCTCCAGGATGGCGCCGACCCGGCCATTTGATCCACCAGTTGGTCCTGCTCCTCCTGCAGCTGGACTGCTTTCACGGCGGACACTAACACGGCCGCTTCTTGTTCCCCCTTCAGAGACTCTTAGTCTATATGGTCTGGATCACGAGAGTCTCCAGGATTTTCTGGTCCGAAACAAGCTTGAGGACTTTTTTGTCTTCCTCTGATTGACCAAACAGAAGCTTCTCTTTGTCCACCAGCTGAAGTGCTGCCTCGTAAAAGTGAGATTGCTCCAGGTCTTGGTCAAAAGAGACGACTGGAAGAGAAACAAATAAGTGGTTAGATATTGAGCGTTCCTTCTGACCTTTGCTGACTGGCCATATTTTGGGGAACCTCCAACCTCCGGCTGGGCTTCCCTCTGGGATCGGTGGCACGTGTGACGCCGCTGACCTTGACCGGAGCCTCATTCAAGCCGTTTGCTCTGCAGGAAAACCATAATACAGCGTTTAAATGACAAAAGGGTTTTTTCCATTCATACATGATTTTTTCTTACACTTCTGAATATTTTAAGATGCTGAACAATCATTTTTAAGAACAAAAAAACCCATTATTTGCCATTTTTTAACCTCATCTAGAGCCTGATATTTAATTATTGGCACTAAACTGACAAACATTATCAACTTCAACTTCTATCCTCAGCCAGATTTTATGTTAAAATACATTTACATTTACACAGAAATTCAAAACACATTGTTAACGCAAACATCCTACTCACCAGATTTGTTCGTTTTGAGAGGATTCTCTTCCAAGCAGCCTTTGGCTGATGTGAGCTCCTGGAAGTTACAGTCGGGGAAATAACTCTCTGGTCCTCTGAGCGTTGGAGGATTTCTGAGGCTACAGGCTCCTCCCACTTTCCTCCCACCCCTTGCGTGCACACACCCACGCACTCATCGTACTTTCACCTTCACTTTTGTCTCGTTGTTTGCACAAGCATGCTTCTAGTTTTCATGCGGCACCTTCATTCCAGGGCAGCAACATTTGGATGACTTTGCCAGGTGTTATTGTGAATAAAGGTCACAATTTAAATCCAAGTCAAAGTTTCAGGTCAAACAAAAATTCAATTAATTAATTTCATGCAAGGTCAATAAAAAAACTTTTTTTTCAAGATATCTTTGCATTTATTTTCCTTATTATTTTTGATTTATCTTCGTTTTAGCTTCATGTCATTTTATTACTTCATTTTCATTCAAATTTCGTTTTTTATATTGAGGGGCATTTTTATCCGTCTGAGACTCGGTTTAGATCCTCTACCCTCAAAGAAGTTAACCTTGACTTGACTTTTCACTTTGATTTAAAAAATAAATCAAAAGATCTTCATAGTCGTTTCTCCTTTCAACCTTTTAGAAAATGAAAATAAAACGAGACAAAACTGAAAAGATGTTCCACAGTGTAGTCGGTTTCAAAATAACTTTTAAAAAGTGAACAAATATGCAGTGGTGGAGGTTGTTCACCTTGACCCTGAGACAACACAAGGGATACCACAAACACATTTGTTTTAGGGCCTTCGGGGTCACCTTGACCCCCAGACAACACTAGTTCAAATTCCCGTTCTGGAGACTCTAATTATCTCCATGAACAAAATAAAAATCAAATCATAGCTTTTTATCCATTATATTGTAAATCTAAATAAACAAGGATCAAAAATGAATGATTTGAAAATTATACCTTCAGGGTAATATTATAATCATAGTTATTATATTCAAAAGTTAATACATCTAAAATGCACTTTTTATTTTTATTTGACCGAAAAAGAGAAAATATTGTGTATGAAAATATATATTTATTGACTAGTTTCAGTGCTGGAGAAGCTAATAATATGTAGCGGGTCCCAGCAGGGCCTTCGCTGACAGATATGATAATCCTGGAATTACAATGGACATGAACGACACCGGACCACAAGTGCTCATGAACCAAGTCTCTTGGATTATCTTTATTCACATATTTTCATTAAACTGCAATCGTGACTCTTCCTTTGTTCTTTTTCTTTTGCATTAGCAATGGTTTAAAAACCACTTTCAAAGTACATTTACATAAATGTCAATTTTACAATTTTCCTTTGAAAACAAACCATGTCTTTTAATCACTAATCATTTTCTTGTTATCAATCATTCCTTCACTTCCAACATACACCCTTCATTCTTTCATCAAGAATAATAATCGTACATTATGTACAGTAGATGCCATAAGTGAACACTTAATAAAACAAAATGAATCTCTTTTGCAGTTTAACTCGCCAAAACGGTATAACATATTTATTTCTGCGCGTGCTTTCAACCAGGGCGGCTCCTATAACTGGTCTGAACTTCATAGCACACAAATGCACAATTCAGACTCACACACCACACACACACGACTATTTTAACATATTAAATATTACCGCACAAAAGTCAAGGAGTCAAAAGAAAAATACACACAGAAGCATTTAACTACGGCCACGGACGCCATTTTAGTAATCGCCACGATCATGAACCGCAGCACTTTCTATGTTCACACACATAACTGTCATATCAAAAATCCTTATAAACAGTTTAAAGTAAGAGGAATTAAAGAAAGAGTTCTTAACCAACCTGGAATTACAATGGACATGAACGACACCGGACCACAAGTGCTCATGAACCAAGTCTCTTGGGTTTCACTTGTGCGAAGTATTGCCATGAATACCGTCGCCCGCAAGTGCTGCCACCTTGTGTCCGTTTTCTGCATGGCATTGCACATTTATCTTTATTACACCCTCTTAGTGGGACTAAACAACAAACCAAAAAGTGACAGAAAACATTATATAATAATATCTAAACAAAACACTTTTGTGAGTATCACAAATACATTTAAAATCTCACCAAGGATGAAAACTAGATTTGTTAAAATGAATGATGAATATATTTAAATATAATCTTTATGTCAACAATTTAAATAATAAATATCTATATCAATTTAAAAGAGCCAATACTATGATAAAAAGTGGGTTTGTATCCAGACATTTATACTCAACAGTGTCAAAGGTCGAGCCTGGGAGCAGGAAGTTGATGCAGATTTGACAGACAGTCATTGTTGAGAGAGAGAGGCAGGCGATGAGAATCACTGCGTGAGGAAGGTAACGTTAGCCGACAACAACTTGTTAAATATATCATTTGGATTTTGATTTGGGTGGAACTCCTGTATAACTCCTAGATGGATATCAGAAAGTCCGCAGCAGGGATAAAGCAATGAGGAATGAGAGGTAAGTGAAGTCCTAGCTAGCTAGACAACATAAGTGTGTCTTAAGTTAATGCTAAGTTAGCTTTAACGTCATTCCTTCTATCAATATGTGAATAAAGATAATCCAAGAGACTTAGTTCATGAGCACTTGTGGTCCGGTGTCGTTCATGTCCATTGTAAGTAAGTAAGTAAGTAAGTAAGTAAGTAATTCTTATTTGTATAGCGCTTTTCCAGACCAGGGTCACAAAGCGCTTAAACAATCAAAACAATATTCAATAAAGTATATATTTTAAAGATCAAGATAAAACTGATAACACAACAGGAGTTCCAGAAAATCAAGGAAAAGCCTGAACAAATAAAAACGTCTTAAGATGTTTATTAAAGGAGTCAGTAGACTCCATCAAGCACAAAGAGAGAGGAAGATTGTTCCAAAGCTTAGGAGCAACAGCCTGAAAAGATTTCTCTCCTCTGGTTCTGAACCTTGTGCGAGGAACCATAAGTAGATTCTGATCCACAGACCTCAGAGCCCGAGCTGGGGTGTAAGGCTGGATCAGATCAGTGATGTAAGGAGGAGCCTGACCATGAATAGTTCTGAAAGTAAGAACCAGAATTTTAAAGTTTATCCTAAAAGAAACTGGAAACCAGTGAAGAGTTTTAAGGATCGGAGAAATGTGAGTTCTTCTACTTGAGCGGGTTAGAATTCTCGCTGCAGAGTTCTGAATCAACTGCAGGCGAGACAGCTCCTTCTTGTTAAGACATGGAAACAAACTGTTACAATAGTCCAGACGAGAAGAAACAAACGCATGGATTACAAGCTCCAGATCATGTTCCGACAACATTTTCCTAAGTTTAGAGATTTTTATCAGTTGAAGGAAACAGTTTCTGGTTCCAGGATTATCATATCTGTCAGCGAAGGCCCTGCTGGGACCCGCTACATATTATTAGCTCCTCCAGCACTGAAACTAGTAAATAAAAATATATTTTCAAACCCCATATTTTCTCTTTTTCAGTCAAATAAAAAAAAAGAAGAAAAAGTGCATTTTATGTATGATGTATTCATATATTTAATTTAACTTTTCAAAGAGATAATTAAAAGCTTATTGAAACATGTTTGTGCAGGGTTCCAAAGAAAACTGGCTGAAGGAATACCTGGACATGATTGCGGGAGTGTTGAGCCTCCAGGATGTTCCGGCCATACAGATGCAAGTCGTCACACTGGCCTCCTCGTATCCCGACCTCAGGTACCAAAATACAAACTTTATCAGGACGAGTATAAAGTCCAGACCAAAAGATCGATGTCATGCTAGAATAACCTGCCATTTATCGAATCGTGTCCATTTCTTTCCAGTGAAAAACACGTGTCCGCTCTACTGAAACTCAAGACAAACATCTCCAGGGAGGACCGACAGACGGTGAAAAGTATTCTGAACGATACGTTAAGAGAAATCAAAGTGTCCCCTACTCATGTTTTCTTCTTTAAAATTATCATTCCAAATTCCAATAAATACTGCAGATTAATCCCTTGAAATTTTAATTAATTTTTGTTCTTGCTCATGAGGCCACAATATTTTTTTTTTTAGAAGAGAGAACGGGTTGTCTTGCATTTCATTTTTAAAATCAAGAGAAAGGGAAAATGTCCCATATCCTGCCCGTGTGCCTTCAAATTGAAGTTTTATTAGTTTCCTTGGTCTAAAAATCAAGTTCAAGTCTGTCTTTTGGAATAACTTACTGCTCAAAGCACAGTCTTATTAAAAAGGGAAAATACATAAGGTTTAAAATATTGCTTCTGGCGCCGCCAAGTGTCCCTAAAGTGTAGCTGCCGGCCACAACATACTATGCATTTGTTTACAAAACAAGATAAATTCTCTTGTTGAGTCAGTTTAAAAGATTATCATTAAGAAAAACAGGAGTTCTAATGTCATGTGCCGAGGTGTCAAATGAATGTTGTTATTGACGCACCGTTCTAGAACAATACCTGGACGTCATCAATGTAAGATGTACTGCCTTCTCAGCCAACTTGTTTCCTTGTTTTTATTTACTATGAATGATGGCTGAACCGAGACGAGTTGGCGAAGACTTCAGAAGCAGAAGTTACTGTAAACACGTCCGCTGAGAATCACCGCTGCAGGGAAAAGGAGGAGAGGAAAAGCCCTCTGAAGGACAGGGAATGGCCCCACATTCCAGTCATGGTCCATAAAAATAGTTTCCTATTTATTTTATTAATTTATCTTAAAATATGACAGTCCTGGATTAAGAGTTAGCCACTTAGCATTTAGCTTGCTAGCTCTTTATACGGGACCTCTGTTGAACTTTTAGTGTATATTTAAACTCATAAACGAGGGAAACGTCTACTTCTTTGTAACAAGATGGCCCCAGATTTCTCTTTTAATTTCTGCATAAAGAGTATAAAGAGTTAAACTTTCAGACACATGCTACATGTTTAAAACAGACCATTTATTAGTTCATAATTTTCTTTCCTGTTTTTGTAAAATATACTTTATAGGACTATTAGCTGTTTAGCATTCAGTTTATCCGTCAAACAGAGTTTTATTTTGGCGGGACACGTCCCGTAAATGGCTCTATAAACAATAAAGGTTCTCGAGCCCTGATGTAGACAACATCATCTGCTGCATTCAAAAAGACTTTTTGATTAAAAATAATTTATTTACACTCAACATATGTACAGCAGTTAAAACAGCGGCTTTAGATGATACGATTCTTCTTCTTTCTCTCCCTCTTGTGTTTCCTTCCCTGCACACAGAGAAACAAAAAGATTAATAAAACACTTACCAAAAGAGAAAGAGAGAAAATAAAGTGATTTACATAATTGTTGCCCGCCGACCAGTCTGGGTGTTTCTCGGCGTGCATTCTTCTCTCATCCTTTGCCATCCCATAGTAAAAATCCTTGTCTGGAGACGACAACTTCCGCCACTGTAGAAACAGGGAAAACAGGTCGTCAAACAAGAGCTTTTCGGACTTGTTCAAATCTGGCTGTGTTCTAGACACTCACCATGTGCCCCAGGATGGTGTTGGTCTCGGCACTATCTTTCGGCTTCATGGTGTTTTTTACCATCTGCCTGTTCTCCCTCATGAACACCATGAAGGCGTTCGCTGGTCTCTTGACGTACGGTCTGGCCCCACAGCATCTGGTGGAACATCATATCATTGCCATTAGATCTATGTTATGAGTTAAGTGTGCATTTAGATGAATCAAACGTGAGGACTAACGTGGAAGAGCAGGCCTGAGGCGGAGAAGGAGCGCGGCTGGAGGTCGACCTGATGTTCTGATTGTTGCTAGAATGAAAAGGAAAGTTAATTTCAAGACGATATTTAAGACGTGGAGTTGGATATGAACATGTGTGACACTAACAAAAAGACGAGCGGGCTCATGACTTCCACAGCTGGTGGCGGCTGAACCCAGAACCCTGGGGGGACTCCACTGTTGACCCAAGTCAACCCAGATGGGACTTGATGGTAGTGCCTTAGTGTGTTCTCTGACAGCACTCGTCCAAACGATGGAACCGTCGTGGCTCCACATTGGAAGGGTTTGGTTTCAGGGGCCGTCGTCATCTTGAACTCTGAGGTCAAGTCCTTCTCCAACTGCTCGACATCAACCTCTTCAATGAGTTTGAGCAAGAGCAGATCGTCGTGAGCAGCAGAGTCCAAATCAGGAGCAGACGGAAGGTCCCCGATCATGGACAGGAACGTGGAGTGGACTGTGTCCGACTCCATGCTTGGATCAGTCCAATCGGACGAGAAGCTGCTCAGATCGATAGTGACGAGGTCCATCGTTGAAATCATCTGTACAAAAAAAGTCATTTATAATTCTTTAAGAAATATAATTAAATTATAATTAAAACATAAACCTTAACTGTTGAAACAACACTTTCTAGGCAACGTGTATTATGTATTATGGATTATTGTGATGTTACTAACATTGATCTGTGGTAATAAACTGTACAATAATTTTCCTACTTGTACAAATAAATACATTTATATTTATAATATTTCTTGCTGTTTTAATTAACATGTCAAAGTAATTAAGTTACTGCCTAATTCAAACGAGTCATTTACATTTAAATTACGTTAAAAGTAGTTTTTATTGACATGTGTGTTGAGTGACGTTGGATCAGTTGTGGGATTGTTAGCAAAAATGTGGCTAAAGCAGAACTATGATGGACTCAATTGGAAAAGGTGATACTTACCGAAGGTCCGATGCGAAATACGGTAAATCCAGGTGGAAATTACATTTTATATCGCTTCGATAAAGACGCATTAAAGGCCTCGTGTACGTCATCATTGACGCAGGTTCAGGTGTCAGCCAATCAGAAGCGAGCGTTCGTCCACTTGCAGGTGTCATCGCCGTCATGTTTTCGTACATCGGTGAGGACTCGATGTTCCGTGAGTGACCGTTTTTTGTTGTTTATTTGTTTCATTTCTTAAAAGATTTGTTTGTTACCTTCTCTTCGAAGTTTTTGATTCAAGTTTGTACTTGTCACGCGGCTAACACTAAAACTAGCCGTTACACTTGTCAACGTTGACCACGACAACCTTTTTATCCTGTTGAGATCCTTGTGTCGCTACACGGGGAAATAAACATCTCACTATCGTCGATATGGTTTAATTAATCTATCAATTTGGCTTATTATTTTCGAAGCTTATTCGTTTATTTAATCCCACCTCTGTAGCATGACGTTAGCATGTAGCTAAGCTAATGCCGCCTTATTTCACCTATTTTTTCGCACATGTGTCACTCACTACCAGAACCTAGTAGATAAAGATTAGTTAATAAACAACGATTGTAAAACGGATAAAACCGGAGTCCGTTACCGTCGCTCCAACACGACGTCACCTCCGGGTCTTAATACTTTGCTTTATGGAGAAAAAAGGATCAATTCAGAGTGTACGGTCGTTTATTCACCGCTTCAAAACAAACAAACATAGAAACTTTTACGATCGATCGGACTCGCTCTTTGCCGGCAGCTGTACAGGTCAATAGCTCCGGGAAAGACGGTCTCTGGTTATGGGTTGTCTCTACATTTAAGGGAAAGTTTCCTGTCCAGGGGGCGTCTGTTCCGGGGCAGTGGTTCTTTTATGTTAACTCCTGTTTCGAGTCACCTGGAGAGTAACTTCCTTCCTTGCCTGTTGTGTGGGCAAGTTCCTTTGTCTTCCAGCCCCCCTCTTTTGGGTGTGTTCCGTGTTGCCCTTTTGTTTCATGTCCACAGGTGTGAACTGAGCAGACAGACAGTCCTTCATTAAATCGCTGAATAATCTCTAGTCTGTTTCAAGCTACCCTTGACACAGTGTATATCAGTATGAAAGTGAAATGTTGGTTGTGAATGTGTATTTAAACGTTTAAGCTCTTAGATGAGGCTAGTATTTTATACTCTATATTTTGATCATCTTTTTAGCATTAATTTAACTTATGGCGTATACGTATAGTGTAGAATAATTTCCAATCTAACAACTCCCCCTGTTGACGTGGCCTTTACAGGTCACGTCATAAACAAAAAGGTCCAATTTTCTAAGTAAATGGTTGTTCCGCAGCAATATTTTATCATTACTTTATTATTATATTATCTAATATTATCATTTTCCCAATAACATATTATTATCATGTACCTGCACACGCTATATGTATAACCGAAAATATAATCATCTGTCTGTTATGCTTAAAACATTTTAAAACGGTGACACAAGGTTTGGCCTTATTTAGAGGTGGTCTTTCATCATTCTTTCATGTTTCTCATTAGTCCAGTCCGTCTGTTGGTCCGATTGTTCCTCTTTGGTTGTTGGTATGATTGTTCTTCACCAGTCGGTCCGACTGTTCTTCCTCGTAGTCTAGCTGGTCTTCTTCGTCCATGATCCGATTCCAGGCGTGTAGAGGAAAAAACGATCCCAGAAATCCGTCTTCTTCAATCTTCTTCGAGTCCATCTTCTTGAACCTACACACAAACAACCTTCATTCAGGAGTAGCTCTGACCAAAAAAAGTTTTTTATTAATGTAATAGAATTGGGTAATTTCCCCATGTACTTATCCGCTTGTTTTTTCTGATGGGGAATGTGGTTGATGCTTCTGAGTGCCTTTACTCATCCAGGTCAGAAAATCCTGCGTCCACTGATTTTGACCCTGGTTGGAGAGAGTAATATACACGTTCCCTGCCCTCTGCCTGTTACCTGGCAGTATGAGTCGACCACAATACATGTTCTTTTACCCCATTTGTTTATTTTGTATTTTTATTATTTCCATATTGGTTCTTTACATTTTTTATATTTTTTTTTATTTCTACTTTTAATATATATTTTATTTCTTCTTTAGTTTATTTAAATCTAGATCAGTTTTAGTTTTAATCTAAATGAGCTAATTTTTATTGTTAGTGTAGTTTAAGTTTTTAGGTTCATTCTTAGTTTTTGTTTGCTTATTTTTTCATTTTTCTTTTCTTTTTCGCTTTGATTTACCCGGGGCGTCCCCCATTTAGGACATAAAACCAGGAATCCCCACATCAGTTTCACCAATACTGTTCACTGTTCATTCATTGCTCATTCCATTCATTCCATTCATACATCAACCTCCTTTTTAGACACAACATCTTTTTATGTTACCTGTCCTTTGGGCTACTGTTGTCTGATCATCTCAAAGATCACCTTGATCCAACTCCCCCTGTTTAACTACGCCGTCTCTGCTGTAGTCCTTCTTGTGGAACCTGTGAGAGTCTTAAGATGTTATTTTACCAGGTTTTCTTTAAATGATGGTGTCACTGTTCTGCACTGGTGTTGGTGCCACCCCCTGCTGTGTCACATTCCAGGTATCTCCACCTGAATGCTTATTTAAATCTGGATCATCCATGACCTTTGTTAGGTCATTTTAAGGCTTCCGGTCTCCTTCAACTGTAAAAGGAGAACTAGACATATTCGTTAAATACAAGAAAAACATACAACTTTTCTTTCTGCAAAATTGAAACTGGGGTGTTATGTTGTCTGACCTCACCTGTGCTGAACTTTGGAAATCATTCCTTTACCATTGAATTAAAACCTACATCTATTTTATATGAAACCTTTCAAGTCATTTTTCAAGTGAATGTCACCACTATTTATTTATGTTGCGAAGACTTCCCTGTCAGAACCATGTCTTCTAAATGAGATTGTAAATCATTGTACAGTAAGGATGAAAGAGTAACCATTTTCACTTTCATTGATAAATTCAACTTCTGTAATTAACAAATTCCTGATAAAAAACATCTCATGGGCTTTGTAATGCAATGTTTTTTCAAAGCCAACTAGAATCTTCTGTGCATCACCGTCTTGCCCAAAAAAACATCTTTCCTTTTGACCAATTGTTTTTATCATTAATTACATTAGAGACCTTTCTTAGATGACCATTTCAGCAACTGATTCACACCTCCACTTCTACAATCTGATTCACACCTTCATTACTACTCAAAATTCTTCTCCTTACCTACATCTTACAACTGGACACAGGAGTCACTTTCTCCATGAGCCTGACATCATCTTCCCCACTGCAACACGGCTCATGTCGCATTGTTTACAACCTGTGGAATGTCAGCAGGGGTCTGTGTCCTTTGTTTTAACTGTCCTCACAACACAACTCGCTCCAGCCTCTGTGTAGCTGATTTAAAACATCTCCTTTCCTGTAATTACACAACTTAACACATTCAGTTAGAAATAGCCTTAAAAAATGGAATTATTTTGTCTTGTTGCTACTGTATCATTTTTAGCTATTCTTTTATGCTACCATTAGTTTGATGAGGGCTGAGGATTCATATCAGGTAGGGGGGTGAAAGCAGATTTATGCATTATTGTATTTTAGGCTGTTAAATAATGCTGAAGATAGAAAGGACATTCATTACTCCAGTGATCTGGTTGCCCACATGAATAACAACAGTCGTCGTGTGGTGTGAAATACTGTGGGGCTGCAGTAATTGGTGGCCGTTGTGCCATTTGTTTTTCTTTCTGTCTTTCCTTGACCGGTTGACGAAGCTCAGAGAGTTTTGTTTTATTCAATTGTCTCATGTCATTTTTGTCACATTCTTCTTGTTCTTTCAATTCTTCGATAAACATCTTAACATAATGGCTTAAATATTCTTCCCATTCTATTATAGATTTTTTATCCAATCCTACTATAGCCTCTAAACGGTTTCTTACAGAAGTTGGGCATCCCTTTACAATTGCCCCCCTGAAGAGTGCAAGGTGACTGTCAGTTAGTGGACCACCCAGTTGTTCCTCCCACTTAGTCCTATAACGTGTTACATATTCACTACCACTTTCTTCATTTTTGTACATGCATGACGTTAGTTCATTCACATCCACCTTTGTAGGGAACGCCTCCCTCATGGCCAGCCATATATGTCTTGAATGATGAGAGAATGGTGTTTGATGAGGCTCGCATTCTGTTCCTGCTTCTTCCTCTATTTTTGACACTTTATCAGCACCCACACATGCTGTAACAATTTGTCTCCAATCTCCAATAGCCAATACAATTCCTGTCATATTGTTGCAAAAAACATTAATCCACGGACCTGCTCCTCTTTCCAACGGAGGAAGTTTTTCTTTCAGACATTGTACATCCATCATACTTGCTGAGACATAATCAGTATAATCCCTCCTTCTTCCACTTTTCACCACTAAAGGAAATTGTCCAGAAAGGCTTGTTCCTAATCCATCTGATCTTTCTTTTAGTGTCCCTTTCTCACCTTTTCTAGTTTTTACTGTATATTTAGAAGGTTTCAATGGCGTGCCTGGGTCAAGTTTATACTTACAATATTTGTCTAGTTCTTCATCCTCACTGCTGCTTTCTTCCTCGCTGTACTTTTTCTTTTTCAATTTATCTGCTTTGTCCTTTGCTTTTTTACGCAACTTTTCTATGGTTTCTAGTGCACTTGTCAGGGCTGCACTCACATCTTCATCTTCTTTATTTTGTCCTTGTCTAATTGCCATTTCAACTGATCTGTTAAGTGTTTTTTCTGCTGTGTCTAACAGATCTCTTGTGAGATTTTCTTGCCTGTGTGTTATTATTGCTACATTATCCATAATCTCTTTTACATTTATCATTTTTGTTTTATCTATTTCATTACCATCTTGATCCATCATCAGCTGCCCTCCTGTAACATTGAACACTGGAGCCTGGGTGTTCACTTTTTCTTTCATTACCATTTTTTGCAATCTATCAGACAACATTTGTGAGTTTACATTTTGGTTTCCACCTTCTAGGTAAGGTGGTGGTGAATCAGTTTTTTCAGTTACATTATTTTCATCAACAACTTCCTTTTTAACAGCTTTCACTGGTGCCATCACTTCAGTATTTAACTTTATTTTTACCATTTCCATAATCACAAAAAATCTGTCTCTATCGGTTTTAGTTTTTTCTAACAAAGCCAGTCTGTATTTTTCACTAAACAACATGCTTGTTTTTCTCCTCCTAATGACTTCAAGTTCAAGATTAATATTTTTCACATTTTCACCAAGAATATCTTCTTCAGGCATAGGCATGCCCCAATCAGGCAGATTTCCAACCTTCCTTTGCTCTTTAGCCCATTTATACCAGTTTTTCACAACATTTTTCCGATCCAACGGAGCAATTTTTTCCACATAAGAACTTACAGAGCGAAACAATACAGCACCACATGATCCTATTCCACGAGACTGCCATTTTAACCGCAGTTCAGATAACTCCATTTCTTCTTTTTATTTATTTTGTTTTTCCTTATTTTTAATTAATTTTTATTTTATTTATTTTTACACCAATTGTTCGTCTCCCTCTCTATATGAGAACTGTCACGCTTGAATACCTATATTATAATCCCAAACTTTATTATGACATGACAATCAAACAAAGTTATTTTTACCCTTATTTTGTTAAAAAAACTCATAGAACTTACAAGAAAAAACTCTTTTTTAAACCCAATAGAAACTGAAGAATTTCTTTCCACAAAACTTGAAAAAACACGTATTAGCATTAACGTCGCATTTAGTCAAGAAAGTCGTTATTTTTTTTTATCACAATATAGGTACTCACTATGCAACCAACGTAACATAAGAAACAACAAAAGTATTTCAACCCTTGTCAAAAAACTTGCGGCATCAATCCTCGCAAGAAAATGCTTTTTAAAACAAAAAACATGCTTGAATACTTATATTATAATGACCAAAAATCTATTAAAAAAAAACTTGTGATATAAAATTCACAAGCAAAAAACGCTTTTTTCAACCAATAGAAGTCCACGGCAGTTGACCGTAAAACTACTTTTATAAATAACTCCAAGTAAGCCGTTTTTTCCCTTTTTTAAAAATAAACTCGCAGCATAAAACTTACAAGAAAAAAACCTCTTTTTTAACCAATAGAAATTCAAGAAAGCTTATCTATAAATTTCTTCCCAAAAAACTTAAAAAACACACATTAGCGTTAACGTTGTATTTAATCAAGAAAGTGTTTTTATTTTTTATCATAATATAAGTACTCACTAGTCAGCGTAACCATACCCAGAAACTCGATTATTTAACCAAGAAAAGCCTTTTTTTTTAAAACATTCCGTTCGTACTCTCGGGGGTTAAGCCTCTCTAAAAGGGTGAATTAAATGCCTTTAAAACGTGCTAATAGAGATATATTTGTCACTCGACAGAATCCCCGGCCAATTTTGTTCTGTCTGTGATTACTTTATGTGCCGAGAATCGTAACGGAAAACCAAAACCAAAACAACAAGTTATATGTTCGTTTGCTTTACAAGCGGAATCAACGCACAACCCATCCACTCACACAGCTTCGGACATCGATCAACTCAGCCAGACGAAACTAAATGCAGAAATCAAATAAAAGGCTTTCTGCTTACCTTATCTTTGTCCCGTTCGTCCGGCTGAGAAAAAACTTCAGTCAGTCGCCATTCCTCTTTCCAAGAATCTCCAAAACAAATCCGGGTCACGGCACCATTTAAAACGGATAAAACCGGAGTCCGTTACCGTCGCTCCAACACGACGTCACCTCCGGGTCTTAATACTTTGCTTTATGGAGAAAAAAGGATCAATTCAGAGTGTACGGTCGTTTATTCACCGCTTCAAAACAAACAAACATAGAAACTTTTACGATCGATCGGACTCGCTCTTTGCCGGCAGCTGTACAGGTCAATAGCTCCGGGAAAGACGGTCTCTGGTTATGGGTTGTCTCTACATTTAAGGGAAAGTTTCCTGTCCAGGGGGCGTCTGTTCCGGGGCAGTGGTTCTTTTATGTTAACTCCTGTTTCGAGTCACCTGGAGAGTAACTTCCTTCCTTGCCTGTTGTGTGGGCAAGTTCCTTTGTCTTCCAGCCCCCCTCTTTTGGGTGTGTTCCGTGTTGCCCTTTTGTTTCACGTCCACAGGTGTGAACTGAGCAGACAGACAGTCCTTCATTAAATCGCTGAATAATCTCTAGTCTGTTTCAAGCTACCCTTGACACAGTGTATATCAGTATGAAAGTGAAATGTTGGTTGTGAATGTGTATTTAAACGTTTAAGCTCTTAGATGAGGCTAGTATTTTATACTCTATATTTTGATCATCTTTTTAGCATTAATTTAACTTATGGCGTATACGTATAGTGTAGAATAATTTCCAATCTAACAATTGTGATTGAATTTTTCCTTATTACTCGAAAACAACTTATTTAGGAGTAGTTTTCCGTTTTTCCCCGTTTTGTTTTTCTAATGGTGTCCAGCAGGGGGCAGTATCTCTGGTGTGACGCTAAAGTTTAAACCCAATTTACTTAATTAAATCTTGTTTTTTATTATATTCATGTTTTTGGTGCTGTTTCTTATTGTTAAATAATGTTTGTTTTTTACTATTATTTAAAGAATAGTGTCGCTACTCTCAGTCTGAAACGTGTTATGTCCATAAAGATCATTATTATTAATAATCATTGAGAAGCTCGAAAAGAACATGTGAGGAAATATCGTATTTGGTAATAAGTTTTTATCCATCTATTACAAATTTTTACATCATTTGGCTGCAGCAAACATAGATTAAAAATGTAAAATGACTTCATTTTCAATTTCACGTAGAGAAACCAAACAGGAACACAACAAATTAGAACCGATTGAAGATCCAAATGTTTTTTTTTTATAAAATAAGAATAACTAAACATGAGGAAAAAGTTGTTGTTGTTGAGAAGAAATGTCTATTTTCTGTTTTGTATTTACTTAATTATCCATTTACCATGAAACCTGAAAATTGAATCTTGTTTTTAATCATATTCCTTTTTGGTGCTGTTCTGGGTGCTGCTGCTCTCCTGCAGAAGATCCTGGAGGTGGATATAAATCTGCCGGTGGTGAAGGTCGAGCAGATGACCCGCCGCTCCTGATTCCATTTCTGGCGTCAGTCTCACAAGCTTAGTTTGAACGTCAGTCTGAACAGCTAGTAGATGCTTTTCAAGGTTCGTATCATCTTTCACTTCCATCCCTTTGAACTGTTGATCCACAAATGTGTCAATGACTTTTATTTCCTCCTTAGGATCTTCATCATCTGATAGTAGAAATCCTTGTCCTGCGACGACAACTTCCGCCACTGTAGAAACAGGAAAACAGGTTGTCAAACAAGAGCTTTTGGGACTTGTACAAATCTGGCTGTGTTTTAGACACTCACCATGTGCCCCAGGATGGTGTTGGTCTCTGCACTGTCTTTAGGCTTCATCGTGTTTTTCACTTTCTCCCTGTTCTCCCTCATGAACACCATGAAGGCGTTCAGGGTCTCTTGACATAGGGTGGTTTTTTGCCACAACCGCATCAGATCATTGACAACATTAGATCAATTTTATGAGTGAAGGTTGCATTTTTGGAAAAGTAAAAAAAGCGAGAGAACTAACTGGGAAGTGCAGGCCGGAGGAAGAGAAGGAGCGAAGCCGGAGGTCGGCTGGACGTTCTGGTTGTTGCTGGAATGAGATAGAAAATGATATTTAGAATCAGAATTAATATTAAAAAATGTACAAAAAGGAGACAAAGCTTGTGTGACACTTACAAAAAGGCGAGAGGGTTCATGGTTGGCACTGCTGGAACATTCTGGAGACACAAACACAAAGAAGGTCATGAACAGCTACTACATCAACAGTTGACAGTTGATCAGCCACTGACCTGCTGTTGGAAAACAACGTGTTGTTCGTACGTGTTTCCATGTAAGAAGGGATGAGCCATCATCGGTGGAAGCTGCACCCAGAACCCCGGGGGGGCGCCAACGTCGATCCATCTCCCTCCTGTCTGGACCGGATGGTTCTGCCCGACAGTGTTCTCCGACAGCACCGGTCTATACGACACGGCACTGTCGGGGCTCCACATTGTAGCGGGTTGATGTCGTACGTTGTCGTGTCGACAAGTCCGGAGGTCGAGTCTTTTCGTGGCTCCAGGGCCTCGACTTCATCGAGGAGTTTCATCAACTCCTCAAAGTCAATTTGAGGAGCAGAGTTGGAATCTGACGGAAGATCCCCGAACATTTCCTGGAGCGTTGAGAGGACAGTGTCCAACTCTTCGCTGGGATCGGTCCACGCCGGAGAGAAACGGCTCGGATTCGGAACAACGAAGTCCATCGTGGAAAGCATCTGTGAAATAGTTAGAAAATGTCATTTATAATTCTTTAATAAATACTCTGAGCAGAAACGTGTCTTTACCTTCTTCAGACGTCTGGAGATACAAGGTGTAAAATATTCTGTTGAACCTGAGATGAAGACAGAAAAAGGAAATTAAAAATATTGCCAGTGGCTCATAAATTAAAGTGTAAGGTGCTAATTTGACAAGGTTTATATTTAACACTTAATGAATGAACAGTTGAGAGCAGCTAGAAATGCAGTATATGTTGTCAGGTGCATTATTATGGGCTGTTTATGATCCAATCCACTGATAAAAATCTAAATATTACATGGATTAACACAAAAAACAATGGATAAATATTTATTATTACAGTTCAGATGTCATTTTGAAAATATATTAAGCTAATAATTCAATCACATGACTTGTTTAATGTTGTTTTTTTATTTTAAAGTAATCAACTTGAATTCATTTTGACACACTTACAGTCTTTATAATTTATTTCAACCTAATACTGGGGAAATTGACCATTTATAGTAAATAAACACATACAGTGTATCTTTATTGATAAATAAGTACAAATAAGTTTCAGATCAAATATTTTTTAACCAAAATTAAAACATAAACCTTAACTGTTGAAACAACACTTTCTAGGCAACATGTATTATTGTGATGTTACTATGATCTATCTATGGTAATAAACTGTACAATTATTTTCCTACTTGTACAAATAAATACATTTATATTTATAATATCTCTTGCTGTTTTAATAAACATGTCAAAGTAATTAAGTTAATGCGTAATTCAAACGACTCATATACATTTAAATTACATTAAAAGTATATATACCATATATATATGGTATATATATACCATCTCTAGCCTCAAATCTGCAGGTGGCGTAGTTTAAAGTAACTTACTACTTCAACCAGGTGTCACCTCTCAGTGTCTACTCTCTGTGTCATCTCTCCCTGAAGCCCATCAACTTCCATCTCTCTGCCTCTGCACTACCACTTAGTCTGAAGCAACATGAAAATATTACTGTTTATAAATATACAAATATGTACATAGTTCACATTTTTTATGGTCTTCAGTTTTCCCATGGAATTATAATAACAGCGAAAGCTGCTCTGTTTACAAAGTTATCCCATCCTTCCTTGTGACAAAAAAGTCACCTGATCAAAATGCATTCTGTAAGAAACTGACAGTTTTTTCTTTTTTCCTCATATTCCTCATCAAATGACTGATGCAAAAAAAAGAAGGAAAACATTGGGACATCATTCATTGATAGTCAACTCACCTCCGCTTTTGCTCATCAACTTTCATCTCTCCCAGTAACTGTTGTTCCGCTTTGTCTAGACAAACAAACCATGTCTTTTAATCACTAAAAAAACTGTTATTATAATTCCATGGGAAAACTGAAGACCATAAAAAATTTGAACCATGTACATATTTGTACGTTAATAAACAGTAATGTTTTCATGTTGCTTCAGACTAAGTGGAGCGGAGTGCAGAGGCAGAGAGATGGAAGTTGATGGGCTTCAGAGAGAGATGTCACAGAGAGTAGACACTGAGAGGTGACACCTGGTTGACGTAGTAAGTTACTTTAAACTACCCCACCTGCAGATTTGAGGCTAGAGATGGCAACACCGAGCAGCAAGCTGTGTGTGTCCGTTATTTAGCTAAAGGGAGTGTGAAGGAGGCCTTTATTGTGTCGACGTGATATAAAATGCATCAGACCTTCGGTAAGTATCACCTTTTCCAATTGAGTCCATCTTAGTTCTGCTTTAGGCACTTTTTTGCTAAAAAATCCCACAACTGATCCAACGTCACTCAACACACATGTCAATAAAAACTACTTTTAATGTGATTTTGAATGTATATGAATCGTTTGAATTACGCAATAACTTTATTACTTTGACATGTTAACTAAAACAGCAAGAAATATTATAAATATAAATGTATTTATTTGTACAAGTAGGAAAATAATTGTACAGTCTATTACCCCAGATCATTGTTAGTAACATTCCAATAATACACGTTGCCTAGAAAGTGTTGTTTCAACAGTTAAGGTTTATGTTTTAATTTTGGTTAAAAAATATTTGATCTGAAACTTATTTGTACTTATTTATCAATAAAGATCCACTGTATGTGTTTATTTACTGTAAATGGTCAATTTCCCCAGTATTAGGTTGAAATAAACTATAAAGACTGTAAGTGTGTGAAAATTAATTCAAGTTGATTACTTTAAAATAAAAAAACAACATTAAACAAGTCATGTGATTGAATTATTAGCCTAATATATTTTCAAAATGACGTGAACATTTATCCATTGTTTTTTGTGTTAATCCACATAATATTTCGATTTTTATCAGTGGATTGGATCATAAACAGCCCATAATAATGCACCTGACAAGATATACTGCATTTCTAGCTGCTCTCAACTGTTTGTTCATTAAGTGTTAAATATAAACCTTGTCAAATTAGCACCTTACACTTTAATTTATGAGCCATTGGCAATATATTTTAAATTTCTTTTTCTGTCTTCATCTCAGGTTCAACAGAGTATTTTACACCTTGTATCTCCAGACGTCTGAAGAAGGTAAAGACACGTTTCTGCTCAGAGTATTTATTAAAGAATTCTAAATGACATTTTCAAACTATTACACGGATGATTTCCACGATGGACTTCGTTGTTCCGAATCCGAGCAGTTTCTCTCCGGCGTGGACCCTCAACGCTCCAGGAAATATTCGGGGATCTTCCGTCAGATTCCAACTCTGCTCCTCAAATTGACTTTGAGGAGTTGATGAAACTCCTCGATGAAGTCGAGGCCCTGGAGTCACCGGTGCTGTCGGAGAACACTGTCGGGCAGAACTATCCGGTCCAGACAGGAGGGAGATGGATCGACGGTGGCGCCCCCCCCCCCCCCGGGGTTCTGGGTGCAGCTTCCACCGATGATGATTCATCCCTTCATACATGGAAACACGTACGAACAACACGTTGTTTTCCAACAGCAGGTCAGTGGCTTTTCAACTGTCAACTGTTGATGTAGTAGCTGTTCATGACCTTCTTCGTGTTGGTGTCTCCAGAATGTTCCAGCAGTGCCAACCATGAACCCTCTCGCCTTTTTGTAAGTGTCACACAAGTTTTGTCTCCTTTTTGTACATTTTTTAATATTAATTCTGATTCTAAATATCATTTTTCTATCTCATTCCAGCAACAACCCACACTTAACTCATAACATAGATCTAATGGTAATGATCTGATGTTCCACCAGATGCTGTGGGGCCAGAAAACCCTATGTCAAGAGACCACCGAACGCCTTCATGGTGTTCATGAGGGAGAACAGGGAGAAAGTGAAAAACACGATGAAGCCTGAAGATGCAGAGGCCAACACCCTCCTGGGGCACATGGTGAGTGTCTAAAACACAGCCAGATTTGTACAAGTCCGAAAAGCTCTTGTTTGACGACCTGTTTTCCTGTTTATACAGTGGCGGAAGTTGTCGTCGCAGGACAAGGATTTCTACTATCAGATGATGAAGATCCTAAGGAGGAAATAAAAGTCATTGACACATTTGTGGATCAACAGTTCAAAGGGATGGAAGTGAAAGATGATACGAACCTTGAAAAGCATCTACTAGCTGTTCAGACTGACGTTCAAACTAAGCTTGTGAGACTGACGGCAGAAATGGAATCAGGAGCGGCGGGTCATCTGCTCGACCTTCACCACCGGCAGATTTATATCCACCTCCAGGATCTTCTGCAGGAGAGCAGCAGCACCCAGAACAGCACCAAAAAAGGAATATGATTAAAAACAAGATTCAATTTTCAGGTTTCATGGTAAATGGATAATTAAGTAAATACAAAACAGAAAATAGACATTTCTTCTCAACAAAAACAACTTTTACCTCATGTTTAGTTATTCTTATTTTATGAAAAAAAACATTTGGATCTTCAATCGGTTCTAATTTGTTGTGTTCCTGTTTGGTTTCTCTACTTAAAATTGAAAATGAAGTAATTTTACATTTTTAATCTATGTTTGCTGCAGCCAAATGATGTAAAAATGTGTAATAGATACATAAAAACTTTTTACCGAATACGATCTTTCCTCACATGTTCTTTTCGAGCTTCTCAATGATTATTAATAATAATGATCTTTATGGACATAACACGTTTCAGACTGAGAGTAGCGACATTATTCTTTAAATAATAGTAAAAAACAAACATTATTTAACAATAAGAAACAGCACCAAAAACATTAATATAATAAAAAACAAGATTTAATTAAGTAAATTGGGTTTAGACTTTGGCGTCACACCGAGGTACTGCCCCCTGCTGGACACCATTTGAAAAACAAAACGGAAAACTACTCCTAAATAAGTTGTTTTCGAGTAATAATGCAAAATTCAATTACAATCGCTGTTTATTAACTAATCTTTATCTACTAGGTTCTGGTAGTGAGTGATACATGGGCGAAAAATTAGGTGAAATAAGGCGGCATTAGCTTAGCTACATGCTAACGTCATGCTACAGAGGTTGGATTAAATAAACGAATAACTTCGAAAATAATAAGCCAAATTGATAGATTTATTAAACCATATCGACGATAGTGAGATGTTTATTTCCCCGTGTAGCGACACAAGGATCTCAACAGGATAAAAAGGTTGTCGTGGTCAACGTTGACAAGTGTAACGGCTAGTTTTAGTGTTAGCCGCGTGACAAGTACAACCTTGAATCAAAAACTTCGAAGAGAAGGTAACAAACAAATCTTTTAAGAAATGAAACAAATAAACAACAAAAAACGGTCACTCACGGAACATCGAGTCCTCACCGATGTACGAAAACATGCCGGCGATGACACCTGCAAGTGGACGAACGCTCGCTTCTGATTGGCTGACACCTGAACCTGCGTCAATGATGACGTACACGAGGCCTTTAATGCGTCTTTATCGAAGCGATATAAAAGGTAATTTCCACCTGGATTTACCGTATTTCGCATCGGACCTTCGGTAAGTATCACCTTTTCCAATTGAGTCCATCTTAGTTCTGCTTTAGCCACATTTTTGCTAACAATCCCACAACTGATCCAACGTCACTCAACACACACGTCAATAAAAAATACTTTTAATGTAATTTAAATGTAAATGACTCGTTTGAATTAGGCAGTAACTTAATTACTTTGACATGTTAATTAAAACAGCAAGAGATATTATAAATATAAATGTATTTATTTGTACAAGTAGTACAATTATTGTACAGTTTATTACCACAGATCATTGTTAGTAACATCACAATAATACACGTTTCCTAGAAAGTGTTGTTTCAACAGTTAAGGTTTATGTTTTAATTTTGGTTTAAACATATTTTATCTGATCAATAATCTGTTGTACAGATGATTTCAACAATGGACCTCGTCACTATCGATCTGAGCAGCTTCTCGTCCGAGTGGACTGATCCCAGCACGGAGTCGGACACAGTCCACTCCACGTTCCTGTCCATGATCGGGGACCTTCCGTCTGCTCCTGATTTGGACTCTGCTGCTCAAGACGATCTGCTCTTGCTCAAACTCATTGAAGAGGTTGATGTCGAGCAGTTAGAGAAAGACTTGACCTCAGAGTTCAAGATGACGACGGCCCCTGAAACCCACCCCTTCCAATGTGGAGCCACGACGGTTCCATCGTTTGGACGAGTGCTGTCAGAGAACACACTAAGGCACTACCATCAAGTCCCAGCTGGGTTGACTTGGGTCAACAGTGGAGTCCCCCCAGGGTTCTGGGTTCAGCCGCGACCAGCTGTGGAAGTCATGAGCCCGCTCGTCTTTTTGTTAGTGTCACACATGTTCATATCCAACTCCACGTCTTAAATATCGTCTTGAAATTAACTTTCCTTTTCATTCTAGCAACAATCAGAACATCCAGAAGACCTCCAGCCGCGCTCCTTCTCCGCCTCAGGCCTGCTCTTCCACGTTAGTCCTCACGTTTGATTCATCTAAATGCACACTTAACTCATAACATAGATCTAATGGCAATGATATGATGTTCCACCAGATGCTGTGGGGCCAGACCGTACGTCAAGAGACCAGCGAACGCCTTCATGGTTTTCATGAGGGAGAACAGGCAGATGGTAAAAAACACCATGAAGCCGAAAGATAGTGCCGAGACCAACACCATCCTGGGGCACATGGTGAGTGTCTAGAACACAGCCAGATTTGAACAAGTCCGAAAAGCTCTTGTTTGACGACCTGTTTTCCCTGTTTCTACAGTGGCGGAAGTTGTCGTCTCCAGACAAGGATTTATACTATGGGATGGCAAAGGATGAGAGAAGAATCCACGCCGAGAAACACCCAGACTGGTCGGCGGGCAATAATTATGTAAATAACTTTATTTTCTCTCTTTCTCTTTTGGTAAGTGTTTTGTTAATCTTTTTGTTTCTCTGTGTGCAGGGAAGGAAACACAAGAGGGAGAGAAAGAAGAAGAATCTTATCATCTAAAGCCGCCGTTTTAACTGCTGTACATATGTTGAGTGTAAATAAATTATTTTTAATCAAAAAGTCTTTTTGAATGCAGCAGATGATGTTGTCTACATCAGGGCTCGACAACCTTTATTGTGTAAAGAGCCATTTACGGGTCGTGTCCCGCCAAAATAAAACTCTGTTTGACGGATAAACTGAATCCTAAAAAGCTAATAGTCCTATAAAGTATATTTTACAAAAACAGGAAAACTTATTAAACTTATTAAATTTGAAGGAACACTTGCAGGATATGAGAAATTGTCCCTTTCTCTTGTCCCTTGATTTTAAAAATGAAACGCAAGACAATCCGTTCTCTTTTCTAAAAAAAAAAAAAGTCCACCCTTTATTCCAAACATTTTTAATTTAGAAAAAACATAAGTATTTTCAAATATTTACAATGTACAAGTTGCCTTGTAAACAATACACAACATTTGCAAATATTATATTAAGAAATATACACTTTTATTTTCAAATATCATCCCTTAAAAATATTGTGGCCACATGAGCAAGAACATAAATTAATTACAATTTCAAGGGATTAATCTGCAGTATTTATTGGAATTTGGAATGATAATTTTAAAGAAGAAAACATGAGTAGGGGACACTTTGATTTCTCTTAACGTATCGTTCAGAATACTTTTCACCGTCTGTCGGTCCTCCCTGGAGATGTTTGTCTTGAGTTTCAGTAGAGCGGACACGCGTTTTTCACTGGAAAGAAATGGACACGATTCGATAAATGACAGGTTATTCTAAAATGGCATCGATCTTTTGGTCTGGACTTTATACTCGTCCTGATAAAGTGGGGATACGAGGAGGCCAGTGTGACGACTTGCATCTGTATGGCCGGAACATCCTGGAGGCTCAACACTCCCGCAATCATGTCCAGGTATTCCTTCAGCCAGTTTTCTTTGGACCCCTGCACACACATGTTTTAATAAGCTTTTAATTATCTCTTTGAAAAGTTAAATTAAATGTTTTTTTTATATTGAAAAGTTGAATTTATTTTAATTGAAAAATCTTTTTCAATAATTAGTATATTTAAAGGTAAGTAAGTAAGTAAGTGTTATTTGTAAAGCGCTTTTCGAGGCTAGACCATGAATAGCTCTTAAAGTAAGAACCAGAAATTTCAAATTGATCTTGAAAGAAACTGGCAGCCATTGAGAAACTGACAGCCATTGAAGAGTTTTAAGGATTGGAGAAATGTGAGTTCTTCTACTAGAGTGGGTCAGAATTCTTACAAAAATGTATTGCATGAAACCAAACACACCCTGTTTCATTTTACAATATCGGTTTTCATGGCATCAATCATAATGTCATCAGCAAAGGGACAATGAAATCCCGCGAGATTCTGGCGATAACTGAGGACGAGAGGATACACTCAACATATACAGGGAGTGCAGAATTATTAGGCAAATGAGTATTTTGACCACATCATGCTCTTTATGCATATTGTCTTACTCCAAGTTGTATAGGCTCGAAAGCCTACTCCCAATTACGCATATCAGGTGATGTGCATCTCTGTAATGAGAAGGGGTGTGGTCTAATGACATCAACACCCTATATCAGGTGTGCATAATTATTAGGCAACTTCCTTTCCTTTGGCAAAATGGGTCAGATGAGGGACTTGACAGGCTCCAAAAAGTCAAAAATAGTGAGATATCTTGCAGAGGGATGCAGCACTCTTAAAATTGCCAAGCTTCTGAAGCGTGATCATTGAACAATCAAGCGTTTCATTCAAAATAGTCAACAGGGTCGCAAAAAGCATGTGTAGAAAAACCAAGGCGCAAAATAACTGCCCATGAACTGAGAAAAGTCAAGCATGCAGCTGCCAAGATGCCACTTGCCACCAGTTTTGCCATATTTCAGAGCTGCAACATCACTGGAGTGCCAAAAAGCACAAGGTGTGCAATACTCAGAGACATGGCCAAGGTAAGAAAGGCTGAAAAACGACCACCACTGAACAAGACACACAAGCTGAAACGTCTACTTGTAGACTGGGCCAAGAAATATCTCAAGACTGATTTTTCTAAGGTTTTATGGACTGATGAAATGAGAGTGAGTCTTGATGGGCCAGATGGATGGGCCCGTGGCTGGATCGGTAAAGGGCAGAGAGCTCCAGTCCGACTCAGACGCCAGCAAGGTGGAGGTGGGGTACTGGTATGGGCTGGTATCATCAAAGATGAGCTTGTGGGGCCTTTTCGGGTTGAGGATGGAGTCAAGCTCAACTCCCAGTCCTACTGCCAGTTTCTGGAAGACACCTTCTTCAAGCAGTGGTACAGGAAGAAGTCTGCATCCTTCAAGAAAAACATGATTTTCATGCAGGACAATGCTCCATCATTGCTGGCAAGAAAGGGTCTAAAAGAAGAAAAACTAATGACATGGCCTCCTTGTTCACCTGATCTGAACCCCATAGAGAACCTGTGGTCCCTCATCAAATGTCAGATTTACAAGGAGGGAAAACGGTACACCTCTCTGAACGTGTCTGGGAGGCTGTGGTTGCTGCTGCACGCAATGTTGATCGTGAACAGATCAAAACACTGACAGAATCCATGGATGGCAGGCTTTTGAGTGTCCTTGCAAAGAAAGGTGGCTATATTGGTCACTGATTTGTTTTTGTTTTGTTTTTGAATGTCAGAAATGTATATTTGTGATTGTTGAACTGTTATATTGGTTTCCCTGGTGAAAATAAATAATTATAATGGGTATATATTTGTTTTTTGTTAAGTTGCCTAATAATTATGCACAGTAATAGTCACCTGCACACACAGATATCTTCCTAAAATAGCTAAAACTAAAAAAGCCCTGCTCCAACTTCCAAAAATATTCAGCTTTGATATTAATGAGTGTTTTGGGTTAATTAAGAGCATGGTTGTTGTTCAATAATAAAATTAATCCTCAAAAATACAACTTGCCTAATATTTCTGCACTCCCTGTAAAGGTCATTTATATTATAGTTCAATTGGTAGCCTTTTAAATAACTATAAATATAATGAATGTTTATGTTTTGTTTAGGCTACGATTAAAAATAAAAAAAGAAATCAGAAAATGTATTTTTGAATTATTGGAATTAAAATATCAAACTCTACAGTAAAAAAACAATTAATTAATTTTGAAAGTATTCAAAAAATTGTAACCACAAAATCAACCTTTCGATATATACACATTATTGAATTCAATTATTTAAAAGAAACAATTAAATGCTTAAACAACAACATTTCAATAAAAACAAGTTTAAGGTTAAATTCAACATATTCTAATGTCACTGAACTACGTCCATAGTTTCACCACAGTTTCTCACCTGATCACTGAACCAACGTTGTAAAGTGTCGGCGTCGCTCGTCACTCTGTCGAAGGCCTCCTGCTGCTGAGCCCGACTCCTCAGCTTCACGTCTCCCTTCAGCAGCCGTCTGACGTATTCCACCGTCACCTCCTGGTGCAGCTGTCCGATCAACTCCTGAAGACACGGATCATGAGTCTTAGCTTGTGAAAACCTTTTTTTTTTTAGCTCTTTTTTATTACCTGGTGAGAAGATTCAGGGGATGATCATCTTGTCGAACGTTGACGAGTGCAGCCAATCGTGGGTTCCAAGCTTTCTGTGGTTTGGCTGGGGCGACACAAGTGATGGATTTTTATTTTGATCACCTGTACGTCTGTTATTGACACTCACCTTGAGCGCCTGGTGGACCGGGCTCAGTAGGAACTGGTGCGCCGATTGTTTCATGTCGGCCAGGACGCTCATGCATCTCTCTCGAACGTCGTCCAGGATCATGGAGCTCTTCTTCAAAATAAAATCCCTGCAGACACATGACAGTTGAGTCACATGACCACCTCGCGGTCACACCCTGAAGTCGGAGGCTCCACCTGAATTGTTGAATCCATCCGAGGTTGGCTTTGATGAACGGTTTTCTGCTCCACTTGTTTTGCTTCATGACGTCCTCCTGGAAGTCCTTGAAACTAAAACATTAATTCATTTGAATCTTTTTTCTTTTGACGTGAGAGACGTTACCTGCACAGCGAGTTGCTCAGTTCAAGTTATACACTGGACCTTCTCTCTATCACCCACGACCATTCCCGCTGAGGTCAGCATTCCGTTGATGAGCTGAAGTGTGAAAATGAAGTCATGGTTTGAAACGTTACCGCTACTAGATTTAGCCAAAAGAATCCTTTTTTTTCAAATACCTGAATGATGTCATAGGACATGGTGAAGCTTCCGTCCTTCTTTGTCGGCTCGCTTTTCCACGATTCCCTCGCTTCCGCCAGGACTTGACTGATGAACGTCGTCATCTCTGCCTGATCAAACCAAAAAAAGCTTGATACGTTATCAATCACGAGTTATGATTAAATCCTACAATCTTAGGTGTATAAATAGAAAAGTGTTAAAGATCAACCGAGACATCTTATCTATAAAAACATTTGTTCCAAAGGTTGTTAAAGTCATAATACGTAAGTTTGAAAAAAAAAATGTTGGCTCCCCCTGTGTCAGAAAAATATAACTGCAATGCTGTCAAATCAGTCAACCATGCCTGTTCAAAATGACAACAATCGAACAGAAAATACATTTGAAAAAAAAAGGTTTTAAGAAAGAACTTTTTTTTAAATACTTTTTTAATTTGTAGGTATTTTAACTGTGTATTGTTTTGTTGTTTAAGCGCTTTGTGACCCTGGTTTATGGAATAGGGAAATTCAGATTTTTTAATTATTGGAATCAAAATATCAAACTCTATATGTAAAAAAAACAATTCATTAACTGTGAAAGTATTTTTAAAAATGTATTAAATAATTCAATAACTTTGTGTAGTTTTGTCTCTCAGGACAAACCTGATGATGAATGAATAATGAATGGAAATTACTTTTGTCTTGCCCATCAAAGTTGTCTTCAATGAAACGATTCACTAGTTACTAAATTAAGTCATATTGTAAGGGGTGGAGTCAATTTATACAACTTATATTTATAATAAACAAATGGTAAATTACATGTTTTTTCTTGTCTTGGCCACCTGAAACAAAATAACAATGCTTGGAAAATGTTTGTTTTTTTATCTTATTCTTCAATAATGTTTTACAAGCTTATATTACTGTGTAGTTAATGTGTAAATATACCTGTTGTTTGCTCAGGTACTGCTCCTGCAGCGACGCCACCATGTGGTCAGGCAGCAGACTTCCTAGACCTTCAAAGTTGATCTCTGGCGCCAAAAGAGGGTTCTTAAACAGTCTTATAGAATAAGAAGATTATATTGATAAATATAAAATCACTTTAATTTCCAGTTAAAAACAAAGAAGGAAGTTCAAGGTAGGAATAGCATTGGTGGGGAGTTGGACGGGCAACTTACCCAGGATAATAGTCAGTGACCCATCAGCAGCAGGAACTTGCAGTCCTCATCCCCCAGCCCGAACTCTGCAATCTCCTCCAAGCCTTTGCTCATTTACTGGTGGTACAGCTCGGCATAGAACTGACAGATGTCCATCTCCGGAGGGTAGCAGCTCTTGACCACCTTCACGACCGTCAGCAGGTCCTCCTTCATCTGCAGGCCCATGCTGTGGATCTTCGCCTGGAGGCAGTTCTGCTTCACCGGACTGCTGAGACCGACGGGTTCTCCATTCGCTCCTCCACCAGGCTGGTGAGCACTTGGTCGTGTTGTTGCCTCCATCTGCTCTGCCTCCAGGATGGCGCCGACCCGGCCATTTGATCCACCAGTTGGTCCTGCTCCTCCTGCAGCTGGACTGCTTTCACGGCGGACACTAACACGGCCGCTTCTTGTTCCCCCTTCAGAGACTCTTGGTCTATATGGTCTGGATCACGAGAGTCTCCAGGATTTTCTGGTCCGAAACAAGCTTGAGGACTTTTTTGTCTTCCTCTGATTGACCAAACAGAAGCTTCTCTTTGTCCACCAGCTGAAGTGCTGCCTCGTAAAAGTGAGATTGCTCCAGGTCTTGGTCAAAAGAGACGACTGGAAGAGAAACAAATAAGTGGTTAGATATTGAGCGTTCCTTCTGACCTTTGCTGACTGGCCATATTTTGGGGAACCTCCAACCTCCGGCTGGGCTTCCCTCTGGGATCGGTGGCACGTGTGACGCCGCTGACCTTGACCGGAGCCTCATTCAAGCCGTTTGCTCTGCAGGAAAACCATAATACAGCGTTTAAATGACAAAAGGGTTTTTTCCATTCATACATGATTTTTTCTTACACTTCTGAATATTTTAAGATGCTGAACAATCATTTTTAAGAACAAAAAAACCCATTATTTGCCATTTTTTAACCTCATCTAGAGCCTGATATTTAATTATTGGCACTAAACTGACAAACATTATCAACTTCAACTTCTATCCTCAGCCAGATTTTATGTTAAAATACATTTACATTTACACAGAAATTCAAAACACATTGTTAACGCAAACATCCTACTCACCAGATTTGTTCGTTTTGAGAGGATTCTCTTCCAAGCAGCCTTTGGCTGATGTGAGCTCCTGGAAGTTACAGTCGGGGAAATAACTCTCTGGTCCTCTGAGCGTTGGAGGATTTCTGAGGCTACAGGCTCCTCCCACTTTCCTCCCACCCCTTGCGTGCACACACCCACGCACTCATCGTACTTTCACCTTCACTTTTGTCTCGTTGTTTGCACAAGCATGCTTCTAGTTTTCATGCGGCACCTTCATTCCAGGGCAGCAACATTTGGATGACTTTGCCAGGTGTTATTGTGAATAAAGGTCACAATTTAAATCCAAGTCAAAGTTTCAGGTCAAACAAAAATTCAATTAATTAATTTCATGCAAGGTCAATAAAAAAACTTTCTTTTCAAGATATCTTTGCATTTATTTTCCTTATTATTTTTGATTTATCTTCGTTTTAGCTTCATGTCATTTTATTACTTCATTTTCATTCAAATTTCGTTTTTTATATTGAGGGGCATTTTTATCCGTCTGAGACTCGGTTTAGAGCCTCTACCCTCAAAGAAGTTAACCTTGACTTGACTTTTCACTTTGATTTAAAAAATAAATCAAAATATCTTCATAGTCGTTTCTCCTTTCAACCTTTTAGAAAATGAAAATAAAACGAGACAAAACTGAAAAGATGTTCCACAGTGTAGTCGGTTTCAAAATAACTTTTAAAAAGTGAACAAATATGCAGTGGTGGAGGTTGTTCACCTTGACCCTGAGACAACACAAGGGATACCACAAACACATTTGTTTTAGGGCCTTCGGGGTCACCTTGACCCCCAGACAACACTAGTTCAAATTCCCTTTCTGGAGACTCTAATTATCTCCATGAACAAAATAAAAATCAAATCATAGCTTTTTATCCATTATATTGTAAATCTAAATAAACAAGGATCAAAAATGAATGATTTGAAAATTATACCTTCAGGGTAATATTATAATCATAGTTATTATATTCAAAAGTTAATACATCTAAAATGCACTTTTTATTTTTATTTGACCGAAAAAGAGAAAATATTGTGTATGAAAATATATATTTATTGACTAGTTTCAGTGCTGGAGAAGCTAATAATATGTAGCGGGTCCCAGCAGGGCCTTCGCTGACAGATATGATAATCCTGGAATTACAATGGACATGAACGACACCGGACCACAAGTGCTCATGAACCAAGTCTCTTGGATTATCTTTATTCACATATTTTCATTAAACTGCAATCGTGACTCTTCCTTTGTTCTTTTTCTTTTGCATTAGCAATGGTTTAAAAACCACTTTTCAAAGTACATTTACATAAATGTCATTTTCCTTTGAAAACAAACCATGTCTTTTAATCACTAATCATTTTCTTGTTATCAATCATTCCTTCACTTCCAACATACACCCTTCATTCTTTCATCAAGAATAATAATCGTACATTATGTACAGTAGATGCCATAAGTGAACACTTAATAAAACAAAATGAATCTCTTTTGCAGTTTAACTCGCCAAAACGGTATAACATATTTATTTCTGCGCGTGCTTTCAACCAGGGCGGCTCCTATAACTGGTCTGAACTTGCAGTCATGCTAGCATGCTACATATACTCCACACAATACTTTTCACACTTCATAGCACACAAATGCACAATTCAGACTCACACACCACACACACACGACTATTTTAACATATTAAATATTACCGCACAAAAGTCAAGGAGTCAAAAGAAAAATACACACAGAAGCATTTAACTACGGCCACGGACGCCATTTTAGTAATCGCCACGATCATGAACCGCAGCACTTTCTATGTTCACACACATAACTGTCATATCAAAAATCCTTATAAACAGTTTAAAGTAAGAGGAATTAAAGAAAGAGTTCTTAACCAACCTGGAATTACAATGGACATAAACGACACCGGACCACAAGTGCTCATGAACCAAGTCTCTTGGGTTTCACTTGTGCGAAGTATTGCCATGAATACCGTCGCCCGCAAGTGCTGCCACCTTGTGTCCGTTTTCTGCATGGCATTGCACATTTATCTTTATTACACCCTCTTAGTGGGACTAAACAACAAACCAAAAAGTGACAGAAAACATTATATAATAATATCTAAACAAAACACTTTTGTGAGTATCACAAATACATTTAAAATCTCACCAAGGATGAAAACTAGATTTGTTAAAATGAATGATGAATATATTTAAATATAATCTTTATGTCAACAATTTAAATAATAAATATCTATATCAATTTAAAAGAGCCAATACTATGATAAAAAGTGGGTTTGTATCCAGACATTTATACTCAACAGTGTCAAAGGTCGAGCCTGGGAGCAGGAAGTTGATGCAGATTTGACAGACAGTCATTGTTGAGAGAGAGAGGCAGGCGATGAGAATCACTGCGTGAGGAAGGTAACGTTAGCCGACAACAACTTGTTAAATATATCATTTGGATTTTGATTTGAGTGGAACTCCTGTATAACTCCTAGATGGATATCAGAAAGTCCGCAGCAGGGATAAAGCAATGAGGAATGAGAGGTGGGTGAAGTCCTAGCTAGCTAGACAACATAAGTGTGTCTTAAGTTAATGCTAAGTTAGCTTTAACGTCATTCCTTCTATCAATATGTGAATAAAGATAATCCAAGAGACTTGGTTCATGAGCACTTGTGGTCCGGTGTCGTTCATGTCCATTGTAAGTAAGTAAGTAATTCTTATTTGTATAGCGCTTTTCCAGACCAGGGTCACAAAGCGCTTAAACAATCAAAACAATGTTCAATAAAGTATATATTTTAAAGATCAAGATAAAACTGATAACACAACAGGAGTTCCAGAAAATCAAGGAAAAGCCTGAACAAATAAAAACGTCTTAAGATGTTTATTAAAGGAGTCAGTAGACTCCATCAAGCACAAAGAGAGAGGAAGATTGTTCCAAAGCTTAGGAGCAACAGCCTGAAAAGATTTCTCCCCTCTGGTTCTGAACCTTGTGCGAGGAACCATAAGTAGATTCTGATCCACAGACCTCAGAGCCCGAGCTGGGGTGTAAGGCTGGATCAGATCAGTGATGTAAGGAGGAGCCTGACCATGAATAGTTCTGAAAGTAAGAACCAGAATTTTAAAGTTTATCCTAAAAGAAACTGGAAGCCAGTGAAGAGTTTTAAGGATCGGAGAAATGTGAGTTCTTCTACTTGAGCGGGTTAGAATTCTCGCTGCAGAGTTCTGAATCAACTGCAGGCGAGACAGCTCCTTCTTGTTAAGACATGGAAACAAACTGTTACAATAGTCCAGACGAGAAGAAACAAACGCATGGATTACAAGCTCCAGATCATGTTCCGACAACATTTTCCTAAGTTTAGAGATTTTTATCAGTTGAAGGAAACAGTTTCTGGTTCCAGGATTATCATATCTGTCAGCGAAGGCCCTGCTGGGACCCGCTACATATTATTAGCTCCTCCAGCACTGAAACTAGTAAATAAAAATATATTTTCAAACCCCATATTTTCTCTTTTTCGGTCAAATAAAAAAAAAGAAGAAAAAGTGCATTTTATGTATGATGTATTCATATATTTAATTTAACTTTTCAAAGAGATAATTAAAAGCTTATTGAAACATGTGTGTGCAGGGGTCCAAAGAAAACTGGCTGAAGGAATACCTGGACATGATTGCGGGAGTGTTGAGCCTCCAGGATGTTCCGGCCATACAGATGCAAGTCGTCACACTGGCCTCCTCGTATCCCGACCTCAGGTACCAAAATACAAACTTTATCAGGACGAGTATAAAGTCCAGACCAAAAGATCGATGTCATGCTAGAATAACCTGCCATTTATCGAATCGTGTCCATTTCTTTCCAGTGAAAAACACGTGTCCGCTCTACTGAAACTCAAGACAAACATCTCCAGGGAGGACCGACAGACGGTGAAAAGTATTCTGAACGATACGTTAAGAGAAATCAAAGTGTCCCCTACTCATGTTTTCTTCTTTAAAATTATCATTCCAAATTCCAATAAATACTGCAGATTAATCCCTTGAAATTTTAATTAATTTTTGTTCTTGCTCATGAGGCCACAATATTTTTTTTTTTAGAAGAGAGAACGGGTTGTCTTGCATTTCATTTTTAAAATCAAGAGAAAGGGAAAATGTCCCATATCCTGCCCGTGTGCCTTCAAATTGAAGTTTTATTAGTTTCCTTGGTCTAAAAATCAAGTTCAAGTCTGTCTTTTGGAATATCTTACTGCTCAAAGCACAGTCTTATTAAAAAGGGAAAATACATAAGGTTTAAAATATTGCTTCTGGCGCCGCCAAGTGTCCCTAAAGTGTAGCTGCCGGCCACAACATACTATGCATTTGTTTACAAAACAAGATAAATTCTCTTGTTGAGTCAGTTTAAAAGATTATCATTAAGAAAAACAGGAGTTCTAATGTCATGTGCCGAGGTGTCAAATGAATGTTGTTATTGACGCACCGTTCTAGAACAATACCTGGACGTCATCAATGTAAGATGTACTGCCTTCTCAGCCAACTTGTTTCCTTGTTTTTATTTACTATGAATGATGGCTGAACCGAGACGAGTTGGCGAAGACTTCAGAAGCAGAAGTTACTGTAAACACGTCCGCTGAGAATCACCGCTGCAGGGAAAAGGAGGAGAGGAAAAGCCCTCTGAAGGACAGGGAATGGCCCCACATTCCAGTCATGGTCCATAAAAATAGTTTCCTATTTATTTTATTAATTTATCTTAAAATATGACAGTCCTGGATTAAGAGTTAGCCACTTAGCATTTAGCTTGCTAGCTCTTTATACGGGACCTCTGTTGAACTTTTAGTGTATATTTAAACTCATAAACGAGGGAAACGTCTACTTCTTTGTAACAAGATGGCCCCAGATTTCTCTTTTAATTTCTGCATAAAGAGTATAAAGAGTTAAACTTTCAGACACATGCTACATGTTTAAAACAGACCATTTATTAGTTCATAATTTTCTTTCCTGTTTTTGTAAAATATACTTTATAGGACTATTAGCTGTTTAGCATTCAGTTTATCCGTCAAACAGAGTTTTATTTTGGCGGGACACGTCCCGTAAATGGCTCTATAAACAATAAAGGTTCTCGAGCCCTGATGTAGACAACATCATCTGCTGCATTCAAAAAGACTTTTTGATTAAAAATAATTTATTTACACTCAACATATGTACAGCAGTTAAAACAGCGGCTTTAGATGATAAGATTCTTCTTCTTTCTCTCCCTCTTGTGTTTCCTTCCCTGCACACAGAGAAACAAAAAGATTAATAAAACACTTACCAAAAGAGAAAGAGAGAAAATAAAGTGATTTACATAATTGTTGCCCGCCGACCAGTCTGGGTGTTTCTCGGCGTGCATTCTTCTCTCATCCTTTGCCATCCCATAGTAAAAATCCTTGTCTGGAGACGACAACTTCCGCCACTGTAGAAACAGGGAAAACAGGTCGTCAAACAAGAGCTTTTCGGACTTGTTCAAATCTGGCTGTGTTCTAGACACTCACCATGTGCCCCAGGATGGTGTTGGTCTCGGCACTATCTTTCGGCTTCATGGTGTTTTTTACCATCTGCCTGTTCTCCCTCATGAACACCATGAAGGCGTTCGCTGGTCTCTTGACGTACGGTCTGGCCCCACAGCATCTGGTGGAACATCATATCATTGCCATTAGATCTATGTTATGAGTTAAGTGTGCATTTAGATGAATCAAACGTGAGGACTAACGTGGAAGAGCAGGCCTGAGGCGGAGAAGGAGCGCGGCTGGAGGTCGACCTGATGTTCTGATTGTTGCTAGAATAAAAAGGAAAGTTAATTTCAAGACGATATTTAAGACGTGGAGTTGGATATGAACATGTGTGATACTTACAAAAAGACGAGCGGGCTCATGACTTCCACAGCTGGTGGCGGCTGAACCCAGAACCCTGGGGGGACTCCACTGTTGACCCAAGTCAACCCAGCTGGGACTTGATGGTAGTGCCTTAGTGTGTTCTCTGACAGCACTCGTCCAAACGATGGAACCGTCGTGGCTCCACATTGGAAGGGTTTGGTTTCAGGGGCCGTCGTCATCTTGAACTCTGAGGTCAAGTCCTTCTCCAACTGCTCGACATCAACCTCTTCAATGAGTTTGAGCAAGAGCAGATCGTCGTGAGCAGCAGAGTCCAAATCAGGAGCAGACGGAAGGTCCCCGATCATGGACAGGAACGTGGAGTGGACTGTGTCCGACTCCATGCTTGGATCAGTCCAATCGGACGAGAAGCTGCTCAGATCGATAGTGACGAGGTCCATCGTTGAAATCATCTGTACAAAAAAAGTCATTTATAATTCTTTAAGAAATATAATTAAATTATAATTAAAACATAAACCTTAACTGTTGAAACAACACTTTCTAGGCAACGTGTATTATGTATTATGGATTATTGTGATGTTACTAACATTGATCTGTGGTAATAAACTGTACAATAATTTTCCTACTTGTACAAATAAATACATTTATAATGTAATTAAGTTACTGCCTAATTCAAACGAGTCATTTACATTTAAATTACGTTAAAAGTAGTTTTTATTGACATGTGTGTTGAGTGACGTTGGATCAGTTGTGGGATTGTTAGCAAAAATGTGGCTAAAGCAGAACTATGATGGACTCAATTGGAAAAGGTGATACTTACCGAAGGTCCGATGCGAAATACGGTAAATCCAGGTGGAAATTACATTTTATATCGCTTCGATAAAGACGCATTAAAGGCCTCGTGTACGTCATCATTGACGCAGGTTCAGGTGTCAGCCAATCAGAAGCGAGCGTTCGTCCACTTGCAGGTGTCATCGCCGGCATGTTTTCGTACATCGGTGAGGACTCGATGTTCCGTGAGTGACCGTTTTTTGTTGTTTATTTGTTTCATTTCTTAAAAGATTTGTTTGTTACCTTCTCTTCGAAGTTTTTGATTCAAGTTTGTACTTGTCACGCGGCTAACACTAAAACTAGCCGTTACACTTGTCAACGTTGACCACGACAACCTTTTTATCCTGTTGAGATCCTTGTGTCGCTACACGGGGAAATAAACATCTCACTATCGTCGATATGGTTTAATTAATCTATCAATTTGGCTTATTATTTTCGAAGCTTATTCGTTTATTTAATCCCACCTCTGTAGCATGACGTTAGCATGTAGCTAAGCTAATGCCGCCTTATTTCACCTATTTTTTCGCACATGTGTCACTCACTACCAGAACCTAGTAGATAAAGATTAGTTAATAAACAACGATTGTGATTGAATTTTTCATTATTACTCGAAAACAACTTATTTAGGAGTAGTTTTCCGTTTTTCCCCGTTTTGTTTTTCTAATGGTGTCCAGCAGGGGGCAGTATCTCTGGTGTGACGCTAAAGTTTAAACCCAATTTACTTAATTAAATCTTGTTTTTTATTATATTCATGTTTTTGGTGCTGTTTCTTATTGTTAAATAATGTTTGTTTTTTACTATTATTTAAAGAATAGTGTCGCTACTCTCAGTCTGAAACGTGTTATGTCCATAAAGATCATTATTATTAATAATCATTGAGAAGCTCGAAAAGAACATGTGAGGAAATATCGTATTTGGTAATAACTTTTTATCCATCTATTACACATTTTTACATCATTTGGCTGCAGCAAACATAGATTAAAAATGTAAAATGACTTCATTTTCAATTTCACGTAGAGAAACCAAACAGGAACACAACAAATTAGAACCGATTGAAGATCCAAATGTTTTTTTTTTATAAAATAAGAATAACTAAACATGAGGAAAAAGTTGTTGTTGTTGAGAAGAAATGTCTATTTTCTGTTTTGTATTTACTTAATTATCCATTTACCATGAAACCTGAAAATTGAATCTTGTTTTTAATCATATTCCTTTTTGGTGCTGTTCTGGGTGCTGCTGCTCTCCTGCAGAAGATCCTGGAGGTGGATATAAATCTGCCGGTGGTAAAGGTCGAGCAGATGACCCGCCGCTCCTGATTCCATTTCTGGCGTCAGTCTCACAAGCTTAGTTTGAACGTCAGTCTGAACAGCTAGTAGATGCTTTTCAAGGTTCGTATCATCTTTCACTTCCATCCCTTTGAACTGTTGATCCACAAATGTGTCAATGACTTTTATTTCCTCCTTAGGATCTTCATCATCTGATAGTAGAAATCCTTGTCCTGCGACGACAACTTCCGCCACTGTAGAAACAGGAAAACAGGTTGTCAAACAAGAGCTTTTGGGACTTGTACAAATCTGGCTGTGTTTTAGACACTCACCATGTGCCCCAGGATGGTGTTGGTCTCTGCACTGTCTTTAGGCTTCATCGTGTTTTTCACTTTCTCCCTGTTCTCCCTCATGAACACCATGAAGGCGTTCAGGGTCTCTTGACGTAGGGTGGTTTTTTGCCACAACCGCATCAGATCATTGACAACATTAGATCAATTTTATGAGTGAAGGTTGCATTTTTGGAAAAGTAAAAAAAGCGAGAGAACTAACTGGGAAGTGCAGGCCGGAGGAAGAGAAGGAGCGAAGCCGGAGGTCGGCTGGACGTTCTGGTTGTTGCTGGAATGAGATAGAAAATGATATTTAGAATCAGAATTAATATTAAAAAATGTACAAAAAGGAGACAAAGCTTGTGTGACACTTACAAAAAGGCGAGAGGGTTCATGGTTGGCACTGCTGGAACATTCTGGAGACACAAACACAAAGAAGGTCATGAACAGCTACTACATCAACAGTTGACAGTTGATCAGCCACTGACCTGCTGTTGGAAAACAACGTGTTGTTCGTACGTGTTTCCATGTAAGAAGGGATGAGCCATCATCGGTGGAAGCTGCACCCAGAACCCCGGGGGGGCGCCAACGTCGATCCATATCCCTCCTGTCTGGACCGGATGGTTCTGCCCGACAGTGTTCTCCGACAGCACCGGTCTATACGACACGGCACTGTCGGGGCTCCACATTGTAGCGGGTTGATGTCGTACGTTGTCGTGTCGACAAGTCCGGAGGTCGAGTCTTTTCGTGGCTCCAGGGCCTCGACTTCATCGAGGAGTTTCATCAACTCCTCAAAGTCAATTTGAGGAGCAGAGTTGGAATCCGACGGAAGATCCCCGAACATTTCCTGGAGCGTTGAGAGGACAGTGTCCAACTCTTCGCTGGGATCGGTCCACGCCGGAGAGAAACGGCTCGGATTCGGAACAACGAAGTCCATCGTGGAAAGCATCTGTGAAATAGTTAGAAAATGTCATTTATAATTCTTTAATAAATACTCTGAGCAGAAACGTGTCTTTACCTTCTTCAGACGTCTGGAGATACAAGGTGTAAAATATTCTGTTGAACCTGAGATGAAGACAGAAAAAGGAAATTAAAAATATTGCCAGTGGCTCATAAATTAAAGTGTAAGGTGCTAATTTGACAAGGTTTATATTTAACACTTAATGAATGAACAGTTGAGAGCAGCTAGAAATGCAGTATATGTTGTCAGGTGCATTATTATGGGCTGTTTATGATCCAATCCACTGATAAAAATCTAAATATTACATGGATTAACACAAAAAACAATGGATAAATATTTATTATTACAGTTCAGATGTCATTTTGAAAATATATTAAGGTAATAATTCAATCACATGACTTGTTTAATGTTGTTTTTTTATTTTAAAGTAATCAACTTGAATTCATTTTGACACACTTACAGTCTTTATAATTTATTTCAACCTAATACTGGGGAAATTGACCATTTATAGTAAATAAACACATACAGTGTATCTTTATTGATAAATAAGTACAAATAAGTTTCAGATCAAATATTTTTTAACCAAAATTAAAACATAAACCTTAACTGTTGAAACAACACTTTCTAGGCAACATGTATTATTGTGATGTTACTATGATCTATCTATGGTAATAAACTGTACAATTATTTTCCTACTTGTACAAATAAATACATTTATATTTATAATATCTCTTGCTGTTTTAATAAACATGTCAAAGTAATTAAGTTAATGCGTAATTCAAACGACTCATATACATTTAAATTACATTAAAAGTATATATACCATATATATATGGTATATATATACCATCTCTAGCCTCATATCTGCAGGTGGCGTAGTTTAAAGTAACTTACTACTTCAACCAGGTGTCACCTCTCAGTGTCTACTCTCTGTGTCATCTCTCCCTGAAGCCCATCAACTTCCATCTCTCTGCCTCTGCACTACCACTTAGTCTGAAGCAACATGAAAATATTACTGTTTATAAATATACAAATATGTACATAGTTCACATTTTTTATGGTCTTCAGTTTTCCCATGGAATTATAATAACAGCGAAAGCTGCTCTGTTTACAAAGTTATCCCATCCTTCCTTGTGACAAAAAAGTCACCTGATCAAAATGCATTCTGTAAGAAACTGACAGTTTTTTCTTTTTTCCTCATATTCCTCATCAAATGACTGATGCAAAAAAAAGAAGGAAAACATTGGGACATCATTCATTGATAGTCAACTCACCTCCGCTTTTGCTCATCAACTTTCATCTCTCCCAGTAACTGTTGTTCCGCTTTGTCTAGACAAACAAACCATGTCTTTTAATCACTAAAAAAACTGTTATTATAATTCCATGGGAAAACTGAAGACCATAAAAAATTTGAACTATGTACATATTTGTACGTTAATAAACAGTAATGTTTTCATGTTGCTTCAGACTAAGTGGAGCGGAGTGCAGAGGCAGAGAGATGGAAGTTGATGGGCTTCAGAGAGAGATGTCACAGAGAGTAGACACTGAGAGGTGACACCTGGTTGACGTAGTAAGTTACTTTAAACTACCCCACCTGCAGATTTGAGGCTAGAGATGGCAACACCGAGCAGCAAGCTGTGTGTGTCCGTTATTTAGCTAAAGGGAGTGTGAAGGAGGCCTTTATTGTGTCGACGTGATATAAAATGCATCAGACCTTCGGTAAGTATCACCTTTTCCAATTGAGTCCATCTTAGTTCTGCTTTAGGCACTTTTTTGCTAAAAAATCCCACAACTGATCCAACGTCACTCAACACACATGTCAATAAAAACTACTTTTAATGTGATTTTGAATGTATATGAATCGTTTGAATTACGCAATAACTTTATTACTTTGACATGTTAACTAAAACAGCAAGAAATATTATAAATATAAATGTATTTATTTGTACAAGTAGGAAAATAATTGTACAGTCTATTACCCCAGATCATTGTTAGTAACATTCCAATAATACACGTTGCCTAGAAAGTGTTGTTTCAACAGTTAAGGTTTATGTTTTAATTTTGGTTAAAAAATATTTGATCTGAAACTTATTTGTACTTATTTATCAATAAAGATCCACTGTATGTGTTTATTTACTGTAAATGGTCAATTTCCCCAGTATTAGGTTGAAATAAACTATAAAGACTGTAAGTGTGTGAAAATTAATTCAAGTTGATTACTTTAAAATAAAAAAACAACATTAAACAAGTCATGTGATTGAATTATTAGCCTAATATATTTTCAAAATGACGTGAACATTTATCCATTGTTTTTTGTGTTAATCCACATAATATTTCGATTTTTATCAGTGGATTGGATCATAAACAGCCCATAATAATGCACCTGACAAGATATACTGCATTTCTAGCTGCTCTCAACTGTTTGTTCATTAAGTGTTAAATATAAACCTTGTCAAATTAGCACCTTACACTTTAATTTATGAGCCATTGGCAATATATTTTAAATTTCTTTTTCTGTCTTCATCTCAGGTTCAACAGAGTATTTTACACCTTGTATCTCCAGACGTCTGAAGAAGGTAAAGACACGTTTCTGCTCAGAGTATTTATTAAAGAATTCTAAATGACATTTTCAAACTATTACACGGATGATTTCCACGATGGACTTCGTTGTTCCGAATCCGAGCAGTTTCTCTCCGGCGTGGACCCTCAACGCTCCAGGAAATATTCGGGGATCTTCCGTCAGATTCCAACTCTGCTCCTCAAATTGACTTTGAGGAGTTGATGAAACTCCTCGATGAAGTCGAGGCCCTGGAGTCACCGGTGCTGTCGGAGAACACTGTCGGGCAGAACTATCCGGTCCAGACAGGAGGGAGATGGATCGACGGTGGCGCCCCCCCCCCCCCCCCCGGGGTTCTGGGTGCAGCTTCCACCGATGATGATTCATCCCTTCATACATGGAAACACGTACGAACAACACGTTGTTTTCCAACAGCAGGTCAGTGGCTTTTCAACTGTCAACTGTTGATGTAGTAGCTGTTCATGACCTTCTTCGTGTTTGTGTCTCCAGAATGTTCCAGCAGTGCCAACCATGAACCCTCTCGCCTTTTTGTAAGTGTCACACAAGTTTTGTCTCCTTTTTGTACATTTTTTAATATTAATTCTGATTCTAAATATCATTTTTCTATCTCATTCCAGCAACAACCCACACTTAACTCATAACATAGATCTAATGGCAATGATCTGATGTTCCACCAGATGCTGTGGGGCCAGAAAACCCTATGTCAAGAGACCACCGAACGCCTTCATGGTGTTCATGAGGGAGAACAGGGAGAAAGTGAAAAACACGATGAAGCCTGAAGATGCAGAGGCCAACACCCTCCTGGGGCACATGGTGAGTGTCTAAAACACAGCCAGATTTGTACAAGTCCGAAAAGCTCTTGTTTGACGACCTGTTTTCCTGTTTATACAGTGGCGGAAGTTGTCGTCGCAGGACAAGGATTTCTACTATCAGATGATGAAGATCCTAAGGAGGAAATAAAAGTCATTGACACATTTGTGGATCAACAGTTCAAAGGGATGGAAGTGAAAGATGATACGAACCTTGAAAAGCATCTACTAGCTGTTCAGACTGACGTTCAAACTAAGCTTGTGAGACTGACGCCAGAAATGGAATCAGGAGCGGCGGGTCATCTGCTCGACCTTCACCACCGGCAGATTTATATCCACCTCCAGGATCTTCTGCAGGAGAGCAGCAGCACCCAGAACAGCACCAAAAAAGGAATATGATTAAAAACAAGATTCAATTTTCAGGTTTCATGGTAAATGGATAATTAAGTAAATACAAAACAGAAAATAGACATTTCTTCTCAACAAAAACAACTTTTACCTCATGTTTAGTTATTCTTATTTTATGAAAAAAAACATTTGGATCTTCAATCGGTTCTAATTTGTTGTGTTCCTGTTTGGTTTCTCTACTTAAAATTGAAAATGAAGTAATTTTACATTTTTAATCTATGTTTGCTGCAGCCAAATGATGTAAAAATGTGTAATAGATACATAAAAACTTTTTACCGAATACGATCTTTCCTCACATGTTCTTTTCGAGCTTCTCAATGATTATTAATAATAATGATCTTTATGGACATAACACGTTTCAGACTGAGAGTAGCGACATTATTCTTTAAATAATAGTAAAAAACAAACATTATTTAACAATAAGAAACAGCACCAAAAACATTAATATAATAAAAAACAAGATTTAATTAAGTAAATTGGGTTTAGACTTTGGCGTCACACCGAGGTACTGCCCCCTGCTGGACACCATTTGAAAAACAAAACGGAAAACTACTCCTAAATAAGTTGTTTTCGAGTAATAATGCAAAATTCAATTACAATCGCTGTTTATTAACTAATCTTTATCTACTAGGTTCTGGTAGTGAGTGATACATGGGCGAAAAATTAGGTGAAATAAGGCGGCATTAGCTTAGCTACATGCTAACGTCATGCTACAGAGGTTGGATTAAATAAACGAATAAGCTTCGAAAATAATAAGCCAAATTGATAGATTTATTAAACCATATCGACGATAGTGAGATGTTTATTTCCCCGTGTAGCGACACAAGGATCTCAACAGGATAAAAAGGTTGTCGTGGTCAACGTTGACAAGTGTAACGGCTAGTTTTAGTGTTAGCCGCGTGACAAGTACAACCTTGAATCAAAAACTTCGAAGAGAAGGTAACAAACAAATCTTTTAAGAAATGAAACAAATAAACAACAAAAAACGGTCACTCACGGAACATCGAGTCCTCACCGATGTACGAAAACATGCCGGCGATGACACCTGCAAGTGGACGAACGCTCGCTTCTGATTGGCTGACACCTGAACCTGCGTCAATGATGACGTACACGAGGCCTTTAATGCGTCTTTATCGAAGCGATATAAAAGGTAATTTCCACCTGGATTTACCGTATTTCGCATCGGACCTTCGGTAAGTATCACCTTTTCCAATTGAGTCCATCTTAGTTCTGCTTTAGCCACATTTTTGCTAACAATCCCACAACTGATCCAACGTCACTCAACACACACGTCAATAAAAAATACTTTTAATGTAATTTAAATGTAAATGACTCGTTTGAATTAGGCAGTAACTTAATTACTTTAACATGTTAATTAAAACAGCAAGAGATATTATAAATATAAATGTATTTATTTGTACAAGTAGTACAATTATTGTACAGTTTATTACCACAGATCATTGTTAGTAACATCACAATAATACACGTTTCCTAGAAAGTGTTGTTTCAACAGTTAAGGTTTATGTTTTAATTTTGGTTTAAACATATTTTATCTGATCAATAATCTGTTGTACAGATGATTTCAACAATGGACCTCGTCACTATCGATCTGAGCAGCTTCTCGTCCGAGTGGACTGATCCCAGCACGGAGTCGGACACAGTCCACTCCACGTTCCTGTCCATGATCGGGGACCTTCCGTCTGCTCCTGATTTGGACTCTGCTGCTCAAGACGATCTGCTCTTGCTCAAACTCATTGAAGAGGTTGATGTCGAGCAGTTAGAGAAAGACTTGACCTCAGAGTTCAAGATGACGACGGCCCCTGAAACCCACCCCTTCCAATGTGGAGCCACGACGGTTCCATCGTTTGGACGAGTGCTGTCAGAGAACACACTAAGGCACTACCATCAAGTCCCAGCTGGGTTGACTTGGGTCAACAGTGGAGTCCCCCCAGGGTTCTGGGTTCAGCCGCGACCAGCTGTGGAAGTCATGAGCCCGCTCGTCTTTTTGTTAGTGTCACACATGTTCATATCCAACTCCACGTCTTAAATATCGTCTTGAAATTAACTTTCCTTTTCATTCTAGCAACAATCAGAACATCCAGAAGACCTCCAGCCGCGCTCCTTCTCCGCCTCAGGCCTGCTCTTCCACGTTAGTCCTCACGTTTGATTCATCTAAATGCACACTTAACTCATAACATAGATCTAATGGCAATGATATGATGTTCCACCAGATGCTGTGGGGCCAGACCGTACGTCAAGAGACCAGCGAACGCCTTCATGGTTTTCATGAGGGAGAACAGGCAGATGGTAAAAAACACCATGAAGCCGAAAGATAGTGCCGAGACCAACACCATCCTGGGGCACATGGTGAGTGTCTAGAACACAGCCAGATTTGAACAAGTCCGAAAAGCTCTTGTTTGACGACCTGTTTTCCCTGTTTCTACAGTGGCGGAAGTTGTCGTCTCCAGACAAGGATTTATACTATGGGATGGCAAAGGATGAGAGAAGAATCCACGCCGAGAAACACCCAGACTGGTCGGCGGGCAATAATTATGTAAATAACTTTATTTTCTCTCTTTCTCTTTTGGTAAGTGTTTTGTTAATCTTTTTGTTTCTCTGTGTGCAGGGAAGGAAACACAAGAGGGAGAGAAAGAAGAAGAATCTTATCATCTAAAGCCGCCGTTTTAACTGCTGTACATATGTTGAGTGTAAATAAATTATTTTTAATCAAAAAGTCTTTTTGAATGCAGCAGATGATGTTGTCTACATCAGGGCTCGACAACCTTTATTGTGTAAAGAGCCATTTACGGGTCGTGTCCCGCCAAAATAAAACTCTGTTTGACGGATAAACTGAATCCTAAAAAGCTAATAGTCCTATAAAGTATATTTTACAAAAACAGGAAAACTTATTAAACTTATTAAATTTGAAGGAACACTTGCAGGATATGAGAAATTGTCCCTTTCTCTTGTCCCTTGATTTTAAAAATGAAACGCAAGACAATCCGTTCTCTTTTCTAAAAAAAAAAAAAGTCCACCCTTTATTCCAAACATTTTTAATTTAGAAAAAACATAAGTATTTTCAAATATTTACAATGTACAAGTTGCTTTGTAAACAATACACAACATTTGCAAATATTATATTAAGAAATATACACTTTTATTTTCAAATATCATCCCTTAAAAATATTGTGGCCACATGAGCAAGAACATAAATTAATTACAATTTCAAGGGATTAATCTGCAGTATTTATTGGAATTTGGAATGATAATTTTAAAGAAGAAAACATGAGTAGGGGACACTTTGATTTCTCTTAACGTATCGTTCAGAATACTTTTCACCGTCTGTCGGTCCTCCCTGGAGATGTTTGTCTTGAGTTTCAGTAGAGCGGACACGCGTTTTTCACTGGAAAGAAATGGACACGATTCGATAAATGACAGGTTATTCTAAAATGGCATCGATCTTTTGGTCTGGACTTTATACTCGTCCTGATAAAGTTTGTATTTTGGTACCTGAGGTGGGGATACGAGGAGGCCAGTGTGACGACTTGCATCTGTATGGCCGGAACATCCTGGAGGCTCAACACTCCCGCAATCATGTCCAGGTATTCCTTCAGCCAGTTTTCTTTGGACCCCTGCACACACGTGTTTTAATAAGCTTTTAATTATCTCTTTGAAAAGTTAAATTAAATGTTTTTTTTATATTGAAAAGTTGAATTTATTTTAATTGAAAAATCTTTTTCAATAATTAGTATATTTAAAGGTAAGTAAGTAAGTAAGTGTTATTTGTAAAGCACCTTTCGAGGCTAGACCATGAATAGCTCTTAAAGTAAGAACCAGAAATTTCAAATTGATCTTGAAAGAAACTGGCAGCCATTGAGAAACTGACAGCCATTGAAGAGTTTTAAGGATTGGAGAAATGTGAGTTCTTCTACTAGAGTGGGTCAGAATTCTTACAAAAATGTATTGCATGAAACCAAACACACCCTGTTTCATTTTACAATATCGGTTTTCATGGCATCAATCATAATGTCATCAGCAAAGGGACAATGAAATCCCGCGAGATTCTGGCGATAACTGAGGACGAGAGGATACACTCAACATATAAAGGTCATTTATATTATAGTTCAATTGGTAGCCTTTTAAATAACTATAAATATAATGAATGTTTATGTTTTGTTTAGGCTACGATTAAAAATAAAAAAAGAAATCAGAAAATGTATTTTTGAATTATTGGAATTAAAATATCAAACTCTACAGTAAAAAAACAATTAATTAATTTTGAAAGTATTCAAAAAATTGTAACCACAAAATCAACCTTTCGATATATACACATTATTGAATTCAATTATTTAAAAGAAACAATTAAATGCTTAAACAACAACATTTCAATAAAAACAAGTTTAAGGTTAAATTCAACATATTCTAATGTCACTGAACTACGTCCATAGTTTCACCACAGTTTCTCACCTGATCACTGAACCAACGTTGTAAAGTGTCGGCGTCGCTCGTCACTCTGTCGAAGGCCTCCTGCTGCTGAGCCCGACTCCTCAGCTTCACGTCTCCCTTCAGCAGCCGTCTGACGTATTCCACCGTCACCTCCTGGTGCAGCTGTCCGATCAACTCCTGAAGACACGGATCATGAGTCTTAGCTCGTGAAAACCTTTTTTTTTTTAGCTCTTTTTTAATACCTGGTGAGAAGATTCAGGGGATGATCATCTTGTCGAACGTTGACGAGTGCAGCCAATCGTGGGTTCCAAGCTTTCTGTGGTTTGGCTGGGGCGACACAAGTGATGGATTTTTATTTTGATCACCTGTACGTCTGTTATTGACACTCACCTTGAGCGCCTGGTGGACCGGGCTCAGTAGGAACTGGTGCGCCGATTGTTTCATGTCGGCCAGGACGCTCATGCATCTCTCTCGAACGTCGTCCAGGATCATGGAGCTCTTCTTCAAAATAAAATCCCTGCAGACACATGACAGTTGAGTCACATGACCACCTCGCGGTCACACCCTGAAGTCGGAGGCTCCACCTGAATTGTTGAATCCATCCGAGGTTGGCTTTGATGAACGGTTTTCTGCTCCACTTGTTTTGCTTCATGACGTCCTCCTGGAAGTCCTTGAAACTAAAACATTAATTCATTTGAATCTTTTTTCTTTTGACGTGAGAGACGTTACCTGCACAGCGAGTCGCTCAGTTCAAGTTATACACTGGACCTTCTCTCTATCACCCACGACCATTCCCGCTGAGGTCAGCATTCCGTTGATGAGCTGAAGTGTGAAAATGAAGTCATGGTTTGAAACATTACCGCTACTAGATTTAGCCAAAAGAATCCTTTTTTTTCAAATACCTGAATGATGTCATAGGACATGGTGAAGCTTCCGTCCTTCTTTGTCGGCTCGCTTTTCCACGATTCCCTCGCTTCCGCCAGGACTTGACTGATGAACGTCGTCATCTCTGCCTGATCAAACCAAAAAAAGCTTGATACGTTATCAATCACGAGTTATGATTAAATCCTACAATCTTAGGTGTATAAATAGAAAAGTGTTAAAGATCAACCGAGACATCTTATCTATAAAAACATTTGTTCCAAAGGTTGTTAAAGTCATAATACGTAAGTTTGAAAAAAAAAATGTTGGCTCCCCCTGTGTCAGAAAAATATAACTGCAATGCTGTCAAATCAGTCAACCATGCCTGTTCAAAATGACAACAATCGAACAGAAAATACATTTGAAAAAAAAAGGTTTTAAGAAAGAACTTTTTTTTAAATACTTTTTTAATTTGTAGGTATTTTAACTGTGTATTGTTTTGTTGTTTAAGCGCTTTGTGACCCTGGTTTATGGAATAGGGAAATTCAGATTTTTTAATTATTGGAATCAAAATATCAAACTCTATATGTAAAAAAAACAATTCATTAACTGTGAAAGTATTTTTAAAAATGTATTAAATAATTCAATAACTTTGTGTAGTTTTGTCTCTCAGGACAAACCTGATGATGAATGAATAATGAATGGAAATTACTTTTGTCTTGCCCATCAAAGTTGTCTTCAATGAAACGATTCACTAGTTACTAAATTAAGTCATATTGTAAGGGGTGGAGTCAATTTATACAACTTATATTTATAATAAACAAATGGTAAATTACATGTTTTTTCTTGTCTTGGCCACCTGAAACAAAATAACAATGCTTGGAAAATGTTTGTTTTTTTATCTTATTCTTCAATAATGTTTTACAAGCTTATATTACTGTGTAGTTAATGTGTAAATATACCTGTTGTTTGCTCAGGTACTGCTCCTGCAGCGACGCCACCATGTGGTCAGGCAGCAGACTTCCTAGACCTTCAAAGTTGATCTCTGGCGCCAAAAGAGGGTTCTTAAACAGTCTTATAGAATAAGAAGATTATATTGATAAATATAAAATCACTTTAATTTCCAGTTAAAAACAAAGAAGGAAGTTCAAGGTAGGAATAGCATTGGTGGGGAGTTGGACGGGCAACTTACCCAGGATAATATTCAGTGACCCATTGCAGCAGGAACTTGCAGTCCTCATCCCCCAGCCCGAACTCTGCAATCTCCTCCAAGCCTTTGCTCATTTACTGGTGGTACAGCTCGGCATAGAACTGACAGATGTCCATCTCCGGAGGGTAGCAGCTCTTGACCACCTTCACGACCGTCAGCAGGTCCTCCTTCATCTGCAGGCCCATGCTGTGGATCTTCGCCTGGAGGCAGTTCTGCTTCACCGGACTGCTGAGACCGACGGGTTCTCCATTCGCTCCTCCACCAGGCTGGTGAGCACTTGGTCGTGTTGTTGCCTCCATCTGCTCTGCCTCCAGGATGGCGCCGACCCGGCCATTTGATCCACCAGTTGGTCCTGCTCCTCCTGCAGCTGGACTGCTTTCACGGCGGACACTAACACGGCCGCTTCTTGTTCCCCCTTCAGAGACTCTTGGTCTATATGGTCTGGATCACGAGAGTCTCCAGGATTTTCTGGTCCGAAACAAGCTTGAGGACTTTTTTGTCTTCCTCTGATTGACCAAACAGAAGCTTCTCTTTGTCCACCAGCTGAAGTGCTGCCTCGTAAAAGTGAGATTGCTCCAGGTCTTGGTCAAAAGAGACGACTGGAAGAGAAACAAATAAGTGGTTAGATATTGAGCGTTCCTTCTGACCTTTGCTGACTGGCCATATTTTGGGGAACCTCCAACCTCCGGCTGGGCTTCCCTCTGGGATCGGTGGCACGTGTGACGCCGCTGACCTTGACCGGAGCCTCATTCAAGCCGTTTGCTCTGCAGGAAAACCATAATACAGCGTTTAAATGACAAAAGGGTTTTTTCCATTCATACATGATTTTTTCTTACACTTCTGAATATTTTAAGATGCTGAACAATCATTTTTAAGAACAAAAAAACCCATTATTTGCCATTTTTTAACCTCATCTAGAGCCTGATATTTAATTATTGGCACTAAACTGACAAACATTATCAACTTCAACTTCTATCCTCAGCCAGATTTTATGTTAAAATACATTTACATTTACACAGAAATTCAAAACACATTGTTAACGCAAACATCCTACTCACCAGATTTGTTCGTTTTGAGAGGATTCTCTTCCAAGCAGCCTTTGGCTGATGTGAGCTCCTGGAAGTTACAGTCGGGGAAATAACTCTCTGGTCCTCTGAGCGTTGGAGGATTTCTGAGGCTACAGGCTCCTCCCACTTTCCTCCCACCCCTTGCGTGCACACACCCACGCACTCATCGTACTTTCACCTTCACTTTTGTCTCGTTGTTTGCACAAGCATGCTTCTAGTTTTCATGCGGCACCTTCATTCCAGGGCAGCAACATTTGGATGACTTTGCCAGGTGTTATTGTGAATAAAGGTCACAATTTAAATCCAAGTCAAAGTTTCAGGTCAAACAAAAATTCAATTAATTAATTTCATGCAAGGTCAATAAAAAAACTTTTTTTTCAAGATATCTTTGCATTTATTTTCCTTATTATTTTTGATTTATCTTCGTTTTAGCTTCATGTCATTTTATTACTTCATTTTCATTCAAATTTCGTTTTTTATATTGAGGGGCATTTTTATCCGTCTGAGACTCGGTTTAGATCCTCTACCCTCAAAGAAGTTAACCTTGACTTGACTTTTCACTTTGATTTAAAAAATAAATCAAAAGATCTTCATAGTCGTTTCTCCTTTCAACCTTTTAGAAAATGAAAATAAAACGAGACAAAACTGAAAAGATGTTCCACAGTGTAGTCGGTTTCAAAATAACTTTTAAAAAGTGAACAAATATGCAGTGGTGGAGGTTGTTCACCTTGACCCTGAGACAACACAAGGGATACCACAAACACATTTGTTTTAGGGCCTTCGGGGTCACCTTGACCCCCAGACAACACTAGTTCAAATTCCCGTTCTGGAGACTCTAATTATCTCCATGAACAAAATAAAAATCAAATCATAGCTTTTTATCCATTATATTGTAAATCTAAATAAACAAGGATCAAAAATGAATGATTTGAAAATTATACCTTCAGGGTAATATTATAATCATAGTTATTATATTCAAAAGTTAATACATGTAAAATGCACTTTTTATTTTTATTTGACCGAAAAAGAGAAAATATTGTGTATGAAAATATATATTTATTGACTAGTTTCAGTGCTGGAGAAGCTAATAATATGTAGCGGGTCCCAGCAGGGCCTTCGCTGACAGATATGATAATCCTGGAATTACAATGGACATGAACGACACCGGACCACAAGTGCTCATGAACCAAGTCTCTTGGATTATCTTTATTCACATATTTTCATTAAACTGCAATCGTGACTCTTCCTTTGTTCTTTTTCTTTTGCATTAGCAATGGTTTAAAAACCACTTTCAAAGTACATTTACATAAATGTCAATTTTACAATTTTCCTTTGAAAACAAACCATGTCTTTTAATCACTAATCATTTTCTTGTTATCAATCATTCCTTCACTTCCAACATACACCCTTCATTCTTTCATCAAGAATAATAATCGTACATTATGTACAGTAGATGCCATAAGTGAACACTTAATAAAACAAAATGAATCTCTTTTGCAGTTTAACTCGCCAAAACGGTATAACATATTTATTTCTGCGCGTGCTTTCAACCAGGGCGGCTCCTATAACTGGTCTGAACTTCATAGCACACAAATGCACAATTCAGACTCACACACCACACACACACGACTATTTTAACATATTAAATATTACCGCACAAAAGTCAAGGAGTCAAAAGAAAAATACACACAGAAGCATTTAACTACGGCCACGGACGCCATTTTAGTAATCGCCACGATCATGAACCGCAGCACTTTCTATGTTCACACACATAACTGTCATATCAAAAATCCTTATAAACAGTTTAAAGTAAGAGGAATTAAAGAAAGAGTTCTTAACCAACCTGGAATTACAATGGACATGAACGACACCGGACCACAAGTGCTCATGAACCAAGTCTCTTGGGTTTCACTTGTGCGAAGTATTGCCATGAATACCGTCGCCCGCAAGTGCTGCCACCTTGTGTCCGTTTTCTGCATGGCATTGCACATTTATCTTTATTACACCCTCTTAGTGGGACTAAACAACAAACCAAAAAGTGACAGAAAACATTATATAATAATATCTAAACAAAACACTTTTGTGAGTATCACAAATACATTTAAAATCTCACCAAGGATGAAAACTAGATTTGTTAAAATGAATGATGAATATATTTAAATATAATCTTTATGTCAACAATTTAAATAATAAATATCTATATCAATTTAAAAGAGCCAATACTATGATAAAAAGTGGGTTTGTATCCAGACATTTATACTCAACAGTGTCAAAGGTCGAGCCTGGGAGCAGGAAGTTGATGCAGATTTGAAAGACAGTCATTGTTGAGAGAGAGAGGCAGGCGATGAGAATCACTGCGTGAGGAAGGTAACGTTAGCCGACAACAACTTGTTAAATATATCATTTGGATTTTGATTTGAGTGGAACTCCTGTATAACTCCTAGATGGATATCAGAAAGTCCGCAGCAGGGATAAAGCAATGAGGAATGAGAGGTAAGTGAAGTCCTAGCTAGCTAGACAACATAAGTGCGTCTTAAGTTAATGCTAAGTTAGCTTTAACGTCATTCCTTCTATCAATATGTGAATAAAGATAATCCAAGAGACTTGGTTCATGAGCACTTGTGGTCCGGTGTCGTTCATGTCCATTGTAAGTTGTTATGTTCTGCGATGCTGAACCCAAGAGCAGACAGAGGCGAAGTTCCAGAGAGTACAAAAGGGGTTTATTGAACGAAGGGGAAGCAGGTAGTTGAAGGGGAAGCCGGAGGGAGAGCGAGATCGGCGAGCTGGAGTGAGGGATCCGAGTTACTGCAGGCAGAGGAACAAAAGTTAGCTGAGGTCCGAAAAAACAACGAGAGACTTCAATACGAGAACGAAGGTAACACATAAACTGAGCCAGTCACGTATAGTTACCACGGTAGAGTAGAGTACGATCTGGCGCCGACCGCGGGGAATCCAAGGGTAGATGAAGGGGGTTGATTGGGGATCAGGAACAGGTGAGTGTGATTGTTGATGAGGACCAGGTGTGAGGTGAGGCGACAGGAGGAGTGGCAGACCAGGGGGAGGGGAACACAGCAGGCTGCTGTGACCACAACAGTACCCCCCCCTCAAGGGACGACTCTAGGCGGCCGAGAGAGAGCTGACGGAGACTGGCTTAAGGCGAGAGACATGGAAGGTGGGGTGAACGCGCATGGCTGGAGGCAGCTTGAGTGTGACAGCTGAGGGGTTGACGATGGACACAATAGGGAAGGGACCAACAAAACGAGGGGTTAGCTTCTTGGAGCCAGTCTTTAGGGGGAGATCCTTTGAGGACAGCCACACCTGTTGGCCCACCCGATAGGCAGGAGCGGGAGCCCGGTGGCGGTCGGCAATGCGCCGGTTCTGCTCGGCGGAGCGCAGCAGAGCGGAGCGTGCGACCCTCCACATCTTGCGGCAACGGCGGAGATGGTGTTGAACCGAGGGGACAGAGATATCCTCCTCCTCGGCGGGAAACAAGGGTGGCTGGTACCCCAGGGAACACTCAAATGGAGACATGCCGGTGGCAGCGCAGGACATGGAATTGTGGGCATACTCAATCCAAGAGAGATGGTCGCTCCATGCAGAGGGGTTGCGCGCAGCCACACAACGAAGTGCAGTCCCCAGGTCCTGGTTAGCTCTCTCAGCCTGCCCATTCGTCTGTGGTTGGAATCCTGAAGACAGGCTGACAGAGGCTCCAAGTGCTTGGCAGAAGGCCTTCCAAACTTGGGAGATGAATTGAGGGCCACGGTCGGAGACGAGGTCAGTGGGAATCCCGTGGAGGCGGACGACATGCTGCACAAGCAGCTGGGCAGTCTCTGTGGCACTAGGGAGCTTGGGGAGGGCAATGAAGTGAACTGCCTTAGAAAATCTGTCCACCACCGTTAGGATCACAGTGTGGCCCCTAGAGGGAGGAAGACCGGTCACAAAGTCCAGGCCGATGTGAGACCAGGGCCGACCAGGAACGGGAAGGGGACGTAGCAGACCAGCAGGAGCTTGATGGGAGGACTTGGCCCGAGCACAAACCGTGCAGGCGAGCACGAATGCCCGAGTGTCGGCGTCCATCGCTGGCCACCAAAAGTACCTCTTCAGGAGGGACAGGGTGCGGACCACGCCAGGGTGACAGGCGAAGCGTGATGTGTGGACCCACACCAGAACTTGGGAGCGAACCGCACTGGGCACGAAGAGACGGTTAGGAGGACCATTACCCGGATCTGGTTCTGTGACTTGGGCTTCCCGGATGAGGGACTCAATTTCCCAGGTGACGGCAGCGATCCGGAGGCAAGAAGGGGAGAGGATCGTGTCAGGGGAGGCCGGTGCGTCCTCAGGGTTGAACTGACGAGAGAGGGCATCAGGCTTGACGTTACGGGAACCCGGACGGTAAGTGAGGGTGAAATTAAATCGCCCAAAAAAGAGGGCCCATCGCGCTTGGCGGGAATTAAGACGCTTCGCTGTCTGGATGTAGGACAAGTTCTTGTGGTCCGTCCAAACCACGAACGGTTGTTCAGCCCCCTCAAGCCAGTGGCGCCATTCCTCCAACGCCAATTTCACAGCCAACAACTCTCTGTTACCAACATCATAGTTGCGCTCAGCAGGTGCCAGCCGCCGAGAGAAAAACGCGCAGGGGTGAATCTTCTCGTCAGAGGCAGAGCGCTGGGTAAGGACTGCCCCCACCCCTGTGTCAGACGCATCGACCTCCACGATGAATTGCCTGGAGGGGTCAGGTTGGATGAGAATGGGGGCAGACGAGAAAAGTCTCTTTAGATCAGAGAAGGCAGTCTCCGCCTCGGGTGACCAGGCAAATGGGAGGGCAGGAGAGGTGAGACGAGTGAGAGGGGCTGCAACCCTGCTGTAGTTCCGGATGAACCTCCGGTAGAAGTTAGCAAACCCCAGAAACTGCTGCAGTTTCTTGCGGGAATTGGGGATGGGCCAGTCTGTCACCGCACTGACCTTCTCGGGGCAGGTCCTCACTTGTCCACTCGCTACGATGAACCCAAGGAAGGATACCGAGGTGACACTGAACTCACACTTCTCGGCCTTAACATAGAGTTTGTTCTCCAACAGCCGCTGAAGAACTTGTCGGACGTGCTGGCAGTGCTCCTCCTCGTTCCGAGAAAAAATAAGTATGTCGTCCAGATAGACAAAAACCGAGCGGTTGAGAAAGTCCCTGAGGACGTCATTTACAAGGTTCTGGAACACTGCAGGGGCATTAGAGAGACCGAAGGGCATGACCAGGTATTCGAAATGGCCAAGGGGGGTGTTAAAAGCAGTCTTCCACTCATCCCCTTCACGGATGCGCACCAGGTGGTAGGCATTGCGTAGGTCCAATTTTGAGAAGACTGTAGCGCCCTGCAGTGGCTCGAATGCGGAACTGATGAGGGGCAGGGCATACTTGTTCTTGATCGTAATGTTGTTGAGTCCCCTGAAGTCGATACAAGGACGAAGAGACTTGTCCTTTTTGGAGACGAAAAAGAAGCCAGCACCAACAGGGGAGGAGGAGGGTCTTATGAGGCCAGCCGAAAGAGAATCTTTGATGTACTTCTCCATTGCCTCCCTCTCTGGCCGGGACAAGTTATACAGGCGACTACTGGGCAAGGGGGCGCCGGGGAGGAGATCAATGGGACAGTCATAGGGGCGATGAGGGGGCAGGGTGAGCGCACGACACTTGCTAAACACCTCTCCTAGGTCATGATAGGCTGGGGGAACCAAGGAGAGGTCGGGGGGTACTTGGGGCGAGGGAACAACTCCCTCTGCTGGAGGTAGTGCAGATTGAAGACATGTGGAATGACAGAAGGTGCTCCAACTCACCACCTTGCCAGACGACCAGTCGAAATGGGGGTTGTGCAGCTTGAGCCAGGGGTAACCCAGGACCAGAGGGGTACGAGGAGACTGGATAACGTGAAACTGAAGTTTCTCATGGCGATTACCAGAAACAATTAATTCCAGGGGCTTGGTACGATGAGTAATAAGGGCCAGGTGGCGGCCATCTAAGGCGTTAGCGTTAAGGGGCGAGGGTAATTTTTCGAAAGTGATGCCAACCTGAGAAGCGAACTTGGCGTCAATGAAGTTTTCGTCCTGAGTCCACCAGGGCGGGTACTGGCAAGGGACGTCCGAGGAACAGAAGAGTGGCATCCAGGAGAGAGCGTGAACCGAGAGGAACGGGGACGGAAGGAGGGTGGCTCAGCAGGGCCCCGAGTCTCACTGACGAACAGGTGGAGATGAGATGTCCGGGTTGTGCACAGTACAAACACACCCCATTCTTTAAACGACGGGACCGCTCAGCTTCGGTGAGACGAGTGCGCCCCAGCTGCATGGGTTCCTCTTCGGGCACAGCACATCTCACGGGGGCAGAGGGGGTAGCCCTCGGGAAGTGTGAGGAATGGATAGTAGAGAGTGCTGGGGATATGGAACTCCCTGTCCTCTCCCTACGCCGCTCACGTAGGCGGTTATCCAGCCGGATAGAAACGGAGATAATTTCGTCCAGAGTCTCAGCCTCCTCCCTAGTAGCCAGCTCATCCTTGATGGACTCACTGAGACCAGAAAGAAAAATCCCACGTAGAGACTTATCATTCCAGCCCGATCTTGCTGCATAAGTCCTAAACTCTACGGAGAACTCAGCTACACTGCGAGAGCCCTGGCGTAAGGAAATAAGGCGTTTGGCGGTGTCCCCTCCCTCCACGGGGTGATCAAAAACCTTCCTCATTTCAGCAACAAAAAGATCAAAATTATCCCTGACTTGAGAATCACTGTCCCATACTGCTGAGGCCCACGCTAAGGCATTCCCCTTAAGTGACCCCATAATGTAAGCTATCTTAGCCTTCTCAGTGGGGTAGGTGAGGGGTTGTTGACTGAAGACTAGGGAACACTGAATCAAAAAGGCCCTGCACGTACCCATGTCCCCGGCGTAGCGTTCGGGCGCAGGAATGAGAGGTTCTCGGGCTCGTGGCAGGTGTGCTGGGGAAGTGGGGGCAGGCGGAGGAGTCGTAAGCAGTCGGGGTTCCGGTGTGTGGGGAACCAATGCATCCAGTTGTGCGGCCATCAGAGTGACTCGGGTGGCGATGTTTTTGAAGGCTTCCATAGCGTCCCGGAGGGCTTGGCTGTGCTCGGCAATCTGAGTGCCTTGAGTGGCGAGAGCTCCGTGGACTTTTGCCATGTCCGCTGGGTCCATCTTGGCCAGATCGTTCTGTTATGTTCTGCGATGCTGAACCCAAGAGCAGACAGAGGCGAAGTTCCAGAGAGTACAAAAGGGGTTTATTAAACGAAGGGGAAGCAGGTAGTTGAAGGGGAAGCCGGAGGGAGAGCGAGATCGGCGAGCTGGAGTGAGGGATCCGAGTTACTGCAGGCAGAGGAACAAAAGTTAGCTGAGGTCCGAAAAAACAACGAGAGACTTCAATACGAGAACGAAGGTAACACATAAACTGAGCCAGTCACGTATAGTTACCACGGTAGAGTAGAGTACGATCTGGCGCCGACCGCGGGGAATCCAAGGGTAGATGAAGGGGGTTGATTGGGGATCAGGAACAGGTGAGTGTGATTGTTGATGAGGACCAGGTGTGAGGTGAGGCGACAGGAGGAGTGGCAGACCAGGGGGAGGGGAACACAGCAGGCTGCTGTGACCACAACAGTAAGTAAGTAAGTAAGTAAGTAAGTAATTCTTATTTGTATAGCGCTTTTCCAGACCAGGGTCACAAAGCGCTTAAACAATCAAAACAATATTCAATAAAGTATATATTTTAAAGATCAAGATAAAACTGATAACACAACAGGAGTTCCAGAAAATCAAGGAAAAGCCTGAACAAATAAAAACGTCTTAAGATGTTTATTAAAGGAGTCAGTAGACTCCATCAAGCACAAAGAGAGAGGAAGATTGTTCCAAAGCTTAGGAGCAACAGCCTGAAAAGATTTCTCTCCTCTGGTTCTGAACCTTGTGCGAGGAACCATAAGTAGATTCTGATCCACAGACCTCAGAGCCCGAGCTGGGGTGTAAGGCTGGATCAGATCAGTGATGTAAGGAGGAGCCTGACCATGAATAGTTCTGAAAGTAAGAACCAGAATTTTAAAGTTTATCCTAAAAGAAACTGGAAGCCAGTGAAGAGTTTTAAGGATCGGAGAAATGTGAGTTCTTCTACTTGAGCGGGTTAGAATTCTCGCTGCAGAGTTCTGAATCAACTGCAGGCGAGACAGCTCCTTCTTGTTAAGACATGGAAACAAACTGTTACAATAGTCCAGACGAGAAGAAACAAACGCATGGATTACAAGCTCCAGATCATGTTCCGACAACATTTTCCTAAGTTTAGAGATTTTTATCAGTTGAAGGAAACAGTTTCTGGTTCCAGGATTATCATATCTGTCAGCGAAGGCCCTGCTGGGACCCGCTACATATTATTAGCTCCTCCAGCACTGAAACTAGTAAATAAAAATATATTTTCAAACCCCATATTTTCTCTTTTTCGGTCAAATAAAAAAAAAGAAGAAAAAGTGCATTTTATGTATGATGTATTCATATATTTAATTTAACTTTTCAAAGAGATAATTAAAAGCTTATTGAAACATGTGTGTGCAGGGTTCCAAAGAAAACTGGCTGAAGGAATACCTGGACATGATTGCGGGAGTGTTGAGCCTCCAGGATGTTCCGGCCATACAGATGCAAGTCGTCACACTGGCCTCCTCGTATCCCGACCTCAGGTACCAAAATACAAACTTTATCAGGACGAGTATAAAGTCCAGACCAAAAGATCGATGTCATGCTAGAATAACCTGCCATTTATCGAATCGTGTCCATTTCTTTCCAGTGAAAAACACGTGTCCGCTCTACTGAAACTCAAGACAAACATCTCCAGGGAGGACCGACAGACGGTGAAAAGTATTCTGAACGATACGTTAAGAGAAATCAAAGTGTCCCCTACTCATGTTTTCTTCTTTAAAATTATCATTCCAAATTCCAATAAATACTGCAGATTAATCCCTTGAAATTTTAATTAATTTTTGTTCTTGCTCATGAGGCCACAATATTTTTTTTGTTTAGAAGAGAGAACGGGTTGTCTTGCATTTCATTTTTAAAATCAAGAGAAAGGGAAAATGTCCCATATCCTGCCCGTGTGCCTTCAAATTGAAGTTTTATTAGTTTCCTTGGTCTAAAAATCAAGTTCAAGTCTGTCTTTTGGAATATCTTACTGCTCAAAGCACAGTCTTATTAAAAAGGGAAAATACATAAGGTTTAAAATATTGCTTCTGGCGCCGCCAAGTGTCCCTAAAGTGTAGCTGCCGGCCACAACATACTATGCATTTGTTTACAAAACAAGATAAATTCTCTTGTTGAGTCAGTTTAAAAGATTATCATTAAGAAAAACAGGAGTTCTAATGTCATGTGCCGAGGTGTCAAATGAATGTTGTTATTGACGCACCGTTCTAGAACAATACCTGGACGTCATCAATGTAAGATGTACTGCCTTCTCAGCCAACTTGTTTCCTTGTTTTTATTTACTATGAATGATGACTGAACCGAGACGAGTTGGCGAAGACTTCAGAAGCAGAAGTTACTGTAAACACGTCCGCTGAGAATCACCGCTGCAGGGAAAAGGAGGAGAGGAAAAGCCCTCTGAAGGACAGGGAATGGCCCCACATTCCAGTCATGGTCCATAAAAATAGTTTCCTATTTATTTTATTAATTTATCTTAAAATATGACAGTCCTGGATTAAGAGTTAGCCACTTAGCATTTAGCTTGCTAGCTCTTTATACGGGACCTCTGTTGAACTTTTAGTGTATATTTAAACTCATAAACGAGGGAAACGTCTACTTCTTTGTAACAAGATGGCCCCAGATTTCTCTTTTAATTTCTGCATAAAGAGTATAAAGAGTTAAACTTTCAGACACATGCTACATGTTTAAAACAGACCATTTATTAGTTCATAATTTTCTTTCCTGTTTTTGTAAAATATACTTTATAGGACTATTAGCTGTTTAGCATTCAGTTTATCCGTCAAACAGAGTTTTATTTTGGCGGGACACGTCCCGTAAATGGCTCTATAAACAATAAAGGTTCTCGAGCCCTGATGTAGACAACATCATCTGCTGCATTCAAAAAGACTTTTTGATTAAAAATAATTTATTTACACTCAACATATGTACAGCAGTTAAAACAGCGGCTTTAGATGATAAGATTCTTCTTCTTTCTCTCCCTCTTGTGTTTCCTTCCCTGCACACAGAGAAACAAAAAGATTAATAAAACACTTACCAAAAGAGAAAGAGAGAAAATAAAGTGATTTACATAATTGTTGCCCGCCGACCAGTCTGGGTGTTTCTCGGCGTGCATTCTTCTCTCATCCTTTGCCATCCCATAGTAAAAATCCTTGTCTGGAGACGACAACTTCCGCCACTGTAGAAACAGGGAAAACAGGTCGTCAAACAAGAGCTTTTCGGACTTGTTCAAATCTGGTTGTGTTCTAGACACTCACCATGTGCCCCAGGATGGTGTTGGTCTCGGCACTATCTTTCGGCTTCATGGTGTTTTTTACCATCTGCCTGTTCTCCCTCATGAACACCATGAAGGCGTTCGCTGGTCTCTTGACGTACGGTCTGGCCCCACAGCATCTGGTGGAACATCATATCATTGCCATTAGATCTATGTTATGAGTTAAGTGTGCATTTAGATGAATCAAACGTGAGGACTAACGTGGAAGAGCAGGCCTGAGGCGGAGAAGGAGCGCGGCTGGAGGTCGACCTGATGTTCTGATTGTTGCTAGAATGAAAAGGAAAGTTAATTTCAAGACGATATTTAAGACGTGGAGTTGGATATGAACATGTGTGACACTTACAAAAAGACGAGCGGGCTCATGACTTCCACAGCTGGTGGCGGCTGAACCCAGAACCCTGGGGGGACTCCACTGTTGACCCAAGTCAACCCAGCTGGGACTTGATGGTAGTGCCTTAGTGTGTTCTCTGACAGCACTCGTCCAAACGATGGAACCGTCGTGGCTCCACATTGGAAGGGTTTGGTTTCAGGGGCCGTCGTCATCTTGAACTCTGAGGTCAAGTCCTTCTCCAACTGCTCGACATCAACCTCTTCAATGAGTTTGAGCAAGAGCAGATCGTCTTGAGCAGCAGAGTCCAAATCAGGAGCAGACGGAAGGTCCCCGATCATGGACAGGAACGTGGAGTGGACTGTGTCCGACTCCATGCTTGGATCAGTCCAATCGGACGAGAAGCTGCTCAGATCGATAGTGACGAGGTCCATCGTTGAAATCATCTGTACAAAAAAAGTCATTTATAATTCTTTAAGAAATATAATTAAATTATAATTAAAACATAAACCTTAACTGTTGAAACAACACTTTCTAGGCAACGTGTATTATGTATTATGGATTATTGTGATGTTACTAACATTGATCTGTGGTAATAAACTGTACAATAATTTTCCTACTTGTACAAATAAATACATTTATATTTATAATATTTCTTGCTGTTTTAATTAACATGTCAAAGTAATTAAGTTACTGCCTAATTCAAACGAGTCATTTACATTTAAATTACGTTAAAAGTAGTTTTTATTGACATGTGTGTTGAGTGACGTTGGATCAGTTGTGGGATTGTTAGCAAAAATGTGGCTAAAGCAGAACTATGATGGACTCAATTGGAAAAGGTGATACTTACCGAAGGTCCGATGCGAAATACGGTAAATCCAGGTGGAAATTACATTTTATATCGCTTCGATAAAGACGCATTAAAGGCCTCGTGTACGTCATCATTGACGCAGGTTCAGGTGTCAGCCAATCAGAAGCGAGCGTTCGTCCACTTGCAGGTGTCATCGCCGTCATGTTTTCGTACATCGGTGAGGACTCGATGTTCCGTGAGTGACCGTTTTTTGTTGTTTATTTGTTTCATTTCTTAAAAGATTTGTTTGTTACCTTCTCTTCGAAGTTTTTGATTCAAGTTTGTACTTGTCACTCGGCTAACACTAAAACTAGCCGTTACACTTGTCAACGTTGACCACGACAACCTTTTTATCCTGTTGAGATCCTTGTGTCGCTACACGGGGAAATAAACATCTCACTATCGTCGATATGGTTTAATTAATCTATCAATTTGGCTTATTATTTTCGAAACTTATTCGTTTATTTAATCCCACCTCTGTAGCATGACGTTAGCATGTAGCTAAGCTAATGCCGCCTTATTTCACCTATTTTTTCGCACATGTGTCACTCACTACCAGAACCTAGTAGATAAAGATTAGTTAATAAACAACGATTGTGATTGAATTTTTCATTATTACTCGAAAACAACTTATTTAGGAGTAGTTTTCCGTTTTTCCCCGTTTTGTTTTTCTAATGGTGTCCAGCAGGGGGCAGTATCTCTGGTGTGACGCTAAAGTTTAAACCCAATTTACTTAATTAAATCTTGTTTTTTATTATATTCATGTTTTTGGTGCTGTTTCTTATTGTTAAATAATGTTTGTTTTTTACTATTATTTAAAGAATAGTGTCGCTACTCTCAGTCTGAAACGTGTTATGTCCATAAAGATCATTATTATTAATAATCATTGAGAAGCTCGAAAAGAACATGTGAGGAAATATCGTATTTGGTAATAAGTTTTTATCCATCTATTACACATTTTTACATCATTTGGCTGCAGCAAACATAGATTAAAAATGTAAAATGACTTCATTTTCAATTTCACGTAGAGAAACCAAACAGGAACACAACAAATTAGAACCGATTGAAGATCCAAATGTTTTTTTTTTATAAAATAAGAATAACTAAACATGAGGAAAAAGTTGTTGTTGTTGAGAAGAAATGTCTACTTTCTGTTTTGTATTTACTTAATTATCCATTTACCATGAAACCTGAAAATTGAATCTTGTTTTTAATCATATTCCTTTTTGGTGCTGTTCTGGGTGCTGCTGCTCTCCTGCAGAAGATCCTGGAGGTGGATATAAATCTGCCGGTGGTAAAGGTCGAGCAGATGACCCGCCGCTCCTGATTCCATTTCTGGCGTCAGTCTCACAAGCTTAGTTTGAACGTCAGTCTGAACAGCTAGTAGATGCTTTTCAAGGTTCGTATCATCTTTCACTTCCATCCCTTTGAACTGTTGATCCACAAATGTGTCAATGACTTTTATTTCCTCCTTAGGATCTTCATCATCTGATAGTAGAAATCCTTGTCCTGCGACGACAACTTCCGCCACTGTAGAAACAGGAAAACAGGTTGTCAAACAAGAGCTTTTGGGACTTGTACAAATCTGGCTGTGTTTTAGACACTCACCATGTGCCCCAGGATGGTGTTGGTCTCTGCACTGTCTTTAGGCTTCATCGTGTTTTTCACTTTCTCCCTGTTCTCCCTCATGAACACCATGAAGGCGTTCAGGGTCTCTTGACGTAGGGTGGTTTTTTGCCACAACCGCATCAGATCATTGACAACATTAGATCAATTTTATGAGTGAAGGTTGCATTTTTGGAAAAGTAAAAAAAGCGAGAGAACTAACTGGGAAGTGCAGGCCGGAGGAAGAGAAGGAGCGAAGCCGGAGGTCGGCTGGACGTTCTGGTTGTTGCTGGAATGAGATAGAAAATGATATTTAGAATCAGAATTAATATTAAAAAATGTACAAAAAGGAGACAAAGCTTGTGTGACACTTACAAAAAGGCGAGAGGGTTCATGGTTGGCACTGCTGGAACATTCTGGAGACACAAACACAAAGAAGGTCATGAACAGCTACTACATCAACAGTTGACAGTTGATCAGCCACTGACCTGCTGTTGGAAAACAACGTGTTGTTCGTACGTGTTTCCATGTAAGAAGGGATGAGCCATCATCGGTGGAAGCTGCACCCAGAACCCCGGGGGGGCGCCAACGTCGATCCATCTCCCTCCTGTCTGGACCGGATGGTTCTGCCCGACAGTGTTCTCCGACAGCACCGGTCTATACGACACGGCACTGTCGGGGCTCCACATTGTAGCGGGTTGATGTCGTACGTTGTCGTGTCGACAAGTCCGGAGGTCGAGTCTTTTCGTGGCTCCAGGGCCTCGACTTCATCGAGGAGTTTCATCAACTCCTCAAAGTCAATTTGAGGAGCAGAGTTGGAATCTGACGGAAGATCCCCGAACATTTCCTGGAGCGTTGAGAGGACAGTGTCCAACTCTTCGCTGGGATCGGTCCACGCCGGAGAGAAACGGCTCGGATTCGGAACAACGAAGTCCATCGTGGAAAGCATCTGTGAAATAGTTAGAAAATGTCATTTATAATTCTTTAATAAATACTCTGAGCAGAAACGTGTCTTTACCTTCTTCAGACGTCTGGAGATACAAGGTGTAAAATATTCTGTTGAACCTGAGATGAAGACAGAAAAAGGAAATTAAAAATATTGCCAGTGGCTCATAAATTAAAGTGTAAGGTGCTAATTTGACAAGGTTTATATTTAACACTTAATGAATGAACAGTTGAGAGCAGCTAGAAATGCAGTATATGTTGTCAGGTGCATTATTATGGGCTGTTTATGATCCAATCCACTGATAAAAATCTAAATATTACATGGATTAACACAAAAAACAATGGATAAATATTTATTATTACAGTTCAGATGTCATTTTGAAAATATATTAAGCTAATAATTCAATCACATGACTTGTTTAATGTTGTTTTTTTATTTTAAAGTAATCAACTTGAATTCATTTTGACACACATACAGTCTTTATAATTTATTTCAACCTAATACTGGGGAAATTGACCATTTATAGTAAATAAACACATACAGTGGATCTTTATTGATAAATAAGTACAAATAAGTTTCAGATCAAATATTTTTTAACCAAAATTAAAACATAAACCTTAACTGTTGAAACAACACTTTCTAGGCAACATGTATTATTGTGATGTTACTATGATCTATCTATGGTAATAAACTGTACAATTATTTTCCTACTTGTACAAATAAATACATTTATATTTATAATATCTCTTGCTGTTTTAATAAACATGTCAAAGTAATTAAGTTAATGCGTAATTCAAACGACTCATATACATTTAAATTACATTAAAAGTATATATACCATATATATATGGTATATATATACCATCTCTAGCCTCAAATCTGCAGGTGGCGTAGTTTAAAGTAACTTACTACTTCAACCAGGTGTCACCTCTCAGTGTCTACTCTCTGTGTCATCTCTCCCTGAAGCCCATCAACTTCCATCTCTCTGCCTCTGCACTACCACTTAGTCTGAAGCAACATGAAAATATTACTGTTTATAAATATACAAATATGTACATAGTTCACATTTTTTATGGTCTTCAGTTTTCCCATGGAATTATAATAACAGCGAAAGCTGCTCTGTTTACAAAGTTATCCCATCCTTCCTTGTGACAAAAAAGTCACCTGATCAAAATGCATTCTGTAAGAAACTGACAGTTTTTTCTTTTTTCCTCATATTCCTCATCAAATGACTGATGCAAAAAAAAGAAGGAAAACATTGGGACATCATTCATTGATAGTCAACTCACCTCCGCTTTTGCTCATCAACTTTCATCTCTCCCAGTAACTGTTGTTCCGCTTTGTCTAGACAAACAAACCATGTCTTTTAATCACTAAAAAAACTGTTATTATAATTCCATGGGAAAACTGAAGACCATAAAAAATTTGAACTATGTACATATTTGTACGTTAATAAACAGTAATGTTTTCATGTTGCTTCAGACTAAGTGGAGCGGAGTGCAGAGGCAGAGAGATGGAAGTTGATGGGCTTCAGAGAGAGATGTCACAGAGAGTAGACACTGAGAGGTGACACCTGGTTGACGTAGTAAGTTACTTTAAACTACCCCACCTGCAGATTTGAGGCTAGAGATGGCAACACCGAGCAGCAAGCTGTGTGTGTCCGTTATTTAGCTAAAGGGAGTGTGAAGGAGGCCTTTATTGTGTCGACGTGATATAAAATGCATCAGACCTTCGGTAAGTATCACCTTTTCCAACTTAGTTCTGCTTTAGGCACTTTTTTGCTAAAAAATCCCACAACTGATCCAACGTCACTCAACACACATGTCAATAAAAACTACTTTGAATGTGATTTTGAATGTATATGAATCGTTTGAATTACGCAATAACTTTATTACTTTGACATGTTAACTAAAACAGCAAGAAATATTATAAATATAAATGTATTTATTTGTACAAGTAGGAAAATAATTGTACAGTCTATTACCCCAGATCATTGTTAGTAACATTCCAATAATACACGTTGCCTAGAAAGTGTTGTTTCAACAGTTAAGGTTTATGTTTTAATTTTGGTTAAAAAATATTTGATCTGAAACTTATTTGTACTTATTTATCAATAAAGATCCACTGTATGTGTTTATTTACTGTAAATGGTCAATTTCCCCAGTATTAGGTTGAAATAAACTATAAAGACTGTAAGTGTGTCAAAATTAATTCAAGTTGATTACTTTAAAATAAAAAAACAACATTAAACAAGTCATGTGATTGAATTATTAGCCTAATATATTTTCAAAATGACGTGAACTGTAATAATAAATATTTATCCATTGTTTTTTGTGTTAATCCACATAATATTTCGATTTTTATCAGTGGATTGGATCATAAACAGCCCATAATAATGCACCTGACAACATATACTGCATTTCTAGCTGCTCTCAACTGTTTGTTCATTAAGTGTTAAATATAAACCTTGTCAAATTAGCACCTTACACTTTAATTTATGAGCCATTGGCAATATATTTTAAATTTCTTTTTCTGTCTTCATCTCAGGTTCAACAGAGTATTTTACACCTTGTATCTCCAGACGTCTGAAGAAGGTAAAGACACGTTTCTGCTCAGAGTATTTATTAAAGAATTCTAAATGACATTTTCAAACTATTACACGGATGATTTCCACGATGGACTTCGTTGTTCCGAATCCGAGCAGTTTCTCTCCGGCGTGGACCCTCAACGCTCCAGGAAATATTCGGGGATCTTCCGTCAGATTCCAACTCTGCTCCTCAAATTGACTTTGAGGAGTTGATGAAACTCCTCGATGAAGTCGAGGCCCTGGAGTCACCGGTGCTGTCGGAGAACACTGTCGGGCAGAACTATCCGGTCCAGACAGGAGGGAGATGGATCGACGGTGGCGCCCCCCCCCCCCCCCCCCCCCCCCCCCGGGGTTCTGGGTGCAGCTTCCACCGATGATGATTCATCCCTTCATACATGGAAACACGTACGAACAACACGTTGTTTTCCAACAGCAGGTCAGTGGCTTTTCAACTGTCAACTGTTGATGTAGTAGCTGTTCATGACCTTCTTCGTGTTAGTGTCTCCAGAATGTTCCAGCAGTGCCAACCATGAACCCTCTCGCCTTTTTGTAAGTGTCACACAAGTTTTGTCTCCTTTTTGTACATTTTTTAATATTAATTCTGATTCTAAATATCATTTTTCTATCTCATTCCAGCAACAACCCACACTTAACTCATAACATAGATCTAATGGCAATGATCTGATGTTCCACCAGATGCTGTGGGGCCAGAAAACCCTATGTCAAGAGACCACCGAACGCCTTCATGGTGTTCATGAGGGAGAACAGGGAGAAAGTGAAAAACACGATGAAGCCTGAAGATGCAGAGGCCAACACCCTCCTGGGGCACATGGTGAGTGTCTAAAACACAGCCAGATTTGTACAAGTCCGAAAAGCTCTTGTTTGACGACCTGTTTTCCTGTTTATACAGTGGCGGAAGTTGTCGTCGCAGGACAAGGATTTCTACTATCAGATGATGAAGATCCTAAGGAGGAAATAAAAGTCATTGACACATTTGTGGATCAACAGTTCAAAGGGATGGAAGTGAAAGATGATACGAACCTTGAAAAGCATCTACTAGCTGTTCAGACTGACGTTCAAACTAAGCTTGTGAGACTGACGCCAGAAATGGAATCAGGAGCGGCGGGTCATCTGCTCGACCTTCACCACCGGCAGATTTATATCCACCTCCAGGATCTTCTGCAGGAGAGCAGCAGCACCCAGAACAGCACCAAAAAAGGAATATGATTAAAAACAAGATTCAATTTTCAGGTTTCATGGTAAATGGATAATTAAGTAAATACAAAACAGAAAATAGACATTTCTTCTCAACAAAAACAACTTTTACCTCATGTTTAGTTATTCTTATTTTATGAAAAAAAACATTTGGATCTTCAATCGGTTCTAATTTGTTGTGTTCCTGTTTGGTTTCTCTACTTAAAATTGAAAATGAAGTAATTTTACATTTTTAATCTATGTTTGCTGCAGCCAAATGATGTAAAAATGTGTAATAGATACATAAAAACTTTTTACCGAATACGATCTTTCCTCACATGTTCTTTTCGAGCTTCTCAATGATTATTAATAATAATGATCTTTATGGACATAACACGTTTCAGACTGAGAGTAGCGACATTATTCTTTAAATAATAGTAAAAAACAAACATTATTTAACAATAAGAAACAGCACCAAAAACATTAATATAATAAAAAACAAGATTTAATTAAGTAAATTGGGTTTAGACTTTGGCGTCACACCGAGGTACTGCCCCCTGCTGGACACCATTTGAAAAACAAAACGGAAAACTACTCCTAAATAAGTTGTTTTCGAGTAATAATGCAAAATTCAATTACAATCGCTGTTTATTAACTAATCTTTATCTACTAGGTTCTGGTAGTGAGTGATACATGGGCGAAAAATTAGGTGAAATAAGGCGGCATTAGCTTAGCTACATGCTAACGTCATGCTACAGAGGTTGGATTAAATAAACGAATAAGCTTCGAAAATAATAAGCCAAATTGATAGATTTATTAAACCATATCGACGATAGTGAGATGTTTATTTCCCCGTGTAGCGACACAAGGATCTCAACAGGATAAAAAGGTTGTCGTGGTCAACGTTGACAAGTGTAACGGCTAGTTTTAGTGTTAGCCGCGTGACAAGTACAACCTTGAATCAAAAACTTCGAAGAGAAGGTAACAAACAAATCTTTTAAGAAATGAAACAAATAAACAACAAAAAACGGTCACTCACGGAACATCGAGTCCTCACCGATGTACGAAAACATGACGGCGATGACACCTGCAAGTGGACGAACGCTCGCTTCTGATTGGCTGACACCTGAACCTGCGTCAATGATGACGTACACGAGGCCTTTAATGCGTCTTTATCGAAGCGATATAAAAGGTAATTTCCACCTGGATTTACCGTATTTCGCATCGGACCTTCGGTAAGTATCACCTTTTCCAATTGAGTCCATCTTAGTTCTGCTTTAGCCACATTTTTGCTAACAATCCCACAACTGATCCAACGTCACTCAACACACACGTCAATAAAAAATACTTTTAATGTAATTTAAATGTAAATGACTCGTTTGAATTAGGCAGTAACTTAATTACTTTGACATGTTAATTAAAACAGCAAGAGATATTATAAATATAAATGTATTTATTTGTACAAGTAGTACAATTATTGTACAGTTTATTACCACAGATCATTGTTAGTAACATCACAATAATACACGTTTCCTAGAAAGTGTTGTTTCAACAGTTAAGGTTTATGTTTTAATTTTGGTTTAAACATATTTTATCTGATCAATAATCTGTTGTACAGATGATTTCAACAATGGACCTCGTCACTATCGATCTGAGCAGCTTCTCGTCCGAGTGGACTGATCCCAGCACGGAGTCGGACACAGTCCACTCCACGTTCCTGTCCATGATCGGGGACCTTCCGTCTGCTCCTGATTTGGACTCTGCTGCTCAAGACGATCTGCTCTTGCTCAAACTCATTGAAGAGGTTGATGTCGAGCAGTTAGAGAAAGACTTGACCTCAGAGTTCAAGATGACGACGGCCCCTGAAACCCACCCCTTCCAATGTGGAGCCACGACGGTTCCATCGTTTGGACGAGTGCTGTCAGAGAACACACTAAGGCACTACCATCAAGTCCCAGCTGGGTTGACTTGGGTCAACAGTGGAGTCCCCCCAGGGTTCTGGGTTCAGCCGCGACCAGCTGTGGAAGTCATGAGCCCGCTCGTCTTTTTGTTAGTGTCACACATGTTCATATCCAACTCCACGTCTTAAATATCGTCTTGAAATTAACTTTCCTTTTCATTCTAGCAACAATCAGAACATCCAGAAGACCTCCAGCCGCGCTCCTTCTCCGCCTCAGGCCTGCTCTTCCACGTTAGTCCTCACGTTTGATTCATCTAAATGCACACTTAACTCATAACATAGATCTAATGGCAATGATATGATGTTCCAACAGATGCTGTGGGGCCAGACCGTACGTCAAGAGACCAGCGAACGCCTTCATGGTTTTCATGAGGGAGAACAGGCAGATGGTAAAAAACACCATGAAGCCGAAAGATAGTGCCGAGACCAACACCATCCTGGGGCACATGGTGAGTGTCTAGAACACAGCCAGATTTGAACAAGTCCGAAAAGCTCTTGTTTGACGACCTGTTTTCCCTGTTTCTACAGTGGCGGAAGTTGTCGTCTCCAGACAAGGATTTATACTATGGGATGGCAAAGGATGAGAGAAGAATCCACGCCGAGAAACACCCAGACTGGTCGGCGGGCAATAATTATGTAAATAACTTTATTTTCTCTCTTTCTCTTTTGGTAAGTGTTTTGTTAATCTTTTTGTTTCTCTGTGTGCAGGGAAGGAAACACAAGAGGGAGAGAAAGAAGAAGAATCTTATCATCTAAAGCCGCCGTTTTAACTGCTGTACATATGTTGAGTGTAAATAAATTATTTTTAATCAAAAAGTCTTTTTGAATGCAGCAGATGATGTTGTCTACATCAGGGCTCGACAACCTTTATTGTGTAAAGAGCCATTTACGGGTCGTGTCCCACCAAAATAAAACTCTGTTTGACGGATAAACTGAATCCTAAAAAGCTAATAGTCCTATAAAGTATATTTTACAACAACAGGAAAACTTATTAAACTTATTAAATTTGAAGGAACACTTGCAGGATATGAGAAATTGTCCCTTTCTCTTGTCCCTTGATTTTAAAAATGAAACGCAAGACAATCCGTTCTCTTTTCTAAAAAAAAAAAAAGTCCACCCTTTATTCCAAACATTTTTAATTTAGAAAAAACATAAGTATTTTCAAATATTTACAATGTACAAGTTGCCTTGTAAACAATACACAACATTTGCAAATATTATATTAAGAAATATACACTTTTATTTTCAAATATCATCCCTTAAAAATATTGTGGCCACATGAGCAAGAACATAAATTAATTACAATTTCAAGGGATTAATCTGCAGTATTTATTGGAATTTGGAATGATAATTTTAAAGAAGAAAACATGAGTAGGGGACACTTTGATTTCTCTTAACGTATCGTTCAGAATACTTTTCACCGTCTGTCGGTCCTCCCTGGAGATGTTTGTCTTGAGTTTCAGTAGAGCGGACACGCGTTTTTCACTGGAAAGAAATGGACACGATTCGATAAATGACAGGTTATTCTAAAATGGCATCGATCTTTTGGTCTGGACTTTATACTCGTCCTGATAAAGTGGGGATACGAGGAGGCCAGTGTGACGACTTGCATCTGTATGGCCGGAACATCCTGGAGGCTCAACACTCCCGCAATCATGTCCAGGTATTCCTTCAGCCAGTTTTCTTTGGACCCCTGCACACACATGTTTTAATAAGCTTTTAATTATCTCTTTGAAAAGTTAAATTAAATGTTTTTTTTATATTGAAAAGTTGAATTTATTTTAATTGAAAAATCTTTTTCAATAATTAGTATATTTAAAGGTAAGTAAGTAAGTAAGTGTTATTTGTAAAGCGCTTTTCGAGGCTAGACCATGAATAGCTCTTAAAGTAAGAACCAGAAATTTCAAATTGATCTTGAAAGAAACTGGCAGCCATTGAGAAACTGACAGCCATTGAAGAGTTTTAAGGATTGGAGAAATGTGAGTTCTTCTACTAGAGTGGGTCAGAATTCTTACAAAAATGTATTGCATGAAACCAAACACACCCTGTTTCATTTTACAATATCGGTTTTCATGGCATCAATCATAATGTCATCAGCAAAGGGACAATGAAATCCCGCGAGATTCTGGCGATAACTGAGGACGAGAGGATACACTCAACATATAAAGGTCATTTATATTATAGTTCAATTGGTAGCCTTTTAAATAACTATAAATATAATGAATGTTTATGTTTTGTTTAGGCTACGATTAAAAATAAAATAGAAATCAGAAAATGTATTTTTGAATTATTGGAATTAAAATATCAAACTCTACAGTAAAAAAACAATTAATTAATTTTGAAAGTATTCAAAAAATTGTAACCACAAAATCAACCTTTCGATATATACACATTATTGAATTCAATTATTTAAAAGAAACAATTAAATGCTTAAACAACATCATTTCAATAAAAACAAGTTTAAGGTTAAATTCAACATATTCTAATGTCACTGAACTACGTCCATAGTTTCACCACAGTTTCTCACCTGATCACTGAACCAACGTTGTAAAGTGTCGGCGTCGCTCGTCACTCTGTCGAAGGCCTCCTGCTGCTGAGCCCGACTCCTCAGCTTCACGTCTCCCTTCAGCAGCCGTCTGACGTATTCCACCGTCACCTCCTGGTGCAGCTGTCCGATCAACTCCTGAAGACACGGACCATGAGTCTTAGCTTGTGAAAACTTTTTTTTTTTTAGCTCTTTTTTAATACCTGGTGAGAAGATTCAGGGGATGATCATCTTGTCGAACGTTGACGAGTGCAGCCAATCGTGGGTTCCAAGCTTTCTGTGGTTTGGCTGGAGCGACACAAGTGATGGATTTTTATTTTGATCACCTGTACGTCTGTTATTGACACTCACCTTGAGCGCCTGGTGGACCGGGCTCAGTAGGAACTGGTGCGCCGATTGTTTCATGTCGGCCAGGACGCTCATGCATCTCTCTCGGACGTCGTCCAGGATCATGGAGCTCTTCTTCAAAATAAAATCCCTGCAGACACATGACAGTTGAGTCACATGACCACCTCGCGGTCACACCCTGAAGTCGGAGGCTCCACCTGAATTGTTGAATCCATCCGAGGTTGGCTTTGATGAACGGTTTTCTGCTCCACTTGTTTTGCTTCATGACGTCCTCCTGGAAGTCCTTGAAACTAAAACATTAATTCATTTGAATCTTTTTTCTTTTGACGTGAGAGACGTTACCTGCACAGCGAGTCGCTCAGTTCAAGTTATACACTGGACCTTCTCTCTATCACCCACGACCATTCCCGCTGAGGTCAGCATTCCGTTGATGAGCTGAAGTGTGAAAATGAAGTCATGGTTTGAAACGTTACCGCTACTAGATTTAGCCAAAAGAATCCTTTTTTTTCAAATACCTGAATGATGTCATAGGACATGGTGAAGCTTCCGTCCTTCTTTGTCGGCTCGCTTTTCCACGATTCCCTCGCTTCCGCCAGGACTTGACTGATGAACGTCGTCATCTCTGCCTGATCAAACCAAAAAAACTTGATACGTTATCAATCACGAGTTATGATTAAATCCTACAATCTTAGGTGTATAAATAGAAAAGTGTTAAAGATCAACCGAGACATCTTATCTATAAAAACATTTGTTCCAAAGGTTGTTAAAGTCATAATACGTAAGTTTGAAAAAAAAAATGTTGGCTCCCCCTGTGTCAGAAAAATATAACTGCAATGCTGTCAAATCAGTCAACCATGCCTGTTCAAAATGACAACAATCGAACAGAAAATACATTTGAAAAAAAAAGGTTTTAAGAAAGAACTGTTTTTTAAATACTTTTTTAATTTGTAGGTATTTTAACTGTGTATTGTTTTGTTGTTTAAGCGCTTTGTGACCCTGGTTTATGGAATAGGGAAATTCAGATTTTTTAATTATTGGAATCAAAACATCAAACTCTATATGTAAAAAAAACAATTCATTAACTGTGAAAGTATTTTTAAAAATGTATTAAATAATTCAATAACTTTGTGTAGTTTTGTCTCTCAGGACAAACCTGATGATGAATGAATAATGAATGGAAATTACTTTTGTCTTGCCCATCAAAGTTGTCTTCAATGAAACGATTCACTAGTTACTAAATTAAGTCATATTGTAAGGGGTGGAGTCAATTTATACAACTTATATTTATAATAAACAAATGGTAAATTACATGTTTTTTCTTGTCTTGACCACATTTTTAAAAAACTAAATTCACTTTATATTATCAAATTTTACAACCTGAAACAAAATAACAATGCTTGGAAAATGTTTGTTTTTTTATCTTATTCTTCAATAATGTTTTACAAGCTTATATTACTGTGTAGTTAATGTGTAAATATACCTGTTGTTTGCTCAGGTACTGCTCCTGCAGCGACGCCACCATGTGGTCAGGCAGCAGACTTCCTAGACCTTCAAAGTTGATCTCTGGCGCCAAAAGAGGGTTCTTAAACAGTCTTATAGAATAAGAAGATTATATTGATAAATATAAAATCACTTTAATTTCCAGTTAAAAACAAAGAAGGAAGTTCAAGGTAGGAATAGCATTGGTGGGGAATTGGACGGGCAACTTACCCAGGATAATAGTCAGTGACCCATTGCAGCAGGAACTTGCAGTCCTCATCCCCCAGCCCGAACTCTGCAATCTCCTCCAAGCCTTTGCTCATTTACTGGTGGTACAGCTCGGCATAGAACTGACAGATGTCCATCTCCGGAGGGTAGCAGCTCTTGACCACCTTCACGACCGTCAGCAGGTCCTCCTTCATCTGCAGGCCCATGCTGTGGATCTTCGCCTGGAGGCAGTTCTGCTTCACCGGATTGCTGAGACCGACGGGTTCTCCATTCGCTCCTCCACCAGGCTGGTGAGCACTTGGTCGTGTTGTTGCCTCCATTTGCTCTGCCTCCAGGATGGCGCCGACCCGGCCATTTGATCCACCAGTTGGTCCTGCTCCTCCTGCAGCTGGACTGCTTTCACGGCGGACACTAACACGGCCGCTTCTTGTTCCCCCTTCAGAGACTCTTGGTCTATATGGTCTGGATCACGAGAGTCTCCAGGATTTTCTGGTCCAAAACAAGCTTGAGGACTTTTTTGTCTTCCTCTGATTGACCAAACAGAAGCTTCTCTTTGTCCACCAGCTGAAGAGCTGCCTCGTAAAAGTGAGATTGCTCCAGGTCTTGGTCAAAGGAGACGACTGGAAGAGAAACAAATAAGTGGTTAGATATTGAGCGTTCCTTCTGACCTTTGCTGACTGGCCATATTTTGGGGAACCTCCAACCTCCGGCTGGGCTTCCCTCTGGGATCGGTGGCACGTGTGACGCCGCTGACCTTGACCGGAGCCTCATTCAAGCCGTTTGCTCTGCAGGAAAACCATAATACAGCGTTTAAATGACAAAAGGGTTTTTTCCATTCATACATGATTTTTTCTTACACTTCTGAATATTTTAAGATGCTGAACAATCATTTTTAAGAACAAAAAAACCCATTATTTGCCATTTTTTAACCTCATCTAGAGCCTGATATTTAATTATTGGCACTAAACTGTCAAACATTATCAACTTCAACTTCTATCCTCAGCCAGATTTTATGTTAAAATACATTTACATTTACACAGAAATTCAAAACACATTGTTAACGCAAACATCCTACTCACCAGATTTGTTCGTTTTGAGAGGATTCTCTTCCAAGCAGCCTTTGGCTGATGTGAGCTCCTGGAAGTTACAGTCGGGGAAATAACTCTCTGGTCCTCTGAGCGTTGGAGGATTTCTGAGGCTACAGGCTCCTCCCACTTTCCTCCCACCCCTTGCGTGCACACACCCACGCACTCATCGTACTTTCACCTTCACTTTTGTCTCGTTGTTTGCACAAGCATGCTTCTAGTTTTCATGCGGCACCTTCATTCCAGGGCAGCAACATTTGGATGACTTTGCCAGGTGTTATTGTGAATAAAGGTCACAATTTAAATCCAAGTCAAAGTTTCAGGTCAAACAAAAATTCAATTAATTAATTTCATGCAAGGTCAATAAAAAAACTTTTTTTTCAAGATATCTTTGCATTTATTTTCCTTATTATTTTTGATTTATCTTCGTTTTAGCTTCATGTCATTTTATTACTTCATTTTCATTCAAATTTCGTTTTTTATATTGAGGGGCATTTTTATCCGTCTGAGACTCGGTTTAGAGCCTCTACCCTCAAAGAAGTTAACCTTGACTTGACTTTTCACTTTGATTTAAAAAATAAATCAAAAGATCTTCATAGTCGTTTCTCCTTTCAACCTTTTAGAAAATGAAAATAAAACGAGACAAAACTGAAGAGATGTTCCACAGTGTAGTCGGTTTCAAAATAACTTTTAAAAAGTGAACAAATATGCAGTGGTGGAGGTTGTTCACCTTGACCCTGAGACAACACAAGGGATACCACAAACACATTTGTTTTAGGGCCTTCGGGGTCACCTTGACCCCCAGACAACACTAGTTCAAATTCCCGTTCTGGAGACTCTAATTATCTCCATGAACAAAATAAAAATCAAATCATAGCTTTTTATCCATTATATTGTAAATCTAAATAAACAAGGATCAAAAATGAATGATTTGAAAATTATACCTTCAGGGTAATATTATAATCATAGTTATTATATTCAAAAGTTAATACATCTAAAATGCACTTTTTATTTTTATTTGACCGAAAAAGAGAAAATATTGTGTATGAAAATATATATTTATTGACTAGTTTCAGTGCTGGAGAAGCTAATAATATGTAGCGGGTCCCAGCAGGGCCTTCGCTGACAGATATGATAATCCTGGAATTACAATGGACATGAACGACACCGGACCACAAGTGCTCATGAACCAAGTCTCTTGGATTATCTTTATTCACATATTTTCATTAAACTGCAATCGTGACTCTTCCTTTGTTCTTTTTCTTTTGCATTAGCAATGGTTTAAAAACCACTTTTCAAAGTACATTTACATAAATGTCATTTTCCTTTGAAAACAAACCATGTCTTTTAATCACTAATCATTTTCTTGTTATCAATCATTCCTTCACTTCCAACATACACCCTTCATTCTTTCATCAAGAATAATAATCGTACATTATGTACAGTAGATGCCATAAGTGAACACTTAATGAAACAAAATGAATCTCTTTTGCAGTTTAACTCGCCAAAACGGTATAACATATTTATTTCTGCGCGTGCTTTCAACCAGGGCGGCTCCTATAACTGGTCTGAACTTGCAGTCATGCTAGCATGCTACATATACTCCACACAATACTTTTCACACTTCATAGCACACAAATGCACAATTCAGACTCACACACCACACACACACGACTATTTTAACATATTAAATATTACCGCACAAAAGTCAAGGAGTCAAAAGAAAAATACACACAGAAGCATTTAACTACGGCCACGGACGCCATTTTAGTAATCGCCACGATCATGAACCGCAGCACTTTCTATGTTCACACACATAACTGTCATATCAAAAATCCTTATAAACAGTTTAAAGTAAGAGGAATTAAAGAAAGAGTTCTTAACCAACCTGGAATTACAATGGACATGAACGACACCGGACCACAAGTGCTCATGAACCAAGTCTCTTGGGTTTCACTTGTGCGAAGTATTGCCATGAATACCGTCGCCCGCAAGTGCTGCCACCTTGTGTCCGTTTTCTGCATGGCATTGCACATTTATCTTTATTACACCCTCTTAGTGGGACTAAACAACAAACCAAAAAGTGACAGAAAACATTATATAATAATATCTAAACAAAACACTTTTGTGAGTATCACAAATACATTTAAAATCTCACCAAGGATGAAAACTAGATTTGTTAAAATGAATGATGAATATATTTAAATATAATCTTTATGTCAACAATTTAAATAATAAATATCTATATCAATTTAAAAGAGCCAATACTATGATAAAAAGTGGGTTTGTATCCAGACATTTATACTCAACAGTGTCAAAGGTCGAGCCTGGGAGCAGGAAGTTGATGCAGATTTGACAGACAGTCATTGTTGAGAGAGAGAGGCAGGCGATGAGAATCACTGCGTGAGGAAGGTAACGTTAGCCGACAACAACTTGTTAAATATATCATTTGGATTTTGATTTGAGTGGAACTCCTGTATAACTCCTAGATGGATATCAGAAAGTCCGCAGCAGGGATAAAGCAATGAGGAATGAGAGGTAAGTGAAGTCCTAGCTAGCTAGACAACATAAGTGTGTCTTAAGTTAATGCTAAGTTAGCTTTAACGTCATTCCTTCTATCAATATGTGAATAAAGATAATCCAAGAGACTTGGTTCATGAGCACTTGTGGTCCGGTGTCGTTCATGTCCATTGTAAGTAAGTAAGTAAGTAAGTAAGTAATTCTTATTTGTATAGCGCTTTTCCAGACCAGGGTCACAAAGCGCTTAAACAATCAAAACAATGTTCAATAAAGTATATATTTTAAAGATCAAGATAAAACTGATAACACAACAGGAGTTCCAGAAAATCAAGGAAAAGCCTGAACAAATAAAAACGTCTTAAGATGTTTATTAAAGGAGTCAGTAGACTCCATCAAGCACAAAGAGAGAGGAAGATTGTTCCAAAGCTTAGGAGCAACAGCCTGAAAAGATTTCTCTCCTCTGGTTCTGAACCTTGTGCGAGGAACCATAAGTAGATTCTGATCCACAGACCTCAGAGCCCGAGCTGGGGTGTAAGGCTGGATCAGATCAGTGATGTAAGGAGGAGCCTGACCATGAATAGTTCTGAAAGTAAGAACCAGAATTTTAAAGTTTATCCTAAAAGAAACTGGAAGCCAGTGAAGAGTTTTAAGGATCGGAGAAATGTGAGTTCTTCTACTTGAGCGGGTTAGAATTCTCGCTGCAGAGTTCTGAATCAACTGCAGGCGAGACAGCTCCTTCTTGTTAAGACATGGAAACAAACTGTTACAATAGTCCAGACGAGAAGAAACAAACGCATGGATTACAAGCTCCAGATCATGTTCCGACAACATTTTCCTAAGTTTAGAGATTTTTATCAGTTGAAGGAAACAGTTTCTGGTTCCAGGATTATCATATCTGTCAGCGAAGGCCCTGCTGGGACCCGCTACATATTATTAGCTCCTCCAGCACTGAAACTAGTAAATAAGAAAGAAAAAGTGCATTTTATGTATGATGTATTCATATATTTAATTTAACTTTTCAAAGAGATAATTAAAAGCTTATTGAAACATGTGTGTGCAGGGTTCCAAAGAAAACTGGCTGAAGGAATACCTGGACATGATTGCGGGAGTGTTGAGCCTCCAGGATGTTCCGGCCATACAGATGCAAGTCGTCACACTGGCCTCCTCGTATCCCGACCTCAGGTACCAAAATACAAACTTTATCAGGACGAGTATAAAGTGCAGACCAAAAGATCGATGTCATGCTAGAATAACCTGCCATTTATCGAATCGTGTCCATTTCTTTCCAGTGAAAAACACGTGTCCGCTCTACTGAAACTCAAGACAAACATCTCCAGGGAGGACCGACAGACGGTGAAAAGTATTCTGAACGATACGTTAAGAGAAATCAAAGTGTCCCCTACTCATGTTTTCTTCTTTAAAATTATCATTCCAAATTCCAATAAATACTGCAGATTAATCCCTTGAAATTTTAATTAATTTTTGTTCTTGCTCATGAGGCCACAATATTTTTTTTTTTAGAAGAGAGAACGGGTTGTCTTGCATTTCATTTTTAAAATCAAGAGAAAGGGAAAATGTCCCATATCCTGCCCGTGTGCCTTCAAATTGAAGTTTTATTAGTTTCCTTGGTCTAAAAATCAAGTTCAAGTCTGTCTTTTGGAATATCTTACTGCTCAAAGCACAGTCTTATTAAAAAGGGAAAATACATAAGGTTTAAAATATTGCTTCTGGCGCCGCCAAGTGTCCCTAAAGTGTAGCTGCCGGCCACAACATACTATGCATTTGTTTACAAAACAAGATAAATTCTCTTGTTGAGTCAGTTTAAAAGATTATCATTAAGAAAAACAGGAGTTCTAATGTCATGTGCCGAGGTGTCAAATGAATGTTGTTATTGACGCACCGTTCTAGAACAATACCTGGACGTCATCAATGTAAGATGTACTGCCTTCTCAGCCAACTTGTTTCCTTGTTTTTATTTACTATGAATGATGGCTGAACCGAGACGAGTTGGCGAAGACTTCAGAAGCAGAAGTTACTGTAAACACGTCCGCTGAGAATCACCGCTGCAGGGAAAAGGAGGAGAGGAAAAGCCCTCTGAAGGACAGGGAATGGCCCCACATTCCAGTCATGGTCCATAAAAATAGTTTCCTATTTATTTTATTAATTTATCTTAAAATATGACAGTCCTGGATTAAGAGTTAGCCACTTAGCATTTAGCTTGCTAGCTCTTTATACGGGACCTCTGTTGAACTTTTAGTGTATATTTAAACTCATAAACGAGGGAAACGTCTACTTCTTTGTAACAAGATGGCCCCAGATTTCTCTTTTAAACTTTCAGACACATGCTACATGTTTAAAACAGACCATTTATTAGTTCATAATTTTCTTTCCTGTTTTTGTAAAATATACTTTATAGGACTATTAGCTGTTTAGCATTCAGTTTATCCGTCAAACAGAGTTTTATTTTGGCGGGACACGTCCCGTAAATGGCTCTATAAACAATAAAGGTTCTCGAGCCCTGATGTAGACAACATCATCTGCTGCATTCAAAAAGACTTTTTGATTAAAAATAATTTATTTACACTCAACATATGTACAGCAGTTAAAACAGCGGCTTTAGATGATAAGATTCTTCTTCTTTCTCTCCCTCTTGTGTTTCCTTCCCTGCACACAGAGAAACAAAAAGATTAATAAAACACTTACCAAAAGAGAAAGAGAGAAAATAAAGTGATTTACATAATTGTTGCCCGCCGACCAGTCTGGGTGTTTCTCGGCGTGCATTCTTCTCTCATCCTTTGCCATCCCATAGTAAAAATCCTTGTCTGGAGACGACAACTTCCGCCACTGTAGAAACAGGGAAAACAGGTCGTCAAACAAGAGCTTTTCGGACTTGTTCAAATCTGGCTGTGTTCTAGACACTCACCATGTGCCCCAGGATGGTGTTGGTCTCGGCACTATCTTTCGGCTTCATGGTGTTTTTTACCATCTGCCTGTTCTCCCTCATGAACACCATGAAGGCGTTCGCTGGTCTCTTGACGTACGGTCTGGCCCCACAGCATCTGGTGGAACATCATATCATTGCCATTAGATCTATGTTATGAGTTAAGTGTGCATTTAGATGAATCAAACGTGAGGACTAACGTGGAAGAGCAGGCCTGAGGCGGAGAAGGAGCGCGGCTGGAGGTCGACCTGATGTTCTGATTGTTGCTAGAATGAAAAGGAAAGTTAATTTCAAGACGATATTTAAGACGTGGAGTTGGATATGAACATGTGTGACACTTACAAAAAGACGAGCGGGCTCATGACTTCCACAGCTGGTGGCGGCTGAACCCAGAACCCTGGGGGGACTCCACTGTTGACCCAAGTCAACCCAGCTGGGACTTGATGGTAGTGCCTTAGTGTGTTCTCTGACAGCACTCGTCCAAACGATGGAACCGTCGTGGCTCCACATTGGAAGGGTTTGGTTTCAGGGGCCGTCGTCATCTTGAACTCTGAGGTCAAGTCCTTCTCCAACTGCTCGACATCAACCTCTTCAATGAGTTTGAGCAAGAGCAGATCGTCGTGAGCAGCAGAGTCCAAATCAGGAGCAGACGGAAGGTCCCCGATCATGGACAGGAACGTGGAGTGGACTGTGTCCGACTCCATGCTTGGATCAGTCCAATCGGACGAGAAGCTGCTCAGATCGATAGTGACGAGGTCCATCGTTGAAATCATCTGTACAAAAAAAGTCATTTATAATTCTTTAAGAAATATAATTAAATTATAATTAAAACATAAACCTTAACTGTTGAAACAACACTTTCTAGGCAACGTGTATTATGTATTATGGATTATTGTGATGTTACTAACATTGATCTGTGGTAATAAACTGTACAATAATTTTCCTACTTGTACAAATAAATACATTTATATTTATAATATTTCTTGCTGTTTTAATTAACATGTCAAAGTAATTAAGTTACTGCCTAATTCAAACGAGTCATTTACATTTAAATTACGTTAAAAGTAGTTTTTATTGACATGTGTGTTGAGTGACGTTGGATCAGTTGTGGGATTGTTAGCAAAAATGTGGCTAAAGCAGAACTATGATGGACTCAATTGGAAAAGGTGATACTTACCGAAGGTCCGATGCGAAATACGGTAAATCCAGGTGGAAATTACATTTTATATCGCTTCGATAAAGACGCATTAAAGGCCTCGTGTACGTCATCATTGACGCAGGTTCAGGTGTCAGCCAATCAGAAGCGAGCGTTCGTCCACTTGCAGGTGTCATCGCCGTCATGTTTTCGTACATCGGTGAGGACTCGATGTTCCGTGAGTGACCGTTTTTTGTTGTTTATTTGTTTCATTTCTTAAAAGATTTGTTTGTTACCTTCTCTTCGAAGTTTTTGATTCAAGTTTGTACTTGTCACTCGGCTAACACTAAAACTAGCCGTTACACTTGTCAACGTTGACCACGACAACCTTTTTATCCTGTTGAGATCCTTGTGTCGCTACACGGGGAAATAAACATCTCACTATCGTCGATATGGTTTAATTAATCTATCAATTTGGCTTATTATTTTCGAAGCTTATTCGTTTATTTAATCCCACCTCTGTAGCATGACGTTAGCATGTAGCTAAGCTAATGCCGCCTTATTTCACCTATTTTTTCGCACATGTGTCACTCACTACCAGAACCTAGTAGATAAAGATTAGTTAATAAACAACGATTGTGATTGAATTTTTCATTATTACTCGAAAACAACTTATTTAGGAGTAGTTTTCCGTTTTTCCCCGTTTTGTTTTTCTAATGGTGTCCAGCAGGGGGCAGTATCTCTGGTGTGACGCTAAAGTTTAAACCCAATTTACTTAATTAAATCTTGTTTTTTATTATATTCATGTTTTTGGTGCTGTTTCTTATTGTTAAATAATGTTTGTTTTTTACTATTATTTAAAGAATAGTGTCGCTACTCTCAGTCTGAAACGTGTTATGTCCATAAAGATCATTATTATTAATAATCATTGAGAAGCTCGAAAAGAACATGTGAGGAAATATCGTATTTGGTAATAAGTTTTTATCCATCTATTACACATTTTTACATCATTTGGCTGCAGCAAACATAGATTAAAAATGTAAAATGACTTCATTTTCAATTTCACGTAGAGAAACCAAACAGGAACACAACAAATTAGAACCGATTGAAGATCCAAATGTTTTTTTTTTATAAAATAAGAATAACTAAACATGAGGAAAAAGTTGTTGTTGTTGAGAAGAAATGTCTACTTTCTGTTTTGTATTTACTTAATTATCCATTTACCATGAAACCTGAAAATTGAATCTTGTTTTTAATCATATTCCTTTTTGGTGCTGTTCTGGGTGCTGCTGCTCTCCTGCAGAAGATCCTGGAGGTGGATATAAATCTGCCGGTGGTAAAGGTCGAGCAGGTGACCCGCCGCTCCTGATTCCATTTCTGGCGTCAGTCTCACAAGCTTAGTTTGAACGTCAGTCTGAACAGCTAGTAGATGCTTTTCAAGGTTCGTATCATCTTTCACTTCCATCCCTTTGAACTGTTGATCCACAAATGTGTCAATGACTTTTATTTCCTCCTTAGGATCTTCATCATCTGATAGTAGAAATCCTTGTCCTGCGACGACAACTTCCGCCACTGTAGAAACAGGAAAACAGGTTGTCAAACAAGAGCTTTTGGGACTTGTACAAATCTGGCTGTGTTTTAGACACTCACCATGTGCCCCAGGATGGTGTTGGTCTCTGCACTGTCTTTAGGCTTCATCGTGTTTTTCACTTTCTCCCTGTTCTCCCTCATGAACACCATGAAGGCGTTCAGGGTCTCTTGACGTAGGGTGGTTTTTTGCCACAACCGCATCAGATCATTGACAACATTAGATCAATTTTATGAGTGAAGGTTGCATTTTTGGAAAAGTAAAAAAAGCGAGAGAACTAACTGGGAAGTGCAGGCCGGAGGAAGAGAAGGAGCGAAGCCGGAGGTCGGCTGGACGTTCTGGTTGTTGCTGGAATGAGATAGAAAATGATATTTAGAATCAGAATTAATATTAAAAAATGTACAAAAAGGAGACAAAGCTTGTGTGACACTTACAAAAAGGCGAGAGGGTTCATGGTTGGCACTGCTGGAACATTCTGGAGACACAAACACAAAGAAGGTCATGAACAGCTACTACATCAACAGTTGACAGTTGATCAGCCACTGACCTGCTGTTGGAAAACAACGTGTTGTTCGTACGTGTTTCCATGTAAGAAGGGATGAGCCATCATCGGTGGAAGCTGCACCCAGAACCCCGGGGGGGCGCCAACGTCGATCCATCTCCCTCCTGTCTGGACCGGATGGTTCTGCCCGACAGTGTTCTCCGAGGGCTCCACATTGTAGCGGGTTGATGTCGTACGTTGTCGTGTCGACAAGTCCGGAGGTCGAGTCTTTTCGTGGCTCCAGGGCCTCGACTTCATCGAGGAGTTTCATCAACTCCTCAAAGTCAATTTGAGGAGCAGAGTTGGAATCTGACGGAAGATCCCCGAACATTTCCTGGAGCGTTGAGAGGACAGTGTCCAACTCTTCGCTGGGATCGGTCCACGCCGGAGAGAAACGGCTCGGATTCGGAACAACGAAGTCCATCGTGGAAAGCATCTGTGAAATAGTTAGAAAATGTCATTTATAATTCTTTAATAAATACTCTGAGCAGAAACGTGTCTTTACCTTCTTCAGACGTCTGGAGATATGGGTGTAAAATATTCTGTTGAACCTGAGATGAAGACAGAAAAAGGAAATTAAAAATATTGCCAGTGGCTCATAAATTAAAGTGTAAGGTGCTAATTTGACAAGGTTTATATTTAACACTTAATGAATGAACAGTTGAGAGCAGCTAGAAATGCAGTATATGTTGTCAGGTGCATTATTATGGGCTGTTTATGATCCAATCCACTGATAAAAATCTAAATATTACATGGATTAACACAAAAAACAATGGATAAATATTTATTATTACAGTTCAGATGTCATTTTGAAAATATATTAAGCTAATAATTCAATCACATGACTTGTTTAATGTTGTTTTTTTATTTTAAAGTAATCAACTTGAATTCATTTTGACACACATACAGTCTTTATAATTTATTTCAACCTAATACTGGGGAAATTGACCATTTATAGTAAATAAACACATACAGTGGATCTTTATTGATAAATAAGTACAAATAAGTTTCAGATCAAATATTTTTTAACCAAAATTAAAACATAAACCTTAACTGTTGAAACAACACTTTCTAGGCAACAAGTATTATTGTGATGTTACTATGATCTATCTATGGTAATAAACTGTACAATTATTTTCCTACTTGTACAAATAAATACATTTATATTTATAATATCTCTTGCTGTTTTAATAAACATGTCAAAGTAATTAAGTTAATGCGTAATTCAAACGACTCATATACATTTCAATTACATTAAAAGTATATATACCATATATATATGGTATATACAGTGCCTTGCGAAAGTATTCGGCCCCCTTGAACCTTTCAACATTTCGCCACATTTCAGGCTTCAAACATAAAGATATAAAATTTTAATTTTTTGTCATGAATCAACAACAAGTGGGACACAATCGTGAAGTGGAACGAAATTTATTGGATAATTTAAACTTTTTTAACAAATAAAAAACTGAAAAGTGGGGCGTGCAATATTATTCGGCCCCCTTGCGCTAATACTTTGTAGCGCCACCTTTTGCTGCAATTACAGCTGCAAGTCGCTTGGGGTATGTCTCTATCAGTTTTGCACATAGAGAGACTGGAATTCTTGCCCATTCTTCCTTGCAAAACAGCTCGAGCTCAGTGAGGTTGGATGGAGAGCGTTTGTGAACAGCAGTCTTCAGCTCTTTCCACAGATTCTCGATTGGATTCAGGTCTGGACTTTGACTTGGCCATTCTAACATCTGGATACGTCTATTTGTGAACCATTCCATTGTAGATGTGGCTTTATGTTTTGGATCATTGTCCTGTTGGAAGATAAATCTCCGTCCCAGTCTCAGGTCTTTTGATGACTCCAACAGGTTTTCTTCCAGAATGGTCCTGTATTTGGCTCCATCCATCTTCCCATCAATTTTAGCCATCTTCCCTGTCCCTGCTGAAGAAAAGCAGGCCCAAACCATGATGCTGCCACCACCATGTTTGACAGTGGGGATGGTGTGTTCAGGGTGATGAGCTGTGTTGCTTTTACGCCAAACATATCGTTTTGCATTGTGGCCAAAAAGTTCGATTTTGGTTTCATCTGACCAGAGCACCTTCTTCCACATGTTTGGTGTGTCTCCCAGGTGGCTTGTGGCAAACTTTAAACAAGACTTTTTATGGATATCTTTGAGAAATGGCTTTCTTCTTGCCACTCTTCCATAAAGGCCAGATTTGTGCAGTGCACGACTGATTGTTGTCCTATGGACAGACTCTCCCACCTCAGCTGTAGTTATCTGCAGTTCATCCAGAGTGATCATGGGCCTCTTGGCTGCATCTCTGATCAGTCTTCTCCTTGTTTGAGATGAAAGTTTGGAGGGACGGCCGGGTCTTGGTAGATTTGCAGTGGTCTGATACTCCTTCCATTTCAATATAATTGCTTGCACAGTGCTCCTTGAGATGTTTAAAGCTTGGGAAATCTTTTTGTATCCAAATCCGGCTTTAAACTTCTCCACAACAGTATCTCGGACCTGCCTGGTGTGTTCCTTTGTCTTCATGGTTCTCTCTGCGCTTTAAACAGAACCCTGAGACTATCAAAGAGCAGGTGCATTTATACGGAGACTTGATTACACACAGGTGCATTCTATTTATCATCATCAGTCATTTAGGACAACTTTGGATCATTCAAAGATCCTCACTGAACTTCTGGAGTGAGTTTGCTGCACTGAAAGTAAAGGGGCCGAATAATATTGCACGCCCCACTTTTCAGTTTTTTATTTGTTAAAAAAGTTTAAATCATCCAATAAATTTCGTTCCACTTCACGATTGTGTCCCACTTGTTGTTGATTCATGACAAAAAATTAAAATTTTATATCTTTATGTTTGAAGCCTGAAATGTGGCGAAATGTTGAAAGGTTCAAGGGGGCCGAATACTTTCGCAAGGCACTGTATATACCATCTCTAGCCTCAAATCTGCAGGTGGGGTAGTTTAAAGTAACTTACTACTTCAACCAGGTGTCACCTCTCAGTGTCTACTCTCTGTGTCATCTCTCCCTGAAGCCCATCAACTTCCATCTCTCTGCCTCTGCACTACCACTTAGTCTGAAGCAACATGAAAATATTACTGTTTATAAATATACAAATATGTACATAGTTCACATTTTTTATGGTCTTCAGTTTTCCCATGGAATTATAATAACAGCGAAAGCTGCTCTGTTTACAAAGTTATCCCATCCTTCCTTGTGACAAAAAAGTCACCTGATCAAAATGCATTCTGTAAGAAACTGACAGTTTTTTCTTTTTTCCTCATATTCCTCATCAAATGACTGATGCAAAAAAAAGAAGGAAAACATTGGGACATCATTCATTGATAGTCAACTCACCTCCGCTTTTGCTCATCAACTTTCATCTCTCCCAGTAACTGTTGTTCCGCTTTGTCTAGACAAACAAACCATGTCTTTTAATCACTAAAAAAACTGTTATTATAATTCCATGGGAAAACTGAAGACCATAAAAAATTTGAACTATGTACATATTTGTACGTTAATAAACAGTAATGTTTTCATGTTGCTTCAGACTAAGTGGAGCGGAGTGCGGAGGCAGAGAGATGGAAGTTGATGGGCTTCAGAGAGAGATGTCACAGAGAGTAGACACTGAGAGGTGACACCTGGTTGACGTAGTAAGTTACTTTAAACTACCCCACCTGCAGATTTGAGGCTAGAGATGGCAACACCGAGCAGCAAGCTGTGTGTGTCCGTTATTTAGCTAAAGGGAGTGTGAAGGAGGCCTTTATTGTGTCGACGTGATATAAAATGCATCAGACCTTCGGTAAGTATCACCTTTTCCAATTGAGTCCATCTTAGTTCTGCTTTAGGCACAACTGATCCAACGTCACTCAACACACATGTCAATAAAAACTACTTTTAATGTGATTTTGAATGTATATGAATCGTTTGAATTACGCAATAACTTTATTACTTTGACATGTTAACTAAAACAGCAAGAAATATTATAAATATAAATGTATTTATTTGTACAAGTAGGAAAATAATTGTACAGTCTATTACCCCAGATCATTGTTAGTAACATTCCAATAATACACGTTGCCTAGAAAGTGTTGTTTCAACAGTTAAGGTTTATGTTTTAATTTTGGTTAAAAAATATTTGATCTGAAACTTATTTGTACTTATTTATCAATAAAGATCCACTGTATGTGTTTATTTACTGTAAATGGTCAATTTCCCCAGTATTAGGTTGAAATAAACTATAAAGACTGTAAGTGTGTCAAAATTAATTCAAGTTGATTACTTTAAAATAAAAAAACAACATTAAACAAGTCATGTGATTGAATTATTAGCCTAATATATTTTCAAAATGACGTGAACTGTAATAATAAATATTTATCCATTGTTTTTTGTGTTAATCCACATAATATTTAGATTTTTATCAGTGGATTGGATCATAAACAGCCCATAATAATGCACCTGACAACATATACTGCATTTCTAGCTGCTCTCAACTGTTTGTTCATTAAGTGTTAAATATAAACCTTGTCAAATTAGCACCTTACACTTTAATTTATGAGCCATTGGCAATATATTTTAAATTTCTTTTTCTGTCTTCATCTCAGGTTCAACAGAGTATTTTACACCTTGTATCTCCAGACGTCTGAAGAAGGTAAAGACACGTTTCTGCTCAGAGTATTTATTAAAGAATTATAAATGACATTTTCAAACTATTACACGGATGATTTCCACGATGGACTTCGTTGTTCCGAATCCGAGCAGTTTCTCTCCGGCGTGGACCCTCAACGCTCCAGGAAATATTCGGGGATCTTCCGTCAGATTCCAACTCTGCTCCTCAAATTGACTTTGAGGAGTTGATGAAACTCCTCGATGAAGTCGAGGCCCTGGAGTCACCGGTGCTGTCGGAGAACACTGTCGGGCAGAACTATCCGGTCCAGACAGGAGGGAGATGGATCGACGGTGGCGCCCCCCCCCCCACCCGGGGTTCTGGGTGCAGCTTCCACCGATGATGATTCATCCCTTCATACATGGAAACACGTACGAACAACACGTTGTTTTCCAACAGCAGGACAGTGGCTGATCAACTGTCAACTGTTGATGTAGTAGCTGTTCATGACCTTCTTCGTGTTTGTGTCTCCAGAATGTTCCAGCAGTGCCAACCATGAACCCTCTCGCCTTTTTGTAAGTGTCACACAAGTGTTGTCTCCTTTTTGTACATTTTTTAATATTAATTCTGATTCTAAATATCATTTTTCTATCTCATTCCAGCAACAACCCACACTTAACTCATAACATAGATCTAATGGCAATGATCTGATGTTCCACCAGATGCTGTGGGGCCAGAAAACCCTATGTCAAGAGACCACCGAACGCCTTCATGGTGTTCATGAGGGAGAACAGGGAGAAAGTGAAAAACACGATGAAGCCTGAAGATGCAGAGGCCAACACCCTCCTGGGGCACATGGTGAGTGTCTAAAACACAGCCAGATTTGTACAAGTCCGAAAAGCTCTTGTTTGACGACCTGTTTTCCTGTTTATACAGTGGCGGAAGTTGTCGTCGCAGGACAAGGATTTCTACTATCAGATGATGAAGATCCTAAGGAGGAAATAAAAGTCATTGACACATTTGTGGATCAACAGTTCAAAGGGATGGAAGTGAAAGATGATACGAACCTTGAAAAGCATCTACTAGCTGTTCAGACTGACGTTCAAACTAAGCTTGTGAGACTGACGCCAGAAATGGAATCAGGAGCGGCGGGTCATCTGCTCGACCTTCACCACCGGCAGATTTATATCCACCTCCAGGATCTTCTGCAGGAGAGCAGCAGCACCCAGAACAGCACCAAAAAAGGAATATGATTAAAAACAAGATTCCATTTTCAGGTTTCATGGTAAATGGATAATTAAGTAAATACAAAACAGAAAATAGACATTTCTTCTCAACAAAAACAACTTTTACCTCATGTTTAGTTATTCTTATTTTATGAAAAAAAACATTTGGATCTTCAATCGGTTCTAATTTGTTGTGTTCCTGTTTGGTTTCTCTACTTAAAATTGAAAATGAAGTAATTTTACATTTTTAATCTATGTTTGCTGCAGCCAAATGATGTAAAAATGTGTAATAGATACATAAAAACTTTTTACCGAATACGATCTTTCCTCACATGTTCTTTTCGAGCTTCTCAATGATTATTAATAATAATGATCTTTATGGACATAACACGTTTCAGACTGAGAGTAGCGACATTATTCTTTAAATAATAGTAAAAAACAAACATTATTTAACAATAAGAAACAGCACCAAAAACATTAATATAATAAAAAACAAGATTTAATTAAGTAAATTGGGTTTAGACTTTGGCGTCACACCGAGGTACTGCCCCCTGCTGGACACCATTTGAAAAACAAAACGGAAAACTACTCCTAAATAAGTTGTTTTCGAGTAATAATGCAAAATTCAATTACAATCGCTGTTTATTAACTAACCTTTATCTACTAGGTTCTGATGGGCGAAAAATTAGGTGAAATAAGGCGGCATTAGCTTAGCTACATGCTAACGTCATGCTACAGAGGTTGGATTAAATAAACGAATAAGCTTCGAAAATAATAAGCCAAATTGATAGATTTATTAAACCATATCGACGATAGTGAGATGTTTATTTCCCCGTGTAGCGACACAAGGATCTCAACAGGATAAAAAGGTTGTCGTGGTCAACGTTGACAAGTGTAATGGCTCGTTTTAGTGTTAGCCGCGTGACAAGTACAACCTTGAATCAAAAACTTCGAAGAGAAGGTAACAAACAAATCTTTTAAGAAATGAAACAAATAAACAACAAAAAACGGTCACTCACGGAACATCGAGTCCTCACCGATGTACGAAAACATGACGGCGATGACACCTGCAAGTGGACGAACGCTCGCTTCTGATTGGCTGACACCTGAACCTGCGTCAATGATGACGTACACGAGGCCTTTAATGCGTCTTTATCGAAGCGATATAAAAGGTAATTTCCACCTGGATTTACCGTATTTCGCATCGGACCTTCGGTAAGTATCACCTTTTCCAATTGAGTCCATCTTAGTTCTGCTTTAGCCACATTTTTGCTAACAATCCCACAACTGATCCAACGTCACTCAACACACACGTCAATAAAAAATACTTTTAATGTAATTTAAATGTAAATGACTCGTTTGAATTAGGCAGTAACTTAATTACTTTGACATGTTAATTAAAACAGCAAGAGATATTATAAATATAAATGTATTTATTTGTACAAGTAGTACAATTATTGTACAGTTTATTACCACAGATCATTGTTAGTAACATCACAATAATACACGTTTCCTAGAAAGTGTTGTTTCAACAGTTAAGGATTATGTTTTAATTTTGGTTTAAACATATTTTATCTGATCAATAATCTGTTGTACAGATGATTTCAACAATGGACCTCGTCACTATCGATCTGAGCAGCTTCTCGTCCGAGTGGACTGATCCCAGCACGGAGTCGGACACAGTCCACTCCACGTTCCTGTCCATGATCGGGGACCTTCCGTCTGCTCCTGATTTGGACTCTGCTGCTCAAGACGATCTGCTCTTGCTCAAACTCATTGAAGAGGTTGATGTCGAGCAGTTAGAGAAAGACTTGACCTCAGAGTTCAAGATGACGACGGCCCCTGAAACCCACCCCTTCCAATGTGGAGCCACGACGGTTCCATCGTTTGGACGAGTGCTGTCAGAGAACACACTAAGGCACTACCATCAAGTCCCAGCTGGGTTGACTTGGGTCAACAGTGGAGTCCCCCCAGGGTTCTGGGTTCAGCCGCGACCAGCTGTGGAAGTCATGAGCCCGCTCGTCTTTTTGTTAGTGTCACACATGTTCATATCCAACTCCACGTCTTAAATATCGTCTTGAAATTAACTTTCCTTTTCATTCTAGCAACAATCAGAACATCCAGAAGACCTCCAGCCGCGCTCCTTCTCCGCCTCAGGCCTGCTCTTCCACGTTAGTCCTCACGTTTGATTCATCTAAATGCACACTTAACTCATAACATAGATCTAATGGCAATGATATGATGTTCCACCAGATGCTGTGGGGCCAGACCGTACGTCAAGAGACCAGCGAACGCCTTCATGGTTTTCATGAGGGAGAACAGGCAGATGGTAAAAAACACCATGAAGCCGAAAGATAGTGCCGAGACCAACACCATCCTGGGGCACATGGTGAGTGTCTAGAACACAGCCAGATTTGAACAAGTCCGAAAAGCTCTTGTTTGACGACCTGTTTTCCCTGTTTCTACAGTGGCGGAAGTTGTCGTCTCCAGACAAGGATTTATACTATGGGATGGCAAAGGATGAGAGAAGAATCCACGCCGAGAAACACCCAGACTGGTCGGCGGGCAATAATTATGTAAATAACTTTATTTTCTCTCTTTCTCTTTTGGTAAGTGTTTTGTTAATCTTTTTGTTTCTCTGTGTGCAGGGAAGGAAACACAAGAGGGAGAGAAAGAAGAAGAATCTTATCATCTAAAGCCGCCGTTTTAACTGCTGTACATATGTTGAGTGTAAATAAATTATTTTTAATCAAAAAGTCTTTTTGAATGCAGCAGATGATGTTGTCTACATCAGGGCTCGACAACCTTTATTGTGTAAAGAGCCATTTACGGGTCGTGTCCCACCAAAATAAAACTCTGTTTGACGGATAAACTGAATCCTAAAAAGCTAATAGTCCTATAAAGTATATTTTACAACAACAGGAAAACTTATTAAACTTATTAAATTTGAAGGAACACTTGCAGGATATGAGAAATTGTCCCTTTCTCTTGTCCCTTGATTTTAAAAATGAAACGCAAGACAATCCGTTCTCTTTTCTAAAAAAAAAAAAAGTCCACCCTTTATTCCAAACATTTTTAATTTAGAAAAAACATAAGTATTTTCAAATATTTACAATGTACAAGTTGCCTTGTAAACAATACACAACATTTGCAAATATTATATTAAGAAATATACACTTTTATTTTCAAATATCATCCCTTAAAAATATTGTGGCCACATGAGCAAGAACATAAATTAATTACAATTTCAAGGGATTAATCTGCAGTATTTATTGGAATTTGGAATGATAATTTTAAAGAAGAAAACATGAGTAGGGGACACTTTGATTTCTCTTAACGTATCGTTCAGAATACTTTTCACCGTCTGTCGGTCCTCCCTGGAGATGTTTGTCTTGAGTTTCAGTAGAGCGGACACGCGTTTTTCACTGGAAAGAAATGGACACGATTCGATAAATGACAGGTTATTCTAAAATGGCATCGATCTTTTGGTCTGGACTTTATACTCGTCCTGATAAAGTGGGGATACGAGGAGGCCAGTGTGACGACTTGCATCTGTATGGCCGGAACATCCTGGAGGCTCAACACTCCCGCAATCATGTCCAGGTATTCCTTCAGCCAGTTTTCTTTGGACCCCTGCACACACATGTTTTAATAAGCTTTTAATTATCTCTTTGAAAAGTTAAATTAAATGTTTTTTTTATATTGAAAAGTTGAATTTATTTTAATTGAAAAATCTTTTTCAATAATTAGTATATTTAAAGGTAAGTAAGTAAGTAAGTGTTATTTGTAAAGCGCTTTTCGAGGCTAGACCATGAATAGCTCTTAAAGTAAGAACCAGAAATTTCAAATTGATCTTGAAAGAAACTGGCAGCCATTGAGAAACTGACAGCCATTGAAGAGTTTTAAGGATTGGAGAAATGTGAGTTCTTCTACTAGAGTGGGTCAGAATTCTTACAAAAATGTATTGCATGAAACCAAACACACCCTGTTTCATTTTACAATATCGGTTTTCATGGCATCAATCATAATGTCATCAGCAAAGGGACAATGAAATCCCGCGAGATTCTGGCGATAACTGAGGACGAGAGGATACACTCAACATATAAAGGTCATTTATATTATAGTTCAATTGGTAGCCTTTTAAATAACTATAAATATAATGAATGTTTATGTTTTGTTTAGGCTACGATTAAAAATAAAAAAAGAAATCAGAAAATGTATTTTTGAATTATTGGAATTAAAATATCAAACTCTACAGTAAAAAACAATTAATTAATTTTGAAAGTATTCAAAAAATTGTAACCACAAAATCAACCTTTCGATATATACACATTATTGAATTCAATTATTTAAAAGAAACAATTAAATGCTTAAACAACAACATTTCAATAAAAACAAGTTTAAGGTTAAATTCAACATATTCTAATGTCACTGAACTACGTCCATAGTTTCACCACAGTTTCTCACCTGATCACTGAACCAACGTTGTAAAGTGTCGGCGTCGCTCGTCACTCTGTCGAAGGCCTCCTGCTGCTGAGCCCGACTCCTCAGCTTCACGTCTCCCTTCAGCAGCCGTCTGACGTATTCCACCGTCACCTCCTGGTGCAGCTGTCCGATCAACTCCTGAAGACACGGATCATGAGTCTTAGCTCGTGAAAACCTTTTTTTTTTTAGCTCTTTTTTATTACCTGGTGAGAAGATTCAGGGGATGATCATCTTGTCGAACGTTGACGAGTGCAGCCAATCGTGGGTTCCAAGCTTTCTGTGGTTTGGCTGGGGCGACACAAGTGATGGATTTTTATTTTGATCACCTGTACGTCTGTTATTGACACTCACCTTGAGCGCCTGGTGGACCGGGCTCAGTAGGAACTGGTGCGCCGATTGTTTCATGTCGGCCAGGACGCTCATGCATCTCTCTCGAACGTCGTCCAGGATCATGGAGCTCTTCTTCAAAATAAAATCCCTGCAGACACATGACAGTTGAGTCACATGACCACCTCGCGGTCACACCCTGAAGTCGGAGGCTCCACCTGAATTGTTGAATCCATCCGAGGTTGGCTTTGATGAACGGTTTTCTGCTCCACTTGTTTTGCTTCATGACGTCCTCCTGGAAGTCCTTGAAACTAAAACATTAATTCATTTGAATCTTTTTTCTTTTGACGTGAGAGACGTTACCTGCACAGCGAGTCGCTCAGTTCAAGTTATACACTGGACCTTCTCTCTATCACCCACGACCATTCCCGCTGAGGTCAGCATTCCGTTGATGAGCTGAAGTGTGAAAATGAAGTCATGGTTTGAAACGTTACCGCTACTAGATTTAGCCAAAAGAATCCTTTTTTTTCAAATACCTGAATGATGTCATAGGACATGGTGAAGCTTCCGTCCTTCTTTGTCGGCTCGCTTTTCCACGATTCCCTCGCTTCCGCCAGGACTTGACTGATGAACGTCGTCATCTCTGCCTGATCAAACCAAAAAAAGCTTGATACGTTATCAATCACGAGTTATGATTAAATCCTACAATCTTAGGTGTATAAATAGAAAAGTGTTAAAGATCAACCGAGACATCTTATCTATAAAAACATTTGTTCCAAAGGTTGTTAATGTCATAATACGTAAGTTTGAAAAAAAAAATGTTGGCTCCCCCTGTGTCAGAAAAATATAACTGCAATGCTGTCAAATCAGTCAACCATGCCTGTTCAAAATGACAACAATCGAACAGAAAATACATTTGAAAAAAAAAGGTTTTAAGAAAGAACTTTTTTTTAAATACTTTTTTAATTTGTAGGTATTTTAACTGTGTATTGTTTTGTTGTTTAAGCGCTTTGTGACCCTGGTTTATGGAATAGGGAAATTCAGATTTTTTAATTATTGGAATCAAAATATCAAACTCTATATGTAAAAAAACCAATTCATTAACTGTGAAAGTATTTTTAAAAATGTATTAAATAATTCAATAACTTTGTGTAGTTTTGTCTCTCAGGACAAACCTGATGATGAATGAATAATGAATGGAAATTACTTTTGTCTTGCCCATCAAAGTTGTCTTCAATGAAACGATTCACTAGTTACTAAATTAAGTCATATTGTAAGGGGTGGAGTCAGTTTATACAACTTATATTTATAATAAACAAATGGTAAATTACATGTTTTTTCTTGTTTTGGCCACCTGAAACAAAATAACAATGCTTGGAAAATGTTTGTTTTTTTATCTTATTCTTCAATAATGTTTTACAAGCTTATATTACTGTGTAGTTAATGTGTAAATATACCTGTTGTTTGCTCAGGTACTGCTCCTGCAGCGACGCCACCATGTGGTCAGGCAGCAGACTTCCTAGACCTTCAAAGTTGATCTCTGGCGCCAAAAGAGGGTTCTTAAACAGTCTTATAGAATAAGAAGATTATATTGATAAATATAAAATCACTTTAATTTCCAGTTAAAAACAAAGAAGGAAGTTCAAGGTAGGAATAGCATTGGTGGGGAGTTGGACGGGCAACTTACCCAGGATAATAGTCAGTGACCCATTGCAGCAGGAACTTGCAGTCCTCATCCCCCAGCCCGAACTCTGCAATCTCCTCCAAGCCTTTGCTCATTTACTGGTGGTACAGCTCGGCATAGAACTGACAGATGTCCATCTCCGGAGGGTAGCAGCTCTTGACCACCTTCACGACCGTCAGCAGGTCCTCCTTCATCTGCAGGCCCATGCTGTGGATCTTCGCCTGGAGGCAGTTCTGCTTCACCGGACTGCTGAGACCGACGGGTTCTCCATTCGCTCCTCCACCAGGCTGGTGAGCACTTGGTCGTGTTGTTGCCTCCATCTGCTCTGCCTCCAGGATGGCGCCGACCCGGCCATTTGATCCACCAGTTGGTCCTGCTCCTCCTGCAGCTGGACTGCTTTCACGGCGGACACTAACACGGCCGCTTCTTGTTCCCCCTTCAGAGACTCTTGGTCTATATGGTCTGGATCACGAGAGTCTCCAGGATTTTCTGGTCCGAAACAAGCTTGAGGACTTTTTTGTCTTCCTCTGATTGACCAAACAGAAGCTTCTCTTTGTCTACCAGCTGAAGTGCTGCCTCGTAAAAGTGAGATTGCTCCAGGTCTTGGTCAAAAGAGACGACTGGAAGAGAAACAAATAAGTGGTTAGATATTGAGCGTTCCTTCTGACCTTTGCTGACTGGCCATATTTTGGGGAACCTCCAACCTCCGGCTGGGCTTCCCTCTGGGATCGGTGGCACGTGTGACGCCGCTGACCTTGACCGGAGCCTCATTCAAGCCGTTTGCTCTGCAGGAAAACCATAATACAGCGTTTAAATGACAAAAGGGTTTTTTCCATTCATACATGATTTTTTCTTACACTTCTGAATATTTTAAGATGCTGAACAATCATTTTTAAGAACAAAAAAACCCATTATTTGCCATTTTTTAACCTCATCTAGAGCCTGATATTTAATTATTGGCACTAAACTGACAAACATTATCAACTTCAACTTCTATCCTCAGCCAGATTTTATGTTAAAATACATTTACATTTACACAGAAATTCAAAACACATTGTTAACGCAAACATCCTACTCACCAGATTTGTTCGTTTTGAGAGGATTCTCTTCCAAGCAGCCTTTGGCTGATGTGAGCTCCTGGAAGTTACAGTCGGGGAAATAACTCTCTGGTCCTCTGAGCGTTGGAGGATTTCTGAGGCTACAGGCTCCTCCCACTTTCCTCCCACCCCTTGCGTGCACACACCCACGCACTCATCGTACTTTCACCTTCACTTTTGTCTCGTTGTTTGCACAAGCATGCTTCTAGTTTTCATGCGGCACCTTCATTCCAGGGCAGCAACATTTGGATGACTTTGCCAGGTGTTATTGTGAATAAAGGTCACAATTTAAATCCAAGTCAAAGTTTCAGGTCAAACAAAAATTCAATTAATTAATTTCATGCAAGGTCAATAAAAAAACTTTTTTTTCAAGATATCTTTGCATTTATTTTCCTTATTATTTTTGATTTATCTTCGTTTTAGCTTCATGTCATTTTATTACTTCATTTTCATTCAAATTTCGTTTTTTATATTGAGGGGCATTTTTATCCGTCTGAGACTCGGTTTAGATCCTCTACCCTCAAAGAAGTTAACCTTGACTTGACTTTTCACTTTGATTTAAAAAATAAATCAAAAGATCTTCATAGTCGTTTCTCCTTTCAACCTTTTAGAAAATGAAAATAAAACGAGACAAAACTGAAAAGATGTTCCACAGTGTAGTCGGTTTCAAAATAACTTTTAAAAAGTGAACAAATATGCAGTGGTGGAGGTTGTTCACCTTGACCCTGAGACAACACAAGGGATACCACAAACACATTTGTTTTAGGGCCTTCGGGGTCACCTTGACCCCCAGACAACACTAGTTCAAATTCCCGTTCTGGAGACTCTAATTATCTCCATGAACAAAATAAAAATCAAATCATAGCTTTTTATCCATTATATTGTAAATCTAAATAAACAAGGATCAAAAATGAATGATTTGAAAATTATACCTTCAGGGTAATATTATAATCATAGTTATTATATTCAAAAGTTAATACATCTAAAATGCACTTTTTATTTTTATTTGACCGAAAAAGAGAAAATATTGTGTATGAAAATATATATTTATTGACTAGTTTCAGTGCTGGAGAAGCTAATAATATGTAGCGGGTCCCAGCAGGGCCTTCGCTGACAGATATGATAATCCTGGAATTACAATGGACATGAACGACACCGGACCACAAGTGCTCATGAACCAAGTCTCTTGGATTATCTTTATTCACATATTTTCATTAAACTGCAATCGTGACTCTTCCTTTGTTCTTTTTCTTTTGCATTAGCAATGGTTTAAAAACCACTTTCAAAGTACATTTACATAAATGTCAATTTTACAATTTTCCTTTGAAAACAAACCATGTCTTTTAATCACTAATCATTTTCTTGTTATCAATCATTCCTTCACTTCCAACATACACCCTTCATTCTTTCATCAAGAATAATAATCGTACATTATGTACAGTAGATGCCATAAGTGAACACTTAATAAAACAAAATGAATCTCTTTTGCAGTTTAACTCGCCAAAACGGTATAACATATTTATTTCTGCGCGTGCTTTCAACCAGGGCGGCTCCTATAACTGGTCTGAACTTCATAGCACACAAATGCACAATTCAGACTCACACACCACACACACACGACTATTTTAACATATTAAATATTACCGCACAAAAGTCAAGGAGTCAAAAGAAAAATACACACAGAAGCATTTAACTACGGCCACGGACGCCATTTTAGTAATCGCCACGATCATGAACCGCAGCACTTTCTATGTTCACACACATAACTGTCATATCAAAAATCCTTATAAACAGTTTAAAGTAAGAGGAATTAAAGAAAGAGTTCTTAACCAACCTGGAATTACAATGGACATGAACGACACCGGACCACAAGTGCTCATGAACCAAGTCTCTTGGGTTTCACTTGTGCGAAGTATTGCCATGAATACCGTCGCCCGCAAGTGCTGCCACCTTGTGTCCGTTTTCTGCATGGCATTGCACATTTATCTTTATTACACCCTCTTAGTGGGACTAAACAACAAACCAAAAAGTGACAGAAAACATTATATAATAATATCTAAACAAAACACTTTTGTGAGTATCACAAATACATTTAAAATCTCACCAAGGATGAAAACTAGATTTGTTAAAATGAATGATGAATATATTTAAATATAATCTTTATGTCAACAATTTAAATAATAAATATCTATATCAATTTAAAAGAGCCAATACTATGATAAAAAGTGGGTTTGTATCCAGACATTTATACTCAACAGTGTCAAAGGTCGAGCCTGGGAGCAGGAAGTTGATGCAGATTTGACAGACAGTCATTGTTGAGAGAGAGAGGCAGGCGATGAGAATCACTGCGTGAGGAAGGTAACGTTAGCCGACAACAACTTGTTAAATATATCATTTGGATTTTGATTTGGGTGGAACTCCTGTATAACTCCTAGATGGATATCAGAAAGTAGATTCTGATCCACAGACCTCAGAGCCCGAGCTGGGGTGTAAGGCTGGATCAGATCAGTGATGTAAGGAGGAGCCTGACCATGAATAGTTCTGAAAGTAAGAACCAGAATTTTAAAGTTTATCCTAAAAGAAACTGGAAACCAGTGAAGAGTTTTAAGGATCGGAGAAATGTGAGTTCTTCTACTTGAGCGGGTTAGAATTCTCGCTGCAGAGTTCTGAATCAACTGCAGGCGAGACAGCTCCTTCTTGTTAAGACATGGAAACAAACTGTTACAATAGTCCAGACGAGAAGAAACAAACGCATGGATTACAAGCTCCAGATCATGTTCCGACAACATTTTCCTAAGTTTAGAGATTTTTATCAGTTGAAGGAAACAGTTTCTGGTTCCAGGATTATCATATCTGTCAGCGAAGGCCCTGCTGGGACCCGCTACATATTATTAGCTCCTCCAGCACTGAAACTAGTAAATAAAAATATATTTTCAAACCCCATATTTTCTCTTTTTCGGTCAAATAAAAAAAAAGAAGAAAAAGTGCATTTTATGTATGATGTATTCATATATTTAATTTAACTTTTCAAAGAGATAATTAAAAGCTTATTGAAACATGTGTGTGCAGGGTTCCAAAGAAAACTGGCTGAAGGAATACCTGGACATGATTGCGGGAGTGTTGAGCCTCCAGGATGTTCCGGCCATACAGATGCAAGTCGTCACACTGGCCTCCTCGTATCCCGACCTCAGGTACCAAAATACAAACTTTATCAGGACGAGTATAAAGTCCAGACCAAAAGATCGATGTCATGCTAGAATAACCTGCCATTTATCGAATCGTGTCCATTTCTTTCCAGTGAAAAACACGTGTCCGCTCTACTGAAACTCAAGACAAACATCTCCAGGGAGGACCGACAGACGGTGAAAAGTATTCTGAACGATACGTTAAGAGAAATCAAAGTGTCCCCTACTCATGTTTTCTTCTTTAAAATTATCATTCCAAATTCCAATAAATACTGCAGATTAATCCCTTGAAATTTTAATTAATTTTTGTTCTTGCTCATGAGGCCACAATATTTTTTTTTTTAGAAGAGAGAACGGGTTGTCTTGCATTTCATTTTTAAAATCAAGAGAAAGGGAAAATGTCCCATATCCTGCCCGTGTGCCTTCAAATTGAAGTTTTATTAGTTTCCTTGGTCTAAAAATCAAGTTCAAGTCTGTCTTTTGGAATATCTTACTGCTCAAAGCACAGTCTTATTAAAAAGGGAAAATACATAAGGTTTAAAATGTTGCTTCTGGCGCCGCCAAGTGTCCCTAAAGTGTAGCTGCCGGCCACAACATACTATGCATTTGTTTACAAAACAAGATAAATTCTCTTGTTGAGTCAGTTTAAAAGATTATCATTAAGAAAAACAGGAGTTCTAATGTCATGTGCCGAGGTGTCAAATGAATGTTGTTATTGACGCACCGTTCTAGAACAATACCTGGACGTCATCAATGTAAGATGTACTGCCTTCTCAGCCAACTTGTTTCCTTGTTTTTATTTACTATGAATGATGGCTGAACCGAGACGAGTTGGCGAAGACTTCAGAAGCAGAAGTTACTGTAAACACGTCCGCTGAGAATCACCGCTGCAGGGAAAAGGAGGAGAGGAAAAGCCCTCTGAAGGACAGGGAATGGCCCCACATTCCAGTCATGGTCCATAAAAATAGTTTCCTATTTATTTTATTAATTTATCTTAAAATATGACAGTCCTGGATTAAGAGTTAGCCACTTAGCATTTAGCTTGCTAGCTCTTTATACGGGACCTCTGTTGAACTTTTAGTGTATATTTAAACTCATAAACGAGGGAAACGTCTACTTCTTTGTAACAAGATGGCCCCAGATTTCTCTTTTAATTTCTGCATAAAGAGTATAAAGAGTTAAACTTTCAGACACATGCTACATGTTTAAAACAGACCATTTATTAGTTCATAATTTTCTTTCCTGTTTTTGTAAAATATACTTTATAGGACTATTAGCTGTTTAGCATTCAGTTTATCCGTCAAACAGAGTTTTATTTTGGCGGGACACGTCCCGTAAATGGCTCTATAAACAATAAAGGTTCTCGAGCCCTGATGTAGACAACATCATCTGCTGCATTCAAAAAGACTTTTTGATTAAAAATAATTTATTTACACTCAACATATGTACAGCAGTTAAAACAGCGGCTTTAGATGATAAGATTCTTCTTCTTTCTCTCCCTCTTGTGTTTCCTTCCCTGCACACAGAGAAACAAAAAGATTAATAAAACACTTACCAAAAGAGAAAGAGAGAAAATAAAGTGATTTACATAATTGTTGCCCGCCGACCAGTCTGGGTGTTTCTCGGCGTGGATTCTTCTCTCATCCTTTGCCATCCCATAGTAAAAATCCTTGTCTGGAGACGACAACTTCCGCCACTGTAGAAACAGGGAAAACAGGTCGTCAAACAAGAGCTTTTCGGACTTGTTCAAATCTGGCTGTGTTCTAGACACTCACCATGTGCCCCAGGATGGTGTTGGTCTCGGCACTATCTTTCGGCTTCATGGTGTTTTTTACCATCTGCCTGTTCTCCCTCATGAACACCATGAAGGCGTTCGCTGGTCTCTTGACGTACGGTCTGGCCCCACAGCATCTGGTGGAACATCATATCATTGCCATTAGATCTATGTTATGAGTTAAGTGTGCATTTAGATGAATCAAACGTGAGGACTAACGTGGAAGAGCAGGCCTGAGGCGGAGAAGGAGCGCGGCTGGAGGTCGACCTGATGTTCTGATTGTTGCTAGAATGAAAAGGAAAGTTAATTTCAAGACGATATTTAAGACGTGGAGTTGGATATGAACATGTGTGACACTAACAAAAAGACGAGCGGGCTCATGACTTCCACAGCTGGTGGCGGCTGAACCCAGAACCCTGGGGGGACTCCACTGTTGACCCAAGTCAACCCAGCTGGGACTTGATGGTAGTGCCTTAGTGTGTTCTCTGACAGCACTCGTCCAAACGATGGAACCGTCGTGGCTCCACATTGGAAGGGTTTGGTTTCAGGGGCCGTCGTCATCTTGAACTCTGAGGTCAAGTCCTTCTCCAACTGCTCGACATCAACCTCTTCAATGAGTTTGAGCAAGAGCAGATCATCGTGAGCAGCAGAGTCCAAATCAGGAGCAGACGGAAGGTCCCCGATCATGGACAGGAACGTGGAGTGGACTGTGTCCGACTCCATGCTTGGATCAGTCCAATCGGACGAGAAGCTGCTCAGATCGATAGTGACGAGGTCCATCGTTGAAATCATCTGTACAAAAAAAGTCATTTATAATTCTTTAAAAAATATAATTAAATTATAATTAAAACATAAACCTTAACTGTTGAAACAACACTTTCTAGGCAACGTGTATTATGTATTATGGATTATTGTGATGTTACTAACATTGATCTGTGGTAATAAACTGTACAATAATTTTCCTACTTGTACAAATAAATACATTTATATTTATAATATTTCTTGCTGTTTTAATTAACATGTCAAAGTAATTAAGTTACTGCCTAATTCAAACGAGTCATTTACATTTAAATTACGTTAAAAGTAGTTTTTATTGACATGTGTGTTGAGTGACGTTGGATCAGTTGTGGGATTGTTAGCAAAAATGTGGCTAAAGCAGAACTATGATGGACTCAATTGGAAAAGGTGATACTTACCGAAGGTCCGATGCGAAATACGGTAAATCCAGGTGGAAATTACCTTTTATATCGCTTCGATAAAGACGCATTAAAGGCCTCGTGTACGTCATCATTGACGCAGGTTCAGGTGTCAGCCAATCAGAAGCGAGCGTTCGTCCACTTGCAGGTGTCATCGCCGTCATGTTTTCGTACATCGGTGAGGACTCGATGTTCCGTGAGTGACCGTTTTTTGTTGTTTATTTGTTTCATTTCTTAAAAGATTTGTTTGTTACCTTCTCTTCGAAGTTTTTGATTCAAGTTTGTACTTGTCACGCGGCTAACACTAAAACTAGCCGTTACACTTGTCAACGTTGACCACGACAACCTTTTTATCCTGTTGAGATCCTTGTGTCGCTACACGGGGAAATAAACATCTCACTATCGTCGATATGGTTTAATTAATCTATCAATTTGGCTTATTATTTTCGAAGCTTATTCGTTTATTTAATCCCACCTCTGTAGCATGACGTTAGCATGTAGCTAAGCTAATGCCGCCTTATTTCACCTATTTTTTCGCACATGTGTCACTCACTACCAGAACCTAGTAGATAAAGATTAGTTAATAAACAACGATTGTGATTGAATTTTTCATTATTACTCGAAAACAACTTATTTAGGAGTAGTTTTCCGTTTTTCCCCGTTTTGTTTTTCTAATGGTGTCCAGCAGGGGGCAGTATCTCTGGTGTGACGCTAAAGTTTAAACCCAATTTACTTAATTAAATCTTGTTTTTTATTATATTCATGTTTTTGGTGCTGTTTCTTATTGTTAAATAATGTTTGTTTTTTACTATTATTTAAAGAATAGTGTCGCTACTCTCAGTCTGAAACGTGTTATGTCCATAAAGATCATTATTATTAATAATCATTGAGAAGCTCGAAAAGAACATGTGAGGAAATATCGTATTTGGTAATAAGTTTTTATCCATCTATTACACATTTTTACATCATTTGGCTGCAGCAAACATAGATTAAAAATGTAAAATGACTTCATTTTCAATTTCACGTAGAGAAACCAAACAGGAACACAACAAATTAGAACCGATTGAAGATCCAAATGTTTTTTTTTTATAAAATAAGAATAACTCAACATGAGGAAAAAGTTGTTGTTGTTGAGAAGAAATGTCTACTTTCTGTTTTGTATTTACTTAATTATCCATTTACCATGAAACCTGAAAATTGAATCTTGTTTTTAATCATATTCCTTTTTGGTGCTGTTCTGGGTGCTGCTGCTCTCCTGCAGAAGATCCTGGAGGTGGATATAAATCTGCCGGTGGTAAAGGTCGAGCAGATGACCCGCCGCTCCTGATTCCATTTCTGGCGTCAGTCTCACAAGCTTAGTTTGAACGTCAGTCTGAACAGCTAGTAGATGCTTTTCAAGGTTCGTATCATCTTTCACTTCCATCCCTTTGAACTGTTGATCCACAAATGTGTCAATGACTTTTATTTCCTCCTTAGGATCTTCATCATCTGATAGTAGAAATCCTTGTCCTGCGACGACAACTTCCGCCACTGTAGAAACAGGAAAACAGGTTGTCAAACAAGAGCTTTTGGGACTTGTACAAATCTGGCTGTGTTTTAGACACTCACCATGTGCCCCAGGATGGTGTTGGTCTCTGCACTGTCTTTAGGCTTCATCGTGTTTTTCACTTTCTCCCTGTTCTCCCTCATGAACACCATGAAGGCGTTCAGGGTCTCTTGACGTAGGGTGGTTTTTTGCCACAACCGCATCAGATCATTGACAACATTAGATCAATTTTATGAGTGAAGGTTGCATTTTTGGAAAAGTAAAAAAAGCGAGAGAACTAACTGGGAAGTGCAGGCCGGAGGAAGAGAAGGAGCGAAGCCGGAGGTCGGCTGGACGTTCTGGTTGTTGCTGGAATGAGATAGAAAATGATATTTAGAATCAGAATTAATATTAAAAAATGTACAAAAAGGAGACAAAGCTTGTGTGACACTTACAAAAAGGCGAGAGGGTTCATGGTTGGCACTGCTGGAACATTCTGGAGACACAAACACAAAGAAGGTCATGAACAGCTACTACATCAACAGTTGACAGTTGATCAGCCACTGACCTGCTGTTGGAAAACAACGTGTTGTTCGTACGTGTTTCCATGTAAGAAGGGATGAGCCATCATCGGTGGAAGCTGCACCCAGAACCCCGGGGGGGCGCCAACGTCGATCCATCTCCCTCCTGTCTGGACCGGATGGTTCTGCCCGACAGTGTTCTCCGACAGCACCGGTCTATACGACACGGCACTGTCGGGGCTCCACATTGTAGCGGGTTGATGTCGTACGTTGTCGTGTCGACAAGTCCGGAGGTCGAGTCTTTTCGTGGCTCCAGGGCCTCGACTTCATCGAGGAGTTTCATCAACTCCTCAAAGTCAATTTGAGGAGCAGAGTTGGAATCTGACGGAAGATCCCCGAACATTTCCTGGAGCGTTGAGAGGACAGTGTCCAACTCTTCGCTGGGATCGGTCCACGCCGGAGAGAAACGGCTCGGATTCGGAACAACGAAGTCCATCGTGGAAAGCATCTGTGAAATAGTTAGAAAATGTCATTTATAATTCTTTAATAAATACTCTGAGCAGAAACGTGTCTTTACCTTCTTCAGACGTCTGGAGATATGGGTGTAAAATATTCTGTTGAACCTGAGATGAAGACAGAAAAAGGAAATTAAAAATATTGCCAGTGGCTCATAAATTAAAGTGTAAGGTGCTAATTTGACAAGGTTTATATTTAACACTTAATGAATGAACAGTTGAGAGCAGCTAGAAATGCAGTATATGTTGTCAGGTGCATTATTATGGGCTGTTTATGATCCAATCCACTGATAAAAATCTAAATTTTACATGGATTAACACAAAAAACAATGGATAAATATTTATTATTACAGTTCAGATGTCATTTTGAAAATATATTAAGCTAATAATTCAATCACATGACTTGTTTAATGTTGTTTTTTTATTTTAAAGTAATCAACTTGAATTCATTTTGACACACATACAGTCTTTATAATTTATTTCAACCTAATACTGGGGAAATTGACCATTTATAGTAAATAAACACATACAGTGTATCTTTATTGATAAATAAGTACAAATAAGTTTCAGATCAAATATTTTTTAACCAAAATTAAAACATAAACCTTAACTGTTGAAACAACACTTTCTAGGCAACATGTATTATTGTGATGTTACTATGATCTATCTATGGTAATAAACTGTACAATTATTTTCCTACTTGTACAAATAAATACATTTATATTTATAATATCTCTTGCTGTTTTAATAAACATGTCAAAGTAATTAAGTTAATGCGTAATTCAAACGACTCATATACATTTAAATTACATTAAAAGTATATATACCATATATATATGGTATATATATACCATCTCTAGCCTCAAATCTGCAGGTGGCGTAGTTTAAAGTAACTTACTACTTCAACCAGGTGTCACCTCTCAGTGTCTACTCTCTGTGTCATCTCTCCCTGAAGCCCATCAACTTCCATCTCTCTGCCTCTGCACTACCACTTAGTCTGAAGCAACATGAAAATATTACTGTTTATAAATATACAAATATGTACATAGTTCACATTTTTTATGGTCTTCAGTTTTCCCATGGAATTATAATAACAGCGAAAGCTGCTCTGTTTACAAAGTTATCCCATCCTTCCTTGTGACAAAAAAGTCACCTGATCAAAATGCATTCTGTAAGAAACTGACAGTTTTTTCTTTTTTCCTCATATTCCTCATCAAATGACTGATGCAAAAAAAAGAAGGAAAACATTGGGACATCATTCATTGATAGTCAACTCACCTCCGCTTTTGCTCATCAACTTTCATCTCTCCCAGTAACTGTTGTTCCGCTTTGTCTAGACAAACAAACCATGTCTTTTAATCACTAAAAAAACTGTTATTATAATTCCATGGGAAAACTGAAGACCATAAAAAATTTGAACTATGTACATATTTGTACGTTAATAAACAGTAATGTTTTCATGTTGCTTCAGACTAAGTGGAGCGGAGTGCGGAGGCAGAGAGATGGAAGTTGATGGGCTTCAGAGAGAGATGTCACAGAGAGTAGACACTGAGAGGTGACACCTGGTTGACGTAGTAAGTTACTTTAAACTACCCCACCTGCAGATTTGAGGCTAGAGATGGCAACACCGAGCAGCAAGCTGTGTGTGTCCGTTATTTAGCTAAAGGGAGTGTGAAGGAGGCCTTTATTGTGTCGACGTGATATAAAATGCATCAGACCTTCGGTAAGTATCACCTTTTCCAATTGAGTCCATCTTAGTTCTGCTTTAGGCACAACTGATCCAACGTCACTCAACACACATGTCAATAAAAACTACTTTTAATGTGATTTTGAATGTATATGAATCGTTTGAATTACGCAATAACTTTATTACTTTGACATGTTAACTAAAACAGCAAGAAATATTATAAATATAAATGTATTTATTTGTACAAGTAGGAAAATAATTGTACAGTCTATTACCCCAGATCATTGTTAGTAACATTCCAATAATACACGTTGCCTAGAAAGTGTTGTTTCAACAGTTAAGGTTTATGTTTTAATTTTGGTTAAAAAATATTTGATCTGAAACTTATTTGTACTTATTTATCAATAAAGATCCACTGTATGTGTTTATTTACTGTAAATGGTCAATTTCCCCAGTATTAGGTTGAAATAAACTATAAAGACTGTAAGTGTGTCAAAATTAATTCAAGTTGATTACTTTAAAATAAAAAAACAACATTAAACAAGTCATGTGATTGAATTATTAGCCTAATATATTTTCAAAATGACGTGAACTGTAATAATAAATATTTATCCATTGTTTTTTGTGTTAATCCACATAATATTTAGATTTTTATCAGTGGATTGGATCATAAACAGCCCATAATAATGCACCTGACAACATATACTGCATTTCTAGCTGCTCTCAACTGTTTGTTCATTAAGTGTTAAATATAAACCTTGTCAAATTAGCACCTTACACTTTAATTTATGAGCCATTGGCAATATATTTTAAATTTCTTTTTCTGTCTTCATCTCAGGTTCAACAGAGTATTTTACACCTTGTATCTCCAGACGTCTGAAGAAGGTAAAGACACGTTTCTGCTCAGAGTATTTATTAAAGAATTATAAATGACATTTTCAAACTATTACACGGATGATTTCCACGATGGACTTCGTTGTTCCGAATCCAAGCAGTTTCTCTCCGGCGTGGACCCTCAACGCTCCAGGAAATATTCGGGGATCTTCCGTCAGATTCCAACTCTGCTCCTCAAATTGACTTTGAGGAGTTGATGAAACTCCTCGATGAAGTCGAGGCCCTGGAGTCACCGGTGCTGTCGGAGAACACTGTCGGGCAGAACTATCCGGTCCAGACAGGAGGGAGATGGATCGACGGTGGCGCCCCCCCCCCCCCCCCCCGGGGTTCTGGGTGCAGCTTCCACCGATGATGATTCATCCCTTCATACATGGAAACACGTACGAACAACACGTTGTTTTCCAACAGCAGGACAGTGGCTGATCAACTGTCAACTGTTGATGTAGTAGCTGTTCATGACCTTCTTCGTGTTTGTGTCTCCAGAATGTTCCAGCAGTGCCAACCATGAACCCTCTCGCCTTTTTGTAAGTGTCACACAAGTTTTGTCTCCTTTTTGTACATTTTTTAATATTAATTCTGATTCTAAATATCATTTTTCTATCTCATTCCAGCAACAACCCACACTTAACTCATAACATAGATCTAATGGCAATGATCTGATGTTCCACCAGATGCTGTGGGGCCAGAAAACCCTATGTCAAGAGACCACCGAACGCCTTCATGGTGTTCATGAGGGAGAACAGGGAGAAAGTGAAAAACACGATGAAGCCTGAAGATGCAGAGGCCAACACCCTCCTGGGGCACATGGTGAGTGTCTAAAACACAGCCAGATTTGTACAAGTCCGAAAAGCTCTTGTTTGACGACCTGTTTTCCTGTTTATACAGTGGCGGAAGTTGTCGTCGCAGGACAAGGATTTCTACTATCAGATGATGAAGATCCTAAGGAGGAAATAAAAGTCATTGACACATTTGTGGATCAACAGTTCAAAGGGATGGAAGTGAAAGATGATACGAACCTTGAAAAGCATCTACTAGCTGTTCAGACTGACGTTCAAACTAAGCTTGTGAGACTGACGCCAGAAATGGAATCAGGAGCGGCGGGTCATCTGCTCGACCTTCACCACCGGAAGATTTATATCCACCTCCAGGATCTTCTGCAGGAGAGCAGCAGCACCCAGAACAGCACCAAAAAAGGAATATGATTAAAAACAAGATTCAATTTTCAGGTTTCATGGTAAATGGATAATTAAGTAAATACAAAACAGAAAATAGACATTTCTTCTCAACAAAAACAACTTTTACCTCATGTTTAGTTATTCTTATTTTATGAAAAAAAACATTTGGATCTTCAAACGGTTCTAATTTGTTGTGTTCCTGTTTGGTTTCTCTACTTAAAATTGAAAATGAAGTAATTTTACATTTTTAATCTATGTTTGCTGCAGCCAAATGATGTAAAAATGTGTAATAGATACATAAAAACTTTTTACCGAATACGATCTTTCCTCACATGTTCTTTTCGAGCTTCTCAATGATTATTAATAATAATGATCTTTATGGACATAACACGTTTCAGACTGAGAGTAGCGACATTATTCTTTAAATAATAGTAAAAAACAAACATTATTTAACAATAAGAAACAGCACCAAAAACATTAATATAATAAAAAACAAGATTTAATTAAGTAAATTGGGTTTAGACTTTGGCGTCACACCGAGGTACTGCCCCCTGCTGGACACCATTTGAAAAACAAAACGGAAAACTACTCCTAAATAAGTTGTTTTCGAGTAATAATGCAAAATTCAATTACAATCGCTGTTTATTAACTAACCTTTATCTACTAGGTTCTGATGGGCGAAAAATTAGGTGAAATAAGGCGGCATTAGCTTAGCTACATGCTAACGTCATGCTACAGAGGTTGGATTAAATAAACGAATAAGCTTCGAAAATAATAAGCCAAATTGATAGATTTATTAAACCATATCGACGATAGTGAGATGTTTATTTCCCCGTGTAGCGACACAAGGATCTCAACAGGATAAAAAGGTTGTCGTGGTCAACGTTGACAAGTGTAATGGCTCGTTTTAGTGTTAGCCGCGTGACAAGTACAACCTTGAATCAAAAACTTCGAAGAGAAGGTAACAAACAAATCTTTTAAGAAATGAAACAAATAAACAACAAAAAACGGTCACCCACGGAACATCGAGTCCTCACCGATGTACGAAAACATGACGGCGATGACACCTGCAAGTGGACGAACGCTCGCTTCTGATTGGCTGACACCTGAACCTGCGTCAATGATGACGTACACGAGGCCTTTAATGCGTCTTTATCGAAGCGATATAAAAGGTAATTTCCACCTGGATTTACCGTATTTCGCATCGGACCTTCGGTAAGTATCACCTTTTCCAATTGAGTCCATCTTAGTTCTGCTTTAGCCACATTTTTGCTAACAATCCCACAACTGATCCAACGTCACTCAACACACACGTCAATAAAAAATACTTTTAATGTAATTTAAATGTAAATGACTCGTTTGAATTAGGCAGTAACTTAATTACTTTGACATGTTAATTAAAACAGCAAGAGATATTATAAATATAAATGTATTTATTTGTACAAGTAGTACAATTATTGTACAGTTTATTACCACAGATCATTGTTAGTAACATCACAATAATACACGTTTCCTAGAAAGTGTTGTTTCAACAGTTAAGGATTATGTTTTAATTTTGGTTTAAACATATTTTATCTGATCAATAATCTGTTGTACAGATGATTTCAACAATGGACCTCGTCACTATCGATCTGAGCAGCTTCTCGTCCGAGTGGACTGATCCCAGCACGGAGTCGGACACAGTCCACTCCACGTTCCTGTCCATGATCGGGGACCTTCCGTCTGCTCCTGATTTGGACTCTGCTGCTCAAGACGATCTGCTCTTGCTCAAACTCATTGAAGAGGTTGATGTCGAGCAGTTAGAGAAAGACTTGACCTCAGAGTTCAAGATGACGACGGCCCCTGAAACCCACCCCTTCCAATGTGGAGCCACGACGGTTCCATCGTTTGGACGAGTGCTGTCAGAGAACACACTAAGGCACTACCATCAAGTCCCAGCTGGGTTGACTTGGGTCAACAGTGGAGTCCCCCCAGGGTTCTGGGTTCAGCCGCCACCAGCTGTGGAAGTCATGAGCCCGCTCGTCTTTTTGTTAGTGTCACACATGTTCATATCCAACTCCACGTCTTAAATATCGTCTTGAAATTAACTTTCCTTTTCATTCTAGCAACAATCAGAACATCCAGAAGACCTCCAGCCGCGCTCCTTCTCCGCCTCAGGCCTGCTCTTCCACGTTAGTCCTCACGTTTGATTCATCTAAATGCACACTTAACTCATAACATAGATCTAATGGCAATGATATGATGTTCCACCAGATGCTGTGGGGCCAGACCGTACGTCAAGAGACCAGCGAACGCCTTCATGGTGTTCATGAGGGAGAACAGGCAGATGGTAAAAAACACCATGAAGCCGAAAGATAGTGCCGAGACCAACACCATCCTGGGGCACATGGTGAGTGTCTAGAACACAGCCAGATTTGAACAAGTCCGAAAAGCTCTTGTTTGACGACCTGTTTTCCCTGTTTCTACAGTGGCGGAAGTTGTCGTCTCCAGACAAGGATTTATACTATGGGATGGCAAAGGATGAGAGAAGAATCCACGCCGAGAAACACCCAGACTGGTCGGCGGGCAATAATTATGTAAATAACTTTATTTTCTCTCTTTCTCTTTTGGTAAGTGTTTTGTTAATCTTTTTGTTTCTCTGTGTGCAGGGAAGGAAACACAAGAGGGAGAGAAAGAAGAAGAATCTTATCATCTAAAGCCGCCGTTTTAACTGCTGTACATATGTTGAGTGTAAATAAATTATTTTTAATCAAAAAGTATTTTTGAATGCAGCAGATGATGTTGTCTACATCAGGGCTCGACAACCTTTATTGTGTAAAGAGCCATTTACGGGTCGTGTCCCGCCAAAATAAAACTCTGTTTGACGGATAAACTGAATCCTAAAAAGCTAATAGTCCTATAAAGTATATTTTACAAAAACAGGAAAACTTATTAAACTTATTAAATTTGAAGGAACTGAGAAATTGAGAAATTGTCCCTTTCTCTTGTCCCTTGATTTTAAAAATGAAACGCAAGACAATCCGTTCTCTTTTCTAAAAAAAAAAAAAGTCCACCCTTTATTCCAAACATTTTTAATTTAGAAAAAACATAAGTATTTTCAAATATTTACAATGTACAAGTTGCCTTGTAAACAATACACAACATTTGCAAATATTATATTAAGAAATATACACTTTTATTTTCAAATATCATCCCTTAAAAATATTGTGGCCACATGAGCAAGAACATAAATTAATTACAATTTCAAGGGATTAATCTGCAGTATTTATTGGAATTTGGAATGATAATTTTAAAGAAGAAAACATGAGTAGGGGACACTTTGATTTCTCTTAACGTATCGTTCAGAATACTTTTCACCGTCTGTCGGTCCTCCCTGGAGATGTTTGTCTTGAGTTTCAGTAGAGCGGACACGCGTTTTTCACTGGAAAGAAATGGACACGATTCGATAAATGACAGGTTATTCTAAAATGGCATCGATCTTTTGGTCTGGACTTTATACTCGTCCTGATAAAGTGGGGATACGAGGAGGCCAGTGTGACGACTTGCATCTGTATGGCCGGAACATCCTGGAGGCTCAACACTCCCGCAATCATGTCCAGGTATTCCTTCAGCCAGTTTTCTTTGGACCCCTGCACACACATGTTTTAATAAGCTTTTAATTATCTCTTTGAAAAGTTAAATTAAATGTTTTTTTTATATTGAAAAGTTGAATTTATTTTAATTGAAAAATCTTTTTCAATAATTAGTATATTTAAAGGTAAGTAAGTAAGTAAGTGTTATTTGTAAAGCGCTTTTCGAGGCTAGACCATGAATAGCTCTTAAAGTAAGAACCAGAAATTTCAAATTGATCTTGAAAGAAACTGGCAGCCATTGAGAAACTGACAGCCATTGAAGAGTTTTAAGGATTGGAGAAATGTGAGTTCTTCTACTAGAGTGGGTCAGAATTCTTACAAAAATGTATTGCATGAAACCAAACACACCCTGTTTCATTTTACAATATCGGTTTTCATGGCATCAATCATAATGTCATCAGCAAAGGGACAATGAAATCCCGCGAGATTCTGGCGATAACTGAGGACGAGAGGATACACTCAACATATAAAGGTCATTTATATTATAGTTCAATTGGTAGCCTTTTAAATAACTATAAATATAATGAATGTTTATGTTTTGTTTAGGCTACGATTAAAAATAAAAAAAGAAATCAGAAAATGTATTTTTGAATTATTGGAATTAAAATATCAAACTCTACAGTAAAAAACAATTAATTAATTTTGAAAGTATTCAAAAAATTGTAACCACAAAATCAACCTTTCGATATATACACATTATTGAATTCAATTATTTAAAAGAAACAATTAAATGCTTAAACAACAACATTTCAATAAAAACAAGTTTAAGGTTAAATTCAACATATTCTAATGTCACTGAACTACGTCCATAGTTTCACCACAGTTTCTCACCTGATCACTGAACCAACGTTGTAAAGTGTCGGCGTCGCTCGTCACTCTGTCGAAGGCCTCCTGCTGCTGAGCCCGACTCCTCAGCTTCACGTCTCCCTTCAGCAGCCGTCTGACGTATTCCACCGTCACCTCCTGGTGCAGCTGTCCGATCAACTCCTGAAGACACGGATCATGAGTCTTAGCTCGTGAAAACCTTTTTTTTTTTAGCTCTTTTTTATTACCTGGTGAGAAGATTCAGGGGATGATCATCTTGTCGAACGTTGACGAGTGCAGCCAATCGTGGGTTCCAAGCTTTCTGTGGTTTGGCTGGGGCGACACAAGTGATGGATTTTTATTTTGATCACCTGTACGTCTGTTATTGACACTCACCTTGAGCGCCTGGTGGACCGGGCTCAGTAGGAACTGGTGCGCCGATTGTTTCATGTCGGCCAGGACGCTCATGCATCTCTCTCGAACGTCGTCCAGGATCATGGAGCTCTTCTTCAAAATAAAATCCCTGCAGACACATGACAGTTGAGTCACATGACCACCTCGCGGTCACACCCTGAAGTCGGAGGCTCCACCTGAATTGTTGAATCCATCCGAGGTTGGCTTTGATGAACGGTTTTCTGCTCCACTTGTTTTGCTTCATGACGTCCTCCTGGAAGTCCTTGAAACTAAAACATTAATTCATTTGAATCTTTTTTCTTTTGACGTGAGAGACGTTACCTGCACAGCGAGTCGCTCAGTTCAAGTTATACACTGGACCTTCTCTCTATCACCCACGACCATTCCCGCTGAGGTCAGCATTCCGTTGATGAGCTGAAGTGTGAAAATGAAGTCATGGTTTGAAACGTTACCGCTACTAGATTTAGCCAAAAGAATCCTTTTTTTTCAAATACCTGAATGATGTCATAGGACATGGTGAAGCTTCCGTCCTTCTTTGTCGGCTCGCTTTTCCACGATTCCCTCGCTTCCGCCAGGACTTGACTGATGAACGTCGTCATCTCTGCCTGATCAAACCAAAAAAAGCTTGATACGTTATCAATCACGAGTTATGATTAAATCCTACAATCTTAGGTGTATAAATAGAAAAGTGTTAAAGATCAACCGAGACATCTTATCTATAAAAACATTTGTTCCAAAGGTTGTTAATGTCATAATACGTAAGTTTGAAAAAAAAAATGTTGGCTCCCCCTGTGTCAGAAAAATATAACTGCAATGCTGTCAAATCAGTCAACCATGCCTGTTCAAAATGACAACAATCGAACAGAAAATACATTTGAAAAAAAAAGGTTTTAAGAAAGAACTTTTTTTTAAATACTTTTTTAATTTGTAGGTATTTTAACTGTGTATTGTTTTGTTGTTTAAGCGCTTTGTGACCCTGGTTTATGGAATAGGGAAATTCAGATTTTTTAATTATTGGAATCAAAATATCAAACTCTATATGTAAAAAAACCAATTCATTAACTGTGAAAGTATTTTTAAAAATGTATTAAATAATTCAATAACTTTGTGTAGTTTTGTCTCTCAGGACAAACCTGATGATGAATGAATAATGAATGGAAATTACTTTTGTCTTGCCCATCAAAGTTGTCTTCAATGAAACGATTCACTAGTTACTAAATTAAGTCATATTGTAAGGGGTGGAGTCAGTTTATACAACTTATATTTATAATAAACAAATGGTAAATTACATGTTTTTTCTTGTCTTGGCCACCTGAAACAAAATAACAATGCTTGGAAAATGTTTGTTTTTTTATCTTATTCTTCAATAATGTTTTACAAGCTTATATTACTGTGTAGTTAATGTGTAAATATACCTGTTGTTTGCTCAGGTACTGCTCCTGCAGCGACGCCACCATGTGGTCAGGCAGCAGACTTCCTAGACCTTCAAAGTTGATCTCTGGCGCCAAAAGAGGGTTCTTAAACAGTCTTATAGAATAAGAAGATTATATTGATAAATATAAAATCACTTTAATTTCCAGTTAAAAACAAAGAAGGAAGTTCAAGGTAGGAATAGCATTGGTGGGGAGTTGGACGGGCAACTTACCCAGGATAATAGTCAGTGACCCATTGCAGCAGGAACTTGCAGTCCTCATCCCCCAGCCCGAACTCTGCAATCTCCTCCAAGCCTTTGCTCATTTACTGGTGGTACAGCTCGGCATAGAACTGACAGATGTCCATCTCCGGAGGGTAGCAGCTCTTGACCACCTTCACGACCGTCAGCAGGTCCTCCTTCATCTGCAGGCCCATGCTGTGGATCTTCGCCTGGAGGCAGTTCTGCTTCACCGGACTGCTGAGACCGACGGGTTCTCCATTCGCTCCTCCACCAGGCTGGTGAGCACTTGGTCGTGTTGTTGCCTCCATCTGCTCTGCCTCCAGGATGGCGCCGACCCGGCCATTTGATCCACCAGTTGGTCCTGCTCCTCCTGCAGCTGGACTGCTTTCACGGCGGACACTAACACGGCCGCTTCTTGTTCCCCCTTCAGAGACTCTTGGTCTATATGGTCTGGATCACGAGAGTCTCCAGGATTTTCTGGTCCGAAACAAGCTTGAGGACTTTTTTGTCTTCCTCTGATTGACCAAACAGAAGCTTCTCTTTGTCTACCAGCTGAAGTGCTGCCTCGTAAAAGTGAGATTGCTCCAGGTCTTGGTCAAAAGAGACGACTGGAAGAGAAACAAATAAGTGGTTAGATATTGAGCGTTCCTTCTGACCTTTGCTGACTGGCCATATTTTGGGGAACCTCCAACCTCCGGCTGGGCTTCCCTCTGGGATCGGTGGCACGTGTGACGCCGCTGACCTTGACCGGAGCCTCATTCAAGCCGTTTGCTCTGCAGGAAAACCATAATACAGCGTTTAAATGACAAAAGGGTTTTTTCCATTCATACATGATTTTTTCTTACACTTCTGAATATTTTAAGATGCTGAACAATCATTTTTAAGAACAAAAAAACCCATTATTTGCCATTTTTTAACCTCATCTAGAGCCTGATATTTAATTATTGGCACTAAACTGACAAACATTATCAACTTCAACTTCTATCCTCAGCCAGATTTTATGTTAAAATACATTTACATTTACACAGAAATTCAAAACACATTGTTAACGCAAACATCCTACTCACCAGATTTGTTCGTTTTGAGAGGATTCTCTTCCAAGCAGCCTTTGGCTGATGTGAGCTCCTGGAAGTTACAGTCGGGGAAATAACTCTCTGGTCCTCTGAGCGTTGGAGGATTTCTGAGGCTACAGGCTCCTCCCACTTTCCTCCCACCCCTTGCGTGCACACACCCACGCACTCATCGTACTTTCACCTTCACTTTTGTCTCGTTGTTTGCACAAGCATGCTTCTAGTTTTCATGCGGCACCTTCATTCCAGGGCAGCAACATTTGGATGACTTTGCCAGGTGTTATTGTGAATAAAGGTCACAATTTAAATCCAAGTCAAAGTTTCAGGTCAAACAAAAATTCAATTAATTAATTTCATGCAAGGTCAATAAAAAAACTTTTTTTTCAAGATATCTTTGCATTTATTTTCCTTATTATTTTTGATTTATCTTCGTTTTAGCTTCATGTCATTTTATTACTTCATTTTCATTCAAATTTCGTTTTTTATATTGAGGGGCATTTTTATCCGTCTGAGACTCGGTTTAGATCCTCTACCCTCAAAGAAGTTAACCTTGACTTGACTTTTCACTTTGATTTAAAAAATAAATCAAAAGATCTTCATAGTCGTTTCTCCTTTCAACCTTTTAGAAAATGAAAATAAAACGAGACAAAACTGAAAAGATGTTCCACAGTGTAGTCGGTTTCAAAATAACTTTTAAAAAGTGAACAAATATGCAGTGGTGGAGGTTGTTCACCTTGACCCTGAGACAACACAAGGGATACCACAAACACATTTGTTTTAGGGCCTTCGGGGTCACCTTGACCCCCAGACAACACTAGTTCAAATTCCCGTTCTGGAGACTCTAATTATCTCCATGAACAAAATAAAAATCAAATCATAGCTTTTTATCCATTATATTGTAAATCTAAATAAACAAGGATCAAAAATGAATGATTTGAAAATTATACCTTCAGGGTAATATTATAATCATAGTTATTATATTCAAAAGTTAATACATCTAAAATGCACTTTTTATTTTTATTTGACCGAAAAAGAGAAAATATTGTGTATGAAAATATATATTTATTGACTAGTTTCAGTGCTGGAGAAGCTAATAATATGTAGCGGGTCCCAGCAGGGCCTTCGCTGACAGATATGATAATCCTGGAATTACAATGGACATGAACGACACCGGACCACAAGTGCTCATGAACCAAGTCTCTTGGATTATCTTTATTCACATATTTTCATTAAACTGCAATCGTGACTCTTCCTTTGTTCTTTTTCTTTTGCATTAGCAATGGTTTAAAAACCACTTTCAAAGTACATTTACATAAATGTCAATTTTACAATTTTCCTTTGAAAACAAACCATGTCTTTTAATCACTAATCATTTTCTTGTTATCAATCATTCCTTCACTTCCAACATACACCCTTCATTCTTTCATCAAGAATAATAATCGTACATTATGTACAGTAGATGCCATAAGTGAACACTTAATAAAACAAAATGAATCTCTTTTGCAGTTTAACTCGCCAAAACGGTATAACATATTTATTTCTGCGCGTGCTTTCAACCAGGGCGGCTCCTATAACTGGTCTGAACTTCATAGCACACAAATGCACAATTCAGACTCACACACCACACACACACGACTATTTTAACATATTAAATATTACCGCACAAAAGTCAAGGAGTCAAAAGAAAAATACACACAGAAGCATTTAACTACGGCCACGGACGCCATTTTAGTAATCGCCACGATCATGAACCGCAGCACTTTCTATGTTCACACACATAACTGTCATATCAAAAATCCTTATAAACAGTTTAAAGTAAGAGGAATTAAAGAAAGAGTTCTTAACCAACCTGGAATTACAATGGACATGAACGACACCGGACCACAAGTGCTCATGAACCAAGTCTCTTGGGTTTCACTTGTGCGAAGTATTGCCATGAATACCGTCGCCCGCAAGTGCTGCCACCTTGTGTCCGTTTTCTGCATGGCATTGCACATTTATCTTTATTACACCCTCTTAGTGGGACTAAACAACAAACCAAAAAGTGACAGAAAACATTATATAATAATATCTAAACAAAACACTTTTGTGAGTATCACAAATACATTTAAAATCTCACCAAGGATGAAAACTAGATTTGTTAAAATGAATGATGAATATATTTAAATATAATCTTTATGTCAACAATTTAAATAATAAATATCTATATCAATTTAAAAGAGCCAATACTATGATAAAAAGTGGGTTTGTATCCAGACATTTATACTCAACAGTGTCAAAGGTCGAGCCTGGGAGCAGGAAGTTGATGCAGATTTGACAGACAGTCATTGTTGAGAGAGAGAGGCAGGCGATGAGAATCACTGCGTGAGGAAGGTAACGTTAGCCGACAACAACTTGTTAAATATATCATTTGGATTTTGATTTGGGTGGAACTCCTGTATAACTCCTAGATGGATATCAGAAAGTAGATTCTGATCCACAGACCTCAGAGCCCGAGCTGGGGTGTAAGGCTGGATCAGATCAGTGATGTAAGGAGGAGCCTGACCATGAATAGTTCTGAAAGTAAGAACCAGAATTTTAAAGTTTATCCTAAAAGAAACTGGAAACCAGTGAAGAGTTTTAAGGATCGGAGAAATGTGAGTTCTTCTACTTGAGCGGGTTAGAATTCTCGCTGCAGAGTTCTGAATCAACTGCAGGCGAGACAGCTCCTTCTTGTTAAGACATGGAAACAAACTGTTACAATAGTCCAGACGAGAAGAAACAAACGCATGGATTACAAGCTCCAGATCATGTTCCGACAACATTTTCCTAAGTTTAGAGATTTTTATCAGTTGAAGGAAACAGTTTCTGGTTCCAGGATTATCATATCTGTCAGCGAAGGCCCTGCTGGGACCCGCTACATATTATTAGCTCCTCCAGCACTGAAACTAGTAAATAAAAATATATTTTCAAACCCCATATTTTCTCTTTTTCGGTCAAATAAAAAAAAAGAAGAAAAAGTGCATTTTATGTATGATGTATTCATATATTTAATTTAACTTTTCAAAGAGATAATTAAAAGCTTATTGAAACATGTGTGTGCAGGGTTCCAAAGAAAACTGGCTGAAGGAATACCTGGACATGATTGCGGGAGTGTTGAGCCTCCAGGATGTTCCGGCCATACAGATGCAAGTCGTCACACTGGCCTCCTCGTATCCCGACCTCAGGTACCAAAATACAAACTTTATCAGGACGAGTATAAAGTCCAGACCAAAAGATCGATGTCATGCTAGAATAACCTGCCATTTATCGAATCGTGTCCATTTCTTTCCAGTGAAAAACACGTGTCCGCTCTACTGAAACTCAAGACAAACATCTCCAGGGAGGACCGACAGACGGTGAAAAGTATTCTGAACGATACGTTAAGAGAAATCAAAGTGTCCCCTACTCATGTTTTCTTCTTTAAAATTATCATTCCAAATTCCAATAAATACTGCAGATTAATCCCTTGAAATTTTAATTAATTTTTGCTCATGAGGCCACAATATTTTTTTTTTTAGAAGAGAGAACGGGTTGTCTTGCATTTCATTTTTAAAATCAAGAGAAAGGGAAAATGTCCCATATCCTGCCCGTGTGCCTTCAAATTGAAGTTTTATTAGTTTCCTTGGTCTAAAAATCAAGTTCAAGTCTGTCTTTTGGAATATCTTACTGCTCAAAGCACAGTCTTATTAAAAAGGGAAAATACATAAGGTTTAAAATGTTGCTTCTGGCGCCGCCAAGTGTCCCTAAAGTGTAGCTGCCGGCCACAACATACTATGCATTTGTTTACAAAACAAGATAAATTCTCTTGTTGAGTCAGTTTAAAAGATTATCATTAAGAAAAACAGGAGTTCTAATGTCATGTGCCGAGGTGTCAAATGAATGTTGTTATTGACGCACCGTTCTAGAACAATACCTGGACGTCATCAATGTAAGATGTACTGCCTTCTCAGCCAACTTGTTTCCTTGTTTTTATTTACTATGAATGATGGCTGAACCGAGACGAGTTGGCGAAGACTTCAGAAGCAGAAGTTACTGTAAACACGTCCGCTGAGAATCACCGCTGCAGGGAAAAGGAGGAGAGGAAAAGCCCTCTGAAGGACAGGGAATGGCCCCACATTCCAGTCATGGTCCATAAAAATAGTTTCCTATTTATTTTATTAATTTATCTTAAAATATGACAGTCCTGGATTAAGAGTTAGCCACTTAGCATTTAGCTTGCTAGCTCTTTATACGGGACCTCTGTTGAACTTTTAGTGTATATTTAAACTCATAAACGAGGGAAACGTCTACTTCTTTGTAACAAGATGGCCCCAGATTTCTCTTTTAATTTCTGCATAAAGAGTATAAAGAGTTAAACTTTCAGACACATGCTACATGTTTAAAACAGACCATTTATTAGTTCATAATTTTCTTTCCTGTTTTTGTAAAATATACTTTATAGGACTATTAGCTGTTTAGCATTCAGTTTATCCGTCAAACAGAGTTTTATTTTGGCGGGACACGTCCCGTAAATGGCTCTTTACACAATAAAGGTTGTCGAGCCCTGATGTAGACAACATCATCTGCTGCATTCAAAAAGACTTTTTGATTAAAAATAATTTATTTACACTCAACATATGTACAGCAGTTAAAACGGCGGCTTTAGATGATAAGATTCTTCTTCTTTCTCTCCCTCTTGTGTTTCCTTCCCTGCACACAGAGAAACAAAAAGATTAATAAAACACTTACCAAAAGAGAAAGAGAGAAAATAAAGTGATTTACATAATTGTTGCCCGCCGACCAGTCTGGGTGTTTCTCGGCGTGCATTCTTCTCTCATCCTTTGCCATCCCATAGTAAAAATCCTTGTCTGGAGACGACAACTTCCGCCACTGTAGAAACAGGGAAAACAGGTCGTCAAACAAGAGCTTTTCGGACTTGTTCAAATCTGGCTGTGTTCTAGACACTCACCATGTGCCCCAGGATGGTGTTGGTCTCGGCACTATCTTTCGGCTTCATGGTGTTTTTTACCATCTGCCTGTTCTCCCTCATGAACACCATGAAGGCGTTCGCTGGTCTCTTGACGTACGGTCTGGCCCCACAGCATCTGGTGGAACATCATATCATTGCCATTAGATCTATGTTATGAGTTAAGTGTGCATTTAGATGAATCAAACGTGAGGACTAACGTGGAACAGCAGGCCTGAGGCGGAGAAGGAGCGCGGCTGGAGGTCGACCTGATGTTCTGATTGTTGCTAGAATGAAAAGGAAAGTTAATTTCAAGACGATATTTAAGACGTGGAGTTGGATATGAACATGTGTGACACTAACAAAAAGACGAGCGGGCTCATGACTTCCACAGCTGGTTGCGGCTGAACCCAGAACCCTGGGGGGACTCCACTGTTGACCCAAGTCAACCCAGCTGGGACTTGATGGTAGTGCCTTAGTGTGTTCTCTGACAGCACTCGTCCAAACGATGGAACCGTCGTGGCTCCACATTGGAAGGGTTTGGTTTCAGGGGCCGTCGTCATCTTGAACTCTGAGGTCAAGTCCTTCTCCAACTGCTCGACATCAACCTCTTCAATGAGTTTGAGCAAGAGCAGATCGTCGTGAGCAGCAGAGTCCAAATCAGGAGCAGACGGAAGGTCCCCGATCATGGACAGGAACGTGGAGTGGACTGTGTCCGACTCCATGCTTGGATCAGTCCAATCGGACGAGAAGCTGCTCAGATCGATAGTGACGAGGTCCATCGTTGAAATCATCTGTACAAAAAAAGTCATTTATAATTCTTTAAGAAATATAATTAAATTATAATTAAAACATAAACCTTAACTGTTGAAACAACACTTTCTAGGCAACGTGTATTATGTATTATGGATTATTGTGATGTTACTAACATTGATCTGTGGTAATAAACTGTACAATAATTTTCCTACTTGTACAAATAAATACATTTATATTTATAATATTTCTTGCTGTTTTAATTAACATGTCAAAGTAATTAAGTTACTGCCTAATTCAAACGAGTCATTTACATTTAAATTACGTTAAAAGTAGTTTTTATTGACATGTGTGTTGAGTGACGTTGGATCAGTTGTGGGATTGTTAGCAAAAATGTGGCTAAAGCAGAACTATGATGGACTCAATTGGAAAAGGTGATACTTACCGAAGGTCCGATGCGAAATACGGTAAATCCAGGTGGAAATTACATTTTATATCGCTTCGATAAAGACGCATTAAAGGCCTCGTGTACGTCATCATTGACGCAGGTTCAGGTGTCAGCCAATCAGAAGCGAGCGTTCGTCCACTTGCAGGTGTCATCGCCGTCATGTTTTCGTACATCGGTGAGGACTCGATGTTCCGTGAGTGACCGTTTTTTGTTGTTTATTTGTTTCATTTCTTAAAAGATTTGTTTGTTACCTTCTCTTCGAAGTTTTTGATTCAAGTTTGTACTTGTCACGCGGCTAACACTAAAACTAGCCGTTACACTTGTCAACGTTGACCACGACAACCTTTTTATCCTGTTGAGATCCTTGTGTCGCTACACGGGGAAATAAACATCTCACTATCGTCGATATGGTTTAATTAATCTATCAATTTGGCTTATTATTTTCGAAGCTTATTCGTTTATTTAATCCCACCTCTGTAGCATGACGTTAGCATGTAGCTAAGCTAATGCCGCCTTATTTCACCTATTTTTTCGCACATGTGTCACTCACTACCAGAACCTAGTAGATAAAGATTAGTTAATAAACAACGATTGTGATTGAATTTTTCATTATTACTCGAAAACAACTTATTTAGGAGTAGTTTTCCGTTTTTCCCCGTTTTGTTTTTCTAATGGTGTCCAGCAGGGGGCAGTATCTCTGGTGTGACGCTAAAGTTTAAACCCAATTTACTTAATTAAATCTTGTTTTTTATTATATTCATGTTTTTGGTGCTGTTTCTTATTGTTAAATAATGTTTGTTTTTTACTATTATTTAAAGAATAGTGTCGCTACTCTCAGTCTGAAACGTGTTATGTCCATAAAGATCATTATTATTAATAATCATTGAGAAGCTCGAAAAGAACATGTGAGGAAATATCGTATTTGGTAATAAGTTTTTATCCATCTATTACACATTTTTACATCATTTGGCTGCAGCAAACATAGATTAAAAATGTAAAATGACTTCATTTTCAATTTCACGTAGAGAAACCAAACAGGAACACAACAAATTAGAACCGATTGAAGATCCAAATGTTTTTTTTTTATAAAATAAGAATAACTCAACATGAGGAAAAAGTTGTTGTTGTTGAGAAGAAATGTCTACTTTCTGTTTTGTATTTACTTAATTATCCATTTACCATGAAACCTGAAAATTGAATCTTGTTTTTAATCATATTCCTTTTTGGTGCTGTTCTGGGTGCTGCTGCTCTCCTGCAGAAGATCCTGGAGGTGGATATAAATCTGCCGGTGGTAAAGGTCGAGCAGATGACCCGCCGCTCCTGATTCCATTTCTGGCGTCAGTCTCACAAGCTTAGTTTGAACGTCAGTCTGAACAGCTAGTAGATGCTTTTCAAGGTTCGTATCATCTTTCACTTCCATCCCTTTGAACTGTTGATCCACAAATGTGTCAATGACTTTTATTTCCTCCTTAGGATCTTCATCATCTGATAGTAGAAATCCTTGTCCTGCGACGACAACTTCCGCCACTGTAGAAACAGGAAAACAGGTTGTCAAACAAGAGCTTTTGGGACTTGTACAAATCTGGCTGTGTTTTAGACACTCACCATGTGCCCCAGGATGGTGTTGGTCTCTGCACTGTCTTTAGGCTTCATCGTGTTTTTCACTTTCTCCCTGTTCTCCCTCATGAACACCATGAAGGCGTTCAGGGTCTCTTGACGTAGGGTGGTTTTTTGCCACAACCGCATCAGATCATTGACAACATTAGATCAATTTTATGAGTGAAGGTTGCATTTTTGGAAAAGTAAAAAAAGCGAGAGAACTAACTGGGAAGTGCAGGCCGGAGGAAGAGAAGGAGCGAAGCCGGAGGTCGGCTGGACGTTCTGGTTGTTGCTGGAATGAGATAGAAAATGATATTTAGAATCAGAATTAATATTAAAAAATGTACAAAAAGGAGACAAAGCTTGTGTGACACAAAAAGGCGAGAGGGTTCATGGTTGGCACTGCTGGAACATTCTGGAGACACAAACACAAAGAAGGTCATGAACAGCTACTACATCAACAGTTGACAGTTGATCAGCCACTGACCTGCTGTTGGAAAACAACGTGTTGTTCGTACGTGTTTCCATGTAAGAAGGGATGAGCCATCATCGGTGGAAGCTGCACCCAGAACCCCGGGGGGGCGCCAACGTCGATCCATCTCCCTCCTGTCTGGACCGGATGGTTCTGCCCGACAGTGTTCTCCGACAGCACCGGTCTATACGACACGGCACTGTCGGGGCTCCACATTGTAGCGGGTTGATGTCGTACGTTGTCGTGTCGACAAGTCCGGAGGTCGAGTCTTTTCGTGGCTCCAGGGCCTCGACTTCATCGAGGAGTTTCATCAACTCCTCAAAGTCAATTTGAGGAGCAGAGTTGGAATCTGACGGAAGATCCCCGAACATTTCCTGGAGCGTTGAGAGGACAGTGTCCAACTCTTCGCTGGGATCGGTCCACGCCGGAGAGAAACGGCTCGGATTCGGAACAACGAAGTCCATCGTGGAAAGCATCTGTGAAATAGTTAGAAAATGTCATTTATAATTCTTTAATAAATACTCTGAGCAGAAACGTGTCTTTACCTTCTTCAGACGTCTGGAGATACAAGGTGTAAAATATTCTGTTGAACCTGAGATGAAGACAGAAAAAGGAAATTAAAAATATTGCCAGTGGCTCATAAATTAAAGTGTAAGGTGCTAATTTTACAAGGTTTATATTTAACACTTAATGAATGAACAGTTGAGAGCAGCTAGAAATGCAGTATATGTTGTCAGGTGCATTATTATGGGCTGTTTATGATCCAATCCACTGATAAAAATCTAAATATTACATGGATTAACACAAAAAACAATGGATAAATATTTATTATTACAGTTCAGATGTCATTTTGAAAATATATTAAGCTAATAATTCAATCACATGACTTGTTTAATGTTGTTTTTTTATTTTAAAGTAATCAACTTGAATTCATTTTGACACACATACAGTCTTTATAATTTATTTCAACCTAATACTGGGGAAATTGACCATTTATAGTAAATAAACACATACAGCGGATCTTTATTGATAAATAAGTACAAATAAGTTTCAGATCAAATATTTTTTAACCAAAATTAAAACATAAACCTTAACTGTTGAAACAACACTTTCTAGGCAACATGTATTATTGTGATGTTACTATGATCTATCTATGGTAATAAACTGTACAATTATTTTCCTACTTGTACAAATAAATACATTTATATTTATAATATCTCTTGCTGTTTTAATAAACATGTCAAAGTAATTAAGTTAATGCGTAATTCAAACGACTCATATACATTTAAATTACATTAAAAGTATATATACCATATATATATGGTATATATATACCATCTCTAGCCTCAAATCTGCAGGTGGCGTAGTTTAAAGTAACTTACTACTTCAACCAGGTGTCACCTCTCAGTGTCTACTCTCTGTGTCATCTCTCCCTGAAGCCCATCAACTTCCATCTCTCTGCCTCTGCACTACCACTTAGTCTGAAGCAACATGAAAATATTACTGTTTATAAATATACAAATATGTACATAGTTCACATTTTTTATGGTCTTCAGTTTTCCCATGGAATTATAATAACAGCGAAAGCTGCTCTGTTTACAAAGTTATCCCATCCTTCCTTGTGACAAAAAAGTCACCTGATCAAAATGCATTCTGTAAGAAACTGACAGTTTTTTCTTTTTTCCTCATATTCCTCATCAAATGACTGATGCAAAAAAAAGAAGGAAAACATTGGGACATCATTCATTGATAGTCAACTCACCTCCGCTTTTGCTCATCAACTTTCATCTCTCCCAGTAACTGTTGTTCCGCTTTGTCTAGACAAACAAACCATGTCTTTTAATCACTAAAAAAACTGTTATTATAATTCCATGGGAAAACTGAAGACCATAAAAAATTTGAACTATGTACATATTTGTACGTTAATAAACAGTAATGTTTTCATGTTGCTTCAGACTAAGTGGAGCGGAGTGCAGAGGCAGAGAGATGGAAGTTGATGGGCTTCAGAGAGAGATGTCACAGAGAGTAGACACTGAGAGGTGACACCTGGTTGACGTAGTAAGTTACTTTAAACTACCCCACCTGCAGATTTGAGGCTAGAGATGGCAACACCGAGCAGCAAGCTGTGTGTGTCCGTTATTTAGCTAAAGGGAGTGTGAAGGAGGCCTTTATTGTGTCGACGTGATATAAAATGCATCAGACCTTCGGTAAGTATCACCTTTTCCAATTGAGTCCATCTTAGTTCTGCTTTAGGCACAACTGATCCAACGTCACTCAACACACATGTCAATAAAAACTACTTTTAATGTGATTTTGAATGTATATGAATCGTTTGAATTACGCAATAACTTTATTACTTTGACATGTTAACTAAAACAGCAAGAAATATTATAAATATAAATGTATTTATTTGTACAAGTAGGAAAATAATTGTACAGTCTATTACCCCAGATCATTGTTAGTAACATTCCAATAATACACGTTGCCTAGAAAGTGTTGTTTCAACAGTTAAGGTTTATGTTTTAATTTTGGTTAAAAAATATTTGATCTGAAACTTATTTGTACTTATTTATCAATAAAGATCCACTGTATGTGTTTATTTACTGTAAATGGTCAATTTCCCCAGTATTAGGTTGAAATAAACTATAAAGACTGTAAGTGTGTCAAAATTAATTCAAGTTGATTACTTTAAAATAAAAAAACAACATTAAACAAGTCATGTGATTGAATTATTAGCCTAATATATTTTCAAAATGACGTGAACTGTAATAATAAATATTTATCCATTGTTTTTTGTGTTAATCCACATAATATTTAGATTTTTATCAGTGGATTGGATCATAAACAGCCCATAATAATGCACCTGACAACATATACTGCATTTCTAGCTGCTCTCAACTGTTTGTTCATTAAGTGTTAAATATAAACCTTGTCAAATTAGCACCTTACACTTTAATTTATGAGCCATTGGCAATATATTTTAAATTTCTTTTTCTGTCTTCATCTCAGGTTCAACAGAGTATTTTACACCTTGTATCTCCAGACGTCTGAAGAAGGTAAAGACACGTTTCTGCTCAGAGTATTTATTAAAGAATTATAAATGACATTTTCAAACTATTACACGGATGATTTCCACGATGGACTTCGTTGTTCCGAATCCAAGCAGTTTCTCTCCGGCGTGGACCCTCAACGCTCCAGGAAATATTCGGGGATCTTCCGTCAGATTCCAACTCTGCTCCTCAAATTGACTTTGAGGAGTTGATGAAACTCCTCGATGAAGTCGAGGCCCTGGAGTCACCGGTGCTGTCGGAGAACACTGTCGGGCAGAACTATCCGGTCCAGACAGGAGGGAGATGGATCGACGGTGGCGCCCCCCCCCCCCCCCCCCCGGGGTTCTGGGTGCAGCTTCCACCGATGATGATTCATCCCTTCATACATGGAAACACGTACGAACAACACGTTGTTTTCCAACAGCAGGACAGTGGCTGATCAACTGTCAACTGTTGATGTAGTAGCTGTTCATGACCTTCTTCGTGTTTGTGTCTCCAGAATGTTCCAGCAGTGCCAACCATGAACCCTCTCGCCTTTTTGTAAGTGTCACACAAGTTTTGTCTCCTTTTTGTACATTTTTTAATATTAATTCTGATTCTAAATATCATTTTTCTATCTCATTCCAGCAACAACCCACACTTAACTCATAACATAGATCTAATGGCAATGATCTGATGTTCCACCAGATGCTGTGGGGCCAGAAAACCCTATGTCAAGAGACCACCGAACGCCTTCATGGTGTTCATGAGGGAGAACAGGGAGAAAGTGAAAAACACGATGAAGCCTGAAGATGCAGAGGCCAACACCCTCCTGGGGCACATGGTGAGTGTCTAAAACACAGCCAGATTTGTACAAGTCCGAAAAGCTCTTGTTTGACGACCTGTTTTCCTGTTTATACAGTGGCGGAAGTTGTCGTCGCAGGACAAGGATTTCTACTATCAGATGATGAAGATCCTAAGGAGGAAATAAAAGTCATTGACACATTTGTGGATCAACAGTTCAAAGGGATGGAAGTGAAAGATGATACGAACCTTGAAAAGCATCTACTAGCTGTTCAGACTGACGTTCAAACTAAGCTTGTGAGACTGACGCCAGAAATGGAATCAGGAGCGGCGGGTCATCTGCTCGACCTTCACCACCGGAAGATTTATATCCACCTCCAGGATCTTCTGCAGGAGAGCAGCAGCACCCAGAACAGCACCAAAAAAGGAATATGATTAAAAACAAGATTCAATTTTCAGGTTTCATGGTAAATGGATAATTAAGTAAATACAAAACAGAAAATAGACATTTCTTCTCAACAAAAACAACTTTTACCTCATGTTTAGTTATTCTTATTTTATGAAAAAAAACATTTGGATCTTCAAACGGTTCTAATTTGTTGTGTTCCTGTTTGGTTTCTCTACTTAAAATTGAAAATGAAGTAATTTTACATTTTTAATCTATGTTTGCTGCAGCCAAATGATGTAAAAATGTGTAATAGATACATAAAAACTTTTTACCGAATACGATCTTTCCTCACATGTTCTTTTCGAGCTTCTCAATGATTATTAATAATAATGATCTTTATGGACATAACACGTTTCAGACTGAGAGTAGCGACATTATTCTTTAAATAATAGTAAAAAACAAACATTATTTAACAATAAGAAACAGCACCAAAAACATTAATATAATAAAAAACAAGATTTAATTAAGTAAATTGGGTTTAGACTTTGGCGTCACACCGAGGTACTGCCCCCTGCTGGACACCATTTGAAAAACAAAACGGAAAACTACTCCTAAATAAGTTGTTTTCGAGTAATAATGCAAAATTCAATTACAATCGCTGTTTATTAACTAACCTTTATCTACTAGGTTCTGATGGGCGAAAAATTAGGTGAAATAAGGCGGCATTAGCTTAGCTACATGCTAACGTCATGCTACAGAGGTTGGATTAAATAAACGAATAAGCTTCGAAAATAATAAGCCAAATTGATAGATTTATTAAACCATATCGACGATAGTGAGATGTTTATTTCCCCGTGTAGCGACACAAGGATCTCAACAGGATAAAAAGGTTGTCGTGGTCAACGTTGACAAGTGTAATGGCTCGTTTTAGTGTTAGCCGCGTGACAAGTACAACCTTGAATCAAAAACTTCGAAGAGAAGGTAACAAACAAATCTTTTAAGAAATGAAACAAATAAACAACAAAAAACGGTCACTCACGGAACATCGAGTCCTCACCGATGTACGAAAACATGACGGCGATGACACCTGCAAGTGGACGAACGCTCGCTTCTGATTGGCTGACACCTGAACCTGCGTCAATGATGACGTACACGAGGCCTTTAATGCGTCTTTATCGAAGCGATATAAAAGGTAATTTCCACCTGGATTTACCGTATTTCGCATCGGACCTTCGGTAAGTATCACCTTTTCCAATTGAGTCCATCTTAGTTCTGCTTTAGCCACATTTTTGCTAACAATCCCACAACTGATCCAACGTCACTCAACACACACGTCAATAAAAAATACTTTTAATGTAATTTAAATGTAAATGACTCGTTTGAATTAGGCAGTAACTTAATTACTTTGACATGTCAATTAAAACAGCAAGAGATATTATAAATATAAATGTATTTATTTGTACAAGTAGTACAATTATTGTACAGTTTATTACCACAGATCATTGTTAGTAACATCACAATAATACACGTTTCCTAGAAAGTGTTGTTTCAACAGTTAAGGATTATGTTTTAATTTTGGTTTAAACATATTTTATCTGATCAATAATCTGTTGTACAGATGATTTCAACAATGGACCTCGTCACTATCGATCTGAGCAGCTTCTCGTCCGAGTGGACTGATCCCAGCACGGAGTCGGACACAGTCCACTCCACGTTCCTGTCCATGATCGGGGACCTTCCGTCTGCTCCTGATTTGGACTCTGCTGCTCAAGACGATCTGCTCTTGCTCAAACTCATTGAAGAGGTTGATGTCGAGCAGTTAGAGAAAGACTTGACCTCAGAGTTCAAGATGACGACGGCCCCTGAAACCCACCCCTTCCAATGTGGAGCCACGACGGTTCCATCGTTTGGACGAGTGCTGTCAGAGAACACACTAAGGCACTACCATCAAGTCCCAGCTGGGTTGACTTGGGTCAACAGTGGAGTCCCCCCAGGGTTCTGGGTTCAGCCGCGACCAGCTGTGGAAGTCATGAGCCCGCTCGTCTTTTTGTTAGTGTCACACATGTTCATATCCAACTCCACGTCTTAAATATCGTCTTGAAATTAACTTTCCTTTTCATTCTAGCAACAATCAGAACATCCAGAAGACCTCCAGCCGCGCTCCTTCTCCGCCTCAGGCCTGCTCTTCCACGTTAGTCCTCACGTTTGATTCATCTAAATGCACACTTAACTCATAACATAGATCTAATGGCAATGATATGATGTTCCACCAGATGCTGTGGGGCCAGACCGTACGTCAAGAGACCAGCGAACGCCTTCATGGTGTTCATGAGGGAGAACAGGCAGATGGTAAAAAACACCATGAAGCCGAAAGATAGTGCCGAGACCAACACCATCCTGGGGCACATGGTGAGTGTCTAGAACACAGCCAGATTTGAACAAGTCCGAAAAGCTCTTGTTTGACGACCTGTTTTCCCTGTTTCTACAGTGGCGGAAGTTGTCGTCTCCAGACAAGGATTTATACTATGGGATGGCAAAGGATGAGAGAAGAATCCACGCCGAGAAACACCCAGACTGGTCGGCGGGCAATAATTATGTAAATAACTTTATTTTCTCTCTTTCTCTTTTGGTAAGTGTTTTGTTAATCTTTTTGTTTCTCTGTGTGCAGGGAAGGAAACACAAGAGGGAGAGAAAGAAGAAGAATCTTATCATCTAAAGCCGCCGTTTTAACTGCTGTACATATGTTGAGTGTAAATAAATTATTTTTAATCAAAAAGTCTTTTTGAATGCAGCAGATGATGTTGTCTACATCAGGGCTCGACAACCTTTATTGTGTAAAGAGCCATTTACGGGTCGTGTCCCGCCAAAATAAAACTCTGTTTGACGGATAAACTGAATCCTAAAAAGCTAATAGTCCTATAAAGTATATTTTACAAAAACAGGAAAACTTATTAAACTTATTAAATTTGAAGGAACTGAGAAATTGAGAAATTGTCCCTTTCTCTTGTCCCTTGATTTTAAAAATGAAACGCAAGACAATCCGTTCTCTTTTCTAAAAAAAAAAAAAGTCCACCCTTTATTCCAAACATTTTTAATTTAGAAAAAACATAAGTATTTTCAAATATTTACAATGTACAAGTTGCCTTGTAAACAATACACAACATTTGCAAATATTATATTAAGAAATATACACTTTTATTTTCAAATATCATCCCTTAAAAATATTGTGGCCACATGAGCAAGAACATAAATTAATTACAATTTCAAGGGATTAATCTGCAGTATTTATTGGAATTTGGAATGATAATTTTAAAGAAGAAAACATGAGTAGGGGACACTTTGATTTCTCTTAACGTATCGTTCAGAATACTTTTCACCGTCTGTCGGTCCTCCCTGGAGATGTTTGTCTTGAGTTTCAGTAGAGCGGACACGCGTTTTTCACTGGAAAGAAATGGACACGATTCGATAAATGACAGGTTATTCTAAAATGGCATCGATCTTTTGGTCTGGACTTTATACTCGTCCTGATAAAGTGGGGATACGAGGAGGCCAGTGTGACGACTTGCATCTGTATGGCCGGAACATCCTGGAGGCTCAACACTCCCGCAATCATGTCCAGGTATTCCTTCAGCCAGTTTTCTTTGGACCCCTGCACACACATGTTTTAATAAGCTTTTAATTATCTCTTTGAAAAGTTAAATTAAATGTTTTTTTTATATTGAAAAGTTGAATTTATTTTAATTGAAAAATCTTTTTCAATAATTAGTATATTTAAAGGTAAGTAAGTAAGTAAGTGTTATTTGTAAAGCGCTTTTCGAGGCTAGACCATGAATAGCTCTTAAAGTAAGAACCAGAAATTTCAAATTGATCTTGAAAGAAACTGGCAGCCATTGAGAAACTGACAGCCATTGAAGAGTTTTAAGGATTGGAGAAATGTGAGTTCTTCTACTAGAGTGGGTCAGAATTCTTACAAAAATGTATTGCATGAAACCAAACACACCCTGTTTCATTTTACAATATCGGTTTTCATGGCATCAATCATAATGTCATCAGCAAAGGGACAATGAAATCCCGCGAGATTCTGGCGATAACTGAGGACGAGAGGATACACTCAACATATAAAGGTCATTTATATTATAGTTCAATTGGTAGCCTTTTAAATAACTATAAATATAATGAATGTTTATGTTTTGTTTAGGCTACGATTAAAAATAAAAAAAGAAATCAGAAAATGTATTTTTGAATTATTGGAATTAAAATATCAAACTCTACAGTAAAAAACAATTAATTAATTTTGAAAGTATTCAAAAAATTGTAACCACAAAATCAACCTTTCGATATATACACATTATTGAATTCAATTATTTAAAAGAAACAATTAAATGCTTAAACAACAACATTTCAATAAAAACAAGTTTAAGGTTAAATTCAACATATTCTAATGTCACTGAACTACGTCCATAGTTTCACCACAGTTTCTCACCTGATCACTGAACCAACGTTGTAAAGTGTCGGCGTCGCTCGTCACTCTGTCGAAGGCCTCCTGCTGCTGAGCCCGACTCCTCAGCTTCACGTCTCCCTTCAGCAGCCGTCTGACGTATTCCACCGTCACCTCCTGGTGCAGCTGTCCGATCAACTCCTGAAGACACGGATCATGAGTCTTAGCTCGTGAAAACCTTTTTTTTTTTAGCTCTTTTTTATTACCTGGTGAGAAGATTCAGGGGATGATCATCTTGTCGAACGTTGACGAGTGCAGCCAATCGTGGGTTCCAAGCTTTCTGTGGTTTGGCTGGGGCGACACAAGTGATGGATTTTTATTTTGATCACCTGTACGTCTGTTATTGACACTCACCTTGAGCGCCTGGTGGACCGGGCTCAGTAGGAACTGGTGCGCCGATTGTTTCATGTCGGCCAGGACGCTCATGCATCTCTCTCGAACGTCGTCCAGGATCATGGAGCTCTTCTTCAAAATAAAATCCCTGCAGACACATGACAGTTGAGTCACATGACCACCTCGCGGTCACACCCTGAAGTCGGAGGCTCCACCTGAATTGTTGAATCCATCCGAGGTTGGCTTTGATGAACGGTTTTCTGCTCCACTTGTTTTGCTTCATGACGTCCTCCTGGAAGTCCTTGAAACTAAAACATTAATTCATTTGAATCTTTTTTCTTTTGACGTGAGAGACGTTACCTGCACAGCGAGTCGCTCAGTTCAAGTTATACACTGGACCTTCTCTCTATCACCCACGACCATTCCCGCTGAGGTCAGCATTCCGTTGATGAGCTGAAGTGTGAAAATGAAGTCATGGTTTGAAACGTTACCGCTACTAGATTTAGCCAAAAGAATCCTTTTTTTTCAAATACCTGAATGATGTCATAGGACATGGTGAAGCTTCCGTCCTTCTTTGTCGGCTCGCTTTTCCACGATTCCCTCGCTTCCGCCAGGACTTGACTGATGAACGTCGTCATCTCTGCCTGATCAAACCAAAAAAAGCTTGATACGTTATCAATCACGAGTTATGATTAAATCCTACAATCTTAGGTGTATAAATAGAAAAGTGTTAAAGATCAACCGAGACATCTTATCTATAAAAACATTTGTTCCAAAGGTTGTTAATGTCATAATACGTAAGTTTGAAAAAAAAAATGTTGGCTCCCCCTGTGTCAGAAAAATATAACTGCAATGCTGTCAAATCAGTCAACCATGCCTGTTCAAAATGACAACAATCGAACAGAAAATACATTTGAAAAAAAAAGGTTTTAAGAAAGAACTTTTTTTTAAATACTTTTTTAATTTGTAGGTATTTTAACTGTGTATTGTTTTGTTGTTTAAGCGCTTTGTGACCCTGGTTTATGGAATAGGGAAATTCAGATTTTTTAATTATTGGAATCAAAATATCAAACTCTATATGTAAAAAAACCAATTCATTAACTGTGAAAGTATTTTTAAAAATGTATTAAATAATTCAATAACTTTGTGTAGTTTTGTCTCTCAGGACAAACCTGATGATGAATGAATAATGAATGGAAATTACTTTTGTCTTGCCCATCAAAGTTGTCTTCAATGAAACGATTCACTAGTTACTAAATTAAGTCATATTGTAAGGGGTGGAGTCAGTTTATACAACTTATATTTATAATAAACAAATGGTAAATTACATGTTTTTTCTTGTCTTGGCCACCTGAAACAAAATAACAATGCTTGGAAAATGTTTGTTTTTTTATCTTATTCTTCAATAATGTTTTACAAGCTTATATTACTGTGTAGTTAATGTGTAAATATACCTGTTGTTTGCTCAGGTACTGCTCCTGCAGCGACGCCACCATGTGGTCAGGCAGCAGACTTCCTAGACCTTCAAAGTTGATCTCTGGCGCCAAAAGAGGGTTCTTAAACAGTCTTATAGAATAAGAAGATTATATTGATAAATATAAAATCACTTTAATTTCCAGTTAAAAACAAAGAAGGAAGTTCAAGGTAGGAATAGCATTGGTGGGGAGTTGGACGGGCAACTTACCCAGGATAATAGTCAGTGACCCATTGCAGCAGGAACTTGCAGTCCTCATCCCCCAGCCCGAACTCTGCAATCTCCTCCAAGCCTTTGCTCATTTACTGGTGGTACAGCTCGGCATAGAACTGACAGATGTCCATCTCCGGAGGGTAGCAGCTCTTGACCACCTTCACGACCGTCAGCAGGTCCTCCTTCATCTGCAGGCCCATGCTGTGGATCTTCGCCTGGAGGCAGTTCTGCTTCACCGGACTGCTGAGACCGACGGGTTCTCCATTCGCTCCTCCACCAGGCTGGTGAGCACTTGGTCGTGTTGTTGCCTCCATCTGCTCTGCCTCCAGGATGGCGCCGACCCGGCCATTTGATCCACCAGTTGGTCCTGCTCCTCCTGCAGCTGGACTGCTTTCACGGCGGACACTAACACGGCCGCTTCTTGTTCCCCCTTCAGAGACTCTTGGTCTATATGGTCTGGATCACGAGAGTCTCCAGGATTTTCTGGTCCGAAACAAGCTTGAGGACTTTTTTGTCTTCCTCTGATTGACCAAACAGAAGCTTCTCTTTGTCTACCAGCTGAAGTGCTGCCTCGTAAAAGTGAGATTGCTCCAGGTCTTGGTCAAAAGAGACGACTGGAAGAGAAACAAATAAGTGGTTAGATATTGAGCGTTCCTTCTGACCTTTGCTGACTGGCCATATTTTGGGGAACCTCCAACCTCCGGCTGGGCTTCCCTCTGGGATCGGTGGCACGTGTGACGCCGCTGACCTTGACCGGAGCCTCATTCAAGCCGTTTGCTCTGCAGGAAAACCATAATACAGCGTTTAAATGACAAAAGGGTTTTTTCCATTCATACATGATTTTTTCTTACACTTCTGAATATTTTAAGATGCTGAACAATCATTTTTAAGAACAAAAAAACCCATTATTTGCCATTTTTTAACCTCATCTAGAGCCTGATATTTAATTATTGGCACTAAACTGACAAACATTATCAACTTCAACTTCTATCCTCAGCCAGATTTTATGTTAAAATACATTTACATTTACACAGAAATTCAAAACACATTGTTAACGCAAACATCCTACTCACCAGATTTGTTCGTTTTGAGAGGATTCTCTTCCAAGCAGCCTTTGGCTGATGTGAGCTCCTGGAAGTTACAGTCGGGGAAATAACTCTCTGGTCCTCTGAGCGTTGGAGGATTTCTGAGGCTACAGGCTCCTCCCACTTTCCTCCCACCCCTTGCGTGCACACACCCACGCACTCATCGTACTTTCACCTTCACTTTTGTCTCGTTGTTTGCACAAGCATGCTTCTAGTTTTCATGCGGCACCTTCATTCCAGGGCAGCAACATTTGGATGACTTTGCCAGGTGTTATTGTGAATAAAGGTCACAATTTAAATCCAAGTCAAAGTTTCAGGTCAAACAAAAATTCAATTAATTAATTTCATGCAAGGTCAATAAAAAAACTTTTTTTTCAAGATATCTTTGCATTTATTTTCCTTATTATTTTTGATTTATCTTCGTTTTAGCTTCATGTCATTTTATTACTTCATTTTCATTCAAATTTCGTTTTTTATATTGAGGGGCATTTTTATCCGTCTGAGACTCGGTTTAGATCCTCTACCCTCAAAGAAGTTAACCTTGACTTGACTTTTCACTTTGATTTAAAAAATAAATCAAAAGATCTTCATAGTCGTTTCTCCTTTCAACCTTTTAGAAAATGAAAATAAAACGAGACAAAACTGAAAAGATGTTCCACAGTGTAGTCGGTTTCAAAATAACTTTTAAAAAGTGAACAAATATGCAGTGGTGGAGGTTGTTCACCTTGACCCTGAGACAACACAAGGGATACCACAAACACATTTGTTTTAGGGCCTTCGGGGTCACCTTGACCCCCAGACAACACTAGTTCAAATTCCCGTTCTGGAGACTCTAATTATCTCCATGAACAAAATAAAAATCAAATCATAGCTTTTTATCCATTATATTGTAAATCTAAATAAACAAGGATCAAAAATGAATGATTTGAAAATTATACCTTCAGGGTAATATTATAATCATAGTTATTATATTCAAAAGTTAATACATCTAAAATGCACTTTTTATTTTTATTTGACCGAAAAAGAGAAAATATTGTGTATGAAAATATATATTTATTGACTAGTTTCAGTGCTGGAGAAGCTAATAATATGTAGCGGGTCCCAGCAGGGCCTTCGCTGACAGATATGATAATCCTGGAATTACAATGGACATGAACGACACCGGACCACAAGTGCTCATGAACCAAGTCTCTTGGATTATCTTTATTCACATATTTTCATTAAACTGCAATCGTGACTCTTCCTTTGTTCTTTTTCTTTTGCATTAGCAATGGTTTAAAAACCACTTTCAAAGTACATTTACATAAATGTCAATTTTACAATTTTCCTTTGAAAACAAACCATGTCTTTTAATCACTAATCATTTTCTTGTTATCAATCATTCCTTCACTTCCAACATACACCCTTCATTCTTTCATCAAGAATAATAATCGTACATTATGTACAGTAGATGCCATAAGTGAACACTTAATAAAACAAAATGAATCTCTTTTGCAGTTTAACTCGCCAAAACGGTATAACATATTTATTTCTGCGCGTGCTTTCAACCAGGGCGGCTCCTATAACTGGTCTGAACTTCATAGCACACAAATGCACAATTCAGACTCACACACCACACACACACGACTATTTTAACATATTAAATATTACCGCACAAAAGTCAAGGAGTCAAAAGAAAAATACACACAGAAGCATTTAACTACGGCCACGGACGCCATTTTAGTAATCGCCACGATCATGAACCGCAGCACTTTCTATGTTCACACACATAACTGTCATATCAAAAATCCTTATAAACAGTTTAAAGTAAGAGGAATTAAAGAAAGAGTTCTTAACCAACCTGGAATTACAATGGACATGAACGACACCGGACCACAAGTGCTCATGAACCAAGTCTCTTGGGTTTCACTTGTGCGAAGTATTGCCATGAATACCGTCGCCCGCAAGTGCTGCCACCTTGTGTCCGTTTTCTGCATGGCATTGCACATTTATCTTTATTACACCCTCTTAGTGGGACTAAACAACAAACCAAAAAGTGACAGAAAACATTATATAATAATATCTAAACAAAACACTTTTGTGAGTATCACAAATACATTTAAAATCTCACCAAGGATGAAAACTAGATTTGTTAAAATGAATGATGAATATATTTAAATATAATCTTTATGTCAACAATTTAAATAATAAATATCTATATCAATTTAAAAGAGCCAATACTATGATAAAAAGTGGGTTTGTATCCAGACATTTATACTCAACAGTGTCAAAGGTCGAGCCTGGGAGCAGGAAGTTGATGCAGATTTGACAGACAGTCATTGTTGAGAGAGAGAGGCAGGCGATGAGAATCACTGCGTGAGGAAGGTAACGTTAGCCGACAACAACTTGTTAAATATATCATTTGGATTTTGATTTGGGTGGAACTCCTGTATAACTCCTAGATGGATATCAGAAAGTAGATTCTGATCCACAGACCTCAGAGCCCGAGCTGGGGTGTAAGGCTGGATCAGATCAGTGATGTAAGGAGGAGCCTGACCATGAATAGTTCTGAAAGTAAGAACCAGAATTTTAAAGTTTATCCTAAAAGAAACTGGAAACCAGTGAAGAGTTTTAAGGATCGGAGAAATGTGAGTTCTTCTACTTGAGCGGGTTAGAATTCTCGCTGCAGAGTTCTGAATCAACTGCAGGCGAGACAGCTCCTTCTTGTTAAGACATGGAAACAAACTGTTACAATAGTCCAGACGAGAAGAAACAAACGCATGGATTACAAGCTCCAGATCATGTTCCGACAACATTTTCCTAAGTTTAGAGATTTTTATCAGTTGAAGGAAACAGTTTCTGGTTCCAGGATTATCATATCTGTCAGCGAAGGCCCTGCTGGGACCCGCTACATATTATTAGCTCCTCCAGCACTGAAACTAGTAAATAAAAATATATTTTCAAACCCCATATTTTCTCTTTTTCGGTCAAATAAAAAAAAAGAAGAAAAAGTGCATTTTATGTATGATGTATTCATATATTTAATTTAACTTTTCAAAGAGATAATTAAAAGCTTATTGAAACATGTGTGTGCAGGGTTCCAAAGAAAACTGGCTGAAGGAATACCTGGACATGATTGCGGGAGTGTTGAGCCTCCAGGATGTTCCGGCCATACAGATGCAAGTCGTCACACTGGCCTCCTCGTATCCCGACCTCAGGTACCAAAATACAAACTTTATCAGGACGAGTATAAAGTCCAGACCAAAAGATCGATGTCATGCTAGAATAACCTGCCATTTATCGAATCGTGTCCATTTCTTTCCAGTGAAAAACACGTGTCCGCTCTACTGAAACTCAAGACAAACATCTCCAGGGAGGACCGACAGACGGTGAAAAGTATTCTGAACGATACGTTAAGAGAAATCAAAGTGTCCCCTACTCATGTTTTCTTCTTTAAAATTATCATTCCAAATTCCAATAAATACTGCAGATTAATCCCTTGAAATTTTAATTAATTTTTGCTCATGAGGCCACAATATTTTTTTTTTTAGAAGAGAGAACGGGTTGTCTTGCATTTCATTTTTAAAATCAAGAGAAAGGGAAAATGTCCCATATCCTGCCCGTGTGCCTTCAAATTGAAGTTTTATTAGTTTCCTTGGTCTAAAAATCAAGTTCAAGTCTGTCTTTTGGAATATCTTACTGCTCAAAGCACAGTCTTATTAAAAAGGGAAAATACATAAGGTTTAAAATGTTGCTTCTGGCGCCGCCAAGTGTCCCTAAAGTGTAGCTGCCGGCCACAACATACTATGCATTTGTTTACAAAACAAGATAAATTCTCTTGTTGAGTCAGTTTAAAAGATTATCATTAAGAAAAACAGGAGTTCTAATGTCATGTGCCGAGGTGTCAAATGAATGTTGTTATTGACGCACCGTTCTAGAACAATACCTGGACGTCATCAATGTAAGATGTACTGCCTTCTCAGCCAACTTGTTTCCTTGTTTTTATTTACTATGAATGATGGCTGAACCGAGACGAGTTGGCGAAGACTTCAGAAGCAGAAGTTACTGTAAACACGTCCGCTGAGAATCACCGCTGCAGGGAAAAGGAGGAGAGGAAAAGCCCTCTGAAGGACAGGGAATGGCCCCACATTCCAGTCATGGTCCATAAAAATAGTTTCCTATTTATTTTATTAATTTATCTTAAAATATGACAGTCCTGGATTAAGAGTTAGCCACTTAGCATTTAGCTTGCTAGCTCTTTATACGGGACCTCTGTTGAACTTTTAGTGTATATTTAAACTCATAAACGAGGGAAACGTCTACTTCTTTGTAACAAGATGGCCCCAGATTTCTCTTTTAATTTCTGCATAAAGAGTATAAAGAGTTAAACTTTCAGACACATGCTACATGTTTAAAACAGACCATTTATTAGTTCATAATTTTCTTTCCTGTTTTTGTAAAATATACTTTATAGGACTATTAGCTGTTTAGCATTCAGTTTATCCGTCAAACAGAGTTTTATTTTGGCGGGACACGTCCCGTAAATGGCTCTTTACACAATAAAGGTTGTCGAGCCCTGATGTAGACAACATCATCTGCTGCATTCAAAAAGACTTTTTGATTAAAAATAATTTATTTACACTCAACATATGTACAGCAGTTAAAACGGCGGCTTTAGATGATAAGATTCTTCTTCTTTCTCTCCCTCTTGTGTTTCCTTCCCTGCACACAGAGAAACAAAAAGATTAATAAAACACTTACCAAAAGAGAAAGAGAGAAAATAAAGTGATTTACATAATTGTTGCCCGCCGACCAGTCTGGGTGTTTCTCGGCGTGCATTCTTCTCTCATCCTTTGCCATCCCATAGTAAAAATCCTTGTCTGGAGACGACAACTTCCGCCACTGTAGAAACAGGGAAAACAGGTCGTCAAACAAGAGCTTTTCGGACTTGTTCAAATCTGGCTGTGTTCTAGACACTCACCATGTGCCCCAGGATGGTGTTGGTCTCGGCACTATCTTTCGGCTTCATGGTGTTTTTTACCATCTGCCTGTTCTCCCTCATGAACACCATGAAGGCGTTCGCTGGTCTCTTGACGTACGGTCTGGCCCCACAGCATCTGGTGGAACATCATATCATTGCCATTAGATCTATGTTATGAGTTAAGTGTGCATTTAGATGAATCAAACGTGAGGACTAACGTGGAACAGCAGGCCTGAGGCGGAGAAGGAGCGCGGCTGGAGGTCGACCTGATGTTCTGATTGTTGCTAGAATGAAAAGGAAAGTTAATTTCAAGACGATATTTAAGACGTGGAGTTGGATATGAACATGTGTGACACTAACAAAAAGACGAGCGGGCTCATGACTTCCACAGCTGGTGGCGGCTGAACCCAGAACCCTGGGGGGACTCCACTGTTGACCCAAGTCAACCCAGCTGGGACTTGATGGTAGTGCCTTAGTGTGTTCTCTGACAGCACTCGTCCAAACGATGGAACCGTCGTGGCTCCACATTGGAAGGGTTTGGTTTCAGGGGCCGTCGTCATCTTGAACTCTGAGGTCAAGTCCTTCTCCAACTGCTCGACATCAACCTCTTCAATGAGTTTGAGCAAGAGCAGATCGTCGTGAGCAGCAGAGTCCAAATCAGGAGCAGACGGAAGGTCCCCGATCATGGACAGGAACGTGGAGTGGACTGTGTCCGACTCCATGCTTGGATCAGTCCAATCGGACGAGAAGCTGCTCAGATCGATAGTGACGAGGTCCATCGTTGAAATCATCTGTACAAAAAAAGTCATTTATAATTCTTTAAGAAATATAATTAAATTATAATTAAAACATAAACCTTAACTGTTGAAACAACACTTTCTAGGCAACGTGTATTATGTATTATGGATTATTGTGATGTTACTAACATTGATCTGTGGTAATAAACTGTACAATAATTTTCCTACTTGTACAAATAAATACATTTATATTTATAATATTTCTTGCTGTTTTAATTAACATGTCAAAGTAATTAAGTTACTGCCTAATTCAAACGAGTCATTTACATTTAAATTACGTTAAAAGTAGTTTTTATTGACATGTGTGTTGAGTGACGTTGGATCAGTTGTGGGATTGTTAGCAAAAATGTGGCTAAAGCAGAACTATGATGGACTCAATTGGAAAAGGTCATACTTACCGAAGGTCCGATGCGAAATACGGTAAATCCAGGTGGAAATTACATTTTATATCGCTTCGATAAAGACGCATTAAAGGCCTCGTGTACGTCATCATTGACGCAGGTTCAGGTGTCAGCCAATCAGAAGCGAGCGTTCGTCCACTTGCAGGTGTCATCGCCGTCATGTTTTCGTACATCGGTGAGGACTCGATGTTCCGTGAGTGACCGTTTTTTGTTGTTTATTTGTTTCATTTCTTAAAAGATTTGTTTGTTACCTTCTCTTCGAAGTTTTTGATTCAAGTTTGTACTTGTCACGCGGCTAACACTAAAACTAGCCGTTACACTTGTCAACGTTGACCACGACAACCTTTTTATCCTGTTGAGATCCTTGTGTCGCTACACGGGGAAATAAACATCTCACTATCGTCGATTTAATTAATCTATCAATTTGGCTTATTATTTTCGAAGCTTATTCGTTTATTTAATCCCACCTCTGTAGCATGACGTTAGCATGTAGCTAAGCTAATGCCGCCTTATTTCACCTATTTTTTCGCACATGTGTCACTCACTACCAGAACCTAGTAGATAAAGATTAGTTAATAAACAACGATTGTGATTGAATTTTTCATTATTACTCGAAAACAACTTATTTAGGAGTAGTTTTCCGTTTTTCCCCGTTTTGTTTTTCTAATGGTGTCCAGCAGGGGGCAGTATCTCTGGTGTGACGCTAAAGTTTAAACCCAATTTACTTAATTAAATCTTGTTTTTTATTATATTCATGTTTTTGGTGCTGTTTCTTATTGTTAAATAATGTTTGTTTTTTACTATTATTTAAAGAATAGTGTCGCTACTCTCAGTCTGAAACGTGTTATGTCCATAAAGATCATTATTATTAATAATCATTGAGAAGCTCGAAAAGAACATGTGAGGAAATATCGTATTTGGTAATAAGTTTTTATCCATCTATTACACATTTTTACATCATTTGGCTGCAGCAAACATAGATTAAAAATGTAAAATGACTTCATTTTCAATTTCACGTAGAGAAACCAAACAGGAACACAACAAATTAGAACCGATTGAAGATCCAAATGTTTTTTTTTTATAAAATAAGAATAACTCAACATGAGGAAAAAGTTGTTGTTGTTGAGAAGAAATGTCTACTTTCTGTTTTGTATTTACTTAATTATCCATTTACCATGAAACCTGAAAATTGAATCTTGTTTTTAATCATATTCCTTTTTGGTGCTGTTCTGGGTGCTGCTGCTCTCCTGCAGAAGATCCTGGAGGTGGATATAAATCTGCCGGTGGTAAAGGTCGAGCAGATGACCCGCCGCTCCTGATTCCATTTCTGGCGTCAGTCTCACAAGCTTAGTTTGAACGTCAGTCTGAACAGCTAGTAGATGCTTTTCAAGGTTCGTATCATCTTTCACTTCCATCCCTTTGAACTGTTGATCCACAAATGTGTCAATGACTTTTATTTCCTCCTTAGGATCTTCATCATCTGATAGTAGAAATCCTTGTCCTGCGACGACAACTTCCGCCACTGTAGAAACAGGAAAACAGGTTGTCAAACAAGAGCTTTTGGGACTTGTACAAATCTGGCTGTGTTTTAGACACTCACCATGTGCCCCAGGATGGTGTTGGTCTCTGCACTGTCTTTAGGCTTCATCGTGTTTTTCACTTTCTCCCTGTTCTCCCTCATGAACACCATGAAGGCGTTCAGGGTCTCTTGACGTAGGGTGGTTTTTTGCCACAACCGCATCAGATCATTGACAACATTAGATCAATTTTATGAGTGAAGGTTGCATTTTTGGAAAAGTAAAAAAAGCGAGAGAACTAACTGGGAAGTGCAGGCCGGAGGAAGAGAAGGAGCGAAGCCGGAGGTCGGCTGGACGTTCTGGTTGTTGCTGGAATGAGATAGAAAATGATATTTAGAATCAGAATTAATATTAAAAAATGTACAAAAAGGAGACAAAGCTTGTGTGACACAAAAAGGCGAGAGGGTTCATGGTTGGCACTGCTGGAACATTCTGGAGACACAAACACAAAGAAGGTCATGAACAGCTACTACATCAACAGTTGACAGTTGATCAGCCACTGACCTGCTGTTGGAAAACAACGTGTTGTTCGTACGTGTTTCCATGTAAGAAGGGATGAGCCATCATCGGTGGAAGCTGCACCCAGAACCCCGGGGGGGCGCCAACGTCGATCCATCTCCCTCCTGTCTGGACCGGATGGTTCTGCCCGACAGTGTTCTCCGACAGCACCGGTCTATACGACACGGCACTGTCGGGGCTCCACATTGTAGCGGGTTGATGTCGTACGTTGTCGTGTCGACAAGTCCGGAGGTCGAGTCTTTTCGTGGCTCCAGGGCCTCGACTTCATCGAGGAGTTTCATCAACTCCTCAAAGTCAATTTGAGGAGCAGAGTTGGAATCTGACGGAAGATCCCCGAACATTTCCTGGAGCGTTGAGAGGACAGTGTCCAACTCTTCGCTGGGATCGGTCCACGCCGGAGAGAAACGGCTCGGATTCGGAACAACGAAGTCCATCGTGGAAAGCATCTGTGAAATAGTTAGAAAATGTCATTTATAATTCTTTAATAAATACTCTGAGCAGAAACGTGTCTTTACCTTCTTCAGACGTCTGGAGATACAAGGTGTAAAATATTCTGTTGAACCTGAGATGAAGACAGAAAAAGGAAATTAAAAATATTGCCAGTGGCTCATAAATTAAAGTGTAAGGTGCTAATTTTACAAGGTTTATATTTAACACTTAATGAATGAACAGTTGAGAGCAGCTAGAAATGCAGTATATGTTGTCAGGTGCATTATTATGGGCTGTTTATGATCCAATCCACTGATAAAAATCTAAATATTACATGGATTAACACAAAAAACAATGGATAAATATTTATTATTACAGTTCAGATGTCATTTTGAAAATATATTAAGCTAATAATTCAATCACATGACTTGTTTAATGTTGTTTTTTTATTTTAAAGTAATCAACTTGAATTCATTTTGACACACATACAGTCTTTATAATTTATTTCAACCTAATACTGGGGAAATTGACCATTTATAGTAAATAAACACATACAGCGGATCTTTATTGATAAATAAGTACAAATAAGTTTCAGATCAAATATTTTTTAACCAAAATTAAAACATAAACCTTAACTGTTGAAACAACACTTTCTAGGCAACATGTATTATTGTGATGTTACTATGATCTATCTATGGTAATAAACTGTACAATTATTTTCCTACTTGTACAAATAAATACATTTATATTTATAATATCTCTTGCTGTTTTAATAAACATGTCAAAGTAATTAAGTTAATGCGTAATTCAAACGACTCATATACATTTAAATTACATTAAAAGTATATATACCATATATATATGGTATATATATACCATCTCTAGCCTCAAATCTGCAGGTGGCGTAGTTTAAAGTAACTTACTACTTCAACCAGGTGTCACCTCTCAGTGTCTACTCTCTGTGTCATCTCTCCCTGAAGCCCATCAACTTCCATCTCTCTGCCTCTGCACTACCACTTAGTCTGAAGCAACATGAAAATATTACTGTTTATAAATATACAAATATGTACATAGTTCACATTTTTTATGGTCTTCAGTTTTCCCATGGAATTATAATAACAGCGAAAGCTGCTCTGTTTACAAAGTTATCCCATCCTTCCTTGTGACAAAAAAGTCACCTGATCAAAATGCATTCTGTAAGAAACTGACAGTTTTTTCTTTTTTCCTCATATTCCTCATCAAATGACTGATGCAAAAAAAAGAAGGAAAACATTGGGACATCATTCATTGATAGTCAACTCACCTCCGCTTTTGCTCATCAACTTTCATCTCTCCCAGTAACTGTTGTTCCGCTTTGTCTAGACAAACAAACCATGTCTTTTAATCACTAAAAAAACTGTTATTATAATTCCATGGGAAAACTGAAGACCATAAAAAATTTGAACTATGTACATATTTGTACGTTAATAAACAGTAATGTTTTCATGTTGCTTCAGACTAAGTGGAGCGGAGTGCAGAGGCAGAGAGATGGAAGTTGATGGGCTTCAGAGAGAGATGTCACAGAGAGTAGACACTGAGAGGTGACACCTGGTTGACGTAGTAAGTTACTTTAAACTACCCCACCTGCAGATTTGAGGCTAGAGATGGCAACACCGAGCAGCAAGCTGTGTGTGTCCGTTATTTAGCTAAAGGGAGTGTGAAGGAGGCCTTTATTGTGTCGACGTGATATAAAATGCATCAGACCTTCGGTAAGTATCACCTTTTCCAATTGAGTCCATCTTAGTTCTGCTTTAGGCACTTTTTTGCTAAAAAATCCCACAACTGATCCAACGTCACTCAACACACATGTCAATAAAAACTACTTTTAATGTGATTTTGAATGTATATGAATCGTTTGAATTACGCAATAACTTTATTACTTTGACATGTTAACTAAAACAGCAAGAAATATTATAAATATAAATGTATTTATTTGTACAAGTAGGAAAATAATTGTACAGTCTATTACCCCAGATCATTGTTAGTAACATTCCAATAATACACGTTGCCTAGAAAGTGTTGTTTCAACAGTTAAGGTTTATGTTTTAATTTTGGTTAAAAAATATTTGATCTGAAACTTATTTGTACTTATTTATCAATAAAGATCCACTGTATGTGTTTATTTACTGTAAATGGTCAATTTCTCCAGTATTAGGTTGAAATAAACTATAAAGACTGTAAGTGTGTCAAAATTAATTCAAGTTGATTACTTTAAAATAAAAAAACAACATTAAACAAGTCATGTGATTGAATTATTAGCCTAATATATTTTCAAAATGACGTGAACTGTAATAATAAATATTTATCCATTGTTTTTTGTGTTAATCCACATAATATTTAGATTTTTATCAGTGGATTGGATCATAAACAGCCCATAATAATGCACCTGACAACATATACTGCATTTCTAGCTGCTCTCAACTGTTTGTTCATTAAGTGTTAAATATAAACCTTGTCAAATTAGCACCTTACACTTTAATTTATGAGCCATTGGCAATATATTTTAAATTTCTTTTTCTGTCTTCATCTCAGGTTCAACAGAGTATTTTACACCTTGTATCTCCAGACGTCTGAAGAAGGTAAAGACACGTTTCTGCTCAGAGTATTTATTAAAGAATTCTAAATGACATTTTCAAACTATTACACGGATGATTTCCACGATGGACTTCGTTGTTCCGAATCCGAGCAGTTTCTCTCCGGCGTGGACCCTCAACGCTCCAGGAAATATTCGGGGATCTTCCGTCAGATTCCAACTCTGCTCCTCAAATTGACTTTGAGGAGTTGATGAAACTCCTCGATGAAGTCGAGGCCCTGGAGTCACCGGTGCTGTCGGAGAACACTGTCGGGCAGAACTATCCGGTCCAGACAGGAGGGAGATGGATCGACGGTGGCGCCCCCCCCCCCCCCCCGGGGTTCTGGGTGCAGCTTCCACCGATGATGATTCATCCCTTCATACATGGAAACACGTACGAACAACACGTTGTTTTCCAACAGCAGGACAGTGGCTGATCAACTGTCAACTGTTGATGTAGTAGCTGTTCATGACCTTCTTCGTGTTTGTGTCTCCAGAATGTTCCAGCAGTGCCAACCATGAACCCTCTCGCCTTTTTGTAAGTGTCACACAAGTTTTGTCTCCTTTTTGTACATTTTTTAATATTAATTCTGATTCTAAATATCATTTTTCTATCTCATTCCAGCAACAACCCACACTTAACTCATAACATAGATCTAATGGCAATGATCTGATGTTCCACCAGATGCTGTGGGGCCAGAAAACCCTATGTCAAGAGACCACCGAACGCCTTCATGGTGTTCATGAGGGAGAACAGGGAGAAAGTGAAAAACACGATGAAGCCTGAAGATGCAGAGGCCAACACCCTCCTGGGGCACATGGTGAGTGTCTAAAACACAGCCAGATTTGTACAAGTCCGAAAAGCTCTTGTTTGACGACCTGTTTTCCTGTTTATACAGTGGCGGAAGTTGTCGTCGCAGGACAAGGATTTCTACTATCAGATGATGAAGATCCTAAGGAGGAAATAAAAGTCATTGACACATTTGTGGATCAACAGTTCAAAGGGATGGAAGTGAAAGATGATACGAACCTTGAAAAGCATCTACTAGCTGTTCAGACTGACGTTCAAACTAAGCTTGTGAGACTGACGCCAGAAATGGAATCAGGAGCGGCGGGTCATCTGCTCGACCTTCACCACCGGCAGATTTATATCCACCTCCAGGATCTTCTGCAGGAGAGCAGCAGCACCCAGAACAGCACCAAAAAAGGAATATGATTAAAAACAAGATTCAATTTTCAGGTTTCATGGTAAATGGATAATTAAGTAAATACAAAACAGAAAATAGACATTTCTTCTCAACAAAAACAACTTTTACCTCATGTTTAGTTATTCTTATTTTATGAAAAAAAACATTTGGATCTTCAATCGGTTCTAATTTGTTGTGTTCCTGTTTGGTTTCTCTACTTAACATTGAAAATGAAGTAATTTTACATTTTTAATCTATGTTTGCTGCAGCCAAATGATGTAAAAATGTGTAATAGATACATAAAAACTTTTTACCGAATACGATCTTTCCTCACATGTTCTTTTCGAGCTTCTCAATGATTATTAATAATAATGATCTTTATGGACATAACACGTTTCAGACTGAGAGTAGCGACATTATTCTTTAAATAATAGTAAAAAACTAACATTATTTAACAATAAGAAACAGCACCAACAACATTAATATAATAAAAAACAAGATTTAATTAAGTAAATTGGGTTTAGACTTTGGCGTCACACCGAGGTACTGCCCCCTGCTGGACACCATTTGAAAAACAAAACGGAAAACTACTCCTAAATAAGTTGTTTTCGAGTAATAATGCAAAATTCAATTACAATCGCTGTTTATTAACTAACCTTTATCTACTAGGTTCTGGTAGTGAGTGATACATGGGCGAAAAATTAGGTGAAATAAGGCGGCATTAGCTTAGCTACATGCTAACGTCATGCTACAGAGGTTGGATTAAATAAACGAATAAGCTTCGAAAATAATAAGCCAAATTGATAGATTTATTAAACCATATCGACGATAGTGAGATGTTTATTTCCCCGTGTAGCGACACAAGGATCTCAACAGGATAAAAAGGTTGTCGTGGTCAACGTTGACAAGTGTAACGGCTAGTTTTAGTGTTGTGACAAGTACAACCTTGAATCAAAAACTTCGAAGAGAAGGTAACAAACAAATCTTTTAAGAAATGAAACAAATAAACAACAAAAAACGGTCACTCACGGAACATCGAGTCCTCACCGATGTACGAAAACATGACGGCGATGACACCTGCAAGTGGACGAACGCTCGCTTCTGATTGGCTGACACCTGAACCTGCGTCAATGATGACGTACACGAGGCCTTTAATGCGTCTTTATCGAAGCGATATAAAAGGTAATTTCCACCTGGATTTACCGTATTTCGCATCGGACCTTCGGTAAGTATCACCTTTTCCAATTGAGTCCATCTTAGTTCTGCTTTAGCCACATTTTTGCTAACAATCCCACAACTGATCCAACGTCACTCAACACACACGTCAATAAAAAATACTTTTAATGTAATTTAAATGTAAATGACTCGTTTGAATTAGGCAGTAACTTAATTACTTTGACATGTTAATTAAAACAGCAAGAGATATTATAAATATAAATGTATTTATTTGTACAAGTAGTACAATTATTGTACAGTTTATTACCACAGATCATTGTTAGTAACATCACAATAATACACGTTTCCTAGTAAGTGTTGTTTCAACAGTTAAGGTTTATGTTTTAATTTTGGTTTAAACATATTTTATCTGATCAATAATCTGTTGTACAGATGATTTCAACAATGGACCTCGTCACTATCGATCTGAGCAGCTTCTCGTCCGAGTGGACTGATCCCAGCACGGAGTCGGACACAGTCCACTCCACGTTCCTGTCCATGATCGGGGACCTTCCGTCTGCTCCTGATTTGGACTCTGCTGCTCAAGACGATCTGCTCTTGCTCAAACTCATTGAAGAGGTTGATGTCGAGCAGTTAGAGAAAGACTTGACCTCAGAGTTCAAGATGACGACGGCCCCTGAAACCCACCCCTTCCAATGTGGAGCCACGACGGTTCCATCGTTTGGACGAGTGCTGTCAGAGAACACACTAAGGCACTACCATCAAGTCCCAGCTGGGTTGACTTGGGTCAACAGTGGAGTCCCCCCAGGGTTCTGGGTTCAGCCGCGACCAGCTGTGGAAGTCATGAGCCCGCTCGTCTTTTTGTAAGTGTCACACATGTTCATATCCAACTCCACGTCTTAAATATCGTCTCGAAATTAACTTTCCTTTTCATTCTAGCAACAATCAGAACATCCAGAAGACCTCCAGCCGCGCTCCTTCTCCGCCTCAGGCCTGCTCTTCCACGTTAGTCCTCACGTTTGATTCATCTAAATGCACACTTAACTCATAACATAGATCTAATGGCAATGATATGATGTTCCACCAGATGCTGTGGGGCCAGACCGTACATCAAGAGACCAGCGAACGCCTTCATGGTTTTCATGAGGGAGAACAGGCAGATGGTAAAAAACACCATGAAGCCGAAAGATAGTGCCGAGACCAACACCATCCTGGGGCACATGGTGAGTGTCTAGAACACAGCCAGATTTGAACAAGTCCGAAAAGCTCTTGTTTGACGACCTGTTTTCCCTGTTTCTACAGTGGCGGAAGTTGTCGTCTCCAGACAAGGATTTATACTATGGGATGGCAAAGGATGAGAGAAGAATCCACTCCGAGAAACACCCAGACTGGTCGGCGGGCAATAATTATGTAAATAACTTTATTTTCTCTCTTTCTCTTTTGGTAAGTGTTTTGTTAATCTTTTTGTTTCTCTGTGTGCAGGGAAGGAAACACAAGAGGGAGAGAAAGAAGAAGAATCTTATCATCTAAAGCCGCCGTTTTAACTGCTGTACATATGTTGAGTGTAAATAAATTATTTTTAATCAAAAAGTCTTTTTGAATGCAGCAGATGATGTTGTCTACATCAGGGCTCGACAACCTTTATTGTGTAAAGAGCCATTTACGGGTCGTGTCCCGCCAAAATAAAACTCTGTTTGACGGATAAACTGAATCCTAAAAAGCTAATAGTCCTATAAAGTATATTTTACAAAAACAGGAAAACTTATTAAACTTATTAAATTTGAAGGAACACTTGCAGGATATGAGAAATTGTCCCTTTCTCTTGTCCCTTGATTTTAAAAATGAAACGCAAGACAATCCGTTCTCTTTTCTAAAAAAAAAAAAAGTCCACCCTTTATTCCAAACATTTTTAATTTAGAAAAAACATAAGTATTTTCAAATATTTACAATGTACAAGTTGCCTTGTAAACAATACACAACATTTGCAAATATTATATTAAGAAATATACACTTTTATTTTCAAATATCATCCCTTAAAAATATTGTGGCCACATGAGCAAGAACATAAATTAATTACAATTTCAAGGGATTAATCTGCAGTATTTATTGGAATTTGGAATGATAATTTTAAAGAAGAAAACATGAGTAGGGGACACTTTGATTTCTCTTAACATATCGTTCAGAATACTTTTCACCGTCTGTCGGTCCTCCCTGGAGATGTTTGTCTTGAGTTTCAGTAGAGCGGACACGCGTTTTTCACTGGAAAGAAATGGACACGATTCGATAAATGACAGGTTATTCTAAAATGGCATCGATCTTTTGGTCTGGACTTTATACTCGTCCTGATAAAGTGGGGATACGAGGAGGCCAGTGTGACGACTTGCATCTGTATGGCCGGAACATCCTGGAGGCTCAACACTCCCGCAATCATGTCCAGGTATTCCTTCAGCCAGTTTTCTTTGGACCCCTGCACACACATGTTTTAATAAGCTTTTAATTATCTCTTTGAAAAGTTAAATTAAATGTTTTTTTTATATTGAAAAGTTGAATTTATTTTAATTGAAAAATCTTTTTCAATAATTAGTATATTTAAAGGTAAGTAAGTAAGTAAGTGTTATTTGTAAAGCGCTTTTCGAGGCTAGACCATGAATAGCTCTTAAAGTAAGAACCAGAAATTTCAAATTGATCTTGAAAGAAACTGGCAGCCATTGAGAAACTGACAGCCATTGAAGAGTTTTAAGGATTGGAGAAATGTGAGTTCTTCTACTAGAGTGGGTCAGAATTCTTACAAAAATGTATTGCATGAAACCAAACACACCCTGTTTCATTTTACAATATCGGTTTTCATGGCATCAATCATAATGTCATCAGCAAAGGGACAATGAAATCCCGCGAGATTCTGGCGATAACTGAGGACGAGAGGATACACTCAACATATAAAGGTCATTTATATTATAGTTCAATTGGTAGCCTTTTAAATAACTATAAATATAATGAATGTTTATGTTTTGTTTAGGCTACGATTAAAAATAAAAAAAGAAATCAGAAAATGTATTTTTGAATTATTGGAATTAAAATATCAAACTCTACAGTAAAAAAACAATTAATTAATTTTGAAAGTATTCAAAAAATTGTAACCACAAAATCAACCTTTCGATATATACACATTATTGAATTCAATTATTTAAAAGAAACAATTAAATGCTTAAACAACAACATTTCAATAAAAACAAGTTTAAGGTTAAATTCAACATATTCTAATGTCACTGAACTACGTCCATAGTTTCACCACAGTTTCTCACCTGATCACTGAACCAACGTTGTAAAGTGTCGGCGTCGCTCGTCACTCTGTCGAAGGCCTCCTGCTGCTGAGCCCGACTCCTCAGCTTCACGTCTCCCTTCAGCAGCCGTCTGACGTATTCCACCGTCACCTCCTGGTGCAGCTGTCCGATCAACTCCTGAAGACACGGATCATGAGTCTTAGCTCGTGAAAACCTTTTTTTTTTTAGCTCTTTTTTATTACCTGGTGAGAAGATTCAGGGGATGATCATCTTGTCGAACGTTGACGAGTGCAGCCAATCGTGGGTTCCAAGCTTTCTGTGGTTTGGCTGGGGCGACACAAGTGATGGATTTTTATTTTGATCACCTGTACGTCTGTTATTGACACTCACCTTGAGCGCCTGGTGGACCGGGCTCAGTAGGAACTGGTGCGCCGATTGTTTCATGTCGGCCAGGACGCTCATGCATCTCTCTCGAACGTCGTCCAGGATCATGGAGCTCTTCTTCAAAATAAAATCCCTGCAGACACATGACAGTTGAGTCACATGACCACCTCGCGGTCACACCCTGAAGTCGGAGGCTCCACCTGAATTGTTGAATCCATCCGAGGTTGGCTTTGATGAACGGTTTTCTGCTCCACTTGTTTTGCTTCATGACGTCCTCCTGGAAGTCCTTGAAACTAAAACATTAATTCATTTGAATCTTTTTTCTTTTGACGTGAGAGACGTTACCTGCACAGCGAGTCGCTCAGTTCAAGTTATACACTGGACCTTCTCTCTATCACCCACGACCATTCCCGCTGAGGTCAGCATTCCGTTGATGAGCTGAAGTGTGAAAATGAAGTCATGGTTTGAAACGTTACCGCTACTAGATTTAGCCAAAAGAATCCTTTTTTTTCAAATACCTGAATGATGTCATAGGACATGGTGAAGCTTCCGTCCTTCTTTGTCGGCTCGCTTTTCCACGATTCCCTCGCTTCCGCCAGGACTTGACTGATGAACGTCGTCATCTCTGCCTGATCAAACCAAAAAAAGCTTGATACGTTATCAATCACGAGTTATGATTAAATCCTACAATCTTAGGTGTATAAATAGAAAAGTGTTAAAGATCAACCGAGACATCTTATCTATAAAAACATTTGTTCCAAAGGTTGTTAAAGTCATAATACGTAAGTTTGAAAAAAAAAATGTTGGCTCCCCCTGTGTCAGAAAAATATAACTGCAATGCTGTCAAATCAGTCAACCATGCCTGTTCAAAATGACAACAATCGAACAGAAAATACATTTGAAAAAAAAAGGTTTTAAGAAAGAACTTTTTTTTTAATACTTTTTTAATTTGTAGGTATTTTTTTTTATCTGTGTATTGTTTTGTTGTTTAAGCGCTTTGTGACCCTGGTTTATGGAATAGGGAAATTCAGATTTTTTAATTATTGGAATCAAAATATCAAACTCTATATGTAAAAAAAAAAATTCATTAACTGTGAAAGTATTTTTAAAAATGTATTAAATAATTCAATAACTTTGTGTAGTTTTGTCTCTCAGGACAAACCTGATGATGAATGAATAATGAATGGAAATTACTTTTGTCTTGCCCATCAAAGTTGTCTTCAATGAAACGATTCACTAGTTACTAAATTAAGTCATATTGTAAGGGGTGGAGTCAATTTATACAACTTATATTTATAATAAACAAATGGTAAATTACATGTTTTTTCTTGTCTTGGCCACCTGAAACAAAATAACAATGCTTGGAAAATGTTTGTTTTTTTATCTTATTCTTCAATAATGTTTTACAAGCTTATATTACTGTGTAGTTAATGTGTAAATATACCTGTTGTTTGCTCAGGTACTGCTCCTGCAGCGACGCCACCATGTGGTCAGGCAGCAGACTTCCTAGACCTTCAAAGTTGATCTCTGGCGCCAAAAGAGGGTTCTTAAACAGTCTTATAGAATAAGAAGATTATATTGATAAATATAAAATCACTTTAATTTCCAGTTAAAAACAAAGAAGGAAGTTCAAGGTAGGAATAGCATTGGTGGGGAGTTGGACGGGCAACTTACCCAGGATAATAGTCAGTGACCCATTGCAGCAGGAACTTGCAGTCCTCATCCCCCAGCCCGAACTCTGCAATCTCCTCCAAGCCTTTGCTCATTTACTGGTGGTACAGCTCGGCATAGAACTGACAGATGTCCATCTCCGGAGGGTAGCAGCTCTTGACCACCTTCACGACCGTCAGCAGGTCCTCCTTCATCTGCAGGCCCATGCTGTGGATCTTCGCCTGGAGGCAGTTCTGCTTCACCGGACTGCTGAGACCGACGGGTTCTCCATTCGCTCCTCCACCAGGCTGGTGAGCACTTGGTCGTGTTGTTGCCTCCATCTGCTCTGCCTCCAGGATGGCGCCGACCCGGCCATTTGATCCACCAGTTGGTCCTGCTCCTCCTGCAGCTGGACTGCTTTCACGGCGGACACTAACACGGCCGCTTCTTGTTCCCCCTTCAGAGACTCTTGGTCTATATGGTCTGGATCACGAGAGTCTCCAGGATTTTCTGGTCCGAAACAAGCTTGAGGACTTTTTTGTCTTCCTCTGATTGACCAAACAGAAGCTTCTCTTTGTCCACCAGCTGAAGTGCTGCCTCGTAAAAGTGAGATTGCTCCAGGTCTTGGTCAAAAGAGACGACTGGAAGAGAAACAAATAAGTGGTTAGATATTGAGCGTTCCTTCTGACCTTTGCTGACTGGCCATATTTTGGGGAACCTCCAACCTCCGGCTGGGCTTCCCTCTGGGATCGGTGGCACGTGTGACGCCGCTGACCTTGACCGGAGCCTCATTCAAGCCGTTTGCTCTGCAGGAAAACCATAATACAGCGTTTAAATGACAAAAGGGTTTTTTCCATTCATACATGATTTTTTCTTACACTTCTGAATATTTTAAGATGCTGAACAATCATTTTTAAGAACAAAAAAACCCATTATTTGCCATTTTTTAACCTCATCTAGAGCCTGATATTTAATTATTGGCACTAAACTGACAAACATTATCAACTTCAACTTCTATCCTCAGCCAGATTTTATGTTAAAATACATTTACATTTACACAGAAATTCAAAACACATTGTTAACGCAAACATCCTACTCACCAGATTTGTTCGTTTTGAGAGGATTCTCTTCCAAGCAGCCTTTGGCTGATGTGAGCTCCTGGAAGTTACAGTCGGGGAAATAACTCTCTGGTCCTCTGAGCGTTGGAGGATTTCTGAGGCTACAGGCTCCTCCTACTTTCCTCCCACCCCTTGCGTGCACACACCCACGCACTCATCGTACTTTCACCTTCACTTTTGTGTCGTTGTTTGCACAAGCATGCTTCTAGTTTTCATGCGGCACCTTCATTCCAGGGCAGCAACATTTGGATGACTTTGCCAGGTGTTATTGTGAATAAAGGTCACAATTTAAATCCAAGTCAAAGTTTCAGGTCAAACAAAAATTCAATTAATTAATTTCATGCAAGGTCAATAAAAAAACTTTTTTTTCAAGATATCTTTGCATTTATTTTCCTTATTATTTTTGATTTATCTTCGTTTTAGCTTCATGTCATTTTATTACTTCATTTTCATTCAAATTTCGTTTTTTATATTGAGGGGCATTTTTATCCGTCTGAGACTCGGTTTAGATCCTCTACCCTCAAAGAAGTTAACCTTGACTTGACTTTTCACTTTGATTTAAAAAATAAATCAAAAGATCTTCATAGTCGTTTCTCCTTTCAACCTTTTAGAAAATGAAAATAAAACGAGACAAAACTGAAAAGATGTTCCACAGTGTAGTCGGTTTCAAAATAACTTTTAAAAAGTGAACAAATATGCAGTGGTGGAGGTTGTTCACCTTGACCCTGAGACAACACAAGGGATACCACAAACACATTTGTTTTAGGGCCTTCGGGGTCACCTTGACCCCCAGACAACACTAGTTCAAATTCCCGTTCTGGAGACTCTAATTATCTCCATGAACAAAATAAAAATCAAATCATAGCTTTTTATCCATTATATTGTAAATCTAAATAAACAAGGATCAAAAATGAATGATTTGAAAATTATACCTTCAGGGTAATATTATAATCATAGTTATTATATTCAAAAGTTAATACATCTAAAATGCACTTTTTATTTTTATTTGACCGAAAAAGAGAAAATATTGTGTATGAAAATATATATTTATTGACTAGTTTCAGTGCTGGAGAAGCTAATAATATGTAGCGGGTCCCAGCAGGGCCTTCGCTGACAGATATGATAATCCTGGAATTACAATGGACATGAACGACACCGGACCACAAGTGCTCATGAACCAAGTCTCTTGGATTATCTTTATTCACATATTTTCATTAAACTGCAATCGTGACTCTTCCTTTGTTCTTTTTCTTTTGCATTAGCAATGGTTTAAAAACCACTTTCAAAGTACATTTACATAAATGTCAATTTTACAATTTTCCTTTGAAAACAAACCATGTCTTTTAATCACTAATCATTTTCTTGTTATCAATCATTCCTTCACTTCCAACATACACCCTTCATTCTTTCATCAAGAATAATAATCGTACATTATGTACAGTAGATGCCATAAGTGAACACTTAATAAAACAAAATGAATCTCTTTTGCAGTTTAACTCGCCAAAACGGTATAACATATTTATTTCTGCGCGTGCTTTCAACCAGGGCGGCTCCTATAACTGGTCTGAACTTCATAGCACACAAATGCACAATTCAGACTCACACACCACACACACACGACTATTTTAACATATTAAATATTACCGCACAAAAGTCAAGGAGTCAAAAGAAAAATACACACAGAAGCATTTAACTACGGCCACGGACGCCATTTTAGTAATCGCCACGATCATGAACCGCAGCACTTTCTATGTTCACACACATAACTGTCATATCAAAAATCCTTATAAACAGTTTAAAGTAAGAGGAATTAAAGAAAGAGTTCTTAACCAACCTGGAATTACAATGGACATGAACGACACCGGACCACAAGTGCTCATGAACCAAGTCTCTTGGGTTTCACTTGTGCGAAGTATTGCCATGAATACCGTCGCCCGCAAGTGCTGCCACCTTGTGTCCGTTTTCTGCATGGCATTGCACATTTATCTTTATTACACCCTCTTAGTGGGACTAAACAACAAACCAAAAAGTGACAGAAAACATTATATAATAATATCTAAACAAAACACTTTTGTGAGTATCACAAATACATTTAAAATCTCACCAAGGATGAAAACTAGATTTGTTAAAATGAATGATGAATATATTTAAATATAATCTTTATGTCAACAATTTAAATAATAAATATCTATATCAATTTAAAAGAGCCAATACTATGATAAAAAGTGGGTTTGTATCCAGACATTTATACTCAACAGTGTCAAAGGTCGAGCCTGGGAGCAGGAAGTTGATGCAGATTTGACAGACAGTCATTGTTGAGAGAGAGAGGCAGGCGATGAGAATCACTGCGTGAGGAAGGTAACGTTAGCCGACAACAACTTGTTAAATATATCATTTGGATTTTGATTTGAGTGGAACTCCTGTATAACTCCTAGATGGATATCAGAAAGTCCGCAGCAGGGATAAAGCAATGAGGAATGAGAGGTAAGTGAAGTCCTAGCTAGCTAGACAACATAAGTGCGTCTTAAGTTAATGCTAAGTTAGCTTTAACGTCATTCCTTCTATCAATATGTGAATAAAGATAATCCAAGAGACTTGGTTCATGAGCACTTGTGGTCCGGTGTCGTTCATGTCCATTGTAAGTTGTTATGTTCTGCGATGCTGAACCCAAGAGCAGACAGAGGCGAAGTTCCAGAGAGTACAAAAGGGGTTTATTGAACGAAGGGGAAGCCGGTAGTTGAAGGGGAAGCCGGAGGGAGAGCGAGATCGGCGAGCTGGAGTGAGGGATCCGAGTTACTGCAGGCAGAGGAACAAAAGTTAGCTGAGGTCCGAAAAAACAACGAGAGACTTCAATACGAGAACGAAGGTAACACATAAACTGAGCCAGTCACGTATAGTTACCACGGTAGAGTAGAGTACGATCTGGCGCCGACCGCGGGGAATCCAAGGGTAGATGAAGGGGGTTGATTGGGGATCAGGAACAGGTGAGTGTGATTGTTGATGAGGACCAGGTGTGAGGTGAGGCGACAGGAGGAGTGGCAGACCAGGGGGAGGGGAACACAGCAGGCTGCTGTGACCACAACAGTACCCCCCCCTCAAGGGACGACTCTAGGCGGCCTAGGCCTCTCTGGGTGAGCCTGATGGAAGTCACGGATGATGGAAGGGTCGAGGATGGGACCCCGCGAAACCCAGCTCCTTTCCTCTGGCCCATAACCCTCCCAATCCACGAGGTATTGATGCCCCCTGCCCCGACGACGAACGTCCAACAACCGCCAAACTGTGAAAGCTGGGTGACTGTCAATCAAACGGGGAGGAGGGGGGAGGGGGAGAGAGAGAGCTGACGGAGACTGGCTTAAGGCGAGAGACATGGAAGGTGGGGTGAACGCGCATGGCTGGAGGCAGCTTGAGTGTGACAGCTGAGGGGTTGACGATGGACACAATAGGGAAGGGACCAACAAAACGAGGGGTTAGCTTCTTGGAGCCAGTCTTTAGGGGGAGATCCTTTGAGGACAGCCACACCTGTTGGCCCACCCGATAGGCAGGAGCGGGAGCCCGGTGGCGGTCGGCAATGCGCCGGTTCTGCTCGGCGGAGCGCAGCAGAGCGGAGCGTGCGACCCTCCACATCTTGCGGCAACGGCGGAGATGGTGTTGAACCGAGGGGACAGAGATATCCTCCTCCTCGGCGGGAAACAAGGGTGGCTGGTACCCCAGGGAACACTCAAATGGAGACATGCCGGTGGCAGCGCAGGACATGGAATTGTGGGCATACTCAATCCAAGAGAGATGGTCGCTCCATGCAGAGGGGTTGCGCGCAGCCACACAACGAAGTGCAGTCCCCAGGTCCTGGTTAGCTCTCTCAGCCTGCCCATTCGTCTGTGGTTGGAATCCTGAAGACAGGCTGACAGAGGCTCCAAGTGCTTGGCAGAAGGCCTTCCAAACTTGGGAGATGAATTGAGGGCCACGGTCGGAGACGAGGTCAGTGGGAATCCCGTGGAGGCGGACGACATGCTGCACAAGCAGCTGGGCAGTCTCTGTGGCACTAGGGAGCTTGGGGAGGGCAATGAAGTGAACTGCCTTAGAAAATCTGTCCACCACCGTTAGGATCACAGTGTGGCCCCTAGAGGGAGGAAGACCGGTCACAAAGTCCAGGCCGATGTGAGACCAGGGCCGACCAGGAACGGGAAGGGGACGTAGCAGACCAGCAGGAGCTTGATGGGAGGACTTGGCCCGAGCACAAACCGTGCAGGCGAGCACGAATGCCCGAGTGTCGGCGTCCATCGCTGGCCACCAAAAGTACCTCTTCAGGAGGGACAGGGTGCGGACCACGCCAGGGTGACAGGCGAAGCGTGATGTGTGGACCCACACCAGAACTTGGGAGCGAACCGCACTGGGCACGAAGAGACGGTTAGGAGGACCGTTACCCGGATCTGGTTCTGTGACTTGGGCTTCCCGGATGAGGGACTCAATTTCCCAGGTGACGGCAGCGATCCGGAGGCAAGAAGGGGAGAGGATCGTGTCAGGGGAGGCCGGTGCGTCCTCAGGGTTGAACTGACGAGAGAGGGCATCAGGCTTGACGTTACGGGAACCCGGACGGTAAGTGAGGGTGAAATTAAATCGCCCAAAAAAGAGGGCCCATCGGGCTTGGCGGGAATTAAGACGCTTCGCTGCCTGGATGTAGGACAAGTTCTTGTGGTCCGTCCAAACCACAAACGGTTGTTCAGCCCCCTCAAGCCAGTGGCGCCATTCCTCCAACGCCAATTTCACAGCCAACAACTCTCTGTTACCAACATCATAGTTGCGCTCAGCAGGTGCCAGCCGCCGAGAGAAAAACGCGCAGGGGTGAATCTTCTCGTCAGAGGCAGAGCGCTGGGTAAGGACTGCCCCCACCCCTGTGTCAGACGCATCGACCTCCACGATGAATTGCCTGGAGGGGTCAGGTTGGATGAGAATGGGGGCAGACGAGAAAAGTCTCTTTAGATCAGAGAAGGCAGTCTCCGCCTCGGGTGACCAGGCAAATGGGAGGGCAGGAGAGGTGAGACGAGTGAGAGGGGCTGCAACCCTGCTGTAGTTCCGGATGAACCTCCGGTAGAAGTTAGCAAACCCCAGAAACTGCTGCAGTTTCTTGCGGGAATTGGGGATGGGCCAGTCTGTCACCGCACTGACCTTCTCGGGGCAGGTCCTCACTTGTCCACTCGCTACGATGAACCCAAGGAAGGATACCGAGGTGACACTGAACTCACACTTCTCGGCCTTAACATAGAGTTTGTTCTCCAACAGCCGCTGAAGAACTTGTCGGACGTGCTGGCAGTGCTCCTCCTCGTTCCGAGAAAAAATAAGTATGTCGTCCAGATAGACAAAAACCGAGCGGTTGAGAAAGTCCCTGAGGACGTCATTTACAAGGTTCTGGAACACTGCAGGGGCATTAGAGAGACCGAAGGGCATGACCAGGTATTCGAAATGGCCAAGGGGGGTGTTAAAAGCAGTCTTCCACTCATCCCCTTCACGGATGCGCACCAGGTGGTAGGCATTGCGTAGGTCCAATTTTGAGAAGACTGTAGCGCCCTGCAGTGGCTCGAATGCGGAACTGATGAGGGGCAGGGCATACTTGTTCTTGATCGTAATGTTGTTGAGTCCCCTGAAGTCGATACAAGGACGAAGAGACTTGTCCTTTTTGGAGAAGAAAAAGAAGCCAGCACCAACAGGGGAGGAGGAGGGTCTTATGAGGCCAGCCGAAAGAGAATCTTTGATGTACTTCTCCATTGCCTCCCTCTCTGGCCGTGTCAAGTTATACAGGCGACTACTGGGCAAGGGGGCGCCGGGGAGGAGATCAATGTGACAGTCATAGGGGCGATGAGGGGGCAGGGTGAGCGCACAACACTTGCTAAACACCTCTCCTAGGTCATGATAGGCTGGGGGAACCAAGGAGAGGTCGGGGGGTACTTGGGGCGAGGGAACAACTCCCTCTGCTGGAGGTAGTGCAGATTGAAGACATGTGGAATGACAGAAGGTGCTCCAACTCACCACCTTGCCAGACGACCAGTCGAAATGGGGGTTGTGCAGCTTGAGCCAGGGGTAACCCAGGACCAGAGGGGTACGAGGAGACTGGATAACGTGAAACTGAAGTTTCTCATGGCGATTACCAGAAACAATTAATTCCAGGGGCTTGGTACGATGAGTAATAAGGGCCAGGTGGCGGCCATCTAAGGCGTTAGCGTTAAGGGGCGAGGGTAATTTTTCGAAAGTGATGCCAACCTGAGAAGCGAACTTGGCGTCAATGAAGTTTTCGTCCTGAGTCCACCAGGGCGGGTACTGGCAAGGGACGTCCGAGGAACAGAAGAGTGGCATCCAGGAGAGAGCGTGAACCGAGAGGAACGGGGACGGAAGGAGGGTGGCTCAGCAGGGCCCCGAGTCTCACTGACGAACAGGTGGAGATGAGATGTCCGGGTTGTGCACAGTACAAACACACCCCATTCTTTAAACGACGGGACCGCTCAGCTTCGGTGAGACGAGTGCGCCCCAGCTGCATGGGTTCCTCTTCGGGCACAGCACATCTCACGGGGGCAGAGGGGGTAGCCCTCGGGAAGTGTGAGGAATGGATAGTAGAGAGTGCTGGGGATATGGAACTCCCTGTCCTCTCCCTACGCCGCTCACGTAGGCGGTTATCCAGCCGGATAGAAACGGAGATAATTTCGTCCAGAGTCTCAGCCTCCTCCCTAGTAGCCAGCTAATCCTTGATGGACTCACCGAGACCAGAAAGAAAAATCCCACGTAGAGACTTATCATTCCAGCCCGATCTTGCTGCATAAGTCCTAAACTCTACGGAGAACTCAGCTACACTGCGAGAGCCCTGGCGTAAGGAAATAAGGCGTTTGGCGGTGTCCCCTCCCTCCACGGGGTGATCAAAAACCTTCCTCATTTCCGCAACAAAAAGATCAAAATTATCCCTGACTTGAGAATCACTGTCCCATACTGCTGAGGCCCACGCTAAGGCATTCCCCTTAAGTGACCCCATAATGTAAGCTATCTTAGCCTTCTCAGTGGGGTAGGTGAGGGGTTGTTGACTGAAGACTAGGGAACACTGAATCAAAAAGGCCCTGCACGTACCCATGTCCCCGGCGTAGCGTTCGGGCGCAGGAATGAGAGGTTCTCGGGCTCGTGGCAGGTGTGCTGGGGAAGTGGGGGCAGGCGGAGGAGTCGTAAGCAGTCGGGGTTCCGGTGTGTGGGGAACCAATGCATCCAGTTGTGCGGCCATCAGAGTGACTCGGGTGGCGATGTTTTTGAAGGCTTCCATAGCGTCCCGGAGGGCTTGGCTGTGCTCGGCAATCTGAGTGCCTTGAGTGGCGAGAGCTCCGTGGACTTTTGCCATGTCCGCTGGGTCCATGTTGGCCAGATCGTTCTGTTATGTTCTGCGATGCTGAACCCAAGAGCAGACAGAGGCGAAGTTCCAGAGAGTACAAAAGGGGTTTATTGAACGAAGGGGAAGCAGGTAGTTGAAGGGGAAGCCGGAGGGAGAGCGAGATCGGCGAGCTGGAGTGAGGGATCCGAGTTACTGCAGGCAGAGGAACAAAAGTTAGCTGAGGTCCGAAAAAACAACGAGAGACTTCAATACGAGAACGAAGGTAACACATAAACTGAGCCAGTCACGTATAGTTACCACGGTAGAGTAGAGTACGATCTGGCGCCGACCGCGGGGAATCCAAGGGTAGATGAAGGGGGTTGATTGGGGATCAGGAACAGGTGAGTGTGATTGTTGATGAGGACCAGGTGTGAGGTGAGGCGACAGGAGGAGTGGCAGACCAGGGGGAGGGGAACACAGCAGGCTGCTGTGACCACAACAGTAAGTAAGTAAGTAAGTAAGTAAGTAAGTAATTCTTATTTGTATAGCGCTTTTCCAGACCAGGGTCACAAAGCGCTTAAACAATCAAAACAATATTCAATAAAGTATATATTTTAAAGATCAAGATAAAACTGATAACACAACAGGAGTTCCAGAAAATCAAGGAAAAGCCTGAACAAATAAAAACGTCTTAAGATGTTTATTAAAGGAGTCAGTAGACTCCATCAAGCACAAAGAGAGAGGAAGATTGTTCCAAAGCTTAGGAGCAACAGCCTGAAAAGATTTCTCTCCTCTGGTTCTGAACCTTGTGCGAGGAACCATAAGTAGATTCTGATCCACAGACCTCAGAGACCGAGCTGGGGTGTAAGGCTGGATCAGATCAGTGATGTAAGGAGGAGCCTGACCATGAATAGTTCTGAAAGTAAGAACCAGAATTTTAAAGTTTATCCTAAAAGAAACTGGAAGCCAGTGAAGAGTTTTAAGGATCGGAGAAATGTGAGTTCTTCTACTTGAGCGGGTTAGAATTCTCGCTGCAGAGTTCTGAATCAACTGCAGGCGAGACAGCTCCTTCTTGTTAAGACATGGAAACAAACTGTTACAATAGTCCAGACGAGAAGAAACAAACGCATGGATTACAAGCTCCAGATCCTGTTCCGACAACATTTTCCTAAGTTTAGAGATTTTTATCAGTTGAAGGAAACAGTTTCTGGTTCCAGGATTATCATATCTGTCAGCGAAGGCCCTGCTGGGACCCGCTACATATTATTAGCTCCTCCAGCACTGAAACTAGTAAATAAAAATATATTTTCAAACCCCATATTTTCTCTTTTTCGGTCAAATAAAAAAAAAGAAGAAAAAGTGCATTTTATGTATGATGTATTCATATATTTAATTTAACTTTTCAAAGAGATAATTAAAAGCTTATTGAAACATGTGTGTGCAGGGTTCCAAAGAAAACTGGCTGAAGGAATACCTGGACATGATTGCGGGAGTGTTGAGCCTCCAGGATGTTCCGGCCATACAGATGCAAGTCGTCACACTGGCCTCCTCGTATCCCGACCTCAGGTACCAAAATACAAACTTTATCAGGACGAGTATAAAGTCCAGACCAAAAGATCGATGTCATGCTAGAATAACCTGCCATTTATCGAATCGTGTCCATTTCTTTCCAGTGAAAAACACGTGTCCGCTCTACTGAAACTCAAGACAAACATCTCCAGGGAGGACCGACAGACGGTGAAAAGTATTCTGAACGATACGTTAAGAGAAATCAAAGTGTCCCCTACTCATGTTTTCTTCTTTAAAATTATCATTCCAAATTCCAATAAATACTGCAGATTAATCCCTTGAAATTTTAATTAATTTTTGTTCTTGCTCATGAGGCCACAATATTTTTTTTGTTTAGAAGAGAGAACGGGTTGTCTTGCATTTCATTTTTAAAATCAAGAGAAAGGGAAAATGTCCCATATCCTGCCCGTGTGCCTTCAAATTGAAGTTGTATTAGTTTCCTTGGTCTAAAAATCAAGTTCAAGTCTGTCTTTTGGAATATCTTACTGCTCAAAGCACAGTCTTATTAAAAAGGGAAAATACTGCTATATAAAATAATATATAAATATAAACATATTGCTTCTGGCGCCGCCAAGTGTCCCTAAAGTGTAGCTGCCGGCCACAACATACTATGCATTTGTTTACAAAACAAGATAAATTCTCTTGTTGAGTCAGTTTAAAAGATTATCATTAAGAAAAACAGGAGTTCTAATGTCATGTGCCGAGGTGTCAAATGAATGTTGTTATTGACGCACCGTTCTAGAACAATACCTGGACGTCATCAATGTAAGATGTACTGCCTTCTCAGCCAACTTGTTTCCTTGTTTTTATTTACTATGAATGATGGCTGAACCGAGACGAGTTGGCGAAGACTTCAGAAGCAGAAGTTACTGTAAACACGTCCGCTGAGAATCACCGCTGCAGGGAAAAGGAGGAGAGGAAAAGCCCTCTGAAGGACAGGGAATGGCCCCACATTCCAGTCATGGTCCATAAAAATAGTTTCCTATTTATTTTATTAATTTATCTTAAAATATGACAGTCCTGGATTAAGAGTTAGCCACTTAGCATTTAGCTTGCTAGCTCTTTATACGGGACCTCTGTTGAACTTTTAGTGTATATTTAAACTCATAAACGAGGGAAACGTCTACTTCTTTGTAACAAGATGGCCCCAGATTTCTCTTTTAATTTCTGCATAAAGAGTATAAAGAGTTAAACTTTCAGACACATGCTACATGTTTAAAACAGACCATTTATTAGTTCATAATTTTCTTTCCTGTTTTTGTAAAATATACTTTATAGGACTATTAGCTGTTTAGCATTCAGTTTATCCGTCAAACAGAGTTTTATTTTGGCGGGACACGTCCCGTAAATGGCTCTATAAACAATAAAGGTTCTCGAGCCCTGATGTAGACAACATCATCTGCTGCATTCAAAAAGACTTTTTGATTAAAAATAATTTATTTACACTCAACATATGTACAGCAGTTAAAACAGCGGCTTTAGATGATAAGATTCTTCTTCTTTCTCTCCCTCTTGTGTTTCCTTCCCTGCACACAGAGAAACAAAAAGATTAATAAAACACTTACCAAAAGAGAAAGAGAGAAAATAAAGTGATTTACATAATTGTTGCCCGCCGACCAGTCTGGGTGTTTCTCGGCGTGCATTCTTCTCTCATCCTTTGCCATCCCATAGTAAAAATCCTTGTCTGGAGACGACAACTTCCGCCACTGTAGAAACAGGGAAAACAGGTCGTCAAACAAGAGCTTTTCGGACTTGTTCAAATCTGGCTGTGTTCTAGACACTCACCATGTGCCCCAGGATGGTGTTGGTCTCGGCACTATCTTTCGGCTTCATGGTGTTTTTTACCATCTGCCTGTTCTCCCTCATGAACACCATGAAGGCGTTCGCTGGTCTCTTGACGTACGGTCTGGCCCCACAGCATCTGGTGGAACATCATATCATTGCCATTAGATCTATGTTATGAGTTAAGTGTGCATTTAGATGAATCAAACGTGAGGACTAACGTGGAAGAGCAGGCCTGAGGCGGAGAAGGAGCGCGGCTGGAGGTCGACCTGATGTTCTGATTGTTGCTAGAATGAAAAGGAAAGTTAATTTCAAGACGATATTTAAGACGTGGAGTTGGATATGAACATGTGTGACACTTACAAAAAGACGAGCGGGCTCATGACTTCCACAGCTGGTGGCGGCTGAACCCAGAACCCTGGGGGGACTCCACTGTTGACCCAAGTCAACCCAGCTGGGACTTGATGGTAGTGCCTTAGTGTGTTCTCTGACAGCACTCGTCCAAACGATGGAACCGTCGTGGCTCCACATTGGAAGGGTTTGGTTTCAGGGGCCGTCGTCATCTTGAACTCTGAGGTCAAGTCCTTCTCCAACTGCTCGACATCAACCTCTTCAATGAGTTTGAGCAAGAGCAGATCGTCGTGAGCAGCAGAGTCCAAATCAGGAGCAGACGGAAGGTCCCCGATCATGGACAGGAACGTGGAGTGGACTGTGTCCGACTCCATGCTTGGATCAGTCCAATCGGACGAGAAGCTGCTCAGATCGATAGTGACGAGGTCCATCGTTGAAATCATCTGTACAAAAAAAGTCATTTATAATTCTTTAAGAAATATAATTAAATTATAATTAAAACATAAACCTTAACTGTTGAAACAACACTTTCTAGGCAACGTGTATTATGTATTATGGATTATTGTGATGTTACTAACATTGATCTGTGGTAATAAACTGTACAATAATTTTCCTACTTGTACAAATAAATACATTTATATTTATAATATTTCTTGCTGTTTTAATTAACATGTCAAAGTAATTAAGTTACTGCCTAATTCAAACGAGTCATTTACATTTAAATTACGTTAAAAGTAGTTTTTATTGACATGTGTGTTGAGTGACGTTGGATCAGTTGTGGGATTGTTAGCAAAAATGTGGCTAAAGCAGAACTATGATGGACTCAATTGGAAAAGGTGATACTTACCGAAGGTCCGATGCGAAATACGGTAAATCCAGGTGGAAATTACATTTTATATCGCTTCGATAAAGACGCATTAAAGGCCTCGTGTACGTCATCATTGACGCAGGTTCAGGTGTCAGCCAATCAGAAGCGAGCGTTCGTCCACTTGCAGGTGTCATCGCCGTCATGTTTTCGTACATCGGTGAGGACTCGATGTTCCGTGAGTGACCGTTTTTTGTTGTTTATTTGTTTCATTTCTTAGACGACTTGTTTGTTACCTTCTCTTCAAAGTTTTTGATTCAAGTTTGTACTTGTCACTCGGCTAACACTAAAACTAGCCGTTACACTTGTCAACGTTGACCACGACAACCTTTTTATCCTGTTGAGATCCTTGTGTCGCTACACGGGGAAATAAACATCTCACTATCGTCGATATGGTTTAATTAATCTATCAATTTGGCTTATTATTTTCGAAACTTATTCGTTTATTTAATCCCACCTCTGTAGCATGATGTTAGCATGTAGCTAAGCTAATGCCGCCTTATTTCACCTATTTTTTCGCACATGTGTCACTCACTACCAGAACCTAGTAGATAAAGATTAGTTAATAAACAACGATTGTGATTGAATTTTTCATTATTACTCGAAAACAACTTATTTAGGAGTAGTTTTCCGTTTTTCCCCGTTTTGTTTTTCTAATGGTGTCCAGCAGGGGGCAGTATCTCTGGTGTGACGCTAAAGTTTAAACCCAATTTACTTAATTAAATCTTGTTTTTTATTATATTCATGTTTTTGGTGCTGTTTCTTATTGTTAAATAATGTTTGTTTTTTACTATTATTTAAAGAATAGTGTCGCTACTCTCAGTCTGAAACGTGTTATGTCCATAAAGATCATTATTATTAATAATCATTGAGAAGCTCGAAAAGAACATGTGAGGAAATATCGTATTTGGTAATAAGTTTTTATCCATCTATTACACATTTTTACATCATTTGGCTGCAGCAAACATTGATTAAAAATGTAAAATGACTTCATTTTCAATTTCACGTAGAGAAACCAAACAGGAACACAACAAATTAGAACCGATTGAAGATCCAAATGTTTTTTTTTTATAAAATAAGAATAACTAAACATGAGGAAAAAGTTGTTGTTGTTGAGAAGAAATGTCTACTTTCTGTTTTGTATTTACTTAATTATCCATTTACCATGAAACCTGAAAATTGAATCTTGTTTTTAATCATATTCCTTTTTGGTGCTGTTCTGGGTGCTGCTGCTCTCCTGCAGAAGATCCTGGAGGTGGATATAAATCTGCCGGTGGTAAAGGTCGAGCAGATGACCCGCCGCTCCTGATTCCATTTCTGGCGTCAGTCTCACAAGCTTAGTTTGAACGTCAGTCTGAACAGCTAGTAGATGCTTTTCAAGGTTCGTATCATCTTTCACTTCCATCCCTTTGAACTGTTGATCCACAAATGTGTCAATGACTTTTATTTCCTCCTTAGGATCTTCATCATCTGATAGTAGAAATCCTTGTCCTGCGACGACAACTTCCGCCACTGTAGAAACAGGAAAACAGGTTGTCAAACAAGAGCTTTTGGGACTTGTACAAATCTGGCTGTGTTTTAGACACTCACCATGTGCCCCAGGATGGTGTTGGTCTCTGCACTGTCTTTAGGCTTCATCGTGTTTTTCACTTTCTCCCTGTTCTCCCTCATGAACACCATGAAGGCGTTCAGGGTCTCTTGACGTAGGGTGGTTTTTTGCCACAACCGCATCAGATCATTGACAACATTAGATCAATTTTATGAGTGAAGGTTGCATTTTTGGAAAAGTAAAAAAAAGCGAGAGAACTAACTGGGAAGTGCAGGCCGGAGGAAGAGAAGGAGCGAAGCCGGAGGTCGGCTGGACGTTCTGGTTGTTGCTGGAATGAGATAGAAAATGATATTTAGAATCAGAATTAATATTAAAAAATGTACAAAAAGGAGACAAAGCTTGTGTGACACTTACAAAAAGGCGAGAGGGTTCATGGTTGGCACTGCTGGAACATTCTGGAGACACAAACACAAAGAAGGTCATGAACAGCTACTACATCAACAGTTGACAGTTGATCAGCCACTGACCTGCTGTTGGAAAACAACGTGTTGTTCGTACGTGTTTCCATGTAAGAAGGGATGAGCCATCATCGGTGGAAGCTGCACCCAGAACCCCGGGGGGGGCGCCAACGTTGATCCATCTCCCTCCTGTCTGGACCGGATGGTTCTGCCCGACAGTGTTCTCCGACAGCACCGGTCTATACGACACGGCACTGTCGGGGCTCCACATTGTAGCGGGTTGATGTCGTACGTTGTCGTGTCGACAAGTCCGGAGGTCGAGTCTTTTCGTGGCTCCAGGGCCTCGACTTCATCGAGGAGTTTCATCAACTCCTCAAAGTCAATTTGAGGAGCAGAGTTGGAATCTGACGGAAGATCCCCGAACATTTCCTGGAGCGTTGAGAGGACAGTGTCCAACTCTTCGCTGGGATCGGTCCACGCCGGAGAGAAACGGCTCGGATTCGGAACAACAAAGTCCATCGTGGAAAGCATCTGTGAAATAGTTAGAAAATGTCATTTATAATTCTTTAATAAATACTCTGAGCAGAAACGTGTCTTTACCTTCTTCAGACGTCTGGAGATACAAGGTGTAAAATATTCTGTTGAACCTGAGATGAAGACAGAAAAAGGAAATTAAAAATATTGCCAGTGGCTCATAAATTAAAGTGTAAGGTGCTAATTTGACAAGGTTTATATTTAACACTTAATGAATGAACAGTTGAGAGCAGCTAGAAATGCAGTATATGTTGTCAGGTGCATTATTATGGGCTGTTTATGATCCAATCCACTGATAAAAATCTAAATATTACATGGATTAACACAAAAAACAATGGATAAATATTTATTATTACAGTTCAGATGTCATTTTGAAAATATATTAAGCTAATAATTCAATCACATGACTTGTTTAATGTTGTTTTTTTATTTTAAAGTAATCAACTTGAATTCATTTTGACACACATACAGTCTTTATAATTTATTTCAACCTAATACTGGGGAAATTGACCATTTATAGTAAATAAACACATACAGTGGATCTTTATTGATAAATAAGTACAAATAAGTTTCAGATCAAATATTTTTTAACCAAAATTAAAACATAAACCTTAACTGTTGAAACAACACTTTCTAGGCAACATGTATTATTGTGATGTTACTATGATCTATCTATGGTAATAAACTGTACAATTATTTTCCTACTTGTACAAATAAATACATTTATATTTATAATATCTCTTGCTGTTTTAATAAACATGTCAAAGTAATTAAGTTAATGCGTAATTCAAACGACTCATATACATTTAAATTACATTAAAAGTATATATACCATATATATATGGTATATATATACCATCTCTAGCCTCAAATCTGCAGGTGGCGTAGTTTAAAGTAACTTACTACTTCAACCAGGTGTCACCTCTCAGTGTCTACTCTCTGTGTCATCTCTCCCTGAAGCCCATCAACTTCCATCTCTCTGCCTCTGCACTACCACTTAGTCTGAAGCAACATGAAAATATTACTGTTTATAAATATACAAATATGTACATAGTTCACATTTTTTATGGTCTTCAGTTTTCCCATGGAATTATAATAACAGCGAAAGCTGCTCTGTTTACAAAGTTATCCCATCCTTCCTTGTGACAAAAAAGTCACCTGATCAAAATTTTCTTTTTTCCTCATATTCCTCATCAAATGACTGATGCAAAAAAAAGAAGGAAAACATTGGGACATCATTCATTGATAGTCAACTCACCTCCGCTTTTGCTCATCAACTTTCATCTCTCCCAGTAACTGTTGTTCCGCTTTGTCTAGACAAACAAACCATGTCTTTTAATCACTAAAAAAACTGTTATTATAATTCCATGGGAAAACTGAAGACCATAAAAAATTTGAACTATGTACATATTTGTACGTTAATAAACAGTAATGTTTTCATGTTGCTTCAGACTAAGTGGAGCGGAGTGCAGAGGCAGAGAGATGGAAGTTGATGGGCTTCAGAGAGAGATGTCACAGAGAGTAGACACTGAGAGGTGACACCTGGTTGACGTAGTAAGTTACTTTAAACTACCCCACCTGCAGATTTGAGGCTAGAGATGGCAACACCGAGCAGCAAGCTGTGTGTGTCCGTTATTTAGCTAAAGGGAGTGTGAAGGAGGCCTTTATTGTGTCGACGTGATATAAAATGCATCAGACCTTCGGTAAGTATCACCTTTTCCAATTGAGTCCATCTTAGTTCTGCTTTAGGCACTTTTTTGCTAAAAAATCCCACAACTGATCCAACGTCACTCAACACACATGTCAATAAAAACTACTTTTAATGTGATTTTGAATGTATATGAATCGTTTGAATTACGCAATAACTTTATTACTTTGACATGTTAACTAAAACAGCAAGAAATATTATAAATATAAATGTATTTATTTGTACAAGTAGGAAAATAATTGTACAGTCTATTACCCCAGATCATTGTTAGTAACATTCCAATAATACACGTTGCCTAGAAAGTGTTGTTTCAACAGTTAAGGTTTATGTTTTAATTTTGGTTAAAAAATATTTGATCTGAAACTTATTTGTACTTATTTATCAATAAAGATCCACTGTATGTGTTTATTTACTGTAAATGGTCAATTTCTCCAGTATTAGGTTGAAATAAACTATAAAGACTGTAAGTGTGTCAAAATTAATTCAAGTTGATTACTTTAAAATAAAAAAACAACATTAAACAAGTCATGTGATTGAATTATTAGCCTAATATATTTTCAAAATGACGTGAACTGTAATAATAAATATTTATCCATTGTTTTTTGTGTTAATCCACATAATATTTAGATTTTTATCAGTGGATTGGATCATAAACAGCCCATAATAATGCACCTGACAACATATACTGCATTTCTAGCTGCTCTCAACTGTTTGTTCATTAAGTGTTAAATATAAACCTTGTCAAATTAGCACCTTACACTTTAATTTATGAGCCATTGGCAATATATTTTAAATTTCTTTTTCTGTCTTCATCTCAGGTTCAACAGAGTATTTTACACCTTGTATCTCCAGACGTCTGAAGAAGGTAAAGACACGTTTCTGCTCAGAGTATTTATTAAAGAATTCTAAATGACATTTTCAAACTATTACACGGATGATTTCCACGATGGACTTCGTTGTTCCGAATCCGAGCAGTTTCTCTCCGGCGTGGACCCTCAACGCTCCAGGAAATATTCGGGGATCTTCCGTCAGATTCCAACTCTGCTCCTCAAATTGACTTTGAGGAGTTGATGAAACTCCTCGATGAAGTCGAGGCCCTGGAGTCACCGGTGCTGTCGGAGAACACTGTCGGGCAGAACTATCCGGTCCAGACAGGAGGGAGATGGATCGACGGTGGCGCCCCCCCCCCCCCCCCGGGGTTCTGGGTGCAGCTTCCACCGATGATGATTCATCCCTTCATACATGGAAACACGTACGAACAACACGTTGTTTTCCAACAGCAGGACAGTGGCTGATCAACTGTCAACTGTTGATGTAGTAGCTGTTCATGACCTTCTTCGTGTTTGTGTCTCCAGAATGTTCCAGCAGTGCCAACCATGAACCCTCTCGCCTTTTTGTAAGTGTCACACAAGTTTTGTCTCCTTTTTGTACATTTTTTAATATTAATTCTGATTCTAAATATCATTTTTCTATCTCATTCCAGCAACAACCCACACTTAACTCATAACATAGATCTAATGGCAATGATCTGATGTTCCACCAGATGCTGTGGGGCCAGAAAACCCTATGTCAAGAGACCACCGAACGCCTTCATGGTGTTCATGAGGGAGAACAGGGAGAAAGTGAAAAACACGATGAAGCCTGAAGATGCAGAGGCCAACACCCTCCTGGGGCACATGGTGAGTGTCTAAAACACAGCCAGATTTGTACAAGTCCGAAAAGCTCTTGTTTGACGACCTGTTTTCCTGTTTATACAGTGGCGGAAGTTGTCGTCGCAGGACAAGGATTTCTACTATCAGATGATGAAGATCCTAAGGAGGAAATAAAAGTCATTGACACATTTGTGGATCAACAGTTCAAAGGGATGGAAGTGAAAGATGATACGAACCTTGAAAAGCATCTACTAGCTGTTCAGACTGACGTTCAAACTAAGCTTGTGAGACTGACGCCAGAAATGGAATCAGGAGCGGCGGGTCATCTGCTCGACCTTCACCACCGGCAGATTTATATCCACCTCCAGGATCTTCTGCAGGAGAGCAGCAGCACCCAGAACAGCACCAAAAAAGGAATATGATTAAAAACAAGATTCAATTTTCAGGTTTCATGGTAAATGGATAATTAAGTAAATACAAAACAGAAAATAGACATTTCTTCTCAACAAAAACAACTTTTACCTCATGTTTAGTTATTCTTATTTTATGAAAAAAAACATTTGGATCTTCAATCGGTTCTAATTTGTTGTGTTCCTGTTTGGTTTCTCTACTTAACATTGAAAATGAAGTAATTTTACATTTTTAATCTATGTTTGCTGCAGCCAAATGATGTAAAAATGTGTAATAGATACATAAAAACTTTTTACCGAATACGATCTTTCCTCACATGTTCTTTTCGAGCTTCTCAATGATTATTAATAATAATGATCTTTATGGACATAACACGTTTCAGACTGAGAGTAGCGACATTATTCTTTAAATAATAGTAAAAAACTAACATTATTTAACAATAAGAAACAGCACCAACAACATTAATATAATAAAAAACAAGATTTAATTAAGTAAATTGGGTTTAGACTTTGGCGTCACACCGAGGTACTGCCCCCTGCTGGACACCATTTGAAAAACAAAACGGAAAACTACTCCTAAATAAGTTGTTTTCGAGTAATAATGCAAAATTCAATTACAATCGCTGTTTATTAACTAACCTTTATCTACTAGGTTCTGGTAGTGAGTGATACATGGGCGAAAAATTAGGTGAAATAAGGCGGCATTAGCTTAGCTACATGCTAACGTCATGCTACAGAGGTTGGATTAAATAAACGAATAAGCTTCGAAAATAATAAGCCAAATTGATAGATTTATTAAACCATATCGACGATAGTGAGATGTTTATTTCCCCGTGTAGCGACACAAGGATCTCAACAGGATAAAAAGGTTGTCGTGGTCAACGTTGACAAGTGTAACGGCTAGTTTTAGTGTTGTGACAAGTACAACCTTGAATCAAAAACTTCGAAGAGAAGGTAACAAACAAATCTTTTAAGAAATGAAACAAATAAACAACAAAAAACGGTCACTCACGGAACATCGAGTCCTCACCGATGTACGAAAACATGACGGCGATGACACCTGCAAGTGGACGAACGCTCGCTTCTGATTGGCTGACACCTGAACCTGCGTCAATGATGACGTACACGAGGCCTTTAATGCGTCTTTATCGAAGCGATATAAAAGGTAATTTCCACCTGGATTTACCGTATTTCGCATCGGACCTTCGGTAAGTATCACCTTTTCCAATTGAGTCCATCTTAGTTCTGCTTTAGCCACATTTTTGCTAACAATCCCACAACTGATCCAACGTCACTCAACACACACGTCAATAAAAAATACTTTTAATGTAATTTAAATGTAAATGACTCGTTTGAATTAGGCAGTAACTTAATTACTTTGACATGTTAATTAAAACAGCAAGAGATATTATAAATATAAATGTATTTATTTGTACAAGTAGTACAATTATTGTACAGTTTATTACCACAGATCATTGTTAGTAACATCACAATAATACACGTTTCCTAGTAAGTGTTGTTTCAACAGTTAAGGTTTATGTTTTAATTTTGGTTTAAACATATTTTATCTGATCAATAATCTGTTGTACAGATGATTTCAACAATGGACCTCGTCACTATCGATCTGAGCAGCTTCTCGTCCGAGTGGACTGATCCCAGCACGGAGTCGGACACAGTCCACTCCACGTTCCTGTCCATGATCGGGGACCTTCCGTCTGCTCCTGATTTGGACTCTGCTGCTCAAGACGATCTGCTCTTGCTCAAACTCATTGAAGAGGTTGATGTCGAGCAGTTAGAGAAAGACTTGACCTCAGAGTTCAAGATGACGACGGCCCCTGAAACCCACCCCTTCCAATGTGGAGCCACGACGGTTCCATCGTTTGGACGAGTGCTGTCAGAGAACACACTAAGGCACTACCATCAAGTCCCAGCTGGGTTGACTTGGGTCAACAGTGGAGTCCCCCCAGGGTTCTGGGTTCAGCCGCGACCAGCTGTGGAAGTCATGAGCCCGCTCGTCTTTTTGTAAGTGTCACACATGTTCATATCCAACTCCACGTCTTAAATATCGTCTCGAAATTAACTTTCCTTTTCATTCTAGCAACAATCAGAACATCCAGAAGACCTCCAGCCGCGCTCCTTCTCCGCCTCAGGCCTGCTCTTCCACGTTAGTCCTCACGTTTGATTCATCTAAATGCACACTTAACTCATAACATAGATCTAATGGCAATGATATGATGTTCCACCAGATGCTGTGGGGCCAGACCGTACATCAAGAGACCAGCGAACGCCTTCATGGTTTTCATGAGGGAGAACAGGCAGATGGTAAAAAACACCATGAAGCCGAAAGATAGTGCCGAGACCAACACCATCCTGGGGCACATGGTGAGTGTCTAGAACACAGCCAGATTTGAACAAGTCCGAAAAGCTCTTGTTTGACGACCTGTTTTCCCTGTTTCTACAGTGGCGGAAGTTGTCGTCTCCAGACAAGGATTTATACTATGGGATGGCAAAGGATGAGAGAAGAATCCACTCCGAGAAACACCCAGACTGGTCGGCGGGCAATAATTATGTAAATAACTTTATTTTCTCTCTTTCTCTTTTGGTAAGTGTTTTGTTAATCTTTTTGTTTCTCTGTGTGCAGGGAAGGAAACACAAGAGGGAGAGAAAGAAGAAGAATCTTATCATCTAAAGCCGCCGTTTTAACTGCTGTACATATGTTGAGTGTAAATAAATTATTTTTAATCAAAAAGTCTTTTTGAATGCAGCAGATGATGTTGTCTACATCAGGGCTCGACAACCTTTATTGTGTAAAGAGCCATTTACGGGTCGTGTCCCGCCAAAATAAAACTCTGTTTGACGGATAAACTGAATCCTAAAAAGCTAATAGTCCTATAAAGTATATTTTACAAAAACAGGAAAACTTATTAAACTTATTAAATTTGAAGGAACACTTGCAGGATATGAGAAATTGTCCCTTTCTCTTGTCCCTTGATTTTAAAAATGAAACGCAAGACAATCCGTTCTCTTTTCTAAAAAAAAAAAAAGTCCACCCTTTATTCCAAACATTTTTAATTTAGAAAAAACATAAGTATTTTCAAATATTTACAATGTACAAGTTGCCTTGTAAACAATACACAACATTTGCAAATATTATATTAAGAAATATACACTTTTATTTTCAAATATCATCCCTTAAAAATATTGTGGCCACATGAGCAAGAACATAAATTAATTACAATTTCAAGGGATTAATCTGCAGTATTTATTGGAATTTGGAATGATAATTTTAAAGAAGAAAACATGAGTAGGGGACACTTTGATTTCTCTTAACATATCGTTCAGAATACTTTTCACCGTCTGTCGGTCCTCCCTGGAGATGTTTGTCTTGAGTTTCAGTAGAGCGGACACGCGTTTTTCACTGGAAAGAAATGGACACGATTCGATAAATGACAGGTTATTCTAAAATGGCATCGATCTTTTGGTCTGGACTTTATACTCGTCCTGATAAAGTGGGGATACGAGGAGGCCAGTGTGACGACTTGCATCTGTATGGCCGGAACATCCTGGAGGCTCAACACTCCCGCAATCATGTCCAGGTATTCCTTCAGCCAGTTTTCTTTGGACCCCTGCACACACATGTTTTAATAAGCTTTTAATTATCTCTTTGAAAAGTTAAATTAAATGTTTTTTTTATATTGAAAAGTTGAATTTATTTTAATTGAAAAATCTTTTTCAATAATTAGTATATTTAAAGGTAAGTAAGTAAGTAAGTGTTATTTGTAAAGCGCTTTTCGAGGCTAGACCATGAATAGCTCTTAAAGTAAGAACCAGAAATTTCAAATTGATCTTGAAAGAAACTGGCAGCCATTGAGAAACTGACAGCCATTGAAGAGTTTTAAGGATTGGAGAAATGTGAGTTCTTCTACTAGAGTGGGTCAGAATTCTTACAAAAATGTATTGCATGAAACCAAACACACCCTGTTTCATTTTACAATATCGGTTTTCATGGCATCAATCATAATGTCATCAGCAAAGGGACAATGAAATCCCGCGAGATTCTGGCGATAACTGAGGACGAGAGGATACACTCAACATATAAAGGTCATTTATATTATAGTTCAATTGGTAGCCTTTTAAATAACTATAAATATAATGAATGTTTATGTTTTGTTTAGGCTACGATTAAAAATAAAAAAAGAAATCAGAAAATGTATTTTTGAATTATTGGAATTAAAATATCAAACTCTACAGTAAAAAAACAATTAATTAATTTTGAAAGTATTCAAAAAATTGTAACCACAAAATCAACCTTTCGATATATACACATTATTGAATTCAATTATTTAAAAGAAACAATTAAATGCTTAAACAACAACATTTCAATAAAAACAAGTTTAAGGTTAAATTCAACATATTCTAATGTCACTGAACTACGTCCATAGTTTCACCACAGTTTCTCACCTGATCACTGAACCAACGTTGTAAAGTGTCGGCGTCGCTCGTCACTCTGTCGAAGGCCTCCTGCTGCTGAGCCCGACTCCTCAGCTTCACGTCTCCCTTCAGCAGCCGTCTGACGTATTCCACCGTCACCTCCTGGTGCAGCTGTCCGATCAACTCCTGAAGACACGGATCATGAGTCTTAGCTCGTGAAAACCTTTTTTTTTTTAGCTCTTTTTTATTACCTGGTGAGAAGATTCAGGGGATGATCATCTTGTCGAACGTTGACGAGTGCAGCCAATCGTGGGTTCCAAGCTTTCTGTGGTTTGGCTGGGGCGACACAAGTGATGGATTTTTATTTTGATCACCTGTACGTCTGTTATTGACACTCACCTTGAGCGCCTGGTGGACCGGGCTCAGTAGGAACTGGTGCGCCGATTGTTTCATGTCGGCCAGGACGCTCATGCATCTCTCTCGAACGTCGTCCAGGATCATGGAGCTCTTCTTCAAAATAAAATCCCTGCAGACACATGACAGTTGAGTCACATGACCACCTCGCGGTCACACCCTGAAGTCGGAGGCTCCACCTGAATTGTTGAATCCATCCGAGGTTGGCTTTGATGAACGGTTTTCTGCTCCACTTGTTTTGCTTCATGACGTCCTCCTGGAAGTCCTTGAAACTAAAACATTAATTCATTTGAATCTTTTTTCTTTTGACGTGAGAGACGTTACCTGCACAGCGAGTCGCTCAGTTCAAGTTATACACTGGACCTTCTCTCTATCACCCACGACCATTCCCGCTGAGGTCAGCATTCCGTTGATGAGCTGAAGTGTGAAAATGAAGTCATGGTTTGAAACGTTACCGCTACTAGATTTAGCCAAAAGAATCCTTTTTTTTCAAATACCTGAATGATGTCATAGGACATGGTGAAGCTTCCGTCCTTCTTTGTCGGCTCGCTTTTCCACGATTCCCTCGCTTCCGCCAGGACTTGACTGATGAACGTCGTCATCTCTGCCTGATCAAACCAAAAAAAGCTTGATACGTTATCAATCACGAGTTATGATTAAATCCTACAATCTTAGGTGTATAAATAGAAAAGTGTTAAAGATCAACCGAGACATCTTATCTATAAAAACATTTGTTCCAAAGGTTGTTAAAGTCATAATACGTAAGTTTGAAAAAAAAAATGTTGGCTCCCCCTGTGTCAGAAAAATATAACTGCAATGCTGTCAAATCAGTCAACCATGCCTGTTCAAAATGACAACAATCGAACAGAAAATACATTTGAAAAAAAAAGGTTTTAAGAAAGAACTTTTTTTTTAATACTTTTTTAATTTGTAGGTATTTTTTTTTATCTGTGTATTGTTTTGTTGTTTAAGCGCTTTGTGACCCTGGTTTATGGAATAGGGAAATTCAGATTTTTTAATTATTGGAATCAAAATATCAAACTCTATATGTAAAAAAAAAAATTCATTAACTGTGAAAGTATTTTTAAAAATGTATTAAATAATTCAATAACTTTGTGTAGTTTTGTCTCTCAGGACAAACCTGATGATGAATGAATAATGAATGGAAATTACTTTTGTCTTGCCCATCAAAGTTGTCTTCAATGAAACGATTCACTAGTTACTAAATTAAGTCATATTGTAAGGGGTGGAGTCAATTTATACAACTTATATTTATAATAAACAAATGGTAAATTACATGTTTTTTCTTGTCTTGGCCACCTGAAACAAAATAACAATGCTTGGAAAATGTTTGTTTTTTTATCTTATTCTTCAATAATGTTTTACAAGCTTATATTACTGTGTAGTTAATGTGTAAATATACCTGTTGTTTGCTCAGGTACTGCTCCTGCAGCGACGCCACCATGTGGTCAGGCAGCAGACTTCCTAGACCTTCAAAGTTGATCTCTGGCGCCAAAAGAGGGTTCTTAAACAGTCTTATAGAATAAGAAGATTATATTGATAAATATAAAATCACTTTAATTTCCAGTTAAAAACAAAGAAGGAAGTTCAAGGTAGGAATAGCATTGGTGGGGAGTTGGACGGGCAACTTACCCAGGATAATAGTCAGTGACCCATTGCAGCAGGAACTTGCAGTCCTCATCCCCCAGCCCGAACTCTGCAATCTCCTCCAAGCCTTTGCTCATTTACTGGTGGTACAGCTCGGCATAGAACTGACAGATGTCCATCTCCGGAGGGTAGCAGCTCTTGACCACCTTCACGACCGTCAGCAGGTCCTCCTTCATCTGCAGGCCCATGCTGTGGATCTTCGCCTGGAGGCAGTTCTGCTTCACCGGACTGCTGAGACCGACGGGTTCTCCATTCGCTCCTCCACCAGGCTGGTGAGCACTTGGTCGTGTTGTTGCCTCCATCTGCTCTGCCTCCAGGATGGCGCCGACCCGGCCATTTGATCCACCAGTTGGTCCTGCTCCTCCTGCAGCTGGACTGCTTTCACGGCGGACACTAACACGGCCGCTTCTTGTTCCCCCTTCAGAGACTCTTGGTCTATATGGTCTGGATCACGAGAGTCTCCAGGATTTTCTGGTCCGAAACAAGCTTGAGGACTTTTTTGTCTTCCTCTGATTGACCAAACAGAAGCTTCTCTTTGTCCACCAGCTGAAGTGCTGCCTCGTAAAAGTGAGATTGCTCCAGGTCTTGGTCAAAAGAGACGACTGGAAGAGAAACAAATAAGTGGTTAGATATTGAGCGTTCCTTCTGACCTTTGCTGACTGGCCATATTTTGGGGAACCTCCAACCTCCGGCTGGGCTTCCCTCTGGGATCGGTGGCACGTGTGACGCCGCTGACCTTGACCGGAGCCTCATTCAAGCCGTTTGCTCTGCAGGAAAACCATAATACAGCGTTTAAATGACAAAAGGGTTTTTTCCATTCATACATGATTTTTTCTTACACTTCTGAATATTTTAAGATGCTGAACAATCATTTTTAAGAACAAAAAAACCCATTATTTGCCATTTTTTAACCTCATCTAGAGCCTGATATTTAATTATTGGCACTAAACTGACAAACATTATCAACTTCAACTTCTATCCTCAGCCAGATTTTATGTTAAAATACATTTACATTTACACAGAAATTCAAAACACATTGTTAACGCAAACATCCTACTCACCAGATTTGTTCGTTTTGAGAGGATTCTCTTCCAAGCAGCCTTTGGCTGATGTGAGCTCCTGGAAGTTACAGTCGGGGAAATAACTCTCTGGTCCTCTGAGCGTTGGAGGATTTCTGAGGCTACAGGCTCCTCCCACTTTCCTCCCACCCCTTGCGTGCACACACCCACGCACTCATCGTACTTTCACCTTCACTTTTGTCTCGTTGTTTGCACAAGCATGCTTCTACTTTTCATGCGGCACCTTCATTCCAGGGCAGCAACATTTGGATGACTTTGCCAGGTGTTATTGTGAATAAAGGTCACAATTTAAATCCAAGTCAAAGTTTCAGGTCAAACAAAAATTCAATTAATTAATTTCATGCAAGGTCAATAAAAAAACTTTTTTTTCAAGATATCTTTGCATTTATTTTCCTTATTATTTTTGATTTATCTTCGTTTTAGCTTCATGTCATTTTATTACTTCATTTTCATTCAAATTTCGTTTTTTATATTGAGGGGCATTTTTATCCGTCTGAGACTCGGTTTAGATCCTCTACCCTCAAAGAAGTTAACCTTGACTTGACTTTTCACTTTGATTTAAAAAATAAATCAAAAGATCTTCATAGTCGTTTCTCCTTTCAACCTTTTAGAAAATGAAAATAAAACGAGACAAAACTGAAAAGATGTTCCACAGTGTAGTCGGTTTCAAAATAACTTTTAAAAAGTGAACAAATATGCAGTGGTGGAGGTTGTTCACCTTGACCCTGAGACAACACAAGGGATACCACAAACACATTTGTTTTAGGGCCTTCGGGGTCACCTTGACCCCCAGACAACACTAGTTCAAATTCCCGTTCTGGAGACTCTAATTATCTCCATGAACAAAATAAAAATCAAATCATAGCTTTTTATCCATTATATTGTAAATCTAAATAAACAAGGATCAAAAATGAATGATTTGAAAATTATACCTTCAGGGTAATATTATAATCATAGTTATTATATTCAAAAGTTAATACATCTAAAATGCACTTTTTATTTTTATTTGACCGAAAAAGAGAAAATATTGTGTATGAAAATATATATTTATTGACTAGTTTCAGTGCTGGAGAAGCTAATAATATGTAGCGGGTCCCAGCAGGGCCTTCGCTGACAGATATGATAATCCTGGAATTACAATGGACATGAACGACACCGGACCACAAGTGCTCATGAACCAAGTCTCTTGGATTATCTTTATTCACATATTTTCATTAAACTGCAATCGTGACTCTTCCTTTGTTCTTTTTCTTTTGCATTAGCAATGGTTTAAAAACCACTTTCAAAGTACATTTACATAAATGTCAATTTTACAATTTTCCTTTGAAAACAAACCATGTCTTTTAATCACTAATCATTTTCTTGTTATCAATCATTCCTTCACTTCCAACATACACCCTTCATTCTTTCATCAAGAATAATAATCGTACATTATGTACAGTAGATGCCATAAGTGAACACTTAATAAAACAAAATGAATCTCTTTTGCAGTTTAACTCGCCAAAACGGTATAACATATTTATTTCTGCGCGTGCTTTCAACCAGGGCGGCTCCTATAACTGGTCTGAACTTCATAGCACACAAATGCACAATTCAGACTCACACACCACACACACACGACTATTTTAACAAATTAAATATTACCGCACAAAAGTCAAGGAGTCAAAAGAAAAATACACACAGAAGCATTTAACTACGGCCACGGACGCCATTTTAGTAATCGCCACGATCATGAACCGCAGCACTTTCTATGTTCACACACATAACTGTCATATCAAAAATCCTTATAAACAGTTTAAAGTAAGAGGAATTAAAGAAAGAGTTCTTAACCAACCTGGAATTACAATGGACATGAACGACACCGGACCACAAGTGCTCATGAACCAAGTCTCTTGGGTTTCACTTGTGCGAAGTATTGCCATGAATACCGTCGCCCGCAAGTGCTGCCACCTTGTGTCCGTTTTCTGCATGGCATTGCACATTTATCTTTATTACACCCTCTTAGTGGGACTAAACAACAAACCAAAAAGTGACAGAAAACATTATATAATAATATCTAAACAAAACACTTTTGTGAGTATCACAAATACATTTAAAATCTCACCAAGGATGAAAACTAGATTTGTTAAAATGAATGATGAATATATTTAAATATAATCTTTATGTCAACAATTTAAATAATAAATATCTATATCAATTTAAAAGAGCCAATACTATGATAAAAAGTGGGTTTGTATCCAGACATTTATACTCAACAGTGTCAAAGGTCGAGCCTGGGAGCAGGAAGTTGATGCAGATTTGACAGACAGTCATTGTTGAGAGAGAGAGGCAGGCGATGAGAATCACTGCGTGAGGAAGGTAACGTTAGCCGACAACAACTTGTTAAATATATCATTTGGATTTTGATTTGAGTGGAACTCCTGTATAACTCCTAGATGGATATCAGAAAGTCCGCAGCAGGGATAAAGCAATGAGGAATGAGAGGTAAGTGAAGTCCTAGCTAGCTAGACAACATAAGTGCGTCTTAAGTTAATGCTAAGTTAGCTTTAACGTCATTCCTTCTATCAATATGTGAATAAAGATAATCCAAGAGACTTGGTTCATGAGCACTTGTGGTCCGGTGTCGTTCATGTCCATTGTAAGTTGTTATGTTCTGCGATGCTGAACCCAAGAGCAGACAGAGGCGAAGTTCCAGAGAGTACAAAAGGGGTTTATTGAACGAAGGGGAAGCAGGTAGTTGAAGGGGAAGCCGGAGGGAGAGCGAGATCGGCGAGCTGGAGTGAGGGATCCGAGTTACTGCAGGCAGAGGAACAAAAGTTAGCTGAGGTCCGAAAAAACAACGAGAGACTTCAATACGAGAACGAAGGTAACACATAAACTGAGCCAGTCACGTATAGTTACCACGGTAGAGTAGAGTACGATCTGGCGCCGACCGCGGGGAATCCAAGGGTAGATGAAGGGGGTTGATTGGGGATCAGGAACAGGTGAGTGTGATTGTTGATGAGGACCAGGTGTGAGGTGAGGCGACAGGAGGAGTGGCAGACCAGGGGGAGGGGAACACAGCAGGCTGCTGTGACCACAACAGTACCCCCCCCTCAAGGGACGACTCTAGGCGGCCTAGGCCTCTCTGGGTGAGCCTGATGGAAGTCACGGATGATGGAAGGGTCGAGGATGGGACCCCGCGAAACCCAGCTCCTTTCCTCTGGCCCATAACCCTCCCAATCCACGAGGTATTGATGCCCCCTGCCCCGACGACGAACGTCCAACAACCGCCAAACTGTGAAAGCTGGGTGACTGTCAATCAAACGGGGAGGAGGGGGGAGGGGGAGAGAGAGAGCTGACGGAGACTGGCTTAAGGCGAGAGACATGGAAGGTGGGGTGAACGCGCATGGCTGGAGGCAGCTTGAGTGTGACAGCTGAGGGGTTGACGATGGACACAATAGGGAAGGGACCAACAAAACGAGGGGTTAGCTTCTTGGAGCCAGTCTTTAGGGGGAGATCCTTTGAGGACAGCCACACCTGTTGGCCCACCCGATAGGCAGGAGCGGGAGCCCGGTGGCGGTCGGCAATGCGCCGGTTCTGCTCGGCGGAGCGCAGCAGAGCGGAGCGTGCGACCCTCCACATCTTGCGGCAACGGCGGAGATGGTGTTGAACCGAGGGGACAGAGATATCCTCCTCCTCGGCGGGAAACAAGGGTGGCTGGTACCCCAGGGAACACTCAAATGGAGACATGCCGGTGGCAGCGCAGGACATGGAATTGTGGGCATACTCAATCCAAGAGAGATGGTCGCTCCATGCAGAGGGGTTGCGCGCAGCCACACAACGAAGTGCAGTCCCCAGGTCCTGGTTAGCTCTCTCAGCCTGCCCATTCGTCTGTGTTTGGAATCCTGAAGACAGGCTGACAGAGGCTCCAAGTGCTTGGCAGAAGGCCTTCCAAACTTGGGAGATGAATTGAGGGCCACGGTCGGAGACGAGGTCAGTGGGAATCCCGTGGAGGCGGACGACATGCTGCACAAGCAGCTGGGCAGTCTCTGTGGCACTAGGGAGCTTGGGGAGGGCAATGAAGTGAACTGCCTTAGAAAATCTGTCCACCACCGTTAGGATCACAGTGTGGCCCCTAGAGGGAGGAAGACCGGTCACAAAGTCCAGGCCGATGTGAGACCAGGGCCGACCAGGAACGGGAAGGGGACGTAGCAGACCAGCAGGAGCTTGATGGGAGGACTTGGCCCGAGCACAAACCGTGCAGGCGAGCACGAATGCCCGAGTGTCGGCGTCCATCGCTGGCCACCAAAAGTACCTCTTCAGGAGGGACAGGGTGCGGACCACGCCAGGGTGACAGGCGAAGCGTGATGTGTGGACCCACACCAGAACTTGGGAGCGAACCGCACTGGGCACGAAGAGACGGTTAGGAGGACCGTTACCCGGATCTGGTTCTGTGACTTGGGCTTCCCGGATGAGGGACTCAATTTCCCAGGTGACGGCAGCGATCCGGAGGCAAGAAGGGGAGAGGATCGTGTCAGGGGAGGCCGGTGCGTCCTCAGGGTTGAACTGACGAGAGAGGGCATCAGGCTTGACGTTACGGGAACCCGGACGGTAAGTGAGGGTGAAATTAAATCGCCCAAAAAAGAGGGCCCATCGGGCTTGGCGGGAATTAAGACGCTTCGCTGCCTGGATGTAGGACAAGTTCTTGTGGTCCGTCCAAACCACAAACGGTTGTTCAGCCCCCTCAAGCCAGTGGCGCCATTCCTCCAACGCCAATTTCACAGCCAACAACTCTCTGTTACCAACATCATAGTTGCGCTCAGCAGGTGCCAGCCGCCGAGAGAAAAACGCGCAGGGGTGAATCTTCTCGTCAGAGGCAGAGCGCTGGGTAAGGACTGCCCCCACCCCTGTGTCAGACGCATCGACCTCCACGATGAATTGCCTGGAGGGGTCAGGTTGGATGAGAATGGGGGCAGACGAGAAAAGTCTCTTTAGATCAGAGAAGGCAGTCTCCGCCTCGGGTGACCAGGCAAATGGGAGGGCAGGAGAGGTGAGACGAGTGAGAGGGGCTGCAACCCTGCTGTAGTTCCGGATGAACCTCCGGTAGAAGTTAGCAAACCCCAGAAACTGCTGCAGTTTCTTGCGGGAATTGGGGATGGGCCAGTCTGTCACCGCACTGACCTTCTCGGGGCAGGTCCTCACTTGTCCACTCGCTACGATGAACCCAAGGAAGGATACCGAGGTGACACTGAACTCACACTTCTCGGCCTTAACATAGAGTTTGTTCTCCAACAGCCGCTGAAGAACTTGTCGGACGTGCTGGCAGTGCTCCTCCTCGTTCCGAGAAAAAATAAGTATGTCGTCCAGATAGACAAAAACCGAGCGGTTGAGAAAGTCCCTGAGGACGTCATTTACAAGGTTCTGGAACACTGCAGGGGCATTAGAGAGACCGAAGGGCATGACCAGGTATTCGAAATGGCCAAGGGGGGTGTTAAAAGCAGTCTTCCACTCATCCCCTTCATGGATGCGCACCAGGTGGTAGGCATTGCGTAGGTCCAATTTTGAGAAGACTGTAGCGCCCTGCAGTGGCTCGAATGCGGAACTGATGAGGGGCAGGGCATACTTGTTCTTGATCGTAATGTTGTTGAGTCCCCTGAAGTCGATACAAGGACGAAGAGACTTGTCCTTTTTGGAGAAGAAAAAGAAGCCAGCACCAACAGGGGAGGAGGAGGGTCTTATGAGGCCAGCCGAAAGAGAATCTTTGATGTACTTCTCCATTGCCTCCCTCTCTGGCCGTGTCAAGTTATACAGGCGACTACTGGGCAAGGGGGCGCCGGGGAGGAGATCAATGTGACAGTCATAGGGGCGATGAGGGGGCAGGGTGAGCGCACGACACTTGCTAAACACCTCTCCTAGGTCATGATAGGCTGGGGGAACCAAGGAGAGGTCGGGGGGTACTTGGGGCGAGGGAACAACTCCCTCTGCTGGAGGTAGTGCAGATTGAAGACATGTGGAATGACAGAAGGTGCTCCAACTCACCACCTTGCCAGACGACCAGTCGAAATGGGGGTTGTGCAGCTTGAGCCAGGGGTAACCCAGGACCAGAGGGGTACGAGGAGACTGGATAACGTGAAACTGAAGTTTCTCATGGCGATTACCAGAAACAATTAATTCCAGGGGCTTGGTACGATGAGTAATAAGGGCCAGGTGGCGGCCATCTAAGGCGTTAGCGTTAAGGGGCGAGGGTAATTTTTCGAAAGTGATGCCAACCTGAGAAGCGAACTTGGCGTCAATGAAGTTTTCGTCCTGAGTCCACCAGGGCGGGTACTGGCAAGGGACGTCCGAGGAACAGAAGAGTGGCATCCAGGAGAGAGCGTGAACCGAGAGGAACGGGGACGGAAGGAGGGTGGCTCAGCAGGGCCCCGAGTCTCACTGACGAACAGGTGGAGATGAGATGTCCGGGTTGTGCACAGTACAAACACACCCCATTCTTTAAACGACGGGACCGCTCAGCTTCGGTGAGACGAGTGCGCCCCAGCTGCATGGGTTCCTCTTCGGGCACAGCACATCTCACGGGGGCAGAGGGGGTAGCCCTCGGGAAGTGTGAGGAATGGATAGTAGAGAGTGCTGGGGATATGGAACTCCCTGTCCTCTCCCTACGCCGCTCACGTAGGCGGTTATCCAGCCGGATAGAAACGGAGATAATTTCGTCCAGAGTCTCAGCCTCCTCCCTAGTAGCCAGCTCATCCTTGATGGACTCACTGAGACCAGAAAGAAAAATCCCACGTAGAGACTTATCATTCCAGCCCGATCTTGCTGCATAAGTCCTAAACTCTACGGAGAACTCAGCTACACTGCGAGAGCCCTGGCGTAAGGAAATAAGGCGTTTGGCGGTGTCCCCTCCCTCCACGGGGTGATCAAAAACCTTCCTCATTTCCGCAACAAAAAGATCAAAATTATCCCTGACTTGAGAATCACTGTCCCATACTGCTGAGGCCCACGCTAAGGCATTCCCCTTAAGTGACCCCATAATGTAAGCTATCTTAGCCTTCTCAGTGGGGTAGGTGAGGGGTTGTTGACTGAAGACTAGGGAACACTGAATCAAAAAGGCCCTGCACGTACCCATGTCCCCGGCGTAGCGTTCGGGCGCAGGAATGAGAGGTTCTCGGGCTCGTGGCAGGTGTGCTGGGGAAGTGGGGGCAGGCGGAGGAGTCGTAAGCAGTCGGGGTTCCGGTGTGTGGGGAACCAATGCATCCAGTTGTGCGGCCATCAGAGTGACTCGGGTGGCGATGTTTTTGAAGGCTTCCATAGCGTCCCGGAGGGCTTGGCTGTGCTCGGCAATCTGAGTGCCTTGAGTGGCGAGAGCTCCGTGGACTTTTGCCATGTCCGCTGGGTCCATCTTGGCCAGATCGTTCTGTTATGTTCTGCGATGCTGAACCCAAGAGCAGACAGAGGCGAAGTTCCAGAGAGTACAAAAGGGGTTTATTGAACGAAGGGGAAGCAGGTAGTTGAAGGGGAAGCCGGAGGGAGAGCGAGATCGGCGAGCTGGAGTGAGGGATCCGAGTTACTGCAGGCAGAGGAACAAAAGTTAGCTGAGGTCCGAAAAAACAACGAGAGACTTCAATACGAGAACGAAGGTAACACATAAACTGAGCCAGTCACGTATAGTTACCACGGTAGAGTAGAGTACGATCTGGCGCCGACCGCGGGGAATCCAAGGGTAGATGAAGGGGGTTGATTGGGGATCAGGAACAGGTGAGTGTGATTGTTGATGAGGACCAGGTGTGAGGTGAGGCGACAGGAGGAGTGGCAGACCAGGGGGAGGGGAACACAGCAGGCTGCTGTGACCACAACAGTAAGTAAGTAAGTAAGTAAGTAAGTAAGTAATTCTTATTTGTATAGCGCTTTTCCAGACCAGGGTCACAAAGCGCTTAAACAATCAAAACAATATTCAATAAAGTATATATTTTAAAGATCAAGATAAAACTGATAACACAACAGGAGTTCCAGAAAATCAAGGAAAAGCCTGAACAAATAAAAACGTCTTAAGATGTTTATTAAAGGAGTCAGTAGACTCCATCAAGCACAAAGAGAGAGGAAGATTGTTCCAAAGCTTAGGAGCAACAGCCTGAAAAGATTTCTCTCCTCTGGTTCTGAACCTTGTGCGAGGAACCATAAGTAGATTCTGATCCACAGACCTCAGAGACCGAGCTGGGGTGTAAGGCTGGATCAGATCAGTGATGTAAGGAGGAGCCTGACCATGAATAGTTCTGAAAGTAAGAACCAGAATTTTAAAGTTTATCCTAAAAGAAACTGGAAGCCAGTGAAGAGTTTTAAGGATCGGAGAAATGTGAGTTCTTCTACTTGAGCGGGTTAGAATTCTCGCTGCAGAGTTCTGAATCAACTGCAGGCGAGACAGCTCCTTCTTGTTAAGACATGGAAACAAACTGTTACAATAGTCCAGACGAGAAGAAACAAACGCATGGATTACAAGCTCCAGATCCTGTTCCGACAACATTTTCCTAAGTTTAGAGATTTTTATCAGTTGAAGGAAACAGTTTCTGGTTCCAGGATTATCATATCTGTCAGCGAAGGCCCTGCTGGGACCCGCTACATATTATTAGCTCCTCCAGCACTGAAACTAGTAAATAAAAATATATTTTCAAACCCCATATTTTCTCTTTTTCGGTCAAATAAAAAAAAAGAAGAAAAAGTGCATTTTATGTATGATGTATTCATATATTTAATTTAACTTTTCAAAGAGATAATTAAAAGCTTATTGAAACATGTGTGTGCAGGGTTCCAAAGAAAACTGGCTGAAGGAATACCTGGACATGATTGCGGGAGTGTTGAGCCTCCAGGATGTTCCGGCCATACAGATGCAAGTCGTCACACTGGCCTCCTCGTATCCCGACCTCAGGTACCAAAATACAAACTTTATCAGGACGAGTATAAAGTCCAGACCAAAAGATCGATGTCATGCTAGAATAACCTGCCATTTATCGAATCGTGTCCATTTCTTTCCAGTGAAAAACACGTGTCCGCTCTACTGAAACTCAAGACAAACATCTCCAGGGAGGACCGACAGACGGTGAAAAGTATTCTGAACGATACGTTAAGAGAAATCAAAGTGTCCCCTACTCATGTTTTCTTCTTTAAAATTATCATTCCAAATTCCAATAAATACTGCAGATTAATCCCTTGAAATTTTAATTAATTTTTGTTCTTGCTCATGAGGCCACAATATTTTTTTTGTTTAGAAGAGAGAACGGGTTGTCTTGCATTTCATTTTTAAAATCAAGAGAAAGGGAAAATGTCCCATATCCTGCCCGTGTGCCTTCAAATTGAAGTTGTATTAGTTTCCTTGGTCTAAAAATCAAGTTCAAGTCTGTCTTTTGGAATATCTTACTGCTCAAAGCACAGTCTTATTAAAAAGGGAAAATACTGCTATATAAAATAATATATAAATATAAACATATTGCTTCTGGCGCCGCCAAGTGTCCCTAAAGTGTAGCTGCCGGCCACAACATACTATGCATTTGTTTACAAAACAAGATAAATTCTCTTGTTGAGTCAGTTTAAAAGATTATCATTAAGAAAAACAGGAGTTCTAATGTCATGTGCCGAGGTGTCAAATGAATGTTGTTATTGACGCACCGTTCTAGAACAATACCTGGACGTCATCAATGTAAGATGTACTGCCTTCTCAGCCAACTTGTTTCCTTGTTTTTATTTACTATGAATGATGGCTGAACCGAGACGAGTTGGCGAAGACTTCAGAAGCAGAAGTTACTGTAAACACGCTGCAGGGAAAAGGAGGAGAGGAAAAGCCCTCTGAAGGACCGGGAATGGCCCCACATTCCAGTCATGGTCCATAAAAATAGTTTCCTATTTATTTTATTAATTTATCTTAAAATATGACAGTCCTGGATTAAGAGTTAGCCACTTAGCATTTAGCTTGCTAGCTCTTTATACGGGACCTCTGTTGAACTTTTAGTGTATATTTAAACTCATAAACGAGGGAAACGTCTACTTCTTTGTAACAAGATGGCCCCAGATTTCTCTTTTAATTTCTGCATAAAGAGTATAAAGAGTTAAACTTTCAGACACATGCTACATGTTTAAAACAGACCATTTATTAGTTCATAATTTTCTTTCCTGTTTTTGTAAAATATACTTTATAGGACTATTAGCTGTTTAGCATTCAGTTTATCCGTCAAACAGAGTTTTATTTTGGCGGGACACGTCCCGTAAATGGCTCTATAAACCACAAAGGTTCTCGAGCCCTGATGTAGACAACATCATCTGCTGCATTCAAAAAGACTTTTTGATTAAAAATAATTTATTTACACTCAACATATGTACAGCAGTTAAAACAGCGGCTTTAGATGATAAGATTCTTCTTCTTTCTCTCCCTCTTGTGTTTCCTTCCCTGCACACAGAGAAACAAAAAGATTAATAAAACACTTACCAAAAGAGAAAGAGAGAAAATAAAGTGATTTACATAATTGTTGCCCGCCGACCAGTCTGGGTGTTTCTCGGCGTGCATTCTTCTCTCATCCTTTGCCATCCCATAGTAAAAATCCTTGTCTGGAGACGACAACTTCCGCCACTGTAGAAACAGGGAAAACAGGTCGTCAAACAAGAGCTTTTCGGACTTGTTCAAATCTGGCTGTGTTCTAGACACTCACCATGTGCCCCAGGATGGTGTTGGTCTCGGCACTATCTTTCGGCTTCATGGTGTTTTTTACCATCTGCCTGTTCTCCCTCATGAACACCATGAAGGCGTTCGCTGGTCTCTTGACGTACGGTCTGGCCCCACAGCATCTGGTGGAACATCATATCATTGCCATTAGATCTATGTTATGAGTTAAGTGTGCATTTAGATGAATCAAACGTGAGGACTAACGTGGAAGAGCAGGCCTGAGGCGGAGAAGGAGCGCGGCTGGAGGTCGACCTGATGTTCTGATTGTTGCTAGAATGAAAAGGAAAGTTAATTTCAAGACGATATTTAAGACGTGGAGTTGGATATGAACATGTGTGACACTTACAAAAAGACGAGCGGGCTCATGACTTCCACAGCTGGTGGCGGCTGAACCCAGAACCCTGGGGGGACTCCACTGTTGACCCAAGTCAACCCAGCTGGGACTTGATGGTAGTGCCTTAGTGTGTTCTCTGACAGCACTCGTCCAAACGATGGAACCGTCGTGGCTCCACATTGGAAGGGTTTGGTTTCAGGGGCCGTCGTCATCTTGAACTCTGAGGTCAAGTCCTTCTCCAACTGCTCGACATCAACCTCTTCAATGAGTTTGAGCAAGAGCAGATCGTCGTGAGCAGCAGAGTCCAAATCAGGAGCAGACGGAAGGTCCCCGATCATGGACAGGAACGTGGAGTGGACTGTGTCCGACTCCATGCTTGGATCAGTCCAATCGGACGAGAAGCTGCTCAGATCGATAGTGACGAGGTCCATCGTTGAAATCATCTGTAAAAAAAAAGTCATTTATAATTCTTTAAGAAATATAATTAAATTATAATTAAAACATAAACCTTAACTGTTGAAACAACACTTTCTAGGCAACGTGTATTATGTATTATGGATTATTGTGATGTTGCTAACATTGATCTGTGGTAATAAACTGTACAATAATTTTCCTACTTGTACAAATAAATACATTTATATTTATAATATTTCTTGCTGTTTTAATTAACATGTCAAAGTAATTAAGTTACTGCCTAATTCAAACGAGTCATTTACATTTAAATTACGTTAAAAGTAGTTTTTATTGACATGTGTGTTGAGTGACGTTGGATCAGTTGTGGGATTGTTAGCAAAAATGTGGCTAAAGCAGAACTATGATGGACTCAATTGGAAAAGGTGATACTTACCGAAGGTCCGATGCGAAATACGGTAAATCCAGGTGGAAATTACATTTTATATCGCTTCGATAAAGACGCATTAAAGGCCTCGTGTACGTCATCATTGACGCAGGTTCAGGTGTCAGCCAATCAGAAGCGAGCGTTCGTCCACTTGCAGGTGTCATCGCCGTCATGTTTTCGTACATCGGTGAGGACTCGATGTTCCGTGAGTGACCGTTTTTTGTTGTTTATTTGTTTCATTTCTTAAAAGATTTGTTTGTTACCTTCTCTTCGAAGTTTTTGATTCAAGTTTGTACTTGTCACGCGGCTAACACTAAAACTAGCCGTTACACTTGTCAACGTTGACCACGACAACCTTTTTATCCTGTTGAGATCCTTGTGTCGCTACACGGGGAAATAAACATCTCACTATCGTCGATATGGTTTAATTAATCTATCAATTTGGCTTATTATTTTCGAAACTTATTCGTTTATTTAATCCCACCTCTGTAGCATGATGTTAGCATGTAGCTAAGCTAATGCCGCCTTATTTCACCTATTTTTTCGCACATGTGTCACTCACTACCAGAACCTAGTAGATAAAGATTAGTTAATAAACAACGATTGTGATTGAATTTTTCATTATTACTCGAAAACAACTTATTTAGGAGTAGTTTTCCGTTTTTCCCCGTTTTGTTTTTCTAATGGTGTCCAGCAGGGGGCAGTATCTCTGGTGTGACGCTAAAGTTTAAACCCAATTTACTTAATTAAATCTTGTTTTTTATTATATTCATGTTTTTGGTGCTGTTTCTTATTGTTAAATAATGTTTGTTTTTTACTATTATTTAAAGAATAGTGTCGCTACTCTCAGTCTGAAACGTGTTATGTCCATAAAGATCATTATTATTAATAATCATTGAGAAGCTCGAAAAGAACATGTGAGGAAATATCGTATTTGGTAATAAGTTTTTATCCATCTATTACACATTTTTACATCATTTGGCTGCAGCAAACATTGATTAAAAATGTAAAATGACTTCATTTTCAATTTCACGTAGAGAAACCAAACAGGAACACAACAAATTAGAACCGATTGAAGATCCAAATGTTTTTTTTTTATAAAATAAGAATAACTAAACATGAGGAAAAAGTTGTTGTTGTTGAGAAGAAATGTCTACTTTCTGTTTTGTATTTACTTAATTATCCATTTACCATGAAACCTGAAAATTGAATCTTGTTTTTAATCATATTCCTTTTTGGTGCTGTTCTGGGTGCTGCTGCTCTCCTGCAGAAGATCCTGGAGGTGGATATAAATCTGCCGGTGGTAAAGGTCGAGCAGATGACCCGCCGCTCCTGATTCCATTTCTGGCGTCAGTCTCACAAGCTTAGTTTGAACGTCAGTCTGAACAGCTAGTAGATGCTTTTCAAGGTTCGTATCATCTTTCACTTCCATCCCTTTGAACTGTTGATCCACAAATGTGTCAATGACTTTTATTTCCTCCTTAGGATCTTCATCATCTGATAGTAGAAATCCTTGTCCTGCGACGACAACTTCCGCCACTGTAGAAACAGGAAAACAGGTTGTCAAACAAGAGCTTTTGGGACTTGTACAAATCTGGCTGTGTTTTAGACACTCACCATGTGCCCCAGGATGGTGTTGGTCTCTGCACTGTCTTTAGGCTTCATCGTGTTTTTCACTTTCTCCCTGTTCTCCCTCATGAACACCATGAAGGCGTTCAGGGTCTCTTGACGTAGGGTGGTTTTTTGCCACAACCGCATCAGATCATTGACAACATTAGATCAATTTTATGAGTGAAGGTTGCATTTTTGGAAAAGTAAAAAAAGCGAGAGAACTAACTGGGAAGTGCAGGCCGGAGGAAGAGAAGGAGCGAAGCCGGAGGTCGGCTGGACGTTCTGGTTGTTGCTGGAATGAGATAGAAAATGATATTTAGAATCAGAATTAATATTAAAAAATGTACAAAAAGGAGACAAAGCTTGTGTGACACTTACAAAAAGGCGAGAGGGTTCATGGTTGGCACTGCTGGAACATTCTGGAGACACAAACACAAAGAAGGTCATGAACAGCTACTACATCAACAGTTGACAGTTGATCAGCCACTGACCTGCTGTTGGAAAACAACGTGTTGTTCGTACGTGTTTCCATGTAAGAAGGGATGAGCCATCATCGGTGGAAGCTGCACCCAGAACCCCGGGGGGGGCGCCAACGTCGATCCATCTCCCTCCTGTCTGGACCGGATGGTTCTGCCCGACAGTGTTCTCCGACAGCACCGGTCTATACGACACGGCACTGTCGGGGCTCCACATTGTAGCGGGTTGATGTCGTACGTTGTCGTGTCGACAAGTCCGGAGGTCGAGTCTTTTCGTGGCTCCAGGGCCTCGACTTCATCGAGGAGTTTCATCAACTCCTCAAAGTCAATTTGAGGAGCAGAGTTGGAATCTGACGGAAGATCCCCGAACATTTCCTGGAGCGTTGAGAGGACAGTGTCCAACTCTTCGCTGGGATCGGTCCACGCCGGAGAGAAACGGCTCGGATTCGGAACAACAAAGTCCATCGTGGAAAGCATCTGTGAAATAGTTAGAAAATGTCATTTATAATTCTTTAATAAATACTCTGAGCAGAAACGTGTCTTTACCTTCTTCAGACGTCTGGAGATACAAGGTGTAAAATATTCTGTTGAACCTGAGATGAAGACAGAAAAAGGAAATTAAAAATATTGCCAGTGGCTCATAAATTAAAGTGTAAGGTGCTAATTTGACAAGGTTTATATTTAACACTTAATGAATGAACAGTTGAGAGCAGCTAGAAATGCAGTATATGTTGTCAGGTGCATTATTATGGGCTGTTTATGATCCAATCCACTGATAAAAATCTAAATATTACATGGATTAACACAAAAAACAATGGATAAATATTTATTATTACAGTTCAGATGTCATTTTGAAAATATATTAAGCTAATAATTCAATCACATGACTTGTTTAATGTTGTTTTTTTATTTTAAAGTAATCAACTTGAATTCATTTTGACACACATACAGTCTTTATAATTTATTTCAACCTAATACTGGGGAAATTGACCATTTATAGTAAATAAACACATACAGTGGATCTTTATTGATAAATAAGTACAAATAAGTTTCAGATCAAATATTTTTTAACCAAAATTAAAACATAAACCTTAACTGTTGAAACAACACTTTCTAGGCAACATGTATTATTGTGATGTTACTATGATCTATCTATGGTAATAAACTGTACAATTATTTTCCTACTTGTACAAATAAATACATTTATATTTATAATATCTCTTGCTGTTTTAATAAGCATGTCAAAGTAATTAAGTTAATGCGTAATTCAAACGACTCATATACTTTTAAATTACATTAAAAGTATATATACCATATATATATGGTATATATATACCATCTCTAGCCTCAAATCTGCAGGTGGCGTAGTTTAAAGTAACTTACTACTTCAACCAGGTGTCACCTCTCAGTGTGTACTCTCTGTGTCATCTCTCCCTGAAGCCCATCAACTTCCATCTCTCTGCCTCTGCACTACCACTTAGTCTGAAGCAACATGAAAATATTACTGTTTATAAATATACAAATATGTACATAGTTCACATTTTTTATGGTCTTCAGTTTTCCCATGGAATTATAATAACAGCGAAAGCTGCTCTGTTTACAAAGTTATCCCATCCTTCCTTGTGACAAAAAAGTCACCTGATCAAAATTTTCTTTTTTCCTCATATTCCTCATCAAATGACTGATGCAAAAAAAAGAAGGAAAACATTGGGACATCATTCATTGATAGTCAACTCACCTCCGCTTTTGCTCATCAACTTTCATCTCTCCCAGTAACTGTTGTTCCGCTTTGTCTAGACAAACAAACCATGTCTTTTAATCACTAAAAAAACTGTTATTATAATTCCATGGGAAAACTGAAGACCATAAAAAATTTGAACTATGTACATATTTGTACGTTAATAAACAGTAATGTTTTCATGTTGCTTCAGACTAAGTGGAGCGGAGTGCAGAGGCAGAGAGATGGAAGTTGATGGGCTTCAGAGAGAGATGTCACAGAGAGTAGACACTGAGAGGTGACACCTGGTTGACGTAGTAAGTTACTTTAAACTACCCCACCTGCAGATTTGAGGCTAGAGATGGCAACACCGAGCAGCAAGCTGTGTGTGTCCGTTATTTAGCTAAAGGGAGTGTGAAGGAGGCCTTTATTGTGTCGACGTGATATAAAATGCATCAGACCTTCGGTAAGTATCACCTTTTCCAATTGAGTCCATCTTAGTTCTGCTTTAGGCACTTTTTTGCTAAAAAATCTAAAATATAAACCTTGTCAAATTAGCACCTTACACTTTAATTTATGAGCCATTGGCAATATATTTTAAATTTCTTTTTCTGTCTTCATCTCAGGTTCAACAGAGTATTTTACACCTTGTATCTCCAGACGTCTGAAGAAGGTAAAGACACGTTTCTGCTCAGAGTATTTATTAAAGAATTCTAAATGACATTTTCAAACTATTACACGGATGATTTCCACGATGGACTTCGTTGTTCCGAATCCGAGCAGTTTCTCTCCGGCGTGGACCCTCAACGCTCCAGGAAATATTCGGGGATCTTCCGTCAGATTCCAACTCTGCTCCTCAAATTGACTTTGAGGAGTTGATGAAACTCCTCGATGAAGTCGAGGCCCTGGAGTCACCGGTGCTGTCGGAGAACACTGTCGGGCAGAACTATCCGGTCCAGACAGGAGGGAGATGGATCGACGGTGGCGCCCCCCCCCCCCCCCCCCGGGGTTCTGGGTGCAGCTTCCACCGATGATGATTCATCCCTTCATACATGGAAACACGTACGAACAACACGTTGTTTTCCAACAGCAGGACAGTGGCTGATCAACTGTCAACTGTTGATGTAGTAGCTGTTCATGACCTTCTTCGTGTTTGTGTCTCCAGAATGTTCCAGCAGTGCCAACCATGAACCCTCTCGCCTTTTTGTAAGTGTCACACAAGTTTTGTCTCCTTTTTGTACATTTTTTAATATTAATTCTGATTCTAAATATCATTTTTCTATCTCATTCCAGCAACAACCCACACTTAACTCATAACATAGATCTAATGGCAATGATCTGATGTTCCACCAGATGCTGTGGGGCCAGAAAACCCTATGTCAAGAGACCACCGAACGCCTTCATGGTGTTCATGAGGGAGAACAGGGAGAAAGTGAAAAACACGATGAAGCCTGAAGATGCAGAGGCCAACACCCTCCTGGGGCACATGGTGAGTGTCTAAAACACAGCCAGATTTGTACAAGTCCGAAAAGCTCTTGTTTGACGACCTGTTTTCCTGTTTATACAGTGGCGGAAGTTGTCGTCGCAGGACAAGGATTTCTACTATCAGATGATGAAGATCCTAAGGAGGAAATAAAAGTCATTGACACATTTGTGGATCAACAGTTCAAAGGGATGGAAGTGAAAGATGATACGAACCTTGAAAAGCATCTACTAGCTGTTCAGACTGACGTTCAAACTAAGCTTGTGAGACTGACGCCAGAAATGGAATCAGGAGCGGCGGGTCATCTGCTCGACCTTCACCACCGGAAGATTTATATCCACCTCCAGGATCTTCTGCAGGAGAGCAGCAGCACCCAGAACAGCACCAAAAAAGGAATATGATTAAAAACAAGATTCAATTTTCAGGTTTCATGGTAAATGGATAATTAAGTAAATACAAAACAGAAAATAGACATTTCTTCTCAACAAAAACAACTTTTACCTCATGTTTAGTTATTCTTATTTTATGAAAAAAAACATTTGGATCTTCAATCGGTTCTAATTTGTTGTGTTCCTGTTTGGTTTCTCTACTTAACATTGAAAATGAAGTAATTTTACATTTTTAATCTATGTTTGCTGCAGCCAAATGATGTAAAAATGTGTAATAGATACATAAAAACTTTTACCGAATACGATCTTTCCTCACATGTTCTTTTCGAGCTTCTCAATGATTATTAATAATAATGATCTTTATGGACATAACACGTTTCAGACTGAGAGTAGCGACATTATTCTTTAAATAATAGTAAAAAACAAACATTATTTAACAATAAGAAACAGCACCAACAACATTAATATAATAAAAAACAAGATTTAATTAAGTAAATTGGGTTTAGACTTTGGCGTCACACCGAGGTACTGCCCCCTGCTGGACACCATTTGAAAAACAAAACGGAAAACTACTCCTAAATAAGTTGTTTTCGAGTAATAATGCAAAATTCAATTACAATCGCTGTTTATTAACTAACCTTTATCTACTAGGTTCTGGTAGTGAGTGATACATGGGCGAAAAATTAGGTGAAATAAGGCGGCATTAGCTTAGCTACATGCTAACGTCATGCTACAGAGGTTGGATTAAATAAACGAATAAGCTTCGAAAATAATAAGCCAAATTGATAGATTTATTAAACCATATCGACGATAGTGAGATGTTTATTTCCCCGTGTAGCGACACAAGGATCTCAACAGGATAAAAAGGTTGTCGTGGTCAACGTTGACAAGTGTAATGGCTAGTTTTAGTGTTGTGACAAGTACAACCTTGAATCAAAAACTTCGAAGAGAAGGTAACAAACAAATCTTTTAAGAAATGAAACAAATAAACAACAAAAAACGGTCACTCACGGAACATCGAGTCCTCACCGATGTACGAAAACATGACGGCGATGACACCTGCAAGTGGACGAACGCTCGCTTCTGATTGGCTGACACCTGAACCTGCGTCAATGATGACGTACACGAGGCCTTTAATGCGTCTTTATCGAAGCGATATAAAAGGTAATTTCCACCTGGATTTACCGTATTTCGCATCGGACCTTCGGTAAGTATCACCTTTTCCAATTGAGTCCATCTTAGTTCTGCTTTAGCCACATTTTTGCTAACAATCCCACAACTGATCCAACGTCACTCAACACACACGTCAATAAAAAATACTTTTAATGTAATTTAAATGTAAATGACTCGTTTGAATTAGGCAGTAACTTAATTACTTTGACATGTTAATTAAAACAGCAAGAGATATTATAAATATAAATGTATTTATTTGTACAAGTAGTACAATTATTGTACAGTTTATTACCACAGATCATTGTTAGTAACATCACAATAATACACGTTTCCTAGTAAGTGTTGTTTCAACAGTTAAGGTTTATGTTTTAATTTTGGTTTAAACATATTTTATCTGATCAATAATCTGTTGTACAGATGATTTCAACAATGGACCTCGTCACTATCGATCTGAGCAGCTTCTCGTCCGAGTGGACTGATCCCAGCACGGAGTCGGACACAGTCCACTCCACGTTCCTGTCCATGATCGGGGACCTTCCGTCTGCTCCTGATTTGGACTCTGCTGCTCAAGACGATCTGCTCTTGCTCAAACTCATTGAAGAGGTTGATGTCGAGCAGTTAGAGAAAGACTTGACCTCAGAGTTCAAGATGACGACGGCCCCTGAAACCCACCCCTTCCAATGTGGAGCCACGACGGTTCCATCGTTTGAACGAGTGCTGTCAGAGAACACACTAAGGCACTACCATCAAGTCCCAGCTGGGTTGACTTGGGTCAACAGTGGAGTCCCCCCAGGGTTCTGGGTTCAGCCGCGACCAGCTGTGGAAGTCATGAGCCCGCTCGTCTTTTTGTAAGTGTCACACATGTTCATATCCAACTCCACGTCTTAAATATCGTCTCGAAATTAACTTTCCTTTTCATTCTAGCAACAATCAGAACATCCAGAAGACCTCCAGCCGCGCTCCTTCTCCGCCTCAGGCCTGCTCTTCCACGTTAGTCCTCACGTTTGATTCATCTAAATGCACACTTAACTCATAACATAGATCTAATGGCAATGATATGATGTTCCACCAGATGCTGTGGGGCCAGACCGTACATCAAGAGACCAGCGAACGCCTTCATGGTGTTCATGTGGGAGAACAGGCAGATGGTAAAAAACACCATGAAGCCGAAAGATAGTGCCGAGACCAACACCATCCTGGGGCACATGGTGAGTGTCTAGAACACAGCCAGATTTGAACAAGTCCGAAAAGCTCTTGTTTGACGACCTGTTTTCCCTGTTTCTACAGTGGCGGAAGTTGTCGTCTCCAGACAAGGATTTATACTATGGGATGGCAAAGGATGAGAGAAGAATCCACGCCGAGAAACACCCAGACTGGTCGGCGGGCAATAATTATGTAAATAACTTTATTTTCTCTCTTTCTCTTTTGGTAAGTGTTTTGTTAATCTTTTTGTTTCTCTGTGTGCAGGGAAGGAAACACAAGAGGGAGAGAAAGAAGAAGAATCTTATCATCTAAAGCCGCCGTTTTAACTGCTGTACATATGTTGAGTGTAAATAAATTATTTTTAATCAAAAAGTCTTTTTGAATGCAGCAGATGATGTTGTCTACATCAGGGCTCGACAACCTTTATTGTGTAAAGAGCCATTTACGGGTCGTGTCCCGCCAAAATAAAACTCTGTTTGACGGATAAACTGAATCCTAAAAAGCTAATAGTCCTATAAAGTATATTTTACAAAAACAGGAAAACTTATTAAACTTATTAAATTTGAAGGAACACTTGCAGGATATGAGAAATTGTCCCTTTCTCTTGTCCCTTGATTTTAAAAATGAAACGCAAGACAATCCGTTCTCTTTTCTAAAAAAAAAAAAGTCCACCCTTTATTCCAAACATTTTTAATTTAGAAAAAACATAAGTATTTTCAAATATTTACAATGTACAAGTTGCCTTGTAAACAATACACAACATTTGCAAATATTATATTAAGAAATATACACTTTTATTTTCAAATATCATCCCTTAAAAATATTGTGGCCACATGAGCAAGAACATAAATTAATTACAATTTCAAGGGATTAATCTGCAGTATTTATTGGAATTTGGAATGATAATTTTAAAGAAGAAAACATGAGTAGGGGACACTTTGATTTCTCTTAACATATCGTTCAGAATACTTTTCACCGTCTGTCGGTCCTCCCTGGAGATGTTTGTCTTGAGTTTCAGTAGAGCGGACACGCGTTTTTCACTGGAAAGAAATGGACACGATTCGATAAATGACAGGTTATTCTAAAATGGCATCGATCGTTTGGTCTGGACTTTATACTCGTCCTGATAAAGTGGGGATACGAGGAGGCCAGTGTGACGACTTGCATCTGTATGGCCGGAACATCCTGGAGGCTCAACACTCCCGCAATCATGTCCAGGTATTCCTTCAGCCAGTTTTCTTTGGACCCCTGCACACACATGTTTTAATAAGCTTTTAATTATCTCTTTGAAAAGTTAAATTAAATGTTTTTTTTATATTGAAAAGTTGAATTTATTTTAATTGAAAAATCTTTTTCAATAATTAGTATATTTAAAGGTAAGTAAGTAAGTAAGTGTTATTTGTAAAGCGCTTTTCGAGGCTAGACCATGAATAGCTCTTAAAGTAAGAACCAGAAATTTCAAATTGATCTTGAAAGAAACTGGCAGCCATTGAGAAACTGACAGCCATTGAAGAGTTTTAAGGATTGGAGAAATGTGAGTTCTTCTACTAGAGTGGGTCAGAATTCTTACAAAAATGTATTGCATGAAACCAAACACACCCTGTTTCATTTTACAATATCGGTTTTCATGGCATCAATCATAATGTCATCAGCAAAGGGACAATGAAATCCCGCGAGATTCTGGCGATAACTGAGGACGAGAGGATACACTCAACATATAAAGGTCATTTATATTATAGTTCAATTGGTAGCCTTTTAAATAACTATAAATATAATGAATGTTTATGTTTTGTTTAGGCTACGATTAAAAATAAAAAAAGAAATCAGAAAATGTATTTTTGAATTATTGGAATTAAAATATCAAACTCTACAGTAAAAAAACAATTAATTAATTTTGAAAGTATTCAAAAAATTGTAACCACAAAATCAACCTTTCGATATATACACATTATTGAATTCAATTATTTAAAAGAAACAATTAAATGCTTAAACAACAACATTTCAATAAAAACAAGTTTAAGGTTAAATTCAACATATTCTAATGTCACTGAACTACGTCCATAGTTTCACCACAGTTTCTCACCTGATCACTGAACCAACGTTGTAAAGTGTCGGCGTCGCTCGTCACTCTGTCGAAGGCCTCCTGCTGCTGAGCCCGACTCCTCAGCTTCACGTCTCCCTTCAGCAGCCGTCTGACGTATTCCACCGTCACCTCCTGGTGCAGCTGTCCGATCAACTCCTGAAGACACGGATCATGAGTCTTAGCTCGTGAAAACCTTTTTTTTTTTAGCTCTTTTTTATTACCTGGTGAGAAGATTCAGGGGATGATCATCTTGTCGAACGTTGACGAGTGCAGCCAATCGTGGGTTCCAAGCTTTCTGTGGTTTGGCTGGGGCGACACAAGTGATGGATTTTTATTTTGATCACCTGTACGTCTGTTATTGACACTCACCTTGAGCGCCTGGTGGACCGGGCTAAGTAGGAACTGGTGCGCCGATTGTTTCATGTCGGCCAGGACGCTCATGCATCTCTCTCGAACGTCGTCCAGGATCATGGAGCTCTTCTTCAAAATAAAATCCCTGCAGACACATGACAGTTGAGTCACATGACCACCTCGCGGTCACACCCTGAAGTCGGAGGCTCCACCTGAATTGTTGAATCCATCCGAGGTTGGCTTTGATGAACGGTTTTCTGCTCCACTTGTTTTGCTTCATGACGTCCTCCTGGAAGTCCTTGAAACTAAAACATTAATTCATTTGAATCTTTTTTCTTTTGACGTGAGAGACGTTACCTGCACAGCGAGTCGCTCAGTTCAAGTTATACACTGGACCTTCTCTCTATCACCCACGACCATTCCCGCTGAGGTCAGCATTCCGTTGATGAGCTGAAGTGTGAAAATGAAGTCATGGTTTGAAACGTTACCGCTACTAGATTTAGCCAAAAGAATCCTTTTTTTTCAAATACCTGAATGATGTCATAGGACATGGTGAAGCTTCCGTCCTTCTTTGTCGGCTCGCTTTTCCACGATTCCCTCGCTTCCGCCAGGACTTGACTGATGAACGTCGTCATCTCTGCCTGATCAAACCAAAAAAAGCTTGATACGTTATCAATCACGAGTTATGATTAAATCCTACAATCTTAGGTGTATAAATAGAAAAGTGTTAAAGATCAACCGAGACATCTTATCTATAAAAACATTTGTTCCAAAGGTTGTTAAAGTCATAATACGTAAGTTTGAAAAAAAAAATGTTGGCTCCCCCTGTGTCAGAAAAATATAACTGCAATGCTGTCAAATCAGTCAACCATGCCTGTTCAAAATGACAACAATCTAACAGAAAATACATTTGAAAAAAAAAGGTTTTAAGAAAGAACTTTTTTTTAAATACTTTTTTAATTTGTAGGTATTTTAACTGTGTATTGTTTTGTTGTTTAAGCGCTTTGTGACCCTGGTTTATGGAATAGGGAAATTCAGATTTTTTAATTATTGGAATCAAAATATCAAACTCTATATGTAAAAAAAAAAATTCATTAACTGTGAAAGTATTTTTAAAAATGTATTAAATAATTCAATAACTTTGTGTAGTTTTGTCTCTCAGGACAAACCTGATGATGAATGAATAATGAATGGAAATTACTTTTGTCTTGCCCATCAAAGTTGTCTTCAATGAAACGATTCACTAGTTACTAAATTAAGTCATATTGTAAGGGGTGGAGTCAATTTATACAACTTATATTTATAATAAACAAATGGTAAATTACATGTTTTTTCTTGTCTTGGCCACCTGAAACAAAATAACAATGCTTGGAAAATGTTTGTTTTTTTATCTTATTCTTCAATAATGTTTTACAAGCTTATATTACTGTGTAGTTAATGTGTAAATATACCTGTTGTTTGCTCAGGTACTGCTCCTGCAGCGACGCCACCATGTGGTCAGGCAGCAGACTTCCTAGACCTTCAAAGTTGATCTCTGGCGCCAAAAGAGGGTTCTTAAACAGTCTTATAGAATAAGAAGATTATATTGATAAATATAAAATCACTTTAATTTCCAGTTAAAAACAAAGAAGGAAGTTCAAGGTAGGAATAGCATTGGTGGGGAGTTGGACGGGCAACTTACCCAGGATAATAGTCAGTGACCCATTGCAGCAGGAACTTGCAGTCCTCATCCCCCAGCCCGAACTCTGCAATCTCCTCCAAGCCTTTGCTCATTTACTGGTGGTACAGCTCGGCATAGAACTGACAGATGTCCATCTCCGGAGGGTAGCAGCTCTTGACCACCTTCACGACCGTCAGCAGGTCCTCCTTCATCTGCAGGCCCATGCTGTGGATCTTCGCCTGGAGGCAGTTCTGCTTCACCGGACTGCTGAGACCGACGGGTTCTCCATTCGCTCCTCCACCAGGCTGGTGAGCACTTGGTCGTGTTGTTGCCTCCATCTGCTCTGCCTCCAGGATGGCGCCGACCCGGCCATTTGATCCACCAGTTGGTCCTGCTCCTCCTGCAGCTGGACTGCTTTCACGGCGGACACTAACACGGCCGCTTCTTGTTCCCCCTTCAGAGACTCTTGGTCTATATGGTCTGGATCACGAGAGTCTCCAGGATTTTCTGGTCCGAAACAAGCTTGAGGACTTTTTTGTCTTCCTCTGATTGACCAAACAGAAGCTTCTCTTTGTCCACCAGCTGAAGTGCTGCCTCGTAAAAGTGAGATTGCTCCAGGTCTTGGTCAAAAGAGACGACTGGAAGAGAAACAAATAAGTGGTTAGATATTGAGCGTTCCTTCTGACCTTTGCTGACTGGCCATATTTTGGGGAACCTCCAACCTCCGGCTGGGCTTCCCTCTGGGATCGGTGGCACGTGTGACGCCGCTGACCTTGACCGGAGCCTCATTCAAGCCGTTTGCTCTGCAGGAAAACCATAATACAGCGTTTAAATGACAAAAGGGTTTTTTCCATTCATACATGATTTTTTCTTACACTTCTGAATATTTTAAGATGCTGAACAATCATTTTTAAGAACAAAAAAACCCATTATTTGCCATTTTTTAACCTCATCTAGAGCCTGATATTTAATTATTGGCACTAAACTGACAAACATTATCAACTTCAACTTCTATCCTCAGCCAGATTTTATGTTAAAATACATTTACATTTACACAGAAATTCAAAACACATTGTTAACGCAAACATCCTACTCACCAGATTTGTTCGTTTTGAGAGGATTCTCTTCCAAGCAGCCTTTGGCTGATGTGAGCTCCTGGAAGTTACAGTCGGGGAAATAACTCTCTGGTCCTCTGAGCGTTGGAGGATTTCTGAGGCTACAGGCTCCTCCCACTTTCCTCCCACCCCTTGCGTGCACACACCCACGCACTCATCGTACTTTCACCTTCACTTTTGTCTCGTTGTTTGCACAAGCATGCTTCTACTTTTCATGCGGCACCTTCATTCCAGGGCAGCAACATTTGGATGACTTTGCCAGGTGTTATTGTGAATAAAGGTCACAATTTAAATCCAAGTCAAAGTTTCAGGTCAAACAAAAATTCAATTAATTAATTTCATGCAAGGTCAATAAAAAAACTTTTTTTTCAAGATATCTTTGCATTTATTTTCCTTATTATTTTTGATTTATCTTCGTTTTAGCTTCATGTCATTTTATTACTTCATTTTCATTCAAATTTCGTTTTTTATATTGAGGGGCATTTTTATCCGTCTGAGACTCGGTTTAGATCCTCTACCCTCAAAGAAGTTAACCTTGACTTGACTTTTCACTTTGATTTAAAAAATAAATCAAAAGATCTTCATAGTCGTTTCTCCTTTCAACCTTTTAGAAAATGAAAATAAAACGAGACAAAACTGAAAAGATGTTCCACAGTGTAGTCGGTTTCAAAATAACTTTTAAAAAGTGAACAAATATGCAGTGGTGGAGGTTGTTCACCTTGACCCTGAGACAACACAAGGGATACCACAAACACATTTGTTTTAGGGCCTTCGGGGTCACCTTGACCCCCAGACAACACTAGTTCAAATTCCCGTTCTGGAGACTCTAATTATCTCCATGAACAAAATAAAAATCAAATCATAGCTTTTTATCCATTATATTGTAAATCTAAATAAACAAGGATCAAAAATGAATGATTTGAAAATTATACCTTCAGGGTAATATTATAATCATAGTTATTATATTCAAAAGTTAATACATCTAAAATGCACTTTTTATTTTTATTTGACCGAAAAAGAGAAAATATTGTGTATGAAAATATATATTTATTGACTAGTTTCAGTGCTGGAGAAGCTAATAATATGTAGCGGGTCCCAGCAGGGCCTTCGCTGACAGATATGATAATCCTGGAATTACAATGGACATGAACGACACCGGACCACAAGTGCTCATGAACCAAGTCTCTTGGATTATCTTTATTCACATATTTTCATTAAACTGCAATCGTGACTCTTCCTTTGTTCTTTTTCTTTTGCATTAGCAATGGTTTAAAAACCACTTTCAAAGTACATTTACATAAATGTCAATTTTACAATTTTCCTTTGAAAACAAACCATGTCTTTTAATCACTAATCATTTTCTTGTTATCAATCATTCCTTCACTTCCAACATACACCCTTCATTCTTTCATCAAGAATAATAATCGTACATTATGTACAGTAGATGCCATAAGTGAACACTTAATAAAACAAAATGAATCTCTTTTGCAGTTTAACTCGCCAAAACGGTATAACATATTTATTTCTGCGCGTGCTTTCAACCAGGGCGGCTCCTATAACTGGTCTGAACTTCATAGCACACAAATGCACAATTCAGACTCACACACCACACACACACGACTATTTTAACATATTAAATATTACCGCACAAAAGTCAAGGAGTCAAAAGAAAAATACACACAGAAGCATTTAACTACGGCCACGGACGCCATTTTAGTAATCGCCACGATCATGAACCGCAGCACTTTCTATGTTCACACACATAACTGTCATATCAAAAATCCTTATAAACAGTTTAAAGTAAGAGGAATTAAAGAAAGAGTTCTTAACCAACCTGGAATTACAATGGACATGAACGACACCGGACCACAAGTGCTCATGAACCAAGTCTCTTGGGTTTCACTTGTGCGAAGTATTGCCATGAATACCGTCGCCCGCAAGTGCTGCCACCTTGTGTCCGTTTTCTGCATGGCATTGCACATTTATCTTTATTACACCCTCTTAGTGGGACTAAACAACAAACCAAAAAGTGACAGAAAACATTATATAATAATATCTAAACAAAACACTTTTGTGAGTATCACAAATACATTTAAAATCTCACCAAGGATGAAAACTAGATTTGTTAAAATGAATGATGAATATATTTAAATATAATCTTTATGTCAACAATTTAAATAATAAATATCTATATCAATTTAAAAGAGCCAATACTATGATAAAAAGTGGGTTTGTATCCAGACATTTATACTCAACAGTGTCAAAGGTCGAGCCTGGGAGCAGGAAGTTGATGCAGATTTGACAGACAGTCATTGTTGAGAGAGAGAGGCAGGCGATGAGAATCACTGCGTGAGGAAGGTAACGTTAGCCGACAACAACTTGTTAAATATATCATTTGGATTTTGATTTGGGTGGAACTCCTGTATAACTCCTAGATGGATATCAGAAAGTCCGCAGCAGGGATAAAGCAATGAGGAATGAGAGGTAAGTGAAGTCCTAGCTAGCTAGACAACATAAGTGTGTCTTAAGTTAATGCTAAGTTAGCTTTAACGTCATTCCTTCTATCAATATGTGAATAAAGATAATCCAAGAGACTTGGTTCATGAGCACTTGTGGTCCGGTGTCGTTCATGTCCATTGTAAGTAAGTAAGTAAGTAAGTAAGTAAGTAATTCTTATTTGTATAGCGCTTTTCCAGACCAGGGTCACAAAGCGCTTAAACAATCAAAACAATATTCAATAAAGTATATATTTTAAAGATCAAGATAAAACTGATAACACAACAGGAGTTCCAGAAAATCAAGGAAAAGCCTGAACAAATAAAAACGTCTTAAGATGTTTATTAAAGGAGTCAGTAGACTCCATCAAGCACAAAGAGAGAGGAAGATTGTTCCAAAGCTTAGGAGCAACAGCCTGAAAAGATTTCTCTCCTCTGGTTCTGAACCTTGTGTGAGGAACCATAAGTAGATTCTGATCCACAGACCTCAGAGCCCGAGCTGGGGTGTAAGGCTGGATCAGATCAGTGATGTAAGGAGGAGCCTGACCATGAATAGTTCTGAAAGTAAGAACCAGAATTTTAAAGTTTATCCTAAAAGAAACTGGAAACCAGTGAAGAGTTTTAAGGATCGGAGAAATGTGAGTTCTTCTACTTGAGCGGGTTAGAATTCTCGCTGCAGAGTTCTGAATCAACTGCAGGCGAGACAGCTCCTTCTTGTTAAGACATGGAAACAAACTGTAACAATAGTCCAGACGAGAAGAAACAAACGCATGGATTACAAGCTCCAGATCATGTTCCGACAACATTTTCCTAAGTATAGAGATTTTTATCAGTTGAAGGAAACAGTTTCTGGTTCCAGGATTATCATATCTGTCAGCGAAGGCCCTGCTGGGACCCGCTACATATTATTAGCTCCTCCAGCACTGAAACTAGTAAATAAAAATATATTTTCAAACCCCATATTTTCTCTTTTTCGGTCAAATAAAAAAAAAGAAGAAAAAGTGCATTTTATGTATGATGTATTCATATATTTAATTTAACTTTTCAAAGAGATAATTAAAAGCTTATTGAAACATGTGTGTGCAGGGTTCCAAAGAAAACTGGCTGAAGGAATACCTGGACATGATTGCGGGAGTGTTGAGCCTCCAGGATGTTCCGGCCATACAGATGCAAGTCGTCACACTGGCCTCCTCGTATCCCGACCTCAGGTACCAAAATACAAACTTTATCAGGACGAGTATAAAGTCCAGACCAAAAGATCGATGTCATGCTAGAATAACCTGCCATTTATCGAATCGTGTCCATTTCTTTCCAGTGAAAAACACGTGTCCGCTCTACTGAAACTCAAGACAAACATCTCCAGGGAGGACCGACAGACGGTGAAAAGTATTCTGAACGATACGTTAAGAGAAATCAAAGTGTCCCCTACTCATGTTTTCTTCTTTAAAATTATCATTCCAAATTCCAATAAATACTGCAGATTAATCCCTTGAAATTTTAATTAATTTTTGTTCTTGCTCATGAGGCCACAATATTTTTTTTTTTAGAAGAGAGAACGGGTTGTCTTGCATTTCATTTTTAAAATCAAGAGAAAGGGAAAATGTCCCATATCCTGCCCGTGTGCCTTCAAATTGAAGTTTTATTTGTTTCCTTGGTCTAAAAATCAAGTTCAAGTCTGTCTTTTGGAATATCTTACTGCTCAAAGCACAGTCTTATTAAAAAGGGAAAATACATAAGGTTTAAAATATTGCTTCTGGCGCCGCCAAGTGTCCCTAAAGTGTAGCTGCCGGCCACAACATACTATGCATTTGTTTACAAAACAAGATAAATTCTCTTGTTGAGTCAGTTTAAAAGATTATCATTAAGAAAAACAGGAGTTCTAATGTCATGTGCCGAGGTGTCAAATGAATGTTGTTATTGACGCACCGTTCTAGAACAATACCTGGACGTCATCAATGTAAGATGTACTGCCTTCTCAGCCAACTTGTTTCCTTGTTTTTATTTACTATGAATGATGGCTGAACCGAGACGAGTTGGCGAAGACTTCAGAAGCAGAAGTTACTGTAAACACGTCCGCTGAGAATCACCGCTGCAGGGAAAAGGAGGAGAGGAAAAGCCCTCTGAAGGACAGGGAATGGCCCCACATTCCAGTCATGGTCCATAAAAATAGTTTCCTATTTATTTTATTAATTTATCTTAAAATATGACAGTCCTGGATTAAGAGTTAGCCACTTAGCATTTAGCTTGCTAGCTCTTTATACGGGACCTCTGTTGAACTTTTAGTGTATATTTAAACTCATAAACGAGGGAAACGTCTACTTCTTTGTAACAAGATGGCCCCAGATTTCTCTTTTAATTTCTGCATAAAGAGTATAAAGAGTTAAACTTTCAGACACATGCTACATGTTTAAAACAGACCATTTATTAGTTCATAATTTTCTTTCCTGTTTTTGTAAAATATACTTTATAGGACTATTAGCTGTTTAGCATTCAGTTTATCCGTCAAACAGAGTTTTATTTTGGCGGGACACGTCCCGTAAATGGCTCTATAAACAATAAAGGTTCTCGAGCCCTGATGTAGACAACATCATCTGCTGCATTCAAAAATACTTTTTGATTAAAAATAATTTATTTACACTCAACATATGTACAGCAGTTAAAACAGCGGCTTTAGATGATAAGATTCTTCTTCTTTCTCTCCCTCTTGTGTTTCCTTCCCTGCACACAGAGAAACAAAAAGATTAATAAAACACTTACCAAAAGAGAAAGAGAGAAAATAAAGTGATTTACATAATTGTTGCCCGCCGACCAGTCTGGGTGTTTCTCGGCGTGGATTCTTCTCTCATCCTTTGCCATCCCATAGTAAAAATCCTTGTCTGGAGACGACAACTTCCGCCACTGTAGAAACAGGGAAAACAGGTCGTCAAACAAGAGCTTTTCGGACTTGTTCAAATCTGGCTGTGTTCTAGACACTCACCATGTGCCCCAGGATGGTGTTGGTCTCGGCACTATCTTTCGGCTTCATGGTGTTTTTTACCATCTGCCTGTTCTCCCTCATGAACACCATGAAGGCGTTCGCTGGTCTCTTGACGTACGGTCTGGCCCCACAGCATCTGGTGGAACATCATATCATTGCCATTAGATCTATGTTATGAGTTAAGTGTGCATTTAGATGAATCAAACGTGAGGACTAACGTGGAAGAGCAGGCCTGAGGCGGAGAAGGAGCGCGGCTGGAGGTCGACCTGATGTTCTGATTGTTGCTAGAATGAAAAGGAAAGTTAATTTCAAGACGATATTTAAGACGTGGAGTTGGATATGAACATGTGTGACACTAACAAAAAGACGAGCGGGCTCATGACTTCCACAGCTGGTGGCGGCTGAACCCAGAACCCTGGGGGGACTCCACTGTTGACCCAAGTCAACCCAGCTGGGACTTGATGGTAGTGCCTTAGTGTGTTCTCTGACAGCACTCGTCCAAACGATGGAACCGTCGTGGCTCCACATTGGAAGGGTTTGGTTTCAGGGGCCGTCGTCATCTTGAACTCTGAGGTCAAGTCCTTCTCCAACTGCTCGACATCAACCTCTTCAATGAGTTTGAGCAAGAGCAGATCATCGTGAGCAGCAGAGTCCAAATCAGGAGCAGACGGAAGGTCCCCGATCATGGACAGGAACGTGGAGTGGACTGTGTCCGACTCCATGCTTGGATCAGTCCAATCGGACGAGAAGCTGCTCAGATCGATAGTGACGAGGTCCATCGTTGAAATCATCTGTACAAAAAAAGTCATTTATAATTCTTTAAGAAATATAATTAAATTATAATTAAAACATAAACCTTAACTGTTGAAACAACACTTTCTAGGCAACGTGTATTATGTATTATGGATTATTGTGATGTTACTAACATTGATCTGTGGTAATAAACTGTACAATAATTTTCCTACTTGTACAAATAAATACATTTATATTTATAATATTTCTTGCTGTTTTAATTAACATGTCAAAGTAATTAAGTTACTGCCTAATTCAAACGAGTCATTTACATTTAAATTACGTTAAAAGTAGTTTTTATTGACATGTGTGTTGAGTGACGTTGGATCAGTTGTGGGATTGTTAGCAAAAATGTGGCTAAAGCAGAACTAAGATGGACTCAATTGGAAAAGGTGATACTTACCGAAGGTCCGATGCGAAATACGGTAAATCCAGGTGGAAATTACCTTTTATATCGCTTCGATAAAGACGCATTAAAGGCCTCGTGTACGTCATCATTGACGCAGGTTCAGGTGTCAGCCAATCAGAAGCGAGCGTTCGTCCACTTGCAGGTGTCATCGCCGTCATGTTTTCGTACATCGGTGAGGACTCGATGTTCCGTGAGTGACCGTTTTTTGTTGTTTATTTGTTTCATTTCTTAAAAGATTTGTTTGTTACCTTCTCTTCGAAGTTTTTGATTCAAGGTTGTACTTGTCACGCGGCTAACACTAAAACTAGCCGTTACACTTGTCAACGTTGACCACGACAACCTTTTTATCCTGTTGAGATCCTTGTGTCGCTACACGGGGAAATAAACATCTCACTATCGTCGATATGGTTTAATTAATCTATCAATTTGGCTTATTATTTTCGAAGCTTATTCGTTTATTTAATCCCACCTCTGTAGCATGACGTTAGCATGTAGCTAAGCTAATGCCGCCTTATTTCACCTATTTTTTCGCACATGTGTCACTCACTACCAGAACCTAGTAGATAAAGATTAGTTAATAAACAACGATTGTGATTGAATTTTTCATTATTACTCGAAAACAACTTATTTAGGAGTAGTTTTCCGTTTTTCCCCGTTTTGTTTTTCTAATGGTGTCCAGCAGGGGGCAGTATCTCTGGTGTGACGCTAAAGTTTAAACCCAATTTACTTAATTAAATCTTGTTTTTTATTATATTCATGTTTTTGGTGCTGTTTCTTATTGTTAAATAATGTTTGTTTTTTACTATTATTTAAAGAATAGTGTCGCTACTCTCAGTCTGAAACGTGTTATGTCCATAAAGATCATTATTATTAATAATCATTGAGAAGCTCGAAAAGAACATGTGAGGAAATATCGTATTTGGTAATAAGTTTTTATCCATCTATTACACATTTTTACATCATTTGGCTGCAGCAAACATAGATTAAAAATGTAAAATGACTTCATTTTCAATTTCACGTAGAGAAACCAAACAGGAACACAACAAATTAGAACCGATTGAAGATCCAAATGTTTTTTTTTTATAAAATAAGAATAACTAAACATGAGGAAAAAGTTGTTGTTGTTGAGAAGAAATGTCTACTTTCTGTTTTGTATTTACTTAATTATCCATTTACCATGAAACCTGAAAATTGAATCTTGTTTTTAATCATATTCCTTTTTGGTGCTGTTCTGGGTGCTGCTGCTCTCCTGCAGAAGATCCTGGAGGTGGATATAAATCTGCCGGTGGTAAAGGTCGAGCAGATGACCCGCCGCTCCTGATTCCATTTCTGGCGTCAGTCTCACAAGCTTAGTTTGAACGTCAGTCTGAACAGCTAGTAGATGCTTTTCAAGGTTCGTATCATCTTTCACTTCCATCCCTTTGAACTGTTGATCCACAAATGTGTCAATGACTTTTATTTCCTCCTTAGGATCTTCATCATCTGATAGTAGAAATCCTTGTCCTGCGACGACAACTTCCGCCACTGTAGAAACAGGAAAACAGGTTGTCAAACAAGAGCTTTTGGGACTTGTACAAATCTGGCTGTGTTTTAGACACTCACCATGTGCCCCAGGATGGTGTTGGTCTCTGCACTGTCTTTAGGCTTCATCGTGTTTTTCACTTTCTCCCTGTTCTCCCTCATGAACACCATGAAGGCGTTCAGGGTCTCTTGACGTAGGGTGGTTTTTTGCCACAACCGCATCAGATCATTGACAACATTAGATCAATTTTATGAGTGAAGGTTGCATTTTTGGAAAAGTAAAAAAAGCGAGAGAACTAACTGGGAAGTGCAGGCCGGAGGAAGAGAAGGAGCGAAGCCGGAGGTCGGCTGGACGTTCTGGTTGTTGCTGGAATGAGATAGAAAATGATATTTAGAATCAGAATTAATATTAAAAAATGTACAAAAATGAGACAAAGCTTGTGTGACACTTACAAAAAGGCGAGAGGGTTCATGGTTGGCACTGCTGGAACATTCTGGAGACACAAACACAAAGAAGGTCATGAACAGCTACTACATCAACAGTTGACAGTTGATCAGCCACTGACCTGCTGTTGGAAAACAACGTGTTGTTCGTACGTGTTTCCATGTAAGAAGGGATGAGCCATCATCGGTGGAAGCTGCACCCAGAACCCCGGGGGGGCGCCAACGTCGATCCATCTCCCTCCTGTCTGGACCGGATGGTTCTGCCCGACAGTGTTCTCCGAGGGTTCCACATTGTAGCGGGTTGATGTCGTACGTTGTCGTGTCGACAAGTCCGGAGGTCGAGTCTTTTCGTGGCTCCAGGGCCTCGACTTCATCGAGGAGTTTCATCAACTCCTCAAAGTCAATTTGAGGAGCAGAGTTGGAATCTGACGGAAGATCCCCGAACATTTCCTGGAGCGTTGAGAGGACAGTGTCCAACTCTTTGCTGGGATCGGTCCACGCCGGAGAGAAACGGCTCGGATTCGGAACAACGAAGTCCATCGTGGAAAGCATCTGTGAAATAGTTAGAAAATGTCATTTATAATTCTTTAATAAATACTCTGAGCAGAAACGTGTCTTTACCTTCTTCAGACGTCTGGAGATATGGGTGTAAAATATTCTGTTGAACCTGAGATGAAGACAGAAAAAGGAAATTAAAAATATTGCCAGTAGCTCATAAATTAAAGTGTAAGGTGCTAATTTGACAAGGTTTATATTTAACACTTAATGAATGAACAGTTGAGAGCAGCTAGAAATGCAGTATATGTTGTCAGGTGCATTATTATGGGCTGTTTATGATCCAATCCACTGATAAAAATCTAAATATTACATGGATTAACACAAAAAACAATGGATAAATATTTATTATTACAGTTCAGATGTCATTTTGAAAATATATTAAGCTAATAATTCAATCACATGACTTGTTTAATGTTGTTTTTTTATTTTAAAGTAATCAACTTGAATTCATTTTGACACACATACAGTCTTTATAATTTATTTCAACCTAATACTGGGGAAATTGACCATTTATAGTGAATAAACACATACAGTGGATCTTTATTGATAAATAAGTACAAATAAGTTTCAGATCAAATATTTTTTAACCAAAATTAAAACATAAACCTTAACTGTTGAAACAACACTTTCTAGGCAACATGTATTATTGTGATGTTACTATGATCTATCTATGGTAATAAACTGTACAATTATTTTCCTACTTGTACAAATAAATACATTTATATTTATAATATCTCTTGCTGTTTTAATAAACATGTCAAAGTAATTAAGTTAATGCGTAATTCAAACGACTCATATACATTTAAATTACATTAAAAGTATATATACCATATATATATGGTATATATATACCATCTCTAGCCTCAAATCTGCAGGTGGCGTAGTTTAAAGTAACTTACTACTTCAACCAGGTGTCACCTCTCAGTGTCTACTCTCTGTGTCATCTCTCCCTGAAGCCCATCAACTTCCATCTCTCTGCCTCTGCACTACCACTTAGTCTGAAGCAACATGAAAATATTACTGTTTATAAATATACAAATATGTACATAGTTCACATTTTTTATGGTCTTCAGTTTTCCCATGGAATTATAATAACAGCGAAAGCTGCTCTGTTTACAAAGTTATCCCATCCTTCCTTGTGACAAAAAAGTCACCTGATCAAAATGCATTCTGTAAGAAACTGACAGTTTTTTCTTTTTTCCTCATATTCCTCATCAAATGACTGATGCAAAAAAAAGAAGGAAAACATTGGGACATCATTCATTGATAGTCAACTCACCTCCGCTTTTGCTCATCAACTTTCATCTCTCCCAGTAACTGTTGTTCCGCTTTGTCTAGACAAACAAACCATGTCTTTTAATCACTAAAAAAACTGTTATTATAATTCCATGGGAAAACTGAAGACCATAAAAAATTTGAACTATGTACATATTTGTACGTTAATAAACAGTAATGTTTTCATGTTGCTTCAGACTAAGTGGAGCGGAGTGCGGAGGCAGAGAGATGGAAGTTGATGGGCTTCAGAGAGAGATGTCACAGAGAGTAGACACTGAGAGGTGACACCTGGTTGACGTAGTAAGTTACTTTAAACTACCCCACCTGCAGATTTGAGGCTAGAGATGGCAACACCGAGCAGCAAGCTGTGTGTGTCCGTTATTTAGCTAAAGGGAGTGTGAAGGAGGCCTTTATTGTGTCGACGTGATATAAAATGCATCAGACCTTCGGTAAGTATCACCTTTTCCAATTGAGTCCATCTTAGTTCTGCTTTAGGCACAACTGATCCAACGTCACTCAACACACATGTCAATAAAAACTACTTTTAATGTGATTTTGAATGTATATGAATCGTTTGAATTACGCAATAACTTTATTACTTTGACATGTTAACTAAAACAGCAAGAAATATTATAAATATAAATGTATTTATTTGTACAAGTAGGAAAATAATTGTACAGTCTATTACCCCAGATCATTGTTAGTAACATTCCAATAATACACGTTGCCTAGAAAGTGTTGTTTCAACAGTTAAGGTTTATGTTTTAATTTTGGTTAAAAAATATTTGATCTGAAACTTATTTGTACTTATTTATCAATAAAGATCCACTGTATGTGTTTATTTACTGTAAATGGTCAATTTCCCCAGTATTAGGTTGAAATAAACTATAAAGACTGTAAGTGTGTCAAAATTAATTCAAGTTGATTACTTTAAAATAAAAAAACAACATTAAACAAGTCATGTGATTGAATTATTAGCCTAATATATTTTCAAAATGACGTGAACTGTAATAATAAATATTTATCCATTGTTTTTTGTGTTAATCCACATAATATTTAGATTTTTATCAGTGGATTGGATCATAAACAGCCCATAATAATGCACCTGACAACATATACTGCATTTCTAGCTGCTCTCAACTGTTTGTTCATTAAGTGTTAAATATAAACCTTGTCAAATTAGCACCTTACACTTTAATTTATGAGCCATTGGCAATATATTTTAAATTTCTTTTTCTGTCTTCATTTCAGGTTCAACAGAGTATTTTACACCTTGTATCTCCAGACGTCTGAAGAAGGTAAAGACACGTTTCTGCTCAGAGTATTTATTAAAGAATTATAAATGACATTTTCAAACTATTACACGGATGATTTCCACGATGGACTTCGTTGTTCCGAATCCAAGCAGTTTCTCTCCGGCGTGGACCCTCAACGCTCCAGGAAATATTCGGGGATCTTCCGTCAGATTCCAACTCTGCTCCTCAAATTGACTTTGAGGAGTTGATGAAACTCCTCGATGAAGTCGAGGCCCTGGAGTCACCGGTGCTGTCGGAGAACACTGTCGGGCAGAACTATCCGGTCCAGACAGGAGGGAGATGGATCGACGGTGGCGCCCCCCCCCCCCCCCCGGGGTTCTGGGTGCAGCTTCCACCGATGATGATTCATCCCTTCATACATGGAAACACGTACGAACAACACGTTGTTTTCCAACAGCAGGACAGTGGCTGATCAACTGTCAACTGTTGATGTAGTAGCTGTTCATGACCTTCTTCGTGTTTGTGTCTCCAGAATGTTCCAGCAGTGCCAACCATGAACCCTCTCGCCTTTTTGTAAGTGTCACACAAGTTTTGTCTCCTTTTTGTACATTTTTTAATATTAATTCTGATTCTAAATATCATTTTTCTATCTCATTCCAGCAACAACCCACACTTAACTCATAACATAGATCTAATGGCAATGATCTGATGTTCCACCAGATGCTGTGGGGCCAGAAAACCCTATGTCAAGAGACCACCGAACGCCTTCATGGTGTTCATGAGGGAGAACAGGGAGAAAGTGAAAAACACGATGAAGCCTGAAGATGCAGAGGCCAACACCCTCCTGGGGCACATGGTGAGTGTCTAAAACACAGCCAGATTTGTACAAGTCCGAAAAGCTCTTGTTTGACAACCTGTTTTCCTGTTTATACAGTGGCGGAAGTTGTCGTCGCAGGACAAGGATTTCTACTATCAGATGATGAAGATCCTAAGGAGGAAATAAAAGTCATTGACACATTTGTGGATCAACAGTTCAAAGGGATGGAAGTGAAAGATGATACGAACCTTGAAAAGCATCTACTAGCTGTTCAGACTGACGTTCAAACTAAGCTTGTGAGACTGACGCCAGAAATGGAATCAGGAGCGGCGGGTCATCTGCTCGACCTTCACCACCGGCAGATTTATATCCACCTCCAGGATCTTCTGCAGGAGAGCAGCAGCACCCAGAACAGCACCAAAAAAGGAATATGATTAAAAACAAGATTCCATTTTCAGGTTTCATGGTAAATGGATAATTAAGTAAATACAAAACAGAAAATAGACATTTCTTCTCAACAAAAACAACTTTTACCTCATGTTTATTTATTCTTATTTTATGAAAAAAAACATTTGGATCTTCAAACGGTTCTAATTTGTTGTGTTCCTGTTTGGTTTCTCTACTTAAAATTGAAAATGAAGTAATTTTACATTTTTAATCTATGTTTGCTGCAGCCAAATGATGTAAAAATGTGTAATAGATACATAAAAACTTTTTACCGAATACGATCTTTCCTCACATGTTCTTTTCGAGCTTCTCAATGATTATTAATAATAATGATCTTTATGGACATAACACGTTTCAGACTGAGAGTAGCGACATTATTCTTTAAATAATAGTAAAAAACAAACATTATTTAACAATAAGAAACAGCACCAAAAACATTAATATAATAAAAAACAAGATTTAATTAAGTAAATTGGGTTTAGACTTTGGCGTCACACCGAGGTACTGCCCCCTGCTGGACACCATTTGAAAAACAAAACGGAAAACTACTCCTAAATAAGTTGTTTTCGAGTAATAATGCAAAATTCAATTACAATCGCTGTTTATTAACTAACCTTTATCTACTAGGTTCTGATGGGCGAAAAATTAGGTGAAATAAGGCGGCATTAGCTTAGCTACATGCTAACGTCATGCTACAGAGGTTGGATTAAATAAACGAATAAGCTTCGAAAATAATAAGCCAAATTGATAGATTTATTAAACCATATCGACGATAGTGAGATGTTTATTTCCCCGTGTAGCGACACAAGGATCTCAACAGGATAAAAAGGTTGTCGTGGTCAACGTTGACAAGTGTAATGGCTCGTTTTAGTGTTAGCCGCGTGACAAGTACAACCTTGAAACAAAAACTTCGAAGAGAAGGTAACAAACAAATCTTTTAAGAAATGAAACAAATAAACAACAAAAAACGGTCACTCACGGAACATCGAGTCCTCACCGATGTACGAAAACATGACGGCGATGACACCTGCAAGTGGACGAACGCTCGCTTCTGATTGGCTGACACCTGAACCTGCGTCAATGATGACGTACACGAGGCCTTTAATGCGTCTTTATCGAAGCGATATAAAAGGTAATTTCCACCTGGATTTACCGTATTTCGCATCGGACCTTCGGTAAGTATCACCTTTTCCAATTGAGTCCATCTTAGTTCTGCTTTAGCCACATTTTTGCTAACAATCCCACAACTGATCCAACGTCACTCAACACACACGTCAATAAAAAATACTTTTAATGTAATTTAAATGTAAATGACTCGTTTGAATTAGGCAGTAACTTAATTACTTTAACATGTTAATTAAAACAGCAAGAGATATTATAAATATAAATGTATTTATTTGTACAAGTAGTACAATTATTGTACAGTTTATTACCACAGATCATTGTTAGTAACATCACAATAATACACGTTTCCTAGAAAGTGTTGTTTCAACAGTTAAGGATTATGTTTTAATTTTGGTTTAAACATATTTTATCTGATCAATAATCTGTTGTACAGATGATTTCAACAATGGACCTCGTCACTATCGATCTGAGCAGCTTCTCGTCCGAGTGGACTGATCCCAGCACGGAGTCGGACACAGTCCACTCCACGTTCCTGTCCATGATCGGGGACCTTCCGTCTGCTCCTGATTTGGACTCTGCTGCTCAAGACGATCTGCTCTTGCTCAAACTCATTGAAGAGGTTGATGTCGAGCAGTTAGAGAAAGACTTGACCTCAGAGTTCAAGATGACGACGGCCCCTGAAACCCACCCCTTCCAATGTGGAGCCACGACGGTTCCATCGTTTGGACGAGTGCTGTCAGAGAACACACTAAGGCACTACCATCAAGTCCCAGCTGGGTTGACTTGGGTCAACAGTGGAGTCCCCCCAGGGTTCTGGGTTCAGCCGCGACCAGCTGTGGAAGTCATGAGCCCGCTCGTCTTTTTGTTAGTGTCACACATGTTCATATCCAACTCCACGTCTTAAATATCGTCTTGAAATTAACTTTCCTTTTCATTCTAGCAACAATCAGAACATCCAGAAGACCTCCAGCCGCGCTCCTTCTCCGCCTCAGGCCTGCTCTTCCACGTTAGTCCTCACGTTTGATTCATCTAAATGCACACTTAACTCATAACATAGATCTAATGGCAATGATATGATGTTCCACCAGATGCTGTGGGGCCAGACCGTACGTCAAGAGACCAGCGAACGCCTTCATGGTTTTCATGTGGGAGAACAGGCAGATGGTAAAAAACACCATGAAGCCGAAAGATAGTGCCGAGACCAACACCATCCTGGGGCACATGGTGAGTGTCTAGAACACAGCCAGATTTGAACAAGTCCGAAAAGCTCTTGTTTGACGACCTGTTTTCCCTGTTTCTACAGTGGCGGAAGTTGTCGTCTCCAGACAAGGATTTATACTATGGGATGGCAAAGGATGAGAGAAGAATCCACGCCGAGAAACACCCAGACTGGTCGGCGGGCAATAATTATGTAAATAACTTTATTTTCTCTCTTTCTCTTTTGGTAAGTGTTTTGTTAATCTTTTTGTTTCTCTGTGTGCAGGGAAGGAAACACAAGAGGGAGAGAAAGAAGAAGAATCTTATCATCTAAAGCCGCCGTTTTAACTGCTGTACATATGTTGAGTGTAAATAAATTATTTTTAATCAAAAAGTCTTTTTGAATGCAGCAGATGATGTTGTCTACATCAGGGCTCGACAACCTTTATTGTGTAAAGAGCCATTTACGGGTCGTGTCCCGCCAAAATAAAACTCTGTTTGACGGATAAACTGAATCCTAAAAAGCTAATAGTCCTATAAAGTATATTTTACAAAAACAGGAAAACTTATTAAACTTATTAAATTTGAAGGAACACTTGCAGGATATGAGAAATTGTCCCTTTCTCTTGTCCCTTGATTTTAAAAATGAAACGCAAGACAATCCGTTCTCTTTTCTAAAAAAAAAAAAAGTCCACCCTTTATTCCAAACATTTTTAATTTAGAAAAAACATAAGTATTTTCAAATATTTACAATGTACAAGTTGCCTTGTAAACAATACACAACATTTGCAAATATTATATTAAGAAATATACACTTTTATTTTCAAATATCATCCCTTAAAAATATTGTGGCCACATGAGCAAGAACATAAATTAATTACAATTTCAAGGGATTAATCTGCAGTATTTATTGGAATTTGGAATGATAATTTTAAAGAAGAAAACATGAGTAGGGGACACTTTGATTTCTCTTAACGTATCGTTCAGAATACTTTTCACCGTCTGTCGGTCCTCCCTGGAGATGTTTGTCTTGAGTTTCAGTAGAGCGGACACGCGTTTTTCACTGGAAAGAAATGGACACGATTCGATAAATGACAGGTTATTCTAAAATGGCATCGATCTTTTGGTCTGGACTTTATACTCGTCCTGATAAAGTTTGTATTTTGGTACCTGAGGTGGGGATACGAGGAGGCCAGTGTGACGACTTGCATCTGTATGGCCGGAACATCCTGGAGGCTCAACACTCCCGCAATCATGTCCAGGTATTCCTTCAGCCAGTTTTCTTTGGACCCCTGCACACACATGTTTTAATAAGCTTTTAATTATCTCTTTGAAAAGTTAAATTAAATGTTTTTTTTATATTGAAAAGTTGAATTTATTTTAATTGAAAAATCTTTTTCAATAATTAGTATATTTAAAGGTAAGTAAGTAAGTAAGTGTTATTTGTAAAGCGCTTTTCGAGGCTAGACCATGAATAGCTCTTAAAGTAAGAACCAGAAATTTCAAATTGATCTTGAAAGAAACTGGCAGCCATTGAGAAACTGACAGCCATTGAAGAGTTTTAAGGATTGGAGAAATGTGAGTTCTTCTACTAGAGTGGGTCAGAATTCTTACAAAAATGTATTGCATGAAACCAAACACACCCTGTTTCATTTTACAATATCGGTTTTCATGGCATCAATCATAATGTCATCAGCAAAGGGACAATGAAATCCCGCGAGATTCTGGCGATAACTGAGGACGAGAGGATACACTCAACATATAAAGGTCATTTATATTATAGTTCAATTGGTAGCCTTTTAAATAACTATAAATATAATGAATGTTTATGTTTTGTTTAGGCTACGATTAAAAATAAAAAAAAAAATCAGAAAATGTATTTTTGAATTATTGGAATTAAAATATCAAACTCTACAGTAAAAAAACAATTAATTAATTTTGAAAGTATTCAAAAAATTGTAACCACAAAATCAACCTTTCGATATATACACATTATTGAATTCAATTATTTAAAAGAAACAATTAAATGCTTAAACAACAACATTTCAATAAAAACAAGTTTAAGGTTAAATTCAACATATTCTAATGTCACTGAACTACGTCCATAGTTTCACCACAGTTTCTCACCTGATCACTGAACCAACGTTGTAAAGTGTCGGCGTCGCTCGTCACTCTGTCGAAGGCCTCCTGCTGCTGAGCCCGACTCCTCAGCTTCACGTCTCCCTTCAGCAGCCGTCTGACGTATTCCACCGTCACCTCCTGGTGCAGCTGTCCGATCAACTCCTGAAGACACGGATCATGAGTCTTAGCTTGTGAAAACCTTTTTTTTTTTCGCTCTTTTTTATTACCTGGTGAGAAGATTCAGGGGATGATCATCTTGTCGAACGTTGACGAGTGCAGCCAATCGTGGGTTCCAAGCTTTCTGTGGTTTGGCTGGGGCGACACAAGTGATGGATTTTTATTTTGATCACCTGTACGTCTGTTATTGACACTCACCTTGAGCGCCTGGTGGACCGGGCTCAGTAGGAACTGGTGCGCCGATTGTTTCATGTCGGCCAGGACGCTCATGCATCTCTCTCGAACGTCGTCCAGGATCATGGAGCTCTTCTTCAAAATAAAATCCCTGCAGACACATGACAGTTGAGCCACATGACCACCTCGCGGTCACACCCTGAAGTCGGAGGCTCCACCTGAATTGTTGAATCCATCCGAGGTTGGCTTTGATGAACGGTTTTCTGCTCCACTTGTTTTGCTTCATGACGTCCTCCTGGAAGTCCTTGAAACTAAAACATTAATTCATTTGAATCTTTTTTCTTTTGACGTGAGAGACGTTACCTGCACAGCGAGTCGCTCAGTTCAAGTTATACACTGGACCTTCTCTCTATCACCCACGACCATTCCCGCTGAGGTCAGCATTCCGTTGATGAGCTGAAGTGTGAAAATGAAGTCATGGTTTGAAACGTTACCGCTACTAGATTTAGCCAAAAGAATCCTTTTTTTTCAAATACCTGAATGATGTCATAGGACATGGTGAAGCTTCCGTCCTTCTTTGTCGGCTCGCTTTTCCACGATTCCCTCGCTTCCGCCAGGACTTGACTGATGAACGTCGTCATCTCTGCCTGATCAAACCAAAAAAAGCTTGATACGTTATCAATCACGAGTTATGATTAAATCCTACAATCTTAGGTGTATAAATAGAAAAGTGTTAAAGATCAACCGAGACATCTTATCTATAAAAACATTTGTTCCAAAGGTTGTTAAAGTCATAATACGTAAGTTTGAAAAAAAAAATGTTGGCTCCCCCTGTGTCAGAAAAATATAACTGCAATGCTGTCAAATCAGTCAACCATGCCTGTTCAAAATGACAACAATCGAACAGAAAATACATTTGAAAAAAAAAGGTTTTAAGAAAGAACTTTTTTTTAAATACTTTTTTAATTTGTAGGTATTTTAACTGTGTATTGTTTTGTTGTTTAAGCGCTTTGTGACCCTGGTTTATGGAATAGGGAAATTCAGATTTATTAATTATTGAATCAAAATATCAAACTCTATATGTAAAAAAAACAATTCATTAACTGTGAAAGTATTTTTAAAAATGTATTAAATAATTCAATAACTTTGTGTAGTTTTGTCTCTCAGGACAAACCTGATGATGAATGAATAATGAATGGAAATTACTTTTGTCTTGCCCATCAAAGTTGTCTTCAATGAAACGATTCACTAGTTACTAAATTAAGTCATATTGTAAGGGGTGGAGTCAATTTATACAACTTATATTTATAATAAACAAATGGTAAATTACATGTTTTTTCTTGTCTTGGCCACCTGAAACAAAATAACAATGCTTGGAAAATGTTTGTTTTTTTATCTTATTCTTCAATAATGTTTTACAAGCTTATATTACTGTGTAGTTAATGTGTAAATATACCTGTTGTTTGCTCAGGTACTGCTCCTGCAGCGACGCCACCATGTGGTCAGGCAGCAGACTTCCTAGACCTTCAAAGTTGATCTCTGGCGCCAAAAGAGGGTTCTTAAACAGTCTTATAGAATAAGAAGATTATATTGATAAATATAAAATCACTTTAATTTCCAGTTAAAAACAAAGAAGGAAGTTCAAGGTAGGAATAGCATTGGTGGGGAGTTGGACGGGCAACTTACCCAGGATAATAGTCAGTGACCCATTGCAGCAGGAACTTGCAGTCCTCATCCCCCAGCCCGAACTCTGCAATCTCCTCCAAGCCTTTGCTCATTTACTGGTGGTACAGCTCGGCATAGAACTGACAGATGTCCATCTCCGGAGGGTAGCAGCTCTTGACCACCTTCACGACCGTCAGCAGGTCCTCCTTCATCTGCAGGCCCATGCTGTGGATCTTCGCCTGGAGGCAGTTCTGCTTCACCGGACTGCTGAGACCGACGGGTTCTCCATTCGCTCCTCCACCAGGCTGGTGAGCACTTGGTCGTGTTGTTGCCTCCATCTGCTCTGCCTCCAGGATGGCGCCGACCCGGCCATTTGATCCACCAGTTGGTCCTGCTCCTCCTGCAGCTGGACTGCTTTCACGGCGGACACTAACACGGCCGCTTCTTGTTCCCCCTTCAGAGACTCTTGGTCTATATGGTCTGGATCACGAGAGTCTCCAGGATTTTCTGGTCCGAAACAAGCTTGAGGACTTTTTTGTCTTCCTCTGATTGACCAAACAGAAGCTTCTCTTTGTCCACCAGCTGAAGTGCTGCCTCGTAAAAGTGAGATTGCTCCAGGTCTTGGTCAAAAGAGACGACTGGAAGAGAAACAAATAAGTGGTTAGATATTGAGCGTTCCTTCTGACCTTTGCTGACTGGCCATATTTTGGGGAACCTCCAACCTCCGGCTGGGCTTCCCTCTGGGATCGGTGGCACGTGTGACGCCGCTGACCTTGACCGGAGCCTCATTCAAGCCGTTTGCTCTGCAGGAAAACCATAATACAGCGTTTAAATGACAAAAGGGTTTTTTCCATTCATACATGATTTTTTCTTACACTTCTGAATATTTTAAGATGCTGAACAATCATTTTTAAGAACAAAAAAACCCATTATTTGCCATTTTTTAACCTCATCTAGAGCCTGATATTTAATTATTGGCACTAAACTGACAAACATTATCAACTTCAACTTCTATCCTCAGCCAGATTTTATGTTAAAATACATTTACATTTACACAGAAATTCAAAACACATTGTTAACGCAAACATCCTACTCACCAGATTTGTTCGTTTTGAGAGGATTCTCTTCCAAGCAGCCTTTGGCTGATGTGAGCTCCTGGAAGTTACAGTCGGGGAAATAACTCTCTGGTCCTCTGAGCGTTGGAGGATTTCTGAGGCTACAGGCTCCTCCCACTTTCCTCCCACCCCTTGCGTGCACACACCCACGCACTCATCGTACTTTCACCTTCACTTTTGTCTCGTTGTTTGCACAAGCATGCTTCTACTTTTCATGCGGCACCTTCATTCCAGGGCAGCAACATTTGGATGACTTTGCCAGGTGTTATTGTGAATAAAGGTCACAATTTAAATCCAAGTCAAAGTTTCAGGTCAAACAAAAATTCAATTAATTAATTTCATGCAAGGTCAATAAAAAAACTTTTTTTTCAAGATATCTTTGCATTTATTTTCCTTATTATTTTTGATTTATCTTCGTTTTAGCTTCATGTCATTTTATTACTTCATTTTCATTCAAATTTCGTTTTTTATATTGAGGGGCATTTTTATCCGTCTGAGACTCGGTTTAGATCCTCTACCCTCAAAGAAGTTAACCTTGACTTGACTTTTCACTTTGATTTAAAAACACTAGTTCAAATTCCCATTCTGGAGACTCTAATTATCTCCATGAACAAAATAAAAATCAAATCATAGCTTTTTATCCATTATATTGTAAATCTAAATAAACAAGGATCAAAAATGAATGATTTGAAAATTATACCTTCAGGGTAATATTATAATCATAGTTATTATATTCAAAAGTTAATACATCTAAAATGCACTTTTTATTTTTATTTGACCGAAAAAGAGAAAATATTGTGTATGAAAATATATATTTATTGACTAGTTTCAGTGCTGGAGAAGCTAATAATATGTAGCGGGTCCCAGCAGGGCCTTCGCTGACAGATATGATAATCCTGGAATTACAATGGACATGAACGACACCGGACCACAAGTGCTCATGAACCAAGTCTCTTGGATTATCTTTATTCACATATTTTCATTAAACTGCAATCGTGACTCTTCCTTTGTTCTTTTTCTTTTGCATTAGCAATGGTTTAAAAACCACTTTCAAAGTACATTTACATAAATGTCAATTTTACAATTTTCCTTTGAAAACAAACCATGTCTTTTAATCACTAATCATTTTCTTGTTATCAATCATTCCTTCACTTCCAACATACACCCTTCATTCTTTCATCAAGAATAATAATCGTACATTATGTACAGTAGATGCCATAAGTGAACACTTAATAAAACAAAATGAATCTCTTTTGCAGTTTAACTCGCCAAAACGGTATAACATATTTATTTCTGCGCGTGCTTTCAACCAGGGCGGCTCCTATAACTGGTCTGAACTTCATAGCACACAAATGCACAATTCAGACTCACACACCACACACACACGACTATTTTAACATATTAAATATTACCGCACAAAAGTCAAGGAGTCAAAAGAAAAATACACACAGAAGCATTTAACTACGGCCACGGACGCCATTTTAGTAATCGCCACGATCATGAACCGCAGCACTTTCTATGTTCACACACATAACTGTCATATCAAAAATCCTTATAAACAGTTTAAAGTAAGAGGAATTAAAGAAAGAGTTCTTAACCAACCTGGAATTACAATGGACATGAACGACACCGGACCACAAGTGCTCATGAACCAAGTCTCTTGGGTTTCACTTGTGCGAAGTATTGCCATGAATACCGTCGCCCGCAAGTGCTGCCACCTTGTGTCCGTTTTCTGCATGGCATTGCACATTTATCTTTATTACACCCTCTTAGTGGGACTAAACAACAAACCAAAAAGTGACAGAAAACATTATATAATAATATCTAAACAAAACACTTTTGTGAGTATCACAAATACATTTAAAATCTCACCAAGGATGAAAACTAGATTTGTTAAAATGAATGATGAATATATTTAAATATAATCTTTATGTCAACAATTTAAATAATAAATATCTATATCAATTTAAAAGAGCCAATACTATGATAAAAAGTGGGTTTGTATCCAGACATTTATACTCAACAGTGTCAAAGGTCGAGCCTGGGAGCAGGAAGTTGATGCAGATTTGACAGACAGTCATTGTTGAGAGAGAGAGGCAGGCGATGAGAATCACTGCGTGAGGAAGGTAACGTTAGCCGACAACAACTTGTTAAATATATCATTTGGATTTTGATTTGAGTGGAACTCCTGTATAACTCCTAGATGGATATCAGAAAGTCCGCAGCAGGGATAAAGCAATGAGGAATGAGAGGTAAGTGAAGTCCTAGCTAGCTAGACAACATAAGTGTGTCTTAAGTTAATGCTAAGTTAGCTTTAACGTCATTCCTTCTATCAATATGTGAATAAAGATAATCCAAGAGACTTGGTTCATGAGCACTTGTGGTCCGGTGTCGTTCATGTCCATTGTAAGTAAGTAAGTAAGTAAGTAAGTAATTCTTATTTGTATAGCGCTTTTCCAGACCAGGGTCACAAAGCGCTTAAACAATCAAAACAATGTTCAATAAAGTATATATTTTAAAGATCAAGATAAAACTGATAACACAACAGGAGTTCCAGAAAATCAAGGAAAAGCCTGAACAAATAAAAACGTCTTAAGATGTTTATTAAAGGAGTCAGTAGACTCCATCAAGCACAAAGAGAGAGGAAGATTGTTCCAAAGCTTAGGAGCAACAGCCTGAAAAGATTTCTCTCCTCTGGTTCTGAACCTTGTGCGAGGAACCATAAGTAGATTCTGATCCACAGACCTCAGAGCCCGAGCTGGGGTGTAAGGCTGGATCAGATCAGTGATGTAAGGAGGAGCCTGACCATGAATAGTTCTGAAAGTAAGAACCAGAATTTTAAAGTTTATCCTAAAAGAAACTGGAAGCCAGTGAAGAGTTTTAAGGATCGGAGAAATGTGAGTTCTTCTACTTGAGCGGGTTAGAATTCTCGCTGCAGAGTTCTGAATCAACTGCAGGCGAGACAGCTCCTTCTTGTTAAGACATGGAAACAAACTGTTACAATAGTCCAGACGAGAAGAAACAAACGCATGGATTACAAGCTCCAGATCATGTTCCGACAACATTTTCCTAAGTTTAGAGATTTTTATCAGTTGAAGGAAACAGTTTCTGGTTCCAGGATTATCATATCTGTCAGCGAAGGCCCTGCTGGGACCCGCTACATATTATTAGCTCCTCCAGCACTGAAACTAGTAAATAAAAATATATTTTCAAACCCCATATTTTCTCTTTTTCGGTCAAATAAAAAAAAAGAAGAAAAAGTGCATTTTATGTATGATGTATTCATATATTTAATTTAACTTTTCAAAGAGATAATTAAAAGCTTATTGAAACATGTGTGTGCAGGGTTCCAAAGAAAACTGGCTGAAGGAATACCTGGACATGATTGCGGGAGTGTTGAGCCTCCAGGATGTTCCGGCCATACAGATGCAAGTCGTCACACTGGCCTCCTCGTATCCCGACCTCAGGTACCAAAATACAAACTTTATCAGGACGAGTATAAAGTGCAGACCAAAAGATCGATGTCATGCTAGAATAACCTGCCATTTATCGAATCGTGTCCATTTCTTTCCAGTGAAAAACACGTGTCCGCTCTACTGAAACTCAAGACAAACATCTCCAGGGAGGACCGACAGACGGTGAAAAGTATTCTGAACGATACGTTAAGAGAAATCAAAGTGTCCCCTACTCATGTTTTCTTCTTTAAAATTATCATTCCAAATTCCAATAAATACTGCAGATTAATCCCTTGAAATTTTAATTAATTTTTGTTCTTGCTCATGAGGCCACAATATTTTTTTTTTTAGAAGAGAGAACGGGTTGTCTTGCATTTCATTTTTAAAATCAAGAGAAAGGGAAAATGTCCCATATCCTGCCCATGTGCCTTCAAATTGAAGTTTTATTTGTTTCCTTGGTCTAAAAATCAAGTTCAAGTCTGTCTTTTGGAATATCTTACTGCTCAAAGCACAGTCTTATTAAAAAGGGAAAATACATAAGGTTTAAAATATTGCTTCTGGCGCCGCCAAGTGTCCCTAAAGTGTAGCTGCCGGCCACAACATACTATGCATTTGTTTACAAAACAAGATAAATTCTCTTGTTGAGTCAGTTTAAAAGATTATCATTAAGAAAAACAGGAGTTCTAATGTCATGTGCCGAGGTGTCAAATGAATGTTGTTATTGACGCACCGTTCTAGAACAATACCTGGACGTCATCAATGTAAGATGTACTGCCTTCTCAGCCAACTTGTTTCCTTGTTTTTATTTACTATGAATGATGGCTGAACCGAGACGAGTTGGCGAAGACTTCAGAAGCAGAAGTTACTGTAAACACGTCCGCTGAGAATCACCGCTGCAGGGAAAAGGAGGAGAGGAAAAGCCCTCTGAAGGACAGGGAATGGCCCCACATTCCAGTCATGGTCCATAAAAATAGTTTCCTATTTATTTTATTAATTTATCTTAAAATATGACAGTCCTGGATTAAGAGTTAGCCACTTAGCATTTAGCTTGCTAGCTCTTTATACGGGACCTCTGTTGAACTTTTAGTGTATATTTAAACTCATAAACGAGGGAAACGTCTACTTCTTTGTAACAAGATGGCCCCAGATTTCTCTTTTAATTTCTGCATAAAGAGTATAAAGAGTTAAACTTTCAGACACATGCTACATGTTTAAAACAGACCATTTATTAGTTCATAATTTTCTTTCCTGTTTTTGTAAAATATACTTTATAGGACTATTAGCTGTTTAGCATTCAGTTTATCCGTCAAACAGAGTTTTATTTTGGCGGGACACGTCCCGTAAATGGCTCTATAAACAATAAAGGTTCTCGAGCCCTGATGTAGACAACATCATCTGCTGCATTCAAAAAGACTTTTTGATTAAAAATAATTTATTTACACTCAACATATGTACAGCAGTTAAAACAGCGGCTTTAGATGATAAGATTCTTCTTCTTTCTCTCCCTCTTGTGTTTCCTTCCCTGCACACAGAGAAACAAAAAGATTAATAAAACACTTACCAAAAGAGAAAGAGAGAAAATAAAGTGATTTACATAATTGTTGCCCGCCGACCAGTCTGGGTGTTTCTCGGCGTGCATTCTTCTCTCATCCTTTGCCATCCCATAGTAAAAATCCTTGTCTGGAGACGACAACTTCCGCCACTGTAGAAACAGGGAAAACAGGTCGTCAAACAAGAGCTTTTCGGACTTGTTCAAATCTGGCTGTGTTCTAGACACTCACCATGTGCCCCAGGATGGTGTTGGTCTCGGCACTATCTTTAGGCTTCATCGTGTTTTTTACCATCTGCCTGTTCTCCCTCATGAACACCATGAAGGCGTTCGCTGGTCTCTTGACGTACGGTCTGGCCCCACAGCATCTGGTGGAACATAATATCATTGCCATTAGATCTATGTTATGAGTTAAGTGTGCATTTAGATGAATCAAACGTGAGGACTAACGTGGAAGAGCAGGCCTGAGGCGGAGAAGGAGCGCGGCTGGAGGTCGACCTGATGTTCTGATTGTTGCTAGAATGAAAAGGAAAGTTAATTTCAAGACGATATTTAAGACGTGGAGTTGGATATGAACATGTGTGACACTTACAAAAAGACGAGCGGGCTCATGACTTCCACAGCTGGTGGCGGCTGAACCCAGAACCCTGGGGGGACTCCACTGTTGACCCAAGTCAACCCAGCTGGGACTTGATGGTAGTGCCTTAGTGTGTTCTCTGACAGCACTCGTCCAAACGATGGAACCGTCGTGGCTCCACATTGGAAGGGTTTGGTTTCAGGGGCCGTCGTCATCTTGAACTCTGAGGTCAAGTCCTTCTCCAACTGCTCGACATCAACCTCTTCAATGAGTTTGAGCAAGAGCAGATCGTCGTGAGCAGCAGAGTCCAAATCAGGAGCAGACGGAAGGTCCCCGATCATGGACAGGAACGTGGAGTGGACTGTGTCCGACTCCATGCTTGGATCAGTCCACTCGGACGAGAAGCTGCTCAGATCGATAGTGACGAGGTCCATCGTTGAAATCATCTGTACAAAAAAAGTCATTTATAATTCTTTAAGAAATATAATTAAATTATAATTAAAACATAAACCTTAACTGTTGAAACAACACTTTCTAGGCAACGTGTATTATGTATTATGGATTATTGTGATGTTACTAACATTGATCTGTGGTAATAAACTGTACAATAATTTTCCTACTTGTACAAATAAATACATTTATATTTATAATATTTCTTGCTGTTTTAATTAACATGTCAAAGTAATTAAGTTACTGCCTAATTCAAACGAGTCATTTACATTTAAATTACGTTAAAAGTAGTTTTTATTGACATGTGTGTTGAGTGACGTTGGATCAGTTGTGGGATTGTTAGCAAAAATGTGGCTAAAGCAGAACTAAGATGGACTCAATTGGAAAAGGTGATACTTACCGAAGGTCCGATGCGAAATACGGTAAATCCAGGTGGAAATTACCTTTTATATCGCTTCGATAAAGACGCATTAAAGGCCTCGTGTACGTCATCATTGACGCAGGTTCAGGTGTCAGCCAATCAGAAGCGAGCGTTCGTCCACTTGCAGGTGTCATCGCCGTCATGTTTTCGTACATCGGTGAGGACTCGATGTTCCGTGAGTGACCGTTTTTTGTTGTTTATTTGTTTCATTTCTTAAAAGATTTGTTTGTTACCTTCTCTTCGAAGTTTTTGATTCAAGTTTGTACTTGTCACTCGGCTAACACTAAAACTAGCCGTTACACTTGTCAACGTTGACCACGACAACCTTTTTATCCTGTTGAGATCCTTGTGTCGCTACACGGGGAAATAAACATCTCACTATCGTCGATATGGTTTAATTAATCTATCAATTTGGCTTATTATTTTCGAAGCTTATTCGTTTATTTAATCCCACCTCTGTAGCATGACGTTAGCATGTAGCTAAGCTAATGCCGCCTTATTTCACCTATTTTTTCGCACATGTGTCACTCACTACCAGAACCTAGTAGATAAAGATTAGTTAATAAACAACGATTGTGATTGAATTTTTCCTTATTACTCGAAAACAACTTATTTAGGAGTAGTTTTCCGTTTTTCCCCGTTTTGTTTTTCTAATGGTGTCCAGCAGGGGGCAGTATCTCTGGTGTGACGCTAAAGTTTAAACCCAATTTACTTAATTAAATCTTGTTTTTTATTATATTCATGTTTTTGGTGCTGTTTCTTATTGTTAAATAATGTTTGTTTTTTACTATTATTTAAAGAATAGTGTCGCTACTCTCAGTCTGAAACGTGTTATGTCCATAAAGATCATTATTATTAATAATCATTGAGAAGCTCGAAAAGAACATGTGAGGAAATATCGTATTTTGTAATAAGTTTTTATCCATCTATTACACATTTTTACATCATTTGGCTGCAGCAAACATAGATTAAAAATGTAAAATGACTTCATTTTCAATTTCACGTAGAGAAACCAAACAGGAACACAACAAATTAGAACCGATTGAAGATCCAAATGTTTTTTTTTTATAAAATAAGAATAACTAAACATGAGGAAAAAGTTGTTGTTGTTGAGAAGAAATGTCTACTTTCTGTTTTGTATTTACTTAATTATCCATTTACCATGAAACCTGAAAATTGAATCTTGTTTTTAATCATATTCCTTTTTGGTGCTGTTCTGGGTGCTGCTGCTCTCCTGCAGAAGATCCTGGAGGTGGATATAAATCTGCCGGTGGTAAAGGTCGAGCAGATGACCCGCCGCTCCTGATTCCATTTCTGGCGTCAGTCTCACAAGCTTAGTTTGAACGTCAGTCTGAACAGCTAGTAGATGCTTTTCAAGGTTCGTATCATCTTTCACTTCCATCCCTTTGAACTGTTGATCCACAAATGTGTCAATGACTTTTATTTCCTCCTTAGGATCTTCATCATCTGATAGTAGAAATCCTTGTCCTGCGACGACAACTTCCGCCACTGTAGAAACAGGAAAACAGGTTGTCAAACAAGAGCTTTTGGGACTTGTACAAATCTGGCTGTGTTTTAGACACTCACCATGTGCCCCAGGATGGTGTTGGTCTCTGCACTGTCTTTAGGCTTCATCGTGTTTTTCACTTTCTCCCTGTTCTCCCTCATGAACACCATGAAGGCGTTCAGGGTCTCTTGACGTAGGGTGGTTTTTTGCCACAACCGCATCAGATCATTGACAACATTAGATCAATTTTATGAGTGAAGGTTGCATTTTTGGAAAAGTAAAAAAAGGGAGAGAACTAACTGGGAAGTGCAGGCCGGAGGAAGAGAAGGAGCGAAGCCGGAGGTCGGCTGGACGTTCTGGTTGTTGCTGGAATGAGATAGAAAATGATATTTAGAATCAGAATTAATATTAAAAAATGTACAAAAAGGAGACAAAGCTTGTGTGACACTTACAAAAAGGCGAGAGGGTTCATGGTTGGCACTGCTGGAACATTCTGGAGACACAAACACAAAGAAGGTCATGAACAGCTACTACATCAACAGTTGACAGTTGATCAGCCACTGACCTGCTGTTGGAAAACAACGTGTTGTTCGTACGTGTTTCCATGTAAGAAGGGATGAGCCATCATCGGTGGAAGCTGCAACCAGAACCCCGGGGGGGGCGCCAACGTCGATCCATCTCCCTCCTGTCTGGACCGGATGGTTCTGCCCGACAGTGTTCTCCGACAGCACCGGTCTATACGACACGGCACTGTCGGGGCTCCACATTGTAGCGGGTTGATGTCGTACGTTGTCGTGTCGACAAGTCCGGAGGTCGAGTCTTTTCGTGGCTCCAGGGCCTCGACTTCATCGAGGAGTTTCATCAACTCCTCAAAGTCAATTTGAGGAGCAGAGTTGGAATCTGACGGAAGATCCCCGAACATTTTCTGGAGCGTTGAGAGGACAGTGTCCAACTCTTCGCTGGGATCGGTCCACGCCGGAGAGAAACGGCTCGGATTCGGAACAACGAAGTCCATCGTGGAAAGCATCTGTGAAATAGTTAGAAAATGTCATTTATAATTCTTTAATAAATACTCTGAGCAGAAACGTGTCTTTACCTTCTTCAGACGTCTGGAGATATGGGTGTAAAATATTCTGTTGAACCTGAGATGAAGACAGAAAAAGGAAATTAAAAATATTGCCAGTGGCTCATAAATTAAAGTGTAAGGTGCTAATTTGACAAGGTTTATATTTAACACTTAATGAATGAACAGTTGAGAGCAGCTAGAAATGCAGTATATGTTGTCAGGTGCATTATTATGGGCTGTTTATGATCCAATCCACTGATAAAAATCTAAATATTACGTGGATTAACACAAAAAACAATGGATAAATATTTATTATTACAGTTCAGATGTCATTTTGAAAATATATTAAGCTAATAATTCAATCACATGACTTGTTTAATGTTGTTTTTTTATTTTAAAGTAATCAACTTGAGTTCATTTTGACACACATACAGTCTTTATAATTTATTTCAACCTAATACTGGGGAAATTGACCATTTATAGTAAATAAACACATACAGTGGATCTTTATTGATAAATAAGTACAAATAAGTTTCAGATCAAATATTTTTTAACCAAAATTAAAACATAAACCTTAACTGTTGAAACAACACTTTCTAGGCAACATGTATTATTGTGATGTTACTATGATCTATCTATGGTAATAAACTGTACAATTATTTTCCTACTTGTACAAATAAATACATTTATATTTATAATATCTCTTGCTGTTTTAATAAACATGTCAAAGTAATTAAGTTAATGCGTAATTCAAACGACTCATATACATTTAAATTACATTAAAAGTATATATACCATATATATATGGTATATATATACCATCTCTAGCCTCAAATCTGCAGGTGGCGTAGTTTAAAGTAACTTACTACTTCAACCAGGTGTCACCTCTCAGTGTCTACTCTCTGTGTCATCTCTCCCTGAAGCCCATCAACTTCCATCTCTCTGCCTCTGCACTACCACTTAGTCTGAAGCAACATGAAAATATTACTGTTTATAAATATACAAATATGTACATAGTTCACATTTTTTATGGTCTTCAGTTTTCCCATGGAATTATAATAACAGCGAAAGCTGCTCTGTTTACAAAGTTATCCCATCCTTCCTTGTGACAAAAAAGTCACCTGATCAAAATGCATTCTGTAAGAAACTGACAGTTTTTTCTTTTTTCCTCATATTCCTCATCAAATGACTGATGCAAAAAAAAGAAGGAAAACATTGGGACATCATTCATTGATAGTCAACTCACCTCCGCTTTTGCTCATCAACTTTCATCTCTCCCAGTAACTGTTGTTCCGCTTTGTCTAGACAAACAAACCATGTCTTTTAATCACTAAAAAAACTGTTATTATAATTCCATGGGGAAACTGAAGACCATAAAAAATTTGAACTATGTACATATTTGTACGTTAATAAACAGTAATGTTTTCATGTTGCTTCAGACTAAGTGGAGCGGAGTGCAGAGGCAGAGAGATGGAAGTTGATGGGCTTCAGAGAGAGATGTCACAGAGAGTAGACACTGAGAGGTGACACCTGGTTGACGTAGTAAGTTACTTTAAACTACCCCACCTGCAGATTTGAGGCTAGAGATGGCAACACCGAGCAGCAAGCTGTGTGTGTCCGTTATTTAGCTAAAGGGAGTGTGAAGGAGGCCTTTATTGTGTCGACGTGATATAAAATGCATCAGACCTTCGGTAAGTATCACCTTTTCCAATTGAGTCCATCTTAGTTCTGCTTTAGGCACAACTGATCCAACGTCACTCAACACACATGTCAATAAAAACTACTTTTAATGTGATTTTGAATGTATATGAATCGTTTGAATTACGCAATAACTTTATTACTTTGACATGTTAACTAAAACAGCAAGAAATATTATAAATATAAATGTATTTATTTGTACAAGTAGGAAAATAATTGTACAGTCTATTACCCCAGATCATTGTTAGTAACATTCCAATAATACACGTTGCCTAGAAAGTGTTGTTTCAACAGTTAAGGTTTATGTTTTAATTTTGGTTAAAAAATATTTGATCTGAAACTTATTTGTACTTATTTATCAATAAAGATCCACTGTATGTGTTTATTTACTGTAAATGGTCAATTTCCCCAGTATTAGGTTGAAATAAACTATAAAGACTGTAAGTGTGTCAAAATTAATTCAAGTTGATTACTTTAAAATAAAAAAACAACATTAAACAAGTCATGTGATTGAATTATTAGCCTAATATATTTTCAAAATGACGTGAACTGTAATAATAAATATTTATCCATTGTTTTTTGTGTTAATCCACATAATATTTAGATTTTTATCAGTGGATTGGATCATAAACAGCCCATAATAATGCACCTGACAACATATACTGCATTTCTAGCTGCTCTCAACTGTTTGTTCATTAAGTGTTAAATATAAACCTTGTCAAATTAGCACCTTACACTTTAATTTATGAGCCATTGGCAATATATTTTAAATTTCTTTTTCTGTCTTCATCTCAGGTTCAACAGAGTATTTTACACCTTGTATCTCCAGACGTCTGAAGAAGGTAAAGACACGTTTCTGCTCAGAGTATTTATTAAAGAATTATAAATGACATTTTCAAACTATTACACGGATGATTTCCACGATGGACTTCGTTGTTCCGAATCCGAGCAGTTTCTCTCCGGCGTGGACCCTCAACGCTCCAGGAAATATTCGGGGATCTTCCGTCAGATTCCAACTCTGCTCCTCAAATTGACTTTGAGGAGTTGATGAAACTCCTCGATGAAGTCGAGGCCCTGGAGTCACCGGTGCTGTCGGAGAACACTGTCGGGCAGAACTATCCGGTCCAGACAGGAGGGAGATGGATCGACGGTGGCGCCCCCCCCCCCCACCCGGGGTTCTGGGTGCAGCTTCCACCGATGATGATTCATCCCTTCATACATGGAAACACGTACGAACAACACGTTGTTTTCCAACAGCAGGACAGTGGCTGATCAACTGTCAACTGTTGATGTAGTAGCTGTTCATGACCTTCTTCGTGTTTGTGTCTCCAGAATGTTCCAGCAGTGCCAACCATGAACCCTCTCGCCTTTTTGTAAGTGTCACACAAGTTTTGTCTCCTTTTTGTACATTTTTTAATATTAATTCTGATTCTAAATATCATTTTTCTATCTCATTCCAGCAACAACCCACACTTAACTCATAACATAGATCTAATGGCAATGATCTGATGTTCCACCAGATGCTGTGGGGCCAGAAAACCCTATGTCAAGAGACCACCGAACGCCTTCATGGTGTTCATGAGGGAGAACAGGGAGAAAGTGAAAAACACGATGAAGCCTGAAGATGCAGAGGCCAACACCCTCCTGGGGCACATGGTGAGTGTCTAAAACACAGCCAGATTTGTACAAGTCCGAAAAGCTCTTGTTTGACGACCTGTTTTCCTGTTTATACAGTGGCGGAAGTTGTCGTCGCAGGACAAGGATTTCTACTATCAGATGATGAAGATCCTAAGGAGGAAATAAAAGTCATTGACACATTTGTGGATCAACAGTTCAAAGGGATGGAAGTGAAAGATGATACGAACCTTGAAAAGCATCTACTAGCTGTTCAGACTGACGTTCAAACTAAGCTTGTGAGACTGACGCCAGAAATGGAATCAGGAGCGGCGGGTCATCTGCTCGACCTTCACCACCGGCAGATTTATATCCACCTCCAGGATCTTCTGCAGGAGAGCAGCAGCACCCAGAACAGCACCAAAAAAGGAATATGATTAAAAACAAGATTCCATTTTCAGGTTTCATGGTAAATGGATAATTAAGTAAATACAAAACAGAAAATAGACATTTCTTCTCAACAAAAACAACTTTTACCTCATGTTTAGTTATTCTTATTTTATGAAAAAAAACATTTGGATCTTCAATCGGTTCTAATTTGTTGTGTTCCTGTTTGGTTTCTCTACTTAAAATTGAAAATGAAGTAATTTTACATTTTTAATCTATGTTTGCTGCAGCCAAATGATGTAAAAATGTGTAATAGATACATAAAAACTTTTTACCGAATACGATCTTTCCTCACATGTTCTTTTCGAGCTTCTCAATGATTATTAATAATAATGATCTTTATGGACATAACACGTTTCAGACTGAGAGTAGCGACATTATTCTTTAAATAATAGTAAAAAACAAACATTATTTAACAATAAGAAACAGCACCAAAAACATTAATATAATAAAAAACAAGATTTAATTAAGTAAATTGGGTTTAGACTTTGGCGTCACACCGAGGTACTGCCCCCTGCTGGACACCATTTGAAAAACAAAACGGAAAACTACTCCTAAATAAGTTGTTTTCGAGTAATAATGCAAAATTCAATTACAATCGCTGTTTATTAACTAACCTTTATCTACTAGGTTCTGATGGGCGAAAAATTAGGTGAAATAAGGCGGCATTAGCTTAGCTACATGCTAACGTCATGCTACAGAGGTTGGATTAAATAAACGAATAAGCTTCGAAAATAATAAGCCAAATTGATAGATTTATTAAACCATATCGACGATAGTGAGATGTTTATTTCCCCGTGTAGCGACACAAGGATCTCAACAGGATAAAAAGGTTGTCGTGGTCAACGTTGACAAGTGTAATGGCTCGTTTTAGTGTTAGCCGCGTGACAAGTACAACCTTGAATCAAAAACTTCGAAGAGAAGGTAACAAACAAATCTTTTAAGAAATGAAACAAATAAACAACAAAAAACGGTCACTCACGGAACATCGAGTCCTCACCGATGTACGAAAACATGACGGCGATGACACCTGCAAGTGGACGAACGCTCGCTTCTGATTGGCTGACACCTGAACCTGCGTCAATGATGACGTACACGAGGCCTTTAATGCGTCTTTATCGAAGCGATATAAAAGGTAATTTCCACCTGGATTTACCGTATTTCGCATCGGACCTTCGGTAAGTATCACCTTTTCCAATTGAGTCCATCTTAGTTCTGCTTTAGCCACATTTTTGCTAACAATCCCACAACTGATCCAACGTCACTCAACACACACGTCAATAAAAAATACTTTTAATGTAATTTAAATGTAAATGACTCGTTTGAATTAGGCAGTAACTTAATTACTTTGACATGTTAATTAAAACAGCAAGAGATATTATAAATATAAATTTATTTATTTGTACAAGTAGTACAATTATTGTACAGTTTATTACCACAGATCATTGTTAGTAACATCACAATAATACACGTTTCCTAGAAAGTGTTGTTTCAACAGTTAAGGTTTATGTTTTAATTTTGGTTTAAACATATTTTATCTGATCAATAATCTGTTGTACAGATGATTTCAACAATGGACCTCGTCACTATCGATCTGAGCAGCTTCTCGTCCGAGTGGACTGATCCCAGCACGGAGTCGGACACAGTCCACTCCACGTTCCTGTCCATGATCGGGGACCTTCCGTCTGCTCCTGATTTGGACTCTGCTGCTCAAGACGATCTGCTCTTGCTCAAACTCATTGAAGAGGTTGATGTCGAGCAGTTAGAGAAAGACTTGACCTCAGAGTTCAAGATGACGACGGCCCCTGAAACCCACCCCTTCCAATGTGGAGCCACGACGGTTCCATCGTTTGGACGAGTGCTGTCAGAGAACACACTAAGGCACTACCATCAAGTCCCAGCTGGGTTGACTTGGGTCAACAGTGGAGTCCCCCCAGGGTTCTGGGTTCAGCCGCGACCAGCTGTGGAAGTCATGAGCCCGCTCGTCTTTTTGTTAGTGTCACACATGTTCATATCCAACTCCACGTCTTAAATATCGTCTTGAAATTAACTTTCCTTTTCATTCTAGCAACAATCAGAACATCCAGAAGACCTCCAGCCGCGCTCCTTCTCCGCCTCAGGCCTGCTCTTCCACGTTAGTCCTCACGTTTGATTCATCTAAATGCACACTTAACTCATAACATAGATCTAATGGCAATGATATGATGTTCCACCAGATGCTGTGGGGCCAGACCGTACGTCAAGAGACCAGCGAACGCCTTCATGGTGTTCATGAGGGAGAACAGGCAGATGGTAAAAAACACCATGAAGCCGAAAGATAGTGCCGAGACCAACACCATCCTGGGGCACATGGTGAGTGTCTAGAACACAGCCAGATTTGAACAAGTCCGAAAAGCTCTTGTTTGACGACCTGTTTTCCCTGTTTCTACAGTGGCGGAAGTTGTCGTCTCCAGACAAGGATTTATACTATGGGATGGCAAAGGATGAGAGAAGAATCCACGCCGAGAAACACCCAGACTGGTCGGCGGGCAATAATTATGTAAATAACTTTATTTTCTCTCTTTCTCTTTTGGTAAGTGTTTTGTTAATCTTTTTGTTTCTCTGTGTGCAGGGAAGGAAACAAGAGGGAGAGAAAGAAGAAGAATCTTATCATCTAAAGCCGCCGTTTTAACTGCTGTACATATGTTGAGTGTAAATAAATTATTTTTAATCAAAAAGTCTTTTTGAATGCAGCAGATGATGTTGTCTACATCAGGGCTCGACAACCTTTATTGTGTAAAGAGCCATTTACGGGTCGTGTCCCGCCAAAATAAAACTCTGTTTGACGGATAAACTGAATCCTAAAAAGCTAATAGTCCTATAAAGTATATTTTACAAAAACAGGAAAACTTATTAAACTTATTAAATTTGAAGGAACACTTGCAGGATATGAGAAATTGTCCCTTTCTCTTGTCCCTTGATTTTAAAAATGAAACGCAAGACAATCCGTTCTCTTTTCTAAAAAAAAAAAAAAGTCCACCCTTTATTCCAAACATTTTTAATTTAGAAAAAACATAAGTATTTTCAAATATTTACAATGTACAAGTTGCCTTGTAAACAATACACAACATTTGCAAATATTATATTAAGAAATATACACTTTTATTTTCAAATATCATCCCTTAAAAATATTGTGGCCACATGAGCAAGAACATAAATTAATTACAATTTCAAGGGATTAATCTGCAGTATTTATTGGAATTTGGAATGATAATTTTAAAGAAGAAAACATGAGTAGGGGACACTTTGATTTCTCTTAACGTATCGTTCAGAATACTTTTCACCGTCTGTCGGTCCTCCCTGGAGATGTTTGTCTTGAGTTTCAGTAGAGCGGACACGCGTTTTTCACTGGAAAGAAATGGACACGATTCGATAAATGACAGGTTATTCTAAAATGGCATCGATCTTTTGGTCTGGACTTTATACTCGTCCTGATAAAGTGGGGATACGAGGAGGCCAGTGTGACGACTTGCATCTGTATGGCCGGAACATCCTGGAGGCTCAACACTCCCGCAATCATGTCCAGGTATTCCTTCAGCCAGTTTTCTTTGGACCCCTGCACACACATGTTTTAATAAGCTTTTAATTATCTCTTTGAAAAGTTAAATTAAATGTTTTTTTTATATTGAAAAGTTGAATTTATTTTAATTGAAAAATCTTTTTCAATAATTAGTATATTTAAAGGTAAGTAAGTAAGTAAGTGTTATTTGTAAAGCGCTTTTCGAGGCTAGACCATGAATAGCTCTTAAAGTAAGAACCAGAAATTTCAAATTGATCTTGAAAGAAACTGGCAGCCATTGAGAAACTGACAGCCATTGAAGAGTTTTAAGGATTGGAGAAATGTGAGTTCTTCTACTAGAGTGGGTCAGAATTCTTACAAAAATGTATTGCATGAAACCAAACACACCCTGTTTCATTTTACAATATCGGTTTTCATGGCATCAATCATAATGTCATCAGCAAAGGGACAATGAAATCCCGCGAGATTCTGGCGATAACTGAGGACGAGAGGATACACTCAACATATAAAGGTCATTTATATTATAGTTCAATTGGTAGCCTTTTAAATAACTATAAATATAATGAATGTTTATGTTTTGTTTAGGCTACGATTAAAAATAAAAAAAGAAATCAGAAAATGTATTTTTGAATTATTGGAATTAAAATATCAAACTCTACAGTAAAAAAACAATTAATTAATTTTGAAAGTATTCAAAAAATTGTAACCACAAAATCAACCTTTCGATATATACACATTATTGAATTCAATTATTTAAAAGAAACAATTAAATGCTTAAACAACAACATTTCAATAAAAACAAGTTTAAGGTTAAATTCAACATATTCTAATGTCACTGAACTACGTCCATAGTTTCACCACAGTTTCTCACCTGATCACTGAACCAACGTTGTAAAGTGTCGGCGTCGCTCGTCACTCTGTCGAAGGCCTCCTGCTGCTGAGCCCGACTCCTCAGCTTCACGTCTCCCTTCAGCAGCCGTCTGACGTATTCCACCGTCACCTCCTGGTGCAGCTGTCCGATCAACTCCTGAAGACACGGATCATGAGTCTTAGCTCGTGAAAACCTTTTTTTTTTTAGCTCTTTTTTATTACCTGGTGAGAAGATTCAGGGGATGATCATCTTGTCGAACGTTGACGAGTGCAGCCAATCGTGGGTTCCAAGCTTTCTGTGGTTTGGCTGGGGCGACACAAGTGATGGATTTTTATTTTGATCACCTGTACGTCTGTTATTGACACTCACCTTGAGCGCCTGGTGGACCGGGCTCAGTAGGAACTGGTGCGCCGATTGTTTCATGTCGGCCAGGACGCTCATGCATCTCTCTCGAACGTCGTCCAGGATCATGGAGCTCTTCTTCAAAATAACATCCCTGCAGACACATGACAGTTGAGTCACATGACCACCTCGCGGTCACACCCTGAAGTCGGAGGCTCCACCTGAATTGTTGAATCCATCCGAGGTTGGCTTTGATGAACGGTTTTCTGCTCCACTTGTTTTGCTTCATGACGTCCTCCTGGAAGTCCTTGAAACTAAAACATTAATTCATTTGAATCTTTTTTCTTTTGACGTGAGAGACGTTACCTGCACAGCGAGTCGCAGTTATACACTGGACCTTCTCTCTATCACCCACGACCATTCCCGCTGAGGTCAGCATTCCGTTGATGAGCTGAAGTGTGAAAATGAAGTCATGGTTTGAAACGTTACCGCTACTAGATTTAGCCAAAAGAATCCTTTTTTTTCAAATACCTGAATGATGTCATAGGACATGGTGAAGCTTCCGTCCTTCTTTGTCGGCTCGCTTTTCCACGATTCCCTCGCTTCCGCCAGGACTTGACTGATGAACGTCGTCATCTCTGCCTGATCAAACCAAAAAAAGCTTGATACGTTATCAATCACGAGTTATGATTAAATCCTACAATCTTAGGTGTATAAATAGAAAAGTGTTAAAGATCAACCGAGACATCTTATCTATAAAAACATTTGTTCCAAAGGTTGTTAAAGTCATAATACGTAAGTTTGAAAAAAAAAATGTTGGCTCCCCCTGTGTCAGAAAAATATAACTGCAATGCTGTCAAATCAGTCAACCATGCCTGTTCAAAATGACAACAATCGAACAGAAAATACATTTGAAAAAAAAAGGTTTTAAGAAAGAACTTTTTTTTAAATACTTTTTTAATTTGTAGGTATTTTAACTGTGTATTGTTTTGTTGTTTAAGCGCTTTGTGACCCTGGTTTATGGAATAGGGAAATTCAGATTTTTTAATTATTGGAATCAAAATATCAAACTCTATATGTAAAAAAAAAAATTCATTAACTGTGAAAGTATTTTTAAAAATGTATTAAATAATTCAATAACTTTGTGTAGTTTTGTCTCTCAGGACAAACCTGATGATGAATGAATAATGAATGGAAATTACTTTTGTCTTGCCCATCAAAGTTGTCTTCAATGAAACGATTCACTAGTTACTAAATTAAGTCATATTGTAAGGGGTGGAGTCAATTTATACAACTTATATTTATAATAAACAAATGGTAAATTACATGTTTTTTCTTGTCTTGGCCACCTGAAACAAAATAACAATGCTTGGAAAATGTTTGTTTTTTTATCTTATTCTTCAATAATGTTTTACAAGCTTATATTACTGTGTAGTTAATGTGTAAATATACCTGTTGTTTGCTCAGGTACTGCTCCTGCAGCGACGCCACCATGTGGTCAGGCAGCAGACTTCCTAGACCTTCAAAGTTGATCTCTGGCGCCAAAAGAGGGTTCTTAAACAGTCTTATAGAATAAGAAGATTATATTGATAAATATAAAATCACTTTAATTTCCAGTTAAAAACAAAGAAGGAAGTTCAAGGTAGGAATAGCATTGGTGGGGAGTTGGACGGGCAACTTACCCAGGATAATAGTCAGTGACCCATTGCAGCAGGAACTTGCAGTCCTCATCCCCCAGCCCGAACTCTGCAATCTCCTCCAAGCCTTTGCTCATTTACTGGTGGTACAGCTCGGCATAGAACTGACAGATGTCCATCTCCGGAGGGTAGCAGCTCTTGACCACCTTCACGACCGTCAGCAGGTCCTCCTTCATCTGCAGGCCCATGCTGTGGATCTTCGCCTGGAGGCAGTTCTGCTTCACCGGACTGCTGAGACCGACGGGTTCTCCATTCGCTCCTCCACCAGGCTGGTGAGCACTTGGTCGTGTTGTTGCCTCCATCTGCTCTGCCTCCAGGATGGCGCCGACCCGGCCATTTGATCCACCAGTTGGTCCTGCTCCTCCTGCAGCTGGACTGCTTTCACGGCGGACACTAACACGGCCGCTTCTTGTTCCCCCTTCAGAGACTCTTGGTCTATATGGTCTGGATCACGAGAGTCTCCAGGATTTTCTGGTCCGAAACAAGCTTGAGGACTTTTTTGTCTTCCTCTGATTGACCAAACAGAAGCTTCTCTTTGTCCACCAGCTGAAGTGCTGCCTCGTAAAAGTGAGATTGCTCCAGGTCTTGGTCAAAAGAGACGACTGGAAGAGAAACAAATAAGTGGTTAGATATTGAGCGTTCCTTCTGACCTTTGCTGACTGGCCATATTTTGGGGAACCTCCAACCTCCGGCTGGGCTTCCCTCTGGGATCGGTGGCACGTGTGACGCCGCTGACCTTGACCGGAGCCTCATTCAAGCCGTTTGCTCTGCAGGAAAACCATAATACAGCGTTTAAATGACAAAAGGGTTTTTTCCATTCATACATGATTTTTTCTTACACTTCTGAATATTTTAAGATGCTGAACAATCATTTTTAAGAACAAAAAAACCCATTATTTGCCATTTTTTAACCTCATCTAGAGCCTGATATTTAATTATTGGCACTAAACTGACAAACATTATCAACTTCAACTTCTATCCTCAGCCAGATTTTATGTTAAAATACATTTACATTTACACAGAAATTCAAAACACATTGTTAACGCAAACATCCTACTCACCAGATTTGTTCGTTTTGAGAGGATTCTCTTCCAAGCAGCCTTTGGCTGATGTGAGCTCCTGGAAGTTACAGTCGGGGAAATAACTCTCTGGTCCTCTGAGCGTTGGAGGATTTCTGAGGCTACAGGCTCCTCCCACTTTCCTCCCACCCCTTGCGTGCACACACCCACGCACTCATCGTACTTTCACCTTCACTTTTGTCTCGTTGTTTGCACAAGCATGCTTCTAGTTTTCATGCGGCACCTTCATTCCAGGGCAGCAACATTTGGATGACTTTGCCAGGTGTTATTGTGAATAAAGGTCACAATTTAAATCCAAGTCAAAGTTTCAGGTCAAACAAAAATTCAATTAATTAATTTCATGCAAGGTCAATAAAAAAACTTTTTTTTCAAGATATCTTTGCATTTATTTTCCTTATTATTTTTGATTTATCTTCGTTTTAGCTTCATGTCATTTTATTACTTCATTTTCATTCAAATTTCGTTTTTTATATTGAGGGGCATTTTTATCCGTCTGAGACTCGGTTTAGAGCCTCTACCCTCAAAGAAGTTAACCTTGACTTGACTTTTCACTTTGATTTAAAAACACTAGTTCAAATTCCCGTTCTGGAGACTCTAATTATCTCCATGAACAAAATAAAAATCAAATCATAGCTTTTTATCCATTATATTGTAAATCTAAATAAACAAGGATCAAAAATGAATGATTTGAAAATTATACCTTCAGGGTAATATTATAATCATAGTTATTATATTCAAAAGTTAATACATCTAAAATGCACTTTTTATTTTTATTTGACCGAAAAAGAGAAAATATTGTGTATGAAAATATATATTTATTGACTAGTTTCAGTGCTGGAGAAGCTAATAATATGTAGCGGGTCCCAGCAGGGCCTTCGCTGACAGATATGATAATCCTGGAATTACAATGGACATGAACGACACCGGACCACAAGTGCTCATGAACCAAGTCTCTTGGATTATCTTTATTCACATATTTTCATTAAACTGCAATCGTGACTCTTCCTTTGTTCTTTTTCTTTTGCATTAGCAATGGTTTAAAAACCACTTTCAAAGTACATTTACATAAATGTCAATTTTACAATTTTCCTTTGAAAACAAACCATGTCTTTTAATCACTAATCATTTTCTTGTTATCAATCATTCCTTCACTTCCAACATACACCCTTCATTCTTTCATCAAGAATAATAATCGTACATTATGTACAGTAGATGCCATAAGTGAACACTTAATAAAACAAAATGAATCTCTTTTGCAGTTTAACTCGCCAAAACTGTATAACATATTTATTTCTGCGCGTGCTTTCAACCAGGGCGGCTCCTATAACTGGTCTGAACTTGCAGTCATGCTAGCATGCTACATATACTCCACACAATACTTTTCACACTTCATAGCACACAAATGCACAATTCAGACTCACACACCACACACACACGACCATTTTAACATATTAAATATTACCGCACAAAAGTCAAGGAGTCAAAAGAAAAATACACACAGAAGCATTTAACTACGGCCACGGACGCCATTTTAGTAATCGCCACGATCATGAACCGCAGCACTTTCTATGTTCACACACATAACTGTCATATCAAAAATCCTTATAAACAGTTTAAAGTAAGAGGAATTAAAGAAAGAGTTCTTAACCAACCTGGAATTACAATGGACATGAACGACACCGGACCACAAGTGCTCATGAACCAAGTCTCTTGGGTTTCACTTGTGCGAAGTATTGCCATGAATACCGTCGCCCGCAAGTGCTGCCACCTTGTGTCCGTTTTCTGCATGGCATTGCACATTTATCTTTATTAAAAAAAAAAGGTAAAAAAGGTAAAACTTTATTGATCCCTCAGGAGGTCTCCTTTGGGAAATTGTTTTTTACCAATAGCCAGCAATTTTTCATAAACAATAAAAAATAATACATAAAAAATAAAATAAGAAGAACATAAAGAGGAAGAACAAGATGACACAATCTAAGTCTAAAGACAAAGACAAAGGACATAGGTCAAGGAAAGAAAAACAACAAAGACAAAGATACAGAGACTAACATGGAACAGAACATCCAGATACTTTCACTCCAGTCCTGCCCCCGAACTCAGAATTGTACAATTTAATAGCCCGAGGGATGAATGAGTCCCTGAGTCTATTTGTTTTGCACCTGGGTAGGAGCATTCGTGCACTCATTCTGCTTCTCTGCTCACTGATGACAGTGTTCAGAGGATGACTGTCATCATCCATGATGGACAGTAGTTTGTTCAATGATATCCTCTCAGCAACTGTCACCAGTGAGTCCAGCTTCATTCCAACCACAGAACCAGCCCTCCTGATCAACCTGTCCAACCTGTTGACACTCCTCTTGGACACATTTCCACCCCAACACACCACAGCATAGAACAGGACACTGGCCACCACAGACTGGTAGAACATGCAGAGGAGCTTCTTGCAGATGTTAAATGATCGAAGCCTCCTCAGAAAGTACAGTCTACTCTGAACCTTCTTATACACATGGTCTGTGTTGCAGGACCAGTCCAGTTTACACACCGAGGTACTTATAGTTGTCCACTATCTCCACCTCGTCGCCTCTGATGGACACTGGACGTGGCTTTGTCCTGGACCTCCCGAAATCCAAGACCAGCTCCTTGGTTTTTGAGGTGTTCAGCTGCAAGTGGTTCCTCTCACTCCAGTCCACAAAGTCACATATCAGACTCCTGTACTCGTCTTCGCTGTTGTCCCTGATGCATCCAACAATGGCAGTGTCGTCAGCATACTTCTGGACGAGACTCAGCTCTGAGTTGTAGCAGAAGTCTGAAGTGTAGATGGTGAAGAGGAGAGGGGCCAGTACTGTCCCCTGAGATGCTCCTGTACTGCACACCATAGTGTCAGACTTGATGTCCTTCAGCCTGACATACTGTGGTCGATCAGTAAGATAGTCCGTAATCCAGGAGACCAGACCAGGGTCCACATGCATCTTAGTCAGTTTGTCCTGGTGTGAGTGGGTTGGATAGTGTTGAAGGCACTAGAAAAGTCCAGGAACAGGATTCTCACTGAACCGCTTCCTTTATCCAAGTGGGAGTAGGTCCGATGCAGGAGGTGAAGGATGGCATCTTCCACACCAACTGCTGGCTGGTAGGCAAACTGCAGGGGGTCTTGCGCGTGCTGGACTTGTGGCGTGAGATGTTTGAGGACCAGCCGCTCCAGTGTCTTCATCAGCTGCGAAGTCAGTGCCACCGGTCTGTAATCGTTCAGCACACTCGGTCGGATCTTTTTAGGGACTGGAATGATACAGGAAGTCTTCCACAGAGTTGGTACTTTCCCCAGCCGTAGACTGAGGTTGAAGACATGCTGGAGTGGCTCAGCTAGTTCAGCAGCGCAGGTCTTTAGCAGTCGAGCAGACACCTTATCAGGACCAGCAGCCTTCCCTGGACGAATCCTCCGAAGTACATCCTGTACCTGGAGTGAGGTGAAGCTGGGAAGTGGTTCTGTGGAGCTGGGGGGGGCACAAGAAGGTGGGGCAGGTCCTGAGGCGGGCAGCAGTGAGGGTGAGGTGACCTGCTCAAACCTGTTGAAAAAGTTGTTCAGTCCATTTGCCTCATCCACCGTGTCCACTGCAGTCAGAGAGGCCTTGGTCTTGTGTCCAGTGATGGTTTTAACACCATCCCAGACCTCTCTTATTTCTTCTCGGCTCAGCTTCTCCTCCAACCTCCTCCTGTAGGTGTCCTTTGCCTCCTTCAAGCATCGCTTCACCTCCTGCTGAGCTGACCTCATGGCGTCCCTGTCTCTGCTCCTGAATGCCACTTTCTTCCTGTTAAGGACATCCTTGACCTCCTTTGTTACCCACGGTTTATTATTAGGGTAACAGCGGACAGTCTTAGTAGGGGCGACAACGTCCAAGCAGAAATTTAAATAATCTGTTAGACAGTGTGTCTGTCCCTCGATGTCCTCACCATGAGACCTCAGCAGCACATCCCAGTCTGTTGTTTCAAAGCAGTCTCTGATGGCGTCCTCCACAGCTGGTGTCCACTTTCTGATTGTCTTAGTGGTCACAGTCTGTCTCTGCACCAGAGGAGTGTACTGTGACTGAAGGTGGACCAGGTTGTGATCGGACCTTCCAAGTGGAGGAAGAGGTTTGGCTCTGTAGGCGTCCTTCAAGTTGGAATAAAGAAGGTCAATTGTCCTGTTATTCCTGGTGGGACAATCCACGGCCTGATGGAAAGTAGGCAGAGTAGAGTCCAGGTTGGCATGATTAAAGTCTCCAGAGATGATGATAAACGCGTCAGGATGTTGATTCTGAAGTCGAGCTGTCATTGTGTGGATCTTCTCACAGGCAGATGCAGCCGCAGCGCTCGGAGGAATGTAGACACACAGCGCGATCACGTGACTGAGCTCACGCGGTAGATAATATGGACGCATGCTGACAGCCAACAGTTCTAAATCTTGACAACAAGAGACTTTCTTTACAGTAACGTGTCCCGGGCTACACCAGCGTTTATTCAGGTACATGATCAGACCTCCTCCTCTGCGCTTCCCACACGCGCGCGCGTCTCTGTCCGCTCTGACGGTGCTGAAACCAGGCAGATCCACGTGTGAGTCCGGAGTCAGTTGAGTGAGCCACGTCTCCGTGAAGATCAACAAGCTGCTCTCTCTGTAGATCCGCTGGTTGTTGAGGGCAGACAGCTCGTCGATCTTATTCGTCAGTGAATTGACGTTCCCCATCGTGATCGTTGGGATCGTTGGTCTGTGACGTCTCCGATTGTCCGATAGCTTAGCCTTTAGCCTCCTCCCTGCCCGACAGCCTCTGTAACGGCGCTGAAGTTCGATCGGGATCTTGTGGCGATCTCCAGCCCGTGCCATTGACTTCAGCGACAGTAGATCCTCTCTTGAGTAAACAAGACGATTCTTTCCATGTTCAAAAGTATCCATTTAAAAAGATTATAGTAAAAAAAATAATAAAAAACAGAAAATTATAGAAATTGCTGCGGAGCTACTGGAAGAGGCAGCCGTCCTCGTCGGCGCCTTTAATGATACAGATGATTACACCCTCTTAGTGGGACTAAACAACAAACCAAAAAGTGACAGAAAACATTATATAATAATATCTAAACAAAACACTTTTGTGAGTATCACAAATACATTTAAAATCTCACCAAGGATGAAAACTAGATTTGTTAAAATGAATGATGAATATAGTTAAATATAATCTTTATGTCAACAATTTAAATAATACATATCTATATCAATTTAAAAGAGCCAATACTATGATAAAAAGTGGGTTTGTATCCAGACATTTATACTCAACAGTGTCAAAGGTCGAGCCTGGGAGCAGGAAGTTGATGCAGATTTGACAGACAGTCATTGTTGAGAGAGAGAGGCAGGCGATGAGAATCACTGCGTGAGGAAGGTAACGTTAGCCGACAACAACTTGTTAAATATATCATTTGGATTTTGATTTGAGTGGAACTCCTGTATAACTCCTAGATGGATATCAGAAAGTCCGCAGCAGGGATAAAGCAATGAGGAATGAGAGGTAAGTGAAGTCCTAGCTAGCTAGACAACATAAGTGTGTCTTAAGTTAATGCTAAGTTAACTTTAACGTCATTCCTTCTATCAATATGTGAATAAAGATAATCCAAGAGACTTGGTTCATGAGCACTTGTGGTCCGGTGTCGTTCATGTCCATTGTAAGTAAGTAAGTAAGTGTAACCGGATGGTTATTTTTGGTTTGTTATGAAAATTATTGTTTACATTCTCTTGGTCTCCACTCCCTACGCAGGCCAATTAGTTAATGAGGGCGGGCTTTAACTATAAAGTCAGTGAGTCACTCAGTCTTTCCCTCTCCTGTGTCGTGACGGTCGGCGTTCTGGGACGTGCGTGGTCCTGTTCTCCGCTATTGGGGATGTGCAGATACTATGCCCCGCCTTGCCTCTTTGTGTTTAGTTTGGGTTAGTTAGTCTGTTCGCTATACAGTTATTTAGGTTTGGTTCAACTTTGAGACTAGTATATTGTGTTAATGTGTTTATTTCCTGTGGTTCTTTTGTTTGGGTTTAGCACTTTGTTTCAGTTTTTCCGAGTAGCGATGTGTTCAACTGAAGTAGTGTTCATAATTGTCATTTCTGTCCAGTCAGTGTGTGGTTTTTGTTGAATACTAATGTGTTTTTGGTTTTCCCTTTATTTCGGTTATAATTACTAACTGTGTTTTGTTGATTGCAATTATGATTATTTGGGGACTACGTCAGTTGTAAGGCATTCGCTGCCCTGTCTGGCTAAACATTAAACTATATTTTCTGGTACTTGTGTTTGTGCCTGTATTCATTTGTCGGAGGTTTCTACGCGCAGGGTCGTGGGTTTAAATCTTTAGGTGCAAGGTCTAAGGTGGCGTTGTTGGGTACTGATTAACACCAGTCCACCGTTACTCCCCGGGCTAGTGTAAAGAATCGGTTACATAAGTAAGTAAGTAATTCTTATTTGTATAGCGCTTTTCCAGACCAGGGTCACAAAGCGCTTAAACAATCAAAACAATATTCAATAAAGTATATATTTTAAAGATCAAGATAAAACTGATAACACAACAGGAGTTCCAGAAAATCAAGGAAAAGCCTGAACAAATAAAAACGTCTTAAGATGTTTATTTAAGGAGTCAGTAGACTCCATCAAGCACAAAGAGAGAGGAAGATTGTTCCAAAGCTTAGGAGCAACAGCCTGAAAAGATTTCTCTCCTCTGGTTCTGAACCTTGTGCGAGGAACCATAAGTAGATTCTGATCCACAGACCTCAGAGCCCGAGCTGGGGTGTAAGGCTGGATCAGATCAGTGATGTAAGGAGGAGCCTGACCATGAATAGTTCTGAAAGTAAGAACCAGAATTTTAAAGTTTATCCTAAAAGAAACTGGAAGCCAGTGAAGAGTTTTAAGGATCGGAGAAATGTGAGTTCTTCTACTTGAGCGGGTTAGAATTCTCGCTGCAGAGTTCTGAATCAACTGCAGGCGAGACAGCTCCTTCTTGTTAAGACATGAAAACAAACTGTTACAATAGTCCAGACGAGAAGAAACAAACGCATGGATTACAAGCAACAATTTCCTAAGTTTAGAGATTTTTCTCAGTTGAAGGAAATAGTTTCTGGTTCCAGGATTATATCTGTCAGCGAAGGCCCTGCTGGGACCCGCTACATATTATTAGCTCCTCCAGCACTTAAACTAGTAAATAAAAATATATTTTCAAACACAATATTTTCTCTTTTTCGGTAAAATTAAAAGAAAAGAAAAAGTGCATTTTATGTATGATGTATTCATATATTTAATTTAACTTTTCAAAGAGATAATTAAAAGCTTATTAAAACATGTGTGTGCAGGGGTCCAAAGAAAACTGGCTGAAGGAATACCTGGACATGATTGCGGGAGTGTTGGGCCTCCAGGATGTTCCGGCCATACAGATGCAAGTCGTCACACTGGCCTCCTCGTATCCCCACCTCAGGTACCAAAATACAAACTTTATCAGGACGAGTATAAAGTCCAGACCAAAAGATCGATGCCATTTTAGAATAACTTGCCATTTATCGAATTGTGTCCATTTCTTTCCAGTGAAAAACACGTGTCCGCTCTACTGAAACTCAAGACAAACATCTCCAGGGAGGACCGACAGACGGTGAAAAGTATTCTGAACGATACGTTAAGAGAGATCAAAGTGTCCCCTACTCATGTTTTCTTCTTTAAAATTATCATTCCAAATTCCAATAAATACTGCAGATTAATCCCTTGAAATTTTAATTAATTTATGTTCTTGCTCATGTGGCCACAATATTTTTAAGGGATGATATTTGAAAATAAAAGTGTATATTTCTTAATATAATATTTGCAAATGTTGTGTATTGTTTACATGGCAACTTGTACATTGTAAATATTTGAAAATACTTATGTTTTTTCTAAATCAAAAATGTTTGGAATAAAGGGTGGACTTTTTTTTTTTTGCGTTTCATTTTTAAAATCAAGGGACAAGAGAAAGGGAAAATTTCCTATATCCTGCCAGTGTTCCTTCAAATTTAATAAGTTTAATTATTCCCTTGGTCTTCATTTTTTTCCTGTTTTTGTAAAATATACTTTATAGGACTATTAGCTGTTTAGGATTCAGTTTATCCGTCAAACAGAGTTTTATTTTGGCGGGACACGACCCGTAAATGGCTCTTTACACAATAAAGGTTGTCGAGCCCTGATGTAGACAACATCATCTGCTGCATTCAAAAAGACTTTTTGATTAAAAATAATTTATTTACTCTCAACATATGTACATCAGTTAAAACGGCGGCTATAGATGATAAGATTCTTCTTCTTTCTCTCCCTCTTGTGTTTCCTTCCCTGCACACAGAGAAACAAAAAGATTAACAAAACACTTACAAAAGAGAAAGAGAGAAAATAAAGTTATTTACATAATTGTTGCCCGCCGACCAGTCTGGGTGTTTCTCGGTGTGGATTCTTCCCTCATCCTTTGCCATCCCATAGTACAAATCCTTGTCTGGAGACGACAACTTCCGCCACTGTAGAAACAGGAAAACAGGTCGTCAAACAAGAGCTTTTCGGACTTGTTCAAATCTGGCTGTGTTTTAGACACTCACCATGTGCCCCAGGATGGTGTTGGTCTCTGCACTGTCTTTAGGCTTCATCGTGTTTTTCACTTTCTCCCTGTTCTCCCTCATGAACACCATGAAGGCGTTCAGGGTCTCTTGACGTAGGGTGGTTTTTTGCCACAACCACATCAGATCATTGACAACATTAGATCAATTTTATGAGTGAAGGTTGCATTTTTGGAAAAGTAAAAAAAGCGAGAGAACTAACTGGGAAGTGCAGTCAGGAAGAGAAGGAGCGAAGCCGAAGGTCGGCTGGACGTTCTGGTTGTTGCTGGAATGAGATAGAAAAATGATATTTAGAATCAGAATCAAAATTTAAAAATGTACAAAAAGGAGACAAAACTTGTGTGACACAAAAAGGCGAGAGGGTTCAATGGTTGGCACTGCTGGAACATTCTGGAGACACAAACACGAAGAAGGTCATGAACAGCTACTACATCAACAGTTGACAGTTGATCAGCCACTGACCTGCTGTTGGAAAACAACGTGTTGTTCGTACGTGTTTCCATGTATGAAGGGATGAGCCATCATCGATGGAAGCTTCACCCAGAACCCCGTGGGGGCGCCACCGTTGATCCATTTCCCTCCTGTCTGGACCGGATGGTTCTGCCCGACAGTGTTCTGGTCTGCCCCGGTCTATACGACACGGCACCGTCGGGGCTCCACATTGTATTGTCGGATTCGGAACAACACAGTCCATCGTGGAAATCATCCGTGTAATACTTTGAAAATGTAATTTATAATTCTTTAATAAATACTCTGAGTAGAAACGTGTCTTTACCTTCTTCAGACGTCTGGAGATACAAGGTGTAAAATACTCTGTTGAACCTGAGATGAAGACAGAAAAAGAAAATTAAGAATATTGCCAGTGGCTCATAAATTAAAGTGTAAGGTGCTAATTTGACAAGGTTTATATTTAACACTTAATGAACAAACAGTTGGGAGCAGCTAGAAATGCAGTATATGTTGCCAATCCACTGATAAAATAAAAATATTACGTGGATTAACACAAAAAACAATGGATAAATATTTATTATTACAGTTCATATGTCATTTTGAAAATATATTAAGCTAATAATTCAATCACATGACTTGTTTAATGTTTTATTTGTATTTTAAAGTAATCAACTTGAATACATTTTGACACACTTACAGTCTTTATAGTTTATTTCAACCTAATACTGGGGAAATTGACAATTTATAGTAAATAAACACATACAGTGGATCTTTATTGATAAATAAGTACAAATAAGTTTCAGATCAAATATTTTTTAACCAAAATTAAAACATAAACCTTAACTGTTGAAACAACACTTTCTAGGCAACGTGTATTATGGTGATGTTACTATGATCTATCTATAGAATATAAACTAATAACCTGTACAATTATTTTCCTACTTGTACAAATAAATACATTTATATTTATAATATCTCTTGCTGTTTTAATAAACATGTCAAAGTAATTAAGTTAATGCGTAATTCAAACGACTCATATATATTTAAATTACATTGAAAGTATATATATACCATCTCTAGCCTCAAATCTGCAGGTGGGGTAGTTTAAAGTAACTTACTACTTCAACCAGGTGTCACCTCTCAGTGTCTACTCTCTGTGTCATCTCTCTCTGAAGCCCATCAACTTCCATCTCTCTGCCTCTGCACTCCGCTCCACTTAGTCTGAAGCAACATGAAAAGATTACTGTTTATTAATGTACAAATATGTACATAGTTCAAATTTGTTATGGTCTTCAGTTTTCCCATGGAATTATAATAACAGCGAAAGCCACCTGACCAAAAAGCATTCGGTAAGAAACTGACAGTTTTTTTGTTTTTTCCTCATAAGGGAAGTTTTCTATTCCTGCCATCGATATTCAAAATCAAATGAAAACATTGGGACATTATTCATTGATAGTCAACTCACCTCCGCTCTTGCTCATCAACTTTCATCTCTCTCTCACCTCTTCCAGTAACTGTTGTTCCACTTTGTCTAGACATGAAAATATATTTGTTTAAATCTAAAAAAACATATTTTTAGCCATTTTTCTGGTGACAAATACAGAAATGTTTACTTTTTCTCTGGCAACAAAACCAGATTGTTTAGCTGTAGCCATTTTTCTGGTGATAAAACATGATTATTTTAGTCAAATACAAATTAACAAGACAAGTCTACCGTGCTATCTTTCTGTGAAATAAACTTGAATGCTTGGAAGATAAATTAATATGGTTGTCTTGATAGAAGGAATGACGTTAATGCTAACTTAGCATTAACTTAAGACACACTTATGTTGTCTAGCTAGCTAGGACTTCACTTACCTCTCAATCCTCATTGCTTTATCCCTGCTGCGGGCGAATAACTTTCTGATATCCATCTAGGAGTTATAGTTCCCCACAAATCAAAATCAAAATGATATATTTAACAAGTTGTTGTCGGCTAACGTTACCTCTCTCTCTCTCTCTCTCTCTCTGGTTTGTTGTTTAGTCCCACTAAGAGGGTGTAAGAAAGAGAAACGTGCGATGCCATGCAGAAAACGGACACAAGGTGGCAGCACTTGCGGGCGACGGTATTCATGGCAATACTTCGCACAAGTGAAACCCAAGAGACTTGGTTCATGAGCACTTGTGGTCCGGTGTCGTTCATGTCCATTGTAATTCCAGGTTGGTTAAGAACTCTTTCTTTAATTCCTCTTACTTTAAACTGTTTATAAGGATTTTTGATATGACAGTTATGTGTGTGAACATAGAAAGTGCTGCGGTTCATGATCGTGGCGATTACTAAAATGGCGTCCGTGGCCGTAGTTAAATGCTTCTGTGTGTATTTTTCTTTTGACTCCTTGACTTTTGTGCGGTAATATTTAATATGTTAAAATAGTCGTGTGTGTGTGGTGTGTGAGTCTGAATTGTGCATTTGTGTGCTATGAAGTTCAGACCAGTTATAGGAGCCGCCCTGGTTGAAAGCACGCGCAGAAATAAATATGTTATACCGTTTTGGCGAGTTAAACTGCAAAAGAGATTCATTTTGTTTTATTAAGTGTTCACTTATGGCATCTACTGTACATAATGTACGATTATTATTTTTGATGAAAGAATGAAGGGTGTATGTTGGAAGTGAATGAATGATTGATAACGAGAAAATTATTAGTGATTAAAAGACATGGTTTGTTTGTCTAGACAAAGTGGAACAACAGTTACTGGGAGAGATGAAAGTTGATGAGCAAGAGTGGAGGTGAGTTGACTATCAATGAATGATGTCCCAATGTTTTCCTTCTTTTTTTGCGTCTTAGTCATTTGATTTTGAAAACTTTACCGATTTGAGGCTAGATATGGCAACACCGAGCAGCAAGCTGTGTGTGTCTATTATGAAGGGAGTGTGAAGAAGGCCTTTATTGTGTCTTTATCGAAGCGATACGAAATGTAATTTCCACCTGGATTTACCGTATTTCGCATCAGACCTTCGGTAAGTATCACCTTTTCCAATTGAGTCCATCTTAGTTCTGCTTTAGGCACATTTTTGCTAACAATCCCACAACTGATCCAACGTCACTCAACACACGTCAATAAAAACGACTTTTAATTTGATTTTAAATGTAAATGACTCGTTTGAATTACGCATTAACCTAATTACTTTGACATGTTTATTAAAACAGCAAGAAATATTATAAATATAAATGTATTTATTTGTACAAGTAGGAACATTATTGTACAGTTTATTACCACAGATCATTGTTAGTAACATCACAATAAAACACATTGCCTAGAAAGTGTTTTTTCAACAGTTAAGGTTTATGTTTTAATTTTAGTAAAAAAAACATTTGATCTGAAACTTATTCGTACTTATTTATCAATAAATATGATGTATGTGTTTATTTACTATAAATGGTCAATTTCCCCAGTATTAGGTTGAAATAAACTGTAGACTGTAAGTGTGTCAAAATTAATTCAAGTTGATTACTTCAAAATAAAAAAACAACATTAAACAAGTCATGTGATTGAATTATTAGCTTAATATATTTTCAAAATGACATATGAACTGTAATAATAAATATTTATCCATTGTTTTTTTGTGTTAATCCACGTAATAGTTTGATTTTTATCAGTGGATTGGAGCATAAACAGCCCATAATAATGCACCTGACAACATGTACTGCAATTCTAGCTGCTCTCAACTGTTTGTTTTATTAAGTGTTAGATATAAACCTTGTCAAATTAGCACCTTACACTTTAATTTATGAGCCACTGGCAATATTTTTCATTTTCTTTTTCTGTCTTCATCTCAGGTTCAACAGAATATTTTACACCTTGTATCTCCAGACGTCTGAAGAAGGTAAAGACACGTTTCTGCTCAGAGTATTTATTAAAGAATTATAAATGACATTTTCTAACTATTTCACAGATGCTTTCCACGATGGACTTCGTTGTTCCGAATCCGAGCAGTTTCTCTCCGGCGTGGACCGATCCCAGCGAAGAGTTGGACACTGTCCTCTCAACGCTCCAGGAAATGTTCGGGGATCTTCCGTCAGATTCCAACTCTGCTCCTCAAATTGACTTTGAGGAGTTGATGAAACTCCTCGATGAAGTCGAGGCCCTGGAGCCACGAAAAGACTCGACCTCGGGACTTGTCGACACGACAACGTACGACATCAACCCACTACAATGTGGAGCCCCGACGGTGCCGTCGTATAGACCGGTGCTGTCGGAGAACACTGTCGGCCAGATCTATCCGGTCCAGACAGGAGGGAGATGGATCGACGGTGGCGCCCCCCCGGGGTTCTGGGTGAAGCTTCCATCGATGATGGCTCATCCCTTCATACATGGAAACACGTACGAACAACACGTTGTTTTCCAACAGCAGGACAGTGGCTGATCAACTGTCAACTGTTGATGTAGTAGCTGTTCATGACCTTCTTCGTGTTTGTGTCTCCAGAATGTTCCAGCAGTGCCAACCATAAACCCTCTCGCGTTTTTGTAAGTGTCACACAAGTTTTGTCTCATTTTTGTACATTTTTTAATATTATTTCTGATTGTAAATATCATTTTTCTATCTCATTCCAGCAACAACCAGAACGTCCAGCCGACCTCCGGCTTCGCTCCTTCTCTTCCTCAGGCCTGCACTTCCCAGTTAGTTTTCTCGCTTTTTTTACTTTTCCAAAAATGCAACCTTCACTCATAAAATTGATCTAATGTTGTCGATGATCTGATGTTCCACCAGATGCGGTTGTGATAAAAACAACAACCCTTCGTCAAGAGACCACCGAACGCCTTCATGATGAACGTCTTTTTGTAAGTGTCACACATGTTCATATCCAACTCCACGTCTTAAATATCGTCTTGAAATTAACTTTCCTTTTCATTCTAGCAACATCGGACCTCCAGCCGCGCTCCTTCTCCACCTCAGGCCTGCTCTTCAACGTTAGTCCTCACGTTTGATTCATCTAAATGCAAACTTAACTCATAACATAGATCTAATGGTAATGATCTGATGTCCCACCAGATGCTGTGGGGCCAGCAAACAATCCTATGTCAAGAGACCACCGAACGCCTTCATGGGGTTCATGAGGGAGAACAGGCAGATGGTGAAGAAGATAGTGAAGCCAAAGAACAGTGTGGAGGCCAACACCATCCTGGGACAGATGGTCGGTGTCTAGAATCCAGCCAGACTAACATGTTAGGCAAGTCTGAAAACTGTTTATTTGACAACCCGTTTTACTGTTTCTACAGTGGCAGAAGTTGTCGTCGCAGGAGAAGGAAGTTTATTACCAAATGGCAAAGGAGGAGAGAAGGATCCACGCTGAGAAACACCCCTAGTGGTCCGCATGCAACAATTATGTAAATAGCTTTATCTTCTGTTACTTTTACTTTTAGCAGATTATTATTATTATTATAGCAGAATGTTTTATTTTTTTCTGTGCAGGGAAAGAAACACAAGAGGGAGAGGAAGAGAAAGAATATAATCGTCTAAAGCCATCATTGTTATAGTGTATACTGTATATGTTTAGTGTAAACATTTTATTTAAGTAAAATATTTTAAGTCAAAGCGATAAAATGTCTTTTTCTGAACACAGCAGATGATATTGTCTACATCAGGGGTCAATGAGATTTATTGTGTAAAGAGTGAATAGATCCACTGGGAAAGTTCTTTAAACAGTCTCAAATCCAAAAGCGTAGTAGCTGATCTGACGAACCAACGGGGAAAACGAAGAAACGGACAGGAACTGAGGAAGGTGCAGGCTGCAGACAGTCACTGGCACGGAAGACGAACGAGAGGAGAAACAAAATCAGAAAACTAGAACTACCAACAAAAAAAATGATCGCGGCATCGGCCTCCGGTGTCCAGGTGAACCTCAGTTTGGTGGATGTCAGCTGGGTGAGGGGAGCAGCTACCTTACTGTATCCCCGAATAAACATTCTGTAAAAATTGGCAAAACCAAGGAACTGCTGTAGCGGCTTTCGGTTAGTGGGTTCCTGCCACTTGGCGACTGCCTCTATCTTGGCCGGAGCTGACCTTGTCCTAGAATAAAACCCAAAAAGTTCACTGAACTGACCCCAAACTCACACTTCTGAGCTTCAACAAAGAGTCTGTTCTCCAATAAGCGCTGGAGAACAAGTCCCACGTGCTTGGAGGGTTCTTCATGGGACCTGGCCGATGAGGAGGTAGCGAGAGGGCCCGATCTTTGCTAAAGACCTCGCCAAGGTCGTGATACTCCGGCGGAACAGAGGTGAGATCAGGCCAAGATATGGGAGGAGAAGAAACGGATCTAGCAGGAGCCTCAGCAGACAGTGAGAGTGTCAAAACGGGTTCCAAGCAGAGATGGAGGACTTAGACCAGTCGAACTGTGGGTTGTGGAGACGAAGCCAGGGAAGACCTAGTACAATAGATGAAGATAGAGCAGGAATTACGAACAATCTCAGGGTCTCTGAGTGGTTGCCAGAAACCGCAAGGAACACCGAGGTAGTCTGATGGGTCACGTTAGGTAAAGAACTACAATCAATAGCGCTTATAGGTCTAGGGGCTTCAAGCTCAATAAGGGGAATATTAAGGGTCTGAGCAAAAGCTGGATCAATAAAATTCTAGTCAGCACCAGAATCAATTAAAACCTTAACTGAGGTCTTGGGCCTCCAAAGCAAAGTGACCCAGGAAGGTGGATACGGTCAATCAACTCCGCATTGGACAGTGTGTGGTTTACCTTGGTAGAGGCCGAAGGGCGAGGTGACCGGGGATGAAGTGGGCAGGAGCGAAGAACGGAGTATGTGCCGACTGAGTTAGCGCCTGAGTTTCAATAAAGTTCTACCTAACCTAACCTAAGTGATGCGGGTGTTATAAATATCCAGGAGGGGGGGGGGGCACCAATGATCCTCTCGGCTGCTCTCACGATACTCCTGAAGTCCACAATGACCTCCTTAGTCTTCAAGATGTTCAGGTGGATATTGTTGTCTTTGCACCACGAGACCAGCCTGTTGACCTCACTCCTGTAGACCGTCTCATCGCTGTTGTTGATGAGACCCATCACAGTTGTGTCGTCCGTAAACTTGATGAAGAGGTTAGAGCTGGATGATGGAGTGCAGTCATGGGTCAGCTGAGTGAAGAGGAGGGGGCTCAGCACACATCCTTGGAGGGGCCCCTGTGTTCAGTGTGATGGTGCTGGAGGCGTTACTGCCGACCCGCACTGTCTGTGGTCTCCCCGTCAAGAAGTCCAACAGCAAGTCTCACAGGGAGGTGTTGAGTCCCAACTGGTCCAGTTTGTGGATGAGTTGCTGGGGTAGGATCGTGCTGAATGCCGAGCATTCCGACGTATGAGTCTTTAGTCTCCAGGTGGGTGAGGGCTGGGTGGAGGGCAGCAGAGATGGCATCATCAGTCGAGCGGTTAGACCAATATGCAAACTGGAAGGGGTACAGGGTGAAGGGGGAGCTCAGACTCTATGTGTTGTGAGGCGGATGTTCATGTTCTGATGGAACGGCTCAACATAGAACTGGCAGATGTAGCAGCTCTTCATCATCTTCACCACCGTCAGCAGGACATGACTTTGGGGGGGTCGGCCTGGAAGCAATTGGAGAAAAATGGTATGTTGCTTTTATAAATTGTTGTCTTATTTTACTTATTTGTTAATTTCCCGAACAACCCTAAAATATATCGATACATGATCAAACCACTCAAACAAACATTTGGATATTTCTTTCTGCTCCATTTCGATTTATTGCGTGTTAAAATATTACTAGTTCAGGTAGAAACTATGTTTGTTGCAGCCAAATTACATTAAAATGCATGATATTAACATAATTAATACCCATTACAATATATTTCAGCTCCTGATCTAAGGTAATTGGATAGTCTCTCTTCAAATCCTATTTTCTGTCCGATCATTTATTAATAATACTTTTCATCTTTATTTATATAGCAGCTTTAAGACAGTCAGTAGCCAAAATTGATTACAAAAGAGCAGAATTAAAAACATATTTATTTATTTTAAATTACACACAAATTTACATTCAGAAACAGCACAAACATTAATATAATTAAAACAAGATTAAATTAAGTCAATTGGGTAAAAACTGAAGCGGGTACCGAATATACTGCCACCTGCTGGACACTTTTAGAAAGCAACAGGATAAACTATCCCTAAAGAAGTTGCATCAGTTTTTGTATTAATCAATAATACACAATACAATATTAATAGATGATATAGAACATATTTGTATTTGTATATCAACCAAGTTCTGGTAGTGAGTGACATATGGGCGACCGTTTAGGAGAAAAATCAAGCGTTAGCTTAGCTACAAGCTAATGTCAACCATGGATGATTTAAATAAACGCCACTTTAAAAATAACATGTCAAATAGATGCATTTATTAAACCAGATCGACGGTAGTGAGATGTTTATTTCCTCGTGATGCGAAAAATGAATTTAACAGGTAAATATTGTCATGTAGTGAACGTTGACAAGAGTAACGGCTAGCATGTTTAAGTGTTAGCCGAGTGACAAGTACAAACTTATCACAACTCTTCGAACAGGACAAAAAAAAATCGTCCCAGAAATGGAATTAAAGAACAAAATGTTAACTCACCGAACGTTAAGGTACGAACACACGTGAATAACGCCTGAACTTGGAACGAACACTCGCTCGTGATTGGCTGGTTCGCGCAGCAGCACCTTTCATGCGTCATTAGTGACGTCATGAAACGTCAATATTAAGACGATATAAATTTCAAGTTCAACGTCGATTCACCTCATTTCGCTTCGAACGTTCGGTAAGTATCACCTTTTCCATTTCCGTCCATCTAATTTCAGTTTTACACACATTTCTGCTAACGTCCCTCACCTGATCCAACGTCACTCAACACACACGTCAATAAAACTACTTTTAATGTATTTTTAAACCATCTGATGAATCGTTTACATTAAGAATCTACTTTATTACTTTGACATGTTTTTTTAATCCTCTGATGGCAGTGACCTTAATATTTAATATTTTAATATTACACCTGTAATTAACAAGATATACAATAATATAACTTTATTTATCTGCACATGTCGGACATTACATTACAGTTCAATGTCAAACATCAGTTAGTTATATCACAATAAAAAAGTAGGATCTTAGAGCTAGAATTGTTTTTTAATCAACAGTTCATGGATGTTTATCCGTAAAATACTTGAACATATTTAATCTGAAACCTTTGTATTTATTTATTAATATGGATACTTTGGAGTTTTTTTTAAACCTAATAATAGGGAAATTATCCAAAGTAATGAAACTATAGGTCTGTGTTTTAAAAGTGATTTAATTAATTACTTTAAATGTACAATGTACATATCAATATACATTTTTAATATACTGGCAATATAAGTTTTCTGATTCTGTCGACTTCTCAGGTTCCACAGTGAGTATATTTGACACCTGTGGTGACGTTCTCGCAGCTTCTATCTCCAGACGTCTGAAGAAGGTAAAGACATGTTTTACTCAGAGTATGGATTAAAGAATTATAAATGACTTTTTCAATTTGTTGTACAGATGATTTCAACGATGGACCTCGTCACTATCGATCTGACCAGCTTCTCGTCCGAGTGGACTGATCCAAGCACGGAGTCGGACACAGTCCACTCCACGTTCCAGTCCATGATCGGGGACCTTCCGTCTGCTCCTGATTTGGACTCTGCTGCTCAAGACGATCTGCTCTTGCTCAAACTCATTGAAGAGGTTGATGTCGAGCAGTTGGAGAAGAACTTGACCTCAGAGTTCAAGATGACGACGGCCCCTGAAACCCACCCCTTCCAATGTGGAGCCACGACGGTTCCATCGTTTGGACGAGTGCTGTCAGAGAACACAGTAAGGCACTACCATCAAGTCCCAGCTGGGTTGACTTGGGTCAACAGTGGAGCCCCCCAGCTGTGGAAGTCATGAGCCCGTTCATCTTTTTGTAAGTGTCACACATGTTCATATCCAACTCCACGTCTTAAATATCGTCTTGAAATTAACTTTCCTTTTCATTCTAGCAACAATCAGAACATCAGGTCGACCTCCAGCCGCGCTCCTTCTCCGCCTCAGGCCTGCTCTTCCACGTTAGTCCTCACGTTTGATTCATCTAAATGCACACTTAACTCATAACATAGATCTAATGGCAATGATCTGATGTTCCACCAGATGCTTTGGGGCCAGACCGTACGTCAAGAGACCAGCTAACGCCTTCATGGTGTTCATGAGGGAGAACAGGCAGATGGTAAAAAACACCATGAAGCCTAAAGATAGTGCCGAGACCAACACCATCCTGGGGCACATGGTGAGTGTCTAGAACACAGCCAGATTTGAACAAGTCCGAAAAGCTCTTGTTTGACGACCTGTTTTCCCTGTTTCTACAGTGGCGGAAGTTGTCATCTCCAGACAAGGATTTATACTATGGGATGGCAAAGGATGAGAGAAGAATCCACGCCGAGAAACACCCAGACTGGTCGGCGGGCAACAATCTCTTTCTCTTTTGGTAAGTGTTTTGTTAATCTTTTTGTTTCTCTGTGTGCAGGGAAGGAAACACAAGAGGGAGAGAAAGAAGAAGAATCTTATCATCTAAAGCCGCCGTTTTAACTGCTGTACATATGTTGAGTGTAAATAAATTATATTTAATCAAAAAGTATTTTTGAATGCAGCAGATGATGTTGTCTACATCAGGGCTCGAGAACCTTTATTGTGTAAAGAGCCATTTACGGGTCGTGTCCCGCCAAAATAAAACTCTGTTTGACGGATAAACTGAATCCTAAACAGCTAATAGTCCTATAAAGTATATTTTACAAAAACAGGAAAAAAATGATGAACTAATAAATGGTCTGTTTTAAACATGTAGCTTCTTCTGAAAATTTAACTCTTTATACTCCAGAAAACATTTTGGACAAATTAAAAAAATAAAAAGCTAATGCTAGTGGCGGAGCTACTTCAAACTTCTAAACAATCAACTACTTATTCTAAACGTTTAAAAATGGTGCAGAAATTAAAAGAGAAATCTGGGGCCATCTTGTTATAAAGAAGTAGACGTTTCCCTAGTTTATGAGTTTAAATATACACTAAAAGTTCGACAGAGGTCCCGTATAAAGAGCTAGCAAGCTAAATGCTAAGTGGCTTACTCTAAATCCAGGACTGTCATATTTTAAGATAAATTAATAAAATAAATAGGAAACTATTTTTATGGACCATGACTGGAATGTGGGGCCATTCCCGGTCCTTCAGAGGGCTTTTCCTCTCCTCCTTTTCCCTGCAGCGGTGAATCTCAGCGGAAGTGTTTACCGTAACTTCTGCTACTGAAGTCTTCGCCAACTCGTCTCGGTTCAGCCATCATTCATAGCCCCAGTACAGTGTTAGGTCTAGTGACGCCCCTGTCACCCAGCATGAAGTTGACCATCTTCTCGAGGCGGTTGTTCATGTTCTGATGGAAGGTCCTTCTTCAGCTGCAGGCCCATGCTGTTGGTGTCGGTCTGGAGGCAAGTCTGCTTCACAGGACTGTTGGATGAGAGCGACGTGTTCTCCAGTCCCTCCTTCAGTAGGCTAGTAAAGTCAAGGAGGTGCTCAATGCATGCCTGGAGAAAAAACAAAAATTGATATGTTGCTTTTATAAATTGCTGTGTTATTTCACTTATTTGTTAATTTCCCGAACAACCCAAAAGTATATCGATACATGATCAAACCACTCAAACACATTCCTTATTTGTAAGTGTTTTTTATGTCTCTTTCATGTCTCTTTAAATATTAAAGAATAGTTCATCTTTAAACATTTTAATTTTTTTACTGCTCCATTTCGATGTATTGCGTCTTCAAATATTACTACTTCAGGTAGAAACTGTTTGTTAGAGCCAAATAACATTAAAAATAGATAATAGTAACATATTTAATACCCATTAAAACTTAGTTCAGCTCCTGATCTAAGGTTATTGGATGGTCTCTCTTCAAATCATATTTTCTGTCTGATCATTTATTAATAATACTTTTAATCGTTATTTATATAGCAGCTTTAAGACAGACGGTAGCCAAAAAGGCTTTACAAAAGAGCAGAATTAAAAAAATTTTTTAATTACACACAAATATACATTAAGAAACAGCACAAACATTAATACATTTAAAACAAGATTAAATTAAGTCAATTGGGTTAAAACTAAAGCGTGACACCGAATATACTGCCATCTGCTGGACACTTTTAGAAAGCAACAGGATAAACTATTGCTAGAGCGGTTGTATCAGTTTTTGTATTGATCAATAATACAAAATTCAATAATAATAAAAGTTTAATGTTCAATTTGCAGATGTTTTCTGGAATAAATAACACTCATTGCCCTTCCTTTTTGCTTGTATCAGTAATGGTTTAAAAAGAACTATTTATGTTTTTTTATGATAAATAAGTACTGAATTTTTTTTTTCCTCGCGCACTTTGCAGGCTCTCATTAATTCTCTGTGCCCCAGGTGTGCCCCAGTGTTAGGTCTAGTGACGCCCCTGGTATGACCCTGCGCGTCTGTCAGTTCGAGCACTCTTGTTGATAGGCTCGTCTTGTGACGTCACCTCTGTGACGTATGCGATGGCTCTTGTCTAGTGAAGCGTTAGCGCGCCTGTATAGTACCAAATATAGTTTTTAATGAAAACAAACCTCCCACACCTGCGTTCCGCCCGGATTTCACACACCTCCACACGGGGAGTCACGCTGTCTGCTGCGAGGTCCTGAGAGGGAGACCAAAGTCAAGAGGAAGAAGGTTTTATGCGAGTGGAATCTTGCTCTCGGCCCTGGAACGGCTAACGTCAGGCCCTGCTAGCGTTAGCTTGACATCGTCTCCTTACTTTGCAGAAGAAGAAAAAAGGTAAGAAGAATCCACTGAAACCGAATTTTACTGATCATTCTTATTCCAAACCGTCTTAGTTCAACACGCAAACACTGCGACCCAACTACCTGCGTTTGTGATGTGTGTATGCTAATAGGGTGTTAGCTAGCTATCAACTCCCCGCAAGTGCTAACTTTTACATCTAACTTAGCTATGGTGTGTCGTATTTTGAGTGTAATTTAATGCACCGAACTTATCATTTTTGACTCAAGACTTAAGTTTATCTCGTGAACGATTTATGCAAAGAAACGCGTATGTTGTTAAAAGTTTCGTTGTGGGAGAAATAGTTAGCAAGGCTGGCTAGTTAGCATTTCTCTTGCGCTTACACGCTCGCGCGCTCAGGAAGTAAACATTGATATTTAGTTGACGTCACGTATAGCGTCTTCTGGTCTGTTTTGATTTGATCACCTTCATTTAACTTTTAATTAAGAACACTTTTTAAGTCGCGTGTATACGCCTGTTTACCAAACCACATTTACCCCTTCATTAGTTACGTGTATCTATATAAACCTATATCTAGCTCCCGCTAAAAATTGAGACCAAATCTACATTTTTCATATTGTTAAAATCTCAATATCCGAAAAGTGGTCCTGATCTATATGCCATTATTCATTGCTATTATTATACATTTCCTCGTTTCCTCCTTTTAAAGGAGGGGTTACGACTATGCATAATGTTGTGTTATTGTTATTAGCACTTTTTAATTGTTTTTTTTGTGTAACTGTCATCACTGGGTCCCAACGAATTTCACTAAATTAAATGTTCCATTTGTAATAATAATTTGTATTCGAGTTTGACAAAAAACTGTATGCCGATTGTTTTTAAGTATTTCCAAAAAAACAACACAATTTCTCTAACAAACGTTTTATTATTTGTTAAAAAAACGACAATAAATTTTGTAATTGTAATGCCACAAAAGTAACATGTTTTTTTTCATCCTGTGAATATGCCACCTTAATAGCTTGAGTAATTGTGAAACAAAGTTAAAGTTCAACTGGATGACACCTCAGTTAAGTTAAAAATTGGAAAGTTGGGTCTTTCGTTCACATTGGGCTTTTGCATATACCCAAAATAACAGAACATTTGTATTTTTTTTTTAAAGTTTCATGTCATTCATTAGTAGGGACTGGTTGGTTTTTTCGACATCAGATTGTAACAACTAGTGAGACTCATGAAATAGGCGTTATACATATCACGATTCTCAGGATTTTATTTGTCAAATAATCAATTAACGAGCTCGCCCTATTATGTATTGAAAAAAACTATTCACATATTTTCTACATAAATTCATTTTCTACTCCTGCACATAATGCTTTTTGAGATTATTTTTGAACCATAATCGTTTACATCATTTTCTTATTTAAGTTTTGCTTCATTTAGAGGAATTTCTTCAGAAGTTTCAGGGCTCATTTCTGAGCTGTGTGTTTTACTTTATATATTTTGTATTTTCTTAGGAATGAGGTATGACCTCGGTGGTAGTTTCAGACGGTGGAGGGAATATAGTGGAGTATGTAACCGTGGTGGAAGAATCTTCGCAGGTAACAAACACTCGTACAACTGTTCTGCATGGTAAAATAAACATTGTGATTAGAACAGCTAACACGCATGTTATTACTGTAAATGTAGCTTAACATCCCATCATTTCTTTTTATTGCATGCTTGGATACTCTTGTCATTTTTTTAATAAGCTTTTGTGGATGACATCAATGACCCTTACTCTTACTTACTCCCTTTCCCCCATGTGCAGTGTGACCAGGCGCTTGCCGAGGAAGAAGATGAATTTGTTCATCAGGTGATTGTATCTGGCCAAGAGGAGGATGAGGAGACCGTGGTGCTCCAAGAGGAGGGCTGCCCTGCAGTCATTGTGGAAGAGGTTCCAAGTGCCCAGGTAGAGGAATGCTACTCCGCCCAAGTTCTCGTCTACGACGACGAGACATATCTCATGCAGGATGTGGCTGAGGAGCAGGAAGTTGTAACGGAGGTGGTAGAGAGTGGTGAGTTTGGACTTTGGCTCATTGCTGTGAAGTCTCCATCATTTTGATTTACGCTTTAAGAGCTCAAAATACCATTAAACCGTATTTCCCTATTCTTTCAGACATGTGTCAAGATGTGTGTTTTGACAAAACATTCGAAGCAGCTGAAGCCCTACTTCACATGGAGTCCCCGGGGGGATTGCACAGTGACCGTGGCACAGGTACTGATAACCTCCCCCCATTTAGAAGAGATGGGGTGTCTGCATGGGTCCTAAAAAGTCTTAATGTCTAAAATCCAACATTTGAAATTTGATTTCACAAAATGTTGATTTCACAAATTTAGTTCTTATAAAACTGAATACAAGTATTTTAAAGTAATCTTTGATTGCAAGCCACTGCATTTGTTTAAACAATCATTGCGTACACTATTGCATAAGGGAAGAATGAGTAAATGTGTTTTTTGGCCTTTGCAGAGGATGTCATGATGGAAACGGTGGTGGAGGTTTCAACAGAGTGTGCAGCCATTGAGGAGGAGTCTTTTCCTGTTCCACCAGACTGCGAGCCTGTTGTGAAGAAAAAAAGAGGTTGGTGTGCACAATATTCACAGTCAAACTCTTTTAGAAATCCACTGAATTATTGAACACATGTATTTTAATCTAGGGGGAAGAAAGCCAAAGGCACAACAACCTGCATCAAATGGTTCTTTTGAACTTGGGATCAAAAAGCGGCAAAGGGAGGGGAAAGGTATGTATCTTGTTCATATATTTTTGTGTAGAATTTGTTTCTTCATCTTTCATGTTTCTGTTGAAGGCAACACAACATACCTGTGGGAGTTCCTGCTCGAGCTGTTGCAGGACAAGAATACTTGTCCCAAGTATATTAAGTGGATGCAGAGGGAGAAGGGCATCTTCAAGCTAGTGGACTCAAAGGCTGTGTCCAAGCTGTGGGGGAAACACAAAAACAAACCCGACATGAACTATGAAACGATGGGCCGAGCTCTGAGGTTGGTTGTGGCTTTCATAACAATCAGTCCTTGACAATATGTTCATTTGTCATGTGTGTTTAATGACTAGGTATTACTACCAGCGTGGCATCCTGGCCAAGGTGGAGGGCCAGCGACTCGCTTACCAGTTCAAAGAAATGCCCAAGAACATCAGAGTGATTGAGGATGACGGTGGAGAGGATGAAGGGGAGGACAGTGAGGTGTCCATCCAGCATACTCCCACAACCATTGTGACCAATCACCCCGCTGCCACACAGCCTCAACAGACCTACGTCACTGTTATCCCAAGCAATGCTGCCAACAGGTCTGTTGATTATGTCGTCTACACGAGCGGTAGCTGCATCATTGTATCCACGATATGTTCAGTATAATCACAATGAGAAGACATTTTCTTCTACAGGCTAAGTGAGAAAGGAAGCGATTGACCTTAAGCCACAGGTGTCAAACTTAATCACACAAGCTTTTTGCAGTCAAGGTGGTGTGGCGAATTAAAAATATTTTATCTCTGTTTGTTCGTTCGCTTTTACCAGTTTACTTTTAAATAATTTCTCTTTGTAGTGGTTGACATGGATAATACATGGTTCTTATCTAATCTTATCCTAAACTCATGGCATCTTAATGTATCACCAACCTGATTGCAAATCTATTCTATATCATTTTGAGGCAACCACTCGGTGGGCTACATAAAATGATTTTCAGGGCCAGATCCATTATCATCTCCTCATTTATTACATTTATTATTACTACGGTTACAATTTGTGTGGTTAATGTAAGTAAGTAATATTTATAGAGCGCCTTTATAGACCAGCGTCACAAAGTGCTTAAACAATCAAAAACAAAACTCAATAAATTATATACTTAAAAGATCAAGATAAGAGTCGAGTCAGTAGATCCATCAAACACAGAGAGAGAGGAAGATCGTTCCAAATCTTAGGAGCAACAGCCTGGACAAATTTCTCTACTCTGGTCCTGAACCGTGTGCCAAGAATGTGCACTCAATGCATGATTTAAGAAGTTATGATCCATATGAGGAGACATGGTGTGTGCTGAGTCCCTAAAAATACACTTCCCCTTTATAACTAGACATCTTTACTACACCTATATCACCAACTTCCTATTGTTCTCATGCCTCACGAGAAGAATAATGACCTATTTAAGGGAAATGCTTGACTTATTTTATTTCTTTATTTTCACTTGGTGGCTGATACTTTCCATGTTTCCTGTTTCATCTGCAGACAAATCCGAGCAATGCCTTTAATGATGACCAATTCTGTGGGTCAGATGACGTTAAACTCCTCCTCCATCCTCACCACCGCCACAGGAGTCCCGGTCACAGTAGCAAACACCAGCTCCCAACCAAAACTGGTCTTCCAGGCTCTTCCCACCATGCTCCAAGGAGGTCCCAAACCTGGCGAGAAGATCACCATCATCACCATCCCGGCCAATCAGCTGGCCACATTAATGCAGGCCAATTCCTCGGGTCATTTGACGCAGGTCATCCAGACTAAAACCCTCAACAAACCAACAGATGTTCAGACGATTAGCCGGCAAATCATTCTGGCTCAGCCAGCCGCCGTAGCCCAACCACTGCCGCAGCTCACGATGCAGATCGCCAAATCCAAAAGCATGGCCGAGTCGTCACAGTCGGAGGCTCTGTCACACTGTATTCCGTCGCCGGACGAAAGCTCGACGTCCTGAGAGCTGTTCACTGAGCAGAGGGAAGCTGTCGAGAGGGGGCTCAGGAAGTATTGTGGACACTGGGAAGTGCGGAACTACCCCCCCCCCCCCATAACAGAGAGCTGTTGGCTACAAGGGTCCATAGTATCAGCCTGCTCCGAATGGAACTTCTGAAAATTCATTGACGGGAAGGAAGGAAGGGAGGCATGCAGACACACAAAGACAGACAAACGCAACTCAAGCATTCAGGTACTCATGCAGACACGCACACACATCCTTCAGTGCTCCAAGAGGAGCAGCCTTAGATTGTAAACTTTTTTTGTATCGATGCGAGACTCAAAATTAAAGCCTGAAAAGACTTTGCTGTAAAGAAAGTACTTTTTAAAAGTTCGGCAAGTGTGCATAATATGACTCTTCTTTACGTGTGCGCCAGTCTGAAAGGTGCAGGTTTGTGTATCGATAAGATACTCTGTAGATGTGTGTCTGCCTTTTCCTCTAAAGCAGTTACTGTGTCTGATACCTGCAGGTTTGTCATGTCAACAGGTGTGTGTATTGAGAGATCACTTTTTTAACAACCATAAAAAGTGAAAAAGTGTGTGTGCGCACATGCGTGTTTGTCCAATGCAAGGATGTGTGTGTTACATAACTGAAGTATATACTATTTTTTTTCCCATTGTACTATCAATGTATTGAAGTAGATTTTACTGATGTGTATCATAAAAACACAAGTTAAACGTGTTGCCCTGTGCTCTTTATTCTGTCTACAGCTTTTCTTCAGCTGATCCAGAAAAAACTTACCATCAGCAAAATCTAGTTTTGTCTTAATGTATGTTGTGAGATTTTCAAGACTGTTTGAGGTCTTGAAAGTCGAGCAACAAATCATGCTTAATTCTCGTTAAAGGTCTTGTGAGGTGTCACCTTCGAACCAATACAATTTGGCGAGCCATCGCTCTGCTCTGCTCTCGTTTTTGAAGTTACCAAAAGTCCTCCCGTCTCAAGGCAGCTGGCCATCTTTTGACAATAAATTCTTGCACCTGCATTTGCTTCATTTTCCACCTCCAAACTTACTGTGTCACCTAACTGGCACTAACATGATGGTTCTGAGTAACATTCTTGACTCCTTCCACAGCCACCAACAACTTTTCATGGATAGTTGGGGTCAGAACGTGGACATGGCCATACTCCGAAGCAGTGTTCTTATAGGAGCTCGAGGGTGATGGGGGCCTTCCCCATTAGTCGCTGTGTTTTACCACAGAATCTAGTGTGCTTCCTTGAGAGAGTGTCACAAATGTATTTATTTAATATTTTATTTAATCACAAAAAGGATTTATCACATTTGTTCAAAGAGGTGAAAAGTACAAACAAAAAGCAACATGGATTCAACAATGTTGCATTATACGTTGGTTCCCAGCTCTGGCCACAGATGTCCAAATCCACAAATGTACTCATCTATTTGTTGTTTTTGTGTTTAATCAATGTTGTTTCAACAACAGTTTTTTTTATGTTGAAATGGTCACAGTAATTGATTTCTCAATGTCAACCAAAAGTAACCAATCTTACTAATAATCGATATTGATCCAATATAATTTGCAATTTTGCTTAGTTATGTTTTAGAGTATTTATCTTTACTAAAGTGAATAATTTAGTGGGTACTTTGAACCCTCGCTACATTTTCTACAGTGTCACAGACTGTAGTCTCATCAAAGTTGTCTCTGTATAAAGTTCATCTCCGTCTGAAATCTCGGCGAACAAGAGGTTATGAGAGTGGAGTCCATTATGATGTAATAATGGCGCCACTCCTCCAACCAGATGTAATCACACCAGCTTTGTTTATACAACAGGCAACTTCTGACTTCTTGATGGCACACGGTGCCTGACCAATCACAGCAGAGTGGCCGTGGTTACGGTGAATACGATTTAAACTCCAGGAAAACTAAATGTTTTCATTTGGCAGGACTTAAGTACATTTTCAACTAAAAGAAAACAGACAAATACTGATGAGTACAATACAGGTCAAAGATCTATTTAAGACACACTTAAATTGAAACATTAGTTGCTCTTTAATAAAAGTGTTTTATTATTCATCCTTTAGGAAATAGGAATATAGACGTACTATAGTTGTGTCAATGAAGGCCAACCAGTGTATACATCGAGTGCAGCAACACTCAAGTGGTTCACCTCTTCTGAATGCACTTCTTTTGAAATATGTATGTTAAATGGTGTAAACAGCTTAAGGGTCCTTACTATTCACAACCATAGAAACGTTTCATAACCAGAGACAGACAGAGTAATGCAATGAACACCAGCAAAACATTTTGAAGATTTAGGATCGGGACAATTTCACAGTGACGCAACTCTTTTACTTGGTCCCTTCAAACATCTAATTTGACCTTTAAAGATGCTAGAGGAGATTGAAAATTACGAATTAAAAAAACATTTAGATTGTCAATAAATCATATCTGCTGAGGTCCATCCTGCCTTTAACACACCGACAAGTCTATTCCTTGAAGCTGACGTCACACAGCAAGGATAGATGGTCGGATGGATAGTGGTAGAAGGGGAGACGGTTTGGACCGATCTGCTCTTCGGTGGGAATGTCTAGCAGGCTCTCCACATTCAGAGTCTCACGCGAGTACCAGATGTAGTCCACGGTGCTGCGGCACTCCCCCGTAGGGCGAATCTTCCATGTAGTGAAAGCTGGTTCCTCATTACCGTCGTCGCTCAGCAGCTTGTACGCTGAGGACAGGCCCAGGGGTGAAGCGCTGAAGCGCTGGTACACTTCTTCTGATGGTTTGGCGTTAAAATCTCCACACACAACAAGAGGGGTGCTGCCCGGTGGAATGCTAAACCTACCTGTGATGTTCCTGAGGCTCCGCAGGAGGTCGGCCCCCTGTGCGCTCCGCAGTCGCTCCCAACCGTGGCGTGCCTTCAGGTGGGTGACGGCCACACACAGGTGTCGGCCGGTCAGCCGGCAGGTCAGAGTCTGCACAATGGCGACCTGGTTAGTGGGTAGCATCATGGCCGACAGTCGCAGTCGAGCGGTCGACAGCAGCGAGAAGCGGGAACGTCGATAGAAGAGCGCACATCCGTCGGGCCCGTTGTTGTGTGCCACGTCTAAACAGGGAGACCAGGGTTTGGCCAAGAAGCTGCCTTCGTAACCCAGAGTCGCCAGGATGGGTCGGAAGGTGTCGTAGTAATGGTCCACCTCCTGGAGACAGACGATGTCCGGTCGGTGGGTCAGGATCTCTTCCAGGATTAGGTACTTTCTCTCCTGCCAGTTCAGAGCATCCAGGGGGCAGCAGACAAACCCATCCTTGCCTTCACCAAGAGCTGCACACAGAAGAAGAAACGTCTCAGATACACCAGTAACTGAACATTTACTCGCTCTCACCTTGAGCCAGGATGTTCCACTGCATGACCCGGATGACAAGGTTTTGTCGATGATGGCAGAGGTGAACCAGCTTTCTGTGGGGACGAGCAGGACGCTTCCGTAGAGCCTCCTCACATTCCTGCAGTAGCTGATGTGTGTCCTCCTGGATCTTGTCCAGGTTTTCCTCCGAACACTGGTCTGGTTCATCTATAGGGGTGCATTCGATGGTCTGGGCACATCTTCCGAATAACCTGCTGTTACCGCTGCCCATTTGGAAAACTAGAAAGAAAACACAAGAACATTGTCATGATCTTTGTTGGGCATTTTAATGTCTACAGCAGTTACTAGGACATTTAAAAAAATATATCAAAAATTAAAAACGATAGTTATTTTTCCATACCAGTGGTACACAACCTTTGAAGCACCTTGGACCACTTTAATATCTGCGTTGTATTCACTGACTGACCTTAGGATAAAAACATTTGAAATAAATCACATATTGTTTGTTTTTCACTCATTTTAACTAATTCACATGTTTTTTTAGTTAACTTGACTGAAACTAGTGTCTTGATGTGTCAAGAATCACAGGCTAATGTTACTTCAGAGAAAGAAAAAAAAATCCCCTCCAAACTAGGGCCGTGTATTGGCGAGAATCCGTTGATACGATACAAATCACTATACATGTGTGGCAATGCAATATATTGCAATATATTGCCATACTGTAGAAACAATGATATATTGTTTCTTTTAAAGAAAAAAACAGTTCTGGCTTTTACAACAAAGAAATTACCAAATATTTTCTCTTCTCAAATGTGAAAGTTCTTATATCTCAAAATATTAACACAATATGTAAACGTATATTTAAAAATGCACAATGAGGTGCATTAACAGTCTCAACCTGGAGCAACATGCAATACTCAGTATCTTTTAGTGTTAGTAATTTCCACGGATGAATTGACGAACGTTGCCAACTAGTGGCCAGAGGTTTAATTGCAGCACACAAATGTTAAGAAACGAATATGATCGTCTTTTATACAAACACTATTGAAATAAAAACCTTAAAATATTATTTCAAAGGTTAAAAATAAATTAAATTAACTATCCATACAGTGATGTTGAATATTAATCGGATATTTTAATGAGATATATGGGTATATTGATATTTTTCTTACACCTCTACTCAAAACATCTTTTAGAGAGTAATAATCTATAGAACAGCAATTATATAAATTGTTTTTTTTCGGCCCAGTTACAAATGCTTCTTGGGTCGGTACCAATCCCCAGACCATTGGCTTGTCTATACTATAAGTTTGTTACCAATGATAATAATGTATTTTATCAAGATCGTATGAATTGACTGATTTTTTATAAACAAATGAATATATAAAACAATAAAACTAATTTACATTAGATTGGAATTTTGTAAAATAACGTCAAAAATTCTGGTATGCACACTTGCAGCAGAATCACAAAGGAACACACACAATATAGCTGGAGACAGACAAGCATTGAGCAGATAACTTGATTAAGGATGTTCTGCACATTGTTACTCATGAAGCAACAAGAACGCTCCAGTGTGTTGTTCCACATGTTCCGCAGAAGGCTGTGGTTCATGAGAAAGTACGGCGATTTTCACAACACTCATTCCCTTGCTTCTTCTACTGAGCCACATCCATTATCCAATCATTCCTATACCTGCCCTACGCCACTCCCCTGTCACAGATCTTGGAGTTCTGCCGAAATGTAGGACCAACCTGTCAGTGACTAGAGTTTCTATCTGGAGGCATTTAAATAGTGGAGTAAACTGAACTGATGATAAGTGATGCCATGATCACCATTTCACTCTGTGCCACTGACTTTTATCCTTAAGCGTCAAATCTTTACGAGGACCAAAGGGGGAAATAATCCGTCCACACATCTTCCACCACCTACCCCAGATGGTGGTGGTTGCGTGTCGCTCAGAATTTACTATTTACAGTAACCTTTCCTGCCCCCCTGACAAAGCAGAGTCACATATTTTCTCCAACATGTCCCGGGTCTGCCCTGTGGTCTCCCCCAGTTGGACATACCAAACAAGGTATCAAAAAGGATACAATTTTGTTGCCTGTAGTTTCTAGCAAAGAACAAATTCCATCATCATAAATCATTAATATATCAAAACACAGAAATCACCACAAATTGAAACACATCATAAAAGACACACACCCACTTTGGTACCCCATATGTCCATAGCACCCCCACCTTTTGAATTGTCTATTATCTCCTTTGGTCATGGAAAGAATAACCACATACTTATTTAATTAGAAATTAAGCTTAAATATTGAAATCCTGTTAGAACACGCTTCATTGTTACTGTGTTAAAAATTTCAATATACGTATAGCTATAATGGTACATAGGTTCTTACCAGAAATCATAATTTAAAAACTTTCTCAAAGTTTTTGAGAAGACTTGACACCCTTGAAGCTAAGGTTAAGTACTGATGAAGAGCGACATAACTTTCTAAAAGGTTTGAAGAGTCAATAACAACAAAGCTAATGTTGGCCTATTTTAGGGTGCACAAAATGTACAGCTAAGTAAATAGAAAATGATCCTTCTGTTAAAATCAAATGTACAATTACAAGCCAAAAAACATCAGTTAAACAGACTCACAGGTTTTCACGTCCAATGTTGCTTGAGCGGCTCCTGGTCTTCTGTGCAGCACACAAATGTTAATGTGACTCACAATACAATCACTATTGTCAGTGGAAGATAGTGACACACACACACACACACACACACACACGCATACGCACTCAAACTAATCTCTATCTCCTACTCACACACAATTGGATGTGTGCAGTCTGGTCAGAATCTTACTGTTGTTTATCTGTACAGAACGATCACATGATTAGTTAATAAAATTAAATAAAATGAATCTCGAGTGAATTAAACAAATGAATTACTCAAATGTTAGTAAGAAAAGAAGCGTTATCTGCCGGTATCTGCAGCAAATAAAATATCTCCCGCAACTAAATTAAAATCGAAACCAGAAATACCAGTCCCATAATGCCAAATTGAAAAGTGAAGTAGAAATAAGTTATAATATACTGTAAATATGTTGCCACAATACAACTTTCACTGCTTTTTGTAGATTTTGCAGTTAACTCCTGACCAGGACCAGGTTAGGGAACACCTCAGTGTTCTCGCTAAAGAGCTGGAAGAGGTTTTTTGGGGGGGAACCTAATCCTCTAATCCAACTGCTACCCCCATGACCTGACCCTGGATGGACAGATTGATGACTAGATGGATGGATGGACTAATGGATGACGGACGGATGGATAGACACACCGATGGTTAAGCGCACGTATGGACTGAATGTATGGATATACAGACCATAGGACAGAAAGATGGGTGGATGAACAGAATGATGGAGGGATGGATGGATGGATGGATAGAATTATAGACGGATAAATGGAATGTTTATATATGTTTATAATGTGCATATAAAAGTCCATAGAGGATTTTATTTTCGATGAAAATTTGAATGTTGATTGTATCTCAAAATGATGTCTCAGACTCGTAACTGCAGAACGAGAGTTTATTATTCCTTTGTTCCAGTAAATGTCTGTCATTTCCTTCAGGCAGCTGAAAGTTGTATTGATCATTTCAGCAAGTGAGTGGCAGAACATGGAAAAAACTGTTGCCTCTTTTCTAAGGTGTACACTAACTAAATGTTATTAAACACCCCATGTTTTATTTCTTTGTTTATTGCATGACATTAGATTATTGATCTAATTCCTGAAGGAAAGATTAAAGTTTGTTTAGTGTCTTTACATTCAATAATTTCAATTATTCCAATGATATACATGTTTTTATTTATTTATATAATTAAAGAAGAATTATTGAAGGAACGAGTGACAATAATTTAATGCAAACGTATTGTTACTACGTCATACATACGCGGTGCATTACTCATCTAATGCTTGGGGCCGGCCATTGTTATTTCCCATGTCGTCAGCTCCATGAGTAGGGGGTCGATCCCTACACAAGCGTTGTGACGCACCTAATGCCAGTAGTTGTAAGTGTCTAGTGCTGTTAGTTAATTCAATATTGTGATGCCAATGATGTCACAAAAGTATACTTAGATACCCTAACAGAACTAATTTAATCATGTTTTGTTCGTATATTATTGAATCAAATGAACGATACTTTTATGCACTTACACTTCAGATGTATTTTTTGTTGAATCAGATTTCCACTGGAAGATATTCTAGTACATTTCCTGGTCTTTTAATAGTTTATCCAGACGTCACATTGTTATGTTGAACCCCTAAAGCAAGAGGGCGCCGGAGACTCCCCTGCTGCTGTTGGTAAACAGGTACGTCGTTCACATCTACGTTTGACAAACTGTGTCCACGATGAAACATTTCTGCTCGTCCTGACGGTGTTGTCGTCGTTCTCTTCTGTCACAGCGTATGACGGCTGCACACAGCATGTGTGACTCACAGGTAAACAGAACAGCTGGTGGTGATGATGTCACACGCAACATAGTTCAGTATAAATCCTATCCCTGCGAATACTAACATGAGAACTACATCGTAACGTGGAAAGATGCATAAAAGGCGAATGGAACTGGTAGAATTTTAAATGTTAAAATATCCATATTTAATTTTAATGCTTAGAATGATGCACTTTTCTTTTTTCACCTCAATGCTTATGCATAATGGTAGCATTATTTAAACTCATAATAAATAATAGTGAATATTTTATTTAAAGAGAATGAAAACTTGCAAGTCTATTTTTTTCCTGCTGGTATTTTCCATCATTCTGCTTTATTTATCGGGACCAATGTCAGCGTCCGGCACACAAGCGTCAGGACCTGTGACGAGTCAGAGCGCTGCCCTATTGGTGAGGAGGGAAGCACAGGGAGAGGAGTACCTGATGGGGATCAAGAGGATCAGAAGGCTCTACTGTAACGTCGGCATCGGCTTCCATATTCAAGTCTTACCGAATGGGAAAATCAGAGGAACACATGACGAAAACCCATACAGTAAGTTCACTTCTTTTATGTTTTCATTCGTTTTAGTTTGACAAAAGTAACATGTATTAATTGTTAATAGTAGATACTGAGACCCTTGATTCTTCCTTGTTAACAGACACATTTATATTTAGAATTAATGCAATATTATTAACTTAAAAGATTCAAAGGTTTTGTACTCATTGTAGTTTATTATTTAAAAACATGGCTATTTTAGTTGCCCCCTGAATAATGGTGGTGCTTTATTATTATTATTGAATACTATCATGAATCAATTCACTTATTGATAAAGAATGACAAACCCCTTCAATGCATGTCTCCTAAGATTTTTGCTTTCAAGTATTCGATCCAATGCAATGCAAGAAGAGTACTGACAGAGGGAGGGCTGTAAGGGAGCACATTTCATCTCATGGCCTCTCATTCTGGGCAACCCTAGCGTGGAAGAAAGTCGTAACCCACTAAAGATAATTATAACTAGAGCCTAAACTAAGTGTTGAAATGAGTCCAAAACTATTTTGTTTGTACTTTTGAGACTCAAGCAACAGTTCAGGATCTTTCCTGGTCAGACAGGTGACGTTCTATGTCTGAGAGTGTTGGTCTAGGAATCTGACAAAATCATTCAAATGTGTAGGTTTCTGTGTATGCATCTTTCATTCTTGTAAGTTAAGAACCTTTTTGTTTTTATTTTTCAGCACTTCTGGAAATTTCCCCGGTGGCCACAGGAGTGGTGACGCTGTACGGGGTCAGAAGCAGCTTGTTCGTAGCCATGACTGACCAGGGGAAACTTTATGGTTCAGTAAGTAACATCAAGTTAGATACGACCGTTAGACTGATATCTTTACACATTTATATTTTGATTTGAAAAGCTAAAATGCTTTAATATAAAAAATCATCACATTTATTTGACCAATAAATTACATTTATCAGATTTTCTCTTTTTTAAATGTATGTCCCATACATTTTTCATCTATCGCTATTTAATGCAATTGTAAATTAATTCTTGGATATTGTCCTTTGACACAAAAATGACATTTTCTTTTGGTCCCTCTACCACTCTCCCTCCAACCCCACTTGACAGGGCTTCTACAGTAATGACAGCAACTTCAAGGAAAGTCTCCTGGCAAACAACTACAACAGCTATGAATCGGCAACACATCCTGGTATGTACATTGGCCTGAGCAAGACTGGAAAGATCAAGAGAGGCAACCGGCTTAGAACCACCATGACAATGACACATTTTCTTCCTAGAATCTGAAGTTGTCAAGATTGAATGTTTTTGAGTTTATCATTGTATTGATTGTACATGTTGCACATCTTCATAAAGAAAATAAACTATGTATAATAACAAAATCTCTTTTGATTTGTGGTTCCTTCAGAATGTGATTTTTTTGTGTGTCAAGCTACTCCTAAACATGTTTAAATATAAATTATACAATGTTAACACAAAGTAAAATTGTCATAGAAGACACGTTGAAACTACATTGAACGCTTAATGTCGTTCATTAAAAATAGATATACATTTTAACCCTACCTATTTTTATCTGCTTCCCCCTATCTGGACCAGACAACCCCGCGATGGACCTGGTATTTATTGACATTGCAAACACTCACACCAGGTTACCCGGTTTGATCTAGGTCACAAGAAAACTTTTGCTCAAAATTTTACTTGGACACAAATAAATATTTATGATGCTATTTATGTTTCGATTGCTGACCCTCATACTTTCAAGTCAATGACCTTTGAATAAAACAGAACATATGTAGAAATATGTGTTCAACATTGTTTTCCGTTAGAAGTCACAGTTGTTTTTATTTAACTATCATTCTGTAAAAAAGTTCAATGGTCCTGATCAATAAAAAGGTTTCTAGGGTGGTACCAATGATGACGAGGTTCGTCTTTTTGATGACAACTGTGTACTTACAATGTATTTCAAACACGTACTTTAATGGTTGATTTAATAACGAGAGTAAAATTATTGCGCAAATCTGTGATGTATGACGTCACCAGGAGGCGGACGCACGGATAGATCACATGACCACTTGCTGCAGCAAGAGCTCTAAATTATTTTTGATATGAATGAACAGCTTCGAATATATTGCCACTTATATGTCGTCAGTATCAATACGACCTCTGTCGGTAGTGTTTTTTCGATTATTATTATTATGGAACACGAAGGGTTAACAGTCTCTGCTAGAAGTCTAATCTAAACGGAGCTCTCTGATTGGCTGTCCCGTTATTTCCTCGAAGTCATAGTTTCCCATCACGAGAGTCAACGGTTGAGTCATAAAAAGGGAAAAAGTATTCGAAATCTATGTACATCATTTTTAATGCATATACGGTACCATATATGTTATGGTATATGTAGACAAATACATAAAAACATGACTTAATTATATAACATGATTTCCACAAATGTGTTTATTTTTTGTTTATGTGGATTTGTCCTGATGCCAAATATCTGAAAGACACTTCGAGGAGTCCAGAATGAGGGCTACTATAGGCTGTGGCAAAACTTTAATAAATGGATCAACAAAATATAATTAATATTTACAGAATATAAGATAAAGGGAAAGAAGAGTGGCCGATGGAAAAAAAAAAATCGTTTAAATGTTCTTGTTGTCCCCTCATTTGACCCCTCAATGATTAGAGCCAGAAATGCATTGATTTTGAGGGTCTGTTGTATTTTAAGATTTGTTTTTGAGTCAATATTGTAAAAAAAAAAAGTGTAATTTACAGAACCTTTTTTTTTTTGTCTTGTGCAGTTTCGACAAATATTTTGAGCATTTAAGTGCCATTTTTATCATCGAGTTTTTAATAACAATGTTATTGTTACATTAAATTCATAAAACAGGTGAACCTCAATAGTCTCTAAAAGGTTTTCACATCTTGACCTCAGTTATGTCATGGAATGTCTTGCTTGTTCTCTTTTTAAAAAATGAAATAAGATTGTGTATTAAATTGGATTTAATGACTTAGTTAATGTTAATGTTAACCACTCGAGCACCTGAACACCTGACTGCTTGATCAATGTCACCTGGGTAAGAGATAAACAATCATAAGGCTATACATAGTAAGACAGCACTTTGTAAACCACAATACTAGAAGATGGACAGCTAAAATGACCATTTCAAAAATGGGAAAATAATTAAAAAAAACATAATTGAGTTTCTGACAAAGGGCTTCAGAACTGGAGATGTGTTTGTAAGATAAACCATGGCAGAATTAATTGATAATTACTTTAACATAACATCCTAGTTTTATTTATATACAGGGTCATAACATCCTAGTTTTATTTATATACAGGGTCAGAAAAACAAACGTTTCAATTCAATTTAATTCATGATGCAATTTTTACAGGGTTCAGAAACTCCTCGCTGCAGGGTTTCGAGTAAGAATGTGATCTGTGGAAACTATCATTAAACTTCTGATGTAGAAAACAGATAGAGCTAATGCGCCCACCACCGTCTGTTTATCTGTGTTTTTGTGTGTGTCTGTGAGTGTGCGCATGCGTCAGTCTTATCATTTCAGAGATGGGTCTAGAGAGGATATTAAGTCCCAGCCAAGCTGCGAGAAATGGGAAAATTTGAAGAAGAGATCCAGGGTAAACCGTGTTGGTGAAAGAATTTATCACATGATGGATGTTTCCCAAAAGTTACCAAAGTCTCCTCTATCTATGTCCTTTTGAAGATCAGAAAGAAAGTATCACTTTTGAGCATCTTATTATGATGTCATTGATCTCCTATAGGATCTAATATTGCAGAGAATTATGCGGGGACGGAGGGTTTGCAGGTGACTGCAGCAACATGGCCATTTTTTGAGGCCATGCATGAGGCTGCTGCAGCAACATACTGGTCTTCCTGAGGGAGGACACTGCCAGACGAGTTGCTAGAGAAGCGAGGAGCCAGCAGCAGCTGGACAGGCTGCTGGACATTTTTGAAAAACCAGTGAAAAAACCCAGCCTTTAAGTTACTTGTAATAGATGTGAGTGGTGGTTTTCTTATTTTTTCTATTACATTTTACTGTTTGATGCACGAAACAACAACAAAAATGTAATGAATGAGTATTTAAGATGCACAGTCAACAAGCTGCTGTGAAGAGAAACTCAGAGGCTAAACATGACTGTTGATGTGATTGTGTGACCCTGGTCTGGAAAAGCGCTATATAAATACACATTTCTTACTTACTTACACTATCACAGTTAGATAATAAAATACGTTTTAAGTCCATTCTAGGTTCACCTTTATGACCTTAACTATATGTTTTCTTGCTTACCTGCTTACAAACAAACAGTACTTGGGAGGGAGATTATCATCTTAAGGGCAGCAAATGGCTCCCGGGGCTGCAAGTTGGAGACCCATGCTCCACGTGGACAAGGTGACAACATAGCTCAATGTAAGCTAACTAGTGTTATAGTGTTAGCTCCAAAACCTCACATCTGCGAACATTTAAGTTTGAAAACAGTCTGAAAACTTTCCATCAGTTATCATCTGTAAAATAAATAATTAAGTAATCAGCACATAATGCTGAAATTGTAGTTCTCTAGTTTAGCCACTGGATGGAGACACATTCCAATTGAACCATTATGCCGTCTTACATATGTTTTACATTATTGCAAAAATTGCTAAATGAACAATTCATTATTTTCATTTTAATTGTTATTATCGGTGTTGTTGTTTTATTGCTTATTTCAATTAATTGATAAAAAAAAAATATATGTAATTTAATTGAGTTTCAAAGATGAAAACAGTAGAGAAACAGATTCACTCAATTTGAAATGTATAAAAATTGGGTTAGCTGATGTAGAATACGTCTAGCTATGCAATTTTAAGTATCTCAAGTGAAAATAAGAGAGGACGCAGGGTCTGGAGCCAGCAGAAAATGAAGTTAGTGTGACTCTGATTATTCAAACTTGATTTGAGGAATTGGACAAATAAGTATCTATTTGAGGCATTACATTGTAAAACATATACAGATGTTAAAATATATATTTAAAAATGTGTTAGAAAAAATAAATAATTATTATTATGACTTTTGTTGTTGTGGTTTTTATTGGCTATTTCGAATTCATCATTTAAAAATAATAATCAATGGCACATGTTTCCAAGAAACAAAAGTATAATATCTAATCCTGATCTCAGATAACCACACAAGCATTAGAAATGTTTAATTATAAATAATGCTTTTGGAAGTAGAGCAAAAATCTCCTGTTGTATCCTAAACCATTCATTTATATTTAAAAAAAAAAGTAAGTACAGAGAAAACAAGCATAACAAAGTTTCTTACAGGTCAATAAAAACACCACTGCTAAGAGGAAGAAAACAACATTCGTGTGTGTGCTGTTTCACAACTAGCTATTGTCCACTGCACAACATTTATAATCCATCTGGTTATCTCTTGTCGTTTCGCTGCCGTCACTTTTAGAATTGATTAAAGAAAGGGGAGAAGCAGACACACGCGCAGATGACTGCAGGCGACTTCACCTCCAACAAAGAGCTCAGGGGAAGGCAGCGTGTCGGCACACAAGTGTCTTTGTCTCCATGTCCCTGCATGTTGGGGCCACTGAAACGACATCAGGACCGGGGTTAAGGGGTCACCTGAGGCCCGTGCCCCACACTAAACAAATCTGTGGGGGTTAGTTTTGGAGTGGAGGTGGGGTGGAGATGGCTTATTACCATCGGCTCCCGGCCGGCCGGCTCGAACAATGAGCGGCCAGCATCTGTACGTGCTGACACATTGACACTTATCCTCCATTGGGAGGGAGACATTTCTGGGTGGGGGTGGACATCTGTAGATATGCATCAGCATGTTTCGCCGCCTGTCCTTGTTGCCAGATTAATCAGGTTTCTCCCAAATTAGGCTTATTTGGCGGAAGTTGGTCTGTAATAAAAAAAATGCTGGTTGATAAAATTTGGACTTCTTTTCACATTCGTTTGTGTTTATGAAATCATTGAGACGAATAGATGAGAATACTAGCTGTTATTATTGTGTATTATTCTTAAATGGTCTGTCCCATACATCACTGGTTAATAAAAAAAATGTGATTCTGGCTCGTTATGATTCAGTTGGGTGTTTTTTTGTGTTGTATTTGGGATGAAAACGGCCAGTCAAGTCTAGCAAAGCAGGTGCAGGCGCTGATCTCTTGCATCTCATTTATGCTGTTTGCTCATTATAATACTGAAGTTTAACATTGATGAACATTTAGCAACGTTAGCATGCATATAATAGTTTCACAATATGATGTTTCAGAACTATTTTAGAAAAAATATTTTTTTAAATCCTCAACATTTCCACGTTATTATCCTCTTTCATTGTCTTCAGACAGCAGTTTCACAGGCAGGCAGATCTGCATGAAGAGGCTGCTAATGAATTCCAATGAAGCAAATGAGGTCACTGTGTTGTTTTGCCACTTTTAGGACGTCAAACTTTTCTTACCAAAGAATTGGCAACACTGAAGCTAAAACATCTGTGTTACAATTTATTTAGACAAAGCCTTTGGGTTCTTCACGACTTGTCATCCACAATCAGCAAATGTCTACAAATAAAGTCCTTTTTAATTGATATAATATACGATTTTAGATTCTGGAAAATGATATCCCAAAAAATATTGTCCTTTTTCCCAAGATATTTTCATTACGTTATATATTTACTAATGTGTTTATTTAGATATTGCTTTATTATTGAGTTGCCTTGTTAATAAATACATTTTATTATCATTTTCGTTTGGTATTTATGAGTATTTTATTCAACATCAATGGAATGAATTTTATGTTGATGCTGATGATGAGAAGATCAACCTCACACAGAAAGAACACACTCAAGTTAAAACATCTGAATGGATAACTATGTACAAGACGGATCAATTCTGAGTGAAAGTAGAAGAGGAAGCAGAGTCTGCTGAGAGTAGAAAATGAAAGAAGTATGACCCTGATTATATAAACTTGATTTGAGGAATTATACAACTATGCATGTAACAAGCATGGTTTTGTTGACGTTTTCTTTCTTTAAATGATGTGGAAACACTAACAAATTTGAAAAAATATCTTTACGGTTATGTTTAAACGTACATAAATGTTATTAGTGTTGTTGTTATTTGGCTATATAAGTTAATTACATTTTTCAAAAGGTTTTGCATTTCCTGGAAGAATTCATGATTTTGATGTTTTAAGGGATAGTTTTTTTTAAGAAAAACACATGTTTATGTGAAAAAAATCATTTAAAAACAGACGGTGGAACGTGAAAACAATGCAGATTTGTTATAAACAATCAATCAAACAGGTATTTAAAACAGATGGTCGTAATGGTTCAAAAGTATGTGTAAGAAAAGGAGATTAAACCTCATTTGTGTCTGCAACAATAACACTAAGAATAAACATTCTTACACTTTTAAATTCTCTGATCCAAACCCCACAAAATGACAGAGATGACCTACTTATACCAGCAATGTTGCTGCAGTATAAAGAGGACTGATGAGTAACTTGGCTCTTGTGGATGAAGCTCTCTCCAGTTGTTTTTACCTCACCAGACCTCTCTGAGCACGAGCTTCGTTGTAGACGTATTGATCGAACCACAGAGTGATAGTTGTTTTTGTGCATCTCTTGAAGAGTGTATGAACGTTCAAAAAAACGTAAGTAGAAAGTGGGTCACAATATTGATATTTCTTATTTCGTGCACGAGATGATTTATTTTTCTTCTTTGGTCAATATATAGTGTTTCTCGTGGCTCCTGTTACTAGTTAAGGGACCACCTAGACTAGGAGCTATTCTAAAACTCCACCGGGATCACCGTTTAGTGGAACCTTATGCCGGTTCTGAGTCCGAAAAAATGGAGAGGAAGAACAAACTCCACCCCGATCCAGACAAAGAAATGTGAAGCTTTAGCTCGGTCCAATGACACATGAGTCACTGCCTCTAAGCGCTGCAATGTAACCTGGGTAAATGCTAGCAATGTATATACAAGTCATTTTTACTGTATGATTAAGACAAAGTGTGAATCTCTGCCTGAGCACAGACGACTTCAGCCATTCCAGGACCCAGACCCGAGACTTCTCCGATAAATGCCTGCAAAATTAGTAACACATGTCACTGGAGCGAGAGTCCACCCCCACACTGAAGCCAGAAGAAAGGGAGTGAAAAAAAGGCCTCACATCTGCCAAGACACAGGAAAACAGAAGGGGGGGTGGATCACCCCGGGTAAATCTCCCCTCTAATGAAAAAGCACAAAATATGTCACTCATTGGCCGGAGTGTGCTGAGCGTTGCAGGGAAAGCTTTTGTTTGCTCTGTTGTTCGAGTGACACACTAAAGACAATCCCTGAGCTTTTGTGAGGATCTGCTCACACACACGTCGTCCACATGCAGCCAATACCTCCGTTTAGCCCAGTTAACGTCTTTTGTCTCCTCGTACATGCGGCCGAGTAATTCTAATTATTCAAGAGTAATGTCACTTCCTCGCTGGTAGGCTCAACTCCTCAGTCTTTTTAGACCACTATGACAAGTTATTCATATCACACAGCAGGAGATTTAACGAAAGGAATCTGGGTTCAGATGCATTTCTTGCATTTTCTTGTAGCTTTTTCTGCTGATTCAGAGCCAAAGATTCAACGTGAGGTGAATAATACAAATCAATGTGTGCTTTTTCCACAGCCACAATCTTTCCTCAGCCCCTAAAGGGACATAGAAGAATGAAGAAACACTGAATGTTTCTTTTTCACACTTTTTATACAGATTTTAATGAGATTTCCTTCCGGTTTTATTAGTTGACTGTTCAGTAATGGAGCGATTAATTTACTTTAAATTCAAGCTTGGCTTCAACTACAAAGAAATTTGATTGGTTCCTAATATATTAAATTAAATCAGTTAAAATATATAATTATTACATTATTGGAAGTGAGAGAGACACCTGAATCATAGCTGACTTGACCCTTCATTTGTGATATTTCCTCCCCGGGAATTGCTTTTCAGAACAAGAGGTGTTGCAAGTTGTCCTCCATCATCTAGGGAGACTATCAGCAGCAAAAAATGACAATATTTCGAGAAGTAAACTTCTCAAAATCTGTCTTTAACTTCTCACAATCGTTTTTAACTTCTCAAAATCTGTCTTTAACTTCTCACAATCGTTTTTAACTTCTCAAAAATCTTTTTTAACTTCTCAGAATCTTTTTTAACTTCTCAAAATCTTTTTTAACTTCTCAAAAATCTTTTTAACTTCTCAAAATCTTTTTTAACATCTTAAAAAATCTTTTTTTAACTTCTCAGAATCTTTTTTAACTTCTCAAAATATTTTTTAACTTCTGGAGGTCTTTGTTTAACTATCTTTTTCACTTCTCCTTAAGATCTTGTTTACTTTTCGAGATCTTTGTTAATTTCTCCAGATGTTGTTTAACTTCTTCAGATCTTTTTTAACTTCTCCAGATCTTTGTTAACTTCTCCAGATGTTGTTTAACTTCTCTAGATCTTTGTTAACTTCTCCAGATGTTGTTTAACTTCTCCAGATCTTTGTTAACTTCTCCAGATGTTGTTTAACTTCTCCAGATCTTTGTTAACTTCTCCATATGTTGTTTAACTTCTCCAGATCTTTGTTAACTTCTCCAGATGTTGTTTAACTTCTCTAGATCTTTGTTAACTTCTCCAGATGTTGTTTAACTTCTCAAGATCTTTGTTAACTTCTCCATATGTTGTTTAACTTCTCCAGATCTTTGTTAACTTCTCCAGAAGTTGTTTAACTTCTCCAGATCTTTGTTAACTTCTCCAGATGTTGTTTAACTTCTCAAGATCTTTGTTAACTTCTCCATATGTTGTTTAACCTCTCCATATCTTTTTTAACTCCTCCAGATGTTGTTTAACTTCTCCAGATCGTTGTTAACTTCTGCAGATGTTGTTTAACTTCTCCAGATCTTTGTTAACTTCTCCATATGTTGTTTAACTTCTCCAGATCTTTGTTAACTTCTCCAGATGTTGTTTAACTTCTCCAGATCTTTGTTAACTTCTCCAGATCTTTGTTAACTTCTCAATATCTTTGTTAACTTCTCCAAATCTTTTTAACTTCTCCAGATGTTGTTTAACTTCTCCAGATCTTTTTAACTTCTCCAGACCTTTTTTTTTTTTACTCCTCCAGATTTCATTCAACTTCTCCAGATATTTGTTAACTTCTCCAGATCTTGTTTATTTTCTCCAGATCTTGTTTAACTTCTCCAGATCTTTTTTTCTTCTTCCACGTCCCATAAGTGGCTCTTAAGGAAACTCTGATGGCTAAGGAATGATTCATGTTATGATTATACATCTCTTTTTTAAAATAAAACTTGCGAGAGCGTTACTTTATGTTTGCACCATAGAATTGAGGTCGTGTTTGGAGAAGAAAGAAGTGTTTTGTTTGTTAGAAAGAGTGATGTGTGGAGACTAGAGGAGGAATCTGACATGCAAACACTTCTGCAATGTGAGAAGGTCGGTGCAGATTTTTCATTTTTTGTTTGGGTAAGAAAAGAGGGTGTTGGGCAAGACAGTCTATTGTACATTAGGAAAAACAAGTGATCAGGTGTCAGGCCGACATATGCCAGACGTGTGTCAGGAGGGCGGGTCTTTCACTGTATGCTTTTCAATACATGGATGATGGAAAGATGCCTCTGATCCTCCGTGATAGGTATGAAACTTAAGACTATTTCAACGGAGCCTGGCGGCTCAATGAATGATTGAGCAGCACAAACGTTGAATAGAGACTTGAAGGATGAAGAAGTGATATTTGTCAGCTTTGTCACAAACCAGCAGCTTTTCTGTCTCTTTTTCTTTCATGTGTCTCATTCAATAACAGTCCTGTTTGTGTGTGTGTGTGTGTGTGTGTGTGTGTGTGTGTTTAGATTTGTGTGTTTGTATACACATGTGTCTATTTGTGTGTGGTTTGTGTGGACATGAGCTATGTTTGTGTCTATAGTTGCATGTGAGTTTGTATATATGTGTGTGTCTGTGTTTATGTGTGTGAGTCTGTGTAGTGTCTCTGTGTATTTGTCTCCCTGTGTGTTTTTGTCCGTGTTATTGTCTTTCTTCTTCTACATTTGTATCCCTTTCAGATTTAATGCAGCCTGTATACTTCAATTTTAATTGGAATGAAATGAAACGTAAATGTAACGAACACTTTTGTCAAATTAAAACAGTGATGATAATTCCTCAATACTGACAACAGTATTCCCATCTGTCTGTGAATAAGTGGTCTTGGGTTTGAATGGTTAAGGATAACCCATGTGTAATCTCAGGGTCAAGATGACACAAAGGCCAGAAAACAAAAGTGCTTGAGGTATCCCATGTGGTTTCTGTGGGTGAAGGTGAACAACCTCCCAGGCCTTTAGTTCACCCAAACACAAGGCTCAAGTTCTGAATGATATAACTCTTTATGACTTTACTGTTTACATTTGGTCAAAGGTTTTTTCTGCATTTTATCGTTTTGTTTGTGGCTCTTATTGGAAAAAGTTTGGACATCCCTGGATTAATTCATATACTGTATATAATGCATAATGTATATCACAAATGTCTAAGAAATACACAAAATTGAAGAAGATGCAACAATTTATTTAGATGAAAATCTGTTTTTAGATTGTGAAAAACATTCTATTTGTAATAGGAATGCACAAATTCAAACAACTGCAGAATTAGCACACACAGTTTTTGCTATACTATTCTTTATTTCAGCCTGCAGAGAAAATATTGATATATTTTTTTCAGTAGGTCCGAAAGTGTCAAAAATTGCACCTAGTGTTTTAAATTGATTTTTTATTCTGCATTCTTTAAATTACAATAAGGTTGGTGAGTGTGTGTTTGGACTTAGATCAGCAGTATCAGTGTGCATTGTTCAGTTTGTTGTTTGTTGAAATGTCCAATAAAAGTAATTACGAATGCACAACAGAGATTCACAATATTTATTTTGCTGTTATAGCTAGCTCCAAATAATAACTAACATCAGAAAATAGCTAAAAGCTAGCTAATAATTAACAGAAGCTAATAGCGAATAGCAGCTAAAAGCAAGCAGCATTTAACAGTTAGCAGCAGAAAATAGCTAAAAAGCAGCTAATAGCAAGCAGCAGTTAATAGTTAGCACCAATAAATAGCTAAAAAGCAGCTAGTAGCTAACGGAAGCTAAAAGCTAATATCAGCTAATAACTTACAGCAGCTAATAGCAAGCAGCAGTTAATAGTTAGCAGCAATAAATAGCTAAAAAGCAGCTAGTAGCTAACAGAAGCTAATAGCTAAGATCAGCTAATAGCTAACATCATAATGGCTAGCAAAAAATTGAGCTCCAGAAATTGTTTATGTATTTATGTGTCTTATTTTACACACGCTTTTCACTTCCAAAACATAATTAATAATGATAATAATGAAATTAACCTGTGATGGTTCATCATATATTTATATTGACCAGGATATTTTGTTAGAATTTAACTTTCTGAAATTACCTTTTTTAAATCAAATACTTTTTTAATAAGTAAGCATCAATTTACTGTGATAATTACCATGCTTAGATATAATAACCACATCATTGTGATCAACAGGATTTAACAGCTTGAGTCCAGGTATACAGACAGTTTATTTTAAGACTAGACTAGTTTATTAAATATTTATTTCATTTAATGTTTGTTTATTTTATTATTCCTGTATTACACTTTTTAAAATTAAGACACAATTGCAACGTTATATGTAAAAAGAAAAATGAGAATAAATCAGTGTTCATGAGCTGCTTGCTTGATATCATTGATGACTACGACTAGCATGTAGTAAATACATTCACATATCAGTATTTCATAAACCAGAGTCATTATTTGACCTTCCCACGGCAGAGATCTGCTGCCTCGCTCAAGCGGCGACAGCATGACGATGGGGTGGCATGGCAGCTGTTCGCGTGCCTATACAATCCAGGGACCCCGCTCGGCTCCGTCCCCCCACCACACCCAGTCTCCCGGCCCAGACACTCGATATCCTTCAACACAATCCACCTTCATGCGGACGGCAAGGAAAAAAAAACTTTTGGTCTTGATAAGTTTTTATTTTTCACATCAATTGATCTAACAGTAGGTTGATTTTTTTTAAAAGGTGGATTTCCGAACTGAGATTTTAACAAGGTTAACAAAGAAGGCAGGACCCCCCAGCATCCACCCTTATCGCCCTGGAGCGCCTTTACTCTCCCTCGGGAGTGGGGGTAGGGTAGAAAAACTCCCACCTCCTGCTATGTCCCCTTTGTCAGGACGCACCCCTCCTTCATTTCAATGACAAAAGTTGCAGATCCCCCCCCCACTGCCCTCTTGGAACTGCGCCCTGCAATTTTATGGTTCCCCAGGGCAGGCGCCGGACATCATCCTCATCAGCCCCCAACTCATCCACAACTAAGCTGATCAGATGAGTGGACAGCAGTGATGTAGCAGCATAGACCTGCTGTCTGTGTCATTAACACGTGATGGAGGGACAACAATATTCATTTTTTTTTTATCATAGATATAACTCAACTTCATTCAGTTCATTCAGTGTTTTATGAGATTTAAGGTGTCAGAATAAAGTCTTTAGAAAATGGCGCTCAGGTGAGATGGAGGTCCAGGTAGTGACGTAGTGATTTGAACATGTGGTACAGAAAAGGCAGAGACATGTGACTTATAATCGTAGGATGTTTGACGGTGCACGGATGAAGGACAGACGGAGCAGCTTGCACAAAACCACCAGATGATTGTTAGCAGGTGTGGAGATGAGCATGACCTTTGGGGGGGGGGTGGAGTCAATAAGGTCCACATGGGGACGAGTCGCCCATATCTGTGTTGAATAAACCTTATGTTCATTACAATTTCACTCTTTGAAAAAGCTACTTTTTTGGTATCCTACAATAGAACCTCTCGGTTTCAATTATGTATGTTTGTATGTTATTTAATGTTAATTGTTTTTGTATTAGTTGAGGATTAAAATGTAATTAAAATAAAAAGTATGTCCTAATTAGTTTTACTACACTCAACTTATGTAATAAAATATTTTCAAATACTTGACATGGTCAATTTAATTAAACTTGCGTTTTCCAGGGTATAATGACATCGCTTCAGAACCAAAATATGCCAAACTACAACATAGTTTTCATTCTGCAGCAGCTTTTTAGTTAATTTTTTTTGTTTTTCCAAAAATCTAACATAATGCATGTGATATAAAACACAGGTCTGGCTCTGCTCGGGGTCTTTGCCAGTTAAAAGGACGTTTTTCTTCGCCACTGTCGCTCACTGTGATTTGCTAAGACCTGTTTTCTTTTTCCTTATAAAGTGTTTTTTAAACTGTAGCGTCTTGAGATAATGTGTTATGATTCCCCTTTGAAATAAAGTCCATTTAAAGTTTAGACATCATCAAGTTTATTCTTACATCAATCCTCTATTTTGGATTTAGCCTTCCATGGCTGGAGGTCAAAACACATTTAGAGTATTGTTTGTATCACACACACACACACAATAAATACTCTTAAGTCCACATCTGTGTCTAGTTTCTTAGTTTGGAAACATTCCTCTTTAAATTTCTAATATGTGTCTGGTTGCAAAAGAAGCGATTGAAGTCGAACAAAAATAAAAAAACATAACAAAAAAAAATCTAGACAAAGAGAAATTGAAATTCATGTGCTCAGTGCAGACATCTCGTTAAGACTCTCTGCACACAACAGCCAGACATCCATGTGTTTGCTCTGAGGCAGATGGTGGAGTGGAGAGTCAGTTCCCTTGGGTCACTCGGAGGAATTCCAAATGCTGATCCAGCACAGTCGAACCTCCTTTTCTGCGACACAGGCCAACGATGGCGTGTGTGGAGCTCGGATCCAGTTTGTAAAAACTGGGGGAGCTTTGAGCAACTTAAATTGGGTGAATGGTCAGGGGAGATCCCTGCAACGGAAAATGTGGTGAAGTTTGATGATTAAACAGTTTGAAAAGAGAAAAAAATGCAGAGAGAAGCAGTTGATTTTCTTCTGAGGGACATGATGATAAAAAAAATGTGAGCGTTATAGCTGTGTAGAAACTTTTCAGGAAACCACCAAATCTCAATCTGGTTGGCATTAGTACAAATAGGTCATATATTTCTATTGTTTTTTATGTATAACAAAAGGGTTCAGAGTTGGCACACGTTGGGTTTTGTGCGCCTGTCGGGGTCAGACGTGTGTCTGGAAAAGTAGCGCTGAATAAATCCTTCTCAAGGCGATTGTTTGTGGCACACTTTAACTCCTCCAATGGACGACATATATCTCCATGCGATGGGGGTGATATGGGGGAGGAATAAGGGAGCTGCAAGGACTGAGAAAGGGGTGTGTTTTTTTTTTGTTGTGTGTGTGTGTGAAGGCAAGAAGCAGCTGGTGAGTGAGGAGGGCGGGGAGACACACTGCTGCAGACACACTCGCTCTCACTTGCTCTTTCACTGGCCCCCCGGAGGAGCCTTTTCTCTGCGTGACTCTCTCCACGGGACTGCTTCAACACAACATTTTTATTTAGGGAAAACACTTTTTGGACGCAGGGACCGGGCCGTTAAAGAAGGACAACATGCCGAGCATTTAAGTGGAACTCTCCTCCCTTTTTGGACCCGGACTGCTCACAGAGAGATGGGGCCCCCGAACAAACCAGGGACGAGAGTCACCTTTGCGCTCTTCAAGCAGCTGTTTTTCTTTCTGGTCTTACAAGGCGTCGCGGGGAAAACTCTGAAATACAAAGTTTACGAAGAGCAGAAAGTCGGCACCGTGATCGCGCGGTTGAGGGAGGACGTTGAAGAGGTTTTGGCCAAATTTCCAGGAACTCTCAGCTTTCGGTTCCGCGCCATGCAGCGCGTGAGTTCCCCGCTGCTGTCGGTGCGGGAGGAGGATGGCGAGATCAGCATCGCCAGCAAGATCGACCGGGAAAAGTTGTGCGAGAACAATTTCAACTGCTCCATCGAGTTCGACGTCGTGACGCTGCCCACGGAATACCTGCAGCTTTTCCACGTGGAGGTGGAAGTGTTGGACATCAACGACAACTCTCCGTACTTCCCGCGAGCCATTGTGCCCATCGAGATCTCCGAGAGCGCGTCCGTGGGCACGCGGGTTCCACTGGATGGCGCTGTCGACACGGACGTCGGAGAGAACTCTTTGCACACCTACTCGCTCACCCCGAACAACTTCTTTAAGATTGAGGTCAGGACCAGGACCGATGGGGCCAAGTACGCGGAGCTGGTGGTCATACGGGACCTGGACCGAGAGACCAAGTCCAGCTATCAGCTGCAGCTCACGGCCTCGGACAATGGAATGCCGCCCAAGTCTGGATCCACTCTGCTTAAAATAAACATTTCTGACTCCAACGACAACAGCCCTGCATTCGAGGAGCAAGCCTATGTGGTCCACTTGGCTGAGAACTCTCCACTGGGAACCCTTATTATAGACCTTAATGCCACCGACCCAGATGAAGGGACCAATGGAAAGATCGTCTACACTTTTAGTACTCATGTGTCACCAAAGATTCTAGAAATGTTCAAAACAAGCCCAGAAACCGGGCACATAACGCTCATCAAGAAGGTCGACTACGAAAGCACGGCCTCCTACGAGCTGGACATCCAGGCTCAGGATATGGGCCCAAACTCCATTCCGGGACTTTGCAAAATAGTCGTGAAGATCGTGGACGTCAACGACAATAAACCTCAGATCAACATCAACCTGATGACGCCCGGCAAAGAGGAGGTGGCGTACATCTCGGAGGGCGCACCTCTGGACACCTTTATCGCTCTAGTACGCATCGATGATGCCGACACTGGGCAGAATGGAGAAGTGGTGTGCAGGCTGCTTGGTCACGGACACTTTAGGCTTCAGAAGACGTACGAGAACAACTATATGATTCTGACTAATGTCTCCTTGGACAGAGAGAAGAGGTCTGAATACAGCCTCACTGTCATCGCCCAAGATCGGGGTTCACCGAGCCTTTCGAACATCAAACATTTCACCGTTCAGGTGCTGGACGAAAACGACAATCCTCCCAGTTTTGAGAAGAGCCGCTATGAAGTTTTTAAATCTGAGAACAACTCTCCCGGTGTGTATCTGATGACGGTGGTAGCCCAGGATCCTGATCTAGGAACCAACGGCCAGGTCACTTACTCGCTCATTGACGCTCTAATCCACGGGAGTCCGATCTCCACGTACGTCACCATCGACCCTTCCAACGGCGCCATCTATGCCTTGCGCAGCTTCGACTTCGAGGACGTGAGCCGGATCAGCTTCAGCGTCCAGGCACGGGACAGTGGGAATCCAGTGCTGTCTGCGAACACCACCGTCCTGCTGACTGTCTTGGACGAGAATGACAATCCTCCCATCATCCTCTCCCCATCCATCCAGAACCACACGGCAGAGATTCCGGTCTGGAGGTACGCGACTCCTGGTCAGCTGGTCATAGCTCTGAAGGTGTCGGACCGGGATGCAGGCGCCAACGGGGAGATCAGCTGCTCTATTGTCGGCGGAAATGATGATGGGCTGTTCGTGATCGACTCCCATCTGTGTGAACTAAGGGCTAACATGAGTCTGGAGCAGGCTCCCCGGGACGAGATGGACATCAGGGTTGAGGTGCAGGACAGGGGAGTGGTACGTTTGTCGACGGCAGTCACACTGAGGCTCACCCTCCAGGAGAACATGGTCATCCTTCCACCTCTGTTCCCGACGGGCAACACCCAGGCTTCGTTGGATCTCTCGCTTATCGTGATCATTTCCTTGGGATCAGTTTGTGGTCTGTTGCTCATTGTCATGGTGATGTTCGCCACTGCCCGCTGCAACTGCGAGAAGAAGGACCCACAGCACAACTACAACTGCAGAGTGGCAGAGAACAGCTACAAGAACCACCCAAAAAAGCCCACGAGGCAGATTCACAAGGCCGACATCACACTGGTTCCCACCATCAACGGCGCTCTGCCTGTGCAGGCACATCCACACTCGGTGTCGGCCTCTCCCACGCCTGACCGAGGCTCCCTAGGAAGAGAGCAAAGCCACCACAGCCGCCAGTCACTAAACAGCCTGGTCACCATGTCGTCCAATCACGCGGCAGACAACTTTGCGTTGGAGCTGAAGCACACCTCACCACCTGTGGAGGTAAGAGACATTTTCATTGTGTGTGATTTATTCAGTCGTGTATTTTAAACCGTCCAGATCCCAAAGTCATGCATCCCCACCCCCCACCCACCCCATCCTGTATTATTTTGTGGGCTTGCCCATCTGATACCATTTATTCCCCTCATCATTTGTCATTTTATTTTTGTCTTTTTCTTTCTTTTTGTCCTTTTTTGGTTCTCTTGGGATTGTAGCAAGTCTCACAGCTTCTGTCCATGCTCCATCAGGGCCAGTATCAGCCACGGCCAAGCTTCAGAGGCAACAAATACACAAAGAGCTACAGGTACCTTCCACGCTCAGACGTTTACAGTTTAATACCAATAGAAAAATGTGTCTTCCTTTTGTTTAGAGCTTCTAGTTTATGTTTAATCCGTCATTTTGTTGCTCTTCTAGATATGCCCTGAATGAGATGGATAAATTCAGTCTCAAGGACAGTGGGCGTGGGGACAGCGAGGCCGGAGACAGTGACTATGAACCTGGAAGGGAGTCGCCCGTGGACAGACTCCTCGGCTTTCCTGAAATGTATCCTGCAGACGGTCAACATACAGGTACGCTTTTATGATCCAAAAGACCCTTCACCACTGGGAGGCTGCAGAAATGGTACTTGTAGTAGTTGGAACGTTGTTGTTTTATTTTGTTTGAGAGGGAAACATCTTGAACAAATGTGCATACAAGAATGTAACAAACTACAGTTCCAGTACAGCAGCCCTTCAGTGTCTTCCACTTGTATTGTTGTTTTGCTCTGATAAGGATGAGCTACTACACAACAAACCATGGCCCCGTTTAACCCTTCACTCCATCCCTTTTCTTATTTCTTTTCATTGCATCCTGGATTTGCATCAAATTAACATACAACATCTGTTATTTCAGTGAAACAGGGAAACAAAAATTAACATTTCTTGGTAATATAAAGTGGACTTTTCTTTAAATTTTTATCACTTAACATTTATTTTCTGTTGCTTTCTGATAATAACAATAATAGAAAACATTTATATATATATCTTTGGCAAACTGGCGCTCCGAGTATAGAGGAAATACAAATAGCTTAATAGCGCCACCTAGTGTTCAGAGCTATGTTTACTTGCTTTACGTGTAGGATATATTTTCTGGCTTGATAAATGAAAGATCATGAAACCCAGTTCAATGAAAACACTTACATATATCTTTACTAATGTTTATTGATAAACGTTTAATTTACACGGTTCAAGTGGGATAAGATAACATTTTATTACATTAAGTTACGAATAAAGCAGATATTGTGTCCACTAAATATCGGTTTAAACAAAGACTGGGTAGGTGATAGTGATACTGCTAGTATAAATATTGATACGTTGTACAGTTTGTTGTACAGTATCAAAAATACATTTACAAATGCAATATTAATGAAGGACTCTCAGATTCTGTCTACACTGCAGGACAAAAATCTCATGTCAAGTATCATCATAGTGCAGCATATTCTTTATCATAAAAAGGGAATAACAAACATGTTCAGTCTTCCTCGCTTCAAAATAATATAATAAAATAATAAAAGTCTGAAGAACTTTCCACCTTTATACATAAAACACTCAATAATGACATTACTGGAGACTGAGTTTACTAGATTGAATTAATGTAAATGAGAGTATTTGTCACTGTTCTCAAACTTGGAAAATCATCTGATCTATGATCACGTGTCACAATTTGTCAGTAATTAATAAAATGGGAAATTTACCATGGTTTTCCAGTTTATCTGTAACGTTACAGCCCTAATAATACTCATAATATTCTCTCATGGGCGACAGACCAATGGCTGACCAGTGTCTCTCTCTCCCTGCAGCAATGAGGTTGTGTACCGAGGACTGTATGGTTCTAGGACACTCGGACCAGTGCTGGATGCCTCCTCCTGTCTCCGCATCCTCTGATTATCGCAGCAACCTATACATCCCTGGTAAGGAAGTTCACCGGCCTGCCGATCAGTGCCAGGAAAAGACGCAGCCATGCATACACAGCACACAGAACCAAAGCTTCTCCACTTTCGGGAAGGAAGAGGACGAGGAAGGCGAGAACGGAGGAAGGGGAGAAGAAGGCATGTACGGGAGCGCGTCGCTGCTCACCGAGATGAACTGTGTTTTCCAGCATCTGCTCTCTCCCAGTCTGGATTCTTTTGCCCGAGTAAATGAAAACCCAAAAGGTGCCAGTCTAAGTGGACTGGGGTTGCCAATGTCCGGTTCTTTGGACAGGAAAAGAGGACACCTACCGGGTAAGCAGAGCGCTGCGGTGCACCAGCAGGGGGTGGCGGCGTGGGCGGCCAACACTCACTTTCAAAACCCAGGGAGCATGATAGAGCCCCCCAGACACGTGCACAGCGGCAGCTACCACACCCTGCAACCCAACACCCGGCTGAACTGCCCGGGCAGCAGCCGCAGCAAACCCAGCGCTGACCCAGCACTCACTGCGATGGTGCAGCCGGTCGCGCCGTCAACCTCCGTCCTGATGCCCTCGTGCAAATGGCTGCCTGCCATGGAGGAGATCCCGGAGAACTATGAAGAGGACGAGTTTGACGCGGCGTCGGGACACCTACAGGGCAACCGCAGCGAGAGCCGACAAGAGCTGGTTGACGCCAGCGACCTGGTGGCGGAGATCAATAAACTGTTGCAGGACGTCAGGGACGGCTAGAATTCGTGTTCCTACAAAAACACCTTGACTTTCAGGTTCGAGACGTTAAACAGACAAGACCTGGAATTGTCAATAAAGTTGCATTTCTAATGTAAGAATTGTGAATGCTAAGTATCCCAAAAAATGTTTGTAATGTATTTTAATTTTTGGTACACAATGTACACTATATGCCTATTTATCTTTGTATTTTAAAAATACATTTGTATACTTTTATATATTAAAAAGTAAATTAATTGAATAAAAATAAATCTATTTTTATATATTGAATGCATGTTGAAGTTTGACTTGAAAATAAGCCATGTGATTGTTACTCTGTGTATTTAAACCTATTTTATATCCTGACTCCTTTGTATTTGTCACTATTGTGTGTTTGGAAGAAAATATGAAGTTATTATTGGACATGTGTCTTTTCTGAAGCTGTCTTCTTCTGAAGGGGGTCAAAACAAAAATTAAAACCTAATAGAAAACTTCTGCATCTTCTTTTTTTTGTCATTCAACATGCGAATCCAATTGAAACGATCCTTCTGTTTAATGAATATTGTTATAATAAATACAGTTGATGAGCAGCAGGTGGAACTACAGCAGCACAAGAGTGGAGGATTTTGGACCATTCATTTCTGAGGTTTCTGTTTCTTTGCCAGGTAGCACGAACAGATGCCAGTAAAGACATCTGCTGGGGGTCTGAGGCTGACACAGGACACTTTGTACTGGACAGAGCGATGGTGGTCTACCCTGCACCTGCGCCTGGGTCTTGTTTTAGACTTGGAACTACAGGGAAATGAATTATCTGAGCGTGATGGGAATTGTTGGAGCAAAAAAAAGAGGCAATATACTGTATAAACAGTGTACAGAGATTTGCTGCCTCGGCCCAGAATGAGCAAACAGACAAACATTGCCACAGATCTGTTTTCTTGCAGCAAGACTATCCTAGTGTCTTTTCCGTAGAAATAAATGAGCTTCAAAGTAGTCCAAGTTCAGACCCTCAACAGTTTCACAATACAGTACCTCAGACTAATACATGATTAAATGGCCAATGCTTGTTAACTACAATTTGTTTTTTAAGTGTCAAATCATTGTGAGGTGGTTTGAATGGGATTTGTGTGAAGATTACATTAAAAAAGGACTGATGAAAGAATATGTGTGTCTTTTATTTTTTCTCATAATTATAAAAAACATAAATATATTGTCAAAGTCCAAGACTTAATACTTATAATTATATAATAAGAGTTAATAAACCTAAATCCAAAATGTACCTTTTTATAGACCTCAACTCATTTCCATATACGTTTATTTATATTGTGAAGTCATGACATTAATTATCTCAAGACACTTTAAGTAACATATATATAAGAGAAGAGGTCCTGGTGAACAATCAGATGCAGAAGATACACCTTTTTTTATGGTTCACATCTCAATTTATTTATTAATAATATTTACATGTAAATATAAGTTGTTTTTATCTTCATCAATATCTTCTAGATGTTTTGGTCAATTCGCTCAAAATCAGTGTGAGATCATTGTACACAAGCAGATACATAAGATACACGTATTGTTTTACATCTCAATGTCTCAATCCCTATGTTTGAACTTTCCTAAGAATTATTAATCAATGAATTCATTATTAATTCATTATGGAGATGAAACGTCTCTTCTCAGATCGAGCGGCCGAGATCAGCGAGCTCTCCCCTGGTTTGTAGGGAGCAAAGACTCGGCTGTTTCCGGAGCGAATATCTGTCGACTATCCAACATCAGACTATCTTCACCTCGGTGAGGACCCGGACTGTACTTATTTAAGGTGGATCAGGTATGACGATGATGTCCACAGGATGGAGCCAAAGGATAACGCACTAGAACGGTTGACCAGCATCTTCTAAAATCAGTGTCACTGACCATTGTAACAGGTAGGCAGAACAATGCTAGATGTATTGAACTTATTTCACCATTTTTCAAAAGTCTTTTACGTGCTTAATTTAAAAAAAAAAAAAAACCATCAGGTGCTATAACATCAAACCTATAACACTTTATTAAATATTTATGTATGAACGTTTTAAGTCCTGATATTGGTCATAAAGTACCTGATAATAATCTGCAAATATGTTTACGACAGAGGTTTCTCACCAGTGGTATACTATCAAATATAAGTCAAGTTGTTTTATTCACAGATATGTTTTACTCATTTGGAAACAAGAGGGATGTATAATGAACATTTTCCCGTCACACCCTGCACATGTTGATGATGTCAGCGAGTTATAAATGTAACATTTAAAGTTCTGTTCATATGTTCCGCTTTCACTTTTAGTCTCCATTTCCCCCCCTCTATCTCCCCATTAGCTTCAGAGTTACAGCACCAGAAACTACTTTACGATCAGGCCTCTGTGCTGTAACGCGGTGGTTTTCAACGTTAGGGCCGCCAGAGGGCGCTAGAAGTCGCTTCTTCTGATTCTCAAGTTTCCGATGATACCTAATTACACGACCTGTCATGACATGTCATCTTCTGGGTCAACCTAGCTGTTTGTGCCCAGTACCTGGCAGCTTGTATCTAGCCAGTAAACAGATAATAGACAGCTTTCTGACAAGAAGAAAGAGCAAACTAAGACCCTTTACTGAAATACAGAAGAATTGCCCGGAATCACAACAAAAGGGTTAGGGTTAGGGTTAGGGTTAGGGTTAGGGTTTGGTTTATTTCAGATGCAAACCAAAGCATTTGCTTTGGTTTGCAAAGGAGCAGTTTCACAGTTTTCCTAATTTTGGTGGTAGTAGTTCATGTTTTTATTATAGTTTCTCTCTGCGTGCTAGTTCCCTGTGTTCTCTTATTTAATTTATTGCATCTTTTTTTTGAGGGTGTGTTTCTGTTAATGGTTTGGTGATGCCTTCAGGTGATGCCTTCAGCGGTCCCAGCTCTTGTTGCTACCATTGTACCATCAAATTTCCTCTCTGGAATTTTCCATCAGTTATCTTGGTTATGGCAAGTACGTTCATATTGAAATCTTCATTAGTCTTTTGATTCATAGCCAAGCTTGTCTGTGGCCAATACAGCCAAGCTTTTTTAACGTCATCTCTCTCCTCCTCAGGAAAGGTTGTGAGTGGGCTGTCTCTCCATGGGATTCTTAATCTCCAGAGTTGAAGTCTTTTGTTTCTTCTTTCTTTGAGAGGAGGCCAGTGTTTGATGCACCATTAAGAAACACATCTTCAGCCTCTAACCGAATCGTTTCTCTCTCTCTCTGAAGGCGTTCATCTGAGTCTATAGCTGAATTCCCTGTTTGTTTTCAAGATTACGGAAGCAGAGTCCAATAAGATCCAAGACCAATTATCCTCAAGCCAAAGTCACTTTAGTTTCTCTGCCAGAAAAGATAAGAGCATCTGTGAGCGACGCAGTAAGAACCAGCCCACAGTGTGTGTTCCATCTTTTCCTTCAGCAGATCAAACAGGGTGATAACACTTCCCTCTAACAATGAGCCAGAGGAACCATGCAGGTGGGGAGGACAAGACTCACCTTTGTGGAGCGCCAGCTCCTTATTTCCCTGTGTTTGTGCCTGTGCTGTAGTTTGCCTTGTTGTGTTCTTCGTACGTGTGGGATTAGTCAGATGATGAATGATTTTTTTCTTCTTCTTTAGGTGCAATCAATGACTAAATCAATGCTGAAAGTTTATCGACCATTTCAATAATTTTTTTTTTTCTCTAACAAGGTTCAACTCTCCACACTTCCCGCGTGCAATGACCACAACCCCCCTTCCTGACGTTGCCAGCGCTTCTTTGCCTCTAGTCATCTCAGGTTATCACAAAGATATGATCTAGTTTTCAGTTTTGTCTTCCTCGCGCTCTGGGCTCCTACTGCCATGTTTAATGTCTGCTTCGTCCTCTTTTATCCACCCTCGTATCTCTTCTGGTCAGTTGCCTGATTTGTCCTCTGTCCCTTCTGTCCATCGTAATCTATGGGGGTGTTTGATAAAGATCTGGCTCTTTCTCTGCTCATTTGCCGTCCTTACGACTTTTCTATTGATCTAATCCCAGATGCCACGCTTCCTTCTAACCAGTTACAATATCTCACGCCCAGAGAGAAGCTCTAGAGAGCTATATTAATGAGTCATTGCCCCTAGTCTCATCACACCATCCTTCTCTCAAGTCAGTTTTTTTTACAAGTCTCTATGCCCTAGCATTGACTTCAGGGGACATTGATCCTTGTGTCCAGCCACCATTTTCACCAAATTAGACCTCTGCAACACTTGTCAGTGGGTGCGAGTTTGTGAGGGGGACGAGTGGAAGACAGCTTTCAAGAAACCCCTGGGACATTTTTCTTCTTATGCCTTCTGGTTTGATGAATGCCACACACGGTATTCCAAGCTGTGATTTATTCGAGTCATGTAAGTTTATATTTACTTGGATACAAATCATCAAGAAAAGCAGTTTTCCATCAGCATATATGGCTGTGTCTCGAGAGGTTGCATGGGAACAAGATTTACTGTAAATCTGTTGAGAGAAATGACCATTTATTTGTTTTATTCTGGGATTTAGCCCCCTTTGTACCGGATTGTAATTAAGGCACCGCAGCAAGCTGGAAGAAGTTTTAGGTTTGCATACGTCATAGTTTGAGTATAAGAACCGAGTTTAAGAAGCACTTAAGCCTGGTTCCTCTCAGCATTGTAAGATTGAAGTGACAGATTATTCCCCATACAGTACATATTACCCGCCCGACTGAATGAAGCTAACCACAACCATGTCCTTGGAAAACCCAACATGTTCAAACCAAGCTCAGCAGTGGAAACCCGCCATGTGTATCAGTACCTCTGTTTTTGAATTATTAATGTGTTTTGTTATTTAGCATTTTGAAGGGAAAAAAATGTAAGTATACGATCCATTGAAGGTACATTCATGGAAAGTAGCTACATCTGTTATCATTAAGATTATAGCTGGTAAACATCAAGTAAAACTATTTTGCATACGTCGTATTTTGCAATCGTAAGAGTAAAAAAGACTTAATTTAAATTTTAAATGAATATTTGAAAGAAACAGAAAACAGACAAATTTGCAGACTGATGTCTGAGAAGAGACGGGGCTGGGGATGTGGAGGCGTGTCTCCTGCCTCCTTTGATCCCATCATCACATCGTGCACTACAGAGAATATGTGAGGAATATGAGCCGAATGCCCTCAGGGCAGCCATCTTTAATCCTCATTCCTCAGCTCTAAAACATGCACTCATGGCTCGTCTACATGCAACAGAAAGGTCCCAGTCAGACAGCACTTGGTCCTCCTGCTGTGAGTCAGGGGTTGTACTTTATGATCTGTACCTCTCCTGAGCTCTTTTTTTTTAATAAACCATGAACCAAAAGCGCCAGGTCCCCAGTGGCTCCTTCTTCCCTCCTCTGCTACTCTCCTTTCTCAGCAGCTGTTCACTCACATCACTTGCCAAATCCCTCCTGCGTACTCCAACCCATTCTGATCGACTTCTGCTTTCAACAAAAATCCTTTTTTTTGCCCATCCTCTGAAATTTTATTTGTATTGTTTAAAAGTTAAAGCATGTGAATCCACAGAAGATATGCTTAAGACTGAAGGATCAGAGAAGGTTGTACAGTTCTGCAGTTCTGGTTCATGTATTTGTACTTTTACTTTTTGTCTGGACTTTATTTAGATTTCAAGAGTTATAAATATTTATGTTTTTTTCTTCCAGTGAAATAAGATCCGTTCCTTGGCTAAATATAAGTATGTTAACCCTTGTGTTATCTCAGCAACAATGCATAAAACAATTACATTTGTTTTTGGGCCTTCTGGTCAACTTGACACTGATTTAATACTAGGGTATGTAAAGGCGTTTACATTTATTTTCCAGGATGTAGATCTTTACAAATTACTGGTGGGACTTTATGACGTAGATCAGCAAGAGTTTCTGAGAAGTAAAACTGGTCGAGGAGTCTGCTCAAATTATGTGGTGGAGATTAAGAGTAGACAGAAAGAAAGTGTTTTTTCTTTCTTCCACTAATACAACTAATACACGAGGGAAAGAAAATCGTGGCTTCAAAGCCCAAAATCATCAATCAGGATCAAACGAAAAAACTAAACATACCTTAGTGGAGACGGACAAGAGATTTTCAAGCTCTTCATTGAAAGTATAATCCAGAACAAAATAGGGTAGATAGAGAAGTTTATTGTTGACTCAGCACAGCCAAGGGATTAATTAAATTCAAGGTTCTCAGGGCAGATTAGCCGGGCTATGAAGACCAGGATCGACCATGATAATCTACTCGAAATCTGAGAAGAGAGAAAGATTTATATTTTGATTTTGATTTTATTTATATTTATACAATCACCCTATGCTGTGTTTTAAACGGTTGCCAAGAAACTTCCGAAATCGATGTCAGGTGATGACGAACAAATGGTCTCCGACCAATCACAGTGGGTATGGTTATGGTAAATCAATTTAAGAGACACTCAAATAAACACATTAGTTGCACTTTATCTCAACCGATACTGTAGACAGTTTTTCTGCTATGTATGACCCTCTTTCCTTCAACGACTGCCTAAACGTGGACAGTTTGATTCACTGTTTCACTACTCATTGTGCTGAAATACTAGATCAAGTGGCACCTGTTAAACCGAACTTGAAAATCCTCAAAAAAAGGTGCCCTTGGACAAATGAAGATCTCCTGAGTCTGAAGAGACTTTGTCAAAAGACTGAGTGTCTCTGGAGGTCAACTATACTTGAGGTGCACAGACTTCACCTCAGGGATCTAATGTCCTCATAAATGACATGGTGGAAACTGCCAGATCTGATTACATCAGGAAACTGGTAGCAGCAAATAAAAAAACCCCAAAGTGTTTTTTTGACATGATTAATTCTCTCGTGTCTCCTGCTCCTCAAATCATGCCTGTTTTCTGTGAAGCTGACAACAATGCATTGTTGAGATTTTTCATTGGCAAAATTAAATTGATCAAAGAGAAAATATCTCCCTCTTTGTGTGGAACTCCTGCTGTTTTCTGAGCCTGTCTCCTCCTCATGGTCTTTCTTCAGTGCTGTATCTCTGGCTGATATTTCAGCACTGGTGTGCAAGATGAAACCCTCCTCTTGCTCGTCCGGCGTCCTTCCTTGTAGGCTTTTTAAATGTCTGATGTAATTGGCCCCTGGTTTACCAATATGGTTAACATCTCCCTTTCCACAGGGGTGTTTCCCAATGCATTTAAACATGCCATTGTGGAGCCAGGCCTAGACCTGACTGACCTCAGTAATTTCCGGCCTATTTCTAAGCTTCCATTCCTGTCTAAGATATTGGAGAAGGTGGTGTCTGAGCAGCTGTCTTTGTTCCTGGATCAGAGCGACATCCATGAGAAGTTTCAGTCTGGCTTCCGCAAACATCACTCTACAGAGACAGCTTTATTGAAAGTGTCCAGTGACATCATGATTTCGGCTGATTCGAGTAAATACACTGTTCTGGTTCTCTTGGATCTGTCCTCAGATGTTGATACAGTTGATCAACAGATCCTGCTGAGAAGACTGAGGGATGAAGTAAGTAAGTAAGTAAGTCATTTTTATTTATATAGCGCTTTTCCAGACCAGGGTCACAAAGCGCTTAAACAATCGAAACAATATTCAATAAAGTATATACTTTAAAGATCAAGATAAAAATGACAACACAACAGGAGTTCCAGAAAATCAAGGAAAAGCCTAAACAAATAAAAACGTCTTAAGATGTTTCTGGAAAGAGTCAGTAGACTCCATCAAGCGCAAATAGAGAGGAAGATCGTTCCAAAGCTTAGGAGCACCAGCCTGGAGGGATTTCTCTCCTCTGGTCCTGAACCTTGTGCGTGGAACCATCAGTAGATTCTAATCCACAGACCTCAGAGCCTGAGCTTTGATGTAAGGCTGGATCAGATCAGTGATGTAAGGAGGAGCCTGACCATGAATAGATCTGAAAGTAAGAACCAGAATTTTAAAGTTGATCCTGAAAGAAACTGGAAGCCAGTGAAGAGTTCAAAGGATCGGAGAAATGTGAGTTCTTCTACTTGAGCGGGTCAGAATTCTCGCTGCGGAGTTCTGAATCAACTGCAGGCTAGACAGATCCTTCTTGTTCAGACATGAAAAAAAACAGTTGCAGTAGTCCAGACAAGAAGACACAAATGCATGGATTACAAGTTCCAGATCATGTTGTCACAACATTTTCCTAAGTTTAGAGATTTTTCTCAGTTGAAGGAAACAGTTTCTGGTCAGTTTTCTGCAGTGTTGAACAAGAAACATCTCTTTATCAAATACAACACCCAGTTTTCTCAGGCTCAGTTTGACAGACTGAACTGAGTCACCCAAGTACTGACTCAACCCTGGAATCTTATCATCAGGAGCAATCACCAGAGTTTCAGTTTTGCCCACATTTAGCTGCAAAGTGTTTTCACTCAGCCATTTTTTGATTTCTACCAAGCAATTGACTAAGCCTTTCATCCTCTGGGGCTCAGTTGGATCAAAAGAGCAGTAGAGCTGGATAACATCAGAGAAAATGTGATAAGAAACATCAGGAAATCTCTGAATGACTTTACTGAGGGGAATCGAGTACAGCAAAAACAATAAAGGACCCAGAACAGAACCTTGAGGGACTCCACACAACAGATCTGCCGATTCAGACCTCATTTGATTGGCAGATACAGTAAAACTGATCTCTCTCAACAGGATCTGGTGATCAACTGTGTCAAAGGCTGAGGACAGATCCAAGACAGCCAGAACAGTGAATTTGCCTGAGTCAGCCGACATCATGATGTCCCTGGATACTTTCAGTAAAGCTGTCTCCGTAGAGTGATGTTTACGGAAGCCAGACTGAAACTTCTCATGGATGTCGCTCTGATCCAGGAACAAAGACAGCTGCACAGACACCACCTTCTCCAAGATCTTGGACAAGAAAGGGAGCTTAGAAATAGGCCTGAAATGGAAAGGAAGAGGTTCACCATATTGGTAACCCAGGGGCCAATTACATCAAATACTTTGATAAAAAACCTACAAGGAAGGACGTCATCTGAGCGGACGAGCAAGAGGAGGGTTTCATCTTGTTCACTAGTGCTGAAATATCACCCAAAGATACAGCAGTGAAGGAAGACCAAGAGGAGGAGAGGGGCTCAGAGACCGCAGGGGTTCCAAACAAAGGGGTAGAGATTTTCTCTTTGATCAATTTAATTTTGTCAATGAAAAATCTCAACAATGCATTGCTTCCAGCTTCATAGAAGACAGGCGTGATTTGAGGAGCAGGAGACATGAGAGAATTAATCGTGTCGAACAACACTTTGGGGTTTTTCTTATTTGCTGCTACCAGTTTTCTGATGTAATCAGAACTAGCAGTTTCCAACATCTAATTTTAAGAAGACATCCGATCCCTGAGGTGAAGTCTGTACCTCAGGTTTAGTGGACTTCCAGAGACGCTCAGTCTTTCGACAAAGTCTCTTCAGACTCAGGAGATCTTCATGCGTCCAAGGGCACCGTTTTTTCTGAATTTTCAGGTGCCACTTGATCCAGTATTTCAACACAATGAGTAGTGAAACAGTGAATCAAACGGTCCATGTTTGGGCAGTCATCAAAGGAAAGAGGGTCAAACATAGCAGAAAAACTGTCAGCAGTATCGGCTGAGATGACACGTCTCTGAGACCTAACTTTCAAAGGCTTAGGTTCAGGAATGAAGTCCAGGTTTAACAAGACAAGAGAATGATCACTCAGATGGACATCATGTACAGATACCTTAGAGATGTTCAGGCCAAGAGTAAAAACTAAGTCTAAAATTTGGCCATTTTAATGAGTGGGTTCAGAAACATGTTGCTCAAAATTAAAGGCTTCTGTTAAAGTTAAAAGTTCTTTAGCAGAGCAAGATGTGACGTCAAGATTAAAGTCTCCAAGAATAAGAACAGATTCCATTTGAATAATGGAAGATAAGAAGTCACTGAAGTATTTCAAGAGCACTGTCGCAGGACCAGGCGGGCGGTAGATTGACACACAATAGAAAGGTCTTGTAGAACCAACCAAGATCATCTGAGACTCAAAAGAAGTGAATTCCTGTGTCTGAATCACTTTCCAAGAACAACTCTCCCTAAAACTGTAGCAAGACCTCACCCACAACCAGAGAGGCGAGGCTTCCCCAGGACAGCGCTCCCTACTGGAAAGAGTTCGTTCAGATGAATAAACTCTTCCTCTCTCTGCCAAGTCTCAGAAAGACATAATAGATCCAAATTAACTCTTGTAAAAAGATCATTAAGAATAAAGGATTTATTAGTAAAACAGAAGTGGGACTGTCTGGGTCTGTGTTACAGTGATTCTCGTCATACCTTTCTGGGCTCAGTTTCAGTGTATCTGCCAATCAAAGGTTCTGTTCTGGGTCCTTTATTGTTTTGCTGTACTTGATTCCCCTGGGTAAAATCATTCAGATATTTCCTGATGTTTCTTACCACATTTTTGCTGATGACATCCAGCTCTACTGCTCTTTTGATCCAGCTGAGCCCCAGAGGCTGAACAGCTTAGTCAATTGTTTTCTATAAATCAAACAATTATGAAAGAGTGAAAACACTTTGCAGCTAAATGTGGACAAAACTGAAACTTTGGTGATTGCTCCTGATGATAAGATTCCTGGGTTGAGTCAGTACTTGGGTGACTCAGTTCAGTCTGTCAAACTGAGCCTGAGAAACCTGGGTGTTGTATTTGATAAAGACATGTCTCTTGTTCAACACTGCAGAAAACTGACCAGAAACTGTTTCCTTCAACTGAGAAAAATCTCTAAACTTAGGAAAATGTTGTCACAGCATGATCTGGAGCTTGTAGTTCATGCGTTTGTGTTTTCTCGCCTGGACTATTGTAACAGTTTGTTTTCATGTCTTAACAAGAAGGATCTGTCTTGCCTGCAGTTGATACAGAGGCAGCGAGCATTCTGACCAGCTCTAGTAGAAGAACAGACATTTCTCCGATCCTATGAACTCTTCACTGGCTGCCAGTTTCTTTCAGGATCAACTTTAAAATTCTGGTTCTTACTTTCAGAGCTATTCATGGTCAGGCTCCTCCTTACATCAATGATCTGATCCAGCCTTACACCCCAGCTCGGGCTCTGAGGTCTGTGGATCAGAATCTATTGATGGTTCCTCGCACATGCTTCAGGACCAGAGGAGAGAAATCCTTCCAGGTTTTTGCCCCTAAGCTTTAGAACGATCTTCCTTTCCCTCTGCGCTTGATGGAGTCTACTGACTCCTTTACAAAACAACATTTTTATTTGTGCAGGCTTTTCCTTGATTTTCTGAGCCTCTTGTGTTGTTATCTTGATCTTTTAATTATATATTTTATTTAGTTTTGTTTTGATTATTTAAGCGCTTTGTGAGAACGGTCTGGAAAAACGCTCTACAAATATGCATAAATATAAATATAAATATAATAATTTAAGTTCACTTAAAAGAATAAGGGATAGACTAAATTAAACATCCAAAATCTGTCTGCAAAAATAAAAAATAATGTGATTATTTTTGCTGGTTGGGTATTTAAGGCAATGATTGGAACTACTGTCATCACAGGGTAAATAACTTCACAGCAGTAAATGTTACCTCTTTCCTCCCATCTTAAGTGGACATCTAGAGTATGAACCTCTTTAACTTCCAGCTGCTACACTTGATCATTTTCAAGAGAAGCCAACTGAGGTAGCTGCAGGATTTGGACAGGATGCCTCTAAAGACAGCTCCTTGGTAAGGTGTAGTGTGTGTTAAGATCCTGGGCATGCTGGAGAAAGTGATATGATATGGTATGAAAGGAGCCTGGGCCTCAGCTGGGTGGTTTTCGATCTGAAAATGGTTGACTTCCTATTCCATGTCTGTAATTAGTTTCTATTCTCGTAACTTTTAAAGAGAACTTTATTAAGTAATAACTTGAAAAAATTATCATGATGAGGGACTTACTTCATCTTGGAGAGGAAGACTTCAACATTTGAAACATGTGAGTCACTCAGGAAAGTTGGAGTAATACATTAGTTGCCCTTTAAAGAAAAATAGGGGGGCTACATTGTGGAACAATTAAAAATAATTGGCTTCAAATCCACTTAACTCAACAGAACAAAGCTAAATGTGGAAACAAAACAGACTTTTAAAAAAAGTATGAGATAAAAAATAGTTTTGAAGTTACAAGCAAATTAAACTTTTAAAGGTCTCTGCAGTGTATATCTCAGTCTTGTTTTGGTCTGGTTCTCAAGTTCCCTCTGAAAATAAATGTCCATCTGTGGTGCTGGTTCTCCAATCCAGGCTTAAAATTGACCTGTAAACAAGTGAAAATTTGTGAAAAGCAACAACTAATAACATAATAACGAATATTATGAATATACTTGAGTGACCAGCAAATTGTAGTTTAGTTGAGTATTCCAATCGAATGGCCCCCAAGACAGTTTTTGCTGATTTAATTTAAACTCTTGAACAAGTTTTATCATAATGAGCTAAAGAAAGACATAAATTACCAACTTGTTCAAGACCAATATTGGCGTTTATCTGAACATCTATGCCATATGAGATCGAATTTCACCTTTTTCCTTTAGCAGCTAGATACTTCACTGTGTTTGAATTCAGGTTTGCTGTAGGACCACAATCATGTCAGGTAGTTTCATCTGACTTTTGCATATTTTATTAAATGCATTTCATCTTACAACAGTTCCTGTATCTTTTCACAATTAATACCTTCCATACTGGGGAGAGTTAGTCCAACGCAACAACTCAACATTTTGACCACAACTAAACTGCACATATGCAATATGCTTTTGTCTGGTGCAATTAAGTTTTTAAACTTCAAGTGTTGCGGCCATAAATATGAAAACTGGCAAAGATCCATTTCTGCTGACAGTACTAAGAAGCTGTGTCGTGTCAAATTCAGGAACAACAGACTAGCCAGCCAAACAGTGTTGCCAACTTGGCAACTTATTCAGGAAATCTGGCCACTTTCCAAATCCTCTTGGTGATGTTAATTGTGAAAAGCGACTAGGGACAAACATGGGAACTTTTCGCAGTCCCAGTTATCCGTGAAAGTCACGTATCTTTTGCCATAGCCAGCAAGGTTTTGCCGCGAGCCTCTGTCCTGTCACAAAGCTCTAAGTCAGAGCCCCTGCTGCAGTCATCGACTTGTACAGCTTCATGTGTATGGCTGTAAATTATGCAAACTAGGTGATGACGTAACTCAGCGACTACAGTCAATTTTTTAGGACAGCCGACAGCGACTTTCCTGAGCCAAACAAGTCCAAGCAGGAACAAAATGCATACTAAAACTGGGGAAGGGAGTTGGCTCAAATTAAAAAAGAAAATAGGTCAAAACACACACTTTGAAACAGAAGAACCAGAAGAACAATCTACTTATTGTCATTAAAATACAGTGGCGGGCCGTCAGGGCCAGCAAAGCTTTCTCTGCTGGCCTAAACATAATCATAAAATAAATGTATTTATTTAATTAAAAAAAAAAAAAAAAAAAAGTAATTTTTTTTGTTATTATTGTTTCTTTTTCATATATATGTATTAAATTATTCCTCATAGTCTTTTCTCTTCATAGCTTTACTTTTGCTTGTGCCAGTTGCGCACTGCTTCCAGGATTGTACGTTAATGTGAAAGCTTTCATCCAATCATATTTGAGCAGCCGATCATGTGTTACCCGAGGCCTTCAGTCGTTTCAGAAGTTGCTCTTGTCCAGTGAAATCAATGGCAGCCGAAGGATTGTGTTAACCAATCTGATTCGAGTTGGCGTCACAACTTCTGCGCTTTAGAAGCTAACCACGTCACGGCTTCCATCACGCTGAACTCATTGAGCTCGTTGAACACGTGACACGTTCATGTCCTCTGATTGGATAGCACTGAGAGCTTTGTCACATGGAGCTGAAACGTTGATAAGGGTTAATTTAACTGTTTATTTTTCAACACACAATGGGTGAAGAGCTTGATCTGGTCGCGGATATACTTGCAAAGCAATTTTCAATAAGGATATTACAAGAGAAGCTGGACGTTGTTAAGAAAGTTTTCACGAGCTTCACAGGATCTATTTATTTCCTCCATAAACTACATGAGTAAATGCATTTTTCTAAATAATGTTGCACTTTATGAGATCAATAGTGGTGCTTGTGTGTGTGTGTTTGACGCTGAAGTGTTTGTGTGTTTGTCGCTGAAGTGTGTAGTGTGTGTGTTGGGGGGGAGGATGCAGAGCGTGTGTTGTGGCCATGGAAACCACACAGATTGTAGTGGGAGTGATATTTTGATATAATGCACTGATGTTAATTTGATGATGATCTAAACGTCTTATTGACCTATAACAGTACACGCTCAGATCCCTGTGGTGTATAAAGAATAAAGAAGTAGTTATTGAGAGGTGGATTCATTCAAACGTGCGCCACTGAAGGCCTATGTGTGAAATGCACATTCCGCCACTGTTAAAATATCATTCTGGTACATGTTGCTGCGGCTGTTTTATGTGCATAAGTGGGTTGAGCTCACAGAGACAAAAATGGAATAAGAAAGGGTGCGACATAAAACCAGTAAAGGCAAGTAAGGCAGGCGATGACAGCACTCCCTGCTTAAAGTACACATCCAGGTGTACCTTCCAGTGGGAATAGTTTAGCGGGCTAGAAGTACTTAAGCAAAGATGGGTCTGGAATAGGGGTCATCAATAGTGATGGGTTGATAAGGCCTCATGATACAGCATTAGTTGTTTGATGCTGTATCACGATGCAGTGTCTTTATTTTGAAAGGCCACTCAATGGCACTCTCTGCATTATAATATTTTGTTGTGATATACATCAAACAACTGATGCTGTATCATGAGGCTTCATGAACGCATCACTCGTCAAGTTTTATCATGAAAAGAGCCATATGACAACATTTCACGCCAACTTAAACACAAAGTACGTTTGACTGAAACACTGAAGATAACACAGTTAACAGCCCCATTCTATATATTAAAAATAAAATAAAAACACCAGATTGAAGAGGGAAAAAAAGTGATACAATTTAGTATATGTCTGTTACAATCTTTTCACAAACATTTACAATTGACAAAAAAAGAAAATAAATAGTGTTTCATTTTAATGTCATTGGAGAAACCAACTGTACTCAAAACTACTCATTCAAATATTCATTTAACGTGTATTACTTTCTCCAAATATTCCTCTCCAAACTGTCCACATGTCCACATGTGGATGATATATCAGGAAATCCTGAGGACCAAAACCTCTTATAATCATACTCTCCCTAGGGTAGATGAAGGATTTATCAAGCAGCTTTTCTGGGAAACAAGTGCCAGGACTTGAGCCTCTGTAGTGTCCTGAGGTACAGTATGTCGGCTCCTTGTGGCCAGAGTAAGCCAGAAGACGGAACCCCTCCACTGAGTGCCTACGATCTTGAAGCAGGGCCAACACCGGCACCAGCTCCTGATTACCGATGTCATCATGGAGCTCTGCTGTCGCCGGCTTCTGAGGGGAGAAGGTTGCAGGGGTGGAATGTCTTTGACACATGACAGCTTTGATCCCGGAGTCATACGCCAGGATAAAACATCTACGGTAGCAAGCAGCGCCAAGGAGTTGCTGAATCTGCGGAGACAAGTGGATGTGTGCCAATTAAGGACCACCTCCATCTTGGCTGGGTGGTGGGAGAGAGACAGAGTTGCCCCGGACAATGTATGAATCCTAGCAAGCAAGCGGGTGGGAAACTACATTTACAGGTTTACCAAGACGGTTTTCTGTAAGAGACGCGTCTTAATAAATCCCTTATATGCCGTCATTCATCATTGATAAATGAAAGGAGGGACATCAGTAAGGCGAAAAGGCATAACTAATAACTAAGTACAAAAAATGACACGTCTTGAAAGTAGTTTTCCCATAATCCTCCCCACCCCCAGAACTGAACCAGGTGCTACTACGATCCAGCTTAGTGAAAATGCGAGCTCCCTGAGAGGAAGAGAGTAGCGATTCTTAATGGAGATGTCAGTAAGTCTTCTATAGTCAATACAGAGTCTCAGGAATTTATCTTTCTTGGCCACGAAAGAAAAAGTCCCGCCCCAAGAGATCAGACCATCAGCTAAGGAGCTATTACCATAATCTTCTAAGGCCTCTCTTATACACATGTGGAACATCGCGAAGACGACCAGAACGAAAGGAGGAACCTGGGATTGAGTCGATGGAGCAGTCACATGGTCTCTATGAAGGAAGGCAGAAGGCAAGATCCACGCTAAATACCTCATGTATAAGGGTCAGGTCAGGAGGAGAGGGGGAGGCAGAAGGTGGGCAGGAGTGACATCAGGGACACGTCAACGAGCGAGGGAAGTCGAGCACAGTCGGAGAGAGAGAAAGAGATTTAATAAACTCAGCACCAGAGCATACGGAGGAGTTGTTGGCGTTTTATTAAAATGATTGGTGGAAAGGAAGTTGATGCAAGAGAAGGTAGTGACGATCTAAGCTCTGACTCACGAGGAATCATGGGAAATAAAGATCTGGGATAGTCTTAGATATCAACACGCTTGAAATCATGAATTTCTCTCACATCTTTCATGAACAATATACCTAACAAGATGAAAAATGAATCATTGTTTTTGCTCTACATTATTAATGAAGCAGCTCCTGTGTAGTGGCAGTAAAAAAAAAAAAAAAAAAAAGATCTATACCTCTGGGTGTGGGTGAACGTCATATAAAAATGAATTATTCCACTTTAGTGGTTTTAGTTGTGCTTCCTTCATTCGTTCCGGCTTAAATATGTTAAGTATGCGTCCACATGCAAGAAGATGATTGATTTCAGCCTTAAACATCAAATACGTTTCTCTCCCCTTCGGTCTGCTGCTAAAAGCATTTCATGAATATGTAATTGTGATTTGAAAGCAGCTGGAGTGCACTGCTGAATCTCTCCCACAATGTCTAATTCATTGCCCCCAATCTGTCATTTAAGACCGCGTTTACCAAACTAGCGTTTATGACATGTTGTTTTGTTTCCAGTTAGTGTTAATCACATTAAATTAGTTTCAGCTCAGAGTGTGTCCTGGCCAGGCCACCGCTCGCACACGTGTGTTGTGACAGCGAGCAAGAGCCTTGCTCAGGTATAGGCCTGAAGCGGTGGCACCTCATGACAGCGGTACTTAACGACAGCCAGCATTAGTAGCCCACCGATCCCCGTCTCTGTCTTATTTACTTATTACGGCTTTTGTGTGGAGCCTCTTGAAAACAACAGACGAAAATAGACGCGGGTATGTAGGATCGACCTAATTACAATTACTTTGGAGTTCTCTTTGTTTGTATGTTTGTAGTTCTCTTTATTGCACAGTGGAAATGGCAGAGCAGGGATTCATACGTTGGGGTCTGAAGCTCAAACTCAATCTTTTAGCTGTCGCGGATCAATCCAAACGTTCATTTAGCAACAACAGTTCTCTTCCATTTTCCTAGGTTTGGACTTCCTTCCCAAACACTCTTATCAAATTCCTTTCTGTGACATTAGTGTGTCTCTTATTCCATGAGTTCCTGTAAAATGGTTGAGATCAATAATCCGTTCTCTTGCCTTATCTTAAATCACAACTTCCCCGTGTTTCAAATATTCAAATGAGAGCGGAGCCCATTACAACGTAATAATAGGATTTGACGAATAAAGAGTTTTAGGAAGGCGGTGCTTAAGGGGATTTTCTAATGTAAATATTTCAATGAAAAGAGAGTATAGTACAAACAGACACATCTTGAGTACAATAGAGGTTCAAGATCTATTTAAGAGACACTTAAATCAACACATTATCTTCATATGTCATACAATCAACACGATTTTTAGGCGACCACGTAAAATGACCTGGTGGACCAGAGGTTGCTCTTGAGTTGGACACATGGTGCTCCATCTTTAACCCAGGCTGGCCGTTCAGTGTTGCTATGGAAATGGTAATAGAAATACAGGCAGGGAAAGTTGAATGTTCTTTTTCCCCCAGCATGTGACACACATACCACTTATTTCAATGTCGGAGTCAAAAGGAAAACAACTTGCTTTTGATTCTTCTCTTTTGTCCCTGCTGTCACGCTCTGCTGGTAGAATTTCAGAGTGAAGTCCACCTGCTTCTCGTCTGTTGAAACACAAATGGGTTCATGCGATCAGTACATTCATTTTAGCAGCAACTATGAAAGCCATTCCAGAAGAAATATTTGTTATTATTGAGTTCTTATCAAAAGTCAAGGTACAGTATCATAGTAATATGGTGAAATCAAGGTCCAATCGTCAAGTATATTATCCACTCGGACATTCTACAATGTCCTATGAGAGAAACATTCCATGTATTGATGGCGTTAAACACAAAGAGGTTCAGTTAATGTACAGTACAGGCAGAAAAATTGGACACACCTTTTAAGTCAATGCTTTTTCTTCGTTTTCATGATAATTCACATAATAGATTCTCGATATATACATCAAAAATATGGAATTATGTACATGAATAAAAGTGTGAATAACTGAACACTTGTCTTGTATTCTAGGTTCCTTAAAGTTGCCACCCTTTTCTCTGATAAAAGACTTTAGTCATTATTTTGATGATGTTCAAAATATAGTCACCTAAAATGGTTTCACTTCACAGATGTGTCTTTTCAGGGTAACGTTTTCCCTTATTAATTTCCTTATTTACCATTAGTTTTGTTGTGCAGAATTCAGGTTGATTCAGACCTATTGGACAGACTTATTAATTTTATGGAACGAACCAATCAGCTAAGTAAAGAGAAGGAGTGGCCACTGATACGTTAACAAATTAACATCAGTCAGTCGGAAACATTGCAAAAAACTCTGAATGAGCCAAGAAGGTGTCTCCAAACATTTGGCCTGTACTGTATAGTATTTTGTAAAAAAGCTTTTTTTTTTACCATCCAGATGAGTGAGGACTGAGTGTGTATGAATGTCAAATCCTTACGACAGTGACAAGCTTCACATCACGACCGGTGCCAAAGCAGCCGTCCTGTACTTGTCTGGCCAGGTGACAACATGTTTCTCTGCCCAATAAACTATGATTGATGTTTTAAAGCATCTTGGCACGGATGGAAATGTCAGTCAGAACATGTGTAAGCGTGTTCGCTCTCTAGGATCCACCTTGTGCTGTATCGGTGTGGAAAATCCTGTCCTAGAACTTATCACTACTTCATTACCTTCTCTTGACACCTCTTTGGCTCTTGATTGTATATTGTCACTTTCCTGAATGCATAAATGTAAACGTGTTAACTGGTTAAATAGTAAAGGAACCATCCCTTCATTTCCTTTGGTTATGGAAGTAAATGTGTGCCACCTAAATTTGAGTATATATTTCTAATACTGGATATTTACAGCAACAAAATATAAAATTATTTCAAGCAGCGTTATATTTTTGCAGTTTTTTTCTTTAATCCTTGAAGAAATTAAATGTAAAATTCAATGTATAAAACAATCAAATGTAAAGTGAATACAATGTAAATTATTCATTGTAAAAAAAATAATGTACAAACATCTGTTTATTTGTTTTTTTGAACTGTCACTTCTGTGACGGATGTTAACACTGAATACATTGAATTTATTTACAATTACATCGTTTACATTACATCTTCATTTTTTTTTTACAGTTAATAGTTTACACTTCATGAATATATATATATTCAATTATTTTCACACATTGAATTTCAACCAAATTTATTCAGGCATTGGAAAAATTTAGATGGAAAAAACATAACTTTTTCAAGTTCAAGGTCTGATTCTTATGCTGCGAAAACTCTGTGTTATAAATTCGCATTCAAAGTCTGATGACACACATTTACCAACATGAATGCAGGTGATGGAGGGTCATGAATGAATAGGTTCACTGTAGTGTCTGGATCCAGTGAAGTGAATGTAGTGTTGAAATAAAATTGATGTCCAAATGCAAAAGTTTTATCAGAGCAAAGGTTGAAATCCTTGTTTTGATTTGCTTAGAAAAGCTGTCAAATAAAATACTAACTCTTGCCTCCTCACAAACTTTGTCTCTCATTTGTCCAGAAGACGTTCCCTGTTCTTGCATGAAAAACAAACAACTCTAGCATGAATTATTTTAGTTGACAGCCTGATCATTTCCCAAAGCATCAGCTCATGAGGGTCGTGGAAGACTGGAGTCTATCCTGGCTTTTCAAAAACACATCTAAACCCACAAAGCAGTTTAAATTTTAAACAAGTGACATTAATAACTTACATCTTCAGTAAACTAGTACAAGACCCTTGTTGCAAGTATAAATGGTATTTTGATGTCAGAGACAAACAAAAAAAAAGGAAAAAGGAAATGCCTGCAGACACCAGACTTCAAACAACAAGAGGGATCTCAGGCCCAACTTTCAAGTGACACTAGACGGGAGCCTGAACTTTAAAGGAATTTCAAGTAAAGAAATAAAAATAAAAGTAATTATGGGTGAAGGATCTGAATTTAATTTGGAAGCTCTGCTATTGATGATGTCTGGTGACACTTGAGACACAATAGTTGTGCGTTTGAGCATCTGGGAGAAAATAAAAGTGCAGATCAATCCATTCATTTAAGAGTCATCTTTTGGAACTTTAGAACCCGTCAAGCTGCAGCTCCAGCACCACAAACATAGTTTCTGACAGCGACACACAAAGTAATACTACTTTACCCTTGTGTTGTCTCAGGGTCAAGTTGAGCCAAAGGCCCAAATACAAATGTGTTTGTGGTATCCCTTGCGTTGTCTCTGGGTCAAGGTGACCCAAATTCCCCCCCAAAAATATGTTTGTGGTATCCCTTGTGTTGACTCTGGGTCAAGGTGACCCAAATTCCCAAAAACAAATGTGTTTGTGGTATCCCTTGTAATATCTCAGGGTCAAGGTGACCCGCAGCCCGAAAACGAATGTGTTTGTGGTATCCCTTGTGATATCTCAGGGTCAATGTGACCCGCAGCCCGAAAACGAATGTGTTTGTGTTATCCCCTGTTATATCTCAGGGTCAAGGTGACCCGTAGCCCGAGAACGAATGTGTTTGTGGTATCCTTTGTAATATCTCAGGGTCAAGGTGCCCCGAAGGCCCGAAAACGAATGTGTTTGTGGTATCCGTTATGTTGTCTCTGGGTCAAGGTTAACGACCTCCCTGGCTCCCAGAGATACATATGCAGTGGTGGAGGACGTTCACTTGATCCAGAGATAACACAGGGGTTAAGAGGTTAAAGATAGTAAATGACCATCCAAAATCATTGCAATGATTTAAGATCAGACCAGAGAAACAAAAACAGAAATTTAATGATTTTATTAAATAATTCTTTTTTTTGAAGATTTTAAAGAAAAGAACGACCAATACTTTTGTAAAATATTCCAGAAATGGCAATAATTGCCCCAAACTAGAAAACATATATGTTTTTAATGATTTAAGAATCTGCCATTGGTGTAACAAACAGATACACTTTACAGTTTAAGTAAGACTATAGTGGTCTATAAATAAATCCCAGCAACTCAACAATGAGCGAATCACAGCGTGGCAGTGGCGAGGAAAACCTCTTAGAAGGCAGAAACCTCGAGCAGAACAAGGCTCACTGTTGACGGCCTCCTGATGCGACTGGCTGGGAGGGTGGATTGATGGGGAAAAAAAGTGAACAAGCAGGTCTTGTTTTTGAAATTCTACATTTTTTAAACTCGCCAGGTGAATGTGACTTAATTGAAGTTCAATCAGACAGTTTTTACTAAAAAAACAAGACCTAAATACAAGCTCAGATTTCCCTCCAGCCAAATCATGACTTCTTCTTAGGGTGGTCTTCTATCCATCAGGTACACCCGTTCTCCCCTATAGTAATAAAGGGCCACTCACTGCTTAAACATCTGGACTCACTGAGGACATAATCCAGAGCTTATACATTCACAACAAGACGTCGAGAGCAGGAATCGTGGCTAATGGCGCATTGTCACACCAGTTTTTAATGATAGAAATTTACAATCCTTCCTCGGCTCTTAGCGGAGCTCCGGCTCTCCGGTTGTCATGGAGCCACGTTTTTCCGTAGAAAGCAAACACAAACAAGCGTCTACGCGGCGGGGGCCTCTCTCTTTGAAAACAGACCTGATTTTTACGCCGTGATCGGCTCAAGTATCCAAGTGCTTTGTTAAAAAAAAAAATAAGGCTAAATTAGAAATCAGAAAGTATGTCGTGCGAGGCGAGCTCTTTCAACAGAGCGCAGAATAATTGCCTCCCTCTCTGCCTCTTGACAGCCTTTTATTTCTGTTTCAGACTCGCGGCAGGGCTTTGTACCCACCTTGTCACCTCACATCAGTCCGCCTCTCGCTCCCCCTCACCGGCATCACACGATCTCGCACACGTTACATTTCATCATACATTCCAGGTCGATCGAGTTGGGAAGCATACGGCGTCCTCTGTGTCCCCTCCGCTGACATTACTAATCATTAGTCTGGCTCGGTGACGCTAATTCTCGGCGACGGTCTTTTTTTTTTCTCCCTTTCAGCTTCATTATAACCTCATTATGCCAATCAGTGTCAAGACGCGGGAGTGTGACAGGCTGGCAGCTCGCACACCCACTTTTTCTAAAATTACATTTTGTGCTCCTTCGCCACGTATCACAGGGCGTTTTATTGGCTCTGATTATGTTTCATTTAGCACACGGGGAACTTCTTCAAGGCCGGGAGCTTGTCACCAGCCGCTCATCCAACCAGTCAATCTTCCCGCGCGACGAGCTAGCTAGCGTGCGCGGCGGTAAACAACAAACAAGCATCATGAAGGTATCAAGTATTCTGACAATGACACCTCCCCCTTCCTCCACCCATCATCACCTCGCAGGGGGGGCCCGCAGGGGATTAGAAAACATTGCTGGTATTTCCGCCGCGTTATAATAGAATTCCTCTGAATAATAGAATTAACCTGTTTCAAACACTATCCAATCATACACTTTTTGAAACGGTTGGAACGGATTATTATAAATATGCTTATATGTGAATAAAAATAGAATCAATTGTCAAAAAGCCTAACTCAGAGTGGTTTGCTGGAAAGTTGCAGGTTCAATTCCAGTGCTAGATACCATTGTGTTGTTGTTGTGTCCCTGAGCAAGACGCTTGACCCTGATGGCTCCTGGGGCAGCGCGTCGCAGCCTACTTCCATCAGTGTGTAATTGTGTGTGAATTGGTGACTTAGTGACCTATTTGTTTGTTTGTGATTGTGTGTGTGATTGTGTGTGTTTGTAAATGTGTGTGTGTCAATGTGTCTTTGTATATCAGTATGTGTGGGTTTTTTGTGTCAATTTCTTGTCTTTGTGTGTATTTTTGTTTTTGGGTGAGTAGGTGTGTGTGTGTTTTTTTTTTTTGTGTGTGTGACAATATGTTTGTTTGTTAAAGTGAGTTTGTGTGTCAATGTGTGATTGTGAGACAATGTGTGTTTATGTGTCAGTGTGTGTTTGTGTGTCAGTGTGTGTTTGAGTGTCAGTGTGTGTTTGTGTGTGTCAAAGTTTGATTGACAATGTGTGTGTCTGTGACAATGTAAGTGTTAGTGTGTCAATGTGTGTTCAGGTGTGTGTTCTTTCAGCAGTTTGCATTTCTGGGTGTGTAATGTGTTTCAATATGTGTTTGTGTGTGTGTGCGTTTTGCTTCAACATCTGGTTTGGTATGTGTGTATTTTTTGGGGAAAATTAGGGTTTGTGTGTGTTTTTGTGTGTCAAAGTGTGGTCGTGTATCAATGTGTGTGTGTTTTGAAATTGAATTAAATTGAATTCAATGGGTGTGTGTGTGTGTTTTTGCCTCAATGTGTGTTGCTGTGTGACAATGTGTCTTTGTGTTTTGTGTGAAAATGTGTGTCTGTGTGTGTCAGTCTGTGTTTGTGTGACAATTTTTGTTTGTGTGTGTGACAATGTGTGTTTCAATGACAATGTAAGTGTGTGTATGTTTGTGTTTCTGTGTTTTTGTCTATTTTTGTGTGTCAATGTGTGTGTCAACATGTGTGTTTTTGCAGCTTGTAATTCTGCGTGTCTTTTTGTGTGTTTAAGTGTGTGTGTCCATGTGTGTTTGTGTGTGTGTTTTGCGTCAATGTCTGTTTCTCTGTCTGTGTTTGTAATTTTTGTTTGTGTATGACAATGTGTGTGTGTTTGTTTTTTGTTTGTGACAATATATTTGTATTAAAGTGTGTTTGTGTATCAATTTGTTTTTTCTGCCTTTTTTTGTCAATGTGTGTTTCTGTGTTTTTGTGTGTCAATGTGTGTTTTTGTGTCTGTGTGAGTCAATGTGTGTTTGTGAAACAATGTGTGTTTGTGTGTTTTAGAGTCTGTTGAAAAAAAACAAGCCGATCCAAAAACGAGGCGACAGAACGGCTGAAGATGAGACTCTTGAAAAATGATTAAACCAAAGTGACAACGTCAGGATTCAAGTTATAATTCCGAGCATCAGGGAACGAAGGAATGATCAGGAGGCAGCAGTTCAGAGTCAGAAGATAAGATGCTCCTTTAAATAAATAAAGGAAAAACTCCACATGACCGTCCCAGCCTTGAACGCCTGCCTGTGTCAGAAAAACACAACAAACCTAGAAGAAAACCAACAAAATAAACCAGAATAAACAGAAAACAAGTCTAATTCCTTCAACATGGAAAAAGTAGGCTTTTCTCTCAGACCACATGTTAAATCTTTATTTTTCTACGTGTTGTTGATGGATGGTTGATTCCAGTAATCAGATTAATACATTTTGAAAATGACATCTTTAATAATAGCATTATGTGATGAACTACACGCGTGAGATTAGAGATTATGGTAAGTATAGACGTTGCACTGGTATTTTAAATCTGCTGGACTTGTCTACTGACAAATACATTTTATTTTAAGATATAGGCAAGACCTACCGCTGATCTGTTTATTATATTATATTATATTTAGCTGTAACAGGAGGTCCATTCAAGTGTGCACCAGGCCACGGTTGTGACCCAAGTCGATCTTCTGCTGCAGAAATATTACATCACATTTAAAACTTTTCTTAAGACCACAATGAATATAATTTCCTATAATTTTATACTACCTTAATATAAGTTAGAGTTCTACTTCACTGACACTGCTTGGTCTGGGAAGTGTGCCAGTGAGGTATACAGGTCCAGCTTTCAGTCGGAACAGCCAACAGTTAAGTGAACCAATGGGCTTCTTTCGTGGTTGGAAGGATTGCGTGGGAGTACTATGAGATTTCTTCGGATCAGTCTGTCAATGATTCAAATTGGCTTCACTGTGTTTTTTTCACTCGGCAGCTGAGGGGCACAGCATTGAATGTTCCGTCATGCATCAGCAATAGTCCAGTAAATGCGCAGGTTTATGGAAAGGATAGCGTCACACATGTGCCTCGAAGGCGAGTCTTACTCAGGAGTAGCTTCAGGGCAGGGGTGTCCCAATTCTTTACGGAATACGACGTCTTTGTCTTTATCCAGTTCAACACAAAATTGAGGACTTATTCATAATCACGAGAAAAAACATTTTACTTTTCATGAAAACTTCAACGCCTTCACTTTTTTGGCTTTTTTCTTTCGACTGAAGAGATTTTGTCATGATTAGCTTGTGGCGAAAAAATAAAGTTTATAACAGAGACTGAAAACCAACTGTGCCGACTTTGAACATGGCTTCTTTATCAATACAAATAAAAATCAAGATCAATTCTACATCAATACACAGAGCAGGCTGGACAGACATTCTCAGAGATTTTTCGGAGATAAAATATATTAATATATATTTTACTTTTCAGAGGCCAGTGATTCACTATTTTAACATGATCACTTATGCGAATGGTGGTTTTGAGTTTTTTTTTTTTTCCATATTTAGTGATTTATTTAATTTACTTTTTTTTTAAGGAAAAAGCCCAATTTTATCCGTTTTTTTTGGAGTCTTCTGAAAATCCAATTTTCACCATTTTGGCATCATTTATTTGTGTTCACACGGTCTCCTGGATGTTTATTTTTTGACATTTTCTTAACTTTTTCGGATAAAAAAAGCCAATTTTATCCATTTGTTTTAGACTTCAGAAAATCATCTTTTCACATTTTTACATCATCTATTTGTGTTCACGTGGTCCATCGGATCATGAAGCTGCATTTTTTCCCCCATTATCAGAGACATTGATTTTTGGACTGCATGTCCGTGTGCTTGAATTGACTCACAGGCCGAACACAACAACACAACAAGGTTTCCAAAGATACTCTCTGGGATCATCTTTGTTTGAGTCCAAAAATAAAAAAGTAATTATCAATGAGTGCAGTGCAGGCAAACAACTATCTTGTTTATTTTGATCTGATCATGAATCTGATCCTGGACAAGTCATTTGAAGCCAAATAAAATTGGAAATGAATTAAAGGTCTACGGTTTCTAGTAATCATCCTGCTGTGCTATCAGATGAGATTATGCTGTTATGGAGCCAGCTTTAGACATATTAGGCCATCTACGTGTGCTGCCCGCCTGGACCTTTTTTTTTTTTTTTTTAAGCCCCCGATCCTGATCACCCCCTTTTTCTTTGTTAATAATCATCATCATCAGAGCATGATCTCTTTAGGAGCAGCTTCTGTTATTGCATTAAATGTGCTTTCATTATTATAATGGAGGATTAGGGAAGCAGAAAGATCAGCTTTTGTTTGTGGGCTCCTCTTCCTGTGAGGGCACTTCAGCACACGGACATGTATGTTGGCTTCAGAGTCACACGGATTATTGGCCTGAAAGTACAACCAAAATAAATAAATGTGTTTTTTTTATTCTACAAATACATTTTTTTAAATATTTTCTCTGAACAAACACTTCTTGACATTCTATGAATGTGTGTGTTTGTTTTTGCATAAATGTGTGTTTCTGTGTGTGCGTCAATTTGTTTTTTCTGTATGTGTGCATTTGGGTTGTTTCCATGTAACAAATGTTTGTGTGTGTGTTTTTGCGCCGTTGTGTGTTTCTGAGTGTTAGTAAGTCAATATGTGTTGATGTTGGTTTGTGAGTGTTTCTGTCTGTGTGTGTATGTGTCAATTGGTTTTTGTGTGTGTGTTTGGGTTCATGTGTGTGTAAATGTGTTCGTATTCGTCTGTGTGTGTGTGTTTCAATTGTTTTTTGTGTGAGTGTGTTTGTGTTTACTTGTGTCTCGGTGTGAGAGTTTGTTTTTGTGTGTAAGTAAGTTAGTAACTACTTTTTATTTGTGTATGTATTAAAGTTTGTTTGTTTGTAAATGCGTTTTGTTCAATTCGTTTTTTGTGTGTGTGTTTGGGTTCATTTGTGTATAAATGTGTTTGTTTTTATCTGTGTGTGTGTCAATTAGTTTTTTGTGTGAGTGCATTTGTGTTTATTTGTGTATAAATGTGTTTGTGTTCATCTGTGTGTGTCATTGGTTTTTGTGTGAGTGTGTTTTTTTGTTTGTTTGTGTTTGTGTCCCTGTATGTGAGAGTTTGTTACTGTGTGTAAGTGTGATAGTAAGTACTTTTGTACTATTTGTGTATGCATTTAAGTTTGTTTGTGTGTAAATGCATTTGTATTTGTCTGTGTGTTTCAATATTTTTTTGTTTGTGTGTTTGGGTTCATTTGTGTATAAATGTGTTTGTATTCATCTGTGTGTGTGTCAATTAGTTGTTTGGGCGTGTGTTTGGGTTCATTTGTGTATAAATGTGTTTGTATTCATCTGTGTGTGTGTCAATTAGTTGTTTGGGCGTGTGTTTGGGTTCATTTGTGTATAAATGGGTTTGTATTCATCTGTGTGTGTCAATTAGTTTTTTGTGTGTGTTTGGGTTCATTTGTGTATACATGTATTTGCATTCATCTGTGTGTGTCAATTTGTTTTTGTGCGAGTGTGTTTTTTTGTTCATTTGTGAGTACTTTTTATTTGTGTATGCATTTAAGTTTGTTTGTGTCTAAATGTATTTGTTTGTAAGTTTGTGTGTGTGTGTGTGTGGGTGTGTGTGTGTGTGTGTGTGTGTGTGTGTGTCTGTCTGTGTGTGTGTGTGTTTTTACCAAAACCGATGTTAGGATGTCATAGAAAGCTAGAAAAACACAATTCTAATAATGTAAAACATTCGTTCTGATAACTCTTTGAAAAAAACATTTTGACTGATATTTTGAGAGCAAACAGATGAGCTCAGAACATATGCCTCCTCACAACTAATCACATGGTTTATATAAATATATTCCACTTTATTAATATCACTAATGGCTTCTCCATTGTCTCGATTGACCTCGTTGCCTGAAGGTTCATTCCTGAAAGTCTCAAAGCCATTACTGTATTCACACAATCACCAAATCAATTATCCAAGTGCACGTCGGCCTGCATATAAACAGCATCAATGCAATTCAGCCAAATGGCCCAAACTCTGACAGATTATGGATTAAAATAATCCCTTAGTTTAGTGTGTTTAGGTCCAGGCTAAGGCATTCCCGATCATTCCTGTGACGGTGAGTTGATATTTATAAGGGTAGAGACAAAAGCTAGCGATGATACAACAGTGATGTATTTGAGACTTGAAGAATACACTCCTGCATCTAGTCACACCTCACCTCTTTCAACACATCCCTTATCATAAGGATTGTCTTTCTCTTCTTTTTTTTACCCGGTACTTTCATTTCCTCTGTTCTCGTTCTGGCTTGCCTACACTTGTCGTTCTCCTAATTACCTAACGGAGCTGGTGTATGACCCACTTACGACAACTGAGCGTCACAACAGAACATCTTTTGTAGGTTTGCTGTCAAGAACGCCTCAGCCGAGACCAAGACATCACCGGATCGTGTTGAAACCAAAAATCAACGACTTCATTTGTTTTTCAATAATACAGACATCTGACCAAGACCAAGGCTGAGACCTTTGAGACCAGAAACAAGTGTTCTTGAGACCAAGATCAGTCTCATGACCTTTTCTGTTCAATACAGAAACTAAACTCTTTAAAGAAAATAAAGCAGCACTTATCTTTTTAATGATGTCTTGGTTGAATTAAAGCTTGTTCCCTTTAAGTTTTAATGTGGGTTTAAGTTGAAACTATTTTAACAGTAAATGTGTGATGTTTGCAAAAAACACTGTGTATAGTTTACAAGTGTATATTAACCACAAATGTACTCAGTGGCGCCAGGCCCATAGAGGGTGCTGGGGTGCCGCCCTCCCACTGATTTGGCTGTGTTTTTTTATTTCTTTATATTTGTATCTGTTATTTATTGTTATTATTTATTCTTTTTTTAGTTTGAAATAATTGTCAATAGGGATGACTTTGTATGTTTCAGAGTACAGATTGGAATCCAGTAGGATCTGGAATTCCAATCTGTACTAGTATGAATTCCAGATTCTACTAGTGAATTCCAATCTCATCTAGGAGAGATTGGAATCCTACTACTGTATTGGGATCCGAATATTGGAATTCCAATCTGTCCTAGGAGAAATGGGAATTCTACCAGGACAATCTCCAATTCTAATAGGAGAAATTCGGATTAACCTAACTCTAACCCTAACCCTAACTCTAACCCATATCAATATTAAGATCCCAGTTCAGGAGCAGGATTCCAATCTGTACTAGTAGAGATTGTAATTCCAATCTGTAATAGTAGGATTCCAGATCCTACTGGATTCCAATCTGTACTGTGACATATGTCTGTAGAATTATTCACACTAAGAAACTATATTTGGATAGATATATTCTGGTTTATGTCGTCCATTGAGGTCACGTTTGTGTAACATACCAATCATACACTGGAAAAAGCGCCCCTGAGGATTGTCACACTTAAAAGTATACATTCACAACCACTAACAAGGTGCGTTTGCTCATGAGGTGGCAAGCGACAGATTTATTTGGAAGTTTGAGTAAGTTTCGCCGGTTTGATTCCTGCTCTCTACATTTTAATTTTAATTTTTTTAATTTTCTTTAAAAAAAAAATATTTTCAGTGTACTTGTGATCATTTTGTAGAAAGTATATCTGATGTTCTGGTGCAGAGGAGGTTGGTAATAGTTTTCCTATAGTTTTTTAATAATTTTGGTTTATTCTGTATGATTTATGTTATAGTATAATTAAAACATTATTAGACTCTAAACAAGGAACATTATTATTCATCGTTAGCTTTAAAAGTGTTGTTCTCACATGTTATTAATATTGTCAAAATTTAGACAATTTTTAACTGATTCTTTCAATGGTATAGACAGGGAAATGTGATATAACCCACCTAGAATATTTTCCACCAGCCGCCACTGCATACTGTACTGTAAACTGATGACAACATTACTTACAAAAACTGCTTGTGGATATTATATATATATATATATTTGATAACAGATCATATGAAAAGAGCAATAAATCAAGGTACACACTGCCACGTAGGAAGGCGGGGGGGGCAAATATGAGCAGGAGCAGAGTGTTCTGCATCGCAGGGAGTTGTTATTACACAGTAAATCCAGGATGTTTTTACCATCATAAGTTATGGACTATTGTAAATCAAACCCAGTGGTGTATGTGCTAAAATTCTCAAGCTCTCAAACAAAATGTGTGATTTGGGAATAAGATGTCTACGGAAATCCATGATGTAAATGTCTTTAACCCTTATGTTTTTTCAGGGTCATGGTGACCCAAAGGCCCGAAAACAAACATATTGACCCAGAGACAACACAAGGGATACCACAAATACTTTCTTTTATCTTCAAATTTTAGTCCTGAGTAGTCGTAGTCATGGAGACTTCCCTTAATGTACCTACCTCACCATGTTTATACCTAAATACGGAAAAGAACAAGTCAATAACTATTTATCTGGGGTGGGTAACTAACTAGTTAACAATAAGTTAATTGGAAAATTAGCATGTAAGCTATCAAAAGGATCGAGGGTGAATAAAAATGACAGGCTAGCATATTAGCTGTGAAATATACCTGCTAGCTAGAAAAAATGGCTAATTTGCTACTTTAACACAACATTTAAATACTTAGTATTTTCCTTTGTAGTACAACTCATATTAGTGATTTGGCTCAACATGAAGATGATCAGGTTCTCCTGATGCAGACAGTTTTTTAGAGTGGAGGGGGAACTAAAGACAATTTTATGAGGAAAAAAATGTTTACACTTGAACATTTTAAACTGAAATGTGTTATTGCTTTAATTTACAATTAATAATATAAATAAAAATAATAAAAACACTATCAATCACAATAACAAAAGAAAATATATAAATCAGACACAGCCTTTCTTCACTTTATTGATGGCATTATGGTGTTTTTGAAAAAGATGACAGAGATAAGTCACTTTTTACTTTCGTTGTTTAGAACACACACTTCACATCTGTGTTGGCCAAAATGAGTCGAGACCAAAAAGCTTTCTGTTAGTAAACAAACATAAATCAATGACGAGGCTTGACATATGAAGTGAATTGATATGAAAACAAATATATATATATATATGAAAAACATCCAGTTCACAATCATTTCTCCGACTTTGAAGAAGATCCATACAAATAGAAAAAAGAATCTCACTGAAGTACTACACATAAAAGCTCTCGCTCACACAACTGGGCTTCAGTGATAGATAATCCACATCTTTGATTTATCTAGTCCAGGTTTGTAAATCAAATCGATGTGCTTCTTCAGTGCCCAGTTGGCTGCCGCGACGATTGGCTCACTTTTCCCACGTCACCCCAAAATCCTGTTTTTGTTTTTACATCACAGGCAACAAACATGACTCTGAAATATCAGTCCGTTTTATCCTCCCTCGACCTCCAACCTCCACCTTCAGTGCCACAATCCTGCGGCGCGATGTCCTGCGAAGTGTGGCTGCATCTTGCCACGATCTGGATCGCGAGGATATCAAAAAGCATCTTTTGATTCCAGGGTTTGAGGCTCTCCACTATCGAACGTATTTAAAGATGAATGGAAGTGAAGACTCGAGTGGTTCGGATTTCCTGGTGAGTCCAGCGTGAGGAGAGAAGACACAACAGCGGATGTGTCAACCTCATACTGCGAGTGAAGTCACATGGTCTCAGGGATGTTGACACGAAAAGGCAACCCTCTTCCTCTCTGGAAGACAAACAAGAGAAGAGAAAGCATTGGTATTGGGCTCATTGTGTGTGTGTTAGCTTGTGTATGTGTGTGTTAGTTTATGTATGTGTGTGCTGTTGTTGCCTCATTAAAAACTTTAAAAAAGATTAAACATTGATTGATCTTGAACATACACGACAACAAACAAGGCAAACAGTTTTTCATGTCTGCCTTCAACACTTCAAAACCTCCCTGGATGTTGACTATTTCTCTAGCAGCAGGTGTATCGACCATCATTTTAGTAATAGCGTAAATTCAAAGCAATTCAGCACCACGGAGAGAGTCGTTATGACCACAGGATTTTAACTTAATCCATAACCGACTTTTAACAACTTGATTTAAATCGGAACGGCAACGTTAATGTTCACATGACAAGCCAAATTAGAAAGCAATGAAACGCTACAATTCATCTCACAAGGTCAGTGCCATGAGGCTAAATTCTTCATCATCTGCTCAGACGCATCTCTGTCAGACGGGGCCGCACCTGCAGCCTCCTGACCCGCCGCTGGTGCTGGATTATCTCTCTAGATTATTGTCTGACAAGAGGGTGCTGGACGTAAATATGGAGACCCAGTTATGCGATATGTTTTGAAACTGTATTACGACCGGTACGTTTTCTTTTTTCCTTGCATTGTGCAGACAATCTACCCTTTTCCTATTAAGGACCATGGTTTTAGATCTAGAGGAGCTGATTCTCATCCCTGCTGTACTTATTTGGTAAGGTAAGGGCTAAAAACAACCTCCTACATCCAGAAATAAAGGGCAGCCCTGGCAGAGTCTAACTATCAATGGAACAGACTCTGACATTGGTCGTACATTGACTGAGAGGCTGTGTTAACACGTTTGATAGTGCATTGCTCCCTGAACCTTTATTTTCCCAGGTCATATCATTTGAAAGGGGTTATCTGACCGTCAGATAATGATGAGAACAAAGATGATGTTTATAATAACAAAAAATGATGACTATGATGAAAAAGCTTACGTTTATGAAAACAAAATATGTTGAAGCTAGTGACAAAGACAATGTTTATGAAAATAAAAGATGATGATAATAGAGGAGGAGGAGGATGAAGATGATGACAAGGCCTTTGTTTATGATAACAAAAAATGAAGTTGATAAAAAAACATGATGTTTACGATAATCATTTTGATAAAGAGGATGACGAAGATGTTGATGATGATGAAAAAAATGAATGTTGCTGATGAAGAAATAAGGATGATAATGATGACAGGACGATAAAAGATGGAAATGATGAAAAAGATTAAAAATAATTTTAATTATGATAATGATTAACAAAATATGATAATAGAAAAATATGACAAAAATATTTTTTTGATGATGTTGGTGATGATTAAAATGATGATGATGTTGGTGATGATGAAGATGATGATGATGATGTTTGTGATGAAGATGTTGATGATGATGATGTTTGTGATGATGATGATGTTTGTGATGATGATGATGTTTGTGATGAAGATGATGTTGGTGATGATGACGTTGTGATGATAAAATATGATGATGATGATGATGATGATGATGTTGGTGATGATGACGTTGTGATGATAAAATATGATGATGATGATGATGATGATGATGTTGGTGATGATGATGTTGTGATGATAAAATATGATGATGATGATGATGTTGTTGGTGGCGACGATGATTTTGGTGAAGATTAAATATGAGGATGATGTTGTTGATGACGATGATGATGTTGGTGAAGATAAAATATGATGATGATGATGATGTTGGTGATGAGGATGATGATTTTGGTGAAGATTAAATATGATGATGATGATGATGTTGTTGATGACGATGATGATGTTGGTAAAGATAAAATATGATGATGATGATGATGTTGGTGATGATGATGATGATGATGATGTTGGTGATGATTATGATGATGTTGGTGATGATGTTGGTGATGATGATGTTTGTGATATTGGTGATGATTATGATGATGTTGGTGATGATGATTATGATGATGATGATGATGTTGGTGATGACGATGATGATGTTGGTGAAGATAAAATATGATGATGATGATGATGTTGTTGATGACGATGATGATGTTGGTGAAGATAAAATATGATGATAATGATGATGTTGGTGATGATGATGATGATGTTGGTGATGATTATGATGTTGGTGATATTGGTGATGATTATGATGATGTTGGTGATGATGATGACGTTGGTGATGATGATGTTGGTGATATTGGTGATGATTATGATGATGTTGGTGATGATTATGAGGATGATGTTGTTGATGACGATGATGATGTTGGTGAAGATAAAATATGATGATGATGATGATGTTGTTGATGACGATGATGGTGTTGGTGAAGATAAAATATGATGATGATGATGATGTTGTTGATGACGATGATGATGTTGGTGAAGATAAAATATGATGATAATGATGATGTTGGTGATGATGATGATGATGTTGGTGATGATGATGATGATGATGTTGGTGATGACGATGATGATGTTGGTGAAGATAAAATATGATGATGATGATGATGTTGTTGATGACGATGATGATGTTGGTGAAGATAAAATATGATGATAATGATGATGTTGGTGATGATGATGATGATATTGGTGATGATTATGATGATGTTGGTGATGATGATGACGTTGGTGATGATGATGTTGGTGATATTGGTGATGATTATGATGATGTTGGTGATGATTATGAGGATGATGTTGTTGATGACGATGATGATGTTGGTGAAGATAAAATATGATGATGATGATGATGTTGTTGATGACGATGATGGTGTTGGTGAAGATAAAATATGATGATGATGATGATGTTGTTGATGACGATGATGATGTTGGTGAAGATAAAATATGATGATAATGATGATGTTGGTGATGATGATGATGATGTTGGTGATGATGATGATGATGATGTTGGTGATGATGATGATGTTGGTGAAGATAAAATATGATGATGATGATGATGTTGGTGAAGATAAAATATGATGATAATGATGATGTTGGTGATGATGATGATGATGTTGGTGATGATGATTATGATGATGTTGGTGAAGATAAAATATGATGATGATGATGATGTTGTTGATGACGATGATGATGTTGGTGAAGATAAAATATGATGATGATGATGATGTTGTTGATGACGATGATGATGTTGGTGAAGATTATATATGATGATGATGATGATGTTGGTGATGATGATGATGATGTTGGTGATGATGATGATGATGATGTTGGTGATGATGATGACGTTGGTGATATTGGTGATGATTATGATGATATTGGGGATGATTATGATGATGTTGGTGATGATGATTGTGATGATGATGATGATGATGATGTTGGTGATTATGATGATGTTTGTGATATTGGTGATGATTTTGATGATATTGGGGATGAATATGATGATGTTGGTGATGATGTTGGTGATGATGATTATGATGATGATGGTGATGATTATGATGATGATGTTGGTGATGATGATGATGTTGGTGATATTGGTGATGATTATGATGATGTTGGTGATGATGATGATGATGATGTTGGTGATGATGACGTTGGTGATATTGGTGGTGATGATGATGATGATGTTGGTGATATTGATGATGATGTTGGTGATAAAAGATAAAATATGATAATGGTAAAGCGCTGGATGATGAAGATGTTGAATACCTCTGTTTCCGGCGCTGAGTCCATGCCAGGCACTTGGAGGTTGCTGCGGGAATATGGACCCTGTCTGCCATCTGGGTGTACAAAACTTGGCATCCAGCAGCGGTCAGAGTGACCTAAGACCTTGCACTCCTCCGTGCAGTTAGAGAACAGATCTGTGCCTGCAGATATGAGAAGAGGTCATTTTGCTGAGTCCTAATTTATTCAGAAGCAAGTGAATAAGCAGTGTGATATTGCACAACTACACATTTAGCATTCTTGAAAACATGCATGTATTTAATACTCCTGTTAACTGACTTGAATAACACTAATGTAAAATACATGTACGAGTTTTCTGTCAAGACAGCAAGCATTGGTGTCTGAACACTTCTCTAAGCAGTGTGAAACCAAATGATTGTGTGGAGTTCAGATGTGTGTCGAGCAATTAATACATTGTTAAGGCGTTGGCACATGAAAACTGAGGCGATTAAAAATAGATGTTTAATCCATTTACCTCAGAGAATACTCTCACTTCTAACTCATTTCCATCTTTTACTCCATAACAACATAACTAGTGCTGTCAGGAGATTTATTAATTTTAATCTAAAATGAATGTTTCTAATTAAAAGTTCTAAAAGGAGTTATGTATAAAAAAGAAAAATGTCCTAATTTAAAGCCATTTATAGTTTCGAACAGACTTGAACAGATGCAGTTATTTTAAATTCTGCTGTATTTGAGACGCCTGCAAACTTTAGTTTCAACCAGCACGACTGAATTTTGTTTTAATTATTAGAAAATAAAAATAAAACATCAGGTATATATAAAGTGCTGTAATTAAACACATTAAAGAACAGGTATTATATGACTGACGCGACCAATCAATGTCCATTTCAGTTGTAACTGACCACTGTTTTCACCCCGACAACTAGTGATGGTCTGATGACGGTTCATGAAGCAGTGTCATGTTGTCTTGGGGTCAGTAGGTGGCGCCATCAGTTTAAAAATTATGTGATGTTTCATTAGAAAAGACATTCCAAACAAAGGAAAATAGTTCAGAGACCGCCATCTAGTGGACTCTAAAAGTAATGACACTGCTTCACGAAGCTTCACCAGACCGTCACTACCGAGCTCAGACACGCCAAAACACACAAACAAAGAAAAAATTATTTTTATAAAACAAGCATTTCAAAAAGAAAAAAAAAGGAAAATGATTTCAAAAATTTGACTATGTGATTTATAATCGCAATTAATTATATATATTATATATTTGACACAATGAACGTAGACGAGCTTCAGCCGTCACACAGAGATCTGGACCAACTACACTTAGACACGCCACAAAAACTGACCTTCCGATGAAAACATCTGGCATCAAACGTTTACCGCACCGCCATGCTCTGATTTGACTGGTTAATGACCGTGAATGTTTGTTGTGTGTCCTAACATTTCATTTGACTGACAAACTTCTCTCATATCCTGTTTTGCTCTTGAAGTCAAGGATTCTGTCAATGTGACTGTTGAATAACTTGTTTATGCATGATTCCAATGATTATCATGTTGTTTTTTATTATTTTGATTGGAAAAAAAATAAATCTAATAAAGCAAATGAGCGCTTTGGGTCATTTGAGAAGAGTTGCAGCTTTAATATCTGTCGTCTATTGATTTCCTCGTTCTGGTGGGTGACATTAGTCAACGTGGCGCAGTGAAATTCACTCGTTCATCGAGCATTCTTCCCATTTCTGTGCTGTAAGAGACTTGAAAGCATTTGCCCAACAAGCACTTATGCCACTGCATACTTGACTTTAGGAAGAACCTGCTCAGGAGGGAGAGAAAAGGCTCGGCGCTGCTGCTCTCGACTCCCACACACACCCGACACACACACACACTCGCACACATGGCTGAGTGTAAAGGAGCCCATCTCCCTGATGAATGGGGTCAAAAACTGATTGGAGGGTGAAGCTCAATCCTGCCACTGTGACAAGCCTGATGACAATCTCTTTGAGTGAGGTCCCTGCCCAGACCTCTGACTCTCTATCCACAGTGGGCTTCAAGAGGAAAGAGACACGAGGAACTAAATCGTCAAGAACTAGAGAACCGAAAATGCTTTGGTGGTTATAAAAAGTCAAGCTAATGGGGAAGTGCGAAAAGCTGCAGTTCATCAAGTGGCCACTTAAGGCTGGCAGCAGAAAGACAGAAACTACACACAGAGCCAAATAAAATCGATTTTTTTTTACAACATTGAAAACACATTTACAGCTATGTTGGGTTGGAACACTAGTGATGGTCTGATGAAGCTTCATGAAACATTATTTCCAGTCCACTAGATGGCAGTCTGCAGTATTTTACTTTGTTTTGAACAACTGTTCTAATGAAACATCACATTATTTTTAAACTGGTGGCGCCACCTACTCACCTCTAAACAACATGACACTGCTTCATGAAGCTTCATCATCCCATAAATAGGTAACACTAACTACACTAGGGTACAAGGGTGAATTCATTTTCCCAAAATTTTACCTTTTGATTACTTACCAAATGATCAGTTTTCCTAAAATTCTATTAGTGGATGATAGTGTTGGACTTGGCTGACAAATGAGCACGATATAGAGCCATATACTAAATTAAATGCTACTGTTTCATTGTCACATGATAATCCAGCATGTCCAAACTCTACCCATACCAAACTGAAACCGAATAAGCAATTCCAAGATAGGAACGACTGCAAATTCACTTCAAAACCACCGTTCAGTAACTGACGGGTGAAGTCACAGATACAATGTCCTAGTGGTGGGTGTATGAGGCCTCATGAAACACATGTGTATTGAAAACACTGCATCATGATACAGTGTCTGAATTTTGAGAGGCCACTTTCGGAATGAAGACACAGTATCATGATACCTCATCAGCTGTTTCATGGTGTACAGTGTCATCACTGCATAGCTGAAAATCAACACCATTATGTCCATAGTTTCCTGTTTTTAAACAATAATAAGCAAGTAAGTAAGTAATTTTTATTTGTATAGCGCTTTTCTAGACCAGGGTCACAAAGCGCTTAAACAATCAAAACAATATTCCATAAAGTATATACTTTAAAGGGCAAGATAATAAGGTACAAACACCACAAACAACCTGAACTTTTGAGATAAGGGTGGATCCATGCATTTATGATAAATTCTCACCTCGCCATATGAATACCACAGAATAAATCCAGACTTTTCAGACCAGAAATACAGTTTCCAAACTACTATTATTGAATAATTGTGAGCCAGCAAAGGTTAACAAAGTCTACATCTGATTTTCATAGCTGACAGCAGTGGCCCCCGCTCGTGGCCTTCTGCTGCGCTAGCATATCGGTTTCAGGGTTGGACGTGTTAGCTGTAACGAGTGGTTATTTGAGCTATTGTGTCCTTGCTAAATCCACTTACAGAGTGTGTCTAACTTGATGTTTATTGCTACAATCTGAACTGTCTAGCTATCTGTAACTAATCCCCGCAAATACAGCGTGATTAGGCTAAGACTGCTGTCAGCATGAACGTGTGTGTGTGCGTGAGTGTGTGTGTAAGTCAGCAAGGAGGGAATTTAGTTTGTAGCAAAGCTGATTAATTTTGCTTCCCCGGCACTAACGGCTTAAAAAACACCCACAACCATAACAAGGAAGTTGCCTATTAAATATTAAGTGCATGGTACACAACAAATATTCCGTCATTGTATTTCAATGTCTGGCTGTACACACAGATTCTATAACTGAAGGACAATGCGATTAAAAACGCAGTGCAGGAATTAGACCTGCAGACACACACACACACTTACACATGAACACAAGTGAAAGGCTTGTGTTGAGGTAATAACAATACTGAAATTAAACAAGGCCCGGGCTCAACAGAGATTCTGAGAATGTCCACACACTAATACAATCCTCAATAATCTCATTACTAACCACTAGACTCACACGCCCAGTGGATCTTGTTGGTATGTGAACCTATGAAGGTGGAAATGTTTATGATAAAATAAGGAACAAGGATTGTTTATGTCAATAAAAAGACAGTAAAAACGATGTTAAAGGAAAGCATTTGCTTGTTAGAGGAGGACAAACACAGCGATAATTCAGATATACTGAGATATAATATGCCAATCAGACTCATACTACCTGTTAAAGACAGGTTGGTAAATATACATTTTTTGGCCCCTTGTGTGATTCACTTTGACACCCATGCACTAGATTGTGTATCCATATGTATAAAAGCATGCAAACCTACCAGAAGAGTGGCCTCTATGTGTGGCATCATGGTCACTGTCTCCCTGCTCACTGTCACCGTGGCCACTATCTTTGGAGCTCAACAGGTCTGACTCCTGGAATGCTGAGCTGCAAACATTAAACACATGTATTACATTAATCTGTTGTTTATCTGCTATAGTCTACCTTTCATGAGTGCTGTAGTGAGCAGGAAGTAGAGTTGTCAAGTTTATCGAGCTAAGGCCCCGGCGCCTGAACTAAGACCCTGTTTCATTTCCAGTTCTTATGCTTCGAATTTCAATTTCACGATCGACCGGGCTTCTTCCGCTGACCCAGAAATGTGTCAGTCCAGTGCAAAGGAACCCAGATCTCGGAGTGGCACGACCTTTTACATTCTTGGTCACTCCCTCCAGATGTTCATCTGGTCCTTATCTACCTGGTTTTTGTTCCCAGGCAGATAAGCATGTTTATCTGAAGCTCTATCATTGCCTTTAACTCTACACTGAATTGTGTTTGTCCAGCATGAGATAAGAGTGTGTGTTTGTGTAAACTAACCCTCACAAAAGCATCTAGTCTTAGAAAGTTGTTTCAATTCTAGCGTTGAATCATGAATGTAACATTAGCATTAGCTTTAGTACAATAATATAAATAATTTAGCGCCTTTTCATTATCACCCCGGCTTTTAAAAACAAATGACTGATGTTAGTTCAGCCGGTGTTCTGCATTAATGATGGTCATTTTGTTATGAGCTGTACCCAGCATGCTTCACACCAGATGCGTTTAGCTTTTTTTAATTAGCCATTAGCCACGGATGGTTGCTTTAAACTTGCTAGCGTGACTCCTACATGTTTTCTTCTATCAAAGCTAAGACGAGCAACTAAACTAAGATTACAGATAACCATTTTACGGTCTGAAAAACAATTAAAAAATATTCCAGAGACTAATAAAACTTAAAAATAAACAGAGCCGAGGCATCTGTATGGCTCTAGTACCAAGTGCTAACGTTAAGTACATTTTTCTGGTTAAAGTTAAAAGAATAATTCCCCTGGTCTCGAAAAGCGCTATATAAATAAATATTACTTACTTACTTACTTACTGACTCTTACACTACATGAGTGACTATATAATTGACTTGTATTTAAGTCTTTTTTTTGTTTTTTTTGGATGGTTTAATATACTATAAATCTGTTATTTATGTTTGGTTCTGTTACTTATGTTTCAATTCTTCTTTTTTGTCATTTCTTATCAATTATTTGGTATGTTTTATCCCTTCGGCAGCAAATATTTTGTTGATAATTAAATATATCCCTGGGTATCGATGTCAAGTTTGCAATATTAGTGAAAACCCTACAGTGAAATATGAATTTAAAAAAGGAATAAAAAAAGAACAAGCTTATATTCTTACCTGTTAACTCGATGTAGCCTGTCGACCAGGTAGCTGAATTCACTTCGTGGATTTTTGGGCTGAAAAAAAAAAAGCAAGGAGAAGTTGACCAACTGGACACATTATAGAGGCTAAATAAATCCATATGAAGCTATTTACATAGATTGTAACATCTTTTCAGACCTCAATATACAGAACAAATCCATCTAATGTCACAATAAGGAACAAGAAAATACATCTTTTCCATATTTGTTAAACTCTGTTGTTGACCCAAAAAGCATATCTCTATTCAAAAAAGGATTTGACAGAAAGAAAAATGATTTTAATATTATTTGCCTTATATGTTTTGAATGATTACTTATACGACAAAACATCATGCAGACATTTCCATGTGCAGTCACACAAACAGATGCAAATCCATGTTTGTTTTGTCAACAAACACACACAGGAGCAGACATTTATATGTAGCCATTAGTGTGGGGGAAATATGTCTCATTAAAAAAACACCGTCCTCACCTCCTTTGATAAAATGTTGTCGCTTGATATGATGTCCAGCTGCTGGTCTGTGAAGCCCGTTGCCATGGCTCCACACGGTTGGTTATCCGTGTCCGTGCTACGAGACGGACTGCATGGCTTCAGGAACATGAGGTCGGTCTTGGCAGACTCTGGCGTCAGACACACTTGGTAACAGTATTTCTGGTTCTGGCGCAGAGAGCTCCCCGACTCCACCACAGGGATCTGAGTGACTCCAGGCCCGCTGACATTCACGGCGCTGTTCACCAGCATGATGTCGGCCTTGGTGAGCTTTTTCTTGCGGGAGCGACACTGACGCGAGCAACAGGCGCTGCAGCACAAGCAGCAGTCGCTGGTCATGCAGGTGTAAATGTTCAACTTCCTGTCCTTCTGGCATCGCAGGGCCAATGCGACCATGACCAGCAGAAAGATGGACGAGACGGAGCCCAGGGCTATGATGAGGACCATACTGAGGTCTATAGAACCTTCTTTAGCTTTTCTCTTCGTGCCTCGGTCCATGTTGCTGTGACCTTCAGCCACGCTGTCCACCAGCGCCACCAGGACGCTGACGCTGGACGACAGCGGAGGCTGACCATGGTCCCTCACTTCGATCAGCATGTCGTACAGCTGCTGGGGGTCTTCCTTCAACGTGACCCGTCTTCCCGTCCGGAGCTCCCCCGTTCTCCAGTCCATCCTGAACATCCCGTTCTCGTTGCCTCTCTGGATGCTGTAGGAGAGCCGGGCGTTCTCGCCGTCGTCCGAATCCATGGCCACGATGCGAGTCACCAGATATCCCGGCTCGGCGGAGCGAGGCAGCGGCTCTTTGGCCGTCCCGTTCTTTCCCAGCGGGGCCAGGATCAGAGGGGCATTGTCATTCTGGTCCACGATGATAACTTTGACGGTGGCGCTGGAGGAGAGCTCCGGGGTGCCCGTATCTCTGGCTTGGACCACGAAGGTGAAGTCCTTCAGCTGCTCATAATCGAAGGACCTGAGGGCGTACAGGTAACCGGTCTCTTCGTTGATGGACACGTAGGTTTTGACCGACATCCCCTGGATGTCACACTCCAATATGGTGTAGACCACGACGGAGTTATGACCGAGGTCGGTGTCCAGGGCGGTCACGGCGTGGATGTACGCCCCGGGGACGTTGTTCTCGGTCACAAACACCTCGTAGACGGATTGTTTGAAGGTTGGCGCGTTGTCGTTCTCGTCCGACACCAGCACCCTTATGGACTTGGAGGTGGCCAGCGATGGTGACCCTTTGTCTCGAGCCACCACAGTGATGGAGTATTTGTCCGTCACCTCCCGGTTCAGCATCCCTCCAGTCACGATGGTGTAGTAGCTGTGGTAGGAGGACTTAAGTTTGAACGGGACGTCGCCCAGGATCTCCACCTGGATCTCTCCGTTCTCGTTGGCGTCCGGGTCGGTGACACTGAGCAGGGCGATGACGGTGCCCGGGGGCGCGTTCTCGCTCACGGACTCCGTCACGGTGCTCACTATCACTTCCGGCGCGTTGTCGTTGACGTCGCTCACCCGGACCAGGACCTTGCAGTGGGCCGGCACCGGGTTGGGGCCGAGATCCTTGGCCTGGACGAAGATCTGGTGGAGGCTGCTCTCCTCGTAGTCCAACTCACCCCGGACTTCGATACGCCCGGAATGGGGGTCGATGCTGAACAGATCTCGAATATGACCTGAAACATGGTTGCTGAAGGAATACACAATGTCAGCGTTGGTGCCTTCATCCATGTCGGTGGCGTTCAGCTGGATGACAAGGGATCCTATGTGCGTGTTCTCTGGCAGGTCCACGGTGTACAGCGGCTGGTCGAACACGGGCACGTTATCGTTGGAGTCCAGCACTCTGATGACCAGGAGCGCGGTTCCAGTCCGCGGTGGCTGCCCTCCGTCCACCGCGGTCAGCACGTACCTGTGAGCCGCCTGGGTCTCCCGGTCCAGGGCTTTCTCCAGCACCAGCTCGGCGAACCGGCTGCCGTCCGTCTGCGTCTGCACGTCCAGGTAGAAGAAGTTGTTGGTGGTGATGTCGTACGTGCGTAACGCGTTGGAACCCACGTCCGGATCGAACGCATTCTCCAGAGGAAAGCGAGTACCCGGAGTGGCCGTCTCCGAGATCTCCACCACCATCTCGGTCTCGGGGAAACTGGGCGCGTTGTCGTTGATGTCCTCGACCTCGATCTCAACTCGAAAGAGTTCCAGAGGGTTTTCCAGGAACACCTCCATGTTGAGCCGGCAGCTCGCGCTCTGCTTGCAGATCTGCTCGCGGTCGATCCTCTCCTTCACGAGCAACACGCCGCTCTCCAGGTTCAACTCCAGGTGAGGGGTCCTGGAGCTGGGCACCACCTGGAAGCGACGCGACGACAGCTTTTTCAAGTCCATCCCCAGATCCTCGGCGATGTTGCCCACCACCGTGCCATGGTTCGCCTCCTCCGGCACCGAGAAGTGGATCTGAGCGAGAGCCGCAGTCGTCATGCACAGCAGCAAAAACGCAAACATTTTCCAGAGGAAAAAAAATAAGTCCACTTGGGGGTAAAAAAAAAAACCATCAACATTTATGTCCCCATCCGGTGAGAAACGCCATTTTCCAATGTTACAAAATGACGTCCGGCGAAGCTCTGCCGCAAAACTGACTAATTAAATATAACCGTAATCCAAAGAAGAAACGGAAATAACCCGTGGTGTTGAAAGAAAAGTCGGGTAGTGTCAGTTAATCCCCTTTTTTCCTCCGGGTTTTTCCGTGTCTCCGCTCGAGCGGTGCGCTCGTCCTGCGCTCGTCTCTCAGCTGACGCTCAACTGTTCATCCTTAAGTCCCGCCCACACGCGCCACCCTCGCCTCTGATTGGCCAGAGACGCTGTCCGTTTACGACCTGCTCCCACTCGCCTCTGTTTACCTTGTGCGGGGGGGATATTAAAATGTACGTCCGAGTGAATAAGCGCTTCAAAAAAACAGTTCATGGCTGCCGCAGGACATGGCTGAGGAGCTTTAATGTATGCAACCATCTTCTGACGTCACCCCAGTGTGACGCTCAGGTCTCGTGTAGGCCGGACTTCAGATGGATTTTAGTGGCAGGTCACACACACACACACACACGTATAATAAAGTCGTTGTTCATTAAAACCCATACAATAGAATCATTGACAAGTATATAAAACAACGTGTAAACCTATATTGTCTAAAATATGTTGCTTCAATTTTCCATCTCTGTTCCTGACCATGGTGCAGAATGTGCCTCCCTGAGGGATTGTTCTACAAGGACTGTGGTGCACCACAAAAGAGAGCCACTGCACAACAGAGATTGAGTTGTCAAAGGGATTTTTGAGGCCATTCCTCCTACACAATATATTAAAAAAAGGAGATGGTGGATTTAGACTAATCCTGCAAGGGTTTGTTCATTATTCCCTGCAAAGTGATTCTCTCTCTCCATTCATGATACATATTTTTATTCTATTCCAGAAGCAACCATCATGTTGCATGTTGGTGAGGCCACCATCATCTCTGTTATCTTACTGTAGTGTAATGTGGTCAGACGGTATAGAACAGGGTTCCATACTTGCCAGGGGGCCACAAGAGCTAAATTATTATTTTGTTATCTTGTGTTTTAAGTGTTTTTTTGTTGCTTCACTGTGAAATAGGGCGATTGTTTTGTTTAAATCTATTCCATCTATGTAATCAATCAAATAAGAATGTTTGATGTGGTGATTTTAACCATCTGATTTTGAACAAAAATCAAGTCCCTCTTTCTTTTTGCACTCATAAAAACTTGGGATAGTAAATGCATAATATAATTTCAGACCACAAAAGGCTGTAGTTTTAGCTTTCTGTCTTATTAATGTGTGCATTCAAAGCCCATCCTTCAGCTTTCTGATCTTCATTTCCTGCAGAAACCAGTGAAACCAAGCTCCTCTGTCACAACATTGTCGTCATGGTGACATCTGCATGGAGTGAGTAAAGCACGTCAGGTGAGAGTGTGCAGAGAAATGTTGGGGCGACACACGAACATTCATTTAACACCAGGGCGTCTTTATTGTTGATTATCTACTGTGTTGGTACAATTACTTCAACTTGCAGAGGGTTAAACACACTTTCAGGACCAAATTGCAGGTGATGGTGCACTTTCAGTGAAACAATTTAAGAAAGATATCGGTTTATACATTAAATTAAACTCTTCCCTTAACAGGTTATTATTATGGTGAAGCTACCTTCATAGTGCTGGATTAGCCTGAGGGGCCTGAGTGGTCCCTAATCCCACAGCGTTAGCATATGCAGACAGAAGACTGATGACCTGCCTGGTTTCTAGGGTGAGTCTGGCTTCTTTCAGCCAGTCGTCTGCAACTCTCCTCGATTCTCCCGTCAACTGGTTTACCAGTTTAGCTGCCAGCTCCAGATCCCCGTGTTCTAAACAATAGCTTGCATAAGACAGAAGCTTGAACGGGTCGTAATCGTCGGCGGTGAGCTGCGCTGGTGGTGCTACGAGTTTCTCCTGAAACAGCAGTGAAGCTTGAAGGTAAGACAGGAAATATTGGTACAGAGAGTTGTGAGATTCATCGATGAGGGCCACTCGACGGACGAGCCGCTGAAGAGAGGTGAAGTTGGCACGGAGCGTAGCCTCGCTGTAGACGCCACGCTTGAGGGATTCCTCTGGCAGAGACGATGCCAACGCTACAGCAAATTCATTGTTGTGGCAGCAGTCTTGCACAACCTGGACAGCACTCTCCAGAGGGCTGCTGGGGGCGTCGACGTTTGCTGTATTTAAAGCATAATTGAGTCCCTCTACAGAGAGCCAGAGTTGGTGAGCTTTACGGGCTGCTTCCTCAGCCTCGACATGGCCTGCAATAAAATAAAAACACCTTTAATGTTGGGTTAAAAAAAAAGATACAGGCTTCAAAACATATATCTAGCACCTCATTACGCCACAGATCCTCCATATGAAGAAGTAATATTAAAATGTTTGGTTTGATCAGGTCGACAAACTGTTCCTACAAAGGACGCTGTTTTTTTTAAATAACATTTATGTTGAACATTATTTAAAATTATTACAAAGGCCAAGTTGAGTCCAACCACGTGTTTATCCCATCTTTGCTTGTTTAATTAAGCACCAGTTTGTGTATTCTTTTTTGTCAACTGGTAAGTGGTTTTGGTGTTGAGGTTTGACCAACCATAATTCTATAGACATTCCATTAATATATAAATATGTTAAACCCACCGTGCTAATCTGTTATATTTAGTTTTATAGACAATAGGTTCATGCACAGTAAAAACAATAGCTCAATTAAGAGCTAATTTATTAGTGAAATAAAAATGAATAACTAAAGGGAAAGGTTCAAGCATGTTAGAAAAGTACAGAACTATACAGGTCTTTACCGCCCCCAGTGGTCAAACAGTGTCATTGAAATATATTGAGAACACTTGCATTGTGCATTTGTTTACAAAACTAGATAAAAGATCCCGTTTTATCCGTTTTTTCTTCCTGTTCACTTCAAAATGATCTCAGTACTTCATATAAAAACACTGTCTCTGATATACTGCTAAAGTACTTCGTGGGTCACATGACACTCACAGACTGGGAGAATTGGCCAGAAAAAGTTACACAGTGAAGATCATAAAAATATAACATATATTAAAGATTACCATATATACAATATTGATGAAGAGATCCTTCTGACACATTAATTGTACGATACAAAGTATAACGCGATGTGTTGATCATCTTACTGTTCACTGCGTCTTCGATCCCCTTCAGCCGTGCATAAGCAGCGTTCATATCCAGAGTGAAGTTATCCAGCTGTTCTTGACTGATCTGACGGAAGTGAATCTCCACTTCCTGTGTCTTGCTGTTAAGGACCTGTTGGAACGCACGCAGGTTATTAGACAATAATGTCTATTTGTAAACTTTGGAAAAATGACAATGAGGATTAAAAAAAAGGGACATTTCTTCTGATTAGAACAAGTGTGAGTAGATCTGTACCTGCTCCGCTTCATCTCTCAACTCCTGCTCCTGGACCTTCAGGACGTCTCTGACATGGTCCGTGTGAGCTGCTGCTTGTCGTCTGAGCTGAGTCCTCATTTCTGCCTCCATCACCTCCCTAAGCTCCACCAACTAAGTTCAAGTGGTTGCAATTAGACAATGGGACAGAAGACAAAAGCAAATGGAACATGCTGAAGCATCTTCACCTTCCTCTCCCTCTCCAGGCGCTGCTCCTCCACGATGTGCACGGTAGAAGAGTTCACGGCCGACTCCAGAGACTTCTGGTTCTCCAGCTTCTGCTGCTCCAGAGCAGCATCAATGTGGATCTGCTCCCGGACTCTTTGCTCGGCGAGCTCCCGGTTCAGCTGATCAATGCGTCGATGGGCGTGAGCGATGAGGGCATTTAAATCGTCCGGCGACAGCTTACCTGCTGTGATTCATTGAAAAGAAGGTTCAATATTATGTGTCCCCTCACATTTAATCACAGTCTTAAAGGAATGCAGGTAGGAAATGATAATCGTGAAAGACATTTAGAAGATGAATTTGAATCTTTGCGAGATTTAAGTTTAGATACTAATCATGTTTAGATATTCAATTAGGGACGATATGAATGAGATGTTTGAAATTCAATGAAATATAAACAACTACAGCACACGTGTCAAACTCGGCCCGGGGGCCAAATCCGGCCCACAATGTCTTTTTGTGCGGCCCTTTGGATAGTTGGCTCAAAATCAAAGTAGAATTATCTTCATGTTTATATGATTGATGTTGATGCAAAGATAAGAGTTTTAGAAAAGAAAAGAAACAGAGATTATGGATGTCAAATATACAATGAGATAGATTAATCACAATCCGAATTATACTTTAGACAATTTGATTAATGTAAGGTTTTGTTCGGCCCGCGACACTGACCGGTGAAAGATTTTGGCTTGTTTGATTGACACACATCAACTACAGGCTTGGACAAACAGACAGTTCTATAGTAAGCAAATTGTCCACAAGGTTTTCAGAAGGAAAAACGCTGACACAAGCAGGCTGTTGCATTTGTGCCGCAGGAGCCTCTTACTTTGTTCTATTATTCTGAAGAAGGTCAGGTGGAAGATCGAACTCACAGACAGAACTGTTCATCAAGTCCTTTTCAGGCCACACAAACAGTACATGTCAAAATCATTGTTCCGCATCTGAAATGTTTGTTTGCGCTGTGATGATCGTTTTGCCACAATGACAAGTATTATAGTTTAGATCATTTGATCGACCATATCTTCACATATGCACGTTTCATTGTTTCATCCTCACTTACTCAGTCCTTTCCAGCTGGCCTGGATCTCTGGGGTAAGACTGGACACTTCTATCTGGAACTGTCTTTTAGCTTCAGTTACCAGTTCGGTATACTGGGAGACAACCTTAGCTTCAGACTCTGCAGACTGGACCTGTGCACATGGACAATTATGGATGTTAAAGTTAACTCTTAAACATTGAGATTTTTCACTGCAGTTAAAACAAGTAGATGACTAAATGTATTCATTTCATGACACAAACAAATTAACAGAAGATTAATAAATCCTCACCAGAAATAAAACTATTAATGAAGTTTATAATCTGCATTTATGTTTATGGTTAGCTGTGAAAACTGTTAAGTCAGTCACAGCAGCGGTTTTTAGTACATTTTTCGAGCTACATTGACTTTATTCAATTAGAATCAGGAGGTCGAACATTTACTTGTCAATAATGTCCTCCGTCCCAACTGAAATAAAGCTGCAGTTAAGCTTATCGTTAAAATACATATGGCTTAAATAAGCATTTCCTCTGATAGGACATTTGTTTCATGGTTCACAATATATGGTTGCTTCAATCCACACGTACCTTCTTGACTATTCTGTCCAAATCTAGTGTCATTTGATGAAGATTCTCCTCAGCTGCCAAAAGAAGTGGTCGTGCTGCGGCAGCTTTTATACCTTTAGATTCCTTGATCATTGCCCTCAGGGAGTCCAAAGATTTGCTGTCGTGAGAGAGAATTTAACAGGAAGTTACAGCCTGGATGGAAGACATGACAGATGTGTTACAGGTAGTGATGGTCTAATGAAGCTTCATGAAGCAGTGTCATGTTGTTTAGAGGACAGTAGGTTGCGCCACCAGTTTCAAAATGATGTGACGTTTCATTAGAAAAGTTGTTGAAAACAAAGAAAAGAGTGCAGAGACGCCATCTAGTGGACTCTGAAAGTAATGACACTGCTCCATTAAGCTTCATCAGACCATCACTAGTCACAGATACTGCCGTTTGTCTTACTTTGCATTTATGACAGCAGCTTCTGCTTCGGCGACAGCAGAAACTCTATGGGTGAGACGGGATTCCAGATCTTTCCACTGGGTTGACTTTTCTTCAGGTGGTACCTGAGAATCATCGAAAGAGAAAAATGCAGTCATCGAAAAGATAACTTGGTGGGGGGCCCATTTGCCAACCAGTGGGCATATTTCATTTTACCTCGGCTTCCATAGCGTCTTTCAGACCCTGTGTGTGTCGAGTGATTGCTTGTAGGGCTGCATTCTGAGCTCCAATCGCCTGCAGTGTTGCTTCGGCTGATGTGGCCAAGAAGTTGTCGAGGCTAACAGATAAGGCTGGACACAGATGGGTATGTGTCACATTCGAATAGTTATGGATGAAACAATGCTGTAATGAATCTGTGTTACCCTTTAGCTTGTCTTGTTCCTCCTGGTCTTGTTGAACCAAAATGGCGGACACCTCTTCTGCAGGACGTGCCTTCAGTGGTTCCTCAACAGGTTTATCCTCAGCTACCACTGGACTTTCCCCAAGGTCCAGGGAAGGTTGGCTCTCCTCTTAAACAAAGACACAAACCATACTTCTTTTTATGCATGCAAAGAGTAACGCAGGATCATAGTGAGTGGAAAAGATTTTACGTTCAACTGCTGTGTCACATGGAGCTGGGACGGATGGTACTTCGCCGATGGCTGAAATGATATGCGACGCTTCTGCTGAGGCCTCTGAGATGTGAGGAGACAATTGAAACAGATTATGTGGCTTTAAATAAACTCTATATAACGTGACCAATATACACATGCAGATTATCTTTGTTACCTCCACCAAGGAGGTTGAGTTTTAGAGGTTTGTTTACTGTACGAAAGCTTTTACATTCATTTGCGTCATGAAGGTCTATATTTACTTACTTGCATAAATTGTACAAGGAATATAAAAGGTGATAAGCAGTAGAAAATGAGATGAATGAATGAAAAAATGACTAAGAAGTGAATGAGTGCACAAATGAACGAGCCACTAACAAGTGAGTGACGGAATCATGACATACCTTGCAGGCTCTGTGCAGGCGGTGTTAGTGGTGGACTCATCTCATCCGTCTGAGCTTCTTGGGATTCCTTCACTTTCTTCTCCTTTTGAACTCTTTGCTTTTGCACATTTTGTTCCATCATTGAAGGATACTGAATGGAAAAAATAGACATGGATAAGTTCAACATTTACAGTACACACTCATTTAAATGCATCAGCATTTATTGATCGACCGTTTAGCCGTAGGTTGAAATGCCTGCCAAATATGAGAAATACCCCTAAATAAGAAAAGATGAGCTCAAATAATAATAGACAATAAAAAAGATAATGTGAGAGACGTTCAAGTTAACGTCCAGATAAAACTGGAATATAGGCATTACAGTTACATTACATTATCTGAGGCAGCACCACAGAGAAGAAACAAACAATCCTAACAATTCAGTCAGGTTCTGCTTAAGACGTTCTGCCTGTTGTATGGAAGTTTTCTCACCACTATTGTTCATTGTGATTCTCTGGGACCCGTTTGTTTCTTCTCATATAGTGCATTGAACTAATAGAAATTAAATATTACATTTTATTCAAAAAAGTAACCAAGCTAAAAATTAGGAGACCATATCCTGCATTTCACTTGTTTATATGTTTAATCTGTTGAACTACAGAATAGAGGTGCCATAATATTATCAGCTGGTGGGGTATAAAAAACTTCCAATTTGTGATTTTTTGTCAACACAACTTTATCAACCAGTTATTGGTTTGCCAGGCTTTACAGTTAGGAAAACCCTGCTTTATAAAAATCATATTTGCTTCCTTTCTTTATCTGTGTGTGCATGTGGACAACATGTGGAAAAAAAAGAAAATAATATAAAGAGGTGCTATTCCCAAAGGACTGGAAAGGTGAATTCATTTATTTTGATGCCACATAATATAATTTATTAGACTTGCACAATTAATTGCATCTTACTTGTGTTAGCCTTAAGCCTAAGATAGCAAAGAGAAAGAGCCTCTTCATTTACTGAGGCTTAAGTTATAAAAGCAAAAAAAAAAGGGATACTTAGGTCTGGAACAAGTATTGGCCACAAGTCGACAAGTATTTTAAGTCTAGTTCAAAGATTAAATGAGAATCATGTATAATCCTTCATTTTTTTAGCCAGAGAGCCGAGCCACAGAGTAAAGCTCTTTTCATGACCACATTAGAAATATAGATATTAAAAAAAAGCAATAACCACATTATTTTATGAGATGTTCACTGGCAAATGGTGATACAGTTTCAACCGTCTCTATTAGAGGAGGTTTTTATTAGAGGTATAAAAACAGTTGAAACGTCTGTTGGCATAAGAATTTCTTGAACACTTATTTTAACAAGTTATTCATTTTGTCACACCTGTTTCTTCGCTGTAGTGTGAGGATCCGCTGTCGAGGGACCCAAAGCCAAGGACAATATCCAATCTGAATATGGTACATTTTTTTCCAAAGCGATACGAAACTTGTGGTCCGACTTGGCATACAGCAATGTACCACCTACACCTGCAGCAACTGCCACCAAACCAACACCAACCACTTTAGAGGCACCGCTGTGGGGGGAAAAACAGAAGAAATGTGAGGAAAAAACATAAAAATGTAATGCGTGTTTCATGAGGAAATACCTGGATGTTTCATTGGTGTATTGCCGTACCAGTCGAAGGTTGGTTTGAGGATGTCTTCTCAGGTTTTTCTAGGGAAAAATGTAAACAAATGTCCTAAAAATCAGTGTCTCAGAGGTTTCTGTTAATCATATTTTCTTTATTTCAGAGGGAAATATTTTTTATTTTTAGTAATCCATTCTTTACAATTATATTTAATTGGGCAAAAATATATAATCAAAAAACGATATTAAAATATAAACTACTTGTTAAAGTTTTTCAGTGAACAATTCCTCTTGTCGAGGCTTCAATACAAGAGGGACGTTACAGGCGAGCAGTATGTAGGTATTTGGAAGTTTTTAAGAGAGTAATTTTGGACGAAGATGAAGACAAGACGAGTGAGCTCCAGACAACGATGAAATAAACTTTTTTGCCTATGACGGGTAGAACGGATTACTCTGAAAATAATTCCAACTCTCAGTGCACATGAGGGTGAGTAGAAAATAAGTGCATTTTTAATTTTGAGTGAAATATCCTTTAACTAATAGATTCACAACTTATCAATAGAAATCAAATAGATTTTGGCCATGATAGCCATCCCGAGTGCCAACACGTTTGAGCCAACAACCTTCAAATTAGCTACGTCAGATCCACAACTTTGGCAGCATCTGAACCTGGCATACAGTACTGGACTTGTATACTGGCGTGCCTGATAGGCAGGTACAGTCTGCCCAATCTAGAAGTTTACTCCAGGAGTCCTTGAAACACCAAACCGACTTTGACTGAGCTGGGCTGGTCGAGTGAAAGTACTTATATTTAACATATAAAATAAAGTATAATGAAGTATATGATGAATTATTTTGCATGTGTGTTTCATTTTTCCAAATCCAGTAGAATAAATGGAAGAAAATGTTAAATAACATTCATGCAAAAGTGGTGCATTTAACAAAAGATTAATATACTAATGGACGTTACAATATTGTTTTATGCAAAATGTTTTATGTTAAATATTGATAAATAAGGGTAAAGCATTGCATTTTCCGGATAATTTTTCAACATTTTTTACATTAAAAACAACATTACCTTACCCATTACATGACATTAACATTAAAAATGTTTTATTTAAATTGGCATAATATCTTATTACACTGTAATTACTTAATCATAGTAAATCATATTTTTCAAATATTTATGTCAACAGTTAAGGAATTTAAAAAACAAATGATTGTAGTATACTTTGCAAACTATACAACAAATATTACATATTTAAGCTGATAATGTATTTGCTTACTTCTAGTCAACATAAATATGAACAATAATAACAATTGCTATTATTAAGGATACAACGGTTATTTAAACATAACTTAATGAAGCTGATTGAAGGCGTTCTTGTATACAGCTTAGGTGATTTAAAAAAAAAAAAAATTAAGTATTTTCTCAATAAACATTTTATTATTTTACAAATATTAATAAAAACATTCTAAGGTTGTAAAGTTGATTTAAAAAAAGTCATATCAGAAGTCACTAGTAGAGAAAATTGCCAGTTGTAGTTTTACTTAAATATAAATGCTATAGTTGAGCTTCAGAATTCTCAATACTGAAACATGCAAAAACGGTTTCCTCGAGTCATGGCTGTCAGAAGTTTCATTTTTGGGGGGGGGCGTTACTTTTGGTTCTACCATAATAACTGGAATAGTCGCGCGCTATTTTTTTTAAGGTGCGGCTGACCGCAAGTGTTATATTTCAAAAGTACAAAAGTGTTTATTTACTACAGTTACGATAACTGATGAGGTAGAATATAGTTTTCATTCATAATAAAGTGTAGTACTTCCAAATATTTTACATGAATCATGTTGTGAAGTGAATTATTAATGCAGGTTCGATAAAAAGGAATTAACATTTTTTTTTTATTAAAGTGTTTCCACTCGAGTATAGTGATTTATTTCTCCATGACGTCTTCCATCATGAAGTGCGCACATCTATTCTTCTTGTAGCACGGGTGCCTCTTCAGACCGCCAATGTTACTACTGACCTTAATTCAACTTTACGTGCATTCGTGACACACAATCACACTAAAAGTCATGTTGTTTCTTCCAGTCCAACAACACTAACATGCTGGATATTTAGAAACCAGAGCTTACGAGGTCCTCGTTATTTCAAGGCTAATGGAAAAATAACGTTGAGATCCCAGCGCACACAAGCTAGCATGCTAATGTCAGCAGAGCTACTCTTAACTTGTTATTCTTACCTGGGCCGAGATGTTCGCTCCTCGAATTAAAACCCTAAACATGGTTGTCGACTTCTTCGTTAGCGAAGGAAAGGAATAACAAATAGCCCCAAAGACCTGTCACCTTCCTTCTTCTGGTAGGTCGCTGCCTGTTCCACTACTTTCCCTTGGATCTGCTACCCGGGTCTGCCCATTTGGTGACGACACTACGGCAAGCCTCCGCGGACCCGCGCGTTCTTTAACGAATTGCTTTTTATAGCAGATTCTGTAAATAATCACGAAACATTGTTGGCAATTAGAAAACATTGAGAAATTTAACCTAGTTTTTCTAAAAAGCAACACAGCTATGTGAAAAATGTGACGAAATTTACCATTAAATGTTGCATTAAGCAATGCCATCTGAGGGGAGAATTAATCAGTTGTTACAAACTGCAGATGTTTAAAAGCTAAATATTTGAAATGTTGTGAGAAAGATCCCAGTCTTTAGCTAAACCAGTGAAAAAACAAACAAATCTTTAACTTAAAACACTGATAAGCGATGACACTGAAAAAGATGGGATACAAGTTCAAGTGTTAATATATTTTAATAATGAAAATTCACAACAACAAGTCAGCTTGTTATGACAGACAAAAAGCTTGTATACCAAAATCCAAGCGGTAGAATTACGTTTAAATTTAGTTTTTCCAGATTCAGTTTAAGCTGCCTTTAAGGAGCAGTGTGTAAATTGATAACTTTCCATCTGAGCTTTATTGTATAACTTAGAAAGACACATTATTTTTCTTATATTTATTAACTAAATAAAAAAATATACATAAAACCACAAACAAATTATGATAAAAACCCAACTTGATAGCATGGAATTGAAATGCATAATACTTTTCAGAGAGGAGGCTTGATAAGATTTGTTATTACCCTAACACCACAAAACCACAAGAAACCCAGAGCGTGTTTAAAATGGAAGAATTTAAACCAGTATGAATTGATTAACATGTCAAATCAAACCTCATCTCCGAGAAACATAAAAAAACCCATCAAAACTTGATTTCAAGACAAAACAAGATTTATAACGCGTCCAGTTCCGCTGAGTTTTGTGTCTTCTGCACTTTCACTGGAGTTCCCAAAACGTCTTCCTCCTAGTAATGAAGAAAAGAGATTAATTTAAAAAAAATGAGATTAATTTAATCAACAGAGGCATTACAGCATCTACACTTTTAAGGGTTCAAACCCCTTTTTAAAACTAAATAAAGCCTTTCTTGGATTAGGAATTTTTGCAGTTGCGGTTTACAAAATCAGACATTTTTATTAAAAAAGGTTACTTCAACTAGTAGTAAACCTAAAACTTAGGTTTACAGTCAGGTGTGAGCCTAACTATAGAAATACATTTAAATAAATTATTCATGAGAACAATTATATTAATCATTCAACTGTAAGAAAAAATGTTTCAGCCAAACAGAAGGCCAGCTCCCTTATAATATACACAAACAAGAATAAATGCAGACTTAGCATTCACCTTGTCCGATTGTTCGGGAAAGTCAAGCTCAAAATCCATGACATCATCCAGGTTAAGCTCCTCCCTGTTGAAGAAAACAGAACAAAATTGACACTCGTTTCATTTTTCAGGATTTGAAATTACTGAAAAGAGGGCAAGCTTTCGTACTGATCATTGGATTTGCTGTCTTTGCCTTCCTCAGTTGGGGGGTCCCAGGCATGTAGTTTCACCTTCCATAGCTTGATCTGCTGATCCCATGAACGACGACTGTATTTACGGAACTTATTAGGAGTCTTTGGATGAACACCAGGCTGACGCGTATTCCTTCAGACATACCAAGTTTAGTTTTAGGTAAAAGTGTTAAATATAAACAAGTTCAATGAGAAAACAGAGGAGTACATAGAGATTATTATTATTATTATTCTTGACTTACTTTGGAACTTCTTTGAGATATCTGTCATACGCTTGTGTATTCTTGCCATAGTTGATCTGCTTTTGTCTCCGTAGCAACACAGCCTCGTCGGTCTCGAGGTTATCGCCTTCCTTTGAGTCACAGCTGCAGAAAAAGTGGGAGAATACATTTATCAGATGCTTTTCTCCAAAGAAACTTACAACAAGAACATTTACAAATGCGTACTTAGAATGAAACATGTTGCTTTAAATACAACTAATAAAATCAAATATTGTACGATGCTGTGATTAATAATACAAACTTTTTTCAAAAGTGAACAAAGTCATGAAGATCAACCATCAGACTGATTGCATACCTGCCAGATGATTCAGAGGAGGGCCTCCTCTCACGAGATACTTCACTTCCATTTAACCTTCTCCTGTAACTGAGCAAAGTATCGTTTGTGAGTTTACATTTTAGCATTTGTATCCAATATCCCTCTCACAACAAAATCAATACATCATAACCGTTGACACATGCACACATTATCCTGATAAGGCCTTTTAGAGAAATATAAATATTTTTTTTTACCGATGTAGGTCTCTCTGAACTCCGACCCTTCTCTTCTCTTCATCTTCAACTTGGCTCCCCCAGTCAGCCCCCCTGAGTGAGAAACAAGGACTTTTAGGAGACATGCTGACTGATTTAAGATCTCAATCATTGACAAGAATTTGAATAATGTAAAGAAAAGGATAGTTGAAATTCAACAAAAAACTGGTGCAGGTTTTACTAGTAACCACACCATTAGTCAATGCATTTAAAACACAAGTCAATATTCTCACCTTGCATGTTTAACTGTAGTCCGTGGTGAGGTGTTGTCTGTGCGAGAGTCATCTTTCTTGTCACCTCGAGTACCTCCGGCTAGCAAGTTTCCATCCAAACCTCTCTTCCTGTTCATAGAGTAACGTGACGAATGCCTAGCAGAACAAAAAAGGACGATTAATGCCTTTTCCTCATCCAGTAATGCATTGTATACACCACACAGACAAGTACAATTGATTGCTTGAACAGTGGGTTTTGCACAAGTTCGATTTTTAATTCCAAGTTTGATCATTTATAGTACATGGACAGATGTCAGTCAAGTGCTGCACTACATTACACATGAGGCAAAGAACATCTAATGTGTTCAAAGCTTTTTTTTGCATTTTTTTTATATGAAAAATATAATCAGTTACCAACAAACTAGTCTTTGATCTGTGAATAACATGTTTAAGATTTGTTATATTTATAGTTCAAATAGCATTCTTTTACTCAAGTAAAATCCACGAGAGTTAGGAGCCGCTCCAACACAGAGCACTGGTCAGATCTCTTCTCCCAGACTACGAACTCAATCTGCAACAATTCACTCTTAAGAAAGTTAGAAGCTCATCGAAATCCTACAAACTCTCAAAAAGCGTAACCAAAAACACACAACCAACCCGTTCCGTTCCTTGTGTGTGGATGAATCCGACATGTCGTTGTGGAGTCAGCAGTGTTGCAGAGAACAGAAACTAAACAATGTTGTCTCCAGAATTACGCGCCACAGAACTGCCAAAAGAGGTCACATGACCGGAAAACGTTTTTCTCGGTGATTATTTCTTCTACTTGTACTGGGTAGTGTAGCGCGGTCTATGCTTGTTAGCGCCACCTACTGGCCACACTTTCTGTCCTTGCAGCTGAACGATATTCGCACGGTTAGTGTAAAAATAAATAAATAAAAGAACCGATGATGAAACATCATTTTCACGGCCATTACTTTGGCGGCTTTTTTCTTACTGGCATTATATATTGGCTTTACTTTCAACAACATTACAATTGTGTTATCTCCTACCAACCCACTAAAACGTTAATATGTGTTTAACTAAAATACTTTTCCTCAGAGTACCTGTACAATAATGGTCGTTTATTTATTGTGCGTACGTTTGGTGTTACATGTATGCTTATTTATACATGGAAGAAAAAGTTTTCCATTTTTGATGGATTGAAAATGGGACAGATTGAAAGGTATTATACATTAAGATTCCTCAGGTGAAGGTGAAAATATCACATGGATAACTTAAATGCCAAGTTCATATCAGGTAAAAAGACATTTCGAGTTTAAAATTGTGTTTTATTGCTTTTTTTTGTGGACAACAACATTTTCTGAAGGTTGGAACCTTTTGTAGCAAATCTAAAATAGATGGAGGAAACTGGTGACAAATTATGGCACATTCATTTTCTTTTTGGATTCCAACTTGCATATACGTGACAGCTTGAGAATTAAGTGCAGAAATGTAAATGCAGTCGTTTGGTTGCTATGACAATCACTTGCAGATTGTATGAGGGCTTTATTCTGAGGCAGGAACAGCAAGAGCAGAGAGAGATTTCGAGCTTTCATCATACATCGGTCATCTCGTCTTCCATCTCATCCCCCTCTGTTTCACCCCCTGCCTCTCCTTCCTCCTCCTCCTCTTCCTCGTCTGATGTCACATCTAGCTCGTCCATCTGGGAGACACACTTTGGACACGAGCAGGCGAACAGGTAGTTCTCCCTGTGGAGAGAACATTCACACGTCACTATCTTTAAATCATCAAAAAAACCACAGAAAACACTTTGGGGATTGTGAGCAGTGATGAGAATGAGGGGCAGCTATCGGACCACCAATATCTGCCTCCACACTCCTCATTGATGCCTGAAAAGATTCTTATTGATTTAAAAATACTCGACACAGATCCATCTCAGAGGTTTTCAAAATTTACAGTACCTCAGGATTTTGAGTCGGCTATGACGGCTCCGGTCTCGCTGGCAGCAGTCCAGGTAGCTGATGCAGATCTCCTAAAATTGAGGCAAGACGTTCTGTGTGACGATCAACAACATTTTTTTTATAAACATTTGATTGTTAAAACTGTTCTTTGTCCAAGATAGTAACAGCTTCAAGGCCATGGTGAGACAACAGATGTTAAACCTCTAAATCTGTGTGTTATGTTAAATCTGGTAGATGTAAAATATACCCGACAAGCTGTCAAGACAACACAAGTTGTCATAGCAACCTATTAGAATCACAGTGAGACACAAAAATGTCCAAAACTGGGATGGATCATGTCTGCTGACCTCGCCAGAGCTGATGTCAGAGAGGGCACAGAGGTGAAGCAGGAAGTTGTTGTCGGGGAAAGAGGCCTCTGCGTTTGGTGTACAACTGTGGTTACCTAGAGGGGCAACAGTGAGGGGTCAGCAGCTGACCTTTGACTCTAGGTGATGGATTATAGCTCATTAAATCAAGACTTACATGAGCTTTGAAGCAGAAAGAGTCCAGAACCTTCACAGTTGAGAAAGTCTCCCGTTTCTGCAGAGCAAGCAAAGGGATCATCGATCTGACCTTTATTTCATACAGCATTCAAATCAGTTAGCAGTAAAAAGTGACCTTTCTCAATGTCTTTGTACAGCTGGTCGATAAAGGAGTCCAACTGCTCCCTCTGCTGGCCTGAAAGCTGCAGTGCGTCACAGGCGTGAACCCACTTACTGAGGGAACTGAAGCGAGAAGATCGTCATGATTAAGATCCAGTTGAAGGTTGAACATATATTTAGTGAGGTTCAACCTGGTGCCGATGCCTTGTCCGTTGGTTCCCACCAGAGCGAAGAGAGAGCGGAACCCCTCAGGTACAAACCACTGCAACAAAATATTATTTCCAAATTTTGTTCATATAGAAAATTTAAATTATTGTAATCAATTAATATAAACCAAAATATTTATTTGAAAGTCTAACTAGCTTGACTCTCACCATGACAGAGATGATGATAGTATCAACGAAACAGATTGATTTAAGTAACTTAATTAAATGTCTTAAATATCTAATAATGTCTTGTTCATGATCAAACTTACTCGACTCAGATGATCGTCGTAAAGTGCTTCCTTGAAGAGGCTCTGCAGCAGCGTGAGTTGCCCCTGAAGACACAAATGACTCAAATTAACAAAAAGAAATCAACTTAAACTGAGACAGTGTCTACACAGAGCTGCATCTTTTATTATTCAAACTTTTAATGCTCATTTAAAAAAGTCCTCCTTAAAGTTGGATCCGTTTCCATTAGGCGCCTTTAAATGCCTTGGTGCTTGGTTCTGCTTTTCTATTGTTTATTTTGTGTGTTAACCCTTTTCATTTTTTATATTGTGTACCGACACCAAAACAATCCCATGTTGTGTTAACAACACTGTCAATAAAAGTTTCTGATTCTGATTCAGACGATAAAAACAGAAAATGGTGTAGTTCACATGCCAGGCCGATGGGTGGCGTTCTATTGCACTTGGAACTAATGGTGAAAACTGCTTCATGCACAGAAAGAAGCGTGAGCATATAGCTGAGCAACGTAAACAGGGACACAGAAAAGCCGGAGATGTAATTTAAAAAAAGCATTTTAATCTCTACGAACAGATAACAAGAGAGTCTCATCAAGTTAGATTCCACGCCTCGACTGCTCTTGTGTCAGAAGGATTTACTTACTCTGAACTTGTCCCCTAAGAGTTTATGAGCGATCTCTTCCTCCTCGTTGGCTGTCCGGCTGCAGAAGTGAGAGAAAAGCTTCTGCCACTGAGATTTGTCTTTCGCCTGCAGAGCAAACAAACACATGAGTTTTCATTCCAGATGAAAGATTAACGGATCAATCCTTTTTTTGGTCACTTTTGTTTAAGTGCAGCACCTGTTTGACTGCAGCCACCATTTTTGCCATGAGCATGATGCTGGACGTCTCAGGGGGATAGTGGACACTCCTGAGGGGGGAGATATGAAGATTTTAAATAGTGTACATTGTATTTATAATAAAATGTTGTAAAATGTAAATGTAAAATGTAAAAAATTGAGAAATAAGTTTCTTGTTGGATAAGCTCTTCAACAGTGATAGTGTCCATGAATTATGAATCATGTATGATGGTGTCAGCAGTGTGACAGGCACAGAACTAAAAATACCTCCAGGCATCTTTCAGTTTGTTGATGGGATGATCGGGGTCTTCCTGAGATGGGCCGAGACACAGGGCGCGGTGGTACTGATCCGCTGCAGCCTTTCGACACTCACTGCTACAGTACAACACCTGGAGAGAAAAACCAGACAAAACCAGGATCAAGTCGTTTCCCTTAAAAGTGTGGGTTCACGAACAAATCACATGCATGACTTGTTTAATTGTAGGCACTAAATGTGTTAGCTCTGACAAGGCCAAGCAGGTGATATTTGTGATTAAAATCAGGAAATGTTATTCATATATTTAATGTATAGTAAAAGATAAAATAGAGAAGTGGCACAGGGGGAATTTAAGAATGACTTCATAATTGGGGCTCAGTTCTGTTTTTCTATTGCCAATTATGTGTGTTATCTTATTTAATTCCTTTATTCTGTACACTGGCAATAAAAGTTTCTGATTCACTGATAAATGCAATTCTGAATTTTTGGTTTATTAAATTGGTTGGACTTTTTAATTGAAAAATATTAAATATTTTTTATATCCGAGTCATCAGGGTTCCTGAAGGCAAGTTAAACGCAATACTTTTTAACACCAGTTGAAATTAAACTTAAGAGCAACTGGACAATCAACCAAACTTAAAACTGAAAATCAAAACACAACATTCATTGCATACATTAATGGACAATTTTATCCCAATGTTTTTTTTTTGTTAAACATAAAATAAAATTCAAATTCCTGCACAGAATATACCACAAACATGTGGCCTGGTATGGCGTTAAGCCATGATAAACAATGTTGATTGGACAGACAATTCTCATTGAATTGATATGCAGTTATTGTAAGTTACACTATTTTGATTGAAATGATGATCAGTAAATTATTTATTATCTAATTTATTTTGTAGACTTTGCATTTTTATGGACTATCGGTAAATTATTAAAAAATATATAATTAATTAAATGTTACCAAAAGATTTAAATTGAACACAATATCTCATTTATTATGTCTTCACATTATGTCAATTTTTAATTTTTTTTTTTACATTTTAACGAGAATAAAGGCCCTTTTCTTAGATTTATAATGTAAATTCTTTTAAGACTTTTCAAGAATCTGCGAGAACCCGGGCTATTAAAAAACACATGACATGATGTGTGGTTCTCGGTCAATGAAAACACAGTTGTATTCATTGATTATGTAAAAATATTTAGTGTCAATATATATATTAATAATTAAGCATCAGAGAAGAAAAGAACAAAATAAACTAGTTCCTTGTGATGTCTGTTGATGTTGCAGTGTGTATCTTCATTGCGTGGGTGACCCACCTGACACTGAGGGCAGGCCTGGTGAAGCTCTGGTCGGACCTTGCAGAGCTCAGGATGGGGAAGTATAAGACCTGGGATCCCGCTGAGTCTCCTGGCATTCTCCTCGGCTGTCTCCAGAGCCCGTAAGCAAAACTCACATGCTGAGAATTTAGAGAACATTTGTTTTTGGACCCGTTCAACAAAACTTGCTTCATTTGTTATTTGATTAACAAATGGTTTTATATGTATATACTAACAAATATCACCTTTATATTTGTACAAAGAGTTCCACAGGAACTGAGAGGAGACAAGAGGGCGCTCTACAAAGATGGGGTCTCCCTTCTTGATGCTTCTTTTAGCAAAGAGACCCTTCCCCTGCAACACAAACCAAAATCTCATTCATTTTTTTGGAAACTCCCAGAACTGTATCAACATTGACTCTTAAATTAAAAACACAAAAGATGTCTCCAAAAAGACATTTAACTGAGCAGAAGTCCCTTCAGTCTAGGCATGTGTGTATTTCTGCATTTAATGTCAGGGGTCAATCAGAGCCTTTCACATTTTCAGCCTTACACCCCAGCTCGGGCTCAGAGGTCTGTGGATCAGAATCTACTAATGGTTCCTGAACACGCTTCTGCACCAGAGGAGAGAAATCCTTCCAGGCTGTTGATCCTAAGCTTTGGAACGATCTTCCGCTGTTTGATGATCTACTGACTCCTTCAAGAAACATCTTAAGACATTCTTATTTGTGCTTTTCCTTGATTTTCTGGGACTCCTGTGTTTGTCTTATGTGTCTTGGCCTTTTATATTATTTTAACCGTGTATTGTTTTTGATTGTTAAAGCACTTTGTGACCCTGGTCTAGAAAGGCGCTTTACAAATAACCTATACTTACTTACTATAATTTATAAGTAATATATATATAATAACTTTACTGAAATTTCACTTCCACTAATTGCATTCATTAAATAAATAAAAATACAACATTAGTGTGCTTTATGTTTCCATTACTGTATATAAGCAACTGTTTAATCTGGGATAATATTTTTTTTTCTTTGGAGAACTAAACTATTTCAGTTTCTTTGTTTAGCAAGCTTTCCTGTGATACAAACCTTATCAAAATCAGTTAAACATCAAGCAAGTTATGACATTTTGAAAGCCAAAATATTTAACCCTAATGATTTAGTATTAAGGAGGTTGTCGAACAATTAAAGTATTTCACTGGTTTTAATAATCAATATCTTTCTTAATATTAATATAACGGAGGGAAATAATATGATAATATTGATGCGGTTTTAATCTTTACATTTTGCACACATATGTAGTCAGTCATCTACACTTATGACGTAAAATAAATTAATAACAACAACGTAAAGATCGTCCTCTGTAAATATTACCATCATATACTGTAACAAAGCTTTACAATGAAAACTGTCTTTTGAACAGTAAAATGTACGTTTTTGCAGCATCGTTACGCACATGTTAGTCCTGGTTATAGGAATAATATTATTGCAGGAACAAAGGTTTACAACGAAGACGTGAGAAGATGAGGTTCAGGACAGAATCTTCTATCAGTTTTATAAACTGAGAGAAAACCACGTCAGTCGTGCACGTTGAGCTACGAGCAGCAGGAGGATCGAGCACGAAACTGCAAACAACGTCGCCTCAGAGAAAGACCAAATAATCGATCATCTCATGACATCATTATCGGAAACACTTGCCTTTGTATTGTCGATAAATCTCACTTCTACACTGTTGGCAACTTTGCCGGCGTCCGTGCAGTAGGAAAACATGTCATCATGGGGAGCCGCCATGTTGGCATGACCTTTCACCCGCGATGACGTAGCGACTACACAAGTACAGCAGCGCCATCCAGTGGAGGATCAACTCATACTTCTTCTTCTAGGTCCTATTTTTCTACCAAAACATATATTAACAGGAGAATTAAAATCGACGATAGTTTCGTGCAAATTATTTTATGCAACAAATAAAGGTCAATGAGAAACTTGGTTTGGAAAATTACGTTTGAAACACATTTTAAATTCTTTCCTACATTTTCGTGTTTCATTATTTTTTCGAAGCAATAAAGAATCAACCAATGCATCTTCAGATTAATTCACTTTATTTTAATAATGTGCCTCAACATCATCAGTAGTTTTAGGAAACAGTTTTCACATTAAAAGGTTTCAGGTGATCTTCATTTATATGAATAATCTTGAGGTTTCTCGTCGACGTTAAACGGTTAAGAGCAGAGGTTTTGGCAGGAAATCAGTGATTGCACACTTTTCATTGATACTGAAGGTTTCTCTCAACGCCATCATCCAGTTCACGTCCGTGTTTTATGACCTATGAACTATTAGGATCGAAAACACAAACAATTTGCGTCGAGCACCAGCATTTTGTCCAGCTTTGTAGAAGGAAATGGCACTTTAAGTACTTATCTGTATTAGAAGTTTAGTTTCAATTATTATAGGATGAGAATATAATAGTATTAAATATAAACATAAGTTAATTAAAAAAGGTATGTATTCCTTTGATTATAATATCTATATACAGTATTTTATTCATCTATATGTCACTTTGAAGTGAAGATGATGTCTAAAAATTGACAATTTGATGGTCACTGTCATCTATTTATAAAGATTAAAGCACAGCTTTTAAATATAAAAATGTCATATATTATTATTTATTTAAAATACTAAAATCTTATAGATAAAATACAAAGTATGAACTTGAAGGAGTTCTGTCAGAATGTGAGTATTGCTTTGGATGTGTTTAAAACCTCATTATAGGTGCCATATATTGCCATAATACAAATTAAAGTGTAATACGTGTACGTCACTGTTAACAGAATCAAAAATACTGAAAAGTTCATTATAAAATGCTCTATAAATCACATATATGATTGTTTCTTTGTACACGGACACAGTTGCTGGTTTAAAGTCAAACTTAAACGCTGGCTTGAGTTAAAACAGTTAGTGTGATCTGAAAATGCAGCAGATCATGAGGGATAGTTCCACGGCAGATCTTCTCCATCATAGACCTTTGTTGTAGGTCAACACCTTGCAGTTGGTTGCCATGGCGATCTCAGGCTCGAGACGAGACACTTCGATCTGCAGAAAAGATGCAAAGATTCAGAGGCGCGAGCAGCGGCGTGTGCAGTGTTGTGTGTGTAACGTCTGGCTCAGCTGCTGCATGTCAACCATCTGGCCGCGGAACATACTGTACCTGAGACATCTGGGGAAAGAGGCTGATCGCCACGGGCAACGAGAGGGCAAAGGTCGCCAGGCAGACGAGGCTGTGGATGGGCAGCAGCAGTCGTCTGTTGCTCCGCAGGAATGGAAGTCTGCTGCGAGACGACAGAACAGTCTGTGAGGCGGGGGGTCCATGGAGACTCAGGCGAGTTATTTATGGATTCAGGGAAGAAAGAAAACAGAAAAACCAAACACGCGAAGCTGGAGATGAGGTTCCACCAAGAGAGCGAGCTTTTGACTTCCTGAAAACACTCAGTTAGTGATTCATATGTGAGTTTAAATAGAGCAGAAGAGCTTCAGGGCACGACAGCTGTCAGCCAGGAACTTCTCGGGAAACAGATAATATACAGATACACACCAGACTGTTCTTTTAATGTAGCAGGCACAGCATTAACTTAATTTTAGTAGTTTGTTTCTACAAACTTCTAAATTTGCACTTGCTCACCCAGAAATTGCCGATGTTTATTTTATAATTAATCATCTATTTCAGCGCCATTATATAAAGATAATAACAAACAAGCAAGATATGACATTTATATAATATACAGTATATATATAAATATATACAGTATATATATCTGACTGTAGTTAAAAAAAAGTTAAAATAGCTCAAATTATTATGAGTTCATATACTCTGATGTCCTGTTGTGATTGATGTGTGAGAACCACATTATGATGTTGTGTAGTTACATTGAATGTCTGTCTTTCTCTTACTGACTCACAATAGAAATCATTCAGGGATTTATTTACCAGCTTAATGTTTAAAGTGTGTCGATGTGTGTTTGTACGTTGTTTCTTTGTGCTTATGTGTCTTTCTGTGTTTCTGTGTGTGTGTTTGTGTGCGCTTGTGACTGTGTGTACATTTGTGTGTGTGCAAATGTATCTTTGTTTGTGCGCACGTATGTTTCTCTGTTTGTGAGTGTGTGCTTGTGTATACATGTGTCCGTATGTGTCACTGTGTTTGTGTGTGTGTCCATGTGTGTCCTTAAGTGTCTCTATGTGTGTGTTTGTGTGTACCTATATCTGTAGGTGTGGGTGCTCATATGTCTTTATGTGTGTTATGTATTTGTGTGTGAACATGTGTGTGTGCTTATTTGTCCCTGTGTGTTGGTGTGTGTTTTTCTCTGTGTGTGAGTGCGTGTATATGTGTGTGTGCGTTATAAAGTGCTTGTATGTAAACATGAAGACTAACTATAACAGGTCAGTAAGAAGCCCAAACTTTGGAGTGTGTTTGACGAACCTCTCCAGGTAGGACATGATGATGGGCGGCAGCACGAAGATGGGCATGGGCAGGACCACTCGTGTGAAGGCGGTCTCAGCGATGGCCTGGAGGGAAATCAAAACATTGTGTACACGGTTCACTTCAGATTTTGCAACGAGCTGAGTTTAATTTCCTCTTTTATTCTGTGTTCATACGAAGAGTGACAGCAGCTGATTCTCTCCAACAATCATCCAAGTCTTTAATGACAAACGACAAAGCATTCTTACGTGTTTGGCAGCGATTTTGGAGGAGCCCACCACGGTGCCGTCATCGTCCAGCACGTCGATGCCTTCAGATAACTCGTTGTGTCGCATCAGACCCACGTTACAGATGTTCGCGCTCGCTGAGGACAGACACACAATTGAATCACACAACAACACAAACAGGAAATTAAATCAAAGAGCTTTAGATTTGTCATTAGAGCTACAGTTGTGAACTTATTTCAGCCTTTTTTAGTACAAAACATATTTCTTTATTCTAAGCTCTTAGATAAACTTTTGCTTTGATACTTTTAAGACTTCTTACAGTCCATATATGAATAAACTTAGATTATAAACAGTTTAAATTCATGTTTTTATCTTGTTTTTTCTGATCAGGCAGAGAATGGAATCCCAGGTTCTGGTTCATTTAAAGAAGTTGTGTACAAAAGGATTACTTTCTTTATCTTGCTTTGCAGAAATCACTCAAATGTTTCTAAATATTTTCCCCAAAACTAAATTTATATTTTCACAATATTATAAGATGACAAATTGAAGAGAAAGTGAGGTTGTTTTTTAAATAGTGTTTTATAAATAGTTCAACTGCAATGTCATAAATTCTGCGTTTCGCCTTTGCCGACTATATGTGTGTACATTCCCTGGCAAAGGTCTCTTGTGTCTTGTTTTTTTTTGTTTCATCTCTCTGGTAACTGTAACTGTTATTATTGCTTTTACATAAATCCTCTCTGATTTTTGTTTCGTCAAGTTGAAAAACGTATTCTTGTTTAACATCTACAATCTAGGATTATAAATTCCTCTCTCGATTGGAGTCGATTATGCAAAAACACAATGAGACGCAAGATACACTTGTCTCTGCAAAGTGGAATGTTCATTAAAGATACTTTAAAGTTCAACTAATGTGTTGATTTAAGTGTGTCTTAAATAGATCGCGGATCTATTGTATCATCAATATGTGTCTGTTTGTACAAAACTCTCTTTTCATTGAAATATTTACATTAGAAAATGTTTTTGAGCCCCGCCCACTGTAAACACAGTTTTTTTTCTGGAGATGAAATCTTGATTACGATAACCACACCCACTCTGCTGTGATTGGTCAAACATTGAGGTTTGTCACACAGCATCATCAGAAGCTCACTGGAGCCGAGAGGGTCTTTTGTGTTTGTTTTGAACATACCTACAGCTGGAAAGGGAACAAGTCTCTGAATGATCATTCTGGTGGCAGGACTCAGTCTGTTGGCTTTCTTAATCAGAACATTCAAGCCCACCTGCAACACACACATGAATCAACGTGCAGTGAAAACATAACTAGGATCCGTTCTTTAGTGTCGTTAGTTACATGTTATATCCAAACATGAGCGCGAGAATAAACCAGGACAATGAAACAGAAGAAGAGTTTTGACTCACAGCGATAGACACGGCACTCGTCACAGCTCCGAAGTATCCCTGAAGAAACTTGGCTGTCGGTGTCGGCTGTTTGATGAAAAATGATGCTTCAAAATGTGGAATATTTTTTTGCCAAAATAAACTTCAATTGGTTCCCAGGATGAAGATAAATCATAATTACATATTGTCAATAAATACGTCCATATACCTGTAGTAGATTGTAGGTTTGAAAATTACAGTGCAATAAGAGCCAACTGTTCAGTAGTTTGTAGTGGTGGGTTGATGACGCTTCATAAAGAATGCTCCTTATTTCAGAAACCACTAGATGGCACTGTTCTACCCTTTGAGTATCTATTCATGCGTCATCATAACATTTCCTCAGATCATCAATAATAATTAAGGGGAAAAAAAACTAATAAAAATGGCGCAATAGGACAAAAATTGGAATGATTTTTGGAAACTTAAAGAGCATAGAATTTTTTTTTATTGTCAGCTAATGCAACTTTTGGATATATGTAGGGCTGCACGACATATCGAAAAAAAACAATTTTGATATTGCGATATTGGCATGTGCGATATGCATATGGAAAACATCTGCGATAAATTATAATTTTTCAATCATCAATCAATCAGTCAAATCAAGCATTTCTTAAAGCCACACTTTAACCAATCAGTGTCAAGCTCTGTAAAGTTGTCAATTTGTACTTCTATGTCTCGTTGTCGTTTTTGTCTCTATCGGTCTATTAGCTGTGCGGCGAAGCTTGCTAGGCTCGGTTGCTATGGGGACGCGTCTTGCTGGCGCGCTGACTTAGCGTAGCTTAGTATATGCACGGAAGTAAGACTAACTTATGAGCTTCTCAAACACAAGTGATCCAGTCGCTCATCTCTTTCAACCACCTTTGCTGAAGCAACATATTTTAAGAACTTTTCATCTCGTCTCAGTTGTATTCAGCGTTTTTAAGTAAGATCGCGGAACTTCCAAACAAGTGGAAACCTGTCCGTCTTCGCCTCATGCTAATGAGCTAAGTTGTTAGCGTCAGGTCATTTATAAACTGTTATGTGTGGGTGTACTAAGAGGTGGGGTTAAGTATTGATTTGGTGAAATCGCGACGTGCCGGCGGCTCCTCTCTGATATCGCTCAGTTTCGTGGGACAACGATGCAAGTCTCACGAAACTCAGTGTTATAAGTTATATTTTTCTCTGATCATGTCGGCCCCGAAGCGCGGAATTAAATGCATCGTTTTGAGAGCTGAGATTGGCTGCTCTGTAAGTCAATCAAATGGTTGTTGGACCGATTGGTTGATGTGCAGTGTAAAAAGAGATCTACATATTACCATATTTTAACATTTTGGGTGGTGGTGTGCCTCCGGATTTTTTTTCAATGGAAAAAGTGTACCTTGGCTCAAAAAACACTGCTCTACAGTACTTGCTCCTGCGTGCGGGCACATTTTTAGGTGAAGCAAAAAATATTGCAATAATATTGATATCGCAATTCAAGACACCAATATCGATTATCGAACATATTTCCAATATCGTGCAGCCCTAGATATATATATTAATAAAAATTTATTCATACTGTTTTTTCAGAACAGTAACCACATATTTGCAGTATTGTTGAGTACTTGACTCTGGCGTTACAGAATTTACAGACCACTTGACTCTTGCTGAAGTCGTATCTGCTTTCATTTGTTCTCAAACCAAAATATGTCCAAAAATATCCGCTTTAAAAGCTGCTGGAGTCAACTGTATCCTCTCATCCTCAGTCATCGCTGCAGAGGACCTAATAACAGCTTCCTTCTGGCACCCGGACGTTTAATTGCATAATTTTGTGAATGTTTGCATGTTAGTTGTACACTAAAAAGTTGAATTGTTTTATTTACATAGACTTTATTGAAATATAATAGATCTATAATAAAATATGATTTGAAAACTAATAAAACATACTGCATATATACTGTATATAGTTTCATTTTTTATAATCGATACAGTGCTGTTGATTATCGATACAGTATGGTGTTTTTTTTTACAACCCTAGTGGAAAGTGAAAGTATCATTACAATAATGCAAATACATGTGTTTTGCAGAAATGTTTGGTACTTTCTAAAATGTAACTATAATTTAGTTTTACCATTTTTCTTCTCCGCTATGACAGTGTGTAGCTTTATAACATGTCATTCTTTTCATACATGTTAGATGTTAACTGATCCTCTGCTGCTTGGTTCTACTTTCACATTAAAAGACTAGTACTACTCATTTGATGAGTTGTGAAAGTGAGTGATCAAATGAGTGATCAAATGAGTGATCCGAGCTCATTCAATTAAACTATCTTGACCCAGTTATGAAGTCTTGTGTGTAACTGCTGATGATGGTTTAAACTTTTAACTCTTAAGAAAGTGAGGCTGGTGAGCGGCTGCGGTGTTCGTACCTTGCTAGCGTTGCGGTTGGCGTAGTTGACACAAGCGTTGTGACTCTGGTTCAGCCACTGGAAGAAAAGCAGTGAAACAGATGTGGTTTGTCAACACGGCGGAGAGCAGAGCTCCAATGAACACGCTTGATTCTTCCGTGTGGAAAGTCAGAACCTCCCGATGGCTACAATGCAATGAGAGTGAGCAGTACCTGCCAGATAATGGTGGACACCACAGTCTGGTTTGGGAGGAGGAGGCCAATGACCTAGATGAAACCGGGGAACAAGAGCTTATTTTCCGCACTAAAATAAGTCTGTGCTCTTATTTCATCTGCCCCCCAAACATGTGGATTCAAGAGTAGCATGGCAACGAAAAGAATGGAACTTACAATCGGCGTTCCGAATGGTACATAACCTGAACGGTGAGAGAGACGTGAGCACAACACGAGTCAGCGTTCGTAAGATCTTCGTCTCAAGCTCGTACCTGACATTCTGAATGGCATGAAGATCTTGTCTCCCGTGTCAGGGTGAATGATGGCCTGAGTGCAGAGAGCGTGATGTCATCGTCATGCTGCGGCGCCTGGACGCCGACGCACTTACCTGCTTGATCTTCTGAGCCTCCCACAGCTGTGTGAGAGACACACGGTTACACACCCAACACATCCACCGAACACTCGTCGTGACGCGAGGACTCACCTGGAGATCCGAGACGCCCGGTGGAAGTGCTCCATGTTTGTAGTCCTCCAGGAGTTTCAAGCTCTCTTTCAGCTGGTTCTTCACGACACAGTTCAGAGTTAGAGACTTACGAATTGAACTGAAATGATGTTGAGTTATGTCTTGAAATATTCTTTAAACCAGGGAACAGATTTTTTTTTATGTTTGATGCAGACATAAAACGTAAATCTGTTCTTTTATTTCCCTTTTATTTAATGTTTTGGTCCTAAATAGCGCACGTTTTAGGTTGCGGGTTCGCTTCCAAGTTTTGAGGGGAGGCATCATATGATCTTTTCTGTGTGGAGTTTGTATGTTGTCCCCGTGTTGCGTGGGTTTACTCCTGACACTCTGGTTTCCTCCCACATTCCAAAAACACACACAGATTGATTGTGAATTTGGGGAAATTGTCCGTAGGTACGAGTGTGTGTGTGAATGGTTGTCCGTCTTTGTGTGCCCTGTGACAGACTGGTGTCCTGTCCAGGGTGTCCCCCGCCTCTCACCCGAAGAAGGTAGGATAGGCTCCCCCGACCATCTTAAGGGAATAACCAGCAGAAAATAAATAAATACTATTCTATCGAAATAATACATATTTCTTTAGTCCATAAAAAGCTGTGGACATTTTGTCACAATGACAAACGTTAGCTTGAGGATGGATGACGTATAAAGTTGTGGAAGTGCTTAATGTGGGTATATTTTTTTAAGTTGTGTTACAGTGTGAAACAATTGAGCAATGTAGATTTGTTGTGTAAGTTCACAAACAATTAATTAATTACATTTTAATACTAAGAATGAATAATAGGTATTTAATTTGGTCTTCATAACTTTTTTTTAAATAGGTCTTAAGGTTATTGTTGAATGCAAGTTTTGAAATGTTTCTAAATGCTCTGTTTTGTGAATCTGGATATAGAATGTTTGTTGAAATATTAAAGAATATATTCTTTAGTTTTCATACCTGTGTACAGGATATATATCACATGTCTGTCACAAAGTAAAGCAGTCAAATGGACACAACATTGTAACTTCATTTTCTAAGGTAGAATCATACGAGGGTTGTAACTTGGAACACAGCGTTACCTCGGATACAAACAGGGTGCTGGGGTCAATGATGTCCACGAAGTGTCGGAGACGACCAAAAAATGAACCCTGGAAAAAAAACAAAGTTGATAGTTAGTTAGAGAGACGCCAACAAAAACTAGAATAACAAACCACCAGTCAATGATTTAAGAACAGTCTCACCACTAAAAATAAACCGTCTGATTTTGACTTTTATTCAACACCAAAGAAACTATTTTCATGCCTCAAAAGTCACTCAAAACCTTCCAGAGATGAACCTCAGAGAGAAAAAGCGATATTTTAAGCATAATCAGAGTTTATTTTTCCTCAGGCTTTCAACGGTCAACTCCTGCCTGACTGTCACTGGGCCAGCAGCCTAGGGTTTTGCCAAGCGCCTGAACGGACCCGGCCATGCCAGGAATCTCTTTGGTGGAAGCGGTGGCTTGAAAACAAAGCGGCTTCAATCAGATTCCGGCTCTCACTCATGATTGGTGATTCCCTTTGTGGTGCTTTTTAATGATCGTTCCAGAGTGAGCCTTAATTGACACGACAGGGACTCGGAAACATCTCGCTGTAGAGCGACGAGAATCGGTCTCTAGCTCTCCGACAGGCCATATGTGCTGCAGTGCTGCTTCCCGGGATCCGAGCGAGGAGCCGGCTTTAATTATGCATGAGTTCCACCTCCCTGGAGAGAACACAACAAGGCGAGCAGCGCCGGAAGAGAGAGAGAGAGAGCAGACAAGAGTTATGCTGATTCAAGAACTGGCCTCATTTTCCAACTGCTTTAACTGCAAAGACTTCCTGCTTAATCGATCAGCAGCTTATTGTTTATCGTGTAACACACGAGAATCCTCTGGCGTCGTTTGTCACGTCCAGGACCTGCTAAGTCAGCAATAACACAGGGTACAGAGACACCATTTTTAAGACATCAGTGGCCCCCAAGAACTGGGACGTGGACCGGTCCCAGACCCCGAGGTATTTGTTACCAGATCGCACAGAAAGAATAAATAATGTATTTGATTCCATTGTTGGATTACAAGAGTCTAAAATGTGCTTTATCGATCAGAAACTATTCAATAACTGCTGTCTCCCTCATACAACCATTCAATGAGGGAATAATTATTATCATCATCATACAAACAGGAAAAATGTTGACAGTATTCATGGCTCTTCGGTTTGAAGTATTCTCCTTTTACTAATGAAATGTGTTATTTCTCTTTACAATTAAAAAAAAGTTTGTTTTACATTCTCCTGGTCAATAATGGAGGCAGTGGGCTTCATCAAATATTTTGGGATATCTTGACCGATCAGACATAGAGATGTCCATACACTTAATTATCAAGATACATTTTCACAACTTTCTGCTTTTTTTCTCAATTAAAATAACGTTATTTATTTATATTTTCTTTAGCTTTCAAATCATATTTAGGTAGCATGGCTATTATATGGCTTAAACTTGTGTGTAAAATAAAATAATTTGATTGTTTATTTACAATTCACACGCAAATATTATCATTGTTTATTCATTTTTTGTGGTTAAATAAACTTGCTGGCGCTAGAGGACAGTCATTACGCAGATAAAAGAACATTGACATCCTGCGTGATCCCTGCAAAGACTGGGGACGAGAGGATACAGTCAACTCCAGCAGCTTTTAAAGCCTAGGAAATTTTTTGGTTCAAAACCAATAAAGGTGGTCTGTAAATTTTGGTTTCCTATATAGAAAAAGGGCTGAAGTCCTAAGATAATGCTCACTAAAAAAACAAGTTGATATATAAGCTATTGCTGTTTGCTAGCATCGACATGAATTACAAAAAAGATAGTTTTGTATGTCTAAATATGTTGCTAAAATACAATTAAGTGTGGGTGAAGTGGTAAATACAACTAGGGTGGTGTATTTCTTTAAATTGTAATCAACCCTCAATCACGAGTAATAATTCGTAAAAGGCTGATTTTCGTTTTTTCTAAAATCAGCCTTTTGGGCTTAAACTAATGTTTAGTTTGTCTGTTTATTTGCTGATATATTCCGTATTTGCTAATGATGCGACCCACTGTATGTTAATTACCCTGATGACACAATAACTTACTTCATGTCAACAGCATATATTTATATAATAATAAATATGTCAATCAATGTTGTGTGAAAATAGCTTGAGCCAGAGCAAATCAAAATATCGTGCAGAACTAACAATACATACACACAATAACTTTTGTTTCCTCTTCACCTTCACTTCAACCACAGCAACAACTCGTAATTCATTGTTTTACTTTACCAAAAATATGTGCTCTCATCTTAACTTATGATGAATGTTTAAGGTCATGTTGGTGAGAAAAACACCGTGTGTTACTACAGTCCTGAGAGGGCAGAGGTCACCGTCAGCAGCTTGGCATCCATGCAGATAAACACACATTTAAGAAGAAAAATAAGTAAAACAAAGATTATATGCGGGACTATCTTGGGGATCCTGCTCACTTATGGTGAGATGTATTTTTATTCTGTTGACATTTATTTTTTGCAGGTTGTTTTAATTTGATGTTTTTATCTGTAGGTTGGTTCTTGAAAATAATGCATAAGTCATTAAACCGGTTCATGGTGCAAAAAAAGGTTGAGGACCACTGATCTAAGGAACTCCATGTGAGTCCACTGGAGTCCACTTCAGTAAATAAATACTGATCTGTTAATGAACAAGACAGAAGTGGAGAAAAGGTGACAACAACTGTCAATCATCGACAAAAGCACAACCTCTGTACTTTGTTCTTGGCGAGTTGTTTTCCTTCTGCTCTGAAGAGATGAAAGAACGTGATGTGGTGGCCGTGAAGGTCGACTGATCTTCAGGGCTGACCAGTGCAAATGGATTCTCTGGGCTGACAGGTTGAGTAATGAGAGTTAAATAAACGATCTCGCCCCTCGAACAACAAAGATCTGGTAAACAAGTCTTGCAGGGACTGGTGATGAAACCATCATCGAGGTCCAGAGGATCATCTTGCTCCAGGAGCGACAATTAAGCTGGAAGTTAAGAATAGTTTGAATCTGGACCAGGAGCGTCCATGCAGCGGATGAAAAGCAACTTTCCTCCCGCACCAGTGCGAGCAGCAGCATCAGCAGCAGCAGCGGACGGAGGATGTTTTTCTCCCCAAACAAGATGCGATCACGACGAGAAGTAGAATCTTACCTGGTCGTAGCGGGGTCTCCCCAGCTGGAAAGCGGGACACGCTGCTACGGATTCCGCCATGACACCCCAACTCTTTAGTTATTGATGAAGAATCATGAGCGCGATCTCAACTCAGGGGGTGCAGCAGCAGCAGCAACTCGACTCACGGAGAAAGTAGTGGGAGCGTCGGGAGCGCGCTGCATGCTGGGAGGTGGAGTCCCGCGGCTGCTGCCCACACAGGCAGGAGTGGACGCGCATGACTACACATCCCACGTGATCGATAAGGTGATCGCTATTGCGTAACTGCAGGCGGTGCATCCATCAGATGTATGGATCAAAATGTACTCAAAGAAGACCCTGTTGTCAGTGACTAAAACTATTTTATTATTGTTTCTCTTGTCACAGAAACAGCTGATATCTGAAGAATAACAATAGTTACATATTTGTTTTGGTAAAGCTATGTAGTACAAAGTATACCAATATATATATATATATATTTTAATATATTCTAAATATATAATTTCAATATAAGTAAGTAAGTAAGTAAGTAATTTGTATCTGATAGCGCTTTTCCAGACCAGGGTCACAAAGCGCTTAAACAATCAAAACAATACTCAATAAAGTATATATTTTAAAGATCAAGATAAAACTGATAACACAACAGGAGTTCCAGAAAATCAAGGAAAAGCCTGAACAAATAAAAACGTCTTAAGGTGTTTCTTAAAGGTTCACTATTTATTTGTGTGGGGCACTACATATTTAAAAAAAGTTAGAAAAAAAAATCGAAAGTTATATATAAAGTTAATTCAATAATAAATACAAAATACAATCGATAGTTTTAAATGTTTTTTTCACGAGGGCTGCATAAATACAGTTAAAGTACTTCTACGAGGTCTGCTCTAGTTTGTGTAATCATGATCACTCGACATTTCTTGTAATAAAAATATAACAGATGTTACTTAGTCCAAAAAGATTGTTGAGCCCCAAACACTGTATGGTTTTGAAGATTCAGCCTAAATATCTATAAATCCAAACGATCATTCTAGGGTCAAACTGCAGGTCATCTGATACAACCACGTGTGTTTTATTGATCAATGAACAAATTAAGTTAAGCACATAATGACTTCAGGACAAGCATGCACTCGTACATTTTTATTAACAACAGAGACGAAAAAGTTGTGATTTTTCGGCAGAAGAACTTGGACATAGCAGCCTAGAAGTCAAACCAGCAGCGCCCTCTATTGGATAATATTGAGAACACCAACCAAAATGTCCACAAAAACCTGATGGTTTATTGCACTTTTATTTCATCATGTAACAGTGCAGAGGTCCTGAAAAGCATCGCAGGTGTGGAAGAGCACTGTAGACTATCTTTATTTCATCCATCTATACAAACAACGAAGCAACCTTGTGTTTACAGCTGGAAGTACACATTTAAATAACAGCAGTATTCAATCATGGCTCTTGCACTTCAGAGTAAAGTGTCTGGAAATTGCAAAGATTACGGCAACCAGAGCTCAAAATGTCATTTTTATAGTTCAAAATGTCACCTTTTTTAAATAGCTTAATTTATAATTGCATATGGAATCTACTGTTTATACACCTGAATACAGCTTAAAATGATTTCTATGCCCCTTTTACTATCTTGATAGGATGTTGAGTTGCCGTTGCAAATGTCATGCACGATGGCTAAAGGTGAGTCTACTTGAAAAGGGCAGTATCAGCAGTGTGAAGATCTGAGTCAATTATTTAGCCTTTGTTTTCAGACTCTTGTATTAACGTGCAATACGGCCGAACGCCGATGTCATTTGTGCCTGTTCCGCACCTGAAGCAGCGTCGGCGTCTGCTCCATTATCCTCAGCAGGAGATTATCAATGTAGTCCTCCATGTCCCGGACCTGCGCCTTCACCTTCTTCAGATCCGCCTCACATTTCTCCAGCTTGGCACCCTGCTGCTCCGAGGCCGCCTGCTGCTTCTGCATGTCCATCTCCTGCTGCAGCAGCAGAGAGATCAGCTCCATGTTGGTCAGGTGCTGGTAGTGAACAGAGGCGTCCACTGTCATCTCCTGCAGGGCACAAGAGCAGAAAGACACTCAAGGACCAACCTTTTTCTTTCATTATTGAATGGCAGAAAACACAAAAACATATATACAAATATATATATACTGTATATGTATATACCCATTTATATATATATATATATATATTTTTTTTCTTCTGTGCAATAAAACGGGTAAAATCGTCATTATTTTTTACCAATTTTAATATATCTTGCTCTCAATGACTTTCTGAGCAAGTAGAGCACAGACTTCCTGTGTCTAAGGTCAGTGTTGAACAGTCTTCTAGTTTTAATGAGTTCAAATACTCCTTTCTAAAAAGAAACGGTCAATTTTTTCAGGCACAAAATGTCCTGTAATTTATAATAACAGTAAGCAAAAAGACACTCCAGAAACAGCAATGAACAATGTATAACCTGCTGTCTTCACCACTTAAAACCCCAAATGGTGTCTTTCCAATTGACTTGCTTATTTCAACCGGGACATGGGGGGGCAATACATTTCATCTCCTTAGGGTGAGAGCCAGGGGACATCCTGAACAAGTCACCAGCCTATCACTCCACAACCACTCACACACTCACAGATGTGGACAATTTACAGTACTCAATCAACTTCTTAATGTACTTGGACTGCAGGAAGAAACCCGGAGTAAATCCACCCCAGACTGGGAACAACCTACAAACTGGGATTGAACCTACAACCTTCTTGCTGTGAGGTGGTAGGTTTATCCAATATTCCAGTGTGTCCAAGTATCATTATTTATTAGAATTATACGGACAATAATACAAATATTTTGAAACACAAATAATTTAAGGAGCTGATTTAAAATGGAGTGACATCGGCCACAAGAGTATAAACTATTTCATGTCACTATGGCTTCATACCTGGCTCGCCTCGGTTTCAGCAGCCACCTGGTGCGCGCTGCGTCCAGGGTTGATGGTGGACTTGAGTTTCTCCAGCACCGACCGACTCTCCTTCTTCTCGGTCTGACTGGAGGTCAATGGCTTCACCGGGTGAGTTCTGCAACGTTAACAGATTAAGACTAGAACTGGAGAGTTAGTTCCTGAAACTAGAGTCAATTATTTAACATGTGTTTATGACTTCACTGTATAACTGACATAACGCACTCAATAAGTCAATATAGAAAGAATCGCAAGTTTAATTGTACAACTTGGATACATTCAAATTGGCAACTCTGTGTCACATTAATAAAATCTAGTTATGAAACAGATTGATTTATTATATTTTTCATGGTATTGGTTTATTCAGGACGTACATAATGTCTAGCTAACAGGCACGGAAATCTTAAGACTGGAACATTTGGTTATATTTTATACACATAAATAATTATTCCTTTTAATTTGCCACCTGGCTAAAGTGATGTGTTGATGAAGCTTCATGATGCAGTATTATAATTTTAAGATTACACTAGATTACACTCTCAAATATATTGATTTAAACAGCTATACTTTTGAAACCTCACGTCATTATTATATGGGGGTGCCACCTACTGACCTTTACAAAAATAGGACTCTGCTTCATGAAGCTTCATCAGACCATTGCAAGTCAAATAATAAGCGATATATTGTTCAATATTTCATTTCAATGAGAAGAACAAAAAGTATAAGGTAATACATTCTTATGTTTTCAGGGGGGAATTTATTCATTTCATTGGTAATTAGAATCAAGTACAAAAATAAGTTGGGGTTTTGGGAATGTGAATTTTAGGTAACACACTAAAAATTAAATTAAATTAATTTTAATGACAAAAAATATAGAGGGTTATTCAAAGGCAAAATATTTAAGGAATATTTCGCTAACCTTAAGATATTCACTTCTAAGTAACCAGATACATTATCTTTTAATCATTTTGTGCATTAGAAAGTAAACTGAATTAATTGCTAGTGTCCTTCTTAAGTCCTTATTATTTAAACAATGTGCAGCAAATTTCAATGTATTAAATCCAAACCAATTGATTATTTTTTTTAATTGCTCTTACACATTTGTCTGTAGTTAGCTCCCTCAGCTGGTAAATGGCAAATATAAAATGAAACAGAAGCACAACAGCCAGCAAGCAATAAAGGAATGTAATGACAACGATAATCTGGAGACAAACAGCACAAGCACAACAAATCATCCAACAGCACATTGGATGTCAAAGCAAAAAATGATGTCGGTATGAATGCATTCAACAAAGTTTAAAGAAAAAGTCTTAAGAGCAACTGCATTGTAAGAACATGTTAGTGTTTTGTGGTATCTGTATCCTTGTGTTAAAGGTTCTAATCCTAGTGCAAGGATTCTCACCTGCTCTCCTGACGGGGCAGGTTGCTAGTTGGCTGTGTCTTCTCAGGCAAAAGTGAGGGTTGTGCATCGACCAGGTGCTGGTCAGGGGTTGTGGTGGTGGAGCAGGAGGTGTAGCATGCTTCGGCACTTGGAAGCCCCATGCTTGAGGTGCGTACAGGGGGGCAACGGAGAGGCGGGGCACTGATCATAGCTTCTGCAGCGAGGATGGTAGTAGGTGAAGGCTCCGGCAAAGATCGCCCAATCTTTGATTCAAAGGGGGCTCTCATTTCTGCGGCAGCTTTAGCATGAAGATCCTTAAAACTAAGGTCAGCAGATTTTCCTACGTCGAGAGGTTCTGCTAACACAGTCTTGGGTGGCAGGGGGAATGTTGAGTCGTCGCTGACGGAAATCTTTTGAACAAGAAACAAGAACTGTTCAAAATCACTGTCTCCTGCCACGCCTTGGCTGTTTGGACTATTTGTCCTGGATATTCCTTTCGGTCTCAGACGAGCGCTGGCTACACCTGGAAAGATCTCTGATTGGTTGTTCACGTCTAACTCGTCTTGTGGATTCCCATTATCGTCGCAATCAACTATTGTCTTTTTCAAATCTTCCCCGTCGCCCTCCTCTTCTCTGTATTCTGATTTCGGATTCATGATGCCAGAGTTCCTGCACAGGTCTTGCCACTCCGACGAAATGTTACATAGTTTATCGTATGAATCCGTGACTTCATAAGAACGGTTTATCTCAGCTATGTGGGTGTCTTTTAAAGTAAAGATACATTTTTGGGTCACTGACGTGTTAAGAGCAGCTAATGGAGAAACGTCTAATGCAAAGCTTTCATCCAAGCTGCTGATGCCTTTGAGAGAATCCACCGACTCTGACTGGAAAGATCGATCAGAATCGATGAAACCAATATCTGGATTATTCATGTTTATATCTTCTTTGGTTGGAAAAACTGACACATTGTTGTTAAGGCATTTAGAGATGTTTGAAAGTGGAGTATCTTTCTGGTCTTCAAAAGACAAGGCGGATCTCAGGGCATCCAAGTCTGACTTGTTAGCCGGCGATTGTTTCAAATGATCCAACCCGGAGGTTTTGCTCTCGAGGATCATGTTAGGCGTCAAATTGTTGCACGTGATTTTGTTCACAGTGGTTTCCACAGTGTTCAATGATAGTCGATTGTTGGCTTTGGGATGTGAACAGTTCGCTCGAAAAACTCTTCCATACAAGTCTTGCTCAAACAGCATGCCTCCCCAGCAATCGCTTGCATCTTCCAGGGGTTCGTACCTAAACTTTCGTAACTTATCTTCGGCTACAGACCCCACTGCGCTCTTGTTGGGTTGTGACTGAGAGGCGATGTGTGATGGATCTGGTGGCTTGTTTTTAGCGTAAGATTCAGGTGCTACATTGGGTGTGCTGCTCTTGTTGTCTCCATCTCTTCCACGCTGCCGTGAAGCCACTCCGGTCTGCGACAGGAGGTACGCTTCCTTGTGGACGGCCAGTTCCTGACCTCTGTGTAGCCAGCCGTCAGAATATATCTCGCTAACCGAGGATCGCAGGAGTCTTCTCGGAGGCACCGGTGGAGGCTTCTCTTCCCAATCCTTGTACAGTCGAAGTGAACTGCTCCTCTTGCTGGTTCTTGGTTTGATCGAAGGTACATTTCCTTGCGGGGAGTAGAGCCTGCTGGAAGCAAACGCATCAAATCCATCCTTCGGTTTACAGTTGCTTTCAACCTTAGGGGAGTCTGTAGAGGCTGTGACTAATGTAGGCAGAGACACCTGCCGGGGGACGGGCCTGGGGCGCTCGCGCTTTATGGAACCTACGTTTGACTCGCTGACATCGTGAGCGGAGTCAAGAGTGCTGTGCTGCAGAGATGGTGGGACGCTGTGAGAAATGATGGAGGAACCCGGTGCAAGAGGAGGAGACCTCCGTAACTCTTCAGATATGAGCTCTTCAAAAAAGGGATTGCGTTGCATTCGTGACAGGAAGGGGTTGGAGGAGGGGGAGATAGGGGTCGAGGAAGGAGAAGACGACGGGGTAATGGAGTCATGGTGACAGGGTGATGGAGTGGGTGAAGGGCACTGGAGTGGTTCGGGTGAGCAAGAAAGGATGGGAGGGGGAACGTCTGAGCTGCTTTCTACCTTAGTTGAACCTTCCAGCCTGCAGAAGAAAATAGTTACAATAGTGCTCTTAGTTAACGATGTGCCAGAGAAGCATACTCTTTCTTACACAAACAGAAATGACAAACGAAAGACTGGAGGGATTGTTCCCAAACGTTGTTTATAAAGCTCAACTGAAAGGATCGTGGCAGCAAAAAACAAATCAAAAGCAAAGCACTCCAGCAAAGTAATCAAGCAAAGAAAATGTATCGAAAGTCATTCACAGGATCTGCACTGGCAGCACTTCTGATGTGTGAGCAGATAACACCATGGAAATGTCTTTGGTCCTGGACCACAACACTGAAATTGAATTTGCATGGGTGGATACCCTTTAAAAAATAATAAATATGAGTGGGAGCAGAATGTTAAGATGGAAAAATCCTTCTCATCAAACAAGATTAACCTTGTATGCAACATGTTTCTCTTTGGACATCATGGTCATTGAAAACTGGCTCAACATGGACTCACCTGGGTTTGTTCTGAGGGTCTCCGGAGCCAAACCAGCCTCGAAGTCTTCCTTCAGCTACCTGGTTTCCTTCTGTCTTTGCTGGCAGAGACTCACTCCTACCTCCAGAGAACAGGGTCTTTTTAACCTTCTTTCCTTTCTCCGAGGAGTCAGCTCCAGTGTTGAGGGCCGATTGGATCTGATGACCTTCTTTCTCTCCGGTGTGGGCCGACATGGACGCATCCCTTTCCTCCTCCTCCTTCTTCGTCTTGTCAAAAGACCAACGTCTGCCTTCTGCGAAAGAGCCTTTGTCATCAGTTCTCTTGGTGAGGTTCTGCAGGGATCTAGAGAGAGGCGAACACTTCTCCAGCAGGAGTTTCGACGAGATGGCCGCCGAAGTCTTGGGCGTGGACGGCTCAGAGTCGTAAACATGGCTTCCATTGATGCACAGGGACGACTGGGATTGAGTCATTGATTGGCTTCTGAGCGACTCGACGGGAAGATTGGGGCGAGGCATGCCTGTTGTGATCTTGCTGGCCTCATCGCTAAAGGCTCGCTTGTGAGTAAGAGCCTTTGTGGTATGTTGACTCGTGAGCACTGTTGAAAGACATGCATATTGTCAAAACAGAATAAACAATACCGACTTCATCTTTAGCCATAGTTAACAAAAACATTTAAGCGGTTTGTGTTATTTTAAGGTCAAGGTGACCGAAAGCCAGAAAATACACTTGTTTGTGGTATCCCTTGTGTTGTCTCTGGGTCAAGGTGAACGACGTCCACCACTGCATTATGCACTATTAATAGGGAGGCTGTAGGGCCTTTGCCATTGATCTCCAGTTGGGCCTTGGTCACCTTGACCCTGAGATAACACAAGAGTTAAACATACCTTATGTAACCATCAACTAAATCGTATCACATTATGTGGGTAATTGCCTGCTTCAGAACTGAGTGATGCAATAACCAGGACTGATTTATAGCAATACCTTGTTGATGTTAATCCGAATGTACATTTAAAATGTACCTTTTTTAGCCAAATCTGCCTCTCCATAGCTGGAGTCCATTCTGACTTTGGAGGTGTAGATGGGCGAGCTGGGCGGATCCGTCAACAGACTTGGAGGAGGGCCGAGGTTTTCACTGGCGATGCTGGACATGCTACTGTCCGAGGCTAAAGAGGAGCACGACCTGGAATCGGACGCTAAGCGTAGCCTTCCTTTGAAGAACTCCTTGACTTTACTCCTCTTCTCCTCCACCATCTCCACCGGCACCCCCTCATCTCCACACGGCTCGGTCACCGACCCCGACCCCGACAGGGCGGCGTAGCGTCCCGGGAGGATGGCTGAGGAGGACTCCATGTCCCCTCTCTTCCGGCCGGTCACTCGATCCTTGAGTTTGCCGAATGCGGAGCGTGGCGTGTCCTTGATGGTCAGGTCGAACATGCTCGCGGTCATGTTGTTGCGGGTGAACTGGACGGTGACTTGGAGTTCACCGCGCTCCTTCTCTTTTCTGCTGGCTTTAGAGTGAAGTTTGAACCACCTGAAGAAGAATAGAAGATGAACGCTTTGGTGAGAAGGATGAAGTGACCCTCTTATGTGTTCGATGAATAAGCAGGATTTGCTGCAACAAAACACATTCCTGCAGCACCACCCACTAACACCTGACATGCATGTGCAATATTACACATAGACTATAACATCCTCCTCTTTCTAATCCAGAGAGTGGGCGACAGAACTCTGTCACTGAGCTTCCAATGGTTCACATATTTACGAACTATTTGTAAAAATAGTGAGTAAGATGTTCAGAAGATGCTGTTTTATTAGAAAATGTTATCGGCCCACTTTTATCATATAATGACGATCTCTAATCCTCGACATTCTTTTAATAATATATGATTTCTGAATTGTTACAGATGTCCTTGTACACGTTTGAGATAATAAAGCCTCTTATTTATTTATAAATTTTGAGCCCCTTAGACACACTTCCAGTACTTTATACACAATGTTTGGCAAAATTCTGTATATACTTTAACTACTAATGGTCTGATGACGCTTCATGAAGCAGTGTCATGTTGTTTAGAGGTCAGTAGGTGGCGCCATCAGTTTAAAAATGATGTGAGGTTTCATTAGAACAGTAGTTTTAAACAAAGGAAAATAGTGCAGAGACTGCCATCTAGTGGACTCTGAAAATAATGACACTGCTGCATGAAGCTTCATCAGACCATCACTACATATTACATGTTATGTGTCAAGTCAAGTGACTATATGAATGGGGTCCTTAGACATCAGAAAACATTCATCTTTATTTTAGATTAGATACTTTATTAATCCCTCTGGTGATCTTCTTCAGGAAAAAGTTGAATTTAGGCTTCATGACTAGATCTATTTAAAATATAACTCGTTTTTTTGTGGGTAACCTTTCTAGAATTTTAGTTGACCATATATTGTGAACATTTCTTATGCCTCAAAATAAAATGAAATATAATTTAGGGTTCTAGGGTTTATATCATATTGTTTAAAATATATATTTCAATAAACTTTATATAAAAAAAATATATAATATACTATCTGCACTTCTTACTAGATACTTGATATATTTTTGCAATTATTTTTCCCTTTGTGTTTGTTCTTTTGGCTTGATAACCAAAAACAGTTCCGGTGTATAATGTGGCCCTTGAGAAAATTAAATCCCAATCCCAGTCTTTACAAATGTTTGTGTTTTCATGTTCATGTTTCTAAATCAAAGCCTGTACTAACTTTTCTTTTGTTTCATCTCTGCACTGCTGTCAGAACAAACATCCTGATTAAAAATGTAACGAGTCCCTCAATGTGGGTCAACTTTGCACAGTGTAAAGTTTTGCATGATTTCTAAAATTGGGTTGTAAGGAAGTGTGTGTGGATGAGACAAATATAGTTCTATGCTGATGGTTATGCATCATTTATCACAGAGAGGATCTTATCTTCGCTTCTGTCTAAACTCTTCAAACAAAAAATAACACCTTTATTACGCAACATACTCATCTCGAGGACACATTCCGTCCTGGAAGATCCGGTCCAGAGGGATGACGGCCTGACCCAGAAACACGTCCAAGCCGATGAGGACCCGGTGCATGACGGTGAGGACCAGGTTGGCGCTCCCGGGCGGGTATGCGGCCCGACCTCCCTCCTCCAGGATCCCGGGCAGCAGCTCGAAGCAGCACTCCTCGGTCCACTCCGGCACCTCCGCCTTCTCCACCAGGCCGGTGGTGTACTTGTCCTTGCCCGCCTGGATGACGGTGTACAGGTAGCGGCTGCCGTGCTTGCCCTTGGTCCGCAGTCCTCTGGCGCGGAGCACCGTGACATTGACGTGCGTGGGGACCCACCTCTGGTCATCGTCCAGGTCGATCAGGGACATCATCTTGAGTCTGGGGTTCTGGTCGCTGTCTCTAGACGGGTTCTGAGACCATCGCCTTTGTTAGCGCCTGAAGGGTTTTTTCTTCTCAAAATGATTCCTCGCAGTTGAGTGGAGATCTTGGATGGATAGAGCAGCTGGTGTGAGGTGGTCCTCCGTCCTCAGCATCCGACCCCTGCTCGCTGGGCTCGGGCTGGTCTCCTCCGCCAGAGCAGTCCCTCATCCACAGAGATGCCGCAGAGTTAAAGAGAAACACCCCGAAAAGCTTCATCACATGTACAAAGAGAATGAAAGATCGAGCTCATGACAAAAGAAAAAAGCAATATTTTAGTATCAATCAGATTTTTTTTACAATAAGAAATATTTATGTATATTTTTTATTTGTATTTGATGTGGATAATTTAGACAATGGTTAAAAAAAGGACGCGTTATTTTAAATACTAATAAATAAAATGTGTTTTTCAGACCGACGAGGCAGTAAAAAAAAAACAACAACATTATTTTCACGTTTTTATACAAAAATCCGTTTTAGGCGCTGATGTCATCCTTAGCTCTGGCGCCATCATGCGGTTAAACTAGTGAACATATACATTACTATTAAACAACTGGTACATTAAATATAATAACATTTAATTTAAACTAAAGACGTGATACAAACGGTTTATTACAATACATTTGGAGAAGAGAAAAACAAACTATGAATTGTCCCTGAGCCCAAACCGTTGTGGGAAGCTAACTAGCTATAGCTTGTTCAGAACAAAACAATGGGATTTATTACAATATGTGACTCAAACGGACGTTAGATAAATATCCTTACCCTTCTAGGCATTTGCTTTACACTTGAAAAGATAGTAATATGTAATATAAGAAATGTGTAATATATTAAATATATGAAATGTTTTAGCTAGCTGTTGCTATTAGCCACCTTGTGTTATAATGCAACAGTATTATCATGCTAGCAACTAGCATTAGCTTTAGACCTAAACAAGCAAACTAGCAATAAAGGTCAACAAAGTTTAATCAACACCAAATATAGACGGAGAAGAAAGCGGCTTCAAAGCGGTTTACTTTATTATAAAACGGAGAGGTTATAAAAACCCGACTACTTGTTCACAGTGTTGGTTACAGTCACCTGGTGGGCAAACACAAACATTCAGAACACGACAACAGAATCCGTCGGTCGGAGGTTTCTGCGGCACTTTTCTACTTGGCCTGTTCGAGAGCGACGCCATGATCTTTATTACACATTTACAAATGCTCAGTCCACAGTCTGGCACATACATAAACAGTGGAAACTGTCAATAATAAATAAATACAAATAAAACAACAAAGTAAAGCCAAAAATATTTTTGTTAAATACATCAAAGTGTTGCGTCATAAAAGAAAGCTAACAAGTGTTTGTTGAGCTGTTCAGAATTGGCTAGTCAGAGGTCTTTAATTCGATTTAAGGCATTCTTGTTTTTGTAATGTAATGGCAGCAGCTTAATAGTAGAGGATTTAACAATAAATAAATCAAATTTCAACTAAAAATAAAGCTTAAAAATACCATAAATATCAGTAACATTGATTAAATAATTAGCGATTTCCCACATTTTATTTCCCAGCTTATTTTAAGATGCATTTCTGTCATTTTTTTATTTAAAATTCTACACGTAAATGTGATCATAAAAAGCTCAGGTGCACAGATGTGAGGTGGTGTGAAAAGAGCACAGCCGTCATGCTCATCTGTAAATGGAAGACATTTGGAACCAGCAGGACGCTTGTTGGTGCTGGTTCTCTTTGTTTCAGTCAGGGAGGATATATCGTTGTTTAGTCACGTGTCCGAACACCCTGACAGTGAAGCATGTCTGTGGCACCATCATTACTAGCGTTTTTTTTGTGGCGAGAACGGACTACTTTTTCATTTATTTATTATTGTTTTCTTTGCAATGTTAAAAAAAAAAAGAAAGGAAAAAGTCAATGGAAGTTGTGTGATGTACACTGTGATCTAATTTGACTAGACAATAATGGGAAAGATAACCTTTGTTTGTGGAATAAAAAACAAAAAATTAAAAGTTCATTTTCATCTCGTTAATGGCGAATTGTGTGTGTGAGTATTTATGAAATTGTTTTCATTAATTTTTTTCTATTTAAGAGGCAACATTTTTATTCAACTTAAAGTATAAGTTGTCAATGGATGATTATTAAGACAAATAATTGAATGTGCTTTCATGGAATTTTCCAGCTCTTTTCATGATCACTTAACTATTAAAGCTATGTTTGAATCATTTATTTGTGGATCATTTACACGTTTGAGGTATATTTTACAGGGAAAATGTGACTATAACTTGTCGATCTAAAAAAAACAGTTATAGTAAAATCAAAAAACACAAACATGTATTAGTTTGTTCCTTGGAATGTTGATTTGGTCGGTTGTGTTTAGGAATATCTGGTGATCGCTACATCTCAGGCTTCATTGTTCATTTTCATCGGACGGTCCGTTCTGACAGCCTTTAAGAAACAGATCGTCCTGCGACAGCTGTCCGTCAAAGCAGTCCATGTAGAGGCTGCTGGTGCTGCTGCCGCTGCTGCACAGGAAGGTGGCGACGGCTCGACCCTGGCGTGCGTGACCCACGGCGTCGCTGAACACCTTGTTGATCTGCTCTTCTGACGGCATCCACCAGTCCGGGTTCGAGGCACAGTGCATCCTGATGAACTCTGACGGACACAAGCCACAGTGAAGCCACCGTCACACACCGAGGGTTCGACTTGTGTACCTCTGAGGCAGCTGACTTTGACAGGGTTGAGAGGTCGTCTCTCCAGGCCCGGCTCGCCCGAGTGGACCGAACGTTTCCGTTTGCCCAAACCACAGGAGAACTTCAGCTCGTCCGTCGTGAAAACGTAGCGGATCAGGTAGCGGAGCAGCCGGCGGCCATCTTTCTTGGAAGAGTTGACGGCCTCGTCCCATTGTTTGTTGGTGATGAAGAGAGGATAGTTTTCCAACAGCTGCTTACTTCCCTGCGTGAGGAGAGACAGTGAAGCTCCTCCACACTTCCATGATGACGGATGTTGGAAACATCAATATGGAAGTATGACAGTGCCATACGAATATTGAATGCTTGAATTTAACATTTCAAATGTCTTTTTATTAAAATTTTGTGCGCCCTGCGACAGACTGGAGTCAACATAATTGTAAGTAGCTTGTTGGTATTATCTGGTGGCAATAATATACCAATATTTGTTTTTTATCAAATTGAAAAGGCTACAAATTAAAAAATTACACATTTTGGTTAAGGTTTTGTCTGATTTATTGGAATTAGAATCAAACTCTATGTGCATACAAATATTTGAATTATACATTCAACCTTTCAACTTAGAACATTATTATTATTATTTTTTTCATCCATTTAATATTCTGATGGAACAGATATACTTCCATATACAAGTGTCAGGTGGGAGTCTACTGACCTCAAACATGGTTTGTTCTTCTTCCTGAAAGATGGAGATCATCAAGTCAAATGTATGTTGCTGTATTCAGGTTCAGTCATTCACCTCTGTGTACTGCTCCTCTGGCACTGGTGCCACCAGCTGATGGTGCATCTCAAGGACAGTCTTGAAGTAGTCCAGCACGTTCTGACAGGGAACTGCATGAAACACAAGAGGGGTGGACACTTTTCAAAGAGGAACTCGTCTCTTCATAAAGCTTGTTCGATATTCCGAAGGCACTGCTCTACTTCCAAACCTCCACACATTTACCTGGAACATTCTCCAGCTTGTTCCGGAGGTCCTCGTTCTCCTGCTGTAGAGACAGAACTTCCTGCTCCAACTCCAGGCAGCGCGGACAGCAGCTTTCCTCCTCCTCCTCCTCTTCTGGCAGGGTGGAGGAAGGGTGGCCATGAGAGTCGGACGGAGTCGGGGAACCCCATCCTCCTAGATTGTGTCTTTGAGGAGAGACCCCCGTACTGGGCTCCGCGGACCGACAGTGGCCATTTTCAAGCCCCAAAGCCGACCGCTGGTGTCGCTGCTGAGACCCTGAAAGAAGATAATTCTGCAGGGAGTCTGTGAAGATTCTGAGGATGGCGGATGTCTGCTGTTGGTTCAGATGGCTGGGCTGGGCGTCCTCCTGATGATCCGAGGTGGAAGAGCTCTCGGGGTGGTTGGACATCCCTCTAGAGGAGCAGTGAAGAACCTCATCCTCCCTAAACTGGCCCTCCAGTTTGACGTTAGACGTCGACGACGGGCCCAGCAGTCTGCCGTTGTTGAGGAGGCCCAGGACTCGGCTACACTGCTGCGCAAATGCATCTAAGATTAGACGGTTCTCTGTGGAGCGATGAATAAAGAACAGTTAGTTTCAGAAAGTCTTCAGCTATGATGGAAATTAGTTCTACCAGAAGATGAAAGATTTTACAAGTACATTAATTTGAACCTGCAAACATTGCATATGAGTTACAATCATTCTCATAAAGACTTTATATAGTTGTGTTGAAGTCTACCTTCCACCATCAACTTTATAATAAAATATGGAGTATGGAGTGCAAAAAATTGCGGAAGGTGAATCCTGATATAAACTGTATCAGTGGAGGGAGCGACACAGACATTTTGTTCAACAGTGATTCACAATCTCTGACCTTTTCAAAGAAGCAACACAGAACATTATTTATACATCTATTTACAATTTATTGATACAGAGATTCAAACAATAAGTCAGCTTTCATAAAAATGTAATTTGGGGGGGTTTATCCCTCTGGAAAGTTGGAACAAGGCCTGAAGGTTATTAACTTCATTTGAAGCAACTGACCACTGAACGATTCTGCAAAACTCAGAGTATTCCCTCGGTTTATGTTAAAGAATATATGTTGCTTTTATAGTCTTATCACAATAAACATATAATCATGATGACTGCAGCTCACAAAAAGCTTATCTCCCATGCAAGCTGTTATAACCGCTCATACAGAAAACCATTTCTAGCCGACTGCATCCAGCAACAAAATAATAAACTGTTTGTATCCAAGTGTTTAATGATCTGAGCTATCGAATAAAAAGGCAAGCACAGAGCGGCGACCTTCAGTGGTTTAGGACGAGCCGTAAGAAGTGCCTCCACTCCACTTGCTAGTGGTAAATCTGGATTCTGACTCTGTTGTTATTCTAACACTTGTCTCTGTTCTCATTCCGATTGTCCAGGAGAAAATCCCTGACATAAAATTAGTCCTTCGAGCCGGATGTCAACGCTATCTTCTGGAGGGTGATCGGGAGAAACTGAAGGCACAGCCGGTGCACAGCCGGGACCAGCCAGTGTTCCGATAAGTCCACTTTTCCCCATGGCTAGTTTCTCTGGGCCATCCTCCGGGAGGACGTAAACAACATCCGAACCCAGGAGACAGAACAAGAGCGAACATGTCAGACAGAAACTTTTTACTACTAGTAAGCAGTTACTGTTCAGTGGAAATTAGAAACGTACAACTTCTTATTTCATAGGCAAACTAGACGTGTCTAGTTTGTGATTGAATGTGTTGTGAATGTGTGCGAAATAATTGTTGAAAAGAAAATATTGTGAACTGTATTTAACAAAGAGAATATGCTAAAATAAATCATCATGTCTGAAACAAAACCTAAAACAGTTAAAAGAATTGAGAAAATAAAAACAAACAATCAGGAGATAAAGGAGGAAACTCCAGTTAATCGGACGGAGGGAAAGTACCCAGGTTCAACCAAATACATATACTAATGGGCAAAAAAATACGATTTTAACCCTGATCCAAATGATTTCAAGGGTGTTTCAGAATTACTGAGAAAACTAACAGTACACGATCGAGTCAAAGGACGCGATCAGTACAAACCCGGAAAACAGTTGGTTCAGGCAAGGGTGTGTCACGCTGAGTCAAAGGCCAGACAACACATAAAAATAAATGCTGTGGTCAGATTAGAAGATAATGAGATTACCTCCAGACGCAGACATCAAGTTGGGAATAAACCAAACGAAGAAGTGAACAATGTTAACATACCAAATAACACAGAAAAAGCAGTTAACCAAACACAGGAATTAGACACCAATACCTAGTGTAAAAAGGTGGTCCTATAATTCTGCAGCCGGCACTCTGGATACTCCAGACTTGTATCCAGACCCGGGTACATACCCGCTGTACCCAGATCTTAAAAAACTGAAACCTCCGGCGTATGTCCTGTCACAGTGAACCTAACTCAGCAAGCGACCACGACTTCTCCACCAGACAGACTGCATACCAGCATTCGACAGAGTCATAAACTCAGCTCTGAGCCCTTTCCAAACACTGGCAGGGCTAGTAAGAAAACTAGATTACAATTTAAGAATTTTTTCAGGATGAAGTAGAATTGTGTCCGATGATTGAAGTAGCCAATCCAAATGAGGGGGTAAACGGGGGACTCCCCACCATCCGAGGTTTATCGAACCTGGACTCAGAAAGACATTAAAGATGCCTTAGAAGGCATCCCGAAACCACAAGAAAACATTGAAGAATGTAAGTAAGTAAGTAGCTAGTATAGAGCGCTTTTCTAGAACAGGGTCACAAAGCGCTTAAACAATATAATAAAAAATACTCCAAAAATATATACTGTACACAAAGGTCAAGATAACACCAATAAAAACACAGGAGTCCAAGAAAATCAGGAAAAAGCCTGCACGTCTTAAGATGTTTCTTGAAGGAGTCAGTAGATCCATCAAGCGCAAAGAGAGAGGAAGATCTTTCCAAAGCTTAGGAGCAACAGCCTGGAAGGATTTCTCTCCTCTGGTCCTGAACCGTGTTCAGGAACCATCAGTAGATTCTGATCCACAGACCTCAGAGCCCGAGCTGGGGTGTAAGGCTGGATCAGATCAGTGATGTAAGGAGGAGCCTGACCATGAATAGATCTGAAAGTAAGAACCAGAATTTTAAAGATGATTCTGAAAGAAACTGGAAGCCAGAGAAGAGTTTTAAGGATCGGAGAGATGTGAGTTCTTCTACTAGAGCGGCCATAATTCTGGCCGCAGAGTTCTATATCAACTATCTCCATGGAGTTCGCAACCTCCAAGCCAGCTACTACCTGAACGGCAGAGAAATACAGCAGGTACTGATGCCATTAGTTCCAAATCAATGGCACCAGCTCAGACCAAGTTTATGTCATCGTAAACCTAGAATTTATAGAATCATGGGAGTTCAGTGTTTTGTTAGCACCATAAGTAAGGCGGTAATTAGTGCTTCCCACTGAATGCCTTAAATGGTTGTGTTGAAGTCTACCTTCTTGAATGTAGTTAGAGTATAATAAAATATGGAGTATTGAGTGCAAATAGGTGAACCCCGATATGAACTGTATCAGTGGAGGGAGCGACAAACACATTTTGTTCAACCTTCAGCAGTGATTCACAATCTCTGACCTTTGCCAAGAAGAAAGACAGAACATTATTTATACATCTATTTAAAATGTATTGATATAGAGATTCAAACAATAAGTCACCTTCTAGTCAGCTTTCATAAAAATGAAGTTGGCATGATTATGTTGCTCCTGGGGTTTTCCCTCTGGAAAGTTGGAACCAGGACTGCAGGTTATTAACTTCATTTGAAGCAACTGACCACTGCACGCTCCTGCAAAACTCAAGAGTATTCCCTCGGTTTACATATTCAACATTTTAACACAGTCGTATAAAATACTTATAATTGCTCAGAAACGCAACAACTCCATTGGGTTGGGGAGTCTTTGTTGTGCCTCTTGGCAACAGATTTTTCATTACCGCTACATCCAGCCGACTCACACAAATGTCAACTTGATTATGCTGATTTATCCAGATGTCAATAAACTTTCAAATCAGTTTATTTGTACGCAGCCGAGCAAAGACGAACGACAGAAGAAAAAAAAAAAAGGGCTATTGTCCAGAACAAGACGTGCTGTAGTTTCCTGGCAGTGGTGTCACAGACAGTAGACCTGGACCTCACACACCTCCATCAGCAGATGTGTCACATTTATTAATATGCTGCTTGTCTCTGTTTACCCGTCGAGATGGATCTGATATCACTCCTCCTCCTCCCTCCCCCTCACCGGTCGTGTTGCAGTGTGAGCTGAGAGCCTCATAAAATTTCATTAAAAACAACACGCTTGGCAGAGAGAAATATATGAGCTCCATTTATTTTAATCACAACCCTTTCGCAGAGGCTTTTTTCAATGCAATAGTGTGTCGTACAGTCGACTGAATGATATATAAACGATGCTTTTCCACATGAACAGACAATCAAATGCTTTTTTTCTCCGGTTAAAAGATGATCATTTAATACCTGTAACTGAAAATCAGGAGGAGCGTAGCTTTCAGGCTAATCTAGCTACATATTATTTCATGTGTTAGCAAAATGTTTTTATTTTATTTTGATTTATTTTATATTTTCTATGAAAAATTGCTGTATTTTCTGTGGCTATTGGAAAAAAACAATTTCCTGAAGGAGACCTCCTGAGGGATCAATAAAGTTTTACCTTACCTTACCTTAAATAAGCTACATTTTTGGATATGTTTCGCATTAGTTTGAAGCTCATAAGTTCTGTTAAGGACATGCTGAAACTAATTTTGTCCAAATGTACAAATAAAAACACAGTTTTTAACAAATACTGAATGGTAAATTGAAAAGTTGTGAGCAAAAAAATACAGTGTATTACAGTGTATCTACAGTGTAGAACCAAGTGACATGAATCTAAAATGTGATTTCTTTTTTTTAAATGTGTATTTTTTGCAAGAGCCAAGGAGAAACCAAAATCGAGCCCGTCCTTGTGAAACATGAGCTCGTGCAGGATCAATAGTGCAACAATGAGCAGCGGTGGCAGCAGCAAGTTGAGCGAGGAGGACAACAATGAAGCAGAAGATTCATGTCTGATGTTTAATTTGGGCGCAGCAGGGATTTATCCTTCATGTTTTATAGCTGGTTCTCATGGACGCACCCCAGCCATACAAACAACTGAAGGATCAGGATGGAAACTGAGATGATTTGATGGACAGATGAGAGGATGAGAGGATGAAATGGAGAATAAATAGATGGTTTTCACTGAGATGTTCATCTTATATTCAATATATAAAAGTGTAGCTAAGAGTGACATCTATAGAAGACAAACTGAGAAGAAGTTCTCCACTGACCTGAGCTGATGGTATAAGTGCAGTCTGGGGAGTCCTGGTTCAGGCTGGCTCTTCCAGGGGAGAACCTGAGCTCCGCCGCGCCGCCGCCGCCGGCGCGCCTCTGCAGGGATCCGAGGCTCGCCGCCGCCGCCGCGGAGGTGGACGAGGGGACCCGGCTGCTGGGCCTGCTGTCACCGGGGTACCCCTCGCTGCTGCTGATGCTCTGCTGGAACGAGAAGTGATGTCCGTCACCGAACTGCTCGCTCGGAGCGAACCTGTCGAAGCGACACTTGTCGGCGGAGCGGCGGCTCTGGAAGGGCTTGAGGCTGCAGGGGGGACCCCGCTGCAGGCGGTACATCTTGGGCGCGCAGGGCCCCTCATCCGCCGGCTGCATCTGTGCCTCCATCGACCAGGTGTGACCCAGGTGTGCCTGTGGTCAGAGCCGTCGCTGTCTGGCTCCGTGTGGAGAGAGAGGGGTGGGCTCGTTTAGTGACACGGGGCAGCGCCAATCCTCGCCCTGCAGCCCGACACGGGCGGGACTAGCGCTGCTGCCAAACCCTCTTTGTACCGCGCGACCATACAGAGAACAGCGGGGCGTCATAGCAGTTTTTAATATGACAATGAAAAAAAAAATCATTAAAGACAGAAGCCATTTTGCTGCTGAGTTACACACGTCACCAAACACCTCCGAACTAAATCACGACAATTATTTATTATTAATAAAGAATAACAAACACAGACACAGTAGCGAACATTTCATTGTTATAAAGAAAATAACGAATCTTTTTTTAACCATCATTTTATATTTTCTAAGCGTGTTAAATCCCATTTATTCTGAATAATACAATTCAACTAAGACAAAAAAAGTTGTAGTGGCCACGCGAGGGCGCCACATTAGCGGTATATAAACATCTGGGTTTTAAAAGAAGAAAAGAAAAAGTAGTCTTACAAAATAATAAAACGGATTAATAGGAAACACAATGACCGGATAACTTTTGATAGAAAATATAATTAAATGGAGTGACTTTAAGACAAAATCCATAACTAAATATATTTTTTACACCAGTCTCGAAAACTGCAAACCTTCCCTTTCCTTCATAACTCAACAAATGTATAAAACAATGTTCAAAAAGACAGTAATAAAAGTAAAAGCAAATGAGTGGATAAAGGATGTATTGAACCAAAACAGTTAAAACCTCAACCAACTGCTAAATTAAGCAACATATGCTAATATAGACAAAGCTTTAAATGTGTAAAGAAATAATCACATACAGTAATAAAACATTTCCAAATATGCAAGATGCTACATCTGATGCTACATCAAAAATCTGCCACATGTGCTATATTATATATATATATCTACAGCTAATGTACAACTAAGTTCAAGATGTGATCAAATCAAAAGTTTCCCTGAGTTACACTCATTGACTGACCTAGAGCTGTCCTGGAGGATGTAAACAACTATTTTAACACAACATTATAACATTAGAAAGTCGTTTTTTTATTGTTATTTAGCTATAACTAACTAGTTATGGGCTGATGAAGATTCATGAAGCAGTGTCATGTTGTTTAGAGGTCAGTAGGTGGCGCCATAAGTTAAAAATAATGACACTGCTTTATGAAGCGCCATCAGAACATTTATTAAGCATATATGGAATTGTCAATGAAGACACAATTATGATGCTACAAATAAATAATTATACGAAAGTTATAATAAATGACTGCCCCAGAACAGTTCTAGGGGATATGGACTACTATCATACAAAACATAAAAACATTTTAATGAAGAATTTTAGGGAAATTAATAATAAAAATCATCATTTCTGAACCAATTCAGCCACATGACATTGTCGAGGATAACAATGATTTTATGTGTGCCACATAGGCTAAAAAACATTACATCATTTAAAAGTTAGCCATATATGCTTAAAACTACATTACAAATCAACACATATGCTTAAAGCTCCAACATTTAAAAAGAGTTAGCTAAATGTGCTAAAGGACACAACTATTATAAGTAAGACATGTATGCTTTAAGGTACAAATGTTGAAAACTGAAGTTTTTTCATTTATATTAAACTAGTGAAATAATGATTAGAATTAAGAGGGGAAAACGCCTGAGATCAATTCAACCGCTGCCATCTCTAGAGCGCGCACGCTGTGTTAGCTGGGGGTTGCGTGCGCGTGATCGCGCTGACATCACAGCGCAACAAAGCCAGGCGCGCGCTAGAGTCTCGCTCAGAAGTCAACAAACCTCGGCGGGTCCAGAGGGTCCAGTCAGAGTGCGTCGAACTTCTGGAGCATCCGTGACATGAACCCGTCCCTCGCGAGGATCTGGAGCCGCGCGAGGAGGACCTGAAGCCGCAGAGAAGATGACGCGCAGGTGAACCTCAGCATCACCGGATAGTGGTCTCGATGCGGAGTTTCTGAAGCGGGTTCCAAGTGGACCGTGAACCCGCCGCGGGGGGTCCGGGCCGGGATGGTTCGCCTGCTCGACTGCCTGCTGCTCGGATACCTGACCTGGAATCTGCGGATATCGGACGCGCAGGGGGAGTACTGCCACGGCTGGCTGGACTCCAGCGGGAACTACCAGGATGGCTTCCAGTGTCCGGAGGGCTTCGACACGGCGGACGCCACCGTGTGCTGCGGGTCCTGCTCGCTGCGGTACTGCTGCGCCGCCACCGACGCCCGCCTGGACCAGGGGAGCTGCACCAACGACCGGGAGGTGGACAACACCGAGTACGCTGCACGTAAGTCATTGAAACTTTAACACTAGATTTATTGACTTAAACTGCACATTTTTAAGTTACAATCTCTACACTTTCTATAGGAAAAGTTACTTTTAAAAGTTTGAAATTCAAGATTTATTAATGCTTAATAAGATTATTATTTAAAAAAAATAATTTTACTAACTTATTTAGTTACCAGCTTGAATAAGTTGATCAATAATATTTATAAAAATGTATCAAGTTGTTACATTATTTATACAATTACGAGATGATATCTTGAGATAAATATGTTTTCTGATACAACTTTGTCAATGATTTCCAAACGTTTTGACAAGAATTTTCAGGATATTCTTGCCAAATAAATCCACTTGTTAGAATAGTGTTTGCAAATAAAGTGTAACATATAATTTGCATCTAAAAACATGGTTTCATTAACTTGAAGCATATTTATAGTGTGGTGATCAAGTTAAGTTACTTCTTGTTTTCTTTGATTAATTACTTTTCTGAGCATTTATCTGATTTAAGGTAAGGTAAGGTAAGGTAAAACTTTATTGATCCCTCAGGAGGTCTCCTTTGGGAAATTGTTTTTTTCCAATAGCCACAGAAAATACAGCAATTTTTCATAAAAAATAACCAAAATAAAATAAGAACAAGAACATAAAGAGAAAGAAAAAGATGACACAATCTAAGTCTAAAGATAAATACAAAGAACATAGATCATTTATAGAATTTAGATCCATTTGTCACTAACGTGTGTGTGACGGATGGTTTTTTTCCATGATGTCAAAGTTTGAACTTTTGTTTCCTAAAATTTAATTTATTTCCGGCAATCATCGACTATAAGTGTTGGGTTTCCATCCACAGATGGTTATCAGGCAAAAGAGGAAGCGACGTTCAAACGACGAAGCCTGATAAGCATCTTAAGAAAGTTGAGTGAAATCAGTCAAAGTGGACCCCAGTGGGTTGGTTTTGACAGCTCGCTGATTTTTAAAGAATGAGGTCATCATTAAAAGGCCATCAGTCGTCGTCTCTCATAGACACTCATTGTTGATTGTGAGCGTCTGAACTGAAGGCTGTTTCGCAGTTTTCTTTCAATTTCCCGACCAGTCGTGTGTTTGGCTTGAAAGCGAGCTCACAATTTCCTATTTTATCCCCAACGAAAATAAATAAACACACGCCGGTTCAAATGCAAACAAGGCAATATGAGCTGTTTGTGTTTTCAAGTGAGCTATGAATGAGTTAATTGATTTAACCAGAACATAGTGATTCATCTGCAGATTGAACATTTTAAATGGTTCGTTTATAGTTTTCTAATTTGACTTTTGTTGCCAGTAGACGGAAATAAATAGAAAAAGTTTCTAATTTGTTTGCAATTTAAGTTATGGTGATGAACGGAACTATTTCCTCATAACAAAGTGCAGCATGACAATGTAATGTTAAAAGACTTTAAAACATAATGATGATAATAATATATAAAGAGATACCATCATCTCTCAATAGTAGTGCCATCTTTACCCAATACTTCACCATTGTTCATTGAACTTTGCACTCGTTTTACAGAACTGTATTCATGCTAACATGATACTAAAAATGTCCTTTCGGCCTGGTAAATATGGTTAGCATCACGTGTTTACCTTTTCACAAGAAAATACATAAAATAAATCCTTTAAGAGTTTTGCTAAAAAACACAGTGCCTTTGATGTCCCCTTAAGATGAATAACTTTTTTGACTGTTAATTTAAAAGGTATGAATATCATTTTATTATTAAATACTCTACTGAGGTAATACAAGACTGAAGGTGTATTATTATTTTTTAACTAGGGTGGTGTTACAGCGGTTTACCATTACTAGTTAATTTAACCCAGTTATATACTGTTAAACATGTTTTTGCATGGCATAAAATAACTCTTTAAAGGTTGCATTTGTCCATGTTTCAAGAGACGATCCAAGTATAGTTGTACCTTAAATCTAAAAGGTGCTGTATAAATATAAATACAGATTAATGTAATTAAAGGCCAATGACACGACAACTTGAGACCAAATCTGGAGACCGTGAGTAAATTCCACAACTAGTAGAACACCAAAGTGCTGTGATGACTGAGACGTGTTAGTTATTGACCTGCGACCCCGGCCCTGACCAAAGACAGTGAGTGTGCAAACGTGACGCCAAGTTGTAGTTCTTGAGTGTTGACTGGAAGGAAGTTCTACCTTTTAATCTAAACAAATAAAAAACAATGGCTAACGAGAGGTAACTTAAAGCTCAGATTTTAGATGAATAATTTTAGATGGTCTGTTGTTCTCTCTGGGAACTGGAAAAGTGTTTCTGATGATCGTATTTGGATATTAATTTCAAATTAATTAAGTTTTATTTATCTATAATTTTACATGCCTCACTGACCTGAAATATTTAAATAAAAAGGGATATTTTCAAATCTCACGTTCAAGAGTCAATAGTGTCATCCAGCCCTACTGTACTACATAGGTCTGGACATCTAAACTGCTCATGAAATGTGGATTCCTGTTGTGTGAGTTCAAATGTAATGTATCAGCTGTGTTGTTTAATGTTCCTTGTCCTGCCCACAGAACCAGTCTACATGCCCTTCCTCATGGTGGGGAGCATCTTCGTGGCCTTCGTGGTGGTGGGCTCTCTGGTGGCGGTCTACTGCTGCACCTGCCTCCGACCCAAGCAGCCCACGCAGCAGCCCATCCGCTTCTCCCTGCGCAGTAGTCAGGGCGAAACCATCCCCATGATCCTCACCACGGCGCCCCCGAGTCAACGAGCGCCGTCCCGGCAGTCCAGCACGGCGACCACCAGCTCCAGCTCCGCAGGGGGGGGCAGCTCCATGCGCAGGTTCTCTCTGGGGGGTCAGCAGCAGCAGCACGGCTGCCTGGTCTCGGCCACGGTCTCCTCGTCCGCTTCCACTCCCACCCAAACTCCACAGACTCTACCGCTCCCTCCTCCCCCCTACATGTCGGGGGGCCTGCTCCCCCCCAGCCACACTCTGCAGCTCCACCAGCCCACCATGACCCCTCACCCCTCGCAGGGCGCCGGCTTCCTGCTGCCGCAGCAGTACTTCTTCCCGCTGCAGCCGGACGCTTTCGCCGCCGTTTCTAAAGGCTTCGCCGACTTTGGCCAGAGCTGATACAGTCCAGGAGGTCTCTGGACCAGAACCCATAAGACTGAAGGGACCCTTTTCTTCAGCGCCTCAGGCAGATCATGTGACTCTATTTTTGGTGACTAAAATAACATGGCAGACTTGAGGTGGGCCTTAAATGTTCATGTGATGCTCATCTTAAAAAAAACAAAGCGGTCGTCATGCAGCGTTCACTGACACACGATTACTTCAACTGTGTTCACGTTACAAGCTCTATTGTTTAATTCTTGATATTTTTGCCGTCATTTCTGGTGAGTTTAAGACATTTTCAACCCATAATAATAATACATTTGAGAGTTGAATCTTGGGGTTCAACAAAAAAGTGTTTTTTTTTTAGCATCAAAAATGTTATATATGCTGATAAGATGCTTCCATTATAAAACAAATAAAATAAAATTGTAATTAATGTCAATGTGAACAGTTAAATCCATAACAATGTTAAAATAATCTCAAGCTCAACATCATCCATGTTTATCAATAACATTTTCAACACTTTGTTGTTGTGATCAATCTGTTGCCATTGAAACCATTTAAGAGTAATAATTAATTTTCATCAAGCAGTTTCAAAAATTGCTGGTTAAAAGATTTTAACAAAACAAAAAAACATTACATTTTTAATGATAAAAGATCTATTTTACATTGAAAAAATATTGGTTCATAAATAAATGCATTTCTTTTCAATGCAATATCTGAATTAAACAACAACGCTTGTAATGTGACTTTAATACTTGCACTTTTCCCTCAACAGATTTATAAACTTGCTGTGTTTTTAAAGTTGTTAGATATTTTTTCACTAACTTTTTATAAGAATGACATTTCTGCCAGTTAAAAAAACAAACAGATGATGTATTTTGACAATCAGACAGATTGTGTATTATGTAACATGTGCAGCTGTTAAATAAAACAGGTTGGTTCTTAATTCTCGAGCTGATTCATCATATAAAAAATCATTTACTCTTCCATAAAGCTGATCGGACGGCGTTCCCTACCTTTTGCCCGTTCACTTGCCAGACTTCACAGCAGGAATGCGGCGCTGAGGCGCGTCATTGTCGGTGCTCATTGAGCATGGCACAGTCGCAGTGTTAAAAACAACCCGACCTCAGGGACAGAAGGGGAGGTTTAGGTTCCACCGACAGGTACGACTCCATCTCTACAAAGACTGTCCTGTCGACGAGTCGTCTTACTGTGAAACCTGCCTCGTGACCCCAACCAGAGCTTGACCTGGAGTGACATTTCATTTGTCTCAAAGTGAGACAATACATTTCTTTATAAAAGCTCTTTTATATAAATAGATCCATGTATAGAACGTTTTCCTCATTATTAATAGAATTTTAATAGTATAGTTTATGTGTTAAAATGTCTTTGTTAACTTGTCAGCCACATTTTCAGAGACACTATTTTTGTACATACAGTTCAGTCAAATTTTATATGAAGTAAACTTTTGAAAGATTTTAGTCAATAGTAATAATATTACTTATTTTATACTAATCGTCCAAATGACAACATTCAGGGACATTTATATATTTTGTATTCTTTCTGTAAAATGCATGGTTTAGTTATTGTAGTCCTGGGAAAATCCGACTCCAATTAAGTGAGTAAAACTATAAAACTGGTAATTTAGAAATGTGTCAGATTGTTAAGTAACAGTTTAATTTCAGATTATTTTCTTATCTATCAGAATCGTACATCCAACTAGTGAAAGTCATTTTTTTTAACTGCTCTCGTAGAAAATGTAAGTTTATCTCCAATTATTTTTTATTAATTATATTAAAATAAAATCAATGAAGTGATACAAAAAAAAACAATATATAGCATATCTGTATAATTTATACTTCCAGCCTCGTATCTTATTTTCATTCAACGATTTTTACCAACCCATTAAGGCTATTTCTTCTGCTCCTTCTCTGGCTTGACGGCCCCTCACAACAAACTCAGTATTTAATTTGGCCCCTTAGGAAACAATTCTTATCCCAGTTAGCACGAAGAAATAAACTAAACGCCAGACAGAAGCTAATATGATTAAAAAAATGTTTAGGATTTATCCTGATTGTATTTAGATTCACGTTTGTTACTGTTGTGTTTTAAGAAAATATAAATATATGAAGAATCTTTCCCAAACTGAACTGAACTGAATCAGATGTTGCTCCTAAGTAAGGCCAAGGGTTTAAAGGCGAGAGCATCTGGAGCAACTTCTTTCATTGTTATGATATTAAACAGTGGAATCATAATCCTCCACAGACCCTCTCTTCCTACCGACAACTTTCTCTTCTACCTCCTGCTCCTTCCCTGCACTCTTCAGGTCAACATGTCTGCAGGGAGTCTGGAGAGAGAATACAAAACAAGCTAAAATCTCAAACACAACTAGTCTGTGAACTTGGCTGAACACTACAAATACTGAGCATTTATGTAATTAGTTTTCCTTCCTGCCTTTTTCCTGTTTAGCGTTGGATGTCCTGTTTCGGCTTCAGCCGGCGACTACAAACCTGCAGACAAACACGAGTCAGTTGTTCCTCCATGAATGTGAAGTTTATTTCTGTAGTCCTTCATGGCAGTAGAAGACGACACTTAGAAGTTTGCAGTCCACACATGCAGAACAATCATCGTAAAACAAAAGAGACAGAAAGTTAAATAAAAGCGTTAAAGTTGTGTGAAGCGAGTCAAAGAGGTACAGCAACACTCCAGAGAACAGGTTTGTGTTTGTCCATTCATGCGGCCCACGACTTCTGAGAGCTCCTGAAAAACAAAGAGAGCAGCGGCTCCACGACGACCACATTCAGCAGGTTAGAAGATGACGACTGAACCCAGATACACACGAGTGAAGCAGATTTTAAAAAAAAAGAAAAAAAAAGACCCACAAACGTTTACAATCAAGAGAAACTAACGATATAATCCACCAGTGAAAATGTACATCAAGTGCATTGTGCAACATCTCCTGTTCAAGAAGCCAGCTGAGCGTCAGAGACTCACACAGTCGAGGTCGAGAGTTCATACACACATTATTACACACTCCTCCTGGCCATGCATCGGCACACAGTAGCACACTAAACCTGGAGTCGTGCAGACGGACAACTGGAGCAGAAAAGCGTTACACACACTTGCGTTCTCACACAAACACACGGGACATAAATCGCTCGTTTTCCACTGAGCGGTGGCACAGTTTGACACAGTGAGTCCAGAGTCGACTTCCATCTGAACAAAAAGTTTTCTTTGGTTACTGTGTGTTGCTGATTTTATCTCATGATAAAAACTTTACTTAAGTTTTTTATTAAATTAAGATTAATAAATCTTGTAGCCGAGGAAAATGAGCAGATGAAAGATTTCAGACCAAAAAACTATTCGTTTAGTGCAAAATAAAAAAGGCTGATTTCATTTATTTTTCTTAAAATAACCCTAAAATAACCAATGTATTAACCACTGCTCTTTGGCAATCCTTTAATCAGATTAAAACCATTTTGCAGCTGAACATTTTAATAAAAATACAATTGGCAAAATGTATCGTTAAATATTGTTTATGTTTTATTGTCTTATATTGTTTAAATTGTAACCAAAGAAAAAATGTAACCGAATTACCGCATAGATTAGGATTAGAAAGCGGAAATAAGGTTTAAAAATGATCATAAAACAGAGTCAATCAGGATTGCTACAGAGAAGTTGGTTGCTACTAGTTAGCAGCTAACATAGGGAACTTTGATGATGAAGTTCAAAAGTTTAAAACCAAATATTTAATTAAACATAAACTTCAAGTCGAAAATAAGACCTGCCATGTGACTTTGCTGAATAAAGGGATTGTTAGAAGCATTTATTTGTAGAGTTTGAATAAAATAAAAATGGTTTTCAATGTAGCCACGGTCTGTATCTTGTCTAAACGTATCTAATCTATATAAAAACTGTCCCGACTGCTCACTGGAAACACTTCACAGACATGCCTAGACACACACAAGTGACCACGGTTGTCGAACGCACACGTACACACTTGCCACATGCACATGCAGGCAACAGTCGCACAGTCAGAGATCCAATCTCCCATAGGGAGAAGACGGCAATCACACAGACGATAATTTCATAGTTATAAACAAATCAAGCCGTAACAACAAGAACACAAGAGACCTGCCAGTCGATCAGTGGGACAGAAACGTTACAAAGCCAGTCCAAAGTTCAGACGTCTCCCAATATAAAAATACAAATCCATAAAGTAACTACAGAGACAGAGTAGTTTCAGACTGGCGTGGAGTTTCCTGGCTAATATTTCTCTTCCTCCCGTAAGCTAATGGCACTTATGTTAGAAGGACAAATCTCCATTTCTTTGAGGGGAAACATTAGAACCACTGCTGTCAACTATGTCGGAGCAAATCCTACCTTCTGCCCCTCCACGTGTTCACATTGTACGAGCGCAGGGGAGACAGTGATTTCGTTCTCAGCTTAGCTATTTTCTAAAGAGGGAAAAAGTTCTACGTAGGCACCTTTGTGGTTGTTGACAGGAGTGACGTGTGGAATGCTCGTATTTATCCATCTGCTGTGTGAGTGGTGGAGACGGGACTTACATGTGTGTTGCAGGAGGCAACGTCTCAAATCATAGTCAAACCAGGCACGATATCGACATACATTAAAAACGTGGAACTCAAATGGAAAATACAGTGTTTAGAAGGGATGAAGGCATGAGCAGATGTAAGGCTTTACACGAGATACGCTTCGTTTAGTGCAAAATAAAACAAGTGGCGGCGGGCGAATGTCGGCTCTGAAGTGTCCCGTTAACTTTTGCCCGATTCAAGATTGTATTAACGACTGCTCTTTGGCAATCTCAAAGTTCAATTCTCACGCCGGATAAAACCGTCTCGCAGCTGAATATTTTCAATCAAAGCAGAAATGATCTAAGTTGACATGATTTTTGGCGTAAATGTGTGGTGGATGTTAAAAACAAATCTGGCAAAAGTGACACTGAAAGCAAAAGTGCTTATCACCAGTTGACAGTGAAAACCGCGTCTTATATTCCAAGTTAATTTTTCCCTTATTCGATCCCCCTCAGTCTCTCACAATGCCCTGAAATTCTTCATCTCTGGAGGCCACTGGATCAAACCGCAGGGTCTTGCCATTAGAGACGGTGGTCCAGGCCCCCCCCCGGAGTGGTCGGCCAGGGCTGCAGAGGCCGGCGCTCACCACTCGTTGGTCCTCTGCTTGGTGGTGTCGTAGGCTCGGATCACCTCGGACTGAGACACCACTCCATTCTCATCTTGAGAAAAGGCGTAGCCGTCTGTGGGACAGGAAGATACTGGTGAGATCCTGACATAGCTTGAACTGAAAGCTGCGTGAGAGAAACTCAAAATTAAACCAAGAGTGTAAAACAAATGAGAAATGTGTAGATATAGGTTATTGCATGGATTATAAACAAGTCCAGTGTTTATGTTACAAACTTGACTGAACCACGGAGAATTTTCTTTTGGCGCATAACGCCAGCATGACCTCACACAAACTGTTTTTGGTGTCACCTATTGTGCTACTTGCACCTGATTGGTTGTTGGTTTCAGGCGACAAAATGGCTTCTCACTTCCTCTCAAATTCAATCTTGTCAATGAGATTAATGCTGCAGGGGGTCTAAAGTTATTGGGAAGTCAAAAGTGTGGCTCAGATTGAAGCAGCTTTCCCTTCAAATTTCCCTTCTTCTTTATGATGAATTATTCCTCTGCAAACGTTGATTCTAAATCTGGGCCCTGCTTGATAAACAATCCTTTGTTGCATACGTCCAGCCTTTTCAACCTAAAGTGATACTTTCATTAATTTTCTTCTCGCATGTCAAGCGTTGGTGTTATTTTTCAGAGTAAGCCATCCCTTTTCCGGGTTACTGACTAATTTGTATTTCCATTTAATTGATCGTGTAAACAAATTAAAATGAGCCCCGTTCACGATGACACACTTTTATTCGTCCAAAAAAACAGACTTAAAATCATCCAATGTCCCTTGAATTGAAGCCCCGAAAAGAGAAATATTTCAGAAGAAACCCTAAAGTCTATATTTTAAGCTCATTTGTTGAAGGAGGCCTCGGGGTAAATCTCACGCCGTGTCTCAGTTCACTGCAATACGTGAGATTTAAACCGATAGCCTGGGATGTTCTGCTAAAAACAAGCTTACAATATAGTTTGTACTAATGTGTCTTGACTTAGCTAGTCAACTTCTGCAACATAGGAAATGTGGTTCTAAGGGACGAGGAGAACAACAGAAAGTCATTAAGAATCTTGATCTTTCTGAATGTGTTTTTCCTAGTATTTCTCCAGTGTGACTCCAGCTAATATTTATTCATAACGTTTTTTTATTGTGAAATACTTAATCACATTGATTGTGGTTTGAAAATAGTTTCAACCAAAACATAATAAATCTCGCTACAGTGCTCTGCTATTATTTACCAACCAATTTCATCTTGTGTGTGGACTTGGGATTTTCTGGCGGAGGTTCCAGCTATCGCGGCGGTTGGCAGCCAGTTTAAAGCAGTTGAGGAATGAAAACTACATTTACTTTGGCAAACTGGATATGGGGGCTTTTGCTTTACAGCGATGACACACGAGGAGCCTCAAACACCAAAATAAAACTGATTTTAAACTAAAATGTCTGCCGCAGAAATCATCGTTTAAAAGATATTTCCCTAAAATCAAAATGACTGAGTTTAACAACCTATAAAAACAAGAGCTCCTGCAACAACAATCCACACATTTCTCCAACAACAAAAGCACAAAACTAACTAAAGCAAGACAATTTGGTTCTAAATCAACCCTGAAAGCTAACCTAGAGTTTTCCTATTTGACTTTTGCCCCCTGACTCACCTTCAGGTGTCAAATGACTTGGGTAGTACCTGGAGGCCAGCGGGTAAGTTCATAGGACCCCGCTGAGTGGAGTGCATTGTGGGGGAATAACAGCGCAACATTTTCGTCATTTCATGGTTAAATGCCTCTCACAAGCGCAAGGACACAGCAGCCACTCGAGGGGGGAGATTTTTAGGACAGGGTGTAACAGAAGGAGCTACAGTAGGTGGCTTGGTGCTTTAAAGGTGAGGTCAAGAAGTGAAATGATCAGAAAGGAATCACAAAACAAGGATCTCATCCCCACCTATGAGACAAACAAAAACAGTCTGATCAGACAGAACAGAAGAGGAACAGAAATCAAGAGAAAACCCATGCATGGAAAGATGAGTGTGATGACAGCCCTTTTCTGTTTACTACAAACAGTTAAAACTTAATCTACTAAACTATTTATCTCTGCTAAGAAATAGAATTTCACTTGCGTATAAATTTAGCCATTAAACAGAAGTTCTGATTAATCATTAAATGGCTAATGTTCCTGACTCATACCTTCAAATGACTTAAACATTAAAATAAAAGTTAAAAGAAACGCATCTAAACTCCACGATTAATGATTATATAAATCCTGTGTTCCGACGTAAATCATTTGAAATAAAGATTTAAAACATTCTACATTTTTAATTTATGGCAAGAAAAAGTACTAATTTACACCTGTGTGGGCTCTTTGATGGTGTGATTATGAACAAATACATGAATATAAACAATAATCTTTATGAGAAAAAATGAAATTAAAAGAGATGATGAAGGAATAATTTAAAATGTGAAAATAATATGAACTTAAAGGGGACGAGGCTGTTGACGCCGTTATTACATTACAGGCCGAAACTGGTCTTCTAGCTCCTGTAGTTTGGATCTGTTCACTTCAGAGCAATTACTGTAATTTCTGGACTATGCCGTACATTTTTTATTTATTAGTAACACAGGATTAACACAGCTTTAAAAAAAAGTACCAGTCTTCCAGAAGAGCCATGTGCTTTTAATTTTCAAAAAAAACAGTCCATTGGTCAACTTAAGAACATGCTTCATATTCATTTATTTGTGTGTTTCCCACCATGATGTGTGTGTGCATGGTGAAAAAAATTGACTGTTCAAAACAAAATCCAACTATTGTCTATTGTACATTATTCCTTCTCATTCACTGGTACATGGCTATAACGCCCATAGAGTCTGTTAACAAATCAAAATATTTAGATTAATAAAAGATTTACAGGTTTCAAAGTGTGTGAAAAAAGGTAGCGGCATATAGTCCAGAAATTATGATAGTAAAATCTTGCTTTAAAGGGGACCAGGCTATATTTCTAATCCAGCTCTTATGGGGGAACAGAGAGGAGTCCCCAGGCCGGGAACACGTCACTGATGAAGGTGTCATGATTACAAACTCAGCTGTTTCCTGTGAGGAGCAGCAACATCAAGCTGTACTTGGTTCTAAGAGCCCAGTCAAGTAAAACCATTTTGGCCCGTTTTCACTCGGACGGCCCCACAGCTGGACTGTGTTAAAGGTTGATGGAGGTGCCTTTCAACTCACAAACAGCTAGAACTGATTGTCAAGCTTCAACACTTCTTAGAACACATCTTGGAGACATATGACAGATAAGTGAAGTTGCCAAAGCTACAACGTTCTATCTGCATGAACAGATAACATCTTACTTTAATGTACGTTTAACTTAAGACAGAACTGCTCGTCTGGACACTCTCGAGGAAGCGGGTCAGATAAGAGATATTAAAACCAAGAAAGAATGTTGTGTAACTTACGTAGAAGGTTATGCTGCATGGACTCGGACCGGTAGAGACTGACCGTGCTCTTCTTGAAGACGTTCTTCAGCAGCTGGGCCCGCTCGGTCAAGCTGAACACACACAAAAGAACACGGTGAGTATGTTGGCAGCGTGAATAAAACCACCTGGCTGATGACCGGAACATCAAATCCATCCACTCCGCTCTACAAGCCAACTGACACCGATCATGTCCACCCACATCGACACTTCCTGTGCGGCCTTCCTCCCTGATTCCTTTCAATATTTTTCTTATAACATAAGAGCTGTTTTTGTGTCATTTTAGTGATTTTAAACCATTATGTGTTTTCCATGTGTTATTATTTTCCCCTTGCTTACAGTCATTATTGGACGGTAGGCTATTGTTTTCACTTTACTTTTCATTTGTCAATTTACTTTTTACAATTCATCAGCTCTTACGCAATTTGTCAAGGCTCTAGAATCCCCTCTTCATTTCCTGAATATAGTCGATATCCTGCCATTTAACTCACATATTAATCAGTGTGTTCTATTGCTGCCCACTTAACTCACGACTAGAACGCATGAAAACAAAAATATTTATGTGCGTGAATATGCTTATCCTCCATTTATCTGGGTTTGTGTGTGCAGCAGGTGTGTGCGCCAGCTGCCTGCCGGGTCCGGGACCAGAGCCAAGTGCCCGATCACTTTCGGCCAGCAGGAGATCTCACACTGATCTGTTCCACACCGATACCTGCTGCTGGCCTCAGACCCCGGGGAGCTGCAGACGCGGCTCCTCTAATGCGTCTTTATAACAAATTGCTTTAATATCAGAGCGCTGTTGCTCAAACATGACACATTTAGGTTGAGAAAAAAGAAGGTAAGAAACGGTTATGACGTGATTGCTGATATTACAGTCAGACTACGGCAATTTCAGGAGCAATTTTAAGATTTCAGCCTTCCGCCCGAGATGTTGGCAATGAGACGTGTAATTTAGCAAAATCTCTCGGCTCATATGATTCTTGTTCAACGTTGATCTTCCCAAAACGCTGAAATCAGAAGTCATAAGCAGTGCAGATTGTAAATAATTTCGTCAATCAGGGAGGTATTACAGAAAATGACGATGCTTTAGTCGAAAATCATGGCGAGGGGATCAAGCTCCATTAAACCTACTTACTTTTTGTGAGACCTGACGTGTGTATACTGGATCTGTTTACATAGATCAACCATTTGAAGATGTAAATGTATCTTTCAAATGCATATTTTTATGAACGTTTGATGGAAAAAACACATTTAAACCTATTTAGTTTTTTAGGCCAGCTAGAGGATATTTACTTTATTTTCCTATTCACACGCTTGTTTCCTTGCCACCCAGGAGAGCCCTTTCCAAACTTCCATTAGTTAATGTACAGTAGAAATAAGAAGAAATATAATGAGCTAAATTTGATTCAACCAAAAATATAATATGCATCTTCTTTTTCCAATAGTAAAGTAAACACACTTTATTTTGATGAATAAAATGCAGAAAACGTCAAATCTGAGACAGCTAATAGAAACTTATTTTATACACAACTGTATCCATATACAAGTGTTAGATAATGGATATCAAAATGGTGTATTTATATAAAAAAAATAACCTGACCACCTTTGAATGCACCACAACCTGACAGCCATCACATAAAAAAGTGAAGGGGTTGAGAGTTGAAAAGGTTTAACTGCACTAAAATGAGGGCAAACATTTGCGGACAGGCTGGAGTGATTTGCCAAGAGAGTTAAAGTCTGTGCATGTGAAGGGGATCTAGGGCTGGACAGCGTTGATGCAATGTAAAACAAACCTGGGGTTTGCTCCACATTGCAAGCAGCAGATTAAGACAAAAAATGGTAAATTAGTTATGTTTTTATTGTCTTGTTTGTGCCCTCCATTGTTGTAGGTGGACTAATAATTTTCATTCAACTAGCTAAGGCTACAACAACAAGCTTTTAGGCTAATTGTTTATTGAACAAAATCTGCGCGCTCTGGGTACTTTCCTGTTCATTATGATGTTCCTGGAGTGAACAATTATTAAATCACAAATGGAAGTGTGATCTTGAACTAGAATAAATTCGTCATTATGACTGTTAGGATTCATTGACTTTTGCTTAATATTATTGAAAATAAATTTCATTCATTCATTCGCATGAGAGCAACTTTTTTTGAACACATTCTGTACTTAACTTTTTTATAAATAAATAGTTTGAAAAGCAACATTTTGACTTGGTGAATAGCAGGAGGGGTCCACAGCGTCAAAATTCTTAAGATCATTTTGAATTCAGCATGAGAAGAGTAACCATTTACAGGACATACAACTGTGAGAGAAGTACATGTGACTTCTATGCTCTCGTACCTCTTCCCTTGAACCACGGCTCCTGGATCTTTGGACAAAGCCTCCAGCTCCTGCACCTCATCCACCAAAGTCTTGAAAAATACTTTCTTGAGCCTGTAAATCAAAGATATTCAGTTATTCAGAGATAGAAGAGTGATTTTTTTTATGAGCATCATATTCCTCACATTTGTAAAATGTAACCCTTCAAAACATTTCATCGGTTGATAACGTCACAAGAAAATCAATCCCAGCAACATACGGTGAAATACAACAGGGTTGGGATATAAAACGTTTTTAGGAGATAGGGAGAGATTACGCAGGAATTTCCAGTGTGTATTGGAGCTATGATTAGCAAGAAGAGACTTACACTTTGTAAGCCACGTCAAAGACGAGCGAGGTGACAGGGATGAAGCCCAGGCCCAGCCAGAAGACCCCCGACTTGAACATCACCTCAGCCTGACAAAGACACAGAGATTATTATTCAGGTCAAATAGACAATGAGGGGTTTGAACAAAAGCTTTTTTTTAAACAGCAAGGTAAAGAAACCAGCATCTGATTCAGTGGCTCTTAATCGCTCACCTGCATGACAATGGCTGACCAAAACAAACTTGTTTATTGTGGAAATAAGGAGGAGACGGAGCCAAATGAATGCAGGACGATCCACTACGACTACATGAGAACATGTTTTGTTTGGATGCCTCCATCTCCCTGCCCTGCAGGGCCACAGAAAGTACCCGAGAAGAATTCAGAGCGCGATATCTTTTTCACAGAGGCTCAGATGTGGCGAGAACATCTGTCAGCACGTCACAGGATATTGTTGACGGATGACCAAAGGAAGTTTCATGGTTTACTTCAAGAATAAGACCATAGTATCTTTATTTTTAAATAAATAAATCTCGATACTGTTAGATCTGCTGATATTGTTCCATATGTAGCTACTGTTGCATAAGCATGTAAAACAAGGCTTTTCATCTTTGAAACTGAGTTCTCAATTTGGCAACACTTTGTCCCACTTTTCCAAAGGTTCCAGTTAAGTTTATGCAACATTGCTCAGAACGGCGTAAAGTTAACACGGAAAACAGAAGGTTTGTACTGAATAAATGTACTGAAAAACATCTACACAAAGCAAATATCAGAGGAATTCTCTTGTACAGTTTTGCATCCCAACGTGTTAATTATTAACAAGAAGTATAACTTAAGTAACTGGTAATAGTAATAGTCGAACAGCCCTGGTGTAATACAATGTTGAGCATTTACCAAGACAAGTGATAATGACGGTGAATAATGAAACATTCTAAAGGGATATAAACAGATATCTTGATATTTTTTAATAATTTGGCAAACACATGAATGAAATCTGAGGCAGCAGAACACATTCATCCAGCTGTTAGAAAATGTAACTCGGGAGAAAAGAAGGAGTCATTAGCAGCTGGCTGCCAGCCGTGTTATTAAATAAAAACAAAGATTGTCATGTTGACTGGGGAGTCGGTGGGTTTTTTCTCAGTGGGGGTTAAAGATTTGATGGTTAGTGTGCGAGGACTTTATTTACTTTGGCTTGTTGTAGTGAAACTATCTGTCACTGGATGTCAAAGTGCAAACCCTCCTCAACATTGTAATGTGCCACTTGTTTAAACTGCCGGGGCCCCTCGACCGTGTCTTTCCTGTAACGTGACACAGCCAGGGACCCTCAGGACGCGCATGCACGCCCGAGCACACGCACAGATCAGTGTCAGGACTATCAAAGCACTCGAATTAGCTAATCTGTTGGCCATTAAGTGTAAATTGACTTTGATGTCTGACCAAAACCGAAGCGCCTGAAAGAAATACCAAATGACAGGAAATCAAAATAGCTTTTCCCCGACAGATCCCATGAATGGAGCTTTTCTGCTGCTCTGAGTCTGCAGACGTCAGGCCGAAGGGAAATTACAGGCAGAGCTGGACGTTTGTGTCAATCGTGAGATTATTCTCTGGTGGAAACGTTTACATTCAAATGTCTCCAAGTCTGTTGAATTATTTTCATTTTCAGCCAGTGTGACATCTAATTTAGTGGCAGCGTTTATATCTCCTTTAGCTAGTTTCATGAAAATAAACTTTGTGCTTCTGAACGGGTGGGAGATCTGATTGAACAATAAACCATCCTGGCATCATTCTAGCGTTTGACAGGGATTATTATTTAAATTCAGCTCAACTCTGGGTGGACAAATTAAAATCTACGTCACACGTGTTATTTTAGCAACACTAAAAAGTTGGTTGGATTGTTGAATTGATAGCTCAGTTAATGCTATGTTAATTCGTTTTTTGGCTAAACAATCAGTAATTGAATTTTTTGTGGTAGATCGTGGAAGGTTAGAAAGATGATTGTAACAATGAAAGACCAATATGTAGGAAAAAAAAGTCATCATTTACTCTGACTCAGAGTTGGTCCACATTGTTGTTGGACCAAAACCAGCGACGTCTCATTCCAGGGGGCCCAGGGGAGAAAAGCGGGGTGACAGAGGTCCGGGTGACTGGGGCTGTATTTTTAGGACAAACTAATAAACTTGTCTGGCAGAACAGACAGTAGTGTCCGCTCGCATGAAGTTGTGTGTTTTGACAAGCCACCGACCCCTTCATGACCACACACACATACACAGACACAATCAAACATGAAAATGAACACGAGAACGCAGGACACACACAATTAGTTTGTAGCGTCTCTTCACTGTTTTTAGATAAAAAACAAGACCTGCCATACTTCTGTAGTAATTCTTTGTACATTATATGTTGATGTTTGTTTTTATTTGAGACAGGAGTAGGTATAGTATCCCTTTTTAGAAGCTCACAAATGTATAATACATTTAAACAATACGCCTCTGATCCTTCTTTGGTTAGTCCCAGGAGTTAAACATCACATGAACTTGTTGGTTCACTGAGGGGGAAAAACAAACTCACTTTAATCATGTTATTTCTGGTTTTAATGCAATTATTGTAAGTTGTTTTGGTCACAATCAAGTGCAAAACAAATGCAATTCAATCAGACACAAGTTCCAAAACTTCCAGCAGTGTTTCGGTTAACAAAACCTAATTGTAATTAGATAAACGTTTAAATGAGTGTTAATTCAAATAAGTTTTGAGATAAGTGGGATCGTGGTAAAAGGTTGCAGGTGTGTCTATATTCATGAGGTTTATTCAGATGGAGATCAGTCGACTGCATGGCCGTTCTGAATGAGTTATTGTGATGCAAGTACTTGTCATTCCAGGAACAAATGGTTCCCAGGATTAATCAGTCCAAGAATGATTCTCAAAATAGATGTGGATTGACTCTAAATATTATTCAAGTCTCTAAAATACTTTTCGATGACTTTGTTGGTGCTCTATTTTAGGCCCAAACACTTTTTAGGCTCTTTGTTTAACTTTCTGGAACTCTTACGGGTATTACCACCTACTCAACAGAGTAGATAAGATTCAAAAACAGACCACAGTCTTTGAGTTTGAGTTTGAAAAAGCAGATTGGATTGAATTTCAACAACACATATTTTTCATCTAAAAAACTATTTTAATTTCTATATTACAAATCGTGGAGTGAAAAGTAACGGCAGAAATTAAGCATCAAAGTATGTTCAGTAACATGTAAAACTAGGCTGTATACAATGACACAGAAGATCCACATGTCTTTCTGTGGAATGGAAACTATAGACCTGGTCTGTTCTTCATTTGTCCATCAAGAACGTAGATGCACACAAAACCCCTTTGAATAGACATCACTTAAAGAAAACTCAATAGAAGCTTGTTAGTGGCAAGAATTTCTTTAAGAGGGTTTTCATCATGACCAGTATTCTGAGTCACTTTACCAAGAGTGTATGCAAGTTTTTTTTTTGAGTGAAGCAATATTTTTGTGGGTTTAAAAATAAAACATGAAGGAATTTTTTATCCGGGAAAACCCTACTGAAGTGTGTTGTTAAAATATTGGTGTGTCCCGTCCAATAATAACACTGACAGAATAATAAGAATATATAGTTATGACATACAACCTTTAAAAAAAAAAAAAATTCAGTAGGTGGACCTTGAGTTGTGACTAAACAACCACACATACGTCCAATTTGTACACTTTCTTAAATCTTTTTTTGGAAATAAAATCGTGTGATCAAATCTAAATAATTTATAAAAGCAACCAAGTATTCAAAATAATATGTTTAACTAAACTAATGTCCTGCATGTTGTAACTTAAGTATACAGACGACAGGTACCATAGGAACTAGCTTAAAGTCCAAGGCCATGGTTCCCAGAGAATCCATTCTCATGAAAGGAAATCCAATTTGAAACAGGGAGTTGGTGTCTTTCTTATTTTGGCTTAAAATAATAGACCCGACATAGCATTCAGCTCCAGCACACTTTTGTAAAAAAGGTGAGGCAAAAACCCCAAATCAACCCAATTGTCTGCTTAACCCTTGATCATATTCTTTCTTCTGATGGCTAACCTTTGGTGATGACCAAAAGGACCAGATCAAACAGAAGAAAAAAAAGGGTGAGGGGCTTTCCACAGGCACAGAGTTGGGTTTTACTTAGATCCTTCTTGGGAGTGAAGTTCTATCAGCCAAGCTGGTCATATAGAAGAAGCTTGTGGTGAGGATGCTGTTTGATGTCCGCCTGACCGACTATCGCAAGTTAAGACCGGGCGGAGAGATAACGTCTATGTCACAGATAGTGTGGAGAGTCATTTTGTCAAACTTGTCTGTAGTGTTCAAGTGTCAGATATTCTGAGGGGTATTCTAGAGCAGACGCTTACTTCAATGAAGCCTCTGGGAAATATTTGGGCCTGTTTAAGGGTGGAGCAGAACCTGGTTCTTCGGTGGCCACCAGGTCTTGAAAAAGAAGAGTGTCTCTGATGCAGTTTCAGGTTTCAGGGAGAGCTGTGTCACTGTTTGATGATGTACTGTCGCAATGGCGGCGTAGAGTTACCGGCTACCCACAGGACACCATTACTAACTTCAGTGCAGCGCTGCAGGGCGCTGATGAAAGAAGAGGCTTCAGCGACGAAGTATTGAGTGTAAGTAACAGATCGTCACCTGTGTGAGTGTTTACCTGTTAACTCTTATGTTGTGGCCTCATAAATCTGTTTGGTCCGACACTGTGTGGGTACACCACTCCCATATAAGAACAAGTCCCAGGGGTATAAATCACTCCAGAGTTGAAAGATTAGTGGTTTAAGAGTTAAAAGTATAGGGTTGATGTTCGGTCAGAGACTGTGGGAAACAAGTGTCTTCTTTAGTGATGAAAACTGGGACATGTGTGTTGGTTTTTACTGCATCACTGGCTACACAAACATGCCATTTTACTAGAGGAATGTTTTACATTCGAGAATTCCAACTTTCTTTAGAAGCTCAACGTGTAAAATCATCACAAAGAGCAACATTCAATAACAAAGCCATAAAAAAACACTATAAGAGCCACTCATAAATATACCCTGCCTCAATAAACATACGATTCTGACCATTGTATTGGATAAACATATCTAATTTCACATTAACCCTTACTCTTCCACACATTTACTGTTTAAAAATGAAAGAAATAGTAGGGTTATAGAAATCTATCCTAAAAAATTTGAATCATAAAATACATAGATATACAGCTATAGGTCTGTGAAGATGAAAATCGGAACCTCTTAATTCAATTGACAAGCACTTCAATAAGAAGGATAGAGCTATTTTAGTCCTTTTCCTGCCTTATTCAAATGATTTATGATGTGTTCCAGTACCAAGGGTAAGCAAACTGACAGTGTAGACCCATGACAGACTTGTTTATAAGTCACTTATACATTTTACTGCAGCACAAATTCAATATAAATATAAATAGAGCTACTGTACATCAGTGAGAAAGACATTATCTCCAATCCGTTCTCAATGACTGCTCTAGAAATGTAATGCAAGTAAAAACCAAAATCTGTGGCTCATATTCTCCTTTGTCATTTATCAACGCTTATTCTTGAGAAATCATGCGTCATGACACTTTTGTGTGCACATAATAAATTCAACATGTTTAATAATAACATTTGAAAAATTAAAGCCAAAGATAAACTTTATCAGCAAGTCCAGCTCTCAAGCCGTTTGTTGAGATTTATATTAACCATCCAAATATCTTTCACAATGTCATATAACAACTTTTTTTGTTAAGCGTTCAGGAAACACATATTTCACTTGCACTTGCAGAAAAGGATCCAGTAACTGATCCTCCATTCACAAGACTTTCCAACTGTTTCTTTATTAATGTGTTTGAATATTGAAAAAATTACACATTTATGTTGGACTGTCAAGAGATTCCCTGTGATATTAGAACTGATCATCAAAACCGGTGTTAACTTTATGAACTCCTAGGATTTAATATCAAGCTTTAAGAGAGATGTTATTTTCTCCAGCATGCTTGGAGCAAAATGTGAAACAAGAGAGGAGAATGTAACGGGTGATGTAAGAGCCGTCGGCTTTTACATTGACCCACATCAGCTTTTAGGAGTATAGCTTTGTTGTATACAACGCACACTTTCAGATTAACAAATAATGATTGATAATCAACAGCAGACTGAGTATACTACAGCAACTCTCCTGCCAGTTGGAGATTTTACAATGCTAGGGTTTAGATTTATAACTTGTTGTAAATAAACATTGGCTAAAATATTGTACAACTGCTGGCAAAAGCAAACTGGTTTTATTAATTTGTTGAGTCAGATGGAAAACATAGTGAAAACGTATTTACAAATATAGTCAGTGGCAAAATAAACCCAAAGTTCAACAATTCTTTTTTTTTTTTTTTTTCAGATATCAAAACCAGATAACCCATCCCTAAATTAATTCAAGATCTAATTCAAGATCTTGAATGACCAGATGAAGATGATTCTCCATGACATTTAGATCTCATTTCTTCCTCATTTACAATCTTACTTTACGATCTACTTAGTGACACTCAACAAAAAATGAAATTGAAAGTTTTTTGTAAATTGAATTGCTTGTTAAATTGTAAATGTTCAACATCTTAAATGGTGACACTATTGTGACTTCACACCACACAAAGCATAACCCTTCTTGAACACATGCCAGCAGTTCCCAGGCAGACAGCTTTCATCGAGCAAAACGACGTTCACCTCCGTTTTCTATGTTTGGCTTCCAGACTGTGTCGAGGTTTGAGTGTCACCTGTGGATACTCAGAGCGGAGGGGGACCAACGTAACACAAACATCAGGCTAATTTGCCCAATTAAGTCATTACGCAACACAAGCCAGAGTTCTGACAGTTTACACCCCTCTGGTTCTGCTTACAAAAGGCCGTGTCAAATTTTCCCCCTGACGTGCCACCAGCATCTGTCTGATGCTGAGGAGGAATTGTGAAGCGCTCCGGGTCTGTCAGTGATAGATGACTTTATCTTCCCTCAGTACCGAAGCCAGTGATGAAGTGTGTAAAAGTCGACAATGTGCGTGTGAGCTTACCTCTCCTGACATGTCTGGAGCCAGGGGGATGAGGGGCCACAGGGACGAGTAGACAATGAAAAACACCACCCACAGACCGATGCTTCCCCAGATGGCAATGTGGCTGAACTGTAAAAGGCAACAGAGCGTGTTTAAGTTTGTATTTACTGTAGCTCAGATACACTAATAAATTAGCTCAAACACATGGCTCCAATAGTCACCACATTGCCTCACTATTATCATAATAGCAACCAGACTGTGCGCTATTACTCCGGGGTGTTGAGCCGCACAGGACGATTTGTGCCGTCAACAGGTGCTGGTATTGAAATGATCTAATTGATTTGAAGATTTTTTTATATAATTTATTTAGACACAAAGAACAATGTCATCCTTTGACACCTTTTGATCTGTATTTCTACATTAAACGGTTCTGGTTCAGCTCCAGTCAAATGTTACCCGATCAGCAGACTCTACAAGTATGTAATCAAGATTTCCTTTTAAAGCTATTAATCAAATCCTGATGGTGATATTTAAGGTTTTATTTCCATGTAAGTTGGATCGCACAAAGGAAGCGCTTAAGAAAATCCCACTCTACAGAGTTTGGCCCACATAGTAAAAGGGAGAACCTCAATATTCCAGAACCCCCCACAACTTTCCCTTGTTACAAGCCTTCCACAAATCCATATAGCACATGTATCCCAGATACTTAAAGTCCCTGGTCCTTTACAAAAACTTTAATGTGTAAAACGTAGAATCTGTGTTTTGAAAACTGATCGGACCCTCTAGTGCTAAAGGCCATTTTTAATGAAGGGTAAGGGAAGATAAAAAAAAGAAACAAACAGAAATGTCAATATATTTACATAAACTGACTGCGTATCGGAGGCTGTTGAATATCAGGCAGATATACAAGATTTTTTATCTCACCATAGTCCATGAAGAAGTCTCAAGTCCGGCTTTAAGACAAACTGTGATGACCACGTACTGTGAACAAAAGGTAACCGTCAATCAACACATACTCAAAATGGTAAACTGGTACAAGAGAAAGGATTTTTAAGTTACTCAAATGTTTAAAATGTTGAAGTCTTCCTCTCCAAGATGCAGTGCAGCCCTCATCATGACCATGTTTTAAAGTTACTACTCCCCCCTTAAAATCTTGGCAAACGGGAGGTTACGAGAGCAAAGTCCATTATGATGTAATAATGGCTTCACTCCTCCTCCAGCCAGCTGTAATCACCCCCTACTTTGTTTATACAACAAGTCCCTTGGAGTTGGAGACTTACGGGATTGATGATGCGCGGTGACAAACCTCGATGTTTGACCCATCACCACAGAGTGTGTGTGATTATGCGAAACAAGTTAATCTCCAGAAAAGTTTTTTCAGTCCCATGTAAATATTTAAATCCAAAGAAAGTATTGGACAAACAAACACATACTGATTAGACTCAACATACTGATGAGATCCAAGATCAATTTAAGGGACACTTAAACAGATTAGTTGGCCTTCAAAAGGAACTATAGCAAAAGAGTAGCTGTTTGTGACCCCACCTTCTTAGTTGATCAAGTAGAATCATCAGACACTTACTGTGTAAACCATGTTTCCAAGCAGCAGGTAGTCTGGAGTTTTTCCACTGGCAAAAACTGTGTCTGGGAAAGGAGATGGAAATACAACCTTCAGGCTTGACAATGAGTATGAACATAGTATGCCAGTATACCAGGGCATTTCTGGGACTCTAATGTGAAGTGAGTTAAAGTAAGAAACAAACCTTCAACCTCAAAGTATTGCACAACAACATCGAAATGGCAAGAAATTACGATATTAACAATACGTTCCTTGTGTTGATCAACTGTATGCCACTGGTATATCTGTAAAAGTCTGAGTCTAAGACTCTCATTTCACTCCATTTCCGGTTGGTCACATGTTCGGTGTGCGGTGAGGCTTTAGTGACAGCCTGTCAGTCAAAGTGAGGGAGCTTGGCGCCTTTTGTTAGCAGTGCAAGCCCACACTTGTGTGGTCCCCCATTTCAGCCAGCCCAGAATTGCCAACTTTAAGATGGCTTTTCTTTAACTGTGCATACAAAACGTTTGCATTTTAATGATGAAAGAAGAGCCGAGATCGCACGAGATTACTTATTTTTAACCAGGAAATAATGCGAGTGCAGCAAAGGTTTCTGTCAAAAATAGTCACAGATAAGCTTGCACAAGGAATAGCATATTTATATTAATCTTATTTAAATTACTGCACAGCTACTTTTAAGATAAGTTTTCATTAATGTGCAGCAAATGATGCTGACAAACAAACTTATTATTAATTAAAATAAAGAAAGTTCCGCTTGTATTGTAAATATATTAGGACTAAGAGAGAATTGAAAACCAAAAACCTTAAAGAAATTTGACTTTTTGTTTATGTGATGTTGTGAAGAGTCACTTTTTAAAATTGTAGTAGAATAGTTTAGAAAAGTAACTAATTTGAGATTGCTTGGATACTTTTAGGGTTTAACATCCACTCAATGGAGGAGTGGTGTGATATGACCTGTTCCCAACAGAGGAGTCATGACATCAGGCTCCAATTCCCACGAATGCTATAGGGTCTTAAAAATAGTAACAAAATACAAATCTGTATTTGGGCAGATGCGGAGATGAAGTGCGTGCCACCACGGATGGACGACACATATGTTTGCAATCCCAGGAATGGACATTCGAAGGGGAGAATTAAACAAGACGTGCATCTGCTTGGCCCAGCCTCTGCGGAGAGTTGTAGACGAGTCTCTGGGACCTACTTACCATGCTGGAAGGCTTTCAGAGGGATCCAGAAGAGGATGACTGAGTGGAAAAGGCCGTTCAGACAATGGGCCCAGAAGACCTGCAAAATAGGGGAGTGGGACCAAGGAGAAGGAGGAGAGATGGGGGGTTGGAGGCGGCAGGAGATTTTGAGAAGAGAGAAACACAGACGGAACAAAGCATGAGAAAAGGGTGTGGGGAGCTTCAGCCCACCAAGTGACCCCTGACCCGGGTCCTTTGTGCCAGCCCAGCACCAGGCTAAGTGGCGGTTTTGTCGGGGCCTCATCGCTCAATGGCCACCCCGCTGACAGACACGCTGTAGATCCTCTGTGTGTGTTATGGCAGAGAGCGACTGCTGAGTGTGTGTTCGGGACGTGAAAGACTAACTTCTGCTTTTAAATTCTTGTGGAGGGAATAAAAGGCAACTGTACAATAAAAGATGATGAATATGTCAACATTAATTTAGAAGCTCAAAGAAAAGCTAACAAAGGCTTTATTAGCCTTGAAACTTTACAGACGCAGAGTTCAAACAAGCGTTTCAGAAACACACATTGCGATACTGACAGGTCTGACAGAGATTAAACGGTTTTCAAGGTAATTATTAAGAGTCTGGAAAATAACCCCGTGGACCACAGTCTGCGTATGTATCCACGTTTGCAGACTGGCCGGGTTCTTGAAAAACATCAATACATCCACTCCCGAACCAACGTGTTTCACTTACATTATGCAACAGGCGAGCCAAACTAAACACTAATGGGCGATGTAGCATGAAACAGCCGTGAAATCCATTCTGCCAAAAAACTCTCCACATTGGTGCCCAGGTTTCCCCTCACTGACCCAGACATTGGTGCTACCTCTGAGATGTTAACAGCTGACCAGGGGAAACATAAACAGAACAAATCTCGCATTGGAATATTTGGCCTTTTCTTGAACATTGAGTCCTGGCAGAGATTATAGGACATTTACTTAAACCTTGACTTCTTATTTAAGCTAATGTCATCCTTTTTTTTTGTTAAAGTGAAGTGTGGTCTTTTTGTTCACTTCCAATGTAGCCTCGTGAATTTTTATTTTGTGTTCAACATTAGTTGAGATTTTGTTTTAAACTATAAAGGCATCTCTTTAATTCTGATAATAAATATCAACATTGTTATGGGTACGATTAAAAACAAACAAAAAACAAAAACATATTAACCATGGTTAACTACTCATTAATATGTTTATCAGAAGTAGAGCATACCTCTTGTTTTATTTCTTGTCACAATACTGTATTAATATTCAACAGCACTGTACAGATTTGTTTTGCTTATCATATTTATTAAGGTTAATTTATGATTTATTTTTATAATCAATTAACATGCAAATATATATGTCATTGGCGATTACATTTCCGGCAGCTAGATGGCAGCAGTCATTTTGTCCTCCAAAGCCAAAGGAACAATGAAATCCTGCGACATACTGTTGATGACTGAGAACGAGAGGATACAGTTGACCCCAGCAGCTTTTAAAGCTGATGTTTGAATGTTTTTTGGTATAAAAACAATTTAAAGCAGTTTGTCATTTGGTCTTCAAATTCTACAACGAAAAAGTTAATTACTCTGAAAATACTACAAATATATCCTAGTTACTACAGTATCTCAATACATCATAATATATTGTATTGTTGCCCCTGTATTGTGATAACTATCCCTAGGTTCTTGTCAAGGCAGACCCCTAATAAGAAGTTAATATCTAAATATATATCATTAGAAACTATCGAGGATGGTAACAAAGTATTCACTCTAAACAACACCCTAATGACTGATTATCAACAAAAAAAAAGTAATGAAGTAGTTTCTTTATAAATGACACAAATGTTTTCCACAATATAAAGTTGTTACTAAAACCTTTTGAAATGTTGAAAAAGGAGGCTGACCCGCCAAAAAAGGCGATTGTATACAAGTTCAACACAGAGTTTCTCTCACCTCAAACTCTCCTCTCATAAATCAATACAACGGCTTTAACTCACAAAGACTGTATCTATTGTGTACAAAAGGGCCAGACGTGCAGGAGGACCTGCATTAGGGGCCAAATTCCTGCTGGATTTTCTCGCCTCTGGCCAGCAGAGAGGGAAATATCTCAGGGAAAAGGAGAGTGGACAAGCCAGCAAAAACAACCTGCTGACTGGGAAGAGTCACTGAGGCCTTAGACTCAAACTGTGTATTGCATGCAGTTGTTAGCATTAATTGTAAACAAAGAACAAAAAGTCTTCTGTATTAGCACCTCATTTAGAAATCTGCACAGTGCCATGTGTTCCAGTAATTCATCAACAGAAGGCTCAGGTACAAGTTTCTGTCTGGTCTCGGGTGGGTTAAGCTGGACCTGACAGCACGGCTCTGAGAACAATCAGGATCTCACTTAAACAAATTGCATAATTTTCCGCAACAAATGCTGCTAGACAATAACAGCACACTCTGTGTGTTTCCCCCTTCAGCGGAGTCTTTCTGCTGCATCCCCCCGACCTCCAGGACCTTTCCTGACCCTGACCCCCATGGCCAATCGGGCTTTAATCCACCTCCACGCTGGCTAACTGGGTCACCACGCCTGTGAGGAGCCTACAGGACTCGGTGTGGAGAAATGAGGAGACGTCTTTATTACATTTCTGGGGGGAAAGTATACAAGAATGACCAGACAGAGGAGGTCAGGCCGGGCCAGGTCAGATTTGTCTACATCTGTCAAGTGAGAGTGAAAGGTGACGCGTCAGTCTCGAGCTCAAGGTGACAGCAAATACCTGTCTTTATGGTGATGAATGGTGGCGAGGACAGTTGTGATCCAAATAGCTAATGTCAATATAGAGCTGACAGACCATACATACTAAAAGTGCTAGAAGTGGTGAAATCAACACCTAGCTAATGATGCGATATTCAGCTACAGTTAAGTCTATTAGCAGCTTTAATTATAGATTGAAACAAATAAGGTTTTTTTTTTAAATTAAAGCATTATTAACTACTGAGAATTTTTTTTTTACTGAGATTTTAAATCGAGCTAAAGTCATAAAAAAGCTGGGCTGAAATCAATGCTAATGAACAAAGGCAACATTAAGATTGAGCTCCATCAAGTATAAGTCAGAATAAGTTAAAAATATAGAGCGGTACCATTAAAATAAAGTTTACCTTTGTGTTGAAGCCCATTGCATTCTGGGACGTTTTGTAGAGCTCTGGATACTTGAGCATGTTTTCTTTTCGGCAGGAGCGCTCAAATATTCCCAGGGTGAGGGGAGGGAGAGCTGTGAAGAGCTGGACAAACGGCAAACACAATCAATATATGAACTTATGGACACAACAAATAATGTCATTTCATCAATGTTCAACCAATGCAAAATTATTATTTGTCACATTTTGGCACTAAATATATCCATTATAAATTTAAATGAAAATACACAAATAAGAACTTTTTTTCCATTATGTTGCCTTCTACTTTTGGTATGCAAAACTTTTGGTTGACTAAACATCTGCCTAGCTCCTGACAAAGAGGCAGTTACTTAAGTCGGGCTTAAGACTCAAAAGTGTCGTAGCCACGTTGTTCTGCATTGCAGCTGCCTGGAGAAGGGAGCTGGTATTATGAGTCTGCAGGGGTATAGCGGATAAAGTGGATGTCAGTTTTCTACAGGGCCATCTGGACTGAAGGTCTTGTTGTAGGAGCCATAGGAGGATATGCACCACTGGACTCTTTTCTTATGCAGTCACACACACGAAGGTCTCCATTGTAGGGAGGATTCATCTCACTGCTTCCACTGCTTCCCACCCAACCAGAGGAATTCCTTTACTCACTTTTGATAAAGTCAAAGATGGTCACTTATATATACGAGGATGTAGCTCCTTTTAAAAATATATATCCTAGCCCTATTTTTTTATGATAAAATAAATGTATTTTCCATAAAATATTTAATAGTTTAAAATAATTTGTTTGTACTTTTTAACAATAACAATACAAATCATTGTAGCTAAGAGTTTGGCTTTTTTGTTATGTTCATCATGTTTTGAGATCTTGTGATAACATACCTTATTATTTTAAATGTTGTCGTTTGTCTGTTAATCAATATTGACTGATGGAACCTTCTATTCGTCACAAGGTAGGCATGGGAGCACCTTAATAATCCCCCAGACTAGCAGCTTGAGGTCGGATGAATAACTTTCTTGTCCTACAATTGTCTCGGAAGCATGCAAATCATGTTTCTCAAGATTATGAATTTGAAAATAAGAAAATAGGATAGGATTGGGGTCTCGTATAAAGGATAATGCATTACTTTATTACCTGCCAAATTATATCTATAATTTCGCTCCATTGAATTCAATCCTTGAATTACTTTCATAACAATGTTGTAATCTTTGTTTGGTAAATCAATAACCAAAAATACATTTGTCACATTCTTGCCAAATAAGGATCACAGGCATTCATTAGGAATGGGCGTGGGAGGGATGCCAGGGGGACTCGGCTCAATTATTTCACCACTCTTTTTCGAGCAATTGATCTTCTAGTTTCATGTCATGCTTGAGGGTGTTTGGGAAAAATACAGCACTTTAAAGCTCATAAATAAAGTAAGATGTGTGTTGAGGTTAGAAATGACAATTGAGAAATGGTGGAGGGTGGTCTTTAGGACCATGGGAACTTGTATCTTGGTCAGAGAGTGACGGGAGGTAAAAGTAAATCATACTCACCACATTGTACAAGCCGATGCACCAGCGCTCAAACAGAATCTGACCCGAGAAGCCATTGACGAATGCAAACCAGATCTGCAGGAGGAAAGTACCGAGTTAAGAATGGAAGCTACTCGACATGGTCACTGTGATGGATGATACATGACGATACTCTGTTCACTTAAGTGAGGTAAAAAGAAGCTGGATTTTGGTTCTGTTTCAACAAGTAATAAATGAAAGGCCAAAAGGTTAGATATAGTGAGCTGTAAGTTATTACGTTGGTTTAAAATGTTTCCTAGAAGGTGGTTTTTCAGAATAAAAAAAAAGTACCAAGTATTTTGGATTGTCTCACATGCTCAAGTGAGCTCAGAGCAGTTAAGCAGACAGGCGCAAGCATTGTGCGCCACCTCCGTGATGTAAAGTGTCTCAGTTTTTCATCATGGGATTTGCAACAAACATCTATCAAGTAGTTTCCTTCCTCCATCTACCTGAAGACATGTGGGTGACAGATGAGTTTGGTTTAAGGGCCGGAGCTGGGGTCTCGGGACTCTGAGTGATGGAGACTTTGATAGGACGTGTCAGGAGATGTTGAAAGTGGAAATGTGAAGCAGATGCTGAGCAGAGATTAAATTTATCACACTATCTTGATCCGTCACTCACAGCCAACTATTCTGACAGAGACCAGGTAGTCACACAAACAATACAAAAATGAAAATAGGGTGCAGTGTTGAGCTAGAATGTTATTGGGTTTAAAATACTTTTCTATATTTAAATAAAAAGATGAAAACAAACAAAACAGAAAATAAGGAATAAATACTGTTTTTAGACAAGCAAGGAAAGCATAAGGTTTCCACCTGAAACATAGCTTCAACTAGGGACCGATGTGTGTCCTATTTTTGCAAAATCTCCTGAACTTACAATGCTGCGATCAGCTGCATCTCTTACAGAGTACACACTTCTCATGATAGAGCTGCGTCTCACAGATTTTTCCGTTTTACATGGTCTCAAGGTATGTGCACAACACAGTTGGTAATGTGTAGAAGGTGTGAGGGCTATTTTAATGTGCCCCAAAAGTTATGGAATCACATGGACTGCCAAAAGATGGATGATGGATCCCAAGAATAATATTGGACCAAGTGACCCACATTAATGGTGGTAAGATATGCGTCCTCCTGAGAAGGGAGTTGTTGCAGTTCATGTTACTCTATAAGGCAGTAGAAAAAAAGATGGCAGATGATACTAGAGACTGTATAGATTTTTTTGGCTTTTTAAAAATATTTCACACCTAAAAACTCTCACACATACCTTTAATATATATTTGGATTCACAAAAAAAGCAGCAATAGAAGCAGTTTTTTGTTGTGGTTTTGGTCAACCACACATACAATGTCGCCGATTTAAAAATGCTACAAATAAAACCGCACATAATCAAGTCCTGGTGGCCGGTCGCTTTATATCCTGGCTCGGTCACGAATATCAAAAATTCCTCAACAATTTTCTGGGGTCTGGTGAGGGTCACAGCTGCTACCCATGCACAGAGCTGTCAAGGGACCATCAGGGCTGCTGAGTTTCAGCCAAACCTTTTCCCGCTTCATTTAACCTCATTATGAAGGCATGAACTGCTACAACTTCTCTGACGGGGACAAAAGCCCTTCTGGGGGCCCAACCTGCCATGTCCATGATGCCCACCAATACCAGTCTGGTGCTGGTATTCCATAGTGTGAGGGTATGCAGGAAAACAAATGTGCATAAGCCGACTCCCCCTCCTAATTCCCTCTGCCGACAGGGAAAAAGTGGGCACGTAAAGACCCAGACCATGTGCCCCCTTCTCTGCCACACCCACCCATTGAAGATCCCAAACCCCCTTCCATCAGGTGCACTCTACCATGACGTTATTCCTTTTATACGAGGGGCCTGTTTTGAAAGTGCTTCTGGTTGTAGACAATGCAGCCTGGTAACAATGAGGATCAGAAGAAGGTACAGTAGATCTGTTGGCACGCTGCAAATACATCTGATTCTTGGCTTGCTGATAAATACTTTGAGATGGCGTTGCCATGGGTGAAAAAAGGGAAAAAACGAAGGCAGGTTCAACCTGCTCAAGCAATGCTAACGAGAGGCTAGCGGGTAGGTCAAACTGCTGAATTAATTACAGCTCTGCTCAATAAGAGGCTCTGGACTGATTTATTGTTGTGCTAAGTTAAAAGGCTCCTATTCATAGAATGTGGTAACTGCTTCTGTGAGTATTTTGGCCTGGTCTGTGGGCTCCAAATAGATTCTCCTTCTTTCTCTCTCTCTCACCCATCTTTTGAGCGACAGATGCATTGATTTGCTCATTAGGGGAAGTACCCGGCTGGATTTTTCTTCCCCCTTTTCATCTCCTCATTGAGTGCCACTCAGCAAAAAGGGGTGTGGCTGGCCTCTCTCGCTGCATATCATGGAAAGAAAGATGGGGAACCAGGAGAATGGGGTTTTAAGAAAGGCGTGATTACTAGGTTACTTGCATATTTATCAATAATAATTGATTCCGCAGCCCTAGAACGCAGGAAATATCACGAATGAGGCAGGTCTGGGTTGGATGGAGTTTTAATGCTGCAAAAGAAGGAGCCATTGGATGAGAAACTGTTATGTATTGGACAAAAAAAATCTCAAGAAATGTAGTTAAAGGCAACTTCAGCCTCCGACTTACAAGGGCTCTAGAAATATTTTGTCCAGTTATAATGAAGAGCAACTGGTTTCTAAGCCACTGGCGTTCCTTTATTCATCTACAAAGACTCCTTGTAATAGGCGTCCTTGTAATTGCCTCGTAAATGCCACTTGTCCATCAACCCCCTCTGCAGCAATGTGTCAGTCATGATAAGTAGCCAGCTGCATCACCCGGTTCGTAATGAGTGCCTTTGATTGATGACCGCGGTCCAACTCAAAGCTTTTCACTGCGCGTTGTTAAGTTAAACTTGTAATGCATTACAGCATCTCAATAAAGTCATTAATCTAGATTACATTTCACAGGCTCTTGACCATATTGTTGAAAAATATTTGGGTAATTAGGACTGCCGTCTTTAATCAACGAGGCAGGCTTTAAGGATGATTAGCCGAGTCGCTTATCAGACTGATTAAAAACAGAGATGCACGATGTAATTGGAATAAGAAAAGAAAAAAAAGAAACATCAACCAAGCCAACATTAACAACAGAATGAAATAGTTCCAGCTGTTGGTCATCAAATAGAAGAGGGCATTTGCACTATTAACTGGTTCCTTTTCATTAAGACAACAGTATTTGTTTACAAGTTAAAACTAGAACGATTTTAGGACTATTTGACCTTAGACTGACTCAAAAAGATAACCCTTTTTAGATAAAGAAAATACTTCTGCTTCATGTAAGAAAGATTTTGTATCAGTTTCAATAAACTGCAGTGGTGAGGCTGAAGTAAAAAAAAAACCCAGAAAGTTTACCATCTCTGATTTTCAATTTAAACTTAAGATTTTAGATTCTTGCATATGATTTTGTGTTTTTAGATGTTGATGAATAGTTTTCACATGTCTTATGGCCATTTTTTTTACCTAAACTTCTGCCAAAATTCAGTTGGTGAAGGGTTTTCAATAGTTAAACTATATGAAGGTCACTTAACAGTCAATAAATGATTCAGGATAATGGCAGATAGCTCCCAGAAAAACTATGTTTCATGACAGGGTATCAAACTTGCCACACTCTGCAGAATAACAGCTTGTACATACAAGTGTCTTTGTTGGTAGTTCTTTCACAAACCAAACATTCTGAATTACATTCATATAATATACACGTTATTATGATGTAGCACAGCACATTGCATTTGCAATTTTTGTAGAAGGACTAGAGAACTGTAGTGTTTTGAAGAGAAGTTGCGGTTACAAACAGGAAAAATGGATAAACAATTTTGAATGGAATTCTGGCATTTGTGGAATGTGGAGAAAAAAAGGGTGTCAAGTTTTAATGTGGATGTTTTACTGAGGAACATCTTATCTTTGTTGAAAGCACAACAGATAAATAAACTAATAAAAGGGAGTTTCCTTTTCTTGGGAAAGATTCTCAAAAACGGTGACGTACAGAGGTCAAATATAAAAGTACAAATGATTCTAAAGTTTACAAACATTTTTCACGAATGTTAATGTTGGGATTATACTGTATAAACATGGCCTTCTTTCTTGTAAACAACTTCAAAATCAAAATCCACTTTGTCACTCTTTAAAAGGAGAAGAAAATCATTAATACACATTAGTATAAATTAGTTTTGGCAGAGGGATTTTGGAGACATTGTCTCAATGCTTCATTAGTTGTTTCGTTCTCCACTTGAATGCAGAAATCAGGGTTGTTGTTTTTCCTGATAATTGATGCTTAGACAGTTACTTTGAACCTCACTTATGAAAAAGAACCTGACTAAAAAGTTTATGTTGCAGCAGAAACGATGAAAGAAAATGCTGTTTAGACATTTAATGTCAAATTTCAAGTCCAGGGTGGAATTACTACGTTATCTTCACAGTGAAGGTGGACAGATCTCCAGAATAAAACACCTACTAAGGAGGGGTCAGTTTGTTATTGAAATAGTTTTACCTCTGAGTCATCTAAGCAGGATGTACAAAAGGCAAATTATCATTGAACTAATTAATATCTACTCATAAAAATATTAAAATACTAATGCTTATAAGTTATTTGTTTAAGCCTTGTACAGTTATCAATGTGTCGTTTGGTACAGTGTTTTAAAAAAATAATATAATACCTACTCCTAAGTCTGAGACAATACTGCAAAAGCAAATCCAGGCTGTCAAGTTCTCGGGTTGTGGATCAAAACGAGGGAACACTGCAACTGATAAAGCTGCTGATAGGAAGCACTTAACCTGTCTGGTCATTCCTGTTTAGGCTTTGAACTTGCAATCAGTGGCTGGTCTGGAATCTGTCATCTACTGTCAAAGTCAACACACGGACATTGAACGCAATTTATCTTCATCCCAAGGGTTGTCAAGGTTTGATAGAAAATGGGAAGACGTTGCATTTGCATGTATTATCTGCTGAGGCTTTCAAGTTCTTTATATTTATATTCTAGCCTGTTTTTTGATGATTTCTTTCACATGGACACCATATTTTATTTGTTGATGTAATATCAAATGTAATGTAACTCTTAACCTCCTATTAATGTTTTCAGATTTAAGCAACATTCAGATCGTGCCAAAAAAAGATAGAAACCATGACTACTTGAACAAGCTTCACCTTTAGTACCTCTTGAAAGTGTTGCAAAAAACTACACACTTTTTCTAGTAGGCAAACTTCAAACTCGTAGGCGTTCACATTGTTCCTACGAGTAACATTACCCCAAGTTTAAGAAACTCCAACAGACCAAAGTAGCAGCTGGATCACTTTAAATCAAGGTTAGTTGGAAGTATCTAACCCTGAGTAATGGTTTGACGTACCTCGATGATGTAGAGGACGATATTCTTGTAAAAGCAGTAGAGGATGCACTTGGACACTCGGTCGAAGTTCCAGGCTCCATGGACGAGCAGCAGATTCTTCAAGTATTTGAACTGTGTGGGAGGAAAAAACATCAAGATAAATGAACAGTGGACATCTGTGTACAGTCCACTCACTGATGGATCTCCACTATTAGGGATCAGGGCTGGAACAACTGGATTAAAAGCATCAGTGGCCTTTTGTCTTTTCTGAGCACAGAGATAAAGGACTAATGGTGCATTGAAGCCAGATCTCTGACTAAAGCATTCCAGGAACTTCAAGTGTGTAAGACCCAAACCCTGGGCTGCTAAAAATGAAGTAATTCATATAGGGTAGTGGTCTCTGGAGAGTTCAGCCTAACAGTTAAATTGCTTTATAATTATCCTGCGATAAGGGGCCTGTGGTAAATTTGAAATTACAGTGCAATTTCTGACTGATAATTGTGATTACACTCGAGCTGAACATAGTGGTGAGGCTTTCATCTATGGCTGCCAGAAAAGACAAAACAAAATCTCACCACATTGGCCAAAGTGCTGCTATGTGACAAAAATGGATTTTCCTTGAAACGTAAGGGAAATAAAGTTTAAGGTTTAAAAACTTTGCCCCCATTTAACACTTTTTGTGTGTCTTATGCTACCGCTCGCCCTGGAGAATGGAGGACTGTGGAAGCTCTTTCTAGAATCTTCAAAATCTTCAAATCAGTACCAGAACACAGCTGATGACAGACAGAGAACAGACGCCAGAAGATAAACCCGAACATGCTAAATTCTACTCTTTAGAAAGAGCCGGCTGATAATCCGGGTGAGTCATCTGAAACGTTTAAGCATTAATTTATGTAGGGCAATCAGGTTAACAAAACAAAGTACACACACTCGCACAGTTTCCAGGATTCATCTGAACATCCAGACAGCAAATTACAGCAAATGTACCGTTAAAAACCCAAGGCAATCAAATAAAGCAGCAGAACCTAAAAAGACCTTCCCGGCATAATGTGCACAGAAGGAGGAAAGGAAAATCACCAAGAAAATCCGGGAAGATTCTATGTGTAAAGCCTTTTGTCAAGTTAACGAAGGAGTTTCATCTTATGTTATGCTTGAACTTAAAACAAACACAACGCAAAATTTATTTACGTTACAGCATTACGTTTAATTTGTATTTACACTTTTTTTACATTACTAAATAATTTTAAAATCTAAGCAGCAAGTTTCAATTAATCCTCTTATTCAAAAAATCTTAAGAATATATATTTTTTAACCGTTTCCCAGATTATCCAAACGATAATCATGCGTTCATGTTTACCTCAATTATTGAATCGATAAAATCAATACATTCATTTGCAGGAAAGGACATTTGTAGCCAACCAATTGTGTCATCGATAAAACCAGGTTTGTTAATCTCAATGATGAAAAATGAATTATGATATTTAACTTCAATTTTAATGTCCTCACTGAAAAATGCATTACCAATTTTTCACACACTTCAAAAAGGGCTTAGATTTAACAGTATGAAATCGGTCATAAACGGTGGATGTTGTGATTCTGTGATCTTCCACATGGGAGGTTCCAATGCCTCAGGATAGAGGATCAGGAACGCACCACAACACCACAAAGTGCTATCAAATATCTCTCCAGCGTGTATGTTTGTGTTTAAGTTGCTGTGTGGAGATATCAGCAGGTGGGTTTTAGCAATGCCTCATACTGGTTGTACAGGTGTAGCTACTTCGGTGTAAGAGGTGAATCCGATGTAGAAAGAGGTTCTTTTGTTGCTTTAAACAATGTCTGAGCTATCAGTGACACAGATTACACTTGGGGGGACAATGAGGACAGAAGAATTAAAGCGTCAATCCAAAGTTGCCAGGCTGTAAAATTGAGGACTCACACTTTCATAGAAGATGCAATTGCTTTTGTGTAGCAACACAAGTGTTATAATTTAACATGTCAAGGAATCCGGCAGGTGGGAAAAATGGTTTGTGGAATACGGTAGAGAAGTGATGAATAAATGCAGAGGAATATGAATGTAGAGCACCCAGAACCAAATAGATATTCACGTTGATAGAACACAATTAAATGAGACCATGTTGGATTTTTAAACCCTTCATGCTTGCCGTGCTCACCTGGGCGATGGAATAGTCGGACGAGTTTGCCGCCTGCAGACCCTCGTTGCCAGAGATCCCAACCCCAACATGTGCAGTCTGTATCATCCCGACGTCGTTGGCACCGTCGCCAATTGCCAAGGTTATGACCTTCACCTGTTTCTTCACCATCTCCACCACATCAGACTTCTGAAGAGGAGAAACTCTGGAACAAAAACATCAAAAAAACTTGACTTTCGCAAAAAAAAACAATTGTATAGTTGAGATTTATAAAATATGTATTAAAAATACTTAAATAAAACGTTTCAAGCTTTATTTGTAGTGTGAGTTTATTCCATCTGCATCTCTGCTTGAAGACAAAAAAAAATCTTTCAACAGAATAATCTGTTCCCGACATCCCAAAAGTGTTACTGAGGGGTGCATAAAATAACAACGCCTTAAAGACTTGAGACAAAGATCCCTCCTGATCAGAGTTCACTCAGAGGGACAGACGTTCCACACCAAGTGAACACCCATAAACTAAATACAGGAGTAATTTTTGTGAATCAACCGGTGAAAGCTCAGGCTGTCTAATACCCTCCAGTAGCACTTGCTGTGATTTATCATAACACAATTGTTGAATTTTCACCAGCCAGTGAAGTATCACATGTCTGTTTCTATACCAGACTTTTAGCGAGCAGGATGTCAATCTGAGACGGGGTGAACCCCTCAATGCCCTTTTGACCAAGTAACTGGCGGAGAAGTGAGAGGAGGAACGTGCTAATGGAGCTGCATTATTCATGATTCCAAACAATGTTTTTTCTTCATATTTCCCTACATTACAGACCTCCAAATGGGTTTAGGAAATTGGAAAAACATTAGCAGGTTGGTGCATGCATTAATGATTCTGGGCTATACACTGACATTTTCATTTTTCAATAACAACTCTACCTAGGTTTGGGTTCATTATGATTCAATATGAATATTGTTAAATCTATTGAAGCATTTGAAGAGACTAAAAGCAAAAATTAATTTTATAAACTAAAGAAAAAGCACCACTGTCACATAGAGGAAGCTCTTTTAAAAGAAAATCTTCTCGAGTTTTACGTCTCCGGTCTTCTTTCTTATCCTCTACCCTGTGAACTTGCAGGGTCCATTAGGTGTAACTAATGACTGGGACATGGCGGTGACACAGCTTGTAAATCTCTTCTTTACAAGGCCTCAAACTTGACTCGGTCCCCTCAGAGACACAAAGTCTTGAACCTTCAGACACGGGAGCTTCCTCTCGCCTCTCTGAGCTGCAAAGGTTAATGGAAAGTGCAGACCCTCTCCGGAGACTTGGCAGTTAAAAGTTGCGAAGAACTTAATGTCTATATTATCTGAGAAAAATGTGTTTTTATTCGTCTCCTGGCGCCTATAAGTGACAATATGGTAAAAACAGATGAGTGATAATGCGTGTAAAAGAGATGATGTAAGGGTGGCACCTGAGCGTCTGCTGTTTTTGTGAAGACAAGGTGACGACCTCTGACCCAGTCATGGTTCATTGACTTCTTAAGTACTTACGGTGTTTTTGTGGCCCCCAGTAGGTCAATGGTGACCCCTCATTTATTAGTTTTAATTTACAACCCAGACACCCCTAAATATCTCTGAGGGAAAAGTCGCTGACCCTTTAGTGCTCTAGACCCGGGGGCCAAATCTGGCCCGCCAGGTAACTTTAAATGGCTCGCTTGAGAAGTCATAGATTCTTAATCAAAGTAGATGAATGATTATCGTGTTGATATGGTGATAAGATAAAAGCTGGAGGCTTTCAACGACAGTAAAACTGATGCAGGTACTCGGTAAAACGGCCAAAAATGATGGTTAAAATTAATGTAGCCTCCCAAAAATGAAAAGACAATCACAATCAGACTCAGACTTCCTAATACAGTTGGCCCCTTGTGGAGGTTGACACCCTTGCTCTAGCAGGACATTACAATGTGTAATATTTTTTATTTTTGTGCTTAAACCAGAATAGGTCAAATAAAGTTGAGCTGCAACCACTAACATAAATCATGGTTTCTTCATTGCTGTCGCTTTAACCCTTAAAAAGGTTTATTATTACTTTGATTAGAAGGAAGAAATACACCAAATTATTATTTATTATAGAGTTTAAAATCACCTAAAAGGGCTCATGGTATTCGAAAGCATTTCCAGTAGTGATGGGTTGATGATTCAAAACGCTACTAGAAGACACATTTTGCTCTACAATCTTTGGCTTTAAATCATTAATTAAATGAAACCTCAATTAATTTTCTTAACCTACAGCTACATGAAAACTCATCAACTTATAACTAGTGTCAAGTACCTTCACTCCATTGCTGACTATTGTCAAGGATTTAGTTGTCATTTTGAAAAACATCTGCTTAGGAGGTCTGTGAGTGTCCATCTGACCACTAAACTGCTTTACAGCAGAGACAGTCTTCATAAGACGCAGGAGGACAAATCAAGAAACTGACACAACATAATAGTCTTCCTCTTGTTTTGTATGCATGTGTGTATGTAGTAACAAAGATTACATGACATTGCAGTTACACTGGGAAAAAACATATTCAATGTTATTCTACAGTATAAACTATTTCAATGGTTCTGTATTGGTCCTTTAAGATCTTACCTGCAGCATATGACAGCTTTACACGACAGGGCCAGATCCAGAAAGTACTGCCGGACTCCAAACGTGAGAGCATATTTAAGAGTCTTCCCGTCGATGATGAGAGCAAAGTCATTCTCCTTGTGTAGAGCATCACCCAGCATTCCACAGTGGTGACTTAGAGTTTCTCTGGTTCTCTGGCCAAAAACAAAAAAATATCATGGTTAATTATAAAGATAAGTTGTGGAACAACAACAAGAGCATCAGCAATTCATAATTGATAACACTGATCAGTTATGTTCAGAAGATTACTCTTTATTTGAACCAACTTAGGTCACGAAACAACAAACAGAAAAAATCATATCTGGGATTAAAAAGATACACAATGAACACAATATCATACACGGTTAAAGAATTCTTTCCATCTGTCTGCTGTGCGCATAATGAATATTGTTTAATTAAATTGAATGTATTTTCTTTTCTTTTCATTTATTGATTATTTATTTTAGTAATTTTATGTTGCCACCAGAAAAATTGGTTGTGTTTACAACACTGGTAATACATTTTTTCTGATTCTGATTATCTACCCACTTTTTACAGTACCTTATTTTTTCCAGTTTGTGTCTGTAAAGCTAAGTATAGTACTTTGTATATGTAAGTTATTGTTACTCATCACATTTTTTTTTAACTGAGAACCAAATATTGTCATTTCTTTAGTTGTCAGGCACAGAATGTATCTCATTCTTACTATTGCTTCTAATAGTGAAAATATCTCCACTGTCTCTAACAACTTGTGCTTAATATCCGCCAAGGATTCCGTCACCTCTTGATATACCTCAAGTTTTTTTTATTTTTGCCTCTTGTCTTTTTCCACTTCTTGAATCTTCTCTTTCAGTGGTGAGAGATTCTATTGTGTACTGCCGTGTGGAATGTTTTGCCTTTAGTTGATGACTTTGTGTGGTCATTTAATGTGGTAATATCTTCTTCTATGTCCTTTTCAACTTATTCATTTTATCTAGGATGTTGTCATCCATTTAATAACTCCTTCTTATCTTCCTTCATACGGTTTATTTATCCGTGCACAAAGAGATGTGTTCTGTGAAGTTCTTCTGTATTAGCTCAGACTTTTCCACCACTATCTGCTCTAATTTTTTAACACTTTTCTTTGGTGTCATTACATCAGCATACACAAAACCCCTCCTCTTCCTTAAGTTCCTAATGATTTACTCCATAAATGCGACCGGGTTAAAATGAAATTGATTCCTAAAGGCTCCCAGAAAACACATTTCTTGGGTTCTATTTGTTGTTTCTTCTTATATTTCAGCACTGACAGACCCTTGGCTGTTTTTGGCAGAAATGCTTTTAATGTACAATAAATTGAATGTTAGAATGCAAAGTGCAGACCAAATGAAATAAAATTTAGACAGCAAAGACGTCTGCGAAGGTTCATGTAAATACACAGTGTGAAATAAATCTCCACTAAAACGTAATGGGCCATGCTTCATAGCTCCACCAAAGTCCACTGAGTTTGGCGAGGTGACTCTTGCACAATCAGACAGAAAAATAAACCAGACATAACTCAGCTGCTCGGGCGAGTGAGATGATTGATGTTTGACCACTAAAGTTTCAGCCAACGTCTCCTCCTGTCAGTCCAATTCGTCTTGGAAACTAGTGGAACGTTTTCATGTTCATGTTACAACAATAACTTCCAAAACCATTTACAAACTAAATATTAACCATGATTTAAAATCTAAAATGGCGAGCTAACCTCTTTTCAGGCAGCAGATTGACAGAGAGGAGATTATTTTGCATTTATTGTGCTCAGTGTGTTTAAGAAAGTCAGCAGTAAGTGACAAGTAAATTGAGAATAGGTAGTTACTGTATGTTTTTCATTGTTTTCATTCTCTTGTCATACAAATGGCAAAACTGTTCCAATACAATTCTCAATATGTGCCCATAATATATACAATACATAAATATAGCAAAATAAAAGTATTAACATGATTTATAGAAAAAAACACTCACTTGTTTGTAAGTATATCAACTGAAGTGTATTATTAGTATGTATTTATACTTTCCAATTCTCCAAAATCATCACAAACAATGAATGTTTTAAGGTTTAATGTATAACATTATCAGATACTTTATATTTAAACATAACTTATTAAAATGTTTAGGATTTTAAAATTGTTTTATGTGCACATATGTTATCTAAGGTAACAGCACTCCCAATTGAAGCTATACTTGAACAAAAATGCAGCTTTCTCTATATGATGAAACAATGTGAGGGTGGGAAAAAGACTTGCCAACAAGCAGCTAAAATCATTAGGATTTAATACTAACAGGAATAAATCCAACTTGGATTAAAGGCCCTGATGTGTCAGAGACGTCAGATCACACCTGAGGGACTGCGCAACATTCACTTGGCACAACAAAACCCCAGCTTAAAGGAAATATTTGGAGAAAGAGGCTTTTCGCAAAGTGAGAGGCGAAAAGCGAGAAGAGCGAGATGATGGATTAATAGAAGAGAGAAACAGAGTGAGAGGACACATGTAGAAAGCAGCTGCGAAGGCTTAGCCGTCATGATGGGGTCTGTAAAAAAGCACGGTATCAAAAGTAATGAGACGGAGTATGGGCTGGTTTCTTAGAACAATGAAGGGGAAGAAGAATTGAGGTTTGTGATCAAAAACCACATGCAAATAATGATAAAAATGACAATAATAGTAATAATTGTTGTTATCATCGTCTTTCTCATTCTAACTATTGCATTGACAACCATTTCCATGTCAAACCAAGGCCAGACAAGGATAATCATATTTACAGTACGTGCACAAAATCCCAAACTAAATTGTTATTTAACATTATTTATCAATTAATAATGTGGTATTCAGAAAATCAGCCCTTCTTCATGATTCTTTTTCAAATACACTATTTCATAAAAGTCTTTTGAGTTTTCAAATCCTAACTTTGACATTTAAAAGACATGTGCAGAAAATTGGTAACCAGTACAAAGCAAATCTTTGTTATTTGAATCACCATATAGCTGATCAACTTTGAGGGATCATGAAACATCTAAAAAGCTCAAATTACATTTAGAATTTTAGAAATTTGGGTATTTCATTTGCTGAAAATTGCTTAATACTTTTTGTGATAACTTATTTTGGATCTTTTAAAACATTTGTGAATATGATTGAAAAATACATAATGAAAACAAAAAAGTAGAATTTAAGAATGAGAAATGAAACCATTTCAGAAATATAATTGAATTAAAACTGTGATATCTTTTATAATGAAGTTTTAAACTTTTGAGGACCAAAATTGTAAAAAAGGAGGTTTGAAAAACAAAAGTTAAAAAAATGTAAATGTTAAAAGCAAAATTAAACGAACGTCACATGATCTTTCTTAAATAAAAATAATATTATAAAAGCTGATTAAAATTGGATTATTTATGAACTGGCACTCATTTTTTTTTTTTTTTAACTTCCCATAATTACGTAGACTATTCTCCAGGATTGACAGGATTGTGCAGAGGATGCAGGTAGGGGGAATAAACAGTGTGTGGTAAATCCATCCATCAGACAGTGTGATAAACAAAGCTGGGCAGCCATTTCCTCCTAATTTCACGTTGGTGTTTAAGCACTAATGCTGCACGTCTTCTTGTTATGGCTACAATGGCCAGTTTAGCATACGTGACCAGCTAGTGTTTGGTTTTGGAACGGGTGTGAGGCGTCCGTTCAGAAATCCACTTGAGTTCCCATAAAGACTGAGCGCCATTGTTGACACAGCCCTTGAGTGATATTGCTAACAGGTCGTGACACTCGTGATGTGGAATCTGGACACTAATGCCATCATTTGTCTCAAAGTGAAAGGCAGAGGAAAAAGCAAGAGTTCGACTCCGAGGAAACAAGCATTCCTCGAATACATTATCGTGCAAAAAACATTAGGCCGCAGTGATTTATTTCCCTCATCAATGTTTCTACCATTTCTAATTAAAGTGTAGAATAAAATCAGATTATAATGAGCCTCATTTATTTGTGACTGTGCCCAAAGTGAGACTAATACATCAGCGACTCGACCATGACCGATGACGCAATAAGCAGTCTAGGAGACAGCTGCTCTCCATGACATCATAGTGGTAGGGAGACCAAAGATGCACTTTTTCGAGGGAAAACTATGAAAGAATAGACGCTGAAATAGTTAGACCGAACTCAGGCTCTGGGGCCAAATATGGCCCACCAGGTCACTTTACGTGACCTGACTTTAACCACAGAAACATTTTACAATCAGCGTTTAATAAATGAAATAAAGAATTTAAGTTTGAACTCAAAACATCAGCACTTGTATGATGAGGTTTAAGATGATATTTTTTCCTAATTACAGGCGTGATACTATTTAGATCAAAGGCGAACGCACCACTACCATAAAGTAATGCTAACTATAGAAGCACTATAACACCATTTTGGTTGCTCATTTCTTTTGTACATGTCTTTGTTTGAAAGGCGCTTTATTTCGAAGAACTTACATAAACCCATTAAGATGAGTGGTACTTCAATTTTACAACATGTATTTTATTATAATTTCCTGTGATATCAGAATTATTTTGAATCCCATTTGTCAGTGAAGGGTTCCACCTACTAGGAATGTGCTTTGGTACAGTTGAGCAACATTAAACGTGAGAAATGTAATCTTAAACATAAATCAAATTCCAATTGAACTATTTACATGGTGCAGAGAACAATTATGGAAGACTATTAAGTGAATGTTTGTGTCTGCTTTGAGTGCTTTGACCAGGTTCAACATTTTTAAAATAGCTTTTATAGTAGAACAACAATATTGACAGTATAATGGGGAGTCAAGCCTGAATACTAGCCCCTTCCGGCTGATTGTTTACTCACTCACTTATGAAAAGTACTGCTAGTTTCCCAAAGAGATACTATCAGAAACATAATATACGATTACTTGAAGTGGAATTGCTTCTTCTTTGATGATGATTCTTTGAGTTCACCCCTAAGAAGGTTGAAGATGAAGACAATCACTGTAGTCTGGGAACACATGAGCGTTAGAATTTGGGCGCTCAGATTTGCAAACGCCCTGTGCTCCGTTTCACACCCTGGTGCTGCCGAGCACTCTGCTGCTGCTCAGAGGGTCCCTGCTCCACTTCCCCCTCTTTAGCGTTTCAACAAACCACCCTATGTAAGCATCTGCTCAACCACACAAGAACGAGAGTTGACATTTCAAAGTGCTGGACTGCGTGCTGTACCGAAACCAAATTTTTTACCTCGGTCTCCATTTATCACGCCAAAACGACTGGCTGACAGAACGAAGGCTGTCCGTCATCGCCGCCCTCCAACGCCCTCCCCCCTCTGCCACCCGTGACACGCCGCTCTGACCTATACGACCCTTCTTGTTTTTCAAAGTGAAACCCAGTCCCTGACATCTGCGGCTCATCTTCAAGTTGGATGCGAGGAGACCCGCTCGCTTCAACAACAGACAAGGCCTTCCAGCCGAGGGTTAACAGACGTATTAACCGCTGGCTCTCCTCCACCACTGAGAGATGGACTCGAGGCTTAGGCAGCTGGTTCTTCAGAAATAAGAGCTTCATCTTGAATTCATTTAACAGTTGGTTTTAAATAAGTATTCACATTATACCTTATACAATGAAATTCTTGTTTGTTTTGATGCTTCAAAAAAGGAAAAAAGGGGTAAATACTCACATCAAGTGTATCCTCATTTATGACCAGCATGCCCATGTTCTTGGTCAAGAGTTTGCAGGAATGTCCTGTGTTCAGAAGAAGACATGAATAAGTCACATTGAGTTTAATGGCAATATTCTTAATCAAAACACACGGAGGACAAAACGTATTAACACCAGAAATATCAGCAGTTACCTCAGACTGATATTAAATGCCTCATCACAGGAGTGTCTTAAGGCCCCGGGGCCAAATCTGGCCCTCCAAGTGATTTTATGTGGCGCCTAGGGTGGTTTACTCATAATCAAAGTAGATCAATGTTATCATGACCTATGAAGACGTCAGTGTTTAATATAGGATAAGGAACAAAGAGGATAAAATGAAGAGTTTCACAATCAAACGAATACTTTCTGTCAAAGAAAGTGTAAATATACAATATTGTACTATATTATCCTATATTATTTATCATACTACATGATATTAATTTTACGGCCTGCGATTCAAACTACTTTGACCCCTTTTCGTGATTGAGTTCAACATTACTGTCTTAATAATAGTTACATTACTAGCAGGGTAAATGCTAACTTTGGAGTGATATTAAAAGATTAAAAGAGCAACCTTGGTACATGCGACAATGACGCTGTTAAGAATAGTCTTTTTTATAGCTACTAGTAGTAGCAGTGACTACTAGTGACTACAATGACTGAGCAGAAAAAGCCTGAGAACCCTAATCATGCACACAGACAAACTGTGGGAAACACAGATCGAACACATAGTTCTGCAACATGGTCAAGGTTAGCAATTAAAATGCTACAGCTCAGAGCCACTGTCCCAGCACATGAATAATGAGTTTGCTTTACAAGGGTCTGTTAGTTTCCTGTTTCAGTGCGCCGCTACAGCCATGAGTTACTCAGCACGCCTCTCCCGGGAGTGGTCTCGCTCCTCTGTCGGGACGGATGCTCAAGGGTCAGCGGCTGTAAAAAGGTGGCGGAGGGAGGCTCTTAGTTTCATGACTGAAGCCTTCAGTCAAAGTCTGCGGCGTGACCGCAGGAATATTTGTGGGCCTCAACACTTACAGAGAGTTTAATTTAAGGGGGCACCGCACGGCCTCGGTTGGGTGTTCACGTAGAGGTCCGTGAGATAACACCGTAAACATAAAACTACAGTTCATGGGATGGGGGGTATGCATGAAAAAAAGAGTGGGGGTTCCCGTCCCAGGAAGGATCGTAGTCTGGGTCTGCTGGATTGTTTTCTTAAGTGTAAAGGTGCAAACAGACAAAATTTGCCAATGTGTGGAAAATGTCTGTCTAACACTGTCTGGACCCCCCCTTCCCCTCCCACACAGGTCTGCTACCAACACAGCCCTTCCGCTCAACTTATTTACCTAAAGCTCATTTGAGTGTGGCCAACGTCTCCTATTTTATTTCAGGATTGAAGGTGAAATTCCTGCTTTTTTTCGTCCCAGGCGGAACTAAACATCGCTCCCACAGGAATCCAAGAATGTTTTCACAACGACACTCGTATCACAGCGCTCTCAGAAGTCGCAGCCAAACCTCAGAAAGCACTAAAGATGGACACCCGGCATTGTGGGAAGTTAAATATACCAGAAGCAGTGACTAAATTAGACAAGTGAAATTTCTTGGGACAATCTGTCACCACCCGATTAGCAGTCAAACTGTTTAAGTTTTAGGCCAGACGTATGTTTGTGTCTGCAACAATAGTTTAGTAGAGCAAAAACATTTATTTTAACAAGATTTTCAATTTCCAAAGAACCTCATATATCAATCAACCCATTTCAAATGTTTAGAAAGTCCTAAACACGTTTAAAAGAGGAAAGATTTACACGTGTTGACTTGAATTGCTGCCCGTTTCCAATCAGCCATTTGTTCCAGCACTAAGTTCAAAATTCAGGGTGGCACCATAACCCCCGGCTCTATGAAAGAGTAGCACGTTTTTTTTCTGAGATCCTCAGAGCTCACCAGACACAATAAAACTAATTTCAACCAAGTCATTTCTGTAACCTTATTTTTTTTGTACATTGGCACAACTAGAACTTTGCATTGACTGTAAACTTGAACCTGCATTTTTCAACATGGTAACACTAAACAAAGGTCTACAAACTATTTGAAATACATTGTATATCTTGAGTGTAAAAGTCTAGTTTACATTAGTTGCGTTTTGATTGTTAAAGCGCTTTGTGACCCTGGTCTCGAAAAGCGCTATATAAATAAATATTACTTACTTACTTACTTACTTACTTTACTGAAAATGTCCAGATCGCTTTTTTTGTTCTTTTATGACCATTTTTCTTTTACAAATAATAATAAAAAAGGATCATTTATTGGTTCTTCTAATAATAAGTTAAAATAAATAATGTAGAAACTTGCATCATTTTGATCAATGTCGAACCACATACATTTATTTGATTGCAAACATTATGATTGTATGTGGAGTATATATCATATCCGAGTATTTACTATCAATTTGTACTATCATTTTAGCTAGAAAAAGTCTCAAATAAAAACATAGATGTAACCAAAAACTATTACCAGAGTCTCATCGCTACTACAAGACCGACATAATAAGTTGTTATCAAAATAGTGAAAACTACTATCAGAAAAGTTTACTAAATCAAAAAATAAATATTCCGGTTAGGTTAATAGTTTTATATCAAATCAAATTTGGTTTAGAGTTTGTTTTTCTTCATTAATACTTCTACGTTTAAGGGTAGAAATAGCGATCAAACTGTAGAAAAACAAATTTATCTTTTGATTCAGCTCACTCTTTACCCAGAAGACAACAATAAAAAGTTGACAGGGCTTTGTGACTTACAAAAAAATCAAGGCAAAGAGAGACATGATCATCTTTTATTAAGGGTCAAAACCTGGAACCTGAAACTGCAAGTGTGACATTTTCCTGCAGATTAAATGAAACAAGGATATTAAACAGCCCACAGAGAACCACAAGCAACATTGACAGCTTGAATAGTGAAGCCACCTGTGCACTTGAAGGTTAACTGGAAATTGTAAATCACTTTAACTTTCAAAAACTGGGTACAAGCGAAGACTTTAAGAGGCACACACTGTGAGTAAGAGGAATTAATGACTGGGCACAGTGGAGTAGGTGGGAATTATTTGTGTTGGCCGTTAATCGGAACATGTCTCCACTTGGTTTCTTGTGGCCAAGATTAACATACGCTGTTTACCCGCTCGCCTGCTCTTTAGTCAGACATTCAGAGGATCGGGTTATTCAATAAGTCGAGGAGCTTTGCCTCTTACCTGTCGCGTACACAGAGCTCCCCTGGATAAACAGCTCTAGGCTCGGGGAGCAAGTCCCAGAGCAAACACAACACTCTGCTGAGGCAGCTGGTGTTGGTGATGCTTCTGCTCATATTATGACATGATAGTTGGACATCAGAAAAACCCAAGATCAATGTTGGTATACACAGTTCCTGCCATGGTTCTACAAGCAACCTGCCAGATTTGAATCCCACACGTGTGGAAGGAGCGAGGGTCATGCTGGTTTTTAGTATGTAAAGTCATTGCTACTCTTGGGTGGCTCTGACATCTAAAAATATCCTAAATGTTATAGATGAACCGTCTTTGAACAGAGAAACAGGGAACATCTTTCAGGTTGGAAAATTGTAAAAGGGAGAGTCAACATGGAAGAGGAATTTACATGGCGAAACTGGAGCTAGTAAACATTTTAAAATCATCTGAACTGAAAGAGATGATTCAGTGGAGCAGTGGTGCAACACAATATCCAGTTTTCTTAACAAGCAGTAATTTGTCACATCTCAGAGTTTAACCATCAGTCAGTGGCACCACGCGAGAGAAGAAATTGAGCCGTTTCAATCATTTACCTTCCTGATAAAATCTTCGGTGCGAAAACCCCCTAGAGGGGATCCAGAGATGTGAAAGGTGCCTGCTTGTGTACACGTGCATGTTATTCATGTCATGTCGGTGCAGGGCGCTCGTTCATCATTCAACATCACGTGACAGATGCAAGGGCCTGATATGTGTGACAGAGAAGCTTTTAAGTTGTCAGTGTTTTGTCTTGCTGGTGAATAATGATAAGAGTAAAGCACATTGATATTTATCATCGTTTTGTAGCCGTTCAAATTGCTACATACACTTGTCAAGAATAATAGTATTGTGTGTTCAATCATAACAACAAAACACATCTTCCACAGTACTGCTTGAAAATCAAACTCACCAATATTAATAGCCGTTTCCTGTTTGTCCCCGGTCAAGATCCAAATCTTAATATCGGCCTTCATCAGAGTCTCTATGGTTTCGGGCACTTTGTCCTGAAGTTTGTCCTCAATGGCTGTGGCCCCGAGCAGCTGCAGGTTCTACAGCAGAAAGAAAAAAGTTTAGAAATGTGAAGGGAATCTTTAGAGAACATATAGCAGGGGTGTAAAACTCAATCATACAGGAATCCAAAATCTTTTCACAAATGCTGTCGGAGGCCAAACTCAATTGTATTTAACAATATATAACTGTGATTTTTTCTTTCCACTCCTGGAGGCTCAAATTGATCAGTTTGACTCTGTTTCTTATCTTATTTTAAAGACACAGGTCCCCATATCAACATTAACATTAAACTACTTTAGATTCTTTAGCCATCTATCCCACAGGCCACATGAAAATGACCTTGCGAGCCAGATTTGGCCGCGGGGCCTTGAGTTTGACACATGTGATATATAAAGTCGATATGTTTCTTTCGGCCCAAAAGCTTCATTGGTAACCTAACGCACAATAAATACACAAGAATGTTCTGACGTGTCACATGTCAGAGCAACACTAGAGCCAGGATTGTGTCACTCACTCACCCCATGGATCTTTTCTCTCACCAGGTGCTTTTGTTTACGACCGAGAGAAAGCACAAGTGGCCTGAAAGGCTTTTGGAGCAGTTACACAGAACCTGCAAATACAATCTGAACCACATTTTAACTGACTTGGTGGTTCTTTTGAGCTCAAACGGGTCTAAAGTTTGACAAGTTCCAGAAGTATCCAGCAGCCGTGTTGACCTAAAAGCACTTTTGGAAGTTGAGTCTTTGCACTTCGGAATCGGAAAAGATGGAACATTTGGTCAGAAGAGGATCAGGCCGAACTCATGAACTGATTTAGAGTTTTGATGGGAGCCGTCAAGCTTGTCTGATTATTGGATTCAAATGTTCCAATCCCAGGCCAACAATAGATTATTTGCCTGCCGCACACTTGTTTTCCTCGACGTTCAGAATAGTGCAAGTAATCAAGGAAACACAGTCTGTCGGATAAAACTGATCTTTTAAGAAGAGAAAATTGCTATTTTTTCTACAGGGCAATGTTTTCCAAAACCATAATGACTTTATAACAGGACAGAAGTATGAAAGTTAACGAGTTGTAAAAGGAAACAAATCTGATTCAGAAAGTCAGATTCAATACTTCTATATACATACAATCTTACAATTAACTCGAGATAAAAACAAACAATATTGAATTAATACATAAGTCCAGTAATTAAGCTTAGCCCCACAGAATGGACTTGCATTTAAAGCAACACTTTTATTTATTTCCTATTCAATTTATTACCTGCACGTGGTCATTTGTTTGAGGAATAATAAAAGCAACTCAAGCAACTACTATATTTTGGTTAAAAAGCTTTATCATTTAAAACTACAACACAAAATAAAAAATGGGAAACAATACTATGTTTTGAGACAATCAGACAAAGGAAAGTTAAGTTGAATGTTTCCATTTATAAAAACGGTAATTCTATTTTAATATCATTTTTTATTTATTTAAAGTACATTTACTTTCAATTTGTGTTTTATTTTAGACCCGTTTGTACGTACTGGACATTTTTCTAAAATACTCAGATTATTTGTTCCGTTAGCAAAGATGGAATTCGTGTGATACCTGGTTAAACCTCAGAGCAACTCTACAGCGCCACCCTGTGGCTAATCATACATGTTCATCTTCCAAATGATCCAAAAAGAGAGAAAACTGAACTGCTGGTGATGTCCGTGCCACACTCCTAGGCATTAAGCATGGAACATTACATATTCCCTCTTGAATGCTTATATGTATATTTCATGTTTGATCGCTTCCATTTATTTTGGGCGGTTGGCTGCAGAAACGGAGAACAGGCCAAGTGGTTGATTTATGGCTGTGGCTTCCTGTGTTTGACTGGTGTTTCCACATGGACCCACCTCACTGAAAACCTCCCACCTGCTGGCTAAAGACTCAGAAATTCCTCTTCATATATGAGGTTAAGTTACACAGGTGCGGTCAAGTGTAACACAGACCAGTCCTGCCAGAGCTAACTGCCCCAAAAAGGCATTTCTTACAGTGGCTTAAATCAACAACATGGTTTGATGAATCTTCACAATTCCAGAAATGTAAAGAGCTCACCTTCTCGATGAGCTCATAGCTTTCCTCTAGTTTGAGAGCTCTGTTCTGGAGGGAAGTGGCGGCTCTATGGTGGACTTCCAGCCACTGCTGGTAGGAAGACTCGCTGATGTCGGCTACCGCGAAGCACAATGTTCGGAGACCTGGAGGAGAAAGAAAAACTTACATGGGCAAGACAAATCCTGAACACCTATTGAGTTTCGGCTTTTCCGGTTGGAAAGTCAAATATATAACATTCATGTTTTAATTATGCACGTTTGTTTTTTCAAGATTTGTGTAGCACATTGCAGTTGGGTTTTGTATAATTAAAACTGTATAAAATAAACTGTAGTTAGATGTTGCAGGCAGCAACTAACTAGATTAAAAAAAAAGAAAGAAGTATTGTCCTCGGGGGAAATACATTTAAAAAAAATTATAAATATACAGTTTGTTAAAGAAATCAGAGAAGAAAAAACTAAAGAATTATTATCATTATCTTTGGAATAAAGATACAGTATGTAGACAATCCTGTTTTGTAAACACAGCGCAGAATTTGTTTGTGGTCATGACAGTATAGGATACAATTAATTTAATATATATGAATGAAACAAAACAAGAAGAATAAAATACAATTTAAATAATAATAATAATAATTGAAATGTTATCTTATACAGAAATGGAAAACAAACCGTATGTATGTACAGTACATGTACAGCAACATTTCATCTTGGTAATAGAAAAATAATAATAAGTGTTGACCACTTCTTTGTGTTTAATTTACTCTTTCAATGGCCTCTCATGGCAGGGCAGTGAAATCTGTGCCGTTGTTACGCACTTGTGTTGTGGACGTGCAAGTATTATTACTTTTAAGCTTATGTTTGAAAATATTTTGCAACATATATTCATGTCTTTAAACATTATATTTATATTCAACACAAGTTCAACAAAGATGTTTAAAGCAAAAATTCTGGTGCGTTGCCTGAAAATAACATTTTCCATCAGAATTTTGCCGTACGATGTCAAGGCTTTACACCAGCATATACACTGCAAGTTACAAGAGAATATTTTCCTTCTCAAGGGAATCACGTACTTGTTTCAAAATAACACACATGTATAATTCAAACGCTGTCCTGAATGCTATTTTTAGCCCACATCACAAATTCCCAATGACATCATTATGCTCATGTTCCACAAGGGGGCAGCAGGAACACAGAGATACAACAACGTCGTGCTGCAGTCAATTTCCGCTCCACTGCTTCAGGCTCTCACACGTCTGCCCTCATTTAATACAATGTATATCTACAGGACAAACAAGTGAAACTTAAACAAGCTAGTATTTTTTCACAAAACAGTGGTCTTAATAAAGGTGTATCTAATTCGTAGTGATCATGATAAATCCTGAATGCTTTTGATAGACAGGGGGCGGTATTGATCCACTCACCTTCGGTGGCAAACTGCTCCAGGTGTTTGAGTGTAATCTCTTTGTACCTCGAACTGTCTGCCAGACGGTCATAGATCACGGTGTCCTGAGGTGAAACAGACACCCGTTGAGCGATCGGACAAAAAAATATTACACACTTTCGGTTTCAACTGGGATGGAACACCAGAACCTTCGGGCTGTTTGTACTGAAGCAGTCACACGGTTAATGTGCTGCTGTGGGGGATGTTTTCCTTAATACGCACATAATGACATTATTTTGGGGGAAACATTCATTTCCAGCAATGATTGGAAATCCATGCTAATTCTGGAATTATGAGCGGTTGCGATGCAGCGGGAGAAAAAGATTCCTGACTGAGGCGAGAGACAGCGAGGGGTGGAGGGGAATCTTTTCACGCTGTGTATGTGTGTGCCATGATGGTGATGGGCTGTCATGCGTTGCCATGGAGAGAGACCGACACTCACAGCTCCTTTGCAGTAAAGGCGGATCTTCCCAGATGGGGTGCGCATGATGACTGACATTCTTTTCCTGGTGCTGAAATGGAAAGGCACATAAAGGAAAAAGAATAAGAAAAAAAAAAAGATGAATTGAACCGTCTTCAAAAGATTCATCAAATAACAAGCTAATGATACCGTTTACTGGAGCATGTAGCTATGACTTCACAAGGGGCAAATTATTTTTAATAAAATAGCAAATTGTGTCAATAAGAAAGAGCTTTAAATCCACTGTAAATGATCATATTCTCAGTTAACTTGTTCACCAAAGGAACTTCATAAATGATAGAAAAACAGTCATAGTACAATATACAGAATACCTTGTAAACTCTAGAACATGAAGAAGTTCGTATTTCTCCTCTTTACCGATCTAAAACAGAGAAAGAGACAACCATCAACCCCCCGACAAAAAATACCAGTTCCAAGTGGCAGCAGGAGCCACTTTGACTACCACGTTAATTACAATTTCAATATGTTTATCAGCGGAGCTGGTGGCGGGAGAATAACAAGGTAGGATTCAATTAACTCCTTTAATTGTAGGACGCGGACGGTACGAGACTTGGTGATTAGGCTGATGCTGGTGAAGGCTTTATAAAGCTTCGAGAAGCCCATCTAAGAGACGAGAGGGTTGGAGGGCCAAAGAGGAGTAATGAAAGCAGCCTCGGTCGTCAGGTTAGCTAATTATGGAAACAGCGAGATGAGCGACCTAAGCCGAACAGTGGAGGCGCCACAGCAGGTCATCACTGCCGCTTCCAATTAGAATTCCACTCGTTAATTCATTTTTCAAGGGCATTTGATGGATTTGAAAACCAAACAACGTTCAATAAACTTGCTTGAACTTTGTCAATATGATTGGCACTTTGGTTTTTACAAAAGTTAATCATTATTGAAATAAAATAAAGATTTTGTATTACAAAAATGTAATACATATGTTAAGATTACACAATCATTTGATGTTGAGTAAAGCTCAGAAAGACTGTATAGTTTGATTCAATTGTATAGTTTGGCCTCAACATATTTGATCATTTATTTACCACAAATAGAAAACATCTTGTCTGGTCCCAAAGGCTTTGTCAGTTCTAAACTTAACTTAACTCCATGTTATAGTCCAAGAAATGAAACTCAAACAAAAAAATGTAGTCCTATAATTTGGCGGGTTCAAACTCAATTATACAAGAGATTATAGAAGAGAATAACACTAACAGTCTGATTTCTATATCGTTCTTGTAGGCTCAATCTATTCAAATGTTTGTCTTTCACCAATTTCCTTAATCCGTTTTAATTCATCATGTATAAGTAATCAAGAGACTGTGTTTAAACACTGTATTCTTTATGTGTCGCCATATGAACATAAGATTCAGAAACTTTTATTGCCAGTGTTGTAATAGAAAAGCATAACCAAGCACAATGCAGCATTACATGTTATATACTTTAATTTTGAGCCCACATTCCAATGGGCCACAATTTTCTTTTTTATTAAAGTCACTCGCCGGCTTGAGGTTGACACATGTGCTCTAAATCAAGTATATTAAACAAAGAGATCAAACATACCAGTTCAACGATGACACTGTCCGGGGTTCTTCCAGAAAACACAAAGCCCAGGTTCCGTGCGGCTCTCACCAGAGCTCCTTCATCTTAAAAAAAAAAACAAGCCAAAAACAGAAATCCCCTCAGTCAGAGAGTCTGAACACAGTCTATGCATCGCAGCTGACATACATGACAAGAACCATATTCATATTTGGCGCATGAAACTAGTTCATCTCGACACGTTTTCACAACGAGGGCAGACGCTGAAAGCTGTGGACCAGGTAGTTTCTGCTTCAGCGTTCATGAGGACGCTGCAGGGCGAGAAAAACCTCTCTGCTTGATGTTTACAGTTCACTTGGCAGGCTTTCTCTCTGCAGCCGCGGCCGGGTCTGCTACAAACCCCAAAGCTCCAGAAGACCATGATTGAAGCAATCAGGCAAAAGAAGAAAAATCATCTCACTCATCCAAGGCGAAACAGGAAATCTCGACAAAGTTATTTATTTTTTGGGGGGGAAGGTCTGAGGGAGAGGGTTAATAACATATCTGATTAAATACTCTTATTAAAATCTGTATAAACAAACAAACAAAAAAATTAATCACAATATCTATATATTTTTTTAAATCTTGAATAATAAAAAAAAAGATACATGATTTTATTTAGTAGGAAGTTATTTAGGCAGCAGTCTTGGACACGAAGTACTGGTGATGTATATTTACCCAACAGGAAGTATGAGACTTTCAAATCGTCACTTCCTTCTTTGAGGCTTTATCTATCTTAATTATCTCTGTTCATGTCCTGCTTCACCAAAAAAAATGTTGTTTTGCTCTATCATCTCTGTACATTATTTTAACCTTAGGGTTATCCTTAAGGTTACCAGGAAGTAAAGTGTGGTATTAATGGTCAGGGAAGGTAATGTTAAGCACTGACGCTATCAAATTGGACTGGTTAGATGTTTTTTGGCATCTCATGTGCCATCTGGTAAATTGACTTATTGTCTCAATGGTTGATTATTAAACAAAAATAAAAAGCGTTTTTCATAGTTTTCGTCTATGGTTATTACACAGATATTTGGGTAATCTTAACAATGAATTAAGGGCTAAACATTTACTTGGTCAGCCGTACATCACAGATAATCTTTTTGTATAAACTTTCCAGCGACAGGTACTAACACTTGGGTATTTCATATAGACTAATAAAACAAGGGGTTTGACAGTGTGGCGGTGTAAACCGCCGGAGAGGGGATATGTGGAAGAATTCAGCTGATTTAAGACACAGAAAATGAGATGTAAAATAACATAAGGAACTTTAAGCTATAGTTAGGCCACTCTGATCAGAACACCAGTGAGGAGATGTTTATACTAGGAGAGCTGGGTCAGGCTGACCTGCAATTAGAAAAGAGTCGTTCTTGCCAAAGGATGCAGCTACAACGGTCCGAGTGAGCCAAGACTTCCTTATCTGGAAGATGTCTCGTCATTCGGAGATAAAACATCTGGACTGCTGTTGTATTGTTTGATTACCGAGAAATCATGTAACTTCTCGTCAAGAGGACTGCCCTCTGTGACTAAGCTATAAAATGTGCTGAGACTGAGATGCATTAGATGATGCAGTGGTGTTCTCAATAATAATGACTGATCTGTTCAAGAAAGACACTTGCTCATCCCGTCATTGCTGTGTTCTCTACTGTCCTCTGGGCCTATCATGCCACCACAGATATAAACACAAGTGGGTGAGATATAAAATCCATCCAAAAAGTTGTATAATAAACATCAATAGCTACAATTACCTGAGTAAATTTAGATTTCTGTCTCAAGAAAGACGAAAATAAATAAAGCTATTCTATTCGCTCACTCACTTAATGAGGTTAGAATAAGTATATAAGCATTCTGTTGAATTTTTCATATAGACAGAAATTAGTGTAGAAAAAAATGGGATAAAGATTATGGCTGATTATTAACAATGGACGTTAAAAATATGCAGGGTGAGGACATGATTAAACAAAATAATACAGATACCTGGAGAAGCGGCCTGATAGATGATTTTTCCATCGGTGCGTTCAGGGACTGCAGTGTGACAGATGGCCATCATGGTCATGAAGTCCATGATGACAGAAGCAGTGGGCTAAAGGAGGTCAGGAGGACAAATATAGAAAATCTTGAATGGAACAGATGAAAATTAATTCTTAGAGCAGAAAGTGTCATTGCACATTATTATTATGTTTTCATACATCACCATGTATTCAACAAAGATGACTGGAAGAGAGAAAATAAAAAAAAATCTCATCCCCTCCATCGCCATTTATTGTTATATTGTATTGCAACCAAATCACTTTAAATAAATAATAAAAAACTATTTTTTATTTGGCATCAAATGTGTTTTTCTAAAGACATCTTTGAACATTGTTAGGTAAAACCTTGGAGAGCAGACTGAATTATTAGTAGACTGGCTTTCTGAAAAGCACTCGTGTTTCCTTCCGTTCTCAGACAAAAGGCTAAACACAAACAGACAACGTTATTAAATCTGTGTGGTGTTGGAATCGCGACTCTGCGGACTTTTAGATTGAGAACAAAGCGGAAAATGAATGAGGTGGAGGCAGGGAGTGAACCAAAGAGGGTTCTTGTAAATGAAAGTACACCGCTTCCATTACAGTCCAGGTGGTCAGGAGACCCTCGGTCTCCTTGCAGCATGCTAATCTGCTTTGGGCTGACAGGTACTCTCCAAAGGACGTGTGCGTGCACGAGTGTGTGTGTATGTGTGTGTGTGTGTGTGTGTGTGTGTGTGTGTGTGTGTGTGTACCCTATACACAAGCTGCTCTGTGTGGGGGAAAACGACACAAAGCATCTTTTTGACCAGGGCGACGTCTTCAAGGGTCATACATTTAATTAAGTTTTGTTTGATTCAACCTCAAAATGGAACTTTGAAGCAAAAATAATAATATTTTATTAAATTGAAGTAATAGTAATAGTAAAAGAATACTCCGAGAGGTGCTAGAAGTATAGTGAAAAACACAAGAAGTGCAGTAGAAGCCTTATTTGGTGAGATTCCTCTTGTAACTCACCAACTGCCGCCATCATCATCATCATCATCCTTATCTCTGCCTACAGTCCCTAAAGGGTAGCACTAACAACAATGTGGAGATCTGCTGTTGGCCATGGTGAACAAAAAAGGTGTTAAATGCACAAAAACCTTTCCTTGCAGCTTCCTCAAGAAGCTAACAGAAATAATCTTGATTTAATATGTATTAAATATGGTATGAATTCAATTACAGTTTGATCTATTAACATTTACATGGGGGTCTTCTGCCTCTCTTGTTCCCCCCTTTTCATTTGACCTGACCTCTCCCGAAAATCTCTGCAAACATCAGTTTTCTGCATAATTATTTTCTAGCTATATTGTCTTTGGAAGTCAACAATAATATGCAGTGTTATAATAAAATATCAACACGTCATCACAAACACGAGTACTTTCTCCCACGCATGCTTCGACGGAGCAGTGACTCAACCAGAGTTTCATTACTACAGTTGACCTCTGCTGACCACTCAGGCCTCAAGTGCTCTCGAGTATGTGTCATCAAAGTAGTAAATCATTCAGAGAGCAGCGTACGACGAGAGATCTTACACAGTCTTCTATATCTCTTTCTGTCAGGCCAGAAGAACACTTTGACAAGATCCCAGACTGACTTTCCCTGAGGAGAGAATTAGCTCCATTACAGGTCACTGTGGTGTCATGAGCCAGTCAGCTAAACAAACCAATTCCACCAATCTCTTATAAATAAATCTTTCAGAGGTATTTCAGCTTTGAAATTGGGTCAAATTGACTACATTCAAATAACTTAATAATTTTTCACCATCACCCTAACATTTATTTTTTATATAAAAAGGCTCCAATTTTAAAAGAAGTACAGCATGGAATAATGAGATGGTTTGCTGCAGGTGTTTACATTGGCTTGTGAAAAAGAAAAAAGTGATTTCCTGCAGCACATATTAATTAAACGCATGTACAACAAGACCTCATTATTGTTACCATAGTTTCAAAGACCAAACTATGGCTTCAACTATGTTTGAAGTTTCTGTTTTATGTGTTCCGTTTCAAGTAATCTTTGTTTTTCTTAACCACCAAACTGGCTTTATAAATAAAATATATTTTTATCCGTCTGAATTATCAGTATATTAACAGATTTATTTCAAGGGCTCTCATTTGATTCTATTTAGGCTGCGTGTGTCACTATATATGCACCCCGACTGACTATTTCCATGACTTAAATCACAACTTATAGAGTGCATATAAATCTACATCCATGTCGTTGTGAAAAATAATCTTGCAAACATTATGTCCAGTATACATTTTTTTTTATAGTATTATCATTTTATTCATATAAACTAATTTCACACAAGAACATGACTGCAACTTTTTTCCCTTCCAAGTCAATTTTCTTTCATTGTTTGTCATTCATTTTACACATGTTCAGGATTATATATTATTACTACACTGTTTAAACAGTTTTTTTCAGCTTGACAATAACGTATTTTACAGGGTGGTTGGTTACTTACATGGTTATTTTGAAGGTTTTCCATCAAACTCGAGTCAGCGAATTCAGCCTCATCTGAGTTTGTGCTGTGACTGGAAAGAAACAACAAAGAATTAAAACTTCATTACCAATTGTAATTAACAATATAGCACATAAACTAACTACACCTCTGAATTAAACCAGACATAGATATAAGATGCAGCATTAGTATCTATATTGTTGAGTTACTTTTGTTACACAATGTTATGGTGCAATAAGTACATTTACATGCATTTACTAGATCGCACAGTCACCCATACTTTGAATATTTAAAACATTCCGGGCACCTAAACATTCAAATCCACGGAGGGAGAGTGATTTGAAAAAATTGACATTAGGGTTAGAAACATTGGTTAGAGACAAAAATCCTGACAAGACATTAGCAGAAAAAGGATTCATACACTGACTAAATACTTGAAAAAAAAAATGGTCGTACAAATGTATTCGTATTACAAATCTTAGATGCAAGAAAACAAAACGTGAACAATGGATTCAGATTAATATAAAAATAATAAAGTTAAAGTTTTTATTTGTAAAGACAAAGGTGTTCATACATTGTGCTAGGAATATAAAGAGTATGTTTATGATATATTGGCATCTATACACAGTAATCTGAGATAAGAAAATGGTACTTTATATTATAAGTAAATGAGTAATCAAACCTGTGAGGATGTCAATGTGCAACTGTGTTGTGACCGTAAAAGAGATCATTAAAGGAAGTACATTTCTTGTCCTTTTTTTACTCAACACAAGACCCACACTGAATAAAGATTTTGTTTGTCTCTGCGCTCTATTACAGATATAATTCAACTTTTGAACGACTAAAGCACCTTAAAATGACCGTGTTTTGCTGGGTTTGTTATTGTTGAGCAAATAAGGATTTAACCATTATTTGGCCACATTGTTTCTCCTTTTTTTGTAAATGACTTTGTCCAAGCAAAGTGAATATTACATTGTCAGTACTTCAGCAGTGGAAATGTGTTTAAGGTTATTTATCTGCTGGTAGAATGTAAAAAGATAAATCCTCAAATCTGTGTCAAAATATCCCAGTAAAGATGTTCAAGATCTCCTCCTAACATGCAGCAGCTAAAAGACAGTTGTAGTGGATCACATTGAAAACTGTAATGAAACCAGAAACTAGAAGTCAGCATGTTTTGTATTCATTAAATATCAACTGCACTGCAGCCTGCAGATTTTTATTCAATAATCTTTGATGAACACTGTGACTGTTTGTTGGGAACTTTCCATGTTGGCAGCAGTCTATCGTTCTTTGAAAAAGCAATTCCCAGATATGAGACTTTTTTCTTTTTTTTTCCTTCTAATGCTGCAGCAGAATCCATACTTGTTCATTTATTTATTCCCTCCCTTTCATATATCATATTCACTCCAGTCTTTGCCATAAATAATAAATGTGTCTCCCAGAGCCTTTCAAAATTAAACAATGCAGCAAGAACAAGGACTGGATATCTCGTTGCAAAAGACTGCATTACTCAAAGCCGAGGCAGAAAGATGAAAATATGTTGGTGCTCCTTAATAGCATGATCATAAAGAAAGACACACCATCATTTTTATATAGTTATTTTGGTGAATTGATAAGATATTTCCCTTGGAAACCCTTGAATTAAATGTTTCAAGGAACAAGCTTAACAGATAAAAAAGATAAAAATAAGAAGAGAAAGAGATGGATGTGCAGATACAGATGATTTTATCTATAACAACACCATCATGTACTTTTGTGTTTTTTAGAACCAGTTGAAATTAAAAAAAGGAACACATTTGATATACATTATCAAGTGGACACAGGTTGGATTTTTCACATTTTTGGTGCTGCAAAATGTCTAAATTTTAACTACTACTACTATGATCAACCCAGTAGTTGTTTTTTTTATCTAGGAATGTTCTTAAAGTAAATAAAAAGATTTTTAAAAACATTTTCTGTCGGCTGCTTCAGTGACTCAGCATAAGGCTACCAGCCTCTCCCTCAATGTCCAGCACATATTGACTCATTGGTTCTGTGATATATAGAGTGCAATAATTGAATGAGAAGGAACTCCTGTCTGTGACACGGTGACGGCTTAAAGGAATTATTACTTTGGTAGCCGTTAGCAACCGTCAGACCAGCAGCAGCCCGGGGCACAGAATCATTAAGAAAAAGCCAAAATACGTTTAAATACAGGAAGCCATTAAAGCCACAGATAGTCGTCATTATATTGAATAAACATGATGCCATATTTTATGTATAAAAAGATAAAGAAAAGATGGGGCACAGGTTAAAAAAAAGCGCATGTTTTTTTTAATTTCCCTAGGTAAATGAAATGCTGATGATAACAGCTTAACATCCTCTGCTGCACGTAGAGTGAGAGGAGGGACCTCTTCCTCAACACAAGCATCATTTGTTGATCGTCTTGATTACATTTATTTGAAGGCGCTGAGCCAAGAGCCGGGGTTGGTCACTTATTGATTATATGCCGTCACAGGGCGGTCCGGTCACCATGGGAACACGGGTGCCCGGCTGTTCACAGTTAATAGCAGGAGACTGCTTCTAAATTAGACCTGTGACATGTTAAGACTGCAGCTCCTGAGAGCCAGTCGAGGAGCAACACATGCCTCGGTAACAGACCGCCTGTGCTGCTCAAATAAAGAAGTGTTTTCACATACATTTTCAACCCGTTTTATTACGTCTATACTTGATGTTATATAAAGATATAGATGTATTGTGCAAGAACAAATACTGAAGCATGAGATTATATTGACAAAACTCAGTATAAAAAACATCTCTATATAAAATGATTATTGTATACTACTATATATACCCTTACTTTATTGGAAGGCAGACAGACGACATACCAATGTTGTACAAAATACAGATATTTAGAATTGATCAAAGCCTGATCATTAAACTAGGATAATGCATAAAGAAACAAGAACACGATGGGCAGTCCTACATGCAAACTATAAAACACACAGACATGCTGTTGCAAACCAAAAACCACTCCAAGGGAATTTAGGGAAAAAGCTTCTCAATACTACACGCAAGAGTAGAGGAAAACATGTTTGTGTTACAGGTCACATTTATAAGTTCATATGAAAAGAGGAAAAACGGGAATATGGTGGTATCTAAGCATCCACAGTGTACACGGACACACACACACACACACACACACACACACACACACACACACACACACACACACACACACACACACACACACACACACACACACACACACACACACACACACACACACACACACACACACACACACACACACACACACACACACACACACACACAGTGAGTGGAGGATGATCTGCTCTTCCAAATCTTCTCATGGACAAGTGCCTCTCATCAGAAGGAGACAATAATTAGCCACTTGTAATTCAGCCTGGCACATTAATGGCATACAAATAGACAAGAGAATACTCTGGTTAATTTCGGAGGCAGTTCTTTGAATCATAAGGTATAAACACAGTGACTCAGAAGGAAAGACTCGTTCAGCGCGGCTCCTCATGACTGAGCATTTATAGAGATATCAAGGGCTGCACAAGAAGACATGAGAGTGTCTGATAAGCAATTAAAAACATTTTGTTTGTGGGTGTGGGTTTTCAACATGGTTATCTTGTGAGCAAACTAAAAGGTGCCACAGTCTGATATTACAATCTCCGGGTCAAGATCTACGACTCTGTTCTCTGACACAACAAAAATATAGTTTACTTCTTATTATGATTTAATTATATTTCATATTGCTATTTAGGCACTTTGACTTTTTTTTTCAAACAGTTAACACTATTGATAACTATGAATACAATTTAAAAAAAATCTCATTGATTTCAAATGTGTGAATGTAATTTTGCTCTTTATTAGTCCACATGACATTTATTTGTTAAGTTTATTTTTTATTATGTTTAAAATTTCTACATCATGTCATATTTTAACCTGATAATATATTTGTCCTACTTTAAATGAACTTTTTTCATAAATGAGTTTTGATTTCATGATTTTCTTTTTACTATAAAGGCCTTTAACTTACTAAAGATTCTTACTTTAAAGACTTAAATTTAAAAAAATGTCTTCCCTGAATTTTCAGATAATTATATAATTACTATTATTATATTATTAATAATAATATAATTTCATTTATTTACTAATGATAACCGACCAGCCATACTTGGGTGTCTTACTTCAATTAGAAAAAATACTAAAAAGGATCGAATGAGGAAAACTAAAAGCTGATCGAATTTCATGTAACAGAAAGAAATAATCAGTTTTAAATTTACATTAGCTGCAAAAAACCACAGCATAACTCAATTTTCATATTCCACTGACAACCAGATTCTAATGGATCATAATTGTCTATAATTTATCAGGCAAAGCAATAAAGTGGATATTAGGAGGAGGAAAAGAATGACACACTCTTAAAGATAATTATAATTAATGTCATTAATAGTGAAGAATTATTGATATATCCCGGATATCGTGCAAACCTACAAGCAGAACAAATGCAACAACATTCAACCGCGGAGAATCAGTATTGTGTTCAAAGTCACAATTTCCACAAGCAGCAGCAGCAATACATCACAGAAGCAGAGCGGGTGGGGGGGGATAAAAAAAACAACAACCATTTCACAGCCAGACATCTTACCAGTCGTCCTCTGCAAAACTACCGTCCTCTGCATCAGGGACGTGACTGTTGAAGCGAAGGGTGAAAAATATTATCCCAAGGTCTATTATTTTACGAGAGTTATGTGGACCTGCAGGAGATTGGTCAGGAGAGCTATGGGTGGATTATGGTGGATGTCGGGAGAGATCATAAGGAAGACGGGGAAAAGAGGATAATAATGAAACTATTTAATTGTGTCATCTATGCAACAGTTGGTACTTTAAAATGATATCAAACAAGTTCAACTATTAAAAGAGCATAAATACAGTAGAGGTGTAAACAGCCATAAATGTTAATAAATCAGAGAACACAATAAAATAGATAATAAAACAATATAATACTGTCATTTGAAATGTGATGAATCAAGGAACGATCTATCAATCAAAGAGGTCCAAACACACATGAAAAAGATTGTTCCTTTCCGTCATGTTCAGCAGACGCACAAAGACAATACATGTACTTGTAATGAGGCGTAAAAACAAAAGAAAAACAACATTCAGAGTTGGTCATAATACAAATATTTGACAAAATGTGGACGCATCAACATTTTATCGTTCAAAACCAAATACATTGAAAGTCACAGCACAAAAATATATAGGGAAACTGGAGAGTATCATAAAAAACAATGGTATATCCAGTCCATCAAAAATACTAGCTACTAACTCAGACAAACCAACTATTTTTTTCAATATATTATTTCTGCACAAAGCCAAGTTGTTGATGAACACATCTTAACATTAGATTTATCATTTTTGTCCCTCAGCGACTAGGAAACATTCTAGGAAAAACATCTAAAACATGATGATGTACGATGTCGACAAGAATAATATATGCACACAACAAATAGAAAACCATCTCTGAGGTGAGCTGTTATAGACCTTGATGTATTCAGGTACAAGTGTAGCCAATTGCATTCAAACATATGTTTGCTTTGGCAGTTCTAAAAATAAACATCTAACCAAAGAACATCTAGTTACAATCCGAGTGTCAAATATTGGAGCTTCAGACTATATTGACATTGTAAGCATCATATATAAGATAATAATGACATGCATTAATAATGAAAACCATGTCTACGGTTAAGTGTCGACAAAATGTGTCATTTATTATATATTGGAATGGCTGCACTTAGCCCCTGAAACTGTTTACGTCACATGAGCCACATAACACTCGTCACCACTCGCGAGCGTGTGCACGAACCCAATTCCTTCACTGCCACGAAGAGGTGAGGAATAAGTGCAGACATTACATGTGGTCAGCCTGAGCAATGTTCTTAAATCACTCCTGTCGGGAAGGAACAGCAACTGCAGGGTTTTTTGTTAAATCTCTTCAGTGGAGTCGAAGAGAAAACTCGCTCCAGTGAACACCAGGGCCCTCGATTTGATTCCTTGTGATTGCTGCACTGAGCATTTCCTCTAGTGTACCAGCGGTCATCACCGTCTCAAACTAATTCACCAGTGAACGTCGCAGCAACAAGATCGAAGGATTGAGATCATGAAATTGAAAATGAAACCGGTCGAGGTGTTTTATGGCATTTACATCGTGTGAAATATTATTTATAATCCGTTTTTAACTAATAACGCCCCTGGAGGATTCAGAGAGCTTTTTTTTCTACCAAAAGAGTGTCTCTCCTTCAGATTTTGGACTTCAGTCCTGTGGAATTAATTAATGTCTACACCCTTGGGGATGACTTTATTAATTACAACAGCCCTTAATTTGTACAGAGGAGCACATGGGGGCGGTAGGGTTGGAGGCTTTGCATGTTTCTGGGTGTGATCATGGGGATACGAGTGTGCTTAAGTTGCAAGTCACGCATAGGCATGAGAAAAAACATTTAACTTCTTTCACTACATCGGTTACGTTAAATGACCTCAAGCTATAACGCCTTTTTTGGAATCATTTTAACCTAAGTAAAGATGATGGAAGTGCTCTGTTTTCGTGAAAGCACTTGTTAAGGGGATGAAGGACAAGATGCTGGCAAACTGAAGAGGCGTGTCTCCCTGAGAGATGACCCAATTAAATCATTGCTTGTCCAAATAACAAGCCGTGCAATATATCACAACTAAAGCCGGTCAGTAGAAACCTCATGCTCAATAATGATATCGAGTGAGTGTCTGGAACTGTGACAACATTATTTGATACTTGATTTAAAAACAAGGGACTTCCACGTCATACAGCACAACCGAATCATGAAACTTCAATCCTGCTTTTAGATACTTCTGACATGAATCTTTTACAACAGACTTTTGCCAAGCAACACAAGACCAGACTTATTTATTTACACGACTCACTTGTATGCTTAAAGTCCACAGGGTTCAACTCTAGTGCAGTGAGAACAGGTGAAAACTCCTCCAAGATACCCTCAGAAATGGTACTACACAGTATTTTTTTTAAATATAGTATTATATATAGCCATAAGAACCTAAAACGATTGTTGAAAGAAGATCTCTTGACAAAAAGTCTTCTTCATGGGATTAAAAACAGTAACTAAAAGGGCTCGACATGGGAAGCATCTGCAAAAACAATTCAATGATAGCAGAAGAAAGAACATGGCTGGATGAGTCTTGACTTCCTTCTGTGCCAATGAGATTCAGCAGAGAGTTCAATCCTACAGAATCTCAGAGTGTGCCTGAGCATGAGATTGGCATCTTGGATGTGCAGGCCATAAATCCGTGTGGTGCTCTCATGTTGATGTGACAAAATGGAAATTGCCGGGCAAGTTTCCAGAACCTGATTTTATCCATTACACTATAAGACTTGGGGCACTACTGAAGGCGGGGGGGGGGGGGGGGGGGGGGCACACGGATAAAGAGTAGGTATTGGCAACATGATTAAATACTTACTTACTAAGGCTATTATCGTTATGATTAACAGTAACGACCTGCCATTTTCAACATGTGAATACAGTCAGTTTTAAAAGTAAAGAAAACGTCAGTGAAGATAGACCCACTTGTCCGCCTGCCTGCACTCCATCAATCATGTTTTTAATTGAATCCTAATGGGATTAATCAAGTCATGTTACGCCTGCACTCGCTTTGCTTCAGTTTCGATTCTCAGCACTCCCACTTGTTTTGATTGAAGTTAATTGTCTGTTCTTTTCTTTCTCCAGCACGTTTGGCACTTCATGAAAAACGTGTATTTTTGGATTTCATTTTGAATTTTCCTGAATATTTTTTCATCCGCGACATGACATATGATCGATAGAAGACAGTGAGGGTTGAGAGCGTTTCGCTCGCAAATGTCTGCACCTTTTATTTATAGTTTATGTTCGGAGGAGCACTGATGCAGCTGCTAATGAGAAGGCGAGGGAGGAGAAACGCCAGATGCACGACGGTGCACACTCTGCATTTAATGAAGGTGAAGGAGGAGGCGAACGGCAGAGGGAGAAGTAGGAAAAAAAAGCCGCCTCACTTACCCGTAGGCCACACCGGCAATGGTGCATTTCTTAAACTGCATGACGTTGCAGGTGAGGGTCCCGGTCTTGTCCGAGAAAATGTATTTGACCTGTTGAGGTAAAGGACACCTCAGTGGGTGTGTCTGCAATTAGAACGTGGCTTTATATAACATTTCCTCACCTGGCCTAACTCTTCATTCAGATTGGAGGTACGCGCCATTGCAGGAGTGTTTGTTGGTTCATACAGCATATCACTATCCTGCAAAAACATTGACCGCAATACATAAAAACAGCGTAGCAACATTAATGCAATAACTTTAATTGTGAATGCTACTCTTCTAATATTAGTACACAAGGAACTGATATTCAAAGATGTCATTCTATACAGAGGCTGTTGAACGTTATGTGTCTTATCTATTTTTTCTAGATCAAGAGTAGTTTGATAAAAGTTATATAATATACAAGTTGTCACAAACGTACTTTTATTTTACTAACTTTAACAGGCTTTAACAGGGCTAAAACCCCAAAAAAATAAATTGCGGGAGTAATAATGACACTTAATTCGACTGAAAGAAAGCCACTTCCGCTGAGGTGTAATTCACTTATATCATGGCTGGTCATAAGTAATTGCTTAAATGCATCATGCTCCAGTACCTACATCAAGATCTGTGATCGGAGAACATGCCATCTGGATCCAGAGGAAATTAAATAGGACTGCCAGATGAAATTAGGCAGCCGTAGCTGGTGGACTTCAGCCAAAACGTTAGGTTTTTCATTTTCTATTTTACCATAATGCATAATGCTTTCATTCGGTTCTATTTAAACCCTATATTTTGCCAAATTGTCTTAAATATCAGACAAAAGGAAAATGTTAAAGTTTAATCTTTTCTCGAACCGATATTTGTTTTTTCGAATTGTGTTCAGTTTTTTCTACAAACACAGTACGTCTCATAAAGTTCATATGAGTTTTAATGTAAAAAGGAGAGTTTCAGTTAAACCATCTATATTTTAAATATCTTGGTTAAACACAAGTTCATTGTTTCATACTCATTTTGTCGTCCAAACATAGGTTAACAGTCACAGTTTTTGTAATGATCTTTTAAAGGGCAACTTATGTATTGATTTAGGTGTAAAGGTTCGTCACTGAGCGTAATCAATCCCGAAAGAATTTCACCTCCTAGAGACTTGTTGTATAAACAAAGCGGGCGTGATTGCAGCTGGCTGGAGTAGAGCCCCTTATTACATCATAATGGACTCTACTCTCGTAACTTCTCGTTCACTGAGATTTCAGACGAGGGAGAACTTTACGAAGTAATAACTTCAAAACATGGTCATGATAAGTGACTTACTGCATCTTGGAGAGGAAGACTTCAACATTTTAAACATGTGAGTAATTCATGGAGTTGGGGATTTCACATTAGTTGACCTTTAATGTAAAATACGCTGCAAATACCAACGATTTGATCTCTTAAATCTAAGGTAAATAGCAACATGTCCGTCATATCTTATTTAAACTCTCATGTCGAATCTATCTGCTAATTTTCATCTCAAATAAACTCACCCAGTTAATGAAAAAGGCCTGGGTGAACTTGATGACCTCCAGTGTCACCAGGAGACTGATAGGAATCAGGTTGTTGAAGAGGATGATGAAAGTGAGGAAGTTGAGGCCAAAATTTGCTGCGCCGCCATCTAAGAAGGGGTTTGGAAATCGTGTGGACAGAGGAAGTGATAAAGAGTAGACTCATCAGAACAGTTGGTACGACTCAGTTAGTCAAGTGAAAATGCCCAAAGCTACTTCCAGCCAATGATCTACATTAACCCAATCCGTGGAGTGTTTTGGGCTAACATGGTTCATTAGCTGGAAATAACCATTTCTTCCAACCCAACCTCATCTTCTATCGACTCGTCTGATTAACAGCCCTCCAATTGAAAGTCCCTAACGTTGTACAGAGGGACTGCAGTCTTGATTGTCATTAGTGTCACAGCAGCAGCCTTGGCATCCAGCATGATCCAGGCAATGAGTTCCACAAAGCACTATGCAAATGATGCTGGACCCCTCCCTCAGAAAGCCCCACACAATGATAAAATGTGACTGTACTGACACAGAATGTGAAACAGGAGGGATGTGCTTTACCTTTGCTCATCTTGCAGGTAGGTGCAATAGATACCTTCCTCAACACAAGCCTTGATCTGAGCTTATGCGGTTGAGAGGGAGGGCACTTCCCCGTGATTGCAAAACAAAACAAGATGGAGGTGGCGGTATGGAAGCTACTGTACTGGTACAACACATGTGGGGAAAGGAAATCACTTGTTTTCAGAAGTGGGGAGGAAGACAAACGTACTGGATGCTCTCAAGACAAAGGAGGGAGATTCCATCCATAACACATTTACAACCAACAAGGAGTGTGAAAGAGTAGGTGGATTATTGGATTTGATTGGTTTTATTGATTCTCACAACAGACTTTTTCACCACAAAACCATCAGCCAGCATGATATAGTCACCAGTGTGGCGTTAGTTTATTGTCTTTAAGAAGTCATGCACAAACCAAATGCATGCCTCCGAAAAAATCTGATTAGCTTTTTAGCCACGAAAACAATCATTATCTAAAATTTTAATAAATCCTTTAATTTACTCTTTTATTTATTGCATGGACATTGGAATGCAAGGATGCTTAACCCTTTTGAAGTTCTTGGGTTAGATGTTTAGTGCAAATAAATGAGATGTGGATGTGGCAGCACACATATCCACATTGAGTGATATCTTGTTTAACTGCCTGGGGTGGCATGAAAAGATTACAAATCACAATAATGTATTCTCTCCCTCAATCTACATTATGTTTACCAGTCACAAGGTAGAGGCCTAGTGCCAGATAGGGCTAGTGTCAGCACTTTGCGATCGCTCAAAGTCAAATTAATTATTCAGCAGGCCAAGCTTAATCAGAGGCCCCTGTGACATACAAGCCTGTGTGATGAAGTTTCACATATTCACATCTGACGTGACCTTCAAACCTGGGTGAGATAGACGTACTAAACCCACGTGTGGATCAGATCCACCTTGCTCTTTCATCACAGGTTGGATAATGTGCACTGGACAGAGTCTCAACGACTCCCCATGGAAATAAAAAATCAGTCCCAAGATGGATGACTGCATTATGACTTACACTACCCTGATCAGTGCGATGAAAAGTTTCTGTGAGATGTGGGTTCGGAAGCCACTAATGTTGAAACCTTTGATGAAACCAATAAAAGCCAATGAATGATTGTCGTCAATGGTGAGAGTGTAAGTCGTAATACAAGTTTAGATTGACCAGGGCATGACCTCTCCTTCACAGGCCTACCAGGGTAGAGTAATGGCTGGATATCACCAGAATCACTTTGCATACCAGGTTCAGAGCTTCATCACGGCACAGATAAGACACTATACTTTCAGTTCAAACAATACAACCTACTTGTCGTTTTGTAAGAAAACAGACCTGCATTTGTTCCCTTTCAATAAAAAAAAAAGTGAGTTGGAAAGAATTAACAGCATTGTGCAGTTTTGGAAAAAAAAAAAAAAGTTATTCAGATTGTGATACGTTTTTTTTCTTTATCCATTTGTGACCCTGGTCTAGAAAGGCGCTTTACAAATAACTGTTACATACTTACTTCATTTTTTCCAATAAGCTAAAATAAGCTCACAGATCGTCTTGAAAAACATCAATGTTACACCATCTATATCGGATTCAAATTATTCAATAATGGGGTTATTTAATGTTTTAGGTTGACATTTATCATTTGCTTGTAATAAGATATGTAATAAACATTGGATAAGTCCATATTTCCAAATATTATAAATAATCATTTAAACTAGTTCAGTGTTTCCCACAGAAATGTTGGCGACTATGGATGGGGAGTTAGGGAATGCATGTTTTAATTGCTTTTAATTCAATAATTTAATTTATTGGATTATTATTAACCTAAAGACTACAGAGGTTGTGGTATAAATGTTTATAAATGCAAAGTTTATGCATGAAGAATAAAGCTCCTCTGAAGAAAAACTGTTCATACACACCATTAAAGTAGGAAATAATCCAGGAATCATACTGAAAATAAAATATATATTGGTTTTCTGATTGAAAGTATGGCAAGTATGCTTAATAATCTGTTTAAAATATATGTTTTGGACTTTATCTGCAATAAAACTAATGTTGTAGCAAATTATTTAAGATGTATATTGCATTTTTTTCCCCCGAAGTTTTGCAAATTCACCTCTACACATAACCCCTGAAAAACCTATATATTAGTAGAAAAAAAGGCAATGCTGTTATTCTTAACCCAAAAATAAGATGAGGGTCTGAAGCTGGGGAATAGCAAAGCGTTTAAGGTGACTCAAAGAAAAGAATGAGGGAAGAGAGACACCGTTTGTTTCAGGCACTGAAAATAATTAGAAGAAAGGTATAAGAGAGAGCTGAAGGGGAAACCTATTGTTGGATCCCTGGCATGAGCTTGTCCATGGCATGGGCCCATACAAAGAAGGGCAGCCATATAGGGGGGGCGAAGGGTAGGGGGGCTTCATTTGCTTAGCAAAGGCTTCAGTAAGGGGTTAGTAAGGGAGGGTCATTCACGGATGGCCAAGGCTTTTAAATGGTTGTTACCTGGAGCTGTTAAAAAACGACAACAAAGAAAAAAAAAATCAAACAGAACGTTAGAAAAGAACAAAAACTTACAGCAGCGCAGTGATATTCAACCATTTCACTTTGACTCAATCACATCACGTCTATGTCACAGCTGTATTTGTCTCTTAACTGGGAAGTCCCTCATTGCCACATATTTCACTTGTAATGCCAGACATAACTTTTAACTAAATGAACATAAAAATGACACAACATGTAGCAGCATCTAAGGAAATAACTGAAAATAACAATAAAAAATAAGCTGCAGTGAACAAGTGAGACAAAATATGTGGAATAAGAGAAGCCGCTTGGGCTGTCGGGAATCTTACAGTTGAGGTCCATGTACCAGGCGTCGTTGCCGAACTGGTACTTCCATATGGTTTGGCCGATGGAGCAGACAAGAGAAATACCCAGCAAGCAGCCGAACAGAACCAGGATCTGAAAATTAGTGATGCGCTCCACATTGGACAACTTCAAAGGCGGTCGAGTTGAATTCTGGGTGAGCAACAGTTTATCATGAAACAAGATCTGAAACATCCAGTGTCCACATCCACACAAATATCTTACCTGCATCAGCTTTGTGTCATGACCAGTATAAACCACTACACCGTGGACCCACTGCGTGTTTCTCAGCTGTGCTCCTCTTAGCAAGATCTGGTCAGGACCCAGTGGAACCGCACTACCATTCATAAGGTGGAAAATGGTACCAATAAATACATTTATTAATATAAAAGGATATCCTTTCCACACGTGTTCAGATTTAACTAACCTTTTCCCATCCAATCGCATGTTTCCGACAAACTCATAAAGGTGACGGTTCGGACTCTCGCACTCCATCCGCCCAGAGAGTCTCACGAGGCTTTCAATGTCTTTCATTTCTGTAGTCACTTGAAGACCCTGCATATGTACAGAATCAGTATTGTCTTGAACAGAAAAGCTACACTATCTTTTTTTTAAATTTAGTCACCTGTCTGATTTTCAGGTTGGTTTCTCCATCCAAGTTTGATGTTTCGATATAACACATTCCCTGTGGTTCGCTGGAAGAAAATATTTGCTTTGTGTGGATTTTTGAACGAGACAAGACAGCTTCGCTAATTAATATATAGACTATAGAAGATCCCCACAGATTAATTTAGGAAGATGTTGTTTAGATCCATGCAAACAAAGATGTTTTACAACAGCTGTTTAGCAGCACTAAGCATACGGATTTGCTTAATGTAACTCTAGAATGTATAATTGGCACAACATTTTGTAGAATTATCCAAGTTTCAAATTATCTAATATTTCAAAGTGTCAAAATAGTTTACTTGTATCTGCTTCCAAGCCCTTAAGAGGCAAAAGAAGCAAGTATGTCAGAAAAAATTAGTTTAAATGATTCGTTTTGTACAGCTCTAGGAAGAAAAGCGTAGGTGTATATTGAAAACGAGAATAAGATTTAGTAACAGTGTTGCATCTTTGTTTGCTTAGAACCTACTAAAAACAGAGTGGATAAAGAACAACAAAAAGCCAAGTGGGGTCACCAGAGTAGAACAGCACGGGGACCACACAACAATCAGGCAGATAAATGAGTCTGTGACGGACTCTGGGCACAGAGACAGTCAGTTAGAAACATGCCGGTGGTTAAGGTGAATTGGCTCGCTGCTGTGCCTCTTTAAATACACTGATTAATGCATAGATCAGGGGGGTCCAGGCCCACACTCTGGAAAAAGAAAAATCAAATTGAGTGCTGGACTCTGAACCTCGATCGATGCTACGCAATATTAGTTGGCTCAATGACGCTATATTAGAAAATACAACCCTCTTGCAAAAAACTTCTCATTCTTAATTATAATTAATATGTTTTGCTGCTATTTGGAATCATTTCATATATTTTAGGGGTAAAAACTAATGTTAAAAACTGTGTATAAGTGTTTTTTATTGCATTAAATGAATAGTTGTTTCAATCTCAAATATGTTCTTAAAGGGAAAGCACATTATGATATTTAACCCGTTAATTTTAAATAAAAAAAAATAAAAAAGTTACAAAGTGAACAAAAGGCCAATATATGATGCGAATGCATGCAAACTGTCACATCATATTATACTCTTTCATTCAGCGTTTCTGATGTGCCATGCATGAAGGAAAACATTGTAAAAAGTCGATGAAAAGTGAGTAGACGCTTTTGTCTCGGAACATGATAGCATAACACTGTGTATCAGTTGCGTCACTCCCACCACTTGAAATTAGCCACGGTGACTAATGTTAAAAAGCAGTGAGGGAAGTGTCAAAAGTGTCTCATTGCAGTTGGTAAGCATGGCCCGCTATCTCTCCCGCGGCTGTTCTGTTGGCAATGATGCTGGTTTTCCTGACCTGGACGACAGAATGACGAGGTCAGCCGGGAGGTGATCCCCATTTGCAGCTCTGACTACTTCACCAACAGCCACCTGATATTACCAACCACCCGCCAGCAGCAGGCAGGAGAGAGAGGTGTGGCGGGAAAAGAAGAGAATGGAGGGGGGAACAGACGGAGAGCAAACACATAGGAGAGAAAGACAACTGGTTCAGTTTGAGGGCTTAAATGAGACGCTGATAAGCCCTGATCAGAGGGTATGGTCTTTCTCCTTTTCAGAAACCATCTCTTGCCATGAAACCTGCTGCAAGTTTGTAAAAGTTTGAATTATATAACACAAATATGTTACTAAGAGCAGCATTAAGGCTTTAGAGAGTGGTTTTTGAAAGGGTGAAGGAGTTCAGTGGGTCTATGTTGACATTCAGGAATAATTCGATCATCCCACCACCAATAGCCCTCAGGAAAATGATGGTCTCAGTGCTCAGGTACAGACTTCACTCTTTCAGTCTGACAGCTCAAAAAAAATTTTTTTTTTTTTTTTAGACTCGTCAAACACCGTTCTCAAAAGAAATGACCATCGTTTCGCTGAGGACACAAGGAGGAAGAAAGGAGGAGGAGGAGGTTGGCAGCTTTGACGACTCCGATACCTGGATGATAAAATGACAGCATCCCCAGGAACGAAATCACTGCCATTTAATTTAAAAATATCGCCAACCTCAATCTGTGGAAATAAACTGGTTATTACATCGTACTCCTCAGACAAGCGGCTCGGGCAGACAAGTATATGATTGGGGATTACATCATCAATGTATATAGTAGAGGTCCTGTGACATGATCTTCTGCATCCCTCCATTTATTGTCTTTGTGTTTATGAGTGCCGGCGGAAAGGACTCCATTTTTGTTAGATGGTTAAGGATAATAGTTAAGATGGAAAAGTTTTCTAAAATAAAATATAACATATAATTGCACAAAAATGCCTCAAGTAAAACCACAAAAATGTCAAGTATAAATACAGGAAATGGACTTCCTCTGCTCGGATTCTCGCTTTACATGTTTGCATTTTTTCTTCATCAAGAGCATACAGGGTTTCATGACCTCTGGGGGTGAGGTCAGACTAAGGAGTGTCACACTGAGACAAACAGGGCATTGTTTGGTGCTTCTTTGTTACATACGTCGTTTGCATGGCCTTTAAGAAAAATAACTTTATAGCAACTACAAGTTCAAAAACATTTTTTTTCCTGGTGTCATTTTTCAGACTACTTTCCATAAAATCGTAAGTCATAAAGGATTATTTTGAATGGTCTGTAGGTATGTTGGAAGTTTTACAGAATTAATGAAGCACTTTACATGTAATAAGCAATATTGTCCTATCGAACTTAACAAATAAGCTATAAGCAAAATTGCTATGAAGCAATTGACATAATATTGCTTTATATTGTTAAATAAATAAATAGAAAATAAATGTATTTTTATAGATAATAAGTGCTACTTCTAATACCTAGAATATTTCCTGTTGTAATTTCAGGCACACTGCAGAACAAACTAAAGAGTAAGTCATTTTTCAAGCCTGAAGCAGTTCCTCTTAATGAGCGTCCACACGTAAAAGTTATGATAATTAATGCCCGGATACATGATTTGTGTTACGGGAACACAGATAGTAAACCCGTCCAAAAGATTCCATTAAAATGTTGAGATCATACCTTCTCCCAGTGCACAATCTCCCACGCACCATTCCTTAGCACTGTGGAAGAAACAAAAGGCTGGTTGAACAAAACAAAACCTTATTCAGTGATTTTTATAACATTAAATGTAATAAAAATCTACCTTGACATTCCTTCTTGTTGACAACACCGTCAGCTTTGTGCCGTTTCTGAGAAAAATAAAGAAAAAAGCCATTACGTTACAGCACAAGCTTGATGACAGTACCCAATTTAAAGGTAAGTAATAATCTTATCTTGACAATAAATTGATCCAAATTCATCCATAAATTGGAACCGTTTTCAAAAAGTGCAGTTAGTCACTGGAGATGGAGAACAACAATAATATTGCGTATGCATTCTTCTACAGTATGCCCATAAAATAGCTCATCTCTTGAATCCCCAAAGGACTTCAATATAAATGATGCAAGCATTTCTCTCACATATTGTACTTTCCCTGACATTAGGATTTGATTTCGATGCAAGTGTGGCAAATATTTTTTTAAGGCTTCATTCAAACCCAGAGTCATTACTTATGTAGGATGAATTCTGCAACACACTTTTATTTGGTGTGATGCTACTTGACAAGCTGTCCCTTGACATAAGCAGCTGAAGATGTTTGCATGACTGTTGTGCAAACACGAGAAGGTATAAAGTGCTGATTTGCACTTGGATGAGGATGCAGACGTAGACATTGTTCATCCTCTTACACTTGAGAATAGTTTCAGTACAATGCACTACTTTTGAACTTCTTTGATACTCATGACTATACTGTATATGTAGTGTAATGGTAAGTTTTTCTTTCAGAAATGCTTAAAAAAAAGTGCATTTGTGTTAATGACAAACCACAATAATATCTAATGGCTAGGGTAAAGATAAAAATACTTCAGGCTGATTGTTTACAATCATGAAGTGAGGCAGCAAATAAAGACCAAGTATCTTCCCTAAAAGCCTAATTAAACAAAAGGGCCTGAAGGGCCATCAACTAATTCTTAGGAAAAGTCCATATCTTTAAGAAAAAAAAAAAAAATATATATATCTGTTTTCATGCAGTTAATGGATATGCATCTGAAAATGTTAATTATGAAAAATGTGGATGTCACCATTGGGCTTTTATAAAGCCTTGTATATACATTCTGTTTAAACTATTTTAACGTGATTATGTCTTCATGCATGTATCCATTTTCCAATGTCTCCAGGGCCCTGATGGATAATAAATGGAAATATGATCAATTATGACTGATAAGTAATCAACAGCAGGTCAGCCTTCCACTTACAATATTGCTCCAAAAGAAGAAACAACTTTTAACAAGGGCTTTTATCTTCCTATGTAGTATGTACCAAATTACATTTAATGTCATGTAAAAGATGAGCTGCAGAGTATCCGTCTATTACATGCTATGTATTGGCTGGTTGCTCTTCTAGGATTTTTTTTCCTTTTCCCTCAATCCTCAGAAATATTCTGTACGTAGATGATGTGTTTAATCAAGGTGCACTGGAGAGAAAGCAGATGTGTGCCGGATCAGACCTCCGAGGGCTTTAGATTAACAGAGAATAATAGAAATGTGTGATGGAAAAAGAGGTCATTCATTGGCATCAGAAACATTATTAACATTTTCTCTAGAGCGGACACTGAGGCCAGCAATAAAGAGGTATTTATAGTTCACATTCTAAATCTAATACAGATTAGATTTACATATTATTTTTAATTATGATTGTTTATTATAGACTACTTGACTTTTATGTCAGCGATGTTGGACAGGAAAGAAAACATAGATGTGTTAAAACAAAAGTGGATATGGAAAGTGACAAGAGTGGACACACAAGATAGGCTCAGGTTAGAGTGGAGGAGCCTGACTTGCAGTGGCAACCCTGACAGGAACTGCCAGTGAAGTGTAATAATGGGAGGCTGAAGCTAAACAAAGCGTATTCTCACGCATTTCCTTCACCAAGAAATATCAAACATATTATCAAAGATGTTGAATGTACAAAAAAGCAAACTGCCTAATGTTGCATGTTGTAGTTGTTGAGATATACACTCTAAGATGCAAGCAGCAAAGTGTGTGTCCTTGTGTGTGATTCATGAAGTTAGTGGGTCATTGTTGCCCTGTCAGGTCAGCTTGTAAGATGCGGAGCGCTACAGAGAACAGACGTTTGTGCAGGTGACCTTCAGCGAGAAAGACACAGTCATCAACAGTCCAGTCCAATGTTTTTCACAACAAGCCAAGAGAGAAAAAGAAGTGCTGTGCTGGTCCCTTCAGCACCAGGGAGACCATAATACTGTAGAGTAACTGCCCACAGGGAGCTGCAGAAAGGATCACATTGCAGGGACACTGCAATGGAGTCCAATGCAACACTTCACTGCTTAGTTTGCAAAGATGTGAACGGATTATAGTCAGAGCTAGCATGTAGAAAATGCACTCAAAGGTGACTAATCTTCTGTTTTCAAGTCATATTGACGTAGTTATATGACATATGTCCTTCTAAATGGTTGACATGATAATATAAAGGACCAAATGTCTCTTAGTTACAGACTCAAACAGAAAGTCATAACTACATAGAGCACTATGCAATATTAATGAAAGGAGGGAGTCAGTTCATGTAGGGCAGCCGCCATCGATTATTCCAGCTATTTTTAGCTTGTGGTGGAAGTGCACGGCTGCTTCCGACTGTTGCAGAGATTATCTGTCGTTTTGGAAAAACACCTCAGAAGTTTCTTGAAACTATTTCACCACTCCTTCCTAATGTTTGGCTTGGTTTGTTGTGTGCCACAGTCTGGTTTTGATTTGGTGCAATACCACGAGATTCAGGATTTTAAATCTTAAACTCATCTTAAAAAACAATACAACATATTTTCACTATTTGAAATCTATGCTTCTTTAAAATGACAAAATACATTTTCAAATTATTATAATAATCATTACAATTTTTCAGGTGCAAATCATTTTTTCATCAAGCTTACAATTACCATGTATCATACATTAGCATGATAAAATTTCACATATACATTTTATTGTATTCTCACCAGATAAAGCGGCAGAATAACAACATGTTTATTTTAAGTCAGAATATTTAGGCCACTTCAATAAACTCTAAGTAATAAAAACTGTTAAAAAATAAATATTCTGTCACAAAAAATGATTGATTTAATTTCCCAATCAGTTTAATTTTTGGACATTCAAAATGAATGGTTACATTTTCGCCAACAACATTTTAAAATGCAATATAAAAAAAAAAACCTGACACAATTGTATTGTAATTATGTTTAAGTCTCACCAGGTCCTCGATGATTTCCTTCACAGCTGCAACAATGAGAATGAAGAGGAGCGGCACCAGAGTGGTCCAGCGACCGGTAGGAGACACATCTGGAATTTGCTAGAGAAAAGAAAACAACAAAAGTGAGAATATTTTAATTGTTGACCTTTAAATTTACTTGAAAACTCAATTTTCCTTTACATATTGTCATAGAAGATTGTTTTGTATTTTAGCAAAAGCTTTTTTCTTACAGCTTGGCAGAGAACTTGGACGAGGCTAAACCGTTGAAGATATATTCCACTGGAATAATGACAACCATGAGCTATGAACGCTAAACGGTCTCTACTTATTTCAGTCTGCAGTCACTTGTCAAGTTCTGGCATTTCCCCAGAGAGTGTTTTTGTGTTTATAGAGCATATTTTTAGACACGGCCATTGATTGACTTGTTGGTGTCAGCAGTGTCAAAGGTCTGTGGAAACCACTTCAAAGGCAGAATCTGTAAACTGTCTCAGCGTTGACAGCATGATTTATGCAAAGTATATTTGATCAAGCCGTTTTATTACAAAATGTACCGGTGCTGATCAAATTCTTGAATTAATCACATTTAGGGAAAACAGAGAGAGCAAATAAACATGTGATACAGAGCACAAAGGACGCCTGAATGAAATGGATCTCTTCCCTCACATCTGCATAGATGTTTTATTCAAGGTTGCAACATCGACAGGAGAGGTAATGAAGATTCACTGGCTGCTTTTCAAAGCAACAACTTCAAGGTGACCAGATTGAGCCGTTTCTCTTTCCTCAGAGCTCTCGTTAATGATGTCTACTCGGCTCTGCTGAATGATAAGTAAAGAAGAAAAGACCCGGAATACTGTGAAATCTTCCCTTTCTCGCCTTTTTTAATCCTTAAGCACCTGAGATGTGGATTTAGTGCCACGGATTGCGTATTAAAGATTTGTGGCTTCCATTTCATGTGTTCTTAGATGGATTAGTGTTGACCGGTCCAGGGAGGCAGAAAATCTCTTTTTCATGATCTGGTATAGTTTTTTAACATCTGTTTATTAAGTGTTAATGATAATTCAAAGATACAATTTAGCAACAATTTTAATTTCACCTTAACTTTCTTTGATTTTAAAAAATATATTAATAATTTTTTCACTTTTTGTAACGAACATACACAAAGACTTCCAATTAGATTAAAACTGATGTTGAAGGAATGTTATTGGCGAGTGATTGGCAAAGGAAAAACAAAAAGACAGATAAATAAGATATATCGAGCCTCCAAGAAGAAAGAAAAGACAGTATTGCAATCGGACTTGTACTTCGTGGTAAATACATGATTTGGCTAAAATATTTTGGCCCCTTACATGATTGAGTTTAACACCACTGTTCTAGGTCTTTGGAGAAAAAAAATCAACACAAATGAAAGCCAACAACATGTGGTACTATGTTAATATTTAAATGAGTACTCAAAATGCAAATAAAAACATTGGTTGTTAAATCAAGTGCTTTTACTAGAATTTATGTGCAGTACGCCAGTGTTACCTTGTGAGGGAAAATGAAAGATGAGCAGTAAGTCTAGACTATATACAGTACAGTATAACATCAAGTAAAACCTTGTATGTTTCCTAGTTTAAATATGACTGTAGTTTTAAGATGTGATTTCAACAAAATTTAAATTAATATTTAATGTATTTTTTTGTATTAAAATTAAAAATGTGTTTCTTTTACTTCTAGAATTTTTTCTTTTTCGTTTGACTTGAATAAACAGATTATATAAAACAAATGTGGTGTGTATTTAATGTGACTTTACATCATGTCAATTTAACATGTTAAGACAGTGACATAGAGGATCAGAATGACTTGATCACATCTTACCTGCAGTAGGGCAATGAAGAGAAAGAAAGCGTTGGCCGCCCTCCTGAACTGTGCGTATAGGAACCGTGGGAGGAAGGTGAGTACATTATATTTGGCCGTGCTGGAACCACGATCAAAGGATCAGGCATCGAGTGGGTGGAGGTGAGGAGGTATACATGAAGGGAGAGAGAAAGGAGACAAGTTAGTAAGTAAGTCATTTGTATTTATATAACGCTTTTCCAGACCAGGGTCACAACGCGCTTAAACAATCAAAACAATACTCAATAAAATATATAAGGAGACAAACACAGGAGTTCCAGAAAATCACGTAAGTAAGTAACTAATTATTATTTGTAAAGCTCCATTCTCAGAGGCACAGAGTTATTTATCGACATCAGAAACACAATTGACTCCAAACTAGTTTACCATGAATTAGTTTCTCTTCACGACTACACTGACAAACATATTTGATGGGAGTTCTTAACCCTTATGTTATCTCTGGGTCAAGGTGACCCGAAGGCCAGAAAACAAATGTGTTTGTGGTATCCCTTGTGTTGTCTCTGGGTCAAGGTGAACGGAGGTTGATGAATTGGGTGGATTTATTATTTAGTATTTTCATTTTTACAGGTTTCGTTTGACAGTATGTTAAGTTACATTAGAATAAATCATGATTTAGATATGTGCTTATGTTAATGCTGCTTTCTGCTGAATTAACAGCAGCACGTTGATCATAAGAAGTAGTTTGGATGAAAGAGGAGAGAGGAATACTCCTGTCACTGGTGAGCTATATTGCCATTTCTCGATGGGATGAGGGTAGGTAAGTGTTGGTGCTATAAAGCCATCAGCATCAATATGTTCACACCGACGAGTGCTAGGATTTATCGGTAAAGCTGCAGAAGATGATTGAAATAAAAATGGATGCAGCGGCTTCACATAGGAGAACAGGGTATTTTACCACAAAAGTCTATGATTAAAAACAACATCATACTTCATATAAACTCAATCTCATCAGACGGGCAGGATCAGAAGACTGTACAAGGCAAGTACTGCTGGTTGGTTCTTCCTTCAAGAGGTTTCATCATTAGCAGTCTTATCCTCTAAATACAAACATAAAATATGATGCAAACTAGTGATGGTCTGATGAAGCTTCATGAAGCAGTGTCATTATTTTCAGAGTCGACTAGATGGCGGTCTCTGCACTATTTTCCTTTTTTTTTTTTAAACAACCTTTCTGGTGAAACATTACAACATTTTTAAACGGATGGCGCCACCTACTGACTTCTCAACAACATGACCCTGCTTCATGAAGCTTCATCAGCTCAACACTAATGCAAACTAGGAGAAAAATATGGGTAGACATTTAACAATAATAACATGACAAAAGCAAACTTATAAGTTGAAAAAAATGTAAATGAATCTACACAATGATGATAGTTTATAGAGGAAAAATAGTTAATAGACATGTAGATTTTAAAGGTTTTTGTAATTATTTACAACATAGCACATCCTTTATCAGGCTTGGGAATCTTTTCTATTCACTGTGAGCCCTTCTGTCTGGTAGTATGGAGCTACAGGAGACTGTATTGTTCTGACAGCCGAAAAGTCTAATATCCGCCTCATAAAGGAGTCTGATAAAGAGCCTTGTCAAAACCAGGGTCAAGAAAAGAGCAGAGATACTGAGCTCAGTCTCTCTCGACAGAGCTTTTTAGTGGAAAACACAAGTCATGACTCAACCATCATTCAACATGTCAAAGAAAGAAAAACAATAGTACATTTTTTATTTGGAATTCCTTATAAGCATCTTAATAATCACAACCCTGTCTAACATGCTGTGTCCAATATCCACATACTCCTAAGCTGTGATAAATCTTTCTGCTGTGTGACACTTTTGTTTGTAAATTAACAAAACAAACAAATTTAATATCAGATCAATTATATGAGGATAAGACAAACAACAAATACAGGAGATTATGTTGACAAATTGTCTGGGTAATGATACTCCAATAAGCCTGGTAAAGAAATGGAAAGTAAAATAATCAAAGGTAACAAACTAAATCTGCTGCAGCACAGAAGTTTTTTTCCTCTTTATTCATGAGTAACCTTTTAAAAAACGCCATTAATGAATATAAAATATTTGATACCACATTTAATACAATAATAATTATTAATAAATAACTTTGTTTCCTGATGAAAGTCACAAAATGGTTGATTGTATTCATATCAGTATAATCCACTAACTTCAATGCTTCATGGCATTTTTTCATTAAATTGTGTTTATCTTTTAACTTTCTTTACTCTTTGGCTTCTCTTTAATTTAATTTATTACACAGGGGAAAAAGGAACAAGGACAGTAATGAGAATTTAATTCCATTGAAAAAAATGAAGATTTTATGAATCGCATTTTGTTTGATAAATCATGAAAGATACAGGCTATGAACACACAAGCAGATGGTAGAACCGTGAATAAACTAGACTAGGTCAGACAAATAACCTTGAGGGCATAAACAGCAGTAAGAAGAGGAAATATTGTCTCTAACTATAATGCAACATCTGGACACATCTGGATGTACTGCAACAATCAGATGAGAAGTAAGCTTATTTGTTTAATGAGGTACATAAGACACAGTAGTGAAATGTATTTGGGATAAATGCGTTTAGCATAAAGACAATCAATGATCCCATATATGAACAGTCAAGGACAAATCAAATACACATTTGCATAAACCAATACATCATAAGCTGCCATTGTTTTGGATGATTGACTTTAAGTAAGCAATGTAGGTCATGTTATGTCACCAAATATTTTGAACTATGCTGACATGACATTTTCAAATTTTGTGTAGGGATGCCTTGGACATCATCAAGGTTTTTCATGAACATTAGTTTGTTTCAAATTTTTATCATAATATATAATATAAAAGTGAGGCGAGTGGGGAATATTTTTCATATGCATCATCTGCATATTCTTCCCAGTACTCAGGACATTCTTACAACGTAAGATCTGATCCTATACAGCCTTATACCCCCAAGCTCAGGCTCTAAGGTTTCTCACACACGGTTCAGGACCAGAGGAGAGAAATCCTTCCAGGTTGTTGCTCCTAAGCTTTGGAACGATCTTCCTCTGTGTTTGATGATCTACTGACTCCTTCAAGAAACATCTGAAGACATTTTTATTCGTGCAGGCTTTTCTCTAATTTTCTGGAACTCCTCTTATCTTGACCTTTTAAGTATACATTTTATTGAGTATTGTTTTGATTGTTTAAGTGCTTTGTGACCCTGGTCTGGAAAGGCTCTCTATAGATATAATTTACTTACTTACTTACAATTGCAATACAGGTAAATATCATCTTTCAATTTTTGCTTGATTTGTTTTGTGTTTTTAGTTAAAGATCGCTGGGACATCCCTGTTTATATCAGGTTACACAGCATAGGAAAAGCACAAAAAACACAAAATCCTGCTGGTCCTGTTGTTCCACCTCCAGTAGGTAGCACTAATCAAGCAGTCAGGTGAGTTTGAGGTAATTCAATCCTAGTACTATTCTTGTAAATTAAATGCTAGACGAGTAGTGCGGTTTGGCCTTTTGTTGGCATTATCCTTTGTCTATTTATCTGAAAAACAACACGTGCATTGAAGGATCTCAAACAAAAAGTATTAGGGACACTGCTGTTTACCTGTTATCACGTGAATAACCTTTACATATAGGCAGGTCTGCCAACATTGCAGTCAGCTGGACAAACACAAGCTTTCACAATAGTAACACTTGGTAAGATGTACTGTATATAACCCATGTCGTACCTTCAAAATCGATCTAATTGTTCAAGTAAAAAAATGAACATTTACATACTTTTTTTAAATTCTGATTCTTAATGTTACCAATTAAGTCAATCACTGTGATTAAAAACCTTCAGTCCTTTATTGGGGAAAAAGAGCGAGGAATGACTCTCCGCTGAATGTTTCACATATATTGAGTTCATCCTAATACTGCAAAGATATTGAAAGTTACGATCATCATAGATCTGATCCACCAAAGCTTTCATTGTACACTGTAAGTGGTTGAACAACAGGCATGTCATGAATGATACGCCAGTTTACCTTAGCACAAAGAAAGCCCTTCTCTTCCATCTCATACTCTATATGGCTACTGTGTTCCTTTATTTGGTCACATATACATATACATAACATTTCATTAGTCAGTCAAACTTACTTGATGAAAGTAAATAGTCAGTGGTTCAGATAGTTATATATATATAGATATTTTTTAGTTTTAATTTCCTCACATAGTATTTCAATTCTTTGGTCTCACCTGACTCGATTGCTGCAAAACTTGGTGAACTGAGGCTGATTGAGATGTATCAATCTGGCATCTTCTTGGTCAGCGAGGGATGTCTTTTCTGAGGTCTCCTCCGTCTTTTCATAACCTAAAGGAGCAAGATTAAAAAATTTATTAAATTGATTTATGAGTTCTTCGAAAGAAAAAAGACAAACATGACAGTTGAACAATTTCATAGGAACATTGGTAAAGGCATTACAGTACACAGAGGTTTTCAGAAAAATGCAAGTCAATCAAACAAAACCAAAAAAGAACACCAAGACAAAACAATATCAGCTTTATACTTTTTCACACCCTATATCTCCATAATTTGGAAACCTACAAACAGAACCTCCAAATGTGAGGTTCTTGTATATTTCCAAAAATAAACAGGTTATTGATAGAATGCATTCAAAATGTTAAGATTTTTCATAGACATATGTAGATTGTGCTCAACTTAAATGTCATAATTTTATTATATAACAGATCTTGAAGCAAGACATTGTTATGTAAGCATATTTAGTTTCCGAACTTAATCACACACAGGATTTCCTGTGGAAAAAAAGAAAGGAATCCTGGGAAGCATGACATCCGGCTTGTGATTCTGCAATTTCTTTCTTTTGGAATCAGCAACTGAACCATTGTCTAATATTAAGGGATGTGTTAATATTGGAATTTGATTTTGCAGTAGTAGTAGATAGTAATGGACAGCATTGATACATCGGGTAAATACAGTACATTTGTCCTTTAGTCTGAACACAACACAAACTGAAGTTATCACAATTTTTCTAATTGATTATAGAAGTCTGTGTATTAGCCAAGGAAGTGAATGACCTTCTCCCACAATGTTCAATAAAGTGAAATTGCTTAATTGACGCAAAAATTCTTCAAAGAACAATATTTTACTTTTTAAGTCTGAATTCACTAACAGTAGTGAATAATTTGTAGCGTATATACACCAGGGCTTGTAAAGGTTTTATGAGAAGATCCCATCCACCAAAACAAAGATGCAAACTCGCTAAAGTGCTAACAATGTCCCCCATTTACCATAGATGAGGAGAGGGTATGAATGATTGATATTGATCGACAATTTCTGCTGATAAAGAAATTGATGACAGGGTTAAGTAAGACGTCCAGTCAATGATAAAGATTTAGGTTAAACTCCAATGGAGGAGTAGACAGGTGGACAGTGATACTAAACTATCTGCAGGTTTTTTTTATAACATAAAATGGTCAAAATAAATAAGACGGATAATTTAGCCTAAAGAATGTAACTATATCAGGCAAAAAAAACAACATATATTATATATATAAACATAAGAAAGATATTTGACTCTGAAAATAGAATATTTATATTGGGGAAAAACCCAGACAGCAGGAAATTAATATCAACATGTTCCGTTTATTACTTTACAGCTGACCCAGAAAATGTCCTAAAACCTTGGGTGAGCAGCAGTTGCTTGAACGCAGGTTATTTAACCACAATGACATTTCAAAGAACAAAGGTTTACTAGAAAGCTGCTTTTTATGATTTAAACGGTTAAAGTTTAATCTTAAATTCAGGATAGATTACCTACTTAGTTAGAAAATTCATGTCCAATTCAATATCAAGCAGTGATAGAGCAACATTCAACCTAAAATCATAAGAGAAAGAGAGCCCTGCTCCCCTGCAAATGGAGCTGAACTGTAAAACCATCAAGTCAACCGTTCTATCAAACTCTGTTTGCATTCATGCTTTTAGTGAGTGCCGAGTTGACCCAGCTAGCATTGCAATAGTTGTGGTGTAAGGTGTTGTGAGGTACGCGTCGCTGAAATTCTACAACCACCGATAAAACCTTGAAGTTTAAAATAGGCAGCAGTATTTTTCCACTGCAAGGAACAGGAGAAGAGGTCAAAGTATTTGATACTTCCCCATACTAAACTGTCCCCCTCATGGCAGAGGAAAAACAAACGACATCATACACAACATAAGATACACACGGTTATTTAATCTAATGGCTATTGTTATAAGGAGTGTCTCAACACTAGATATTTAAGAATGATCGCAAGTGTTTCCTTCTTGTCGCATCATCTTTTAACAGTGGATCCCCTTGGCGTGTGCTCCGGGGATAAAAATAGCCGCCCACCCCTGTAGTTGTTTGGTCACCAGGGGAAACATGGCTTGGCTATCCCCACACAGTTATGCAAGCGCCCACCCAGACGTCAGATCAGCATGGCTGGTTTATTGGATTAGCGTGGAGGCTGAAGTGTATGTGTGGATCCAGGCAGCAACAGGAGCTTAAAGAGAGACGCCTTCTGCTTCTGATGGGAACCCTTTCAACAGAGATGGCCGGGATTATCACATGTATCATTGACAAAAGGAAACGTTGGTCAATATTTGTCTTGTGCATCCTGTTTATATTATGAAGAGAGACTCTGAAATGTGTATGTTTTATAAGAGGCATAAACCACAACAGACAAGAGTTGTCCCAAAGGCAAAGAAGTATTTCAAATGTATGAAAGTGGAGAAAGGTAGATTAAGAGTGAACAGTAATAGCACTATCGTAGTGATGCAACAACAACTTTACAACTGTCCTTTTTCTTACGAAATGTGCTAACAGGAAACGGGCCAACGCAACTGCTTCCCAAGTGTTGACCTTGTGTAATCTAGGTCAATGCATGCCAAATACTTACCCAGCGTTCAAACAGTCAGTTCAATCATCCTCATGACTGATGGATGGACAAAACAAACGGTTTCAGTATAGGCATCCTACTTCTGACCCCATTTATGATGGAGAGAGAACGACAGCGGTTTCTCACTCTCTATTGAAAAATAAGCTACCTGATGATGTAGATGATCAGAAGTAACATCATGAAGGTGGTAATTGCTGTACATAGAAGCAGCTACTATTATAAATACCCTATTTATTGTATTATAAATACCTTATATTTACCACGAGAGCAAGGTTTTGCTGAAATCTGTGTCAACGGGTGTTAAGTTATTTTTCGCCTTAATACACCTGTCGTTACCCATTTAATGACTAATTATTTATCTCTTAATTTACATTAATGCCAACTTAACTCAATACTATACAAGGACGTACCTCTGTATCCTCTTTAAGATATAACCATTCAAGTACTGCATAGAGTTTCTATTTACTGTCATGGTGAAACTGGCGGTGACATTTCTGTAGTGCCAAAAAGATTAGAATGTTTAGTCTTGAGTGTTGTTTAAAGACATAAAGATCTCAAAAGGCACACTAGACCAAAACACAGTGAAACCTGCAGCAGACCATCATGATACAAGTGTCTGATTTGCCAAATTTAAACAAGATCAAATTGGGGACACATCATGTATAATGGTACATGTCTGAAAGACAATTGTGCTATACAACACAAAAAAGTCTCAAAGCAAATTAAATGATCATATAAAAAACATTTGTGTAAGCCAATCCCATTCCAGCCTGCTCAGAGTCCATTCAGAAAAAGGCAGGGAACAAACTGTAGGTCACATAAATCAATTAAGATAGCCAACTAGCTGTTCATGTGGAATATACTAACATACTACAATGAAAAACAAATGTGTATGATTGCGTTGATCGAATGAAAGTTTACTGGTTGTAATGTAGATGAACTTCCCTTGTCTTAGTCAAAAGGCTGAGGAGAAAATATAGTCATATCGTATTATTCAAACTTTGTCAGTGTTTTAATATATTGTGTCTTTTTATTTCAAGCTATTAATATTGTATAATATTTTGTTGTCCAAGTCTCTATTTTATTGACAAGAATTACGTCTCTCGACTCGACGGGGTAAAGAGGACACCAGCAGGAGCTACTCCAGCATGAGGCTTGTGTCAAAGAGCAAGTAGGAGTAGCGGTAGTGATTGATGTCGTGTGTCTGTGTTCTGAATGAGTCCTGGTAGCAGGAGCCGGTGTGTTTAGTTGGCCCAGGTGCTGCAATGCACCAGTTGCTGCAGATTCTGCTGTTGCTCTTTAATACAGCGTTCAGCTCTGAAGCAATTTAAACGTTCTCTTTTTCATTCCCCACTATTGTAACTCGCACGGCAAACTGTAAACCCAAGCATATTCAAGGAAAGGTTTTCCACGACTTAAGACCTCACTGATCCCTCACAAGGACTATTCTGGTCCAGCACATCCAATCAACGGCTGCATTTTAGGAACACTTCAATCGCATTGCGTAATCAGATGTGGAGCTGGAGTAAATACTAGATGAGCCGGGCTTGAAGATCGGTCAGTACTATGGAATGCCTCAACACTCACGGCTTTACCAAAACAACTGTAGGGTTAAAATAACTGTTGTCACTCAGAAATATAATATTCAAGTGTGACATACTGTACAGTACCTCAGATATTCTCTAGACTCACGGAGCCCCCACGAAAATAGCCTTTCGTCAGCTGACAGCACAGACAGGTATTTACTGTATTAGTTCATGCTCCTAAACAACCATTGGGTTTTCAACATGTTCTGTCAATAATGAGAAGACTCAGTCGAGCCAAGTGTTTCAAGAAACATTACCTTAATGGTTAAACATTGTGTGCCGTAGCGTTAGAATTGGAACAGCAACTTTCTCAGCCAAAACTATCAGCATTATTTCTCAGCAGCTAGAAAGTGCCTGAACATGTGTTTTTTTTAAATGGGTTAAATTAAATTTCTAGATGACGTAGAGTAATTAAGATAACTGATTATAGATATGATATTAAATGTATGTCTTGCAGGTCGGTGGAAATGTTAAAAGTTAAGGTGAGCATGTATTAAAATTGAATAAAGAATAAAACGAGGTAAAGAAAGGTGACAGGGATTCTCATTATTTATGTAAAAGTTAAGTGTGGAAGAAGCTCTGAAGGGGAAGCCTAATGAGAGAGGACCAGTGCAACCAAGTGTCATAATGAGTTTGGATTCGGGCCAATGTTGGATTATTGCTTCTGTCAGACAACGAACAGACTGCCAGACAACTAGTTCTAAAGGAGCACATCATTTGAAGCTCTTGTTGAATAGGAGAAACTGGGTGAAACAGACCACAGGCAGGTCTTGCCAGGATTCTTCCGTTCCATCCAGGCCATTTCAGGTTAGCAGCTGAGAATATTGATGTAAAAGCAATGGAAATTAAAAGTGAGTGTCTCTCTTACTGAAAATATTGATGTCAATTATATAAAATACAAACCCTTTAAATTCCAGAACGATATCTTTCTAATAATGTACAAAATCATGTCATGCAAAAGTACTGTATAAAATAATCTTAAATCGTTATAATATTCGATCGTCAGTCTTATAGTTAAAACAGTAATGCTTGTTTTCAAAATAAGAGGATGAATTGTTATTCAAGGCACTGTCTTTTAGGATCAAATTTTGGATTGTGCTATTCACGCATAGTCAAAAAAGCTTTTTGCGAACGCACAAATGATAAATCTTTAACGGTTGCTCATGTTAGATGGTTGAGTACCTTCATGACAACGAGGGCTTGAATTAAATTTCAAGTCTAAGAGGCAAATTAAAAAGCTCTTTAAAACCATACAGCATTCAACTTGACTGTTGCAGAAGCAAACAGGCACTCACGAGCCTGTGAGAGTTGAAGGCTGGTCAATAAAGAGAAGATGAAGAGGCACGTGATTCGGCTAGAAACTGAGCCCCCACTTGATTCATTCAATAATACTCGGGGTGGGACGGTGGAGTGGGATGGCGTGGGACAGCTTTAGGGTATTGACATTGATCCAACATGAACAAATGATCTGCAGCTAAATCGCAGTCATTGCTTTCTCTCAGGCCAAACAACATAACACATTTGAGTGAAGACAAAGGAGGACAAATGGGTAGCGGTTGGAAATATGAAATGCACAAGTGCCTATTGAAATCTTTGACAAAGGCTACAAAAAGGACTGTAACCATTTTCAGGTTTACATTGTTGTACAAGAGTAGTACATTAAGGTATCAGATTTGCCCACTTCTAGATCATTTTCAGAAAGTAAAGTTGAAATTCTTGCAATTCTTGCAACTGGAAATTCCAAATGACCCTAAAATAAATCATGTTGATCGATAAAAAACATAAAATAGGTGTTTAAAGAAACAACTACAACCATGCAACTATAAGCATCCCTCACATCAACAACAGGCCAGCAGCAGAATTAATCTCTCTGTGCGTTCAGCTCCGTCTGGACTCCGATGAGCTGATCAGCACGGTGAAGGGACAACACTGGCAGCTGGAGCTAAATATGACATCACAGGGCCAGGCTGCCTCAGATTAACAAGAGATCCGAGATGGCGAGATGTTTCCCAAAAACTCTCTGTGCCACTGACAGAAGGTGGGGTTCTGATGGACTCTTTGTTGTCGATAGAAAAAGGTATAATTCTAGCAAATCAAATAAAGAGCTGAGCTTTACCAGAGAACATTATTGCTCACAAATTGCATACCACAATATTATATCTGTATGTTTTCAGAAGGACATTCAGGTCCGTGAACAAAGGATTTAAGAATCTATTGACAAACTTTTCTAAAAACAAGCCAGTTACTCATTTGTTCAATAAGGTCAAGCCGTATTACAGATCTTAAGAATCAACATCTCAGTTGACCTTTCATAATCATCAGGACAAAATGGTTCAAACAAAGAGTGCATATGAAGCAGATTTTCTTTCCAATTCCAAGAAAATAAATGACAGAATTAATTTAACCACCAAGTTTTTAAAAGTTAGACTTGCCATTTTGTTTTGTTTATGATTCCGATAGATAGCGTTACCATTGAAATTGTGTGAGATGAATGTAATATATAGTTGTATACAAACCTACAATCGGGAATAGTATATATATATATATATATATTTAAATGGTCTTTTCTAATATAATTTAATTACAGTACTCAATTATGATACAGTAAGTTCTGTTCCTTAGGTTTTATGTCTCCCAATGATGGTGTTATAACAAAAACAAAAAGAAAGTTAAATCATTGCTGGACACTGAATGGGTCACATGTTTTTGCAATTAAAATGTTTTACTTGCTCCGACACCTCAAATAGCTAGTTTGTCCTTCTATTTTATGGTTTAATTCAGCACTTGACACATTGACCTGAGAAACAATATTATTCATTCTAAACCTGCACCTCTACAAAGTCCTGATGACTGCCGCTTTAAAGGTTCTAACACTGAGAAAAGTTTAAATATCTACGATAGGTTATATCTTCTAGGCCATTAAAGAAGAGGTATATTACGAGATTATATACAGTTATGATGATGTCACAGCAATCTGGAGGACTTCAGTGTCACTAATGTAGTCAAGGTCAGAAAATAGCAGAAGCGTAACATGCTGGCATCGGACAATAAAAAGTGATGCATTATGACCACATGAAATTTCAATAAGACATGAAAGTCATGATCACTATGCGCTTAACGCGTTTTATTTTACATCCATCCATAACAGGCAGCAGCACTGCAGTGTACTTTGACAAGAAGTTAAGACTGTAACACAGTCATAAAGAGCTCAAGAAGTGGTGGGTCAAGGGCGGTGAGAGATTCATTTCCTCAACCATCGATGGGTGTTGCATTCCTGTGGAGTGCCGGCCGACACTTCTATATCTGACCTTGTCATCCTGCTGCGACACCGCCACATTGATGATCTCAGGGCACGTGCAGGAATGCAGTATTAGATGACTCTTTCTGCATGCGTTTAGTACACAAATGAGCACAGGGCCAGAAACAAGACATCCGCTCTGCAGCAGATATGCTTCTTTCTCCGATGTGCTGGTTTCATGAATAATTTGAGTCCGTACAGAGACTTTACCATGAGCTTGGGGCCAAGTTGAGGAAATATATAAAACATTAATCTACCTGTGGGTATATATTGGCTGTGCCGCTTTCCAGCGGATCATGAATAATGTTTGATCAACTTGAAAAATTCACATGGAAGAATAAATTAATTGTTTACTACTTGGAATTTTTCTTTTAATAGATCCATCCGTCCATTCTCATAGGACACATGCACAGGTTCCGTATAATCACAATGTTAATAAATGCCTGCTTGTTTAAATGGATGTTTAAATGAAACACAAATTTAAGAAGAAGTTGTACAACTTCAAAATAAAAATGTCCACCTGGACTTATTTTTAACACCATAGCTGATGTATAGAGGGAATGGAATGTGGCACCAGACTTATGTGACCTTAATGTTTATTAAGTAATCACAAGACATGAACTGCCTCCAATAGAAGATTTGGCCAACTTATGGTATGTTGATGGATTTGCGATCCTTCCTTACAAGACAGGCTTACCTGCTTGTCTTGATGCGTCAATAGTGAGAGAGGATTTGGTCGGCCTGCAAATAAGCTAAGATGGCAAAGAGCATGTTTGCAGCCTTAACCTAGGAGGACTGTCAATCATGTTTTTCGTCCTCTGTGGTTAAGGCAGGTATTAAGCACCACATGGCAACATATATCGTACATCAATGACTGCTGTGGCAAGTGTCATGTATGCAAAAATAGAAACCGTCACCACAGGCATAGTGCTAGTTCTGACTATTCTGTAGGGGTTTGTCTGTATAGAGTTATGGATAATTTAAACGCTTCCATGGAACAGCAAAGGAGAGCGACAGGAAGTAGAGGATGACATGGTGAGAAGGCCTGGAGAGAGTGCAGTTTCCAGAGCTGATGGGCAGGCAGCCGATGGATTAGGTGGCAAGTCTGGCACTGTAGTGCCCTTCCTAAATGGAAGCCTGCCCGATACACTATGGTGAGGGAAATAGAAAGCCTGACAATGCAACAAGAACTTCTTAAATGCAGAAAAACTTAAATGGAAAGGAAGTTGGACCAAAGAAGAGCCAAAGAAAAACAACACGAGGGAAGTAGAAACCAGCACAAACACAATTGATTTTGGTGGTTGGGGTTTGAGCAGAAAGCAACAGCTTCTGAATAATTTATGTGTTTTTACTCTTGTGACTGCCGCAATGACATTTCTCAACAACATGAATCAAATCTATATAACTGTTAAATTATTTACATTTTCCCTTGTAAAGTCTGGCTCTTTAGGAGCTTAAATGATACTGGACAAGGACTACAAGCCACATCTGCTAATAATGTCACTTTTTTCAATATGGGAATTATTTTGTTTCAATATTGATCAGGGAATTGGTTGCCAAGTGTAGCATTCAATAAATTAACACCAATTTGAGTTGATTTAAAGCTAATTGAATTCAGGATAATGGAAAATTGTGATGCAATTTACACATCAACATTTTGGTGTATCAGCCTGGCTTTAATATGTAGAAGCAACATAAATATTTCAAGCTTTTAGACGACAAGTACAGTCCACACAAACTCTTTAAATTCTCCTTCACCGTTTCGTTTTCCCAATTACCCTGCCTCCCTACCATTCACTCATCTAACAAAATGCATATTACAGAACAAATACAAGTAGCAGGAATGTATATGACTTATTAAAGTGTAGAGGAAATTGATGAAACTAACCATATTCTCAGAGTTAATGATTGGTTGAATTTAGTTATTCTCTTCCCAACAGTCCTTCCTAAAAAATAATTTAAATTGAGTCCCATGGATCTTGAAAAATAAATTAGTCTCATGTGATGAGTTCTTGTTTGTGTGCTTCATGCTGGATCAACAATGTGTTGTCATGGCAATATTTGAAAGGCTCATTCAGTAAAATAATTGAGTGTCAGTATTTTCTTTATAGAGTCAGATGTACAGCTTAAAAGGGTTAGAAAAAATGCAAGTGGTTTAGAACCTGAATGTAAATGAAAAAGGTTAGATATTTGATAATTTCTTCATTAGGTCTTAGTGTATATTATTTATCTATTTCTATACATGTCATTTATTTAGGTTAGGTTAGGTAGGACTTTATTGATCCCTCAGGAGGTCTCCTTTGGGAAATAGTTTTTTTTCCAACTAGCCACAGCAATACAGCAATTTTTCATAAAAAATAAATAAAAATAAAATAAGAACAAGAACAAAGATAAATAAAGAGAAAGAACAAGATGATACAATCTAAGTAAGTAAGTAAGTAAGTAAGTATTTTTTATTTATATAGCGCTTTTCCAGACCAGGAACACAAAGCGCTTAAACAATCGAAACAATACTCAATAAAGTTTAACTTACTTACTTTAAAAGGCAAGATAAAACTGATAACACAACAGGAGTTCCAAAAAATCAAGGAAAAGCCTGAACAAATATTAACATCTTAAGATGTTTCTTAAAGGAGTCAGTAGACTCCATTAAGTCTAAGATAAAGAACATAGATCAAAGAAAAAATAACAAAGACAAATAAATATTTGCTAGCCATCTTCAAAAATGTACTATTCAATTACTACTTAGGAGAAAATTATGACATAAACAGCATATTTCTGAATGTGTACTATTGTTCGTTGTGTAATAAATATTTGCTTTAACTCTAAAGACAACCTTAATAAAACATTAGATTAAAACAACTATAACCCTAGGTGGATACATAGATGGCATCCACGTACCATGTTATTGATCCCAGTGGATAAATAATTGCTGCCTTTCAGAAAGGTCACAAGTCAAGGCAAGAAATAGTCAAGATGTATGAGTCTACATCCTTATTCCATGGTCAACGTACCAAGATCTACTGAGAAGTATTATTTTAAAGTGTGTCTACATCGTCTTATCTAGATTGCACAAGTTTTTTTTTTTTGCAATGGGAAGTTACTAGTGCAGTTAGCAGTCCCGGATTAAGTACAATGGTTGCATTGAGGGTTGATGCAATGTATTGTGGATGACACTTGTTATTGTGCTGCCAAACAGTGGCCAGTCTTTTCCTCACTACTCTAGAAAGCCACACTGGACACAGTGGACAGTGGGGATCCCAGAGCAGGGGGTCTGGATGGGAATCCACAGCCCAGTTGCATCCCATGATAAACTGGAGGACTAACAACAGCCACAACACCTCCATTTATAGCAAATACTATTCAAGTATTAAAGCGAATTAAAAATCATTTGACTTCAGTTTGTCATGGTTATTCCCACCTCTTGCTAGCAACTTACTCCACTTCTGAGAGCTACCGGTCGGCCTTGTTGCGGTGAGAAATAAAACAGCCGAGTGACGCTAAACGACATCTTCTAACACTTAACTCACTTCCTTCGAGGTATACGAGGCATATACATACCCTCTGCCCGGGTCCGGAGGTCCGACACGGTTCTTTGGACGGGCGGCATCTCTCCCCCTGTGAGCCCGGGCGACAGCACCTGTCAAGCGGCCGCGGCTGGTCAAGTTGTGTTCCTCCCTGTGGCTACTTCTGAACCCAAATGAAAGAACTGCCTCGAATTCAAACGGCTCATGTAGACGGGAACGAGGTGAGTGGGACGACAGTCAGAGGTGTGATGTATCCGGGGTTCATTTTTTTGGTGAAAAAAGAAGCACCTTCCGGCAGGAGCCCCCACGACTCTCAAGGATCCCCCGGCATTACAGCGTCACACCGCGGACTCAGACAACGGACGGCGTCGTGTAGTTGGAGCGAACACAGGCTTAGCATGACTGAAGTGAGGGGGACCGGAGTGCTGCACACTACGGGACGTACCATTCTACAGAATAATAGCAGGGGGGGGGACGAGATGTAATCGACAAAAGTATGCTCAATTTACAACAACAAACACAATAGTAACATATGATACATGTTGTATATACTCGTTTTCTTAATTTGGCTCAACACATTATTAAAATAAAGCCACTTTAAATCATTATGTTCGAGTTGTTTTTTCAAGGACCCCTCTCTGCGGTCATCAGTGTGCGCCAGTTGACGGAACAACAATAGAACAGCGGGTGGGAGTTGTCTCGTTTCCTACATGTATAAACACGAACTGAAGCAAAACCATGCTTTCTGAAGGCTCACACCACTTTTGTTGTTGCAATAAGACTAGCAACAATATCACTTCTTATTGTTACTACTATTAGTATTCACTTCAGATTTATATATCCTCTTTAAAAATAATTTTGTACAGTATGCACTAGTGATCCACTTAGATTTAAATTCGATTTTATTATTGAATGAATAATTAAATAACAGTGGAGGCGTGTATTCTATTTATATTCTATTAGGTCATCTTGCCTGGTGAGATTTCAAAAACCTGTTTAGTTTAAGAAAACACTTCACAACGACTTCCTTGATGATTTAAAAATACAATTCAACATTTAAATCTTCTTTAATTTGAACATTTTCACGTCATACATCTTTTTAAATAATAGTTATATCTCGTCATAATCAGAAACTATTATTACCAGGAATGGTAATGGTTAAATAATATAGCTATTTTCAACAATACTTCAATACAACGTTCTTTCATATATTAATATAGTATCGTATCAAAACATATGTTTATTTAGTTGTGAATATTTATTTAGGTATGGCTGTATCTTATGATGATAATTGTATATCAATGTTAAAAAAAAACATTTACAACGCAAAATACATCAAGTTAGTTATGTTGATTTGAATTCCATGAAGTATTTTGCGAAAGTGGTTTAACTGTGAGTTTGGGGTTGAAGTTTTTAAGTAGGTAGGTAGGTAGGTAAGTAGAACTTTATTGTTTAAATTGTTTTTTCCAATTAGCCACAGCAATACAGCAATTAATCATAGAAATAAATGAAAATAAAAGAAGAACAAGAACAAAGAGAAATAAAGAGAAAGAACAAGATGATACAATCTAAGTCTAAAGATAAAGAACATAGATCAAAGACAAACAACAAAGACAAAGGATACAAAGATTAACATAGCAAAGTAACGTAATTGTTTCTCACAATCTGTTGCCATAGAGGTTGTATCAATAAAACAATATTCACCTCATTAACCTCCAAGCTGTCAGTGTCAGTCACTCTCCTATTATGTGATTATTATGGACAGACAAGCTCAGCAAACAATCTAATCCCTGCAGGTGTACATTGGCTTCTCTTTTCCTCGTGGTCCTTATCTCCAGCCTCTTTCTTTTATGAACTATTACTACCACTGTTTACTGTTAACATGACGGAGGAACAAAGCTGTTCCAGTAACACTGCTGCTTTCTCTTCCTTACTGCAGTCAAAATGCTAATTACGTTGAAGCTGAGGATTGTGCTGCAACAGCGCCCTCGCTGTCCACTGAGAAAACAGCAGCCACCAGAAATGTTTTATGCTTTCTTCATATGCAGAATTAACCATTTGAATTATCCATGACGGATCATTTCCTCAAAATTTGTACCAACTTAAATCATTAAAATTATTAAAATTATAATAAATGCAAATTGTCTATTGATTGACATTCTATTTTCGACAATTATATTAAAACAAAGTGCAGGTAAGTGGAAAACAACAAAAACAACCAGTATATTCCAAAGCAGCTTACTGGATGACTAGGATAATACAATGACAAGGTAACATTTAATCTTATTAATTCTTTGTTGCAATGAAAAAGTTAAGCTGTGAATGTTAAAATGTGTCCAAGAAAAAAAAAAACATAAGAAATAAGGTGAAAAAAACAGCTCTGTGATTCCAACTCATCTCTTTCTAAAGATTCTTTTCCCCCACTTCACCTAATTCAACATCAGCACGCCACCACAGGGATTTGGCTCTGTAGCTCTAGTGGTTGCTAGGCAACAGTGACAAGATGAAGCCAACCTCCTCAGTCTGTGTCTATAACATGTAATGGCTTTTATGTTTTATTGCAAATCAATCGGAAAACAAGGCTTCAAAGAACTTATCACAGTCTGTGTCCACTGCAAAGCACAAGAATTGCTTTGGATTTCTATCACATCTTCATCCGTGGCTTTAAAAGAAAAATGCACCCCCTCCCTGATGTGTCTGTTCTTTGATGCTGCTTCATTGTAACTATATATATAATTTTGGATGACTGTGACTCATGTGAGAACAAAGAAGAACACAAGTCATCATAAAAAAAAAGATGTAGTTCATTTTAAATGCAAACACTTTCATCTGTTTTTAGATCACCAAGAATAACAATGAGATGTTTCCGGGGTATTTGTAAAACACAGCCTTTCTTTCTGTGATTCTTAGTTGATTTAAATCCATTTAATTTCTGTATTTGTTGCAGTTTACAAAAGGTTGTTGCATTTGCTGACTGAAAGTGATGTAAAGTATGCACAAGCTAAGTAAAGATTCTTCTCGTGTGCAAATGTTAGATCCAGGCGTTTGTTTATCACTTGGTGAAATGAAGGTGAAGGTTTTAGCACCTACTGTTCCACTTCCTATTTGACGTCAAGCGTAAGCAGGACTGGAAATGATACGAGAGTTTGTGTAAATGATCTACCAACCGGCATTTACAATTTAAAAACAACAGAAAATATGATGAAATATAATATAGCATACATTTCCTCCACGCTAGAGAAATTATAAATCCATGCAGCGAGATAATTCAACTTGGCAAGGAATCTCAAACCATATTTGTTCCAGCCTAGAAATGAGATCGTTCTGAGAGGCAGCTTTTGTTGCACAAAACCAACTTGTAAGCAGACCTAAGACAAAATTAAACGCATTATACAATATATCATATATATTGTTTGGGTCCAACTGTTTGTTGACCTGCTCTACCACACTTGCTACACCTTAAAACAGGAGATTAATAAATAAATCACAAAAAAATTATCTGGTTTAATATAAAAGTTAACATACAAGTAAAGTAAGTTAGCTCCTGTCTTGACAGGAGATTTCCTGACTAGATGAGGCATGGAATACAATTTCTAGCTTCCATCATCAACTAAAAACTGATCTAATTTAAGTTATGTAAATAATACAATCGAATGCTTATATTTATTTCTAAATAAATGCACAAAAGGCTTTTTAATTTTGTATTATTCTTGCATTTGTCCTAAAATAAACAAGCGATCTAGTGATTATTTTATTTAATTTCCACTTGCTTTCTGGTTTCTGATTAAATAAAACTTGAAATTAGCTGAAAGAACTGTATCCTATAATTTAACTTCATCTTCTTTTGACCAAAAGTCACCAAGGGAGCAAAAGTAAACGTGGCTTAAAGTAAAAAAGAAATGTTTGACTTCCCTACATGAGCAATACAGTAAGTGACAACCTATATTATGGTCGACTGACGGCTTCACTTCCTCAAGATGAGAAAACATCTGATCGTCTTTGCAGCAGTTGAAAAGGTAATACTAAGAAAATAACTAATGTATCTTTAACCTTGCAGCAGCTTAACTTTATATATATATATATATACATATACTGTATATTTATACAGTATAAAAAGGAATAATGAAAATCCTTAAGATTCTGTGAGTGTCCAGTTCTGGCTGTGAAAAGGAAGGCAGCTGCCAAATCTCACAGATGAGATCAAACCACAGCTGCTTCAGTGCTTCTTTTCAGCCCCACAGAGTGATTGGTCAGTGTGACATTAAGCTGTAATTAAATTGCACTCTGCCCCCTGGTGGAAGTTGACCTGGAACCAGGGAGAGTAAAGTGATGGCTGTCTGAGCGGAAATGACTCTCCGGACAAATTGGGCCAAACTGCATTGTGCAGACTTTCAGCTCACAAAGTCATCGCAAAATCCACCAGTTACTTCAAGATTTTCTCTATCTTCAATCTTTCTGTAATCATTGCGATGTTGATGCACGTGTCTCTCAGGAGGTCCTGGAGTTCATCTCTGCAGGCTGACACGGCTGCTCTTACTTCCTCAAAGCAGTGGTGAGCTTGGTCGTGGGTCGTGGAGGAGAGCGTGTCTTCAGTGACCTCTGAGAGGGAGGTCAAGCTCTGGAGGAAGAGGGCGAGACGCTCAGTGAGTGACAGCTCCTGCAACTCGGCATCTTTTTTCTTCAGCTCATGGATCTCCTGCTCCAGCTGCTCCTGACGTCTTCTGACTCGAGCAGCTTCTGTCTTCACTGAGATCTGATCTCCTGCTCCACGTCAGACGTTCTTCTCCAGAGGATCTGGATCATCTGCTTCAGACTGTCCTTCACTGCTTCATCAGCAGAGATGCTGATGTTCTTCTCCTCCAGCTGGAGCAGCTTTACTTCTTCCTTTCTCTTTCAAATCCTCGACATCTTTCTCTCGCTCCTTCCTCTCTGCTGTGGCCGAGATTATGTCACAATGTTTGCGTTGGTCCACACAGAGCGAACAGATGAAGTCTTCTTCTCCTCCTTGATCGTTCAGAACAGGTGATCTCCTGTAGCTGCTTGGACGGGTGGACCAGCTTTTGTCTCCTGAAGGCGGGAGCTTCAAGAAAATGAGCAAGATGAGGCTTAAGATGTTCCCCACAGTAGGAGAGCAGACACAGCTGACAGGATTTGAGGGCTTTTAGCTTCCTCCCAGTGCAGACAGGAGACATCTTCAGGATCAGCATAGCAGAGGTCATCATCAGCTGGTCCAGCATTCCTCAGCTCCTCTCCTGCAGGAGAGGTGTCCCGCTGAAGGTCCGTCTGCACTGAGGACACTCGGAGATGATCTTGTCCTGCCAGTGACCTTCAACACAGATCTTACAGTAGTTGTGTCCACAGAGAAGAGAGACGGGATATTTTAGTAGATCCAGACAGATGGAACAAGAGAAAGATTCTCTCTTCAGATCAGCTCTAGAGTTCTCCATCTTGCTTCTCAATTAAAGACTCCCTTCACAGGTGAACACTTTAAACCCTCAGTCACACGATGCTGCAACAATCTGGTCCAACTTGCTGACTCACATACTTTCCGACTTGAAACCACGTGATCATTCTCGACAATGACGTGGACTGACCTTGAGTTTCTCTCTCTCTTGTAACGCACACATGCATGCACACACATGCACACGAACATGCGCCAAAGCACACACATACACACGCACACACACTTGCATGTACACGTACACAAACGCACAACTGCACACGAACACACACTCGTACCGATGCACACATACACAGTCACACACACACAAACCTGTGCACACTCACTAGAAAACACACACGCACGCACAGATAAGCACACACACCCAGACACACACAACAAGTAAAACACTAATGAAAGAACAACAGTTTCAAGTCATTATTGTAGATTTAAGAAAAAAAAAACAGTTTAACCGGCAAGTAGCAAGTTTTTTTTCCTCATAAATAATAAATACAAACCTTCTAAGATTATTATTTTTTTCTTTTACCAAATAATATCAGAAAGAATTTAGCTAGCATTGTTAGGAATAGCCAAGTCAACAAATATAAATGAAGTTTAAAATTACCTAAAAACAACGATTATGCGTTACTTCTACAAGGTTTTTAATTATTAATTTTTTATTTATATATATATAACATATAAGATTATATCAGGGACCTTAGGTGCATAATAAAAGTATAGTAAAAGTAAAAGTATAAATAACTTTGAAAGATATTTGGCGGAACCAGTTGTAAACTTTCTGGTTGAAAACATGGAAAACGCTTACTGTGATTTTTCTTTTGAAAGGGTTGGAAAGAGATGATTGAAAAAATAAGGCAGTCAGCCAAAGAGCTGTTCTATGGGTAATACTCTCCAACATCATTTAGATAAAGCTGCAGGTCACTTCAGATCAATATGATTGTGGATTTGATCCAAATGCAGCAGCAAGTTGTCACTAAATCTTAGTTTGACACACTAGACTGATGGATTTTCTCAACTGACCCGCATGGGGTCAGAGAAACAGTCGGTGTCACTCAAGGATGTCTCACCTGAAGCCTGGATCCCAGCAGACGTCTCCTGGCAGCTGCTTCGACATCTGCAACACGAAGAGAACGAAAACAGTCGTTTTCACCGGGCGTCCGTGCTGTATTGTCGCATTGTGTCATTTTATATGTTTGAGTCCCGCTCGGCTGTGTCCAGACGCCCGGTGAACACCTGCACACCAAGTGTGACACAACATGCGGTCGCACAATATCCACTTACAGCGAGGGCAGGTGTGGATCACAGCACACGCCTCACAGCAGCAACATGGAGACAAAACAGTGAACAAAGTTTGAGTAAAATGCATCTATTGTGACTGAAGAAATTATAAATATGAGAATATGATATAAAGCCAATATATTTATTCACTATTTGTCATTTTTCTATATTAATACATTCAATTCCTCTTTCAATAAATAATATTAGATAACAAATATATTGAAAAATTTGATTTCTTCATTTTTTTAAATTTTGCAACTAGTTTAATTTAATTAATTTTCAGGAAAAAAGAGGTTGGCACCATCTCGGCATAATCTCCAATTAGGGAGAGACAGACTGAGCGTTCACTTAATTAATCCGCTGATGTAAAGGTTCAAGTCCAGGCTGCTGAAAGAAGATTCAAACTATCTCACCTTGTTTCTTTCTACCAAACCATTGTCTCCTTATTCATTTTATGAGGTTTTTTTTTCCCAGGTTCAAAAACGTGAATTTTTCTATAGTTGAAAACTATTTTTTTATAATCTTAGCTTCAGTTCAAAAAGAGCAGTGAAATTAAAAAAAAAATTCCCTGAATATTTCTTTGGGTTTAGGATGTTTTTTTAAAGAAACATTATTTTGACGCACACATATACCGAAAACAATCAAAATAGTTATGTTTGAGTATAAAATGTGTAGGATTTTTAAATAGATTTGTATAAATCATCTATAAAAAAGAAAGTACAAATCAAAACAATAACTCATAAAAGCTACAGTAACAAAACAAATATTACACTATAACCAGATTGGTAAAGAGGAAAAAGGTTAATAGGTCATATGGGGGTCAAAGGGTATTTTGAGCCGAGATACAATGATTCAACGTGTCTACTCAAACTTTAAAAATGAATACATCCTTGATTATATTCAGTATTTAAATAACTTATACAATAACCAAGGTTTTTTCTATTGATTTAATTATATACAACCAATATTTTCATATGTGATTTTAACTTTTTTTGTTTTTTTAATACCTCAATTCATGCAGTTATATCAAAATATGATTTTATACTGTAAATCAGGTACATTTGACTTGTCTGGTTGGGGGACAGGAAGAAGCATCTTAACGGCTGCCTCAGTTTTGGATAAAGAAATGAAATCCTCTTGAAAAACGTGGGATTGTTCAACTCTCTTAAGGACTAAAAGCTCTTTACATGAGCCTCGACTGCCTCTATTGTGGATGAAAAAGTTACATCACCCATTTTCCTGAGAAGTTTGAAGCTGAGTGAGTGAAATCAGGTCCATCTGAAAACGAGAACTTCTGAGGTAGTTTTGCAGAAACTGTGTTAAGTGAGATGAATAATTGAGCCTCGGCTATCGTTTTACTGAGCTCACCGGGTTGCTATGGAAAACAAACATGTATTATTCACCAAGTGTGAGCCGGACTGAGGCAGCTTAGCTCCACCGTTCTTTTTTAGATCGGTTCACACTGTGAGGATTATACGTGGTTGTAATCCACAAGACACAAACCAATGTGTCTGAGTGTTTACCTCCGATGAGTAGGAAGGAGCTGCACTGCGAGCTGGTGGACCATGTAATGTGGCTGAAGGCTCTGCGATGGAGGACACACGGGTCATGCCGGAGCAGGACAAGCCGCAGAAGCGGGTGAGGTTCCGCGTGGCTTCAGGGAACAGCGGCAGGGTCCTGAAGGAGATCTTCAAAGAAGAAGGAGCATGCGACTCCCTGGATTCGGACTGTACCAGCAGCTCGGACCGAGCCAGCACCCCGTCCACCACTGGAGGAGATGCACACCTGCACGGGTGTCTCGGGTCGGAGCTGGACGACAGTGAGAGTGAACCCGATGATCTGCTCGTGTACGCCGGGGCCACCAAGGACTGGTCCTTCACCACGAAGCGGGTCAACATCCTCAGTAAAAATGGAACTGTCAGGGGGGTGAAGCACAAAGTGAGCGCCGGTCAGACTCTCTTTGAAAACTTCTCGGAATCCAACAGTGTAAGTATGTTCAATCTGATTACTGCACTTTATCAACGTGTCATTGTTCCGAGCACTTGTTGGTTTGAATCCAAATACCTGCCGCGATGGGGCGACATGGTCCGGGAATAAAGCAGGACACACTTTGATTAATGATTAATGACACATTTGCTTAAGTGATTCAAGAGAAACTAATCAGGTTAATGAATCTGCAGCACTTTGCTTTTTAGAATCCATGTTGCACATTCTGAGGTAACTCTTACTTTGCTGCAGAGTTTATCCCAAAACTTTCACAGCAGACGTGATAAACCTCGTAATTGAGATTAGAGCGGATTATTTGTCTTTGACCCTTTTGTTTAAACCTGTCCTTGCCCGACAAGAGAGGGACAGCAGTGGTAAACCACACTATGGTGCTGGTCAGACCAAAATACAGACTAACATCACTTTGTAATTATTTTAAATTACATACTTACACAACATCATCCAATACAAAACACACATATTTAAATACATAAGGTAAACAAATATTTTATAAGATGTTATCCTGATTTATAAGTTATTTATGATGACAATGCCTCATTTAACATGCTTTAGTTAAGTACGTAAATAAATTTAATTTAAGTTTAGGTTTTTTTAATCAAAAGGTGGATATAGGTAGGTAGAACTTTATTGATCCCTCAGGAGGTCTCCAGTGGGAAATTGTCTATATAAGATGGAATCTAGATTTAAATTCAACATTGAGCACTCAAAATAATAAGTACATATTTAGATTTGTGTAAGTAAGTAAGTAAAGGTTATTTGTAAAGCGCCTTCCTAGACCAGGGTCACAAAGCGATCAAAAACAATACACAGTTAAAATATATACTTTAAAAGGTTAAGACATATAAGACAAACACAGGAGTCCCAGAAAATCAGGGAAAAGCACAAATAAAAACGTCTTAAGATGTTTCTTGAAGGAGTCAGTAGATCATCAAACACAGAGAGAGAGGAAGATCGTTCCAATGCTTAGGAGCAACAGCCTGGAAGGATTTCTCTCCTCTGGTCCTGAACCGTGTTCAGGAACCATCAGTAGATTCTGATCCACAGACCTCAGAGCCCGAGCTGGGGTGTAAGGCTGGATCAGATCAGTGATGTAAGGAGGAGCCTGACCATGAATAGCTTTGAAAGTAAGAACCAGAATTTTTAAATTGATCCTGAAAGAAACTGGAAGCCAGTGAAGAGTTCTAAGGATAGGGGAAATGTGAGTTCTTCTACTAGAGCAGGTCATAATTCTCGCTGCAGAGTTTTGTATTAACTGCAGGCGAGACAGCTCCTTCTTGTTTAGACAAATCTGTCTAAATGTATGGGAAAATAAATAAAATCAGATGTTTGTTGTCTAGAAATAGAGCATTTGAGAAAGTATACACCAATATATGAAAAATAAAAGAACATTTAAAAAAAAAGAGACAAAATAACTTGATTTTAACGATAATGTAGTTATTAATCGGGGTGTGAGAAAATATCAATACACTTTAATATCGCAATTTACGATACTGTAGCGATAATCAACAGTACTGTATCCTTTTTTTAATTTGAAATTAACATGCAATAAATCATGGCATTTGTTCATTTATGCTGCAATTAACTTCTGGCCCCTTGAGGGCAGCAGTCACTACTGAAGAAACAATGAAATCCTGTGGCATTCTGGCGATTGTTGAGGACAAGAGGATACAGTCGACTACAGCTGCTTTTATAGCTGACATTTGGACATACTTTGTTTCTAAACAATTAAAGCAGTTATGAATTTGTCAAGAGTTATGCAGTCTGTAAATGTAAGTCCTCAGACATTACTACAAATATATCGTTGTTCCTACATTATCGCAATGTCGCAAAATATTGTATCATTGCCCCTGTATCTGCAATAATGTGATCCAAAGATAAAAATGACGTTACAAAACACAAGATCTTTTATGATTTTAAAAGTTTTATAAAATGGCACAGTAGTTCTAAAAATAGTATTTAAAATAAAATGATGAATATCATGTTATTGTGACAGTGTTCTTCAAGCTGCTTTATTTCTATTTTACCACTAAACTTGCAGAAAGAAGCAGGAAGGGCTTAATGTGACCACAGTCCAGACAATACCCAGATGTCCTAATGATCTAATTGAGATTAAGGCAGATTATGAGTCACTTAAAGTTCAGTAACAACTTTTGCTTGTTCTGTGCCAGGAGATTTTAGGAGGATGAGAGACACAGTGAGGAACAGAGTGCTGCTTCTCATGGAGAGTCGGCCTGACAGTTTTGAACAGCAGCACTTCATCTATTGTGAGGTCCTGAACAAGACGTCATTAAATCCACTAATTAAAGGATTAACAAGTGCAGAGCAGTTCACGACTTCACATGGTTATAGTGGAAATAAGAGCTGATTATATGAGCTCAACATATTGAACAAAAAATCCCTTTTGGCTTTTTTTTTTTCCTCGATAGTTGGAGCTTGAATTCGGGCGTATTGTGATCTACACGACAAGTTTTCGAGTCGTCAGGACCACCTTCGAGCGATGCGAGCTGGTTCGCAAGATCTTTCAGAACCACCGGGTGAGGTTTGTGGAGAAGAACATCGCCCTGGACTTTGAATATGGAAAAGAGCTGGAGGAGCGCTGCAAACGTGTGGGAGAACCTCCTTCACTTCCTGTGGTGTTCATCGACGGACACTACCTCGGGGTAAGACATCTTTTACTTATGATTATTATTATTAAAACCTATATAACTGTGTGTCACTGTTCCCTAATTGTACATCGACTCTTCCCCAGGGTGCTGAGAAAATACTAGGCATGAATGAATCAGGAGAGCTTCAAGATCTTTTGACAAAAATTGAGGTTTGTTTCATTAAAAACACAAATGATCTTGTACTGAAGCAAAGATATGCGCATCAATAATAAAGGGAGAGTCTTATCACTGCAAAAGGAAGGTGGGAAAAGAGATAACCCGTGGAGATTTAATTTAGAGAAAAAGAGTTGAACTCAAAGAGTGACATTTAAGTCGGTACTGATGTGACTGCGGGCAGGTTTAAACAAGAATACCAGCAGAAAGGTCACCCGGGCCTTAATTTAGTGGTTTACAGGCAGAGGAAAATATCAGCTTTGATCTGTTTGGCTATCAAAGACTGGATTTTAAAGGCCACAGGATGAAAATGTACTTTACTTGTGGCAGAGTTTGATTCGTTTTTAATTATTTTGTTATTTCACTTATCTTGTTATTAAAAGATCTTAGTTAAGTTTAGTCAAGCGTTAAAATGTGATAATCCTGGAATACAACTAGAAAATAAATCCAGTAGTTCATATTTTTAAAGCTGGATATATATAGAAACAGAGAGACCACATTATAGAGTTAATAATTGGAATAAAGCACTTACAACAATATCTGACATCTGCCAGAGACAACAAAGAGGCTGGAAGAAGAAAACAAAATGAGGCATTAACATTATGAACTCTGCTGTCAATTATTTTTTATTTTCTTATTAAAAAATGTTATTGAACAGTCTTATAAAAATACACTATGGTTAAAATTGACTTGCTCAAAACACACAATTCATTGCATATTTAACAATGTTTTATTTAACATTAAAACCAACTTGTTTGTAAAAGCTAACATATGTAGCATAGCGCTAAAGTCATTGATATTAGCATCGTAGCTTTTGTCTTGGTCAACATGCATTATCATCAGTTCTTCCAATCATTTCTAATAATTTTTATTGTAAACATGTAAACACCATAAACACACATTAGTACACATTTGTAACTTAATTCTCACCCTGTGTACTTCCCATAGCGGTTAAGCTAATAGGCGGGAGCTCCTCATCTGATTGGCTCTTTGACAAATCCATCACATTTCTGTGTTGAGTCGTAGTGATGGCTTATGAAGCTTCATGATGTCGTGTTGTTGAGAGGTCTGTAGGTGGCGCCATCAGTTTAAAAATGATGTAATGTTTTAATAAAACAGTTGTCTTCTACACAAAGGGAATCGGTGCAGAGACCGCCATCTAGTGGACTCTGAAAATAATGACACTGCCTCATGAAGCTTTATCAGACCATCACTAGTCGAGTCATACAGTATAATATAGTTTTTTTCCATAATAATTTTGTGTTTTTGTTGCCATATGAGGCTGTCACACTTTTTATTTATTGTTCCATTGTAAAAAAAAAGAAGTAGTAGCAGCATATTTATCTTCTTTATGACAATATAAGATATTTCACAAACACATATTATTATTATTTTTTTTAAATCGGAAAGTGATATGTAACCTCCGCTGTTAATCTTCCCCTCCAGAGGGTCCAGCAACCCCAGACGTGCCAGACCTGCGGGGGCTATGCCTTCATCCCGTGCCCAATGTGCCATGGCAGTAAGATGTCTGTGTTTCGCAACTGCTTTACAGACTCCTTCAAGGCCCTCAAGTGCACTTCCTGCAACGAGAACGGCCTGCAGCCTTGTGCGAGCTGCAGTCACTGAGGAGGTGAACCTGACTTTCCTCAGCAGGCCCTGGACCCCAAACACGCTGCAGGATGCTTCTTCCATGGCCATTGTTAGCACATGCATTTTTAATAAAGTTAATTTGTTAACAACTGTCTCTTTTTTTTGTAGGGAAAAAAAAACACAATGAGCAACTTTTAATTAAAATCTCTTTTATTTTATTTTCACTTGACCCACTTACAATAACGCAACTTGAGGAAACAAATGATCAACATACAGTCATGGAAATTATGATTCAATTTCTTGTTTATTTGCAATTTAGATTAAAATGAATGCACATCTATTAGAAAAAACATCAGGATAAGAACAAAAATACATACATCATTAAGGTTGTACTGACAAAAACAAAATTCTTAGACATTCCATGTTTTCTTTCTGCCTCCTAGTCACACACTGTATATCACACAAGAGTTAATACTTGATAGAAGAAAAAGAGTTCAGGCTTAAATAAAAATTAAAAAAAACACTTGAAATACATTAATGATTTATTTTAAGGCATATAAATATTTTAATGTTTCACCCATAGATAAACATTATACTTTGATGTGAATAAGGTTTAAAAAGTCAGGAACATGTTTGCTATCATTTTATTATGGGTTAAAATGATCTCCACGAATAGAAAGATTCCCTTTTATGTAAATGACTGTTGAAACATTCAGTCGATTGCCGGCGACGAGTCCGTGAACCACCGTCACCCTGAAATTTAAGCGGTTTACCGAACGGGGCGACTTGAATTCTTCACTCTCGAAGCTCTAATTGCTAATCCTTCATCAGCACGTCCACGACTGACAGCGGAGAGGGAAAGTCGACGTCTCAATTATCCATCCGTCGAAAAAAAACAACAGAAACTGGATCTGTACAGTGGAGCGTCGAATGACAGTAACCAAATAAATCATTTTAAATTCAGTTACCTGTTTATCTGATACAATACAATGACTATACTAGTTGAATTTATATTAAAAACAAGGAGCAGAATTATTAAGAAAAGCATCTTTTTGTTGAAGGAAGACTGGTCTCTACGCCGTCATAGCCCTGTACAATGCTGCTTGAACATGATTAGACAAGGCAGCACCGTAAAGAGGCTAAAAGCGTAGAGCACGGTGATGGTGAAGGAGGAGGAGGAGATGATGATGATGATGATGATGATGATGATGATGGTGGTGATAATGGTCCACGGTCGAGCTTCACCTTCCTGGATTCCTGCAAAAAAATAAATACCACACACATTATAAAAGAGGGGAAAAAAAGGGGAAAAATAATGCTGAAATAATTAAAATGCTGCAGCCAAACGTTACATTCAACATCACTCTAAGGAGTGATGCTTTCAGGGGTTTTGTAACAACAGGGATGTTGTGATGGGAGGGTGGGATAACTGCGCCCCCGTCTGTTAGCAAATGGAATCGTTTTGTTGGAGGAAAAAACATGAACGCGTTTAATGTTGTAATCTTCTTTTTTTTTAACGATGTCTTTGGATATTTCGCCTGCAAAACAAACGAGTCGAACAAAGCGAGATGCGTTCACGGTCCAGCCATGACATCCCTGCCCTTTTACCTCTCAATATTAGGATTAAAATATATTAAATGTGTTCATATTTTATTGACATCCAACCATGCAAATAAACAATGAAAAGGACACAAAATGTGCAGTGGCACAGCTGACTGGGAAAAGGGGGGATGACATGACGAGACATGACACTGAGATGCGCGCAAAAACACTCAAAATGATACAACATTTAACGGTGAAAAAAACCTGCAAACGCGTCTCGTCCACGTTCTCGTCCGTTTTCCAGCTCGATTCGGTCGAGAGGTCTTAGTGGTCCAGCTGTCGAGCCGTGCGTAATGTTTTGAACGCTCGGTCAATGCGCAGACTGGCTGGAAATGACTGTTTTTATTGACGTCAGCCTACAAGAGAGAGTGCCCCCCTTCTCCAGTCCTTACAACTGCAACCTCCAACCGACGTGGGTTCAAATCCCATCACGGACCTGCGCAGAACATCTCAATCTCGGTTTATGGCAAATAAAATGCCTTCAAAATTAATTTAAAATGGATTAATATTAACTTTGTTGGATTATAATATTCCAAAAATACATAAAATTAAATATTGTATTACATTTTTTTTTTAAAAGACACGGGTTTTATTGAAAATTATAACATTATAACCTGCTATCCTTCAAGTCTAAAATAAATGTCAGCCCTTCATCCAGTGAGCTGCTCCCACATTCGAGTCGCCTCTTCCGAGGGTCCTGTGGATGATCTTATCTCAGAGCCTTCTACAAATGTCATTTGTATTTAGAGACGTCGGTCTTTTAGCTGTACGAAAAGTACTCATGAGAAGTGATGGTCATATGAAGCTTCATGAAGCAGTGTCGTTATTTTCCGAGTCCACTAGATGGCAGTCTCTGCTCTATTTTCCTTTGTTTTGAACAACTGTTCTAATGAAACGTCACATCATTTTTAAACTGATGGCGCCACCTACTGACCTCTAAACAACATGACACTGCTTCATGAAGCTTCATCAAACCGTCACTACTCATGAGCTTAAAAAGGAATGTGGAAAAAAAAAATCCATCTGGTCTCCCATTGAGGTCTGTACCTGAACCAAAATAAGATCTCTTATCGGTCTCTGCTGCTCCATTTTGCCGAGGATCAGGAAATCTTCCATCTCAGACTCTTCAGGAAATTATTGTTACTTACAGAAAATAATCTATCGGGGGGTGTCAAACTCCATCAGGCAAGAGGCCAAAATATTAAACCCATTTAAACTCTCGGGATGGATAATAATTATACATATTTAATAGCTTAAAACAGGGAACAAAGGTTTTGAACATGATTAGTCTTTCTTTTTATTATCAGACTAAAATAGCCTCAAATGATATCCAAAAATAGTAATTAAGCTATGAAAACATACTTTTTTTTTTTTTTTAGCATTCAAATCCCTGCTGGGCCTTGAGTTTAACCTGGTGCTCGCTATGATCTCACATAGACTTGGAATGAAGCTTCAACGAACAGTGACAAATAAATCTAAACCAGACACTGAAATAACAATAAATTATTCAAATTTATTCCTTCAGCTGCATCAACATCACAAGAAGAAACATGACACTAGTAACTCCTTCAAAAAAAATATAGAGAATATATATTTAAACGTACTTCGTCCCGCTGAGGTCAAATGACTGGATAACCAGTTTCTGGACTGACAGAGGAAGAGTGTCATTAACGTTTCTTAAGAGTTTTTTGAACATCAATCCTGTACATGTCGACACTGAACATTCTTGAGTTGGAAAATGAAATGGTACTTTTTTGAAGCACATACTTGACAAGTAGCTTCTGCTGTTCTTCATGACACGATGTGACCATCATTAAAACTGGGGGTTTTGGGGTATTTACTCCCATTGTAATTTGTTTGAGTTGAGGACATTTTAACTCGGCATATATTTGTACTTAAATAATAATATAACAAGCACTCTATTAGTTTAGAAAGTCAGCATTATGTTTAAAAAATAAAACTACACTAGAATTATCTAACAAATCAAGTTCCCTTCAGTGAAGGAAACCGTAAGTGAGAGTCTGGGGTCGTGTTTGAATTAATCACAAAACAAACCCAGGTTTATAAATATTTATGATTCTAAATAACACATTCATTTGAAGAATATGAATTTGAATTGATCGGCAAAATGATGAACGAGAGAAGATCTCTTGGAATCGGTGCAAGTGTCTGGACTGTTTCACAGTAAGACCTGAACATTTGTGCCGTCATAGAAGAATACAGAAGCTACTCCTGGTTGTTCATGAAGCATAGCCAGGACTTTAAGTCTCCATTATAGGATCTCCAAATCCACATGGCGGACCTCGGGATTCCTTTGCTGTGAAACATAAAAATGATGTTTAAATAAAGACAGATGAATAATTGGTTGCAATGTTTACCTTGAGCTCTTTCTCCAAACGGTCCACCTCAGCTCCCAGAGTATCGATGATGTTCTCTCCGTGTTTCAGCATGAAGTTCTCCAGCTCCTCGGGAGTCCTGACCAGCTGGATTTCCTACAGGAGCAATTATTGTCAATGAGAACATGTTGATCATCAATCACACAAACAATAGCATCATTAGATCTGACTCAGTGTAACTCAACTGTTTAACACTTAACTCCCTTAAAGCAGCTAATAAAAGTCTTTGTTTATCTAATATCAGTTACACAAGACTCCAAGAAGTTAGACCTGAACATATCACAAAAGAAATGCATTTCCTACTTCGGTACTACGATTTTACTATAGTCCGGAAATTAAAATTGAACTTACGTTGAGGATTATGTCGATGTCTTGTTTCTCCAGATAGGAACGCGTCACAACTCTGCCATCAAAGTCGACCTCTGCCTTGAAACGAACCTGACTCAGACCCATGTCGGTGGCCTTCACGTCATGGATGGCTCTGCTCACAATTCAAACATATACGTTCGGAAACTTAAGTACAACTGCTGTGGTAACAAACGTTCAGCTGTTACATTGTGTTGTGTTATAGAGAGGGAATGTGTGAGTGTCACCTGACAGCAGGGTCATTCTCCAGGAACTCTGTCAGCTTCTGCACATGCTCCGCCTGTATAGACCGGCCCAGCAGCGCTTCTGTGTTGGTGTAGATGAGGAAAGCAGAGACCGCCCCCAGCAGCGTTCCCACTCCCAACGAGCCTAAACTGTCGTAATAAGGGTTTCCTGAGAAATCAAAAGAAAGAAAGATGGTGAATGAATGCAAGACTCAGTACAGAGCACAGTTGTTCCTCCCTTAAGCCAATAAACAGCATTTAAGATCAGTCAGTTTAGAAAGACCTGTCAGTGAATTTAGACAAAAATAGTTGTTTGCTGGAACCAAGTGTACAGAGTTAACACCTTCTAATTCAGGGTGAAAATAGTAACAAATACAGGTCAGGTTTACTCAGGAAGTCCACCTATCTTTAGTCACAGGAGAAGAGAGCAGTAGAACACTTTAAACGTTTCCTTATGAACTTAAGCTCAACATTTGTGACTCATTTTAATAGGAAATATTACGTTTTGAATGAGAGGGCTGTCCATCAGTATTTCGGTGTTCTTTGTAGTACATTTTATCAAGTAACAGGTGTACAGACAAATATCTAAGGGGTGAATATTATTAGAAAACTGCAGATGTTAAAATTGATAAACTAATTATCGTAAGACTTTTCTCCACACCTAAAAAAATTGATAAAAAACTGGTATATAAGCAAAAGTAAAAATAGAGAATGAAGTCTCAAATCGACTTCACTGACTTAAAAAGAGATTTTAAAAATAAGGTTGTTTAAAGTGTGAATAAGAGAGAAGGTGTCAGCACCTGTGAGTGAGGTCAGTCCCATGCTGCCTGCTGCCAGAATCACTCCCAGTACAGCTGCGGTGTCTTCAAGCAGCACCACGTTGGTACTGGGGTCTCGACTCTGCATGACTGATGAGAAAAGATAAAAATTAAAAATAAATAATAATCATCATCATAATAGAATCACCAACAAATCACTGCAGCAGATGCAACTTATTTTAAAACATCTAAAATAAGCTTCTATATAGCTAACAAAAACAAGCAGAGAACTTCACAGTTGACATTTCTGACACTGGAAAATCCTAAAGTATTTTTATTACCTTATTCCTCATTTCCTAGGGGCACTTAAAATCCTTGAATTTTCTCAAAAATCGAAAATAGACCCTTTCATTGATATTGGGTTTTATTATATCATATCCGTAAATATGGCATATTAACTAAATTTCACAGGCAGACAAATAAAATTTTTAATTGTTTAATGTTGTGTTATATGATAAAATCCGAGTCACTTATATAAACATACCATATTCGTAGAAAGAGATTCCGTGTTTGTGGGCACTTCTCTTGATCTCATTGATAGCAACAAGTAAAGTTGCTAGAGGAGAAAGCACATGAGAGTAAACATTAATTTCATAAAGACATACAAAGTATTGATTGATGACAATATCTCACCCCCTTCGGAGACCAGAGACCCGGCCAAAATACAGTAGGCCTGAAACACAACAATGGACGACTCTTACACAGCAGCACACATCAGGAGGATCACAGGACTTGATCCAGGTCACACTTACCCAAAGTAAAGATTCAATTGGCTGTGGGTGAAGGAGTACCATAATGCCATGGTACCAGGAAAGCCCCGCCCCCAACATGAAGATACCCACGCCACTGATTAGGGAGGCGATGTACCGCATATTCGAGAAGCCATAACTGTAAGAAGCGAGAGAGAGTCTTGTTACAATAAATGAGTGCAAACAACAGTCAGTCAACTCTAATGTCAATACGAAAAATGTAAATGATTTGCCGATCAATTTTCTTAATGTTTTTTTCTTAATGCTCATCTCGTCTCTTCTTGTCATGTCTGCATCAATCATCATACTTTTACATTTACATGGCCTTGAGATTAGTTGCTAACAAGTTAAGAGATGGGAAATGTTCTTGCATCAAAACATTCTTAAAACTCTGTACAGTTTTTTTTAATTACAAAACCAGAATCAACCAAAGCATTTGAGTTCAACCCGTCAGGACAACAGATGTGTCAAGATCAGGAAGAAGGTCGACACTGCATATCAACATCTGACCTTCACCTGCAAAGTTAATTCAAATTATTATCAGGATTACTCGGTTGCTTACGGGTGCACAGCATCAGGGTTGCGTATTGATTGGCTGATCCCCAGAGCGAGCAGAGCTTGATTGCACGTGTCAGCCAGTGAGTGGATCGCCTCTGAAAACATGCTAGCTGACCCAGTGTAGACCCAGGCCAGCAGCTTGAAGACGAAGTTCAGGCCATTGCTGTGGACAAAATAAAACATTTGAGAAATTATTTTTTCCATTGTTGCACACATGCCACAGTGCCAAGCAGCAGTTTTCTTTACTTAAATACATTGACCCAGAAAGTCACACTGATAATTATCTCAGCTAAATCAGAACAATTTTTGGGTTGAGTGTAAAATGTAAAGAAAAAAACAAAGTTTGGTTTTCCTTAAACGTGTAATTATTGTGCTTCGGTCCGGAATTTATTTATTAAACGATGAGCATCTCTAGGGGATTAAGGAACACTCTGCTGCGAATCATGTGACTGCACATGTCCACTTAAACAATTACCAACTCAATGGGCTGCATGAGGGAGACTCATGTGAGACGAGCCTCTTCCAGTATCACATCTTCTGCTTCTTCTAGTCACGTTAGTTCATAGTTTTACTAAACCATTTGTTCTATGAATAAAGATCAAACAATTATTCGTTGTTACAAACTATTCAAATAGCGGATTTTTAAAATTAATTTAAAGTTTAAAATGCTCTTTTATGGTGGTGAAGATTTTACTACATTAAATACTGTTAGTTTGGTCTATACTTTGGTGTGCTCAGCTGGTTCACAGCACTACTGTTCAAATATGATGTCTAGTGTCACCAGCTGGGTAACAAAAAGGTTAAAAGGGAAAGCTTAAGTGTGTTCTCTGAAAGTGTTAAATTGCTGTGCTAACACAACAGAACTTGTCAAACAGGGGGAAACCACACCTCAACTATAAACCACTACATATGTAGTTCACAGTCATAGAAGAATCTTTAGTCAAGATTTCTTTGTTTTCTTTTTCTAACACCGTTCTCGTTATTTTGCATTAGCATTCATTCATTTTGGGTAAAATCTTGAAATATGTTAATTGTTAAGTTGACTACAACTGTACAATTGAGAACTACATCCAATTGCAAGACAGTTAATCAATCTTCCCTTTAATGAAACAAGTCGTTTAAAATCTGCAAAACAAAATAACGTAACATGGAAATACTTAACCTTGCAAGTTCAGAGAAAAATAAATGAAAGGCTTGATTTTTTACACAAAGTATATTGCCGTCTTAAATGTGAGGAAGACCAGCTATTAGAAACAAAGCCGACTTTGAACCAAGTTATTTTTAATTATTTTTTTTTGGTACGTTAATTTACTTCATCAAATAAAAACGATTTTCCTTTTAATGCATCAATGACACCGCCAACAAAGGTTTAGATATATTACATCCTTGCCACAATCAATACTTCCTGGATAAAAAACAAAACAACAACTCACATGCAGATTGCGACCATGACAACTTTTCCTGGTCCTTGCATAAATGTTCCCCTCTTTCCAGATCGGGGCTGTAATAAAAAGTACAGTTTGAAATAATTCGCTTTCAAAATAATGAAACAAAAACTCTGATCATTTTAGAGCTGCTTTAATTAAGCATTTGAAATGACCGTCACAAAGCAGCTGACCAGGTGCAAAAGAGCTGAGGTAATAGTACCCATCTTGCTTGATTGAGTGACATGACTTTTCACGCATTTGTATTTTTGTGGTATTGTTCATGTTCTTTTCAGTCCAATCATACTGCACAGGTAGCAGCTTTTTAAACAAGTTGCTTACCTGATACATCGCTCCTTCACTCTCAAAGTGTTTCCATAAATAAGCACATGAACAGAGGCTCAGAACAAGATGGTCAGTAGTACTACAATAGTAAAGAGCTCCGTTTCAGGGACAAGGGTCTCGTAAACACCAGACTGGCAGCAGAACACAAGTCCTGGTCATAATCACCTTTGTATTTCCCCAGAAGTTTTTATATTCCTTCAACAACTGTTGGTTTCGAAAGATATCTGGAGGACACAAAGCAAAAAAACATTATAATTTATCGTTTTTTAAATGTTGCCAACTTAGGAATGCATTTCAAATCTTACTTTCTTGGTATTCTTTCTCTTGTTCTTTTCTAAGTTTTCTTTCTCGGGCGAGAGCTTCAGCGCTTCCCCACACATCCAATGCTCTGAACATAATGAAAACATAGTTTGAAAAATTAAAATTGAACATGTTTAACCCATTAAATCACATGGAAATTCTTAATGCTGTATGTCATCAATATGATTCCTGGGTGCATCACAAGGTGTGTTGGGCTACAAACCCACCAAAAAAAGCTATTGGTTAATTATAGCTTTTAAGGTTCACTGTGACGTAAAAAGAAAGAATTCTAACTACACACCACATACATGGAGGAGAAACAATCATATTTTCTTTCCTTCTTTCTTTTTTGAACTGTGAGGAAGAAAAGATGCACACTCACTTTGCCTCCACATCTGAACGCAAAAACACAGTGAAGGCCTCTGTGTCGTCATGAGGACTTCGTCTTCTGATCTTCCTTAGTTGTTCAAGGTCACTTTGATTGGAGAAGAAAAATCAAGTCAGAAACAAATTGAAAAAACAAGTCTAGCAACCCTTTATTAGATAATTACAACAGCACGTTTCCCATTAGCTCAAGGGAATGTGTGCAGCAGTGTTATTCTCCGTCAACAGTATAGTATTGTTTTTTTATTTGTGTTTTTAAAAAGGTATTTCATACTTTAAATAATGAACAGTAAAACAATGTTACAATTACCTTGATTTCATACAGAACTCATTCATGGCTCTCACAGCAGTGATAAAATTGTTCTGTGTGTACTTTGCTCCATATTCACGTTTTTTCAGAACTGCACGAACTGAAAAAAGGATGGAAGGAAGACAAACAAATTCTTTGTTAAAGCAGGAATTGTACTGCATCAGTCATATTTGTAGATATATGAAGCAGTCTTAATTCAAAATCAATCATATAAAAGAATAAATAATGATCATGACTCTCAAACTTTATTATAAAAATTGGAAAAAAAACGTGTACTTCATCACAGTAAGACCACTTTGGTCTTTAGAAGGAAAACAGAACCTTTATTTTATTGCAATGTAAAAAGAATTCCTCCATTTTATTTATTTACTAAAGTTAGCCTGACATTGTACTGTGATTTCTACCATGGTACTACAAAGACATTATCCATCTAGGCAACAATCAGTGAACAATATTTCAATAAGCTCTTACTTCAAGGATATTTTTAGGGTTATTACATATAACATGAATAGAGCCGAATCTGCTTCTAAGGCTTGTTAATGCAAGCATTTTAAACGCACAACACACGATAAGAATCATGGCTCCCTTCTAAAAGATATGTGAATCTAAATGGGACTCACCTGGCTAAATAAAGAAAAAGACACAATATAAATCAAGGAGTAGTGAAACTAGACATGTATCTTCATAGAAGGTCTGTAGACCTACTAACTTACCTTTGACCTGAATTGTCTCAGCTTTGGATAGCCTTTTAGCCGTTGGTCCTATAAAACATAAACATAAATCAATAAATGCCAATAAAACATGCTCAAACATGTGCACAGGCACAGTATATTATAGTAATGTTACCTATATTTAGGGCAGCTACTGCAGCACTGGATAAGACCTTTTCTGCAGCTTCATCACCTGCTGGTTTGGGAGGCTCATCTTTGTTGTCCCCAGACGTGGAGTAATACTGAACTTTTGTCAGCCATTGGGAAGCCGCTCTACAATCTTGAGGTCCGAGCCATAAATGAAACATCCCCCCACTTTGCCAACCTGGACAAAAGTAAGTTTGTGTCATCTGTCGTTTCCGCACACACACACACAAAAAGGCAACACTGTGGGGAAAAGGGAAACAAATCCGCCATCTCACCGTGACATTGCTGAATCCTCGGGGGTCTTTGCGAATAGCTCGCCCGGTGCTGCAATGACACCCTGCAGAACACATGCCAGGGTCTGTGGGCCAGGCTCGTGAACATCCTGGCAGAACCTAGACTCGGTACCACCGTTCGGGGAAACTTGTGATGTTGTCAAAGACAACTCGTCACCAGTGGTCGATAAGCTACTGCCTGTCTGACCTCATTCAAACAGAATGACGCTCGACTCCTTCACTTTCCAGAAGTGACAGCATAAGCACTTACTCCTGGGAATGCTTCGTGTTTATCGGAATATCAAATGATAACGTGAAACGACGGCCATAGTTAATAATCTCTCGGTTATTCACCGGCTAATCTGTCATGGAGCCCGGACTTAGCTAGCCGAGCTAGTTAGCGCCAAAAGCTACACGAGAGAATGAATTAATCACCTTTTAACATTAAACTGATATAGTTTCTAATAACTCGCCTATATGCGGCATTTCTTTAGCAAACTATACCGTTTGATGGCGACAGTTCCACCGCATTTAGCGCGAGCATTCTGAACGACTGATAGTTGCACCGGCAGCGAGACTGCTACAAACACAGAGACACGTGATCTCTGACGCAAGGTGAGGTTTCAAGTCTCGTGAGAGCATAATTGGTTTCCGTTTAATTTCCTCACCTATCGCGATATTACTTCTCGTCGAAAATGAAAGGTCATTTCATTTTACAACAGAGAAAGATAAGAAATGCACTCAAACGGTGTAAAACATTAATTAATTAATCAATATGTATAATCAAACAAATCCAACAATGAACTAAAAAAGATAACACATTTCGTAATTAGAAAAATGTAATTTACTGCCTTAAATCCAAATATGACTGACTTTTCTTTAGAGCACACACATAGACACTTCAGACTGGTTATTTAAAGGAAGAAAAAACTGAAACACATTTATATGGTAAATACATTTATTTTTACTCATGTTTTCAAACCTCTATAAAGCAATATAGTTTTAAAGCATTATATATATATATATATATATATATATATATATATATATATATATATGAATACAACACATAACTTCCTTCCCAATATATATTTGATTTGTTTATTTAATTATGTTCATATACAAACGACTAAAATTAAAGAAAGATAAAGGCCATTAAGGTGATCATTTATAATAGAAAAGTCATCTTCATTTGTCAAAATAAAGTAAATATGAAAGTACAGAATCCCTCTAACGTAGAGTTACAAGCTCCTCGGAGGAAGTGGGATGAATGGCGACCGTCCTGTCAAAGTCTTCTTTGGTGGCCCCCATCTTGATGGCGACAGAGAATCCCTGCAGCATCTCATCACATCCCAGACCCTGCATGTGTAGACCCATAACCTGGCAGGTAATACAATTGTAAAAGTGGTAAGTGAATGTATGCACAAACATCCTCATAGACAGCACATTCATAAAAAGCTAATTTAATTGCAAATATTTACTTTTAATCAGTGCTTATATTTTTTTTTACATATTTTGACATTAGAAGACAAGTAAAATACTTTCATGATTACAGGTCCATGAACAGACATTTTTAAACCCAACATTTGGATGAAAGCTGTTATGAAAGTGTGTAGGTGTTAAACAAAGCTCTCCTCCTTACCTTCTCCTCCTTGCCCACACACACAAGCTTCATGATCACCAGGCTCTTCCTGGTTGTGATAGCATGGTACATGGGAGTGAAAGAGGTCTTGTAGATCTTTATATTCTCTTTCCCATAAGATTGAATTGCCTCTTCTGTTACACAAATAAACGAAGACAATTTAAATATAGCGTTGTTTTTTCCGAAAAGGCCATTAAGTTAGTCTATAGAATGAGTTTGTTGTTTACTCACCTTCAGTCAGCCCAATTGTACCAATAGGGGGGTGGCTGAACACAACTGTAGGAATGTTGGAGTAATCCAGCTTTGAGTCCTTCTTCCCTTCAAAAATCCGGTGAGCTAGTTTTCTGCCTGCAGCAATTGCAACTGAAACGACACATAATTGAGCCATTAATATCTTGGCCATATCATTAATTTGTAAACAGTCGTTGCCATTAGATGCCTTCACACAATATACATGATACATTTGCATCAAGTATTTATGTATGGGTACAGGAAGTGTTGAGATTCAGACGGGCATTTCCTACCAGGAGTGAGGAGAGCTTTGCCACAAACATCCCCAACTGCATAGATTCCTGGTCGACTAGTGTTTTGGAAATCGTCCACTAGGATGTGCCCTCTTTTGTCCACCTTGACACCCTGGAAACCACAAAAACACATTGTTTTGATCAAGATTATGTTTCAAATTTTAGATCCTGCTTGCCAAGAAGTTGATATAGCATTCGCAGATTCCCCTTGACTATGTATCTTTATTATTTAGAGTCAGGCAACACTGAGCTTCCGGTAGACAATGGTTTTTAAGCAATAAATGTTTTTTTTTATTTTAAATTAATTAGAATCTATGTGGGCAGCAGGGATGCTTCCTTCTCCCTACAGTTATTTTTCTGCAGACAAACCCAAATTAGAAAAGGAGCTTTGTCTAAACCTGACATGACCACACCTTTAATCTGAAGCTTCCATTGTCCCCTGAGCAAGTTTGCCAACTTTTCATCAGTCACTTCTCTGGCCAGGTGGCACTGCAGACAAGTGCTCTGTTCTTGGATTACCTGCTGTACCTGGCAGGCTCTAGTGTCCTACTTTCATTTTTCACCTTGACTTTTCTTAATGGTGCGACATGAACTGTCATAGTGAAGAGGCTTAAAACCATTTCTAAGATGAGACAATGTTTTACTCATGTAACATTTTTAGAATGTACCCACCTGATTTGCAATCTTTTTTTTCTTATACATTTATATTTTAAATATTAGTTGTCATTTCTATTCCATTCTTATCTATATTTTACAATCTCATATTTTGTACTTTTGTGATGTCAGCAGTGTATAGCTGCTAACTTGCTCTACAACCACTGTTCTTTCAATTTGACAAACAAATAATTTGGTAGGTGTGTGTATAAAGTGATTTGGTAACTACACTATAACTACATAATTTATATATATTTTAAACCAAAAAGAAAATATGTATCATCCAATGAGAAACTTAATAATGAGCTTAGACATAAGCAGCTTTTCAGTCTCATCTTAAGATCTGTGATACCAGTCCTTGACAAATTGTATCAGCAGTAAAACAGTACTTTATAAACATAGTATTGGCAGCATTTCAATAGGACAGTGACTCCTGGGTGAAGCAAACTTTTGTTCTAAAGGATGACCAGGTGCGTCTTCTCTTAGCTGGACTTACTGCTGCCTTCCAAGCACATAGAGATTACTGATCCTATCACCATGTCCTGGGATTCACCCCTTGTACTGTCCAACTCTTAATGACAGGTAAAAAGCAGGACATCACTTTTGGGACGTGCAGAGAAAATGTTCAAAATCAACGTGACTGACGGCAACAGTAACAAAGGAGTGTGATATGAACGGTGCTGAATCTAAACAAAGATTATTATCATCTTAGTGTTGACGTGTTATGCAAGTAAGCTCATTAGTGTCATAACTAACACTTGTTTTTAGGTCTGGGTGATCAGACAGTTCAGTCTTGTGTACCACCAACAACATCTTAGAGTGGACTGTAATCTTTCTAAACTTTACATTATTATTACTATACTTATCTTATTTTGTTGGACCGTTATATTTCCTACATTTGTTGTGTGAGGATTGTTCTTACGTTCCTGCTTTGTCGTTTGTTTAATGTCAATACAATGTTAAAATCATTTTTCTTTCTATAATTTTCCTTAGACATGATTCATTCATTCATCGAACAATAAGGGGAAATATATTGTGATATACATTGTTGGCATATTGCCGTTTAAATAAATGTAGCAAATAAACAGCATTAACATTTTTTAACAATCCTCCATTGATTACTACTAGTGATATAGTTGAGCATCAACTTTATTATGATAGAGTGTATTCATTTTTAAAAGCCTCTAGATGCCACGCTCTGCGTTATAATCTTTGGTCCGATCTACTAATTCCATGAAACCTGTCATAGTTTTTTTTAACCAGGAGTGCCAACTAATAGTGATGAGCTGATAAAGCTGCATGAAGCAGTGTCATGTTGTTTAGAGGTCAGTAGATGGCGCCATTAGTTTAAAAATAATGTGATTTTCATTAGAACAGCTGTTCAAAACAAAGGGAAATAGTGCAGAGACTGCCATCTAGTGGAGTCTGAAAATAAATAATAAATAAATAAATAAATGTCAACAAATACAAAATGTGGCAATAGAGGTCCTGAGAGATTGCAGTTACACTGTTCTGACACTTGGCGGAGCCAGAAATATTATGCATTTCACATCTCATTCATTGCTGTGTTAGTCTATTCTGACGTTAAATATCAATAATATATCCTTACAGGAGAGCATTACCATGTGATCAAGGTTGAGTCCATGTACATTAGGCTCCCGCCCGATGGCCCACAGAAGACAGTCCACCCCCTGAATGGTGTCAATCTTCTCCTCGCTTTTCTTCTCAGGGTCTCTCGTGACAAGTGTCACCTCTAGCCCACTTTCTGTTTTGAGCACCGACTTCACCTGCGAGTACTTCCACAAGTCTATCCCAGAGTTCTGCAGTTCTTTGGTGCAATTGGAGCTTATGAAGCTATCAAAGTTCCTTAAAACCTAGTGTAGGAAACACAGGATCAATTAAACCAGAATCAAAATAAAACTTAGAATAAATAAACGGATGATGCTCTTCTTACCGCCCCTTGTCTTATGATGAGGGATGTCTTGGAGCCCAGAGTTGAAAGGATTCCAGCCATTTCCACTGCAATATAACCAGCACCAACAACGATGCTCCGCCTGTAAAGAAGTCAAACTTATTTGATTGATTGATATTTTTCAAACCTATGTCAACTTCTGTTAAACTCACTTTGGAAGAGTCTCCAGTTCAAAAAAGCCATCGCTGGTGATGCCTAGGTTTGCACCTGGATTAAACATTAGAATAATACGATTGAGTTCAAAATTATAAATCGCTACGTTTTAAAAGAGCTTCGCAACAAACCTGGAATATCAGTGACGACGGAAGGCTGCCCCCCAGTGGCGATAAGGATATGAGGCGCTGTGTATTTCTTGCCATTGACCTCTATAGTGGGTTCAGTGTCATTTGTAAATCTGGCATAGCCACTGATACTTTCTATTTTAGCCTGTGAAATAATAATGAAAATATTAAAGCCATAGGTAAAACAAATATGTGTAAATTGTCATGTAAATGTATTTCATATAAATAGGAAATTGGAAATGGAAATCATTTTGAGCTATTTAATATTAGCAAAACTCTGGATAACTTCTGGCTGTATTCTGGCTGGAGGACAATAATGATGAGTTGAAAATAAAGTCATATCATAAATATCCTTTTACAAGATATGACATTTTCATTCCACTAACATTATTATATAAATAAACAAGAGGCTTGTCAATAAAAAAAATGTGAATAATAATAGTGCATTGTATTAAAGAGCGCCTTTTTATAACACATTTAATTACATTACATATAGAAGCCTACATTTAAACCATTACAATTTTTTTTAAGTACATTTAGTTATTGGTCATTATCTCTCAATTACTAAACCTTGTTGTTGAATTTAACATGTGAGAAGTAAGATTAAATGGTCCTCTTAAATATGTTCATACCCTTTACATTGTCAATGGATTTGATGATAATTGAAATTCAAACTTAAATCCGAATAGACATGGATGAAAGATTACAGACCTTGTCAAGATTGTTGCCATAAATGCCATTCAGTCTCCTGACATACGCGTCTCGTTTGGCCTTGAGGATTCTGTAATACGAAGAATGAAGACATAAGAGACATTTCTACACAAAATGTTTAGAAATGTACTTCCTGTTTGTCCTGCCAAACAACTCCTTAACTGAAATTTGCTTCATATTCTTTGTGCATTTCAGTTGATATGTTCTTTCCTTGATATCGTGCCTAAGCATCAACAAAATAAACAAAAAAGAAAACCAGAACGTTCAAATGCACCAACAGCTTATGTGGAATTACTCTTACAAATCTTCATAATAATTTTTAAAAAGAGCACGCCTCCGTCTTTGTTCTCGCCAGTGTTTAAGTTAATCAACATTGACAGAGGAGTGACGACTCATTGAAAGCTGCCAAAAACTAAACACAACGGACTCACTCCCAGTTGAACTTGACACTCCCGACATCAAAGCCGTAGTCGCTATGATCGTGGATATATTCTGCGTGGACGGCTGCATTCCACATAACCTAGGACAAGAAAGATACAACATTTAATAATTAACAGTGTTAATAACTAATCTCTTATAATATAAAAATGCTATTTCACCTCACCCTCTATAGCCATCGAGATAAAACTGACGATAAGACTCTCCTCACTTTAAGCACTTACTCACTTACAACTGAATACTTAAATTAATGTCACTTAACACTCTGCCTCTTTGTTTATTGTGTACTGTTTGGGCTACTGTACAATGACAATAAAGTCTTATGAATGAACATGAATTATTATGTCAACAGATGATTTGTTGTGAACATGAGTGGAGAACTGTACCTTCTTTGGGACACAGCCAACATTGACCTAAGAAACAACGACATGAACACATTATTAGATTGAAATGTAGTTACAAGAGTTGCATGTTCAAAACATTGATCAAATTAACATGAATATAAGAACATATCCAATACATAATAATCTAATATATATATATATATATATATATATATATATTTTAACTTAGCAGGAAGATGAAACTGGTACAATAAAATGCTTCATCTTGTTTAATATACAAATACAGTTTACGGCTTTGCAGTTACACTTTTTCTGACAACCAGGATTGCTAGAGACAATATATATACTTTTTTTTTTCATTTTGTCCTGATTGCACTACAAGAGCGTTTTTTGAATGTCATCCAAATGTATCTATGGGTTTAAATAGTTGCTGAGTCATTGTGGTAACGACTTTATGTGCCGATTATCATCTTCCCTTCTTAACGCACTTTCAACAAGGAAACACTTTCCTCCCCATCTGCCTTTCTCCCTGCTTTTAAACATGTTTGCTTTGTCCAAAAATGAAGACGTTTCAGGTATTCATATAAAACCACAATAAACGATAGATGTGACACAATGTGCTTGAAAAACATACTGTAGATGTGGCGCATTTTTATTTCATCTTGCTACAGAAGATAAGCAAAATCGACATTTAAATGGATGAAAATAAAAGGCTAAAAATGATCAGACATCTAATACTATACCTTCAACAATATGTAAAAACCAGACTGGCTTAATACTGAACAATTATTTTAGGTCTCACTAAAAGAGTGAATCATCATACCAAGCACACACTTTTTTCTGTTGATGTTGACGTGAAAAGACTTTGGTAAGAAGAAGGTTTGTTACGACATCCAAAGCAAGTGTATTCAATAAGATCTGGTTTCAAAACGTTGCAGTATCAGTGACTGAAGGTACCGGTTTCATGTGGATGACAGAACTTGTCGGGGGGGAGGGGGGGATGAACGCCTCCATCGTTTTGCTAACATGCCTTAGGGCAAATCCATGACTGGGGTATCAGGAGGCCACTGTCAGTACTTTATCATTTCACCTGATCCCAGGCAAGTCTCCACATGCATCTTCATGTCCCACTTCACCACGAAAAATCTTTTTTTTCTTACACTACTGGCAACAAACCTGTTTCTGATGACTTAGAATAGTAATATACACCTGAAAAGCTCCTCCTGGTCTGTTAAGCATAACTAGCTAACCAGCACAGCTTATTATTTCCCAATATTAATGTTGTTTATCAGTGGAGGCTGGCCAATAGAAGGCCCCGGGCACTGACCTCACTATATATATATATATATATATATTTTTAAAAATTAATAATATATCAATATATAAAGGTAAGCATCGATACCCTGTCTATCTGGCGGTGCATGTTTGCAGAGCGCAACTTTAGATCACTAGTTTCAACCATTTATTAAAACGTTAAAGGCAGAAAATGTACTGTCAAAGAGAGATATTTTTCACCAGCCGCCACTGTTGTTCATGTCATTGATACCTCTTGATATAGGAAACATACGTCTCTCGCTGACAAGGACGCTTAGGATCACTAAAGTTTTACCTTACTTTACCTTAAATTAGAGGAGCTGATCCTCATCCTTGCCATCTTGGAGTATTGCCACCTCCCAAATGTAATATACATGTATCACCTCTCACATTAATAAGGTTCAGATTATATATAATGGATCAAACTTTTTAAAGTTAGAAAGGGAGTGTGAATATAACGGGTTACTCACGCAGGTACCCCCGAGTTTGTTACCCTCGATGACGGCTGCGGACGCGCCGAGCTCGGCTGCTCTCCGCGCCCCGGCCAGACCCCCGGATCCTCCGCCGATCACCAGGAAGTCGAACCTGGTGGTCGTGTCCGTCGTCGCCGTGGCGGGGTGGGAAGCCATGCTGCGTCGGGAGATGCTGTGCCTGGGAGAGGATCGGTACAAGCGACGTGGGTGGAGGAAGAGACTAGAGAGTGGTTTCTTTGACAGCCGCGCCAACAGAGCCATAACCAGGAAGTGTGTGTGTGTGTGTGTGTGTGGTAGGAGGGTCAATGCCAGTCATAATGACTTGCAACAACAGTCATCGTGCACGTCTAGAAAGCGTGTTGGATCCACGTAAATATTATTATAAATTGAAATAGACGCAGGTTAAAAAACAAAACACTCGTGACATTCGCACGTGTGTTTATTAAAACATACCTTGCAAAAGTCAGAGACACTGTAGCAAACCACCGTCTGTTTTTCCAGAGCATAATACAACTGGTTTGGAATTAAACAAACATTGTTGTTCTTGGGTTCCTGCAAGGAGTCACGAACGATTATTCTTCTTCGTCTTGTTACAGTACACAAATGAAGGTGATTACTGCCATCTGCTGGTCAAACTTTGAATTTACTGCAAAAATAAGATTCAATACATTACATTCTATGAATTAAATACCTAAATATTTTCTCATACATGAGTCAAAGTTTATTTAAGATTGATACGTTTTTTGGTTGTCTAGTGTATAACAAAATGAACTGTAAAATAAGTAATTTGTAGGATATGGCCAGTTCCCTCGGATCACAGCCTATAAACAGGACCCTAAAGCCTCACTATGTAACATTTTGATATTATTATTATCATCTTTTTTTTGATAACAGTCTCAGGTTAGATAAGGTTAGGTAGAACTTTATTGATCCCTCAGGAGGACTCCTTCGGGAATTTTTTTTTTCCAATTAGACACAGCAATTATTCATAAACATAAATAAAAATAAAAATAAAATAAGAACAACAACAAGATCAAAGAGAAATAAAGAGAAAGATGATACAATCTAAGTCTAAAGATAAATAACATAATAACAAAGACAAAGGATACAAAGACTAACATAGAACAGAACATCATGATACTTTCGCTCCACTCCTGCCCCCAAACTTGTGATGGATTTTACAAAAATTACACCTGATTTAAGATAAAGGGGATAATAATGGGCATTTATTTATATATGTTTTCTTAAATTGACTACACTAAGCTGTTTTCACAATTATTTATGCTAATATTATGTTCATCTCTCAAAGGATATGCCTCAAGCCTTACAGATGTATGATCTTGACTCTCTGTTTAGCATCAGAAATTCGATGGAGGACGTTTTCAAACAGGACAGTTTTGATCGAACGTTTCCTCCTCCGTTTGTCATCAACACAGACTCTGCTCTGTCGGATACTGGGTGAGTTACGCAAGATATTGAGAAGAGGAAACGCTGAAGCTCGCCTGGACTCTGACGTCATCGGACACACAGGATGTCTGCGCTACATTCCTACCTGTGATGTGTGTGACAGCGCTGACGTTTGCCATGTGACCGCTGGAGTAGCCTTCGAAAGGTCCCACTGTGCTCCGCTGTCACTGCCTCCTTGACGTCATCGGCGCTGCACATCGGCCTGTTGAATGCTCGCTTCATTGCAAATAAATACTTTTCTCTGAATGATCTCTTCACAAGAGAAAAGTGAGATTTATTGCGTCTTTCAGAGACATGGCAGAGAGAGGAAGAGTTTACTCATCTAAACAAACTCTGCCCTGCTGGCTACGCAGTTGAAGGTAAACCCCGTCCCTGTCGCTGTGGGGGTGGTTTGGCTGTTTATAGAGATAGTTGTTCATGCAAAGTGATTCAGACACAGGAAGTTCAACGTAAAAGACCCAATTGATACAATCAACCCTGATAGGAACAAACTTTTGCAAAACAATTTCTTACTGCTGGCCCAAATTGAGTGTTCTTGCATCCCTGCTTTGATTGTTGACACGCCAATGATGGAAAGACCATCCCACAGCGTGTTGTTGTATCTTTTAAGTGAATCTTCTTACTGATTGAGGCCATCTTATTTTTTACTAAAGTTCACAACATCCTCCACAAAAAATACATATTATATACATAATTATTCTTTGTTTTTGATGTTTTTATTTTATTCTTGTAATTATTAATATATTCTTGTGCTTTTATGTTGAACATGTTATCTTAATATAATGTGTCTGTATGTTAAATCATTTTTTGTGAACTGATGTAACTACTTCAATCTCCCCAATGCAGGGCAAGAAAACGTGTATCAATCAATAGCATTTATTTCGTTAGAACATCGATTTTAATATGTTTTTCATATGCAAATGATGGAATAACATACGACAATAAATAAAACAAATACATCTAGTGCAATCTGAAGGTAGTACTACAGACAAGCATTTCGTCAGGAATAGTACAATAAAGAAAAACACATGTTTCGGATGTACGTGTATGTCAACATGCCTGTAAGACTTGATTCATGTGTTGAAGTAAATTCACTTTAGGTCTGAAATGACTGGATGCAGCTGGATTCTTCTCGATGTTTAATGCCTGGCATTTATAGAAAACGATGTTAAGTGAGACCACCGGGTCAAGTTTTATTTTATTTTATTTTTTTAATCATTTTATAATTTATAGCGCACAATACATTCGCTTTGAAAATGGAAATAATATATTGGAACATAACTCTTTATAAACCTAAATAATAGGATTTTTTTTTTTGGTTACCATGTATTACTATTTACAAGAATACTATCATCGTATAATCTCTAACGCTTCATTTCCGTCCAACGCATTTACGACTGCTGCTCTTATTCTGAAACGCTCTGGCAGCTTCCGTTAGTCTCGCTCTCTCATGCTAACCGAAAATAGCTAACGTAGAGTGGGATAGTGGAATGCACGGATGCGCGCTATTTTTTGCACCTTAAAGTCAAAATGTAACGGACGCACTGATTCATCAATGTGCACAGGTATGACTATGACTTTGAACCACCTATTTTGTTGAAATGATGACATTCCATTCGTCGTCCTCGGAGCCCCTGCCTCAGGTCGCTAAGGGCCTTTTGTGCGTCTAGTAAACATTACCAGGAGCTAGCAAAATATTTAGCACGGGTGAAATCCCGTTAGTTGTCACGCTGCCTTTGGTTTGTTTACTAAGACTGCCTTTACTAGAACGAGTTATACATGTGGCTGAACGAGGTTTTTTCAAGGGAGGGGTTGTTCAGTGATCTGTTTAAGTGGCTGATGTTTATCTTCACACCAGCTACGTTAATGTAAGGGCATGTTCAAATGTATAGATGGTCAAATACAAGTGATGTGTATTTCTTTCCACGCTATCTGAAAGTTCGTCCTTTTTTTCCTTTTCTTTTTTTTTTTTAAACAATTTTAATGTCTTTTTAGTCAATGTATTCAGAGTTTATTTGTGGTCTACACATGATCTTGTATGTAGCTTGTATTCTATTCTTCTACATCCTGAAATAACTACCTTTGAATATATTCACAATTTATTATATTTACTATAGCATGTCAAATAAAGGTGATATGCAAATAAACCGTATATCTATGATGTATAAGAACAGTCATTATGGTATAGCTAGGCCAGGGGTCGGCAACATTTCCCACTCAAAGAGCCATTTGGCCCCTTTCTTTGTTTGCCTTTTTTTAATGATAGGATCTGTCCTCAGCCATTTGACACAGTTGATCACCAGATCCTGCTGAAAAGACTAAGTGATGAAGTGAACTGTCAGGGTCTGTGTTATCATACCTTTCTGGGCGCAGTTTCAGTGTATCTGTTGTGTGGAGTCCCTCAAGGTTCTGTTCTGGGTCCTTTATTGTTTTTTGCTAGGGCTGAACGATTAATCGCATTTGCGATTTAATTTTGACTTTAAAATGACTTGCGAGCAAGTGGCGAGAGACGCCTTAACCCGTTGATCAGTGACGTCTAGAGAAGCTAAAGAGCAGCAGTAAGAAACAAACTACAGTGTTTTCAACAACTTTACAGCCTAACATCGGTTCGTACATTTGAATCGAGACGTGCGTCTGTCGACATGTCTGTCTGTGTGAATGCAAGCATGTGTTTGCTCACCACTGGCGTGTTTGTGTGTGCTCATCAAAGTTACCTTATCCAATCACACAATTCAAATTGTGTTAATGATAATATATTATTGTGTATAAACAATCAAAAACAATAAACAGTTAAAACTATATCAACAAAAGGCCAGGACACATAAGACAAACACAGGAGTCCCAGAAAATCAGGGAAAAGCCTGCACAAATAAGAATATCTTAAGATGTTTCTTGAAGGAGTCAGTAGATCCATCAAACACAGAGGGAGAGGAAGATTGTTCCAAAGCTTAGGAGCAACAGCCTGGAAGGATTTCTCTCCTCTAGTCCGGTAGTGTGTGCGTGGAACCATTAGTAGATTCTGATCCACAGACCTATAAAACAGTTATCTATTAATCTATCTACATGGCAGGACGGATCTATGCTTTCATGTTGTCGACGCCAAATTCTGACTATACCATTTGTATGTCGCAGCAGAAATTTAGACTCATTAGACCAGGTAATGTTTTTTAAATCTTCTATTCTGTGAGCCTGTGCGAATTGTAGCCCAATTTGCGTTTGATGGAGTCTATTGACTCCTTCAAGAAACATCTTAAGACGTTTTTATTTGTTCAGGCTTTTCCTTGATTTTCTGGAACTCCTGTTGTGTTATTAATTTTTTATCTTGCCCTTTAAAGTATATACTTTATTGAATATTGTTTTGATTGTTTAAGTGCTTTGTGACCCTGGTCTGGAAAAGTGCTATACAAATAAAAATGACTTACTTACTTACAGCAGTGGTACCCGGTGTGGTCTCCTGCTGCTTTAGCCCATCTTCCTAAAGATTTGACGTGTTGTGCGTTCAGAGACGCAATTCTCATACCTTGGTTGTAACAAGTGTTTATTTAAGTTACTTTTGCCTTTCTGTTGTTGTCTTAACAAGAAGGAGAGACCACCTTCGGGGAAAAAGGGTTTCTAGTTCACAGCAGACAATAAAGTTACAGTAAGTTTCATAAGAACAAGAAAAAAGGGCAAACTAAGGAACAAACAAAAGAACAAATTGCAAGGGATGACAAAGTATAATGAACATGGATCAAAATAAAGAACATGGATTAAAAAAAAGTACAGAGGAAAAGGATACAAAGATTAACATAGAATACTAAAACAGCACCAACAACCATGACACGTTTCACTTTGTTAGATTAAAACGTATACGCCATACTTAAATTAATATTAAAAGATAATCAAAATATAAAGGACTTGCTTGATCTAAGAGCGGGAACGTTTGACTACACATTCACAAACAACATCCCACTCAAGGTCAGAGGCAAGCTTGGATCAGAATAAGAGATACGACACCGGTAATTTCAAACATCTGTTTATCTGCAAATCACACCCTAAATTGTAGATCAAAGAACGAAGAAAGACACACCCGGGAAAGGGGGGCTAAAAGACGGAGAGAAGATCACCCCCATGCGAGAACATTTGAATGATTCGATTACAAGAAAACTAATTAGGATGTCTCTCTGTGGGTGATTGTCACACGGGTAACTTGAAATAAATATTTGGCCGGAAAGAGACGACCCCCCCGGACGGGAAATTTGCCTTAAATATAGCAATGTTTTTACAGCTCGGGACCAGTCTGCCCGGGGCTATTGATCTGTGAAGTCGCCGGCAGATCGTGGGTCCGGTCGATAGTAATTGAAAGCTTATATTTTGTTTGACTTGAAGCCACGAATAAACGACCCGTTACACACTCTGGATTGTTCATCTTTCTCCCCTACGCGAAGTGACAGAAGTGACGTCGTGTTGGAGCGATGGAAGTGTCTCCGTGTTTTGATCCGTTTTAACTTAAATCAACTTTTACCCCATTCTGATTCTCTGTTTGAACTGCAGCAGATCTTCTTGACCATGTCTGCATGCCTCAATAAGGTAAGGTAAAACTTTATTACCTTACCTTATTTAGGCATGCAGAAATGGTCAAGAAGATCTGCTGCAGTTCAAACAGAGAATCAGCAAGTTTCTGGCATGTGATTGGCTGATTAGAAATTGTACTCAACCTCATGTCGTCTAAGGGTTGTAATTATTTTTGAGAGTAATCTGTTACTGTTTTATAGTTATAGACAAATGTGTGTTCATTTAAAGTAGTGACTGGAGCTTAGTTGTCCTTATATTTGTGCAAAGGTTTGTTTATTCCAGCAATCAGATTTACAAGGTGAAAATAATGCATGACAACCTGTAGGTCCATAACATGCAACTCAAGATATTTCTTTTGATATATTATGGTCTACAATTTATGAAAACCTCAAATTGAAAATCTAAAAAAAAAACAACACATACAATTAACAGAAACAGGCTTTTAAACCTAGACATTTGGGCCTTTGAAAGGTTTAATCTTGCATATTTATGTAGTACTTGGTTTGGGCACTGCTCTGGTGTTTTGGCGGACCAGGATGCTTGATGACCATGATAGCGGCCTTCAGCTCTGCTGCATATCTCTTATCTTTCTCTTGGCGATGCACCATAAGTTCTCTATGGTAGTGTTCCCCAACCTTTTTTGCTCAGTTTTATGTGAGAAAATATTGCACGAACTGGTCTTTGGTACATTCAGACCAAAGAAGATGGAAAAAAAGTTAAAATGTAAACTTTGTTTCCCTTTAACTTGAAAAATACGTAGACAGTCCGTGAAGTTGAAATACTATGGGTGACGATGTGGAACAAAGTGCAAACAACCCTGCAAGTGTCAAGATTAATAAGTGATCACAAAGTTCCAGAACTAAATAAAAATAACACTTTAGTAATTAAACTTGGATGAAACAAGTCAAATAAAAGTATTCTTAGAGTCTTTCCTGCTTTAAAATTGATAAGGTTTTGAGAGTAAATGTAAATAAAAGAAACACACTCGGTATAATCATATATTAGAACAACAAAAATGATGTAAACAAATCCAATAAACTAGTCTGATCTGACGCACACGGAACTCGGCGCTGTAAGCCTCTATTCTTTGAACAAGAACGTTTGTTATTGTCTCTTCTCTACACAAAGTTAACTGCTTTGTTTTATTACGTCTTTGTGTAAATATCTTTGGTCGTGATGCTTCGCTAGATGCTTAATACTTAATAAGTTAGTGGTGTTAAATCTTGTGAAGCAATTTTTGCTCTCCAAACATCAGCTCACATCTTCTCTGCAGCAGCTCTAATGGTAGCAGAAGCTGCTTGTGTCGTCAGCACAAATATAGTCATTAAACTGCTCAGATCTGATGTGTGGATTGCAGCTCTTTCACCGTACCCGATCCGACTTTTAGATGATTTTTTTCAGTCTGCAAAATGGCAGGTTTGCAAAATTTTTCTTCTGCAATTTTGAAAATCGATTTGCAAATTGCAGACTGTAGACGGGTATTCGAACACTGTTGTAGAATAAAAGCATTTTGTTTACAATTATTGTCATCATGTGATGGTGCATTAATATAATAGTTTTTTCGAGGTGACGGCTCTGATCACATGATCACATAATGTTCATTTGAACCTGCAGCTTCAGTTTGATTTGGTTGAAGGTCGTTTCACAAGAACGTCTACGACTCTTCAAACAAAATTAGTCATGTTTATTTGCTAGTTGTGTTATATAAAAAAAGATCTAATTCCTTATTTACTTGTGTTAAAATGTAATCAATATTGTATCAACCAATCAGCTTTCGATATTGATCACGGATTCATTATGGGGGGTTGCAGTTTTGTGTGCACCATTGATAAGTTAGGTTGGATTATTATTGCCCCCAAGTAAAAGGATCAAACACGACGTCACTTCCGTCCTGGGTCTTGTACTTAATTTTGTGGAGAAAGATGAACAATCCAGAGTACTTACGGGTTGCTTTATTCACCGCTTCAAGTCAAAGAAAATACAAGCTTCTTATAACGATCGACCGGACCCCTTCTTCCATCGACTTCCACAGATTGACAGTCCCGGACAGAATGGTCCCGAACAGTAGGAAACTCGCTATATTTAAGTCAAATTTCCCGCCAAGGATGTCGTCTTTTCCGGCCAAATGGTTCTTTCAAGTTCCCTGTGTCAAGTTCCGTTGTGCGGGGGTCTCTTGTTGTGGGTGTTGTTTTTCCTGTTTTCTGCTCCCCCCCGTGGTGTCGATTGCTTTGTCTTCCGTCTTTCGCGTCCCCCCTCTGGGGTCTCGCCGGCTTCGTTCTTTGATATACAAACAATGTTTGCCGGCCAATCAAGCACTGTTATCTGATGGTCGTTTAAATACAGTAAAAGGTGAACTGAAGTGAGAGAACTGCTTGTTTTTCATGCATTGTTGGAAAAACACTTCGAAACATTTAAATTAAATACCTACATTCATACCACTACTTATTTTAAAAAGAACTCAGTGAGTCACATTGGAGGGATGAAAGGGGCTACATTTTTAGTGTAACCGTTGAGAGGGGCCACCATGCCCGAAGAAAGGAGCAAATGTGATAGAAACAAGTTGATAATTATCTCACAATGAGATAATATCAACACCTGAATATCCTGAATTGTATATGTATTTTAATATACTGTTTCAGAAAAAAAAAACCTTATCTCAATATTTACTAAATTTTCTTTGAAGAAATACTTAAGCAACAACACATTGTTAGCCGTCAGGAGCATTTCTACAAGATCCGACTTACCAGTCCTGCTCTGACCCTAAGTATAAATGTATATGAATACAGTTAAAGAGCCAGAGCCCCTTGGCTGCACTTTGTCTATTGCTGTGTCTCAAATCGCATACTACTCTTAGTATGCTAGAAGTTAGTATGCATCAGTTTAGTGTACGTACTAACTAGTACGCAAATTCTCCACAGATAGTATGTCTCAAATCAAACTCTGCTGCTACACACTACACACACAACCGGAAATCATATGACAGCTTCTTCTTCTTCTTCTATTTAACGATGTTGCAACCAGCTGTTTGAACGCTATCACCGACACCTGGTGGCAGCACGTTTTGCAACTTTGGAAAAAGAAATAAAGAAAAAATATGAGAATCTAAATAATCGCGAGATATTTAAGCTGGTATCGGCACCGAAGACATGTTTATCCTTCTACTGCTGCTGAAAATGCACCTGCAAGTATATGCATTTATATATGACGTAACTTCCGTTTAAAACGTCACTAAGATGGCGGCTGTTTAGTATGGTTAGTGTCCATCGAACCATAATCAGTTTTGTGGGCTTGTTAGTACGCCAATTTAGTGTTCATGGCGCACTAAATTTCGCATACTAAGAATTGAGACGCACTAACGCACTAAAAATACTAACTTTTAGTACGCTAGTATGCGATTTGAGACACAGCATTAGTTTATGCTAGATCAGGGGTGGGCAAACTCGGTCCTCAAGGGCCGCAGGGTGTGCAGGTTTTTGTTCCAACCGATCAAGCATTCACATTTTAACCAATGAGGTTTCAGCTGAAACAAGCAACACCTGACTGTTAATCAACTGATTACACTCCTTAGACACCTGATTGGTCAAAATGTGTCCTCTTGATCGGTTGGAACAAAAACCTGCACACCCTGCGGCCCTTGAGGACCGAGTTTGCCCACCCCTGTGCTAGATCCTTAGCACTTAGTTGACTGCCTTGCCCATGATTATGTAGGGTCTTTGCCTGGCTTCCCCTGTATTCACTCAATGAATATTTGTTTTCCAAAAAATATATAGCTGTCCTTTACCACGATCATTGTTTGCTTGACTGACGCAACGACTGGACAGAGGTGTAGAAGCCAGACTGTGTTTGCCTCAGTCTTTGTCAGTGGCTGTCGAATTCGGAAAACCATCCTTTTGCATACCGCCATTGTTTTTACCCACAGCATTGAATTTGTTTTGAAAATAGTTTTTGCATACTTTAGAAAAATAAAAAGCCTCAGAAGGTATTATTCATTTGATTTAAATATATTCTGATTTGGGTTTAAAATAATCAAATAAAAGGATGAGAAAGTTACCAATTCATGTCACAGAACACATTTTAAATGCTCCATATGTTATTTCATGTTACATCCTGCTACACAAGTCACCATATCTTATATCCCTGTCTGTTCTCAGGTGCCAGTCATCAGGTCGAGCTGCGCAAGCCTTTTTCTTCCAGAGGAGCATGTGGATGGAACCTGACGTAGACGACCCCTAACGCCACGCTTTTGCCCATTGGACCCTGGGCCAGATGACCTGCACGCTCAACATGAAGCCTGCCAGCTATCAAAGCATGCCATCGTCGATGGAAGGCGGACACCAAATGATGGCTTTGAATCGGGGCTTGAAAAATGCTTACATGATGTATTGTGACAAATGTGGATTTTCTACCGCGGACGAAGCTTTGTTCAGACGTCACGTGAATGAACATAATGGGAAGAAGTTTCACTGCCCTTACTGCTCTAAGGTCTTATTTACTGAGTTGGAGCTGAGTTCTCACCTGACGGAACACTCAAAGTATAAATTCAATTGCCCGCACTGTGGCCAGGGCTACATGCGATGGCTGTGTCTTGTGAAACATATTGACCGTTTGCATAGTAAAGACATTGACAAACAAGTACCCTCTGAGAATGGCCGGCCAATACCCTGTCATACTGACGTCTCTGTGGTTTCGACGGCTCCCCAGCCTGCACAAAAGGCGGTAACGCGTGGGCAGAAGAAATCGCCACCAACGACACCTTCGGTATGTGTCAATAGAAGGAAGCAACCTCCTAGAACCCTGGAAATAAATCTCCAAAACACCAAAGGTGCGATACAGGTGTGTGCCAACCCTCAAAATGGAAACACCCACAACAACACGGCGTTAACTGTGTCTTTGCCAGACGAAGTAACAATTCCCGCTGGCTGCAAAGTCGAACTTCTTGAGGTAAAAACTGTGAATGGGACAAAGGAGCTAAAGCTGAGGCTGGTTTCCAGACAAGAAAGTAATTCGGTTGTGCATGATGCAAGAACAAGTGTAGAAAGGATAAATCGCTCAAACCTTAATGAACCAATTGACCTTTGTGCTGTTGAGAAAAGGTTCCAAGCAAAGATGTTGAATGCCAAACATCCTCCTGTGATCAACGTTGACATACCCAACGTAATAACAGACCAAGCTGATGGAGTAAAAGCTACGAAAAAAAGAACGGGGAACGAGTGTACGGCTTACAAGTGGCACCAGTACTCGCCAAAACGTTCTAGATTGACCCTGAACACTGAAAGTGAACACAACGTTACTCAGAAGCAACATTGCGATAACAATACCAAAAACCTTGTCCCCATTTTGCCTGCGCCGACCACTGTTGACAGTTACAGTCAGTTAGTCTACCTTCTCAATTCAGAACCCTGTGCGACATCTCAGAAAACCACATCAAATGGAGTATATATCAATCTAGGTCATTCCAGTACTACTCAACTTGCGACGGAGACTAATGCAAAGAGTTCGGCTGCATTAAAGGTTGAACCTGGACAGGTCTGTCCTAACGGCAGTGCTGCTTCAATAAAGAAGGGCAAGGCGGCGCCAAGTCCAGGTTCAAAGCCATTTTCTCGGAATGCTTCTTCAACCCCCATGAGAGTTCTTGCCATGAAACAGCAGGAAAGCATAGTTTCTCCTTCTCAACCGACGAAGAGGCAAAAAACTCTACCAAATATTTTAAAAAAGCCACAAGATCCCCCTCATGGTCCCAGAGAAGGTTGGTCTCAGGAGCCAGAAGGTTTTCCAGTCATCTCTTCAGTATTTTCCTTGAGTCAACAACCTCAGGAGCATCAAGGCCCCATCCAACCGTTGATGATGGCCCTTCGTGGAATAATTATGGATAAAACCCCGGTCACAAATGGTGACCACAAGGCGGACAATGAAACAAAGTCGCAAGACCGTGCTCTGGACCCGTTAGAACGCAAGCCTGTTATTCCAATTGTAAACCATGGAAATGATTCAGTAAAGGTAGAAACGGATGAAAAGAACATTGAGGTTGTCAATTTAGCCGATCGGACGAGCTTCCAAGTAAAGGAGGAAAAAACAACTTTGTCAACAGCCGAGAAGTCTAGTGGCAATAATGATCTTGGTACCCAAATACATGAAGCACCTCAGTCTAATTGTAGCACAGAAAAAATTGTGGCCAACACTGACACTCCAGACAGCAACCCTTGCCTTCCGAAATATTTGACGGTCTCGCTAACAAGAGTAGATGAAGATGTTCAGGAGGAAACCTTAACGGTACCAAAGCTGATAATATCGAGACACAAGATTCGAGTGCAAGGCCTCAATGACTGCACAGTGTTGTACACGATGCCGCTCAAAGGTGACCAACTGGTGAAGCGACCGGGCCCCAACCAGCCAGTGGTTGTTCTCAATCACCCGAAGCCGCGGGCGCCTGTTCAAGAAAGAACTGCAACTCTGTTGGACCTTGAAGAACCCTTGCCAAGGTGCCAAATATTAAAAATGAAGCTGAGCAAAGTAATCGGACAGAAGTATGAGGTGATGGGGTGCACTGTTCGCGTCTGTCCTTGAATTACAACATCAGAATACGATTTAAAAATGTAAAGATTGCCATCAGACATTGTAAATACTTGTTATGGAAGCAGATTTTATGTCGCATTATTAAACATTAACTACATTCTTTAAAAAAAAATATGGCATTTCAAAAACTGCCCTCTCCAGTCATGTTACAAGAGCAATGCAAACTCTGTCCACTCAAACACGTATATCTCAATGCATGTGGCATATATTTGATGTATATGCTCCAGTTTCTTATTCTGTTAATGCTGTCTTACCTGTTTTACCAGCTGGAGTAAAGAGGCAAAATCTTGGCTTCCTAACAAAACAGTTGGGAAAGGTTCAAGCTTTGCAGTTGAAATCATGCCTGGTTACATGTAGTGGTGGGTTGATGAAGCGTCTGTAGTGTTTGAAAGCTTTTTAAACTAGTTTTTAGATTTTGTAACCATCTACCCTAATCACATTTTATTTATTTTTAAATTATTTTTTTCCAGCTGGCAATAGTGATGTATTTATTCATTGTTTTGCCTTAAAAAATAATTGGTAAATGTGTTCTATTAAATGGAAAGTAGATAAACCTTGGGAATTAAGTTTAGTCCAAATTTGGTTGTCAATCCAATTTTAAAATAATAATAAAGTAAAACCTTTTTTTTATGTTGCCAAGAATTGCATGTTTCTAGTGTATATTTCGACTCCAAGATTTTTAAATCTTTAATGGTTTTTAAACAAATGTGTCAAACCCTGATATGTCTTATAAAAGCTCTTGTTATTGTAACTAAAACTTCAAGATGACATTACTGGGTTACTGGAGATTTAAATAGTGTTTACCGAGGATGTTACAAAATTGCTCTCCTGGTGAGATCACACTCCACTAATGTAAAGTTGTTGTTACTGTTTTCTTTACCAATTCAGTCATTCACAATTTTCTTTTCACAGTTCTCATTGGTGAGGACATTCCAGCATTAATAAACTTGAATGTTCTATGAAGAATTTTTGTCAAGTTTTAATATGACAAATGAATGTATTTTTCGACAAAACATTTTGTAGTGTCAGAAGATTGTTGTTGGGGTTATCTTTAAACACAAACGGTCATTTTAAGTTCAGTCTGTCCCTAAAGAGTTGCAATGTAGCACTTGTGGCATCAGAATCACAACTTTTTTTAATTTGAGGAGTAAAACATCTACATTTTCGGCTGTCTCGGATGTCATTGTCATGTTTAGATAATTATTAAAAATGTATTTTATTAACAGCCAGCAAGTAGTTCCAAAAGATGTACTAGAGTTGTTTTACTGCATTGTTAAACATATATCAAGGGGACTTAAAATATCACATATTTATTTCACAATCTAATTACACATACCTATTTAGATTCTTATCATGAATATTATTTTTACACAGCTGTGTTGTATTGGAAAGTTACTGAAAGTACTGTTGCGGCAGCAAACAATTTTTTTTATGTCAATATAAAATCAAGTTCCGTGTATGATCCTGCAATTATATTGCAACAACACATTTCCCCAACTAAAATAAATACGTTTTAATTGCCAAAACATTTTTGATTCATCTTCCACTAGATTATTAATTGTATAATTTAGTGTGTTTTGGCTCCTCTAAATGTCGGAATGATGTAACTGCAATGTTGTAAATTCTCTTTTTCGGCGTTGCCAAGTGCATGTGTTTGGCTCTTCTCGGGTCAGTTTCTAGTGTCATCTTTCATCACGAAATAATCCTTAAATTATTATTATTTTTAAAGACTTCACTGTGGGATAGTTGCATTATTTTGTGACCCATTCAATTGGCCAATCCATTAAATGGAATTTATAACCTAAGTACTTTTAGTTATTTGTGCGACATCATTTAGTCATTTTGCCAACAAAGTTTGGGGATATTATATACATTTTAGAACCAAACTACTCTTAAATGTATTTTTCTTTTCAATTTCCAATCTTCATTTCAAGAAGATATTTCATGTTACTAACACTATCTCTTAAAACATTTGTAATCGAAATGTCAGTGGTATTCACTCATTATTTTTGTATATACTGTACATACCTGATTTTAAAACATGCTCTCTAATGTAATAGCTGAGACTATCTGTATATTTGAGACAACTGTACTTTCATTGTGTTCGTTGTTCTGGTGTTGTTATCCTTTTATAAAGAAACAATTGTGTCCATTTTTTTAAATAAAAATATTAACATGAACATATTGTGTTTCACTTGAAAATCCAATAAAGTGATTTGTTTTTGGATATATAGAAATGTTGTTACTATTTTGAGTTTCTGCTTTCTTTTTTCTTACGTGAAAAATGGTAAAAGTTCGACCTCCACTTAAAGGTGTAACCGAGTCAACATGTTTCATGGTTTTAGAATGATTCATTTATTAAAATACAATAACAAAAAGTAAAATGTACCTGATTCAAAGGTTTTAAATTGATAAACATTGATAGTTAAGAAAAAAAGTTTTATAGAAACCCCCCAAAAAACATGTCTCTGTCATACAGTATACAGTAGCTTTTAACGTACTTGAATAAATCAAATTTAGGCTCTCTCAATCAAAGCAAATGTGTTCTAACAAACACTTGAACTTTCGTCACAAAAACATTAATTGCAAGAATAAAATTGTCTGCATGTTTTCATTTGTTTTTGCGAAGTTACCTGCTTAATACAATCACTGCAGCCATGTGTGCACAATTATGTATATATGGTTTTTAACCTACATTCGTGAGAGTTTCTCCCAGATTGCATACCTTGATTTAAACAAAAATACAATTTATAACATCAAAAGATTAGGGCACTTGATTAATGTTTTGCGACAGCAAAACCTCAATCAAAGCAACTGGATAATGTCTCGCCTTGACACTGGACACTTCAGCACACACTGTTCTGAAAAGGTGCTCCCAGGTGGTAGTCGTCCACTGACCAGAAATATTGGAATCGTGGCGTGAAACTTGACGATTTCTTCCACACTGTGAAACATCTGTTGGGGAATAATTCACAATTTGAACATAGAAGAAAAGGAAATGTTTTGATCATTCTTACATCATTCGATCGCTGTCCCTTTCCAAGTGCATACTTCTCTGTCTCGGCGATAAAACGAATTTTCACGTTGTAAACCTTTTTCTCGTGATACACTGCTAATACCAGAGGTTCACTGTCTTTGTTCGCCGAACAGTCCCGGATGAGGAAGGCCCCGTCCTGGAATCATAAGGAAGAATAACAACTTATCGTGATATTGTTCACATTTAACAGCAAATAGTCAAGATGCTTGTTGAATTGTCATGTAAATGAATGAATTGTCCTTGTAAAAACTTCTCAAGGCTAGGTGGGTACTTCATTGTCTTTTGTGGAGAGTGTCAGGTTAGGAATTTATTTTATTGCTTCGCAACTCTTAGTAAAAATGACTTGATATACACACATGATATACAATGAGTGTTGAGTTAAATTCCTATGAACTATTACTTTAAGCTCAGGACTTTCCCATCAGAGAGTAAACCCAATGTGGGTCTGCCTTTTCGTGATCTGAGCTGCCATATCTGCAGATATAATTAACCAAAGGATTTAAACGAATAGTTCTCTTAAGCATTTCAACATATGATTGTTGCCTCCATCTGGAATAAAACCCACAACCTTCTTGCCTGCGAGTTAGTTGCCTAACAACTACTTCACTGTGTAGTGAAATCCTTCATGTTGTTTTTGCTGTTAACTGAAAGACCAAAGTTCTGGTTTACGACGTCTTTGGAATGCCGAGCTTCCCCCCCCATCTCTCTCTGGCATCCAAAGGCCGGCCATTCTACACATGGTCAGTAGACCAGCATGGCCAGAAGAGCAGAATGACCAGATGACTTTTCAGAATACTAAATGTCTTTTTCTTGTTCAATAAAATATTGTCAGGTAAAGAGACACCAAAGAAGGAAGTCACATGAAATATATATCCAAATATAGAAGTATTCTGATGTTTATATGCTGTTAGAACATACATATCAATACTGTGGTTTCTTAACAAGTAATGTTATCATTCCGATCCTTAGAAAGAGCTGGGAAAGTTATGATCAGTTAGCATTTTATGTGAGCCTCAGATCTTTCAAGAACGTCAAATAAAAGAAGTTTCAAAGTCAATTTGAAGGAGGAGAGAGACATAAGGACAGAGGGTCGGAACATCTCCAGCCAATGAGGGGGTGAGGAATCAGATGTCACCCACCAATCAGGAGCACGAGTGGATGGCTTTAAAAAAAGCCCCGCAAAATGGCTTACTCTCTTGACTCTTCCTCTCGTCCCTTGACACTCTGGACACTTCACGCTGGACTCTTGGGGTCTCATCCCCTTCCCTCTTCATCCCCGTTCCTGACTCCTCCCCCAACCAAACTGCTCTCCCAGAGAAGACTTGTGAACCCTTGCACCGAGTAAAGATACGTCTCTGGTTGGTTAAGCCAACGCGGTCAAGGACAGCCTGCAACACAGAACCAGGACCGGACCCAAGAAGACCGTCAGCGTTCTCCGCCGCCAAGCCTTCTTCACCGTGGTCCCTGCGAAGTCACGCCCGACATCGCTGGATCCAGGGCCTTCAGTCGTGCTCCTCCTGCTACTGCTCATCTTCTTCCTGATCCTCCTCACCACAACCTCATCGTCATCATCACTCCTTACTCTCTCCTCTCAACGACGTAAGAAACTAACATTTTCACTCTTGCATTGATTGATGTGTTGGGATTTTTCAAATTGATCAGAGGTGGAAGGATTAGCTTAAGATAAATTGTAAAGCTTTCCCAGAAGTTGACATTTATCAAAGCCTTCAAGTCAGTTACTTCCTGATTAATTAATATTGTTCCTTCTATGATATCAAAGCAAGCATCATCATTCCATTACATTGTTCTCAACTGCTCTCCCTTTTCTCTTTGTTTCTTTCAATAAATCCTATAAAAAGTATGTCAGTTGCCTTTACAATTTTTCATATTTTTGTCAATTTAAGAGCCTCTTACTCAGTAAAGAACATTAATCCCGACAACAAGTAGTAAACTTCAGTAAATTAGATTGATTTGAATCAATCAAAAAAATCACAAAAACTAGTGTTTCATAATTTCATAACTAGTCCTTTGGACTAGAATACAAGGGTGGTGCTCCAACTTCAGGTAATTTTACCTAGAGGCAATTTTAAAGTTAAATCGACAAGAACTTAAATGTTCGGAAAATAAACCTTTTTATAAGACATATAACATTACTACAACTGCGTCCTCTTATTTAACATTTACTTGTTCTATTCATATGTATTTCAATTAAAAACATTTTATATATCCTTGTTTCTCTTTCTTTTCTATATTCTTTTTTGCAAGTATATTGCCTCTAATAAATATTGTAACAATGATTTTGAAAAAAGTTTTTTTCGAATGATAATTTAGTCAACAGTAACTTTATTATTTATATCTCAATAAACTTCTTATAAATTAACTAATTAAAAAAAAAAAAATCAAGAAAAATGTTCAGCTTATATTTCTTCTGACTTGAATGAAACAGATGTGAATGATGCATATGTTTCTTCTTTGCAAACTTTTAAAACACTCTATGACATACACTGTCCTGAAAAAAAGACGTACAAATCAGAAAAAGGAGGTGAAACCATGGCTTACAAAAACATTGATAAATGCATGTAGTTCATAAGATCTAGGACGATCCACTCAAGATTAGATACAAAGGGTACAGAAACAAGCTAAACAGTATCCTAAATGAATACAAGAAAGAATACTACAGCAATTTAATAGAAGAAAACATGAATACAAAAGAAATATGGGATATTTTAAATGACGTTACTGAGAATAAACGCTCAAAACTGAGTGACCCTCTGTACTACAACAAGATGCAGGAGAGAAACCAGAAATCATAACAAACAGATTCAATGAATGTTTGTGAACATCGGGTCAGAGCTAGCCAAGGACATTCCAGTCTCATCCCTACACTGGGACCACTTTGATAAGAACAGTCCTAGCTCTATGTTTCTCACTCTAGTGAAGGACACAGAGATTAGACACCTGGTCAACAAATGTGCAGCAAAAACATCCACTGATATTAATGACCTGAATATGAAGCTGATTAAAAAGGTCTTACCTGGAATCAATGCACTGTTAACTTACATTGTCAACCTCTTGTTCCAAACTGGGACATTTCCCACCAAAATGAAAGTGGCCAAAGTTAAACAACTGAATGGTGACACACATGAGTTTACCAACTACTGACCAATCTCAACACTGCCACAATTGTCAAAAATCCTAGAGAAGCTATTTAACAATACGCTAGATGATTTCATCAACAAACACAAATTGCTATATGACAGCCAGTATGGATTCAGAAGGATTCACTCGACTGCCTTAGCTCTAACTTAATCTGTTGAAATTATAACTGACACCATCGACCAAATACTTCACTCAATAGGAAATTTCATAAAACTGAATAAAGCATTTGACACCATTAACCACAATATTTTATTAGCTAAACTATATAGATATGGCATTAGAGGCGTAGTACTGGATTGGGTCAAGAGCTACTTACACAAGAGATCCCAATATGTTAAAATATGTGACAATAATCAACCTGCTTGGACTTAGTCTTTGGTGTCCCACAGGGTTCGGTTCTGGGGCCAAAACTGTTTATACTATACATAAATTATATATACATAGTTTCAATTATTCTGAAATGAATACTATTTGCAGATTATACCAATATTTTCTGTTCTGGGAGTTAGTTCAACCAACTAGTGAATAATGTACTGGGAGTTATTATTGATTAAATGAGACATTTAAAAAGTAAGTTGGCCAGAAGCGTCTCTATATTATTGAAGGCACAGAAAATAGTAATTAAAAAAGGACTCCATATTTTGTATTGCGCACTAATCTCTCCACACCTCCAATACTGCACTGAGATCTTGGGTAATACATACAAGTGTTCCATACACTCTTTGCTAATACTTCAAAAAATAACTTTGAGAATCTTATATTACGCCAGCTACAGGGCACACACAAATCAATTATATATCAAATCCAACATTCTTATACTACATGACTTGATCAATTATTGCACGGTACAAATTATGTACAAGGCCGCAAACAAAAGCCTCCCTGGTAATGTGCAAAAGATCTTTCATGACAAAGAAAATAAACATAATCTGAATATCACAAAAAGACAAAAGAGGATATGGATTACTTTAAAACCCTTTTCTATATCGGTCACAGGTGTAAAACAATGGAATGTACTGGAAAAGGATGTTCAGCAACACTTAATGTCTTCAAGAAAAAGTTAAATTCAACCATTGACAGTACAGAATGATACTCGATGGCTGATAAAGGTCAGAGACGCAAGTCAGACATGGTGTTGAGACGGCAGGGGAGGATAACAAAAGAACATTCTGTAACTAAACAATGAGTTAAGCCTGAGAAACCTGAGACTGTTTGTACGTCACAGGATGTTTCATAATGTGTTTCATGAAAGTCAAGATAAATTGGGTTCTATTAGCCTGGGACACTACTGTGTGAGAAGTGACCGTCTCAGAGTCCTGTAAATCCACACACTAAGGACAATCTATTGGTTCACGATGGAGTTACTAAGCTGGTCACTGAACGCCACTGACAGAGTGTTTTCAACACGGCATGTGGGTTCTGTTGAACCTACATGCCCGGACGGGACCTGTGCAAGTATAAGATATGATTATGAAAATACCTTGTTTACCAGGTGCAGCGCATGCTCAGCTTCAATTCGACTGCAAACACCAACATACCATTCTTCTTCGCTGTAGCTCTAAGCAGTCAAATACAAATATTAATCATTAAAAGTCAATATGGAGATTTACTTTCCCATCACAAACCTGCTGAGGCCTATGCACAGAATCATCCATCAGCTGATCATGGGGGTTGTTCCACTCATGCTCATTCAATGGTTCTTGAAAGAAGCATTACATCATGAAAGGAACAAGCATTTTGACAAAGATCCGTTACTCACCAAAAACGCTGTCGGAAGAAAAAAACGTTTGAGTGTATTACAAGTTTGAAACTAAAGAACTTTTATCAGAAGGTAGTACCTTTTGCTTCTCTGTGCAACAGCCAGAGAAGCAGAAACTTTGTGATCAGTGTAGCGGTTAGGAGAATTTTCAGCAACTAAGGGGTAAAGAAAAATATAAAGTAAGTTTACAAAAAAACAACAAAAAAAACAGTTTTACTTATATCTTACTTTTTGAGTGATGCTTCAACTTGTCCTAACAAAAATAGTGGTAATAAAAAAAAATGTATTAACAGTATTGAACAGTCTACACAATTATTTTCAGTCATGTCCTGAGAACCAAAGGATAATAAAATAGTGTTGCATGTATCATTTATGTAGTTTGTGTTCCCATATCAATAACTATAAACTAAAATGTTAAATTGAAGTATTGGTGATGCATATACTGTCTTGTTTGCACAATGTCCAACCTTAATATAACCGTGGTGACAAGTTTATTGTTCCACTTATACAAAAATGTGAATTGATTAGGAAATTACTTCTTTTTGTGAAAATATAAAAAAAAATTATTATTAAAAATTGCACTTACATTTTCAAAATGTTGAACAGATTTTTGAGCACTGAAAAAAACAACAACAGAAAGTCACCAATTACTAATGATGGTCATGTCATGTTCTATAGAGGTCAGTAGGTGGCGCCGTCAGTTTAAAAATGATGTGGCGTTTCATTAGAATGGTTGTTCAAAACAAAGAAAAATAGTGTGACACAGCGCACAAGCTGACCATCAGACACAATCAAGGTTAACCCTTAAGTTATCTCTTGTCTTATCTTAAGGTGACCTGGTGGCCCCAAAACAAGGTATTGATGATTTGATGGAGCTTCATGAAGCAGTGTCATTATTTTCAGAGCCCACTAGATGGCGGTCTCTGCTCTATTTTACTTTGTTTTGAGTTAGTAAGTAAGTAATTTATATTTTTAAACAACTGTTCTAATGAAACATCACATCATTTTTAAACTGATTGCGCCACCTACTGGCCTCTAAACAACATGACACTGCTTCATGAAGCTTCATCAGCCCATCACTAGTTTGTGGTATACCTTGTGTGGTCTTTTGGTCACGGTGAACGACTTCCCCCACTGCATTCACCTTGACCGTGAGGCAACACAAGGGATACCAGAAACTCTTTTTTTTTTTTTTAGTCTCTGGTTCATCTTGATCCAGAGATAACACAAGGGTAACAGTGTTTTGTTAAGAAAAAAAAACAAACTAATCTTGTCCAGAGCTTGTATTTTACCTGGAACTTCTGAGGCCACAAGCACATTTACTTTTGGTCACGACACGTTAAGCCACAAAAAGTACGTGTAAAACATCTGCGATGTTGTGGCTTTGTTTATCTATCGACTCAACTTCCTGCACTTCATGCCATGACACCTTCCTGAAATTATTTTATTGAACACTAGATGGCGACAGAGCTTTTTCTACCGACTCGCTCATAACAGTAAAACCATATGAGGGAAAGTAACTCACTCTCTCTGGACCAGCTCGTCCAGTCCTGCGAACTGATGGTCCGAAGTCAGAGGTGGAGGTGAAGGACAATACCTTGAAGAAAAGACTGGTTCTTAATCCACTTGAAGTTATTTGAGTTATAAATACAAGCTACCTTCGCGGCTGCTGTGAGAAAACACAGAAAGAAAAAAAAAGGAGTTAAATAAATAAATATGTTCTTCATATACATAAATATACTCTCGAATACCTTGTTGATGAAATTCGGCGAAAGGTGAAGATCTGCAAGTGGAACAGGTAAACAGTTTTGATGCCACTTAGAATTTTTTTTCTTCAAGTTACCAATGCTCAATCGTCTGCTTGGTTTGGAGTCTCTGTTCACAGCAGGTCCTGAGCATAAACAATAATCACACTTTAATAATAAATTGATTCACAATACTATAAATTATATGAGCACATTTCAAGTGTACAACCCAAGGCCAAATCCCGGCCCATCGGTTGGTTGGCTCAACATCAAAATAGATGTAGATAGGTGGGTGTTTAAGATAAGATAAGGAACTGACATAATTGACGTCAAGATTCATACACACACATCCGATAAGAGGAACATTTCAAAGGAAAGAAAAGTGACTTAGAATGTGCAATTATTTTCCCTTCATGATTCAGTTTGACCTAAAGCATGTGGTGAGTCTCTACCTGAAGATCTTTGGAATCCTCTGGGAGGAGTTCTTGGTGAGGTGCGAATGTTCCCCTGCTGACATGAAAGTTGTGAACAGATTTTTAGCAGCAGATCAACTGGAGAGAAACTTCTGCTTCCGTTAAGTCTTACTTCTGAAACAGACGGGCAGCTCGGAGACAATCTAGATTTGGGAGAATCCCTGTCTTGAAAGCAAAAGAAGTTGTTACTCCTGCTCTTTTAAGTGCGAGTGTTAGTGACTCCTGCTGCTCTCTGCTCTCCAGCAGCCTGTGTTGATTACAGAGCTGCAGAAGTGAGAACAAATTTAAAAGCAGCAGTGATGGACGTACAGCTGTGCGGCTTCTGGCGACATCCAAGTCTGATCGTTTTTTTCACTTTTTTTTTTTGCTTTTCTCCCATTTATATCTGAAAGTTATTCCAGAGTCTAATGCGGCCAACAGATGGCCCTGGAGACCAACTGGCAGATCATGCTCACTCAGCAGGAGACTTCTCTCACATCTCCTCTCTTTCATTCTCACAAATGTTAATAGAGCAGATGCTTTTTTTCAGAAGAATTTTCAGTATTTTCACCAAAGGTTTGCAGTAAAAATAGTCTCTGGAGATGTCAGCTTGAGCTCTGGCGACTTGTTAGGGAAACATTATTTCTTCATATTTCATAGCAATCTTTAGCATCATTCAAAGATTTCCTTTAGCTAAAATTATATTATACAACAAACGACATTTAACGAACATTTAAAACGTCTTATTGTAGTTAGACTACATAGAACTCCAGGGTAAATGCATGTTAACAACTACAAGATGAAGAAGAGAAGTCAGGAAACACATTTTTGTTTTTCTTATACTTCAAATAATTCATACTTTGGTGTCACAACCTGTGATAAGGACATTTGAAAAAAATCAACATAAATAATACAAAATGTAATAATATTACAAAACTAAATAAATTAAACCTGCAATCAAACTGACAACCGTCTTGCACTGAGAACCACGACGCTGTGCGTCCTTTATCTGACATACTCCAGTCTCTTTTATATCATCAATGAAGACCGGCTTTTGCATTTTTATCACGGAAATGACATTAAATTTGTCCTCTTCTTAAGATGTTCAAAGAACTCCTTAAATACTTTGGTTCTACTTTGAGTCTCGAAGAGTGAGTTCAGCCACGCTTAGATTCTTGTATGCACAATCTTTTTCTATTGAGAGTTCAATAAGTGGTAAATTAGGAGCTTTGCCTTTTGGCTCAGCTCTGTTCTAATGAATAAAGATGCTAAAATATTTTCTCAATGAGCAAAAAGTCTTACTTGACAAAAGATCATCTAAAGTTGCTAAAAATATGAAAAACTTAAGCAAAGCAACATGTCTTTCTTAAACACAAGATCAAAATTTGCTACAACATCTGTTGTTACCTGCATAAAATCTACCATCATTAATGGGCCGGGAGGGAAATATGCAGACATTTCTGAAGTTCTCTGGGTCGTCCACCTGCATGTATTCGGCATCGCTGGGGAAGTTAAACTGCCGTTGGGTCAGGCCACTCCTTTTTGGCCTGTGGTTCTGTGAAAAATACTGTTAAAAGTAATTGAAGGATGACATACACAACAAAACAGTGCACACGGCTATGACCACTTTTCAAATCAGAATCAGTCAAAACAAGATGTCTTATGACTGGTTCCCTGTGTACGGAATAATGTTGTGGATTCAACATTTATACTGGAACAAACAATTAACCTCCTCAAGATTCCCATTAAAACTCTTCAGATTTAGCTTCACCATAATTGATCCAAAACATTGTTATCATCTTAGTTACCAGTTTTGCACCTGAAATAAACAGTTTTCATTGTCTAAAAGTCTAACTTCAATTAAAGAAGAAAATAAATATATATACAACTCATAATAATGTTTAATTATGAAAGTGATTAACACAAGTTCAATTAAATACCTTAGAAACCACCATAGCAAGCTATTATAACAATCCATAACCTTTACCTCACCTTTTCGGATAATATAGTTACTCAATACACATTACCAATATTTTGTCCATTTTATTGAACACGCTGAGAACTAATAGTTATCTTTCAACTGTTTAAAAAGTAAGTTTGGGAACAATTAATGGTTAACTAAGAAAGAGCGAGGATAGACTACCAAAATAAAACAAAACAACTTCAAATAAAGCCACGTTAAACTCGCATGATCCTCATCATCAGATCTATAGCGAGTGTCCTTCATATACTGTAAGCACTTCTTTTCAAACACAAAATAACTTTTTTTGGTCAATTTTTAGACTATCAACTTTTTGAATCTTTACATTGACAATTTGTTAAGATTAACACACATATTTGACAAATGATTAAATACATATTGTTATTAAAAAAGGATTAAATAAAAGTTTAACTGTCGACACAATTTTCTTTGGTGGGTATGTTATCAATAACTTATCAATCTAGGAATAATGACAATTAAATTATAAACTTCCTATTGAAAGTTTCCACTTTTAACTTGATTTTCAAAAATTTAGGTAGAATCAATGCGATGTGTGCGCCTGTGTGTGTGTGTGTGTGTGTGTGTGTGTGTGTGATGAAGTAACTCACCATTATTTGGAAGCAATCATGCCATGACACTAAAACAAAACAATCTTTGTTGTTGATTTTGAATTTGGACACATAAGCAATGTACGAACTTGACCAAACAGAGACACACTAACAAGCAGATGAATACACAACAGTTAACACATAAACATTCATCTTAAAGGTATAAACAAGTTGACATACCAGCAACGATTCTTTAGTGAGAAGTGGCAGGCGTACAGGGCAACGTGTGAAAACCCACCTCGTCTACAGACAAGATAAATACAAATTTGCATGAAGAGGGGATTAAAGATGATGAAGCTCAGAGGCTCATTTAAGCTGTTTTTCCTTCTTATATTCCTCAAATAGGGAATTGGATCACATTTTTCCCGCTCGGCTTCCCACTTATTAGGGTAAAGAAGTGTTCAGACAATGAACAAATACATGATCAGCAGTACTTTCTGACATGTTACTGTCACTTTTAAAGTGCCATGAAAACAATTAACGAGTCAATTTGACATCTTAACTTATAGAGCTCTGGATATAAACCTAAATCAAATATAATTATACACATGTGTTACACTTCGAAAGAGAGAGTGTGATCAGGGTTCTCTTACTTCAGGAACAAACACTGACGTCTCTCATCCCACACATGCTTTTGAACTGGGGGAAATGTACAACGTCACCATGTGGAAACTACTTTAAAAATAGACAAAAGTTTAAGACACATAGGCTTTAGACTTTAGACTTTAGACTTTAGACTTTAGACTTTAGACTTTAGACTTTAGACTTTAGACTATAGACTTTTGACTTTAGACTTTCTTTTATTGTCATTACACAGCAAACACAACAGTGAAACTGGCAACGAACTTTCGTTGCTTGGCAACCGTTAAAAAACCGACAGAGAGATGTATATATAAAAAGTATAAATATAAATATTAATAAGTTAACAATAGTGCTTATATGTTATAAATTGAATAAATACAGAATATTTTAAATAGTGCATAGCTCAACATAACTGTTACATAGGTAACAGTTGAATTATATATATATAATCAGGTCAATGTCAGAATGACAGATAAATAGAAAAAAAAAAGACGGAAGGGCTAAAATATATAAGAAGTAAGAAATAGTATGCAGTTCATATTAGTAACTAAAACAATAAGTATCTCAAAAGTTGCGATGACATATTTGTAAACATTAAGGTTAAAAAGTTATAAAGTGTGTTTCCCCCAATGTTTCCTCTTTATTTAACTCATAACAAAAATGTAATCATTACAAAACGTTGTAAAAGTTCCTACCTGTTTGTGTAGAAACCTGCCGTGGTGTCCGCCGGAGTCTGTGGACGGGCTCTTCAGTGATCGGCACGAGTCGCACCATTTCCTTCTGTGAAGTCGACACGCTGCCTTCCTGTGTGGTCAACTGCCCTTTACAGTGCATTGTCTGACATGAAAGTCGAATGTTTGAATGTGTTTCAGGCTTCAGGTTTTTTTTAAAATGTTTTATTTCTCTCCTTTAATGCCTAAGCTATTTTAAAGAAATAAAGTTTGATGTTAATAAGAGAATATAGTACAGCTATACAGCATTATGCTAAACTACGAGTATTTCTCAAAATTATATTTATTTTTTACAAACATTACACTATTTTACACCAGACAACCACAATAACATAAGGGTAAGAAATTTACAATTCTTATGTATTGAATTGATCTTTGGAGGAAAATTGAACGCAACAAAAATGAATGCACGCACACATGCAAACCAGTTACTGTAGATCTTCTATTATTTACAAGAGAATAATCAAATAATCCAAAAATTATATTGAATAACAGTCCACTGTTTAACATGTAGTAGATAAATCAAATAGTGAACAAGAGAGAAAATGATTGATTCCAATAATTGAACTGTTAATTTACTTACAGACAGATTGTTCATTAGACTTGAATCATTTTCTTCACTTCAAAAACCCAATTTGACTGACATTTACTCTCCATTTATCTTCTCTGCTACATCCAAGTCTGGATGTTTATTAATCTCTTTTTTAATATTTTCAGAAGGAACATGGTGACATTTTCCCATTAAAAAAAAAAAAAAAACCCTGCTTTTTACCCGGCAAAGTGGATTTTGATATGAGCCCGGTCACATTTAATATTGTAACCTTTAAGAAATAATATCCTGCTTTCTAGCAAATATGCCAGAACGTTGCAGCGACCCTTTACTCCGCAACACTTAACTGACTAACTCAGAGTAACATGAAGACATAATATGCTCATCCCCTGTATCTCGGACTGAATAAAATGAGGAAACATTTAGAAATTGAATGTCTGGTGAGAAGAGCTTGACTCACTGGTCAATGTACTGATCTGTGTGTCCACACTTGTGTTCAAGTATTCACACTAAGGCATTATTAAACTCAGATAAAGTTCTCGTTAAATTGCTAATTTTGTTTTGTATTCATTTTATTAAAAGATCCATAATAAACAGTGCATAAAGGGACTATAGACAAGAATTTGATTTAATTGCACTTTCATTATTTCAAAGTATTTTTTTCAATCACGCCTACTCATCGCTCTTTCTGCAGTGAGATCAACCAAGTGTGTTCCTACACTAGTGCTCAACCAATCACATATAAAAGCTTCTTGAAACCACTTCTTTGGTCCGCTATTTCAATCAATTTACATTGTTATCAGCTACTTCTGATGTCTGTTTTTCTTAAATCATTGAAATGATTTGAGCTAAAGCTGGTTAACATTAATGCTAACACACACTCTGTTGATTCTGTGGTGCTGATTTCATTTCCTTGAACCGATAAATAACTTCTTTCATTCTGAAAGTGTGAATTAAAGACTAAAAAAGACTAAAAACTGGACAATGGGAGAGTGGTTGGAGACAAATTAACACCTGAACCCTTCTGTCACCAAGGCAAAAAATGGGTGTGAATTTATCGTAGACTATATGGTGAAAACTTTTCGAATAAAATGCAGTGCAGATCGCCTTGGTCGATCAGGATGAAGACTACAACAGTTACAAATGACTACATGCAGGCATCAACATATTAACTGGGTTATTAAAACTGTTGAAGCTTCATGAAGCTGTGTCATTATTTTCAGAGTCCACTAGATGGCAGTCTCTGCTCTATTTTCCTTTTGTTTTGAACAACTGTTCTAATGAAACATCACATCATTTTTAAACCGATAGCGCCACCTACTGACCTCTAAACAACATGACACTGCTTCATAAAGCTTCATATGCCCATCACTAATCTCAAACTCAAAAGTACAGGCATTTGTTACTGGGCGACACAGAACAGAAAATGTTTTTATGTTATTTCTGTCATATTGATTATTACTGTCTGAAAGATTTTTTATTTTGACCAGATTTTCTCTGAAGTCGTATTAGTAGTGATGGTCTGATGATGCTTTATGAAACAGTGTCATGTTGTTTAGAGGTCACTATGTGATGTTTAATTAGATCAGCGGTTCAGAACCTGATTTAGCTCTTGTCAGCGATAACAAATGGCTTCTTAAGCACTGGAATGACAAAAGCAGGGATCAGTTATATGTGATGGAGGTCATCTTCTTCTGAAACATTGATGGAACGCGGTACACCACATAGTTCACGCTTCCCCACCTAACGCAGCTCCGCCCCGGTCCTCGGTCAAGCTCGTAAATTCATGTTGGGGGGGAAAATCATTTTGGAGTCAACTTGGGCTGAGAGCCACCTCTGGTCTGGACGCATCCATCATCTCCTGACCTTCATCTCAGTGCCCCACAGGCTGCTCGGGGCACAGCCGCGGTGACTAATATCGTCCTGCCGTACCCTCGACGCACCAGAGGCCCCCGATATCCGTCTAGTATTATCCGACCCCGGCTTCTCCAGATTCCTATCAGCGCTCGCAGCTTTAATTATTCACGCCGCTGAATCACACTCATCAGAGAGATAGTGAGACTCCCTCGCTCAGATGCTATCTAGCCGGCTGTATGACACCGGCTCATCCTTCTTTTATACACTTTAGATTAGAGGAGACGACTGCTGGGTTCTCCTCTGACCCAGTGTAGCGGGAATAAATCACCTGAACTACAAACACAGAAAGATCAGGATCAGCTGTGCCACAGTTTGGAAAAGATATATTGGCAAGAAAGTGGGCTATTCAGAAGTTTTTGTGGCCTAATTTCACTTCTACTAGAGGAGATGAAAAACATTTAAAACACTGCTTCTCTGGTATTTGGTAAGAATAGAGGTGGAATAAAATAGTTTTTGTTTAAAGATCCTAATTTATTTAATGCATATACTACATTTAAGACATAAAGTGAATAACAAGGTTGGGAAACTGTAAAAAAAAGAAAAAGAAGAAGGAATGAACTTACTTTGAACCTTACTGTTTTGATTATGTAGGGAATTAATTTAATTTAAAATATTTATCTATTCATGATGAAGATTTATTTAATTTTATATTTATCAATATGAATCAATGTAATATTCAAAAATATCTTAGTTCACTTCAAATAGTTCTCATGGGCCTTTTTTTTCTGAAAGGAATTGATTTAGTTTCCATATATATATATATAAATATATATTCTTGATAATTATTCATTTAATTTTATATTCTATTGATCAATATGTATCAATATAATATTCAACTACATATTAGATATTAGTCAAGCTTCAAATTGTTCTCATGGGCATTTTCTGATTTTATAACATTTACGGTATATTAAGTATACATAGAACATAAATAATGAAAAAAATACTGCTGTAATTTGTTTCCTGTCACCATGTGGTTATTCTGCTCGACACCACACGTGTTTCCTGTAAGGCACTGATGCTCGAGTTTTCAAAGCATGACCTTAATAAGTCACTGTTTGGACTCATTTTCCTCACACTTCATCCATATTCAACTCCTTGATTCTGAACCCTGCGGGCAGGATCTGGTTTCCCTGTGACAGGTCCCGGACGGCTGACGGGAGGCCGGCTCTCTTCTGGGTAGTTGGCTGGAGGACGTGGAGGTGATGGAGGTTGAGGACACAGGATGAGCTGCCAGACTGACAGGCCGACACCGGGGGGCGAAGGTGTAGGGATGTTTGGGGAGTTGCCACTTGCAGGCTCAAAAGATAAGCATCAGTGAGAATATGAGAGGAGAGATGCTAATCTTTCACAGGAAGTCAGGCTACTGTGCTGCAGAGGAAACCACAGGAGAGAGGCTGACCTTGTTGTTCACCTCTTAGGGGAGGAGGCCAGACCTCCAACCAGCAACTCCAGCAACAACTTTATCATTGAAACAAACACAAATAGTTTTTTTTATAAATGACAAACTGCTCGTCATACATTTAAAATTGTCGCTTTTGAAGTCTTTTGATGTATCTTAGGTCTTCATTTTGTTTTCGTAGTACTAGGAACAGACCTGGGTTGCCTAATAAAAGCATGTACCCACCACCGTAAAGATCCATATCAATCAGTATTTTATCATCTGATCGCTGAATATTGTCATCTCGTTTTTTTTCCTTTATAATTATGTTAAAACATTTTATAAATGTGATGCCACAAAGTAGCACAAAAATATATCCACAATGTTAATGTATACTTGCCATGAACTCAATTACAAGACTTGCACTTTCGAGTAAGAAATAAGGGTCTCCCTAAAGACTGTTTTCTGCAATATTACCAATTTTCCCTTAAAAACTTAAACATGTTCCTATTTTGTAGTACATTAAATTAAATTAAATAAAAAATATTGTATTAAATATATATATTTAATATACAGTAGTTAATTTAAGCCACTACTGCATTATAAATGGTGAAAGATACAATGAATCATTACTATTATTAATATAAAAAAGTTTTATTATTCTGTACTTTTGTGAAGAAACCCATATTAAATAAGAAAAATATATAAAATAGTGTTAATGCAGTTTAAAAAACAATAGTTATATAAGATTTAAACATCCTTAAAGTTGTCCCCCTTAATCTAAAGTGATATTTTAGTCAAAATGTTCACTCCTTTTCTACTCACCCTCATGTCGACTAAGGGTAAGGTAAGTCCTTCTTGTATTGAAGCCTCAACATAAGGAATTGATCAACTTAACTTAAACAACTTCATAACACTGAGCTCCAGTTCATACATTAAAAAGGACACATTTTTGTCTATGACTGTAAAAAGAAAACAGATTATTTTGAAAATAATCCTGATCCTTAGTCGACATTAGGGCGAGCAGAAAATGAGTGAAATTTAAACTTTGGGTGAACTAACACATTAATATAAATGACAATTATTTAATCCTCTCATTTGCCCAATATATAGAAGACAAGCAAAAGTTGTGTGTAGAAGTTAAACTAAACCAAAGATTGTGGCACCCTGTCACTACATGAAAACGTTTCTGAATATATTTATTATTTATATATTCACAGTCATTCATGTTTTAAGAAACACAGCAGGAGCTCTCGTGCCTGGATATGCAGCCACCAGCAGCCACATTCAGGTCAAATCTCAGCCGGAGTGATTCCTTGACTATGGTTATTCATCCCCCGGCAGCAGTGTGTACTTGGTGAACGATGTTTGAGTGAGCGGAGAGAAGCTAATGAGGGTGGAAGAGTTTTGCTCTCATTGTTAGTGGCTTAGGGTTGTGCTCCGCTGCGTTCAGAAGACTTGTTCAAATCATCAACCCAGCAGCTTCTTATGCAGGACAAAGCTTCTGCTGCATATTAATATTAATGAAGTCACAGCTAAACAAAACTATTGTTACAGCCTGTAAATGACTCCAGACTTTTATTGAAACTTTTAATTACTGGGTGCGGGTTTTGTAGATTTTACAATTTTGAAAACTGGGTTTCCTTGTTTTAATTGGTGCTGGTGTTCTATATTCAATACTGTTTCGGTCACTGAGATTCTAACTATCAATCTGAGGCACAGCAACCATAGCATTGTTGCTCCATGAGTAGAGCAGCCTAAACTATCCTTCACTTGCTTCCACTTGCACTTGCTTTGTCTCCTGACCTGAGAGCAGAATTAAACCGTGAGGACTTGATCTGAAACAACAAACAACACAATTACCTCCTCCAAGGAGGTAACGTGACGGACAACAATTCTTGGGAAATGTTGATTGACGGATGATTAGTCTTTTCCGTTGTGTCCTGTATCACCACGTGGATTGTGTGTGAGTGAGTATTGACCACCATGTGTCATTCTTTGTTTGTTTATGTGTCGGTCCCAGTTCAGTTTTTAGTAGGACTTTGTTGACTTGACTGTTAAATTATTTCCATATGTATCATTGAGACCCTGACACTGGATCCACCAATCATCACTTCATTAGTTCAGAAGAAGCTAATAACTCACGGCTACTGTGTGTCGTGCAAGAGAGTCTGGAACGCTACTGCCACCTGCTGTCACAACTAATTCATGAAATAAACAAAGGGGACAATATTACTGTGGTCGGATGTCTACCGATGTCTTGTAAAAACTCAGTTGTAGAGTTAAAGTGACAGTTCACCTAAAATTCAAAAGTTATCTGTTCCTTTTGAGAGTAATAGGCAAAAACGTTCATTTTAATGTATCGACTGGAGCTGAGTCGTCTTTCTCCTTATCTTCGTCCAAAAAGACACTCGTAAAAACATCCAAATAACTCAATACTATTTCTCTGTAATGTCCATCTTGTATTGAAGAACTTAAATAAGTCTATATTTTAAGCTCAGAAAGTTAAAGGCTAACATGCTACACAGACAAAAAAGGTGAATATCGCGAGAGCCTCTAGTGTAGAAAGTCAACTCGATTTTGCGATTCTAGCCCTTTAAGATAAGGTAAGGTAAGGTAAAGCTTTATTGAAATTGTTTAAATTATGATTAAATAGATGATATTTGACTTATCTTTTCTTTAAAAAAATGCATGACTTAAATCAAATTGTTGGTGTTGGTGATGTTGAAAGGTGAGAAATCCTCTAGATGGATGCTAGTTGATCGCAGAGGGCAAAACAAACACTCATTTACACAGATTGAAAGGTTCAATGGTAGTAGGCTTCAACATTTTTAATATATGTTGTGGTACTTGTGTGGCGTCGCGTGAAGACACACGTTGAATTGATGGAGAAGTGACCATTGGGGTTGGGAATTTTTCACTATCTAACAATTCAATTTAATTTCAAAACTAATTTTATCAAAATCATATCTGTTTGGATTTCTGATGTTAATCTACTTGCCATTAAAGCCATTAAAGTCTCTTCATATTTATTGGGTTTTAAACATTCATCCATGAATAGATGTGTTGTTTCAACTGTTACATAAAAGCAAAGTGTCTCTTGATTAAAATAAAGAGTGCAGTTTAGCATTTAAGGTAAGGTATGGTAAGGTAAAACGAATAAGGTTATTGATCCCTCAGGAGGTCTCCTTCGGGAGATTGTTTTTTTTCCAATAGCCAGCAATTTTTCATAAACAATACAAAATAATAAATAAAAATAAAATAATAAGAAGAACATAAAGAGAAAGAACAAGATGACACAATCTAAGTCAAAAGATAAAGACAAAGAACATAGGTCAAAGAAAAACAACAAAGACAAAGGATACAAAGACTAACATAGAACAGAACATCCAGATACTCTCACTCCACTCCTGCCACCGAACTCAGAATTGTACAATTGAATAGCCCGAGGAATGAATGAGTCCCTGAGTCTATTTGTTTTGCACCTGGGTAGGAGCATTCGTGCACTCATTCTGCTTCTCTGCTCACTGATGACAGTGTTCAGAGTATGACTGTCATCATCATCATCATCATCATCATTTCAATTCTGAGCAACATGCCTGTGTGTGCTACTCTAGGTAGCTAGCTAGGAAATGAGTTGAAACAATAAATGCTTCTGTGTAACAAACATGGTACAGTTGAAGTTAAATTCAATGTCACAAGAAAATTAGTTCCAAACATATCATATGGAACACAACTGCTGCAAAAAGAAAAAAAATTACATTTCTCGGTCAGAATATTAAAGAATAATAATCATGAAAATAAAATGTATCTTTTTCTCCTGCTCAGATCGGGGTGAGAGCTGGGTAAAGCACTACAGTGTGTTTCGGTCTGCAGCTGGCTCTACTCTGCGTCTGTGATCCCATCCCTGCATCGCTATATCAGCATCTGTTGTGTTGCCGACGTGTTTGATCTTATTTTTGCAATGCTTACACACTGTGTATGCCATGTTCAACTTTCTGTTTTTCATTATTGTTTTTGTGTGTTCCAGAACTGCACATCACAATTTAATAACGAATACAGTTAGAAGATTTAATTTTTTTTTAAATATAGATTTTGAGACATTTTATATCCATTCTGAATTGTAGCAGTTAGAATCGTGATTTTATGTGAATAGCGAGCCAAGTTCGCACTAAAAAGGTGATCTTGTCCAACTGGTAGTCACCGATGGTCAGAGAGTGACATCATTGAAGAGTCTTCAACAAGAGACAAACTGCCATTAAAAAAAACAACAATGTTAGAAGGAATACCGTCTGTAAGTTGTTCCATGGCTTGTGGTCCAGTGGCCTCATGTACTAAGGGGTCATAAAAAACGCTCAGACATGCTTTTCCACGTCAAAGTCCATATGTATCAATAACGATTGATAAATTGTGACGATTGTTAAAAAGGTTGGACTACTCGACTTGTTTGTAGGTGGCGTACGTTTTTATTTACTGCTCAGATGCATCAGTCTGCCTCACTAGTCACGTTGAAATGTTCACATCAGAGTTACATTAACGATCAATATTGATCAAAAATCAATACACACACAAGTGTTTCTAGTTAGACGAGTGGATATTAAATTATTCACAAACTTATAAACATATTCTCATTCACCAAATATACGATCTGTTTTTATTAAGACAACACTGTTCATTTTATACTAAATATTTTAATCTGTTATTTCATGCTATTCAGAAAAAATGTAAAGGAATTTTAAGCTTGTTTTTATTATATAACGAACAAAATGATCAGCGTCTGATCGCTTCAAGTCTTTCTCTACAAGAGTCACAGACGTTCTTGTGGAACAACATCACTAAGTTTGATCAAACTGAACCTGCAGAAAAAAATCAACTGAAGTTTCCCTCATGTGTTCTCGTGATCTGAGGGATTTCCTTGAAAAAGAAACGTATATAAATACTACGTCACATGATTTGTTAATTTGTGTGTTGCGCAGCTGTGCCACAAATTCATGTGAAGCTCAGACAATCATCGTCATCACTACTCAGCGCTTTAAGTTACTGATTTTCAGTGTTATTCTTGTTAAACTCAATTTCAAGATGTTTCAAATAAGCCCCTGTTCGTCTCTTTAAATAAAGTATTTGCGTTATAACAATGTATGTAAAATATAAACATTTACACCAGGAGCTCGTCTGCACTAATTTACATTTGAGTATGTGGGTCCATGTCAGAAATGTTTAAATTAATTAATATAAATTGTTAATCAAGTATAAATTAATGTTTTCACTTGTTTTTTCTGATCGCAGATAGAAAAATAACAGACTCTGGCTCATTTTAATATGATTAAAATATGTTAATGAGGGTGTGGAAAGGGACGAACAAGGCTGCGATTAATTCTACGTTAATTTGGATGTACAAAGAGGGAGTGGTTTTATTTGTGTTTTCGTGCAGATTCATACATCTCAATATTTTTGTACGTGCACCATTTTCTGGATTTGAGTGTCCAGCCGTATTTAGTAGAAGTTCAACAAACTTCTTTGTTCATATGACGCCCCAGATGTTTTGGTTCTTGAATAGTTCACCATGGCCTCCTAACGTCGCAGCGCTAAGTTTCAATGACTCAGTGGAAAGATAACACAACAGATTAGCGTCAAGCAGATTTGAGTCAGGTCAAGTAGAGCATGGATATGATGGATCGATATGCTTTATTTTGATGATTTAAGTGTGTTTTGAATAGATGTTGGAACTCTATTGTACTCATCAGTATGTGTCTTTTGTCGGTTGTTCAAAAATTCTCTTTTCATTTAAATATTTACATTAGAAAATGTGCTCAAGCCCCGCCCACTGCAAAGTGATTTTCTCCACCTCCATGGGACTCGTGCATAAAGAAAGAAGGATGCTTCTGCAGGAGGAGTGGCGCCCATTATTGCGACATAATGGGCCCAACTCCCGTAACCTTTCTTTTGCCGAGATTTCAGACAGGGGAGAACTTTATAAAGTAGTTTCATTTTGTCCTACACCAAACACAAGCACTTAGAACTGGATGACGGATGTTCTCACTATCAAACCCATTCCGGCCTCGGTCAGGTTTTGTAAATGATGTAAATCGGATGAACTCTAACTGAAATTCCTCATTAAAAACTGGCCAACATCTGTAAAAATGTTGAAAAACTCTCCAAAAGCTGTTTTATATTCTGCTGGTGAAAAAAGGTTAGCGATGAGTCAAACCCTTGGATGGCTCCCAGAACACACACTCAGCACTCTTGAACACACTTTCACTTTACTAAGTGAGATCAGGACACGACTGGAGGAAATTCCAAATGAGCAGCTGTGGGAGTCGGGAGCAGGAATAATGGATGAGCAGCACTGTGGTCAAGTCTAATTACTGCAACCTCTCGACCGGTGAATCCCACTCCCTCCTCTGCCGCCGCGGTCACATGTGTAACAGCCTGTTGGGACATCACTCTGTGCCGCCGCAGATCAGCGGCGCCACCGTTCAGCCACCAGGACCCTGATACGGCCTCGGGAAGACGTGGCCATACATCACTCCCGACACCATCCATCCACATTAACGTCAAACACGGGGAGGCTTTTTCATCCTGGCTGCAAACAGCTTGTGATCCCACCATTTGTGTGCTTCCTAGATGTGTTACGCAATGCTCAGGAGATCCGTGCCGTTAGAGTGGACCGAGATGGGAAATTAATTGACTCTGACTGGAATCATTTGATCTTTACTCTGATGACGGATTACAGGAAACAATCGTAAACAGAATCAAGTTGAGTGACTTGTGGATTTTGCTACCTTGTTGTTCCACCTTCATCGTCATTTAGAGAAATCTTTCTACCTGTGTGCTGTCCCGATCATGAATATTTAACTCAATTTAATGTATTTATTTTTATAAACCATTTCATGGGAATATCTCTTATTTTAATTTATCTGATTTTATTTTATTAATCTCCTATTATTCAATTCATATTATTCCATTTCTATATTCTGTAATGTTGATAAAACACATTCCTGGGTTTTTTTTCCAACAACAACTGGTAATAAAAGGTTTTCTGATTCTGATTCTTTATGAATACCTTGAATTAAACTTGGATCCAATTATGTTTTCCAGTATTTGTTTGGGCAGTTTTCCTGAAAAGTCATAGGATTGGGATTAATGATGTGTCGCCCGGGAAAAATAACCACCGCTGCACTGATGAAAAACTTTATTAACACTGCAGATAAGGAAATGTGTTTGTGCTATGAGGGAGAAAGAAACTGCTGTATTTTCTAGATACGACTACTAACATGTAGTGTCTTGTATAGACTAGCAGAAGCAGCAAAATTCAACCTAATTTGAGTCGGGAATTGTTGCTAACGTCCATGTTTGTTGTGTAAAGAAGCCCTATTTGTAAACTTTAAATATAAGTGGATAACACAAACACCAATTGATAAAATAAAAAAATCATATCAAAGATGGTAAATAAGATTTGGAGAGAGCCAGATTGTATATTGTCTTAGAAGGTGGGGTTGTTATTGAAGGAGGACACTTATGTATTGCGATGCTAAACAGAGGTTTTTTTGGTGGGGGGGAAAACAATGCTAACACATGGAAAACTATTATGGTACTGCTACTTTTTTTCAGCTCAGTATAAGAGCTTAAGTTAGTATTCATGAGATGCATGATTATTTTGGTCTTCTATTGTAACACATAACTATAATATCATCATTATTTTAGTTGTTATTATCATTATTTGTTCTTCAGTTTTCTTTTTTTGTGTGTCATATTCTACTGAAATCTTGAGGGAGAAAATAGAAAAAAAACTTTTCAAAAGTACGTTGAGCCATTAAAATAAATAAACCAGGGTGTTAGAGTGTATGTTAAGGATTCCTCCAAAAAAAAAAAAAAAAATCAGTGTTGGCAGTTCTGGGTTATCTTTGGAGCTCTTTTTGACAGCCTGAAAAGCCTGTCAGTGTTGTCTTAATGCAGATGCCTGTCTCACACACCCGTAACAACTCGAGCAAGGAAATGAAATTATTACATCAAGCTAGGACATCAACACAAACTGGTTTCTGCTGGAATAGGAGACGACAGACATTTGGACATTCCTGGGAGCTTTTTTTTTTTTTTTTTATAAAACCAGGTTTCTGTCTAAAATGATTTGATTGTAGAAAACTAATATAATTTTCTTATTAAAGACAGATGTTTATTTGCCTTTTTATTGACCAGTGTGTCATTATAGGCTATTTTTTTTCCTTCATTTTATTGTATAGTATCTAATTTAATATACATTTTCTTTTACTATGATATTAAAACACCAATATTCTAAGAATTTATTTTAAGGAAGATGACGTTAATAAATAAATACATAAAAAGGATTAAGCTAAAATAAAACAGTCCTTACAGGATATTTTCCTTCATTTTATTGTTTAGTTTCTTGTTTAATATACAGTTTCTTTTACAATGTTTTCAGTATTCTAATAATTTATTTTAAGGAATTTGATTTATTTTTAAAGGACACAGAAGGAAGAAAAAAAACGATATTAAAACCAAAACGTTTTTGTTATTTAAGTTATTATGAGAATTAAACTAATGAAAATGTTAAGTGTGAAAACTTGGGTCTTGACTCTGGGCCATTCCTTGCCCAAGTCTGTCATACGGTCTAAACCAGGGGTTTTAAATAATATTTTTTAATTAATTTGTCAATTAATTAACCAATCAATTGACAAGTAAAGCAAAAAGAAACCCACCATAGATTAGCCAAGCAAATACATCACATTGTTGCCCAACTCTGAAACAAGTTTAATTTAATGTTATTTGTTTAAAACAATACATTTGGTTGTTTATTGTTTTTCATGGAATTTAAATTTAAATGTTGCTGCTTTGGAAAGTCACCGGTTGCTCATTCACTTGTCTCTTGCTTTCCTTCAGCCTGGCCCAGGAACACACAGAGGAGTTTTTAAAAACTAGTCGATCCTTTCAGTGCACATTACGAATTACTCAGTCACAAATACTTCCTTCTTCTACTCCTAACTTATTTGTATTGCAGTAATAATTGCTTAAATACAATAGAAATCCCTTTAAATGATGAATAATAACCAAGTGGTCTTGTCTACTTCATTTTAAGGACCAAAAAAGAAAAATAATTCAAGGAGAAGCGATCAAGATTACTGCACAAGGAATTGCACACACACCAACATCAACATACTGTAAAGATGTTACGTTTCCATGGTGACAAAGGGAAAGATGATTTAGATCAAAAATGGAGATTTAAATGTGTTTTATTTATTATAAATCAAACTCCCAGGCTAACCCTCTCAAGGTCAAGGTGACCTGAAAGCCCGAAAACAAATGTAATTGTTTTATCAGGCCCTTTGGGTCACCTTCACCCTGAAATAACACAAGGGTTAAGGAATAGAAGCAAATATAATATACAGTATAGCTCTTGGTTATTAGCCAGATCAAGGCTCTGGGTAAATGAATAACTTTATTTCCAAAGAATCGTTAGTCACCTAACCTTCAATGTATTTGAATTCAATATAATATGAATATTTCATGACATAATTTCTTAAGAAGCAATTTCCGCTTTATTCCATATCAATTTGTCTATAATTCTTGCAAACAACATGTTCTCTAATCTGCTTGTTGATATTGGAGTCTGAAAAAGGGAGAGAATGAGTAAAGAAATGGCCTTGGAAATAGAATGGGGGGAAAAAAGGCTCAGGAGCAGCTCTTAATCCCTCCTCTTCCCTCCATCGCTGGAAGCCTAAATAAGTATGAATGTTGTTTCTCCAAACTGTGTATTAACAATTGCAGCTCCATGGTTGGGGTCGACCTTCATCCTCGGTAGAGGGCACACTGGTAAATCCATTTCTCTTGAGACGGGGCTCACTGAATAACAAATCACGGGGTGAGATGTGGTCGCCCTCCTCTGGTTAAAGAAGCGTAAATCTGTGACGACAGTGGTTTATCGGGCAGAGCAGGAAAAAGGACAAACACTAAAAGCAATGGGATCAACTTTGTATATACTGTATGTTGTGTGTTCGCATTTGGAAGTAACAGCAAACATGGATTGACAGTTTATGTGAACAGTGCAATAAACTATAATTCATGAACAGATTTTAAATCAAAATTATTAAACCATAAAATGGCTTTTGTGCGACTAGAGAAAAAACGTTTTAAACAGTAAATGTTTACATCATGTAAACCTGTGAAACGGCAGCAAAAAGAACTGACCTTAGGCGACAAAAGCTTTCAAATGAATAAAAGCACATGGTCTGAAATTCATGACTTTGTTCGAGAAGGCCAGTTTTATCTTATCGTGTTACTGCTGTATTACGAGCACTGTCTGCAGGAAATTATTTATTGAATTTGAAATGTGAAAAAAATTGTTCCGTGAACCATCTTTTTCTGTAGAATATCTGCAGCTAATACTCAGGTACTCTATTTCTACAGAAACAACTGTAGTTTTGTTTTTTATTAATCAGATCATAAACAGATCAGAGTGTAAAGTCAGCGAACATACTAAAGACTTTTCTCTGAAAGCTTCTGTCACCACTAGGAGGAGAAAAATCCACTTCCACAATATGGTCTTCCGTCAAATCATTCTCACATTTCACCGAGCACCTTATCTGGTTTCATGACCGTCGTAACATTACTTACACCCTGCTAACAAAATGGCTCGACGCTGCTGCGACTGATAACAGCCTTAAGCTGTGGAGACGGTGACAGCAGCAGATTAGGTGACGGTGATTTACCTTATTCAGTCCTGTGACCTAGAAAAGACGAGCAATTCCACCAGACATTTCTGTTTTCATGGGGAATCTGCTTAATTTATAGTCACTGACACAGAAATATTGAACTTTCTTTTTGATTTGACTTGATGAGCTCTAAAGAACCAGCATAGCTGTTGCCTCGAGCTGGTGATGGTGTTCAATAGTTTTGAAAAGGCAATCTTGGATCAACTACAAAGCACTTGTTTTTTGGGGTGAACTTGATGAGACACTGAGGAAATACTTATTTAAGATGGTTAATTGTGTAAAACGTATTTGCTATAATACAACATCAAAGGTCAAAACAGTTTAATCTGATAGTCTGCCGTCTGACTTGATCTTGAATTAGATGACTTTGATGTTGTATAAGCATCAAAGGTCAGGTAGATGCTTATCAGAACATTGTCAGTGAGCTTCTTGTTGAATTCTGAATGATTTTCCTCCAACCCGATGTTAGGTAGAAGGTTGGTAGAACTTTATGTCTTTTAGAGCATTTGCTTTTCTAGCTACAAATGGGATGTAAAAGGTATTTTTAGCATTTTATAACAAAATAAAACTACATACCATGAAATTAATCAAGCCATTTGCAACGGCATTTTATATATTTGGTTTTCTGCCTAGAAGAGCTAGGGATGCAGCTGGGTAAAAAAAATAAAATAAAATATATCGACACATAATAGTATTCATATTTTTACCTGACATGTCAAATGGTAAGATATGTTAACGGTTACTTCACTAAAGGTACATTTTTTGATAAACCAAAAAAAAAGTATATCCTTGTATGCTTATTTGAATACTTAAATGTTTATGCAATTCATTTGTAAACTTTAAAAGGGATGAATATTCATTGATAAATATATCACGAGTATTAGGCAAGTCACTAAAAGTAAAGAAGAAGATAGTAATATTTAACTCGGTAAAATTCTCAGTAATTTGCGTAACAATAAGTTAATAAAGAGTTTTTTTTTTAGATGCAAACATTCTGATTGAGATCAGATGAGGAGACAAAATGAAAATGTAAAATCTTCATTGTTATTCTTCCTTATTCCCTCAAAAAGCGCAGCAATTGTGTGTGAATTGAAAGACTAGAGAAGTATTTAATTGTTGTTAGTTTCCCCGAATCTTCAGCAGATGAAAACATATTGTTATTTATAAGAATAATATGTGGTACATCTGGATACATCTTTAAATAAGAATACATAGGCATTGAAATTATTCCTTTGTATCCTTTGATTTTTGGTGAAGCGTAAACACAATGTTTTTGTGAATGGTTCTTGAATAAATAATTCTGTGAATAAAAGGAAAAGAAATATGAAAGAAATATATTTATTTGGAACTCATCATTGTCTATTCAACAGGTATCTAATATTATAGTTATACACATTAGTTGGTGTTGATGGGTCCAAGAGATTTAATGGGTTATTTTGGGAGTTTTTTCCGACCAAGATAAATGATAAAGTCTCCCCCATAATTCGGGTTTATTGGATTGATTATAAAAGTCAGATCCTTGTTGGAATTAACAATTATTATTACAATGGTTTTGTCTTCTGGGTTTAATTTGCTGCATGCTAATGTACAAATAATGACAAGATGATTTTGTTATTGGATCTTCATTTTTCATGTAAATAGCTGAAGGGCTTTAAAACTACATTAACATTATTAACACTAGAATACAATTCTTTTTTTCTTCTCAACACACAGCAGGGAAGAGACACTTATTACTTTATCGTTATTTTAGTTGTCCACATTCTGGCATAGTTTATTAAACATACTTATGGCTCAAGCTGTGAATTGACATCCAAAGTTTCAAGCTTGTGGCTTTATGCATCAATTAATAAAATAATTCATGAACTGGGGAGCTCGGACGAAAAGCAGGCCAGGTCAGAACAGGATACGTACACTGAGACTCAATTAACATAATACTATATTTTAAAAAACACACAATAAATTGAATTAAATCCACCTATTTAACTTTTTCAGCTCATCGTATTGGATACATACGTTTGAGTTATAGGGAGAAGTAGTGATGGGCGGATGACGCTTCATGAAGCAGTGTCATGTTGTTTAGAGGTCAGTAGGTGGCGCCACCAGTTTAAAAATGATGTGATGTTTCATTAGAAAAGTTGTTCAAAACAAAGTGAAAAAGTGCAGAGACCGCCATCTAGTGGAGTCTGAAAATAATGTCACTGCTTCATGAAGCTTCATCAGACCATCACTAGGAAAACGATTTGTTCCGTCAACGATGTCGCAGAAATGAAGCCCTTGAAAGACTGTTGCAGGCATATGGTTGAAAACTCACATACACACACACCTACACACACACACTCACAGGAAGAAAACAAGGGTGTTAAGAGCCTTGAGAAAAGACGTATCTCTTGACACAGTTTGCCTCTTCTCTGGTCTCACACAAAGACGTCCCACAGCAACAACACGATAAATGCATCACGGACTTGCATGTCGGAGGAGGTCTGCGCCGACGTGAGAATGGACCTGGTATCAGTTGATTAAATAAGTGGCACTGCAGTGTGGTGAAATGGAGCAGCAAGGAAGAGTTATGTGTTGTGCCTCCTCTCTGCAGTGTTGGTGGACGGCCAGCGTCACCATAAGCATTCAGTCAATAGGCTGACTCAACAGTGTGTGAAATTAAGAGGGAAATAGAAGTCGACAGACATTAAGCCCCCGATCCCACTTCCCCTCACCCTCTCAGACGCCAGACAGCGGCTAATGCAACCCCAGAGCCCCCACACACCGCTATCACACGGCGACACACATCTTACCATCCCACAAACGGACAGCAAAATCGACATGATAACCGTCACCACGGAACTTCTAGGACAGAATGATGAGAAAAATATGACATTCTTTATCAGTCAACATTATTGTTGTCAGCGTTTTTTGAAAGATGGATGGATTTTTCATACTTTTTTGTGTCTTGCTCTTCCTATACACTCACGCTTGGGACCATTAACTGCATCACCAGCTATAATTCGGAAATCAATCGTGGATGTAGTTCGGTTCTGAGTAAAGAGCCGTCTGAGTTCAGAGTAAAACTATAAAAACTGACGGGTAAAAATATATTATCGCAAACAACACACCCACCATTTATTATCGTGATTATTTATTTGACCAATTAAAATTGTAGATGCTAGTTGTTTAATCCATTAAATTTAGATAGAAATGCTTTTTTTTTATCCATTTATTTTCCCTGATTCTTCTTCTTGGCGTCACCAAATCTATTAGAAATGTTTCAATCTAATTTTTCATTATTTTATTTCCAACTAAAATGTAAGAATCTTTTTTAATAACAAATAAACTAAGCTTAAATAAAATGTTGTGACAGTAATTAGTTTTAAATATATTCTACTCTTTGAATAGAAACTATATTACATTTTTATATGTTAATAAAATTTACATAAAACTAAATAATATTTAACAAAATGTTCTTTTCATTTTGTGAAAAGTTATATTTTCCATCTGTTCTGCGTCTGTATTCCCCACATTTGAAATGTTTCAATTATTGTTTCATTATTTTAACCAGGATTCAATTTTTTTTACAAAGTGAAATGTGGGAATGTTTCTTTTAATCTAAATAAATAAAAATGTTTTGACAACAATTATTTTCCAATTTATTCACTCACACTTTCCCCCCCAACATAATATTTAACAAATTATCAATTTTGCTCGTTCAACTTTCTATTCTTAGGCCTCTCGTAACTTTTGAAATAATCATTGTTTTCTCTTTTAATTTCTTTAATGGCTCATTAAACCATTTGAAAAATAACACTCCTCATCACTCGGGATTCAACAAAAGTTGTGAAAAAATCAAACAACACTTGTAAAAATGTAATTCTTCATCCATTCTTTACAGTAGTTTATACTTTCTTTCAGCTCAAAGGAACCGTGTCAGAGTCTTCAACATGTGAAGACGCACAACAAAAGTAGATAAAGCAAACAGGGAAATATCAAAGCAACAAATAACCCGAATGAAAATTGGTTCTGATGATAAAAAAGACGTGAGTTGTCAGCGGTCCTCTGGGACGATGTTGAGAATAACTTTTTCTTTTCTTCCCCTCCTTGATGTGTTAATGCAGGTGTTGTTTTTGTCTGCTGAGAGCCTCATTTTTTGCAGGAGGGAGGAGATGCATTTCCATACCAAATGTTTGGGTAAGAATGGAACAACCATTAAGGAAATAGTGAACAGAGGCCTAATGATAGAAAAGGCAGTTGCCAAGGTGATATGCAAAAGAGCCTCATTGACTGTGAGTTGAACTGTGAGAAACAACCAGAAACCAAAAGATTGTCAACATTATTAAACGTTATTAATGGAGTGTTCAGTTTGGTACTCCAGTTTGATAAATAAGAACAATAAAAGATTTGAACAGGAGATACAAAGATGCAGGTTCGTGTAAAGAGGTTCTTGTCACAAGGGAATAATTTATGTTTTTAAATTTAACAATTAACAATTAAATTAACAACGACAAACGCCTCTTACGTTCAGTTAAGTCCATGAATATAAATATAGAATTAGCAGTTCAATCCAAAAACTTTTATTATTTCATAATCCAATGAATACCCTCTTAACTATATCTAATACTTTAATTTGATTAAATGTTTTGAATTGTTTTACTAGTTAGCTTAGCTAGTTGCTAACAGTGCTAGCTACAGTTATCTTGAGATGAAATGTACCATCCTGAAACTATTTGTATCTATTTTTAAAATAATAATCTATAAATTACATTTGATAAATCTTCAATTTAATACACAACCTCAAATTGTCTAATGAGATGAACTATCGTTTTGCATTGTGTCTCAGATGCAGTGCATCTTGATCAATTATTTGCCTAAATGAAAGAAAGTAGGAATAAAAAAATGATAATGTTTAATTATTTATTCCTGTAGTAGACAATTAAGTAAGTAAGTAAGTAAGTAATTTTTATTTGTATAGCGCTTTTCCAGACCAGGGTCACAAAGCGCTTAAACAATCAAAACAATACTCAATAAAATATATACTTTATTGTATATTGTATATGCTAAAGGTCAAGATAATCTGATAACACAACAGGAGTTCCAGAAAATCAAGGAAAAGCCTGAACAAATAAAAACGTCTTAAGATGTTTCTTAAAGGAGTCAGTAGACTCCATATTATTGTCTAACATTTTTGTAGGCTTCATGTAGGGATTATTGGTACTAGATATAAATTATTATTTATAGTCTACTGCTAACATAGACGTGTTATTTTCATTCTTTTTTATGACTTATAATAGTTAAAAAAAAACGCTTGAGGGAGAAAGAAAGAATATGAAGATCATAGTGAGAGAAACATGATGTTTCAAGGGAAGAGAAGATGAGTTTGCAAAGAGGTAAAAGTACTTCACGTATCCTCTACTTTCACAATCTGATGCAACCTATGGCTACTGTGGTGATACTGGTCAAATCTATTAACTTAACGAAGAAGCTGTTGTTGAAGACTGTCCCGCAGGATATTGACCAAAGGAAGCAACTCTGATGGAATTCCATTGACCTGTAGCAAACAGCTGCATGTTACAAAAGCAGATCAATGCTCATGTCTTTCCGCCTCGCGCCTCTCGGGGGGACTTTTGATGCTGAAACTTGCTCTTGTTGAGGCCGACCGGCACCTGAAAACATCGACAGACATGTGGGAAAGTCTTGAGAGTGGCTCTTTAGGATTTTTATAGCCCGTCTTTGATGTGCCGGAGTGAAGGACAGCAAGCCAAGGTTTCACCGGTGTTGTATATTCTTCTCCTGACTTCACAGGGAATGGGAGAAATTGAGAGATTTGTGATGTGGGAGATCCTTCGCACATCTCGCTCTCCAAGAGAGGGCGTTTTGTATTCAGGCGGCGGCCGTGCTGTTACACTATACGTCCAAGGTCGGCTGTCGAAAAATATCTGATTAAATCTTTCTTCTTGATTTGTGATAGTGAAATGTGAAAGGGTAAAAATCCCAGATGATGGATGCAAGTGTTAGAGGCGAGCGAGCCTGACACATCAGAGCTGGATTAGTTTTCATGGAACACCGATGTTTAGATCACACAACATGTTACGATTATTAAAGACCATCTTAATATATTTATCCATATTATTGTTAACTGTTGATGTGTCTCAATCGAAAGCTAAACTAAAAGAAATCTGCAGTTTCTTACAAAATATCCGATTTATTGACTTATTAAACCCTGTTATCGCTTATCCACGCTCATGAGGGAGTCGTGTTGTCATTATTATATTGGACTACAGGGGGAGTACTCGAAAATATTTCGGGTTTATATCATAAGCAATCTGAGGATTTTGGGCATTAGCTGCTTACTTTCTGAAAGATGTGCATGTTGTATCATAAACTCTCTAAAATGTTTTATTTATTTATTTTACTTTAAATGTTTGGATGTGTCTAAAACATGTTTCAATGTTATCGTAAATATAATTTATATATTAACAGTACTGTAAGTGCACAATTATTCTATGTCCTGAAAATCCCATGGAGAATTAGCACCAACAACATGACTCCAAAAAAATGTAGTACCCAAATTAAAATGAAGCCCTTTATGTATGTTATTCAAAAAATTATCATGTTTTTTAAAACAAAATACTGCAGTTTAAGATTTACGCTTTGTCCTGGCAATTAGAAAAACATTGTTTCTTTTAGTAACATCAGATGGAAGAGAACATCACTTTGACCCATTAAAGAGCCAAGGTCTCAAGCAGGTATGTTCCTACCCAATTTGACATGATTTATTTTCTCTTTTTGATGGTTTATATATATATCGTTTGTTCATTAAATCCTACCACCCTTTAAAGCAGCTACCGATCAATGTAAACAAAGGAACATTTGTATATATTGGTACACTGATCGGTATTCCTGCTAGCTTAGATAGTTGATGACAGTGTTCATTACATTTATTGTTCTGTGACATTTCCTACCTGCGAACCATACAGGGGGGTAATCAAATGAAAGATGAGTCACAATGAACCTTACATTATAAATAGAGATTCATTGTGAGGTGTGAAAATGATTTCTCTGGTCATGTCCTTTGAAATAAATTATACGATATTCATACTTCTCTTATGCGATATAAAATTATGCCCTTCATTTTTAATTAAAGAAAAAAAATGTAATTATAAAACATAATTATACCTGTCCTGCAGTTTTAGATTTACACCAACTTAAACAGAAGTTTCTTACCGTGATATCAGAGACGACAGATAACATCAATTAAACTTGTGCAGGAGCCAAGGTCTTGAGTAGGTAGGTAGGTAGAACTTTATTGATCCCTCGGGAGGTCTTCGGGAAATTGTTTTTTTCCAATTAGCCACAGCAATACAGCAATTATTCATAAAAATAAATAAAAATAAAATAAGAACAAGAACAAAGAGAAATAGAGAGAAAGAACAGGATGATACAATCTAAGTCTAAAGATAAAGAACATAGATCAAAGAAAAATAACAAAGATAAAGGATACGAAGACTAACATAGAACAGAACATCATGATACTTTTACTCGACAGGTAAAATCTATCCCTGAGGTGGGACAATATTTGTCGTGAACAGAACAAGACAAATATTTTGTTGAATTTGACTGTACAAAGGGACAAGTACTTTTTTTTTTACTTTTGGCAAATAAAACAAGGATTCATTGCAAACAAACAATAAATGGCTTCTAAGAGCCGTCTTTAACTACTGAAGCTCCCAAACAGTGTCAAGGTTGACATGACTCTTCCACGTTGCATGGTAACCTGGGAAAGTGCCAAAGACATCCAGCCTTGGGCAGTGATTTTCCTCTTCAAGAAGTTGGATTAGATTCTGTCTGCAAATGACTGAGGAATTGTACTAATGAACTCTCTGAAGAAAGTTTGCTTCTAGGTGCAATTCTCTCTTGACTCAAGACAAAACCTGGTCCTTGTTGATAAGAAACATTTTTTTTTTGGTTCGTTTTAAATTGATCATGAATAAAAAAAACACTTTAATGTTAAGATGGTCTCAGGCATTTGTGCTCACACAACAAATGTACCCACTCCACTACAACTAAAGCTGCTTTATTACTCTTTATTCTTACATACCATGTTAAAACAATGAACCCTGACTTACTTTTAGCTACTCTACTGTTAAGGTAGCTTAAGCTTTCGTTTTGCTCTGGTTGGTTTGAGTCCCAACAACAGGTTCAAGTCATGGAGAAGACAAACTGACAAAGTACATGTCATAGAACGTATCGATCAGTAGAGGGCAGCCCTGTTACTCTTGCAGTGGATACTTGCATTTCCTGAGGGGCCACAATGTATAGACTATTGTGAGGGCCATCAAGCTTAAAAATAGAGAGTAAAAAAAACTACGTTTTAAAAATGATTTGAGAAGCACAAAATAGGAAGATAATTAGTGTAATAATCGCACAAAATAAAAAAAATAAGAACACAATTATTCACTTGAAAATACATTTATATTTATTTTAAATTGTGTTATTTGTAGGGCAAAGATGAGAAAGTGTTCTTAAACAAAGTTAATTATTATTATGAATGATTATTTAATAATGTTTTTTTTAATAAGATTAAAAATAATGAGAATATCTAGAGATTTGAAGTACCTTTGAAATCATATCATATTTATTTAAAGTAATTTAAATATCATATATTTTTTTAAATCGTCATACCTGCATGGTATGACAAAGGGGTTGAAAAATTAAGGACCCCAAAACAGACCCAACTTGTATATGTTGTATGTAAGACAGCTTTATTTTTTGATGCTCTAGCGAGTGATGGTTTGGAGCAACATGACTCTGCTTCATGAAGCTTCATCAGCCCATCACTAGCTTTGCCCCATTGCTTGGGTTGAGCCATCCTAGTAATGATGAAGCTTCATGAAGCAGTGTCATGTTTTTTAGAGGTCGGTAGGTGGCGCCATCAGTTTAGAGTCCACCATCTAATTATTATTATTATCTAAATTATGACACTGTTTCATGAAGCTTCATCAGACCATCACTACCTCCTACAGATGTAATTCTATACCAGATGATTTAAAAAAAAAGCCAGACATAAGCTCAGGTAAAGCTAGCAAGAAGTTTAAGTCATTAAAAAAAGGTGTGTTCTGAGAAGAGTCGCTCTGCCTTCTGTAGATTGGACAGGAAGTGGATTTGTAAGCTTGAACAAATCCACCGTCTAACAGAAGCAATAAATCAAACAGAGGTGAGAACTGGATAACACTTTGGGCTGAGAGTGGAAGAAAAAGTTGAACCAGAGCATTTTAAAAGTGAGTCTCAATTAAGTAGAAGATTGTATTACGACTCAGCAGGTGTGAAGCAATATATCAACAGTGCGGGTCATTGGATTCCCAGACTCGTGGGTGAAGAGATTTGCTCAATCAAGGAAGAGAAAATTGATTTTCCTTCTTTATACTGAGAATTTGATGTGAGGCTGAAGGAAATTTCCTCTCCTGCACTCACTGATTAAATGTTTTGCGGCTCACGTACCACCTGTTTCCCATTTTCTCCGGCTCCACATTTGGCCGAGCAGGAGATGCAGATGGATGTAAAGAAAATAGAGACAAGTGTTTTGGCCGTGGAGCGTGTTGTTAAGCTTTGAATATGAAGAAACAGCCGTTTCTAGGACTACGGAGTGACTTTAATGTTTTGTCGATTTCTTCTCCCATCGTTTGTTCTGAATATGTGTTTCAGGAGAGAACGGCGTCTTCCACGGTCGGCTGCAGGAGACACTGAAAGGAGGGCAGTCATGCAATCAAACAATCACACAAATGAAAACACACAGGGATGGAACATCGTACTCATCTGTGGACTCACAACAATGAACAATCGCTCCTCCAAACTATAAACAAACACAATGTAGCACTAGCTTTCCAACAAGAACCAGCCAGCATATGAGAAGACACATTAGCAAACATGTACAAGCTATGTTGTTTAACACTGACACGTTTAGAGAATCTTGTACAAACAAACGTGTCCCTGCTGGAGTAATACAAAAGCTCATTGTAGTGATAGAAGAGAAGGTTTAAGGTGGAATGTGGTGAACAGAACCAGAATGGTCGGTGTAAAGGTAGAGGAATGCCGTGCTATAATCCTGGCCCGGACCGACTCACACATGGTTTGAATATTTGGCAGTTTTTTAATCAAGAAACAAGAAAGCTTGTGTTCAGTAACATGACACTGGAGGTCGTCCACATGGTTTACGGCGGATCGAAACCACATGTATCGGAGGATGTTTGTCTGGAGAGATTTCGGTCCAAAGAATCTGTTTTGGCAAAATGTTCCAGCGATTCACAGAAGAGATGTCGATGTCGATTATCCCATAATTGCCGAATAACTGTTTGTTGGTTTCTTTGACGTTTGCGTTTCAAGAACAAAAAACGCATGTTTGAAAAAGCAAAAGAAAAGAAAGAAAACCAGCCAAAACACTGGTGATGGCAGCTTGACAATGTTCTGGGACTTTTAAATCTCAAGCTGCCTTCGCTAGTAACCCTAAAACAATGACATTAAAACAAATTCATTTTAGGGATTCGATTGTATGAAGTTTCTTTTTATGAAGGACCATAAATGGCATTTTAATTTGCATACAGCCAACTAAATGTTAAAATAAATAAAAGACAAAATGTATAAATACATGAATAAATAAAAGACAAAATGTATGAATACATAATGAATGAAAGTCTAAATGTATAAATAAATATATATACAGATACAGAAAAGCATGGTTCTTCAGCAAAAACTAAATCAGAAGTAATTTATTTATTTGGACATTTATTTAATTATTTATACATTTAGTTGTGTATTATACATTTATTTATCTATACTTATGTCATTTATCGTCCTTCATATCTCTTTTCTAGTTTTTTACAGAGCATTTGAGCCACACAAGTGAATACAAATACTTCAAGGCCTTCCAGATCCAGATGGAACTCCATATAAACACCTGCATTTAATAATTGCTTATGAAATCAAGTTAGCTAAATTTGACCTCACAAAGTAAACAATATAAGACTCTGTTTTTTCTGAAAAGAGTCTTCAAAATGGAAGGTTATACGAATCCTTAAAAAACAAATAAGGGCCCAATTAACCTATTGAGGATAAAAAACAAACGATGGATACATAAATCAAAAATAGTTTTCTCTTTGGTTTATTTTTCTTTTATGCCAACCTAAATTTAAAACATGTTCAATCTTTAAAAAAAAAAACAATATACAAAAAACTTCCTTTAATTTATATTTGATGAATAGAATGCAATAAATTAATTTGTTTTCTATATATATATTTTGCTGATATATATAAATTAATTCAAATATGTTTATGTATTATATGTATACCTGTATATCTGTGTCTATCTGTTATTATTTTCCATTATTTTAATTACTTTCATTTTATTTAAAAAAAAAAATTTTTAGTGGATTTGTTAACCTTGAAAAATTGTTAATATAAATTATGACTAAAAACTGCAACGGCCAGAAAACAGAAATACAAGCCTTCATTTGCTGCTGTTGCGTGACACTGGACATACATGGTAGACATAAAGTGATCGAGGGTTTGTGGAGGACTTGGTCATGTTTCATACATCTAGAGGTGTCTCTTAGCCACAGGACTTATCATTGGAAACGCAGGTTTAATTCCTGTGCCAGAGGAGGTCGTGTCGGGCAGTGACTGATAACAGAAGTAAGCTGTGGATCGTCACAGCACATGTAGCGACCAGGGGATGATGGTAATATGTCACACAGCACCGCGTCCCTCCACTAATCATGATTTCATCTCATTAGCTCTGATGGGGAACCGGTGGAAGCAGTTGTGCACTCACGGGATAAAAAAGAAACCACATTTTCTCCTCCAATATAAGATGTGATTTGTTATGAAACAAGTCACGATGAAGGTCGGCGCAGGAGCTCACGAGAGAGGATCATAAATTTGAGTCGTTGGCATGATGTGGAATTTAATTTAATTGTTACGATTTATTCACTGTAATGTCTTCATCTATTGCCAACAGCACTGTTTGCTCACAAGAAGATTCTTACTATCCAGCGGCTGGTATTTTAAGTAGAAACCTTCAAGTGGGTAAAAGCGACTCACTCCCTTAGATGTCCACTAAGTTGCAGGATGAAAGAAGGAGATATTTCCTGTCAGTAATATAAAACCTTCACCAGCAGACGACATCCATCTGGAGCCAGTTAGCTGGAAAACATCCAAAACATCAACCACAAGAAAGTTCCTGGACTCACCACAAAAACCCCAACAAGAACTTTCCCCCTCAGAGTCCTGAAGCACCGTCGTCCAGAAGTGACATTTATGGCCAACATAATGTTGTCGTCTCATTAATCACGTTCAACGCACTTTAGCACTTTGGGCACAAGTTCTGTCAAACATCTAAGATGGACATGATTGTTTTTTAATTACTTCTAAGACGTTTTAAGACACATTTACATGAACTGGCTTCAATTTGTGCAGCACAATAACAACACAATTAAAAACAGACTTTTCTTCTTTTCTTTCTTTCTCCTTCCCTCAGAACCACTGGAGAATGAAAACGAGAATCGATTGAATGTCAGCCAACATCTATAGGGAAGAATATTAGGTCAGCTTGGATTAGTTCTAAATCTGAGTTTATGGTTCTAATCAGGGTTGAATGTCTTTATTGTCTTCATACCGATGATGTCCTCTTTGGAGAAAAACCTATGCTTTTGAGGAGAAGACAGTTTCGATGTCTAGTCATGATGGCATCTGGGAGGACGCCCGGGGACAGACCCAGGACACATTAGAGAGATATTTATCCTGCTTGAGCTGACAATATACCCCTCACACATCTTGTACAAAGCTCTTTACATTGGTGGTTATGACATATTTGTTGGCTAAAAGTAAAAAATATGTTTTTCAGAGGAACTGCTGAAGTAGAGATGACCTGCATTATGACTGTTAATGATGTTTACTTTGTTAACCTGTAGAATTATATTTTAACTTATTTTATTTAATCAGTTTTATATATCTAAATAACTGCTTCCCTTTATAAAATAATCTTCAAAAACAGTAGAGTTTGATACACTTAACAGGATCATTCAAAGTTTTTGCAATTTTCCGGTCTAGCTGACCTTAATTCTTTCTTTAAACTAATGATGGTCACTGGTTTTTCTAAATTTAGCTGATTAGTTCTTGTCTTAATATGAATCATAACAGTGGTGCAATAAGGCTGTGTTTCCATCTGACTTCTGCACGACACGACTGATGGACTCAACTCCATTAAAAAGTCAAGAAATTCCACAAAGTAACCCAGACAAGACACACATGTGAAGTGAAATGCTGGGTACTACCTCTTGAATTCATCAAGAAAAAGATCTGCAAAAGAGTAATTACAAAAAAAAGGTGGTTAATTTGAAGAAACTAGACTAGACTAATTCAAATGTGTTTGTTTAGTATATAATTCCACATGTATTTGTTCAGTTTCGATGCCTTTAGTGTTTATCTACTAACTAAATAGTCAGGAAAGGAAAGTAAACAGATTGAATAAAAGGGTGCGTCCAAACTTTTTTTTTTGAGAACAGGTTTTCTTTCGCAAACATGATCTTCACTAAGAGTGTTTCGACACACTTGGGTTCATGAGAATGAGATCAGACTATAATTATACAGAAACGGAACTTAAAAAAATATTTAATCAAATTAATATTTTTAATATAAAACATTTTGAAAGGTTTTAGTTTGCAATGGTGTTAAACTTCAATACTCAAATAAAGTAGAAAACATTTTTCAACCACATAAATTGGCTGTAAATAGAGTTGAGGTGTTCTTGAATGAGTCAGTGCTGGTGTTACCCTTATTTCTACTTGATGCCTAAAATACTGTCAAACAATTGAATCGAGTCCAGGCATGTTTGGAGCTGATACTGTCATACTCAGATGGTTTTCTTGCTTTATTCAGTAGGCTACTCCTGCTCCTTCTTCTTGTCAGTTTTTGTCGTATGAAATGGGAGTTACTTCCTCCTACAGGCCATCGATATATAAATAAATGGAGAAATATATATTTCTCACTGCAAAGCCAGCTCATCTAAATAACATTCCGGTAATTAAGTTATTCATAAAAATACATGAAGAGCTGAATTCATTAATTTTGTTTCTCTGTGGATGAATTAAAACATTGTGCATCTTGATATTTGATACAAAATAAACAAACAAATCAATAAAAAACATTCAAAGATTTGAATCCTCTAACACTTGAACCAATATTCAGCTAAACAAGTGACTCCCGTCTATAAAAAGGGTTGCGTCTACTGTGTAAACCGATTTATGTTCACATTCTTGTTCTTGTTTACCTCATTTCATCCCTTTACATCAGTGTTGTGTTAGATTTTCCATCTCTGTCCTGAGAGGGTGAAGAATGGATTACGGTTCATTATGAAACGCTGCTGTACACAAAAGCTTTCGCTCATGAATATCACAGCAGCCATTTAACGCTGAATAAAAACTGACTGAGACCTGCATAGATTCTTTGACCCGCTGTTGTGTGCTGACTGGGTTTTAATCAAAGATGTCTGTCAGGGCGTCAGATAAGGCGGCAGCATCGGTGGAATGGGTTCAATTGTGTGGTGCGGCCTGGTGTTCGAGGTCACGCTGTCATAGAAGCTTTTATTCTGCCGTTTGAGTGCACATCAGCGCTGAGGGAAAGAGCTTTGAGAAAGTGCAGTTCAATGTTGTGACTCATTACAGTTAAGTTGTGGACAGCTGAACGACAAATAAATGAGTGGGACACAAATAATACAAACTTCAAACACATTTTATTCATGTTCATAAGCATCAAAGTCTATTTATGCAGGCAAACCTTTGTTGTTTGCTGGCATTCATTTTTGTATTCATTTTGAACACATGTACCCAGATGACCCAGCTCACTCTCTCACTGCATCGACAAGTGTTTTCTTAGTGTAAGATAACAAATACTGACATTTTGAATGAATGCTTTTTTTTTAGGTTGTAAATGTCTGGCGTTTTTTTTGGCAGGGAGGATACGTAACTTACCCACCTTTTCTGGTGTCAGCCTCAAGTGGACACTCGATGTACTGCAGTATTTTGCGCTTCTGTCTTGGCCTTATTTTTTAAAACTGGATGTTGCCGCTTGTTTGAACTTTGGTAAATTGAATTGTGTGCTATGACTCCTGCTTTTATACTCATCATCGCCTTTTGAGTCATGTTTTTTTTGCATGTTCTGCCAGACGGTTTCCTGCTGCACACAGCAGATAAATCACAAAAAAAAAACCAGATTTCGATCTAATAACTTATAAGAGCATTTAAATCACCTCTTCTTAGCCATTTTTATTTCCATGCATTCACACCTTTATCGTAATCATTCGATTCATTATATTCCACAGAGAGATCAGCCCCAAGCACTGCTTATATCCTGAATATTTGATTCTTCGTTATTCATTGTTAATATTATTCAATAGTTTGAGTAGCTCTTTGTACTGAAATTAAGTCTTTATTGGATTTTCAAGTCTTACTGTATCAGTGTTGGTCTGGAGGTGTATATATCATTATATCATATATCATATATGTTTTTAAACAAAAAACTCGACTTTACTCTCTCTGGTCTTGGTAATGTCCTGAATTCAACAATCTTTGGTCTGAATAGTGTCTTTAACTCAATACTCTCTGGTCTTGGCAATGCCTTGAACTCGATATTCTCTGGTTTTGGTAGCGTCTTGAATTCAACTCTCTTTGGTCTCAGTAGTGTTTTTACCTTGACAATCTCTTGTCTTAGTTGTGTCTTGAACTCGACATTATCTGATCTTGGTAGTTACTTGAACTCATCGCTCTCAGTTTTTAGTCGTGTCTTGAACTCATCACTCTCTGGTCTTAGTAGTATCTTCAACACAAAACTCTCTGGTCTTGGTACTTTATTGAATTCAAACACTCTCTGTTCTAAGATGTGTCTTCAACTACAGTCTCTGTTCCTGGAAGTGACTTGAACTTGACACTCACTGGCAATGTTCCCTCTAAGCTGCATGAGTACTTAATTTCGTACTGCTCGCTCCGCACAAATAAGAAAGATCCAAACACGGATTCGGTTTTCTCTTTATTTTAATAATTTATTGTATTTGTTCAATGACAAACCAACATGTGTGTATGGCCGTGAAGCAGCCCGTGTTGGAAGCTGATGACATTTGTGAGCAGGCAGTAAGCAGCACATTCCCATAAACTTGAGGTGTCTTCAGAGAGTGGTCAGCATTATATGAAGCAGCCAAGAGTCACAATATTTCTTACACGACACTGCTGTTTAATATTATGCAATCAGAAGTAACATAAGGCGGGTCTTGGCGTCTCTATCTTTCATAACACAACGGCGTGATCGAGTCGTTGACACTTAACATTTTAACACAACAGCGCTGACATCAAAAATGCATTTTTCCTGAGACAAATATAACTCATTGGCAAAGATGACTTATGATGCTTTAAACCGATAATTAGCCCAAATTATTATGAATAACTGCCTCAGATTTTGTCTTGAGGATGTGGACTATTATACCATAAAATATACCACTAGCTCTGATGTTGCTCACAGTGGTACAAGGGACCACTAACGGAGATGGTGTTTTTGCTCAGAAGCAAAAAATAATACGAGGGAATATTGCTCAATGGTCTTAGTGGTGTCTTGAACCTGACTCTCTCTGGTATTGTCTGAGGGGGTCTTGAATACTAGTCTTGTTATAACCCTCTAAGTTCATTTATTCAAATTAAAAAGCACGATGCTGTTGCTGTTGCTTGTTTCACTTTTGAATTCTTAATAACATCATTTCAATTGCAGCTCTAGTGTTGGGCATTCTAACTGGTGAAAGAAGTAAAGGATGATGTCAGACAAGCTATTAACACATTACACTAGTATTTTCACTGCCAGGAGGGAAAGAAGCCTGTGATCCCATCTCGGTGTGACTATGACTGAGGGATAAAAACAGAGTTCATGTGTCATTTCTACTCAGATTCGCACTCCGAGGGGACAAACAATCTATTCCAATTAAAGCGAGCTGCGGCGCCGGCGACTGCAGAAGTGGCCCTGCTCCACCGGATCACATCATCCTTAGAAAAGCCCGGAGTGGTAATTGTCATTCGGAGGGAAACAGGCTCCAGCAGGAACAACTGGTGGGAGCCGGCGACAGCGAGGAGGAGTGGGTGGAAGTCTGGCTGCACAGTGATGAAGAAAGTTCAACAGTAAATAGTCTTGAGCAGAAGGGAGGGCTGGCAGGAAGGCAGGCGAGGCCATTAATCCTGGTCGCAGTCCCGGTTTCACCGCTCTTACAGCATGTAGGAGAGCAGGCAAATTAATTATGTGGCGGAGATTAATTAGGTGACGTTAAGGGAAATCTGTGAGAGTAAAACTTTAGAGGGCTCCACAGCTGACTAGAGTAATGGCACATTCATAAAGTTAATAGACGCCACTCTGATGTGGGGCAGAATGAGGACGTGTCATCATCACGGCTGCTAATTTAGGCAGAAGAAATTAAGAAAGACCTCATCCGGGAACACAGAGGCTCAAGAGGAGACGGCAGAAGTCAGCACATCACTGAAGGCCAACCTTCGAGTTGGACTTTGAAGCACTTTAATTAAAAGTCAACAATTAGTGTATAAAATATGACCTTATATAGAAGAGGACTATGCTAAAAACAGCAGCTTAGCACGTAGCATGTAGTTAGATGGTCCTTTTTAACTTGATATGAAACTGATATTACATTAATTTTCAAGTAAAATCTATCAAACACTACAACAGGGTTATACTAAAATATTTATGGTTATCTGCAGTTGAAAGTCACCATTATTGGCATAAAAACTAGGGTTGCCACCCTCATAATATTTTCAACTTGATATCAGAAATATATAATACACAAATTTTTGGTTCTATAATAACAACTATGATAACAAGTTTTAGGTCTAAGGTAGTGAAAAAAATAATTTGGTATCTGATCTTGTTGTTCCTTCATGGTTCAACTATGAAATATATATATATACATATATATATACCGATATATATACATATATATATATATTTATATATCGGTCGTCCAGATGAGAGCATCATTACCAAGAGTTGGAAGTAAGTAAGTAGGTAATTTGTATCTGTATAGCGCTTTTTTCCAGAACAGGGTCACAAAGAGGCTAACTCACACTGAATAAACCAATCTTTACATTATGTTACAGAATATGAACAAACATGTGTCATGTAATATATTCAACAACAGCAAATATAAAACAACAAAAGCAACTTTGTACCAAATTCAGCTGCTTATGGCGAGATATATCATGAATAAACTCCATATTTTTGTTATCCTTTAACTAAAGCCACTAATCAATGTCAGCATTATCATGAGTAGCCATCCTCGTACGAGTCATGGATATTGTTCAGTTTGCAAAAGTGAAAGTTAAACTAGATACAGGTTTTCTTTGTGTTGATAAAGGAGAGTGGAAAAGTTTGTGGTGGAAACCGCTCGCAAAGAAACACAGATGCTCTTTTGCATCCTCTACTGCTGTTCATCTGATAGCAGGTGTTCCATGAGCTACACATTCAGTTTTGTCACCATGAACATGATGAGTGACAGGCGCTGCCCCCCCTTGACAACTTAATTAATAGGCAAACAAAATAAATTACGTATAAGATAATAATATACGATATACATTTGATTTAGTACTATTTATATACCTTGATGTGTGATGCAGCGTTTTCACAGAAATCTGATGATAACGTTAAAAAATCTTATGCTAAAGATATAATTTGAATAAAAACTAACAAATAATCAGTTAAGAAGGAAGAAAACATATATGCAAAACAAGGGATTTGTATCCTGACGCCTGCAGTGATCTGCCCTAAACTAAACAAACCAGTTTGGTGAAGATATTTAAAAATCTTTCATTACATCGACCACAGTTCTCACTGCGCCTCCACCTCTTTGTTTACCGTCGTTCTCTCTCCCACATGCCTGCAGACGAGGCTGCTTCTGCTGATAAAGCTTTCATAAATAAGTGAAAGTACCAGCAAAAGAAAACAACGTCACTGCTCCGCGATGAGCGACGGCCTAAGAAATGTTTCCAGCAGAATTAGGAAATATATTTTTAAACAAACTTGAATACAAGTGAGATCCTGTTGACACTTTACCTCTCATAAATATTTATGCTTCAAAGTAAAAGAAAAGAGAAAATAATCCTTGGCCTTGTAAAGACTAGATTCACTTCCTGGGGCATAAACAGAGTTGCTTCATAGAAGCTGTGTTCTGTTACCTGTCTTCTTGTTTGCCCTGAAGAACTCCACTTATCAGAAACTTCACACGATGATAAATCTTATCGTGATGCACCGTGTGTTGACAGGTCGAAGCTGTTGTTGGTTTAGGGCGTCACTCACACATCAATTAACCTTCGCACTATTTACACTTTAGTAAAACACAAAAATACTCTCTCGGTTAAACTCTGGAAACGTATTTAATGTCTAATATGTGTCATGATTCTGAGAGAAGATACACTTTGTTGAATCAATAAATGATCACTTTAAAAAATGATGTCTCTGACCCTAAACGCACCTTCTGTCCTGTACTCTGAACTCCTCTTGAACTTCAGAGTGTTCATTGCCGTGAAAGTCTGCTTTGGTTTGAGGTTTCGGCTGCAATTGCAAAATCATTGCCCTGCACAGTTTATGTCACATGGTTGCTTAAAAAACATCACACAACATGGAGGATTCTCTAAAATCTTTAATCATGTTCGCTGAATAATTATTGATGGTCTGATGAAACTTCATGAAGCAGTGTCATTATTTTCAGAGCCCACTAGATGGCGGTCTCTGCACAATTTTCCTTTGTTTTGAACAACTGTACTAATGAAACATCACATCATTTTTAAACTGATGGCGCCACCTACTGACCTCTTAACAACATGACACTGCTTCAGGAAGCTTCATCAGACCATCACTAACAATAAACATAAATCTCCTCACAGCCCAGCACAGATCCAGATGCAACATCTACTGTATGTGTATAGATGAGATAGCGGGGGATAAATATCTAGATAAGGGCTGATCAATTGACAGATGAATCCTTCATCATTATTATACTAAATTAATTAAATTTATTTAGAGATATGTTAACTAATAAAAAATCTGCACCTCAACCTGTACCTTGATGTTAAGAACAGTGGGCTCTGTAGTGCCCTCTAGTGGGCACTGAAAATGAAAATGCTTCACGAAGCTTCATCCGTCCATCACTTCTATTTCGACCCATTTGAAGAGGCCATTAGTGTTGTCTTGATAAATCACTTGTATTTCCCCATATGTTTTATTAGGTTAAGTAAATCATTATTATTACTCCGGTTATTCATGCCCTGCTGGTTTTCAAACCTGACCTTTTGAACGCTGTGATTTAGTATACTCTATATTGCGGAGGATAATAATTTCTCTGCCTCTCTGCTCCGCCTTTTGTGAGCTAAACTTGCACCACAACACCGACGATAAAGCAACTTTCTATAGACTGTGTGCGGCAGTGGAGAAGCGCTCTCCATAAATAAAAACCATCTCACCCAGCAGCATATTTCACACAGATTTGTGCCTGAGACGAATCTCTTTGTTCCTTTTTTATATTATCAGATCCAAAACCGCAGCAAGATACATAGAGGAGGGATAAAAATAGTCATTAAAAGGAGCCAAAGAGACGACAGCTAAAAATAAATAATATCTTTATTATGGTCATAATTTTACATTTAAAAAATATATATTTACAGCAACAGTTTAGGCAAATCATGGATGTGCACATGAGCAGTTATACAACACAAAACCAAAGCATTTGACCAAAAATAAAAACCTCCACAGGTGCTAGAAAAGCAACAGCAAGTTTTAATAAAAGATTTTTTCAAACTTCACTTCTGTCAATGTTTACGTTTACATTTCTTGTTGATTTATTTTCTAATGCTTGGATACAAGTTTAGACAGTGGCAGCTCATGAAACAGACGAACATATTTGGCTTATTTATGATAATAGGTTAAAATAAACTGCTACTTCCTCAATGAATTGTGTCAAAACTAAAAATGAGCTTTTTGTTCAACTGACAAAATTAAATATGCAGGTTGAAACTGGATGAGCCGGCCCTTTTGAGAGAGGACATGCAGATGAGAGGCAGGTTTATTTTAGTCATAATTTGTTATGAATACTATAATCAAATAGAATAAAATACTTTTTTTCACATCACTTACATGTGACCATTTTGCTTTGCAGACATTTGTAAATATTAAAAATGAGACTTTATCTTTTTCAGCAAGCTGATAGAGTCGTCTAGAACAGTGTATACTAAATACTTATGATATATATGTTCTTAACATGATCGAGACCAGGTGTTGTGTCTGAAGGTGTCAGCAAAGAAGTTTGTTGGCCATAAAAAAGTCTGCTTCGCATCGTCAACATCTTTAAGAAAAGAAAGAAAATGATTCTATACAATTATAAAATTAAATGTGAAGCTAAATCAAAGTGTTGCCTGAAGTGAAGGTTGAATTAAAAACCACACCACAAGTAATTTGTGTTTGGGTTTACAAAATATTGCTTCAAATGCAAGATAGAAGGCCTAGAAAAAATAATTAAACAAGAAAATAAAAAAACAATAAACATTCTTGCGACATATTATAATTTCACCTGTTAAAATGTCAAATACTGTAGAATTTAACTGACATTACTTGAGAAAATAATGTTTAAGTGATTTGATTTAAGCCGGATAGTCATATAAACTCAGAGGTGGACAATTGCATCTCCTAAAGGGCCACTTTATCTGCTGAGACCGACAGAAGGGCCGTCACACCACAAGACGAAAGGATGGAGTAAGAGAAACTGAAATATGATGGTAATATCTGAAAACGATCCTTGAGGAACAAAAACTGCTGTAAGGATAAAGCCTAATATCCTAAATTAAAAACTAAATAAAAACAAGATAAAGAATGTGTATTTGATTATATATTATAACTGCTGTATATACTGTCATTTGTCTAAATATGATTTATCATAATTTATTGATAAGGTTTTTTATGATGAGTGACAAGAAAGATTCCCGACTGACTGTTGTTGACAAAGATTTTTATAATTTTATTAGCTGTGAAAAAGAAAGACACAAATAGAGAAAGAAAATACAAATAAAAGAGAGAGTTATCAACAGAACCAGATTTGTAATGTAATTCTAAATAATTAGCAGCAGGAATGTTTGTCAGAAACATCGAGAGAAGATGTGAGGGCCGTAAAGAATGGGGTAAAGGGCCTCTTGTGGCCCCAGACCATTAATACTATTACTGATAAATTCCTCTGTTTAAGTTTCTCTGAAATAGAAATAATATAAACCTACACTATTCTGCTTGTCAGACTTATGGTGTGTTCTTGGACACTGTGAAAAGGCTTTTTTTGGTTTTGAATTTGAAGAACCTGCTCAAGTTTAATACCTAAACTTATTAAAAGATCAATTTATTAAGTGGACTCTAGACAAAGAGATGGATTTTTTAAGTAAACCTTGAATTTAAAAAATGCTCTATACTCCACTTATACACAAGAGGGTCATCAATAAAACATTAAGTTTTTATCAACAGTTCCTGTCACAAAGTATAAATGGCAGGAACCTGACATAAAATGTTTTAAATAACTAATTCCTGGTAGAATTCAAATATTTACGTCCTTGGAAATGTAAACATTGTTCCAACCGAACCAACACAAAATGAACTGAAAGGAACCGTACAAAAGAAGCAACATTATATAAACACACTAGTAGAAAAATAAATTCAGTTTATACATTAACTTTCTGGATATTTTAGTAGAAGACTCACTTCCAGTGGAATGTCCGTCCCACCAGTTCAAAGAACTTCTTATTGGGTTCGTGAAAGAACTGGTAGAGTTTATGCAGGATTTCAGGGGCCACGCGAGGGTGCGCCCGGCCCTTGGAGTCATGTAAGCAGCGCTCCCTTCCATGGTCACGCAGGCAGTAGAATCCTTTCGTTTTATTGAAGTAAAAGTTTAAAGCGTTTATCTGAGGTTCTAGTTTTAAAAACTTTTCCACCTTCTTCATCTCCGGGAAAGGGTCCCGGATCAGCTCCTCCCCGTCCACCACGTGGATGCTGCTCAGTGGGAAATACTTGAGCCAGTTCTGCATGTGGATGTAATACAAGCTGCGGTTGAGCGCTTTGTATTCCAGATTGATCCTGCCGTCCTTCACCAGAACCGACTCTATGGGCTGGTACCGCTTGTGCTTCTGGAGGCGGTTGTAGAAAACCTGGGTGTAGTCTGAGAGGACCCTCTCGGTGGGGTCTCTGAGGATGAGCAGCAGCTTAATGTGAGGGTTCATGTTGTAGATCCGTCGCGGGACCTTGCTGGAGGTGAAGTAGGCGGGGGTCTTCTCCACCGTGAGCTGGTGGGGGTAGGCGTAAGGCATCTGCGTGAGATACCAAGACAAGCCCTTCTGAAAGTGACCCTCCCAGTCGAAGAAGTGCACTTCATTCTGAGCGGCCGCGACCGAGCTGTGCAGACTCAGCATCTCGATGAGAGCCCTGGTCCCGCCTTTCCTCACGCCGATTATTATAATCTGTGGGAGTTGCTGCAGGGTGCCGTTCGGGTGGCTGGTGGTCTCATTATAGGTCATGTCGGGAGGTGAGGAAGGGCCCTCGTCGGCCACGGGCCAGGAAGGGATGGGAGGAGATTGCAAGGCGAAGAGCAGCAGCCCGAGGAGCAGAGCTGCCATGAGGGAGGTCCTGACCCTGGAGGATTTCAGCCTGGCGGGAGCAGCAGGACTATATCCAACATTGAAAACGCCGCGGCTCGAAGACAATGCTTTGATTGAAAAAGCCAACTAAATCCTCTTTTCGGTCATCTGGAAGAGACAAAAACAAATTTAACTGAGAGTCAAAAATACAGCGAGCAAATGACTTCTGAGAAAAACAAAGGATTTCTCTAGTTTAATATCATAAAGAGATGATTCTGTTTTGGTTGAAATCTCCAGGGCAGTGACTTGAACACACATTTATATTGCTGATTGAAAAAGTCAGTTTAAATAGCTTCTGGTTACAAACAAATAACACACGCTGCTAAATACAGAAAACTGTTTGGCTCTATTGCAGAAAATTGTCGTCTTATTTCTCAATTAAGTCTCGTTGCGACTAATGATGTGTTTAATTGAGATGTTACTGATGGTTTAATAGGAAGGATTTTTATTCAATCATATGGTCATTTCAATATTATAGATCCTGAAGGATTTTTAAAAACTTGAACACAAATATAAAAAAAAAACATACATTATATTTATTATACATTTTTAATGATGCTTTTCATTTTTTTTTTTATATCTGCACACGTTAAATCTACCATCTAATTGGATTTAACAAAGTAATACATGATACTAATCATCATTATTACCAAAATGTTTAATAATCTAATAATTATCATGGTATATACATTTACTGTATATAAATATAAATGTAACAATGTATTTTTTTTAAGTTCCATAGCACTAGTTGTCTTTGTAATTTGAATTTATGAATGAGAATAAAATGTTGACCCAATAACTTTGAAGTGAAGCCTTACTCGGGTCTTACATTTTAAATGTAGATTTTGTATCATTTCTCGGAAAAAATACATACATGTTAATATTGTATACACATCTTATTTTCGCAGCAAATTTTTTAAGGTTCACTAAAATGACATTTTAAGAAAACAAAAACCTCAGATGGGTTGTAATGTCAAGTGTCTTCTCATTCTTTAAAACTGATGTCAGATATTCTGTATGTTTTAGGCTTTACACATTTTTAAATCATCCGGATAAACATACATGCAAACGAGAGGTAATAACTCCTTCTTTAAATAAGTCTTACCTTATTTATGAATCCACCAGAAGACGCATCATCTCGTTGACAAACAGCTAGATCCAAAAAGCCCAGCCGCGGGTCCAGAGTCCAGATGTGCGCAGCGAGCAGAAGAAAGTCTCCTCTGAACCAGGGCTGAACTTGAACGCAGCAGCTCCACCGTGTTGTGTTCGAGGACCAGTGTTTGCTCCTGCTTTTAAAGCGGCAGCTGCTGCGCTCGCACGACCACGTGACCACGACTGGACACGCCCCCCTTCCTGACTCACGTCCATGCAATGCTATTATTTGTTGGACGGCGATAAGACTGCAGGAGTTTCTTGAATTAAAGTGTGTAACTTTTTATGATGGATGACCTCATCTCCGCTGGCGTCATAATGTGTATCTGCCATGGCAAAATGCAGAGTTCCTCCCGTGCAAACTTCTGAACTGCACCCTCTATTTAGTAGACACACATCTACGTCTGGGGCCAAGTTTATTTGGTAACAAAAAAATGCACTGAGGCGGAGCATACCACCACCAAGGAGAACATTTAACAGGACTTCCCTGAAAGACAGTGCGACTTAAAACTAGTATTAATTTAGTAAATACAATGTATCTTGTTTAATGTCAAGTGTAGTTCTTATTAGGGTCATAAGAACGATTAGTATCTTAAGCAACTCAAAGGTTATTGCTTTGTTAAGGTTTCATTTTCATTCTAATTTAAATTAAAAAAAGAGAACAAACACTCCCACACACACTCAAGCACACACACACACACTTACACATACACACTTCAACCCAGAGTTAATACTGACAGAACACCACGCAAATCAAGAAAAGACATTCAATGTTTCAGTCGAAATTAAGGAAATGTCAATTTATATAAACATTTTACTAAGATGTTTAATTGTTAACACATTGGCAAATAAAGTCACTAGTTGTGAACAGATCTGGCCTCTTTCCGATCAGTCACAACCGTGCATTAACACCAGCACATACTGTTCTTATCTAGATGGACTGCTTTGATAATGTCGTGTGTTAAACATGACTTACCTGTACAGGTTGTCTCGTACCTCTTGACCTAAATAAAGTGGGATTAACTGCATGATTAAGCATGCAACTTTGATACAGTCATTTAGCTTGTCGTGAATGATTAAAAGCATGTTGGCATCGACAGGTCTGCACATGCTAGGGCGGATGTTCTGCGTTTGTCTCCCAGACTCTCAACAATAGCAGAAAATGCTGCTAAATATATTCACTTCTGAAGACAGGGGTTTGTTCTATAGAGGACTTTGTTGCCTATAGATATCCGGATCCTTCCCAGGATTCACAATGAGCAGAGCTATTGAGACGTGCCTCCAGGAGTTCTCTCTTTCAGAGCAAATCAATGAAGGAGACAGAGCCGTTATTCATTCCTGGCATTCTCCTCCTCCTTTTGTGTACCAGTCCAAGTTGCACAAACAAAAAACCTGTTGAGCTGAATTTCAATCCCTCATTGCAAACGGCACATTTAATGATGTCGTGCTGTTTCGCCATTTCCTTCCGTGAGTCACCTTTGGACGCTCCGGCGACAGTGAGAGAGGAGATAAGACGCCGCTGATGACTGAGTGCCGCATCATTGTTTGTCGGATGAGGATTCTGACAGCAGATAAACAAACAAAAACTGCGGAGAGGTACATAAAAAAAAAAGATATTTCAGTTTGTAATTTTCATTTTAACAGTAATTGGAGGAAAGCGTTTGTTCCCTGCTGGTGTTTGGCCTCAGGGCTCAGAGATATGCCGCGGTATTAACAGACTCGCTGTGGAAGGTTATTATCTGAAGACCATTAAAGCAACTCGGAGGAAGGCAAAGATGTGGATCGCGTCTTATAAACTTCCTTTTTTAGGAATATTTTTCCCGGGATAGCCTCTCTTTCATGTGTAAGGTTTAATTGCTCATGTGAGCATTGCATTGGAATTGATACACACTCTAATAATCCTCTTCTTTCGGAAGTGTGTATTCAGCAAAGTTGTGGTGCTGGCTCATGCAAAAATAATCCCGCGTTTGAGGATCATCTCAAGCATCCGAAAACATTACCATGATAATAGTACACAAGTCGAGCCATGAACACTCTCTCTGGCGCCACAGAAGCTTCTGGAGTTTACAATGAAAACAAGATAAAAGTGTTGCCGTCTTTGATTCCTCAACCATATCTGGTTCATGTGATAGTCGAGCGATGCATTCATGGAAATGTGTGGTCGGACTTGGACCTTTTAGATCCAAAAAATGGTGTTGAACATTTGACATATCGTTATGCCTGCAATATTTTCCTTTGTTTTGAACAACTGTTCTAATGAAACATCACATCATTTTTAAACTGATGGCGCCACCTACTGACCTCTAGACAGCATGACTCTGCTTCATGAAGCTTCATCAGACCATCACTACAGTCAAGAGTGTGGCAGACATTATTGGAGAAAGCCCAGCGCAGCAGAAGGAGATCCTAAAAGATGATTGTCACACCACATGCTGGTGTTGTGGGCCAAGCATTCCTTCTGATAGACGACTATTGGCTCGAGTGTGAGACCACAACTGTCCAGTTTGCCGAGGCCAAGGTCACAATCTTGAACGTTGAGGATTCAGAGCCCCAGTGTTACTATCAGCCACAGCATGATGACCATCTGCTGGTTGTTTTAACTCACAGTTTGGCTTTCAAAACGGCAGCTTTTGACAGCTTACTGACAGCTTACAATTCAACAAATGAAAACAGCATAACTCTAAAAGTTGTTAAATACCACAGCATGCCATTGAGAAAAAATGATCTTTCCAGTTTATTTTTCAAAACAAACTAGACGTGATAAACAGTTGATTCAATTTCTCTGCCCTTGAAGGATTCATAAACACATATTACCCCTTAATATATAATACTATGTTGAGATATTTGGGTATTAAATTATCAATCCTTGAATTCATCATGTTCGATAATGTGCTTCTCCTAAAGGTAATGATGTATCTTGTTTGTTTTGCAGTTTCACTCCAACATTTTGCCCCCTGTTCTCACAAATGAAGTGTTCGCAGTTCATGTCGGACAAATCTTGCCGCTCCATCAACACGCCTGACAACATTTTCTTTGGCAGCCCCACGACTCTGTTCTGCATTTAAAAAGGCTTTATCTGGCTCTGGCAGGTTTCCTAATGGCTACACACAGATTGTTATGGATAAATAGATGATATAAATGTCCTGTGCGCACACAGACTTGGATGGCATTCTACTGGAGGAAAGAAAAACAACAGCTTTTTTTGGAGCAATTTTAACTAACTAAATCAATCATGAATCTCCAAATGCTCCCATGAGGTGAAGCTAGTGATACGCAGATGAAACTTTATGTACCTTAGTTTAAAATACCAGTTTTTTTTCTCTTAAATTAAAATGATTATACAACAGAGAATGCTATCTAGTGAGCTCTGAAAATGAGCGTAATTATTTTCATAGCCATTTATAAATCTGATGGCGCCACCTACTGACCTCTAAACAACATGACACTGCTTCATGAAGCTTCATCAGACAATCACTACTTAAAAATAAATAAATAGAAAACAGCACAACATGAAACCTTCAATATATATTAATTTATTTCAAATCAAATATGCAACAGAAAAAATACATGTATTAAAATTAAGGCAGTATTAATAATATGTAATTCGACGAGTTATGACTTTAATGTAACCTTCACTACAAAGGTTCGTCTGGGTGACAGTGCGGTACTATTAGTACTTATCCCTTTATTTTTGCCCAAGTTTCAGGAAAATAAAACTGGGAAAACCAATTTTCAAGATAATTTTTCCATTTTATGAGTGGGTCTTATGTTCCCACAACAAAATAAATACACATTGTTGTAGAGACGGAAACATACACTTTCACTTTCTTCCGCTTATTACTAAAGTCGCAAGGTGAATATCACAACAACACAACCATAAAATAGACCAACTGGGAATGCGTCCGACAACCATATTGGAGTGAGCCAAGCTTCAATCAAGTTTCTTAGTTCTACACCATGCTAGTATGGTTTCCTTGAGCGATTATGACTTATTTATGTGTCCACATGCAGTAGCGAATGAACAAAACAAAAAGAGTCACAGATATTTGTGTCCTTTGCCGTTTCTTCTGCTTAAAAACCCTCAATAAATAGAAGTCCTATTATCAGCCTGTAAGCTGGCTACCTCGAATGGCACATTTGGGAAAGATGATGATAATATTGTAGAGAATGATTCACTTGAAGTCTTTGCTACTCCTGGTCTGGAACTTTAGAGTCATTAGAGACCAAAACAAGCCAAGAAAGACATGAGCCAATTTTATTATCACAATGTTATTCTTTGTATAAAGAATAACTCTTGTTAAAATTGTTCTGCTTGTTTAGAAAACAGCACATCTAGGATTTTTGGTCATTTATGTAACAAGCAGCAATGGTAGTAAAGATGTTGCTGCAGACCTTTTTTTTTTTGCCTTTTGATGCCCCTGTGCCTGAGTGCTTAAGTTTGTTTCTTGTGGTTCAAGTGTTTTGACCTTCGTGTTGTCTGTTCTGTTTCTAGGTTCCCTGTTTGTGGCGTTGGTTCCTGTCATAATATTGCAGATACTGGACTCATACTATTGCAGATATTGGACTCATACTTTTGTAGACATTGGACTCATACTTTTGTAGATATTGGACTCATACTATAGTAGATATTGTACTCATACCATTGTCGATATTGGACTCATACTATTGTAGTTATTGGACTCATACTATTTTAGATATTGGACTCGTACTATTGTAGATATTGGACTCATAGTATTGTTGAAATTGGACTCATACTATTTTAGATATTGGACTGGTACTATTGTAGATATTGGACTCATAATATAGTAGATATTGTACTCATACTATTGTAGATATTGGACTCATACTATCGTTGATATTGGACTCATGCTATTTTAGATATTGGACTCATACTATTGTAGATATTGGACTCATACTATTGTAGATATTGGACTCATAGTATTGTAGATATTAGTTTCCTACTCTTGTAGATAATGGACTCATATTATTGTAGATATTGGACTCATACTATTGTAGATATTGGACTCATACTATTGTAGATATTGGACTTATACTATTGTAGATAGTGGAATCTTATTGTTGTATTTATTGGACTCTGTTGTTGATATTAAATTGTATTATATTGCTGCTTTCCTGGTTATCTGCTGGTTACTTGCACCTGCACCACATACAGACTATGACACACCTGAAGGAATCATTTGTATAGCTGAATGATCAGAACTGACAATGTGGCCTGTTTTGTGGTGTTTTCACAAGTTTTCTATATACAATCACAAGAAGAAATAAACATCAATGAAACCAGCAATCGTTTGCTGAAAGTTACACACTTATTTGTCTTAGAATATCCAGGTGCGAAACAGACAATGGATTTATTTTCTTCCAGAGGGAAAATATCAGGCAGCCATGTGAAGTAGTAAACCGCAGTTAAACGAGATACAGTGATGGAGGGACAATAGAATGACATATTGTTCTTATCTTGACAAATAAATAAAACATCAAGTCTCCCTGCAGTCTCGGCTGAGCAGTTTTAGATGATTTTCTTTATACACTTGTTTGTCTCAGCCACTACATTTTGTGCACAAGTTGTGCTTCAGGCTTCAAATATACTTGTTTTACAGCTAGAAATTTCATTTTGCTTGTGAGGTTTAATGAGATTATATTTTTTCAAACTCAACCATTATCATCAATAATTCATAAACGTGGATATGTATCATATACATCACACAAGCCTCTGGCCAATATTACTATCGACAAAACTTTGCAGTGTTTTTTTTTAATCTACAAAGTCAAATCATAACTTAATAGTTCATTTGGTAATTCATGTCTCACTAGATTTATAGTTATTTATTGACTGTTTTAAACTTATATTGAAATGCTGCTTCAAGAAAGACACACATTGGGTTACCACACGCACACTAACAGTAGTAGTCTGAAAGCAGCAACAAAAAGTTAAGTCAAATGGTCACTTTTAACTGGACAACACTGCAGGATTCTTCTCAACCCTTGAACCTTTGCTTTTTCTACTGACTGCTGTGTTTTTGAAGCTGCATCAGCAGACTACAGCGCCCTACATCAGTTTTTTAAGAGGACATGGACAAGAAGGTGGTCCACTTGAGTGAGGACAGGATCCTGACACACATATCATTTAAAGTGCCTGCAGGGACCATGCTGGGATCTTTGAAAAAGGTTTTTGATGACCAACCGTTAGTGTGGAGCATCTGCTGGAATAACAGTGAAGAACAACAAGCTGAGGTTGACATGGCTTGCTGGGATGTGTGACTAACAAAGACGTTGGAATTCTGAATCTTTGTCTCGAAGTTTACAGCGGGAGGTTAGAATTAGATTTTCACTCTGTGAGTGTGGCACAATGTGAAGTCTCAGGCTACCGTTGTTCTCCTTAATTAAACTGATGAGGAAATAACGGTGTCATTTTGAACTTGTCTAGCTTTATTGACACATTCTCCCTCAGTTTAATCTTCACTTCTGAAGGCTTGTTGAGCGTCAATATGACACCTCACAGAGCTGAACTGATTGAAGTTTCGCTCTCGTTACAGCCTAATAACTGATTGTTTTTTAGGTTGAAAGTTCACACATATCATTATCATTCCAATGTTTATTTTATAAGAGTAATTAAACAGGTGTGATCTGTGATAGAGGATCATCTTTAACATCCAGATTTTTTAATATGTTTTTTCATTTTTATTAGTTCATTTATGATAAGGGAGATGTTTTGTAGCAACATGCCGGTGCAGGTGCAGTTTCCCATGTACTGTTGACGTCGGCACATGGGAAACTGAGAGTGACTACATGGGAACAGGAGTGTTTCATTATGACTCACCTGTGTGTGAAAGACAAACCGGTTTTCTTGTTTTCCTGGAAACAAAAGTTCCACTGTGATTGTAATGTACAAATGTGATTCATTCATTTAATTAACGGTTATTATGAGACGGGTGAGTTGCCTGAAAAAACTTTAACCACAAAGCTGTTGCCAGTTCGTATTTAACCAAAAGCAGTTCCCATATTCTTGTCAATTTTAAATCAGAAGGCAGGAGGTTTATCAATCATACAACATGAAGAATTAGCTCTAAGCCATATCGCTGCACATTTAAGGGGGTATTTATTTTTTTTGACACGACTGCCACACAATCATCTAATATTTAAAATTGGGAACCTGATCTTGTCCTTAAACTAAACGTCAAACGTCTCTTTAGTGAGGCATCTAGCCAGGTACTAGAGCATGAGTGAAGTTAAATCATTCCACCTGGTCCTATGTCTACCTGATACGATGAGCTGATGAACCTTCACGAAGCCACTCTTTTAATCTCTTGCTTTGAACAGCAATTCCATTGAAGCGACAAATCAATTTCCAACTAAGGCCGCCACCTGAAAAACAGGACACTGCTTTGTCATCAGTACATCACTACCTGGAGGACGTACCAAGGAAACCAAAATGCAAACCCTGTATCAGGCGATCTATCTAAAATATCACCAAAGCTTGCAATCAATCACCTTGAAACTCACTTTTTAAGCCAGTTTCAAACAGCGTGTCACTGCAAAAGCTTTAACTACTACATCCACGCCAAACAGACACTTCATTTTCGTCCTTCCCTAATCCTTCACAGCACTGGCTGCTTCATAGACCTCATTCCAGTTTCCCCCCAAAATCCATTATGTACATCCTTTCACAGATACCTAGTGATGAAACTTCTACTCTTTTTATATCAACTTTAATAGCTTGTCTAACATCGGACTGTGAGATCAGGAAAAATTAACAACTATAATGAAGATTTCATACTTAATTAGGGAAGAAGACGATATATGCTTTGATTCTTTCTCTGTGTATGTGTTGATGGCACAAATCCTTGATCAGAGGTGTTGGTAAACACAGACAAAGATCTGAAAATATACATATTGGGTTTAAATCAATATTACATGGTCCAGTTTTTTGGTTATATTGAAGGGGAACTGAGAACCCAACTCTCCTAAATGACTCACATGTTTCAAATGTTGAAGTCTTCCTCTCCAAGATGCAGTAAGTCCCTCATCATGACCATGTTTTAAAGTTGCTACTTGATTAAGTTTTCCCTCGTCTGAAAACTCGGCCAATCAAAATGCAAATAGTGTTTTATTTTGTGAAGTCCTTTTACAGAACTGGGACTCCTCTTATCTATAGAGCTTAATCCTGAAGGGTCAGGGAACTGACTGAGCTAAAAATCAAAGAGTAGACACCAGATTTAGTTTAAAGTAAAAAATTATTTTACCTGCAAGGTAAGAGCAATACAGGACATTCTTTAGAGTTTGTCCAATTTCTCTCTGAAGCACAGGTTAGTTCACTGTTATATGTATGTTTCACAATATGTTTAATAATAAATAATAAACCTAATAATAAACCTATTAATGAGTCAGATATCCTCCAGGTCGTGGTTAGATTCAGAGAACGCACCTGTCAGGAAGTAGCACCATATTCCTTTCGCACACAAGCAGTGTTGAAAACACATGCAGTGATACAATTATAATAATTATTAAAAATTATTGCTAGTCCCGCCTGTGGGAGACCACGGGTCTCTTGCTGGAGGGACTATGTCTCTGAGCTGGTCTGGGAACACGTAGTGGTCCAACGTCCCCAAGACCCGGACCCAGATAAGTGTAAGAAGATGATACGAGATGATAATATAGTTTAAGCTCAGCACATTCTCATCAGTTATATTTCCCGCGCAGAAAAAACAAAAGAAAACTCTTGACCATACCACAACCTTATTTGGTAAGGGTACGGTTTAAGTGAGGAAGTGGTCATGGCGCCACCTAATGTCAAAGAAGCGAGATTTCTTAATAATAATAAGTCAATGAACTCTATGCTGCAGGTGTATTTGGAGGAAGACGCACAGAAGCGATTTACAATATCCTCACTGCTTGGTCATTAATCAAACCTAAGTCCAGGAAGAAGACCAGGTTATCTCTTAAGTTGCTCCAGCTGGTAACCCCTTCAGTTTTGCTCTTCCATTCCCCCTTTTTCTATTTTCTCACGTATTCCTTTATCTCCCTCATTAAACATGTCTTAATCCAGGTGAAGCCCTGCATTACAAACACAACAAACATACGACTGAGAGAACAGAAAACAACTTTCAATGTGGGTGTTCAGGAATTGGAATGCTCCTAAAACAGGTCCACACTTTCCAAATTCCTGCTGTGCGTCCTTTTTTTAAATACACAAAAAACCTGCAGCACATAGTCGTACTCCAAGGCCCTTCCTAGAAATTGCCTGGTTTGTTTGGTTTGTTTTTTTTCTTCACATTTTTTCAGCCCCCCCTTTAAATACTTAAGAAGTCTGACGATGGCCATGAGGCTGCTTTCTAAGTGCCAAGCTAACCGACGTGCAGTGACAACTAAAAGTTCTGAAGTGCAAGAGAGTCCTTGCTACTTGTCACCTGTGAGAAATGTTACAGAAAAGAAGACTCCCTCGCCACTGGTAATTAAAGTTTCAGGTAAAAATCCTTGGAAACTCACCATTATGTGAAGCTCAGAGGGTGAAGCTTAGAAGTGAGTCTAATGGCAATTTAGGATTAACAACGATTTAGACACCTTCTCACACCCAATCTCTCATTTGCTTTTCTGTGTGTAAGAGAAGTATCTCCCCCTCTCTCTCTCCCTCTCTCTCTCGCTCTCTATCTCAGACAAAGCAAAACCCTGCAGAAGTTTTTTGTTTTGATCTCTCTGCCATGTGATACTGTGTGACAGGCTTCAGACACGGATAGTCGCTTCCCCACTCACCAGATTAGTGGAAAAACTTCTGACATCCCTGCAGAAATATTTAACCACAGTGCATCCAACAGTTCCCACCATCTCTGTGAGGGTTTATGTGTTTACTTTGCAAAAAAAAAAAATGCTTTTCATCTCATTTTTCACAGGTATTTAAACCTCCCTCTCCTTTCCATTTCTCTGAAGTCCGGGTTTACAGTGAGGTCTGATACAGCAAACTTTTCAATTGAAAGGGAAGGCACACACAAGAAAAAAAGATGTATCGTGCAGAAGCTTTTCTTTTGTGAATACTTGGGCACAAAAGTGTTTTATCTATAGCTGATGTGTTTTTTCCATGCCTGAAGTTAACAAGAAAGAAAGCAAATTTCCCTGGTAATCACTGTCTTGGGGTCTTGGCCAGGAGTTGGTCTAGAAAGTGGCCCAAAAGTGCATTTTTGTTGGTCGGTTGAAACACATTTATCACTTAGAGAACACGGCCAAAACAATTATTCCTGTTAAAGAACATGATCGTTGATGTCCAGTTAAGAGGCTGATTTATTCCTGTAGTTTTCTTGCATACACACGTTACATTATTATCTTGATCTTAGTAGTATGTACTTTTTTGAGTATTGTTTTGATTGTTTAAGCGCTTTGTGACCCTGGTCTCGAAAAGCGCTATTTAAATAAATATTACTTACTTACTTACACGTTAATAAATCAACACTAAATCAACGCCTGTACACGAGCGTGGTTTGTTTAATTAGCTTGACATATAAACATTTTGCTTGGATTTTTAAGTGAATTTATATTCTGCATTGTTGAAATGTCAGTGCCAAATTAATAGTTTCTCAACATGGTAATTAAAATAATTTTGATTTTCAGTGAGGTAAGCACATGACTATAATTTAAATGGTACTAAATAATTAGCGTAATGAGTTACATTTCTCTTTCTACTTTCAATTTTGATCACCTTAAAGGATCCTGCCTAATGGAAGCTTTACCCTCAGACCAGTTGTGCTAATGACTATTACAGATGTTTCCCGTTACAGGAAATACTTATAAACAAGACTAGACTTGTATGTGTAGTCGTAGGTAAAAAATGCTTGTAAAGGTCTGAAGAAAAGCAAAACTATGTGAATTATGTGCCACATGACGACATGTTGTTGGTAGTTTACTGCAATGTTGACTAGATTTTCTCTTTTTATTTTTAAAATTGTTTTATTTGTGCAGGCTTTTCCATGATTTTCTGGGACTCCTGTGTTTGTCTTATGTGTCTTAGCCTTTAAAAGTATATATATTAACTGTGTTTTGTTTTTGATTGTTAGAGCGCTTTGTGACCCTGGTCTAGAAAGGTGCTTTACAAATAACCTTTACTTTACTTACTCTTAAAACATTTAAATTATAAACAAACCCATTTCAAACAGGTGAACACAATGCTGAGATAACAGAGCTAATTGCGACCATTTATTACTATGACATTATTTAATTTTGACTGTTTAAATTCATTGTTAACCAGTAAATGCAGGTGAATAACCACAACAGTTGACTTTGTTGGAGGATTTGTATGATGATGATGATTTAAAACAGTCGGTCTGTGTAAATGAGAATTATATGTATATTCTTCACTATAATTCTTCATTGACTTAAAACTACTGTGAATTTATTCAAGACCCAATAATTGCTCCATTTTAAAAAATTCACACGAATCACAACTTCAAACAGTTGGAGTTTCCAAAAATAGCCCAGAAAGTGTTAACCTCATTTTTATCATAGAATGTCTTGAGATGTCACCTATTGTTTCAAATCGTTAACACAGTTTTCTGTCGACAACATGTTCCTTCTTTCTGACTTTTATTCTGAAAATGCATGATTTTGCTATGCAAACCACAACTGTATGGAAAGGACACTGCTCTAAGATAAGATATACCTTAATTCTCCCATCTTGGGGGGATTTGATAATCAATGAAGATATATTTCAGCATCGTAGTATTTTTTTAGTTAACCATGTTTAATCTTATTTTTATTCCTCAATGATATTTCATTTAACGTTGAAAATAGATGTTGTGAGTAGCATTTACTTTGCGGCTTGTCCTTTGACTGTAAATAATATGGGCCTAGTATCAAATGTCTGAATCTCGATTTTGAAGCCGATTTATCTTGGAAATCCAGTGTCATGCTCGATCCAGACTGCAGTTAGGAGTTGTATATCAAAGTCAAAAGTGAATGTTAGAAAAATGAACCTTCATAAAGGGTTTCTATATTGTTAAATGAATGTTTAAGACTGAAAAAGGCTTAAGCATGATATAAATATTTGTTTTTTAAATGACATGCTTGTTTTTTCAGTGGACACTCGACAAAATGCAGCTTTTTTAAAACCAGATGTTGCCCATTGTCCTCACATGATAGATGGTCTATCGATGACAGTGTGTCTCATTCATTCTTTTTGGGCAAAAGTGGAACAATTTAATATCAATGGTGGACACTGTGACTCCACACAAAGACGAGCAGCAGTACCTGAGGAACCTCTATTGATTTCAGATAACTCAACTCGAGAATCAACAACGTTACGAAAGTTTTTGGGAAGCACATTTAGCAACATTAGCAGGTACACTTATATACATAGTTTTAATAATCCTATTTCTCACTTTTGTTGTGATCTATTGAGCATCACACCTACCTGGAAAAATGAAGCAATGACACGTAAAATCTTCGCTCGTCTCCAAGTACCTCGCAGGATTAACATTAATTAGAGAAATTTCATATCTGCTGCTGCAGGGATATTTTCAAAGTCATTCTGATTTGTCAAAGTCACCAGCAGGTGCCCCATACAGTCAGACTCAAGCTAAGCACACCTTGTACTGTATAATTACAGAGATGTGTTTTTCACCGCATGAGCGTTGTTACTCTCTGTTAATGTCTTGAGTAGGTGGACATGGTAACTGGCTAATATTAGAAGAAAGAGTAAAAGCTAAAACGTAAAATCTAGATGGATGTCTAGATGGATAGATGGATGGATGGATGGATGGATGGATGGACGGACGGATGGATGGATGGATAATCATGAATAAATGTTTTAATCTGTTACACTTTGTCAACCCAAAATTTCACAATCTTGCATTCAAAGAAAATATCATTTAAACCATCATAATTTAAGCTTAAATGTCCACAAGGGTTTAAGTGATTTCGTTTTTTGTGTGGTACTTAAACTATAATAACCAGAACATAAACACATAAAAGGTTGGTATGTAAAAAATTGGGACATTTGTTTTATAAAACAATCATATAGAGCAGTATCAAGGGCATGAATATTTAATGTAATTTAAAGGGAATTTGGATCAATATGGTAGCTGCTACTTCAACCTACAACTTTAAAAACATGGGAAAATTGGTAAAAATGACTAATAATTAATAAAATATTATGGTACTGAATCACCCATTGAACCGTTCAAAAGACTTCCATTCACACTTTCGATTGATTTATACCTTTGAAACGTTTTATTTTTTCATTTCAAGAGCTCAAGAAACGGAGCAGACACAAAAGAGGTAATTCAAAGTTCAACATTTTCACATTCAGACAATTCATAATTCCAGAAGATGATACTTGTCATGATCTGCAGGAACGTTGCCAGGAATTATGGGCCCTTTGAACATCCTCATCATCACAGGCAATCCTTACAAGCATCATGGTAACTACACCTGCATTACACAATCACCAGGCTCGTGGGTCTGTTCTGCAGCCTTGGTCGACTCACCCAGGATTTGCCTGCTGCTGACAGACAGCTGTGGTCCAGACATAAACAGCTGCTTGCTCCTCCTGTGCAGGCTAGTACTTGTCATACTTTTTTTTCCAACAGTTTTTAGTTTGTCTGGCAAACTGTTTGAATTTAAACTTCCCTCAGTCTGTTTTCTAACTTTGACAGATGCTGCCTTTCCGGTGTTTCTATCACAGAGTTACGTTAGCTTACTGGTAACTTAAACATCCATCTGAAGTAGACTCACCTTACTATAGGATAAATATTAGCATTCAATTTGAATTATTAAATAACATAATGGACACAGCAATTTGTTGAAAACATAGACAGATCTTGAAACCCATTTTCTAAACATCGGAAAGACATGCACAAGTAAAAAATATATACCTTAAATATATCTTTAAATATGTAAAAGAAAAAATGAAAATAAATGTTTAGAAATATGTCTATAAAATGTTAAGTGATTCAATGTAACTGAAGTATACACTAGTGCTTCATGAAGCAGTCATATTATTCTCAGAGTCCACTAGATGGTGGTCTCTGCACTATTTTCCTTTGTTTTGAACAACTGTTCTAATGAAACATCAAATCATTTTTAAACTGATGGCGCCACCTACTGACCTCCAAACAACATGACACTGCTTCATGAAGCTGCATCAGCTCATCACAATAAAATGCTAACGATGTATTGATGTGTTAAACTGTATTTTAATTTGAGATTTTCGAGAGGTTACGAGAGCGAAGTCCATCACAGCCAGCTGTAATCATGCCCCACTTTGTTTATACAACGAGTCCATTGGAGCTGGAGACTTCCAGGATTGATGACACAAACCTTGATGCTTGAGTACATTCGATTCCAAGATCAATTTAAGACTAAATTAGATTTAAAAAAAATTAAAATACAAAGAAGATACATATATGCAAAAGTTATTTACATTTACAGATGTTAAAATATATCTATAATATGCATGCAAAAAACATTCTCATATGTAAAAAGATTTATTTTACATTTTTATAACATACACAGATGTTAAAATACGTCTTAAGAAATGTACAGCTAATGTGAGAGTAAAGTCTTCTACGTGGTCGGGACAAGATAAGTGGACGTAACTGTGTCTAGCTGGGGAGCGAAGTAACTATCATTTATTTTCTTTAACGAGAATTTCAATTTGAAAAATGTGTCTATTGAAAAGAAAAAGCGCTGCTGTGCGTGAATGCAGGATTACAGCGAGCAAATATGAATAATGACCTTGTCAAACACATCTCCGAGCGAGGCTCTTTGATTGAAAACTGTAATTGAAGGTGATGCCGCAATAACTGGTTCTGTTCGCTAACCTTGACGTTATTGTTTCATTGCACCTCGCATACCACCCCCTCTTGTTGCCATGGAGTGAAAAGACAAGGTCAAAAAGAACTTGAAAGTCATTTAAGACATAATTAGTAAATAAAGACTTGGGAACAAGGTCAGGGTGTTAAATTGATCCAGCCTACCAGCAAACAGAGTTGCCACAGAGGGCAACATTTCAGAGTCCGGCGGGCCGCTTACAAAGACCAGCTGTCATGCGGAGCCTCACTCTGAAGGAGGAGGAAAAATCGATAGATATAATTGCTCAATAACAGTCCGACCACAGGGGCTTGGTGAGAGCAGGGTTGTGGCAGCAACTGTCATGCATTAGCTCAAACTTAAAACGTGGTGGAGCTTGTTTCCTTTTTGCATCATCTCCTTCTGAACACAAGTCACTTGATGTTCTTTGCAAGTGGTATCCAAGCAACAGACGCCCCTACCTGCTTTGTTCTGACTCATAATGTGTCAAGTTTTATCAAGAGAGAGATTTAATGTACATTTCCATGTGAAAGGGTTCACCTATAGAAACATGGGGCCCAGATCATTAGACCCTGAGAGAGTCACTTCCTGTAACCACAAAAAGGAAAAAGATTTTATTTAAATGCTCACAAGATGTTTGTGATCTGAATTATGTCTCTATGATGTTATATACATACATTATGGAACAATAAAATATATAAAGTCTTAAAAGCCTCTGAAAAGATGAGTCTTTTCAATGTATGACATACTATGAATAACACTGACCCACAGCAGTCTTGAGACATTATTAGATAGATAGATAGATAGATAGATAGATAGATACTTTATTCATCTCCTTAGAGAAATTCACGGTTCAGCAGCTCCAGAATATTTACAAAGAGATAGAACACAGAGTCATGCAAGTTCATTTTACATCTTCACTTATGGTACACAAAGCCCCACTGAAAGGGTTGCACAAAAAAGCGTACACCATGTTCTCCGCGAGTTTAACTCAGACTTTAAATCACACCATAGACAGACTCGTTTTCTTACTTGTCCCCAATATTGTTTGGCCAGTGGACCATCACACATTTGGGTCGATGCAATCAGACTTCAGTCTTTGGGAAATCAGCTGTTTTAATTGACAACTGTCTGATCCAATGACATCTATGAGTGCTCATTGGGCGGACCTTAAGACAAAGAAAGAAGCCTATTGGTTTATTTTCGAACTAAAATGCTGTATTTTATGGTAAAGAGGTGATCTAGTGACCTGATGAAGTGTGCAGACTCAACAGTTTCTGGATAGAAAAAATGCTTTTGCTGTGACACCGGTAATAGTTACAGATTAAACTGTAATAGAATAAACTCCTAGTTAACTAGTTCAAATCCGTTAAAGCTTTGGCATCTTCTGCTGTAATTCGATTATAAAGCACGAAAACGGAATATCAAAACAGTTAACTACTGAGAGCAGTTAGTGAGTAGATTTGAAATTTGGTAAATAAAGCTAACTACTTCTTAAAATCTGTGTTTGTGTGTGTGTTTTTGCAATACAATTCCTGTTTCCCCTTATGTATGTATCAATCTCAAAGCTAATGAAAACAGGCAGGAACTGGTCAGCAACCATCAACAGCTGCAGACCAAAAAAAACTTCCCAAGTTCCAGTGTGTTGTGTCAATTGACAGTAGTTTTAAGCTAGTAACGTTTTCCTTCCTTGTGATTTCTGATAATTTTAGATTCTCTCCGGTGCCTTTGAGCTTCTGGTTTTTCCGTCTGTGTGGTCCTGATCCACCACAGCTTTAAGTTTTCCTTTACTACTTTTGCCATTTTCTATTGTCTGGTTGTTTGGACAACCATCTTATTCTTTTTTTTATCTTACTCTTCTTATCTCTGTTTTTACTCACATATTGTGTTTCTGTTTGTTTTCAGATTCCTCCAATGCTTCATTTGTTGGTGTCTTCCCCTCAGTTCCGGTGATGCCTTTTGTTCTACCATCCACGCATGTTTGGTCCTGTCTGTTCGGGTATCATTAAACTGTTAATTGTTAACCTTGCTGTTAAGGTTAACTTGTTGTACTTTATTCGACCAAGTTAGTTTTCTGACGCACTTTAACACAATGTATTTCTCCACCTGAACTTGATTCCTCAAACTCTTGCTCTAAATCCAGTGAATTCTTGAACCTATGAGTCATTTCTGTCAACAAACAACTATCTCTAGTGAGAGAAAAAAACTTAAAGAATCAGCGTTTCGAGTTTCGTATCAAATGTTCTAAATGTTGTTGAATGAAACCACTTTACCTTATTTTTCCATCTCTCTGCAATGAAGTCACTAGTGTGGAGGGTTGAGCAAGAGTTTCTTAATCTAATTTTCAACAAGAGAAAGCACTAGAGAGCAGAAAGAAGGGGTGGATGGTGGCCAACAGTCCGGTGGGAGAGAAGCTGTGTGGTTTCATTGTTTCTAATCAAGTCAGCGTTCTGGTTACTTGGAAACTCTTCAGGTCTCAGCGCAACGTGATTTGTTGTATTAATATTTACTCAAGCGAGACACAACAGCTGCTCATCTAATACTTCTCCTTCACAGATTTAAACTCGGTATCCTCGTATGAAACTGAAAATCAAGACAAAGGAATCCGATTTGTACCATGTTGAGGTTTCTAGAGTGTGTGTGGGGTCGTAAACAAGCAGCAGATCAAATGAACCGAGAGACCAAGCATGTAATGAAGATTTCTGGCAACAAATCACAAATGGATTGTCAAATTTTAATTGATAGACTGATTGAGTTGTGAACAAAGCATTAGTAACTATTGAAAGAAAAGAACTAATACAAGTATAACTATTCATTAAAGGGGTAAGAGGTTACAGTGGTGAATATACAGTATATTATATACAAGACCATGGTGGTATTTCTTCAGCCCTAACAGAAATATATCATACATTTGCTACATATTGCTACCAAAAAATACACATATGTGCATGTGTTTAGGCGATACTATTTTAAAATAAATAAATATAATTGTTAAAACTAAGAAGTGAACAATGTATAGTAAAAACAATCACTGATATATAAATAATACATACATCATTAAGCCATAAGATGGTCTGCAATGTTAAGAATGAGCTGCTGCTAAACAATAGTGTTTTGTTGATCACACGTCTGCAGCTTTTATGAAAAAACACATAAACAAAGAATCCTGAGTTCAGGACAGATCGACAATAAATGTTCTCCGTCTGCTCTGACGTTAATCCTTCAGCGAAAGTTTTTTTCTGTATTAAGTTTTTTTTTAAGCCGTTGATGTTGGATTTCAAGACACGAACATCTGCATTGAGTTTGGGTAAATTATGGTGGTCTGCAGCAAGAGCACAAAGGGACGGCTGTTTGGAGAACACATTTCACTTCCCTTAGATCCATTCTCGTTGTAGTTTCATAAACTCTTGATGAAGTGTAAATGTTTATCCACATATTTGGCATGTGCTTAGTGCTGAGGGAATGAAAGAACCCATATTTATTAGAACTAGGGTTCTGCTTTCTAACAGATACTTCTCACTTAACCTCAGATTTAAGGTGACCACTGGGTCAAAGTGATCCCGAGACAACACAAGGGTTCATTTAAGGATGACTCTGACTACTTATATATATAACATTTGGAATATAATTTGGTTATGAACACTTGTGTTCCATGTGTATGTATATTAAGCCTTTCATGTCTTCACAATATAGAACTGAATAGACACATACTAATGTAAAGAAAATGATCATCTGGCGCACGTGATAATTCTTTAATTTCTATTAAACTCTGCCACTTAGCGACCGACTTACATAGAGTTAAAAAAAGAAGGACAAACAAATCCAAACTAATTTAGGATGGTGCAGTTTCAATAATCCTTCCTGCAGCCTCTTCATGTTTAATGTGGACCATTGTGGATGTACTTTTGTTGGTTTAACAACAGAATGAGTCAATATTTTCTCAGCCTTTTTATATTTTTATTCAGTCCAAATCATTTTAGTCATCCTTTCCTTTGTGTGCTTCTCTTTCAGCTTCTTAAAGTGAACTTTGACCTGCTGTCAAACAACAAATATAGATCACATTCTACCAAGAAAACACTCTTGAAATCCGACTACAAACAACAGTGTTGACTGATACAGCAGAAGCAAAGCTGGAACCTGCTGAGCTGGTGGATTTTCATTTTTCAGCACCACAGTTTGACAGTTCATTTCCTCACAATATCATAGTGACGGAAGCACTGGTTTATTCATATCCAGGGTCAGTCTGAGGGTCTCCTGGTCTTTTATCTTCACACAAATGACATGCACACACTGCAGGAAAGGTTCCTTTATCCCGGGATCTGATTGTCTTTGGCACTCTTGTATTCTTCTTCTCATAAACCTCTTTGGTGTTGAAGTCATCTTTAGATCTTGCTTGTCATTTGAACAAATCAGAGTTTAACTGACAAATGAAATTTAAATTGGGCAGCATGGCAGTCATTTAACAACAGGAGGATAAATCTAGTAGAAGCAACGCGTTATACCCGGATTTCCTATTGTCTACATTTGCTTCAGGTGTGTGTGAATGAGTGGTCGTCTGTCTATATGCTGGACACTTGACTGGTGACCCAGCTGGGCTAGCATTCAGACCACGCAACTGTAAGGTTAGTTTTTTATTTTTAGGTTAGGTTAGGTTAGGTTAGGTTAGGTTAGGTAGAACTTTATTGATTGATGAAATTGTTATTTTCCAATTAGACACAGCAATACAATTATTCATAAAAATAACAATAAGAACAAGAACAAAGAGAAATAAAGAGAAAGAACAAGATGATACAATCTAAGTCTAAAGATACTGTCCCCTGAGATGCTCCTGTACTGCAAACCACGGTGTCAGACGTGATGTCCTTCAGCCTGACATACTGCGGTCGATCAGGAAGATAATCCGAAATCCAGGAGACCAGACCAGGGTCCACATGCATCTTTGTCAATTTGTCCTGGAGCACTCATAACCAAAGGCTAGCAAACAACGACTCTGTCTTTTTCAATTCTTCCAGTTCCAGAGTTCCATAGTGGCACTACCTAGCTATCATTCCAACTGTTACTCTTAACGTAACCACTTCTGCCTCCCACCAGGAGGGTCTGGAATTGTCCTTACTGCTAGCCAAACGGATTTTATCAGAGTCGTTGAATCAGTATTTTTTTTATCTTAGCCAGAGAAACCCATATTTTAACCCAAGCTTGGGTTTACAAATGGGTGCTTACCCACTTGAGATGTTTCTACTAAACGTGTTAAAGTCTTTCATTAAGTGTCTACAATGAATAAGAGTCTTCTTTGTGTATTTCCTTGTGCAGTGTTTTTTTCTGTATTTTAAAATCAGGTGTTTTTCTTTTTTTGTGATAACGATTTTGTGAAAGTTTGTTTTTTATCGGACTGACAAAAAGTACTGTGAAGATAAAGTCAGCGTCTAGCTGTGATTCTAACAAACATGCTAATCAAAGTCGGCTATCAAAGAAATCTGTTGGGAAGCCGAAGGATTATCTTGGGGGAAGTCAAAATTGCTAATATTTTTATCCTTAAAGATCAAATAAAGTAAAAACCCAACACTCCTGACTTACCCACATGTTTCAAATGTCGAAGATGTAAGTAAGTCCCTCATCATGACCATGTTTTGAAGTTGTTATTACTGAAATCTCGATAAACGAGAGGTTACAAGAGTGAATTCCATTAAGACATAATAATGGGCTTCACTCCATCTCCAGCCAGCTGTAATGACATCCACTTTGTTTATACAATGAGTCCCTTAGAGGTTGAGACTTCCAAGATTGATGTGACGAACCTCAATGTTTGACCAATCACAGCGAGTGGGTGTGGTTATGGTAAACAAGAGAGAGTTTTTTCAGTGGGCGGGGCTTAAGCATATTTAAACATATTCTAATGTAAATATTTAAATGAAAAGATAGTTTGTATACATACTGATGATACAATAGAGTTCAACATCAATTTAAGACACACTTAAATCAACACATTAATGGCCTATAATTAGCCAATAACTAGTAAGGGTTTAAAGGGAGCTGATGCTTTATCATCATACAGTTAGAAAGTCTACTAGATGATTCCAGGTTTTAATTTAGTAGATCACAGCCAACAATATCAAGCAGAGAGTCCCATCTTGTGGCCTTTCAAAATAAAGACACTGTATCATGATACAACCCAGTGTCAAGTGAGTGTCAACCCATCTAATAAACTAATAATAACTAATCATAATGAAATATTGTACTTCAGAATTATGACTGCATAAATATGCTAAACAATAGAACAACATATAGATGGTAAAACGTATATTGAAGGTGACCCAATGTATCATTATTTACTCCTCACTCACAAGTTTGTTCAGGTCATTCTGGGTGAATATGAAAAAAGTTCTTAGAAAAAAATATCCGTTTTTTTCCCCATTTGTACAATTATGGTTCCAGAAGATTCATTGAAATGTCTACCTCAGTTTGATTATGATTCATACTTTGAAGTCAAAGTATATGTGTGAGGATGAAAAACAGCCCGGAGACTTCGCTGATTGCACAAAGTCCGGCTCACTGCGTTTGTCCTCATAACCAAAATGGCGAAGAAGTGCGACTCCTGATAAGGCTTATCTTCTCAGTGATTAAGTCCCGTAATCGCTCAGATTGAGGATCACATGTTGGATTCCAGAGATAATGGGCTGTTTATAGCAGACGCCAGGAGTGTTTTTTCACTTTTACACCACAGGCACACAGAAGCCATCATGATTAGCAAAAAAAAAAAAAAGGATTGCAAACATCTGTTCTTGTTAAATTACAAATCAGTTTTATTGATTTGCGGCTGAAGGCGCATTCCTTCACAGTTAAGAAGAGAAATAAAAAGTTTTTTAAGCAGCTCACTAGTGCAGGTAGTTGGTACTCTTTTCACTACTCTTGAGTTTACCAGGAGTGGAGCGAGAAGAGAATTTAAATGAAACAGGACCCCTCAGTAGTCAAGTCAGCCAGTTCTGGGAGCTTTTGTGTGATTTATAGAGGATTCAGTATGGGCCAACGTCTGCAAAACGGGTAGGGGGTCCTCAGCTTCATGAACTCCGAGTGCATGTGCATGGATTAGGTGAAGTGAGAGTGCCATAAATTAGGCACGGGGGCTTTCCTTCACTCCAGCCTTGCAGTCGGTGTAATGGGATAACATAGGGAGCTGGTGGTTTCAATTATGGAGACCAGCCTAGGTGATCTCATTCCTGAACCACCGACCCTCCTGCATGTGACTCCAAAAAAAGGACTAATACATAAGAAATAGTGACATATAAAGTCTGATCTGCTCCAGAAAGATTGAAAAAAAAAAAAAATACTATTAGAGCAAACGTTTCGAATGCTGGTTGTCATAGCAATTGTGCTGTCCTTCTCCCTGTGCCCCTTGGAAAATTGTGCTACCGAATTTTCATTATCATTTCCTGTTTTTTTAGTTTGAATGAAAACCAAGTGTATTTTTTAATTTGTCCTTTTTGAAATTGGTCTTTTCATTCGTCTACACTCGATCGATTTTCATTATAGAGTAGGAGCCTTCATGAATTGTTGTGTATCCGTTTTATTTCCCTGTTTCGGTACAAGCTGAAGTTAAGTCTTTTTTAATCCGGTTAAAAAAGAACCTCTATTTAAAGTTACACATTACACACAACTTACTTATATCTTAATGTTTAGTGCTGCTTCTTTCTGTTTAGTGAAATGAATATGTTGGCGTTTTTTGTCATAATATCAGATCTGGATCTTAGGTATGAAAAAAAGGAACTACAGGCAGGCAGTATTATTATGAAGAGATGTCCATCAGTAAATCACGAAGTATACACTTATAAGCTGTCATTTTGGGCTTAACAAAGATGAGAACAATAGTCAGTAGAAAGAGAGAGACGAGCCTTCTCTCTAAACAGTTTGTCTCGCTGGCTTTTCTAGCTGCACACACAGCCTTCTCTCTGTTACGTCTTAAGTGTAGATAAACTTTAGCACAAATGGGAATGTCAGGCCATCCCTCACCCCTCACCATTGATCATGGCGCTCCTTATAACATTTGGCTAAGTAACACTTTATTTTATAGATGTTTTAACATATTTTTTTGTTTCACTTTGTGAATCAAAACTAAACCACACCATGAATGTGAAAGAACTTTGGTGAAATAGTAACTGTCAAAAGTAATCTCATTTCATCAACTTTTTTCAGGATATAAATTGAGATTTATAGGCTTTTGAATGAAAAGAAGGGATTTTACAGACCATCAAATGAGCAGGATATGGTTCTTTAAGTAGTAATTTTATCTAGTTAATTCAAGTTCAAGTTAAAAATCAGTTAAAAGTTGCTACAAGTTTAAAGATGTTCCCTGTTCTCCATGTTTCTTACGTGTCAGACTGTTCATTAGTCTGCAGATTTTAATCTATATATCTATTTTAGTGCTGCTTTTGGATTAAACAAACATGTACCTCTCAATTAAAGGAATTTCACAAGGAATCAACAGGAATAAACAGGGCTGACTCATGGAAGTGAGAAACAACAGAAACGGTTGACCATTATGTAAATGTAATTTATGTCTACAAAAACAACTGTCGGTTGAAAAGAGGATAAAAACTCATGAATAAATTCCTTTTTTAAGCCAACTGAAGTTTAGTTGGCAACCAGAAAAAAGGCGGAAGATTAAACACACACAGTATTATTTAAACATCCTCTTGTCACATTTAATGTAAACATATGTCAATGGGACTTGCTGTGCAGGGAGTCAATGTGCAGTAAGAAGAACTCAAAGGTTAGTCCAAAACTACAACATAGAAGTGCACGGCAGCTCATGTTGTCATAGCCAGCAAAGGATTTACTGCTCAAAGGTCTACACATGGTTGTCGAGGTGGTCCGGGAAAGGGTCTTAATCTCAATACTGTCAATTTTAAGGGATTTCAAGAAAGGTTTAGTGGTCGAGGGCAAGTCAGCAGCACATAATATCTGTTGAAGCACACAAATAATGTTTTTGGCTTCATCATTGTGAGCCTCAGCACTGACTTCCAATGATGTTTGTGTTGATAATTCTCTCAAAAGTAGATTCTTGTTGTAAAGCGAAAGACTTTCCAACATTAACTGTTGATTACTTACTTAAAGAGAAAGTAGGGAAGGCTTAAAATGTAAGACTTAAGGGCAGAAAACAGAATATTCGAGTGAAATAATATTTTTTCTTAAATGCAGAGGGCAGGGGAGTTTACTTTGTCTACAATTTCTCATCGTCTTGTTTTCCTGAAAATGGCAGGAAACTGTGATTTCCGTAAATTCTTCCAAAAGTGATGTCCAGTTAACGACCCCTAACCTCTTGTCCAGTGTCCTGAACTCTGGGACAGGAATTTATTGTTTGCATGGAAAAGAAAACACTGGCAGCAAAGAAGCGATGTGGTAAGAAAAACATAAAGTCAGGGTAAATCCTTTCAAAGGTTTATTGACATTCTTATGTTTGCCTTATTGAATTTTCAAGGTTAATTTAAAGAAACTGTTTACTTCCACAGTCAAAGATATATATATTTTTTTCTGCCATGCACTTCAGATAAATAAATGGCATTGAGAGGAAGTAATATCTCACAAAGGTAAATGCAACCTTCAGTCTGGAGGATATACTTCGAATAACAGTGCAGTTGTTTTTATATAGAGCCAATTAAAGTCTTGTTGCAGAGAAAACTTTATAATATGAAAGTCAATGTTTTGTTTTTCATTAGTTTTTAGATTCATTATTTCTCTATGTTTAATGAAGTTTAATTACACACTATTAAGTCTGATGACTCATTATTTAGCATTGCATTTACACTGGTCCCTCTAACAGCCCGTATTGCTTTAAGTAAGTAAGTAAGTAAGTAAATTATATTTGTAAGGCGCTTTTCCAGACCAGGGTCACAAAGCGCTTTAACAATCAAAACAAAACTCAATAAAATATACTTTAAAGATCAAGATAACACCAAGAACAACACAGGAGTCTGAGTCAGAAAATCACGGAAAATGTAAAAAAAAGAAATTAGGCTAGAATTTAGCTTTAAAACCAAAGATTTTTAGACTTTAAGCTACGACATGCAAACTGCAAAACTCTTATTTATATAAGTTTTCTTGACTTTCAACTTTAGAACATGTTTTCAGAATATAAAAAATAATAATAATAATAATTTTATTCATAAGGGACCTTTCAAAACACACTAGGACAACATACAGACATATTTTAAAACAACATTAAATAAGGCAACAGCAAGACTGTAGTTTCAAAGTTAAGAGATGTACTACAAGTTAAAAACGTTTTTTAAAGAGAAAAAAAAAAATATGCAAGAATTACAGTGAATAAGCCTGTTTAAAAAGTGATGTTTTTAGTTGAGCTTTATAAAAACAGTTAGTGTGGTAATGTTCCAATGTCAGGTGGGAGGGTGTTCCAGAGGAGAATATAAAACAATAACTTCGGTTTGGCAGACAAATGATTAAAAGAAACAAGAAATTCAATATTTTTGGAAAATAGAAATTAAAGTTTTTTAATTGAATTGATCTTAAAGTAAAAACTAGATTAATTTATTTTTTAAATAAAATCCAGAAAATCTATACAATTGCCACAAACATGTATTAAATGTCTACATAGCAATTGTGTTAAGTCACATTATATCAATAATGCCCAAGTAAAATACACAAAACACTTGTATTCACGTGCAAAACACCAAAAGCTGTAACTAGAAATTCTAATAAGGTTACCAAAATCCCACTAACGTTACTACAGTAAGGTTCCACCATTGCATCAGACAATTAAAATACATACAAACAGATATAGTTATTGGTCATGCAATGCATGCTGGGATGCTCCAACATATTTACTTCAAGCAGAAACCAATTTATTAGAAAAAATATTATTTCAAACCCTAGATACTACTAAACTACTACGAAAATACTGAAATACTAGAGACTACTTAAACAACAGGATAATAAAAGTACATTACACATTAAAACCAGAGGGACTTTAATTAACACATATTATTTGTATTATTATTACTTACTTTGTTCATAAAAAAAACATACATTTGTGAAGAAAAATTGACCAGTCCATTAAAAATGTTGGTCAAGTAAACACAAGACAGACATATTTTTGGACACTTCTTTGCACAGGTTAAGAGCGACAATGACTGCGAGATCAACACAGGTAATATTAAAATATGACATAAACATTAATTTGCTAAATAAGTAGCACGTCTGCATTTTTTCAAAATCCCCCAAATCCCATGAACAAAAACAGATCATTTGCTCAACGACTTCACCTAAACATTCTAGGGATGACGATGACGAGGATGATGATGATGATGATGATGGATGCTTGAAGATGCTGCGAGTGCTTGGAATGTGAGGTTGAAAGGGGGTTTAAAGCGTCTGAAAGGAAGACGACGTTGTAAAGAAACAGCTTGGCGCGGCTGTAAGACTTGACTGAGCTGGCAAACATCACTAGTGCCGTTGTGTCCCACATCCTTACCTCGACACACATGTCCACACGTGTTCTGCAGCTGTGACCGCGGCTCTGCGTGTCACAAAGACAAACACCGTAGAATTCCGTTTCTTCTCCTCCCAACAGACTCCTCGCCGGAGTGTTGTGAGCTCAAGTAAACATTTACAGCACGGATGTGATGCGAGGAATGTGTAGACTTGCCCTCAAACTCTCCTTGTCTGTTGAGAAAACAAACCCCTCTGTCACCGTGCCAACAAAGAGCAGCATGCTTTATGGCTTTGAAAAAAATAATTGCTTCTCTGAAATCACCCTGGTGGGATGTCACAGTGATTCATGTCTTTAAACATGTTTAGTCCCACGTCTTTATATATAATCACATCACCAATGTCATTTGCATTCAATCGCTCGTATGTTTTAAAGATACCCTTCGCTGTCGCTCAGATGAGAGCGGCTCTTCTGGAACTTACCTGTGTTTTACCGCAAGTTTTGTTTTAGGTCAGATGCTCATTAAAGTTACATGTCGCTTCTGAGTCAGACTTTAATGTGACACGTGCGTACTCAGCGACACTTGGCTGTTTCGAGCCATCAAATATTTGCTCTACTTTTTAGTTTATAGCATTTTCCACATCATAATAAGAACTACCAGAAGCTTTCTTGTTCATAATCATCACCTTTTTTTAGTTTTACTGTTTTGGGTTTTGCACATTGGACCAGTTTAATTTCTGCATTATCTTTACAGACCCAACTACAGATGCAAAAAGCAAATGTTAGGTAAATGCAAATACATCTCAACATAACGCTGAATCAGCAGGAGCTCTAGGCTGGTTTCCCTGCGACAAAATGTTTTACTCATTTTTACAGGTTTAATTTCTGAGAAAACTTGTGTATTAACATTTTGAAATGTTAAGCACATGCTAAGATGTAGTGATGGTCTGATGAAGCTTCATGTAGCAGTGTAATTATTCTCAGAGTCCACTAGATGGCGGTGTCTGCACTATTTTCCTTTGTTTTGAACAACTGTTCAAATTCTGTTCCAATGAAACATCACATCATTTTTAAACTGATGGCGCCACCTACTGAGCACTAAACATCATAACACTGATTCATGCTTCAACAGACCATCACTACTAATATGACTTTAGAGAAAACATTAACCAGTAAGACAATCATAATCAATACAAAAGAAGTTAAGTCATTTATTTTCTCTTGCGTGTATTGCAAATTGGTACCAGTCGGGAAAGACCGATTAGGCCATCAGTTTAAAAATTATGTGATGTTTCATTAGAACAGTTTTTAAAAACAAAGGAAAATAGTGCAGAGACCGCCATCTAGTGGACTCTGAAAATAATGACACTGCTTCATGAAGCTTCATCAGACCATCACTGATTACAGATAGAGAAAGAAACAAATTCAACACAAAACCAGCAAAAAGTAAATTGTCTGGGGCCTAGAAACCCAAAAACCACCTTCAGTTGATTTTATAGACAAAGCTATAAATCTTAAGATTTAAAATGTTCAAAGATTTAAGGCAACTTCTTAAGTCCAACCAAACATTTCCAAACAGCAATAGATCACTTTCCCATCACATGAACCGGATATGGTCGAAGAATCAAGGCACTGCTTCATGAAGCTTCAACAGACCATCACTACTGATTTTACCCGATCCATGGACTTGAGTTAGAAAATAAAAAGCAAGCAAAGAAACATCTGTACTCGATAAGTTACAGGTAAAAAGACTTTGCACAATGCTCTTGCTATTGGTGCGTCAACACATTTGAGGAACATACAACAAACATTTACAAAAAAATAAACAACTATCACCGTGGTAGACAGTTGTGCTGTACTATTAAATGTATATTTTACCTAAAAAACAAGACAAGATAAGACATTCTTTTCCTTCTGGAAAGGGGGCGGAGCTTCCTGACGACTACCAGACCGAGTACGATGTTCTTTTATTCATCACATTCAATGTTTAATAAGTATTAAATCATTATTTTGCTTTTTTTTGTGGTTGTTCGCCTTGTGTTATACTGCGGTCGAGACAGGGCCTTGGAAATAATCTTTGTTCTGTTCTTAGTGAGTGTGAGTAAAAAAAATGGTTTGATGTCAGAAAATTATTAAGAGAATTAAGAGATAGTTTTGTATCTGTCTCACCATTTATCCATTCTAAATATTTTAATTATTGATAGTGTCACCAGAGGCATATAGTAATATCTGAATCACTTAAAAAGGACTTGATCTTCTTACTTCTTCTTATCTTCTTCTCACATAATGGTGAATGTAATCTTTTTAACAAGCTTGAACTGAGGTAATAAAGGTCACGGTCTTAACAACGTTTGGAGTCGAAAAAAAAGACATCCCACTGAACTAGATGACATGCCAGCCGGTTCCAATCAATGTCAAGAAAGTAATCAGCGCTTGATAAGACGTTATGCCCCTCGTATTGATCCGGCTCCTGCATCGAGTCCTGTGAATGAGCGGACTTCGATTTCCTGGTGAGGTTAAACACGGACTGCAACCAGAGAGTGAATTTGCTCTGACAACAGGAAGGACACGACGCAGAGCGAGAGCTGCCTCACATCTTCACAGGAATGACAGTTTGCTCACATCCAGCTCTCTTTTGTGTTTATTCTTTTTCTCTCTTAGGAGCGCCGATGTCGGAATATTTTTAACTGTTTCACAATTTTAATGAGGGAGATAAATGGAAAGGATGAGTCAATGTATCATCTCTTGACACATCCACTGCCAAATATTTGTGGAGCTTTTGTAGTCCATCACTAAAAACTAAAATAATAGAATTCACCAAACAGACTACTTATTAATCTTGTCTGCCAGCCAAAGTATTACCTTTCCATCTATTCCCAGGTCCTTCAAATGGCACCACCTCTAGCCACCCCCCTCTTGGACCTTGTTATAACCGATGTCTCCCTTGATTTGGTGTCGGAAACTCAATAATAGTAATAATAGGGACTCTGCTAAATCCACACCAACACTAAATGCGTCTTTTCATTAAAGGTTTTCCTTGTCACTTTAATAAAATAAACTCTAATTCTAGAGTTGGTTTTTCGATGTATTATCCTTGTAGTTTTTTATGAAAAGCCACCTAGAGAAGGTAACTAACTACAAGTGTCACGCTTTAAGTGTGACAGTCTCGCAATTTGAGCCATTCTCACACCACATGCCACACATTTCTCACTCTTATATTTAACAATTTATACTATTTGATTTTGTTCTTATTGATAAAAAAGGAAAGTTTGTTACTCAGCGTAATTCTAGCCAATCAGGGAAGGAGCCATGCAAGATGAACCAATCAGACATAAGGAGTATTGGTGTCTCTATCTTTCAAAACAAAAGAATATGTGGTCGGATTGTCCTAGCTTGACAACATTTGAACACAACAGTGCTGACATACTGCACGTTTGTTATTCATTTATTTGCATTTTATTAGATTTTCACTTTTATGCTTCTTTCATTGTGGTTTTATTATGTTTCGTTACTTCCTGTTTTCTCCCTTCCTCCCTCATGAGCCTGACTAATGGAACACGGCTGGAGCTGATCATCTTTATCAGACCATCGCTACTGATTTTTCTTAAATTGTACTTCCTTATTTTCCTTGTCTGCTTGAGATCTTTTCCCCTCACTTGCATTAGGTTTCCGCTCTATTCAGACCGTTACATTCACCTAGTTTATATGCTTCAATCAATATTCAATGAATATTTTCCATGAGTTACAATCATTGACTGCCATAGATTAGTGATGGTTTGATGAACCTTCATGAAGCAGTGTCATGTTGTTTAGAAGTCAGTAGGTGACCGCCATCTAGTGGACTCTGAAAATAATGACACTGCTTCATGAAGCTTCATCAGAACATCACTACCATAGATCTCTCCTAGGGTACGTGATATGTATATGCAATTGTCAATTTTATGTAATTGTCAAATGTATTTAGTTATCAAAGATACCAGATTTATGATGCTATGAATTATTAATTCAGTGGCGGGCCGTCAGGGCCAGCAAGGCCTTCTCTGCAGGCCTAAACAAAATGAGAAAATAAATTCAATTTTTTAATAAAAAAATAAACTTTTTATTGTTTATTTTTCATAAATATGTATTAAATTATTCCTCATTGTCTTTTCTCTTCATTTCATTTCTTTCCTCTTGCTTGCACTCCTTACAATGGCAGCCGAAGGATTGTGTTAACCAATCAGATTCGATTTGGTGACACAACGTCAGCGTTTTGGAAGCTAACCACGTCACGGCTTCCATCCCGCTGAATGCGTTGAGCTCGTTGAACACGTGACACATTCATGTCCTCTGATTGGATAGCACTGAGACTGTCACATGGAGGTGAAACGTTGATTTGGGTTAATTTAACCGTTAGTTTTTCAACACACAATGGCTGAAGAGCTTTATCTGGTCGCGGATATACTTGCAAAGCAATTTTCAGGAAGCACTTTTCAAGAAAAGCTGGACGTTGTTAAGAAAGTTAAGACGAGTCTTTCACAAGCCTCAAATGATTTATTTATTTCCTCCATGAACTACGTGAGTAAATAATTTTTTTTAAATAATGTTGCGCTTTATGAGATCAATAGTGGTGTGTGTGTGTCGCTGAAGCGCGTAGAGTGAGTTTGTGTATGTATGTGTATGTGTATGTGTGTGTGTCGCTGAAGCTCGTAGTGAGTTTGTATACGTGTGTGTACGTGTGTGTGTGTGTTTTTGATATAATGCACTGTACAAATGTTCATTTGATGATGAATGTCCTATAACAGCACACGCTCAGATCCCTGTGGTGTATAAAGAACCTTAAAGTAGTTATTGAGAGGTGGATTCATTCAAACGTGCGCTACTGAAGGCCTATGTGTGAAATGCACGGCCCGCCACTGCATTAATTATTACCAAGTTAGAGAATATTGACTACTATACCACAAAATATCATTAAAATACAATTTAATTGATTTATAGAGAAATTAATAACTATCTAGCATGGAGTTGAGGGCAGCAGTCTTGTAAAATGTATGGATATAAAAAAGGGCAAAAAAACAAACATTTCTCCATGTCACGATACTCAAATCTCGCTCTTTTCATCCTCTGAAACTTGAAAGACCTGTAACTACAATGTCACTGTTGCTGCCATTTAAATTCCCCCCTCTAAGCACTTCACTGATTTAAGGAAGGTCAGACTTCAGAGAGGCTTCGGGCTCTGTTTTTTGCCAACCCACGTAGAACCAAACTGATTGGTCAATTTGGCCCCTCACTCCCGATTACTACATAATCACAAAGTCCCGAGTTGGTCTTAATGAAGATGGATGATTCTGAGAAGTCATGTGATAATCTGTAGACGTTCACCAAGAAGAATTGGTTTTATTTAAGGTGGAGAGAAGGTAGTGATGGTCGGATGAAGCTTCATCAAGAAGTGTCACGTCTACAGGTCAGTATGTGGCGCCAGTTTAAAAATGTCATTAGAAAAGTTGTTCAAAACTAAGAAAAATAGTACAGAGACTGCCATCTAGTGGGCTCTGAAAATAATGACACTGCTTCATGAAGTGCTAATAAAAGGGTTTTCCCTTCTTTTATCCATTGTGAATTGAGAATTATGTGTTATTTATAGCAAAATCACTGAATTTGTAAAAAAAAAAAAAAAAAGTCTGCGGGAAAAAAGTGATACTGACGATCAAATGGAATTAAACATCGGATGCCAAATAAAACATTAGTAAATAAAAATAATTTGAGACTCATAAAGGGTTATTTATATAAACCTTAACAAATGTAATTGTTAGTTTTTGAAAAGAAAAATATGTCTAGAGCACACCTTAAGCTGATATCTCACCCAAAGTTTTACCAAATTTTCTACTCACCTATGTTCAATGCTGATATTGTGAGCTACTGTCTACACTGGGAGCTCTTGTGATAGTGTTATCTGTCTGTGTAGCATGTTAGCCTACTAGCTTCTGTTGAGATCAAAATTAAAATATAGACTTTTTTAATTTCTCTCGTCACAGATAGAGGGAAATTACGGAAAAGCAGCATGAAGGTGTTTTAAAGTGTTTTTAAGTGAGTATTTTGAATTTTGATTTTGGGTGAACTCACACTGCTACCTTTGAGTCAAAAGGTAGTTGCATTATTTCCTTTTTTATTTGTTTAAAGATACTTTATTTCTCTACAAAATTATATTTTTTCACAGTAGAGGAGTTTTATATTGTAAACTAGTCATGAACATAGAAAAATATCAATAATTATTTCCCTCCCTGATGCTGGGATGAGTTTATTTCTTCACAGAGAACATAAATTGTGCGAGAAAGCCAATGAGATTGACATTTTTCTCTCTGGCTGAACACTGAGCTGTCCTGAGAGCCGCTCCATATGTTTTAAATCGTTTCTGTAAAAATCCCTATCTTGCTGTTTCAAGACCCTTTTCACCTCATTAGCTCTGTCCCACATGGATTGCGACACCATGACAACAGACCTCAGAAAAATGTCCGTATGTCCCTCCTGAGGTGAGTCTGGTCCTCTCATCTGTGGGATTGAAGAGGGGAGAAAAAAATCTTGTTTTGAGTGTCAGCAGTTTATGGTTTAGGGGAATGTTATGCTTCTTTGAGGGTTCAGAAGCAGATCAAAGGTCCATAGGAGGGCAATGGATTTGTTGCTATCTTCACCTGACATACACGGGTGCTGGTCTCCCCGACTGGTCTGGGTTTGATATGCAGCCCAATAAGCTGGGGGGCGAGCAGGCTTTTGACCCAACAGATTTGGGAAAAGTTGTCTGGAGGAGGCTGGAGATTTAGAGAAATGATATACGAGGGAAAAGGATCAGAAGAGAGAATTTTATCTGAGCCGCCTCGCAGCACTGAGGGACTCCCACTGGTCCATGTCATTTCTTTATCTCTCTTTTAAAATCTCTGATCTTTTCTTCTTAAGCCCAGGTATCGTTGCTTCGTCTCGATACCGTTTCTATTTTGCAGTAGGAGGTAGAAGCGAGGGTCTTTCCGTTTGGATCCTCCTGCTGAGTACGTGTCCACAGACGTCTCATCAGATTTCCTCAAACTGACTGACCACGAAATAGTCACGGCTCCTCCTCCCTCCCTCTGTGATCACTGTCACCATCTTCCTCCTCATTATCACAATCATCATCACACCATGAATACCATCATCAATGTGTTTTCAAAATATGTGCCTTTATTAAAAAAAACTGTGCTTTGTGATTGTCATTTATGTTTGACCTCATTCCAGTGACACAGTCACGGGATATCCAACATCATCCAGGAATAACAGGAACAAGGAAGTGCTTGAAATTCAACGGAAAAAAGATGTATTAATCAATCTTGTCATTATATATGGTTATGTTACTCAAGAAGAAGAATTAGAAGTCGATAGTTTAAGTGGTTAAGGTTTTTTATAAGAAGTGGAAATGGAATAGATCAAGAATAAAAAAAAAGGATTTTAAAAGTACACAAGTAGGACAGTAAACACACAGTAAAGGAGGCTGAACCCAAGGGTTGAGTGCAGAGAAAATGGAAAAGCTGTTCAAAAGAGGTAATAGTAGTTGCTGATGGTAGATGACAATACAATATAATAGGTTCAATTAAAAATGTCTTAAGATGATGGTAACAGGTGAAAAGGTTCAGATAATCATAGAAAATATAAAATTAAAGACATTTAAACTTTTTAAATATCAAAAATATACTTTTAAAAATAATAAATGTGTCACTTGTGTCCGTCTCCAAAATAAATACATATATTTTATGTTGAAATATTAGCAGCTATAGAGGGTGCATAGTTCTGTTTGTTTCTCTCGTCTGACTTTCTGTGATGTCAGCCAATAAGATCTCTTCTATATTTAACAAATGTTTGAGGCTACAATTCACAACAAAACAATGAAAGTCGAGTATGTATTTTGCGATGATGTACAACCATAACTATTACTGTAAAGAGGGTGTTATGAACACCTCAAAGTTCCAGGTACAATAGATACAACAGAACTTATGTATCTTGACACTGTGGTTGTGTAGAACTGGATACCATCCTTTACTTTTTGAAACTCAAAATAAATGAAACGAAGAAAACTTATTAAGAAGATACAACCAACAAGAAGTTTTGTTGTTGTTAGAATGACATATTTAAGCGTCTTAAGCACAAACAAGAAGTTACCTACAAAAAAGAGAAGAGAATTCTAATATTCAGGACATGTTCTTTAATCTGTCAAGATGAAAGAGGGCGTCAGTTTTCAGCCATTTATGTTTTTTGACAGCAAATACATCTGCGATACAACCACTGTTCTTGCTTTCTTTGTGTCGCAGCCTTTTCATAAAATGTAATTTCCTGTCATAGGTGCACATGTTCTGGCTTCGATTTCGTAATACTCCAAAACATCAAATGGTTTTCAAGGTTTGTTTTGTCTTTATGTTCAGTAGGAATGGAGCAAATTTGCTATGATGCTCGGTGACACAGCAGTGTATAAGATAGATAAACAAATGATACAATTCAATAAACAATAATGTGTCTAGACTCTAGAGAGCTACAGATTACTAATGGATGACATTCACAGCAGATGGAAAGACGCTCTTGATGCTCCTCACACTCTTCCCAGATGGAACAGGATGAAAGAGGGTCAGAGTGATCGAGACATGTATTACCTGAACACATTGTTCAATTTTTTCAATTGATATATCTTGCGTTAAACCAATCAATGTGTAACATACATCATATATTTGAATATCAGAAATTAAATCTCATGTTCCCGACACAAGAAAAGTAAAATTAAAATTAAGTTTTTTGTTAATGAAGCATGTTTGTTGTAACGTTATTGAGATACTTTTACAAAGAGGATTACAAAAGAGCTTCCTCAAAATATAACAAAACACAATGTCTTAACACTTGCACGACTAAAAGCCCACAAAGTCGTAAAGCTGTCGAGATCCAACCACCAGTTTGTCTCTCACGCTTGAATATTCGACACATGCCTAACCTGAGGAATCGGCTCTAACACCATCAGCGGTGATGAAATACGGTGCAAAGACTTTGGTACCAAAACCAAATTGATTTCTGGGAGCTTCAGTCGATGAACAATGGACAAGAAGTAGCAAATTAGCCATCTGTTCCTCCCTCGGCTCACTTCCATCTGCCATCCTAGTTTGATGTGGAAATTTATATTCGTCATCTGTGGTAGATTTCTCATGTCAAGTTTGGTAGAGAGGGAAACCTGTTTTGCATTTCCCGATAGCCACAAATTATGTTAAAACACTGTAATTCAAACGGAATGTAGTTTGAATGCTACGAGTATCAGACATTTTGGGCAGCTTGTGATCTTTTCTCTTAATCACTGTAATTGAATTGAATCAATTGAATCACTCCTGGACATTCAACTGAGAAGAGTCATCGGATAGCACAGGTAACATTTGGTTGCCTACGTTCCTTTAAGTTTTTTATTATTGCTTATTAAAATTAAAATCTCATCGGTATGTGTATGTTTGTACAAAAACTCTTTATTGGAAAATGAACTTAAGCCCCGCCCACTGAAAACACTTTTATTTTTCCTTTAGATGAAATCTTGTTTACCATAACCACACCCACTCTACTGAGATTGGTCAAACATCGAGGTTTGTCATGCAGCGTCATCAATCCTGGAAGTCAACACTCCAAGGGACTCATTGTATAAAAAAGCAAGGCGTGATTAAAGCTGGCTGAAGGAGTGAAGGCCAGAAACCAAAACACTCTGCCTCCAACTAAGCCTATTGGTCATTGGCTCAGTCTCACGACATGTTCACTGACCCATGACTAAGACATTTTTATTTCCTTGATTTTCTGGAACTCCTGTGTTATTTTCAGTGTTATCTTGACCTTTAAAGTATATATTTTATTGAGTATTGTTTTGATTGTTTAAGCGCTTTGTGACCCTGGTCTGGAAAAGCGCTCTATAAATATGAATTACTTACTTACTTACTTCTAAAACAATGAACCACTACGAATATAATGAATCTTTGGATCAGTATATAAAAATGTTGACGTTACAGATGAGGGTATTAGAGGATGTGTTGAAGCCCTTACAAGTTTCTGATTTTCTACTAGTATGAAAGTGTTTATTGTGTTATGTGCAGGGTGTGTCCTGATTTTGTCATCACTGAAAACTGATTCAGAGTCACACATTCTGAAACGACCCACACAGCTGTCCACATGGGAGCCTACAGATGTATTGTTAAACTTTGATCCAATCTGACAATGAGAAAAAATAATTAACTGCGTCCTGCGTTGTATAAACAGTGTCTCAATTATCTTCATAAGAAGCAACACAAGCCAGTTTCAAATAATTTCCTGGCTCCACCGCAAGAGACGTTTTATTTTAAATATTTATCATATTTGTATCTTTTATTACATCCATGAACATTTCCCCTCATGGCCAAGCAAGAAATGATAAAGTTCGACAAAGTAAAAATGTGGCACTAAAAGCTGAATGAAGCCGCAGCAGCCATAAGTGATCTGAGGAAAAAAGAAGGAACATTCTGTTACAGCATGTTTTCACAGCATCTGTCGTCTCCTGACAATTACCATAACAATTACAAGACGGAAACGACAGCCAGGTAAGACCGGAGCATGTTTCTCTGAACGATAAATGGATGATGTATCATTTACGATTCTGCTGCTGTGGAGGCGAAGGCGGTACAAACAGGAGGGGGAGTCTGTGAGATGAGAGGCTGCGGTGTGGCAAACACCCTGGTAGTAACAATGTGAGAAAAGCCTCACACCCCAGTGTATTCATTTGCTGGTCTATATCTGAGCTGGACATTGTGTTACGCTCAGAGCTCATACATGACAAATGGAAGCTTAAAACACGCCCATCATTACGAATGCTATTATGAAACAGCAGATTCCATGCATAAGATGGTATATTGTTTTTTTTTACGAGCCACAGCTCTGGTTGGTGTGATTAAAGGGGTGTTAGACGATTTTATATCACGTAAATAATTGCTGCCTTATTTATATTGCTTCTTTCTGGAAGGAGCTGCACCTGGAGAATAAAGCAGTGAGATATTGAACGCTGTTGTGATTGTGGACATAAATCATTATGATTACAATATGAGGTTTTTATTGTGTACTGGTGATTTGCAGATGCACACAAATATATTCCATTGAAGTGAAAGAAAAGCGGCGTGTGTTATTACAGGACCCATGAAAACTATCGAATTCATCAATGTTGAGGACCAGCCGAAGATACAAACCCCCCAAAATAATAATACTAATTTAGTTATAAATATTGTTTGTCCTTTAAATATTATTACATGGACTGAAAAGGGCGCTAGCATTTATCAGACGATCATGACAGGGCCAACGATGTAACTTGCTTGATATTTGTGCCAATGCTAGTTTAAATCATTCCTTAGAATGAGACGAAGAACATGAGCCTATTTAAGCTATTAAGCACTAAAATGAGGGAGTTTTTAGCACACAGCCATTTACGGCCTTTTAGTTTTTTTCTTGGACAAACAAAAACAGGGACACAGAGCAGTCCTTGGCAGTCATTTTGATTCCAAGAACAGGTAAGGACTTGTAGGACCTCTGTAGCACCTGTAAGAGGGAAACAAGCTGACTCAAATTCCTTTTTTAAATAGAGATCTGGGTATTTAAATTTAGCAGCCATCTATAAGTGGAGTTCTCACACAAAAACAAATGCACTTTTACATATATTAAAGGAAATGTATGTATTAGTGCTCTCAAGATTTTTAGACAACCTCAATAGCTGAGGATAGTCCTGAACTTTATGATTTAAATTTCTAATTGTATTTGTGATCGGTAATTACATGGGGGCTACTATGTTTGTCACTGTGTTCTCTTGGCGTTTTTAAATTGTGAATTGTGTTTAAATTTGAATGTATTTTAACAGTGTATTGTTTTGTTGTTAAAGTGCTGCGTGACCATGGTCTGCAAAATATAAATCCAATACATATACAAATATAAATTACTTACTTATTATTGCGTTTTATTTGTGTCTCTTTGTTGAGCGTGCAGTAAGACATTTTGAGCACCTTAGAATATGTTTTGCACGCATGTAAGTGATACTTTGCATTTTATTTTTACTCGAGCGAAAAATAAAGTGGTTTGAGCAAACAAAAATCTATTTTACGTTTTACAATAAATCTCACTTTGCGCACGATTTTTCTGCTTTACGAGTGCTCAACTTCATCTCCCTGCGATTTTCTTTTTGCAAACTATCACTTACATGCGCGCAAAACATATTCTAAGGTGCTCAAAATACTGCACGCTCAACAAAGAGACACAAATAAAACGCCATAACTTATTTACTTAGATAAAAATATTTGGGATGCACAGAATTATGAGCTACTGAAAACTTTTGGCGGGAAAATTGTCTAAAATATAAAAAAAAAATTGGCTGAAACACTTTATTAAGTAAACGTACACGGCTGAAACAGGAAGTTGTGATCATTTGTTTTATTTCTTTGAAAAAACGTGAACGCTGATCTCTAGTTTAGAAGCAGATTCCTGTGGCCTTCTTGCATTTTCTCACGTTCATAAGTCAACACAGTACACTTAGGAGATAAAGACTTAAAGAAACACAATGTTACTGCACAGCTTGTCACATGAGAATATACATTCAATGACTTAACTGTATATTATGCACTTGTATGAACTAAACAACAAAACACATGGACTTTCCTACAGCTATGATGATTTACCTGTGATGCCAATTGTTTATTTAGAGTAATGTGTTCAGTGATGTAAACACACATTAGGCGCCAAAATGGTATAGTACCAATAAATAGCACAATTTGTGTTTTCGCTGGTTTATTTTCTCAGCCTTGGTAACCTGGTTTTTGGTTTTGGCCAAGAATTTTTCTTTCAGTATCTCTAACAAAATGATAGATTATAAAGTCATTTGAACGGATACAGTTTTAGTCTTTTGCTTTCGGTTGTATTCGAGGCCAAGTGTTTCCACCGCAGGGCTGAATATTGTTGTGTTATTTTACCTAAATCATTAGGAAATAAAAATGAAAAATCAGGTCTATATAAAGCAATGTAAGTTATATAAGGTTAGCCAGATCAATCAATGTCCCCATCAGGGTTTGACCAATGTACTAGGAAATAATATTGTACCTAAAGAATATTGAGAAACCTATTTAAAACTCCAGTAAACTCAAATCTGCAGCCCCTCTTCTCATTTTTCATCCATCCAAGAGACCTAAAAATGCCATTAATCTTCCACTCGACAAATACATTTACATAAACCCCCACTGCTCTTGTTAATACACATCGTCTTCTTGTTCTAATGAAAGGAAGTTTTCCATCGGTTGCTTAAGATGAACAGCTTCTCCATTCATTAAGATGAAAGGAAGCTTCTCACCAATTGCATCTAATCCTGACTTGTGCAGATGCATGCTTCGGTTTTGAAGCTATTCCAAGCATGAATCGAGTGAAAAACCGGTGGAGACAGTGTGAAATTTTCTATGAAGCTCATTCATTAAAACAGAAAAATGCAATTTATCTGAGACATATAGTTGTGTGTTAGTCTGTATTTACACACAACATGGAGAAAATAATGACTTTGTGTGTCCTCTGTGATATTGCAACTGTTTTAAATAGTTAACTTTCAATCTTTGAACACTTAGGAAAATGAGTCTTAATTAAAAACATTGTAATAGAAAACATTTAAAAGTCAGTTCAGTAAGTGCTTAATGGCGATAAATAATTTAGGCTTATTTCGTCAATATTGGTCTGCAATCTGCATAGTTGAGGCTTGTTTTCAAAAGCATCTAAGTTGTTTTCTGTGATGCTCTCCTCTATATATCCATGTATAGAGACCATGTATTTCTTTCCTGGTCTCTGGCTGTAACAATGGTCTTGAAGCATAATGGACCGTGATTTAAAACAATGGACACACCTCTGTTCAGTCCAGAGATTCAGAGATTGGCTGATGTCGATAAAAAAAGGTTATAAAAAAGTACTACTTTGTTTTGCTTTCCCTTCTACTGGTATAAAATTCTATATTAATGATACTGTTTTTTTTAAACCTTGTGTTATCTCAGGGTCAAGATGACCCCTGGGCCCAGAAACATGCCTCAAACATATTTGTTTTCCAGCATTTGGGTCACCTTGACCCAGAGATAACACAATGGTTGAAGTAAGTAAGTTAATAAGTAAGTTATTAAAGATTATTTGTAGTTACAAATATACTAGAATTATCCTAACTACTCAAAATAAGTATGTGATATTTACAGTAATTACGATGCAGTAAATACTTGTAGATTAATGTTTTCCCCCAGTAAAAAAGACTGTTACGTGTTGAACATTTTCAACATTTTAACTATAAAATACTTGTGAGTATGAATACGCTGCCACTTAAGAATTGGGAACATATTCAAATACACATTTTTATTATGATGGTATTCATACTTTTTCATACATCTCTTTTGGATTTTGTTTTATTTTAAAGAGAGTATTATTAATCTCTTATGGTGTCTACACCAAATAAAGGATACATAGCAAGATGCTAATTATCATCAAAGGTAACGTTTTATTTAATATTATAATATTTATTGCCTGTTAATAATCAGTACTGATAAATATCATGCTGTAACGGGTACAATATAGTCACATGATAGTTAATATGTGTTCTCCATTCTAAAGTGTTTCCAGATGATCAAAGGAGAGTTTAACTGTTTTTACAACCAAAACTTTAATTCAAACTTCTTGAACTGCAGTCCATAAGCCATAAGCTTCCTCAATGCATCGCGTGTTTTTCACAGATAAGAGTTCCAAGCCTCTGTTGTGCTTCACAAATGATTTGTTTATCATGCACAGACCTCATCGCCTTCACCTGAAGTTTTATTAAGAGTCCATCAGACGTGTTTAAGGACTTCATCATCGCAGCTATTTGACTAAACAGTCACTGGAGTATAAACCCGTGATTAAAGAGATTCATTAACATCCAGAGTAACTAGCAAGAGCAACTGTTTGTCTATATTGTCATTAATGTTCTGACGTGTGCACACCTCACCTGTTCAACAGAGGAGCAGAAGGATAAGGCAGGGAGCAACAGTCCTTCTGAAAACTCTATGAGTCAATTATACTCTTTAGCATAGCAAGATCCCATTTTAGTTTTAAGGGTTTGTATAAAATGACTCTTGTTTTGAATGTATCTCTAAAAACACTCAAATGTGAAACTTTTGAAGGGGCTTTATAGATAAATTGGAATCATTGTTTAGAATACCAACACCGGATTAAGTGGATAGACTTTGTCTCCCCAATGTAATCTTAAGAAATAAATAAATGTTCATTTTCTTAGTTATTTTAAATATAAACCATACCTAGTCCTCATCTTAAAAACACATTTTGCTCGGGGTCAGCTCACTGACAGAGGCTGGACATTAAGTGGGTGGACAAAGGCAAACAAGAAAGGGAACTGAAGTAAAGACATTCTTTCTCCAGAGCTGCTCCAAACTAATGAATCGAAAAAAGATCAGACGCCGTGGAGTCGGTGTCTTCTTTTATCAAGCCTTTCAAAGATTTGTGAAATACCTAGTTAGGAGCAGGTAGCCTGGTATGATCATCTCTCACATTTCAAAGGTCTTTATTTCATCTGCGGAGAAATGTAGAAGAGAAACACCTTCTCTCTAAAGAGCATCCTCATTTCCCAGTCGAGGTGCTGCTAAAAAGCTTTAAGGGGAAAATAAAAGACCATTAAAGCAGAATCGGATGTTGTACTTTTCAACAGTGTTCAATACTGATGAGGACGGTGCCGGGTCTTTGATCACTTAAGATGTGAGAGAAAAGGTCACTGCCTGCTTTTCTGTCAGATTCTAATATTAATGAAGACTTGGATGAAAAAAGTTCATCTTGACAACATATCAAATGAAACATATTTTTTCTTATCAAATAAATTAAAGGGAAAAAGGTTTTTCCTATAAAATCATTTCTTCATCATTTAAAAAAACTCTAATATAATCACAGTTTTGGTATACCTGGCTTGGGATAGCTTTGACGAATTTAAACAATTTCCTGTTGTCAAACTACACTCTTGAAACAACTAAAGTCTTTCCCGCATAGCAGCATTTCATGATCCTCCCAGTTTGGCTGTTGGCAACAGTATATGTGTACTTCATAGTTTTCTGCTTCACTGCAGATTGAAATGAAGAAAGGATGTTATGAAAGCCAACACCTATCCTGCTTCCATGGAAATTTGAACATTTAATCCCTCACCTGCAGGCGCCAAAGGAAACAATGGTCAAATTAGGGAGAGGTTTTTAATCTGCTGCATAACTCCGGCAAGTTTGTTGACCAATGAACAGTCAGAAAATACATTTTCCACATGAATATGGAACTGCCATTATATTCAAGCACAATGACAAGAGGGCTGCAACAATTTTAGTGGTAAAAAGGAAGCAAAAATAAAATCTCAGTCAGCAAAAAATGCAGACAACATGTCCTTTGAAATATTCCTTATTTGAGGTCTTTGAATGTAGCACAGTTGTATCATAAACAGTAACATCACAATAGTGTAAATAAGATGTGTCAATCACCAGGAACAACATTTTAAGTCCAAGTCGTGTCCCAAAGAAAAAGTTTATAACAGGAAATAATTGTCTTAAAAGATTTTGACACTTCGCTCTATAGAGACTCCAGCAAACATACAGGATCATAGCCATTTGTTTTCTATGAGGTCAAAATATACACCTCCTTCTGGCATTACTTTTCGATTTTTTGAAGTTTGCGGAAAGCTAATTTACATGTATAACCTTAACCCCTAAACTAGCCTGTTAGTATTGAATTGAAATTCAAGCTTCACTTATTCAAGAAAACCTGGTAAACCGAGTTTGGCCTCGAGGCCTTGAGTTCGAAAGGTTGAAAAGAAATAATGTATTATAATTTATGGAATTCTAGGTTTGAATCTTTGTCCTTTTAATTAAATTTTATATTGTGTTTCTAAGTTCTTACCTCCCAAACCCCCCAAAATACCTGTCTGGTGGTGTGTTTGTGTTTGCATGTGTCCTTGTGTATTTGTCTATTTGAAGTATTAAGTGTTAAATCTACAACAACATTTTTTTTTCAAATAAATGGACACACATTTTGACATTTGTGTTGTAATACATACTATTCATAGAAACCAAAAACAATTCAGATAATAAATAAATAAAACAAATGTATTTTATTTTAGATAAATGAATCCATGTCTTTAACATTCGTTAAGATTATTGTGTATTCAATTTTTTACCGATTAACTGAATTATTGATTGAAAAAGGTGTGAGAGGAGAATTTTGCATGCTGGGATATAAGTAAAAAAAAAAAAAGAAAAGGAAATTAACCTGAACTACATAAAACGTGTATCATATAAATGTATGATGGATGTACAGTATGTGTGTATAAAAAGTATAAGAATCATTTTATACTCAGAGTTCAAAGCCAAACAAATCTGGACCACGTGCCGAGTATAGACTATGTTGGACTGAAGATCCATTCAAGCCATTCCATAATGTTTCAAACAGTGACCTTTGGTGGCAGGTCAGGGGAAAAGCCAAGATCCCCCGGACTTGGTAAAGTGTGCTGAAGGTATCAAACCTTTCACCGCAGATGCATCCTGACTAATGGAAACACCTCTGGCACATTATTGTATCTCATATCACCATCGCGGCAGACGGTGAACCATTAAACAACAGCAGCCTGGCGTCCGCCTCACTCTGCATAAAGAGCAGGAGTCGGGTAGGGTTTTCAAATGACCTCGAGCTGCTCTACAGCAACTTAAAAGTCAGTTTTCTGCTATTTAATATGTTTTCCAATCAGAGCTAAAGAAGTGAGTCTATCTGCTATTAATGCTGAAGAAATAAGAAACCAAGAGAAATCATTTCAATCCTTCATGTCAGAATTTATAAAGAACTTTTCATTCTTAATAACATCTCCATAATGATCCATCATTTGAGCAACGATGAATACCTGCCATGTTTCAATTCATAGTCCAGCATGGAGAAGAGAAGAGAGCTGGACAATACGAGTGATGAAGGAAAACGTAATGACCAGGCTTTTGATCCGGAAAATGTTTTTCTTTACCCCGTTCTTTACCCTGTACAGCTCTCCATTCACTCATTCCAGTATCTGCTTTATCGTCTCTCCTGTTTCTCTTATCGTGCCGATGGAAGGTCAGCGAGAGTAATAAAGATTTCTGGTGATGACTTGGAATTGCTTCTCGTTCTGGAGACAATTGGGTCAGGTTTGGTACATTTATTCAAGAGTGTGACGCCAACACACTTGATTCACTCGTCACTCAGCTGGTCTTTTCGGTTTATCAATATAGCCGTTGCCCAATTGGTAGTGATGGTGTCACCATCTCAACTAGGTGGAAGAAGTGCATGTGAGAGTAACCAGAAGACGACATAATCAATATCAACAAACATAACATTTAATAAATCACAAGTATAAAACAATAAAACAAAGGAAACCAGAGTCCAAAATCTCTAAAACAAAAATGTCTACCGAACCGGGGGATAAAACAGGAAACAAAGGAAACAACAGGAAACCTGGAAACAGAAAATGAAATCAGAACCCTCACTAAACAACAACAAACTAAAGTACTCAGGCAAAGAGGCAAAAAATTCAAAAAGTCCAACAAGAATAATCCATAGGGAGGAATGAGAAAGACAGCTACAAACCAGTGCAGGAAAACCTTAGATCTGGCACACAGGTCTGGGCTCTGTCTCAAATTGCACACTACTCTAAGTGCACTGCTTTACAGTACACTCTGAGACATCACACTTACTTGCACAGTGCGCACATTTTCAACAGGTAGTACTGTCTCAAATCAAACTCTGCCGCTACATGTCTTGAGTGACGTAGCTTACGTCAAACGTAGATGGAGGCCGTTGAGGGTGTAAATTGTCCATCGCTCCACACTCAATTTTCTGGCCATTTGAGTTCACCAATTTGGTGCTCATTGTGCACTACATTTTCGCACACTACTGATTGGGACACACTTGTGTATTCAAAATATTAAGTGTAAGTGCAGAAGAAAGTGATTTGGGACACAGCCCAGGACTCAGGTGGTTGAAGTAGGTATCTTGATTGCTGGCGGTCATAGACTGGGGAAGGAAAAAAGGAGGTGAGGGAACAAGATAAAACCAAAATAAAAGTGCAAACACAACAGATGTTCTGATGAAACTTCATGAGGCAGTGTCATGTTGTTTAGAGGTCAGTAGGTGGCGCCATCAGTTTAAAAATGATGTGATGTTTCATTAGAACAGTTGTTCAAAACAAAGGAAAATAGTGCAGAGACCACCGTCTAGTGGAGTCTGAAAATAGTGACACTGCTTCATTAGACCATCACTAATAATTAGTTGATAAAAATAGACCTTTTTTCACCTACTTAACCCTTGTGTTATCTCAGGGTCAGACAAATGTGTGTTCACTCACACAACACACTTGTTTTCGGGCCTTCGGGTCACCTTGACCCTGAGATAACACAAAGGTTCAATCTCAATAGCGAAACAAAAATATACAACATTTTATACAGTATGTGATTTTGCTCATTTTTTGTTATGAATGGTTTAGTCAGGACTCATGTCGTCTCCTGCTATTAATTTGACGATGCTCTTCACCACGTTGCCTGGTCTGGTCTGTTATAAATCGAGTGGAATTCAAGCGCAGGTTACAGAAAGACTTGCACAGCACTGTAAAAAAAACATGTTAAATAATACCAGTAAAAGGACTGAGGAGTCTCCGGACTGGGAGTAGAATATAGTATTGAAAGGGAGAAAGTGACAAAGTGACAATGAGAACGCAGATAAAAACAATAAACAAACACTTGTGGAACTCAAAAAGACTTAATAAAAACAGAGCAATACATTTATTAAGAACGGAATAACCAGGAAAGACACTTACTGGCATGAAAACAGAATAAAAATACAAGAAAAAAAGAAAATCTGCTTAGTACGCTTGTGGAAGTGAGAGAATAGAAAACGTAGCTCATGAAAACAAATACAGCACCAGAAAAAACAAACACAAGGGGCCAAGAACACCACAAAGGAAAGCAATTTACCAGCATTAGAGTGAAGTTGATCTGGCATGTCACACTAAGACTTAAGAGGGTATTTATCTTGGTGTCTGGATTGCTTGGATATTCCCAGGGTGGCAGCTATTAGGAAAGTAGTACAATATAGTTTAATATAGTTTAATAATAGTATAAAATCATAAAATATGTCAACAATCGTAAGGTATATTTCCTGACAGAGTGGTTTACACAATAATACCAGACTCTTTCTCAGGCATTAACAGAAGGCGTTAAAGTAAGTTTAATGTTGGATTTTTGCGACTCTTGGTCCTCTGGTCACGGCTGGTTGAACCCCCAAGACTTTTTTCAGCTACAGCACTTCGTCAATTGGGTATGTAATTGTTTATCTTCTGTTTAGATAGTAATGTTTGAGGAGGATTCAAGTCACTTCACCCGACGTGCAGTTTCCTTGTCCCTGTGACAACTAACAGAAGAAAATCTAAATATATATTTGGGACTCCAAACAGAAGAAATGAGCCGCGTCTGTCGGATGGACAAGATCATCTACACCTCCTTATGAGGTGATCATTGTCTATCCATGGGAGTGATTGACATCCATCATCATACACATATTTTTACGATCAGATCTGAGTTTTCCACGTGGTTCATAGTAGCAGAGTTGTTTTTTTAGTAGCGTGGAGCTTTAAGTCTAAATCTGTGCATCGATTTACGTTTAATAAATGAGACCCAGTGGGTTTTGAATTATTGGGTTTTTGGTGAAAGCTAGAGATTTGTAAGACAACATTATTTTTAAAGTAAAAAATGTCCAGTGTGCAATAAAAGGAGAACATTTTAAAAGGACAACTAAACAACCTTATTCGCCTTAAGTGCAACATTTACGCAGCAATATACAAACATAGTTTGAGGATGATCACTTTGTTTTGAGAGCTTCAGAGTCCTTTTTTTGTAAGGTGAAAACTTGAAGTTTCTTTTTTCTCTCAGATCTGTGAGGCATGGTAAACCTATTTATTTCTCACTTTTCATGATTTTAGTAAATAGATACTCAAATCTTCTTAGTGTTACTAGAATTTGTTGTTATATGTAGGCATTTAAAATAATTTTAAGGCCTGATTATTCTGATAATTTTGACAATAGAAATTTGTAATTGCGATCCGGATTGCAAACAGTAACAATATCTATAATTTTGTTTTTTAATTATTCATAAAGTCTGACTGGCTGTTCTGCATCATTGCTGCGAAGCCGGCTGGAGGGCCTCGCAGTCATTCGCAGAACCGTGGTTATGTTAGGTAACCAGGGTTTCTTACTTCCTCACTCGAATCAGAGACCCTTTTTTCCTTTTAAACAGTTGCTCTTTCAACAAAAAATGTCTCCAGTGAATAAGGATTTCAGTTGTCTGCAAAGACGAGCAGATGCTTTGAGAGCCGACATCAGAAATTCTGCCTGAGGGATTCTAACGAAATTAAGTCACCTTTGCCAGCATCTCGGCTCAGGAAACTATTTATCACAGGCGTCCTCGAGAGGACTAGAACAAATTCCTACATCACATGGTTTCATTACGCATGTGTTTTGATGATGTGTACGGGAGGAACGTTTAAAACACGACAAAAACTCAAGTAAATACAAGGAGTCTTTCACCTATGTGTATTTAATTTTCCTGTAGAGCACACGCTTCCTCTCTCGTCCATTAGTGCATTTAAGAAGAGATTCTTCTCATCTCGCTCGTATTCTGCTCCTGCTTCATGACGTGAGGAAAAGCAACGTGAGAAATAATCAAAATTGATACTCTCAGCCGAGCCAAGGACACAGGTTCGACATCTCATTCGCCGACACAGCTCGTCTGAATGTTGTTTGAGTTACGTTCTCAATCACGGACACACTTTCCTGCCTGAGTTTTCGGATTTTCTTTTGAATGAGGCTGAAGATGAGCTATCAGGATGTGCAGCTGTGGCGTGAGCTGGATTGATTTCCAAGATTATTTTGGGTACTCTAGGTTTTCCCAACAGTTGTAGGACAGTAAATCGACTTTAAAACTGTTTAATTCCACTAAGGCAGGATATTTTCTAAACTGTGGTTGAAATGAGTCATTACATCGAGTTTAGATTAATTTTTAATCATAAATTGTTTCTGCTAGTCAGTCGAGGACAAAGACAGCCGAGAGCAACCGTTAGAATATACATAAAGTCACTTGATTAATTCAAACAAAATCTAATTCATGTTACGTAAGGGGAAGCTTATTTTCCTTAGTTTTGTAGTCAACATAGTTTTTACTTTGACAGCTCGAGTGGAATAAATAAAAACTCTCTCTGTGGCTGGAGCAGACGGCTCCAAAAATGAGTGGACGGATGAGTGAAAGTCAGATATAAACAGAGCACTGTGGATGAATACTCAATCTGCTCACTAGGTAACACATTCATTTCTTCATTTTGTCAAAGTTGATACTAAAGCAATAATACATTTTGACCATATTATTTTTTGTTTCATACTGTAATGACTGGTTTAATTATGAACAGTCGTGAATCACTTCGTAGAACTAGAACTTTGTCTAGACACACTCTACACACAAGTACTTTTTGATTAGTTATTTAGTGGACAAATATATTTGCAGTGAAACATGGATTTATTTTTTTTATGTTGCAGTCACACTATTCCGAAACGAGAATAAAGATACTATGAAATGTGCTTTTATAATTTTATATTTCAGATGAACTGGAAAAAAGACATGTTTGACTGTTACTTGTGTTGGTGAGAAGGTGGAATATAACTACAGAGACATCCACCTGTAATTTATTTTAAATTAAATTGAGCTGTATCAAAGCTCTCTAGATATAATTTCTTTGTCAAGGCTTTACAACAAAGTGTTTGAGCATTAAAATTGGATTTTGAAAATTTGATGCAGGCAATTTACAGGCTGAATATGATACTATACTTTTGAATGTTTTAATTATTTCTACAGGTTTTCTTATTTAACTTCTCCATAAGAGTTTAAAAACTGTTGCTGCAAAAGTACATGTAGTTTACAACTTTAAAATGTATTTTTTAAACCTTTGTACTGTCTAGGATGTGAAAATTTGAGTTTCTGATTCCAATGTTGGCCAGAACAATAAACCAGTCTTTTGCTTGAAAGTATGCAATCCCTAAGATTCAGATCTCTTCATTGAACAAAAGCTTCCATGACCACAAATTAGCTGCATTAAAATAATAATTTACATAATAATCTAATTATTGTTGTTTAACCATTTGTTTGAAAAAAAACTTTTCCTGCAGCTTTTGCTTTTAGACAATATTCAATTATTCCCCTCTAGCATCTCTTGTTTACCTTTTATTCATATTTTATGCTAAAATTTGAAATACATTACCATTTATTATTGTGGCTGACTGATTAGCCTAGCTAGCTTAAAGCAGCATGATGACGTTCCCATCATTATTTAATTTGTCAATGAGCAGTGGATAATGAAGTCAATACAACTCAAAGTTTTAGGAGTAGAATGAATTTGACATTACTTCATTTTTTCTCTTAAAAAACGTTATTTTTTTAATATATATTCTTTTTTTTTTTTAGACCTAAAAAGGTTTTTCTCTTGCAATAGCATCAATGTTATATGACGCTGAACTTCAGCTAAAGACAGTCTTTAGACTACAAAAAAAACTTTACACTATCCACTTGAATCTTAATCTTTCACAAACTCTGACTCCATTTTTGTAATATTACTTTTTCTAGATATCTCACATAACTTTCTAAACCCTTGGGTCGGACCCAGAGACAACACAAGGGATACCACAAATACATTTGTTTTCAGGCCTTCGGGTCACCTTGACCCTGAGATAACGCAAGGGTTGTTAGGGTTAAATAATTCCGTTGTAAGTCAATAGTTATTTCCATGCATTCCTGTTGGTACATCTAGTAAATAAATCACAAAGAGCAAATGAGGTTCGATGATCAGTGGAGTCAATGATTACGTAAATTAGCCTGGCAACACAAACACTGTACTTGGTGGGTTATGTAAACAAGTCGATCAGCTGGACTTCTGAGCCAGCAATAGAGGAGGATGTTACTTTCGGAAGCAGTGAACCAGAGTGGATTGTGACTGCCGATGATGCTTGATGGGTATCGGCCACCGCTGTGATCCGTTCACCCTGGATGATGTAATCATGTCACCAGATGACTTCACACAGCAGTTGAACACTAGCAGTGTGGTGGAAAAATCTAAACAAATGTAACCAAGTGTCATAAACCCTGTTCCTGTGTTCATTTTTTTTCTTCTAGTTTGACACACAACGTTACAATTTGTAAAAATTTGAATAAACAAAACCAAATGTGAGAGTATTTGTCAAATCAACTTTACTCGATCTGTTATGAATAAATAAAAAAACGAGGAAACATCCATTTTCCATAAATATTTTATTCAGAAATTAGTCTAAATCCATGTTAATGAGCAGAGAGAATCCTATTAGAATCCTACAGGTGTAAGATATTAAGTTTTATTATTGCATATGTGTGCGATAGACTGGCCACAGTAAAGGCAATCCTGAAAGCGATCACGGTAGTAAGTTTTGACAGACTCTAAAATTGGCTGACTGCAGGAATGTCCACCAGGTGCCTGTAAAGAGAAAGTCCATTAAATGTTCATAAGCCGTCTACAGAAGTGCTTCAGAGAATTTGGCTGTTTAACCGCAGACCACATGTTATCACATGAGCACAGGACCTAAATATCCTGCATTTTGACCTTCATGACTGTCTGACAGCTGCCTGGATAACTGTGCACAAATCATTTGCAGAACCAAAGAATACCTGTAAACTAATCAGAAACTGTCTCAGGGAAGCTCGACTGCATGATCACCACCTTCATCGGGTCCTTGACTAGATTGTAAGTAAGTAAGTAAGTAAATAATATTTATTTGATGGAGTCTACTGACTCCTTTAAGAAACATCTTAAGACGTTTCTATTTGTTCAGGCTTTTCCTTGACTAGATTGTAGTTTGTTTTGTAACTGACTTGAGTCGGCAAATGCTCACATTCAAAGGCGTCTAGCATGTTGGAGAGTTGTCCGTTCAAGAGTGATGTCAGTTTAAACTGTTCAGGGATGTTGCCAGAGAATGTGTGAGATGACTGGTTAAATGATTTGCTGATGTCAAGGTTTTGAATCACATAGGCCATGGTAGCTATGGGCTATGGGCTATGGGCTATCTGATTATGGACTCTCTCCAGACATGTCAACCTATTAAGTATGGTTAGGTTGCTCTAAATAGGCAAAAATCACTTTATGTTACAGCTCCTACCAATATGCAGCAACATTTTACAGCCATTAAAGAGCACAAATACCCTTCCAGATCCACAGCATTCGTGAGGCTCTACACCGCACCCTCTTTGATGATCTTGATGGCCCTTGTGCAGCTGAAATTTGAAAGAAATGTGAGGGTAAATACTGGCCAAAAACAACTCCTGCAACCTCTTTCGCACATTAGCCTCTTGAATTCCGACTTCCTATGGGAAAGTAAGCTCTACCAGAAGCACTTGCCTTGATTAATCTGATGTTAACATGGCGGACTAAAGTGGAAAAGATGTGCTCTGAGAACCTGAGTTGGCTTCCTAAGCCAACCTGAAGTTTCCAGTCCTGTGCAGTGATAAGGTAAGGTAAGGTAAGGTAAAACTTTATTGATCCCTCAGGAGGTCTCCTTTGGGAAATTGTTTTTTACCAATAGCCAGCAATTTTTCATAAACAATAAAAAATAATACATAAAAAATAAAATAAGAAGAACATAAAGAGGAAGAACAAGATGACACAATCTAAGTCTAAAGACAAAGACAAAGGACATAGGTCAAGGAAAGAAAAACAACAAAGACAAAGATACAAAGACTAACATGGAACAGAACATCCAGATACTTTCACTCCACTCCTGCCCCCAAACTCAGAATTGTACAATTTAATAGCCCGAGGGATGAATGAGTCCCTGAGTCTATTTGTTTTGCACCTGGGTAGGAGCATTCGTGCACTCATTCTGCTTCTCTGCTCACTGATGACAGTGTTCAGAGGATGACTGTCATCATCCATGATGGACAGTAGTTTGTTCAATGATATCCTCTCAGCAACTGTCACCAGTGAGTCCAGCTTCATTCCAACCACAGAACCAGCCCTCCTGATCAACCTGTCCAACCTGTTGACACTCCTCTTGGACACATTTCCACCCCAACACACCACAGCATAGAACAGGACACTGGCCACCACAGACTGGTAGAACATGCAGAGGAGCTTCTTGCAGATGTTAAATGATCGAAGCCTCCTCAGAAAGTACAGTCTACTCTGAACCTTCTTATACACATGGTCTGTGTTGCAGGACCAGTCCAGTTTACTGTCCATCCACACACCGAGGTACTTATAGTTGTCCACTATCTCCACCTCGTCGCCTCTGATGGACACTGGACGTGGCTTTGTCCTGGACCTCCCGAAATCCAAGACCAGCTCCTTGGTTTTTGAGGTGTTCAGCTGCAAGTGGTTCCTCTCACTCCAGTCCACAAAGTCACGTATCAGACTCCTGTACTCGTCTTCGCTGTTGTCCCTGATGCATCCAACAATGGCAGTGTCGTCAGCATACTTCTGGACGAGACTCAGCTCTGAGTTGTAGCAGAAGTCTGAAGTGTAGATGGTGAAGAGGAGAGGGGCCAGTACTGTCCCCTGAGGTGCTCCTGTACTGCACACCATAGTGTCAGACTTGATGTCCTTCAGCCTGACATACTGTGGTCGATCAGTAAGATAGTCCGTAATCCAGGAGACCAGACCAGGGTCCACATGCATCTTAGTCAGTTTGTCCTGCAGCAGAGTGGGTTGGATAGTGTTGAAGGCACTAGAAAAGTCCAGGAACAGGATTCTCACTGAACCGCTTCCTTTATCCAAGTGGGAGTAGGTCCGATGCAGGAGGTGAAGGATGGCATCTTCCACACCAACTGCTGGACAGTCTTAGTAGGGGCGACAACGTCCAAGCAGAAATTTAAATAATCTGTTAGACAGTGTGTCTGTCCCTCGATGTCCTCACCATGAGACCTCAGCAGCACATCCCAGTCTGTTGTTTCAAAGCAGTCTCTGATGGCGTCCTCCACAGCTGGTGTCCACTTTCTGATTGTCTTAGTGGTCACAGTCTGTCTCTGCACCAGAGGAGTGTACTGTGACTGAAGGTGGACCAGGTTGTGATCGGACCTTCCAAGTGGAGGAAGAGGTTTGGCTCTGTAGGCGTCCTTCAAGTTGGAATAAAGAAGGTCAATTGTCCTGTTATTCCTGGTGGGACAATCCACGGCCTGATGGAAAGTAGGCAGAGTAGAGTCCAGGTTGGCATGATTAAAGTCTCCAGAGATGATGATAAACGCGTCAGGATGTTGATTCTGAAGTCGAGCTGTCATTGTGTGGATCTTCTCACAGGCAGATGCAGCCGCAGCGCTCGGAGGAATGTAGACACACAGCGCGATCACGTGACTGAACTCACGTGGTAGATAATATGGACGCATGCTGACAGCCAACAGTTCTAAATCTTGACAACAAGAGACTTTCTTTACAGTAACGTGTCCCGGGCTACACCAGCCGTAGATCCCCCCGGAGGAAATTGTCAGTTGTTGCGCCTTCTACTGAGCTCTGACAAAGGTTGAAAGTTGGTGATTGCCAGGCTAACTGCATCTGTCAAGGCTCTAAAAACCTGGTCATGTCTCCAGTGATACAGTGCAACCTACAATGCCTTTAGACAGCAACTGAGGATGTTTTCAAGGTGCCTCTCTTGTGACACATTGCACTGGTATGCCCTAGTGTCAGCTAAGCGCCAGTGCTGAAGGTTAGTTGGATGAAGAAGAACATCGTATAGGGATGGGACGTGGAACTGCATTCTTTGACCAAAATATAGGTTCCGGGTATGTGCTAAAGTTATAGCTAGGTCACTCAAAACTGTAACCACGAGGAGACCAATGAAAGCCTGTGGTTAAAAGTCTCTGTGCAGAGGAACGAGCCAAGATTTCCTTTTTATGTCAAACAACTGCCTCTATGACATGAATTTAGATAGCCCTTGATTTCCAGGAAAGTCCTGCAACTTCCCTTAAGAAACACTGCCCAGAGAGTCTATAAAATCATTCTGATGGTCTCGAATAACTCTACCATAAACTTTGATGAGCTGGGGTTTGTGTCTCTTAGAGTCTCCAGGTGATAATTCAGCATACTCCCACCATGTTAGGGCGAATTGTAGGTACATACCGGCCATCTCATCCTATATAATTTGCCATTTTTCCCTTCCTCCGAGTCTGTCGTACCCAGGTTGCAGAAAGCTACAAAGTCCTGTCCAACCCACTGCTGTGCTGCTGACCAATGCGCTGATGCCGTAGCTGTACTGAAGATGCATGTCTGCTCTGTCGACAGCTTCCTGTGCCAACAACTTCCTTCCCGTTTTCACCAGAGATCCTGATGCAGCTACTTCGGCGACAGAGAATTCGCGACACATCATCAGCTCCCTCGCACGCGTGACCATGAATTCCTCCGACAACCTGCTAACTGGAAGCTGCAACATAGGGGAATGCCCATACAGGACAAGGCTGCTGATTGGTCGAGGAAGCCTGAGCCACCTCTGGAAAACTGGCGTTTGATGGTTCTTTCAAACGTATCCACAGTTAATATCAACTCTATGCAAATAAGGTGTGTTGCACTGCGTGAGGGATACGTACACACTTTTAGAGTACGTTTCTAGTGTAGCCAGCCTAAGGCATACCTGTGAAATAATCATGCATTCTTAGCAGCTTTTTGTGAGGTGCGATGGATTCCTCCGACAAAAAAGAATCGCTCGTTAAAACTGGTTTAGACAGATTTATAAAAGATAATCTGCCATTGATTTGAGACCCGCCCAGTCTGTGAAGGGGCAGACATCAGTGGCTTCTTGTTTCTTAGATTTCCAAAAATACTTTGTCAATCTATGGTTCTAAATAAACATGTAGACATTTGAACATAATTTAGCAAAAAAAAAAAAAGAAAAAAAAGTATCTTTACTACGTAGCTTTGCCTCGACTACCCTGAGAGAAGTTACAAGAAAGGTAAAGGAAGATCTTGTTTGGAAAAAAAAGTAAAAGAATGATTTACGACATGGCAAATACATATGCTGGATTGCATTTTTTTTAATTATATGTATTGTTGCTTTGATACATCTCGATAACTCGATATATATTCATTATTTATTTTGGTTGGTTAAGAGTGAAGTAATGTCTGTTTTTCATGCATCACTTCACAGCATCTGTCTTCACGATGCATAGAGTTTGCCTCACCTTGTTTCTAATACTTCCTTGCTCACTCATAATAACCATGTTGATACACAATTGCATCGAAGCATTTTAGCCATTGATTTATTGAGGATGCTTCAGAACTGAACATTGATTGAAATGTCTACATCAAATCAAGCATTCAGAAGACAGATCATTTACTCAGCTACTCCAAGTGGGGACATTACAAGCAGTGTTTGATAACCATTCTGCCAAATTGCTGTTGGCTGACGAGAAACGTTAGTAAATAATTTAGTTTAGAGGCAAATCACCAATATATAAATATGTAGTTCCCAAAACAATGTTTAAAAGTATTCTAATAATTATGTAATTATAATGTTAAAAGTAAGCTGAGTTTAACTTATTTGTGTCTTTATGTCAGTTTGTTTTGCAAAAAATCTTTCAAAAGTTTTACAAAAGTCTTTCCAACAAAATAAATGATTTTTGTTAAAGATTTTGGAAGACATCCTAAACTTCAGACCTGGCTAAAAAAAAGATTAAATAAAAAGCTATTCTCACTTAGGGTTCACTCCTACAAATATCATCTAACATAGGTAAGGGATCTGACTTTCAATACCATACTTAAGGATCAGCATTGGCACATTTTGCAGTCTTGATTTTCATGAAGACATATTTTTCTTGTGTGTTTTTTAAAAGTAATCCTGTAATCCTCAAAGTGAAAAAAAACCCTCTGTCGACAGAGAATGTGTGAGCCCATCTGGACTAGAATGTATCTGCATCTGGGATTTGGGGAATAGAGACCATATGCACAGATTGTAAAAAATAATTTGATCACAAGGGTATAAAATGTGCTTGAAAAAATATACAATAAGAAATAGAAGCTGTTGTACAACAATGACAAATCCCAGTTGATCACACTACTCACACAATTTTTTGTGACTCTGAAAATCCATAATATAAATAAATCTTAGGCATCTAAAACGGAAATTAGTCTCCAGAAAAGCGATTAACAGAGAATTTTGTACAAAAAGACACATACTGATGAGTAGAATGGAGGTCCAAGATCAAATAAGAGACCTCCCTGGCTTCCAGAAATACATATGCAGTGGCAGAAGTCGTTCACCTTGAACCAGAGACGACACAAAGTTAAAGACAATTTCTGTCTCCATGTACAGAAGGTGATTCCAGGTCTTGACAAAAAACAGGTTTGTCAGTCAACAACTCTCTGCAGGTAACACTGGGATCAGAGCCGAGCTCCAGCCTCGCTCATGACTAAATCAGCTGCCAAAATGCCACTAAAATCCTGCCTCCTCAGGGAAGTAAGAGTAATCTCTTGCCCCATCAACCTGTCATCAAAGCGTTGTTTCCATCACAGACTGTGGCGCCGGCTGATGCGGTTTAAGGCAACAATTCCTCACAATGTGCCCACAAACAGCTCAGAGGATCGATCCAGCAGCAGCATTAGAGCATGTGAAGTGGGTCAAATGACTGTCTTTACTCTCGAGTGGTGATCCGCTGATTCAGCACCAAGCCATTGCCAGTGAAACAAAGGGCTGCTGCTTTCAAATGGCTCTATAAGGCATCTCCAACTGTTTCGACTTGGATCCCTTAAAAGGTTGAAATGTAGCCTCACATTTCATATTTCAAACCCAGCCGGCCGAGCCAACAAGAGCTTTGAACACCTATTCAATACCTACACATGTTGATATTGTGAGCCATGATTCCATGCGGTCCAACAAAATACCTAAAAGGATAGTGACTTTATTATAATATGTGATATAAAATAATATAATGTTTTATATTATTGTAATGTAATAAGATATGAACCATACATAAGTACTTTTTTTTGGTTCTTCAACAACCTTCTATTATTGAAATTCACAGTTGCTCTTTAATTTCCTTCAATAAACGATCATCTTTTATATATGTGGCAATGATTTTCACCTGCTAAACTTGAAACTGATATGAAAAAACACAAATCGTATTGAGACAAATAGATCTATAAATAAATGTCTTATACATTATTCCACACTTTCCAAATCGCCCCAAAATAAAAGCCTGTTTATCAAGCTGTCTAAATAATTGCTCTTCACTTGCAGATCAGACGTTCCCCAATGACTGCTGACACACTAAGTGCTTTTAATTATTAAACGCCGAAGCTGCTTCCAAGTCAGGACATGGTAGGTCAGTTCATCCATGCAGCCGGTTTATCTTACAGCCTGATGACTTCACACAAACTCATTTGAACATTTAATTAAAGCTGTTGGATGAAGGTTCAATGTGGACACTGAGCAAAAAAAAAAAAATCTCAATATTTAAATATATCAAAATAAAACATGTTTTTCAAAGCAAGTTTGATAAAGTAGTTGTGAATTGAGGACATACAAAAGACACAAATAGAAACAATAAAAAGCCAGTGAAATATGCTTCCAGTTCTGTGCCAGATGAGATTGTTGACTTCTGTTTTGAGGCAGCGATGCACCAAATCTCCAGCTGGGAACATGTCACACCTGAATATCACATCCACGTTCAGCTCAGTCGAGCGCATCTGAAAAACTAGGACATTAAGCAGATAATATTTGGAAGGAGTTGTTGATTTATTAGTGTACAGGTTCCAAGAATAAATGTTTGTGTAAATATGTGGAAACACAAAGATTGGTAAAACTGGGTGCATGATCAGAGCGGAAAATGTATCAATCAAATCATTATATAAATACATCTCTATTGAATTAAATTGTCACATATTGAAAAGCTGAAATAGGCAGCTAACATAAGTTTAGGGGAATACCAAATTAAATGAGCAGGATTTTACTTTGGGGAATAAATGTTCATCCACATGGTTAACAATAAAATGTCAAAGATTTGCTTTGGAGGCAGAGGTGCATCCTTCCATTTGTCTCACCACATTCCCTGCTTGCATTCATTAAATATGATAATATTATAAAACTTAAATGAGTAAAGCCATTTTTCTCCGTGGTTGCATAAGTAGTATCATTATTTTATAAAAACTGCCACACCCTTTTTTTGTTTTTATTTTTTAAACCTTTCCTTTATGGATCAACTCACTAATGTGAGTTTTTTTTTTTTAAACATTCACTACCACTAATTCAGGAATGGAAAACAAATTGTATACAGTATTTAATGTTTTCACCACAGGTGTCTAGCCTATGAGGGTTGCTGACTGTCATATCTTTGCAAGAGTCATTAGGCAAAAAATAAGATCATACATCTAGTGTAACACAATAAAAAGAAGGGTTTTAGTATTACCACTTAACAGATTAGCCTTTTTTTTATTCTGTTTTTGTTCAGGAAACCTTGTCAAAAGTAGCTTGAATAATGTTTAAAACATGTATTTATTAACTTTAAAATGTGCATTTTTACATTCTTTGGCCGAATAAAACATATGATCGAGACTGCAGGCCACATAAAAACTGCATGAAGTCTGATAAAAAAGGCCCCCTAGGCCAGATTTTGGAAATGGTTTGGACCAAAATGTAGAGTTGTGTGATGGGGAATGTTTAATCAGCAGTACTGATGGTATGATGAAACTTAATGAAGCAGCTTCCCTATAACAGAGCCCAGGGAGGAGCATTCGGTTTTAAAAAAATTATATGAGGATTCATTAAAATGGTTACTCAAAACCAAAGTTTAAACAGCAAGAAGTGCCATAAAGTTTGGCTCTGAAAATGAGGAAAATGCTTCATGAAGCTTGTCGATAATAAAGAAAGGTTGGCTGGATGTGAGGGACAGCAAATTCTTGCTTCAGGTGAAAATTCTACCTGGGAGCCAATCTGGAATTGTGATCTAAAAAGAAGTGATGAGTTGTTGGGGTTTAATAAACAGTGGAGGCGGTTTCATGATACAATGCCATCATTTTCAGAGATCTCTAGATGGCACTGTCTGCTCTGTAATTATTGATGTTCCCATTCATGAAGCAGCGTCATGTTGGTCAGAGGTAGAGGTAAGTAGGTGGCGCCATATTCAAAAAATGATGTGATGTTTCTTTAGAAAACCACAAAGGTAAATAGTACAGAGACTGTCATCTAGTGAACTCTGAAAATAATGACACTGCTTCATGAAGCTTCATCAATCTATTAATATCTATGATGTTCAACTCTGTTCAATGAAACCCCACATATTTGTTTTAACTATTTAACTATTTTCCTTTATTTTTAACAACTGTTCTAATGAAACATCACATGATGATAGTGCCACCTACTGACCTCTAAAAACATGAGACTGCTTCATGAAGCTTCATCAGCCACAAACGATTGTCACAGAGGGTTTATTTGCAGTGATTTAGTTTTGGTTTGACTTTCCTCATAGTTCATCAGCTATCATTACAGTAAAGCTAAAGACAAACAAGAATCATGTTTCAAGCTGCATCTATCTGCATATTGGATTAGCATATTTAACTTGTGTTGTGTGTAACCTCCAGAGGAGGGGAAATGGTAGTGGAGCTTGAACAGGTCACTTAACATAACTCTGGATAGTGTTGTGAACAGATATTGTATCTCCCACGAAAATGACAACTTGGACTCTAACTTGCAAACCCTGAAAAAGTGAACACGATATTGTCCTAATTGGGTTGAAAACTGTGCTGGATCAGATGAGTGATGCTGGCTTGATAATGAATGAACCGAAGTACGATATTCGACAGAGCTCTGGCACATGATTACCGAAGAGACGCTCTGTCACCAACACATCGGAAATTATGCAGACAATTAAAAGGAATAGTGTGGTGCACACTTAAGCTAGCTGCTATTGGCCGGTCAATCTGCTCTAAGAGACCAAGATAAAAGAAGTTGTTTTCTTTGTATCCTTTTCACTTTGAATCCTTCCTTCGAGGTATTTCCTTTGATCCTTGTTATTTATACTTGCACTTTGTTCTTTTGTTTTTACTTTGTTTTCAACTTGATATACCGAACTGGAAACCCAATTACCCAAAGGAGATCTCCAGAGGGATTAATAAAGTAAATATAATATAATCTAAATTCTAGAACATGCAAGAATAAGGTGAATATAAGGTAACGATAGGACACATTTCTGTTAATTGAACATGTTGTTCACATGAATAAATGATCCTTTATTAAATGCAAACAGACGTGTCAAAAATACACGTTGGATGTTTCATCTCTCATATGAGAAACATGGTTTTCCTTATACATCTGTCATCATATCATGTTAATCATATAAATGTATGAAAATCATGTGAGCCGGAATCAATATATTGCTAAGCACTAAATGTATCCTCACAACCTTAGTTTGGGTTAAGTGTTTCATAATTATCATTCATAGGGTTTTTAGTTTTTAAGATGTAGTCGTACATGTCTTAACAAGAAGGAGCTGTCTCGCCTGCAGTTGATACAGAACTCTGCAGCGAGAATTCTGATTCGCTAAAGTAGAAGAACTTACATTTCTCCGATCCTTAAAACTCTTCACTGGCTGCCTGGTTCTTACTTTCAGAACTATTCATGGTCAGGCTCCTCCTTACATCACTGATCTGATCCAGCCTTACACCCCAGCTCAGGCTCTGAGGTCTGTGGATCAGAATCTACTGATGGTTCCTCGCACAAGGTTCAGAACCAGAGGAGAGAAATCCTTCCAGGCTGTTGCTCCTAAGCTTTGGAACGATCTTCCTCTCTCTTTGTGCTTGAAGGAGGCTTGATGGAGTCTACTGACTCCTTCAAGAAACATCTTAAGACATTTTTATTTGTTTAGGCTTTTCCTTGATTTTCTGGAACTCCTGTTGTGTTATCAGTTTTATCTTGACCTTTAAAGTATATACTTTATTGAATATTGTTTTGATTATTTAAGTGCTTTGTGACCCTGGTCTGGAAAAGCGCTATATAAATAAAAATGACTTACTTACTTACATTTCTACCTGAGAAACTGATTCAAAAAGTCCCTTAAAGATTTGTCCAATGTCTCCAAATCTATCTTGTGAAGAGGTATTCAAGTTTTCTAAATAAAAATGCATTGTTTTAAACAAATCTTAAATGCTATAAGAGTTAGCATATTGTAGCATATCAGTTTCGTCTCGTATAATAATCATTATAATTATTATTTAAAAATATATATATATGTATGATATGTTGTGTGCTTTTGCTATGCCTTTTTCATTGCCAATTTAAGCCTCCACTATTCCAGCTCCTTATATTTCCCCTTTTTCACCAGTTCTTCTGAGGACAAGACCTTCAATTGAAGTGGTTACTGTACAACTCTCTGAATTCCACCAAGAAATACAATATTGTGGGAACTTTAATGGAAATGCTTCATGAAATTGGAACATATTTTGGTTATTTAACCTCAAGACATCATGGAAACATTTAAGTTTAAGAGACGCTTGTAAAAACATTTTTTTCCCAAGCCATAAAAATAGTTGTCCTTCCATGCGTGGTTTTTGAAAGGGGGTTCATTCTTAACCCTTCCAAGTTCTTCTTAGTGTAAAAAAAACATTCAACCATTAAACTGGTTGAAGTGTGTATTAAAAAATTGATTTAAGAAATTTGGTGCTAGCACAGCAAAGTCTTGTGAGTCGATACAACATGATAGATGACTAAATATGTGTGCGTCTTAAACAAAGTGTGAACATTATGGCCGGCTTCTTTGTTACATACACCAAGAAATGAATTCTAATGAGCATTCATGTAAAGAGCCACCATCTTGTGCCTGCGGTGAACAAGCCAGAGTGTGATTAATAGGGTTTGTCAGTCCGCCTTGTTCCCTTCATGCTCTGAAAGGCTGTTCTGAGGCAATGACAGTGTTTCCATTAAAACGTTTTTCCAAATGGCAATAATTTCCCCGTAGAGGCATCTGTTCTCTGCAATGTTCCGGCAGTCTGTGACATTTCCTATGTCTAATTTAGCTCCTTCGTCTTTGTGAAAAAGAACATTCTATGCATTCCACATTGGTGGGAAAACAGAAGCAAGATAGAAAGATCATGTCGTTGTGGACACTCGTGAACTTTGAAAAATTCAGTCGGAGTTTGCCATTCTCTTCTTTTTTCAGCGTATTATTAAAAATTGAAAACGAAATGTTAAACTATACCGCACCAATTTTGACAGAGTTAGACCATGACAAAGTGCAGCCCGGGGCCACATACAGCCTCGGTCCTATATATTTCTGATGCTGATCTCTGTGTGTGTGTGTGTGTGTGTGTGTGTGTGTGTGTGTGTGTGTGTGTGTGTATATATTAGTTATATCTTACAATTATGTACCACTTGGATCCAATATTACTTTGGAAACCCTTAAAATAACCATAATATTGGACCTTGAAAACAAAAAACTTTTATTTATTCTCTCTCTATACCCCATATATATTTCTTTTATCAGAGCGTGTGTGTGTGTGTGTGTGTGTGTGTGTGTGTGTGTGTGTGTGTGTGTGTGTGTGTGTGTGTGTGTGTGTGTGTGAGTAAACTGTCTCTCTCCCTTTCTCTAACGTCTCATTTTCAGTAAAAATCCCATGTTAAAATGTATTTGATAGTTTAAATTCTCATTCTTCATCACTTAATTTGATGTGTGGCTGCGATAAGTGAGTGAATATCTCTGCACTTATTTTTCACTTAACATGGAAAAGATAATCTAAAGATCAGTAATTAGTGAAATAATTATCGTTATATTCAAGTCGGGAGAGAAGGACCAAGGTGCTGAAAGAAAAGGTTAACATTTACTCAGAATAATTTAAGATATCCGGTATAATATATTAGTTATATCTTACAATTATGTACCACTTGGATCCAATATTACTTTGGAAACCCTTAAAATAACCATAATATTGGACCTTGAAAACAAAAAAACTTTTATTTATTCTCTCTCTATACCCCATATATATTTATTTTATCAGAGCGTGTGAGTGTGTGTGTGTATGTGTGTAGGTGTGTGCGTGTGCGAGTGTTTGCTTCTGTGTGTGTTTTTGCGTTCACCAGATGGGATTAGAACATATGGGAATTAACTCTTGCTTGAAAGGCAGTTTTTCAACCCTAGTACTTGTGATGTGTGCAGCATTTAAAAATGTCGGGCCTTGTGACTGGTTCCTGCATGATGAGAGGAGGAAAGGATTGCTGGAATAACATAAATGTCGCCTTCTCTCAAATATTGTCAATGTCTCCAACAGAACAGGTGCAGTAATTCAGTCACGGATGTGTTAAGCCTCCAGGGTTTTTCACAGCTGCTGCTACAGAAAGTCTTCAGTCTGGAAGGGAAATATGATCGATACAAACTGTCAAGTATCTCTCAACACCAACCTGAATTCTTTTACCTTCTGCTTTGTTGTTTGTCCTTCAGTAAGAATATAAAATACACGTTGAAGAGAAATCTAAAATGTTTGATAGTGAATACAAAGAGTCCAGACTCTGGTTTGTTCACATTTGTGCTGTAGTGTCGATGATGACCAGTTTTACTCTCATAATATTATTTGATACTTTTTCTACTGTACTGCTGGTTACTGTAATGTTAATGCATAGTTTCTGTTTAATATGATATCCTTCAGTATAATATGTGCCTCATCAGAGAGGCACTCAGGCATCTGGAAAACATGGCAACTCAACTAGCTTTTCCTCGATGCCAAGGAGCAGGTGTTGCAGCAGGTGAAGGGATGGACATCCAATGGTTCATCAAGAAATGTAGGTTTTGTTCCAGCTATTTCATTCTAAGACAGTCGTGTCATCCTCAAATTTTCTGCCATGTCATGAACATGATTTTTTGATCAAGAGCCATAGTCTCCATGAAGTACCTTAACCTTAACTGTTTTCTACAAAGTCGAACATAGCAAACTATAGAAATCAATGGCATTTTTGCAACAACAAACAATCATTTTACACAAATTTTATATTTTAAATTTGTATACTTGCTGGCCCAGACGGCCAAGACCAAGACACAATTGTGGAAAAATAATCTTCTTCCATTATGCTTTGAGAAAACTGTTACAGCCCGAGACTGCGAGAACCCAAGAACAAGACGAATGGAGAACAAGACCAAGACAAGTCCTTGGTCTAAAATAGATGGTAAAAACACCTCAACATTTCCAATAATCCAATGCAACAGTAAGAGGCTAATTCCATTATAGGAAAATATAATTGAAGGAACAGCAAGACCATGGCTATGGTACAGGGTCAGTTGCTGGATGTACACTGACTTGATCAATCGGTCGTTGGGTAGAAATGAGTCTTGAAACAAATGCGGGCTGCTATTGGAAGGCGGTAAAAGGGAGTTGAGAAATGATTTACTGCGGAAGACTAGACAAGCTGCTACGTTTTACTAACAAACCAATTACTGAGACTTGCAGTGAACTTACTCTTGTTATATGTGGTTGTCCAAACTGCCTTCGAATGAAAGCCACCTATCCAATTACCCACCAACAGAAGCAGTCTTACTAGACTTTATTACAGTTATCTTTACTTTATTAGAGTTCCTTCAATGGTCAAAAAAGAAGAGAAACCCACAAAACAATCATGATTTTGGAGGGCAATAGTTGAAAAAAGATGAAGTACTGGTGTCTCAACAAACATTCAATCTTTGTCCATGGGGCTTATAATGGATGTCGTCAAAGACAACAGTAACGTGTGCAAAATAAATGGGCTTATAAGGTGAGTCTTATGAGTTGATTTTGTTTCATACAATGTTCCCAAAGTGTGTTTTGACACAGATTTTGTTATTGAGATACCCGTAATCAAGACTTGGCTGAACTTTGCTGTGTATCTGCCAAATCAAATGTATTTATATTAGTAAGTAAGTAATTAAGTGTACATCTTGTGTATGTTTCTTGAAGGAGTCAGTAGATCATCAAACACAGAGAGAGAGGAAGATCGTTCCAAAGCTTAGGAGCAACAGCCTGAAAGGATTTGTCTCCTCTGGTCCGGAACTGTGCGCTGAACCATCAGTAGATTCTGATCCACAGACCTCAGAGCCCGAGCTGGGGTGTAAGGCTGGATCAGATCACTGGTGTAAGGAGGAGCCTGACCATGAATATCTCTGAAAGTAAGAACCAGAATTTAAAAATTTATCCTGAAAGAAATTGGCAGCCAGTGAATAGTTTTAAGGATCGTGGATATGCGAGTTCTTATACTAGAGCGATTACATTACTTTATTACTTACTACTTAAAGAGTTATATTAAAGGGTTAGTTCACACAAAATTCAAAATTCACTAAGGGTTGGGATTATTTTCAGATCAGATTAGTTTTAGTAAAAAAAATGAATGTCCATTTTAACATCAGCTCGGTTGTCCTTTTGTTCATGTTCATCCTTGTCCAAAAAGACACACTTTAAAACATCCCAATATCCCCGTGGCGGTTGTCTATAATGCCCATCTTGCATTGAATCCCCGACATAAGGAATTGTTAAAAAAAGTCTATATTTTGATCCATGGCGATTTTCGTGAAACATGTATCGAGTTGTGTGTTTGGAGCGTATGTTGTGACGTTTTAGGGTTCGAGTATACCAAGTGACTGGTTCGAGACGCGAAGCGGCTTCCTGCATAATTTGACATGAAACGCAATGATCTCCCCTCACATCTTTAAGATTTGGCTGATTATTTTTGCTAGACTTCTTAAAGCCTACAAGAAAGATATTTTTTCTTTGGGGCAGCAAGAACTAAACATTGATGACTAGGCCAACTCCCACTTTGTTTATTTAGACAGTGTTTATATTCTTACATAATTGACACTGGAGTTTATTATGAAGAACGCACTACCTTAATATTTCCAAGATTTGATTGAATTCCTAAAAAGACACTCGATCAGTCATCACAGATTATGTTTATAAACAATGCATTTATAAATCTGATGCATTATACAACAAGCAAAGATGGATGGTCTGTAATAGTTGTAAATATGTATAAATATTCAGATCTTTTACAAAATACAATCTCACATCTCTCTTCTAGTCAAACAAATCATAGAAGTTTCTGGTTCTGATTCTGAATCATTTAAGCAAAAATAGTGTCAGAGCTTTATACTTAGTGAATTTTGAATTTTGGGTGAATTCTCACTTTAAGTTATCAAATCAAAAATTAAAATCCTGTTCTGGTGTGAAAGGTAGTGATGGGTTAATGAAGCTCCGAGAAGCAGTGTCATGTTGTTTAGAGGTCACTAGGTGGCGCCATATGTTAAACAATTATGTGATTTTTCATTAGAACGGTTGTGTTCTCTGAAAATAATGACACTGCTTCATGAAGCTTCATCAGACCATCACTAGTGAAAGGTAAACTTGTCCAAAGCTTCCCCATTTGTGATGCTTATCTTTGTTTGACAGTGTTCTCTGTGGACAGAGAGGAAGGCGTGCAGAGCTCAGAAGCTCAGCCCTCCCGGTGACAATTAACTTCCACAGCAGGAACTTTGAAGGAGTGATAAAGAGATTTCTGATTGTTTGAGGTTTGATGTGGACGGTCGTAGTTCTGCATTAAAATTTGTATTAAATGTTTTAAGGCCGAAGTTCCACGCGTGACAATTCATAACAAAAGATTTTGAAAAGTTCAAGGCCAAATTACATTCTAGGTAATAACATGTAATGAGTATTAAAAAAATGAAATTCAAATCTCATTAATAAAGCCCAGAGGGAGTTCATTTTACAAGCTAATAGTTCCCCAACTGATATTATGCTTTATCTGTGATTGTGCGTCTCTTTACTCATGATAGAACCTTCACAAAAATATGATGACAATTAATATCAGGATGGCATGATGGTAAACAGTGTGGCATCACATGACCTTCATTAAAGTTCATAATGGTTACTGTAGCAATGATTAGAGCAGCACATACAGTCTCTGATAATGACAAACAAGGGGATAAAAACCATCTTAACGATTTGCTGTTTAAAATGGCTTTTGTCAGCTGTAAAAAAAACCTTGTTTATGTCTTGAAATTTCAAACTATGGTATCAATATTCACTCAGAATATTTCAGTTCCTATCATAAAACAGTAATTTGATGTTTAATCCATCCGACAATCCTAAAGGTAAGGCTGTACCATGGAAACTTATCCATGTATTTTATGTATAAAAGACAAAAACATCATCATACCATTACACTTACAAATATAAATCCAAAAGCTGAATCCCAAATGGTGAGCACAGCCATGTGTGATATCCTGTAAGAGGTCTATGAAGTCACTGCAGAATAATCATTCTAGGATGTTCTTACAGCACGGTGTCTGGCGTCTGTCTGAACTTAGCCTCCCCTTTAAAGGTCACATATAAAGCAAAAACCTTTATTAAAAATTGATGCAAATTAGGTTTGGGGTTTACTTACAGGTTATTGAAATGTCTGAAGTCTTATCAGTTGCTCTTTCAATTGGATATATTTGGATGCAAAATGAGTAACAGATAATCTTCCAGAGGCCTGTGAAGTCAAACTCTGATCTTGTAACAAGAGATTTAAGGACCCTTTCTTTTAATTAGCTTGAGTTCAGTGCACCAAAGCCAAACGTATTTCAGATCTTACCGTGTGGCAAGACCAGGAATCTGGATCTATATTTATAAGTGCATCAAACCATAGAGTGCTGAAATGCTCCACATATTAAACATATAATAAAACATGTATGACACACCCCTTCCCTTATCCCCCCGTTAGAAGAGCCGGTCTCCAGCACCACAAATGGACCATCATACAGAGGCAAAAGGCACTACCTGCGAGCATCAGGACAAACAGAAACTCATTTTGCAGTTGTGAGCTCCGTTGGCATGAAAGACCAAGGAGAAGATAGATGGATAGGGACCAGGAGCAGAAAAAAACATCTGATGGCACAGGAGCTGAGCTATGGTTATAGGACATGGATCGTATGTCCAAGCACAAACTCTACAGGTTAGGTGTCCAAGTCATTTTAAAGCAAAGCTCAACACAAGCATCACTGTAGGCAAACGATCCACCTGATTCGCATCTGTGACTGCAGCACGCAATGACGCCTTCAGCGACCGGTTGAATCGTTTGCACAAACCATTATCGTGAGGATGGTTTGCTGTAGTACGTTAAACCTGTGTGGCTAAAGACCATGCAAGCGCAAACCGCAGTTCCGAAATAAAAATGAAGGCGTCGTTAGTGCAGGAAACCATGGAAGTAAATGCTTCCCCCAAGCCATGGAAAAGTAGCTCACAACACAGATGAGTCTGCAATTAGCCATATCAACTAGCAGCCCATTATAACAAAGAAGATCTTAACTGATAATAGGAAATGTTACTGATACTACAAAAACATTCAGTTATTTCCATACTTTCCATGTCGAGTTGAATAGCAGAGAATTTGCATTATGTAACCAGATAGCCCTTTGGACTAACAAATTATAAGTGAAATAATCTGCAGTTATTCCTCGCTAAAAGCGCCTCAATATGTTGCAACCATAAAGCTGGTGAAGCCTTGACTGCTGAAGTTGTGACGTCATGGTTGTCGAGGAGACGCGACCCACGGCTGATGGAGACGGAAATACCTCTTTTGACAGATGAGGAAGGCATGTTTTTATCTGCCTCAAACAAAGACAGGGTCACCATTGTGGCAAGACGAGGAACGCAGAATGCCTACTTACTCAACTGTGTGCGCGCGACTTCCTGACTAATAGATCACAAAGTGTCAGGATCCACAACATTTCCTCCTCTTCCGTAGCACTCAGAACAGGCTCTCCTCAGAGATGTGTCCTGAGCCCCTTCCTGTTCACCCTGTGGACATCTGACTACTTTGCCTGGAATTCTTGTTGTCATATTGCAAGGTTTTCAGACGACACAACAATGGTACGTAAGAATGATTCTGAGAAAGACAGGAGGAGGCTCTCAAGGAGTGTTGACCTAGAGATGATGACCTCACATGGAGCACCAACATGCCTTGCTCTGTGAGGAGGACTTACATCTTTTAATCAACTTTTGTCGATATGATTATTCAATGGTTTTATATAAATATTTGATGTTAGTTGTGACTGTAAAAAGATATTTTACTCAGTATTTTTGTAATACGTACTGAGGAACTGTCATTTATATTGTGTGTCGCATCATGCCATATGTGAGCATATTTTATTTTCTCATTTACCAACAGATCAATGATCTTTCAATTATTTTCTTTAAAAAAAATAACGACACTATAATAGGAACAAGTTGATGCTGCATTAATATTAAAAAGGAGGCTAATAAAATATTTTTTTGTCTTGCTTGATCTTTGGAATTAACACAATTTAAGGACTAAGTTATAACATAAAAAATACTGTTTAATCAGTTCAAAGAGTTATTGTTGTTTATTAATTTGCGAAAATGTATTAAATATTGTTTTTAAATTGAAATTGCTCGCAACATGTGAAAAATTGAAAATGTCCCCTAAAATATTTGTTCACATGTAGATAATATTCGACTTTAAAAGCAAGGCTTAATCCTTACACATTCAAACCCCATTACAGCCCTGTTTGCCCGCCAAAATCATGTCCAATTGGGGGCAGAATGGCCGTGAAGTGAAACAATAGCTACGGAAGAAGTCGACATTAAGTAAGTCTGAAATTTTGTGTGGATACTGTTTATACAATTGCCTAACTATTCTATTTCATATACTACACAATGTTACGTTTCTGATTCACTATTATTATGCAACTTCAATATTTTGGTGCCAACTTCGAAACCCCATGGCAGTCGCGTCGGACAACCAAATGACTCAAAACTTTACACCAACAAAGTTTAGAAGATGATCTGTGGCCTCCCAAACATTTTGGCCTACGTCTGTCTGCTCCGCCATGGTAAAATTCAGAAAATCGCAACATCTCGATAGCGACCTCCGCCGACCTCGGAGGTCCCATTTTCGCCACCTGACCCTAGGCCTTATCTCGACTCCTTCCCCCTCAAATATCGCAAATGAAAACATGGACCACCTGTGGCCAGCGCCGCAAACCTACCGACCCACTCAGCCTTCCCCCTGCCCAACTTAACGTTTTGTTAACCCCAGCCCACTTTCCCTTCGACACCCCTGCGTGATGGGAAAACATATATATATATTTTCATCATAGTAAAGACTAATCAAAGATTTTGTAATTATTTTTAATACTACTTTCATCCAAGCATTTCGTGTAGAATTGTATTACAGGAGCCGAGCAGGACTGGAAGGGAGACAAAATACATTCTGTCTCAGGATTAGATGGGAGGTTCTGATACAGGATGAGCAGCTCAGGTGGAGCCACAGTAGCGTAGACAAAACCAACTGCTTGATTCAACAGACCAATCATGGCCTGATAAAAGCTCATGTGCTGAAAACCCTGCAGTTGTGTTATGAAAGCTTTCTTCAGGCTGGTGTTCAAAAGCCAAGAGAAGCTTATGAGCTTAGTTTTTAATTGGACATTTAAGAAGAGTCATCTACTGTAAAATAAGCTTTAATTATGGGTCGAGTTCCACTTGTCCAATTTTCCAGTCACAAGCTGTGACAAATTTAAAACCTCAGAACACAGTCAGAGTAATAACTGCTGAAAATGGAGGTCTGTTATCCCATACTGTATTCGCCAGGCTGTGGACGCAAACGCTTTCATTTTTCCACTCTAATGCATGTGCAGTTCATGCCTCCGTTAACTTCTCTCCTGACTGAGTCCAGCCAACAATCCTTTCAACCATCAAATCCCAAATCACAGGTTAGTTTGGTTGAACAACCCCCCACTCACGAGTCCATCTGTCTTTCTGGCTGCCGTCATGGTGTGCTCTTCAGGGGTCAACGCTAAATTGATACTGTGGAGCAATTCTAGAGTGCAGGATGGAGTTGTGTTGATGTAATCTCAGAGGCATCGTTGTGGTTGTAAACATCTTCATCTGCTCGGCTACTGACTTTGTTTCTGTGTCACCCTTTCTGTACCTAATCAAGATTACAAGAAATTGACAAAAATATATTTGTAAAAAGTAATTTTTAATTGACACTTATAAATATTTACGTCAATGTATTTCTATGTTTGAAGTTCATTCAAGATATTTTATATAATATAAAAGTATTTAATTTAATTAATTGATTTAAAAATGAATAACAAATTACAAAAAAAATCCATCAAGTCAAGTATGTAATTCATTATTTTTTGCATACTTCAACAGATGCAGTTCTAGTTATTGAAATAAAAATGATTTAAGGAAACTAGCAATTAAATATTCACACAATTGTACAGCCCTAATGTATGTATTGTGAATGTTTTTGTTGCGAACAGTTTCATTAGGAATCCACAATTATCCATAAAAGTTTAGAATTAGATATCTCCACATTTAGCACACATAACGTAATGTAACAGAACACTATACTGTTCCAAAATAGACAGAAACTATTTGCTCAATGGTTGCCACTGAATAAGTTGTGTAGTAACCAAACAGTTTAACACAGTTTTTTTTTAAGACATTGGTAGCAGCATAATAGGGCAATAATTAAAAAAATCATCGAGACATGAAGTGCTTTATGAAATTACCTTTGGCTGACATTAGTCCATTGTTTCTGTTCTGACAGGAACTTTGCCCTAAAGGTGATAATTCTAATTCAAAAGAACATTTCTTTTGCGTTTCCTATCTCCATCTTTTTGATGGATGCACCAATTTTGGAAGTTTTCTAGAATAGAAGCGTTACACAATGTTGACACTGTTTGCTAGCAGATGCCTAAAACACATTAGTTGAAATAACAACTCTAAATATAAGTATATAGCTTCTTTAACGGCTAACCACCTCTGAAAACAAGGAGATTTTACTGAATAACAAACTTTTTATTCCCTGATTTTGAAATTCACAGTTGCAGCACTTACTTGTTATTACTAATAGTTTCTCAAGGTTGTCTTTTTTAGATAAATATTTATTTCATTCTATAGAGGCCTGGATCTTATTTACATGGCGTAAGAATGCCAACTACAGATAAAACTTAAAAGGTAAAAATGATGATTGCAGATATAGAAATGTTATTAATTTATGTTAAAGCTCAATTAGTCATAATTTCTTAATTCACCAGAAAATCTAAATTATTTTTCTACTCACCCTCATGTTGACCAAGGGGTGGGATATCATAGTATTATTGGAGTAATAGTTAAAAAACTATGACTGTATAAAGGTCGTGAACAGCCCTGATTTTGTGTCATCCTCGTCTAAAAAGACACACTATATACATATAATATAGAATTACCTGTAGTGTTCACTGTCTGTGTAGCATGTTAGCCATTTAGCCACAGCTACCAGCAAGCTTAAATATAGACTTGTTTAATTATGTAAATGACCGTCAAATGGAAATACATTTCTTCCTATAACTCCAAAAATACATGGATCATCCTGAGAAAAATCCAAACCCTTAGTAAAGATGAGGGTAAGTAAAAAGATTGAGCGGACTTGTTGAGCTCCAGTTAAGGCAGAAGAATTTATAATAACTAACTTGATACATATAAAGTACTTTTTTATGATCACATTCAATAAATGCAGCAAATATATAAACCATGTTTTCGTAATGAACAGGAAAATTCAGGTTCAATCATTGAAAATGTGAGGTTGATGGTTCATGATCCTTTCTTAACCTAAAGGAAAACCTAATTTTCGTACGCAATCATGTTCCTGTAATAACTGTGTTACACTCCCCAAGGGTTTGTGCAGGAAATCATCTATTATCGATCGAATAAAAATTAAAAATTGTTTAGTCTGAGAGACACAAAATGAGTCCATGGAAAAAATGCTTCAAAGGTGGTAACTGGCCAGGCTTCTCTTAGCCGCGAGGGATTCACTTCTTGCAAACTGACCTCAGCGTTTTCAAGTGACAAAGGCCACTGGACCTCTCGTATCTAGAGAGACAATGCAGAGATGGCATTTTCCCTCCGCTCTCCTTCAAAAGAGATTACATGAAAGAAAAATCACCCTGTGTACAAAGGCAATCTGCAGGTTATGTGGAAATGGTGAGCTGAGCAGGAAAAGTTTGTTCCCCTCTTCTAATGAGGGAGAAGAGCAGTTATGGATTAAACTGTAAAGAAATGGCACAAGAAAGTCACACCTCAGAGACGTTTTCGCTTTGCAATACACTTTCAAACTGTGTTGTCACTACAAAGGCACTTGAACACACATAGTCAGTAGAAAAACACATTAGAACATTATTATTATCTGCAGAATAATGTTACCTGTTGTAGCACTCAATGTAAGTAATGATGAATACATGATGAAAAATGTTTTTTTATTACCAGGTGTAAAGTTTTGGTGGATTTATGAAGCAACTTTATTATTGTACCTATTTTTGTACTTTAAAATAGATGGATAAATGGATTGATGGATGGATGGGTGGATGGATGTATACCACATAACACAAAGTCATAACTACTTTCATTAGTTTTAAAACCAAAATATGTATAAACATCAGCTATAAAAACTGTTGGAGTCCACTGTATCCTCTCGTTCTCAGTCATCCCACAAGATTTAATTTTCATTTAGCTGGGATGGACGTACTGCTGCCATCTAGTGGCCATAAGTTTAATTGTGACACAAAAATAAACAACGTTGTTTATATTATAATATATATATATATTTTTTAAACACACATAATTGGACTTAAAACTATGGTAACACATAAAATGTTTTTGTAAGCAATTTAAGTGGGTTTTGTTTTTGTTTTGTTTTTTTAATAATTGATACAGTTCTGTTGAATATCGATAAAGTATCATGAAAAAAAATATTGTGATACATCGCCATATATTTCAACACACCTAGTCGTATCCAACATAACTCCAGTGATCAATCCTCCGTTTATATGGTTCATAACAACTGCACCATCTGACCAATCGTCAGTTGGCCTCCATCTGTCGCCGCAGGTACAAAAGTCCATCATACAATTACCCACCTCGGACCTGCTGAGGTCCCCGAACAATCAATAATTACAGGTCAGTGGAGTCCGACAGCTTTTTTATGCCGCAGCAGGTCAGAGACATGTTTAGAAGAGGTAGATTGCAAAAAGGTCTCCTGGGTGAGAAAAACATCCCTTCAGAGACATAAGGTCAGCAGTAGTAGCTAGACGTGAACGCTCGGTCATCATAACTCTTGCTTCAGGTAAAAAACGATTCTATAGACATTTAAAACCTCAACATTAAGCATTATTTGGTTATTTTAAGTATAGTTTAAAGCCAAAAAGAAAACCAACATTCACCTGAAAAGACAGAAATAAATTCCTATTTTCTCGATCCATTAACATGATTTCTGGTTGTTGTTTGTTCCCTCTATATAATAGAGGTGAGAATGACTAACAAGAGACATTTATTTTCTAAAGATGGAAATGATGGCTCGAATGGAAAAGCTGAGCGAGAGCTTCTACCCTCTTACCTTTTGTGTTTTTTTTTCTGAAGTCCTCCATTGTGGAGACAGATGCTAATTAAAGCCCGACTGAAGTGCGGCGATGATACAAACATGTTTTTCTTATTTATGATCCACCATTTGTATGAAATCATGCAAGTTCAGAGAGTGACTGACGAGCGGGTTAATTAAACATCAGCACATGTGGGCGAACGGAACCAGTTGATCAGGCAGCTGTGTGACTTCTGGGTCACATGACACAGTCACGCAACAGATAAATCAGCTTCTCCGTCTAAAAGTAACACTGTCTGTTCATATAAACGCCACACAAAACTAAAAATATGTTTTCACAAATACTGATTTTCTACAAGAAGCAGACAGACATCAAGTATCAGCTTTGTGTTTTTTTTAGGAGCAAAACTGATCGTCAATACCCTCTTAAAGATAACCTTAATTTGTATCTGTAATTTGTAATTGACATATTTACTTCCTTGTTTAAGTTGTTTCCCTGTTCTATAAGTCAAATGTTCTTCTCTTCACTTTAATTAGGATCTTTTCAGTTAGCCTATAAGCCAACATAAAGGATGATCTGTTTTTCTGTTTCTTATTTTTTGTGTTATCTTATTCAAATATTTTATTCTGTACATCTAGCACAATAGATGTGCTAGATGTACACACATAGGAGGGTGTTTCCTGCAGGTAAACACCCTCCTATGTTGTGCTCACAACACTGGCAACAAACATTTCTTTTTCTGAATATACCAGGAAAAGAACAAACGTCTAAATCTAGTAGGAAAATAAACTTTCTCACTGACTTCCCCTCCAATCGGAATCCTTCGGCTTTATCTTTAACACCTATTTGGCTTATAAAAATCAGGAAAGCAACTATTAGTTCATCTAAAAATATTACATCCATTATTAACATATTATTATCCTCTATCGTGCCTCTACATTGTCTGTACATGTGACTTATTGTCTTTATTTGACCCTATTTCTACAGCTTTTGGTTTACATTTACCGAGCTAGTAAAAAGTAAAAATGATGGTCTGACGAAGCTTCATGAAGCAGTGTCATTTTGTTTAGAGGTCAGTAGGTGGCGCCATCAGTTTAAAAATGATGTTATGTTTCATTAGAACTGTTAGAACAAAGAAAAATAGTGCAGAGACCGCCATCTAGTGGACTCTGAAAATAATGACACTGCTTCATGAAGCTTCATCAGAACATCACTAAAACACTTTATGATATATAATAAATGGCTAGTACACATCAACGAGTTATGTATTACTGCTCATGTTTGTGAATATTAACGTTTTATCCAAATTATGATTAGAAAAGTGTGTTTTTACTATGTCTAGATAGTAAAGGATTCTTATGCACATTATTAATTGAATAATAAATATACTTATTTTACAAGATGTTCCTGTTGTGAGGGAAACATTTGAGCATTCATCTCTGCTAGTATGCTTTATAAAGCAGTTTTCATAGTCACAGCACAAGTTTAAACTTGATTAATTTATTCCCTGCAGCTCAGTTCTCTGTCACACTTGACATCTATTCTTATCTCCTTCTGCAGGTGTGTGTTTACAAGGACAGACACCTTCAACTCTGTTGTTCAAGTCCTTGGAGGAGCTTTGAAGCGCTTTTCTCTTCTTAATTTGCGATTCTGGTTAATTAGCGTGAAAGTTTGCCAAACAACATCACAGGCTCTATATCCTGCAGGTAAACACCCTCCTTTCAGAACGTCTGTGTCAAATTCATATAACCAGGGTCATGCATCGCATTTACATGTCTTTATGAAGGCTTTATGAAGCGCTTGTGTAAAAACGGGTAATAGAGGCGCCACGCTGCGTCCTAGTTGGAACACCACTTATTTACATCACAGCTTTCCTTGGAGAGATGAGTGCTCTTGTAGGCTTTTACCCAGCGTGACTATCATCTGTTGTGGAGCACCACTTAGTGACTAATGCATTTTATGTCAGCCTTATGTTGAGGTCTGTGTTTATGATGCTGGTTTTAAATTTAACCAATCATAGAGTATTTTCTTCAGATTGACGCACCATCTATCGAAAAACTTGCTAGTTTGTTTCAGACCTTTTTTGCAATGTCTACAACCGAGTATTAGAGTACATGTATTTTTTATTTTTTCATTACAATTTATAATAATTTATTACAAGATTAAATTTGTACGAAATCCTGTTATAAATGCATTTTTGTACAAGTTCAATCTTGTAATAAATGCATTTGTGTACAAGGTTATTCTCGTAATACATTTTTTCGTACAACATATACCTTGTAATAAATTATTTTTGTACGACTTCAATCTTGTAGTAAAGGATTAATGATTATTGAAATATTTACATTAGAAAATGTGTTTAAGCCCCGCCCACTGAAAATGCTTTGTTTTCTGGAGATTCTTAAACGATAACCACACCCACTCTGCTCCGATTGATCAAGCATCAAGGTTGGTCACTGCGCATCATCAACGTCAACATTTTCAACCTCCAAGGGACTCGTTGTATAAACAAGGCGTCATAATGCACTTCGTTCTCTTAACCTCTGGTTTGTCAACACTTCATACAGGGAAGAACTTTATAAAGTAATAACTTTAAAACGTCATGATGAGGGACTTACTGCATCATTCTATTTGTAACATGCGAGTCAGTCAGAAGAGTTGGATCCATGTAAAACCTTGTGATCAAGTGATGGTGACATTTTTGGGCCCTTTACACCCACTCTCCATAACTCTACATGAAACAGAAACGGTTTCACAAGAAACAAAGTTTACTAATGTATATAATTATCTTTGAGCTGTACAAGTACAGGTGTATAATTATTTACTTTCCCCTGCCTCTAACCTTGTCACCTTATGTAGTAGGCCTCATATTGGTCAAGGTTTTCTGACCATCATTTAATGTCATCGGTGAAAAGGCTGTATCTTGATGACTCAATTCAATTGATTTCAAGACACTCCAGACTACACTTCGTAAGAGAAGAGAAAATAGGATCAATTCAATGCAACTTGATGAATACTGCGGAGCTGAGGACCAGGAGCAGCAACCACGGGTACTGGAGATACGTTGGGGGAGGGGGATGGTTGTGCTGTAAGCCTATAAGACGAATTGACAGCAGAGGAGACAGATTACTTGTTCTGTCAAGCGCTGGATCGACAGCAACACAATAATTGGTTAGCAAGTAGAGCGGGAGACTTGTTAAAAGATATTCTTTGTGAATTAACTTTTTTCACTCTTCATTGTCATAGAATTAAAGTATTGTTGGTATATATATATATATATATATATATATATATATATATATATATATATATATCAATAAACATTGTTTCTTTTAAACTGTACATGGTATTGAGATATTTCAAAATTAATGCAGAAGATTTGGCCATTTATTTCTGTGTGGAAAAACAGTGTTTACTTGGAAGACTTTAAGTAAGTGACAGGAAGTCATGGGTAATTGGAAGCACTTTTCTTCAAGTTTTGTCATGCAGAAAATAAACAAAAGTTGAAGTTTCTATTCTTAACATTTGTCCAATGTTCTGCAGGAGTAAAGTTTATAGTTAATTTGCCATCAAATTTCTGTCTCGAAACACGGCTTCTCGACAACACTGCTTGGCTCGTACACACAAGCAGGAAAAGGAGCCACAGAGCTCAGGAAATAATTGTCTTTAGTCGCAGAAAATAAATTAGTTCATCCAGTCTGAAGAGAAAAGCACTTTAGCGACGGAGCGAGTGCATCCTCCTTTCATCAAGTAGCTGCCAGAAACCCAAATAGAATAAAGTTGTTCACTGGCATTTGATTCCAGGCTTCATTGAATTATACTGCATCAACAAGTCATCGCTCGTCTGTGCGAGCCTTAAAAGTCCAACGAGGAGTTTCATGGGTTTACTTGTTTGAGAAACAATTATCCACTAACATGCTACTATGTTTGTTAATTTAAAATGTAATCTTGTTAGGATTTATCAACACAGGACCCACACGCTAACTTTAGTCGGTGCTGGTAGTCCATCCATAAATGTATTTAAAAGTAAAGGTATATAAACAACACAAAGGTGTGATTATGAAATTGACAGTATTTATATTTATTTTTGAAACATTTATTATATAAAAAAAAGTAATGTAGTTTTGGGTTAATGGAAAAAAAAAAAAAAATTCTGGTTCATTTTAAAAGATCCATCTTTCAACTGCCCTTCATTGTTCTGAAAGACAAGTGGACGTGGTTATGTGTGACGCCAATGGTGAAAGTTGTCAGCGCCATCCATTATAAAAATAATTGAATATACACGCCACTCTGCACAAACCTGAAGAGAGAGAGATCCTGCATCTCTTTGATGCGTCAAAAGTCACTTAAAAGTATCATCCAATGGTCATATGTTGCGTTACATAGTTAAAGAATAAATAACCAGCTCCTTTATTTCTGCTTGAGATTAAAGCTGTCTCCTCCACAGAGCTGTATTTTCAATACAGTCTGGCTAGTTGTTTTTTAAAAACAGCTAGTGTAAAAATCCAGATGTCTGCTTGAAAATTGTCCAGAACAGCTGTGCTTGTAGAATGGCTTCACGCATTTGCAGAACTTCCTCGGGACCAAAATCAGTGTAACAGGAATTATTATTAAAGATTGAGGAAGATTTTAATATATTAAAAGTAGAACACCTCTCTGGTGGAACTATTACATATAATAATTTGGTTAAAAGTTGCATTCACCACTTCACTCTAAGGCGTTTCATTGTTCATGAACCCATTTAGACTGAAATGGAAATAATATCTTAAAATAAGAACCAGTGTTAGATATATACGAAGAAAAGAAGTTATAGTGGTTTTAAAAACATCATAACACAATAACACCTGTAACGTTCTGTTCTATTCTTATCGTAACTTATCTAATTAACAGAGGAGATGAGACTTCCAGCAAGTATGTGACATAGAAAGATACTTTATGATGACACTTTTAATTGGATTCACCCGATTTCAACCTCATCAATCATTCCTTTTAATGAATTGATCTGCATTGTTGTGATGGTCTGATGAAGCAGTGTCGTGTTGTTAAGAGGTCAGTAGGTGGCGCCATCAGTTTAAAAAAGATGTGATGTTTCATTAGAACTGTTGTTTTAGTAAAAGGACAATAGAGCAGAGGCTAGTGGACTCTGAAAATAATGACACTGCTTCATGAAGCTTCATCAGACCATCACTACTGCATTGTGTATCTTCCTTACCATCCCTAATTGTCTCTTTTTTTAACTAAGTACATAAATAAATGATAAAGAAAAATATCTAAAGATTCATATTCTCTGAATCATGGTCAGTGAATGATAAATAAAACCATTGTCAAAACGTAAAAGAAAACTAAAAATAAATAACGTGAATAAATAGTTTTGATATTAAAAAAGGAAATGTCTTTTAACCTAACTGCAGAGTTTCCCTTTATTAACCAATGCTTTTTATTTCCTTCCTCTTTCGAGTCTCGCTTTCATCGTTTCATCATATAGTTTTTGCATGTTTCGGATCTTCATGTTGACAGCTTGTTTATAAACACATGTGACCTGACCAACACAGGAGTCGTGCAATCTTACTCACTTAATGTGCAATATGTTAATTTGCAACTATTTATAAACCAAGTATCTTAGCTGGAGCTTGTTCATTATGAGAAATTTTGTAACCATCCTCTAATGAAGCTTTGAATGTAAGTTACCTTCTATTCGACCCTTTCTTTAATGAAGTATGGCATGTTTAGAGGAGGCTATATTCAAGGTTAAGAAGTGAAAATGGCTGATTTACAAGAGCCCAAAATACTTGTTTGGAGTCTGATCAATCTAGTAGGTTTTTTTGGGGGCTAACCACGAATGGTGAAGAATTTATAAAACGTTTAAAGTGTGAGATATAACAGAAATTAAAGACAATGAATGGTAAAAATACAAAAGCGGAAAACAGTTTTTTGTGTCGCTAGGTACTTAATCAGAAAAAAAAAATGAAAGACCATTTTGAAATGAAAAATAAGCCTCTGATGTCAGTGAATAAATGTATCTATCTCACTTTAATCACAAGCAAAGATGTTTCTATGTCATACATGCTCCGTCCTCTACCCCAGGCTTCTCTACTTGAATGAACTAGAACATCCAGAACTTTCCTCTATAAAAGTTCTAGGAGGACACAGCCAGGAAAAGGGTCAGCTGACACTTTTAGATGGCCATATAACCAGCAACACTATATTCCGACATCCTATTTGCTACACCCTGTACCAGGGCTTCAGGCTAACTCCAGAGCTTGCAGGCTAGCAAGAAACCAACCACTTACCATGTGTTTGCAAAGGGTATGTTACTCATTATAGAGCTAAGGATTTGATGTAATGTAAACTCCTTATACTCTGTTTCGAAATTTTCAAACTGACCTTTAGATTAAAATGGTTTAAGCTAATTGCACAGATTCATTATTACGCCATTGTGTTGCCATAACATCAATACAGACACTTCACCACTAAGTATTTAGTCCACTCTAGCTACTTTTTATTTTCATCTGTGTGAGAGTAGGACGTGTAATTTCACCATAGCTCAAATTGTGGCAATTATGTTCACAGCGTTTTCGTTGCTCAATTAGTTGGGCATTATTTCAGAAATAAGCTATTTTATCTACAAGTTATTATCTACCAGACTTTGACTTTTATTGCTGCAACACAACATCAAAGTCAGTGCATCTTGTTTTCTGATCTTTTCATTTTCTGGCCGACAAGCTGTTTGGGTTCCCAGAGGAAGCTTGTTAAGCTCCATGTCACCATCAGAGCAAGTGAATTATTCGTCTCCTTCTTCCATTAGTGGGGTGGAGATAATGAGGCATGGCAATGGAGAGTTCAACATGGTGGCAAAGGCGTCTCTTTGAGTCAGGAGAGTTGTTAATCAGCACAAAGCACGTTCTCAACAGCCGCTGTCATGTTTCTGACACCAGCTATGAGCGGCTTTTAAATGCTCCCAACGTTCCGCGCACTCTTACAGACTCACAATTGCATTGTGTAAAGTTGTAAAAGTGTTTCTTCAGCACAGAAAAAAAAGGAATCCAATGAGGTATCAAGAAATTCCAAGAAAAATATTCACCTATATATATGTAAATGTGATGTCAAACATTTGTCTGCAGCTAAACATAAAAGTCGGCAGCCCTGTAGTTCATGATATGCTATTACATTCATATTTTCTATCACAAAACATTACTCGGCAGTTATGACTTACACTCTTATTTGGAGGTGATGGTGGAATCAATCACAACACCTTGAAAATGAGAAACAAACAAATGTTGCCTTTTCATGAGGGTCCCACTCTTATATTGATGCTGTGAAAGCAGGACCAGATGTCTTCTACTACTTCTACAAATGTGTTAAAAGATTGTGTAAATCTCTGTCACACATGTGTCTTTCCTATGTGTGTTGTACTTGCATGTTTACATCCATATGTAAATAAATCACTATAAATAATATTAATCAGATAGCAAGTAAGTAACTTACCTACTAATCAATACTTTTGTGTGAAAATTACAATACGGGTGAAAAGAGTTGATTTCAGTCGCTTGATTATGTCCGTGATGGAGTCAAAACACAAATGACACAAACTTACAACCACACTTTGTAGATTCTGATGATCAATACATCTGTTTTCTCCCAGTGAACAGTGATATCTGTACATTTTACTAACATGAGTATGTTATTGATGGGTCTGGAGAAGATTTCAATTGTCTTGTTTCCGATGTTTTTGTTTCTTTTGAGTTTACCAGGGTTTGGCTTCACCTTGTTATCTCCCCAGTGTTTCCCTGGATCGTACTGTAATTCCTGATGTACAGTTCCTGACGTTGGCAGGGTTTTTAGTTACTCAAGTGAGTCCATTTTGTCTTTCTTCTTAGGGGCCTGTGAGATCCCGATCCTCAGATCCTGCCTGACTGCTTCCGTGTTTTTTTTCCTGGTCGGAACATTACATTATGGATTTATCTCTCGATACCTTTTGGATAAATTTTGGATTTATTTGGACATATTTTTTAATAAAAATGTTTTATTAACTTTTCCTCTGACTCCTGTGACTGTTACTTCTCCTGGATCTTCTGTTAACTCTTGCGTGACATAAATGCTTTTATGTACTTACAACCTGAGCAAATAAAAAAAGACTACATTGTAAAATGGAAATTGTATTTGACAGATCTTAAACCAATTCTGTTTGAGGTAGTCTGATTTATGTATGCAAGACTCAAAGAAGGTTGGTTGTGTGGAAAGAAATTTGAATTTGTAGAATTTAAGTGCTTGACATTGATAAAGTTTTGGGGAAGCCAACAGGTCACAATCAGCCAGCAGCTTTTTTGCTGGACAACCTCTCAGTAGGAGGTGTATGTATGTGTGTAAAAGCAGGACGAGACATTGTTAACGGAACAGATGGCTCAGGAAATTGAGATATTTGTATTATTGTGTTCTTCTCTTTGGTGGGTGGCACAGGATGGGCCTTCAACCTAGAAATTCAACATTCACATATTGTATTAAGATTCAATGAAACAACCAATAACACAAAGCTTCTGTCAACCAATGACAAACATGAGGCTATACTCCAACATGGCACTCTAGAACCAGTGTACACCAGATCTACGGGTAAAAAGTGCACACGGGGCGACACCAGGGAAAACATTAAAACCACACAATACATCAAATTAAATAGAATAATAAAATCTCAAAACAAAAGCTTTTTTTTCTACAAAACAAATGTTCTACATGTGGACCAAGTGTTGGGATATTTCATAGTAATAAGAAATCTGTTCCTTTTTTGAGTTATATGCAAAAATGTCAACCAGCAATTAGCACTAAATTGTCTTCTTGATCTTCGTCCAAAATGATACACTTAAAAACATAAAAATACCTCTGTACTGCTTGTCTGTAATCTAATGTAATCTTGTATTGATGCCTTGACATTAGTAGTGGTTATGGAAAAGTTTCAAGTGTGTAATTATGCGGAAAATAATCGCAACTCTAAGTCGACATGAGGGTAGGTAGAAATGAGTGAAATTTTAATTTTTGGTGAGTTATCTCTTTCATAAGAAGCCCCCAGCATAAAAATAATATAATAAAATAAATGGTAGGTCTCCACAACAATCAATCACTGATCCAGAACCATGAGACATATGGAAAAAAAGGCTATAAATCCAACAATGATTTGAAAACAAAATTGTATATAGGACCATCTTCTGTGGAGAAACCTGCTGTATCAGCATTAAGGACAGATGTGTTTTTATGCACATAACACTGCTTTTTTCTGAAGGTGTGTACCTGAAAATAATAATGCTATCACAAATCCAGGACCCCAGATCTAGGTAACCATACCGGACGTAAAAAAAAAAAATATATATATATATAACTATAATAACTCACTGGAATACGTGGACTTACTGGACTAAGAGAAATTGAAAATCTGGCTGACCATCTGAATATAATGAAACATATAAATGAAGAATAAATCTGCCTTGTGTTAGACTGAGGACTTTATAAATTATGATAAGTCAAATGTTTTAATGTTGATCTGTCAGTGGAATGTGGGGCATCTCACACATTGATCCATGATAATTAATATTTGATAAATATCTTTAGATCTTTAGATTTAATGAGAAAAAAAACAAGCCCCCAAAAGGATAATATTCTATATATATTGCCACTTCCTTTAATTATACATTATCTTTCCAATACATCTTTTATTTATGTCCTACTGCAGTTTTCTCAGCGAGATATTAATTAAGCACTTTCACATTCAAATGGAGAGGGTAAAAAACATTTGCAATTAGATTTAGAGCTCAACACTGAAGAAGGAATAATTTGTATTTACCATTTCACCCACCATTTACACTTTATAAAATATCCTGAATAATATTGTTATGAGAGGAAGTCTTCAACATTTATTAATATTATTATTATTACATTTATAGGAAACACTACTTGTATAAGATTGAGGATCTTTACATCCATTGCTATCACACTGAGCTGTTCTACATTCCACGACATCCAGTCAAAGATGATCAGAGATGAATACATAAATAACTATTGATCATCTGTGTGTGTCTTGGCTAAAGACATATTTTCTAGTATCATTAATGTACAAAAAAACTAAATAATTCAACGTATGGCTTTTTTGTTCAAAGTAGTCTGTGGACAACACAATGAGCGCCTGTGTTATCAGTTCCATACTGAGATACTAATTTGGTCCTGGATGTCCTGAAGACAGAGACACACTCAGCAGGGAGCCTCACAATCCTGGCTTGATACAAACAACAACACTGAAACCATGTTTCTTCAGATTCTTTTAAGATTGTTTTCAACAACTACCCTTAAAACAAGCTACAAAACTATATGTTGATCCAATTACATTTGATCAACCTGCATTTCAAGGAATGTTGGTTTTTATTGGTCATGTCGTAACCGCTCATCGCCAAGATGTCAGATGGGGGAGAACTTTATAAAGTACTAAGTTCAAAACATGGTCATGATGAGAGACTTACTGCATCTTGTAGAGGAAAAGTTCAACATTTGAAACATACGAGTCAGGAGATTTGGAGTTTGACATTAGTTGCCCTTTAAGAAGCGATGGTGACAAGCACTTGTCAGAGAATGATGGTCAGACGGTGATGAGACGGAAATAAGTCGTTTCCAAAAAGACTCAGCAAAAAAAACATGAAATATGGTGCAAAAAACAAATACAATACTTATTTTGGCCTCCACATACAACCGAACAAACTTTGCAAATGATATGGGATCATTTAGTCGTAAAGGTATTCAAGCAAAGTTTCTACATTGTATCACAGAACGAGAAACAAATAATATATAATGTTTTTAAGGCACCAAAACCAGGTTTTCTACTATGAATGGAAGTGAACAGAAATTAACAATTATCATAGATATATTTTTATGTGACTTAATGTGTACATGGAGTTTTTTTTAATACACATTTAGTACAACAGATAAACAAGGACAGGAGGACAGGTGTGTTTTTTAGATCCCACAAAACAATGTCTAATCAAGCAAGAATTTAGAATAATAACGGGCAGATCTTATCAACATAAAATTACCACACATTTGTTTATTGAATAAGTTAAGTCATTGAGCCGTCGACTTTAATATTCTCTTTGCTGAGATATTAAATTAAGTGTGAAAAGAAGACTGCGATTAACACAGTTTTACATCTAAATGGAGTAATTTCTGCTGACATTGTTTATGACCTGGTCCTGCACCGTTTACTGTTGTGCTAAATGGACCAAGCAGTTTCATACGGAGCCGCATTGTGATGTCTCTTAATTCTTATTTACTATGCTTCATTAGGACTTTGTAAACAGAGTTAGCACCTCATAAATAACTTCAGTTGGAGAGAAACTGCTGTTACTGTCTGTTAATCGTATCACTTAAAATAAAGTTGGTGCAAAATGACATTTACAGGATAAACGTATTGTTCGTTTATTTTTATTTTCTATTTGTAGTCTAGAGTCTTAAACATCTAATTGTCTTTAATATCAAGTGAGATTTACCCACTCACTCTTTAAAATCAAAAACAAAACATTTGAAGTTTAAATATTTGTGTTTTATTAAATGCAACATTCACTCTTCGCACACTTTCAACTAGTGGTGGTCTGATGAAGCTTCATGAAGCAGTGTCATGTTGTTTAGAGGTCAGTAGGTGGTGCCAAGAGTTTAAATAAGATGCAATGTTTAATTCCTCGTCTAGTGGGCTCTGAAAATAATGACACTTCAGGAAACTTTATCAGACCATCACTAGTTTCAACCGATGGCATCTTCACTGAACTTTCCTCGGACTGACCCGTCAACCTTCTTCAAGCAACTTAAGTGTCCGTCTCACTCGGCAGCAAAATGGAGAACTTCTTGTTCACACAGTTGCCTAGCAACACTGAAAACTGCGAGAAGTGTGTCAGTCTCTAGGGTTCCAGGTGTCCGGGGGAGCAACACGCCGACATGTATGTAATGAAGCTCAACTATAAAGGATAAAAAGTTCGCTGAAACAGGGAATTTTCTCCCACTAGGGAAAGTCCAACGAGAGGCTGAGAACCAGCTATAGTTTATCAGTCTGATAAACAGGTGGAAGAAAGAAAGACAAGGGGCACCCCTGCATCCCTGTTGCTGCTCTACATCACAATGAGAAACTACAGACACCATCTAGGTCAAGGGTTGTCCTCATCCATCGTATAACATGATTTAAAAAGCTTATTAAAAGCTAATTACAGGCGATCTTCCATTTATTAAACATGAAAAGTGGTCTTCAGGGCTTTGTTCTTCGCATCAGTTCAGGATATACAGTATGTGTATTAATCAAAAAAATAACTATAATGTGGTAGCAGCGTATGTTTTTTTTTTTTTTTTTAAAAAAGAGGTTGCAACCTTAAGGATTTTTTAAGTACCTGTATTAATATGCCAATAAACAACTTCATACTCTGTCAAGCAGGTGAAAATGATTTAAATCGCCGCAAGACAGACATTACAGTCATGTAAAAAAGAATTTGAAATGATTTGATGGTTTCTGTTAATCTCTTAATTTTAAAGGGCAACTAACCTGTCAATTTAAGTATCTTGGACCTCTGTTGTACTCATCATTAGTGATGGTCTGATGAAGCAGTTGTTTAGAAGGCAGAAGGTGGCGACATCAGTTTAACTATTTTATTGACTACAACAGTTGTTCAAAACAATAGTGCAGAGACCGCCATCTAGTGGGCTCTGAAAATAATGACACTGCTTCATGAAGCTTCATAAGACCATCACCACTATACGTCTGTTTTTACAGAACTTTCGTTTTGAAATATTCCCATTAAAAAATAGGCTTAACCTCCGCCCGCCGAAAACTGGAGATTAAATCTTGTTTACCAAAATCAGACACACTGTTATAGGTCAGGCAATGATGCTTGTCATGCAGAGTCATCAATCCAGGAAGTCTCCACCATCAAAGGGAGTTGGGTATAAAGAAAGAAGTGGTGCGTGATAACTTCTGGCTGGAGGAGTGAAGACCATCATTCCTCATAATGGGTATCACTCTCATAACCTCTTGTTCACTGACGGATTAGAACTTTATAAAGTAATCATTTTAAAACATCATCATGGACTTACTGCATCTCGGAGAGTAGGCTTCAACATTTGAAACCTGTGAGTCGGTCAAGAGAGTTTTCACATTAGTTGCCCTTTATGACTTTCTAACCCAGATTGAATCACTTAACCGTTATCGAAGTTCTTGACGGTAAAATAAAGTTTATTCAATTAAATCAATAATTTATGAATCATTTTCAACTGCCATTCTCTCCTTATCTTTCTCCCTCTTAGGCGACGGTCTGAATCTTAGCTTGAACCTTTTAAAGATCACCTGCCCCTCCTTCAACCCTGACCTCAGCGATCGCTCGCTTCATGTCTGTGGGAGGATGCAGGATGACTCTCTGTGACCCTGCCATGTTCAGACTTTCTAAATAACTTCTGAAACGTCTGAAACTAAATGTTAGCCTTGAAAAAAACTTAGAGCTTAAAAATGTTCTTCTTCCATGAATGACACTCACATTATCTCTACAATACCAAGTCTGGAATCCATAACCTTTGAATAATCACTAGAGTGTCATTCATCTCGCCGATCATTTGTTCCGTGGCAAAGGTGAACTTGTATGTCACGCACATAAATACCTGCTCGGCAATTTATTCAGCCGTCTGAGTGGATCGTTTTTTTTAGGGTCGACTTTCAATTGCAGTGTCAGCAGAATAAATTGCATAAAAAGTTATTACTCGAGCCAGAGAATGCCATTATGATCGTCAGTAAATGACATTTAGAGAGAGAATCAGGAGGACAATGAGGAAGCATATTTGAGTCACTCTGAGTGTAATTGAAGGCCAGTATGGACAAAAAGACCGATGGTTGTTATGTTCAGGAGATTGGAGTGAAAAAAAAAGGAAGTTGAGAAATGATTGTAGAGCTCATTGTTCTGAAAAATCTTTCTGGCAAATATCGGGATTAAAAAAACATATTAAAATAATGAAACACTTTATGATTTACAGCGCTGTAATTGTTAAAGAAAGTAAAATACTATACAATTATTAGGGGTGTGCATCTCTCCAATATAAGACGATTCGATACGTATCTAGATACATGGGGTAAGAAACGATTCAAGAATGATATATTTTAAATACAAATGACACGATTCAGTAAGGATTGGATTCGATATGATTCAGTGCAATATTTTGTAATCCGATGAGTCTGTGCGAATTCTCATTTGTCCAGGTCAGAGGCCTCTCTAGGCAACTGAATCGGGTCAACTGGATTTGGTTTTTGTCTGTGAAAACGTTGGCTAAGTGGCTTCATCAGTTGGAGAGACTAGCAGGCAAGTCTCAATTGCCTAGAGAGTAATCCCATATAGTTCCTTGTTTAAAGTAGATATTTTACATTATGAATGATCCTAAAAATGTGATATTGTTTACATTCATAGTGATAAGTTTAATAAAAGACTAGCAAGTATTTTTGTTTTTTTTTCAGTGAACACAGAACCACTGTGTTTATTACTCGAACACGTTACACTTTAAGAAGTTTGGAAAGCCTATCCGACAATGAAAACAAATGTAATATTCAATTTTCACTACTGATACAAATTAGAGCAAAAGAAACAAGTAAATTGCAACAAGGATGTGAAAGAAATAAACCTTTTGGAGAGAGGTCTGAGGATGCTCAGATCTGGGAACAATGAGCTGCTACTGAGGTCAAAAATTATAACAAAATAATACATCATTACAATGGTCATTATTGTCTTTTTCTGCATTTAACAGCTGGTATTTGACTTCATCATAAAGCACCATTTGACTCTGAATGGCTGTACATACATTAATATACATCATAATACAATTCATTATTATTATTATTATTATTATTATTGTCAAGTCCTGCATTTGTACGGACCACAACTCTGCCCAAACTTGAAAAACGGCTTGACCACTTTTTGAAGGATGCAAGAGCAACTAGATTCTCGTTCTTTGTTTTTTTATTTTCTTGATGCTGATTTATGTTGATTATTCCAGTTCAGAATATAAAAGTCATTACAGAATAGGTTGATAACCTTTAAAACAAAAACATGTATAAGTCTTAATACGTTTCAATAAATGTCAAAGTTTTCTTAAATATAATGTTAATAAACTTGCTTTTCAAACAAAGCTTTCACAATTATTTAAGTAATTGCTTAAACATTTGGTTCTAAGTGTAAACAAAAGACATAATGCAAGCTTAAATTAGCTAAACAAAAGCATTTAAATAAAATACAAGCAATCAGGAGAAAACATAATTCTCATTAAAAGTATTTTCTTTCTACCAGTTGCATCTTCGTGGTGATCAGGAGCTGTGGTCATATCTTTTCAGGAGCAGGTGAGAGACTGACTAACTCCAAACATTTAGGCAATGCTTTTCAGGTGGGCAACACAAGCCAAAATGTTGGTTCCACCAGAGTCTTGTGCACATGTTCGCCCTCTACAGGTTTGGAGTGTATTGAGTCTCTACTTGGCAATTATCATTTCAACAATGCAGAAAAAATATAAAATAGCACATTCAAAATTTAATTATTTGTTATTAAACTTAACCTTATTTAAAATAATGTAAAAGTCTGTAAGATCTCTTTTTTTTAGGTCTGCATAAATTTGAAATAAAATGTTTGAACAAACTGAAGTATGTACGTTCTGGATCGTGCAACACGTCCTCACACCCAAGTCAGGATGTAACTCAAGTTCTATTTGTGCTAATGGGCTTCGCTATTGGTTTATCCCTTGAGGCTTGCGTGGCTGTAGACGACCACGATTCAGCTTGACAGATATCTTCAACCGTCACTCCACTGAACAGGGCGGCCTAAGGCGCTATGCCCCTGGTTGAGTGGGCTCTCAGGCCATCAGGGGCAGCGTGGCCCGCTGCCTCATAAGATTTGACAATAGCACTAAAAATCCAATGAGCAAAACGCTGAGAGGATACTCCAGCTCGAGCATTCTTTGCCCCGTAACAGACAAACAGCTGATTTGATTTACGTAAACTATCTGGGCGTCTAACATAACAGGCCAGAGCTCGTACTCTACACAGTGAATGCCACTGCCTCGTCTCCTCATTTTGATGAGGCCCCGGATAAAAATCCCTTTAACAAATCTTCCTAGACCTAAAAGACGGTGTAATGACCTTTTGGCAGAAGGAAGGATTAGGACTTGATCTTACAGACTCCTCTGCCTCGCCAAAAGAGAGGCAATCGGGGTCCACAGAAAGGGCCCGAAGGCCCCTGACCCTTTTTGTTGATACTATTGACAAAAGGAGGGCAGTCTTCAGTAAAGTCACTCTAAAGCTGGTCCAAAGGCTCAAAGAGGCCTCTAGCTAGGCCCTGAAGAACCTTTTGAAGGTACCATTGTGGGACCACCTGACGAGTAAAAGGTCTAAACCTACGAGCACCCAGAAGAAAATGCTGATGCAAAAACTGCCAGCATAGATGCGGCACGACCTAACTCCAGTAACTTTCCAAGACTGGACATGAAGAAGCGTGACGCATAAGCTTTCGACGTAGATGGTGCTGCGGGCACCCTGAATAGTTGAAACTACAGACCTGGAGAGTCCCAGGGCATCTAGTCTCACCCTCTCAACATCCAAACCATGAGGCGACGCCCCAGAATTGCAGTAAGTCGGGTTGACTCAGAGCCGAGGGAATGTCTGGAACAGGCCATGGCTCCCCCCACTGTCAACTCCCGCCCCGTTCATCGATTGTATGGAGGTACGCGCGGGGGGCCTCGGCGAAAAGGGCCGGTTCAATGCCAAAAATTCAACAGCTATTTCCACATTAACTGCTCTCGAAGCGTCCGACGTGTTGAAATTATTTACCGTAAAAATGTGGCAGCTGTGAATCACTTTTTTGCGACTTTTAGAACCCAATAAAGATCTTACCAGGCTCGGTTTCTTTGTACCCAGAGAATCTGTGATAGAAGTAGACGGACCGATACGTTTCGGTGACGTTTTCACAACCACACCAACTTCCATAGCTTTGTTATAAGCATCAGAATAGCCACATGCTACATCCGTAGAGGTGTTACCGCTGATGTCTTCTCTCTCACGTGTTGAAAACTTCCTTTTTCCCTTCTCGGGAGACGAGTGTGTGGACTCGTGATTTATTCCGGCGCTAGCCCGTTTAGCTACGGAAACAACAAGCGTAGCAGCGGTGATATCAGAATTAGCATTATCCGTTGCTGAAGCTACTGTAAACACTTTGGCTGAGGAAGACAGACCTACGCTGTCAGTCTTTCCCTCATGTGCCGTCATAATAACAGTTTCAGAAGTGGAAACTTACATGGAACACCTTCATAGACTTTGCAACCTTTATTTTTTAAAAAGGGCGCTGTCTAAATGGACCAGATGCTGATCACGCTGGGTCTGGGTTGGGTTCGGCTGATTCATCCAACCTTGGCGAGGGCCGTCCTCGGGGGTCCTCTTTGTCACGTCGCTCATGAAAAGGTGGGTGTCTGTCCGACGTAGAAGCTTCCAGAACGATTATCGCAGAGATGTCATTCCTGAAGAGGAGATCGTCTGATAGAGATGCACTGAGGAGAGTGCGGCAGTCTTGCTTACTCATGTTGGACAGTCACAGCCACAGGTTACGAGTAGCCACCAGCGTCGCTGCTCTTAAATGACTGGCTTTAACAAGAGCCTGGGTCAGATGGCGTGAGTTATGAGGATATAGATGGTAAAACTTCAGAGACAACATTTCTTTTCAAATAGGAATTATGTAGGGAGGGAAATGGATATACGGTAACTGTATTTAAATATCATGCTTAATCTCAAACTATCATTATGTATTGAAATGAAATATATTGACTTGTCTTTATTTAAAAGGAACATTTCTCCGTGAAAAGCACACATTTACTAACAACTCAAACCAATGTTTTCTATGGTAATTTGGTAATAAATCATAATGAGTTTGTTTTTTCTGAGGGTACGATAATAAAATTACTTTAATCCTGCTGTGAACTAAAATAATAAACATCAAAGATCAAAATTTTTATAAAGTCTTAACAATTATACTTGCACAAGGGGAGTTTCATACAAAACCTTTTTCATAGAATGTAGAAGGGTCCACTCTGAAGTTACCTGATGTTTTGGTTGCATCTTTATACTCCATCGTATGCTATTGATTATTCAGGAGACAAGTTGACAACTGAAAAAACACAGACTTTTATGAAATACAGCTGGTCTTAAATGAAGCTTACAAACTTATTTTTCTAATAACCTATCCATCCATCCACCCATCCATCCATCCATCCATCCATCCATCCATCCATCCATCCATCCATCCATCCATCCATCCATCCATCCATCCATCCATCCATCCATCCATCCATCCATCCATCCATCCATCAATCCATCCATCCATCCATCCATCCATCCATCCATCCATCCATCCATCCATCCATCCATCCAACCATCCATCCATCCATCCATCCATCCATCCATCCATCCATCCATCCATCCATCCATCCATCCATCCATCCATCCATCAATCCATCCATCCATCTCTAAATTATATTAAAAGTAATAAAAATGAATAATCCATCATGAAAACCATAGGATAGTGCATCAACATTACTCTTGAGTTTAGCATTATATGTCAGTCTTCATTTTGTCATTCTCAAAGTTCAATTCACTTTAAATATGTTCAGTTGATGATGGTTTGCCATAAATAGAAATTGTATACATTCTTCACGTAATGCTTCTGAGCTTCCTCTGGATATTATCATTTTGGAGGGATTGACCTTCCAGGAAGGGTTTTAGTGTGACCTTCCCGCTTTGTTGTGTTTCCTCAGAGTTTTATACTTTCCTCTAAAGCATCACCACCTGAATCATAAACCATTCCTACAGAACAACCTCTGCACTGTAGAATCAAAATGTCGTCCCTCAACCTGGACGAAAACATTGAACTCTACTTTGCTCTCTATCATCGCAAGGTTTGTGCTCTCATCACCGCTGACGGAGACGAGAAACAGCGACGGTTTGACCTTTGAGAAATGGCTATAGAGGATATAAAGTGTTTGTAGAAGAATGTAACTGTCGGAGGATTTTCACGTTAAAGATTTAATGGCCGGTGAACAAATGGAAGGGTGTGTTTTGTGACCTTTTAAAAGCATAATTTGTATAATAATATGATCATGTGGAAGTGGTCTTTGCTCCTTTAGCGCCGTCTTCGGCAACACACAAGGTAACAGCTGCCTTTGTGTTTGAGCTATAGACTCCGTCTGCCCCCGAAGGTGAGATCTATAGGAATGAAGGGAGTGCAAATCATTCTAAGCGGATAACGGTCACAGTCACTTCATCACTTCTCAGCACGATGGAAGTTTTATCACAAAGCGTCAACACGGTGCAGACAGATGGCTGTACGAGTTGATAAACAGCCTTTTTGCTAAACCCTGAGATGTGAAGGAAACAACATAAATATAGAAAAGCTTGAGACAGAAGCAATCCACCTTGTAATCTCTTACACGATACAGGACTCAGGAGTCATTTGTTTCCACACCAGCAGGTTTCTCGTGGTCATGTCAGTAATGTCATATTCAAAATCAAGGTTTATGAATTAGATACAGTTTGACAATAATAAATATTTGGCAGATTTTGCACAATTGGTTTTGGATTTTAGACACTGACTGACTTAATTATTACAAAAGCTTTATTTGAGCAGAATAACCCTCAACAAATAGTGTTAACTCATGTGTTCACAGATCTTGAAAACCTATTATTTTATTGTGTTGTTTGGGTTTTCTCATGAATTTGTTTACCTTCCCACTGTTTTCACCGAGCAGATAAAGCAACTACATTACTACATTAGAGAGTAGCTTGTTTGTTGCGTCATTTATTTCAAATACTTTTACGAACTGTCTTTTGACTCACTGTTTGATTAAAAAGAAATGTCTATCTGAATATTCTTGCAAACTTCATTCTTCTCCTTAGGCCAGCATAGAAAACACATCCACACAATGTGTTATCTCAGGGTCAAGGTGACCCGGAGAGCCAATGACAAATGTGTTTAAGGTATAACTTGTGCAAGAGATAACAAAGGGTTAAAGACAATTACGTTTGAGGTAATAAATAAACAGATCCAGGGTTTTATTAATCAAGAGCCAACTGTTAAAAAAACAAAACAAAAGCTATTTTCACTGAAGCTCAAGGCTTTTCTTTATATTTCTTCATGTTCTTCTCTCCAGTAGTAAAATATATTTCCAGCAAAGAAAAAAACAGTTTTCTTCTTCTATTTTTTAGAGCTCCTCTTTTTTGTGTTGACTTCACATGAATTAAAGAGCTTTGACTGTGAGGCAAAGCAGGAGTCTAATGCGTTCATGTTCTCTGCAAATTGACTTTTAATATACAAAAGATTAATATCAAGAGGAGCCATCAATAATTGAGGGATGCGTTAGACAAACAAGAGCAAAACAGCAAGATCAAGCGAAAGTCGGTTCAGTGAGACACAAATAACGAGGAGAGAAAAAGGCACTCTGAGAAAGTGACAAAAAGTGCAGTTAAATGGGTAACGTACTAGTTCAAATATAAAATCTGCAATCTTTGTCTATTGCTTTTGTGGAAGCTCCTCTGACATTGACATCGAAGACCTTAATTCATCCTGATCGTGATGTTATTGTTGATATTATTCAAGTATGTTTTGTTTCTTTTATCAACATTTCTACAGGCAGCATTTTGAGCAAAGAGGGAATTCCACTCCTAGAACACATTGTCTGTGTTTGTTGAGGAATAATGAGGTGTTCAGGTTAACTTGTTTTTGCAGCTCCATGATGCCTTTTTTCAGCCACGAACCGTTGCTCATTATACAGGAGGTGGGAACATTAAACCTTCCTTCACCGCAGATGCAGCTTCCTCATTATGGCCCAATCAGCAGCCAGTCCCCGGCCGTCATTATAAATGAAGATATCTGTTGAAGTATTTTTTTTTTTAACCCTAACCAAAAAGGTGATTATGAAAGCAAGATGGGAGCAAATAAATCATGTATTCTTGTGGTCAGCTCAGGTTCAACAAAGTTGCTTCACAAGGGCAGAGATCAAAGTATGGGTTCTCGGACAAAAATACAAGAAGCATTGTTTCAAGCGTCCGAGTTGAAGACGCTCACGTTTTTATTTTGCCGCGACCAGGACTATTTGATGACGTTAAGGAGGCCGGACTTAGAAGATAGAACATGCTGGACAAAAGATTTTGGAAAGGTCAAAGGAGAGTATGACACAGTCATCCTAATAGTTGGGGAAATATTACAGGACACATTTCCCTTTTCAACTTACCTCAGATTTATTTATATTTTACTTAAAAAAAACAGTTCGCACAAAGTCTTGTGCAAGAACATCAAAAATAGCAACAAAAAAAAAAAAGGAAAACGTACAAAACACTAAGAGAATACAATAAAAGCAAATAAACGAAGTGAAAGGCACTAAAACAGTAAGGTAAGGTAAGGTAAGGTAAAACTTTATTGATCCCTCAGGAGGTCTTCTTCGGGAAGTTTTTTTCCAAAAGCCAATACATACAGCATTTTATAAAAATTTATAAATAAATCAAAATAAAATAAAATAAGAACAAGAGAAATAAAGAGAAAGAACACAATTACACAATCTAAGTCTAAAGATAAAGACAAAGAACATAGATCAAAGAAAAACAACAAAGACAAAGGATACAAAGAATAAAATAGAACAGAACATCCAGATACTTTCACTCCACTCCTGCCCCCGAACTCAGAATTCAGTTCAGTGGAGTCAAAAAGTTAAAAACCTCTTAAATAAACTACATTTTTAAAATCTCAGTTGTTGGGGAAAAAAAGAGAGTCAATGGCTCATTATAAAGGATGGTTGAATTGCAATTGAATAATAATCATTATTATTATGACAATTATTCCTTTACCATTGATAGGCGTTGATAGACTCAAGGGAAACAACTCTCTGGATACAAATTAAAAGCTAATGTTGTGAGTGGACACGTTCTCAGAGGATAAAGTGTTGTTATTCATAATTATAATGTGTCAACATGCACTCACTAATTGATAAAAACAGAAGGTAATTTTCACAGAGCGGCAACAAGAGAGACAATCAGCAGGAACTTTACTGTACAGCACCTATTGGGAATCAATGATCCCAACACGAAGATTTTTACTCAGTGAAACAAACTATTGATTTTTCTCTTCCTGCAAGCTTCTCTATTTTGATTCGCCTTGTCTTGGGAGACATTAAGCTGCATACGGAGAGAAGGGATCAATCAGATTTGCTTGAGAGTGCTCAAAACTTTAAACCGGAGAAGAATTCTTTCTGAAGCGTGACTTGATTTTTGGAAAGAGAAAAGAGATGAAAGACAAAATGTCAGCGTTTCCAGTCACCTCCCGTCTGACACTGAACAAGCAGCTTCAGCAGAATTAAATGCTGCAACTCGGAGCGATACGTTGAAATGTAATACTTTAGCTTAAAGGTGGGTTTAATAATGTGGCGCCGCTCAGCTTTGCCTTTGATGATTAAGTTCCCGGCATTAAATAAGGAATTGCACGCCATGACAGGTTAACTATGATCGGTTCATCCCATAAACAGCATGGTAACATGAATGCATGACTAGCATGAGGCTGGTCAAGATAGCACGGTTCAATAATAGGAATGTTGGTCGGCGAGACATGGACATTAAGCGCCAGATAGATTTTGTCTCATCGCTGCAAAATAATTAAGTGGAAATCAATGTCAGAATTGCAAAGGTGAAACCGGAACCCACAGTACATTAGCTGCAAAGTTTCCCTTCTCATCGCTCAGTAATGACCCTGAAGGGAAATTGACTTCTTCCTCTGAAAGGTTTGATCACTGCTGTAATTCCTTCAGCAAATTAGATCCATTTACATGCAGAAGCTGCACTGATCTGAACAAGCAGAGATATCGGCTAATTACATGAAAATATATAAATATATGGAGGTCTTCCTTGTGTGTTATGCCTCCTACTGGAAATCTAAATGTGTCTTTAAAGGGCAACTAAGGTGTTAATTTAAGTGTATCTTAAATATATCTTAGACCTCTATTGTACTCATCACTATCTGTTTGTACAAAACTCTCTTTTAATAAAGATATTAACATTAGAAAATGTGCTTAAGCCCCGCCCACTGAAAGCACTTTATTTCTGGAGATAAAATCCTGTTTACCATAACCACACCCACTCTGCTGTGATTGGTCAAGCAGACCAAGAGACTCATAGAAACAAAGTGGGTGTGGTTACAGCTGGTTGTAGGAGGAGTGAAGATCGGCGAGACATCCGATTGGGCAGAACTTGTAATTACTTCAAAGAAGCAAAGGGTGAGGGTCTTACTTCGTCTTGAAGAGGATAACTTCGACATTTGAAACATTATCGAGGACAATGGCATGTTAGGTGATGGACAACAGCTCCGAAATCCTCTCTGCAGCTGTGACATGGGGGAGTTGAATTGCCCTTGTAAGAATAAAAGAAAAGTACTTGTGATTCAGCAGTTGCGAACTCCCTATGGAGCCCCCGAAAAGTGGCGTCACTGTCAAGGTCCACGGGCGACAACAAGACTAATTACTCCATAATGGGGATCATCCTTCTTTTTCAAAGCAACACATGGGTCCCTGAGAAGTGGTCGGCTGATTTTAATGGGGCTGCGTCGGCTGACGCTGTACATACAGATGAAGTTTGGAGCAATCCATCAAAAGAAGTTGTTGTTGTTGTTGTTGTTTTGTTTATTAACCAACCGGCCTCATTCTGCCTTAGTGAACTTTGTTTCCTTCGGGGAGTTTGAAGAACCAGAGGTTCAACTTGCTATCAATATTCAATAAAGTTGAATTTGTGTGCGGTCTGCCCGGGAGAAAAGGGAGGGTTTGTGGATGGTAGTTCAATGTTTTATTTATACCTCTTGGTGGTTGGTCAAAATTGGAAATAAAAAATAAGAATTATTTCATGAGCAGTAACAACTCTTGGTGCCTTAATTCAGTTTTGGTGTAATTTTTACATTTTTTGGTCGAAAATCCAAAATGTCAAAAATATAGTCTTGACATTGATTGGCCCCTCATTCACATAGTCACAAATGCAATAAAAAGTCTTACAAGGGACACACATTCAATGTTCATCTTAAAATATTGACACTGGAAAAAGATAGAAAATAAATAAATACACATATATATTAAAAATTTGACATTTTGGAGTAAAAAAGTTACACAAAGCTTGGCTGAACTTTAAGATAAGAAATGCATTCTTGCCAAATCAAAACTTTTGCCATTTTTCTTTTTTTTGGTTCATTTTATTTGATGTATACTGAAAATAGTGAATCAAAAGTTTCACGAAAAACAAGCTTAAAAAAACAGCTAAGTTAACAACAAAAAGAAAGTTCCTAATATACACACATAAACAATGTTTAATGACATTTTCAAATTGTTTTGCATGAAAACAAGCCTGACTTACTTGTTTGGGCACATATTGAGCAATAATTTATGACTACTTTTACAAAATAATCCCTTCTAACAATTTAATAACAATGTTGAATTAACAATAACAAATCTAGTGATGGAAAATTGAGGCAGAGTGTGTTGAGGGTGGTATCACATGTACTCTATCCCAAAAAATATCAAAATGTTGTGTTTTGTGTTTACATTTTTTGTTTGGTTTCAGCTGGAAATGGAATGTAGGGGGTTTGCCTCTAAATGACATACCAGGTTTACTCAGTTAAGCCACCAGGAAGAAAACTAACAATCCTGTCCTTCATTTAAAACCAGCTTTAATTCATTCCAGTCTGTGTTCATTTCCAGTTGCAACCTCGGATAACTTATCTTTTACGAAAGGGTATAAAAATGCAACCGCTTCTGTGATTTCCAATAGATCTGAAGAGCAGTCTGCACGTGACATCTAGAAGCCATTAAAGTGATTGACTTTCAATACCTCTAGATTCAACACAAAATATCTCCAAAACTTCTTGAAAATCCCTTTAATTTATTCATACAGAATATAATAATTATGTGTTTTCACCTTCACCATGTAGCTTACAACTAACACGTTCCTGCTTAAATTGGATTTTCATTGGGTTAAATCAATGAATTTCCGTCTTTATTTCCCATGAAAGCACAAACAGCAACTCGCTCAGCATGAGAAAACGATTTCAGAAGCTCCGTGTTTCATCAGAAGTAGCTGTTCAGCAAGCTGTCGAAATATCATTAAGGTATTTCATATTTATTCGACAAAGAGAGGCTTTGCTTTTTCTCTCCCGCACTCACACTCCAGTCCCACAGCAAACAGCCAAGTCTTTGCTGGAGAACAAAATCAATTCTTTCCCTTCAGTTGATTTCTTATTCTGAGTGGAATTTCAACACTGCTTATGTATTAGTGGCAGCCGGCATGAAGTGTGGACTGACATTTGAGAGTAGATGGACAGCCTCCATCCTCGGTGTGGAGAGCGGGAAAACAAATGTGATGGGGCAGTGAGGCAGAGAAGCCGAGCAGTGATTGATACAGGTGCCACTGCGAGAGGTCAGAGCCATGCCTCAAAAAACAAGGCCATCGATTCTGCTGCCCTTTAAACAAACAAAGGGACATCTCTGGGCCGTGCAGTTATAGTCCGCGACTTTGCTCGGCCCATCTGAAGCGACTCCTTACTTCGACGTTTGCCTCAATGAGACATCACAGACATGACGTGTCTTCTTAAATAGAGAAGAACTCTAGTTGCTGGGAACTGAGTGTTCCTTGTTATCCTGGGCTGTTTGCATGGCAGCGAAGTGGTGAGCACGTAAGAAGGTTGCTGGTATGCATTTCAAATTCAGGCATTATGCACCATTTCTGTGGGTTTGGATTTCTGGTTTACTCCAGGTCACCCTCAGTTCAAAAACATACTTTGGTTAATTGACAAATGGTTTATAGGTTAATATGTGGGTATAAATAGTTGAGTGTCTTTTTGCAACCTGCGACAGACCAGTGACCTATTAAGGGTGTCCTCTGCCTCTCACCCAAACTAGCTTGGCCGACCCTGTGGATTTAAGTGTCTCTTAAATAGATGGACCTCTATTGTACTCATCAGTATCTGTTTGAAAAAAACTATCTTTTCATTGAAATATTCATTCAAATTTTCTACCGCTTTATCCCTTACCAGGGTCGAGGGGAGACTGGAGCCTATCCCAGTATCATAGGGCGAGAGGCAGGGGACACCCTGGACAGGGTCAGTTGCAGGGCACACAAAGACAGACAACCATTCAAACACACTCTCATACCTATGGACAATTTCCCAAAGTTCTCAATCAACCTCTGAATGTTTTTGGACTGTGGGAGAAAACCAGAGTAACCGGAGTAAACCCACGCAACACGGGGATAACATACAAACTACACACAGAAAGGTCACAAGTTGGCTCGGCCTGGAAGCGAACCAGCAACCTTCTTGCTGTAAGGCGATCGCTCTAATCGCTGCGCAACAAGAACATTAGAAAATGTTCTTAATCCCTGTTCAGTGAAAAAGCTTTATTTTTCTGGAGATGAAATCTTGTTTACCATAACTATGACCACTCTAAATCAAGGTTTGTCATCGCGCATCATCAATAGCGGAAGTCTTGACCTCCAAGGGACTTGTTGTATGAACAAAGTGTGGCGCGATTACAGCTGTTTGGAGGAGGAGTAAAGTCAATTATTACGTCATAATGGATTCCGCTCTCTAACCTCTTGTTTGCCAAGACATGAGACAACTTTATTAAGTAATAACTTCAGAACGTTGTCTTGATGAGGGACTTTTTGCTAGTGATGAAGCACCAAGGTTTTTCACCACGCATCATCCATCATGGAAGTCTCGACCTCTTACTTGCGTTAGCACCCTTTTGTGATACGTTTCAACTAAAATTGGGTGACTTTTCAACTCTTCTATCACCTATGTTGATACCTGCTATGTTTGTTTTGTTGTTTACACTTTCGAGTCTCCCCTTGTTTTTAGCTAGGGTTTGGTATTTTTAGGATTCATCTGAAACCTATGCCACCACATTTAAGCTCATCTGCCTTCATTTCTCTTCCAGATGGTTATTAAATAATTGTGGGAAAAAAAAAACATTTAAAAGTTATAAAAATTAACATTTTATTTTTCTTCTGAAACATTTAATGTTTTTCTTTGTGCAAAAATGTAATCAAAATTTCTACTGTAAAACAAACTTTGTGTGTTTGTGTTGTTTTGTATCGTTTGGGGGATCATTTGTGTGTGTAAGAGTTTACCTCATGCTTTTTCTCGTCCCCTTTATGTTTTTCTCCTCATCATCATCCATCACTTTGTTGGAAATGGGAGTCGCTCTTTGTTCTTCTCCTCATTGTTGGGCTGTGTCCCTTTTGTGTTCTGCTGCTGTTTTTGTTGCATAACCGTTTTTTGCTCAGTTCTCCCATACTTCCTCTGCATGTGGGTCTCCTTCCTTGTTGTCATCACAGAAAAAAACATAAACCTGCCACTATGGTTATCACCTGGTGTTTTTATTTGTCACTGCCATCATACTTCACGTCGTGCTGAAACACAATTCTACATCATCATTGAAAACTGCTGCCCTATTTTTGAAGTTAAATGCCCACTTCTCTTTCCGATGTCTTGCTGAGAATTGTAAGGGCTTGCTGGAATCTTTGTGTAACCTGCTAAAAATTACTGTTTAGAGGCTGTTGTAATTATGGCGGACTGAAAAATGAATCATCTCTATGTTTCACTCCCTTATACAATCATCAGTGCAGTCTGAATATTAAAAACAAAGATTCATTCCTTAAAATCTGTAATTGATTAATATTTTCTTTTTTAATCTCCACTAATAATGGATGAGAAAAGCTCTCAAACTGAGTTCTTGTTTTTTTTAAATTTAAACTCATTATTTCAAATTTATTAAAAGATTTATTAAGCGTCATAATAATGTCAAATTGGCAGTTTTTCCTCTTGAAAATGAATTTGAAGATTAAAAAGGTGAATGAATAGAAAACTAATTATGATTGTAATTAATTGGGTTATAATAGCATTATATCTTCACAACTTGAATACAAAATAAGTCAATGATTAAACCGGTCTGAACTCCTACAGATGATTCCACACAAGTTATGTGTGGGCCATCGTATTCACCAATCAATGTCACCATTCAATTGAAATATTAAGAGTCTCAGTTTACAGGTCATTGCTAAAATACAGTTTTTATTGAAGGTAATAGTAACTTTTTATTATATTACACTTACTTGTTGTTGTATATTAATTTATAATTTAGATAAAATAAAATAGGAACCCTAAAAATAGAGTTGAAAAGTTTCTTAAAGTTATGCAGACTAATGACCTCAAAGATGTTATCTTATAAATGTAGTGTACATTAAGATAGTAGGATGATTTTCTAAATTTGATATTGAAGATGCCTTCTAAAAAATGTGTTCAGGACATTAACTCACCCAGATAAGTTATTTAAGCTATACAAAAAAAATTTTTTTTTTCAAAATATGTTTTTACAGAGTTCTTGCGTGTTTATAAAATCATTCACTTGTTATTTAAGCAACATCATAGCTCAATGAAACATGTAGCTTAGTAAAAACTGAAGCAGCAAAACCGAGTAAGTCAATTAACAAATTGCAACAAATTGCAAAAAAGAAGGTTACTAATCAAAGCCAATACATGAGTAGACTACGAGTAAACAAACACACCGTAAGCAATGACTTTAACAATATTTAATGTTCTATAAAGTACCTCTAACTGTGTGTGGAGGGGGCATGAATTCACGTTGGTCATCACTCTCCTCTTTCGCCTGGAAAAGAGCAGAAAAGCAGGCATGCAATAAGTAATTGCGTTTGCGAGTATGTTGTAGGAAATAGAGGCGAGCTCTCAGCGGGACATCCACTGCCGTGATGTAAGACACGTGGGAGCACAGCGAGTGAAAAGGTCATCAGAGTGGGACCCATAAATCGTTCTGACACTCAAAGACTGAAGCACATGTTTCTAATCAGCTCGGGTTCCAATAATATTATGGTTGAAGAATTCACTTCCAGAGTCATTAGCTGTTATCAAAGCCTGAGTTTAGTGTGGGGGACTGCTGGGGCTTATGGCTTTAAAACCACAGGGAGCTTGAAGCATGAAGAATAATTATTTACACTCACGGTCACTGGTTTAGGCAGGTAGGAAGATTTTTCTGCCCCTAGTTTTCTGCATTAGACTGTTTCACTTCAACATGGGTCGGAACGGGCAAAGACTTTTAAAAAGATTATCCCTCAGTGCAACAAACACAGGTCTTCCTCACTTCCTCACTCAATCTGGACATTGATTTTAGGGACAAGATCCACAAGCATCAGCAGTTTGAACTTTCATGATCTGGTCTGAAGCAACACGTCTGTATAGAAATCCTCTGTTCAAAATTTTTTTTTATTTAAAGTGCAGATTAACAAGAGAGTTAACTTTATAGTTCAAACTACACTTTACAACAGAAGAAAAAAACAGGACCCATTGAATCTCACTGAGCAACAGTGATGAGGAAAAACGTGCTTTTGACAGGCAGAAACCTCAAGCAGAACCAGACTCAGACAGTTGTGAGTAACCAGACAGGAAATGAAACTGAGGAAAATGAGGAAACTAAACGTAAATGTAACTAAATTATCAAAAATTACCCAAAATAAAACACAAGAATACAAAGTATGTTCGAAGAGGAAAATAACAAAGAGGGGACAACCATGAATTAACTCTCACTCACAAAAGTTAGCCACAAAATAATACTAAACAACACAAACACAGGCTTATTGTAATAAAATGTGTCGAAGGTGTTTTTAAATTGCAATTTGTTGTTTTGTTATTTTACCTACTTACAACAAGCTTAAGTTTTCTGCTCTAGGATTCATCATCATGTCCATTATTAAAGTGATTCATTTTCTACTCCCCCTCCTGTCAACAAATTTTTTGATTATTTTCAGAGTACTACAGAGTACTTTCGGAGTACCTCCGGTTTGTAGCGCTGTTTGCCTTTCAATGTGTGCCACAAACGAATTTAAAATCTAGACTTGTTCAAGATTTTACAGAACAATTCCTCTTGTCGAGGCTTCAATACAAGATGGACATTACATAAGAGTAGTCTGGAGGTATATGGATGTTTTTAAGTTTCCTTTTGAAAGAATTTCTCCAACAGGGCGCCACTCGCTTTATTAAAATAGACGTACATTTTTACCAATAACTCTAAAAAGAACAGATTACTTCAAAATAATCCCAACACTAAACCGACATGAGGGTGAGTAGAAAATGAGCTGAGTTTGAATTTGGGTGAACTATCACTTTTAGGAGAGCCAATGAGATCCATTCAGAGTACAAGAGAGGTCACAGAAAAACTAGAGATATGATTTGTTTGTAGAGGTTTTGCTCATGTTTTTTATATTCTAATTACAATAAAAGTATTTGTGTAACGTGAATATGTTACATTTTTTCAATAAATATGTTAAAAGGAACAATAGTAGAACTATTAAGATATTATTACAACAATGGTCTTAACCAGATAGCAGTCACTAAACTGCTTTACATTCAAACAATACTTTCAATCCTATGTATTGCCGCATTACTGATTGTTTTCTTAGTCTATTTGTTTGATGGTTCCTAACAAAAGTCATGGAAAATAATGCTGCTTGTATTTGCCCACAGTAGATAATGTCTTCACTACACACAGAACAGCTAAATATTTATTTTGAAAGTTATAAAGGATTCAAAATGATTGATTATATTCACTTCACTGGTCTAATTTAATTCCACATCCAAGATAACCAACTATTGCGTTCCATCTCTGAACTAGTACATTCGCAAATGAAACTCCCACTAGAGATAAAAGTCTTCTTACAAGGGTCAGTGACCAGCAAGTTCTCTCTTGCATGGATGGCGTTTACAAAACTCAAAGTTAAACAGCGCTAAAAGTCTTCTCAACTAAAGTTCATTCGTCCTTGGATCAAATGCACTTAAATGCCTTTCAACTTCTGATTAGATGAATCTGAGAAAAGTTATTCATGTCATAAACTCAACAAGGTTATTTCTCTTTGTATTAGTGTTGCTCTGTGAACCTGAATTGCTAATGGGTTAAAATACTGAAAATTAAACTTAGTATTGAATGACATATTAGCATCAAAAGAAAAAATTTAATGTTTCAATGTCATTTTCTTCCACTTGCCAAGTTACTCTTTAAGCTCCACCGCAAACAGGAAACTCAAATGAACTCTTGAGAAAAGGTTTATAAAATCATCTTATGTACTTTATAATTTCAATTCTGCGGGGTCTATGTCTAATAGACATGAGAAACACATATCTGACCTTGTTTAAAAAAGTTATGGTAAAAGTGAAATCAGATTTCAGAGTGAGACAAGCACATTTTCGAATATATTGCCATAACTTTACAGTGTTTGAACCTGAAATAATGTGTTTATTTAGCTATAAACATCAGTCACCACCTCTAAATGACATAAGAAAAACATATTTAACGTTGTTGTATACATGTCCTGCCTTAAAGATGTTTCATTTATAAGAATAAAAACGGATTTTATCTGAAATTAAGTTATTGTTTGACTCTTGACTAGTACAAATGAGTAAAAAACTAACTATATGGAAACAAAACTTCCTCATTCCATATACAATGCTTCAAAAAAAACATTCTCACACATTGGCACCAAGTCATTAAAAGCTTTTTTCTTTTTGCTATCTTAACAACGGTTCTTGAATATAATCCTGGCATTTAACCGGCCGGTGGTACAAAAAGGTTGGGAACTACTTGGGTCCAATAACAACCACACAAGAAGTATGTTTTATCGGACACTGGTCAGTCATAACACGGTTCAGTCATAACATGTAAAATTGAACCTAAAGATGGGGATTTGGAGACTTGGCGGGGGGTCCAAACTGATACTTTCCACTCTGAGCTGAGGAAAGCCCTGAAAAAGCATTTCCTGCTGCGCAACATATGCAGCAATTTCACTCCATACATCTCAATGAAGGCAGTTAGAAACTCTGATGCACTGCAGGGGTAAGCCTGGTGTTTTCCACAATTTCTGTCACTTTAAAATCCTCATGCCAGGCATGATATCAACAGCAATATCCTAAATCCATGCAAAAATGATACCTCGGCGTGTGGATTCTTAAGCCCCTCTGACGCAGGCGCTGGAAGGTGTTGAGTACCGCTTGGGCGTCCGAGAGGTTAATTATAACAGTTCACACTGTAATTTTCCTCTTTGTATCACCACTTATCTCCCCTCACAGCTGGTGTGTTTTGCTGAGTGGACGACCATTAATCAAACCTTTCCCCAGCAGGAAGTCGGACCATCCATCACCTCCTGGCTACTTCTGCCATCCCAACGGGCGACATTGCTTTTTACATGTCCAAGTGCGACTGTGAACCCAATTTCAGTTGAGCTGTCTGACTCAGAGGTCTAAATTGAAGTGTTTCGCTAGAAGGGAGGGTTTGTGATGGACTGAACTGGGCTGTTTGTTTGTCACTCAGCCGGATTGGCGGAAGAGACAAACTCTTTAGTGTCTCTTCCACCAGATACTGTGGTCGTGAAGACCTGTCTCTACACATTCACACAAACAATACGAGGGTTTGCGCCGCATCATCCTTACTTCGCCGATTCAAATCAATTCAGCTGACCTTTTAACAGCCTCACTCCACTCTGGAGTCAATAAAATAATGACTCACCATCTGGGGTGTTGAGTTGCTTGATCGAGCCAAACTGTCTTGAGCACAACAGAGGGAAGAACTTCCCTGAGCTCCTGGAGTGGAGGCAGATACAAGTCAAGTGATTGTGTTATTCAAACAATTCCATTAAATGTAAAACATTTCAAGTGAGTAAAACTTTGTAAATAAAAAGCCTCAAGAATTTGTGTTTAGGGCCCTTTTGAAATAACCATTACTTACTTACTTACTTACTTACAGAAAGAAGGTTGCCGGTTCGCTTCCGGGTTGGGAGGGGGCAAACCTGGGACATATGTTCTTCCAATGTTGTTTACTCCGGGCACCCCGGTTTCCTCCCACAGTCCAAAAACATACAAAGGATTGATTGGAAACTTGTGTGTGAATTCCTTGTGGTTTGGTGGAAATACACAAAAAATGCAATCAAATACAATGAATAAAATTCAAGAAAATAAGTGACAAAGCTTAAGTGAACATTGAATGTGCTAATTTGACAATGTTTGACAGTGTTCATGAAGTGTGTTTCATAAGCTAAAGTAGGAAAAGTGAATCATCAAGCTACCATCTTTTTCCTTAGGGTCATGTGATCTACCCAAACTACCTTTTATCGACTGATCATTATCTACATATTGAGCACCCTTATCTTTTTATCCAACAAGTTGAGCAAAACAATGACTGATATTGATCAGCATTGACTTTACACCACAGTCACTAAACAGGAAAGTGCAACACACTCACAAAAAGCCAGAGAAATAAATGCAGATGTCAGCGGGTTTAATTAAGATAATCCATTTACAAGACAGACAAGGGATGTAATGATCCAGCTGAGAACTGATCAAGGATCTGAGAAGCAAATGATGAGGAAAGTCGCTAATGTTCCAGAAGTCCCATGATAAAAATGTCCAATAAATGATTGTCAGCAAATCTAGTTTGCCTGGAGGTTAAACTAAGTTGTGCATGAAAGACAACGATACATTCAGTTAAGTTAGTGTCCGTTTATACGAATAAAAACTGCACGAAGAGAGTTGCCTCAAGCTAGCAATCTAAACGTTACACAGCACAGCGAGCAAAGCTACACCAGTCCTCATGCTGGAATCTTCTGTTATATTTGATTTCTACCCTCAACTATTCTCCTCACAAAACTTGAAGCATTTTCAATACATCTCAGACCTCACAATAAACTCTCTTGTAATATAACTATTCCCCGTCTTTGACTTTTTATTTTTATCCACCAAAAAAAGTCATGGCTAGAATTTCTAAGCAGGAACATTAACATCGTTCACCCTCTCCTGACACATGAGCCGCCTAGCTAATGCAAATCATCTGAAGTTCAACTGACCTTTTTATAGCCTCACTTCACTCCTGAGTCAATAATATAATGACTCACCATCTGGGGTGCATTGTTGGCAATAAAGTGGGAAGAACGTTAGAAGATTTCGTGAGGTCTTGAAGAGATAATAGTCAAGTGTTAAGTAGAATGTGTTATTCAAACAATTTCTTAGTAAAACCTTTGTAAAAGAAAATTGATAATATATGACGTCAGAGACATGTCAATTATACTATTAACTAAATTAAATTAACTTTGGCAGGCTTAATCTTTTCATCCACAAATTTTGAAAATATTTATAATAGTGCAAAAGTAGAACATTTTATCTTTCACTCATTTCTGACCTTTTAACTAGTAATGGTCTGGTGAAGCTTCATGAAGCAGTGTCATTATTTTCAGAGTCCACTAGATGACAGTCTCTGCACTATTTTCCTTTTCCTGTTCTAATGAAACATCACTTCTTTTCTTTTTTTTTACTAATGGCGCCACCTACTGACCTCTAAACAACATGACAGTGCTTCATGAAGCTTCATCAGACCATCACTACTTTAAACCCCCCTAAACATAAACAGAAAAAAAAAATTCAATTTAGTTGAGCTTCAAAGTGATGTTGGATTTTTTGCTGTTTATCTGTCATTTTTTTTAATCACCATTCTGAAGGATATTTGCTTCTACTTCACAGAGAAAGTTCCTTAGCTCATCCAGATGATCCTTGCGTCTTCGCTCCGTCAGATCTGTAAAACAGTGGGAGTCCTGCCAGAGCCAGCCTCAGAAGAAGCCACTAAATCTTTTGTCTGGCATGAAGAATTCTCTCTGAAACTCAAGTCACAAACAACCCCAGACTCCTCATCAGGTTTATGAGCTGTTACCATGCGGCATCATTAATAATCCGATCTCCTCCAAACAAGGCGAAAAGGCGCCTCTTGAGCTCCCCTCTCAGACTTCAGTCAGATCACCATGTGAGAAAAAAAGGGAATTAAAAAGGAAGATCTCGCTGTGGCGCTGTAGACGATTTCAGTGACACAGGAGCTCCGCCGAGCAAGGACAAAAGCTGCCGAGACCAGAATGTTTTCTTCTGTGAGCAGAAGCATAAGGACTCAAGCTGAGTAAAACAATGACTCAAGGTTGCGTTGATGAATGAGCGTGTCTGCTCTGAAAGCGGAAGGTCATGTGCATCGGCCCCCGGCCTGCGTCTGCCATCTAGCACGCAGCGAGGGTGTGCTGCAGGCACGCCACCGCAAGACAAGCTCTGGCCGCCGTCACATGCCAGTTTTGTTGTTGTGCACTTCAGCTCTAGCGTTTGAGAGTGAGGCATGTGGCTTCAGGTGTGCGACAGATGGGGATATATCGTATTTTTTTGTAGGCTGGTGACGCTAGAATATATTTACAACTCAATGTGTGGATCTTGTAAAATTCAATTCTATGTGCATGGTTTGTTCTCAGATTAACAAACTACTTGTTTAGCAAGGTTGTTAACACCTGTGTTATCTCAAGAAGACCCGAAAACAAATGTGTTTGAGGTATCCCTTGTGATACCACTGCATATTGTAAGGAAATGACAACTTTACTGTAATCAATCATCTAGATTTAACACACATTTCAAATAGTCACTTGATTAACTGATAATCTTTTATATTTAATTCATATTAAATAATCCTTTTCTTGCATTGCATTCACTGACTGCAGCAACTCACAGGCCGAGGTCACAAAGCCTCACACGCACAGAAAGATTAAACAATCCCAGATTCACAGCAAGTCTGTGTGAACCTGTTTGAGAACTCGCACTGCAAGACACAACAGGCCAGCAATTCGCTGGGAACAGATTCTCTCTAGAAGACAACAACCTTTGGTAATTTCCACTACGACCACGTGAGGCGGCCATTTATTGATTTCTGAGGGTGCTATTATTATTATTGGTATAATTAGTAGTAGTAGAAGTATAGAAAAGTTTGACTTTTTTAACATTATTATTGTCATTATATTTCATCAACACATCCACTTTTCTGTCGAATATCTAGGAACCGTGCTGTTTATTGACGTTGGCAATGAGTTAAAAATAAATCTAATATCTGATTAATAAATAAAAGATCTGAGTGAAATGATACATATTATCGCACAACCTATTTCCTTACGTGTCAGAAGAGACAATCTGTGAGATGTCTAAATAATAGCTGTTTCCAAAAAATATACATTTTCAATTTGTGTCTTGTTTTGATAGGTAATATGCATCACATCCATCATGAGTATGAACACAAGTTTTCAACTACAACCAGGCATTTTCAACAGAATTCTAATCGAATCATACACAATTTTCGTGTTGTGGTGTCCACTACGACCACGTGAGGCGGCCATCTTAGAATCAAGTGTTTACAGTTACTGACCAATCCTACTTGTACATTTGACTAGAGGCGTTAACCTGAATATTCTACTATACAGATCCACCATTTTGTGAGATCTTTGCGTTCTGGCATTCGAAGACGTCTGCGATAGATCTCTCTGCTTGCTAGCGCCCGTGTTCACGTAAGTTTGTCTCTGACTTTTGCATAATTCACTAAACAAGCATTTTTTTAAACTCATCCATGTGTCTGTCCTTCATTTTCCACCACGACGTACGAGACTGGGGAGGGGTCGGTTCATCGGAACACAAAATCCCCACAATATGTATTTCTAGAAGCCAGGAAGGTCGTTCACCTTGACGCAGAGAATACACAAGGGATACCTCAAACACATTTGTTTTCAGGTCTTTATGTCACCTTGACCCAGAGACAAGGGTTAATAGGTCGAGGTTTTTACCTTTTAAGAGCTCCTTCTTCAGACTCTCTGCTCTGTGATACATATGGTATAAATATTCACTAATATGCTGACAACACCCTATTGTATTTATCAATGAAACCAGATTAAAAAACTGCAATACTGTATTACAAATATCAAATACTGGATAAGCCAAGAACCTTCTTCTACTGAACTCCAAAAGAACGAAGGTTCTTTGTTACATCTAGTCTGGACTAATGTAACTCTCTCCTGTCATCCTAAGCAGCCCTAAAAATTATCACTTGAAAAAACACACACACACACAACCAAAACTTTTTTAATATTATTAAGTACATAATATTTTTTTGTGGTTACATAAGTTGTGAATTACTTCAAGTGTAAAATAAACAATAACTCTATCATTTAAGAATAATTCTTAGCACCTTGTAAACTGCTATAAAGTAACTACTCTACCTACTATATCTGGGTAGTCAGAAGCAGATTCTTTTGTTGGCAAGACCCAGTAGATTTATGGTGCAACTGTTTTTATCACAAGGTCGCGGGGGAGAACCGCTTGGCGATGGTTTGTGCTTTAGAGAAGCAGTATCAGAACATTTGGCCGTACAAGGCCACTTTCATCAGCAAATAACAAATATTTCACAGAAATTCTATTAAGTAAACACAAAAATGTATGAATAAATTAAATAAAAAACCTTGGCTGCCGGGACTAAACAGGCAGTAGATACTTTGTGTGAAAGATTTTAATCAACGAGAACCATGATGATGGTGCTTTCCGTGACTTCCCTATAGTGATGCAAAGAAACCATGATCCCGGATGTCAAAACAGATTCATAAACATTTCTTCTTTCATAATAAATGAGGAAAATGTTGCATGAATAAATAAGATTTCAATGTATATCCTGCCAACTGCTGTTGTCATGCAAAGCCCTTTGGTGATACTTTAGAACTGTATAAATATATATATTGTTACATAAAGTGTCATCGTTGTTGTTTAATGTTTTGGAACCCTTTTGATACCTTTTTGCTACCTGCTGTTCATTGGATGATGGTTGCTAACATCATTAATTTTTCAAATGCTAAAATGTTTTATCTAATGAAGTTGAAAAGTAAACGATTATAATGGGACAGTACAAACTGAATTTAATCGATTGATTGATTTCTGAGGTTGCTATTATTATTATTGGTATAATTAGTAGTAGTAGAAGTATAGAAAAGTTTGACTTTTTTAACATTATTATTGTCATTATATTTCACAACCAACACATCCACTTTTCTGTCGAATATCTAGGAACCGTGCTGTTTAAAAATAAATCTAATATCTGATTAATAAATAAAAGATCTGAGTGAAATGATACATATTATCGCACAACCTATTTTCTTACGTGTCAGAAGAGACAATCTGTGAGATGTCTAAATAATAGCTGTTTCCAAAAAATATACATTTTCAATTTGTGTCTTGTTTTGATAGGTAATATGCATCACATCCATCATGAGTATGAACACAAGGTTTCAACTACAACCAGGCATTTTCAACAGAATTTCTAATCGAATCATACACAATTTTCGTGTTGTGGTGTATACAACATACATTTGCATTAGGACTTTTAACTATAAACATTGTGAAAAAGCAAGTTTATATATTTATTTCATTTAAGAAAATTACAAAAAAACCCACCATTTTATAATTGTTTTTAATCAACCCAGAGGCAACACAAGGGATACCACAAACACATTTGTTGGCAGGCCTTCGGGTCAAATTGACCCTGAGATAACAAAAGGGTTAAATGGATTACGTGTGTCAGCTTTATTCCCTCTTTTTAACATAATAAATGGTTGTTTTACTGGGACCCACTAGTGTTAATTCTTGGGACATCTTGTTGAAGAATACTTCCCTAGATAAGGTTCGATTGGAGGATTGGCCACTTCTACATCAACCGAGCTGATTCTTCAATGTATTCAATGTCAGTATCCCTCAGCCCTGCATAAGCCCTTAACAGCCTCTGTTTGACATTCGCTTTACCTCTTCCAGCTTTTCTTTCACAAAGTGTCTGGAGGAAGATCAATAATGTGTGTGGATAGGCTCTTATCTGCGTCCAAAGACGGCCTTATCGCAGCCACTTAAATGGTGTTTGGTGAAAATGCCTTGAAATGCAATCCTCCTGCAGACAAGAGACAAAAGAATAATGGCCCCATATCGAAATATATCAAATGTGTTGATGCAAATATGTTGCACTTATCTGCCTGCTGCCTACCGCCACAATGAAAATTCAGATGGAGTGGAGTCACTAGGGTAAAGAAGTGAACACTGATAAATATCCGGAAAGTGTGTTAGTACACACGGTGAGTGCACTTAACCGCTTGGAAAGCGTGCAGATAAGCTCCATTTGTTTTCTACTCCAGGAGGAAGAAACAAGTGCGATAGCAAACAGCAAACACTTCCTTCATGCCTACAACAAACAACTTAAAAACCACGAAAGCATCAGCTCATTACAGCTTTCCATGCTGAGTTTACTGTTGACAAAGATGTTCTTCACACAACTCTCTTCTCAGACGCAGACGTGACATAAATAATAAAACCTGAGGATGGTCTAATGTGCAATAAAGACGGTTCCATTTAGGAAAGCTCTGATGCTTCATGCTTCAAACCTTGAGAATCCTGTAATAATACAAATTAAGCTTGTTATATTAAGATATACCAAGCAGTTAATACAAAAGTCTGCAGTGAGTTCTGACATGCTCTCGTAGAAGAACTCACATTTTCCCGATCCTTAAAACTCCTTCAGGATTCATCTTCTTTCAGGATCCATTTTAAAATTCTGGTTCTTACTTTCAGATCTATTCCTGGTCAGGCTCCTCCTTACATCACTGATTTGATCCAGCCTCACACCCCAGCTCGGGCTCTGAGGTCTGTGGATCAGATTCCTCACACGGTTCAGGACCAGAGGATAGAAATCCTTCCAGGCTGTTGCTCCTAAGCTTTGGAACGATCTTCCTCTCTCTTTGTGTTTGATGATCTACTGACTCCTTCAAGAAACAACTGAAGACACTTTTACTTGTTCAAGCGCTTTCTGACCCTGGTCTGGCGCTTTACAAATAACAATTACATACTTACTTACAAAAACAAAATAAATCAAAATCAAAAACTTTTATTTCCAGTGTTTTAAACCAAACAGTTGTGATTTTTTTGGTGTCAGTAGAGAATAAAAAAATGATAAGCAATAGAAAAAAGATCCAAGCACCACGCCTAAATTCAGACGATATGATTTAAAATGTTTTCTGAAAGTAGACTTTTCAATGATGTCTGGTATTATGCAGGCATAATGACACCGACAGCTGCTGCGATGAGTTCAGTGAGAGGGAGCAAGATAAAGTTCAAGCAAGGAAGCAATTCGCCAATTTTTTTTCTTGAATTTACTGTTTTTATAACAAAATACTATTAGTAAAAGAAAATAAAGGAAATAAGCAGCAGAAAATAAATGGACAAAGAAGTCACCACTAGTGATGGTCTGATGAAGCATCATGAAGCAATGTCATGTTGTTAAGAGGTCAGTAGGTGGCACCATCAGTTTAAAAATGATGATGTTTCATTAGAACAGTTGTTCAAAACAAAGAAAATAGTGCAGAGATCGCCATCTAGTAGACTCTGAAAATAATGACACTGCTTCATGAAGTTCTTTTACTCACTCTCTCCCTTTAATAATATAAAGGTGGCTACGGATTCAATTGTTTTATGTATATAGAGCAATGCATTTTAAAAATGTCTACTAAGTCATTTAATCCATGGCCACCTTTATATTATTTAATTAGCGAAGGGATCCAAGGATCGAACTCTGTGGAACCCCATTTATATTCGCAATTTCTTAGAAATATGTGTCAATAGATTATTGCAATGATTTTGCTTCAAAAAGTAAACCAACTCTAAATTCCTGTTTTCATCTCTTCCATCTAAAAACTTTTGTTCTTTACACAAGATTTGGTAGAATCATTATCTGAAGCATCAATATGCAGAGCCGTGTGTGTACAAGGTGTGTGTTTCCGAGAGATCACACCTCACAGGGAATTTTCAAATCAGACTTGTTGTGGCTGCGAGAGGTTAATGGTGTCACGGGGAATATTCGGGGGGATAATGTGAAGCAAATTTAATCAGATCTACTTCACTGTCAACAAAATGATGTTCACTCCGACAGTGCCTTCACTGATCTAAAAATAAACCAGAGTTAATTATAATATTCAAATCCTGGTGGAAAGTTCAAATTCGAAGAGAGATTAAAGGTGTTTTTAAAAGAAGAAATTGTGGAGCTTTTAAAATAAATATATATATATATATAACTGCAGATCTTTTATAATTCAATTTTCTGCACCATTCTTTCCCTTTTTACTTCTTTCAATATCAATATGCCATCTACTACCATTCACTCAAATCTCTGATGCGGAAAATTGAAGCTTCATTTGTTATTATGGGATATATGTCAGGGAGGTCAAGGGTGAAAAGAATAATATTAAAAGGCTAAGAATCTAAATATGTGATGAAATTAATTTTGGGAAGTAGCCTTGTTCTGTTTTATTCCTTAATAAGAATGAGAGAATAAATATAATTATTATGTTCTCGATAGAGTAGGCTTCGTTTATATGTCGGATGACCACTTTGTTTAAAAAAAAAAAAAAAAGCAATAAAACGTACTGTTTTTAGTTAATTTTGTGTTTTCAACGGATTTATGGAGCTAAAGTAATCTCTAACGAGACTGCAGCTAATCTCTGGCGCCCTCTTGTGCTGGAAACATGTCAGTACCACACATTTTTGTCTGGTCATGATTGACATTCGATAAGGAATTAGGTTAGTAATACAACTGCAGGAGCTAGACGTGAATGGATACATATTAAAGAGTGAAAGATGATGAAAATGTGATTAAAAACAGTATTGGTCAGTGTTTACGCTGCAGCTAATATTATTATATCATATTACATATTTTAAAAGTATATATTTTGGCTGTTCAACTTTTAAGCTGAACATTAGACACGTTAATTTGATGTTGTTGATTCCTCACTCTGATCCAGTGAGAGCATTCTCTCCTTCAAAAGAAAGATTTAAAGACAAAATCAACTTTTCAGACTAGCATTTGTTCTGTTTAACACAAATAAACGGAGCCTTCGGAGTTGAAACTTTTGCCGCTCCGAAGCTTTCCACTTCACAAAGATAATATTTGTCCTCACAGAGAGTGAAGTCATTTGTAGAAGCCTTCACGTTGCATTCCTGGTCATATCCATTTATCACGTCTCTCCCTGAAGTGATCCATCAGCACAGAGATGTGTTGCTCGGGCTGTTATTTCACTTGATTAGTGAATCAAGAGCTGCTTCGGTTTGGCTCGACTCTTCTTCTGTGATGACTGAGCCTTCAGTGGAGGAACCTGCAACCTGAGCGGAGACACACGGTCATTTCAAGCATTCTCTGCTGCCAAGAATTATAGCGGTGTTTAACTTTCAATGATCTGCCATCACTTGATATTTCTCTCTGGGACGGTCTTCACTGAGGGCAGACTTTGTTTGTGAAGCAAAGGTCACACATATTGAGGAGCGACAGTTCAACTGAGGAATGTTTTTCTTTCATGGAAATGTAATCTTAGATTAGGACTCAAGGATGTTCACATTATTTAGGTTTATATGTAGTATTATGTTGAGAGATAAAGCTTGACTTGTTCACACACTATCTCACTCATTAACATTTTCCTTATAGGAATAATGAAGAAAATACACTTCCTTTTATAGACTTGTTCATTCCAGATACACACATGGAAGTTCATGTTTTGTCACCTAAAATTTATTTGGTTTTCGATAAAAAAAAAACCTCAAACCAATGAAGCAAAATCCAATTTTATATATTGATTTATTATCACAGAAAAAAATGACTGCACCCTGTGATTATTGATGTGCTGATGCAGCTTCATGAAGCAGTGTCATGTTGTTAAGGGGTCAGTAGGTGGCGCCATTACTTAAAAAAAGAGATTTAAATATAAAAGGTGTTCAAAGCAATAGATAATAGAGCGGAAGGGACATCTAGTTAAAATAAAGAATGAAAATAAAGATACTTTTTCATTGAGCTTCACCAACACATCAATAATTTCAAGCTGTAATTCAGTCAGAAAAGAGAAATGCTGATTCAACGTTACTCATATATTAAACACACAAATAAACATATGTACGCTATAAACACGCAAAGTTAATGATTATTCTTGCACACAAAAAGCATGCTTGCATGCACACAAATGTTCACACTCACGTTTGCATGCACATGCATGAACATACATTGACATTTAAACTAACAAACGCACACACACAAACACAAGCATAACTCATTAGCATACACAAACATACACAATGAAGCAAGCACACACAAAAATAGCACACAAGCACAAACGTACATGCTCACACATATCTAAATACATATCAACGCACATTCACCCACACCACACTAGCTCGCGCAATGATAAACGTACATACTTACACACACCAAATGGACATATGTACACACACACATTGCACACACCTACACACATGCATAGACTCTCACACACATAAGCATTAACCTACACACACATGCGAACGCATTCACACACCTTAACACACACATATGAACAAATGTACATGCTCACACTAACACTAACCTACACACACAGGCACACACAAACATGCAAACTCACAATATCACAGATATATACAAAAACAAACACTAACATACTATACTTTCTCTCTACCACACACAAAGACACACACACATACACACCCCCCTATACACACACACACACCTACACTTACACACATGCCTACACACACACACACGTATACACACACTGGGTGGACATTGATGCACAGTCAAGTGACAACAGAGAGTCAACGTGAAAATACAATTGTGTTGTTTTATGAAACGATCATGGCTCCACATGTATCTCAAGTGCAACCGAAGCTCCCGGAGAAGTTTGAGGTTGAACTGGCGTCACCTCAGTCACCTCCACATCACAGCTGCGAGCCTCATATCTTCATCTGTTATCGCTCAGCTGGTGAAGAGCAGTCGGAGGTTTGTGCTTCCACAGCAGCCGTGCAGCTGTGTGTGTGGGATCCAGTGGGTGGTATTCAGTGCTGGGCCCGTAAGTTCATGGATCAAGTGTGTTGACTCCCCTCCTCCGGCTCACTGACGACACAGTCACCCCCTTAACTCCTCGCCCGTCTCCAGCTGTCTGTGGCTCCTGCACACATCTGCTGCTCCGTCTGTGGCTCCCTCCGAACAAGCTGGACTGAACGTGAAATCAATCACCCGCAGAAATCGATACTTTATTTTTCTACATGTTTATTGGTGCTAACTCAGATCACATGACACAAAGATGTGACAAAATATTAAAGAGAGTTAAAGTACACACAACACAAGCATCTGAGGAGGACAGTCAAAAATCGAATCAATTTAAAAAAAGATATTTACTAGATTTTAAAACGGTTAAAACTGGAGTCCGTTTCCGTCGCTCCAACACGACGTCACGTCCGGGTCTTAATACTTTGCTTTATGGAGAAAAAAGGTCAATGCAGAGTGTAACGGGTCGTTTATTCACCGCTTCAAGTCAAACAATAATACAGCTTTTACGATCGATCGGAAGCGCTCTTTGCCGGCAGATCTACAGGTCGATAGCTCCGGGAAAGACGGACTCGAACGATAATAACATCGCTATATTTAAGGCAAATTTCCGAGCCGAGAGGTCCTCCCCCTATCGCCCTATTGGTTCCTTCAAACTCCCTGTGTCACGATCTCCTGTGGGGAGTTCTTCCTACTTTGTTTCCTTTTCTAATCATTCAAATGTTCTTCGTTGGAAGTTCCTGTCTCCTAGCCCCCCCCTCACAGATGTGCGTTGCCCTGCTTCGTTCTTTTGATCCACGACCCAAGGTGTAAAAAGGGCAGACAAACACGTTTAAATAACCGTTGACTCTACGTCTGTTCCAAGCTTGCCTTGAAAACAGTGTAAATCAGTCTGAGTGAAATGTTGATTGTGAATGTGTATTCAAACGTGTAGGCTCTTAGATGAAGCTAGTAATTTATACTTTATATTTTGATTATCTTTTTAGCATTAATTTAAGTATGGCGTATACGTATAGTGTATAATCACTTTTAATTACAGTGCAACAGTTAAGTAGAAATCACTGCACAAAATACAACAAATACAATCCACTCATTTGGCTTGATTTTAGGCATGCATTGCATGCTGGGACACAAATACACAATAATGAATTCAACTAAGTTAAATCAATTTAATTTTCTTTAATTACGAGGAACTAAAACATTTTTAAATGAGTGAAGATGAGTCGTCATTTACTTGTACCTGTGTTCCAGGCATATTTTTGGAGTAAAGAGACAATAATTCCTTCTTATAGATACCATTTTTAATGAAGATATTCAACATTAATCGGTTTAATAGGTTTCAAACAGCTCATAAGATTCTGTCACAGCGAGGTCAACGTCCTGACCTAGAACATTTACTTCACCTGATGACCGAAGCAGCCACTGAACAAGATTCATGGCCTTGTTTTTCAGCGTCCAAACTTCTGCGCGTTCTCAGGCAACTTTTTTGAGTTGGGAATGTATTTTTTTTTTAGGGTTTGCGTAAGGCTCGAAGATCACATGCAGTCAGCGTCCACATTCTTCACGTCGGCCCTTTATCTGAACGAGGCGAGCGACGACGTCGAAGCAGTAAATCACAGCCCGGCCTTTGTCTGTTTGTAGACCGAGACGTCCAATGAGCCCACAGCCGCCATCACAGCCTACTTAAAGACTTATTTATGCTCTCCGCCTCGCTGCACACTTTTCCTAACACGGACCATTAATCCGGAGAACTGGAAGGAGCCGGCGCATAGGGGCATATTATTTCACACTGCACTTTATCATTGCTAGAATATGTAAAGAAGCTTCATAATCCTCTGAGTCAAAGACATTTCCCAAACATACGTTACTGTGTGTGTGACGGAGATTGTTCGCTATAATGTTTTAAAAGGACTTTGCTTCACAATGCTTCACTGGACCTTTAAATCAAAACTATTTCTGGTCCACTGAGACACTCCATATGGTTTCTCTAATGACTGAAAACTAAGTAAAAACGGGCCGAACCAGTATTTAATATTAATTCCTTTCCTGCAATATATCTTCATCTAACCAACCTTAGCAGCAGAAACAAAAAATATGAACAATGGAATACATGTATTAAAGTTGAGTTAGTCTAAGTCAATGTTGCCATGTGTTCATGAAAGCATCAGTTACATTTTCAAGTATTATTTTGACTTAATTGTGTATTTGTGAGATGGAGTGCATTGCCAGGCGAGACGTTGACTGAAACATCTGCAAATTACTGTCCTGACACCAACACTGAATTGAGGCATCTCTTAAATGAATCAACTGCCATGAACCAAAAGAAGTTGAAGTAATTTTTTGGTTGAAAACAGTTTAGAATTACTAGCTTCTTTTGCTACAGTTTTTGACATCATGTTAATACAACCAAGCTAACTTGACTACTTTAATTCCCAAAATTCTATTTTCCCAACAAGATGCTTGATTGTCTGCTGTAATTCTTTTGTCATGTCCAAACAACCATCAATGCATTTTAAATGAGCTCCTTGGTGGAAGTATGTGCTGTATCAGTGCCTTTTTATATAGTGTCAGAAATTGTAACTGGATTTTTCAGTAGCCATTGTGGGGTACCAGGTACCGTCCACCTTTAAGTGAGGCGTCTGTACGCACCTCTGTTGCCTAAGAGTAGCTATGCGTTGATGATGCCTCATGAGGCAGCTGTTTCATGATACACTTTAAACTACCATTCGATGGCGCTATTAGTGAAAATGTTTCCAGGTTAGATTGAATAAACAGATCAGAGTCAAATATTGTAAAGAAGAGAGTTCCATTTAGGGCCCTCTCTGTCACGGGGGGAGAGTCAGATGGACCCAGAAGCGGAAACAGTCAAACATACAGGAGTTAATCCAAAAGTCATTGTCTTTAATAATATAAATCCAAAAGGTGTATATCCAAAACGTGCTCCAACACGGGCAAAAACAAAAACGAAATCCAAAATCCGAAACACGGGAGGCAGGGCACAGCTGTAACAGAACTCAGACTGGCGAAGTCTTTGGAAGCAATCGTAGTAAATCCTTAAGGAGCTCCTTAAGACGAGGGGAAAGACCTCCACAAATCAAATACAGCCGTTGCACCTGACTCCTGCTAAAAGGTAACAGAAAGCAAAACAGGAAGTGATCTCACCAAAATAAATCATACAGTACAGGATTCATAACACTTTCAAATCGATGACATTGTATCGTGATATAGCATCAACTGTTTTAATGCCATCCACCCATCACTACCATGTAGCAAAGTTTCTTACGTTTTATTGAATACTTCTTCACTCCATCAAATATATTCAGTAATATAAATATAACTTCTAAGTTACAGGAAATGACCTTAGCGTGTGCTGTATCATGAGACCTCATCAACACATTACAACTTCTACCTAATATATTGTACGAATAGAAACAGAGATTTGAACAAAGCTTGACTTCAGAGTTGGGCCTGTATTGTTAAACCAACAAAGGCTGCATGGACTCATACATCCCACGGTGAAGCATGTGTTAGAAAACAGACAGTTCCAGTCACAGGACATGACTAATGACCGCAGATATCAGAGTAAATAAGCACATTTTATTGTTGAAAAGTAAAGTGTTCTTGCTCAGCCCTGTTTATTTTCATCTGATTGTCCGTCTTCACCGTTTTTTATTGCTCTCCCAGCTTGTGTCCTTATGGAGCTGAAGGAAAATACACTACATCTCGCTTAATCATCAGTGGGCCTGTGGAGAGCAGCCATGTCTTCTGTGTGGTCCTCACTCTAAAAAAACTCGCTGGAAAACAGTCATCTCTCTCTGGCTGTCACACTTGAGCGACGCTCTCCTCGCCGAGCACTCGCGCGTCACACGTCTGACTTTGGCTTCGGAGGTGCCGGACTGAAGATGTGGTGGTTGGTGTGTCATGGGGGAACGTGGGTGTAAGGTCGGCTGTGGGGTCACTGACGCCATCACCATAACGCTAGGGTTCTCGACCGCCTCTGACTCTGAAGCAGCAAAAATGTCTTTGTGACAGAGTGATTTTTCACCATTTTTTTTTTTTGGAGCTGCAGGTGTGTTTTGGGTACCTTCAAGTGCTGTTCCGAGACATACCTTGCACGCTCCACACGTTTAGAACATACGTGAAGATCATGTGCCAGAGCATTTGTCAAGTTAGCTGAAGGAGAAATTGTTTGACGTGAACTGTAAATACAAGTCTCCTCGCTTTGCATTTATGGGTAATAAATTGACTGAAATAGTATTTGAGGAATAGGGGTCCCGTATCTATATTGCCCACATCTAGAGATAGTCCATATGTCCCCCAGTATACCATCACAATATGACTTTGAAACAAGACGCTACTGACTCAAGAAGTCTAGCTATTTTATTGTATATATTTGGGATGGAATGGTAATATAAAAGAAACATTTATACATGGTATTGGTGGTTTGATGAGGCCTCATGAAAACAGCTGATTAAGTATCATGATACAGTTTATTCATTTTCAAAGGCCACTAGATGGCACTCTTTGATTTATATTCTCTTCCTCTGATCTACCAAATCAATGAAACCTGGACTCATTTAGAGACCAGTACCTTCTGTCTTACCTCTTTATTTATTCACACCAGTTCGTCACAGTGCAAATATAGACAGACGGTCACTGTATGTTCTTAAGCTGTGAGAGGAAACCAGAGTGCCCGGAGGAAACACACAAAAAGACAGTATTGACAGAAGTTACAAACAGACAGGAGCCAGGAAAAGTTGCCTTAGGCTGGATTAAACCGACGACCTTCTTGCTCTGAGGCTAACGACTGATAACCAGTAAAGATGCTAGTGATTAAGATGAATATAAAGTTTACTTGAGACCCTTAAAAAATATGTAAATTAAACAAATAACATGATATGGGAAGGTCACATTCCGACCTCGACAGTCGATCTACAATACAAGTAAAACCAATGTTGTAATATAAAATAATAATAAGATTATAATAAAATGAATTGAGATTATATTATTCAATAGTTAAATAAGACTGAAATTTCCTATATAAACATTTCGTTTAACCTGGACTTTTATAGTTCAATAATTTTGGATCCCTGGTATAAACGGTCCTGAAAACTGAAGTGTCTTTATCTCTGTTTTAAAAACTAAGAGACATATCTTGTGTCGGTTTTCTATTGCTGATCAAAATGTTGCGAGGCTTAATCCGATCTCCAGAGTACAAATATTATCAAAAGAAATAAAGCAAAGAAAATACTATTTTAATGGACTTTTGTTTTTTTAATGCACATCTGATGAAATCATTTAAGGTGTATAAAACCAAAGCAGTCTTGCTATAAAAAAAGATTCTTCTGACTAGATTTCACCATCGTTACTAACTCGCGGGTAAATTCTCTTTCAATGTTTTGGTTCTAAATGAGACACTTGGAATGTGTAAAGTTGTGAACCAGGGTTGCGGTGCCAGCTCAGACGTCAGACCCAGACGATGATATTTCACAGACCAAACAGTGAAAAATTTAGCCTGCACAGACTGACCCACAGCCAGAGCAACACGATGCTTGTTTACATCTGAATATTGTTTATGTGACCTGTCACTTTGACGCGATCCCTCCGGGTGCGTGTGTGTGTGTGTGTGTGTATTTGTGATGTTAAACGTGCATTAATGTACAGTGTGTATGTTTGTACAAGAACATTATTAGATCAACAGAAAGTTCACAGCGTGTGGCCACTTCAACTTCTTTGTGTGTTTGATGTGAGTTTTTAGACACATTTTGATATTCGATTGTGCTTCAATAAGCTGCAATCTGCAGTTTAGGAAGCCAGAAACAGATGAGATGTTTGTGCTGAGCGGACCCACACATAGAGAAATATATGTTGCCACTGGTCAGGTGTGGTAGTCGACACACTAGATCGACTGTCGAGGTGGGAACGTGACCTTCCCATATCATGTTATTTGTTTAATTTACTTATTTTTTAAGGGTCTCAAGTCCACTTTATATTCATTTATTCAAGAGGGACGATGTCCAGCATAAACACTTTGTTGACCTAAGAGCCGCTGGCCTGCCTGATTCTCGGGTTACTTTCCCACCAGACTCGACCACGTCCTGTCGGGTCGGCCCTCATGACTGGTCAAACTAATGATACATTATCTTGAAAGTTTTCTTTTCTCAACGTCACACAGCTCAGCACTGTTTTAAAGTTACCGACATGGAAGTACAGTTCCTGGCACAGGAGATGCTGTTATTGAGAAACCGCGACGCTCATTTCAGTCCAGTTTACTCAGAAAATAAACCCGTAAACTAGTGAAAATGAAACACAAACTCTGTATGATGTATTTATACAAGCTGTTTTTATCTGAAGGTCAGTCTGTGGATATAATGCCGACAATGTCCAAGATTCAAAAATTATTGGGGACACCTAGGTCTATATAGAATATATACTTATATAGAATAATATTTAATTTCATTTAATTTAATTTCAAGGGTCCTAACAAAGTGGTCTCAAGACACTTTAAATAAGACTATATTGAATAAAAGAAAAACTGATACCAGTGAACCAATAATGAGTGAATCAAAGTGGGACAGTGGTGAGAAAAACTTCCTTTAGAAGGCAGAAACCTTGAGCAAAACTAGACTCAGTGTTGACGGGCTCCTGCTGTGACTGGCTGGGAGGGAGGGTTGTGGGGGGATAGACAGAGGGACGAAGAAAAGGGAGAGGAAGGATAAAGTGAGAGAATAGTATGGAGTAGGGCAGCAGAGTCCAGGAAGGAGATGGATAAAGAAAAGTGTGGGTTGTAACTGCACTGATGAGTAAAAACGTATTCCTAGTTAAAGTCCTGTTTTGATCTTGAGGGTCTTGGTCTTGTCATGGTCTCGAGCTGTAATGTTCTTAATTCATAATTGATAGAGTGACTATTTTCCCGCTCCTTTAGTGACATGTCCACTACACAGGGAGTGTTGTTAAAATCAACTCCAACAATGTCAATGTTCATTTTTGGTCACAGCCTGTCTTGGTCTTGATCTGGAAGGTCCTGGTTTTGACCCGGTCTGTCTCCACTGGGGTGGTCAGTGGATTTAAAATTGTACCTAAACACACCACCTGTTACAGCGTCACATTCACGTCTAACTGGCTGTTTGTTCCTAATAATTACCAAGTAGCTTGTAGCTAGTTAGCATGACATTCACAGGTTTCTGACAGGAAAAGACCAAAAGTTTCTGCTGCCAAAAGCTTTAAGATCTCACAGGCTACTGGAACTCCTGGTCTAATCCTCTAGTCAAACTGTTGTTAAATCTGAAACGGCAGATGTAATTTTCTACAAAACCAGAGCTATTTCCATAATGTTTTTAAAACGTCATCATCAATGACAGGCAGGTTTGAACTGAAAAAAAAAAATGGAGCAGACAAATGAAGTTTCACCACAGAAAAGATAGTCCATTTGAAAATGTACCTTAAATTTTACCATAAAATTATTAATACAAAAATGATTAAACGAAGATGATGATTCTTATCTTCAATAGAAAATGTGTTCTCAACTCGCTCATCAAAAATGAAAAAGAAAATGGAGAAAAACCCTCTAAATCATATCAATTCATTCATTACATTGTGCGGGGACTTGCTTGAGACCTTGGCTCCTGCCAGGATGATGTCATCTGTTGTCTTTAATCTAACATGAACTTGTTTTGTGTTTCCTGCATGTTTTTTTTTTATCATAGGGTGGCATGTAAAACTATGACATAAATATTTTTAGAACTTTTACACTTTAAAATGTTTAATATAGAATAAAATGCATAGATTTAGTCAGGAATTAAAATACATTTCTTAGGAAATGTTTAGTTCCTTTTACGATGTGTCTTTCATATCGGCTTCAATGTGAACATTTCACACAGATACAGACCCTTTCTGTGGTAATACTGTGGTAATAAATAGTGGTAAACATGTTTTCTTTTCTTATAGTGTGGTAATTTGTGATGAGTGTGATACCTTGTGTGTCGACGAGACCTCAAACGAGCCATCACACACTGCAATTTGAACTATCGTACTATAATGAGAAGTCGGTTGTTGTATCTTCTCTGCCTCCCTGACGTCGCGTCGCTTCCCCTCTAAACGTCCGATCAGCTCCAGCAGGCTGTTTATGTGCCGAGTGCAGCGCTCCGTGGAGCTTAGAGCCTAATGGAGTGTGAGAGAGGAGCCTGGGCTTCTTCAGCTTGTCCTCAGCTGTACAAACATGCCGCCACAGCGGCGGCGCTCCGGCTCTCTCCACTCCACCAGCAACTCCACCTCTGTCACTTCAACGCACCTTTTTTTTTTTTTTTTTTTGTCGGGGCCTTCTCTCGGAATACTGTGCGGTTTGATGGAAAACAAGGCAGAAAACCACAAAGGTAGCCTGTTGGCCAGTCTGGTTTTTCTCCTTGTATGTGTCTAAATGTTTACTTATCTTGAGAAGTGGACATTTAGTGGGCACTTCTGACGGTCACACATACAACTACACACCACACATGCTGGACACAAGTCATTGTTAACCAGGAGAATACGAGAGACACTTTTTTCTCACCTTTGATATGGAATTCCGAGATACATTTTCACAGCAGTCTCCACCAATGTATCACAATCATCAATGGAGATAATGATGGGTTCATGACGTTTTTTATTGAATCAGCTGATGGTACATGTTTGCGATTGTTGCCGGATCAATAAGTGGCATCAATAGTTGTGGGTCGTCACCGCAAGAAGATTGAATTCAAGCTGCAAAAACGAGTTCTCTCCACAGGTAAAGCGTTGCCATTCAGGATGGTCTTGGAGTCGAGCCACTGCTGCTGTGTGGAGAGGAGCCAGGTGAGTGAGGTGAGGGTGTGTGTGGCATCAGAAGAGGATGTATCCTGGAAACCTCGCTGGTGGAGGGTTCCGGGAACGCCACTTCAATACACTCTCCTTCTACGCCTCGCTGTGTAGGTGTATTTATAAATATGCTGAAGACTAGTGTTAGCTTAGTGTTAGCTTAGTGTTAGCTTAGAGTTAGCTTAGTGTTAGCTTAGTGTTAGCTTAGTGTTAGCTGAATGTTAGCTTAGAGTTAGCTTAGTGTTAGCTTGGTGTTAGCTTAGTGTTAGCTTAGAGTTAGCTTAGTGTTAGCTTAGTGTTAGCTAAATGTTAGCTTAGAGTTAGCTTAGTGTTAGCTTAGTGTTAGCTTAGTGTTAGCTAAATGTTAGCTTAGAGTTAGCTTAGTGTTAGCTGAGTGTTAGCTTAGAGTTAGATTAGTGTTAGCTTAGTGTTAGCTTAGAGTTAGCTAAGTGTTAGCTAAGTGTTGGCTTAGTGTTAGCTTAGAGTTAGCTTAGTGTTAGCTTAGTGTTAGTGTGGAAACCTTATTTACAACAAGTTCAATGCTGTGTATCCTGTCATGGAGTTTTATTTTTGATTTTTATTGATTTTTATCCTTAAAGTCAGAGTATTACCTAAATGCTATTGTTAGCTTAACGTTGGCGGAATGGCATCGTTTCACTGTTTCCTAACAGCATGTACTTACATTTTTGTCTTATACAAAATGGACGGACTTGCTTATAAGTAAGTAAGTATGAAAGTTATTTATATTATAAGTGAAGGTAATTCTGGCTGAGAACAGACATTTAAAAAAGAGACAATATTTTATTGTATAATAGTTTCCTTCACCTCTCTGACATATAATGATTATAGACAAGTGTGTTAAAAGTAGTAGTATTTTTAATTTTAACAGGTCCATGTGAGGATGCAGTTTAAGTGCAACTTTAATGGATGCTTTCCAATATCTACTCTTTTAATACCATTGTTTAATATTATGTCACAGCAGAATGTATTGTGATATATTATCTGCTCTAAAGTGATGTGTTTATGTAGGTTTAGCTTAAAATAGAAAGTTCACATAACTAGGAACTTTGTGTGTTCATATATTTTTTATCAATGTGTTTACTACGGTTTACCAAAATTCTATGTAAACCCATGTTGTACATGTTTAGTTTCATCTTTGTGTAAAAACCAAAGTGGTTTAGAGTAACACGTTCATCGAGCGGTCTTTGAAAATATAAGCAATCATGAAACCTTAGTACTGCACATTCCAGACAATTATGTTTCATTTCTGTGTTTAAAGAAATTTTTCTAAGCAATATAGTAAAAGGTAAAATGCTTACATCTATAATTGATTATTCAATCTCTTTATGTTTTCACAATGTGCCTGCAGGAAAAAAAGATTAAAAAACAATGTCCTTACCAGATTCCAAAGTGTATAAATAATTTTATAATAAGACAAAACCAAATATTTAGTTTGACGAATTCAGCCTTTAGCTTCATCTTAAACTTAAGTTAGACAGGGGACTATCACGACAGAAAGACTGAGACCTTAAGCTCACCAAAATACTATATAAATATAATTAAATGTAACTTTTTCATGGTAAAACAATCATTTAAATTAAAGGATAATTGTATAGATAAGTGTTTAATAATAAACATTGTGTAAGAAATACATACAACACAAACATCTCTGAATAATCAGTAATTGAGGTGACAGGAAGTGGGTTTAATTCATCACAGAGTCTCCACTTGATGACCTCAAGGGTGTTAAGGAGTCACATTTCGAAGTCTTTCCTTCTGGTCTTCATCACAACATCTCACACGTCCAGACTCTTCTCTGCCCTGCAGCTTTAACGGCCCGTGTCGTGATTCATCGTCACCAGGCTGACCTACACAAGGTGGCTCTTCCCAGAAGCCCCGGAGCATGATCAAGTCCACGCTCGGGGAATCCGAAGGGTTGCGGCTCACCGTCCTGCGCAAGTCCGAGCACCTGAGAAAATAAGCTGTCTTGTCCAAGAGGAGTTAAATATAGACGTCACATCCCTCCCTTTCTGCTCCGTCCAAACACATTAAAGAGGTCGTTCTGTCAGAAGTTACCACGCTCGTAAAAGCGAAGGAAAAATGGTCGGCGCGTGGAACGTCAGGCACGTCGCAACGTTTCATACAAAGCGTCGACATTTGAGTGATTCATGTTGGCGTTAATGAGTGACGACTGCTGCTGTGATTGACAGCTGTGATGCTCGACAAGCTTTCTTGTAGGCACTTAGTGGGTAACAGAGCTCGGTGCTCGGATGTGGACAGAGAAGAGGACGTTTGGTGAGTCCAAGAAAATCTCCTGGTGTCGTCAGGAATGAGCAGAAAACAGAAACATATGGAGGGGTTTGTGGAATAATCCCATGAGAATGTATTGCAGCACTAGTGCTTTAAATTAATTGTTTTAGCAGATGAATAAAAAAGGTACACATAAATCAAATTATTTATTGCATTTCACCAAATATATCGACTTTACTGCTGTTCATAAATGTGTTTTTTAAATGTAGTTTTGTGGCATTTATCACGTCAAAACTTATATTTTGAGAACAATATATTTATATTCATCTGGCACTTTTATTTCTCTCACAAATATAGTGTGGATCTACTTCATTTTCTACTAACATATCTGTTAACATTTCAATCCCCCACCCTTGTTGATTGTTTTTGTACATTTTAATTGTGTTTGTGATCATAGTAATAAGACCTTAATTTTCCTTTTTTTTGTCTTCACCAATTTTTTCTTTTAAAGCTCACTCATATGAAAATAATTGAATAATGACCTGTTTCTTTGACTTCATGCTGTAAATGGCTAATTTTATTTTCCTAATACTTGTAAATACTGTAATGTATTCAATACATAATATTTTGGTGAAGATTATTCATGACTTTCTATGATATAAATAAAATGTCCTTTCTGACTTTGTTGGTAGTTTTGCCATCAAATGACTTCATATTCATAATTATATTTTAAAGTATTTCATTTTAATTTCTTAGTTTATTGTGAATACATTTTATTCATAAATGTCCCATATCATATGAACTAAATTCTGCAAGTAGATTTGAAGTTGTAAAGGAGTGTGTTAATGTGGTGTGTGTGTTTAGATGTGTGTGAGCATGAACATTTGTGTCTGCGTGCTTCTGTGTGTGTGCGTGTGTGTGTGAGTTATAAATCCATGCTCTCCTCAAATAAGAAGTCTGTCAAAGCAACACATTTTCCACTTCACGCCGATCCTTCAAAAGTCCTGAGAAGACATTTTGGTCCAGCTGCAAGTTAAACAGCTTGAGCTGAATTTAATGATTTGTGGGATGAAATCTTCGTCTCAATATCAGAGCTTTAACAGCTTTGTGAACTACTGTGTGACCATTAAAGAGGCAGCGTACGCTCATAAAAGCAGTATGTCAGGCTGAAATAAAAGTAACCATAAGTGACATTTATGGATCAAAGGAGGGCCAGGAGTGAAAGTGACGAAAGTTAAATGTGCCAAAATCTTTCAGTTGAATCGTTTAAGATCAGAGTGTTTTCAAGTGTTTAATGAAAGAAAAAGCAGACATGTGATGATCAAAGAGAGAACCTTCTGAAGACTTGAGGCAGCATAAAAAAGTCGACACAGATACAGTACACCACTAAGTTCTAACAGCAAGTGTGAGAATATATATATTATATTTATGCCTTCACATACAAAAAATAATCAATCGATGCATTCAAAATCTTCATTATTAATATCTGTTTGAAGATATGAATATTCTGCTTGAATATTCAACATATTACATTTAACATGATGGAATTCCAACATTGTTACAAAACAGGAAAAACTCAATACAATGTTTAACTTCAACAGCTTCACATCAGACTTTGAGGTTTTCTCCTAATTGTGGCCGACAAAGTAAACTAGGAAAAACAAATGTGCAGAAGTGGAGAGACACAAGATTTGAAAATAAGAACCTCTATTATTGTAGTGGATATTAAATGAATAAATGCTTCCATTACACTGAATGCATCAGTTTTATCACATTGTTATATTTTTGTATTGAATCAAAATACTTTAAAACCATAACATCGAATGTGTTGCAATAAAAAGGACTAAACTAAACAAAAACAAACTTAAACTGCTAATGTTAAAGTCATCAATAAATTGTTGATTAATAAAACAATCTCTTTATGTTTTCACAGTCTGGAGGAAACAAAATTAGAAACTATATCCTCATTACCTAATTCAAAAGTATATACAAATGTTGCTCATAAATAAAACAAAACGAAAATATTTTGATTGCCTTTCATTTTAAAATAATTCCAACAAAAATATGACAAATTGGTTTCATTGATAAGCCACTAACTCATTTATAAATAACATTTCGGGAAACTAATAAGACAATGATTGTGAATAACCAGAAATATACTTTAATTGTATAAAGCACCTATTACTGGATGGTACAGAGTTATGGGGAAGTTATTTTGATTAGGTTTTCTGAAAGTATTCTTATGCTTGTTTACTTATTAGTATCTATATTCTATATGATATCAGCCCAGAAAATAATCATATTTTAGGTCATAATTAATTAAAATGTAGATACATTTTTAATTTGACCTCAAGGCATTAAAAATTTGATGATAAGACTATTATTATCCAGCTATAAACAACATCTGCGCGCCCTCTACCCTCCAGAAGAGGGCGCTCTGCTTCTCTTTATTCTCCCTGTAGGAAACAGTGGCCCCCTTCACCAGCTGACAAGAGACCCTCAGTGTGACAAGTTTACATAGACCATCTGCAGACCTCCCCTCGGCCATAAAAACACTAATCACAAGGTCATAAAATGTGACTCCGTAACGACACCCAGAACCCTCCAGAAATACCAGCGTGGACAGAAACCTGCGTGGACGTGGATCGTGTTGTTCCTGCACTTTACATGGTTTTACATCAGAACACATGGAAGAAGAGTTTCTCATCACGACTGAGACTCAAACTCGGGAGCAAAAAAAGCTTGTTTTTAGGTTTTGACCCACGAACTCGGGTTACACAAATAAATGTCTGCATTAGTTAAGACGTCAGTAAATCAACTCTTGGGGAACAATTTTATTACTTTCTAAATAAAGCTGGTTGAAAGAAAAAACATGGTTAATTCTGGACCGAATACAGTTTATCATCAAACACTCATGTCTTACCTAAGTGTTTCTAATCTTTAATACATTATATTGACCCTAATAACAAGATATTAGACAAATAAATCAGTATTAATGTTTCAGTATCTCTAAATTCAATGTTGCTAGAATTGATTTATAGTAAAAACAAGTAAGATGTAATATTGTAAAAATAAAAAATCTTTATATGGTCTAAATCTAATGTATGATTTCAATGAAAACTAAAAAGGTTTAAATTAGACTAAATATAAAAAAGGTCAATATCGACATTGTATATGAGTTTAAAAACTCATATTTTTATTGAATTCGAGCAAGAACCTCTTTTTTATTTATAAACATCTCAAGGTCATTTCTTGATTGTTTTTTAAAAATGTAGTTGTACAGAGATAAAGTAAAATAAGAAAAATCAAAAAAGAAAAACAATACTAGAAAATGAAATGAAAAATAACACAAACAAACACAAAAGGGGCAATAATAAACTACCTTTGTAATGATTAGTAATGATTCATGATGAAATATCTCCAATTTCCCAAAATAAATATTCCCCAAAAAAGTAAATATATATCTATTGGGACAGAAAATAAAATACATTTAATATATATATATATAAGAGGCAGCGTCTGGGCAATTAGACTCTAAAGTGTATTCTCTTTTATTAAAGATTTATTAAAATACAAGGATTTGTCTGAATATTGTAAATGAAAATTTTATAAATACAATTTTATATATACAATTTGATGTATAAATATATATACATTTGTATTTTATTTAACTGACTAAATTAACTTAAAAGCAATATAAGTCACTTCCTAACAATATAGTAAATATGTAGCCTTCATGTATTTTAATAAGTCATAAATAAAAGAGAATGAACTTTGGAGAAGATTTCACAAGAAACTGTGAAATATGAATAAACTCAACACCTAAGAGTCTAAACATGTCTTGAAATTGAGGCGTGACCTTTTCTTGTTGCCTTCAAAGATCTGATGTGTCTCAGTTTGAATGTGATTGACTGACTTCGTGCCATATATCCACCTCAAAAAAGGTTTTAAGTTTGTTATCTTGACTCATGAAATCTTTTAAAAGGTGTGATCTCAACATCTGTTCAAGAGTCCGACCCTAGTCTTCCCTCCACTCGCTCACAAGAGAAGAATAACAGGAGAGAAAAGAGAGAGAGAGCAGTGATGGACAAGCACATTTATTTCTACAACAATACGACCCATGATGGGAAATCAAACACGGCGGGATGTTATCACGCTGAAATCATGGTCTACCTCCCACCATGTTCCCAGGCTCGGGGGTCCTGGAGCGGCGGTCCGGTGGCGAGGATGCTGGGCTCGGGGCCGGAGACCCAGCGGGCCCCATGAACGGCCACTTGTCATGAGGAGTGGGAGGCAGCTGGGCTTCTCCTCAGAGACGCGGCGAGGTGAAGTGGGTGACCGTGTTTGAGGTCCACCCAGATGTTATTGCCCCTAATGTCCAACAGATGTGGAGGAGCTGGCCCGACTAAGTCCTCGCACATGCCGGGGCCGGGAAATCAAAGCAGGAACACAGCAGCGGCACGGCTTAAACACACACACACACACCAACACACACACACTTAAACGGTGCAGGGTGCATGAAATCACAGTCATTAACCATTTAGTGACATGATGGAGCCAATTAAGATCATTCTTGAACTTTGAGAGGAGGAGCAGTGATCGACAGCACCTCTGCTAAACACTTCTAGTCACACTTGGACTCAGAGACCAGAAGAAAAGTCAGTCAGAATTATAGATACACTTATTCTCCCTTTCATTTCAATATAGAGCTATTTGATCAGGTTTTACAGACATTAATTGAAAGTTACATGTTTAATTATGAACCTCAAAATGGTCCTAAATGATTGATTTAGCTAAACTCTTGTGTTTACACAACATGTTGCTGATTATTGATCAAAATTAAATTAAATTAAATGAAACAATAAATACAAGTCAATAATAAGTGGCATGTGCAGTTGAAATAAACTATTATTGTAAATACTGCTTTGAAAATTGAATATAATCTTTGAATAATGTTGAAATAATAAATAAACAATAAGTTATGATAAAAAATGTGTTAAGGTTTAATTTATTATTGAATTATGTATTTCTATCAAAATGCTACTTTATATAAATCATCCAGCATTTCTGTAAAACCTTCTGCATTCATGACTGAACAATTCATTTTAACTGAAGTATATTAATACAAATATATGATAGTCAATTTAATTTCAATTTCAAAAAATACATAATCCTTCTTGAATATATGCAGGTTTAGACTATTCACATATCGTCAAGTTTAAATATCAGATTGTGGTATGAACAAATTGAAGTTCATTAATCAGAGTTTTTAGCCGTGTTCCTTACCATTGGATTAAATAGGGGATGGAGCCTATCCCAGCTACTTGGGGCAGGAGGCAGGGGAATCCCTGAACAGGTCACCTTGTGCACAGTGTACGATGTCCAACAACCATTCATGCATCATTCAGAGTTAATTTGAATTTCTATTATGCCGAGATTTAATGATACCAACATTTATACTTCATATAACAACTTTGAAAAATTAAAATTAAAATTTCATCGAACCAAAGTTGAGTGTTTGATAATGCAAGTAGGAAAACAGCATCACTTTCTTCACCTGGGGCTCTATAAAAGTCGCCCCACCAGTGCTGCAGCTCAGCCAATCACTGACCAGCAAAAGTCACTTAGCTTAAGGGAGCTTGTGTGATATCAGACTTTATGACACTATAGTTACTGATGAACCGTCAAAACTTTAGCTCTACCCAAATCAAGTAAGAAACCTTTCTTTAAAATGTGGAAGCAGTTTAACCTGACTTTAAAATTAGCAAATAAATTGACCGAATCTTCATAGTATCTCTTACATACACATACTTAAGTTTTATTGGGATTTTTACTGTGTTTTTAATTTGTTTAGTATTTTAAGGTCTCCAACCACGTTTGCACCACTGGATTATTATCGGCATTATATTCACATTTATGCCGATAATAAATAAAGAAGAAATTAAATACCCAACAAAAAAACAAAGTACGTTAAAAATGCTTCAGCAGGAGTATACTGACAACAAGATGGTCCCATATAGAATTTGTGTTTTAATAATTTTCTCTAGTTCACATGTTTATTTGAGTGAAACATGACTGACACATGTCACATGTTAATGTTACTTTGGAGAAATAAAACTTCTTTCAGAAAGTAATAATAACATGCAGTACCAGGGTCTGAAATATTATATTTAATTGAAATTATTTAGAAAAATATATGAGATGTGAAATAAATACTAACAATTCCAGTTTCTGTAAATGCAAATCTGCCCAAATTCTCAACTCTAAAATGTGTGTATCATGGCTGTATCGCTTGTAAAAATATTTATCGCACTTTGCCTGTTTATTGTTGCGAAAATATTGCCCCCTGTTCGGATCTTGTCAACCCTTCGTCTGGGCCAGAAGGAGCTTTTAAACGTGCACCAGCAAAAATAAAGTGGAGTAAAAGCAGCTCTGTGTTGTAACACATAATCCATGCAGAGGCTCTGGTTTGAGGGTGAAAATAGGAAAGTGGAGATTTGCTTTGCTCAAAGTGCTCACAGGAGGGTTGAAAGTTTGGAGCGGTGGCTCACGCAGCAGCGCTTACTTTGGAGGCTGATTCTGAGGCAACATCAATTATAATGAAGCATTCACTAAAAGGCTGTCCTGCTTTACTGACGCTGCTCAGGGCAGGACTGAGGACACAGTGAAGGGAAGAACTGATTAATTGTTCTTTTTAAAGCTGATAAAATGTATTTTTTTCAATTAGCTTAATTTATGTTTGTATTTTATAATTAAAAAAAAATGTAAAGGGTTATTTGGGGATTTTCTTTTTGTTATCTTATTTGTTCGCAATTTTAAGATATCTGATATTAACAATTGTTAATTAATTAATCTATCAGAATAATTTGATATTTGATATTCCCTTTTTGAAGAAAAACATACTTAAGGTGAATTAAAAAAAAGGAATAAATAGATAAATAAATAAACAAATACTTATACAAGGAGAGTTTGTCAAATGAGAGCGACGAAACAACTCTTAGGACAGAGGTGTTCGAGCTATATTACAGTAAAAGAGGGACACATTTGATTATATAATAACAAGCAGGGGCCAGATGTGAGATCATATCAGGAGTTTTCTCATTCATAAGTTAAAAATACAGTATATTTAAAGTTCCAAACCAAATTGAGAACTTCTTCACAAGAAGTATTTTTTCAGTTAAAGAATTTGACGTTGAAAAAGAAAAAGAAATGCTTGTTTGTAAATTTAAACAATTGAATTTTATTTTTAAAATAATTGTCAAAGTAATGCAGTTTAAAACTGAGACTAGATCAAAAATTCCAAAATAGAAAATAGTCGGACTTTGAAATCACTGGTTAAAAAAATGGTTTAAACACTGTACTTTCAAATATTGTATATGAAACACCCAATTAGTGTTTAATTTTTTAACAAATGCTAAATAATGGTTTTGTTGTTAACATTTTTATTTAATTAATTGTTAAACAGTTGATATTTAAAAAAAAAATGTTGATAAAAATATGACCAATCAAAATCCATTCAATTATTTTCAGCTCAGTTTAAACCATGCAGGGCAAGAACCAGCTCTATAGGAAATATAGGAAGACCATCAGTCACACGTCCGTGAGTCCCTCCAGCTTCTTGTTGGACTTGACCGGGTCATTGAATGTGAGTGACCCCACAGTTGCTCAAAACAGGGTCTATGTGCGACAGAGATGATGACGTCTCCCTTCAAGAACGTGTCCCCGCAGTCGGAGTGCCGGGCGCTGGCCAGTGTAAGTGAGTGTGAACGTAAATAAACCCCATAATACCCGCCATCTCCTCAACTCCCGAAACACAGCCGAGGTAAACACAGGCCTTCCTGCAAAATACCCGCCAATTAGATCAACCTCAACAGCCCCGAGTCTGAACCCAGGTGAGGAAAACAACGGCATTAGTCAGGAGCGCCACGATGTTCGTTGAACACGGGTCACGGTGGGAGTGGACGGCACCGGGGTCAGCGAAGTGGTCAACGAAAATAAATGAAATGTGACAAACTGTTTCCCCACAAACACAGAGGTGTTCACTCGGACACACTTAGGTCATGGAACGCACCAGAGGAGATCTCAGGAGGGTTTGGCTCAGGTACAACCAACGACCTTGACACGTGACCACGGACACCAATCCATCCAAGTAGATTATGAGAATTTCTGTTTTAGTGCACTGCAAAAGCCACTGCCTCCAGAAATAAATAAAAATAAATGTGATTCTTAAAATAACTAATTTCACAGCAACCCCAAATTACAGGATGATGATTTGCATTAAGAAAGTAAGAGTTAGTCATGATCAAATGAAACGTAAAAAAAAAGTACATTAAAGCCAAATGAATTGGTAATAAAAAAAGTTAATTGAAAATTAAATATTTTGTAAAAATGACCATGTATTAAAAAATATTTCAAAACAGATACATGCTGTCCTTTAAAATAGATTCAGATTAAGAATCAGAAACAGCCTTATTGCCAGTAATGTAAAGAACAAAAAAGGAATTTATAGTAAAAGAATTGTTATCAAGATTTCATTTAATTTCAAGTAATGTTTTCTTTTTTTTCTATAAATAGTTAAACATGAATTAAAAGCTAAACACAAATTAAATTAATTACACTTGAAATTAGTTTAAAAGCAATATAACTTACATTTGCCAAACACAAGATTGTATGGGGATTTATTAAAAATTCAATAATTATTAAAATCACTGGCACGGGGGCAACATCTGATCCGCCAGAAAAATAAAAATCCCTTTTGAACGTGTCCTCTGGCATCACATAGGTCAGTAAAAAGGGGTTAATTTTCAGCGGGGAGAGAATTATCAGAGAAGAGATGATTCTATGTAATGCTTGGAAGAACATACGTAAAGAATACTGTGAACATTGTTGGTGTTGACAGAGGACATTTATCAACACTGTTGAAAACCCAAAGAGAATTTGCTACATTTTTCAAACCAGGGTTTTAAGGCACATTAAATTTAATTTTAAACATAAATGTTGGCTTTAAACCTTCAACTGAGCCTTTTAGTTTAGGATCCATACTGTCGAACTTGTATGACAGAAAAGAATATGAGAATAATTTAAATACACACTAACAACATTTTTCATGCAGTTTGGAATATATTTTATGGCACAAACCGCAGGTGAGGATTCTATTCATGTTCGTATGTAGAATATATCAACATGTAGGAAAACACACAATAACTCAAGTTAGTTTTCTCCAAGTATGGACTGTTCTAGTTGTCATTCATTATTAATGTAGCAAAATAAACGTGTTTCACGTCATGAATGCGTTTAAACAGATTCACATTCTACAGCTTAACCATGACAGTTTATGTTTTTGAAAAGTCATTGCAAAAGATTTTGAGACTGATGGAGAAACTCAAATGAGGCTGTAATTGTCAACTTGTGTTAAGGTTGCATCCTCCCCACCCCTCCCTCCCCAACAAGTTTACTGGAAACACAATTTTCCACTAAACCCGCAGACTTAAAAGAAGCATTGGGGCTTTTTTAACTTCAGTGCACGTCAGTCAGGTTGAGCCAAACTCACCCTGGCATGTATTTCAAATGGTTAACTGGATGCAGCTCCAGGCTCCTGAGAAGAAAGTGAGCGAACTTTGATTAATGTCCACAGAAGAGACTTTTTTCATGCAGCTGTCATATTAGACAAATGTCCTCAGATCAACTGCTTGTCTGTCATTGTGCCGTTCAATCAGTGGGTGTTGTGGGTTTACATCCCATGAAAGTAAAATACTCTCGTCTCACCTGAGTCATGAATTTATAGAAGGTATTAAACTACAGAAAATTTGGGGCTTTGGATTGGATGGTCCTAAACAGTAGTGATTCTAAAACTTGAAATACATTTTAAAGAATAGCCAAGTGCAATAATGTCCTGGCAATATACGTTGTATCAGTTTGGTTGAGTCACAAGTTCAATCTAATTCAATTCAATTCAATTCAATTTTATTTAAAGTGTCTTATCATAACAAAGTTATCTCAAGACACTTTACAGTTGAAGTAAGACTATAGTAGATTAAGGAAAAACAGATCCCAGCAAATCTTGGTGAGTTTGAAATCCCAGTCAAAAGAATATTTTCTAATGATCATTTACTCTGATGCCAAATCTCAAAAACAATATATTCTTCAAAATTTGACAAAATTCAATCAACTTTTAGACTCTAATAGCCAAAAGAAAGCCCATCAAAACTATGCAAATTGTTGCATGCACAGAATTTAATACGCTGAGTAAACATTTTTAACTGATCAGAGTCCAAGATAATATGTACATTACACTATAATAATATGTAAGCTAAGATGATGTGTAAAATATCAGATGTCAGAAGAGAACTTCTTAAAAAAATAAAAAGAATAATACATCATATTTATTGAGCGCTTTTTAGGACACACACAGACTCTTTACGAACAAAGGACAGCTACAAGGAGACAATCATGAGTAAGGATTTTAAAACAGGTTTTGAGGATTGATTTAAAAGTCTTGAAGGAAGTTCCAGAGAGTGACTTCTACCATTACGTACAGTTGTTAAATTGCTGATTCAGCTTCACGTTCTTTATCGTTTCGTTCCCCAAACATGTTGTTTGTTTCCTGGCCCTTTTCCAATATAAATATATTAGAGGAATAACAGGAATTGGTCAAAGAGGTCATCTGTTCTGCAACTGTAAAGATTTTTCTTAAGCAGTATCAACCAGGTAGCCTTATTTTCAAAACTCTAGGCCACACAATGTAAGTAAGTAAGTAATTTTTATTTGTATAGCGCTTTTCCAGACCAGTATGTATTAAATGTATTAAAGTGATGGTACGTAAGATTCAGATTATTGTTTCACTCTCTTCCACATAGCGTAGATACATTGTCGTCACTCAAAGTTTTCACTTAACAATTTTGTATTTCCTAAGAAAAACAAACTTTTATCAGGTACTGGTTTTATCTTCCTGGTGAGTCCAACATGTTTCATCTCTCCGTGTTTCATGTGAAATAACTGTATTTGACTCAATGATCTAAAGCAGTTTGTTGGTCACATGACTGTGAGTCGCCCGGACAAAGTTACATTAAAATCGTAAATATATTAGCCAGAGCGTTCTAATACATGTGCCATGGTTGTTCAAAATTCCCTTATGCGGGTGCTTTAGCCCATCCAGCTTCTCCGTGCGAGAGGCGGGGCACAACCTGGACTGTTCAAATGTTACTTTGCTGCTCTAATCTCCAAAAATTGGGTAATATGGGTTGAATTTTATAAAAGACATTGTCTTGGAATTTTCACAGAGGTGTCTGGAAAATCCTAACAGACTGTCAAGGTTTAGGAGTTTGATTCAACAACTGTATGTGGGAAACTAGTTACCAAATTAAAGACATTTTTACCATCAAAAATGACCTGCTGTTGAATTTGGCTTAGACTTCATGGTTCAAAGTTCAAGCCTAAGTTTAAAACAGCACTTGTTGAACCACAAGGTTCATTGAGTCGACGTTTAGTGTCACAGACTCGTGAAAGTAATCACCATCTCTGCGCGGACGATGAGCGGAAAATACTGTGACATCATTAAAAGTGCCAGAAGTTGTCGAGAGAAACAAAGTTTTGGTTTGATGGATGAGACACAAAGAGTGTGACTAAGACACTGGAGACTGTGGTCCGTGTATTCCGACCAAAAATTGAATTTATTTTCTTTAAACCATGAAAAAGATTGTTCCTTTTACACTGACCGCAGCCGTTAAATGGCCTAATACACATTGGCAGATCACTCAACATGAGTCACGAATTTTCTTCAGTTTTTAAAAGTTATTTTTTTATAGAGTAGAGCTGACTTTCAACATGAATTAAGTACCAAAGATAAAATAAATCAGAGATCTTTGAATGATTTGTTGTTCACGTTTAAATGTGATTACTATATCTAATAAATAAACATAATAACTAAAACAAAGAATGTTGGTATTAAATCAAATTTGTTGTGTGAAAAATAAAAAATAAAAAATAAACCTCTCCTTTGTTGTTCTTGTTTTGTTTCTTTTACTTATTACAATCCTTCAACATCGAAAAGATTTCCTAGCATGGAAGTACTTTCCAGTGGGAAACAGATTTTATTCACTCCGTTCATCGATTGTTTATGAGCAGTGACGGCGGGTCCACAGGAAGTGAAGCGTAAGTGCAACAGGAAGAGGTGGACGGTCTGATCCCGGACATGTAAATCAGGCCTTTTTATGAGACCGGCCACCCTGGCAGAAGAAGTGCTCTTGTTGTGAGAGAAAACAGTGGAGCGCCGCACATGTCATAACATTGGCACCTCGGAGGGGGTTAGTCCGGGTCCATCCTCAGACCTGCACTCCTGGATGCCCTCTTGGCCCGGAACACAACGGAATCCCCCCCAAACAGTCCGATTCCCTTCACCCGGCGATCGTGGCTCCATCAGTTACTCGGGACATCTTTAGGAGCGGTGCCGGCTTCTGTCCACCAAAACACTTTCTCGAACAATAAACAGAAGCCTGGTGGTCCTGTCAGAGCGGCCGTCTTCCTAGAATAACCAGCTACGGCAAGAATCTCCTGCTCCACGGACACACTCACACAACTGTGTATCCTGAATCTAAACCTCTTCACACCGTTTTGACATAACGATGTCGCTTAATTGGATGTAGGGAGAGCTTATGGACCTCAGAGAGAAAAGTCCAGTCAAGAACCAGATCTGCGATTAAAAACATCTGTTTTCATCAAATATCTGATATTACTGTGTTCAGCCATTATATGAGTGGTTGTGGGACCGAAGTTATGAGTTTATTTTTTATTTTAGTCACACACCCATAAAGTTACTTTGCAAATAAAAGCATACATAATATCAGCAATTTGTTGTGACTCCAGGAGTCAGGAGTACATTTTAATTACATTCTGCTCTAATTATTACATTCTAAAAATAATACCCAATAAGTCATTTATGCTTCAAGACTACTATTACAGCCTGACCTGCTGAGAAGGCTGGAACCCATGACCAGAACCGGGTCGAGACTGTAGCATCAAAATCAAGACAAGAACTAGAAACAGAAAAAAAGTTTCTCGATGTCAAGGTCAGTCTTGAGATGTTTCTGGTGTTAAAATAATTTAGAATAGCTTTAACTAGGTGCTCCAACGACCACCATCCTTTTCAACTCGTCTGCTTGTACGTTGGGGGTCAAACACTGGTTGGTCTGCCCAGTTAAATCTCGTATTGTCAGGTGTATATTTGATGTGAACTTATTTAACCAAAGATACATAACTACCTAAAGCAGCTCCAAGACAACCGCATTTAATGACTGTAGGGATTGAGTTGTTTATCCAATGTTTTCTATGAATCTTTGTGGTAGTTCATGTACATGCTTGGTACTAGTGATAATATTGTTGCAAACAACATATATTAGTTTAACAATTAAATACATGGATTTTCTGAAGTTTTTTCTTGCTAACTCTCTAATCTTGAAAATGAGTAATAGGCCACATGTAAAATGCAGTTTTTTGTCCATGTCTAAACAAATTTGAAAATAACAAATAATAATAAATGATAATAACATTTACATAAACTTACTACGTTCATTCACCCCACATTATTTCCCAGTATTTTGAGGATGTTTTGGCCGACAGTCTATCCCAGATATGTTGTGCTAAAGGTGAGCAGATGGATAATCTTTCAAGCCCATTAAATAGGGGAATATAATAATTAACCCATAACCCCTTATCTCAGGGTCAAGGTGACGCGTAGGCCCGAAAACAAATGTGATTGCGGTATCCCTTGTGTTGTCTCTGTGTCAAGGTGAACCTCCCTGGCTTCGATAAATACATATGCAGTGGTGGAGGTCATTCGCGTTGACCCAGAGACAACACAAGGGATACCACAAACACATTTGTTTCCCGGCCCTCGGGTCACCTAACCCTGAGATGACAGACGAGTTAAAGTAAAAACGTATTGGTCACAACTACTTTGCTTCACATCTGGAAGTCATTAACATGTGAGTAAATAAATGATTTACTATTTTATTTTTGTGTAAAATTAAAGGTGAGCAGAATTTACAGAAAATAATTTAGGATGATCTTGAGAAGGCGGGTTGTGAGGCGTGTTATCAATGAATTGTCAGTAGCACTGCGGTGACTCCCAGGGCTTGATCGTCCTCCAGGATGTGTCTAAAAATTGCCAGTAACTCACCAGCCTGTTATGCTCAAAACCTGCTTTATGTCGACAGATTCCAAGAGTTCACCACTAACAGATCAATTTTATACCTCAAGGACTGATAATGTTTTGTATAGACTGGCAATTCAATTGATGCCATAGACAACTTACAACTGTGACGCTAGAATGATTTTAAATCCACTACTGCTGGAAACAAGAGAACCTCCACAATGTTCCCACACAAACATGTCATGTCGCACACAGTGTCCAAGACTCACAGAGGACAAACGAGAAAGGAAACCTGCCTTCCATCATTCTTAAGAAGGCAGCCACACACAGCAACTCTCTTAACATTGTGCATCTCCCCGGAGCAACAGCGGAGCAGCAAACACCAGCCACATCTCAAGTGTTCCTTTTAATTTCCAGCTCATTAATTAAAGGAAACAAGCTCGCAGTCGCTCTCCAAGCAGCATTCTCAGAAGAGTCCCAACACGGGCATGGAAGTGAGTTACAAATGAGGTTTTCTTTGCTAAGTGCCGGCGTCTATTTTTGCATGTCAGAGCACATGATGGACTGCATCGAAAAAGAAAACATTTTTAATGTGTGCAACAGTCGGGCACAAAGTGAGTTCAGACTCATTCCTCTCAATGTGACTTTTTATGTGGCCGGCTCAACTTTTCCTGCACAAATGTAAATGCACAAGTGCTTAATAAGAGTGTAACAGAAGAATTATCCTGCGCCGAATGTTGATGGATTTCAGCTGCTCAAATATTTGAATCGCAAGATTTACTCGCAGCAGAAGCTTGTTTGATCTGAGCTGGAAAGTAAGGTGAAAATGGAGGGTAAACACTATTTTTTTTAATGTGTATGAAAATAAAAGTATGATAAATCCTTAGCGAAAGTTAAACAGAATAAATATCACTTATTGAAATTACTTCAATTTGACATCAATCATTTTGACACATTAGAGTGTAAATTAATAATTAAAGATTTTAGTTTTATGCATTTAAAACATTTTTTTATTCTATTTCTGTTGTATTTGCTGTATTTTTTTTTTAACCTGAATCATTAAAATCAACATTTTTCTATAATATACAATAAAAATGGTGCCAGAAACAAACATTTTGCCACATTATAAGGCAGAATGTTGAAGAAAAGGAAAATGTAAACTTCTGATCTGTCGAGTGGAATAGAAAATATTTTTGATTAACTTCCAAAATCTATAGGTTCGCTGATTATATTTTCTTACTAAAGTTACTCTCCTTGCCTTTATTAAATATAAGTTAAAATATTTGACAGAGAAATTAATTTTGTTTTATGTTTTGTATTCGTGTGTATTAGTGTAAATGAAGAAAAAGCAGGGATATGTATCTTTAAGCTCAAAGCATTTGTTTTCTCTGGGTTCTTTCCATTCCCCCCAAAATTCCGTCTCCCTAAACAAGATACAAATTGCAACTTAGTAATTTAATAAAATACATATGGTGGCATATTTATCTTTAATATTTCCTCAGCAGGTGCGCTGTCAGACCCGACCAAATATATTCCACATCACTTGTTGTTATGATAGGAATCTTGTATCTCCATATCTAAATTGAAATAAAATATCCCAGTTAGCTGGTGGTTTGTCGAGAACCTGGCTTATTTATACATCATGTGTTGGGTCCAGCTCACAGCTGGGTGTATTTCCTTCTATCAAAAGCTCCTTTTCAAGCGTTTTTTCCCTCCGAAGACAGAAGTTCATTTTTGACAGAACGCACTCTCAGAACTGCAGCTTGGAAGAAACCATTACTGTAAATGAGCAACAGATTCGGAGCACTCATCGAGGCTCACCTACGACTTATCAAAATATATGATTGGCCCATTTTTCAAAACATTCACTTGAAATGTCAATATGTACTGTAACACAAACCGTGAAGTGACTACATGTAGGCGCTGGACAACAGCCCACTCTCAGAAAGTGGTCGAGGCAGTGGAGGAACGTTCCAAGTTTCTCCTTTTCAGGGTTTCAACGTGAACATTTTTTCGAGATCCCATGTGGGTGTTCTGAGATAACTTCCTCTCTGAGCTTATAGCACCTATTTCTAATGTAAACTGTCAACTAAGATTCAGATAAACCATCATCAGCCGCCTTTAGCGGCCTTCAAAACTATGTCATCGTCCTCTTATTATTCTTCAGCAGCCTTGGATTTTTAACTGGTCTATTATCACAGAAACCCTAGTTGTTGTAGATGTCCATTACCTATGTCTACCTGGTTCATGAACAACCATTCTACCAAATCCCAATTCCCTTTGAATTTGTTTTTAAGAAATCATTCATGTAAGGCCATATTTAAGAAAGGTATAAGCCCTAACATGTAAACAAAAATGCAAAAAAGAGCAACCTCACCTCATACAAACAGTATATATGTTTTCGTGTTAAAAAAAAGCTAAGGATATCATATTTAACACGCCACAACAAAAACTTGCTTTATTTATGATCATATGATTTATTGTAATGATGTTGTAATAAAAAATCCTCGATTTGGTATTAGAAATGCAAGGTTTGTTTATTGGAGAATCAGAGAATTTAGATTTCAATCGTCCTACAATATATAAAGTGGCATATTTTAGAGCTAGCACTAACTAGCAAAGCTAGCAAACATACCTTTCCCAGATAGAAGGAACAGATAACATCGACTTTAAGTGCTCGCTATGATTAACGTTGAAAACAACGTGGGACTTTTCAATTATTCTTACGTTGAATCTACATTAACTTAATATATCAACACGTTGCATTATATGTTGAGTCCGAGCTCTTGGCCACAGTTGTTTAATTTCCCGCCACAAATGTCCTCTCCACCATCATCTACTTGCCCTTTGCTAAATCAATGTTGAAAAATTGAAACATTGAAACAAAATTGAATGTTCAACATCAAATAAAATTAACCAATCTGAATAATAATCAACATGGAATAAATGGCATTTGCTCTCTGGGTTCAGTTTGGTTCAGAAGAACTTCACTCTGGATTTGATGAAGCTTCATGAAGCAGTGTCATGTTGTTTAGAGGTCAGTAGGTGGCGCCATCAGTTTAAAAATGATGTGATGCTTCATTAGAACAGTTGTTCAAAACAAAGGGAAATAATGCAGAAACCGCCATCTAGTGGACTCTAAAAATAATGACACTGCTTCATGAAAATCGAATTTAACACAAATGTATATTTACACCCTTCTTCTTCCAAATATTTTATTTTTTTTAAGATTAATTGCGATTTGCAGAAAGCATAGCTTCAGAAAACGTGTGACTTGTTAAAGGGATTTTTTCAATGTGGCTGTCGTAGATGTGTTTGCGTCACACACTCTAGTGATGTGTCTCTGCATTATATTCCCTCTGACAGTGTTTATTAAACTTTTCTGGTCATTTTTCTATCAATGAAAATGACAACTCGTCCTGCACCGGCCAGATTTAAATCCTTGTCAAAACTTGTGGCTTCCCGCTCCACCCTGACATGAAGAGTTACGCCTCAGAGTCTCCGGATTCACCACTGAGGCTCGTAATTTCGTGGGAGCTTTTCAGGCACGGCAGGGGCCTCTTGACCCACGAGGAAGTCGAGAGTATAAAAAATGACAAAGTGGTTCTGAACCAAACAAAGACAGATTGTTACCGATCTTCGTGCCAGACCACAGCTGCACTTTGTGACTTCATATTACTAGAAAATAGCTCAATTTGGCAACAAAAAAAAAGATGTAATATATATTTGCATCAGAGCGGGAAGAGCAAGGATGTCGACCAACATTCAGGGTTTCGTTTTCAACCAAGTGATATGAAAAGTCTGTAGTGCATATTCCATACTAGTTTATAATTCTATGAAATGGTACATGTATACAAAAATGTGAATGATTTTAATTTGTACAATTGTATACAATTTAACGTGAAAGTATGAAACGAAAAGATTGTAAATAAACAATGAGCAACATCAAAATACTAGCGTCAAGGTTTATGGGTGTAAAAGCATAAATACAGTAGCAACGTAATAACTAATATCTTATTCATAACTTTAATTTTAGTGTTGTTTATGTAATCTTTGATTCAATAATTTAAAAAATAATAATAATGATACAGTCACTTTAACAACGTATAAGACACAACATATAGCCCCAAATAGTTAATATGTTGGTTTAAATTATGAATTTGAACCTGTACCTTGTGTACTCAATGTATTGGTTTGAACTATACTTGTCTTATACAATAGAAGCAATAAATATTTTTGCGTTCATCAACAAACTCATGTCTGTCATTTGTGTGATTTTATTTTGGGGGTCATGTGTGTTCTTCCTGTTTTTTTTTAAAAGTTCCATGAACAGTAGAAGGGTATTTGGTCTCTTGACCAGGTCAATTCTGGATTTGAAATTATATTTTCAGCCTTTCTGTGATTAAAGACTGACTTATTATTATTATTATATTGAGTGTTTCAACTCCTGGACAACCTGCACCAGCCCTTTTTTTGTACCAAGATCTTTTAACCCAACCAGGAGTGCGATCAGCTGACAGTCGGTCTGGTGTTGCTTGATTCAGCTGAAAGATTATTGGTTAAACTGCACATGCTTAATTGGTTGGAACAAAAACCTTCACCACCTCAGTCCTTTAAAGGACCGGTTTGGACACCCCAGCGCCAATACATGACATGTTGACATCATTTGTTATTTTTTCATATATTCTGTAATGACTGGTTTATTTTTGAACAGACATGACTCATGTCGTGGAACTCTAGTTATTATTCTAACAATGTTCTAAGAGTCTATGAGTGTCATGTGACCACTAAACTACTTTACAGAAATGGGTCAGAGACAGTGTTGAACTTACCAGGAAGATAAAACTAGAAAGTGACACAACAATTGTTCTTTAAACAATGAAAATGTGGCAACCGTGCACAGAGAAGAGAATAGTGGGAGGCAGAAACAATATTTTGAATCTTACATATTACTGCTTTATGTAACTTTTTATGTAACCACATACAAGTGCCAATAAAACCTTGGTCTTCAAGTCCATATTTCTAAAAGCTTTGCTAGAAGATGTTTTGGTCACACCTTTAGGGAAGATGATAGTCCAGCCTGTAGTACTGGCCACATTTACCTTTATTCTGAATGACCGTTGGTTTTACCTGTTACAGCCTCAAGAAAAAATAAAGTCTTCACTGATTGAGTATGTGATATAAAACCGATCATTGATATAACATTTCAAGTGGTTAGGGATGATATTCCCGATAATAAAACCGTTGATTCTTGAATTTGTGCCACTGCAATTACAGGAAAAGTGAGCTCAGTGGGCTTCCCTGTATGCAGCGTTGATGAATGGACTTCTATGTGGAGGGAACCCAGCACGCTCATTTTAGAGATCCAAGAGCTGACCAGAGGTCTTTTTATAAAGGGATAAATATGAGGGCGTGTATTCAAATATCTCAGTTTGGTGTGAAGCAGCGAGAAGGGCTTGATTATGTGATGGGTCGCGGCGCACGGAGGGAGCAAATTGCATGCGGTTGGCAGAGGAGCCACTTCTGGTCCATCCCAAAAAACCCCTCACCACAATCTTCAATTCATGAGGCCGAGGCTCTTAGAGACCCCCTTGGGATCAATGAGCATGTGCGGCCCTTCTTGTAATTAGAAATTTCCCTCTCAGCCCAGATACTTATTCCTCTGTCATCCATCATGGAGGTTGTTTCCCTCCATCTCCGCACTCCAGCCCCACAACAAGCAGGTCTTTCTTGAACACTCTGAGACCACGGCAGCAGCTTCTCCCTGCAGCAGACCAATGTTGATCGTCCGCGGATCAAAGATATCAGCACGAACATCTACATCCTCCTCTGACCTGTTTTTTTCCAGAAGGATTCTGCCCGTCATTTCATCTCGGGTTCACCTCGGTGGTCCCAAGCAAAGCTGCTGTTTGGAAGTCCCCAGTGAGCGTCTGACCTCTTCCCCAACAACTCATCTGCTGCTGTGCGGCCTCGGCTGCTCCTGCAGGCCCTGAAACCTGAGCAGGTCGCTCGCTTTGATCCGGCAGGAAGCAGGACTGTGTGGTAAATTCATTACTGGGGAAAAGACGTTTTGTCATGGTCTTTTGAGGAAAAGTGCTGATGTAGGTTGTTTTTTTTTTCACCATTTTGGTTGAATTTGTGAACTGAAATTGGCTGCTTTTGACCACTCTGTTTTTATAAGAACGTCAAAATATAGCCTTTAATACTGTGATTCCGTTTTGTAAAATTGACTTTCACAACCTGCAGATTAAAAACACCATCATATCAATTTCATTTAGAATTTTTGATTTATGAACCAAGTTGATTCATGACCAATAAAGTTCTAACTAACCTAACCTAAGTTAAGAGTGTTTGTGTGCTTATGTGCATGTGTGTTCATTTCTTCAAACCAGGACCATATTACACCACCAACTTAGGTTAACTTTAAGTAACTAGAACTCACAGTGAACTTTCCTTGTTTCAATGGTAAATGTGTTTCTGTTTATTTATTTTTTTATTTGTTGTCCTCAATTTCTAACATTTTTTAGACATCTTTTTTAATTTTTATTGCAGAAATGGTTGAATGAAGAATCAAACTTTAGGTCCATATCTGCAAACAAATAAACATATAATCATATATATAAACAAGGAAATGATTAATGATGGTTTGACCAATTCCAAAATTCAGTTTATTAATCAATTTTATCAAGTAAGTGTTATCTAAGATCTAAGACCTCTAAGCCAAGACCTCAGCTGCCAACTGTGGAACTATTATGTAAAACCAAAATGTTCAAATGCTTTTCATTAGTAATAGGCTGATGAAGCTTCATGAAGCAGTGTCATGTCGTTTAGAGGCCTGTAGGTGGCGCCAGTTTGCTTGCTTGACCACTATATGTAACCATAAGTACAGTTATCACAATTTTTTATATGACATTATCTTCATTATAACATAGAGTGACAGAGATGTTCACTAAAGACTTAAAGTAAGAGAAAAAAAACGCAACCAAAAAGAAAACTGCTGAGATGGTCTTATCTAGTGATTATTTTTTATTTAAACTTTAAAAAAAATTCAATCAATGCTATTTAAAGGATATAAATCATGTATTGTTTCAGTGAAGCACGCTAACAAATGTCCAAGGAAAAGAGGCCTTTTAGACATTATTCTTTCATTTTATTTTGTGTTTTGTTGTTGACTTTAGTTGCTGTAAAATTGTTGCTAACAAATTCTAACAGACACATGCAAACTTTTGCCCCGTTTTAAGTTGTACTCTTAGTAAACCGACCACAATCCATAGTTTGGCGCCTGAGGAAAAATGTAGGATTTATTAGAGGAAAACAGTCATAATGACCGAGGTTCAGCATGTTTTTGAACCAAACCAAAATGATTATGTGGACATAAAAAATTAATTTCACCAAATAAAATACGTCCTCATCTTCTGACCTGTAGTTTCACTACTTTTTCGTTTCTAACGAGGTACACTGGGAGACATTCCCACTTCCTGATACTGCTTGTATACTTTTCAATTTAGCCAACTTGTTTCATTCACACACAAATTATATTTTAGTGTATATTTTTGAAGAGGGAGTCATGATTTATGAGGCCATTTTAAGTACATTTAGTCGTGTGTTTTCCGACCAGTGGCTCGATCATACATTAGTCGAATCATTTGATGCAACAGAAGTTTATTTCATCTGTCACACTCTGACCTTTAATCCCATTTAGTGTTTATGTACTTTCTCATTGGGCTAGAAACGATCCTCCGTGTGCAGAATTCTCTTTCCGAGTGTGCGTGTGCCTGAGTGTGTATATGCAGCCCGGAGACTAGCCAAGGGTCTGGCGGGTCACAAAGGCGGCTTTGTAAAGGAAGTTAATGAGTGTTTTGTGGACGTCTCTTGATGCTCTGCAGCTCTGCAACACCTCGGAGCCGCATCAATGCATGCGGCTGCATTAGTACAGTACGTGCCGGCTGTGTTTTCCACCATTTATTTCGCTTTCAAGGCCCACGAATAACAACATCTACGGCTTGTGTGGACCATGTTGGTGCTTCCAGTCCACTTTTATTTTTCATTTGATATACACAAAGTCAGTGGAAAGTTTTTGAGGTGCACACATTTTCTCTTACATCTCTTCTCCTCCTGTGGCCGAGTACCTTGCAGTTATTGCAGCTTATTTGTTCAAGTGTTGAGGAAATATTAAATATCCAAAGTTTTCTACAGAGACCAGCCAATGATTATCAACAGATGTTTGGCAGTTGAGTATTTATATGTGTGTGATTTATGTGTGTATTTATGCATGAACACCCATATATGGGGTTAATGCACCTTCAGCTGCTGGACCACAATTTTTTGTCTGCAGGTTGATTGACTGAATCCAGTTAACCTGTAAACTCCTGTTATGTTCTTCTACCTGGATGATGCTTCAAAGAGCACCTTCTGGGATCTTCAGTACAGGAAGTAGATTCAATGAGTCAAACTCAAGACCTGCAGCCCCTATCTTGACTATATGTTATGAAATATGGTCCATGACTTAAGTGCATCCTGTTGATGTTTACTGTACAGATTCAGTTAAAAAGAGTACTCTTAGCACGACAATTTCTATGATGCCGTACAACCACCGTAGCTCCAGGCTTTCTTTGAAAGTGGAACCTCTATGCCAGGTCAACGAAGCGCCATTCGTAGCAACACTTCCGCTTTAATGCTGAACATAAAAAGTGAAAGTGTTTCGACAAGTTTAGCCATCGCTATTGTGAGGTGGTGCTTTGCTAGAAATACGCCGGTCAAAGTAAACCATTCCAGCAGTAATTCACACAGAATGGATGCAGCAACGTTTCAAAGTAAAAAACATGAAAAGATCATAGACTAAATTTTCTCAGAAAAGCAGGAATATTTAATAAATCACCGACACAGCGTATGGGAAAACCTCTGTGCGCTTTTATTTGGGTTTTCGTGTACTTCCTTTGTTCTTTCCTGTTTGTCACTGAGAGCGTTGTTGTTAATACAAAAATAGCAGACGAATGAGTGTCGAAAGGGAAGAAGTCAGAAACATACAACAACGTTACAATGACACAAAACACAAAGCAATATTATCATACAGAACAGAAAAAATGTGTGGCAGGAAAGGCGCTCACTGGAACGAATGAATGAATTAGATTAACATAAAGTGAATAAAAAAACATGGCTACCGAACACATAGTGACTAATGTCAGAACAGAAACATGCGTGGCTAAAGTAGCTCACAGAAACAAATATGAAGCTCATGCAACAGAAAAACACAAGAAAACAATGGACAAAGATACCAGAAAACAAGCCAATTTACCAGTAAAGTTGATCAGACATGAAGCACTGGAACTTCATGGTATTTACCTAGATGTGTTGATTACTTGATCTAGTTGTGTTCAAATAAACTGATACATTTTACAGTCGTTGTCATTCTGCAAAACCCGCAAAGAATGCGCACTTAGGTTCCGCTTATATCTGTATATAACAGTCGTGGTTTATTCTATACGTTACAACAAAAGCGAGATGTTGCAATTTTCAAATTATAATTGTTGATAATAATTGAACAGTGCTTTCACTTCTGGTGCTTCCATCCTGGGCAGAAGTTAGAGGAAATTGTTATCAGAGCCAAATATTTTAAATCTAATTTACATGTCAACCATTTTGGATAAATCCATCTTTTTCTTTTTTAGTCTTCAGTGATTGTCCTTTAAACTTCAGGCCTTAAATAGGTCGATGGTGATTGATTCTGCAACTTGTTTTTTTAAATAGCTTGTGCAGGTTGTGAAGGCATCTGCCAAGGTTAAGGTAAGTCCCTCACCTTTGGGGAAGGTACACAACAACAGTAGGAACATACACTCCTGAAGAAGTCCAGGATCTCAAAGTTCCCCATCTGGCCCTAAAAATCCAGTCCCAACGAATGCTGAGGTCAGCAGAAGTCTGCAAGACGGTTGGTTGGACGGTTCAAAGGTCAGTGGGGCCCAGAGGAATGAGTGGTGAATGACAGGAAGATCCCCTACACCTTCTCCACACGTCCCACCAAAAACACTGACCTCTCTTGTCCCCCGTGGGTGCTCACCCACCGCAGGCATTAGCCACTTAAAAGAAAGGTGACACCAGAAGAAACACAGCAGCATGTGCCAAATTACATTAAGAGGTGAGACCGGCCCGGACACGCCGACGTGATCCTCGGCCACTTTCATTAACACCCTCTTTTATCTTTTTCTTTTTGGAAATCCGGGTTGACTTCATTAGAGTTTCAAAGCTGAACAAACAGAGAACCAATGAGACACTTGTAACATCACCTGCAGCCTCTTGGGAATATGGAACTAAATAAACACACCTTTCCTGCTGTTACTTTTATTATGACTGGCCATTGTCACTGATTATTAACAACACAATCATTAACATATGTATTTACATCTACACTAACTTTTTCAAAATGTGGCTTAAATAGATCACATGATCAGGAAAACCTAATCATTTTAAATTGTAAAAAAATAATTAAGTCGACATCATAGACAGTAGTAGTTTTACTAGTATTTAGTATTTAAAATCAACATCCCCTATTCTTGCAACGACTTTGACTTTTATTTTGATATTTTTCATTATCAAATCTTGATTTTTTTTTAAACTTTTTTATCTCGTGTTACAAAATGTATTTATTTATTATTATAACTTCGAAATTATTTTCAAGCGTTTTTTCTTCAAACATTTTTCACAATTATAAATAATAATATATTATATTTTTGTATCCCATTGCTTTTATTTTATTCAGTCACATACTGTTGAAAAAAAGCAAGTTAAACTTCGACTTTTTAATGTGAACACATTCATGTTTTTTAGACTTTTTCTCTAATATAAATGTCATCTTATCTCATGTGTCTTGGAGCCTTGAGTTAGATCTTAAAAATGTATCATCAGAATTGAAGCGTCTGTAATGAAAACAGCAGCTGAAAAGGTGAATAAGATGTCGACCCTCGTGTATCAGTTCCTGTTCGTCTTCGGCTCATCTGTGAGCTCATCCCCTCCACACTGTGCAACACAAAGCGTGCTGTGTGTGGAGCCGCTCGCAGGTCTGAGTCGTCCTTGCTTTTTTAGCTGGAGAACATAAGTGTTGACCTCAGGACAGAGACCCCCCCGCCCCCTGCTGTGAGTGACAGACGTGCTGGAAACGCGGATACAGGACCTTGTCGCCCTCATTGGGAGGTAAGGGGGCACGCTTCATCACAACACGGCCGCCTGGGTGGGCTGGAGCGGAGGAGGTCATCTTCCACTGCTGGTACAGTGTGAGTCGGGGGGTCGAGATCCGACCGTTAACACAAATGAAACAAACTCACACTTACCTGCGACGATCGAGTCACTTGTTTCTTTGCTCTGCGGAATTAAACCTGCTTTGTCAAACCAGAACATTAAATAAACCATTGAAGAATCTGGCGGTTCAAGAAGAGAACACTCCATAAACTCCATCGTATGAAACTCAAACTCAAACTTTTTTTTTTTTTATAACACAGGTTCACACTGGAGCCAAAATCATTAGTAAAGTAATCCATCAGGCAAATCCTCAGTCAGTGACCCAAACCACAATGTCAGCCAGTACACATGGAGCCATTCAGCGTTCAGGAGGACCCACAGAGCTTATCTGTCCAGATCACCGGTCCGTCCACTCAGACGACAACAAATGAGAGAAATAACACGGTGTTAATGCGAGCGCTGACATTCATACGTTCACTCGGGCCAGAGGAGTGTGCATTAGTCCCTACGCTGGAATTTTGAGAAAAGTCAGAGCCTCCTCTCAAAATTTGGAGACAGTGGTTACTTAAAGTCGGTTTTCTTTGGCCGGAACAGAAGAAAAGCAGCTTTACATAAACCACTTACTGCACCAGGTGCCAGTCACGGTCCACTCCTGTTTTCTTTGTGAAACGTCAATCTTCCAGAGGTCACCCCCACTACCTTTCCACACCAGTGTGTATTACTTGAAAATTAGCGACCTGCTTAGCCCTTGAAGAATCTTAATTCACCGATCGCTCCACCTCCTGCTCCTGAGGTACCATGTTTAAGAGTCAATAATCGCTATTAAAATAGATTGAAACAATGATTCCTACAGGTAAAATAAACAAGTAAATAAGACTTAACAAGGTGCACATTGCGTCAGACACATATAATAATATATTATATTGTTAGGATTTATACGACCTTGGCAGCAATCAAGATACTTATTCAACCACCACACTCTCCTATGCTGGTCTGTAGACATTTTCCCATGTTCCGCGTTTTGCCTCTGCTTCAGTTCTTTAGTGGATTCTATATTAGCGTGTGTTTTGACCTCTATGTTTTATTTTCTATTTTCAAGTTCCCTGTTGTTTCCTGTTTTATTCCGCGGTTCGCTGGACGTTTTGTTTTCTTTGTTTTGTATTTGTATTACTTGGACTAGATATTGATTTAATGTGTTGTTAATTCCAATTATGAAAGTTATCTAGTTACTCTCACCTGCACTCGGGTTCGGCCTAGTATATATTGTAACACACGGTTTATATCAACGACCCCTGTAGCAGGCATTTACACCCAAGTTACCCACAATGCATCAATATAATCACCTGGAAATCTACCTTGAGAGTAGGCTGTATATGTTTACAATCTTGTTTTCTGATGTTTTATTTTATTTCTGTTCTATTGTTTTATTTCTTTTGCTGTTGGAATTTACCCTTGTTGGCTTAATCAAGGATATTTAAATCTTAATCTTAATTTGATCGCCATAAAATACAAATAATGTGACCAAAGCACTGCAAATAATGTCTCGATAATGAGTCTAAACTTGCAAAAAATCCAGTTAAAATAAATAGTAACTGATCCATTGGTGGGTAATGATTTTAGTGACAGATTTAAAAAAGTGTATACGGCAAATGCATTACTATTTTTTAATATAACAAAGGGCGGATCATATGTTAAGGAGTGACTTAGATGTTAGCACTACGCTACACAGCAAGAAGGTTGCAGGTTTGAGACAACTTTCTGTGTACGTTCTCCCCGTGCTTTTGTGTGTTTACTCCAGGAACTATGGTTTCCTCTCAAGGTACAAAAACATAAAACAGTAAGATTGATAACTTTAAATTGTCTGTAGTTGTGTGTCTGTGTGTGTGTGTATGTTTGTGTGTGTTTCATTCTCTGTGCCCTGCAATATGCTGGTGACTTGTCTCCTGCCTCATGCCCTAAGTAGCTGGGATAGTGTCCAACCCTTTATGATCCTGATAAGGGAATAGGTGTTTGTGTAAGTGAGATTCTAAAACATTTAAGTATGTACAATGTTCTTGAAACACACATGTCAAAATGTAGTGACATTTGATAAGAAAAAAATATATAATATTTATATCAAATGATGTTTAAAAATCTATAGTTATGCCTATAAATAAAGTTTTATTTAGGTTGTAGGTTTTGACTAACTTGCAAGATAAGATTTCTAACAGCTAATAAAACTGTTGTGGATGTTTACGATCATTCAGAAGTCTGCATGTGTTCATTATATTGATCAAAACATCTTCATCTATCTTCATTGTGAACCCATTTAACTTCACTAAACACTTATTATGGGGCAGAATCACAACATAAAACATAAATAGAATGTTGTGTATTACTTTTTATGGGATAAAAAACATTTTTTTGTCCACACTGCTGTGTATTTCGAGTGGAAGGAAAAACGTTTTGCCATTTTGCCAAGTATGAAAGCGGTGTGTTGCACAAACAAATAAGCCCGAACAAGTCCAAATAAAGCAAAGTACTTTGGCTCCATTTATATAAGCGGGCCTCTTACAGTTGGACTGACCCTCTCTCTTCGACTCCCTTTGAAGGGCCCGGCTCTGTTGGTCACTCAGATCCCATCAGACAGCTTCGGACATAACATTGATACTGAGCACCTGAAGCTGCCGTGGAGAGCAAGTGGGACGAAGGAATGCAGGAAAAACCAGCCCTATTTCCAGCTTTTCCAAATTACTGAGAGGGTTTCCTTGTAATCCCATCCCTCATATTTACTCCCGCAGACCCCAAAACATCCACGAGGACTTGGGCCCACCCCTTTTTCAAACAAGCACTCTGGACGGGATTCAAACACCTCAATCAAATAGAGGGAAAAGGCTGATGGTGTTGATCATCGCTGAAAGATCAGCAGAGGGCAAGTGCTCTCCACTCCTCATGTGATGTTGGTGAATCACTTTGTTCAGACCCCGAAGCCTCGGGGGTCCCTGCGGAGTCCGGCGGACTCATACGCCCGTCAACTCAGTCAGACTCTTAAAGAGGCATTTAAATGTGTGCCTGCAGCAAGGCGCTGACTCAATGACCTCTTTATTTGTTAAAATAGATTATTTTAAATGAATTACAGAGCACTTTCACTGGATAAACAGAGACTTTGGGGCTGCGGCCTGTGAAACATACTTAACCGCAGCCGCAGAGATCCTAACTGACTGGTGAGCTGTGTAATCGCCTTTGATTTCACTGATAGGACTCGGATTGTTTGGCTGAGAGAGATGGAACCATTGAGGAATCCGAGACACAGCTTTGCCGGCCAAGAAAAGAAGAGTCATGGAGAACACAGAGTCAAAATGTTGAAGTGCTGAAACTGCAGATATGGTTAAAAAGGAGGCTCAAAGTACAAAACACATTTACATTTTACACACCCTCAAACAAAAGTTTTTGTTACTTTTATTGGTTGTTTTTTTTGTACATTTTTGATTATACAACAAGTCTCTTAGGAGTGGTCACTTCCGTGATCGATGATGCTTGGTGACAAACCTCGATGCACAACAAATCACAGCAGAGTGGGTGCGGTTATGATAAACAATATTTATTCTACATAAAAACTTAGTGTTTTCAGTGGGCGGGACTTAAGAACATTTTCAAATGTAAATATATCAATGAAAAGAGAGTTTTGTACAAAAAGACACATACTGATGAGTACAATAGAGGTCCAACATCTATTTAAGACACACTTTCAACACATTTGCCCTTTAATGAATTTGTAATTTTTTTTACAGGGCATTTACAGGTACATTTAATTCATTAGTTCAATACTAAATTTGCTATAAAAGTTGGTAAATGTCCTTCAATAGTTTGAACATTTGCATAAAGAATTTTAAGAGTTTGTACATTTGTTTTAATACTTTGTACATTTTTTTTAAGTTATAGAATTGTTTCTGTTTTTTTTTGTTTTGTTTTTTTTCCCGGACACACATTTAGGAGTTTAAATCTCCCACAATTGTAAACATGTTTTGTTTTTTGTTGTTGATTTTTTGCAATGGTTTTTACATTAAAAAAAACATGACTTTTAAAGCTATATTCAGTTAAATACTAGTTCTAGAGCATAAACTGCACATTAAACACTGAAGCCTTTAGGTAGATTAATCTTGACACTTCAGAAATAATTCAACACTCCAGATCATGATTATATGACATCATGTTCCTATGAGTCACACTTAATGAGATACTTCATTTCTGCCTCTTCTAACTCTCACACTCTCTTCCGTCTCTCACTCTTGTGCTACTCATTTGTCGCACATCACCAACGGCAACCAACTTCACCTGTTCCACCTCACCTGCACTCTCTTCTTCGCCACCCCTGATCTTCTTTCTGGGAGTTCCACCTCTCTACCCTGCATCGTTACTATTCTCTCCGTCCTCTCATTGACACGTTTTGATATACTTAGTTGTATCTATGTACATGTTTCACATTATGTATCTAATAATCCAATAATAGTATAATATGAGCTTCAGCAACATAGATAATTAAGATGAAAATGTACAACAAAGTTTCTTCAGTATTATTGACACACAATCACACAAATTTCCACTAAAGAGTAAGATAGACCTTAGTTTATAAATTGCTGTATTCCTTTAGCTAGTCCTGTACCCAGGCGAGATAAGAATCAAAGCATAATAAGAAAATGAAAGTGAAAATAAATACAGGACAGTCATTAAAATCAAGTTAAATGTATTTCCATTTATATTTCCAAATGTATCTTTATTCATGTTTCCCTTTTTATTCCCACTTATTCCCATTTATTTTAGAGATGGACCTATATAGAATTTGTATTTACTATTATTGTCAAAATTCACAGGATAATGCTACCTTTAAAAAAAAGGGTGCATTTCAATAAATAACACACGTATAAAAACACGTTTCAGGCATTGATAATAAATATAACCAAAATTAATCAAATACCTCATGGACCAGAACCGTGTTGTGACCTGGATACACTTCAATGCTAGTACATAAATGTTAGCTGGAGGTTCAAGTATGAGTATACAAATATACAACAACATAGAGTGAAAAGTATTTTTAAATTCCGAGTGATAAATATTCCTTATATAAGGTGGGGGGGAAACACTAGAATGGAATGAACGATAACAAGCGTGACACTGTTGAAGCCTCTTTTGTGACATGAATATCTACATTATTGCTGCGCAAACTACACATTCCCCGACTCTTGTTCTAACCACGGTCTGAATAAAACAGTATTTTGTGTTATTCATGGCAAAATCAAATCCGCTGCCGCTCCTCTTTGGAATGATTAAATTTCCCCGCAGTTGCTGGTATGCAGCCATTTTGAAACGTCTTGCAAAAAGGTGAGAAAGACAAACTCTCACTCTGTTCTGCGTCGGCCTGCAGCTAATCTAGTGTGGCAGGGCCTAGTTACGGCTGGATGACTGTTGCCCAGAAAAAGATCTAGAATAATAAAATGACGGGGGAAACTCTGGCGGACCAAAGCAGCGAAACCATGAAGAAATTAGATTTGATTAACCCTACGAGTGCTTGTTTCAATTCTCACAGGTCTATTTATTTTTGAACATGTGGTTGACATTCTTCCAGCTGCACATTTCCCGGCACGTCTATTACATCTAATCTGTGAGTGGTTCCAAAACATAAAAAAAGGGAACAGCATGTATGTGCGCACACGTCATACGGGCAATTTTCAAAAATGGACATCTGAAATGGTAATATGGGCTGCTGCTCCTCGGGGGTCACAGATTATGAATTGTGTAAACGCAGCAGGACAGGACACACAGAGTATATTATTGTGTGTTATTAATGCTTATTAGCTGTCATTTTTCAATTAGCCCTCGTGAAAAGTGTAAATAAACCCCCGAAATGACATCTAGGCAGCTGAAAACGACAGTCTGTACAAGTTGTATTTGGCTTCTACGCCGCGTCATATATGGGAAAAACATTATTTTATTAAGCCTGCCTGGAAATGAAAGTGAGGTGAGTGGGAATAATGGGTCCAATTTCACTGTTTCCATTGTTTAACCTGCTCAAACTGACATTACACTCTTGTAATCCAGATTTGACTTAGAAATCCCACAAGTCGGGGCTTCAACATCCAGTCTTAGATGAGTTTGTCCGACAGTTTCAGACTCTGATCCACTAAAATCCACCACAATTCATGAGTCTAATTCCATGTAAGACATGCTTTGTGCAGTCCAAAGAAGCTCTGGCAACACAATATACATAGAGCGATTACAAAACTATCTTCAATAAACTGTACTTGGGACCGAACACTATCATGCCGAACACATTATATTTGATGCATAAAAGTTTCAACCCTGTTTTATTTCATCATTATTAACATGTAGGAAACATATTGGGTCATTTTCAATGTATGAACAGAATTTAAAGTGTTTATATTTTTTTTTATTCTTCCTACGTTTTAGTGTTTAATTCAGAGTAACAAGGTATTTTCATAAACAAAATAAAGAAGAAAGAAGAACAAAAAGAACATGTATAACACATTTAATTATAAATAAGAGAAATACATATCTGAATTCATTATCATTATGTTCTTTTTTAGTTTTATTTTATTTAATATATTTGCCAAATTGTGTTGAAAAAATAATTGTGATGTTTTTATGAAGGTCCAATACAACATTTTAGAATGTTTTTTTAAATCAAAATGTAAAGTAAAATCTTTCTTTCCAGTCAGAAATACCCGGGAAACCTCCTGAGGCATCATTGAAAGAGTAAGCAGGCTTCTCTCGGTGTGGAGGAGCAAATGCTCTACTTTGAGTTGCTCCAGAACGACGAAGCTCTTCAACCCATCAGTCCAGACAAACTTTTTTCTGTACTGAGAACCATGGTCTTGAGTTCAGAGGAGCTGATTCTCATCCTGGCTGATCCACTATTGCCTGATCCTTTTGATTAGATGATTATATAATTATAACAATATAATTATTTTTAAAAGTTGGTGAATCTTGAGATAAATATTGCAACTCCTTTGTAGAAATAATACAGAATCAGACGTGATGTTTGTTAGAAATATCAGTATCATGTCACATGATGTTCTTCAACTGTATCAAGAAAATATATTGAATATAGGGAAAACATTCAGGTAAAAATTCCAATGATTAAAATACATTCAGAGAGCATAGCATATTTAATTCTAAAATTTCAGTGATTTGAGTAATGGTTGAATTTTAATATAGTTGGACAGCAGGTGGCAGTAGTATTCCGGAACTTGCTGAAACAAACTTAGTAGTACATGAAGAAGAAATTTGCTGAATGTCTTTCAGGTCTTCTCGCACCGAGCGACAAATCCTTCAAAGGATGCATGGATCCAGGTGGTAATTAAGAGCACCGTCAAAATGTTTTGTCCCTATTTCCAACAAGTGTTTAAACTGATAAACATCCACTATCACATAATGTCTTTTGTCAGATGAATATTAAATGTTTAAGATGGTAACTTTAATAAACTCGTACATTAAGCTTGAATAAAAAGTGAAAATATGGTCATTATTCCTGTGTTTGTGTCTCTTATTAGAGCAACAGCAGAGGCTCTCTGGAGGCAAATATGTAGTTACCCATTTCAGCTGCACATGTGATTATCAATAATTAGGAGGAAAACTTAATTCATAAGCCATTAAGTGTTATGAATAGCAATTTCTGTGACTCTCCTCGGCGCGTAAGGCGACGCACAGAGCCGGCTCAGTTCTCTGCCTGCTGGCAGCTATAATTGAGTCTAATAGCGGCGGCGCAGACACAGGGAACCTCTTTGACACCTCCACCGAATTCTCTAATGAAATGATCAAATAAGCATCATCCAGCTCCAGCGTATCAAAGCCGCTCGCAGCTGGCAGCTTGTCATGGCCTGACATTTGGACTTCTTTAAGCGCTGCCAGGCCGCCTCCATTCATGTCCTCTGGCCTTGTATTAGCACTAATAATGGGGAAGGGTCTGCGGGCAGGAGGGACGACGGAGACTCAGCCAGCTGCTGACGGAGAGAAGACCGTGGAATCCCAGAGGGATGTTGACGTTACATTTTGTGAAGGAGAGTGACAGATATTTGTTTAAAAAAAACAGACATGAGAGCAAAATAATAACACATTTTTCTTAAGTTTGGGAAATCATTCATCTTTAATTTTCAGCTATTTTAATCATTAGACGACTTGTTTTTAAGTTTATATGGATTTTTCTGTAGTTTAAGAAAGTTGTTATTTGATAAAATAATATTAAAAGTGTGTGTCAAGTGTTTTTAACAACATCTAGATTAGACTTGCCTGTATGTTGGAGGTTCTCGCTGGATTTCAAAGTATCTTGATAATTCAGAAAATAATAAAAGTCCTAAGAACAGAACAGAAAAAGTGACCGCGGAAAATAAAAAATATATAAGAAATACCTAGAAAAACAGTTGAATGCAATATAAGTTTTCTTTAACGTATTTAGATTTAAATTGTATTGCATTCACTTATTTTGAAAAACTTTTTGGGGTATTTTTGTTTTAAGTGAAATCTAAATAAGTTAAATAAATTGTGATACAATATTAAATATTACATTTACATGCATATTAAATAATTATTTAAAAAAACAAACATAAATTGAGTAAGGAAAAATAACATATTAATTATATAAAACACACTTTAGGATTAAAATAACATTTCAAATTAATCTCATGATGTAGTTTTTAGGGTAATGCCCTTATAAAATAACAAAAAATTAAAGAACATTTTTGAGAGTTATGGAGTTATGGTCCAGAGGCTGCATGGGCCTCGCTATTGTCTGCCTACTGAAGTTGTTAAACAAACATTTCTCTCTACTTTTGACCTGAATAATAGTGGAGTCATGTGGTGGTGATCATAGGTCGATCCCTCAATGATTTAACATGCTGATAAACTAGTTAAAGCAACAAAACTGATTTAAAAATGACAGTTTTTTTGCTTGATTATTAAACTTCTTGTGAATTTCTGAGGTAAAACTCGACCCACTATAGTCAAGTACAATTAAAGAACCGAGCTTAAGCACAATAAGTCGTGCAGAAACATGAGATGGAAAAGTTTCATATCGCAAGAGCCTTATTTCTGTTGACACTTTGGAAAGAAAACCAAGATGGAGAAACTTGTGGAAGCCCCGGCAGGAGTGGTCGGAGCGTTTTCCCGAATCCTCGGAGGAGCTTCGGGGCGTCATCAGTCAGCCCTGCTTGTTTTTCAAGCTCCTACTGGGACTCAACACGTGCCCACTTTTTCCCCTGCACTTGTTTGGTTACATTACGGCGCGATAAGAACCAGATTTTCACTTGTAACCGGCAGCAATTGGCGGCGGCGCGAGGACGAGTGCGGCGTCTGCTCTATCTCCGAGATCATGTTGCCTTTCAAGTGCTCGGTCGCAGGAGAGCGCGAGCTCTTCTGGTTTGCCTCGGTGCTCGTGTTGTTTTAAGAGCCGTATTTGAACGACCGTGAGCGTGTGTGCGCTGAATGTTTCCAGTTAGCCGCGTGCTGTGTGTCTCAGGAATATTTTCTGACACCTACTTACGCCATTATCGTCCCTGGCTGGAGAAGAAGTGTTCGCCGCTGAGGTGGCCATTAGATGAACGCTGCTGTGAAGGATGCTAGTAGCTGAAGAAGAAGAACCCTTAACTTCAGCGCCGCTGCATCGACTACTACTGCTTTCTAATGTCTCTTCTCGCTAATATGATCTTACATGACTTGGAAAAACTGAAAACAAAGATAATTAGAAGTAGAAATGTGGTAATACTTGGGCTAATAGTAAGTAAGTAAGTAAGTCATTTTTATTTGTATAGCGCTTTTCCAGACCAGGGTCACAAAGCGATTAAACAATCAAAACAATATTCAATAAAGTATATACTTTAAAGGTCAAGATAAAACTGATAACACAAAAGGAGTTCCAGAAAATCAAGGAAAAGCCTGAACAAATAAAACGATGCTAACTGGAATGCACTAAAAGGTTAGCTTAACAAATGCTAAACAATACAGTGCAACAGATAACAGTAAATAATTTAAAAAAACTACAATTATGTTTTTATTATAAAATTGTTAATGTAATAATGAATAAATCAGCTAAGATAAGTGAGATTGTTTATAAGTTTTGTTACGATATAAAAACAAAAGGTCAAGGCTGAAAATGGCTAAAATCTTATTTTAACAAAAAGCTACGACAGTGTAGAATTATAGTTGTCGTGTTTTAAAAGTTACTGTTGTATTATAAGAACATCCTTAATTGCTAATCTATATATTTATTCATAATAATAAACCATATCAATTGCTATATTTATTCATTTATAAATTGATTCTAATGCTAGAACCAATATTTCCTTTTGTTAAACTGCTCTATGTTATTTATCTCTTGGCAAAGAATTAATTTCAACTTCTGCTCAGTTTCATCAAAAATGGTTTAGTCTGTCGGCTTTGACCAGAGGTTACAAAAGCTGTCAAGATGTTTTGCTAAATACCCATAATTCTCCTTGATGGTCATAATAAATATTGTATATTATATAATATGTGAAAGTCTGTATAATTTAGGTCTGTACATATATAATGTATAATTTAATTTAATAAGGCTTTAAAGTCAAACAAAATCTTAATCCTTTATATATTTATATATATATTTTAATTTGAATTATATATTTATTTATATCTAAAATATCTATGTAAGGATTTTGTTTTGACTTGACAGCTGAGAATATATATATTAATTCCCTTTGTTAAGTTTGTTAAGTTTAAATGAGTTGCTCTTACTTCTTTAAAACAAACATTTTTTCTTGTTTTTAGTGTTGTTTCTAACTTAAAAAAAACATTATGTTGTTGAATTATCCTTTTTTTTATTGTCTAATTTTCTCCTGACCTGGATGGATGAACGATACATCTTTAAAAAGGTAAACTATCTTGTTTTCTTCATTAGCACTCAAACATGTTTATATGTTTATAAACTTGTGAAAAGAAAAGCTCAGCACGTCTGATATCAACCGTGTAAACTTCACGCTGAACTGCTGAACTTGGACGCTCCTCAGCGACACACAGGTGGATCAGACCCCATCACTGCCCTCATTCATGCTCCACGTTCACTCGGCAAACGCAGCTGCGAGGACAAAAAAAACCTGCTTCAAGATCTTCTCCGCAGGAACAAGAAGTTGACCCGTGTGAGTGACGTATAGTATTCTCCACCTGAAGCTCATCGTTTCCTGTGCAGAGAGCCCAGCCGCTGCCGTCACTCTCTCATCAATTTGTCTGGACTTTTTTTCTCTCAAAGCTGACACATTCTGCTCTTATTCTAGTGTGTTTACACAAGCCTCCTCCGTAACACCCCCGGTTTAGCCTCAGTCCTGCACAATTAGGAGTTCAAACGCTCGGCTAACACTCCTTTATTGCTCCAGGGCATCGGCCTGTCATTTCTGTGGGCGGCGGACAGGTAAAGCCACGTCAAAAGAAGAGGGAAATGACTCTAATTCTCTGTTTGACATCCACACAGGTTCCTTTTCTCCGCAACATCTGGAGCAGCTGCCAGCAGAAGGGGGCTCCACATTGACCCCGTTGTCAAGGACACAGCTGGGAATTAGGGAAAAGTGGACTTGTTTCAAACAATTATAGCAATTGCTTTAATATCTTAAAACAAAAAAGATGGAGGAATATATTTATTTGAGATGTTGAACGTCAGCTTGAGTTTCCACTTGAGTGTGTGTGTTTAATAGACAAGGAGAGGATAGTGTGACATCTGCCAGCTGGGGGTCGGGTCTCCTCTTCTTAGTCTAAATAAGAAACCGTATCACCGATATATAGGTTATTGGATCCATGTATCGCAAAGTTAATGGTTTTGATCCAGCATGAGTGAGAAGTTTTATATGTGGTATTTTTAACGGGTTTATTAAAGTTGTACTCCATATGTTGATGTTACCGAACGGTAGTGATGGTCTGAAGAAGCTTCATGAAGCAGTGTCATTATTCTCAGAGTCCACTAGATGGCGGTCTCTGCACTATTTTCCTTTGTTTCGAACTACTGTTCTAATGAAACATCACATCTTTTTTTAATCTGATGACGCCACCTACTGACCATTAAACAGCATGACACTGCTTCATGAAGCTTCGTCAGACCATCACCACTGAATGGATATATTCAGTATTGTTTTAATCTCAAGAGGGGAGTGAGAAAAAAAGTTCCGCCCTGCTTTCAAATCTTTAATGGGTTAGGATGTATGTATAGTAATGCTTACACTCACAATTAAGATCAAAGAAAAAAAATACATTCAGTGCTTTAAAATAAATTTAAAATGGGAGATTATTTTATTATATTAACCTATTTTTTAATCTCCCTAAATATATAAAGAAAAGTACTACATTTGTTTTTTTCTATAACTATATTGTGTTAGATCAATTGATAAATGTATGTGAAAAACTGTCTTATAAAATGATGTATTGTTTCCCAAGACTTTGACAAACACAGTTCTAGTCATTTATATTCTGTATTACTGTCCCAAGTGTTTCCTGCAAACTTTAGTTTCTAACAGCAGGGCTGAATATTGCTGCTTTCTATTGTCTAAATTATTAGAAAATAAAAATATTTAAAAATGATTAAATCAGATCAATCAATGAAACAAAACACATACAAACATTTTTTTTTTTAAAGACAACTTGCGAAACGAATCATTAAAGTTGGAGATGCTAACAATGAACATACATATTTTAGCTAGTAATGATAAAAAAGGAAAGAGCTTCTTACTATCAAACTTAACTTAACACAAAACAAACTTCTTTAAACCACATAAACAATGAGTTCAGAATGACACTGTGATGTTAAATAAATAAAATAAAATACAGATCAACTATATCAATGAAAAAAATCCAATCTGGCAAGATAAGATGATAAAGATAATAAATATATTTTTGTGTTTGAACAACCTAATAAGACACTTTACCGTGTGTTCGAACTTGAACTTAAAAGTGGATCCAAGCACCTGCCCGAGATCCTCGAGGCTGCAGGTCACCACCTCTTGCCTCCGACCCTGAAATGGACACCGGCTAATAGAGAGCCATCTGTGAAATTGTAATTGAATGTTACATGGCACTCTGAACTCTGACTTTCTCTCCTCCTCCCCAGTAAGCGTGCAGGACTCGGGCAGACGCTCCAATGACAGCTTAATTTCAGCCGTGAGGAGCAGCGGCGAGTGTTTTTGTTTGAGCGGTTCCCTCCAAATACGCCTCTTATTAATGATAATTGGTAAAAAGGTGACACATGTCTGACTCTTGTTTGTCTTACGTTTTGCTTAATTGGAGGCACACTTTTTTCACAAGGACAGATTCAAATTGGGAACGCTCCAGCACAAAGTTGTGTTTCATACTAACAAAAATGAAAATTACTTGATACGCCATCAGCTTGTGATGGTTGTTGCCATCTGTTAAAACACAGTTTTCTATTTTAATAAATCAAATTATTCATGTATTTATTTTTCTTTTAAATACTATTGGAATCAATGCATGTGATTAAATGAGATTATTTAATAAAGTCTCTATTTTATCAAGTCCTAACCCTTATATATTAAACATTATTATGTATTTAACTAGTATCAAATATAAATGTACCTGATGCTGATCATCTAAAAACATTATTAGCTAAACAATAGAGCCTTGTTAAGTTAGCATCCAAATCAAGCGCCTGAAGTTGATTGAGTTTAGTTTAGATAAATACATGTTTTAATTCATCAGTACTTGTTTTGTTTTTTGATATTCTGGATGTTGTTTTTTAGTATATTAAACTGAAAATGTACAAAAAATACTTATCTTAAACAGAAACATTTAATGCTTGATAAAGAATCCAACATTTAAAAAGGAAATAAACAAGTAATTTAGCAAAAAAAATCCTGTTGTCTGCTGCACCATATCTATACATTTCAATGTGATTTGAGTGTTTAAGTGTTTTGTGTTTTTAGCTGACGGCGCACATGCTCGATAACATGCGTGTTTGTTTGTATACAGTACATGTGCAGTTTGGTGAGTCATCGTGCTCCAGGTTGTGTGAATAGTCAACATCTGAGTTGTCATTGTTTGTAAATATTATATTTATTTATTATACTATAGTTCATAAAGTGTAAAAAAAAAAAAAAAAAAAGTTTGATCCATAAATAGTTGAACACCAAAACAAGCTATAGATGAAAGGAGGACATAAATCTGATAGACTGTTCCAAAGTCAAGGATCCTTGATGAAAAGTCCTGGATCCTAGTCACTGCATCTGGACCGTGCACTAATCTGACTTTTTGTCAAAAGTTCAAATCTTTATTTAAATGTGTTTATTTTTATTATTATTGAATGGAAATACGTGGAATATGATGTTATTTGTTTGAAACAGACAACATCTTGATTTAATTTCTTCCTTTGAAAAGTGATCTTCAATTGTTGTAAGTTAAAGGAAATTGATTTAGATGTTGGCTTGACATTTTAATATGATTTTTTCCATGGGGTTCATGATGGCATCAAGGTTTGCGTGACTGCCTCAAAGTCAGATGCTGGTTTTCTTCCAGCTTGGGCCAATTCTTTGTGTTTTCAATTCATTCTGGTTTCCTCCCACAGTCCAAAAAACATATAGAGCTTGTTTAGTAACTCAACCAGAGAAGTTAATAAGCAGTGGAAACAGTTGTTTTTTTATCTGAAAGAAAAGACACCTCCCTATAAAAACTAACTTTACATACAATTCGATGTAAGTTAATTACATTTTTTTTTTTAACTAAAAAGCTTAAATTGTTCGGCAAGTAGTTTAAAACTGCATAAACAAAAAAAAAACATTTTAAAACATCCAACAGAAGATTTAAAATATGTAAAAATAAATAAAAATAGTATCCTAGGAAGGAAGAAGGATCCTGTTTTTGTCAATTGACTTTTTTTACATTTTGACATTGATGCAATAACAGCTAGGGGGAGCTGTTCTTTTAGAGGATACGTAAGTGTGTATTGAGGTGAGTGTGTGAAGGTACCGTCGAGCTACTGCTTTGGAGCTTCTCCTCCTTCAGCGTTCTCATGGAAGTTATTTCTGACCTCGTCTGTTCAGACTCCAGAGCTTGGGAAAAAAAAAAAGAAAAATCAGGTTTAATTCCCATCGAAAATTGTACGACTTTGTGGCCCATTTCAAAGCCAAAGTCGAGCACAAAAGCCCCAAAGGGCAAAACCTTTGATTGAGCCGGTCTAATGTTTCCAAAACGGCAACACCAGTGGAAGGCCCCCATAATTGATCGACGCGACCCCGAAGGGCACGACTCCTGTCAGATCAGCCGAGGAGAAGAAGTGCCAGAGCCACGTCCTGAAGGGAACATCGACCAATTAGCTGCGTTTAAACACTTCCTGCTCCGAAGAACTTAAATACCACAATCACAGCAACAATAGATCCCACTTAACAATCCCACTTAACAGAACACGGAAATATCTTTTTATATCATAATACGGGGTTGAACAACAATCACAGAAAAACTCTACAATATTTTCATAGCATGTGATGCTATTGACCAACACCCTGTGTATCAAACACTAAGTGTAACTTAAACTCAAATGATCTCAGAGGCACATAGAGACGTGAGGAAGAAATTGATTTAGGAGCTTAAGATTCACTCAAACAATGTCGAGCCGTTGAGCAACAGACCGATGGATGAAGAAAAGTAACTCTTAAAATTAAAGGGAAACTTAATGTAATAAGCAAAATAAAGGAATTTATTTAGAGGAATTAAAAAAAAGTGCAAAATGACTTAATTGATAATGGAAAATACATCTGTAATTAACAGTTCAGATTTCTGAGAGGAAAGATAAACAGACACACACAATTTGAAAAAGAACAATTGATGACAAAAAAGGAAACAAAGTCCAATAAACGTAGAAACATATATTCATGAAAAATATGAATTAATAAAAAAAAGCTGCTAGCTGTAAGAAACATTTCTACTTCATCAGTGTTATTGTTTTATTGTGACCTGTTGAGGGCTAGGGCTGGTTAAACACAAATAATATTACTATTACATACTATTACTGGCTAATTTAAATAATATTTAACACAATAACAAGCATCAGTCAATTAAATATTGGAATATATGGTTGTTGGTGTTTTTTTTAATTTAGTATTTTTACTTCTGGCATGAGCTCAAAACTCAAAATAGAAGTTCAAAGGATCAAACATTGAAGGTCCTCACTTTTATTCAATGCACCTTTTCCATATATATGATTTATTTTAAGGCCAACAACATAAGGCCACGTTCCACTCTAGCTTTCAACACCATCACAGAGCCATAGGGAGCCGGTTATGGAAGGAGTTTGACTATTCGTTAGTTTATTTTAGCTCAAACCTAAACATGCAATGCTAAAAATAACTGGACCATCCCCGTCTATCCTTGGATTATTTCAGCACCATTTGACATTGAATTTGAACTCACTGATCCTTTACCGAGGAACTACAACTCCGCATAGTATTGCTCCCAGCCAGGTAATGGATGAAACAAAGTTAGACAACTAATTGTTAATAACACCAAAAAATGTTATAGCATAGCATTACCAGAAGAGTGATGGTCCGTTCAGTAGTGATGGTCTGATGAAGCTTCATGAAGCAGTGTCATGTTGTTTAGAGGTCAGAAGGTGGCACTGTGTCATGAAGCTTCATCAGACCATCACTAGTTTCTACCAGCTAAGATGTTCATCCATGATCTTGAACTTTTTTTAGGTGTGTTTGTGTGAGTGGTTTTCCATGGATACTTAGTAATAGCCTAGAGGCCTGTCCAGGGTGTCCCCCAACACAGATCCTATGAAGCTTAGTTGTTCTCCTGTTGATGTTCTCGGCGAAGGATGTACATACCAGCAGTTACTTACATAAGCTTAAAACATCAAACTGATTTTAAACATAATTTTTGGTTGTAAGTTCCTTGAAAAAACTCAATGCAAATATCAACACTACAGTTGTCAGATGTGTTTTTTGTTTTTTTTTCTAGAGCTGCACTGACTGGTTTGTCCAGTTTCAATATGCGATATTTATTTACCCTGTGTTTGCCCTCACTGTGTTTGACTTTAATAGCCAAAAAAAAAGCAGCGTTTCTTTGATCTAATTTAATTGTGGTTTACAGTTTCAGCATCACTGGCCGCTCGCAGTCTCAGCTCAGCAGTGTGGGTTTCATCCTGAGCCGGACGCACAATAGACGGCGGTGAATAGGCATCAATAAATAATATCCAGCTGCAGTTCATCACCGACTCACACAATAATGAGTTCACTGATGAAGACCGTCCGGACACATCCCTCACCCTCTTTCCACTGTGTGTCACAGATCATCATTAATATTGTCTCGGCTTGTCCCTGGGCTTACTGGGACACTAAACACTAAAGCAAATAAGTCTTTTCATCGGTTCTCACAGGCACGTACAGAAGCAGTATCATGCCTTGATAATCTGCATTCTAATTAAATTACAGCCAGACTGTTTACTCAGATGATCGTCTGACACAGGATTAGTGTGAAGAGGTCATGTTTGACCTTTAAACTTGATCCCATTGTCGTTTAAACATGCAGCATGTATAGGTCACCTGCTCCATTAAACCACGACATCCATGCTTGGAATATTTAAGGTAAGGTAAGGTAAGGTAAGGTAAAACTTTATTCTTGTTATAAAACTTCAATGTGTTATTGCCGCAATTGGACTATTAAGTATGATGTGAATAAAGGTTTGAATATTTGCTAATGCTATTGATGGGCACTTCTCTGTCACATGGTGGAAAGTTAAATGTGTTTCTCCCAAAAATATAAAACAATTATGACGAACAATCAAAAAAATGCTGAATGTATAATGCAGCACAAAATGTACTTTTCTTTAAAATGATCACAAGTGTGTTTTAGGTTACAATTCTTTGTTATTTATATTATCAATAACAAGCTGGACATTTATATTTGATTCACTTTACTAGCTGTATATTGTCAAATTGACCAAACATTAAAAAAAAAGAAAAAAAGTTTTAAAACTGCTGCATAAGACAGGACATGAAAGATAGATGGATGGACGTTAGACAGACAGAGACTCAAAGATATACCTTATCAAGCCCATGATGGAAATGCAACTAGTGCTGTCAAGAGATGAGGATTTGAGATAATAAATAATTTTGATGTGAAAATAATTGATTTAATCTTTTACACATGCTTGAAAATAGCAAAGAAAGGTTTTATTTTTATTTATGATTACATTTTTTTTATGGCAAATCAAAAGTGTGTTGCCTTTAGTTTCCACCAGCAGGTGTGAATATTGTCTAAATAAAAATATAAGATCTTTAAATAACACATCAAAAAAACAGTATTAGTCTTACGGTTTACCAGACCAATCAACATCTACTTCAGGTGTGAATGAACATTCTTGTCACCACAACAACTCAAGCAACACCAACACTAAGAAAATATCATAAAAAGGCAATTTGCAAATAGGAAGAATAAATATTAAGCATTAAAAAATACATTTCAATGCAATAAAATAAAAAAAATATTCCTTGTTTTGTCTCTGGGTCAAGATAAAATATGTTTGTTTCCTGGCCCTGATAAACGCAAGGCTTAAAAAAAATCGCTAATTGTGATTATTATGTCAAAATGAATCACATCATTTAAAATCCTTTTCACTGAAATATATTGTAAAGGTTGCGGGTTCGGTCCCTGTTGGGGCGGAGGCAACTTGTGGAGTTTGTCATGTCCCTGTGTTGCATGGGTTTACCAAGGGCACTCCTCCCACAGTCCAAAAACATTCAGGTAGGAATGAGTGTGTGTGTCAAAGGTTGTACATCTTTCTCTGCGACGCGACAGACTGGAGTCCTGTCCAGGGTGTCCTCTGCCTCTCATATAAAGACACTGCGAACCCCATAAGGGGATAAGCGGTACAGGAAATGGATGGGTGAACCGTGATAAGGCATCCAGAGAATGACTGATAAAAAAAAACTTACCAAACAAACCCCATGGTTCCTAATACAAGGCCTATCAATGCCATGATTACATTATTGAGAACATCCAATAATATGGCAGGACCAGACAACAACACCTTGGGAAATATTATTAACTTGTAGACGACCAATGACAAGACAAGATAACAACCTGACATGGTCCAACATCTTGAGTTCAACATGAAGTAGACTAGCCATAGCATAACATCAAACACATCCCAAAACACAACAGTGTAACATGTCACTCATGGAGATCTAAACCTGTAACAAGAGGAAACACTACAGACAAAACAAAGCACCAAAGTCATTCATCACTCACAGGAAACTGAATGACATGACAGAGACAGTGGTGAGTGATGTGACGTCACAAGATGTCCAATATCTTTATATGACATACCATAAAAAAGATTAAAAGTGCTTCAATAAACAGCTTCACTTCCTGCAGAGTTGCTAAATGACTTAATATTCAGCCTCCGAGTAAAACCCCACACCAATGTGTATTTAGAAGATGTAAGCTTATTTTAAATGTTGATAAACAGACAAGTAGAAAATGGACTCGGATTAAACAAAAGTTCAACGGAGATGAACAGTTCAATGAAAACATTTGTCTTGTCCGCAAAGTATCGGTTCCGTGGAAGCGGTCGGGGTGAGTGAGTGTATACAGAGTGTCGCTCTACATGCGGCGCGATGCATGTGTTGAGGCTCCGACCACCAGAGCAATTTGGGATTACGTCAAAGCAAGATTGTGGCTTCGATGAAAGGCTTAGAGACGCATCGTGTCGTTTCTGCTTAGCTTTAATAAGTTACCAAAACCATGAGTGAACCCTAACACAGAGAGAGAGAGCGAGCGAGAGAGAGAGTTTCCGATACACAGACCACACCTTTAGATAAAAAAAAGTCAAAATAAATCATCTTGAGTTTGTGTTTCACATATTTTCATTAGGTGTATTTTTTTTTTTTTATAAACTTGACTTAAACTAGTGTCTTGACATGTCAGGAGCCACGTGTTTATTTCAAAATACCGTCATTAGTCAAAACGAAACACATTTAAGACAATAATCATCAATAAAAATAACACAAATTGGTTGTTTTTTTATGTGTAGTCCAGTAACAAATCCTTCAAAGACTACTTGGGAATTCAGGTTTTGCAAATAGAAATGAGGTTTCACTTCTTTTAACTTTTACAAATAAATATTTTATAAATTCCGGGGAAATTAAAGGAACTTTTAACTACTGTTGTCAAGTGATTAAAAAAGGGAGATTAATTCATCATGATCTGTTATTGATTAATCGAATTAATCTATTTTAATTGTATTCTTAATCCCACTTAAAACAAATCAAAAACCCTGAACTTGAGTTAAAATTTTTGCTTTTGCATTTCAATCATTTTAAATTAAACATCTATTTATAGAGATGAAAACTTGCACATCGAAAAACAAGTATTAAAGGATTCACCAGATCAGTAAATATCAACAACAGGCTGTGACTTAACATTGTTTTTACCTCGACAACTTAAGCATTAGACGAAACACACACACACACAAAAAAAAGGAACTTGCAAACAGAAACAGTCAAGTTATGGACAACAAACTGGATAAATCTGATAAAAAATAAAAAACAAAAAAAGGAATAATTATGACTGAGGTTAATCACAATTAACGGCATCATTGACCCACAGGAGCGTGTGTGTTCGGAGCTTTCTTTCAACGTGTCGGCTCGCACGCTCTGATCTCCATCCTGTTTGTGTCACTCGCTTTGTGCTCCCACCTGGCCTCAGGTGAGCAGGTTAGAATTGAACAAGCTTCTACTCTGGCTTGTCTTCCCCACTTAACACCTGACACGCCCCCTACGTGCCGACCTCTGCCCTCTGACCCTGGGCTGACAAGAGGGAAGACGGCTCTCGGATACTTTCTTTTCTCTCGGCTCGGCTCTTTTCTTCTCGGCCTCTCACTGAGTGCCGCCGAGTGAGACGAGGTGAAAGGTATCTGAGCGTTTTGGGGGCGGGGGGGACGGGCGGTGGGCAGCACAGGTGTTCATGCTTGCACACCTCTCAAGTTCAAAAGCTGTGGAGTCCATAGCAACCTGGTAACAGTAAAAAAAAAGTGTCAAAAGCCCCCCCACCCTGAGGTGCTTCACCGTCTCATTGTCATCATCTCAAGATACTGACAATGAAAATACACAGATGCCAGCTCCCACCAAGGGATGACATCATCCCACATTTACTCGAACTTGGCCCCCGAAATGTCGACAACTACACTGGAGCTTATCAAACAAAACGCCTCCTGTATCATGTCGGGACAAATTTTTACTCCCTTCCAATATTCCTCAGCTCCACCAGCTTCCAAATGGGAGCGGGTCCAAACATTACTAGCAACATTAGTGTCAGTAATTTAATGCGCAGGTGTGAATGGATTCTCAAACAAGCCAGAAGGCCCCTGGTGAGGCGGCGCAGGACCTCCAGGGCCGGCGGCAGGTTTACATAAATACGCTGCTGAGCAGACGTGTCGGCAGCTGCGGCTCGATCCGACGGCTGCTGTTTGTGTTGTGGCTTTGAGACGACGCCGAGGAGAAAAGTGATTCTGCTGAGTTTACTGGGAGAGGATGGAAACAACTCAAAGAAAATAAGTGACAGCTGAAGAACTTATTGGAAAATGAGAAAGTTTACCAGAGTTGACAGTTTGTTTTTAATGTGTTTTCAGGAGTTCTGTTTAAATTCACCCCATTTTTTTTTCTGAATTAGATATTTGGTCATTTTTGAAACCGCTTTCAGTAGCAGTGGAACTTCTCCCAGATCAGGCTTGCTTGTGCTCACTGGAAAGTTCAGCTTTACTGTTGAAACTTGATGAAAGTAGTTCATGGTTTTCTCCATATTTATCTGAGTTACTTGTAACCCTCAGACCATCACGGATGAAGCTGATTTTCCCCCTGATGGAAGTTTTAAAGATGTTAAAAAAAGTGAACGTAAGATTAACACTCTGTCTTTGGTTGCATTGTTTTCTTGAATTAGTTTACTTTAAAAAGGCAGCAATTGTTTGAACACTAAGATGAACTTGTTTAACACATGACTTCATTCGGGATCAAAGCCAAAACAAACAACAAAACAAAAAAACAAAAATGTTGATACGCATGCTATGAATATGCAAATGTATAGATTATAGAAAGAAAAGTATAGTTGCTATTTACGACCAAGCTAATCTGTTCATACCATTTATTGAATTTACATTATATTATAAGATTACCTTCTGAGGCCATATTTGATAGAATAAAAACAGCAGGGACCAAATGTAAACAGTTATATCATACCAACAGTTATTTCGCTCAAATGTTCAATTAAAAGTTTCAATTATGAATGAGCATCAAAGTTTTGCTACTTAATTTTTTAGTGTTTGCTTTGTGATCATAAAAAGCTTTTCTGACGTCTGTTGAAATGAAATTGTAATTAAAATGTTTTTTACGGGCTCTGGTTGTTAAAAAAGAGAAGAAATGTCCCGCTTTTTCAATTTCTCTCTCTTAGATTAAAAAATTCTTATTGTATTTAATTTATTTCTAAATGGAATGCTATTAGCTTCTGTGTTGAGATTGCAATAGTTTTGACATTTAATACCAAATTTCATCGCCTTTGTTGATCCATTGATTTGCTTCAGGGGGAGTCCAGAACTTTCCCCCAGTTCTTTTCCTCACCATTTTCACTCAATGTGTACCAATGATGTGTATACATGGAATATAAAGTCCAATTATTTCTAGATACAGGTGAGACTCATTGCTGTTCTAAATATTTAAAAGAAATCCTTTGAATGTTGCCATTGTACAAATCTCACATTCATAAGGACCAGTAGGTTCCCTTTATGTCTACTAGTTAGAACAGAAGGCTGTGATCACCCTTTATTATGGTACACCACTGCCAGTCAATATTTTTTTAATCTTTGTCCAATAAGACTTACTTGTTTATCCAACACTAATTATTGTTTATAAATATCTAGAACTTGGTTCTCCCCTCAAAGTCAAGCTTGATTCCTCACAATAAGAGGCATTCAAGGAAGAGTGTTTCTTAAACAAAGGGCACAAAATATGGAAAAGCCAAACTTTCCGAGTCCAGTGAGGAGCACCGGTGGAGTAATGTGTCACTGGTGCAGATTAAAAGTTCAGAAGGAGAGTCCGGATCGATTTCCCTGCGTCTTCTCAAGCTGCCAATCGAGTCCTTACAGTTGTTAGAAAGCTTGAGCCGTTGATTCGCCTCCAGGCCGGTTGCCAGGAGCGGTATGACAAGAGAGCCCGTCTAAATCCAGAAGTAAATCCAGAGGATTCCGGAGAGCCTGACGGAGACACACCTGCGGGACACATGATACTGTACCCCGGCCCGAGCAAACTTACAAGCGTATCAGTGCACTTTAACGCAGCAGGAGCCTCCATCACCGCTCTCTTCAGTCTGGTTACGCTTCTGTAATAATCACGCGTGAGAACGTGCACATTAGCCCAGTGGAAGATGTGGTTAGCCGCCTTGCAATCGTCCCTGTGGCTGGAAATGACAGAGATATGAAGGGAAAATCATAACTTGAAATACTTCAAGACACATCATGTATCTCACTCAAAACTGTGTTTCAAGGGTATAATCGTGTTTAGACTTTCCTCTCAGTAACTCAACCTTTGGCTTTTTTTTGTATTTCTTCGTCATGTGTTGCATCATCAACCTCCTTTCTGGTCAAATGAACCACGATCTGGGTCACAAGCTGAACCAAATGTGTTGTGTATGTGTCAATATACTAATATACAGTATCATGTTGTCTCGTGTTTGGGGTTCAATTTCAATAAATGTCTTAAAACAGTTGACGATGATGTCATTATTTTGAGGTCTATATAAGTTAAAAACTAACTTTGTAAAAGGGGTTTATAAATGTATTTGTCTTGTAAACTGTAAATACTGAGTGTAATAATTGGAGCTAGGATGAGCTAGTAACTTGATGATGTAAGTAAATATTGACTTTATTTGAAAGAGCTATTCAAAAGGATGATTAATTAAACCGTAGTATTTTCCCTCTTGAGTATTCCTGATCATTTACTTGGTCCTGTTATAAAAATGAAATCCAATATTGTTTATGTAAGATCCTCTCCCAAGAACTCTGACCTCAAAGTCGACTGTTTCAACCGTCAGTGTGTCACTCTGCTGACGGACTTGATCCCATGATAGTGACGAGCTTTGTTGTCCTCTCCTCATTGTCTCCCTCTCTCTCTCTTGGAACTCTCAGAGCTGCAGAACTCTATCCTCCGCACTCCATGAATAGCAGGACGTGACATTGGAGCAGAACAATAGCGCCGGGCTTGGGTGTTCCCTGCATCACACACTCAGAGACCCTCCTTAGCTTCATCCCACGTCGCTCATCAAATATTAAACTGTCAGTCGTCACAGGGAGGAGGCTCTATATGTAGCAGCTGCCGGCTCGCTGCACTTCAACTTCACTGCAAACATGTTGAAGCCACTGCCTCAACGTTTAAGATTTTACACAATACTAAGGAGGAGGAAAATCCAACGTTAACTAAAATATTATTTTAAATTCAGTTAACTATTACAATATTGAGACTGGTTCTTTATTTGCATTAACTGATCTATTTATTCAGCATTTATTTATCTGAGTTACTCGTAACCCTCAGAACATCAGGACTTCTTGTCTCCTTAAATGTCGATGACACGTTCAAATATTTGGTGAAGCTGATTAAAAAGATGTTAAAAAATGAATGTTGCATTAAAACTGTGTTTTTGGTTGCATTGTTTACTTTAATTAGTTTACTTTAAATAAGCAGCAGTTGTTTGAACACTGAGATCAACTTGTTTAACACATGACATTCTGGATCAAAGCCAAAACAAATGTTGATACACATACTATGAACATGCAATACTGCAGTAGACTGGTTTATTTATTTTCATTAACATATTTTTCTGATGTAACAAATGAATTAAGCAGAGAAAGGTTTATTACTATTATTATTATTTTGGGGGTTTACTTAAAAAACAGCGACATTTGTATTTTAAAACATTCTTGTGGAATGTTTTAAAAATGGAAAAAGTATCTTTCTACTTTGAAATAACATCACACTCCATGTACATTACATTCATTCTATTTTGAATTTTTAAACACAAATAGGAAAACTTTCCTTTTATCAAATGTGTAAAAGGTTTTTGAAAAACCATACAGGAGGTTTCTTTAATTAAATACAGCCATCAACTTTTATTTGGTGGTGTTTTCCTATGAGATAATCCAGCATTTTTTTCAATTTAAAATTCAAATTATGGTCTAAGATATTTAGGCATTATGTCTGTAACTAAATTCAGGGCTCAAGTGACATCATCATCATCTCATCCAGGCGTCAAAATTCATCCAACCAAACCTGCCGTTCATAATCATGCATATGTTGAAAAAAATACATATACTTGCATTTTAGGATTTTTTCTGGGAGCACAAAAATCAGTATAAGGTAAAACACCACAAATATAATTGTATGGCTGCATTGAATTGTTTGTTTAAAAAAAACTGTTCCTTTTTTAAGATGTGTGTTTTAAAATTCAAAATAGAATGAACGAAAGGTAAAACAAACCTAACTGACTATTTCATGAAAATTAAATTAATATTAGCTGTAAAAAGAAGTGTGTCCGAACTGTGACTAAATATAAAATAAAATAAATATTAGTATTGGAATTTTTTGGGGTTTTTTTTATGTGAAAATGATTTGGTCTTTTGTTAAAATACACATAGAACTGCACATTTTGAACGAGCATAATATACTTGAATATCTTCAAGGGGTAATTTATTTGTTCTATCCATCCATTTGATCCTTAAAACTCTTCACTGGCTGCCAGTTTCTTTCAGGATCAATTTTAAAATTCTGGTTCTTACTTTCATATCTATTCATGGTCAGGCTCCTCCTTACATCACTGATCTGATCCAGCCTTACACCCCAGCTCGGGCTCTGAGGTCTGTGGATCAGAATTAACTGATGGTTCTCGAACATGGTTCAGGACCAGAAGAGAGAAATCCTTCCAGACTGTTGCTCCTAAGCTTTACAATTAATGTCATGCTTTTTTATGAAGTTACATTCAGAAATATGGAGGTTTAACGTGTGTCCTTTCAGCTAGCTTTCTTTGTTTATTAGCTGATGCTAGCTAGCCATGCATTGCTGCAGGCAGATTTCTTTTGACATTAGAGTGTTTGTGTTGGACTGCTTCCTGTTTCTTAAAAACACATGGGTCTTAATGTGAACTAACTAACTCATATGATCAAATTGAAATTTTTAAATTAAGCTAAATTAGGGTAAAATAAACGTAGCTACCACATATTAGCACTTACTAGCATCCGCTAACAGACACTGAGCTATTTCAAACAGCACAGCTTTTATTTATTTATTATTTTTCTAGATGTTTTTTTTACTTTAGACATGAAATTTAGAGAAAGTTGTAAAAAGATTAATATGGTCATTTGGTTTTATGTGGATTTTGGTGACCAGTTGAAATAGTCGCGAAAGAGCTGAGGAACTTGTTTTGCCTGGTTCTTTTCTCATCCCTCCTGATGTGGATCACTTACGTTTTATGGCTCTCTTGTGAGTTCCACGTGATAAGAATCCAGGTTGAACAAGAAGTGAGAAGAGTGTTGGATATTAATGATCGTAGCTGGAGGTGAATATAATATGGATGGAAATCCCTGCTGGTTTTAGTGGAAACAAGGTGAGGTTGAGGATGAGTTCGAAGTCCTGTCGCCAACAAAGAAGAAGAAGATGTTTGCTAACATGCTTCATTGCGGCGATAATGTTTCATCTGACATTCTCCGACGACACACCTGAGACGCGGAGGATTATGTTATGGAGTTGGAAGATCTAGCATGACTAATGGCGGGAGAGCTTTAAAACAATTGTATCCAAATATAAGCAAGTCAGCAGAGATGTTTAAGACGACGCTTCTTACTTTTAAGTTTGCTTGAAAACCGTTTATGGCTAAATATTGAGTTTCTGACTTGGTCTCAATAATTCAACAGCTAATCGTCTCGACTTAATTGGTGGTGCGGCATAAAAGATTCAGGGGCGCCCTTAAGTGCGGCACATCAGGTGCCACTTATAATGATGACAGATGGCGGTGTGTTGAGTTTGGGTGTCAGATGCGAAGCCTTTGTCACGTTCACACTTCGGCCTTGTCACAGAGCAGATCGGGTTTTTCCTTTTCAGAGCGCTACACAGTTTCTCTTTTTCATTGGCCAACTGTTGATCGCCGTGAATTATTGAGGCGCCACAAGCTGACGAAGTGCCAACCACCGTCCGACTGTTGACGAACACATCCCGCGCTTTGTTTGCATCTCTTTGAGCTAAATAAAGCTTGTGAAGTGCTTTATGGAAAGAAAAAAAAAGTTTTCCGAAACGTTCGACGTCACATCTGAACAGAGATGGGCTTGTTGGGATCAGTGACGGTTTGAAGATTCCCACTGTTGGTGGATAAAACCTCTGAAGAGTCCAAACGGATTATCAACACACATGATTCACCATATCTGCAAAGTCAGACCCTGAAGTGCTTCTCCTTTGATTCCGTCAAATATAAATTTATGAATCTCTTTTAAAGCAAATTGCTGGAACAAAGTACCAGAAAGTAGAAGACTATGTATTAGTAGATTTCAAGGTTTGACTCCTGATTTTTTTGTAACTTTATCATCTGATTTTTTTTTTATCAAGCGTGTGAATATATTTTCTCAGTACCAGGCAACTTTACGTGGCGCCATCATGGATGTTATTATCAAGACACAACCGTGTGATTATTTTACAAGGTTGTTACGATTGTCTTCTAAGCGGATAAACTTACTGATGTATTTTATTCCATATCCAGATGATTTTATAACCCGTCAGATATGGCAATCAAGTTGTTTTCATGTTGTTATGGTGATCTATGACCAGAAACTTTCTTTCAACTGAGAAAAATCTTTAAACTTGTCAAAAGGATGTCACAACACGATCTGGAGCTTGTAATCCATGTATTTGTGTCTTCTCATTTAAACTATTGTAACAGTTTGTTTTTTTGTCGAAACAAGAATGAGCTGCTAATACAAAACTCTTCAGCGAGTTCTAGTAGAATAACTCACATTTCTCCGATCCTTATAACTCTTCACTGGCTGCCAGTTTTTTTCACAATCAATTTTAAATTTCTGGTTCTTACTTTCAGATCTATTCATGGTCAGGCTCCTCCTTACATCAGTGATCTGATCCAGCCTTACACCCCAGCTCGGGCTCTGAGGTCTGTGGATCAGAATCTACTGATGGTTCCACGCACACGGTTCATGACCAGAGGAGAGAAATCCTTCCAGGCTGTTGCTTTGGAACGATCTTCCTCTCCCTCTGTGTTTGATGGATCTACTGACTCCTTTAAGAAACATCTTAAGATGTTTTTATTCATGCAGGCTTTTTCCTGATTTTCTTGAACCCTTGTGTTTGTCTTATGTATTTTGGCCTTTTATAGTATTTGTTTTAACTGTCTATTGCTTTTGATTGTTTAAGCGCTTGGTGACCCTGGTCTAGAAGGTTACAAAAACCTTTACTAACCTACTAAAAAGATTCTAGTGATTAAGAATTAATAATAATGTTTACTGAAGGAACAACTCAGACATAAGGTCAGTTAAACCTTCATGAAAGACAATCAGCTAAAAAATGTGGCTATTTTCTTAACAGGGTCGTGAGTGTCTAGTGCTTTCCGCAGCCACTAGGTGTCAAGGCCACAATATTGGATGAAAATAATAACAAAAGACTATATTTCTTATGAACAAATTATAAATGACATAAAGCAAACAATTCTGTTATAAAACTGTTCCCAGATATTACCTAATTATTTTCCATAGGAATGTTTTTTATTTAATATTAAATCATAATACAAACACAACCATAAACACTTAAATTATTGTATTATTCAATTTCAAATCTTTTTAATCTTATCTTATCTTAATCTTTAATCTAATAGTTCCTATATTATATTACCAATTTGATGTCTTACTTACTAATAATATATTTTACCTATTTATTTTATTGTATTGAATTAATGAATTCATATTTTATAATGTACAAAAAAACAAAGAAATCCTAGAGGTTCAAAAGTTAAAGTTAAAGCGAGTCAACTTGACTGTGTAAAGTTTCTAAGAAAACAGAAGAAGCTGCTCGGATGATTGCATATTTGTTAACCCCACACTTCTATTGAACGGTTTACAATGTATGTACAAAAAAGAAAACATTGTGTGTGTTTATATTTATATATATATATATGTGCTTCAATTCACCATGTGAATGCTCCCAAACACACAACCGTGTGTGTTGTATTCATTAGCTCTCCATTAATAAATTGGTTAATGAGCACAAATGGGTCTGTGGTTAGTTCACTGCAAAACCAACATTAGTTTCCTCTGGCTCATTATTCACCGCCGTATAATTACTAATGATGCGTTCAACTCACACACCGGGGCCTCAATGATCGAACGAAAACGAAACCTCGAATCTGAGCAAACTTATCACGGCCCAAAGTTTCTATGTTTCCCCTCCGTAATTACCTAATAATTTAAAAGCACTTAAGTTGCCTGGTCGGCTGAAGACTTGAGGGGGAAACACCTGTACATTGACTTGATGAACTCTAAAATGCCCGGCACTCTGTCCAGGGGCAAGAAAATAAACCAAGGTTTTAATGGAGGTCTAACACTAAAAGGTAAATATAACCAATTAGGCTCTTTGTTCGTGCGGCACATGAACGACTGCAACTGTGCTCTAGAATTACACGTTGTGTGTTTCCTGCCTCTTGACAACGAATGAAGGATTCAAAGGCCTGCAGGCCAGTTAGGAGTTTGAATATCTCAAACGTACCTCTAGGGTTGCATGAATAATATCTCTGTGTGGATGATTTGGAAAAGCGGTTTGGGAAGGTCAGCTAGTGTTGGACAACCTAACGAAGACGTCAATGCTAGTGCGCTTTCGCCTCGCTCACATCCTTCTGCCAAACACTCCTTTTCCAATTACTAATGGGCTCTTTCTGTCCTTGGCCTCTGACTCCCTTCACCAACTCTGTTGATGTAATTGGTCGAACTCGTTCTTCATGAAGCAGCATAAACTTCTAAATTCATTGCACCCAAGAAACTACCTCTTCGTTTTAGCCCAACCTGCCCAGAACCTTGCTTCAAATAGCAACCCAGTGTTGTGGAGACTAAAACAATAAAACGTAGTGTACTAGACTGTTTTTACAATTTGCCGTGAGTTACCGATGATAACACTTCTGTCAAGGTTTGTCTTGCGTCAATTAATTTGATGAATTTTCATGTCTTTTTTTAAGCTTCTCTATACTGAGTCCATTTGTGTCAAGGGAAGAACAAAATGTACCAGATATTGTTGGCACTAACATTTTTTGGAAGATGAGTTTAACACTTCTGGTTGATGGTCCTTGTCTTAGTATCAGTTCCACACATCTTGCCTTGTCTCGGTTCATAATAGTGTTCTTAAAGCATAATGGACGTTGATAATATTTCACACCATTAAAGATACACAAATGTTGAAATGCTGCCGTACAGTCCACTTCGTTTTTTCGTTTTTTTACCTGTATTTGTAGATTTACCAACAATGTTTCTCACACCATGTAGTTTTACCATCACCAGACCACTGAAAATGTCTCAGATACTATTTTAAACACTTAAATTATTTAATGATTCAACTTTAATACATTTTTTATTTTGATTTAATGTTATATTATAATATTTAATATTTATATTCCCACTCCAATGTATGTGTCACGTATCTTGTTTTAATATATTTGATCGATTTATTTTGTAAGATTCTGAATCTGTGATCTCCTACCAATCATAACAACTGATGTCAAGATGTTTTAAAGTTAGATCAAATATTGATGATCTGCAATGAATCATTTAATCTCACTAAAACACTGAAGGCCCTTAACTTGAGCTATAAAATTGCAATTTATGTGAGACAACTGAAGCGAAAGTTAAATCAGGAAGACTTTTTTTTTTCTTCTCACAACCCTTTCACTCATTTGGGACTTTCTCTCCATTCATTCTCTTCATCACTCTAACTGCCAACAGGTGCTAGACCTCCTCAGCCAATCAGACGATCACAGCTCCTCCTATGGACCAATCATCACTGATGGTCAAGTTTAAATCTGTGTCACCTGCTGTCAGTCTTTCTTGCAGATGCTCGACACATTCACTCTCTGATCTTCATCTCTGCAGTCATCTTCAAGCCCCTAGACTGCCTCACCAGATTCAAGATCTCTCCTCTAACCGTCAGGACCATAGACATATATATATAATAGACACTGTATCAACTGTAGACAGATTTTTATAAAGGGCCGCCATCTTGGTACAGTGTCATCAGAGGCAGACATTCTGGACTGATTTTTTTTTTTTTCAAACAGTTTCATTGATCTAATTCATCATATTCAAAATGTTTTTTTATAATAATATACCTATATATAATAATGTCCGTCTATCTGGTCTGAGGTTTGATAAACAAACCCTGTGAAAAAAAGCTTGACAAATGAGCAATTTATGATCACTTTTATAGTGTAAACACATCATTCCTCTACAGACGTAATGCACTGTAGGAGCAAGTGGCACTGTACCAAGATGGCCGCCCTACATACACACCGCTCTAGTGGGCGGCGGCAGTGGATCCTGTGTCTATATATATAGATGTCTATGGTCTAGACTGCTTCTCTGCTCCAACTGTTCTCAAAACTGTCACTCCCTCTACTGGCTGGTTGCAGCAGAAGCTTTTCACAAAGAGTCTGGTTCTGTTTGAGGTTTCTGCCTCAGATGCCGTTTTTCCTTGCTACTGTTGCTCTTGTGATGGGACCTGTTTACCTCAGATTAGTTGTTGGTTAAAAAACTTAAGTTAACTCAACGACTTGGAAAAAAAAACATATAAGTATAACCAATATACTGCAAACGTACCACCACCAGTGTCAAGATCCCATCAGGGCGAAATATAAAATTCTCTGATGATGAAGTCTAACTGCCAAATATACTTTGCTACATCATAATATTACAATTTTTCATTCAAGTTCTATCTATCTATCTATTTTAAAAATCTTGATCATGTGCCCAAGTCTCTCCTGCATGGTTTAAATGTCAGTTCATAACTTGAACAGATGAAGAGGTGAATATGGTTGTTTTATTTTGTCTAAATCATTAGAAAATCTAAATGTAACATCATGTTTTACAAAGTAATGTATGTTTAACACGTCACAAAAGTAGTATTATAAGTTGGAATATAACATTCACCAGACAAATCAATGTCCTCTTCAGGGTGTGACTTATCGTTGTTACCCTCAAAACTGAAGAACAAGAAAACCAACACACAAAAAAAACGATTTTCAAAAAAAGGAGACGTTCAGTGGAAAGAGAGATTGATAACTAAAAGTTGAATAGGTCCACATCAAGTTGGTCCTGGCACATCTTCAGGTGCGACGGATCCCCAAGACTTGAGTGTGACAAAAGGCAGTGTAAAAGCATCGCTTCCTGCTCCCTCTTGATAGTAATTAACTGGGCTCTCACCGCACTGTCCTGCAGCATCAACACAACTCAACGATCAGCGCACACTTCACAACAACCGCCTGCACACAGCAACCTGACCCTGGCTTTTGTCGCACGTTTCTCCGCTGCAAGGCCGAGGCTCGCACACACGAAATGTCATCACACGGCGTAATGACTCGGCGCTGGATCACTGCAGCCTGACAGATGGTTGTGTATTACACTCCACTTGTAGGTGATTCCATGTGAGACGATAAAAAACTTTTTTTTTTTTTTTTAAACGGCTGTAAATCACAGGCTTCACTCTGGAACTTTTTTTTAAAAAGTATCAAAACATGGACTTATTAACTTTTAGTGGTTTTTTAATGCGGGTCAAGAAATGGAAATAAAGTAAACAGCCAATAAAAGCATGAGTCCGTCCTTGGCACGACTCGTGACAAAAGCAGCCCTTAAATCAGCAGGAACAACTTGGCCTTGTTTGAGTGCACACGTTGGAGCAGGAACGTCACGTCCAGCCGGGACCTTCGGGACAGTGCGGCACCGTTGTTTCCATCCGTTGGTTTCCTCTCCTCTGCTGATGACCTCTGAGCCCTCCTGCTTTTCATTAACGGTGCCGCTCAACGTAAGTGCGACCCGCAGGGTTTGCGACACAGTGATGGATACAGTGAAAAAAGTCACACCAGCGCCGGTTTTTCCACACTGGCCGCATTGTGTCGGACAGGGAGGAATTCTAACGTCACCTCGGATTATATCAAAAGTTTTCGTGCTGTTCGGTAGAGAGAGAGCGAGCCACTTTTTTCCAACATACACTTATTGTTACTGGCAGTCCAGTGAGAGCTCGCTGTCTCGCGCCGACCCAAACTCCGCCTCAGCACATTTTCATTCAAACACTTCCAGTAAAAAGAGTGATTGAAAGGTTTTCTCCGGTGCCCCCGTGTCGTGCCACTTTCAGATATTGTTGTTGGCGGCACCAGCGGGTGGCGTCGTGATGGGTATCATAGCCGCCGAGCTAGAAAGCATCCACTCGATTCCCTCTGACAGCCCAGTCCTACCACGCTGAGGTGCCTTTAAGCAAGATATGAGCTTCGCATCTGCAGGAATGATGATCTAAACTGGGACCAGCTGTTGGATAGTTGCTTTGTTCGATCATGTTTGGGACCTTTAATTCAGCCCATATCATTTCAATTTATCTCCCATTATTTCTCACGTTTCAGCTTTTTTTTTATGTATTGGAGATCTCAGATTTATCATTTATTAACTTATATGTAATGGATAGGAAAGATCGTAATGTTAGCAAAAATAGTTAATAAGCCAGACTGCCAACAAAATACCTTTTGAATTTTAAGGTACAATATTATGGGCTCTTTTATTTCTTTTATACCCATACCATACAATTTTATTTATAAACACTTAAAAACCACACTCCTTGGCCACTTAGTGCTGTACAAAAGGAGATAAAAAACTAAACACAATCGATAACTTAATTAAATTCAAGAGCTTAAACCAGAAAAAAAAAACATGACATACGTAGGAAGATAAAATTATTAAAAAATGTTTATATATATAGTCAATAAAGGAGCCTGTCCAAAATTTAAATTATCAATAATAAACATTGAAAATAAAGACGGCAATTAATGTCATTATTGATGTATTTACTTGAAATAAATAAGTAAGAGGAAATGGTCATTAAAGGGCAATTGTTGATTTGAGTGTAATTTAAATAGATGTTGGACCTCTATTGTATCATCAGTATGTGTCTGTTTGTACAAAAGTCTTTTTTTATTGAAATATTTATATTAGAAAATATGCCTAAGCCCCGCCCACTGAACACGCTTCATGTATATTGACCATGAAAGTTGTGTCAATTATTTGACTAATTTTAATAACTTCAATCAGATGCTTTTCAATGACTTAAATATTTTTTTAAAAAAAGTGGTAATCTAATCTATAACTTCAACTTTAAATTTTATTTTTAGAACACAAAGTTATCTTTTTAAACCTACTATGTTAAAGAATTTGTTAATGTGTGGTTTATTTTGATTGCTTTTTTTCATTATCATTACTTAGTTATCATTACTTTTGTTGTAAATTGTTTCAATTTCTGATTGTGCTGAGGACAGTAATTATGTTCCATCCACAATATTTATTTAATTCCAGTTAAATATTAAATCAAGTTTTTCCATTTTCTCCCAATACTCCACAGCTGCAAGTTAAATGAGACATTTTTAAATGCAGTCGTCAATATGGAACTTGCGTACACCGAAAAAAGAAAAAAACAGTCCAGTTTTGCCCTCTATAATTAGCAGTAATGTCCAATAAATTTTGGCTTTAACCAGTAAACCGCATAAATCCACTTATCCCACCACAGAGTTGAACTTTCCCTCCACAGAAGAAACCTCAGCACAACATCTGCATCTTCAGTTTACGCCAAATATCTTTAAAAAGATGTTTTGTGCAGCGCAGACGTTAAGATTAATGTTGCATTTTCCATGTGATCGACGGCTCATTTTCGGAGATTCATGATGTGTTTAGCATAAAATCTTTTTTGATGATCGTAGATAAATGAAGGGACCATGACACAAGTGACAAAATGTAAGCTTTTCAAGAATTCTATAAAAAGTAAAAAAAAGCCCTGGTAAGTGTTATATATATGATAGCCCATGAGATTTACATGTATAATAATAATAATAATCGAATCTAATAATATCAGAAATAATTGTTAATCAAAAAGACATCTACAATAAATAATAATATATTTGTATTTGAAGTAATTTGTAAAAACACCAGACACAATTTCTTTGTTATTGAGGGGAGGATTTTTCCGAAGATTTCTCCTATTTTTTGTGTTGCATGTTAATGTTTAGCTTAATAGTCTCCCACTTACAAAACAATCAAATTATAACAAATGCGAAAGGGACTTGTCTGCTTGAGACCTTGGCTCCTGCAAGGGTTTGAGTGATGTTACCTGCTGTCTGTGATGATTTTCAAAAAACCTTTGTTATAGCCACAACATGCAACATCGACATTTTTTAACAAAATAAATTCAACTTAGATTATTGTTAGGGGGGAAAAAGGCTATAATACAATACATTAATAGATTAAAACTTGTTCCGAAAATGTGAAATTAAAATGAATCCGCTAACTCCATGTTGAAAATGATATTCAAATATGTATAATCCAAATTATATCTCTTCAATTACCGTATTTTCCGGAGTATACAGCATATTTTAAACGATTTAATTACGCAAAAAATGAAGGTGTGCCTTATAATCCAGTGCACCTTATAGCGCAGAAAATACGGTATAATAGAACTGGACGGGTACGTTTGATACAATCAGAAGAAAGATAAAATACATTTGTTAAGTTACGAGTCAAGAACTTTTTAAGAATGATCCAGAAGATTTCTTCTTTGATTCCCTGCTGTATCTTGAAACTGATACAAGAGTGTTAAGTGCTTTGGACCCAGAAATAGAACTGATCCATGGCCTCTAAAGACAGAAAGACTCTCAGTTTTCTGTCACGTCTCCCTTTTTCAGAGTCTCTGCTTTTACTGGCAACTCTTCTGACCAGACCAACAGACTATAAATATGACCCCTCTGATTGCCCACATCCTCGCCCCTTAAATAAATCATGGGCCTTTCAGATGGAGCGGTCCCATGGCACCTCGCAGGACAAACTGCAGTCTGTAAATGAGAGGAACCTCAGATGTTCCCGGAGACAAGCTTGTACACATGCTGGGACTCCCACTGACAACCGTCCTGCGAAGCATCCCGGGAGCAGATCCCTTTGCTGGATCGCCTCAGCGACTCTGGGAAGTGGGATGCCAAAGTGGGACCTGTCTTTCTTTGCCTGTCACCGGTCTCGCTACCAATCGCTGGACCAGAGGGAGCTGGAGCTCATCAGAACGCTGGTCTCGGTCTATTCCCCAAACGCTGTGGGTCTGGCACTCGCACAGGTGGAAAGACGGAAGAGGGTGAGTGGGTAATCACAAGGGTGTTGGCCCCGTTTTGCCCACACACAAAAAAAGCCCGTCCCACAACTATGGCACTCTCGCCCGACTCGTCATGCGCTGTGTTTTCGGACCGTCAGCTCCGGCGATGGGAAACACAGACAGGCGAGAGGAAAGACAAATACAAAAGCAAAAAAAATTGTTCCCACCGAGTTTAAAACAAACACTGAGGGCTGAAAGAGGAAAAGAAAAGTGTGCTTGGGTTACTTGGCGGCAGAAACATTTCCTTGGACAACAGAGTCGAGCAAACACCGGTTGACAAAATGTTTGGCGATGCTTGTTTACCTTGACAAACGTGCATGTTTCTGTACACATGTCAGTTCTGACCTGTAGGTGTAAAACATTTGTCAATAACATTTAGACGACCATTTTATGCAAACAGAGCAGGAACCGTCACTGAGGTTCAAACCAAAAAAACTAAGAATTTAACTAGTATATTGGAAATATGTGCGATATTTGACATTGGTGTCTTGAATTGCGATATCAATAATATTGAGATATTTTTCCCTTCACCTAAATATGTAGCCGCGTGCACGTGCATTCATGTTGGAGTAGCTCATAAGTTAGTCTTACTTCCGTGTATAGACAAAGCTACGCTAAGTCAGTGCGCATCGCCATAGCAACCGAGCCTAGCAAGCTGCGCCACACAGCTCACAGACAGACAGAGACGTAAATGACAACGAGACATAGAAGTACTAATTGAAATCTTTACAGAACGTGACACTGATTGGTCAAAGTGCGGATTAAAAAAATATATAATTTATCGCACATGTTTTCGATATGCATATTGCACGTGCCAATATCGCGATATCGATATTTGTTCGATATATCGTGCAGCCCTAAATCCAGCCAAACTCAAAGTTAGATATGTTGTTGTAAGTTACGCACGACATAGGCTAGTGTTTAGTTTGAGGGGGCAGAAAATTGGATTAGATATAAATGTCAGCATATTTCTCGATACCGTACCACTGTCGAGTTCTTTGAGTTACACTGACACCACACAGACGGAAAATTGTATTTTATTGTTTAATGATAGTTTCTTAAAGTATGAAGATGCCAGTTTTTAAGATAAGATAAAAAACAATGTCTATAATTATAGAGAGACTTCCAATAACAGTAAAACTTACATCGAAAGAAAGACATTTTCTTGAGAAAGGATAATAAATGTAGATAATTAAGAATTGATCGAGTCTCTAAAAACATTCCAGGTCAGGAGGGAGGAAACTTGTGACTTTACTGTGTGGAGTTTGTTTGTTGTCCCTGTGTTGCGTAGGTTTACTCCTGACACTCGGGTTTCCTCCCACAGTCCAAAAACATAGAGGTTGATTGGGAAATTGGGGAAATTATCCATAAGTATAAGTGTGTGTGAAAGGTTGTACGTCTTTGTGCTCCCTGTGACATACTGTCGTCCTGTCCAGGGTGTCCCCCACATCTCTCTCCTGGATAGGTTCCAAAATCCCGATAAAGTAGAAAATGAATGGATGAGTCTCCGAAAATGAAAAAGCAGAATCTGTTGCAAAAGTTTGGTAAATACATATTTTGTTCGGCCCACGACCTTCATTATTTAAATATTTTGACCCCTTGTGTGATTAGTTTGCCTCCCGTGGTCTGTTATAATAGTGTCAACTGTTGCAGTGCATCATGGGATTGGCAGTTAATAGCTTTAAGGATTTATAGCTCTGCAATATGTGTTCATAGTGGGACTTGCACTGCAATTATTCTTCTCATCAGAATATGCATTCTTTGCAACGTAAGTCGGGAAAAAATGCGAAAGATTTCCCATATAAAGGAAAAAATGGGACAAGGTCAAAAAAGACCTGTTTTTCAAACATCTCCTGCTCTGGCATACATTCACCTAGAAGCACCATTCAAACTTTTAAATGTAGATTAAAGTCCAAATAAGCAACGTGGGATTTGACTCTTTTGAAGCTTCACTATTTTTTTCCTCACAGGGCAAAGCGCAAAACCCATTGTATAGGGGGAATTGTCTAGTATATTGTGATGCAATTTCAGTTTTGAACAGTAACATGTTTAACTTTATGCAAATATAGCTATTTATATGTGAAAAAAGACATTAAATAATGAGCTTGAAGGCTCCACACAAATCACGATGCATAAAAATGAAAGTTCTCTTCACTTCAGCCTGGTCGTGTTCCCAAGACTCAGCCTTACATGGCAACCACTGACAGGTAAAGTGACAAACACTGATCAGCTATCAGAGGACCTGTAATTTGGTGGGATAAATTAAGTAGGAAGGGGATATTTTATCCTTAAATTTGAAGAGGGAAGGAAATGTGGTGAACCAGCAACCAGGCTTCGGGCAGCCAAAAAAAAAGTGGTGACGTACGCACCGAGCAAAGGCTGCTTTATGACACCATGGATTGGTGGAAAAGTTAAGTTGGTCATCGTAGATTTTTGTCTACACAACAAGTTGCTGTATGTCTAGTGGCGGCTTCAATAAAAAATAACAAAAAGTCATTTTATGCAGGAATCAAGTCGTGAGTTAAGACATTTTCTCTATCGATATGCCTTCTTTTGGTCCTGAGTCGGTCTTGTTTTCTTTACAAAAACACCTGTCCAAACAGCAGCTAGGCCAAGGGCAAGTCTCGCATGTCAGAGCTGGTGAAAGCTCCCGACAAAAATTCAGAGAGACAATTCCAAAGACGTCCAGTCGAGCGAGACAATGCACGTATGCTGGAGCGACCCCAGCTGGGCTGCTAGACCCTTAAGTTCCAGGGGGGTTGTTTGCAGACGCTCTCTGACAGACGGCGTCACAGAACAACACCTGGGCGGAGGCGGAACGCAACACTGAAATGCCACCGTCTTTGTTGAGTTTGTGGTTTCAGATGCAGCTAATCCGATCTTGACCTTGACTCCGCCGAACCTAAAACCCTCTTACAGTGGTGTGAAGGCTACAAAAGCATGTTTAAGTGATTAATTCAACAAGCTCACAACCATTAATAAAGCGGCAGGTCTCATCTGTCCAGAGTGGATTAAGCAGTCGTTTCAGGGAAGATTTACGCGACAAAGGCCAGGTGGTTCATTAGCTACCAGGGGTTTAGGTTGGTCTTTATACGGAGGAGCTCATGGGTGGTCAAGTTTCAGCCCTTACGCTTGGATTTCAGCACATACATCCTTAATCTACACTGCCTTCATCATCCCATCCAGTTCCCATCATCTGGGAGAAGCCTGAGGGACCTGGCCTTGTGTTAGCATGAGGTTTGTGTCATCGTTCAGTGAGAAATGGCAGAGAAACCGAGGCCTGAATGAGGCGGACGTCAGGCGGCGATCCAGCAGACAAAAGCTGAGTAATGACGTGGCGTCTGCACAATGACGGAGCCTGTAATCCGATCGAACCACACTTTCTTCTCAGACCCCATGAGTTTAAGACCCAGCGTCAAAAAAAATGTCGAATAAAGCCATTTTTATTTATAAACACAGTTACATGGAATAGATTTGAACTGTACATTCATCATTCAGCTTTATTTACATATTCCTGGGATTTGATGCAACTTTGCACATTTACAATCTCGTATCACTGAAAAACGAACCCCTAAACTTTATACAAACTAACTTACATACATCTCTAGCTTATAAACACTGTTCAGATTGAGTTCTATCCCTTTACACACATATACTGTGAAAGGTATTAGAAGTTCAATTTAAGCATGATTCAAGTACGACAACGACGACTTGATGAAGAAGGCAAAAAGCTTTTAGCTCTTTTACTTTCGTCCGCACTCTCACAGTCTCGTACTGTAGGTGCCCACAGAAGTCACACTTTTGTTCAGTATGCTGCGTCCAAAAGACAAATTTGATGTTGGTTTTTAATTTGATCAATGTGCTTATTTGCTTCAATTCTTTATGATTATTTATTTAATATAAATAAGCATGGTTTAGTTACTGACGGGCTTTCTCAATGCAATTGTCTCATTACAATTATAATTAATAATTCTAAAATGTTTGTTATCATAAACCCTAACCCTAAAACATTGGATTTTTTATTTTGATTGTACTCTTTATTAACAAATAAATCTGTCTAAAGCTAGTGAAAAGCTGAGCCACTGTTATCTGTCAATCAGTTATAGCTTGAGGTTGTATATTTGTATGTTTGTTTTTTTAATGTTATATCAGGACTTGTGAAGCATCTTCAATTAAATCCACTAAGCAAGTCAGGTTTGTGATGGCATCTATCCCTCTGTTAGCTCTCATTTAAAAGAATACAGGAAAAGCTACAAATTAGAGATCCCAAACACCATCTGGAGCCACAAAACTTTTGAAGGATTTGTCAGTTTTGTTGGAGTCTACCATGCTGCATTCTGAAAGTGTTGACTTTACAAAATACTGTAGGTGTTCTAGGTTAGGTAGAACTTTATTTATTCCTCAGGAGGTCTCCTTCGGGAAATTGTTTAATTCTAATATACTGAAGAAGATTGTTGGAACCTTGTTGGATAGGGAACTACGATGTACCGACACCATTTGAATGCAGCAGTGAGCTTATCAGAACCAACAGTTAACCCCTAACTTAGGAAACACAATTTAGAAGTAAAAAACCAAATAATTGAACATTCGGCTGTTGTTTAAGTTCATGGTTGCCATCCAAGGTAAGTTCAGGGGCTGAAATAAATGTAATGTGCTTTTTTATTGTATATTAATAGTATAAAACACACACAAAGCGGTTCACATTTAGATTGTACAACAATATGTTTGGGGTATTCTTCAGAAACTGATGTTTGGAAAATGTGTTGGTATTTAAACAATAATACATCTATGTTTTAGTTACTCTATATTGCTAAATGATAAACGGGTTCATGTTTTAATTAGGTCAATGAGAGTGCAGTTACTCTCCGGTTGTAAAGATGGCGCTACAATAATTAACCTTCAGCTGTAGCGAGGGATCATCTTAGATCATCCTTAGATCATCTGCACCCCTTGGAATTTTCCTGAAGGTCAATGACAAACTTCACTTTAGGAAGATAACGCATCTATTCAATCGTCGTCAATTTAGTGTGTTTTTTATAATCATGAATTCATTTTGGATCAATTATTTCTGGCCAGATATGAGCGTGGGAACACTTTCACAGTTGTCTTGGATGCAGCATCGAAACAAAACTGTAGCACAAGCGTGCGGCAAAGACTTCACTTACTGATGGAAAGTTTTTCAAATATTCTATTCGAAAATTGAAACATGACATTTCTATGGAGCCAGCAACACAATATACATATTTTAAAACAAATCATTTTGGCATTCAATGTTCAAAACTTTATTTTTAAGTAACTTGATCCGGTTTTATCTCAAAATTAGGTAAAATAAACGTAATATTATGTTTAATTTGATCCATTATTTCATTAAATATGTATCAAAATAAATATACTTTCTTTAATCCATTACCTATATTTAAAAGTGTTATTATGTTATTCAATGTTTCATCACTAATAGAAAGTTAATTGTTACATTCAAGTTGGGTTTTTAATTTGCGACAATTTCCTCAGAAGGCATCCATTATTGATATAGAATATAGATTTTAAATTCACTATTTAATGACAGAGTCATCATTTGCTGTTGAACTAATGGCGACTTTTCAGTTCTCAGTGAGACAATAAAAAATAAGCTCCACAGGGACCTATAGAATATAAGAAGAATAAAATAGCTGCACAGTAAATGAACAGAGTCTGTGTGTGAAGGAAAACAAAAGCTTAATTTTTACAGTTTGGAAAGGGAGGCGACGGCTTCTACTGAAGGAATACTGATGGATGACGACTTGACGTGATGCGTGTGACTGTACGTGCGCGTGCGTCAGGCATCACTGCAACACACACATGGAGCTGCGAGGGGGGTTGACGGTCCTGGCCACGCTGTCCTGGCTGTAGTTGACAATGTCAGCTTTCACCACACGCTGGAGAGAGAAACAAGACCTTAAAGACTGACATTTTTTTTTTTTTTTTAGAGTTCCCAAGATACTTTTTTTTTGGTACTACAGTGGGAATATTTATTCGAGCAAAAAAAACTAATATTTTGAAACGTAACTCAGAGGTTGCTTTTTGATATTCACAAATATGATCCCACATTTAACCTAAATGTGTATTTAAATACTCTTTACTTACAAATGATTTGTATTACTGTGATTGCAATATGCAGTGTTTAGGGAAAATGTTCTTAAAAGTAATATATTATTTATTCATATTAAGTCATAAGATGTGACATAAAATTGATTATTTCAGAATGTAAAGACAGGTGTATTACTCTCCAATAGAGAAACATCAGATTATTATCATTAGATTAGGTCTTTTTGTTATGTTTTTAAATTTGAAAATTATCGTTGGATTTGGATTAATTCGGGGCATAATTATAATTGTTTTATATTAATTAATTCACTATATATTTTGGATCGACTTGGATTTGTGTTTTGATGTATATTTAAAGATAAAATCCAATATCATTTTATTGTAGGTCGGTGTTTTATATCATTTTATGGCTTTGGAATACGTTTCTTTTCAGATAAATTTGTCATGACCACCCGGATAAGTGGAGGAAGTAAGCATTAGCCAAAATATAGCCAAAAAAAGGAAGAAGAAGATGGCCAAAATATTGACCTGTTGTAGAAGGTATATTCTACTACATATTCTAGTGAAGGAAGTAAACAGCAACAATATTTCTGCACTATCACCACAGCTACAAAACTACCACAGGACTATTTATCTAGGGGGGAACATACTTAAAAACTATTGCATTGAACATATTTTGCTTTGCTGGGCGTTCTCGTGTCTAACTGGGCCTTCGTCCTGAGGGTAGTTCACCAGCTCAGCCTTCACGATCCGCTGACCACACATGAACCCGGGAGAAGAAGGAAAAGAAAACAGAGGGAGAAAACAGATGACAAGAAATATGAAGTGAGCGTGGAAAAATATGAACACATGATGAGACAGTAAAAAAAAAGCAGTGAAAAGAAAAGAATGTGTTATAAACTGCTACAAAGACTAAACGACAAACACAATATAATAAATAATGATAACGTAAAGAACTGGAATCATACTATCAACACTTGTGATTGAAAAGTCAGATAAAACAGAGTTAAAGCTTCATATAGTTGTGTATTTGATGTCATCTCCGGACACGCACGACTGACAACACGGCACCTGGTTGGTTCTGATTAACGAGCTGCTGAGCTCACGTGTCGAAGTCGCTGACGGATGCTCGGTCCTGCTATCTGATCTAGGAGACAGAGGACCATGACGGAGAGGGCTGGCAGGCAGATATAATACTGTCAGGGGTCGTGACCCCCATGTTCTGCTCTCTAAACCTGACAACAGATAATGAGGCCTCGCCGGCCCCCAGGATCTACTCGGGGCGACGACCTGCTCCGCGTTTAGTTTTCTAAGCAATTCTTAAAAAATATAAACAATGAATGAAATATATTCAAGACACACCAGAAGTGTAATTATTAGCTTTTTTTAACTTGTTTGATGAGGTGAACATCAGATGCTTTAAGCATACTATGCCACCAAATGATTATCCACATCATGTCAGCAACAGATATGTTCATCACGGCTCTGATCATGGGATCAGTTGACAGCACTTAAATAAATAAATAAATAGCTAATATATACATTCAAACCAAACAACTTATAGTGAAATGATTGTGTCCCTTCTTATTGGCTATAAACTTAAAAGTTTGATAAAAGTTAGAAGTTAAATTATCTATCTATCTATCTATCTATCTAAATGCCCTTTAAACTACAAAATAAATACAGTGCATATATTTGTAATTTGTGATACAGGAGATTTGTGGTGCAGCTTTGTAGTTTACCAAAGCCGTATAATAATATTTAGACGGATTTTAACCACATAAAATTGTTTCACAATCAGTAAGTACAACCTTCACTCTCTGAAGTTGGAGACGGCAGCGTAAACAACTGACTCAATGCGAAGAGATGACATTTCAAAAAGATTGCCTGAATTTGACAACGACTGTTCTGGTTCATAACTTTTTGTGCTACTGTAGTTTAACTGATGTGATATTCAGGAAAAGTTTGAGGAAATCATGCAACAATGAGGACACCTGCAGCTTAAGTTTTTGTGAGAGTTTCTCCGACGCATCATCACACTTGGATCAGATCCAACCCATGAACTAAAACCAGGCCAACGTTCATTAACCAATATTTGAACAAAAAATTGGCACTCATAAAGTCCGCCCTCGGGCCCGTGACTGGATTTCTGTCCCTCACACCTTAAACTATAAAGCCGATGAGTAGAATTTTTTATATATACTGTATATATATATTTAAATGAGATTGTATTTTTCATCAAAATAATTGAAAAAAATTGACAAGAAATATTTAAAATAAAGTGCATTTATACATCAAATTAAACATCCTTTAAAAATGGAATTTTATCTTATTTTTCTTGTACTCTTTGATAGATCATTTTCAAACTTTACAATAAAAAGCTCTTTTTCATAGACAGTTATTCGGCTTGGCTTGACGGCACCTCATAACAGTCACGGCATCAAACGCAGCGCTCCATCAGCATATTTCCAAATTAGGATTTAATAGATTACGCGTAAATACACGTGAATAAACTTCATCCGTCAGGCAGAAATCATGGGGCAGCATGCGGCTCACAATAGAGCCTCTCACTCAGCCTGATGAGTCTGGATTAAAGCACTTTGCTTTATTGACAGAGTCATTAAGAAGAGGAACTGCCAAGAGGATGGACGGCTCCATTAGTCGCTCATTTTCACTCTGCTGGCAGTCGTGGTGTGGCTGATGGGAGAGGAGCTTGAGAATTTGGCTGACTCTTCCCTTACACGCTCTTCCCTTCTCGGGGGTCCTGACCCTACTGTGGCCCCCCGGCTCATTTAGCATCGCCCCGCCAGTGTGGCTCCAACTGACCATATCAGAGGGACGATTAATGCATCTGGGGGAGGCAACCCTGTAAATCCTACAGCTGCCACATTTGGGCATCTCCAACTTGCCAGCAACCGGCGACTCGGCTTCAGTCTAGAACGGTGCAAGATAAACCAAATAAATCAGCCAGACAAGCTCACCTTCTCACCTCTACGACGGTGTACCTTTGACCCCCGGCTTCACGCACTAATGTGGTCAATGTGGGTCTATTTACAGAAGGGCAACGTCTCAGAAAGGTAGAGTCACTGGAGGCAGACGTAACAAACTCTTGTTTACACAACAAATCCTTTACAGTGTGTGGGGGTCTCCTCTGACCTTACACACTCCTCGCGACCTGCCGAGAGTTCAGGCAACACATAGGAGGTGCGGAAGTAACTCAACACCAGAAATGTTACTGTCGATTTCTGGGGTTCAAGAAGGAATTTGATTTAGTTTTGTGGTTTATTTAGACAAGTAAATCAATTATCATAATTGAAAAAGTTATAAGAAGAACAAGAAAAGTAAATGTGACACATACAGCAAAGACTGCACTAAAAAAAATATATACAGTATATATTTTTTTATAACTGCTCAAGATTCGTCTGCTAATATATTTATTCCTCTTGAAGTTCGGGATGATTGATGATGCAATTTATAGGTATAGAAAAAATACTTTATTTTTTCACAGAACTCTTTTAAAATATATTTTTGTATATTGACAATAAGGTTATCACAACTATTTATCATCTGTATTACTTATTTACTGTGTGACAAATTAACACAATTGTATTGTAGGTACAAGGACTGATGAAAATCACGAGGTTTCAACTTTTCTTTTGTGTGGAATGAACAGATTCTCAGGGTTTTTAATCTTATATAAACCAACTGTAAAATGCTAACCATTGGTTAGTTGAACAGTAGTGCACGCAAGACTGTGGGCCAAGACATTTTTGCAAATTATTTCTTTTTTCCATACACAGCTATACGATATATAAAAGCAAAACTTGGGCAGCTAACCTGAGACTGTTCAATCTCTGCCTTGTTGAGCTTCACACCGAGAATCTCAGCAGCAATTCTTTGAAAACATAGGTAGACCTGGAGGAAGAAAAAGGGGGAAACTTGTGAAAATGAAAAATGAGAGCGAGTCAAATTGGTCCAAACCGCACTACATCAACACTTTTATTGTAATGCACAGAGTCAGCTGATACTTACAGAGTCCCCAGTCTTGGCAGACACAAACTGACTGATGAGGCCATTCTCCTGGCAGAAGCGCTGGTGTTTGTCAGCCTTCACTGTCCTCATGTGCTCCAGGTCGACTGCAACCAAAAAAAAAAAAGTCACAGTTTGACATGTGAGAAAATGTGCACGATAGACAAAGAGATTTATAGGTTGGTTACGCAGCTTGTTCTGCGCCACAGTGTGAACATAAACAGAAAGATAATTGGTTGTACATGTTCATATAGAAGGGTCTGTCTACTTGGAGGGATGCAAACATTAGCCAGCGTTCAAACACAGAATAACTCAGTTGTTATGGTCCTTTCAAAATCTGGTAGGTTTGTTCTCTAGCTTTTTTTGTTGCTCACCCCTTCACTTCAGAAACAAACTCTACCTAAAGAAGACCCTAATTCCCAGCTCACCCAGCTACAGTTCTGACACCATCCCGGTCGCCTAGACTGTGTGCGTCTTCTTACACTTTCACTTTTTAAAAGATGTTTCTGAAACCGATTCATATGACTCACAGCATCATGCAGCTTAAGTGCCATCAAATCATTATCTAGTAAAATCTAGAAATAACACCTAGATCCTTTCATTGTCAAAAGCCTTCCACACATAATCAAAGCAAATACCTTCATATTAGGGCTGAGTAAATATATTTATGAACATACATTTGTAAACTGTGGTTGCAGATATACACTGGTCCCTCATCATATTGTTTGTTTTTTAACACGATACTATATATTTTATTATACTTTACAACGCAGGAATCAGAACAAAACAAAAAACTATTTGCTATCTTGTTCACTCTGTTACAAAAAGTTGAGTTATAAGAGCAGCAGATTTACATCAACACAAACATAGAATGTGATTATGCTGTTACACGTTATTATAATGCAATCAAAATTTGAGGTACCATGATAAAATTGTACATACTGCTCCATTTAAAGGTGGGAAATTGGTAGCCACAATACTGTCTTTAAGTTGTCTATTATGCTATGCCAGCTGTGATAAGTCGGCTGGGCGGCAAAGCATTCCGGGAGTTGTTAAGGTCACGGTTACCGAGTGTAAAACCTGTGCAAAATGCGGAAAATGCTCATTATAGTTTGGGAAAGGGTTATAAAGAGTGCAAGGAGGGATTATGAAGCCTCAACATGTATTTGAATTGTAATGTTTTTGTTTGTTTTTTTCTATCCACACTTTTGCTAATAACAGTCATAAATGTGAAGAGACATGTTTGGGTCCGTGTTGGTCTGTTTATTTAACAGTAACATAATTAAAATTGATTGTGAATTCATGTTTGGGATGGGTTAAGAATAAATAAAGTAGATTCCCACCTGGCTTTTGGAAGGTTTCGTCAATGGCTTGCTATCTTAAATGCATCCAGCTAAAAGATCTAAAGACTTTTCTTCATCTCTGCGCTTTTCTAGTTGCTTTTGTAAATAAGAGTGGTTGAGTTGTTCATGGAAATGATCGATTTAGCTGCTTCTGGCTTCAATGCGACACATTCCACACAGTTAGCCTGGTTAAGTTGCACCCTGCAGCTACAAACCTTTATTTGACCTGAAGTTCACAAACCGGTCCAGCTGTAGAGAAATCCTTACAAACAATAAGTGGACGACCAAAGGACTTCAGGCTAAACTCTGGCAGAAAAGGTTGGAAAAAAAAATGTCATTGGTCGACTTTTGACAATTTTCTCTTTAATAAGGAGGAAGAAATGCGACTGTCATCTGCACCCTGATTTACCGTCTGCACATAATGACAGCACCTTCCTTTCTAGCTATTGTGACGGCGCTCCTGGTGCATTTGACTCCCGTGCAATGATACTGAGCTTTGCATCACTCTTGCCTTACCATGGGGTCATGGTGGGGTCGGGGAAAAGGGTCACCCGGGGGTCTCGCCGTTGAAAGCAATAGCGTTCCTCTTTATTTTCTGGCTTTGTGCGAGAACTCGGCCACACCTAGTATCTGGTGCGTGTGTGTCTTTGCTAGCTGGAGGTGGTCAGGCTACTGTACGGTGTTGCGTTTCTCTCGTCCCCCCGAGTTTTACTCTTTGTATGAAGTTTCATTGAGTCTGTCAAGGATTTATCCTGTTCTCATGCCCCTTAGTGCGAGTGTGTGTGTGTGTGTGTGTGTGTGTGTGGGTGGGAGGCCGTAGAAAGAAGAGGAAAAAAAAAAGGGAGTTAAGCACCTAGCAAAGGAGGAATGTAAACAGTGCACTTATAGGCTATTATTAATATCTCAAAATGGCGTGCGACCTTGAAAGGGGAACCATTACAACCGAAAATACACTAGTCAAAATTATTTGACTTGACTGCGTATTACCGCCATCATACGTGACATATAAACACAAACCTTTCAGACAAGCAGAGACACTTACTCCGGCCCAGACGGTCACGTCGCTGCCGGACAGCACGTAAACACAACTATCTCCCGTCATTAACAGCGGACGCAGCCGCCATGCTACTAGGAGTAAACACTGCTAATCCTTTGGATCCTGCACACTTGGGCAAGGCTTTCAATCATGTGTCACCGTCAGATTAGCCAACATTAACAGTGAGCGAAGGAGAAGACGGTGAAGGAGGAGAAGGAGGGAGACAAGAGGAATTACCATAACCTACAATTTAAAATGTCCCTCCCTTTCTTAAAATCTTTAGCCAAATGTATATGTATATATATATGTATTCCATACCATGTTTATAGGAAATATTAAATGATCAATCTTTCACTAAGATTATAAGATCAAATTAAAAGTTAATTTAACTTTACATTTGAGTCATTTAAGATTCTTAAAGCTCTTCAGTGTTGATCTCCTGCAGCAAAAAAGGGTATGAAAATAAGGTTTTCTAAAATATTTTACAAAATAAAGGAAATAGCTAACCTAAAATAATTTAACTCATGACATCGTCTGCTTTTTATTCTTTTTTTTTTTTTAACTGGGTAAGATAGTTTTCAAACAAGAGACACATTACAACCATTCCTTAATTGACCATAAACTTATACTTAAAATAATACTGAATATTATATTATTTCAGTATAAAATCCATCCATGTGTACAAACAAATACACATGTAATCCAATAATTACATCAAATAGATAAGCACTTTTAAAATAATTTGAATTTGAAGACGGTTGATGGGAGTTTAATTTTATTTACCCGTATTAAACAATTTCCCAAAGGAGACCTCCTGAGGGATCAATAAAGTTTTACCTTACCTTACCTTACCTTACCTTTAAATTAGAAATAGTTAATTGTCTTCTCTTGCATTGTTTGTTAAAAGAACAAGACAAACAAAGAACGTAAAATCCTAACAAAGCAAAAGCACGATCGACTGCCTCTCCCTGTATTTAAGCAACATGTGTCATCTGTCTGCTCCGGCTGAATGCAAGACTAATCCCTACATTTTAGTCTTGTGCTTCATTTTTCTCCCTAATGTACCCATTTCTACTTATCAGGTCAAAACAATCGGCCTGTGATGATCTGGTTTCCCTCCGTTTCTGTCAAAATGTACATCAGCTTAACAACTCCAAGGAAGTGACTGCAAACACGAAATAAACTGTTTAGGCCTCGGAGCACATCGAGATAGTGGAGGGGCTCATCACTCGTTGAGAGCAGTGGCCCTCCCCTCGCTCTGGTCGCCATCAGTGTTTACTTAAAAGGTCTGCCTGTCAATGCTGCGAATTACAAGATAACAGAGATTAATATCAGATGGATAAACTCTGTGTTTACTTTAAAAAATAGTTCAGTGAAGTAGGGAGCTAGAATTAATGGAAGCATGACAAACTTGGTGGAGCCTCTTGTGAGAGAATCCTCAGATGGTTATCTTGAATCAGTCAGGTATTTATTCCTTGTTGTATGCATTATCTATTTAAGTAGAGAAAACCGCCTTTCTCAAATGAACATCCTTGCAATGTCAATTTTCACTTTTTAAACTTTACCAATGCATTTAAAAGTTCCTTGTTCTAAAAGGTCTATTTTATTTCAAGTTTACAACTTTTGCATAGCTCATGTATGGATAGCAGGCGTGGAAAATCTAAACCCCAGTCATTTACTATTAAGTAAGTATTTATCATGCATTTAAAAATATAGTCATTACAGTTTGGGATATTGGAAACTCTCACTCTTATCTGGCAATGCACCTCACGCTGCCTCATACAATTCATGCCCAAAATAATACAGACAAAAGAGTAACTCAGTCTGTAACAACTGAAAAAATGTTAAGCCCCAGAATTATAATGACAGAAAATAACTAAGATATTTCCACTTTCAAAGATATTTTTATTGTTTTACCATTATTCCAAAATAACTTTTTGGACACATTTTTCATTTAAGCACCGTCATTGTCTCAAAAGTACCAGTTTTGCACCAGTATTAGATCAAATACAAATCCCATCCTTTATTATCTTGTAAAAACTGGATTGTTTTGAATGCCATAATTTGCAATTTTAAGACAATTTGTATCTGTATTATTATAGAATCTAGAAGGTTTTAACAAAATTGGAATCACGAGACACCCATTGATTCACATTGAAGATGGATAATAGATTAAAGGATATCGAATCAAAAATAGATATTTCTGTTGGATTTCGCGACTTTAATTCCTACTTTGTCAACCACTGTGTCAATTCTAATATTTAATTAATCCTTTGGAAACATGTTTTTAAGAATTTGAAGCTAAGCTAGAGGAGAAATAGTTTGGGAATTTAATTTATATATTCAAAGTTGTTTTACAGACATGGTAGGAGTGGTACTTCTTTAAAACGTGAAATACAGTAAATACTGAAATGTGACTGAAAGAGTCTCCACTATGTCCTAAAACCGATTGCCAAAGAAAAGCAATAACTCGACACCACAGAGCTTTCTAAAATCTTACACTACTTGTGTGATCGTCGGTGGGATTTTTAAATATGTGCTGTGATAACAGACACCTACGTATTCCGCTGCAACAACTCGGCTGTTGCAGACCAATTGTAATATTTTATCGAGCAAGTAACAGCGAGAGAATATGCCTGACATAACAACACTCGATTGCCGGCAGTCTCATTCTAACTAAACAGCAGTGAGGGCAGCTCGCTGGGCTCTGAGGGGTCGTATCCCATTAAGTGAAAGTTACAAGGTTGAGCCTAATCAACCCCGGGGGAGAATCTATCACTTCCAGCTCTACCTCACACTATGCATTTAAGAGCTGCTGGACTTTTCCCTTAGCGACGACAATGAACTGACACGAACTGCAAACTCGGATGAGGAGAAAAAACGTTTATTCTGTAGTATTCTACATCGAGTGTTTAAACTCAAATATGCTGACGTGTATCTGTTGGTCATTTTCATACATTAACTCAACATAAACATGTCTCTGGAAACTCCATTTCACCATTTTCATGATGTAAAATGTCATCATTCATGACCACATTATAAAAAGATTTAATGAAAATACAAACTGAAAACAAGAAATCATCAAGGAGAAATACAGTTTTAGTATTACCTATAGTCATGTTTTACTTTATTGTCTTTGATTTGGAACATAGTAAGTGAGGATGGTATTACAGAACCTAAGACTAAATGGGTTTTTCAGCAGTGCGTGTTGAAAAAGGACCGTAGAAATATCAATCCTAGATAGATGAAGGCACTTGAAAAAATTCTACCTCCAAGATAATGAAAGTTAACAATACATTTAAAATACACGTAATTAAACAACCAATTTTAAGAAAAATAAACTTTCATGAAACAAGTACCCAATTGGGATTAATCTGTAACATTAACAGGACATAATAATGCATTTCTAAAGCTTTATAGAAAGAGCGATTCACCAAAATAAAACATTTGGTATTAACTGAAAATGACATTACCAGGGGAAAAGAAAAGTCTAAAACCCTGAAAGAACATATTATTCTAGGATTTAGTGCCATTGGATTTACGACTTTAACAGTCCTTACCTCACTAAAACTAAGGCATTGCAAATGCATGAAATTTAAAATTAGGGATCAAAGAAATGCATCATCAAAATTAAAATATTTATTTAGCACTGACATTTATCATAACAGAGGTTTGTGCTGTGTTTTTACTGCGGTGAGTCACATTTTTGTTTCATGTAGAACACTTTGTAACTCCAGTGAATTTGACTAATGCCTCATGAATTGATGTATTATTACTGTTGTTAATCATATGATTAGTTTTGTTATTATTTCTACAATTAAATTAAATGTCAAGTCATCAAAAAATGTTCTAAAAAGCCTGTTACTGAATTGCACGCTTATAGTTGTAACAATATTTTCTCTGTAGGCCGACAAAATAACAGTAAAAAAACTGTGAGCTTCTCCATCCAAACATAGTTATCTGCAGCCATCCAGCCTGGTACGACTGGTGGGCTTTTTTTCATTAATTCAATATATCTACATCCTTTAAAAATACAGTGTTATTTGCAGAAAGAAATGTAGGTGGTACTGAAAGCTATTTAATTTATCCTGTTGAATTATTTTATTTCTGAAAATGACCATTTCAGTCTCAAAACTAGATTAAGATATAATATTTCTGTTGTGCTGTGTCCATACATTGAGTAAGTCGTTATAAGCATTATCATTGCTATATTTATAATCACTTTAAGTCAACCACTTATAATAACAAACCGTCATAACGTCGTATATAAAGCCTTATAATGGCAATATAATTATCATTTTATTTTAGAATAGTGTGAATTATAATTGCACAAAAGGATTCACAGAAAGTGATGCAGATTCATCAGCGTTCAGTCATTTTCAAAACAAAAAATCCAATATAACAACCTGTATTTTAATAGGGCTCATAAAAATTGTGAGGAATTTCTCAAGTGGCCAGAGACAGTTGAATTGCTGTTCGTAGCCTCATGTTGTCGAGGTGAGCGAGGCCTTCTGCGGGACTCCTGAGGGAATCCTGACAGAGACAGAGCACTCTTTGTGCCTCGGCGCCCCTGCTCCGGTGGCCTGAAACGGGCCGGGAGCGTCGGGGGACTCGCTTTCCACTAGGTCAGAAGTGTTCTGTCGACAGCTCATTGATCACAGCTCATCTTGTCACTTGATCGTTTTTCATGAGACGATGTGTGGACGCGCACACGTGCAAGGAGACATACATTCACACTTTTAGTCGGAATAAGATACTCCACAGGCAGTGAGAGAAACGTTCGGGTCTTCCTCTTGCCAGTTTAAGTTGTCCAGTGGTAGCAGAAGACCAAGGGCCGTCACGCGGGGCGAGGCCCTCGCTGGACCCGGGTTTACGGCCTCACAGGACTCATGAATGTGAACAAAAGGCCCAGTTCTGAACCCGACCGCACAAGACGCTGCCCGGGGTTTCACTGGCCATGTCCACCTAGCTCTCCTGTCGCTGTTAAACTAAGTGGACTTTTATGGGCTCGCAGTAACACAAGCCTGTGTGAGCTGGCATCGTAACCAGGACCAATAATAATTATGGAGCACAAGGGATCACTTATGATTGCATCCTTACGAACGGAGTCATCATTATAAGGTTTGCTGACGTTAAAAAAAATGAACATATAAACCTGATCGTTGACCCATCACTTCAGCTAAAGCCATGCAGCAGATATATAACAAATATACACACATTTTCAAAAGTCAAAACCACAATCCCATTCATCACTCCCAAAAAAAAAGGAGATGAAGGAAATACGACTGAAGAAACGTTACTTTACGTCCGAATTACCTCTGTGGTTCCAGATCAAACGGTTGTTCACCCAACCCTGTGTCAGCACCTCTCTGTTCCAGAATTCCTCCATATCAATGTTGTGGAGAAGCGAGGGAATAAAGTACAGCCTGAGCATGATGAGGGTTCCAGGCTCAGACTCAGGTCAGGTGGCTTTAGCTGCGCCGCGAAAATTAAATGGCCCGCGACTTGCCACACAAGAAGCTATCCGAAGACTGATCATCGACTGCATGTGCAACAATATTTGCTTTATGGATGGCGACGTGAACGAGGTCTCACTATGTTTCAACAGGTTTGGGAGTGAAGAGAAGAATAGATGCTGGGGCGGAGCGAGGGAAAACATTTAGTACTAATAAATCATATCACTAATTAAAGTAGTTCGAGCCGCACGATTAACTTAAGGGATTCTCAAAAAAAAGTAAGTTAAGTTAAGTTTACGCTTGTGGAAAATGTGTCAAATACGTCCATGATGACCCCCCATCTGAAGAGGAATACGGAAACCTTAGATTTGTTGTAAGCCATAAACATTCCAGGTCTTCATTCAACCGTGCACGACGTCTTACTGGGTCTTTATTTTGTATATATAACGTTTTACAACGTCGACCCGTGGTTAGGTGGCCCACAGCGCAACATGGACACTGCTGACGTGTTCGTCTCCTCTATCTGGGGAGGGGTGAGGTTGTCGGTGTAGGAGTACTGGGCTTTTGTCCCACCACATGTCTATTGTGGCTAAACCTTTCCCCCGGGGGCAATTAGGACCTTTTAGTTTGTTGTAAGAGGACCTAAGTATGAGAGGGTCGAGCCAGCAAAAACATTTTTGAGCTAAACCAAAAACAGAAGTGTATTGAGCTCCACCGGCGCTCCTGGACTTCTGAGCATCTCTCTATTAAGAAATGTGCAGGCGTACACTGAACAGACAGGAACTGTGGCAGCTTTACAGGGGCGAGCATGGTGACGGGTGTGAGAGAGGAGGGGAAAAGGGGAGACCTCGACTTTACCTGAGCCTTCGCCAAGATGGCAAACAACTCCAAACCAAAAAATGTTGGTGGTAACAACATGATTCGCAAGAAAATCTCGATTTGCCGGAGAGAAAGTTGTGTGTATTGATGGATGTGATAAGTAAAGGCAGACCTTTACAATGTGTCACCGCTCAAGAAAATTCACAGGCACACGGACTTAACATGAAGCCAAAAATAAGACCGTGGTAGTGGTGGACGTGTTTAAAGGGTTGTATATTTAAAGTAACTTGTTAACAGAAGAGAATGTTTAAAAAGTTCCAATCAAGTATTCTGCACATTTCTAAGTAGATAAGAGACAGCAGAGAGGGAAGGCAGATGAGCCATAACCATGCAAATCCTTTCAGTCGGGACATTATCTCCGTGCAAAAGGAACGCTTCCCATAGCAGGCTTGAGTGGATCAGCAGCAGAATCATGCAAGATCCACCGAGTATAGTCCATGAGTGATGAGGAGGGGTTAAGAGAACTGAACCCATTTAAGTCACCCAAATACGGGCCGTGCAAGCCTGTGATGGATGTTCCTCTGGGAGACAAAGCTAGCAACGGGAAGGCCAATGGGTGGGGAGCAAGCAAGGGTCCTGCTATCCCTGCTCAATAAAAACAAATTGATTTGATAAATGAAACAGACTTTCTGTCTGCAGGGAGACATGTGCACTTTTTTGAGGTATCAAAGGATTTAGATGATAGAAAATCTTACGACAAACACTGCGCAAAATTATGAAAGTAAAATGTAAAACACAATCACCCTGGAAATAATGATGCTGATGAAACATGGTTTGTTCTCCTGTGGGATCTATTCCCCGGCTAGGATCAGGGCATTTGTGCAAAGTGGCGGTCCTGTATGGAAGGGTACCATGAAGACCCTGAGGTGATCAGTTGGATTAAGTTCTAGAAAATACCATCATCATGCAGGAACTGGTTATAAACTGCAGCAAGATACAGAAATGTCATGCTTCAGAAAGAATCCAGGATCAACTGCACCAGTTTATGGTCAATCTGAGGAGTTCATCACAGTATGCACGGCATTTTAGAACATCGTCGAGTCTACAAGTAAGGTACAAGTTTTTGGGGAAGCCTTCGTCATTTTCTAAACGTAACAGACTTACAACAAATCTATCTAAAGAAACCGACTCAGAAAAACCTTTTTCCGATCGAACACCCTCAGGCTTAAAAATAAAGTAGTAAATAAATGTATCTTTTAATTTATCTGGTTTTGGAACCAGCACTCAGCCTTGTAATTTCCATGTTAATTTAAAGATTTGTTTTAGTTACACTCTTCGGTCATCTTTCTTTATTTAGTTAAGGAAAAAAAAAGGTTTAATTACTGTTATTATGTTATCTTATTATCTTATTATATTAGTATTACACTTATCTCAATTGATTTCTTTATAGTTTTTTTTTAGTTTTTTATCACCATAGAATAATCCTGTGTTGTAGAGAAGTACTGCACAACATACACCAACGGAACTAGCTAAATTCAGTTGACTCATCGCAGAGGAACAAACTAAATGCTGTGATGAGAAGATACACAATCTAAGCATGGGCTACTAACGTATGCATCGGGTAGTAGTAATGAAACAGCTTACACAACTGTAACACAGTATAAAACACCACCAAAGAGTTGTTTGATTCAGAGAGAAGTTGCACATTGACAAAAGAACATTGCTTTAAGTTTAGCCCACTAAAGCCTCGGTGACTTTCTACCATCTCAGATTTCTGTTTTCATTTGAGTTCACAGCCACAGTTAGACTGCATTATGCATCCCTACATTGATTTAGACAAATGACAGAGGTTTTCCTAAAACCTGATATACCTTACTCTGAGACCTGAGGATGTGTTAAAATGTATACCGTGTCTGGTTATTAGTTTAAATCAAATATCCTTTCCTTGTGTCCCTTACAAGGTTGGAGTGAAAGTATTAAATTTACCATCGAAAAAATGCTTCCGACAGCAAAACCCCCAAGTACTGATTAACTGTATCTGTCATTTCTTCCAAAATCCCAACCACAATCCAAGTTTATAATGTGGGCCCATAGAAAATCACTGGTTCACAATATGGGTATCTGCTATAGTAAAGTAGTAGTTCTATTGTGATGTTTTCTATTATTTGGAGAGTGTGTGACGGTTAGGAACCACACCCAATATACTTTTTATTATTATCAAAATATAGATATTTTACATCCGTTAACATTTACATCAGCTATGGTGGAAAGTGCTGAAGTCAATCCCCATTTTAGAATGCATCATCTTGTTTAAATCATATTAGTGACAGCCTTACAGACAGTCTATAATACCATAAAACATTGTTCAAAATCATTACTTCCAGAAAAAGTATAATAAACTAGAAAAACATAAATTGAGAGAAACGCTCTGGTTTGTTACAAATGGTCAATAAAGTAGTGAAGAGGGACTATATTATAATTAAGAAACATTCATATTTAAAGACTTTTGATGGACCTGTGATGGACCTTCATGGTGCAGGAGCTGCCAGGGCAGCTTTCTCTATAGAGCATTAGACTTGGCTGCACTGTAATAAACAGTTTTCATGTGTTTAGACAGACCAAGAGGTTTGAATTCTTCCATTCCCTGTGTGTTCCTAGAAGCGACGCAAGTGTGTGGTTTCACATTCGGTTGTTCCTCTGAAGGTCTGTCTGTGTGAATAAATGAACACATAAATAATTGTGCGTGCAGATGTGTGCCCTCAATAAAAAACTTTCACTGGCTTCCTCCCTGAATTGTTACAAGTGGGGCAATTATTAAACACAAGGCTCCGGGCAGCATATCAAGGGTAAGCGGGTGCAGTGTTTAACAAGCACACTTAACCCTCGCCGGCCATGCTAAGCTCAAGAAAGGAAAGGTTGTTCTCCAGCGGTGACATGTCACAGGAGGGCAGTTAGGCCAGGGCAAGCCGAGGAAGGGACCGCTTCATTAATGAACCCCGCTTGTCCGCAGGCTCCACTGTGCAAATCGAACCCACATATGGCTTTTTTTCAGTAAATTCAATCTGAATATAAAACAAGGCATGATTTATAAGCAACGGTCTCTACGGATTTGAGCCTGAATGTTGACTCCCATTTTGAGAGGAACAGTTGATTTAAAATAATAAAAAATAGCTGCTGCTGCTAGCTTAGCTCATAAAAATAACATTGGACTCGTAGTGTGTACCCATGCTGTGAACCAAGACGTTTTTTTGACTTTGGGATATTTTCTAAAGCTGCTTAAAATGTCAGCACTTCACTTTCGATTGTTATAAACATGTCACATTGCATTGGCCTACTGGAGACTATTTTATTACATAGTGAACCATGTTTTTCTACCCTTTATCAAATTACATTGTTCTCTAGCTTGGATTGAAAATTCACCTCAACAACATCTAGAAATTAAAAATTACGTGAGGCAAAACTAAACATAACAATTTGTTTGAGGAAGAAACCTTTGGTTAGAAAATGCTTTACGCTTTTGGCAGTTACAGTTGTACACCTCATTCAACCATTATATTTCAACATCTTGTGACTGGTGCCATATGAATGTTTTATTTGATAGCATCTCTTATTAACCATAATTAAAATCAGAATGTTTGATCCCTCGTGTGAAACTACCTTGAAAAACTAGAAGTTAAAATGTCAAAAAATCCTGTTTATCTTTTAAGTAATTAATGTAGCAAAGGTAAAATATCTCGAAAAAGGTTTCTTCACTTGGGCTATCATAACGATATTCTATTTTTTTTAACCTTTTTCTGAGATATTATCTGTCTATTACATGCGCTTCAATTGCTAGCATCCTATTTCTCTTTTTTTTTTTTAAGAAATTGTCCCATAGCTCCGTAGTTTCCTGCATTTTGTGGCTCTAGGCAAAAAAGTCTTAAGATATTTAGGGTATTTACAATACTAAAACTAATATATCAGTTTCCACGTTAGGTTGTTTCCAAAAGTAATTATTGACCGTCACAAACAGACCAATTATATTTCCCGGTTAAAAGTTGTTGTTCACATGTTGTAACAGGAAAAAGACAAAGCTATTTCTCATGAATAAAAATATATTCTAGCTCAGTCAATGAACGATTGAAGCTATATTATGGTATTTAAGAGATCCTGGTTGACCGAAAAAGGGTAATCACAAGATAATCAATGCATCCAAAGAGTCGAGGCGAACTCTTTTACTGAAAAGTGGAGTCCATGGAAGGGTTCAAGAATCCATAAAGTCTGGCAGAGTAATTGATAGCTCCTAGAGGGGCAATATGTGTGGGATTTTGTTTTTCTTTTTTTCAGCCTGTAGGAGCAGAAATAACACATGAGCCATTTTGAGAAATGGAGCTATTAGACAGAGCCTGACAGTGGGATGTGCACCTCTTACACATTACAGTATACACACTCACACGAACACCCACACCTAGCCTAAATACTGAGGCGCCCACGGCTAAAGCCGGAGCATTAGAAATTAAAATGAATGCCAAGAGTGGAGAATCTGCTTCAGACAGGAGAATTAAACCATGACCTTTGGTTCGAGGTTAAATAACATTTCTGAGAGCTTCCTGTGAGCAGGCACCACTCTGTTCACCATTTATCATCACGCGAGAAGGTGGATGGTCACCATAACACACACGCCGATGCCTCACTTGACAATAACACGGCTCTAGCCAGGACTCTGTCAAGAGGATGTTTAAAAATAGACGTTGTTATTACTCTTTATTTTTGGGTGAGAGCAGACTGATAGGAGGGTATCTGTCTGGTTAGCATCGGCTTTGTATGGTCAACCCGACCAATGACTCAAAAAGTAAGAACTGGTCCTGGGAGGAGAAGGATAGTGACTGCAAGTAGATAAGCTGTGCACTGGGTCCGCTGTCCCGAGGATCTTAAATCAACATCAGTGACGCCCCAGAGTTCACAAACATCAGCATTCCCATCGCCTTGAAAAACCTCATCTCCTTATCGACACAGATCAGTTATCTGGCGGTCGTGAAGAAACGTCAGCTCACTTCAAACACTCACTCCTCCACAGCCAAACACAGACACGCAGAACCAAATATGCCGGAGGTTCACAAGTATAGAAAAATGGTGCAGAACATGCGAGCGCACCTTGTTTTATATACAGGAACTTGACAAAAGTGAAGAAGGTTATTTGAACTCAACTGCAGACCAAAACAGTCCACACCGTTCATAATTCTTGTAGTCCAGACCTGGACCAGTCGATGCCTGGCTCCTCTCAGAAGTTGTGTTCAACAAGAGTATCTTTTAAATGTGTTCTACGTGTATATCAAAAATCTGTAGAAATTGTTACAGATTTTTCTAAAAACATTTTTCAAAAGCTACGAACATTCAATTAAGTTCTTCAGTGGTATAAGTAAAATAAAAGGAAAAAAGGTTTAAAAAGAGAGCACTATAGACTCTGGGTTTAGTCTATTTTCTGTTACAGAAAGTATGATTCTTACTGTTCATTCTTGGAGGTACAATACATCTTAATCATTGTGTTTGTTCTCCATCAGCAACACTCCAATCAAATTAATTTTTCTAAACACCAGTTGTACTCTTATAAGAACTACTTGTATATTTTCTACATCTATAATCTTTTTTTGTTATCTCATTTTTAAATTTTCATAGAAAACTTGGCTTGAAACTGCATCAAAATGAACATTCATCTACTTTGATTTCTGTGGGCCTCATGAAATTATTTGGCAGACCAGATTTGCCCCCCAGGTCTTTGAGTTTGAAACAGGTGCATTAAAGTGTAAAGAACCAATTCAATTCTGGAATTAAAACACACAAGATATTGTGTTGGATGTATGCGTCACTTTTTCGACCAACGTGCAACGACTTTTCTGATCAACAAGGAGATATTATGCTTTTTATTCTACTTTGTATCTGCAGTATTATCAGTATTAAGATACCAATATTGGAGAGTTAAAGAAATATATTATAAATTTATTAAGGATTTGGTTTGAAAGAATTAGCCTTGACACTGCTTGGTTAAAAGGCAACTAATGTGAAAATCAAACTCTCCTCACTTACTAACATGTTTTAAATGTTAAAGTCTTCCTCTCCAAGATGCAGTAAATTGCTCATCATGACGATGTTTTGAACTTACTTACTTTACTTTATAAAGTTCTCCCGCGTATGAAATCTCAGCGAACGAGAGGTTATGAAAGCGGAGTCCATTATAACGTAATAATGCCAGTTTTAATCATGATGGGTTTGTTTATACAACAAGAGGTGGCGACTTCTGTGATTGATGATACGTGGTGACAAACATTGAGATTGACATACAGACACTGTATGCCATACTGATGAGTACAATAGAGGTCCAAGATCTATTTAAGACACACTTAAATCAACACATTAGTTGAACTTTAACCAAATCTGATTGGACTGCAGAACCAGTGACGGTGCACATATTAAAACAAAAAATAGCAATGAATGAAAAATGTGTTAATACATATTTGTGTCAAAGTGAAAAAACATATTTTCATTGTAAAATGAAAATGAAAAAAAAAACTGCACAATGGGATAAGAATGTGACCTTTAAACTTGTGACGTTTCATACTCACTTTTGTTTCCTATCAAGGAGATGACCGGCTGGACGTCACACTCCTCGTTGGCCTTCTTCACCATACTGAACCAATCCTCCAGGTTTTCAAAGCTCTGGAAGTTGGTGATGTCATACACCAGTAGAACACCCTATGGGGCAAAAAAAAAAAGAAGGTCAACATTCTTGCTGTCGTCTACCACCTTCATTGTGTTTGTCTTCATTTATTCATAACAATGGTCTGAATGATTGGGACCGAGACATTCTATGGATAAAAATACAGTACTCATCGTTGCAAAAACCTCCTCAAAAAGAGGTTTCAAAATAGTGCTGTAGCAAGGGGAAACTTTTTTACAGAACGAGGGAAGACAATCCCATCTCTACTTGGGTTTGGTTTGGCTAATAATAGCAACGAACACATTCAAATCTGAGGACATCACCAACAACACATGTCTGTTAATGGTTTACTCTTCATCTGTTTGGCACAACTGCCTAGAAAAACCGTTTATACTTGTTTTCCTCCAGATGAAGCCAGGATTTGAATGAAAAGAATGTCCCTGAAAGGTTCTTTTTCAATCATAAAAAAGACATGTCAGCCTTTGTGGAAGTCCTGATCAAGTCAGTCAGTCCTAAACTATCAAAAGTTGAGTTGATATCTGCCTGCTACTTCCATTCCCCCATAGGTAACTCCATTGAGATGTAGTGGATTTGATGTTGATAACAAAATGATCATCTCTGTCCGAAATAACATTAAAATAATTCTATTAGCGATCCAATGTTAATCATCATCAGGAGCATGACACGCATGTTGTAGCTTAATCAAAGACAGGAGTTTCAGATAGTCCCCTTCAAGGTAGAAACAATCATCTCTGCTCTTCCTATTTACAGCTTGAAATATAAACAACAAGTACATCTGTACAAAAGTACATAAGGTTTAATAGATGAGCATTATAACCAAACCTTTCTAAATACCATTTAAAATGTTTATCTGCGGATACCGTAAGCATTTTGCCGATACAGCGGGACTGATTCAATATATTTCGATATATTACAATACTGTAGAAACAATGATATATTTGTAGTATTGCACTCAACTCTGGTGTTGCAGAATTTACAGACCACACAACTCTCAAAAAAAGGTCCAACTGCTTTAGTTTGTTTTGAAACTAAAATATATCCAGACAGCAACTTTAAAGATGCTGCAGGAGCCGACTGTATCCTCTCGTCCTCAGTCATCGGCGGGATCTCATCGGATTTCATTTTTGCGGAGGATAATGATTGCTGCCATTTAGTTGCCAAAAAGGCGTAATATTTGCATTTTAACTGTAAATAAAACAATTTAAAACTGTAAAATCTCATTTTAAATCAATTGTTGCTTTTGAATATACATACACTATTTCAGAAAAATATATTCACACCAATACTAATAACACAGAGTAATACAGCTACAAATACACTGATGCACATGAGAAAATATGTCTGAAGTACAAAATGTATATGTATCTGATTTTTAAGTTTATCCATAAGATTTGTAAAATGTGATCCTCTCTTATCATACTTTTTGGCATGTCCTAAAAATATATATATTAAACCGAGATTGCATTTTACAAATTATTTCACATCCTAATCACAATCAAATAAGTCTTAGCATATTAGTACAAGTATATTTCAATTATGTTATCCTGAATGGTCAGGACTAACAATGGCTACATGCATGATTTTGAGGAGGAAACCCGCCCTAAGAGGGACTCCCCTCCTGTTGAATAAAAGAAAACAGCAGGTGGCACTGCTCCTCTGTTTGATACAAAGCCGTAAGAGATTCGTATAATTAAAGAATGTGAGATACAAGATCTGTTTTAACCGCCAGGTTGTGGTAGACATGAAAGGTGAACGCAGGTCATCTGCTATCGGAGCTGATGAATGAAAGATGCCAGCCTGCAGACACTTCCCTCCTCCTGGTGAAATCCTGCACATTGTCTGCTGCACAGGAATATTCAGCAGACAGCAGCAGAGTTTGAGCAAAGTCTAGATTTACTCATAAATTCATCGGAAAGTAAACACAGATAAAAACAGCAGTTAGAATTATCTAGCAAAGCAGGCATCTTTCCTTGAGAGTTATCATAGTGAATGTTTACCAAAGTTAAAGGCTGTAAATGCTGCAACATGGTGTCTGTTTACTTAGAGTGGAGCAGACACTCGCTGTCACAACATGCAGGCTCGGTGACGACAGCTCACGCCTCACACAAAAAACCTACATCTGCCCGAACAGCTATGATTGATTATGGGACGCGGAGGGTCGAACAAAAGGTGTGAACTTTTTTTAAGCAGCTCCGAAGATGCGAGAGTTTAGTAATTTGTTAAATTTGTACTAATGTATTTCAGTCAAATGCACGAAAGAGAATGTATTGTCAATGACTCATTAAATATTCTGTAATACCGCCTATATAACAAAATAGGATACAGGGTTGTTGCAGTGTTCATTAAATGTATGCTTTAATTTGGGGTTAATTGTTAATAATTCAATGAAGTCACAATTAGTATTTTTTTTATAGCACGAGTCTAATTTGAATCTCTATCTCTGAACAACGGTCAGTCACAACTGAAGCAGACATTGTTTGGTTTGTTAATGATATAATACCTGTTTATTGATGTGTTAACTTACAGATTTCTGTATAGACTTGGTGTTATATTGTTGATCTCTAGTGATCAAGACAAAAGAAAATATCATTATTCAGCCCTGCTGGTGGAAACTAAAGGTTGCAGGAAACTGTTGGAGTTAAAATACTGCAAAATGTAAATGAGTCAAACTGCATCTGGTCAAGTATGCTATAAACAATACATTACTTTATGAATAGATCTTTTTTCTTACAAATTAATCTTGCAATCAGTCACAATAATTCATTTAAATGAAATTAAAAACTTAAATTGAAGGATTTTCGAGGAACATTTTATTGAAATTAAATATATATATATATATATATATAACTTTATCAAATAACTAGATCAATCTTTTATTTTTTATTTGTTATATATATATGTATATATATATATATATATTTGAGCACCACAGAGTAGCATTTAACACTTTTCCCTAAAGCTGTGAGGAGAGAGCAAGAACCGGACCATTGTTCACTAAACTCACTGGTTCCTTTTTTTTCATGCAGCATGTTTAGAACAAGCCACCACAACTGCATCGGTTTCTCATAACATCTGGAACTAAATTTGTGTAGCAACTTTGAACAAAACTTGAAAAGTCCTTTGCAGTTCAAAACACACAAAACAAAAAAAGATTAACTTACGTAAAGCAAGATTGACAAGACTTAAAGGTGGTAAAAATGAGAGAATGGGGAAGAGTGTAATAAAGTTAAAATCACAAAAAGATTTTGATAATTCTGGTTTGTTTGTATATGCATAAATATATCTGTGTTCAACAAATGATTGGAAGAAATACAGAAACAAACATCACAACATAATCTCTTTTACTGATAGTGGACAATCTCATAGCTACTTCAGTAATATACCAACTTACCCATTTAAAAATATCTTCTGACTATCATCATGAAATTTAATTCTTGTCTCCGGGTCTAACCTAATTTAAATGTATTTGCGGATAAACATGTTTATGTTTGAAAAAAATATATAATTCAACGTTTAAGACATACTTTTTTTTACTTGACTTTAATGTTAAAATTGTAAAGTATACACATAATTAAATCTCATAATAACTAATCAATAGTTAACTTTACATAAAACCAGAACTCATTTTTAAATTATTATTAGGAAATAGTTTGCTGGCCTTCTGTAATAAATAAAAATATTTTCTATGGACCTGATTTTAACAACCACTAATCTAAGGATATAATAATAGAAACATCTCAATATAAATTAATTTGTAGAAATAACAGTTTTATCATATCAAACATGTTATTATCAAACATTGAATGTATATCACCGACGAAAACCGGCAAATTCCGATCAATCTTCAATGATTTGGCTCAAGACATCAACGTTCTTTTGACCTCCAACACCAGCCAAGAATTCAAATGTCCGTTTATTATGATACGGCTCCAGTGAGAGGAAGTGGCGGGTTCTGAATGAAGCTGCAGATCCTGTAATAATAAGCCTGACCCGAGTCACAGATACTGTTCTGTTCGGGGAGTGGAAACTAATGCTTCCTGTGATCCACTTTACCTTTGCACTTTTCTGACACATGACAACTGTACACCAACGGATTACAGGGTAAAAAATGAAAATAATTTGAAACAATTGTATTTTAAATAGCATCATTGAAAGGGAGAGTGGACTTACATGAGCTCCGTAAACGTATTTATCCAGCATCTTCCCTCCTAAAGTCTGACCTCCGATGTCCCACACTTGCAAGGTCACGTTCAGATTTCCTGAGAAAAGAAGCAAAAGTAATTTTAGGTCGAACAGACATGTATTTTTTCAGTTTTTTTGAATGCATGCAAGTGTAATTTGGAACCAATTATACGTTCCTATTTAAAGATACACTTGGGACCATGTAGATCTGCAAAGTAAACCCTTGAGCACAAAATTATGTTCATAATAACTACCGAATCCATGATATTTAGGGTTGCTTTCCCGTCAATCCTCAAGGCAGGGACACCCTGGAAAGGCCACAAGTCTAACTGAGGGTTGATGAAACACTCGCCCTAAATTCCCAGATAAGGACTGTGGGCCGTATGCATCAACGACAACGTCAACAATTATAGAGACTTTAAATGACAAAACAATTTCCCAAAAGCAAGTTAATGTATATATAATCTAATCTCATAATAATAACAATCAGACTAATTTTGTGTTCTGTTAAAAATACCTTTTGTTGGCCCACGACCATGATCACTAAAACATTTTGACCCCTCCTGTGAGAGTCTGACATCCCTTTGATAGAGTGAGCAGGTAAACTTAATATATTTTAATTACAAATTAAACTGATTTATTATACAAATATATGAAAAAGATAACTTCATAATTAAAAATATACATTTTAAAAGATAAAAAGACCATATCAATAAAGACATAAAGAGATTTAGATGCATATACGAGTCGTGATGTAAGGATTTCTCCGTGGACACGGGAAGATGGTCCTTTTGTTTCTACAAGCGAGAGGAGGAAACGCTGAGGTTCACAGTCTCTTCATCCAGACTATACAATGTCAGTGTGAAGCTGCATCGAGGAGTGCGATGAATAACTGTTCTTTGGTGGCATAAAGAGTCATCTCCACCCATCCACCGCACTTTATTTATGTTTCACAGTTTCAGGCTGACTAAACATTACGGCCGTTTGTTCTGCACATGCCGCTGCAGAGAAAGTAAGAATCCGCTAAAGATGGAGGATATGGTCCCTCGTCATAAAGAAAGATGCCTCGACCAGAATTCTTTTTGGTTCACAGATGTTAAATTAAGATAAACCCACCTATTTTCCAATATTACAGATAGAAATAAACCAAGGAATTAGATTAGAAAAAGTAGCAGGTTGCGGACATAATATAAATTATTTTTATAATGATAAAATTAAATAAAAAAGGCGTTTAATTATGAATGCTTTAGCAAACAAGATCATATGTCAAAGATCAACATTGCTGAGTAAGTATTTGAAATTATAGTATTGAATGTGGACACATATTGTAATTTAAAAAAGAAATTGGGGGGAAATTAAGACGTATTTTAAATAAAGCAAATTATGACCATAATATATTTTTTAATAATAATGTAAATTAAATAAAGTAAGTTGAAAAATGGTTAACATTAAAATAAAAATTAAATTAAGCAATCCAAAAAATTAAGAAAAACAATGAGGAATATCATTTTATACATTTTTGAGAGTTGTGTTTTTGATAATACGATTTAAAAAAACAAAGTGATATATAGTGATATATTTTGGCTTTGTGGTGAGAAACCCTTGTTACAGAAAATTGGAAATTAGTCATTGCATTTTTGAAAAGTCCATCTCGGACCGAACCCTTTCCCCTCCTGCAGCTCCCGGCTGTGGCAGTGACATCTGGAAGAGGTATTGTTATAAAACGCGTGCACACAGAGGGAGCTGTTGTGAGCCCGTCGGCCTCGGCTCACCTCTCCCCACGTTGGAAAATGTACATTAAGTTTGACAAGCCGGGCCTTCATGGTGAGAGAGAGACTCTGGCTATATAGGCTACTCCCCCCCAGCTGCATAAGACCCTTATTGCCCCACTGAGACACAAGGAGCCACACAATCTCCCCGATACAAGACAGGGTGGGGGTCCTAACGAAGTTTGGGACCACCCAGCGCGCATGGCCAGCCTCCTCTTCATCAGCTCATCAACACCCAATTCCCCCTGAAAACGCTCCATTTAACAAGTCGTGCTGAACTCGCCATTTTTTTTTTGCCTCTGCGATGATGCATTCGCTTAAATTCGTAGAAAAATATACAGTCCAACAATCCAATTAACTGTAATCATTTTAGGAAAGGAACTTACTGGAAAGAGACGCCACAGGATTAGCAGCATTTGTCGGACTTCGTATGAGGGGGCTCAGCTCGGCTTATGGTTGGCTCTCTTTACTCCACCGCAACATTTTTGTATGGTTAGTCCTCCAAGTTTTAAAACTTAAATTGAAAGAAAATAAAAATACCATGCTGGCCAGCTCTCTAATCAGCAGACCTTCAACTTAGTGCACTTTAGTTGCCCCTGCTTGGTGTTTTTATGAAAGAATAGCTGCCAATATAAAGAAAAATAAAACATTTGGGCAAGAAAACTTCATCAGGCTACAGTTCCAGTGGGTTTATTAGAAGTGCTGACACTAATACTTTTAGTTGTCATAATAAAAGACACTGCAGATTGATAATTCATCAGATGATGCTCATGTCTTTAGAATAAATGAAAAACAATATGAGCATCATTTGATTTAATATCCATATTGTGTTTATTATTATTACAAATTTGACATCAGCCACCTGCAGTTCCTTGAAAATAAAGACATATTAATCTCAATAAAGGGCTTATTTTTAGATTCATGAATTAAATGTTTTAAAAGAATCCTTGTGTATATTTGCCTCCAGGAAACTAAAATATATAAAATGATGTGCATAAAAAATAAATGTTACCTTAAAGGGTACCACAATGTTTTTTTGTGTGTTTCTGCTTGTTGCATCATACTTCATGATCCCTTTTCACGCTGATAATAATCAGTATTTCTATCAATATCAACTTTAAATTCAAAATCAACATCAAGACAAGCACACCTGCTGAAACACTGTCAGTCGAAAATATTTAAGTGCTTAATCTGCGAATTATAAACAAAGTGAGTTAAGGGTAACAATACATAATATTTGTAAATTGAGTACTTTGATTGATCCGTGGACAGGGAAAGATGAGCGATCGCTGTCTATTTAGTCCAGCCCACCATGGAGACACAAGTTTAGGTTTGTCAGACGTGTTAATAGCATTAATAAATAGGTTAAATACGTATTTAATCTGCTGGGGAAAATCATAACTGTTTTGTTTTTTACATAATATAGTTTTGGAATCTTTTACCCACATTTGTGGAAAAAGCTTTTGCTCCAAAAGGACCATTAAAAAAAACATCATTTTTGACAAAAAAATATTCAAAGTCCATGGAAAAGAACAGCAGAAAATAGCTAAGAATACGTCAGCTAAAGGGCTCTACTGCATCTTAACGATGACTGGTGGAAGTTGAAGAATGAGACTATGATTCAATCATTACAGGGCTAACGTTAGTTCTGCGGTACTTTTTAATGTTGCATCTACATCTTGCATATAAAGTTACATTAATCCATCTTGTCAAATCATAATGAAGTAACTTTTTCAATGATTCATATCTGCCCAGATGTTCTTGGTCAGAAAGCAGCCAAGCAGCTTCTCAGCAGGGAGGACTCTTTTGCAAATACCGCATCAACCTGCGTTCAATCTGCGTTAACATGCTTTTCTTCAGCCTCAGGAGGTTATTTTATAGGGCATACAAAGATGTATTCTAATAAGAAGTACTACCTTCCATCCAAACCATATTCTCTGCAAGAATTTCTCTCATGTTTGGTTACGAACTAGCAATGAGAGGAATCAGACTAACATATTCTACAGAGAAACAAAATTAAATAATACCATTATGCGAGTTAAAATATAGTTAAGATTTCAGACAATCCAAACTTAAACCGGTGGGAAGTAGAACCTAAATGCCACAGTCTTAAATATAGCCCCGGGTAATAGAAACCCTTGTTACAGATGTAACAGGGACACTTTATTCCTGCAAACGACATAGACAAGCGAGAACATTCTTTTTTTTTTTTAAAGGACAACGATTTTACTGCTAACATAAAATCTTAATATATTTACACAGCACGAAATTATGGGGAAGGCCTGCCCATTTGGAAACGAGCTGTCCATTGGCCTTGTGCAGTCTATGGTAAAAAAAAAAAAACTTTTCTGTTTCCTCAGGAGGGAAGAGCCTTCACTACGAATAAACCTGAAAAGTGGCAGACTCTATACAATGTGCAGCAAGGACACACTCGGCTCTGAAATTAACATGGAGAATAAACTCTCTCAAGAAACAAGCCAGTACACACGAGAACATTGAATATAGACCCTGCAATTTATTTGGTTTTTTTAGACACAAGTAATAACATTCCAGCAATAAACTAATGCTAATAGCTGTAAGTTTGGTTTAGTGACCTCTGCCATGTAACTGCTTACTAATATTTGAAATATATGTTTTATTGTTCCAGATCTTATCAAGTAATTGCATATTTTTAAAGTGCAATTTAAGCAAAATTTTAGTTACAAAAAAAGGAAAATAACTGGTGAGCATCACAGCTACTATCCTCTTTCCATCTTGTGATTCCAGCTTGTGCAACACGTGTGAATGTCCCAGTAGTCCACCCTTCCCGGGAGATCATGAAGGTGTCTCACCTGGAAGACTTATTCTCTTCAGAAAGAAATCCAGGCCGATGGTTTGTTTGTACTGCTTCCCGAAAGCCTCCTGAGCAAACCTGGTGGCGAGTGACGTCTGGAACAGAGAGACAAAAGGCATGAAACAACAATTCTTCAGCAACCAAGTCGGGCAAATAATGACTCACTGTTAGTGTTAAGTATTTTTTTTTCTGAGTACATGTTGTACTACAGTAGATAGTTCAACACCTGCCATGTTTACGTAGAAGGTCAGATCGTGGACATGACTATCATTTAAACAACACTACGATTACGGCATTACAGCCTCGAGGTTTAACATAATCCTGCTACTCACTCTCATACACAAATCATTTTAACTCCTACATCCCTTTTTGTTTTGGGGGTTTTCCTAACAGTACTTGGTTTAAAAGGGTTTATTTGGTTTGTTTTATAAAAACATATTTAAATTAAAATACACTAATCTATTCATTTGTGTTGGTAAGGTTTAGAAGCAGACTTAAAATACTATAAAAAGGCAGGTGAATAATTTTTTAAAAACCTCTACCATACATAATAATATATAATAACTTGAATGAATTAAATCAGAACAAATCCATTTTAAATGCCGTCACAATCATCGTGATTAAGTAGGACATACGCTGATGTAATTGTCTGCCGTCTCTGAGCTTGTGACGACACGTTTAAAAAAACAACACAAAAAAAATCCTACACAAATGACAGAAACAGGTGTCGAAGTATGTGTCATGTCTCCGGGAGGCAGACTCAATAATTGCAGCAAATTATAAGAGCTCCATCACTGTCACTGGTGTATTTAAGGAAGAAAAGAAAAAAGCATGTCGGGGACTCTCCTGACATCCATGAGAATCCATTTCTCAGGCCCGACAAGCCAAGTTTAATTCAGTTTGATGGATGAGGATAGAGGAGAAAAATGAAGTGCTGAACGTCTTCTAGCTATCTTTAGAGCAGCGTGCTTACAGTAACACAACAGGGGAAAAAACACGTTCGAGTTCTGCCACACGTGCATTTTAACGTGGCTTTAACGGAACTTCTAGCAACAACTTTCCTTCAATGCTTAGAGCTTCCGCTTGAACTCACAACCTTGTGTATTTACAAAATTTAAATCTGCTCACGTGGCTGAGCGACAGTGTTTAGTTTTGTTTTACTATATGAAAAAGTCTTAAAGCCAATGGAATTTACACTTTAGAAGTATCAATCCATAGATGAATACTATTAAATTGGTAAAAAACAGGGCATGTCGATCAAGTTAATGCTTACCTATTTTATCGAGTCAATTATATAAACATAAGATATGAGTTAATCATCATTATCATCATTAATATGAAATTTATGACTTATACTTTGATTTCATGTTTCACATTTTTTATTTCACAATTGAAAAAGAAATTAAAATAATAAGTTTCAAAGTTTTGCTCACAAATAGTAATAAACATTATTTTTATTATGATCATATGTTTGCACATAAACAACTCAGTCCTGGGCTAATAATTAAATCATTGGAATGTTTTTAAATTAAAGCAGAGTCAGTCTCAACTACATGTATTAATACGTAAAAAAAGACGTCATCCAGGCAAAACAAGTGAGCCACTGATGCAATCTTTTATTAAAAATATATATATTATAACTGTGTCCAGAAATGTTCCTTCAAATAAAAGGCATTATTATTATTAGTAACGATAGATTTGTAAAGCCATTTCTAAAAAATAAGATCCCTCATCAGGTTATGCATCTCCCAAGTCAAAAACAGAGTGACTGACGCAAAAAGGGGAGAAAATCAGCCGTTTAAGAAGCCCAAACAATCACTGACAACACAGAAATAACAAGCTTGGACAGCAAAAATGTATTCCACATGCTGGCTCTGGCAAGGTTGCTCATTTGTCTTGGCATTCCAGTAGCGTTGGCTCTCTTCCCTCGACATAGTGGCTTTTTTTTTTTTTCATCCCTACAATTGAAGTAACCGACGAGTGCAATAGCGTAATCCTGACACTCTTACAGGGAACAGCGAAGGGTCAGCGATGATACCAGTGCCGGGAAGTGGGAGAAGCTTGACTGAAACAAGAGACTAGGAAGAAAAAAAAAAGCATGTGATGCAATTCATATGTGCTGTGTAGTATGTAGTGAAGCCTAAGGCTGCTTCGTCTGACGGATGTTTGTCTGAGGCTGCTTCGTCTGAAGGATGAAGCCGTTTGGTCTGATACCTGACGATGTCCTAAAATGTACACCGTACTGTTGCTTTGAAGTTAATATATACTTAAGCTTGAGAAATTTTGAATAAAATATGTTTATATTGTTGCATGAAAACAGAATAGTTGTTTCAACTTTGTTTAGAAAATATAAAATGTCAACCACAAGAAGATCTGTAACAGATTACACTATTATTTAAGCAGTTCAGTTATTAAAAGGTTACAGCTTTATATGCTGCGTGGCTTGCTTTATTAAACACTGAGGAAATGTTAAATGTACCAAAAAAAGCGAATGATTATTGATTCAAATTAAATTAAACGCAAACAAATATGCATAAACCGAGAAGAAAGTTATTTACAGTAGAATAGATAAATACGAAAATAATAATAATAGAATAATTAAAATGTATACTTTATAATATATATATATATATATATATATATATATATATATATATTGGCATTTTATTTGATGGAAACCACTCAAAACCAGAGAACATGAGGTGCTTTGTAGCCTCCTAGTTTTGTACGTTCTAAAAATATGTTGGGGACAAATACAAAAATGTTTTTAAAGTAAGAATTTTAACCAGGAATTGTTGATGGTAAACTGATGTTATTTTTACTCAACCTCTAACTACAAGTGGTTGTGATGGGCTCAGCCATCCATGACACATTAAGAAAATAAGCGGATCAAACTAAATATATATAGGATATTGACATTTAATAGCCTATAAATGTTCAGTATTGTTTATGAAGACGAAAGATCCTGAAATGGTTTTGACCAGCATACGAGTCATTTTAAATTATTAGTGCATCTTTTTTGTACTTTTGAAAGGTTCGATTCTAAGATACCTGGATATAACGCTTTATCCAACCAATTTTTTAGACATCCAGCTCAGGTGAACAAGCCGCCTTGTTTTCGGTCTTCCTGAATGGAAAGCTAACCACCAGCAAAATTCCACTGCAAATCACATCCAAGAAAAACGATCCAAAGGCAATTTGTGGAGTAAATTGACATTAATAAGGGAGAAAACGGCATTCAAGATGTCAGTCACAGGTCCCTGCCATATTGGGGGGGCGCAGCTCCTGTTTTAAGCCGAAAAAGGGACAAGCAGGTAAGTCATTCAGACAGTGACAAGCTGACACCTGGCAGCGCTGTGAGGAGGGTTATTAATGTACCGTATCTGCTGGGAACTGAGATCCGTGTGTTCGCTACACTCCCACCCCGAGCCTTTCTAACGTCCGCTAAAAGAGTAGACTTTGCAGAGGGACAGTAACTGCAACATATATGTCCTCTCCAAAAGAGGAGGTGGTGATTTAGGATTATCTCCTTTTTATCAAAACTTGCATTAAAGTACAAGAAAACTTGGCCTCAAGAAAGAAAAAAAAAATGCGGTAAAAATATAATCTCTGGAAAATAAAACTTGGGAAGTTTACATTTTTCCAAGTGCCATGTTACCTACATTTTTTCGTAAATTAATTTAACGGCCGAAAATTAAGCATTAATAAAAATAAATTGTAAGAATCTATGACGTGGCGAACAAACTGGTTATCCACAGGTTAATAAGTTTACTGCAATAACAATAGGATTACTAGTGATTATGCCGATGCTCAAACAAATATTGCACTCAATGAAATGTTTGTCTTGACAGAAACAACAAGGTAAGTTAGACGCCGTTGTGGATTTTCTCAGGAGATCGGTAGATTGATTCTTCTAGTGAACAAGGTTTGTATCAGTCTTGTGATCAGGCTGGTTTGTGAATGTATTAAAGCATGACGTGTTGGCACACCCAGTCTGTACTCCAGCATGACTCCAAGAGGCGAGGTTTCTTGAGAAACCTTTTAGATTTGCATGATTTAACAACGCAAACCAAACAAAAGTTGAAAAGAACTATATTTCGTGCCAGTGTCTTGAAGTGCAGAGGTCATTCAATCCTTCAAACGTGCAAAAGTTTCCTTCGAAGCATAATTTAAATTGACCTAAATGTCAAATACAGCCAGTTTGCATCTTGTTTTTAAGTCTTAAATATAAGTCAAGCATTAAAAGGTCTGAATCGCTAATTTAAAAAAGAGACAGATGTGTTTGATACAAACACGTCGGCTCAGGTAAACGAGCATCAGAATTTATTACCAAGAGGCATTTGCAACTTTCTATATTAATCATTCATCTTAACCAGCAGTGGAATAATAAGCAAAGCATAGTATAACCGTATGACTACATAATGTCCATATGACACACATAATGTTCACATGATGCACGTCATGTTCACATGACGCATATAAATGATAATGTGACACACATCATGTTCACATGATGCACGTCATGTTCACATGACGCATATAAATGATAATGTGACACACATCATGTTCACATGACACATATAAATGATAATTTCACACACATAATGTCCATATGACACACATAATGTTAACATGAAACACGTCATGTTCACATGACGCATATACATGACCATGTGACACACATCATGTTCACATGACACATAGATGATAATGTGACACACATCATGTTCACATGACACATAGATGATAATGTGACACACATTATGTTCACATGACACATGTAAATGATAATGTGACACACATCATGTTCACATGACACATATAAATGATAATGTGACACACATCATGTTCACATGACACATATAAATGATAATGTCAGACACATTATGTTCACATGACACACATAATGTTCACATGAAACACGTCATGTTCACATGACGCATATAAATGACCATGTGACACACATCATGTTCACATGACACATATAAATGATAATGTCACACACATTATGTTCAGATAACACATAAATGTACATATGACACACATTATGTTCAGATGACACACATAATGTTCACTTAAAACACATAAGGTTAACATGATGCATAAATTACCATGAGTCACACAAAATGTTTACATGACACACAAAGGGTTCTCACTAGGAGTTATTCTCAGTATAGGGGGACCAGTGCACGGCGCAGCGAGCGCCGAGGGAGCAATAGCGAGTACTGTAGGGAATGTCTAGAGAAATTTGGAAATTTGTTACACTCTGAAACGCCTTTTCACTATATATTTTGCATTTTGAGGGAAAATTTTTGTGAAATAAAGAAAATCCCTCCTATTCGCTTGAGCCCAATTAAAACCATAGGGGATCAAAATCGAATGGCGCTAGCGAGAACATGTGAACATGGCACACACAATGTTAACATGCCACATATAATGTTCACGTGCACATATAATGTTCACATGACACACATAATGATCACATGACACACCGAATTTACCAAAAGAAGATCTCCAGAAGGATTAATAAAGTCAATCTAATGTTCACATGCCACATATAATCTTCACATGCACATATAATCTTCACATGCACATATAATGTTCACATGACACATATGATGTTCACATGACACGTATCATGTTCAGGTGCACATATAATGTTCACATGCACATATAATGGTTCACATGACACACATAATGATCACATGACACATATAAATGACCATGAGTCACACATATTTTTCACATGACACATAATATGCACATGACCCATATAACGGTCACATGACACATATAAATGACCATGATTCACACATATTTTTCAAATGACACATAATATTCACATGACCCATATAACGGTCACATGACACATATAAATGACCATGTGACACACATTATTCACATTGCACACATAAATGATCAAAGGACTACAAATAATACAGGGGCAGGCAGAAAATGTGGTTGATGACTCCTTTCTGAATTGTTTTCCATTTCCATGAAGTAACAGAAGCAATATTGAATCCTTCCTCTATGAAATTAATAAACAAATACAGCTCATTCACCACTATTCAGATTACTCATACAGTCTTTTTTTTTTACATTCTAAATAACTGAAAAAGATAAAAATGGTTATTATAACATTTGTTGTATTCCTTACAGACCAGCTAGAATGACTTAAAAGTGGAAAGAAACATTTGCCATCTGTTGTCATGGAGGCAACAATGTTAATATATATCAGTTACTGTGCACTACTTTTATGTTGAGCTTTTCCATAAATACTGCAGAAGCAGATCTTTAAAAATAGATATGAGTCGATCTTTACATTTGCACAATAACACGCACAAAGTTTTTTATAATAGTACAATTTGCGTTTACAGTTTCATTGCATATATGCTTTGAAGTGAGTAGTTACTCTTTAAAAGAAAAAAAAAGCTCGACAGTTCGTGCTCCTGCGTGCTCATGTGTTGTGTTTGTAAATAGCAAACTTAGCAACGTTAGCGTCGGTCGCCATGGAGACTGACAGCGTGAGTAACGGAAGGAGTTTAATACACATCGCGTTTGTTCAAGAATAGTTTGTTGTCAATGTTTTTTGTTTTAGTGGCCGTTTACGGAGAGTATTCAGGTGTGTTTGTCAGTAGTTGAGCAGCTCGTCTTACCTTTCCACACGCTCCGTCTCCGATCACTACGAATTTCAACTGTCGGTCCTGACTGTCCTCCTCTGAGTCCGACATAGCTTTAAGGAGGGCTGGTTCTGGTACGGAAATACTCTTTTTAAGATCGCAACTTTACAATAAACAGAATTGAGAAAGATTATGTAGAGGTGGATGATCACAGATGGATTAAACAGAAGTCGAGTGGACAAGAAGACGCCATTTTGAGTCCGCAGCCACCCGCTTGGAATGAACCACTCTCACTCGGTGGAGTTTATGGGTAATCTTTGATTCAAAATAAATATAAAAACCCCAGAATAATTGATTTTGCATGAATTGACCTCTTACGTGCAGTCATTTAACTATTCTGACCTGATAAAAAAAACTTTGAAGAACATAAATTTGAAGTGACCCCACCGTCTAGCAGATGGTATCGCCTACTGTGCCTCGCGCTGCTGTTACCATGGTAATAAAGGTTACCGTGCAGATTTTAATAAATAGACGAAGAAAAATAACACAAGCCTTGTTTTTAATCACAAAAACTTTGAGATATTATTTTTATTATTGATATGATTAACATTATTTATAATATTATTGTTAAACTCAAAAAAAGAATACTTGAAAAATAAAAGACGTATATGCATTAAAATTTAGATTACACATATGGATTCATTGACACTTCTACTATATACAAGTGAGATTCAACTTAAATATTGTAATATGAAGAAGAGGTATTTAACATATTTCAATAAAGAATATGGTATAACAATAACGATGCATATAATATATACTATTTTTCTTTTGTGCGCCAGAGTGATCTGAAGAGAGGTGATCTTGGACAGATGGGGGTGTTTGGATTTCAGTCATGTGCAGGAAAAGATATGTCTGTGTATCAGATATCGGATCATGCAGGTTTGAGAATGTATGTTATGTGGGACGTCCACTCTTAAGTCCATCATTGGCATCAACGGAATCAAGGTTTTGGGACAGTGAGGCGCCAACAATAGCAACAAAGGGGGCTGATGGTATGAGCTAGCTTCATATATGCTAGTTTAACATTAAACTATTTGAATTAAAAGATGCAAAGCCTATAATACCAGTTTTTTTGCAAAAAGCTGTGCACCATCGATGGGCAAATTTGATGTAACTTCTCAGTCACAGTGCACAGACTAGGGTAGTGGGACAATTGGAGGTTGAGTTTGATCACTGTCCAATCACTTTGAACGGGACACTTAAAATATTGGACATTGTTTTCAATGTATTGTACGTTTGATAAGTGACACAAACATTTAATTTTTTGGTGAAAAAAGTTAGTAATTTTAGGCAATATAGTGAAAAGAATTCCAAGAAAAAACTCCCATTCACCTTTTAAGATTTCAATTTAAATTTCCTATATTAAATAATACCTTTTTATACACCACAGAGTCGATTTACTGACACACTCGTTTGCATAAAAAAATGTCCTCCCATCATTTAAAATCAGTATTGCATTATGGGTCACCATATCAACCTGTATTGTAGGTGATCTAGTTTTGGTGTCACTCAACTATAGGTGATATATGCTCTTGTTGGTCACATAAAATTACTTGGCGGGCTGCATAGAGCACATGTTATCCACAATAAAATTATTGCCTACAGTGGTGTGGAAGTATTGAGCAACACGAGGTCATTGTTTCTTCAGCAAAAAAGGACTCTAACCGAAATACCCTAGAGCACACTGGCATGATCCATTGTTATAGCAAAACTACAGAAATAACCTGAGCTAGTAGAAGGGTGAAGATGTTGGTAATGTAGAAATAGATTCTTACAGGGCCATATTTAAACATTATTAAGACTTATCTGATGAAGAGTAACACAGAAGAAGAAGAAGAAGAAGAAGAAGAAGAAGAAGTAGAAGTGGGAAATGTCTTTCTCACAATAAAGAAAACTTGACCAAAGTGAAGGTCATCAAAACCATGTAGTGACATTAAAAAAAAGCAAAAATAATCTTAATTATTAATAATTGATCAGTTTAAAAACACCTGAACTAAAGGACACTGAACAGGGCTCAAGGGGGTGACGATAAACGTATTTACATCCAAAATAAGTAATATTTGTAACTCATGAATAATGATAATAATTATTTATTTAATTCATCTCAAAAAGCACTTGGACAAGATAGTTCCTTTTTAAGGGATAACAGGAGTTGAGACTTATTAGTACAGGCTATTATGAATTAATTACTTTCTTATTGCAGTTATCTTCTACTACTTCTATGATTTTTTTTATTTTTTATTTCCTACATACTCTCCCTCTTCTCTATCTGGCTAACAGTACAGAACAAAAGTGTTATGGAAAGCTGAAAGATACATGGAAGGGAATAGATGTGTCAACTCACAATTTAAAACTAAATGATTTCTAACTAAATAATGAAACCTAACCTTTTATAACTTTATAAAAGGGATCCTGGCTCTCCTATCAATAATTAACAGTTGAATTTATATATTGATAAATTGTTGCTTGGAGTATAACAAAATTTTCTCAAAGATTCCTGGTATCTTACATTTAAAGTCATTCAAGAAATAAAACTATTTCTGAGAAACTTGTTGGTAAGGGCTCAAATTGTCAAACGTGCAAAAAAAAAGGAAAAACTGTCAAATCTATCAACAAGAGCGGGGAAGAAGTTGAAAACCAATCCATTCTAGAAACCATTAATGTGGCCTCGACCCTGCTCGTGGTCATTCAAGGGACAGAATGTCTCAAGGAAGTCGATCTGAGTCTGAAAAGGTGGTTTGCTTTGACAAGCTTCCATGAACTTTGTAGGACCTTACTGAGCCCAAACACCTCCCTATAACAGGTCAACTAAAGAAGGCAACACGTGAATGTTCATACTGTCCTTCCAAACAACCTCAACTTATATATTGTATTGATATGGAAGCATTTAGGGCCTACATTGATCTAAACATGACAGAAAGATATGCTGGACCCAATCCGGCTGAACAAGAGGTGAATCAGCTGTTCTTTGGTATGATAAGCAGCAGAAACTCTGATAGGGATCGTTCAGGACATGTTTACACTCAGAGAGGATCCTTGACTCCAGTGGCGCGTCTTGTTCCTCCTTAACCCCGGAAAAGTCATCTCCTTGTGTTGACGTGGGGCTATAAAGGAAGCTGTCAGTCCACCCTGTCCTAGATTCACAGCACCATTCATCATCTCCTGACAGCTCTTTTCGGGAGGAGAGTCATAGTGGCACACATGACACCACCCAAGCTTCCATGTGGAGATGAGGAGAAAGATGTTTGTGTTTCATCTGGACGGAATAGAAGATTATTGTGGCGTCTCTGGACTTCAAAAGAAAGGGGGCAACGTTTAAACTTTATCTTGCATTTTATTTCTTATTTAATGAATGTTGAGTGTGTGGTGGTCTCCACTGTCACTTTGGTTTAGAAAAAAAGAGTAATTTCATTCACGTTTAGTCAGTACAATTGTTTATATGATTATAATATTAATAATGTTTGTTTGTATTGAGTGAGTTTGATTTTATGTCATTCTTAAAATATTGTTTCATTGATGCTATAAATGCATTGTTATTTAGACTTTACAATATTTTTTAGTAATAGAACAGGATCGAAAAATATTTTCCATATAATTGCATATTTTTGCTTTGCACATGAAATATGGTAATATTCACATATTAGTGTAATACGATTTTTTAAAATCCAAATTAGTTGTCATTGATCTGTTTTTAATACACACAAATTATTGAAAATCTGAATAACAACCTATATATTGAATCCTAGATCATTTTAGTGTTATATTTCTCATACATTTAAGAATACCAACAACAAATATTGTTATATATATTTTTTTTGGTCTAAACTTTTGGTTTCTTAGTTTTTTCACTATACAATTTACTAAAAACTTCACTATTAAGACAAACAAAAAAATAAAAAACAAATATTACCTGGTGTTTCAGCGGAAATGAACAATGAATAATTTTTTGTGTGGTTTCTAAAGCTTTTGCAATGCAGCGCAGGTCTGTTTAAGGAAATAACATTATATTTCTCGTGTATGGTTTTCTTTATCATTTGTTTGATTTTAGGTTACACTACTCAGCCATTATTTTGTTTCATAATGCAAAACAGTTAAACTGTCATGATGATTTTTGATTAACTTTATAGTTTCATTTTGAACTTTTTTTTGGAATTACTAAGAGTCACTTCATCATAGGCGCCGTAGAATGGCTGCCTTGTTGCTTGGGCCTGTTTTTCTATTGTTTATGTGTGTTATCTTATTTCAGTAGTTGTCTCCTATTCCTATGCTGTGTTTACACCACTGGCCATGAAAGTTTCTCATCCGAATCCTTACGAGTAAAGAAGAAAATACTATCTGATCTTGTTTTGTTTTGTTTCCTGAATATAAATGGATGATTTGCCTTATTGTTACACAAACAACATGTTTAAGGTCCCTCGACAAAAAATGTCCCTATGCATGATTTCCCTAAGGATTTATATAAAGGTGTCATATCTTAATAACTAATAACACTTTCTTTTTTAGGATTGAATTGCTTTCATGCAAAACAAAAAACTATAATTACTTTCAGGAATAAAACTCCCATTACAATAAAATTAATGCCTGATATGTTTTAATGTTCAATAAACACAGAAAAACAAATGCACATGTGTAGTTTTGAAGTCTAGGTCACTTCCCAAATGCAAATATGAAACACATGATGTATATTTATATATTTATAGTCCAAAGTGCTGAAATATCTTACCTTACGACGGATATTAAAATGTGATGAATGCTTTTTTTTTAAGTCGACCGTTAATGTGTTTCTAGTAATGCTAACAATTAGCACCCATTTCTCTGGATAGTTACCGCTAAAATCTTTACTTAATGACGTTTTATGTCCAATTGCAAACTTTATTTATGTATAAACTGAATGCTGGGTTGTTTGGTCATTTTCTATCCACTTTAAGATGGAAAAAAAATATTGATATTATATATATTATTGATAAAGAGCTCAGAGAATTCTCGTGTGGTGCTAATGGTTAGCTTCACTTCACTTAGCTTTGACAGTTTAGCATCACTAGCAGTGTCAGCCATAAATAACAGTTACAACTGTGTACCCACAAAAAAACTGTCAGGGTTAAGGGTCAACCAATGAAAAAACAAAACATCATCCCATAACACTAATACTCCGTCGCTTATGTCATACGTTTACACACACAGCGAGAAATAAAAACACACACACACACAGTCTGCAACAGTCACTGAATAATTCTGCAGAGGTAGGAAGTGAAATGTCCGTGAGGTCCTTGAACGTCTCGCGAGAGAGAAACTATTGTTTTTTTGTCTGTAAAATAAAATAAAAAGGTTCTCCTGTGGGAGGTCAAAGGTGAGGCGGGTGGGAGATTATTGGGATTCATAATCTCTTCCTCTTGTCAAAAGTTTTTATAAGAATAAATATTCGTCACTGGTTCCCCGCGCACGCGGAGAGGGTCCAGGCGGGGAGGCAGTACGTGTAAGGGTAGTAGTAGGAGGGCTGCAGGGACAGCAGGGGGGGCCTCAGGACCTCTCCCGGGCCGTACTGTCTCTGGTCGTCCCGGACCAGAACCTTCACCGCCACCTTCTTGGCCGCCGGCGTCGACGCCATCAGGTCCGCGGCCATCTGGCGGCGCTTGGTCTTGTAGCGGCGGTTCTGGAACCAGATCTTGACCTGGGTCTCGGTGAGCTTCAGGGAGGCCGCCAGGTCCGCGCGCTCCGGGCCGGACAGGTACCGCTGGTGGTTGAAGCGACGCTCCAGCTCGAACACCTGCGCGTGAGAGAAGGCGGCGCGGGAGCGCTTCTTCCGCTGCTTGGGCTGATCCAGGACCTGCTCGTCCACGCAGTCTGTGACACGGAGACACACGTCAGTCACGGATGATCTCGTCACTCACACAAACACTGACATCATCACATATTTTAATACTGGATTCAATACTTCATAGAGACGCAGAAGCGAAGCACCGTGAATCCAAAATTAAATTTCTTCAATTATTTATAAAATGTGTTTTTTTTTAAAATAAGAATCTCCGTTTCAATACAGTAATGGTCGAACATACTTTCCAGCGAAGAAATATACGCATATTTGATTTAAATAAAAAGTAATATATTAAACCTGGTTCGATTAGTCCAAAATAATTTATCCGAATAAATGATTAAACGAGCCAATAAAATATATACTGTATATATTCCGATATATTTAGAAAGGTATTAAGCTGAACAGATACGTTTAAAATATAGAAAGATAGCCTATATGTTTGATACATGGAAAATATAGAGTAATATAGAAAGAATATTTTTCTTTCACGGGTGTTTACTTCCAAAGGTGGCGAAAAAGTGGAGTGGAATACATTTTAGTTGAAGAAATGATATCAAAATTAATAAAAATGCGTAAACGAAAATATACTGGCGAGAAAAAAAAACGTTAAAGCTTAAAAAAATAAATAAAGCTTTTCAGATAAAAAAAATTAGGAATCAAACTAGATAACATTTAAAAAGCGATTATGAATATTGCATTAAATATAATTTTTTTAATGATATATATACATATTTATTAGGATAAAGATTATTTGGAAAAAGGGTAGAAAAAGGCACATTCAAAGCATCAGAACCGATGAATGGATAAAAACAATATGATATATTTAAATACTGTACATAACTGTCATTATGAATCATAATTCAGAAAACAGAAGAACAAATACATTTTTATTATGTTATTATAATAAGAGTAAAAATACCGGCGTTTCTAATCGTCCGGAATCCATTGTAATAAAATAGTATTCTATCAAAACACGGTGCCCGTGGGCACCAGGTTGCCCTCTGACACTAAAGGGGTACCCCCCCGAGCCTGTTCAAAAATGTATTTTTCGTACAATAACCATCCTATTATCTTTCATTTTGTGTTTCCTTTCCATTATCTCCATGGTTATTTATTTAAGAAGAAAGCATTTGAGGAATAATAAAGAATAATTCGTGTGTTAGAGACATGTTATTTATAATTTCTAAAAATATACATTAAGTCATTTTGTGTACCAAACACCCTTCAGGTCACATGGTGCCCTTGGAGTAGTTCGTAGTTGCAAAAAAATGTTGACCCCCCGGAATGCACCTATATCTATGACGTTTTAAAATTCCATTTAAATCATTTAGAAAATTCTTCTTTTTTTAATGTGTACAAAATGTGTAAAATGTTATCATTTGATCCAAGTCGACGAAATCACAGCGACCAACGACGCTATGTATCCATAATAAATCAGTGATCTCAAGAATGTACTGCAGTTATATCTCAAGTTGATGTACAACTGCTTCAAAATGTAGATGAAGAGTTTAATTGAAACGTTCATAGCGATTAAGAACCTATATTTTATTTTTCCAGAAATGAGAAATCTCTGCAATTACACATCTGGAAGTACTGAACATGACAATAATGTGATGCATAAAACTTAATCGTGCGTGAAAGCTGTAAATCTGAGAAGAACTGCAGGTTTTATGAAAAATGAAACATTACTGTTGAATGTGATGAAAAGTTGTTATGAACATCAAGCATTCGACATAATTACGGATTAAATCCTCAACTCGATTAAATACAAAGGCAGCAGGATTCATTTTAAACCAAACATAAGCAAATATAAGACAAGGATCCAACAACGACACTTATATTCCAAATACACATTTATTATTTATTTTATTATTATTATTATACAGAACAAATCATTCTAAATTCAGTTGAGGTTCCTTTTCGTTCCGCTAGTAGCATCAATAATTCCTCTTTTAATTTCTATATTGCTTCCATAACTTGCTTTAAATTGAAACGTGGATGCCGTATAGCTCTTTTCCACTGACTGATATATTTAGGCACCCGGAGCCTCGATAGATCAACATTCTCTTTTTAAACGAAAAAAAAACACACAACAGGTCAAATGTCATTTAAAGAGTGTGTGTTCTTGTGTGTGTGCGTGGCTTGAGTTGAGACTGATCGAGGAGGCCTACTTTTTTTAAAGAAAAAAAAAGAGTCATCGCAATAACGTTATTAATATATGCGTTATTCAATGTGAAAAACTAAGGGCGACATGTTAAAATATGGCACAGTTTTATGGCAAATGTATCTTTATGACAGGCTCTTAAGGGACGCAAATCTTTTAATATCACTGGACGATAATGTGAGGTCTCCTGCCAAATGTGGCGAGCCATGTGCGTCAAAGCCATGATTCATGTTGCCTGAGAGGCCTGACTCAAAGTTAACGCGAAAAAAATATTTATTGTGTGAACAGAAAATCCAGTGTTTATTAACGTAATTTAAAGATGAAACGTTTAGGGGATGACTGTATGTGATAAAGGCGCAATATCACAATAAATTGTAGGTTTATATGGCCGGAAAAATTGCTGAGAACCTTCACAGATCGCATATAAATTACGTCTAAAAATGATATCGTGACTAGATGTATTGAATTAAATAGCATTGGCGTGTTTAATACCAAATATACTTGAAGTAAGTGACTCCAGTTTGAGGATCATACATGAAAAATGTTAATCGATGGATATGCATTCACTTTTATTTTGTAAAATAATGGATTTGGTGTAAATGTAAACATCTATTGTGAGCAATCGCATAAACGCAAATTCTGTGCAAAAAAAGAAAACCATTTAGCTGCTCTATAATAATTAATTTTACAGCACGATTGTATTTTTTATCATTGTTTCAGAAAATGTAAACTGTTTACATCCTTTTGAATACAGTCATGTTGCTTTCGCACGAGGATAACTAATCAGAAAAATGAAAGTTAGTGCTGAAGCGAGAACACTATATGGCCAACTTTTTTGTTGTTGTTATTTTATATATATATATATATATATATGAGGGGGGGGGGGACCTAAAAACATTAAGGCTGTGTTTCAGTTGTTCCATGTCATTCTATAATCCCGCCGATGAAGTAAACAATAACAAATGCCACGTTGATAGTGAGAACCAGGATGAACAGAATCGTTTGTATAAATGCAGTTGTTTTAAATGTATGTGTCGCATTTTGGCATCAACAGAAATGATTAACTTCAATATATTATGAAGTTTATGTGAATTTAATTCTAAAATTAATAAAGAAAAACAAATAGGGCCACTTGAACATTTAAAAAATCTACTTTAAGATGGGGATGAAACGATCAATGCATGGAGTGATAATAATACCAGATCCTTCTGACAGTTAGTGACACTTTTACACTTTTTATGCACATTCCACGTGAAGCTCTTACCTGACCCATGGTGTGGCTCACTGTCACTCTTGGTCATCTCCGCGGCTGCGCACTCTTGATCCGTCTCCTCTTGGACACTCTCCTCGGGAACATCGGACGCCGGATCCTCATCCTTCTTGAGCTGGACTCGGTTCTTCCCGTCAGTGTCGTCACTGAGTCCCGAATCTGAGTCGTAGCTCTTCTGGTCCGCGGGGACGCGCGCCTCCTCCGCGTCCTCCCTCCGCGACCCCGCGTTCACTTCCCCGAATATTTTCCAGCACGTCGTCTTGGAGAAACACACGTCCAGCTCTGGCAAATGTCTGCTGTCGTCCTTCTTGTTCAGGATGGCTTGGATGGAGAAGGGCATCAAGGCGCTGCCGCGGACAGCCATTTTTTCTGCACAAGTCTATGTGAAATCTTGAAGAAGTGGCGCGAGAAACTTTTCCAGACAACCCGCGGGCGGAGAAAAAAAAAGTCAGTCCATCGACATCTTAGATTCCCAACATGAAGAAGTCAAGCTGTAAGTCCCTGGTGTGTTTGCATCCCTTCGTACATCCGCAGGAACGATGCTGCTCCTCCGCATATCTGCGCCTTCTGACTTCGCCGGCCCTTTTTCATTTTCTGCCCTCACCTGTGACTGACAGGCGCGTCTCCCTGTCTGCCATTGGCTGAGCGGAGCGGGATCCCGTCACATGATTGGACACTGTAGTTGACGTCACGGGGCTGTCAGCGTCTAGTGTGTGAACGTTGACACACACACACGTTATTTCACAATACAGTCGAAAGTAACTCGGTTTGAGAATTAAAAGCGCTTTTATACTTAAATAAATACAAACGAAATGAACAAATTATAATAACTGAAATACCTTATACTATCTGAGCGTTTTACAATATACTTTATTATGATTGCTGCCGACGAAAATATTTACATAATATTATTTATGTATCATGAAATATCTTCCAATAACATGACTTTAAATTATATTTTAAAAAGCTAATGATATAGCTCAATTTTACTACGCACTTAATTATTTATTTTATATTCAAAGTCTAATGCGAAATCTTGTTAAATTTGACCTTCAGATTGGGTGAACGCATAATTCATATGATAAAATCATCACTTTTTTAAAACTATATTCAGGCTTTTATTTCAACTTAAACAGGTTTTATAGAATGCGCAGTTGATATTTTATTCAGGAAAATTTCATAAAACATTGGCGACTATAAACAAAGACACATGGATTACAGATATGTATTTAAGATGATATTTTATTGTATTTAAATGTTTAAAATTTATTTGGTTAGAAAAGTAATCCAATCATTTTGCCATACTAAATTTGGGATTTAATTCATTTATATTTTGAAATACAAACAATTGTGTAAATAAATAAAATGTTGCTAAACAAAAACAACGGAGACGAATCAAACGATCATTTAATTCAATGTTCAACGGCATCATTGTATTTTAAGTAAAGGTTTGAGGGCCATTCTTTTGAAACGAATAAAAAAATAATCGCTGAACTATACTCTATTGAATTTAGAATTTATAAAATACGGGTTTTAAATTGTAAATCAATTTATAGAAGACGTATCGTTGTCAAACGAACACTTGGCAAAGCATTAAATCGTTTCCAGAAAAAATGGGACTCTTCATTGTTGTATTGTACCATCTAGTGGCTGCAGCTCAAAACCCAGGAACTCTTGTCGACACAAACGTGAAGTTTTTATTTAAACTTGCGTTTTGTATAATTAAGTCTGTGTTAATAAAATTCTAGTTACGTTTTTAATGTTAAAAACCACAGTGACGTAAACAGGAACATATTTATTTGATCTAACTTGTTTTAAAACAATTTCTTCACCTACTATCATCAGTTTTTCACGGAAACGTTGGTTATTTCCGACTTAAAAAGGAAAATTGCCTGTAATCTCATCAACTAAATATTTCGTCAACGACAATCTTAAACAATAAAAAAAAACAATATAACGTGAATAACGAATCAGTTTAGCGAACAGATCAAAATATATTTAAAATAATCAAATTATGCTTAATAACGATGATTAAATCATGAGTGCGAAAATAACTCGATTTGAATCTAAATAAGAAGTTTGCTACAATAAAACTAAATTATCTGGAAAACCACCAAGACAAGTGTGTGTCAATGTAGCCCGAGAGTGAGTGAGTTGTGTGTCCATCACAGGGATGTGTGTGTGTGATGCTGAGGCAGTGATGAGCAGTGAGTTGCTGGAAGTGGCAGGAAATGTCAACAGCAGTTTAATTCAGACACAACTATGGCCTCCAACATCTGACAGCATCCCAGGAGCATTAAATCATTTCTATCTCATTCACACCATTTAAAGTTTCTTTTTTGGAACTGTATAGATACAAAAAAAAACTTTACTTTCCATTATTCCTTCACATGAAGGTAATTGTTAAAAAATGAAATACTGAAAAGCAGGTGATAAATAACTGAGTAAATATTGTGTGGTTGCATTCACAAAATACATACATTTAAAGCTGTTGGATGATCAAATAGAATCACATGCTCTTTATTACCTTATATAAATGTTAGTAAAGATTAACATAATTCTAAAAATGCTGAGTCCTGGGGGCCTCCGGTCTCTCGCTGTAAGCAACTGAGATAGACACTGAAATGCTAACGTTTGGTAGCTAACACTAGTATACTAATGCATGAAAGCTAATGGTAGCCCGTAAGGTTTGAATTAAAATTAATTATTATGATTATTATTATTATTAATATTTTTTAGGTCAATGAAGATGGACCAGAAGAGTGATTTTATTCTTTATTTATTATCCTTTTCGCCATCCATTATTTTTATTTCTTGTGTCTGTTGTGTTTATATAAGAATGAGGTATCATAAATAATATCATTATATTTATATTTGTCTCCCTTATCCTTATTCAAAAGGTTTACCTTCAGCTAGAAAACTTGGAGGAAAGTAACAGTATGCAACTTAAAACTAAGTGTTGATCCCTCTCTACACACCTGTGGTAAAATTACTACTATTACTAAAAGTTACTACTTTATAAAGTTCTCAAGCGTCTGAATCTGCAAACAAGAGGTTATGAGAGCAGAGTCCATTATGATGTAATAATGGGCTTCACTCCTCCTGCAGCTAGCTGAAATTACGCCCTGCTTTGTTTATACAACGAGTCCCTCTGGCCATTGGTAGACCGGTTGGTCATTATATCAGCTTCCTACACAGAACACATGTTGCTCTGAAATATCGTCATCGCTGCAGCTGACATTTTCTAAATGAAAACTCTTCTAAGGGTTACTAAATGAAAACTTCCAGGATTGATGACACATTATGACAAACCTTGATGATTGACCAATCACAGCAGAGTGGGTGTGGTTAAGAAGATGAACAAGATTTAATCTCCGGAAAAAACATGGTGTTTTCAGTGGACAGTACATTTTCTAATGTAAATATTTCAATGAAAAGAGAGTTTTGTACAAACAGACACATACTGATGAGTACAATAGAGTCCAACATCTATGTAAGACACACTTAAATCAACACTTTAACACTTTGCCCTTTAAGAAACGGACTTGATTAACAAAGAAATAGTATAACATTGGTCAAGCAAATCTACTGTTGTATTGTTTATTTTTTTTATTTTCTCTGCACAAGAGAGTTAATAACATTTTTTCAAAACTTCCAATCATTAGCAACGCGTCCCTTAAACGTGCAGCACTAACATGGCTGCTGCCAACATAACAGTTTATTTCGCGGAGCTCTTTCGGGTCCTGAGCGGTCGCTGCATTCGCAAAACCCTTGGGCCATTTTAACAAAGAGGCTCCAATTTCCCATCGGCTACTTGAACACAACAGAACTCGCCATTTGTTTGAACAGACCTCACTAGACAAACTTAATTCACGCTGTGTTTAGATGGTTATATGTGTGTGTTGAAGGCTCCTCAGAACTTCCTGTGAAAAAGATCTTGTTGACCTGATGCCTCCCATTATAACATCGGTTAAGTTCCTTCACAAAACAAACCTTGAGGCAGGATTATCGCCCTTCATCTCAACTTACTTTCTGGTTTGTGTTGAAACTCCCGCCTCTGTATTAATAATAAACCCAAACACCAACAACGGTAATCGCCATGGTAACATCACCGACAAAACCCACTCCCCCTATCTTTGGCTGCCAAATTGTGTTCAGATGGAACATTACACAAGCTCATTTACAATAAACGCTCCCCAACGTCTGGCGGGACCCAGAGCGTGATAGCAGCTCGAATCAGCCTCAAGTGGAGGAAAGAGATGCTGGTCGGCTGCCAGACCTAAGTGAGCGTTCAGAAGGTTTATCCCTCGCCCCCCAAAAAGGTGATCCTTCTGGCGTGCAAAGGAAATTTTGAAATCGTAATTCAGTAAATGGGGAGCGCAGCGAGGCGTCCCTTCTGCTCCTGAAGTTATTCCAAACATTCCAGCGAGACGGCAGAACACGGAGCAGAGGCGCTGCCGTTACACTCCGATGGAGGCGAGGACGGACGGGGGTGAGTCATCGTTTATTTGGCACTTCCACTGTTGTGACACACAAGCCGCCATCTCTGCAGATAAAACTCTGTGATCGCATGCTACGCTCGTTCACCGACACAAAGAGGAGAATCTACAATAATGTGACTTTTTTTTTCTATTAAGACCATAAAGGAAGGACAGATCAAGTGGCCCAACAAACCTAAGACTTAATTGATCGTATGATGCTAATGTAATGCTTCATGCTAATGCTAAATGTTAGCTAATGCTAAATTCCATTTTCAAGTTTCATAGGCACTTTTGTTCTCTTCAAATATATATAATAAATGTTGCTTGTTATCTCATGAACTACATATTAATAACACTTAGGATAATAAAAATGACATTTAAAACAAATTCATGGTGATGTTTGCATTAAAAAAAAAGTCAATATAGCCCACATTATGGCAAAAAAAACACTGGGAACGTGTTGAGGAAAACAAAATACATTTGAATTAGTTCTATTAATACGTAATAGTGATTATTTAATAATGAGTTTAACTTTTTTTTATTTGAGTTTAAAGAAGTTATTGCGATACATCATCAAGAACAAGGCATTTTCAAGACACTTACGTTCTAAAAGACATGAGCAAATGATGTATTTTCCACCTCAGTCGTGGATTCCTATTGATGGTTATTTCTATGACCAATATGTCACTTTTTCTACTTCTGTATATTGGTTTTACACCTGAACAATAAAAGACATATCTAGAATTCAAAATACACAAAAGCATATCCAAGTCACAGGTAGGTACAAAAACATAAAAAAGCCAAATATAAAAAGAACAAAACTCTAATTCCTTGAGACTTATCGAGCTACAATTTAGCACATAGGTTGTCAATATGGACAATAAATGGTATCAGTATATGTGAATAATTTCAAACATTGAGACCTGAAAAAAATATTAACAATATGAATAAAGAAAGGAACACAAATCCAGAAAGGCATATAACAATCATACCCAAACACACCCAGCAACCAACTAACCAGTTCTTGGCCACAATATTGAATCTTCTGTTAAACAAAGGAACCTTTTGTTTTTTTGCACCATCTGGTAAACATGGTTTAGTTTCCTTTGATTTTATGTTGGAGAGGTTTATTGTGATCCCAGTTATTGTGAACATTTTTCTTGCAGCTAAGAACAGTATTTGCAGCAAAGTATTGGTCTTCAGTAAATGAATCTCCAGGAGATAAATCCAGAATATAAAACAGGAAGTTTAGAGGATTGTCTCTTTCCATTTCTTACTTTATTTAATTCCCAATATTTCTTCAAAATGTCTGTATGTTTCCCAGAATATTTCAGAGTGATCGGCAACCATTCCACTTAATCTCCAACACTTGTCATGTCTTTAAATCTACTGAGTCACCTGCAGGACCAAAATAATCTTCTAAGCGTTTCATCGTCAAATCAAACGGTTTTCACGGTTGGCTCGAAATTCCTTTACAGCAGCTCGATACCATCATGTTTATCATGTATCTTGAAACTCAGCTATATTGCATCGGAATTTAAACAAGTGATGGTGATGGTTCCTCCAGAAATAATACAATATCATCTGCAAAGTGCACATTTAAGTTCCCTTTTCCCATAATCCGGTGTTCCTTTTATAGTAAAACAAAATGTTTTTGAATATTTAATGCTTTCCTGTCATAAATATGTCCTAAACTTTATTTAGAAATCAGAGATTATTTAATTTGAGATTTACAGAGTTTAGCTTCTTATATTGGAAATGATAAAACGTTAAAATCGTAGCTAACGCTGCACAAAGTCAGAGCCATGAGAAACGAGGGAAGAAAGTCAGTTCTCGCCACAGCTGCCTGTCTCAGGTCGTTTCTCTTCTCCTCACACAAACCTGCTCTGACGTTAAACACCTGTTAACTTTTAAGTGCAGCGAGAGGATCCGCCGCTCGTGCCCGTCCAGTCTGGAACAATCCCCAGTGGAGGAAGGAGCCAGACTCGAGACCTCAAGACCGAGTTCTTATTCCCTCAACAAACCCCCCTTTTCTGTCCTCACACCTCAATTACAGCATGAACCGCTCGTCTGTCGAGAGAGACGGAGACGTGTAGAAAGTTTAAGGATTTAGTTTCTGTGACATTTTCTGTTAACAGCCGCGTGCCTTGACTCACATTGTGACCTGTATTTAAACTTTAACTGGGCATTTTTATGATAAAAAACACTCATTTTAAGAGCAGTCTGGCTCCTTAACGCATAATACATATTCATTTTAGATATATTTTTCTTTAATGCTCCAGCCAAACAAACCTAAAAAGTTAAATATTTCTCTATTTTTTTCTTCGCTCAATTCAGGGAAATCATTTTGAGAGCTGCACAGAAAAAAAGTAATTAATAAGAAAATTATACCTTCATATATGTACTATGTATATGCTTCACATTTGTCAAGAAAACATCAGAGCGTCAACAAAAGTTGCCAAAAAAATAAATATTGCTGGTATTGCCTTTTGCATGAAGAAAAAAATTATTTTGTGGTGCCTATATTAACCAAATAAATGAGTCTTAAATAGAAGATAGAAGGCTCTTGATGAAGTCATTACTGCTTTAATTTGTTTTGAAATCAAAGTATGTGCAAACATCAACTTTAAAAGCTTCTGGAGTCAACTGTATCATCTCTAGTGATGGTCTGATGAAGCTTTATGAAGCAGTGTCATATTGTTTAGAGGTCAGTAGGTGGCGCCATCAGTTTAAAAATGATGTGATGTTTCATTAGAACAGTTGTTCAAAACAAAGAAAACTAGTGCAGAGACCGCCATCTAGTGGACTAGAAAAATAATCACACTGCTTCATGAAGCTTCATCAGACCATCACTGATCATCTCGTCCTCAGTCATCCCAGCGGGATCTTACGGAATATCACTGCGGCGGAGGACATAATGATGAATGAGTTTATTAAAAACACAAAGATGAACAAACACCGTAAATATTTTGCTAAAATAAAAATGAAATTATTTTAACTTTATACACACTTTATTGGAATATAAACCATAAAAGATAAAAAGAAAACATTAACCGTTTAAATCGATACAGTAGTGTTGAATATTGATACAGTATTGTAGAAGAAAATATTGTAATATATCGCTATACTGATATTTTCACTTCATAAACCATACATGTTTTAAATGTTTTTCATTGTGAGCACTGCTGTGATGGATAGGTTTACTCTATATTATGGTTCAGAGCTGATGTGAGTTCAGTCCTCTCAGAGCAGCTACTGTTGTCTGAGGATCATGTCAAGGTGACCTCTGGACACTTCATTTGTGAGGTGGTCCAGTTATTCCAGCCAGAAGAAACAACCAAGAGCCACGAGTAGTAAGTATTTTGGACGACAAAGAAACAACGGTAATAAAACGGCAGCTTGAATGGAGGATTATTTTTTCTTCACAGACATGGCAACAACATAAGAGCTATTCCTTATTCAATTAATGTGTTACGACTTGGACTTCAGCAGAAGGTAATACCTGGAAGTCAACATTTCAGGACTGGACTAGGAATCCCCAGAAATGGCTGGAAACTACCTTTGAAGAACTTGAAGCCTGTTCTACCGATAATAGTGCAAAAACAAAAAAAAGTATAGTTATAATAATGTTATTCACAAACTTAATAATATAATATTACAAGTTTAAATGTCATTACAAACACAAATCTTTATATTTTAAAATTGTTAATCAATTTCATTATTAAAACTATTGCCTTCATATTGGTCTGAAAGTTATTTTTATTTAATGCAGCTATTAACACACTGTTATTCAAGTCACTTCACCTTTGTTTGTTTTTTTGTCAAACTGTAATGTTAAGTGATGTAACTGAATGCTATTCCTGCTAGCTTAGCCAGTTGACATCAGTGCTAGCTGAAGTCATTCTGAGGTGAAATTTACAACTATGTAACACATTGTATTTTTGTGTACTTTGAAGATTAGAATCCAATTTATTAAAGTCTTTAAATAAATAAAAATAATTGAAAGAAAGGAAAAAAAAGTTTTTGAAATGTATGCATTAGGTCTCAAATGTCGTTAATCTTGTTCATTACAGGACGTATAGATGAATACATCTGATGTATGTAATGGTTCAAATATATAAATGATTAAAATATATGGCAGAGGTGAGAAAATATACAATATATATATTTTTTGTATTCAAGGATTTAGTCGAAAATAAAGCAGGAATCGTTTCCTGTTGCAAGTATATTTAAAATTTTACCATAAAAGCATATAAAAATGTGTCGAAGTAAAAATCTTTGATATAAAATATATAAAACTTCTTAGTATTAGAAATAAAACAATTGATTAAAGTCTTTTAAATTCATTCTTTGGGTAGAAATAATGACGCTGAAATTTCGTAACATTTCCTTTTTTTAATAAAAGTAGCACATTTTACAGAATGGAGTATCTAAAAATAAAACGTTTGTAAAACAAAAAAAGAACATGGAAAAAGACATTCAGAATTTAGTATAAAAACATATATTTTTTTAAAAATCAACTCAGGAGCAAACATCTCTGGTCATTCACAGAATGAATATTGAAAAATAAAATTCACAAGGAATGATGCTCTTTCACTGAGACTAGACATGAGTGTAAAAGTCAAGGTTTTTCGAGGCGACTGCACGTCGACGTTGTTTTGGCTGTCTGTCGTAACCGTAGACTGGAGGGAAAGTGTAGAAAATACAGCAGGTTGCTATGCTATGACAAAAACCTCACTGGTCCGCCTGGATGAAAAAAAGCTCAGTTTGGAGGGAGCGGTCTGGGAGTTTAGCGCTTGGCTCTCTTGGAAGGAGGCTCCTCTGGTTTCTGTCCTCCCCGTGTCCGCACAGCAGGGGGGCTTGCCTCCCGTTTGCGGCCCCCCTTGGTCGCCGCCGCCGCCGCCTGGCCTCTCGTCCCGCTTCGGGAGGGAAACAAGGCGCGCATGTCAGACTGTTTGTCGGAGTATCATGTTAAATTCCTGAATAAATTTGTCTTTGTCAACACAAGAGCGGTTCACAAACGTGTTAACAAATAACAGAGAGGCCTCACACTGGACTCAAGGACCACCAGACGGAGAGGAGGGAGGATTTTCGGGTGATCAAATTTACGTCTGTGACATTTTTAGAAGCGTCTGCGGCGCCCAGAGATGCTTTTTATTCAGCAAGGAAACGGATGAATATTCAAAATCTAAATCGATAATCAATCATTTCACTATACTTTAGTAAGGATTAAATAGGTTCACAGCAGATGTGTCTTCTTAAACTCTCCTTCCATCCAGCTGAAACTCACCGGCCACCAGCGGCGCCCTCGTCTTTGCCGCTCTGTCGACTCGCCCGGGTCGAAGGTTTGCTCGGCTTGTTCCTGCAGAGAAAAACAAGCCTTAAAATCTGTTGATGCCGACCTTGACGAGAGCACAAACCTCTCACCTGCTGCCGTCAACTCAATGTATTGGCTTCCATTTAGATCTTGATATTGGATTTCCTTGACACTTTTTAATTGTATTTTTTATATATTTGTTCTTGTGTTATCTCAGAGTCAATGAAGGCACAGAAACAAATGTGTTTTAGGTATCCCTTGTGTTGTCTTTAGATCAAGGTGAACGACCCCCCTGTCTTCCATAAATGCATATGCAGTCATGGAGGTCGTTCATCTTGACCCAGAGACAACACAAGGGATACCTAAAACCCATTTTTTTCTGGGCCTTTGTGTCATCTTGACCCTGCTATTAAAACAAGGGTTAAGACAAAAAATATAATTAATATAATAAGTCTGATTGGATCTTTTTCATTTATTCGTTTAAAGATAATGTAGAGACATGTTTGAATATTTTTTCACAACAAATCCAGCAGAGATGGAGAATAAAAGCGCATAAAAAAACAAACAATTTTCCTTAATATATAAAATAAATATATATATACACAATATTCGTTACATAAGGAACATTTTGAATTTCTAAATACTCCATTCTTCCTCCTTACACCTCAGTCTTCTATTCCTTTCTTCTGTCTTTTAAATACAATTACCTCTCAGCCTCCAGACGAGCCGCTGACCGGGTCGTCGCTCTGGTCTTGGTTTCATCCTCATCCTCCTCGCCTTCATCCTGCTGGCCTTCTTTGTCCTCCGTTTTATCTGGAAGAAAGAAAAAGAGATGGTCACATGAACCTCAAAGATGTGAAATATTTTCAGCTCACCTGAGTCATCAGAAGTCGATGCTGCTGCTGCTGCTGCTGCTGCTGCTGCTGCTGCTGCTGCTGCTGCTGCTGCTGCAGCTGCTGCAGCTGCTGCAGCCTTGGGTGGTCGTCCACGGCGACCCGATTTCTTCTGGGTCGTCTCCTGGTCTTCCTTCTGCTGCTCCTCGTCCTCCTCCTTGTGGGAATTTGATTATAATTCAACATGAGTCACGTTTGCAGAAGCATCAGAAACTACACACTAACGTACCTGAGGTGCTTTGTCCTCAGCACTGACGTCTTCTTCTTCTTCTTCCCCTTCAGTGTTGAACTGACCAACTGACGCTGAAGGAAAGACCAGATTTTACTCACTGAACCAGGAACTTGCAAAATGTTTTCAGACTTCAACGGAATCTCAGGAAGGCATTATGGGACTTAGTTCTGTGGTAGATTTATAGGTTATCTTCAATTCAAATAAAACTGCTGTGTGAACTATGTCAAGGAAACACAAAAATTCAACTGATATAGTGAGGGACCACAGTAATCTTCTCACCTTCTTCTTCCTTCGTCTTTTCGACGCTCTGCTCCAGCAGGTCGTCGTCGTTTTCCTTTTCAGCGTGTTTTTCCTGTAATGAGTGAAACTTGTTCATCACTGGTGATGCTACGAACGTAGGTCAGGGGAGTTCTGCCTGAAACCATCTCATCGAAGAACAACATTAAGAAGACAAACTCACCTCGACTGCTTCGGTCAGCTCTTCTCGAGTTTCCAATGACGAGTCTTCTGTAGAGATCACAAGGTCATCTTCACTTGTAGTCAAATTGTCGTAGTGAAAACTCACCTGCGGGAGTTTCCTGCTCCGTGTGCAACTCACTCTGCTCCGCGACCATCTCCTCATCGATCATCTTCTCCTCTAAGAAGTCAGTATCACCAAAGAGGTTTCAGTTTTGGTTCAAGCAAAGATAGAACATTTAAAAATGTTGTAGCTCTTACCTTCTTTCTCTTCGTGATCAGGTGCTTCACTCACTTGACTGGTCTCTGGTGCACTTTCCTCCTCAACCTTCTTGAAAACAGCAGTAAAAATTGTACAAGCTATCACGATATACCAACTATAAATGTGTTCTTTGATAGTCCAACTTACCTTCACGGTGTCTTTCTCCTCCTCTGTGCCTTTTGTCTTTCCTAAGACAGACAAATTAAACATTAAAACAACTTCTTTACACTCTGCAGCAAGAATTCTAACCCGCTCTAGTAGAAGAACTCACATCTCTCCGATCCTTAAAACTCTTCACTGGCTGCCAGTTTCTTTCAGGATCAACTTTAAAATTCTGGTTCTTACTTTCAGAACTATTCATGGTCAGGCTCCTCCTTACATCACTGATCTGATCCAGCCTTACACCCCAGCTCGGACTCTGAGGTCTATGTATCAAAATCTACTGATGGTTCCTCGCACACGGCTCAGGACCAGAGGAGAGAAATCTTTTCAGGCTGTTGCTCCTAAGCTTTGGAACGATCTTCCTCTCTCTTTGTGTTTGATGATCTACTGACTCCTTTAAGAAACATCTTAAGACATTCTTATTTGTTCAGGCTTTTCCTTGGTTTTCTGGAACTCCTGTTGTATTATCAGTTTTATCTTGATCTTTAAAGTATATACTTTATTGAGTATTGTTTTGATTGTTTAAGTGCTTTGTGACCCTGGTCTGGAAAAGCACTATACAAATAAAAATGACTTACTTACTTACTTTCTCATGGCTGACGGATCGTTGTACATTACTACGTGATGTTCAATATGAAGAAGCAGTTTTCTGAAGTATTCCATTTATTCTAAATCTTGAACTTTTAGTTTACACATTTTCACTTTCTCCATCACTGTGTTTGTATGTCTCTTTTTTATGCATTTGTGTGTTTGTCGCTTTCTCTGTATGCATGCGTGTCTGTGCCTGCATGTTAGTGTCGCGCTCCCTTTGTGTGTCCGTCTGTCTGCCTCTCTTTTTCTATCAATGTGTGAGTCTCTGGGTTGCAATCTCTTTGTGCGTGTTTTGTGTGCCTGTTTTTTATCTTTTTCCAAGTGTTTGTCCTGTGCGTGTCTCACTCCCTTGTTGTGTGTTTGTGTAGGTCTGTCTTTCTCTTCATACAATTGTGTTTGTCTCTGATTTCTGTGTGAAAATTTTGGCTCAAGAACATTCTGTCACAATCAAGAAACTACCATATAAAGGGATGTGTTTAAAAAGTTGTCCAACCTTCAGGCGTCTCCTGGCCCGAGGCTGCCGAGCGTCTCGCTCTCCGAACTGGAGGATCTTCGGTTTTCTTGGCGTCTTCTGCTTGAAGTTTCTGTGCGTTCTCAGAGTTTTTTGCTGGTCGACCTCTGCGTGGCGTTTTCACCTCTTCTGCCTTCTGCTCCGAAGATTCCTGAACACAACATCCAGCGCATTCACATAATGAATCATTCATTTGAACAAATATTACTTTGACTGAGAAGAATTAGAAAAATCATCAGGAATATTTAAAAAATATATAAAATATAATTCCCTGAATGAATGAAATGAGAACTTTACCTCCACTGATGCGTCTTGTCTCGCCTTCTTTATTGTCGTTTCATCCCCTGAACAATAAAAGAACAAATAAGTCGATGAATGGACTATTTAACAGAAGTAATAAGCGAAAAGAAGAGTTTAATCTTCACCAGATTCTTTCTCCTCTACAACCGTCTGGCTGGAAAGCTTTCTTTTCTGTCTTCGTTTCCTCACAGTCTTCTCCTGCTGGAAAAAAAAAAACTTTACTTAAAAAAGCTCTTTAATAAACAGTGTCGTAGGTCTTGTCATTGGTCACCTTTGAAGACTTGAGCGACTCCTTCTCATCTTCCTGGCTCTCTGAACCTGAGACGCTACCTTAGGAATGAAAAATTAAACAATTACATTTTGGATTGAGCAATAATAGAAAAATAAAATAAAGGTGATATATCGTAGGATCTTACTTGGCGTTTCAGGAACAGCAGATGAAACATCTGGGACATTTTCAATAGTCTCCTCTTTCTCCTTCAAACCTTCTGTTGCAATCTAATTGTTTTTTCAAAATAAAGTAACATGAGTGTTAGTAACAAGCATAAATTAGATTAGATTGGATTTATTAGTCCAAAGAGGATATTCTTGTCCACTTGACACACACATCACACACAGATATTGAACAACAAATCAGCATGAATAGTTAAAAACTTTTACACAGCCACACACTGTATTTACCTCAGATGTTTGCTGTTGTGATGCTTGACTGTTGTCTTTACCTGACAGGTTAACAGAATATTTTAGGAAACAAACATCTGTTAGAAGGTTACATAACGAGAATAAAACAAGAATAAGTCCCATTACTTGGATCTTTCTCTTCTGCATCACTCTGTATGGACGGTTGTTGTTCATCTCTTTCCTCCGTCTTCTCCTGCAACAAAAAAAGAAAATCTTAGTTCAGAGTAGAAAATTCAATTTGGCTCACTTAGACATAACAAATAATATCTGATAATCAGACAGAATGTAAAAATATTATAAATAAAGCATAAACATCAAGTGAGCTCTGGAGAAAGATGTATTTAATCTGTAGATCATTACCGTTTCCGTCATATCAGATTCCTTTTCTTGCTCTGAAACAGAAAACCAATATGAGAATCGACAATGATACTGTTTGAACGTTTTTGAGCCTGGCATTAAAACAGATCATTCAGTTAGTCGATACAAATATAAAAGGATCTGGACAAAGAACATGTGCAGACAGAATCACCCGCATGTCAGCCAGTTCTCTCAAATTGTAGCTGAACAAGCACAAATGAAATCATGTTTTTCCTGACAGGATCAGACATGAAACAAACGTTTTTATAAAAGCACCATCACATGAGAAAACACTTTTATTGAATAGATGTTATACAAATATTGTGTGTGTGCGTGTTGCACATGTGTCCCAAATCCTTTCCCACCTTCACATTACCACTAAGGAAACAAAGGACCTTTTTTTAAAGATATAAAGAAAAACCTGAATAAAAGTGGGTCAGGACTTGAGTTTTCATCTGGGAGGCATTTGAGCAGTGGCTTAAGTAGAACATCCATTTCCTCTTGACAGGTAAGAAGACACAGACCATCTGATGGTGTTCAGAATTATAGTGTCAAGAACTCACTTGTAAGAGAATAAATATTCATCTAGAAAAGCAACAATGCTAGTGATGTCAAGCTAACAAAAACAACAACGCAAAAACTGTAGTTGTATCACTTTCTGAAAGATTTTGTTTACGCCATTTATTTTATCGTTATCTTTAAGTTACACAATTTAAAGAAATTCCGTATCACCTTCGCTGCAGCAGCCATTTCCCTGAATCGTCCGACCAAACATCAGGACCATGACATGTACAATGTTAACAACCAGCAAGGTACATATTGTCATCACACACTACATACTGGACTTTTGAATGTTGTTTTAGTGACTTTCTAAGCTCAACAACATTTATTCAGCAGATGAATCCCATAGCAATTCTATGAGCCGACGTTAGAGTCGGTGTTTGTGTTGTCAATATACTCGTGGTGCTAGAACATTGACAACGCAAACTCTGCATTGCACATCCATGTACCTGGAGGCTTCAGGCTACAGTCTGACATGTTTGACATGTCAAGTTCAAAAGTCTGAACTATCGAACTTGACATGTCAAAAAGAAAAAAAAATAATTAACAATCATGCACATTGTTGATTTTAAAATAAACAATTATCTTAATGTTACTACCAATCACTTACCAGTATCTTTCATCGACGGGGAGGTCTGCTCAGATGCATCTTCACCGGCTACATCTGGTTCCTCCTGAACACCGTCTTTCACCTCCACCTGAACAGAAGAATTCACTTTTAGAAGCTGAACAGAGGAATCAGACTTGCGGAAAACCAAGAGCTAGAAAAAAATATTCTGATTAGTCTTCACTCTGCTCATGTATCCATCCAAGCACTAAAGAAGATGATGTCGTTTGTACATGAAACGAAATTAAACAACGTATATTCATCTTAAGTAAATCTACAACTCTTCGTGACATGAAGATGCTTCCGATGTTTAACTCTACTGACCTGGTTCAACTCTTCAGCCTCCTCACACGTCCCTTCTGCTGCTACTGGCGAACCTGTATTAGAGGCAATGCTTTTTAAAACTTCCGTGACGCACAATGAAAAATTATGAAAGAAAACCTTTCCATTTCCAATCGATCATTTTCCATCTATCCTAAAGAGAAGAAGGCGTCAAGTCTCTGCTCTTTACTCACCTCCATCAGTTTTCTCCTCCGAGTGTTCAAGGTCATTTTTCAGCTCGGGGTCATTTTTCACCTCCGAGTCCAATGATTGGTTCTCCTCACTTTTCTGTTGAGGTAGAGACAAGTTGAAGGTAAAAATCATGTTAATTAGAAAAAATATATATATATACTGGATAGTAATACTTATAATGAAAAGATAATGTTTCAAAATGAATAAAAAATAGATGATTTGTCATGATTTTTTTTTTAACACGATAAGGAAAATATTTTCAAATTTAAGGTTGATATCTTTTTCCAATTATAAAGCAGCAAAAATGATGTTATAGTAGAAAATAAAAGATGAACACCATCCCCTTCCGTTTTTCCATTTGTATGCAAATATTTAGGTCTCTACCTAAACTGTGCATTCCCAGTATTTTAGCAGTGGTTAGAGCAATGTTGGAACTTTGTATGTCATATGATGTGAAAATGTATAGTTACCAGAACACTGTCATCCACAGGAGCCTCTCTGTCCGTATCAACACCTAATGGAAAAAAATACAAACTCAGTTTTCAATATTTTAAAGGGAGACATCCCTGATGTAAATCATTATACATCAATCAATCCCAACTCACTGTCATCCATGTCCGCCACTGCCATTTCCTCTGGTTGTACCGTTTCTTCAACCTATTTGGAAAGTAAAGGGTTAATATATTTCAGTTTTAACATTTAAAATGTTTTTAATAAAAATCATTTTTAAGTTACCGGAATTTCGATCACAGACTCTGCTTCTTTTTGCTCAGTTTGCTCTGCTGGAGTATGAAATGTTTGGTTACCAAGAAGACAAAGATGGACATTCTTTCTATTATCTTCAGTTGTCTGACCTTCAGTGCAGGAACTTTCAGCAACACTTTCAGTGGAATCTCCAACTGGTTCAAGCTTCACTGGAACTTTGTCTGCAGTTAAGACATGATCCATTAAGTGTTGACTCAAAGCAATGTACAGTCGTTAATGACGTTCACCTTCTTCACCAGCAGGTGGTGCTGCTTCCTCGTTATTTGGTTGAGCTTCGGGTGCAATTTCCAGGGTTTCAATTTTGTCCGCCTCGTCTTTGACCATTAGATCCTCCTACAACCCATTTAAGTAAGTAAGTAAGTAAGTACATTTTATTTGTATAGCACTTTTCCAGACCAGGGTCTCAAAGCGCTTAAACAATCAAAACAATATTCAATAAAGTATATATTTTAAAGATCAAGATAAAACTGATAGCACAACAGGAGTTCCAGAAAATCAAGGTACATTGTATTAGTAAAACACAGAATGCTTCAAAAAGTGAATAGAGCTCTTCGGTGACAGGAAAAAAAAACACATTTTATACCTGCGCTGGGTGAATTCCAGATGTCTCCGCCTCGGACACTTCCATCTCTATATTCTGGCTCTTCAGCTCTTCTGTAGGATTAAAAACAAAAGTAAATTACATAAATTATTAATATAAATTACTCATAGTTTCACCTGTCGCTTCACTAGTCGCTTCACCCGTCACTTCACCCGTCGCTTCACCTGTCGTTTTACTCGTCGTTTCATCCATCGTTTCACTCGTCGTTTTACTCGTTGTTTCATCCATCGTTTCACTCGTTGTTTCATCCATCGTTTCACTCGACGTTTGACTCGTTGTTTCATCCATCGTTTCACTCGTCGTTTTACTCGTTGTTTCATCCATCGTTTTACTCGTTGTTTCATCCATCGTTTCACTCGTCGTTTTAATCGTTGTTTCATCCGTCGCTTCACTTGTCACTTCACCCGTCGTTTTACTTGTCGCTTCACCTGTTGCTTCACCCGTCGTTTTAATCGTTGTTTCATCCGTAGTTTCACCCGTCGTTTTACTTTTAGCTTCACCCGCCGTTGCACCCGCTGTTTCTCCTGCGGTGCTTTGCTCAGCAGGTGTTGATTCAGTGCTGGTCTCTAGACGTTTAGCATCTCCAGCAGCAGCTGCCTCCACTATCTGAGCAGGAGCTTGACCTGGCTGTGTGTGGCTGAAGCATGGGTCCATGGACAGCAGAGTCAGGGCCGCCTCCTTCATCTTCAGGTCGGCGTCCAGCAGGGTCACGTGATCCAGGCGGCTCTCGGGAAGTCGGGCTCCGGCCGAGGTGCAGACGTCCATCAGGGTCAGCAGAGCGTCCGCCTCGATCGGCACCATGCGTCTGGGCTCGGCCTCGCACTCCGACGGTTCGGGCGTGATGTCGCTCAGAGCGTCACAGGTTTCGTCAGAGGTGATGACGGTGGGGGTGGTGATGGGTTCAGAGTCAGTGCTGGTGTCTTGAAGAAGAGTTTGTTTCTTAGACTCTTCGGACTTTGAGAGAAGCTTCGACGTTTTCTTTTCCTCTTTCTTTTCTGCTACTTTTTCCTTCTTATCCATCTTTTTCTTCTTTAGCTCCGATTTCTCTGAAAGTAACGGATCAAACACTTTCTGCTCCTTCTTTTTCTCCTTCACACCCTCGGGTTTAAGCAGCGGTTTACCGTCTAAACTCTTCCTCTCCGTCTTGGATACGACTGCGGTCTTGGATTCTTCTCTGGACTTGGATTTTTGGATCGGTTTTCCTTTCTCTGTTGGTTTTACTCTTTTTGGATCTTTGTTGACATCAGAGCTGGACTTCAGTTTCTCCCCTTCTTTGTTGTCAGACTTAGACTTGGATTTATCTCCTTGTCTGTCTTCACTGTGGCTCTTGGATCTTTTCAGGGGATCTTTACTATGTTTATCTTTCTTCTTGATGCCTTCAGACGCAGGATCCAGATCAGATTGATCTTCAGAGGCGACAGATTCTGGCCGTGACCCAGCCTTGGCTTCACCTTTAACTGTGGATTTGTCTTTAAGCTTTTCCTTCTCTTTGATTTTGTCTTTTTTGTCCACTTTTGCACCATCGACCAACGGAACTTTCATCTTTTTATCTTTGGACATCTCCTCAGGAGCTGCGTCAGAGGTTAAACTCTTCTGCTCTTTTGTGGATAAACTCAGTTTCCTGTCACTTTTCACCTTCATCTTCTTCTCGTCTGAGGTCGTTTTACCGGCTTCATTCTGATGAGAATCATCCGTTTGGTGCTCAGCTTTCTTCTTCAGCTTGCTGCGTTCATCTGATACGCTTTGTTCCTTCTCTTTCCGCTCTTTCCGCGGCTGGCGGTCAAACTTGCCAACGGAACGCTGCTTGAGAGCCTCTTGCGAGCCTTGTTCCAGCTCCAGGATAAAGGAGTGAGTTCTGGTTTTGTCTATGAGCTTCTTGTTGTCGCTGGAATCTTCTGAACTCTTTCTGTGGTCGGATCCTTCAGACAAATGTCTCATCAGTTTTTGTTGTGGAGGTCTCGGCGCAGCTTTTACTTCCTAAGGATTGTAAGGAGAGTTTGTTATTAAGATGTACTTGATCAAATAGTTGCTGATACATACAGATTTCTTCAAGCTTTCTCCCGCATCTCCTTTTTTCTTGATAGAAGCATCTCCGTGTTTTCTGTAGGACAACAAAAATATGTTAATCAACTCCCCTGCAAAAATATAGTTTGTCATTTCACATTCATAACAACACCATACCTTGAATCTAACTTCCTCTTCCTGCTGACAGCCATTTTCTTCTCCAAGACTTTCTGTTCCTTGCGAGCCTCTTTAGCTCTCGGCCTCTGACCACAAGAGGAGTCTCCTTTCCTTTGCCTTCGACGGTCTGCAGAGAAAATTGCACTTCATTGAAATGTACATTTAGAGTGAGATGACTAGGGTTCCTAGAAAATATTGATACACCAATATAATCAAGATTTGTTTTCACTTTTTGTCATTTTTGTATTTCAAATCATATTTATTTTAACCAGTTATTTTATTGTTAACAGTTAACTGAAGTGTTTATAAAATAATTTGTTTCTTTAAATATAACAATTAACAGGCAAATATTCATAGGCTTTGTTCCTCTTTGTTTTGCAATTAAACTTCAGCGCACAAGAAGGCAGCAGTCATTATGCCACACCTATAGTAACGTTGAAGTCACTAAAGATCCTGCTGATGAGTGAGGAATGAGGACAAGAGGATACAGTCGCCTCCAGTAGTTTTAAAGCTGATGTTTGGACATCATTTGGTCTTTAAACATATGGAAACAGACTTCCTTAAGAATTTTGTAACACCAGAGTCAAATACTCGGACAATACTACAAATATATCCTTGTTAGTACAGCATTGCAATAAATTATTGTAATAATTATGATATTGCCAGATACACACCCACACAGATACACACACGATGAGGGCAATATACTCATCATAAATAATAAAACATTATAAATAAACAATTTTCTTGACCAACACAATTTATTATTTATTTTCGTGGCGCAAGTGTGCATGCCTACTCACATCAGTATGTGTGAATGGTTGAATTTCCCCTCGCGGGACTAATAAGGGAATAAGGGATTCTAAATGTATTTTTTCATCATCAAGAATAGAATTTGTTTTTTTTTTAAGAATCAACAAGAAATCACTGCTTCACCACATACCCATGCCAAGGGGCTCATTTCAGATGCAAACTAAACAAACATAGTGTAAAATCAATTCAATAAAACAACATCTATGATAACAGAACTGTGTTAGTTCAAGGTAAAGAAAATAAAATAAAATAGAAAATTAGGTTGCCTGTATTTTTATAGACTTAATGTTACAGGTTGAGCAATTTTGCCGTTGTATTTTTTAATGATGATGAATACCGTTCATGCCTATATCAAACCAGTCCCCGGTGCAAAGGAGGTTTGGGACTCCTGCCCTAGATTGAAGTACTAATGCTGCAGAGTCTGAACTGGAGCTCTTTTTTGGCATGAAACCAAACCACTGCTCACTGAAGAATAACATTCACAGTGTTTCAGGTTTAATCAATAACAGAAAGCTATATTTTAGATGTAGCAAGAGTAAGAACAGATTGAAGACCTACCTTGTTCTTCTGCTTGTGCTGCCTTTTGTTTGCGTCTCTCTTCCATCCTCTCTCTGTTTTGTTGTCTTTTGAGGAGCCTTTCTTCTTTATCCTTAGCCTTAAAAAAGAAGTGGAAAACATGCATTAACAAAGCAGCACTATGTAAGATTTCTTTCTGTAATGATACGTTTACTCTGAAAAGCAGTAGAATTCTCCAGCGATTGTTTTAACAGTGCTCATAACAAACACGTCTTTGTCTGGACGACACAAACAGTCACCATTTAACCACCAAAGATGGTAGGTAGGAGGGTCAAGGATGGTGGTTGCATTAATGTTTAACTATTGTCAAGGTACTAGGAGTTCTTGTCATGACGTCTTCCATGGTGTCCCTTTAAAACAAAGGTGTCAATCTAAGGCACAAAAGGAACAATAATCTTGTTCTCAGGTCCAACCAAATACACTGTACATTTGTTACCAACTCAATAACTGCCTTTTATTTATTTTATTTTGTAAACCATATAGTGTTTGAGATATGTTATAATAATGTATTGAAGTAAACCTAATTTTTTTTCTCATCCAAAATTTTTAAATTGTTTATCCATTCATTGTGACATATTCCCTATAGACCCATATAGACAGACAGCAACGCATTTACCAAAAACACAAACACACATCAAGAGTCACCAGTTTTTTTTAGTGAAACCTATGCAAGCAAACCAGGGACTTTTCTGCCAAAGTTGACTTTTATGGATAGGCATTCAAAAATTGTCAACCCCATTTTGAATTGACACAATATGAAATGTGGGTGTCTTCTTTACAAAAATACATTAAACCATTACGAGAAGGCAACATAACCATTTTTGTCTAGTTTATTGCACTCAAGCTGAAAATGGAATTATTGTGACGGCGATGATACTCACTGCAGATCTTCGTCGTTCCTCCACAGTGACTTCGTCGTCAGAGTCGCTATAGTAACGAGAGTAGAGGAAAGGCTTGTGGACGTAAGCCTTCCTCCGAGGCTTCGATGCCTTCTCGCCCTCTCCTGATGCACTGTCGTCTTTGTTGGCAGATTGCTCACCTTTGTTTACACATGAAAAAGTAGAGTTAGTATTTGCTGAGATTTAACCAAAGAGCTGAAATAGAATCAAGCACAGACCATCTGTTGTTATCTCTCCCTCTTCAGAAGAGTCGGACGGCTGTTCATCATCCTCGCTCTGCTCCTCGAAAGATGACAGGTCGCTGGTGTGGACGGAGCTCACAGTGATGTCACTCAAGCCATCTAGATCGGAGTCTTCCAGGGAATACTCTGTACAATGAAGAGAAAAAGATTTGAACAATGAATGTTGTTTTTGCTTCTACAAGTGGCTTATGTTGGTTCTTGAACCGATTGTTAGCTCACCTTCTTTTATTCGCTCTCTGGCGTTTTGCTTTGCCTGATTTTTGGTCTTTGATGAATCCTCCTCTTGCCTCTCTTCTGAAGGCCGGTCAGTTGTTTTGGTGCCAGTTTTGTCATTCTCTTCCTCCTTTACATCCTCCTCTTCCATCTTTATCTCATCCGTTTGTCTTTCTTTTCTCTCTCCAATGTCCTCCTGAGTGTGCTCCTTCTTTACTTCCGTGCTCTGAACCTCTGCTGCTGCTGCGTTTGCTTCCTCTGTTTCTTCTTCTACAGACTTCCTCAGTGGTTGGTCATCCTCCTCTTCTTCATCAAGACTCATGTCCTTCTCGTCTTCGCCCATGGGCTCAGCTGAGCCTTTCCCATCCACCTCCGCACCCCTCACCTCTTGGTTCAGGGAGGTAATTGTGTCGAGGATGGATAGAGCGGTGCCTGGAGCCACTAAAGTTGGAGTAGACGACGAAGCTGACCAAAAAAAAAAAAAAAAAAACCTGTGTTAAGCCAAGGAAAACATTTTGAACGTGAACTATAATTTATGTAAATATGAAGACGGGATTATGTATTAAAACTACCGCTTCCATCCATCCACCAAATATACCATTTTGGGAGAACAAATGTATTTTTTTTCCATAAGAACCAGTTTAAAAAAAAATCTTTTTGTGAGCATGAAATTCTTTATTTGGTCATTACTCAAAGTTAGTCACTCATCATAGAGTAGGAAAGCAGGCCGAGCTGTAGAGTCGTGCGACCAGTGTCAAACAATTACAGTTTTAAATCAATTGAATCAAGGGTTACTGTGGGTAAATATAGAGTCCATTATTACATCATAATGGACTCCGCTTTCATAACCTCTTGTCTGCTGATATTTCCGACGAGGGAGAAATTTATAAAAAAATAACTTCAAAACATGGTCATGATGAAGTAACTGACTAACTGCATCTTGGAGAAAAATACTTCAACATTTGAAACATGTAAATAAGTGTGAACAGGATTATAACACTAGGTCAGTTTAATAATGTGAATCTACTATTTCATCTTTCTTTACCCACAGATATCAAGGAAAACAAAGTAACCAGAGCTTACCTTGCTCAGGGACGCTGCTACTACCATCTGCTTTGGTATCTGCTGAGGGTAATGGTGGAAGTGGATCGTCTTCGGAAACACTGCCAGGAGACAAAAATTCACGGACAACTCTCTCCACATGCGGCCTGAATAAGAGGTTGACCTTGGGGTCCACCACCTGGGCCACAATCCGGTCCACCCCCTGTTCCAGCATTCCAGACCTAAATGAAACATTGAATTTTCATTAAAACGTTTCATTTTTGGGATGAAGGGAGGTAGAACTCACTGAAGGACAAGTTGTCTGATGTTGTTCCTGAGCTGGTTCTTGTTCAAGTGAGGGCTCCATGTGTGGTTGGATAGATGATTGGAGACAAAGTTGTCAACTCTTTGTTTCAGATTCAAATACGCTGGCTGAAATGTTGACAAAAAATAGAGAGATTAACAATATCAGAAGCTATAAAACCTCCTAATAGGTCTAGAACCTAGACCATCTAAGCCTTCAAAATGTGCAATAACAAAAAATGCTACAACTTAATATAGGACTATGGGAAAATGTGAAAATATTAAGTTACATGTTAAGTGTTATAGAGTGTTTAATACCCATCAAAAGATAATTGGTCAGGCAAATCAAAGTGGTGTTATCTTTTGAAACATACCCTTAAAGCTGATACATCTGTCAGTGTTCACACTCATTTTTAACCAATAATCATTTGCTTTTCACTTGACTTTCTTCATTATTTACTTAGGTGAACTCCCAGCTACAAACTGAAATATACAACTTTAAGTACTGGGATTGAATGAATGTTAGTGGAAGTTTGTTCTTCATAGACTTCAAAAGCTTATTATAAAAGAGCTACTGAATACGACTTGAATAGAATCAGTTTAAAAAAGCGAAGTAAAATATAATTTAAAGGTTTACCAATGTGACTCGGTGCACGTTATTATTCTTAGCTCAAATACCTAAGTAAATAAGCTAAAGTGAACTGATAAATGACATTTTTTAAAGTGAGATGAGCCGTAGAGATGCTGGTACCTTAGTATCCACGTCTGCCAGACAGTCCCTCCTGAACTGGTCGAACAGACCCCGTGTTTTTAAATGACTGACGATCATTGAGACGAGCTGCGGATCACCGGGTGGTAAACCTGCCATAGTCGAACCCAAAAAAAACACCAGGATGCGGAAACAAGTACAATAAATTCAATAAAACACCAGTTTAAAAAGGAATAGATGGGTTGCTCCTCTTTGTTTTGGTCAGTGAAGTTCGAGGCGGAATTCAACCGGAAGCGAAACAGCAAAAAATGTCAAGTGACCTGGAAGTGTTGAATAATGGCGGTTTGCCTGCCATAATAAGAGCATTTAAATTAGTTTGTTATACATTTCAAAGATGAAATACGCGTTAAACTCAATGTGAAGAGCGAAAACCGGGCATCTGATCAGGTTTATATCATGGAACAAATAAATAGATATGATCCGTAAAATTCGGCATAATTCGCAATTTTCCACGCAATATTGTTTAGCAACTAGCTTTTCAAATATTCCCTGATCCACATAGATAACATTAAAAGAGAGAATGTTGAGATTTAGGTTAAATCATTGGGAAAGAAAAATATCTGGCAGCGGTGGGATTCGAACCCACGCCTCCGAAGAGACTGGAGCCTTAATCCAGCGCCTTAGACCGCTCGGCCACGCTACCCTATAAAGTCAACGTCCGACAAATGAGTTTAAAAACTCTTACTGCCACTATTTTTGTCAACGGAGTCGGTTTTAATTTTTCGGTTATATTAATTAACGATAGACACCGTTTAAGCAGACAAACACTCTACTGAAAACTCCCTGTTCACTTGTTAGAGACAATTTAAACGTAATTTAGAACCTATATCACGTTTAATATGTTCATGTCGATCACAGAAAGAGTTGTCATGTTGTAGAAGGCTTGAATAAATAACTGATTTAAACGTATACAACAAATGTTAGATAAAGAAAAGTCTAATCTGGTAGCGCAGTGGCTTTAAGCATCTAGTTGACATATATACATATTCATACATGTTCCATTTTGAAAAGAAAAAAAAAAAAAATCCTACAATGCTTATAAAGATTGATCAAAATGACAGGGAAAGATTTAAATAAAAGTATTCTGAATCATCAAAACAATAGAGTCCCGTGCTCGGGCACTAACCCACAAACCCTAGTTCAGAGCCTTTTTTGTAAGCGTTTATTTGGATTTTAATATGAAGAAATAAAACAAATGTCAGCCCGCTTACAAATGATCTCTTGGTCAAGGACATTGCTTGGCTCAAGGCCATAAAACAGCAGTAATTTGGTGTCATAAACACCAGATACAGACATCCCAAAATAACTTGTCAACTCTTAATAGCATCACTGGAGGTAAAATCTTCATGCGGGACATAGAAAAGGACAAACAGTGGACAATACGTTAAAAAAAAAAAAAAACACGAACCACTTGACCCCACATAAAACAAGGCTGAAAGCTGGTGGAGGCAGTGAAGAGTTAAAATATAATAATTGTCCTCTAGTGTCTTGTGGAGGAAGTCCTCAACCAGGCCATCCTCGGGACTCAAATGTTTGGGCATGAAGGGGGCAGGATTCGCCGGGAATTGGCCTTCACCCATGGGTGATCGATGACGTCCTGGAGTGGCAGACGAGAGAGGGGGTTGTGGCGAAGAAGTTTGGAGACCAAGTCTTTTCCTCCATCAGAGACATTTTTTGGAAACTTTAAATCCACCTACAGAAAGAAACAAGACAAACATCACATTAGTTGAGTGTTTCTAAATCCCCTTTTCAGACACTATTGAAGAGAAGGCACATATGATGAAATAAAAATGAGTGGGGAAGAACTGAACAGTGACATCATCAGAACGTAACTTACTCTGAAGGTCAAAATGTAAAAAACGCCAATATATTTAAGATAGAGAAAAAAAAAAGAAAAAAAAATACCGTCAAGCACAGATTCAGCTCAAAGCCACAGTACAATAAATACATTTAAAAAAAGCACAGTATGAAAAGTCAGAGAGTATTAAACTGCATTGATGCACACTGACCTTTGTTATTCTTTTGTACGTCTCCGTGTGATTGCTAGTTTCAAAGGGTGGGTTGCCGACCAAACACTCGTAGCACAAGATGCCAATACACCACAGGTCAACCTTCTCACTGTGGGTGTGGCCTTCAATCATCTCAGGAGGGAGGTAATCCAAAGTTCCACACATTGTCCTTCGCCTGTGTAACAAAACAAAAAAAAGACAAAAATATAAATCTTAATTAACCTTCCTTCAAATTTATGGACATTTTTTGATGTACCTCAGAGAAGGCGCATGGACTGACCAACCAAAGTCAGCTATTTTAAGTTCTCCACGATACCCCAGGAGCAGGTTCTCTGGCTTTATGTCCCGATGAATCACTTTCTTCTCATGACAGTACAACAGTGCATCCGAGATCTCCTCCATGTACTGTGATTGAAAATATGTTAACCTTTACCTCATACATTAGGAAGTAGCAAAGTACAGTCTCTTACTGTAGCAGTTCGTTGGTCATCAAACCGTCCAGCCTTCTGTAGCTCCTTGTACATTTCACCTCGTGGTGCAAACTCCAGCACCAGAAAAACCCTCTTTCGGTCATGGAAATAGTTGTAGAAGCGCAAGATGTTGGGATGCCTGGCAAAGACCAATCAAATCAACAGCTTAATTTCAGTATAGAACAATAATTGCAAATACTAATTTAAATTGGACTCACTTTAAATGGGATTGAATTTCAATCTCCCTCCTGAGCTGATGCTCCACACCTTCCTTTTCCATCTGGGACTTGAACAACACCTTCAGGGCTACAATTGCATGTAGTTTCTTCACCCTTGCCAAGTAGACATTACCAAACTTTCCCTTCCCAAGTGGTCGACCAATGTCAAAGTCCCCAATTGTTACTTTCCTAATGAGGAACTCAAGTTAGTTTTAGACTTTTACAATAAAATAATCATGAACATGCAACACATTTTTTTTTTTTTTTTTTTTTTACAAAGTCTTACCTCGGAAGGGAGGATGACGCTACACACCCTCTCACAGGGCCTAAAGCAACATAAAAACAAAGAAATGAAGCAAGATTCGCTCTGGGATAAATTAACGGTTAAGGTAAAGACGGTAAAAATCACCTGCTAGACTTTTGCTGGCATCTCCACGTGGTTTCGCCAAAACACGCTGAGGACCGGACACCGTTGTTGGGACGGCAAACTGTATTAAGAGGTAAAAGAAATAGATTAATTGACTCCACTTGCAAATAAGAGAATGAGAAACCGCATCTTTTAATAATAGTCATAAAATTCAGTTGTACAAGCATACATGTGGGAAACCCATGCATTATAATGACAATAAAAGGAGGCACCATTGCCCAAGATCAAGAAACACTGGGACTACTAACCTAGAAGATGATGCTTTTCAAAAGATTCAATACGGTTATTCATTAAATGCAATTTACAGACCTACTATCTGGATCAAATGTTTGTACAATATAAACAAAGTAAGGATTAGAGAAAGGTAAGCTAAATGCTAGCATATGACTAAACACCCAATTAGAAAACATTTTTTATGATAAATGACAGTTTTTGGAAGGTTGATATAATGAACCATGTTGCTGCCCTGACCATCACATATTAATATATACATTAAATTATAGTTTAAAATGTATTTATCTTACCTGTCGTGGAAAGGTCCTGGGCTCATAATTTTCCTTATTCTGTAATGGGATAAATAAATGCATCTGATGTCATCATCTTTACCAATTATATAAATATTGTACATTAAATGCATGAACTAAAAAACATTGTGTCTCACAAAATTATTGTTGATTATAAGTCCGAACTATAAGCATTTAGCTATTAACGTATTATTAGTCATTCTGTGTATTGTTACATCGCACTTTCAAGTTAGCTTGCGATGCTAACCAGGCTCTCGGAAGTTTTAGAGAATTTAGACTGAAGTTTGGAGAAAATGGCTTGCGCGAGTAAAAGTAAACTATTACTATTCATTTAGAAATACAAACGTATTTGAATGGTTTACCTGCATCTTGTTGTTCTCCGCACTTGAGGAAGTCCTCGCTTTACGCTGTACGCTTTGAAAGTCTTTGGCCGCCAACGTTTTCAAAAGTACGTTTGGCGAATCAAATTGCTCTTCCTTCATCACGTGATGCCAACGCAACTACCATTGGCCAATAAATGATACAATGGGATTCATGTGATTGGTTAACGCTGCTGTCTCACATCCGTGGACCCGCCTTCTCGCCGGTTTGAATCACAGGAAGTGAATAGCATCGTTTTTGTTGATGTTGCTACTGGCTAGTAAGACTTGAGTTTAAATGTATGAAGCATTTAATGGGCACAATCGTATACTGGTTTACAATTTTAACGAGATAAGTCACATTAAAATAAATCAAGCATGTGTAATGCATTGGTTAAAAGAAGAACAACATCTTTTCTGAATCACTGTTTATTCAAAGTTCAAGGAAAAAAAAGATACCACATTATACTCTTCGAGCAAATGTTGAACAAATGTACAATTTAGTTTATGTTTTCATTGTGCATTTATTGGCATTGCTTTGAGATTATAAAACATTGCTGCAATAAAGGGTCTCCAAAGTGTTTCAAAACGATTTATTATCTTTTAAGTGGATTACATAGAAGACATGCTCCAGATTATTCAATTTAACTCTTAATTCAGGTGAATTAAAAGTGAACTGGAGTGAGAAAAGAGAGAAAATTAATATTTAAACTGCCTCAAGGGAAACATCTGGTACAAAAAAAGTAAAAAGAAAGCTGTTATGGTAAAATCTTTACGCAAAGCAGTGGCAATTATATATCACCAATAATTTCCATTGTTCTTCTCATGTGTATTTCATATTTTATTTAGCTAGCAGATAAAGCTTTTTAAATTACAGTTGCTTTTTAATCAAAAGCTTAAGGGATGATACAGAAAAATCAAAGGTGTGTTCAGAAGCGATAACGCATCATATCCCCTTTGTGCTCACTTGTCTTGTTTTTTTTTTAATTAAAACGATTATATTTAAACAACACAAAGTGAAATACTTTTCATGCACTCATCAATAGTAGCGTAAATGAGTGCATTAAACTGATTTTGTTTTGTAAAAAATGAAGGCTTATGTATTTTCACTGTCAAACTGGTGCAGCAAAGAAATCATATATTACCTCCATCTACAGTAACTAGTAGCACGTGCTTCTATCTAGTTACTTCAATTCATCTGTATGCATCCAATAACCTTGGGTTAATTCAATTCCTATTTAAAATGTTTGTCATCTGTGTAATCTATGGCAAAATATACCTAAACTGAATTGACACCATTAAAAAAGTAATTGGGAAGATTTCAAGTTGGCAAAATCACTCCATGAAATGGCTTTTGCTTCAAAGATGTTTTGTTGACGAAAGCCACTATTTATGCAACAGTGGTTTGTTTAATCCGCGTTCATCTGAACTGAGCAGTTGGTAAATACTAGAGAGCAGACTGGAAGCAAGACAGCCAATGAGCGACGTAGACGTGGTATGGGATCATTGGTGTCAGTTTTGCTTTCATCGTTGTTTGCCTCTCTGTCGGCATCTTCCTCAACTGCCTGATCTTCCCCTTCACCACCACCACCACCACCACCACCTTCTCCCTCTTCAGCTGGTGGACACTGCCGTGGCTGAAATGTCACGTCAAGGAACTCTAATCTACGGAGCCCTCGCAGCATTCTGCAGCCTCGTACTATCTGCATCTCACTGAGGGTGCAAGCCCGAAGACACAGATTCTTCAAGTCTTTCAATCGGCTGGCACAGAGTAAGCCAGGCCCTACTTCTTTTCCACCAAGACTCAACTCCTCAAGTCCAAGCCAACCTGTACCAAGCCCCAATGAAGCCATCTGTATCTGGTAGCCTGGCCTCCCTGTTATGCAAATTTCCAAAAACTTGAGCCGAAATAACCCTTCTACGCCACTAGTGCCCTCCTTAGCAGCACAGTTCCTGAGCGCGTTAGCTGTCACACGGAATGTGTCGTGCAATTCTAAACGAGCGAGTTGCTCCCATGTAGTGAGGCTCAGCAAATGCTCATCAGTAAATGATGGAACATAGTTAAGAACTAACCTCTCAATCGAAATTCCTGAAGTGCTCCCCATCCCTTTTGCTTTAGATTTTTTTTGTGCAACACTGGAAGTTGCCTCTGCACTTTCAGGTGCAGTAGTTATGCTTTGGCTAAAAAAACCTTGAGGCAGCTCACAACCACGCAACTCCAGGACCTTCAAAGAAGGTGGAAGGAAGCGGCAATTTGGAAGACCCCTCAAGTCTGCATGAAGGAGGTAGAGCTTACTCAGCCGGGGGCACTTTGAGGACAAAGCTTTTAGCCAGGACTCTGAGAGGAAGGTGCCTCCACGGGCAGAGAGAAGCAAACCACGTAAGCGTAGACACCTGAGGCCACAGCCCAGGTACTGGCGCAGAAGAACCCAAAGTATTCGACACGTCACCTGAAATGAAGATTTTTGTAAAGAATGGGAGACAAAAGAACAAATTATTAGAGCACATATAGACATCTTTACATATCTGCATGTAAACTGCATACATGGAACTTGACACTTTAAATTGTCATCAGACAGTTTTTTTGTATATAGATCGATTACATTATACATGCCAACTATTCCTGATCAAATACTGAAATATTCAATTGCGAGATATATCACGAAGATGAAAACACGTACTAGGTTGACTAACACGTTTCATGAATATGACATAAACGAACTCATACCCCTTTCCATGCCCTCAGATCCACAACTCTCCACAACCTTTGGTCTTTGACAAGTCGCCTCCACCTCTTACAAACTCTAAAACAATGACAAAAGGAAAACAAGCGTCCATAAAATAAATTCCATAAGTCGCTATTAACATGCTTAGCCAGAAGGCTGACAACTCTTTAAAGATTAGTAAAGTGGTTCAATTAAAAGTATTCGTACCTTCCTGCTCTGACAAGTTCACGAACACTTAAATACGATAACACGTCTATCAATATGTTTTCTGGAAAGTAGTCCAAGTCACAGGTTATATATTCGTCCATTTTGTAAACAAAACCGTCGAAGCTCTAACACGGACTGGTTTCGCTGTAGCACAGGGGCAGGAATGACAGGAAGTCCGTCAGAAACAAAAGATAGACGAGATTGGGCCTAGTGAAGGCGAGTTTAAAATAGGTTCTCTTTGTTTCAACAAATTGTAGTCCATGTCGAATGCATTTTTGAATCAGTAAATTTTAGATGTAAATAAAAATATATATACATTGTCACTTTGTTACGATCGTCCACGTTATTATGCTTGTACGCATGCGCGACTAACCGGAGAAGATGGCGACCAGCAATGGTGGAGGAATGGAAGTGGACGGGGCAGGCAAGTCCATTATGAATTAAAATACGATCCGTGTCTTGTTTGGAGTGAAACATACTTGTAGATCGCCGTCTGTCGGTTTATTCAATATTCGTTGCTTTTGACTTGCCCTCGAAATTGTTGTTTATTTGTGGATACACTTGTCACTGTGATCCTCACTAATTCATGGCTCTTAACATGTTTTTTCCCCATTTTAAACATGTATTTTGTCTCCTTAGTTTCACGAAACACTCTTTAATTCAGATGAAGATCAATAATTATTACAAGTCAGGTCAACTGTTCGTTGTATATTATCGAAGTAATCGTTATTTAGTTCTATTTAATTTGCAAGTGGTAATTCTGACCTTTTAATATTTTAGTCGCTTTCTTTTATTAATATTTGCTTTTGAAACAATGGTATCACAATTCAACAGATGCATTCTTAAATCAGGTATGAAATGTAGAACTGTCATTTAAATTCTAATACTATTTAATATTATTAGCAATAAAACTTCTAGGAAACACGACCTGAAACTCAATAAGTTTATTATTTTAATAACAAAATGATTTCAGTAAAGGTACTAGACTCATAGGAATCACACACACAGTCCAGAATTGTATTTCCTATACTTTATTTCAGCCTTCAAGTATAATTGATAAACATTTGTACATCTCTGTAGCACGTGTTTTGACTGTATGTACTATCGGTAACAATTTTGAAAGTAAGATTAAAAAGTCTATTTTAACAGATATGTTATTATTTCTCTTTTGTAGCCAGCCCCAGTGTCATGGCCTCTGGTGTTACTGGGAGTGTTTCAGTGGCCTTGCACCCTCTGGTGATCCTTAACATATCGGACCACTGGATACGTATTCGCTCACAGGAAGGACGACCAATTCAAGGTCCGCTCACCACTTTTTCTTTTATTTATTTGGTTTTCATACGTGTCCCGCAATGTGTCATGTCTTCCCTTGTTTCTGTTCACAGTGATCGGTGCTCTGATCGGAAAGCAGGAGGGAAGAAATATTGAAGTGATGAACTCGTTCGAGTTGCTTTCTCACACAGTCGATGACAAGGTGCATATCGACAAGGAGTATTACTACACCAAGGAGGAGCAGTGTAAGTGTTGGGAAGATGATTTACATGGTTATAGTAATGATGATAATCATGGTGTATCACCACTTTTTTTCTTCCTCCATATTGTTTTAACTTTTCTTGATGCCATATGGTGTATTCCTGACATATTATAGCATGAATTCAAGACCTTGCAGATATTTGATGTCATTATTATAATACCTTCATCTCACTTAAATTTGAGATTATCTTGATGGAGTACAAAACTCATTCTCCTGTTAAGGAAATTTTCATTTGACCCTCCGCTACATTTGTGTATATTACATTTAATTGTGTAACTAAAATTGGTAACAATGTAAGTAAGTAAGTCATTTTTATTTGTATAGCGCTTTTCCAGACCAGGGTCACAAAGCGCTTAAACAATCAAAACAATATTCAATAAAGTGTATATATATATAAAATGTCATTGTTATTCGTCAAAAATATTTCCAACATTAGTTTTTAAGGATTGTTTTCACGGCCATTATTTTCTTTACAGTCAAACAGGTGTTCAAAGAGATGGAGTTTTTGGGCTGGTACACCACAGGAGGTCCTCCTGACCAGTCAGACATCCATATTCACAAGCAGGTTGGTGAAACATGCATGTTTTATCACTAAGTTGAATGTTGACTCATTCATAAAGTCGCCTCATCAGTTGCATTGACCGTGTCCACAGAGTCAGTTTGCCTGTTAACCCCACTTGACAAGATGTATTTCTAGTAACTCGGCATCAATAGACATGGCAGTGATTAAGACTAACTACTACATAATCACATATCATAAGCTCTTTGCAGGGAACTAGAGCTGCACTGGTAGCATAGAGCAAGTTTAAACCAACAATTTAAATAATAAACCATGAATCCACAGATTAAATCCTTGTAAATTATACAAAGATTACTCACTTTTACACATATAAATGTATGCTGTGCAGCCCTGGTCCTATCGGGTCTAATATTTGATGAACCATAACTACAAATAAGCTTAAATTAGCTATGTATGAAAAACTGTTGGTAATGATACCTCACCACAGGATGAACACAATAATATTATAACCTGTATTTGTTATTTTAGTTTTTCTTATATCCGTTTGTAACTGGTGAAGGTATGCTACTTATAAAAATAGAAAAAAAAAAAGACTAACTACTACACAAATAATATATCTGTCTGCATGCAAGAGTCTTGAGGCACCAGAATGGGGGGAAATGTCCTCTTGTTTTTTTTTTAGGGATAAAATGCAACAATAGGTATAGAATAATTTAGATAAAATAATGGCTATGGAGGAAATAAGAATGGAAATTACGACAAATATAATACTAGTGATAAAATTACAAACAACAAGCAAGCCCTGAAATAAGGACTTGATTAAACATAATTAAACCTATAAGTAAATAAATAAATTCCAATCTGTGTACCATCTCTTTCATTTGTAACCCATTTGATATTAAATAATGTCCTCTTCCTTCTGTCAGGTCTGTGAGATCATCGAGAGTCCACTCTTTCTAAAACTCAACCCAATGACCAAACATACTGATGTGAGTAGTTTCCCTTCATATTGAGACTTTCCAACAGGCTTTCTAACGGCAGTGTCTCGTTTCCTGCAGCTTCCCGTTACTGTTTTCGAATCTGTCATCGACATCATCAGTGGCGAGGTACTGGCATGTTTTGACGTTTTATATTGGGCCTGAAAACATCACCTCGAACTTGCTTCCTTCACTTTAGGCAACGATGTTGTTCGCAGAGCTGACTTACACTCTGGCCACAGAGGAGGCTGAGAGGATTGGGGTCGACCACGTAGCCCGGATGACGGCCACCGGCACCGGAGAAAACTCAACAGGTGAATATTTACTTTAATATGTTGTTGTCAACGTTGTGAAAGCAGATGCAATTAAATATTACAGTCGCATAACAACACTTATTTGCAGATAAACTATTATGAACAGAAATAGCAAATGAAAAACCAATTAATGTTTACAGTTATGTAAGTAAGTAAGTAATTTTTATTTATATAGCGCTTTTCCAGACCAGGGTCACAAAGCGCTGAAACAATCAAAACAATATTCAATAAAGTATATACTTTAAAGGTCAAGATAAAACTGATAACACAACAGGAGTTCCAGAAAATCAAGGAAAAGCCTGAACAAATAGAAACGTCTTAAGATATATCTTAAAGGACTCAGTAGATCCATCAAGCGCAAAGAGAGAGGGAGATCGTCAACCATCAGTAGATTCTGATCCACAGACCTCAGAGCCCGAGCTGGGGTGTAAGGCTGGATCAGATCACTGATGGAAGGTCTGACCATGAATAGTTCTGAAAGTAAGAACCAGAATTTTAAAGATGATCCTGAAAGAAACTGGAAGCCAGTGAAGAGTTTTAAGGATCGGAGAAATGTGAGTTCTTCTACTTGAGCGGGTTAGAATTCTCTTTAAAATGTCTTTCCATACCCTGTTTTTTTACCATCTGGGTGATATACGTGTATAATAGAAGACTCCATTGGTCATGAGATGTTAGTTGTAACACATGACTAAAGAAGTAAACGCTTCCGTCTCTTAAATTCTTGCTCTTGTTGCATCAGTGGCTGAACACCTCATCGCGCAGCACAGCGCCATAAAGATGCTGCACAGCCGAGTGAGGATCATTCTAGAGTATGTGAAAGCGGTGGAAGCAGGTAAGCAGACCAACAGACGGTTAAATGACAAACAGCTGTGTTTTAAATGAGATGTTTCTTGGGGTTGTGAGGCCCCCTTGAACGCACCTTCCTTGTTGGAGCAAGTGTGACTCATTTTTCCTTCCCCCGGCTGTTCCTGCCCCACAGGGGAGGTGCCGTTTAACCACGAGATCCTCCGAGAAGCCAATGCTCTGTGCCACAGACTCCCCGTTCTCAGCACCATCAAGTTCAAAACAGATTTCTACGATGTGAGTTCATTTTTCTCAGCATGACGTCGGTTTTAATGGGAGTTACGCTTGTTGTTTAACTTTGTATATACAACTTAATGTCATTTTATGATGGGTCAACCCAATTGTTCCAACACTGAGCCATAGTTCAAAGAGGTGCGAGAAGTTTGGAGGGAACAAAGGCTAACGGATAATTACATGACAAAAGCATGTCCCTTGACAAACTGTCTACTTGTAAAATAAGCATTATGAGCTAAGATTTGTTCCCAGTCATCAACATGTCTTTGAATACACCATAGTTACTTTTTTTTTTCATACATTGTTACTTCACTGTGTGTCTGTAAAAAAACAAAAAAAAACATTTTGGAACAATTGGGTTAATCGATGATGTTAAAAAAGCACGTATTCATTCAAACGTATACATTCACAAACATAAAAAGTACACATTGACTTGCTCACTAGAACATAAGTTACAGAAATTTTCACAAACTCAAAACAACATTATAAAACATGTGTATACATTGTCGTAGAGTTAAAAGATTAATAGATTAGACGTGTATAATAAACACAACAGACACAGTGAAGCACATATGTAGCACATATACTACATATACACACAAGCAATATTTACAAATGCACAATAAAGTACAAATGCACATCCAGCTCCTCACACTTACAATACTGAAATTACAAATGTAAAAACAGAATAAAGCACATACATCGGACATGATTATCACAAATTCTGACTCTCTCTCACACACACACACGCACACACTAGGAATACAGAAATATAACGCACTTTCTTAATAAATGTAAATGACTAAACATACGTAGTACAAATTTTGAAATTGTAGGGCAAAACAAGCAAACATATTCTTGCATTATACAAACAAACAAATGCACAATTAAAACAAATACATTTCACACACTTCTAACACTCTTTAACGTGAACACTCGTCTTTATTGAATTTAATTTAGTTGCTTGTTTTCTTACTCGTCTTCCTCTTCATCGTTCCCGGCAGCAATGTAACGACGTGGGCCTCATGGCCTACTTAGGCACCATCACCAAGTCCTGCAACAGCATGAACCAGTTCATCAACAAGTTCAACGTTCTGTACGACAGACAGGGGATCGGGCGCAGGATGAGAGGGCTCTTCTTCTGAGCCGGCAGACCCGTAACAACAACTGCACTTTCTCTTCTGTCTTTTCTTTCATCTGGATTTCGGTTATTTAACGACAAACACACACATGCGCACCCCACGATTTCAAAGCAGTTTGTCATGATACATCAGTGTCCTGGAGAGCACTTCATGAGGCAGATCTTTAGCAGGCTCTGACTTCGACACAGAACCTGTTTGTTTTATTGTTCGTTTCTGTATGTAATAAAATAATCTGCTGTTTTTTCATGCGACTTCAAGTCTGTTTTTTTCAAGAAATCGTTCTTTGTGAAATGATCAATTATTTTACTCTTCGATGTAGTTGGAGGGAGAAGTGGGCGGAGCTATGTGTTGACTCAGAAACTTGTATTGCCAGTGTTGTAAACACAACACAATATTTCTTTTGTGGTGTCAGTACAGAATGAAATAATGAAATAAGATAACACACACTAAGTAATGGAAAAAAAAAATCAGAATCGGCAAATCATTGAGGCGATATGTTGAAACAAACTTGTCACTTAAGACCATAGAGGACATATTTTTGCTTTAATTGTAATATAGAATTACGTTTGATAGGAGTGGTTATTTAATGTGAATTAATTACTGTTGCTAATCTGTAAATATGTCAAGGGTTTGACAGATGTGTGTTTCTGTACCTCGGTCCAAAAATGTGTAAAATTAATATTGAGTTACAAATATGAAACTCAATGATCTAATGAGAAATAAGTAACAAATGGAAAACTCAATTTTTAAATGTAATGAAAAATGATTGATCATTTTCTGAAAGCTGCTCTATTTTGTAATGAAAAAAGATCACATTTTCACCAAAAATCCTGTGACTCTTGAAATATAAAGACCATTTATTTTCATATATCATCATATCTATCTATATCATGTGTCTCAAGGCCCCAGAGGCCGAATTTGTCTTGCCAAGTCATTTTATGAGGCCGGCTAAGATCTCAAAATTAAAGTAGATTTGTCCTTGTTCATACAGTATCTTGTCCTATAGTGATGCCAGTGTTTAAGATAAGATAAGGATCTGAGATGATCTACAACTCTACAGAGACTTCCAATAGGAATAGAGGTGAGGTGAAGGTAATTTAATAGGATTGGAGATACTGTAGAGCCTTCCGGAATAAAAATACAATATCACAATAAGACTCCCTGTTTAATGTAAATTCAGTAGGAAGTAAATTCTAAAAGATGTTACTTCGTGTGATTGAGTTTGAAACCCCTGATATAGACGATTATCATGTGTTGCAATGACATAACTCTGCCAGCAGGTAGCAAAATGACCTCCGTTCAGGGGTTATATGGATTTTGGTTTCCATATTTTGCCCCTAAGAATGCCAACAGTCATGAAAATAAAGAGACACTTTAGGTGTGTGATCACACTTTATAGATTTGTCAAGCAATAATTGTGCCACTGCTAATGTTCAATCCCCAGAGGTCTCGGGTGTGATTATAGCTGTCTGGAGGAGGAGTGAAGACTATTATGTCATAATGGACTTTGCTCTCGTAACCTCTCGTTCGCTAAGATTTTAGACGGCAGAGAACTTTAAAAAGTAATAACTTTAAAACATTGTCATGATGAGAGACTTACTGCATCTTGACGAGGAAAACTTCACAAATGAAACATGTACAGTGGTATGAAAAAGTTTGGGCACCCCTGTACATTTTCATGATTTTCCTTTATAAATCATTGATTTTTGGGATAAAAAAAATCCAGTTAAATGTATCTTATAGGAGACAAACACAGTGATATTTGAGAAGTTAGATAAAGTTTATATTATTTACAGAAAGTGTGCAAGAATTATTTAAACAAAATTAGGCATGTGCATAAATTTAGGCACCCTTATATCTTATTGATTTTAATACCTTTAGCACTAATTATTGGAACTCAAAATTGGTTTGGTAACCTCAGTGACCCTTGACCTCCATACACAGGTGAGTCTCAAAACAACTCTCAAATGACCTGAAAACAATGATTGTTCAACATCATGGTTTAGGGCATATGTGTCAAACTCAAGGCCCGCGGGCCAAATGTGGCCCGCCATGTGATTTTATGTGGCCCGCCTGCCTTACCTTGACCAATGAAAAAAAATCGGAAATCTCGAATCAACAACATCAGCCCACCCGAGATTGACATCCACGCTACGTGTTTGCATTAGTGCCGCTGCTTTGGGAAAACCGGCCGCGAGGCTTTGATGTGAGCAGCGCGCGCTCTCATCGCGGCATGCACACACACGCACGCACACACACACACACACACACACAGTCCCTGGCCTGTCAATCGCTCTCTGTCACATGACCGATTTCAACAGGAAAAAGTGTTGCACAAGTTGCTGACTGCTGGCTTGTAAAGAAACCTACATTTACCCACAATGCATGCCTGCGGTATTATGTTTCCCACGATTGACGCCACTAGGCTGCAGAGTCTCCAAATCCATGCGAACAGGTGGAATTGAGAAATACAAATACATCCTGGCAAAATGTCGAAAAGTTGATGCAGAGGGAAGGCTATTTCAAGAAAGGTGTGAAGGTGAATACATGTTTGTGCTTCAAGGAGAAAGTCCTGTATGTCTTTTTGCAGTGTCAGTTGTCAAAGAGTACAATCTACGCCGGCATTTTGACACCAAACACGGAGCTAAGTATGCCACATTTACCCATCAAGAAAAACAACAAATTGCCGAAAAATTAAAAGGCAAACTGCAAGCGCAGCAGAATGTGTTTACGAAAGCCACAGCTAAAAATAATGTTATTTTCAGAACATGACCAATGGATGGTGGAGAGGATCCACTTGGTGTGTTCAGGCATCTACTCATCAACAAGAATTGACAATTCTGTTGATGATTCTAATTGCCAATATGGGGAACCTAAAAACTTGACCAATAACTGGTTGTGTGATGACACATGTGCATCAACAGGAAAAGTTGCTTGTCAGACTTATTTCAGTTGCAACTTGTTAGTCTTGAGCTGTAAGTTTTGACTTATTTTTATGTGTAGCAATGTATTTAGTACACCACATGCAAGGCTGTGTGCAGCCATTTTTATTTTATTGTAAGATGCTACATCACACATGTTAGCAGCTCACAATTGTTGGTTTTACAGTAGTTATGCCGCCTCTCAAGTAATACATTCAAAGTCATTTAACATTAAGGAGTAGTTACTGTACATTTATTTTACATTAGCTTACATTTAGTTACATTTATAAGTTACATCTGGCCCCTTGAGGGCAGCCATTATGATGATGTGGCCCCTGGTGAAAACCAGTTTGACAACCCTGGTTTAGGGGAAGGATATAGAAAGCTATCTCAGATATTTAAGCTCTCAGTTTCAACTGTGAGGAACATTGTGAGGAAATGGAAGACCACAGGCACAGTTCTAGTTAAGGCCCGGAGTGGCAGACCAAGGAAAATCTCAGATAAACAGAGGCGCAGGATGGTGAGAACAGTCACAGTCAACCCACAGACCAGCTCCAAAGACCTGCAACATCAACTTGCTGCAGATGGTGTCACTGTGCATCGTTCAACTATTCAGCACACTTTACACAAGGAAATGCTTAATGGAAGAGTAATGTGGAAAAAGCCTTTTCTCTGCACACGCCACAAACGGGGTCGCTTGAGGTATGCTAAAGCACATTTGGACAAGCCAGCTTCATTTTGGAATAAGGGGTTGTGGACTGGTGAAACTAAAATAGTTATTTGGGCATAACCTGGGGCGTTATGCATGGCAGAAAAAGAACACAGCATTCCAAGAAAATAACTTGTTGCCTACAGTAATATTGGTGGTGTTTCCATCATGCTCTGGGGCTGTGTGGCCAGTGCAGGGACGGGAAATCTTGTTAAAGTTGAGGGGCGCATGGATTCCTCTCAATATCAGCAGATTCTGGACAACAATGCCCAGGAATAAGTAACAAAGTTGAAGTTGTGCCGGGGCTGGATCTTTCAACAAGACAATGATCCTAAACACTGCTCAAAATCTACTAAAGCGTTCATCCAGAGGAACAAGTATAAGGTTCTGGAATGGCCATCTCGGTCCCCAGACCTGAATATTATTGAAAATGTTTGGTGTGATTTAAAGCGGTCAATGCTCGGAAACCATCAAACCTGACTGAACTGGAGAGGATCTGTAAAGAAGAATGGTCCAAAATACCTTCCACCAGAATCCAGACCCTAATTGGAAGCTATAGGAAGCGTTTATAGGCTGTTATTTCTGAAAGAGGATGCACAACATATTGAGTATTTTTTCTTTTGTGATGCCTACATTTATGGACATTTTGTTTAAATAATTCTTGCACACTTTCTGTAAATCATATAAACTTTATTTCACTTCTCAAATATCACTGTGTTTGTCTCCTATAAGATATATCTAACTGGATTTTTGTTATCCAAACAACCAATGATTTATAAAGGAAAATCATGAAAATGTACAGGGGTGCCCAAACTTTTTCATACCACTGTATGTAAGGAGTTTGGTTTTTACACAAGTTGACCTTTAAAAAACATGCATATTGGCAAATTTTACTGTGTATAGACATCAGTTGACATTTCATACCGACATCAGAAAAGGCTCAACACCACTCGAGTAGACAATCATATATGGCTTCCAAAAAAATAAACAGTAAGTAGAAGATTCTGTAATAATGTTTATTCTTAGTTGGTCGAGGTGATGAAGGAGAGAGAAAATATATATTTTTTAGCTTATTATTTAATTTATTACTTAGTATCTCACATGCTATAATTCAGAAATAACATATATAAGGAAATAATGATACTTTTAACGGTGACTATCTGTTCACTGTGAGGGGTCATTCAGCCCTCCCTTGTGTTCAGAAGAAAGCCAGAAGAAAGCTTGTAAAACGACAGACCTGCATGTTTAGCAAAGAGCTGTAGGAAGTGAAGCGACGTGGCTCTGTAGGTTTATTGTCCGTTTTGAAGTGGCCTTCCTGCTGCTCTGCCTCTGGAGATTAGAGAGACGCAGCAGGAGAAGGCGCTTCAGGTTCAGATGCACTTCTTGCTGAAGCCTTCCTTTATAAGGTAGTTAAAGCAACCCCAGGACCTCAAATAATCACCCTCAGATGTGAGATGTTCGGCTGCCACGACGAGCACCTCCACATGTACGCCAGTCACTACATGTGTTGTAATGTTTTAAACAAAGTTTAGCTGACATCTTTTTATGGGCATTAACTTGTACAACTTTTCACGGTGAAGAATTTTCACACGAAACCCTGAAGCTTTCAAAAAGGAAAGTGTTACTTATATGAAAAATATGAAAAATCTCAATATGGTCCTTTAATAAACGCTGGTTTGACCAGTTCCCTATTGAGTTCTCTATTGTAGTATATAAGTACCATCAACATTTCAAATGTTCCATTTTTTGTTTAAATGTGTTGTTTAAAGCAGTGAATTATGTTTTCAGAAAAACTGAATTCAATAATTTCTATTGAATAATACTTTTTTTTATACATAGAGTGTAATACTCTATTTCCAATAATTAAAAAAATAAATGTTCTAAATCCAATATTTTGAAATCTGTAGCCTTTTTAATTCAATATTAAAATGTTGGTATAATAGTGGCACCATTTAAAGTTTGATCAAGCAGCTCTGCATTCTTTTGGTAATGTCTATTATACAGTTTACAACATTTTTATATATCAAATTTTTTATTTTGAATAATTCAAATTAGAATTTCAAACTCTGTCTTTGAAAATATATTCAAATTGTATAGTAAAAAAAGGCAATATACAAATTATTTTATAATCAAATCGAAACAAATTCAACCATTTCATTAAACACCCTTTTTATTCTAGTATTAAAAAATAATTGAATGTTTAAAAAAAACAACAACAATATTTCATACAAATGAAAAAAAGTTAAATCCAACCATTGAATATTCTGGTATTGATATACTTCCACAGTGTAGTACACAAAATGCCAGCTGATAGATTTAAAGCAGAAGGAATGGAAGACGGTAACTTAATGCTTTAATGCAAAATCTTAATGCCCGAACTCACGAAAACGATGGAAATGTGCAATAAATCACAGTCTGTTTGTTAACACGTCCTACTGCTCGTCCTCAGCGGGCTCATCGGCGGGGTCGACGGGCTGGGGGTACTGGAAGCGGGCTGGGTCATAGAGGTCATCCCTGGGGTTGTAGGGAAGAGGGTGGAAGTACGGGTACGGTAAAAGGATTTTCTTCCCTTTGGGCGGAGGAGGAGGAGGAAGTGTCGGCTCCTCAACAGGCTCCTCCTTCTTCTCGACGATTGGAGGGGGGGGTGGCGGGATGGCCATGATCTTTCCCTTGACCGGCCTTGGTGGGTGGTCAATCAGGCAATCGGGGTCCCAGTAAGGGTCGCAGTCGTACTCCATGCCCTTGAAGAGTCGGATGGGAGCAGGGGGCGACTTCTTGACCAGGACAGGGGGTGGTGGAGGTGCGGACTTCATGGGAGGGGGAGCGGACTTCATGGGAGGGGGTGCGGATTTCATGGGAGGGGGAGGGGGAGGTTGGGCCTTCACAGCTGGAGGTGGGGGGGCCTTCTGGGGAGTACAGTGCGGGTGGTACCGTGGGTCACAAAGCACCGGGACAGCACCGGTGGGCATGTAGACGATGTGCGGCTTGCAGAGGGGGTCTTTGGTGTTGCAGAGATACAACACGTCCGCCTGGGAGATCACCGGAGCAAGGGGCAGAGGGGGGGCACTGGAGGGAGTTGGCCCCTGGATCGCCTTTGGGACCCCTTTCATGGGAGGAGGGGCAGGTACAGGTTTGCAGTTCTTGTCGGTGACGGGGTCGCACATGAGGACAGGGAGACCCAGCTTGCTCTGGAAGTAGGAGGCGTCGGGACCGTAAGTTTGTTCCAGGAACCTCATCTGCTGGTAGAGCATCCGCAGCTTGTCGATCTCGTACAGCTGAGGACAATAACCAGTTTGTTCGTCAATGCAGGAGTGTAAGGAGTGTTTTCTGGTCACTATTCACTAGTGATGTGTTGAGGAGGCCTTATGAGACAGCTGATGCTGTATCATGATACAGTTTGAAAGACCACTATATGACACTAGTATTGCTTATGGCAGGTTTGATTGAATTAGTAGATCAGAGCCAAATATTATTAAGCAGACAGTGCCCTATAAATTAAGATATTGTATTATGAGGCAGTTGATTCTGTGTCGTCATGCGTTATGATACAGTAGATGCTGCATCATGATACAGTAGATGTTGCATCGTGATACAGGTTGATGCTGCACCATGATACAGTAGATGCTGTATCATGATACACTTGATGTTGTATCATGATGCAATATATGCTGCATTATTTGTATCACAACACAGTTTATTCTGTGTCATCATGCAGTTGATGCTGCATCATGATAAAGTAGATGCTGCATCATGATACACTAGATGCTGCATCATGATACAGTTGATGCTTCACCATGAGACAGTTGATGCTGTATCATGATACACTTGATGTTTTATCATGATGCAATAGATGATGCATGATTTGTATCATGACACAGTTGATGCCGCATCTTGGTACAGTTGAGGCTGCCTTATGATACAGTAGATGCTGCCTTATGATACAGTAGATGTTGTATCATGATACAGTTGATGTTGCGTTATCATACAGTAGATGTTGCATCGTGATACAGGTTGATGCTGCACCATGATACAGTAGATGCTGTATCATGATACACTTGATGTTGTATCATGATGCAATATATGCTGCATTATTTGTATCACAACACAGTTTATTCTGTGTCATCATGCAGTTGATGCTGCATTATGAAACCGTAAATGTTGTATCATGATACAGTTGATGCTGCGTTATGATACAGAAGATGTTGTATCATGATACAGTAGATGCTGCATCATGATACAGTTGATGCTGCATTATGAAACAGTAAATGTTGTATCATGATACAGTTGATGCTGCATTATGAAACAGTAAATGTTGTATCATGTTATTATCATCTAGTTTTGGATTGATGTTTCATGAAACAGCTGATGAGGCTTCATGATAGATTTTGGTCATTTTCAGAGCTTAGTAGGTGGTTATATATAAAGGTAAGGTTTATTTGAATTATGGCCTTAAATGACAAAACTTTATCTATTATAACGTTAATAACTAAAAGCCTGACTTTTTAGACCTGAGCTTTTGTCTGGTGAGTATTTTTAGAATTTATAGTTTAATGTGAGACATAACAACTAAACTCTGTCTTTGTACATAAAGAAGTTTTGATGTCCTTGTATGTCGGAAGTGAGCCTCTTACAACAATTACTACTTTAATTACCTTCATAACTACTAACAAAATGTGTCAAATGGTGATGTCGTATAAAACTAGACCCTCATTGTACGTTCATAAACTGGTTTCTTTTGACAATAATATTTCAACTTCTCTTGGTAGCTGCTGTACAAGTCTTTTGCTGACATTCCTGCCATTGTGTTTCCCTCGAAATGGGTAAAAATGGATTGTGATATTTGCATCAGTTAGTGTCACTGAAGGTGGGTTAGAGTAACCAATCATTTTAAAACATGTTTTTTGCATCATAATAAATTGAAAGATGATTCTGAAGTTACTGGTACTGCTACACAAGTCCCATAATACCTTTGGGCTGTTTTAAAAACACTTAATTATCATGAGTTCTTACAAAAATAACATATTGTTCTGAGTTAAGTGTCATTAATATATACAGTGTAACGTATAGATCGTGTCTCTCACCCCCTCCGTGTGCCCGATGCTGCTGTAGTAACGGTAGTACGACTGGAAGTCAGGGTTGTTGCGGTACCACCTGGGGTCAGCATTTCTTTTGGGTCTGGAGTGAGTCAGGAAGTCATGTGCTCTCTCGGAGTTGATGCTGAAGTCGCCGACAGGAACCATCCCTGCTGGTGGAGAAGAATAGAGTAACATCTGTAGCAAAAGAGTGAACCAGCAACCAGGAGGGACACCTTACCGTCCTGCTCAATGGAGCTCAGCAGAGATTTGGCCTCCAGAAAACCTGCAGGAGGACAGACATGATCATTTTTCTGCTTTTTTTCGTGGATAATAGCCTTCTGGACTCACCTGGAAGCCATGATAGACACAAAGTCCCCGCCAACCAAAGTGTAGATGTCATTCTCACCCCTTTGACCACAAAAACAAATATAAGTTAATCTATTAACACCAAGTCAATTAATGTATAAAATTACAGAAATATTATGTTGTTGTTAAAATCCTTTGTTTATTCTGTAAAACAATAAAAAGACATAAGGCTTTTGTGATGTGCATTATAAACTGCTTTCCATATTAAGGGTTTTTTAACAAACAGGAATTTGAATATCATTTTATCACAAAAAGCATTTCTGAAAATTAGATTTTTCTTAAGTACACGGTAAATACCAAAACTACACACCTTTATCTTTGAATATTTCAACATTGCAGCCTAATATATATAAAAAACGATTATGATAATATGTATACTAATCTAATAATACAAATAATGATAATGTAAGAATAAACAAAGGCAAAAACATACACAAATCATGGATTATTAATATACAGTCAACATCTTGTAATAAATTCTAGTTGATGATACATAATCGGTTAGAAGAGTAAAAGTAGAAAGAAAAGTTTGGATCAATTGATCTGACCAGTTACTCCAGAATATACTAATGTTATACCTCTTTTGGCAATTTAAGTAGTTTTAATGTATTGCAAATAGAACAAAAATGAACATGAAACTTATTTTTTAATTCAGTACGTCTTTAGTCATTAGACAAACGAAAAATAAATAGTGAAGTAAAGAAATAAAGACACAAACATACAATTAGGAATTAGTATTGCAAATAAAAAACACGATATATTTTAAGCTTTTAAAGTGTTTACGATAAAAATGAATTTACAAAAAACCCAAATTCTTTGAGGAATACAAAAAAAACAAAAATGAAAGCCAGTACAAGTTCAAGTAACAAAATACAAGAAATTTTGAAGTAGGATTTGTTAATTCTTGACTATAACCCACAGACATTTTATCATTGTGAAAGGACTCACCTGCCTCAGCTAACCACCTCTCTGCTCTGTCTTCAGAGGCGGATGTTAAATACTCAACAGTGTGTCAGTCTCCGCCAAAAAGTGTCGATCTGGTCCAATAACACGAGGGGTCTTTCAACCAGAAGCCCCGGCCCCTCCCTTTTCTAATAACGCACTTTAATAGGGGCCCTCGGTGCCAATTACGGATGCAAGAAGCCGCGGGGTCTGAAGGTCGTAAAGAGCAGAGTCCTCGCACGGAAAGTCTCCACCAAGTCTGCAAGGAAACCGTCGCCCGCTGAGTCAAGTGCAACTGCGAAGGAAAATGATGCCAACTAGTCATGAAATGCAGCCAAGAAACCCCGGAGACACTCGGTCGGACACGTTCATCTGTAGAGCGAAGATCTTCGTCCATTTCTGCCTTTAGAAAATAATCACTCAGATTGATAGATCAACTTGTTAATTGGCCAACATGGCAGACTTTTTCCTGGCCAGTCCAAAATCATCAGTTGTCAGATTTGACCTTTTAGGTTTTAAGTGTTAACATTAGTTGCACTAGAGTAAAGTGGTACCAATAAGTTGACTTGAAACACAAACTGTACTCGTCTTTCCTTGACAAAGGCCACTCCAATATATTTAATAGAACATAGGAGACATTGCTGAATTATCCTTCTTTTGAAGCAACATGTAATATTCACATTTAGATTTTTGGTTATGACCAATTTCATTATAAAAGGTTACTTGCATTTTTTTTAAATGTTCTTTACAGCAGTGGGACTGAGACTTTTTGAACTCGCCAAGAAGAAAAATCATGAACGTGACACAAGAACATCCATTTGTGGACTAATGGAGAAACCTTTCCTCCCAAAAAAACACATCTGGCGGTATTGCAGTTACACTGGCCTGACAGGTGGGGGAGCCAGGAACAAGGTTTCAAATTTTGGGTAACACTCATTATTGTGTCATGATGAGACAATCATTGAACGGAGACGATTCATTCATTTCCACATTTATTAGAACTAGAAGTCAAGCAAAGCTCACACGGGGCTCTGTAATACTTGCTTTACAATTTATAAAAATGTACACAAAGATAAGGTTGATGGAGCTACATCATCATCTGCTGTATTTACAAGAACATGGAAGAGAAGGTTTGCGAATAAAAAGCTTTAGCAACAGATGTCCAACTGCTCAAGAGTCCTGACGCGCAGAGAGAAAAAAAAAGAAAAGCTGACATCTGCTCAGACGAAGGTGATGCGAGTGCGAGCCTGGTTGACCTGCCAGACGTTCAGCTCCTCGTACTCCTCCAGCGCCTCCTGGAACTGAGCCGGAGTGAAGCCGCGAGACACGCAGCGCTGCTCCGCCTCGGACGCTCGGACCAGACCTCCGGCTCCGCCGCGACCCTCCGTGGAAAGCTCTCGCACCAGAGAGAAGATGACATCCGACGGCCGCTGAGTCCTGAGGAGACAACAAATATTTTTATGGCTTTTGGCGCCAACTTTTTAACTCTAGATTTTGTCTGCATAGTTATTAAAGCAAGAGCGACACCTGTATGAACATGAAGTGTGAGAACAAGCTTCATAAAAATCCAGACATGTTTTACAGCTTCCGTCAGGAGCTCATAAAACAAATTTTTAGGTAAAAGAAAAACCCTGAACATCTGGTCAGGGACCAAGAGTGAGAATATATCACTACTTTCATATACTTTAAACAACACCATTCATGTTCAACAGCATTAAAACAAAAATTGTAATAAGAAAATGTTTTAAAATGTTTTGGCTTTCAAAACATTTAATTTTTGCATTTCAATCAAGTGTGTTTAAAATAAAATGTATTTATTTACAACCAACCAATGTTACAATAAAACGCCCGACCACTAGATGGCAGCAGTAATATTAACACCTCCACAGCTAAAGGAGAAGAATTCTGGTGATGACTGAGGACCAAGATACAGTCGGTTTTGGAAACATTAAAGCAGTTCGGACTTTGTCAAGAATCATGTGGTCTGTAAATTCTTCAAAGCGAGGGTCAAGTACTCGGACAATATTACAACCAATACATCCTCGTTCCTACGATATCGCAGTACATATCATTGCTGATGGTATGGCATCGTATTGGCAGATCATTATGACACGCGACCATCAGGGCGAGTCTTAAACCATTGTTGAACACTGACCTTGCGCTACTGGACTTGTCGGTGTGAAGAGAATCCTTGGACATCTCCATCAGCCTCATGGCCTCGTTGACGTCCTCCTTCTCCACAGAGTCCATCATGCGGAGACGAGCCTGCGGAGGAAACATTTTTTAAATTCACAGACACACACACACATAATATTTCGAAGCAGATCAACAGCCTGCTTGTCGTCACCAAGTCGGTCAGCTGCGTTGTGCCGGCACTGTCAGACCGAGACAAGTGCAATGCCCTCTGGGAAGTACGGCAATTGCCCAAGTCTCCGCCTCTCAACACCAGCTAGTCCTCGCTTCAGCCCCGTCTTAAGAGTCCAGTCGGCCGATGGTTCTCTGACCACGGTCAGTTTTGCATGGGTTTGCACAGCTGCACCAGACGCACACAGGCTGACTGCCCACCCTGCAAAGCTGACCGGAACCAGACGCAACTCGCCGAGACACGCCTGCAGACGGAACCCGTGTTTGCCTTAAGTGCTGGTTTTGCAGTAGAGGACTTCTTCTACCTGCACAAACAGCACTTTTGGCAACCAGAGGCCGAGCTCCACAATGTTCCAGCCGATGTCGACTTCAGTCCGGCGTGAGAAAGAAGTGCTCACACTGCAGTAGACCAGGTAACATCACTACCTGCACTGTAAGCACTTTACCTCACACAGAACCACACGTTTCAAACTGTTGAAAACAAGCTGGAAGATTAAACATTTAAAAAAAAGAAAGAAGTTCTTACCAGAGCCGTGGACAGCCGCAGGATGGACAGGAGGGTTCGGGCCGAGGTGAAGGTCGTGTCCTTGCTGACTCGAGCCTCCTTCCTCATCTCCACATAGGCAGCAGTGATGTAGTCGGACAGAGACTCGGGAACCACCGGACACTTCTTTTTGCACAGAGCGATGTAACGCCTGCAGGACAGACAAGGAACCTCAGAGTTGTGGCGATGCTAGTTTTCACACATTACTTATTATTATTTACTAATAATTGTTGACATCATCAACCTCAGGCTTCCAATAAGAGCAAAACCATTTCTGCAAAGGAAAAACTGAATAATGAACAAGATAAAATGAAATTTGACAAGCCTTAAAGAATGAAAAATATTGAAATCCCACTCATACTATAAATATATACAAATATACATTGCTCCCACAATGGCTACAGGATTTTAGGACAAATAAAAAAAACGTTCTGGTTAAAACAATCAGTAATATTAGTATTGGTGAATCAAAATACAATTATATATTAAAGTAATATCATTTAAGACGTAGAAAACAGCAGAACAACAACTTAAATGTATACCTAAAACCTATAAACTATTAAAGGATTTAGTGGAAGAAAACGGACAGAAAGTACATTTTTAAGCGATTGTTCAAAGACGATGTAGTTATAAGAGGTGACACAAGGGGGCAGCAATGTAAGTAAATGTTAACATGAGTTGCATGAGGAATTGCATCTTGCCATTAATTGGAGTTTTCAGTGGAAATTCTAAAATTTTTGATATAATGAAAGCTTTGGAGGGTCCGATTTAGACTTTTATTCTTGGGGATAATAGACCAGAAGCTGCGACTGGTGTTTGATCCGCTCACCTCATCAGCTTCATGTCGATGGGGGTGAAGTGAGTGGGCGGCTGGCGCAGGTGCTGGTGGACGTAGGTGATGTGCTGGGCCAGCCGCAGGTCGGCGTCTGCGTCCGGCTTGTCCTGGATCAGCCAGAGCACGTCGAACCTGGACAAAAGGGCGGCCGGCAGCTGGATGTTCTGCTCGAGGCTCTTCTTGGGGTTGTAACGACCGTAGGCGGGGTTAGCGGCCGCCAGGATGGAGCAGCGAGCGTTGAGTGAGGTCATGATGCCGGCCTGAGAGGGGGACAACGACACATGTTAGATTTGATTGGAGCCATGAGGACGGAGCATGGCTTCACTTCTCACCTTGGCGATGGAGATGGTCTGCTGCTCCATCACCTCGTGGATGGCTGTGCGGTCGGCGTCGGCCATCTTGTCAAACTCGTCGATGCAACAGACGCCGAGGTCAGCCAGGACCAAAGCTCCGCCCTCCAGAGTCATCTCTCCAGTGACCGGGTCCTTCATCACCGCCGCCGTCAGACCCACACCAGACGAGCCTCGACCTGTTGTGTACTGGCCTGAAACACACATGGAATATCATCACAACTGCCCAACAGTTAGTCTGGTGATACGATGCAGGTAAACAAATCCATACATTACGATTTATTGAGATACTTTAGCAACAAGGATAGATTTTTGTCTCGTCGAGTACTTGACTCTGATGTTGCAGAATTTACATCTTTAAAAGCTTCTGGAGTCTGTATAGTGCACCCGCTTATCCCCAGTCATAGCCCGATTTAAATGTTACAAAAGCTGCGAACGATCTAATGACTGCTGCCATCTAGGGGCCTATAATTAAACTGCACCTCAAAAATGAACAAATGCTGTGAATGTTTGTTGTAAAAATACATGTTTTGTATAATGGTTCTTTTATGGTTTATATTTAATTGTCTATGATAGGTTAATGATTTGAACGCAAAAGCAAACATTTCATTGATTGTTACCTTGTAGAGAGAAAGTAGCTACTTGAAGTGTAACTGAAAAGACATTATCATTCTGCTCATGTTGAACTTTGAGCTTAAATCATTTTAGTTGTGAAAAAGGGTAAATGATGCCGATATCAAACCGACTCTGTTAAACATGTGGATGAGACTCACTTCGAGGGGCCAGGCGGTCGATGTAGGACAGCAGCTGAGACTTTGCCACGCCGGGGTCACCCATCAGACAAATGTTTATGCTTCCTGAAAAGAAGAATGACGACAATGAACACCGTATCAAGTAGTCAAAGTTGATATTTTAAATTTACAATTCAGGGCAACATCCCACCTCTGATCTTCATTCCTTTGGGCGCTTGATCCACACCCCCCACCAGCAGCAGGAGCAGAGCCTTCTTCACGTCCTCGTGTCCGTAGATCTCGGGTGCGATGGATCCAGACAGCTTCTCGTAAAAGCTCTCATCTGCAGGCGGTGCAAGATGAATCAGACACTTTCATTTAAATACTAATATTTTATTAAAACCTAAATACTTTACTGCCTCACTTATACGTGTTCAATAATCTAGAAGTTTCTGAGATTTAACAATTTCATTTGTTCTATGGATCAAAGCAGGGCTGAACAAATTGGCAAAAGAAATGGAATAACAATTTAAAAAAAACCCCCCCAAAAACAATCGAGTTTTTTTGGCAATACTATACAAGTCAATAAATGGTTGACAAACAATACATTTAATAGAAACAGATAAAACTCCCTGTAGATCTGGCCAAAGAGCTCAGCTGTGTTGTGCATCACTTAACTTTAATTTAATCTTTCAAACCTACTGGAACGCTAAATAAGAAACAGGAGTTAATGGGCAATAGCTGAACATTTCAAGATTTAAAACAGCAGTTATATAACTTGCAAGGCCACAGCCTTCTATAGAAGCATTCCAAGGAACTCAAGTGACATTCAAACAAAAAAGTCTTTATTAAATATGACAATGAATTTCGCTCACCAGAAATGCTTTGCATCTCCTCGTCCGTCAGATCGTCATTGCCCAGCTCGTCGTCCTCCGTCTTGTTCATGAGAACGATGTTGTGAGCCTCCATGTAGGTTTCAGACAAGAGGCCCTGAAGAGCACATGTTACATGAGTTTTTTAAAGACCAAAACAATGTTATTCAGGAATGAATCATCAGGCGAACTGAACTTCTGTCTGCCTAACCAACACTTCAGAATGTGCCACAAATGTAACAATTCAACAAGTGTTTTACTTAAGACTAAACATAGTTTCAAACACAAAATTGGCCTCGCATTCAAATGTTTGATTAAAAAAAAACCTCTGAATTGTAAAATATTGAATTTAAAAAACTTATTTTGGAATTATTGTATAGAATTTCAAACCATCTAAAAAGAAAGTGTCATTTAGAAAATGATAGAGTAGCAAATTGTAATATACAAATGTTTTAGTTTAATTTTCCAAGTGGAAATTAAATTACTCAATATTGCGATGACAGATACTTTCACAAGGGGAGCTTATTTAATTTACTTACGTGAAGCTTAAAGAGAACTGCTGTGAAGTTAACAGTTTCAGCAGTCAGTCAGTTATTGGTCAACGTTATACTAGACATGCATTTTAAAAAGCCCCAAAAAACAATTCAGTGTTTTTAAAATGTTTCTGTATTCGCAGAGACGGCTCAGCTGTAATGCTTAAGAACATACGATCAGACTTGACGCACCTGGACGGTCTGGTTGAAGCCGGCGCGCAGCAGCGGGAGGAAGACTCCAGCGATGGCCACGTGGTCTCCTGGTTGGGCAAGACGAGTGTTTTCACCGCGGGCGTAGATACACATGCTCCTCGGAATGTTTCCCACCGGAACTTGGTCACTCTGCAACGACAAGTCATATGAGGGACTCTGTGATGAGACCCGTCCAACACAAGTCACGTCCTGCTGCTTACATGCTCCTGAATGCGAAGCTCCTGGAACTTGACAAACTTGGAGCCTCTGGTCTGCAGGTAGAGACGACCTCCGGACTTGTTGGTGACACACTCTTGACTGGGACACATGACCAGCGGCATGAAGGTGGGTGACTGAATCTGAACACAGATCTAAAGTAAGAATCCATCCCTGAACATTTGATTTTTTTTAAATCCTCGACTCTTACTGGCTGATAAGTCTCTGCACCGCACTGGTCACACGTGTACGTGGCCACAGCCATCATGGGTTTGACTTCAGTGGCTCGGGTCACGATCCCCCTCACAGTCACCAGCTGCCCAATGTTGTCGGCCCGGACGTCACGAACCACCTTAGGTTTGGACGTGTTCGGAGGTTTGAAGTAGAGTTCGCTGTAGACAGAATTGAACCATGAGGCACGTCATACAAGTCTCAGACATACAGTTTAAGAACAGAAAAATGAGATTGTCATATTTTATTCAGTTTAACAGAAGATTATTTTTTCCATTAGTTTATCAATAATGTCTTAGATACCCTAGAGCAGTGGTCGGTAATTGCATTTCTTCAGGGGCCAAATTTATACAGTGCAGTTGTGAGGGGCCATCAAGTCAAAATAAAGGAACAAAAAGTAAAATACAAAATCAAGTCCATTATTTTCTTGCATGTTGTATAACTTACATTTTAAATCTGATGTAAAAGTACTTTTCCCAATAATTTTCATATTCACTTGTGTCTTTTGAGGGACAGAAAATACTAGGAAAAAATAATAATGGACCTAAAACATAAACCTTTTTAGACATATTTAGAGACAACTAATGAATAATAGAAATCAATACAAAATGAAATAGTTTCAACATGATCTTTGACCTCACTTTGCCCACGTTTAACGTGCAAGATTTTAATATTTTAATAATCTCAGTCAAGTTTCCTTACAATCTCCTCATCAGCTCTGGAGGATAATGGTTGCGAGCGTCTCTGGAGTCTGCAGGGTCGCGGGCTCTCTGCTCCATCATCAGCCTGTGTTCAATGTACACATCCAGAGAGTCCTTGGCCACCACCTGGACGAGGACAGACATGTATTGAATACTCAAGATGTAGATGTTACACGGCAGTCTTTAGTGAGGAGCTCTTACGTCTCGCTCTTTGTATTCTGGCAGCAGTTCGTGCACGGCGTCAGCGAAGAGGCCAGTGTAGCGCTTGGCATTCTCACAGATGCTCTCCACCAGCTCAGGGTCTTCTTCTGCAACATCGTCCAGCTCCACAAAGAATGTGACCTGCTCCCTGTGAGCCAGCGCCACCTGTGAAAAGACATGACTTTATGTTGCATTTTCCGTAAATCACTAGTGCACAACCAATGTTTGGTCGTCTAATAAATCATTAAATATGCAGCAGAGTACATACAGTTCCTCTACTTTGTCAGAAAAACTCATTAGGTAAAAACAGACCATTTAATCGAGACGTTTCTTAGTACAATGTATGGGGACTGACACTATACAGTGCGAGCAGTTTCTTTATTAAACTAAAATGAAAAAATTTAAAACTAATCGGAAGCAGATAAGAAATAAAAGTTTAATCCTGTATGCGTTTAATTCAATTACTATTCATGTATACATTAATACACGACACCAATAATTATTTGTTAGGGGATAATGACAGGCATTTAAGAGAAATCAAAATGCGGTATAAAAGGTAGAAAGAAACAACTTAAAATGTATAAATCTCAGATTTATTTTAGCCATTTTACAGTTTTCTAAAGAATGAATTTTTGTATTTTAGTCTTGTAACATTGTTTTGTGGTTGATATACTTTACCACATTTGATGTCATTTTATTTAATCTTTGCATTTGTCTGGTTGGACATTGTGTACTTCTGTCATGAATAGGAAAACATCTACATCCAACTCATTCGGTTATTTATTGTGAATATTTTCTGATTCTACACAAAAGACAATACTTTCCCCAACTGAAAGAAGCGTAACATTTACAGAAAGACAAGAATGAGTGAAAGCAATTTTATAAACTTACCAACTGAGCTCCATATTTGAACACTTTCTTTCCATTGTCATCCTCGGAATAAAAGTCCTGCAGGAAATTCTTGCATTTGTCTGGAGGAGAAAACAAAAAAAAACTTAATCAATTCAACTCAAAAGGAAGATTCGGAATTTTAAGAGAAACATGGTCGAAACAGCAGGTCTGGTCGAGGAGACTTGAAGGCAGATGTCCTGCTACGACCCCCTTTGTTGAGTAACATGGCATCCAGTAAATCTCGATGAGTCACTATTGCATCCAGATCAGCACAAACTGACACTGACGCATCAAAACACATGGACAACTACTCACGGTCAGTGGAGTAGAAACACAAGCAGCGTCTCAGACACTGAACTACAACAACAACAGGACTCAAGAGTCCATCTTAAAGACACTATCACCTACTTGGTCTTTTTTTTTTTTTTTTTTTTTTAAAGCTCCGTAAGTACAACGAAAGCGACAATATATTGACGTAAGACGAGTACGATCGCATCGCGACGGTACCGACTTACGTATGTGTCGCTGTAGAAGGATCCGAGAATTGTTTTGTTATTTCTGCTGCGAGGATGTTATTGTAAACAAAGCAGCACATGGCTTTGTCCTGTTCACACGACGAATCCCTCCGCGAGTCACCATCCGCAACGAGAAGTAGTGCAAAAGGTAACCGTGTTTTCTGTCAACGCTCGTCCAATTTAACCACTTAATTTAGCCGAAAAATCCTAAACTAGTGCACGCGGGTTTATTAGTTTTAACGCTTACTTTTATCATCTTACCTATAGAGTATCGCTTAATGCGATTGAGTAACTACATTACCGTAAATATTCTAATATGCGATCCGGCGAATTGGCTCTTTTTTTTTTTTTTACCAACTTTTGACCAATTAAGCAAAAGAACACTTTAACCAATTCAGTTACAGTGAATAAACGTATTCTGTCGTAATTCCAAATGTAAACGTCGCATCAGACTCCAGAGAAGTTGTCATTGCACATGTGCTTGGACGGAGGCTCCTTTGTCTCAGCGGCCTCATCCGGGTCACAAGCTCATTCAGTATCACCGAACATACGCTACACCCAGAACTTTGTTTATACACATATCGAGTTAACACAACTTTAATCAAGTTTATCATTGGATTTACATTATTAATCATAATTTTTTTAACACTTCGTTAGCTTTTATTTAACATGTTGCGTGACATTTTGGCGGAATACAAGTTAGAAGTGCGCAGTAAGAATAAGTAGTTTAAAACAATATCGCGAGATAAACGAGTGAAAACATGTAGGTTTTTTTTTTAAATGTGTGGAAATAAAAGCAACAGACATGTTGTGTCGCCAACCTGTTGCTGCTGCCATGTGAAAGTACTGTCTCCTTACCTTTCTCCGAAGCGTAGTCTTTACGAGACATAGTTGCTGCTGTTGTTCGACAGATATCGACAACTTATTGGCAAATATTCCGACGAAACTACCAGTAAAATATGAGTAGTAAGAGTTTGATGATCGGTGTTGATGTCGCTCCAACTCGCTCTTCTCCCCCAGTCTCAGTACGAGAAGTGGCGCGAGTATGACGTCCTGTGCAGCCAATCACAGGCGCTGGTTCTGTGCGGGGAGGCGGGATTACTTTGAGGCGCGAAAGCCGCGGTCGTCCCGGCGTCACGTGACCCGAAGAACTTCCCCTTGTTTGTCAGTAAGCGCGCGAAAAGCAGTGATTGGGTTTTAATGCATCCTAGTGACCCGGTGTTGACCTCACGTCTGAATATTGATCGTACAGAAGACACTAATATCACATGATGATTTGAGACAAAGAGTGAAAAGGGGAAACTCAGTTTAACAGTTTAATTGACCATGTGATATCAATTAATTAAGGCGGAATCAGCCAAAAAAATAATTATTTTAAACTCATGTTTTGTTTCATGGGAACACAGATCAAAAAAAACGATGATACATGAACGGTCAAACGGTATAGGAAATGAAACGACTTGAACATTTCATGATGAATATTGTTCATCATAACCTGGCTAATTCATGAACACCAGGAATTTAACAACTGTTTCCATTCCAAAACAGGCAGTGGTCAGTGGCTTTTTTTTCTAGATTCCGTCCTCATCAAAGAGCTCATCCAAGACACTGAGTGACGTGTGACGTGTGGAAGGCTGCAGAGGGAGAAACATAACAAACGTTAATTGCTGTAATTCTACAGATTGGTTAAGATATAACATCATGGAAAAACAAGTCGCAAACTTAAAAATAACATCCTTTGAGTTATTGAGTCAAACAAGATTCATGTAATCACAGAGTTAGACCACAAGATGGAGACAACACAGTAGCTTTCAACACAAGGGAAGGAGTAATAAATGGACCCTATAGCAACAAAAATACAGTCTAGCCAGTGCATAGGTTTGAGATGACTCATACCAGTGTGTAGTTGCCCTCGTCATCAGTGTCATTATGATCAATGTCGGCTTCTTCTGGTTCCTCCTCGTCTTCAATTAGAGGCAAGCTGAGGTACACAAACATTGTTGAGATCACATGACTTAAAAACAAGAGAAATTCAATTAACTTTGATTAAAGTCATAATTAGTGCTTTCTCATATTTTTCTAGCTGGGTAATCTTTTTTTTTTAAATCTCCAACTTAACTGTTTGTTTTTCAGTTTTCCTTTAGTAAAATCTTTTTTTCATGTGTTCTTGAGATGTCAGGGTAACAATGAAATGAACATAGATGGGCCTGCTGAATTTTTATAATACTTGTTTTTGATGTGTTCGCTTACATTACTTTATATAGACCCGATGTTCTATTTTTATTTTCTACTGATTTAGAAAATAGAAAACATCAACAGACACTGATTTGTTGTATATCAACCTGTTGATCTGCCACAATAATTAATTTAAAATAAATGTTTTGAGCTTTTCTCAGCTATTTTACGTGAGATTAAAGGTTAACAAAATCAATTAACTACACCTCATAGTTCATTCATTAAGAATCTCTTGACAGCACTAACAAAAACATATTATTATAACCGAGTGTGAAGGGAGTGCTGGGCATGTTGGTTTGACGAAGAAGCAGCCGGGCTTGGGGTCGACATGCGACGACTGGTGGGCTTCACCCTTCGCATCTGAAACCTGAAAAACAGCAGATAGATTCTTGCACAGACCTTAACCTTTCAATTGTTATTATTACAATAACTATAATTTCATATAATGCAGGTGAAGGAACGACCATAAAAAAGACTTACCCACTGAAAAATGATTCCTCAGTTTCCGGCTCAGTTAGAGCATTTTCATCATCAGACTCAAGGATGCTAGCCGGTCTGGACGGAGCTGGAGGAGCAGATTTCTTCAGGATGGTGGAGGTCATGACGGGGGTGTGAAGCATACTGTGTACACTGCTGTCGTCCATTGAGGAGTCGGTAGTGGCGCTGGTCACTGGAAATAGATCAGAAGCAGCTGATAATACCTGCAAATCTAGTTGGTGCATTCATTTTACATTGATAATATTACATTCATGTGTCTGAAATCCAAATTAATTCCAGGAAACAATACTGGCATTAGCTTAGTCACCACTAACTGAGTCTAAATTCAGACAAGGACGCACAATCCTTTTCCTTGATTTTGCCATAATTCTTTCATTGTATTCGTAGGGAATCGCACGGTGGCACAGTGGTTAGCAAGAAGGTTGTGAGTTTGCATCCAGATCAGGGGGGAGCCAACTTGTGACCATTTTGTGTGGCTCCTATAAGGTAATAAGTGGCATAGAAATTGAATGAATGAATGTATACGTTGGCTAGGTACTGACCACTGCAGATTACAAACGGCACATCAGAAGTTTTAAGCAGCAAAGACACGACTACAAAATACAATGAATGTTATTCTGCAACAAGTTTGAAAGAAAAATAGTTGGTTTATACAGTATATTTGTATTTATTAATGTCACCTCATTTGTTCTTATTTTTGTGACTTATCTTCATTAATATGAAAAATCATTTGAAAACTTGAAGATCAGGTCTTATGAATAAGATTGTGTGAAGACCTGCTGTACTTTCAGTCTCACGCTGAGTAGTGTTCCTCTTTCGTTTTGGTGCCAGGACTCTTTGTGCAGGAGAAGTGGCTCCTTCATCTTCCCGTTCTCTGACTTTGGAGAGACGTCCCTCCAGAGAGCGCTGGTACATTTGGACAGGTGGCCACGAGAGAGCTGCCACGGGACACTTGGCTTTGAAAAAACTGGCTCTGTAAGGAGGTGAAGAGAGAAGGGGATTGATTTTTTTTCTTTATTGTTATAGATTTTTTTTATTATGCATCACAAAAGGTTGATGCTTTGTGATACGTGTCACTTACAGATCGATGCGATCTTTTTGCAGCAACTTTAAGCTGAACTTGCAGAGAATCAACAAAAAGGAAACATTGGCTGTTTCTTCTTCACATCCTTCATCTGCTGCTCTTAGTGCAAACTCTATTCCATCCCTAATGATGAGAGGAAACCTTTCAAAATCATGATTCATTCATTATAATGAGATGGTGTGAGACTCGAGTGTATTAATAATACGTTATCAGGTAAAAGATGATTATGTGAATCTGAGAGAACATTTGAGGTCAGTGCACCCGAGCTTCTCACATGTGGAGGGTCATCAGTGGTTGGCGTTCGCTGTGAACATGAACACCAAAAGTGGAGGCCAGTCTTTTAGCCAAATCTCGAAGAGATTCGAAATCATGTTTCTCTTCTGTCAACATCTCTGAGAAGAGCTGAGAAAGAAAATATAGGTTAACAGATGTCAGTCATCCATCTATGGTGACGCACACTCACCTGCTGAAGACTCAGACAGATGGTCTTGGCACTCAAAACTGGACTAATTCGCTTCGTCTGGCTCAATGTCTCCTTGATAATGTCACCAAAGTCATTATAGTACTGGAAATAAAAGTCACAGATTACAAAAATATCTTTGAAACACCTTGAGTCATCTCTCACATACTCCTTAATTTATGTCACATATTCAGGAAAGACAAATATTTCATCGTCACCTTGTGGTAATACTTGAAGACGTCTGTGGCAGCAGTGATGTCTAGCACGCCATAAAGGGTGAGCCTACAGAAGCCCGCCAGCTGGTTACGTTTCCTCTGCAACTCCATTATCTTCTGCTCTTCCTCATCCTCACCTGGGACAGAATAGAGTAGCTGAGTTGCTTAAAGTCAAATGAAAACCAGCTCTGTCCAAAACGTTGGAAATGATCTCCATGACTCTTGAATGTTGCTATAGATACCACTGAGTTCAAGCCCATCAGAGTCACTGAAGATGAAGTCCACCAGAAAAGCTCCCATCTCTGCACGTAGAGAATCGGACGACAAGTAGACCAACGATTGCATTTCTGATGTTTCGCTGTAAATCAGCAGCAGGTCACACAATGTTTCGAAAGCCTGAGGAGAGAAATGGAGATCAATACCAATCGATGAATTAAACTGCCTGTGAAGAAGTCAAACCAGGTAATGAGATAAGTTTTAATGAAATACAGCACAGAGAAACATGAATAGACTTTAATGGAGCCTCGATTATATACAAAAATATAAAGTTTTGAGTCCTGTACCAACAAACTAACCATAAAAAGGCACACAAACATCTTAATAAGATCCAATCTAACTTTTTGTTTAACTCACGTTTTGTCTTAAATGTTAAGCTCTTATTGGACGTTATGTTTGAAAGCTACTAGAACAGTTATACACTTTTGTTGGATTGTTATTCCTTAGATTTTTTAAATCTTATTTATCTTTAGTTGGTCTTGTCTTATTATTTACTAGTACATCTGCCAGGTATTCATTTTGTATCTTGTATTTTTATCAAGATTATATTTTCTATTCTATCAAGATTGTATTTGGTTTTGTGTTTGACATTGATATGAGCATTTCCCTGCTGCTAGAAACGTACCTTTCTCTGTGTGAGTTCACAATCCTTATGGATATTCACTACAACATCATTTTAAATAAAAGAGGTGTGGTTGAGCCTGAAGAGAGGAAATGGCAACATCCCATCTCTACAGCAAAACCAACGTTTACCATAATATGTTGACTAACTAGTCATCATTTACCAAACTAATCAAATATAACATATTTCACCAAAGAAATGTCCTTCAATTCTGTAATGAGCCTTAAAACAAGCCGGGACTGTGAAAGGTCATATTTTCTTTCTCTTTCTAAAAGAGAACAATAACCGTTTCAAAGGTTTCGGGATCAAAAATGTAAATCCATCTAGACTAACATCTACCTCAAGTAGTCAGACACGAAATATTAAAGCTAGGGTTACACAAATACTATTTACTCCTGTACAACATTTTTAAATTTAGAATTGTATAAAAATGGAATTGACTGAAGTGATCCAACATCATGTATAAGCAGTGTCGACCCCCTTGAAGCTTGTCTTATAAGGACCATATATGAGAAAATAAATAAATATACAGACTTCACAAAACGTTGAATGTGAAAAAAGTGAAAGAAGAATCATCAAAAACACTATGGTGTCAATCCTCAGGAAGCAAATGAGCAGGATGCTTTTCTAAAGATAACAGGTTCTTACTAACCATATTTCTGATGTCTGCCTGAATAGCAGAGAGACACTTTTCACAGAATCTGCAGAATGATCGGACCTGCTTGTTTAGTTGCTGTACATCTGCCTGAGACGGGAAAATTGCATCATGTTACTGAATTGTATCTTTTGTGTACTTGATCAAATATTTCACTCATCTGTGAAAGTGTACGTCAGACATATTCACTTTATACAGTATATCCCCACTTTAACAATTGAAAAATAATTAAAGGTGAAAGTAAGAGGTTTTTTTTTATAAGAGAATTATCTAGCTTATTTCTTTAAGTGGGTATTATCTGTATAGACACTATGGCATTAATTATTTAAGTCAAACATGCACCTCAGTCAACACGGTTTCAGCAGCACGGACTTTAGCCCACATCAAATGGTGGGCTGCACACCTTAGGGCAGAAACCATGAGCTGGAGAAAATAAAAAAAATAATGAATAAAGAAACCTCAAGGCACAACAGTATTACTCACGAGATAGGATGAAATAGAAAGAAGCACATCTGAGCTTGAACAGTACAGTATGTTTATATTGATGGAGCTCGTGCTTCAGCACATTTGTAAATCAACTGTATTCGTCTTCTGTCCACAAAATATTCGGCCATTAGTCATGAGGAATATCAGCTACTTTAAGCTGAAACACTTGACAGTGTTTTTGGACAGCAGTGGCTTTAAGTTCAACTTGTTAGGGTGTCCTATAAGTCCTGAGCTGACACCCTTGCATATGTGTTCCTCTCATTGAGAAGTTATTGGGTTTGGGTTCAAAAACATTCACTATAAATGTAATAATAAGATAATAAAATGTTGGTTTGTGAAGTGTAAGAAGATTGTGTCTATTTCTGTGACTCAAAATCTGAACACTAATTATAACTGATTTATGAGAAAATCCAGGTAATGCGAAAGGGTTCACATACAAGTTCTTGTATTTTTACAATCTTTGCTTCCATGCCTATAATAAATACATTTATAATTTCATAATGCTAGTATATAGGTTAGTAAATATTTATTGTTTATTAATAAAAATCTTTACTCAAATATTAAGAGTAAATACGAAAACTACAAACCTCTTTGTCAGGAGCCCCAGACTTCCTCTGGCTCTGCATCAACTCCATGCAGGGTTGAAACAGCTGCCAGTGTGTGGGATCTTTGGCACTGAAAAAACCCGCAGTGACGGTTATTAAGGTAAGTCTTCAGTTTTTTTTATAACCGCCTGGATTAAGCTGATACCTGCTCAAGGCTGCAATTCTCTTCAAGGCTGTTGCAGCACTATAAATATCGTCCTCATCTGCAGAAGCCTTAAAAGGTACAAGACCAAATACTGAAAAGGAATGTTGGATCACAACCTTAAAACTTTACTGTCCTCAGCCTCACCTGCTGCAGGTCACTTAAGTAGTTGCCAAAACACTCTGTGAGCGAGTCCATCAGCTGACCGATAGCCCGGTGTGTACGGGAAGAGAAGGTGAAGGAGTTGGAGCAAAGTGTGCCGACTAGGGTGGCACAAGCATTCAACACTGTTGTCTCACTGTGCTTTAGCACAATGCCACATATTTCAGCCAGAAGCTGGTCCAAGTGCTGAGAATAAAGAGAATGTAGATCTATGCATGTTTATCATCATTGTTTTAATAGCTAATGACAGATTACATTAAAAAATAAGGTGTTATTATATAGAATCAGGTCAGTTTATCCCTTGTTGTGGTTCCTCAATGAAGCTAACATTACATTTCATTGTTAATATAACAGAAATGCTTATTTTTTTTGTATACATTATACAATTAATCAGGTTCATTAAAGACAATCATTATTATATACATCTTTTACGTACATTGAAACCATATTTTCTGTACATTTTAAATCTTGAAAACACATCTCGTCTTCGATAAAAAAGTTAAATCAATCAAGACATTGCTATCAAACCTTTTCCATGTAGGGAGAACTGCTGTACATTTCCAAGTCGAAGTAAAGTGGAGCTGCGAGAAGCAGACTCACTTTTCTAGTTTCTGCGGAGTACTGCATTTCAACAGACAGACAGAAACCAACACAAAAACAATATTTGTAATTAAAAGATCTAAATAACATCTGTTCATAATAATGTTATTTAATATCATTTATATCTAGTAAAGGAAAACAATCGGATTAATTACCTTAGTAAGTAGTTGTGGTAGCAAAGGAATGAAGTGGTTTGTGATGCGTCTTCTGTCTTGTTCCTGAATCTTATTTTGCCTTACACTCTGGAACTAAGAGAAAATCCCCAAAGATAAAGTTCAACTTATTCTTATTATAGTCTCTCACTCTAATATATAGCCCCTTATCCATAATCTAATGTTAGCTGAAATGTTATTAACAAAAATTGGAGCCAACCGTAAGCGGTTAAAATTAAAGTGTGAGCCAGTTTTCAGAATTAATATTTCTACTTATGGAACTGCTCAAAAACAGATAATTGAGAGATTTATTAAAGATAAAATATTCCTTGTTTGGGTTAAAACATTCAACTTTCTAAGGTTATAGAAAAATGTAGAATGTTTAAAAAATAAATGAAATGAAATAACAATAGTTAATAACTGCTTGAAGGAGATAGCAATACGCCACTAATAACAATTACCAATTACAATCCATCATATTGTAACTGAGTTTGACGGTCTGACAGCTGTAGGGAAAAACAGTTCACCCACTTTCCAGAAGGTAAAGGGAGAGAAAACACTGACACATACATACATCCATGACCATTTTTATCAATTTAAATTATCAACGCTTAAATTGGTAACAATGTCAACCTCTGTCCGTGTGTCTGTACCTTCTTTCCTTGAGTCCTGCCAACAGGAGGTGTCGACTGGGATGCCTGTTTCATGGCACACATCATTACTTCTATCAAAGCCTCCTCATTCTCATACTGCAAATCTGACAGGAGGAAGCAAAAAGGTAATTCAATACATGTAATAAAAAAAAAAATCATGAATAATGCATTTATGGTTTGTTTGGTACATTTGAAGATCCTTACCAGAGTCCTGCAGCAGAAATGTTGTCATAGCATCCCAGTCTCTGAGTTCTGAGCCAGCGACAGTCCACAGACTGTCAACCAAGTACGTTGCATGCTCGTGCAGCTGTTAAACAGAGTGTTTGTGACTTTTGGCAAATAATATATATGAAATATAGTTCTTGAACTGTCACAGGCAAAATAATAACAATTTCATCTTAACTAGTTCTCATATTATTAACTTGTGCCACAATGAAAGCACCTACATCGCTCTGGACAAAGAAGAAGAGGAGGATGTGAATGAAGGCTGCATTGGTGATCTCATTATCCGGGTCTTCAGTGGCAATCAGGCTTCTCAACCTTTTGGGCAAAAAGAAATGTATTCAGACATCAAAATGAAGATTAGTTTGATAGATCATTGGCTTAAAATGCATCCTATAACTCCAAGAAAATATGACTGAATGAGTCGAATATTTTATATACAACTCATTCCAACATTACTTATAGTAAATGCATAAATTATCTTGGAAATCTCTCTAAACAGATGTGTGTTTGATTAAAGCTTAGACTAAATGAGGGCTTGAGTCGTAATTATAAGGATGATCAAGTTGTTCTGGGATTTTTTGGAATATCATATTGAACCCGCCGTCTGTCTGATACTCTAGCATTGACTGCCAAGCAGAGTGGAAGGAGTTATCTACAGTTTATTGTCATTAAGCATCGCTGGTTGCATCGATGAATGTCATCAGTTATCATTTACAATTTATCATTCAAAGTTTCCAGTCACACCACTCATATTGTCTCATGTTATAAATAGAGATTGAAAAGGAGCAGAGTGAAGAGCAATTTCTATAATAAACAATACACTGACAATAATTCATAAAACCCTTAATGGAAGCAGTCGCCAATAAGTAAGTCTGGTGGTATCCAGTAAGGAATGTAAAGGAAGTGACCTTTACATTTATTTTTATTCTTTAAATTTAATCACACATGCATCCTAAATTATTCTTAAAGAAAGATAGAGCATTGCTATGTGCTGCAAACGTTGAACATTTACAAATTGTCTTGCGATTGTCTTAGCATGATTAATGAATAATGTTTATCTGTAATTATGATTTAAATGGGCTATATGACATACTTGTGATACAGGAAGACAGCAGCTGCAGATGCCAGGCTTCGGTCTGCAGCGTACACCAGAGTATACATCTGTCCACATTCCTCTTCTCCAAGGCCTCCATCTATATTCCTGCATGGAAATATATATTCACAACACATTGGTTATCTGTAAGCTGGCACTTGAATTTTTTAAAGATGATTCAGACTTCTGACAAATATATTTATGACTATGCTATAATTAAATAATTAAAGCTTGTCTCCAGTTAATTTCACTAAGAACTATCAATTCAATGTGAGAGATGAATCAGTGGTGCGAGGATTTTGGCAAATCTAACTATTCACGACTCTGTGAATCACCAGAGTGTTGTCACAAAGTAACCAAACACTTCAATTGTTAGCAGTCTGGTGTTATTTGTTCTGGTAATTACAGAACTGTGCAGAAAGACAGAAATTGCATATATTTTTGTTAGCTTTTATTTTTTATCCTGTTTACTGATTACTAAAGTCAAAAACAGATGACTCAGCAATAGATGACTGAAGTCTTTGACCAAACAAAACAAAATTAAATCCCTTAAAGGGAAACTAATGTGTTGATTTGACTATTACTTGTCTATTAAATGTATCTTGGACCTCTATTGTACTCAACAGTATCTACAAAACTCTTTCTAAAATCTGTTTAATTGAAATACTTATATTAGAACATTAAATGTGCTTAAGCCCCGCCCACTAAAAACTATTTTTTTCTGTGGAGGAAATCTTGTTTACCATAACCACATCAACTCTGCTGCAATTGTTCAAGCATCAAGGTTTTTCACTACGCGTCATCAAACCCAGAAGACTTGTGGGTCAAAGCGTTGCAAAAAGTAATAACTTTAAAACATTTTCATGATGACAGATTTACTGTGGATAGGTCAGGAAAGTTGGGTTTTACATTAGTTGCCCTTTAATTCACAACAACCCATAATTTTAACACATTATTGCAATGATTGAGCATGACCAAGTACTTAGAAAGGAAGGAATTACATGTGTGTGTGTGTGTATATATATATATGTATACATGCATGCAATTAGTTCCTTTCTGTATAAATAAACGGCATCGATAAAATAGAATGAAAATTCTCACTGATGAATTTGTAGCAATAGATGTATGACTTCTACTGCAATGTCTAGTTCTTTGTCCATCACCATGCTGAGTATCCTCTCCTGAAAACAAACACAACAGGCTGAATAGACACTTGAAAAAAACGTTATTTTGTGTAAGTTAACACATGAATGGGTGAAAATGTCATTATGTTCTTGACAGGGGCTTATTAACTGAGCATAATTAACTAAATGAATGGACTCAGAAACAAAGCCAGACAAGGACTAATAAAAGGAAATCAGAAAAAAAAGACTATAGAGACAGAGAGATGAGACAAAGGACTCAATCAGAACATAGAAATTAAAAATACAATTTAACAAAGGATAACAGACGGATGCTGAAGGATGGCAGTCAGATGGATGAGGGGAAAGGAGGGGGAAAACATTAAATGAGTTTTGGGCCCAATCCAGGGGGATATCTCACTTTAAATCTGTTGGTGAAAAGCTCAAGGCGACCAATGAATTCTCTTTCCCGGTACAGACCCTGAAGCGCCTTAACACACTGCAGACGCACCACACTTTGCTGAGGAGAAGATGGTGAAAATAAACACATAATAAAACAAATAAACAGGGATAATCTGTGAAAAAAGGAACAATGCATTGTGGAAGGCATGGTTTATGGCATCAGCAGAAAATACTGAGCCCCCTTAGTAGAGACCCCTCCCTACTAAGTAAAATAACTATTTGATATGATTATAACAAATAGGACAATTAAGGTAGAATTAAGCTAATTATTTAGGAAGCCCACATCAATAGCTTGATGACTGAATCAACCTAAACTTGTATTCAGTCTCTTGCAGGTGCCAGTGTTTCATATGTTTTCCTATGTGTCCCTTTTTTGCTCAAATCTGAGTATCAACTACATGATTTAGCTCCTCAGCTTATCTCAGGTTGAGGGTAGGAAGAAAACTGATCTGTACTTTCCTTTATTGGTCAGGATTATTAATTCAACACAGCTCTACTTCATGGTGCTAGGCCCTTTAACCAAGCTTCGCTATAGTTTAATCGTGAAGGCGATCTTTCAAATTTCAGACTTCAGCAAGAGAGCGAGTGATAGTGTGTTCCCTCTTTGTCGTTAGTGTCTTCCTTGGAGTCAAGGAGTCGGCCCTATTTACAGGGCAAGTGTTTTTCCCCCCTGATGGTCTTCAGACTCCCTTAACCCTCTTAGCACTCAGGTTGTTGCCACAGAGGACATCTGTGCAGCTGTGCCCAGGCTCCCCACCTTGATATTGGCCATCGCACACCTCCTCAACAAGGTCATGGGGTCAATAGCCCACACTGTCTCCGGTCGCTCAATACGTGGAAGTGTGGCTGGTATTCCCTGCCCTATTTGGGCAAGGCGACAAAGATATGAGGCCATGCTTTGAGGATTAACCAATAGTGAAGCTGGTATAGAGGGCTTCGTACCATTCGTAGAACCTGATGTTATGACTAGATAACTTACTAACTAACAAAGTTAAGGTCTCCTACCTAATGGAAAAGTTCCCTGTAATAAAAACTTCCTTATTTGAAGCCATTACTTGAGAACGTGTGGTTAATGAAGCTATGTCAAATCATCTTTAGATTTGAGGCCCACCTTATCATGCAGTGTCCACCCCAGGTACTTCAGATAACTGTCATTGAGGAAGTATTCCGGGTCAACTTTAATCCATATGCCCAACTCCTCAATACATGCTGCCCGTATTTCAGGGAGCAGGTCTCGGTAACGGTTTATAAATATCCCATGGAAAGTGCTGCTGATGATAGAGGCCAGCTCTTCACGGTTTTCTGTTATCTGAAGAACAAAATGCATCAACTCTAAGAAATAGCTTTACAATTAAGTTAAAAAAAAACATCAAAACATGACATTTGTTGCACATTTAGTTGTTACAAAGTCAAAACCCTAAGTCCAGCTTGCCAACTTTATAGGTTTTCCATGATATGAATGATAATTTGAATAATATTGATGTGCATTTACTGTATGTCTATTTTACCTCACTTATTGTGGCCTTCAGCTCTTCCAGTTTATCGGAGGCTCTGTCCGTCAACCTCTTACTGTTTTCCATATCAAACTGACGCTGTGTGGTCTGCAGTTGGATGGACACGTTGACGGAAAGTTCCACCAGCCCAGTTGTAAGCTTAATTGCTAAAGAGAAAATAGTTAGGGATAAATTCATGTAAAAAAACATTAAATCTCAGCTGAGCTTGGGGCAGGCAAAGGGGCATACCCTGGACATGAACACAGTAATGATCGAGGTTCTATCCAAGATGGAATTTAATTGAAACACCGTTTTAGATTCTAACGATATCGGAAAACTGAAACTACCTAAAAGTTACAGAGCAAGACTTATTTCTAATCTCAAATACATTTTAAATTTTGATTTGGAGTGGATGTTACAATACATTGTTTCTCATTCAAACAGTTCAGTTCAGTTTCTAAAACAGTCTACAAGATCTGGACTTGTGACGGTTCTATATGAACCCAGACTACAACAAGGACGGGAATAAATTGAATTAAATGCCTAAAATGTACATGAAGGCTCATATAAGCATCACTGTTATACAATCAATACCTTTATCTCTACACAACTTTCTTACCAAGCAAGGTGCTGGTGTGCCTAAATGCTCGCACTTGGGAGTCGGATAGACCAGTTAGCAGTGACAGTATGGAGGGGAAGATGTAGTCATCGTAGACCAGACTATTCCGACAGGAATGTACCAGGACTCTGGCAAATTCGCAAAAGCCAGCTATGAATTTCTTTTGCTGTTGGCCAGTAGCACATAGAGGATAGTTGTCTAAATCCTGTGAAAGATATAAAAAAGAGATGTCAATATCTTAACTTTTTTAAGACATTTTTTTCTATTAACGGGATTACAAAACCAAAAAGATATCCTGAATAACAGTCATAGCATTGGAAGAGTGACATATATTTAAATTCTAAATACAAACTTTATATAACAATATTTCAAATTGGGATTTAATTCTAGTTTTCTGTTTTAACCAACTAGAGAATGTACTTTCATTTTTCATTTGAGCAGCAGCATTAGTGATGCAGTGGGGGAAAAGTGCAGCAGCATTGCTCTGCTACTAAACTTGATGCTACTTAGTAAGCAAATGGACTGCAACATCAAAGAACAGGCTTGATGGTTTGACAGATCACAGAACAGACTTAGTCTAAGTGACAGCTCTCCCGTAGAGAGCGTCCTCGTACACGAGGAGCAAAATCAAAAATGGGAAAAAGCCACAGTAGTCGGGCATGAAGAGGAAAGTGTTTCTTTTGGAAGTAAATGGTCTGGTAGCTGTAATTCCTTTTTTCGATTATTCCTTTTACTAAGTGTGTTGATTTTTTTCTCTATTAATTGTTGTCAAGAAATAATTAGTCGTACAATAGTAACCACCCGAAAAATGAGCTTGGTTGTAAGAAGACAAAAGGCAAAACATCTAAAATAGCTACTATGTATAATAATCAAATAATCAGCATTCCAATATATATATAATATATAATGACATGTTGACCATGTGATGCCCTCGTTTTTGCTTTCTTTCTGTGACTGGCGCAGGCAGGTGTGAACGGTCTTCGGCTGTCACGTTTTGGATTTGTAACTTTTTGTGATTGCATTCTGTTCTGTCTGACTGTGACAAACTTTCATAAAGGAGGCTGAGGAAATCATTAAAAATGTGGTAAGAATTAAATAATAAATAAATAGGTTCACATCACCCTTTGGAAATCTTTTGTGAGCTGGTGGACAATTTCAGCGTTCTGCAGATTGTCCAGCATCTCTCTGCTAACTGCACCTGAAAAAGTAGTATAAATATAAGATAAAAATCAGAAAATGTTCATGCCAGTATTGAAAAAACTAGATTATTGAGAGGTATTGTAAAATGTTGTTTGTGGTCTGGATATATTATAAATTAAAGATATACATGTTATCTATTAATAATTGAAGACTCATGTCAATGACTCTTTATTTCCAAACTTAATTTAAATAGAAAAAAACAAGGTCAGCTTTCTTTTAATTTCACTCTCAGCCTACGTCAACATGCTATCAATATAAGATTCACACTACCTGTCAATATTGCTTCGTTAACATGCCACAAAAATCAATATTCAACTATTCGGCGGAAATTGGGAAGATAATCTGTTGAACCATGACCCACTACTGCCCCTCCTCCAACCTCACACCCTCCCTCTTGACCCCTGACCTTTGCATCCGCAGGACTGAACAATGAAGTTGATGAGCACGAGCAACCCGTCCTCGCGGCTGTGTTTGTAGATGTCCAGCCACTCGTCCACCACCGTCTGGAGATTGACAGATGACAGAAGGCAATAAGACAATCAGAATTTGATCAAGAAACCAAAGGATCTAATAAAAAAAAAGTAAAATGTTCATCCCAAGGAGAACCTGACCGAAGTTTAAGGATAATATAATACAAATTTTAAATATATTTTGACTAGACTAAGACTATACGACCTGGAAACAGGTACAGTTGATGCCACCTTTTTTAAGGTTGGTCACAATTGTATTTACCATTAAATAATACACAGTTTACCAATGGTTATTAAGTTAACAAATTATACAAATCTTATTTTTTAAACATATCATGCCATCAAAATAATTGAATATTTTTATCTTTTAAGTTAGTAACATCTATTTGGGATTTTTGGTGAGAAATAGGCATATGCAGGATCTTAGAACACTGCTTGTAACTGTTATTTAATTCATGAAACACTATTTTTGCTTTTAATCCAAAAAGAAGACAACAAAGCTCAAGATCGACCTGGACTGTTACTTACAATAAAAAGCTCCCTTTCATGCTGTTCCTAAAACGTTAAGACGTCCTTGAGAAAATATTGATTTTTAGGGCTGAACTTAGTTTTCTTTTGGACATGTTACCCCACATTTAATCCTCCCCCTATACCTTAATTTTAGAATCGTGGATATCTCACCACCATAGCACTCTTTCCTGAACAGACAGCTTCAAATATTTCTTTAGCACTGATCATTCTCTTCTGAGGGGGCAGTCTGGAGGTCCCTTGGGATGGTTGCAGGGAAGGCTCCACTGAAGAGGGGCCGGGATGACTGTAGGGGCTGGGTGTCATCCTCTCTGCTGTTTTACGCCTGGGTCTCTTGGGTGGCTTTGGATGAAAGAGACAGAAGGGCAGCTCAGCAGGGGATTTAGAGTGAATTGATGTAGTCGCAGGATTTGAAGGTAACTGTGGCAAGATAAAGGGAGGGCTTACCTCGAACCCCCACCAGTGTAACAGCATATATAGACTTTTGCCTTTTTCTCAATTGCCATTATAAAGAAAATCCCAACAGATAATCTTGGATATTAACTGGAATTAGCTCCACAAACACAAAAGTACTTTGATAACATGTTAAGGGCAATCTGGCCTTTTAATTAGCTGGTAAAGATTTTGTTATCAGATGAGTACAAATTTGCCTTTTTCAGAATGTATTTTAACTTGGTGTCTCTTTCATATACTTAGTAGTGAATATGTGCATTTGATGAATATATACCTGACGTGCCTGCAAAGTCGGCATCTTCTTTCGTTTTGTTGTTTTTACAGTGGCTTCATAGTCACTTCCAGACTCATCTGACTCATCCATGCTAGAGAAAAAGAGAGAAAAAGTGTCACTTTTTACTTACTTTAAACAAGCTTAACTTGTAGTTATAAGAAGTTATATTTAACGTATTTATACACCAGTGTTTTCAAACTAAAACTTTGCACATCATTGTATCAGAACGTAGAAACGAACAAATTATTTTTTTAAAATAGGGTATAATAGCAGAGCCACACAACATATTTTACCTGTGAAGAGGCGAGCCTTCTGTCGACATATTTTGCAGGGACACTAGTGATTTTCTTTCTCTAAGTCAATGGAAAGAGCAGACAATGGTACATTGTTATTACATGTGAGTAAAAATAGTTAAACAGTTCACACTTAACACAAGCTAACATTTATCAAGCTCTGTAGCAATAGTAGCATTAGCTTTTGAATCTTCTGTTAGCAGAATAACAACGCAATCAAAAAATACTTTTCTAACATGTTGCTATTCTTACAATAATCTTAATATCTTAAAAAAAACAAAAACATGTTATTATATAGAAAGCATGATGTAGTTTGAAATAAACTTTTTTTTTCTACTTGTTGCTAATTAGCCGTTCTCTGCTTGAAGGTAGTTCTGGCGCGCACATTAAGTGAGCCACATGATTCTGAATCTGAACGCTGATTGGTTATAGTCCCCAGAGGTGATTGGCCTTTCATTTTAAAATAGCGATTCTGATTGGTCCGATTTCCGTCATTAAAGTCCGCACATTAGCTTAAAAGCTAATCGACTTTTGAAATCACTTTGATTTCATGTACTTTACTGTATAAATAGTTGTTTTTAATTCTGTCTGCTTTAACAGCAGCGAAAAAACAAATCGTTTGTTCCTCGTTAACAGTTTCGTCGAGTATATTTGACTGAAAGTGAAAGTTTTAACACTTTAAATAGGTTGAATATCGCTTGGAAAAATAGCACTTCCGGTCTTAAGAATGGATTTTCAACTTAATTCTGAGGTGGCGCATCAAATCTTTGAATAAAAATAAAAAAACACTACTTACGTTATGTCATTTTACGTGATAATGTGATCTAAATACGTTGTATTATAAGCAAATTTGTATTTGGATGTAAATACTTTGGAAGAAGAGACGGCTAATCTTTTGTCATTTTTGCAACCAAGACAATGGTTACACTAAGGGGAAAGGCATGCCTTTTATTTTGAAATCACGTCAGTAGTGCCGGTTCCTGCGGGTCAACGCCTCCGTCTCACTGTTAGTGATGATGCTGAGGGATGGGATCGCCCACTGTCTCCCAGTCCTCCTCACGTTTATTTACCGCGGAGCTTCTCCCAGGACGGACTGGAAAAGTGGTCGTCAGGGAATATAGGGCTTCTGTCATTTACGATTACTAAATAATGAGGGTGTCAGACGACTAGCGTTACTTTTTTACTTTTCAGATCAACCAAAAAGAACCTTGTTTGATTTTAATTTTAGGGGAAACAACCGAGCACAGGCATTGGATATGGTTCCTCTCTCCAAATTCCCGATGCTGGTGATCCTCTGCGCCGTCGCTGCTCTGTCAGGGACCCGGAGTCCGGTGGCTTCTGCCGGCAGGAGCTGCTCTGACACCCGGCAGGTGTACTCGGAAAAGGGCTACAGCACCAGCACCGCTCCCCAGACCCAGATATCAGGTAAGACCGACTCTTCCGTTTGAGTTTTAATCAAAAAACATGTGCATCTTAAGTGATGGAAGAATGTTTTTCTTACAGGTAAAAAATGCAGTAGGTTTTGACCTGGTTTTTGAGCAGAATTGACATTTAAATCTCGTGATAAATCATTAAAATGAGGGGAAAATATTTAAATTTAAACTCACTATGACGCGCCAGTTTCTCACTATTATTGTGTGGATCTCTCCCCCCCCAAAAGAGAAACAATGCGGCGTGGTTTAAAAGGCATCCCAGCCTCCTCCTGCTCCCATCTGAGCTGTTTAAATAGATGATTAAGGGGATCAGTAAATTGCCAACACCGGTACAACAAAGAACCTCGCCCCTAATTAGTCTGTGCCTACTGGCCCCCCATTAAATCCCTGCATCAACCCACCGGCTCTGTTCACTGCTGATCATCTAATCTGCTCAATGAAAAGTGGATTAGAAATTAGTTGGATTTGAGTTTTACAAGGGTTTAAAATGAGAAGAGTTATTTATTTTTTTCAAATCTGTTTTCAAAAGTGTCCATCATCTTCACTGGTCTATTAATTTAATGGATTCACATTATGCAGACACCGCAAGATCAACACTGAGTGTGGGTTTATCCCAGGACGAATTTGTGTGTGTGTGTGTGTGTGTGTGTGTGTGTGTGTGTGTGTGTGTGTGTGTGTGTGTGTGTGTGTGTGTGTGTGTGTGTGTGTGTGTGTGTGTGTGTGTGTGTGTGTGTGTGTGTGTGTGTGTGTGTGTGTGAGAGTGTGTGAGAGAGTGTGTGACTCACACAACTGCAGTATTGATTGATTTTTTGCGCCTTGTGTTGGGATATCACCGCCTCAGCCTTGGCTCTCTGTCCCGTGGGCAAGGGGGGAGCAGATGGCCAGGATAGCCAAGGATGGAGGAGAGGCAGTTTAGAAATGGAAATGCTGGGATGGGATAGGGGTAATTGTGAGACACACACACACACATACATACACAGACACACACGCACATGAAAAGAGAGGGGAACAAAAGAAGCTGAAAGGAAAGAGGTGCAACTAACATTTAAGACTACATTAGATGTTTCTGTCAGGTGCAACATTCACACAAAGAACAAAAAAACATTTCCTCTCTTAAGAGTAGAGGGATTCCTTTCTCCCTCGGCTACTATTTGCATATCATTACATGTGACATATCAAAGACCAAACCTGAGCTGACAAAAAAAGACAGATTGAAGCTGAATAATTCATGTAGGGAAATTACAATCTTCTATTGCTGCTATATATTTAAAAATATATCCTCTCAGTAACAATAGACCGACAGCTTTTAGAATGGGCCATCAATTTGACTGCCTCACAGTCCTGGTCAAAAGTTAAACAAAAACGAAAAAAACATTTTAAAGAGATCATATCATACCTTAGGTTAGACCTGGGCCACATTGACTGGCAGTATTTATGTCCTCAAGAGGTCGAATATCATGTAGAAACTAACTATTTTATTTTCTATTTTATTTGTATTATTTATTCCCAGTTCAACTGTAAAAATGACTCTGTAGGTTTTTGTACTAGGTTTTTGTTGTCTGCTTTTTTCATTGTTTTAAATACTTCCTAAATAAAATGGTATGGTATTGTTGTCAATATTTATTTCCATCCAAAAATATTTAAGTGTATAGAAAATAAATATTCTGAAGAAAGTACTAAAAACAGTAGCATATAAAGCTTGATTTTGTTACTTATTAATATTATTACTATTTAATTTCCTCCATACAATTCAATTTTTTATCTCCTTTGGAAAACTGAGGATTTCCCGGATGGATCCAAAATTTTGGCTCAGATATTCTTCTGACTGAATCCACAGCTGACTTAAAATGAACTGAATGAATAGCATAAGAAACATGGTTTGTTGGTTGTTGACAGTCTGTGTTACCCAGTAGAGCAGTTTTGAGTCATTTGTTTGCTAACTTTTCACTTATTTTAATAGTGAGAGCTCGAACATATAAACACCGAAAGCAACTTAATAATGATTTTCACCAAAACGTATATTTAAAAATGTAAATAAGCATAGAACAATTTTTCAGAGTTAAGAATATAATGCTTTATCTCTCCCCTGAAAACAAAACTTTATCATTTTCAGTTACTTTTAGAAAGTAATAAAATATTTAAAAAAGGGTTCATGTCATTATTATAATTATTCCACCTATACTGGTGAATCATCATGACGTGTACCGTGACCTGATGTTTTTTTTAAATAATAAAACCAGCATTTTATCTCTTATAAAATATAAATGATTCCCTCATTGGTCTGTGCTTTCAACGTTTATCTTTATTTAATCGCCCACACCTGCCCTAAAGTCTTCTGAGTCAGCTTGTTCTTGTCCAACTCCTCGGAATTCATGAGAAACATCTTCAGAATGAGTCATTTCTCGAGTAGAGGCAAATAAAAAATTGATTAAATTTGCACATCATAGCTGTTGGAAAACACAGAATAGCAATTCTTCTTTTGTTTTGTTCGCAGGGGAGCACCTTCGTCTCTGTCCTCAGGACTACACCTGCTGCTCCAGTCAGATGGAGGAGATCCTGGCGCTCCAGAGCGGGAGAGACTTTGTCAAAGCCGTGGAGGACAACAGTCAGTTTCTGTTAACCACTTTCACGCAGAGACATCGCAGATTCGACGGTAAGAATCAAAGTGGGGTTTTTCATCTTGACTTGTGGCAATAACCTGCAGTCTTATAGCAAGAACAAATACACACAGCACAAACACAATAACATGAAAGATGCTGCAGTTTTTTCCTCAGCACTATAAAAGATGTATCCCTGTTACTCACAGGCTGTTTATTTTCAATCTTATGTTTTATTCATCAACCTGTCAAACACTAATCATTTTAAATCACATGTATTTAAATATATTTATTTAAAATCTAAATAATTGTACTTTAATGAGTGTTTTTTAGTAGCAGAGTTGATGCAATAAAGCATGAATGTTATATTGTTGATATTGATTATCATATTGCACAAAATTAATTGGAAAAACTAACAGTGTTGCTGCTACAGAAAATAGTGGTGGGATGATGTTCCAGTAATAATGAGGAAGAGAGGGCTACATTCATATTTACTTTCATTCCCAGAATGCACCAGAAACCATACACCGTGTACGATGGCGAGTTATTTGGAGTTTGTTTGACATGGATAGTGCTGCAGCCTCAGTGTAGCTATGACGTCTCAGATATGAATCCAGGCAACACTAGGGATTCAAATGTAACCTTCCTGTCACAAGGTTGTATCTTGTTGCCCACCTGTAGTGGTGTTGATTTACTCTGGACACTCCAGTGTTCTTCTTAAATCCAAGTGAATAGGATTAAATAGGCATCTGTCTCTTTATGAGCAAATCGATTAGATATATTGAGGTAAATACAAGTAGTAAGTTATTTAATTATCGTGTTGTTCTGCAGTTCAATTTGGATTAATTTTAAGGTAACTAAGGTTTGAAGTAATTGTCATCTACTTGTATGACTTGTAGCTGCTGCTGCCCATGTGCCAAAATCGGTTTAGATATGAAGCATAACATTATACTTTATTAAGCAGAGCATAAAATAAAAAGAAAACATGTTTTACTTTATTTGACTGTCACAACAAATTCTATTTTTACTGTTCATTCCATATTGTTTATTAGATGTGCAAGCATTTTAACAACTGTCTGGCTAACATCAGCTACAGCATTATTCATTCTTCTTTCATAGATTTAATCGTCATTTCACATTCAATGATCTCCTTGGCAGAGGTGTTGGGGAATATTGTTTACTTTCCTCTCAAAAGGCTTTACATCTTACCAGGGTATATGTTAACTAAACTTATAAAGTTGAAAAGTACCTACTGTTATTTGGCTGTAAAACTATTTAAGGGTTCTCATTACAGAGTTTCTCCTACTGCAATACTGTATCAACTGTGCATATATTTTATTTTAATAATGTTTCCACTGCTTAAATGCCCTGTTAGCTTACTCTGACCAAATGGTGGTCTGTGGGTGTTAATAGAGAAAAGTAAAAAAGATCTTAAATCACAATAAACATTAATTATGCTTATAGTAATCATAAATGATTCATGGTAATATTTTGTTTCACATCTGTCAGCTTTTGTAACACAAAGTTAAACTTCTCTTAGATTGTTAAATACACCAGACGTGACTTCATCTTAGCTTGGAGTTAAAACTGCATATGATGTAATATAAACCCCTCTCAGTTTACTAGAATGAAATCCAGACCCAGTCTTCCAAAAGAGGCCCATATGAACGACATTTCTTCTCCTACATTCTCTTACACTTCTTCCCTCCTCTTCCCTTTTACGTAATGTTCAGTGTGATTCACCTGAAGCGTTAGACTGCAGTGGCCTTGAGGATGAGCTGTGATATTAATTTACTAATTTACAGGATCTGACGTAACCACTGGCTCCTGTGAGCAGCAACGACTCAATAAAACTGTGTTTCTCCTTGCGTTTTCCTCAGAGTTCTTCAGAGAGCTGATAGACCTGTCGGAGAAGTCCATGAACCAGATGTTCACCAAAACCTACGGACGCCTCTTCACCCAGAATGCACATGTCTTCCAGGAGCTGTTTGTGGAGCTTCGCAGATATTACTCTGGTCAGTTTGAACTGTCAACTCTCTGTGTCAAAACTTCTACTAAATACTTAAAATATGAATAAGAAACAAATGATATCAATAATACATATTTTGATCAGTTCTGTTTTCTCTAAAATGTATTCCAATATTTTTATGGTTAAATAATATTATAATTTTGTAAAACATTATTTCGTTTTTTTAATCAATCCTAAATCCAATCCAACATGAATTTGTATATGTTTACTTTTACATCATATATTTGATCTATTGCTGAAAGAATAGAATAAAATAGATTGACTTTATTAATCCCTCTGGAGATCTCCTTCGGGAAATTAGGTTCCAGTTCACAGCAAGTTTCATAAAAACAGAACAAGAACAAACTGCAAACAAAATAACAAGTTAAAGAACATAGATCAAAAATAAAGAACATAGATCCAAAAGGAAATAACTTAAAGAAAGAGGATGCAAAGATTAACATAAAATAGAATACATCATACTTTCACTCCACTCCTGCCCTCAAATTCAGAATTATACAAAAAATTATAATAGCACTAGGAAAGAATGTGTCCATGAGTCTATTAGTGTTGTAGCATAATACTAATAATTATATTGGATCATATTTTACTGGCAGGCTCTTTGTAAATGTAAAACCAATCTCGTGAAATGCTTTTCAGAGCAAACGACTTTATTTGTAAACAGAATCAGAAACTTGTATTGCCAGTGTAAACACAACATGGGGCTTTGATGTGGTGTGAGTACAGAATGAAGGAATTAAATAAGTTAACACACAACATAAGTTATATATTCTAAATGTGACTTGGTAGATATTTTTGATTACATTTGTCCATTCATTTTTTTTGTTTCAATGTTTTACGACTATTGTTGCATTTTGTTTAATTTCTTTTCTACTGGGAAAACCGTGACTCTGCTCCAAGTCTTTATTTTGGATCACCAAGCTCCTAGTCAGACCTCTCCAGCATGTAAGGAAGCTTAGTTGGCCCAAATTTTTTTCGTTCATTTACTTCTTTTTTTTTTACTAGATAAGGACTCTGCTAAAGCTGTGCTGACGAGGGTGTTATCCATATGAGGCTTCTTTATTGCCAAGAAAAAACAACAACAAAGCACATTAAGATTCCATAGACGACAGACTGCTTCTATTTCAGTTCTAGATTGCTTTGTTTTGGCCAACGCCTGCTGTGGAGTATTTACCTGCAGGCTGCCACTGTTTAGTCAGTCAGGCTTCGTCTGCCAAACAGATTGTGTGGCTAATTTGAGGAAACGCTATAGACAACAGATAGTACCAGCGTCAAATTTTAATTTATATTGCTCAATGGTGACTGCTGCAAAACCATCGCCATCATAACCATTAACCATTTGGTGTGTTTGTGAGTGAGGGTTGTGTCGATGAAGATGTTTGCTTGCAGAAACAGTAAGACAACAACCAAAGATAATGAAGTACCAAAAAACTTTTATTGCACTCAACTTTGTTTTACAAAGAGACGCATTTTCCTACCAAAAAAAAGGGTTCACGAAAACAAAAAAACAGGACACAGCACTTCCAACCAGCTTTGGAAAGCATTTGTCTTGATTTTTTTTCAAATGTGATCTATGAGTGAAACGATAGAGCCTGTTCCTCTGGTGTCTACAGGAGGCAGCGTGAGTCTTTCTGAAGTCCTCTCAGACTTCTGGTCACGGTTGGTGGAGCGAGTCTTCTCTCTGGTCAACCCTCAGTACCAGTTCAGCGAAGACTACTTGGAATGTGTCAGCAAGCACGCCGAGCAGCTCCAGCCATTTGGAGACGTGCCGCGGAAATTGCGTGTGCAAGTATGTCTTATTTCTTAAACACTAAGTGGAAAAAAATCTATATTAAAATACCAAAAAATAACATTTGTTTCACTTATCAAGGTGTCCAGAGCTTTCATTGCGGCCAGAGCACTGTCTCAGGGACTGGCCACCGGTCGGGACATAGCCAACAAAGCGACTAAGGTTTGATTTCTTTTAACTGTTACACATCGTGCTGCTCATTCTATCAATGTATACTAATATTATTATAGGGCGGCGTAGCTCAGACAGTAGAGTTTACTGGTTCAATCCCCGCCCCAGACTGAGGAAGACACTAAACCCCAATTGCTCATATGTCACAGCTTATCCTCACCATTCTGAGTTTGAATGGGTGACTGAGTGTAATCTAATTTTAGTGCTGAGCAAGCACATTTTTTGGATCAATGCTTTTTTCCTTTGTTGAACTGTGTTGCTGTTTTGTTTGTTGTGTTACCATATATATATAGATATATATAAATTGATTCAAATGAATAACATCTTTAATTCACTTATTTTTGGTAAACTATTATAACAATTCTGAAAAAAATAATAAATAATTCATCTTTTTAATTTAATGTATTTTATTCTTATTTAATTAATTCATTATTATATTTATATGCCCCCGCAACCCCCATAAGGGAATAAGAAAAAAATGAATAAATGAAATTGTATATGCTTACTTTAATGTAATGTATATTATTAAATTAAACTCAATTTCATTGTATTTTATTCATCTCATTTTATTTCATGTATATACATTTAATTCATTTTATTCTATATTGTCATCACAGCATAACATTCCTGTGTTGTGTAAGAATTTTATTTATATATTTAGACAATCAAATATATATGTACTGTAAATATATATGTATGTACATCATGCAATTTTTTAATCTTCTGTTTCAGTTACGTTTTCTTCTCAATACTTTGTCATTTGTCTTCAAGTGTACTGATGTCATTTCAGCTGACTGCTGATTCGGAGTGCGTCCGTGGCCTGATGCGTCAGTGGTACTGCCCCCTGTGCCGTGGTCTGCCGTCCCTGCGTCCATGCCACTCCCTGTGCCTCAACGTGATGAAGGGTTGCTTAGCCAACCAGGCCGACCTGGATACGGAGTGGAACAATTTCATTGGTGGGTGATGACGACACAACCTGTTTTGGGGTCAGAGGGAAGAATGTTTGAATTTTTTATTACGGTTTTAACCACATGTCAAATATGCATATTTCAAAAGTGTGTAGAGGCACTGGGCTTTAAGGGAATTGAACTTTCTGTCAAGTTTGATTATGTAGTTTAAGAAATGAAAATCTGTTTTCTTTTCAAGCTCTCCTGGTGCTCTTCTTTATTTCCCCCCCAATGACTCCCTCCTCCATTAATCATTCATGCATCTCCACTCCAACGATTGATCGGTTGTCCAATGGTTGTCTGTTTTAAAATCCTCTTTACTCGTTTCAGTCCCTCTCTGTTTTCCAATCAATTTCCCCTTAAATGCTCTTTTATGTGAATAACTATCAATCGTTTATGGCAAAAGTTTGACTCTTTCCCATTACTCTTTTCGCAGATGCTCTCTACCAGGTGTCTGAGAAGTTGGAGGGGCCATTCAACATGGAGCTGGCTGCTGACTCCATCTCTGTCAAAGTATCAGAAGCCATCATGCACATGCAGGAAAACAGCGTCAGCATCTCCACCAAGGCAAGAAAGCAGATAAATGATTTGATATTGTTTCATCAGCCAGAGCCTTACGTTTTAACTGTGGTCATTCCTAATTGTCATCCTCAAATGAAACAATGGATAATGAATTACATTTGTTTTATCTTTAATATTGTAAAATCAAATGAAAAATGTCAGACTAGAATAAGAAATCAACATATGCCAAATGCAGGAGACCTCTAAACTTATTATTACAATCATATGATAATAAATTGAAGGACAAAAGGAATATTACCATTCATTTGACTTTAATGAACTATTAACGTTTTTCCCTCCATGATGCAGTTTCTGTTTTGGTCACAAGAATACTCCTTTTTTGTATTTTTGTTCAATTTGGTATTTTTGCAAAAACAGAATCTCTACCTGAGTCAGCAGAAAAAGTGAATTTTGGAAATGTTCATACTGAAAATATGACCCTGACGTTGTGGGCTACTGGTCATATGTTACCTGAAATCAAATCATAATATAATGACTGGTAATGTACTGAGCAAAGCAGCCTCAGACTGCACTATAACTGCTTCATTGTCAATGAGAAACAGCCAAGTTAGACTACTTTACAAGGTCATTTATTTTTTCCAGTGTTATTACTTGTTTAATCTCGCACACAAAATCAGTAACAGTTAAATGAGTCAGTGTGAAAAACACATTGCACAATGAGGTGTTCTGAACAATTTCCCGAAGGAGACCTCCAGAGGGATCGATAACGTTTATCTAACACCGTTAGGTCAGTCTGGGAAACAATATCTCAATCACAACACAATCTTCATTTCTCCTTTATCCCCGTAGTTTTCAAGTAACACTTATTTGATTGACACTAGTTAACACATTGTAGTATAAATATTATTCATACTCATAGCAGAAGGTAGTGTGAAGTTCCTCCAACTATTTTGGGACAACATTGAGGTGTCAACAGATATTTTCTCTCCAACATCTTCTTCAGCAAAGTGACTCTTTACAGGGCAGTAGTGAGCCCTGCCATGACGGTTAAGAGACAGTAGGTTTGACACAAAGACCAGAAGCAGAGTTAGAAGAGTCAGAGTTGAACATGCTCAGGTTTGTGTTGCAAGGGACTAGGGAGGACGATCTTAGAAAGTAGAGACGTTTGGAGACAAAGTTAGGGAGGCCACACTAGGTGAGGTGCAACTATGGTTAGGATACATGGAAAAAAAGAGAGATGAGGAGTGACTTGTTAAAATGCAGAAGAGGCTGTTCAAAACCTCTGACAGGAAATGCCCTAAAAAAGACAAAGAAGAAGCTCAGTCATAACACCTATTTTTACTTTGAGAACACAATCAGATCTGACAATGATTCGAGTGCACGATGAAGTGTGATGTCCAGATATCTGTGAAAAACAAGAACACACAGACTCACAGGTTTTTTTTTTAAAAAATGGCAGCTAAGCTTGTAAGAAACACCCACTCGTTATTTGCTGTCAGCGTTCTACTTCCAGCCCCCTGATTATCCCAAGAGCTGTGACTACTCAGTTTCTATTGCATTTAAAGAAATATATTTTATATTTAGCTGACTTCCTACCACAGATCAATTTAGATAATATGGTGGAGACACATCCCTCTTTGCTTTAAACAGACCATGTTAAGTTCTAAGGGAAATGAGGAACTTTTGAGTCTAAAGGCTGGTGGAATTAAAGAAAAGAGTCCGGATATCAGTTCAATTATTCAATTTATTTATCAATTATCTAGCATTAATCCCGAATGGGATCACAGGTTGCCTATCCCAGCTACTTTGGGTTAGAAAAGTGAACGTTAATTACTCTTTTTGCAGCCAAAAAAACCCAAAACATGAAGGTTATCTAAATAATAAATGTTTTAATATATTTAGAATAACTATGTGAGCAAATTAAGTCCTAAAACAAAGACTTCATTTAAAAGTGTATTATTATAAAAACATTTATTTATTATATACATAGACATGCATATCTTCAATAATGATTGGTTTGACTTTTCAAGTCATGACTCATGTAGGAGAACTCTCTAGGAGTCTGTGAGTGTCATGTGACTCCCACACTTCTTATCAATTTACAGAGAAAGTGTTTTCGTGTGAAGTACTGAGGCATTTTAGATAAAAACTGTTTTTAAACAAATACAAATGTGGTTTCTGAGAACGAAGAACAGATTACTTATAAGTAAGTCATTTATATTTGTAAAGCCCTTTTCACAGACGAGGGTCACAAAGCCCTTAAACAATCAAACTATACTCTTACTCTCACTTAAAATACATGCTTTAACAGGCCAAGACAACATATTGACAAACATAGCAGCTCAATGAAAATTAATAAAAAGCCTGTACAAATAAATCGCTCTTAAGATGTTTCTTGAAGTAGTCAGTATATAACATTGCACTTACACTGTTCTGACATGCGGGAAGTCAGAAAACATTTGCCTATTATAGATTTGAACAACAATGCTGTTTAGGTCTGGCTTATAACGTTGTCATTGTCTGGCTCTGCACACACAGATATTCCAGGGCTGTGGAAACCCCAGGCCCACTCAGGCTCGGTACCAACGCTCTCCCAAAGACTCACCAACCAGCAAGAGACCATTTCGCAACTTCACCCCTGAAGAAAAACCCACCACAGCTGCAGGAACCAACTTGGACCGGCTGGTAAGAATTCTAAAAGTTAATATTAAGAGTTAATATTATTAATGCTGATGATTAATATACATTTACTGACAATATCCAAATACTAAAGAGAATCACTGTATTCCACTTAGAATATTCCATCAGTTACACAATTGTTTTTATACACAGAAAACAGAACTTTTCTAGATTTTTCTGTTATTTAAACAAACTTATGAACTCTATATATAAAGAGTCATTTCTGTTTTTGTCCTCAGATTTAAAAATGATTTTTAAACAAGGTGAAGGAGTAGAAAAGGGGGAAAAAGGCGCAGCATTGGAACAGATTAATTTCACTGCACTCATTTTTATGAGCATCAAAGCTGACACAGTATTTTCGTGACCACAGTGGACACATAACTGGAGGAAAATGTGTTGACCAGGATGGTAAAAAGTCGGTTGGCACTTATTCCTGTCTATAAAGAAGTGAAGTAGTCTGTTTATGACACAACACCACGTCAGCAAGCTTCCATACGCTTCTCTCAGCCAGACACGGCAAACAAGAATACTTTTTCTTTTTTTGAAGCGCGTGAGTCATAACCACTCGGTGTGTCTGCCTCCGTAAAGGTGACTGAACTGAAGGAGAGACTGCGGCCCATGAGGAGCTTCTGGGTGTCCCTCCCACACACCATCTGCAACGATGAAAAGATGGCCGCCGACGTCACTAATGAGGACCGCTGCTGGAACGGGCAAACCCGGGGGAGGTGGGTGAGATGTTGAGGGAGGCGGGATGTGGGCTGAGGAGTGAGGGATGATGCAGAGGTGCAGAGAAATGACAAATGGAAAAGGAGTTGATTTCATTTTGATGTCACCCACATGCTGCCTGTGTGAGTCTGATTGCTTTTATCATCTCGGATGCGGCTTGATGCTACATATTTGATGTGTGTGTGTGTGTGTGGGAGGCAGAGCGGAAATAAAGTGTGCATTATAAATGATTTAGAGTTCATGATTCTTGCTGCCAGTCTTATATAAAGCATACTAGGCAGCGGTAAGCACAGCCATGTTGGCATTTAAGCTTTACATTCTATTTATGGAGTGGAATCTGATATTAGTGGCAATTTACAACATTACAAATAATCCAAAGCATCAACAAAAATAATGAAGATATTCATGATTTGCCTACAGAGCATAAGCAATGCTTATCAGTCTGATTCCCTCATATTAAACATGTCATTTCATTCATATTGGGTGGAATGAAAATGTAATCCTTAAGAACTTTAGTGAGAATATTTCCTCTTAAATGAGTTTTGAGCACCTTCTTTATCCACTCATATGTCTCACTTTGATCGCCGTCAGATATCTGCCCAGCGTCATGGCCGACGGCCTGGTGAACCAGATCAACAACCCAGAGGTGGAGGTAGACGTGGCCAAGCCGGATGTGAGAACGAGACAGCTGATCATGGAGTTGAGGGTCGTGACCAACAAACTGAGACATGCACAGAGTGGACAGGACATGGAGTTCATGGACAGTGAGTATTTTAGGAAGAAAGTTGAATCGATGGACATCATTTTTGAGTACATTTGTAAGTAGGACCTACTTATGGTGCAGATAAAGATGATATTCACATGACACACATAATGTTCACATGAAGTAAATGATCACATGACACACAATGTTCAAATGATACAAAATAATGTTCACATGGCACACATAATGTTCACATGAAGTAAATGATCACATGACACAGATAATGTTCCCATGATAAAAAAGAATGCTCACATGACACACATAATGTTCACATGAAGTAAATGATCACATGACACAGATAATGTTCCCATGATAAAAAAGAATGCTCACATGACACACATAATGTTCAAATGAAGTAAATGATCACATGACACAGATAATGTTCACATGATAAAAAATAATGTCACATGGCACACATAATTTTTACATGAAGTAAATGATCACATGACACAGATAATGTTCACATGATAAAAAATAATGTTCACATGACACACATCATGTTCAGATGAAGTAAATGATAACATGACACACATCATGTTCAGATGAAGTAAATGATAACATGACACACAATGTTCACATGATAAAAAATAATGTTCACATGACACACATAATGTTCACATGAAGTAAATGATCACATGACACACAATGTTCACATGATAAAAAAGAATGCTCACATGACACACATAATGTTCAAATGAAGTGAATGATCACATGACACAGATAATGTTCCCATGATAAAAAAGAATGCTCACATGACACACATAATGTTCAAATGAAGTAAATGATCACATGACACAGATAATGTTCACATGATAACAAATAATGTCACATGGCACACATCATTTTTACATGAAGTAAATGATCACATGACACAGATAATGTTCACATGATAAAAAATAATGTTCACATGACACACATCATGTTCAGATGAAGTAAATGATAACATGACACACAATGTTCACATGATAAAAAATAATGTTCACATGACACACATCATGTTCAGATTAAGTAAATGATAACATGACACACAATGTTCACATGATAAAAAATTATGTTCACATGACACACATAATGTTCACATGAAGTAAATGATCACATGACACACAATGTTCACATGGAGTAAATGATCACATCACACACATAATGTTTACATGATAAAAAATAATGCTCACATGACACACAATCTTCACATGAAGTAAATGATCACCTGACACACATGAGGTTCACATGAAGTAAATGATGACATGACTTGTATAATATTCACATGACACACATAACATCTATATGACATTTTCTTTTCATATAATAAACATGATGTTCATAAAAATGGGATTTTCACATGACACATCAATTATTAAAGTAAGTAAGTCATTTTTATTTGTATAGCGCTTTTCCAGACCAGGGTCACAAAGCGCTTAAACAATCAAAACAATATTCAATAAAATATATATTTTAAAGGTCAAGATAAAACTGATAACACAACAGGAGTTCCAGAAAATCAAGGAAAAGCCTGAACAAATAAAAACGGTTAATGTCTGCATTCTGTACATTTCATGATAAAATGAATAAAAAAATATGAGTGGCAGATATAATGATCGGTTCTCTCTGCTCCTTTTAAATCCTAAAACATCCTATGTTGTTTGACCAGCTGAGAATTGTCCGTTGTGCAGTTGAAAATTGTTTGATTATTTATCAAATATAATATAAAATCTGGAGACAGTTGTAGCAACAGTTTTACAACACTGTAAATTTAAGTAAATTAAATAACAATAGGTATCAAAACTTTGTGGAATTTTCCAATGACTGATCAATTATTTGTATTCAATGATCAGTTGAAGACTTAATTACTGCCACAAAATGGCATCATTAGAAAAGCTGCTTGTCCATTCATTCCCTAATCTTTGTTCCCAGGTGAGGACAGCAGTGGTTCTGGAGGTGGAGACACAGGCGACCGGTACAACGACGACTGGCCAGGTTACGGTCCACACTCGCCGTCCTTCAACAAACCAGCACATAACCCTTCATCGAGCCCAGCAAAGCCTCCACGGGTCCGAGAGAAGTCCGGTCCCAAGTGGAACAAAAACAATGGTCGCGCCACATCTGGAACAAGTCAGCTGACCATCTCCCTGCTCCCTCTGTTGTCGTTGTCTTGTACATGTCCCTTGTGGAGATAGCTGGGTATTGCACTCTAAGAGAGGCGCATTCCTTTCCGTGCACAACATAAGGACAGACGAAAATCATTAAGCGATAATCAAAAATACAGCACAAAACGTTTTTACTGCCTAGAACACTAAACTTGCACAAAATTGACCATTATTTTATAATCTTCCCTGTTTTTATGAACCTGGAGTTTCGGTTAAAAAAGTAGGCAAAAGCAGGATGTGTGTGTGTGTGTGTGTGTGTGTGTGTGTGTGTGTTGAAGCAGGAACTTTTTTAAACAAAAAGAAAACTTGGCTGTCCTACCTAGAACTGTATAGTTTTAGTAAAATGAACGCGAGTAAAGCACATTATTTTATACAAACATGTTTCTTATAGTGAGGTGTGATTTTAATTATTTATGACTTTCTATTTAAGTGTTGGAATTATGAAAGGGGACCACTTTATAACTAAATTCAGAGTTATTTGAATGTATTTACCTTTAACTTTAATCACCCCACTCAAAAAAACATTTAGTTATTTTATTAAGGTATTTTGCATTTACTTGAGGAAAAAAAAGCTTGTTTTTATTTTATTTTTTATATACATAATGGCATTGAAAATATTTAAGTTTCTGAATACGATTTTTAAGTAAAATAATTGTGGTTGAAAATCTGCTTTTAATTAATTAGCATTATTATGAATAAAATACATTCATTAATATTAACCAGTAAATTGTATTTTTGAATGATATGTCTAATAGTATGATTGATTAGCTCGAAGTTATCATGCATTTGCAATATAAAATATTTCAATACTTTTCTATGAACATTAAATAAAAACAAACTAATGTTTTAAATCAAACAAATAAAATCAAGCTTTTCCTCTCAAGACTTGCAAAATAAACCTCTGTATTTGTGATGATTGGTAATATATTACGTCTGACTCCAGGGTTTCTCGATCAGGTTTTGTTTTATTAAACTTCACAAATAGTGATAATAATCATCTTCGTTACACCCCAGAACCGAGCACCAAATACTTTTTTGTGTGAGGAGAGAGACTTTGTAAATATTACAGTGTGATTGCATCTGTCTATCCACTTCATTTCACTTTTTTAGTTGTTCCATTTTTATTACAGCATATGATATTTTGTTAATTCCACAGTCCAAACTGATGACTGTAAAAGAGTCGATTACTTTTTTAATTTTTTTTTTATTACAATGACCAGTTATTATTTGTTTTTCAGTTTGGTTAGATTTCATCGCAGGTTTCTTGCAACAAAAGTTATCCTGTCAGCTTCAAATGATGGAGAAATAATGGATGAAGCTCATCATATCACCACACTATCATGTATTGTAATAATAGTGAATCAATGTGTCTGTTTTGAATATTAGCTTGACAAGTATGTTGCTGTACGACTGAAGAAAAGGGAAAACAAATCATTAAAAAAAAGTGTGACTGAGGACACTTCTGTCCGTTACGTGAAGACTTTTTCAAAGTCAATGAAATAAAAGCGAGTGATGAGCAACATTACACACATGAATGATGCAATAGATTAAACAGGATCAACATATTTGCCTTAACATGACTTCAGTTGAAGATGTAAATGCATTATCGTTTAGAAAAAAAAAAGGTTTATTTTTACCACTTAAAGCATTACGGTTTGATTCACTCAATGTTTAATGTTTATTATCTTTTTAATTCAGCTCAACTGCCTGAACTTAACACCTTTAAGGCATTGTATTTTGTTTACAATCAATCAATCTTATGTATCATGTGTTTTAATTTAATATACTTATCCCTTCTGTTATCTTAAGATACTTAAAATAAAATTGAACTGACCTTATCATAACAAAGTATTCTCAAGACACTTTACAGTTTAGGTGAGACTATAAGGTATCATAAAGGCCCCAAAACAAATGTGTTTTCTGTATCCCTTGTGTTGTTCACCTTAACTTGAGGTTTTTTTTTTTTTTTTTTGATTGTTCAAGCGCTTTGTGACCCTGGTCTAGAAAAGCGCTATATAAATACAAATTACTTACTTACTTACTTACTTAACCCAGAGACAACCCAAGGGATACCACAAACACATTTAATGTCTTTAACAATTATACTCTTGACGACAAACATCTCATTGGTTCTGTTGACTGTTCTAAATGGATGGAGATATTGAATGTATTGTCATCTATGACTTGCTAAGGCAACTGCAACTTAACTGCTCTTTTTTGTTAAATGTTATGTGGATTTTTGTTACTCATAATCTGAGAAATCTTTGTTCTTAAAAATGAAACTTCAAATTGTGGGCCACAAAATATCATCTCACAGGCCCTAAATGGCCCGCAGGTAGAGCTAGAGATCCCTGCGCTAAAATATCTTAAAACAAGGTAGTTTTAAACAACGTGTAAATCAAAATGAAAATTTGGACTTTTTTCGAAAGTCAAATTCCCTGGAATTTAATTTCTGACATACGATGTAAGTTGAGACATCAGAATACATTTAAACGTCTGTTGTTTAAATACAAAACCAAAATCACAAATCCAATTTAATTTAACATTCTATTGTCTCTTCTCTTGTCCTCTCACTCGATGAGAACAGAAATATAAACAACAGAAAACAAAAGCATAAATCATAATCTTGTGTTGCACATCTACAAATGTAAACCAGTGTTTCATCTACTCTGTCTAGTGTGCTCTTCTTCCGTAAACGTATGGATCTCTTGCTAATGTTCACTCTTCTCTCACACTCGTGCTGAAGACACTCTTCATGTTGTAACAATTTGGTGAACAAGTGATATTTTCTGCTTCATTAAAACAGTTAACAAGCTGCGTTGTTATCCTTGACTAGTTCATCAACATAATGGTAAAGAAAAAGTGTAAAAAAGATATATAATTTTATTCATTTAAAGGAGATAATTGCTCAAGTGTTTCTTGATCTTCCTTTTAGGACAGTTTGCTGTGGAAGTTTTTGGCCCATTCAGTCTGGAGAAGAAAAAAAAGAAAATAATTTAAGCAAACAGACAAGATTAAAGAACAGCAGACAAAATCAATTAATCATGAAGTGATAAAAAGATTTAGCATAGTTTTAATTCATTTAATAATTTAATCTCTTAGTGTATGGAGGACCAAGAGCAACAACAGGAAATAAGATAATTAAATAAAACGAAAATTTGGCCAAGAAGCGAAATGAATACATCATTAAATAATGCAATACATCTGTCAATAATTTATTGTTTTTAAATACACAAATGTGGTGTTAAATGTGTTCTATTAATTTAAATGTTATGGTGCAAAGACCATGATCTTGTAAATTCAAAAAAAAAAAAATTAAATTAGATGCGTTTGGTCTGAAATGTAGCATAACGAGTTGACAAATGGCGCTCTCTGGTGGACAGAGCGTGGTAGACAAGTATTGCTTTTCAATTTTGCTTGTGAAAAATTAAAACATTATACTTATACATTTTTTAAGTTCAAAATAGAATCACATTGGCAGTGAAAAAATACAGCACAAGTGTAATGTTCACAATTTCAGTAAAGAAGTCAAAGTAACTTGTTAAATGTATTTTTATAAATAGAAGTATTACCTGCCACAACACAAATGCCAGTATAACCAGCAACAGCAGCCCAGTGATGATGGTCAGGACAATGATCCACCATGAAACTCTGGCGTACAACTCTGCTTTTTTCTCCATAAGCACGGTAAGTTTGATCTGCAAATGTTTACAAAAAGGACACTTTTTATTGTTTATTCAAGACTCTGAAACACACAGAAAACAGCAAAAGAAATGAATTATTACATTAGTAATAATAATAATAAATAAGCTTACAAGTGTAATTTACAACAATACAATTCATATTGCACAGTATTTTATTGTTTTTATGTTTGTATATGTTGTGCTATCAAATCAATTAATATGTGGCAATAAAAATTGATAGCCATTTATTTTATAAATAAATTAAAACAAATGTAAAATTACAAGTATAAAAAACTTAAAGAGAATAGAGAATAAAATATTACTATTTTTTTTATTTTTTTTAGATAGAAACGTAGATTGTGTTTAAGCAATGAAAATAGGCGTAAGAAAGACATGTACAGTTAGGTCTCTTTAGAAAAAAAACATATAACTTAGATGTAATTTCTATAATTCTAAAAGTAACTTTTAAAATGTATTCCTTTAGGTATTTTTCTTACATATCAGTTAATAAATGGAAGTTAATGAATTTATTTCGTTATTTTTATTATTTTAGGATAATAGAAATACAAAAAAAGGCAATTATTATTATTAATAATTCATTTAAAACAATATTTTTTATTTAATTTAAACTGATCAAGACTGATATGGTGAGGAATGGGATACATTCTTTGTTAATATGTACATGTATACTGGCTATTAATATAAGATATCATGGAGTTCATGGAGGCTTCTTGAAATATTCAGTACAATCTTGTAGTTCCACCTGCGTGCTCGGCTGCTGGAGCTTCAGTCTGATATTTTCACTGGCGTTTGTAAGAACGACGTCAGCATCCACGACGATAAACAGGTAATTCAAGGACCAGTAGTCCTGAAAGAAGAAAACAAAAGTTGGAAATTGACAAAAAACAAAACAACAAATTTGTGGAATCATTTAAAAATGTTAACTTGTCATCACCTCTGTGAAGGTAGTGTTCCACAGGTGAGCGTTCAAAGTAATCTTTGCAGTACCGTCCAAGCCGACTAGAGGGCAGTGTATCTCCACACAGTTCAGTCCCTCTGAGCAAGTCTGGGAAAGGTCATGTCAGGTATCATTGAAAGAACACTGCAAATACGATATGGGTCATTCTACGACGCTATCCACATATGTACAAATATAAAAAACAAATTATATTGAGAAAGTAAATGAAAATGGAGGATATTGTATACAGTATATGTAAGACATCACTGTCACAAATATTTATATTATTCATTCTTATTAATGTTAATTAAAAAAAAAAAAACAGTTCTCTGGCCCATAAAGATTGAAGAACTAAATTCTGCACAAAGGAATGAGCAACATAAAATAAAATGTATAATAATATGATAATGTTCTATTTGTTTATGATCCAGGTGAAAATAAATAGTTTTTAAAACATACAGTAGTAGCAGATGTGTTACCCTCACCAAAGTTTTATGTTGTCTTGTTAGAAGTGAAGTAACCGAGTCAGAAGACACAGCCTCAGGTTCAGTTTCTCGTCTCCTCCTCAAAGGTTCCCTCCAGCCCTGATGGTAAACATTTTGTTTGGTACCGCCATGACTCACGTGTGAATATTCTGACCTCTACCTCGACTTGTCTGAGCGGGTCCACCTCGCCCACAGGTGAGCAGGGCACGGGCTGCACACCGCTGTGACTGATCTGAGTTAAGTAGAGCATCCACTTCCCCACAGAATTCTCTTTTGGCCATTTGATGTTGAGAGACGCGTTCGCAAAAGACTTCAGCGGTCGACCGAGGTTGATTATCTGTCACACAACATCCACACGTTCAATCGGTGACATCAAAAAAGCCGTGCTCCGATGGAAGGACATATGTCTCTCACCTGGAAATCAAACTGAATCTTGCCTCCGATTTGTTTCCAGGAGTTGATGGCACTCTCTCCCAGCACACTGTTGCTCGGGGAGACTTGAGACGGCTTGACTTGACTGAAGAGGCAACAGATCGATGGGAATATTGTCTTTACAAAGATATATCATTAAGAAATACATACCTAAACATTTGCAGACCCAGTTCAAACACCACCTTAGCCACTGCCTCGACTGGTTGAATGTCCTGCACACTTGTTCTAGGTACATCAAAAAAATATATTTTACTCTCTGTTCCTTGAGTGTGACTTCCCCATAGTTACGTGTTGAGCTGCAGCCTGATGCTGATGTCTGTGGTGCTCAGGGAAATAGCAGTCGTGGACAGTTTTACATAAAATACGACCTGCAAGGACAGTCAGAGGTCAAATACACAAATATATATGGAGGGAATCTTGACACTGACCTCAGCGTCTCTTTTGAGAGGGTTCCCGACATCACAGTCCAGAACGGTTCCATTGCTATTAGCTGTGCATATAACTCTGGGTCCCTGAAGAACCAGAAGGTATTCTAGCATTAGTAAACAGCATCAAATAAGTTTAATGCATGTGTTTTCGTAACCATCATATAAAGGGCTAACAACAGTGCCAGTTTTGAAAAAAAAGAATAATGGCATTTAAAAGCAAAATATTGCTTGAAAAAACATGTCTTTAATTATTATTTGTATTTATTTTTCTATTAAATAGTAGTTTTCTACTTCAACACGACAATTATATAAATACAATACTATATTTTTAACTTTTTTTTTTTCAATGTTTCGATGCTAAATTTCCAGTTCTCTTTAAAATGGCACTTTTCTTAACCCATTATCAGTCGCCTTCCTCTAGCTCCCTCTAGCGTCATTTACACGCAATTGAATTCCAAAAAATTCTGGAGTTGAGATTAAAGATTGTGAATCTGATCATCAGATTTCCAAATGAGAAACGAAATACAAAATCTGATTTATTTACAGTTTCACTTAATTGTGATGATTATAATCCTCTTTTTCTCTTCTCCGACGAACAAAAATTCAGTCTTTACTTCCAATATATACAGTAATTGGCAGATAAAGCTGTTTCTGATTTAGATTCAGATTTTATTTTTTCTCTTATGATGCGAAACTAAAGTGAACTCACAGCGGCTGTGTTCTCATGAAAGGAGGTGTAGTGAAGAGTGTTAGGCAGCTCAATAACAGTGCGGGCCTGATGCGCATCATCTCCATCTTTGTTAGTCACTCTGATCTTCAGAGCGATGTCTTCATCAGAGGGGATGACGACGGCGACACCGTTGTCTCTGTAAACATGGCAACCGCACGGATATCATCAAAGCCACGTGACAGGGTTGATAGAAGATTAATTCACGCACCTCGCAAGTGAATCGAAGATATCTTGACCCTTGACGCTGTCGTAGGAGCAGAACCTATACCTGAGTTGTAAGTTACTTTGACAGATTTTGTCACTGCCGCACCCTGTGTTGATCAAGACGATCTAAAATAAAACAAACAAATCAATTAAAGCTGTCTCATGTGTTTACATTATCATAGGATTTAACAACTTAACATATATTAATAGTTAATTCAGTTTAAGTAAAGTTTTAAAGTTGAACTACTTGAAAACAATCTAACAAGACATGAATATAAGTCTGATCAAGCTTCATGAAGCAGTGTCATGTTGTTGAGAGGTCAGTAGGTGGCGCCATCAGTTTGAAAATGATGTGATGTTTCATTAGAACAGGAATATAGTGCAGAGACCGCCATCTAGTGGAAATAATGACACTGCTTCATGTAGCTTCACCAGACCATCACTTATAAATATACTAGTTAAAAATGTGAATTCTCTATTAAAAAATATTTCTAAATAAACAAAAGAATATAAACAATAAAAAAAAAACATTGGTAAAGGTTCTAGAGAAACATACATATTGGGTCTTTCAAAATGTGTAAATAAATAATGAAATAGGTACATCTAATTTATTTTCTGAAATTCCAAATAGCATATTTTCTCTCTATAATCTTTTAGCCCTTGTGTTAAACAAATGTGTTTCTGGCCTCCAGAAATAAATATGCAGTGGCGGAGGCTGTGCAAACACATTTACCTCAAACACATTTGTTTTCCGGCCTCCGGGTCAGGCTGACCCTGAGATAACACCCTGAGCCCCAACTATTGTTCTGAACCATAGGCTTCATTAACCCATCAACTGCCAACATCTCTGCACGTACCTCTGAAACAGAGCTCCTGCGTTGATAGAGATTAAGAACCGGGTTTGCATCCAGACTGGAACCCGTCTGTGTGCTCTGGTTGGATTCCAGCAGAGACAGCGTGACAGAAATAGGAATCTTGCTCATCTTGTCTTTAATATTGCGCTGCAACAATAGTATTGGGTTGTGAAGAAAGACATCTTGGAGTAACAACAACAACAAAAAAACAATAGGAAAGTACCAGAAGTCGAAGCTTGATGTCCTTACAGACTTCTGTATCAGGTCCAAGTAACTCCAACCTTCCTTTTCCTGAACCCATGAAGTTCACTCGAGGTTTCTCTGTCTCGGTGTCGGCCTCAAAGTTGTAGTAAAAATCTGCAGAACACCAGAATGAGTTTTAACTTGAACATTAACACATCATGCATGATCTTATTTATTCATATCAATTTATGATTTCCATTAATGAGTCAAACATACTCAGTTTTTGGTGGGTTGATGCTGAATGTGCCTTCCAGGTGAAACAAGCATGAGCTTCCCTATAACTTTAAGATGCACGGTGTATTCATATTTGTTTTAAATCGTGAAAGTTGTCAATATATTACCATGTTTTTTTGGTGCATTGCTCTTTCTCAATGTCTATTTCCTTTTGTCTTATCTGGAGGTAACTGTTGACGCTGACCACTGATCGAGCTCTGAAAAAAACAAAAAGAAAGAAATCATTCATCTGCAGAACAAACTTTTGTTTTAATGTATCCCAGAATAAAAAAAAAATACTAGTGAAGAATAAAGCAAAAACAAAAATGTACTTCAAAATCTAAATCTGCAGAACACATGCATTAAAAGAACAAAGAACACTTAAAATACTGTAAATCCATTTTTGGATTCTGTCTGATATTTAATTCAGTTTGTCAGCCTCTAGTTTGAATGAATACGGTGGCTCGGAAGGGTAAAAAGTTTCCCTCTTGAAACAAAACAATTAATGAAAAACAATTAAAACTAAATTAAAAACCATTAAAACAAAACAATCTATAAAACAAATCAACACAGTATGAAACTAATTCACAATCTATGAAACAAATTAACAAATTCTGTGTCTTAATAAATGTTTATTGGTTTTGTTTTGCTTTTGGGACAGCTTATAACCCACTCCCACAAAATTAAATAAACAAAACTGACACTGAACATGGCTTAACTGACTACCGACTGATATAACAATTCAGATCTAAAATTGTCAGACCCTTATCTGCTGTTAGAATCTAATTAGTTGTATGAACGCACCTGAAAATGAAGACTGAGCCGGAGAGCGAGCCAACAGCCAAATCAGGATAATTATTTCCATCTACGTCCAGGTTGCCAGAGAGAGAATATCCAAACAAAGAGACTTTTTTAGCTCTTGATTGAAGTACCTGTAATTGCCAAGCGTGACAAACCAAAATTTACACTTCATTTAAAACACTTATACAATAATTGGTTTCCGTTTTAAAGTGCAGATTACCTGCGCTGCTTTTGTGTGGATTCCATTTGCCGAGCCACAGTAGATATACACTTTACCAGAACCATCGTACGGTGCACCCACTGCAATATCTGAAATTAAAACAGTAACAAAGTCTTTTTTTTTTTCATTTTGATATTGTAAATTTTCCTATTTTCTTCATTGGTTTAATTTTAATTGTCATGAAGTAGAACACTCTTTTATTTTAACCTTTCTCTTCAGTACATAACTTTTTCTGAATGACAAACTTATAATTTCATATAAAGTACCGAGTTACTTTTAAAATCTTAAATATTGCTGCTTAGCACTTGTGAATGGTAATTTGGTATACAGCTGAAGTTGCGGTCTTGGTATGACACGGTATCTTAAAAGGTAGAACAATAGAGAAAGGGGGGCACATGTGGCATTCCAATCTCAGATTGATAAAAATTCAGAAATGTTTCTAGCAGGTTCTACCAGCCTTTTCTTTTATGATATGTTAGTTTCGTTACTATTTCAATTCTCTCTATGACTAAAAGGATTTGGTTATAGAACTGAATTTACTTCCCATTTTCTTCTCCTAATTCTGTGCATTTCTTTCTACACACCTTTTAACCTTCTCAATGAAATTAAATGTTGAATTTAATTATATTATTTTAGCAGGTGCTAATTAATAAAACGAATATATATATATATATATATATATATATATATATATATATAGTAGCCTTTTCATTGGTTCTTTCCAGTCTAACAAAGATTCTGAGTGATGAAAGGGGTGTCAAACTAATTTTAGCTCATGGGCAACATTCAAGAAAATGGATTCTGTTTTTTCATTTGTTTTCTGTTGAAAGTTGCTATATTTGTCGGCATGGTGACGCAGGTTATATTCCTCAAGCACTGAATCATGCTGTGAACACACCGAACATACAGCTTTCCCATTCACTTCAGCGGATAAATAGGAGGATTACAATTTATCCTGGAACACCTGGTACATTTTTTGACAAAGACATATTGGGCCAATGCCAAAGTTGTGTTAAAGGTAGAAGATGTAATAGAAGATAGATAGATAGAAGCACATTGAAGCTCATCCAGAAATGCTGCACTTCGAGGTCGAGGTCAGTTGTGCTCAATATGTCAATCGCAATTTCCCGGTCGATCGCAAAGCTGTTGTGAGCAGATTGCATGACATCATAAAATATGATATATAAAGAAGGGAGCTCAGATTGGCCACTCTGCATGTCAATCATATGGTTATTGCAGCAATTGGTTGACAATTTCATTGACATGCACAACATCCAATCTAAGTTCATATGTATCAAGAAAAGAGCAAAAAGACTTTTCACACGACTTGAAGAAAAACAAGAGTTAATTATAGATTGTTTTTATAATATTACAAGCAAAGCATGCATGTTTAATCGCTTCAAATCTCCGCTATGAGAGTCATAGAAACATCACGTAAGTTATATCAAACTGAAGCGGCAGGTTCAAATGAAAGCAGCAAAAGCTGTTTTTTTAAATAGAGGCGTGGAAAGGGATGAACCCGCCTGCGCTGAATTCCACGTTGAGTTGGATGAACAAAGGAAAGGTTCTTGAATTCGTGTCTCACACAGATTCAAACATCTGAATATTTTTGTGCATTATTTTCTGGGTTTGAGTGTACAAATGATTTTCAATGCAATTCTTATATCAGGCTCCTGAACTGAAGATGAGTTGTTAACACTACAGACTGACACTGAGCTTAAGACCAGGTCTCGTGGACATTTTCGAAAGTTACTCTCAGAGGAAAAGTATCCAAATATGAGGAAATATGTTACTTTCTTGACTGCAATATCCGACTCTATTTATTTATGCAATCTTTTTTTTCCATAAAGATGATTAAATCCACACATCCTTCCATCATGACTGATTATGAGTCCATTCAGTGCAAGTCTTTTGAGTCATTTGATGAAGGTAGATATTTCTCGTAAGCAAAAAAAAGTGTGATCAGAATTATTATTTTGCGATCCAGCTGGAACCCTAGTTTATTTCATTGGGAAAATTGCAGCTCCTATTTGTGCTTTGCTTTGTCTCGTGCCATACATTTGACACTCCTGATTTAATGTCATGACATTTGGACACGTTGCCTCTCACGATATAAAGTGTCCGCAAAGGAAATTGAATGTACCCCGCTGGGTTTAGAAGTCCAGCCATTCCCCCTTCTAAAGGGCCTGTCAAGGATGTTACTGCTAGATTACTTGAATAGTATCGACAGCCTTTAACGCTAAATTTATGACATTGTATTCAAGCAAATTTGATGTGCAAAAGCATAAAAACCTTTGTATCCATCTTGATCAATATCGCCCACATTTTCCACGGCGAGCCCAAACATGGATTCTTTTCCTCCCAAGAGTCGAATGGCTTTGAGCTTTGTCCAGTCTTGGCCTTTGTTGTTGATGTAAATGTAGACGGCTCCTCCAATCAAGCGATCTTTTACGTAGAACTGAGGCGCTCCGACGGCGAGATCATCCCATCTGGAGCCAACATTGCCAACATATGTTCATAATTCTTAATGACTTTCAAAGAAATGGAAAGCCAGTTAAAAGACCGCCTCCATGGATTACGATGCCAGCCGTAGATGTAGCGGAATCTATAAATATTCTGACTGATTTCACAATTTATTGAACATCAACTCAGGTGATACACATAAGCATGCATGTATGCTCTTTGATAAACTGATGCTAAATTATCTCAGAATTATTTCAGTTTGAAAAGAAAATGTCTAAGCATTTTTTATTTCAATAACCAAATATGTCTTGGCCTTTCATAGTAGTAATGCAAGAGCAGGTGAGATTAATATATCATTTTACAATAATGAATGAAAACGTTTTCAGTATTTTTGCAACACATTTTAAACACAAACAGTATTAAAGCAGAGAAGATTCTTACCCATCAGAATTGAGATCCACTACTGCCACATCGTACCCAAAGGATGAAGCCAATCCTGGACCAGAGAGAACAAACTCCATGGACAGATCACTTTGACTCAAAGGGTTGGGCTTTAGAAAGGCCACCTGACCACTGTAGCCTCCTCTAGGTGCCCCTGAAACAATGGTCAGCTCGCCTTTTTTCAGCAACGCCATACCAGAGTCAGTGGAGAATCCTAAAATGCCATTGGAAAGTGAAGCAGTTATATCAAACTCTTAGATTCAGCACACAAACGCCACACAGAAACACTAACCAAGGTAGCTGTTCAGATGGAGTGGAATGATTTTAGAATCAAACTTCTCAACATCTCCCGTCTCTCGACGATCATCGCTGGAAATGTCCAGGTTGTTCAGAGGCTCCATACGTACAATTCCTTATAAAGAGAATATACTTATATAACAAATAACAAAACACCTTTCATTTTTGTTTTGAATAAACAAACTAATGGTTTTGCCAAGAAAATCGCTTTATTAGCAAATGCACTGTGTTTTCTCTGCTTGATTTCACCTGTTTTACAAAAACCTTTTTCTGAGCCAAGCAGTAGATTTGAGCCCATCACTGATCCTTTTAGGCTCACAAATACAGAGCAACACATCTCTAAAGCAACAATTTAGCTCCAAATATGACAATAATTTATCATTTTACTTGCAGCTCTCGCAAGGATTAATGCCCCCCCTCCCTAGCTCTGTTGGATGACGGATCAACTCTGTTTAGTTTCTGCATCTAGGTCACTGCCAAACATCATACATATTTGTTTTTGCTTTTCTGGAACCACTGTCAAGGTGAACAATTAGGGAAAACAATAACTGCATTTTGTATACCGGTACACATATAGACATATGTCACAGTACAGATTGGAATCCAGAAGGATCTGGAATCCTACTAGTACAGATCCTGCTACTGAACTGGGATCTCAATATTGATATGGGTGGCTAGGGTTAGGATTATATATATATATATATACATACATATATATTTACTTATATGCAGAAACCCAACAATATTTCAATAGCAAGAACAAATTAAGTTAATGCCAATGTTTAGAATTATATTTTCCATTTTATCATTTTATTTCTGTGCCATCTTTCATAACTGAGGGGTGGAAGTTTTACTTTATTGCCAGCTTGGATAAACTATGATTTTTTTTTTTATTTAGAAAATAAATACATATTTATAATAAAATAAATTAAAAAAAAGATACTAAGAGATTGAATATACATATAAAATTGGAGGTCAAAGTGAAGGGATATATTGTCATATCCATATTTTTCACACCTCCAATGTGATCTCACCTTTCCACTGATAAGCCCCCGGTGCTCCAAATATCACAGATTCGCCATCCTTTGCAAAAGAAGCGCCATGACCCTGCTGACAGAGTCCAAACCAATCCTGGTTGCTCGCACGCCTTGTGAGGTGTTCATAGTCGCACACCACCCTCCTCCATGATCTCTCTTGGTTTCCAACTCGAAGGTTGTCTCCTAAGATGTAGCACTGACCCGTCAACAGATGAGGCATGTGACGGCCCGGGCTGGGACTCCACTGTTGGTACCGGTGAGCACACATCTGGAACAGATTCAAACCCAATGTAGCACAGAATATGTTTGGTGATAATAGCTTTCATTCTTTTTTCTTGGTCAGGTCCCAAAACAATATTGAAATTTTTTTTTTTCCAATGAATGATTTCCAATGTTATTTATAATTATATTGATTTATACAATTCTTCATAAAAGCAATTACGCAACACAATTTATTAACATACTTAAATTGTATTTTACGTAATTATATTTATTTAATTTACAAATGTAATTCAACATTTACAGTATGTGTTTCGTTGTCATTTAAATACCAGAAAATACGACTGACTGGATTAATTTATTGGGACACAAATAAGGGAATTATCAGGTTTTTTCTGCATCACTTACATATTAGAAATAACATGCGATGTTGCAGTTTATGTGTTTGGTTGCTAAGCATTGTTTTAATTGTTTCTACATATTTTATCTAAGTATTCTATCTTCCAATAAAAAAAGAGAAAAGAAAAATGCTATTATTAACAATGCCATTAAATCCAGGCGTTTACTTTCCTTTATTTATTATTATTTCTTTGTTTTTAAATAATCCTTCTTAGTTTAATATAAATTTTAACAGATTTATTTATAGAATAAAAAAATTACAATCACATGATATATATAAGTATTGTGTCCCTTCTGTCGTGATGTATCCATTATATAACATTTTTAATTAATAGCAAGTTTAGGCCACTTGTTGTGGTGCATTAAATATTGGACCTCATTGAACCAGAGCTGCACAGCCATCATTTCTGGGCGTTTAAGTGAGAAATCCAGGTGCTTACTTTCCTACCAAAAAATGCTGCCTCAGATTCAGAATGTTGCTGTTAGACAAGAAGACAAATCTCTACCGCAAACATCCTTTAATCACTATAGTGATTAGAGGCTTCTCATTAGACAAACAATGGCTTTGGGGGAAAAGAAAAAAGAAAAACCTGCTAAAATATAGGCTCATTCATTTCTGAGAAGCAACAAAATCCATCATGTTGTCCTTATTTTTAACATTATATTTGCTACTACTTGTCTGCAGCTTCTAAAAAATAATTTAAATAATGATTATAAGATCACATTCTTCAATATGCTTCATAAGGATAAAGCATAAATAAATGTTTAATATGATGTGTGCATCTGTCATCAGTCAGTTTTTTTTTGTTATTGAAGTGGTTGAAAAAGCTCAATTAAAAAGTCTTATTGTGACTAATCTATATCATCTGTTACAAAGCTCAGAGTTTATTCTTGCCATGATGCTTTTCCCGGGACCCTGGCTCGTCACTCTCGCTCCCATCCACTGCCCATGAATGCCTTTACTCTCGAGGAACTCTGGAGAAAATGACACCCATCATTTGACCAACGCTGAGCACCATGACGAGTTGAGAAGGAGAACATACCGTTATCCTCAAAGTGAATCGGCTCACAGTGCTCGGACGGTGAAGACAGATCGCACTGATAGACGACGCCTGTAACGTTCTCCTGGTCAAAGTGTTTGGATTGTGGCGCGCCTACGAGCAATCTGCGGAAAGATTTAGGTATTTGCTGAAGCATTAAAGCGTAATATATGCAATCCTCTACCCACAGGTTCTTCTTGACGGGGTCCAGCTGCTGGTGGAAGGCAATAGAATATCCAAACAGAGTTCCTTGCTCCCCGGTTTTCTTGATGATATTTTGTGCGTCAAGGTTGTAAGCAGTGACATGTGAAGTCTGGAAATGAAAAAGAAACCACAAATGTACCACGCACCAAAATCTCTCCATGATTAAAAACTAGAATGCACGAAGGTTCAAAGTGACAGTAAAAATTGGCCTGGCATGTAGTCTGTGTAGGCGTGGTCCAGAGCAATATATCTTCTTGATACTATTGCTGCACCCTTTAACTGTGTGCTTGAGTTTATTATTAACTAAATTTCATTTCAAGTGAGGTCACATGAAGGCAATACAAGGAACTTGCAAATGAGAAAATGTATTGCTGTGTTTAAACAATAACAGTGATAAATACAACCTCGAGCCAGATGCTGTTGGGACGGTGGAAGTGGAACAATATAGCGATCCTTGTTGCCTTTATTATGTCCCATGATGTTTTCTTTATCATTTATCGCTATCCCAGTTTCACTGGGCGAGAGGCAGGGGACACCCTGGACAGGACACCAGTCTGTCACAGGGCACACAAAGACATCCAACCATTCACACACAAACTCATACCTACGGACAATTCTTTGACAACTCTATGTCTATGGAGGTGTTCGGAGTAAACCCACGCAACATGGGGAGAACATACAAACTCCATACACAAAGGTCACAAGTTGCTTCCCATCTTAAAATATTGTAATACTGAAATTATGGTAAATAAATGATTAATACAATTATGACTATTTATGACAGATATTCTTCATTTAGCATTAAATCAATTATATTCCATTCAAATCAAATAAATGAATCCCGGTTAAAGAACTCTTTCTACCCGTCTGCTGTCCTGATCATAAAATGTAAAGTATTTTAAATGTTTTTTTCATTGTACATTATTTATTCATTATTTATATGCCATTTAGTGTTTTATTTTATCGTATCTTATTTTATGAATCTTTTTTTTTTTGTCAATCATATTATTTAATTATTTTGTTCTGTAATGCCACCACAAAAAGTTATGTTTTGAATTTACAATACTTTAAATAAATGTTTCTAATTCTGATAAAGCGTATGTTACCGGTGCCGTTTTTTAACCCCTGGTCAATAGAGGGCAGTGCACACCTCAGCAATATCCGGAAACATGCTACTATTTAAACCTAAGCCTATATGATAAATGTAATGTATTTTTTATTGAATACGCATAAATATCAATGTATATGAATATGTTTTAAATGTCGTTTAAACTGTGATATAAGCGTCTTATACAATAGGCACTGCGCATGCGCGGACTTGAAACCCATTTGGCGGGGACCGCGATCACAACAAATGTGTTTCATATTTTATCCTCGGTTGCTTTTTTAACTCCACGACAATGGTTGAAGGTCCAGGGTGTACTTTGAACGGAGAGAAGATCCGGGCAAAAGTATCTAAAGGTCAGAAATTAAAGGAAGTCAAGGGAAGTTTGACAACTTCCGCGGTAAGTTTATAGCAATATAACAGCAAGCTTCGCATTTAATGTATCTGTGTATATCGTCCATTAATATCTATATATTCATAAGATTTGTTTTCGTTTTCAGAATAAAAAGTCTGATGGAAATGTCTTCCGCTGTCTGTTTGGATCTCCATATACTGGGGTTGAGACTTTGGGAAAAGAGCTCTTCATGTATTTTGGCTCGAGAGCAGTGAGGTAACAACAACAACAACAACCTACATTTCAACAAATCATTGTTTTTTTAATGCGTTTTTATTTCAACACTGGCACAACTTAATAGTGTGTTTGTTATTGTTATAACATTAATGTCAACAGCTGCACAGATTTCTACTGTTTAATGATAAATGAACAAAAACTCGAAATGCACTTTAATTCAGATTAAACTACTTTTCTCATTCAGTTAAAATTCCAACATTACTTTTATTATCATTTATTTTTTATTTAATAACCTTCCAAAGCTTTGACATCATCATCTGAGTCTCTAAATGTGTACAAACGTACAAGATGCGAGGATTGAGTGGAAATCTAATCTGAAGACAGAACACCATGAACATGCAGTTTATGTTTCAAGATGACATGTTTTTCTGGAAGAGATGGCAACTCTTAACAATCTCTAATGATTGTTGCTATTAATATTTACCAATGATGACTTTATGGTGAAGGTAAGTGTCACTTTAAATGAACGCTTAACTTAATTAGCACTACTTTTTATAAACCTTAACAGAACTATTTTAATAGCCATGTTTATGGCTATTATTATGCTATTTTTCATTCACATATTCAAAAATGTATAAAACAAATCATGTCTCTGTCACGTTACCACCATGAGGCACTAATGTGAGTGTATTTTTCCCTATAATATCTCCATATCAGAATAGACATTCTAAATGAACCCAAGTTTTTGAAAAGTGGAAAAAAACAATTCTATAAAGTTCTACCTAACCTAACCCTAAGTTAAAGTTGATGCCTTTTTCCCTAAAAGTTTTTATTGTGATGTTGGTAAGTACTTTCCAAAATGAATCGGAACAGAATTATTCTCATAGGAAACGATTTGAAACAATTCACCTTTAAGTCAACTTAAAGTCAACAAAATTAAACATTATTCCTTAAAAATGGTACATGTCTGTGCTCTGAGGTTGACAAACACCTTTAATGCTTTCAAGCATTTTGAAAACCAAAATAGGTCGAACCGTTAGCCATAGTGGGTTTTTGAGTCAACTGTATCCACTCATCCTCAGTTATCGCTGTGATCTCATTGTTCCTTTAGCTGCAGAGGACATCTAGTGGCAGGAAGTTTAATTGCAACACAAACATGAACAAATGGAGTTAATACTGGCATGTTAATTGTAAAAAAATATATATTTGATTTTATTCACACTTAATTTAAATATGAACCATAAATAACTATTTCTGTTCGAGTTCTGTGATATTGATATAGTATTATAAAGTAAAATATTGCAATATTTAAGTGCATCGATATTTTCTCCAATATCACCAGTTGTATTATGAGTAAACATGAGTAACATGTTGTTCACATATCATCCGGTTCTGTAGTACATCATTTAGGTAGAGATCCAGAGATGTACTCTGTGCATGCTGAGCTGTATCCTGTCATTCTCAAAAGTCTTCCACCTTCCTTCCCACCTCTCCTTTCTTTTATTTTATGAGGTGTGACAAGCAGTCTTTCCTCAAAACACGTCTCCTCTTATCTACTTGCATGTTTTTTTTTTCTGATTCAGAGTTCACTTTGGCATGAATGGATCAATGCGAATAAACCCTGCTGAGAGGAAGGATAAGAGTAGCTCCGTCCCGCTGCTGGAAATACACTTGACTAACGACACCGTGTGCTTCTTTGACAGCACTGTGGAAATAAGGTAATGGGGACACCAGCCCGGCGCAGATAGATTGAGGTGACAGAAGTTCACCTTGGGGTGTGAGTCTCACTCAGTGAACATGTCCTACATTAGGCTTTGTCTGTAGAAGGCAGGAAAATGAAAAACACACCCTCTCCTGCTCGACATTCGTCACAATCACCGGCTGTGTGGTCGTGATGTATTCTTCTGCAGCCGGCTATATATTTATACCTGTTTTCTGTAAATGTCGCCCTTGCTGAACCATCTCTTCACACACCGACAGAATTTATTAAAGACCGGCTTTGAAATCTATAACCTCCCAAGACCCGGGGTTAACCTCTGGGACCGTCTTGCACATGGCTGCCATATGTTTCCTTAATTCATTCAGGAGAAAGTGCGTGTTTGCAGGTTGACCGAGGACTGCGAGCAGAGGGTGAAAGCGCTGCACATTCTGGATGTGTGCTCGCCCAAGTTCAGCTTCTCTCGATCGGTGGAGGCGGTGCGGAGTCAGAGGAGCAGGATGCTGTGTGACGTTCTTCTCGACCAGGCCGTCATGCCAGGAGTGGGCAACATCATTAAAAATGAAGCCTTGTTTGACTCCGGCTTGCATCCAGCAGTGAAGGTACAGACTGTTTGACTCGGCTCAGCAGAGGAAACAAAGAGTAGAGAAGCTGATCTTTTTTGTAAGATCAGAGTCAACTGAGGTCAAAATATGTATATATTGAGTTATTTTTCTCTCTTTTGCACATGCAGTTGGTGAGAAGTTATTTGAAAATCCATACACCGCACAAGTGATTTATTCTCCTCTTACTTTCTGTTCTATAGTTTATACATGGATTATGTAAGTTTTTGTTTTCATGTTTTTCCTTTTCTCTGATTTCAAGGGTGTGCATTGCCAAGCATCAGGCATCACAATAAAGGGGCAACAACGCGCTATATTATGATACTGTAGTACTGAGCGATACATTTGCATTATTGTCCGAGTACTTGACCACTGGAGTTGCAGTATTTAAAGAGCACATGGCTCTTCAGAACTTTGGACCTTGCAGAAACTTTTGTCACAGTTGCTGTTGATTATTGATACTGCATAGTGAAAAAAATATTGGGATATATACAGTATATGTCACAGTGGAGACTGGAATCCAGGAGAGCCTGGAACTCTCCTAGTAGATATTGGAATTCCAAGGAGGGTTCCGGACTCTATTAGTCTTAGTCACTAGTCGAGTTCCAATCTCTACTAGGAGAGATTGGAATTCTACCAGGACAATCTCCAATTCTAATGGTAGAAATTTGGATTGCATCCAAATGTTTTGGAAAATGGACTGAATCATTTCACACCTAAAATTTCAAATGACTTTATGTTTTAGATATCTGATAACCCCTCTGTTAAAACACATTGTAACATGTTTTTCTTGCACTTAGATGTCAAACATATGCTATATACTATATAAATGTGGGAATTTTATTTAAATGTTTCGTAGCGTTTTTCCAATGATGCATGAACAACATGCAAACCTCTTCATCCGTTTACTTTTTATTTAATAAAAACTGTTACAGTAAGATGTATCTTCGCTGATATAAGAACAACATTAGTTCTTCACAATCATCAGTTCAGAACTCTGACTCCTCGCTCCTCCCTCCCTCACCTGTCTCACTCTTAAAGGAACAGTGACACTCAAAACAATCGTATTATCGCTATCGTATTCCCCTTTGTTTTTTTTCAAAAATGTAATTTCAAATTTGTTCAGACCTGTAAAAAACTTGGTGAACTATAATTTCTTTCTGCCTACATAGAAAATATTTAATATTTTTCATCAAGTCAGTTACAAACGTGTACATTATAATAAATTAGGTTAAGTTTGATGTCAAATGGTTTCGTTTTAAATGTCGTATTATTTTGTATTCTGCATTGTTGAAATGATAGCAGTAATAATGATATAATACTGATGATAAAATTATTATGTATATTAATGTATATAAAACCCTCCAGAGGCACACAGTGCTCTACATAATAAAAGACAACAACAACAATGACTAAGTTAAACAACTGCAGTAAATATACAGTACAAAACATCGTTTTGATAATTATCAATGCTTAGCTAAGTAATAGTTCGCCTAAAATTCAATTTTCATCCTCATGTTTTCACCCTTAAAATGTGTAGTGACAGAAGGTTTTTCAAAAACATAAAGTAATTCACCTAAAATAGTAATGATGAATGTAGGCTTACCTATGATGAATTTTAGATGTGAAATGATTCAGTCTATTTTCCAAAACATTTTGATGCAATCTGAATTTCTCCTATTAGAATCAGAGAATGTCCTGGTAGAATTCCAATCTCAACTAGTAGAGTCCGGAACTCTCCTGGATTCCAGTCTCCACTGTGACATATATGTAGGTGTATTGATTTTCTTTAACACCCCAAATGGCTTACTCCCTCACTCCAAAAACATAGAGGGCAGAAACCTCAAGCAGAACCAGACTCTGTGAGAACGGTCTTCTGCCGTCACAGGGAGATGGAAAGGGGGAGTGGGAGACTGAGAGAGAAGAGAGAACAGTTTAGAGTAGGGCAGCAGAGGCCAGGGACTGTCATGGAAAGGGATCAGTTTTTGTCTCTGTTCAGGTTGTTCTGCACCTCTCGCCCTCAGCAGCTGCCATGGCGACCCAGATAAGGAAAAAGCAGTAGAAAAGGAATGAGATGTTAATTTTGTCCTTTAGTCACTGGATTGATCCTGAGAGTAAACGCTGTCATTGAAAGAATGGATCCTTCTCTACCAAGCAGTTACAAAACTAACGGCACAAGACAAACAATATATATTAATTAGAAAACTTTTGGCTGTTATTTTTATGACTAGCAGCATTTTAATGAGACTTTCCTCTTTTATCGAGTTGACTGTCTTTAAGATTCTACAAGTGTGATTTCGATTTCTTTTTTTTTTCTTTCTTCCTCTCCTTTCACCTCGACTGTCTGAGCCAGAGTTGACTCCCGGGAACAGATGGAATGTAATTTGTCTCCTTTGTATCACTTTAAATCCATTTTCTTTATTTGTGTCTGGTATTTCTTTTTATTGGTTATATACTTGTTCTATTGATCGTCTGAGTGTGGAGCTTTTCATCTGCGTTTTTTAGCAAAAGGCTATTAAAAGTAAGGTTTATTTACTTTCCTACTGTCACCTCGTTCTCAGGTTCAGCAGCTGACAGAAGAACACGTCCAGCACCTGGTGAAGATGACACGTGACTTCACGATGCTTTTTTATAAGGTCGGGCAACAATAACCGACACCAGCGTCAGTAGATCAGTGACACAATCTAACCTTTTACATCTTTTTATTTCAATGTCGTGATCATCCGTATCAATTGTAATTATAATTGGTCTCCATTAACATCACATTGTTTTTGAACAAGGCTTCACAAAAGCATGTATTTGAGCGTAATTTCTTTGATTGTTCTGAGTGCCCTAAAGCAGCGACATTTGTCGAACTTTCAAGACATGAAAGCTCAGCACTTGACTAATTGCAGACATTGGCACTTGTTTAAAGTGTATCCTTATATGACGCGTCCTTATCTGGTTCATCAAGTGTTACTTCATCTGAAGCGGGACGTGCATAAACCAACTTTGAATTAAAAAAATAAAACGTTTTTGATGTTTCTTATATCCGATTGTCCTCGTCTGTATACTGACTCGTTCACCGTTTTTGTCTCTACCAGTGTCGCAAGTCAGGATCTCCGCTGTACAAACATTACAAAGTCTACAAGCGTCCCCAGTGCAACCAGTGCTCTCATGTCATCACAGTCTGTCGTCTTGGAGACAACAGCAGGATGACTTACTTCTGTGAGTGCTGTCAGAAGGTGGATCCCAGTGGAGTTGACGTCAGGTATGATCCCGCACAGACGCCCGACACTTGAACTGAGCAGCTGTTGTCTTGCATTCTTGTTTGGACCTGAAGTTGGATTTGAGTCAAGAGTTGAAGTTTCTGATATAGTTTTCGGTCACAGACTTCAGTTTTTTGAAGACTTATTATTATTCACTTTGATGCAGCCAAATCTGCCCTGCCAAGTCATTCTATGTAGCTTAAAATCATCTGGATATTAAAGACGGTTGACTAAATACATATTTTTTCGGCCTGCAACCTCTACAGCTAAAGGATTTTGGTCCCTGGTGTGATTGAGTTTGACATCCCTGATCTACAGGCATCACTAGTATTAAATTAATTAAACATTCACATTATTATCTGTCGTAACTTTGATCTCATAATTGCAAGTATAACAACGTTGTTTAAGGCACAAATGGTCAATAATGGATCTAGTAATAGGCCCACACGATTAACAACGTATTACAACAATTTCTATTTTGTGATTGTTTCCATTAAAGTATTAGTTCAACGAAATTTCAGTTACTTTCTATTTATGCTCGCTTAGGGTTGGGATTCAGAGCGATCGCTTTCCTTTGGAGTTACAGGTAAAAATCAATGTCCATATGATGGTCATGAGTGGATCACTATTATTTTTATCCAAAAAAGGAGTACTAAAAAACATATTGCTCGATGGTGTTGCTTTTAAGGATGAAGAAAATAAGCGTCATACGAACATTAACTATTGACTCTAAAGATAATCCCAACACTCGGTCAATGTTAGGGCGAATAACAAATGAGAATAAAATCTGTAATTTTGGGTGAACTATCACTTTAAATATATTTTGTTAAATAAAAGGAAGAAAATGTGTATATATATATATATATATATGTGTGTTGTCAAGTTATACTAAAACCTTTTCATGTTTTTTTTAATTTTCTTTCTTTTTTCACAAACATTTGATATTTAAGTTGCTAACCAGGTTATCTGAGTTGGTTGTTTCTTAGAAAAAAAAAAGTTTCTAGATGTGGAGCTTGATAAATTGTGTTGATTAAAGAGTGATTTTTGTTAGATATTTGTTAACAATATTGGATTGAAGGAAGTTTCTGGGAGACCAAACCTCTTGGAGCAATGATCATTCTGCCTCGTGACGAAAGTCAGATCTTCTGGCCACTAAGCAGCAGATCTGCATCTTTGCAGGCAGATGGTCTTGGCAGCGAGTGGGAAGTGTTATGGGGGAAAATTAATGCGCATATAAGTCTGTGTTTGCCAGACAGGGCACAGACTCAACTCCTCCTGGCTCATGTTTGAGCAGAGCTTTTTCAAAAGGGTTAGAGCCTAAAGCCCTTACAACACATTACACAGCTGATAAAGCAGTCTGTGAGGAAAGTTGCTGGAAAACCCAACACTTTTCTCCTACATGACTTGGTATTGTACGTTTTCCTTCTTGTCAAACAAGTTGGATTTTATGTCGTGGCCTTGCCGTGAATGCTGGGAGCAATGAAATTAAATACATTGCCATCTGGAATTAGCGTTTGACTGCTTAAAGGCAAGACAACATTTGTTGATCTAACACACTGAGTGTTCATGGAAAATTAACCATCTTAGGAAGGGGTGGGCATCCAGGGGCCAGGTGAGAAATGGGGGGATAAAACGTTACACCAGCAGGAAGAGTGACAGTAAGAAGGTTTTGGATTCACTTCCCGCTTAGGACATACTGGATCCTTTTGTACATGGAGTTTGTATGTTTCCCTGTGTTTGCGTAGGTTTACTCCCAACGATAAAAAACAGACCGAGGTTGATTGAATGTGTGTATGAATGGTTGTGTGTCTCTGTGTGTGTGTGTGGTGGATGACTTGTTTGGGGTGTCCTCTGCCTCTCGCCTGAGGTAGCTGGGATTGACTTCAGTACCCCTGTGATCACCTTCAGTACACAGCTTCATTAAAGCTTTAATGTAATCTAAACTTAAAATACATGATACACTATAAAAAAAAAGTAGTATAAAATTTGGAAAAAAAAAATAAAGAAACAATTGAATTGAAGAAAATGTATTTTTCGTATTGATGTTTTTATTGAAATTTAAAAATAACTGTGTTACTCGTGTTGCTTCTGAAAGTGCAATGTGAAATAAATCCTAATAATCATGTAATGACACCTTGGATCAGTCAGAAAGCTCATTTTTATATTTTAAGTCTTTCAAATAATAGTTAATGTGTCATATGTATAATAGGAATTGCTCATTGTTTGAGTACAGATTGTTTCATGTGTTATAAAATGCATTTCTTAAAACTGTGATGTTAACATGATGTTGAGTGAAATAAAGAGATAAATAAAAAATGTATATAATATAACTTCTACTAATTAAGCCTTCATCTTTATGAAATCGAAACATATTGCTCTTTCATAAAAGGACCTGAGGAAATGAGTAAACATTGTTATAATTTGTCTGCAGAAAACTTCCTGTGAGGAACAGTTTGATTGGCTGGGTTCGTAATGAAGGATCCTGTGAGAGTGTGGCGAAGAAGGAGGAAGAAGACTGGGCCTGCCAGCTCTGCACGCTCATCAACCTGCCGACAGCAAAAGCCTGCGACGCTTGTCTCACTGCCAGACCCGAGGGTGAGTGAGATGTACTAATTTTAATGGTTCAGAAAAGTTACTCTTTTAACAGAATAGGAACCACAGAAGGTACTAGTTTGTCTTTTATGGCTATCTTGGACGAGGTGCCCTAGATGACTGATAATGAGTAATGAAATATATTTAAAGTAGGGGGGTAAAAAATATCGATATAATGATGTATCGCATTATTTTTATTCACGATACTGTATCGATACTCAATAGCACTGTCGATACTTAAAACTTTTTTTTTTGCCCTACAAGATTCAACACCACTAACTTTATTAAACATATATAGACGCATCACGACAAAGAATATGAGCAGATCGAAGAAACAAGAAAGGCAAATGAGTCAACAATAACAAATGTTGTTGTTAGTCGTGTTAATGTTGACTTTATCATTAAAATCTTCCTCGATCCAATAAATGGAGAGTTTAATACTGGTTGAATAAAGGTTGATGGCACTGAGTTCCGTGTGTGTGGCGTCAGCGCTAAATTTAAATTTAAGAAATTTCAGGACAATCAATGATGACAAAAAAATACATTTAATAAGTCTAGTCACAACACGGTTAAATGCTTTAATAACTTAATTTGATCTGATTTGACACGATTTACAAGTATCATTTTTTTAATCAAAAAATAATAAATAAAATAACTTGAATGAAACTTGAATAAAAGTAGAATGTTAATTCAAATGTCAAATGTATATTAAAAAGCAGCTTTTAAAGCTAATGTTTGGACTCATTGTGGCTTTAAAACGAGTTTAAAGTTATATTTGAATTAAGTTAAAGTTAATTAAACACTGACAGATACTGGACTCTGTAAAAACAAGTTGCATTCAAGGACTCGTAAATTTCAAACTCACCCCTAAAACTCCCGTTTTGTACATTAAAAACAAATGATAAAAACGAGGTTACACATTAAAAAAACACCTAAAGGCAGAAGTAACTCTCACCATGTTTACATAAATAATTATTTAGTTTCACGATTAACTTGTAGGTACTTAACTGATTTAGGGCTTCTAGGTGAGGACACTTCCAACAGACTGACGTCAGAATGTATAATTTAAACTGTAATCTCATTTGGCGAGATTTCAGGAGGGAGAACTTTATAAAGTAATAACTTTAAAACGGAGCAACGTCATGTTGAATGACCTACTGCAACATTTAGAACATGTGAATAAGTCAGAAGAGTTGGGTTTTCACATTAGGTGCCCTTTAAAATATTGAGAAGCATTTTTCTACAAACACTTTCACATTTTGATTAGAGAAAGTATATACTCATTTTTTAAAATAAACTATGTACCAAAAGAACAACAGATGACACTGAACAACACAAATAGTGGAACTTATTAAACATGCTAAATTACTCGGAATATACAATTTAAAGGAGTAATAACAAGACTACTAAACTGAAGCTGTAAAAATGAATTTCTATCAGCCTAATGATTCGTTTGTGCGGCTTAATTCAGTCTTCTGAATACTCTGAAGTCTTCTCACATAAAAGATGGATTGATCTACATCAGGCTGTGGGTTAATTCTGATGTTACGTTGTTACATTGATGTTTCGCAGCAGTGTAAAATGATCATGCAGGAAGTGCAGGTTTCAAGGAGAGTTGTCTGTTTTTCCTTTTGTAATATTCATCTAAAAGCGCTGAGGTATCTTTCTTGAATAGCTTGTAATTCTTTGCAAAATGTTAATTTAAAGTTAATTATTGTCGACATTAATGCATTTAAAATGTTTGCAAAATTCCAATATCGATATAGATGTTTGGTTATGTTTGAAAAGAAAACCTCTATTGTGTTGCATTTGGTTCTTTGGTCATTTCTTTCTTCAGATTATTTTACATTGACATGGAAAAATAGTTGATTTTCTTTATTTGGTGGCAACATAAAAGATTGAATCACCGCTGTGATGTTTGATTTGAAAATATAAAACCGACTCCAACATTTTATGAAGACAGCAGCTGGATTTTTACGAGAACCACTTTACAAGAGCGTCGTGAGAAACGATCTCTGAGTCTTGTCTCCGCACCCCCTCCCCCCCTTCAGTCCAGAAAAACGATACAGACGGGGAGGCGACACCTCTGCCCACTGATCTGATCAAGTTCCCCTGCATCGCCTTCAAGAAACCACAGGTGGAGCGCAAAGTCAACTGGAGGTCGGCATTCGGGACCGCCACGCTTGTTTACTCCGACTTTAGCCAGAAGCCCGTGAACTCCTCGCCGTCTCCAGCTGACGGCCATTTAAATTCTTTGGCAACCGAGCGCGGTTTGGATAGATGCAGCACGGGCCAGGGGACAACCAGCCCCAATTATGCCTCTGGTGGCTGGCAGAAGCAAAGGCGCTCGGATGGGGAGTCTCAGGCCTCCCACAGTCACCCATCCAAGAAAATGAGGATTGATCACAGCCCCTTCCTCGGTAACAATCCTCCAACCCGGAGCGCAAAGTCTGGGTGAGTGACCGCCTTGACCGGCTATTCATGAGGAAGTTTATAATAGGAGAAGTTTATTGCACTTTTCCTGAAGAACAACATGATGAATGGTGTGTTTCTGAAGAGATCTTGCTTGTGTTTGATAGGTTTTTAACAAGATTGTCTTCCTCAGAATTCAAAAAGCGGGAGAGAATACGAGCGGCTCGTCTGCCGCCGCCAGTCCCAGCGCTCCTTGTTGTGCATCCCATAGTCGTCCTGCTGCTCTCCGAGTGGTCCACAAGGAGGGGGGAAATAAGGGACGGCAGTTTTATGTGTGCGCGCTGCCCAGAGAGACCAAGTGTGACTTCTTTGAGGTAAAAACACCATAAATCTTCATAATGTCATTGACACAAAAGCTTCTTATTTTATGAAGTACAACGATAATCAGACGCCTCATGTAGGGATTAGTGTTCACTGGAATATTTCTTTATTTCAGGCAGAAAATATTTGTGACAGTTTTTAAAATGTATAATTGTGTTGATAAGTCAAAGTGATAGTTTAAACAAAATATTAATTTCACCCTCATATCGTCTAAAGGTTGGGATTATTTTCAGAGTAATGAGTTGTTGTTTTGAGTTATAGGAAGATATGTTTGTCCTAATGACGGTCGTGAACAACATCCAAAGACACAGAAAAATCCTCCAAATACCCTCATAACATGTCTCATTGTTGTAATCGACATAAGAAATTATTAATAAAAAAAAAACGGAAATTTAATTTTATCATCAACATATTATACACTTTCAAAATTAAAATCAACTCTTTCATTTCTTGTTTGTGTTTTAAAACTCTAATACACAGGATTCTAAAATGGTATTTTTCCACCTGCAACGTTGCAAATGCGTCGTTTCTCTGTTGCTTCTGCTTCTACATTTGTTTACCACATAAGATAAATCCTATTAGCTTGAAAGAGTTCTTCTCTCAGTTCTTCATATGAAAACAAGTTATGCAGTGAAGATCCTCATTAAAATAATTACTGGAGTTCTACATCATGAATCATAACTGGTCATAATTTTAAATAATTACAGAAATATATATATTTTTTAAAGTAAGAATTTAACAATATATGATAAGTATAACGTATTCCAACATATCAGGACATTGCACTGAAAAAATGGAAATTATTATTTATCATTAAGAATTTATTGTATGTATATTAAAACCATAATTAACTGTATGAGTGATTTACTGTATTTTAGATGAAGTGCTAAACAAACTACTTAATTTCAAAAGAGAAGAAACTGAAATATAAGGGGCAAATATTATAATCCATTTATTATCTACCCATTAGAACAGCGTACAGGCAAAAGAGAAATGATCACGCAAAGAGCAGAATCCACATGTATGTAATACACAAGCATCTCTGCAGCTGTCATGGAAAGACGGTAATGACATAAACAGTTTTTTCAATCAAAACAGCAGCGTTGAGAAAACACAAGCCTCGTACTCCCTGATGTGGAGCTGATTTAATTTATTAAAAAAAAAAAAAGGAAAAACTTTTTCATTTTTTTATGTAGCACGCTTTGATATTTGCAAAGAAGACTCGGAGGTTTCAAACACATTTCTTTTCCCGGTCTCACAGTGGGCTGACTTGCACTTTCCTTTCTGCCACCACGGGAAACGCTGTATAATGAGGACGGTCCTGAAACTGGGAGCCAACAACGGACGCAACTTTTACACATGCAGCGTTAAAAAAGGTAAACAGTGTGAGTTCTTTCAGTGGGTAGAGAACGGACCCGGAATTTCCATCCTTCCCGGCTGCTAATACACATCAAATGCCAAGACTTTTGTAGTTTGGGAACAAAGCCTGCCGTGGCCAAATGTTTAAATGTATATGATGTCAACATTACAAATGTTTAATAAAGGATTTTAATGTGGATGTAAATGCTAATCAAGTCGTCATGTAATAAAGTAAAACGACAAAAATGATCATAAATATTTATTTGTAAATACAATTTGCAAAATATCAGAGTTAAAAGTGTTTGGGAATGAAGTGGTTTAAAAACAGTCGACAGAGCTCATGAACGGTGTGTCGGACTCGGAGTTGGACACCATGTAGTGGAACTGGGACAGACTGGGAGCTTTGTTGCACGCAGCTCCTGTTGAAAAATTAAAAAATGACTTTAGATTCAATTATCCGTTAAGCTAACAGTCTCTTTTTCCCCCCGTTTTTATCGTCTGCACGTAAATCCAAACTGACAGACCTGTTTAAAGCTGTGAATCATGGGAATAGTCGTCAAAAACAGGTGAGGGGTCATTGTAGAAATTGTTCCATCTCTCCCTCTGGTCGCCACTTGTCAGATTTACTTTGTTAAATTCTCTCCAGTGACAGAATTTTGAATTCCAATTATAATTTAAAGCAGACCGGAGTGACACCAATTCATTTAAGTACCATCAGAATTCCATCTGTCAATCCCTAACCCTGGACTGGCATCAAATGTGGTCGCACGGTGTTATTTTTGGACTAGAAATGATAGAAATCCATTAGATGAGTCATACGGGGAGATGTTTTATGTCCCGATAATGGGTTTGGTTTCCATTGTACTCTTGTCACATGGCAGCACACATGTAGATCTAATGTTCAGGTAGAATATAAGTAAAGCTTAGGCGGTGAATTTCCAAAATAAAACTGCTTTTCAGAAGTTGAACTGTTTTAATTCAACACCTTGCTTCATGATGTTACAGATAATGGTCTTGTTTAAAAAAGGAAGAAAAAAAAGGGTTTTAAATTGACAGCTGGTGGATCCAATCAAATCTTTTATTTAGTGAGGGTCTGATGAAGCTTCATGAAGTAGTGTCATTATTTCCAGAGTCCACTAGATGGCGGTCTCTGCACTGTTTGCCTTTGTTTTCAACAACTGTTCTAATGAAAGATGACATAATTATTAAACTGATGACGCCACCTACTGACCTTTAAACAAAACAACACTGTTTCATGAAGCTTCATCAACCCATCTTTAGTGTTCAGCCTTATCACAGATAATTGATTTTGGTGCACTCAAAAATAAAATAATTGATTTCATAATGTCAAGTTTTTGAGCACAATTGTTTTGGGTTACTAATCCAATTACTTGCAAAAACATGAATTTAATTAAATCCAATTTGTTTTTGTGTAATTTGCCTCAATGCGAGATGCGTTTCTGCTGCTAACTGTGACCCTCGTAGTCCTAAGTTATCCCTGGTCTTTAAGTGCATCAACGATCTTGTGATGTTGCGGTTTTTCAGCGATTGTTCATCAAGTGCGGCTCACGGTCCTTCAACCACAACTTTTGGTGTCAGTAAGTCCCAGACTTTCATGTAAAAAAAAAGCCGCAGTAAAGAGGTTGTTTTAATTGACTAGAAATCATTTGATTAAACTTCATATTCTGCTGCGTATTGTCGACAGTAATAACCACTAGAAAGTTTCCGACGACAGGGAAGCTCTTCCTGCTGTGGCGGTCCTGCAGATGCTTTGGCACAGCACCAGAGAAATGTGTTCAGGAATGAAAGCCATTAATAACTTCTTTCTCTCAATCCCTCTATTCACTTTTTCAAATGGAAACGTCCACCAATAAATCAAAGCGCGTGATCGGGAAGAAGATAAATCAGAGCCTGGAGTTGTACTTCACAAGGAAAAGCTGCTCGGAGGGTTCTTTGAAAGGGTTTCTGTTCGAGGCCGTCTCACATTTTGATGGTTTGTTTACCTGGCGGGTCAGGTAGTTTGTACAAGAACCGGTCGCTCTCACCGTAATGGCCTGTTGTGTTGGCACAGATGATCGCCCCGAAGAACTGCGAGTAATGCCTCTTGATTCGGGAGATGGCCGTCTTGCAGGCTGCCGAGGGATCCGCTCCAGCCCTCATCAGCTCCACGGCCAAGTAACTGTTGGCAGGATCACAGGCAGTCAACAACGGGGGAGCTGAGGAGTGAACTGGAGACTTAAGATGAGGATGATAACGGGGATAAGCTCCGGGGTGGGTCACCAGCTAAATCTGGCCACTGTTAAACCCTTCATTTCATATGATAAGTGCTGCTCTTGAGTGACTTCAGCAGCTCGGACGATGACTCAGGTGTTCAAGCCTGGACGTGCTCAACTGAAGGATCAGATGCATCATTAATATTTATATATTGTGATGCCTTTTTTCAATTTTATAATATTTATAGATTTTGTTAAAGTTACAATTAAAAGTTCACTCATTTTGTATTTGCCCTCATGTCCACTAAGGGATTATTATGTAGAGAGTAATCTGTTCTTTTTTTTAGAGTTATAGGCAAATATGAAAGTAACATTAATCTTGTATTGAAGCCTGGACGAGAAGAATTGTTCCAAAGAAAATTGAGAGTCTATATTTTAGGCTCGTTCTTGGAGGAATCATCAGCGTAAATGTTGCGCCTGCGTACTGACATTTGTGTTTCACTGAAAATAAATTTTCAGCGGGAACGGAGAGACTGAAACCTCTGCTACAAACAAACCTAAAATAGACTTTTTTGGGGGAAACAATTTCTCATGTCTAGGCTTCACAGGAACAGAAAGAAAGAGATGGTTTTGGCATTTTCTTTTCAGGTTTTTGAAGCTTTATTTACCTTAATAATCACACAACATGGTCTTTTCTTTAACATCATTATAGTTGACATCCATCAACCCTGTCCCTTTTCTTTAACACTGGCATCTCTAACGGTCAACATATAGACATGAACATTCAAAGTTCCTCTGGGTTGTGGTGACGGTTCATACTTCAGGTGATGTTAAATAATAAACAGTAGTAAATAATGGTGTATAATGGGCTGCTCTGCAGCTTCACTGCCCGTTTACACTTCGATCATGACATGCCGCCTCTCTTAACCGTTTGAAAAACATTTATTTAGGAACAAACGGCCCAAAAACAAGAGAATAAATAACTGGAGAGAAAAAAAAAGGACTAACAAGGCCTTTGTGAAAAATGGACTCTTGACAACTTTAGCGCTTTCTTGACTGAGTCGTGAGGCTGAGAAATGCAAGCGTCTTAAAGTGAGTGATGAGGAATCTAAAGCATTTAAAAACTCTAACCTTTAAAATAACAAAACAAAGATCCTTGCAGCAGTCGTCCTCTTATGATACGTACGTATGACAGTTTTGGGTCAGAGTCATCATCACGCCTCCTCACTTATAACGCCAACTATTGTGACGCCAGAAAGTAGCAGTTTCAGCCCCACTGGTGTCACAGACGCCTGAGATCTCTAGAAGTCAGTTTGATGTCGGTGTCAAGATTGTTGCAAGAGTCCCTCTAAACTGGGGATGAAAAACTCATCAACAACAAGCAGATCTAGCGTAAATATATACTTGATAGCAACACGACTCATCCCTAAACCTTCCTGTCAGGTTTCGTCAGTGACTGCATCACCTTAAGTTTAAAATAGTTTCCATAGTAGGAGGGTTTCTAACTGGACCAACCAGACCACTCACATCTTTCACCTCTTCACAAGTTCTATTATTGACATTTTGAGTTTGCAGTTTTCCTATTGATTTTATTTTAATTTTCTGAACAGTCTTTTTTTTTTTTTTTTTGTTTTCACTTAATTAGTTGTGTTCTTGATGCAGTTTTTCTCCTTTCGTGAGCCTAGAGTTAATATACCTTTTTTTTCTTTTCAGCCCTCGCATGTTTTTAAGGGTTTTTTACTCGACATTACATGTGACACTAACTGTTCACAGTCAAGTTCATCGTGAAAGCTGAATTCAGTCAGGTGACCTGAAGCCAAGTCACAAGTAAATTGTTAAGCCAAGTTTAACGATTAGTCATCAAATCTCAGTTACCGTAATTTCAAGTACACAAACCACTACTTTTTTTCACACACTTTGAACCATGCTGCTTGTACAATCTACCAAGAACCTAGATAAATCTCGATTTTTGCATGGATGTTATTCGCAAAATATCATCTTTCACATGCGCTCATTATGGAAAACACACAGGAAAATTCATACAAAAAATAATTAATGAGATGTTGGAGACGGCAGCGTAAAGAACTGACTCAATGCAAACAAACAAAGGGTTTTAAAGGTAATAAAAGCAAATGGCCTGAACTTTACTTTTCTGGTACTTTTTGTTATCTGGTCGTGTTACAAGTACTTTTTTTTGTGAAAAAGCATCTATTTATTGCACTCTATACTAGAGATGGGTTGATGAAGCTTCATCAGACCATCACTTCTCTACAGTATAGACTTGTAATTAGCAGTAGTTTTAATACTAATTCAATGTTACGAGACTCCAAATTAAACAACTATTTACATCAGTCAAATATTTATTTGTTCAATCAAGACACTCTTTTCTCCTTAAAAGTTTAAATGCAATAGTCTCGTCTAACTCATCTAATGTTCTGTAATTACAACCGTGTCAGTAATGGATGCACTTTACACCTTCACACAGGGGAAGAATTGGAAAAAAAAAAAAAGACTTTCTAACTTTTCTATCCTTTTTGGAAAGCAACCACTTTCAGGAAAACAATTTGGGATAGTGGCCGGCACCAATTAAGACGATTGGAAAGAAGGCATGTTGAGTCAAAGCACTCACCGGAGCTGCACAACAACCTGACAGTTCCCGACAAGTCAAGTGACCCTTTGAGGTGAAAATCAATGATCTAGTCCAAACGCTGCTCGTGTCTCTTCTTCAACACAGCTTGTAAGTGAAATAAGTTTTCCTTCCTCCAATTAAGATACAAGAGAAAACGGTGTCTCTTCAAGTCTGTAGTGTTTCCGTCGAAAACCTTATTAAAGGTGTTGGGACTAACACGGAGTTGTGTATAATCTAGTGGCATCCTGGCATTTAATTTACAGATTCCTTTCTAGACGTTCACTTTTCAAGCAACTTCAAGGCTTCAGTGCCGCTCAAATCCTTAAGATCTCTTCTTTGTTAAAGAAGTGTTGACAGACTTTGTTCCAAATAAATTGTCATAGCTGTATTTCAAATTTGACGTCCTTAGATCATGTTTTGTCACCCGATTTGACCCGACCTGGAGTCAAACGAGAGAAGAATCGCTATAATCCAATTATATTCACCCACAATGATGAAGTGTGCAGCCGAACAACCTCCAGTGTAAAGAAGACTCCGCTAATCTGGCTCTTTGAGGTTTTGTTCTCGTGGGGATGGTCTTTAAAAACCGAGTCAGACGACGGCTGGCATGTCTGACATTTATCATATGCATTTACCAACTTCACATTTACAATTACTCTTTATGAGGTCAAAGGTCAGAGGCTTCATTGATACAGAGGTCAACTCTGCATTGACGAGACCATGTCTGATAATCTTCTGTTAGAGATCACCTCTGACAGTCTCTGCAGTCCGTCCTATACGCACTCTCTTCTTCACCTTCCTGGAGCTCTTGCGTTTAACATGTTGCAGGTGTAAACATTAGTGGTCAGCTGATGCGACTGGGTAACCACTCAACAATGCATGATGGGAGAATTTGTTTTTCACATTTCTTTTTATCTTTTAATTACTTCCTTTTATTTCTATTCAGTTTATATATTCTAACTGGTGTCTAGTGATGGTCTGATGAAGCTTCATGAAGCATTATTGTTTTAATTCTTCTTAAGTGTTAATTTTTTTCAGAGTCCACTAGATGGCGGTCACCCATATTGCATCTGAGATTGATCAGCCCCCATTTAGTGAAGCTCTGTCTGTGGAGCAAGAGAATAACTAATAATATGGTGGGAAAAACCTCAAAAATACTGAAGAAAGGAGGACGAAATAGAAAAAAGGTCACATAATGTAAAAATGGAAGAACACGGTAATTATGCTGTAATGTTGTATGAACTAAATAAAATGTATATGATTTTGTTTAAATACATAATATTAAAATGTATATAAAATAAATGTAGAAAAGTATGTAGATATCCTTAGATACTTTATTTCTTTTTGTTTTGAGTAGCAAGAAGTTGAGAAAATGAAATCTTAAATGTAAGTCAGAGTTGTGATGGTCTGATGAAGCTTCATGAAGCAGTGTCATGTTGTTTAGAGGTCAGTAGATGGCGCCATCAGTTTAAAAAATGATGAGATGTTTAATTAGAACAATTGTTTAAAACAAAGGAAAATAGTGCAGAGACCGCCATCAAGTGGACTCTGAAAATAATGAGACTGCTTCATGAAACTTCATCAGACCATCACTAGAGGTCAAAGGGCCGTGTGTGACCCCCACATTAAAGTCAAGTGACTGTCAGGGGTGAGCTTTACCTCGGTAAGAATCGCATCATCAAGTCTCCGTCTCCAGTAGCAGCCGCAGCACCTGCTGAACTGTCGGCGTAAGAGCCCGCACCGACAACCGGGGAGTCGCCAACACGCCTGCAACACGTGTTATACACACATAAGTTATACACGCATAAGTAACCAAACGCTTCTTTTAATCCTAAAACCACGTACCCAGGAACCTTGTGGGTCAGTCCGTTGGTGGATGTACCAGCTGCCACGTGACCGCGCGCATCAATAGCGATCATCCCTGACGTGGAAACGGAACAAATCTCAACCAAGTGAACCATTAAAGCCTTGTTTTTGTAGCGAGTAGACCATTAGTGCGTTCTGTCATGTCCATAAACAACACATTAAATCCCAGCATCCTCCGAGGCCCCGGAACAAGTCAAACCTAATTAGAAGGGTCAAGCGAAGAGGGAATATGTGTTGAGTTATTAATTAAACTTGTGCTATTGTTTTTGTACAGAAATAACTTCTTTTTTTTATGAGCAGCTTAAACAGCAAAACAATAAAATGCCACAGGAAAGCCGACTTTGCTCTTCTGCGCTGGTAGATTAAACCTACCTATGGTGTCGTGGGAGTTTCTATTTGCATGCCGTGGCCTTTCGCTCTGCCACACTGTCGCCACAGGCTTGTAGGGGCCACACCATTTGGAAGGATCTGGAACCACATTCTAGCCAAAAGAAAAATAATGTTAGTATCCTTATAATACCCCAGTGGAAGACTTAAAACCACAAACACACATCACAAATCACCTGAACCAGACCAACAAAACAACAGTTATAAATATTTCTGATATCATAGAGTTTATCTTAGAAGCATACATTTTAATTAGGATTGTAACGATCAATGTATTTTAATTTATATATTTATATTTATAATCCAGCTAAATCGATCCGAGCCTTCTGAGCAGCACTTGTCGATCCAACATATTTTAAGATGTAATCAATCAAAACTAGAAAATAAGGCATCATATTAAAAGCATGGCAGACTTTATACGTTTTAATGATAAATACGTAAATCAATCTATCTTTTGATTTGGTCAGGCAGAAAACGGACCAACATGGTGGAGGGAAAGCAGCAAAGCGAGGAATTATCAAGCCACCATCCGGTGTTAAGAAGTGTATGTATTATTTATAAAGTTGCAGTTTATGGGATGTGTAAAGCTGAACTGCAACATGATTTTCCTCTCCAAACAATAGTGATGGGTGGATGAAACCGTTGATGAAGTATCATGATATAGTGCCATCATTTTGAAAGGCCACAAGATGGCACTCTCTGTTTAAAGGTGTGCCAGGATTCATTAAATAGGAATATAGCCAGGATTCATTAAAAAGCAATATAGTGCAGGGACTGCAATCTAGTGGGCTTTGAAGCTTCATCAGACCATCACTAATTGTTAAGTTGTATGAGCAAAAATAAACCAATAAATCCAAGAGAGTTGTGATGTCCATCAACGTTGTTCCTGATTTATGTTAAAATACTTAATTTATTGCACCTTTGAGAAACTTGTTACTTCTCAAACACCATCCAAAACACCAAGATACAGCATGAGACCTTCAGGAAAGCTGCTTAACTGATGGATGAAAATGCTGCATTCAGTGTCACTTCCAACAATTGAAATGATGAATGAAACGATGTTAAATAAGACAGCATGGAGGGGCCATGTTTACTTCATTAATCTTTACATCAATTAAGTGCTTGATGTGAAGTTTTATTTTTAGTAGGTGGTTAGATTAGATAAATGAGTCTCCCGCTTTGCAAGGCAGGGAAAAAAAAAAAAAAATCACAGGGAATGCACTACTTTTTTTTAGCTGGCTCCAAAGCAAAAGCCAGCCAACTTTTAATATCTTTAAAAGATTTCCCTGAGGTCCCTGAATGCAACTTAACACGCTGCAAAGTGTGAGAACTTCATTTGAGTCTCTCTACAACCTGAATGTTACACTAATGAAATCCAAGTAAAAAACACATCACATTTATGCAAAACAGAAAGGTGTTTTATTCAGGATGTTTATCTCTCCCAGCATTCCTGCTTCGCGGATTTTGCTGTGTCATCAATAAACCAAAGTTACGATCAACTGGTTTTCGTCTAAAAGTGCCGGTGCATTATTCATGAAGCACGGCCTGTTATATTTCATTCATTGTGTAAGGGGAAAAGCCTTGAGAACATTCCCTTTGGTTATAAATAAAACAATATACTTGTTCTCCAGCCACCCCAAAAACATTTTCATTTATTTTCCCCCTTCCCGACCTAATAAATGGATTATGTGTTTACAAGGTCAAATGGGAGTAAACATATCTGACAACATTAACTCCACTTAGATTGGAGAGAAGAACAACGAATAGGTAGTTACTTCAGGGACAGTATGACAAATGATAGCAGCAAAGTAGCTTCTTAAAGATGAGACTATTTTAAGACCTTTAAACAAAGTACAGGGGGAGTGTGATTTTTTCTTTATTCGTCAAAAACATTCTTGCACAGAAGAGAATCATAATCGCTTCCATTCATCTTCTGGAGTTCAAGAAAAAAAAAAAATCTATTTCTTTTTCTGCATCTGTTCAGTAAATGTATTTGAGTTACCAGTGTTGTTGGTAAAACACACTTTGTTGACAGAGATGTGGTTGTAAACTATTCAACTTCCGTCACTCTTCAACACACTGGACACTGGAGGGCACTAACGTTTCCTGGATAGGTTTTAACAAACTATTTCAAGATGTTACTCTATTATTTTTTTCTCTCAAAAGTGTGTTCTGAGCAAAAATGCAATCAACCTACAAATATTTTATTTCAACCTTCAGCATCTCTGCGTCCTCACAACACCCTGCCAAATATATCACTGATAACTTGATCTGCTTTAAAATCTCCACTTACTCATGGTGGTTACTTTTCTATTGTCTCTGCTCATCTTAATCATGCATTTGTTTTGCTATCACAGCAACGATTAAAAAGCATGACGCACAAAGTATCTTGGGTTCACACTTGGTGGGATTCAAACAGGCAACTTCCTGTTCTCATGTTCTTGCTGGTCTCATGATGGCTGATAAAGCTTCGCCAATCATTGCCATCACTTTCAGAGCCAACTAGATACCACTCTTGGTTTTCTAATCTTTAGCTTTCAGCCATGTGTTTACTTTCATTAACAGAGGAGAGGATATTAAATCTCTGATTGATATACAGAAAGGGAAATTAAAAGATTCATTTGATAGAAAAAATAAACATTAAAGTTCAACTAATGTGTTGATTAAAGTGTGTCTTAAATTGATCTTGGACCTGTATTTTATCATCAGTATGTATGTGTTTGTACAAAACTCTCTTTTCGTTAAAATATTTACATTAGAAAAATGTGCTTAAGCCCCGCCCACTGAAACCACTTGTTTTTCTGGAGCTAAAATATTTTATTATAACCACACCCACTCTTGTTGTATAAAGAAAGAAGCAGGGCGGTGCTCAAGGAGGAGTGAAGACCATTTATATGTGATAAGTAAGTAAGTAAGTAAGTAATTTTTATTTGTATAGCGCTTTTCCAGACCAGGGTCACAAAGTGCTTAAACAATCAAAACAATATTCAATAAAGTATATACTTTAAAGATCAAGATAAAACTGATAACACAACAGGAGTTCCAGAAAATCAAGGAAAAGCCTGAACAAATAACGTCTTAAGATTTTTCTTAAAGGAGTCAGTAGACTCCATCAAGCGCAAAGAGAGAGGAAGATCGTTCCAAAGCTTAGGAGCAACAGCCTGGAAGGATTTCTCTCCTCTGGTTCTGAACCTTGTGCAAGGAACCATCAGTAGATTCTGATCCACAGACCTCAGAGCCCGAGCTTGGGTGTAAGGCTGGATCAGATCAGTGATGTAAGGAGGAGCCTGACCATGAATAGCTCTGAAAGTAAGAACCAGAATTTTAAAGTTGATCCTGAAAGAAACTGGAAGCCAGTGAAGAGTTTTAAGGATCGGAGAAATGTGAGTTCTTCTACTTGAGCGGGTCAGAATTCTCGCTGCAGAGTTCTGAATCAACTGCAGGCGAGACAGCTCCTTCTTGTTAAGACATGAAAATAAACTGTTGCAATAGTCCAGGCGAGAAGACACAAACGCATGGATTACAAGCTCCAGATCATGTTCCGACAACATTTTCCTAAGTTTTGAGACTTTTCTCAGTTGAAGGAAACAGTTTCTGGTCAGTTTTCTGCAGTGTTGAACAAGAGACATGTCTTTATCAAATACAACACCCAGGTTTCTCAGGTTCAGTTTGACAGACTGACCCAAGTACTGATTCAACCCTGGAATCTTATCATCAGCCTCTGGGGCTCAGTTGGATCAAAAGAGCAGTAGAGCTGGATGTCATCAGGAAAAATGTGATAAGAAGCATCAGGAAATCTCTGAATGATTTTACCAATGGGAATCAAGTACAGCAAAAACAATAAAGGACCCAGAACAGAACCTTAAGGGACTCCACACAACAGATCTGCCGATTCAGACCTCATTTGATTGGCAGATACACTAAAACTGCGCCCAGAAAGGTAAGATGAGAACCATTCTAACACAGACCCAGACAGTCCCACTTCATCCCTCAGTCTTCTTAGCAGGATCTGGTGATCAACTGTGTCAAAGGCTGAGGACAGATCCAAGAGAACCAGAACAGTGAATTTACCCGAGTCAGCCGACATCATGATGTCACTGGACACCTTCAGTAAAGCTGTCTCCGTAGAGTGATGTTCTCGGAAGCCAGACTGAAACTTCTCATGGATGTCGCTCTGATCCAGGAACAAAGACAGGTGCTCAGACACCACCTTCTCCAAGATCTTGGACAAGAAAGGGAGCTTAGAAATAGGCCTGAAATTACTGAGGTCAGTTGGGTCTAAGCCTGGTTTTTTGAGCAGAGGCTCTACAATGGCATGTTCAAATGCATTGGGAAAAACCCCTGTGGAAAGGGAGAGGTTCACCATATTGGTAACCCAGGGGCCAATTACATCAAATACTTTGATAAAAAGGAAGGACGTCATCTGAGCAAGAGGACGGTTTCATCTTGTTCACTAGTGCCGAAATATCACCCAAAGATACAGCAGTGAAGGAAGACCAAGAGGAGGAGAGGGGCTCAGAGACAGCAGGGGTTCCAAACAAAAGGGGTAGAGATTTTCTCTTTGATAAATTTAATTTTGTCAATGAAAAATCTCAACAATGCATTGCTGTCAGCTTCACAGAAGACAGGCGTGATTTGAGGAGCAGGAGACACTAGTGAATTAATCGTGTCAAACAACACTTTGGGGTTTTTCTTAACAAAAACAGTAGCAAGACCTCCCCCACGACCAGAGAGGCGAGGCTTCCCCAGGACAGCGCTCCCTACTGGACAGAGTTCATTCAGATGAATAAACTCTTCCTCTCTCTGCCAAGTCTCAGAAAGACATAATAAATCCAAATTAACTCTTGTGAAAAGATCATTAAGAATAAAGTATTTATTAGTAATGGAGCGAACATTCAGAAGTCCTTCATTCAGCACCGATGACGTCACGGACGACGACACGTCACTGAAAGACGCGCAGAGCGGGGTCTTTTGAAGCGAACAGCGGTCACGTGGGTGACGAGAGAGGAAATGAAAAAAATCTTACCACCTTTCGTTGAGGTCTGGGCAGACGGTCGCACTTTTCAGTGAGAGGAATGTCGATCAAACCTCGATGACGTCCGAGTTCTTCCGAGCATTCGCGACTGCGCGTCTCATCCTGACCTGAACTCCAGACCGACTAGATCGCTTATGAAAATCGCCCGGTACCCAAGAGTTCAAACGATATTCCACAGAGTCCGAGTCGATGAGAAGCGGAGCCGGAAACAGATTCACCGGCTGTGGTAACGGTCGCGAGTAAAGTCCTCCATCGACTCTCTGATGTTGAAAAGAGTATCACGATCATAGATCCGTGATGCTTGAGACATATCTTTAGTGATATGAGCATAATATCCGGACAAGTAGTCGTTAAAACGACTGTTTTGGCAATTATTGCAAGAGCTCATGTTCAAGCAGGCCGATCAAAGGCTCACCGGAAGCGAAAGTGATAAGGGACTTTGCTCTCGTAACCTCTCGTTCGCCAATATTTCTGATGAGGGAGAACTTTTTAAAAGTAACAACTTCATAACACCATCATGATGAGGAACTTACTGCATCTTGGAGCGTTTTGTAGAAAATAGTTCTGACAATAATATACAAGTTTGAACACACAATGGCGAAGTTTCAATCAGTTTGGACAACGATGAGTCAGATAAAAACTTCTGTGAAAGGAATTAAATTATGAAAGACTACCAACGGAAAAAAAAACCCGACAGTGTGAAGGTCGTCAAGGATTTGACTAATACTTTAAAACATACTCCAGATATATATCAATATTTTTTGATCACATGAAAATAGTTGTAGATTGTTTGATAACTGATTATAACTTGGTATTTTCGTAACTATAATTTGCTTGAGGTATAGAAATACATACATAAATGCCCTGAAAACAAAAGAGCAAAGCAGATAATCACACAAATATATTTCAGTGATGCAGATAACTTGTGAACCCAATACATGCTATACGGCTAAATGCGAGGAGTCAAGTTATCGTCATCATGATGTGAGAAGTATGTTTTTTTTTTTTTAAACGTGGATGTCTCGCTTCCAGCTTGAATCGGCAGCTGCTAGCTCCGAAAGAAGTTTTTTTCTGTGCCAACATGGCAACAACTCTTTCATGACTAGAAGACATCTATGCAAAACATATTTTTATAGTTCCTGAAATAAATCACTTCTTTCTTATACAAACTTTTGTTCTCCCATTTCATGTATTAGAACACAGCCCTGCACTGTCAACTTTAAACAAACACACGCTCAAGCTGTTACTAAAGTTTGTGATCAGGTTTATTAGTAATTAATAATAATTAATAAAAATTGAAGCTCACAACATTGCTCTTCATCACACACCTTCGCCTGGACAATTTTGAATATATATATCCGAAAGGTGTAATGTGTAACTGATTTGCATGATTTCTGTCAAGGGCATATCAAGGAGTGTGTTGGTGACGTACAGTATGTAGTGATGTTTGAGGTCAGTGAACCAGCCGACTACGCTACCGGTTCAGGATAATCCAGGTGCCATCGAAATGCAATGGATGTCAGATTTTTGTGCGAGACTTAGCGACCAAGCTTTTGTAATTATGGCATCTGCAAGAACTTAGTTAGTGAAGTTCTAATGAAGCTTCATGAAGCAGCGTCATGTTGTTTAGAGGTCAGTACGTGGCGTCATCAGTTTGAAAATGATGTGATGTTTCATTAGAACAGTTGTTCAAAACAAAGTAAAATAGTACAGAGACAGCCATCTAGTGGACTCAGTTTTAAAAAATGTTTCATGCTCCATGAAGCAGTGTCATTATTTAAGTGTCAACTATCGGAATCTTTTAAGCACAGGTTATGTCTGAGCTTCACACATATTGTCTACTTGATAGCGCAGTAGAGAAAATTAAGCCTCATTAAGCTTCATTTTTCGATCTCTTTCCTGTGTCGGATCGTCACCAGGGTTCAACGGTTTACGTCCCAATAACATAGGATAATTTAAGAAATGAGTCAGGATGGTGGATTAATCCTAGACTGCTCAGTCACTGGCTTAAGGTAGAGTGGCGTGGCGATTCACATATTGAGGGGAAATAAGCAGCACTAAAGAAAATTATAGTTTAATATCTTCATCCGCGGGAAACCTTGTCAGTTAAGCTTTTAAATTATAAGCAATGACTGGGATCGTTGGAATCAGTTTGTCTCTCGTCGGAGCCGTCACCGCTTCTGACGGCCGGCCTCTGAATTTCTGAAAATGACACTTAATATTGTTTGCCAGAGAACGTGCTCAAGAACACAACGACGGAGAGCTCTACTTGAACTGAACACCCTCAAGTGTGAATTTTATCACCAGGACAGCTTGTACTCACTTGGCGAGAGCGGCAGAGACAAAAAGAGAGACAAAAACAACATCTTATTCTGAGCAGTTCCTGGTGTGTTTGTGAAAATGGAGCGGGCCGATTTAAAGGTGACACTGAAGCTGCTTCTCCATAAATGCTCTGTGTGAATAAGCACATACCTTGTGGTAATTGGGCTGGCAGTTGCCCTTCAGCCACTGTTGGAAGATGTTCAGGGACTTGTTAGTGGTCAGGTCTTCAGAGATGAAGCCCATGCTTTCAGCAAACAGTGAAGCTAATAGATAGAGAAGAAAAAGTCAAGGTCCACATTGATCCTCTCTTAAATGACAACAAATGCTCAGAAAAAAAAAAAGAAAAAAAAAAGGGTCAAGCTCATCACAAACAATTTTACAGCTTCTAGATGTGGATGGAATAAAATATACATTTCCCTAGTCTGGTTATATGACAACCAACAAAGCGGAGGGGGCTTTTTTAAAAGTTGAAGCCAAGAGCGAGGAGGGTTGAAGAAAAGGAGAGAAGGTAGCACGAGGACAACTGGGAAAGAAACAATGTGTCACTGGTAGGAAGAACTGCAAGTTGCAGTGGCGAGGACAGAATCCCAGCAAGTTTGAAACATGCAGTATATACCGTATATAAATCCTCTCTATATATTACAGAGTAGGTTATGCCTCTGTCTGCTTGTGGTTCCCCCTAATCTTAATGTCGGGAGGAGAACTCGATCACTTTAAGATAAAGGGGGCACTAAAGAAGCAGAAGACCATCCCAATTTCAATTCCATGATACCATATTTAACACATCAATAAGGAAGATTTCCAATTTCAGCTCCTATCAGCGATTTTAAGAACCATAATCTGCCTTTACTTACTCTCTTCTCTCCCCCCTCCCTTTAAGAATTTTTGGGTTATTGATTTTCATCTGCCTACAGTCTTAAGCACATCTACTACTTCTTGATATGGATGTTTAACAAAACCCATCTGACTAGACAAGGGTCTACGGTACAACTGGCCAGAGTGAGTCATAAATTCACTTTTAGTAAGTTACGGCTGACATTATATTCGATACGTTTGTAAAAATAAATGTTGGTTTACAATTGGGGCAGTCATGAGTTTCAGGTATGAGGATCAATTAAAAGTATTTATGCAGATGTTAGTTTGTTATTTTGCTAAAATTGTACAGAAATTGTAGTTTAGGAATTTATTTTATTAAATGTATTCCAAATCAAACTTTTTATTACTTATTCCAATAGTTTCTTCCTAATCGAGCTTCATTAAGCCTCGTTTTCAAAGTTTTGTAAAGGGTCATTCAGGTTTAAAAATGTATGTAATTATGCTTCTTTATCTAGCGATTTGTAAAGATTTAAAATAAAAAAAAAATTAAATCTGGGTCGGAGGAGATAAATAAAGTAAGTAGGGAACATTTGAGGGAAATGACCACATCAGTCGACCACCTCTCACCTACCCGACTCCCCGGCCAGAAGTGTGTGGTCGGTGTGCTCCATCACGGCTCTGGCGACCCCAATCGCATTCTTGATTCTCCTCAGGTTCGCAACAGCTCCTGCCTCCATTGTGTCACTGCACGGAGAGAAGCCACCTCATAAACACTTTTAAAGAGGCATGCAGTCAGTCGCTGACCTTTGTCATCCACAATAAACTGCAGGAGTGCAGAAGGCTAATGCAGCGCTTTCATCCCCCATCACCTCTCACGCCCTCCCACCGGAGAATTGCTGACCACTGACCACAACTGAATCTTCCAACATTATTCGCTGAGCAAATTTCCAAGACTATTGTTCCTGGTCTTAAAAGCATGGAACACCTGAGGCAGCGTTCTTATAAATGAACAAATTACCATCAAATATTTACCAGGGGAGAAAAAACTGCAGGTAATTTTGTGTAATTAACTTGTGAGTCTGAGCCAGACACAGCCAAAGTCAGAAATGATGCCCCACAGTTGTGATATTCATGCATAAACCAACTACTTTCAGCAAAGAATTCTCGTGAGTAAATATAACAAAGCCCTTTTAATCAACTCACGATGATCCAGGGCAAATTTAACTTTCAGGTCCGATGGTGTGATCATTAGCCTTCTGAATAAACACTGCTTTGTAAATAAACATGTTTCCTGAAAAACTTTGACGACTAATTGCATTGCTTCGACTTTTAAAATGAATAAAAGGTATGCTGTATTCTTATTCAAGTGTGTAAAAGCTGGCATTTAATGGTGACATTATACGTATAGTTCACATTAAAAAGCATTTGTGAACTGCAAATCTTAGAGCTTTGAATGCATACAAAACCTGACTGAAACTGAAATCTGACAAACTAATGTCCTTCACTCATCCAGCCAGTTATAATAACGCCCGCTTTGTTTATACAACAAGTCCCTTGAAGGTGGAGACTTCCGGGATTGATAACCCTTAATGCTTAACCCATAAATTCAATACATCTTGTAAATAATGCATCTTCCCAGTCTGGGATTAATAGAATCAATATCCATAAAAACAGACAGGCCTGGAATCACACCAAACCTAAATTAATTGTTGGTTTCAATTCCTATAGTACACTAATGATTAAAAAAAAAAGAAATCAGGAAGGGGGCACACCCTTTTTCACACTGTAAATACACCCACACAAATTTGAGTTTATAATTAAAAGGATTTGCTTGTAAAAAACTATTGAATATTGTTTTACAAAAAAGAAAATGATGCATCAACAACATTAAATGAACAGGTTTGCAGGCTTTTGGTTGTTGTATTATAAACTGTATATATTTTTTATTAATTCTACCGACACTTTCAAGGACATCTCTGGCTGCTTTTCATCTAGATTGTTCCGGCTCTCAGTTCACCTCACAATGCTCCAACAGGACTAAAAATACGTTCGCTTTCTGCAGCTGCCTGACATTTGGCTCCTGCCACAACTTCTGAAAGCGTAAATACGCAACAAGTTGTTCATTAAAGAGCTTTCAGATCCTAATTAGTACTTAATTGAAGAGAGACGAGCAGGGAAGGTCAACGCTTTATTATTTGATTATTGTTGACAGCAAATCGACAGCGAATGCACAAATCTAATTCAGTGACAGCTCCCGGGGTCTAATTGAGTGATCAAGATGACTAATTTTCAAAATATTTGTGGAAGCCATTTAAGTAAGCTTGTCTGTGAATGTGTGTGTGTGTCAGATGTTTTCATTTGCCGGAAAATGAATCCGTTTACCGTCAGTTTGAGGGTAAATTAATTTGTACTTGATATTAAACCAAAAGAAATAAACACTGCGGGGGGATCAATGTTTCTGGCTCAGCTGCTATACCTGGTGACCTCAGGTGACCTCTTACCAGGTAAACCAACAGTATGGAAGTAGATCAGTGCCATCAGAATGGAACATTCCAAATGTTGAAATTTTGATCGTCTTTAAGTTACCATTGTTAAGCTTTTTTAAACTAATAAAATAATTTCTATATTGAAAGGTTGATTTCTTTTTCTCGTAATAATTGTATTAACACATTCACATTTTTTTAAATTAAACATAAGAGTACATATTTCAATAATTAATAACTACATTTTCTAAATTAAATCATTTTAAATTTTCTAGCCTTATAAATTTAATATTAAAATATTGGTATAAAAGTGCCACCGGGCAATACCAAAAGAGTTCAGAGTAATGATGGTCTGATGAAGCTTCATGAAACAGTGTCATGTTGTTTAGAGGTCAGTAGGTGGCGCCATCACTTTAAAGATTATGTGATGTTTCGCTACAACAATTGTTTAAAACAAAGGCAAACAGTGCAGAGACGGCCATCTAGTGGACTCTGAAAATAATGACACTGCTTCATGAAGCTTCATCAGACCATCACGAGCTACTGTGCTTCTACGTCATCTTTGTGTCCAAGATTCACTGAAATTTTATGGATTTTGTATGAGTATAACACCCTGACAAGAAATTAAAAGAATATGAATTACTGGACTCCAAAGAGTCAGAACAAATTATTTTGTACTATGGGATGAGTCGCTCCAGCTTTTGACTGGGTTTAACTTTCTCCACAGTGACACATTAGATAAAAATGTAGTCACTAGCTGAATCATTTATAATAACTTGAGGGAAAAACAATATAATAATAATAATAATGGCCACGGTAATTAGACCTTTATATAACTTTTATTTTGTTCTGTTGAATATGCTTAATCTGTGCCTATGACAGCTTGCGTGACCAGATAAAAATTTATGCCAGTCAGTATATTACTGCTTTTAGTTTTAAAATTCTGTCTTTAAATGACAAACTATGATATTTCACAATAACAGTGACTGCTTCGCTTCCTCAACAAGGCTGCTCAGCAACCACTCATTCCTTCCTGGTTTCAAAACGTGTTTCACAACCGGATGCGAACAAAATATCTGCCACTCCCCTGACATAAATTGTCATTTCTGTATTTGTCTGGCCCTGATTAATTCAGATTATTGGACCTAATTGATGACCTTTAAATATTTCCGTCTGATACGTTACAGCCCTTATGCTTGAACCTTATGTTAATATTTTAAGTTTAGTCTTGTTTTCAATTTGTGAGAAAAAGTAATTTTGGTGAATATTTCTTCCGCTTTCCAAAATACACAGCCTACAGAAATAATAATTTGTAATGAAGTGCATTTACTTTTGATAATAATGATAATGTTTATTTTCTACTTAAATTATTGAATACATATCAATCAAAACACAACTAATTAGTAAAGGACATTTATTAATGGCTTAGATATGAATGTGAAATTATGCATGCAGTCAGAAACATACTTTCACTTTCTATGAAACACGGTGTATTCTGGGAATATGATCCATAGATTTCCAAGGAAAAACTCTCCAAATACTTTTTTTCTACCTTAACTTTGGCTGGAATGATCTCACAGTGAAGGTTACGTTATTAACAATTCACATTTACCGAAAGCTGGCAGGTCTGCTGACATTCGCCTAGCACAGTTGACTTTTTTTCCCCACTACCAGCTGCAGCGAGTTGAGCTCACTCCAAGTGGGGAACTGCGAAGGAGGCAGCGAGGGGGAGTGAGTTTTAAGTTGGGCAGCCTCTTTCTTCTCTGCTACTCGACAATAATTGGCTGAAACCGATACACCACACTGCTGCACGGTGTTGTCAATCATGTGTACTGCATGTTCACATGTCCCACCGAACTCACACGTCCACGGCTTTGTGAGTGTTTTAAACAGGCGAGTTCCACGCGCACATTTGGTTGTCAAGACTGCACACCTGCTGCACAAAAATACTAACAGGTTGGCAGGTGTGAATGTACCAGATAACATTGATAATAAAAAATCAAGGTGAGGATATCACAGCAAGTCTTTGCAGGTAACTGTAGTTAGTGTCTTACCCGTCCATGATCATGGCGTCCAGTGTTGTCTCTCCGCTTTCATCCGGGCTGCCTCCATACCCCACACTTCCATCACACTGCTCCGTCTGACAGCGAGCACAGCCTTTCTCCACGGCGTCCAACACCGAGCCACCGGATTTCAATGTGGTCCAAGCTGCAGGATTCGTGCAAAAGTGTGAGAGTTTGACGACCACAACAACTACTGACAAGTCAACTGGTTGAAGGTTTGACTTTTAATACTGAAATACATTCTTATATCCCCATTATTCTGACCATATAATAAAGTTGCAAAGTCAAGCTGTGTTTTGGAATTTTTCAGTACAGTACTAAACCAAAGTCGTATTTAATATTTAGTCAGACATTCTTCTCTCTGCTCTTGAATCTTCACACTTAAAATTCTTATTAGACAGAAATGCGGGACTCCTTATCACCAATAATAATAATAAAATGATGTTCCTTTAACAAAGAGTGTGGCCATTTACACAGATCTTGTGAGATCATACTGAAAAGATAAAATTGACAAAGAAAATAAACAGTTGTAAAAGCTCCTTTCATCATATTACAGTAATAATATTAGAACAGCCATGCTGAAGTTAATAGTTAGTTAGTTTTATTTTGTACATACTAAGCCTGCAGGTTCTTTGTATACATTTTCATTTTGATTAAACATGTCTGGGTTTAAGGTAGTGATGGTCTGATGAAGCTTCATGAAGCAGTGTCATGTTGTTTAGAGGTCGGTAGGTGGCGCCATCAGTTTAAAAAAGATACGATGTTTAGAACAGTTGTTCAATGGGCTCTGAAAATAATGAAACTGCTTCATGAAGCTTCATCAGACCATTACTAGTTTTAATAGCAACCTTATAATGCTTTTACTAAGACAGTTACCAATTGAATAGAACATTTTAACAAACCGTATTTATTTATCTTAAAAATAATTAATTAAAACCTCCTTGAATTACTAATCAAATAACCCTTTACATTTATTTTTATTTTTTTATAATTAAATTCATAATTTCATAGATTTTTTATTTTTATTCAATGAGTCACTCTTGTCTCCGTCCCTCACTCCAATCACTAGATATAACGTGGCCCCTCAGTATCATGAGCAGGACACTTGTGTGAGGTTAGGTTGGAACGGTAGAATGTGGTGACAAGTCACGCAGATTCTTAACAAACAGGCCAGAGACCACCATTTGTTAACTGATCCTACTCAAAAACCCAAAGGGGATGAAACTACCAACTGTCACTTGCTAAACTCTCAGACCATTACACCCGGTTCTGCCGAGCAATTCCAACAATTTATCCTTTTCTCATTCCGCCATCTCTAGATCCTGCCTGTCCACAGTGGGGATATTATTTGTGTGTATGCGAGTTCCCAGCTCTTCGGGTTGCAGCACAGAAGCACAGATTACTCTGCCATTGTCTGCTCTCCCCCAAAGGGATCAAGATCTCAGTGGACGGATCAATAGCATGCTCTACATTCAATATCTACCCACAGACTTCTTAACACATTTCATAGCAAGCTCTGGGAAAAGATAGATGCAATGTTGATAAATTAAAGATCTGGGATCGTGTTCCCTTTAATCATCGACTTCAGTTGCTCCTTAAAACACACTCTTCATCTTCTTCCCTCATGTGAGAACGAGTAACTGATGGGAAGCACTTGATAGACACTTGACAGGCAACTTTTGTAGATTCAATCTCAACATGGGCAACGGATGATCCAGTAGGAAATCAAAAATAAGCAGTGATGCAGACATGACTGATGTAAAGTCCAGAGAGCTCTACTTATTTTTAAGAACTTTGACGTTTTCTCAATTCACAAACAAAAGTTAGAGGAGTGAGAACTTAGATTACTGCAGCAAAAGGAAAGATTAACGGATAAATGGAAAAGTGACGAGTAATGATTATGTGCATGTGAAGATGTGGTTGATGACAAGGGGGCTTCAGTCGATTCAGTTGACTAGGCACTGATTCCATTAAAATGTTGGAACACCAATTAATAACGCATGAGATCGATGTGTGTGTATTGTTTGAGGGTAGAACAAGGTGAGCAAGCCTTGCCTTCCAAAACCAAGTACAGAACAATTTCAGATTTAAAACATCTCAAGAAAAGGATCTCGATAGAAACAAAGGGATCTGCCAGTTTGACACCCACGATGGAAAGGGCTTGAACTACACTACTTAATGTTGGAACGTAAACATCTGAATGGAGTTTTTCCCAGGATGTATGAACATGTTTGCCAGCTAATTTGAAAAATGTATACAGATTCAAACCTCAACTTAAACATATTCGGCTTAATAATATCCAATGGTTTTTATGTAGGTATGAGTGTATTAGCAGCTTCCTGGATACCAGCGTGTTTCACTTTTGGTCGCGCAAACTGAATAGCAGCCGGACACCCGTGTTGCCTGTTTAACTTCTTTTGGGGTAGTTAGTTGTTTCCTTCAAAACTATACAACAATACTGATACAATCTTATGAGGAATATCGAAGCTTTCGGATCGATAAAGTACCACGAATCTCTTGACAACAAATTATCACTCGACAAAATCCCTAAGAAAAACATCGAAGGCATTCAAAATATTAATTGGAATCCTTATAGTTATATATTTCATACATTTATCTACTAGACCGACAAAAATGTTTGACATTAATTGATTGCACATTGGGGTTTCTTTTATACACCAATAGCCTAACAACGTATAATCTGACTCACAAGTTGAGTTCAACAAGCCGTTTATACTGAAGAATCCATTCCGCCATTTTCATGAATGTTATCAATAAAAATACATCTTAACATTGCTTTATGTTTCCATTGCTGTAAATCTTACATATGGCGTGCTTGTTTAACCAAGGCTAATAATTTGCTTTATCTATGCAGATTTCGACATCCTTTTTTTTTTAAATGTTACGTTAAATAACTGATTCATTGTTTGACAAGCTTTCCAATGATACCAACCTTTTCAAAATCGGGAAAATATTAAGCAAGTTATGAAATTTTGAAAGTTGTGTTAATTAAAAAAAGTAAATAGCTAGAATATCAAACTCTGTATTAAGGAGTTTTAAAAGAAAGTCATGCAAATTCACCGTTTTATATAATGCATAACTTTCTTAATCTGTATCACAGATAAATGATACGTATATCCCTGAAATAGTATTAATATTACCTGTCTGATAAGATTGTTTTCATATAAATCAATTAATCTTAAAAAAAAAACATGCCTAACTTATAGTTTTTTTTTTAATACAACATCATTTCAAATGTTTATTAAAACATGTTCTAACTTGTGGATCATATTCTCATATTGTCTGAATAGGACTGATTATTAACATTTTTAAAGCCATACAGAAAACTTGCAACTGACAAGTTCATCTAAAAATTGTTTACTCAAAAAATCAAAAACTCATAGGAGGCACTGGACGTAAACAAACATGGCGGCATCTCACCTGCAGCGGTAGCGTTTCTGAATGACCAGGTATTGAGCACCAGAGGTAACGAGGCTGGTGCGACCGGGAGAACGAGTGTTAAAAGGTACACGTAGCGCAACATGTTGCCTCGGAAACGCACGAACTCGACTCTGGTGGCTGTTGTTTATTGTGCTTCGCTTTTACCAGCATTTCGTTGATAAAAACCTGCACCGATGAGGAAACTTTCAAATGAAACTTCCTGTTTGATCACATGACAAGAGAGTGGGCGGGGTTTCTTAAAGGGACAGTGTCAGTGTTTAAATGACAGTCCTGTCAATTAAACTCCCAATATTTTTCCTTTTATATTCAACAAACTCACTGGACACCATAGAAATAACCTAGAGGTCGTAAAAATAAACAGTTTCATCTTTAACTTTAAAATTACTTAATGCGATATTGGGCTACAGACAGGTAATGCTGATAAATGACTGTGTCAAAAAAAACAACACTATCTGTTTTGTGCAAAGTAAGGTAAGGTAACACTTTATTGATTGTTTTTTTTTCCAATAGCCAATACATACAGCAATTTTTTTATAAAAAATAAAAAATAAATCAAAATAAAATAAGAACAAGAACATAAAGAGAAAGAACAAGATGACACAATCTAAGTCTAAAGATAAAGACAAAGAACATAGATCAAAGAAAAACAACAAAGATAAAGGATACAAAGACTAACATAGAACAGAACATCCAGATACTTTCACTCCACTCCTGCCCCATACATACAGTGTATGTGTAATGTGTAACACTTGTGATCAGTTAAGTTAAAGGTGCTAGGAAAAGAATAACTATTGAAAAGATAACACCTTTTAAATAAAATACATTTTAAACATATTCAAGCAGATATAATTAATTTAATGATAATAACAAGCTTGTGTATAGTTGGAAACTCTAATAATATGACTGATTGGGATATTCTTATTGTGCTTTCTATGAAGAGTTTTTTTTTATGAATATCAATTATCCAATGCTTATTCAAACATTCAAGAAGCTACAAAATGTTGCAGTCTTTTGAAAAACAAAGTGAGTCATGCACTTTAATCATAATATATCCAGACTTGCACCAGAGCGACACTCAGGACTGACACTTTCATTGACGCCACAGTGCTCTGACTTAACCGGATCAGGCTGAGAGCAGAGACCTGTCTGTGCTGTTGGCAGCTTGGGGAGTTTGTTCGCTGCACAGATGCTTGAGACAGTCTGTTGATGCTTGGCAAATGTCACAAAGCTGACTAAGCAGCTTTTGTCACTTGTGTTTCATGTCTTCTTTCAACTTTTACTAAGACTTCATACAGTATTAAATTGTTTTCGATAAGTCTGTGTACCTAAAGTCTGGGTGACTTTAAGAGCAAGATTACTGTTGCAGCCTCTGACTGCAAAAATGTTCATTGTTATCTTTATCGATCCACAGAACCACATCTTGATCATTTACACCCTGCTGCAGCGCATTGAACTAAATACTATTGTCTGAGGGAATTTCTTAATTGCTCTCTGCAAAGCAATAGGGTATCATTGTTCTCTGTTCTCTGTTCACTGGCTCTCCAAGGACTGGAATGAAAGAATTTGAAAAGTAAAAGTTTCTCAGTGAAACCACAGATCTATATGACAGACTCAGCCCTCCAAATCATGTTCAAGTCCAATATTGTTTAGGAATTAAATCACATAAAATCTTAATATTCATATACAGGAGCTTTGATTACATACCTAATATTGAAGAGAAGAGAACAAAATGTCCCAAATTTACAGTGAAATAACACAAAAGTCCATCTGAAAGCAGCATGAAGCCTGGTCTTGACAAGGAAGATCCTTTAGATGTTGACGTTGAGACCCCTGCTATACATTCTCAACCTCTACTCTAATTTATTAAGATATATTTTCTAGAATAGGCTCACTGCTGCTTAGCTAAGGAAGGCCTTATCTAGCATCTAAGGCATTTAAAATATGTATGCTATGTATAAAATTACATTGTGATTTTTCTTTATTACTGGTATATTTAAACAAATTGTAGTGTGTTTGTTCAATCTGGGCTAGATTTTCTCTTTTCATAGTTTTAAAATAAATAACATCATCATTTTTTACATAATGAAACATCTTTTTCATTTTACAATTTCTTTGGTTAGCAAGCTTTGGAATGGTAAGAAACCTTTTAAAATCTGGTAAATATTGAGAATGTTATCTGGCTCATCAGGGCTTTGATTGAAACAAAAGTTGAGAAAGTGTCATTTGGTGTTTGTGTGCACTGCTGTGTACAGAAAATAGTAAATACTTGAAAGTGTAATGGTTTTTCACAGAGGAGTTCAGGTTGATTCATCTCAGGTTTCAACCAAGAAAATGGCTAAAATAACCAATCAAACCAGACCAATTCATGGTTCCCCTAGCTAGTGATGGGCTGGTGAAGCTTCATGTTGTTTAGAGGTCAGAATGTGGCACCATCTGTTTAAAATATGTGATATTTAATTAAAGCAGCTGTTTAAAAAAAATCAAAAGAGTGCAAAGGGCTTAAAAGGAATGACACTGCTTCATGAAACTTCATCAAACCATCACTAACCTTGGCAATAAGGCCCAAAGGAAGCCGATGATGGTAACACGGCGCTTGTAATCCATGCGTTTGTGTCTTCTGTCTTCTCGTTTATACTATTGTAACAGTTTATTTTTTCTGTCTCAACAAGAAGAAGCTGTCTCACCTGCAGTTAATACAAAACTCTGCAGCAAGAATTCTGACCTGCTCTAGTAGAAGAACTCACATTTACCTGATCCTTAAAACTCTTCACTGGCTGCCAGTTTCTTTTAGAATTATCAATTTTAAATTTCTGGTTCTTACTTTCAGATCTATTCATGGTCAGGCTCCTCCTTACATCAGTGATCTGATCCAGCCTTACACTCCAGCTTGGGCTCTTAGGTCTGTGGATCAGAATCTACTGATGGTACTTGAACACGCTTTCGGACAAGAGGAAGGAAATCCTTCCAGGCTGTTGCTCCTAAGCTTTGGAACGATCTTCATCTCCCTCTGTGTTTGATGATCTACAGACTCCTTCAAAAAACATCTCAAGACATTCTTAGTTTTCAAGTTTTTCTCAATGTCTCGTTAATTAAGCCTATATGATATGTTTCCTGAGTGTCATTAAGTTCTCGCCTAATAGAATACTGCCAATTAAATAAATAATATGTGCTGCTCAATCACTCACTCTTTCATTCCATTCACTGAGGAAATAATTAGCTTGTGAAAGAAAGAACAAATGATGAATGTTAACCTTTCGTTTTAATGGTCTGGATTTTGATTACAAGTCACACATCATACTAAAATCTCCCTGGAGATCAGCTGTGATGTAAAGTCATCAGTCTATTGTCATCTTTATTAATTTCAAGGTATAAATCTCCGCGTCCTATTAGACCTTCTCTGCTTCTATGTACCCTCTGGGAAGAAGCCATTCTTTGTGACTGAGCGAAGGAAACAAGCTGAGGTGAAAACTTTTGGCACACTCTGCGAGGCCCACCATATGTCTCCACGTCCACACTACAGATACCTCATGCTGGGCCAGGCCTTTTTTTTCTTTTATCCACCTGGAATAACATATAGCGGAAGAGGATGTAAAGTGACGCTGTGAGGGCTTGATAGAAATGGATGCTCTCATTTCGTACCAAACAAGAACAAAGACGGTTCTGGGCACAGAGTCTGACAATATAGTGTAACCTTGAGAGGTGGATGCCAACGGAGTACCCCCTCCTACATTATTCATGTAAAAAAAATACAATTTTCACTAATATTTTATTCATTGCTTTTTCCTTAAACAATGAGACGTCCCGGCGTGATACCAACAGAGGAATCTGAGGGCGAGGGGATAGATGAGAGATGGTGGGAGTGTTATTACTTTCACCTGTGTTATTGATTGGAATTAAAGAACAGCAAAAGAATACCTCCTTAATAATAACTTCATCAATCACAATGTCCTCTCGAGATGTTTCACAGGAACTTGTAGAGGGCAAAATCACAGAGCCAGGGGAAGGCCATAGAAAAATCATTGAATATGATGTCTCACTTCTGCCGAAAAACAAAACTCTTCCTCCAGTTACAACAAAATACAAACTCACAACACCGGATGGCAGCTGTAGTCAATTAAATGTAAATTAAACTTTATGTAGAGTAACCTTCTGGTAGATAGTCAGAGGAAAAGTAGCTGAATTGCAGCGATGTTAAGGCGAATTTATAGTTCTAGAAAATAAGTACACCATCATAATGCTCTCGGTGATAATCTTATAATAGCAAAATAGCATTATGAATAATCATAGAGGGGGTTAGAAGGCAGTCACTCCAGCACATATGGGTCATTTTTCTTCACTTTTAAAGCAAGTAGGTAAGTATGTTATTAATAGTTATTTCTAAATTGCATTTCTAGACCAGGGTCACAAAGTGCTTGAACATTCAAAATCAAAACATGTTTAAAATACGTACAAATTTAAAAACTCAAGACACGTAAGACAAACACAGGAGTCCCAGAAAATGAGGGAAAAGCCTGCACAAACAAAAAGGTCATTAGATGTTTCTTGAAGGAGTCAGTAGATTCCATCAAACGCAGAGGGAGAGGAAGATCGTTGAAGTCATTTATCTTATGTTTGCAAAGTCCTCCACAGAATTAGGACCCAAATATATTAGGCAAAAATCTTATTTTTTGTCACTGAGTTTAATTCCTTTTATTGTTGGTGTTTTTGTCTCACGTTACTTTTGTGTCACAATGGATGTTTCAATTTCATAATTAATATATATCTTTAATTTTAAGTCATTTTCCAAAGTCCTGCAAATAATTAGAACCTTATATATTAAAATCATGCCCTTGACGCTTTAACAGGTTTTTTTTAAAACCCTATCATAACATTTTCTTTTTAATATTAATAGTAAAAGTACAAGTAAGAATAATCATCAGAAAGATTGTAGAGGATTCATTCTATGAAACCGGTGCCATTGTCTCGAGCGCATTTGTTTAAAAATGTCATTGAGAATATAAATCTATTAAGGAAGATTTCCAAGGATGTTTTCGATGCTGGCAAACTCCTGCACAGAATTAGAACCTGATATATGAAGGCAGAATTATTTCAATTTGACAGAGTCAAGTTTATTCTTGTATTTATCTGGTGACTTTAATGCTTAAATATATAAATATAAAAACATTATACTATCTATATAGATGCTGCTCGCTGCTTTCACCCCGTAACATTTCAAAAGAGTTAAAAATATATATCTATGTTTCAAATGGATTGTTCTTGTCCGTTGGGGGTGGTAAAGATGAATTAATTTTCTTTATTAAAAATGACCACCGACGGATAAATCAATATAGTTCAAATATTTTTGTCTGATAAGGGACTTATACTAGAAGGTCACATGTGTTTGATGTGACAAGAGTGATGGCCTTATACTAGATTTCTTTCTTTTCTTTTCTTTTGACTTTGAAGACTTAGAAACATTAGCAGGAAGGAGACAAACAGCATCAGTATCAAAATATGAACACTCACTGCCATGCAAGCCATCTCTTTTGTATTACATTTGTGAGAAGCGTTCCCTATAAAGACCAGGATCTGAGGCTAGGCCAGGACTTGTATTCCCCCACTTGACATGACAAATGGTGAGTGCATTGGTCATTAAAAGCTTTTGGCTGAATACTCGCTGTATTTGATGCGTATGAAGGACTCATGGGAGCAATTGAACCCGACTGTTAGGGTCTCACGAAAATGGTCAAGTACAAGACCAGGGGGTGTGTGATGGATGTAAGGATTACATGTATTGTTGTATGTGGCAGGATGGGGTTAAGGGGTTTGTTTCCCAGAGGTGTGGAACTATGCTGAGCCATTGTCACAAGGTCGAGTGCACTCACTGACTTCTATGAAAAATTAATCACCTTGTTTGTGTGGAAATCTGTTTTCAGCTTGATCCCCTGTCAGGTTCGGAATTTCACTTAGGGATGTGAACTTAGACAGAGAAGAGACATAAGAGATCAGATCAACAATTCTAGTTGCAAAGAGAGTTTACAACAAAACCTTCTCATCGAATGTCCCATTTTAACTCTAAAGTAAGAACTGTTACGGTCACAACTTACAGTCCTTTGAAGGTTGATTGATTATCCAAGAGGCGAGTACAACGTTGAAACTGGAAGAAAAAACACAATGGAATAAATTACAGCTGATCTTCAATGAAGCATACAAAGGTTAGTTTATTTCTCCTAAAGTCTTATCTTAGTAAAGAAGGTACATGTCATTCACAAGATTCTCACACATTTAGTTTTCAACTGAGATCAAACATTGTTTGAAGACATAAGGAAATGTAAATCATTGTGGTTGATTACATTTAATAACACTCACATAATTATCCATCATCCATCAATGGCCAGTTCTAGTGATATTACTTTTAATATTAAAAAGAAACACCTGCTCGAAGTAATGCTCATAGGTGTTTTAGAATTTTAGTATAATTGCATTGCATACGCATAAAACATTCAAAATAAACCCCCATGTTTTTGTATTATAAGTCACATGTGAAGTTTATTTATTATTTGGTAGATTTTAGCAGAAAGAGAAACAATCATTTGACATAGTTGGTAACATTAAAACCTGTAGAAATATGATAACATGATAAACAGCTTCAAAACAATTTGACAAAATAACCAACACTGGTAACAGTAGTGATGTGCTGATGAAGCTTTATGAATCAGTGTGATGTTGCTTTAAGGTCAGTAGGTGGCGCCATCAGTTTGAAAACAATGTGATGTTTCATTAGAACAGTTGTTCAAAACTAAGGAAAATAGTGCAGAGACCATCACTAGTTAACAGGTATTAACATATACATATCATTTGTTTCTGAAGTAAAATACGATATCATGGCATCAAGGATTTACTTTGGAACTACTACTACTGTTGTAATAAAAACAGAAAAAATAATGATCAGGGGACGTAAATGCAGTATTTTTGAAAGTGATAATCAAATAAGCACTTTTTATAGCACTCGTTCTACAGAGATAAGTTATAATTTAGTTATTTATCAGTCACAACAACTTAATTATCCATCATCTGAGTAATAACTATTTGTATATGTAATTTCATTTATATGACGTGGTAATTCTAGCTTGAGAACCAGTTTGACAAATAATCAAACCATGTTTAGGATTAATAAATATACTCAGATGGGAGCGTCTGTCCATGCTGTCTCCTGGCTCATGCCATCCTTCCATCCACACAGGCATACAGATTTAAGAAGGCAATTAATGTTTTGTGTCAAACTATGTCAGGAAAGTAGCACAAGTAACATTTAGTTGGTCTTCTGATAAAAATAAGTTTTTCTTTTCTTCAGCGCTATCAATCTTTCATTCTTGCTATTGCAGCACTCAGCATCACTTCTCTTGATCTTGTGAAAGCTGGTAAAAAAAAAAGAAGCTACAGAAATCCAGAGATTTTCCAATTAATCTGAATGCCAGGGAGGCAATTAGGCTCGATTTAAGGTCTTTGGCTGTGTCCAGAGCAGATGGTGGGCAGCTTTTGTCCAGAGACCTGACATTGCAACGCAAATGCAAATGAACCTCAGATGAATGCATTGACAGGTTTCTTAAAGGACTTCACAAGTGTTACACAGGCCCAAATGCCAGCCAGGTGAGCACAATGCCAGCTGCCAGGTTAAAAAGAAGTGCAACTTAATTGATTTAGAACTCGGCAGTATAAAATAGTTTTCTTCCAACCCCCAATTGGATTTGTGTCTTAGAGTTTTCAAAGGTTTTTTGTCTTTTTCCATCCATACTTTCTCTTTTTCTGTCTGCGGGGGTCCTGCTTTTTGTTGTAGAATATATTTATTTTAAATTTGAGTTTTCTGTTTGGATGCTTTCTTCTATTATTAAGCTGACTGCTTTCAACATTTAATCTGCTCTTAGGGGTTGTTTTTAAACATTGTTGTCTGCTTTTTGTACGTTTCAACAATTTATTTAGGGAGTTTTGTTGTATTTCAGCCTGGGTATTATATCTACTACTTCAGATTTTTTAGGATAATATTATATTCATTATATTGTATTTCCTATACACAATTTCTAACCCACAAAAAATAGATTTTCTTAGATTAATGTCTTTGTTAAATAGCATGCACTACATAGAAGTCTGCACATGTAATACACCAGGACTGTGTGAATTTAAAACACAGACTTCAGAACCTTTAACGAAGATACTCACATTTGCAATGTCTGCAAGAACTGATGGTCTGATGAAGCTTCATGAAGTAGTGTCATTATTTTTAGATTCCACTAGATGGGGGTCTCTGCACTATTTTCCTTTGTTCTGAAGGCGCCACCTTCTGACCTCTAAACATCATGACTCTGCTTCATGAAGCTTCATCAGACATCACTATCTGCAGGTACCTTTGTTACTTCCTAAATAAAGATAGAGTTTCCTTGTGCAAAGGTTTGAAAACGCAGGTGGGTGGTAGATATATTAACTTGAATAAACAATAAATAATAACACATGTATTACCACAATGACTTGGACATTAATTGGGGTTCATAGACTAGTGCAGACTCAACAACTCTACAACATCATGCTGCCACCACCGTGTTTCACAGTTGTGCTGGTCTAGCAGACCAGCTCTCCCGCAGTCGAATTTTGAACTTCCTCACACCACAGCACATGTCACCAAAAGTAAAGCTCTGTGTCCCCATTTCCATTTGCAAACTGTCATCCTTTGGACACTACCTCCTGGGTGACTGGTCTTATGGCCCGTGTCACTGCAGGACACATGACTCACTCCTGGCAGCCTCAGTCTTCTCAAGCACTTTTGTTTTTGGGTTGAAACATTATATTAAGTTTATATTATATAGTATATATATTATATATTATTTTTACAATCAGATGCAGGACCAAACTGAGCGCTATGCTGGCCTCTCCGCTAGGATGGGTACATTTGTGAATAATTGTTTGAACAGATGAATTTTGCACCTTCGAGCATTTGAAAATTGTGTTAAAGACTGAACCAGATTAGCATAGATCCACAAGTTTCTGTTGAATTTTCCCTGATGCACATCATGACATGTGTAATCTAATTTAATTCCAGATAGTTTTATTTGAATAGTTATGGTTGAGTTTATGCTTAAAGTGTTGCTTTGTTTGTTCTGTTACGTACGAGTGCATTTTTCCTTCGTTCGTACAAGTTGGATCATGTTATCAAAAAAAATCCTTTTAACAAAATTATCCCAAGCCCCAAGAAAAAGGGTTCCATTTGGGCCATCCAGATAACTTCTTAAAAAACAAACAAACAAATAATAATTTAACTTCTACTTCTTTTAATGTTCTTTTAAAGACCAGTGGTGCCCAAACCCTGGTCTGAGGACCGTTAGACATTTGTTACCAGGCTGCAAAAAAAAACAAAAACGTTTTATTTATTATTACTGCAAAAAAGGTGATTTATTAAGTAACAGAAAATATTTTCTGTTACTAAATAAACACAACCATTTTTACAGTTCCATATAAATGATGCTTAAACACAAACATGCTAACACATTGGAACATTGGTACTAAAAGCTATGAGACACACACGAACAAGAAACCATCATCATCATACAATCAAATAAACATAGATGTAAATAAACAAACATCTTGCTGTAACCAAATCTGAGTTTTTGCTGATTCAGCTGTAGTATTTTTGCAGGTCATCCTATTGTATCTTTATTTTTCTCTATCTAAACGTCGGCCTGTGAATATAATCCTGACATTAAACCGATCCGTGGTACAAGAAATGGTGATGGGACCCCTGAAATAGATGATTTTTTTACATTCAATCTCATTAGTATAATGAAGTGAAGCTTACTGCCATCTTATTGGATAACATCAGGAGGTGAAACAATCACCAACATCTGTCTCTTTTAAGAATCGGACTTGGTTTATGGAGCCATGGTAAAGACAAAGCTACAGTACAGGCCAAAAGTTTGAACTCACCTTCGCATCCAATGATTTTTCTTTGTTTAGCTGATTATTTACAGATTAGATTCTCGCTGAATGTATCACAACTATGGATGAACACATATGCAAAATATGTAAAACAAAAAGTGTGAAAAAACTGAAAACGTTTCTTATATTCTAGTTTCTTCTTCTATGCAGTCTTTTTGGCTTTATTTTAATTACTTTCAAAAGTAGTCACCTGAAATTCTTTTACTTCACATGTGTGTCTTTTCAGGGTTACTTTTTGTAGTTTTTTCCTTATTATTCCTTACTTTAAGCTAGGTTTGGAACCATTCATTGTGTTGTGCAGACATCAAGTTGATTCAGCCCTATTGGACCTCATTTATTTATTTTATGGAAAGAACCAATAAGCTAAGTAAATAGAAATGAGTAAGTAAGTAAGTAAGTAAGTAATATTTATTTATATAGCGCTTTTCCAGATCAGGGTCACAAAGCGCTTTAACAATCAAAACAATACTCAAAAAAGTATATACTTTAAAGATCAAGATAATACTGAGAACAACACAGGAGTTCCAGAAAATCAAGGAAAAGCCTGAACAAATAGAAACGTCTTAAGATGTTTCTTAAAGGAGTCAGTAGATCCATCAAGCGCGAAGAGAGAGGAAGATCGTTCCAAAGCTTAGGAGCAACAGCCTGAAAAGATTTCTCTCCTCTGGTCCTGAACCGTGTGCGTGGAACCATAAGTAGATGCTGATCCACAGACCTCAGAGCCCGAGCTGGGGTGTAAGGCTGGATCAGATCAGTGATGTAAGGAGGAGCCTGACCATGAATAGCTCTGAAAGTAAGAACCAGAATTTTAAAATTGATCCTGAAAGAAACTGGAAGCCAGTGAAGAGTTTTAAGGTTCGGAGAAATGTGAGTTCTTCTACTAGAGCGGGTCAGAATTCTCGCTGCAGAGTTCTGAATCAACTGCAGGCGAGACAGCTCCTTCTTGTTAAGACATGAAAACAAACTGTTACAATAGTCCAGACGAGAAGAAACAAACGCATGGATTAAAAGCTCCAGATCAACTGACAACATTTTTTAGAGATTTTTCTCAGTTGAAGGAAACAGTTTCTGGTCAGTTTTCTGCAGTGTCGAACAAGAGACATGTCTTTATCAAATACAACACCCAGGTTTCTCAGGCTCAGTTTGACAGACTGACCTAAGTCACCCAAGTACTGACTCAACCCTGGAATCTTATCATCAGGAGCAATCACAAGAGTTTTAGTTTTGTCCACATATAGCTGAAAAGTGTTTTCACTCAGCCATTGTTTGATTTCTAGCAAACAATTGACTAAGCTGTTCAGCCTTTGGGGCTCAGTTGGATCAAAAGAGCAGTAGAGCTGGATGTCATCAGGAAAAATGTGATAAGAAACATCTGGAGTGACCATCATTACCCTAAGAAATTAAGATTAAAAACGTTAAATGACCCCGGAAGGTGTGTCCGAACTGTTACTGCACTGTACTGTATGTATTTTAGTTTGGAGGTTGAGGGGCAAATTGACCAATCACAGTTACGTTTTGTGGTCCAAAATCACCAGAGCCCACAGCCTTCTTAAAGTCTGATCAACATCATTTCAGAACTGGTTACAGACAGAATTTAAATGGTAGAGAACAAGAGTAAGGCAGAATTTGGCCATAAAATAATACAAATGGAAGACCAAAGAAATGACAAGAAAAAGCAAAATATTGGAAAGACATTTCAAGGCAGACAATGATCGGCACTAACCTGTCGATGACTGGCTGTAAGGCAACTAACAGGCTATGCTGCTGGAATCTTTTTTGACAAGACATCCCCCTGGGTCATCTGAAAGCCTTACAAATCTGAGTCAGCCCAGCGGCATAAAGATTCTGTGGCACATATGTGTCAGTTTGAAGATTTTGGCTTTTAAGACTTCCACTTCATCTGTGTAGCCAAATGATCTCCAGTTTTCTGATATTTACGTTTAATAGGTTTCTGCGGAGACTTTTCTTGATTTTTGTTTTTGCAGTGATGGTTGAGGATAAGGCTCAGCTGTGAAGCTCCATGAATGATGAATTGCCTTTTCAAACGACTTCGACAACAATCAAACAGCGACACTTATATTTGCTGGCGTCACCTGGTGTCTTTGTTTAGCATATTGTCTAAAAGCTTGTGGTGTTAAATAGATAATACGTATCGCAGTCAACTCTAGATTTTCAGCATTTGATAATGTCGGATCCCGAGATCATGTTAGCAAATCTCCATCCTAAGTCAGCCGGCTAGGAAGCTTCTGGAGCTTAAATACAGCTGTACTGTCAGAAAAGTGTGTGCCTCCTGCGATGTTGGATTTTCGGAAATCAATGCTCGCTTTTTCATTTAGTTAAGGCTTGCTGAACAGCCTGTCAGACATGCTGGATTAAAGTTACAACAGTCAGACTACGAACTGCAGCGGAAAGACGCGGCACGGTCAGATGTCATGTCTGCTCCGCAGCAGTTGCACACAGAAGATAAGTTCCACGGCAGAGAAAGTGTGCAGAGAGTGTTCGTTTATAGCGTAAAACAGCTGTTTGTGTGGGTGGACGTTAAAAAAAAAAGGCACAGCAAAAATATAACTTGCTCTGGCACACTTTAGGAATTAATTTAAGTTGTAAATGTAAGGGAGGTTACTAGCAAATGTTCAAACTTTCAGATGATAGATTATTATAAATCTTATTCAATATATAAAATAGTTTTAACCACTAATATGTGAATAAGTCAGGAGAAATGGGTTTTCACATTAGTTTCCCTTTAACTGTTTTTAAAGGAATTTTCAAATGTATAATATTATCTTTGTTTTTACCTTTGGAGGATTGGTAATTAGAAAGAGTTTAAAAGTAAACCAGTACAAATTGTAAATTGATTTTCAATTTTAAAGATATAAAAATGTTTCGCTATACAAATAGATTAACTATTTCATATTAAAATCTTAATGCAGTAAAGTGTATTGTGAGTTTTTCATACCGTAATCAAAGTATGAAGATTTCAATAGTATTGCCATTTTGGGGGAGATTAACAATCTTAGTAGTTTGTTTATGTTTTCTTTAGGTTTATTAAACGGCATTAAAGGTGTGGATAGTCTGAAAATTGAACAACACTGTCTCAAATGTATGCCTATTCGAATTATATTTAAGAAGAAACTTGATTAAAACATCATAAAATATCATGTTTAATTTATTCAACAGTTATTTTCATGACTCAAGCACCATTAAATAATACTTCAGTGTGGTACTGTGTTGTCCTGGGTGGCTTTATCTGCATGTGTTCCTCTTACATGTTCAATTTTCTAAATTTAAATTCTTAAATCAAGCGCAATCCGTAGCTCAGTTCCCCATTTCAATATTAATGACTATGGAAATATCTTGTAACTGGAATAAGGGAACTTATTCACCTTGTTAGTGTGAAATAAATAAATCGGTGTGCTTCTAGTTCGGTGTTTTTCTAGACTGCAGTGGAATGAGTCTGTAGTTCAACAAACCAAAAGAAATGAGGAACATTTAGTGGAGGATCTCAAGTTTCCCCACTATCTTCTCAAGGGCTTATCCGCTCATCAGAATCGTTGCTTTGCTGCTTGTTTTTGCCGTCAGCATGGATGAATGTAAACATCTGTACAGAATTAATATGCACTCGGCAGCCTGCAGGTCTATTAAAGTGGCTCTGCAGCGGGAGAGATTGTTTAGTGAAGAGAAAGTGACAGTTCACTGCTCATCAGAGGCTTCAGTGATTTAGTCAAGTCAATTGCTGTGAAATTTTAAACACACACTCCTCTTCTGTTCTGACTTGCCTCACTGTCCATCCAATCAAGCATTGCTTGTGCCTCCTCTGCTGTTGTGCTGCAACCACCAGCGACACACTCACCTGACCTCAGATAAGCGGTAGGAAATGGACCGGACGGACACATTGAAAAGTAATGAGGCGACATCCCTTCGGACCTAATCACTGCTGCGTCTAAACAAAACTTCTAGCCTGTTTCCAGGTGCCGAGGTGAATCGTGTGAAGCGGGACTTTCATTTCTTTCTTTAATACGTTTTTTTTTTATCTCTTTTACACTCAACCTAATATGAAGTATTTATCCAATATAATAAAATCAGTAATTATGATCTAGATGCCACCGTTGACAGCAGCCATTAACAATCATCTTAAGTGATGTCAAAGAAACTATTGAGCACAAAAATCTCGCTTAGCTATTGAGGAAAATGTACATTTTGGAATAAAAGGCAAAACCGAAGTACCTTCATACTTCAAACCTGATGTTTTAAGGGGATCTTGAATGTCTTGTTTGGCAACATTATGATGAGCCAAATTACCTCCACATTTGAATGTCAAAACAAAGTGAGCATTATAATCTCTTACTTTACGCTTTTCTGAGCGGACAAATATCGAACGTGCGAGCTTTCAGGTCTCTTGATAGAAATAATTGAAGTGTATTTGTAGGCAGATTACTTTCTCTTTCCCAAGATGGTGAGATGTTACAGCCTTTATTGATTTCGGTGAGTGTTAGAATGACAACAGGATAGTTGCCTGTATACTAATAAGAGGGCTTATGATGGTTAGTCAATGTTGCAGCCATTCATTCTGCTCTTGGCATAAACTGTATACAATATGGACATAGTATTTTTGAAGTCGCCTGTCAGTTATTGAACCACGGTTTTGAAGAAAAATTGAGGGCATGGCCATCTTGGCAATAAAGTCTCCTGTCAAGTAGTCCGAGCAGAATTATGATTGGACAATAAAAACCTTGGCCAGTTGTTAGGCTTTGGTGGCACAGAATCAAAAGGGAAATGTTGGAAAAACTAAATTCACCAACGTACAGTGTGTGCTGATAAGGCAAATAGTGTTTAAGACCCAAGTTTTTAAACAGGCTCTAAATATTTTTTAATACAATTTTGGCTGGTTGTGTATGTCACTTCCAGTCTTTCTACAGCCAGCCCCAAGTGGACACTCAATGAACTGCAGCTTTTATCACATTGGCTTTACGCTTCAAAACAGGATGTTGCCCCACGTTTGTGACCCCTGACCCTCCTGGATTCTTTCCATAAAATGAATGATAAGGTTTTCCATTAGGGCTGAATCAACCTGACTTCTGTACAACACACTAATGCTCTCAACTCCAAATAATAGGGCAAAAAGTAACCCTTAAAAAAGGCACACCGTGAAGTAAAAACCATTTCATGTGACTATGTTTTGAAGGTCATAAAAAGAATGACTTACAGTAAGTCTGCATAGCACTCTTCAGGGAAAAGGGTGCTACTTTGAAGAAACTAGAATATAGGAAAAGTTTTCAGTTATTTCACACTTATTTTTGTAAAGTACATAACTCTGCATCTGTTTATTCTGTAGTTGTGATGTATTCAGTGAGAAAGGTTTACGTAAGAAATCATGAAAAGCATTGAACAAGAAGCTGTTTCCAAACTTTTGGCCTGTATATTTCTAGATTGATTTATTGGATTTGCAGACATTCACAGAAAGGCCCAAAGTTCAATTTATGCATCCAGTTTCTAATGTGCTTACGTTTCCTCTCTTTGAGCACGTGTTCATAACAAGTCTGAAATCAAGTTAATGATTCATTAGCTTTAAAGTTAAATGAATCAGTTTAAATCTGCTGCAACTTTAATTGGTTCTTAAGTTAAGTTGAAAGACGCAGGTAGTTTTGAACCGTTTTGAGAGACAAAGATCATGAAGATCTTACAGCTTTAATTGTTGCACATGAGACGTGACAAATCCAAGATGGTGTTAATGTTGCTGCATTTCACTTAAGTCTTTCAGCACGCTGAGGGGAGTGCTCTTGTTTAAGACTGTTGAGCAGGCAGACAACATAAAGATTAATGACTCAGATGGTCCATCAAATATGCTCTCGTGGAGCTGGAATACCATGGGTTTCAACAGACGAGGCCATTCTGACACAAAGAGGTTGGACTATCTTTGAGAAGATGCTGCTTATACTATTAACTCTCTCCGACCCTTCTTTTGTGATCAGCTTCTTCTCCTCGGCAACATCAGCGATCGGTCTATCACAATGTAATTGTCTGTCTGATCCAGTGGATGGGGCTGAAGCATTGAACACTCCGTGGTTTTGTAACCACACAGCTCTTGTCCTCAGCTCACAGTGAGTGACTGGCGACCACTTCTCCAACACATAAATGAGGCCCAGCGTCCATATCCTGTTTATAGTTCAAATGAAATTGTAATTCTTTCAAGAAAACACTCTCTTTGTGGCAAAGTAATTCAGACCTTAACTTATTCCTCATGATCAAAAGGTGCACCAATTTCAATAAATGATGAAGCATTAAAATGTCTTTATGCTTTATTGAAGAAACAGAATAATCAAATAGATGCCATTATCTTATTCACCCCCTGTTGCCTGAGAAGGCCTGATAAGAAGTATCTGAAGAGAAGTATCTTCGCCGTGTGAAGACGGATTCAAATTGTTTGATGGAGTTACTGATTATGGCTTTTTTGTTTATTTTTAACTCGGCTGTGTTGCTACGCGACAGCCGAGTTGGGAGTAATGATGACTCCAGTTGATTTGGTTCAGATGCCACTGTGTCTGATGAAAAGGATTAAACGATTTCAGACTCTGCGGTACAGGAAGTCACACGGCTGGTTCTGCTGCTGGCAATCAAGGCTGCGATAGGAAAATATAACTTTCCTCAGAATAAACTTTTTGAAGTGAGCAAACCGCACAAACACCGATTCTCTGCTCTACAATCTGTAGATGAAGTCCTGGACCACTTCTTTTTTAGTATTCTAAACACACACACATGCACGTAGACGTAGACATGAAGTTGAGGTAATACCTAAGGTTGTATGAGTAAAAGAAGAAAAAAAATATTATTTTACAGTTCATATTAAGTTCCTTTTTTCCATTTTGATCACAGAACAAAACAAAAACAATCAATAAAACAAATCAAAAATTCACAAAACACAGCACAAAACAAATAAAACAGATTACAAATATACCAAACTAACAGCCGCTAAAACCTTTTAACAAATTCACAAAAAGATTTATTTTTATTTATTGTGTGTTTTGTGAATCGATCAAATTGTTATTTTTTTTCTTTACTTAAATAAAGAAAATATCAAAAAGCTTCTGGAAAAAGAAAATCAAAACAGTCACAAAAGGTTAAAGTTTAAATTTTTCAATCAAAGTTTTATCACCTTGTTGCTTCTCCCCGTCCAACTGCATTGTACAACATTTGCTGCTCGTAGAATAAACAGTCCCCATTGAGATTCTGCCGGTGAATGAAGGGGTGACTCAGTCCAGTACTTTTGATATTGAAGATATATAATAGCTCTTGTACAAAATGCTGATTTAATATTATTCCTTCTGTCAGATTAAACTAAATGAAATGTACATAATGGCCAGTTCATTACCAATACTTTCTTAACAATTCTGTCTTTTGTTAGAAAACGAGGTTTAACATATGTTTAAAGGCCTTTAAGTGTGTCTTAAATTGATCTTTGACCTCTTTTGTACTCATCAGTATGTGTGTGTTTGTACAAAACTATCTTTTATTTGAAACATTTTCATTTGTAAATGTGATTAAGCCTTGCCCACTGAAAACACTGTTTTCCTGGAGATTAAATCCCATTTATCATTACCACGCCCACTCTGCTGTGATTTGTCATGCACCAGGGTACAGTATATCGCTGCACATCATCAATCCAGAAAATCTCCACTTCCAAGGAACTCATTGTATAAACAAAGCAGGGTCTGACTACAACTACAGGAGGAGTGAAGACATTCATAAAGGACTCCGCTCTCATAACCTCTCTATTGTCACGATTTCTGAAGGGGAGAACTTTATGAAGTAATAACTTCAAAACATCGTTATGTTGAGGGACTTACTGAAACTTGGAGTGAAAGACTTCAACATTTAAAACATATGAGTGAGTCAGGAGAGTTGGAGTTTGACATAAGTTGCCTTTTAAGTAAGTTTCAGGTCAAAGGTCTTCATTGCATTTATCACCGCAATAGTTATTCCTACAGTTCATTTCCAAATATAGCTAAACCTAGTCTCCTAACATTGCTGTTTTCAACAATTCTGTGATCATTTGGTAATTCTTCTCAGCCTGACCCTAACACGATGCCTATAGAATCCGATTCTGGGAGACCACTTGACTGGAGCAGCCATCACTTCTGGGAGCTGTTGACATATGCTACAAGAAACATATAGTATTCGATCTTGCCTACCTAAAAGGATGAATTTGCATTTGTGAATGTATTCAATCTGTTACTATCATTACATATTTTTATCTTTGTAAAATTATGTTCACAATGCTTTGACGGTTGCATTAACATGACAATTAAATTTGTATTTTAGTTATAATTTATGGACTTGAGTAGTTTTCACCCAGTATGCTAGATTGGAATTCATACTCAAAATCATGGGTATAAATAACATAGAAGTTTTAACAGTGTATTTATATAAATTAAACTGCAGTAGTCATGTCAAGGCCAGTGCTGGAGAAAAAAAAATTGCTGGCTGTAATTTTGATTCCAGATTTAACAAGGGGAGAACATTCCGTAAATGCTAATCCTGTTAACCCATGACACCCGCAGTGGTTGAGTCTGACGCCTCTGATCTGGAGGATAAAAAGTGAGGGGACAATGGGACGTGAAATTAATCGGAGAATTCAAAGGGTGCTGAGTTCACTCTACTGCCCAGTTGTCGCCGCAAAGATTCACTCAGGGTAGATTTGCTGGATCTCCACTTAGAAAGGAGTTGTGGCGGTTTAGAGATTAAATGTGTTTGTGGCGGTCCCTTCTTTTCTCTATCCAGCTGGGAGGAGCGTGGGGTTCATAACATTTTCCTTCCGTCCAAATTGGCAGAGGTGGAACAGCAGTCTGGCACTTCCTTGTGAAGCGATTCCTTCTTGTTAAATATTTTCTTCGCTAGGATTTGGGCAAATGGTAAAGAAAATGTCCAAAGAATCAGTAACACACTACTTTCTGCTTACTTATGTTATCATTTATCATTTTGTAAAAAAAAAAAATAGTTGCTGTTAAAATCAATGGTAATATTTGTTAATATAGTATGTCAGCATGTTTCCATGGTCCAGATTTTTCTTTCAAAAGGTGGGATGTGAAATATGTATAAGCTCATCCAAAACTATGCAAGGTTTTTTAATTCAGAAGCAGAAGAAGAAGAAGCCTTGGTAAGGTATTTCACTTTAACATTCCAATAAAATAAATATAAATAACTCCAAGTGCATAAAAACAGCACATACGTAGATTAACCTACAATGTATTTTTTCCAAGCAGGGGTTTCATTTCTTATCTATGAATCATCATCATCATCTTTTGCGTCAGGTTTCCTCACCTATCAATCAAAGAAGCTGGTCAAGCTGCTGCATTCAATTACGTTCATAATTACAGACATTTCCTCTGCTGTTCAACAGGGTTTCCTTGATTAATATAGGTTATAATTTTGATACTAGTTTGAATTAAATATTATAATCTGTACGGCTATTGTCCAAAAACCTCAGTCTTCATTTTTTTTAAATCATATATATATATTTGTAATCATCACCCTGTGTTGCAACTAGAACAATAATTTCTAATTATATTCAACAAATCATCAGGTTGAATTACTGACAGCTTCATTAAAACATAGAATTTGTGCACAAAATACAAGATACAGATACACTGTATATAGACCCTCAGCAGGATTATTAAGGGTTCAGGGTGGAGGAACTCTGCAGCAGGTACTCTGGGACTATGTGTTACTAAATTGAATTATTCCAGGACTGGCCTTTTAAACCAATTCTGCTGCTCCCTGAACTGTGAGAACAGTGTAATTACAATAGTTCAATTGTCAGTTGTCAGGTGGCTATAGTGAATTGATGCCCCCTGGACACCTCCTTGGTAAGGTGATCCCGGGCTTGCCTTATTGTGTAGAAACCCAGGGATAGACCTTGAAATGGGACTGGGTAAAGTGAAGTCTGTAAAGCTCAACAACTACCCACAGAACCACGCAAATGGTTCAGTCATACATTTTTTTTAACCTTCTTAACTCTTATTATCATGAGGCAAGTTTATTTCTCACTTGCCTTAAACACTTGCCTGTAACTAATTGAAAACAAGAGGCTACTGTCTACACATGTGCCAGATGTCAACTACACTCTTAGATAATCCCACACCAGGGTGAACTTGCGGTCACCTGAGGTGAGTCAGAATGGCGTAATTCTTCACCCTCCATCTTTGACTCACTAGGGCACAGAGTCTTCCATTAGGGACGGAGCAGCTACCTTATTAATTAGCCTCTGAGGCCTCAGGCCAACCTCCTAACCCATTTAACGAGTAAATAATTGCTTCCTAGGTCTTATGTCATCATGTCTGCTATTAATAAGGGCAGTTATCGGAAAATTACTTTTGAAGCCTCCAAGAGCCAGGATGAGTTTGGCCTCCAGCATCACAAAAGTTTGGATTCCAAGAACAAGATCAATTCAGATTTGATTCCTCTGGGATCTTGAATTGAATTCTTATGAGTTTTTGACAGGGCATAGTTATCAAATAATTGGAAAAATGCCACTCATTTAGAAATCTCACTTTAACATTGTTAACGTGAACTTGACGATGAGCTATTTGGAGGACAATGTTCTCACCACCACCAATGCTACAGATGGCATCCACACATAGACATGGGAACCAGTTCTCTTCCCTCACTGCTCAGCACCAGTCATCTTTTCCGTCCTGCCACCTGGGCCCCGTGTGACACGCCTCCAAGGCACCTTCCGGCCAAACGCCAACGCCAATTTCTTGACATCTTCTGCCAGTCCGATGCAACGTTACAGGACAGTCCCTCTCCATCCTCTACTTGTCATCCTCATCATGGCGTCTCTCCCTGTTGCTGTCCTCCCACTCTCTAGCTCAGCGCCAGTGATTTAGAACAGGTGTTCCGAGGGTTGACGTGCTCCACAACGCCCCCTCCAAGTCCAGCACCCACACACTCACATTAACCGGTCGTATTATTTTGTTTCAATTTCATTATTCTATTTTCTACTAGTGATTGGTGTCAAAGTCTTCCTGACCTCTTTGTTTTAAAAGGTATTCTTTTGCGGAGGAGATCTAGATTTATATATATTTTTTAATAAGAATATGACTCTTTGGAGCCTCGGAATATTTTGACTAACATAAACATACGGATTCTAACACTTCTAGCAGTTTTAAATCGGAGTTTGCGTGCTTTTTAATTTGCTGGGCTGCTTCGGCAAATAATGGGATCATAAGAAAAAAGGATTGTTAATTGACTATACTACAGATTTGTTTCTGGATGACCACTGGCGTCATTTCATTTGCATCACCACGAACTTCACAAGATGTCAACAAAACTTGCCAAAAATATCAATACATTGCATTCAGTGTATTGTACTTGTCAAATGCACTGCTCTCGGAAGTTAGTGGGAAAAGGTTTTGCATTTTTACATGACCGATTATTCCCTTGTGTTGTCTCTAGGTCAAGGTGAACGACCTCCACCACTGCATATGTATATATGAAAGCCAGGGAGGTCGTTGACCCAGAGGCAACACAAGGGATACCACAATGTGTCACCTTGACCTTGAGGCAACACAAGTAGTAGTGATCGTCTGATGAAGCTTTATGAAACAGTGTCATGTTGTTTAGAGGTCAGTAGGTGGCGCCGTCAGTTTATAAATGATGTAATGTTTCATTATAACAGCTGTAGAGACTGCCGCCATCTGGTGGGCTCTGAGAATAATGACACTGCTTCATGAAGCTTCATCAGACCATCACACAAGGGTTAATAACATTCCATTCTTAAAAATAACTGAAAAGCTTAAAGGACATTTGTAGGCTTGACTGTACACAAAAAAGGAAATCGAGTAAAAAAAGAACACGTAACTCATCATCCTTTCTAAGATATACTAATATATTCTTCTAACCTTCTTGATTTGATTTAGATCTCACAATATTGCCTCTCCTTTAAGTGAGCCATGATATCATTGATAGATCATGTTCCTATCAACCAATTTCTTCTTGTCAAACATTACTTTATTAAATTGAACAATGAAGACGCGGTAGATTCACTGTTATCCTTATCAGTTCACATCTAAAACGTATTATTTTACAAGAGTCCTACAGCCTTCCATTTTGGGATCGGAGCAGTGCAGTATCTTTCAATCTGTTCAAGAGAGGTATCTCCCTTATATTAGTGCTCAGTGTGGGTGAGAGGTGAATTGGTTCACTGTCTTCCAGTCAACTGTTGTGAAGAAGCCGCTTTGTCGTAAAGCAAAGTTCTCTAATTAAACTCACCTCTGGTCGTGAACTTTGGTTTGTATCCGAAAGGACGAGATCACAGATACAAGCTGCTGAAATGAGATTTCTCTGAATGGGGTTTCAGACTGAGACGGGCAAGCGCAGCACTCAGGGGGGAAATTAGGGAGTGAACAGTCCAGAGAGGGATGTGGTGCCACAGTTCCATGAGTGAATGAGCGTTTTATTCTACGTTCAGTTTCAGGGGTAAGACTCGATAGAGTTGTTGCGTCAGAGTTGTGTTAAACTGACCTTTCCACTACACAGCATTTGTGAGTTTGGGTTCTGAACTTGCAGAATCTGTGTAAGTTGTTTCGAGGATTTAGAGAACATAATAATAACAAAGGTGTAAAACCCAGTGACGTTCATGGTTGGTGAGGCACTGACTCCTTTAGTGGCAGATTTACAAGTATAGAAACCCAAAAGGGAAAATTATTCCATTGGCTACTGGTTATTGCATATATCATCAGCATCATTCCCACACATATAAATACATGATTTAATTAATAGTTTCTCAACAAGTCTATATTAAATTGTTGTGGGATATTAGTATACATCTTCTAGATCTATGGCAGTCATTCATTGTGGATAAATATTGATTTATAGCTTCATAAACCTGTCATCTTTGACATTGATGTAAGAGTCATGGCTGAAATATTATGTTTAATTATCAATTTATTTAAAGTAGATTTAAAACAAAATCTTTAACCCGCCATATTTAATGATCTGAGACCTTTCATTGGCTGAAAATCTAAATTTGTTTTAAACAATCAATGGATAAAGAAATGGATGAATTAACTAATTAATAATAAAATAATATAAAAAGGATAAGCAAACATGGATTTAAACAGTAAACAGTATGACCATGATAGTAAAGGATTACAAGGAAGACGCAACTGATCTTAATTTGGAAGCCGAGCGTTTATTTCCTCCTATTAAATGGCGTTCGGGGAATTTACCGTAAAGTTAAGTGAAAACTCTCCCTATTTCAGTTTGGCTCAGTTTCACCTTTTGTTGCTTCTGATTGGCTAATATTAAATACAATGTAAACAAAGTCGGTCCAAGAAAAGCCAGTTTCTCTTCTCTTTCAGACATGGTTGGCATTAATAAATCATCCCAAACCTGTGAATGTCGTCAGCTATAACACAGACTTCTTTCTCTTGAAAACATTTTTCAACTGATCATCCAATCAGAGGACCGACAAATGATGATGTTGTAAACATAATAGTTCAACCTATCTTGGGATACGTGTTAGTCTTGAATAAGTTAATGCAGAACCACAGAAAAAACTTTAAGAAATAAAAGTATACAATTTCCGGTTAAAAATACCAGAAGCTACTGATAATCTTAAAGCCTGTAGTTAGGGCTTTGAAAGCCTTTATCGTACAATACTGTCCTGAAGACTTTTACTACACAGCATTCCTCACATCCTCAAGCACCCCCACAACACCACAAAAAGCAAGAGGATGGACTAACCTTAGAGCACCTTGGTGTTAGCAATCCAACAAATGATCCTACAAGCAACACTGACACGCTTGGAGATCCACACAAAAACAAGGGTCTGACTGGGATTCTTCTATAGATTCTCCATTTTTCTATTCCACGGACCTGCTAATATCATGGCATCAAGAGAGTCTCGGGGGTTCTTATTACCTCTGAAACAATGCTACATGTCGCCCCTCCCGGGTCTACACAGTGTGAATCCTATATCAGTAGCCACTGGCAGAAAAATAATTTTAAAAGTTGAATCCTTCTTTGAAATGTGCTTCTGCTTATAGCTGTAACAGTCTGCCTCAGAGATCCATGTCATTCTCACCGATGTACTCCGGCTGTTAATTTACCAGCTCTGGCTTTGCAAATTACTTTTTCCGTCATAGTCATTTGGTGACTTGGGAGAGTGCCTTATTTCCTGCAAAAAGAAATCCTATGATCAAATAATTGCTCTTCTTCAACTCTCTCGTCAGGTCTTGTCTACTGGAAATTGTTCAGGAAGTGTTCTTACTTGATGCTTAACTCTCAGACATGAATCCAACCTGAGCTCATTTTAACGACTCGCATCCTTGATCTGTTCTTTTGGTCAATGTTCATGGCCGATTTTTAGGCTAAGGATCAGACACGGAGCTTGAAATAGAACACAGTCGTTACTTAAAAGCCAAATAAAAAAAAAACACGAAAGAAACCGCACTGCTTGCCACTTTTATTAGGCATGAGCACATTTTAATTATTTGTTTAAAACTAATGAGAATTGGCAAATTTACACCTCGTCATTATCTTTTGATCTTTTGTGAGTCCTATTTCACTTTCTGAAAAATATCTTGTGACTGCATGATACCAGGAAAATAGGAATTTAGATCATCTACTTTCAGTGTTTACCTATTATACTTGATCACCCTCTTAATACCTGGACTGTCATCACAGAAACCATCAATACTATACAGAAACACAATATAACAAGAGTGCGTAACGACAAGATCTCGAGGGGCGCCAATTTCACACCTCTTCAATGTCTCACCAGAATCAATACCGTTTGATGACTTCAAAGGGAGAAGCAGCATATCAACAAAACAATGAACAGTGATAATGATGTTCATTCATTATTACAGTTAGACCTGTCGTCAAGACCACCCCAAGACTGACTGAGACCATAAGGAGACCAAGACAATATCACAAACACATAATATATACAATAGCTTTAGAACTGTCAATGATATTGAGTGGATTGAGAGGATGTTGACGACATTCTATCAATCAATCGCGGTGGAGTGGACTGTAAGGAGGCGTGTCAACATGTGTGTTAAGTGTACCGTTAAAGGAGCGAGAATATAATATAATGTTCTTGTCTTAATCCGGAGATCAGGACAAGAACAAGACATTGGACCGTTGAGACTGAATCAATGATATTTGCCATATCTAACAGAAACCTACTAAATTCACCATAAACAAATGTATTCCTTCTCACCATGTTATTCTTGTAGACGTTTCTTATTCTATATTTCTATGTCCCAGTCCCTTCAGTCTAGATCACGGGTCGGCAACCTTTTGCACTCAAAGAGCCATTTGGACCCGTTTCATACAGTTAAGGAAACACTGGGAGCCGCAAAACTGTTTTGACTTCAAAAATAAAATATGATATAATAAATATAAATAAAATAACCATAACTTATATAAGGAGTACTTACTGTGTTTAACTTTATGCTATTACTATATAAACTATAAACAAAAGTTAAATGTTCAAACTTCACTAATTTTCTACTCACTCTCATGTCGACTCAGGGTTGGGATTATTTGGAGTAATCCTTTTTCTTTTTAGAGTATAAAACTGTTAGGAATGTATTTTCACTCTAAAAAAGGAACAGACTACTCTGAAAATAATCCCAAACTTGAGTCGACATGAGGTTGAGTAGAAAATGAGTTGAATGTTTTGTACTGTATTTTTACTGCAGTGTGTCCTATAGAGCTGACTCCTGTTTGTTTATAGCTATGTTCTTATGCAAAGCATTTTGTGACTCTGAGAGGATATATTATCCATCTGAACCAGGTATAAGCGACTTGTCAGAATGGATGGTGTAAAATGAATCCATCTTTAGTGAGAGCAGATCACTTTAATAATATGATGAAAATAGTGATAATGTGAAAATTAGATATCTTGCCTCTAAAATCAAACATAGTTTTTGTATCTTACCTATTCAACCAATACATGTATAATATGTTTAATTTGCCGCATTTAAAACTTCTCCATTTGTTTCTCAACTGCTGGCTCAGGACCCAAAAGTGGGGGCAAGGTGGATTTTCCTGGTAAAAAATACATCAGTTTTTATCCAACTACAATTAGACTGCAACGTGCATTGCTGTGATTTTACACATTTAATTTAATTTAGTTCCAATGTTTTCCCTGAACTAAGACAGAATAGTTATCATAATAATTTTGTACAATTGTATTTTGAACAAACTAAAGTAAAAAATACTGTAAGACAGTGGTCCCCAACCTTTTCCAAGTCAGGGCCCACTTTTAAGTCTCAAAATCTTTTGCGGCCCACCTCCGACCCCATAAATACAAATGAATTATAATGCGTTCTCAGAGCACTTTTTGTTTTATTGAAGATTGAACATAAAGGAATGAAATCAATAAAGTAGGAGCATATTGTTAGCTATCCATTTTTCTTCTCCAGTTTCTGCTATCAACGTCAAACGTAAAGTGTAATGTGCAATGTCGTCCGCTGTAAAGTAGTCCGGCTGATAACAACAAAAGTTCCTTACTTTCATTTCCTTGTCAAATGTATATAAATAGAGATTATTATTATTATTATTATTATTATAATACTAAGGAAAAACAATATAATGAAATGAATATTTGAAAATGTTTAATATACTTTTAAACTTAAGGAGTTTTAAAATGTAAAACATTATTATGTGTATTATTATTGTTATATAATTACATCCACCCTCCCACAAAAAAATTATACAATTTTGGAAAATACCTTCACGGCCCACCAGAGGGCCACAGACCACAGGTTGGGAATCACTGCTGTAAGATGTGTTGTGCATGTTACTGTTCCTTTAACACTGAGACAGCTGAGGGAGGAGGAGTCTATGTGAGCGCGAGCCTCAGCGACAGTGCTGTGTGAAGTTACGACTTTTACCGTAATACTTTAGTTGTCAAATAAAAGGTAGAGTGAATGAGAGGGTTGCTCGTTTTCATGCATCACTGGAAAAAACTCTACCAAAGATTTATATTAAATATCCACATTATACCAATACTTCTCTTCAAAAAACTCAGTGAACCGCATGTGGCACCAGAGCCCCTGGTTGCCGACCCCTGGTCTAGAATGAGCAAACATTTGCAACACAATTAAATTCAGGCGATTCTGACAGTTATTCAACTTGCTGTTGAAGTTATTTTTTTATAAATATTTATTTTTAAAAACATTTTGTATGACTTTTTTCATCTCTAAAGTAGAGCATGTGCATGCACAGAATGTCCTAGCATACACACAGGCACACATGCACGCAAAAATGTAAATCACCGGCAGTGGCAGTGATGGTTCGAGGAATGTAAAAATCAATTATTTTTTTACCTTTTCTTCATTGACTGACGTTTTTCATGCCAAACGAATGGCTCATCTTTCAGGGTGTTTCATGGCAAACCGATAACATTTCCATCTTAATCAATAGCTGCAAGTGTCTGATGAATTACAAATCAATTAGGGTTTTTAATGAAGTTCATATCTGTGTCTGACTGCGTTGATGTAAAGTAATTAACTTGCAAGTCATCTGTGTCGAGCCGGGTTGTTTCACCGTCGATCATGGAGCGAATGAATATAGTCATCTCCGAAGAGATTCTCCTCCAAGAGAATAGGAATTCATAATGTCTCCCATGCTAGACACTTGAAGATGATGGGCATTCGTCTTCAATTACCTCGGCAGGGATCCCTGGGATGGTTTAAATAAGTCCACGTGGCACAGCTCCAGGGATTTCTCGGATCTGTCCAGATATGCTGAGGGTCTTGAGGGAATCTCATGGCTGACACGTCTCTTCAATATTGTGTGGAAATCTAGGGACGGTGTCAAGCGAATGACAGACCGGTGTGGTGACCCCCTCTGCCAATTAGTGGAGGATCCCATTTTTACAGTACCTGAAAAAAGTTTACTCCAAGGTGCCAAAGAAAAGGACCCAAACGATTGTCAAACTTTTTTTTACAGGACTTGGATTCCATCCTGATTGTTACTCCTATACCTCATATGCAAAAGGGGTTGAAAGTAAGGAGGCGCTCGGGCATCCGTGAGCTTCGACATATCCTGCTGTTTTTCTCCGAGCAGAATGTGCAATGCCTCTTGCCATTCCTGAGAAGCTGATAAGTACCTTTCTGATGATATGATCTTCTCACCTTAAAGGGATTGTCGCACAGACTACCTGGTCTTGAAACCCGGACTTCTGTGTGACAAACAAAGCCGGCTCGTTTGTAAGACAGGCATTGCGGATACTAAATCTCGTAACGATTGTCTGTCACATTTCCCCCTCCTCCAGAAAGCAGACCCATGCACTTGACTCAATCAATAGTTCTTCATGCATCATAGATCCCTCATATTTTTTGCTTTATCATCTCCTGGCCTTTTACACGGGAGCTCAAACCTCTCTGTGGGTGTGTCATAGCCATCAAAAACTGAAAATATCCTACGTCTAACAATTTCTCATGGAAAGTGAGGAATACTGAGAATTTGCCTCAAAACTTAACTGTCGACGGTGGGTGTCAAAGGGATTCCAGTCTCTCGTCTTATTAAAGCAAATCTCAACGACTTGCAACTTTGATCTTATCCGTCTAGTGCAAGGATATTCAACTAAAATTTACTGAGGGTCAAATTTTGAGAAGTATGTTCATCCTGTGGGCGATGGGATGGAGTTTCATGAATCAGTGTCATGTTGTTTAGAGGTCAGTAGGTGGCGCCATCAGTTTAAAAATGATGTGATATTTCATCAGAACGTTTTTTCAAAACATCGGAAAATAGTGCAGAGACCGCCATCTAGTGGGCTACTACAATAATGACACTTCTTCTCAGATTCTTAGATAGACTTTATTAATCCCATGAAGCTTCTTCAGACCATCACTAAGCAAGAATCCATGCTCATAGAGAAGAGTCTTAAAGACTTATTTTCTTTGAAATTGTACTTTATTAAACTGATGATTGAGTCTGGTCATTGTGATCTCCATCATCATCTGACATCAACAATGAAGAGCGCTTTAGTATTTTCATCATTGATGCTCTGCTCAAGGGCATGCACGTTGCTACTGTGCTTGACCTAAAGTATTGAAAATGACATGGTGTGCATGCATATCACACATTCACATTACAATCATGGTGGGATGCCACGGAAAAAAATGTCAGGCCTGGCTGAATATGATGCCACTGCTGGTTCACTCACGCTGCCACTCCTTTTGGTTCTGATCTCGAAGTCCCCATGATACCTTGGTTATGTCAACCTTTACTTACAGCAGAATCTTTACATCAGCCAGCACTCAAGAGAAAACGTCTTTAAAGATCCACTCACTGGTTAAAGAAAATAACAAGTAAACAAACAACTCTGCTCAGACTCAGAAAGTTTAGATTGTTTTTCTTTTTTGTTGTTGTTTTGCATGAAAACGATGATGGCAGCGTTAAAACTAAACTTACTTTCAGCAGGTGAAAAAAAACTAAACTCGTGTCATGAAGAAATACAATCTATGTTTTGGAAAGAAATACAGTAGTTATCCTGAGGGCATTTGTGTTTGGATAGCTATAAATTTATGATAGATATAGTGGAAATAATTCAAGAGAAGTGGAGAGTGTCAGCATATATCTATGGGCAGTTTGTGAATGACAGGAAATTCTCTTCCTCTGCTTCTCACACTGACGACGAACAGCTATGACAACAGCCAGCGTTTGACCGGCTGCTTATGAAGCAATTTGTCAAGACTCTTGACAAGTTACAGCAGAAATTCAGCAATAAAATATTGTAAGTGTCAATCTGAGCATTGAAATGCGGACGGAGCTTCAACCAGATATCGCTCAAAGATTCCTGTTTGACTCATATTCAAGGACGACCTCTTGGAATTTTGAAAATACGTCTGAAAAAAAAGCAAGATTTATCTTTCATAGAAATGGTGTTAAATTTGAAATTACACGAACCAAGGACACGTGGGGAGGGAGGTTGCTCTCAATACTGTACAATCTGCACTGAAATAAAAGCTTTGGATTTAGTTTGATATGAAAAAAATAATGGAAAAGCGCAGATTAAAGTGATTGTCCACCCAAAACTCTGATTTCCAACTCACCTTCACATCAGGGTGTGGGTTGGGATTATTAGAGCAATAGGCAAAAATATGAATTAATTTTATTGTGTCATTGTTCGACTGGAGCTCAGTGGTCGTCGTCTTAAGGGTTAAAACTTAAAATACCTCCATGTTGCTCGTCTGTAATGTCCATCTTGTATTGAAGCCTTGACATGAGGAATTTTTCCCCCAAAAAATTAACCAAGTTTATATTTTAAGATCGTTTGTAGCAGAAGTTTAAAGAATATCAAGTGATGCAGACAGTAAGTACTACAGTAAAATATCGTGAAAGCTTCCAGAGCTCACACAGACTACTGTCGACTTACTTACTTTAATTTCTGTCGTTCACAATCACAGTCTCATGACGCTTAAAAAAACACATGAAGTAGAAATATTAAGTATGTATTCTGAAATGTTTATTGATTTAAAAAAACAAAAATGTTTTTTTTTAGTTGACATTCATTGTATTCATATAACTTTAATAAGCCCCATACGAGCTGTCTCTCCTGCAGTTAATACAAAACTCTGCAGTGAGAATTCTGACCAACTCTTGTAGAAGAACTCACATTTCCCCGATCTTTAAAACTCTGCATTAGCTGCCAGTTTCTTTCACGATCAATTTTAAAATTTTGGTTCCTACTTTCAGAGCTATTCAGGCTATGGTCATGCTCCTCCTTACATCAGTGATCTGATCCCGCCTTACACCCCAGCTCGGGCTCTGAGGTCTGTGGATCAGAATCTACTGATGGTTCCTGAACACGGTTCAGGACCAGAGGAGAGAAATCCTTCCAGGCTGTTGCTCCTAAGCTTTGGAGCGATCTTCCTCTCTCTCTGTGTTTGATGATCTACTGACTCCTTCAAGAAACATCTTAAGACTTGTTTATTTATTCAGGTTTTTTTTGTTTGTGACCCTGGTCTAGAAAGCCTCTTTACAAATAATAATTACTTATTTACTTACTTACTTAATTCCGAAGATATTCAAAGGTTATTGAATGCACCACAGAGGTGTGTGTGCTTATGTTGTCTGCATCACTGGAGTTTGTCTACAAAAATAAATAAAGAAAAAACTTGGAAAATCCAGAAGGCATTCACTTCATTCACATAGTGTGGGGTTAGAAAACTTACAATAAAACAAAACAAAACATGTTCATCATGTATTATGTGGTAGCCTATAATTTCAACAATCATTGAGGAGCATGTTGACTTCACAACGCTCCTGATTTGCTGGTGTGGGTCCGCTGATATAGTAAAGGTTGATACAGAGTTTGGGTTTTTGCGAGTCTTCTACTCGTAACCGAAAAACATAACCACATCACACAATAGAAAATCAGCCCCCTAGTAAGTCCATTAAGTTGCTACTTTCAATTACAATATCCAGAATGTAAACATTAATTTGCCATCTATTTTATGGGTTGTTGTTGAAAAAAAAAACAAGCAATAGTCCTGTTGTACACTGTGGACACTGTACGACACTACATATTCATATCTATATTAGAGTATGTTTACCTCATGACACATTTTATAATGAATTGCAGCATAACAAATAACACATACATTTTGAAAAAACACATTCATTATTAAAAATACTATTAAAATATATATTTTGTCTTTTATTTCACTACTTGATGGCCAGCTTGTTAATTGCCATTCAAGTTTTTTCCTTTAAATAATCTGTCAATATGGCAAGAGCATTCCCACATTAACTTAATATGTTCAATTGACCTTTGAGAAACTCTAATAGTAGTCGGACCTCCTAAATGCAGCCATTTGATGTATGCTAAAGTGGTAAAAATGTGGTCTGCTTATGTCATAAATACACAGAGCTGTCCCCTTGAACATATAAAGTGTTTTTCTTATTAGATTATCCTAAATTGGGTTTTTAGAATTGTATAAAACATTGTAGAAACATAAGAGGATTCCAATAAATAATTTGCATTATTGCACGCCTCTTTTTTTATTTAATCATTTAAATACGAATATAATAAGGACACGACATTGTCTACAAAATTAAGGGTAGTTGGTTGGAAAACAAATTTCCATGATTCCCAAATGGATTCCCAGAACAAGGCCTAAATTGGCTTATTCGTCATTTTTTATAGTCCCAACTTGTCACAGGCGCATAATTACCAGTCATCAGTGTGATTGAAACAGCACTCAGCTGCCACATATTTACCAGCTGAAAACCAAGAAAAATGTCCTCTATGGTCTCGGCAACGGATTTCTCGGGTGCCGCTTCTCGGCAGCCGGAGCGTAATGGCTCAAACATGGTGTTTTAAAGTCATTTATTCAATTCAGTGAGAGTTTCAATGCACTTGGGATGGAAAATTGAATATAATTCAGGGCAAAGTAATCAAATCAACCTCTCTATCTTCTGAACACTGACCACTGTTACCACGGCTTCCTTGAACACAACCGGTTCAATTGGAGTTAATTAGAATGAATGCATGAGGCATTATTTGGGCGATTGAGACAAATAACCAATCTATGGGCCACAATTGAATTGTTTTGTTGGCAATAGAGCTTCCAATCAGGGTTGAACACCACGCTCTCCCCCAAGACTTCATGTAGCAAAAGACAATGCCCATTCATTTGTTTAGTAAAGATTTCTTTAAGCCTTGCTGATTCCTAAATTCAATTTAAGGCCGCTTTCTAGCACAGTTAAAGAAAATGGCTTCTAAGGAGTGCTGAGCGACTCATAGACCTTTTGTTGCGATCATTGTTTTCTTTCAGGTCGCAGTGAAAGTTATTGATTCTGATTCAAAGGAAGCTGTTGTGGAGTCGAGCGAGGTCCATTTGTCGAAACCCGCTGGCGTGTGTCAGCGCAGATAATGAGGAAGCATAATGAAGCATGTTAAGTCGGCATTCCGTCGCCGTCAGAGTTGTCAAGCACAGCGTGCTGAATGGCACCTGTCGTGGAAATCAACAAATTCAAACACTCACTTCTGTGATAACGTCAAAAAGGAGGAGGTGATTTTGCGCTTTCGTCATTTTTCTGACAGATAAAGAAGTATACATGAGCAGACGACGTCAGCTGCGTGTCTCTACCATTCAATAGTCATGTAGTGGTGAGCATTGATGGCAGAATCGTTCTCTCTGTCTGCTTCTTTTATGTTATCTCATGTGTGTGCCTTTGTATCCACTACATTTTATGCACACCACACTATTTGAATGCTGCACTGCACAGTGGCGAGACGAGAGTTCCTAAGCTGAGCCTTCACCTCTGCCATCACTGAAAAAAACAAACATCAATTAAAAGCTCTGCAGCAAGAAACCAACATTATTTCAGAAAAAAAGGTGCCTCACAGTCATTCACAGATCATTTTCTACCTTTAAATGACCTTCCAAATTTGATCCTTGATAAATACTAGAGATGCAGCCACACTAACCACAACTTCACTGTTATTTGTTACCATTTAAATCTCCCCCTCTAACCACTCTGTTGAGATGACATAGGTCAGTAACACTGTGGGTTCTGTAAAACAAATACCGCGATTGGTCCTTAAACAGATGCTTAACATCAGAGCTTGAGGTTCATTCCATCCATCCATCCATCCATCCATCCATCCATCCATCCATCCATCCATCCATCCATCCATCCATCCATCCATCCATCCATCCATCCATCCATCCATCCATCCATCCATCCATCCATCCATCCATCCATCCATCCATCTGTCCTACTGTAGGTCCGTCCATCCGTCTGTCTTTCCTTCATTCCAACATTCCAATAGAACAAAGAACAATACGGCAGTACTTTATGTTTGAACATTAAATTGCCAAGTTCACCAGTAGGTGCTTTAAGCCGTTAAGAGAGTTTTTTTGTCGAAGGTAGCTGCAATATAGAAACTGGCATAAATGTGTGGCGTCTTAAATTTGTAGTCCAGGAGGAGCTCAGAACGGGAAGGATTGGTAGTCGTAGTCAACCTTCCTCACCTCTCTGTGGTTGAAGCCCTCTCTCTGCGCCTACATGTGTAAAAGAAATTGGTGAGCGTCTCCACCAGGATGATGTGGCATATAGATGAAGCACTTGAGTTAGTCCTCCCAAGAGGGGCAATCCCTTAGATCTTTAATTAGGACGAGGAAACACGGGGAAATGTAATCAATCCTCTCACCTCTGGGCTCTCAGCAGTGGGAATAACACATTCTCCCGCGGGAATTCTTTTCATCAATATTGTAGTTAATAAACCCGTTGTTATAATCTGATATATTGTTGGATGGACAGACTATAACAATGCGATCCCTTTAACCGAGATTATGTTCTAAAGGACAATCATAAAAATACTCCAGATCTCTTAAAGTTTCAAATATATTTATCTTAATTTTAAACCTGCGCTGAGTGTGTTGCACTCGCTATGGTCCTCCCTGAGCCAATCTTTTTACACTCATTTACATCTCACAAATTTTGACCCAAGACAGTGATAATGAAAATGGCTTATTTAAAATGACCTAGCAACCAGTAGGGATGGTATTGGTACCATAATGGCACAGGCTTTGACTATGTTAATTGCTACTAACCAGATCAATTGGTGTCGATTAAAGTTTCCTTGGTATTTTTTTGGTCTAAAATAAAAAAAGAGTCTACAAATATTTAAAATTATAATGATAGTGATAGTCATGATAGTGATTGGCAACACGCTCACCCAGCATTGGAACTCAACTGGCAAAGATTCTCAAGCACACAGCCCCAAAATTATGATAAACAGAACACAACAAAATGAAAACCCCAAAACAATGCTGACAGAACGTTACCCAGACAAATAGTTTTCTATGCAAAAATGTTCAAAGTTGAATATGAACTGTTTACATTAACCCACATTGCAACAGTCAAAAAGGGACAGAACAAATATTGGGTTATTTTCACCCATCGCTTAAACTCCATCACTTAACAAGCAAAGGCGTTAGAAAAATTGTTATTAAGACAATAAACTATATATATACACTATTGAAACATTGTTTTTTAAAAAGCCTATCCATCTAAAATCTATTACACCAATAGTAAAGGTAAGCTTAACAGAATATAACCACCAAAGAGTAAATGAACTTTATATATTTGTATGGGTACTTGCCGTCTTGAGACCTTGGCTCAGGCAACAGTTTAAATGATGTCATTGCTGTCTTTGATGTCACTTAAGGAAGGGTTAGGGGTTGTATGTACAAGTGCGGGATTGGCATAAATCATTTTATATTTAAAAGTAGACTCTAAGGGCATGTGTTGTATTGGTTGGATTTTGTATGTTCTACTTGTGTTTTTTCGAGGACTCTGGTTTGCTCCCGCAGGTGTTCTTGGTATATAATACTTCAAAAGTGTAGGGTGTGTTTAGAAAGGCATTTAAAATTGCATTTTGCAATCCACAATATTTAACTCAAGATAAAATATTTTGACACTTTTTTAGATTCATAAGCCAAGGAAATGGAGAAAAAAAACCCAGCTGTTCCATACACTAACCCTGGTAAAAATGACTTAAATGAATAAATACATTAATCTATTGATGTGGTCACAAAGGTGGAATGAAACGATCAACACCTCCATATTCAATAACATACCTCATTTCACCTTGAACTCAATAAGGCATGATGGGATACATCAGTTCACTTTATTAATTATACATTCCTTCATTATCTTCCGTTATTCCTGCGGGGCCCAGCTCCATAAGGTGAGAGATGGAGGGAACCCGGGCAAGCATGTGGAGAACATACATACCCCACTGAGAAAGCGCCAAGGTTTGCCCGAGGGTAGCCTATAGGTGGACCCCCTTGCTGTGAGGCTGTCAGCACTAACCACTAATCTACGTTGACGCCTGCATATCAAGAGCATTGTCTTGAGGAATTCAAGCTCTCTGGAAAATGCTGTACATCAAGGGTCCGCAACCCCAGGGCCACGCCCCGGTACCGATCCGTGGCTCATTCGGTACCAGGCCGCGAGCAGCCACCGGCTGTGGGTGAACCCGAAAGGCTTCGCCACATTATGATAGCCAATTAGCTTAATATGTCATTAGTAAGAATTTAAACATGCCAACAGAACTTGGGGGAAGGCAATAATTACCCAACCTAACTTATTAATGGTGCACACAAAGCTGCAATCCCCCATGATGCATCCCTGCCCAATAGCGAAAGCTGATTGGTCACTTTAAATATGTCAATGATATTTAAATGAACCAGAACCAGTGATTCTCTTCTCCTCGATCAGAAAATGAAATGATTTAAAACAGGATTCTGAACTGCATTAAGCAGTTTTATTCTTATCTTAAGATGTTTCAAACAAGCCCATGAATGTTTATTTAACATTCGACCAATCAGCTTTTGCTATTGGGCACGGATGCATCATGGGAGGTTGCAGTTCTGTGTGCACCATTCATAAGTTTCATAAGGTTGGATAATTATTGCCTTCCCCCAAGTTCTGTTAGCAATTTCAAGTTGAAGCCGCTGTACAGCTGAAGTCTGATTACAGTGGTGACGGCTCGGGATAGCGTTACTGAAGTTAAATATCATCAAACATTGTATGGGCTGATTTTTTTCCCCCCTATAAGTCATATTATCCACTGTAGCCTCAACTAAATTCACTAAATGGCCACAATTGGAATGCATTTTAAAACCATGTATCATAACAGATACGACCTCCATATTTCATACAGTTTGAACAAACAAAGAGGAGAAAGAGGAAATAGAGAATCACAGATCAGTTTCACCACCAAAAATTCATCCTCGACGAAAAACATTCTCAATCCTTGCAGGGTTTGTAATTAACGTCAGTCTTGATTTTAATCTGATTCAAATTTTAATTGACTACTTCAAAGAGATGGTGACTGAGGTGCACGTTAACACAGCCTTCATCTCTTTAGGCTGAAAGTTAAAATGTTTCAGAAACCCTACAATTTATTCTTATTATTTCCCAGTTAAGCAAGCCGATGTAGAAAAGGGGTATTGTGAGTGCACTGACCCGTGAAGGGTTTTTGAATCCTCTTGTTCAATGCCTGCTGTATAATTTGGCTTGACTTGATCTGTCCAGCACCTTCAACACCGACCTTTCGAGACTAAACCCGTGATGATGTTTGCTAGTCCGTGCGATTCTCATCCTTGTGCCACTTGTGACCAAAATCTTGCTCCATCCACACTTGCTTAAGGATACACTCCCTGGTCTGTAGTTTATCTTCAAAAGAGCATTCAAACGAACATCAATTAAGAGATTCTTATCTTGTGTTGATAACACAAAATACTCCCAACAATGTGTTCTTTTTATTCTCTTTAGACGACTAATCTGTTGTGTGGTTGTGTCTGATAAGATCCAATCAAGGTCCAAATAAACCCGTATGTTTCTTTAAACAAATTAGCTCATTATTAGACTTTTTTGTCTTCTAATTCTTATGTAAATTAAATACACATACCAAATATAGGACATAAAAGTACAAAAATATGTTGTATATGTTGTCAAGTACTTAATATGTGGCTATGCCCCATCCTTTCGTGGGCAGTTTCTTTACCAATATTGAAGTTCGTGTTTTTCTCATTTTCATTTATAGGCCTAATAATTGTTTAATTTACAGGCTTACTTTTTTTAATAAAGTTGACCGAAAGAAGCGTGTCAAAAGTCACAGGTTTATATGAAATTAGAGAAAATACAATATATTTTCAAAAACACTTTTCTGACAGTAATAATAATCAACACAAGATTAATTGAATAAATGTTATTTCCAGTAACTTAGGCCTGGAGTACCATAATATAATAAATACTAAACATTATGATATAATATAAAAGTGGATACGTTTATTTACCTTTAACATATTTCTTTTCATATTAACACATTTATTTTTCCATTACTTATTTTCAAATATTTGTCACATTTTTTTTGATTTATGGTACTCCTGGTATTCCATATTATTGATGTTTTATGTGTTAAATAAGAGTCATTTTGGTGATACTGGCCTCTTTAAAAAACTTGGTTGAGACCTTTCTTTCTTCATCTGTGCAAATGGTTGTGCATACGATGATAAATCAAGCCCAATAGCAAACAAATGAATTTAAGGGAAGAGGATTTGCAATGAAAAAACTGACTTTTCCGAATTATCTCCACCTGCAGGCAAAGTTTCCAAGGCAACGAGGAAAGTCAAGTTTTCCCAAGAGCTATAAAGAATGATTCTGTCAATCTTGGGACTGAGGCATCCCTTCACAAAGAATGTTTTTTTCTGAATTATTGTTCTCTGGAAGCAGAAGCGGAAACAGTTATGACCCAAAATATGGAATCATATTTTAAAGAACAAGTAATATAAATGTAAATAAAGTTTGAAGTTAAAATTGAACTGCGTATGAACCCATTGAACGACTTTTCTAAATCCATATTGTCTTATATTTATTATGTTTGATTCAAATTGAATTCATGTTTGGTAACTGCTGAATTTAACAGAATGTATTGATCTTTGGGACATGCTAATGCTCGACGCTTTTAGGCTCTGTTTACATTAAATTCACTGTTTTTTTAATCCAAAAAATAAATAAGTGATAAAAGTATTGACATCAATTGAATCTTAAAACCTTTTCTTGATTCTAACACAATTTATTTTTGAACGGTATCTGTATGCACAGAAGAATGTTAACAAGCGTTTCAAATAATTCAACTGATCATAATTGGATAGAGAGATACTTTGAGGATAATGGACCTCAACCTCATCTTCATGAAAAAAAAAACAAACCCACAGAACTGTCCCCCCGGTGTGTTTCTGAAACCTCCGATGTATCATTAAAAATTGAGGAGTGGGACGCTGCTGGCTACTATTCAAAACATGTGGATAAAGAAAAGAGATGGAGATAGAATCTGTGCTATTGTGTAAAATGATTAACGCCTCGCCTTCTTTTAGCCTCCCTTCAATCATCTGCTCCAAAATATTTTGACAGCTGACACGTCATTTTTTTTCATGCTTTCATTTCTCACAAGAAAGCTAACACTACTTTTTCGGAGCGAGCACATTGAAGTCGCGGCAAAGTCTCTCTATGTTTCCGAGCCGCGGTCGTGTTATCGCGCTCATTAATGTGTGTGGAGGATTTGAAGCCTCCATTTGTGCCATAAGACATTTGGGATAACTTTAATTTATGGAGTACAGAGAGAGCTGGTGCTCTGACACGAGCAGCAGGGGGTCTTTGAAACCAGGCAGCATTTTGCCGTGGAAGGGCTTTGAACATCACTCCCCAAAGCAGGACAGGAATCAAAAGCAAAGGCTAATGCGCTTTATACACCACAGTGTTGCATATCCCTTAAAAAAAAAGACTCCAACCTGGTTATTATTGGTAACAAATCCTTGTTAGGTAAGCTGCTAAAACTAGCACAGCGACCAGTAAGAAACATGTTGACTTCTTTGCTTTATTAAAAAACACGTCAGAACAGAAAGCAGTGTTTCAGATTGACATATAATCTTCTTTTCTTCGCCATCGTTGTCTTTTACCTTTGAGATTTGATGTTTCTTAATTAGCTCCCTTCATGTCTGCTTAACATTTTTTTGCTTCCTTTTTCCAGCGCTGTGTTCGGCTCTATTCTCCAGGAACTGTTATTAGAAGCCTAAGCTGAAATATCTTTGTTAATTAAAACTGTGATGAAAACATCTTACCCCATAAAAATAATTAACCCATCATCATTTATTATATGACTGACTTACTTACTTACTTACTTAAATTTTTAAGACAGTCTGCAGCGGTCAGTACCTATTGCAAGAGAGTTTGACCTAGACCAGGGGTTCCCACACTATTTCGTTTCACAAGCTACTTCTAAAATGGTCGACATACGGGCGACCCCTGACCTAGACCATGGATTAATTAAAGAACATATTATTAACTTTACATTTATTTTTTGAACAGTTGTAATAATCAGTAAATGTAAAACATTCTGCAACCATCAGAAAATGGGGGCCCAGGGGCCCCATGTGGCCCTTTGACTTTATGTATGTCTGCCTTGTAATACCATAAAACTGATAATGAAATGTTTGATACTTTTTAAATTTTATTTGTGAATCAATAGTGAACATTCATTTTTTAGATATTTTGTGAGCCTTCGTTACACATTAAAGCTGTATTTAATTTGGAAAATAATGCATTTTTGTTCACTTCACATATTCATTTCTTCTGGTTGTCTGTCAACATCCAGAAAAATTCATTTATACTATATTTAGACGTGTTCTCTTTGAAATATCTTCATAGAATTAAAAATAATTGTATATAAAAGGACTTAAATCCAAATGTTTAGCTTATATGTAAAACATATTACCATTATTTGTATTTTGTTTATTAATCATTAAATTGGTAAAATGTAACATATTACCATTTTTTTTTCACATTATCTGTAATTATTAGTTCAATTTTGGGAAGTTATGCCTAAAAGTATGACTCCATCTATCATTTAAACAATGATCTTCACGATGTAAAATGCCTTTATATTTGTAAACAAATTGATGAACTTGAACAAATGGAGACCATCTTGTCTGCTATTATTGGCGCTTCAAAACAAAGCAATTGTGTTACAACCGAACAAACCAATTCCTAGATTACTTCTAATATTTTGTCAATGCAAAGTGGAAAAGTTTGTAAATTCACAAGCAGGTCATATATTAGAAAGCTCTGGAAAAAAATAGTTATTATTGCATTATTGCGAGGTCGATTTTCCTTTAAAATAACTTGAATTTGAATTTTTTTTTTCAAATAAGTGAGAAGTTTGGGCCTCCCTTGCCTTTGTGAATCTTTGGTACATGACTCAAGGTTAACGGAAGCCTATGGATACTACATATGTGACATTTTGCATAATATGAATCTGTTTCATCTTTCTCTCTTTGAAACTACTAATCTTTCTGAACTGACTGTTGGGGGTTGAATTTTTGGGTGCCTGCCTCTGTAGCTCTGTTCTCTGGGTTCTGTTTGACCTCTTGGTACCCCCCCACGGAGCGACAAAGTTGTTGTTCTTGTCAGATGCTCACAGCAGCTAATTAGAAAGTGAACACGATTGTGAGGAACCAATAGCATTGCCAGAGTTTAATGGCAAATCATTTCCATACGCATGTAGGAAGAGTGTGCTTCAAAGAGCGCCCCGCTAATACAGAGCAAACAACGTGACGTCAGGGTGCAGGCGAAAGCATCTGAAGTCGTGGCTAAATGTACGCCGCTAGAAACGGAGCTTGTGATGTTCAGCTGCTTCTCCTGATGTCGGTGCTAATGAGAACAACTTAGAAAATGAGAGTTCGGTAATACCCGTAAACATTTGGCCTTGTGATCAGGGAGCCCGATATCGCGTCGAAATGTCACCCAGTCATGATCCACGGCAGTGCGAACTGTCGGTGTTGGTGTCGAGTGCTTATCACAGACTCTGGGAAGCATTAAATGAGGCGATGATTGCTTGAACTTTAGTCCAAACTTGTGCCGTACTAAGTCCCGCCACACTCTGCTAACGGCCAAAATGACTTCGGATGGCGTCAGCGACAATTATCTCCACGGTTTGTGGTGAAGAGAAACAAATTGAACGGCTGTGTAAATGAACTGCGAGCAAATCTTATGATCTGTGAAATTCCAAATGTTGCCTGGTGGGGTGCAGCTGCTAACAGTTTTTATCTCGAGCCTGAGGAGTTAAATAAACTTCATTAAGCTCTTTTCACATCATGCAGAGTGCAGTGGAGCTGCTATAAAATCAATGCCTCACTTGTCGAAAATGAGTCAAAATATGGCCATTTCAGTTTTCATGCAAAAATGTGTTTATTCATGGGAGAGAAGCAAGCTTGCAGCAGCTGATAATGACAACAAACTGTTCGAACATTACGTCTCTGTAGCTTTGCTGAGTTGAAATTTTCTGAACCAGCATTCTGAAAATCATTTTTGCATTTGCATATGTAGGGCATTGACCACCTGCTTAAAATTTGAGAGGTATTTTAATTGGCAAACAAATAGATACATAGATAAAACAGTACTTTTACGCATCTGGACCCCATCAAAAATACCTTTATTTTTATTGTAAACTGTGTTTTATATTTCCTAGAGCCGATTCATTACCATCCCATAATTAATGATGGTCTGATGAAGCTTATGAAGCAAAGTCCACTAGATGGCGGTCTCTGCACAATTTTTCTTTCTTTTGAGCAATTGTTTTAATGAAACAGCACATTATTTTTAAACTGATGGCGCCACCTACTGACCTCTAGACAACATGACACTGCTTCATGAAGCTTCATCTGCCCATCACTACCGATAGTGACCAGATGCAGTCAATATAAAACACCTAACCCTATTCATTTATTTAAAAACATTCAATGATTTCCTATAACAACAAATTCCTATAGGGCAAAAAAAAAATTAACATGAAATCATCAATCATCTTTTCTCCTGCATGTAAGCTAGTGATGGTCTGATGAAGCTTCATGAGGCAGTGTCGTGTTGTTAAGAGGTCAGTAGGTGGCGCCATCAGTTTTAAAATCATTGTCGATCAATCGATGTGTCATTAGAACAGTTGTTCAAAACAAAGGAAAATAGTACCGAGACCGCCATCTAGTGTGGTCTGAAAATAATGACACTGCTTCATGAAGCTTCATCAGACCATCACTAATGTAAGCTTTACGTGGTGGATTATTAAACTACGTGGTATGAATCTATATGTTTACACAATAAAATACTATATAAAACTCAAAAATAACAAAACCATTTCGCATAGTATCAGAAGCATATGTTTCATAATGAAATAGATGAGCCCTTTGTCTCCTCCCTGGCTTCCAGAAATACATATGCTGACGTGGAGGTCGTTCACAACACGAGGGATACAACAAACACATTTTTTTGTCTGTCTCAGGGTCACCTTGACCCTGATATAACACAAGGAGTTTATTTGCATTTTTGATGATTTTAAATACATTTTTACACATGGTCACAGAGCTCATGATATGGAGCTGAAACAAAAATCAAGCATCTATTCTTTTTTTGAGAAGGCTTTGCATCATAATGTGCATCTAGAACTGAAAAAAAGCTAAAAAAGAAAGATTGCGCTATGACTGCATCTGTGCCGAGCAAATCGCTGACATGCAGTGGTCACATGACAACAGAAATTCGTCCAATACAACTATATTATTTAGCTTGAGTGCATTGTAGCACCAGTGGGCGAGCCTTTGAGAAAAATCTTTTGCTTCTGGCGAGGAGAATGATGAATAATCAAGACACAAACTTTTTTGGAACTCATCTTCAGCACTTATTAGAGAGATGTACTAGACAACATGAAGGTTGAACAAACTGGCCCAGAGCAGACAGACACACATTCTCTGCATACACAGTTGTCAATCAATACTTGTTTTTGTGTGATGCGTTGTTCATGTTTTGGTAATAAAGACGTGATACTGAGAGCAGTGGTATCCTGAACTTGTATTGGGATCTTGGGGAAGCAGAATAAACTATTTGAACTTAGTGTCAATCCTGGTTTGTGCCGTGTTCCCAACAGCTGCTTTAACATTTTTCAACAATATTTTAAGCAAAGTAAAAAGAGAATCAAGGAGTTTCCTAATCTGGCAAGCATGCTACTTTTCCCACAACAGATCTGTGTGGGAAGATCTTTTCGTTTCTGATACTGAAGCAAGAGTCTCAGAGCACCCCGGTTCGTCTTTAATTCATGCCAGGATATCAGACTTGGGTTTTGTTTTCAAATAAACTGTTGAACACATTTTGGAGGATTTTCACAATAGACCAACAATACTGGTACCACCAGTTGATAGACAACATCTTCATGAATGTACCAGGCTTCATGAATTGTACTGACCAAACAACTGAAGAAGAACCATGAAGGAACAGAGAAGACAAAGAAGTTCAGATCTTCTCTCCTACAGGAGGAGTGGAAAGTGATTTACATAGATAATGTAATTCATCCATACATTTATGTATATGTCACAGTAGAGACTGGAATCCAGGACAGTACAGAACTCTCTATTTTAAACTACTGAAAAAAAACTTAGTGAACTATTTTTTCTGTTTACATAGAAAATATTTTATAATATTAAAGTCTCCTAGTAGAGATTGGAATTTCAATCTCTTCTAGGAGACTTGCTAAATTGACAAAATAGTTCACTAAGTTTTTTTTCAGGTCTGCACATATTTGAAATTACATTTTTGAACAAACCAAAGGCAAATACGATTATACGATTGTTTTGCGTGTCACTGTACTTACTGTAGTAAAATGCTATCCATACATTTATTTAAACGTCATCTTGTCATTTGTGATTAATTTAACGTATAATTGTCAGTATTTGTTTACTATGATCGAACAATTAAATAGCTTGAAAAGGATCAAAAAGAAGAACCTTTAATTTTTCTGCCCCTTTTTTCAAACTTCGCATTTTTACTGAACAAAGAATGCACTTTATAGTTATGGTGATGTTTTTGTTGTTGACTTTACCGTCATTGTTGACGTTAATGTTTTGAATTATGTCTATTATTGCTGTTTTAGTGTTTTTATCTGTCATATTATTAAAGTAATATATTCCTTTTATAGTAAATTGAAATAATGTAAGTCCATTTAATGATGCGATTGGAGCTCAGGTTCATCTTCATCCAAAAAGATGCACTTAAAAACGTCAAAATATCTCCATACTATTTTTGTGTAATGTCCATCTTAAATTGAATCCTCAACAGGAGGTTTTGGAATTGTTTTGGTTAAAAGTCTATAGTTAAGCTTGTTTTTAGCTAACATTGCTTAGCTATCTGCTAGCTAGGCCATCAGCGTAAATCTTTTACACTGACACTTTCAATGTAGGATTAACATTTAGCTGGAGCTTCAAACAAATTTCTAATAGTCAGACTTATTTCAGTTATGCGGAACAATTCTTCATTCCGTAGCTTCAATACAACATGGACGTTACAAACTAGCACCATGGACGTATTTAGATGATTTTAGGTTGAATATGCAGACAAGGACAACTGAATTCCAATCACTATGTTAAAAATTGAATTATATTTCTGCCTATAACTCTAAAAACCATCAGATTAAGATAACTCTTAAAATAATCCCAAACCATAGTCCACATGAAGGTGAGAAGAAAATGAGTGACATTTGAATAATGGGTGGACAATAATGTTGATGTTAATGTTGTTGACCATGTTATCAGTTATGATGTTATTATTTAACCACTTATTGTCAAGCTCGATCACACAAGGGCCAACATCTTTATGCAAAATGTGTATTTAGCTAGCCGGAAGTATTATATCTGTGTTGGTACTTTTTCCCCACTATTTATTTTCTTTAATTTCAGTTTTACTCTCATTGTTGACATCAATGATCTCTGTCTCTTATGTGTACCACATTTATACTGCTTTTACTGAAGTGTTCATCTGCCGAATAGAAAAGTAGTTGGGTCATATGGTTAATGGAAATTTGCTCAAAGCCTATTTGTAAACACATTAAATGTGTTCATGTAAAAGTCTGTTTCTGGCTCTGTACATGATCAACAGTGTTTGTCTCTATACTTCCTGTGGCCTTTTAATAAACGAGAGTGAACGTGTCCGACTCACTATCAACTGAAAAAAAAGAGATCTGTTAAATATTAATTAAAAAAAACTATATTTCAGATGCAAAAACTGCAAGAATACTAAATAAAAATGTAGTTAGTAACGTTGCAACTGAACATAAAGGACATTATTCACTATTTCCTTTAAATCCTGTGAATTTAATGCACTGCAAATGAAATAAACCTGTAAAATGATTAGATGAGATTGAAATAAACAACCATTTGTTGAGTAAAACATTATCGGTGAAGGTTTGTTTCCCTCGATGCTATGCTAATACCTGCATTAGTCTCATCTAGTGATGGTCTGATGAAGCTTCATGAAGCAGTGTCATGTTGTTTAGAGGTCAGTAGGTGGCGCCATCAGTTTAAATATAATGTGATATATCGTTAGAACAATGGAAAATAGTGCAGAGACCGCCATCTAGTGGACTCTGAAAATAATAACACTGCTTCATGAAGCTTAATCATACCCTTACCCTTCATTCATAAAAAAGCTCTAGCTCACTCAAATGCTTTCTCTACACATTGAGTCTTGCGTTTTGAAATGCTGCTCCTCATCCAGTCCAGACAGTCAGACCTGTAATTTAATTTAACTTAGAATGGCATTTTTCCGAATCCTTGACTTGACAGTGACGCCTGAGGAAGGATTCAGCAGGTGACTGAAGGCTGTCAAAAATGTTTATTTTATAGCTAAGCTCTCTTTTCCTTAAAAAATATACAGTAACAACGTATTTGAGAGATATTGTCACGGCACAACAGCTCAGTATTTTTATCTGAATGTGGTCGAGGAGGGGAACTGCTCACCGCCTACACATCCTCGCTGACAGCCTTCACACTCAGCACGGAGGAGAGATGCATCGCTTTCAGTTAATGTCGCTGCAATGTGTCGACTCGTACGACCTTACGGCAAATGGATGCCCACTCACACAACGGCCATGACGTCAACTGCTGATGGTGCGCCTGCATCTGAAAAAAAAAAGTGCTGAAAAGTGACCCTGGCGGCGACCTTGTCACCAACTCCGTCTAACAAGTGAATGGAAATTGGTTTTACCTGAGTCAGGTAATCATTACTAAACGAATTTGCACCCCAGCCAAGGGTATAAGTGGGATAAATATATATCTCTGAGATGAATACAAATTTCACTTATGTAATGAAACGCTCGACTGACTATTGATTTTAGAGGTTGCACTCTGGAGGCCTTTCATCACTCGCTTGTTCCGCATTAGAATGATGACTTTCCAATTTGGCTGCTGTTTACATGAAGCTGTCAACAGTACTGGGAGTGACAAATGTAAATGGAAGGTAAATTATCGTAATAGGAAATGATTAAACTTATTTAGATGGGCAAGTAATGAGAACGTGTCGAACAATGTCCTAAAAGTTGAGCCAAGTTGTTGCTGACGCAAGTTTCAGAACTTATTATTCTCAAGTGAGATTGTTATATGAAATCAATTAGGATTTTAAGTAGAGACTCTTAAAGCTCTGGACAGCAACAACATGGGACGACTGCTTCCATTGTACAGGTTGTTTTGACATGATCTGACAGGACACCGTGGGAAGTCAGGTTTAGACACTTAGCTGAGAGATGGAGAACTGCTTGATAGAGTAATTGGTTAATTTACACTGTCAAGAAAAAGAAAACTCTGAATGTGTTTTATTACAGACTCCAATAACATTCTCTGTAGCATAAAAAAATGTTAATTTTGAACTACAATAGTTTAGTGACTTGAACATTTCCTTTTTCTTTTTCATTACATATCTTTTACCTTAAAGGGGCCATCAGGTGCTGTAAAGTTAGATACACAAATTAAAAACAATAACCAGCACATTTCAGTTACACTGTTCTTTAACTAGGGAAGCCAAAAAAAAACGATCTTACATATTTACATCTTTAAGATTTCATTTTTATGCATAATTTTATCAACATTAATAAAAAAAAACTTTTCTTCAAATTCATTAAAAACGTTATCCAAAGTATACAGTAGATAGTTAAAAAAAAAAATGGACTCAATTTGATCTGACAGAAACAAAGAATATCCAAACTCGATTTTTTCTGTCTGTCCTGGCAGTCCAGGTTGAAAACTTTTAATGCTTTACACAAGAATATTCTCATTGTGTTGATTTCTTCCATGGCATCATCATCTTCCTCATCATCGCACCAGCCCTTCATCAGCAAGACTATCATCACTATGCCTGCGTCTGCCTCCCCATCATCATCATCATCATCATAATCAGAAAAATCATAATTATTACCACTGCGACACCCAGGATGGCACAATCATGGCTATTGTCGCGTGCTAATAAAGTGGCAGTGATTCATTCCTGCACAGCCCCGACTGTGTTCATTACGCCTCAATAACAGATGGACCCTGTTAACTGCACACGTCTGACAACTGCTGAAGTGTCGGCTTCAGCACATGTAGCAGCTGCGAGGACACGGCCTGTGTTTCAGAAATGGTCCATGCTCTTCAATAATTCAACCCATCCAGATGTCTGGTATCAGGCCCGAAAGCCCCACGGCCTCCACGCTCATATCAGATTTAGCCGATGGCCACAGTGGACGGACCACCAGGATGACCCCTGCATGTCCGACGCCACCATGATATGCGATAAATGTAATGTACAAATCCTTCTGGGTTGCCATGGCGATATCAGTGAGCAATACAGGACCATTTAAAATAAGCCATTGTCTTCAACAAGGTAACATTTTGTACAACCGTCCCTGAGATTACTTAAATTACCATAAGAGAGCATAATGTTATACGGTAAGGTAATATTGACACCTCCAACAGGTTGACAAAATAAATCTGCCCCGACGTTTTTGTTCGTCTGCTTTGCTTTCTCAGTCTCCTGCTCATTTGTGTCGGTGGCTATTATGTTGCTTCATTTGACACCATCAGCTTTCAATGCAGACATTTTCTTTTTGGTGGCAAACACATGTGGTAGCAACCTTTTCCTTCAAATGTTACATCACAGAGAGAAGACACAAAGAAAGCATTTAGAGAAATACAGGCTGGTTAGAAAAGGAGAGGAGGAAAAAGAAGTATTCATTTGTTCCCATGCCTATTCAAAGGTAAGATGGATGTGTAAGGCTCTCTGCGACAAAAAAAAATAATTAACCAACTGAAAAAAAAGAAAAGTGATTCTCATTTTTACATTTTCTAGTCTATCAGAAGTACCTTTGTGGTTTAGTGTCTTCTGCTGTCTGAGTTTGTTTTCTCTCCGCTGTCTTGTGTTAGTTACTTTTTTCATTTAACTTTAAAAAGTATATTTCATTAAGAGTCTTAGTCTTAGAGTAAAATAAAAATTTTAGTAATATTTTTTTCCATTTTATTACTGTTTCAGCTAACTAGTTACATTCAAATGTATTCCTCTCTTTTATTTCGTCATAATTGGGGCATTTTATTTAAATAAATAAATAGATAAACAAAATGGAATTATATTAAGGTCCACCTACGATACCTTACCTTCGCCATAACACCTGGACACATGGGGACTGAGAGAGGATCCACTCCGCAAACTCTGCGGCCAGAGGGGGACCCTGGCACACATACTGTCTGGGTGTAAAACAGCTTTAACCCAAGGGCGGTATAGGTGGTGCCACGATTAGGTCCTCCTCACACTCGCCGACACCTTAGAGTGGGAAAGAGTCAAGAAGAGGGCAGCAGGTACAGCCACAGGGAGAGCAATCACATTTCTCAGGGAAGGAGCCAGGCCCACTCCAACAGCAAGAAGGAGGTCCAACAACGTGGGATGGAGGCTTTAGGTCCCGGAGGTGGTCCAAACAACCCTCCGGCCTGACATCATGCTGTAGTCAGCCAAAGACCAGGAGATAATACTGGTTGAACTAACTGTTCCATGGGGGGAAGGCTGCAAAGTGGCCCATGAGAAGAAGGCCTTAAAGTACCAGCCCCTTATCCAGGATTGCAGAGAGCTGGCAGGCATGGTTGTTTCCCTTGGAGGCTGGGTGCAGGGGCTTCCCAGCTTAGTCGGCATGGCGCTTGATGTCAGCTGTGGGCGTGGATGAGCAGAGCAAGAAGCAAGCGGCCCGACGGATGGGGGGAGGAGGCGGAAAGCTCCTCATGTTGGATCTGGAGTAAGCGTGAGGAGGAAGGCTGGAGGCCAGGGGCAGGTGGGCAGTGAGTTGGCCACTCACTGCCGGCCCACCAAGCAGAGAGTGTTGTGGTTGAGGGCCAAAACACTCAGTGAAGGTTGCGCACCACCTGATGACATCTGCTCCAGACCAAAGGCTACAGCTACCTACCAAGGTAGCTGAAGAAGACACCCAAGTGTATGTTAATAGAATAGTGGAAACACCTTAAAGGGTTAGTTCACCCAAAATCTAAATTACACTCATTTTCATGTTTTTCTCTTTCCTGATGCGACTACATTAGTAAGAAAAGATGAAGCCCCATTGACGGAGGTTTCTTCCTATTATTGATTTCCCTCTTTAACCTAAATACTTGCTTTAGAAACTTGGACTCTTGCATGTTGTATTTGGTTTAATGATCAAAGGGACCTTTGAAAGTCAATCAAGCCTAAATCATGCATCTGAGGAATTGTGTATTTATCACATTAATAATACATTGGAATATGAACAACAACATTAATAAAATATTCATTTGATGGTGTTTTACTGTCAGCCCCTCTGGCTGTCAAAAAAACAACATGAAGAGTTAGAAACATATTTCAATTTCCAGGAAAAGTTGTCTTTTCCTCTCGCTGGCAGGAGCTGTACCTACTTTTCTGGGTCCTCAGTGGTTTCCCAATAAATCTCATTTGATTTTTGCTATTAACGACACAATTAGAGTTCAAATGCTTAAAAAGGTACAGACAAATGTATGAGAATCACCATCAGGGTTTTATACTATATTTATATTTTAACCTGACTTCTTAGACCAACATCTAAAATATCTCTGGTGAGATATACACGAGACAATTAAACTCTTTCTTCTGAAGTGATCGTCCTGCTGTGAGAATTTACAAACCGAAGAAAAAAGGGGGTAGATATTGAACTGAACAATCCTTTTTCATGCACTTGCTTCTCTACTTCCTCCAAAGTGAGAAATGATTTATTGTTGTTAAAGAATACATTACCCTTTCAGAACAACCAAACACTTGTCTGGCTCCTTACAATTGCTGGCATAAACAACTTGTGTATCACTGTTCATTAGCAGGTTCCCGGCATTATTTATGTCCACAACAGCAGTAGTGTGGTGGTTTTCCCTTGGAGCACTGATTGAACTGGACATAAAATCAACCTTTGTTTAAGGTAAGCTTTCTTATTGGGCACGTTCAGTTGAATCCATTTTTCCCCAAGAATTAAATAAATTAGTGTCCTCCTTTTTTCCTTTTTGTTCGATATCTTTAATTATTGACTGCAGCCCTACAGGAGAATGCTTAAAGACCTTTGAATTTATTCTTACTCCTATAGGCTTTCAGGAAGAAGAGAATGGATCTATGGCTGTGGCATCCAGCTGAGATGAAAGTCTAATTATCGCTCAAGAAAACGGCTTTTAATTAGGACCCGACCGAATCTGCGCACTGAGAATTTGTACATTGTGATGGATGGTGTGTGCATCTCCTTAGTGACTGCAGACGGAATAATAATCTGACAAAGTGTTGTGGACTGTGTAAAGCAGGGTGGCCGCGGAATGAAGAGACAGGGGAGGAAATGGGGGTTGAAGAGGCAACTAGTGGGATGTATAGAGGTTAAGATAAGGCTAATAAGAGAGGCCCTCCGTCACACGACTCATGAGACAAAAGGGAGGATAAGAGTTGAAAAGAATTGGAGCGAAAGCAGTAAATAAGATGGGAGCGTAAGAAAAGGGACAGAGTTGCAGCAACAGAGCCCCGAGCTGTAGCAACGATTGGTCCCGTTACTACTCTTAGCTGATTGGTTAGCTTCCGTACGCTTCCCTCTCTTTGGTCCTTACCTCCCCTCTCATCTCAGCTGGGGGTCCCACAGTCGCCAAGCCCTTTAATGCTCCCCTCCACTTTCCCCCTACATGCCTAGAATACAGAATGCATAATCCCTCGATAATCACAATCAATGTGTGCAAAAAAAAGAACTGGAATAAAATTGTCACATGCTATATGTGTAATGCACCTTTGCAGATAAGTGTTTCATGTAAATGCGTGAGGGAAAATGGATAATATGATTATGCGTGGGCAAACTTGATTACAAGCTTGAAAGAATGGATGTGAGCTGTGGGTATATTAGGAGAGCTGAAGAATTTGGAGGCTTTCAGAAAATGTACCTTTATTTATTTACAGCAGCTGCGAAGAGAAAGGTGTTGCTCATTCATTCAAAAATAAACGTGGAATTGCATCAAACCCTTTTTTTTTTGTTTTTTTGGGTGGGGGTGGGTTCACAAACTACTACAGGCTTTCATCTTCTCAGCACAGTCATTCCAACTATCTTAGAACTTTGACTGTGCGGGGCTGTTGTTTTACTAAGAGAATCGCCGTAGTATTACTCTGTGAGGGGCTGTTGTTTTACTAAGAGAATCGCCGTAGTATTACTCTGTAGTGGCTGTTGTTTTACTAAGAGAAGCGCCGTAGTATTATTTTGTTAGTGGCTGTTGTTTTACTAAGAGAATCGCCGTAGTATTACTCTGTGAGGGGCTGTTGTTTTACTAAGAGAATCGCCGTAGTATTACTCTGTAGTGGCTGTTGTTTTACTAAGAGAATCGCCGTAGTATTACTCTGTTAGTGCCTGTTGTTTTACTAAGAGAATCGCCGTAGTATTACTCTGTGAGTGGCTGTTGTTTTACTAAGAGAAGCGCTGTAGTATTACTCTGTTAGTGGCTGTTGTTTTACTAAGAGAATCGCCGTAGTATTACTCTGTGAGGGGCTGTTGTTTTACTAAGAGAATCGCCGTAGTATTACTCTGTAGTGGCTGTTGTTTTACTAAGAGAAGCGCCGTAGTATTATTTTGTTAGTGGCTGTTGTTTTACTAAGAGAATCGCCGTAGTATTACTCTGTGAGGGGCTGTTGTTTTACTAAGAGAATCGCCGTAGTATTACTCTGTAGTGGCTGTTGTTTTACTAAGAGAATCGCCGTAGTATTACTCTGTTAGTGGCTGTTGTTTTACTAAGAGAAGCGCTGTAGTATGACTCTGTTAGTGGCTGTTGTTTTACTAAGAGAATCGCCGTAGTATTACTCTGTGAGGGGCTGTTGTTTTACTAAGAGAATCGCCGTAGTATTACTCTGTAGTGGCTGTTGTTTTACTAAGAGAAGCGCCGTAGTATTATTTTGTTAGTGGCTGTTGTTTTACTAAGAGAATCGCCGTAGTATTACTCTGTGAGGGGCTGTTGTTTTACTAAGAGAATCGCCGTAGTATTACTCTGTAGTGGCTGTTGTTTTACTAAGAGAATCGCCGTAGTATTACTCTGTTAGTGGCTGTTGTTTTACTAAGAGAATCGCCGTAGTATTACTCTGTGAGTGGCTGTTGTTTTACTAAGAGAAGCGCTGTAGTATTACTCTGTTAGTGGCTGTTGTTTTACTAAGAGAATCGCCGTAGTATTACTCTGTGAGGGGCTGTTGTTTTACTAAGAGAATCGCCGTAGTATTTCTCTGTGAGGGGCTGTTGTTTGACTAAGAGAATCGCCGTAGTATTACTCTGTGAGGGGCTGTTGTTTTACTAAGAGAAGCGCTGTAGTATTACTCTGTGAGGGGCTGTTGTTTTACTAAGAGAAGCGCTGTAGTATTACTCTGTTAGTGGCTGTTGTTTTACTAAGAGAAGCGCTGTAGTATTACTCTGCTAGTGGCTGTTGTTTTACTAAGAGAAGCGCTGTAGTATTACTCTGTGAGGGGCTGTTGTTTTACTAAGAGAAGCGCCGTAGTATTACTCTGTTAGTGGCTGTTGTTTTACTAAGAGAAGCGCTGTAGTATTACTCTGTGAGGGGCTGTTGTTTTACTAAGAGAAGCGCCGTAGTATTATTTTGTTAGTGGCTGTTGTTTTACTAAGAGAAGCGCTGTAGTATTACTCTGTGAGTGGCTGTTGGTTTACTAAGAGAAGCGCTTTAGTATAACTCTGTGAGGGGCTGTTGTTTTACTAAGAGAAGCAATGTAGTATTACTCTGTGAGGGGCTGTTGTTTTACTAAGAGAAGCACTGTAGTATTACTCTGTGAGGGGCAGTTGTTTTACTAAGAGAATCGCCGTAGTATTACTTTGTGAGGGGCTGTTGTTTTACTAAGAGAATCGCCGTAGTATTATTTTGTTAGTGGCTGTTGTTTTACTAAGAGAATCGCCGTAGTATTACTCTGTGAGGGGCTGTTGTTTTACTAAGAGAATCGCCGTAGTATTACTCTGTAGTGGCTGTTGTTTTACTAAGAGAATCGCCGTAGTATTACTCTGTTAGTGGCTGTTGTTTTACTAAGAGAATCGCCGTAGTATTACTCTGTGAGTGGCTGTTGTTTTACTAAGAGAAGCGCTGTAGTATTACTCTGTTAGTGGCTGTTGTTTTACTAAGAGAATCGCCGTAGTATTACTCTGTGAGGGGCTGTTGTTTTACTAAGAGAATCGCCGTAGTATTTCTCTGTGAGGGGCTGTTGTTTGACTAAGAGAATCGCCGTAGTATTACTCTGTGAGGGGCTGTTGTTTTACTAAGAGAAGCGCTGTAGTATTACTCTGTGAGGGGCTGTTGTTTTACTAAGAGAAGCGCTGTAGTATTACTCTGTGAGGGGCTGTTGTTTTACTAAGAGAAGCGCCGTAGTATTATTTTGTTAGTGGCTGTTGTTTTACTAAGAGAAGCGCTGTAGTATTACTCTGTGAGTGGCTGTTGGTTTACTAAGAGAAGCGCTTTAGTATAACTCTGTGAGGGGCTGTTGTTTTACTAAGAGAAGCACTGTAGTATTACTCTGTGAGGGGCTGTTGTTTTACTAAGAGAAGCACTGTAGTATTACTCTGTGAGGGGCAGTTGTTTTACTAAGAGAATCGCCGTAGTATTACTTTGTGAGGGGCTGTTGTTTTACTAAGAGAATCGCCGTAGTATTACTCTGCGAGGGGCAGTTGTTTTACTAAGAGAATCGCCGTAGTATTACTCTGTGAGGGGCTGATGTTTTACTAAGAGAAGCGCTGTAGTATTACTCTGCGAGGGGCAGTTGTTTTACTAAGAGAAGCGCTGTAGTATTACTCTGTGAGGGGCTGTTGTTTTACTAAGAGAAGCGCCGTAGTATTATTTTGTTAGTGGCTGTTGTTTTACTAAGAGAAGCGCTGTAGTATTACTCTGTGAGGGGCTGTTGTTTTACTAAGAGAAGCACTGTAGTATTACTCTGTGAGGGGCTGTTGTTTTACTAAGAGAAGCACTGTAGTATTACTCTGTGAGGGGCAGTTGTTTTACTAAGAGAATCGCCGTAGTATTACTTTGTGAGGGGCTGTTGTTTTACTAAGAGAATCGCCGTAGTATTACTCTGCGAGGGGCAGTTGTTTTACTAAGAGAATCGCCGTAGTATTACTCTGTGAGGGGCTGATGTTTTACTAAGAGAAGCACTGTAGTATTACTCTGTGAGGGGCTGTTGTTTTACTAAGAGAAGCGATGTAGTATTACTCCGTTAGTGGCTGTTGTTTTACTAAGAGAAGGGATGTAGTATTACTCTGTTAGTGGCTGTTGTTTTACTAAGAGAATCGCCGTAGTATTACTCTGTAAGGGGCTGATGTTTTACTAAGAGAAGCGCTGTAGTATTACTCTGTGAGGGGCTGTTGTTTTACTAAGAGAAGCGCTGTAGTATTACTCTGTTAGTGGCTGTTGTTTTACTAAGAGAATCGCCGTAGTATTACTCTGTGAGTGGCTGTTGTTTTACTAAGAGAAGCGCCGTAGTATTACTCTGTTAGTGGCTGTTGTTTTACTAAGAGAAGCGCTGTAGTATTACTCTGTGAGGGGCTGTTGTTTTACTAAGAGAAGCGCTTTAGTATTACTCTGTGAGGGGCTGTTGTTTTACTAAGAGAAGCGCCGTAGTATTATTTTGTTAGTGGCTGTTGGTTTACTAAGAGAAGCGCTTTAGTATTACTCTGTGAGGGGCTGTTGTTTTACTAAGAGAAGCGCCGTAGTATTATTTTGTTAGTGGCTGTTGTTTTACTAAGAGAAGCGCTGTAGTATTACTCTGTGAGTGGCTGTTGGTTTACTAAGAGAAGCGCTTTAGTATAACTCTGTGAGGGGCTGTTGTTTTACTAAGAGAAGCACTGTAGTATTACTCTGTGAGGGGCTGTTGTTTTACTAAGAGAAGCGCCGTAGTATTACTTTGTGAGGGGCTGTTGTTTTACTAAGAGAATCGCCGTAGTATTACTCTGCGAGGGGCAGTTGTTTTACTAAGAGAATCGCCGTAGTATTACTCTGTGAGGGGCTGTTGTTTTACTAAGAGAAGCGCTTTAGTATTACTCTGTGAGGGGCTGTTGTTTTACTAAGAGAAGCGCCGTAGTATTATTTTGTTAGTGGCTGTTGTTTTACTAAGAGAAGCGCTGTAGTATTACTCTGTGAGGGGCTGTTGTTTTACTAAGAGAAGCGATGTAGTATTACTCCGTTAGTGGCTGTTGTTTTTCTAAGAGAAGCGCTGTAGTATTACTCTGTTAGTGGCTGTTGTTTTACTAAGAGAATCGCTGTAGTATTACTCTGTGAGGGGCTGTTGTTTTACTAAGAGAAGCGATGTAGTATTACTCTGTTAGTGGCTGTTGTTTTACTAAGAGAAGCGATGTAGTATTACTCCGTTAGTGGCTGTTGTTTTACTAAGAGAAGCGATGTAGTATTACTCTGTTAGTGGCTGTTGTTTTACTAAGAGAAGCGATGTAGTATTACTCTGTGAGGGGCTGTTGTTTTACTAAGAGAAGCGCTGTAGTATTACTCTGTGAGGGGCTGATGTTTTACTAAGAGAAGCGATGTAGTATTACTCTGTGAGGGGCTGTTGTTTTACTAAGAGAAGCGCTGTAGTATTACTCTGTGAGGGGCTGTTGTTTTACTAAGAGAAGTGATGTAGTATTACTCTGTTAGTGGCTGTTGTTTTACTAAGAGAAGCGATGTAGTATTACTCTGTGAGGGGCTGTTGTTTTACTAAGAGAAGCGCTGTAGTATTACTCTGTGAGGGGCTGTTGTTTTACTAAGAGAAGCGCTGTAGTATTACTCTGTTAGTGGCTGTTGTTTTACTAAGAGAAGCGATGTAGTATTACTCTGTGAGGGGCTGTTGTTTTACTGAGAGAAGCGCCATAGTATAACTCCGTGATGTGTCATAGTGTTACTCCACTAAGCACTGTAGTATTACTCTGTGCAGTGCCATAGTATTACTCTGCGAAATGTCAGGTATAACACTGGGAGGCACTGTAGTATTACTCTACGAGCCTCCAAATAAGTCAGAAATGCTTTTTGAGTCTTATTCTCTCCTTCACACGTTTCTCTATCTTTCTATGAACATCAAAACCCTCCTGATTCTCAACTACATCCTCGCTAATAAAAGTACATGTATGTTAGCCGACACTAAAGATTCCTGGGTTTCGCACAGTAACATGACACCAGAAGCCAGCGTTGCATTCAATCCTTTTAATTAGGTGCGCCTTGTGTATGAAAACAAACCCGTTCATTGATATTGCGCCTGATACTCAGGAGCACATTTCATTTTGATACCTTAAACCTCTAATGCAGTAACCACGATGAAGTGTCAAGATGTTTTGTGTCATACCTAGATACCTCTGTTCATATTCAGACTGAAATGTATTACTCTGTGAGGGGCTGTTGTTTTACTAAGAGAAGCGCCGTAGTATTATTTTGTTAGTGGCTGTTGTTTTACTAAGAGAAGCGCTGTAGTATTACTCTGTGAGGGGCTGTTGTTTTACTAAGAGAAGCGATGTAGTATTACTCCGTTAGTGGCTGTTGTTTTTCTAAGAGAAGCGCTGTAGTATTACTCTGTTAGTGGCTGTTGTTTTACTAAGAGAATCGCTGTAGTATTACTCTGTGAGGGGCTGTTGTTTTACTAAGAGAAGCGATGTAGTATTACTCTGTTAGTGGCTGTTGTTTTACTAAGAGAAGCGATGTAGTATTACTCCGTTAGTGGCTGTTGTTTTACTAAGAGAAGCGATGTAGTATTACTCTGTTAGTGGCTGTTGTTTTACTAAGAGAAGCGATGTAGTATTACTCTGTGAGGGGCTGTTGTTTTACTAAGAGAAGCGCTGTAGTATTACTCTGTGAGGGGCTGATGTTTTACTAAGAGAAGCGATGTAGTATTACTCTGTGAGGGGCTGTTGTTTTACTAAGAGAAGCGCTGTAGTATTACTCTGTGAGGGGCTGTTGTTTTACTAAGAGAAGTGATGTAGTATTACTCTGTTAGTGGCTGTTGTTTTACTAAGAGAAGCGATGTAGTATTACTCTGTGAGGGGCTGTTGTTTTACTAAGAGAAGCGCTGTAGTATTACTCTGTGAGGGGCTGTTGTTTTACTAAGAGAAGCGCTGTAGTATTACTCTGTTAGTGGCTGTTGTTTTACTAAGAGAAGCGATGTAGTATTACTCTGTGAGGGGCTGTTGTTTTACTGAGAGAAGCGCCATAGTATAACTCCGTGATGTGTCATAGTGTTACTCCACTAAGCACTGTAGTATTACTCTGTGCAGTGCCATAGTATTACTCTGCGAAATGTCAGGTATAACACTGGGAGGCACTGTAGTATTACTCTACGAGCCTCCAAATAAGTCAGAAATGCTTTTTGAGTCTTATTCTCTCCTTCACACGTTTCTCTATCTTTCTATGAACATCAAAACCCTCCTGATTCTCAACTACATCCTCGCTAATAAAAGTACATGTATGTTAGCCGACACTAAAGATTCCTGGGTTTCGCACAGTAACATGACACCAGAAGCCAGCGTTGCATTCAATCCTTTTAATTAGGTGCGCCTTGTGTATGAAAACAAACCCGTTCATTGATATTGCGCCTGATACTCAGGAGCACATTTCATTTTGATACCTTAAACCTCTAATGCAGTAACCACGATGAAGTGTCAAGATGTTTTGTGTCATACCTAGATACCTCTGTTCATATTCAGACTGAATAGTAGATAATTGTAGATACATTATGATGATAAAAACATATCCAACCATTTCATTTTTGCGAATCAGTGGACTGAAAACCTCCTTTACACATAAATGGACACAGAGTAATTACAAGGATCAAAGCAAATATAAAAATAATATTAGTTTCTTTTTCATGCATTAAAGAAAACAATCCACAGCCAATAGAATTAGTCCTCTCAAGAGGATAGAAATGTAAACGCTGCTACGTTTCCCTACTGAATATAAGGCTTTTACAGAGGCTTGGAAAACAAAGACACAACTTGTTGCCAAAATATAAAAAATAACAATAAAAGCAGAATCAGAGCTAGACAAGATTGCGTTTAGCATCAGTAGGCATTTGAGAGTTTGTGTAAACTGAAAGAACAAGAACATCTGCACACTAATGTCATGGTTGCAGGGGACATTTACACATGTATCCACTAGTTAGAGGAAGAAAATAGACTAGACAAACAGTCACCAAGCTAACTATGACACTACTGCTATAGCTGTTACAGTAATGGTTTCAAGGAAACCTTCTTTGTATAGATCCTCCAGTGGTAGTGTGACATTATACACATGGTCTTTTATGGTTGTTATTATGTACATCAAAACTCAATAAAAACTTTACTTGTATTGTGTTGTAAGAGTTACAAAAAGTTACATCACACCGGTGTGTGGCTTTGGTTTAATGGAAGAGCAAAAAAAAAGCTCGAAGTCAGCCGAATATTCCAGCACATTACAGCTAATAAACATTCTTAATAGCATTTAATTCAGCATATACAACCCTTCGATTTCCACCAAAGGTTATCCCTTAACCACATCCTAATTACTGATCCTAAACTCTTAATAAGAAGGTCATAAACCAATCTGCACAATTTTTGTATTTTTTCGAAGAGTTTCCTTGTGTAAAACAGATGCTGTTCAGAAAAAGTCTCATCACTACGAATGTAAAACATGGATATTCCCATAATGTAAAGATAGAAGCTTAATTAAATAATGTATCTTGTAACGTGGTAAATTAAATAATTATGTAGATGGACATATCAACCTGTTTAATGAGCACAAAGTAATATGACCAAATCTTGGGTCCGGTTTACTTTTTTTTTGGCACAAAACGGTTGAAGATGTCCTGTGAGCTCTTTATACGTTATAATAAAATGAATAACATTGTCTATTACTGTGGTCGTAGCACAGTTTTTCAAATCAAAAAAGGGCAGAATATGTAATTGTTTTTGACGTTATCTGCTTGGCATTTCCCACTCCATTTCAGTAAAGTGTTTTAAAAACCCTGTTTCATATTGTATTACCCACGAATATTTATATTCTCAGAAAACTGTAATAATGATAAAATATACCATCCTTTCACTGATCTTCAATGTACTGGTGATTTTAATTACTATGTCACCAAATATTGATTAAGATCATGGTCAGCCACAGATTGACCATCAACCCTTTCATCCTATTATTGTCTTTTTTTAATGCCTCCTTGACATCCATACCATGAACTTTGGACCAGCGCTGTCCTTTTTCATTCATGTCATCTACTCATGTCTATTGTAGACATTCTACTTGTCAGTATGTTCTAGAACGATTAACATCTTGATTTTCTTTTCCTGACAATAATGTTCAATCCAGTTCAGACATCAAGGCTTGGTTAGGTATATTAATGTAGACATGGGGCTCTGAGGCAAACGATCCTGCTCTGGCTGTGACCCTCAATCTCCACTAATTACTATAAAAAAAGAGACCTGAGGTATGACTCCTGATCAAGAAGTGTAAATTGGTGAATCATAGGGAGCCATTTCCGAGTGGTGACCTCTGCACAGCAGGGCTCCCACGTGACATATCACATGACACAGATAAAGAGAGTGAATAAAAACCTAAACCAACCCTTTTTGTGATCCACTGTCAAGGCAAATTATATTGGTGTATCATTTATTTTTCTTTGAAAACTAAACATTTTCAGTGGACTCTACCTAGGGTGCCTCTTGACTTCAAAGCAGAACATTATATAATTTAAAATAAGTCAGATAAACCTGAAGTCAAGCATAACATGCAAAGGAAAAACAAAACCTAGTGAATTAACAATTTTAATACAAAAATATAAAATCTTAAGGTACAATGACTGTAATCTGCTCAAATTCCAGAAGTGCAACTTTTATACATATCCTGTTTAACACATGCTCGGAATTATCTGAAAAAAACAGACGATGGATCAATGGCAGATCAGAATAGAATATAATAGAACAAACTGATAAAAATATGTTGGTGTACTTTTCTGGATTTTAGTGCACCATTTGATTTTGGAGATCATATCACATTATTTAAAAAATATCCTTAATTAAACCTCTCTTTGCCTGGACTCATGCTTATTTAACTGATTTATGTTATTCTCATCTGAATAAAGAGTGTGGTGTTCCTCAAGGCAGCTTTCTTGGGGTTCTCTTTATCTGCTATTGACAACAATATTTCAAAGTAAGATAAAATAAACATTTCCCATGACCAAAGACTCAATATTTACAAAGATGATGTAGATAGACACACTATTAGTAATAGTTGATCTATTAAGTGGAAATGGTGTAATGAACCTTAATGAATCATTGTCCCCAATTTTCTCGTCCAGTAGATGTCCCTTGTCATCTTTTTTTTTTAGATGTTTTTAAACCCAGATTCATCTAGGAAAGATACCTACATTACTTTCATAATGTCTATCATAATAATAAAAAAAAGAATAACGCAAACACACGAAAATATCCCGAACATTCAAAAAATATTTCTTCCCTAAATGTGATTAAGATTCATCCTTGTCTGTGGTTTATGACTTTTGATCATGGAAAAAGTTGAAAGACGAAAGATCCTTAATGTCACAAATGACAGCTCTTTTTCCTTATAGTCGACTGTGATCTCATCATATTTTATTCAACGTAACTACTAGGTACATGGGACTATATAGATGCTGGGGCGTTAATGATGGAATATTTATTCCGGTGCAGCTGTCAGTAACCAGAATTGAAGTGAGTTACACGAGATATCAGAAAAGAAACCAGCCGAGCGTTGCTTCTACTGTTTCCTTTCTCTTCTAATCACAGCATTTCCACCCTGCTCGCTCATGCTTAGGTAAGGCTGATAAAAGTCTTGAGTGGCATGTAGAAACACCTCAGTGATCCTAAAGTTGAAGCAGATTTGCTCCGCTTCTTCAGGTACGTACTTCTATCCTTTTTACATTCTACTGCTTAAAAAATCACTTATTATCGTTGAAAACATGCTGCACTTGTTTACGACTGATTATTTATTCTCATTGAATATATTTTCTAGAGATCTCAGAAGACTACATTTGATCACTCCCTGTAAACAATGGCAAAGATCTCCTGGTGATCTTGACAATTGGTCTAAATATACCTATGCTGATATGCCTCTGATTACCATTGTTACCTCCATAGTATTTATGATGACAAAGACGTCATGCTTTCAGCACGTATTTAGAATGATAGTCAGTTTCAACTACTATATGGACCGTACGCTGATGGCCTCGCTCACATGCACAACAAAAATGGAACAAAATGGAGAATTTAAAAATATTTAGCAGGTACAATTCATTACATACAGACAAGTAGGAAGGTATGTAGTATGGCAGCATTTGGATGTTTTAAGTGCGTCTTTTTAGACGGAGATGAAGGCAATTGAGGGATAGTAGCTAAATTGAAATGGACTTACTTTTCTGCCTGTAACTTTAAAAAGGAACACATTACTGTGAAAATAATCCTGACTTTGATTTGTGAAATTTGAATTTTGGCTGAACTAACCCAGACCATTTTAGATGGTGCTGTCTGATCTATGATCTTCAGCATTGAACAGCACTTTTTCTGAAATACATTTTTAAATCGCCACAAACATTGTGTGTTGTATAGGTTTTTAGTTTTGTGAGATAGATGTGTAGAAATATAAAAAAAAAGTCTTCCACGTACTGTAATTTGTTTGGACGGCCCAAATCCAATGTACAGAAATAAAATCAATTATTATTCGGCTAAAATCTTTCTATTTATACCAGCATTGCATATTTTGTAATAATCTCTAATGGCAGAGTTTTGCAGTCATAATACCTTTTAACACACAATCTGGAATCAAGTATGCTGATTCGGCCTCTGAATTATGCAAAAAAAAAAACAGCACATATGTGAATTTTGTGGGATATGTCAGCTCACCACTAAAAATATGTTGCGGCACCACAGTGTGGTAGTTTTAACCGATTATTGTTGAGTTGCAGATAAAGTCTGCCGAACCTGTAACGTTCCCACCCCCTCCTTTACTCTTCCTTGTTCTCCAGTCCAACATTTCTCTACTCCCTGCAGATGGTAGCAAGGTACACTGTCTCTGTGTTTCAGTAGACCTGCCAGTTCTTGGTGGATGTGAAATGTTAATAATGTTACTTTCACTGTGAAAACTTTTTTCAAATAGTGCAATATGCAAAATGAAGTATTACCATTTTGATAGTATCTATTTAATATTTTAATGGTAACTATTTATTCATACTACAAACATGCATTCAATTGTAGCACATACATACATACATTATACGGAAAATATACATTTTTATATGTATTATTCAGGACATTTTCTTTTTCTTCCTTTCCTGTTGCTTAACTTATCTAAATAGGAAAACTTGAAGGAGGGTGACAGACAGTATGAAGAAGAAACACAAAATACACATTATTGACTGCAAATACAACTTAATAAAGTTAATTAAGTAATCAAGTAAAATACATCTAGGTCTAATCTACTGATCTAGCAATCAAAAATATGAATACAAAAAAAAGGAAAAAAGGAAAAGAGGCAACGTAGTTAAGATGGAAGTCATCAGGAATATATTGGATTCTATCTGGGGCTGAACCATAGATTGAGGGTGATCTACTATTGGGGCACGTGAGAATTGACGGGATGACATGCCTATAAGACAAGAGTCAAGGGTAGTTTTAGTTACTGATGGACTGATGAAGCTTCATGAAGCAGTGTCATTGTTTTTAGAGTACACTAGATGGCGGTCTCTGCACTATTTCCCTTTGTTTTGAATGATTGTTCTAAGGAAACAGGGTTGGAATGATTGACAGCAACCGAATCAAATGAAATGTCTTAGTGATGAGATGCCTTCAAACAAAGAAAGCCTCCCATTGGTTTATTTTTTAACCAGCAAAGAGCTTGCCCGAATAGAGCCGGACCTCTGCCATTGTTGCCCTGTGTGGTGTCAAGGATGTTGATTATAAAGTAACAAAAACAACCACAATAATAACAACAAAACATTTTTGAAAACATATTGTTTCCCTTTGATAAAATGACTAATCAAAACAATAATAGATGTTTATGAATTTGTTGGCACATAAACAATTATCGACTTAATTTGCATTTGTTACAGTCGGGCTGACCCTGCTCACGCTGAACAATTAACATTTGAATCCTTCACCAGAGGTCCGCCTGGACCACAGCTACACACCACGGGCTGACTTCCTTCACCTCTTCGCTCATGTCATTAAACCCACGCTGACCCCTGCACCACTTAAACACTCAAGAGGCTCTGTGATATATTTCTCACCACACTTTATTTAATTTCTTTTTCAGTGTTTATTATTTTATGACTGCTCTTTGTTAAAAATCTATTTACATGTATTTTAATTAAAGAAACATGGGAATTTAATTGTTTGAACACAAACACTCAAATACAATTTACAACAGATTTAATGCAGGGGTTTCTTATCATGCGTTCAGCTTCATCTTACATAAAAGGCATTTCAATAAATACAAATACCTACTTTTAGTTTTTGTGACATTTGATAGTGAATTCAACATTTATAGAGGAACAGAAAAGTGTGTCTGTTTTTATTTCCCACTTAATATTTTTATATTATTTATTTGGTTCCATTTTTTCCTCAAGTTTTTACTTTCATTCTGGGCAATTTTAAACACTTAATCTAACTTGGACCTCACAGGTCACTGCAGATATACTTAGCTAACATGTTAGGTATGTGAGCTAGTTAGAAAGTTACATTTGGTTTCATCCAAAGACAAATTTAGGATCAAGAAAGTAATACTTGGAGATTTACAAAATTCTGTGAATCCAGCTAAAGAGAGTTTTTGCTCAAAACTTTTATATATAATAATATTATTTAACCAAAATATTTTTTTGAAAATGAATGTAATCTATTTACTTAAATGTGTGATTATTTATAGTATAAAATAATTCATGTATTGGCAAAGGACCTTGTTGTGTTGAGTGGGGATTTAATTTTCTTTATATTGCACTCAATTATTTTCAACTGCGTTCATAGGTTGACCACTCAACATAAATATACATTTATGAAGATGTCTTTTTTATTTACACACTAAACCCTCTTTCTAAAGATTACGATTTTGTTTTTTTCACGAGTTAAACCGAGAGGCAAATATGTTTGCCTCAGGCATGTCGAGTGCCTGATTGTAAAGTGAATTGATACATAACTTTATTTCAGTAATTAGATAAGGAATACACAAACAGTTGAGGTTTATAGTTTGCTGTTTTATTTAACATGAGCGTATTAAATAAAGAATTCTCATCATTTTTAACAACTCCCTCAGTAGCCTTATTGTTTTATGGGTTCTGCTGTGAAATAATTGCTGGTCGTTTTAATTTACGGTCTCTCACCTCGCCAGACAGGTTGGGATATGCCTTCCATCATACAAAACCTCTTTATCAACATGTTTCTGTTTCTTCCAAACAGTCAAGAAGAGCTGGTTTCACAAAACGTTTTGTCATGGGGAGAATGGTCAGGATCCACGTCGAAGATTAATAATTCAACGTTTATTGTGTTGATCACAGTTGGTGTGTGGGTGTGACCTCAAAACAACAGCTGCATGTAACATGACTAACGCCACAATCTGGTTGCATAAAGAAAACAATCACATAAATAGCTGACCCTGATGATTCTGGATCATTTTGCACCTAATATTGATGGCGTTTGCTGCTGTGTTATCTTCTGATCCTGTATCCCACATATGATGCAAATAATGTTTCTGTTTAGGCAATATTAGCACGTGGTAGTAAAAATGACGAAGACACTTATAATTACAAAATAATGTTTCCATTGACAGTCAATGTGTATCTCAAAAATAGAGGTCAGATCCAATAAAGTTACGTACCTACCTACCAACCATGGAACATCCATCCATCCATCCATCCATCCATCCATCCATCCATCCATCCATCCATCCATCCATCCATCCATCCATCCATCCATCCATCCATCCATCCATCCATCCATCCATCCATCCATCCATCCATCCATCCATCCATCCATCCATCCATCCATCCATCCATCCATCCATCCATCCATCCATCCATCCATCCATCCATCCATCCATCCATCCATCCATCCATCCATCCATCCATCCATCCATCCATCCATCCATCCATCCATCCATCCATCCATCCATCCATCCATCCATCCATCCATCCATCCATCCATCCATCCATCCATCCATCCATCCATCCATCCATCCATCCATCCATCCATCCATCCATCCATCCATCCATCCATCCATCCATCCATCCATCCATCCATCCATCCATCCATCCATCCATCCATCCATCCATCCATCCATCCATCCATCCATCCATCCATCCATCCATCCATCCATCCATCCATCCATCCATCCATCCATCCATCCATCCATCCATCCATCCATCCATCCATCCATCCATCCATCCATCCATCCATCCATCCATCCATCCATCCATCCATCCATCCATCCATCCATCCATCCATCCATCCATCCATCCATCCATCCATCCATCCATCCATCCATCCATCCATCCATCCATCCATCCATCCATCCATCCATCCATCCATCCATCCATCCATCCATCCATCCATCCATCCATCCATCCATCCATCCATCCATCCATCCATCCATCCATCCATCCATCCATCCATCCATCCATCCATCCATCCATCCATCCATCCATCCATCCATCCATCCATCCATCCATCCATCCATCCATCCATCCATCCATCCATCCATCCATCCATCCATCCATCCATCCATCCATCCATCCATCCATCCATCCATCCATCCATCCATCCATCCATCCATCCATCCATCCATCCATCCATCCATCCATCCATCCATCCATCCATCCATCCATCCATCCATCCATCCATCCATCCATCCATCCATCCATCCATCCATCCATCCATCCATCCATCCATCCATCCATCCATCCATCCATCCATCCATCCATCCATCCATCCATCCATCCATCCATCCATCCATCCATCCATCCATCCATCCATCCATCCATCCATCCATCCATCCATCCATCCATCCATCCATCCATCCATCCATCCATCCATCCATCCATCCATCCATCCATCCATCCATCCATCCATCCATCCATCCATCCATCCATCCATCCATCCATCCATCCATCCATCCATCCATCCATCCATCCATCCATCCATCCATCCATCCATCCATCCATCCATCCATCCATCCATCCATCCATCCATCCATCCATCCATCCATCCATCCATCCATCCATCCATCCATCCATCCATCCATCCATCCATCCATCCATCCATCCATCCATCCATCCATCCATCCATCCATCCATCCATCCATCCATCCATCCATCCATCCATCCATCCATCCATCCATCCATCCATCCATCCATCCATCCATCCATCCATCCATCCATCCATCCATCCATCCATCCATCCATCCATCCATCCATCCATCCATCCATCCATCCATCCATCCATCCATCCATCCATCCATCCATCCATCCATCCATCCATCCATCCATCCATCCATCCATCCATCCATCCATCCATCCATCCATCCATCCATCCATCCATCCATCCATCCATCCATCCATCCATCCATCCATCCATCCATCCATCCATCCATCCATCCATCCATCCATCCATCCATCCATCCATCCATCCATCCATCCATCCATCCATCCATCCATCCATCCATCCATCCATCCATCCATCCATCCATCCATCCATCCATCCATCCATCCATCCATCCATCCATCCATCCATCCATCCATCCATCCATCCATCCATCCATCCATCCATCCATCCATCCATCCATCCATCCATCCATCCATCCATCCATCCATCCATCCATCCATCCATCCATCCATCCATCCATCCATCCATCCATCCATCCATCCATCCATCCATCCATCCATCCATCCATCCATCCATCCATCCATCCATCCATCCATCCATCCATCCATCCATCCATCCATCCATCCATCCATCCATCCATCCATCCATCCATCCATCCATCCATCCATCCATCCATCCATCCATCCATCCATCCATCCATCCATCCATCCATCCATCCATCCATCCATCCATCCATCCATCCATCCATCCATCCATCCATCCATCCATCCATCCATCCATCCATCCATCCATCCATCCATCCATCCATCCATCCATCCATCCATCCATCCATCCATCCATCCATCCATCCATCCATCCATCCATCCATCCATCCATCCATCCATCCATCCATCCATCCATCCATCCATCCATCCATCCATCCATCCATCCATCCATCCATCCATCCATCTTGTCCTGGTTCGTGAGCAGACCTTGTGTTTTTATTTTGAAGTAGAAACTGTATATTTTCATTCTGCACTTTTGACCGGACTACAAATTACATTAGGAGCTTTGGTTATTAAATTCAAGAATCCCTGGTGTTAACACAGTTTCCATGATGCCTAATGAGAAAACAGGAAAAAAAAAACTGCTTTAATCAAAAAAAGTCCAGTAAAATCAGACAGTGATGTGACAACTGGCACCACTGAACAAATAATAATAAGAAAAAAAGGTATTTGAAACACTGATCCTGGATTATTCTTATTTGCTGAAGAAAAAAAAGGCACCAAAGCGTGTGCAATACTAATCTTTCACTGCTTTCCATTTACCTGTTTGAATGACGCACCTTTGAACATCTTCAATTTCCAAGACAAATGACTTAAGCTTCCTGCGAGACGACGACAGCGAAGGAGAGCAATTGAGCTTCATTAAGTCAGACTGTAATCACCGTGATACATTAACCGGGAGCATTTATGCTAATGGGGTTGAACACAACCCGTTATGTCAGTGCTGTTATTAATTACATTTATTCATTTAAGGTCTAATTAGACAATATTTCCTTTGTCAAAACCATCTTCGGCATATTGCCGGTAATAAAGCGCGCTGTAGGTGTGAGCCTCTTGTGCGACATTAGTGTTTGAAACATATTAATTGAGCATGATCAGCATTCACCTTCTGATTCTCTTCCCCCTGACCAACTCTTCTCTTTTTAACAAATTCCCTCCACTTAGTTGCTTGGCAACCAGGAGTGAATATTCCATAACGGTCATCACACCCAACTGTGTTACCTGCTGCCCCCCCCGCCTCCTCCTGCGCCTCACATCAGTGTGGGAGAAAACTGTTTTTTGACCTGATGTCAAAGCGCAACAATGACACTCGTTCTCCACGCCTTCCATCAAATGTCTCCGATACGTCAGGCTGGAGGAAGAGCGTCCCCTTAATTGAACTTCAAGAACAAAGTCTCAATCCATAAAACAGAGGTCTGGACTCGCGCTGAGAGGACGAGTGCTCATCTATGGAAAAATCATTCGTCTGGACAGGATCTTCCACCTGTTGTCGATTAGCCACCTCCAGCCACGGTGACGGACTATTTTGTTCTGGCTGCCTCCCACCACTGACCTGTGCTCCCCCCCGTCATCCATCACATGTGGTATATGCCCTGGATCTCCTTGGAAGGGGAATAAATCCTGCCTGCTGTCGTGTATAGAATATCCTTCAGAGACAAACGCGGTGAACGATATAGCCGACTCTGGGGCCGTGAGCTTCAATGTGCTCCCGGAACTAAAAATAGAAAATAATAATAATGTATATCATACGTGACTTAAAGTCATAATACTTGCTTGCTGCTTGATCAAATTAACATGCTTTTAATATTATTACCGAAGACATTTATGTCATTTATCATTTTTAATTGCCTTGTTACTTAAGCAAGGATATTAATAACTTTTGATAAGCAAATGGATAAGCTCTACCTTTTTCTTATTTTATTTCTACTTAAGTAGTACATTTAGGTTTTAAATTCGATTTTTAAAAAGTTAACACGTTAGAAAATATAATCATCAAATTAGAGCAACTTATATTTTCAATTGCTTTTCTCATCATTTCGACCAAGCTAGTGCCAGTCTTATCTTGAATTGTATGTCAAATAAATGCTCTTGTACTTTAGTCATTTTGTTTTTCTTAATGCCAAACTATTGGGTCTTAAATACATCAAAGCTTATTTTTAGGTTCATATATATAAGTTGCATATTTATTCGATTGTCATTCACTTGTGTTGTCACTGAGTCAAAGTAACCCGGAGTCCTGGAAACAAATTTTATTCCTTGTGTTTCCTTTGGGTCACCTTGACCCAGAGTCTAGCTCTTCGTTTTAATAGCATTTCTCACCTTTCTTACATCAGACTATGAGCACATTAATATAAAAACGATAACCTCAAAATCTCCTAAAACAATGTTTTGGACTAAAAGCTGAGCAAACTATAATTTGGAACATTCATCAGATTACACAACCCATGAACTGTATTGAACTCCACTGTGTTTGAATGATCAGACGAAAGAGATGTGAGCAGAAATGATTGCTTTAAAATTCTGTTGGTGATGTAATGATCAAAGTTTTTCGTCAAAACAGCAGTAAGTCTTGTTATTAAAGCATCTGCTTTCTTTAATCAATATCATCATGTTCTATCATCAGAGGATAAGTTACCTAAGCCTCCTGCCAAGAGCTTCTTGTTATCTCTCTCACAAACCCACCGATACATCTCTCCGCAAGTTTTCAGGCTAGATGGTTAATTAGCTGCAACAATTTAATGGTGCATTCGGTGAAAAGTAAATGTTCATGCTACATCATCTAATTAGCTGCCATGTAAATAACCTCAACACATGTAAACATCATGAAGCAGTCAATTGATCACCGACACGTTTAGCTGCTGTGAGTTTAAAGATGCTACTCCACAATATAATACTAGTAGGTGTCGCCGCAAAACTGACATTTAACTGTCATCATTTGCTACTTTTTTATTGCACGATTGTACAGAAAAGAAGTATAAATTAGATTAAAAACCTGTATGTTTGAGCAGCTTAAGTGTTTGGTTTGTAATGGGATGGCCATGAATCTTTAAAAAGGTCAAGGCTCTCAGGGAGGTTTCAAAGCAAAGCAACGGGACTGTGGGATAATGCCTCACCTTCTTATAAAGTGAGTGAGAAGAAACGGGTATACTGGGATGAATTGTAATTAATGTGTGGTGCTTACTTTCTTACTGTCATGTGACATGTTATGTTCATATCATGACAAGTGTGGATGTTTGCAGAAGAGGAACCTCCATAAGAACCTTGACCCGTCGAGAGAAGGTTTCTTTTGCCAGGTGAAAATGGCTTATTAAACTCCTCTCTTCTAACTGTCTTTCCTGTCTAGCCAGCACCTGCACACGGCTCTCCTTGAAAGAGTGTCCTGTGTCCTTTAAGTGGAGGTAGACAGCTGACTCTCGTGTGTTGATACAGTTATGAAGAAGTTGTTTTGATGTACTGGTCCGAGCATTCCTTACTGCTCTGGACAAAGTGCACCTCATTGCTCTGTTCATGCCTTATGCTTTAAGGTATTTACAGGCCGGAATTGAACAGGAATACTGTGTATGGCGAGGTTCCTTTGTTTTTTTTTATTATTGGATATCCCTGTAATCTAGGGGCAATATTGCATCTCTACTCCCCATCTCTTGAGGATAGCGAAGTGCATCTTTTTTTTTTTTTTGCCAGAGAATATAAACAAATTAAAGAAGCCATTTTCACCAGATTGGGACAACCATCTCTAACCTGTAGGGTTTAGCTACAGGTTAGCTAGGTTAAATGATTTGCCACTATAGGGGAAACAGGGGATCCTTTTGCAGTTCTCTGAACTGGAATTAGGTTGTTCTGAGACAGTAAAGCATGTGTTTGGGGTGCAATTGGTTTGACCATCCAGGGTACTATCCTGTAATTCATTTTCTTTTCTTACCACTTGGATGGCCTCTGTCATTGGAATACTAATGAAACCTGTGGATACCCTATGTGGGCCTCTTTTGAAGAACAAAACTAGAAAGGAGATGGAAGAAAGGGAAGAGAAGCACAAGGACATACTAATCCTTTCATTGCACAGATCAAATTCCTGTTTCCTTCAAGCCTCGAAAAACACAAAGGCACAAGGACGAAACCCAAGATACAAACATAGTGGTGTGATATACGCTGTCTAGTGTAGCGAGGAAGGCCCAGACCTGTACATCTATGAAGCTAAACTATCGCTTCACAGGAGAGTCCCCACCTCAGATCCGGACTCAGATTTGCATCTCAGCTGTCTTAAAGGACACATAACAAAGACAGCAATATACCTTGGTGCTAGAAAGTTTTTTTGTTTGCCTTTACCCAGGGTTATTTTTAACTAAAGAAGCCTTTTGTAAATGGGTGTGTTAAATGATCTTACAATCAATCACTCGATGCTACTTGTACTAAATGATTTTCTGTGCGTTAAAAGAAAAGAAGAGCCTTATAATACCCTCTCATTTCATTTGGAACCTTTTACCATGTGTCATTCATCACGGCAAAGACTGTGAATGTGCAAACATTTTCGCTTAGGATTTTGCACAAAGGGATGCCTTAAGATTGTGAGAAGCTTGGGTATAAAAGGAGTGTTGAAGACATGCCTTTTAACAGAGTTTATGTTCTTTGGTTTGCATAGAAGTTGTGGAGAGACAGGTGTAAGAAGCCACCAAATCTGGTCCAAGCAGCTGAATATAGATCATTGAACAATGATTGAATCATAAAGCGGAAAACTCACAATACAATCTTGCTAGCCCAGCATACTGCACAATGATACCTTTACAATGAACCTTTACATGCTTAATTAAGATACCATTTATCTGTGAAAAGGCTTTGATTACTCACATGATTGATGGTTTATATGGTCATTTGTAATTCTGTTACTACCTCGGGTAAGAAAATTGCTATAATTAAAATTATTATTATTGTTCGATTCTTAACTTCCTCTCCCTCTATTATACTTTCATATAACAATCGTGGAACGTCCAGCCCTTCTGCAATAAAGTTTATCAATCTATCTTTTTAACTCCTCATTCCCCAGTTTATGGTTCAAAACAGCTAATTAGAAGTTCTTCATCCTATTCAACAGAGATAGAATTAATATTAAGTATAATTAAACTTCTCACGTGGCCCCTTGGTAAAATTAATTTTAAAAGCTGAGGTCAAGGGCAATCTTAATAGTCAGTTAATGAAGAAGAAGCAGCTCTGTGTCACCGGTTTGTTCCCATAAAGCTCTTACACCAGCTTCTGGTTCATGCAAAGTACATTCCTGAGTGAAATGTGGCTTTCACACTTATCTGCTTCCCCCAAAAATATTGCTATTACATCACTATGGGCAGACAGAAGGGGGATGTAATGATGACAAACATGCTTGTTGTAGAGGTAGATAGATACAAATCAAAGAGGAGAAGAGAAGCCCAAAAGTATAGAGCAGTGTTTTTCATAACAACTTCCTATTTTCTTCAATTTAAGGACCCTTGAGATTGTGGCATCAATAAAAAAGTGCAGACACTTTGGTGATTTAGGATGAATTATCTGTTGTTGTCAGGGAAGCATGAATATTTCATGAGATCTAGAAGTATAACAAGGCTATTCACATGTAACCAACATTTCGCTGCAAGGTTTTTATTTTAAGTACAATCTGAATCGTGTCATATACGATTTTGAAAGGCATTTTTTGTGCTCTAACAGGCAGTACTGGCATTTTTCTTAGTCTGACCAAGAAAAACATTCAATCCTATACAGGTAAAGATATCTAATATTCTGTGTTAACAAGAATGATAATGAAATAATAAAGTCTGATTTTGCTTGTGTTCTGGAGCTCTTGGTTTCAGGAATATTTTACAGTACTCTGGCACAAGCTTAAACAACTCTTCTTCCCCTACTGTGTGTGGCAGAAAGGAATTCTGAAATGATACTGGTACCTGCTGTCCAATTGTGCTCCTTGCTATTGATGATATTTTAAATGCTGGAAAGGTATTAACTTACTGAATAAAGATAAATAAATAATAGCCGACAATATTGGGGTTAACGGTTGGTTGTTGTTTTATGTAGTATTTCTAGTATTATGCTATAAAACTATTACAAGTCTGTTTATTCCTGCATGGTGACATTATTTTAACATAATATTCTGAAGCTTATTATGAACAATACACCTCTGGAAAAGTTGCAGTCCTCAAATTAGATCTTTTTTTCCTCCTGGTTCCTGCAATGTTCAGCTAATCTTATTGCCTAAACTAGGATCAATGTTTTTGCTGTCATATCCGAAGCAAGTGTTTAAATTGTGAATATGAAGTCCGAGCACAAATGCAACACCACTTTTTGACCTAATACGAATAAATATTCTATATTAAGAAGATTGAACATTGCTGGCTATATCCGGAAGCATGAATTGCAGATGTTAGTGGGCAACTTTATCAACAGGATATTCATATAGATTTAATTCTGCCACTGAGACAACCTATAAGTTTAAAATGTTTAATTTTCATTCTGCGGTCAAAACTTGTCAAACAGTTACATCCACTTGCAAACACGATGACAATGGAAGTGTGTGACAGTGGTCGAGTGTTGACATTAGCTTGGGGCAAACATGTTTGCCTGCAGCTAAAGCTAGGAGAAGAATACATGAATACCTGAAAATTTAGTTGTCACGGCTATTATTCTTATTAGCCAGTTAGAGTATAATCTTTTCCGCAAATGGCCATCCCATCCCTGAGGTTGGGAATTGATCTTGGTGAAAGTAGGTCTGCATCAACTCGTGGTGACGTGGCTAGGTGAGCTGTATCATGTAGAAGGGTCCAAGAAGACACTGTTTCTCTGCTCACACATGTTGAAATGGTGACATTCTGCTTCATCATTGTGCTTCAGCTTGTACTTTTGCCTCCTGACATATTAAACCATACTCCGAGAGGAACTCAGACTTGTCACTGTTATGAATTTATCATGCGAAATGTCAGTCAACCTCAGGGACGTGCGGTCAAGGGGAGGCAGGTGAGGCAATGCCTCACCTCTCAATGCGCAATCCATCACAAACTGTGTTGATACATGCAGTTGCCATATCTCTATATGTGGCGAATAAAATGCTCATAGATACATTTATTTGCCTTGATTTTCCACAGTCTGGCTGATGTCTTTAACCATTAAACGTTAATGTTTGTAAGGGTCTTATTTAGTTTCGCTGATTGGAAATACAACTGCAGTGAAAAGGCAAAGCTTGAGCTGTGTGTGTGTGTGTGTGTAAAGAATGCTGTTGAGATATGAAATAACCAGTAGCCAATTGAATAAGTTTCCCTTTTGGGTTTATATACTTGTAAAACTGACACTTGAGGAGTCAGTGCCTCACCAACCATGAACCTCACCGCTCGTCACTGGTCAAGAGGCAGCAGTCGGTAAAATTCTGTTTCCTTTGTCCAAACGTTTTAGCTTCTTTTCATAAAACAAACAAACACACAATATATAAATAGTTAATTCCAACATCTCAGACAGAAAGGCTGTCAATCCATTTCGAATTAAGATCTACAGATGGCAAACCTTTGGGTTATGCCAGGCAATGATAATGCCAGGCAATGATAATGCCTACACAGTATTTCAGATAAGGCAGATGTCATTATTATTTAGCTTTTAATTAATCAGGTTTCCAACGGATGTACAGAGTAGATTAAAGAACAATTCATGATCTTGTTGGGACAAAATATATTCCAAATACTACTTAAGTATGAACAAGCTGCACATCTCCGTCTGGACATTTAGTAACAATGAAGCCATCATCTGCATAGAATCATAAAACACAGGACGAAGTGTTTGACTATCTTTTGTGTCAATGTTGGGGGTGGTGTCTGTAGGAAATAGACACATTTTGGAACACATCATCATTAGTGTACCTAATCATGTGGTGTTTCGGCCTCTCACACTAGAAACCCTCATCAAGGCGTCCAGCTACAGGGGTGATCAAACATAAACTTTTCTCCCAAATCCAAATATAAGATGATTAGTTGTTCTGTGGTGTTCGCTGATGTGTCCTCAATCTGTTTTGGATCCAAAAAAAGCATACTTGCATTTGTGCTGCTTCTTTCAGCCACTGATGCAATGGCCTGTAGTAGAGCCTGTCCTTAGCTTTCCATATCCTTTGGCTGAATTAGTCTTCAATCCACACCTCTCTGCATCTTGTCTCTAGGTTGAAGTTCCATAAAGTTCTCTGCCCTTCTCAAGGTTTTCAGCCAGTATTTGATGTCCATCTGGTGTAGCATCGGATCTTCTTTCTCATACATCATTCTCTTGAACCAGCTGCTGTCTAGATTCGGCTGTAGTAGAAAATGGGTGAATGGTGTTGCCCTATTGATTTTTCTTATATTCACCGTAAAGTCGTTTTTTGGATTATGTCGCCAATTAAGCTTTTCTCTGCCGTGCCCTCTTGCTGCTCCAGGATTTTTTTTCGTCCGGTTGTTGTTGACCATTTCCTACTCTTTTCACGGCTTTAGGCACATGCACTCTTGGTCTGTACCCGTCGATCTTGCCCTTTTTAGGACCCTGTGGTAGGATGGGCCATGTTATTTCTACCCAACCACAAATGCACATCTGACCTGCTACTGCTGCGGTTTCCTCATGCACTGTTTTCTTCCTGGTATTCTGATCCTGGGTCTGTTGCCGTGTTGTCAATCACTAAGTCATCTGGCACCACAGATCTCCCAGGCTCTGTGGGGTGTATTTCTTTCTTGACTTGCATAAATCAGTTACGCTCTCCTGCATCTATAATTCCGAAACATGATGACGAGGTTCGGCAAAAAGACACAAGTCTTATGTCAAACAATTCCAGCTATTTAATTGCAGTTCTCACTCTCAGTGTGTAGCCCTTGAGAAAGCCCCGGACCCCATTACTCTCCCTTCTCTCTCTCTTAACTTGCCCCAGGGAGGTCTGTCAAAACCTTTCTGCCATTTCCCATGACACATTCAAACTATCATCTACTTGTTTCTGAATAATTGTAAAAAACTTTGTCTCTGGAATTATTTTTTCAGTTGCATATCTAAGATTTAATGAATATATCTGTCCATTTTTAATGAAGCTTCCTGCGTGGAACTAAATAAACCCTTCTGTGAAAAACAGTTTTTCCCTAAGAAATGACAAAACAACAATGTGTAGGACAGCTGTCTAAAGGTTTTTAGACTCGTGTTAGAGATGTAAGGTATGTTTGATGACTAACACCTAAATCAGAGCACTGTGTTCTGAGGTTGCACGGGTCATGAATCTGAACACATGGAAACACTTCCCACATGTTCGACACAGGGAACATGGGGTTTCCGAGGTTCTGAGCAAGCGTCAAGCTGTACTTGGACGTGTGATCCCGGCTGTCAGTGGGACATCTTGTAACCTCTCTCTGCATTTGCCGCCGATTAATCAAGACATGGCAGCTTATGTCGCAGTTCTTGAATGATGGGACTGTATAAGGATTTTTTTCTGATCACAAATGTAGCAGTGACAAATAAATACAAACAAAATTAGACTTTATCTTTCCTTCATACTTTCCAACCTTATTGAAGTGCAGTAAATGACAGTGTTTACATAATTCATTTACAGGAATAATACTATATCCCTATGCTAATCTCCTGACCCATAAAACACAATTATCAAAAGGCTAAAGCTAATATCAATAAAGCTAATACACTTAAAAGTAACCTCCCTTTCATCCCCATAAGTCACAACCGTTGATGTAAATCTGCTGTGATGATGATGGTCAGAGTGTATCCAGCTTTAGTAGTTTGCATGAGTTAAGAAGTAGCCTGAGTGTTGGATTGAAAGCTGTAAAATGTACATGAGTATATATTAGGACACGTTGTTCTTAAGCTCTAAGAATGTGATGAAATGTCTCTCCAAGTGGAGGAGAGCTTTTGGAGCCGAGGTACTGACATGATATAACAACCGTTGCTAGTGGATATTCAAGCATAATTACCAGGAAAGCCATGAATAAGAGTGAGAGATGAATTATCTGGGAACAGTATGGATTAACTGCATGAAGTACGGCTTAAGAACCATTAATAGAAGAGGCTCCAGTTTTAACGAACCATCTCATCGTTAAGTCCTCTACATGCTTCATGTTACGTATTTAAATAATATCAGAAGAAGATTTACGCACCAACTGGAAGACTTGCATTTGTAAATAACATACCTATACCTTATAGAACTCTTGAAAACCACAGGAGATTTATTTTATAGAACTTTTTTTTTTTTAAACTAAGTTAGGCGAACATAACTAAAATAGTAAAAAACACTATGATATTCCTTTGTAAATAATAGGCCAAGAAACAGATGGTTAGCTTTGGCGTTTGTTTTGATTTGAACCATGAATTATTTATACGTAATTCACTCTCCTGTTATAAAAGGGAATCTAATGTGTTGATTTAAGTGTGTCTTAAATTGATCTTGGACCTCTATTGTACTCATCAATATGTGTCTGTTTGTACAAAACTTCTTTTAATTCAAATATATACATTAGAAAGTGTGCCTAGACCCCCAAAACTTCTAATTCATTTACCATAACCACACCCACTCTGCGGTGATTGGAAAATCATTGAGGTTTGTCACCGTATGTCGTCAATCCTGAATGTCTCGACTTGTTGTATAAAAAAAGCGGGGCGTGAGTACTGCTGGCTCGAGGACAAAAAGATAACAGCCTTTCAGCTATTATTATTGCTCGGAATTATGTTTCAAATGCTAACAGTTATCAAAATCCAGGAAACAATACATCAACAATAACGGGTAAAAAGTGGCTTTGCCAAAGGCTAGTTTTAATTATGTTTTTAAATTGTTGTACCTGTTAATCTATGTTCAGCTACATGGATATTTTAAAGCTTCTCATTAAAAATATTTATAAAACATTGATGCATTGTATTCCTTCAATTCCTTTTTAATAAACACCTTTTTCTGCTGCAGCTCCCATGCAACACTTCCTCCAGTCTGCAGCATTCATGTTCTGACCCTCGTTATAACTTCACTCTTCCTGGAGCATATGAAAAATTCATATCGCATGTAAATTGCACACCAGCATGAACCCTTACAGTGCCCAGCACTAATTCTCATACCTGCTTTTGAAAAAGAAGTTCATATGGAGGTACCTGCTGTATAATCATCACCTTTTATGACTGTACAGTTGCAGTGGTTCGATGGCTAACTGGTTCAGCTGCATATATCTTGTTACGTGTCTTTGAATCTTGTGCAATAACTTTGGGATTTATATGTAAGATATACAGATATAATACAAAACATATATTTGTTGGTTATTTATAATTCCATTACACAACAGATCCACTTACAAACATTATGTGTGTTATTGCGCACATAATGTTTGGACTAAACAGCTGCTATTCCCACAAAGGACTATTCATATTAAGATGTCATGTATATGTGGATTAAACTCATATATTCACAAGGTATGAAAACAGCTTTCATGCTTTACATGTTCATTTCATTGAACGCCAATCTATGAATATTTTTTCTTACCTTTCATATTGGCAGGAGCTTATCTTGGGGTTTACCAGATTCCATATTTTGTCCACAGCCTCCATACACAACAAAAGATCAAGGCTTTAATATCAAGAAAAAAAACAACTCACGCTGTATTAAAATTCATCTATATCACCGGGAAACACCAGTGGAACCCCTGCTAGCTCCATTTTCTGCACTCCCACATGTGAATATTGATCCAGAAAGGGATTCATGAGAAATTGATTATTCTATTTGAACGCTGACCATGGTCAAATATATAATCTTTTTTTTTCTCTGCACCTAAGAACATAGCTTTACTATACGTATATAGCATGCTGTCCAATTTACACTAAGAAAAGACAACTTTTTCCAACCTTTAAAAGTAAACCATGTTTTCGCTTGTGGAAGTTCAAATGTTTTCTCCAGATTACATTCAAAGCATTTCTGTTTGCTGTTTGTTCGATAAAAACATCTTGTTATCCTTTAAGGCAAAAAAAAAAATTACATCCTCTGTCAAAGATTCGTGGGTAGGCAACCTAATAGATGAGCCGCTTTTTCAACTTGCTTTCATGAGATGGAATAAGAGAGATGACTGTCCAATCACTTCTCAGCATTAGATTTTACAAAGTATGATTGCCATGGGAGACCAATTTTAGCTCAATTATATCCACTGCCTGCTGCTCTCCCCGTCTGTAGAGTGCAACCAAGCTGCCATGGAAGCTCTTCTCATCTATTAAAGATGTTGAGATAACGTTTTTTATTATTAGTAAAGTTTCTTTCGCTCTAATACGGCTACTTTAATAGGCACAGTGACCTATCGTTCAAACTTTTTTTTATACAGTCCACCATTTTCCAAAACCTGTCCATCATGACCATATCGGATCACAGCACGTCCATCCAGAAACCTTTCTATTGACACATGTCATTGGATTCGGCCAGATACGTCAATACTCTGTCAGTCAAGTGATGACGGCTGTGACTGTTTGACTGTGATGTAGAAAGTCAAGAAACCAGAATAGAATAGAAATTATTAGCATAGATCAGAGGAGACACAGTTATTAATATCACAATACAGTCCCAAACTTACTGAAGTACACTTGGTAAGACCCCAACAGACCAAAGATGTTAGGCAAAATAAGTAGTTCGCTAGTTTTTCCACATACTTTAAACCCTGCAGCTTATTCAATAATGTGACTAATCGCTAAATTTTTCCAAGGCAACAGCCTCCATGAGGCGGACTTGCAGGAAAGGCTAGATTAAGACAGATGTGTGGAAAGGAAAACGCACCAATCAAGGCGATTGCTTCCAGAAAAAAAGATGATAATGCACCCAAATCAGAATTTCAAAAAAGAACTAAACAATGCTTTAGGTGCACATATACAGTTTTAACATGATCGATTTTGTTACTGAAGGAAATAGATTCCCTCTTGCGTATCTTCTACGAAATGTGATGAAATTATAATCAATCGTATGCCTTCTAATGCACATATTGATAGTGTGCAAATCACATCACAAGAATTATATTAAATATGTTCAGTTCCATGAATGCTCTTTAATGACTGCAGGCTAAAGAACAAATGCTTTAATTAAAATCTACCCTTTTCTGATCGTGCTTTATATTTGAGGTTAACCTTCAATAACAATATAGTCTGTTTCATTTGTTTGATGCATCAGACACTGAATTGATTCTACAGGTTACACTCATGCATTGACTGTGTTAGTATTCATTTTAAATATGCTCACATCCTCCATTTGCGTTGCATTTCCATTTCCAACGCTTCTTTTTATACCTGTTGCCATGGTAAGTCCTGTTATCTGCATTCCACTGATTAGGGCTTTTATACATTCTGTAACAGTTGGTGTGTTAACCCAATTGAGGCACAAAATATCCTCAGTGGTAAATCTCCATCAACATCTTGATTTTGTGAGAACTAGTTGTGAAAATCAACCTGTTGAAGAAGTGGGCCTATCATGTCTGCCGAGAGTTATGTTTCTAAGCATTTCTTTGTCTTTCTCCAGGTTCTGGAGGTCATTCCATGCCATGAAAGGCTGGTTGGTTTCCTCCAGCAAATGCTTTGCCAAGGCTAGTTTGACAGCTAGAAGTTAGAGCAATGTAAAGTAGCTGTAGTTGCAATGAAACTCCTGTAGTATTGGCAAAATCCCTGAAACACTGCAGCTGCTTATGGTTTTTAGGAAGTGACCAAGACTTTACTGTGCCCACCAAGGCAGGATCTATGGTGGAAGATCTCGATTTATTTGATTTATTTGACCGAAAGAAATGTTTCTAAGTTGATGCTGAATTTATTGCTGGGTCACTCTGACCTAGAATCCCAAGGAGAAGTTTCCGACAGACACTCTTATACCTAATGGCCAGGTAGAGAACGAGCTAAGATTTCCTTTTAATGTATATTCTGGTCCCAAGATCCTAGTGTATGACGTGAACTGAGATAGCCCTTCATTTCCAAGAAATCATGTAACAGAGACAGAGAAGTGTCCTGAGTTGGAAATACCGTGGATGATGTTTGTGCTAAATTTGCATGATGATGGTTGGGCGATGGTCAAAGGAAACAAACGAGCTTGTGAATTCCACACTTCTGATTTCTTCTATGAAGAGCCGACTCATCGTGTTGATTCCGTGGTCTCCTGGTCTCTTTGGCCAATCCTTCCAGATCCATCTCCATGCAAACCCGAGCTACAATGTAACCTAGGAATAATACAGACAGTGAGTGATGTATTCTATACTTTCAGCCTTCATGAAAAGGAGTTATCCAGGAGATGTTGGGGGACAGTCCCATCCTACCCACCAACTGCACACTGAGCGTCGGCCCTCTTAAGGGCTGTGTGCTGAGCCCCCTCCTGTACTGCATTTACAATCATGATTGCAGTCTGGCCTACAAAAACAATATAAAATCGTCGTAAACGGCACTATGGTGATCTGGCTCATCTACAGGGGGATGGCGCTGGTTACTGAGAGGAGGTCCTGAGGCCTGCAATCTCTTGTTGAACACCAAGAAAATAAGACGTTATCATGAAAAGCAGAAAGTAGCAGTAAGCCAGCCCCCTGTGTAGAGGGTCCACACCTAGAGTTCCTCATTGTCTATATTCTAACAGAACATGAAGCTTTATCAAACCATCACAAGTGTTCAGTTTGTCCAGAAAGGTCACTGCGAAACGTGTTACCTCTGCCAAGGAGTGAAAAAATATATGAACAGATATAAAAACATTTATTTCAGTGTTGACAAGGGTAGAGAGATGTTATTTGAATTATGTTGGTGCCATCTTAAAACAAGGGTCTCAAATTGAACTGGCCAGGGGGGGCATACCATATGTCAATTCTTGCGTTGCTTTTTTTTTAAAATGCAAATATTGAATTTTAACATTTTGTTTATTTTTATATTTTGTGGATTTTAATGTGGTTTCACTGTGAATTTTGACATCTGTCACAATGAAAACTGTGAGAGATGTTGATTTAATACTTTACCATACAAGTTATTTAGCAGATGCTTTCATCTAATAGAAACTGGTTTCTTCACTGGAATTCAAACCTGCATTCATGTTTAAGTGTTGTCGCCCTCTTCACAAAACATTGAGCCATTGAATGTACTTGAACTTCTGGATACATCAACTAAACACATATCAGATATTCTATCACTTTCCCTCTTCTCATGCTTCTGATCCTAGTTTTTGTATTAGAGCTTTACCTAATATTGACTCCATTGTTTCACTGCTGTATAACAAACAAGCAGGAAAAACCTTTAACTCCCATTGGGAGGCAATAATGGTGAATTTTGAAGAGCTCTGTAGTCTTCAGTGACCATTCAGTTGGGAATTATTCCTCTTTGATTTTATGTAGCTTGTTTTCCCTCTTTTGTAGTCACTGAAATCATCAGTGGTGAAAGTAATCATTTCAATAAAAAGGAATCACTTTGAATAGAAGGAAAGGTTTGCTTTGGTTTCAATGTGTGTTTCCTGTACATGGATGTGTGTGACAGGGGACTACTCAAGATTCCTCTTCCTCATAGGAGCAGTCCCACCTGCACCTTGAAATGTTGATGCAAGACAGAATAGTTGCATGCTGATCTAGTTTATAGAGGTTTGTCCTTGGTCTTTGTCCCGGTGTATGAACACATTTTTTAATATCCACCATGAATAAAGTGTATTTTTACTGCTGTTTTTTTTTATTTCACCTGCAGATTAATGAATAGAAAACTAAACTTCAATATCATTTTTTTTTTCTTTTTGGGTGCCTGAAAGAACCTTTTATCACCTTTGAATCATGTTTTTGTTGTAAGGAATATTTATTTTTTTAAAGGGCTAGTTAATCCTTAAATACAATAAAGGAAAGTAATAGAGTTTCACAAAAATGTGTTTGACTTCTCCTTTAATTTTGACCAGAAAGAAGTTGTTTTCTTCTTGTATAAAGATTTGATACATATTCAAGATGGGCTGACATTCAGACCTGTCAGATGTTTAAATTTACGAATTACAGGGTCAGTAAACGCTCCAGTAGGCAAGTGCTCTGACTCTCAGCCAAGCAGAAAATGTTTTGAGGAACATTTTCCATCATGAATAAAATACTTTTGCATCTTGAATATGCCAATCATAAGTTAGAGAGTTCTTTGTTTATTGTCAAAGAATATAAATTATCAAATCAAAGTTTTTTGTGATAATTATTTGTCTCCGGTTATTAAACTTAAATTAAACTTGTATTTTACCTTCAAGTGCTTATTTTATGGTGGTATTATTTGTTTTGTTAGAGGTAGTAAAGTTATCGTTACTATCTCATTAAAATGTAAATAATTCACAACTATTGTATCTATTTTGCAATAGGTTTGTCTTATGGTAGTATTGTTCAGCTTTCAGAAGTGAAAAACTAGTTTGAGTCCAGCTTTATGGTGGTGATCAGGCTGTTCTCACTAGGCAAGAGTGAAAATAGAAAGCTGTAAATATGGACAGCAGTATGGTGCCACAGCTCTTCAGAAATTTGATTTCTGATTTATGCTGATTTTCCTTTATCCAGTTAGTGTTTGTGATATTTTGAGGCTTTAATATAATGTTCTCCTTCAAAGTTTTGCATGACTCGATTGTTGTTGTTTTGTTGAAAAAGTTGGAAAATGTTCAGGAGTAACTGTCAACCAGTCTGTATGTGACATCTTACACCCCCAAGCTATTATTGAATAAGGATAACCACCAATACTTTATTTATGACCATTAGAAACTAAGAAAGGATCTTGTATGCTTGTGTAGAAACGATTTTCAAACACATATGTTTAACATTCAGGTGAAGTCGTGTTATCTTAATAAAATGGTCCGAACAATTGTTACAAAGTATTAACTAATCCAGAATTTCAAAAGTTTGTTTTAATATTTAAAATTTGCCTTTGGCAAGTTTTCTTTTTTTGCCATATAATTTGCATAGACAAATGTAATATTTGTCACTTTATTTTTTTTTTTAATAATGAGGACACATCAATGGATATTCAATTCAATTCAATTCAATTTTATTTAAAGTGTCTTATCATAACAAAGTTATCTCAAGACACTATACAGTTGAAATAAGACTATAGTTGATTAAGGAAAAATAGATCCCAGCAATTCAACAAAGAGCAAGAAACAAAACACTGTACAGTGAGCTGTACAGTGAGCTTTGGCGAGGAAAAACTTATATTAAAACAATATTAAATATTAAAACATTATCACTGAACTAGTTTGTTTTTTATTTGTAAGGTATTAATATTGTTTTTTACCTTCAACCGTGATGAAGAAATCAGAAAAAACAATTGTAAGGAACAATACGGTGAGTCATCCATTGTCCAACAATGTTGTTCATCCATATTTTAAAACCAGAACGATACAGGTTAATAATCCTACAATTTAAGATGATTGAGTAAAGTGTTTGTATTTGAATATTTGTGCAAGGATGTATAGTTTTATGCTATATTTACCTTATTTTAGAAATGTTTCCATTATTAAAAAGTAAGTCAATAAAAAAGAGGTAGCAGACATTTTTCTAGAATCATATAGCAGGCTTTTTTTTATCGCATCTTTTTTTATGTAGCGTCAATTCTTTATCTATATTTTCTGTTAATCTGCTTCAAAATTGACTTTACTTAAACACGTGTCCTCCACCTCATTTCGCTGGACTGGGACACAATGGATTATTGAGTGAACAAGATAATCCCATCAAATCCTCCCAGCAGCAGCTAAATTGTGATATTAGGTAAGAATTGTACATTCTTCTTATCTATTCCTGGACTACCATCGTACATGTGTGGCAGAATTATGGTCAGTGCTGCTTTTCTGTCGGAATTTCACAGGAAATTGTTGTGGTTGAGGACTGATGACAAATTTATATATTGGACTACAGCAAATTCGTTTGTTTGAATAATGAAATAAAAAACCTTTTCAAACTCCCAAACAAATTCAAGATACATTTTCAGACACAAACTAATATCGTGTCCGCTTGCATTGTGATTAAAAAAAAAAAGAAGCAGCTACCGGGCATTAGACCACTGCTGATATAAAGGCATAAATAAGTCAAACTTGTTTAGTGGACAAATAAGACACACAGTTTTTTTGGCCAAACACATCATAGCACTATTTATAGAAAAAATAGGTGTACCACATGTATTTGTGGCAAATTTATAGAACTGCAGTTACAAAAAGGGATCCTGATCATAGATTGATCCGTCACACTTTCTATTAAGGTCTACAGTATAATGTGTTAAAAGAAAAATTCTCCAACAATTTATATTTGACTAATTTTCTACTCATGTCAACTAAAGGTTGGGATTATTTTAAGCGTTATCCGTTCCTTTTTAGAGTTATAGGCAAAAATGTATGTTTATTTTAATGAAACGACTGGAGCTCAGTTGTCTTCGTCTTGATATTCCTCCAAGTCGACGCATTTAAAAACAACAGATGGATGTTACAAGGGAGCACCATGGAGGTATGTGGATGTTTTAAACATTCAAATGGATATACATTTTTTCCTATAACTCTAGAAAATAAATGATTAATCTGAAAATAATCCCAACCCTTAGTCGACATGAGAGTGAGTAGAAAATGAATTTTGAAGTTTGAATTTTTGGACATTTAGTTTAAGAACAAATTCATAGGACATTTTAATGCATAATAATATTTTTAGAAAATTTAAAGAGCGTTTATAGTTATGTGTCACAAGGTATAGTAGGGTTTATGAGGTATTTTAAGTAATGGAGGGAATTCATTATCAATTCAATGTTCATAATGTTTTATAATTCCATTCCCAAGTATCTTGAGTTGCACATTACAATTCCCATAGTTTGCAATGTAAGAGTTGCTAAGCATTACATTAAGTGTACCATTATTTTTATATAAGACCATATTCTGTGTGATTTACTTAAAAGCTCGTCCATGCTTCTGGATATCTGGATTGTTCGTATCTAAATAAAATAAATAAATGTATTTATTCTGAAAACATTTAGAATTTCCCGGGAGAAATATAAAAATGTATTTGAACAGAACGCCAAAATGAGCCCATTATTTTAGTCATGACACTCTCTGAGTGAAGCGAGTGATATATTATATTGCATAATGAAAGTGATTTCAGGATTTAATTGGCGTCCATTGTGTTGTTCCAAATGCCTGTTGTCCAATTATGTCCAGCGAGTCTCCTCTCCAGCCTTCTATACCTTCTGTTCTCTGCTGTCAAGAGAAGCCTCAGCTGCAGTCTGCTTCAAGGTTGGACATGTTGCATTAAGTGGTCCTCCACAATACGTGAGGATTCAATCACAAGTGGACAGCTGTAAGTGCGTCGCTTTATTTCCGACATTGGAATGGAGCCTCGATGCATCTTCAGTGACTTTTGATCAAACGTCACTTCCCCGCTTTACATGCAAATGAACACATATATCATTTCTGCAAGCAAAGACGGATTGTATTTTTTTCTCCTTTACAAACATGCCTCTCCACATGTATTTATTTATGATTTTGATAAGGTGCACTCCGGCATGTTCCCCTTCTCGATTCCCCGTAAATCTAACTCTGTGTGTGCATGAGAACACCCAGAAGATCAAGAATTGTGTACTGGGACATCTCAAGCAGCTTCATTTAAATGAAAAGCATACATTTACCAAGAGGAGACGACATTATAACTAAATAAATATACGTAATGTACGAGTCCGATTCCAAGATGTATTTTTCCCTGTAAGCAACATTTTCCAAAGCTCTATCGTTATTAACTTGTATATTGTATTGTATTGTATGTATATTAAAAATGTATTGCATCTATGCTAGGGGTGCAAATCAGATTTTTTTTCTTTTACATTTTTTTTATATTAAGTGTATACACTATTTGGAATTTTTTCCTCCGATTGACTTTTGTTCCAAGATCCCATACATTTGACTGAAGCGGGACATGCCTCCTACTACACTAGACAGTTTATATTTAATAGTGTGTACTTAGAATAGTAAAAGGCCAAACATAAACACTACCCTCATGTTGAAAAATAACATAAATAGTTATTATTCAGTCAGTTATTTGAAAATAATTGAAGAGCTAAGAGAATCATGGGAATTTTGTTCAAATGTTTAATTGAAGTAAAATTAAGACTCATCGTTGAACTTTTATTCATCTTTTTTTTGTTATGTTTACTGCATTATTGTGGGTGTAGCTGTCTAAGACAAGAGATAGTGACAGTCTGATGAAGCTTCATGAAGCAATGTTATTATTTTCCACTAGATGGCAGTCTCTTCACTATTTACCTTTGTTTTGAACAACGTCACATCATTTTTAAACTGATGGCGCCACCTACTGACCTCTAAACAACATGACACTGCTTCATGAAGCTTCATCAACACATCACTAGCAAGAGACAAATTTAACATAGTTATTTATAGTTATTTTAATTCATTTAAAGTCGAATCACCTTTGTCTGATTTTGGGCTGTGGAAGGTAACCCGAGGGTTACAACCTACACACTCTCATACAATTTCATTTTTTCTTTCCACAATTCTCCACACAGCGAGGATGCATATTTCCATTCCATAATTATTGTTGTGCATGTGTATTCTTAGAAGACATGAAAACCATTGATATTCACGTGGGAAGAGGTTGATCAAACTAAATAAATAAGCATCATTGGGTGCAGGAACTGCGAATTTAGCGACTTAACGTAACAAGATTTGTAGTTAAGACTCGGTCGAAACCAAGACATTAGCAAGATTAGATGGTGTCAAGACAAGACATAACACATTTAAAGTACATTATCATTATATTGATTTTGAAAACCTTCTGCCAACACATCAACGGAGCAGAAACATAATCACATTCCTTTATTCTTCAAGACCACTATTACGAGACAAAATGAACTCAAAAGATAAGACCAATACCATGAGTCAGTGTCCTTGAGATCAGCCTTCACAACACTAACTAATAATGAATCTAGTATCTGGGGATAAGGTGGGACAGTGGACTATTTGTGTGCATGTATCTGGAATATTGATGTGAGATTACCAAGAGGACATAATGAGAAGATCCTGATCCATTGGGACGTTATCGCCCAAAGCCTGAATTGATCTAGGAATGAATTTGCTTTTTACAATCGCGGCCAAACTAATAAAACTATGTGGATACTAAAAAAAATGAGACTGGGTATTGACCCTTGAGGATCTCCATAAAAAGCTCATGTTTGGGTTACGCTGACATAACTCAAATAAATCGTCTGACTGAAGACTCTTAGGATGTCATGTGCAGCTCGATGCAGATGTCGTCGGAGGGAGCACGTGTGAAGCAGGATTGATCTTGTAATAGCTCACACGTCTTCACACGCTGCTAAATCTATCTTGTCACGAGCTAATAAATGACTAATATCTCGAGGTTTGCTCAAATCTGGCTTTCATCCCGCCACTCGCAACAGAAGATTTAAGTCTTCTGGATGAAGTTGTCTGTGAATCTGTTAACAGATTAACAGATCTCAACAAGAGCGCAAGATGTGACACTTTTCGGGCCAAACATTTTCAGATGAATCATGGGACGGTTTTGAACAGCGTTGCGTCTGCTGACACCGCTGCTGCGTCTGCGCCAGAAGATTGTCTAGAGTTGACTTTGCACACAGGACATGTTTAAGAGAATCCAGGTGCTCCGCACGGAATAGAAATCCTTCAGGGGAAAAAAAATTCTTGGCTGTTAATGGAAATGGCTATTTTTTTTTTTTTTTTCCAGGTGTGCTTATTCCCTTTTTCTGCTGCTGTATGACAGACAGAAAAAGAAACAACACTTGAACGAGCAAGTCTGTAATTGAATCACAACATCCACTCACCCGACTGTATCATTTGCCAATAATGATGAATAATTGTCCGAGAGAAACTATGTCATTAATGACTGTAGGGGGGAGAAAGTGAGATGAGGTAATGATGTTCTGAGTTCTCCCCATTCTCTCCATTTCAGACACATTGCCAATGCTGAACCGTAATGGCCTTCTGTTGGCGTGTCACAGGGGGGAGAGAGAGGGAGAGAGAGAGAGGGGAAGTTGAATGAATAGAATTAGATTGCATTTCCCATCCCCTTCATTGTTATTTTTGGTCAAATAACGCATTGCTCTTCCAGTCACAAGCAGGAGCAAAAAGCAGTTAGTGTGTAATCAATCCTTTTGGAAAAGGGGGGCTCACTCTGCGCCTGCTGCTGTGCACAAAATGGAATAAATGTGACATTAGAGACGCGGCTATCATTACCTTGATGAATTACGGAAGGTATAACGATTATGGAAATTGTCATCGACTGATCATTCGTCTCAATTTATTGCAGTTCAGTGGCAGCGCAGCCCTTCAGACTGAAATGCTATCATGTCAATAGTGCCACTGGATGTTATCAATGTCTGCTGTGCTCTCACAATTGCCGAGCCCTGTCGGACGCTTGTACGCCATCCATCGCAGCCCCGATGGAGACAGCAGACCTCTAGATAAAACTGGAAGCTAATTGACGACCTGACAATTTAAGAGAGGGCCATACAATCAGAGATATGGCTTAAAAAAGCCCATTTATTTTTGAATAAGTCTATACTGACGTGTAATGAATGGTCATGTGACAGGTACGCTGTCAATCACAGAGCAATCGCTCTGGTTGCAGCTTCATATAAAAGGTTTATTGAAAATCAATCGCTCCACCTGAAAAATTAATTATCTGATAAATGAAAACTGATGTCAAGCCAAAATGGCCCACTTAATAGACTAATTGAACTTCTCAATGTGTGTGGTCCAATGAGCCATATCATTGTGACCACTGCCACCAGCGCTGAGCTCGGTATGGATCCAAACAAGGTAGTAAAGTGGATTAACATGTTCCTGTGACTGCATCAAACCAATGGGAAATAGATGGGAGAATTCTGGCCCCATTTATCGTCGCTTTTTTAAACTAACCTTAGTTAAAGTACATTCTTAGTTTAAGTAGATTTAACCGTTTGTCTACTTTGAAAAATGTATTATTGTACAACCCTCATGGTTTCTTTTGAAAATTATTTTTCATTTAACAATTATCCTCAAATCAAAGCAAAGCCCATGCTGCGTTCAAGTGCACAATTATAATAATCAATAAATAATTATTGGTGGCAAATAGGACGTCACATAGAGAGGATAATACTTGATACCTTTTTTTTTTAACAATGTTTTAAACATTTCAGTAATTTGTTCAGTAGTTATGATCTGATGAAGCTTCATGAAGCAGTGTCATATTGTTTAGAGGTCAGTAGATGGCGCCATCAGTTTAAAAATGATATGATGTTTCGTAAGAACAGTTGTTTTACACAAAGGGAAATAGTGCAGAGACCGCCATCTAGTGGACTCTGAAAATAATGACACAGCTTCAGGAAGCTTCATCAGACCATCACTAGTGTGCAGTTTGTCCAGAAAGCTCACTGCGAAATGTATTTCCTCTGCTAAGGAGTGAAAAAATATATGTCGGTCTGCCAGTAAAATAGCTAAAGAAATGATATGAAAAAATATGATACATTTCCTTCAGTGTTAACAAGGTTAGACAGAGGTTAATTTAATTGTTTTGGAACAGAGGTCTCAAATGCTGTTTTCATTTTATGCAAATTTAGAATGATAAGTTGTTGATTATATTTTGTGCATTTCAGTGTTTTTAATTTTGGCCAGCATTTAGGATGTGGATCCAAGATTCTTTTAAACTTTTAATTTCATCATCATTTTCTTATGGAAAACTATGTGAACTCATGCAACTCTTACTGTGTTTTGTGTGAGCCCCTTTCGTAATACTACTGGTGCCTTCTCACCTATTGGGGTAATTGCTGTCACAATGTGATATATAGATATTTATAATCCCACAAATAAATCAATCAAATGAATATATGCTGAAATCGCGTGAGTCTCCTTCTAACTTGTTATTTATAGTTTAGAATTTTAACAAACATAGAATGGAACTTCCCTCTCCTCCTGCACCTTTTAAGTTATTATCAGTAATTACAAGTCATTTTTTAAAGCACATCAATACATCTTAGCAAAATGGTGAAAAACTGATACAGCATTTTTGTCTTTGCCACAGAGTTGCACAAGTCATGGACTGACTACAACATATTTTACTGACATTGTAAAGTGTTGCACTGTGTGAGTTTGCAAAAATGGATGAACACCAAATACATGATCTATGTTCTTTGTCTTTATCTTTAGACTTAGATTGTGTAATTGTGTTCTTTCTCTTTATTTCTCTTGTTCTTATTTTATTTTGATTTATTTTTGATTTTTTATAAAAAAAATTGCTGTATGTATTGGCTATTGGAAAAAAACAATTTCATCAATAAAGTTTTACCTTACCTTACATTTTTACACAACAACAAGTGTTCTATAGTTTAATTCTTTTGTCCCCTCTATTGAAGATGATAAAGTTACCTAATAATAGTTTTTTAATGCTAGGATCTAAAAAAAAAAAAATCATGCCAAATTATTTCTAAACCTAATATCTCTTCATACTATCCATCAATAATAATAAAAAATGCCTGCAGTCGATATTATGTAGTAATACGTTGTGTTCTGGCACCTGGAGAGGGACAATTACTAAATCAATCAGCTATACTCAACTACAAATCACACTCGTAAAATCATAATTGTTGTGCTAATTGTGTCTTTTGAATGCAGAGAAATTGTAATTTAGCAACGTGCCGCAACACACAGAAGAATGTCCCAAAGAGAATCCTGGAAAGATATTGCTCTGCGCCTGCCGTCAACAATACGGGGTCACCTCAGGGAGCTTGTTAGAGCCCTGCATGTTTGCAAGTATAATCATAACACAGCTCCCATAAAAACCAGGGAGGTATACATTTGGGCCACGTTCCTCACGTGACACGTCAGATTCCCCTTGTTGGGAATATGTATGAATATGATTAAACCCTTGACATTCATAATTTGCAGTGCACTGGTGAAATTGGTAAGCCTCCGAGACAATAAATCATAGTTATGTCAACTGCGCTCATTAGACTTCAATTTATGAAAACCGTGCCGGATATGAAGATTTGCAAAGGTCCAGACTCAATGAAAGCCTGTGATCGAGCCCCTCTGGAGGATTTTCTAATCGCTGCAGCAGGAATACAGCCTGGTAATGGAGGACATATCTCTTCATTAGCTCTGTGCTGGAGTACAGTAGCGTTCACTCAGGCTTTGATAAACGCACTGCTGTTTTCTTACCGCGGCACTTTTAGCACACAAAAGTTGCCTACATTTTAACCAAGTCCTCTCGGAGCAAATGTTATTGCCTGCACTAAGTGCAATAACCAGCTAGGGAGCGCATAATGGTGTACTTAGCTAACATGCGATCGGAGCCACTTCAACTCAGATGGCTCAATGATTTCGGTGTTGCACTTGCTGTTCGGGTGCAGCAGGACTTTTAAGGATTTAAAAAAAAAACATTTTTGAGAAGCTTGCCTAATTAAACGTCCTCGAAATGCTCATTGCGGCATCTCTTAGGGACTAATCAAATCAAAATATCTCGTAGCTAGCAACATCCGACAGTACGTCCTAAAACCATATCTGACACGTTTAATTGGCCGAAAGTTTGACTTTGCTGAGAACTAATCCGTTGCTGCCGTGACATTTACGGAAGTTATTGATGAAATGTCATTGAACGCGTGACCATTCTTCATTGTTTGACCTTGCTACACATGTCCTGGGGTGTTCTCTAAATACATTGTTTTAAATTCCAATCCAATGATTGGAGTGGGTCAATATAGAAATTAAAATTAAAATTATAATGCAAGGGCACATTAGAGAAAGAACGTTGCAGGTTTGAGGTTTGATGTCTTCTTATTTAGAGGTCAGTAGGTGGCGCCATCAGTTTAAAAATGATGTGATGTTTCATTGGAACAGTTTTTCAAACCAAAGGAAAATAGTGTAGAGACTGCCATCTAGTGGACTCTGAAAATAATGACACTGCTTCATGAAGCTTCATCAGACTTAATCACTATGATATGATCCATTTCCCCAAGACTTACTCTGATAATAAACAGCAGAAAATATATAAATACGTTGAAAAAAACTGATTTTTTTCTAAAATAATATGAATAATAATAAAAGTTATTTAGATATAGTTAATAGGTGTTAAATCACTCTATTTATGTGCAGTTCTGTGATGTGATCACTTTGTTAAATGAGTTTAAGGAAGAACTGTCAGAGAGGAACAGCTGTTACCAGCATTAAGGCAATCAAACATAATTATACTCCTTTCATTGTATATGATAGGAACCTAAAATCCCTTGAAATGAGCGTAATTGGTGAGCTTAAACAAAACGTGGTGTGATTGTGTTAACAAAATTGGAACTTAATTTGCTTCTTGTCAAATTTACACTCAGTGTGAGATGCACATGAAACATTTCAAATACAAAAACATTTATACAACACTAAAAGACACTAGTAAAAGTCACGGTGTCTACATCAGGCTTTTTACAAATCAAAGTCTCTGGAAACCTGGCTGGTCAAACAAACAAACCTTGACATCATGTAGACTCACGCAATATATGTGCGCCTTCCATCAACATGGTATCACAGCAGTTATTTATTGAACAGAAACCCCACGATACCAGAGGAGCAAAACACATCTGTATCCACATCACGTGAAGCACTCACTTCTCCTTCTCCCCAAAGCAAAATCCCCGCCAACTGTGGCCAGTTAAACCGAGTCTTTCAGGCAGAAATATTATGAGAATCAGAGGCAGCGCAGCCGTCTATTAGCGAGCGGTTGTCTTGAGGAATGAGAAGTGGAGAAAAACGTAGAAGATAATAGAAAATGTGAAAAAAAAATCTATTCTTTGATGAAAATTAAATGGGATTAGACCAGTTCTTGCTCTCTATAGAATTGCACTGAAGCTAGTGGTCGAGCTTGTGTATATTATTCTGTATATGGGTTTGATTCATTTCATGAATGAGTAGTTTGAGCATTAGAAGCTACAAATCGAGGGAAAATTATGGGAGAAAAATATATAAATAAAACAGATAAGATGACGCGTAATGGATTGCAGCACCAGTTATCGTTGCTTTTATCACATTCTATAGGTTGTGCTTGACTTACTGATAAATATCACAACAACTGTTTGTACACCTTTTTTAATGCACTTTCATGCTTCTGGATTATTGTTGTGTAGTTTTTTTTCCAATGTTTCTCAGCTTCTCTGGCAGCCCATTCTGACACGACTCATGTTTCTTCCATCGACTAATGTAATTCCAGCTGGCGGCCATTAACGCTGCAACAACACCTTTTGATATCCACACTCACCATTTTGGTTGCCCTGTGTAGGCTTCTGTATAAAATATGGCTGTTTAAAAGGGTTCCGACTATAGAGCATTTGCATTTGCTTATGCAAAGTTATTGACGTTCTTCTAAAGCAAAGTCTTGAAATGCAATTCTGATTTTTCATGTGTTCTGAGGGACTAGTGTTGCCAAACAAAATAAAACTTTAAATACTACCGAATATGTTTTATTATCCTTTTCACAGCTTTATTTATGTCCTATTTTTTATTCTTTTTAAAAAAATATATGTTTTAAAGAACTTTACCTTAAAAGATAAAAGAACGTTTTTAGTTTTTTTTTTTTTACAACATAAAGATTTACTATAATACTTAAAGTATTATTAAAACCTCTTGATCTAGAACATATCAATTAATTTAGTTTTTGGGTGTTTTATTTAGCAAGTACAGAATTAATAACACTTTTTGTAAATGCTATTTTGTGAGTAAAAAGTTTAATTTGACTCAAAGTTTTAGACGTAGAAAATAAATAATAAACACAAGTAAACCACTGGTTATGTGACCATATTGAATTACAATTTTAAAAAGAACTATACTTAAAATATATATATATATATATATACTATACTAAAAAAAATGTATTGGTGAAAAATAAGACCAAGTAATGACAAGGCCAAACATCAGTGTTCTGTAGAATTATTTATGGTAATACATAATTACATATTGGTTTTAATAAAAAAACGTTTATCAAGTACTGTAAATAGATGTTTTCAGTTGTTGAAAAGTCGACTATAAAAGTAGTATAAAAGTAGAAGGAACTTTGACATAAATGGAGAATGTTAAATGAATGTGTGATAGATTAGACTATATTGTGTAGCTTATATTATCATTGTAATGATCATGCGTTGTGTGTTTGTGTACATGACCTGAGATTGAGCACAAAGTAGTGTCTCAAATTTGTTTTTAATAACTTCTTAAATAAAATCTGGAATCTCAGATACAAAAAGTTTCAACAAGGCTACATTTCACGTTACATGAACCAGGACCAATAGACTGAGAAACTCCTTTGTCTTTCACGCCATCAGGCTGTACCTCACTTGGGGGGAGGAGGTTGCTTGGGGCTGGAGTCGGAGGGGAAGGAGTCTGACACTTCCACCTCTACAGTGGATTAACAACACTCTGACACTTTCATTTGAAATAACGTAAAGTCACTTTGTTTAGCTTATTTTATTTTATTTATATTTTTATTTTGTTTATACTGTCGTTATATTCAGTTACTGTTTTGTTATTTAATGCTATTGTCCTCTTCTGTGTGCTTTTTGGTTTTTCTCTATTCCTTCTGTGCTACTGGAAAACAGTCTAAGTCTAAGTCATGAACTTTTTGCATCATTTTCTTTTAGTTAAACATTAACAATTGTTTTCCTTATTTTTGCTGAACTTTAAAACATGGTCTTCCTTTTTAAAGCTCAGTAGTTGGTGCTCTCAGTTTTTAAAGAGATTGTGATTATACAGCAGAGCACTTCATCAACCCCTTATTACTTGAAAGTTACTGCCTCATGTTAGGAACTCTATAAGACAAGTCTTTGTATTAGTTTCTTGGACAAAAAAATAATTTTGTTGTTGGGGTTTTATTCCTAGCTTGATGATTCTTATATGATTTCTTATGTTCAGTGGACAATGTACAAGAGCACCACAACAGCTAGTGATGGTCTGATGAACCTTCATGAAGCAGTGTCATTATTTTCAGAGTCCACTAGATGGCAGTCTCTGCACTATTTTCCTTTGTTTTGACCAACTGTTCTAATGAAACATCACATCATTTTTAAACTGATGGTGCCAGTTCATTAGGTGGCGCTCTCAGTTTAAAAATGATTAACATTGTTGCTCAAAGACTACCATTCCACTACCAACAACTCCATTTGTCCCAAACTTTGATTAATTCTGATCATTTTTTAAAGTATGTAAGGATTTGTTTCTGTAGTGATGATAATGATATCCCACACTGATTGCTGCCGATGAATTGAATGCTGTAAAACAAAAATATCATTTTTTTGTCATCTGTAAAAACATTGTCCAATGACTTTAAGATCGATTTTTTAAATAATTATTCATTTATAAATAAGATTTGGAGCTGTGGTTTCCTGGAATAGTGAGGTTGGATTTTGAAAAAATGCACCTTGTTAAAAATATTTTGAAGAACATCTACCTCACCTTAAATTAAGGATTGCTCTTGTTTTGATGCTATATATAATAGAATCACTGGCAAACAGTCGTGCCTGCTTTTCTTCTGTTACACAGCTATAGATGGCAACTTAAAAAGCAACTAATGTGAAAACCAAACTATCCTGACCAACTCACGTATTTAATATGCTGTAGTCTTCCTCCTCAAGATGCAGTAAGTCCCTTATCATGATGATGTTTTTGAAGTTATTATTGGTGACGGTCTGATTCATGAAGCAGTGTCATTATATTCAGAGTCCAATAGATGGCGGTCTCTGTGCTATTTTCTTTTGTTTTGAACAACTGTTCTAATGAAACATCTCATCATTTTTTAACTGATGGCGCCACCTACTGACCTCTAGACAACATGAAACTGCTTCATGAAGGTTTATGGGGACATCATAGTTATTACTTTAAAAAGTTCTCCCCTGCCTGAAATCTCAGCGAACGAGAGGTTACAAGAGCGGTCCATTAAGAAGTAATAATTGGCTTCACTCCTCGTCCAGCAGAGACAAACTCCCTGCCTGTTTGTTTATACAATGAGTTCGCTGGAGGTCGAAGCTCTCGGGATTGATGACCCTGTGTGACGAACATATGTGCTTAACCAATCACAGCAGAGTGGGTGTGGTTTATGGTAAACAAGATTTAATCTCCAGAAAAACAAGAGTTTTCAGTGGGTGGGGGTTTAAAACATTTTCTAATGTAAATATTTAAATGAAAATCGACTTTTGCACAAACAGACACATACTGATGATACAATAGAGTCCAAGATCTATTTAAGAGACACTTAAATCATATACTGTATTAGTTGCTCTTTGAAAAAAAGAAAATGAAAAAAACAATGAGCTAACCCGAGCAGAGTGCGGAATGGGAACCAGATGTATGAGAGTCAAGCAAAATCCAAAAAAAAAACATTTCGGACGGTAAACTCAAGTTTACTTTTGTTACAACTCACGACTTAATATGAAATAAAGTATGAAATAAATTTCACTTTTTGCGAGTATTCATGAGTGTCTAATTGATCTGACGGAAAACAAGGAGCACAAAACACGTCATCAGATCTTTTATGGTTTACTTTTGAGAATTAACTAAATATATTAATTAACCAAAATCAGTTACAATTGTTTAACAAATTAATCGTATTTCATAGTATCACAGATATGTGTTAATTGATCTAAAATAAATTGATAATATTTATTTTTTGCGTTATTTCACTTTTCGTTTAACTTAATTTTCCTATTATATCGAGGCTCTTTTTCTTATACAGCGTATAGCAAACGTGTGTTTGACTCTAGTCAAAGTTGCTCTGAAACACTGAGATTGACTGCGAGTGTACGGACTTCATGCAACCTACAGTTGCTGTTTAACCACGAGAATATGGAAATGCAACACTAGCATCTTCACCTGCGGCGCCGAGAGAGGCAGCATACGGCGTCTTCACAGACACTAGATCGCCCTGACATCCACTTGTCTCCGCGTTGCCTCCATGTGTGGGAGGTGAAGACACAAAAGTGATATTCTGATCGTTCAGCAGCGGCGTATGAAGTCGCTACACAGAGTCACACCTCATCAGCAGATGGGTTGCGATGATATTTAGGGTGATGACGAGAATAGCAATCACCTCGCAGACAAACAACAGCAGATGTTCAGCCCCTCGCAGACGACTCGGGGTGTGTTTATGAAGTGACACCTGAGGAAAGTTCTTCTCTACACTTGACAATATCTACATTAACTTCACTCTTGTGTGAAAAGGGAGGACAACTGAGTGATGACAGCGAAAGCTTAATGATAACACATAACAACATAACTTAAATACACCTTTAAATGAGTTTGTCTGAGTTTGTTGATGTCATACATGAAATTAATTAAGAAAAACAAATAAAAACAATTGAAATGTAGCAGAAAAATGAATGTTCATAGTTGACGCTGTTGCTGTTCTTTAAAGGTAAAAGCAGGTGTTATGATAGTTTAGATTTACATTTATTCTGCTCCAGAATTGTACTTGCTGTTCGCCACCACATATTTAGAATTATTCTTTTTATTTTCAACTATACACATGCTATTTATTTTATTCAATTACAGACAACAACAAGTGTTAAATTATGTTAAAAAAAAACAAAAAAAATGTTTAAAGTGCATAAATAATTCTTCAGTCTGATGCCTTACACTGTCCTTTGTACAACAAGTATCAGTAATTTTAATTAGATTATAAAAATATGTCAACAGATGATAACAGATTTATGGAAAAAAAAACACTATGTAATAGTAAAATAAAATAATTAGGGTTTCTAGTTTCTAGCTTGTTATAAAAGCAGAACTAAGTCTGAGCCTGATCATCATCTGCAAATATTTCAACAGTGTCAATGTAAGCTTTATAGAGCCTCGATCACACATTTGAAGTTACGTGATTAAATAATACTATGTAAGTTTTAGAAAATCATCCAGGAGGCGATTTGGCTCTGGAGACGAAGAAGGAGCAGCTTCGGGGGTTGTGAGCGTCATTTAACTATGTCAATTATCAAAGGACCTGAGCGTGGAGGCCTCTCCAGATTTAGGGATGTCATGGGGTGGCTTTGATGTGTGACATAAAAGAGGCTGCAGTGATGTTAAACAAACACATTCCCCACTTTTTTCCTCTGATGATTTTGGAAGTGGGTTACTGCTCAGTGTTAGATTGTATCGAGAATATTTTTGTGAAGTATCACCGCGCGTGTTTCTCCTACATTTGGCTCACACACACACACACACACACACACACACACACACACACACACACTCCCACCTACACCAACAAAAAAACGCACACTTCTTTCTTAGATGCATTACTACAAACAAACAGAATTTTGAATGATCATTTACAATAATAAATAACAATATTTTAATTACTTATTAAAGCCTTTTATTTTTTAGTGTACAATTTTATTATAGCCAGTCTATCGAAGATTTAGAATCAGATCGATAAGATTAAGACCTTATTCATCCCAAGACTTAGTATTACTGTTATTATATTATTATATATTATATATTATTATTATGTCCACCATATTTGTATTTTCAATTGTAACTAAAATGATTTACTATTTAAATACAGGGTTGGTTTTTTCATCTTAATGTTTTTCCTCTTTAATTCTTATTTGCTTTTGTATTTGTATTTGTATTTTTTTTTCTCCCACTAAATCAATTGTTTTATTACTAAACACACATTTTATTATTCCCTTTTAATATAATTTTTTTTCCAACATCTCTAAAAATGCATGATTGTTACGTGAATATATTTTTTCCTATACAGATCAATTCGTGAGTAAATCCTACGTTGTTACACTTTAAACCCCTTTTTAACAGATAATCTGAATCTGATCTGATCTGAATATAAATATTTATATTGTTCTTTAATTTAGACGCAACTTATATTAATACGTACAGACAGACAATCTAAGGGAAAATCAGGTAAATATTTAGTTAAAGATAAAATATTATTAAAGTAGAATATGTTGGTTTTATTTAAAAGTTATTTTTTATGAAAAAGCATTTGAAATGTTTTCTCAACAAACCATCTGTTTTTTATGTACAAGCATCAAAGTTTATTGTTTTTTTTGTACAAATCTTTGGCAGAGTTGCCCTTAAAGCCTGATCCTGTGCGACATTGCACTTGAAAAATCGGTGGTCAGGTGGTTTCTAAGGTTTGCTATTTCAGTCTCCTGACCAGTCGATGCTCCAGCCTCCAGCGTCTGTGGAAACATTGCGAGGGAAAAGGGCTGTGAAGAGAAAGCGAGGACCTCTAACCTTGTCTCTGAGATTTCTCCTTTGAAATCAGGGCAGAAAGACATCTTTCCTCTCGCCGCTCCACCGTCAGCACCTGGAACTCATATTTGAATCTGTCTCTTTCTCTTTTGACACATCATCGTTTTTTTCCTTTTTCTTTTTATATAACTTTCATTTAATGCTTTTCTTCCCCCGTCTCCCTTTTTGTCGCTGAGATGTAACGGTTGGGGGAAAAATCCTGGTGCTTCCCTCAAGTCCTCGCTGTATAACTAATGGTGAAAGTGGTTTTGTGCCTTCATTTCCACATGAAAAGAGTTCAGTCCAATCCCTTTATACATGTCCATTTAGCTGGCGCGACATAATACGCCACTAACGAAAGCCAAGAGCCTTTACAGTGTGAAACTAATACTCGCCACACAAACACAGATGCTATTCTTCTTTTCCCACTTTCTAGGACGTCGGACAAGACAGGACACAGATCCGAACACATCACACTTGCTGTCTGACCCTGCAGGGACAAATTCCTGCATATATAGTGTGCTAGGGGGGCGTGAGCGCATAATTTTTTTCCGGCTTTTGATAGCGTCCACAGTTTGTTACTGTCCCCGCGGTGTGGCCCATCTGTTTTCTCTGCTGATACTGTACATGTGTAAAACATATGGAGCCCAAATCAGATATATACGCTTTTTATTCTTTAATGTATGCTGTGCTCCTGGGCTTCACTTCTGCTGCTGCTGCTGCTGCTGCTGCTGTGTTTGAACAGATTTATACACTTATTTCCATCTGTGGATCAAATAGCAAGAGGCTCTGATGGCGTGACGTAAAGCTGATTAAGCTCCAAGAATGTGTGCCAATGCAGGAAACACAAACAGCCAAACAGTAGTTTTTCAATTCATCCAAATGCTTGATATCTATGAAATATTCTAGAGTTTGCCAGTAAAAAAAATAGAATCGTTGATGTTCATGTCTATGTCAGCCTTAAAACTAAGTAAGTAATAAGTAATTTTTATTTGTATAGCGCTTTTCTAGACCAGGGTCACAAAGCGCTTAAACAATCAAAACAATATTCAATAAAGTATATACTTTAAAGGTCAAGATAAAACTGATAACACAACAGGAGTTCCAGAAAATCAAGGAAAAGCCTGAACAAATAAAAATGAAAGCAAGACACTTATAAGTATGTTTCATGATCGGTTTTATGGAGGCATTATTTTCACTGACCGGTAATTAAAAACAGCAAAAATAAAATAGTACAACCTGCAAAATAAAATAAGCGTTAGGTGCATTAAAAATAATGCTGAATCAGCATGCTCACCAACATAATCTCCCTATATATAGGTTTAAATTCACTCAGTTATGTCAGAAAATGATTCCTCTTGCAAAACAATATCTGTGTCAAAAAACATGTCTTATTATATATTGGGAAATACATTTTGGAACCACGTTGTTGGATATATTAGTGATGGATTCCAGCATCAACCAATGTATTGATGATAAAAAATGATTCTAATTTGGACCTGACACATCGACAGAAACACACTTTATGGGCTGGTTTCACTGCAGTGGAGAAAATGTTAGCCCTTAAATGGAAGCCACTACACTCTTTATCACCGATACAATGGACATATACTCAGGTTAACATTCTGCAAATGGAAAAAAAATATTTTTTTGAATAGAGCAGCTCAAAGACTGACTGAAACCTGGGATTAAGTAAAAAAAAACTCAAGGATAAAGTGAAACATACTTCTGTATAATACCTTTATTTCTCATCTATTACACTGTATTCTCTTTTAATATCTTTGATTGAGGGGGTGTGTCTCAATAATTGAAATTAAAATACAAAAGAAAATCAATAAAAAGATGATTGCAAAAAGAAAATATTAATTAATTCAATCCCGCTTTTAAATGCCTCACAGACCCTGTGGTAAAGACATCTTAGAAAAATGCATGAGTCACAACCATAATCTAAATGTTGTTTTACTCAAAAACCCTGACAAGTGATTTCAAATGAACTTTGTCAACTTCTCAGTAGCGTTCTGTAGCGTTCCTGTCAGAGCTCTAATCAACCAGTCACTCATGCCTTCGCCGATGATATACAACTACCAGCCTCACACAGGAAATTAACTGGCAAGACAAACAAATAAAATGGATAGATTAGGAAATGTGAGCGGCTAAATAGAATTTTAGAATCAGTAAGTGCGTAGCTGGACCAATCAGAATGATGCATTTCTGGGCAAATTTGGATGGTTAAGATAAGGTAAGGTAAGGTAGAACTTTATTGATCCCTCAGGAGGTCTCCTTCGGGAAATTGTTTTTTTCCAATAGCCACAGCAAATACAGCAACTTTTTTCACAAATAATAAATCAAAATAAAATAAGAACAATAAATAAATAAGTTATCTAATACTAATGTTAAAGACATCTTATTTTAGCTTTACTCTTTTGACATTTTCTGGGGTGGGGGGATCATAATTGGATTATGGATTATTGACAAAAATTTGGAAACCTTTTGTAAAAATGTACAGTACATTATTTTACAATTTTACAATTATAATCAACAAATCCTCAATTTTGTGAGACTTTCAAAGCAATATGTCCTTAATATTGACTATTAACTATATATACTTATCTTAATGATTATAATGTGTTCTTATTTTTCATTTTTCTTTCCCACAATAGTCTCTACTAAAAATGTAAAAAGTTGTAAGGATCACTGACATTCAGTAGCAGCACACGTTGAATTAAACATGCCGTTGAAGTCATGTTCAATAAGAAATACTAGAATCAAAATGTAAAAAGAAAAATACATTGAAACGGATTGAGGTTAAATAGCTAGATAAAATAGTCATATAACTTTTTTTTTCTATTTCTCCCATTACGGGAATAAATTCTTTATTTATTGCAGCGGATATGTTCTGACTTTAATGAGTCCATAAAGCTGGCACCCCACCACAGGAAACCACATTAAAAAAAAAACGCCTGACGGCTCACACTGATGAACCCTCGGAAGATTTCATCATCATGACTCTTTTATCCAATTGAAATAAAGCAGATTTTTCTTTTGTCAATTTCTGAATCTCTGTCTCATTAAAGTTTCACATTCCTTTAAGTTTGATTTCTCCAGCCCTCCGAGCCCACAGCTGCAGTGATTTTTCTCTCCCTCTTCCTGCCTCCCACTGTGGGTTGGCTTTGAAACAGGGATGTTGAAAGTGAAGGTCGTCCAATAGAGGGCACAGTTGACTGCGCGGACTGACTCACTGCAGTACAACGACACAAAAATACCTAAATATTGGATTCAATCCAGCAGACACTTGTTTGAGACTGAGAGCTGTCTTAAGGGATTTTGAACAATATTGAAGGGAGTTTTTTTTTTTATGTTATATACCAAAGAACAAAAGAAACCTTTGCTCTGTTTGCTTTTCAATTCAACAAAGCGTGAAGTAAAAAAGGAAATTCAAATTATCCTCCAAATAATGTTGTTTTTTAGTTTTTAGTTTCTTTAATTAATATATCCATACGTTAAAATACATTTGATATAATACTTTTTTTGTTGTTGAACATATTAATCCACACAATGAAATAAAAATTATATAATGTACTATTATTCTATTTCAACATATTTTTAATCGCTCCACACATTTAAATACATTTGATGTATTTATTTTATTTCAATATATTTTGAATCTCTCTACACATTTAAATAGATTTGATGTATTTATTTTATTTCAATATATTTTGAATCTCTCTACACATTTAAATAGATTTGATATATTTATTTTATTTCAGTATATTTTTCCCTTATCCACACATTTAAATACATTTGATGTAATACTAATTTTATTTTAATATATTTTGAATCTCTCTACACATTTAAATACATTTGATATATTTATTTTATTTCAGTATATTTTTCATCTATCCACACATTTAATTACATTTGATGTAATACTAATTTTATTTTAATATATTTTGAATCCATCCAGACATTCAAATACATTTGATATATTTATTTTATTTCAATATATTTTTAATCTATCCAAACATTAAAATAAAAATGATATACTTATTTTATTTTAACATATTTTGAATGTCTCCACACATTTAAAAAAATACATTTTATATATTTATTTTATTTCAATATATTTCTAATTTATCCACACATTCAAATAACGATTATGTAATGTTTATTTTATTTCAACATATTTTTAATCCATCCACACATTTAAATTACTTTTGATTTATTTATTTTATTTCAATATGTTTTTAATCTATCCACACATTCAAATACATTTGATATATATACTATATATACAATATAATACATACAGTATATTTTTAACACACTGTATTTTAAAAGAGACTCTTTATGTTTTCTGATATGTCTAAATATTTGAATTCTTACAATTAATTCTTATTAAATGTGTTGCAAATGTTTTCTTCATTTTATTTCATTTTAAATGTTCTTTAAATATCTAATTATTAACAAAGTGGAAAATCGACGCTAAATGATTTCACTGCAGCTTAAGGTTAGAAAGTGAGGTTTTGGTCAGTTACCCCTAGTTTTTCTCTGAATATATCATTTTAAGTCTGTTTCAATTACAGCTGCAATGTTGTTAAAATAAATCTATACATCTTGTATGTCTCTGCAAATTTTAATCTTTTTTTAACTATTAAAAAAAGTTGACCAGAGACTCTGACATTTTCCTAATAATCCTGTGATCGTTCTGTTTCTTCAGTACCATTTTGTCTGCATTTGGGGATTTCTTCTGGCGAATAAAAGGATTGAAGCTTTTATTCCTTCAAGAGAATGAAACATTATTAATCCACCATTAACCCTTTGCTGAAGCAAAAATGTCTTCCTATGTTAGAAATATGTGAATTTGTTGCTTAGCAACTAACTTCTCAAGTCCAGGCTCTTTCAAAAAAATACCCTCAGAGTGTTCAAGAAAAAAAAAATTAGCCTGACTTTAAACGGAGGGAGAGAAACAGGGGGAGGCGACGGGTCGAAGGGTCCTCAAAAGATTTTTTTTTTTCCTGCCCTTGACTGAAGCTGGAGCGGTGCAGCCTGATTGTTGGGCCTTTCATGCAGATAATGCTTTTTGATAGCGGCACGTTTTTTGATGTGCTTGCTGGGGATAATAGGAGAATCAAGCGTCGAAGGCCAGTGCTGATTTCTCTTTTTTTCAATCCAGAGAAAAGCTGTCCTCGCTGATAACTTCATCACTGCATGTGGTCAGTTGTGGGCTAAATTCAGGAAGGGGATTTGAGCAGAGAAATGCTCTGTCAGAGCTCCAGTATTTGGCCCCCTATTGAGCCATTGGGGACTGCGAACCAGAGCTCGAAGGTCTGTGATCTACCACTCGTATTGTTAGTCCTTCTGGAAGGATTAGCGGCCTGTTGCTTTTAGAATTAATGAAATTCAGCAGATCACAAGCCTGGCTGTATCTTGGAGTAGTTTTGTCTAATTAGAATAGACGCTAAGAGAACATTTCAGGTTGACATTCCTAATAAATACATTAAACAGAAGAAAAAAAAAGTAAATGTGTAATACTGGAAAACACATCGACCTTCTTCCTCCTTTCAGTTCCTCCCCTTTTTGAAAAGGTTTTGTCATATAAGTTCCCGAGTTTGGTTTCACTACTGTTACACTTTTAAAAGTGATGAAAGGAAATTCGGACTTTGGGGAAAGCCAAAGCTAATGGGTTGGCTGAATAATGTCCTCATTATTCCTTCACAAATATGTATTTTACAACTGATGCAAAACGCATCTTTTTGAGGTTATTTGAAAAGAAATGAACATCGCTGTTTTTTCTCTCTCCCTTTGATATATTGACAGTGGGTCGGTTCTTTGTATGTTGTGTGTTTAACCATAAATAAAGACATCAATGATACTGTTGGTAGAACTGATGAAAAAAAGAAGGGACAAAGAAAAATAATAATGTGCAAAGAAAATCTGAAGCAAAAAATGGACGTTAAAAAAATAGAAAATGTATATAAATGTTTCACGTGACGATATTGAACATTGTAATTATGAAATCGTTGTTTCACAGTTTGTTGTTTTTAATATAAGGTTATTTAACTAATATTGTTTTATATAGGCATATATATAATTATTATTTATAAATAAATGAACATTAAGCTACGCACAAGACATTTATTGTCTGTAAGTTATTATTTTAAATTTGTCTTCAAATGTATTAACGGAAAATAGAAATCTCAGAAAAATGATGATGACGAGAAGAACCAAAAAAACTAAAAATCATCTAAATTTATTCCACAAATTATAAACAACAATTGAAAAAAAATGTAAGATAGCAAGTCTTCTTATTTTCTGTAGCTGACATTGTAATATATAATAACGTTGTTATTGTTTATAAATCAAGGTTTGTACTGTATGACTGACATTTAAAAATAAAGAAAACTACTTTATAAAATAAATGTTTTACTGTTTATAGTTTAAGATAATTAAATATTATGAAAAGGTTCATTCTTAAAGGGGAGCTGTTATTATTTTTTCATGTTATGGACAGAGGGATGAAAAAAAAACAGGTGAGGGGTCCGATTGCATCTCAAATGAATCACAGAATCCAATACTGTGCCAGAATTAGTAAGACCCAGAGACACATCTCTGCCAGCAGTATCGATAACTTCATACCTTACGGATACATATGAGAAGCTCTGTGGTTTGAGATCTGTAAACCAGGTCCTTCTTCTGTTTGTTTGTTCTTCTGTTGTTTAGTTCTTTCATCCCTCAGTCAAAAGCGTACACTTGCCGACTGTATGAGGCCCGTGTGTGCTCTTTGAGGACACTTAAATAAGAATTATATACTGTATATATAAAGATAAATATATATATATCCCGTATATGCACGACCAACAACAAAAAGAAAATAATTAAATATATTGTTAGACTTTTATCTATGACTTTGTGCTTTTTATAGCTTGAATAAATAAAAGAGTTTCTCTATTAACAGGTAATTTTGACAAAACCCTCAAGGCAGTTTTTTTTTTAATATTATGAAATGCTAATTTCTGAATTCTTGTTGGTATTTTCTTACTTTATAAAAACAATAATCGGCACATCATACACCTCACAAATAGGCGTGTGTATTGGCAAGAATCTACGATACAGGGACAACGATACGATATATTGCGATATGTTGTGATTCTGTAGGAACTAGGATTTATTTGTAGCATAACCCGAGCATTTGGCTCTGGTGTTGCAGAATTTACAAATCACATGACTCTTGACGAACTTGTAATTGCTTTTACAATTTTATTTTATTTTTCAAATATCAGCTTTAAAAGCTGCTAAAGTCCTATGTATCCTCTCGTCCTCAGTCATCGCCAGGATCTTGTAGGATTTCGTTTTTTCCGGTTCATAAAAACTGCTGCGGCCAAGTGGTAAGAATTGCAACACATACATTTAAACGCAGAATATTTACATGTTAATAATAAAGAAATTCACGATTTATTTCATTTTACACCGACTGTTTAAAAATGTAAACTTTAAAATTACTATGATACAAACTAAATAGAATGATTTTCCGAAATCAACCCTTTGCTGTTGAATATTGATATAGTATCGTGGGAATAAAGAAAAGATTTCAATATATTTTTGACCCTCCACTACTGCTCCTTTTACAGACTTTTCACATCTTCGAGTGACGAGAAGCTACTTACAAATGTCTTGATGGATGTGTTGGACCTCACATGAACCTTCCTGCTGTGATTTACATTTCCAGATGAGCATTTCGTATTCCTCCATTAGGTTTAAAGAGTTAAACACAATACAATACAACAAATATCACTGTCAATCCACTTCGAACTTTTAATGACACGGAAAAATAAACTCATCGTAGTAACGTCGAGCAGAAAGCCAACAGACCTGACTTCTGTCTCTGAGACCTCGCAGACCCGAGCAAACAAGTGATGTCGAAGTCGTCGGCGCGATGGAATCTCTTTATAGAACTTATTGCACCTTCTTCAGCCGGGACTGATCAACTCCCCCACAGATGGTGGAGCAGAAAGAATCGGAGTCTGGCGACAGAGAATTAAACAACGCCTCGCCCGACTCGTTTAGGAGTCCTTGTTTAACAGTTCAATTAGCAGCTTGACTAACCCTCGCGTGAGGAGCGCCACGTTTATTTATATTCTCACAATTTCCCGCTTGTCGGAGAAAAGGGAAAAAGGTGAGGAAAGTGCAGGATTGAATTCGGCCAATTAAACCACCGTGTGCGGGAACATAGGTGACTTTTAATGAGCTGGATTTGGAAGGAGACGAGCCGAGCTGGCTGGAGATGCTGGAAACACAACTCTCGGTTATTGTTATTTTTAATTATTGTCATTATTATTTTTTTTACTCTCACTGACAGGTTGGAATTAATTGGCAGATATAATGGTAAATAACTGTGGAAAGTGCAACCTCACAGCAAGAAGGGTGCAGGTTCAAGTCCAGCTTTCCTGTGATGGCTTTATATGCATTACATGCTTGCAGGAGTTTTCTCTCTGCACTCTTGGTTTCCCAGACCTCAAAACATCCACTCAGGACAAGCTGTCAATAAATGCATGGTAATTAACATTCTGCTGGAGGGAACTCACGTCTCTACAGTTATCATTATTCTACATATTTCTTATTATTCTTTAACTTTAAAATACATTTCAGACGGTGGCGTCTCTATGTGTACCAAGGGTGCTGTAAAAACAGCAGAACTATAATTAAGTAGCTCATACTTTAGAGAAGAAAAAGTAGATTTAATCAGAAGTTCATTTCAAAATAATACATACAGTTTCATAATATTGAACAGATATATTGTTACACTTAAGTTAATTATTATTCAGAAATGAAACAACTGTTCCAAACACAATAGGTACTACTCCCCCCCCCCCAAATTTTTTTTTTTTTCTTTTTTTTTGTGTCATGGGAAAAACCTTTCTTTTTTGTGTCACAGTGTATGACCCCTAAACTTTAAAAGGACTCTATTAGCCACTGAATGATATCAAGAACAGAAATGTTCCTTTTGAGAAAAAAAATACAAATAAAGTTTACAGATTATTTTAAACATCCATGACTAGCATTGAACATAATTGATCTGGCAACGGTCAAATTAAATGGAAGTCACTAAATTTTAGTGATGGTCTGATGAAGCTTCATGAAGCAGCGTCATTATTTTCAGAGTCCACTAGATGGCGGTTTCTGCACTATTTTTCTTTGTTTTGAACAACTGTTCTAATGAAACATCACATCATTTTTAAACGGGTGGCGCCACCTACTGACCTCTAAACAACATGACACTGATTCATGAAGCTTCATCAGACCATCACTTGTAAACTTAGTTGAAGTGTGCTCAGGATTGAAAGGCAACATACGTTGATTTTCCAACAGAGGAGTTCAAGTGTTCCAAGGCCAGGCAATGTCTTCTCCTTTTGTTGTGAGATGAAGGCGCTTTCTATCCTCGGTCTATTCTTTGAACCAGTAAAATCTCTAGTCAGAGTCTCTTATGGAGGATAAACAGATCTTTATCCTCCAGCCATTTATTATCTGCATGATTTAAGGACCGTATTTGTATCTGATCCTCAGTCAGTATACATATATTTGGTCGGCAAAAGAAGTTAAAAAAAGGAAAACGCTATACTCTATAATTCTGAAACCATATTTTTAGTGAAAATAAATTAAAAAACACAGTCTTTAATGGTTCACATAATCTATTTGTTCTCTGTGTCAGTGCAAAAACATCAACAGATTTTGTTCATTTGTTTCATAACACACTTCTGCTGTGTAATACATGTTCCCTTTTGCTGTAAGTGCGTTTGTGTTTACAATAAATTCCCTTCCTACTTGACTATTTCCGATTTATTTTGCTGCCACCTGGTGGTTTACGATAAAAAGGTCAGCAGTGTCGCACATAACGCAAACATCAAAAACATGTTTTTCTCTTGCTAAAACTATTTTAAAATTATTTATTAAAACGGAAATAGTAATTCTTGTTCAACGGCTTCACAATCAAGCTAGCCCATGAATTATTTTTACAAAGCATTAGAAGAATCACTTTTTGTCTTGTTTTTGTCAAGTTTCACACATTAATATATATATATATATATATATATATATATATAATATATATATATATATATATATATATATATATATATATATATATATATATATATATATATATATATATATATATATATATATATATATATATATATATATATATATATATATATATATATATATATATATATATATATATATTCTGATTTATATTTTACTTTATTTTCCGGAAATCCTGTGTGTTATCAGTTTTATCTTGCCCTTTAAAGTATACGTATACTTTATTGAATATTGTTTTGATTGTTTAAGCGCTTTGTGACCCTGGTCTAGAAAAGCGCTATACAAATAAAAATTACTTACTTACTTACTTATAACACTGTATTTATGAACTGCCTCACTTATAAAAAATGGTGTCACGTGAGCCACATAATTAAATATTACAATTGAGTTATGTAAAAAAAAAAGTCCTTCTGTTTGTCACAGTCCTGTTTTTAAAAACAGTTGCGTATCGGTTTTTTTTTGTATCACTTTTAGACAAGTAGAAACCATGATGATTACCTGATCAAAAGCTAAATAAAACCATGATTTTTATTTAATTTTGTAGGTGATGTTAGACAAACATTCTTGCACAAACATGAAAATATATTTTGCATGTACAGTGATGTATAGTGTTGGTGTTGGTGCGGGTCAGAGTGGAGCTCGTCTTTCTCTCCGGTGCAGGTTGGCAGAGCAGATGCGACGCTGAGCAGCAGGATGCGCAGTCTCTCAGCTGACAGGCGGGCAGCAGCAGCAGCAGAGTCTCTCCATCCTCACTGAAGCAACTTTTGCAACCAGCAAAAAACCTCTTCGTGGACACGGTTCTTCTTTTTTTCGGTTCCTCCCGAACGATCGCTCCCGGACACAGAGCCGCGTCTGCGGGCGACGTGACTGCCGAGCGCAGGAGCGCAGAGCTGCACGAAAATAAAAGGCGACGAGGTTCTTCCACTTGCACGAACACGCAAGAAAAAAAACCACGATCGGTGAAGGATTTAACCGAAGAGTCGGTGCGACGAACCGGTTGTAAGTTAGGAGTAAAACGCGCACCGCTGGAAGTTGAGCCGACGCAGACTCGTCCAACACTTACGCAGGTCAGTCTTCTTTTCTCCCTTAAATCACACCTTAAATACACATTATATTCACCTTAAAGCATTCTCCAATAGTTTTTCTATCACATTTTCCCCATTTGTTGTATTATTTACTTTATTAAACGGGTCGTTTTATACGTTACGCGTTGGTACGATACGGAGCTGCCATCCGCGATTAAAAAAATAAAAAACCGTTATCTATTCACTGGCGACTCTTGTAAAATAAGACGAACAAAAAATAGTAAACTTCTTACATTTTTTTATTTAAAAAAATAAGAGGCGCAAACGCGTCAAATCCTGCTCCATATGTTGAATGCTGTGATGCACTTTCCACCCTCAGGTTGGTTCTGAAACGTTGCTGCATGGAAGGAAAGCTGCGAAATGTTGGAGTGAGAAACAGAAACTGCAACAATGCTTCCAACCAGAGCCATAAACGCACTTTTCTTTACATTTCTAAGAAACTGTAACATAATTCAAGTGGATTTTCAGAGCAACCGCTATCCCACGCAAAGTAAAATGCCACTAGTTTAAAAAATAAAAGTATATTTATTAACAAATATTACCGTTTACAGTGACCACAGTTTTCCAATATCAATACCTCAGTAAAGAAAACCTTCAGTAGTATTTGTTTACTTAACCTTGAGTTGAGCAACTGCCAGAACAAATCAAATACTGCAAATTATCATAAATATCTATATTTTATAATGTTCCCTGAACACGTGTGAATAAATGATATCATTAAAAGGCAGTTTAAGGTTAAATAATGTTTTAAAGTGATTGGACATGAAGTATACATATTATCTTCAAGATCGCAGATTTTTGTTTAGCATTTTTAAAATTAAATCTTAAGCAAATACTGAAAAAACAAACGTGTGCTTCATGTTTAGAATTCATCATATTAGTTTGAAGGGGAATCTTTACTATTTAAAGTGAAAAATATGAAACATAATATATTGAGTAACATTCAGAGAATTATTAAATTATTTCAATATCCCTTGTGCTGTCTATATAGCAAGATGCACACACACACACACACACACACGCACACACAAACTGCTGTATTTAATTACTGTGAACGTCGGCTAGAGTGGAAAATAGCCAAAAATAAGCCACATTTATAGGCACAAAGTTCCTGTTTAATAATTCAAAACAGGTGGAAACACTTGAATTAAAAATGTCGTCGGCTCTCCTTTTCAACTTGGGTGATGATTTCAGGGAAAATAATAATCTTCTTGCTCTCCATTATTTCTCACCCCAGTATCCTCCTCTTAAGACTTTAGCCCAAAATTCTGACAGGAAGGGATGGCTACGCTCCAGTGGCTGAATTTATCTGCACATAAAATACTTTATAAAAGCTTGAAAGCTTCGCCGCGGTGTAAATCACCTCCAGAGATAACCGTCTCAATCCACACTAATAATTCAAGTGCATGAGCATGTACACACACACACACACACACACCCACACCCACACACATAGTACTGACATGTATATAAAAAACCTCATTGGATCTGAATTTATTCGCAGAATGACGCTATAGAAATGTTGTCACTAAGACTCTGATGTAGGTTCGTAAATGTCACATTATCCTCTTGTATGAGACGAACGAGTCATCTCATTGACACTAGCATGTATTTCCATGTTTGCTAATCCCGTTCGTACCAGCGGTGTAAATCTCCCACGTTTTCTCAAACTGTTTGATCGGATTTACTGTTCTAAAATATTGAATTATAAACATAAATGTATAATTGAATGTATTCAAAGTGCAATTCCTTAGAAGCTCCATCAAAATATAACAAATACATTAAATTAGTGTTTTTGCTTATACATTAAAAATACACTTTTAAGAATAATTAGATGTGGAAAAACAGCACATAATTCTTGTTTTTGTCTTTTTAGTTTTTGTTGTGCGTTACTTGACTGTTTAGTTCTTATTTGTGTTGGTGGTTGTTGACGTCGATGTTTTACCTCCTGACTCTCTGACTTTCCATGTCATGGTTTTTTTTTTGATGGAGGAGTTTGAGTTTTGTTCGTAACTACTTAAATACTTCCAGGGCTGAACAATGTAAGAATCACGAGGTCGGTGAATGCACCAGCAGCAGCTGCGTCTTTCAAAAGAAGCAGAGCAGAGATTTTCGAAAGAAGTTTTGTGATACATTTTTATCGCGAACAAAAGCTAGAATTTGATTTCACCCAACCCTTTAGCAGAGACCGTTTGAATGAAGCTTCCAATAGAAAAAAATAAAATAAAAATATCTTCTTTTCAGTTCATCATAATAGAAAAAAATGCAATACCTTAGTTGATTTTCATCCTTGATCCTATCTTACCTTGACTAAATCTTCATCGGAGGTCAGGAAATAATAAAAATCCAACATTCTTGAAACCTGTTTTGTCTCTGCCTTAGTTGGAAGAAATCACAATTTAATTGAACATTACAGACTTAAACATATCAACGTACTTTTCTTTTTAAAGGTAATCAGTTATGTTTGAAAAAGAAAAAAAACATCTCAATAGTTGTTAGCAGTCAGAAGTGACAGATTTAAAAGAGGGTCATAGGGTCTGTTTTATATAATACACATTATCATGGGATGTTCCCGACACCAGAGTGAAGGAGAATCCTCTCCACCTGGGTCAAATGTCCTCCAGTAGTCATTTCTTTTATCATTTTTAAATTGAATACTAAATGATACATGGAACACATAATTCAGCCATTATTTGATTTCACTGATGCATAGACCTTGCTTTTTCAACACCAATCACACACACACACCGACACACACACATCTGCGTCCACATGATATAGGCCAGAAGGACAAGTATATCTGACCGGCTAAATTGATTTATGGCTTTATTGTCCTGAGTGCTGCTGAAGGAACGACGGCTGCAGCTGGGGCCATTTTGTGTTTCATATTCCTGCTCTGACAAGGACTGAAATAGTCAAGTAATACATTTCACCGCCACTTCAGGGCGTCTGCTCTGAAACACGGCAGCTAAAGGGCTTGTTAACCCTCCGCATCTCCAAAAGTGTGTCTCAACATTTAGCTCAATTATCGCGACAAAATCAGGTTTTTTAGGAGGTAGTGCGCTGTAAAATAGTTTTAAAGTGATAGATGCTGTTATTATTGTGTGCCCCGGGCTCAGTCATGGGTCACATTAGGATTCAAAAGTGCTGCAAAGTGGAAGAGAAACCGTCTGTCTTCCTTAAAGTAGTGTGGAAAAGCATTACGCTGACAGTTATTGGGGGATATGATTTCACCAGGAGCACGGCAGAAAGTGTGTATTGCTTGTATTTCCTGTGTTCAATGAGACATCACAATTGTGTTCTGGCTGCAATATGGCCCTGTGAGTGTTTTATTAAGCTTAAATATTTCATCTTTAGAGGTGCGTAGGTTTGTCATTAAGTGAAAATCCATACTTCTTGTCTCGCAACAACACCAAGACTAATGCTGTTTTTAAATACGTCTGACATGAAACAAATGTTTCATACTTAAGCACACGTCAAAATACACATAGGTCATCCTCAGCCATAGAGAAATTAATTGGAAACAATAATAATAATGATAATAATATGGTAAGTCTGTAGCTGTAGCTGTGGGCACACAGACGTTTTTATTGTTGCCTGTTTAGACCGAGAGTCTGGATGACTTCAATTTGAACAATTAAAATAACATAAAAATGAAAATTTGCTTGAGTTGAAATAAAATTATTTTCACTAAACCCTTCCATTATTTCTGGGTCAAGGTGACCCGGTGGATACACATTTACATTTCTGGTTAATTTTCTCCCTTTTTTTTTGGAGTACAATATTTACAATATTTTAATGAAGTCTTCATAGTTCTTTCGCTTGAGTATCGTAATACATTTTCGTATCATGCTTTCACAAGAGTGTTTTTGAAAAATATGGCACCACTTTGTTAATAATCACCTAATAATCATAAGGAATGGTTAAGTTAGTCATTAACTATTAGAGAAAAGATATGTGTGGACTAGTCAATAAGAGCACAGCAAGCAAAACCTTTAGAAAATTACGAAAGATTACACCTCCAATAAAAACCTTTCCACATTTATTTCTTGGATTGTAAAAACGCATAATTAAAGCGATGAATGAAAGGTTTTATTTGGAGCGAAACCAAGAATGAAGGAGCTCAGACAGCACCTTTAAAAACAGGATTGACATTAAAAAAATAGCCAATTATCCGTTTACACCATGACCTTTTTTCACAGAGGTAAATTGTCCAGGCCACAAGCACACCGGGACACAGAGACAGTTCAAGTGCTTTATTACGCACACCAGAGGCTGACAGACATGAGTTCCGCTGGGAGCACGCAACTACACACCGGTGTCTTGGTGTCACACACCTCCACCACCCCTCAATGTCCAACCTCTCCACGGTGCCCTTGCACAACCACATATTCACTTGACTAAAATAGAGTCTAGCGCCATAGATGATGGGCTTAAAGATCCTCCACGAATGTACACGTTGCCTTTCATCGTTCCCAGCTTTGGTATATGCTGCTTGTGAAGGTGGGTAGTTCAATGAGTCCGCTAAAGGTTCGTGTTGATGTAAGAATGAAGTACTTCGATAATGAATGTCCTTCAAAATAAAGATGAAGAATGTGTTCATCTTCTTTCATTGATGCAATGTCTCCTTCAGACAACAATCATTATGTTTCAAAAAAAGAACTGTAGGTTCATTTGAAGCATGCAAAATTATTCAGGATTCGGTAAAAGATCAAATGAAATGAAAGTATTTTCTTCATAAATTGTTCAAATAAGTGCATTTTTGAAACACAAACCTTTAGTAACTCTCCCTCCTAAAAAGTAACATTTTATATTTTTATATTCAAAAGTCACCAGCTCTTTTGATGGTTATTGTTGCATAAAGCTAGGCAAACAGAAAAGCTCAAACAGTGAAGAAAAATATCCCCCCAAAAAATCCTCAAAATTGCTCATTTTAACAAGTCAAAGCCGGAGAAAAGCAATGGAAATGAAAGCATGATCTGCTGTTCAGCGTGTGTAGCTTCTCTTTGATGTCAACACTCACATTTTTACATGTCGACTTCACTTACTGTAAATAGCCCTGAGGTGTGATTGGTCGTCTTTCCGATTTCTTTTGTGGTTTACTAGTGACCTGTGGAAAACGTTTTTCTGCCTCACAGCGGGTGAAATTTGGACTGGCTCCAGCCGCCCATAACGCTGGAGTACTGACAATATGGGGAAGCGAACGGTTAAATTGACGTTGACTGTTGGTTTTTAACAACACGTTGCCAGGGAATTTGTCTTGCTGACATTTTCTCATCTCCTATTAGAGTAGTATTATGTAATGAGACAGTAACAGACAGGTTATATAGAAGAGCTGATTAAAGAAAATACTCTTGCTGAACCTATAATACACTAGTTTTATAGGTTCATCAAGATGCTCCAAAAATGATTAGGTTTTGTTTAAAATTAATTAATGTGAAATTATCAAATTGATAGTGACAATTGAAACAAAGTGCTTAAATCTTATTTAATTAATTTGATTATGAATATCAATAAATCAATAAAAAATCTATGTGTTGGTGTTCTCGTGTTTGAATTGTCGACATTGATGGGTTCTGGTGAATGGTTTAATTTACTTTTTTCATTTTATAACAATGTGTTATTATCCATTTTCTAATGATTTAGTCAAAAGAACACAGCAATATCCAGTCCTGCTGGTGAAAACTAAAGGTTGCAGGCAACACTTGGGGCTCAGATACACAAGAATAGAAATGACTAGAACGGCATCTGTTGAAGTTGAAAACAATTCATCACTTTATCTTTTGATCGTCCATTATAATGAATTTTGAATGAAAAACACGTAGGTTATCTCGGCATTTTTAGGGGAGATTAAAACATTGATTAATTTGATAATTTAATTACAGATCATAATGAATCTCTCCTTTTTTTTATCCTGATAGCACTGAAAAAATTAACAGTTTAATGCTTAAGTTTCATACATAATGAATCACTAGAACATTTATGTCCACATCCTAATAAAACGTATTTAAATAGTCGAATGTCCCTGAATTCAAATGAGTCCTTTTTTTAATTCGACTACTGCACAAAAAAAGAAACGGTTTTATTTGTTGTGGTATTTATATTAGCACAGTGTCCAGCTCTTTTGATTGCAAAACACATTCAGCCTTCCCTTCTCTTTTTGAAGCACTTTTGCTTTTTAACGCCTTCAAACTCCAGTGCCTGTTGATCCCTCTCATCAAAGCAGATGTCCATCATTTCGCTTGTAGCCCAGAGCAAAAAATTCTCCTTTTTTTTTTCTTCGGCTATTTGAGCTTAACATAATCCAATTAATTCCGAGATGCACGGAGAAGTGTTTGCACAACACGGCCCTGCCATGTTCTCATCCTTAAGTAATTTCCCCTTTCATTATTCCTGCGGAGAGTTTAATATTCTGTGTGATGAGAAATGCGTCCTTTAGGGACGATGTCAGCGTGAATTGCGGCCCCAAACAGTTTTATAGATTGTTAAAGGCTAATCAAGATAACTCGTCTACCTGTGTTAAAATATCACTCTGGGGGAGCATAGACCCACGCATTTGTGTTTCTGCTTATTGGTTTTTTTTGGGGGGATGCCGACGGAGGCTCAGCAGATGACCTTATGAATTATAGCATTTGATATAGCAAGCAGCATGTCGGTGGCCTGTTCCAACACATCAGAGCAAACACGTGAAGGTTAATGCAGTCTGACAAACCCGCCACAGTTCCCGGAGCCTGACGGATCGGTTCCATGTCATATTTACTTTACATAATTGCTGCCCCCTAATCTGTTACTATTAAACCATGCGCGTCCCCGGCTATTGTCTGCTGCTTCTCCCTTCAACTGGCTTCTTCGCCGTCAGTCTATCATCGCCTTTTATGCCCAAACATGACAGTGCAATGTCAGCTTCAGGCTCGTAGGGAAATTAAAAAAAAAAAACTCTCAAAAGCTTTAAGGAGCTACACGATTCATTACCATTTAGGATTCCCATGAAAGAACCCAAATGTTGTTTGATCTGTGTTCACACGTTTGCTTTTACTTCTTCATGACGACCACTTTTAATCTGATGAAAAAAACTCTGCTAACTTCTTGAAAATGTACTAGCATAACTGGTGTCATCAACCAAATTGCATCAAAGAATGAAGAGTTTCTGAACTCATTGCCAACCAGCTCCATCGCTATATAACTCCATAAGTACATCAATATTTTCGGGAAGAGCTTAGAAATAGAGGTGCTGATCCTCTTCCCTGCCACTGCAAATACCAGCGCAGAGATAGTTGTCAAAAGAGTGTTTTAGATTTCAGAGCAACAAAGCCTAAAGCAATACTACGATATCTGTGGTTTGCCTACTTTCCAAAATAGTTTTATTCTTTTCAGGCTCCATGTTTAAATGATTATTTTTATGTTAGAAAACATACTTTCATCCCTTTACCAAAGATTTGCGTGCATTGTTTTATTTATTTTTGTTAGCTGGTGTTTTAAGACTTGGCGGCATGGTTAGCCTTCATGCTCATAGTGAACCGATGGACCTTCACCACTGCATAAGTATTTCTGGAAGCCAGGGAGGTTGTTCACCTTGTCCCAGAAACAACACAAGGGATGCGACAAAAACATTTGTTTTCGGGCCTTCGGGTCACCTTGACCCTGAGATGAAACAAGGGTTAAATGAGACGACCCTTATCAGTCAACATACCTTCTTCCACTGGCGCTCTGCTGAATATAATCATATAACTATAATATTAAAAAATAGAATGTATTGGATGAACCACTAGTACCACATGTGAAACTTTCTTACGTTATTTTATTTTAATGGATTACTGGGTCTGAATGGAAAAGATTAATCACACCAAAATTTGTATGGTGCAGGTTTGTTTAAATAAAAGAAAGTCATCGAAAACAGACAATCCATCTTTTTTATTCTCACAATTACATCTCAACTAGTCCAGGGAGCAGCAGCCATAGCAACCTCGAAGTCTGATACAGCCATAAACAAAACTGGCAAGATGCCTAGAGCAAGTGAATATTCCTCGGCGGGTAGAAAACTATATTTATATGACATATAAATAAAAAAAATAATTTTAAACTCCTTTCAGATGATGATGAGTAATAATTTCAGGTATTGTTTTTGATTGTTCAAGCTCTTTGTGACCCTGGTCTAGAAAGGCGCTTTACAAATAACCCTTACTTATTTACTTACTTACTTACTTACTTATTCTTTCCTTGAATGCCCAAAAGTAAACTTCCTGTCCTGTCACTGTACATCCAGTTTTACACAGAAACAGAAAGTAGCCACAGTAGCTCAAGTTTTGAGTGACAAACACTTTAACAGGATATTATAGAGAGAGTTTTCTTTTAAATTGTTCAGAGTGATACAGTGCCAATTTTTTTCTGAATCAGTAGATCAGAGCCAAATATTTAAAAAAAGTCCTTTTATAGTTTGCAGAGTATCTGCACTCTTTTGCTTTTGAACAACTGTTCTAATGAAACATCACATCATTTTGTAACAGATGGCGCCACCTACTGACCTCTAAACAACATGACACTGTTTCATGAAGCTTCATCAGACCGTCACTACTGAACATACACAGATTCATTTATTAATTTTATTATTCATTTAACTATAAGAAAATGCATCCAGAGTTTTGACAGCGTAAACTACACTAGACTACGATATACCTCTTAACTGGACACTAGTACGAATATTATATAACCTCTGATGATAAACGCTTCGAGTCAGGATGAATCAACAATGTCAACCATCGACAAAGACGTTCCTTCAGTGTCTGAAAGATAATAATGCTTGCAAATCACCCTAATGTAAATGTACAATATCTTCTCCTGCAATAATTTACCGTATATTAATCCGGTAAAGGTCAAGTTCTGCTTTTATTTGATATTTGATATGCACTCCATCACACCGCAATGAATACTTCATGAGGAATTTAGATGAGTGGGCGGTATGTGAATATGGACGCAAATTGCATTTAAAGGTCTCCATGGGTTAATTGGCAGCAAGAATATATACAAATAGAGACGTTCTTAAACCGGAGGGGCACTTGCAGTTTAATTCAAGACAATCCCTCTTTGTTTCCACAGAGATTAAGACAGGAAAGTTTACCACCTCACCCAGATGTATTCCCTAAATACAGCTCGCATCCAGACTGTGTCTGTTTTTTCCGGGGCTGCTCCACAACATAGTTAAAGAGCTCGGCGGTAATGCATCAAGTGCTGTCACCAAATAACCTACTCTAAGCACATTTCAAGAACACGCAATCCTCCCTCTTTCCCTTAATCGGGGTGACTTTCAGCAACATTTTGGCAACGAGTAAGTATTCTTCTGCACAACTTCAGTGAAATCTTTCATCCCCCAACTTCTTTTAAATGGCCAAATGATCGTCAGACATGAGAAGCTGAGCACACATTCTACAAATAAGCCAAGTTGTGACCTAGTTTCTCAGCTCTGTGACTCACTCTGGAGTCAGTCAGGATGCTCTTACTTGGTTGGATCATATCATATAAACTACTGATGTGGCCGAATGTTGGTTTAAGAAAACACTGCACGCCGGTGGTGGTACTGCTGATCAGATACATATATTAATAAAAACCATGTGCTGAATGTTCAGAAGGAATTCTTTAACTTTATTTTTATTTTGGTGTCTGTTGCTGCAGTGTTTCATTTTTTATTTTATAAGACTTTATCCCCCAATTTTCTAGATCATTAATTTAAAATGCAGATCCTTTCTTTTTCTCAGAGAGAATTCCCACTAAATAGAGACAGTGTGTAGTAGTGATGGTCTGATGAAGCTTCATGAAGCAGTGTCATTATTTTCAGAGTCCACTAGATGGCGGTCTCTGCACTATTTCCCTTTGTTTAGAACACACACACACACACACACACACACACACACACACACACACACACACACACACACACACACACACACACACACACACACACACACACACACACACACACACACACACACACACACTCACACATAAACACACAAGTTCTGGATAAGAGTTAGCAAAAAATCTTTAAGTTTTCGACTGGGATGTGATTGCAGTGATTCTAACTTCCAACTGTCTATGAAGGTCTTATTATTAAAAAAAAAAACATGACATTAAAAGGCTTTCTAGAAGACGTCATGAAGTTTTATATTCAACTCATCACTAGCTTGGTGGAGTTTTATAAAAGCTTAACGTAAAGTGGAAATACTCAAGCTCAAGGTTTTAAAGGGCATCTAATGTTAAAACCCAACATTCCTGACTCACATCAGCAAAGGAGAAATTATCTTTTGTGTCATAGTTCTCTTATGCATCTCTCGTCTCATCAATACATGACAATTTTTATTCTAAATGTCAAAGTGCAACAGTTTGACACGACAAGCTGCACAAACATCATCACATTTTTGGTCAAAAGTAGAGATGGTCTGATGAACCTTCACGAATCAGTGTCATGTTGTTAAGAGGTCAGTAGGTGGCGCCATCAGTTTAAAAATGATGTGATGCTTCATTAGAACAGTTGTTCAAAACAAATCATCACTAGGTATAATTGATCCAAGACCATCATCAATAACAAAGCTTCATATTTCTACAAAACAACTGGAAGAAGGGGGACTCATTGGTTATCCTCCTCGAACTAGGTTGGTGCATTTGAAAACCTCAGAAAGTTGACTCATCTGGAGATAAAAATATGAAACTACAGAACTCGATTGTTCGTCTGTAATCAGGTATAATAACAGTCTTTTGTTGTACGTTGCATATGTAAAGCTTTCATCTCCTTGACTTCAGATGTGCTTCTGAAACAACATTAGCTTCCACTGAGTGATGACGATACTTGCTGTTTTATTGCATATATTTCTTCTGGAGATGTTATTGTAGCTTTTGAAATATTCTTTAAAGCAAGAGCAACACAATTCCGCAATGAGAGTTATACATTAAGACCTATTTTATTAAAACAAATTACAGTCTGATGTTTTGAAAAAAAAAGAAAAAGTACCACCTTAAGTGGTAATCTTTGTCATATTTACTAGCAAAATGCTTATACAACATCTCATAAGTGCCCAAGTGGAGATTTTAAGTGAATTGAGATTGATCTTTGAGTGTGTTTTTTTCCTGTCGATATTGTGTGGAATATGTGCAGAGTGTAATGTGGTGGCTGTCAGTGCAGTTTGATTGGAGCAGAGGGAGGTGGCTCTCTCCAGGGAACAGCTTCATCTCCAGTCTCACTGTATAACCTCCTGTGCAACACATAAATAGATTTCTGCATCTCATTGCAAACATACGGTACCTGCACACATGTCTGTGCTGATATGGATGTGTGGGCTTGGATGGACGAGGGAACCGTGGTTGTCACGAGCCTCCCTCTTTTCACACAGAAAAATAAGATTGTTTTATCTTAAGAAAATCTCAACTGAATCCGACAGTTCTTTTGTGAACGAACATGTTCTTGAGGGAGAATAATAAAAACATGAGGTTTGAATTAGAGAAAAGTTTCTCAACTAAAGAAACCTTTTGAATTGTCCTTCAATTAATATTATTTGTTCTAATTTAACAGACACACAAATGATTATTGAAAATAATATAATATGAATAGTTACATCATTACGAAATATTTATTTGAATAATTAGTTGACATTTTTTTTTTTTCGTCCAGAATTAACTAGAAATAGCATTTCATTTGATTAAGTCTCTTGAAATGAAATAGAATTATTCAATTCGGGATCCATTCTTTTCTTTTGCTTACATGGAATGGAACAATTACGCTCTCCTCGGCCAGAAACACAAATTGGTCCCAATTATCCGCTAAATCAGAGGATCTCTTCTGCCTTTATCTTCAGAATACAATAGACAATTATAAATAAACGTTGTTTATTTCTGAGAAGGAAAAGAAGTGTGCTTCCATTTTACATGAAACATTTACAGTAAATACCTATATTTATGTTTGGTTTCTTTTTTTTGCAGGTATATTAACTAAATGTCCATGAAGAATATTAATGTAAGATAATTCTGCATCGGCTTCGCTAGTTAAGTCTCAACCTCTTTGACTTTAAAATTAGATATATCTTTTTAGATTTAAATGTCTACAACTCTTAATAAATTATATTCACAATCATTCTCACATTATTGTTTATTGAGGGAAATGTCACTTAGATTTAATCAATACAAATAGCCTGTAAATATAAAGGTAATTGGTTTCTTTCACCTGGTGCTACATATAAAACTGAATAGAGAATTGAATTCAGCAGTCGGAAGCCTCGGGAATTTTTTGTGATTCAGCTGGTGGAGGCAGGAATGAAAGGCAGCACCTTTGCTATATTAGCCACAGGATGCTGTACGTCTCCAGCTCGGGGAGCATTCTGCTTTACACGCCTGTAACCTACACATTAACATTTATGGCTCAGCGTGGTCCGGTGCACTCTCTAGGTCAAGACCAAGTGGAGAGAGTGAGTCCGACTCTCGCTCTGCTCGTGCTGCCAGGCAGAGCCCGGCACCGAAGAGCAACAATGTGCTTTTTTTCCCCCGTCAATCAAAGAACATAATGGAAATGCATTGTGCTCTCTGTGCTTAGAAAAAAAAAAAATCAAAGTGGTTTCTAGGTGTCTTTTTTTTCAGTCAACTCTCAATATTACTGGCTTATGTTGGAGCTGAAAGTAATAATGCAAAAACAACTATAATTTTATATTGACAAAACGTCTGTGTCGAAAATGAAGCGTCTGGCTAAAGTAAGCGCCGGCTAAGGGAGAACAGGCACTTTGGTACATTTATTGAGCACTTTCTCCTAATATTCTCCTAATGTGAAATCAACTGCTGCTTTTTAATGCTGCGCCCTGGCTGAGGAACACTAAAAGATAGGGTGAAATCCTTCTGTTGGTTAAAGAAAAATCTCTGTATTTTATGTGAATTTTAAGATACAATGATGTCTAATGGTGGGGAATGAGCTAAATCAGAGCAGTCGGAGTCTCTCTACTTTTGCTGCAGGGTAAATACTTTCGTTTTCTAAGTACTTTTCCTTCCAAAATCCATTTAAAATCCAATATCCAAATCCATATTTTAAAAAAGGAATCAAAAATACATGTAAAAAAAATGTTATTTTCCAAAGACTTGGGAGCAGTTAGTATTTAGAGTTAAAGGTATACTAGGGGGTATTGGCAAAAATGAGGTAATATAGGAGCAATGATATGATTTATTACGACACTGTAGGAACAAGGATATAATTGTAGTATTGTCGTAGTACCTGACCTCACCTACTGACCTGTTAACAAATGACACTGCTTCATGAAGCTTCATCAGGCCATTACTAATGTCAGCAGGTTAGTTGAAGTTTGCTGGTGAATTTGATGAAATTACTTCCTTCACTGTTAAATTTAAAAAAAAAGAAAAAGTGAAGTTAAAAAGAAAATGATTTTGTTTTGAAAGTTCTGTGCAAGTGCAGTTATGAATGTGTTGATCACGCCACTTAACTGAAGGTTCTGAACAGATGTTCGGCTCAATCTAATAAATCAATGTCTCAGTAACTACACCACGTTATTATTGAGTTTCTTTAAAAGACATTTAAAAATAAAGCTTCTCGCAGATTCTCTCGTCGCAACATGTGTAAAAAGTGGCAGGCAGGGTAACAACCCGGCACCAGGAACGTGTTAGAAAGTCACACGATCTTTTCTCACTTCATTTCAGTTCACAGGATGAGTGAGAAGATGGCGTACAAAAGAAAACCGCGCAACCTCATGACATGTCACTTAAACATTTTAAACCAAAGTCATGGAAGTGAATCACATTTTTTCTTATGTTAACATCTCTATAAATCATGTTAACTATTATTTAGTAGTGATTGGCTTCATGAAGAAGTGCCATGTTGTTTAGAGGTCAGTAGGTGGCGCCATCATTAAAAAGTTTGTTTAAAACAAGGAAAAATAGTGCAGAGACCACCATCTAGTTTCATGAAGCTTCATCAGACATTCACTAATGTTGTCGGATAAACTTTATTGATAAACTTCATCTCCAAGTACTTGGAATAGATCCTTCGAAAACTATCGAAATTGTTTCACATGCCTTGCTGAAGAGCTCCCAGCGTTTATGTCAACAATCGATGGATTTGTGAACAGCGTTAAATACTTTTGAGGTACATGGTTGCTGCAGTAGTCGAAGCGCATGTGAGTTGGTCATGTTCAGTCAGGTGGATCTACTGCTGACATCACGCTACAATGTACAACAGTCACACTGATGAAGACCCATAACACGTGTTGTTCTGTAGTCGTGCTCCCATCCTCTTGCTTTTCTGGTCCAGCCCCACAAATTAGAGCAGCCCTTCAGGGATCTTTAGAAACACTTTCCTGAAAACATCCCAGAAAACCTCTAGCGAGACAATCGGTCATTAAAAACAGAAGAAAATGCTACAAAAATCGAAGCACCTCCTGCACTTGCATCCCAAATCGAAGTGGTGCCAAATCCCCAACCTAATGCTAGAATGTCAAAAGTTAGACAGGAAGACATTTTAATGTGTAAAAAAAAAGCAGTAACATCAACAAGTCAAATGTGTTTTTGTTTTTTTTCCCCTCCTTTATAAATAAATCATCTCTATGAGATGTCCACTTGTCAGGAAATTCTTTAGCCGTGGCGCCTGAACTTGCTAAAGATGCAGGAAAGAAACTTCAACTCTAATCCTATCCCCGTAGGAGATTTCCCAGAATAGCCTCAGACTGCCAAGGGTCTCAGGGCTGGTCCTTTGTGGTCCCTGGACAGCCCAGTGGGATGCTGGGCGTCAGCTCCGCTTGTCAACTGAGCCACTGGACGGCCTAAAAAATTCAGTTCATGCAACCTCTGGTGTAGCGAAGGCGACGGGTCTGGCGTGTGATGGAGGGAGATGATGGGATCATGCTGTCGGTGTATTGTCAGCAGGGTGAAGAGGAGCACCAAAATAAACGCCAGCGCCACGCTATACAGGTCAGCGGTCTCCGATGGATCGTCGCGGGCTTCAGGGGCAACTTGAGAAAGTTTCCCCCCGTGGAAGTGGAGGAACCAGTGTGATGTCTCTGAATTTTCCAGATTGATGTTTCTTTAATAAGTCCTGCAGTCACTCAGTATTCTGATAGTGCGCCGCCATGACCTACATACTTCTTAAAACGCTGACAACAAGAGAATAAAAACCCTCCAGTTGTGTTATATAGTCTGTGTCACTATAAGCCCCAAAGAGAAAATACACCGGATTCATTATTCTCTGTTAAGTAGGAGAGATTGTTCTTCTTGGAAATTCTATTCCTAATTTCTCATCACTGAAGTGAGTTTAGAGATTTCCTTTGATGTGCTCGGAACAGCAGGAGCAGCCGTCAAACTTTCTTTCATATTTTCACGTTGAGGAACATTTTTTTTCTCTCCAGACAACATAACAGAGCGTAAACCTGTCATATATGAGAGGCTTTTCCTGGAACAGATTTTACTCCATTACCTGAAATTCCCTTGACTCCCAGATTACAACCAATTTATTACATGTTATTACTGCACAAATATTAATCACATGTAGAAGACTGTAAAAACATAAGTCAAACAATTGGATGATAAAATGTCTATCAACTCAAGGTCGGGTTGTAATTTTCAATTCAAAATCCATCTCGTAAAATAATACCTACTAGAAATTGACCCTCTAAATAATAATGGGAAGGTTTCATTCAAAAGTAGATTCACAATATTTGAATTAAAAATATATTTGGAATGTTTCTGTATTTTTCGTGGTGTTAAAAAAAGCGATTTTCTGTGCAGCCGTGTGGGAAGGTATCGACAGCAACATTGGAACACCTCTGCACATTAGAATTTCATCCACTAACCTGGTTTGTCTCCAGCCAGCATTTCAAATTCAGTGAGTAATGATTTCCAGCCACTCCGCCAGTCGGCAGCTGATGGGCTTCATTGCAATAACAGCCGCAGACGTCTGCCTCGTGATTGCCGCTTTTTACAATAATTAGAAAAGCTAACAGTGGATTATTATATTGATTCCAGAATTGTTTTGACAGCTTTAATTTATTTTCTCAGACATTATTATGAAAAGTGGTGTCAACTTTTTAATTTGTGGTGATTTAGATTAATTTAATGTAGTGTTGAGTGACACAATTATTCAGATACTGATACCAGCTAATATGTCCACAAACAAAAAAACATTAATAAACAGCATAAGGACATAAAAAATAATACATTCTGTTCCTTCTCTAGGTTTTACTCCAGACACTATAATTCAATAGAATCAGCTGATATTGCTACACAGGAAAATGTTCACTATCCAATTCCCTTTTTGATTGTTTTATTAAATTTATTTAAATTATTATATATTCATCAAATGAAAAAAAGGAAACAGTATGAAAGGTTTTTGAAAATAAAGTATTGTTACTGTATAATACTGTATAGAGTGGTCCCTTGTTTATCGTGGGGGATACGTTCTAAAAATGACCAGCATTAGACGAAATCTGCGAAGTAATCAGCTGTTTTTGTACAATTATTATACATTTTGTTAAGCCCGCAAAACCCCTTACCACAAACTTTTATACACTTTTCTCAAACAGGCATTAACATTTTTCTCTTGTTTTAAACACTTTTTCAGGCGTTCTGGCCGTAGTTAGAAAAATGTTGTTGCATTTTAAAAGTTAATTAGTAAATGTAATATTTAGATATTTAGTGTGCTTGTTTTACAGATTTTGTAAGAAAAAGGAATACCAACAACCTGAAAAAAAGTAGTACAGAAGTTAGTAAAAAGAGTACAGGAAATAAAATGTTCAGAGAATTGGTTCAAAGGCAAAGATCACAATATCCATCTTCCACGCATAACATGAACTCGACAAAAGCATCTAAGACCTTGTGATTTTTTTTTTCAAACTGCAGGAAAGAGAAAATCTGATCTCCTCCAAATGAAGGGAAGAAGCCATGACATTCATCCAGATCTTATATGATGGAGGAGAAACTGACTCTCTTAGCCACAACCAGACCAAGAGGCCAGGACCTGCTGGAATGCTTTAGGAAGCTTTTTAGTATCATTAGAACAACCCATGATGACCTTGAATCCATCTGGTACAAGATGCTGGTTCTAGGCAACACAGCGAGTGAAAAATACATTTATACAGAGGGAGGTCAGTCTTTGGACATGAGCAGAATATATGGGCAAGAGTACCATCACCAAACTGACATTCACAATAGGGACCAATGTAATGAAATACTTGTTCCTTACAGATGTCTGCTGCAGTATCAATGGCGAACCATAGTTATCAGTTAAATAAAGTTAAGTAAATGATAATCTAAAGCCTTACTTACCCTCAGAATATGTCATGAAGGCCAGTTTTCATTTTATCGGGACATCTGTTGCAGAGTAAATGTTGCAGGAACGTGCACCTTTGTAGCAATACAAGGGCAAATTAGTTTAGTATCCAGATACACCATTTGAGTATCAATACTTTTTGGAGTAACGTTATTCAATAAAACATCAATGAAACCGTCTAGTTACACTGTCGAGTTCCACACTGTCAAGTTTTTCAAGTTAACGGAAGATTTAATTTCTATGTGCTATGGCTTGATTTATTATATAGCACTTGGTTAATAAATATATTTTCTTCCCTACATAAAACAATACACAGCCCTAATTCATAATCATTGCAGTGAAGTACTAATTCAAGCAAATGGAAAATGTTGCACCTTAAGAAAAAATAATCATTGTGTGCTGGCTTGACAAATTGATTTGCACATTGCTTAGCATGACTAAACAGGCTTACATGAATTTTAGCATGTTAGTACAACCTTTAAAAAATGAATATGTGGGGGTTTAACAATCATTACAGTAGTCCGTATGAACAATTCTTATTTAAACTTGTAATTAATACTTATTTTAATACTTTTAAATAGGTAAAATAATAACATTTTATGGACAAATATATTTGACAATTGTTAGCTGGATACTTATATTTTTTAAATAAACATTACATAAATACAACAAAGTTAATAGAAATGCTCATTAAAAAAAGACAAATGTTGTTGCATTTTAAAGGTTAATTAATAAAAGTTATAAGTTGCAGATTTTGTAGGAGGAAAGTACAAACAACTTAAAAAAAAGTCACGGAAGATAGTAAAAATAGTAAAAAAAAAACCTGGAGATAAAATGTTCAGAGAATTGGAAAGTCTGACACGGGGTCAGTAAGTCCTTGATGTCTAGGAATAAGGCAAAGCTCACAATATCCATCTTCCACGCATAACATGAACTCGACAAAAGCATCCAAGACCTTGTGATATTTTTTTCAAAGGAAAGAGAAAATCTGATCTCCTCCAAATGAAGGGAAGAAGCCATGACATTCATCCAGATCTTATATGATGGAGGAGAAACTGACTTCCATTTCTGCCAACTGACTCTTTTAGCCACAACCAGACCAAGAGGCCAGGACCTGCTGGAATGCTTTAGGAAGCTTTTTAGTATCATTAGAACAACCCATGATGACCTTGAATCCATCTGGTACAAGATGCTGGTTCTAGGCAACACAGCGAGTTAAAAAATACCTTGAAACAGAAGGAGGTTAGTTTTGGACATGAGCAGAATATATGGTACCATCACCAAACTGACATTCATCTTGTACAGAAGAAATATTTGTAGATATTTTTTCTTGGTGGTGCAATCGATGGATAACTTCACTACAACACTTGTATAAGTTGGAAGCAAACTTTTATATAACACAATTTAATTTTGGACCGACAATCCTCACACAGCTCCTCATGAATCTCAATACCTTCACGCAGGCATCACAAATGTGATTGGATGAGGTCCTAGTATAGAACAGGTTAACTAGTTTAATAATTAGATGTTTAGAAGTGAGGGACTGCCAGGCGATATTGAAAAATTCATGGTCAAAATGCAAGAGAGACTGCCTGAGGAAATTCCTTTCTCGGAAATACCTGAAAAAGCTGAGGAAACCTGAGAAGGTGCTTATGAGATTACATTTATGCTATTTTAAACAGTATTTCTGTTGATTTTCTTTTTAAAGAAAGAAGCAGCAATTTATCAAATTGTGATTATTCTGCTGTGGCAACAACGTTCCCTCACCCACAAAATAAAAAAAGTGCAGTCTATTGAAGCTGGAGAGCTTGCTGTAGTGCTTTGTTTTCACCCTTTTGTTATTATATATATTGTTAAAGGGGCCCACTTCTCTTGTTCTAGACACTCACGCAACGTTGACACAACGCACACTTCATTATTATCATGGTTTTGTGCACAACACTGTTACCTGGTTGTTTTTTTTTCCCAACCCTCTGCTGACTCCATTCATTAGCAACGGATGATAATGTGCTGACAACGTCTGGCCAAAATTCTTTAATAAGCAAATATACAGTCAGGGCATCGCAACTCCCCGGATATTTTGTGTGAAATATCACCATGGTGATAGCAATTTAGACAAAACACACCCTGCGTGTCACTGCATTAAGACTGTCTGTTGTGGTTTTTGATAAGTCCGGCACTTGGATGAAGATAAATGCTGGAGTCTGTATAGAAGAATGCACTGAATAACCTGCTATTACCATTTGAGATGCGGGCAGATACTGCCGGTGCAACATTATAAAATCCTGCCTTCTTTGTATTCTGATTGTCCACACACAACAATTACACTTTGAGTATGAATTTGGCTGTGCATGCAGTTCTCCTCGCTAAAGATTCTATGAATAAATAAGTCACAGTGCCACTGGTGAAGGGTTATTTGGAGGATTTGTAAACATCTTTGCTCAGCTTATTATGCCGTATTCCTGTGCTGGCAGATGCCCTATTTTTTATTATTTAATTTGCACAGACAAGCACTAAAAATGTACGGACGAGACATTGACCAGTTAAATAAAAAAATACTACAGCTCTTTTTTTTCCTTCTCTCTTTGGGTGATTGTTTTTCCGATTTGTTTGTCTTCTAAGTGTGGCATAACGATGAGGGATGTCGCTTTGAGCTTGGCGTACGTGGAATAATCTGAAGAGGCTGTATCAGCGATTTGCATCACTTTACCCTGCTTGTGAATATTCTACATCATAGACGTGAGACAAGAGATTTAGTGGCGAGACAGATTTCATCATTTTTGCAGAGAGTAGAGTCAGCTCACCCTCCACTAAGCATCAACCTGCAGGAGGGATTGAATGTGAAAGGTAGGACACATGGTTTTTGTCGCACTTTTTAAAAATCTTGTTTTGAGGTGTAAAAGATTACAAAAGTTGGTTTTGACAATCTAAACAGGCCATTTGAATTATTGCTATACTCAACTTCTTGAAACCAAAAAAACCTTGGCTATTATGGTGTTAACATGCATTTAACATTAAATACCAATTTTTGAATGTTTCAAACAAGAATTGTATTTAAAAATATTTGTTTAACTGGTCGACTCTTGTTCTAAACGGTCTAAAAGTGCCATCTCATCAGGTGGTTGTTCATGACTCTCAAAACATAACTGGATACAAAAATAAAATATATGACGTTTAATTCTCTTTAATACTTATAAACAGAATTGTACGTTTCTGTCCCAAAGAAATGTAATAGTAAAAAACTAAAATGGAAGAATTTGAAGTACTGACACATACTTTTTTTTTTACGACTAAAGAAAACATAAACCTGGAGTGTTATGGGATCTTTTGGTTATGATATATGTGAAGGTGCCAAAAATCTTCTCGTCCAAAAGATAGATAGTGATAGATATATTGAACGGTAGATATTGCTTCAGATTAATCAGAAAATTGATTGGTTTGGCAAAAATACTGGATTTACATCAGGAACATATTTTCTTACTGTTGGGTTTAGTTTGTTATTTTACTCACACAAAGACATGCAGTTAGAATTAATTCAAATATAATAAATGGTATTTAAAAGCAATACAATCTAATAATTAAGTGTCAATGACAAAAAACATCAGTATATTTGTCTTGTTCAAGACATTTTCAGTGATTTATATATATAAGTCTTTCTAATCTGTGAACCAACATGTTGCATATTGCTTGGATTTTTGGCACTGGTCAAGAGAGTTTGTATTGTTGTCATCTCAGTCTCCTCTGCAACAAGTCAATGTTACGGTTTAAATAACTGGGGCAACAGTCCTTCGTTTGTATCAACTCACTCTTCTTCATCACCCAATCGTTTCTTCAAGAACTATCCACAGATCTTCCCAAATATTGCTCACAACTCCCTCTGCTTCACTGTGCTTAGCTCTGATTGTTCAAGACGCCAGGGTTTGACCTACTTTGGACAAACATTGATGATTGTCTGCATCCCAATGCAATTTATGGTAGTATATGGAAACACCGTTTTATCGATTGTTTTTATAAACACAGAAAACAAACACAATGTGTCATTCTAGTGATTTCTCGGTTGAAAATCATGTCACGGACCATTTAGCTGTGATCCTAATCTTCAAAGACAAAATCTGAAACGGTTACATTTTCTGCAGCCAAGAGACAGAAGTTGTTCAGAAGACTTTTCAAACTGAATTTCGCTGAACTTGAACTTTGAAGTGATCAAAACAACATTTGTATGGTGTATTTTTATCCACTAAAGTTGAAATATAAATTAAAAACACAGCTGAGTGGGTGTGGTTAAAAAGGTTAGAGAGTGGAAATCATTCTGGTTAAGTGGTTGTAAATCCTGTTCTTGACCGATCATTTCAGATAGATAGACGGAAACTTTACTGATCCCCGGAGGATAAATTATTTTGCCCAGCAGTAATAACACATCCGTCCATACAAACTTAAAAAAAGTAAAATGCGAGTTCTGTTGTAACATCTAATGACAGAGGAACAAAAATGGTTACGTTCTGCAGTGCATGGAGAGGAGCCTGTTTCGGCGTTTACTCTACTGAGCTGCCAAATTGTCATTCAGAGGGGGTCAAAGGTGACTGCTCCCACAGTCTGTATGTAAGTGTATTGAGAAAGAAATAGTAATTTGTTGTTTCCGTCACAAAAAAACTTAAAACAATTAGAATTTAAGTTTATTTTCATAGATCCAAAGTGCCTAGCAGAAATATATTAAAAAATACGTCTACCTTGCAATAATAAAAAAAACAGATCCTAACAACGTTTACAGTATTGTAGCGAACATTGTAACTGCTGTTGTCATTTTATAGTTGTGCTTGTCCCATTTTACTATTTTGCTTTAAATCCCTGTGTCACCCTGGTTGGAATAAATTAGTAGAAACATATTCACTTGTGGAGCAGACACACAAGTACTGTATCTGTTCACTGTCTTCCTCTCTGGGCTGTCTCACTGCAATGAGAAACAGTTAGCAAATTGTGCTGCTGTGTAGGCGGGGCTTTGGATGAGATACTGAAGAAAGGGTGTTGGGCTTTGAGTTTATTTTTCTTTTAAATCAGTTGTCTAGTGTGTATATTTAGCTGAAGGTTCTTTGATAGTTATTATTTCAAACTTATCGAAATCTTCAACCCAAAAACTCATGAAATAAACTTTAATATTCTCAACTATAGAGCTTTTCTAACGGGTCCATGCAGATTGTCTAAGCCTATTTTCTCTCTTGAGTTTATTTTTGGTATATTCTGTGATGTACAAGAAGCATTGAGCCTCGATGAAGCAGGAACACAATCTGGTTCACATGGCATCGTGCATTCACCAAGTCTGGGCAATGTGTTACAGACAAACACTTCTGTGTCTCCAAATCACTGATGTCGGGTTGGGGGGGAACAGGCAGCATCTGATGGAAGACTGCCCCGCTTCTCCTGATCTCCTTCTGCAGGCGCCAGGAGGCACACAGAAAAATAAAAAAATAGAACTAAAGGAAAACTGAAAGAGGAGAGGGGGAGAGCGGCGTCAAGGAGGAAAGGGAGGGAGCGACTGGAGGAGATGAATTATGCAAAGCTGTCAGAGGCGGGTATTGTTGGAGGTGTGGGCTGAGCTAGAGTGAGCCGCCGCTGATCTCCACCAGTGAAACCACTCCCTGTGGCTGCCAGCCGTGTGATCTGGGCTTCGGCAAATAGCCAACAACAAGATGAGGATAGAGGGGTGCGACGGAGGGTGGGCAGGGCCACTCGTTGACAGGTAGATTGTCTTGGAGGGACACACCAGTGGCGACAAGTGCACTCTTTATTACTGTTATTTACCGAGGTCACTGACAGCCAGATACAAGCTGATATGTACAGCAGCCCGGTGGAAATATAATTACCGAACAAAGGCTGGGAGGAGAGATGCTATTTCAGCATTCTGGCCGGCGCTGGCTCGACTCATGTTTTGCAAAATGCTTTGTGTGCTGAACTTTAGGAGCGTGTGGCACTTTCTGCTGCCTTATTTATTCAGGGAGTCATTAGTTTGACTTGTTAGGAGAAAAACTACACTGATAATTAGACCGCCTTCCCCCGAACTTGATCTGTCATGTTTGCTGGGTACACGTAACTGCTGACAGGAAGTAGTTTCATTTTACAAAACAATTTTTGTTAGTGCAAAGATGTTAAACTAAATAAAAACATGTGATAATGATGTAACAAAGACCCCAACATACACTACATGTGAGTACATATTATCTTCTAATACAATATTTGAACATAAACACAACATGGTACGTTACAGGAATGTTAAAATGGATGGGAAACCAAGAAGTTGAACTAGATAACAAGAAGGCAGCTGAAAAAAAAATACAAATTTCAAAGTGACATATCCAGAAATACAGAATCCAAAAGTAAAAGATAGAGTCTTTGCATGGCTTAAAATGTACAAAAAAAGCAGAGAAAAAAAACAAATCCTAAAAGTCAACAACAGGAAAAAGGAATGTGTAAACAAAGCAGCCAATCGATAAACTATGTTGTACGTTGGAAAAGATTAGGCCTGTGAACTTCCTCATGGTTCAGATGGATTAAGCAGCTCCAGAAGGTGATGAGATGAGATGACGTACGTCAAGACTCTAGTAAATCTCTGGAAACAAGGTGGACAAAGGAAGTGGTTGCAAATAGTAAAAGCCTAACTGTTTTTTTACAAAGATATTTTTTTATCCAAAATAATAAATAAATAAATAATACACAAAGATTTTTTAAATTAGGCAAGTTTCTGTCAATCATTTTAGTTTAGCGTTGATACAAATATTTTAATTTGACGCCTTCACTCATGTATCAGGACTGAACACAGGTACAAGAGGATACGGCAGTTTTCTTCTTTGAATAAGATATACAGTAAATGCACATGATCATCCTCCAACAACATCTAAATCATGGTTTACTCTATGGTTATTGATTATGTTTCTAAACTTCACTACACATCACGATAGTTTCGTATTTCCAAATTCCCTTTGACTTAACGGCTAAAACGCGTTGATTATTTGTCTCTGATTTATCAGTACACAGCTTCTAGGAAAGTCTGTTCTCTTGTTCATCATTTCTCACTGATTTAAAGGAAAAACTCAAAAGCTTTGATCAAAATCAAAATGAATACTTTGATTTTAATTATTTTCTTTGGTCTTCTAAATCATCAAAGGAAGTATAAAAAATTATGACTACGGTATCAAGAACATACTGGATGTCAGAACACATACATCTCACTTACGTTCTTGAAGACCCTCCTGCTGGGCTCTAAAGAGCCAACTGAAATGGAGCCACTTCTTTCCGCCATATTTCAGGGACGGTCTGTGATATATGTAATGTTAGTGCTTTTATCAGGGGAACTGTGCTCAAAGGGCTAGGGAGTCATTTAGAATGTGTCTAAGACAAGGTGTTGGTGACAAAGTGAGTTTCGACCTCTGGATGCATCACCAGAGGACCATCACACCTTTTCTGCAGAGTTGACTGTTTCACCGAGCATTCACCTGTGACCGCAGTCCCTTCTGATTAAAGGTGGAAGGAAATGAGTGGTAGAAGTGATATTTGAACATGAGAACAACTATCTTAGACATTAGGGTAGTATACAGCAAAGCTTAGATTATTTTAAATAAATACACACAATACTACACAAGAATTCAATCTCAAAGTAGTTGACAAAAGCAGTGTTTGGGTTGCAGTTTGTAGGTGGACTGATGAAGCTTCATAAAGCAGTGTCATGCTGTGTCATGTTGTCAGTAGGTTGGGCCATCAGTTTAAAAATGATATGATGTTTTATTAGAACAGCTGTTTAAAACAAATGGAAAATAGTGCAGAGACCGCCATCTAGTCGACTCTGAAAATAATGACACTGCTTCATGGAGCTTCATCAGACCATGGTAACATTGCTGCCCACCAGAGGGCTCCCTTGAGTATATAAATGTCATGCAAAGTATTAATCCTAGTTCTGAATCATTGACTGATCTAGCACAGCATCTCTGACAAACAGACACTATATTATGGGTTGCTTCTAAACAGCTTCAAGCACAGTTGACTGATTTTGAGTCGTGACCTCTAAAAGTCAATAAAACTCAAAACCAAACATCCCTCAAATAATTGTTGCCTTGTTATAGTCAATGGTGATTGTAATTATGCATGACTGTTTGAAGTGAACAATGACTCAGAAATACAATACCAGATGAAAAGCAACGATTGTAACTGGAGACGGCTGATTCTGAGCGGAATAACAAACAGTTTCTTGTTGGTACATTATGTTATACAATTTTCTCAGGCATCATTTGAAAACACGTGGTGATTATATATAACTCATTGATGGTATGGATCTATATCTAAATAAATGGAACTCACGCCGTTTCATGTTCTGTGCGGGTTCAGAAATACAAGCTATTGTATGTGAGAAATTGCAGAGAAGCTGTCAATGCCTTAAATGCTTAATACTCAGAGCAGACCGTAATGGGCTCAAACCAGAATAGTTATAGAGTATCTGGATGAAACAGGACGTTGGTTTAAATGCATATCTTAAATCATGCACGTTTTTTCACTAAGAATGTTGATTTGAGTGACGCATAAGACACATAAGGTGGTTTGGGTAGAGATTAGAGAATGGTATTTATGTAGGAAATGCCATCATTGAATGACATAAACAGAAGTAAACAGACTGCAAAGGTAGTTACGTTTTGGTGCCTTATTTCTGGTTTGGTGTAATAACTTTTGACCAGTTTTTCTCTTGGAACCCAAAATATCACTGAACACAACAAGTTTACATTATTAAGGCAGGGTTGCTTTTATTAAATGAGGTCAGCAAAGCCTTTAACTTCCCCTCCTAAAGTGTCGGCCTGTATTTAAAACCTCTGAAAGTTAGAGTCCACGGAAAGCCAACACAATCCGCCTCTAGAGACACGCTGACCTTCTGAACATCATTTACACCACCATGAATGTGTCTCTTGTATCCTGCAAGCGTCCCTGTGCGCCGCGCTCGTGGACAAGGCGGACACTTTGATGAGCTGTAAGGGTAGATGCCATGCTCAGGGGCCCCCGGTAATGTTTATACTGGGACCTGCGTGGTCACTGGAGGGCTTAGCGCTGATTAGGAACACAAATCCAATTGCAGCTAGAGTCCGACTTCACAGCTTAGTGATTAGGACTTAGCTGTTTTCAGACACCGAATCTCTTTACAAGTCCATAAAGAAGAGAGATCGTAATCGGGGCGTCTGGGTGAGCCGGATTTACTCGCACTGGGCATTAATCGGACAATCTGGGCGTACGTGAACAATTTCCTAAAAGTGATAAGATGTTTGTGAGATTTTCAAGAGATAACTCATGGCGATCATAGAAGGACAAAACCACCTTTTATGTTGATTCTAGTCCTGATATTTCAACATCAATTCAAAACTGGAGGCACCCCCATCCATGATATCGATATTTTTTTACCTTTTTCTATCTTCTGAATAGTCCTGAATTTACTAATTTTCTACTCACCCTCATGTCGACTAAGTTTTGGGATTATTTTCAGAGTAATTACTTCCTCTTAAGACTTTCATGCAAAAATGTACGTCCATTTTAATGAAGCTCATCTTCGTCCTAATCCAAAACGACGCATTTAAAAACCTCCAAATGAATGTCTATATTGTAAGATTGTTTAAGCTTCTGCTAAAACCAATCTTAAAATATAGACTTGTTTTTGTTGGAGAAGAACCGAAGTATCACATCTCTACATCTACAAATGAACATACTCTTTTGCTTTTATCTCTAAATAGGAACGGATTACTCTGAAAATAATACCAACCCTTAGTAGACATGAGAGGCAGTAGAAGTTTTGTGAAATTTGAATTTTGGGTGAACTATCACTTTATTTCATAGACATCATAAAAGATAGATAAAACTTTATTTTATCTATCTATCTATCTATCTATGATATTCTATGAAATATCTTATCATGTATACCATAACTTTCCACCCTGTCACGAACAGGACACCCTATATTTAAAATGTCTTTATTGCCACCAAAAAGAGCCAATAACTTGAAATATTTATATAAAAAGTTTTACAAGCTTCTTGTTAGCGATTTATATAATATCTGTAGTTAGTTAAAAAAATATGGAAGTCTTTATATTTTTTTAGCCATCACAGTTTTCTACAGTGATGATGCCAAAATGTAGCAAAAACAGCAAATGTCTCGAATCAAAACTTTGGTGTGTGTGTTTGTGTGGGTCGACATCTCGAGTTCAAAAGTCTGTCACTGATTGCATCTCGGCCCGTCGGGGAAACAAAATGATATCCGGCAACTGTGGAGAGAAAGAAAAAATGCTGGAGAGGTTTGAAACGGAGCACAATCTTCATTATCCGTGCACACTGTTCTCCGCTGGTGTCTTCTTCAGTTTTTGGGGAATGTCTCGAGGGGGTGATGGTGCTATCTTGAATCAGAGCGCCGTCTCAGCTTCATTGGATGATTTTGATGCTTGATCTGAAACGAAGTAGATATCATTTGGGGAAAGAAGTCTGGCTCATTCGTCGTATAGCTTCAGCCAAGAGAGAATTGAGAGTGTATAAGTTTGTGTGTGTTTTGTGGCGGTGGAAAGTGGCGGGTAATAAACACTTTTGACACACTAGGGCTTCCATCCACATTCCATTTGAGTTGTTATTTTTGTTGTTGTTGCAGATTAGTCACATTATGATTCCCTCCGGACCATTTATGTGAGCTTCAACCTCACCTGTGGCAGGATTCTTCAGAAGAATCTCTTTGAATGGCACTGAAAAAGTCAACATTAACATCTTGATGACGACTTAACCTGAATGAGTTGTTTTACAACTTGTGCTGTTTGATCAGACCACAATACTGTAATAGGATGAACGCTAACTTTCAAATACATTTTTCGATCTTTATCCTGCTAATTGATATTAATAACAGTGTTCCCAGACTTCTTTGATTTCTGTTCAAAGTAATGCAATTAACGTTTATATTATTTAAAATGTATGTGAAACTACGTTCATATTGTTACATGTATATTTAAGTAAAAATGCATTAGAAAACACCTAAAATCATTAGCTTTTTAAATTTTACAATTACATTTTTTTTTTTCATTAATTCAACTTTCCCTTATTTTTTTTAACCCTTGTGTTGTCTCTGGGTCAAGATGAACAACATCCACCACTGCACATGTATTTCTGATTAACAGAGAGTTAATAGATGTATTTTGTGTGAAAAAAATAGTTGCTGAACTATTTTAATCTTTGAGGTTTTGTGGACAAAACATGTTCTTCCTCTGATATTTTGTAAATACAAATCCAGTAGGAAAACATTTGACATTTTGTAAGTGTTATATGCTGTGACTGCTGTTCAAACAAAATAAAGAAGGGACTAATAAAACTTGACTTTTTAAAGAATCGAATAAATGTGAAAAAAGGTTAAATACAACGGGGCAAATTTTACAATTTTATCTTTCATTCATTCAACTTTCTTTTTTCGTTTTTTAATGGATATTATATATCAAAAATAAAAGTCCTTAATGGACTAAACAAGAAGGGTCAATGAAAAAAGGCGTTACATTTTATTAAAAAAAAAAAAATCAAATAAATGTGAAAACAAAGACTTAATTGAAAAGATCAAATTTAAGTTGACCATGATAAATCTAAATTGCATCACAATTTTTGGGATATTTTTTTAAATTATTTTGAGGGAAAATATACTCGCTGAAAAACAATCCTTTCAACAATTACATTTATGTAAAGTAGAACTAGAAATAAACAAAACAAATAGGTATGAAATAAAATTATAGCTATAAGAAACATATTTACAAGACTCATAAAGGCCCTTCAAATGCAGTCAAATGTGGTCCTCTGGACGCACTTTTCCTAGTTTATTTTTTAGTAGTAGTGTTGTTAATTCTTTTCGTTATTTGTCTTCCACAGCAATTATATGCAAATCATAGGTGTGAGCATTATATTGTATAACGACATCCTGCTTTAATCTTAAGCAACAAGACAGAGACGAATGCAAATACATTTCCTTTTTCTAATTCACTGTTTGTGATTCATTGTGATTCAAATCCAAATCGCTTCCTAACACCAAGTGCTGTGGGTTTGTTGATATTTGAAGGCGATATGAAAATGATACTTGGAAAAGCAATATCGATATTGCGGTTTATTGTTCATGTCGATCTTATATGTATTTATTATATCTGTAGATTTGATACAATCGTACTCTTCCAATCATACACACGCAATCATAGACTTATCTACCAATATTCAACTGTTGTCAAACTATTTTCAACTAGTTGTATGGTTCCTACTGGTACTCAGATTAAAGGAACAAAGAGCCCACATTTCCTGTTACTATTCAGGTAGAAGATTAGCTTTCTAGAGAATGGCTCACATCTTTCCTCCACAGAGAACTGGTGCCAAGTGGTGGTGCACTTCTTGTAGCTTTGTTCTTCCTGGAGCACTTGTGGAAGAGCCACTTCTACTCGCCAGGTTCATAAGAGGTTGAATTGTTAGCTATATTTTTGGACTTTCCAGCCAGGAAACTGGGACTGATTTTACCCGGTCCGGTTCGGATTTCATTAAATTCACTGAGATTCAACTTCATTGAAAATGTAATAAAAAGTGTCAATGTTTTTCGTTCTGGATCAGCTGACATTAACAGGCATATACAAAATAATTCACACATAAATTAGTTTTCCACAGTTTCCGTCGTAATTACTATTTGTCGACTAAACTTGTCTAAACTGTCTGAATTGCGAGTCAAAAGGTGTGAAATATCATTTATTATAACTTCTTCAATTATCCCGCGAACAACCTGGAGCCTCTGCAAAATGTTTAAGGTGAAATAATATAATAAATATAAAGTTATCACTGGTAATGATAATATAATAATGTCAAGAAGTCAGAGTCGCGCGTAATATTATTCTCTGTATTTGAGTTTTAATTGGAAAAGACGCGGATGTGCAGATGAACTTCGCCGCCGAGGTCAAAGCGCGCGGAATGAGGTCGTGATCATCTTTTCAAGAGGTGAAGTCATGTGTGGCGAGAATTCAGGGGTGGGCGAGCAGGAATGGGGGTGGGGCGACTGGAGAACGGGGGGGGGGATAAGTGTTTGCTCTTGAAGATGAAGCAGGTGGATTAGTGTTGTCATTCCTTGTTTCCTCCACTTTGTGTCTCCAGGTGGCGAGTGGCCGGACCCCGAATGGTTTGAAGGAGTGGGCTCGGCGTTGAGGAAAAAAGAGTCCGAGGGGGTCACCGTTGGCAAAGGAGAAGGAGTTGGAATCGCAGCATGCGGGCAGCATGGAACGGGTGAGGGAGCAGCGGCCTTTCTGCTCGCTGTCCAAGAGCCAGAGAGACAGAGAGAGAGACTACGAGAGAGACAGCGACCGGGAGAGACGATACACCGCTTCATCCACCGACCGCGAGGACGCCGCCTGTCGCGTGCCCACACAGAAATCTTACAGTTCCAGCGAGACACTCCAGGCCTTCGACCATGACTCTTCACGCATGCTGTTTGGAGGGAGGGTCAAAGAGATGGTCCACAAGGAGACGCCGGAGTACAGTCGACCTGGTCAGTCGCTCCTTTCGTTTTTCATTCATCTCACTGCAGTCAATCTTTTGTTATTCGTTCAATAGTTAAACTGTGATGATTATTGAATACTTCTTAAAGTTTCACACTTAAAAAGTTCACAATTTCAAGACAGAAATGGACAATTTTCACATTTGTTGGTTGTAATTCAACTCTCATTTGCTCATACCCTTTTTGTGTCTTTTATTAAATGTTCTTCCAAATATTCCTTTTATCTTCCCCGTATCTAGTTCAGCAGGACTCAAGGTTAGATTTTCAATGTTTTGGTTCAAATATTTCCTAATCAAGAACAAGTTTGAAAATACCAATTTTAACAAGCTAGAATTTTCAAGGAAAAATGGGGTTACCTTTTTACACACACCATTAACTAGTAGACTGCACAGAATGAAAAATAATTAAATTCTGAAGTCTGAAAAGGATTATTATAACTACCAACTGCAGTGTTCAGGCATCACAGTCCAGAGTTATTCAACCGTTAAACCTGATCTGCTGTCAAATGTCAAGTTGTCACCACAGTCACATAATTGGATCATAACATGTATTAAATCAAGAAAAAGAAGTTTGGAATCTTGAATCATAATGAACCATTAAAGATATAAAGGATCTTTTTCATTATAAACGTTTCTAGAAATATTGTGTTAATAGTCTGCTTTAGAGTTATTTGACCATTTATCTGGTGAAATAAATTTGATTAATTTCCCTTTGGAAAGTTACTTAAACTAAAAAACCCTCTTTTCAAAATTTTCACATTAAACATAGTAAAGCTGATATTAAAAATGGGTGATAATAGGTGTGTGTATATATCAGAAAATCCATCAACAATGTGTGTTTCTCTTAATAAAATCCTGGCAACAGTGACATGGAAGACCTGCTGAGGGACCCATTAACATTTACCATTTTTCCCAGTGTCTTAACTCTCTTGTCCCCAGCAGTGCAACAATGTGACAAAAAGAAGTTTTGACATGAGTGAATTCCACACACTTTGTTAGACGCTCAAACCAACATCATTTCCGTGCTCATAACAGTGTGAAGCTTCATTAGAAAAATAAATTTGCGCGTTTAGGATTTAGTCGGCCCGTGTGTGTTTGTTGAACTCCACCAATTTAATCTTTAACTTGGTTGTTGTGACAGAGCGGGTGTGAAGCCGGCACATCCACCAGCAGTAAACACAATTAAACAACCACAAACAAACACTCGTTTTTTTTTTCTGGTTAGGGATAAAAGTCTTGTCCAGCCCCACCTCTTCAGCCACTCTTCACTCCGGATTTTAATACACAACCTGACGAGCACATCACAAACCCCTTTAATTAGCTGTTGCAAATGGACGTAATTCCCTCTACTTACCAAAAGTTTGGGTTCTTTTTCACTTTTATGGCCCCTCTTTTGGCTCAGAATGTTCCAATTAGACATCGATCCATTACTTCCTTACATTTCCTCACCGCTAATTGGTTCCCATTTCGGAAATAATGAGATTATGATGAAGTTGTGGGAAGAATTCTTCTTTCTTTCCTTTCTTCCTTAAGCGATTAATGCTAATGACTGTTTTCCTCATTATTGCTATGGATGCGAGTTTGTTTGGAACCGGAAATATCTATTTAAAAACACCTCAGGGTTTTTAATTTTAGTAGACAAAGTACGCCTTTTTCTTGAATAGTATGTATTTAATACGAGCCTATAATTTTCCTTGTTGGTCATTTCCCTGCTGAACTTTTTCTTTTAAAGTTCGATGTGCCTGCTAGAGTAGCATCGAGTAAAATGAGCAGATTTGAGTTGAGATGAAGAACTCATTCATGATTATTGTTAAGAAAGGCGTTCCACAAAAAAATTACTTTGTCTATTTTTGACATAAGATCTTGGAATTCTACATTTTAAGTAGTTTTTAATGAAGATCTCTGCCACTGTTTTAGAAAAATCCATTTTGAATTTTCCTTTATTATTATTATAATAGATTATATTTATTTAATTTAACTTGTGTAATTGTTTGAGTGGACAGTTATATATTTTTGACTTTTCTGAGTGGAGATTGTTTTTTTGTTTTTGATTTTTCGTTTGTTTAATGTCACTAAAATGTTTAAATAATTATATTTTCTAATTTTTCTATATACTGTACATCCTTCAAAAACTAGAACAAACATAAACATTGTTAAAAAAAAAGAGGTTGGTTGATATTGAACAATATCGGAAAAAAATAAAAGGAGAATTCTGTCTTTTAAATTTTTTTTAATTTTTTTTTCACTAATCTAAATACATACTGTCATTTTTTGACAATTGTTTAAATGGTTCCATTCATTCACAGTTGAAAAGAAAAGCAACATATGCATAAGGTGCTACAGTTATGTGGCTCAGTGCAGCATCGACGTCCACACGAAGCAACAGCATGTGTCTGTAACAAAATGGCTCTGCTTTGTTGTCCAAAGACAGAATTACCGTCTGAAATGAGCTTGTAAGGAAAATGGAGCCACGGTGAGCATCTATTTCAAGCCTGCCTGAGTCCTAATACATCTACTGATCAGCCTTTCATAATAATGTATCTCACAGCGAACAAAAGTGTGTCTTGTTGTAGCCTAGCTGCTTTAAAAACCCTTAGTTGTCTCAAAATATCCCCCTTTTTTCCCCCCGTCCAAGCATGAACACAGTGTTGAACAGGGGAACATGTAGAGAGGAGGTGAAGGAGGATGTTTGGAAACGATGAAAAAAAGGGGAAGAAAAATGGACTGTGTTAGTCCACGTGGTAAACTGTAAACACGTGAACAACAAAACACATTTTCCTCACCGTGTTTCTCCTTTGTTTGCGAGTGTTTAAATTTGGCCGGGGTTGAATAAAAAAGTGAACAAAAGCCAATTCCCTTCTCTGAAAGAACAATGACGAACGAGCACTCGGTTGCTCATCCGGCTGATTAGCTGAGGAGCGTTCATGGCGGTCGTCATGACCTCGGACCATTTTCACAGGCCCCAGCTTGAGACATCACGCATGAGGTTCTGATGAATCACTGCTATTTCCTGCGTGTGCGTCAGGTGCTGGAAAGTGAGACGAGGCGCCGTGTAAAGTGAATCAGAGTGTGTGTCGATGGTTACCCTTGACTCCCGCTGTGAATGTCCACCTACATCTTTTTTTATTTAGGCGTAAATACAGTTTACAACTGCCTCGATAATTAATCAGACATTAAAAAACAATTGAACGTGGCAGGATTAGGGACAGCTGTCTTGTTTTGAAGGACGTGGGCCCAGTCTCTTCCTATGATATTAAAAATAGACGCTCGCTGTAACATGAACACACGATCAAAGAAGCAAAGCTTACATTAACCTTGTCATTTTTAAACTAAAAAGCGGTACGATATTTTTTTTTTGGGTGAAAATATAAAGGTTCTTTATGAGACATTATTCCATAAAACGACCCAAACTATGCACTGTATAAAACAGGCGTGTCTAAAGTGCTCGGATCCCCTTGATGAAATATATTATTCAACCGGTTAACCTTAAATATTGCACATATTTTTAAATGTCAGACAAGTTCAGCAAAAAAGGTTGTCCACACTAACTGTCTATGCTATCTTTCTATGTTAACTGTCCATGCTATCTGTCCATGCAAAAAGTCCAATGCTAATTGTCCATGTTATCTGTCCATGCTAACTCTTCATGCTTACTGTTTGTGCTATATGTCCATGCTAACTGTCCATGCTAACTTTCCTTGCTATTTGTCCATGCTAACTTTCCATGCTAATTATCCATGTTATCTGTCCATGCTAACTGTCCATGCTTACTGTTTGCGCTATATGTCCATGCTAACTGTCCGTGCTATCAGTCCATGCTAACTGTGTACTATATTTCCACGGCAATTGTCCACGCTAACATCCACCCCCGATGTATTCACGTCATCAAATATGGCCCCTCCTCTAAAAAAAAGTTTAGATACCCCGTGTGACGTTACTGAACCACGGTTTTGAGTCGCGGCCAACTTGGAAATGCAGTCGTTTGATTTAGCCAGTATTTCAGTGAAGAGACGGACTGAATTTTTAGTGGCCGATAAAACAGCGAATAAACACTGACTTGTCAGTTAACTCAACCACACCCGTTATTATGCTCAGTTCCGGACAAGTGATGAACAGGTATAACATCTAAAGTGAGATGTTAGGAAAGAAATCACATCCTTACTAGTGTGTGCCGATATAAAATTATTGATGATTACCAGAGATGTGGATATGTTTTTTTTAATGCCGAACAAGGATTTCCGGTCTTTCTCCAGTCAACCTCGAGCATACACCAGCTAGATTTCTTTTCATCACTCAAAACTTATTATAATAATCATTAATTTATTCATTCTTATATTTTCACAGCAGCTCTACTACTTTTTTCACAGCAGCTTTTCTTTCATTATGACTGATCCTTTGCTCGGCTCCTTCAAACCTTGAGTTCGTTAGATTGTTCTCTTTAATGTTTTCCATTTGCCATTCACTGACTTGCCTATAGATTTTTTTTTCTGTATTTTCCTCGAGTTAGATTCATCAGGAGACGTTGCTTTATGTTACCCCCTGTACCCCTGTACGACAACTTTTTCAATGATGTAGAAATAATTGTATTTTACAACATATATTCATGCTTGATAACACTGCCATACTATAATAATAATACACCGTTAACAAATATTGTTAACTCTGGCATTATTTAGGCTTATGCAAAAAATTAAACATGTATAGTTATTGTTATTGTGGTCTAGTGCCTTATCGTGGTTTTTTTTTAATCGTTTTTTTTATAAGTTTGTGCCAGTAGTTGAAACTTTCCTATGTTGCTCAAGCGACACACTTTTTTACTATCAAAGTGTTTTTCTGTGTCATCACCAGCTGTGGTAAACATGTTAAGGGAACTCATGAAGATTTAAATGAGGGAAATCTATCTTTTGAACCAACACTTAAAAAAAAATGCTAATTCTTTTTTAGCCTGATCACACTGTAAACAAAAATATATGTATCCAGAACACATTAGATGAGAATTTTGTGTTATTTTGGGTAAACTTTGATCTTCACAGATCCTTTTTTTTAATTGAATCTCTGGGCTGAATATTCTTTGATATAAATAAAAGTTATTTTGAATAACTTGAGGTGGTAAACGCTGACTCCAGAGCTGGTGACTCACACTTGCTGCACTTAGTTCAAAGCAGGTGAGTCGAAATAAATGCACTTCCTGGTTGCATGTCAGGGAGTGAATCACGTACTTCTGGAGAGGCGATGTTGATCCTGAATATAAAACATTAAATGCATCTTTTCCACCTTGACTAACGTACACAATTCCCGTCAGTGCAGTGATGGCAAGTACAATAACATTTATGACCCAGACGCTGCTCATAGAAGTTATTACCGGTGGGGATCGTCAACCATATTAGTGTTGTAAAAATGGCATTTAGATTGAAGATGGGAAATCAGCTCAGTCCCTCTTATCCCAGTCTTCCCTAATCTTTTTTATTAATACATTTTTTTCTCCGTCGGAATGATCTTCAAGGAAGTCATTTTCAATCATGGTGGTAGTTTTCTTTACCGTGTAATAAAATTATATGTGGATGTGATGAAATATATGGCAATACTAAAAACAATATTCGTGGTAATTTAGACAAAAGAGAGATAGAAGTGTTATAGTTTTTATTTCTACTTTTATTTCCTTTATTAATGTTGCAAATATTAGCATCAGATTCAACGGTTGATCCAATGTAATCTCATAAATAATAAATCACGAAAAAAAGGGTCACCGTCAGCCACTGCCTGGTTGCGTGCATGTATTATGGCCAGATTTGAGAGTTGATTAGGTAAACTGAAGGCTGCTGATGCACCCAAAACGAACACATCATCCTCCGAGCTAACTCTTTCAATTAAAAGACTTATTCAAAACAGATAAATCATTCATGAACTTTAACAGTGAACCTTCATCAAGGCCACATATTGAGCCGGAGTTGTTCTTTGTTCGAAAATATATTTTGAAGGTTGAACTGGAAACAACAATTCTAATACGAATTCTTTCCAGCTCATCTGGTTTCCTCACACTATCCAAAGACATACAGAGGTTAGTGTAGGATAGGTGTTCCAGTGTCGCCTCTTGCCCCTGGTAGCTGGGATATAGCTCCCTCTCCACTGATGCACCAACCCGTTGGTCTGATGAAGCTTCATGAAGCAATGTCTTTATTTTCAGAGTCCACTAGATGGCGGTCTCTGCACTTTTTTCCTTTGTTTTAATGAAACATCACTTTATTTTTAAACTGATGGCGCCACCTACTGACCTCTAAACAACATGACACTGCTTAATGAAGCTTCATCAGCCCATTACCAGTTGTTTATGTTGTTATATAGGTACAAATTATTGGTAAGAGTCGTCTACGACATTGAAAATGGGAATTTATTATCAAAGTTGTCAACTAAATATATATCTAAACATTCAACATCTGTTCTTAGACAGAACTCCGGAAGAGACGTTCACGCCGGCACAAGCGTCAGTAATTACTGACTAGTGAACTGAAGGAGTTATTCATAGTAAGTGCTCTATAAATGCTTCCGGGGTCAGATGTACATGGTGAACCAGAGCTTAGAACAAAAGAGTCGCAGCCTTCAAACATTACCGCACTCAAATGGCCGGCTATTAAAAGCCAATTCACCTCGTCTTGTTGCATTCAAAGAGCTTTCCTGGTTCTCATGCTGATCCTTTGTCCTGTTCTGAAGCGTGCCATCTTTGACTTTTTCTTTGAGAGACGGCATAGCAACCAACTGTGATCCACTTTTCTGAAACTATGTTATTAAGACGTGAATGGACCACTTAAAGTTCTTGGTTTGTTCTCCTCGGTGCAGTACATATATGAATATGCTTCCCTCATCGCACACTGCTCACCAATCCAAGCCAAAAATAATCTACCACTTGGTTATTTATGGGATTATTTTAGAGTTTTCCCACCTTAAAATGTGTTTAATCCCAGTGAGTGAAGTCGCTTTTGCCATAATTTTAATGGACCACAATATACATTTATGGTATAATTAGGAGTATAAATATTTAATTCAACTTTACCTTACAATGAGGATTTGATTGTATACTGTACTTCAGGTTTGTGTTTGTGCCAACAAACAAGGAGATAATAGGACTAAAAAAAACTATTTAATATACATATGATTATACTTATGGGTATACAGGCTTAAAGCATGAAGCTTTAATGAAATAGCAAATGTTTGTAAGTGAGATTTTTTCAGTATTTTAGGTGTTTTCTTATCCGACCAAACAAAAATAATTAAGATTTAATTATTTTACAATTTTAATAATTCCCTAAAAAGACACTGCGCCAGCGCATACCTCTGCCAGGGGCCTCAATTCACATGTCTCTGTAAAGGTACAGCATACAAATGAGTGAAGCAACTCTCATGAAGGAGAAGGAGGTTGAATCAAAACTTCACGCTCTTAGCTACTAAATTTGTCACCATGGTTACATGAATGTTGATTTATTCTGGGTTTTTATTTCATTTTCGCCCCTCAGGGCCGCCGTAGTTGTTACCAGCAACAGTGCGTGGATGCCATAGAAGTGGCTAAAAGCCAAAATGACCGAAACTACAAATAGAATTCCAGAACACCATCAAAATAAATCTGTACATTGTCAACTAACAATGGCTTCTTGATTTTGTATTTAAATACATTTGAGTTTCTTTGTTTTTTTCGCCTACAGATATAGGACATACACATAAATCAAACAGACGGACAGATTAACACTGAACAAAACTTTCTTGATGCTAGTTAAAATAAAATTAAAAATATTTTTTAATTTAAAATTGTTTGTTAATTCTGAGCAATAATTGTTTTTTACCAAAACAAATCTGTCAGAGATGAGATTAGCATGTAAATTGTCAAAAATTGTCATATCTTGCTTTAACAATGAATTTTAATTAAAGTTGAGTGAAACATGTTTGTGGCATCTCAGACACAATATCAATGTTTTGACGTTGTAATAGTGTTTATTTATTTTTCCGTTTGTTGTTTATTGGCATGTTGCCTTTGTCTTTTTTAATGAACTAATTTAATGAGCTTTTATGTTTGTGTGTTTGAAGCCTCAGCGGGCTATTATTTTGAGTGAGCACCAGGGCCTCCAGTAATTCCAAATTAAGTAGAAGAAGCAAATACATGGTAATGATTTATCACAAGCTGTTCCAAAATAAAATGGGTGTTGAAAAGTTAAAAACATATTTTTAAAACCTTATTCTTTGGATCAGAAGAGATGAATTGCTTAAAAAATGAATCTAATTTAAAAATGAGCTTTCATCTATAACAACAATACATGTGTGGAAATAAACATACTGATTCTTCCAAAATTCACAAATACTTTTAATTTATTTGTGAATTTATTATTATTTATTATTTTTAATTAATTAATTAATTTAAACATTGTGTAGTACAATATAAAGTTTTAAACATTATTTTTAAATGTGGCTTGGAGGGTACTCCTCGTGTAGAGGATAATTTATTTTTCATCTACTACTCTAAAAATAGGCATTTTCCCTCTAAATACCCCTATTTCTCCAGTAGAAATAAAACAATTGTTAAAATACTAAAATTACATTATTCATTTTTCCAGTATTTTATCAGTACTGCATTTGTCTTAAATTCCTTTTTAAACATTTCATTTTTATTTTCTACATTTCTTTCTCTTTACGTTATGTTTTATTTAAAAAAATATATATATATATAATAATAATAATAGTAATATAAAAGTTAGATTTGTATAGAAATTACAAAGCAGGAAGAATCTACATCTCCTAGATTTTTTCCTTTTAAAAAGATTTTTCATTCAGATATATTTTAGAATTTCTATTTTTCTACAGACATTTATAGAAACCATTAGTTACTAATAATCTATTGAGTATTAACACAAAAAAATTCCATTCACGCTAAATTCAGCTCAATAATAATATCTTGTCTTTATTTTATTTTTCAATTCATAAAACTAAATAATATATATATTATAAATGCAATAAATAATATTTAAAAAATAAGGTAGGAGAGGAAATTTAAAAAAAAGAGAAGGAAAATCTATTAGAAGCTAATCATGGCGATGTGCAGCTAGCATGCTACTTTTATAACACAAGTAAAGCAGATTTGTAAAATCTTAGAAGAAATCTCTTTATCGATTAAAAGGACGGCATGGGGTCCGGATAAGGTGATTTGGGGGGGATCTGTGGGTTTATGAGTTTTGAACAGCTTGGGCTGACATTGTTAAGGCTTTAACCATCTCCTCCTCTTGTGTTCTAAGTCGCACGTCTCTCCCGCCCATTAACCGCGTTGTCGCTCGGTTTGTTAACTTTACTGCCGATGTCGTCCACAGGCCAGACGTTCTCACTGAGGCAGCTCGGCTTCTGCGAGCCGTCCGTGCGCAGAGGTTTGGCGCTCTGCCCTGAGACGGGCCTCGCCCACCCGCTCAGCAGCTTCTCCAGAGGACAGGTCACCTCTGAAAACCATGAGCCCTCATCACCGGAACATACCATGATTCTCTGGGGCAAGGGGCCCAAGTCGGGTCAGAACTCCTGCCTGTCCAGCCGGTCCAACTCTGCCCTCACGCTCACCGACACGGAGATGGACAATAAGTCTGACAACGAGATGGGTGAGTGGGTTTTTTCCTTCGTCAACTCCATATTTGTCGCGGGCGCCCCACAACAGAAAAGGGGTGGCAGCGGTCGGTTGGATTGTGGTGCCGGGGAGCCGCCCTCTGATTGGCCGAGGGGTGAGCGAGCCCGATTGGTGGGGAGCCCCTTTTTTTTCTTTGGATCAAAGAGGCGAGTCTTTGCCGCGTCCTGGAGAAAGACTCTGACTTCCTATAGAGAGGCGGCAAGTCACCTGCTCTCTCTCCACAGGAAGCAGAGGAGTTTGATAAAGTTCCCCCACGGGCTGGTGCATAATCACAGATAGCTTTGTGTGGCTCAGCTCAGATTGTGCTGCCGAACACCGCAGTGGCTCACTGGCTCTGCACAATGCTTGATTAAATGGGTGAAACGGTTTGAAGTGCAAATTTGATCACGCAGGAAACCTGAGACGGGAGGATCGAGGTTTTTCTGTTTGAAGAGGGCAAATCTTTGTTGTGTCAATTGGAAATCTGCAGCCGTGTTTCATGTCGCCTTTTTCTGTTGTGGAGGTTCTGATTCCGCTGTCAGGCCGGCAAAGACGGAGGTTGTTTGATGAGTACGTTGACAAGGAGGGTCGTATACTGGTGTGTTGGATCGTACGCAGTGTCTTTACCTGCTTCCACTTGAGTCACGTGTTACTGTCAGCAGAAATACTTCATGTAGTTTTTATTTATTTAGAGTAAACACGCTAATGATACTATAATTTGTGATAAATTAAAACATTTATCAAGAAAAAAACAACAACATATTCATCATAATAATTTAATTATTATATGTTTTAAGGGTTTGTCTTTTCTTAAACTATTTGTTTCATTTAAATGGCCAGCCCCTTTCTTATTTAAATCAAAATTATTATTATTTATTTATTTATTTTTAAATAAATATAACATTTTTTTTTTAAATTACAATATTTAATTCAAATATTCTGCGTTGACATATTTAAAACAATTACATTTTCTAAATGTATTATTCATTATATATTTATTTTTGGACACAAGAAAAAAAATTCTTATACACTTGTTTCAGTCAAGTTTATTTAAAAAGGGAAGCTGTAAAATTGTGAAAATGAGTGAAACACAAAGTCGATACCATTTATTTGTTTTTATCTGAAGGCTGGTCCATGAATATAATAAATGCCCTGCAAACATTGTTGGGGACCCCTGATAGACGATACCAATAAAATGTATTGTGCCTCATTTTATTTTATGAATAAAAATATTTCTTAATTCAAACCATTTTTTTCAGCTCTATAAAGTTTTATATTTTCTTCATCTGCAGTTACTATTCCTTTCATAGATTTTTCTTTTTAATCGAGGGTTTTTAAAGCTCCCTTTCACTCTCTTGGCAGGTTTTTCCTTTCTCATCATGTGGTCGGGTCGTGATCGTGCTCGGCTTGACTCAGCTTCCAGCTAATTTGATTCTGCAGCTCTAGATGTCATTGAATTTTACACACTTTTATCTCCTAAAATTTGAAGGCCATTATGTTCTCCTCCACTGCCTTATTTAACAAAAGGTTTCTTTAAAATTCTCTGCTCTGTAGAGCTAAAGAACACAGTGCCCGTCATATGTCAGCACCATTACCGCGCACGCAAACTAAAGCTGTAATTATTTATTTTTATTTTCTTTTTAGGAAAGCGATTATCTGAAAGAGAAGCTGGCAGTCGGAATCATTAAGCTTCATTTCACTTTCCTGGTCGAGAGAAACAATGTGGACAAACAGAAAACATGTGACCACTTTTTATACTGAAAACATCATCTGCACTTTGACATTTGGTGACGAGTATTCTCCTTAATGGTGGTATTCATCATAGCCAGCCGATGGGAGGGGGTCGAGGAAGTCTTTTTTTTATTCAAAATGCCATCAGACGTGATGTTTTCGGTTGCGCTGACGGGAGCCCGGCTCACAACACTGTATATATTCATGAGGTGATAAAAAGAGGTGCAGGTAAACATAACCCTCACCTCCTTAGCACCTGACCACGCACCGCTGTACACATGCAGAGCAAGAGAGCTTATTAATAGTTAAACATCCACTGTTCAATAAGTCCTCGTGTAGCTTCGATCCCTCCACCATCTCTTCATGGCAACGTGCGCACACACACACACACGCCTGCTGCAAGCCTGTGGCGGCTAGTTAGAGCAACATCCCGCTGAGTCATTCTCTCTTAACCCCAAAGACATGTCGGGCTGAACTCATTTATATAATCTATTTTCAGTCATAAATATTTGAGCAATATACCTTACTGTATATACTGGCTTCTGCGACCTTCTTTTTTTTTCATTTATACTATTATTTTGTTCACAGTAACACACACTTTCAATTACAACAAAATTCAATTTAACCTCTAATTCAATAAAAACATTTTTTTTATTTTTATTTTATTTTATCATGTCTGATTTGTTGGCTGGAAAATAATCCAATATTCCTGAATTTTGTTGACTTGTAAAATAAGCAAACAGGAACTGTAGCTGTTGTAGGTTGTGATGGGTTTATGAAGCTTCATGAAGCAGTGTCATGTTGTTTAGAGGCCTGTAGGTGGCGCCATCTGTTTAAAAATGATGTTTTATTAGAACATTTGTTCAAAACAAAGGAAAATCCGCCATCTAGTGGACTTCGAAAATAATGACTCTGCTTCACGAAGCTTCATCAGACCATCACTAGAGGTAGGTCAGCTGTTCTAATGAAACATCACATCATTTTCAAACCGATGGCGCCACCTACTGACCTCTTAACAACATGAAGCTTCATCAGCCCATCACCACCAGAAACCTCTTCTAACAAAGGAGGAGACACCGTTTCTCCAAAATGTCCTGGGTCCGACCCAAGGTATCCTCCTACTAGGACATACTTGGAACACCTCCTGGGCCCACAGAGACAACAGTTCCCAACTCATTTTCACATCAGTATGTTTTTGGATTGTGGGATAAAACCAGAATAATTTCAATATTCATATTCTGGGATTTGATGAGATAAATTCATCGAGGTAGTTATTTTAAAAGACCAATTTAAATCCCAGAATCATTTTCATTCAATCATCACTAGACCCCATAAATGACCTGTTAAAATCATTACAATACTCGTGATTTCATCTGAACTACTTCTGTAATGAGACTGCAGTATAAAAAGCAGCAATAATAAAGGTCCTGATTCTCTACCAGAAGTCTGCTCACAAACTATTTTAGGATCCTAATTCATTTTTCATCATCCGGCTTTTGTACGAGGAGTGACTGTTCCACCTCTATAGATCGTGTTCCCCTTTTTTATTTTTTTGTTCCGAAGTATTGCACTTTTGACTTTCATTATTTAATGAAGCCGCTCCAAGAAATGACCCATCCAAAGGTTTCCATCAGGTGAATATGCATGCGGAAGTTCCGACAAGGGGCCGTTCAGCCCCACTTACTCATAAATGAACTCAATATTTCATTCTAATTCGCTCTGTTCTACAGAGTGTTTGACACAGACAAGTGCCGGAGCCTCGGCGCCATCACGCAGCAGCGCAAATGTTACACTCGCTGAGCCAAAAGAGAAGGATCAACCTTTTAAAGATGACACATCCCTGCTGTTCACTGTCACTTGTCGGCTTTACACTTTCTTCCCGTGGTTTAAGGAAGGAAAATGACCGGAATTCTATAGACTTATATCAATGTTAGGGAAGAAAAGTCTAACTGAAGAAGTCAAGCACACCTTCATTAATATTTCAGGAACAGAGAGCGAGCCAAGAGAAGAACGGTCAGAAAGTTACAACGCACTAAAACAGAAGAGTGGCCCGAGTTTGAGGGCAGTAATTCAATTGTCAGACAGAGACTGATTGGTCTTATCCAAGACAGCAAACCGTTCATTTATCCAGAAATATCACGACAGAAGACTTGCATCGTTCACATGAAAACTCTTTTCTTCTAAAACAGATGTTTGCCTCAGGCAAAATATCCCACCCCCTTCTTTTCCAACACTCCTCGTGGACTAAAAGCAACAATACTGTTATATTTTTGTCATATTTTCCGTAGTGATGGTTTAATTTTAAAATATCGTGACTAATGATGTAGTAGGTCTTTCTAGCTATCACTTATTCTTCAATACGTTACTTAAACTTGGACAACCTGTTAGAAAAGACAGTGAGTGAGGTGACCACTAAACTGCTTGACTAAGGCAGACAGACAGACAAAGTGTTTTATTATGAAGTACTGACCGAGTTTTTATTATTTTATTAGATGTTCAGTCAAATCGTCAGGTTGAGGCGACCTTATTACCTATATCTTTAGTATCACATGTAACCATTAACTTAATAAAAATAATAATAATATTATTTTTTTTTAAATGTTCTTCTTTCTAAGATGGTTCAAGTTGCAACCACCTTTATTAGTATTTGGAGTATCTATACATTTATACATATTTATTGTCTGTATTAGTATCACTATCACTATCACTATCACTATCACTATCACTATCACTATCTATATATGTCTATGTATATGTCTATATCTATATCTATATCTATATCTATATCTATATCTATATCTATATCTATATCTATATAGCTATATGTATATGTATATGTATATGTATATGTATATGTATATGTATATGTATATGTATATGTATTATCTATATCTATATCTATATCTATATCTGTATCTGTATCTCGATCTATATCTATATTTTTATCTTTATCTATATCTTTATCTATATCTATATCTATATCTATATCTATATCTATGCCAATATCTATTCATCTAATGAAGAAAATAGAATGTTGAATTATGGATGCTAATATGAGATATAAAGTCAGTTTTTACTCTCTTGAATATACTTGTTTGAGATTGTCACAGCATATGTTCATAACTCAACAAACTTCTGATGTATGTAATATTTCTGTCATTTATGGGTGACATTGTTGAGGATAGGAAGAGAAAAATTGGATTTTTGAGAAATCCTCTTACCGATGCAGCATGTTTGTCTTTAATATAAGTAAAAAAAAAAAAACATGGTCTCCATCACAGTGATTTATTAACCTGCACAGATATGAACTTCTTTTATTGAGAAAGTAAAAATAGTCATCTATAAAGTGGCGGTATTGATTTTGCACTGAAGATAATCCCCAGACACTGATAGAATTACTCGAAAACACAATTGATTGATTAAAGCAGCCATTTTATTGGCTCCCCAGTTGTAAAAATGGTCGACTGTCTGGAAGGCGATATGTCAGGTCCTGACTCAAAGACGGTGTCTTCACTAGAATCCATCTTAGATGTGAGGTGTTTATTTTAAGCTGTTCATACCTGCATCATATACATTTCAAACGACGTGTTTGACTCAATGTTGAATGCATGTTTGTAATCCATAGGGGACGTGATATACATCTCGTCATGGTTAAACACATACGCTTGCATACGTGTTGTTCCATTGCAGTGCAGTGTGTCACATTCAGTGTCTTTAGCTCGTCTGTGGGGAGTTCACCCTGTCATAAGTGACACTGTGTTCACAAAAGAAAGGTTTGCACTTGACAGTTGAGTTGTTGCATAAACATAACTCTGTCATTCCACTCATGCTGCCAGGAATACCACCAAGATGCAGTCTGATACTTTGTGCTAATACATGTAAATATGTTATATATGACAATGTTTTAAAATAATAAAGGGTAACATTGTTTTCTTTGCAACAAAAATATATATCTCATACTTATACTAATAATAATACTTATAATACTACCACTAATTCCAGTGCTACTAATACTACTGCTGTTACTACTACTACGACGACTACTACTACTACTCATCATAATAATATCAATAATTATAATAATGATAATAATTATAATTATAATTATATATATAATTATAATAATTATTATACATATACAATTGGGGCTGGGTATTGATTGGATATTTCCTGAACTACACTTTGTTGTACCAATTTCTAGAAGAGATTTAGAATTTTAACAAAAAGAAGATCACATAACTCACAGTACAAATCTTAATATTTTCACTGTGGGCAAATTTCACTTCAAGTTGTTTTCTTCTGTCATGCAGCTCTATCATCAACTAATAATAATAATAACAATAATAATACAAATGATAACAATATTTGTTATTATTATTATTTATATATTGAAAAATCTGCAACAAAAAAACATCTATCAAATTGAAAAATTTGATTTCAATTTTTTATTTATAATCATTTATTATATAATAATACATCAAAGAACGACTGACATTTTATCATTCGTTTTTCATAAAGTTGCAGAACAAAGACCCTTCCAAACTTTTGCCAACGTTCAAGGTGATATTATTAAAATACCGAATTTCCATAAAAAAAGGAGGTATTGTTGCATCTTTGTCAAAATGCTGAAAAAGCTGAAACTGGTGTGTCCTTCCTTTGAAAGAATGCAATTTGAATAATAAAAAGAAGATAAACGCTGATTTATGCTGAGTTTAAAGTATTGCAAATCAGACAAAAATGTGCTGTTACACCAACATTTTGCCATCTGGGATCAATAAATTTGGATTTTTTTTTTCCTGATGCTTCACGTTTCTGTGCACACATCTAAGAGTTGATAAACACATGCTGCATCAGGACGGTAAACATTGAATGAAAATCAAAAGTCCGGCTCAGCTTTGTGCTTTAAAGATGATGCATTTTTAACACTTTAATACTAAGAATATTATATTTTAAGTGCTGGTTTGTGATTATATATATCAGACTGTTTTGACCTCAACTTAACATATGGGTGGTTCATAAAAAAGTGTGTTTTTTACTCCGGAATCAATATTTTTCTGCTCATAAAACTTGAATTACGACTAAAAGCACTTGAGTTGTTTTCTTAATAGTGTGCGAGAAAAGCAGGAGCTCCCTGGAAAAAGCATGGCGGTGCCTGATGACAGCTCTCTGCGACTATATCACACATGGGGTTTATTGTTGGCGGGGAGGGTGTTGACGCCTGCTGACCCTCGGTAAGGAGAGGGAGACTTCCTCTGAGATGCCTGTCAGCCTTTGTTAGGGCAGAATCACTTCCCGCACCTTCACTTTCACCACCATGTTTTTCTTCAGATTCGGATGAAAGATGGAAATCCACAAATCCGCCTGTTTTAATCAAAACAAGATGTATTTTTGATGCACGTCCGTTGCAGTACAAAGAAAAATATTTCCTGTATTACTTTATTCAATCAATGGTTGCATTAGCCCACGTATTATCGAGCTGCGGTTCGTTCTATTGAAGCGGAAGGTTGTCATCTTCATCGTCTTTGCTTTGGACTGCGAGCGCTCGATTAGACTTGATAGATAAAAGCCGGTGAGGAACCTTCATACCTGGTGACCTCACTTGGTTTCGGACAGCAGACCTTGTGCTCCAAATAAGACCAAGGATTTGGTCACCGTTGAATAGGACTCATGAGGAAAAATAAATGTTATTTAAAAATTCCTCAATAGTTTATGTGTGATGAGAAATAAAAAAAATGTCCATCATGTTTTCGCTTTTGATTTGTTGCCACTTGAATGTTTTGAAGTTGATTACTGGAGTACATTCCCCAAATTCCTATTAATGAAGCACCACTTAGTTTATTCCATCGTGTGCCTCAGTTCAACATGTGGCTTGTGATGCTAGCAACCAATTTCTCTTTTTTATGTTGGAAGAGGAACAAACCATATTCAAGGGCCACAAACATTTTTATTTTAGTGTCTCTTAAATTGATCTTGGACCTCTATTGTACTCAGCACTGTGTCTGTTCATACAAAACTCTCTTTTAATTAAAGTCATTAGAAAATTATCTTAAGCCCCGCCCACTGATTTTTTTTTCTTCTGGAGATGAAATCTTGTTTACCATAACCACGCCCCTTCGGCTGTGATTGGTAAAGCATCAAGGTTTGTCACTGCATCACATCATCATTACGAGAAGTCTCCACCGCCAAGGAACTTGTTTTATAAACAAAGCGGGGCGTGATTGAGGCTGTCTGGAGGAGGAGTGAATTTCATTATTATGTCTTTATTGAAAGATAATGTATGTAACCAAAAATTCAAGGTCACTATGATTCAGTTGTAGGGGTGTGTATTGATTTAAAATGATACGTATCATGATTTATATTATATTATATTTTTGTAGGAACAACGATATATCAGGTGGATTTTAAAGAATTTAATTTCAGGAAACTTTCATATCATAGTAAACACAGAGTTATGTTACAGGGTTACTGAATCAAAACAGTGATCTAAGGCAAGGTAAGGTAAAACTTCATTATAGTTGTATTTTACAAGAGAATAAATACATTCAATATTAAGTAAAGAATTTGATGGTAAATAAAGCAATAAGACATAAGCGTTGAATACTGATATGGTAGGGAGAAAAAAAAACAACAACAATATAAAAGTTAATTGATATTTTCGTGCAAACCTATGATCCACATCATATCCCTAGTGATTATTTAAAACAAATATTTTCAAGTTCAAGTTCAAGTTCTTTTATTTGTCAAATATACATGTTTCAAGACATACATTATAGATGAAATTGTGGTCCTCTCAGTCCCACGATGCAAAACATGAAGTAGACAATGAAACGACATTAAAAATAAATCAAAAATGGAAAAAAAACAAACAATTTAATTAAGAAAATAAAAGCTAAGATAACAACACATTATTTGGTTGAATCCAAACAACACACTGTAATTGCATAAAAAGTTACATACATTATTCTGATAGTTTCATTCCTATTTATTCACAAAATGTATAGTTTTTTATTAATTATTTGAATTATTATATTTTTCATTACTCTAGTGATTTTGTTAGTTTGGCCATCGTCTTGTTTGTGTATTGATGCGTAGCAAAATGGTGTCAAGGCAGATTCCCTTTTATTCTTTTTTTTTAAGTGTGGCTTAAGTGTATTGTGTGAGGCGCTTAGGTTAATTAAATCAGCGGAGGAGTCACAGGAAAGTGTTCTGCAGCACAGCGAGCACCAAAGGCTTCTTCGGGTGGGAGTATGAAAGCGTATCAGACACCTTCCGACATCTTTCCCGGTGCGGTTGTGTTCGTTCTCCCACCAACTCGCGGCTGTCTTCCTCCCTCGCTTGTAAGGAAAAGAAGAACACGAATGTTTCACACGCGCAGATGCAGGACACACACTGATGAAGGTGACATCCATCAAACTCCTCCCTTAGATCCTCGTCTTGTATCACCGTGGTAGAACCGGCCTAGTTATTGATCGTAGCGACGCAGAAAAACCCTCCCTCGCCACTTTTATAATTCAATATGGCACAAGTCGACCGGAATAAATATCCGCAGCAATGTTTTTCTCGTTATTAGCTTGAAAGATGTGAGCTATCGAAGCAGCCTCCTCCCTTCGTTCCGAGATCGCAAAAGGAAAATTTCTCCTCATTTGTTAATAAGAGCAGAAGAAGAAGACGAAGTGGCGGAACCGAGTCTTGTCATCGCTTCCATTGTTGCTAGGGTCGTCGTCGGGTAAGTGCTCAACACTTTAAGTGCTCGGGGTGACAAGGGACGCAGCGGCTTGTCATATTCGTTGATGTGCTTGTCATTTCTGGGGGAAAATGTGCTGTTACCCAGTCTTTTCTCGACACTTCCCTGTCCCTGAAGAAAATCAGAAGAAGTAAACTCAGTACATCAAAATATATTATCCATCAATGACTTTAGCCATTACTCTCCCACGACGGGCACTTTCTCTTTTTTTTTATCACTTCACCTCAATAAAATATGAGTCATTCAGGGATGAAGACTTAACCTGAATCAGTTTTTCCATTTCATTTTTTTTTTTGTGTTTTCTCATCAAATTAAATCATCGTAAATCATGTTTGTAATAAAGTTCGTAAATGTTGTGACTTACATGTCCTTGTTACGACTCTATTGTGCCAAACCTAGTTGAAAAAATTGACTTATTATTTATCCTTAAAATATTAAAGATTTTAAAGAACACTTTTAAAAGAATGTTTTATCTTTTCCTGATTTTACATATTAAATAAAATAAATAAATACAATTAAATTACTATTATTATAATTAAATTACTTTAACCAGGAATAAACAGCTAAAAAATAAAAAAAAAATAAAATGTGTATCTTTAGTTTCTTTCCCTAAAATGTTATGGATAATTTAGGCCTTTTCCACCCATTGATATAAAGCTGTATGCTATTTGTGGATTTGAAAACTATTTCTTGCTGTTTTTATCTATTTATTTTCACTGTTAAATGTGGCCTGATTTTTTTTTAATGAACATTGTCCAAGCTCAATATGTACACATATTAAAACTTGTTTAATAAGAAAAACACTGAAAAGGTTTCACTAAATGTCTATTTAAGTACCAGAGTTAGTAGTATCGGCCTGTAAATTATATTTATCTGGATAAATACAATTTATTTACGGTTGTTTTTTTAAAATTAAACAAATTCTACATATATTTAGTAGTTCCAATATCAAAACCTCGCCATTCTATCAGTGATATTTAATTTATATTGTTCAGATTGTCAGCCAATGATGCTTCGTATCGTTCAACTTAATGTGTTCTGAATGAATGAATTTAAAATTGTCTCATATTTTTTTCAGTTTCAAATCAAAGGCCAGAAAAGTCTAAAAATATTCTAAACTCCCTTTCATTTTCCTGAACGTGATAAATTCCATGCATGAGATCCCTTTTCATCTGCGGGCTGCAGTTTGTCAGCCTGCGGACTCATTCTTGTGAACACATTAACACAACAGCAACACACGGAGCAGAATCCTCCTCCTCACACCACTGCGACCCCCTGCTGAGTGGATGATCTGATTAGACTTTGGAGTGTCTTGCTGTATAAATTAGCATGTTAATGAGAAAACTAGAATCTTTTCTTCTACACAACATTTTTCCTTTTTTTGCTTTAAACACATATTGATTTTTTTTTTATGTGGTAAAGTTACAGACGATATAAAGAAAAAAAAAAGGCTTTTATCTTAATTAGGATTTCAAATCCAGGGTCATGACCTCAATGCCATTCGGTTTTCACAATTGCATTATTTTTATTTGATTTGATCTGTGTTGTACGCTGTTTTGTACCAATCTGTCTGAGAGAAAAATACAATTAGTCAAGGAACAAAAAAATAAAAACCAACTCTGATTTAAAATAAGACATAATTTCGATGCCTTTTTATTTTAATTCACAGTTTCATTATAACAACTAAGGTTTCATTTAAGATCGAACGCATATAAATACAAACATAAGTTAGGTTATCTTATTATGAACTGATCTGGAGAGCAACCAAAATGTATTATGTATGCATATATTTATATATATTTCCTGGATCCATTTTCACTACTGTGTGAGAGCCGAGCCAGACCGATTTTTTCTTATGTTAATGTTGATTCTACCTGTCAAAAAAAACTTTAAAAATTCAACATTTATAGATTAGATAACGTAGCATTTTTAAAAATGGTCATAGAAATATTGAAATGTATAGAAACAATATCATCCGTCTAACAAAAATGACCGTCAGTGGTATATTTAAAAGATAAAGTAAAAATAATAATAATACAATTTTTAATAAATCCAAGACCAATATCTGGGTAAATGTATTACTGTATTTGTAAGTGTAATATTCCTTTATTCAGCTCAGTTGTGAAATCTTTCAATAATAATTATAATTATCTGTACACAATGAATATTTATTTTAAGTTAATGTTATTTTGTAAGATATATTGTAACATCAGTGCACAGATGTGTTCCCCCTCACATAGTTTTTACTCCTGCTGGAGTTAGCTGGCATGAGTCGCTCATGAAATTGACCAGGTTTGACATCTTCAACAGTGGAATATGCCGTAACACACTCTTGTTCTGATCTTAACATTCATACTCTTATTACAAAATATCTAATGGGAGTTCCTCCTCTGTGCTGAATACATGAATCACACGACTCTCATTTCACGAGAGGTTTTATAATAGTGTTTTTCCTCTTATTCAGAATAGGTACTAAAAAAGAGTAGAAGGTGCGTGAGTCTCCTTTTTGTTGAGACCAGCAGCACCAGGAGGAATTAAATCAAACCTTCTATTAAAAATCACTTAAAGCAGCAATTTATCCCTTTTCTAAAGCCGAAACTAGCAATTAAAATGATGAAAGTAGGCTGTGAATACTTTCTCTCACTTCATTCACCCACTCAGATTCATCAACTTGACTTGACCTTGGAGTTTTCAGTGAACAAAAGAAGTCCGGATATATTCCGATAATCTGCCGGACATTCATCTGCTCTGTTGAAAAAGCTATTAACTTGGGCAGCATTTATTTTCTTCCACCAAATCAACATAGTTTCGGCCAAAACTTTTCTATTTTTTTTAAGAGAATCTCGGCAAGACACCGTCTGAGTTTTCTGGGGTCCAATCAGGGATGGGTGCCGGGATGCACAACATGTTATTACGATTAGGAATTACTGTGCGGTTGTCAATTACGTGGGCCAATATTTACCGGCCCCCAAGAGAAAATGGCTCATTTCATTTCATCACACGGACTAATTGAGTGATTGTGTTACTACGCAATACGGAAATAATCAGGAAGCTGTTTACTTGGTGATGACGATCAGTGGAAGGAATCAGGATTAGCGTTTTGGTCCACTTGTGCTGCTCATAATTACGTTCATGACCACTCCTCGCCTTATTGTTCCGAGAGCCTCATTGTTTTATAGCCGCCGCTGCGGAGATGCGACGATAAAAACGAAATGACAAAAGGCTTATGTGCTAGAGTGTGACCGGGTTAACTTTTTCATTAGGTCATTCCTACCACCATCCTCAGGGAAATCCTAGTAACCAGGATCATGTTGCGTCAAAACCACCATTAAAAGATAAAACTTTCGAAAAGAAATCCATAGAATTCACTCCAGAAAGACCCGGATACTGTGCAAGTCCTCTGATAAAACTGCATGAATTCTTTTACTTTATATGTCCACACAATATCGCAACAAATAAAGTGAAAAAAAGTATTAAAATGAGCAACATAAAAGAATAAAAACACGATATACTCTTTGATATTTCAGCATATTTAATAAGATTTAACATTTAAGAAGTGCGTTTTGTTGTATTCACACACTAATATTTTAACCACACATGTTTCATATACGATTCAGGACAAATGCACTGGAGTCCAATTAGCTAGACTCAAGTGACAGAAGAAAAGTTTTCTTTTGAACTTAAATAGCTGAATAGAAACAAAAATGTGTTTTTGAGCAGAGGGTTCGCACAGGCAATATGTTTAATGGAAAAATAGTGTAAAAAAAAAAGTTTTCCCCCAATAACTTCAAAATGTTTGCCTCTTATCACTTCCGTTTTTGTTTGTTTTCATTGTTTACGAGAGTTGAGCTAATATCACAAAACATTGTGGTTGTTGTCACTTTATTAACACTGTTATCTAAAATATGCGTTAGAATACTTTCAATCTTATTAGATTTTAAAACCAGGGAGGCTAGAGAAGGAATGCAGCTAATCTCCCTGAGCTATGCTAGCATTTTAAACAATGTAGCAAAGCTTAGCTAGCATTTCAAAATGTGCAAAGGGAAGCTATACATTTTTGAGTTATCAACCTTTCAACTTTGGTCCAATTTTCTGCTGATTTTAAGGTTTCCAGATTTAAAAAAGTGGTTGAAATATATTCCTACTGTTGTGATTCAGCTAAGCTGTGTATTTAATGGTAAAACTTTAAATGACCATTTCCTTTCTTAATAAGTTATAGAGGCATTTTAGCTAAATAATAACCTGCAGATTTATTCTTAACACGGATACTTACGCGGAAAAACAGCCGGTCAAGAAAGCAATTAGCGAGCAACTTCCAGCAGCATATTTCATTTGGGAATGGGCCTATCTTTAAACTAGCCTAGAGCTTGCATTAATACAGTTTTAATGTAGGCAATCCAACACAAAATATTTCTTATTATAGTCCACAAAGTAGTTATTTATTTATTTGATTCCATTTTAATCCATATTTCTAATCCTTAGTTTAATGCATGTATGAATCTTTCGGTCAAAACTAATGCTCTTATACAAAAGTAACACACGTTTTCATAGGCAGATGCCACAAGCTATACATCAGCTGATTACATGACTTATATTGTGGAAGTATATACAAACAGTTCAAATAACAATAATGCATCATTTCCTGTGTGTGTCTGGATCTAGGTTTTCATTTCATTTTATTTGTCAAACAGCAAAACAAATACTGTTCAGCAGTGATTTTCTGTCGTATTGTTCGGTGCAGACAATACAGATTCTGTGTGCTGGTGTAAATAAAAAAGGATGAAGCGAGCTAAAGTCAGCCGAGGACGTTCTGTATAACTTTTGATTTCATTTGGGCTAAAATGGATTTTTTTCTCCTCGACTGAAACACCACTGGGCGTCTCGCCTGTCCTCCCCAGACTAACTGCAACACAACAATCCATTTGGTTTCATGTCTTGTTTCTTTTACAAGCTCCTCTCTCTCCCCCGTCTCGGGATTTTGGAATATTTCTTGTATTTATTGTCATGGTGCTTTGGTTTTGACCTTTGTGCTCCTCAGTGAAGTTGCGATTCTGTGGCACTCTCATCTGAATGCTACTGTTGTTTGTCCTAACACTCCTCCGCATCACTTTGTGTCAAACTTGATTGTAAATTGCAAGTTTAAAGTACTGGATAATGGGCTGAGGGCGGCGTGTGGTGAAATTTATAGATGTTTAAATGGCCAAAGTGAAGTAGCTGAGAGTAAATAACGTTTAATGATTGTTGCAGTCAGCTGTGATTTATTCCTTTTTTGGCTCGTGCAATTAAAAGCACATTTCAGCCACAAATTAAAAAGATTATTTCTCAAGGAATATATTCCACTTTTCTCTGCTCACCAATGGATGTTTTATTAAAATGTTTTGCCTCTTTCATCTCAGGGAAACAATAACAGGTATCAAAGCTCCTTGTTTCCTCGCGGTCCATCACTCGTTCTCTCAAAGGAGAGAGAAGAAAAGGGTACGAAGGAGAAGGAAAGTTAAGATGAGAGTGAGAAGACGGAAGAAGTATAGTGAGAAGAGAGAAAAATAAAGGGATAGAGAAATAAAGGGGAGATGAGAGCGTGCGAGAGAGGTAGAGTGTGAAAGACAACTGGGTGGAAAATCGAGGACAGAATGAAAGAGGGGTGAATACAGCGGAGGAGGGAGAAGCAGAAGAAGGAAGGAGACAAAAGAAGAGAAGAGAGGGAGGATGAACAGACAAAATGAAGGAGTGTAGCAAAGAGAATGGGGGAGAAGAAATAGTGAACAATCAAGAGCAAAGAATCAGGGAGCATGAAGGAGAGCTCCCCCATTTCCCCTTCCATTATCCCTTCGTTCTCTACTCTTCTCGTCCTCCGCCTTTGCCCTTTTTTGGCACCTTGTTCTCCATCGTTCACTTGCCCTTTAACTCTCACACCTTCTGTCTTTCTCCATGTCTCGATATCTATTTCCTCCTCAACCACTAAATAGAACAACGTTGAAATAATAAAAAATAAAAAATAAAGTTTCACTTTTTCACTCTACCAGTGTTTTCCAATTCATCCTGTGAATGAGTGAATATTACACAACAGAAAAGACATAAGATAAGGGCAAGATAAAGGTAATCCTCTTTGGGGAAATGAATGAAATTGCAATAACAGTAATGAATCAGGCAAACCTGATCTACTCCTCCACCAACTGTGACCTAATTCTACGCATCACAGTCGGTATTACAGTCGGACAACAAGCTGTGGACGTCGGCGATGTTGGTCCGAGTCACGACCGTCTCTTGATATGTGAAGCCCTGAGCGAGGAATTGAAAGTGTTTTCAGCTGAAAAAAAAACGCTCGCAACATTTCGTCGCCAGTTTCCAACCAACAGTTTCATTATCGCAATTAAAGTCGTCTTCTTGATTCCAGCAGACGGACCTTGGAGAGCGCATCAGCATTTTTAATCTCGAGAGCACGAGCAGACAGATGCGAGAGGACAATTAATCCAACCTCGGCGGATCCAGAAGGTTGAACGTGCACATTTGCGTGGCTAAAAATAGCAACGCTCCTATTTGAGTATTAACTGCGGGGGTCAGGCCAGGACATAAACATATATATTGACACTCGCATGTACGGCTTTGGTGACCTGCTCGTTTTTTTTTTTAAAGTCACGGGCTCGGAGAGATGCGATGTATAAAAACAGTGTTACCGATAACATGTCGGTTCGCGTGGAGCTCAAAGGTGAGGCGGAGACGGTAACACTTCCTGTTCCAGCTCCTCGCCGCATGTCATTTCCATTTCTATTTCAGCGACGGTGGAGAAAGAATCCGCACATATGTTTGTATTTGCATGAATTCTTGGCGGCGCTTCCCACAGGAGCGGCAGCATCAGTCATCCCTGCCGCGCGGCCAGGTGATGAGATTTTCTAATACAGAAGCTCCCTTTTTTTTAAAAAAAGAAAGAAACACATCCAGTCGATGAAAGCAACGTTAGATATTTCAGCAGATGACTTCCCTCAGTCGCACCAGATTGGAAGTTTTCCGTGATCTTGCTTTCGTTAGGGGAGAAAAGGTCAACAATCGGGAGGTGAGCTACTGTTATGATTGATCACAAAGCGAAGGTCCTGGGAGGACGTGTCACTTTCATTGTCAAACTCATTACAGCGTAGAAGAAGAAGAACCCCCCCCACCCATCCTCGCACCTCCTCCCCACGCTGGCTTGTCCTTTGCAACTGCAGTCATGTGAAGAAGTGAACGTGTGAATATGCTGAACACACACACACACAACCTTCTTCCCCCATTTTCTCTTCCCCGAACAAAACCGACAACGTCGTACGGAAGGAAAAAAAATTGAACAACTATGTATCTGTCTTTTCTAGCTAGTACCTGGTCATATGTGGAGCAATGTTACAATTTAATCACTATTTTAACACGTTTAAATGTTGCTTTGAGGTTATGATCATTGTTTTGCTAATGTGCCAAGAAATAGAACTGTTAAAAAATATTCTCATAATACATCAGATCACACTCATTGAAAGACATCAAGTATTTTACAAGTTTAGATGGTTTTGTGTTGAGATTGTGGTGAAAATTGCGACAGAAACCACCCCAGCAAATTCACATTTATATCATCGTTTCCCTAAAGAGTGATTCTTAAAATATGAGAACAATCACAGGCTTTTTTTTATAAACAAACCAAAAATGGAATAGACAATAGTATTAAAAAATAAAAATAATAAAGATATAGCATACAAAATATAAAATGTGTCCCAAACAATTGAGATAATTGGAGATTTCCACCTTGTAGTGACTACATGGTCAGGAGAAAATGAAAAAGAAAAGAAAAATGAAAAACACAACTTGTTTATTGAATTTTGTAGCCAATTTATAATATGCATTTACATTTTTTCGTTCTTTATACTCACATTGCATTTAATGTTAAACAATATTTTTATTCCTGAAGGCAGAAAAATGAAAAACTAATTCTTAAAAAAATATTAGTTGTTGAATTGACATCAATATTTTTGGACACCCTGTCCTCGTTATGTGGTGCTAACACCTGCTTCAACATTTTTTTTTAACCCTTGTGTGTTATTATGTGTTTGAGGTATCCCTTGTGTTGTCTCTGGGTCAAGGTTAACGACCCCCCTGGCTTCCAGAAATACAAATGCAGTGGTGGATGTGGGGCCTCCGGGTCACCATGAGATAAAGGTTAAACACTTAGCAACATTTTCTGGTCCATTTAAAATCTTGGATCAAAATACCCTGTTAAGTACAGCGGAAGACTTGTTTACATCGCTCTTCCCGTGCTTAGATGTCACCGCGAATCACAAACTCATGTTGATGTTTTGAGTTCATGGTGGCTAATGAAGCGTCAAAAATGTCGATATTACTGAAAGTACAGCGATATGGAGCAGTAAGTACTCATGTACTACAACGTTTGATGCCGAGAAAAGGAACAAAAAAGTAATGAAGCCAGAAGAAATGGGAGTTCTTGTAGCCGAGGGCAGCGCTCGCAAGAGGCTGCAATGTCTTCTAGTCCTGATTAAAAATGAATGGTATCAGAATACATAAAGCTCTCTGGCCCAGCGCCCGGAGCAAAGCATCCTGAAGCTGTGGTCACTTCAGAGCCAGAGCTGGGGCATTAGGTATCCGGCCGACGGGATGCTCAAGTAACAGCCGTTCTCCATTCAATTCATCTAATCACCAATGCAAACCTAAGCACTTTGCAGATATAGATTTTGGAGCAACGATTGATATTGTAAACCATGTAAACTGATTCAAAGAAGAAATGTTCTGCTGGAGAATCTCTTGCATGTCTTTTATCTCTGAGCAGATAAAACACAACACGACGTCAACAAGCAGTCCGTGAAATAGAATCCCCCAGTCACCAGACGGAATTATATTTTCCTTGAAAGTGCAATATTTTTAAATATACAGTCCGGCTCTGAACTAAAGCTGCGGTTCATGTAATGGAATTAGTGATGGATCCATATGGAGCTGACATAATTAATCCAAGACTACATCAGTAGTTTGTGATATAAGGATGCGCAATTAGATTAAAGTCGATTAAATCTGTCATGAGTTTTTTTTTTTTTCTTCCTTTCCTTATAACAAAGCCCGTCCAGTAAAAAAAAAAAAAAAAAGACACAATCAGCTTTTATTTTTCTCCCCTGGTCGTCAAGAGATTTGGCAATAAAAGTTAATTAACTCATTTGCAAAGTTCCACACAATTCCCTTATGGTTTTGGGAAGTGATGAATCAGAAGCCGAGTGACAACTACTGGTGCTCTTTTAACTTTTTTCCAAGATGGTTGTCGCGCAGCTACACTGGCCTGCAGTTGCTCGTCGCCCACACGAAATGCTTAAATGAAAGCTTAGAAGCTAATTTACCACGGAGAGTCAAAAACAGCCATGAATAATATACAACGATACACGAGAGACATATATTTAAAAGAGACGATTTAATATTTATGAAGGTCAATAACAGATATTTAAACGTTTGAAATCGTAAAGTTGATTTTAGTTTACATCATAACACAAATATTCCCGTTTTCTAGTTGCCTTCAACAACTATCTTTAGATTATAAAGCCCAGTATATTAATTTATAACCTGTTCATACTTCATACTTATATGTAAAATTGTTCTATATCTGGATTAGATTAAATACATTTCACAGTAAATACATGAATTATATGGTATATATTATATGTTACAGACATTTTAATTACATTTTAATTAATCAAGCTTTATTAATATTAATTCCTATTAATACATAAATATTTATTGTAGATCAATTTGAAAAACTAAATTCAAATCAACGTTGTTTTTTTTAAAATAAAATATATAAAATTAAGATGTATATTCAAATTTTGTGTGGTAGTGATTTAGTGCAGGGTCTGAGAATCTTTGTGATGTCTCTAAATAAAAAATAAAAAGTCTACATAAGAATAATTGAATAATGAAAAAAAACTGTTTATTATTATTTAGTAATCATCAAGTGTATGGATTTGTTCAAATTGTTTTTATCCAGAGTTGAATTTCATATTTATTCAGTAATATATATATATTTTTTAAGTGTACTGGTTTAGTCTAGTTATGATTAGAAATACATTTTGGTTCACTTTCTTTTCGTGATTCTTAAGTGTGCAGCACTCTTCGTTCCCTCTTGGCTGCATTATTCCTGCTGGTTTTTGGATGAAAGTTCCAGCTAATTTAAATTTAAAAATATTTCTCGGCATTCAAGGGATCTTAAAAACCCCATCTGATAAGCAGACGTAAACACTTTCAACTCACATTCAGGACAAAGTTAATCTCTCTAATCCTATGCCAATCATGTTTTCGAACATTGTTGTAGCTTTTAAGGTTAATCCCTCAGCAAAGCCGCGTGTCAACGTAGCAAACTGGAGGTGGCATGAAAATAAAATCAAACTAAACTGGCCATGATGTTAGCGAGAAGATAATCCCAGGTTTTTAAGAGGTAATGAGCTGTTGAATTTCAACTTCCAACACTCGTTTGTTTGGGATTGTTTTGCCTCCGAGGTATTGATCCTGTTTAAAGGTTTCCAGGAGAGGTGGTGTCCGGCCCTGCCAAGAGTAGAGGTCACTCAGATAAATTGGCCAGGTTGGCTTTTAGCAGCTCCGGGGTCAGAGCCCATTCATCTTATTAGTCGTTTGTATCCTTTTAGAGGCCGCGCTAGTCGGATTAGACGATAGTGCAGCGGCGAGGCAATAGAAGACAGACCATTTGGCAAATAGGTTGGAGCAGTTTCCACCTATTGTCTTTTTGGACATCGCCCCGGAGGACACGCTGGCCCGAGGGCTCAGACGGCGGAAACTCTGTCAGAGTCTGCTGAGTGGCTATAGCCGAGACAATACGGTGACATTTATCAACCCCGGCTGTTGTCGAGCGGCACCGTACTCTCGCTCAGGGACGGGAACTGAAATCCACAGCCTTCAACTGTTAATCTTTGCTTAAAGGTCCAGTCAGTATTTTTGTCTCCTCCTCGCCACGGTCGCTGCTCTGCGTCATAAACAAGAACGTGGCATCAAAGTCGTTATTTACCGACAGAAATGTTTCATTAGAGTTGGTGTTGCTGCCATATGGACAAATGCCTCAGTTAGAGTAACATGATCCATGGCTGCAGAGTAATGTCGGCCCTCTCTCCGATGTGACGAATGTTCTTAATTCAAGATGGCATCGGTGGTGTTTAATCTATTCTTCAAATATTTGCAAAAAAAAGCCCAGAAATAGAGCAGTTATCAAACGGGCCGGACCGATCACGGCGACTGATGCGGTTGAAGTTCTCTTGATGGAAAACACTTCCAGTTTTGCTTTAATTGATTTGGAATCATTTGAGGGCTGAACGATGAGGCAAGAGAGCTGACGTTGTTTGTGCCAAATAACTCAGCAGCCATCGCTCTGAGTCACCGCGGCGCAGCCCGAATTTACCTCTGCGTGGTTTAATAGACGGTTGACGAAAACATAAATGGCCGTCAACATAATTAGACCCACAACCCCCCCTGTTCTCCTCCCCCTCGTCCCCCCCCCTCACTTCTCCTCACTATTGTTAGGAAAAATGTTTTTCAATACTCACAACAAAAGACACAATTGCATTGACGTTTTTCTCTGTCATTGTCCAATTGTGGAATTGAACTTTTTTTTGTATCGTAATGAGGCCGTGTTCACATTACAATGAACTGATGATGATTGCATCAAGCCTTTCAGGCCAGATTTTCACAGAAAAACAGGAGCATGAAGCTTAATTTCTGGTTTAAATTAATCTATTTGTGCTTGTTATGATATGAAAATTAAAGAATAAAAAATTCTAATTTCGCAATTACACATACAATCTGCTATATTTGTTTTCATGTAATACATATTTTAATGTATTTGGTAGTGATGGTCTGATTCAGCTTCATGAAGCAGTGTCATTATTTTCAGAGTCCACTAGATGGCGGTCTCCACTATTTTCATTTGTGTTGAACAACAGCTCTAATGAAACAACATTTTAAAACTGATGGCGCCATCTACTGGCCTCTAAACAACACGACACTGCTTCATGAAGCTTCATCAGACCATCACTAGTATTTGGTTGATCAGGATGAAAAGTCCATGAACGTTGTTAATATAGTTGCTCAATGAAATAAACATTAAAACAAATCCCCACAAATGAACCAGTGAATATAGTCATTGAATTCTTTGTAACATCAATCTTCAGGAATTTAATCTCGCAGAGACATTAAAGAGGATTATTGGAAAATATTCTCACTTCACTTATTGGCAATTATACTTATAATAGTTTTTTTTTTCAAAGTTTCAATTAAGTTTTTACTGCTTGTAGCTTTTATTTGATGATGGAAACGTGTAAATAAATGAGCCATTGCTGTAATTATTTGGCAGATTGTGTCGGGAATATCAGAACCATGTGAGCATGACGATCATGAACCGCACTTTATGTGAGATTCAACTGATCACAGTCACTGAGAATGAAATTATTCTGTGAAAAAGGACAAACGGATGAGAGAATAAATGAAAGAATTTAGAAATAAAATAAGAATAAATTGGATATAATTTCGAAAGAAAATAAGAATGAAACAAAGCCCTAAAGAAATCCAACAAATATGATATAAAATAATGATAAAGTATAATATAATAGTTTCTATGAAAGAGTAAAGCAATGCAGCAACTGCACATCTAAGATATCATTTTGTGACTTTTTAAAATATTACAACAAAGAATACAGATTAACACATGTCAGATGATGCTGCAGAGATTTGAGGTTATGTCCACACCGAGCGTAATCGTCAGGGATTAGTGAGCGAACTGAACATTCCTGGAGGGGCCGGGGAAGAAGCGGACCACCTGTTTACTGCCGCTCAGACCGTCAACCTCCGCCTGATTGTTGATTTCTTCCAAGCGTTCCTGCGACAGCGGCGTCCTCTTTCCCAGCCCTTTGAAGAGGACGGGCGGCTTGAAGAGCAGCTTTTGCTCTTGAAGGGGAAACGCAGGGATGACATTTGGGACTTCATTAAAACGCCTTGAGAGAGGAATTTTTCTTTGCCCCCTCTGCTGCATGACACAACATATTTACCGCCGCGCAATGTTATCACTCAGAAAATAATCCACCGTCTCCACGCCGGAGCCATTTTGCATCTTAAATGAGGCCCCGGCTACGTGACTGATGACTCGCAGGGTATTAAATCATCTTGTCATTCTGTCGGGGTCGATCAAATTTCCACTGAACATCTTTTGTCGTTCATGTTCTGAGCGATGTCGAGTGGTTAGATTACATGCAGGAGGGGGAAAAAAAAAAGTGAAACCCTGCTTTGATTACTTTGAGGAATCCAATGAGGGTGGCTGTGGTCAGCACCGAAAATAAAAGCCTGAGATAACATCCTCCAGAATCTGTTTCAGGTTTATTTTTGGGCAGTTCTCTGATCATCTGTCTTCGGAAGGAAAGATGAGAAGAAAAGTGAGTACACAATTATAAAGTCATTACTTTCTGCCGCTGCTGATGTCATCATCAATCCAACCACGGAATATCAGGAGAGTCATTAGCATAACAATATTACTTCATAATACATACATCTGTCTTCAACTGCTTATTCTTTTCAGGTTTCATCGCTGACTTGAACATGTTTTTTTCCAGGTCACTGAACAATCTCTTCATCTGGTCTCTTAGCATTGATGAATCCATCAAGTAAAATCCTGTCAAAACGCCTGAACCGACTCAAAATTAAAGTTGACATTTCTGACGTTGAAAGACGCATAATAGAATCATAGATTGTGGGCTTGACGTAAGTCGACATCAGTTTGCATGTGGTTTGTTTATGATCAGTTTCATTTTTAAAATTACATTTTTTTTTTTTCATGTTTTTAAAAAATTCAATCTATTGAATAAAAAAGTCAATTGAGTTAAAAACAATTACAGTTATTGCATGCATCAACCACAACAATAACAAATTGTTAATACAAACAATATTAATAATATTTTGTTCATGTTTTTATTATTATTATTATTGTTATAATAATAATAATAATAATAATAATAATTATTATTATTATTATTATTATTATTATTATTATTATTATTATTATTAATATTATTGTTATTATTATTGATATTCATTTAATATCAATACACCAGTGTAAAAAAAGAAGGAAAAAAATGGGGGCCTGCTAAAAAATGTGAGTTCTTAAAAAATTCACGACTTTATCAAAGGAAAAACAATTGAACACATTGAAAAAAAAAAAAAAATTTACAAGATCGCTTTAAATTCTCAACCACTAGAAATCCAAATGGAAATTAGAAACAACAATTTTTCCACGAAAATAAAATTAATTTAAATGTACAAAATACGAATTGTAACATAGGACAACACAAATAAATTGAAATTATTATTTTTTTTTATTGTTTTTATTTACTTGTTTTTTCAAATTTCCTCCACCTCTTAACAAAATGTTTGAATATTAAAAACACATTTTGAACCAAATTACAATAAAGATTTTACTCATTAAACTGATACCTTAGTTCATTATGTTCCACTTGTGGACGTGTTAACAAATCAATGAGAGTTTAATTATCATCGAATACTTGTTTGGTGTGACGGAGGATAAACAAGGAAGAAGAAATACTAATTATAAATGAATTATTGAACACTTTGAGAAATAAGTTTCTCTCTGTAAACAAGTGAATCTGAGTGAGGGTCGGGGGTGGGCTGAGGTCTCTCCATCATTTAGTTTGTGGATGTTAACATAGCATGCAGCAGGTAGCGTCTGACAACTGAATGAATAATGTGTCTGGTGGAGGCAGAGACTCGGTCAGGAGCGATCCCTGGACTCTCCATTAATATCGCCGTCCACTCTTTCGGGGGATACTGCTGACATTTTGCTCTTGGTGTAATAGAGAGCTAACCTTTAAGCACTGTAAGCAAGGATCCATTTTTCATAATCCGCTGTCCATTTTTAGAGATTTCTCCAACTCCAGCTCCTCTGTATGCATTTGTCCTCATTCCCCTTCTTTCTTTCAAACTCCTCGCTCATTTTTCTTATCTTTTAGGTAGAACTGAAACGTTCCCTCATATTTTTCCTTTCAAAATTGCCGTCATTTCCTTCACCCGTTTTTGCAATTCATGAGGCAGATTTACAGTGGAAGCCGGGCCACAGATGATGACTTGGATGGATGATCAGAGAACACAATTTGTTGTGTCCAACTCTGCCTTAATTCCTCAAATCCCGACTCAAGTGTTAAGCCACCAGAAGAAAAAGCCGGGAGGTCCCTGGTGTCCTTCCGCGAGCTGAGCAGGCGGAAGCAAAGTCATTGTTTCAGCAGACGGTAATGATGATTAGCCACAATCTGGGGGATCGACTGCACATCGGTCAAACCCCGCGACATCCTCAAAGGCGGCGATGTTCCGCTGTCCCGCGCTCGCATACTGAGCAGATTGATTGTATTTCTAGGAGAGAATTACGGTGATCTTTGATGTGTGCACGCTCATAATGTCGTCATGCGACGCACTGCAACAGAGTCAAAGTTCAAAGAAACAGTAGTTTCGTAGCAATGCTGAATATCATCCCCCTGAAATTGTGAGTCGCTCTTCATCCATACTTTTTAAAAGTAAACACATGCGGTCGATTCTGTCCGTCAAACCACAATTTATTATAGATGTGTTTATAATGTTGGTTCAATCCTACACATAAATCCTTGACTTCATCTGCTTCCACCAACTTTATGTTTGGTTTTTTGACACAAATCTCACTTTTAGCTAGTTTTGAATTTGCGATGCCGTGCGTCCTCTAGAGCAAGGATTTCCAAACTTCAACATGCCAAGGCCTGCCAAACACCGTTGGCCTATTGCTGGGATACTCTTTCAAAAACACAGCAAATACTCCAGAATATGTAAAGAAACATAAACTAGTAGAAAGTTTTCCTTACTTTTATTCAAGTTTATATGTTTTATGCTCAGGGCAAAACATCAATTTGTTTTTATATCATGTAATCTCATATTGAATTTACCTTTCCTTCAATTTTATGAAGCCCTACTAGCGCGTCACAACCATGTCCCCCAATCCATAAACCACTGGGAAACTTTTAGAAGTTGAATTTGTAGTAGGTCTCAAGGACCAAGAACATTCTCACTACACACTTTTGGCAAGTCGTTGTTTTGTCTTGGTCATTGTCCAGAACTTGGTCTTGGTCTTGGTCTTGGTCTTGGTCTTGGTCTTGGTCTTGGTCTTGGTCTTGGTCTTGGTCTTGGTCTTGGTCTTGGTCTTGGTCTTGGTCTTGGTCTTGGTCTTGGTATTGTGTCTTGTTCGACAAAAAGGTGGTCTTTACTACAAGTCAGAAAGTATTATACATACTCTACTATTATAAGTTATATATTTTATTCTGGTCTTATTGTTTGGGTCGGCCAGAAACCTTTTGACCACTCTACAATACTTGACAGGGTAGTGTTTAGTCCAGTGAGAGTATATAGGAACATAAATTAGTACAGCGTTGTAGCTGCCGCCTTCATTAAAGATTTATTAATGAAGATACTGATGAATACACAGCTTAACACTGGTAGATATATATTCAGAAAATAAACTCACAAACACAGGCTATATTACACAACATAGTCTCTGCTGCTCAAGTATTCCAAGAAAAGAGCACATTCTAAAAAACCTTGTTGATAAGTCATAAATTACAATAACTTAATTTTATTCAATGTTTTGTCGGAGTAGTGAGTGACATGGTTGGTCATCAAAACTAAAAAGTCATGATAAAATCATACCGTAACCATCAAGTCCACACCATTATTTTCTGCTGGACAAAGTTTGAAATATATGCAGCCATTTATCAAAGGGAATCAACTACGTGGCTCAACTGGGGTCCAATATCATCTTTAAAAGCTGCTTAAATGAGCACGATACGTTTTGATTTCCTAGTGAATCAGCAAACCGCGGCTTCAGAAATGTCAGTTTTATCGCAGGACCTGCCACATTTGATAGATACTTGCTCTGACTAATTGGATAGCTGATTTCCACACATCTGAGAGAAACCCTGTGACTTGAGTTGCTTGACCGTAAATCATTACGAGACATGGAGGCGCTGAATCACACAATTATGGCTGAGTCCGTGTCAATCACATCAAGCCAAGTGGTTCCTCCGACGCTTCCAAGTATACATTAGTCACTCAGACTTTTGACCAGGTTTAACTACCCTACAGTAAACGTCACTCACCTTCCCCATAGGACAAAAATAAATTAAATTGGTTGCACATATTCTTCCTAGATATTTTTTTCCACTACATATTTATTGTCAATATGTTTACTTGAATCTTATCTGAATAATCAGTTGAAATGAGGATTATTGATTTCATACTATCCATCTCTTAGCTAGTATGAACAAAAGTTTATAAAAGTCAATAAAGTAAATCAATCAATGGACTTTAATGAACTTTTTATGATTGTTAAAGTAGACAAGACCTACATATATATATATATATATATATATATATATATATATAAGCCCTCCTAGTGCTTTTCCAATGATTCATAAAATATTATGACGTTGAATAATAACTGAAAAATAACTGTATATTGAATTTTTAATCAACACATTTTTTTTCAACTGTTATTAGAATAATAACATCAAACTGTTATTAAAACTCACTTAAATGTTAATCTTCTCTCACTGACTCATAGTTTTCTTCCTTTAAAACTGCGTAGTGACTTGAGACGCCATAAGATAAAATCAATTTACTTCTGGAACTATTGAGATTGTGGGAAAAACCATGCCTTGGAACCTTGCCTGGTAATTTGATAGCCCATTTATTTCAGTAGGGGCCAACTGGGGGCCTCCACGCTGAAATTCATTTTGCATGGAAACTTACTTTTGACAAGACGGATGATTTGTACAATGGTTTTGGATTTTCCATCGCCTATTAGCGTGAGCACGCAGGAAAATAATTCATCTCAGTAACAGAATAGTCCTGCGACTGATTCATGAAATTAAAGCCTGGACTACAAAACACACCCGGTGGCACCACATGTTTGGAAATATCCCACACGAGTTTACAGGAAATGGCCTTTATTACAGCAAACAATGATAGAATCCAGTAAATCAGAGAAAAGTATAGGGTGTAGTGTTGCTATCAATAATAGATTGGAAACAAGTCGCCGCTGATGGAACTCGAGGCCTTCTCTGTGCGGAGGTCTTGGTGCCGTAGCACTCGTCTGAATTATGCATAGTCCCAGATAGACTCCGGGTCCTCTCGCTCACTTGGCCTGCTGGGGGGGCCCCGCTCTCCCCTGGCAGTGATTGGCCCCGCCGCCGGGGCAGAGATGGGAAATCACCTGCCACTTTTAGTCACGCCGGAGGTTCAGCGCCGCGTGTCGACATCCCGACCCGTGGTTGCAACCCAAATATGCTGCAATGGTTTCGGTCAGAAGTGTTTTTACAGTTGTATGTATTCAATATAAGTTGAATTTATGAAAAATAAAATATTTATTATATAATTAAAACATACTTTTATTGTAATTTTTAAGATTATAGAAAAACACACGACAAATAAATAATGTGGAGAAAAACTACATTAAAAAAATACAACAAAATTGTTAAGAACTTTTAAATATTGTTCTTTAATTTAAGATATTCATATATATACTCTACTTTTTTGGGGGGATTTTCCTAAAAATATAAAAAAATATATAATGAATGAATTTAATTTTACAGGTTAATCAGCAGTGGTTTACATTAAGTATGTCGACTAAAGGCCTAATAAAGCAAACAACAAACATACCTTTATTTAAATTTTGATTTAATGAATGTAATTATTTTAATTTAATTAACTCAAATTTGTACGTTGTTGGAAATCTAAAGCCAGAGAATATATCCACCGTCCTTTTGTAATCCATCATTGCTTCTCCAGAAGAAGAGAATCAATGCTGGAGTTCAGTAAATGGACTTAAAATAGCTTTAGTCCATTGCTTCATCAACTATAGATTTTCAATGTGACTTCTGAATCCTTCGTCTTTTCTCTGCCACAGGCCGTGCTTTTGATTGACATTGATGCGATGTTGCAGTCCTGCCACAATCCCGGCCATTACTTGTGCTGGTCTATTGATGTTGCACACCCAGATACCCCCTGCTGGTGCGCCCACCATCCCCCTTTTTCACTGTCAGCTTTCGCACGATCCGCAAGGTTTTTTTTCCTTTCACACACTGACGTATGGTGATGCATCCATCGCACTCTCGATGATCCGCCCTTGAGAAGCGATGGAGCTCCCGGCGTCCTCTCACCCAGGGGTCTCGGTGGGGAGTCCGCCCAAGCCTGGCACCCAGTCTTAGCCCCCTACAGAGTGAGAGCCTGGCCACGGCGCCGTATAATCCATACTCCAAAGGCCAGCTGGACTGAGACCATGAAGCTTGAGGAGAGTATAGAGACCTATCACCCCGCCCAGATCACACTTCTCACTGACTGACAGACATGTTGAAATTGAATAGTTGTCATTAAGCGTCAGATCTTTCCTGGAAACACACTTCCCCCTCTTTTTTTTTTTTTTATGAGAAAAGACATTGGCCTAGTTCCCATCTTTACACGTACAGGACAGTCATATATCTTCCTCAGCTTTTTGTTTGCTCCGGGTGCTGTTGTGAAAATGAGCGACTCGGCTGTAGGTGGATCTGTATCCAGAGGGGGATTTGGGGGTAATCCTGCTTTGACACCGGCTGGATAAATGTGGACGGGTGAGTGTCAGGAGGCAGGTATTTCAGCAGATGGTTGTTTATTCCCTGAAAAGAACAAACCAGATCCCACCACCTACTTAGCTGGTGGATGTTTACTAGTCCAAACCCAATTACTGTGTTCCAAACTAAGCCTGTGCACACTTACACAGTCCACTAGTCCCACCGTGCCCCTCACACACCACCCCGGCCGTTATTCGGCTTTTATGGTGACACGGAGAATATGTTGTTTTTTATCTCACTTTTGAGCAGCAACACGCTCTTTTTTAAACATATGGAGAATAAATCCAAACACAGATACAACAATATATATATATTATATTATTTTAAAATACATTACATTAATTTTTAAAATATACAAAATGTATTTTGACATGTAATGTAATGTAATTAATACATCAGTAATGTTTGGTGAAGGAAAAACTAAACTAACCTTTTTCTAATAAAGTTACCTTAAATAAATAGATTAATATTAATTTACAAATTATCACTTTTATACAAAGAATTCATCACATTCATTCTTAACCCTTGTTTTATCTCAGGATGGAGGTGAAACAAATACATTTGTTTTCGGGCCTTCATGTCACCTTGACCCTGAGATAATACAAGGGTTAAAACTATATCTAAAGGTAGTTGTACATATTTTATATGAAAAATTTCTTTTTCCTTTTAAAAATGTTTATTGTATTTTTTTTTACACACAAGATAATTATTTGTCAACAATATTTTCATTGGTTAATTTTACCACCTTTTTTGTACTTCCTTTCCTTCCACAAATACAAATCTACTTCAAACATTACAATTACCTATTTGAATATTATTATTTATATTCATATTAATAACAATGATAATAATAATAATAAATACATAAACATAAAGATTATATATAACAAGTAGTGAATGATATAGAAAAATAGATTTAAATTAAACAAAATGTGAAATGTCAATTATATTCTGTTGTGCCATTTATATTTATTTACTTTCCTATTTTATTTATTTTACTTGATCTAACTAGACCTATTTTTTATTAAACTTTAGCTGTGATATTATTATCTAGAATTATGTGATAAACTTTAACCAATTAGCACTGGACTAAAATGTCCATCTACAATAAAAAATGATATTAATTGATAAATTTAAAAAAAAACCTTGTAAAAATGATCTTTGTTGATGTATGTTTAGTATTATTAGCGTTATTCTAATACATGTAACTTCATTCTTCTGTCCCACAAAATGTTCTAATGATCTTCAATGGCAGATTTTGACACGGCTTTAAATTGCATGTGACACGTTCTCGCTTTATTTTGTCCACGTCACAATGAAGCGCCACGAGGGAATTGCAAATGAGGCCATTCGTTATTCCCAAAAGATCTGAAGTCTTCGTCGTCTCTGAGGTGTTGGATCGTGACTAATACAGAGACTTTTCAAAAATAGACCGTCCTACTCCGCGTCTAGAATTCTGATTGCTGGAGATGACTGATGAACGTCATCATCCGCCGCTCCAGATGAATTTCTCTCAGAACTGGGACACTTCTGGATTACCAAAACCAAACTTGTATTTCCCCGCTCCAGCCTGCAGGCGCGATCGAGTCATGGTGTGGTTTTGCGTTGGGAAAAATGTCAGAGTAGCACTCGAAACCCCGGAGGCGTCACTTTTGATGTCCGTCTTCAAAGGAGTTTTATCTTGCCTTCGCCGTTTTCCTTGTTGGTCATTAACGAACGTTCACTGCCGCATCATTATGCTTCATGAAAATTAAATACCGAGAGATCCAGCCTCGTGATACAAGCCAGCGTAGCATGATGCAGGAATGGTTGGATTCTGATGCGATCGATATCAATATCGGCAAATAATTTGACACCTTTTCTTGTTTGATCATTTACATTGATCCGTTAAAAGGTCCATGTTTTAGGTCAATAGTTGGTTGTTATTCTCCCCCTTTTCAACCCTTTGTTGTGTAACTTCCTTTTTTTAACCAGCAAAGCTAATGTTGATGATAGCATTATTCATTTATATATAAATACGTATGAATCATGAATCAAAATAATAATAATATATATATGTATAAATATATATATATATATATATATATATCATGATGAAAATTTGATTATTAAAGGGCACCTAACGTGTTGATTTAAGTGTATCTTATATTGATCTTGGACCTCTATCGTATCATCAGTATGTGTCTGTTTGTACAAAACTCTCTTTTAATAAATATATTTGCATTAGAAAATGTGCTTAAGCCCCGCCCACTGAAAACACTTCAGTTAAAATCTGGTTCACTATAACCACGCCCACTCAGGTTACTCAAAACGTCATTTGTGGAATGAAAGGAAGTTTAAATAAAGTGCTAGAATTAACCAATTAAAATATTGTTGACAAGGTTTGTCACTATGAGTCATTAATACCAGAAGTCTTCATCTCCTTAGACTGGTAATACAATGTCTCCCATTTTTTTTTAACAAAATTCATGTCTACCAACTAAAACTACTTTTACCATAAGACACTTAAAAAAACAACAACTACCAAGTCCTAGCTCTATTTGTAATGTGGAATGCCCAATAAAAAATCACATAAAGAAGTACTCAAGAATACAATAATCATTTTTACTACATTTTGTTTTAGCAGCGATTAAAAGCCATACAAGTGAATGAATAATGTTCAAACCTCTTTTTTTAATAATATAAAACTATAAACCACCAGAAATGATTGAACATCTTTGTAGAGCAGAAACCTAAATCATCGTTTCAAAAAGGTGCAACCCAAGCAGCTGCCCCTAATACTTCGACATCCATTTATAGGATTAAAAGCTTGATATGTAATCATTTTCGGAATTGATTTATAAAAAAAAACCTTGGGTTAATCCACACACGGAAGACCTAATGATGTTTATGAGTGTTTTCCCGAAGAGGAATGTGTTTCATGGGGTTTTGTTTCTGATTTCATGGGGTCTAGTTCAGCAGTGATGGGCCAATTGTTTGTTTTATTAAACAAAAGATCTTGGCATTAAATCAAGGGGCCTCTTTGGGTTTTAGTTATCTGGCACAGGCTTGGAGCAAAGCTGCCTCTGCTAAAAGCTAACTATCATGATGCTATCAGAAATCTTCTCAGAAATGACCTTCTATTCCGGGAGCAAATAGGACAACGGGGAACAAATGGAGTGATTGGATTTCCACAGGCTTGGGAACATCCGTCAGAGCGACATTAAGAAGCAGTTCTAGGAGAATCCGGAGCGTCTCTTTAACTTCGTGTTCTATTTGTGCTTTTAACTATTATCTAACAGAGGCGTTTGGAAATCCTCCAAAGTCTGAATAAATGGGTTGCGAAATGTGGAGAAAAAACTGACTAGAGGGTCTGAGCACGAATGGGAAACACAAACAAGCTGAATATGAGAGAGTTGAAGTCAAACCAAGTTCTGCGCTGCAAATGAAAACGATTAATGATGCATTTGTATCCTATTTTCACGCAGCACAGCGAATTGATCTTGTAACATGAACTCAAAAGAGAAAGACAGAGTCAAATAAAATGGAATCAGTCCTTAAAGAGTGGAGGGTGACCCCGCTGTCGCCCAGCTGAGACATCGCCATGGCAACCGTTAGTTTTCCTCCTCACACCTGATGGACACTCACTAATTAGTCTGCTTGTTTGCCGCCTCGGCTCCGTCCCAGAGAAACTCACACGTCTGGCGCGTCGCTGTGCGGTCAAGTGTGGTTTTATTTTTAACACCTCAGCAGCAAGAGTCACAAACTTGATGGATCGTAAGTTGGTTCTGGCGACGGTGGGGAGAGAACACTCTTGCTCCACGACTGTGGAGAACAGCAAATATGACCTTTTGTCCCAATTCACTTTTAAAAATTGAAGTTAAAATCTGTGAATTACAAAAAATACTTTTTTTTTCACATTTTCTGTTTGATAATTAGGATTTTCTACTATTAAATCAATACAAATGTAATTTAAAATATGACAGGAAGTAGAATTAGGTAGGTAAAAGTTTGGAGCATGAAAACATCACTACAGCAACTGTAGTCCAACCATTTGCCGTTTTGTTGTACTGTCCAAATCTGTTCCCATGCCGTTTCCCCGTCTGTGTGACGTCGAAAGAAAACGACGTCTATTGATTTGTATTCCAATGAAAATGTTATGTAGTGATAGTTTATTGCCCAAATGTAAGATTTATTTGATTAATGAACAGAGTGATGGTCTGATGAAGCTTCATGAAACAGTGTCATGTTGTTTAGAGGTGGCACCATCAGTTTAAAAATGATGTGATGTTTCATTATCATTATATATATATATATTTGAACATTTCTTCAAAACAAAGGAAAATAGTGCAGAGACCGCCCTCTAGTGGACCTTGAAAATAATGACACTCCTTCATGAAGCTTCATCAGACCATCACTATTGAACACATCAGAAAAAAATGGTGTATCATGGTATGTATCACTGTGATTCTTACGTTCCAGTCACAGTATTTTGTATATTGTCAAATGTGTTTCCCTTCCTTGATCAATTAACCAAAGCAATTCACTCAACTCAAAGTTAATTCTCACTGAAATGAAGACAAATGTTGACTTAAAAAAAAAAGAAGTTTTTTTCACCTAAACCATCACACACTGATGAATGGGATACACTTTTATACATTAATTCCACAATTGCTTAAGAAGTAAAAAAAAAAAAAGAAGTGATGCTGTTCATTTTTAAATCCCGAGAGGTGATTAACTCGAATAACATCTACAAGAGCAGATTAGCCAGAGCAGGCTTGATGTTGATGAATTTGAACAGCTACTTTTATGCACTGGTGGTTGTGATCGGGTAGACTTGTTGTGCACAACTCTTCCTGCCTTTCATTTGTTCAACTTAAAGTCGCTCGATCCAAGATATTGCACACATATGCCCCTTTCCAACACAATCATGTATGTCTCAATTGTTTTCAATTCTGGGATGGCGGTCTCTGCACTATTTTCCTTTGTTTTGAACAACTGTTCTAATGAAACGTCACATCATTTTTTAAATGATGGCGCCACCTACTGACCTCTAAACAACATGACACTGCTTCATGAAGCTTCATCAGACCCTCACTAGTACTAGATACAATTCAATATAGCTGTTCACAGCTCTACCTCTATTAAAATGGTATAATTGAAAATTGAACAGTGCAAGTGCGCTTGCTAATTTATTTATTTTTTCATTGAAGCCTAAGAAGGTGCTCTCTGTACTTTGCCCATAATGGAAATGAATGTAACCCCTGTCTCCAACAGTTGTAGTTTGGTAGCCCATACCCAAGTGTTAATTGTTGGTGGTGAAAAGAACCAACTTTTTGAAATAAAACCAATACATACAAATATAAAACTACATTTTAGAAAAAAAAAAAAGTATCTTGTGCTGCTTTAAAACAAAGGTTATATTCCCCTGATCCAAGCTAGCTGTTTGTTATTCAGTAAAAAAAAATATATATACAGTATATCCCTCAGTAAAAAAGGTTTGTTCATTGGGAGTTGGCCATATCGAGTTTGCAGAAATGCTTTTCCCATCTTGTAGTCACAACCAGTCACTAAACACTCCATTAGCTGTGTTCTGGTCAAAGACAGGATGATACCAATGCTATTCCAGTAATTGCCTTGAAGAATTGATTTTGAGTTTTGAGTGAAGGACAACAAAGATCTTTGCCCCTCGATTAGTCTTTATGCCTTTGGCCACTTTAAATAGTCGCTGACCACTTAAAGATTACACGTAGTCAGCAAAATGTCTTCCTCGGGGCTCATGGAAACCCTGCGTTGTGTTGACGTGCAATATTTTATCCTTTTAAAGAGGCGGCTGAGAAACCCTGTCTCATTGAGAAACTGTTTCTGTTCATGGTGTTTGTGCATCTAATGAGACGCTCCTGTGGCTGCGTTCCTTCAGTTCCAGCTGGCGGGAGACCAAGGACCAGGTGGAGGGATTATATCTCCACACAAGTCTGGGAGCGTCTCGCTATCCCCCAGTGGGAGTTTGCTAATGTGGCCAAGAGACATGGTGATGTGGTTTGAGCTGACGTGTCAGTGACCCGGCAACAGACTTAGATAAAATGGAAGGAATGTTCTTGTGTCTATTGTGCCTCATGGGTTGTTGGGTTCAAGTCACTGTAGATGGAATTCCACCTGAGATTCCAGCTTTGTTGGTTGCATGTAAAGTCATTCATATAGACACGTTTAAAAGAAGTGCCAATAAGATAGTCATCTTACTATTATTTAATGCATATGTACGTCTTAAAGATTTCAGAATACTTCGGTATATCGGAGACATCAAGCTAAGCTACAACAGGCTGATTCAACAACATCTTATTGTGTTGCACCAAAAATGAAGCATGATGCTATTAAACATATTGTTATGAAGGTTTGTTTCCACAGGATGTTTGGCCTTTGTGAACATGTGTGTTCTGCATGGTGCAATGTCGTGCCTTGTATTGGCAATCAAGCCAATAATAGTGGATCAAAACGGGCTCTATATAGCCTGTGCTGACAGTGTGGCAGTAATGAATAATCTCTGTTGTTCCCGTTGTTCTGCCGTTAAGGCTCATCTGTGATGAAAATATCAAAGCGTGTTGCTACGAGGGTTTATCACGGTCCTGTTGTGACTTTATTGCTTTCGTCTGCAGGTGTGCACAATATTGTGTGTTCAGTTGCAGATAATAGGATTTAAAAGCCACTAGATGCTTGTGATGCTTTATTGAATTATGTCGAACTGGAAGAATGTCGATCTTGTAGGTGTCCCAGAGCACGGGGACCCAGAGGAGAAAGTTTTTCAGCATACGATCTGTCACAGCCCAATTTTCCACCTGTGTGATCATCGTATATTATTGTTTTTAAGCTGCTGCCCTGATATTAAATTACTATTTCAGAGCTACTTATACGCTTATCATTCAGGGTGAGAATATATGAATGTATACACTTTATTTTTCAACCTCAAATCACAATTCTGTAGTTTTATCTCATTAGTTATGAACCATGATAATCTCAAAAAGTGAAATAAAGCATTATTAATTATTATTATATTAAATCTTACATTTTCAGAACACCAAAATATAATTTAATGTTTAAACTTTTTCTGTATGTCCAGAAAAATCACACATATGTCTAAAACAAGTATTTTTATTATTAAAATAATGAATTAATTGATTATCCTATATCTCATTATTTACTGCTCATCTCATAGTTTACATTAAAAAAAATACAAAATGGTAATAGTATCATGTTCTGGCTTTAACAAGATGCCAAGGTCTCGGACTGTATAGTTTGCTTATGATTTGATATCATATCATCATATTTTTTTATTCATTTTTTTGTCCAACAAGTTGGACCTTATTATGCTTAACAGTGATAAATACGGTAACTGTTGGTTTTAAACTACAATGTTAAGTGATGGAAATTTCCAGCTGAATGCTATACTAATCAATAACATTGCTGGATTGGAGGTGATAACTACTAGACCCTAACTCTATTTTTAATAAAGCATATTTAAAGATTTCCATCTGAACACTGTAAATATCCAATGATAAGATTGTTGGACAGAAAACATGTAAAGTTCTAAAATAGATTTAAATAGGATGTTGAAATTGAATGCATTGTGTGACTTATGGGGTGATGAAGTAGATTTAATTATTTTTTAATGTCTAAGATTTTGTATATTTTTTTAAATGTAGTTGACTTAAGCGTACAATTAGCATGCTAGCACTTATTTTGACACATGCCATGCGATTTTGACAGACAGTCCTTTATATTTATAAAATATTTATTTGGATCTTATCTTTAACCAACACATGAATCAGATGACAAAGATTGCAGTTGCTCTGCAGTTGTTGACGGTTACCCTTCCATTCATCTTGTCTGATGGTGACCACGTGAAGCCGCTACATTTAATGACCGCACGTGTGTTTTCGTTGCGTGGAGAGAGTACATGCAGCAACTGCTGGCGGACCCCGGGTCCGTGCCTCGGGTCGAAAACGGAGAGAAGAAAAAGTTTGAGAGCTGGTTACAGCCACCCTCACGAATTCCTGAGGTTTCATGTCAAAGGCTGTTTTTTGGACACCTTCCCAGATTTGTGTGTTTTAACAGCAGCGGCTCCCTCCTTCCTTCCACTCCCTCCCTCTCCTCTCCTCCTCTGTTCTCCCGCTACTTCTTTAGACGGGTAAACAGGCACGCAAAAGCTCCTCAGCCTATCATCTGTGACCGCCGCAACAGCCAGACAGCGTAACACGATCCATGATAGAGTGGTGCAAATCGCCCATTGCTTTCGTCTACCATCTCGCACGAGGAGGGGGAGAAGCCCACCAGCAAGGCTGAGTAGAAGAAGAAAAAGAGGAGGAGGTGTACAGCCTGTGGATACGGCTGCAGCAGGCAACTAGAACAAGGCTGGTGTGACTTTCCGGTCCACTAGGTTTTAACCCTTCTGACGGAGCTCCAGTGGCGTCCATGTGGTAGCGCAGTAGTGCAGCAGCGGTGGGGAAAGAGGAGGAGACTGGCTGCGCTTCTGTATACAAGAGGAAAAGCTACATCGCGGCTGGAGAAGTGGATCATCAATCTGTGAGGCAGCAGTCTTTTGAAGGTAACAATCCTAAATCCTTCTTCTGAAGATGAATCACGTAGTCCCCTGTCCAGCGGCGCTTCTTTAGTGGACATCTGTGTCGGCAGATCTTGAGTTGGAACATGTGAAGTGTGAGGGAGATTCTGTCAACTGGATCCATTCCTGTGTGGTTTTCTCCTCTCTTTAAGTAGGCGTTCTGCTTTGACTTGAAATGAAGAGCTGCACAGCTACTCTAAATGGGCTGCCATGATCAGCGTTCAACCCCGACTTGATCAAGTTCACGAACATCTGATGGTGTGAACAGTTGCAACAATTGCAGAGAGAGAGATTATGTGTAACAAATGCTTTTCATTATTGAGTGCATACAATATTAGAGCATATTGCCCGGAGCAGCTCTTGCTTTCATTACACAATGACAGATGAAATGCACAATTACAGATGTTTCCGCCGCAGAAAAAAAAAAAATCAATTGCAAGAACAGTAAAACACAACCACAAAGGGGGAGACGTGAGCAGAGTAGGTGTGTCCTTGCATCACATATATATATTTTTAATGCGTAACCGGTCTCGTTGCTGGATTCAAGATTTGATGTGAAACAATGATCCATTTGTTTTTGTCGGCTGCCACGGAGATAAGTGCATTTGGAAATTGATCTAGTGAAATGTTCCTGTCTGGTGTTGTGTCTAGAAAGTGGAGCTGCAAAGTGTTGGAGGAGAGTCATTATTTTGAATCCGAGAGTAAAAATTTAATGGCCCAGATTATTCATTTAGATTTTGTCTGGATATCCGGCCAGTGTTTGCCTCAGTCTACTCTTCTCCAAACCACATCTTTGCACTCAATATCGATCACTGTCTGCATTTTAATCTTCAGCGGTCAATGTTGAACGACATCTAGACCCACCACATTGATAGTTGACTCATTTCCCCATGCTGATACATGGTTTTGACCACATGCATTCATTTTAGGGAGTATTTAAACACTTATTGGATTTCATCCCCCATCAGATGAAATGTTGCTGATGTTCTAATAGAGTCAAAGACTGATGGTGCTTTGCCATATTCCTAACTAGTATCTGATGAAAACAATCTGTTAAGTAAAATAAGCTTTGAAAACATTAAGCTCAGGAAACAACTGCAGATGTTGGAAAGTTCAACCAAATGTTTTAAATGTTACGAGAAACACTGACCTGATGTTTTACAGGAAGCGCAGTGCGCTGATGTTCTGGGTTGTTTAAATGTCATCGCCTGAAGCAGGAGTGTGTAACGTTAGTTGTCATGCCCTTTATTATTAAAGGACATCTGACAAAGATACTGCCAATTACACCGGAATAAATGAAATGTATCCCGTCTCCTGGCTTAAGGCTACTTGCGATAGCATTGTTAGCTGTATCTGGGTCAGTCGTGGCAGCAACACCCTTAAATATGAGGGCTTTCTTAAGATACTTTTGAGATTGTATCTTCATGTGCAAATGCCTCAAGAAACTTCTTAACACCTTTTTATTTCGGCTGTCTTTTTCCTAATTTTTTGGGACTTCTGTGTTAGTCTTATGTTGTCTTGCCGTTTTAGAGTTTTTAAATTTGTATGTATTTTTAAACATGTTTTGCTTTTGATAGTTCAAGCGCTTTGTGACCTTGGTCTAGAAAGGTGCTTTACAAATAACTATTAATTACTTACTTACTTACTGCTGCAGTCAACTGTGATTTAATTGAAAATACCAACCATTAACAGTGAATTAAACTTAATGTGTCATTAAAGTTTTTACAAAATGGCGATTTCAGTTATATTTTTAAAGTTGAAATGTAAATCAATACCAAAACCAAACGGTATACAATATACCTATGCCTAAGGTTTGCTTATTTTTTAAATAGCTTATAATGCTGACAAAAAGGTGAATTAAAATATAGCTTTTTAGATGTGTCACTCAGAATTTTACCAGGTTAAAATTCTTTAACAAGTCTTTGAGATCGGCTCCTTCGGGTCGCTTCTCGACTAGTGCAGGGATTAAAAACTGGCGAATACAATCCAGTCATAACCTCATGTAGTGTTGAAGACCTACTCAAGCTCAGTGAAAACATACAATTGTTTCAGAGCCAACATGAATGTGTTGAGCAGGGCCAAAAACATGTTCTCACCACTGAAGTATTACAATGATTGCATTGTCAGAAATAAGCATTTAGCATTTATGAAAGTATTTTCTTAAAAGCCCTAGTGTGTGTGAAATCCTTTTCTCCGTCAAATCCTTCTCCCGTGAGGCTCCACAGATGTTCCAACTTAAGCCAAGTGATTAAGCAAGAGTATGATGGTGGGTCTCAATTGCCTTGGAATGGAACACCATCCATCTTTTATCAACTCAAGTGGCAATTGACTCATTCCAACCATCAGAGTTGGAAAGATGAACAATCAGGCTCTCAGGTTTATTGTAGACGGCACACACATGCCAAACAGCCGGAAAAACAAACAAACCTTGAGGGTCCACAATGAAGTCCGACCTCTTTTGTCTTGTAAAAGAAACGGTGAAGAGAAAATAATCATGCACATTTAGATTGCATTATTGGAACAGGTGGGCAGGCTGGATTAATTTGGAAACAGAATCTCAACCCTGGGACATGTGTGCAACAATATTTGTCCCTGTGATTTACGAGGACACGTTCCCAAAAGCCCCAAATCTCATTCACTGCTGTTCTCTGTTTGACTCGATCGAGATTCAGTGCAATTCATTATCCGTTAGTCTTTGTCCGCGCTTGTTTTCATGCTATTCATGTGTTCGTGTGACAACTGCATGAACATCGTGATGAAGCCGAAGAGAAAAAATGATGGTAGCACTTGATTGCGTGATTGAGGTCATCTTATAGGCGTGATGAAGGGGCGAGAGCGAGGGAACTGGGCCGTTGATTAGTAGGTTGCATCGCTTGGACATCAGAACGGTGGACTCGATTTGAATAGACGATCTCACAGCGTTCATGCTTCAATGTTATAAATAGTCAAAAAAAGAGTGTAGAGCCATTAATAAGTTGGTAAATAATCGGTTTACGGTTTAAATTGGTGATGACAAAAGTAAACGACACGATAAATTAGGGTTAGGTTAAGGTTTTTCGTGGAAAATATAAAAAATATACACCTGGGTTGACTGCTTATGGTTGCAGTGTAAGCAATGTTACGAATATGTCGACACAGTTGAATCAATATTTGCTGGTAGTTATGGCAATAATGAGCTCCGCCATTCGTAATTCTAACTCTCTTTACAGAGCTCTAGACTTCACTGCAAGACCTTGTATTCGGGGTTAATAATGTATTTATGAAACTGCAACGCAAATGTTGTTTACGTGTCAGTGTCGGGACCACGGACGTGATCGACGATCTGGCCAAACGTGTAGAAAATGTGTGTACATTTCTGTGACTCTTCTGCTAAATTATGAATGCGGTTTGAGCGAGTACGTATTTCTTTCTGAATGTGTGCTTTTGAATCCTAAATTGAATCGATTGCGACGTAGGGAGGGATCTGGATGTGTTTAACATTCTGTATGCAGTTGGATGTTGGTTTAATGCCACAAGCAATAGGAAAGCTTGTTTTGACTACTCTTGAATATTATGGGTAATGTATGCAAACAAGGCTATCTTAGGTGTAGCTGTTGGCTTGTAGACTTCCCTTGATTGATCATGTTAGTTGACGTCACAGCCGTGCCGACAGAGATGGATTGAAGTGCTTAGCAGACCAATAGCTACTAAGACAAAGAGTAATTGGTGTGTTGTGAGTGGTGGCCGGCGTAAGCAGAGCAGATGGATGAACAGAGAAATAAGTCTGAGTGCCGCGAAGGGTCATATAGAGGAAGTCCCACGTGTATTTACAGGTGGCAGGAAAATGCAAGCGTTTCCTCCGTAGGAATTTTATCTTCCAAGCCACTACAATAAATGATACCACGGGCAAGGAGGTTAGCCAAGGTGTACAGCAGGGATTTGTTATTGGCTGGTTATTAATTACTTGACTCAGATTCATTTCTTTAACCTACACTATGTGCAACAGTCTACTGCTGTGATTGTACGTGCTGTCTCTGCTGCATTGTGCGGTGGTAATTGAGGGGGTAGGCATGCCACTGAGGGGGTAGGAATGTAGTGATCCGGCCTGTCAGTTGTAATTATGTTGAATAAATGAGGCTTAAACACCAGAAGGGGGGAAAAAGAGGTCAATAAGTAACCCAATTGGTTGACACTGGTGCTGGTTTTGACCCCAATAATGTTTGATTCCTGCTTAAATGTTGTTGTAGCCGTCGTTCAACAAGGTATTCGACAATGACTTTGGGATAATTGGAAAATGCCGAATGGGGCTGCGCAGCATAATAATTAGTTAAGGTAATGAGTATGCTGAAGAAATGTTCAATAAAAAATGTAGTGACTGAGCCGATACCTGTCTAGTAGAATGAAATTGTTGTACCAGTTTTATTGTGTGCATGTGCAGAACTCATTAAAGTGTGCGTATGTGCTAATAAAGGCAGGGTAAGATAATGCCAGCATAACCACAATATTGGCAGTGATCGTTGATAAAATATTCAACATTAATTCACCCACCATATCCCAGGGATACATTGACAACCACTCATTCTGCCAGGAACTGGGTCGCTGCACGCTTTCAGTCCTGAACTTGTCTTACCATCAATTTATTGGAAATGAAAATGCTTTTTAGGCATTTCAGGACTTGACATAAATCCTCAGCATGGCTCGCCTCCATTGCTTTCCAAACAGATGGATGAATTAACATTTAATTTCAGGAACAATCCAAGGTCTTAAGTCAAGGTTTCGGGTGGGCAATGGTCTGCTCAGATTCATTAACTTCCAAGTTTAGAGCCTTTGAATCCAAACGAATCAAAGACTTGCGCTTTAAAGCTGCATCATAACCAACCCTTTCATGGATCAGTTTCTTGCCACCAAGCACATGAATGCAACACCTCCCACCACTACCAATCCTGCAGCAACACATCTAGCCTCATTTCCCTGTTTCTAAATTGAACAAATACATCCATTTTTAGGTATAAAGGCTTTACAATTCGAGCCAAGACTGTTGTTTTCTCTTGCATGCTATTGACATTTCAGTGTCCCACTATAAAAAGCGGTGTGAAGATGTGGAGAGAGGCTGAGGAGGTGGATGTATTGTAAACCTGCCGTTGTCAGCCGTTATTACATTGAAAGAGTAGGTTTTTGTCCCTGGAGGAGAGGCCTGTGCAATACTCACCGGCTGGTTTGTACTGTACAGGAGAAAAAGGTCAATAAAGTTCCCTTGTGTGACTGTGACACGCTGCACCGGTACAATTAGTATGGATATAATACTCTACTGTCCATTTCATAAATCATAAAGGGCTAACTGGACATCAATACACTGGAAAGGCTTCCGTTTTGATTTCCTCGTCAGAGCAAATGTGCATGGATCACATTAACAGGGAGGTCAGAGAAATTTTATTTTGTTTTAATTAGCTGATTTAAAAATAAAATTCTGGCCTGCAGTTCTGTCAGTTCAATCCTCCTCACAGCTCTAATGAAGAACACACATCATGGCTTGAGGGCTGCACACAGTCTATCCTAAAAAAAAAGTGCTTTTGTGCATAATTACGTGGTTCTACGATGAACTCTTCTATAATTTATCATGAAAGGATGAACTCTTCTTTAATTTATGCAACGTCAGAATGTATTTCTGGATCAGCCGACGACGCTGCTGTGTTTTCATCCATTTTATTTTAGATTGCAAAACATTCAAGAGTAGGTAAAACTTTTCTTTTTGATGAGAAATGTATTATTTATATGATGCTGAAATGCAAAATATGCATGTATATTTTCTCAAGCATTAACTTGGTCATTTGTGAAAGATATATTACATTAGGTCCAATTTTAAATGATTTTATTTGTCTAAATGAATAACATTTTCCTGTTAACTCCAGTTATTTGTACTAGAAAGAGACACAAGTACTAATCAAGTATCTTTCTATCAGGCAACACCTAGTTTTACTCCTTTGTGTAAGTTAACCTACAAACCTTTTGTAGATTTCCTGATCTTACTTATCAATAGGTAACTCCTGTTGGTTATGTCAGATTTATATGTATTAGTTAGCCAAAACACACTCAAACTAACAGAGGATTTTAATATTTAAAGTCAAAGTGTGAAGGGGATTTTGAAAAATAATATAAAAAGCGAAAAAAAACCATCCTACCTACATTGAGCTAAATTTAGCAACTGCTTTGATAAGCGGTTTTACTGTTCTCATTACAGAAACCGATAGCCTTTTGAGCAAATGCTCAGCCACATCGTAATCAAAAAGAAACACATAAGACAGTATCAAACAAAAACTAGTCAGTAGTTAGAAGCAGATCTGAACAATCTTTTACATTTACTCGGGGCAGACATTTGTTGTTATTTGTTATCAAGCATTTGAATAACGCCTACATTACACCAAGTTAAATTAGTCTGATTTTGTTCTGTTATTTGTCTTCGTCAATTTATTTATTCCCATGTTATAAAGTAGAGCAGAAGTCATATTGCAGTGTGAAGTTCAAATACAAGATGTACATCGGGCCAATACGTACTTCTACAGATCAAAAGTTGTATTTTATTGAGGTGGCCCCGGTTGATAAATGTGTCCCGTTCAGTGATAGATATTCACTATGCAATGTTTCCATTGTTTATAGTAAAGTGCAAAGTCCCTGTTCCACACTTGGACTGGAAATCTATTTGGTGAGACCTCAGTGAGAACAATAGCGTGGATGTTACTCACAGCTGCTACAACAGGGTCAGCATTTTCTAAATGTCTGCTGCCATGTCCTCACACACAGCTGTCCTTACGTGATGCACAAGCCCCAATTTCCAAACAAGAAGGGAAATATGTCACGTTTATTATGACGACAGTCGAGTGTTATCTTCGGCGACAAGCATGTGACCTTGCAAGAAAACAACGTCAGCTCTGTACACAAAATCTGTCTTTACTTATTCACAAACTCCCTCAATCACAACACTCTTCCCCCACAAGACAAAGCCTGCATTGTTTCTACCCTTATTATCTTCAAATCCACATCCCAAAGTAATCTTAATAAGGTTTTCGGTGAGCATGTGAGTGTGAAATTGTCCATGGAGTGATGTCATCAGGGAAACACTGAACCTGCCGCTTTAATTAAAGCTCAGTCAAGTATTGTGGATGGGACGTGTGCACACCTGAAAGCACCGGAGTCTGCTGGGAAACGTTAATTAAAATATGAAATATAATTACAATGGATAGCTTTATCTGAGAGAATTAATGAAATATTAAGTGTTCAGAAAAAAAACTAAAAACTTAAGCGAATAGAAAATGTATTAAAAATGTTTCAGGGCTTGAAAGTTTGCAGCTAACTATGCAGTCAAGGCAAAATGCATATTTTTGTTTCTCATTTGAGGAATGATTAAAGAAGAAAAATGCTAGAGGGCAATAGTAGAGTAAAACTACTATTTGTTGGATAATACAATTCTTTAATTTATACCAAACCCTCTCACAACGTGTTGAAATTACCACTTCAAATCCACTTAAACACACTTTGCTGTGTGTTTGATTTACAAAAACATAATTACAAGCATTAGCAACAGTTGGGAGGTAAGTAGAATGCAAGTTTTAAAAATAGATCATCTTAATAAATACTGTTTCCAATTGGAATAGATTGGTGTCACCATTCTGTAAAAAAAACAGACATTTTGGTTTGTGTGTGAGGAACTTTTTTCCTGTGTGCTCAGAAAGACACTCCTGCTCGCTCAACATTTTCTTCTCACTTTCTCATTTCGAGCACACAGCTCGTGTTACTCGCTCGTCAGGTAGCAGCTATTGAGAATGAAAGTGATTGACTGAGCTCAGTCGTGATCTGGAGTCTGCTGTCAGCTTTACCTGGACGATCGTGTCTTTACTTTTAAAGGTGTAAACGTCTGAGCCAGCTAACTCTAGTGACAGGAAAATAACTTTTTGAGCATTATTCTTAAACTAACTATAAAGATTTAAGTAATTTTATATTTTCTCCTTTTATCTTTTTTTCGGGGGAATGGCCCAGGTGGAATATGTTTATGAATAAGTCTTAATATTCCTGAAAATTATAAATATAAGATATTATATTATAAAACATATTTTTATGTATTTAAATTGGAGGTTCACAACTTATTATTTTGGGGTCTTAAAACAATATCGGCATCATGTGTGAATATGGAATTATTGCACTAAAAAAAAATTAAATCGATAAAAATACAAGTTCAAGATACATAAGCATTATTTGTTTAAAGACCAAATCAGAACGGTATAAAACAGTGTTCATGCCTCCCCCTGTGTCTGAACAGTGAAACTGCATTCTCGTAAATGATTTCTAGACTTTTTTATATGAGCTGAGAGTTCTACTACATAAAGTCATTTTTAAATAATTTCAACCTTTTCAAATTTAAATAACTATCAAAAAAGTAACAATTCAAAAGGAAAAAACAGGGCTGTTTGCTGTCAGAAACAATTCTCGATAATCCGTTTGGTTGTTATTCTCTGGCCTCGCCGGCTGATGTGTTTCAGCAGAATATAAAAGTTCAACAAAGTTAGTGCATATATTGCTTTTTTGAAACCATCAGTTAGAGAAAAATATAAAAAGAGTAGTTTTGGGGGACGACATGTATTCAGCGCTATGGCGTGTATTTTTTGAAAAAAGTTTATGAAAGTGGAAATAAATATTCCCAGTGTGAAGTTATTTTACATATTTTTCAGGGGATTTGTTTTATGAAACTTTTGTGTAAACTATAGAGGGAATATCACTGGATGGAATTATTATGGTGTACTAGCATCTGTGTGTCGGCTCTGGCATATGCTCGTCTCTCGACAAAAATACAACATTTCAGGGACAACACACCGACCATCAACGCTTCTTTCACACCACTCTTTCCAACTGGAACCATCTGCTGTGACGACATTTTTGCTAAATTACAGAGGAGTGCGACACAGTGTTCCACCTCTGTGCCTGAGCCGGGTGGACTGACCGAGCAGAAACGAGAGTACAATGACCATGGTGGTCCTACGCCCCTAATGACCACACTAATGGCTGATAATAGCAGGATTATTTTAAAGCAATAAGGAGTCTAAGAGTTTATAAAGCACCATTAGTAGATACTTTTCTTAAACGCAGCAATAATAATAACAATGTAGGACCTGCTTAAATCATTACCTGGTGATTTACAGGAGGAGAACTGGAGAAAACGGACAATAAATTACAATAAATTAAATCACTCATGAAGTCACTTACCTTGCGCTGCTATTAGCCATTGAGGGTCCCACATTATAATTATTTCAAACACTTGAACATGATCCGAACAGACTGCTATAGTAAGATTATTTTATTAAACTTAAATTATTTACAGTAGAAGAGTATAATGAGAGGATTTCTAATCCTTTTTGAGGGGTGCAGATGGTGAAGAGACACTTGTACTCCTCATCCATGCATAAGTGAAGAACAAACCTTAACTTCTCCAATTTTGAGTCATTTACAACCTACAATGATTTACATTGAATTATTTAACTGTACGCATCGTGGTAAGGACTTTTTGGGACCTTTTGAAGAGACCAATTAGCCAACAGAAGTGCCACCAAACCAGCCATAACTACTATCCACTATGCCCTTTTTAAACTAAGTGAAAACAAGAAGATAAGAATAGAAGAATATATATATTTAGGTGTTTGGTTATTTGTTTTAAACAGAAAATATAATAACGCAATCACATTATTATCGACATTAGCTGAATTAAACTGGTAAGTTGAACAAATATAAATAAAGACAACTGGCAAATGGAGAAAAAAAATAATTTGATGTTCAGTACATGTTAGAAGTTACATTTAAATAGTTTTCTTGACTTCGGTAATGCTTTAAGAAGCCTTCACCACAGGAATATCATATTTGAAATGTGCTGTGAAATGTGAATCAAATATGTTGCTACACTCTCCACAACACTTAATATTGAGAAACGTTCCACCCATGCACAACAATAATGACACCACCTGCAAAAATAACATGCTTCATGTCATGCTGACAGCTCTAAGTGGTTTCAGTCAGTCGTCAGTATATCTGAAACAGGAATTTGTTCATACAATACACTGTAATTATTGACCATCGCTGGTCACTCTGATGTCTGTTAGATCACTGAAAACCATCTATCAAGACTACAAAATTATAGTTCACGCTCATCTAACATGACTGGAATGCACGTGTGGGCCCGGGATTTGTTTATTTTATTTAGCATTTCCACACTGCCCTGATTTCCACATGCTCGGCACATTTGCCCACACAGCTGTTTGCTTCGGTAATATGTCATCGAGCTTGATGGAGTGACGTCGGGCACAGACTGCTCTTGACGGGACACACCCAGGTCACTTTAACAGTCGGTCTGTCCTTTTCCCGATTCTCTTAAATGACACTTGATTTTCTAGCTGTCATTTGTGCACGTCATTCAAGACATCAGAAGTCAGGACCTTAATAACAAGCTCAGGATTTAAACAACCACATGTCAGTCATGCTTGAGATGGTACTGTGATGAGGTTATTACTATATATGAGTGATTAACTTCTGACCATGCAATAGAAGTACACGCATTCGAAAGTAATAAAAGGATGTCGAAGATGAAAGGAAAACGACCTGATTTCTAATAAGCTATTTATAGCTGGCGATGGAATTATCACTAACAATAGCCTTCTTTATAGAGTGTTCACGGTGGCCCTTATTTCACCAATACTTCTATGAATTGTATGACACTTCAGTCTTAACTTTTGGTATGCATGTCAAAGTGGGGAGTTCTACTTTATATAGAGCTGTATTTTAGCACTTGATGTGCCACTTAATATGAGCTGATGGGTCACATTCACCCTCAGGCCTTGAGTTTAACACAACTGATTCAGACAGTCTAACAAAAACAATTGTTCAGCTCATTTGGCATATCAAAGCATATTAGAAATCGGCAAAAAATATTCAACTGAATAAATTATTGGTTCAATGTCATCATTGATGGAAATTAGTGTTATAGCGTTGGACATGAAATGTGTATCATTATGTATCACTTGTAACTGTAGGTTAAGACACTTTATTTTTGAATTTTTAACATCCTGAAGCGTAAATGTCTGCCGTAGGTCATGAAAAGACCCAGAAGATATGATTTGATGAACCAAATAGGTCAGTTAAAGAAATCAAATGATTGGCACTTCGAAAGTGAAAGTCCAAAAATAATTTTATCTGACCTTCTTACTGGTGCCTTGTTTTAAAGGTTGATGAAAATCTGTATATATCTACGGAATATTCGACTACCTGGGATAAGTACCTTTTAGTCTTGATCACATCCTCCCTTTTAAGTCCTCTTTCCGAAGAGGGCTTCTTAAATCTATACCATGAAGCCTCGGGCCAGTTCTGAAAGCAGGATGAGGGTTCAACTGTGAGCCAGCGAGTTGAATTTAATAAAGTAGTAAGTGAGTCTAAATCTGTTCCTGTATGTAGTGGCTTTCAGAGCCGTTTGCACACGCACGACGATAAGCATTCAATGTAATGAGAATTTTGACTGTTTTCTGGTTCACCATCGCAGTTCTGTCTGGTTTCGCCGTCAATAATGTTTCGCAATACAGGGTAGAATTCAAGGTAATGATCACCTCTCACCTCTTGTGATGGTGATGGGGACGAGCCCGGGTCCTCAGCTGTTTACTACGGACATTTATGGCTATCATTATCCAAACAGCGATGCTGGTGGGTGGCGCCCGGTGCAGGTGTAATAAGCCATTTGGCTGCTTTATGATAGCAATCCTCAGCCCTCGCTGTTCATGTCCGAGGTCAACGCTAAGCAGCCATCTAATCTCTCCCAATCCCCCTCAATCTCACAGCTTTCATTAGTGCACCACTTGATCAATCTGCAGCACAGCAAGAGCAGACAAGAGCCGTTTTTAGATTAAAGCACATAACCCTAATGCCTTCTCAGATCATTGTTGTTTGCAGGTTTCCTTCGCGTCTAATTCAATTTGCATTTAATACAAATTTGGATGAGCACGGGGAGCTCGAGCAGAGGTAACAATTAAAATAGCCTTGAGAGATTGTCAAGACAGCCAATTAATGTTGTTAGTTTTTACGCCTTTGCTTCTTCTTTTAATCCGCGCTGTGATGGCGGCGACAAAAGCTCAACATCTGCCGCTGTTTACAGTGCAGCACGATAGAAGGACAATGTGACGCAAGACTGCTTGTGTGCTTGCTTTATCAATTGTGATTTATTGTGACACAGAATGGAATTGATGCTTAAAAAATGCCAGATTTATTTGAAAAGACAATGGAGGAAATAGGAAAAAAGGCTATACTTTATCAAAGGATTAAGCCATTAAATTGAAAACGGTATCCTATCCTATTTCAAACAATGGCCTAGGACAATATCAAAAGCGCACCTGAATATTAAAAACATATACTGGAAACATTAGACAAAACGCTCTCCTTTTTTAACCACTAATTGCTGAGGCTCTTTAGAGGAATGCTGTGGGTTTCATCCGCCAAATGCCAGGTCTGGCATGGCTCCTGTGTACAATAGGGCATTTCAAACATACCCAGCCCCTTATATTATTCACGTCTTTCGTAATCGGGAGCACTAGAAGGGAACAGAAGCAAAGGGGAGCTTTTTATCCCCAAATAAAAGGCCACTTAGGCAGATCGTTCTCCCCAGACTCTTCAGCTTTGCTCTTTTTTTACTGGAACCACATGAAGGAATTTGAGGAAGAGGGCAAAACATTCTAATTAAGGATACCTTTTATACAAGCTCCTCTATTTCAGCCCATTTCTGCTGATCCCCTCCTGCCTTCTTCTGCCCTGCATCTCTGTCTTTTTGGCTTTCTTATCATCCATCATAGTAAGCCCAAAGGTGCCCATTGCAGTTACAGTAGCTCGTCGGTTCCCTCTTTATGCCTTTTGAAATCACTGAGTTACCGGCGCTTTGATGTTACTTTCACATAGACACCAAGCATAACTTTGAAGCCCCGACCTAGATATGGATAAGAATGTCAAATTACCACAGCAATCCAGCATTCCCACTCAAATTCCTGTTTGCAAACACGAGCGTGTGTCATTAACATGCAGTTTGATTGAAGTGGTTGATATTTATTTCTTTATTTCCCATTTCAATGGGGGTTTTGAAGAATCAGCAATATTTGTTTTCCAAAGTGATGGGAAGAGGGTTGTGTTTGACTTTGTTCTATTTCGAGGGTCGGCTGCTGGAGGGTTTTCTGCAAGTGGCAGAGTATTCATTATTTAGATGGCACTAGCAGGAAAGGGGAGGGTTTCGTAAACCACTTGACGGTGACATGCGCGAGTCTATCTGAGAGGATGCTTTAGAAAAAGTTTCCAAAAATGGTTCTCCTCCTGAAAGAGCACTTGTGGCTAAGATGGCAGCGGGCTCTAACTGAAGCCTGGCGACTGGTTGGAGTTAATGGATAAATGTGAGTCATCAGCGTATTTGCAAGTCATGAACTGTTCAGTCGGAGGGTTTATGATCCATGTACGACGTGCGGATGAGTTTTAAATACACATTTTCTGCTCTGTAAGGTAAAGAAGCTGTCGAAGGAGATGCATGAGTGTCTGGGGGAAGTTTGTATTTGCATTTCTACCTGAGCAGATTCTACCAGAGCAGAATGCTATACAATATGGATATTTAAAGGTAAGAAACATTTGAAAGAACAAGGATAATTCTTCAGGCCCCTCCCAAAACATTTATATGAATTCAGGTTTGTGAAATGATCTAGTATGAAAGCATGTTCGTTGGTTTTATCACTTGAGTTAATAATCATCATCATTATCGTCATATAGAGCCCCAAGAACAGCAAGAAGCTAATGATCCTTGAGGCCACATAATTGGCCCAAAATGCTGATGATGCGTTTCCCCATTTCATTACCTTTTAATGTTGATGATTAATGAATACCACAAAATTAAATGTATTAAACATATAATTATTACCCTCATCAAGCAGGTTATGTTCAGAGATTGCAATATAATTTTCAACAGAAAAGGAATACATGAGTAAATCTCGGTGGTGTTTGGGAAAACCATCTGGTATTTCCGAAAATTGCAGAATTTGAAGAACACACTTGTCTTGATCTTGCTCGCAACTTAAATTTAAATTCAATTTGGAACTCCAAATACAGATGCTGTAGTGATGGGCTGATAAAGCTTCATGAAGCAGTGTCATGTTGTTTTTGACGTCAGTAGGTGGCACCATAAGCTTAAAAACAATGTTTTATTAGAACAGTTTTTTAAAAACAAAGGAAAATAGTGCATAGACCACCATCTAGTGGACTCTGAAAATAATGACACTTCTTCATGAAGCATACCATAAATAATGGGGCTAAACAAACCCTAATTATTGGTATTTAGTCTTTCTGTGTATTGTATGTTGGATGTTTTTTAACTTAAATGTGGCCATGGCTACACCTTCAGAGATTACTGCCTCAAAACCCTGGAGTAGCTCAGTCATCTGTAAGAGACTTAAACTGAAGGTTCTTTGGATTCGAGAAAAAACGCTGTAGACTTCTTTGAAGGCTTTTCATTGGGGCACAGTACGATTAGCTGTAATGACCTGGTCTAGTCTGGGGGTGTCTCAGCATCTCTAGCCAGACACTGAAACACCCACATGTCAGAGTCCAATAATCAGTTAGTATAAATGTACGCGCTTTGTCTTGCACAAATGTATCAAAACGGCAAGGAGGTGGAGTACAAGGGGAAGAAGAGTGAGGGAGCACAAAGATTCTGAAATGTCCTTGGCCGTTCTAGTCATTTTGCCAGTGTGGTGCCATATCAGCCCCCCGCCACACTCTCCCAACACAATAGTAGCATCTCTATCTGCTAGAGTGTTTACCCTGACAGTTTTCAGCTTGGACGCAGAGTGTGTCCCGCCACTGTGATTAATGCACTGCCATGACGCCACGGTGGAGGATGTCTCTCTGCGGTCCAGCCCCCCCTCCGTCCCCCGTGCCCCTCCCCGAAATTCCTCTAATGTGACTCGACTACTAAGAGATTGATAGTGATCATTACGCTGCATTTCAAAGAGTAATGTCACTTCCCAGGACGATCCAGACAATTTATAATCCTGCGACTGCGGCGGGTTCATAAGAGCAGATGCCACGCACGCTGGTAATGTACGTACCTCTGGTGAGCCAAACAAACGCCCGCATATGGATTCAAAAATGAGTCACCCAAGTGACTCTGAAATGACAAACATTTTCAGCACATCCTTTTTATATAGAAGCAATATAAAATATGTTTTTTAATAACTGTTTTGTACCGTGTTTGAGGGAACCGTATTGTCACAACATGTAGGATTTTGATGAAGGGAATCCGAGTCACTAGAAAACCTGGTTCACAATGTAAACAGATATATTGTGGATCATCACCCGGGAGTCTTGTCCTTAGGATAACACTGGTAGTATCATCATAACAGGCGACCATCACCAGCTCACTGTTTCCATTTTTGTTTGAACAGGTCACCCTTTTGTTTCCCCTCACTTGTAGACCTCACTACCATGTGGCTTTGTTTATCCGCATGTGTTTAGCCTCTGGCCTCAATCTTCTTGGGGAGAGAAAGGTTTAGCATTTAAATTGGTTGAGCCACCACACATTTGCCCAACCTGTTTCTTAAAGCATTGCATTGACAAAACGCAGACGCTAATCCCTGCGGGCGTACAACCTTATCTGACTTAACACCCGACAATGAGACTCAATTGTCACTCAGGGACGCAAAGACCTTTGGTAAATGAGTCACGCTAACGTCATTGACCTCCGTTGAACAGTTATACAGTAACCAAGGGATCCCTAGCCACAGGTATGATTTATTATTTTCCCCTTTTTCACGAGTCGTCTCGTTGCAGAAGCTGCTCTGATATGGCTGTAGAGCCTCACTCTTTTACCATAATATACCACCTTTTCCAAATCTGTTTATTGTAAAATAGCAGGATCCAGATGAAACAAATATTCTGATAATTTCATTCATATTTGATAATCCATTTTTGCATTATTTTGGTAAATATTTTGAGATAGTTATTTGCATTATTTTATTTTTTGGAGGACATGCCTTTTTAAATGTTCTTAACCCTTGTGTTAGAGCCTTGACCAAGAGGCTCGAAAACACATGTGTTTTTACTTTCTCTTGTGTTACCTTTGGGTCAAGGTGAACGACCTGTACCACTGCATATGAGTGATGGTCAGATGAAGCTTCATGAAGCAGTTTCATTGGACTTCAGAGTCCACTAGATGGCGGTCTCTGCACAGCATTTTCCTGTAATGAAACATCACATCATCTTTAAACTGTTAGCGCCACCTACTGACCTCTAAACAACATGACACTGCTTCATGAAGCTTCTTCAGACCATCACCACTGCATATGTATTTCTGGAAGTCAGGGAGGTCGTTCACCTTGACCCATAGATAACACACGGGTTTACTGACAAACAATACTAAACATTATCCAGGTCGAAATGAGAACTAAATATTAAGAAAATTGAGAACATAATGATTATACTACAGTTCTCGGTGCTGCACAAGTTGCTGCTGTTAGCGGTCAAATACATTTTGACAACTGTAAGTCCTTGACGTCCATCACCATCAGAAGACACCATGTTAGCATATTAGATCTCCTCCTAATCCCAGAATCTTCCGACTGCATTTCTCCTCTGCTTAGACTCCTTCAGGGTTCACTCTTGCAATTGTTTACTCAGCTTTATGAGACAGTTGGTCAATAAAGTTGCCTATATGAATATGTAGGATACAAAGAAGCTACACCTGAAAGAGGGGGGTGCGCTTCCCGACTAAATCATAGGGATTACGTTATTGACACGTCTTGAATAAACATCCAGACGAGGTCACCACTCACTGTCTGTTTGCACATCGCCTGTTGCGGTGATGATTCAACCAGATCATATCACAAACCAGGATAATGAAATTGCGAGGACAAATTCTGTTAATTCAATGTCAAACATCAGACGCTGATGTGTCTCTTTTTTGTGGCTAAAAGTGCGAGATAGGAAGCGCTGGTGTGATTAGCGCCTCTGTTTGATTGTGTCCGGCAGAGATTGTGATTGAAGTGGGCTCTGAAGTGTGTCTGTTGACTATCTGGAGTATGTTTGTCTGGCATTTGTTGTCTTCCACATCTTTTTCAGCTGCTTTAAATTACCGAGACACTTTCGGAAGCTGCTTGAGTTGTCATGTTTGAAGTCAGCCTTTGCATCTTAAAGCAAGGGCGGACAGAAAAGGTTAAACAAAACAACAACAAATCAGCTAAAAAGACAATGTAGATTTGTTTTCTTTATTAAGCCGTCATGTTCAGGGGAGAAACAACCAGATGCTAATGTGTTGGGCTGGATTTCGATCGAAAAATATTCAATACCAGCGTCCTTCACTTTGATACCGGTGCCTGAAGGATACAATTTTGGATACCAATTTCATAAGATCAATTTTAGCAAAAAGAAAATAACATTACAAACAGTACTTATCTTCTGCTTCATTTTTAGTTCATGTCCACTCCAAGCTGTTTTCTTCCATGAAAAATGAATAACCATTTGCTTACAAGTGACTGATCAATCTGATGCACTGCCTTTGTCAATAATCAGTTTTTCTTAAAAAACTGTGTGGTTAAAGAAACTTGGCACCAAAAGACAAAGCATTTTTCGATACTCGGTAATACAGATGCATTTCGATCTCTGCCACAAAAGTACAGAAGTTCGATGCCCAGCCCTACTAATGTGGTTATGTGATGGAAAATAAAGGTCAAATGATGTAAAAACAAGTCAGTTCGGAGGATGGTAAATAGAGATGTGCGACTCGCTTTACAGATCTGACACCTAACAAATGATAATTCTGATCCCTGCACGATGCCCTCTGAATAATAAGACATATTGAAAAGTGAATTCAAACATTGAATTCGATGGATAGGCTGCTCTACATGGTTAAGACATGATATTCAATGGCCACATTTGAGCGTGGGCTTTTTCAAACGCACATTTTGGAACTTTAGGTGAGGGGTTGGCAATTTAATATCCTAAGGGGAGTCATTACATACCATGACTCAGGCGAGAGGCCGTCAAAGCAAAGAACCAGATGCAAGAAAATAATATGTCATAATATGATGAGACAACTTGAAAACCATTTAAATAATGAAAATGAACAGAAAAGTGTGGTCAAAGTGTATAATTATTGAATGTGTGTCTATCAAAGTACATTTTCATTTCAAGGTAAAAACGAAGTATTTTAATTTATTAAAGTACTTCAACTGGTTAATTTTGTATGACTTAAATTATTTAACTAAACATTAAATATAAATGTTAACAGATGTTCGGATTAAAAGCACAAAATAACAAATAGAATAAAAGACAGTAAAAAAAAAGCTAAAATTAAAATAGTATTAAACTTCAAAAACATCTTCATTATAATTTGTATAGTTTCAATCCTTATGCCGTCCATATACAGGCATAAGGCAACATTTGGCCCCCAGGCCACAAGACTGAAGGCACAAGTTTGTTTCTCTGTTTGAAAGACATGGAACCTAATATCCCCTCGCAGATAGACACCCGGGTGGAGAAGAATTAGTAGATGTCAGACATGTGTTCCTCCCATCACAAGTGCAGACACAAGAGCAACACAAGGTGAAATATGTAATCGTAGGAGCACACATACAGTCCTGAGAGTATATCATGAGCCGCAACATGATACAGGGAATGACTCCTTGGTGACAACTGTGGCTTTGCTTCATCATTAATATGTCTCGCTACATAATCTGATAGCGAGTTCAAAGAAAATAAAGCATATTCATAAAACATTTGTCTAGAAACTTTGCCAGCTGCTGCCTTTTTTTTCTCACAAACTGTCAACTTATGGTTTGACTAAGCCATATGCTGCCTGCTGCCATCTTTTCTCTCAGATTTCCCTTCTCACTTTCCTTTGTCAGTCTCGTCTTGGCATTTTACGATCTTAATTCTGATGGATATGTTCCAGCGTGAAATGACTCACCCGGGTGTGAACGTGGACCAGTACGAAGGCTGCCATTTGGCGAGAGGGAGGAGAGGCGCTGATGCTTGCGTGTCGGTGATGCACCTCCCTTTATCTAATTGGGGTGAAGCAAACGTGATTAGGCCTCGATCCGAAGGACAATCAGCATCTCTTCCGGCAGAGGCGTCTACGGGCCGTGAGCGTCCTGCCGCCCGTGGAGTGAGACGACTGTGGCGAGGTGCTGTCTCGACAGAAATTGGTAACCACAAACGTGAATGATTACAACAAGTGACAAATGACTTCCTCCTTTTTTTATCAGAGCATTTTTGCAGCGCTGGTCGCTTTATGGGTGAGTGAGTTATGATGAGATATTTAACTGTGAGCCGTACACAGAATGCTTAAACTCACCAGCCAATACTGTATTGTGTCTGAGTTCTATTATTAAACTTACTTAACCTTACTTATTTAATGTAGTGAGTAAAAAGGAGCGACTAAAAAATTGACCATCATTTCCAGACACGATTTTTTTTGTACCCTATGCTTTGAACCCTAGGGTTTATACAATGATCCTGGTATTCTGCATTTCTACTGGCCAACTTTGTCCATTAGGTAGTGATGGTTTGATGAAGCTTCATGAAGTAGTGTCATTATTTTGAGAATCCACTAGATGGCGGTCTCTGCATTACTTCACGTAAACTTGGTATTAATGACTTAATGGTGGAGTCTTTGGAGATGGCAGCGTAAAAAAAATGGCTTGATGCAAAAAGATGACAAAATGTCGAAAAGACATTTAATAAAAAAAGGAAAAAACATGTTTAATTGTTAAATCTCTCTCTGTTGAAATCTGGACACATGCAGTGTAGAGACAGGTGCGGCTTAAATATGCAACCTATTTTTGTTTGTTTTAAATTGAGTAAAAAAGGCTTATATTCAGTCCAGAAATCATGATATATGTAGCTGTTACAATGTGTTGGTTGCTGATAAAACAGCATGCATGATGTGTAGTGTTACATATTGCCTCATTCATGCTGTTAATCCCTCCTGATCAATATCCATTTTCCATTTGTCCCGTCATTGGGTCCTGTAGGTTTTCTTTTGCATTGATCTCAGCAAGATTTCTATCTGCCTTGCTTTGCTTTTCTTGCAATCAATCTATAAAGTTGTATATAGCAAAGCAAAACCTTTATTATCACTATGGTGTTTCTTTGTCTATTATCTGACGACAATCTCCATGAAATGAAACTTCGAACGATATTGTGCCGGACAAAGGATGAAACATTTGAACCTTCAGGCAGAAGCCTTTGTGTTGCACAGCTTTTGTTATTCACAGTTTTGAAGAATTTCTCAAAGATTAAATGTGTAAAAAACAACAACAACATGAACCTTGGTGGCTGTTGTTTAAGTGTCCTTCTTATTGCCCTTATTTGAAACTTTTTCTCAAAATCTTTCAAAGTAGAAAACAACTTTAACATCAGCTATTGGGGTACATCTTTTTTCCTCACAGCTAAATAAATATATTTTCTCCATCATAAAACAATGTTGAGTTATCCATTAAAATAAAGTCTGATGTATTAATCAAATGTTTAATGCTTTTTATTTTGTTTTACTGCTGAACAGTGATGGAGCATTAGACGAACAAAAGAGTGAAATATAACTTCATAAACGGCTCATCTTATCCCCATACACTCGTCTATGTGAAGATGCCAGTTTGTTAAATGCTTTCTGATTGACTAATGCGAGGAGCTCTGGTGGTATAGAAAAACATCATTTCAACTCTTTCAGTGAAATATGACAAACTCATGATGTTGCAGCAAGCAAGGCACCGAATTTGCCGCTGTCGAGATGCGGAGGCGTGTGAGAGGCGCTAATTGATGCTTGTTGTGTCATGAAACATGAGTTGCATATAGTTTGCAAGTACTGCAGTTAAAGTGCACACACACACACACACTCCCAGCGGTCTTATTAAGGAGGTAAAAGAATACACACGGAGGAGTAAAAGTTGTCAAGTGTTGCATATTGACCCGGTCTTTCCACATGTGCCACGCTAAACTTTAGTTAGTTTAAACCCTGCAAATTTTTGAATATAGTGATAATTCTGACTCGCTCTAGGAGATAACTCACATTTCCTTAAAACTCTACACTGGCTGCCAGTTTCTTTCAGGATCAACTTTAAAATTCTGGTTTTTACTTCAAGATCTATTCATGGTCAGGCTCCTCCTTACATCACTGATCTGATCCAGCCTTACACCCCAGCTCGGGCTCTGAGGTCTGTGGATCAGAATCTACTGATGGTTCCACGCACACGGTTCAGGACCAGAGGATAGAAATCCTTCCAGGCTGTTGCTCCTAGGCTTTGGAACGATCTTCCTCTCCCTCTGTTTTTAATGGATCTGGGTTAGGTTAGGTTAGGTAGAACTTTATTGATCCCTCAGGAGGTCTTGGGAAATTGTTTTTTTCCAATTAGACAAAGCAATACAGCAATTATTCATTAAAATAAAATAAGAGCCAGAACAAAGAGAAATAAAGAGAAAGAACAAGATGATACAAGATGATGATCTACTGACTCCTTCAGGAAACATCTTAAGACATTTTTATTTGTGCAGGCTTTTCCCTGATTTTCTGGAACTCCCTTGTTTGTCTTATGTGTCTTGAACTTTTAAAGTATATATTTTCACTGTGAATTGTTTTTGACAAATATATATTGATGGTCTGACGGGGCTTCATGAAGCAGTGTCATTATTTCCGAGTCCACTAGATGGCAGTCTGTGCACTATTTTCCTCCTTGCTCTGATGAAACATCACATCATTTTTAAACTGATGGCGCCACCTACTGACCTCTAAACAACATGACATTTTTTCATGAGGCTTCATCAGTGCATCACTACAAGTAGATACATTTTGCTCTTCTTTTCAAAAAAGATATTACTTGGCTTCAAGTTGTATAAAGCAGATTTACTTTTTGGTTTTGTTGAAGACATTTTAGACAGTTTTGTGTGAAACCGCATCATGTTATCGTTGAATAACTACTGAAGGAAAGGAGGCACTTATTTGTCGACCTGTCAACTCATTTTTAGTCTCATGTAGTTTAATGTCATGTTTGATTTTTTTTTTTAAACTTCACAGACATCGAGAGACAATTGGGAGTCCATTATTCAGGCGAAAGTTTATTAGAACACTTTACATGTCCTCATCAAATCCATTTAACAATAATGAATGCATTTGCAGCCATTAGTCTAAATGATCTTTTTTGCCACTTATGCTATTAGCCGCAGTAAAAAATCCATTTCACATAAGATATATTTGGTGTTGCCTTCAGATGACATTTCAGTGTCTCGCACTATGAAAACATTTGTAGCGGATGAACTTTTGACCCCCCCCCCCACCCTCCTTTTGTCGGAGAATTTCAATAATTAAGCCAGTCAACTGTAGCAAACAGTTATCATCACGCTGTGTGTCTGAGTGATGAAGTTGTTCTCCGCGGTCTCATTCATTTTCATAAATATTCAGGCTTTAATTTATCACTCGGTGTTGGAAAACGCCGCAGGTTTTATGACGCTCACTCCCAGGCAGATGCAAACAGCCAAACCTGGCCTCTCTCCTTTCGCTTCGGCTCTGACAGACACCATTTGGAAAGAGAGATGTTGTCACTGGGCCATCAGGTAAGGTTCGGGTTTTCAACTATATTATCAGAATGGAGCTGGACCCTGAAAGAAAAGAAGGGAGCGGGTGATTATCGTAGATCATGGAAGGAGTGTGGAGCTGGAGGTGATGCACACCACAAAAAACCAGACGCTCCTTTCATACGTCAAAAAAGAGAAACAATGATCTTCTAGCTGTCATATATATTTGTAAGGTCAAATTGCATCATCTGCAATGCTTTTGTTTACCTACTTTATTCTGTAAGTATTTTTGGAACAGATCAGCGTTTAGCTCCTTTTTTCACAAATTGAAAGAGGCTTACAGAAAGAAAAAAAAATCCTCAACATTTGATGCTTCTGCCCATCAGGCCTTGAGCCTCATGAGGCACTCCAGTATATGTTGGCTCAAAGTCCTCCTGATAACACTGATGGCCAGACACCAGCATCTTAGTCCCTTTGTCATGGCAAAAAGCCTGGACTGACCTCAGTAGGGACTAGTGCTGGATGCATGGGGACAAAACAGAATCTCTAGCCAATGTACTGGTACTCACGATTATACTTTTCTCTCAAGTTAGTAAGTTTGAATTGGGTTCAACTCAAGATATGACCAATTTAAATTATACATTTTTATTTTATTTGCCCAAGCCCCAGAGAACCTGAATAATCTAAGGTAGCATACATCCATATTCATCGTACCCTTTCTATGCAAATACAGTGAGAGTTTTTTTCTGATGACTGGTTGTGGTACACCTGAGGCTTACATGACTTTTCGGGAGTAGATCACTATGCTTTTACTTGCATTTACAATAGTACAACCTAAGTCATATAAATGAAACCTCTCTATATCAGGACCTACATCTTCCATTCAATCATATTGAAGAAGAGTCAATGGAAATGCAGTCTCGGGTGCTGGTCCGTAAATCATGTAAAGTTCAGGCCTGAAAATGTAAAAAAGTTCAATATATTAGGTTCCTCTGTGTATCACTTGTTCATATGAGGGATTCCACGCCAGCCCACATGGGTATTTAAAATTTGCAAATGCTGACGCTGAAGGAAACCAACCTCGGTAGATGCGCGACATGCCCAACCAAGCAGGACCAATGGATTGCACACATCGATGAGTGATCATGACCGAGACAAACTTGCTCATCAACCTTCTTAAATATAGTCATCACACACCAAGAGTCGTCGAAATAAGAACTAAACTAGAACTACTGTATGTTTACAAACATCTTTAATATGACATATAGTTTAGTAGCAAGTAGTGCCGCTCTCTATCATGCTTGGTCGAGAATACCAGAAGTTACAAACAAGAAACTAAAACTTATTTTTATGGTGATATATCTAGATATTTGGCCAGTACAGACACAGTTAATGTATCATCATGAGTATAAGTAAGAACTCATCCAACCCGATGAGCATAGAATCTGTTATTGCAACACGTTAAAAGTTACACCCTCATCCCAAATGGTAAATAGACAAAAACAACACATTTGACTTTTCAATGGTGCTGATGAGCAGGAAATAGATATATTACATTCAGTGCAAGTCTGTGAATGTAAGTGTTTGCTTTTATTCACATGGTTAGTAAATAGTGTGCATTACCCCGGAGGCAGCTGCACGGATCATTCCTCTTTTGGTGACAAATAACTCTTAAACAAGATGCACTGTTGCTCTCTTACGGCAGCTCTTTGTTATAGCATTTTGACACTTAATGAATATAAAGTGTTCCTCTCCTGGCTTCTAAATGTGTGTGTGTGTGTGTGTTTGAAAGCCGGGCTGCAGTCTAGACTAAGCCTGTGGTTGATAGATTGGTTTTATTTGACTCGCTCTTGCTTTTAGCATATGGATGGAGGATCGGATGAATGTGCTGAAGGAGATGCGGAGGCCATTTAGGTGGTGTGTGACGTCTGCTACCCAGAGTGGTTTGGCGTGAGCTCCGCATGGACAACACCCAGAAAACCACGTCGTGCCTTGTATGTACATCTGGTGTGTTTTAAATCCGTTCTGGCCCTAAAGCTGCTGACAAGCATATTTACAACTTGCTTTGAACACCCGGCATTTAGTAGTGATGGGTCGATGAGGCGTCATGAGACAGCTGATGGTGTGTCATGATACAGTGTCTTTATTTTGCAACTAGATGAGACTCTTTGTTTGATAATAATGTCAAGTTTCAATGAATTAGTAGATTAGAGCCAAATATTATGAAGCAGATAGTGACATATTGTGGCCTTCTATAATGAAGATGCTGTATCATGCAGTGATGGGGCTTCATGATACAGCATCAAACAGCTGATTCTGTGTCTTAATTTTAAAAGGCCACTAGATGGAACTATCTATTATAATATTTGGCTCTGATTTAGAAACTCAAAGAAAATGGGCATCATTTTCAAACCGAGAGTGCCATCTAGTGGTCTTTGAAAAACTAAGAGACTGCATCAGGAGTCAGTGCCAAACAACTGATGCTGCATCACGATACCATCAGCAGTTTCATGACCAACCACTAGCGTTTAACACTGACTATACACTTCAGAACTGTAACACAAGTGATGGTCTGATGAAGCTTCATGAAGCAGTGTCATTATTTTCCGAGTCCACTAGATGGCGGTCTCTGCACTATTTTCCTTTGTTTTGAACAACTGTTCTAATGAAACATCACGTCATTTTTAATGACACTGGTTCATGAAGCTTAGCTAAGGATGAATGGATGAATGTGCCCTGCGACAGAGTGGCGTCCTGTTCAGGGTTTCCCCTGCTTTTCACCCGGAGATGCTGGGACCCAGAACACCCACAATCCCCATAAGAATGAATGAATAAAATGGATGAATGATGTTGAACACGATGGTGTTGCAATGGTTTTTAAAATCAAATTTAACTTGCACTAGAGCGAGCGATGTTTCCTTCCTTCAGGTCATCTTGATGATGCCTGCTTGAGATTGCCAAAGAGGATACATTCAAGAGTTCTGGGCTCAGAGTTGACAGAAATATTAAAGAAGACGTTGCAGCTCACTGGACCTCAGGACAACAAAGGTTCCGCATCTACATCTGGCGTTGGTTGAATCACTGTGATCTTCGCTCCTTTGGCTGCCTTCTCTGTGTTTATTCGCAACGTGCATTTGAACCCTGCGCCAGGCACAGTGCAGCATCGGAACAAGACACCTTTAAATAAGAAGGAATAGTCGATGAGAATCCCTCCTTTGAGGAACCCCACCTCGCTGCCCACACAGCTCACCCTTTACCTGTTTCTTCATTCAACTGATTTGGCAATACTTTAGGCCACCTTCAAACGCTGCCATTTCTTTGAGCGCTTTCTTTTGTGTGTGTTCCCACAATTCCTTCTAAAGCAGCCTCGGGAGAGACTGCAGCGGAGGCTTGCATGAGTCGGACGCCTCCTTGACAACACCTTGGAGGTAAAAAAATCAATGTCTGCCAAACAAAGTGAAATGTTAGGCTGCAGCCGATACATGACAGATGAGGCTCAGCCTGGTATTTTCTGAGGTGAATGAAGACTGGAGCGCAGGCAGACCTGTCTGCTGTTGTCAAGTGAAGCGGCATTAGAGAGATTTTGAAGGACAGCACATCTGACTTTCCGACTGCTTTTATTATTGATTAAACATGCGGCCGGCGTTGGAGGGCCACCCGGAAACGAGAGGAGATGCAGCTCGAAATTAGGAATGACTGCACAGCAGATGAAAGTTTGAAAGGGCAGATCCTCAAATGAATTGCCATCTCGGGTCACTTAACAGACTTTGGCACCAGAGCAGGGTTTTACTAAAGTACAATCTTCCTGATTGCGGTTGATGGGACCTCACAGCACCAAATACAATTTTTTTCTTCTTCGATTAGAGTCACATCCAGTGTTTCTGTCTAGTGATGGAATAATTTGAACCTCTTGACAACCCTTGATCTGCACACAGACACACTCAGAACTACACAACTATTAGTAATAATGATATATTTCAGTTGGTTTGCATATTTAGAATTTTATTTAAAAAATAATATTTTCCCATTAAATGTTAGCATTCTTAGTTTATTTAATTTTAATTTGTTTAAAAAGAACATATATTTCATGTTTTACATTTTGATAGATTTAAGTATATTTTAGTTTAGTTAACTTTAAAAAGATTTTACATTTCATATTTCACCTTTTGATAGATTAAAGTATATTGCAGTTTATTTAATTTTAATTTGTTTTAAAGGAATATATATTTCACATTTGATAGTACAGTATATATTTGTTATACTATAATAGCAAGACTGTAATCATTGTTGATTAATAATTAACATTCATCCATTCATTTTCTAATGCTTATTCCATCATGGGGTCCCTAATTTCCCAACCTCTGTATGTTTTTATGAATGTGAGAGAAAACCATTAGAGAGTACCCGGAGTTTAACCCACGCAACACAGGGAGAACATACAAACTCCACACAGAGAGTGGGCAAGTTGCCTCCTCCCCAACCTGGACGCAAACCTGCAACCTTCTTGCTGTAAAGCAGTCGCGCTTTGCAGTGCGCATCATTATTATTATAAATATAAATGAATACATTTCATACATATTTCATCTCATCAACAGGGTATGATGATCATATTTTTTCCTCTTAATATGATTATGTATTACTTCTATTATTTCTTGCTTCTATTCTTCTTCATAACAATGTTTATCTCCCTCTTTAATTAAACTATTTTTTAATTGATCAATCAATATTTTTTATTTTGGATGCACCTTTAAAGACATTATTGTAAACTTTTCCATCTTATCATTTATATGTATTTTTTTTGGATTGGAGAATGAATTCCCATCATAGAGGCAGTTTGTGTTGGCTTCAGTTTGAATGTAAACTGCCTGACGTTCCACTCCTGATGCCACCAAACAATAGAACTCAGCAGAGCGGGAAACAACTCTAGCCCTTTAGATTTGCTCGCTGCTCGGAACCATGGTAGCGGACATTTTGGCATAATTGGTGATATTTCATCGCTCGACGGCCTAAAACTCTGCTGGTCATTAATCCCGGGCTCGCAGACATGCGGCCCTCGGGGTGGTGCTCAGTCCACTCAGGTGCAGGACGGACGAGCAGCATGGCTAGCTCGGTGCATTAGAGGGAAAACGCTGTTGCTTCCTCATGCATGATTGGTGTTCAAGACTCCAGCTGTGACCTCGGCACAAAGCTGTGGGCACTATCATGTTGCTGATTGAGCATGAACCAAACCTCGGAGGGTACGCAGGTTACATCTCAGTTCCTCCGCCGACAGAGGCTGCCCTGACTTGAAATACACGGAAACATAAGAAAATACGTGCATAGACTTTTCTCATGAGCTTGGATGATGTCTGAATCTCTGTGAGTGTGAGTGTGTGTGTGGCCTTGAATCCAAATATGTTCCTTCCTAACTCAGGTGTATTTTTTTTTATACATCCTGTAGAAATATTTTGTGATTCTGATGCTCGAGGCCTGGTGTGAATTTCAAATTCATGCCTGCACAAAACAAATTTCATAAATATTTCAAACGTAAATCTGCATTGCCTCCCTCTTATTTGTATTATGCCTATCATATTTTCCTGTTTTTTTGTGTTATACTATATATTTGTTCAAATAATAATTGTCTTTTTATGGTATTCTTTTGTTGTCAATTTTTTCACTCAATGGTAGATACAGTATGTTCCCGTCACTAAAGCCGGCAGTCATTTTCATCAATACTGCAAGGTCGTCCTTCCTCTCTTTTATCTCACAAGCAAAGATATTTAATTTTTGTGTACTGCTATGAACCAGGAAGTGTTGTCAGACTCATGGTATTTACATACGATTGTGTAGTTCTTGTTCAAATAATTCTGGCAACAGTTCTGTTTATAGTAGTCAAAATTCAGAAATAATGGGATTAACTAAATGAAAGCCTTTTTAAATAAAAAACCTGTCTTTTAAACTCATCCTTTATGCATTTATAGTTTAGTGTCACGCGAGTGTTCAGGCGACAGGCTTGTGTAACTGTCCTCTAGGAACAGCCATAGAGGTGAGGGGGTCATCACACCCTATTTGCTGCTTCTCTACAGGGCGGCGCCTCCAGCGTTTGTCCATATGTCCTGTCTGTTTATCTGTTAAGTAGAGACGACAACAAAACACACACATTATCTTCTTATTCTAGCTTCAATAGAATCACAAAAATCTCTGCTTGGTATGAGTGTTGTACATTTACAATTATATGTTTTACTTTATTAAATATTGAGTGATCTACAGACCAAAATAAATGTCTACTTGAGGGACCTTTCTCACTTTCTTATTCACTTGAGAAAAGGTTGAAATAAAGAAACGTAATTACTGTGGTCTTCTAATTGCAGTTCCTCCAGTGAAAAAAACAGAATAAATTGGATTAATAAGATTGTATTTTTAATTGTCCACCATTCGCACAGATGACTCAGTTTACACCTTGATTTAGAGTTCAATGGAAAAGATTCATACTGTGTGCAGCAAGATTTTGATTCATGGAAAGTCTCGGCGAAAAAGCCACTGTGCTTTTGTTGCAGTTCCTCCACCGTCGGTGCGCTCTCAGCTGTGCTTCTGCGACTGGACACCCACATGTTGCCATTAAACTTGCTTTCACACTGACGTTTTCTGTCGGATTTGAGCCCAGAGAACCTGCGGAAAAGCTGCCCCGCTGAGTGAGCCAAACAGCCAGACTTGGTCAAACACACGTCCCTGGACTATGGATCAGTTTGAGGCCAACGCATTTCAGTGAGTGCACAAACGTATAGGTAACAAGCAGGAGAGGATTTTTTTCCTAAGAAAAAACAGTTCACAGTTAGACGGGAAGTAGACTGGAAGTCTGTTTCTTTTTTCTTTTAACTAAAGTTTTATTTGTTTTCTTTATCCAACAAAACTGACAGAAACAAAGTAGATGCAAACAATTACAAAACAACAACTAAATAAAAGTAAATATAAATGAAAAGAAAAAATTAAACTGTACATTGAAAAACACATAACATAATGTTTTAATTGATATTACCTACACAAATAGATTAAACATATTTACATTTAGTCATTGAGTCAACGTGAATCCTTGTCAATTTCCCCATTTCTTACAACATCATGTTTTTCTTCCTCCATTTTTAATTTGTGGAGGAGTAATTCCATTTTGTAAGTTCCAGAAGTGATACTTGTCCATTCTTTTAGTGTTGGTGTTTCCTTCTTGTACCAGTTCTTGTTAATGGTTTTCTTAGAAGCCACAAACACATTTTTTACAATGTATGCATCTTCCTTCTGTATAGTAATAGAAGATAAATGACAGAGATACATATATTCCAATGTAAATAGAAAATACTTTTTTTTTTTAATGCACTTCCTCCCAGAATGTAATTATGGTATAAGGGAATGTTCAACATCGATTTCCCTACATTTTGGTCAGCATGATTGGGAAAAAAGCCGAACTGATGTTTTCTTTTGGTTGGTTAAAAAATCAAATTATGTTCTCTACCCATGCAAGGGACGATGTACTCATTTGGGTTTACATACATTTCTGTATTTATCCTCAGTTTTTGTTTATTGGAAGTCAGTTTCATTGATTGTTGAAGGAAAATTTACATTTATTCATCTTCAATAAATATCTCTTCATAGCTCTGTGGTAAGCAGAATATAAATACAATAAAAACAATCTCTCCTCTAATGTGTATTTCCTATGCCATTGTAAAGTGTAGCCGAAAATGATTCAAACCCCCAGGAAATTTTGACTGAAAGTTGCTTTTATTCAACAAGCAAGTTTTCTTTTTGACACAGCCCTTTCCCAAAAGATAAAAAGACCATGTGAAAGAGGCATCATTTTTTTAAAAATAAATATTCCTAAGCTTTTATTTACATTTGAACAAAAGTGGAAAGTCCAAAATTATTCATATCCTTTCCAAACTGTCACAGTAGAAAAAAAAAAAACAAGTTCAATACCATTCCAAACAGTCCAAGCTGTTCTCAAGCTTCCTAATTACCAAGATTCAATGGGAACAAGTACCACGGCTAAAACAAAGGAACTCTCTGAGGAGCTGTGGCTGTTGTGGCACAAGTCAGGGAAGAGCTATCAGGCCGTATCTAAATCTTTTCTAGTTCCAGTAGCAACAGTGCAAAGTATTATTAAACAATATGTATAAAGTAAGTGTATAAAAACATTCTCAGACAGCGTCACACTCATGTCTTCCTCCTCTGGAAGCATGTTCATGGACTTGTTGTTATTAAAACATCTCGTCCCTAAAGGAAACAAAAACAAAGCTCATAATTGTGCGGCTGCCTGTTTAAGCTTTTCAATGAAGAGAAGCCGTTGATATATTCTCTGACAAAACAGCACCAAGAGTGCATTCTCCTGGTTTACCACAGAGAGCCATCGCTTCAGACTCGTGCGGCTCATTATCGATCATTATCTATGATATCTGACAGAAAAAACTACTGACGTGAAGGTGCAGACACTGTAAAGTGTGTTCTGACGGATAAGTACATCCTGCTGCCTTATAGTTAATGCATTAGTACGGGTTCATCATTTATTGATGCCGTGCGCTCTCAATGAACAAACAATACACGGCTTGATAGTTCAACTTGACTTCAAACATCTCTGCTGGTCGCTATGACTGCCCTTCTCGCCGTGTCTGGAGCCCGAGCTGCAGCATGCAGGGCTTGCTTGCTTCCCCAGCGCGCTCTGCTTAGGCCGGGGCTACGAATTGATACCCCACTGATGCATTACTCCGGGCCACAGAGCAGAGCGCGAGACCGGAATAATAATGGCAGGAATCACCGCTCTACTCTCGCTCTTCCGTGTTTCAGGGTAGTCGAAGGCTCGTGCTGGAGAAGTCAATATCCCCAACGGCGGGGGACAGCTATTAATTTCCCCGTAGGGCTACATCAAAACCTGTGTGTGGGGGCATAAGGTAGAAAAAATATGGAAGGAAAAATAAACGTGAGTAGTGCAGTATCATTTGTGTGTTCCAGGTAAAGCAGATAAAGATGATGATAACGATTTTAAAGTAAGGAACTGGTTAAAAATATTTTTACCAAACTGGATGAAAGAAAATAACAAAAACTAAACTATTGATTTAAAAAAAAAAAAAAAAAGGTTTCTGAAAGGGATTTGAGGAAAAAAGAAATGATCAATTCATGGAAGGGAGGAAGAAGTCTGTTTCCCTCCACATTCTGTGTTTCCTCCCTGGAGGAGCCATCAGAAGGTTGGTGGAACGATTGTGAGGCAGGAAGGCTTGGATTGGTAGGTTCTTTTAAGTGATGCCAAATATATATATTTACAGCAACACGATTCATTTTCATGTTAAACCTATCAAGGATATTAATTTTCTTGATTTTCTGGAACTCCTTTTGTGTTATCAGTTTTATCTTGCCCTTTAAAGTATATATTTTATTGAATATTGTTTTGATTGTTTAAGTACTTTGTGACCCTGGTCTGGAAAAACGCTATACAAATAAAAATTACTTACTTACTTACTTACTTATTATTAATTTTTAAACAAGAAAAATTTCACTTCAGTGTTATTTTGAAACATGGTAAAAAGTAACCTTCCTAAAAAGCTGAGCTAATGGCTACGGTGTAAGCAAAGCAACTCTATCCATTCGACATTAACTGTTCTACTCAGAGCATGGGTAGACGACAGTCCAATTACAGTTAGTGGCCGTTGCGGTCGTAGTTGTATTCAATCTTCATCTCTTCAGTCTGCATATATTTCAATTGTCCTTTGTTGTACAAAGGACAATGAGTTCAATTAGCATCACGTCGTCACACATTCTAGATTACTCGTGGGCAGTTGCATTTACTGAGGGGCCAGAATATATACTGGAATGGATGCTAGGGGCTAAAGTAAGAGAGCCTATGAATTCTGAAAGAATTGTGGCAAAACATTTATTTAACTTAGTTTTCTACATTTTCTTTCTTTAGTATTTAAATAAGTTATAGAGTTTAAAGTATGTTTGTATTGTTAGGGTTAGATTTAGGGTTATATAAAGTAAAAGACAATTTTAAATTTTCTTTTCCTTTCTTTTAGCTCTAAATTGGCAGTTATTTTTTTTCTACTTATCTCTCTTGACAACCTTTACTGTTATGCCTTTAAACAGTAAATGAGAAAAAAAGTGTTTCTTTTCCTGTTGCATTGTTGAGGTCACAAGGTTCAGGGAAGGGTTAATAAAATGCCATTTATCATTGTTTCTTTTTAAGAATAAACTCTTCTGTAAGGATGGAATTAAATATCTTAAATTCCTTTTGGTAAACGACTGAATGTTTTTTCGGCGGCAGCCTTCAAAACTCAAGGTTTGGTCTTGAATCCATCAGGCAGTCATCATCGCGACTACACTCCGACGGCAGTGCAAGGCATTCAAGCCGGCAGAGCAATTTGGGAGGGTGAGCGACATCTTGCAGGGTCAGCCGGGTTCAGAAATGGCCAGGAGATGAATTGAAAGCAGTCACTTTCTTTTGGAGCCCAAACACATTTTGAAAACCGACTTGCAACAATGTGGTGAGCAGAAATTTCAAAACAAACCCTCACCTTTTAGCTTCCTCACTTCACACACTATCTTCTACATTTATAACTCTCTCTCTCACCGAGAAAATAATGCACTTGTCATTAATGTCAGATAAGTTTAATGCAGACTTTGTGAATCAAATTAAAATTCCAGAAGCTGAACAAAACCTTTGTAGAGAATAACAACATACAATTATAATATAGCTACATCAGTGATGGGTTGATTAGGCTTTATGAAGCGGTCTCTTGTTGTTTAGAGGTCAGTAGGTGGCTCTTAAATTGATTATTGCCACACCAGGAGGGACATAACCGTACAACAACAATGTAAAGTTTTATTGGAAAGAGTTAATAGTGGATGACACATGCAGAAATCACTTGGTGGTGAAAAGTGTAAACTTTTGGCGTGTTTTGTAGCCCGAAGAATTTAGGGAAAGAATTCATGAAGTAAGTTTTACGGAATCATGAAATAACAAATCGAGATGAACCAAGACACATCATTCTGTGTAAAGAATGAAGTGTTCAGTGTCTTACTGAGATGGATGGATGATGATGAGGAGGAGGAGGAGGAGGAGGAGGAGGCGGAAGAGGAGGAAGAAAGATGCTCTCTCGACAAGATGTCCTGCAGTTCCTTTGTTAGAGAAATTCCAGTTCTAACTGGTCTTTTTTCGACTGGATCCCCAAGTCAGGTGTGTGGCGCAGAGGTGATCGGAACGAAAGACCATTTCACTGATGGAGTTTGTTGGGAGTACCCTGATACAAATGTTTCGAGAAGTCAGTTTATACAGGACGACAGGACGGTGGTACTCGATGAGGCTGCTACACAACTCTGAACAGAAGAATCAGCTGTGAAATAACAAGGGTCTGATGAGTGCGACGTCAAATCCCAGCACAGATGTGTTTTCAATAGACTCCGATTTTATGGTGGTGACGGAAGTGGCAGCTGATGCCAATTGCCCTCAATGTAATGTAGGTTTTGACACAATAGTTGAACGTGTCTCGAGGGTCTTGTATTGGAAGAATGCAGTTCATTGAGTGTCTACTTTAGGCTATAGCTCCAGAAAGACCAAAAGATACAAACACACCCGGGCTAAAAAAAAACATTTTAATGCAATAACCTTTAAGAAAACATATTTAAAGCCTGCTTAGGTCTTATTTCACTTATATCACTATTGAAACATACATTACAGACCGGGTTCTTTGTTTCTAACGTTTCTATTTTATTCATATTCCTAATTAATTTAAAAAATGTCCCAGTAAGTTCAATGATTCCACTGTGGTCCAAATTATTTTATTTATTTTCTCAAAGTTTACTGAAATTGTTTTGCAGTCATGAGGGAAATAACGAAACTAGATCGCTTCACTCTTCGCACTCTTCTTCAATTGAGGTTCTTGCTTTGATGAAAAAAAAAAAAAATATATATATATATATATATATTGTGATGAAATGAGCTCCCTTTTTCCATCAATCTCTAATTTCCGGCGTGTTTCCTCAACCTTGTTGTTATTGTTGCCTTTGTATTTTCTCAGGGAACAGCAGGAAGCTGTTTTGCAGCAAATCTCTGTTGAGCTCTACCTGCACTGCACCGTACAGTAGACAGATGAAGTTCGCAATTAGCCGATGAACACGGTGGAAACATTGAACGCATAAAGAACCAGACATCTCTCTCAGGGGCTGTGCGAGTGCAAAGAGAAAGAAAGTGTTTCACTGGAAGACCAGAAACTTCTCAGTAATCTGAGAAAATGTAATAGAATGATGAAAAACTCTTTGAAAAAAAGGGGGAAAATGAAATATAGGATACATTAAATGCCAGCAGGAGCGTTTCACACACATTTAATCATAGACAGAGCAATTTGGGGTTAAGATAATGGTTTCTGGAGCAGCCACAGAACTTTTGGTCGCAGTCTTATTAAGAACTCTGCTTTATAATCAGATATCAAACCAATTAAAGTTTGCTTTTTGCTTTTTTAGGGTTAGATGTTTTCCCATACTGCTGCTACAGCATTTCCTTCAATTCATATTATAGTTTACTTAGTATACTTTTATACACAGACAAGTTATGTATCTTACTTTTTGATTTCACGTGTGAAGAGAACACTATTTTTAATTGTATCCACTTTAAATGAAAATATAGAAATAATTCTTTCTAAATTCTTATAATTCGAACTAGTTCACGTCACTTGCGTTTCATTGACCTGAGTTTTCAGGTGAGCTCTGACATGGCTGATGCCCCGGGAAATGATAACCAGGCATCACTTTTCCACCCTGACAGCTAGAGGCATCTCTAACTCATATCCTGGAAAAAGAAATTGCACTTATCTGAAATATCAGTGAGACTTTTTGATTGTATTTGCATGACTCCGCCCAAGCCAGGTCGCTGGTGGTGGCAGAGCAGCCCTCACCCCCTGAGCGTGTTTTGTAACTCTGGGTATCATCAATATTTAGGGGCTTCCCAAAATTCAGTTATCCATGTTATAGATTGGTATAGACTAGAACAAAAACAAGTGGCCAAATTTAAGCTATGTATGAACAAAATAAAAGGCAATTAAATAGGACTTTTAATGTGTCACTTCACAATCTTTTCAGATTTTCGTTGGTTGTATAATTAACTGAACTTTTGTTGGTAAAAAGTTAGACCACTTCAGATAAGGCCAAAACACTACCAAGAACCAAGGAGTTTCCAGACCAAGACCTAGACAGGTCAAGTTAAGGTCAAGACTTTTTTCAGAGGTACATGCACAATATACACTTGTCAATACTGTCATACTATACAAAAGTCAACAAAACAAGAGTAACAGAGTTTAAAGCATGAAGTTTCAGTCAATTTAGTTGTTGTACGTTTATCGCAGGGGTTACGTTTCAAGACCACCCTGGAAAAGGGAAGATCCCTGAAGAGTGGAACTATATTTATTTTGGAATTTACGCTCAAACCCCTTTCTCGATCAAGTGAAAAAGATTTCCATAGACCGTCAAAAATAAAACGAGACCAGAACCATACCGTAAGACTTGAAACCTACAAAACAGATGGAAAATTTCAATAAAAATTGACATTCTATTGACAACGTTCATTCATTTAGAGCCTACTTTGATAGTAGATGTACCTACAGAATATAAAACATATAGTCATATTGCTTTGGCTCAGTCAGGGTAACTACAAGCGGAGAATTTAGCAAAATGTACAAGTTCGCACACAAAGCTATTGGCTGGTAGCTTTGAAGGAAGGAAAAAAACTGGTCCACCTCCCAGTGTGACTATAGTTTAGAAAAATGAACTGATCGCGGCGTCCTCATTATTGCGCTGCAGGAAATGTGCCGTCTGTCGCCGAAGTTTTGGAAATGGAACATCTTAACCTTGTGTCAATACAATCTGTCTGGACAAACAAGGAAGCCAAACCTGTCCACACATGATGAATACGGCTAAGTGTTTTGTCAGTGGGCTAATTGTCAAAGCAGCCTTTGAGAAGGAGTGTAATTGCTATGTAATCGGCGAGCTGTCAGAAAGAAGTGCTAAGCAGTCATCATCTGTGTGATGATCTGCCATCTGCAGCAATGTCTGGGGGAGAAACTGGGGGGGGGGTGCGTGAGAGAGACGGAATAACGAATGCACAGCGCATCCTCCCAGCTTTACCTCTTACTGATCATACATTTTAAATGAATGGAAGTCTAGATTTGTATCAAATGTCAGTTGATGAACGTCTGCCGCAATAACACGCCGAGCGATGTCTGCTTCTATACTGCAACGATTATGTAATCCTTGAAATATTGGTTACGTCCTGGTTCGCCTACAGAGAAAACCACTTGAAAGACTTTTTTTTTTCTTCAACGTTTGATCAGATATAGAAGTGAGCGGAGGAGTGGGCCAGACGGGAGCAGGGAAGGTATTCTGGCAGGCACTAAGATGGAATTCTCACAGCTTTTCTTTTCCATTCCACCTCAAAAACACTCTCCTTCTGGAAATTGCCATCTCTCTACGTGGAGTAAATCCCCAAAACTCAACTGAGGCTGGGTTGTTGAAATTGTGCTGGATTTAACCAGGTGCAGCCCTTAGAAACACCTTCAGCGTGTGTTGATATCCGAAGAAATATTTTCTTTGTTAGAGGTCAGAATAAAAAACATGATTCATAAATCAAAAATAAAATACCTAATGATGTTCTAGAAAGGCGCTATATAAATAGACATTATTATTATTAGTATTATTATGTTTATTTTGTATTTAGAGTATAACAAATCGGCTTCTGCATCACCTGCAAGCCATCTTTAAATGAGCCTTCATCCAATCTCATTCTAGCCTGCAGCCTCTCTGGCAGTCGCCCCAGTTACACGTTCACACTCCCACAATCTGCTCCGTCGTCTTTGCCTACATGCGACTCCTTCCAGCCTCCCTCCTTGCACAGACCCCCCGCTGCCTGGTTTTGTTGGTCACAGCAACCAACCTCCTCTTCTGTTCCTGACACTGAATCTGCTTCCCCTCAGTCTGTATGTTCTGACTGCCTGTTGAGCGCCATCACCCACACACCGATCAACTCCTGGTCTCCTGACCATCTGCCCAAAATGACGCTGATTCCCACCTTTTCCCTCCTGTCAGTTAACTTAGCTCAGTTAAAGCTTGAAACTTTTACGCCCTGATCTGGATCTGCAGCGTTTCATTAGTTATTATTAATCGTAAAATTCTGGTTATTCAGTGGAGATCTTAACTGAATGCTAGCTTTATCTTAATTATGATCTGATGAGTGTTTTGACGAATCCATCTCTTGCTTCTTCTAGAAGAAGTGGGAGCCAGTCAAAGCGGACATCCTCTCAATTCCATTAGCAGTTGCATCAGTCTCTTAATGGGCAAAATGGCACAAGACCCTTCATAGTACTTAAACAATGAATATGAAAAGGCTTTCACTAAAGCTCTGCCAGCCTTGGTGAGTGCAAAATGGCTTTTAATTGTGTTCAGACTCAATATTGGAGCATCACAGACTGTGTTCAGACTTAGAAAGGCTTTAATCCAAGAGAGTATTTCAAAGATTCAAACATCACAAAAAGTGTTAGGATACAAAGAACAGTGTGTATTAACAGGATGAATAGAAAAATATCAACTAAGTTTGTGGACAGTGCTCGCTACTGATACTTTTGTGGAGCTTTTAACGACCAAACTAACCCTGGAAATCCACCTAGCTTGAATGAGCAGGTTTCTGCTGCTCAATCCATAAATAAAGAAAAACACGGTGACCTTTCAGGTAAAACACATAATCAAGCGAGATAACAACAAGAGTACAAACTTAGAAATGGATAATTTTCTGTAATCTTTTGATCGCAACACTGCGGATTCACTTGTAATCATCATGTTTTAATGTCGTGTAAGGGTTTAAATATAAATAGATAATTCGTAAAATACTGGTAAAGTGCACCATACACAAATACCATCAATGTTTTTATGCCATGACCAGGAACGACTACAGTTGTTGAGCTTTTCCTGTTTAAATGTTAAAGAAAAATACATTGAATCAATTGAACTTCATAAAAAAACAAAAAGGTGATGGAGAATCAAAGGAATCTGATGACAGATTGGAAATTGACTCTCTGACAAGTTTTTTTTTTTCTATTTCGTAAATGTGTCTTTTTGAGAAAATGAATGGAAGATAAATACGTTGACTGCACTCTTAAATGATATTAAACTTTTGGGGTTAAGAGACCTAGTGTCTGGAGGTGTTTGTCATGCCTGAGAAAAGAATGAACATGGTGTGGTTGTTGTGCTGAAGGGGGGAACTGAGGTGAAGGTCAGCAAGGTCAGCCAATCTTACTAGAGTGAGGGAAGGAATCCGGCCTCTCTCAGAGAGTACCTTAAAGTTCAATGGTTGAATCAGAAGATTACTGGTCTGTCTGCAGTACTGTGTGCTGTACTAAAAAATAAACTCAAAAGTTGGGCAGCTGTTCGGAATGCAACTCTTGGTCAACAAACTTTAAACAAGTAGTTAGAAAACCATCAATTATTTGGTTAAATGTCAGAAACTGATGGCAAAGCGAAATTGTTTCTACTCTGAGCTACTTCTATGAGTTTCCTCCGTATCAATACCCTCGGTCAGAGTCAGAGGTCAGAGATCGGTAATCTGGGCAGCACTCCAATCTAGAGAAACGCACTGACGTGAATCTGAAGTCATGGGATCGCTTCACACTCGACCAGACATTGGACAAGCGGAACTCCGTTTGAACATTGTTTATTTAAATCAAGTGAAAAGTTCATATAAATGAGGACAGTTTATTCAACACCTCAAATGCCTTCTTCATGTTCTTATCAATCTTTGTGATCCGCTGATAGATGCACATATCATTTATTTTCCAGCATCAGAGTCGCACACTCACTTCAACAAACTTTTACAGCTTTAACTTGTGTCTGAGAAGAACTGGACGATGTGGTTGTGAATTTTTGTGATGTCTGAAAATGATTAGATATTATAAAAAAGCAAATGTACCACAATTCTTTGGTTATGAGACTGGAAACATATCCTCCATAGACATTAGTTAGCACATCGTAGTCAACAACTCAACTAAACCCTTTTGATGAGCATTATTGTTTAGGTTTAATTGAAAAAAATAAACATTTATCAAAGCTTTTGACGCAACTCACTTGTAAAATGTTCTTATATTTTTCTATTTAAACATATCCTTCTTGTACGTTGCTTTCATAAGCTTTCATGCTCATGTAAAGTGTGGACCTAGAAACAGAAAGCTGTCAGCTGTACTAGCGTGTAGCCGATTTATTTAACCTTCCGCTAGTGTTCGGTCAAATCTGACTGATTTACATCATTCATAAATATTGTGTTTGCATTTTGTTACCTCCAGGCCTTATGCTGTCCTCCAGTCCAGATTCAATTCAGCCATCACATTAAAAAAATAAAAGCCTCCAGACACACCGCCCCAAAACATTTACAGCAAAAAAAACAACCCATCAACACATAAACAAAAAACACACAACCCCAACATATAAACACATCATGTTGACAGAAACTCACAATCCAAACACATTTGCAGAAATACACCACCCCGAAAAAAAAAAAAAAAACACAACCCCCAACACAGGAACAGAATTACATCACCCCGACACATAAACTGAAACATACCACCCCGACACATAGGCAGAAACGCAACACCCCGACACATTCGAAGAAAAAGACCGACCCGGCACATGAACTGAAACACAACAACCTGGCACATAAACACACCACCCGGACACAAACAGAAACACATCACCCCAAAATATAAACTGAAGCATTCCAGCCTGACACACAAACAGAAACACATCACCCAAATACATAAACTGAAACACATGAACAGAATCACATCACCCTGCAAAACATCCCCACACAGAAAAAGACCACACAACCCAAAAGAAACACAGACACATACATGTGAAAATACAATAAAAAATGCGTGGGTTATTATTGGTATTTGTTTATTTCTTTAGAGCAGTGAAAACGGACCATATTTGACCGGGATGACAAAGGTCGGTGAACATAACAAGAGGTTTAAATCAAATCAAAACGGTGGGAGCTACACTCAGAATGATGTGTCAGTTTGATAATATACATCAGAGTATTGCTATATCAAGTAAACATATGTTGTCACATGGGAAGCAGCTTGAACTCTCAGAGGAACCTCTCGGAGCATGTTTGACAGACCTTGAGTTGGTTTAAGACAAGGAACAACAAAAACAAAGATGCTCACCAGATTGAGATATAAAAACACAGAAGCTTCTTTATGTTCCATTTTATCTTTATAGCAAGCGTCATTAAGGAAAGAACGAGTGTTTGGAATCTGCGTCGGCGTGCAGCATTAATCGCTAATGCCCTCCAAAGCAAGTTGCTGATGGAGATGATGACAAGCTGATGTTGAGGAATTATGCAAAGCAGACATCCGTCTTGATCTGGTTTCAAAGCAAAGCCCCATAAACCGCACAGCTGTTTCATCCGCCTCCCCGGCCACTGAACCTGCACTTGAAAGCCCAGTCAAATTCCCAGAGTGTTTCCCTATTCACGACAATTTCTTAAATGTGTTGTTTATTCACTCACTGTTCGAGCACATGTATACATGTTTGCGCGGCGGCGTCTGATGTAAACCATATTTTATCCCGCCCGGGTTCGGCTGCTTTCATGTCTTTGACTTAAAGTCCTCAAGAAGGGCAGAGTGGATGGGAATCACTCAAGGGTTTTTCATCATAGCCAGACCGTCCTGAGTGTAAAACTGTCAGAAATTGGATTCAAAAACCCACGCCGTCAAATTGGAGACAAGAAAACACGCTGCCTCTAACGCGCTCACGCCCACTGTGGAGAGGCAGCGATGGTGAAATACATGGTAACAAACAAAAGTGAGGGAAGTAAAGCCCAGCGTGGAGCTTTTCAAATCCATTTGACTCATAGCTTTAATAAAGCATGCAATTAAAAATCCTGATTGGTTGTTGGTAGAAAACTCATGCACAAGCCAGAATCATGACCTAAACACTCACCGGGGGGTTTTTAAAGAACCTTCAAAGATGTCCGCATTAATTAAACAGATTTTTGGATGCAGGTATGAAGAAGCAGTTTTTACCGTTCAGTCATTTCTCAGAGGCTTCACTGACCGATCAACTCCTTGTGTACGTGCTTCTAAAGTTGTGTCTTAATGAGACTGCAGGGTGGCCAGAGGAACACGCTTTAATAGAGAGAGGTTTATTTATATCTTTTATACACATCTCTGGTTCCGAGAAAGACAGGAGATGAAGGGATCCTTTCATGGTCAAAGTCAGAGAAAGATTTTTTTTATGAATTCTAACCTGGTCCTGCAAACATAAAAATGCAGAGATGGTTTCAAGATATTCCTGTTTTTTATTTCTAAAACAATAGAAATGTTTTGTGTAAACGTCTTTGGTGCTCCAAGAAACTCATAACAATGTTGTTCCTGATTCGAGACGTGTGGTTCCTTCAGCAAAAGCATTGGTGTGACCTGCTTCCTGTCAACTTAGCAATTCTGCTTGAGCAGTTCCTGTGACTCATACAAGTTTTTAGTCGACTTGGATGATCTGCAAGCTTTTTTTTTTACTTAATATTTCATAATCCTAAAGAAAAAAATGTATAATTTATCAGATTTTCATCTTTACCTATCCACCCCTTAATTATAATATATATAATTCCAAATTATTTGTTTATTTATGGTTTGTTTTCCTGTTGTTTTCATTTTCTGTTGGGTTGTTTCTTTCCTTTAATCGAAATATTACATTTATTTTTCATCGATTTAAGAGGAAACGTTTTTTCCAAGTTATTACCTCGTCCAGGTGGTGACAGATCAACGCTAATTGCTAATAATTGATTGATGATGCTTGTTGGCACAGATGTCGATTTTTGTCCGGTATATCCTCTCAGATCCAGGAGTAGATTTAAGACTTCTTATAATAGGTTCATTGATTCATTGGCTGTAAACTAGCAACCATGTAGGTCATAAAGAAATATTCATTTTATATATTTTTTTACATCAAAAACAGATGTCTTTTAGGAATCAATAATGTCACCGATATGGATAACCTCTTGTTTAACAATTTTCAAAGAGTGCGAGGGCCCTCGGGTGTAGTTCTGCCTAAATCTTTCTCGTGTTGCTTCCCCGTCTGAGCCAGAAACAAAAGTGAATTGCTGTCTCACCTCATTTTATTGCAGACTGCACCACATCATTTCAAGTGGAAGGTCTTATTTATACCCCAAAGCCTTTGTCTGCGTTCTCTTTTATTTTATTTTTTCTGTAAAAGTACACATACGGGTTTGAATTCATCTCATGGGGTTTAGCGTCTCCTTAGTCCATTGTGGGATTATGCCGTGAGATTTGCTGCATGTCAAATCCAAAGCCTTTGAAGGTTTTAACGGTATTTTTTTACCGACACTCTGATGCTCGGCATGTATTTTTTTTTTACTTTTGTGACATATTGATTTTGAACATAACTTTCCACCCTTTAACACGCCAACACAAGAGGTGTGTTGAATCTGTTGTCGTGAGGATTAGACTGATTGATCTGTTTTTAGACGCTTTTGTTGGATTCCCCAGACATTATGTCCAACATTCACAAGTCTATTGAATTCTTCAAGACAAGGTCTATAATAAGTGACTGAGCAGTAGATACATAGAGGTTATCTCTGACAGCCCTAGTTTCACTCACCAGTCCTTTAAACGTTATATGTTCTATCTTGTGTTTGTGCTGCCGTAGATACCTGAGACAAATGTCAACAATAACTACTGGTGTTATCTTTCCTTTTATAACATATTCCCTTCATCAAACCAAAACTATTCATTTTAATGATTATTTGTGTTCCAGATATACAATTTAGAATTCAAGGTATAAAATCCAATAGTTCGAAGTAGGTACATATGTTTTCTTTTATCTCTGCCATATTAGCCTTTAAAAAAACTATACCATAGATTTAATATATTTAATATATTGATGTGCATTTTGTCACAGTTAAAATTTACATTTTTGGATGAGTTTTCTTCATTTTTTTTTTTATTGTTATCACGTTGATCTTAGAAACACTTGCAAATAGAAACAGGAAATAGCAAAGAAAAAAGTAGAATTATTAACGAGAAAGATTTAGACCAAAAAAATTATTGACTAAAATATTGTAATCTGGTTTCATATGTTTTCATTTTATTTTCATTTTATGTAAGAACATTAATATAAATAAAAAAAGAACAATGGATGAATAATTTAGATATAATACAAGTTATTTATATTATTAGAAGGTTGTTTTTTTCCAATAACCTCCTAATTTTATTTTAGGTACGGAACTAACAAAGAAATTGAGAAAATAAACTAAATAAAAAGTAATATTTTGAGTTAAATTCGTAATAAGATGCAACATTTATTTTTAGTACCATATTTTGACTCATCATGAAGGCCAGTCAAACTAAGGGCTGCACCTGCCCAGGCTGGCGTTAGATTCTAGTGTAACGACAAACTAAATGTGCAATACAATAAAACCGGCGTTTTACTGATGAGATGTGAGCACCGACTGTTAGTTCAGGCCTTGAACTTACAATCAAGCCTTGAATGTAAAGTAGTTTTCATATCGTTGAACACACTCATAAAGCGTTTTCGTCTGACTTTGATACACCTCCTGATCACGAACGTACTCCTTCCTTTATTTTTGGAAGTCACTTAAGCTGCTGCTGCTTCATTTCCGTACATAAATTATTGATCCGGGGGTGAGTGTGTGCTGATGAAACATGCTTGTGTTCCTGGAGGCTGCAGCCGGCTTCAACATGAAATAAGACCCGGAGGTGAACGAGGACCAGTCGGGGCTGGAAGATAATCCACATTTCTATTAGTCTACTTAGCACTTTTCTAATAAAGCTGGCAGTCTAGCCGGGAAGATGAGTGTGGTGTCTTGTAATCGTTCTAGCCAAGTCATAGCAGAGCATGATCTCATGGTCTCCTTGTGTAAGGATTTAGTATTTTCTCCAGAGGTTATCAGGGATTACAGTCTTGCATGCGAAGGGTTAGCAGTGTTTGTCAGACTGACCCAACATTTACAACACATATGTATTACATTTTTTATTCCTGTTTTAATGTTGCGTTTGGACCACTCACTGCAGATATTTGACCTTTTAAAATAAAGACTGAAATATAAATAATTCCATAGGATTATGCACAAAAAAAGAAGATAACAGTGTTGTTTGATTGAGGATTAGAGATGTGCTAGTTCAGATGTTTAATAAACGAACAATGACCTTTAAGTGACTAATCTGCTTTTCTCTTCACTCTGATTTTCGTTTTTGAGCCGGTCTTATCATACTTTGTATTGGTGTTTTTACTACATGTATTAGTAGGTAGGGTTGTTCGAAATGGACCAATAAAATAATAAAAAATAATTCAGATAAAATATAAACTTGTAAAAAATATAATACAATCATATCGGTTATTCAGTTTTTGGAGGTAGTTTTTCACACTGAAAAATGTAAATGTTGTATTAATGACAACGTTTGTATTTGTAGTTTTTTGTGTCAGTGTAAAGTGGGAACCATAATTTGCATAATGGGTTATTTTTTATATTTAGCTGATTAAACTTCTCTTGATTTCTCCTAGAGAGATCAACCATGCTATAGATAAAGAAGGTCACAAAGCTGTTGATGAAAAAATGTTGGAGTATTTCTACAGAAAGCGTCGCTTCTGGAAAGCTTCAGCCCCGGTTTTCAAGGGCCGAGGTCCTTGGCGCTTGGCATTTCAGTCCGACGACGATGCACCTACATCAACATAACTTTACTGTTTTAGCATGTTCACGTTCATCAGAGAACTTCTATGTTAGAGAAATGCTACAAAAACAAATGACTTTCTGATCGAAGCAGGAAATCATTGGGGTTTTCTTAAATATACTTATTTTTCATTAATGTTTAATGTGAACATGGCTTCTACTTCATGTAACTTAAACGAATCAGTAATCAAACGAATGTAGTATTCTACAATCTCAGAGTGTCGGAGTGATCTTCTAGGAAGGCTCTAACACAGAGAGGCGGACATGTTGACTGCAGATGACAGTTGGGCAAACAAAGCGTCATGGAGCTGATTGATTTTCAAAGCTCAGAAGACGGTACACTCGTTGGAATTTCTTAATATAGACATCCACAGCCCAGGATTACCGCACGGCTAGCGCCATCTGTACAGGTCTTAAGGAGGGTTCATTCTGTTATTAGAACTGCCGACTAGAAGCACTCCAGAATAGTAATTCACTCGGCCATAATGACTCATGTTTGCTCCTCATCGCCACATAATACTTTTTCCATCTCCTCGACGATTAAAAAAGAAAGTGTTCCCTCGTAAAAATGATTGTTGCAACCTGCCCCTGCTGAATCTTTATTACTGTATCCTGCAATTAACTCCAAAAAAACGGCGTCGATTTCACTTTTCCTCCCTTGAATATTTCTACTGTGAGTTCTGTCTCCAGTAGTAAAAAATATGTTTTGTACCCTACAGTAATGAAAGAGATTTCAAACGTTTGAGTCGGACAGGATTCAAGGCACACTTTCTCCTGCTTTGTTTTTCGTGCCCAGAAGGACATTGTGAAAAGCCCACAAGGACACAAATTGCTTGGCCATTAAAGGCTCCTCCAAACAACGGGAGGTGTCTTTTAAATTAAGTTACGTCTAGTGACGGCGGAGGTTATTCCGCTCCTCCCTGCATTCACGGACGAGAGAGCAAAAGGTTAAAGCATGCACCAGCGACGTCCTCCACTATTCAAATCTGCCAAATTTAACTCTTAAACAGATTCACGTCTTTGTCAGAAAAAAAAAAAAAAAAAACATCAGCGCAAAGATGCTCGTCTCAGCTTCCTCCATTTTCGGTGAGCATCTGAACCGGCGAGAAAGACGATACCCATTTGGGGCTCATTGGAGCAAATCAGAATTGTCAGCACTGTGGGTTTTTACCTTTTAAACGAGGAAGATGGATAGATAATCACCACATGCCATTCTGGGGGCCAATTACACAGCTTTGTGTGAAATTGGAAAACCTGTTCTCTCTGAGCTCTAATGGATGTTCTGGTCATTAGTTATTTGAGAGTCTTCTCTGGCTGTAATCAAACGTGAAACATTGCGTTAAGCGGCCATAAAAGAACAGCTGCCTCTCTAAGTGACCTTCTGTTTAAGAGAAGCCAACTGTCAGCCGCGTGGTGTTTCGCGACAATTATGTGAGTCACTATAAAGTGGCAGTTATTTCCATGTTTTGTTTCTTTTGCCGTGGTTGCATCGCATTTTAATGTCCTGCTCTTGGTTGTATTTACTTTGTGAGGTCTGTAAGGTGGTTGTCGGAAATCCATCATTAACCGAGGATTCGCCATCTGCACTTCATTAGGGATTTTCCCGGGTGTTCTCGGCGGATGTTAGCCTCGGTTCTCTCATGTTGCAGACACACAGTTTGACATTTCCTCAAGAGGTCTCATGGAAAGAGTGGGAAGAAGTGTCTTTTATTGAGGAGTGACGGGACCCATGTCTATGATAAGTGAAGGGTAGTGTTTGCTGAGTGATTAGATCTTCATTCTGGATTAGGAGGGTCTTGTTTGGTAAAAAAACATGTATTTCTATTTGGATCCTGTGGGATTAACATCCTGATTTGTGAAAAAATAATTGTTTTCCATCCCACTTTTTTAATATTTATTCTCAAACCATCTGATCCCGAGGGGAATGTTCTATAAATGATGTCCGGAAAAATCTATCTGGCTCAACATCTGTCCATAATCCCTGAGTCTTTTTAAGCTTCTAATTGAATCCTTTTATTCTCCTCTTGTTTTATTTGTTTTTATATTTTTGTGACCACGTGTTCGGTTGTTTTTTTAAGAAACAAAAGAATGTAATCTGTTGTTGAAATGTTTATTCGAGCGAACGTCTAAATCCTGCTCCGTCTTTCCTCAGGCGACTGTCTGTCCGGTCAGCAAGGACCGCCCCCTCTGCCGCCGGCCCCGCCCCCTCACAAGCAGCATCCCTCCATCACGTCCCTGAGCCGAGGCTCGCTGGCCAATCAGAGGGGCCCGAGTCCGCCGCCCTCAGCCGGCCTGGCGGCCGACTTGCAGAGCACGGCGGAATGCGTCCAGCTGCAGGACAGCTGGGTCCTGGGCAGCAATGTGGCCCTGGAGAGCCGGTGAGTGACCCATGCTAACCTGCCGAACATCCCCGCTCTCATGGTCAAATCGCTCAGCCCTTCCTCACTGACTTGGAAAAATTAATGATGTGAATGTTCAGAGTTCTTCGGCACAGCCTGCAGTCAACTTCAATCTGAAAAAGTTTTATTTAAGTAGAGAAGGGTTCTTGATCTTGTCTACTTTCAGTTTTGAAATTGACTTGACTTCACTCTATTATCCAGCTAATGTTTGCCATTTTTATAGAAGCTAGATGTGGTTCCACTTGCCGACACTTTTCCTATGTCTGTATTAAAGTGAAAGATTAAAATGTAATTTGTTTTTGTCAACTCAGGGTTGGGAGAATTTTTTAGAGTAATGTGTGCCTTTTGGAATCTACAAAGAGGTTCCATATGTTCATAAAACCGCCGTGAACGAGACTCACTTTTCCTCGTCCAAAAAGACACACCGAAAACAGCTCCCAGTGCCTCAGTTCACGGCTCTGTCGGTGTGAGTGTGCATGATGTGGGATAAACCCTCAGAGACCAGGAGCTTCTGCTACTAAAATGCTTAAAGATGGATTTTTTTTCGCCTTCAATAAGAGAGGGAAATAACAGTATGAGATATTTGGATGTTATTTTTTGTCTTTTGGGACGAAGAAAATTGAACCCAGCTCACAACCGTTACTTGGACAAAGATTTTTACCTGTAATTTTAAAAAACAGAATACATCACACTAGTCTCCCAACCCTAACTATAACTAAAAAGGAGGGATTAGGGATTTCAGGGCAATAATCACAATACTATACTTGACCGAAACATGTAATTATATTGCCATAATTTGATCATTATTATAAAAAAATAATATCAATTAAACTGTGCAAATAAATTTGGTAAAATGATCCCTTCAATTATCGATTTCATCGCAAAAATAATGTTGTGTTAAACTGTTTTAAACATCAAGTGTTCTCTTTAGTACACTTGGACCACCATCACCAGCAGCTTCTCGTCTCTTTTTTTGTGACTTTAAAATATCTCCCAAAGAACATTTTTAAGAAAAAAGGAAAATCTTCAGCTGATTTTTTTAAGTTGATAAAAAAGTCCTCCAAAAATGTTGCAGAGATGACATTTACACTCCCCAAAATCGAGACAAAGGTCAAGTTCACTGCAGCGTCAGAATATTGTGCCAAGTGTGTACTTGCTATTCATTCTTACAGAAAGGTTCTCAGTGAAGTTTGCTAAGCTTTCATTTGCCTTGATATAGAGACCCATCAAAAAATCTGTTTCACTTTGTCAGATTTTTACCGTGTGTATTTCAAAAACTCGAATCAAAGAACTATATGAGATTCCATTTAAACTTAAGACAGCTCTGACATATACATATTCTAGTTTATCACATTATCCTAATGTGTAAAAGTAAAAGTCCTCTTTTTACGACAACATAGTTAATGAAAGCAGAAAATGGTAGTAGACAAGTGAGGAATGATATTAATAGGCCACATCTCAGGTGAGCATTGGTTGTAAGTTATGAAGTTAAGTTTGATACTAGTCCTTATTTCATCATTTTATCTTAGAAATGAGCCACTTGTAATATTGAAGAAATGTTGCAGACCACAACTTGTATCAATGTGTAGCACCTATCTTGCAATTCTCCATGGCTTCAGGAACTTATCTGTAGGTGAGATTCTTGCTCTGGAAACTATTACAGCAACATTTAAGTGAAGTCAAATCTTGTGTATACAGAATATGTAAATCTCACTCTTAAAATGTAGAAATATGGCCTGTTCATAAAGAATTGTTTCCAATAACTGAGCAGCCTATCTCTGCAGAAGCAATAAATGTATCGATCAGTTTTTACTTTTTTTTTTTATTAACCACTCTCAGGGAACAGGAAAACTGCTTATTACTGGAAGATTTTGCTTGTTCTGCCATAAAGAAAGATGCTGCAAAGTTAGTATTGAAGCGTTAAAATAAAAATGCTGATATTCATTTTATTTAAAGCATATTAACGGTATCACCCCAAAATATTCTATTGTACATTTGTGCCGCAGTGAGAGCTCAGAACAGAACCAACACGTGCAACATTATATCGCTCTATGTGGATTTTCTTTTTGAGCGAAAGCACCTGATTGTTTCAGCCTTCAGATGTTTTGAATCAGAACAGATATTACCGCAGACCAAATTTGCCGTGCGAGGCACTCATTTGTGATCGGAGCCAAGTCCCCCTCTCAGGAACGTCCGTCACATCTTTCTTAATCAGCGAGCTCTAAATATTTTGGCTAATGAAGTGTGGTACATTGTGCTCTGACATCCAAATGGCCTCGAGTGGATGGTTACGATCGGAGGCTGATGCTTCTCTGGCACGGAGTTCAGATCTCTCTTTCAGGTAGCGACCGGGGCTTAGGATCGAACCCGATCAATTGGGATACATGGCGACAGTTTCACTTTCTGGGGAAGGATGCAGTAACCGGGCGATGACCTTGAGCCGTCTTAGCGATATCGACGGAACAATATGTGCGCACCTATCATCAGCGGAGGCATAAATCACCATCACCGCAGTGGACTCTAAATCAAGCGCTTGTCAGTGGGGAAAGAACGAGGGTTTGCTGTGAACCGACGGCCCGAGAAGTGAAGACCGAGTTCTCCATGGATGTCAAGAAAAGCAGCGGATTGCGAAATGTAAACACGAAACCCCAGAGTGTATTTATTAGTCTGTCTGTGTGGAGGTTAGAAGACCAGCTGCAGTGTGTTACATCCATGGTGTGATTTCACAGCATCCGCATGAAACTCATTTCTCATGCCGCGCACAATACATACACCCTTGCATGTCGAGACAGTAAATTATTCCCAACAAGGCTGTTAATTAAGAAAGTGTCACATATAAATCACAATGTTACGCTCGTGTTCAATATATTTCCTTTTGACGCGACCTGCGGAAAATAAAGCACAGAGTAGACAACGTTAGCCACTTTAACATCAATTAGCAGTCGTGAATTACATGCACCCTTCTGTTGAGAGGGTTCTAGAGCATGAGCCGGCTAATTGGTTTCAGTGCTAGCTAGCCTTCACCGTGACTGGCTTCCTGTTCTCTACCGAGTGCATATCGATGAGTAATGTTTACTCAAAAGGTCAGTAATTACTATATTATAATGGTGGTACATAAGGACTTAGTTATAGTTATTGAGCTACGTTTGCTAGCATAATAATGTATCCAAATATTGGAAAAATAAATTACGGAGGCTATAAAAAAAAAGAAGGGTTCATTATATTTAAACAAGGCATTGTTAGATAAACACAAGGTGTTGCATGAATGGAGGGCTGAACTGTCCGTCTCTGACGTGCATAGTCAAAGTATTTCAATTCTGATTCAAAGTGCAATACAGTGTCTAAGTCCTAAGATAAGTGATGGTCTTCATGAAGACAGGTCATGTTGTACTTTAGAGGTCAGTAGGTGGCGCCATCATTTAAACATTATGTGATGTTTCATTCGAACAGTTCTGTTTTCTCCACAGTTGGGCTGTGTCCCAATTCTACCTCTTACCCATACCCCTTAACCCATAGATCCCATTTGTCTACCATTTCGAAAATGAGTCCCAAGGGCTAGGAATTGAGACAGCCCTACCCCTTGCTTCGTCATCAGTTGTTTTTTCTACATCGTACTTAAGTTTGTATTTAAACAAACATTAAACATTTTAACTAGTATAAAATGGTTATAAAATATAGTTTGGCCCTAACTGGCCCTCGTCTTACCCCTACCTCTTCCTCCAACAGAGAATTGAGACACCCCTCTATCTCACGAGCAAGTGCAAAACCAGGGCTAAGGGCTAAGATCGAGGGATAGGGCTAGTTTTGGGAGAGATTGTTGAAAAAATCTTCTGTGCGGGGGCATATTTAGTGATTCACTTAATGAACCTAAAACAACTTTAGTATCACACACATTTTGGGAGCTTTAAGAGAATCATGTCTAGCTAACCTTTATATCTAGACTCTTTCTGATAGACCCCTACATGGCGTCACATTCTGAACTTCATAACACGAAATGGTGAATAAATCCAGCCTGTGTTCCTGAAAATGTATTTAAAAACTGACAATCTCAAACATATCAAATTTAATATATTATTGAGAAATAATAATAATAATAATAATATTATCAACACAATAATCATTTCACAGATAATAATAACATCACTTTGACCACAATTTCTATTGTAAGACGGTTTAAGATGTATGTAGAAATATTAAGTGTTTTGATTGTTTGATAATCTCACTGAACACGAGGCTTGTACGTGTCTTTAATCACCTCATTGAAGGCTCAAGTGGACTCTCACAAAAGAGATGCAGGTGGATTTTCTTTGACATGGACGTCTTCCAGAACCCGCTTTGGCATTTCCACTCTTAGATTCGATGAGATTCAGCCTGAACGACCATTATGACATTTCAGAACGAGTCTTTTGAAGGGCCGCGCGGCCGCACGTTTCAATCATAAATGTACTGTCAATCCTCATTGGTTTCCTGCGTCAGGGGAGTCCTTTGGTGAAATGAAATTACGTCTCAGCTCTGGAGTCATCATGCGTTACACTGTCCTACAGACGACACGCTCCTGATGGGAACTGTGTTAAGACTGCTCTCCGTGGGCGAGCAGAAAGAAAAGCAGCGGCAGTTCATGAAGGATTTGGTGTGTATGTGTGTGAAGTCCATGTAGATCATGTCTCCGAAATCCATCCCAACCTAGCGGGATTGGTGTATGTGTGCATGGAGGTGTTTTTGTGTGTGGTTTTGGAAATTGAAAGTGATAAGTGATCTGTTCAGCCTGTATTCCCAACCAAAAAGATGCCTAAAAAGGCTTTCTGGCTTTCTAACAAGCTGATGTGTGTGTTTGTGCCATGAAGCCAAAATGATAATCCTCAAGACATGTTTTTACATTTTAATGCCAAACACACGTTTCTGTTGTGAGCTCTTACAAATGGACTATGACGTGTTCTTATTCAGCTGTCCGTTTCTATTTTAGTAACCAGCTCTAGATACAAATCTATCCAGCTGTGTCAAATGAGAGTCAGAACTGCACCACAGAGAATGGAAGGTGGTGGATTCTACTAATTTAGGTTTTTTTTTCCGTTACACTTTTGTTGTTTGGTTTTTATTTAATTTGGTGCTTTTGGGATACTTTTGATTAAATACTGAGAACAGATGTTTTCATGCGTCAAACTCAAGGCCCAGTATCAAAAGTAGATTGATACATTGATACTTTGAACAACAACAATGTTAGTTAAGCGAAGCCTAACAACAGATTCTACACACTTTGAATGAAAGTTTAACTGAAAAAGGAGAAGCAGCTATACGATTGGAGTGTTTGATGAAGGAGAACAGAGACATAGATTTAAACGGTAAGAATAAAAAGACAACATTACAATCAGACATATCCTTCTGCATTTTCGACAGTTTAGTTTGACCCACATACCAGAATGCTTAAAGATTTTGGCCCCTCATCCTATTCTCATCCGAGTTTGACAAACTGACTTACTTTGACTTAGCTAGCACTAAATGTTGCCATTGCGTTAAAATTGTGTAAGCTCAAGCTAGCTTTAAAATTGTTAGATTTAAAAAAAACTAAAAAACTCTAGCTCCTTGCAGTGTCGAAGTAGTGTAACTGCAATGATGTGGAACCACTGTTGCCAAATACCAAAACAGAGGCAGGTTCTTGTCAGCTCTATTTTGTTTTCTTTCTTTTTTTATTGGTATAAACATAATGGAAATTAATGCAAACAATGTCTCTCACTGTTACTGATATAAGGTAAGGTAATTGTTTTGGTTTCCAAGAAAAATAGGAATTCTATCTCTAAAGACAATACAATTGTAATTTAAAAAAAAAGAAGAATGCCATATAATCATTTTTTGGATCACATGGACATGTACAGACCCCAACAAAGGGTCACAAGTTGGAGTTAACCAAATTGTAAAGATTTAAAAAATATATAAATAATGAAGTCGTACTGTTACGTAGTGCGTCTTTAATTCAGAAGTTAACTGGTCAATGCACTTAAAGAAGAAACACAATAGCAATAAGTATGTATATTAAATAAAGTTTAATAATCCTAAGGCTGAAACGACCTGGTATGAGCTGCATCTGATCGTAACTCTCAACCCAAGTAGTTGGGATAGTCTCCAGCATTTGTGACCCTGATAAGGGAGAGCAGTAGAACGTAAATGGACATACAGGGAGATATTTAAAGAATAAAAACACGGAGTGGGAGATCTTTTCACACGTTGGCCTTCAGCCCACTTCTGGCACCATTTGTAGAAGAGACAGGAGAATAAGTGGTCTTGAATTGGTCTTGAACTCCAGTTGAACGTTGGAAAACATGCACATGTTCCTCATCTTGTTTTGGCATGTCCGGGAAGTGCTAACCACTGCGATGGTGCTTCATCACAGTGTTCCATTACGCGCCTCAAACCGTACTTCAACCTCCCGAGGCACTCATCGTCGGTCCGTCGGGTGCTTCACATCTGGGTTCAATTATACCTGTATGCGCCTCACATGGTGCAAACACATTTTTACACCTCCAGTGGCCCCTGACACCCTTTATAGCGGAGAGTGGAGGTTTTGATTTCATGAATTCCACAAAGAGGCATTTGTGTTGGATCTGGCACCATCTTGAATCTTCCACCACCAATGCTTTGATTGATGTAAATTCTTTCTTATCCTAATCAAGTTTAAGCAGCTACTGATCAGACGAAGTTTAAAAGAATACTTAATTATCAAATCCTGTCATGGGATTCTTCAGTATTCTCGGAGTGATTATCTTTTATCAGCGAAGGCTTTGAGACAACGACAAGAAAGACAAACGTTTTTGTTCGTCTCCCCCCAAATTGTCCTTCACACCTGCAGATTAACTGTCAAATCGTTGAATGAGAGCGTATGTAAACATGAGCCGAGTACCTCTTAGCCAGAAATCTAATGAGTCTTGTTAAATAAAACACACTTCATGTTCAAACAATCACTCAGCAGAACTTACTTCAATTGGCAGCATGCTGAGTTCTGACGGCTCGTGCTGTCGAAACGATCTGGAGAAGTTAGTTACAAAACTGGAGAATTCATACCATCGCTCTCTATAGTCTTTTGAAGTTTTAAAGGATTTTTTTCTACCACTATTCATGTGTTTTAAAACTTTATTCTGTGTGTTATTGAGCTTTTATCTGGTGAACATGAAACAGAGTTTGCAGAATGTATCAAATATTTGTGGAATCAAATATCAAATTTTTATCAAGTATTTCTGTGTTCAAATACAATCATGGAAAAAAATCTACAAACTCTTGTTTGTTTCTTGTTACTGACAGAAAGAAAATAAAAACATAAAATGCCCAAAGGCCCTGTTTTTGTGAGTAAAATGTCAAAGCATTGATGTAAGAAGTGTGTTCCATCTAGAAAAGCTTTTATCAGCTTTTAGATTACACTTTTATCGGATATTTTGATTATTATACAGTATGTGTTGAAAACGAAAGTTGTAACAGTCATTAAATTGAGCAGCAAATAAGGTTGCTGGAACAGCAGATGGATTCCCATATTTGAATTGTTGAATATATTTTTTTAATGATTCTGACTTAATTTTAAATTGAATAATCTAACCATTTCAAATAGCAACCACAAAATGAAATACAGACGGTAATGTTAAACTACAACTTCTATCTCCAAATAGAGACACACTTATTTACTAGCAGACAGAAAAGAACAGATGGAATAAATAAAAGCCCTGTTTTTGTCAGTACAATGTCCAGAACTAATGTAAGAACTCAAGTGTTTATTATCAAGAAAGCATAAAAATGTCGATTCCAGCTTTTAATTACACTTTTATCAGCAATTTATATGTTCTTATCATTATATGTATCAAAAGAGTATGCACATTAACTTGTTTCAGACATTAAAATGAACAAACAATAGAAGAAAAGAAGAATGCTATGATATTTATTTTTATCACAGTACATGGAATAGTATTTGTTTTATCTGGAGTGTGAATGATTCAGAATCAGAAACCTTTATTGTCAGTGTTGTGAACACAACATAGGAATGTTTCATGAAGCAGTGGCATGTTTTTAGAGGTCAGTAGGTGGCGCCATCAGTTTAAAAATGATGTGATGTTTCATTAGAACAGTTGTTCAAAATAGTGATAATCTGATGAAGCTTCATGAAGCAGTGTTATTGTTTTCAGAGCCCACTAGATGGCAGTCTCTGCACAATTGTTCTCTCTGATTTGAACAACTGTTCTAATGAAACATTGCATAATTTTTAACTGATGGCGCCACCTACTGACCTCTAAACAACAAGACACTGCTTCATGAAGCTTCATCAGACCATCACTAGTGTCAGTACAGAATAAAATAATGAAATAAGATAACACACAATATAAACAATAGAAAAAAAGAATCAAGCATTGAAACTCTATTTTAAACCTAAGAATCTAACTATTACAAATACCAAACCCAAAACAAATCAGCTTACACAAAATTATACATTAGAACTACTTTTCCATATAAAAATAATTTAAAAGATTGGATGGAAGATGAACCCAACCCATCTGCACTCTCTTTATCGTATTTTCTGAATGAAAGTATTTAACCTTTGCACCTTTCACTTGCTCCTTAATGAAAAATAATAATCGAAAGTAAATTTTAATTTCGTGATTAAAATTCATTTTAAGCTTGGGGGGGGAAAACTCCCATTAAAATAATCAGCATTACAACAGGAAGAGCGCATGTAATATTTGTGTGGAGCGGCTAGAATCCACCGCCGGTCATTTGTGTGCAGGATCATAGCGGCCTTGATTATTCCTCCTCTCACCTTGAAATGCTAATGCTTCCACCGGACAGCGCCTAATAGGCAGATTACACATAACCACGGCAGATTTGCATTGTTCCTCATCCTTCCCCTTGGTCTTACAGCTGGCGCTTTGTGGAAGACAAATCCGCCCACTCACTGCTCCGGTCCTTTTGTCCTCGGTGAGGATGTTTTCAAATGTCACACTGATGACAAGCAATGTTGTGAGAGGAACCGAGTCGAGGCGCGCCGCTGCTTTTGTGTCGTGCTCCACTCAGTCGGACAGGCGTCTGAGCACACAAACACAAGGCGATCACACCGACACCATTCATTTGCTCACTCTTGCATCTCCTTGATTGTCTCTCTCTCTCTCTCTCTCGGCGACGCCATCAGCAGAAGTGGCTGGATTATCACGGTGATGTGTGGCGTTGCATCATCGGCGCCGTAATCAATTCCTGACGCTCGTACAGTGTGTTTAGATGCAGACGCGCGCTCTGGCGCCGCGGCTCTAAATCATCTTGGGCGTCTACTGAGGAAAAATGAGTCCGATATAAAAAACATCAGCAGCAGAAATCCCGAGTTTGATAAATGTCCAATAAAGAAATTTGTCTTGATGACAGATGTAAATAGTCTGTCAAAGCAGAAAGTTATGGCCTTTTCAACAGATTGGAGTAAATAGTTGTGGTGTCACTTTGACTTATGTTCGTAATCTTGTTTTCTTCTTCTCTGCCCTCCATGCATTTCAGAATCAAGTTAGCGCTGTTGAAAAAGAGAGTCATCATAATTCAGCGAAGCCTTCTTGTGTGACATACACCTGTCAAGATCAAGATCATTGGGCTGTTTTTGATAGTCCTCCAGGATGTTTGGAGGTTAATATCAGGAGCGAGACAACATTGCCTCGAGATAACGGATCGTTTAGGAGAGACTCTGCTATTGTGATCGCAGTCTGAGCCAATAAGAATGAACCAAACTTAAGCAGGAAACCATCCAGATCTGTGGTGTCAAAACAATAGATCTACATATTCACATTTACAATTTTTAATGAAAAACTGTTTTTTTTTTAAAATTTTTTTCCCACTTTCAGACTTAAACTTCCACTCTTTAATCCACATAAAATTATTTTTATTTTTCGTACTTGCATAATAGTACTTATTAAATACAAACAGTTGCTTTAACTAATACACACAATGAAATAATAAGAATAATTTGACCAAAGACTACTTCAATAATTCTCACTTTCATTTTATTTTGAAAGAAAAACATTTAGTGATGGTCTGATGAAGCGTCATGAAACCGTGTCATTAATTTCAGAGTCCAATAGATGGCGGTCTCTGCACTTGTTGCTTTGTTTTGTTCTTGTGAAACATCGCTTTATTTTTTAACTGATGGTGCCACCTACTGACCTCTAAACACTAAGGCACTGCTTCATGAAGCTTCATCAGACCATCACTAGTTAAAACAGTTGTTTAAAACAAAGGAAAATAGTGCAGAGAACGCCATCTACTGGGCTCTGAAAATAATGACACTGCCTAATTTAAAGTATAAGTAAGTAACTAACTGAGTTTGGAAGCAGGAGCAGGAAGAAGGCATTTTAATCTGTTTTTATCCTTTTAGGTCTTTGTGTTTTTTACTTTGATCTATTCTTTCTTTGTGTTATTTCCTTTGATGTATGCCCATTATATTTGCACTTTGTTATCTCTTTGCACTTTGCTCTTTTTATTTTCACTTTGTTCTTGTTCTTGCTTTTATAAAACTTCTGTACCTTTTATTGTCTGCTGTGAACTGAATATCTAGTTTCCCAAAGGAGATCTCCAGAGGGATTAACAAAGTCAATTTAATTGAATCAAATAAAATAAAATGAAGCTTCATAAAACCACTACTTACTTGCATACGAGCACTTATAAATATAATATTCAATCATTTTCCCCATCATTTTATTTTAAAGTTCAATGTTACATTTTTTATCCATTTAATTTCCTGCAATTTATTCCCTTATAATGGGAGTAGCTGGAGTCTACCCCAGCCACCTAGAGCGAGAGGCAAGGGACATCCTGAACAGAAAGCCAGCTTGTAAAAAGGAACAAGTGGACGAACAACGACTTACAAACCTGCAGAAAATGACTTGTATGTTTTCAGACAAAATATGTTGCTCATTATTTTAAATCAAGTTCTAGTTTTATACATTTCAGTGGGTGATTACTCGAGAGTATTGCTATATGTATATTTGTGCCAAGAACATTTATTTAAATTTGATATAAATGTCCGGAACTTATGCACGGTCTGATCCACGTACAGCAGCCATATGCACGTTGCTGTGCACATATTCGTTGCAGCATAAATATTTATGAATTTATGTGCTTGTAGCTGCCAACTTGTACAACTTGGTCATACACCTTTGCAGATGGTTCGGGTAGATTCTAAGTTTTGTCTTCTTAGTTCCTATTTTTATTTATTTTTTTGCTGGAGGTTGAGGGATCACGGACGACTTCTTTCTTGGCATAAATAAGTGAGGGCGAGGTGTTTTATTTACTGGCAAAGCTGTCTTCTAGATCATCTCTGTGGCTCGCGATAAGCATTCACCTTCTGAGCTTAAACACAAGCCTACGCAAGAACATGCAGATACACAAACATCTCCTTTCTGTCGAGCTCATCAGATTGCATCCACTTCCACTTCCCTCCCCAGATAACTGTGTCTATTTGCCTGCGCGTGCGAGTTCTGACCTCAATTCATACCCAACTGCATCGCGGCGTCTGCTGCAGATACGGTACAGATTGTTCCCGACGCAGAAATCCAGGCTTCTCCAGGCTCCTTGAGCGCGTTGTCATTCCAACGGCAGAAGAGTCTAACCTTTATTTCCAATCCCTGTGTGTCCCTGACATCCAGGTCTGTGTGGAGCTAAACCGTCCAAATCTGACATTTGTTCTGGTATTTGAGGATTGATCAGACCTTTCTTGCCTTGAGGAGTCAGCTACAGGAAGCGTCTGAGTTTGTCCTACTTTCTTGAAACAAATCTCTTTAATAATTGATGAGGTCCAGCAGGAACATTATGTCGCTAATGAACAGGAAAACTAAAACTTCAATCCTGTTGACCCACTAAACGGTCCATGTGTTGTTGAGGAAAGAATCAATTGTGGATCAAAATGCTTGTTTTGTCTAGAAACAACTTGACAAAGAACTATGAAATAATATCAATTGAGATCATGGAACATATATATCCTTTAACCCTTGTGTTATATCAGGGTTCGTGTGACCCAGAGGCCCTCTCTGGCATCCATAAACACATGCAGTGGTGGAGGTCGTTCACTTTGTCCCAGGTGTGGCCCTCTGGTCACATTGACCCTGAGATAACCCAGTTAAAAATCATTGTGAAGTAATTCAGCAGGGCTATATTTACCGAACACGCTTAATTCTGTAATAACTGGTTATTAACAATTAATAGGCAAGTAATAAGTATATTATATGTTAATTGTATTCCCTTGCTTTAGTGTTACTGGAAATCCTACATGAAAACACGAGGATGAATTTAAAAGTGTATTTACAGTTGCCATCCCTCAGATTTTTCTTTTTTTTTAGTGAAATAGTTTGCATAATTTTATATAATCTTAACACTAAAATGATGATGACAAAATACAATACTAAAATGAGAACAACAATAATGAAAATATACATTTAAACAAGGTATAATGGAAAAAACTACTTGAATAAATATCAAGTAAATATATTTTTATTATATTATTTCAACAATTTCTAATTTATATTAACATTATATACAGACCCACTGAGTGTGCTCTAAGATAACGTTTACCAAGGAACCAATCAGAGGCATCGGTTTTTTTCAAGAGATCAATACAGTCCCAAAGAAAACCCCTGAATATTGTGCTCTTCACAAAAAAAAATCAGACACCTAGCTAAAGTTTAAATAATTGATGAACAGACATTATTCTAGTTTATTGGTGTATATCACTAGGCTGTTACCTAGGCAACCACTCCTTGAGGCGTTAAACACAGACACTTAAGTGGAGAAAAACCAAAGCTGTCGTGTAAGAGATTTGGCAGGAAGGTAAGAGAAGGTTGCTAATTCATTAAGAAAAAAAAAGTTATTTTAAGATGTTCCACTTTTAGCTTAAATCATGCGCTTGCGTTTTTATTTTTCTGATTCCAGAGATGCTTTCGAGAATTCAGCTTGTAGTTAGTTTCTGCTATTAAAGTTGCAGTGTGTAAAATCCAGCCATGGACGAGTAGATCTCAATCAAACAAATTCTCCTATTTTTTATTAAAACTTCTGTGGCAGCCCAGCTGGAAACACTACTTCAAGTACAATATTCATATTATATTCACATGTGGTCGCCAAAAAAAAGTGCAGAAGGGGGAATTGGAGCTCCAACTGTTGAAAGTAGTTTTTGTGAAAACAGCATGGTGCAGTAGGAAGTCTGCAATTATCCTCCAGTAATTAGTGTGTAGATTCTGTTTTGGCATTAATATTAATTCCATGTGGCTCTAGTTGCCAAGTTGCACCATAAGAAGTGTCAAGAATGTGGATCCAGTCTTACACCATTTTAAATTTTTTGCCTAACGATGGGAGGATGATTAGGGATCTATGGCCGAAAAAGAATAGTGACCTCTGCTCTTAAACATAAAACAACAAATGTACCAAACCTGAATTTTGTAAAAAGTTGTTAGGTCTTGTGTTGTCTCTGGGTCAAGGTGACCCATTGGCCCGAAAATGCATGTGTTTGTGGTATCCCTTGTGTTGTCTCCAAGTCAAGGTGAGAGACCTTCACCATTCCATATGTATTTCTCTAAGCCAGAGAGGTTGTTCAACTAGACCCAGAGACAGCACAAGGGATACCACAAACACATTTGTTTTCAGGCTTTCGGGTCACCTTGACCCAGAGACAGCACAAGGGTTGTAAATGTAGACAAATAAAATGGTATTTCAAAATGAATCCTCAGTCACAAGACTGTCTCAATGAATATCAATGACTAAACTCTACCATTTGTAAAAGATCAATATTAATGAACTTAGGACTCTTTAAATAAAAGTGAAGATGTCAAAACAATTGTAGTTCATTTACTTACATTCGATTTCTAGACCCCATTTGACCTCACCCGAACCAGTCTGTCTCCCAGGGCTCACATTTCAAAGTTACCATCCAGACTAATTATTCTGTGTTACTCATTCTCGTCTGTGAAGAAGATTTATGTCTTGCGGTGATCAAGATCCTTGGCCGTAACCCCGATCAGAAATTCTGCCGTGACATATAATCAATAACAAAACTGGCAGTCGACATGAATATATCAAGAGACCTGAGACTTCTAACAAGGTTACGAGTTAATCCTGACCGGCAGGTCTTAATAATACATAATCACAATCTGCAACATCAGTTCCCCACTGCCATAAAACACCCTCGATGATCTTTGGAGAGCTCGGCTCCAATCTTATTTTTTGACCGACGTCTGAACCCTGCTCCGAAAGGTCCACTGGCTCTGAAGTGCAGTTGATTCTTAAAATTAAAACAGCACTTTGAGAAGCTTCATTCAACTGTGAAGCAGGTCAGATATTGAATAGAGACGAGGTCAAAATGTCCAAAATACAGCTCTTTCTTTAAAGCCCAGACTCAAAACTCTATGACATCAGAATTGTTTGATGTGTATAACACTTAGTCAGACATGTCCAATAAGTATTTAGACTAAGATTACTAACCAAAACCATGTTATTAACTTTTAATAAATGTATTAACAATTATATGTTATGTAGTCGCACATGACAATAAGCCGCCGTTGTACACCTTAGGGCATGAGATATTTAGAAAGAAATAGAAAATGGAAAATGAACAAAAATAAATGAAAACAATAACCTGCATACCAGAACAGGCTAAAGTACAGAAAATCTTTTGTTGTCTTTTTGCAATGAGTCACTTATTTACGCTGCCGTCTCCAACATCTGAGCATCTATTCGTTGAAGTCGACTTTACGTGCAAAATCCCATTCTTTTACTACAGCAAGATCGATCATCTTGAACTTAAAAATTGACTGTTTGTTCACAATGATCGACTGTCGTGGTAAAAAAAGAAAAGAAAATAGTGGTGCCCACAAGTTTTTCTTTTACCATGTCAGATGGTTATTTAAAATATTGAATTCTTCAATGGCAGTTTACCCACTGTATGTTATTAGGTTTTAAATAAAATTCATTTTAATCTCTCTTCAAGTCTAAGAAATTGTAGCAATACTAGGGTAGTACATTCTTCTACTGGTGTCAATTTTATGAGATTATAAATAATGTCTAAACCAAAACAAAAAAAAGAGAGTTAACCAGTTCGCCAAGGTTGAGTTGATCCTCAAAATAATGTATTTTATTGTGGCCGCATCAAAATAAGTAAACAATTCCAAAAATAATCACAATAACAATTACAATTATTCTTTTTTTTTTTTTTTTTACCAAGTCATGTCTAGGGCTCAGTAGATCCACATTAAACAATAATGTCAACCCGTGGTTGAATGGGTATTCTTTGCTAAACAAAAAACGATTTTACTTCTTTTATTATTTTGATTGTTTAAATAATGTAGTTGAACCGTATGATTGTATCTTTAATTTGGCGGGGACCAATTCAAATAGACTTTGTCGAGGCTATATAGAAAGATTCTGAGTTTATCTGTGCTTCTTTTATTGGATTAAAGATAAAATAAGTACAAACATTTCTTCAGACGTCATGCATTAAGGTTCGACAAATTCCTCTTTATTTAAAATAATATGTAGTTCCCATGTTAAAATAATATCATTTTTATCAGACGTCAGAATAGTGTGGGTACATAGATCATGACGTTCCGCTTCATGTCTACGATGAACTATTGCTGACATATTTAAAGCTGTTAAAGTGTGTAACTGCCCTCAGAGACTTCCTTGACATTTGAGCGAGTTGAAATAAACACATCTCTACCAGGAGTTTTTAATCTGCTTCAACATGACATTATTATTTTTGCTAACGTGACAGTTTCAACATCCACAATACTCGCAGGATGCGGATCGTATAGATCAGCCATTGGTGATTAAGTCCAGCTTGAGTTGAGAGGAACAGTCGATCTATGTAATCTCTGGAGATGAACTGAGGAGCCTGAAGGCGTTTCAGTCTCGGAGTGGTGTCACGAGTAGCAACGAGTCCTAATTCATTTACTTAAGAGCTTCTCACGTGGGGTTTGGGAGTTAATAGGACGTTCACTCCATGGTGCATTTGATTAAAGCGCTTAATTACCACAGGTATAATGGGCTATTAGCACCGGCCCAGTTGTAAAAGGTCAACTGGGAGATGATATTTTATGGGTTTCCCACAATCTTTCTCAAAGTCAAGGATTATCCTGGATATGACATTATAGCTCACACAGCTGTGCTTTTTTATGTTTCATTTGAGGTTCGGTTCAAACTGCTTGATTCGAAAAAAAGATAAAGAAAAGAAACAATTCTTTGTGTCCTTGCAGGCACTTTCTGTTTAAGACCGGCACAGGAACGACCCCCTTCTTCGGCGCGGCGGCTCCAGGCTACACCATGGCGACCGGGACAGTTTACTCCACCCCGGCACGTCCGCTGCCCAGAAACAGCCTGTCCAGAGGGGCGTTCAAGTTCAAGAAGTCCCCGAAACACTGCTCCTGGAAGTGCACGGCGCTGATCGCTGTGGGCGTCGCCGTGGTGCTGTCAATCATCCTCTGCTACTGCATAGGTAGGACCCCTGATGGAGATCGTCTTTCTGCTGTACTCAGTTGTGAACCTGGTTTTGTGTTTACACCCGTCTGAGCCATGGACATAGTTTAGCCTGAACAAACACTTGATGCTAAGTCACAAATATACACAAAAAACACAGAAAGACATTTTCTTTAATACACACGTTAACATGCACACTCACACAACAATCCGCAAAAAAATGTGGATCACACAAAACAAAAATATTGTGGACATAACCTTGATAACATTCAGAGTCCATAAAAAATTGAAATGTGCTGATTTATTTCACTTACATTTATTAATTTATCCTAAATGTTTGTAGAGAGTAAAGGAGAGTTAGATCTTCGGAAGAAGCAACATTTTTTGATACTATTATTTACACAATATATTTTACTACTACTATATGTTAGCTGTGCATTTTTTTCTTTTCTAAGTCCAAGATGTTCTATGTGATTTATTTCTGATCATGTTTTTTCTACCTGCCCTCAACGAAAACTCCATCCTTTACTATTTTTGAATTATGCTCGACGTGTACTCAGTACGCTAATATTTCGATTTTTTTTAATTATATAAAAAAGCCCACTAGATTATTTTACAATAAATATGTTTAGGGGGTCTTCAAAATAATACCTTTGTTGATTTTACTTGTTGAATTATTAATTGATTGTTTATGAGTGTAGATAGTTCTCTAGCATACCAGAACAGGCATTTTCAAATTCTGCTTTTATTACCTTAACTCTTTCTTGCTTTGAATCAGTTATTTTCGCTGCCGTCTCCAACATCTCAGCATCAGTTAATTAATGTCAAGCTTCTCAAATGGCCTTTCAAATCTATTTACAATATATATATAGTTGAACAAAAACATTAAAACATTTTCTGTTTAATGTAGTGTTTTTATATATTTAAAGGGACTTTTAACTGAGTTTGCTTTAGCTTATCTGTCAAAATGATTTTGCAGCTCAGAATCAGTTTTAATTTGCTCGGAAAATTATACTAAATGGCTATATTTTGCTGACACCTTATCTAGACAAAGAGTGGTGGATGCAAAGCAAAAGTTTAATTTTTAAGATGACAAACAAACATTTAAATATATTTGGTCATGGTAGACTGTAGAAGGGCACAGGCACACAAACGCACACACAAAGCTGAGACCCAACAAATTGACTTGCAGTAAAAAAAAAAAGTGGAATAAATACACACTCTAGTGACACACGCTAGTGTTCACAATTTTACACAGTACATGCACATAAACAAAGAAGATATAGATGCCGAGGGACATTTTAAGATGCAGACTCACGATGCCAGATGGACAGATTTATAATTCAAAACAACACATAGACACACACAGAAACACTGTAACTAACATACACACAGTCACAGTCTACAATATTCATACAGGTTGTAGCGGTAGACTGGAGGTCCAGACACAAATTGAACCAGTTCACAGACTCACAAACAGCCAGAGAGAAAAGTAAGAAGATGCACGCAGAAAGACGGGTACACAAACACAGCAAACAAAGACAGATTGTACAGGTGGTATCATTAAAAAAAAACTAAAATAAATGCAGAAAAACACAAAGATAGATCAAGCAATTCAACAAAAATACACAGACTTAAATCAGAGACACTGACACACACTTGAATTCTGTTTCAGTTATATATATTTTTGTGTAACCATAAAAGCTCTCACTGAAATCAAGCGCAGAGGAAGTTGAAGATATCTGAAAGTGATCTTGTGAGCGATAAGGATCAAACCGCCTGCTGCCGTAAGAAGTTTCTGTTAATAAGCACTCAGGAGTGTAACTCCTCTGCTTGCTTGTTTTAACTAGCAACCCAGAGTGAACTGAAACAGTAAACCTCCGACAACGGAACGCGACCAGCCGCCCTCAGTGAGTGGTGCTTGTGTGTCTCGTAATCTCTCCCAAGTTTGATCTCTGCCTGGAGTGTATCGATTTCTCCGCTTTTTCATTTCGGCGGCAGTTGCAGATGCCCTGATATGATTCAGTTACATCTGTCTGACTCATCTGTCAGGTATGCAGACGCGGTCGCGTTTCCTGTTGGATATTTTTGTCTCCTGCTCCTTTGACAATGTGCCGCACATCACCCCCATAATTCACACTAGAGGCTTTCATTTCCTAGAGGTCTCGGAGACGCTTGGTCGGCTCCGGATGGACGACAGGGTGGCAGCCAGTCTAATCAAACACAGATGTGAAACAATTCCTACTTGACTTGCAGGAGTAATACAGATCATTTCTCTTTACATAAATCCAAACTTACAATAAAAAAATGATGCTTATAGTAAGAATAAGGTGAGCTAAGACAAATTATTAATCAACTATTTTTACTGACATCAATAATAGGCAAAGTTTTGATGCACATTCACTACTAGAAAAAGTTGTGATAAAATATAATTTATTGGAAATAGGTTTAAGGGTTTAAAATACTTTTTTAATTTTAAGATTTTTGTACTTATTGTGTTTTTTTCTTCTAATGAAGTAATGAGACAGTTCTGATCGAGTCACACAATAGAAATAGAAAGCAACATAATGTGAGATTTAAATTTATTAGCAGTGATGGTCTGATGAAGCTTCATGAAGCAGTGCCATTATTTTAAGAGTCCACTAGATGGTGGTCTCTTAATTTCCTTTGTTTTGAACAACTGGTTTAATGAAACATCACATCATTTTTTAACTGATGGTGCCACCAACTGACCTATATAAACATGATACTGCTTCATGAAGCTTCATCAGACCATCACTAGTTATTATTATTTTTTGAATATCGAGAGTGTTCGGGTGACCACCAACATAAAAAAAAAGTTCAGAGAGCAACTTTGAATTAACCAGGATAATAAGATCAGAGTGAAACAAATATAACTTTAATCTTATTTTTATTGACAGCAAAAATACATGCAGAAAATCAGCTAAATAAAAACAAAGAATCTTCCAAATTGTAGTTAAACCATTCTATATATAAACCAACCAGAAACACTATATATAAACAGTCTATAAGACCTCCAGGTTAGGTATTTAACATTATAATGTTATATTTTGTCAATTGATGATTCAAGTATTTATATGTAACACATAATCAGATATAGGCATCAAGATATAAGAATCATGTTTCTGCAGCTTGCCACCAGAATTTAGAGAATTAAATATATAGTTCATTACCATTCATTGTTTTTATCTCTACATATTGAACAGTTTCGTTGACACAATCTAACAAAATAGAAAGCTGTGAAGCTACATTTAAACTTGACTTAGCAAAAATGCAAAATGGGATGAATTTGTTGAAACATGTTCCATAGTGAGAAACAACTGGTCAGGCTGCCGAGCAAAGGTCCCTTTCTTCCTCCGACAGTGACCCTCGCCTGAACTCAACAACTGGCACAAGGGGAATTTGTGTCTCTTGGGTCGCCTTCAAAAGCGGCGGAGGGGAGTTCAAATATCCGACACAGTGGCAACTTGAAAATGAAACGCAAATTCAAGACATACAAAGCAGACGAGTCTCAAACACCTTTAAGAAATCCTCTGATCATTAAAAGATGCTTTCATCTTCAGCAGGAAGGTGAAATCGCCTTTTTCTTTTTCCTTTAAGAGTCACTTCCTCAGAGAACGCTCTCAAAAGTTTTTGTGTCGAAACCAGGTCACTTAATGCTTGGAGAGCAGACAGCGGGTTTTTTTTTATAATGAAACTTATGATCTGGATAGATGGATGAACGGTAAGATAGATAGATGACATGTGATGCTGAGCTGTAGATTGTTTTGTTTTGTGTTTACCTTGCATTCATTCTCTTCATGTATTCTCATGACAATATTTGCATTCGTTATTAAAGCACATACAGACAGTTCAAACAGCAGACAAGATGGCAAACTGAGTATGCAAGGCACATCTGAGAAACGTGTTCAAAGGAAAAAGTCTCCAAAGATCTGAGATCCCAACACCTTTTGTTGAAGGTGTAAAGCAACCACTTCCATTTAAACAGGAAGATAGAGCAATCCTCTTCGTTTCCTTTAAGATTTATTTCCTTTGAGAACGCAGCCAATGTTTTTTTTTACGGCATGTGTCAAATCTGACTTCTTGCTAACCTTTACAATCTTGACCGCGACAATAAACACGCAACAGATTCATCTCCTCTTATACCCGCTCTTGTCAACAAAGCCCTTAATCTTACACTGTCTTTCTCCCTGAGCAGTTGTATAAGTATTCATCCGGCTCGAGAGGAGTGAGTGTGACATAGTTGTATAAGGTGAAAGATAGCGTTGTTGGGAAGCTCGTATAACCCGTGGTTTATTGGTCATTCGAGAGGCGGTCGTTCCATTCCAGGGAGCCCTTAAAACTGCAGCATCACTATCAAGAGTCACAATTCCTTAACTGTTTTTTTGTGACTCTATCATAATCGTGTGCTGTAAAATTAACATTTATTCAGTCCTCCGCTGCTTTTGTTTGCACCACAGCTGAAGGACTGATACGCTTCCATTGCACGAGCCGAGTGTGTTTAATTGTTGTAGAAGATTGGATTCATTTACATGGTTTTAAACACGACACTCATCAAGTTATTTGATTTCCAACTTGTCTGCTGGTTGGGTATTGTGCTACTGGCCGGTTTCCAGGATGTGTTTTGGAGCTTCGGCTCCTCTGTGTGCATGTAGCTATCTGGCTCTCTGTGTCTGAGAGAGAGCGAGAGAGAGTTGGTTAAACAGATGCAGTCCTTTGCCATTTGCCTCGGGTGTCTAGGAGTGTTTCCACAACTTCCTTTTGCTTTCATCGACTGCCAATTCACCTGCCAGGTGCAATGACTCAAATAGCTGCAGTGTGTGCGCTCGTACTTTCATGCTTTTCTCACTGTTGGCTCTCTCGCTCCCATCAGCACAAAGATAAAGAGCGATAAGGCAAAGGCTGCATCTGCTTTTTCTTCGAAAACCACTGCTCCATGGTTCATACAAACACCCCTTGTGAAGTCCTCAAGTGAAACATCCATAGACAGCAACACCTGTTGGACAAAAACGTACATTCATGACAAAGCTATGGTTACTGTTGCTCTGAAAGTCATTAGTGTATATATCTTCTGTTTCTACCACGATGGAAGCTCTAGGTTGAACTACTTATTCATTTATTTACTTTCAAGAATCCTATCCCAGCTACTTTGGGCTAGAGGTGGGTGACATCCTGGACAGGTTGCCAGCGTGGTGCAAGGAACACACAACCCCTTGATTCAGCTGTTCATAAATGGTGTTACTTATGTCTCAGGCTGGAAAACTACATAGAGACTCCTATAGCTGGAGCAACATATATGGTCTGGGTCATGCACTTTGCAACCGTATCCAGGCAGCACTATATTACTAACTACATACTTATTTTTACTTTTATACTGAGTTCAGGTCAGAAACTCACCTCACTATCTTAACATGAATCTTGTGCAGTGTATTATGATGACACAAGACAACAGAACATGTGTTCAAAAAGTAAATTGTACACAGTGGTGGCTGGTGAAAATGATTCTAGGTGGGGCTCTTTTTTCTCTACCTTTACCGGTGAAAGAATCACTCAAAACAAGTCTTATATTAACCCTTCTGTTATCTGTGGAGACAACACAAGGGATACTACAAACACATTTGTTTTATTGGGTCACCTTGACCCATAGAGGTCAACACAAGGGTTACATTTCATATTATAATAAAATAATTATGTGTAGAAATCAACACATTGACAGATAATGATGAATATTCTTTATCATTCCCCTTTTACAGATACAAATGAAAACATTAATTATACAATGACATACACCAAACACAATAAACCAAACTAAAGTAAAATCAAAGAAATAAAAACGTTTCTTCTTCACTAGGACATCAGAAACATTTTCTACCCACTCATCACAAACAGACACAAAGAAACTGCAAAAAAAATAATAATAATTGTAAAAGTCGAGATTGGGGTCAAGCCGCGTCTGCAAAGTTAAAAAGTATTGCGCTATGCCAAGTGAGCTAAACAAGCATGTAACAAAGAAGGAACGTGCACCCTTGTTACGATCAGGGTCGCTTTTTCTAGCGTCCGGAAAAATTGTAATCAGAGACGACGCTTCTCTGTTACTTTTTCGGCGTCTATGATTGGCTCAATAATAGGAACAAGACTGATGGGTTCATCAAAAAGCGACCCCAGACAGACAGGATATGACGAATGACGACTAAAACCAAGATTACAATCCGAACGTGAATCAATGCTAATGAAGTTTACCAGTGTGAAGAATTTTACAAAAATACAAAGCCATTACTGTTGATAATGAGTTAAAAACATAAAAAATAACAAATAAAATTTAAAAATATATATTTAAAAAGATAAAGACATTTAAAAAAAAAAGCCAAATAGGTGCGAGAGCGGCGCCGTCCATTAAAAATGCTTGGCTAAATTTGAATTAATATTTGGTATTTATTTTTTAAACTGGAAATTGAAGACCAAAGCTGGGGATGTACCTGTATATATTTTCCATGTGAATTCAAGTAGCATGCAAACGCATCACGACCCATTTAAGATGACACCAAGGCTACATCTCTTACATGGTGATCTCATGGTAGTAATTGCCTCTCAAAAGTGCTCCTAGGAAAGAATGTGAGGTCACGGTGGACGTTGATCTCCTGAGCACGGTTTACAGTCAACAAAGCCTGAAATAGATGGTTCAGGACAGTTGGCTTTCTTCTCCTCATGTGACATCACCACCTCTCCATCATCTTTAACCCACTGGAAAAAATACAGAGGACAAAACCACAATGTTGTCCATGGTTCAGTTTGCTATTGCATTACATGTCATTTCATATTCATAATTTTCTGATTCTGTACAGCTATTTAAAAAGAGCCAAAACCCTGCCCGACCAATTGCCATGGTGTACATAATTCAAATAAACCCGCTGAGCTGAAGCTTTTCGGTTCCAGGTCTTAAAATTGGCTTGATTGGAAGGATTTGGACCTCGGTTCAGACAAAGTGAAGCCAATCAGGAATAAATCCAGCTGTGATTCTCTGATTGTACAACGAAAGCCACATGTGGACCCTTTGAAACGCAGTTTAAATTGAGCCCCACAAACATAAGTGAAAGGCTAAGCATATTAAGGTTTGATTGAAAAAGTTAAGATCGGGATGATTGCTTTCCATTTTTCCAGGACCTTTTTTTTCCCTCAACCAGGAATTTCATCCTTGAAGCTACACGTAATGGATGTTTATTGAAAAACAAAGCTGAATGATTTGGTTTAATTTATGTGGACTCTGCAGATTCTGATATTTATCTAAAGGGGACTAAGAAATCACACTGAGACATGTTCTTTGTGGTTTCATTAGCTCAAGGATGAAACACTCAAACAAGTATGCTTCGATCTTCAACCATCTGAGGTTTGCAACATCTTACTACGCTGTGAGCTCAGTGACTTTCTTCTAAGAGTCCCTTTGGGAAAGTTCAGGTGGGATTTAAAAGCATGTCTCGGCATAAATGCAATATTTATATCAATAGCTTTTAGGGTGTTTCACTGTAATTACTTTCTTGCTAACAAATGAGGAAACTCTTCATGGTATACTATCATATTATTCTACATGACTTTAGTGATGGTCTGATGAAGCTTCATGAAGCAGCCTCATGTTTTTTAGAGGTCAGTAGGTGGCGCCCTCAGTTTAAAATGATGTTATGTTTCAATGAAAATAACAACAATTCTTCATGAAGCTTCATCAGACCATCACTATAAATTATGCGCAATTATCCGATCACTAGTTAATTTTTTGAGGAAAAATGTAGGCGTTTCTTGGTCAGGTAGAAATAAATCTTTAATTATCAAGAGAACATATTACAGTCCCTCTTAACAACTACACAAATATTTGTGATGCATCTGCTGAGAAACTGCTACGCCTAAATGATAGTTAGGGTAGAAATAAATGATTGTTCTAATGTAGAAAGGTAATAAAGGTGTTGTACATGTAACAATTGTCCCCCTTGAAGATTACCTGATGGATTTATTTGCTGCTAATTTGAAACTCTTAATATTCTAAAGAGTTCATGAAACATGATGCTCAAGTTATTTTTGCCCATTAAAACAGAGCAGATGCTTTGATTATATCCCAGAATGTGGTATCCATATTGAAAAAGTCAATTGTAGAAACACTATGATGTGTAAATATTACAGTCTTCCTTACAGATGTACAACTTTATCCTGAATTTTCCAGTTCCACTTTCTTTCTTTCGAAAAATCAGGTGTTAGGAGGAAAATAAGACCGTGTGTTTAGCCAACCCTTGTGCTTTCATCAACTCCGTCTTTTCAACAAGACTCCATTTTACTGGTTAAGAGTCAAATTTATAATAACTGGACTTGCAATGTTGCAATATTCACCTACATTTCGAACAAATACTCCTAAGCTTTCATAGCCTGCACCCTCTGTTGTGGTGACAACTGAATTTCTTTTGTGCTCAACACACTGTGTTGTTGTGTGTCGAGAGCAGCCAGGTTTTAATCTGAGTTCGTGCTACTTTTCTCTGCGGCTCAAGTGTCTTTGTACTCTGTGAACATGTGGGTGTCAGAGCTCAATCAAACATGTTGTTAACTTCAGGATTGCTCCTCACATTTGTCCTCAGTGGAAGTGTCTCACTGACACGCCAGAGCAAAGGCTCCCTTCTCCAGGTCCGTCCTCAGAAACAGAGTTGCTCATCATTGGCCATAAATATTAATTAAAGTGGCCGGGCTCGCGGGAATTACTCATGCAAATTCATAAATTGAGGGCTGTTCACCTCAAAGCAATTTGTTGATGAGGTAAGTGGAGATTCAGGTTCTGAGAGTGAAGAGGGGGACAGAGCTCTGCGGCTGTGTCTGATGCACAAGAGCTCGCCGCCACCGACAATTTTCTTTCTCCGTGTCCTTGTAGTGGGTGATAGCGGAGGACAGGCGAGTGCGCCGGTACACAAAGAGCATTACGTGTTCTCAAGTCAAAGCCTCCTTTTTTCTGAGTGCCATGGCCTGTTTCGTTTTCACTAAGTAACCTTTTCACCCTCGGTCTCCGGATGATTTTCCTGGCTCCTCTGTCCTTTGCCCGCGGCATTGTGTTGTACTGATCATAACTGTTTTAATTTACAATATAAAGGCTTGATACTAAATTACGCCCTGGGTCCTTCATTAACTCACACCTGATCCTGGACATTTGCACTTGTTGAATTATGTGAAAGTTTAACCTCAATAAATTAGCAGATGAATTACGATGACATAGAAATGACTTGTACAAGACTAAATAATTCAAGTTTGATTAAAAGTATCAGTATGGACAATTGAACTTATTCGCTTGCGTCTCCCTCCTCTGATGGAACAGAGTAATGATTATCGTGAAAACAAAAGCGTCACCAGGCTCTACTCTCACCTTGATATTTTTAATGCCACCGACTGGTGCACCATAACTAAAATATTCTCTGAAATCACCTGTTATCATTTTTTAAAATGTATTTAAGCAAAAATACATGCATTTTAAATTGCTGTAAATGATGATCATGTGAGCGACAAAAAATTATTAAAAGATTAATTGTTAGTTAGACTAAATCAACAAAAGTATTTTTATTATTCCAGCTATGTTTATATATATGTAATATAGATACAACAACCTTATTAATAACATCAAAATACTCCATGTTTATATATATAAAACACCAAACAACATAGTTTTCACTGAAAATAATTGACTTGTAGCTTCATTCTAATGTACAAATAAGGAGGGTATTAATGTATGATTGTATACAGCCACTAAAATAATACATTATATTGATCCACCATCCATCATGAAGCAGTGTCATGTTGTTTAGAGGTCAGTAGGTGGCCCCATCTGTTTAAAAATGATGTGATGTTTCATTAGAACAGGTTTTCGAAACAAAGAAAAGTAGTGCAGAGACCGCCATCTAGTGGACTCTGAAAATAATGACACTGCTTCATGAAGCTTCATCAGACCATCACCACCAATCATTGCAGAAAATATATTAAAAAAAATGTTATGTAGTGTTGCTTTAAAACGTTATATTTTGATTAAAAATGGTATTCTTACATATCGATGTGTCTCTTATTTGTTTGATATAGGATGTTTTAGTAATATGAAAACATAGCAACTGTACGTAAACTGATCCAACTTGATTTGAAACAAAACAGAAATGTGTATTTATCAGAATGGCTCAATTCAAATTCTCATTAGAGTGGTTAGCATGTGGCTAAGACAATAATGTTTTTTTTGTCTGATATTTTTGTCCTTTTTGTTGCTAAGCAAGACTTTATCAAGATTATTCCGGGTATATAGAAAATGTAAGAACCTAATGATGGGTTGATGAGGCCTCATGAAACAGATGATGAGGGATCATGATACAGTGTCTTCATTTGGAAAAGCCACTGGATCCTATGTTGTATTGAATCAGTAGATCATGGTCAAAATAATAAAGCAGAGAGTGCCTTTGAAATGAATGTATTGTATCATGATACCCAATCATCTGTTTCATGAAGCCTCATCACTACTTTTTACCTTTATTTGTTGTGGTCATAAAGAAAAGGCAGTTTGCTGTGTTTGTTCAAGCCTTCATCAAGGTGAGCTCCGACAAGTTGAAATTGCAGAAGCCGATCTGATGCCTGCTCAGACTTTCATCCTCCACCTGTGCCGTGCAGGCAGGCGGCGCGTTGATGGATTGACGTCAGAGTCGATGTTCACGAGCTGTTAATGAATGTTCAGTCGAGCCTCCAGAAATATGGCTTCAGCATTGAGTGTACCTCACACATGTATAGACGCTTTTAAGAAAATGATTAGCAGCCAGTTGACGTGACAAATGGAGCCAAACCGCTGCACTCGTGTGAACCCGTCTGTACTCTAAGTGCATTTGCACATTTGTAGTTGATCTCTTTCCGCGTATATAGCTCGCCACGGAGAGGCGTCCGACGATTCAACTAACCGTGATATTAATAAAAAGAGAGTCTGAAAGTGAGCCGCGCCGATACATCAACGTAAAGCCGTAAAGAAGGGATGAAGGAGAGCCGATATGTCAATCAAGCAGGTTTTTCTTGAAAATATTTAAAAGGTTTATTTATTATTATTGTTCTATTAAAAGCTTTCTTTCAACTTTTTACAACACGAACCAGTTCACGGACCTCTGCTCTCATCTTCACATTTGATATTCTTTCCGGCCCGACATGAACCTCTCCAGTTATTTGCTGCAGTCGATATCTATCTTTGTAGCCAGCGATGGGTGTTGGAGAAAACCTCTTTGTGCGGATCAAATGTTTGGAAATGAAGACGCTTGCTGCCCGGTGTTCTCCAGCGTGTTCCTCTGAAGGAGATTGGCTCGCTTCGAACCCCCCACACCACCCCGAGACAACAGGCGCACACGCTTTGATTGCATCCAGTGCTGAACCCGAGCCAGGGTCCGTTTAGTTGTGTGTAAGACGAGAGGAGTGACACGCCTCGTTGCTCCGATTCTGTCGTGATGAAGAGTCCGGGCCAGGACTAGCTTTGTTGCCGTTTTGATCTGGATTAGATTGAAGAGGTTTGGTGGCTTTACCTGTTTCAACTGGTTGATCAATGAAAGCAGTCAAGCCAGTGAAGTGTTTTTAGAGGGGTCACTTGTTTTTTACACACACACACACACACACACACAACTACCTACGTGCTTACACATAGACATACGTACACAAACACATGTGAACCATGTTCATACTCCATCTCCAGTATGTACACACATCAACACAAACCCACACACACACACCTTTGCACTCACAGAGATACATAGACTAACACACACACATGCACTTGCACGGATACTTACACCGACACACACACGCACATTTACGTGCACACAAATGGACACATGTACTAAACCCTATGTAGACAAACATCAACATGTCCACATGCACAGGTACGTGCTCACACATACACATACATGCACACACAGACAAATATATGTAGCACAACAACATAGACACATAAACCTGCATATACACACAGAAGTACACGCACACAAACACACACACTCACACACATATACTATATATGCGTGCACAAAACACACACCTGCACACACATGCTCTATTTTCTTTATTTTGTTTTCTTTTAATTATTGTTCCTCTCTAAAATGTGTTCACAAAATAAATATTAAATAATATCTGAAAATTATAAAACATGTTTTCTTATTTCCTTTCATTTTCTCTCGTGTTCACAGTGAAACATAATAATGAATTCCTGGATGATCTTCTTCAGGGCCTTTTTTTTCATCTTGTTTTGTTCGTTTTGAAATTAATTATAGTGTAAAAAAATGTAATCATCTGTTCTGTGACACATTCATTAAGATTTCTTTCATAAAATAATCCAATTAAATGTATCATAATATTGTCCCTATTGTCACTGATATTTATTTACTTTCACGGTGCATTTTTGTCTATTCTTCAATAAGTGACAAATCATTTCTAAATATTTAATATTATTCTTTAATTTATTTATCTCCATGTCATCATGAATCATTTATAGTCACTCCTGCAGAATAATACACACCTTTTTTTTAAACTTCTGAAGACTTTTCCAAATGTCTAAACATCTGAAACCGCCGTTGCAGTCAGATTACTTATACAAATACTTTTATCTTCACCTCCTGCTGTGACTCACCGACTTCCTTCACTTGCCTCTACCTTCAGAAACTTAGAGAGTTTAAAACAACTTCTGTTGCTGCTCTGTAGAGTTAGAGACGTAAGAGAAATCCTCCCTGCTGTTCTCTTTGATTCTCTGTCTGTTTACGTGCACATTAATGATCACGCTGGGTTCCTCACATCGATTCTCCTGGACGCCAGTGTTTTCCACACAAGCCAGAAAAGAATTCTGAATGTGTTTAAAGCAGCAGCTGGAGCAGTACTGGACTTTGTGTTCTATTCAGAACTTCCGCCTGTTGGGGAGGGAAACTTCAATTGAATGCCTTGCTCAATCCTTCCATCGATGACTCTGTGTGATGCTAAAAACAATTGAATGTAACCAACAACTACATATGAAACATTTATATCAACAAAATCAGACGGTCAAATAATGTCTGGGCTGTCGACTGATGATGACGTCACGCTTTGGCAACAAAATTGCGAATGGCCAAAGCTTACAAAAGTTGAGTAGTTTTTTTTCAAGATAATATTAATATACAACAAAAGTAAGTGAGTGGCATATATACTCATTAAATACATATATACTTATGATGATCTTTAATGTGTGTGTAGTGGCGTAGACTTGATCTTACATCTATTCCTATTTTAGTTTAGTTGTTACATGTGTGTTTTTTTTTTTTAAATTTGATATGTGTGTGATTGTCTATTTTCAATTGTGTTCATCCATGACTATTGTTGTCGTCATGTGTATATTTAGCTTGTTTCGTAGGGGTGTTTGTTTTACTACTTTTGAAGTGTGTATTCAAGTCCTTTTTTACGTTTTTGTATTGTTAATATGAGTGTGTATCTTTTTATGTGTTTTATATGAATAAAACAGTATTGATTCCCTGAGGATTAGTTTTGGTTTGTTGCTAGTGTTTTCTCTTTTTCTTTGTTGGATTTGTGTTTATTTATAGTGTGGGTTTACATGAGCATGTTTTAGTTCTTAGTTTGGTGCAGGTTTTTGTAAATGTGTGTTTTGTTATTTTGGTTCTGCATACAATTTTGTAATCAAATAGTTAAAATTAACATAAGTAACACGACTACACAAAAACACATGACACAAGGTTAACATGACAAACATAATGATCACATGACAAACATAACAATCACATGACAAACATAATGATCACAGAGCAGTCATGTAAGTGTGTGTAGTTAAATGTGTGTTGTTGTTGGACATGTCTCCAACATGTGAGCTTGGAAAACATGGTCGCTGCTAACATTTAGAACAAACTTCTACCTGATAAGGGTTTCACACACTCATAGGCAGGCAGGCAGACAAGTGACAATAAACGAGGCCACTTTGCTGCGATCGTCGTGACAACTTTTCCCCTCCAACCAAGGACGGCAAACGCATCTTTTTGTGCTAAAGTGGCTCTTGTGTTTAGTGTGACTGTTTACTTGTTTATCCACTTCCACAAACTTATGCGTCTTTTTTTTTCTTGTTCTTCTTCATAGCCATGCACCTTTTCGGCCTCAACTGGCAGCTGCAGGAGGTGGAGAATGAGCAGACGTTTGAGAACGGAGGCGGCGGGAAGAACAGTCCAACCCAGACCAGCATCGTGACCTCTCTGGCTGCTGATGGTGAGGAAGCTGCTTTTCTAACCACACTATAGCTCTGATCCATTAACTAGTCATGGTTTAATGAAGCCTCATGAAGCAGTGTCATTATTTTACAGAAGATAGATGGTGGTCTCTATACTATTTTCCTTTGTTTTGAACAACTGTTCTAATGAAGCATCACATCATTTTTAAACTGATGGCGCCACCTACTGACCTATAAAATCATTACACTGCTTTGTGAAGCATCATCAGACCATCACTACTAGTATCAGGACTAATGAAAGACCTTTAAAAAAATTAATGATGAGAAATCAATATATTCTTCCAGGACCAAATGATGCTCCCACCCTAAGAATAGTTACTTAAAAGTGTTACCATGGTGAGCTAGTGTTCGGTGTTTACAAATGTTTCCCCATAAATTTTACCGACAGAACACAGCTGTTATTCATGGAAATAATACTAACAGAGCATATCGCTAAAAAAATTGTATTACTACAGAAACATTTGTTGTGTGAAAATTCTGTTTGAAAAAGTATAAGTTTGCCTTAGATTTTGGACAAAACCTACACAAGATCCATCTTTAACTATAACTCAATATAATCGATGACATTTAAATAGTCCAATAAAGGGTTTACATTTCAGCCGTGACAAGGTGAAGAAAGAGAGGAGGAAATGTTCTGGATTTTTCCTGCAACTTGTCTAATGAAAGACCTTTAAAAGCTTAAAGGGCAACTAATGTCAAACTCCAACTCTCCTGACTCACTCACATGTTTCAAATGTTGAAGTCTTACTCTCCGAGATGCACTAAGTCCCTCATCATGACCGTGTTTTGAAGTTATGAATTCATGTATTCCCCTCTTGTCTGAGATCTCAGCGAGATGGGAAGTTACGAGAAAGTGGAGTCTATTATGACGTTATAATTGATTTCACTCCTCCTCCAGCCAGCTGTAATCACACCCCTCTTTGTTTATACAATGAGTCTCTCGGAGGTGGATAGTTCTGAGATTGATGATGCGCGTTGACAAAACACGATGCTTGACTAATTACAGAAGAGGGTGTGGTTGAGGTAAACAAGATTTAATCTCCAGAAAAACTAAACTGAGGTCCAAGATAAATTCAAGAAATCAATAAAGCGACTGATATGGTCAAAAATCTCGCTGGCTGGATAAGGAACTTTTTTCCAAGTACAATAATGGCACTGCTTCTTCCAAATACAGTGAGCAAAACTGTTTTATTGACTTATTTTGGTCACATATTTCGGCCTTATTTGGTGTTTGATTTTAACAAAAATGTTCCGAAAAAAAATCAAACTGATAGAAGGCAACTCAGTGTTTGTAATATTTGACAAACAGTAGCCCCAACATAATACTGACAGAGCATATCTCCACAATCACATCACAACCACCAACACAGGTGAAGGAAACAGGAAGTCTATCCCAGTTTCTTCAGGCGTGAGACTTAGGACACCCTGAACAGGACACCAGTTTTTCGAAGGGCACACAAAGAAACACAACCATTCACAAACACACACACACTCACGCCTATGGTCAATTCCCCAAAGTTCAGGTACTATATTTTTGGTACAATATTGGCACCTGTTCTCGTCATACAACCCATGAGCCAGGAGTTTTTGGTGACAAAACACTTTTTAAAACACAGTTTCAAAAGTACCATTTTTTTTACCGGTTTTACATAAAAGTTTTACGAGATCCATCTGACTAGCCATCGCAATATAATCCCTGAAGTTTAAACAGCCCAATAAACTATATTAATTTCATCGGCGATAAGGTGAAGAAAAGTGCCTGAGAGGAGAAAAAAGGTTTGGTCCTGGATTTCCAGCCAGCCCGCGAAGTTTATGGAGATCTTTCACCTTCTGAATATTAATCAGCGGATTCCCGACAGCTTAGCCGGGCCTAATCATAATCTTGGGCCATTTTATATTCATCAACAAGCGGCCGGGCCAAATCGGCTCACCTTTACAGCAAACGCCACCAAATTAATCTCCAAGCACACCGAAGTGCTTAAGATGCACGGCCACGGAATCATTAATTGAGTGGAGTGGGCTGGGCGAAAGCTCAATTGTTTAAACTGTGCTAGATTTAAATCCTCATAAGTACTGCTAATTAAGATAGTACCATGCAGTTTTGGGACTGTTTAATGGCAATCAATAGGCAGCCATTACTCTCCTAGGAGGTAAACTTGCCTTCCGTCTTTACCCCGACAGAAGCTAAAGTGACAGGCTAAAGCCTCATTACACACACACACACACACACACTCTGACGTATGCAAATATCCAAGTCCTGGTGCAAACTGATACAGTTTACTCATGTCTATAGACTGAGTCGCTTTCAAGGTTGCTGTTCCCTTGTAGCACAAGTCTTTAAGGAGGGGAAATTAATGAGCACGGCGACAGCCACTTTAGGCAAGAACCGCGCTCCGACACTATTTGGATTCCTCCTCTTATCGCATCACTTCAGATTTTATGTGTCCGTGACTCAGTGAGAGAGGGGTGGGAAGAGGGGGAAGCGGTCATCTCTTTATTTTTGTCTGAACGTGGTTTAAGGACGTCAGTGGGCAAATTGTTTTGATTTGTTGTTATTACCAGGCAAAGGTAGCGCTCAGTGTATGTGACAGATTCCATTTGGGCTTATCTGATATGAAGCGGCCACTTTTGTGAGTCACCAGGACCAGAGGAGAGATGGAAGATGAGGACGTTCCCAATCTTGTAAAAAGGCAATTATATCTGCTCTATTTTATTCGGTGAGCTGTGCATCGTGCACCAGAGGGAACCGTTACTTTTTTATCTGGAGCGTCATGACCCACTCTCATTTGGGGGAACACCTGACGGCCCTTTTTAGTGTCTACTTTAATCAGAAAAGAACATCATAGTGACAGAGTTTTGCTGCAACATCAGGTCATTGATTACTTATCAATCATCTGTGTAACATTGTGCTGGTCAAGGATTTTTACAAAGTTGTCCTCAAAACGACCCCTTTCAGTTGAGAGAGGAGAACATGAAAATATATAAAACACAAAAGTAGTTGCACACACTATTGTATGTGATTACTGAATTAATACTGACTAATTCATTGTTGCCATAGCTGTTGCTATATTTTCTATTACATTAATCACATTTTTAATCTCTAACTTAACTGTTTCTGCTTCCATTTTTATTTTTTTGTGTGTTCGTCTTCAGTTTCAGTTTTTATGTTTTAATTTACTTCAATCTATATAGATACATTTTCTTCATATATCAATATAAGAAATATTATTTTATCCAAATAAATCAGTAATGGGCTGATAAAGCATCATGAAGCAGTGTCATGTTGTTTAGAGGTCAGTAGGTGGCGCCATCAGTTTAAAAATGATGCAATGTTTCATTAAAACGGTTGTTCAAAACAAATGAAAATAGTGCAGAGACCGCCATCTAGTGGACTCTGAAAATAATGACATTGCATCATTAAGCTTCATCAGACCATCACTAACTTAATGTAAATAAACTTAAATAAAGATATGAATTAGATCTATTAATTACATATTATAAAAATGTTATCCCTCCATTAAATAAAAAAAAAAACATTCTTGACAAGGCTCACATTTGTTTGTGTGTTTTCTTTAACTTGTCTCTGACTTTTTTTTTTTCTAGAGAACTCAACATTCACCTAATCACGGCGTCTATTAATATGTGAAGCTTCATGAAGCAGTGTCATTTTTTTCAGAGCCCACTAGATGGCAGTATTTCCCTTTGCCCATCACTTATTAATATGCATTAGGAATTTACAGGGCTGACCCAAAGGTAAACAAAGTCAAATATTTTAGTTTAGTCGAAAATGTGTCCCACAGAGTCAACAAAAAATCTACCAAAGTAATTGAAAATGCTTTATTTAAATTCTTAAATGAACAAAGCAAATAAAACGGGATGGATGAAAATAACAGAGGTAATGAGCAGACTAGAACACTGGCAGGTCAGATGACAAGTGATTGATTTTGGAATATGGCAGAAACTAAAGATGTGTCCTAATTGGCACACTTCTCTGAGTGCACTGCTTTAACGTACACGTTAAGACAGTGCACGTACTGGGTGCACGTACCTTGCCAAGTACACAGATTTCGCCATGTAGTACTGTCTCAAATCAAACACCGTCGCTACACACTTAAATGACTCGACAGCTTCTTCTTCTACTACTGATTGTAAGCAGCTGTTGAACCCTATCACGGACACTTGACAGCGCTTTTCACCAATTGAAACAGTTGTTGTGTTGTTGGTTGTGTTTCATTTTGTTATTACTGTTGTTGAGTTGTTTTGTGGTAAAAGCAGTGTTTTCTCAAGATATTTGCATCCTCAGTGACTCTGTCACTAAGATGGCGGCCGTGAAGGATGGAAAGTGTCCATCGATTCACATTCAATTTTTTTGTGCCATTTGAGTGCACCAATTGAGTTCTCATTTCGCACTACATTTTCACACACTGCTAATTGGGAGGCACTTATGCACTCCAAATATTAAGTGTCAGTGCAGAAGTGCATGATTTGGGAAACAGCCAATGAGAAAGGCAGAGCACATCGCATGCAAAAAATCGCAAAAAGTCCAGTGGAGGCACCAACACAAAGAGTCAGACCCACAACCCTGACAATAGATGGATAGATAGATAGATAAAATGCTCTATTAGGCTGTTTAAAAGGATAGTTCACCCAAAATTCCAACTCATTTTCTACTCAACCTCATGTCGAATAAAGGTTGGTATATTTTTCAGAGTAATCCTTTTTGGAGTTAAAGCCAAACATGTAAGTCCATTTGATTGACGCTCAGTGATCTTGCCTATATCTTCCTTTAAATGATGGACTTGAACATCCAAATGACTCCATGGTGCTCGTTTGTAATGTCCATCATGTCTTGAAGCCTGGACAAGAGGAATTGTTCTGGCGAAAAAAATGAAAAGACTATATTTTAAGCTTGTTTGTAGCAGAAGTTTAAAGAATAACAAGTGATACAGATAGAAAAAATAAACATTACTAATATACAAAATGGACCCTAAATCAATAACAATGTACATTAATTTAATAGAAGAGAATACATCAAATTGATGGGCCAACGTTGTTGGATATAAATTCCAATATGATGGGAATGAGTTGACTACATTCTTGTCTCAAATGCTGTATGACAACATGGGGGTGTTTTACATTTCAGGTCGCAACGGCGTGCTTCACCAGGAGAACAACTCCATTGACACCGGTCAAGTCGATGTTGGGAAGAGGGCAGCTCAGAGTGTCCCGCCAGGAGTCTTCTGGCGCTCCCAAGTCAGCATGGAACAACCACGATTCGTCAAGTTCAACATCTCAGTGCAGAAGAACGCTTTGATAGGAGTCTACGGAAGAAAAGGCCTCGCACCGTCCCACACACAGGTACAGTCGCTTGTGTCTCATGGAAAATAAACTATATTTACCTTTTGTTAAATCGATTTCTGTCATTGGGAGGAAGTTGTCGTTCTGCTTTGAGTCCCTGATAAAGGAACTTTTTCCACACAAACCTGTTCCTTGAATCACCAGCCAAAGCTTGTGACCATAATTGAGTGATGGGACGTTGGGCTTTGTCTTCTGGCTCAGCTCTTTTTGTCCCCACTACCAACTGATACTGTGTTCTTTGGTGTGTTTTTAGCAAAAAAGGGTAGCTTTTGATTCATTTCTGTTGCTGGAAAATGAGCAGCCTTGCCTCGCAGCTCTGCTATGAGAAATTAAAGACCACTTACTGCTGCTTTTATGTATTTTTCATTTAATTAGCCTTTGTTTAAACCAAAGTATCAAAGTCACAAGTGCTGCCCTTACTAATAACAATGTAACAATCATATTGTAAAAGTAGTTTTCTAATTAAGAGTCGTGTAGTGAACACTCTATGCTAATTAAAGCCGCGCACCTTTTCCCTCTATTCACGTTTTCCTTTGTATTTCTAACTTCCATCATTTTAGTTGCAGGTGAAGCATACGATAGTTCAGTTAGCTTAATGAGAAAAAGCAGCAGGAACAATGGCACAAGAAACATCAACAGTTTTACTTTTAGTTACATATTGTTCACGGATTTGCCAGTTCGTAGCTTAATAATAAAATGAATAAATTTTATACCTCTATTTACAAAAACAAAATAATTAAACGGTATAATTCAGGCTTTATATTAAAATTTGAATGGGCACAGAGTAGACAAAAGATTGTTCAGCAACTGAGAGGCAAATGTTCACATATCATTGTTTTAATTTAAATTTGAACAGGAAAAAGAAGAAATCGAGATAATCAATGGACATTGATGACCCAAAAACATTTAGTCTCAGTCTGCAGAGCTACTAGGATTCATCCCCTCCTAAATGTCTTCCATTTGCAAAAAGAAGAGTGTTTCCAGAATGTCTGGTGTGTCGCTTGAATGACATTTGGCGACATCTGCGCGCCCGGCGACCACTGATGGAGATGGAGGCACTCAGACAATGACCATTTTCCACCACACTTGACTGCAAAAGCTCTTAGCCTCACCTTCTTGACATTCTCACCATGTAAAGACGGGCTTCACTCAAGTGTACACGTTCAAGGACACTTTCTGATGGAAGGGAGTCCGATCGGCGTGACAACAGGTGAGCCGGGGCTGAACTTTCCCCGTGGAAAAAGAGCGAGAGACCAAAGGCTACTAATTAACAAGACGCTCCTTTATGTCTGAAAGGCGATTGTTGCACAGGTTGCTGGTCAATGCCTGATGCCTGAAAGACCCCAATGAGGGATATTGACTCTGCTATTCACTGCTCAGAAGACAAGACAACATTTAAGTGCAACCGCTTTTCACCTTTCTTAAATATAGACTCGCCCGTCTGTTATTGAGTGTCTGTCCACCGACACACACGTACACACACACACACACCAAACACGTTAACCAACCGAATAATAAACTTAAGTGCTCTGGAAACAGGATCAGAAGTGTTGTTGACAGGAAGTTAAGGGTGAAGAAACCTTTCTGTTTTTTGCAATGTTTGGATTTTTATAGTTCCTTGAAGATTTGCTATAAATTATTGGCGTAGAGAAACTTAAATCTCATCAATGGCGAGTAGAAAAATAATGACTTCATAACGTTTTATTGAAAAATATTGTAGTGTTCTTGTATTATCTAGATGAAAAAAAAAAATATATAAAAAAAATTATTAATAATAATAATTATTTCTACTTATTTCCCATTTTTTTTATATGACTGTATGACTCTTAAATGGGTCACATGTGACTTAACCCTCAACATTCATTTGGGCGTGAGCCTACCTGTTTTATGTCAGTTCTTAAAATGTTTGTAAGGTAAATTTATTTTATATGTAGCTGGTAGATTATATCCCATCATTGTAGTCTACATGATCTCTGATTTTTTTGTTTTTTCACCATCTTTGTTCTAAATCAATACATTCGTCTAAATCTTATATAAGGAGTAAAATTTGACAAGGCAGAACAAGTAAGACTAACATATTATGATCTTGTTTGCCACATGGATCTCATTTTTATTAGTTTCTAGCAACGTTTCCCTCATGAACATTGCAGAACATTTCTTATGGAGCTGATTTGTGGAATCCGGCCATCTGCTTTTGGTTGTTCCTCCATCTTTCTTTTTTTTTAAGGAATGAGGAGAGTTTTGGGGGCTTACATGCCAGACAACTGAGATGTTTGCACTCTGCCTTCAGGTTAGAGGACTCTGAATTGAACTCTTTTATTAGTTCCCCCCCAAGCCAACAGCACAAAGAAGTCAACTTCCGCCAGGTTAATATCCCTCCATGGCCCCGGTACTCTGCACAAAGGGTTTTAAATCACTGTTGACTTCACCTGGCCTGTGCCGAATGCTCTCCCTTCTGTCGTTTGCAAGTCCACTCAGGGTTTGCCCGGTTCCCTGTTTGCCACATTCCTGAGCACTAAATCCTGTTTTAATGTGCTCTCGTGTTCCTGCTCCCACAGTGTTCAGACCTTGTAGTTTGAAACAGAGTTGCCTAAACTAACATGCAGTGTGAAAGTGAATTACACTGGAGTGGACTACAAGAGATCAAAGTATCTCCGAACATTTTTGTGTATTGTGTGACCCAGCTGGGCGAGGGTATCTTAACCGGGCGGTTGGTGGAGTCTATTTTTCAAGATTTTTAATTTACCTCAATGGCTGTCAATTGGTGCAAGATACTTAAATTCAATTGTCCATTATGGTAAGAATGATTGTTCTAAAGTGCAGCTCATCTGTGGAGCACCATTATGCAACTTACATTTATGTACCACGCACTTTCCATCTCTGCCTTTTTGCTTTAGCCGCAGCTTTGCTGCCTGAATTGAACGTGCGTAACTGGAAAATATTTTAAATGTTTAAAAGTTGCGCAGTAGAATTATCTATGCTATAAAACTTTAGTATACTGGTTAAATGTGTTTATTTGTTTTTGTTAAAAGGGGTTCTATGCTAATCGTATGGGTGAATACCAGCTTGAGACTACATTTGCTTAGAAGTTTATTCCGTGCCAAATTTAGAAATGGACGTTGTCTAAAGCAATATTGTTATCGGGGCTGATGGTAAATGTACAGATTTAAGAACACACAGCTGCTTCCCCATCATTTAATGCTTCCTGTCTTCTCCTAACGCTGTTCTGCCATTTGAAGTCCCAAATGGGACACAAGACACATCTGTGCTAGGGAGTAATGAGAAGTGCAGGCCATCTATTTTTTAAGAAAACAGTTTAACAGCAAATCTATTGGTAATTTTGAGTCAAATGTGGTTCGACCACCTTTACTAAAAGCTTTTTTACTTTTGTCTTGATAATGATTAAACGGCGTCAATAGACATTAAAACATGAAACGCATTTTAGAAATGCTTTAAAGGAAGGTAATGTAAATAAATGATGCTTTATATACGTTTGTTTCGCATGAATAAAAACATGCTTTGATCCTGTTTTAGAGAAATCATACATTTAAAGCAGCTCAATGTGTAAAATAGTAGGTATTTGTCTGTCCCATTTGACCGTAATGAAAAATACATGCAAATTGAATAACATTGTACTAGTGATTTTCTGACAAAGCTTCATGATGTAGTGTCATCCACTAGATGGCGGTCTCTGCACTATTTTCCATTGTTTTAAACAACTGTTTTAATGAAACATCTCATCATTTTTAAACTAATGGCGCCACCTACTGACCTCTAAACAACATGACACTGATTCATGATGCTTTATAAGCACATTACTGATTTATTTGGATAAAAAAATATTTCTTATATTGATATATGAGGAAAATGTATCTATATAGATTGAAGTAAATTAAAACATAAAAACTGAAACTGAAGACGAACACACAAAAAAATAAACATGGAAGCAGAAACAGTTAAGTTAGAGACACTGCTTTATGAAGCTTCATCCGACCATCACTAGTGTGTACTACTGACCTCTCAGTAAAGTTTTAAGGGTGTATCATGACAATGGGAAAGCGGCACAAATGGGTCAGAAGACCCTTATTAAAAATGTCAAATTTGTATAAAATGTTAATCATATGCATGACATACATATAAAAAGTGAGTTTACAGAATTCCCATTGCTTTTATTTATTGTACAGTGGCAGAATGGGGGCAGGAGAACCCCATGGAAATCCAAATATGTCTAATTTCAACAGAATCTACAAAATATTTAATAATATATAAGAGTATACAGCTCTGAAACTTACTACTGAGGTGATGGTTCCTGTCATACTTTGTCCACAACTGCAAAGGAAAACAGTGAGCCAGATGGTTATGTAGCTTGCTCTTAAACAAACTACACGACTGGTAAAGAAAAATTGTTAACATATAACAATGATTTATAACAGAGGGTGGTCTACAACCTTGCATTTGGCCTTTGTCCTGTTGCTTTGTATGTCGGCCAAGACTCAAGCGACTAAAACAGTTAATTCACAATTTTAATTCACTCTGCATATATACTTGAAATTGTGTGTTTATATGTTATGATGTATATATATTTTTGTTAATAAGTTGTTTTATTTATTTGATGAAAATTAGGATTTACAAATCTTTCTATAACTTAAAAAATCTCAAAACCAAGTAAGCAACAAGCCTTGATTACATTAGTCATGAAATTAAAAGCTTTAAGAGTATTAGACATGTTCAAAGTGTCACCTCTTTATCAGAATCAAGGTGGGTTCCTTCTAAACAAATGGATCAGTATTCGGCTCAGCCCGTAAACTTCTCCTCTCACACTGTAAGCCGGTGTGTATCCGAATATTTCCTCAGCCAGGGGATCTGCTGTCTGCATCTGCCTGTGCATCCTCCAGCTTGTTTGGGGATTTCGGCGTATGTTAGAAGGTTTTCTGCTGCACTGCTCGTGGAGCGCTCGTACTCGCCGGAGACGAGGTTCAGGTGGTGAGCAGGTGCGCTGAGAGCAGATGCACCACTTAAATCGTTTCAGTTGGCAGGAATGACTCGCTACTCCTTGTTTACCCTCTAAATCAATGTTTGTTTGGGGAAACAAAAGTATATATAGAGGTTCTTTTCAGAGTTCCACATATGAGGCGGAGAATCGCCTGAGGTGCAAAGATTTTTTAAATCAAATTTTCTTTTGTGCGCTGTACTTACTGGGGATCTGTTGAGTCCTAAACTTTCAGTAGCTCAGCACAAAAACTTAGACTTTAAATGTACTTACTTTGAAATGAAGTTCTTCATGGACTCAAAATCCTGGCGGTAGCGAGCAATTATTTGCTGCTAATAAAGAATTCAGCTTTCCCTCCCTACAACTATAATTCATATTTCCATTAGTTTGTCTGCAGAAATAATCCTGGAGAAAATAGTCAATTTTAAATTGAGAAATTTTTGATTGACACAAAGTACAATGTTTCAGGTATTTGTCTAAGATACTTTTAATGATTCAAACCCACAACGTGTTGGTAGGAATGTGTTTCATTTAGGTTTGGCCAGATGAAGCTTCATGAAGCACTGCAGTCATCTTTCTAGTTAGTAGTTTTTGCCGTCTTAAAATTATGAGAGGTTTAATATGGGCAACATGGTCAGTCAGATGAAAAAGTAAAAAAAAAAAATAGATATTTTATAAATACAAATTATATGGAGATTGTCTTTCAATCATTTTCACTAATTAACAGTTTCTTTTTGTGTGTGTGTGTTTGTTTTATCAACAAAACTCCCTTTAAACAGAAATACTCAATAGAACATAAACTATATAAATCATTTTCCCTTTCTTTGCAGCTTGGGAACAAATGCCTAATGGACCAGTAAAGGTCCCCTGACTGGGATTTGGGGATCACAGATTTATTTATCGTTTGCTGATTTCTAACACAATATCGGATTTAATTACATATTTATCATTTACAGTCACTGTGTCCATGTTTGTTTGTTTTTGGGTGCAACTGATTGTGTATAAAATACTCTTGCCTCATAATGGAAATAGCAATAGTTGAAGGTTCAGTAGAAGTGTCAGCTATCTTTTGATCATCGCTGCTAGCATTTCATTTTCAACATCATAATGGTGTTTAAGAACAAGATACACAGAGAACTGTTCTGGCAAAATGTGTGTTGTCAGGGCATCAGTTACTGCAGCACACAAAAGTGTTGTGGCTTTTTGGTGTATTTTAAGAGATAGGCTTTTGAATAAACTCTTTGAACTGATTTACTTTGGGGTTTACCGTTTTCATCTAATGGACTTTCTTGTTTTTTTTTGTTCCCAGTATGACTTTGTGGAGCTCTTGGACGGCAGTCGGCTCATCGCAAAAGAACACCGCGCTGCCAGTGACGCAGAGAAAAGGGCCCGACTGGAGCACCAGGTCGCCCTGCATCAAGCGGGATTCATCCAGTACCTGGACTCCGGCGTGTGGCACCTGGCGTTCTACAACGATGGCCGGAACGTCGAGACCGTGTCCTACAACACCATCATCCAGGGTGAGGGACGCTCGTTGATGGAGCTCATTTTAAAAAGCCTTAGAAATCTTTAGACGAAGTTGAAGCCACAAATGTTCTAGAAGTCTACTGGATTATAGTGCTCACTCTTAATACAAGAGCATACATCGCATCGATTCTTCCCACTAACAACCTCTTCAGCTTCTGAAGTCTGGGAAGTTTCCTTTTGGGGTTTGAGTTGAGTAAAAAACACCAAGGTTGAGTTTTCTTTGTCTATTTCCTTCGGGTGTTCTATTGATCCAGCACTACAAATATGAAGGTATCGACGTACGACTTCAAAATTGCCTGGGTCCAACAAATATCGCACACACACACAAGAAAGAAAAAAAAATGTTTGCCCCTTTAATGCTGATCAAAATGAAGGCTCCTGTCCTCTGGGGGTGCTCTTTATGAGCGATGGTCTGTTGAATGAACACAAGATCTGTCTGTAGGATATGTCAGATTAACTTCAACTCCAAAAGGATTTCGGCTGTAAACACTCAGGAGATTGCACAGCTTGTGTGGGCATGATCAGTCATTCAAGAGGTTGGAGGGAAGAATGAGATGACGGGAGAGACGGGGGAGAAAGAAGAATGTGTCAGGGAAATGGAATTATTTGGTCTAATTTGAAATATCTGTGTAGCTTTTGCCTAACATGGCTTAGAGTTGGGCAGCAGCGATCATGTTACGGAGGCTTAAACTTCCACGGGACAAGGACAAAATAGCTGTAAATGTATGCTGCGCCGATTCAAGAGGAGCAGATAAGTGACGCTTAGAAGGGCAAGGAAGGCAAGGAGGTCGGATCGCATCATTTCCTTAAGCAGATGTTTCCAGGAGATCTTTCAAATGTGACTCTAATTCAACAGTCTGATGAGTTGTTTGTAACTTTGATCCCCGTTTTCCTCTCGCAGAGTCTGTCACCGAGTGCCAGCACAACTGCTACGGCAACGGAGAGTGTGTTGCCGGGTCGTGTCACTGCTTTCCAGGATTCATCGGCCCGTATTGCTCCAGAGGTAAAACGCCAAATTTCTTTTCTCGTGTTTGCACCATTCTGACCCCCCGAACACAAAAAGGGATGAGAGGAGGACTCAGTTTTTTAAATAAACTAAACAAGGCCAAATGTGCTTCACAAAATCATTTGAATCTTAAGTGTCTCTCCAACCATAAAGAAAAATCTTTCTCTGCCTCACATGAATACACTCGCAAGTGAGCTGCGTTCAATGACCTGGTAATGACTATGCTGTATTCATGTTAATAGGAAAAAGGAAATTCATTGAAAAACTAACGCTAACAGAATAACGCTCTTATCCTTAATGTCATGAATAAACATTTTCAAAAGATGAAATGAGGAATTGAAAGTTTTTATTAATATTATTCTTATACTACTATTTTTGTAGTTTAAAATGTTAAAGTTCATATTTCAACTTTTTTAAAACTATTTTTATGATGAATTACCTTGTATATAATTATCATAACAGTTCGTCTTTAAGGGATAATTCACCTGAAATTCAATTTTCACTGATTTTCTACTCACTCTCATGTCGACTAATGGTTGGGATTATTTTAAGAGTAATACATTCCTTTTTAGAAATATAGACAAATATGTATTCTTTTTAATGTAGCGACTGGAGCTCAATCTTGTTTGTCTTCATCTTCAAAAAGACACTCTTAAAAACATCCAAATACATCTGTGGTTCTCGTCTGTCATGTCCATCTTGTATTGAAGCCGCAACATTAAAAATACTTAATTATTCTATCTTTTAAGTTTGTGTGTAGCTGATTCTGTTAGGGTAGCTGCAAGGCCATCAAAGTAAATCTAGGACATGCACACTGTCACTGTGTTTCAATGTCGACAATCTGTTCAGCAGCCAAAAATGTATGTTAAAAGTTTTTTTTGTGTATTTATGCAGCCAAATGATTCAATTTTATTAAACCTGAGAACTAATATTTACATTCTGAGGTTCAAAATACTTTCTGACATTGACTTTAAGACTTAGGGTTAAAATATCTGACATTTCTGCTTTAACAAAACGAGGGACGAATTGAATTTTGTTCAATGCCTACAGTAGCAGAAAAGGTCAGTTGAGTGAGTTGACAGCTGGAATTATTTCTACAAATATCCTCTTGCTGTTGCTGACTGTTGCGCAGACTCCACCACTTTCAACCAAAGGAGGATAAGTCTGATAAAACCTCGTCTGCACTCAGTTTCTTTTATAGATTAGGGGAGAGTTTCTGCTGAGAATGCAATTAAACATCATCCTCGAGGTATCAGCGGGGTGATGCTGGACCAGAACAAGGGTCGCGGCTTTAGTTCCGGGAAACTTTGTAGATTTCTCCCTGACAATTTGTATAATGAATCACCCCCGGAGGATGTGTGGGACTTTGTCGATCTCTTGACCCGTCACTAGCTCTCACATCATTCATTTGTCCTTTCACCTGGATCAAAGCGTTTTGATCATGATGGATGGCGGCTGCTTGTGCTTCAGACGAGTTTCGATTGTGTGAGGAAAATGTTCACCTGATAAGTGATTAATCAAACATAGTTTTATAGTGAGGCATGTATGCAGGATTTAATCACTGTTGTAGGTTTGTGATCTTCAAACCCATTCCCTTAAACACTTAACCAGCCCTGCTTTGCTTCAAGGACGCACATTTTCCACTTCACTTTTTAAATTGTGGTTAAATGTAAAATGTTACTTTTTTGACAACTCGATAAAAAAAAGAAGATTTTGTTTAATTAAAAATCTTAGCAAACAGAACCAAGAGGATATTTCTCAATAACTCTGAACACTCTCATTGGAGTTATATTTGTTATCCTCCCTTCATTTTTCACCAACTAAATTAAAAACATATATATATAAAATGTAAGATGGTGCCATCACTTGGCAAGTGTTTCTGAATTCATTATTATGCTAAATTTGAAGCCATTTTTAATGATAATAATGATGACACTGGTGTTAATAGCATCGAGTCCCTTTCTTTCTCCACAAAGCCTCTTAAATATATCCCCTGTGTAGTCTTTCTACTAGTGATGAGGCCTCATAATACAGCTGTGTCTTTTGAAAGGCCACTAAATGGTAGTGATGGTCTAATGCTTCGATTTCCTTTGCTTTGAAAACACATTGTTTTAAACTGATAGCGCCACCTACTGACCTCTAAATAAAATGACACTGATTCATGAAGCTTCATCAGACCATCATTACTTTGTGATAATAATAATAATAATAATAATAATAATACATTTTATTTCGATGCATCTTTCTTGGCACTCAAGGTCGCCTTACATAAAACCCAAACAGCCAGCAACAACACAATTAAAACATAAAGACACATTAAAAACACAGTGATTAGGTGCGATAAAAAGTATTTAAATAAATGTTTTAAAAAGTGTAATAGAGTCCATGTTTCAAGTTCATGTGGCAGGTATATCATACTATAATATCAAGACACTGTATTGTGTACTTGTCATCAAAACAATACTGTATCACGACGCCTCATCAACCCATCACATTTTTATATATATATATATATATCTTTCTTCATCATAGAAGGAAATCATTTTTTGTAAATTGTTCTTTGAGAAGAATACTAGTGATGGTCTGATGAATCTTCATGAAGCAGTGTCATGTTGTTTTGAGGTCAGTAGGTGGTGCCATTTTAAAAATGATGTGATGTTTGTTCAGAACAAAGACAAATAGTGCAGAGAATGCCATCTAGTGGGCTCAGAAAAAAAACACACTGCCTTCTGAAACTTTACATCAAAGTTCCAGTTAGTTCCAGTTAAGGAAATGAACACAATCACCGTCTCCCGTCTACTGCCTTAAAGTATTTTGATGGCGGTCACACATATGCGTAATCAAGGTAATTTTTGAAATAGTAGTTTTACTACATGAGTGATGATTCTTGAAAGTTAAAATAATCATGACTATGAAAAAAAATAAACAAAAAGTCCTGTCAAAATGTTCCACAGTGCTGCTTTAATTCAAGAGATGGTACATGTAGAAAGATTCAAATGAATCAAAATTAATTGGTCTTTGTCTCTACAGCTGCTTGTCCAGTCCTCTGCAGTGGTAACGGCCAGTACACCAGGGGGCGTTGCCAATGCTATAGCGGCTGGAAGGGCACGGAGTGTGACGTGGCATCCTCCCAGTGTATCGACCCTCAATGTGGGGGACATGGCGTGTGCATGTCGGGCAACTGTGTGTGCAACACTGGCCACAAAGGAAGCAACTGTGAACAAGGTAAATAAAAAAACAACAACTGTGTTTGTGCGTCAAGCTCAAGGGGATCGACTCAGTTGACTGGCGAAACAATCGGTGTTTTCAACTCCGTGGAGCAGATAATGTTCTGGATGCTGTTATTGATACGGTGCATTTGCATTAACTCCCTCTTGGAGCGCACGGGAGTATCAGCTGGAACAGATTGTTCTGGGCCATCAAAGCGCTCACCTATTGCAGCGCTGCACACTCCAAGACACCTGTTCAAATCGATCTGTCGATGCCACCTGTTTTTTTTTTTTTCCGCTGTTCGAATCAAAGCTCCTTCTCCTCCTCCTCTGTCAAGCCCTGGTCTCCGCCGCCGTCTCCACTTCATTTACCTTCATTGATCAGCGCGCGCACAAAAGGCAATTAACAGCTCACATTTACATGCGCAGGTGGCTGACCTTACATGCGAAACACTATCGAGTTCACTGAATGAATACATTCAGGCATTTTTCCTCGAAGTGAAGCATGATGGGAGGACAGTATCGACTGGAACCGGCTGCTGTGAACAGTCAATACCTCCTTGTGGAAACACATACCGCAGAGAAAGTATGTTGTCGCTTGTTAGTAATGGGTTGATTATATTGGTCATAATTGGCAATTATAACCTAAATCAGCGAGCCGATCCACGAATTGTTAATAGAAATTGATGTATCTGTCTAGACGCTAATAGTGCTTTTTCTCCTCGTGGCTATAATGGACCATAATTGTGCTGTCATCGTATTGGAAGTGCTCTGTAATATACTGTAGAGCATCGAGTTGTACACAGGCTGGAAAATTACTACCAGCCGTCAGGAAACAGTGCAAGAAAGTATGAGCGGCAATGTTCCAGGCATCATCTGGCATCAGTGCACATCCTCTCTGAGAGATTTTGGCTGCAGTCAAAGTGTCAGGATGTAATGACTAGGTGTGATATCCTGTCGCAAAAACTGACAAAGCTGTCGTCTTTCACAGTGGACTGCGTGGACCCGAAGTGTTCGGGTCACGGAACCTGTCACCATGGCGAGTGCCACTGTAACCCCGGCTGGGGTGGGATCAGCTGCGAGATCTTGAGGAGCACTTGTCCAGAGCAGTGTTCCAGTCATGGCACCTTCAGCACCGACTCAGGGACCTGCGTCTGTGAGGCCAACTGGACCGGGGCGGACTGCTCTATCGGTAAACATCAATCATGTCTTTCAAATCAGAGAACCTTTCTTAAAGCAGCAATACGTAAGATTCATCAGATTGTTTCTGGCTCCACCCAGTGACAAAACAGTGTTACTGCAGTTTCGTGGAATCCTTGTTGTGCTGTGGCCACATACTGAACATAAAGTATCTTTATAGGAAACAAACAAATTAGTTTGACATTCGTCCAAAAAAAGAGGGTAGTTAAAATCTTCAAAATTAAACTTAAAAATCTGAAGAAAAAAACAAACAATCTAGATAAGTTACATGGTGCTGCTTTAAACCATTCTATTTATTAACTTTTATTCCACACACACAAGAAAACATAACATTAAGAAAACAGGTAAACAGTTCAATGATGGATCTCTATTGCACTTGCAAAAAAATATAAACAAATTCCCAAAAATGTACAAATACAATTATCGTCATAGATAGTTTCTGAAAATTACTCGCTGGAGAAAAATGATTAAATGTTTCATTTTTTTTTTTTGAATTAGATATTTTTCTATATCTAGCAGTTAATTAAAATTACTGTGCGATCACATCTTATTTGCTACAGCTATTCAACCAGCTAACTCATCTTAAGTCAACAAAACAGGAAGTTAAAAACAATAAAGCTGTTTGATTTAAATACAGTTGAATTGTCTACAATCAATGGAACAAGGGGCAAAAAACAAGATGTGAAAACGTTTTTAAATCTGTGCCCTTAAAAGTATACCTATGATAAATACAATATGTGTGGAAAAACCCCCAACACAAAACAAGGAAAGGGTTAACATAAAGGGTTACGATTTTAATTGTTTAATCTTTGCAATAATTTAATTTTTTAAAATATTTATCATTATAATTCATCCAAATCAATGACGTAGTGTTACCAAGGACAAGCATTCAAACCGTTTTGATTTAACTGCGTGCATGTTGTCTTCAGGACTCCCTTTTTCTGAATATTTGGAACTAATTGTAAATGCAAATTTAATAGTCAACAATTTGTGGCTGATTGTAACTTATTTCATGAGGATAAACCACTTTTCTTTTCGGGCTGTCTGGTTCTTCAGGTAATCAGGTCATAGCTTTGCTCAGAATTCAACTGGCATATATTCTTCTTGTGCTAATACACCCACGAGGGCCATCTGAGTTGAACATTTGAAAACTCAACAGACTGGCCTTAATACCATCAAAGACATAATAAGCTACTTAAGAATTGTAATCTGCATATACTTTGATTTCCTTCATTAATGAAAGTAGAGATGTCATCCATGTTGTTGGTTCTACTCTCTTCATAAACAAATATATTCACTATTATTATTATCATATTTACACATTTGAAGTTAGTTCTTATAACGAGTTATTTAATTCTGTTTTTTCCCAAACAAATCTCCCCTTGCTGCGTTCAGACAGATGATGTGTCCGCACTGACTGGATGTGTTGGCGGAAATACTTTCAATTACTCTGCACCGGGAGGAAAATGTCCATGGAGAGTTTTAGCTTATTTGTCCAAAAAAAAAATACCAGTTAATGGGTTGACATCCATCAAGTATCACCTCATTGAAGATAATGATACAAGTTAGGAAAGTTGCGACAGACTCAAATTGCACAAACTGAAGTATTACCAGCACTTTCTTTATTTCAGAGACAGATATTTAGTTAGATATTGAGTGCACCATCACATTGAGTAAATTGGGGTAGAGTATTATAAGGGCAGCGTCTATCATCGCTTAGGGAGACATTTTCAGAGAGATATTTTCTTAAATATATACCTGTACAAATGTTATGGGCCATTATGTGCTAACAGCACCTCGCCTTTCATTGGCAGAAGTAATTGTTTCCAACAAACCAAAGATTCCATACTGTTGGTGACCCTCTTCCAATATATTTATTTCTTTTTTTTGTCTCATTATATTTCTTGGTCAGGTGTCCTTTTTTAAAATGACTTTCATCTTAAAGTGATAGTTCACCCAAAATTTAAACTTCACCCTCATGTCGACTAAGGGTTGCAATAATTTTCAATGTACATCCATTTTAATGAAGCGACTGTAAACAAACCTTCTCTAAAAGGACGCTTTAAAACATCCAAATACCTCTATAATGCTCGTATGTAACGTACATTATTTATGAAGCCACGACAAGAAGAATTTTTCATGGGAAAATAGTCTATAAGTCTATATTTTACAGTTGTTTGTGGCAGACATTTAAAGAATAACACCGGAAGTACTCTGGAAGTAGATCCGGTGTACTCTCCTGTTTATCGCAATACTTCTTTAAGCATATGCCACAAAATAAAGACTTTAATTCATTTATTGCGGAACAATTCTTCTGAAGGGTTCAATACAATATGGAACTCTAAAAAGGAACGGATTACTCTAAATAATAATTCCAACCCCTAGTCGACATGAGGGTGAGTAGAAAATGAGTGAAGTTTGAATTTGCGGTCAACTATCCTTTCAAGAACTGTTACGGTACGTTAGCATAATTAGGATAATTCAACATAAAAAACACACCCAAAAAAGTGTTTTGAAAATATAAACTATATCTAAAACAATAAATCAGCAAAATACTGCACAAGCTTTTATATAAGGCACACACTCTAACAAGAAGATGAGAAAGATCAATATAGAAGGAGAAAAGGAAGGCGTGTGAAACCTTAAAGTCCTGCAATGCATGCTGCGACATAGTGATGGTCTGGTGAAGCTTCATGAAGCAGTGTCATTATTTTCAGAGTCCACTAGATGGCGGTCTCTGTCCTATTTTCCTTTGTTTTGAACAACTGTTTTAATGACACATCACATCATTTTTAAACTGATGGCGCCACCTACTGACCTCTAAACAACATGACACTGTTTCATGAAGCTCCATTAGACCCTCACTAGTTTCCAAAAAAGAATTTGTCAAACCCTTATAATGCCCGACATTATAATTTGTGTTTAAGATTTACTCAAACCTATTAATTTAAGAAAACGAAAAATACAACATGTTAACAGAAACCTTGACTTGACACAAACCCTCCCCCTATTTTCCTGTCTCGCCTCGTCTCATCCAAGTTATTTCAAAGAAATGTCGGCAAGTGTTATTTTGAAAGAGTCGAGCATCTTTCGCTGCCATCTGTTCGTAGTGAAGCATCTCAATTTGTGACTGGATTAGCATTCAGCGCCTTCGCTTCTCTGCACAGGTAGGTGACATGACAGTTCAAAGGCTGACTCCTCCCATCTGTTATCAGATCCAGGAGATTTATGAAGCATTGCGGGACAGACTTTCAAGAAGAAAAGAAAAACCCAACAACAACACATGGAGTCAAAGAAATTCAAATAGCAAGTTCCACATACTTCCTCTCTATCCAGTGATCTTTTGGCGAGGATTCAGTGGAGGATGAAAGCGTTCGGAGGTTGGATCCCAGTATTTAAGATGATTGATGTGGGTGTTTGTGAGTGTCTGTGTTCCATTGAAGGAGCAGGAAGAAACCATGAATCTTCTTTGGTCAACAGGGAGTTTTGTTTCTTTTAAGAGCGGTCATTTTTTATTCTGTTACAAATGTTCAGACAAATCTTTATATCCTGAAGTGCACTTACACACACGCAGCAATACTTTTACCGTCCACTTCATATCTAATCCCATCCAACATACATCTTAAAACTATTAGGTTTGTACAAATGTATATGGAAATTAAGAACCATTACATTGACAAGTTGTTTTTTATGATAACAAAACAAACTGAAGATATTTATTTGAATCTAACTGAAGGAATGTAGATATAAGTTCATTAAAACTGTAATAAATCTTCACATAAATACCTCATTTGCTTGTATTTTTTGAAAAATGATGGATTTATGAGTCATTTTAATTCATATATTTCAACAAAAGGACACTGGTTATAAATACATCTAACAATAATTGAGAAGCAATCTTGCAAACACAAGCTGTTTTTGTTTTGTTCGTCTTCTTGATTGATTCCCTCTCCTTCCAGTCAAATAATCATCTGCTGGATTCATGTGAGACATAACAAACACATATTTGGTCCCCACAATTCTGTGTTTTATAACAGTTATGTTGATAAAATCAGTCAATTAATTTCCGCCTAATGTGTTTATCGGTCATGTCTGTTTTTTAAATCTTTTAAATAGTATTAATAAATTTTGATTTTAGTTAATATACGTAAAGAAGACTCACATCTCATGGACAATGTGATTAAAGTATAATAATAAATATGATACTATATTGTAAAATTCACCTCCACACTTCAACTGCAATTAAGTTCCATTTATGACATTAGAAGCGATTGGTGATTAGAGGGCGTCACATGTACTCATAGAACCGAGGTTATACAAAGGTAACTCTATATTTATACAGCTCCGAGGAACGTGGAATAGCCGTTTGACTTGATGTAAAATGGAAATATAGAAAAATCATTTGGAGCCGGGCTGGAGAAAGGAGAGTCCTTTGAGAACGTTGAGGAGGTCTGAATGTAATCAGTATTCATCCTAGCAGAACGGACCTTATTATGGGATACACCTTTACTGTATCCATAATGTTTACCATCCGTAATGTCTGACAGATGTTATGAATGCTCTGCAAATTCATCATGATGAGTGACTTACTGCATATTGGAGAGGAGGACTTTGAAATATGTGACTAAGGCAGGAAAGTTGGAGTTGCCCTTTAAGAGGAAAGTGGTCGACTTTTTGTGGTTAGTGTAGTTAAGGCATGTTTCTTTTTGTGTCGACACAATGAGACCTTTACCGGATTTATAAGTCTGGATGTTTCGGTCACAATACAACTTTGATATTCAGCACACTCTCTCTGTAACAAGCCAGAAAACACAAAACAGGACCATTTAGGTTCTCATTGTGTAAGACAGAGAACATCTTGTGTTTTAGATTCAAGACGGAAAAAAAAAGAGCAGACCCGGCTTCTCATGAGAATATGTGAAGTAACTAGAAACAGGACATTTGAAAAATAAAGAAGAGCAGAACAGGCATACAAGAGAGCCAGAAGAATGTTACACAAAGACAGCGCTCTGCTCTTTTTAGGGAATCCAATAAATAAAATAAATACCATCAGGTGGTGGTAAGAAGATAAACATGAATAAAGGATTGGAGTAGGAAAAAAGAGTCTGCATTACCAGAGAGAGATATTTACTTCAGAATATAATAGATTTTTGCTTATAACATTTATGAACCAAAGTTGTACTGACGACCAAACTCTTTGACAACATCATGATCTTTTAAACACTCCCCAGCTTGTAGGACCAGACCTATAGAATCAAGTAGATGTGACGTAACTAACCTGGACATGAGGGCTAAAGGGTGGTGCGGGGGGTGTTCTTCTAAATTAAAGCTGCTTCTCCTCTTCAATTAAATAAACGTTAATTAACAAGTGCACCACTACAATCGACCGCCTCGCAACCCCACCATCCGACTCAAAGCAGAGGCGTGTTGAAGGCAGATAAACACTTTTTTCTACTAATGAAAAATTGATTCCATAGATTCTATGGGTAGGAGGTTTCCCTTCGGAATAAAATGCCTCTCCTCCAGAGACCAGTTTAATATTCCACAGTGCTGGCTGAACTTAATCAGAAGCATCCAAGGACCTTCAATCGAAGAAAAACTCTATTCAGGGACAGAATAAAGAGCAGCAGTGAAGTCAATGATGGTGTGCGTAACAGAAGGGACGAATGAAAATACTAAAACTACATGAGAAGATATTTTAACCGTGACTTCCCGAGACTTTCCCACAGCAGAAAGATGTCTCTTGGCTAATTTGCACTCCCTGCAGACTGTACCAACTTTTGGAAAGAGGAGAAACTTTCTAGTTATTCAGTCAGTCTATATGAATTTCCTGGAGCATAGTCACTTAAAATTTTAGGACATACTCGAGGTACTCTCCTCCAGAACACTGACGGCTGTTGTCACACTGGAAAGCTTTTTATGCTGCCTGGGCTCCAGCGCTTTGATAGAAAATCTCAGTTCCGGTAAATGAACATTTCTTATTCTAAGACAAGAACAGCCGCAGCTTGTTGGGCTTCAGCCTGGTACACACTGATCTGCTGACCACCCATGCATCCAAAACGAAGGCTTCTATTTTTTTCTTCTTCTTCTATTTAAAGGTGCCGTACAGTCGCTCAGGATGCATGATTATGTCATAAATCATCAATGATTGATGAACACATTAAAGCTCAGGACTGTCAACTCAAAAAACAACTTAACTCTATTTAAATATAACTTTTTATTGTTAAATTATTAGGATTTAAACATTTTACTTTTTTTTCCTTTTAGTCTTAAACAGTGATTTCCCTTTATACACACACTATTCGAGGGTGGATTTTTTTATCTATTATTTGTGTTTTTATCACTTTACTAATGATCAATTTTCAATAATTTTAACAATAAGTGGTGTGTTTAAATTGACTGACACTTCAACGAGGATTTAACACTGTAGCACGCAATTCAACATACGCAACTCTGCCTCATGACTACTGTAGATTCCGGCTAAAATTTCCAATATGGCCGCAATCGTAAACTGTGGTCCAGTAATAGGTTAATTTCCAAGATACTACATCCATGTCCTACATAGTCTATGGACTGAACATGTTAAAAAACCCTAGTCAATTAGCTCAACATCCCAGGCTCTTGAATTTTGGGAAACAATATAATAACTCAATATACAATTGAATAAATATAATATATATTTTCTGACGGTGCAAAATATTATGAGACAATTAGGAGAGCATTTGACCACCCAAGACATTTGCTATTATTAAACAAATTAGATACAAAACGATAAATTACAGTTTTGATTGCTGATGCAAGTGTCTTGAAAGAAATCATCGAACTCACAGGAAGGGGAGACGGTTAAAAATTGGGTTTCACAGGTAGAGGTTTCAAGGTATCTTTGTATTTGTTAATAGCAAAAGAAATGGCGGAACGTGATCATTTTGGGGTTTTTCTCTTGTGTTCTTTCCTCTTTAATAGTCTTAGAGGGCAGAAAAAAAAGATTGGCGAAGAAAATAGAGAATGTGGAGAGGGTTATGTAATTTTAATGGGCAAACTACATCAAATATTTTTTCTTTAGATATTAACAACACCCTTTTCCTTGTTGTGTTATTCAGAGTTACACACGTGTGTGACCGTCTTTCATAATATACTACTTTGTTGAACTCAACTTTGACGGAAATTGTTTGTAATTTCTTTCATCCATACATCAATCCATTTTCTACCGCTTGTTGTAACCAACCAGTTTTGGTTTCAACATAGATTGTCTGAAGAAAGTCATTTTCATTGGTCTTGGGGATTTAAAAAGAAGAATGAAATTTAGCAAAAATATGGTATTTAAGAGTTTAATTTGAGAAAAAATAAGCGGATGGTTGATTTAATCAAATCAATAAAACAAAATAATTTAATTGGCCTTCATTCTCTTTATCAAATTTCAAAGGTTCTGCTTTTTTACCCTAGTGTAAAGTGCTTTAGTGGCTTGTATTTGATTAGAAAAACATCAAGTATACTTTTAGCCTCTACAATGTTGTAGCAACGTTTAACGTCAGTTATGACTGCTCTGGGTTTGTAAGCTTAACATAATAGCCCAAATTTCAAATTGTTTGGATGAGGCTACATTCTTACCCAAGAATTGTACCAAAATAGTTTGCAGCACAGTATTATTCCTGCAAATTCATCAGAGGACTCAAAACTAAAAGTGGGGACACGATTTTTATCCAGCTCTGCGCCACGTAAATCGTTTTTGTTTCCATTTTATCCATGTCACTTGGTGCCACCTTTGCTGACATGGTTGTTCATGCAGCAAATGGGTGATAAAAGTGAAGTGATGACTGTCTTGCTTTACGTTCTAAAAAAAATGAATTACTTTAATCTAGTGATCTTAAATCATGATTGATTTTTTAACTTCAGGAAAACTGGACCTTCACAAACATTGCTTCTGTAGTAGCAATAAAGTCGGTAATCGCAAAGGACGGAATTACAAATTGAAATGATTGAGAGAACTGGTGACGTGTGCAGCCGCATCACTCTCCCGACAGAAAATTGCTTTTGGTGTGAGGCACGCATCTTCAAACCGCAGCCGCTTTTCGGTGTGAAATTGTGGTCAGTCAATGCTCAGAGACATGGTTTACGATGTGAAGCAATACTTTTTTTCTGGTTGCAAAACTGCATACAAACCTTTACTTCTGTGCCTATCAGTGTCCTTTATAAGGTTGGCAAAACGGATGTTAGAAAAATATGGATACAGCCATATATTGCGATATTTTTCATGATACTATATTGTTATTTGACATAACTGTATCCTTCTTTTTTACAGTTCAATAATTTATTTACAATGAACATTCAAATATTCACAGTGATGGTTCATGTTTTTGTTGAAATTAAAACTTCCAGTTGCTAGATGTCAGCAGTCATTAAGTCCCCCGCAGATAAATAAAAAAATAATTATTGCAAGATCCTACTGACAACTGAGGAGGAGAGGATACAGTCGACAGAAGCAGTTTTAAAAGCCGTTGTTGGCACATATTTTGCTTTCGAAACTAATGAAATCAGTTACGACTTCCTCAGGAGTCATGTGTTCTGTAAATTCTGCAACGATAACAGCAATACTATGCTCCTTATTCCTATCATTATATATCGTACCTTGTCCCTGTATTGTGATACGTATCACCGGATTATTGCTAATACACACAGTTAGTTTGCAGGGAGCTTGATCGCTCTCAAGACAGTGTATGGTTTGTCTTGGTCTCAAGTTCCCGGGCTGTAATGTGGTCTTGAAGTCCAATGGATTGTCTATTGTATCTACATTGATTAAACATCATGACACAACAGTTGACATGCGTCGTTACAGTCCATAGAGATCAATTGACGTTTCATTTTTTATTTTTTTTCATCTTTCATCATGTAATGTGAAAAAAGTCTTGACTCATTCTGTCTTGGGAGTGTGATGGTCTTGACTACAATGATAGATCAGAATTATCATCGTGGGCAGGTGGCAAAAAGTACATTTCGGAGCACAAATGAAAAAAGAAAAGCAATAACGTCATGTTCATTCAATCAGGTGTCTGACTTCCATGTAACAAAACAGTGTGAAGCCAGGTTTGACGGGCTGCTCTCATAACCTGGAGAAAGTATCCGTTGAGCTTGTAGCTAACAAGCAGTTAGACTGCCGCACAGATTTTCTGTCAATTGAGTCCTTAACGCTTCAAAGCACAACAGTACTTGTTGACTTCCCGAAGAATGTCATGTTTCAGGTTTTGACAGGTCAGTGTGTCAGCCCGATGATCTTAGCTTACCTGAGCGTGCTTGCAGACAGAATAGATCTCTGAACATACCAAGCTGGTTCATTGGAGCATTTTAATGTAGAAATGTCATCGTGAAGTACGTTTAAATAAAAATTGGATGTACAAAAGCTCATTTAAGATACAGTATTTTCTCATGAACCGCTCAACAACATTGCTTCAAGATTATCTTATAGACTACAGAACTCTTGTTGAAGGTTTTAAGATGTTTAGCAACTTGATCATGTTTAGAGGAAAGGGGGGCATTGTAATGGCGTGCAAAGGGAGACAGAAAATCCAATGAAAATATCCATACAATAAAATATGTCCATTAAACCATCTGATAATTTCAATACCAACAATTATATGTCCAGGTTTTATTTTTACATTTACATCACATTGGCTGGGATCAGATAAGGTATTACTCATTATTATTGATGGTCTGATGAAGCTTCATGAATCATGTCGTTATTTTCAGAGTCTACTAGATGGCGGTCTTTTCACTATTTTCCTTTATTTTCAACAACAGTTCTAATGAAACAAAACATTATTTTTAAAACTGATGGCGCCACCTACTGACCTCTAAACAACATGATATTGCTTCATCAGACCATCACTACTCATTACAACTTTTCCATGTAATAATCATACTAACATGTCAGACTTACGTTTTAGTCGAAGCCATGCCAATCCAAGGCCTTGTTTTTCCCTACAAAGTTATAACAATAGCTATATTTCTAACTTTTTAGTGAATATAGTGTCGGAAATACAATATTCACAAAAAAAAGTTGTGTCGACTAATATGTTTATTAAAGTGTGTCTTAAATAGATTTTGGACCTTTTATTGTACTCATCACTATGTGTCTGTATATACGCAAAAGCCTCGCCCACTGAAATGCTTTGTTTTTCTGGAGATTAAATCTTGTTAACATAATCAGACCCTCTCTGCTTTGATTGGTCAAACATCGAGGTTTGTAATGATGCTTCATCAATCCCAAAAGTCTACATCTTCAAGATACTCGTTGTATAAACAAAGCGGGGCGTGATTACAGCTGCCTGGAGGAGGAGTGAAGCCAATTGTTACATCGTAATGGACTTCACTCTTGTAACCTCTCGTTCGCCGATATTTTAGATGGAGGAGAACTTTATAAAGTAATAACTTCAAAATATGACCATGATGAGCGACTTACTGCACCTTGGAGTGAAAGACTTTAAACATGAGAGTAAGTCAGAAGAATCAGCATGCAAGTTAACAATGAAAGTTCATTTCCATTCATACAATTTCCATATTCCATACTTTGTTCGGATAATATCCATTCATCTGTTCTACAAACGGCAGCAGAGTTATGATTGTGATTGTGTTCAGTCATTTTAATCATATAAGAGACAGTATTCTATGTGGTGAATTTTAGAGATGATGAATTGTGTGCTTGAAGGCTCTTCAGGGATAAACGGTGGGTTTTAGTGAATGGAAAGATTGAGATTATACATTTAACCGTGACTGGACATGTATTTTGGATAAGAGCTAATAATAAATGTGGTTTAGAGTTAGCAAAGCAGCACAGTTTTATTCAGCCATCAAAACATTGGGCTTCAATATCTTTCCATGAATCACAGGATGAGCTGATAAGCTAACTTGGGCGATGCCTTCAAGATATTGTAAAAGGGGATAAATTATTTACCATGCTCGAACTTAGCAAAACACAAAATAGGTCACGCAGGTCAGATAGAGGTGTCAAACACTGCCAAGTGAAGACATGTGTTTAAAAATATATAAAGCGGTGCCTCGGAGGAAATCACCCTCACACATCGACGGAGCGCTCAATGGTCTCCTCTGACGCAAGCATTGAAGCTGTACAGGGAGACGAGTTATGTTCTACTCAGCTAGTGTCATTCTCCATACTTGTCAAAATGAAAGCTTCTTGTATCCACTGGTTCTACTTAAGAACTATTCCTAAACAATGGCCTGGTGAAGGAGGACTATGAATATAGACTATGATTATGGACTTTGATGGTGGACTATGAATATAGACTACAGAGGTAGACTATGAAGGTAGACTATGAAGATAAAGTACAACGTTAGACTATGAAGGTAGACAATTAAGATAGACTATGAAGGTAGACAATGAAGATAGACTATGAAGGTGGACTATGAAGATAGACTATGAATGTGGACTATGAAGATAGACTATGAATGTGGACTATGAAGGTAGACTATGGAGGCAGACTATGAAGGTAGACAATGAAGATAGACTGTGAAGGTGGACTATGAAGGTAGACTATACATGTAGACTATGAAGATAGATTATGAAGGTGGACTATGAAGGTAGACAATGAAGATAGACTATGGAGGTGTATTATGAGGGTAGACTATGCAGATAGAATATGAAGGTAGACTATGAAGGGAGGCAATGAGGGTGGACTATGAAGATAGACTATGAAGGTATACTATGAAGGTAGACTTTTAAAGATAGACTATGAAGGTAGACAATAAAGGTAAACTATGAAGGTAGACTATGAAGATAGACAATGAAAAAATAGACTATGAAGGTAGACAATGGAGATAGACTATGAAGATGGACTATGAAGATAGACTATGAAGGTAGACAATGAAGATAGACTATGAAGGTGGACTATGAAGGTTGACTATAAAGGTAAACTATGAAGGTAAACTATGAAGGTAGACTATGAAGGTAAACTATGATGGTAGACTATGAATATAGACTATAAAGGTAGACAATGAAGGTCACCTTAGAGGTGGTTGGTACACGGGTCACATTATATTGGTGCAGATATGAAAATATTTTCGGATTGTTTAGGATGTTTCTCACAAGATAAGACACTTTGTTTACACTAGTGATGGTCTAATAAGGCTTCATAAAGCAGTGTCATGTTGTTTAGAGGTCTGTAGGTGTTGCCATCAGTTTAAAAATGATGTGATGTTTAATTAGAAGATATTTTAAACAAAGGAAAATAGTGCAGAGACTGCCATCTAGTGAGCTCTGAAAATAATTACACTGCTTCATCAAGCTTCATCAGACCATCACTAGTTAACACTACAAATGTGTGAGTCGTTTATTTGACAAGAGTTCCAACACTCTTTTTTATCTTCTTTGACTTCTGGCATTATGGGTTGCCACAGCAGGTCAGCCCCCTACGCCTTGACCTATCTGAACATCCTTCCTTGTCACACCTCTTCTTCTTAATCTTTTTTTACTCCACAGGCACTTTAGTCACCTTCCTTCCTTTATCCAAGATGATTTGAGATGGAGGGATTTTTGTACTCAATCTTCTGTCCTATTGAACTTCTCATTCTCATTCTAGCTAGTTCTATTAATGTTAAAGGTATTCTTGGTGTTTATATTCCCTTAATCCTGAATCTTTTCTGCAAACTTAAACTAGAACAGGATATTTGAACCAAATCTTTATATTATTTCTTACTGCTTCTCATTTAACCTCTTTCAAAGAGTATATGTACTGTGAAGATTAACCAAAACAATCATGAATTTAGAGGATCTTGACTCTCAAGTAGGTAATGAACTTAAAAAGGGCCAGATTTGACTTGAATCCTGATACTGCCATTTTTATTCATGCAGGCTTTTCCTTTATTTTCTGAGACTCTTTGTGTTGTCTTGACCTTTTAACTATTTATTTTATTGTTTAAGCGCTTTGTGACCCTGGTCTAGAAAAGCGCTCTACAATTCATTTTTTTCTATATATATATATATGCATATAATTGACTGCATAATGCAGATGTTTTGGGGGATTGGAGGAAAGTCAAGGGGGAAAAGTTGTTCTTGTTGGTCTAACTAGAACTCTTCGTCCAGTAAGAAACTTCTTCATAGTTGAATTTTCTGACCTACTTTACCTTCTGTCACCTTCACTCTGGGGCGAACATCAATGAACAAAGATGGCAGTTATATCCACCTGAAAACAAAGACAAGAGCTGAGCTAGTGTTTCCTCTATATCAATGTTTTTTTTTTTTTTTTCTCTGCTACAGAGGTGTGTATGGTGGACTGCGGTCCCCATGGTTCCTGCGTCAGCGGTGTGTGTCAATGCGAGGAAGGCTGGACAGGACCAGAATGCGAGCAGAGGGACTGTCACCCACGCTGCATTGACCACGGAGTCTGTCGGGAGGGCAAGTGCGACTGCCACCAGGGCTGGACCGGGGAGCACTGCACCATAGGTGAGCAGTACTGACACTCACTGACCGCCCACATAACTGGGAGAAAAATGGATAGTTTGAAAAGGTCAACGTTTAAGCCGTCATTTTATGAGTGGTTTCATGATTACTTTTTTCATGCAACTTATTATGTCGAGCTATAGAACTGAAAGCACTTAAGGGATCTTATGTGGCTCCAATTAATTTTTTTTTTTACTTTTCATGGACAGAAGGACAATTGATAGAATACTTGAACCATGAATTAAATATTAAATAGCTGAAAACCATAATGAAATTGTTTTTTTAATTGCTTTATTAAAGGGCAACTAATTTGTTGATTTAGGTGTGTCTTAAATAGATCTTGGACCTCTGTTGTACTCATCAGTATGTGTCTTTTTGTACAAAACTCCCTTTTATTAAAATATATTTAAATTAGAAAATGTGTTTAAGCCCGCCCACTCAAAACCGTTTTTTTCTGGAGATTACATCTTGTTTACTATAACCACACCCCTCTGCTGTGATTAGTCAAGCATCAAGATTTGTCACTAAGAGGAGTGAAGCCGATTGTTATGTCATAGTGGACTCTCATAAATGCTCCTTCGCCGAGATTTCAGACGGGGGGATTTATAAATAACTTCAAAACATGGTCATAATGAATGTACTTACTGCATCTTGAACTTCAACTTTTGAAACATTTGAGTAAGTCCGTAGAGTTTGGTTTTCACATTAGTTGCCTTTTAACACATTTATAAATCAAAAATAGTGTTGATCTGGTACATTATATGCTTAAAATGAATCAATTAAATATAAAGATATTTTAATCAAAAACCCCTTTCTAATTGCATCTACTTATTTAATTGCCTTTTTTAAGTGAATAGTAGTGAATTTCATTAAATATATCCAAGAAAAAATTGCATTTATACATTTCAGACAAGATGTTTTATTCATTTGAATTGAATTATCCTTTCCTTTTATTTTCATTTCATTTATTTATAACAGAGGTTTCTTTATTTCTTATATATTTTATATAATGTCTGTAATCATAATAATAAATCATATGTTTTTTACAAAAAGGGAAATAATTGTTGCTTGGAAATTCATTTAATAATACAACTGCAACATAAACGAGAAGAAGAAATTATGAAAGACAGAGAATTTAGTTTCAGGCAAAACAAAAAACAATGTTTATTATTTATATATTGTTTTTATTTGTTTTTATATTTGTTTTTGGGTTTTGTTTCTCCACATCTCTTCTGGTAAATAAGAAAAAAAGAAATTGGAGCAGCAGCTTCCACTTTTCTGTGCTTGCACACATTTTTAGTGATGGCGAGGACTTAACTGGACCAGCGTGCACTTAAAGTGCAATTAGGGGTTAAATCTCATGCTCAGAGACACTTCAGCCTCCCTTCACAGGACGACAGGATACAAACCAGTAACCTCCCAATTACCAGACTGCTACTCGACCTCCTGAGCCACTTTGCTCCACCTCATTTAAACTGTGATTAAACTTTCTCCTGGTGAAGGGAGATGTTTTCTCTGCTGTTTCTCTCCACTTTCCTCAATTCCCTCTCTCTGTTTCTCTCCGTCATTCATGTTAAAATCCCACCTTCTGGACCTTTGAGGATACTCCTGCCTCGATGAGAGGAGAGCAGGTGTTACCAGAGCTAAAAAGCCACAGATTGCTCCCTCTGGAATTTCCTCTTTTTTTTCTTGAAATAGCTGTGCTTCGGCTGACTTAATGAGGATAATGAGTTCTAAGATGTCACTTCTGATTGACCTTTGACCTGCGCCAGCTCGACACCTCGCCCCGGCGTCAGAGGTCTTGTAGTTTTAGCACGACTCGCGGCGCTAGACAGCCAAACCCCCCCGAGTGTCGTCTCGCCACGATGACATGTTCCCCGCCAGACACAGATCTGCCACTCCACGCTGCTCAGCCCTAATTATGTATTTACGCTCATCGGAATCCCCCCCATCAGCAGCATGGTTCCATCTCTGAGGGGCGCGGAAGTTGTTGGAGGAGATCTCGTTCCTCTTCTGATTAATCTCTCAGAGTTGGACCATCGCTTGTGCTACCATCAGCACTGGAACGCTGTAGGGTCTGAGTAGCTGTTGCCACGACGAGAAGCTTATTTTGTCTTTTGAAAACCCTGAAGAACTGGCGTTCGCACAAAGAGCTTTTTAATCACATTACACGGACAGAGGCTCAATAGAGGACTTCCTCGGCCGGTCTTTTGTCGCAAGCATCTAGATCCTGTTTTGTATGCAAGGCTGAGCCCATTGTTAGCCATCTCTCAGTGCTGCTGTTAAAGGTGTTTTTAGGTTCCTTTTGTCCAAACCAGCCCCACAACACTGCTCCAGCTAGCCATTTATTTACCCTAGGGGTCCCTCTACAGTTGTGCACAGTAATTGCGGAAGATTTGGAGAGAAGCCCTGGTGTTTTTTTGTGTTTTTTAGAATGGTTTCAATTTATCTCCATGGATGGTCTGCTCAATAATAATTGTATTGTTCAGGCAGGTGCTTTAAAAGCATTGATGCATCACCCGCCATTTTCTGGTTAGGCACTTGCCAAGATTGCTTATCAATCTTCTATATCCAAAATACGTGTATTCCCTTATGATGTCACACGCATTGATTGCTCACAATAGAGTTTATGGCTACATTCTTAACTCACTTCCATTCGCATTGAAATTGTTAATTATCGAATGGACATTTTTCAATTCAATTGGAAATCAATCCATTTTTTTCATCGCCAATCCACCTATACTTCCTTAAACATGGTATTGTTTGCTAATTGACACATTACACTTGTGAAGTTATTTTGGCTTTCATGGAGTTACCGAAGGCTACTTCAGAATATGTGAGATAATAGGTGTAGCGCAGCTCCTAGCCGATCAGAAGGTACTGAATTTAGGCTTTGTAGTGGCTTCTTCACTGTATGTTTTCTGATTGACCATTGATGTAGGTTTCATTATTACAATTTTAAAAGCTTTTAATGAAAATAAATGTTTGTGTTGTTTTATTATAGCACCTCTTTTTTGGGTGTTTTTTTTATTTTATTTGGATTTATTGAATTGGAAAGTCTGTGTTGCTCACTTTGCAAATTGTTGTAGTGGTTTTCAGAAAAGAATGTGTTGTTGTATCATCAAGTGGATTTGAAGTGGTTGTGTGAAGTGAAGTAAGTGTTTTGCCTAAGAGTGAATTAAATCATTAGAAAGGGCCCAAATAGATAGATAATTAAAACAAGTGGGAAAAAAAGGCTTTCAACGCGACAAAAGGCATGTATAAAGAGTTTGTTTTTATTTGTGTTCTTCATGTTAGGGGGGGGGGGGCAAACAAAACCTCTTAATCAAAATGAAAATAGGCTGAGCTAGCTGGGAGCGCTACGTCCGCACCAGAGAGAAAAAATTCCATGTATGTTTACAACTCAGTCGGGTGAATCTATTTGATTTCGACTAAGGCTTACCCAGGACACACTCTTCCAGATCCACAAATCATTGAATGGAACCCTGTTCATAATTCTCTCCCTGTTGATCCGTAAACAAGAAGAGGGTTTGTCTAACATCTACTTTTAGCTGCTGTTTTTAATAGTGGGGAATTAGTTTGGATTGTTAACTGTGAATAGAATTCCAAATAGAGAGATTTAAGGTGCTAGATTCAGTTTACCTTTTTTTAAATTAAATAAATTCATAACATAATGTAATTTTAGAAGCATAACACAACAACAGTCTTAAAAGCTTCTGCATCTTTCAAAATATGAAAATATTTGAGGCCATTTGTAGTAGCATTAGAATGGTTAATACATGTTGTTGTTATATTATGATTTAAACAAATGTTATGATATAAAGCTTGCTCCCTTAATAGTCAACAAAAAAACACATGTTTTTTCAGCACCAGTTCTATAAAAGTGTTCTTGTGTTTGAAGTGTCTTCGTCCAGAACTATGTCTTTTTTTCGCTGAAGATGATGAGATGGCAAATTGTGAGAAAAAAAAAATGCAGATCTTAAAAATTCTGCTTCATGTTTCCCTCTCATAAGAGTGAATATAAATGACTCTGCATACTTCCTGACAATTAGGCCGAGGAACGTGTTTGAAGCAGATGAAACTGGTCTGAAAAACAAAGAGTGTTAAAAACCTCTGGCAATCAATAGACTTTCTCTCTGCTTTAGCCTGTTAGCGTTTCTGTCTTTCCTTTTCTTTCTTCAATCAAAGCCGGAAGATGTTAAAGGATGAATATTTCACTAAGCTTTATGATGTTGAAGTCATTTATGTTTCGCTATAATCATGTTGGCTTTCTGACCGACCGGGAGATGCGACGATGGTGTCTGACCACGCAAGCATCCATACTTCTGATTGATCATTAACCGCTTTAATCAACGTATGTCCAGTTCCAGTGGAATTCTGCTCTGAGGGATTATAGATATAACTTTAAATATGCTTCTCTCACAAACTGTCTGCAAGACTATATGCATGCATTTATATATGCATTCACATTTCCTATCCTCTGCTAACACCTTTTTATACTCTCTCTTTTTCTATTTGTATCGGTATGCCTGTCTGCCTTCCTTTCTCTCTCTCCTCAACTCCCTCTCGGCTTCCATGTGTAGCACTGGATTCAAGAGTGTCAGGTAAAAAATACCTCTTATCACTTTGCTTGTTGATTTTGTTTTATTTGGCTCTCAGTTTTTTTCGTTTTCCTGATTCAGTTGAAAATACTGTTGGGCGGTAAAATGGTCAGAGCTGAACACCAGCGTTACATAAAACCTGACGTTGATATGATTAAAAGTCCAAAAAGATCACATTTTGGTTTAGCTCCTGAAACATGCAGATGTATTTAAATCAAATAAGCCTTTTTCAGGTGAAAAATTAAGGTGAAATAAACTAAATTCCTAGCGTGTTAGAATTATAATGCAGTCATGAAAAAAAAAAACAGACACAAAAAAATGGAATGCCCAAAATCATTATTTCTAAATATCAGCTCCTAAATGAAATAATTTTCCGTTATTGTTGTTCTCATTATCATATTATTCCAAACAAATGTATCTTCAGTTGCACCTGCCACTAAAACTAACAAAGAAAACCAGGTTCTTTAATATATATATATATATATATATATATACTGTATAAAGGGTAGTTGTAGGTTGTGTTACAGTTGTGAATCACGGTATTATTAATATATAGTATTTAGAATATTGTGATTAGTTTAATAAATCTCACTCTAAAAAGTTGACACACCTGAAGTTCACAACCGTAACACAACCTACAACTGCTCTTGAGTGTGATTATTTTGTCAACATAAAAAAAATAATAATAATACATTTCTACAATAGAACCCTCTCTTTTTATTCAGTGTTTCTCTTCCTCTCTCTTTAATTACTATATATATATGTTACGGCTAGGTATTTAGATCCATGGTCTGCATCTTGTGTCAGGTTACTTTCCTGTATCACAGGTCCCTTTTCCAGTTGATCCCTGACACCAACCAACGTGTCGAGATCATGTTCAAATTGGACTGTAAGAAATAATTGGATGGTTTTGTTCGGATGTCAACGCATTTGGACCCCATGTGTCTTTTTTCCAAGTAAATCAAGGCTTTACACTAGTCCAAACTAGACACATATGAAGTCAAATGAGGACTTATTAGAAATAGCTTTTCACCATTATAAAAACATTTTGTTAGTTATTTGAAATGTACTTTAAGTAAAAACAAAAGGTGTAGTGTTGTCGACAAAATGATTGTCTTTACTGCAGTTGGTCATAATGTGAATTTATGAGTGGAATTAAAGTGTTTGATTGGAAATAATTGGAGTGCGTACCGCCCAGCATGTGTCAAACATCTAAATCTTTGGCTTAATAACAAGAATGAAAACAGGTGAGCTTGTACAAACACCTGAATTGAAGGAGAAGCTAAAACATGCTTGACGTTCACCATTGGCCAAAGACCTTCCAGGATTTATTTTTCTCTACTGTGCTCCCTGTAACTTCTCATGTGTTTGTCAGTCTCAGCTCTCTGCCACCAACAGAGATAAGTAATTTTCTTTTCCAAATGTTTCCCTTCTCCTGGGCCGTGTAATAGGAGCAGTCAAGATAGGATATAAAGGTAAATTGAACCCTGCCACGGGAGATTGTCACACACAATCCTTCCCTGCTCTGTCTTTTCCTAGCACGGCGTTTATACACCTGTTCTATGTCCAAGTCGACCATAATGTTTCTGCTGTGATCCTGCTCCCTCGATATGTCCCCTCATCTCCTGTCCGTCTGAACCAGTCTCACGCAGACGTCACGGTCCCCACTTCCCCCTGTCTTAATTCCCTGTGTCTGCCCGATTAAACGCCCCAAAAATGGTGTGGTTTAGTCATGTTTCGGCTCCCTGTCTTCACCCTCCACTAGAAGGAATGCGATTTTTGGCAAAAAGTGCTCCTTTGTTTTTTTTTTTGTAAGTGTTGAGACTCTGAACCCACACCCCTTCCTAATCCTGTCCCCCCACCTCCTCACCCTCCCCTCTTCCATCTATACTTCCTTCTCCCTTTGATGTTGCTGTTACTTCACATGAGTGTTAATAATGTCTGCACTGGGCAACTTGTGTTATTTTCAGATGTAAGCCAGCAGCCCTCAAGACAGACTCTGATTTTTCAGCCTCCTAAACAGGATTTGTGCAACTTTGAACTCACTAAACTGAAACACAAAAATGGTGTCTGTGCTCAAGGTTCTTTCACACTTATCAACACATACATGGACATTTCTTGGTGTTCGCTGTAATTGGCACATCCTTGGAAGTCGACGTCTCTTCCACTGATCATCTTTTTTTACCAATTTTATTTGAAGATTTCTTAACCTGAGTCGTTCTGATTTCTGACACTGCTTATATATTTTCCTGAATGTATTTAAAACGCATCAAGCAAATGCTAAATACCATTGATATTGTTCGCTACGAATGAGAGTTTGATCAAATAAGAGACAACAGTCATGAATAATAGTCTTCAAACTCTGAGGCAAAGTTGTGTGAATGATTCATCTGAAGCTGCTGTAGCTGAAACAGCTTTTTAACGGAATGACACATTCAATTAATTAGAGTTGATTCTTCATTAAGTTCATTATTCAATGTTGTTTCACTCTCATGCGGAACTTACTGTACACTTCAACATTATATTTAGACACAATGCTGAACGCAATTATTTCAATTGGACATTAAATGAATGTCGTGATTTGGAATTGGAACCTAAGCTTACACTGTATGTTTTTCTACAGCACATAAAGTCTGTCACATAAAAAAAATCCAACTCTAAATATTAATTTAGATAATATATCATATTGTAGCTTTATAAACTGTATATTTAATCGAAGTATGAACCCTAAAATAAAAGTGACAGAATATAACTTGGACAAAGTGACAATGGAAACCTTCAAAGTAATATTATTATCAAAGATTTTTGATAAAACTTAAACAATACCCATCTGTATTCTCCTAATGTCATGAAAATGCTGAAAAATAAATTTAAAAAAATCTATAAATGGTTATATTTCCTGCCTCAGACTCCTCAGAATTTAAAGAAGAGAAATTGCATCTAAATTCCTTGAGACAACTCAAAATGATGTTCAGCAGTGGTCCGTGGTCCCCTCGTGCATGCTAGTACTGTGTGTCAAATATAAACTGTTGAGATACCTTACTCTGCACTCAAAGCACTTCCAACTAAGAACACAATTCCATAGTAATATTTGTAACATCATGTAGTCAAAAGAGCCGTTACTGGTGCCAGAGTTTGTTTGAGTTTAAAAGTACACATTAAGGAGGAGAGTGAAAATGTTTGCCATCATTTAATGACATTTGTTATATATATTTTAGACTCACACACTGGATTTTGTCACACAAATGTCCAAAGGAGAAGAGTAAAGGTCAAGTGTGTCACATACCTGGAGTCTAAAGGGCAAAACAGCCAGACTTATCAAGTCACCTGTGCTGCTACATTTCTTGGTGATGAGATGTGAATTTTGTGATATTTCAAGAAACTGAAACTTCAAGAAACTTTTAACATAACTGTAGTTGTTATTGTTTCTTAGGAACAACTGCTAACTGAGATCTAAGTTTTAATTTTTAACATCAATATTTTAGTGATCATTGAATACTCCTACAATAACAAGTTCATGAATGAAATGTTATATTTTAAGGTTTTGCTTCCTTAATTTGAAATATTTTAATATGTTTAATTATTTCTTAATTCCCCAAGTTGTCATAATTTCATACATTTATTTCATACTTTCCTTACATTATCAGCTATTATCTCCTTTTCAACCAGTTATTAAGATTAAATATATATATATATATATATATATATATATATATATATATATATTTATTTATATATATTTATATATATATATTTATATATATATAATCTTATTGTTCCGAATCAGATAGCAAATAATATTATTTACTAACCATCTTATTATGCTCTCTTTACATGTATCTTTTTCATCAAAAAGAATCAAATGGTGGGTTTGAGAGAAGTTTTTGAAGTAGTTTAAAATTAAATGAAAAGGTTAAAAAGTGATCATTTCATTTAAACAATTATTCAAACCTCTCTTAGTTGGTTCAAACCCTGTCTGTGCTTCACCCCAAAACTTGTTGGTTTCGAAATCGACTCAAGCTGCCAACAATCATCAACCACCAGGATTTGTGCAAGTGGATTCGCATTAACAACAAAGGAGTCAATCTGGCTTTGACTGCGATACAAAAGCTCACAAACTCTGGCTTGGATTGGACTCTACAGTGCCGACTCACTTTCACAGTCTCCAAAACGGGCCAATTAGCAGTAATTAGTCATCTCAGCAGCTTTCCACGGTCTTTGTCCCACACACTTGACATTTCTCTCTGGCTGCTCCATCTCCGGAAAAAAACTCATGTGAAACGACAGCAAAGTCCCGGCACCCCTCCTCCCACACCCCCTCCACCCCCCACACCCCCGGTCGTGTCAGAGGTGTATCGTTACGATATCTATGTTCACTCGATACTGTCTTGATCATGTCTTTGTCCCTCCTCTGCTCCTGTCCACACTCTTGTCCTCACCCCCCCGTCTCCTCCCGCGTCTTGACTCGCGGTGGCCGCCTGACACGTACATGATGTGTTGACAGACGGCTGCCCCGGGCTCTGCAACAACAACGGGAGGTGCGTCCTGGATCAGAACGTCTGGCACTGCATCTGCCAGTCGGGATGGCGGGGCCTGGGCTGCGACGTGGCGACGGAGACGCTGTGCTCCGACGGCAAGGATAACGAGGGAGGTAGGGACGAGTCAAACTGGTAACAAATCGTCTCGCGGATTCCTCGCTTAAGTCGTGCTTTCTTCTCCGGAGGAGACTTTGATGTGGCTCCTCTGTGACGCTGCAGACAAACCAAACAAATCAATCATACATAAAACATCGCTGGTAGAGCGAATGATGCAAGAGAGGCAGATTGTTAAAATATACAGTTAAATTATAAAGAGCACTTCTGACCATAGATTATTAATGCTCCACTGCCTGGATTTCCAATAAAGATTTTTTTGAAGTTCATTTTAGGTGACACGCTTTTGAATACTTGATTCTTTGATGTGAGTCTTGGATCTAGGCTGTCAAGTTTAACGAACTTCAGATCTCAAAGGAGGCACGCAATAATAGGGACGCTTGTTTCTCCTGCCAAAAAAAAAAAACCTGACGCATCCAGGTCGACAAACGCGGCGTCTTCCCGTGGCTGACATGTTTTTTTCCCCCCCCCCTGAATTCCAGACGGACTGGTCGACTGCATGGACCCGGACTGCTGCGCTCAGATGGCCTGCCAGAGTCAGCCCTACTGTCGAGGATCGCCTGACCCCGCTGTCATCGTCGGGCAGGGTCAGGGGGTCGCGCCGCCGCCCACGTCCAAAGGCTTCTACGACAGGGTCACTTTCCTGATTGGACCCAGCGGCTGTCATGTGATCCCCGGAGACAACCCATTTAATGGCAGGTAAGGCTCGAAATGGCAGTTCATTAATTATCCTGTCACTTGTCTGAAGTCTAGTTAGCAGCTGGGAGAGCAGCGCGTCTCCAAAACGTCAGACCGTCTCACATTTTTGTTTCTTTGCACCCGCAGAACGTGTCTCCACTTAGTGTGTTTGTGCCGCTGTCATGAATCCTCTTTTTCACAGGGAAAAAGAAGGTGCTAAAAAGCTACTTCCACATCTGATTTGCACTTCTCTGCCATAAAATTTGTACAGCTATCATTAAAAATCATTAACATGTCAGTTAGAACACCTACTTTTCTCACTGTGCATTACTGTGCATTCTATTACAAATCTTTTTATTTTATTTTATTATATTTGCAGTGACTTCAGATAGAAGTTAAGTCACACATGATTTTCTTTTAGTTAAAAAAGAACATAATATAAACACATATTTCAAACAAGTCAACATAAATAAACGTTATTTACTTTTGAAAAACAAGTTGTTTGCAAACATAATATTCATTTTATGTTCAACCTTTACTCATGGCAACTCAGAATATAACATATAACACTGTAAAAAGTTAGAAAAGAAGCTAAGTTTTATCTACCTATTTAAGTAAAGTTTCAGAACTGGGAAAACTTTGATCTCATTTTAAGATGTTGTTTTATTCCACAGAAGATCATGAGAACCCCGTTACGCTCATTAAGAATTGTCCTCATTTTCAGCGCCCAGTGGGTGGTTGGAATGATTGGAGGTTTTGTTAAAATAGTTATTTAAAGCCAAAGACTTCAGACCACAGAGCAGGCTCTGATCTTGAGGACACTGCATCGTGAAGCTTCTGAAATCAACCATCTGCTGAAAGATTTTACTTTTTTTCCAATTGTCTCAGAGACTTTTGACCCTAATTTACTGCTGGACCATGAATTATTTCATAATTTTGATACGTTTGTTTCTTAATAATATTAAATTATAAATAGATTTTCAAGAGATGTGTTTTGTAGCCGTTGGCCATTCATTTTTGTGGCTGCACACTGCTGCTGCTCATGCCACCAAGAATGAGCCAAAACTTGGAAATTTGAACTTATAAGTGACTATGGGGACAAACATTTTGTGAATGTATAATAATAAAATATATTAAATATCTGTTCTGTGGAAGGTTTAACTATTTAATTTCCAGAAGAAAAAACAAAGATGTGATTTTAATGTTAGTGAAGGAACTAACTGTGCTGTAGTGATGGTCTGATAAAGCTCAATGAATCAGTGTCATGTTGTTTAGAGGTCAGTAGGTGGCGCCATCAGTTTAAAAATGATGTGATCATGCAACAGTTGTTTAAAACAATGGAAAGATAGTCACTCTGAAAATAATGACAATGCTACATGAAGTTTCATCAGACCATCACTGCTCATAACCAATTTACAACTAACTCAAAAGTAAAATCAGTATTACAGGGTATTATCTGTTCATAGAATTCCTTTTTTACTCAACATTCAACATACTTTAAACTGCAGGAGCTGCATCAAAGGTGTGAAGTCATGGGTTCCATACCACTGGTCTATGGTCTTGCTCTTGCCTTGTCTTTCTCACCAGTCTTTGGCCATAGTGGTCTTGCTAGTTTCTTGATCTTTACTAAAGTTTCAGGTTGTTGGATAAAATCGAGACAGCCTTAAAAAAAACTATACCATTGATCTAAGAATACTCGGTGGTATAATTTTGCAAATCAACAATCGCGAAAAGGAACATCATTTTTCCCCTAAATTGACAAAGAGATCTTATTATATGCTTTGTTTTAGTCATGTAAATTAGCTCCTTGGCAGGGGTATGTCCACTGTCTAATGGCTTGTCTTGTTCTCAAATCACATCACATGCCTATAAATGTTGGCCATTCATTTTAATTTGAGTGACAAACATCTTCAAAGTATTTTTGTGTAGCCACTTTCTACGCAACATTGACCCCTGGTGAACCACAACATATAACGTATAAAAACTTTCCTTTTTTTTCCCAAACCTCAGTGGGCCTCAAAAGCACCACCTGTGGAAGTGAAAAAGTAGAGACTGTCTGTAAGACTGTTCTATGTTATCACTTTAGACAGCTGATGTTCTCAGCACCAAAAGAAATATGGTAACAAAACACTGCGGGGTTCCCCTCTTGAACGCTTCCCTTGATGTTGGTTCATCTTATTTGAAAAGAATCCAACTTATTGTTCGGCTGTCTGCATTAATACAGCTTTATTTTACAAGTGTTACTCATAAAAGGAGAGATTTTTCCAAGAACAGAAAGTCCTGGAGCAGCAGAGTTTGAACCGAGTGTGCGAGCGTCTCTTAGCCTCCTCCAGGCCGGTCAATTGTGTTGCTGCAGTTGCACACCAGACAAGAGGATGAAAGAAGGAATCAGAACGCCGTAGATTCCGTACGACTCCTTCGATATTTTTAAGTGATTCAAGTAAAAACACGTGGCATTAATTAGAGCGTGTTTGTGCATCTCTGGATTTGAATGAACAGAACCATCAAATACCAAAAGAAGAAGTGATTCTCCAAATTACAGTTAACTCCCACGTCTGTTCAGGATCTGGAGCCGAGTTGACTGATGGAGAGGAAAATGATTGCCAAGCGTGTGTGAAAGGCTTTGGGAATATTCACTCCAATTGTTTAAAGTAATCCTTATGTAAATAGCGTGCTTTACCGGAAATATAGAATGAGAGAAAAAAAAAAAAAACCTGTCCACTCGTCCTCACCACCAGCCGGGTTCTCGGTAATCCTCGCACTCATTGTCTTCAGCTTACTGTTGATTTGGTGTCTGGCAGCCGCATTAGCTTTTCTTGCTCAAAATATTCATTTGCAGCAGTTTCTGTCTAGCCCGTACACAAGTTTGCCTCATAATCAAATTCACATTGGTGCTCTTTAGACGCTCGGCAAACATCCGTGCTGCTAAAACAAATTACCTTTCCTCAGTGTATCAGTGCTGGAAATAACTCAACACTGCAGAGTTTTGCTCTCCTTTCATTCCATGTTTATTCTTTTTCTCTTGTTCGGTTCAAGGAAAATCTGTGCGGAATTATTTTTTTCCTTACAGGAATGAAGCATTATTTCTAGCAATCAAGTTATGATGATAAAATTATTGAGGCTCTGGAAGTGCCTTTATTTCTCAGGAAATGTCAGGAGGCTTAGATCCGAAAACGCTGTAATTCCTCAACCCTTGTGCGGTCCCTGGGTCAATGTGACCCGGTAGCCTGAAAACAAATGTGCTTGTGGTATCAATGTGGTGAACAACCTCCACCACTGCATCTGTATTTAAATGCAGCCAGGGAGGCATTCACCTTGACCCAGAGACGACACAAAGGGATACCACAAACACATTTGTTCCGGGGCCACACGTGGGTTAATTTACTGACACCTAGCTTGTTTTCCTAATGTACTTTTTATTCAAGGTCACATGTGTCACAATAACAGTGCACGTTCAGGATCACATGAAAGTGATAGTGTAGCTGATATAGATGAGGTTGATGGAAGCACAAGTGTTAGCCCAACACAATGTTATCATCGCTAAATCTATCTAAATCCTCTAAGTTAGTGACCTGGTTGAGGTTGATTGGGAACTTGGGGAAATTGTCCGTAGGTATGAGTGTGTGTGTGTGAATGGTTGTTTGTCTTGCGACAGAGTGGTGCTCTGTCCAGGGTGTCCCCCGCCTCTCGCCTGAAGAATCTAGGATAGGCTCCAGCCCCCCGCGACCCCATAAGGGATTAAGCGGTAAAGAAAAATGAATGAAGAAAAATCTGTTGGTGTAGTTTGAGTGATTTATTAGCTGTTTTGTGCGTTTTTATATGTATGTGTTCACTGTAAAGTCTGTAATACATGTACAATAAAATGTTAGAGCACCTATAACTTTCAGATGCTTTCTCAGAGCAAAGAAGAGGTTCACGCGGCTCAAAAAACATCCAAGATAAAAGTACCTCCACCGAGGTCCGACACGGATGACAGAGCAATGCGCAGCAGGGAGAAGCTGCAGAGCAGTGCTGATTTCAGCACATGTTTCCGTCCTTTCAAAAAGGTCATTCATGAGACCAAAGTATGTCTCAAGTGAGGCCGTATTGATTCTGGATTTCAACCGCTCCTCTTCTCATACTTTCCTGTTGAGCGGCGGGGAAATCATAGCTCTCCCCTTGAATACATATGTTGTGTTTTTTGTTTGTTTTTCAGAAAAAAAAGTCAAGGTGTATCAGTGTATTATTTCATTTTTATATTGTGTAATGCCACCACCACAAAAAAAATCCTGTGTTATGTTTACAAAGCTGGTAATGAAAGTATTCTCATTCTGATGAAAGGAAATATTTCAGATTTATATTTTATTTCTGATATATTTTTACAAAACAAACATATTTCTACTATAATAGAAAATGTCTAAGCAGTTTCCAGTGACCTTCAATAATAGTAGTCAGATAAAGACGTTGGTTAATTCAATTTAGAATCCAACGACGGCCGAGTTAGGAAACACTTGGACTCGTATGAAGCTGCTCTGTGATATAAGAAGGACGGAAGAGATATCACTCTGGTTTCAGAAGTCACCAGTGAACTGGTCGCCAGGCCGCCACTGAGCATAAAACATGTGCTGTGTTTTGGAGTCTGCCCCCCTGTCTCCGCCGCCCCACAGTATCGCATGTCCCCACACAAGTCTCCCATTGGGTTTTTCACGCCGTGTATTTCTGCTGCCAGCATGGTACAATGACAGATAAGAATGCAAGAATTAAATGATTCATTCCAAGGGATCCAGCAGGTGGTGAGAGTCGCTGTTGTGTTTGGGATTTAGCTCTCTTATCATCCGCCTGTTTCTCTGAAGATTAATCGAGACACAGAGAAGAAACAGGGACCATTTTCTGGATGTTTTAAGTGGCCAAGTATGCAGGTTTGTAAGTGTAAAATGTGGGTATTTTTATGGGTAGCATATTCAATCATTTAGGGCAGTAAATAACCCATGTATGAGTGATTATGAGTCTATGTTTATGAAATATTATTTTCTAAACTGTATAAATATGTTTCACTATAAATCCAGTAACAGGCTATATTTTAAAATAGCATCTCCTACACCAGAGGAGGGAATATTATAATTTTAAGGGGCCACAATATATGAAGCCAAAGAAAAATAATGAAGGAAAATGATGTTAATATTATTTTGAGGTAACAAAGAAAAAGCCAAAACGGAACCTATGCCATAACTTTAAATATACGCTTAAGTTATTTTTTATTGTTATACTCGTAATCACTCGTAATACAACTATAGTCAAGCATGTAAATACGATTTTATCTCTGTTTCACAATTTATTTTAATAGACAAGGAATACATACAGACGATTAGTAAATATTTATATGAAAAGAGAGAACAAGGATCCAACAAAACATAACAAGACAATTATACACATTCCGATGAACTAGTAACGAACACTTAAAAAGTACAACGTTTTTGTTTTATAGTATTTCTTATACAGTTCGTTTTAATAATCCCATGTTTTACAACATGAATCAACGACCTGAAATAGGTTGTATTGTATATATTATATCATTTTATAAAATTTTTTATTACAATATAAATCCTCAAATATGCATCAAAAGTACAAAAAAAACAATTCAATAAAAAACACGTAGAACAAATAATGGTAATGGTTAAGTTAAAAAATTAAATTGGTTGCACACTAAACATTTCTTCATAGCTGTGAAATATGTTGTGTCACACACTAACTATGAAAGAGAGAAAACTTTCCATCACCCCTTCTCTGTCATGTGACCAAAAGTTAATGGCAACCGGTGACAAATACGTAGGCTCCTGCAAATTCTGCCCTGCGTCCAAGAAAACTAGAAAAAACGTCCATTTTCCTTCAAATAAAAAAAGAGACTTAACAAATCACTTGTGAGTGTGAGGCAGATTTCACCTGAACGCCTGGCAGTCATGTTGAATAATCACCCGCAGACTCGCCACTTTAATCATGTATGAAGCTTGCTGATTTATGAAGCCGGATCGCGGAGAAAATACCGTTTTTTTGTGAAGACATTGATTAGAAGAAAGTATATTCGCCGGCGGGGTGAGGTCTGGGAGGAGAGGGTAGATGACTAATGCTCTTTCAGGCTTGACCGAGTGTGACGGAGGTGCCCTGAAGTGTCACATTTAACACCCACACTGTTTAACCTCTGAGGTTGGGCAGCCGCAGATATGAATTCATATCAAAATACTGTCCGACAGCTGACATCGGGTCAATAATGGCTCCCATATTTGCCATGTTACTTTCTGTTGTGTCTTTGTCACACAGAATCCAATACAGCGGGAATGCATCTGTTCAAGTCTCTTCAAAACAATACATTCATTTATAAATACACCCTTTTCTCAATATAGCAACATTTTATTATTTTTAGAAAAAAAATATTAAATTCAAATTTAAGCCTTTTGGCAACAGTTTGTAGGTGAGATTAAAAAGGGATACATTATTTACAGGTTATTACAATTTAATAAATTGTTGTATTATCTTGAATAATAATAATTATTATTATTATAACATGCTGTTAGTTGATTAAAAGTTACAGTAATGAAACATTTCATAATTACCAATAATTATACTGTATGTGCGTATTGAGCCTTGGCGTGACTTTGTGGAACAGTCTGGAAACAAAGTTCAATTATAAACCTGTTTATAATAATGACACAAATACAAAATCAAATTAAGTATAAATGGAAGAGGAATAAATAACTGAGGATTTGGAGGGAAGTATCTGTGTATACATGATAAATTCATATGAATTTATATGATACCTGCTCATTCTATGCATATATATTATTCTATATTTGTGTAAAATGTGGTTGTGTATTTGGCATTATTATGGATATCTGTGTAGAAATATTTGGCAAATTTCTACAAACTGCAGAAAAATAAAAAATGAATAGGACTTTTAAAATACAATATTAATACTTCTCCCTACTCCTTTTTGGAACTTTAGTGTTTTGTTATTCTTTCTTATTTGTTTTTAATTCTTAAAATGATTCTAAAAAATGAATAATCTTAACCAATAATAATTAATTGGCTAACCTTTGATAGAGCATGTTTAAAATAAGTGTAAATATAGTCAACATTTAAAATTGATATCCATTATACGTTGGTTAATTTAAATTGGTGCTTTTTTGATGGAAAAATGTATTTGAAGTCTTCAAAATAAAGTTCAAAAGTAACATGTTAAAAGGTTATGATAAAAAGCCAAAAATCTGCTTTTGTTTTTGCTGTTGAAATGTTGGGATGAGAAGAGCCTTTAGCTACTGGGCTCTCCTTGACCTTTACTCTGGCCTGGCAACAGAGGAAGAGCTCGGGGACATCCAGGGCTTCTTCAGGCAGAAGAACTGATCCCGGCTAACTTGTTGAAGCTGTCTGTTTGTGTGAGAATTCGTCAATGTCACGCCGAGGTTGGATGTTTAGCCGTACACCTGCTCTGTAGCGTGTCAGTCTCATCGCTTGTGTCCTCGACAGCGTAGAACCAGAGACCCTCCGGGGACGGAGGTCCAGGAGTCGCGGCGGCGGCTTGTTGACACCAACTGGCGTTGTTTGTTCGTTCAGCCATTTTCTTTTTTCTTTTTTTTTTTCTCTCAGCCTGGCATCAGTCATCCGGGGTCAGGTCCTCACAGGAGATGGAACGCCGCTGATCGGAGTCAACGTGTCGTTCCTGCACTACCCGGAGTTCGGCTTCACCGTCACCAGACAGGATGGAATGTAAGTTGTTGTTTTTTGGCTTCGTGTTTGCTTTAACCAACAGTGATTTACATGAGCACAAATAAAGTCCACAAAAGTCCTGGTCCTGATCCAGCGAACCTGCCCTCGAACGGCTCCCTGTGCAAATGTCATGGCAGCGGAGGCCATTTTGAAGCTATTTAAAATGCATTGAATCAGTGAGAGAGGAGTCAATTCCCCCGCAGCGTTGTAAAACATGGGATTACTGTCTGACCTTCTATTACAGCAGATGGCGCTTTAATAATAGCAGAACAAGACAAACCTATGTTACATAGTTTACACAAGCGGTTCACCTGAGGTCGGAGCTTTATTTTCCGGGGAGCCGCCGCGTGAGATGGAGAAAAGGATGATGAGCGGCGGCGAGCCAGTGATGAAGCAGAATGCTTGAGATACACTCAGATTAGCTGATTTCTTCAGATATTCTGCTCCTGACAAGGATAAATGATGCTGGATAATCACACATGGTCGACCAACAGATCCGCTCTGCGCGCTAAGATTAGAGGAAGGGGGCGGCTGCACAGCCCCGGCCCCGTGCAGCTGTGAGCTCCCTAATGCCCAGAGTGGAAGCCGGGAAGATGTTTTGAGGTCAGCTGCACAGTTTGGCTCTCATCAAGGCGGGTTTGTGTGATTGTGTGCGCGAGGATACAGGTGTGCGTGTGTGACGCACCCTGGCATTTTTGTTAATGTGCGACCGCGTGTGTGAAATTCACACTGTGACCCCACAAAATACACCCCTTGAGAGAGGAGATCCAAATTAAAATGTGAGTGGCTCTTCAAAGACTTTTTTGATCCAGTAACTTCTGCCTTATTTAGGCGGTTCAGCCCCAAAAATACTCTAAAGCGAAGTATAATCAATGAGGTCGCCGCTTCACTTCCCTTTGACAGAGATTCTCTAAATAAATCAACGATCAGATCAATCATATAGGTGATATATATCGTGTAGCTATGTGAATTTGTTTCTTTAAAAAATCTTAATGAATATTTTATTTAAACTGCAGATTATTAATATCACAGTTTATCATTGAAACGTTTATATAGTCGACTTCATAGTTTTACTCAATATATTTTTTATGGCCTTCTTATATGATACTAAAAAAAATATCACTGATTTAGCTTAAGCTTTAATTTAAATTTAGCTCATTTGTTATATGATGATTTTTATGATGCGTTCTTACTAGTGTAAGATAAATGTTTATCCATACATTGAGTAAGAAACTCTTAGGGTACGTTTAAAATATTTAATTCAATGTAATGTATTTAATATATTTGTGTTGTGAAAAGAATGAAAGAGAAACTGATCCATTCACAAGAATAAATGTTAATTTTCCCAAAAACTTTTGCTTTTTTTTAACCTAAAAATTTTTAGTACATTACAAACAAATTTCCTCAATTATTTCTATACTTTAAAATATGTTTACTAATGGGACAAAAATATTTATAGTAAGTAAAAGAGAAAAAAACAACTCTTGCGTAAGTTACTGTTTGTACTATAGCTTGCTCAGGTAGTTTTACAAATACAGAGAACTTTTATCAAGCTTTAAGACGCAGTAGCATAAGTGGAAGGTGAAGTAAAGATCCAGATACTGCCTTACATTTTAGACTAGTCCCTACAAATGTACTGATCCAGAGACCTGCCAAACAATCTATTTATATATTTAAAATTGAATTTGATTTCCGATTTATACAGGATACAGGGGGAATTGTCAATAAAAACAAGAAATAAATTATATCTTTAAGGTTTTATCAATTTTAAGTTTTGATTCGTTCTACTCTTTTTTTCTCATTTATATATTAATAACAGAAAAGATTTAAAATAAGGGTTCAACATTTTGAAACATCTTGTTTCACTTAATTGTATTTTCTGTTTTGTCTCGAAAGAAGACTTCAGACTGTGCAACTTGACATTTGTGTTAGTGCTGATTTAAAAATAAACTTCAGAGCTCACTGCAGTGACCTCTTAAATATACATTATACTTATTAGTATTATCTCATAAAAAACTTTGATTCAGATGAATAAACTATGAACAATTAAATGGGCATACTTTAAAATGTGATTTTTCTTTTAGCTAAAATCATGAAAAAGTGATTGTCAAACAGTAAAAAAAAAAATCAGATGATCACGTTAAACCCTTTTTTTATATGTTCAGGTTCGACCTCTTGGCAAACGGAGGTGCTTCGCTGACCCTCAGTTATGAGCGCGCCCCCTTCCCCACACTGCACCGGACTGTCTGGGTTCCCTGGAACGTCTTCCACGTGATGGACACGGTAGTGATGAAAAGGGACGAGAACAACATCCCCAGCTGCTACCTGACGGGTCTGATCAGGCCCGACCCACTCATCGTGGCTACGCCCCTTTCCACCCTGTACAAGACCTCGCCCGAGGACAGTCCCATCATCCCTGAGACCCAGGTGAGACCATCCAGATATTTCTGTCTCACGAAATCTCAGAATCAGAATGTATTTGTTGATATTAAACAACAATATTTTTTATTTTGCAGTAGTGATGGTCTTATAAAGCTTTATGAAGCAGTGTCTTGTTGTTTAAAGGTCAATAGGTGGCGCTATCAGTTTAAAAATGATATGTTTCATAAGAACAGTTGTTCAAAACAAAGTAAAATAGTGCAAAGACCGCCATCTTGTGGACTCTGAAAATAATGAGACTGCTTCATGAAGCTTCATCAGCCCATCACTATGTAGCAGACACTTTGTCTCCAAAATGACTTACTTATTTTAACACACACAATCACATACTGATGGGAGTAGGCTGCAACGCGGGGTGCCAGCTCGACATCAGGAGCAATCACTGAAATTAAACAAGTTGCTAAATTTCCGATTCGTAACACACTATCAGATTATAGTTACATAAAATACATTTTGGTTTTATATGTTTTTCACTAAAAGTGTGTACCTTGACTGAAACAATCTGCCAGACTGCACTTAACAAAAGTGACTGATATGTTTACACAAAGCATTAAAAATACTTAAAGATATTCCCTTCAAAGCTTATTGACTTTTATGATTTTGTTTTTTTAAAAACAATTTTTCACCCAAAAGACACACAAACCATCGGTAAAGCAATTCCCCAAACGCACTAGAAGTGAGCAACAGCTGCTATTTTTCATTTCTTGGCATTTATCTCAGACTTGTCTTTCAGTTTGGCATTGAGTTTGATTGAATTGAGCTGCGTCCCAAAGATACAAACCAATAAATTGCCTCCGAGCTGATAAATTCTCAGTGTGCGCTGCTCAGAGGCAACATGACCCTGGGTTTGTTTAGTTGCTGTTTGGCCCGGGTTTCAATCTTTGAATGCAAATGTCTGTCTCCAGGGTAAAGACTGATAAAATAATGTTTTTTATTGCTAAATGGGATTAAAAAAGACATCCTTCACTATGTAATCACGGATCAAAGCTGGTCAGGAGAAACATGAATAAGAAATGCATTTGTGTCGTGAAGAGTTTGGGCTGATCAGTGAATGATGATGGTTTATATTTACAGAAAATGTGAGTGAATTTAGAATGATGATGCTTTCCTGTAACAGATGAGCCTGTCAGTCCCTCTAACTGCTGCGATAAACCAAACCTTCCATCTCATTTGCAAAGAAAGGTACACAGGCAGCAACCCGGCGTGGATCAAGAGCACTACAGTAGATGAATAACCTGAGAGAAAGTTCAATGTTTGATTCATTTCTGTTGTGTAACCACACATATCGCTGTGCTGAGAAACTCAAAACAAAACCACACGATGAAAAACTAAACTATTTATCTATTGATACACACATTGGTTTTTCTTCAATATATTCAAAAAAACCCTCCATAAATCCCTCATTTAACACCACATTATATAATCTCTCATCATTACTTCTTTAGCATGATTATGGAATTCATTTATTTACCAGCTATTTACTATGAATATACTATTTACAATTTACCAGAACTTCTTGCTACGTTATATCTACTATAAGCAGCCTTTGACTGTCTCTATGTGACAAAAAATGAGGTAAAACTTTGGAGGATTTGCAACATTTAGGGTTGCTGAATATATGAGCTACAGAGCTTAAATTTAGTTTAAAACCTTTACTTCAATAAGGCCCTTTTTTGCCTTTGCGAACGAATAAGGCTGAAAACGAAAAAAAAAAACGGCTTAGTCCAGACCAAGAGCAGTTAATGGCGGTCATTTTGAGGCCATGAGCATCCAATAGAAGGTAGCTAAACTGACTTGAGATCCCTTTATAGATATAGTCAAAAAATAAAAAGTAATATAACGTACAATAAAATCACAATTTAAGCATATTCAGCCTGATTTTATAAATTAATTTTGAAGTTGTGAAAATGTAATTGCCCACCACTAATAATAGAGCATTAAATTGTAAAATCAGCTCGCTAAATCTTTCCAGAAACAGTTCATTGACGTTTATATTGTGAATCCCAAAAGATTATTACTGTGGAAATGAAAAGTATGTAGTGTCTATATTTCTGTGTATTGTCTTTATGATTGGTCTTATCTATATGGTATATATATCCATGTTAAGGAACATTTCAATGTTAATCAGGAGGATAAGTTGAATTCTGTCTTCACACTCTTTTTTCAAGTCAAAAATGTTCCAGTGTTCTTGGCATCAAACTGATGGCGTGACTCAATCCACAGGTTCTTCACGAACAAGTGGCCATACCGGGCTGCGACCTTAACCTGGTCTACCTGAGCTCCAGGGCGGCTGGCTACAAGCCCATCCTCAAAGTGCTCCTGACTCCAGACCGACTGCCCTTTGGCCTGATGAAGGTGCACCTGATGGTGGCCGTCATGGGCCGACAGTTCCAGAAGTCCTTCCCGGCCTTCCCCGACCTCTCCTACACCTTCATCTGGGATAAAACAGACGCCTACAACCAGAAGGTCTTTGGCCTGGCGGAGGCAGTCGGTGAGTTCGCATCTGTTGAGTTGTTGTGCGAGTGTGTTTACTGCCTGCAGGCAATGAACCCTAGGTGAACCTCAGAAGATTGATCTTTTTTTATTTATTTATACTTGTTTTTTTTGTACTAAAGATTAGTTAGAGGGAATGCGTCGGTATCAGTGTGCAGTTTAAATCTAGTTGATAGTCCTGAAGACCCTTTTGAAGATCACTGTGTTTCGCTCATACTTCTTTATTAAGTATTAAATGTTTATCGATTTGGCAGAGAACATACTCATCTTGGTAAGTTTTCCAACCTTTTTTTTTCATTTGTATGACTTATTTTTAATAATATATCGTGAAAGATAAAATTCTACACATGCTCAGCAAATATATATATATGTTTAAATGCTGATAGGAAGATTCAAGGTTACATTTTTCGAGGGAGATTACTTGCGAAGCCACGTCTCACTGTCTTTCTGATCACGTGTGACGGATTGTTGCTGAACATTTGCATCCTTACCAGCTGTCCACCTGCATTAAGACGCCATGTTTTCAAGTGTTAGCTGGGATTATTTAGAGGCACACGCAGATGTTCCCCTCTCAATCAGCCTTCCTCACATATTACACACACACACACACACACACACAGGGACGAAGGAACATTTTCGTTTACTGTTGTTTAAGTGTTCACTAACTCTTCAAGTGCGGCCATTAAAAAACATAGCTTCCTTTTTGGAGTTAAATGGATGAGTAAATGGTACAATGATGCTCTTATCCAGTCCATACGCAAATGTAATTTTTTAATAAAGGTTTTGAATTAAAAGCAGAAACATGTACAATTTTAAAACGACTATTTTCTGTAATTATTGCTAATAGTAGCAGAACTGTGTAAAAAACAAACATTGTATTTTTTTAAAGTAGCAGCAAGTTTTGCGAGTGCCTTCAAATGCGTCAAAATGTACTTCATACGATCAAAAACTACGTCTTGTGAATTTCATTATGCATATATTTAGGTTTTTTTTTTTCATTTTATTAATTAAAAATGACTAAGGCACTATGGACTACTATGGAAACTATTTTTTATAAATGTATTTAAAGAAAAACAATTATATTTTAAGTCCTAAGATAAAGTGCTGAAGAACAAATTAAATTTAGAATTTATAATTGTAAAATGTGTCCAAAACATTGGGACCTAGCGTAACTATTACAAACTCAATTGAAAACAAACATAAATATTGACTTTCATTTCATTGTTAAAATGAAACTCTTGACTCTCTACTTAAAGTAAAAAAGAAATCTGAGCCCAACGTTTGTCCTGCAGCTCACAGTCTTGGTCAATGATCAGTGACTCGTGTGTTAATGTCCTCATCAGGGTCAATTCTACACTTATAAGTCAGTAATTGACCATTTAATGTTGACACTTTTTCTCAATTTCACCTTCTGAACTTATTAAGTCACACGAGGGCTGATTCATTTACAAATCTTTTCCCCGCTTCCAGTCTTCCAAATGATTACAAGAGACTTTTCCCCCCCTCAAAGCTTTTATTCCAACGGTGACCTCTTCTTGGTAAACAACTTGTCTTGTCTATTAGCATCACAATATGACACAGATAGGTAGATAAACACACGCTGTGCAGGTTGGACTCATAAACACACTGGGTTCTGCTTGAAATTGTCGTCGCAGCTGGATAAAAGTGATATAGCGACGAGCTGTGCCAAATGTCTACAAGCATCATTGGTGCTGGAAATGTCAGGTTCGGAGGTTGCGGCGTCGCTCACCATGGGAATCTGCCATCATTACTTTCAGTGTCGGTGGGATACGAGTACGAGTCCTGCCTGGACGTGGTGCTGTGGGAGAAGAGGACGGCGGTGCTGCAGGGGTACGAGCTGGACGCGTCCAACATGGGAGGATGGATGCTGGACAAACACCACGTCCTGGACATTCAGAACGGTGAGAGACACTTGACGCGTTAAGTGCTGGCCGGCAGAGATAGCCACCCTCCGAGGGTTACTGGCAGGTGGTCTTTACCCTGAATCACCGCAATAAATACTTGATTCAGAGTGAAATATGGCTCGTCATTCCATCTGCAGATAATGGAAGAGAGTCTTGAAGGGCCAATCATTCACAGTAATGACAGAATAAATCAGAGAGGAAGTCACAAGGGTGCAGGCCTCGCCACAGCCCAACACCACTTGGCTATTTTAGAACGTAGCCTTCTGCTGCCCATGAAGGATTACGATGAACAGACTTCATTTTTTAATCCCTGCATTCATTCAATAAAGTAAATTAATTTCTTGCTCTGTCATCCATCAAAATTGCTTTAATCGCCATGTAAATAAGCAGAATTTCTGTGTATCGGTCCGGCGCAGATGTACCAGGGCTGGTATCAAATGCACCGTAATGCTCTGCGAGGTCGTGCGCAGCGAGAGGCGCAATTATAAGCAGCAGATGGAAGGTATTGTCTGCTTTTTCAGGGTCTCGTTCTTAGATCAGACCAGATGCAGCGAACAATCCTTGTTCCAGTTGTCCAAGATAATTTGTCTTTCCTTCATCCAGCCTGGCGGAGGTTACAGTCGTGGCCTTCGGCACAGATTTTGTCAGTGTCAGGTTTGACTGTAAATATGTGTTTGCTGTTGTTCCAAGGTTCTTGTTTTTGTCAGTGCTGTTTTGTTCAGAAGTGGTTTCTATGAATATATCTCTAAACTGGCGAGTAGTTTCTTCGCCCACTTGGCAAAGACTTTTATTTGTGCTATTGAAGTTTTCCTCCTGAAATGATGATTTGAACACTCAGTTTGAATATTCAGTGTTGGTTTTCGAAAACTAAAACTGAAGACTTCATTCTCAAATGATTGTTTTAATGCTAAATCTTAATGGTCTGATGAAGCCTCATGAAGCGGTGCCAATATTCTTTAAAGGTCAGTAGGTGGCGCCATCATTTAAAAAATGATGGGATTTTTCATTAGAACGGTTCAAAACAAAGGAAAGTAGTGCAGAGACTGCCATCTAGTGGGCTCTGAAAATAATGACATGCTTCATGAAGCTTCATCAGACCATTACTACACTGAAACTATATGGTCGACTCTTAAAGCTTGATTCAGGTATTGTTCAACTTTCCCAAGAAATCCTCTCCTCTCTCCATCCCCTGTTTCTCCTCTCTCTATAACAGCACTGAGTCCTGTTCTACTCCAGCTTTCTGCCTGTTAACATTACGCTTTTCCTTGCCACTATGGCCAATCGTTAGTTATTTGGGCCCCCTTTTCCTTTTCTCCAATACAGTGCTATTTAATCAAAGTGTCTTGAAATAACTTGAAACTTTAAATAACATTGAATTGAATATTTCAACACACTAGAGAAGCACTGGCACTGAACATAAAACGGCTGAATTGATGCTTCCTATTGCGCTTCTGCCCATCTTGACCTTGATCAATAGATTTTTTTTTTTTTTCAAGTTTATCAATGATCTTTCTGAGAATTTCGTCCAGCTTTTCCGGCTCTTCCGGGCATGTTCTGATAGAACCATGGCTTGCATCGTCCTCCCGATCTTGCCAGTAAGCGTTGATGATTATTGTTATCGGTTGCAGTTGAATTCTTTAGCAGTCAAGCATCTGTGGTCATGGGGAAACCTGGGGAAGGCTAAACTGTCATACCATAGCGATCTACCGCACACATAGTTATTGGGATGACCTACTGATCCTGGTCATTTTGCTACAGTTTTAAAAAAAGGGCTTCAGCATTTAACGGATGGTGCCTGCCATGACAAAATCGGGTGCCAGTTGTGCCATGTAGGTTGGTCAGGTGACAGCAATGATCTATAGAAAAGTGTTTTTCATTAAATTATTTTTTTTAAAACTCTGTGTGTACTTAATTTAATATGCCAAAAATATCAAACACTATCGTTGTTTTTTTATTATTTGCTTGATATGAAAAATGTACTACTGTAAGTATATAATAATAAGAAAGAAAAGCAGAAAAGGTCCAATCTTTGACTATTAGCATTAACCTCAAATGTCCAATAATTCAAAGTTAAGCAAAATAAAGCATTAAGGAAACATTTCACAACCAATGTTAAGCCTCACAGAATCCCACTTTGAAAATATAGCAAAGATAAAATAAATGTGAAACAAACCATGAGGGGAAGAGTGTTCTCTTCCGCGGATAATCATTTACGGTTAGCACAGAAGTCTTCCCCGCTGAGAAATTTGGTATACAGTTGAGCCTGAATTGCTGTTAAGTGGAGTCCATTTATCTGATTTGAGTATCAACCAGTGAGTGTAGGTGTCCACTCCGCTGAAGTTCACTCGCTGCCGCACTGAAACTTAAATGAACTCCACAAAAGGCAGCAGACATGTCGACAGAGAGCTGGAGCTCCAGTAGTTTGGCCCCCAGCAGCTATCAACACTCCGACGTGCATCATTACCAGGACTGCCAGGACTTAGCACCTCGGCGTGGGCGATGTAAGACACTTTGAAGATGATGCAATGCCAGAGTCTATAGATTAATTATCAAACTGATGAAACCAAGCAGGTGCACACAACTTGCACAACTTTCAACACTATTGGTTTGAAGATTTGGAATTCACATGGATTTTCTCCTAGTGTAGTCTGAATTCTTGATAATCATCCGCATGTGTGGATTACCTTTTTGTTTCAGTGTCGCCACAATGGAATTGGCATCAAGTAGTGATGGTCTGATGAAGCTTCATGAAGCAGTGTCCACTAGATGGCGGTCTCTGCATTTTCCTTTGTTTTGAACAACTGTTCTAATGAAACATCACATCATTTTTAAACTGATGGCGCCACCTACTGACCTCTAAACAACATGACACTGTTTCATGAAGCTGAATCAGACTATTGTGTTATCAGTTTTATCTTGACCTTTAAAGTATATACTTTATTGAATATTGTTTTGATTGTTTAAGCGCCTTGTGACCCTGGTCTGGAAAAGCGCTATATAAGTAAAAATGACTTACTTACTTACTTACTTACTATCATCACTAGGTACATTATCAGTTGCCCAAATTTTCCACAAGTTAAGCGATCCAACGTAGTTATACATTTGATAAAATGACTGTCACTTTAAAGGCACCAAAAAACAACTTGAGCAACTAGAACCTGAGTTAAAGTAAAGAAGCAACTTAAGGTTGAAAATAAAAGTCTCATCACATTGAGGATACATTTTTAAAACATATGTCTTTCATTGTCTGTTCTTCACATGGTGAAAATATAATTCGATTGGAGAAAAAGGTCAAACTTTACATGTAATCTATTGCCAATTTTACAATCTGCATAAGTATAAAATGTAAGAATCAGCTGGTTAAAAATATAAAGCAAAATAAAAATGGACTCTTCCGTAAGTACAGGGACTTTAACTTACAATGAGAGAATTTTACATTACATCAAGTTGGAAATTATGTAAAAAAAAAGGTAGCGGTAACAGTTCCATTAGCCGTAACACTTTTGTGTTACAGGACCTTATTCCCATTTTTTTTTATTAGAAATGATGGGTTGTATAGATAAACCCGGATTATGTGGAAACTAAATCTAGAAAGAGTTACAGGAACTAAACACATTTATGTAAAGAATCTAGTTAAGAATTAAGCCTGTTTTTTTAATAATATTTTATGCAATTATGTATAAAAAAGGAGGTTCGTCCAAACTGTTGGAAAAGGTTGTTATTAAGACCTTTAAACCCAAAAAGTACATTTATCTTATACTTGAACCTCGTTGAGAAAGATATACTGTATATATATATATTTTTTAAGTGTAAAAAGCATCAAAAATAGTATAACAACTTTATATGTTTTTTTGGTTTGTTATACAAGGCTAATAAGAATTTTATCCAAAGTCGTTTTATGACTTTCTATTTTTTGTCAAAAGTGATGGTTGTCCATACGAGCGAAGGTTCAGCTCCACATATTATATATTTATCAAACGTAAGAGACTCTCTTCCTGTCTCATTAGGCGAGTCCAAACATGAATCTGGTTCACGTAGAGCAGCCGGACTCTGAGCTGATTTACTGCTGTATATGAATCAACGGCTCCACAAGTCTACACAGGGATAACTGACGAGCCCCTAACGGCTACTTACTGCAGCCCTTTGGTGAGCACTGATGTCAGCACATATTTAAACTTTCTGTACGTCCATTATGAGACTTGATAGCATCTGAGTCAGTGGAAAAGTTGGTACGGAGACTCGTGAGCTTTGTGAGCATTTATTGAGTGACTTTGAACTTGCACATTTCTGACGTGTAATATATGTTTCTATATTAGTTTTGTGAAAGATTAAAAGTTTGTTTTTTTTACCATATTTCCTCCTGAATGAAGAGAATAAAAATGAATATACTTCATATTTCTTTTTTATTAAACAGTTCAAGGGATAGTTAACCTTAAATTCAAATTTCTCTCATTTTCTACTCACACTCATATGTGTGTTTTTTTTATAGTAACAGGCGGTCATGCATGACACTGAAAAATACCGAAATACTTCCATACTGCTAATCTGTTATGTCTCTATTGTATTGAAGTCCAGTAAGAGAAAAAAAAAGTATATATTCAAGCTTGTTTATACAAATAAAAATTACTTACTTACTTGTTTATAGCTTAAGCTAAAAGGCTAACATGCTAAACACAAGAAAAACAGTGTCTACTACCTACACTTGCGCAAGACTTAGGTGAACGATCTAATTAATAAAATAGATTTTTTTTTTTTTTCTAAGCCAACAATTATCGCAAAAGTCAGGCTCCCACTTTTGAAATAGTTCCTACAACAAACTTTTTTACATTGTCCAAGAGAAGACTCTAAAAGTAAAAAACATTTTTTTTAGTAAAAGAAAGTCAAATAAAAAAGGTTAATTAATTTGGTTTTTTCGATTGTGCCACAAAGAATCAACGCGTACCTCGACAGACCAGTGGCTGTAAATAAAAGTGTTTGAACATTTTTTAACTTTTATTTGACATTTGACAATTTTATTGACATTGAGTCTTAGAAAGTATTTTTGTGATGCAGAATTTTTACTCAGGTTTTCTTGAATGTTCCTCTGGTTAGTCCTTAAATCCTAGTTTTCCGTGTTGAATGTTTTTAGCTCAGTTACATGACTTTCCGGCGTCATCTGACAACGGTGCTACTGGTGCCTTTAAGTCCTGGCATGCTGGTGCTTTATCTGTGTCGCCTCAAATACAGGCTCAGTTGGTGGCGCGATTCTCCCTGGGCTTTGCAGGCTGGTATCACCTGTCTTGTGTATGTTACAGACGTCTTCTCAGATGTGCAACACAAGCGACTATTTTGTTCCTAAAAGTGGAAAACATGTCAGAGTTCTTGAGCGTGATGCGATTGTGTCCTGCTTCTCAGCTCGACATTAAAAGAACAGACATAGGGGCCCATCTCCGAACCCAATCTGTCAAGCCATCCGGAACGGGAAGTTTGTGAAGTGTGCAACAGAACCTTGAAATATGCCTCCAGCATGACTGCTGCCAGAGCTTCTGCTTTCATCCCACCTGTCTCAAAGTATAGAGCGCCCTTACCAAAGCCTTCAGCACAGTGGCATCAACAGATAGACGTGGTGTGCTGTATCTGTTAGCTTCTCTGCATGTCTGAAACGAACATTAAACATGCTACCATGCTTGAGAGAACCATGTGCGTCCCTTTACATAAATGACGACCAAAATAAACCCACAAGCAGATGGCGCCTGGTTTCCTCTGGTGTTGTTAAAGCTGAAGCCTCCCGCGGGCTTTTTCACACTTGTCCTATTACGGCACCTCCTCAAAACCCCCACTGCAAAGTTAGACTAAATTTAAACCAATTCCAGAATAGTTCAGCATCTTGTGCGGTTCTGTCTCGTTTACTCTTGCCTGACAGGAGTTTAATCAATTTGCCCAAAAAGGTTCTCTGCCGGAATTGTATTAACAGAAATCAGGGACAGGAAACTCGGTGGTGAAATGATTTATGTTGGTGAAGCGAGTGTTTTACATCAGAGCTGAAGTCGTGGTGTAAAACCATAGACTCTATAAGATAAGGAAATAGCATCCGTGACATCACACGTCTGTTACCTTACGCCAGTTTTGAAGTCGCGGCCATCTTGGAAATGCAGTCTTCCGGTATAGAGAGATCCTGTCAAGAGGCAAAGTTACGACAGGATCCATTATGATTTGATGATGAAACCGCACCCATTTAGCTCTGCTAACATACGCACATAGTCGGTTAACTCAGCCACTGCCATTATTTCTGATGGTGAAATTAGTGTTTAAGATGTTGAAAGTGGCTGTAAATATGTTTTTGATGCCATAAAAGTAAGTTGTTTTTTTGGTCTCGGTATGCAAACTAGGTGTTTTTTTTAAACCAGATGCTGCACCTTGAATTTGGAAGGAGGTGAAGGGTTATTAAAATAGTTATTTCCAGTGTTTTGATGACATTATTAGCATTAGCTGCATTTAGCTTAAGTAGCTTAGTGGTTAGATCTCTATTAACAAAAAAAAATACTTACATTTGAAGCCATGTCTTTTTCCTAGTTTTTGCCGCCATTAATTTCAGTATTTTTGAAGCGAAAGACATTCTGGGATACCCCTTACAGCCAAGTATTGGGACAGCCCTTGCTCTTCTGCAGGATTTTGAGGTTCAGAAACAAGCTTGAGGATTAGGGACATTGATAGGACAGAGCCTCTGTATAACTATTACCAACTACGATTCAGATACACAGTGTTTCCTAACCGTTATCGTGGGAGACCAACTCGTGCTAAATAAGTAGACCTATGGTGTGTCCCAAGTCGCGCATCTTTGCACTTACACTTAATATTTTGAGTACACAAGTGCCTTTACACTGAGGAGTGTGCGGAAATATAGTGCGCTGTGTGCACTCAATTGGCGCAATTAAACAGCCAGAAATTTTAGTGTGGATCGATGGACACACGACCGCCATCTTAATGATGTAGAAGGAACGGAAGATACGTCACTGATGACGTGCTTCAGAGAGGATACCGGCGTAAACGTCTCGAGAACATACTAATTTGACCACAGAACAACACAAAAACAATAAATAAATTGTTTCAATTGTCAAAAATTGCTGCCAAGTGTCGCCGACAGGCTTAAAACCGCAGGGCTAAAAAGTAGTAGAAGAAGAAGCTGTCATGTGTTTTGATTTAAGACAGTACTACCCTGCTGACAGTAAATGCACAGTGTACTGTAAAGCAGTGCACTTAGAGAAGTTTGCGATTAGAGGCACAGCACTAGCGGTTGGCTGCAGAACTGGCCCACATGTTTGAGATCCCTGCTGTAGTTCCATCCGTCTTCCCCGTCGCACTTACTAATTTTTATCTCGGCAGTTATGAAGCGGCGCACACTTTTATATCCTGCGTTTTCTCTATCCAAACTGAATAATTCAGCGGTGCGTTGAGCCACTTTTTGACATTTCAGATTTATGCTCCGTGTGGGCTTTTTGGGCTCAGACTACGGTTCGATATCCTCCGCCAGCAGGAAGATGAATGCAAATATCAGCGTTTGCCTTCACTCTTGCCTCCGTATTGATTCTTTAGCAATGCTAACCATGACTAATGTCCTCGCCCAACATGCTAGCAACCAGTGCTCCTCTGCAGACGCTACAGTGGCTGAGCTCCAGACATTTGAACTTGTCTTCTGTTGTGACTCTGTTTTTTTTCTCTCTGCACTTCAAACATCTTAGGATTTTCTCTCTCTCTCCCTCCCATCAATGGAAGCCAAAATCCCAATGCTTTGCTCTCTTCATGCACTCCATAGTCTGTCAAAGCCGATAAGGCAAATTGCTGGTGTCTGTGCTTTAGTCATGTCCTCCTGCCACTCCTTATTCATTACAAGTAGATCGACCTTCCCTCCGATCTGCTGCTCTCGCCAAAGTACGCTACATCTACACCCTTTCCCTTCCACTTTAAAAGTGCTTCTTTTATCAAACAAATGCACTGGGGTTTTGTGCCTGCTTGATATTATCATCCACAACCCACTTTTAAAGAGCTCAAACCTCACACACTCATTTCCATTATGTCATTTCATGAACCTCGTTGCACATCACTAATAGGAAGTCGTTTTTTTTTATCAGCTATTGCATGAGTCTGGCTCATTTCCTGTCAAAAAACCAAACTCAATCATTTGGATTCAGTGAGTCACACTTGCTTCTTTTGCACAACAATTGATCGAGTCTGTGTCGATCCATAAACGTAAAGAAAACATCGTCATTGATGCAACGTTTTGAACAAGCCACATAGGCTGCCCTGCAGCTGCAGGGCTTACAAGTAGCTTTATAGTGATTAATGTGGAGATCCAGGCTGATTTGCAAGGCTGAAAATACAGACAAATGGACGTGTCACAGGAAAGGTGAAGGGATACTTCCCTCTCATCTCACTTACTGAAACAAGATGATGCTCAAAGATCCATGCTTCAATCTGTCTTTGGGTTTTTTTGCCAGCGGGGTATAGAAGATCATTCAGCAGAGGAAAAACATCTCCTTTTCAACTGAATCGATCAAAAATGATTATAAAAGTTTGTTGTATTAGACAATATTATAATATTATAATTATAATGGCATTGTAAATGTAACGTTTTACCCATTTCTTACAAAGAACATGTAGAATTTACTAGAAGTTTTATTTATTTAAATTATTCTTATATATAAATAATTTATGAATTCATTTTTTTTATACTTTAAGAAATAAATAAATGTGTCTTTTTTATATACAAGTAAGGGTTTTCTTTTATATTCTTCCCATAGATTATCTCAAACCTGTGAAACCAGATGACATTACTAGAACTGCAGGCGGCAAGTTCAAAGAAGCGACGCAATCTGATTCAATTTTTGTGGTTAAATAGGGTCAATTAAAAAGCAAAACTGAAACAGATTTTCACCTAAAACCTTTTTAATTTTAGATGTTCTGTGATTATTGTGGAAGTAGTGAGTTAGAAACGGTGGTTTTACTCATTTCAATCTTGGCCGAATTACCGTGAGTGTGCTCTGGGGGTTTCTGGGAAGAGAAAATGGAAAAGTAAATGCACAATAAAAAAATAAAAAATGTGGACTCACTTGGACTTATCAGTTTTGAAGTGACAACTTGTAATTAAAGTAATCTACCAGTGGAGTATCTAGAAATAATGATTAAGTAAGTTACTAAATAAGTAAGTAAGTATTGGTTATTTGTAAAGTGCGTTTCTAGACCAGGGTAGCAAGTAAACAAGTGATGCTTTTATCCAAACCCTTACCATGTGAAGTAATAGTAAAATTGTATTTTGTCCTATGGCAATTATATCGTAGCATTCTTTTAAATAAAGTATGATTTCTGCAGCTGATTTTATCATCTGCCGTGTTGGGTGACGACCTCGGCCAAGAGTTCAGTTACCTCCTGTACCTGACAAAAGCTATGTGATTGACTGAAGGGATTTCTGTTCACTTTTAGCCTTAAACTCGGTACATCAGTGGGAGCTCTGCTGGTAGGATAGTGCCGAGAAGAACAAGGAAGGACGTGTTGCAGTGAAGACACAGCGCCGCTGCTCCCCTACCAATCTCTGCTCTCTTGATGTGTCACCAAGGTGACATTGCCCAGGGCGCTCTAGTTATTCTACCCGGTGTGGAGCCTCGGCCTTCCATTTGTAGCAATTAATCATGTGGCAGGTTGTGATGTAGGCATGAAAGTCTTCCCTTTCTCCCTCCGATCGCTCAAATTAGCCTTTTATTAAAGAACACGGTAAGTTGGGATTCGTGTTGAATCAAACACTGACCATCAATCACTTCATGCTACACATTTGGTGTTCAGAAGTTTGATGTGATGAAACGGTGACTGAATATGTGTTTTATGTTGAACCAATGCTTTTGTTAAGAGCGACTTCCAACTGAGGAGCAATTATATCTGCAGTCTGACAGCCATTTGCCACAGTGACTCATAACCAAGACCAACCTTAAATGCTTAATGTCACCACGGATATACATTTGATTAAATCAATCCGAAGAAACAAGTGTTACATTTGAGTCAAACTCTAGACCCACATATTTTCTTCAAAATACTGGAATATAAACCCAGCAACTTTAATGATGATGATGAAGATGCATTTCCTTTCCTGGTTTTCCTTGAGTCTTATTAAAAATTGAAAGAGTCTTCTACTGGAATTATAGTCAACGTTTGTTTAAAGAGTTTTCTAAAACATTTTAAAGCAAAAATCCCCTGGTTATTAATGTATTAATCAATGAAAAGCGATGTCCCTAATGGTGCGTCAGTCCCGTTCACATGAAGTCTCTCGTGCACAATGTGCCAAGCATTCCGGTTCTCCCGCGCGTCACTTGAAAGCACGACAAAGTTTTGTTCACAGCTTTATACGTTTCATCCGAAACTCCACTACAAAAGGAAACTGAGTGAAATAAAAGTGCAGATGTCTAAATATACTTGAAGAAGCACTTTTGAGTCGGAAGTCTGTGGGTGTTCTCCTCTTCAGCCCCGCAGCACTGGATTTTCCGAAGCTGAACTTCCATCAGTGCCGAGCTCCAGCTGAGATGTCACAAGTTTGATACTTGCAACAGTCATCAACAGTAATGTGACATGACCGAGTGTCCTTGAGGGAGGGAAGCGGACCCTTAATCTCTCGCCCTCTAAATCACATCAGAGCGGCACAAAGTTGTGTAAGAGTTGAACAATATTCCGGCAAATGATTGCGGGGGGTAGGTGGTGATTGATTGGAGTATTTAAGCCATCCCATTACACTATCTAATAGCCTGCGGTGTGACGTGTGTGTACTGTAAACTATGATGGAAGTGTAAATAAGGAGAGATACAGCGGCTTGCCAGAATGACCTCAGCATATTTCCCTGCCTTCGTGCTGCCAAGACTGCCAGACAGATGCGGCGCTGCAGCTTATCCATGTCCTCGGAGCGGCATTAGTCTCCTGGATATTGGAGAAGTCTCTGTCTTACACGAGAAATTAAATAGCCCGGACATTTAAATCCTCAGCTCATTACAGAGCTTATGCACATTTATGTGTTTGGACCTAAGTGCTGTCCCTGAAAATACCAGACACTCGAGCCTTTTTAAACAACCTTCTGATCTCTTACATCGTCTATATTTCTGTCACACATTTATGGCTTTATTAAAACAACCTCGTCTACCATCATTCACTTGTCCTTCATCACATTCCTCCAGGTTGGGAGACTTAAGGTAACACTGTAAAAATCTGTGGAAACTCATCAGCAGGTGTTGTTTTTTTTTTTACTTTAATCAGAGTGAAATTACAATTAGACTCAGATCAGAATCAGATAAAAACACAGTTTTTGACAGTATTGTAAACACAACACAGGAGTTTATTGTGCTGTCATTAACAAATATAAAAATTAAATAATATAAAATAGAATAAAAAGAGGTTGATAAAACAAAATACAATTCATTAAAATAAAATAAACTGCATTAACATAAAATGACATATGAATAAATCATGAATAATTAATACAAATAAAAAACATTACATTTAATTAAACAATGTTATATTTTTACATGTACTTTTTGTGACAATTTACAAGAACATTTTTTGTTTTGTGTAAAATATGAGCAACATCAAGCAACTTCAAGAACAGCTTGTCTGTTTTGTTAGCGCGTTGTTGAGCAACTATAAATACAGGTAAGAAGTTGCAAAGTCTAAACCGTATAAGGTCCTAAGTAGTGATGGTCTGATGAAGCTTCATGAAGCGGTGTCATTATTTTCAGTAGTCCACTAGATGAACACAAAGCATCTATATTGCTTGTTGAACTACAATAAATAGTAAGATAAGAGCCAAAGAAAAATGGTTTGTTTCATGTCAGAAACTAGCTGGGTCGCTTAAAGGCAGTCTAAGGGCCACACATGGCCACAGGGGTTTAAAATGAGTCTTGGTTATTTACCCAAAAATGACTTTATTGGTGCCAGTACATCAATACGAATGATCATACTCTCATTTCCTTAAAGTATCTAACTTTAAGTTTAACATTTTGTTAAATAGATTTCTAACTGAAGTCTAACTGAATATTATAGATGCATCAATGATTAAAGCAATATATAATGGTTAATGAGACATGCTCTCTTGTTTCTTCAATAGTATTACAAATGTTTTTTGTTTTTTTTTTCCCCTTGTTTCAGAGACGTTATTATTGTCTCTGGAGGTGGTGTCAGCCCAGAGTGTCACCACGGCTCAGGAACATGGATCACAGTTCAACTTAAGTCAAGGTCAAGCATTGGACGGCGTCACATTGAAAAGCCGTCCCCGGGACCTATTCGTCTTTGTTAACGGCTCTTGTGTAATTCTCCGGGATACAAAGGAGGGATCAGTCTGATTGTACTGTCAAGAGTCGTGCTCCGACCTGGCTTCATTTGAATTTGTCCTTCAATCAACGGAATCATTGAAAGGAACTAATCAGAGGAGTTGGCCGCACGCTCCATTTCACACACCGAGAGGTTATGATGGGTGGCTGCGCGGCGCTGCAGGAAAACGACAACATGGCCGTTCAGCGTTGCTATAGATCGTCTAATTAGGACAGAGGCAGTGTGAATTCAAACAAGTTGCTGGATGTGAATAATTAAGCGATTGCGGCGTTCACGTCTCGGCTTTGATGTGTTGCTCGGCTTTGAAGAGATTCCCACTTTAGCTGCACAGCGGAGCCCGTTATATCTGCGCCCGTGTTCCACTATTAATGTGTCATGACTCACCAGATTTGGTGCACGTATGTGTCATTATTAGCGAGAAAGAATGTTTACCAGCGCTTGTGACTTTGGAAAACGACTCTCAGACAAGTTATTATTTTCCAAAGCACACGCGGCTTTTTGTTCGATTAAAAACAACCGAGATTCACCCTCAGAAGGGAAATAAGCGGTTTTATCAGTTAGACTTGTTGGCATCCTCACTTTCCTCTCTATTTATGTGTGATTACCGTCACAGCTTTGTTCTATTATTAGGTTTTGTCGAGATTTCTTTCACACTTCAAGGCTGTGGGGCAGAAGCGAGCGCTGTAAAACTAGGCTGAAGCCATTTAGCTGGAGGAAGCGTATTAGAGTTTGACAAAATGGACACAAATGAACCAAAACCAGACAATTCCCAGTGTCACTTAAACTTCTGCCAAAGTGCCACAACAAAAAACGGAAAACAAGTTTGTGAATATCAATGGGCTCCTGCAAACAAGAGATGGAAGTCAGTTCATCTTTTAAATCCTTTGGTAAAATTTAGACTGTTGTGTCTAGACACACTTTTTTCTTTTCAACAAATTAACAAATTGAAGTGGGTGAAATTTCATGAGAAAGTCAAGTAATAATATTCCGAATAATTCACAAACATTGGAAAAAACGATTTTAATTAATGATCAGTCAGGTTAGAAAACTTACTTGGAACTGAACAGACACCAGATTTAGTTCAAAGTCACAAATATTTACTTGTACACAAGTGAGAAAGAACGTAGACCTACATGCCTCCTTCATGACTCAATGGTTGCATGTCTGAATTCTCTCTTAAGCACAAAGAGGTAGGGTTGCTGTTATACTGCGACAACAACAAATTCCTCAGTTGTGTTTACAACGCCGGTAATAAAGGTTTCTGATTATGATTGTGATAGCACCAGCCGTGTTATCTTACTCCAATGGTCTTACAACTATAACACAATCTTTGGATGTTTACTACCCTCACTTACTTGCTCACTCCTTCGGTCCAGTTCCTGGCACGGAGACAAACCTTAAATTAATTTCTCACACACGCAACAGACGAAAATAGTATTGATACAATTCTAATAATGATATATGTGGTTTACTAAATTTGATAGACATACTTTGATTTATCATTTTTCAATCATTATCTATGTTTGAGCATCCAGGCTGTACTTGAAAAGTCAGAGCTGACAGATGAATGGATGTTGGGTAGTGATGGTCTGATGAAGCTTCATGAAGCAGACTGCTATCAAGTGCGCTCTAAAAATAATGGCACTGCTTCATGAAGCTTCATCAGACTGTGTTGGGATCCACTCCCTCTTTTTGTCTGTACTTTATTGCATCGATTTTGTTGCGAAATCATAGCATTGACGCTGTGGACGTACACTTATCAGGAGTCTGTTACTGCTCTGTTGTTTATATAAAACAGTATCATCCACCTGTCAAAGACCCCCACAAGGCACCAGGCAGTAACGGCCAATAAGGGCCCCATATGAGGGAATGCCTACATGTTTCTCTTGACAGTATCTAAAGCAAAACCATTGTTTGTTCCTGATGTGACATAATATCCACCCGCTCTCTGGGCTTCCTCCAGCCAGGGACCCTTAAGAACTGACAACGGGCCCAACTTATAGCCAGCATCAGGTTGGCAGGTATTACAGGGCAGTAATTGGTTGTACCCTCTACAGGGTACCATCGACAAACACAGTCAAGACTTTTTTTAATCCCCAAAACACAAAGACTGGTGGGTAAATCCATGGACCTGACAAAAAGAGGGTGTTGTTCTGGCAGACACAAATTGGATCAAAAGGGGGGTTTACGGTAAACTTTGTTGGTCGTGTCAGTGCTCAACACTTTATTTCTTCCACCAAATTTATTAGTAGAAGTTTTTACTGAAGATATTTGGCCTCTTCACAAGACGTCACATCTGTTCAGCAGAATGGGTTTTAAAGGACCAGAGGGGAAGATGTGTCACCTTGTGTGCTGTGTAAATTGAAACATGATGTCGTAGAGCAATCGGAGGTTCACCTGAGAGGGTACGAGGGCAACATCGCAATGGACCGCTTCATTCGGCATCGCTATGGTAACAGCACATTATGAATGAGTGCCGCTCCGAAATGTTGAAGATGTTGTTTTGGGTCAAAGTCTGCAGAGTGCCGCTTTAAAAATCCCAAAGCAAATCTCAGAAAACCCATAAATCACCAACCTTTATGAAAATAGCATTAATGGTGGAGCCACCTCTTTGCTTTGCAATTACTGCTGTTTGAAGGTGAAAGGGAGAGATTTTGTCCAGGGTCACCGTTACGAAAGCACAATTAAACACCTTTATAGCATCACATTGCATATTTATCATTTCAGCGGTAATGAAATAGTGTCTGCTCAGGTCAAAGGGGAATTCTGTGACCTTGCGTTTCCTTCTGTTTCCGAGTAAAGTCAATTTATTTTGGGACATTTTATTGCTTTATCACACAGTTAGAGAGGAGAGAAAGGGAAAATGAGAGGGAGCAGGTGACATGGACTGGAACAGGGGACGCAATATCGAGGGCAACGGTGTCCTGTGTGGTATTCATCATCACACACAGACTCTTGTATTACCTGCCAGGTCGTTTTTATCAAAAGAAATGTGAAATGAATGTGTTGGTTAATCACGGTAAATGACTAATCCATTGCTGAGGTCATGCCTCAATGTCAGTAATTGTCCATCTCCAAGGTGTCTAGATTCATTTTACATACTTAAGTTGCACTGACATTCTCAATACCCTACGTTATAACACACGTTTTGTGTTTATCTCCACCATCTCACGGAGAAAAAAAAAAACAGTTTTCGGTTTGAGAAATGTCACAAAGTCCTTGCTTGTTATTGGTACTGCACAAGTGGAGCAGAAACCAGAAACATTTTTGATAGCTTACAAAAAAAAAAAAAAGCTAATTATTTTCCTCCACAAGGTATTGCACTTCTGTGTGTGCTGTGTATTGACCAGCTGTGACAAAATATGTGTCAGTGTGTGTCCACTGAAGTGGAAACTATCACTGAGGTGGTTCTTAGCAGGACTTTATCTGTCTGGAGACAGATTGGGTTGCCATCACTCAGACCCTCAACTTAAAAGTTCTGCAGTTAAGCTGACATTATTTATGATGTAAAAGTTCCTAAAAGTGTTTTTTCTTCAAAACTACATTTATCAGCCACAAGATCTGATTAATTTAACGTTCTTTGTTCCAGACTAGGAACAATTTATTTTGGAATCTCAGTTAAGTTAAGAAGATCCACTCATTGGAAAATGTCCGGTTGCATTAGCAGAAAAAGAAACAACCCAGTTCTAGATGTGACGGGTCTTTCTATGAAAATAGTATTTCCACTTTAACCATTAAAATAAAAAATCTAGGACGGGCAAAATTTCGAAACATTTACATTATTCTAGAAATTAGATAATATTCTTTCATTTTGTGACACAGGTGTGATTTTCATAGAGAACAATAAATGTATTTTACCAACCCGTAACAGACAAACTTATTTGTTTACAAAACATTTCATGTTTTATTGTCAAATTGGTTTTAGAAATTCTGGTTTTGTAATTATAGGGATTTGTAGAATAAAGATATCTTTATTAAAAAATGTAAAAGAAGGGATACTGGGTATAATACATTTTAACTTGCAATGACTGCAGCTAGCACTATTACCAACTAGCCAAGATAGTTTTTGTTATGTGGTGGTAAAAATTGCCCGAACCTGAGCAACATAATTTACTGTGTATGATGTCATTAACAGGAAAACAGGGTCTTTGTAATAGCCAGAATATGCAAGTGTTACTGGGTGGTATGTACTGTATGTGGACAGTGATAATAAAGTTTTTTTTTATTGGAAAATAATACTTTAAATGTAGAAATATTTAACAATGTAATAAGTGTTACCTGCAGCTTTCCAGACTTGTTCTGATATTGACATAGACACAAAGAGTGTTTAAAAAGGGCTAGACCCATCTTGACCAAAAGAGCTGCTGCTTCATCTTTGTGGAAGCCAATGAAGCTCACACAAAACATGATATAAAATCCATAACGATGGAAATAGTGGCTCCGTGGAATTTGAGAGGTCAGAGCTCTGCTGTGTCGATGTAGTGAAATATGATGTAAAATCAGCATCTGTTCTGGTCATCAGCTCAAGCCCTCTGTGAGATCTGTCAATCAAATTATTTTTTAATGCAGTTGCACAGGAGCTGTACCTGTCAGGAAAACTCTAAAAAAAGGCAATGCCATAATAACAGTGAGGACACAGAGAGTTTCTCTGCGTCCATAAGGATGTATTGCTTGGCGAAGAAAAAGGCAGGGGTCTATAATTGGGTTTTGACTGTCCTTGTTAACACAACCATTGACATTTCTCCCAATCCTCACACTGCTTACCTGCAATGCAGAGTTGATGCTGTGATTCATTGGTAGCACTCCAAGTGTGAGGCCTGAGTTGAGGTGACTAACAAAAGTAGGAGAATGAAGAAAAAACGGGTTATGCGGAATGAATAAAAAAGAGGAGAAAGACATTTACTTTTCTTACAGACCAAATCACGTGGCCTGCAAAATACTAAGAAATCATGCCAGATTTTGTTTTTATTTCAAAAGTCTGGTAGCTCATCTTACGCTTTGAAAGATGCCATTTTTATAAAGAGAGCGCCATCTGGAATGCTCAGAGTGGTCTCCTCTCTGTGTCGATGGAGCATGTAATGACAACTGCAGATCTGCTCAAAAAACATGAGCACCACTGTCCTTGGCCCCTCGCTCATATGTCTGACAATTTGGGACCAAAACAACGTCTGTGTTTCCATCATGTTCTGGTTGATATGCTACTATTTACATGCCGCATGATTATTTCTGTGCATGTGCCATGCTGTCTTCTTGGTTTTTATGAGAGCGCATTAGAACGCCGCACACATATGTGCTACATCTTTTTCAAGTGGAAGTTCCTCCTAGTGTCTGTAGCGATGGTCTGATGAAGCTTCATGAAGCAGTGACATTATTTTCAGAGTCCACTAGATGCTGATCCCTGCGCTATTTTCCTTTGTTTTGAACAACTGTTCTAATTAAACATCACATCATTTTTAAACTGATTGCGCCACCTACTGACTTCTAAACATCATGACACTGCTTCATCCCTTTACATCAGTAAAAGACCTCAAATCCCCAATACGTAACACTGAAAATGGTGTTTCTGGCTCACCCTTGTGTTTGAACAGCATAACTGCAATGTCCTGAAATCTCAGGTTCGATTTTGCCAATTTTTTAAATAAGGATAAGTCACGTTAAAACAAACGTGTTTGTTGTATTTCTTGTGTTGCTTCTGGGTCAGGATGAAAGACCTCTGGGGCTTCCAGAAATACATATGCAGTGGTGGAGGTCATTTAACTTGACTCAGAGGCAACACAAGGGATACCACAAACACATTTTGTCCAGGCCACTGGTTGACCTTGACACTGAGATAACACAAGAGTTAAGAACATTGTTACAATAACAGATAAAGAGTGACTGGACTCAGGACTGTTCTAGATAAAACTACAATAATGTAAAAATGTTATGTATTGTTACATTTCCGTAACATATTCACTAAATACAAAGAATACCTGTTATAACAGCAGTCACCGAAGAAGCAGCCCAACTTTTTTATACAATAACCTCCTAATTATATTTGATTTTGTGTTTCTTATCTTGTTGCCCCATTGTTACGATTTGAGGATTCAATAATGTGATTAGTGCAATATAAAATAAGTTATTTCAGAAGTGTGTAACAAACTGATGCTAACTCACACAGTGCCCTTGGAGTAGCTGGCATTTGCAAAGGCTGGCGACCCCTAAATTATACGCTGGGAAAATAGATAAATATCACAAAGTAGAAGCATCCTCAAAGGTTATACTGAATACAACACAAATTAAACCTGTAGGTCTAGACACTAAATGAAGGTCCTTGTATTGATCGGGTCCAAATTAAACACCAGACTAACACCAATTCAAGGTGGTTTCATTTGAATAAAGGAGAGACAACTAATTGAATAAACATGGTTCGCTGACATCACATAGTTATTGATTCCTCATCGGTCCCTCAGGAAAAAAAGCCAATAAGCTAAATGACATTATTGGATTTGTGTGCGTGTGGGATTATTTGAATTATCGTGCTCCTTGGAGAGAAAAGCCGAAAAGATAACGGACCAATATTGTGCGTTTCACTGACAGATTTTTGTTGTTTAATTTCCCAGGTATTCTCTACAAAGGCAGCGGCGAGAACCAGTTCATCTCCCTCCAACCCCCTGTGATCTCCACCGTCATGGGAAATGGACGGCGTCGAAGCATCTCCTGCCCAAGCTGTAATGGGCAAGCCCAAGGCAACAAGCTGCTGGCTCCGGTGGCCCTGGCGTGGGGCATTGATGGAAGCCTCTATGTGGGGGACTTCAACTATATCCGCCGCATCTACCCATCTGGCAACGTGACGAGCATCATGGAGCTCAGGTAAGTGTTTGCCCAATTTCCACTGATGGCTCCATATATCCTGCGGCACCACGGCAACTCTGTGGCTTGTCCAACAAAATCCAGCACATCTGATCTCAAGAACTGAAGTGTCATGCTTTTATTTTTCACATTTCACAACATACTATAGGCATCAACAAACCCTCTATGCCGCTGCTCCACCAGGGAGCCAAAACAGCAGGACCACCTTTATTTCTTCTCCATGTTAACATATGTAAGCACAAACACCCTGTCATCTGCAAGAGGAGATGCCAAACTCAGCAGGAAAATATATCCCAAAGAAATTTCAAAAAAGCTCCTCTTCCGTCAGAGCTCTTTGATATTGTCTGACTTCAAAGCCCGCTAGTGCACATTCGTCATATTCAGATTTGGGGCCTGGCACTTCTCCACGACAGTTCCCATGGAACGCCTGCCTCTGATCCCGACATTCAAACTTATCAAAACCGGTTTATTTCTTTATGTAGGTCAAGCTGCACAGGAACTGGTGTTTGTGGTCTTGGTGGATGGTGCTTTACTGCACAGCTGGTGGGTGGATTATCGTGACAAGGTCGAGCAATAGATCAGTTGCTCTGGGTTAAAGTAAACCTGTTCGGTGCGACAAGTACCGTGTATTTTGCTTCAGGACCTGCAGGATGAGGGTCTGCCATTCAAAGTTGGTAGTTTTATGTAGGTTAAACTGGGACACACGTTGTCATATCTTCTTGCCTCTCAATCAGACACTTCTTAAAACGGTGATTGGGCAATTTTATCTAAATCAATCGGCACTTGTTAAAGAAGGAAAAGTCGGTACCGCCTGATGAAAATTCCCCTCATGAATCTATTTTTTTAAATGAGCAAAATAGGTGTTGTTAACTATGCTGAAAAGTTTGTGAAAGTGAAGAGAGTCGAGGGTGTTTAGCTTTAGTTTTTTCACAATTTCACTCGATAGATTAGCACAATCATTGAAGAGCAACAACTGGATCCTCGATTAGAAGCAGATGGATCGACTTTGACAGAACCCACATGCGTTTTTCTTGCAATCTGCACTTTATTCAAAAACATTTGCCTGATTCGTCTCCATGATTAGAAGAGACAGTAAGTAGCGTATAATTAGAAAGAATCGTGCCTCAGGCCAACTTTGCTCAAATTAGCACGTCTCTGATTCCTACACGTGGCTTACATCAATGCGACAGATAAGTCTTAGTACCAGTTGGGATCTGTTCATCCTTGACCTCCTTATCGCCCGCTGTCACCTGGTGTATATCCTGAAGGACTCCGATTGACCACATGATTACTATTAATATCGCAGAGGCTTCTAAGACAAGATTCAGTGAACGGCGGCTTATGAAGGACAGCTCTGCCATTTGTCCTCAGGAGAACTTTAGACTTTATTAAAACTGACAGTTTTTTCCAAAGAGACTTCCATTCAAGTAGACACACAGCACTAATGACCCTGCCAATGGGCCCTCACTGGAAACCTCTCCAGGATTTAACCCCCAACCTTCTGTACCAGCTCCATCTGAGCTACCCAGCTGTAGTCACCAGCTGCACGGAGACAGAGGGGGACAGGGGGCTTATGGACGTCACATTTGCTGTGGTTTAAGAAGAAATAATTAGTCTGGGACAAGAGCCTGGATACAGATGTTCGATACACACCTGGTTGTGTATGTCCATTTTTAGGACACATATTATAATGCTTTTGATTGTGTAGGTGAAATGATCCTTACCAGCCTATTTTAGGCAGATTTGAATCAATGAAAGATGCAAATGGTGACAGGAGGTGACGGTCTGATGAAGGTTCAGGAAGCAGTGTCAAACTGATGGTGGCGCCATCAGCACTGACTTCATGAAGCATCATAAGACCAGCACTAGTGACAAGGTGGTTAAATTAACCAAAATATGAAGCTTGCACTGTTATCCACTAACCAAACTAGCAACCCCTCATTCTAAAATTCCATTTCCTTTACAGTATCATATGTGTCATACAGCTAAGCTTAATGGATTTCACCAAACAAAAAGAGAAAATTGGCTATACTAAATTGTGTGGGAACTGCTCGTGACCTTGTCTCAGCCAAGGATGTATAGCACAAACTTGTGACGATGTGAAATTGTAAAATTCAGGGACATGTATATTGTTTAATATAAGATCAATTATTTAAAAAAAAACATATAGCCTAGCAGTTTTTTGAAAAAACAAAAGTGCTTATAGTATGTAGGACTTCATAAGAATATTGAAATGTTCTGTGTTTTTCATTTAAAAACATAGATTAATGTGTAGTTTTAAGGTTAAATAGAAATTTAAACTTCATGAAATGTTTCATATTTCTTATTTCTTATCGTTATTTAAACTGTCTCAAGTGTCTCAAGATAACTTTATGATTCGATACTTAATATGAAAATGATTTGAATCAAAATTGAATTGAATTATTCAGAAAGCTTGTTTGAAAACAGCTTGTCTGTAAATGTCTCGAGTCCATCAGAGACTTCTTCATCACGTGTCCAATCGGCAGATTTCCAAAGATAAAAGGTCTTTCTCCGTCGTGTTAAAGATCGTATCTCTTAGATAAACGGCCGATGCCGACTCTGTCTCGTTGAGCCAGGCTCGACAGCTCGTCCTATGGAGGTTGACCAGGGCAGGTCCAGCTGGGAAGAGACTCGTTTGCAGACCCAGGACCAGATGGAGGGATTAGATCTCCACACAGGCCTGAGACGTATAAGTAAAGGGCTGCCAACATGGCCAGGCGAGCAGGAGTTTGTGGCCAGCTGCTAAGAACGTTGCCTCTGTGACCAGATTGTTCCGGCCCGCAAAACACGTTTGCTAAACAATCACCCAGTGGGCTCTTAACGTGCCATTAGCCCAGAGGATGTTCCCCCAATTCTAATTCAGTTCTCGGTCGTAGCTTGGCGGATATTGGCGTATTTTAAGCAACGCCTGACCTTTTTATTCTTCTCTCCATGAAACCTGCTGATGCACACATTGTGTTTTTTTTGGCCAAGCAAACTCATATTGGAACCTTTATTGAGCACAAATGGGAAACAATACTGTGGCAGTGCATAAAAAAGAGTGAATGCTCAGCAGCTTCAGCTCGGATAAATAATAGTTAGACACGTACAGTAGCTTCTGTCTCCAAGCAACCATTTTAGACTACTTAGGAGGATAAAGCAGCAAACACAACAACATATTAAATCGACTCCGGCATAAAGGCCAATTTCATTATTGCTGATGTAGTTGAGATTGCAACAATAGCGGTGCTGAAATAAAAAGAAAGGACATTTTGAGTAAAATCTGTTGAAGCTTCTTTTAATCTACCACCGAGGACGGATGTTAATATAAAGTCTTAATCTAGATTCTGGCGGCAGCGGGCAAAAGTAACAAGTCGCCGGATCAATATTTCAATACGAGCAGCCAAATGGAGAGAAGCAGCAGTAATGCGGGAAGGAGCTTTATGAAGATTGGAGTTCACAATTTCTTCTTCTTGGGTTACAAACACAACACTTTCCGACAAACCAATTTTCCACTGACATTCCGCAGTGATTGCTCAAGGACACACTTGATTTATGTCGGTTGGGAAAGAAAAAAAAAGAAGCCATATTTAAAGGAATTTTCAATCATCGTGTGCGTTATTTAACTTCAAGGCTTTGCTCATTGAAATCAAAGTGGCACTTTTTTTTTTCCTTTGTTCGTGTGATGAAACAAATGTCTGACAATGAAGACGTCCTTTCTTATTGTTCTCATGATCCCGATTCTCTCCTTGTCTTTCCTGCTCCCGTGTCTTGTCGTAGAAATAAAGACTTTAGACACAGGTAGGTGTGATTCTCACCGTGCATGTCTTTCTCACACACCCATCCTCATCCTCCTCCTCCTCCTCCTCATCATCCTCATCATCGTTAAAAATAGAAACTCTTTCTCTAACAGTTTGCAACAGGGGATTGTAATTATAACAGAACCAATTCAATCTAAATTGCCGCTCTGCAGACCGAGAAGGTCACGCGGCTGTGCGGCAACGGAAAACAACAAAAATCGTGAAAGAAAAAAAAGAGGTTAAAAAAAAAAAAATCCTCGCAGTAACAGAAAGCTTCTGATTACATTAACAGTGATGTTTGGCAGATGCTCGGATGCAGAGGGCTGGAGCGCGGCTGTCTTTGTGATTAAGTCCCCAATCAAGTAAAATGGCAGTAATTAGCTTTTCATTGATTGTGAGAAGGTGAGTGCAGGAGGTGACAGATGGAGAAAAACTGTGAATCACATGAAAATCCAGGGTTAGCTGAGATTTATGGTATGTTGTTGATGAGACTCTCAGAGATAAGTGCCTGCTTGAGGTAAGGGCCATGTAACATCAATTTGTATTTAACGTGGCAGGTAGCTTTCCCTGAATCATTTAGAACAACAACGGAGCCAAAATTATGGAGTCGGACAGTTTGCTTTGATCATCACAACATATACAAACTGGTGTCCCTCGTGTTAACATCAATTAAGGAAAACACTGGATCTGCCTCTCCTCATACTTTCTATACTTTTGTCAAACATAAAGTTTCTATGAGGGTCACAAGTTTAAGTACACAATACATCTTTCGACAAGCATTAGCAACTATGTTTTCATCAAAGCTGGGAAATCAAATAATTAAATTAGTACGACTTCAGAATGTGTGTAAACAACATAGTCCAGTTATGACAGAGACATGTTCTTAAATAGTTGAGTCTACCTGGATTAAATTAGCATGTAATTGATAAGATCTAAAAAACAGTAACAATTATTTTAAATCGTTATTTATAAAGTATAGAAGACACAAGCTAGTGATGGGCTGATGAAGCTTCATGAAGCAGTGTCTTGTTGTTTAAAAGTCAATCGGTTGTTTAAAACAAATGGAAATAGTGCAGAGACCGCCATCTAGTGGTCTCTAAAATAATGACACTGCTTCATGAAGCTTCATCAGACCATCACTATCTGTATCTGTTGATATTTAGGTTGAAGACACAATTGTGTACTGTCTTGGTGTTGACCACAATGACACTAATCTGCTATTGTGATGTAGATTTAGGCTCCAACTATATATGCATCGTCCAGTTTTAGCTCATCAGCTCACAAGATTATGCAACAGGGTATGCATTAACTTCACAGAATTAACTGCCAAAGGGTTAGCTATGTTGCTACCTACATTAACTTTACACTACAAGTCAAACATTCAGTGTTATAGGCAAAACAAAAAAATAAAAAAAATAAAAGACAAATCCCCATGAAAAATATCCTTTTTATTCCAAATAACAATAAACACTAAGCTCATTTAATGCAGTGGAAACATCTCATTGTGGGAATACTAAATACTGCAAGGTTTGAAAACAAATGTAATGCCTTATTGTCAATCTTGTACCTCAAAATAACAGAGCATAGATCTCGAAAATCAAGATCTTGCTAACATCGTGTAAACTGTTCAATGGATTTTGTAAATCGGATGTGATAGTCTGGTGTATGAAGCAGATGTGTGGACAGGAATCTAGTGATGCTCCACATACTGAATAATTCAAATTCTCAACTGCATGTACAGTACAGCCATATACTAAGTCCAACTCTGCAATCAAGGAATGTGATAAACTGAGCACCAAAATAGATCATTTCAAAATAATTCAATAGGAAAAGAAGAAAAAAACTATTTCAATTAACTTTTTCTCATGATGTTGAAACAGAAATCCAAAGGCATATGGTCTGTACAGTCATTTGAATATATACAATGTCAACATTCAGCTGACAAGTATATTTGGTCACTCAAGGGATTCATTTTGTGGCCTAACAATTTAAAATATGATTATTTCAAATATATTCAAGTCCCTCAAATCCATTAGAAAATATTTCCCCGTATTTGAAATTGAATCATCATCCGAGTTCAAAAGCAACAGTCCAATAAAAGTCTTGTCTGATTAAGTCTGAGCTGCTTTATCTTAAAGAGCAAATGTTCCTTCTTCTGAGCTTAAAAACAAGAACTTCTCTGTGCCCTTGATTTCATCTCATCAAAGTTTCATGAGAATCTGTCGTGCAGTCTTTGGCCAATCCTGCTTAAAACAAACAGATAAACAGACAGTAAAGATGTCGTTTTTGAAAGTAAACAGCTTAAAACCAAAGACAAACAGTAATCTTCTGTTGGAAAATGTCTCTTGTATCTTTTCTTTTACTAAAGAGATCTAAATGATTCAATAGTGATGATTGAAGAATTGAACAATTACATTCTGAATATTTAATTTGGTAAATGAATGACACTAGCAGAGGGTCTTTTGTTTTATCAAGATAAGGGCTGCAATTAACATGTTTTAAAATCAATAATGGATATTATAGTGTCCTACCTAACAGCACCTATCACAAGCAAGAACTGCTAACTATGCAATAACTTCTCGTTTTACTGTGTTTAGCGGCAAATGCAGTTCTCAAGTAAAAGACTCCAAAAGTTGTTATCTTAGCCGCGCAATCGAACACGGCAACATTAAACAGAATTCAGTCTGGCAAACACAAAACAAATAATTAAAAAACATTTAAGAAAAATAATTGTCATAATATTTCAGCAGTTGTTCAGTACATTAACATTTATGTCTAGAGTTAGCATTAGCATTATCCACTGGCCAAAATATCAAAAAATTAATTTTATTCCAAAAAGGGAAACACCTCCCATTAGTAAAATAGGAACTACTGGACATAAAACCTTCTTCTTAACCCCCTTTAACCTAAGTTCCATTTTTCTTTTTATTTATTTCTTGCAAGTTATTCATTATAACTATATAAACTATTTGCGGTTTCAAAACTTTTCCTTGAAGGTCTGTGAAATGGGAGAGCAGCATTACAAAGCCGTTTCATCTCCACCTTCTTTACTGCAAGAGAAAGATTTGTATCGTTGCTGAATTCTTTATAAAAACCCAATGGTGCTGATATCACTTGTTTACTTTCAGTCATGATCACCGTCAAGTTTTTACAACTACATCTTCATCTTTTTTACAAAGATGCTTTATTGCCACATTTATTTTTTGCTGTCCTATTATACCGCTCTCTGAGTTGCCCGCCACTGACTCGGGTACCATTAAGATGACGACCAAAGAAGCCAATTTTACTGCGTAGCTATAAAGTCTTGCTCATATTTACAGCCACTGTTTTGAGCGCTTTAAAAACACTCACCTGTGGTGTTCCAGCAAGACACTAAAACACTTTAATCAAAATGTATCCATTTATTGGATCTCTTGCTTGTTCAAAATCCCCAAACAAACAAACCTCTGCACACAATCTTATTCTTGATTTTGCTAAATTTTATTTGACTAATCAAAATCTATTTTGATTTATTTATACCAATAAACTATTTGTTAAAGCAGCAATACATACGCTTAAAAACATTGTTTTGCCCCCCCCCCACTGTCTGAAACGTGTAACTGCAATGCTGTAAAATCTCTGTAGGTTTATTTATAAAGATGAGAGAAAAACTTCTAATTGTGTCAGTTTCTAATTTTATAATCCTTTTAAGTTGAAAAAGTCTCTCAGTGCTTCATGTGAAAACAATTTCTCTAATCGACTGCTGTAAAGTAGTTTGGTGGTCATGTGACCCTCTCAGACTGCAGGCGGGTCGTCCACACCATGATACGTAGTTAAGATCATTAAAATAATAGCTTGAGTTGAACCGCACGACTAATGACTGCACAAAATTAAACCAGTCATTATAGATATATTTTAACCTTTTGCCTCTTTATTCATTCACATCCAAATCAATGTCATTGTTTCAAAAGAACACTACACCCTGTTTTTGTGAAATATAAAAAAGAAACCAAGAAAGATCAATTAGACTGTAATTTTGTTTCTCTTTTAAGACATTTTTCTCTTTTTAAACTCATTTAAAAATTAAACAGCTTCATGACTCATGGATCATTTTTATAACTTTACAATGTGAATAAACAAGTTGATTACTTCTAAAAAAAAACATCTTAATTCTGTGGACGATTTTAGACAAAAGACAGATAGACTATTACTTAAATGTCAGGCTGTTCCTCCAATACTTTCAGCAAAACCACAAGCCATTAATTGCTTTAGCTTGTTGGTATAAGTCAGTCAGTTCGGGTAAATCCCGGCGGCTTTACTACAAGGGAGTGATCGTGAATGAAGCGATGGAGTAAGACTCTGTCATATCTTTGATTTAAGCTGCAATATTGATAAATCCTCATAGATATTTTTCCATCTCCCTCTTTTTCATCCTCCCTCGTTTTGCCCTTTGTTTTCCCTTATGAAAAACGTGCACACAAATATTCACAGCTTTAAAAAAAAGCAATGTTTACCAGTTTGGCTTATTTTCTCGGCACTTGCACGCTTTTAACTCTTTGCCAGTTGGCAGTACGCTTTGTGAGATTCCGCTGAAACTGAACTGCAATAAAACGTGTAAATACTTTTTATTGTGTTGTATTCAAAGTAACCTTTGAGCAAACTGACTAATCACACAGCCGAGCATTGCGCTGTGAAGTGATCCGACTGTGAGACGAGTATCTGACCATGTGCTCTCAACCACAGTAACAACCCAGCTCACCGTTACTACCTGGCCACCGATCCCGTCTCTGGTCAGCTCTACGTGTCCGACACGAACTCCCGGAGGATCTACAGGCCCAAAACCTTAACAGGCACCAAGGATCTTCAATCCAACGCAGAGGTGGTGGCGGGCACTGGCGACCATTGTCTGCCCTTCGACGAAAACCAGTGTGGCGATGGAGGCAAGGCGCCGGAGGCTTCACTCACGGGACCAAAAGGTACATTCTTAACTCTTATAATTGAGTCTAGACCTTTGCATAATTCATGTGGCCCTCATGGGCTCAAAGATCATTTATTAACTAGTGATGGTCTGATTAAGCTTCATGAAGCAGCGTCATGTTGCTTAGAGGTCAGTAGGTGGCGCCAGATGTTTCATTAGAACAGTTGTTTAAAACAAAGAAAAAAAGCTAGTGGGCTCTGAAAATAATTACACTTTCATGAAGCTTCATTAGACGGTCATTAGTAGAAACCATTTATTCTGTATTTTTTATAACTAGTCTCTAAATATGACTATAGGGTGTGTGTTTTAGATGTTTTATTCTCCACTTTTGTCATATTTGTGAGTATGTATTGGCCCTCAAAACGATTTAAGTGAATTTAAAAATTAAATGTGGCTGCTTTTATATAAAAAATGTAAACATTAGAAGTTCTAATATATATAATAAAATCAAATAATATTTTAGGGATATTTATTTTGATTATGGTACTTTTCGCTCCAATTTCTTTCTTCACCGTCTCTCAAAACAAGGAAACAGGAAATAGGTATTCAGTTAATATATTCTGTATATATAAGATATCTTTTATTGATATATTTGTTGTATTTTGGTAATAGATAATGCATTTGTGGCAGAACGGGAAAATAACGGATATGAACAGTAACCCTGCCTATTAATACTTTATCCAAAAAGTCCATATTGTATGTTTGTTTTAAACAAAACATTCTGGAAAAGTTTTAAAGTTGAAAAATGCTGACTCATTATTTATTTACCAGTGTGAGTATTGAGCTCGAGTCAATGTATGTTCATTTGATGCAGCTTCGGCTTTTTTATTTTGGATAAACTTCTTCAGAGGGAAAAGTTGATGCAGCGCGGGATCAATCAATTTGTTCTGGAAAATAACTGTTTTTGCGCCTGGACAGCCGGGGTTGATAAGGGGCGGCTAATGTGGACGTTTCTGCATTAGACGTTACCTTCTAACGAAGCTTTAAAAGAGTTCTGAGTGAAAGAGAGCAACCCCTAATGATGGAGTGGGTGGAAGTCATGGCCGAAGCAGTCACAGCAGATGGCTCTGATTTTTCTACCCACTCCCTTCTCGCCTCAGACGCTCGCTGAACTCTGCTCACATGTGACACGTTTCATCTGTCTGAAAATCGGAAACTGTCAAATAGCGTGCTCCCAAGGATTCGCGGAGGGCTCCCTCAGCTCGTCAATGTTTTAGCGGAAAGCAATCATGTGCGAACCTCGCCACAGGTCAAAGACAAGCACTCTGCTCTCACTCAAGCTTCATCAAACCAAGGTCAAAGTGTACGCGCTCGTCCACAAACATTTACTAGCGCCGGGATCACAGCAGCGACACGGCTCCCTGAGTATGCTGCTTGAACTGCAATCCCGCTGATCAATGGACGACTAAAAAAGGTTGCATCTTAAAAGTGGAGATGTGTCATCAGAGGAACCGAAGGGGGGGCGAGCAAAAAAAAAAATTGGAGCCATGAAAAGCTTACTTTAAAGATCTTCAAAACACATCTGAAAGTATGCTGAGATGTGAACTAGCACCTCCATGGTTCAGGCTCTCAGCAAAAAAAGAAAAACTGCTAGTGCTTCCTCAACTCTGGACCATAATGGCAGCGGTTCTGACATCAACGGTAGAAAGTAACGACACTGAGTCGCAGGGCGAAGCACCTAATGCACTCCATCAAAGAGCTTCAACGAGAGGCGACTGGACTGAGGAGAGTTTCAAGAAGACGTTTCAACCTTTCAGCCAAGAGGCTTCTTCAGTTCCAAATAACTTTTAAAAATACATCTTTGAGACAAAGCATGGTTTTCGGAACCATTTCAAAAGTACCGGTTTCACATCTGTAAAAGACAATGTATGATAGCCATCCCTTCTCACAGCATCATATTAATTGAGACTAGCCCGTCTCTCCATTCTAAGCCCAGTTATTGTTCCTTTTATTATCAATATTGTCTCTCGTTGAGCCTACCTTTCTCTCTCACCCCCGTTGCCTCTTCTCTCCTCCCTAATCCACACTCGTCTCAGCTTCTGCTATTTTTTTTCTATATCTTTATATCAACTTAATCCATCTCTTGTTTCAAACTCTTTATCGCTCCATTCCTCCTCCTCTCTGACTCACTTTGGATCTTCGTCCTTTTTCTTTTCCACGATCAATTCCATCATTGTGAGGTTTAAGTTTAATGTAAGTAGCACAGAGAGTCATAGACTTGGGGTTCGTTTGATTCTTCTATATACAGTAATATTTATATTATAATTATATAGTTATTTTCTATTTTATTTCAATACATTCTACTAATTATTTAATTGAACTTTATCTTTTTGTTGTTAATATTGAACTGTTTTTAATGTACTGTATATGAATCATGTTTTTTTTTCTTAAGTACTTTTTGACAATGAATAGAGTAAAACTTTTAAACCCATCATGCAGAAATGTTTAGGCTGAGCTCAACTCTAAATACAACAAAAGTTCTTTGTTTCGAGGTCTTTTTTTTAACCTCAACCAACAAAAATGTTTTTTATATACAGTATATATACATGTTTATATTAAAAATGTTCAGGGTTTAAATTTAAATAGTTCAAAAACTGTTTTAAACAAGAAATATATGTTAAGAAATATACTTTATACACCCCTTTTTTCACCCTCCTCTGTTAACAGTGTACAATGTGGCTGCTTTCGAAATCTATTTGCCCACCGATGATTCAAACCATTCCTTTAAATATATAAGGCGAAAGACAGGATCTATTTTTTTACATTTTCATATCAAAACATACATTTTATGTCCTCTGATTTTGGACAGCACATTAAAATGGATGAGTGGGATGAGAGCAGTCGCCCCGCTCGCCTTGCTAGATTGAACTCCCACTCCAGGCTCATCTCTGATGTAGACGCGTGTCACCATAATATATTTTCTCAACCCGGTGACAAACGCCGGCTGTAACTCCTCAGACTTCCCTGCAAATTGCCGCTCTGAACCTCCATCACAGAGAGAATTTGTTGCCATGGCAACTGCAAGTAGCTCCTACCCCATTCAACCCAAAAGTGGCCAAGGCTGCCGATTGTTAATGATTTCTGATGCCACAAAAGAATCGCTCCCAAATATGTTTTCGCTGCCGCGACCAAGTCGGCTTCCTTTTTTTAGAGAGCAAGTGCATCTATACGGTCTGAATACAGGCTTTCCCACTCCTGCCTGAGAAATTATTTAATAGCAGAAAAGCAGACGGTGAATAATTGATGGATGTGCTTTTTGCAGTGACCTGAATAATGGGAAGGCAAACTTGACACATGTATCCATCGTGTTCCGACCACTGAGTCATGCCAGCAGCATCGCTGCATATCTTGTGTGTTGTTTCTTATCACGTCTCTTTCTCATTGTACCCCCCCCCCCCCCCCCCCCCACCCCCATCCTACCTGATGTCAACAGGCATCGCCGTGGACAAGAACGGACTGATTTATTTCGTGGACGGCACAACCATCCGCAAGGTGGACCAGAACGGCATCATCTCCACTTTCCTGGGCTCCAACGACTTAACATCGGCTCGACCCCTGACCTGCGATAATAGCATGGACATCAATCAGGTGACTTACACGGTGAAATGCCAGACAGCCATTATCGCCGCCCGGGCGCTCTAAAGTGAGCATGTCGCTGCGCCACCTTGTGCCCCCACATCTCTATCCTGCTTTTATCTCACCCACCATTGGCCACGGCCTTATATACGTATAGATTATGTATGGAGACGCCTCGCAGGAATAATAATCCTGCTCACTGAGTCATGTAGAGCTCAACAGCTCCCCCCCCGACATGGATAAAAAAGACTATTAACTACCAACTAATTATTTTCATGACAGTTTTTACATTTGGATTTATAAACTTTAATTACGAACAGTATGAAAATATCTTTAGATCATTTAAGTAGCAGCAAGGTTGACTTTACAAAAGTTCTTCATGAGATACGAGAAAAATTTAGGATATTTCTGATTGTTATGAAAATGAACTTTAACAAATCTATGACTAAAACATTCTGCTTGAGCAAAGGTGTCAAACTCAATCACACAGAGGCCTAAAATAGTTTTGCTTTCAAGGTCGTGGGCCGAACAAAATGTATATTTACCAAACTTTAAATAACTCGAAGTATCATTGTAATATAGTCTTTCCATTCTTGCCATCTCTGTGTTTGTCCTCCTTCGCCAAACATAATTATCAAATTAATTTCATTCAACATGAGTTTTAGCCTTATTAAGATACAACATATGATAAGATAAAACTTTATATGTCCCGCAGTGGGGAAATTTAGAAATCTCTTTATAATTGTTGACATCGATAATCTTTAAATCTTATCAAGTAGCCACGGTCTGATGAAGCTTCATGAATCAGTGTCATGTTGGTTAGAGGTCAGTAGGTGGCGCTATCAGTTTAAATTATGTGATTTTTCATTAAAACAATTGTTTAAAACTAAGGAAAATAGTGCAGAGACTGCCAACTAGTGGGCTCTGAAAATAATGAAACTGCTTCATGAGGCTTCATCAGACCACTTTCTGAGTATGTCTGGACACTGGGAAACGAAACCTTGAGTAGAGTTTTGACATTCAGAAAACTCAGTTTTCTACCTCCCAGCTCAGGATATGTTACACATAAAAAAAATGAAATGGAAGAAGAGTTGTGTCTTAAAGATAGTAAAACATGTTTACGCAGTTGTAACGAATACTAAAGACAAACATTGGTTTCATTTCCACAGTTATTATCATAGTCAGTTCAAAGGACCTCTAGCACAACAATTCCTTCATAATTCGTTTTTAATTACTGGTACAAAAGTGTTGTTAGTGATGATAAAATGGGCTTCCATGTCAACATAACTACAGCTTGTTTAGGTTTATATAATCAAAGGGGTTTTGTATCGTCTCTGTGCTTTGATAATGAAAGAGAATATTTAAAAAGCACTTCATGGCGCTCAAAAGAGCCATACAGAGATGGACTCAAACTTTCCCTCAGATCATGTGCTGAACAATACATTTGATCTCCCCAATGGTTTGGATTTATTTTTTGACTTTTATGTAGGATATTGCGAGATAAAGATCTTGTCGAATCACGGCGTGACAAAGAGTAACAAGCAACAGACATGAAAATGGACACGCCCTATCAACACAAACTCTTACACATGCAAATGATCATGATACACGTCAGTGAACTAGCACCATCTTTTTCCATTTAATTTAATTTAATTTAAAATATAAAATCATAACAGAGTTATCTCAAGACACTTTACTAAAATAACACTTTATGAGCGACAAGAAGAATGATCATTATGAGCAACAGTCGTAAAGAAAAACATCCTTCTAACAGGCAGAAACCTAGAGTACAACCAGACTCGATGCGAATGGCCTTCACACACATTTACTGGTCACACAAGTATTCTTAGCTATACTTTAATACAGACATGACAATATTTTCAAATAGATAGTTCCATCTAGTGGCCTTTCAAAATGAAGACTGTATTATGAGACCTCGCTGTCTGTTTCATGTAGCGTCATCAACCCATCACTAGTATTTAAAGGAAATATTATTATATACTCTTATAATATATACTCTTATTTACAGTTTTGGTAAAGGTAGACACTGTTATATGATAGAAAACAAACACACAAATACACACACTTGGACATACTTTGGTGTCAGCAGAAGCAGATGGACGGCCACACAAACTAAACACAGGACCCAACCAGACCCACACATGTAATTATGCAGAAAAATATTATCACAAACGTAATCCTAGTAAGACACACACTCCACACACAATTAATAGCTATTTTCATGGAAAACTAACCACAGAACTTCATGAAATATTTCACAATTTTAACGTAAAACACCCAGGTTATACACACACTGGGTCTGACACAACAACCAGTCACACCGTTTATTCTTTTTGCTTGTCTTATTATTCTCCACTTTGTGTTTAGTTTTTTACTAAATGACTTTGTTTAGTTTGTTAAACCAGATGCTCCGTGTGAGCAAGTGTGTGTGTCTGTGTGTGTGAGAAAATGTGTTTTTAAATTGCTGCTTGGGTAGACAAACAGAAAAAAAAAAAAGAAAATTAACTTTGGCGATGATGTTCTTGTACGAGAGTGAATTAGGAAGGAGTGAGTCACCTGAGAAAGGGTAAAATCACATTTATGGACCGAGTGGAGAAACGTATGCGGCGGCGGCGAAGAAGAAAGCGCCGACATGAAAAAATATATATATTTTCTTGCTCTGGGCGAAACAAGAGCAAGACATTTTGCTGCTAAAGTGCAGGTGGAGAAAATGAGCTCTGGGTGAGATGTGATTTGGGCAGCAAGTAGCAAGGTGTAGTGTTTATTGTGGAGATGAGTGTTCAGGTCACGGAGGATGATACAGCTGCGAGTGTAATTACTGCGCCTGGGCCGGTGGTTTTGATGTGGCTGGAGTAGAGGCAGCGTTCCACGGGAACATTGTGGATAACGTTTCCTCTGTCGGCGTCCACAATAAAATATATCTCTGTGCCTGCACTTCATCTTCAGCTCGACGCTCTCCATCTTTCTCACCCTCTCATCTCTCACCTACCCGTCCATAAACCTCCTCTGTGGCCTTCCTTGTCTCCCGACATGGCAGTTTTGTTACTCTCCCGAAAATCTCTCGTGTACACGTCCAGACCTGCTCGGTGTCTCATCTGTAACTCTCTCCCCAGACCATCTTTCCTCCTGTCTCACTTAAACTCACCACCTTTGTCTTTAACTACATCTCTTGTCTCCCTGTCAGAACCTCCTTGCATTATGACCACTGGTCCATGACTCAAGCACTGTTCCTGTTTCCATCCTTTAGACCTGTAGCAGCTCCTTAGTGAGGGTCGGAAAACTTTAGATCCTTCATCTCATTATAATCTATAATAGTTTACTAATTACATTGGCAAGTCGTCTTTTTGTTTAAAAAAATAAATCAACCAAATCTAATTCAAACCCTGAAGTGGTTAATGGATTAGTTCACTTATATAACTTTATATAGACCTGGTTATTATTATTTTCAAATCATTTAGAAAAAAAAGACACAGCTTATATTGATCCCTGTTGGTGGAAAGTTGAGGTTTCAGGAAGTTCTTGGGGCTCAAATACAGCAGAATGTAGAAATAGCTATGGAATGATGAAGCTTCATGAAGCAGTGTCATGCTGTTTAGACGTCCGTAGGTGGCGCCACCAGTTTAAAAATGATGTGATGTTTCATTAAACCAATTGTTCAGAACAAAGGAAAATGGTGCAGAGACCGCCATCTAGAGAAAATAGTGAGACTGCTTCATGAAGCTTCATCAGACCATCACTATGTCAAAGACTAGAACTACCTCAGTTTAAGTCTGTTAGAAAACAAATAAGGTGAGACACAAAAAAGGTTCATTAGATGAAATTATTTAAGATAATAATCAATGAATCTCTTTTTTGTATCTCTTGACGGACGTAGCTAATAACTGACATCTTTAAGGTCCTTTTGAAAACATGTCTTTTGCATTTGACAGCACAAAACTAATCCAATGAGTGTGAATATCAATCTGAACATGTAAAACTGCTACTGCGGGGAATTCGGCTGTTGATGAGAGTGCACAGGATTCACGTTGTTTTACCTCCTACACCGACGTTACAATGCTTTTTTAACCAATTTACATTTTAATTGAAATTATCCTGTTCTAATGGAGATGGCCTTACAATAGAGGGGAAGAAACAAGACGACAAACAAAACACTTCAAACAGTCGGTAGCTGGTAGTGCAGCTGTCAAGGCAGCGACAAACATTATCCTATTATATGCTCAGATAATAACGATATTATTGAAAAATAGAAGCTGAGAAAATGGAAACATTTTATTGTAAGAAATTATCTGTGTGTGCATGTGTGTGTTTGGGAAACAACATGAAGACAAAGGATTAAGCTTGTCACTTCTTTTTTTCGCTAATTAACTCAGTCGTTTAGTAGCAGCCAATAAAAGACGGCGTTGGCGCGATGGCAGAATCCCGAGGCATTGGAGCAGAGAAAACTGGCTCAGTGGAGTTTAACTAGCAGTCGCCTTGAAGGCAGCCGCTTTAATATTAATGGCCCTGTGGAAAAAGGCAACAATTCGGGGGCGTTTTGGCAGTTTAAGCAACAATTTAGAGATATGGAGGGCAAGACATATGTGGTGTCACAGAGTCACTCTTCTATCGCTACAACGTGTTTTTGATGAGCAGACCAGAGCTTTATTACCAAAATACGTATCTGCGCTATTTCACTTTTTTTCTAGCACATAATATTATTATGTTTTATGAGGCGTCATCAACCCATCACTGTTATATACCTTTCAGTAGTTTGAGTTTGTACTGAAGCTAAGACTCATGCATACCTGATTTGTTGTGCATGTTTAATTTCAATGATGGATAGATAGATGGATAGATGGATGGAAAATGTGTTCACCAGCAGAATTCAATTATTTATACTAAAGATTCCATTTAAAGATCGGCAAGGGCTTACTGCAAAACTCTCTAATAACAACTGCATTAACAAAGTCAACAATGAAAAACAACAACATACTATTGAGATTACCTTGTAAATAAAACAAAAACCGCTGATGGGGTTTTTACCATACAGTTACATCATTTTCAGAGCTTAGCAAGTGGCCCTCGCAGTTTAAAACTGCACGTGTTCATTGAATTAGTGGTTTAGATGTGTGTCATTATTTAGATCATTATTCAGAGTCCACTAGATGGCTGTCTCGGCACTATTTTCCTTTGTTTTGAACAACTGTTCTAATGAAGAATCACGTCATTTTTAAACTGATGGCGCCACCTACTGACTTCTAAACATGACACTGTTTCATGAAGCTTCATCAGCCTATCACTAGGTTAGAGCCACAAAGTTGAGCAGTAGAGAGTAGAACACTGTATCATGAAGCCTCATCAACTCATTACTACCACCAACTGTTCTGCCAATCAAGACAGTCACATCAGAACTACTCACAATTTACACTATAAACCCCTGCTGTGTCTGTTCCTTCCCTAACTGTATTATACAGTGAGCACCTGCTCATGAATTGAGGCTAGAATTTCTTATTAGTATATTATTATTATTGTCCTTGTGAAGCTTTTATTGAAGAAAAATTCAGCTTTCAGTTAGATGGTTAGGTCATGCTTTCTTTTTTAATTGTGTCTTTGAATTTCTTTCCAATATGATCCAATATGTGCCCACGTTTGTAGATAAGTAGACGTTCTTAATCTGCATTTCCTTGTTAAATAGAGGCAAAAAACATCTGCTTTCAACTCCAAGAAGAAAAAGGAACAAGTTACATAAAACTTGTACTTTAATGCTGGTTGAAACATTCACTTAAAGAGAGTTAGCACAATTGTTTGCACATTACTGGCGGTTTTCTATCCAATATTTTTGGTCCCATCATGTTTTTAACACAATAAAATGTTTCTCTCTATTTTGATCTAATTTGATAATTGTGTGCCCCAATGGGAAGGCCGGTGCTAAGGTCTCAGCCAATTCTCCACAAACAGAGAGGGGAGGTGTGGAGTGTTCACTCAAGGTTATTTTGGCAGCCAAACAACAGCCACACCGGAGTGGAGGGGAGAGACTCGCCACTTCATTTAGTTGAAACATTTCAATTCAAATGCCACGTTTAATCTACGGCCAGTTGTAACCCCTGAAAATTTAATCAACGGGGGAGACAGCTTAGCAGAAAGTGACAGTCGAGCTGTCTCTGCAGCCACAGTTATTTTGTTAATGTATTCACCCACAGAAGTTTAAATAGACATTAACAAATGGATCAAAACAAGAGTTTTAATCCTCCAGCTCAAATGTTCCTTCATCCCTTGTTTATCTCCCAGTTTTCGGAAACAGCATTCTAAATTTGACAATAAAGAGATCCATCCATCTGCAGACGTCTCGATCCAAATGCCTCAAAGGTTTAGAAGGATGACAGGAACATTTGTTTGTGTGAAACCGTAGTAGAAAGATTAAAAGAGCTTTTTGTTGCAAGCTTACCTTTAATTGCTCAGAGCCAGTGTATCATGACTGCGAGGTAAACATATTTGCGCCCTGCTGAATTCATTAACTTGCTGTTACAACTTCACTACTGAGGCTTTTCCTCCTGTCTGGTAATTATGCAAATGTCGGAGGTATGCCAGGGTAATCATGCAAGAACCAAATCTACGTCCGACTGTTACGTTTGAAGAAAGGAATGACTCAGACCCCGGAATAATTCATCAATCCTGTCATGTTGTTCAAGTGTTTCATGGAAATGTCCAATTACACCTAAATCAGCAGTTCACTCTTAAACTGGTTCCATGTATAAAGAGTGTTTTAGGAATCCAGACTATAAGGTACCTAATTATAAGCCACATTAACTAAACTTGAATACTAATTTGTACGTAGTAGGTATTATAGGTATAATATATCCACATTCTTTCATGGGATATCAATGAAGAGACATTCATTTTAGGTATTTTATTTTTATTTAAAGGTCAACTAATGTGAAAACCCAACTCTCCTGACACACTCTTATGTTTCAAATGTTGAAGTCCTGGCTAACAAGAGGTTACAGGAGGGAAGCCCATTATGACATAATAATAGTGTTCAGTCCTCCTCCAGCTGTAATCAATCCCTCTTGTACAGTGACTCCCCTGTAGGTGGAGACTTCCAGGACTGATAACACGCGGTGGTGAACGTCAATTCTGAACAAATCACAACAGAGTGGGCGTGGTTATAGTAAACAAGATCTCATCTTCAGAAGAAAGAAAAAAATCATTGGGCAGGGCTTAAGCACATTTCCTAATGCAAATATTCCAATCAAAGGATAGTTTTGTATAAACAGTCACATACTTATGAGTACAGTAGAGGTCCAACATCTATTTAAGACACACTTTCTCTCTTTGCGCTTGATGGAGTCTACTGACTCCTTTAAGAAACATCTTAATACATTTCTATTTGTTCAGGCTTTTCCTTGATTTTCTGGAACTCCTGTGTTGTTCTCAGTATTATTTTGATCTTTAAAGTATTTACTTTTTTGAGTATTGTTTTGATTGTTTAAGCGCTTTGTGACCCTGGTCTCGAAAAGCGCTATATAAATAAATATTACTTACTTACTTACTTACTTACTTACTTAAATCAATACATTAGTTTACCTTTAATAAATGCCTTTCCCGAATAGTGCCCGTAACATGGAAATAAAACCTGTGGATTAACAAAAAAGCCTACCAGTCACTGTCGAAAAGTCTGCTTCGATTACCTCTAATAGCTTTTGCCGTCTTTTTGCATTAGGTAATTTCTTTACGCTGCCGTCTCCAACGTCACAACATTTAAGAACAGTGTATCCGTTGCCTTCTTCAACAGCCAGATCAATCTCTTTTAACCTTAAAGCTTGAGCATGATGTGGAAATTAACTGTTCAAAACAAACTTCAATCTTCCTTTCTTTTAATGCCTGTTGCCATTTAGTGTTTGGTGCACTAGTGTCTGTTCCAGAGACCATTATCTTACTTGTGCATTGTGCGTTGCCTTCCATCTGTCTGTTTTCCTTGCGTTTTTTGCTAAAGCACCTCCTGGAGATGCTTATATTTTTCTATACAAATATAGTTTAAATTTTCTGAATCATTGTATATGCTTTAAGAAATGACTTAATAAGACTAATAAGAAACATCATAAGACGTTTCTATTTGTTTAGGCTTTTCCTTGAATTTCTCGAACTCCTGTGTTGTTCTCAGTATTATCTTGATCTTTAAAGTATGTACTTTTTTGAGTATTGTTTTGATTGTTTAAGCGCTTTGTGACCCTGGTCTCGAAAAGCGCTATATAAATAAATATTACTTACTTACTTACTTACTTATTAATTGTGAAAATTGCTTACCTTTTAGACCAATCAAGTTTTCTTGTTTCATCTCTAAAAATATAAATAAAAGTTGACATGGATGATGTGTTCTGCAGGTCATTTTGGAATGGCCCACTGATCTGGCTGTCAGCCCCATGGACAACTCCCTCTACGTGCTGGACAATAACATTGTTCTGCGCATCACAGAAAATGGTCAAGTGAGCATTGCGGCCGGACGTCCAACCCACTGTCCGTTAGCTGGTCTGGAGCGCGGCGTTGCTGGTGGCCAAAGGGCGCAGTTGACACCACTGGAATCCGCTGTTTCCATCGCCGTTTCTTTCCATGGCGCCATCTACATTGCTGAGACAGATGAGAGGAAGATGAGTCGAATACGGAAGGTCTCTGTGGATGGCGAGATCACACATCTGGCAGGAACTCTGTCAGACTGCGACTGCAAAAACGACGCCAACTGCGATTGTTATCAGACGGGAGACGGCTACGCCAAAGACGCTAGACTGAATGCACCTTCCTCTCTGGTCGCAAGTCCAGACGGAACTCTTTACGTCGCGGACCTGGGCAACATCCGAATACGGTCAATATCCAGAAATGGTCCTACACTAACCTCTAATAGCGGGTACGAAGTGGCATCTCCAGATGCACAGGAACTCTACATGTTCGACAACAACGGTACTCACCAGCACACAGCAAGCCTTCTGACTGGCGACTTAAAGTACACGTTCAGCTACAGCACTGAGAACGATATCACAGCCATCACAGATAGCAGTGGCAACACCTTGAGAATCCGTAGAGACCCAAACCGATTGCCGGTACGCATAGTTGCCCCAGACAACCAGGTCATCTGGCTGACCATGGGCACCAACGGTGGACTGAAGACTCTCACAGCCCAGGGTCAAGAGCTGGTGCTCCTCACCTACCACGGTAACAATGGCTTGCTGGCCACAAAGACCTCAGAGATCGGCTGGACAACATTCTACGAGTAAGTAGCACACCAGCGGTTGAATGACTTCATTTTTACTTGACTTTTCCACTGAAGTAAAGCGACAGTAATTAATAAAGTTGTCTAAATCTTCGACCAACTCAATCTGACACTAATATTATTAATTGTCTTTATTTTCTAAAAGTACCTGGGGCCATAAGACTCAGAGGGGGTATTTTGGACTATTGTACACGTTTATGCATTAGACATCCTCACCTGCAAAGTGCTTTAGGGTATGAATTTAATTGAATCCTAATTATAAAATGTGCCTGGGTTCCATAAAATAGCCTACTTTGACTCCGATAACTTTGACAAAGGCAACTTCACTTTACTTTTGACATTACAGCAGATGTATCTGTTTCAAGCGTCTCTTTGATAGTTTTGCCTTTTAGTTTCCTTTGGCACATGACATGAGCTGCATATGTTTCATCACAATATCATTGTTAGTCTGAACTTTTTTTGATAGAAGGTTTTCAGAAATCATTATTAAAGCTACATATTAAACACATCTAGTTCTCAATATGGAGCCTAAGTATAAAAATGAAACAAAACATATTATTAGTTTCCCATTTCGTTCAACTGTATCACTCACGCCTCAGTGGGTGACTTCCTCAACTCCTCCCCCCTGTAATTTGCTGTCAAATCACATGTCATACAGAATGATTTCCTCACAATACTGATCAAAGCTGCGCATTCACAGGCAGTCTGACACATCGATTATCCAAATTGAATTCATTACTAGTTTGCTTTTAAAAAGTGTACCTGATTGCAGAGGAGATCCAATCAAATTGTACGATTGCAAGTTGACGTTTTTTCACTCACTGCAAATTGAATTCTGAAAAAAAATGTCATTTTAATTGCAATGAAGTCGATGGTCTTACTCAAGGATGAAAAACAGCATTTAATTGAATTCACTGTGGCCCTCATGCTTTTGTCATTTCATATTTCCATCTGTCAAACAGCTATGACGGTGAAGGACGGCTAATGAATGTGACGTTCCCCACCGGAATGGTGAATAACTTGTATGCAGACACATACAGTGCTCTTACTGTGGACATCGAAAGCTCACTGACAGAGGAGGAAATCAGCATCACCACCAATACATCCAGCATCCGCGCATTCTACACGCTGTCGCAAGGTAAGGCTTCAAACAACCACTTTCTCAGTGGTGATTCGTCTTTGTTTAAGGTGTCGTCGGGCCAATGTCCAGTCGTGGATCATTTCTGCGAGGAGTGTAAGAGTGACACGTATCCCCCATTACTCTCTTGTTTCAAATGTTGAAGAATTCCTCTCCATGAAGTCAGTCTCTCATGATGTAACCAAACCAGGTTAAGTGAGCATCTTAATGACTCCATGTCATATGTCTATGATGTAATAATGGGCTTCACTCCTCCTCAAGCCGGCTATAATCATACCCGCTTTGTTTATGCAACGAGTCCCGTTGAGGTGGAGACTTCCGGGATTGGTGACATGCAGTGACAAACCTTGATGCTTGACCAATCACAGCAGAGTGGTTGTGGTTATGGTAAACAAGAGGATAATTTAAAGAAATAGAGTTTCGCAATCAGACTTATAACCCCTGTTAAAGAAAGTTTTGTAAATATACATTTTGCTCATCCCCTCACCAAGAGTGTTTCAAGTTCTTGAGTTTGAAACATTTTGAGTCTCGTTCTCCTTTAGGCTTACGTGTTATAAATGATGACATTTTTGTAACCAACAGACCAATGTAAAAGCAGTTTTCAAGTCGGGTTCGACAACTCGCTGAGGATCACATACGCAAATGGGATGGACACCCATTACCAGACGGAGCCGCACATTCTGGCCGGCGCCGCCAACCCCACAGTGGCCAGGCGCAACATGAGCCTGCCGGGAGAGAGCGGGCAGAACCTGGTGGAGTGGCGCTTCCGCAAAGAACAAGCCAGAGGGAAAGTCATTGTCTTTGGGCGCAAGTTGAGGGTAAGTCTGACCAGGATGGAATAAATAACTCGTAGTAGTGATAGTCAGACTGATTTTATTAGAAAGGTATCCAAAAACAAAGTAAAATAGTGGAGAGACCGCCATCTGGTGGACCATCACTACTTTTCGAGGCATTTTTTAGACCTAAGTCTTATGGGAAAACCTTTGCTGCCAACAAGTGGCACTATTGTCAACTACAGCGAGTTAATGAGCGCACACGTGTCAGCTTAGTGTAGAAAATATGAATCTTTTTCTAAATTGAAAATAAAGTGGTTAAAGATGGAGATATAGAGCATGGTGTTGCTGGTGTCAAATACTGTGAGAAAAAATGGGAAAGTGATGTTTTCTTGTTGTTTTTTTACCACATACTGTTTAAGTAATCCATTAAATAAATGATTAGGCATTTCAACAATATTTGTTTGCTCGAGGGCAAAAAGAGATGTTAAATGTTTGATTGAATTTATTTGGGCAGTAGAGATCGATCTGTTGTTGCTGATTGATATAAACTGAATTTTTTAAATAAATAATTGAACACAAATGAATTCCCAACAAAGTTATAGTAACTAAAGTTACTTTTTGGTTTCTACTGATTTTTAAGACATCCCAGAAGTTTGTGAACTCAACACAGTGCATACTTTCTATTAAAATATAGAAGCTTAATTACAATAAAGACTTGCCAAAGTATTTCAGCGGTTGAATTCATGCATTAAATCCGCTTCCCGACATACAGTAAAAGGTCTCATTTAAATTCTTGTTCTGTTCCAGTCTCTTTGTGTCTCCAGTCCTTTATAAAAATGACTCCAACGTTCGTGATTTAAGATACTCGGCGAGGATGGTTAGGCTGCTATGCCTCAGTCATTTTTGTCTGTGAGGTGGAGATTTAAGTGTACCTGAACAATCGCCAGAGTGTCTCTCAGTTTAATGATCCTCATGAAGCCGACGTTAATCTCTCTGACAACTACAGCGGAAAAAGACCTGAACACAAGGACGGCTTTGAAGTCCAAATCGATGCCCTTCCTGACGCTCTCGTGTAGAAGGATTAGCTTCATTATTTTTAAGTGCTTTCCAATAATTATTGGCTAATTGTGCCGTTTTTTATCTTGGTACAGGTAAATGGACGCAACATTCTCTCGGTTGATTATGATCGCACCCTGCGGACCGAGAAGATTTACGACGACCACAGGAAGTTCCTATTAAAAATTATATATGACACAGCAGGCCACCCGGTGCTGTGGCTGCCCAGCAGTAAGCTGCTGCCGGTTAATGTGAGCAGAACCAGCAGCGGGCTCATCAGCGCCCTGCAGAGAGGTCCGACTACAGAGAGACTGGAGTATGACGGCCAAGGCCGACTGGTGTCCCGGGTGTTCGCTGACGGCAAGATTTGGAGCTACACCTACCTGGAGCAGGTGAGAGATTATAATCATCGTGGATGTATCACGAGGCACTGGTTCAGTCCAGTTCATGAGGTTGCGGGGTAAGTCACAGTGGTCAAGTGATGGAGCTGCAGACCTCTCATTTCTTTCATTTCATCTAATAACCCAAATTCAACCTGAGCGTGTAACAAGGGACCAAGTGCAAACGTAGCCTTACGCTTGTCCAAACCTTGAATGTAATACTTCATATCCAGAGCTAGAATATTAAAAGCAAAACTTCTTCAAAAAAGTGAACTTCTTTTGAGTCCAGCTCGCTGGCTGCGGTTCCAAACGCAGCTGAGATGTGTGTAACGTGTGTAGTAATAGCAGTGATAAAGTAAGTTAATCTAAAACATGAACATTCAGGGGTATCTAAGTTAAGAATATGGCTAGTAAGGAACATGCCCCATGCTTGCTGCTTTTCACTTCCACAATTGCTACCAATAAGCAGATCAATAATTGATTCTTAATGGCAAAAATAATCAAGCCAAAGGCTAAAAACAAAAATCATTTAAACCCTTATATACAAATATTCCTGTTAAAATACACCAAGCAAAGTATAGAAGGATTTTCTTGTTTTCCCTTCTATGTATCTCACTTCTCCGGTCATCTAGCTCACTCAAGATACTGGTTTTAAATTAACCTTTAGTTGGTCTTGGAACAGTGGGTCTGTAAAAAAAAAAAAAAGATTTTAATGTAGTGATTCTGTTTAGAGAGGAATATATTGTGTGACTGAGGACCAGTATATGGTCATATATCAAACATATATTTCGTTAAAATATGGACTAAAAAGCATTTAACTGTACAAAAGATAATAAAGCTAATTTACTATTATTAAAAACTAGTTATACTTTCAATGCAAAGTAGCTGGTGTTTTAGGCGACATAGGTAAAAGATACATATCATATTTTTATACTGTGTTTGTAAAGAATCAAGCTCTATTACGCACATAATGCAGTCAGTGTTAAACTCCTACTTCTGTCTGCAAATATAGATAAAAATTAATGGAACTTTATATAAAAGAAGGTTCGACACAAACAACAGAATAACAAGATATTGTTAAATAAATGTGGGGGGAAAAGTGTCCCAGCATCAGCCAGAGTCACCAGGTCACGGAGAAAAACGCGAGGATATGAAATATAAATAAGAGTTGTCGACAAAAAAAAATAAGAAGCTTTTTTTTTAATCGCACGCCGTCTTTCTGAAAAGTACAAAGTTCTCTTTCAATTCCTCAGCGTTCTCTCCCTCCCTGACATCTCATATTTAAATGATTACTCTTTAAATGTAATGGTCTGCATTGTCGGGACTGCACTAAGATGCAGCACTAAGACCTGGTCCAATGGTTGCGTGACCTGCAGAGACCATGTCAAGGCTCTGACAGAAGGAACACGAGTAGCTGAGGGAGCGCGGGGAGTGTGTCTGCGGATGACTGGGCATGACATTTTAACAGAGACGCTGGTAAACCTTTGCGAGACAGAATCCACTCCAAACTGCATTAACTGGGAGTTAATTAATCTGCTTCTCTGTGTGAGAACAGACTTCTGCCTTTTGAAGAAGAAGAGAACTAAAAAGTACTAGTTTGGTCCCAGTTCTGGGAGCGGAGCCAATGTGATGAGGCTTTTTAAAATGTGTCAGGAAACACAGAAGTAATATTTGAGGCGGTTGGCTCCAGAAAAATGTCAGGGGTTTTGATCCAGGCTTAACTGTTCACGCCTGGTTGATGTTTGCTTCACATTAAATAGCAAGATTTTCCTTGAAGCCAAAAACAGACGGATAAACAGTTAAAGGTTTAAATTGTCAGGAGTCTACAATGAGTCGAATTTTTCATCACAAATTAAAACGGCTTGCTTGATGTTGATTTAACCTTTAAGTCCTCAGATGTTGCAGGTGACAGCAACATGGGACCAGATTAAAAAATAACTTTTAGTATTAGCAGACTTAATGTCACTTCAACAGATAGTAAAAGGCGAAAAGTTAATATTCAACACTGTTCTAGCATTGCTAGCATACAATGGAAATGTTACATTAATACATATTGAATAATAGCTGTTGTTTAAATGTTTTTTAAATCCTTTTCTTTATACTGAAATATCTCTGAAGCAGACTTGAGGACACTGGAGTGTAAATATTAGACGTTTTAATAAATTGCTAAAGAAATGTACAGCATTTTTCTATTAAACTTTATTTATTTATTTAATTGCATAATATGTATTTATCTATAATAATTATTGTTTTTAGAATACAACTGAAATAAATTGCGGTCAAATAGAGGAACTGCTGACTTCATATTGTATTTTTTATATATTCAAACAATATTTCTTACTTGAAAGCTTATATTTTAATAATCAACTATCAAAATGTACTTTATTTGACAAATGTACAATAACATTGTTATGATCTGCTAGGAGTTGGTATAAGATTTTTGTGTTCATGTAAAATGTTGCGTTTTAGCTAACTTTGTAGGTAAAATGACTACAGAACAGGAAGTTATGTTAACTGATGCTACTTTATTTCAAGTCAATTTGGGTAAAGACTTCATTCGCAACATAAGGGACGTCAACCAGGAGCAGCAGAATTATCTTGAATGTTAGTTATCACGTGGACCGATTCAAGTTTACTTGTTTTGTGGAAAAGATATTGCGTTGTCTTTGCTGTTTTTTCCCAAAACAAGAGAAAAGCTGTTAGTTTGATGATGCTTATCTTCTAGTAAGCATGACTTTTGAACTGAAGGAAGACTATTAATGCATATATAAAATGTTAAAATACAAATAAACTATCGGTAAAATGTTGATATAAGTTTATTAATTACATAATAATAATTAATTAAAAGTAAATGATCAAATTATTTTTAGTATTGTGACTATCAACGGTAAAACTTTCATATTCCGTTGCAAATCAGTAAATTAAAAAATGTAAATAAAAAGTTGCATCTGTCATTAAACATTAACTGTCATCTGATTTAAAGGGCCCAGTGGTACGGAGGGAATTTAATTGGAAACCGTATTCACCTGTATTCACGGTTCAACCTTGTCTAATACATCATGCATGCATGTGTTCTTTTTGCAGTCCATGGTCCTTCTGCTTCACAGTCAACGCCAGTACATATTTGACTTCGACTCCCTGGAACGCCTGTCCGCCGTCACAATGCCAAGTGTGGCACGATACACAATGCAAACAGTCCGGTCTGTGGGCTACTACCGTAACTTGTACCACCCTCCAGAGAGCAATGCCTCAGTAGCGGTCGACTACAGTGAAGATGGTCTTCTGTTGAGAATAGCTCACCTCGGGACTGGACGCAGGATCCTATACCGATACCGCCGTCAGAACAAGCTCTCAGAGATCCTGTATGACAGCACCAGAGTCAGCTTCACGTATGATGAAACAGCTGGTGTCCTGAAGACGGTCAATCTGCAGAATGAAGGGTTCATTTGTTCCATACGTTATCGGCAGGTGGGTCCATTAGTGGACCGGCAGATTTTCCGCTTCAGCGAGGACGGAATGGTCAATGCAAGATTTGACTATACCTATGACAGCAGCCTACGGGTCACCAGCGTGCAAGGCGTCATAAATGAAACACCGCTTCCCATCGATCTTTACCAGTTTGATGACATCTCGGGCAAAATTGAGCAGTTTGGAAAATTTGGCGTGATATATTATGACATAAATCAAATCATATCTACTGCTGTCATGACCTACACCAAGCACTTCGATGCACATGGACGCATCAAGGAGATCCAATATGAGATATTCCGCTCACTAATGTACTGGATCACTTTCCAGTATGATGATGTGGGTCGGGTCACCAAGCGCGAGATCAAAATCGGACCCTTCGCAAACACCACCAAGTACAGCTACGAATATGACGTAGATGGTCAACTTCAGACGGTGTACCTGAACGAAAAGGTGATGTGGCGATACACCTACGACCTGAATGGAAACCTACACCTGCTGAATGCTGGCAACAGTGCCAGACTTCTACCCCTGCGCTATGACCTGAGAGACCGCATAACCCGTCTCGGAGATATCCAGTACCGAATGGATGAGGATGGTTTTCTCCGTCAACGAGGAGCTGAAATCTTTGAGTATAACTCGAAAGGACTATTAGTGCGAGTGTACAGCAAGAGCAGCGGCTGGACCATCCAGTACCGTTATGATGGTCTCGGTCGCAGAGTCTCCACCAAAACCAGCCTGGGACAACACCTGCAGTACTTCTACGCAGACCTGAGTTACCCTGCCCGGATTACCCACGTATATAACCATTCCAGCTCAGAGATCACCTCCTTCTACTACGACCTCCAAGGCCACCTGTTTGCGATGGAGATCAGCAGTGGGGAGGAGTTTTACATCGCCTGTGACAACACCGGCACACCTTTGGCTGTCTTCACTAGCAATGGTCTTCTGGTCAAACAGCTCCAGTACACGGCTTATGGCGAGGTCTACTTTGACTCGAACCCGGACTTTCAACTGGTGCTTGGGTTTCATGGAGGACTGTACGACCCTCTAACCAAGCTGCTTCACTTCGGGGAAAAAGATTACGACATAATGTCAGGCAGGTGGACCCTTCCAGATGTGTCCGCGTGGAAGACGGTGGGCAAAGAACCAGCTCCTTTTAACTTATACATGTTCCGGAACAACAATCCCATCAGCAAAGTCCATGAGGTCAGAGAATACGTTGCAGGTGAGACTTTTTTTTCCATTCTACCCTTTTTTTAAATAGAATGCACAAGTGAAGGCGGTAGATGTCTGAAGTCCACAGTGATGTGACACTGAGGCCGAACCAGATTGTTGTCGGATTGCTTCGAAATTTTGAAAAACTCAAACTAGAAATTAAATCTTCGGGGTTACAATGTGCAGTACGAGAAAGATCAAGGATAGAAGTCTGAATTCTTGGACTAGATAGATGGTACGTGTGAATAGACTTCTGTAATTGTTAAAGCAATTAAAGTTTATTTTAATTCATCAGCTATGTGAAGAGAGTTTTTCTATATACAAGTAAAGTAAGTTCAAGATTAAATCAATCTCTAAAGAAAATGTGGAAAATAATAATTGACCCTTTCAATGTCACTAAACATCATCATTAGCGAACAAGCAGTCTACTGTCAACGCTTTAATTAAATATAGCAACGTGTTCAAAGAGAATATAAGTTGTTTTTTTGCTAGAAGCAGCTGAACATCATGAAGGCTAACTTAGTGGTTGCATTTTCAATTCAGAGAGGATCCGTGACATCCATACTTTGGTCGGGATTTATGTTTTTGCCTATAGCTGCTGATAAACAAAATATGTTTTAACATGTTCTGTTATTCGTTAATTGGCTCAGTAAACTCTATTTTTTAAATTTGTGTTTTACAGATATCAACAGCTGGCTTGTTACCTTCGGCTTTCATCTGCACAACACTATCCCTGGTTTTCCAGTGCCAAAGTTTGACTTGAGCATGCCTTCTTACGAGTTAAGGAAGAGCCAATTGTGGGATGATCTGCCGGTGAGTTGACATTCATACAATTTTTTTTAATGTATTTCCAACCTGCGTGTAGTTGTTATGTAAATACTCTTTGTTTATCATCAGTAATTTGATGTCTTCTAATGGGATTTTTTTGCAATTCTACAGAATGACCTTTTTAATTGGGCAGATTTGCATAACATTGTTTAATAAAGGGTGTCATTTCTTTATCATACTGTTAAAATCTTTGACATTTAACAACTCACTGGCTTTCCATACAACACTGAGATGTAGTAAAGGTCCAGAGCCTTAGCACAAAACGTGTCACAGTTAAATTGTCTTGGAGGATTTATCAGTTCCTGGCCCCAGAACACAGCTTGAAAACACCATTATCTTAGCGGAGGATGAGCAACTCTTTGAAGCCGGGCAGTAGCTGTTTCTAAATGGCCTGGAGAGTCAGGTTCTGCCATGTTCAGGCGTTAACGTTTCACTGCACTTCTCCTACAGTCCATCTCTGGGGTCCAGCAGGAAGTTACCAGACAAGCACACTCTCTCCTGTCATTCGAGCGGCTGCCAGAGGTCCATCTCAGACGAGGTCGCAGAGGTGAAAAGTCTTGGCTGTGGTTCTCCGCGGCGATGTCTCCCATAGGGCGAGCGGTGATGTTCGCAATATACAAAGGCAGCATCCACACTCACACACTCAACGTGGCCAGTGAGGACTGCATCAAGGTTGCCACCATCCTCAACAACGCGTTTTACCTTGAAGACCTTCACTTTACGATTGAAGGACGAGACACGCACTACTTTGTCAAACCGGGCCTTCCGGACGCCGACCTTGCTGCCCTGCACCTCACCAGTGGACACAAGACCCTCGAGAACGGCGTCAATGTGACGGTTTCCCAGTCCACCACGGTCATGGACAGTCGTACTCGCCGCTTCGCCGACGTGGAGATCCGCGCCGGAGCCCTCGCTCTTCACATCCGGTATGGATCAACAGTGGATGAGGAGAAAGCGCGGGTCCTGGAACTAGCGCGACAGCGTGCACTGGCCGGTGCATGGGCCAGAGAACAGCAGCGGGTGCGTGACGGCGAAGAGGGAGTGCGTCCTTGGACAGAGGGCGAGAAGAGGCAGCTACTCAGTAGTGGGAAAGTCCTGGGCTATGACGGCTACTATGTTCTGTCCATCGAGCAGTACCCGGAATTAGCAGACAGTTCTAACAATATTCACTTTCTTCGGCAAAGTGAGATCGGTAAGAGGTAACGATTTGAGAGGTGCATTTTCTGCCAAAGAGACTTTGTTTTGGTAGAGACGTATATGGACACACAGTGATAAGCAGCTTTAATCGAGGTTGCTGACATGTACCATGAGTGTTGATGTGCTTTTGTTAACAAAAAAAAAAAGAGAAAAAAGAAAAGCCCGAAAACAATGACAGGGTCAAAAGCAATGCTGTGCATTGTGACCCTGGGACTACAGAGTAAATGTACAAGTACACCAAGCCTTAACATGGCAATTACAGGTCAATTCCTCTGTAGCACAAGACTCTGAGGCAGAGGAACTGTTGTGTTTGCGGACACCGTGAGCCTATTTAGGTGTTTTTCTTTCGTTCTTATGTTTTACTCAGCTTCTGACTGAACAGTACATGAGCAAAGGTAATGTTTACATTTTGCATATCTGCACTTCTATGGTACAGAGCTCACGAGGACAACCAAGTGTACTGAGCAGATGTGTGTTTTTAGGATGAAGTCATTCTGATGTTAGAGATATCCTCACCAAACAAACCACTACGTATGCCAGATTTAGCACTGTATACATCCAAATGTCTTTTTTTCTGTATGAGATGCTTTAAAACAAAACAAAAAAAAAGGTTTCCATGTTTAAATATCCAGTATTCATTGTGAGAATAAAGATTGTGAAAGAATGAAGAACTCTGTTCGGGGGTGAAAGACACTGACGTGTCTTTGATAGCACAGGGACACCATGTTTTGTAAATTATGAAAGAGTTTTATGGCTTTTTTTGGTTTGTTTTCTATTGAAACTGAATCAATGTCTGTACTAGTCAAATTACCAGTAATTTATGTTGTGTTTCTACATAACAAATAAAGTCCAGCTGATTGATTGATTTAATTCTGCTGCATTTATTTCAGAAACGTTCTTCTATGGTCCTGATATTGCCCAAGCTCTTCATTTTATTTTTACTTTATTACTTAGCATTCCCTTCACACTCTTGTTGAAAAAAAATCAAAATGTCTGAGATGAAATTTATCATTCTAGTCACATGTCAGACACACAATATTGGAAAAACATGTTCAATAAAGCCACAGATTACCTGCCGCGCCACCAGCGTGGCTTCAGGACAGAGGACGAGAAGGCGGTAAAGAAAGGGAGGTCAACATATAGCATGCACAAAATCACCAAACTAACTATTGTTTAGGGTCAAAACAGGAAGTTGGGTTTCAGTTTTAAAATGGTTCTTTATGATTAGTTCAAATAATCAAATAACCTGGAGTCAAAGATATGCCTTTGGGATCTTGTGCATGACATTATTAAAAAAGAACATAATAATAATAGATATTATTGGCAACAGGTAAATCAAATCACTTTCAAATATAAAGTCAGTTATCATTTAATTACAATAAAGTTCTAAAAGTGTAGTTGGGATTGCAATTCAACAGTAGAACTTCAATGGACACTCGTCCAGGAACCATATACAGCCGATCCAGGTCTAATCAGCATCTGATGTTTCTAAGAAATAGCTGCGCTTCATCAAGAGAAACCTGGGGTTAGTTGAGGAAAAACATCCTAGTGAATAGGTTTGAACAACGGCAGGTTGTTGCCACGGTAACTGAATCAATGTAATACTGAACCTGCTTAGCCAATCTGTGTAAGACGGATATATGTATTACAACTAACGTTGTCCTTAATATCTCTATACCCTTCTCCTCCTTTTCTCTATTAAGTAGGCAGCATCTACATTCATTTGTTATTTATTGTTTTTAAAAGCCACCCCTGCATGACCTAGGGAAGTTATATCAGTTAAAGCCTGACAGTGGAACGAGGCGAGCCTGAAAAAACAAACAGAGACTGACAACACAGTATCTACCCATGTGAAGCTCATAACAATGTGCATCCTGAAATTGCATAATATAACATATCCAAGTAGGATTACCTTATCTTCCACATGATTGGTCTTGGATGCAACTGTGGCTTGAGACACCATAGTCTAAAACCAGTAACAGCAGAGCTGCCCTTTGGCATAGAACTTTAGGTTGATCCATACACATGCAAGTTTGCCTCATAAAGAATTAATTAATGTGCTGAATTCAACTTCTGTCTTTCTGCCACTACGTAGGCCCAAACAACATCCACAGTCTCTTCAGTATAATTAGGTAGTTACAGTTTCAAAAATCAAAACGGTGTCACAAACATAAATCATGACATTGGTGCGGCACCAACTGAGAAGGTGTAAGTTCAACAATTACATTAGCATCACAATATCCACAGCAGCTGTGTTCAGGAGCCCATGTCCTCAAAGAGCAATTAATGTATTGATTTAAGCTCTCTTTAAAGTAATACGGTACTTATCAGTATGTGGCTGTTTGGACGAAACTCTTTTTGACTTATTGGCATAAGAAAGCACATAAGTTTCGCACATCGAAAGCGCTTGTTTCGCGGTGACCAAACTTTGTTCACCCAAAACAGGCCCACTCTGCTGTGATTGGTCACAAGTTGGGTTTTTCACATTAGTTGCCCTTTAAATTAGAACTTATCAATCGATCAATGAAACAACAATGAAGCAACGACAGAGAACATCACATCCTCTCTATGATGACCGCCTCTGTTTTTTCTACGATATCAAAGTGGAAAGTCGTCGCCTGAAGGATCCACTAGATAACAAGCGTTTACACGGGATGATGTATCTATAACATGAAGTCAACTGTTATTTCCACTAAATTTAATGTTTATTGGGCATAATGCCTTTTGACCTGCCTTCCAGTCTGATACATATTTCATCAACACAAATATTTCATGAAGCCATCTCACACAAACACGGTTACAGTGGCACGAAATATAGCTCACATGTTCTCAACTGGATAGAAACAATTCCAGGTGTCAATTTAGAGTGTTGTTTGACGATGGAGGGAAAACTGATATTGAATTGTTTGTGAAATAAATAATACATATAAAACAGGATGTGATGACAGCATGACTTTGGGAAATAAACCCTCTGGTGTTGTTGGTTATTCATGACCTCACTCTTCCCAAATATATCAAAAAGTGTCATGCATATTTAAAACACATTCTCTGTGCGCCCATGCAGAAACTGTTGCACTTCCATTTACAAAGTCAGCTGAGCCGACCAAACTACCTCCAGGTTACCCCCTGCAGTGAGGAAGAGGTACTGCTGTTTCATTAAATGTAAATGACGTACATGTTGAGGGAGCGGAAGAATATGGAAAGCCAACCTGCAACCTTCTCGCTTTAAGGCGTTTCTGATAACCACTGCGCCAACGTGTGCACAAAGTGGAAACTACTTAAGTTTGAAGGACGTTCTACTCATTACCTATTTTGTTAAAGAAAATTAAATTGACGGCTATTCATTCCAGCAGCCAGTACAAGAAACAGAACAGAATTATCAATATTAGTTCTACATTTATAATCGATTTTTTCTTTATTTATATGTTTAATCTGAGATGAAGCGATCTAACTTAATTGTAATGAAGAGCAGGACATGACAAAAAAATGCTTTGAATCCTTCGGCTTATAAAATGATGCAGCTAATCTATAGATAAGGTTAAAAGTTACAAACTCCAACAGTAAGCTCAAGAGTGAGTTGGTGAAGTGGAAAAGATAATGCGCAGAGGTGAGATAAAGGTTTCCTGAACAAGAGGTGGGGCTGATGTAGGGAAAGTCGGATGCCCACTGTCTCAAGAAGAAGATAATAGTTGGATGTTTAATGCGGTGTTACTATCACTACAAGCACTGTACCATCGTTCTAGTCTTCATGGGCACTTCACTGGCAATACCTTGGTCTCCCGGATTTCATTCTTCGGGGGGAACCTTAAAGACAGTGTGCACAGATGTGGACACAGGACCATCATGGAACTCATGAAAGCCATCAGGGTGTAGATCAGAGCCATTCCAAAGTAAGTTTGTACTGTTGTTGTTGTTGTCTAATGTTGAAGCTAAAATACAAGATGGTCATTACAGACAAGCAGTATGGAGGTACAGTATATGGATGAAGATTACCCTGAAAATAATCTCAATCCTTAGATTTAAGGGTGAGTAGATAATTAGTGAAGTTTGAATTTTGGGTGAACTATCATTTTAAAGTAATTGGATCACACTTTTTTGTTTACATGTCCCGACTATCCCAAACAACGATTCACTTACTCAACAGCAATAGTGCAAGATTGTTTTATGACTCAAGTAAAACAATCTACTTTAAGTAGACCCCCCTACACCGGCATGTAAACTGTTGTTTGCCAAAGCCTTGCAAAGTTCTCGATGACGCAGTGCGCAGCTCTGAAAACAAACCCTTCATATGAAAGCCATTTCTTTTTCATGACATACTTCAAACGGCATTTTAAATCAAATGGGAGCAGCATATTCTCTGCTCAGAGTTTGTTTCATGCCATTGTTTTTGACCTCCTCTCCGCCGCGCCGGCATCCTACAAATTCTTTATAAGGTCTTAGAAATTAGACAGGAAGAGAGAAAACGTTTGATGATATATAGAGCTCAACAAAGCTGCAGTCGACACACGCGTCTTCCAAAGTTCCCGTCCAAATCCTTCAGAGCTCTTCAACAGCAGCCCCTTTCCTAAAACGTCTCATTATTACAGTTCTGTTTTTTTATCATTCTTTTAGACTGAATTACAACAGACAGTGTAATAAAAGCACAGTTGTTTTTATATACCTACTCTAAGACTCTCTAAACCGCTGCTATGCCCTTTAGACTTAAACACATGAAATATTCAAATCGTTCATGCTCTTAAACTTGTGCTCCCTTGTGACGGAAAGTGCATATAGTTCAGAAAAGCATCATGTCACATAAGAAGTGCTCTCATTACATCAGAAGCCATCACTCTTCTCTCTCACACAACACACAGTTGTTCCCGCCGCTGCTCGACCTGAAGCCATCACTTCTCTTAACATACAAGACCTGGTCAGAGGGAAAAAAAAGTACTTCCTTCCCTGGACAAAACCAAGTTAATTTAAGGGGACATCAAATGGAATTGATAAGGCAGCGATATTAATACGACGCGGTCGCCGCAGTATCACACAGCGACTGCAGTGGTTGGAGCCAGAGCCGCAGCAGTGCAGCGAGGCTTCAAAGTCTGATAAAAGAGACGGAGCGACTTTGCTCCCACATCAAACATGAACACAAGCATCATGCAATCACACATTAGAGGGTTTCACAATTCAGCCGGGACACATAACCGAGCAGAAGACGCAGAGACACAGTCTGAGATACAGGGTTGCAGGATGTTAGGAAAGCATGCAAGAGAGTGGGATTTCAAGCAAGACACATGATAAACACACGTCGATTCTTTGAATTAACATTTGCTTTCGTAAATAAAACAAAATAATGGTTTAATAAAAAAAATGAACTAGCAGACAATGATTTTCACCAGCTGGTCCCAGGGGTACCACAAGGCTGTCCACTTGGTCCCATGCTACAGTTCCTTTCTAGAGAGACTATGAGCCTTTAAGTTCAACCAGAAAGTCATGTTTTGATTGAATATTTCAGTCAATACAAAAAGTTGATTCAATAAAAAATGTATCTATCCATGTTGAGAATTTTAAAGAAGTTTACAACAATACAAAAAGTGTGAAAGTTATGAGTGATTCAAATTAAAATGGATAATCAACAGTTGATTTGCTTTGCTCGCTTTTCAAACCCAGCTTCAAAGCAAAAATAGTAGGAGGAAAAAAAAAGTTACAATTATAAATCTGTTTAAACACATCAAACGAGCTGATTGGATTATCATGAACAGTCGCCAGATTGAGTTTTCTAACAAGCTTCAAGTAAATAAAACATCAAGAGCTGATTGCATCTCACGGGACATCAAGTGAATCAATTCTTCTATTTATTCCTATTATATCATTATGATGCACCCAGAAGAAATGTCATGGTTAATGTAATGTTTTTTTTAGTGATTTGTTTATTGTTCACTGTTCATGTTACTGTCATCACGGTTGCTAATAATTCCTCCATGTTCTTCTTTTTGTCCCATCATCCTACTCCTAATTCTTGCGACAACCACGCCTAATATTTTCAAACATAATATAATTATTTCACCAGGAATATAAACTTGTGCTTCTATCTCTTTATGCTTTCTGGAAGCATTTGTTCTTCACATCAATCAGCCAGATGGTTTATTTTCTTTTTGTCAGCTACGTTTATTAAGGCTGCCTGTCTTTTATCTCCTTGTATGCTTGGATCGAGACATCCCAGAATAAAGTACCTTCTTTATCGTCCGTCAAAGAGTTGTTGTTAACAACATAACAGACAGTATTGTATTGTTTGCAGCTGTACTTAAGACGTGAAGCTGTTGTGTAGTTGTGTGAGCAGGTTGTCTATTGTCACCAATAACAGACCAGAGATCCTATAAGAGACCCTTTTGTGTATGTTCCCATTTTTCATGAGCTGAAAACGTTGTTCTTTATACACAACGTACCAGTTTCTCTCGAGCATTTTGAACCAATCTTTCTGTGTTAGTGAGCGTTTCTCCCAGAGAATCCGTCTCACCTCGCAGGTGTGGAGTATCAAGATGCTGATTAGACAGCGTGAGCGTCGCTCAGGTGTACCTTGTAACTTCCAACTTCTGTGGCTTCATGCTGTGCGATCAGACTGAACGTTTCCGATTAGACTTCTATTGTGGCCAGCCGATGGCACACCTGTGCAACATCCACGCTCCGTGATCAACAACTCGATATGTTACACCCGAGTAGTCCCTCAGGAGTGAAGAAGCTCACAAACAACTACTGAGAGAAATATGTCTTTTATCCATTTGGACCATTTTTAAATATTTCAGTTCATCTTGTTAAAAATTGGAGCCAGTATAATATAATGGGGTTTTCTTCCAGTGTATTTGTTTGTTAGAAATGAAAATTAAAAAATGAAATGAATTAGTCGGCTCCTCCAACTCAAGCATATTTTCCTGGTACTCAAATTTGGAGGGAAAATTGAAGCATTAGCATTGCAAACAAAGATACTCAAAATAATACATGTTTAGTTGTAGAATGGAATTAGCAACATACTTTTCAATTATTTTATAAGTGCAGTTGCCAATTACTTCAACTTACCATTTCAAGGCAGACCACAAAAGCTTCTCAATAAAAGCTCCTAATACTTGCAATGCCTCTGGGTCAAGGTGACCCGGTGGTCGTAAACAAATGTGAACGCTTCTGCGTATTTATTTTTTGAAGCCAGAGAGGTCGTTCACCTTGACAGCGAGGCCACACAAGAGTAAACATAACAAAAACACAGCATGTTCAAACCATCTTCCATATTGGATTGTAAAAAAAATACCTTTTGAGGAATTGTTTTTTTCATTCCTTCTATTTTCCCAAGCTTAAAAATGTAAGCGAAGGTTTCTCTTTTGTTGGCATTTAATGGTGTAATCAAAACACTAACTTGTATTAAATGAAACATGCATCTGTGATGATCACTTGCTCTTCACAGCACACAGGCAAACAATATGACACATCACTGATCTGATCCAGCCTTACACCCCAGCTCGGTCTCTGAGGTCTGTGGATCAGAATCTACTTATGGTTCCACGCACACGGCTCAGGACCAGAGGAGAGAAATCTTTTCAGGCTGTTGCTCCTAAGCTTTGGAACAATCTTCCTCTCTCTTTGCGCTTGATGGAGTCTACTGACTCCTTTAAGAAACATCTTAAGACGTTTCTATTTGTGCAGGCTTTTCCTTGAATTTCTCGAACTCCTGTGTTGTTCTCTGTGTTGTCTTGATCTTTGAAGTATGTACTGTTTTGAGTATTGTTTTGATTGTTAAAGCGCTTTGTGACCCTGGTCTCGAAAAGCGCTATATAAATATATATTACTTACTTACTTACTTACAGTTCCTTTCAATCCTCTGCACACATTATGAAACCTCAGTTCATAGTCAGGTCAAGGATGTTTTGTTTTTTTTTCATTTTATTTATTTATTACTTTACTGTCTGCTACAGAACAAAAGGGGGGCAATACCTTCCAAGAAGATATTTTTTTTATTTCATCTCACCAGAAGTCTATTTTATGAAAATGTTACGTTATAAGTTTTCACAAAGATGTATAGTAGGTAAGAAAGTTAGATTATTTGTTACACGCCTTTCTAGACCAGGGTCACGAAGCCCTTTTATCAATCAAAAACAATACACAGTTAAAATATATACTTTAAAAGGCCAAGACACATAAGACAGACACAGGAGTCCCAGAAAATCAGGGAAAAGCCTGAACAAATAAAATTGTCTTAAGATGTTTCTTGAAGGAGTCAGTAGATCATCAAACACAGAGAGAGAGGAAGCTCGTTCCAAAGCTTAGGAGCAACAGCCTGGAAGGATTTCTCTACTCTGTTCCGGAAGCGTGTTCAGGAACCATCAGTAGATTCTGAACCACAGACCTCAGAGCCCCAACCTGGGGTGTAAGGCTGGATCAGATCAGTGATGTAAGGAGCATCCTGACCATGAATAGCTCTGAACGTAAGATCCAGGATTTTAAAATTAATCATGAAAGAAACTGGCAGCCAGTAAAGAGTTTTAAGGATTGGGAAAATGTGAGTTCTTCTACTTGAGCGGGTCAGAATTCTTGCTGCAGAGTTTTGTATCAACTGCAGGCGAGACAGCTACTTCTTGTTTAGACACGAAAATAAACTGTTACAATAGTCTAAACCAGAAGACACAAACGCATGGATTACAAACTCAAGATCGTGTTGTGACATCATTTTCCTAAATTTAGAGATTTTTAACAGTTGAAAGAAACAGTTTCTGGTCAGTTTTCTGCAGTGTTGAACTAGAGACATGTCTTTGTCAAATACAACACCCAGGTTTCTCAGGCTCAGTTTGACAGACTGACCTAAGTCACCCAAGTATTGACTCAACCCTGGAACCTTATCATCAGAAGCAATCACCAGAGTTTCAGTTTTAATATATTATATTATAATATATATATACAATCCAGAAATTCTGTAAGTATTAATTCCTGCTTCATTGCCATTCTACAATCTCTGAAGGTAATGACATCCAACTTAAAAAACATCATTCAATTGAATCAACATATTTTTTCCAAGTTGGTTTTGTCCAATATTGAACGTACACAGGGTGAAAAGGTGATTTTGCATTGAAGATCGAAATCGAAGGAGGAAATGGCCAATTAAAAGAGCCCACCAGGGTTCAAGGACTCATGCGTAAGAGAATGACGAGGGGCCGATGGACATAGAAATGCGTTGAAAAACAAGCAGTATTCCCTCATCTCTGAATTAGTGACTCACTGAGACCTTGAAGATAACGTCCTGTGACACGTGTTCTTACTACGTTAAAGGTTGGACAAGCTGCACTGATGGGCGGGAGTAGAGCACACACCCCCTACTCTCTGACCATCTGACCAGCAGTGGCCGAGGTTAAAAAGGATCAGATTTATCTTATCTATTGAAGTTTTATCCTTCACCTACTAACATTTTGCCAGAAGTCAGTGTATTGTGTTGGTTAAAGTTGCATATACATTTATTTATAATAGAAATAACTATCAATTTGGTAAAAAAAAAAAAATCAGTAGCCAGCTAGAAATGCATTGATAGTGTCTTCATAGAATCTTACGCTTGAATGAAATCTGTAAAAACACAATATAATCTGTTATTGTGTGAAGAAACATTTCTTACAGCTTATTCTAAATATATATTATGAACTGAATACAAAATAAGAATAAAACAGAAGATAGAAAATAAGACAAAATACTGCCATTGCTTGTTAGTTTTGGTCAAAACAACCTGCTCTTTGTGTATATTAATCTCAACTATTGCTTTGTATGTGATAGACGTCCTTGTAAAAGTTGTCACGTTCATGTTGTCGATTGGTCGGCCCACAACCTTGTGAAGTCACTTATTTACTCGTTTGCTAAACCCACAAAAACAACCTGATGTCCAAACACAGTGTTTCCCGTCAAAAAAATAATGTTTTGTCACATTAGACTTTAGACTTTCTTTTATTGTCATTGCACAGAAAACACAGCAGTGAAACTGGCAACAGAATTTCATTAAGCAGTGAGATGTATAAAATTGACAAGCATTGAGAAATCGAGCTCACAAAGTGAGGTCATGGGCCTAAAGTGTTAAACTGCAACAGACTATGTGACCTTGATTTATATTTGTATCAATCCTTTTTATTTTTGTTACGTTTATGATCCAATCAATAAGAAGCAGGGACAGCTAGTACACTCAGAAAACACACTTTTGAAACACAAATTAAACTTTAACTAGACTGCAAATATTAGCAAATATTTCGAGAAGGTTCCAGGTAATTCTGGGTAAAGAGAGGCAGCTTTGCGTGATCAGGACTGTTGATAGATAGTTGGGGAGCTAACTGATTTAAGTTGAATATGAAAATATTTATCTAAAAAACGGGGGAAAAGAAGGACAATTTATGTTCGTATTGCGAAAAAAGGTATAGTTCAACATAATGAACAAGTAATTCACCTGAAATGTAGGCTTATCTATGCTGAATTTTAGGTGTGAAATGATTCAGTCTATTTTCCAAAACATTTTGAAGCAATCCGAATTTCTCATAATAGAATTGGAGATTGTCCTGGTAGAATTCAAATCTCTACTAGGAGAATCTGGAATTCTGGAATTCCAATCTCAACTAGTAGATTCCAGTCTCTACTGTGACATATATATCCGTGTAATATGGTTAAATAAATAGGTGAAAAAATAGTTAAATTGGTTATGAAACTTACTTTTCTGTTTTTGTTTTTCCTATGGCAAACAATCCCCAAAAAGAACAGAATTTACCTGAATTGTTTAAGTTTGTTGCTTTTATTCGTATCTGTTGACATTGTCAGCGTGTGCCGGAAAAGTCATGCTGTTGTCAGTTATCATGTAAATCATTGAGAGAGTGAGTAAAGAAACCCACCCAGTTTTTCACATAAACACGTCCCATTTTAACCGATACTAATATGGTCACTGATATTGAGAGCACAAGCAATTGAGTCCGACATCAAAAGACAAGGGACTCAAATATATAATAGAAACACAATATCATGTGATTGTGTGCAAAAATATGAAAGTCCCAAAACAAACTATGTGGGAATTAATTAGCCATTTTTAATTCATTTGCAAAGCTCTTTATAGTCTTAGTCCTCGTTACTTTCCACGATTGCTCTTGCAAAATCAGCCCCCTCTGACCACTCACTCCTCAGCAGGTGGTCTTTTAATCATTCCAAGTGTGAGAACCTATCGAGAGGCATCTTTCACGGATCATGGCCCATTACTGTGAGAGAGAGTGCAGAGTGGGTTTTTACTTTTAAATGCAAATTTAACCTCTGTGTTTTTGCCTTAATTATTCCTAACATATTCATACAATACCTCATATTTTGTTTACCGCCTTTGATGTTTCTAATGCAATTTTGAGAACAACCAGTTTGCTTGTCCCAGTTTTCTTTAGTAATCCACTAACAGGATGCATTGTTGATACCAGTGGCACTTCATCAACCCCTCAGTGGCTCCTTGTTGCTTTGATGTAATCTTAGAAACAAAACAAAACTAGTCATTTTTCATATTCTATTCTCCGCTTGGAGACCAACTCTATCAACTAGAATTTAAATTAAAAACCCAAATTAATTGCAGACACATACACTAAGTCATTTGAAAATAATAGATGTACAATATACAATAAAAACAGTATTTGCTCCCTTATTCAGTTATCTATTCATCCATTTCAGGCTCTCCCAAGAAATCTCATCCAGCTCCTCTTGGACAATGCCAAGGCCTTCAAACTGAGAAGAAACTTAGTCGCTCCAATGTTTCCAAGGTCTGTCCGAGGGCCATCCCCCCCAAGAGTATTTCACCAAGGAAGAATCCATTAGATGTCATCTTTACCAGATTGTATTTGACATCATCGTGGAAAATATTGTCAAAACAGCAGCTCCAGAAAGAAATTATAAGCCTAAAGAGACATTGCTTTTACAATGAATATGTAGCAAACTGTGTTTCAGTTTGTCACTAGGGATGGGTATCATTTAGTTTTTATTTGACACAAATGCCAAAAAATACTTTGATGAAGCTTGTACTAAAATGGTGCCAGAAGAGTGCATAACAAATGGGGGGAAACAATTCCAAAACTGTTTTATAATCAGCATGTTTTTGTGTTGTTACCTACAGTTAAGTTCTGTCCGTATCATTTTGGGCAATAATTGTTTGTGTTGCGTGTAGAGAGAGTGGATGCTTTTAAGCACTAATATTGAACCCCTCTAATAATAATGTGATATTTAGCCTATATACATGTTGAACCTGTAATGTATTAACCAAACAGAAATAAAGGACGTTCCAAGTAAACCGATTTGCAGTCTCAGTTTTATCCATTTACAGAACGGGAAACAAGAGCGACACAATGTTTTTTCTAACTTTTATATATACCCCTTAGCTTATCTATATGAATGGACTACGTGACAGACTTGAAGTTTACCCTTGCTGCACGAGTGCATTAAAACAAACATGACCCTGAGGCCAGTTCATCTGTTTACCTTCCCTGGGGTAACAATCTATCTCGTGTGACTGACAATCTACCTCGCGTGACTGACAATGTACACCAAGTACAACGTTGAACTTGAAAGTTTTGGAATTGTTTCACCCCATTCGTTATGCACTCTTCCGGCACCATTTTAGTACAAGCTTCATCAAAGTATTTTTTGGCATTTGTGTCAAATAAAAACTAAATGATACCCATCCCTAGTGACAAACTGAAACACAATAACCTAAACTAAAAGCAATAACCACAGCACCTGTTGTAATTAGAGCACTAAAGTGCTAAAGATTTATTAAACAGTTACTAATGGACTGGAAAAAACAGTTACGCATATTGAGTCACATATTGTTCATATTGAACAAGTACAACGTTGAACTGCTTGACACACTATAGTGTATGCATGTGTGTGCATCTCATCAAGGATGTCTTGTGAGTGCAAAACGACTCCCATAACAGCCTCCAGGTATTTTTAAATAACTAAACATTTAAAGTGTATTTGATATTAGAACTTGTAGCACATCAATCTGCATCCGTTAAAAAAAAAAAAAACTGATGAAAATAAATTATAATAATGTTTTATTCATTTAAACAACCCTTTTTGTAAAAAGTACATGTACTGACCATACTTATCTTCCATCCATCACCTTTATTTTTCAACCATTCAATGAAACTAAATATCTTGTAAATATGTTTTGAAATGTTTACATCTCACGTTGCAATGTATGTTCTTATTAACAAGACATCTGCGGGAATTTGTTAAGAACTAACTGCAGAGTTGAATTGACCTGAAATTGAGGCAAACACGAAAACATCCCTGCTTGGATTATCAAATGTATCTTCCAGAGTGCAAACGTAGTCATTAGTGTTTGTGATATCCATAAGTTTGCTGTGGCACTTGGTATTAAGCCCAGTGATGAGTTGAATACGGTGGCTCCACTCGTGCTCAAACTCACTGCTCATCCCATGTACAGCGAGTATTCCATAATACTTGAATTTTTGATGAGGCCTCATGACAGACAGATACACTTACGATGTTGTATATAAAGATTTGGTGAAAATGAAAGCTGCAGTTCACTGATCTGGATGTTTTAAAAGCCAACAGTGGCTGGAAGAGAAGGTCAACAGAAGGGATAACATGTGGTCCAGAGCGAGACACACCGTAAATATGTTACGTGATCTGATCAAGGATTGCTGGAGCCAGTAACCATGAACGCTTCTTTATAATTACCTAGCATTGATCCATTATTTTTTTTCATTCAGATTTGTGTATTTGCTTTGTGCAGTCAAAGTCCAGGAGTCTGGCCGCGGGGTAAAAGGCGTGGCCGGACGCAAGCTAAATCCTCATGGCCGATTGGGCGACTGGAATCTTTAAAAGATGGAAGATCATTCAGAAAGTTTTAGTCAATCTCTGCAGCCATCTATTTCTACAAGTCATGAGTGGATGTCCTTACTTTGAAAAGAGGCATTTGTAGGTTTCAATTTGGACACATTTTCCTTTCTTGCTACTTGTTACACTTGATGAAAAAAACATCCAAAGCTAAAACTATTTTTTGCACTGCAGGTTTTTCAGAAGCAAGCCTCCCAACCCAGAAGAAGATGATGCCTCTCAGGCAGGGGAGAACAAAGCCAGCAAAGGAGGGATCATCTACGGAGACTATCTGAAGGTAGGAAAGTTAGATTCTTTCTTCTCTTCTCTCTCTCTCTGTTAGTCAATAGCAGGAGGCCTTTGAGGAGATCTATATTTAAGTCTGTTTTTATTCCCTCCAATCCTCAGCTTGATAAGATAGTCACGGCCCAGGTTCTGCAAAGCGAACTGAAGGGGAACAAGATCCATGATGAGCATCTTTTCATCGTAACTCATCAAGGTGAGTTGGATTCAAAGCATGAACAATACTTGTATTTTTAGACCCCAGTTTTTTTTCTGGCACGATGATACCAAATATTTTTATTTAAAAGATGCTAAAATGAACCATCCATATGATACAAATAATGAAATAATTTAAAGTAAATCAATTATAAAATAAATAATCATTTTAATTTTAAGTGTAAGATCTGAACCTTTTGATGTAAATATTTGTTTTGTGTGTTGTTTTCAGCCTATGAACTATGGTTCAAGCAGATTTTGTTTGAACTGGATTCAGTGAGACAAATCTTCATCAGCGAACACGTGAGTTACAGTTCTATCTGCATGTATCTGTGTGCTTGCGTGTGTTTGGTAACTATATGACATGTTGCAAAATGGACAAACGTTGTTACTGACATCGCTAAATGAAAAAGATGATTTTATTGCATTTAATTATTTAATTATATTATATTAAATAATAGAATCACAATATAGTAATAATCATTAAAGAAAAAATTATACATTTTTGAATTCTTTTTTTTCAGTTTCATCTAAAACATCAAATGGGATTATATTTTTTATATGTAAGACAACCACAAAATTAGCATTATTATAAAGAAAACCTTAAGGGGTCTTGACAGTGACACATATCTGGAAAATATTGATTTAGGAAACAGTTTAATTTGTTTTATTAAAATTAAGAAATATATACACTGTTTTTTTTAATAAAAAAATGTATGTATTTCAGGTTCGAGATGAGCGAAACATGTTGAAAGTCAACACTCGCATCAACAGGATTGTCATGATATTCAGACTGTTGGTGGATCAGTTTGCGGTCCTTGAGACAATGACTTCTTTGGACTTTTTTGCCTTCAGGTACATTTTCCCTATTTCATCTATTTATTTTCATGACACATTGATGATTTATTTATTTATCTTGTCCTTAACATCAGTTTTTTTAAGTAAGTGTTTATACCTGATGCTTTCTTTTAAAAAAGTAATAAGAAGTCCATCATGATGCCACAATAAAATGTCAATTTTCAAGAGATAGTTAAATCTTAAAATGTAAGTGAAAGTCTACAATGTGTGTAGAAAAACATGTTATCAATAAAAACATCTTACATTTATAGCAAATATCTGTAAGTACAGCAAGATATACATGATTAAACAGACAAAAGTGAAGATTGTCTTCTAGGGTAAACATGTTGTTTCTTTTGCCTACTTGTGTGTACAGGGAGTATTTGGCTCCAGCTTCTGGCTTCCAAAGTCTTCAGTTTCGCCTGTTGGAGAACAAAATCGGGGTCCGGGACAACCTGCGTGTTCCATACAATAAGCGTCATTACAAGGACAACTTCAAGGGCTCTGATAATGAAAAGCTGTTGGCCAGTGAACAGGAGCCTAACCTACTAAAACTAGTTGAGGTAAAGTTTCTTACTGTCTGCTGTTTTTAGTAATGTCACAGTAGTTCTCATGTTTAAACTTTTGATACTTTTTACTCCGACACAAACTTTTGATTTACACACATTGAGACCATCCAGAAAAACAGTAATTTCTTGATGTGCATTACTGCCGCCTCTTGAAGCTATCGTCTTATCGTACACCTGCCTACCTTGCTCTTTGCTTTCTAGAGCGCCTCCCTGAGGCTGATCACCCGTAAAAATCCACAGATAAACCGTAACATTTTGTAAGCCAAAAATGATGATGTCTAACAAGTGCTCTTTATTTTAAAAGACACTGGAAAATAGTTTTTAGGTTATTGTTTGTGTGAGGATTTGGTTCACATGGGTCTTTGGCCCTTTGTTATTGAATAAACATTTTTTCTTGAATAAGAATAAAAGTAAAATATACTTTAAGTATAGTAAGTAAGTAAAACAGCATCACCAATTTCTGCTTGTACTGTGAGTGGATGTAGTAGTGGCAAAGGGACATAACATTTATTGAACTAAGAATTCTTGTCAAATGGATGAACCTAAAAATATAAAATACAACCTCATGTCCAAGCTCCCAGGAAAAGGGGAGATATGTGATGATGTTACAGAAGGTACTGAGAGTTGTTGCAGCACCCAACATGTACACAACTCATCTGATAAATTCTGTCTTAGATACACATCAGTAAGAGTGAAATGGTGCAGCACACAAGTAAAGAAAGCCTGAATCTTCTCTTTCCAGGAGTGGCTGGAGAGAACCCCTGGCCTGGAAGTGGATGGATTCAATTTCTGGGAAAAGCTGGAGATCAGTATATTTCACGGGCTGAATCAAGAGAAAGAGAAAATTGAGGTGTGGGATGACTCTTCACAATTCACAACAAATTTGCTGTGGGTTCCCTGGAGTGCAAAGTTGACTGACAGGTTGTTTTTCTATAAGGTGGTGGCAGATTCGGATGAAAGGGCGGAACTCATGGCTGAGCTGCTTCAACAGAAAGAGATCTTTTCATCACTTTTCGATGAAAGGCGTCACAATCATCTAGTCAGCAAAGGTGAGTTATGGTAACAAGGATGTTGGCAAACACATAATAGCACAGCCTCAGCATTAGACCTATTTTTTCATGAAATAGTGAGAGATTGCTTCTTTCTTGCTCTTACAAGGTGAAAGGCGGCTGTCTTACAAAGCTCTCCAAGGAGCGCTGATGATCTACTTCTACAGGTATGCATTGATTCTCCTCCTTTATTCACAGTGCTTCCTTTGTCTCTTAACATCGACAACCCACGACAAAATCCAGCAAGAACCGCTTTGATTCAAATCTAATATTTAACACAACGTGGATACAAACTCACGACTTTTATGAAACTCTTTCAATTGGTTTAAGAACATTTTCAGTGGTGGGTTTTATTGCCAGTATGAGTTTGCAGTTTTATAGTTTTGAATATTTCATTTAGATGAATGCTATACTGCCAAATATTTTGTGTATATGATGTTAAATATAGTTGTAAAACTTATGCCTGGGGGCCAAATTAACAACCATTGAATACTAGCTTTGTGCTAAACTAGAAACAAACAAAAAAGGTTTTGAGCCTCTGACAGTATATTTTTGTATTTGGACAATAAGAAGCTCTATGTTTATATTGGCCTTTGACCGTTCAAATGGAGACTGACAGATTGATCTCTTATTATAATACACAAACTGTTGATATACATACACATACTGGCTTCATACTTTAGTTTTTGCACTGATGTTTCAGCAATATAGCAAATTAATACTTATAATTAAAATCTAACCTTGACTGTTTCTTAATATTCATATTGTTTATGTTTCACTTTACTATTAAAAATGTATTCATTGTTTTTAAGTAATTTTATTAGTTGAGTTTATTTTAAATATCACAGAAATTGAAGAAGTAAACATTTATTAAATGGGAATCTAGCTCAAATGAGGAATTGGAAACATGATGGATATTGTTATCTTGCACTCAAAACCTCTTCTGACCTTGCAGGGAGGAGCCACGGTTTCAGGTTCCGTTCCAGCTGCTCACCTCCCTCATGGACATCGACACACTCATGACAAAATGGAGATGTGAGTTGTGAAGCTTTCCCACTGGCTGAAACTCACCAAAACACGGGAGGGGTGGAAAAAAACAGTTGCAGAAAGAAATAAACACAAAAATCAATGCTGTAGTATTGCACCCACGGGCGGACTAGACTAACAGGGGAAATAGCTAGTAATTGACAAAGTAAGTTTGGGGTCAGGGGAATATTGAGGAAGTGTATTTTTGTTTCGTTTTGCTTTTTGACTGACCTACAGCTGGTCTCTGTGTTGCGCTTCACCATTTACAAATGAAATGTACTCAACACAGTTTCTTTCTTGGCTTCAGACAACCATGTGTGCATGGTGCATCGTATGATCGGCAGCAAAGCTGGCACAGGCGGATCCTCCGGATACCATTATCTGAGATCCACAGTCAGGTACTGACAAAGACCGTCGCCCAGTATTTTTTAACAGTTTACATATATACAGATCAATTTTTGGTATATAGGTAAAATAAATATATCAAATTTGAAAGAAAAATCAAATTAAGTGATTGGGAAAAATATAGAAATCAAACCATGAAATGATGTGTTATCCTCATTGAATAATGTCATGGTATTTTTCTTAAATGACATATTTACCTTTTACCATACAGTGATCGCTACAAAGTGTTTGTGGATCTCTTCAACTTGGCCACTTTCCTGGTGCCTCGCCACTGGCTGCCCAAGATGAATCCTAATCTGCACACCTTCCTCTACACGGCAGAGTGCTGTGACAGCTCCTATTTCAGCAGCGAAGACTCGGACTAATGGCTGTCTCTCAGCTGACCTGCTTCCCTCATCTAAAACACAAACCATTTGTCAAAAAAAAGCCAACTCTGCTCGGGTGACAAGATTCAAACATTACCAAAATAAATCCAGGTTTGTTTAACTAATCATCCGATTGTGCAGACAAAAGACACTGCACAGACCATTCGACAAAATCTTACTTTTAAACAGTTACCGTTAAAATATGCCTTCTTACTGCATCTTTTTGAAAACATAATATGTTTCCTAGAATCAGAACATAAATGTGGGTGTAAAAAAAGTAACTACAAAAGCAAAATAGAATTAGATCAAAAATCAAAAGATCTCTAAAATGTGAAAATCAGAAAGTATTAGTAAATCAAAGGCAACATTATATTTATTCGTAGACAAAAGCTGACAAGTTCATTACAAACCGACTCCAACGTTCAACGGTTTAAATATCACATTTCAAAGCCATGGACCCGCTATCGCTCCCTGAATAAATCAAACGGAGCAAATTAACGGCGCTCTAATCTCTAATCTTGACCGGTCACAAAGTACACCAGATGGCACCTTGATAAGATTGGCTTTGATTTCTTTTCATCAATCAAATTATGCAGATTCACCACTGCTGACCTGAAAGTGAATGGATGGGAGCGAGTGCAGTGATCAAACCGCAGGCAACGATGTGTTTTTTTATTTTGAGTTTTGTTTTAGTCGATGTGACTGTGTGCGTATACTCAATGACTGTATATACTGTTTATAGTGATGGAAATGCTTTGTATAGTATTGTAAAAAGTGTTTTGATGTATTTATGCAACGACAAATAAATCTCATATCTATCTCGTATCACCTTGTCAAGCAGGATATTTTGAAGAACGCCAATAGAATAGCATCAGGATAAATGATTTATTCAGTCTGGAATATCAATAACAGCTATAATTTATACATTCATGTTTGTCTAATGGAAGATCCAGTCACAGAAATACAGTTGCTACTGAGTCAGCAATGCCTGGGAAGAGACAAGAACGAATAGATTAATCCTAGAGAAGATGGTGACCATGGTGACGCAAACATCACTGAAGTTTTGAGAAATACAACCAACAATGTATAATCTAATTTGCATACACATATTTTTTCCTTACCGCAAAGATTCCCACCGATTTTGATATAGACATATCCAGCATTTCCCCACGAGGACCCCCAGGAGTTCTGCACAATCCAGTAGGGAATCTCACCTAAAAGATTGAAAATTAATCTGTATCTGAAGATACTGACAACATAATCAGTATTTCACTGCATCACTGACCTCATTTAACTTAAGTTACATATATATATATACATTTGAAATACATCTTTTAACTTGAAAACTTGAAAAAGGTAAAATGGTTTGAGGAAAAGTAATCACCGGAAAGTATCTTTTTTGTGTCGACACACATCAAGTCACTTCACTCCATCATGGCTGGTCAAGCAGACAAAAGTAACGTCCATTAGCCTGGTGGGTAATTTTAGCAACGCAGTGTGAAGTTTTCACCTTCCCACTTTTTTTTATTCTAAGTACTTGTAGGCGGTGCTAAAATTGTTCTGGCTCTGTCTGTCCTTGCTCTGCTGGCTTTCTTTGGGCCACGGTGACTCACACACACATACACACAACATGCCGACCTGTCTTTACAAAGTCTCGATAAATATCCAAAATTGACTTAATCGGCAAATCTTTTAATACTGAACAAAGATAAACATTTGCCGAATGCCGTCGCAGAGGTTTTGATCTATGAAAAAGTTTAAAGAGCAAGGACAGTCACGGATGCAATTCTAAGTGTGTCACTTATTTATTTGATATTTTATCTATATTTTTTTAACATTAGTAAGAAATGTGTGTATATGTTTAATTTTGGTCCTTATTTCGGATTAAAACAGTCAACATTAAGACACTCAATCTGTCTCTTATTCAGCAGAGCTTGTAGCAACAAAAACTGTTCATCTATTCCACCTCTTTGACAATCCTAATAAAAACGCATGAAAAAGCTAAATGTAGCTGCTTTTCTCCAAACATCACTGAGCGGGAAGTGATGTTTGGGCAACTAAATGTGTTGATTTAAGTGTCTCTTAAATTGATCTTGGACCTCTACTTTACTTAACATAACAAAATAATGGACCTCTCGTTCACAGAGATTTCTTTATAAAGTAATACGTTCAAAACATGGTCATGATAAGGGACTTACTGCATCTTGGAGAGGAAGAGTTCAACATTTAAAACATGTGAGTAAGTCAGGAGAGTTGGGTTTTCACATCACTTTACATGAAGTCTATTAGCCTGGAATGTGAGTCACTGTACCTGTGGTGTCGTATCCAACCACCAGGACTGCATGGTTGGACCAGTGGCTGGTGCAGTGATGCTGGATGATTCCTCCCAGGTAATCCTGCCAGCTCACTGCGTCCACGATGGCAGTCAAGGGGCCGTGACTCACCAATTGACCCATCATTGCCTCTTCTTGACCGCTGGGAAGAGAACACGGATGAAAGAGGAGATAGCGAAACAAAACCGGTCTTTGAGTGATGGCTTTAAGGACATTATCATGTAGATTAAACTACAAAGTCAGAGGCTTTTAAATGAAAGGGCTAGAGCACTGCACCCTGCCTGATATGGAAGTAATTAAGTCCAACATTTACATATGGCCTATTTTTCTACCACATGTTCATGTTTTCCTTCATCATGTTCCCTCTCATCTCATTCCACCAATCCCATTTTCCATCCACATCATTCATTCACAAAACGTAGTTACTTTTCCTTTTCTTACGACTACACAATCCTCTCAGGATCCAAACACTGGTGATCTCTGAAAAGTTACAATGTGACAATAAAGATGTTGAATCAGGGATGTCTACCTGGAATGTAAGAACATGGTACCTCCAACTTTCTTCCTCACAAATTCTGTGATCTCATGTTCTTGAAGAACCAGCATGATGAAATTGGAAAGTGTGTCACTAGCTGTGGTAGGACTTCTGTGATATTTTGTAGCCGTACAGATAATGTTTTTTTTATTGTTACGGAAGTTGTAACTTTTGTTGTTAAATTGGGGGTATATTTGCATTTAACCACATATGGATTTAAAAATCAATTTATCTGCAGTTAAAGAAGATGTTTTCTGTAATTGGTGAATTAGTGGTAGATATTAGTATGTGTTGTGTTTTTAGTTAAGTATACTCTTTGTTTGCGATGTACTCATTATAACTCTAGATACGATCGGAGCTAAAGAAGCACCGGATTTGTAGAAGTTAAGGTTTGAAGGTAATTGTAATTTATTTTATTTGAACTAGAAAACCACTGAGAGAGTGTACAGCTCTGTCACTGAACTTATTTCTAACACATTTCTAAATGTGTATGAATGTTAGCATTGGTGACTAACAATAGAGTGATTTCCATGCCTAGAAATGGAACCAGTTTTTGGGAACCGGTCTTAGCATGGCATGCGACCAGAGTTATCTAGAAACCCTAAAACAATGAAAAATGATCAACAACAAAAAATTGCCATAATACAGTCACATTAAGGTTTATTTTAGTAAATTCATTGTATGGTGTATTAGATGAAGTCTTATCCATGTTGTTGTTTTTTGGCACCCACTCACACTGCCAAATGTAAGTTATTTGTTCTTTGTCCCACTATACATGTTTCGTAAAAGTTTCATTTAATTATATTTAGAAAGTTTTTTGTTATTTTGCACCAAAACACAATCCTTCTCAGTGTTGCAGTTGTTAAGGAGCATTGTGTTTTTGCAGAAATTGTAACTGTTGTTGTAGTTGTTGTGGTACAGTATGAGTGACAGATGTTAAAATAACGATGGTGTTTTGGGTTGTTTGAGCTATAGTTGCAGCAGAAAGATTAGTTGTTTATGTTAGATGTTAATATACGGAGGAATAAAAAAACATAAAATGTAAGATTTTGTGTTGCTTTTTGGGTCACTTGTGATAGGAAAGGTATGACTGAGGTCTGACATACTTTACACAGCAATTGAATTTATTTTATTATAGAAATTGACATAATAATGTTGTTGTTTTTTAAAAACAACAATGTTGTTTCCGATCCGTAAGAGAAAAGTTAGTGAATCTTTAATCCCAAAAAGTAAATAGACATTAAATAATGGGGGAAAACACTCACTCGCACTCTGACCAAACTCAAATGGTAATTATTAGCCAATGCAAATAGAAACAAGATGTTATTCACCTGAAATCGTGGGCAGTAAAGTTCCTCAACATAACACCAGCCTGTGAGTCTGGGAAAAATCGGCAGATTCCCGTCTTGCCCGTGTATGGATATTCCAACTGTAGCACTAATTTCACTCTGGTCTGCATGAAAAACAGTTCAGTTTAGGGATTTTGTTATCTGAATAGGAAATGTCCACTTGTTTTTTAAACACAGCCACATTGCCTTATCTATTAAGGAGGAAAGACATGAGTAATTTGAACATTGTTAAAAAGTCAAGGAAAAATGTTTTCACACTTTAGATGTTATCTTGTGAATATGAGTTAATATCACAATAACAAGTGGTCCAAATGCTACTTTCATGCTACAATTCAATCTTTTCAAAAGATGCTGAAAGACCTACCAAAAACAGCCGCATGAAGAGTTCATGACCTCACAACACAAGCAAAAGCTTTTAAGAGGCATGTCATTCACTAAAAACCCATATAACTGACACTTCCATGCTTTGAAAGAGGTGTCGAAGACGTTGCTGTGTTAACACATCAGTGAATGAGGAACCCATTAATGTTTAAAGTCAAACATGAAAAAAAGTTGAATGGTCCATTTATGCTGTAAAAAAAAAAGTGAAATCAAAATCCATCTTTTATGTGTTTTGACATGTGACAAGTCTAGAAATGGTATTTAAAATGATATTACTTTTTAGTGTGTTCAAACTTTACATATAAATGAACATCTGGCATTAATATTTTTTATTGTTGTTTTGTCGTTACTTTAACCGGTAATTACTGAGATTTTAGCGTCGTTAATATGCATCTATTCATGCCCATGTAAAATACAAAATCATTCACAATTTCTTACCAATGCCAAATGTTAGATTTCACCCAGCAACCAACAGATGAAACCCTTAAACACACACAACCTGAATTTACAAACCTATTCTAAATAATGAAAATATATTTCAAGGTATTCTAATTTTTTCGTTGCAAGAAGAATTACTACAATTTTGTACCGGTATTAAAATGAGTCAGCGATGAATGATTGTAAACAGGTAACATAAATAACATTTTCTGTACAGGATAGAGACTCTGATTATATTGAACACTTTTGAAACCTGTATACTGACACTCTTACATTTGTACTCCTGCTATATCAAATATGAAAATTCAAATAATTAAATTGGATGAAACATTCTAAATACCTGCTGAAGCCATGTTAGAGCCTTGGTTGGGGACCCTCCGTTGCAGCCGTGATTTAGGACGGAGCAGTCAACAAGCTGCTGCACACTCAGCTCCTCCAGTGGGGATCCTGCTATGGCATTTGCCGCCTGCACCGCACCAACAACACTGAATGCCCAACAGCTGCCACACTGAAAATATTGACAGAGTTATTTTTCATAACTTCATTATTTAAATAGCAGATCGGTGGATGTTTCACTTTTCAATTAAAGTGGAGCCATTGCCTTGTTTTTCATAACAGTTCTCTGTTCTGATCTACAGAATATTGAATCACAAATATACTTAATTGAGTACACGTTTAAATATACACTGCAAAGCTCAATATTTAAGAATGTGTCCTTTATTATCTTAGGTTGATGTTATATTTTCCAAAAAAACATTTCCTGTTTATTTAATCCCCTTTTACTTTTATGGTTTTTTGAAAAAAGAGGAATATATTTAGTCAATATTTTATTATTCACTATACAGCTCCACTTTTAAACACGTTGTTGGATTAATTTATTGAAACGAAAGAGATTAGAGTTATGAAAAATATAGTGATGAATGTCACTTGCAGGCAAGGTGACTGAAATGGTTCAGCAAGGTGAATCATAACGATACAAGTTTCTGTACATTCACACTCTGCCAGAACACTGTAAGAAGGTAACAAATTGTTAAAATGTTAAGATACTTGTCTCCTCTTCTGTCTGGTATCAGCGTGGAGCCTCAGACATTTTTTGTGGGCTGCAGTGATAAGAACTAAATGGATCTCAATGCGGCAAAGATAAAGAAACTAATCATTTTAGAATATTTTGGATACACCACAAACTTTTAGAGTTAATTCCACAATCGTGTTAGACTGAAAAGCTTAAGTCTGGCAAAAACATAGCACCTAATAAAAAACAAGGTTATTTATGTTGTATTTATTTGTTAGGTGAAATTCTGCCAAAAAAAACCTGGCTCCTCCTTTGAAGGCTAAAAAAACATGTTTTCTTTACTACTGATGCCATTGAGGCAATGCCACATTGTGCCTTTTAAGAGACTGTATTGTTGCAGGTAATTTATCCCCACTGGTTATGGACCAGTTTCAAATCACAACCAGAGTTTGAAGATGTCTGTGTTTGTATTTCTTTGAACATTTCTATCATACGAAGAAATGTTCCTCACTATGAAAATGTTCTTTGTTAAATTTTCTTCTAAATTGATAATAGGAGTTCAACACTGTGGACTCAAAGTTGCAAATTTTTTTCCATCAGGATGAATATGAAAAAAAGCTTTTTTCTCGTCACAGCACAATGAAAGGCTTAAGAAGACAATCGGGGTGGCCATCCATAACTGAATACTTTCCTTTCAGCAAAGTAATAAAGAATTCAAAGCCATGTTGGAGGATTGGTGCATAATTAAGAAAACTAGATTTATTTCTAAAAAACTTTAATCAGGTCTGATTTAATCAGTGATTACTGTGTAGATTTAAGAGGGTGATCTTCTTTTTCTTTTTACAATTATCACCAATGATTTTCAATGATTTTTCCATGACTTTCATGAAACGGAAAAAAAAAGCCATTAAAGGTCATAACATAAACAAAAAAAGTTCAAGGATTATGTTCTTTTTCCATTTTACATATTCCCAATGTCTAGAAATGGAATTCCAAATTCGATTCCATTTCAGGCTGTTCAACCAATGAATCTTAATCAATAGAATATTTGTATTTTAGTCTTAATATATTAAATATAAATGGACATCTAGCACTTATATTCTCTGGTGTTTTATTTTACTCAAGAACTTGGTCACCGTTTCATTTGTGAATAAACAGATTTTTCACTTATGTTACTATCAATATCTTCCCATGTAAAAATAAACAACATATTTCTAAACAATGGGACATATTTAGGAGTATTTTACTTGTAATAAGTAGTAGATCGTAAATGAATGCAAAATTCTCAACCAGCGTTTTAGGCATTGTCAATAGCGGGAGAACTTTGCTTTATGCTGCCATCTACTGACGAAAGATCGCGCCTCATAAGGAAAATCTGATAAATATAAGTATAAGGAGCACGCTCATAAATATATCAAGACTGGCAACATATGCAACTAGTTATTTTCCCAGCATGTCTTCTTTCTTTGATGGATTATATGTGAACCCTAACAGGAGATTATTTCCTGAGAAACACTTGCACAGACAATCTGCTCAGTTCACTTGCTCAGCATAAATTCTCATCAACGTGATGAAAACCTGAGTCCACGGAGAAGAAATCCAATTTCATGTTTCTCAGTTACTTAAAATCAATACGGAAGCTGGAATCAGTCACGATTGCCTCGACTGTAGATGAACGGAGCGCGCCGACATATCTGGAACATCTGCTGTATTTTGAAACAATTACACGCTCATAAAACAAGTCATAAAGAATTAGATCAGCTGGCGGCTAAAGTTGCTTGAAGCTTTTGTCTTGGTCTGAAGCTGAAATTTATTTTTACAATGTCTACCCAGCTGCTATACCTCTGTGGTGAGACCGTTCACACAGATCCACAGACAAAGAACTGCAGGTTAAAAAGCCTGCAGCAGAGGAGATTTTGTGGTGCACAGAATCTCCCTGGAGCGTGCAGCTTTACCTGGATTCAACAGAATACAATATGTATTTTTGTGTGTGCTGCCTTAGTCTCCCTCCGGACTGGAGTTACAGTGGAAATATTACCCCCAGCGGCTGTTTAACGGACTAAAGAGATAAAAGACAAGAGGGGTAGTCTGTGAATCTTCAGCCAGGACAAGCGACAAGCTACAGATCTCCCTGCTGGTGTCCCCAGGACACATTGTCACACTCTGCAACTCTATTTTAAAGGAAAAGTTTGCATTGCACCCTTAAAATAGCAGACTTCACATCCCCAAAATCAGAATGGAAAGAGAGAGAACAGTAATACCACAAGGTCTTTGTGAGAGTCATCCTGTGGTGAACCATTTCTATTGAGTGTGTCGTTACTGAATGACAGTGATATACATTTCATGTCCAACTGAACAAAAGGAATTAAAAGAAAAGTATTGATTATTAATAACTAAACGTTTTTTCCTTTTTTTTCAGTTAGCCTTGCTCAAGTAGAATAGACTCAAGGACTCATTCATTCCTCGGTCTATTAAATTGTACAATTCTGAGTTCGGGGGCAGGAGTGGAGTAAAAGCATCTGGATGTTCTGTTCTATGTTACTCGTTGTAGCCTTTGTCTTTTTTATTTTTCTTTGATCTATGTTCTTTATCTTTATCTTTAGACTTAGATTGTATCATATTGTTCTTTCTCTTTATTTCTCTTTGTTCTTGTTCTTATTTTATTTAGATTTATTTTTTATGGAAAATTGCTGTATTTGCTGTGGCTATTGGAAAAAACAATTTCCCGAAGGAGACCTCCTGAGGGATCAATAAAGTTCTATCTTACCTTACCTTATCTGACACACCTTGAACAACATCTATCCAATGATAGTGAGGCTTCTTTAACTTGAGATTAAATTGACATCAATGCTTGCAGCTATAAAGACTGTAAACACATCTTAAAGTGTGACGTTTTCAGACCGTAACAATACAATGCAAGATCCTTTTCATACCCATACAATTTGTGAATATGTCTCCAATTACAGTAAAAGTAAAAAACACTAGTTTCCCCCGACTAGTGTTTTGACTCACTGCTTGTTGGTTCTGGACTGGAGCCACGGCTGATCTGTCCCTCCAGTCAAATCTGTCCGGCAGGCCTTTAGCCTTTGGACCAGAGAAGAGGGGGGCGCTGTCGTTGATAGTCGACAGGTAGACATCTTTTGAAACAAATGAAAAAAAACTCAATTTAGCAATTTGTTTTTATCATTGACATGACCTTAGCACATACTAATATTAGCAAGAATATAATGGTAGAGTTCCACTTCCTACTGACCAACAGTCCCAACTAAATATGTGCACAATTTAAAATCAGAGATATTAATAGACCATGTCTGTGCCCACCTCGGAATTCCTCCGGTGTGAGGTAGGAGAATTTGTTGATGCCGTACTGAGCCGACTGTGGTGCTTTGGAAAATGAGTTCAGGTATGCGTGACGCGCTGTTGCATTCTGGAACAACAACAGTCAGTAGACAGAAGGATTTAAAGATAATTGGAAACAAAATGTAAAATTGATTTTTTTTTTTTTTCTTGTTGTGGAAAAACATAAAAGTATGATAAACATGACCACAGGAACAACAAGCAAAGGATCCGAAATACAAGAATGAAACTGAAAGAAAATTGAAAACCTTTGTCTGACTCTTGTGTCTAGTGTGTGGTGAGATTTCTACGAGTTGTTCACAATAACTATTCTCTTTACTTTTGATTTTTCCATTCGATTGGATCCAAATTGTAGCCGCTTATCTTGCCTGAATTCTCTTACACAATGCCTTGGGTCCCATCCTGTTTGTACCCTCTCAAGAATTCCACATTTATCTGATACAATGATTATTACGCTCATATGACTAAATGATAAAGAAATTTGTTGATTTGGTTGACAGATCACTCTGGGTTGTTCCGATCTGACTTCCAGTACAAATGTAGATGTGTGTTCCCACCAGCCATTCAATGTTTGACGCTTCTCTGCTTTGCTCTGGGGCACATTGCTCATCACTACGTCTTCTGCAGTCTTGCATGATTCAGGTAAATGATTATTTCATTAACTTTAACAAAGTGCCCAACTGAAAAGCTCAAAATACTGTTGCAGGTGCAAAAGCTCTCTCGTTCACCTTCCTTTTTTTTTTTTTGGTTGTGCACCCAAAGGATTCTGTGGAGTTTCCAACTGTATTTTGATTTTTAAAAATGCAATACAAAACCCTGTGTCTAATTCCCATACATCTGAATTAGGTTTGTCTCAACATGCAAAACCCCAATTTGTTCAATCATGATTATTAAATAACGTTGGTGATCCGCATGGATCGGTGCATTGTTATAGGGCGGTGTGTCCCAAATCTCGCAAATCAACAGATACTGCCATCCTAGAAATCCATGACAACAACAAAGTAGAGTTAGGCGCCTTAATCCTACGCCACCCTGACTTCCAAGATGTGATGATAGGCTCTGAACTTTAAAGTCAAAGTTGAAGAAATTCCAGGGTGGTGTATATCTTTTAACATCTTCAATCTGATTTAAATGCAATTCTGGACTTGTCTTCACGTCTATCTCTTGCAAGGTTCTCAAGGATTTCTTTAAATTAATTTATTTTAATTACAGAGTTGAAGTGTTCACCCATTCATTGATGCTGAAGCCAATCCAAGCATCTTTCGAGCGAGAGAAGGAAAAGTCGCAAGTTACCATACCCTCAACCAGGGAGTGAACCTACAACCTTCTTGCTGTGATGCAATGGTGCTAGCTATAGTCTTACTAGTCTTGTTTCAATCCCAGTAGTTTCAGCTCAAGAATTGTGTACCTTACTATGTCAGACTCATATGTGCTTATTTAAACTTCAGTCTTTGAGAGAACATCAGGAAACTAAACAATGCCTACAGACAAGTAAGGAATTTGCCGGTAGGGATTATAAATGACACCGTCACCACCATAGTATTGTGACCCCACCTCTTCAATTTCTCCATTCAACTCATATTACTACACTGTATTCGTCAGCAAACATCACGTTCCAAGGAGACTCATCACTGTTCTTGACTGTCCAGCATCATAAGAAACAACAAAGAGGTAAAATGCTTCCTGTGTGGGAACTGTTAAAGACTCTCTTGAGAACTACAAAGCAACTTCTAATCTTCTCTGTACTCTCCATCAACCTCATCGACTACGGATCTGTGGCGCAAACATGATGGTTACCTCTTAGACTGGCCACAACAACTCTTACCCACAGCTTCAAAAATGTATTCCCTCTGGCGTTTCTACACTTACTAATCTCCCTTATTTTGTGAAAAAAAAAAACCTTTAGATATTTTTTCTTCCACTCCTCTTAAATTCCACCAACGTGGGAAGAATAAAGGTATATGTTATCCTATTCAGCATTTTCTCTGGTCAGAAAATGTACCGCTCTCGTTCCTACACGCTTCCTGACCTCAACTGCAAGGTTGTCAAGCCAACTACTTTCTCTTTCTTCCTCGCTTTCCTCAATACACTTTTCTCATCTTCTTTGCAGCCACTTATAGAACTCTCTATTAGCCACTGTCTGAGCCTTAGGTAGCTCTCTTTCTTTTTCTTGAAACTCACCTGCATCTTATCGTTCTACCAACAAGTCCTCTTTACACCCTTTCTTTCCTTTTCCGTTTTCCAACCTTTCTTTGCAGTTCCCCATGGCAGTGTTGCTGTACCCTCCTACCTCTCTGTTTTGTTCTCCTTTTACTGTTCAAGGCCTTTTATTAATTTCCCTCTGAATTTTGAATGTTCTTTCTGCTGCAGCATTCACTATTTAATAATTGGGCTCTGCCTTCACTGTCTTTCTCTTTCTAGTCATTAGCGTCATTCTATAGATCGCTGGCACATGCGGCCTGATAACAGCTTCTCGTGGGACCATCTCACATTTACAACCCTCTCTTCCAGATGTGACCATCTGCAGATAATGTTATCCAGAGGTTTCAAGCCACGGGGTCGCAGCCCTGCTGACAGTCTGAGTGGCATTTGTTACTCAGTCTATACAAAAAATAGTTTTATAATTTCTGTTATAGTGATTATTAAGGCGTAAACAGTCTTTTATTTTGAAAAACAAAAGTATTCTAATCAGACGTAACATTCAACTGTGCCTTTCGATTCATCGACTAGACATATTTGTCACATGGTACATTATGCTATGTTAAATAAGGCCACAAACTAAACTAAATTATTTTCAAATAATTAAAAAATAACATCTTTGGACAGCTTCTTTGAAAAGAGGAACACCAACTAAGGAACCCATTTATCTGACTCATCTCAAAGCCTGTTACGTGAAAATAATCCCTACTTTAAAAAAGAATCTATCAGGGAACTAGTCCCCCATGTTCTTGGATGTAGAACTGTCGCCATCTCTCTTCTTGCAGTTCACATTAGTCGTCTCCATCTTTAATTCTATTTATTTAGATCTTAGATTCAATCTTACGGGTAAAAACTGAAGAGTAAATCAGTAGATTAGATAAGAGATTTATTGTATTATTTGTAGACAGCTTTCATATGTTTAGCATATTTTCTAAAAACATTTTAATATACTTCATAATACAATTTTAATTTCAAGATCCTGAAAAAACAACTTTTATTTTGTACAGTCGTTTATGGTAGAACAATCTGTGCACCTGTCACCGGGGCGTCACGCCAGAACGGAACCAATTTTAAAGTCATTTAAACGCCGCCATTGGACCGAGTTTCCCAGTCAAACATCCTTGTTTTACTGAACTTCAGTTTCATTCATACCTGAAGACAGAGACGACGGCGGGAGACATCCTTGTTACAGCAGAACTCGCTGAAAGATCCACTAAACTCGGTTCGGTTCTCCTCCGTAGCGCAGAGGCTGAAAATATAAGAGGAGAAAGTCGCTAAAATAAGTATGACCAGCTGGTAACCTTGCATGTTTGTATAAAAAAAATGAAAAATAAGGGTCGAAGGTTCGAATAAATGAATAGAATGAATCGGGAAGTTTCGCTTTGCAAGTTAGACAGGAGTCTCTCATGCGCATGCGCAGATGCGATACGGAGCACCGGAAAAGTTTGTATTTATTCAAATATAATTATAAAATAATACGTTACATAATATATGCCGAGTAAAAAAAACATTAGATGGAGATAAATTGTAAATTAAAATTATAGAATTAGGAATGGATAAGTAAAAAAGGTTAAATAGGTTTTATTTATACATTCTACTTTTCAGACTCTGCTTTATTGTTTGTATGTTTTTTTATTGTAGTTTAAAAATAATATATATTCCAGACATGAATGAAAGCCAGGTAATGGGTTGCAGTTGCACTCTAAGTTTCTAATAATAAACATAATTATTATAAACAAAAATAACCACCAAATCTTCGATATATATATATATATATATATATATATATATATATATATATATATATATATATATATATATATATATACAATCGCATCAAAATAAATAATGAAAATATTCAAATGCCTGTTGTTGTTCATGTTGCTTCTGTTCTGTTTTTTCTATTGCATAAGTTTTGTGTTATCTTTTTTCATTATTTTATTTTCTACTTTAACCACAAAAAAAATCCTATGTTGTGTTTGCAACACTGGCAATACAAGTTTCTGATTCTGAAATATGATAAATGTTTTCATATAACAAATATATAAGGATAATTACTGCTTTATCATAGTTGTATTGTGTATGATGGTTATACATGAGTATATTGCTGAATCATCACTCACTAAAGTGAGTCAAGATTACAACCATATTATGAATAGTGAACATTAAGTGATTACAATCATAAACTAGAACTAAAGCATGGCAAGATAAGTAGTAAAGTTACGTTGGCCCAGACAGTTTTTGAATCTAAAAATCCCCCAAAAAAACTCAAGTCAGATATTTGTTTAATCTATAGAGTTGCTTTAACATTTATCTTGTGAACATTTTCTGACCAAAAAAAGCTCCAACAGGTAGCCGGTAAGGTCAATGACAAACTGGACTGTCAGCTCAGTTTGGTCACTCTGAATAAAAAGTGGGCGAAGAAGAGGAGAGTTGCTTATCTAGGCTCTTAGTGTGCAAGAGGCTGCTGCATCTCGACCGCCGATAGGAAGAGATTGAAAAAACTTCTCAGGAAGTCTGGTTTTGAGGTGCCTGCTGGAGACGGAACTGTTGGGTTCAGGCAGGTGAGAAACCTGTCCAGCATTCATCGAGAATACAGAATACATTTGCAATTTTTTCCATCCTTTTTTAATTCTGTGTGCTTTCTGCTATGTTGCAATGTCTCACATCTCTTATCTTTAAAACATTTTTTTTTTTTAAACCAAACCACACACAATCTTAGGTTTAATCTGCCCAGTTACATAATCATACGAAACGCTTCAAAGTTAAAAGAAAATGTCATTAGATTGAAAAATAATATAAATCCTGAGTAGAATTTAGAAATAAAAATAAGTTTGTTTCACATTTGTTGCTGCTCTAACTCGACCTATTGTAAATAAAAATGTAAGTATGATGGAGTGAACACACCCACACACACACATTGTGTCATAACAGAGCAGTAGTTTGCTCCTGGGCACAGTAGCAGCCGCAGTAAACTTTTGTCCGGACGAGCCAAGCTCTCAGCTCACCAGGCGGAAAAAAAAAGTTCAAGTGGCATCTGATCCTGTCTTTATCGGGAGGAAAGGCCCCTCTGCGAGGTTTGCTGGAGGAAATGTCAGACCCTACAGGGGAGCTCACAAGCAAGCCCTTCGCGGCCCAGTTGTCCAACGTTTACCTCAGCATCTTGGCACTGTTTTGCTTTAAACTTTTCGTTAAGATCTCCCTCAACCTGCTGGCATATTTCTACGTCGTACGTGGGAACCGCAAAGAGGCAGCAAGGATATCTGCAGAGTTCTATGATCATAACCAGCGACACTGTGAGTAATACCAGAATAGTCTGCGTCTCATTTACTACTACACTCTTGTTATTGATGGAGATACAATATGACTTGGGTTTACATCTGTAAAGATAGGTCATGTTGACATATGACTGGTCAGTATTTGGAAATATAAATCCCGAACCTCCATTACGTAGAAACACGTTTTTCTTGTGACATAACAATGTAAATTCAGCATGAGAACCATTTGTTTCATTTCCACGAATCCAGACAAGAGTGATTTCTCTAATTAGCCTAATATCTTCACATAAATCCTGATATGTACATTCAATATTAAACCATGAAGCTTTAGGCTGGTAGCACTTTTTCCTCTTATGTATTTATAGAACAGAGTCATGATACCCCCCCGTTGCCCCCTCCTCTTCCTACATCCTGCCCTAGTTTCCATTCCCAGCTATGCGATGCACCCTTTAACTCTTAGACAGCCGCCACAACAAACTGTCGCCGGCTTTTTTTTTTTTTTCCTCAGGAAAGGAATAGAGACCATGGCGACAGCATAATCTGTAGCTATAATTCAACGGGATGTTTAATTTAAAGGGGGGGGGGGAACCCAATGGAATGCTAATTAGCTGAGCTTAGTGTATTAGTCACAGCCCTGTAGATATGGCCGTCCTTGTTTGAGGGAATCTGTTTGATGTCTGTAGTTCGGTCCATTCATATTTCAAATTACACTGTCCAGGAGAGAGAAAAAAAAGCTTTCAGCGAAATGTAAAGATGATTATCTGTTAGATAAGGGGACAATGGATGACGATCACAATAATGATGGTAACGTCTGGAATGCAACCTCTGTGTATGAGTGAATATATATGAGTTTAGTGTTACAAATTATTTTCATAAAATATTATCAAAGAGACCCAGGTGTAAGAGGCAATATACAAAGCAACAATTAAAAAATAGAAATACAATTGTATTAAGATTACACTCCCAGGTTCAAACAAAAAAATAGTACTAAAAATGCAAACGAATACTGACTCATTTCTCCACATGTTTACATTATCCAAATAAAAACTGGCAATATTCCGGAACAGCGTGGGGTCAATATGCACAAACCACTAAAAGAGGGAACATATAAAATGAGTCGATAAACAACGTAAAACTCACGAAAAACCGAAATAGAGGTAGGAATAATTAAAGTATCCAAAATCAAAAACCCGGGAGATCAGCAAACCAATGAGGAAAGAAGGAGAGTCAAAGCCATACAATGCAGAAAAGTGAACGAGCTGATGCCGGGCCATGGGACATCCGGTGGTTATGAAGGCAGAATGACTCGCAGACTCCAACAGAGCAGGTGAAACAAGGCAGCAAACAAGGCGAGTCATGACAAGATGATGTAATATCTTTATGCAAGAATAACGTTTGGAGGACATATTCATCAAGTAAAAAACAGAATGAAAAACCTTCACTTTCACAATGGTTTTTACTCTTCTCTGTACTAACCCTGTATGGATGACATTTATTAAAGGTCTGCATATGAAACGTCTTCCGTTCAAGTGCATTTTCTTTGCCAATGTCTAACATTAAGTTCAATCAGCTTTACTGTGTGAAAAGACTGAAGCATTCTTGTTACTTATTCCATCATTGGCACTTAATGTACACAAAGCGCACCATTAAGCAAAGTGGTACGCAACAATGCTCATCGAGCAGGTGCTGCAGAGTCGTTTCTACAATTATCAAGTCCAATTGTTATCAGTCATGAATGTTAAGCGTGATCACTTAGTTAGCACATAAGTAGCTGCGTTGCGCAAACATTGTTTTCCTTCAGATTTATATCAGGCATGTTTTCAAGTGTTTTTCTCTGTCTTCTGTGTGCTTTTTCCAATAATGGTGGATAAAAAAGCTGAACATGAATAGAGCCGAGCAAGGACATGATTTTATTTCTTCTATTGCAGCACCATGGGCAGACCGCTCCCCCCTTCATGATGCAGCTAGCCAGGGTCGCCTCCTGGCCCTCAGGACACTTATATTACAGGTAATTGATGTGAAGTAAAATAATATTATGTTCTTGGCAAAAATGAATCATTGTGGTTTTTTAATAAATGTATCACGGTCATATTAAAGCTTCTTTTTACCTTAAAACTGAGTTTCTTTAAAGAAAACATTAGTATTGCTCTACATTGGGCAGCACAGTGATGCAAGAAAGTCTCAAGTTTGAATTCATCTTGAGGCAACTTCTACTTTGCGGAAAAACACATGCTTTTTATGTAAATTTAAATGTCCAATTTGACATATATTGTGGGACAGAATTAGAAATCACAAATATTGTGAATGGGAATTAATTGCAGAAAGTAGGTGTTGGTACCAATCAGGTCCTAGCCAAGGAACACTTTTCTATACCTTCAAAGGAGCTGGTGGAGGTCTGATCCAGGTTTCTGATTCAATTCAATTCAATCCAATTCAATTTTATTTAAAGTGTCTTATCATAACAAAGTTATCTGAAGACATTTTACAGTTGAAGTAAGACTATAGTTGATTAAGGAAAAAGAGATCCCAGCTATTCAACAATGAGCAAGAAGCGAAACACTGTGAAGTGAGCTATGGCTCCTGATCCAGCAGCCTAGATAGTAGAATGTTTGTAGTGAAGATTCTCTCAGTTCAGATCAAGTCACTTCTGAAGCTGAGCGTAAGAGGACCAAGACAAGACCAGTAGCACTGCAAGGACCAAGACCAACACCAAAACAAGTGGAAAGAGAGACAGACACCTAGACCAATAAATACATCAATAACTAGTAAACACATAATTTACACAATGACTCACTGATTTGAATAAATGTAGACAAATATTGAAGTCAATTTTGATGATAATCTATCACTTGGCGAGTTATGTCAATGTTTGTATCATGAATGGAGTAAAAATAATCACTGTCAGTGGAACATGCATGAATATATACTGTTTATAGAGAGAATATACATTTGATGTTGAAGCAAAGCATTTAAGGAGAACGAAGATATTTCAAAAGTGTAATAAGCTTGAGTACATTTGAATGAAATGTCTGCTGTATATGTGCTGAATAATGCAAAAAAAGATTCAAAATTACAATCATTTGGGGATTGATGTTATCATCCTTTCAGGACTAAAGATTTATGTTTCATATTGAAGTTTTTTTTAACTAAATTTGGCTTAAACTAAAGTTTAAAATGTGACACAGAGCTTCTGGCTTTAAAGTAAGAATACATTTTAAACTCAAAATGATGTAGCACAGCCCCCAAAAAATAAATAAAAAGTCAAAATGTTACCTTTGTTTATGGTATATGTAAATGTGTGTGTCCATCCAAAACCATCCAACTGATTATTTACAAATTTGACTCCACATATCTTCCTTTGATGTGGAACAATTTAAACGAGACAAAATCCAGTAAATTCTCTAAAACATAGGCAAATGTGTCCACATCTGTGCCCCGAGAGAGTGAGAGGATAATGTGTGGTTGTGTGTATGCTTCACACTCAAATTTCTGTCCGGTTTCACCGAAAGAGACTGTCAAAGGTCGCATGACGCTCCAGGTGTTGACATGGAGTAGTTTGCCCTCCAGTTTTTTCTGCTGCGAGTCAGGTCAGCGAGTATAAATAGCAACAAAGCAGCCAGTGTGTTGGAAAAATATGCTCCTGGCAAGAAGTCAAGAGTTACTTACTTAAACTTGATTTTTCTGTCTTCGGAAATACTTCACCGGTGCGTAACAATACAGGGTGGCCAACTGGTAAGGTTCAAGAAACTTTATTAATTGAGGTTAAAGTATAACATTAACAACAAGGGAAAAGGTTGAATTATTCGAAGGGAGACTGCTGTTGGTACCGAGGTGCTCCAACCTATTTTAAAATGCTCTGTATTTCAGGGTCACAATGTGAATGTCCTTACCATAGACCGAGGGACACCCCTTCACGAGGCCTGTCTCGGAGACCATGTTGCTTGTGCGAGAGCTCTCATCGACGCGGGCGCAAATGTAAGCTACTTCTTGACCCTTGTGACCCATTTTGATATTGCCACGCCGCAGAGGTCGAACACAATTTCTTCGGTTGGGGAAGTCACAGCGTGGGCGACAAATGAATGATGCAGGACGCGGCCTTCAGCGTCACTGCGGAGCTATTAGTTTGTTGTTCCCCGGGGCAGTTGCCATTAGTCCACTTGCGTGGTTAAACTGGCCTAAAAATAACAACGAGAATGTGTTTACAGGTCAATGCTTCAACAATTGATGGTGCCACCCCACTATTCAACGCTTGCACAGTAGGCAGTGTTGCATGCACAGAGATACTTTTGGAAAATGGAGCAAAACCACAGAGCCTGGTGTACCGTCCTTCGCCTATACATGAGGCCACCAGCAAAGGTATTTACTGAACTATTCACATATAATTTATAACTGGACGATTTACATACGTTTTATTCTATATTATATTATATTCATGTTATGTAAGACACATATGACCTGCGAGAAATATTTCCTCAGGCATGAATCTCAATGAATCCCTTTTATTGTAACTCAGAAGTGATTTTCCCACTGCAGATGAATTCATCTTTACCAGCCTGTTACAGACAAGATATACTACATTTCAGATGTATTTGAATATTGGAAAATATTGAATGTTTTGATACACAGTTATACAATGTTGTAATTTTCACATTAGAATCAGAAAAGTATAGGATTACATTAGACATTTCTATTCAAATATAATTCCTTCTTTGAACCGTTTTCTTATCCAGTATGTGTTGGTGAGAAGGTTAAGCTTAACTTAGCCTGTCTTACCTCCAAAAACAGCAAATAATTTAACTTAAATTAATTTGGGAAATTGCCTTGCAATCTTTGGTTCCTGCAAAGGTTTGATTGACACCATCTACTGCTAGTGATATAACTTAAAGAAACATTTTGTTTTGTGCTGTAATAGTGCTCAACAATGAACAATAACTGTCTTGCTGACTAACTCAACATGAACAAGTAACATTAGATACAACAAGCCTGAATCATGATTTTCATATCTGATCATTATATTAGAATCATCAGACATGGGTATAGAATTTGTTTCAATTCAATTGATAGTTTTGGTTCTTTAAAATACATTTAGCTGGTGGTAGTTTGCGCTAAAGTTTGCACTTCATTTCCTGCAGTTTAGTTCTAAGGAGGGAATTTGGCTGACAAAATGACACATACCTGCACAATTTAAAGCAGACAGTTGGAAGCATTTTGAGACTGCAATTCGCATTTTCCTGTCAAGATGTTAGAGAAAGATATTGCTTTTTATAGCACTGTGTTGTGCAGTTAAAAATGTTTTCACAAGTGTGGGTATGTAACACTGCATTTGATTTTTCAGTATTAGAGTTTTTATTAAAATAGTTTCAACTTAATGTTCTGATATCATAGTATATATTAATATACTATTAAGATTATATTGTATCAAGTACCAGTATTGTGATGTATTGAGTATAGTAGTGTTCGAGTCACAAGTGTAGAGAAGCAGAAGAGCCATTAGCACTATATTTAATAAATAAAATCCACAAAAGGCAAAATCCAAAATACGTGTGCTCACCTGCCTCATACAGACAAGGTTAACAGAAACATGGAACAAAACAGAAAGGAAATAAAAAAAGAAATGAAAAAAATATATATACAGGAAACAGTTGTTGCCAATACTAACCCTTTGTAGAATTTTGTATTCAGTAATTTTTCAATACATTAGATAAATAGTAATGGGTAGAACTGTTTTTTTTAGGATATGGTGAAGCACACATGGTTCCTCAATAAATTAATTTAAACCTGAACAAAAAATGAATGTATATGATTAAAAATTCATTTATGGATCACGTCATTATTTGAGATTTAAAATATGCATAAACATTGAGTCATCCGCTTACATTGGAGACTTGCATACGCAGGAGGATGTAGGAGTTAGTTCAGGATCAATCCATAAAACGGATGAATGATAATTCGATGTGCCTTGGGCAAGTTCAGATACATATGATGTACGTGATTTATGCTTAAAAGCAATATTTAATATGATATATATATATTTAAATATATTATAGAATTCAAATATATGCTGCATCACCCTGGGTTATCAGTACATATACTCCAGCCCCAAGTTGCTTGGATTCAATCAAACATCCATTTTTATATTTTTACATGTATTTAAACATTTTCTAAACATTTTGAATAACTGAATAATATTTTTTTTTTAGTAGAAGACATACAGGCACATCATCACTCATCTTTGCTCAGATCATGGTCCCAAAAATGCATAGTTTCTTTCTTAACTCCAAACAGGTTTAGGTTTAAATCAGAACATACATTTTAGGATCAAAGTATGCGTGTGTACTGTGATTAAGTTAAAGGGTAGCGTGAACATTAGGCTTGAAAGAGATAACTCTTTCTACAGTTCATATTTTACTGGGAAATATAAAAGAAATTCGTAGTGTGTGGTATGTTGTGGAATTCTATACATGTCTGTTGTAAAGTAAGTTTTTCTATATAACACATTTTAAAGGATTTGAATTATTGAATTATTAAAAAACATCAAGCAATGACGCTCCAATTTTTTTAAAGACCTCAGTCCTAATACTCTTTTAGAAATGTCAATCCCCAGTAGGGTTTTTTGTGGGCCATTTAATGCACCCCCTGTCATCCACCAGCTCTGCTCTGCACAGTGCAGTAAAACTCATATTGTCAGAGCAGCACGAGAGAGCAAGAAGTCCTGTGTGACTGCAACTGAAAGCTCGGCAGTGTCAAGAGAGTGATGTGACGTGTTGTCTTTATGCTCTGCTACTTTTTAGGACATCATGGTTGTGTGGAGGTTCTGGTGACCTGGGGGGCAGATGTGGACTTGGGCATTCCTCACCTGGGTACGGCGCTCTACACCGCCTGCGTCTGCCAGGAGCTGGAGTGTGCCAGGAAGCTGCTGAAGGAAGGTAGGTCCCACTGCTGCTCTGAGAGAACATGCTCATGCAGTTTATGGATGGAGTTGGATTGCGTGTATGACACAGTGACATCTAGTGGAGGGCCAGTGGAGTTAAACGCAATTATGATAAATGAAGAAGCAAAACGAATATAGGAATCCAAGTCTATATCTACGTTGTTTATAAATACACAATACAAAAATATAAATACACGAAAATTATTTGTTGTTTGTATATGTTTTAACTATTGTGAACATGACAAAGAAATATATGTGTACAGTTATATATTGTACTACAGCAGAATGTAATCTAAGAACGTGTTTTGATCTTCATCTTTTTCACAAGAGTAGACAAACACTTTCTGCTAATATTTGAACCTCAAAAACGCATATCTATGTTTTTTTTAGAATTTGACCACTCCAAGTTAAGAAAAAAATTAAATGAATGGTAGAACGAGCCTATTTCCTTGGAGTTGACAATTGGTTTAACAACATTGGCAGGAGAAACCTCGTTTAAAAAAACCTTTTTTTATCCATCGTTAGACTTGCACAATGTTAAGAGGGAACTGTGGATTATATTTTATTTAAGCCACTCTTAAATTCTGAAATATTCCAAGGATGTTTGGTTTAAAAAGTACTCTTGAAATCATCCATTTCACATACTTAAATAGCAAGCTCAAAACGAATGTGTGTGCATCTGTGTGTGTGTGTGTGTGTGTGCATCTGTATTAGTGTGTTTGTATGTGTGTATGAATCTATATTAGGTGTTTATATGTGTGTGCATCTGTAAGTGTGTGTGCATCTGTATGTGTGTGCATCTGTAGGTGTGTCTGCATCTGTATGTGTGTGTGTGCATCTGTATTAGTGTGGTTGTATGTGTGTATGAATCTATATTAGGTGTTTATATGTGTGTGCATCTGTAAGTGTGTGTGCATCTGTATGTGTGTGCATCTGTAGGTGTGTCTGCATCTGTATGTGTGTGTGTGCATCTGTATTAGTGTGGTTGTATTTGTGTGTGCATCTGTAAGCATGCGCATCTGTAGGTGTGTGTGCATCCGTATGTGTGTGCATCTGTAGGTGTGTGTTGATCTGTATGTGTGTTTGTGCATCTGTAAGCATGCGCATCTGTAAGCATGCGCATCTTTAGGTGTGTGTGCATCTGTATGTGTGTGTGTGCATCTGTATTATTGTGTTTGTATGTGTGTGTGCATCTGTATTGGTGTGTGTTTGTATGTGTGTGCATCTGTATGTGTGTGTGTTCATCGCTATACATTTGCATCTGTGTGTCTGCATCTGTATGTGTATGTGTACATCTGTATGTGTGCATTTATATGTGAACATCTGTATGTGGCATCTTATTGTTTGTGTGCGTCTTTATTGATGTGTGTTTGTATGTGTGTGTGCGCATCTGTATGCGTGTGTGTTCATCTGCATGAGTTTGCATCTGTATGTGTGTGTGTTCATCTGTATGTGTGCATTTATATGTGTACATCTGTATGTGGCATCTTATTGTTTGTGTGCGTCTTTATTGATGTGTGTTTGTATGTGTGTGTGCGCATCTGTATGCATGTGTGTTCATCTGCATGAGTTTGCATCTGTATGTGTGTGTCTACATCTGTATGTGTGCATCTGTATGTGTGTGTGTGCATCTGTATGTGTTCAGCCAATCTCCCTGCTGATTGGCTGAACTCATGTTTTCACTCATGTTTTATGTTGCCTACAAAAATATACAGCCGAGCAGATAATCTGAACAAGAGTACATTATCAAACAGGTAGTGTGGGAATCAGCCTTAAGTTTATCATATAATTTCCATTTTGATATACTGTAAGTAGAAAATGTTGCATTAACATGTCAAAGAGATGGTAATGCCACTGACACGATGTTAAACTTTCCCTCTTTACCCTCTTTTAACATTCTACATATTAGCTTCTGGTTTTAAATGATTTCATTCAGGCTCTGATTCCCTCTTCTGTCGATCTACAGGAGCTGATGTACAAAAAGGTAAATCCCTGGACTCTCCTCTTCATGCAGCTGCAGAGAAAGACTGCACAGCAGTGGTCAAGGTCCTGCTGGATTTTGGCGCCGACATCAACGCCAGAAACGTGGAGTTTCAGAGGCCGGTGGACGTGGCTCCACCCAGCAGTATAACAGAAGGATTCCTGCTGCTGTATGAAGGCAAGTTATTGATCTAAAGCTCAGACTTTGATCCTGAAATATAACATACTGATATTTTCTTCTGACTGTGAGACAATCCTATAGCTCTTATTCCACATGACATGTTTTCTTTCTTCAACAGCTACGCCAAGATTGCTGAGCCAACTGTGTCGTCAGAGCATTAGGAAATGTGTCGGGCGCGACAGGCTGCACCTCCTCTCACATCTTCCCCTTCCTAGCAGGCTCAGAAGATTCCTGCTGTATCAGTGACAGCTCAGACTCGTCTGTCTGGGATTCACTAGCGTGCACATTGTTAGATTCAAGACTTCATACAACTGGAAATTAGATTAACCACAGAGAAGCTGAGCTATTATCATTGTGTGACTTAAGATCAGACCTGGGTAAAGTCAAACCCGGGGGCCACAGACGGCCCTTTGAATGTATTCACGTGGCCCTCACGAGATCAAAGATCATGTAGAAACTAACAAACTTATTTTGTATGTATTCAGTTAATTATGACTATAATGTTTTTGTTTTAGGAATTTATAAAGTAAATATTTATTACCCAATAAAATAAATTGGAGAAATGTCTTTAATATGAGATTAAAAAAACACCATGAAATAATAATTTAACAATATTTTTTTTCACTCCTTTGTGACCCTGGTCTAGAAAAGCGCTCTACAAATATTTCTTACTTACTTACTTTATCCTGATCTACCCTCACAACATTCAATTGCAACTGCTTTAGATCAATTTCAGGTAATTTCTTGGTTTTGAGTGACGATTTTTTTAAACTGTGACATTTCAATTTTAAAATGTATTGTTTGGTTTCTTTATTGTTTATAAGCGATTCTCATTTCTTCAAGACAATCTGTTTACCAGCTACTTAATTATAACTCAGGAGAGTCACAAAAATAATGAAATGTATCATCAAAAAACTTATACAAAAAGTAGATCAGGGGTCTGCAGTTGTAGAGTGTCCTTCTATCAACCACCAGCTTCTTCCTATACTAAATCACATTAAAATAAATAACTGTAATCTTTCATAGGAGCTTCACTTTAAAGTGCATGTGTCCTCTTGTATGTGTATAATGACAGCAACTATATTACACCGTTATGTTATATATCATTTCTTAGAATTACCTGGACTGGTTTGCACCTGCACATGTCAAATTTTGTTCATGACACAACTGCACTTTAGATATACATGCAAATTAATGTATATTTCGTGTGTTTCAAGAGATGTTGTAATACCGATTACACATATAATGAGTAACTAGGGAACGTAATTTTCTTCACAGACAGTTCTCACTGATGACCAGCAGATGGCGGCAACCGGCGTCTGTCGGGAGACATGGCTGCCGCTGTGATCGTAGAAGAAGAATGATTTGACTTCATAGCGCACAAACGCGAACAAAGCGCTTCAAAGTCACACTTTTAAAAGAGATGGTTTGCGTCTCTCATGGAAGATGGACGAGCACTGGAGCAGGATCATAAAGTATATATACAAGTCCAGCGAGAGCATCGCTACCTAGGATTCTAAGCACAAAGAGCATCTGTGCATGTTGGGATTATTAACTAGCGCAAGTACACGCGAGTACTTGGTGAAATGAGAACATCACTTTATATTTATGGAACCACATGCCTTATGCACGTTGTGCTAACCTTTACGGATTGCCGAGAGAAGTTGTGCTGTGGCTGCAGGGACTTAACTTGGCCGCTTATCCCGGGAATGTGCGCAGGTACTCCTGTAGTTACGGTAGTGTCCCTGTTTAGCCCCGCTATGTCATTTCCCCCAATTAAGTCATCATATTTTTTCTTTTATTTTGAGAGTTTTGTTTATTATTTGTAATTAAGTCATTGGTTAAGTAAAATATGTGCAAAAATACAAGTTTCAAATGTTTAAATTACTTTTACTTTGAGAAAACGATACAAAAAATGTATCCCTACGTTATATTTCAGCAGATAGAAGAATAAAACCGTTACTGTAGTTTACTTTAGGTTAAATATATTTATATAAATGTAAAGGTTTTTTTTTTCCTCTACTTTGGGTAGAAAAAAACAAACTTTTTTTACTTTTTATTTTATTGTTCTAATAATATATTGTGTCTATGTTTTTAGGAAACATAAAAAAAAACACGTTTTATTTGTGCAGGCTTTCCCTGATCGTCTGGAATTCCTGTGTTATTCTTGGTGTTATCTTGACCTTTTAAGTATATTTTTATTGAGTATTATTTTGATTGTTTAAGCGCTTTCTGACCCTGGTCTGGAAAAGCGCTCTATAACTATTACTTACTTACATATAGTGTTTCTACACATTTACTGCACATTATTAAGATATAGTTATTGAACAATAATTGTTATTGTTGTAATGTAGGGAAAAGTAATGTATGATATCATTTAGTAAAATGAAACCAACTACCTTTGTTTTAATTGAATTTTAATAGTTTTAAAAACTGGCTGAATAATACTTTTTTTTCTTAATTTGCAGAGATTTTTCTAACGGCTACCTCGTGGCAGAGATACTCTCTTTTTATCACCCCTCTGTCTTCCAAATGTACCAATACAAAAACGAATCGTCGGTTGCTGCCAAACAGTGGAATTGGAATAAGATAAAACAGGTGAATGAATGCTATCAGGAATAAGGGGGGTGCGCTTACTTACTTTGATGTTAATGTTTTGTTTCAGGTTTTAAGAAAGTTAAATCTTTCCTTCATAAAAGAGGTTGTTGAGGGAACAATTCACTGCAAACCTGGAGCAGCTGAACTGATGGTGCAGCAGCTGTATTCTATTTTAACTAAAAACAGGTGAGGAGAGAAACTTATTAAAAGAAAAAAACAATCATTTATTATTAACAAAACAGCAGAGATGTTTGTGATGTGAAGGATGCAATATTTACTTTAACATTTTTGTTGGGGAATGCTGCAGTAAATGTAAATATAGCAAATGACACCAAAATTATCTACAAAAAGCAGATGTTTCAAGTTGGATCTTTGAATAGAGTTCACTGATCAAGCTGTAAAGGCCAGATTATATCACCTGTGTTTGACAAGCAGGAGTTTCACATTTGATTATCTAAAAGATACTAAGTGTATGAAATGTCAGTGTTGCCTTTAGGGATTTAATCTGTGGGGACCAGACACGAGATTTAGTCTTTCCTCGTGTTGCTACAGTGACATTTATACTGCCTACGAAATTACAAGTTTGTTCACTGATAAATATTTATAACAGTGTTGTGTACAATTACGAAATATATAGTAAAATAAATTCTACTTTGTCACATAAGTCTGTTTGGTTTTTATATTATTACAATTGAAAATTGGTGGTTTTAACTTTTTTTTTTTCTCAACTTTAAACATTCGTATAACTGTTGTTCTCAGCACACGTGACGTAATGCGACCTAACCTGGATTTCACGGACCACAAGTACCAAGAAAAGCTGCCGTACGTGGCCAGGTCCACAGCCATCATGGCGGTCAGAAACAATTTGAAAAGTTCGGAAATGTTGGCCCATCCCGACATGTTAATGAATCTGCGGAAGGCTGAGACGATCATCGACAGACACCAGAAAAACAAGGCTGTGGAGAAAGCTCTTTACCCTGGTGAGAATATTACACCACATTCAAGTTCTGTTTAAAGTGAACACCTGAAATAAAAAACAAATGAATCTTGTTTTATAATATGAATCAAGCTATCACTAATATTGGCCAGCATCTTTTATTCTCACTTATGGTTTCAATATAATTTCATATGTATTTTCTGGATTATAATGGGCTTTATTCTCATTTTAAATGGTTTGCATTATTCTAGATTTAATAAATATATACTGTAGCAACACTATCAACCACAAGATTTCAATCTTATTTTAAATTGCACTAAAGGAATCATGTTAAAAAGCAGGTTTATAAATTAAGCCAATAGAGCTTCATCATTAATGGAATTGTGATGATTAAGCTCCTTATTTTCCGCAGTTATTACAGTTAAACACTGGTTAGAAAAAAGTAGAAGGCCTTTATTGTCAAAATACACAAGCACAATGAGATTAGAGATTCTACAAAATGTACGTAAATATATTTTTATCTATCATTTTTTGTTACTAAATGTTAAATTCAGATGATTTTTAATCAACGTTTCTTGTTCTTTTGGCTATAATCATGCAGCACTTATCAGTTTAATTCCTGTGCTGGTGGTTAATAAGTAAGTAAGTAAGTAATTTTTATTTGTATAGCGCTTTTCTAGACCAGGGTCACAAAGCGCTTAAACAATCAAAACAATATTCAAAAAAGTACATATTTTAAAGATCAAGATAAAACTGTTAACACAACAGGAGTTCCAGAAAATCAAGGAAAAGCCTGAACAAATAGAAATGTCTTAAGATGTTTCTTATGTAAAGAAAGTAATTCTTAAACAAAGAGTTTTCTTTTCCCTTCTCTTGCAGAACGCTACAAAATCAAGGCTCATCTTCAAAAGACTATTGTCAAAAGTACTGAGCGGCCCAAACGGGAAGAGAGGCCTCTGGAAAGGATGTCGGTTTACTGCAGCCCACCTAGAGTGGCGAGCCGTTTACCCCTCGCCCCCGAAGAGGTGGACCCTGGTGCGAGGAGACCAAAGTGTCCCAAACGCACGACTCTTGACCACCAAACTTCACCCCTGGCTGGGAAGCTCGGAGCTTCTCCGAAGCCAGAGGAGCCATGTTCCTCGAGTGTGTTCTGGGTTCACCCCGGTGCTGCCTATCAGCTGGACGTGCACATAAAACCTCTCACCACAGGAGTCTGGGAGGATCCTTATCACAAGCCTGAGCCTCCGAGAGTAACAGCTTTTGATGTGAAAGAGAAGCAGCTGTACACCAAGCTTCTTCTTCAACACAATGCGCCTGGTCAGTGCTGCGTCACTAGGTGGCACCATCTCCCCACCTTATCCACACCGGACCATTCAGCCAGACAGTCCTTCACAGTGTGTCTTCCAAGAAATCACCAGCCGTCTGCAAAATGCTAAAACCCAGAGCCATGATTTTGATCTGAGACTTTCGGGGGGCGAGGCTTGAGACTATATTCGGTACACAAACGACTTCTTTCATGATAGAAGATTAGAGGAACGAATGGTGCTGTTGAAGGAAGACTGATGGTGACGCCTGCATCTGGATAAAGGACACTTTAGCAGTCATTGGTGTATCCCAGAGCAGTTTTTCTTATCGAGAACCAAATGTCTTCGAGCCCAAATAGCTCAAATCTTGACGGAAATGTTACTTATGATGGTCACCAGGAAAAAGAAGATTTGCCCAAAGGCACCTTGGCACATTGTCAAAAGCCATGAGGCATCAAACCAGTGACATTTTCTTGCAATTTAGCCTTTAAACTTTCAGTTACATGCTGCCCTCCTTCGTGTATAAAGCTGATTCTTCTTCTCTATTTAGAGTATATATCATTGAAAATATATATTTGTAAGTTATATGGTGGAGAGATGCTTAAGATGCACAGTGATAATTTAATTTTGTTCAGTTAAATAATGTTTAACAAGTTATGCATGGTTCATGTCCTCTTTATCCTTCCTGCTTTTCATTTTTGGTATAAAAAAATCTATCCATCTGTGAGTTCAAGTGTGTAAAAACTAACAATCAATAGATTATCGAGTTAATATGATTATTCTGTTTCACAAAATTAGAAGTTTAAAAAGTAGCCAAAATAAAATTGCCATCAATGAGCAACAGGATATTAAACATGTTCTCCTCATTTTATTCTAACGTCTCATATAATCTGGACCATATTGTAAGTAAGTAAGTAAGTAAGTATATTTATTTATATAGCGCTTTTCGAGACCAGGGTCACAAAGCGCTTAAACAATCAAAACAATACTCAAAAAAGTACATACTTTAAAGATCAAGATAATACTGAGAACAACACAGGAGTTCCAGAGAATCAAGGAAAAGCCTGAACAAATAGAAACTTCTTAAGATGTTTCTTAAAGGAGTCAGTAGATCCATCAAGCGCAAAGAGAGAGGAAGATCGTTCCAAAGCTTAGGAGCAACAGCCTGAAAAGATTTCTCTCCTCTGGTCCTGAACCTGAACTGTGTGCGTGGAACCATCAGTAGATTCTGATCCACAGACCTCAGAGCCCGAGCTGGGGTGTAAGGCTGGATCAGATCAGTGATGTAAGGAGGAGCCTGACCATGAATAGATCTGAAAGTAAGAACCAGAATTTTAAAGTTGATCCTGAAAGAAACTGGAAGCCAGTGAAGAGTTTTAAGGATCGGAGAAATGTGAGTTCTTCTACTTTAGCAGGTCAGAATTCTGGCTGCAGAGTTCTGAATCAACTGCAGGCAAGACAGCTCCTTCTTGTTAAGACAAGAAAACAAACTGTTACAATAGTCCAGACGAGAAGAAACAAACGCATGGATTACAAGCTCCAGATCATGTTGTGACAACATTTTCCTAAGTTTAGAGATTTTTCTCAGTTGAAGGAAACAGTTTCTGGTCAGTTTTCTGCAGTGTCGAACAAGAGACATGTCTTTATCAAATACAACACCCAGGTTTCTCAGGCTCAGTTTGACAGACTGACCTAAGTCACCCAAGTACTGACTCAACCCTGGAACCTTATCATCAGGAGCAATCACCAGTGTTTTAGTTTTGTCCACATTTAGCTGTAGAGTGTTTTCACTCAGCCATTGTTTGATTTCTAGCAAACAATTGACTAAGCTGTTCAGCCTCTGGGGCTCAGTTGGGTCAAAAGAGCAGTAGAGCTGGATGTCATCAGCAAAAATGTGATGACACGCCTCTGAGACCTAACTTTCAAAGGCTTAGGTTCAGGGATGAAGTCCAGGTTAAACAAGACAAGAGAATGATCACTCAGATGGACATCATGTACAGTTACATTAGAAATGTCCAGGCCAAGAGTAAAAACGAAGTCTAAAATGTGGCCTTTTTGATGAGTGGGTTCAGAAACATGTTGCTCAAAATTAAAGACTTCTGTTAAAGTTAAAAGTTCTTTAGCAGAACAAGATGTGACGTCATCAACATGAAGATTCAAGTCTCCAAGAATAAGAACAGATTCCATTTGAATAATGGAAGATAAGAAGTCACTAAAGTCTTTCAAGAACACCGCCGCAGGACCAGGCGGACGGTAGATTGACACACAATAGAACCAACCAAGATCATCTGAGACTCAAAAGAAGTGAATTCCTGTGTCTGAATCACTTTGCAAGAACAACTCTCCCTAAAAACAGTAGCAAGACCTCCTCCATGACCAGAGAGGCGAGGCTTCCCCAGGACAGCGCTCCCTACTGGACAGAGTTCGTTCAGATGAATAAACTCTTCCTCTCTCTGCCAAGTCTCAGAAAGGCATAATAAATCCAAATTAACTCTTGTGAAAAGATCATTAAGAATAAAGGATTTATTAGTAATGGAGCGAACATTTAGAAGTCCTACATTCAGCACCGATGACGTCACTGACGACGCCGCGTCACTGACAGGCGCGCAGAGCGGGATCTTTTGAAGCGAACAGCGGTCACGTGGGTACCAGCTGTCACTGAAGTTCAACTCGGTAGTAAAAGCCGAATTAAAGAAAGGAAATGAAAAAATCTTACCACCTTTTGTTGAGGTCTGGACAGACGGCAGCGCTGATGTGTCGTCATGCTCTTCCGCGAAAGGAATGTCGATCAAACATCGATGACGTCCGATGACGTCAGAGTTGTTCCGAGCAATCGCGATTGCGCGTCTCATCCTGACCTGTACTCCAGGCCGACTCGATCACTTGCGGAAATCGCCCGGTACCCGAGAGATCAAACGATATTCCACAGAGTCCGAGTCGATGAGAAGCGGAGCCGGAAACACGTTCACCGAACGTTGGAAACGGTCGCAATTATAATCCTCCATCGCGATCATAGATCATAGATGCTTGAGACATATCTTTAGTGATATGAGCATAATATCCGGACAAGTAGTCGTTAAAACGACTGTTTTTGGCAATTATTGCAGGAGCTTACGTTCAAGCAGCCGATCAAAGGCTCACCGGAAGCGTTGTCTCAAGTAAAGTGACAACCAATATTATATATCTAAGTGTTCTACTGTTAGCCTGAAAGACAATGTTAATAAATTGTTTATGATAATTTTTTTATAAGGTAAAATCATGATTATGACATGATTATTATCATGGGATTTCTTCTCATCGCCCCTGAAGGCGGAGGGTGATCCGTCAAGTGTGTCCCACTTCTCAACCTATGTAGCTGGGATTGCCTTAAGCCATTTGTGATCTAGAGAAGTGGAAATCAGCAAAAACGATTGAGAGGAGATTTCAGAAAAATAAAGCAAAACTTCAGTGGTTCATAAGTTTGCTTTGTACTTATCATGCGTAAAGATGTCTTGTTTTTTTAGTGGTACTTAAGTGTTTCTCAGTTACTGTTCCTCATGCCACACAATGATGTTGGATGGCGAACAAGAACCTTAAGAGAATCCCAGAAAATCCTGCAAATGTTTTAAGTCGTAAAACAGGCAGCAATACATACAATTGTAAAAAGAAATTCAACCAGTGTCAGAATTATGTAACTCCAATTTAGTGTCTCTTTGATGCAATGTACATTTTTAGGTTAGGTTAGGTTAGGTAGAACTTTATTGATTCCTCAGAAGGTCTCCTTCGGGAAATTGTTTTTTTTCCAAATTAGCCTCAGCAAATACAGCAATTTTTTATAAAAAATAATCAAAATAAAATAAGATCAAGAACAAAGAGAAATAAAGAGAAAGAACAAGATGATACAATCTTCAGTCCAATTTACTGTCCAGCCACACACCAAGATACTTATAGTTGTCAACTATCTCCACCTTGTCGCCTCTGATGGACACTTGAGCTGGCTTTGTCCTGGACCTCCCGAAGTCCAAGACCAGCTCCTTGGTCTTTGAGGTGTTCAGCTGCAAGTGGTTCCTCTCACTCCAGTCCACAAAGTCACGTATCAGACTCCTGTACTCGTCTTCGCTGTTGTCCCTGATGCATCCAACAATGGCAGTGTCGTCAGCATACTTCTGGACGAGACTCAGCTCTGAGTTGTAGCAGAAGTCTGAAGTGTAGATGGTGAAGAGGAGAGGGGCCAGTACTGTCCCCTGAGGTGCTCCTGTACTGCACACCACAGTGTCAGACGTGATGTCCTTCAGCCTGACATACTGTGGTAAATCAGTTAGATAATCCGAGATCCAGGAGACCAGACCAGGGTCCACATGCATCTGTGTCAATTTGTCCTACAGCAGAATGGGCTGGATAGTGTTGAAGGCACTAGAAAAGTCCAGGAACAGGATCCTGACTGAACCGTTTCCTTTATCCAGGTGGGAGTAGGTCCGATGCAGGATGTGAAGGATGGCATCTTCCACACCAACTGCTGGCCGGTAGGCAAACTGCAGGGGGTTTGCGCGTGCTGGACTTCTGGCCTGAGGTGTTTTAGGACCAGCCGCTCCAGTGTCTTCATCAGCTGCGAAGTCAGTGCCACCGGTCTGTAATCGTTTGGCTCGCTCGGCCGGATCTTTTTCAGTACTGGAACGATACAGGAAGTCTTCCACAGGGTTCGGCACTTTCCCCAGCCGTAGACTGAGGTTGAAGATATGCTGGAGTGGCTCAGCTAGTTCAGCAGCGTAGGTCTTTAACAGTCGAGCAGACACCTTATCAGGACCAGCAGCCTTCACTGGACGAATCCTCTGAAGTACATTGTGTACCTGGAGTGAGGTGAAGCTGGGAAGTGGTTGTGTGGAGCGGAGGGGGGCACAAGAAGGTTGGGCAGGTCCTGAAGCGGGCAGCAGTGAGGGTGAGGTGACCTGCTCAAACCTGTTGAAAAAGTTTTTTAGTCCATTTGCCTCCTCCACCGTGTCCACTGCAGTCAGAGAGGCCTTGGTCTTGTGTCCAGTGATGGTTTTAACACCATCCCAGACCTCTCTTATTTTTTCCCCACTCAGCTTCTCCTCCAACCACCTCCTGTAGGTGTCATTTGCCTCCCTCAAGCATCGCTTCACCTCCTGCTGTGCTGATCTCATGGCGTCCCTATTTTTACAGAACAAGATAAAGGCACTTATTGAGTCAGTTTGAGAACTTCATATCAAAACTCTGTCTCTGACCTGTGGTCACTCAGAGACTCTCTGATGGGAGCGATCGGAAAAGTTATGCGGTGAGGAATATCGTTAAAATAAAAACTTGTTTCCAGGGTATGTTTTTTTAATGAAGTCATCTGTTCAGAAACATCAATGACAACAACATTAAAATGACCTTGACAAAAAAAGCGGATGGATGGATGGATGGACGGGAGGATAGACTGACTTGCTTTCAAGAACAAAGGGCAAACAAAAAACAAAGTAATTAATTAAAAAGGAAATAGAGAGCACGTTTTTTCAGTCTTTGTATTACTGAAGTTAATAAAAATCTTAAAATTAAATGACTATGTGGGTCTTTTATTTTGATTTATTTGATTTTTATTTTATGTCTGATTGGTCAATGCTTAATACACGACACTATTAAGAGTCCATCAAACAAGAGATTCACAATTAGACGTAGTTTCCTCTCAATTTTATTAAAACATATTCACACAAAAAATATTAAATAAATTAATCTTCTGTTTTGATATAATATATCGATTATTTATATATTGATCATTTTTATATAAGATTTTTCATTATTTTCCTATTTTCCTCAATTGGTTTTTGATGTTTTTATTTCATTAATTATTAATGGTTTAAGAATCTGATTTATTTTTAAAGCCATACATATTTAAAGGCACTCTTTCTCAACCTTTTTCATTCTACTGCCCTTCTTTTAAGGGCATGGTTGTCGATACCAGGCTACTCCAGTAGTTGGTGCTGTTATTTTTATGCTAGGATAGTTTCCACAATCTTAATAGTGAACGTTGTCAACTTAAAAGGAATCCAGAATATTTCAACATAGAGCTCAAAGAGTAAATGACAACCCGCAGCCGTGCCTGCACCATCCATGCACTTTGCAAAATTCATTTAGGCCTATGTTTTTGGAGTTTATTTTTGGAGCACATGATTTATTTACTTTCTATCTGATGCACTTGGATTGAGATCTCAGCTGGGCCCAAATCTCTCAGCACTCGTTGATGTTCCCGATGAGGCACAATTGAGCTGTGAGAGGAGTTTAAAAAAAACTGGATGACAGGAGAGTTTCTGGATGACTGCCTGACTTGTCACACGGTCTAAAAGCCAAGAGAAAAAGAGAGGGTGATGGAACCATCCTGCAGTGATACAATCACAGCAAAGTTTTTTGTATTAATATACAACACAAACTGGAGGCATATAAGCAGGTCACGGGTGTGAGGACAAACAAAGCTCTTTGCAGATGACAACCTCATATACCATAATCATTATGTGTACAAGTATTTCAGTTGGTATGTCATTCTTTCTTTCTGTTAGTGTGAAAACAACCCCGAAAATTAAAGATGCTTGAAGTAAATATTTTGAACGATGAAATTCCATTTGTCCTATTTTCGCCACATACTGTATAAGGTTAATGTGCTGTCTTAGGTGCTTCAACTTCTGGCTGTGTGAAACACATTCAATTTAGTCTCTGATGGCACAATTATTATTATTTTACTTTCATATAAATCTTTCTTTGATTTTATCCATTTTGAAAATATAAGTAAGTAAGTCACTTTTATTTATATAGCGCTTTTCCTGACCAGGGTCACAACGCACTTAAACAATCAAAACAATATTCAATAAAGTATATACTTTAAAGGGCAAGATAAAAATGATAACACAACAGGAGTTCCAGAAAATCAAGGAAAAGACTGAACTAATAAAAACTTCTTAAGATGTTTCTTGAAGGAGTCAGTAGACTCCATCAAACACAAAGAGAGATGAAGATCGTTCCAAAGCTTAGGAGCAACAGCCTGAAAAGATTTCTCTCCTCTGGTCCTGAACCGTGTGCGAGGAACCATCAGTAGATTCTGATCCACAGACCTCAGAGCCCGAGCTGGGGTGTAAGGCTGGATCAGATCAGTGATGTAAGGAGAAGCCTGACCATGAATAGCTCTGAAAGTAAGAACCAGAATTTTAAAGTTGATCCTGAAAGAAACTGGAAGCCAGTGAAGAGTTTTAAGGATCTGAGAAATGTGAGTTCTTCTACTAGAGCAGGTCAGAATTCTCGTTGCAGAGTTCTGAATCAACTGTTCTTCTTTTATTCTAAATGTACTTCATCTTCAAAGTTAAAATTGAATGAACAAATTGTACTGACTATAAATAATTGAACGTTGTAACGTCATAATGGCCTTCGCTCTCGTAACCTCTCGTTCACAGAGATTTCAGACGGTGGAGAACTTTATAAAGTAATAACTTTAAAACAAGGTCATGATGAGGGACTTCCTGCATCTTGGAGTGTAAGACTTTTTTTTAAACATGTTACTAAGTAAGGAAAGTTGGGTTTTCACATATGCTGCCTTTGCAGTTGCTTTTCAAATATCTAGATACGACTTTGAGGCTTATTATTGATGGATTCAGCTGCAATATGGACATCAATAGCTCAAATATTTGCACAGGTTTAACTACAAGTGGTTGAGCTAATACTTTACAACTTTAGTATATTATATTTAACCGAATCAAATTGTTAGATTTAAAGTAGAAAATTGTATTGTTGCCCTCTGAGAACAAGAGACACATTCACTGTGTGTTGTGTGTGTTTTCTGTGTAAAAAGATGCAAACTGCGCTGCACTGATAACATACAGCTCCATCCAAAATGATGTTGGACTATGTCTGAGCAGCTTGCCTTGTTTCCATGGCAGTCATTTGTTGGCAAAGACTTCCCCTTCCTCTCTCAGTGGAGCCGTAAAACCTGACCTCCTTAATCTTTCTGTGGCTTTTCATTTTCCTCAGCGCGACTGGGCGTGACGACACACCAGTGCTCGGAACCTTCTCGCCTGTTGCTTTCTGCAGACTGATAAGCAATTGAATTGAGATGCTGGTTATTGTTGCATGAATAAGAGTTTTTCTGTGTAATGTTCTACTGCGATGTGTTCTTAGTTTGATGATGAATCAACTTTCATTATTAAAGAAAAAATGGGTTAAAAATAACAAAAAAGTACCAAAAGAAGTTCCAAAGTGATCTATGTAACTTCAACAGGTTTTCATACTTGGCCTAGTTGCTATGGCAACTAACAAGCCCACACTGAAGCCGGTAGACAATAATAAGCTTACAACGAGCTTCTTTAGCTCCCACTGCCGGCTCGAGAGCGAAGGCAGGATTTAAAATAGCATTCTCACCAAAAAAAACCACCCACTTGAAAAGGAACGTGAACCCAAGGAGGTCGTGAGCTCAGTGTGGTCGGGAGCTAAACACTGATATGGTTTGCAGTGTCAGGCCGATGAAGCTCAAATGCCCTGAGAAAGTGTTTCACCATCTGCTGATTTTTCCTACCGTGGTACCCACAGTGTGAAAGGGAGCGGCAGCGAAGGATGCAGCAGAGTAGGGGGAGGGGAGCTGACGGGCTTGTTGGAAGCACAGACAGGAACATGACTAGCCAGGGGGGTTATTGTGAGGCTTTAGAAGCCAAGGATTCCCCCGGCCCTCCCCCCACTTACCCCAGCGACAATCTCCCACCTCCATAAAGGAAGCCATGGAAAGCTAGTGTGCGACCATATTATCCAGGCCAAGGGAGGGGGGCAGGGGGCTTCTCTCTGTGTCTTATACGTGCGACAAGTCAAGTGCATGTGTGCTATTCATATCCTTATGCACGGTCCGGTCTCAGGCCTTAAGAGCACAGCAAATACGGCATTTCAAGCAAAGACTGCACTCTTTTTAAAAGTATATATATATATATTTTTTAATAATAAGATTACTTTTCAGTAATGCTGTTTATGTCTCCATGGGCGTGGCATTCACATTTCAGTAAAGCACGGCATTGTTCAATATGGAAATGACAGCAGAAGTAACTGCAGTTTCTCTGGTCTTTGAGAACTTTCCTGATGGTTTCCCGAAATACATTTTTAAGTTTTTGTCCATGTAGCGGTTAACCAATCCCAGAACATCATACCCACTGAAGTGTTACAACAATGTACCTTGGTGCACCTGTGGATGAACAGGTGACTTGTTTTTCGACACGTGTTTTTGGAAAAAATTAGAGGTCCAAAACCTTAGCTTCAATCCTTATCGTCATTATTTTATTTTCCAATTGTCCTAAAATAAAATACTCTCCAATGACCAACAGATAAAACCTCCAAGTTGTCACAGCCACGTTAAAAAATGTGTCACAAACACACACATCTTGTGCTCATCGCCACTCCTCTAGACCTACAAACCTCAACAAAACTGATTTCAATCAACCAAGAAAATAACCCTCTAACATAATTACTGTTTTGCCTTTAAATCTCACATTGAATAATGGAGCAGTTTAGTTCAATGTAATAGTTCACACAAACTTTACTCATTTTCCAATCACCCTTATGTCATTTTCAGAGTAATCTGTTCCTTTTTAGAGTTACAAACAAAAATGTGTCTTCATTCTAATGAAATGTTCACTGGGCACCAGTCCCTTCATTAAAATGGAGTACTAGTATATCACCAGTTAGTGAACATCTGCCATAAACGAGCGTAAAAAAATATAGACCTATTTTCTGGAAAAATTATTCTCTTTGGGGGCGTCAATACAAAATGAACATTGCAGACAAGATAATGGAGGTATTTAAGCATCTTTGAGGAATTGTATCCCTGGGTGCCAGTCACATCATTAAAATAGATATACATTTACAATAATAATTACTCTGAAAATAATACCAACCCTTAGTCGACATAAGAGTGAGTAGAAAATGTGTGACATTTACATTTTTTCTGAACTAACCCTTAAACACATGGCTGCCTTCTGGATTAACAATCAATTATTAATGTGTGTCCCAACAGAGCACTGGTGCCCACAGTCCAAGCAAAAATGCCTAGACTTCCCTCAACCTCTACTAGTTTCTCTTGTTGAATACAGCCACATTCCCTGGCTTAATGTGAGAAACGATCACTCCATTGGCCTCTAACTGACAACCATCAGTTGTACGTACATGCCCAGAACAAGCGACCTCAAGTTGTCATGCCTGAGCCGCCTTAACTGCCTTTCTCTTGATACAAGATTAGAGTCGTCATGACAGGTAGAACTGTATTGATTTGTCTGTCCATCTCAGGCCCCAGCTGTCCCACATGAACAGGATTCAAAGACCTACTGGGATCTACCTCAATAACTGAGAAAGGGCATTCCACCTTGTTACAACTCAGATTGGCAGGAGGAGCAGGTCTTCATTGTCAAAGTTCACCGCTTTGAACCAGTGTTTGATGCACTAGCTGAAAAAAAATAAGCCAATAAATCAAGATCCTTTGTCACATACTCAGAATCTTGTTTTTGCATTATCTACATTCATTGTAGAATAGATTGGATTCCACTGGGATTTCCACAGTTCATTATGCAAGGCAAACACAACTGTTTGGCACAGGTGGTTAGACCAGTGTGCAATATGTCATACACTTATTTATTCATCCCATTTGCAATCTTAAAGAGACATCAACATTAATATTGCATTATATTGAAAAACATTATCATAATTACTTTGATTACAGATTAAGTTTAGGACCACATGGATCTGTCCACCGTCATTTATTATTCACCTTCCACTTGAATCAATGTCAGCCTGCATAACAAACAGAAGGAGATTTGTTTTGACTGCTGACCAGTTCGGTGCTGCTGCTGGGCTCAGTTCCCCCTCCGGGCTCGTTAAAGATTCATCTGGTCCACCTGACCGTTCATCCATCCACCCATCTGTCCACGCGTGATGTCAAATTTTGTTTATCAAGATCTCACAGCGGACCTCTTGAATGATTACCCTCCCGCCGCCCCCCACCAGTCCAGCGATCAATCTCTCTCTGTATCACATCACTGTGAACATGAGGTCTCAGCTATTTGTCAGTTTATCCAACCAAGGTAAGTATTGATCCGGGACCACATGAGATTACAATCTGATTTTTGATAATGTTGCCGCGTGTATTGGGTTTCACAACCAATTCATTGCCGGCTTAAAAAGGTCTAATAATGGAAGACAGGGGTTGTTTGAGGAGCAAAAATCAAACAAAATAAGAAAATATTGAAATGTGTAGCTCTAAAGTGGATTTAATTTGACTGAATTTCGACACTTCCAGTGTTCCATAAACCTTTAATCCTAATGGTCTTTGGTTTATTCCATTCACAGGTTCACCTGCTGCTTAGGGTTATTTGATTATTTGGTGTAGCATATGTCTCATCTCTTTTTAGAAAGCCAATTACGAGAGGATACTAATCTAAAAGAAAGCAATACAAGGCAGGCATGTAGCATTCTGAATCAAACTTCAAAAATAATGTAATATTTGTGGAATACAGACAATATCTCTATCATTCAAGAGCCTCCAAAAGAGGGAAGTTACTAGCCGAACAATAAACTGTGTGAATGAAGATACTAACTATAAAAACACTTTATTCTACATTTTAATTTTAAGATGCTAATTTACCCTTTAATAAGCAAGAAGCCTGTACTGTTTATAAGCAATAAAAAATAAAATAAATTACATTTTTTTTACCACAAGACCACCTTTTTTATTGAAGCACCCACATCCATTTGTTTTCAACAATTTCCTTGACATAGTCAATTTTCTGATTCATTTTTTACATTCATAATCTCTATTGCTGTCTGAAGAGCAGCCTGTTGAACAGCATGGTCTTAGGGGTTATACGATCAACATGAATCTTTGGTTTTAGTTTTTGGTGAAAGTGGTGAACTAGTGTCAAAGAGGTTTTTTTTTAATTGCTCCATGGGAGTTGTGGATTTCTTATATTCTTGGTAGGTATGTAGGTAGAACTTTATTGATCCCTCAGGAGGTCTCCTTCAGGAAATTGTTTTTTTCCAATTAGCCACAGCAAATACAGCAATTTTTCATAATAATGAAATCAAAATAAGATAAGAACAAGAACAAAGAGAAATAAAGAGAAAGAACAAGATGATAACACCCTGATAAAATGTCCTTCCATGTCTAATGACATTTTCTCTGAAGCTCCTGCTCTTTTCCTAAGCAAGAAACATTGATCAAGCCACTTGAGAAAATCAATCAAAAGGGTAAAAAAAACATTTTATTTGATTCATTTATTTCATAATCTTTTCTGTAAATTATGTATCACAAACGTGGTAGAGCAATTAGAATAAAGGTTTATCATGATGTTGTTTATTTGTTTGGTTTTAGCTCAAACTGAAGCCGTGCTGCTTTATTTCCAAACCCTTACATTGGACAGTGGCTTACATGTTCATACATGAACATGATGGGAATTCAATGGCACCTCCGCTGGGATAATTGAATCTGTATGACTAATAAGATTAGGAGAATCCCATTTGGAAATCAGATGCCCCCCCACCATCCCCCCGATTTAAGGAGCGGTTGAGTTAGTGCAGCAGACAAACGGTTTCGGAGACGGGCTTAACCATTTTCCCAGAGTTAGGGGTGTTTGGGTGAACTTCGCTTATGAGGACCCCCGGCTATAATCTGCCACTGTCAGAGTGTCTAGTCTAAATACATTCAACCCCCCCTCCCGCTTCCACCACACATGCGCCTTCCTGCTCACCACTGGGACCACCCTCTGCTCCGTGCACAGCCCCCTGCTCCCCCCCTCATCCTGATCCTTCTCCACTAGGGACCAAAGGAGGTTTTCAGCACTTGCCACGGCAGTTTGCAAATGGACAGCACCACAAAGGCTCAGTGATTCCTCACATCGGCTGCTCGCTTGACAGTGAACACAGCTGACAGCCAATCTCGGAGCTCAGTCGGGACCTCGCTGAGAAAAGCAGCCTTTTGTGGACTATCTACTTATAATAATTAAGATTGTCAACCAGAAACCCAGCGGGGGTATATTCAGTACATCTTCACTACAACTGAAACATCAGTGAAAATGGAAGAAGACATGGATGAAGGGCAGACCCAAAAAGGTAAGAAATCATACATTTGTGATTTGGGTGCAGCTACACCATGTTAGCATTATTCCGTATTCGGGGAGCAGCTGTTGGCATTCATTCCTTTGTCCATTGAGTGTCAACACGCCACTGAGGAGGTCGGTTGTTTTGGGGAGTCTGAGGGGTATGAACTGGTTCCAGGGGAAACTGGAGCGTCTTTGTGTGCTTGAAGAGGTTTTCATGCTCATTACAATAGCCGAAAGAAAGACATGAATAAGTGTAAAATGAAGAGGGTTGAGACCCTGTCTCAGCCTTTGTTTGCAAATATTGCTGCGATGCACAGTGACAGGTCTCGAGACAACCCAATAGATCTTTCAGTTTTGGGGGTATTTTTTGTTTTTTAAATACCAACAAAGTATTTGGTTTAATTATTACATTCTGAACAGTGTAGCTGTGTCATACTGATTTTCAAAGAACACACACACCCCACTTTTGATGCGACAAGTTTAGATTTGTTTCGCACCCCTCTTACATCGATCAAGCGAACATGTACAGAAACACAATGGTTGCCATGACAGCAGTCAAGTACAGGCATTAAGTATTACTAACTTCTGCTGCTGACATTCGGGCAACACTTCAGTCGAACCCAAACATCCTTCAGCTCAGAAGGCAACAGATAATTGGAAGCCCCCCCTTTTTTTTTAATATGCAGCGACAAAATCATGATTCCCATCCTCTTGGTCGCCATTTGTAGGTGTGTTCTCCGGCTCCTCCGGACTGAAAAGACGAAATCTATTAGCCTCCACCACTAAGACAAATGCTCATCCAACCACAAGGAGCAGCCATGCAAACTGTGCATGCAACTCTGAAAGTCAATGTCCATTACGTTGCGCAAACGTAGGTATATAAAAAGACACTTGCATTACGTAATGCATTTTCATGTGGATGCCGGCCCAAACTGGCTCTCTGGTGAACATTTCGCTTCAGAGTGACTCTAATAAATTGAGTTAAACTTGGTGGATTTGCTGGATGTTTTGGGTAAATATATGTCATAGATTCTAGCAGAAGGATCACTTATTTGTTTGTTCTTTTGTGTATTCCAGTGTAATATGGCAGTATTTTTCTTATTACAATAACTTGGTGGGAAATAGTAAGCAAACAATTGAGGTAAAAAATATGCTTTTTGGGGTTTTTAACCTGTTTCTATGGCATTAAGAACAAAATCCTAGTTGGTGCCTTTTTACTGGTTATTGGCACTGCATCCCAATTTTAAAGGACAATTACAGTCACTTTTCCCAGCTATTTGTCTAAATAAAATCTAAAAAGTGACAGCTGGATGAAGAGCTTCAGGCGACAGGCTTCACGCCTCTAACTCAGTGAGGTTAATAAGATTCCTAGCTAGCCTGCAGACTTACGATGTGTAATGCACAGCACTGTCGCCCACAGCACATTTACTGAAGGAGCTCTTTATTGAGGTGACAAGTTTTGCCTTACAGCCTCCAGTATGAGGGTCCATATAGAATTTATGATTTATGTACCCAAAATCCCTTTCAAAATATCGTTTTCTTAAGTAATTAAAGTTACTTCAAACAGTGGCATTTTTTTTCTTTGTGGTGCTCTCACCAAAACATGAATTCAAATTTTCATAAGAAAAAGAAATTATCTGTTAAGATTTAAAGCTTATTTGGATGAGGCACTTACATGAGTTTCTTTTATTAAAGCTCTAGTATGTAAGATTGCAAATTGTGTTTCTCTGCAACTGCACTGTATGCTCTAAATTACTGACATTTTTAAACCTCAGATATAAGCAGAAGTTTGATAGTTATGATCAGTTGTAGAGTAGAATGCTCTTAAAACATTGATTTTACTAAGTGAAAGAGCTGATGAGAGGAAGAGGTAAGAGAGAGAGGGAGTGAGTCAGATCTCTGTTATTTTTCAAACAACTTGAAGATGTTTTATTTTCTTCTCAAGCTTTTTGAGCTGCTAACCATTTTCTGTCATGTTGTGTAATAATGTTTGTAGTAAGATGTTTGGAAATATCTTCTTGAATAACTGTGAATGTATCTTTCATTATAAAAACAAATACTTATTTGAGGTTGTACTGTAGTTACTGGCCAAGGTAACAGGAGCTTAAGTGCCTTTTGTAAGTAAGTAAGTAAGTAAAGGTTATTTGTAAAGCGCCTTTCGAGACCATGGCCACAAAGTTCTTTAACAATCAAAAACAATACACAGTTAAAATATATGCTTTAAAAGGCCAAGACACATAAGACAAACAAAGGAGTCCCAGAAAATCAGGGAAAACCGGCACAAATAAGAAAGTCTTAAGATGTTTCTTGAAGGAGTCAGTAGATCATCAAACACAGAGAGAGAGGAAGATCGTTCCAAAGCTTAGGAGCAACAGCCTGGAAGGATTTCTCTCCTCTGGTCCTGAATCGTGTGCGTAGAACCATCAGTAGATTCTGATCCACAGACCTCAGAGCCCGAGCTGGGGTGTAAGGCTGGATCAGATCACTGATTTAAGGAGTAGCCTGACCATGAATAGTTCTTGAAATTTTAATTTTAAAATTGATTCTGAAAGAAACTGGCAGCCAGTGAATAGTTTTAAGGATCGGAGAAATGTGAGTTCTTCCACTAGAGCAGGTCAGAATTCTCGCTGCAGAGTTTTGTATTAACTGCAGGCGAGACAGCTCCTTCTTGTTTAGACACGAAAATAAACTATTATGTAATGATAATGCTATTTCAGCAGTGAGTACTTTACAAAGTTAAAAATACGCCAATTTTCTAACATCTGTTTCTTCATAGAAGCCTGGGTTGGTCTAATAAAACAAGAGTCTCAGTAACCCTGTTACTTCTATTACAAATTAATCCAAAATATATTGAATTTATTTTAAATAAAAATCACAGGACTCTTTAAAAGCAAAAAGCTGTAGCACTATTAGCAGATAATTATTTTTTATTAAGCTTAAGTTATTTTAAATAATGCAGTAAAATCCCTCATAATATCTAGCTTGTACTGTAACTTGTTTATGTGTCTTTGCTAAGTATCACGTCTTAAACGGCATTAAGCCTCTTAATAAGCTCATAACACAATATCAGTGAAATAGTGTATTGGTTAATCAGGCGTGTCGCAACATACGGCTCAGGTCGGAGCAGAGCGACATGGCTGACTGATCAATCCTCTCAGAGAGTTTCCTCTGCCAGCAACTGCTCTGATCGAGCATGATGAGCATTAATGTCACCCCGTTGGATTTAGCTGCACGTCACTTTGATTTCCGCTTCAAGTCCTGTGAAATTACATAACTGTTGCTGGGAGAACTTGCTTCCTCACACGACAGGAGCGAGGCTGGAAGGCTGAAATCACAGTCAGGAGATTTAAGGATATAAAAGAGTAAAATCTCAAGAGATTGCATGCATTCGGCCCCCGGGCCTGTAGGAAGATTATTCAATTTATTTGATTTAAAACATGCAGAACATTTGATAACTCTTTTAGGAGCTATCTTGCACGGGACATAATTCTTTCGAGCTAAACTCGTAAAATAATAAATAAAATATATTTAATGCTGTGACTGTTGTACGGGCCGTCAAGCCAAATTAAGGAAGGAAGAAATAAATAATTTAATATGACGGGAAAACGAAGAAAAAAATTAATGCAAAGGGAATTCTAAAATAATAATAAATCTTGATTTAATTGTATATAATTTAAATATTCTACATTGTTTAATATATTTTACAATTTATAATACAAATACAAATCAAAATTAAGAAAACAAAATTATGCTTTAAAATAAATAGTCTATTACCTTTTATATAGATTTAGTTAAAAAATATGATAATAAAGCACTAAGAATAAAATATAAAACCAATAAACATTAGAGGGATAAATAAAAGGAAGAAAAATGGTTTTCAAAAAAAGATAAAATGAAATGTAGTTAAAATAATATTAAATCTGTTAGATAGCATTGAAAACTGTTCTACATGGTCAGTTTCATAGTATTATTTTGACCTCCTGCAGGACATAGATGGAATAAGAGGGTCCAGGTCCAAACAGTGAACACGGAAAATCTGAAAATAAATACAATTCTTTAGCCTAATTTAACTTTATTATTGACCTGACAATGTTGACTCTAGTTTTCATTTACAAATGAAGATTTATACAATATTTTATATCCTGAACTCAACTTTTGGATCGTGTCCCTCATCAACCCGGGTAATTTAGCATCCATCACTACAGACGTTGTGTGTCACGAGTGCAGCCACCAGGCGCTAATACCCGTCTGTCATTCTCTCGCGCGGCGGCAAATCTCTGATTATGAGTCAGATGCACCAGGTGGGTGCCGTGCACTTCAGCTGTTAGACCAACGTGTCTCCAGAGAGCCTGCACACAGCAGGACCAGCCCTCCACAACGGACAAACTTGATAGTAGTAAAGTAAACACCATGTTTTGGGGCTTGTTTGTGGAGCTGATTTATAAATAATCAAATAGATCTAGAAACACATACGTGTTGTATGATTGTTGTAGGATAGCCTGGCTCTCATCAGCATTGGTAGGAAATGTTCCTTTTTTTAAAATATCATGCATGAATGATGTTACAGTGAAATGAATAACTACCTCAGCAGCAGAAGCAGTTCGGCTCAGCACTGTATCCATGGCAGTGACCTCTGGAGATCCTGGATACGTAATGCATTTTCTTTCTGTGAGCTGCCGAGCTCACTCTTGAAGTGAAATGGAAGTTCAAAGGGAGGAAGAAGGGACGGCGAAGAGAAGTTCTGAAAGACAGAGTGATCCATGCGTCTCTTATTCATCTTACATCAAGATTTGTTTTTATCATACATTTTTTATTTAGCCTTTTTAGGCACTTTAATCTCCAACAAGCCTAAAATAGTTGGACCTTTTACTCTTAAAAATATTTGGCTTGTTTTCAGTGGTGGATCAGAGAAATAACAACCATTCTATGACCCAACTTTTAACAAGCGGTTTTCCAAAACATGATCTCAGAGTGGCAGGACAGGCCCACTCGACCTGGAGTTGTATTTCCAGTTATCTGCCTCAGAATGTTTTCTAACCCAAATTTCCGCAGCCCAGAAGAGGTCGAGGGAGTTCCAGCAATTGTTCTACTCAGTGTTGATACAAAGCAGCTTCTGTTTTCTCCTCAGTGGAGCCCAGAACTGAGAAAACAGATTTTAGTTTTTAAAGAATCCCATGTTTTGTTTTGTTTTCTTCTTACACCATTGTTTACCAAAAGCAGTTTTGGCAAGAGATGAAAATGATTGTTGACACTTCATCAAAGCAGGTTCATGGTGTGGGCGGTGCAGTCAGGGGTGGATTGGATGTTAGTTTATTGGGGATAAATTAGGACAACATGGGTTTAAGTCTTGTGAGATGAAGACCACTTTGGACGGATGTTAATTCTTCGATTTAACTAGTGAGCAACTACTTATGTGTTATTGAGATGTCATGGAATAGGAAAATTATTGTAAAAGGTGGAGCAGCCTAAACACCAATACGTATACATAAAGAGTTGAAAAGATCTTTATTTTAAATATACAGTATATGTATTTTTAATTATTTCATTTTCAATTTCTCAATCAAATATCCCATGAAAATATATACATTTAAGATAGAACCACCTAAAGATTAATATTGTGAAAATCTTGTTAGAAAACATGTTCTATTGGCCGATTTTTCACATATTAAAAGAAAAAAAAAATCTCAATTTAGAAATGTTATCTTGTTTTTAGAGGTGCCTTTTTTCCAAATTGAATTAGTGACGGACTGATGAAGCTTCATGAAACAGTGTCATGTTGTTTGGAGGTCAGTAGGTGGCGCCATCAGTTTAAAAATGATTTGATTTTTCTTTAGAACAGTTGTTCAAAACAAAGGAAAATAGTGCAGAGACCGCCATCTATTGGACTGGAATGGATTTAAATTATATTTTACCCAAAAAATACATTTTAAAACATTTTCTTTTAATTCACCACATCTTGCTAGTGTAGAAGGATGGTGTTCAAATTTAAATATTAAGTGGTTTGTTATTATGGGATATCAGAAGAAGTACTCGGATTTCTATGACTCTTAAATGAATCAGCAAAAAACTCCAGAAAACTTAATCTACGTGTCTTTTCTCCTGGCATGAACTCGACATAAACCGAGGGCTCGCCTGTGCTCTGCAGTCACGCAGTGGAGCTCAGATTCCTCCGTCTTCCCGAGGAAGAGAGGGGAGGAAATCAGCGCTCGCACATTGAAACTCGGCCTGAATCGTCCTGGTTTGCCCGGCGGGCTACGCTGTGTCTCATTCACTATTGTCCCACTGAATTTGTTGACGTACAGTAAGTGGGTCACAGCTCTGAAGTACTCTGCCCATTCTCAGATTTTGCGCTGCAGTTGACATGGCAACCATGCTGGTTGATTAAACATGCGCAGAGGAGGGGGGGGGGGGGTGTGAAAAAACCTGTGCTGGCTTCAGGGGGAGGGGGGTGTTTGCATTAAATCTATGGAGGCTGGAAGATGTGTGTACAACCATCACTCTCAAGATCACTTCACTCTGACTAAAAAAAATCCTGCATCAATAGTTAATAAAAGTTTTGTTTCAGTGTTAGTGATCCAAAGTGAGTCATGTCCACCCATATGATCAAAATCTATTAAGGAGTTGGAATGACAACTAGTTCGACTTTTAAGCAAAGTGGTAGAAAGTTATCAATCTTAACTCCTAACATGATACAATTAGTACACAAATAATATAGAAAGTTACAAAACTGAATTTACGAAGTTCCTCTTAAAGACATCAGAAAAAGTCTGAAAGGCAGAAAAGTGACAACTTTGTGTTCTGGATTTTGTCTTTATTTTGGTTGAGTGCATTATCCAAACTTTAGATGTTACAAAACGATTATTTTGTTAGATCCCTGTTTCTGTGCACTAAAAGCACAAATTTTGCTATACCAAAGATTTGCTACACTAAAACCGGTGCAAAAGTGGTCGAGTAACTATTTCAATTTAGAGATTGTGTGTTTATTGGTTTATGAGCGATAGAGTAGATTAACTGGAATAAGGAGCTATCCACCTGGCAAGAATTACTGAACAGCTTGAGTTATAAAAACAGAAAGTATTATTTTCTCAGAACAACTTTCAGATAAATGTGCATGAATAATACATTTCAACATTTGAATCAGCAAGAGCCCATCGCCGTTTTCTCTGCAACAATATAGTACCATATAGTCTGCGTTTCTCTATTTTTACTCATTTACAAGTTTATTTCTAGAGAAAACAATTTTATTTTTAGACCCAAACAAGAGTCTTGACTTGTGGAGAGTCACAGGCTAATGTTACTTTGTAGAAAATCTAGTCTTTTTTCAAAATAAAACAGCTTTTTTCCTATCTATCTATCTTTCAGACAGTAATAATCAATACTACATGTGAAAAGGTAGTAAATGGTACCTTACCTCAGTCAGAGTGTACAATTCAAGCTATGATGATATCAATTGCTGATCTCACATGGTAAATTAATTGTAGGTGAATATTTAAAAATATATTTGAAAGCCAGTTCAGTTATACACTTCTATCAACTAAGATAAATAAATATATAAAGTATATAGTCCTAATGATGGAATTATTCTTATATTTGTGGATGACAGCTGAGCAACTATGATCACAAGCATTTCTCTCAGGGTTTTATTTCCATTTAAAACAATGAAAAAAGAAAAACATTTTGATGGTCTTTAGACAATTGAATACATCAAAGAAGGTTTAGGGAATACGATGAGCGAGGGATGAACTCATTGCGTACTTCTCTATATTTTAGTTTCTCTGAGAGAAAAAGGAAACTTTTCTCCTCAGGCGGTGCAGGGAAGGAAATAATGAGTGAAAACGACTTTATCAAGGCACTTGCCAATAAGAACATGAAGCCCATTAGTTAAGGTCAGCAGCTCCTCCATTAATTAACCCCCGACCGGCCTCCAGATGTTGCCTTGATGTTTTCATTGAAGGGCATCATTTAGCTCAAAGCTTTATCCAGGGATAATCACATGTCAACGGTGACTGGGTCAGCGTGTTTGTCACTTTTGCTGTTGGATCATGGCAGATGGAGTAGAGGTGGGAGGAGCTTAACTGGGACGTATTTTGTCTTTGTGTCAGGGTTGAGCCCGAGTCGCACATTTTCCAAATACAAATCCTTTGTTTGTGGCTTAAGACGATGCATTTAGTCTTTTTATCAATGATGACACAGCATACATTTGATTTCTACTGTTATAATTCAAGACGATGCTGTGTTTTTCAAAGAGAGAAATTTGGTTTACCATGTTGACAATTTAAATCTGAGTACATTTCTCCTGTTTTAGTAAAATATGAATATATTACTGATGTTCACTAGGCTGTGAACCGAAAAGTTGTTTTTTGAGAAAACACACAGCAGAAACTGAATCAGCTCTCACCACCCTAAGGAAATAACCAGAGCCCTTCAGGGCACTTTAATATGAGGTTAGGTGGTTTGATCCACTTCACCCTAGAAGTGTGGCAGAAAACTACTTTTCCACTTTCCCTCATCAACAATAGATGTATATCACTATTAATCTTCTAGTTTCTCTAAATAGTGGAAAACACATTGTTTTGTTTGGAAATGAGTTGCTTTCATGTTGTAATGCTAATCTTGCTGCATTTTAGTGGTTACGTAAAATGTTTAGTCAGATCATCAACAATTAGTGACAAAAACTAAAATCCCAATTCAAAACCACATCCTCTTTTGGATAGTAGAAGTGCTCACCAGACCCATTAACTAAATACATTCTCAGAAAAATCTAAAATGTATCCATAAAAATCCATATTTTATTCTGTTGATTTGAGTGTCTCTTAAATAGATCTCTTTTGTACTCATCAGTATGTGTCTGTTTGTGCAAAACTCCCTGTTCATTGAACTTTTTACATTAGAAAATGTGCTTAAGCCCCGCCCACTGAAAACATTTTCGATTTTCTTGAACTAAAATCTTGTTTATCATAACGACAACGCCTCTGCTGTGATTGGTCAAGCATCAAGGTTTGTCACCATGTTTCATAAATCCTGGAAGTCTACTTCTCCAAGGAACTTGTTGTATAAACAAAGCGGGGTGTGATTGCAGCTAGTACATCACAATGGACTTTGCTATTGTAACCACTCATTAGCCGAGATTTCAGATGGGGAGAAATTTATAAAGTATCAACTTTAAAACATCAAAATGATGAGAGACTTAGTGCATCTTGGAGAGGAAGACTTAAACATTAAAACTACTTCAAAACATAATCTTTAGACTTTGGTACAAATTCTCACTGCTACATTTTCCCTCAAGCCGTTTTATGTTGCTGCAGTTTTTTCTCCGATTTCTGACAGTTTTGACACAACTCACCTGTTATAGATACCAAAATAATTGCTCTTATCATAATAACTGTGGGTATAACTTGCGTATGATGTATGTTTTTGTACTTTTTGTCAGAGGACACCGATAGTAATATATGCTTCATATCAACTGTCTTAAAATAACTATTGAATTAAATAGTTTTTTTTAAATCTGAGAGCGCCACCTAGTGAGCTGTGAAGACGAACACTGTCTCAAAAATCATAATTTGACCGTTACTAGAAATAAAATCATGATATACTCTTTAAATACTCCACTTAACAATCTGGTCCTCATGGTCTTCATCCAGCGGTTTCATCAGCCCACACCATCAGTCATATTCACATCAAATGTTGGTTCTTTATTTTCATCACAGGTATTGGACTAAGCAGCGGACATAAATAATAAATACGAGCGGCTTGCGCTGTGCCGCTCCTAAATTATGCATCAAGCATCCAACCCCTCCCAGTCGGCTTGCATCACAGTTGGCCATTTTACCGCTCAATCTTAACTGAGCCGTAGGGGAGCTGTAAATTTTGTAAACGCTAAATATGTAGTGTTGGGGGAAAAGGGTAAACATTAAATACAAACACTGTGATGTCAAAGGAACTGTAGCAAAGATGAAGACTTATAATGAGTATTTCAAAAGTGAGAATTCTGTCATGACTACTGTGTGTTGCCTTTGATATTTTTCTATGATGAATATTTGAAAGACAAGAATGTTCACTCAAATACATCCTTTTTTTGGTATAAATTAGATACTATACATGCAAGATTGTAACATTCTAGAGCTTTTTCCCCATGTTTTAATTTCATTTATATTTATTGTGGAGAATCTTCAAACTTTCCACTATTTTAATCCCTGGTATTTAATTTCCAGTAAAACAGAGTTTGAACAGATGGAGAGAAAAAAGGTATAATAAAATAATATTCAACATGTCCATCTGATTATTGATTTATTCATTTTATAATGTCAGCATTTAACTGACAATTATATTGTGTTATTTGGATGGGAAATTAGGTTAATATAGGATTACTAAAGCCTACGTCAAGCAATCTACTTTCCTACTTTATAATGAATTCAACATTGTCGTACCAAAGATGGAATGTTTTCAAAAATACATACACTAAATCTGAGACTTTTTTTTACAATATTATTTTATGGCAGAGGTGTGTTACTTTCAGAGTGACTGTTTTGTAACGAAAGAAAATGTAAGTGTCACTTGATCTTAAATTGTCTAGGGTTCAACAAATGGAAATGAAAAGAAATAGAAAGACAGGTGAAGGACTGAAATATAAGTTTTAATAATAATAATAATCTCTATTTATATAGCTCCTTTCTAGACCAGGGTCACAAAGCGCTTTGAATTTTTAATCACTACTATAGTTTTAAAAAAGTATTTATTATTAATATATTGCTGGCAACCCTTTTATTTATTTGTATTTTTTAAAGTTATACATAAATGATGGAATATTGATGTGAACCTAAATCCAAAAAAAAAAAATAGCAAGGAAACAATCGTTGATAAAAAAAACGAGAACAAGCATTTTGATATCTAAACTTGTTTGCCATGGTTCTGTGCATCAGTTTCCATGGCAACATCAGTTTCATAGGTCACGCAGATTGTTACACTGTAGCTCGTGATCCAGAAAAATATTTGCATGTACAATTGAAAACCACTTCAATACACACTCTCCTGTTGTAGCAGGAAGTGTTTTCCTTCCTCTCCTCCTGCAGAAGTGTAAATAATGCAGGAGTTATAATCCTAATTTGAGGCTTGACATCAATCTTTAATTCTCCTTCTCATGTGAGGAGTGACGTTGGCACGGAAAAATGAATCACAAAAAGACTGTTATCTGTTCATCTCAGTCACATCGTGAACAGAGATATTGAGATTAGTGGAGTTAAAATAAAACCACTAATGAAAGAAAACCTTCAGGCGATGCATAATTGAATTATTGAAGAACCAGCTTCCTTTAATCTAAAGGAGAAAAAGGCATTTGTAGGTTTGAACTTACTGTTGGTGTCTCCAGTGAATAAGCTCTTAGAAGACAGATGGCTTCAAAGAGGACCCTTCTCCCTCTAAAAAAAGAAGAAATGTATCTTCAGCGGCATCGAAAATCAGGCTCTCCACATTCACTCACTCATACTGCATCTGTATGACTTATGGAAGGATTCATTTACATGTAAATCTTGAGTTTCAAATAACAAATTGTATTATCAGAAATAATCACACTGATTGGTCATTTTAGTTTGGTATAACATAAGTTGAGTAAAGAAGTATTTTGTGTTAATTGAACTTTATATTGAAAGTTCTTACTATTGAATAGTGTTCTTGAGCAATAACAGAGATCAAATGTTCTACTTGAGTCGCCGATAAGAATCTCTTTGAGGGTAACTACCACATTTGTTTTGTTAACGTGACTAATTTACAAATATAACGGATGAAATAATGAATTCTAACTTTAAGGAAAGAGCATTTCCTTCTTAGAAACAGAAAATAAGACAAATCTTCAAGAGTGTGTGTTTCCATTACAAAGTCTATTTTGAACTCAATTTGCAGAGAGATCGAGTTGTGCAAGAAACATTGAAAAATCGAAGACAGAAAAATCTAATTTATCACATTTTCACAGTAAACCTTGACTTGTAACATTTTTTACATACTTGGCCGTAGAAAGATATACAAAATACAATATAATAACAAAATACAATTGAATTTACATAACAGTCCTAAAACATATATAGTAAACTTTGCTAAAAATGTACAAAAGACATACAATCCACTAAAAGAATAGAAAGGACAAACAAAACCTTGACAAAACTGAGTAACCACAAGTACTGACAAAAAGTTTCAAGGAAAATTTCCGGGAAAATTTGTCGAATAATTCAACAGGGCAATGAGGAAATGTCAGAATTTAGAAGGTACAACTTTAAGAAGAGCTGACACCGGTCTATGGGAAGCCCTGCGTATGTAAAGACTGCACATCTCTCGCACAGATCTAGCTCTCGCACAGAGCACAGAGCTAGGGCTCTGAGGTCTGTGGATCAAAATCTACTTATGGTACCACGCACACGGCTCAGGACCAGAGGAGAGAAGTCTTTTCAGGCTGTTGCTCCTAAGCTTTGGAACGATCTTCCTCTCTCTTTGCGCTTGATGGAGTCTACTGACTCCTTTAAGAAACATTTTAAGACGTTTCTATTTGTTCAGGCTTTTCCTTGAATTTCTCAAACTCCTGTGTTGTTCTCAGTATTATCTTGATCTTTAAAGTATGTACTTTTTTGAGTATTGTTTTGATTGTTTAAGCGCTTTGTGACCCTGGTCTCGAAAAGCGCTATATAAATAAATATTACTTACTTACTTACTTACTTACATCGCATGGTAAACTGCCACAAAACAGGGGGGAAGACCATACAAAATAAAATGTTACGGACGGGGATCGTTACAGTACACTGTATTTAAATCTAGTTTTATAATAAGTGTTTCAAGATGCTTTCAGAATATCCGAGACTTGGGTCTGAGATGCAACTCAATCTTTAGGAACATTACTGGATGTTCAAGAAAACATCCTCATGAATAGTCACTGCAATTTTCCACATCCTCTTTCACTAGATCGATCTTCTCCCTCTGTCTCATGGGAGTCAAATTCTATTTGGTTAAAATGAGGTTATTCTCAAGGAAGAAGAGCAGATTGCGCTTCATCGGGGAAAACCTAGACGATGGTCAGAGCAGGCAGACGACTACTTGGTATTCAGCTCAGGCTTCGATTAGCGCTGAGACGACGAAAAGAGGCGGAGGAAGAAAGAAAGATGTTGCTTTGGCGAGAGAGGAAACCCAGTCGAAAACATTTTTGGGGAAAGCTTCTTCAATGTTAACATTAAACCAGGAACTAAGTAAAGATGAAAAGATTGATAAAGAATAAAAAAAAAAACATGCTAATAAAGAGCCTAACACTGCAGGAATGTCTGGTTCTGGTCTGTTTCTCCAGCATAAATAAACACGTCACCTTGAGAGATGACTCTCACACATGAATGCTCGCACACACATCCGTGGAGTAATAACGGAGATACTTCTGTGTGCAAGTATTTAAACACATGTCGCTTCTCTATGAGCAATCTGTGACCGGAGATTAAAGCGGTGATTAGTCATCTTAAGAACCTCCGGGGGGGCGAGAAAGCAGAGTAAAGTGGAATGAGGTGAAAGGTCAGAGAGACTATGTAAATCTCCGGTTGAATTTCTTGTGCCCACCAAAATGTCAACATCCTCCGTGGGGCTACACAGAAAAAAGGAACCGGAGAAATGTCAGTGAGGAGGAAGGATCTAATTTTGTATATTTTATATCATTCTAGAAATATGTTTGGGTTAAAGGGGGAAATAGTGTTTGCTTGCTTATCTGTTTTAATTATGTATTTAATTATACACAATAAATATTTATTTTCAGTTCAAAAACGGTGTTAGGAAATGTATATCATTAATCTCTCATGTGTTTCTTCAGGATGCCTTGAGTGCTGCATCAAATGTCTGGGTGGGATCCCGTACCCCTCCCTCATCGCCACCATCCTGCTGTATGCTGGCGTGGCTCTCTTCTGTGGCTGTGGTCACGAGGCTTTGTCCGGCACCGTCACCATACTCCAGAACTACTTTGAGGTGGTGAGGAGTCCTGTGGACGCCCTGGACGTCTTCACCATGTGAGTAGATGACAGAAAAATTAAGTTTGATTTGAGCTAAACTGGATTTTTTTTTTCCTTACCAGCATCGACATCATCAAGTACGTGATCTATGGAATCGCCTCGGCTTTCTTCGTGTACGGCATCCTGCTGATGGTGGAAGGATTCTTCACCAGTGGAGCCATCAAAGATCTGTATGGAGACTTCAAGATCACCACCTGTGGACGTTGTGTCAGTGCCTGGGTAAGAGCAAAATGCGTCACATTTAAAACAAGCTAAAGATTGAATAGACAAAATAAAATATATTTAAAAAATAAATGACAAAATATATACTGTAATTAGAAACTAAAGAATGTATATCACCTAATGGAAACATTAAAAAAAAAAAAACATTTAAATGAGAAAAAGTGTTTACATTGTGTATCCATATGAAACACTCAATCTATATAAAGTATAAGATATGAAAGTATGTCAATCAGCTCTAATATTATGATGAATAAATGGAATAAACCAGGGATCATCAATGTATTCTTGTAGGATTAAGGCTATTGAATTCAATTAAATTACTAACACAATGCTTGAGCGAAGCTTGGTTCAAAGAAAAGCATAAAAGAGTTAAAATTATTAGAGCAAAATTAAAACGTTCTCAGGGTTTGCGGGTCACTTGACCTATATAATTTCTGCAGCAGCACAACATTGTCAAACTATGTTAAGCAGAAGATCTGCCATTTGTCCTCATTGTATTTGTTATTTTCAAGAAGATTAAACTAAATTAAGATGTATCTTAAAATAACAATTTGAATTTAAAATACATATCAGTGTGCTGCAGACAAATAAGATCATCTAAAGGAGAGGGAGACTCAAGCCAAGCCTTGGTGTTTGTGGTCAGTGGTTTTGTTATTTTAGTGTGTTGAAACCATCCCAGGAAGAAACTGATTTTCTAGTTCCAGACATTTATAATGAGCAGAGATCAACACAGGGAACTTCTGTTTATATTTAAGAGTTCACTGGCAGATGATTATTAAAAAATATATTTGTCTATTTAAACATTTCAAAACATATTTTCACTCCAGCCACAATTTTGGAAAAATTCTAAATAAAAAACCTTTTTTGAAGTTATTAGTTTTTATTCTCAAAAATATTATTATTAAGGTAGCATTTGTTTTAAGCACTTTTGTTACAATTCAGTTATGATAAACCTCTATTCACAATTTTAGCATAAGTAGGACCTCTGCTATGTAAGCTTGATTTCATCCATGTCAGGGCTAAATTAGAAATGCATTTATACAGTTGTGAAAAGCATATTTCCCTAGCTTTTCTATGGGCTTTTCTAGGGATTCAATTAGCCACAACCAACTTAAATGTCACAAAATGTTCCCACAACATAAAATCACTGGTCTTTAAAATAAATACAAATACACATTATGTTACTGTAGAGACTCTAAGTACTTATATCTCCTTTTTTTTCTCTCTTTCAAGTTCATCATGCTGACATACATCTTCATGCTGGCTTGGCTCGGAGTGACGGCTTTCACCTCCCTGCCAGTCTTCATTTATTTCAACATCTGGAACATTTGCCAAAACGCCACAGTGCTGGAGGGGGCTTCGCTCTGCTTGGACCCACGCCAGTATGGTAAGAAGTTACCGACTCCAGGTTCAATCACTTGAAAGATATTCTGTTTTCTACTCGAATGGCTCTGCTTTTTGGGGATGACGTGGTCCTGTTGGTCTTATCAGACCATGACCTTCAGCTCTTACTGGAAAGGTTTTCAACCGAGTGTGATGAGAATCAGCACCTCCAAATCAGAGTCCATGGTTCTCAGTTGGACCAAGGTGGGGTGCTTTCTCTGGGTTGGGGATGAGATAATTCCCCAAGTGGAGTAGTTTAAGTATCTTGGAGTCTTGTTCACGAGTGAGGGAAGAATAGAGTGTGATGGATTGCGGCAGCATCTGCAGTTATACAGATGCTGCGCTGATCCATAGTTGAGAAGTGAGAGCTAAGCCAGGAAGCAAAAGATAGGGTGAGAAGCAAGGTCATCCGGGAGAAGCTCATAGTAGAACCTCTGCTCCTCTGCGTCAAGAGGAGGCAGTTTAGGTGGTTCCTCCATGACGCCTCCTCCATGAGGTGTTCAGAACATGTCCCAAAGGTAGGAGACCACAGGGCAGTCCCACAACATGCTGGAAAATGTGAGGGTTGCTGACTAATCTTTTTCTTGATCTTAAGAACAGCTGTATTGTAGTTGCGCCTCCTGGACAGTTAAAACCATCTGTTGGCTTTTTGAGAAACACCATCATGTGGTTTATTGTTGTTTTACCAAATGTAAGTGAGCAGCTGTTGAGTCTGTCCTAATAGCCAATGTTTGCAGGATGATTAATTTCCAACCCTGTTTCACCAAATTAGTTTTAGCGTGCAGATGTCGGGCAATAAGGAAAAAACAGAACATTTTATTCAAGTAGTTTGAATTCTGGATGGGGATGGAAAATAAGCTTAGTTGTTTAAATTATTCAGTAGGAAGTGTGTATTTGTCGTTGACAATATAGCCCATCTCTAGTTATACCTCTGGAAATTTAGTATCATAAATTCAATAAATGTTTCTTATCTACATTGTGAAATTAAACCCACTGTCATTAATAATCATCTGTCTTTAGTAAGACTGATCATATTATGAATCAGTGGTAAGGTCAAAGCTATATATTTTGGTTTGGAAATTAACTAATCACAGTTTGGGAGTGGTTAGAGGGGAGGATTTAAATGTATTGTGTATGTTTTTAAGGCAGCTTTTTGTCAAAAAACTATGAGTGACAAAAGACCAACTCCAGAATTTAAGTCGAAAGAGAAGGAAACTCTTTTCAAGTCTGAATATTATCCATTTTAACCATGTATAATAGGCAACTAATAAGCAGGTTCTGAGAATTGACATTTGTTTCAGCACCGTCACATGGTGACACTCTCTATTCTAGATAACCAAATTTTGTGTTTTATGATGTAGGCTCCAGGTCTCTAAAGTAAATTTTGAGTAGGTTCTGTTGTTGTTATTGATGTTTATTTTTGGGGAGACAACCTAGGTGAAGGCTCAGCTGTGGATCTCACTGCATCACAGCAGCTGACGGACTGAAGTGATGCCTACTGATGGTATAAATATAAAATAGTCTTTTGAAGAAGTGGTCAGGGCTCTGGCTTATCAACTACAAAGAGAAGCCCTGACATAAAAAAATTTAAAAAATGGAATCATCAAACAAGAATGTATCTCTCACCCTAGTTGGACCGCAAAGTTGAAGCACGATAACTTATTTTATATAGACCACAGTCCAATGAGCCTTGAACCCATTGACCTTACCGATGGTGTCCAAGGGTCATTGTGCTATAAACCACTAATTTATTTTTCCCTCTAGAGCAACCTTGTCAAACTCAAGGCCCTGGGGCCACATTATAGTTGGATCACTATAGAAAACATGTTTTCTCTCTGTCACCAAACAGTAATTGTTTATGGCTCTGCGTCCTAAGGTTGTGACCATCATCTAATAATTCACCAATGAATTTCAAATTCCAGTGATGGGTCGATGAAACTTAATGAAGCAGAAGTTATTGTCGGAGCCCAGAAGGTGTTTACCTTATCATTGTTTAAATGTTTTTACAGGATAGATTAAACAGGAAATCTTGTTTATTGTGATCTTAAAATCTCAATCATTCACCATCAAAATTCTACATTAGGCTTAATTTAAATTAAAGTATTATTGTTATCGTTTACTTTAATCCCACCTTACCCTATATAGTAAACATTTCAACTCATTACCTGGTGTGTTTAAAAGTAACAATAAGCGCTGTGACAGCTCCTCAAGTGGTAAAACTGTTTAGTAACATATTTAACAGATAATAGATTACAAAAAAAAAGCTGTGAATTATTTTTTTTTTAAACAAAAAAGGATAATCTTTGTCAAATTCTAAAAAAAACATAAGCGCCTATACTTGGACAACACTGTCAAAGACATAGACGCTATCTTGAAGTACAAAATCCTTTATGAAAAACCTCCTCCACTACAAGAATCTATGAAAAATGCCAACATATCGACAAGAGCTCGTACTAGAGGTGACTGTGTAGTTAATTTTAGTAAAAAGTATCTTTGAACAGAACGCTTTTTCTGTCCGTGCATATCATACCTTGAATTCAATACCAAACTTAATGCGTGAACTCCCGACCCTAACTTCTTTCACCAAACATCTCAAAGCTTGGCTATTGGAAGACCAGGACTGAACCTGTGTATCTGTTTGTACATTTAACTACTTTTAACTAATTGTCTAACATGTGAATGTTCTTTTTTACTATTTCCATAATAACATCAACCTGCCAAAAGGACTAGAGATGAAAACTAGCCATCGGCTACAATGTTTCAATTCACATGTATACATCCATTAGTATATATTGCTCTTGTTTTAAATAAAACGACTCTAAACAAACACATTAAAAATAATATATTTATTAATTAAATTATATAAAATCGACCATTATATCTAACCATCAGTTATCATTTTTATCCAAAGTGACTTGCAGGCACAGAACCGAGAACATTGCCTAAAACTTTGCAAATTATTTTTGTCATGCTCTATAAATCTTTATATTAACTTGAATTGGATCCATTTAGTGAAAGATTCCTTCGCAAATGAAGACAAATCCTGGTTCATTGTGCTTGATTTCAATTTCACAGGACATTTTCACTATTCTTAGGATGCTATGCTAGAAGTGAATAAGAACAATCAACTTAAGTGCGCTTTCTTTCAGGTATCGTGCCGATTGCTGAGGGTAAAACTGTGTGTGCTGGATCGGAAAAATTCTACAAGATGTGTGAATCCAACGAGGTAAGGTGAAAGCGAGTCGTAAACATGGGGCAATTACTGGCTGAGCAAATAATAAAAAAAAACACGCCTTCTCAGAGAGCGACCCATAAATCCAACGCTTCGTAATTCCTCATTTACTGCCGAGCAGGGAAACACAACAGATTACATGTTTACAATATACACCAAATAAATCATCACTGACACAGGAAATAAAATATTGAATGTGGAAAGTGATGCAGTGTGAGGCTTTAAATTCTATTAGATTTCAACGCGAGACCAGTGTTGTGTCATTGCTGGAAACATTAAAAAAAATGCTGTGATTTGTCGTTCCTGCAGCTAGACATGACGTTCCACCTGTTCATCTGTGCCCTCGCCGGAGCCGGAGCCGCCGTCATCGCAATGGTGAGACATCAATGAATCTCTCTCTGCTCTCCGGAGACACACGCCCACAACAACACAGCCCTCGGCAGACCACATATGTCAGACAGGCTCCATATAACAAGTTCCGGGGAGGGAATAAAAATTGTCTGGATGAGAGATTGCACTCAACCGGGCTTCATCGTTCCCCTCAGATTTTGTTGGATAAAATACAATAAATGCATGAGTGGAGAGACTATAGGAACAAAGAACAATGGATATGCACTCTTCCTTATAAGAAGAGAACTATTATTTTCATAGGTTTTATTATAATTATCTTCAAAATATATTTTAGTACAAACAATAATTATCTCATGATTTTTATTTAAATTTAGTTTCTCATGTATTGTTATTGATAACATCCAAATGAAGCTTCATGAAGCAGTTTCATTTTCAGAGCCCGCTAGATGCAGTTTTACTTAACTTTATCTAAATAAACTTTAAATAAGTAGCTAGTGATGGTCTGATGAAGCTTCATAAAGGAGTATTTTCAATTTCAAAGCCCACAATAGCTTCACTATTTTACTTTGTTTTGAAAAACTATTCTATTGAAACATCACATTATTTTTAAACTGATGGCGCCACCTACTGACCTCTAAACAACATGACACTGCTTCATGAAGCTTTGTTAGCCCATCACTAATAAATAGGTCATATGAAGTACAGAGAGACTTGTTCAAATTTACAGGAAGATGAAACAAGAAAATGAAAAGACAAGAGTCTTTATTTTGTTTTGTCAACAAAATATTGGCGGAATAGTAACACAGTTACACTAGTGGAAGCCAATAACACACAAGACTAGATACTAATAATAGACTAATAATAAAAACATTTTTCAAGTTATAGTTCTATGTAAATTATATTAATTTAAGACTGTACAAATTTGATAAGTTGAAAATAAGCATGGGCTGAATGTGATCATGACACCATACTAACATTCTCTTGAAATGTAGTATAGTAAACTCCAAAAATTTGAGAAACTCGATCACGTGGCTTATTGTTGTTTTACCTAAAACTCCACAAATTTAAATTGTAAAGCTCCTATATCCAATTTAACATGAATCTCTTTTTTTTAGGAAATAAAAATGACTCTTGACAGCTGCTTCATTTTGTGACGTTTAGATTTGATTTATTAGAAACGTGTCATAAATAGCTTTTTTTTTAATAAATCAAATGTAAAATTAAAATTAAAATTCTGTGTAGCTTACGTCTAATAATGAATGGCTGCATGAAATCTGCTCAAGGGCCGTAAAACGTTGGACACGTCTGGATTAAATAGTTCCAAATAAGCATTAGTTAAGCGCACAATTGACTAAAGTCTATATTTTCAAGTTGAATATGGAATTAAATAACAAACTCTGAATGAGGAACTTACCTCCATGGTTAAAGATGAATGAATTTGTAGGTGAAATAATATTTAGCAAATCATTATTTCCGGTCCACAAAATACATATTGGCAGGATACATGTGAAACAGTTAGTTCATCCTGCTTTTAATGGCAGAATATCAGCCGTTTTAATGTTTATTTTTAGAGAAAAAGGTATCATACATTTTATTGAGAGAAAATCGTGAAAAAAAAAAAAAGTGGGAACGTAGCATTAAAGAGAAGCTTTTGTATAATCAGCGGTAAATATTAAGTCAAATATGTGAACTCCTCCATATTATTTGAGTCATTGAGCTCAGACTTTGTCCTTATAATAATAAATATGTATAAGTTTTATATATTTTTGGATAAACAATGAAACTTTCTTTAAGAGTTAATATTGCATTTGTTAGTTAAGCATATGCTTATGTATGCGCTGCAGAAAGGCTTGGTGCTTGGTTCTGTTTTTCTATTGCTTATTTTGTGTGTTATTTTGATTTTTTTATTCTGTACTAACACCAAAAAAATCCTACGTTTTGTTTAAAACACTGGTAATCAACGTCTCTGATACTGATATACTTCAATCTTCAAAATTCTATAAACTGAAATTATTATTTATATTATTTTATATTCATAAGATCTAAAAGTCATTGTAAAACTGTAGATAATGATAATCAAAATGATAACCATCACCTTCTACAGCACGTTCTAAAAATAATGTCATTGTTTTCCCGGAAATGCTTCCGTGTTTTTGGAAGCGATTGAGTCGTATCATCAGGTGTCGCCGGGCAAACGTTTTGTTGTGGCTGCTGGTGGGAGAATAAGTGTGGACGGGAGGGAAGCAGTTTGGCGCAGTGAAAAGACAGGGTTTGTCTGCCTCCCTCCTTCGGAGGCGCCTGGCATGTCACGTTGTTGTCATGGAAACACGGAGAAGAAAGGCTCCGAGCTTGTTGCAAACATCACTCAGTCGGGAAATTCTTAGGAACCATTTTCCAACTAACAAAAGGGGCGAGTCTGAGCTGATGCTACAGATTATGGAGGAACTCAGAGGAAGTAGATAGTAATAGATTTTCTTTATGTCAACGATGCTGCGTGAACATCAGCCATCCGTTGTCATGGTTACGCCACGACAACATACAGATGCTCGGTCTAGACCTCAACTGCTCTCCTCGTCTCTAACAGATGACAGCCAATGAGGCGCCGCTCTTAGTTTATCGGTCCGCTCAGGATCATTCTCTGGCTCGCCTCTGGCTGACGCCTATCCCAGCTACTATGGGCAAGAGACAGGGGACACCCCGAACAGGCGCCCAGGCACAAGGACACAACCATTCACACTCAAACTCAAAACTAGGTACAATTTAGTGTACTTAGTCAAACTCTGTATGTATTTGGACTATTAGAGAAGTACCCAGAGTAAACCGACACAAATACATGACCAACAGACAAACTCCACACAAAAAAGGCTGCATGTTGCCTTAACCATTCAGCTCTGTTGAATGCATCGTCTACTACTCCAGATTTACAAATGAACTCCCGGTACAAATAACAACATACACAAAATAAGACTAAATACTTACAGGCATGGCTTGACTGGAAAAATAAAACGTTCAAGTCAAAAAAGTTCAGTCGTGTCATACATGGAATTAAAACAGATGATCATTGAGCGCACCACTGTATTTTTAAAGTAGCAATAAGTAACATTTTGACATTGTTGTTATTTCTTAGTCGTATGCCCCTTCATGATTTTTTCCTTTTTATTTTATACAGCAGTGTTGTTTCAGTTCAAGGCCAATATTAAATTGAGATATTAGTTACACAGCTTAAACCAAATAAATGTCTGATTCTGTTGGATCCTGCCTGCTTAAGATCTCGGCTCCTGAAGAGGGTCCTCCTGTATCTTTGTAATAACCGCATCATATGAGAGTTCAGAGGTCGTATGTAAAAATGTAACACTTAATAATTAATAGTGATACTCTGATGAAGCTTCATGAAGCAGTGTCATTATTTTCAGAGTCCACCAGATGGCGGTCTCTGCACTATTTTCCTTTGATTTGAACAATTGTGAAAAACATCACATCATTTTAAACTGATTGCGCCACCTACTGACCTTTAAACAATATGACATTCCTTCATGAAGCTTCTTTAGCCCATCAATAATTTTCACTTGAAATTTAACATTAAAGACAGTAGGACCGTAAAATCCATCAACACAAATCATCAACAACGTTGTTGGTCTGAACTTCTATAAATGCAGTAGTTTGTCATGATCAGCTTCTTCTTGTGACATAATTCATATTCGACCAACATCTATTCCCCTCTTAGATCCACTATCTAATGGTGTTGTCGGCCAACTGGGCCTACGTGAAGGACGCCTGCCGGATGCAGAAGTACGAGGACATCAAGTCGAAAGAGGAGCAGGAGCTCCACGACATCCACTCCACTCGCTCCAAGGAGCGTCTCAACGCCTACACATAAAGACCAGCGTGAGACCTGGCCCTGCTGATCCACCCTCTGACCCCGCATACCCTCTCTCTCTCTCCCCTCCATCTATCAGTCTCTCTCTATAGAGCGCCCCCTACAGAGGGAGGGTGGATGGCACGATGGGGGCCTCGTCGCCGTTGATGTCAATGGTGCGTCATACGACAATGTGGTCTGGGGGTCGATGTCACTCAAAATCTCCTCAGTCACGAAACCACATTTTTGGATGAAAAACAAGCCCCTTTACCTCTCTCATGAACGGTGTTCAAGTTTCATTATTGCAGTTGATTATTCTTGAATAAAAACAGTTGTTTAGTGCTGACTGTAGTTCTAGCGTAGTCTGTAGTCTCCGAAGTAGCAGTAGAGTTTTTCTTGTTTTGTATTTTGCTTTTATCTCATCGTCTTTTTTGCTTCCATGTATAATTTATTTTGCGCAGATTTGTGAGGGGGGTCAACAGGGGCTTCTCAAAGGGTTTTCAAGCACATTCCTCATGTGTGTCTGCGATCAAGTACATGTACAGTGTGAACAGGAGTTTGAAGAATATGTTACATCTCGCAATACAACTTTAAACCCATGGATTAAAAACCGACATTCGCTATTTAAACTTAAAAACCAAATCTTGAATAGAAATACATGCTAGATGTGCCAATCCTGGTTAGACAGTACAGATATTATTTTGATACGTATATCAGTAACTGGATTAAAATATGGGTTATTCTAGAAAAAAACTGAAAATCTTGACGTTGTTTCACTTTTTCAGCTTTAAATCACGAACAAAAAAAAGCACATGCTTCCACTGAACCCCTTTTCAAAATTTATTTTAAGTACCAAATCTTGTTTTTTCAAAAGTGTGTCATGTAAATAATTTCACATCCAAACATTCACCACCATCATGTGGAGACAATATTGAAGATGTCATTCAACATCCATCAGGCAAACTGATGTCAAAAAACCAAGTGCAGAACAGCACATCACCTAGAAACTGTCAATTAGATGATGGCTTTGTGAGGCTATTTAACAGCAACTTGTCTTAGAAGATTTCAATTTAAATGAAAAAAATCATCTTAGCCACATATTGAAAAATAACCAGGAAAATAAGAAAGTAAGAACATGTAAAAAAAAAAATCATATTAATAATAATAATAAGGAGAAAAAAAATGAATAACGGAAATTCAATATATCAACTTAAATTGTAAAAACATTATTAAGTGAAATTAGGAATACATACAAATGAATTGGATACCACTTTATCATTTTATTTAACAATAATTATTTAAGTTGTAATCTTCGAAGACATCATTCCTCTATTTATTTGAAATATGTTCTATTTAAAAACGGAATTCATATTTTCCTTATGATAAAATCAAAATGTTAAAAAATGAAATTTTCTTTTTCTTTTAAACTTAAAACTTCCATCTAGTTATTTATTGCTCAGATTTTTTATATATTTTTTAGTTACTTATATCTATTTTTCTATTAAGAAACAAAAACATTTTCCCTTCAACAACTAAAAAAAGGAATCTAAATAAATAATAGATAGCCCATAGTGATTCATTTTGGAATTTGTCCAGCCTCTGATAAGCCACCATTCTTTTGTCAGTGTTTCTAGAACGCTTCATCCACATGCTTACATGACCACTTCTCTGCTCCTCCTTCCATTCTCTCTCTCTCTAGATGTAAGCATTGGTGTTCAACTCCAAGTTGGATAACTGTACTGTTAGTAAAGACTGTGAATTTAGATGTTTTTCGTGGCATGGACATGCATTAATATAGTCTAATGGACACAGAAGTTTCTTTCTTTCACTTTATTTTGACACTTTTGACTGTCTCTCTGATCGATCCTTTGTTTACATGTGCAGTACTGAACCTGTTCCACGCTAACCGCATTATGCTACTGATATTAGAGACTCTAGTCTTTGAGTTGTGTCTATTTAGTTTGTGATGAGCTCTCAACCATGTCTTAAAACTGTATGACATCGCTTACTTACTGTAAAAAAAAAGAAAAAAAAAGAAAACGCTTCTCAGCTTTCTCCTCGTATTAGTCTTTTGTACTTTCACTATGAATGCTTAGTATCAGGCTTTCAATTGATCTGTTTTGTACATCCACGTGCCAACAGCTTGAAGTGGCTTATTTGACCTGTATGATCAAATTTGCTTGCATAAATAAAATCACTTGTGTACTTGTTAATAAATCATTGCCTCTTGAGTTTTCTTTCCTATGGTCGTGTGGTTGTTCTAATGAAGTTGCAAATATTCACCACTAGATGTCTCTGCTTCCACCTCGACGTCCAAAGCAACAAATGAGTAGTAAACCTGTAGCTCTCGTCTTCTGATGAGTAAAATAAATATTTATTTACAAGAATAAAATTAATAATAATAAAAAAAAGTATGAATACACTAATAACTAAAAGACGACATTTTAACATAAAACATTTTGAAATAACAAATTACAAAATTAATTTAATTGTCAAAATTAAAAGGTTATTTTTTGGGACATTTTAATATTTATTCACACATTTATCATTCATACATTCCTGTTGTGTTGTCAGTTTTATCTTGATCTTTAAAGTATATACTTTATTGAGTATTGTTTTGATTGTTTAAGCGCTTTTGACCCTGGTCTGGAAAAACGCTATACAAATAAAAATGACTTACTTACTTACTTACTTATATCCATGTGCCATGATAAAAATAATGAATTTTCCAGAAGTTACCTCTAATGGAATCAAACTATGATGGCATCCATTTACAGATCTTTACAGAAATTTGAAAGTTCAAAGGCATATACTGCAGCCCACCTTCCAAATGGGAAAATATCCAGGGTTATCCTGATTTACTAGCATGTCAAACATAAAAAGGGGCAAAGATTAATGGTCTGCTTGTTCAGCCTGTTCCACTCTGCATCCATCATCTAATATTTCCAAATACCAGATACTAAATGATCAATGCTTTAACAACAGTCTAGACACAGTCTTGTAGATGGCATGGGTGTGATGTTAGAGGAACAGTTTACTATTGAGATTACACACATTTTGTTATTCTGCCCTCGGATGATAATACAGGATGAAAGCTTACATTTCCACTTGAAGTCAACCATGAGCTCCTTGGTCTTATTGGATTCTGTTGAATGACTTTCTTTACCTAAACTGGAAATCATAGATGATTGGATGATGTCATCTGAGAAATTCTAAAGATGAAACACATCAGACATAAATCTCATATCGAAGGTGTCCAGAAAAAAGTGGAAAGAGACTTTAGACGACCCCAGTAATAGCTGAAACTTCCGATACAAGTTTTCTGCTTTATGTAAAGTTAAGTTAAGTGAGACAGGTTCCAAGTCATGTGTCAAACAATCAGAGCTGCCATCTTATTCTCAGTTTGGTAGCAAGTGTTAGCTTGGTCAGTGTGTCAGCCTGTTTTCCATGTCTTGGAACGGTACTAACAAATGTGACATTAATCTGATGGTTTTCCCAAAAATATATTTCAAATAAGAAATGCTCTCTCTTGAAGAAAGGGCACTTAGGTTTTGGTTTTTTTCACACCAAAAAGGTAATTTCACTTCTTAATTTAATAAACATACATGATTAAGATATTGTATTTGTTAAAGATGACCCCTGTATTAGTGAAATCATGTTTGTAATTTGGATAACTCAAACATATATATATATATATATATATATGTATGTGTATGTATGTATATATATATATATATTTATACATATATACATATATACTGTATATAAATATATATATATATATGTATATATGTATATATATATATATATATATATATATATATTTATACATATATACATATATATATAAATATATATATATATATATATATGTATATATGTTTGAGTTATCCAAATTACAAACATGATTTCACTAATACAGGGGTCATCTTTAACAAATACAATATCTTAATCATAGTAAGAGGGACAAAACATTTTTTTGCTTGAAAGTTGAATTAAAAAGTATTTTTTACATTTGTAGTTTTTAGTTCATCTTGATTTCTTCTTTCGGTGGTACAAGAGGAAGTGATTTATTTAATTCTAACAGTGTAAAATGTATACATGAGGGTTGTTTTTAAGAGGGATTTAAACACGTTCTTAGTTCTAATTTTAGTTATTTTTGAATGAGTTTAGATCAGACTCAGACCGGATCAGAGTGTCATGAGCGTGAAACAAAACATGGGACAGAAATAGCTGCATCACGTGAAAGCGACACTCCTTAAGCGCCGCACAGATTAGCTATACTTTACTCATCCTGCTCCACAGATTTCATGACCCCCGGCAACCAAACCAAATCCTCTGCTAATCACCCCGCCTCCTCCCGGGCTGTCAATCCCACAGGTCACCTGTACCACAGATCCTCTGCTAGCGTACCGTCGCCTCTTATGGGCTCTCTTTGTCGCTTTTCACTCAAATTCTGGGAAGTTCTACTCAATTCCGGATGACTTTTCCCTCCTAATTCCTCCTTGATGTGAGAATTCCAGGTGAAATGATGCTGCGAATTCTTCATGTGATGGTGTTGTTGTGCTGCGTCAGTCTGGTCCGGCCCTTCTGTCCATCCCAGTGCACCTGTGTCTTTCACGGCCGCACCGATGGATCCGGCACCAGGTAAACATCCGACTCTCTTCATAGTATTTGATTAACTAAATCCTGGATTTTTTCAGTTGACCTACATTCGCATATAAATGATATTGCCAAACATGATCCAATAATCCCTGAAATAGAGCTAAATGTTTCCCCTGTAACTAATCTGATAGACCCCAGATTATGTCAGTTCTATCACATGATTGGTAGTAAGAGGTGGAAACATCAGAAATGTATAAATCAGAAATTTCAATCATCCAAGATCACCAAGTATTCCCAGTCCCTCGACACGTCTGTGTATCTATTCATAATGAAAATGTGATATTCCGAAATTAAATTTTATATATTTTTTATGTGAATCTAACATAATTGGGACGATATGTCCCTGCGTAGGACATGAAACTTGACATATGATGATGTCACAAAGCTTTTGTCGTCATGATTGAGATCTTGGAACAGACAATTATTGTTCTCAGTCCGATAAAGATTTTACACCCACTGCTGAAACCCAACAGAACTTCTATTTAATTAGATTTTTGTATTTCATTTTGAACACTATCTTGGTCAATAACGTTGTATCTTCTGGCACAAATAATACATTTAAAAGTCTCCACACAACAATCCAATAACTTTCTTTTGTCAGACGTCAGAAATACTATCTTTTTACGACCTAATGTCACTTCTTGTACTGTTTCTAAATCTTTCCATTTACTGCACATTAATAAAAGTGAAGGCCCGGGGGCCAATACAGGCCGCAAAGTCATTTTACGTGGCCAGCAAGATGAATAAGTTCTTAATTCTAAATCAAAAAGATTAATTCTTGGTTATTTTTGTGACCTATAAAGGTGCGAGTTTAAAGATATGATAGGAAATAGATATAATCAATTTTAATAATTATATATAACATTTTTTAACAAAGCAAGTTAGAGATACGACCATATCGCAGTTGAAGTCATACTTCCTGGTACAGTTTGGAATATGTATACTTGGCTCATAAACTTGAAAAAAGTAGTTTTTTTTCCCTATGTTTAATTGAGCTTGACATGCCTGTGTTTGAAGAGGAATTGTGGTGATGAAAATTGAAGAGGGAATTTATTTTTAACAAATGAGAGTCACAATATTTCCTGTATTTGAGAATACTTAAATGCATGTTAGTATTGAAGAAATTGATTCTTCGTAGACTATGAAGCTATTTAGTAGATTAAGTTATCAAGAGTTATCTTCATTATGATCAAAGTCGGTCATTTGAAAATTTTGTAGAAAGTGGATTATTATTATTATTTATATAGTTTTTCATACATGCAATACAGTACTGCTGCCTTCACAAAACATTTGTTTTACTTTTGTATGGACAAATAATCATTGAATCCTTTGAATCAGGCATATGTAAACACTGCATTAGTACTCTGACTAGTCTGATGAAGCTTCATGAAGCAGTGTCACTATTTTTCAGAGTCCACTAGATGGCGGCCTCTGCACTGTTTTTTCTTTGTTTTTGTACCTGATGGCGCCACCTACTGACCTCTAAACAACATGACACTGCTTCATAAAGCTTCATCAGACCATCAATACTCTGGACCTTGTCTCTTGTGTGTGTATTATTTGCCATGATGTTTAAGCTAAATGAGATCAAACTTTTGTTTTAGACCTTGTGGATGATGGTCTCTAAGTAATGCTTCCAGTCATGCAGTTATCATTCTAATAGAGCCCAAATGCAAACGATGAATCACTAATAAAATGAAAATTGAAATGATCTAAACCAGCAAAGGACCTCCGAACAGCTCAGAAAAAGTTAAACAGTCGAAAAACAGGCCTACTTGTTTGCTGTTAGCACACTATTCCCATCTTACTTATAGAGTGAACCTCCATGACTTTAGAGGAGACGGCCAAACTGACATGTTAAAGACAATAAATGTGGTGTGTACTCATGCTGGTGACCAATAAAGATACCAGTGCACAACATTCACTAACCTTAAATAGGGCTTTTTTTTATATATATACTTTTGTTAAAACATTAAAATAAACATTGGACTGTTCCTTGGAATCACAGACTGCTATAAGGGCAATAGAAATACAGTATGTGGTTAGAGTTTATTAGGGAGTCTAAACAGATCGAGAGATTTGAAAATATTAAGTAAGTTAGTAAGTAAGTAAGTAATTTAAATGTATAGTGATACTTTTAATACATTCTAAGTAAATAGTCTTAAAGAAATGTTAGCTAAAACAATTTTCAACATTTGCTGGGATTACATGCACTCTTTGTCTTTGCTGAAGTGTAATGGGATAGCCCTTGAGAAAGTGTTTCTTTGACTCGTAGATCTGTTCTGTGCAACGACCCGGACATGCCCGACATCCCAGTCAACGTTCCCGTGGACACCGTCAAGCTGCGCGTGGAGAAAACAGCAGTGAGGCGAATTCCAACCGAAGCTTTCTACTACCTAACGGAGCTCCGGTACCTGTGGATTACTTACAATTCCATTACCTCCGTGGATATCGGAAGTTTCTACAATCTCAAAATCCTACATGAGCTGAGACTGGACGGGAATATGATCTCGATATTTCCTTGGGAGTCTCTGAAAGAGATGCCCATGCTGCGAACGCTTGACCTGCACAATAACAGGTTGACCACATTACCGGCTGAGGCCATCCCCAACCTGCTCAACATCACGTACCTGGATCTGTCCAGCAACAAGTTCAGCACTCTGCCCTCGGACCTGATGGACATCTGGCCACCGTTTAATGGAGAACCACTCCTTTCCAGTTCCGCCCAGAAGGTTGTTTTAGGTAAGGTCTTGCATTTTCAGCGTTTCCTGTACTTGAGGTCACTAATAATGTCATTAGGGCATTTGTTCGTCAGGCCACATTTGTTTGATTGGATGAAACTTAGCCTGAAAGCAGGTGCCAACAGTGCATGAGATTATTCTTCCCCGTGCCAAAGACTAGTCTCTAGGACACACTCTGAGTTAATTACAATAGAATAACTGGCACCGTGCAGTAGCTGCTTCAATGATGTTTAAACTAAACTAAACTAAAGTAGAATCTGTTCACGCTGCATTGAGTAGATGAAGTTTAAGGTTAAAAAAATACACTGAAATCATAAAAAAAACAAATGATGGAAGCAGTTACTATAACTGGAAATAAAATAGAAATGAGTTTTTATGAAATATGAGTCATATATTAGGGTTTTATTTTTACATACATTTGAGGTTTTTTAACAAAGACCAACTTGTAGTTGTGAATTCCAAAAGCAAAACATGACGACAGGTAAGAAAAGGTGATTCATTGATCTATTGATGAATCTGTTTCAATTGATTAAAGGGCTGAATCTTGTTCTTCAGGGAATTCATCTGGGAAATCGGGGAATATTAGTAAATCATATTAATGGCCTCTTCTTCTTCCAAGTACAAAATATATATATAAAGTGTCTGACACCCTGGCCACAGGGTGAGAGCAAAAATTCTAAGCCAATAGACAATTATCAGCATTTTCCCCTGATTTGTCCAAACTATTGTGATTATCTAGCAACCATTTATCCAACACAGCCATATAAAAGTTAATAAAGGTTTAATGGTAACTTATTTGCTGTGATATAAAGTAAAGTTTTTTTGTTTTTTTTTGCAACTTCTGAACAGAAAAGTACACATGAGTAACAGCAGTTTTACACATAGGTGATTTGATTAAAACCTTCCAAAATTCAGGTTGAACTTGGGGGAACCATCATCTCGTCGACTTGTTGTATAAACAAAGCGGGGCATGATTACAGCTGGCTGGAGGAGGAGTGAAGCCATTTATTACATCATAATGGACGTCGCTCTCGTAACCTCTCGTTCGCAGAGAGTTCACACGGAGAACTTTATAAAGTAATAACTTCGAAAACGCCATCATGGTGAATGACTTACTGCATCTTGGAGTAAATATTTCAAAAGTGACTCAGAAGAGTTGGGTTTTTACATTAGTTGCACTTTAAATTGAAATACGTTGGTAATGTTTTTCAGATACTTTAGTAGCAAGCAGACAATCACAGAACTTCCTTTGTGGAGGTAATCGTGACACATACTGTAACAACCAATGACAGATTGTCCTTTAGGTTAAAGAGGATGATAAATATTGACTGACAAATCCAATGTTTTGATGTTTGCCTCAACTTTGTTACTGAACAGTGACACAACAATAGATAATCATCTCTCTTTATATGAGAGACATATGTGATGAATGAAGTTCATCTGGAATCACAGGCTTACGCCGAAACATCCTCTAACATGACACAGAACCAGATGGTTATTCAAGTTCAGATCATAGAGACTATTCCTAAGTGTAACACAATAAGGGGTCATTTGCAGTCAAAGCAGTGTTTTCACTCCAACAATTGACCAAAAATATTGGAAAATTTCCACATCTTGGACCAACAAATTGTATCTAGCCTTTCATATACAATGAATTGGTGATATGTTTCTGGCATTTTGAGTCAAATTATATCAATATTTTTACTTGTGTTCCCTCTAGACCAAGGATTATTTTCAAAATATATTGACCCGTCAGTTATATGGATTAAAATCACACTGACCTCTAAAAAGTCATTTGTGTTAGAATGAACATAAACAGTTTAAATTTAAGATCATTATTCGATTTTATCACTCTATATGTGGGTCAACTATCCCTATCACATTTTTAAACCTTCATGTATTGAGCATTGTAAAGGAAATCTTTGCTGGAGTGTATTTGTTTCACAGCGAGGGATATAGTTAATAGGCTGCAGAAGGGCAAATGAGCTTATCTGTGCCGGAAGGGAGTCGTGTACTCTCAGGCACCTGAAGGAGAAACAGGATTAAGCACCAGCCGGCTTCAGACTCCTCAGTGTATGTCGTTGTTTTATCACTCAACAACAACTCCTGCTATTATGAAGCAGCTTTAAAATATTCTGTCAAGTATTTCCTAAGAAAAGTTCTGTTAAATTAAATAAATCATAAAGTTTGGTGACATTTAGAGACAAGTGTGTCTTTTTATTAAATAAAGAACAAGAACTAAACTGACCTTACATGCCATCAGAGATAATTGTCAATATGTTTATTAATGCAAACAAATAAAAGAAACAGATAGAGAATTTCTGGGAAATGCGCCAGCTTATGTGCTTTGCTGCTGCTAAGACAAACTACTGTAATCTAGTTAAAAGGCTTTAATAAACACCAGCGCTGGTGGTTACACATTGTGTGCTGCAGGTTTTCACAGCAGTTTGTTAGGAAGTAATATATAAGAAATACAAACGTTGCCTTTGAAGTAATTTGTATACTAACTATGATAGCATTAAGTCAATCCCAAAAATAATATATAATATAAATAATATAAAAAAGGAATAAATATGTTTTCATTTCTGTATAGTCACAAAAAAAAATACAATTAAATATTTTTCATATCCAATAATTATATGTTTTCTTTGGATTAAGAATTAAATAAAATACATCACAACTTAAAATGTTTTATAAATTATTAAAATAAAATGAATAACATGTTTGAGCAGCAGGCTGTATCGTAAAATAACTATAATAATAAATCGTACAAAAGATATGGGATATATGGAAAAATTGAAAAAAAAACTGTTATTAAAATAAAGTATGATTAAAATTTCAGACATTTCTTGTTTATAGATTACCATCTAACAAAATACATGTTTTAATACATTCATTAAATCAGGCAAACTAGAGTGCAAATATATGTATATTTTTTATTATTAAAGCTATACAGCTTTGGTAGCTTCATGACCTGTTATAAAAATGTAATGTAACATTTCTCCATCTTTTATTAAACATTTTGGTTACCTTTTACGATGTGTTTATTTTTATCTTTTCATATTCAGGCCTTCAAGACAACCCCTGGTTTTGTGACTGCAAAATCTCGAAGTTGATCGAGCTATCCAAAATGACCAACACCCCTGTCATTTTGATGGACCTTTTCCTGACCTGCGGTGGACCAGAGAACTTGGCTGGTGTTCTTTTTCAGCGAGCCGAGTTGGACAATTGTGTGAAGCCCTCGGTCATGACCTCTGCCACTAAGATCACATCACCCTTGGGAAGCAATGTCATTCTGCGCTGCGACGCCACTGGGCTGCCAACGCCAATTCTTTACTGGGCAAGGGCTGACGGCTCACCGGTCAACAACACAGGTATAGGAGTATTGGGGTATAATGGTGCAGACGAAATCAAAATCTCAGTTACCCTGACTATACTGCGAGGTCTGTGAGAAAAATATGCATTTTATCATATGCTTATTTAAAAGCAGTGGATAAGCAGTAATACTGTAAGCTACTCCCTAACTGTCTAACATAATAATCCAAAGCTTCTGACCTTAGGTCAGGGTAAAAACATGGTTCTTTCAGTATAGGTAATAAGATGACTTTCTATAATAAGAGGATCAGTTGATCCAAAATTCCATCCTTCCCTAAATCATGGAAGGTTCTCCAACATGGGTAGGACATTAAACTAGTGATGGTCTGATGAAGATTCATGAAGCAGTGTAATGTTGTTTAGAGGTCAGTAGGTAGTGCCATAAGTTTAAAAATGATGTGATGTTTCATTAGAACAGTTGTTCAAAACAAAGAAAAATAGTGCAGAGACCGCCATCTAGTGGACTCTGAAAATAATGACACTGCTTCATGAAGCTTCTTCAGACCATCACTACACTAAACTCTTACACCTACTATCAATGCCTGGTCTCTGGCTTAACTGCCCAACAGAACCAACAGCACATTAGTTACGTAAAGTAGTGACACATCCTTAGGTCAGGTAAGGTAAGGTCCTAAGTTCCTATCAAACCTGACTGCACTTAGAGAGTTTATACAAAACCATACAGAAAACCAGTTGCCAAGGACAACCCTAATTACCCTTGGAAACATGTCAGTTTTACCTTCATCGCAGACCAAACTTTGACACCAGTTATATTGGGATCAAGTGGCCTCTATTAATCCGTGTGGTACCCAATAATTCAGATGTCTACTACAGGATATCCTGTGGAACAAATGGTTAAATGCCTTTCCACAAACACTTTTGAACTGTTTAAGCAAACGCTGCTCCCATTGAATCCTGTGTTCAACTACTGCACAGATACACACCAGATAAGCTGAGGATTACAGTCCTCCTGTAGTTGGAACTGAAGTAAAGCTATTTCAAAAGGGCCACCATCACCCCAGCATGTAAGGAAGGAGGCACCTTTCCCAAGTATGTCAGCCAAGACAGCTAAGGAACATTCTTACGTTCTTAAATTAATCTGAGGTTGAGGTTATTCAAAGGATATATTTTTAGTAGTTAGAAGGTTAACACCGCAGTTCAGGATCCTTCTCTAACTATTGTATGGATTCTACGGAAGAACTGCCAAGGCTTCCTCACAGCAACAGAACTACTTAAAGTTAGCAACTTATTCTTGCCTAGTGGATTTCATATATTAGTGTTCCATCACGTTTGGGTAAATAATTTGAGTGTTTACAAGTTCAAGTTCTCACCTTAAGTCAAGGACAATTCTACTGGACACCTTTAATAACACTAGACATGTGGAATTGAATGAATCCCTATTCTGTAGACTTCTCAATTAACTACTAGATTTTTTTTTTCTCTACCAGCAATAGCAAATATCAAATAAATGCGTAGGAAAGTGGGTACCAAGAAAGATTGTTAAATATGTTTCCCAATGGCTTCATTGAGTGAAGTGATATTCACATTATTATACAAATTAAATCTATAAAAAGGAGGAAAGCTTTACAAAATTAGCAAGACACCTTTAAATTATTCTTTTTTTGGGATGCACACTTGGAATTGAACTAGCCTATGCTAATTTTTGTATTTTCTTTGAGCGTAGACATGATGTATTATGAATTATCTTCTAAAAGGCCAAAACCTATATCAACGATTGTATAAATATGTGACTAAATGCTTGTATTGAGCAAGTTTCTGCTAGAGTTTTTTGGGGAACTCAGAAGGTTTATTTTTACCATGTGACATGATGTTGGCCAATCGGTCTATGCTAAACAAGAGATAAGAACGATATTGGTGCGTTCAAGTACAGGTGATTAGTTAAAACGAACAGCAAATTGTAGATTAAAACATAATGTGGGTGTGAGACCCAGTGGGTAAACATTTTGTTTACATATTTTTGCTACTGTTGTAGAAACACATTATTTGAATATGATAGTCTTACATTTGCCTCTAGTAACATCAACATATCAACACTGTATCACCTTTTCTCAGCTTGACAGAATGCCTCTGGTTAGTTTAAGTAAATGTGTAGAGTTTTTATTACTTTGATTTGACCAACATATTTTTTTCCCTACAGTTCAAGAATCTCCCAGTGATGGTGTGAAATGGTCCATCATGAGTCTGCATGGGATACTTAACAAGGACGCTGGGGACTATAGCTGCAAAGCTAAGAATGTAGCCGGCAACGCAGAAGCTACTATATCCATTTCTGTTGCTGGTACCATCAGTACCACTAACCTTCCCATGCAGTCAGATATCGGAACTGGACCCACAACCCAAGGCACAACATTTAGCCCCCCTACCGACACTCCAAATTCAATTTCTCTTACATATGCAATTCCTGCAGTTGATCCGACGACCTCCCTCCCAAAGAGGCAAAGGACCACACCCAGCAACAGTGTGCAGAGAGCTTCACCCAAACCAGAAAAAATCCAACAAGGAGGAAATGGTCGAAAAGTGGATGAGAAAAGTAAGAAGAACAACGTGAGAAAGTCTGTGAGCGACGTCAAGATTGTTGAAGAAACGATTGACAGCGCTGTGTTGCTCTGGACAGCGAGTGGGTTTCCTTCTAAAGCCCCTCTCACGGTCGTGTACTCACAGTACGGAGAGGAAGGGTCTAAAATGACACTGGATACCACTGTTGGAAGTGGCAAAGTGCTGTTAGAGAACTTGTCTCCAGGAATGACGTATTCAGTCTGCCTGGTAGCAAAAGGAAACGAAGCAGGGAAAGATCCTTGCATCGACTTCTCCACGCTGGACGTAGTGGGGGACAGTCAGGGCCAATTCCTGGTCGTTTTAAGTGGCGCTGCATGTGCATTTATTCTGCTCATTATCGCTTTTTTGGTCTATAAGATCCTGTCACTTTACTGTAAAGGGGACAGCCCAGCACCGGATGAAGAGGAGCTGGAGAAGGATAGTTACGTCAAGTTTGAGACAATTACAATGAAGCAACGGACAATGAATTCCAGGCCCACTGAGCTTTGGGCGCGGAGACCCACCCATGAGTCTGAGAGAATGCTCCTGTGCTCGCGGTCAAGCATCGACTCCCAAATGACTTATAAAAGCGATAGTTCCCGGTCAGAGTACTTATGCTGATGTCTGGAAAAACATGGTTCTTTGCTGCTATACAATACAAACTATGGTTTTTCATAGTGATGGGCTGATGGCACTTCATGAAGCAGTGTCATGTTGTTCAGTGGTCAGTAGGTGGCGCCATCAGTTTAAAAATCATGTGATTTTCAGGAAAGCATTTGTCCAATGGGTTTTCTAATGTAACATCAGATACCTACCACTAGTGGTAGAAAATAATGACACTGCTTCATGAAGCTTCATCAGAACATCACTAGTTATTTGATGCCTTTTAAACAAAAAGAAAGAAAACATTTTGTGCTAATAATGTTATTAATTGGCTGAGGAAACATGAATAACTCGTTTTGATATTCATTATTCATGTATTTTTTTTGGGATGTTTCTACGAAAAATTATTGAAAAAAATAAGAATGTTTTTTCATAACAAAATCAAAGCAAAGCCTTACGTTTGTTTTGTGTGTACATGTGTTAGAGATTAGGGTGGTTTTGCACTATTATAACGACAACAAAGGCCAAGGGAACAGTGAAGAAGGTTCTTTCCTTCTTAGAAGGTTCAAATATTTTCTGCTCATCCATGTAAGATATCTGATTATATGAATACAATCTATTCAAGTATTTTTACTGCCATTGCATGACAGAGGAATGGAGGCCAAATGTGGAATAGGTCTAAAATGATGCAGATTTTTCTGCAGAAGATAAATCATTTTCTCTAGTTGTAACTTGGCCTGTGCCTTGATGGTTATTATATAACGAAAAGGGATGGGTACTTATACTCGCTAAAACAATAGCATCAGTTCTGACGTAAACGGCGCATCAAAAAAGTCACAAATATTAAGGTGCCTTATTTCTGTTTCATTGTCATTATATTTTAAAATCACAACACTCATGTTTGAAGTCCAAAGTGAGTTTTTTTCTTCATTTTATTATTCATAATCTTGTAAAAGTCCCTTTTATTTAACTTTTAGGACAACCTTTATGTTCCTTAAGCAACATTTCAAACCTACTTCATTTCAAATCTTCACGATACCCATCCCTAACTGCTGGTCCATATTGCAGGATAACCAGTACCGGACCAATAACATACTTGAGTGAAAAGTGAAACACATCAAGGCCTTCAGCAAAGATTAAATTATGTGGGAGTTTTTGTGGTTAATAACGAGGAAAAGGAACTATAAGTGAATTGTATCCTAGATTTAACTATTCATTTAAAACTGTCTCTAGTCCTCAAATAACTCAAAAGGCCATTGTGTGTGTGTTTGGGATTCATCGTGGCAGATGCATAAAACAATTTGGACACAGAGACAGGGGACATGTTGGACGAGGGGAGGAAGAGGAAGGAGGCTCTCGAGGTTAATCTCTCAGGTAATTTAGGCCATGAGGAGGGTGTTACTGGAGGATGATCAGGAGAGGTGGATGTGGAGGAGGCCGAGTTGCTGTAGCTAAATAAAGAAAGACAATAAGTTTGTTTATCATGTAGCAGAGCCACCACTGTATGCTGTACACTACTTTGCTCAAATATAGAGTGAGATCATTTAATTTCTGCCAAAGAAGTGTGTTGAATATATTATTTTTGTTTTATTAACAATGGAAACACAATGATGACTTTAAACATAAAAATGCCTTAATTAACATTGTGTTTTTGTAAGACAAATACCACCTTGTAAGTGTATATTATATGTGTATATTTATTTGAATAAACTCCAATGAATAGGGTTTTGTTTCTTTTATTTTGTGTCAAAATTCTAGACAGTGAGCAAAATGATAGAACAAGTGTTACACAGCGCACATGGACAACAATCTGTTTTGATCCACACGCAGCTCTGGAACATTTAAACAAACTTGACGTAAATCCGGATAAGTGGAGGCACCGTTCCGGAAACAGTCGATGGTGGCACACCGTGGCATCGAGTAATCTCCAATTACAGCTGTTATCATGCCAACTGCCAGGTTGTTTGTCCAAATACTCTGAACAGATAGAGGACAGGGATGAGAGAGTCGGCTGAGACAGGAATAAGCTGCGCTGTGACAAACAGAGGTGTTGGATTAAGAACTTTTGGGCACTGAGGGGAGAGGAATCTACAAGTGTTTCATAGTTTTCAGTTTTAAGTCCAATATAATTTTACGAACAGAAATTGAAATTGCTCAAATGAAAAAAAAAATGGTTAAAATATATGCGGTATATAATGGAATTCGGCGCCAGCTTCAACCAGAACTCAAAGGACTCTATCTTTTTATCCTCAAAACCTTGTTTATATTTTTATTTTGCATAAAACATTTAAAGGGATGTTTGGGGGTCACATTTAATTTTAAAAACATGGGACCTTGCAAGGAAATAGAGACATTTTTATCACATTTATTTATAGACTTGTATGGTTTTATAATGTTAAATAAGAGTTCTGGCTCAAGAAGGCTGAGGAAAGTAAACATGTTTTATTCATTACTAGTTTACTTCTGTGTGTAACTTGTTTTAATTCATTTTACCATCTTTATCGATTTCTTTTCAAATAGTGTCCCTTGACTCTGATAATAAAAAATAATTAGGAATAAAGTACCTTTTCATGATCCGTACATGTTTTGTTCATAGTTTTTTTATCAATTAAATTCAGAATATTTCATATAATAATACAAAATATTCATTATTGCATAATTACACTTGTGGAACCCCTTATTTTCCACTTGTCTTGTTATTTTTTTGATTTCTTACTTACATTTTTAAGTTTTCCACCAATATTTTAAGACATGTTTTCTTCATTCCATCTTTTACCAGTCACAGTACATTTGTGGAGCCTGCAGACATGTATTGACCATCCTTGGTTCTTAACTAACCACAGACTATCTTCATTAATCCTTCATTGAAAATAAAACAAATTAAATAGGAAATAAAATAAGAGCTTCTGTTGAATCTACAGTCTACGGGATTAAAATGAATAAAAGCTGCAGAAAATAGTTGAATCAATGATTTGGTTTATGAAAAAGAATGGATAATTATTTCCAACATTATCCGACTTCCTCATTGTCATTCCTGTGCAAGTCGTTTTGTGGGAAAAGGTCATCGCCCTCTGCGCTCCTCACATTAATCTGGAGGAAAAGAAGACATGTCTTTCAGACGTTTATATCTTCTGCAGTGTCTCTTCGAGGTAAATGATGACGCTGTCTGCCACAATGTAGCAGTCATGGAGGGAATGAATGGAGGTTTTGGTTCTCGCCATTTGTCGCTTGTTCTCCCGGGTAAACGGAGGACAAACAATTTGGGGATAATTTGATGCACTGCTCTGTCCTCATTTGTTTGGATCCCTCTGGGAACTGGGAAACTGGTACAGGAGACGAACTGCTGCACAAGCGCATGAATAAAATTGGTTGTAAGGGAAATGCTTGAATAACTGGATTTATTTATTGGTGGGTTTGTCATTTAGGAGCAATACTCTAACGTGGAAATAGACACAAAACGAATAACAATTATTATGGTTTTGTTTTTTATTTCTTTACTAACCAAGATGTGTTTATATAACGTATGTTAAGTGAAGGAGTTAAGTTAAGAATTAAATCTATCACTAGGTATTTTCATAGTTTTAAAAATAATTCCGAAAAGGCATTTTTAAGTACCATGACCTAAATATTTTCATCAATGTATAAATCCTTTATAAGTTCTAAATAGTCTCTCCCCAAAAATCTATTCTTTGATTATCTTTATTATATAGAAATGTTTTCTTCATGATCATAAGTAACGACAATTGTTCAACCTTTTGTATTTATATCTAAAATCTTATTGCTATTCAAATGTATTATGTAATTTTGAATTAAATCATTTACTCATATATATATATATATATACTGTATATATATATATATATATAAATATATATATATATATATATACAATATCAGGAAAGACATACCAACTATAGTGTGCAATCCAATGTCCATGATTTTGTCACCTTGGACACTCTGTGTAAACATATATTAGGGAACATGGGTCGGGGGTGGGGTGAAGGTCACATGTCGTTGCATGGAGTCTTTCTTCCTTCCATACTTATTGCTGCATATTAGCCAGTCTGCTAAAGATAGCGCCAGCCGCTCTTAAGAGAATCTGCCTCTATGCTGGACCAGAAGGTGTAATATTTACCACAGCGGTGTCAGGAATTTCAATCTTTGCCTCCACAACAGGGTGGCAGCATCACCAGGGCCAAAGACAGGATTCACCTTTTTTAGAAAAAACTCTTTCTGCTCTGGGTCACGCTGTTTAGGGACAAGAACTCCAAGAAACGCTGGAAATGATCAAATTAGGGGGAATCTTGGACGACAGTGCCAGCAGTGGAAATACCTGAGAAAGAGTGAGCGAGGATTATGTCGCTTAGTCCGGCTGCAGCCCTTCTCTGTTTGATGCTCCAAAACTTCAGGCTCTTACCCAGCTTTGCTGCCACAACATGCTGGGATGAACCAGCGTCAGCTGCAGAAACAAACATCAGCTGTGAAGGTGAGTGAGTCACTTGTATTGTTACTTGCTATTATTTTATGATTTTATATTGACTTATTTAACATGTGAGCATTTTTCCATTTTTTTCTGAAAATATTAGAATAAAAAAAACTGAGTAATTAATATCAAAAACAAACAAAAATACATTTCAAGATTTGTTCTTGAATGACATGTTTGAAAACATTTAACCACTTTTAAGATGGTCAAAACATTAACTCATATTTGAATGCAGCAGGTTTCTTGTAAGCTCATAAATTAAATGTTTTTTTTGTGTGTTTTGTTAAATAAAACTGTAATTTCTAAAGTTTTCCAGGTTTACTAAGCATGACACTGACCACTGTGTGAACTTGTCATTTTGGGGGAAATCGGTCGAGACATGTCATTATGTTGTTTGTCTGGCGTTGCTCATTGTTTTCTTCATTCCACAGAGTTAAGGTTGGTATCCATGGAAGCCAAGTGTGACAACCACTATAAACTATGACTGAGTCTCACGGGCTTATCTGGTGAACATTGTCATTTACGAATGAGCTTCCGTTAAATAAATAGTGAATCAACATTTAAAGAATGCAGATATTCCAACTGCAGCTCTATATATTGATGCCCATCTTTGGAACTCCCCAAAATAATAACAAATTCAACTCAAGTCCATTAGAAATCCTACGATTGAATAGCTCGACGTCAATTAATTTTGTTGTGGAAATCTCAAAAGGCACAATTGATCTTAACCTGGATGAAATGCGAAGAAATTAAGTACACAATGAGACACCATTTTTATTTAGTTTTCCTTTATTTTTATTTATGTTACAAAATACCAAAAAATGCAAATATATGTTTGATGTTATCTCCATCTTCTTGTCAATAAAAAATACAGAAAAAAATGATATTTACAGGAAATTATCCAGCTGTAACAGTGTGAATTCAAATTTATAATAAATATAAATATTGTAGTTGATGATTTTAGGAAAAAATGTGACATAAATATGACACCAAAGAAACTAGATAAGGTGATGATAAAAAGTAATTTAAAAAATATTTCTTTATCTTGTATCCATAAGCATCAAGGCCCTTCCTGATATTCGGCCACGGTAAAGCCATTTTCCGGATGGATATGGATGGCAAGAACCAGAGGAGACTTGTTGCCAGGGTGGGAACTTCGATCCTGCTGGATTTTCATTTTGGAGAAAAGAGAGTTTACTGGGCGGAAAAACACAGCGGGTTCATCTACACAGCGTCAGCAGGATCACACCGACAGGTGATTATGTAACTGCACCAGATAAATATAAAAACAAAAGACAGTGGGTAAAAATAGCAGGATTATGTATTTTACGTGACAAAAAAATTGTCTTTGTTCTCCAGAAAGTGTTTTCATCTGACAAACACATCTCAGGTCTGGCAGTGGACTGGATCTGGAACACTGTGTATTGGACAAGTGAAGAAAAGGGAAGAATTAGGAGGATAAATACAAACGGGACGAACAAGACGACTATTCTGAGACGCTTGAATCGGCCCAGTTCCATTGTGATTGATGCCAATAAAAGGTACTTCATACAGTAGCAGGTGTTTTGATGATAAGACAACCTTGTGAACAGAATTTAATTATTTTGGATATTAATCTCAATCGCCTATTTTAATAGTTGACTTATTATCTAATATATGAATTTAAAATGTTGTACAAAATGTATTTTTAAGTTTGGATTTGAGCGTTTAAGACTTTTTATTACATTCATACTCTACATGTATAACAAACACCATTTATTCAATTGTTGTTGTATTTCATGGAAGTAAAAGTTAGGGCCAGTGGCATTTTTCTCTTAGTTTTACAAAACAATGTTTAGTCATCGCAGGTTGCGTTGCAGATGCATTTTGGGACCAGATAGCTTAACAGGCTATCTGTAGTATTTTCTCAGCTAATGTTGTGATCAAGACTGCCTTAGCCAAGACCTGGACAATACCGAGACATGGCCCAGACATTACAGAGACAGATCAAGACCCAAACATTACCAAAACAAAACCAAGACACTATCGAGACAAAACTAAGATCAAGAGCAAAACAAGACCAAGACACTACTAAGACAAGACTAAGACACTACAGAGACAAGACTAAGGCCAAAACAGTACCCAAGGAATTAGACACTACCAAGATAAAAGCAAGACATTATATAGACAAAAGACGAAGACACTATACCAAGACCACAACTCTACCGAGACAAGACAAGAGCACTAGCAAAGTAAGAACAAAACAATAACAAGACAAAGACACTACCAAGAGTTAGGCCAGAACATCAGCAAGACAAGACCAAAACATTACCAAAATAATAACCTAAGACCAAGATAGTCATCAATTTTACATGAAATAGTCAATTATAGTTATCGTTCACATGACCAGTGGTGTATTTTTTCAAGCTTTCTTCAATTTGCCAACGTTTTTGTTGACGTAAGCAACCGATTTACACACATAATATACACGATTACTAGCTATTAACTTTCTGGAGCTGAGTTAGATCAGCCTCAAATTGGATTCATTTCTTAAGGTTTCTGTTAATCAAGCTGTGGAATGGATGATAAGGAGGCGTGTCAATATTGTCATGTTTATCAATAACTGGCAGGAAAAAGAGGGGGAAAAAAAGCATTAGGCTTCACGACAACTTCTTTTGCCAGAGGCTGGTCAAGATGGAGGGATGCTGAGACCAAGGACATTGACCGTCGAGACTGAGACAAGACTGAGACAAAAACTGTTACTCATGGTACCACAACAAAACTCTTACCTGTGAGATCTAGGAAGTTGGTTTAGGGGCTAAAAATGGTTCAATCAAAATCAATCAAATCAATCAGAATGTTTCAGCACAGACGACATGTATTGCTTCATGCCTACATCTGAGTATTAAAAAGAAGTTAAAACATATTAATCAACAATATTTGACTGAATGCAGCTTCCTGTTCTGGTTGTCCGGTGGAATGAGTCCAGGCGTCCAGCGCTCAGACATGAATGGGCAGAAAAGAACGACACTGAGAAAGTTGGTGGGTGAGCTGACGACTCTGACCATTGACCTGATCGACAAAAGATTATTCTGGGTACAAGTGGATGTCCAGACACAGAGCACCATAGTTTCATCTGACTACAATGGTCATGCTCTTCACATCATTGACCAGCCACTTGGGTAAAGTTCTGATCATCAAACAGCCATTAGAACATTTTTCTAATATCACTTTGTTTCACCAGGTTTTATTCATTGGCCATTTCCATTTTTCAAGACCAAATCTTCTACATCGACGGTGAAGCTAGAGCTATAAAACGAGTGAACAAGTACACTGGTGGACCCTCAAAAAGCGTCAACCCCAAACATCTGGCAAAATCTCCTGTTGGTATCAAAGTGATTCATTCCAGCAAACAGCCTCCGGCCGACCCCCCCACAACACTCACAGGTAAATAAATGGAAATAAAACATCAAACAATCGGCCAAACATTTATCTTCTTTTTGTTTTTTTTTATTGTGGACTTTCAAACAGGTTGTGATGAAAGGAGTGGAAATTGTGTGGATGTGTGCTCGGGTCAAGCTGAGATGGATGTTTGCCAGTGCAGTGATGGTTTTGTTCTCAGTAAACAAGGAGCATATTGTGAAGGTAGGTGTCGTGAAAGTTATTCTCCTGTTGCTCTGGCATAAAAAATATCAATGTAAATCGCTTACGATATATGGTTGAACAATGCAACTAAATCTATCTATGAGATTTCTAGATATATATTAACCCTTGTTTTATCTCAGTGTCAAGGTGACCCGAAAGACTGAAAACAAATGTAATGGTTTTATCCCTTGTGTTGTCTCTGAGTTAAGGCGTCTTATTAAAAGACAGAATGATGCAATAAAAACGTTTTACAACACTACCACTGAGTGGTAATAAAACAAGGAAAAAACAATCAAATAATTTTCGTTTGTAATAAAAAATTAAGAGAATTAAGTTTTATCAAGATCAACATTAAAAAGAGGCCATTTTTTTAATCAAAATTGAAAAAGGTTAGGTAGTTATTTAATGATTATATATAGATTTATATAAGTTTTCATGAAGTTCTTTCACGATATACGGAAGGGTCAGTTGTTTTTTTAATACATTTTTATATCAAAGTCTAGAGAGAATAATAATCAAATGATACATGTATTTTTTATCATTGCAAAAGTCGATAAGCACTTTATCTTTGATTTTAAATCAAATATTTAATTACTTTTTTGTTGTATTATCTGACAACATGTGTCGTGCACGTCAAGTGAATCTCTGTTTCTCAGACGTGAACGAATGTGCTCACTGGAATCATGGCTGCTCCCTTGGTTGTGAAAACATTCCAGGATCCTATTTCTGCACCTGCCCTCAAGGATACACTCTCCTGTCGGATAGAAAGACATGTAGAGGTATATCTTTCTTCCATTTCTGCACAGTTAAAGCAGGGGAATACTACTTTCCATTCGACAGGGTGCTGATCTGTAACAAGAATGTTCAATTTACTTATCTTGTCCTGAAGCTTTTCCAGGGTCTGAGTTAACTTATTCTTATAGTCATTTTTGGAGTCAAAAAACAGAGTATTGCATTATGATCTAAGGATACATTTACTAAAGCTTTAAGTCAGTCTTTTTGCTGGATTTCTGAATTTGAACAGTTGAAACAAAAATGTTTAAAATTCACATTTCAATGGGTTTTCTTTCCCCCATTCTCTTTTCCCTTCCATAGATTTAACTCAGAACATACTTGCCTCACACTGCAGGCTGCCAGACAAGAACAATCTCTTCTTTTGTGTCCAACAAGATGTCAAATATTTCAGATTTCAAACTGGTTTCTCATGAATCCGAACGTCAGTCATGCAGAAGCATGAATACTTGATACGTGGGCATTTTGCTAAAACACATTATTTAAACATATCATTCCATATACAGACTAGAACTCTTACTGTCTTACACTCATTAAAAACTAAGTACAAGAATTAACTTAAATGTTTTTTGAATGACAAGAGGAAGATATAAAGTCCATAGAGGAGTTTATCATGAATATTTTTCCATTCTGGTTTGTTTGTACATTTGATAGAAGCATTATTATTAGTTTTATTTGTCTGGCTACATTTTTTTTGAACCCACCATCAAAAATACATTAACCCACAGCTGACAAGAAGATTGTCAAGTATAACCAGTAATCAGACGTGAACAGGCTGGAAGAGTAAGAGCAACATTACCTTCCGGGAACATTGACACCCACGGATCTAAAACTATTTATCCGTGCCTGGGTTACGGATTCAGGGAACATGTTAGGTCACAGATCTTCTTACCCCAACTTTAATCCAGCTTTCTGCTTACTATTGATCATGACCAGAGTAAAGGGATATTGCTAAAGTAAGGGAAAAAGGTTAAATAATAATACTAATTTACCCTATAACCTATTTTCTCTTTAGTTAACTAAAGTTCTTACCTTCAACTTACATTTCTAACATTCCTTGTCTATCATGTCCCCTGTCTGCTCTCAGAATGTCTCTCCTCCTTATCGCTATTTGTAAAAGTTCTCCTCTTTCCAATCTTGTCTTTCCGAGGCACTCCCGATACCATCTTGAACTCTGACTCTTCTAGCTCTGCTTCTGGTCATTCTGTCAAAGCTTCTATCTGTGCATCATGATCAGGGGAAGGAACTAATACACTGTACCATAATGTCCGGTTTTAAATTATATTTAAATTATATTTGTTGTTAACCAGAACAAAAAGCCACACTGACAACAATTTTTTCATTTAATGTTAGTAAGTCAGGAAGTAATAGTTATTTGTAAGGCAGCTTTCTAGACCAGGCCAACTCATTTGTTTATTTAAATGTAACTGTTATTTAAATGTGATATTTTTTTTTATCAATTTGTTTTATTCTTTTTAAACATTATTATAGAAACACATACAAGTTCACGATAAAGACACGATCAAAAAGGACACAGAAAAATGATAAAATTAATCAAATAAAAGAAAACGAAAACCATACAAAAATAATCAAATAAGGTTTAAGTGTGTCTTAAATAGATGTTGGACTCTATTGTACTCATCAGTATTTGTCTTTTTGTACAAAACTCTTTTTTTAATGAAATATTTACATTAGAAAATGTACTTAAGCCCCGCCCACTTGTTTTTATTGATCTAAAAATCTTGTTTACCATAACCACACCCACTCTGCTGTGTTTGGACAAGCATCAATTTGCCACAGCCTGTCATTAATCCAATTCTTTACCTCCAAGGGATGTGTATAAAGAAAGAAGCAGGCGTGATTACAGGTGGAGGAGTGAAGACCAATATAACATCATAATGGACTCTGGTATCGTAACCTCTCGCTGGCTGAGATTTCAGATGGGGGAGAACTTTATAAAGTAATAACTTCAATTCATCGTCATCATTAGAGACTTAGTGCATCTTGAAGAGGGAGACTTTAACATTTGAAAGATGCAAGTGAGTCAGGGGAGTTGAGTTTTCAAATCAGTTTCCCTTTCAGTTCACTCTCACTTTACATCACAGCTCACTCGAGATAAGACTTCACACACACACAAGGAAATTTCACCCAAAATAATACTCACATAAGATAACTCAGGGTAGTTTACAATAGAATCACGTTAAAAGTTTAGTTATTTAAAAGGTTTCTGTACAAAGTTTTGTGTACCAGAACTGCTTTAAACCAAGCTTTACACGATAATTAGCAGCTAAGTGATGCCTATCACTAGTGATGGTCTGATGAAGCGTCATGAAGCAGTGTCATGTTGTTTAGAGGTCAATAGGTGGCGACATCAGTTTAAAAATGATGTGATGCTTCATTAGAACAGTTGTTCCAAACGAAGTAAAATAGTGCAGAGACCGCCATCTAGTGGACTCTGAAAATAATGACACTGCTTCATGAAGCTTTTGAAGATAGAGGTTTTTACTCACTTCTTGTGATGTTTTTTCTCTATAAAATAGGTTTACCATTACAATTTTATAGATGTGGGTTAGTTGATATTGGAATATCGTTCGAGTGCGCTCCATTGGTCTACCAAAGACCAAGCCTCTTTCCTTAAACTCATCCCAAAACCACTCCAAAATCTGCAAAGAGAAATCTTGGGCTTGTAAGGTGGGCAAATTGCTGTAGACTTGGATGGAAATATTGCAATCCATATTATATTGGGTTGGTTAAAATGATTGGACGCTGAATTTACAGTACTGTACTATTTACCTTCACTTGAAAACATCTCTTCAAATAAAACTGTTGACCTGGTGCTCAGGTTAATGCGTCTATAAACTAAACTAGTGTGACGTTTCTAACAGACACTATTTCCTAACATTGCCTTCACGTCCAAGAAGAAAGTCCACATAGTTCTTTCTGCTTGAAAGGGTCTTTTTTCTCTCACTTTGACTTTGTCTTCTCACCACATTTTCCTCTTTTTCTATAGGATTAGTGATGACTTTATAAAGCGATTGTCCCAGAGCCGGATGTAAGGAGCTTGTAGTCCATCTGGCTCAGTTACTGTCTGCTTCCGACTGTGGCCCTAAAAATAACCTGGACAAAAAGTTTCTCTGTTTACCGCCACCAAACATTGAGAATGAGTTTGTCTGCTTCTGCTTCATCTCGTAGAAATCATTGCATGTGAAGGCAACACAAGTTACTGTGGTCATGGCTGCTTGGAAACAGAAGAGGGCGTTATCTGCATCTGTCCTCAGGACTCGGTCCTAACAGAGGATGGTCAATCCTGCACTGGTATGATCAATAATCAATGATAATATTTTCATTAATTAAAACTATAATAACGTGGTTATTATATAATTTTCATTTGAACTGTCCCATCAAAAGTCATCATGAGCTCAATGAGTTCGTCTGTGACTCCATTCAATTTTTTTTACAGGATGCTCCTCTGCAGACAGAGGGGGCTGCAGTCAGACCTGCACCTCCATAACTCCTGACAGGTGGCGCTGTGGTTGTTTACCTGGTTATCTGCTCCAAGATGATGGTAGAAGATGCGTCGCCGCCGGTGAGTCACGTGACAGTAATGCAACTTTCTACTGATATGTCAACATTTGATTAGAATAAATGTATAATATAACAAATTGATGATTATTCTAGGACCAAGGCCATATCTGCTGGTTGCCAATCTACTGGGAATTCTGCAAGTGAATCCTGATGCAACAGGAGAGAAAACAATTGTGGAGGAAACGAGAGGAGCAATTGTAGCTTTAGACTACGACCCTGTGCACAAACATGTAAGAAACACATGTGTATTCATGTCACGTAAGAAATTATCATTGAAGGCCTAAAACGTTGCTATCAGGCGCCACCTGGTGGATAGTAAATGTAAAGACATGTATGAGAGGAACATGCAATGGATTCATTTTAAGGTTTACACATGTTTATTTTATTCTCTGTCCTTCATGTTGAAGGTTTACTTTGCCAGTTCATCCCGACAGCGAATTGAACGTGTAGATATGGACGGCGGGTCAAGAGTCCAGCTCGTCTCTGAGGCTGAGGTCTCTCCAGAGGCTTTGACCGTCGACTGGATCCATGGCAGGATCTACTGGACGGACAAAAGGTGAATCAATGTTTGTCAAAATGTTATTAAACATATTTAACACATCTTTTAACAGAATCCTCGTTTGTTTATATCCTCCAGCCACTCAACCGTTGACTGCTGCCACTTGGATGGAATGAACAGAGAAACTATTGTGAAGGAAGGACTGGAAAAGCCGACCGCTATTGCTGTTCATCCCATCGCAAAGTGAGACGAATTATGTTTCCTGCAAACACTTGAATACTGTACTTTAGAAAATCAAAGCATTTGGATTACATACTGCATACATTCAACTTCATTGAAAACTCTGAGTTAATTGTAACTACATACTGATAATTAGAATTCAGCTCAGTCATATACATTTATTGTTACACATTTTACATTCTGAATATTCTTTGTTTTGTTTTTGGGTACTTTTTAAATTAAGTTATTGAAAGCCAAAACAAAGGAGCCGATGACCTATTATTTAATTATCCTTTTTTTTTGCAAACATCAACTTAAATATATATTTTTTAAATATTTGTTTTGACAGAAAAAATCTCCTCTAATAAACTTTAAGAAGTTATATTCAGAGTTGGACTGGTTATGAAAAATACAAAAAAATAAAATATTAGTTTACAAGTTTATAGCGGTCAGAACCACTATGACATTGCTATAGTTTTACTCTGACCTCATGATGACAACATTGCACTTTGTCCAGACCTGCATTAGAGCCAAATTCATTCACAAATGAACACATGTATTTAACATATTGAAATATGTTATGGTACAGTTTTAACAAGAGGCTAGAAACCGTATTTAATAAAGTGTTGAGTGTGTAGTTAAATTACCCTGTTAACACAATGAGAAGACTGACTTTTATTTTTTAATTTCCTATAAAGATTTGTTTCTTTTGAACAGTCATGTCTGATGCAATTAAACACTAGAACTATATTTCTAGAGACGGAAGTTGCACTTGTTTCCAAAATGGGCTGGAGACACTATATCAGTTTGTTGGGTTGCAATTCCCCTGTTCTAACAGTGGGGGAGACTGAAACAAATATGTTCAATTTTCTGTATTGCTGATTTCTATTTTTTACAAATGTATTAACAAATCAATAATAATGGACTAATCAGATTTGATGTGACACTGCTGTTAAAAGTTATTCTAACGTTTTTCACGTGTTGTATGATTTTTGAGGAAGTTATTTTGGACTGACACTGGAGTTAAGCCGACGGTGGAGAGAGCTTCTCTGCTGGGGAGTGATCGCAACATCATTGCAAACACCAACCTAGTTTCCCCGACTGGCCTGACGATCGATTTCACCGAAGATCGTCTGATCTGGTGCGACGAGGGCAGAGGCGTGGTGGAGACTTCGGCCATGGATGGCTCAGATCGCCGGGTCCTGTTAGAGAACCAAGTAGGTGAGACTTTATCTGTTTCCTTTTATATATTTTAACAGGGGCCTTCTGTTTTAAAACACCAGGCTTCTACTATATAGTATTTGGAGTCAGCAAAGGGAGTCCAGTAGGGGGAGCCAGAAACAACACACACAAGACCTTATATTGCATGTATGAAAGTTAAAATATTTGTTTTGTATTTTTGTTTCTGATTGAAATAAAATGATATCCATCCTCATCTCATCATATTTATCTGAATTGTCCTCTTCTATGGTCTCATTTCTGCTCCTCTGATGGTTCCAGGCCGGCCCTTGGACCTGGCTGTGTTTGAGGACACAGTGTGGATCTCTGATAGAAAGCATCAGCAGCTCAAGAGCTATCACAAGCGAAGTGGAAAGGAATTGCAAAGGATTCATGGAAACCTAATCCTACCCTCGTGTGTAGTGGTGGTTCAACCACTCGCTAAACCAGGTGAAGAAAATAAAAAAAGCTATGCAGGGAAGACAGAGTTAATTTCTTTAAAAATATCTTTGCTTTTCCAGGTGCAGATGTTTGCCTTCATCAGAATGGCGGCTGTTCCCAGTTGTGTGAAAGCAAAGTGGGATCTGCTCACTGCTCCTGTCTGCCTCATTATGTTCTCTCAGATGATGGGGAGAGTTGTGTTCCAGCAGTGCATTCACACGGTACCAGGACTTTGGTTTTGTTTCTTTTAATGTGGTCTCAGATGAACTCGTGTTAAGTGTAAATGCATTTTTCACTGTTTTTTTGGTGTTGTTTTGTTTAGATGGTTAGCATTAAAAACACTTTTTGAATGAGTGATGTATTGAGGATGAGACACTGTATCATGATACCTCATGAAACAGCTCATGAGGTATCATGATACAGTATCTACATTTTGAAAAGGCCACTTGATGGCACTCAGTTTAAAAATGATGCCAGGTTTCAATGAATTAGTAGATCATAACCAAATATTATAAAGCAGAGAGTGACATCTAGTGGACGTTCATAACAAAGACACTGTATCATGATACATGATCGGCTGTTTCATGAGGCCTCATTAACACATCACTAGTTTCAATATGTTGTAAAAAGTAAAGTTAATTGTATTTATTTGACTGAGAACATCACACTGAGAAGAAATTGAAAGGCTTTATACTGTAGGTCAGAACCAGGTACCCCAAAAACCTAGGGTTTTGGATATAATTAGTACTGTAAAGGTAGTTAACAATACAGATTCATTTATTATGATCTCTAAATAATTGATCTAATTAATCTTGTTTTTAATATCCTAAAAAAAATTGATTTAAATGTATTATTATAGGAACAAAAGATTGTAGCACATCAATATCAATAATACATTTTACATATTACATACATATTATATCACAATATTTGGCACCATAAAGTACACAAAATCAAAAAAGAAACATGGAAGATCCAAGCCACTCCAAAAAAAACAGAACAGCCAAGTCACCCAGAAAGATCCTGGTTTAACACACCAACATCGTCCTCTGACATGAAAAGACTCAGATCATCCTCTACCCTTGATGATCGTCTTAACAGCATGTGGAATATCTGTGGTCATAATACTAAAGATCTTTTCTCAGACTCAGCGCTCAACAACAGAACCGACAATGGTGACATCAGAAGTGACGCCACAGAGACAAACGTGGATGTAAGGCCGACTCTCTTCACAGAAAAGATGGTGTCAGGTAACAGCATTTTAAAATCAGCGCCGTGTGCCAAATCACATACTTCTGCACTAGTATGAGCACTAAATTGGCGCACTAAAATGGCCAGTAAATTGACTGTGGATCGATGGACACTTTCCACCCTCAACAACCACCATCTTAGTGACACTAAGCTGACGACGCATCAACGGAACAGATACCAGAGTAAATGTCCCAAGAAAACACTAATTTTACCACAAAATAACGCAATAATAACACAATGAAACAAAACTTAAAAACTTGTTTCAATTGGCAAAAAGCGCTGTCAAGTGTCCGTGATAGTGTTCTATCTTCCGGTTGTGATCACTTACTAAAAAGTAGTAGAAGAAGAAGCTGTCGAGTCATTTCCAGTGCAACAGTGTTTGATTTTAGATAGTACTACCCTCTCCAAATTTGCGCACTGGCCAAGTTTGTGCACTATCTCAATGTGTACTATAAACCAATGCACTCTGAGAAGTTAGCAATTTGGGACACAGCCAAAGTTTATAGCTCTATTTCTATTTAAGTAAATTCTTTTTTTGTGCTTCCACCTTTCAGACCAGACTGAGTGTCACTCACTGGGATGTGACGTGAACGCAGAGTGTCACAGGATCGCTGGCGAGCCAGTTTGTTTGTGTCCGGACGGTTACACTGGTGATGGTCGAGTTTGCGTGGGTTAGTAACAGAGGCTCATGTAATTATGAAACTTTTGATTCAAACACTGGACATGTTAAGGTGAAGACAAATAATTGATTACCTTTGCAACAAGTAGTATACTTGAAGTTAATTTTATCAAGTGTACTATAGTATAAGTATATTAGGTATTAAGTATGTTTCATTGGAACAGTTGTTCAAAACAAAGTAAAATAGTGCAGAGACCGCCCTCTAGTGGAATCTGAAAATAATGACACTTCTTCATCAAGCTTCATCAGACCATCACTACTTGTGATGTACTTAAAGTATACATGCTAGATCCTTTTTGGACAGAATTGGAGTATTTTAAGTTTTCAGAAGTATACTTTCAAGTATACTTATCTATATACTACCAGTTAACTAGTAATAATACACTATAGTTTAGTATACAAAGGTATATTCAAAGTAAAGTCATTCTTTACACTACATTTGTAATATGTATTTTATTGAAGTTTATTAAAGTATACTTTAATCACAGTGGATAAGAACCTGTAGATGCCGCAGTTTGGAAGTACATAAGATATATTATTCGCTCTTTGTGACCCTGGTGTGGAAAAGCACTCTACAAATATAAATTACTTACTTAAAATAGATGCAATAAGCATTAAAAGCAAGACAGACGGTGATTCCAAATAGTTTGTGCTGATTTCCAGCTCTGACTCTGTGGCCTGTCCATCACACATTAAACATTTCAATGTGTGTGCCTTACAACAAAACCAAAAGTCACAAATCAACAACTCCCATAATCCTTTGCACAGTTTACTTCTGGATTACCACCCGAATAAAGTTGCAGAAAAGACAAAAAAATGTTTACTTAAAGTACATTTCATCAGTGTATTATTTTGAGGTACTGTATAGTATGTAAAAAGTAAACTTCAAATATACTACTAGTATCTAATAAGTATACTCATGGTATACTTGTATATACTTGTTTTTGCCTGCAGGAAAACTGTCAATTATTTTTGACATTTCAGAACTACCAAACGTATGGTTGTCGACCAGAAGCCCCTCAGACGACAACAGCACACATGAATGGAACTTTGTAAAACTTTGTCCCTCCACGCACGAGTCCTACTGTTTGTACCAGGGAATCTGCTACTACTACCCGGAAGTGGACTCATACGCCTGCAAGTAAACACTGCTTCGTTTGTAATTGATCCTATAATGTGTTTAAAAACAGGAACATTGTTATTGTTATACTTTTTGACAGCTTTTGTATCATGATTTCATGACAGTATTTAGTCAATAGGTGGCAGTATTGTATCATATAAGTCTTCAATGCCAGATCAATGCTTCACTTGTACAAGTCAAATTTAGACTAACAAGTTATTGATTATTATAATTTACTGTAAGATATTAAAAGGCAATTAATTGACTTTGTAGAATTCTCAATGACGATCTATTAAAAAGAAACATTTTAGCTTAAGCATCTAAAAACGATGAACAAATTCTACGTTGTTGGTTTATTTTGTTAAATTTCAACCTGTTGCAGTTGCCCCTCTGGTTACATGGGCGAGCGCTGTCAGTTCAACAACCTGGAGTGGTGGGAGCTTCAACAGTCTGAACTGCAGAAGAGACGGACTTTGGTCATCACAGCCTCCATGATGGTCTTCTTGTTCCTGTTCACCATCATTGCCTTTCTCACTTACTTCTACAGGTATGCATTATTACCCCCTAATGCTAATACCTCACACCCATGTCTAAAGACAACACTTTTTATTGGCATGTTGTTGTTTTTTGTTGGCTTTCCTAACAATAACATCTCTTTTAATATCAAAAAGAAAACGGGTCTTTCTATGACTCTTATCCGGCCTACCACCCAGATCGGTTCTAACAACATGAAAGGTAAATACTGTTCGGAAAGTGTCGTCAGCCAAGGAAGTGATAGAACAGACAAAAATAATATAAAATCAAAAACATGTTTTTCTTTATATTAATATTTCAAGCATGGGATAAATTGTCCTCAAATCTCTAAGTTTAGAGTAGTGATGGTCTGATGAAGCTTCATGAAGCAGTGTCATTATTTTCAGAGCCCACTAGATGGCGGTCTTTGCAATATTTTTTAACAACAACTGTTCTAATGAAACATCAGATCATTTTTAAACTGATGTTGCCACCTACTGACCTCTAAACCACATGACACTGCTTCATGAAGCTTCAAAAGCCAATCACTAGTTTAGAGGTTATTAACTCCTAAAAAAGACATCACAAGGGGGGAAGCCCGGACACTTTTTACATTTGCTTTAGCTTTACTTTTTTAAACGGGATGTTGCTAATTTGGTCAAGATTCTGAATCAGTTCAATGATGGACGAGCGAACAGTCTCCAGAGATGTGCATCAACATTCAGTGTGACATGGTGCGTGTAATGTCAACTCCTCTGTCAGCAGGGGTCGACCATCAGATCACATGTGGAACCAACGGCAACATGACACGCCTGTTATCTGAATGCAGACTGAAGCTACACACACTTCTTTTTTATTTCCCACTCAACTCTCTCCATGTAGCTGATTTGCTTTACGGGGGTTGTTGATTCCTTACTTTTCCCACTAACAAAGCAAACTGTCCAGCTCTTAAACACGTACATCCTAATGCCCGCGCTCCTGCTTCCCCTCTGGATGTGGCACGCTTTCAATGACATGCTTGGTTTAGCTTGTTCAACAGCAATTACACATAAAAATAGGTCATTTCTCCGCAATAAACTGGAGCCGGCCAAGTATGACCCCTGTCGAAACGCTACATGGCCACCGATAGCTCTTCCTCAAATTGCCTTCTGCACTTGAGTGGAAGTACACTTGTGCTGTATATACTTAATGTAGTTTCCTTTAAATCTCACACTGGATATAAGTAATGGTGACTACACACGACTTTAACCTATTAGATTTATTGTACATTAACATGATACTATTATGCATACAGAGATACTCCCAAACATTTCCTTTACCCAAACAAATGTAAAAAATAAACATGTATTTGAGAATTTTAACATTTAAAAATATACTACAGCAAAAAACAGCAGATAAGTCAGTTACAGGAGATCATTTTAAGAGGACATTTAAACAATCAAACAAGAAAACACTGAGACGGCACATTCTTTCTTCGGGAGCTATTTGAACACGACTTGTGTTAAACACACCAAACAATGACATCAGTGCTCATAAATAAAATGTACGCCACTTGCATGATAACGCTGCACCTTGACCACCACAAGGATTGTATATTTTGTAATGTATATTTACCAACAAACTGGAAGCCTCTGTATAATTGTTGACATTGCTATATTGCATTAGATATGTTTCTTAGCTTATAACATTGGCATCTGTGTAGGCAAATATATCAACATTCATCTACAAAGATTTGTATTTGACTTGTATTAAAGGAACAAGAAATATGTAAATGAATTAAACTTTTTTCATATTATGGTTCAGAACCTGTTTTATCTACTCTTTTTAAAATGAATATTATATTTTATGGATTTCAAAAACAAAGTAAAAATGATTTTCCTTTTACTTGGATGCGTGTTTTTTTTCAATATTTTGCTATAATTTTAACATCAATATTTAGATTATTTAGAGATATGATTTAAAAGTCAAAATATATATTGATTTTCTCTCTTGTCCTTTCTTGAACCCAAAGAACCCGACGAGTGTTTAGAAAACAGGCACCAGCAGATATCGTGAGTGACACCAGTGGGACTGAAGAGGACACGTGTGGAGTCATTTCAACCTGTGTTCACCAAGTAAGCAAAACAAAAAAAATTGCAACTGTGTAACTCATGGAAAAATAACAAAGTTATTAGTTAATACATCAGTTTATGTGACTCAGATATTAGTTGATAAATAACATCAAGAGTACAGACTAATAGACTAACAGTTCACACTGTTGTGTTGACTTGTCAGTCTCAGGTTTGATGAAGTTGTAATTATGCTGACAACACGTTTCAAAACATTGTAGAAACTCTAGAAAACTAATTCTGACCGAACAATATATGCTGGAACAGACTTAACTGATTTGATTGGAAGACGTATAAGAGGATTGGACAAAAGGTTGATGCTTTATAAAATTGACTTCCTGTTCTTATTTTCGTTGGGTCAACTCAGCAGATTCAAATGGCGTCGGAAATTGGTGAGGATACAACAATTGTGCTATGTTTTCCAAAAAGAGCTGTCTGTGCTTCCAGGTGTCCAGAGACAGGTATTCTAGACACTTTGTTCATCTGAGAACTCATTCAGATCAAGCTCATCATCAGTCACCATGTTGTTCTTGAAGGAAACAACCCTTTTTCTGAGGAGAGGCGTGGCCTATCCCAACACAACTCAACCCAGCACGATGACTATCGCACAAGTCAGTCGTCCACCTTCAACCCCTGTTCATCCTTCAAGCCCTGAAAGACAATCTGACCGAAAACCCAGCTTCTCTTCTTCTCTCCCATCGAAACATCGTCTCTGAAATAAGACATTAAGAGATTTAAATGTTTTTTGTTAAAATAAAATCCAATGGTAAGTATGATATGATACTGTGTATCATAAACGTGTCACGGATCTATCTATCTATCTATCTATCTATCGATCTCTGAGCCAAATATTATAAAGCAGTGACCGCCATCTAGTGGCTTTTTAAAATAAAGACGCTGTATTATATGATACATCATCATCTGTTTCATGAGACCTCATCAACCCATAGCTACCATTTAGTAAGTTGCTCACACTTGTGTTATAATACAGGGAAAAAAACATTGTGTAATTGTACCTTCTCAACTTACAAACAGTTTCTGTCAAAAAAAACTGTTCTGGTGGTACTTTTTAAGGACAAACAATGAATTAAATGTATGTGATTTTTAAATAATTTACAGGAATATAGTCCTGAATACCTTACTATAAAAAAATGAAAAACAAAATTAACTGATGAATAAACGGATGAATTCAGATAACGTAATGTCAATATTTTTAGAGGCCTTAACAGGTCAGACCAGTTTCAACAGCTTTGTCAGTCACTTTTCTACTTAGCAAGTTAAGTCTTGTTGGAAACACAAAGAGGAGACGATGTTTTTACCTCGACAATGTGTGTCCAGATGAAGACGACTGTAGTACAGCATACGTTTAAGAAATACATCAGATCAGACATTAAAAACGTTTTCATCATCACCAGATAGCTCTTGATCACGATTTACACTATTTTCTTGAATATGTATAGTTTATTTTTTTATACAAAGATGCATTTGGTGTTTAGCAAAATGATAGTTTCAATAGTAACACCATTGTACTTGAAAAGGGAAGGTAGGTGTCCTTGTAAGAATTTAAATTAAACAAACTATACTTTTTTTAACATCAGTGGTTCCCAGCCATTTGCTACTCAAGAGCCATACACTGTATTGTCAGAGCACTTTTCATTGAAGACCATAGATGATCCACTCTCTTTCCTTCCATATTTCATTTAAATTATACGTTTTTTTGGGAACGATTTGGAAGCCTTTGTCCACAAGGGGGGGTACACAGGTTGGGAATCACTGTAAATAATCCAGGTGTTACACTTAAGCACCACAAGGAGGCCCTTTGTGTGATTTTAATTGTACAAGTTGAATTAATTTGACTTTTTTTAAAAACCTAAATGGTCAGGGATTCATAGGTTGAGGTCCAAAGGTCAAGGAATTGGAATGTTTTTCTGCATGTAAAAATGTTGTATGAAAGGTAATAACTGATGTTCTAAGTAAAATCTTGATTTCTTTTTGTTTTGCAATGATGTGATCTATGATTAAAAATAGCCTCCATCCCTCACCTTCTCACAGCATGTTCCTCTCCATCACTCCACTCTGAAGGAGCTCCGTCCTCCACTCCTCCACGTTACCAGATCTAATGGCCTGCTGACATTGGGACATGGTGACTGCACTTCAGTGCCACTCGTGGGTCCATTTCTATTTCAGTGAGCGACTCCTTTCTCGAGGCTAACTGGGAATTGTTAATAGAAGGCCCGGCTGCTCTTTGTCGTCGGGCCATGGCAGAGAACAAAGCACTTTAACACAAAAACCATCAGAGGCCACATCGATATTGATTCTTCAGGCAAGACACATTTATCTCTATATTGGCCTCCATTACCACAAACCAATGGGTTAGGAACCCAGTCCAGGGGGCAGCACAGATGACAGGAGAGGGCTCTGGACCTGGTGTCCATTGTTACATTATTAAACAATGGGAGGTCCATTAATCAGCTTTGTGACACCCAAAACAATTACTCCTTTGAAAACAGTTTAAAAAGCTACATTTTCAATTATAGGCCCCAAACCTAGTGATGTTCTGATGATTCCACTAGATGGCGGTGTCTGCACTATTTTCTATGTTCTAATGAAACATCACATCATTTTTAAAACTGATGGCGCCACCTACTGACCTCTAAACAGCATGACACTGCTTCATGAAGCTTCATCAGACCATCACTACCCAGCCCTTTCTTCAGACTCTCCCCAGCAGTGACTAGAGCTGCACAGGATCTGATCACAGAAAATGCTCTGTGTTTTCAAATAAATACTGAGAGACTTTAGAATCTACCAGGAAGATAAAACCGTAAACTGGAACACCAAGAACCTCTCAGTGACGTTTTTAGATGGGAGGACAACTTGATCAGGTCAAAGGTCAGGGGGGATAAGGTGGCAGAAGACCCCTGTGAAAATGATAATAGGCAGGTCTAATTATAATTCAAACCATATATTTAGTAAGTGATCAACTTGTTTGTGTATTTTAGTTAGAAAATATTATATATTTAAGTTAATGTGCTGCATTTAAAGTAAGTATATGTATTTTAAATGAAACTTCAGTTGGAAAAAATGTTTAAAAATTCAATAATAATAATAAAACGCAAAGGGTATTTTTTCACAGCCATTAAATTGTGTTTTTTACCCAGATGGGGTAATTGTTTCCCTACACTCTGAAGAGCAGCTGTCGCAGCCTGAAAGGGGAATTAACATCACACTCAAAGGCTTTGGTCTTATCCTCCAGGTCAGTATCTAGTTCTTACATCCTTCACTGGACAGAGAAAACACTAGTTTGGGAAGATTGAAAAGATTTGCAGATCAAGAGGTGGTGGTGGGGGGGGGGGGGTTTGACAGCGTGTTTTCAGACAAAGACATACGTTTCTCAATTTAAAAGAGGACTGTCCTATACTTAAAACATCTCAAAGTTACTCCATATATATATGTTGTGTAAAGTATTTGAAGTATTTTATAATTATAAAGTAGCCACAGTTTAACATCATAACACTTTACTGTAATTTTACTTGACTAATATGTGATATTAGCAACATTTCAATACAACAAATGAATTGGTTTCTATGCTACTGTTAAGATACAAAGGGAAAGCAATATTCAAGATGGTCTGAACCTCAAATTAAAACAACTATTACGTACCTTGAAAGTGCAACCTCTTTTTAACCAGCAGATGGCGACAATATACTTGGAAAAAAACAAACATTATATATAAGGCTTATGAAGTTCTAACATACCGTAGCAGGTGACAATCATTGAGAATGTCTGACCCCTATTCTCACATGCAGTTTTGCATTTTAGCTCAGCTGATGATACAAAAATGCTTTATTTGGTCTCAATGTGACCGTTTAGTTAGGAATGAATGGGTTCTGTTCAAAATTTCTCAGTAGAGCCAGTGTGGAAGGGTATTTAGTTTGGTGACCACAGGACCTCAGTCATCACTGCTCCTAGATTAAATCCAAACCTTACGTTCTCCCTGGAGAGATTAGCAGATGATTGTGCACAAGTTCCTCCAGATGTGAGACCACAATCGAAAAACTGTGAAATGTCCTTTCCAGGATGGAGGGAGGGAACTCTTTTTCCCCAGGTGGAGAAGTTCAAGTATCCCGGGGTTTCATTCACGTCTGAGAGATGCAGCATGAGATGAATCGATCAACAGCATCCTCAGTCACAAAGTCTCGGTTTCTGTCTCTCATGCTGGAGTAAGAGCTAAGCCAAAAGGCTAAGCCCTTGATCTTAAAAATAAAAATGAACATACTGGAAGTCTCCAGATCTTTGTCAAATTTTAGAATTCCAAAACTTAAACCAGATCAAATTAAATAGCAATTTTTTGGCCAGGGATTGTTCCCTGAATATATTTAAACAGTAAGAACAATTCAGAAAAGACAAACCTTTTGCTTTACAGTCCAATCACTGAAGGGATTTTGTCTATTTAGACTCAATAATTAGCTTATTCATCGTCATAACTAGAAGTAGTAGTAGTGACAACAGTAGTATCAAAGATCATTAAAACTGAAATATTGGGTCAACTACCTAAGAAGAAATTGTCCTCATTTTCAGAACTCACTAGATAACGCACTTTTATAAACAATATTTGGCTTTTAGCAACAATTTGAATAGATCAATTAATTACTTCGAAACCATAATCTTCATCACTCCATCACGCTTGATGTCTTAAAGTGATGGTTATAGTTTAGTGATGGTAGTGGTTCGCCAGATATTTTATTTGAAACCACTTATTGGTTTTTGGTCGACAGACATTGAAGAGTTTAGGAAACAATCAAACCATGCAAGAGGATCAATGAGAAGATGAATGGGAAAATAAATGGGGGTCATGATTGGGGTTTGGTATTTATTAATTTATCAATCAGTTCAAAATAATACATAAATCATTAAAAGAGCAGAAAGATGACAGGAAAAAAAACAAAAAAAAAACAGAATTAAAATAATTTGATAGCTAATGCAAACAACAACCATAGAGAAGCCACTTCTGCAATCACTCGAAGCATATGAGCAATTGACACTTTATTTAAACCCAGTGCATCAATTAAAGAGTTGTGAGAATCTAAAGCGCACAGCAGGCATCTACTTTAAGCACATACCATAGATGTCACAATGACGACGCAGGTGTGATGATGCTTAAATATTGCTGCCAATAGCGAGAATAAACACAACCCAAAGGCAGATCAGACTTTGTCACGTTGCTCGTACAGTTTTTTTTTTTATACAATGAAACAGTGCAAATTCAAGATCGCACAACAAACACCAATACAGACACATCCTAGCTTTTAATTAAATACAGAGGATTTAAACATCTTTAAAATCGTTTTCTGTCTTTACATTTTTTTTTTAAATATGAATTGGTAAACAATGTTCTTCCTCCCTTTAAAAGGTCAGTGCCCGACAGATTTGTTCACTTGTATGGCCGCTCACACACACAACACCGAAGATGAGACGAGTCATATTCTGGTCAGCAACACTTGTGACATCATGACAACCGTTGCAGCATGGCAAACTGTCAGTAGCCATTACTCCAAAAAAGACGCCCGGGAGCCTCAGCCGGATGTTACTCGTTCCCTCGGACATGCCGATGTCAAACACCGTGTCTGGATATGCATATTTATAGTGTGTAAGATAAATCCTAAGACCTGAGAAAAACTCCCATGTTCAATCCAAGACACACAAGTGCCTTCAACCAATTGGATCCCAACACTCACCAGCATCACACACACCCTCTGTTGACACACAAAAAAAAAAAAAAAACACAACAAGCACAGACGGTAACAGACTTGTTCAAAAAAGGTTCTCTTCATCCATCCGTATTATGCACCATTGTTTTAAACATCAAGTAAACAAATTCTTTAAAATCTATTCATGGCGAATTGACGTGGGGGGGGTCGTCTACAAGGACAGCTTCAAGTTGTTGTTGTTCTCCTCGCACGGTCACTCTCTCCTTGGGGTGATTTTCAATGTGAACATTAGTAGAACTACTCTCGCACGCACACTTCCTACCCTCCGTCCCTTCAACATCCTACAGCTCCAATTCTTCATGTTCTCTAAGGTCAGTGGTCCCTTCGCACTTCATCCCATCAAGAAATTCCCTTTTTTTTTTTTTCTTTCCCCCCCAGATTAATCGGCTTTCTTAGTGACAGCGGTAGCAGAGGACCTGGACTTGCTAAAGTAGGCCTCGTAGAAGAACTGGACAAAGAGCACAAAGTAGCTAAGGTACATGAGGGAGGACCACACAATGTTCTGCATGTGCGAGGGACACTCCTGGCCCTGCTGCATCCACGAGTACACCAGGTAGTTGACCACGCAGCCCATCAGCATCTGGGTGATCTGGGTCAGCGTGATGAACATGGCGAAGTTGCGCGACAGCTTGAAGCCGGCCGCTCGCAAGGCGTAGTACGAGTACATGACGGCGTGGACCAAGTAGTTCATGGTCATGAACCAGCCTCCGCCCGCCACCATGTCCTTGTAGGAGTACCAGGAGTAGAGCAGCACGGTGATGTGGTGGTACCAGTGCAGGAAGATGAGCTTCTGCTTCCTCAGCACAATGAAGAGCGTGTCGCCTGCAGACGGAGGAGACGAGAGGAGTCGGTGAAGAAAGAGCAAGAATGAATAGACAATGGAGACAAAAGCTAAACCGAGAGAGGAAGTGTTGCATCCCGACGGACCACTGCAAGTAATTGGTCCAGAATTTTAGTTTAAAGATTGTTTTAGAAAAGTAATAATCCTAATGTGTTGTCAGAAGATTAAAAATAATGAATCATTTCAGTCTGATAACTACTGGAAGGGCCTTGCTGTAATGGGATTAGAGAGGTGTTTGAATGGAGAAAGAACCCTCTAGTGGTTATACTATATAGCGATCAAACTTTGGTTCTTTTGTGGCACAGACTGAAATGCTTCAGTAGTACTGAGACTATACACATGGATCACACATGATTTAAACTTGGTGTGGATTTTTCCCTCTAATTTTTAGATTAAATATAATTTACTGGATTATCGTGGCGGATCAAAAATATTATAAGAAAAGGTTTATTTGTAAAGAAAATTATTGTTTTGTACAAAGTTGAAAAGATGCAGTTCTAGTCATTAACATGCTGATGTATTGGAGTTTTAGCAGGACTTAAATCTAAATCACTACAGAATAATGATTAAACATCAGGTTGCAATGATGCAAGTTAACGGATAAAAAAAACCAACTATTATAAACAGAAGTTTAAACTCCAGGGTCTGACTGACTATTGTTTCCATGCCCACAACTCAAGCATCAGAATTTATAACTTGACACAAGTCAACTTGTAAACAGAAACAGTTAAGTTGGATGTTTGAAATGACATTCATGCAAAGAATCTAAAGCATCAATTACAATGAATCGCATAAATAGACACTCACTTTCATAAGTCACTCAGAGACGTCAAAAAATAAAATGTATTTCACTTTTCTAATTCACACCAGTTGCACATTAAGCCATCAGTGCTTTTATATTGGGCAGCAGGACTTACCCAGTTCCGGTGCTTTACTTAGTACAAATGCATAGGCCCAGAATTTGCTGACTGGCCCGTTGTAGAAGCTCTGGTCACAAACTGACTGTTTTAGCCCTTTGGTCATCAGGATGTGCATCATGTAGCTCCCAGTACGGATGGCACCGAATATACTACAACAAAAAAAACGAATACAACAGTCAGACAAATGCAAATCACTAATCCCCCAATTTTGTGGATTCAACGTAAAGGGACCAACATACAGAACCCTTTTCCAAAATGCTTCTTTCAACACTTAACTTGTACAAATCATAATATTAATACTAAATAATGGAAAGTTGCTTGACGTTAATGTTTTGGCCGTTTTACCTGAACACAGCAAGCGTGAGAGACCATAGCACCATTGGTTTCCTCAACTCAAACTTCTCTCTTTGTTTCATTACACGACGTCCACCAAGGATGAGGGCAGCATAGAGAGCCGAGAAGAGAAACGACTTCTTCCTGCGACACAAAAAAGAAAAAAAACAAACAGATTATTAGACAGTTTTTTCACATGTTGAACAGAAGAGAAATATAAATACTTGATAAACACATTACGACACAGACAAAACAAGAAATATTGTATTATAGCAAACAAGCCTAGATCAAAACCATTTTGGACACAACACTGAGCCTTGAGGGATGCCAGAAACAATGCCAAACTGTTGCCGCTCAAATAAGTAACTTAACCGGGCTGCACCAAACAGCTGCAACCATATCATTGTATTTATTAGCCGGACTTTACCGTCATAAATTAACTCCTTTAATGCTTTAAAGACACCGTTTGACTTTAGTAACGATTTTCATTTGTTGGCAGGACTTATAAGAGTGTGTCAGACAATAGTAAGGTGCAATCCAAATTTGTCCAAACGTCTAAATCATCAAATGTGTGAAAACCTCTGACTAGCTGACATTTGTTCTGAGAAAATTTTCCTCAGAATCTGCAATTTGGTGGCTCCATTTACTGCCATCATTTTCTCACTGTGCAGTCTGAATAGTGAAGAGGTGCAGGTAGGTACCATTATATTCTGTGACAATTGTGCAAAGGGATCATTCCAAAAGAAGAAAGGGATCATAATATAATGGGACATTCTGTAAAATGAGTAAATATGCCATGAAATTAGAAAACAAGAAAAAAGATTTAACACTCAATATGTCCCATTGTTTCTTTACTTATCAATATTCTACAAAAGTATTTCCTCCAGCCTGGTTTTATTGGTCTTCATGTTTTCATATTTATTTTCTTTCCATTTGCAAAGAAGTAAACCAGTGTGAAGAAGACTCGATGTGTGTAATTTAGCTTTGTGCGATATTTTCTTAATAGCCGAGAGGTTGTTTGAATATTTATCTTCTGTCCATCAGTTATCCTGCATGTTATCCTACAATTACCCTCTTTAGTTGCAACATTGTGCTCTAGAGAAACACACCGTTATATGACCGGCCGGTCCCACATTTTGCGTAGTGTTCTTGCTGACTCCTCATTTTCTGCACAATCATTATCAAGTCTAAAACATTACAAAAAAACAATATCATCTTTCACACTAGAGATCATCTCGCGGTTGGAAAGACCCACTCTGCTCTGAATAAATGAGGTTGAAAAGTGGTCAAAACAAATGTTAAAAAAGTAAAGCAGCACTTCTACCTTCTAGGGGTGGCAACAGTTTTTTTTCTACATACAAGGTTCATAACTGTCATACAGTTACGCTATATAACCACTAGAGGGTTCACCTTGTAATTCCAATACAGCAAAGCCCTTCAAGTGATCAGACAACAAATAAATCTTTTACACACTTCAAACAAGTAATATATTAATACCAACATAACAGATATATCACAAAACTTAAATAATCGTATTTTTTTGACTACAAGGCACACATCATTTCGATTATATTATTCTTATTATTAATTAAAATAAATTAAAATCGACAGTGCATTTTATAAACCATAAGAATTATTTCTCAAGTTTTACTGTTTAACTTACTTAAACTATTTTATGCGGTACAAGGTGCTAAAAAAAAAAAAAAAAAGTCAAAATGTTGTTAAACCAAGAAGCCACAATGTGATCTTCCTCATTTTTACTTCCTAGTAATTATATAATTACTTTAAACACGCTATTGTTATCGTTTCTCCCTACAACAATTTATAAACGCTCTAACCGTCGCTGCCAAAGTTTAAATTGTTTATCTCACACACACACACGTCTGATATGGGGTTTTTAAATGTTTCTTTTTCTGGTTCTTCGTTGCTCGTTCTTAAATGCTAACACTTGACTGCAGATGAACAAATGGCAATAACCTTTTTTTTTTGCTGAAGGTAACTTTCTGTGTCGTTATAAAATAATGCGATATAAAAATAATGCTGCGTTTCATGGAGCACAGCACCTGAGCTGAATCATCAGCTGGCACCAACAGAACAGTAGTTCCATGCGCTCAGCAAATTATTAAGAAAGGTGGTCGTTCTTGAAAAACAGGACTGTGTGTTCAACAGAATTTTTGTTGATTCTAGCAAACAAGCTTTGCTTTCTCAATGCTTTCCCCCCTCGTTTTTAAAATCAGCGTTTCCAAGTCTTACTGCTCGACATCCTCGCTCAGAACGGTCGTCATTGACATTATGAACCCATTACATTTGCAGCGATGATATTAACTCATAAATCAGGTTTGTCTTTACAAGGACTACGAATGACGTGTGAGCAAACTAGTGAACACATCGCCGTAGCACGCTGTCACGTTACAGCTATGTGACATCATTAGTTGTTGAGTGATGTTCTTTTTGTCATATGTGGTGTTGAAGAACACATGGTCGTAGCAGATCATTGGGTTGATTATTAGAATCGGCAAGCTTAACACATGACCTTGGGTTGTGTATTCTTGACATACCGGGTCCCACAGTGCAAAAACACGCAACTGGAATAACATAATGGCGACACATCTACATATACATTTTCTTTTTCACTTTTTCGACAACAGTTCAACGATTATTCTTTTCAAAAACAAATACATTTTTGGCTTGATAATCATATTTTATGCATTACCACAGTTCTTATATGGGTTATAGTTCAATAAAATGGGTGTAAAATAAATTCAATTTTTTTGGTTTTCAATCACAATTAACAAGCAAATATTTATGTGTTCATTTTGGGTTAAACTTACACCCGTCTTTATATCCTCCACAACTAAAGAAACATTGAAATCCTACAAGATCCCTGTGTTGACTCAGGACGAGAAGATACAGTGGACTCTGTCAGCTTTTAAAGCTGGTGTTTGGACATTGTTTGGCTAAAAAAAAAACAAAAAAAAATAAAATAGGAGGGCAATTACGACTTTGTCAAGATTCATGCAGTCTGTAAATTCTGCAACACCAGAGGACAGTGCTTGGGCAATACTACATATATATATATACACTTGTCCCTACAGAATGACAATATATCATATTGTTGCCTCTGTATCATGATGTGTCTCATAACCCTAACGTTGAAATTTAAAAACTACTGGATACTTCAGGAAAACATCCAAGTGTAAAATGAAAAATACATGTAATCCTCTTTCAAGTCAGTGTCCATGGTGATCCATTTGTGTTCCTCCAGTCAATCAAGCCTTTAATTTATTGGTGTTAACGGATTTGTCTTCCCATCAGCAGCTTCACTAACCCATTAACCTGCAACTCTACAATCAAAGACAATGGAGGTAATCGTGCTCTTAAAAAGGACTCCAGCTTAAAACCTTGTGATGACCCAATGCATGACCGTTTGTCTCTATAGTAGCTTAAGAAACACTGCATCAATACCAATCTTTAAATAGGGGGTTGTCTTGCCAAACTGACCAAAAGAATCTTAACATAATAAAAAAATAAACTGAGTGTGTATATGTATATATATTCAAACAGATTAAGATTAAGTTGTAATTTTTATCTGTTTTCTTAGTATTAAACATGTATATTAATTTTTCTTTAAAGATGCTTTATGTAAAAACAAACAAACATCAAAATCCACACCATAATACAAAGAAACCTTACTTGTTGACCTCATAAGGGCCACATACATACATTCAAGGGCCTCATTAAACTTTACCAGTTATTATTTACAGCTACAGGCTGGACTCTGACAACCAAATTGTAGATTGCTGCTTTTATTCTCTAAATTTAGTCCATAGTTTATTAATACTTTCTGAGAGCAAAAATAGAACTTTAAAGGAGAACTCAACGTGAACTCATGTCCCAACCCTTTTATTTCAACACAGACGCAAAGATGGAATGTAAAAAACCTTCTGCTACAGAACAAAGTAATGGGTCAATGAAGTGACAAATCAAGCTGTCATGTTTTTACAAGCAAAGTCAGAGATGGAAATCCCTATCTGGAAATGGAATGCCAACAAACCCAATAATGCCACTGACTCCAAACAAAGGACAAAGCAGTGCAGTCAAAGTCAAAGGGTTCAACTTCTTGGATCACAACAGGGTTGGGCTGTAGATTGACAGAGCAGCACAGAAAACATAACGGCGGGCATAGTTCAGATGGGAGTTCTTGATATGATAAACACCAGGAGAATCAGTCCCATTTGCAAAAGTTACTGTTGAAGGTTTGTAAGTCAAGGGCTGTCGATGAAAAATGCTTGATACGAGTAACTTTACTTACAATACCTGTTCCTAAACTAACAATTTGAATAATTTTATCAAAAAGAAAATTACATTACACATTTATTTTCCACTCCAAGCTGTTGTCTTACAGAAAAAAAAGCTAGATTAATTTTCAGTGCAAAAGAACACCTGCTGACAAGTTGAAACAAGTTGAAAAATTATCTAATGTTACTTATTAGTCAAAAAATTATTAAGTTTGAGGCATTCGTATTGAAACTTGGCACCATCTTTCGATACTCGGTAATAGTGACAGTCGGTGCCACAAAAGAGGACGAATAAGAAATTGCCAATACATCCAAAAAGTGTATTTGCGACTATGTAAAACTTATTTCTCTTATTTCTCATAAAACCAATGACTTTTTATATTTGAATAAAGTTGTAATGATTAAGTTTTTACCTCAATTGCTTCTTCATGTCTTTCTATTTATATGCATCATCCTTGAAAACAAAGCACCAAAACCATGCATTAGTTCAACTGAATTGATAGTTGAACATGCATTACTGGTTATTGATACCTGTTCTACTAGTTTGACATAGTTCAGCCAGTTCAAGGCATAAATTAAAGTTTTTAATTACAACTTGTTTTGCACAGCGCAGTTGAAAAATGAGGTGAAGATTGACAGAAAACTGAGGTCTAAATATCCGTTCACATTCACAGACTATGAAATAGTCATTCATTTCTCAGAGTTGTGAAATTGTAACACAATTGTGAAATTAAGATTTCCAGCGATTAAATAAAGATAAAATACTTCAAACTACGCATCAGTGAAATGTTTTTCTATACATGTGAAATGCTGTCAAACTCAACTCTACATTTTTGATAATGGATGGTTTAAAGGAGTTTTTATTGCTCTACCCCGTTTTTTCCGGAAGGATAAGATCTATCTTTGGTTTTCTGTACTAGCAAATGTAGAAAATTACTTGTATCTCATCTGGTTGTTTTAACTTATATTTTTATGGTTGGTGAGGGGAAATTTTATTTAAAAGTAGACAATCGATTAGAGAAAAAAAAATCTGTATACAGACTAGAGTATTTAGACATTTAGCAGGAGTGTGCAGCTCTCAAATATAAGATGATTTGATACGCATCTACTGTATATACATGGGGTAAGAAACGATTCAGGAATGATACATTTTAAATACAAACGATTCGATTCAGTGAGGATTGGATTCGTTACAATTCAGTGCAATATGATGCAATCCGATGAGTTCTCATTTGTCCAGGTCAAAGGCATCTCTGGGGAAATGGCATCAGGTGAACTGGAGTTGGTTTTTGTCTGTGAAAACGTTCATCAGTTGGAGAGACTAGCAGGAAAGTCTGTCTAGCCCACAGACGCAGACAAAAACCAAGTCCAGTTGACCCGATTCAATTGCCTAGAGAGTAATACCATATACATGTAGTTCCTTGTTTAAAGTAGACGTTTTACATTATGAATGATCCTAAAAATGTGATATTGTATACGTTCATAGTGATAAGTTTAATAAAAGACTAGCAAGTATTGTTGTCGTTTTTGACATTTGAATACAGAACAATGTCAGTGTTTTTATTACTCCAACGCGTTACACTTTAAGAACTTTGGAAAGCCTACCCGACAAGGACTACAAACTTAATATTCAATTTTCATTACCGATACAAATTAGAGCAAAATAATCAAGTAAATTTCAACATGGATGTGAAAGAAATAAACCTTTTGGAGAGAGGTCTGAGTAAGCTCAGATCTTGGAACAATGAGCTGCTACTGAAGTCAAAAATAATAATAAACATACAAAATAATACAATTTCAGTCATTATTGCCACTCTGCATTCACTTCATCAGAACAATGTTTTGTACTGTATATATTACTGCAGTTTGACGCACCCACATCTTAAATCAAAACCGATTTCCGATTCATATGGGTAATTTGTTATATCCCTATTATTTAGTTATTAAAATTCATATCAACATCTCTATACTGAACGGTCATCACACATCACACCATTTTCTTGTGCAGATGGCTCCATCTGTGCAAGTGGACACATACTTCTCCACAGCAAAGTGTTGTAAATTGTAACACTGTACATGCCTGCCTCTGACCGAGTAGATAAAGCTGCAGCTAACCTGCCTGTGTTAGTTGGCCCAAGGGGTTTTACCTATTGCGTAATCCTGAGTTTGCAGTCCGAGGATGAGTCGGCATGCTTGTGTCACAGAGCGTGAGTGCAACCAGATTACTGTGTTCACAGATTCACATATGCCTCCTAAACCTAAAGGCCACAAAAGGTGAGGAATGCACAAATGAACATGTCCATCAGGCCTCACACCTTGTCAATTTAACTGTGTTTTATTACAAAACAACCAGTTATTTTCTCATTAATGGGCCACACCCTACCCCACAAAATGTATGTGCCATGTTGGCATTTAGTCTGTACGTCGCTGTAGTCTGCACTGCCAAATAGATAAAGTAAAAGTATATTGATGACCAACTTAAAACTCTGACTTTCCACCATACATAAAAACTGTATTTTGGTTGGGCATCATAGGAAAAAATCCACTTACAAAGACAAAATAATCAGTGTTTTTCTAGGAGATTTGAAACAATTATGTCATCCTGTTTAATTCCTGTTATAGTTGATTGCAACATGGAACATTGTACAAATGTGGCAAGTAAAAAATGCTTTAAAGTAGTAGTGGACAAGTAAACTGAAAACATCATCTGCAACGGCATATTCATTTCCAACAACTAGTCGACAACTGTTTTTTCACCCCCCAGTGTAATAATATCTGACGGATCGATAAGGTCTGACTGGCAGAGCACAGCCCGGGGATCATCCTCGCCGATTTGATTCTTTCACAACTGACCCACATCTTTATCTGCGACCTCAGCGGCAGTAAAAAGCTGCAGCCAAGTGGCCATCAGGCCCTGGGGATGATGTGGTCACCATCGTCTGGCAACACTTCTTGGCAGAAACATTCATAACCCAGATTTTCAACAAGACACTACATCAACATGGATTTCAAAGCCAACAAAAATGGAACACGTTTTAAATCTTCGATTTGTGGGAAATTAGTCCCATGTTGGGTTTTATAAATGTATCATTTCTAAATCTTTAACATAGCCGAGCAACACTAAAATGCACATCACATTGTAATAGAAATGTCTATGAAAAATCACATTGACCCATTTAAGTAGTAGAGCCATGTGTTCCCATTTATATTTCTGTAGACTTGGGCTGCACGATATATCGAAATTGCGATATTGGTACATGCGATATGCATCAGTTGTATTCAGCGTTCTTATAAGATCGTGGAACTTCCAAACAAGTGTAAACCTGTCCGTCCTCGCCGTATGCTAATGAGCTAAGTTGTTGGCGTCAGGTCTTTTATAAAATGTTATGCGTGCGTGTACAAGGAAGTTGGATTTTTAATTGATTTGGTGATATCGCGACGCACCGTGGCGCCTCTCTGAAGTTTTGCGGGAAGCCAATGCAAGTCCCTCGAAACTGAGCGTTATGAGTTCACGTCGGCACCGAAGCGCGGGAATAAATTAAAGGGAGAACTTTTTTTTTTTTACTTCTCTAAAACCCCAGACCTCCCCTAAAGTACTTGCTCCTGTAGGGTAGCCGGGTGCACCCTACATTTTTAAGGAAAAAAATAGTATAAATAAAATATCGCATAATATCAATATCCCAATTCAAGACACCAATATTGAACATACTTCCAATATCGTGCAGCCCTACTATAGACTAGTTTGTGTGAGATTCCTGAAAAACACTATTTTTTATTTATTAATCATTTTATTGTTCAGGACTGTTCTCCAGTGCTTTGTTCTTTTCACTGATTTTATTGAAGTCAATATTCTACTGTGATTGAAAGTTTCTTTTCATGATTCTATAGTTATATATGTATACATCACTTTGTCACTTCAGAATCAGAAACTTTTTATTGCCATAGGATTTATTTGTGATGGTAGAACAGAATAAAAGAATGGAATAAAATAACACACAAAATAAGCAATAGAAAAACAGAACCAAGCACCAGGTCAGCCTCATTATCATACAGAATGTAGGCCTGCTCTCCAGGGAAGAGGTTTTTATATTTTGATTCAAATTTCATGTTGGGCATACAAAACAATGTTTACTTTCTTCTTGAATTGAGTGAATAATGCAGAATAAATAGAACTATATTATTTACTACTGATATTTAGTCGTTTCTATCTGAACAAATACCACTAACAGTGAGAATACTCCGACCCCTGTGGCTTTCCAGGGATCAAGAACACACATTTCCTGCACGTTACTGATGATGCCCAACAGAGCCCTGATGCACTGAGTGACTCAGCATCTTCTGCTAGAGCTGGCTTTATACACTCATTTTTCACCTTTAAAATGAGAACTGATGACCATGTATAGAGCCATCACCCATAAATGTTATATACAACAGCGAGCACTTTCCAACTTAATTCTTTAATTAAAAAAAAAAAATGCTGTGGCATTTTACCACTCAAGCATCTGAGCAAGAAGGACAGTGGAAACCAAATAGTTTAAAAATGCACTTATGCAAATACATTTATGCTGTATGTCTTAATACATGCATATTTGAAAATAAAGAACTTGACTTGATAATATTACACTTTAAAGGCAGTAATTTAGTAAAGTGACAGTACAATAAGAAACATTGCAATAAATTCCAATATTGTGCAACAAAGTATCTTCTTTAGAGCCTTTGTCAAAACAAATTTTCATGGTCATTTTTGAATCTACAATTAAATATCTACAGAGTAATATTTCATGAAGAGTTGTTGGAAGGTAAAAACATATACATTTTCTAATTACAGCAAAAGAAAAATGCATTTCTGAAGTACATTTTTCCCTGAACTAAAATGCCTCCATCAGCCCATGTGCCCGACCCCCGTCTGACATCATTTGCAGAAGCAGAGAGAAGTCAGCACAGATATGCTCAGCTGTGATTGGCTGCTGCTCAGTCAGCAGACATCAGAAGACACTCATGATTGGCTGGCTGGATGTTTGAAGCCGGGAGTGAACAGCAGTTGCACATCAGTCATCAGCAAATAATTGCAAATTGTACAACATTAAACTTAAGAACACAGTCAGTTTTGGACCCACATGATCATCTAATAAAACAATTCACCTTCTTAGTGGAATTATAATAATTTCTAAAAAGTACAGGGATGTTTTTCTTCTTTACTACAAGTTTATCTATATGGAGATTAAACACAAACAAGTTTAATTGTGTAAAAAGAAAGAAATGGAAGAAATGTTAAATGCCTAACTTCTACTTTCAAACAAGCATTTCTCACAAATGGTTTTTTTTTTGGATGTTGCTTTGAGCCAAATTCTCCATTTACAGAGTAATCTGTTACTCTTAAGAGTTAAACAAAAAAAAGTGTTTTAATTGAGCACAGCGGGTCCAAAATGACACACTTAGCATCCAAATCAATTCATCTTGAATTGAAGCCTCGGCATGAGGAATTGTTCCGCCGAAAATTAAAATAAGTCTGTTTATTTTAAGTTTGTGTGTAGACGTTTATCCTCAGACACATTAAAAGTGTCAGTGTGCCAGACTAACGCTGATGGCTCCTGCTGAAAACAAGCTTAAAATATAGACTTTATTTCTGAACAATTTCTTATGTGAAGGCCTCAATACAAGATGGACATTACAGGAGCAGCATGGAAGTATTTGGATGGTTTTTAGGACGACGATAAAGACATTAAATGGACATACACTTTTGCATACGACTCTAAAAAGGGATATATTACTTTGAAAATAATCCCAACCCTTAGTAGACATGTGGGCGAGTAGAAAATGAGTGTATTTTAGGCGAACTAACCCTTTAACCTCACTTTACTGCCATTGGAAGTCTCTTCATAACCGTTGGCATCAATCTCTGTCCCTTAAGCTTTTCTTTATCGCTGGCATCTTTATAGGGCGGGATATGAACATGAATTTACCGTTGACCAAACCATCCAGTGGGCCAAATAAAATGAATTATTGGGGTGGAATTTGATGCTCAGGCCTATAGAAAAATATTTGCCAGCTAGAAAATGTGAAAGGAGATGTTAATAGAGCTGAGCTAAGGGGCCAACACATGCTTTTAATGTTGGACACCAGATTGTGATATTATAAAAAGGTAGTTAATCCATCAGATGTTTTCATCCCAATTGTAAAATCCATACTTATTAATGAAGCCATGGCAATATTAAGAGGCATATATAGTGTATTTAAAGGAGGGCACCAGGAACATACAGAGGGATCTCGTGGTTCGCCTGCAGGATCCACGGCTGACCTCCCAATGCTATGGCGGTAACTCGGAATGAATGACGGGGGAAATGAAGGGCAAATCCTGCCAGACGAACCTGACTTAATGTGAGCAGACGCGCTCCAGTCGAGCGACACACTGGAGGCCCGTGTGTCCGCTCGTTCATCTCACACACGAGCGGGTAACGTTGAGAAGAAACCCGTGAGCGGGTGAGAGGGTTCAGATACAGTTCTACTGTGATGCTAACCGCGTCAGAAGCTAGCCGTGAAGAGGGCGCTCACCAGTTCTCCTGCATCCATCTGATGGCTTCATCCTCGTTGAACTGACGCTCGAACTCGTACTCTTGCAGCGCGAGCACCGACATGCTGGCGGGGGTTTTTTTTAAGCCTACGGAAGAACAAGGTACAACGGTTGGGTGTGTGTCGTTGAGGGGTGTGTGTGTGTTCAGTCGGTCGCCTCGTAGTCCGGGACTCGCATCGCTCGTGCGACCGTTGGCAGCTCGCGTGCGTGTGAGTGTGAGCGAGCAGCAGCAGCAGCTTCCTCCTCTACCGGCGCCCACGCCCTCCTCCTCGCCGAGGAGTCCCCATGGTCCTAACGCCCGTCCTCGACGTGATTCTCTAGACCGGTTAGATTTGTGACTGGGTCGTACAGAAGAAAATGATATCATTTCTGTTTTAAGGATTATTTCTACTCTCTGAAAGGTGCTTAGTTTCAGCATGTGACTCTCAAAGTTAGTATTTTTAAGTGCGTAGGTGCGTCTCAATTCTTAGTATGTGTTAGATTAAAAAGTATTATATACGTATACGCCATACTTAAATTAATGCTAAAAGATCATCAAAATATAAAGTAACAATTACTCGGTGATCTAAGAGCGGGAACATTTGACGACACATTCACAATCAACATTCCACTCAGACTGATTCACACTAGTTCAAGGCAAGCTTGGATCAGAATAAGAGATACAACACCGGTAATTTCAAACATCTGTTTATCTGCAAATCAAACCCTAAATTGTAGATCAAAGAACGAAGCAAGACACAACCGGGATCGAAAGGGGGGCTAAAAAAGACAGAAGAGAAGATAACCCCCGTCTGATAACAGTTGAATGATTAGATGACAAGAAAACAAATTAGGATGTCTCTCTGTGGGTAATCGTGGCACAGGGAACTTGAAAGGACCATTTGGTCGGAAAGAGCTACCTCCCGGACGGGAAATTTGCCTTAAATATAGCGATGTTTCTACAGCTCGGGACCTTTTCTGACCTGTACAGTCGCCGGGACAAAGTGCGTCTGGTCGATCGTAATTGAAAGCTTGTATTTTGTTTGACTTGGAGCGGCGAATAAACGACCCGTTCCACACTCTGGATTCTCCATGACGCGAAGTATAAGACCCGGGACGGAAGTGACGTCGTGTTAGAGCGACGGAAGAGACTCCATGTTTTGATCGTTTTATAGTCAAATTTAGTGCGCCATGCACACTAAATTGGCCTACTAAAACGCCCACAAAACTGAGTATGGTTCGATGGACACTATCTACCCCAAACGGCCGCCATCTTAGTGAGGTTGACGTTGTAAATGGAAATTACGTCAGGTGCATTTTCAGCCAGCAGTAGAAGGATGAAACGCCTGTGGTGCTGATACCGGTGTAAATATCTTGCAAATATGTTGTTTCTCATATTTTCTCTTTATTTCTTCTTCCAAACTTGCAAACTTGCTGCCAGCAGGTGTCGGCGATAGCGTTCCAACAGCTGGTTGAAATCATCGTTAAATAGTAGTAGAAGAAGAAGCTGTCACGTCATTTCCAGTTAGTGCGGCAGTGTTCGATTTGAGACATACTATCTGTTGAGAATTTGCGTACTAGTTAGTACGTACACTATCCTGATGCATACTAACTTCTAGTATACTAAGAGAAGTATGCGACTTGAGACATAGCACTGGTACCAATGCTTAAACACAAACATTCTTACACATTGGCACAACGTTACTAAAAGTTATGAGGCACAAACATACAGAACAACATTGTCAGGAAACACTCAAATATACATGAATGCAAATACACAAGAATCTTGTTGTAGCCAGTCCAGTGCTCTTGCTGGTTCAGTTTTATGGTGACATGTCTTTTTTAATGCATTCATTGTAGTTTTTTTGCAGGTCATGCTATTTCATTTTTACTTTTTTCTATCTGAACGTCGGCTTGTGAATAGAATCCTGACATTCAACTATCTATCATGCAAAAAAGGTTGGGGACTCCCGCTCTAGACCCTTCACTATGCCAAGCCCCCCAAAAATGCTATTGACTTATGACCCAGGACCCCTTTGCAAAACAAAATTTACAAAGCAACTTCTAAGCCCTGGAGGTGAAATCAATGCAATTATTTTTAATCTTGAGGTATTTGTATCTTGTAATTTGTATCTTATGATAATCGCATGCATATCACTACACTTATGGTTAAGGGGCAACTCTCCTGACTCACTCACATGTTTCATATGTTGAACTCTTCTTCTCCAAGATGCAATAAGTCTCTCATCATGATGATTTTTTGAAGTTATAACTTTATAAATTTCTCCCCCATCTGAAATCTTGGCTAACAAGATGGTTTAAGAGACCATTATAACGTTATAATGGGCTTCAGATCTAAAGCCAGTTGGAATCACGTCCCCCTTTGTTTATAGAATGAGTTCTGTGATTGATGATGCGCTGTGACAAACATTAATGCTTGACAAATCACAGCAGAGTGGGCATGGTTGGGGTAAACAAGTTTTCATCTCCAGAAAATAACATAATATTTCAATGGAAACAGACACATTAGTACAATTGAGGTCCAAAATCAATTCAAGAGACAATGAATTCAACACATTAGTTGCCCCTTGAGTGTTTGCGTTGTCATGGGTAAAGGTAGTCTCAAAAGAAGTGGGGTGGACTAGTTCTGTTTCATTCCTACCTGTTTCTTGAAACCTGTTTTTTGAAACCAAATTCCATTCTTCCCTTCCCTCCAACTTTCTTAGAGCCCTCTGAGCCACCCTGGCGGCCTGCCACTTTAACATACCCGGTCTAGTTCATTTTCAAGAACTCACACATAGACTTAACATAGACTTCAGCATGTAGAGGCTGAGTGAACCTAGTCGGGCCGCTGTGGAGGGGGGTCATGGTCTCAGGGCACTATAGAAGGACAGAAGACCTGCAGAGTGATCCAGGAACACCCCCACTGTGAACAGTTCAACACTGTAGACTTCATTTGTGATGCTGTTGTGTCTAAATAGACCATTTTCAATACATCCAAATATTTCTCTTACTGATCTTCTGATGAGCTTTTATGAAACTGCTGCTCCAACATAATCTTTCAGAGTTTTATACTCCAGACCTGAAGATAATAGATTATTCTCTTGAAGTCTTTCCCCGGACTCGATCTGCTACAGTCTGCTACTGAGGTCTGATCTTCTGCTTCACATCAGATGTTCTTCTCTGCATTACCTGGAGTAGCTGGTTGAGGGTCTGCGGACGGTCCCTTTACTATTTTATCAACAAAGACCATTGCTGTGTCTCAAATCGCATACTAGCGTACTAAAAGTTAGTATTTTTAGTGCGGTAGTGCGTCTCAATTCTTAGTATACGAAATTTAGTGTGCCTAAATTTACGTACTAACACGCCCACAAAACTGAGCATGGTTCGATGGACACTAACCACCCTAAACAGCTGCCATCTTAGTGACGTTTTAAACGGAAGTTACGTTATATATATATGCATATATATTAATATACTTACAGGTGCATTTTCCGCAGCAGTAGGAGGATAAACACTTTATTTCTTTTTCCAAACTTGCAAAACGTGCTGCCAGCAGGTGTTGGCGATAGCGTTCAAACAGCTGATTGAAACATCATTAAATAGAAGTAGAAGAAGAAGCTGTCATGTGATTTCCGGTTAGTGTGTAGCAGCAGTGTTTGATTTGAGACATACTATCTGTGGAGAATTTGCGTACTAGTTAGTACGTACACTAAACTGATGCATACTAACTTCTAGTATACTAAGAGTACTATGCGATTTGAGACACAGCACATGTTATTCCTCTTCCATACCGGAGCGATACAGGGTCAGATTATTGTTCAAGCACAACTTGTCGAGGCCACTCACCTCAATTCTATAGTCAGTCTCGTGCCTGTTACTAATGAGACCCTCCAAAGGTGTGTCGTCTGCAAACTTGATGAAGAAGTTGGAGCTGTGCATTCGTGGGTCAACCAGGTGAAGAGGAGGGGGCTCAGCACACATCCCTAAGTGATCTTGCCATTATTGTCTTCTATTCTCTCAAGATTCATCAATCCAAGGACCACCCCGAACACCAATAGACTATGGAGGAGACATGGAGCTTGACGGTCCCTTTGTATTATTGCGCTTCCTAGAACTGCATTCTTCTGGAGAGGGATGTCTGATGTTTACCCAGGGATCAGTTGGAGCAACTTCTCCAGTGTAGGGTTCACTAGTTAGAGTGCTCCAAATACCACTGACGTTACTTAGCCTTCACCTTGCAGGCGTTCTCTAGCTCTTTTCTGAGCCCCTGTTACTTTCGTCTACTGCTTATCTATCACCGCACTGATAGGTTGGCCATTATCTGGAAGTCTCACGGGATCTTGCCTGCGTCAGGATCTGATCTGGTCTGGTATATCTGGGCCTCTATTCCTGTGCTGCCATGATGAGTGCCTCTGTGCTGTCCTTCCATCTAGCTCTCTCTAGCCATTGATAGGATTTAATCATATCAGCCACTTCAGCTATCTGTTGGTGTACATTCCATGCAGGAGTTTCCCCTCTCATGACAGTTCCTCTGGTTTCTCCTTTGTCAGTGTCCATCGTCTGGGACATTCACTTATGTTTCATCCAGCATGGTATCTGATTACTAGTATGGCATAGCTGTTCATTGCTCGGACCTGGTTTCTTTCATTGAGCTGCCTCTTTTGGGCTTGCCATACTCGCTTGAGGTATTTGGCAGTTGTTGCTTTCCTAGTCATGCCTTCGTGGTTGCCATTTGCCTGTGGTATGTCAAGGTATTTCTAGCTCTCCTCTACAACTTCTGCAAGTGTAATTCCCTCTGTATATATTTCCTCCCTTCTTTTTTTCTCCTTTGGGTCATACTTCTCTAACCAAACAACATTCCAATGTCACAGTTGTACCAATGTCACAGTTGTAGATTCTGGTAGTATGGATCAGTAAGTCGATGTATTGCTCAGTCTTAGTGTAAAGCGTCTCCTTTCAGAGTTGGTATACGTAGCAATACTTGTCGATCATTTGGCTAAGGGGTTTTAGGCCTATGCAGAACACAAGTGGGGAAATAGCATCTCCCATGATAGTTGATGAAGACGTGCAATTGGCTTAAAATTGGTACTCAAAGGTATTGTTAAATTCTCTCATTGCGTAGTAATGGAGACCTAAAGTATCATTGGTCTTGTACAGTTTCAGACATGGATCCAGCAGTGTTACGTTTAGTACTAGGCTTTTTTTTGCAATAGGCAGTACACAGATTGTTTTGTCTTTTGAATTTCTGCAGTGTCGGGTGAAAGTTCTGTCAACCAGCAGTTGGTGTTTTCCCTTGGTATTTTTACCAATGTTACTATCATGTACTGATTTATGTGTCGACATGTCTTAGCCGCAATCATGCATGACAGAAGTTGGAAGCGGCTGTTTCCTTCTGGGGATCATCCTGAATCAGGATTGTACGGCCCTTGGTCAACCATACTCAGTGGGTCCCATCTCTCAGCAGTTAGTTCATTTGTTGAACAAATTTGTCAGTTACTGAGAAAAAAAAGAGTGTGTGAAATTGAGAAAGTGTATGATCTTTGAATGATGTCTGAAAAGAGTGAGATAAATTATTCAGGCGTCCAAAATAGCCTACTAAGGAGGTAGGCTGAAATCTTAATTATAGACTGTTTAAGAATTCATTTAGAATAAAGTACCTTGGTTGATTAAAATGTGGGGTCTTCAAACGAATGAGCCACTGTTGTGATGATTTAAATGTGAAATAATATTATCTTAGTAAGCCTTTTTTTCTGTCTATTTCTATCAATTTCTAACCTTATAAAAACCTTACATATTTATCTTACATAAAACGCTTGAAGGTAAATATATGATAGCAGTGCTGCAGGTATTTCACAAGATTGCGATGCCCAGTGCAAGTTTTAGCTTATCAAAAAAAGAGAACATTTCATCATAGGCTGTTACACAGTAGGTGACTTCATTTGGGGGTGTTTTTTTAAACCTTTACCCAGAACATCAGACAGAAGCCAAACACAGACGTGACCAATATGTATGAACTTTCTCCAGATTTGGTATCTGTTTGTACAGATAGTTGAACTTGTAACACAGTTTGATTATTTGTACTCTCAGTTTGGAAATATAGCATGAGCTTTTCATATTTTAATAACAATATTGAAGTTAAATTGCTACAATAGAATAAAACAATTGTGTTGATTCACAATCAATTATATATTTTAAAACAATTTATGTATACAACATAGTGGAATTATTGTTAATTAACTTATATTTGAGATATACAAGTATTCAGACCTATGTATTTTTTAAATGTACTTTCCGGTAAAGTTACTCTGTTCACTAAAGATGTGCTTTTTAATTGCCCTTCAACACTGACCCTGCTGAATAAACCATTATCCAGTTAGTTTGTTTAGATATTTGCTTACTAATGTACCTTTGTTGCTCTTTAAGTTGAAACTTCATCACTGTTATATAATTTACATCAATCAATTCATGTAAAGTAAATCCGTCTATGAACCTAGGTCTTAAGGTATTCAACATGGGAAAAGTGAGAACTTGACTTTATGTAATTTTCTTGCAAATAATGAGACACTTACGCACACAATTATTTTGCCACTGTATCAAAGCAATGATGCCTTTTGCCACAATCCTATTAAACATCTCCTATCTGAAGGTTTTTAATGTGATTTCCCTGGACTTTACTATATAGAAATCATAATGAAGGGGCTTTTATGAGCTGCTATCTTAGCCTTGTGCTTTCTCGCTTCTTACCTTTCTTTATTTTGCATCATTAGTTTCCTTTGAAAGGTCTCACCTTTCGCCTGTCGGTCTCAACAGATCATTGTAAAATCTCACTTCCGGCGAATCCATGATGTCCTGCACCACATGGGAATTCATCTTGGGACTCAATTTGATGGATATCAGCTAAATCGTGAAGGTTGTGTTCTCTGCAATCTGTAATCGATGCCATGACTGACAGAAGACAAATGTGTTTATATCTTTTAAGGGTTAACATAAATCAATGCAAGGCAGTTGCTCTTGTTAAAACATCACAGTTTGTTTTGTTACCTGAGCTGAGATTGAGCGAAGCAGGTCCTGACTTGTTTCCATGTAGTTAAGAATTAAAAGAAGGACAACAATAGTAGCCTCAGACAAATACCCCTTTGTTCAATTCAATGACATTCTAAGCTGTTTATCAGGTTTATTTTTTTTTTTCTTTTAACCTCTATTTCCTAATGCCAAAAACGTTAATACAAAAACTGGTTGCATCAATAGTTCATAGCATTCCTCTCATGCAAAGTTTTTGAGCGGTACACTAACATTTTAATTCATATAAAAACTAAAATGACAGGACCTAGAAGCACCTGTTCTGAATCACTGACTAACATAAAGGTTAGGCTGGAGAACTAGAAAGGAACAAAAAGTAGGGGAAGTCCCTGCTTAGTAGATGTAAGTAAGTAAGTAAGTAATATTTATTTATATAGCGGTTTCCAGACCAGGGTCACAAAGCTCTTAAACAATCAAAACAATACTCAAAAAAGTATATACACTTTAAAAATCAAGATAATACTGAGAACAACACAGGAGTTCAAGAAAATCAAGGAAAAGCCTGAACAAATAGAAACGTCTTAAGATGTTTCTTAAAGGAGTCAGTAGACTCCATCAAGCGCAAAGAGAGAGGAAGATTGTTCCAAATGTAGAGAGATTGTTGTTAACCTGTGGGAGTCGCCTTTCGATAAGGAAGAGTATTATTTCAAGCCTTGTTGCAGTGTCACAGTGGCATGTAAATGAAAGTGGTAAAAGTTCTGGTAATCTTAGACGATCTCTAAGTCCATAGCTGAGTCCTCTCTAATTCTTATGGAAGGTAAATAGGACAACCACCCCCCCCCCCCCCCCCCAACTTGAGATCTATTGCAGTAAGTTGGTATCTGTGAAACAAGAAAGACAGGACACATTGCAGGAGGTGAGACTTTCTCAGCATAGGTGCCAGGAAATAGAGGGCACAGGAGTAGAGCAACATAAGAAGACACCTTGTAATAAGAGCCACAGGGGCTGAAGATAGGAGGACGATTGTGGCGATAAGACCCAGATGATGAGTAGTTAACCTTGCGTTGATGCATCGTTGCATGGCCAGGACGGTTGTCACACACAGGAATAGTAACATTCCTGTTGGCAAGATAAATTACATAAATATATAAACTGATGTCAACTGACAAGTGGGGTTGAAAAAATTTAGTGGACAGGTTTCGGTTTTGCTTTATCTTGTCGTTCTGTGAGTTTCTTTTTTTAATTTTTACCTGTATTCCAGTGTTTCTCTCACGGTCCAAGAACATACAGATGTCAATAGAGTAAATAAGTGGTTGGCTGATGAAGCCTCATGAAGCAGTGTCATGTTGTTAAGTGGTCATAGGTGGCGGCATCAGTTTAAAAATAATATGATGTTTCATTAAAAAAGTGGTTTAAAACAAAATAAACTAGTGCAGAGACCTCTGAAAATAATTGTACTGCTTAATGAAGCTTCATCAGACCATCACTGGTCTAAATAGTCCATGGAGGTGAGTGTGTGTATGAATGCTGTGGTGTGTTGGGGTGGAAATGTGTCCAAGAGGAGTGTCAACAGGTTGGACAGGTTGATCAGGAGGGCTGGTTCTGTGGTTGGAATGAAGCTGGACTCACTGGTGACAGTTGCTGAGAGGAGATCACTGAACAAACTACTGTCCATCATGGATGATGACAGTCATCCTCTGAGCACTGTCATCAGTGAGCAGAGAAGCAGAATGAGTGCACGAATGCTCCTTCCCAGATGCAAAACTAATAGACTCAAGGACTCATTCATTCCTCGGGCTATTAAATTGTACAATTCTGAGTTCGGGGGCAGGAGTGGAGTGAGAGTATCTGGATGTTCTGTTCTATGTTAGCCTTTGTATCCTTTGTCTTTGTTGTTTTTCTTTGATCTATGTTATTTGTCTTTATCTTTAGACTTAGATTGTGTCATCTTGTTCTTTCTCTTTATGTTCTTGTTCTTATTTTATTTTTATTTATTTTTTATTTTTCATGAAAAATTGCTGTATTTCTGTGGCTATTGGAAAAAAACAATTTTTACCTTACCTTACCTTACCTTAATGGTTGTGTGTCCCTATGTAGTCGGAAACAGGCCTGAGACCTGTTAAGGTGTCGCTCGCCCCTCGCCCAAAATAGCTAGGACAGGATATGTCTGTCAAGGAATCAGAGGTATAAAATGAATGAATGAAAACAGTAGGCTTCAGACTATCTCAGAAGATGCTTTTTTTGCTATAAGAATGCATATTGAAATGATAAGACACAAGCCGGAATTAAATCCTAACTCACACTACTAGGTACACACCATACCGTTTTATACTATGATGAATAAATATAATTCATATCAAAAAAAGATTTCTACCTCTTCTCATGAGAATTAAATTTACATTGTAATTGTTTTCTACCAACAGACTGTGTGACTGATCAACTAATCGATTATAATTTGTCTAAAAAAGATATTGTTATTATATATTAATACTTTGTAGGTTGTATATCACCATAAAGTAAATACCAATGTAGTATACGTGTCATAGTACATACAAGGCTGAACCCAGAGAGAGTAACCAGCAAACATTGACAATTGGAATGAACAACCCATTTAATAAATAAAAGCAAAACAAAACAAAGAATACAGAACAAAACAAAACAAAGAAAACAAAAAGCAAAACAAAACAAAGAATACAGAACAAAGAAAACCAAAACCTCTAAATTTCCGAATGTCCCAAAACTGAAATGTCAAACAAAACCGAGGGAATAAAACGGGGAACAGGGAACCTGGAAACAGAAACAAAACACTTGCCAGTAAAGAATAAACGAAAGCACTCGGGCAGAGAGGCAAAACACAAGTAATCAAACTATATCAAATAATCCACAGAAGGGAACAAGAAAAAAACTACATACCAGTGCAGGAAAGTCAGTGATTTGGCACTCAGGTCCGTGCTGTGTCTCACATTGCGCACTTTTCTCAATACTTTACAGTACACTGTAAGACAGTGCACTTACTTGAGCAGTGCACACATTTCAACAGGGTAGTACTGTCTCAAATCAAATACTGATGCACTCACTCACCGGGAATGACTCAACAGCTTCTTCTTCTACTACTATTTAACGCTGAGTGCAACTGGATGTTGAAACCCTATCACCGACACTGGACAGCACTTTTCCGTTTAGCGTCATCTACGTCACTAAGGTGGCGGTCGTGTGTCCATCCTTCCACACTTAATTATCTGGCCGTTTGAGTGCGCCAATTGAGTGCCTATAGAGCACTACATTTTTGCACACTGCTCAGTCTGAACGCACTTGTGCACTCAAAAAATGAGATGCAGAAGTTTGTGATTTGGGACACACCCCTGTATTCAGATGGTTGAAGTAGGTATCTTGATTGCTGGCGAGGTCCAGCAGTGTTCCAGTCGTTGACTGGGGCAAATGGAAAAGGAGAGAACAAGGTTAGAGAACAAAGTAAAACCAAAACAAAAGGGAAAACATATTATACTAAACTACCAAAGCCTCTATCTTTTCCTCTTTACCAGGTGAAACGTATTTTACGCTCCATAATACCCAGATCATATGCAACATTTAGGCTTCTAAAGGGCAACTGCTTTTGACAGATTGTGGAAAGAGCTTTAAATGTGTGTGCTACTGTTACTTCCACCAGAGGCATTCTGGATCACTTACTAAATGTCATCACTAAGCTGGTTGGTGATTAAGAAAGTTGCTATGAATGTATTTCTGTTACCTTCAGTCTCTTTTGGATCTAGCAAATGTAGCGGTATGTAAGCAATAAGTAAGTAATTTATATTTATAGAGCGCTTCCAGAAAGTTTCAGAAAATCAAGGAAAAGCCTGCACGAATAAAAAAGTCTTAAGATGTTTCTTGAAGGAGTCAGTAGATCAATCAAGCGCAAAGAGAGAGGAAGATCGTTCCAAAGCTTAGGAGCAACAGCCTGGAAGGATTTCTCTCCTCTGGTCCTGAACAGTGTGCGTGGAACCATCAGTAGATTCTGATCCACAGACCTCAGAGCCCGAGCTGGGGTGTAAGGCTGGATCAGATCACTGATGTAAGGAGGAGTCTGATCATGAATAGATCTGAAAGTAAGAATCAGAATTTTATCCTGAATGAAACTGGAAGCCAGTGTAGAGTTTTAAGGATCGGAGAAATGTGAGTTCTTCTACTTGAGCGGGTCAGAATTCTCGCTGCAGAGTTTTGAATCAACTGCAGGCGAGACAGCTCCTTCTTGTTTAGACATGAAAACTAACTGTTACAATAGTCCAGACAAGAAGACACAAACGCATGGATTACAAACTCCAGATCATGTTGTGATAACATTTTCCTAAGTTTAGAGATTTTTCTCAGTTTTCTGCAGTGTTGAACTAGAGACATGTCTTTGTCAAATAGAGAAAACTCTCTCTATTTGACAAAGACAAGTCACCCAAGTACTGACTCAACCCTGGAACCTTATGTAACTGTATGTTGCACTTGGATATAGGAAAAGTGCCACTATATACACTAAAGATTCTTAAAGGTTGTCGATTTAAAGCATAAATAAACAGTCAAATCTTAAGTATTCTATAATGAATGAAGTTTATACAAGCCTCCTCTATCGGGTTCATCTACCATTTTATAGACAAATAAGTATATACAAACATAAACAATTTAGTTTATTCCGAGTCTTTGTGTTCACAGACGGGTCTTCCATTTATAGCCTCAATTAAATGTGTGTCTAAGTAAAATGTCAAGATGGCTCATTTAAATAAATTATACCAAACTCATTAAATCAGACACGCAGAGGGCCACCACCTCCATCCTCCCAAAAGGAAATATCTCACACATGCAATTCAAGCACAGAAAAATAAAAGCGGAATCATACATTCTAAGCCACCAATTGAGTAAGTCTAATCAGAGAAGAGCAGGAGTAGTCAGTAGAAAAACAATGACCATGGACTGACCTTCTCGCTGCTGCATGTTTCTGATATCTGTTAAGAAATATGTCTAGTGGCATGCTAACCATGTTATCTGTTTTGAGAAAAAAAAGCTTTTTTTTCATCATAGATCCACCGACCATGTCGCTTTATACATCAGTCTGACAGAAACCTTCCTTAAAAGCACTGTGTGCATGTGTGCTCTTACAGTATGTAGATCAGATTCCCTGAGATTGTCAAGTATTCATTTTTGTGCAAGCATTCCTGGATTTTGACTCTTTGCTCCCGTTTCCTCCCACAGCTCAAACAGGTGCCAAAATATCCAGCCAAATATGATGGAAAAACAAGAAAAAAAAACAATTAAAAAATTGTAAAAAAAAAAAAAATCATGAATTATTGATGACGTGCAGTGACAAATCTTGATGTTTGACCAATCACAACAGAGTGGGTGTGGTTATAATAAACAAGATTAAATCTCCAGTCCATTCAGTGGTCGGGCCTTAAGCAAATTTTCTAATGTAAAAATTCCAACTACAAGAGAGTTTTGTAAAAACAAATAGTTGCCCTTTAAGAAGGCTCAACAGATTTATCAGACGAGTCAAACATTTCTGCCAGAGTCTTACTAAAGTGACCTGATTGCGTCAGTATTTGTGCAATTGTGTCATTCTTGCATTTTGAGTCGCTCTGCCATGTGTCTGATTGATTTGATCTCGACCTTTGATCTAATACTCCTTCCTTCTTGCACGGACGCACGCACACACACACACACACACACACACACACACACAGACACACACACACACACACACACACACACACACACACACACACACACACACACACACACACACACACACACACACACACACACACACACACACGCACACGTTGGTCAGATTAGTATCTAAAGTGTCTAAACAAGCTATAGTTTATGTTTGGTAAACAATGGTAAAGTTCTTTAATGACGTTTACATAATCATATTCTGTTTTGCATTGTGCTGCTGTTGTGACACACAGCTTTTCTTTCTCCCATGATGTCATCATTTTCAGTGCTGAGTGGGAGGCAATCTGCTGTAAATTGAAAATGATCTGTAGTTTCATTGCAGGTGTTTAGTGAGGGTTGATGAGGCCTCCTGAAACAGCTGATGGCGCCACCTACTGACCTCTAAAGAACATGACACGGCTTCATGAAGCTTCATCAGACCATCACTAGTATCATGATGTGTCTTCATTTTGAAATTTGAAATTTGATCCCAGGTTTCGGTGAATTCGTAGATTGGAACAAAAGATTACAAAACTGAGAGTGCCATATAGTGCCCTTTTAAATTGAAGACACTGTATCATGATACATCACCTGGAAAAACAATTTCCCGAAGGAGACCTCCTGAGGTATCAATAAAGTTCTACCTACCTACCTGTTTCATAAGGCCTCATCAACCCATCACAAGCGTGAGTGATTCAGTTTTATCAGTTATCAAACGTTTCTTCAGTTTGTTGCTACATTGTGAAGGTCTTATAAAGCTTCATGAAGCAGTGTCATGTTATTTAGAGGTCAGTAGGTGGCGCCATCAGTTTAAATATAATGTGATGTTTCATTAGAACATTTGTTTAAAACAAAGGAAAATAGTGCAATACTGCCATCTAGTGGAATCTGAAAATAATGACACTGCTTCATGAAGCTTCATCAGACCATCACTATGTGGCACCAAACTGAAGAAAAGTTTGATATATAGTAACAGAAGTAATAAATAAGAATTCAATTAAACATAATATTTACCTACAGGCAGGTGGTAGTAAAAATGTATGCTTTATATTCAAATCTCTGTTTGTTGCCACATCTGAACCTTCTTGTTTGTATATGCTGCAAACAAATTGGATTAATAATGTATGGCTTACATTACACGGCCGTGATATCAAGACAAAGCTCTCCCATCTGTGCACGCTGCCCTCTCATATACAGCTGCCCTGTTGTGTGACATTGGCAGCGTGATGGAGGAACGGTGATATGAGGTGTGCTCGGTCGAGGTGACAATATTGTTTTAAGTAGTGAAAGGCAGCAGGTGCAGTCACAGACTCGTGGCGTGGAAAGTGGAAAGATGACCTATTGGTTTAGAGTGGATGAGAACACATCCCCGCTGACCTTTCCGCTTCATTACCTTCCATGATGCCCCATAAATTGAGGAGGATACAGTTCTGCTGTTAAATCACATGTGAAGACTCTCCTCTTTTTCTCTCTTGTGACCTATAGAAGTATTTCTTTTAAGAAACACTAAAAACAATTCACTTTTATTAATTTTAAAAAGAATTATTCAGCCGCAAATATGCTCATAATAATAATAATAACTACATAAATGTTAAGTAATAAGTGATCCAGTCAATGTAGTCACGGTTAAACGGCAACTTAAGAAAGCGGCTCCCTCTGCCGGTCATTTATGCTCATTGAACCAAATGGGCTAATATAGGGTCATCTTTATCCTAATGAAAAAATATTGCTCCTTATGTCACTATATACGGGTAAAACAATTGCTAATGGTGAGAAAGAAATCACATGCAGCCAACAAATTTCCTATTTCTGAATTTAAATTCTGTGTTTTTATTTTTATTTTTTAAATTTCACTTGTATTTTTCTTAATTTTATTAAGTAAGTAAGTAATTTCCATTTGTAATTAAATAGTTAACAGGTCTGATTTTATTGAGGACACATTTTCTTCTTATATATTTATTTTGTTAACATTCTTTATCTAGATTTAACAAATAAAAAATCGAAAGATCAGATCCGATGATTGGAATCATCAACAAACACAAAACAAAAAAATAAATAATATGTCATGTCAATATAACATCTGATGTTTCAGTGTCTTTCATCAACACATACAAGATATTTATTCCTATTTAGTGATGGGCTGAAGGAGCTTCATGAAGCAGTGTCATGTTTAGAGGTCAGTAGGTGGCGCCATCAGTTTAAGAAGGATGTAATGTTTCATTAGAACAGTTGTTCAAAACAAAGGAAAACAGTGCAGAGACCGCCATCTAGTGGTCTCTGACTATAATTTCACTGCTTCATGAAATTTCATCCAAACATCACTATTCCTCCAGCCCCCTGCTCTAAGTCATAACTGAATTATATCTAAGGTGTCGTCTCATGTAGCAGCGAAAAACATTTTCTCTAAAAATTGCATAAATTCATCCCAATCGTACGCTGTGGTGTGTTTGACGTCCATTTTTTTTAAACGGCAATTTACGGTGTCGACCTCCAGCAGAGTTAACCACGCTGGGTCTTCCACCTCTCCCATGGTGAACAGTAATGAAGGAAAGCCATGGCTTCTTCTCTCGTCCACTGCAATCCGCAGTCAACAAATACTAAAAGACAGAAGAACTGGGTGTGAGCATTTGTCATGTGACCCATCACCGCTGAGTCCATTATTGCAATGAAAACAATCAAATCTAGATCTTGGATTTTTCATCAAAATCATTTGAGGAGCTGCATCAAAACAACAATGTGTTTTATTTAAACATAACAAATATGGCTGCCTCATTTAAAAGGAACAAAAAATTGGAGCAACAAACAAAACAAAAGTTGTTGATGCTGCCCGCAATCCATGCACATATTTAGCGACTCTAAGAATATTGTTTTAGTTTTGCCCTTATAAATATGAATTGCAAATGGATTATTGTGTGACATGACATTTCAATGTTTATTTTATTTTGTTTCAATCTCATCTCGTCCATTACATCAGTTTCAGCAAAACATTTTTTTTTATTAAAGGGATACACTTCTGTCAAACAAATGTTTGGTTTGTATACATCCAAAAAAAGTGTCTTCTTTAGTAACGAGTTCCTTAGGAAACGTGTCTGTGATCACAACCAACAACACTCTTTTTGACTCATAAAATCTGTTCAAAAAGTGTCTTTCCCTGAAGTATGTCAGTGCATTGGTGACTATGACTTCGTACTATTGAAGTCAATAGCACTGAATCATGCCGAATATACCAAACAAATATGTATTTGAAACAATATTTTTTTTAAATGCTGATACACAGATGTTTAAAAATACGTTTACATTACTTATGAGATGCGTTTTTTTTTAAATATTTTATCTCGGATAAAAATTAAAGCTGTCAGATAGAAGATTCTTCTAAGGTGGAAACATTTGACTTCTTCATGATACTTGATGAAAAAATGTAAATATAATAAATATATGTTTAAAATTACTAAATGTATTTTGTTGTTTAAGCGCTTCATGACCCTGGTCTGTGAAAGGCGCTTATATTATCTTATCTTCTTATCTAATACCCTATATCATTAACCTACATTTATTAAATTAATAAAACGTTTTTAGTATTTGAAGTATTATTTAAAATAATTAGCTTAATAAGAAAGTAGGTGTCAGTAGCCTTTCGTAAATTGCTGAAAAACAATAGATGCTTGGGATTATTAGCCACAACCAAAGAATTATGATTCCTTCAAAAATTCTTGGCTCCGGTTGTTCGTGTTCCTGAAATACAGATGGACTAACAAACAAAAAAGGTAAACGACGTTGAAATAATTCTAATTTATCTAAGACGACAACAATATTGATGAATGATATCAATCTATATATAATTCTATATTAAATGTATAAATGTGTTAGTGGTACATGACTTAATTATTGAACAGGGTTTGTGAAACCTATTTCAATTTGCATCTTTATGGAGCAAAATTCACAGATACATTCAATCAGTCAACTTAAGTTACTGTATTCTTTATTTTTAAATAAATGATATGAGAACATGGAAAAAGAGCGGGAGATAAAGGAATATTTATTGATCATTCAAGTGTGAGAAGGTAAACAAAACGAACCACATATATTATTTATTTTTTAAATGTAAGTAAAAAAAACAACCTGTACGACTTCACCATGACAACAAGACCACGACTCTTCTGGCACCTCCAGATCCTGCTTGGAGATCAGGCTGCAAGAGCAGAGCTTCCACAGATCAATACTCCTTAGTGGATTTCCTATATCAACCAGAGAGAAATCCCACCATCTGTGACATATAGGTTGAGCTGCTGGGTGGGATTCCACTCAATAAGTTGCTCTCCGTGCAGTCTGTTCACGGTGGTGGAGGAGACGAGGATGAAGGTTTGGTGACGAGGATGAGCTCTTCTCAGCAGGTGGAACGATGTGGGTCACCTTCATTGATATAGAATATTTAGAAATCAGCGATAGTTCCCCTCATGCTTGTAGTTACAGCAGAGTATCGGTCAGCTTTTCTCCTCTCCTCTCTAATCCTTACATCCTACAAGATTTGTAGTGACTTAGCATCAAGCTTGCTAACCCATGACTGTCACAGAAAGAGTAAGTAAGTAAGTAAGTAGGTAATATGTAGAGCACTTTTATAGACCAGGGTCAAAAAGCACTAAAAAAAATCAAGAGGAAAAATTTGTAGCAAGAGTGGACCATAACATAACATAAATTAATCAAATAAAACCTGTCATTCTGGATACTGGTTTAATTTTCAATTTTTATGGTAACACATAAATGGCATTAAATTGTAAATGGTATTTATACCTATTTTAAGTATCATTTCAACCTCAAAATAACAATAGATGATATATATTTTTTACACATTAGGCTAAAATTATCTTTAATTTTGTCATTTTTTCTTATCAAGGTGCACTCACTTTGATGGATTGATGTTTTTATCTAAATTTGATTTTAGAAATTATATATTACATGTTAAATGATATGTTTAATAATTTAGGTTAAATTGTTCATAAACATAGATAATATGAAGAGTGAACAAATTACACATAATTTTATATATATATATATATATTGTATTAAAAAAACAACTGTTGAACAATATATTTTTGTGGGCAGACAAAGCCACACAACCATTCACACACAACTAGCACTAAACAAATTAAAGAATGAACAAGTGAATTAAACTATTAATTGTAAAAATGAGAATATTAATTCCTTATAGTATGTACTTATTCTATGTATGACTTAAAACACTCGGGATCACTTTAATTATACATGTTTAATGTTTTTTGAGTTATCAAATGGTCCGATCTTAAAGGGTTGGGAGCATAGAATGAACCACGTAGAAATATATGTTACAAAATAATTTTAAATGAAACCCCTAAACATCTTATCTTGTTTTAAGGATCAACCATATACATTCTCGAGAATGAAAAAGAAAGTTAAACTTGTTCTTTGAAAACATATATTAAAAATAATTGAGTATTTTGGGGTTGAATATACTGTATATATGTAAATATGTATGACATAATTGATTTTAATCACCGCAAGTAACAACATTACAAGGAAATCATCGTGAAGTACAACGAGCACATTTTCTTCCAGATTCAAACTTCACTCGGTCAGTTGATCTTTGGGTCGAGCTGTTTGAAATGAAAAACGGCTTGACGGCGCAGCATCTGGCTTCAATTGAGGAGAAATATTCGATGAAGGATGAATGTTCTATTCTGCTGCCAAATAACAGGGACGTGGAGATACTCCACCAGCTCAGTGGGCGGAGCTTATGCATGGACGAGAGCAGACATTACTGTCACAGTGCTCAATTCTTGGCTTTAACTTTAAGTTAAAACTCATTGGACAAAGGTGGAGGTGAAGGAATCCAAAATAACTTCTTTGGGTAGGAAGGAATTAGTTCTCGTTCTTCCATGGTGGAGAAGACTGAAAAGCAGAATTAGGCTAAGATACCTCCATTCAAGCTTGAAATCCTCTCCCTTTCAAGTTGCAAGGCATGAAGATTTCTGGGACTGAAGCAGAAAAAAACAAGTAATTAGTCAGACTTTCATCTAAAATTGCTGTTTTTTAAACCAACCAGTGTTCTTTTCAGTCTACCTGGGAAAGAATAAAAAAAAAGAAAAACAAACAAAAGGTGTAATTTGGGGGAGACAAGCATGGGAAACTCTCCTGCCAGGCAAACACCGGCAGACGCCAACAGAGGTAAACGTCAATTAAGACGTTACAGTGGATGACAGGCCCAAAGAAAAGCAACGCTGAGAGATGCCATCTGGGCCCGACTGTGTAAACTGAAGGTGTCTGAACACGGCGCTGCTGCCGAGGCTGGAAAAACGACGGATTTCAACACGCCAGACAATCGTGAGAAGAATATGAACACAGATGTGCCTGGAGGCTGTCGTTTTCTACACGATAATCTTCTTTTTTCTGTTTTTATTTTGGAATTTCATTATTTAAAATAAAGAAATGGATGTAGCATACCTGCCTGCTTGTTCTGCTCCTGTAAGAAAATAATAAAAAATCACATTTTAATAAGTACAACTAGTGTTATTCTTTGAACACTACTTCAAAGTCTATAAGACCACAAAGAACATACGTTTTAGCTATGATGTCGACCACATGGATGTAAGAGAGATTTAAACTGAAGTAAAGTTCTATTAGCTTTGTTAGCTTGTAGTTGCTTAAAAGCCCGTCAAACAAAGGTCCCAGACTCTGACTTTGTCGACAAGTTCATGATTGAGTGGAAAAATGTTAGAAGGTACAGAAAAGGCTCTCTTGTCATTGCTCAAACTAAACTTAGCGACAGTAGTCCCTCACATATCTCCACACTTACTGAAAGTTTGCACTTTTTCTGCTACTAATCCTGAGGGTCTATCAAGCACGGGTGATTTACAAAAGATCTTTCTTTATCAAAAAGCAGGTAAAAGATTGGCATGTGCTACAAGAAGTAAAAAAGTGATTCTTCAGGAAAGCATGTGTGGGTGTGATACTTCCGCCGCTCCCTTGTTATTTACCCAGGGTGTGTAGCCCTCTGACGCTCTTTAGCAACGCAAGAAAAGAAAAACAAGGAAATAAAAATGTAATAATAATATAAAAGCACATGTATACACTTGGACTTTATAATGTATAGTTTGTGTTTATATCTCATGTTTTTTCTCTTTCCAGCAGAAAAAAACATTAACCCTTTTGTTACCTTAGGGTTAATGTTTTTGTGGAATAGCTTGTGTAATCTCTGGCTCAAGGTTAACAGGAAACAACACTAGGGATATCTCAAACACATTTGTTTTCAGGCCTTAACTAACTAAATAAATATTGAAAGAAAACTGTAATTCAATTTCATTTTAAGAAAGTTGAGGAATTAGTCTTTTGCTGCGTAATATGGATTCATTGTTAACAAGATGACAATATGATTGAATTATTTATTTAAAAAATGACCAACCTTAAATTATAAACTAGAAAAGCACTAAGACAGCACATACCTATTATTATATATTCTATTATTACCAATGGAATTATTTCACATGGCTTTATAAAAACACACCATAAATAAAAACAAAAACAAAAGTATTGACTGTCCTGGATTGAACCCAGGCTGCTGAAATAATGAGCACTATAAATACAGTGAACTATTTTTTACTAGTTTCCAAGTGTATTTTTGGAGTATGCTTGACGGAAACTTCACGTTTCAAGAGTCTCTTCAGAAAAAACACAATATTTTTTCAATACAAAACGGCCTCATAAAACAGCAGTTGTTGTATCGTTGAAATGGTGTCTTCATTAAGAAAGACCTATAGATGGGAATCCCAGTGAAATGTATGCCAGGTTTAATTGAATTAGTAGATCAGAGCCATTTCTATAGAAACCAGTGCCATCTAGTGGTCTCTCAAAATGAAGAAACTGTATCATCATCAGCAGCCGTTTTATAAGGCCTCATCAACCCATATATATCATGTTTATATTGTGTATATAAGAACAGAAATTATATTTATTTTTAAATATGCTAAGATGCTGCCCGGTAACAATGGGCCAACTGACGGGTACTGGTGCCCGGACCACTGCACTAGACCATGTGTGATGATGGGTTGACCGAATCCCTGAGCGTTTAAGTATTAACAACCTTATTGAATGGGTCATAAAAAACCTTGGTTTAAAAAAGTGAATTTATTTTAAATGAGTTGTTCTCCAATTTTAATGTCATGATCTTTTTTTCCCCCAACATTATATCTATCAGAAAAATGGACAGTACAACAATGTAAATAAGTAATACAATATTCTATTTATTTTATTTACCAAGAGGACAGGAAGCAGGCGGACAGAAAGACAGATGTGAAGCTCACATAACCTTCTTGGCAGAGGTAAAAACAATGTAGATCCACATCAGCTCACAAAAAAACTCCAGGTTCAATGGATTTAAAAAAAAACTACGATCCAAAAAGAAACGAATAACTGCACTTGGAGAACAAAGCGTCCAAAAAGAGATAAGGTTCCTAAAAATGGACCCGAGAATAATTTTCTTCGACTATTTCCAGTTCTCCGAGTGCCGATCTCCTCAGCATGCGTAATGTGATGAAATTGATTTGCAGAGAAAACATCTCGAGATGTGTGTTTTTGTTTTCATCCTTCCCTAATAGAACTTCACAGAGCAGGAAGTGTGTGTGTCATGAAAAATTCTCCCAGCTTATCTGCTTTCACACGCTCTGGCCGGCCGACCGCCCTTACGCAGCTCCCGGTGAGAGACACACATACACAAATTCTCTCTCTCTTTATAGACATTCATTTATATTTATACACATATTTTTTTCCCTTTGCATGCTGTACCAAGGAAGTTGTGAAAATAGAAAAAAAAATAGTAGCTATATGTTTATGTTTATGTATGCATTGAAAAACCCCAATTTTAATGTATACCAATCAAAGCCTGAAAAAATAATGAACATTATTTCTCAACATCATGTGCTGTATGTTTTCAACTAGGACCAGCCAATGGACTGATGAAGCTTCATGAAACGTCAGGTGTAAAGAGGTAAAGTGGTCACCCAAGATAGGTCACAAGTTGATAAACAACAACACACAACTCAAGCCTCTGCGGGCAGAAACCTCAATAAAGCCAAACTCACAGTCTTTCAAGAAAACATTCAAAGAAAAATGCAAGACTAATGCAAATAATAGCAAAAGTGTATGTGTGGGTGCCTTGGTTACTAGGTTATTATCATTTAAATATTAATATTGTTAAGGATTTTACAGTTATTTATATACGAGGATATCAATTACACTGCTTTAAGGATCAATAATAATTTACAAAACAGGCTTTAAAGGGTAGAAAAGTATTTACTAACAAGGGTAAAATTAGGGTGAAGATTGTTGGAGGGAACTTTTGCCTTCAGCTCGAGGTGAGGGTGAGAATGTGAGAGGTCACACCATGTGACCTTTAGCTGAAGCTGCCTGTCTGCCATTGGCCCACGGCCCAAAACCCCACTCCTCCCGAATCTCATCCTCATTACGACCCTCCCCCCCAAACACACCGCAGCCCGACCGACCAGTGATGAAGCAGTGTGTCCATCATGCACTGAAAAGTATCACGGAAAAATAATTCAAACATTGGTCTACCGGGAATAATAAAAACAACAAATGTAGTAGAACAATATTTAGAAACTGGAAAATAAATAATTAAGGTAAAATTTCTATCAAAACCGCTGACACAGCAAGTCACAAAGATAATTGAAATTTGGTCATGACTTTTTCTCATGCACTTTTAAATTCAAGTTTAATGCATCCCAATAAAATGAATGTCCACCCAGGCCTCATATCTATAATTTGTAAATCCTGCAAATAGTCCTATATTTAAAAAAATAATAATGAAAAAGCTCGTTTTTTCACTTTAATTTTATAGTAATTGGTGATTTAAGTAGTTCTAATAAAGGAACACATAAGTAAGTAAGTCACTTATATTTGTAAAGCGCCTTTTGCTGACCATGGTCACGTCTATGAACTCTTAAATTATACTCACTATCATCGTTGTTATATTTGTCCAGACCAATGCATTTGTTTTAACATAGATTCAAATGAACAAAATGTGAAAGAAGTCGAGCAAAAACATTCGCATTTTTTTTAAACATGTCTTTATGTCATGTACAGTATGTATTATTAATTTAATTTAATATGAGTTGCATTTGAAATTCAATCCCAAACCACACTTTTATAGAGCGAAATTTTCCAGCTCGTGTTTAAACCATGCATGAATATTGATGTAGCTGTTAATGATTTAGATTGAAGGTGTTCGCATACATGTTTGGATATTTGCACTTGCTCGCTTTATTTGAATTCCCAGCAGAGACGAGGAGAAAATTGTCTTTCCGCACATTGTCTTTTTTTTTTTTCCAGATCAGCAGGCGTAACAAATCTGAGATTAGGATGTGCTGCTGTGAGTTTTCTGTGTCCTGGAACTAAAAAGAGAAAAAACCTTTATCTTATAATTGACCTGATTAACAATGATAATAATAAAAAAAAGATGTCTGCGTTCCATTGATGAATAGTTTTGGTCAAAAGTGAATAAACTTACCTCCCGGCGTGGACGCGTCTGAGACGACGCACGGTCCCGTGCACACGTTGTGTCAGACTGGCTGGTGATCCTCGCCTGCTCTCAGGTCAGCGTGTGTGTTGTGAGGATGTGTATTGAGGCTGCAGACTTGCGTATTGGCCCCTGCAGCAGCCGCAGCTTATCCCCGCTGTCAGATGATTATTGCGCATCTTCTCAGTCCATTGTGCGCCATAATGAGACGCAGATTCTCCAACCAGTCTGGGGGTCGCGACTGAGACCCAGACACGATTCTAAAAAGTGGTCTGTGATCATTCGAGTTATTTATTGACTAAAAATCCCTCACATACGACATCCCTTGATTAATATGGATTATTATTATTATATTATAATATTATTATATGGAACATTTTTTCGCACTTTTGTCAGCCAAGAAGTTTATCTTTGTCCCGCTCATCCTCCTGGATCTGGTCTCAAAATTGCCTAAAAAAACAGTCTTAAACATATAATTTGGTTATTAAAACGTGTTACATCCTATTCAATAAAATATATGATAAACCATCTTGTTGTATCTAAATAATGGATGAAATATTAAAATATTAAAATAAATGATGATATAACAGTATAGTAATAATAAAAACGGATCATATTATCGATTACATTAATAATAATAATAATAAGTATGTGTAATTGTCATCATAATCCCGTTTTCTTTCCGCTAAAAGTCACTCCATAAACTTCTTAGTGAAATGAAAGTGACCATAATGTGCTGCTGTCATTGTTGTGTGGTCTCTGTTTGTTGATTCCAGTGTTATTTCAAGCTCCAGTGACCGGCAGGCAGACATGTATTCAGCACTTAATCTGATCGTGTGTGTGTGTGTGTGTGTCTGTGTGTATTGGACTGGGTATGTGTATTGGAGCGTCCCCATTGTTTTCCCCCATAGATTACCCGCACAAGTGTCTCACATAATCGAACAGCTACACACACACGTGTCATTACTTAACACACAAAAGATCCAACAACAAACCAAGTCATGTTTCAACAATATATTTACTTCCATTAAATAAAACACAATATTTTTTTGGGATGTTTTGGGAGAGAAAAAAAAAGCATAATTCCGTACCAAATACTATACACAGAAAACCAGGAACATTAAATCCAGAATTTCTATTCTAAACCCACACAGACATTAATCATAAATTTATTATATGTTAGAAACACACAACTGGTGCGTTTTTAAAATATTTACATTCCCTTTTTTTTTTAGTTTGCAAGCAGAATTTTGGCTTTTCTTTTTTCTTCTTCGTCCACATGCACATAGTTTATCAGTGGAGTGTCTTAGCGCATTCAACAAAAACAGGAGATGATAAGTCAAATATATATAGATATTTACAACCTTTCAGTCAACAATTAGAGTCCAGAATGAACGATAGGGTTCATGAACAGACCAGGAGACTTTTTCGTTCTCCAAAATTAAAAGAGAGGGGTGGGGGGGGGGACCCAAATCTCCCAGTTCAGTGGTTCACTTCAGTCCTCTAGTGCCCTTCTTCAAAATGAAAAATCAAAGTAGTAGTCTCTTGTTCCTGTGGCCGCTTGTTGGTGATGAAACCACACACTGCAAAAAATGACCAACAAGCCGATTTGGGGGAAATAGAACGTACAAGTGGAAGGAAATGTCTTTTTTTCCGAAGCGCCAACGATTTGCAAGCACTAGATATGTCAATGCATTTCCCAAAACTAAGCAAAAAGAACATTTTTTGATTGTCCGTTGTGGTGGAATCTGTGTTAGCATAATTGCTAGGTTAGCAAGAGTTGGCGTGTTAGGTTGCTCTCTTCAAGACAATGTTGATTTCATTGCTTTGGGTTGGACAATACACAAATGTGCATTCAAATGAGACCTTCCATTGAATCTGAGTCCATTTGAGTTCATGAGACAAATGGACATTGACTTTAAAATGTCCTACAATTCTTGTCCTAATCAGAACTGTGGCAGTGGAGTGGATTATATTGAATAACGCTGAATTCCTTGTTTATTATTCAGGCAACCAAGAAAATGTGAACCATATTGTATGTGTAACGTCTTCCCGTTTGCGGCACTGTATGTTGCTAGTTGAATAGCTAAGACAACTGTCAGATGTTGAACACATCTCCCACACATTGTCCAATGTCCAAAACTAAATTAGGATTTTTAATCACAGTACAGACAATGAAGTCGCAATAGCTGTTAGGTGACATGAGTGCGTTCGACTGTTCAACTGTCAAGTCGATTTTTAGCCCAGACAGGAAAAAAGTATAGTGTCGTAAGCTAGCTTGTTAGCTGATGTCGCTCTCCCAGTCACTTTGGTCGAAAATCACTCATTTAACGCCTTTTTTTTGTCACATGACACATGTTTCCTATCAATTTAAACTGATGCATGGATGTGCAAAATGGCAGGTGTGTTATTCCATTGCCAGAAAAAGATGACCTGTGCTAGTTTAGCTTTCTGTCTCTTAAGTGCTGCTTTTGCAGGTTGTCTGATTGTAGGTGTTTGGCCCAGATATGACTCAATAATCCTGGTGTCCTTCATTTTAACTTTTTGAAATCTACGATTCGCACAAAGAATTTAGCGGCTTTTGATAGTATTTCGGGTCTGATTTGCCTACCATGGAAAAATTTGTGAAGAAGGAAACACTTTTAAAGGCCCTTTAAGGCCCTTATTAGACAGAATTAAACACAATATATGCAACTAACAAGCTAGCTAAACCAAAATATCCTAAAGATGACATGTGGATTAAATAAATGCTAAACTGTCCAACTTCCTGTATACAATTTTATTGCAAGTATATTTAGTGGCTGGAGCAAAATGTGTGTTATTGTTCTACTTCATTTAATCGACTAGATTAGTTTTTATAATGATATAGTATATTTGTGACTGAAACTATGCTATTGAAAATATGTGGCAGCACATTTATGTGTTCATTTCTTTGTTTAAGTTGTGGTTGCGGTACCTTCAGATGCAAAACGTAAACCAGTAAGTGCCAAAAGGGTGGTGGTGGTGGTAGGGGGTGTGCGTGATGAAATGTGAGGCCCCTCCTGGGTGCGCCCCTGCTTTGGGTAGAAGTTGACAAGAAGAAGAAGAAGAGGCTTCTGGTCATTTTCTGCAGTGCAGGCGAGGATTAGACGGGTCGGTCCACCGCGTACTGGCAGGCGCTCAGATTGGTGGCAGGATTCTGGACACTGGCGTATCCAAAACTCGAGTGCTGCTTCGCTTTCAGTCTCAGGCTCGCCAGGCTGGAGTTACAAGTGTCCCGGTACACGTAGGGTGGGGTTGGGGGCGCGTAAGGACACGCCGACGAGGGCACCCCCGAGTTGAGGGACGGATTACTGAGGTTGTTGAGGTTATTGAGGCTGTTGAGGCTGGAGCCCGGAACCCCGGTGACCGCGGACGGAACCATGCTGGAGGTCATGGAGGAGATGGAGTTCGGGGGAGAGAACATGGTCTGCGAGGAGAGAGGGTTGACGTTCATGGAGTTGAAGAAGGGGAAGCTTTTGGTGGAGAGGGAGGCGGACGTCAGGCCCTTGGCGGCCCAGTTGTTGTACGTGTAGCTCGGATACATGTCGTCGTACGGCTGCATGAGTCCGTTGAACTGCGGGCCGAAGCCGTTCTTGCACAGTTCGGCTTGTTGGTTCCGTTCCCGTTTCCTCCACTTGGCTCGTCGGTTCTTGAACCAAACCTGGAGAAATAAAATAGGGTAAATTCCAGATATTCCGAACCTTATAAAACGTATATTTTGTTTTACGCAACAGAATGGATTTTTTTTTAAAATAGCTTATTCTGTGTATTATGAAATGTTATTATTGTATTCTGTACTGCCACCGCAAAAAAAATACTATGTAATAAAAGTTTCTGATTCTGATTAAACCGTCGCCTCCTATTTATTTAGATTTACACACTATTATTGTACGAAATCAGTAACTGAAAATAGATCCTAAAAAAAGGAATAAACAGATAACCAGGAGTATTTTGCGCGTAAAAATCGGTTAAACTTTTGCGTGAAGTTACGAGTTTTTCTCAAAAGTAATGACATTTAAATGAGCAGGATTTATGTGGTGTTTAAAACTCAACATTTGCGTAATCGTTGCAGTCGGTATGTCTAAACAAATATCAACTTCAGCTCAAGAAGAGGGCTGGTAAAAGTAAAATAATAATATACTAAAGGACTAATTATTACCGTGTTTTTCCGCAAAGGGTGATCAAATAAATTCTAACAAAAAATTGAAAAAAACAAACTGAACTCATATTAACACTCAAGTCTTGACTAATGTTGTCGTCCGGCTTTGTTTCCGTGTTTATCTGCGCAGAATACACACTCGAGATGTCACCCAGGCGTGGAGTGGATGTGTGTTACCCAGCAGGCGTCCACAAACACGCTGACCTTAATCACACATCGCCTGGGCGACAATCGCAAAATACAAGCTTTGCACCTCTTTCACACGGGCGACGCGAACACGGGTGGTATCTGTCACCGACCCACGCGTGTCAAACGCGTCATTAATGTCTAATTACACCTTAAAGTCACGCGGGGGCCACTTTTAAAACACGCACCAAATATATTTATCATATTAACAGGAGCCGGGCCTGGTGTGTTGTTCCTTCAGTCTAATTATATTTTAAGGGTTATATTAAGATTCTATTCAGTGTTAAATAAATGTATGTTTTAGGAAAGAAATACTGTTTATTTTGGAGATAAATGAGACACATGGTGAGGGAAATATATATAAATAAACCGTGGTTAACGCGAAGATGCCGTGCGTAAAGATTGCGTAATTTCACGCTCAATTATACGACAATTGTTTTTGTTTACACCTCGAGAGGATACTCACCCTGACCCGGGCTTCTGTGAGGTTGGTCCAGACGGCGATCTCCTCCCTGGTGCTCATGTCCGGGTACCGGTTCCGCTGGAAAGTCGCCTCCAGCTCCTGCAGCTGCTGGCTGGTGAAGTGGGTTCTCTGCCGCCGCTGCCGCTTCTTTTTGGACGGGTCGTCCGAGGAGTCGTCGTTTTTAGTTTGGGTCTTCTCTTTTTCTGGAAAACAAAGGTAAAAAATCCACGTTAAAACCAACCAAAAATGTATTCAGTAACTAATTTTATTTCTAAATGAAAATACAAAACCGAGTCCAAATGTAAGATCACGTCTGATGTGTGGATGTTTCCATTGCAAATATATGAGCAGCAGAGCAGAACTAATGGGATTGTTGTCATTGTTGAGTTGTCTCAACTCTAGTTTGTTGATTCCAGTGTTATTTCAAGCTCCAGTGACCGCCAGGCAGACACGTATTCAACTCCTAATCTGGTCGTTCCTTTGCTACTCGTCTGTGAAGTCTTCATATTTAAGCTATACTTGCTTTTGGAGGAGAGTATTTAGATTTGTGCTACGAAAAGAACACACTATTCATTTAAAAACTTCTAAAAACTTCTAGCTTTCTAGCAAACTTCTCTAGGAAACTAAGCTAAAAAAAGTATATTATTGTGGGTGACTGTGGTCGACAATTGTGGCTAGACTGTTTTTTTTCTTGAATTATCAGACTTTATCCCACTAAAAAAGGCGGGTTGGTTTAAAACATACACGCGCATTATTTGAAAACGATACTACGATTAAAGGTAAAATCATGCGTTTAATTCAGAACAAAAGCAAAATTCAATCACCCTGCAAACCCAAGTGAACGTACACAAGCAAGATAATCTTGTCAATGTTTGTTGATTCCAGTGTTATTTCAAGCTCCAGTGAGCAGTAGGCAGACACTCAGCACTTAATCTGACCTATTTGGGATTGTTTTTAGGAGTTTTTTCCTTTTAGTTTCAATACGTCTTTAATGCATACACGCACAGGGTGGACCCTGAATCATCGGAAAGTTTTTGCACACACCCTTTTAAGTTTGTATTGTTTACTATATTTAAAAAATGTTTAAATTGAGCACGCAAATGTTATTCGTCTCATCATAATAATGATCAAAATTAAACCATAATAAGCACAATATTAAAAATAACCACTTTCGTCTTCTGGTGTTTTTAATTAAATATATCAATCTGATGCCCTTTTGCATCGCTTACGCTCAAAATTACATCTAAGTAAGTACATTTGAGGTACGCTTAGAAATATGGGAACATCCGCTCACCATATTTCTTTAATCGCTTTATATTCGTACTTGTATTGACGCTCCTCGAAACTTTAGGAGTACACAAAAGACAAATAATGGACCCGACTAGTTTGGCCCCTTAGCTCGTCGTCTTTTAAATTCATTTAAAGCCTGGAATAGAAAGTAAAGTCTTAAAACTTATTTTAAACATCATATATTGATTACATTTAAAAAAAAGAAAAAGTTTTAATTAAGTTATGTAAACTTGTTGATCACTTCGGAACATTGATTTAAAGTATCATCTCGAAAACAGCGGACATTTAACACGGGCAGTATTAATAATATTAACAAGTATTGCTATTATTATTATAATAATGGCTTACACTATTTGAAAAAAATTACAAAAAATTCATAGTGTTGATATCTTTAAAATCCCAACTAGCAAGTGGTAAAACGAAATCCAATTTCAGACATTGTACATTTATTTCCCATAAATATATTTCCTTTTCCAAAAATTACTCAAAAGAAACTATGAACAAAACATGTGTGATAGTAAAAAGTAGAAGTTAACTTAACTGCTGTTAAATACAAAATAAACAATTGCATAAAAAAACAAAAAAACAGAATAAAGATTTTGTAATGTAATGTAAAATTATTTTTTTGGACAAAACAGCAAATATTTTAGTTCTTTTGCCACTCGGCAATCGTTGGACTCGACCTGTCTACAGATGCCTCCGCGCCTGTTCTTACCCACAGATTCCGGACTAGACGTGTCGGACACAGTGTGCACCTCCAGTCGGTGTTTAGACTCCACTGACCGCTGCAGCGGCTGTAAACTGGACATGGTGAGACCCGAGTGGTGCGTGGATGCGAGTTTAGTCCCTGTGAGGTGCTGGTGGTCTAATGGATCCCTCATAGAGTTCATGAATAAAACAGAAACTGGCTGTCAAAAAAGGGCAAAAACAAGTCCCGACGCGTGTTCGTCCGCGCTCAGCTCGCAAACAAAGATTCCGAAATCCCTCTGACAAAGGTTGGAAAAAAGGCCATCGAGCAATACCCGCACTCGCACTAACACCAGAGTGACAAGGACAGGTAGGAGATATCAAGATCCACACACACTCTCACACACACACTCCACGGGATCTTCTGTTCATTTCAGCTGCTGCATCCAACTGCGATCCTTCTCCATAACCTGACGTCACCACCTCCGTCCCGCCCCCTATTCTAGCGTCTGACACGACGGCGCCAGCAGCCAATCACGTCTCTCGTACATCAAGGGACGCGTTGGAGCACGAGTGAGACTTTTTTTTTTTTTCTTTCCAAATTACGCGAGAAGGGACGCGCCTTTACGCAGCAGCACAGGACCAAATAACAATGAACATCACCTGGTTTGTCCACGTTTATGAGATCGGACCAGTGGCCCGGTGAAGCGGTTCTGGAGCTGAGCTGCTTGTTTAGTCGCAACATCCGACCGCAAGTCACCTCAGTGGAGGTCGAAATAAAACCCCTCAAGATTCAGGTGTAAAAAGAACAGAAAATGGGGATTTTTTAATTTCAGATACACGATTGGAAACGGCCGCCTTCAAACATGTATTGCAATATATATTAATAAATTATATTGTTTACAATTTAAAGAGGTTGATCTTGCCCTTTAAAGTATATACTTTATTGAATATTGTTTTGATTTTTTGAGCGCTTTGTGACCCTGGTCTGGAAAAGCGCTATACAAATAAAAATGACTTACTTACATCCCTATTTCATTTAGTTATTTTCATTTAAATTCTTAAGTAAGTAACGTTCATGATCTTTGTCATTTTAAAATACATTTTAATAACTGGAAATAGAAAGGTGAACCAAAACAGCTATACTTTTGCGTTATTTTAACGCAAAACTTTCGATTTTCTAACAAATTAAAAAGTGTATTTAAAAACTTTTTAATTAGTTAGAAAATCAAATCAACCTGTATTTTTTCGATGAAAAATATATTGTCTCCAAAGAAATACACGCGATGAAATACATGAGCAATCGAATCCAAACCCTGCGTAATTACGCACTTTTAGAATCAAATATGGAATAATATGCTAAACTGCTCCTCGTTCAGAGCTGCATTAAATCAACGCGACACATTGTCGACCACTCTTTGGCATGACCTGACTGCCTCACTCCCTGGTTCCTTATTTGAACCATTTATGGTTTTCGCTCATTTCAGGGATTTGCACGTAATGAATCGTCAACATGTCAATTGTTGCTCATTTGTCAAAATTACATTCCCCTTAAAAAGCCATCATCATCAACTGGATCACGTGTTGGTTCGGTCGGTTCATCACAGAACACATTTGAACTTCTTGACTTGGCCTGTTAAGAAGTTACCGGGCTAATCCCGCGAAAGCCCCCCTGATGTATAAATACCAGTGGACACACATGGACCTACACACACACGCGCGCACGCCTACACACACACACACACCAGTCATCACCTTGTTGTAATAAATAATATATAAATACATCATTTAACTTATTTCTAACTAACGACATGTTCATTTACAACAAATATGGCAACATAGTTGATACGGATTCGTTGTAATAAATGTTTAAATTCATAAAATTAAGGTATTTTAAGGATTCAAAGCATCCTTTGAAAATATTTATATTTAATTTTAAATAACACTTCGATTTAGATGTTTACAAATTATTTTTTGTCACGCAAAAAGAGAACAAAACAAATATATGTCTACTAATAATAATACAAAAAAAACGATTTAAAATATTGCATGATTGTGGTTTAAATGGATAGAAAATTGGGAATCTAATGGGGGGAAAACACAGCCACAGTCAGATGCTCCTTTTTTCCTCGTCCTCTGTTCGTATTTTCATACTAAACCTGAAGTGGATTATCACTTTCCTCTTCATTTCTACCTTGTGGATGCTTTATCTCTCTTGTGCGGATTACTGGCCCCCGTCATCGAGGGCCATTAATTAGCTATTCAGTCAATAGTGAGGGAGACGCGCGGGCTTTTTACATGGGATTAAGGAGAACATCCCGATTCCTCCATTAGTATATTCCTGCTCACGAATACGCTTCCATCCTACATTTAGTTTTCCCCTGAGTCGATCCAACGAGCGCTGAATACATTAGTGCAGTGGAAACATTATTCATGCTTTATTTTTAATCACTGGTCATTTATAATAAGACGCTTAGAAAGCTCTGAGGCTGCACCTTGTCACCTTTTTATCAGCTTATATAATCACAATTAATTGTAATTAAAATAATGTAGTATAGCTGAAGAAACGCCTCGATGCAAACCCATTACAACCCCTTTATGCAAACAAGATCTTCTTTTCATATATTACAAAACAATATATTTAGTCACATCATTATGTTTAAAAAATGTATTTCTAGAATACACATCTGTGCAAATTAAAGTAATTCATCATGCCATGTGCGTGCATTGATTTTAGAAACTCCATTGCAATGCGTGTCCACTAGGTGTCGCTCCAAGAAAGCAAACGCCGCCGAATCTCCCTTAATCTATTAACAATATTTAAGGCTTCATAAATCACCATTCGAGTTCTTTCAATCCTGATGCTTTTTAAAAGCTTTATCAAAAATAAATATCACACATGAACTTAACATTCACGTGTCATATTAAACAGTTTTACTCTTTATTTTCCAATCAATGATGTTAAAAGCATCATGGACATTATCAGAGTAAAAACGGAACTTAATGCATTTAATCACTAAAAAGGTGAAAGAAAAGCACTAATAAATATTCATTTAAATAATTTACTGGCGCAACATTTGAGCCACAAAACATGACTCCCAGCTACTCTAATATTGATAATGCTGATCAATTACGTTACCTATTTGTGCGCAGGTGGACGCCATTTTACGACAGTGGGAGTCCATTTTTGCTTCTGTGGAGAAAAAAAACGTAATTAGTTTTAAACCAAAATATCACAGACTCAAAAACACAAGATAAATGTGACTGATATTTAATTATCATTTTAATTATGTCAAGGTGGTAGCCAGGTTTCGTTCAATATTATATATATGATTGTAATTATATATTTGTATTAATAACTTGTATTCATTTTGTTTTTAGTAAATACAAACTTCATCTTTTTTTTTTTTAATGCCTGTTTTTGTATGTTGGCCTTTTAAACTTATATATAATTCTAAATTAATTCAAAAGATTTTTCCTACAATTACAATTTAATTCGTTTATTAAATTCTAAATGATCTTGCTAAATGATCTACGCTAATAAGGTAATTCTTAATCGAAATTTAAAATAATTATGAAGACGATTTAAGTCACTTCTTGATTTGACCTACTTCTAATTTATTTTTAAAAATCGAATAAGAAACGCAGTTTAACCAATTTCCTTTCGCGAATAATGAATTAGTTTATATTATATATATATATATATATATATATATATATATACTTTATTTTAAAAGTAATCGAAAAAAAAATCACACAGATTTTTCTTTTTCTTTAAAGCGGACAGAAATCTACATTTTGATGTTATTATCACACGCCTCTGGACGCTCCTTGAACACCGGGGACGTGGTTCTGCAGCAGAAAAAGGGTCGCAGTGGTTCCGCAGTAAAAGAAATCAGGAGGATTAGAGTATGATTGAGATGTCTGTCGGTGGGATATTAGAAAATTCATTACCGCAGCCTCACACCAGCGACACAGATGGGCTTTTATTAGTCCAGACTCGCTCTGTTTGCTCATGATAATTCCAGGCGCGGGGAAAAAATTTGCATTCGTGCTCCTGCTCACCTGCTCTGACATCATCTGTGTTTTATCGCCATTCATTTTAACACTGGGATGCGGCAGAGCGACCGAGTTGTTCACCTGAAGCGAAGGTGACGCTGTTCTGTAATGGAACGGGGCCTTGAACGCACCACCGTCGCTCCTCCTGCGTCGATTTGTAAGCTCAGGAGCTGAAGTTTGAACACCACACGTTGTTTGATTCCGTTATTTATATAAGCAATAAAGGTTTATTTGAAGGCCGCCCTTGGTTGGAATAAATGTGCTGTAAGTCAGATATGATTTCTGAAGAGTCTTTGAGCAAAACACTTTGTATCGTCAAAAGTATACTCTGAAAACAACGTGATGTTTAATATTGATAATGTCGAATTCAGTTGTACTAAATAGTCGAAAAATAGATTTCAGACCATTTATATAGAGGATGTTCCCTTGAGCAAGACTCTAAACCGAATATTTATAAGACATTTTTTGACATTTGTTGAAATGTCTGTCATAAGTCTGTGGAGACTGAACTGCAAGATCTTATTGAAGAAGTGCCCTCGAGCGAGAAACTGAATCCTCGATGTCGCTATGTATTATTATTGTTTCCTTCGCAGTCATTTTCAGTGTCTTGTTGTTGCCCCAATGATCTCAACGCCGTCCCAGGGTTGATTCCAGATCACAGAGCAAGACCCTAAACACGCCAAGTAATGTACTTTTATGTATAATAAACTCTTAATTGTTATTATGTATATTGGATGTAGTATACTATTGATTTAATTTGAGTCAATTTCCTATGAATTAGATTAATAATCTAATACAATTAGATAACTTATTATTTGGGCAACACTTAAGAAAAGGTTGCTAGCTCAATTGCTCATGACAGGTCTGATTGTATACCTTTGAGCCATATATTGTAAATACTTGAACTTTCCGTGATCAATTTCAATACGATGCTGATGTGGAGTGTAAAATATACCTTTTTCATTTAGTGACAAGGGCCTTCGTCAGAAGTGCTATTTCGGCCTCGAAATTCAAACGTAAAATACCTACTATATACTCCACGAATAACAATGACTTACTTAATTACTGCAGAGGAATTAAACGATAACAAGATCGTAACCGAATTAAAAATCGACTTTGGGTCGATTAATCCAATAATTAATATTGTGTAATGGAAAAACAAAGATTTATGTTATAACACCAACAATACATGTCGGCGTTTAAATGAAAAAGAAAGATGTTAATTGAATTGTTGTAAAAACATAATAAATGATATGAAAGGAAATTCGCTTTAAAAAAATAATTGTAATAAGTAAACCGGAGCATACCGAACTGCAGTATAAGTTACGCCGTATATATTCATTAAATAAATTGCATCCCTGTGTAACGAAGAAACGCCAAAAGGCAATTTAATGTATAATTTGTTGGAGGCTGAGATGTGTATATTTAAACAACACACAGCAACATCATATACGTGCGTGTGTATAGGCAGATGATTCTAGGTATTAATCTCCATCCAGTCAAACACTTGACGGACTCTCTGCGCTCTCAGCACCAACAACAGTTGACATGAGTCAGATGGATCACTGCAGACAGAAACCTGGCACTCTGACCCACAACCCGAATTATCACACACAGGACCGGCACATGGTCCAGTATTAATTAAAGAACCAGAACGTCACATGGGCTTCATTGTTGCAGATGGACATTGCTGTTTATTTTTAAGTCAGGCCTTTCTGGCTCGATCACGCACGTGTTTTTATTTGATCGCCGCAACGCGTATTTGAGATATAGTTCCTTCTTTAAAAATCCACCCGACTATATATAATATATGATCATTATCTGCGCTCGTATCCGTCAGAAACATGGTCAAAAAAACCACCAAGTGGAACAAATTCCTTCACTTGCATAGACTCACATCTGAGTTTTTTTCCTTCAGTTCTGAACTTTAAAAACACACTCACCAGTTTGCGGGGGCCGTGCGCTTCCGAGCCGCGTGCGTTTTTGGATCTTGCGTAAAAGGATAAAATTCCACAAGACACTTTGACACTTGTCTTAATATAGCGAGCGACCTGAATGTCCGGCAGCGTTATGTTTCTGTCCTGTGGTGTGTCATGGATGAGTCCACAGCTACAATATCCAGAATATAACACACTATCTTTTTTTAAGATTCTATGATTTACGCGCGTAAACGTGGAAAAGGAGTAGGAGAAGGAGGCGCTTTTGATCCGAGTGTCCTCTTCGCTCGCCTTCCTCAACTTTTCCCTCCCTGAAAGACGCTTTCCATTTTCCTCCTTCTTTTGAGCGCACGCGAGGGAGGCAGCGTGCGCGTGTGTGCGCGCTTTTTGAAGGGGGTGTGTTTGTGTCTGAGCTGCGTCTGCTCTGTGGACAAACTTAGTGGCTCCTCGACCGAACAATCACATTATCAGACCGGAATATACAAGATAAAAAAAGGCGCACCAAGTGACGCACATTTGCGGATCTATGGAGGACAGATTCCCTAAATTAACGGTTTATGAGTTTGCTTTCAAATACATTTTGGATCACTGCATTTAAAATTATTACAAATATCCCAAATAGTTCCCAATTAAATTGTAGTTTAATTATAGTCGTATTAAACCGTATTTCACGCCCATCAACGTGCCACCAATAGTGTTAAAGCAATGTCGATACAATTGTCCATCTGATATGAAAATGTGAAGTAACCAGATACCAAAAAAATGAAATACAATAAGAAAACCCCGGAGAAAAACGTGAATATCGTTTTAAATATAAATGATATTAACCTAGAAGCTTTCCAATATGTTTAACCACACGTTTCTTCACGAAAATAAACAATGTAAACACGTATAAATAGAAAAAATAAAAACAAAATTATTTCAAAAATCATTATTAAATGTACTGTCATATAAAGCAAATGTCAAATTTAATGTGATTAAATACTTTGGTTTTAAATCTATATTGGTTAATCTAGAGTGCGTTTGACAGTGCCATTCACATACACATCGTATCGTAGCATCGAATTTAGCGATCCTCCCAGGAAAATAACAGCGTTTTTATTCAGATGTTAATAGTTAAAGTGTTGAATAATTGGTGTATAAAGGGTTTTAATCCAGTCTAACCAGCTTTCCTGAGATGTATGAGCGAAGTATAATGGTGGATTTGTACTAAAAATAGACCTTTAAATAAATTATTCGCAAACTGTGTTATGTAAGCGGCATTAATATTTAATAAAACCGCGCCTTTGTGATCATTTCTTTTAGTAGAGAATATTGAAATGTGGATGCAAAATAGACAAGTGTTGAACTGGTCTCCAGCAGGGCCAGACAGCCTCCATATCGGGTTGCGGATTTATGTGCAGATGAAGTGAACAGCTGGCTTGGATGCAAATGTTCTTTATAGATCCATGTGGTTGGATCCAGACTGCTGATCTTATAAGTGAGGCGAGCAGACCGGACGTGGGCCCGTGTTCCCTGCTTCTAATCCGCTGTTTACATTTTCGGTCATACTTCCATTAAAGCGCTAATTAATGCACACGTCCACATGGGAATTTCCTGCAAAGAAATGGGTGACACAGAAGCCAAAATATGCACATTAATCCTTTTGGACTGAAAAATGTTTTTATTTACATTATTTATCTAAACTGAACACACACACACACACGTGCACGTAAGAACACACAGGCTACAAACATGGACATCTGATAGTATTAATAGGAATTCTATATATATTCAAGTCTCAACGTTTTTGAAAACCCCCTATAAAAAATGAGGAACTGTAAGTAAATGAAGAAAAAAGTTATTTTTCAATTACGTTTAAGATATGATAAGAAACAAAAAATCCAAATAGATCGTGAAAATTGTATTTTTCAAGACGCATTACAGTAATGGAAGGATATTTGTAATAATAAAAATATGTCAAGTTCCAGATGACATGTTACAAATATGTGTAAATTACATCACAGTGTTAGGAACCTGCTACTTTTTATTTGATGACTTTCCACCCACTAAAGTTACATCTATTGGCGACTAAAGAAAGAGAACAAACCTTAATAAAGTATATGTCAGGCCTATGTCGACCGATGTCTGATACTGATGCAGGTTCTGATGGTGTTCTGCAAAGATAACAACATCCTTACACTGACCTTCTGAGCACTACGGAATCCAAGTTATAATTATTGTTTGTCGTTAAATGTCTCTATGGCCTCTCTCGGGATTACCTGCTTCAGCTCTACTCTTCCTAACAGCCCCTCGGATCAGCTGTTCATAGTTTCTCAAGTAACAGACTGACTTTTCATGTCCCTGCTGCCTATTTTTGGAAGGTTTTATGTTTTGATTATAGTCATAGTCCTGTTGGTTCTACTTCCTCAAGCATTCTCATCAATTTCCTCTCCTGGAACATCACTTTGCCTTTTTTTTTTACTCCCTCACATGAAGTAATCTCTCGTCATGAAAACGTTTTAAAGTTATTCTTTTGTAGATCTAGATCTGAAAACTTGGCAAACGAGAGGTTATGAGAGTCCATTATGATGTAAAAATGTTCCAGCCAGCTGTAATCACGCCCCGCTTTGTTTATGCAGCGAGTCCCTTGTACAAACCTTATTGTTTGACCAATCACAGCAGAGTGGGCATGGTTATGGTAAAAAAGATTTATTATCATGGAAAATGAAGCGTTTTCAGTGGGCAGGGTTTAAGTACATTTTCTAATGTAAATATTTCAATGAAAAGAGAGTTTTGTACAAACACATACTGATGATACAATAGAGGTCTAAGATCTATTTAAGACACACTTAAATCAACACATTAGTCCTTTAAACACCATCATCTTTATACGTCCTAATCTCAACATGGACACAAATCTACTTTAATTTTGAGCCAAAAAACTGGCAGACCGTATTAAATGACTGCAGCAGGAATAGTAACAAATGCCTGCATGGACCGGTGCCGGTCCCCATACCGGGGGTTCGGACCACTGCTCTAGTTTTTTTTATCAACTCATAAACTGTTAAATCTGAATCATACAGAACATTTTCCAAGTTGTCCTCGTGAAACGTCATGTGTGCTATGAAATAAATCTCTCACAATCACAATAGGCACGACACATGACAGCAGTCACATGAGCCAGACAGCTGAGGACACAATTGACGTTTCAAGGACTTTCAATTAGACACTTAAGCTGGCAACATATTTTCCAGTAAAGCATTCGCTCTGACCCAATGAGATATATCCATAAATGAAATAAAAGTGATGGTTATCAGTTTCATCTGTGACTACAAGCTGCACCTGCACCTCCTTTATTCATAACAGTTATATATTTACCACATATTCTCAACAATTAACTATTTTTAGTCATTTTATGATGTGATCAATTTGAGTTGGAGTGACCCTTTTCGTCGACACCACTGGAGTGAGAATAAGTGTGAATAATAAACCACTTGAATTTTCTTTTTGTCGACTTCTTGCAAAAGTGAAATAAATGATGAGCGAGATATTCATCCTCTTCCCCTCATGTCTCTCCAAAAATCCTTTCCTTTTACGATTCACCAATTTGTCTGTTTGGTAAGATTCAGTAGCTTTTAGGATCTTTGAAGTTTTCAATACACATTATTATCATTCAATACTTTGTAAAATCCTTGTTATAACCTTCCATCCACATGATGAACCGTGTAGAGAAGCAGAGTCTGAAGCGACTGCATGATCTTCTTTATATATATTCCCTGTCTTTGTACAAAGGAGGAGAGAAAATAGTTCCGCCTGATTCTCAGGCAGAAAAGGTGCCGAGGAACGCATGAAGTTCAGAGAAGGCTGGCGGCTGTGAAATCTTTAGCCTCGGGGGCCAAACTTGCGGCTTCTTTTCATTTCAAGCGCTTATCGATTCTCTGTTGTCATCTACGGCGACGCGGGAGGACACTTGAAAGAATTTCTGGTGTGAGAAAACAGGGTGACCTGCTCCACTGACGCCCTCTCTGGATTGCTAACGAGCGAGGCAACCCCGGCAGACGGCGTCAGCGTACAGTTGGACATCTCCACTCCTACACCCTGGAGAGCAAGGTTTTTTTTCTTTTTTTTTCAAACACTCCATCAAGGCTTTCACGTGTTTGCAAGCTGATGCCAAGGAGCGAATCATCATCTGCTCAAGCGGTTCTTCATAAATTCCCCCTGTCATTGACTGACCTTCTTTTCAGACTTGAGTAAAACACAAATCATAGTCTTGCATTGAACAACCTCAGTTAATGTGATTGATCAGATGAAACACATGCATTCATTTGAGGTATGTGTTTGTATAACATTTCTTAAAGTGATAGTTCACCCAAAATTAAAACTTCACTCATTTTCTTCTCACCCTCATGTCGACTAAGGGCTTGGATTATTTTTAGAGTAATCTGTTCCTTTTTAGAGTTATAGGCAAAAATCTATGTTCATTTGAATGAAGTAATTGGAGCCCAATGGTCTCCGCTTTATCTTCCTCCAAAGAGACCCTTAAAGCGCTCTTAGTGTAAACTGTATGCGCCCTGAAAGCACTCGCAGTATTTTGTAGTAGATCTGGTGTATATCGACTGTTATTCTTTAAACGTCTGCCACAAATGAGCGTAAATTATGGACTTATTTACATTTTCCTGCAACAAATCCTCTCGTCAAGGCGTTAATAAAAGACGCTGCCGACGAAAACAAGCTTCTTTTTGGAGGACGATAAAGACGAAGACGACTGAGAAGAGAAAGAGAAAATTGAGGTGTGGGATGACTCTTCACAATTCACAATCGCTTCATTTAAATGGATATACATTTTTGTCTATGGTTCTAAAAGACACAGAATACTTACAACCCTTAGTCGACATGAGGAGAAAATGAGTGAAATTCGAAAAATCAGGTAAACTTAACCTTTAATCATAACATTAAAAATAGTCAGGTGGTCCTTTCTACGTCCATTATTGCTTTTAGAAATAAAAAAAAAGGAAAATTTTAATTGTCGAACCAGAATGGTCAATCGTAGCACATTAGCCGTAATACACTCTACCATAAGAACATCAACAGTGTTTTCATTATAATTTGTGTCGATAGCATCTAAACATTGATGTCTATTCACATGGAACAATGAAATGAAATGACACTTTGGGAAGGTTTAAGTTTCATCAAGAGATCGGAGCATAACAACAAGCTGCTTTAATATACTTATTATGATTGGCAATTTATTACAATGTTCTTCTACCAATAGACCAGTCGTCCACATGAGACTGTACGATTACGTTGTGAGAAATGCTGCTTCTGAAAAAGTCAGACCAATGTCAGAACTTCGGAAAACTGGTCTTACAGAAACTGGCTTTAATTAAACATTAAACTCAAGATTTTAACTTATTCAATACGTCTTCTTATTCACGCAGTTGAATCAATAAAGTGTATGATTTCAGTTGATAATGTCTAATGTCCGTCCAAACATCTTCTGTTTTGGTCATCATTATTTAGCAATAGTACAAAAATGAATTAGCCACGGGTTTAGCTGTTTCAGTTATATTTTACTTACATTACACTTGAAAAAAAAATCCTATTTTAAATATATATTTCTGCAGTTTATAGTAAAACGATTAGTTCCCAAAGAAACATTCTTTAAATAACTATTTAGATTTTAGTCTAAAGAGTCATTTGTCAACTATAAACCGAACAGATACAGTATGTAATTATATATATTGACAAGAGTAAGAACGCAAGTGTCAGGCTCGGTGAAAAGAAAATAGGGGTCAACATGGTCGTCCCTTCTGGGAAAGGATGGTGAAATAACTAGGTGCAACATAGTTGGGGCAGCTGAGAGGAGTACCTGGGGAGGGCCATGTGCTAGGCCCAAAGCCAGCCAGGATTATCGCCTGTAGAAATCCATGGGATTAGTGATGGAAGGTGAGCACAACAATCGGCCATCATGGTTCCTCCCATGTGACCTGATAGTGAGCTAAAGATTTTGTCGTCTGGCTAACAAAGTGATTTTCATTTTCTGCTTGCTCGATGAGCTAGCCTGGACTTCAATCGTCAAATTCTCAAATTCCACATTTTATTTTCACACCTCGTCTTCATATTCACTTATTTATTCCTCAAAAAATACAATTTATGATGAATTGTTGTTTCCAAAGCAACACATTGTTACACAAATCCTGTTCATGTGCTGCTAATATGTCACAAATGAAAGCAGTGAGCGCACATTTTTGGTTTATTGACTTTTCTGGAGGATGGAAAGGAAAAAAGACAAGATGAGAAGCAAGACACAACAAAACATTCATTGGTTGAGACCAAATGATCCTGTGAGCTTATCCATTAGTCAAGTATCACTCCAGGAGCGTTATTAGCAGAAATCGCTGGCTGTAAATTAACCAAATTAAAAGGGTGGCTCATTGACGGCTCTTGAGCTTGTTGAGCGGATTTATGACTGATCCGGAATATTGCTGCTCTGTCACAGAACCAAAGGAAGACGCGCTCCACTCACTTCACCAGCCCGTTCATTCAGTGATCATTCATTGCATTATTAAGATGAAATATATTGAAAAAATATATTAATACTCAATATGAATTCGTTTTATACATTTAAGTAGGTCAAAAGGTGAAGCAAGACCAATGCTGTACAGTAGTTGCTTTATTTGAATACATTTCAAGTGTCCATAAATAAGTTAACCTAATGAAGTAACTTTTATCTACAACGTGTATATCTGCGTTTAACTTCAACGTATTCATGATATATGTATTAATTAGTTTCATGAACTTTAACGCACTCGCAGGCAATTTTTTTTCTTATAATATATCAAAGGGAAGTAAAATCTTATCATTAGCTTTTATTCAATGGTGCTCTTCAATAAGCATCTTTGCCTGGGACTGGAGACACTTCCGTTTTCATGACAAAGTAATTACACTGTTCTAACAGTGGAGGGAGACAGCAAGGGACAGTTCTAGTGGATTATCCATTTTTAATTTTCAGAGTTTTAACAAATAGAAATAACTTTTCTTGTGCCAGTTTCTTTTATGTAAAATACATTTTAAAAACTGTGAAAGGGAGACAATATGTATTGTGTAGGGCTGCTTTAATATACCGTATATATCGTAAAATAACAACGTTCTTAGTGGTTGTGACATTTGAACTGCTGAGCAAACATAAAAATCCCATTGATGACCAAGTAAAATAAGAATTATAATCCCAAAGCCCCAATACGTAAGATAAAAAAGATGATTTTTGGTTATCCCTAGTGTCGGAAAGTCTTACTGCAATCTAGTGAATTCTCCATTTTTTTTCCAAAAATAAATCAAGTTATTTGTGGCATTTCTTGTTCATAGCATCCCTTTCAGAAATAGTGAAATGGCTGCTTTGTTATATATTGTAAATTAATATGTTTTTATATATGTTTGTGACATTTTTACTTTTGGAGAAACTTAATTATCCCATTGGTTGCCAGTTTCTTGATGTAACATCCATTTTTATTAATTGTGAAAAGAATAATGTAATGTATTGTTGCTTTAACTCCTGACGTTAAATGGAAGACATCAATTAACCAGACTGATGGGAGGCGGATGTTTCAGACTAGACTTTCGTGAGAGGGAATAGTATCAGAGCAGTTGCGGTTTTATATATATAAAAAAAATAAGTATTAATTATATATAAAATAAAAAATCCTTTTTCAACTTTACCTCAGTGAAAAAAATAATTCAAGGAACCGTCAGATCTGGCTAAGTCAACATCAAGGTTTGCGGTGGAGTCGGTAAAAGGCCAGGCCAGTAAACGTCTAACATGTGTAGCCTGCACTTCTCCCACTAACATGGTATATATTTAAAAAGCACTTAGCCCTTTCTTTTTTTTTTCTTCTGTAATTATTCTCCCGTCTGCTCCCAAAGTAAATGCTAAGCTGATGTCACTGTGGTTTTCTTGCTCTAATATTAATCCCATACATGATGCAGCTTATAAATCAAACGCTGGTTTGTGTATTTTTGTGTAAACACATTAAGCACAGTCACCACGACAAAAACATCTCGGTGGTCTTGACTTTGGACATGACATGGCTTTGGACAGCTACGATTAAGAACGTCCTCGGGACCTGGACGGCATCCATTACGCTGACAGCCGCAGACAGCCATCCCATGGTTGATCTTCAGGGAACGTAATAGTGCATGCATAAACACATGCGGCCTCAGCCTTAATCACAGGTGTGAGTGGGCCAATAAATTGCCGGGCGCTGGTCTCTGATCAATTACATGAAAAATCAATGAGAAGCTGCCACTAACCTGCTGAAGGGGATATCAGCCAAGAATGAAATTGGTGTGATAAAATGAGTATGATGCCCCGCAGGTCGTCGATAAGATGTAAAACAGTTGGGTTGCATGTTAAGTCTCCTGTCAGCAGACCTGGGGTGGACCCGGAGGTCAGCCGGCGAACGGGTTCATCTCTAATTGGACTCGGCGAGAGGTGGAAATAAAGGAGACAGAGGCTCAGAGATAATGAAAACATCTCTCTAATAAAAGGCATCTCACCAAATAGAAAAAGCCACCATTGTGGATGTTTGTGTTTGCAGTTGAAAGGGCAAAAAAGATAGAGATAAATAAAACGATAAAAGAGATGATGTGACAAGTACCACTACAAATCTCTATACAGCTAAACACTTTTGCTTATCATATTTTATCTGACAGGAGAAAGCACAATGTTGGCGGATTTTGCAATAATAAAGGTCTAAAAATGAGTTAACTCATCATCAACACCATATCAGTGTGTTTGACTCATTGAACAACAGATCGACAACACATCCACCATTTAAAGGATTCTCTTTTCTATTTTTCTTGAGAGATTCATTGGTTTTAAAGTTTTACCAAATGAAAGCAAGGTTACTAAACCACCTTAAAACTCATCTTTTTAAACTTTGTTATTCACTGTAACACTTGTTTTATAATTGACTTGCTTTATAGTTCCCTTTAAGAAACTTTTCTTTCTTTCTTATCTTTAAAACATCTGTTTTACTTTTGTCTATTGTTTTCTTTTCTATAATCCTTTTGTATGGTGTCCTTGTGTGTCCTGAAAGGCGCCTTATAAATAACATAAATTATTATTTTTTATTATTATATATAAATATATATGACAACTTTATAATTCAGTATTTCAACATCAACATTATCCTTTTTTAATTTTGAACCAACCTCACGATGGGCCTTAAGTTCTACACGTGTTATAAAGGACATTCTGCAAACATATGCCTGATATGTTGGTGATTTGGCAAAGAAAAACTCAATCAAGAAACTATTCATCTGAGATCAAAACTCTTCCATCTCCAGTGCAGTGCACTGCGTCACTGAAGTGAAAAACAAATCTTCTCTTGCATAGCAAAAGATGAATTAACCCCTTTGGACTGAATAATACGATCACTCTGATTTGTGAAAACAATAATGTAGGTCAAAGCTGATGGAGAGATGTTCCCACGTGTATTGTTGTGCGCATCATTTTGAGGTCTGGATATGCAGCGTTATATCTAAAACAGGGATTTCGTCATCCGTATTTCTTCGTCATTGTACAGTATTTTGCTGCAGAAATCACATGAATATTGACACAATCATAGCGCACTCTGAGTGCGCAAAATGAGTTTGTGTTTACATATTGAAAAACAGACCTAGAGGTATGTCATAGTTGATTGAAAATAGAAATAGTAAAAATACATGATAAATATTCATGTCATGTGTTAGCCTAATTGCATTAGCGTTGATTAGCATAAACAGGGTTTAGTTTAGAGGCAGTTATTGGCTAAACCATGAATACCATCTAAAGACGATATTGTTGCAGGTTGACAAACAAGTAAAGATGAGAAACCACCGACGGGATGTGGATAATCTGAAATCAGGATGCCGCTGCCTTATCTTGTGTCCCTGTTTAATTCCAGCATTTCATGCTCGTCATGTTATAATGGAGATACAGCGCTTGACTAGTCTGCAGATTACACAGAATAAACAGAAAATAGTATTAAGGTCACAGAAACTATAAGAAACTTGTTTCTATATATTTTGTTCAGCAGTTATATTCTTGGGCTCTTCCTGTACCAGCACCAGGAAGACGTTATATCTAAATCACGGATGCATTATAATTGACCATGAAGACAAACTATATCAATAATCTGCATCCTATTTTTTAATCTCAGTTCCCCAGTTTTTGTGGGAACAGGGTCAAATCTGACAAACGTGGTCATTTAAAAACCCTGACATTCTTGTGATGCGGTAATTAGAGGTGGAACATGACAGAAATGGATAGCGGTGCGTTTGTAAAAGTGTGTGTGTGTGTGTGTCTGGAAGTGAGCGAGATGAAAGGCCATGTGTGAATGAGGAGGGTGAGGCGTGGGGGTGTCTAATCCAGTCCCAGTGTGAAACTGTTGACATTTGTGCTTTTTTTCCCTTCATTATGTGACTGGGGCTGTTTTGCGCTGGATTAGCTACAAATCTCCCATGCAGCACATTCAGCATGCCACTAGTAGTTTAACTTCATTAATAATGGATGAAGAGATTGTAATCCAGGAGTAGGAGAGCGTGCAGGAGCAAGAGACCAGGAGAAGGCAGGGACAAAAAGAAGGGGTTCCCTCTGGTAGAAACCGGCTTCTTCGTCAAGACAATGCAGATAACATCACCAATTATTGCTGCTGCACGTGAAGGACTCATCAATACCTTTGTCTCGGGTTGTAATCCGCGGAGGAACCTGGGAGGTGGTGCCGTGTAATTGAATACGTGGAGGGGAGAATAAAAGGGGGAGAGTTTGGGGGAAGTCTCGGAGGTGCGTCTGCTGGTGTCTTCAATTGATTGTGTTTACTCAAGCTTCTCATTGCGGACTATTATGAAAGAGCCGGGGACACACCCTGGCCTAACAGCAGGATAAGGAGGATTAAAGGTATACATATTCACCGCTTCGCTCTTCTTCCGCCAGACCTCACTTCTGTCACAACAACGGTTACGCCTGCAGAGCAAACTCAAAAGAGCCCATTGAATGCAAAGTGTGACCACGAGAGATGTGTAATCCTGATTCCACACATATCATAGAGGACGACAATTAATCAGACCTGAAATACTCATTTGAAACATGCACAGAGTTTCTTCGCTCTAAGTGGATCGTATGAGTTCATGGTGGTTTGAGGCACAGACGGACTGGGGAGCCACCCAAGCCGACATTTTTTCATCTCACGTCTGGGTCATTATGACCACCTAAAAACATCTGCTATTTTCTATTATGTCAAACTCCGGGATTCCAATTGTGCACATGGGTTTTATTTTGAAATTTGACTTCATTCGTTTCGCGTTTGGACTGACTTCCGGACTGAACTCTAGTTAAGATTAATGTGGCTTTCAAGCTTTAAAAATAGATAAAACCTGCGTAAAAGGGCTCAGTCCCATGTCTTTGTGGCAGAGACTCAGTGTGAGGCAAATGGTTTGAACCCACTTATTAACTTGTTGAGGCATTTTTATTTTGTTTTTTTATTGTGTAATGCTGAATATAAATAGCTTATCTCTTCTATTTGTTTTAGTCACTGGTCAAAGAGATCTACATGTTTAACCTCTAAGAATGATGTTGTATTGTGAAAATTGTGTTATGATCAAAATATTTGTTTTGGTATTTTCTTTTGTGGGTATTCTTGGTATATTGAATCATGACACTGTGATTAGCTTAGCTAAAAACAGGGCTCCCAGGTTTAATGTCAGCATTATATTCACAACCTGTGCTTTAGATAGAAACAGTAGAAAAAAGAAGGGATTTTTAGTGCATTAAAAAATACTGTTTATCTCAATATCATGCTGAATCAGCAGAATATCTAGACTGGTTGTTCTACCACAAGATGGTCTAAGAGTAAACATGACAGAAAACAATGTTCTTGGTGTGTCACAAGTTGGTTTTATTTCAGGGATTTCCAAAATAAAACACATTTCAGACAGTAATAATCAATTGAAAATAAATTATATTTCCCAGTAACACATGTCTCACAGTCTGGTACTGGTCAATGGACCGGGGGGTTGGGGGACTTCTGGATTAAGCCCATTGGGCAACATTTACCATAAGATACTGGAGATGGTAGGACTACGATTGGACTATTCTAAATCAGAAGTGTATTTAGGGATCTTGATGAACAGTAGTTGTGATCCATCATAACATAAAAATGAGATGTAAGAGAAATAAAGCTTAATCAGATTTAAAAAAAAAGAAACTGTACATAATTATTCATGTATGACAAACTCAAATATACAGTGGGCCTTCATTTTCTACTCGGACAAAGTTGCGGTTCAACATTGACATTAACCGGGTCACTTGCAGATGTGGACGGTTCATCACAATGAACTGTCATATTTGTCTGCATCTCTGTGTAAAAATGGTTGAGACGACACATGTGAGCTGCCCAGTTGTCTGGTTCTTGGCCAATAAGCAGCTACTGGTTTGCCGAGTTTATCGCTCAGCTCAAGGGCAGAGCAGCTGTTGTTGTTGCGATGGCGGCGCGGCATTTACTGTCCCGGCAGCGACTGTCCGCCACCTATCATCCTCGCTCACCTCTCGATTGAGTAATTATCTTGGGCAGTCGTAGGTGCACAGACCACCGGGGGCACTGCTTTGATGTGTGAGGTGCCAAATTGCTGCAAATAAATGCTTAAGTAGCAAAGATTAGGTGATGTCATAGTTCATTGTAACAGCAGTTGCCTGCCTCATAAATAATACTTAAGATTGTTTCCAAGTACATCTTTTGAGTGACGCTGGCACTCGTGACCCCTGGCATGCTGTGAATGTCTCGTAACAGTTTCCATTGTGACAAACAGACTTCCATGACTCACCAAACTCTCCTGAGGCCGATCAAACAAGTTTGCCAATCTTGAATAAAACATATACTTTAAATAAACTGGAATTAATGTTTAATGTCAAATATAGAAATATGCAAATGTGTATCATGTTACTTTGACACACAATACCACGAGGGGCCAAATTAACCTTCCATTGTCCAAAGCGATGTTAAGAAAAATAAGGCAAATCCACCTTTTCTTACATGTTCTAATTATAAGGATTTACTCCTTCCTTTTAGGTCTTGTTGTTGCACCTTTTTGAAAATTCATTATTCATATCATTATTTGAAACCTCCACCTAGTGTGAAACATAAATATCAAACAAACAAGCAACTACAAGAAAACTTCTAAACCAACAGCCAACTTCAAACTTCAAGTCAGATTATGGTAGATATTTATCTTTACCAAAATATGAATAAAAACAAAACACAACAACAACAAATGTATTATCCTGAAAGGCACAAAAAGATACAACAATCATGAAGTGACCAAAAAGTATCTTGAGACATATTTTGCAACATTTCAAATTTTGTTTTGTTAAGTAGTAATTAATAATTGTATTTCTAGGCCTCTGCTTATTAAACATTGAGAGGGCTTAAGATCCAGAGCTTGTTGACTCTAATGAAGATCGACATGAGAATTTGTTTTAAAATACTGATTATAGTATATAGAAAATACATTATATAGAATCAATAAATCTTTGCGAAAAACACGTGTGTCGCCAACGGACAAAGTATTTATTCAAAGCCGAATTTTAGGAAGATCTTAAGGAAAAGTAAGCAAAAAATATATTACAATAGGAACGATATTGATAACTGTTCTTCCTAACCTCGCAGCCTTTTTTTCGCCCTCTTATTTTTTTTTTCCTTCTCTATCAGAGCCGGTAACATCATTAGGCTGTAAAATGTGACTATTGTGTTTTAGTGATCCACCTTTAGACACTGCATGTTTTTTGGACAGTTAATATTTTTTACAGATAAGTCAATGTGGTCTTATTTTGCAAGTATCTTCTGAAAAGAAAGACAGTCATTTCCATTTTCAAGCAATAAAATGGTTATTTAAGTGATAGTTCACCAAAAAGTCAGACTCATTTTCTACTGATGCTCGTGACGACTAAGGGTTGGAATTATTTTCAGATGAATTTGTTCTTTTTAGAGTTATAGACAAAAACATATGTTCATTTTAAAAATAAATACTCAAATACCTCCATACCGCTCGTCTGTAATATCCATCTTGTATTGAAGCCTCAGTCAGAGGAATTGAGAAAAAAACTCAAGTCTTAACATTTTAGGTTTGTTTGTAGCAGACGTTATTAGTTTCTCTGCAGTCTTTTAAAACATTTGTTGTATTTTTTCTGTAACAATTCTTCATGTCGAGGCTTCTAATGAAGATGGTTGTTACAGAAAAGCACCACAGAGGTGTTTGGATGTTTATAAATGTGTCTCTTTGGAGAGGAAGATTAAGACAACTGAGCATTAGTCTCTACCTTAAAATGGACATACATTTTTGTCTATAACTCTTAAAAGGAACAGATTACATCCCAAAAAAATAAATGAATTTTGGTTGAACTAAAATAGACCCAAATAGAAACTTGACTATCTAGAAGTTCCTTCACAGTTCAAACCTCTTTTAGGTTGACTTGAGAGTCTCCCCTGCTATTAACACAAACAAACAGCGATTGCAATGGTACATCTGTCGATGCTAAAGCTAAGCTAAAAGGACAATCTGTATTTTTTGGATGCTATAGTGAACATTGCAAGTCGGCCGAGGCCACTTGAGCCCCAGAGTCCCCCCCCGGCCCTCCCTTTTCTGTCGCTCCTCTCTCTAATGTTTCAATTAATTGCAGGACTGTCACGAACAGTGTTCAGCTAACAGGAACCACATTGACTTTGACGTGAAAGCTTTAGTTGTTGATAGAAGTAATTAGAAACGTTAAACCCAGATTTTTTCAATCAGACGCGCCCTCTCGATCCTCGCTCACACTCAAGTCGGCTTTAGGTCCTGCTTTTGTTTTACTGTTTCACTGCATCAAACCTCATACCCAAGAGCAGCCACTGCAAGTGTTCTTTAAAAGCACAATATTGAGTTCCTGCAGCTCCCAGGTGTCCTGCTCACCCTGGCAGATTGAGGCTGCAGTGACCCTCCGGTCACCAGAAAGCTACTCTAACCTTCAGGCTACGCCACGTCGGAATACTTGTGTAATGAAAAAGGGATGAGATAGTTTATTATTTGAAAAGTGAAAAGAAAGCATTGGAGTGGAACCAAAGCCTTCATTATATGACTGATAAAGCCTGATGTGAGAGATCACGCAAACACTGGCGCTTCCCCGGTGGTGCACATGACTTCATTTTGCATGTCTGGTCATACTAACACACACTTCCTGGCTCCGTCCTCATTTCTGCTCAATATCCTGTTCTGTCACTTTCATCATTTTGCTAAAAAATATGGTGAGATAAACTGCATTAAGTGACTTAGCATAATAATTGTAATACAATCCAACACAACACAAACCACCATCTCCACATAGACATTCTCCTTCATTTCAAATCAACTATTGAAAAGCCTTGCTTGAAATAACTTACTTAACCTATCCGACAAAAATGAAAATGTGTTTCCTATTTACTGAAAAAAAACATGTTTTAAAGAAAGCTTCAATCAGGAAAAGAACTTCCAATAAATATTGCATTCCTAGTGCATAGAATGTCAAATAATAAATGCTTGAAGTAAGCATCAAACTAAAAACAACAACTCAGCACTTTAAGTTCTAGTAAGCTGAAGAAAAACTTTCTTACCAAACTTTTAAATATTTTGGATATTGAGCTACTATTGTCACAAAACTCTTACACCATTTAAGTTGATGTTTAAGTCAAAGTTGAGTTAGTTAGTCGAGTGTTTGTATTGGTTTGTAATCAGTTTTTTTTTCTGAAAACATCTTGACACTTGTCTTTTACTGTTGGTGGTCCAAGGAATGATCCCTGTGGTCCCCCAGTCTCTCATTGATCTTTCTTTGAGGTCAACATGTTTTTATTTTATGTTTGCAGGCTCTACAACAATTCATGGGGATATGTTTGACTGGAGAGCCACAAATTATAATGTTTTTTTTCAATCTATGAATTTTTGTTTGTCTAAAATAACACAAAAACAGTATTTTAATGGAAAAGAAGCTGGAAAATTTGACACTGGGCCAAATTGCAAAACCTAACTATGGGTTTCCATACTAACGGTTGGATTCAAAATAAAACCAGCTCTTGGAAGCATGAGATATACAGTACATAAAAAACCCTAACAACAAAAACAATACAAAAAAAAACTTTACATCCCAAACATCCGAATAAGCAACTGTCAATTTGTTATTGTTTTAAGGTTGCTAGGTAAGACTTTTTTACAAGATGTTTTTAGGACTCTGGTATGCAGCAGAGCTATTGCCACTTGTGGCCTTGAGATTATGGCTGTCAACCCCTGGGTGTGAATCTGAAAAAAAAAAAATGTTATTTTTGTTATGAAGTCTTGAAATATGATGTTGTTTGATTGATTTCAGTGTATGCTATATTTTCAAAAGTTGTGTTGGATTCGATATGTGCTGTCTCAGAGCTTTCTACAGGGATTCTTAATTTATTGTTGCCTTATTTTTGTCGAGATAAACTGACCAGAATCGGAGCTTCTGATGTTGGACATGTGATATTGATTGATTTACGTGTTCTGATGGTCAGTGAGAAATAAATTCACCGGTGGTTGACAGGTTTTAGGTCTATTATCCGGGCAAAGAGAGCTGAAGATCCCTGAGTGTGTCCACGGCTTGGCCCTGGTGGACCAGCTGAGTCTTAACCTCTTCTATGGCTCTTACGGATAGAACACACATCATTCTGATCAGTGGACCTCCAGGGCAGATCAAATACCGTTGGGTCATCGGGGGCCCGTATTAACAGAACCGAGGCTTTGTCGCCAATCCCACTCAACTTTCAGGGATCTTTACGGAAAAGCAATCGATCAACTACTGACTCCATAACAGCACTGGCCATAGAAAGAGATAAAGATCAGTTGTCTTGGAATAAAAACTATTTCTGGATGTGTCGATGGATTTAAGAGCACCATATAAAGTTGATTTCAATAATATATCCCTTTATTATTAATAACATGCAGTTGAAATATTTTATTTTTCCAAACACATTAATCTGCTTAGATTTGTAATTCCTCTTCCTGACCACGCCTCCTTTGTTGCCATTGGTTATTGACAGATTTATAACAACAATATTAATATCATTGTATTTATTTATACTTGATAGCGCGACTTACTCACAGGATTTTTTCCCATGTTAATCTGAACCACTAAGCAGATCTATCTACCTTCACTTAACACGCAAGTTAATACAAGTTTCTTTTAATACTAGTAATCAAAGTCGGATCATTTGTTGTCAAGTTGATTTACAGTTTGTCTGTGATTGCATTCATTTTAATTCAGGCTGATCTGTGTATAGTTTTTTCTGAGAGGCATATTAGGGTTAAGTGCATAATATTGATTTTTTTTTTAAATAAATGTATCATTTGTCAGTTTATACAGCTCTCAACGATGGCCCTTTTCTAAAGGTTATACAATTTAGAACTAGCTTGACATCAGCTGTTTGTTTACAAGCAACATTCTGTGTCTATCTTTGAAACACATTTAGCATTCATCTAATAAGAAGGCAGAAAATGACACATTAAGGGAATGACAAAGTTCAGATTGATCTGTGGTCAGATGCAGTCGGGCGCTGCGGCACTTTGGTAAAGGTCAGACGTCTACTGGTGTCTCAGAAGGTCATGATAAGGCTAGTGTGTCCTTCCGTGCTTTGTTGGCTCACTCGGAAACACCGTGGAACTCTTGGTAGGGACCCTCCCCGCTGGGATACAAAGCCAATCTGTTCTGACCGCCGGGCAGGAACTCTGAAAGAGAAGGCGTCAGCTATGCAGCGCCCAGCAGGAAGAGAGGAGACATGGAACAGAGTATGGAGGGAAGGAATGAAGGTTCCACCTGTTCAACCCAAGTCAAACCCATTCAACAGAAAGAAGTGTGAGATTATATACATTTAAAATGATCATTGCTGGAGTCTGCCTGACCACGCCTACCTAAACACATTTGAATAATTATATAATAATTGATCATAATTAATAATATTCTGAAAAAGAAATCAAACAAAAAAAATAAGTTGATCCAGGTGGCTAAAGTGTCAACATAAAAAAAATAAATGCGGAGTAATTTTAAGTAATGATAATGTATTGCCTTAAAGTCATTTTTTATCAACTTTCAAAAGTAAGGACAATTTGTAGTCTCAGGGAAAAATAATATAACTTTTAAAACGCAAAAAAACTTTTAAATTATAACAAACATATTAAAAAATATTTGCTTTATTTTCTTAAAAAATACCATAGTAAAACCCATAAATTACTTTTATATACTTTTTCCTCTCTATATAGATAAAAAACAAGGTTTAGTATGATTCTTTTTTTAATTCTTGTGATTCTAGTTTATAAAAATTATGATAGAAAAAAGTGGTATGTCAACATTGTTTGGGAAAATAACTTTCAAAAGTTTTGAACGGATGTTTAGATTTATAGAGCTCTCATTCACTGTTATTACTAGTTACAATAAGAAAAATAGGATAACATCACTTTATAAGATATTTAAAGATAATACAATATGAAGAAAATTACTTAAAAATACTGTATTGTTGCTAGATAATACAGTTTATAGCTAGAACAATTAAACGTTCATTATTTCATATATTTCCGCATCATATTATTCGTTTTTTTGATTACTTGCTTGACATGTATTCATCAAAAAAGTATATTTTGACGATCGATCTTCAGTCCAATGTGGCCAACATTAAATCTACCTTTCATCCAGACATGACAATTGTGGATGTTGGATCCGCTCCCCTGTTCATCCCAAAGCTCTTCTCAAAGCATTTTTACAAGGTGAGAAGAGCCGGATCCGACAACAATTGAAAACAGAGCCGGAGTCTCAGCTGCAGCCATCACTCATACTTTGATCAATCACTGTCACCTGGTCCTGCGCCAAACTTCACCCCGGCCACCCGCCGCACCCTCGGCCTGTCGCCCTCAGGAATGCTGGGTAATGAGGGATGGCAAAGGGGGCATCCAGGCATCCGGTTACCAGCCATGTTGGGGAAAAAAAAGAGTCTTGTTTACAGTGACGTGGAAGGTGTTTAGCTGCGGCTTTCATCCCGAGGAACAGTGGGCAGATCACGCACATAACAAACATTACGAGCAACTTAGTGGAGGAGAGGAAGGGTCAAAGTCCCACAAGGAGCTGATGTGTGGCTGAAGTTTACGAGAGGAAATAGTTCAGGATTATCGGTGACAAGTTCAGTGATGGCTGGTAGTTTGAGGATCCTTATGTGATTAATCATGTACCAATCAAATCTATTTAAATGCTTGGATATTTAACTTTTCATGGCTCATTTTGTAATTAAAAACATGCTTTTCTTCATGCTATTTTTAAAAATGTAAGTTCTCATTATCTCTGTCTCTATACATATACAAATATATATAATTTAGAAGGTCTTTGTGTGTTCCAAAACAACCAACAAAAAAGTATGAAAATGGTCAGGATGCTGACTACTGACCTATCAGTGAAGGTTTTAATGGTTATTTGTAATGCGCCTTTCTAGAGAGGGGAGAAGAGAGAAAAAAGACCCCCATGAAATCTAATATTCAAAACAAATATATTGAATGATACATGATAAATATCTCTAGAATGTAAGCTCCTTTTGTTACTTCAAATACATCCTTATACAACTTACAATCGGATTTATATCAAAGAATATCAAAGATATTACTCTCTCCTCCTCTTTTTAATATTTTGGGTAATTTGGATTTCAAATACATTTTTATCGCATTTTATTTGTTTAGGTTTAATATAAATTTACATTTCATATGAGACCATAGTTTATTCTTTGTTTATTCTCTGTGCAGAACCAACATCTTAACCTGAGATAAAACCCCTAAATTGTCTTATGGACATAAAGAAGGTTTAAGTGAAGAAAAAAAAAACAGGTTGTGTCAATAATGGCACATGAAACAGATTATAATAAAAATGTATATCCACAAATACTTTGTAGAATTTTCTATCTTTGCATCTTCTAACATATTTTCTTTCAATGCCAATTGATATTCAATTCATTGTCTATAATAGTATTTTTTAATGCTACAAAAGGTATACACAGTAAAATAAATGTAGCATAATTACATTGACTATTAATGTGCTCTGCCAACTCTGAATGCTATTCTATCACTTCTTCATTAGTAACGGATACACTTTTTTTGCCACTGTGAAGAAAGTTCACAAACTTTTATTATCGTCTCTTTAAAGGTTATTCTAACTTTCACTAAATACACAAAAGTATTTTAAACGAAATAGATTTTCATTGATTTACTCAATTTACCTGCTAACATTAATATTTATGTAAAAAGGATGTTAAGCAACATTTTCTTCTCAATTAAGAAGATTTTGGTTAATTTTTTGTTTTTATGTCAGTGAAATAATTTTCTTGGCGGGATTACCATCAGGGTCCAGGGAACTATTGAAGGATTAAGTATTAAATATTGATTTAAAAAAAACAATATAAAGGACAACATGTACAAAACACAGTAGACATTCAAGTTCCAGTGCCTGTAGTGTAAGATTATTTTATGGTTGGTAAATAAGATAGCTTGAGGTTTACCAACTAATGATCTCATTAAAAGCCATTTAGGAATTAAAATGCTTAAATTTAGAATTTGAAAATATTTTTGGAACACTCTTTCTGACACCATTAAATCAACAACTGTCAAGCATGTTAATACCGTGAGGACAGCGTGAGGATATTCATAGTCTAATGTGCTTATTTGCTTGCGACTTTGGTAGTTTACCAATATTTATTCCCGGCTGGCTCCTCTAATTCAGCTCGAGGAGGAAAAGATTTCGATCTCCAGACTAATAGGAATCAGCCAAATGGCGGCAAACATCGCATCATGACATGGAAGAGATGGAGATCTCACCGTTAATCTGTGTTACAAACAGCAACTGTTAGAAGGCCACTGCAAAGTATTTCTACTAAATCCTCTCTGCGGAAATTTGTGCGCGGCACAAATGGAAATTCCGTACCAAAATCTCCGGCCCATTTATTATGCATCACCATGTCTCGCAAGAGGTGATGAAAAATGATATTCAAGTGTATCTTGTGTGACTTTGATATATGGCTATCAGAAGCAGTGAACTGGAAAAGACGGGATTTAATATGGTTTAAGTCCTGACTAATTCAATAACAGCATGTCAGAGATTTAATGGCAGACAACCTCAAAACAGGTTGCAGCAGAAGAGGTAGATAAATGAAGCTTCATGCGTTTGAACGAAAAGTTTGTGATTTTAATTTTATTTATCATGGTCAAAATATGGACAAATGCTGCAGAGTTTTAACATTTAGATTCACCTCTTTGCAGAGAATATTAGATGTGTATTATTACATATAAAACTCTAACATTGACAATTTGTATTTTTCAAAACCTCCTTCTTTTGCTGCCTTTTACCTTTGTTCGCACTCAAATAGTTATTTTCTTACTTATTGCATCTCAGATCATTTGATTGAGAAACATCAACTCAAGTAAAGCTTCTGGTATTGGACTCCAGCAGATGTTGAGGATATCCAAGTGAAGCATTTCTTCTCCTCCACAGTGACCACTTTAAGGATTTCAGCCTCTTGATCCTGCCTGATTTATAGATATTTGCCTTTGTCCGCCTTCCTGTTGAAACTGGACACAATATTTTAGAGGAGACGGCAGCTGGGTCCAGAGAAATCAGTCAACTCTCAACAGGAAAAGACTCAGTCCAACAAATGACAGATGTTACCTGATTTGCTGTTTTGTTATGCAAGGACATGTGTCTTTTGGAGATTTTTTGAAAATATTTTGAATAGTTCGGGACGTAGCTCATCATTGTTTGATCTGAGGCTGAGATTCCTGCAGACCATTTTCCTTTCCACGAACCTCTGATCAACAAATGTGTCTTTTATTTACCGCCAGCTACAAAAGTATTTTTCCGTGTATACGTTTCTTTCCCCCTGTCAAGAGATTGATCGTTCTCCATTTCCATATCATTTCCAATACATTCACCAACATAGCTCTAATAAGAAGGTCTAACTAAATATAACACAAACAATGTAAAGACTAATGAATGCACACTATTACTTACTGTTAGGATTCTTATAGTAAGAGTCCTCTATCTTCCATGATCCCACTATCTTTAAGTAATAATCATTGCTTGTGCCAGAAAGTAAATTGACTTGTTTTCTAAACAGCAGTTTTTTCTGGAATATGCTTTACTCCGTAGACAGAAGTAGTAGGATTTCCTTGGTGATGATTGGTCCAAAATAAATGATGTTGTTTCAACATTAAGATGTTTTTGAAGTTCCCTTTGAGCAGTTGGTTCAAGAGCCCACTCTTGACTGTTGCTTTGAATCCTATCCTCCCAAAAGTAACAATTTCCAGAGTAACAAGAAGATACGGGGTGCTACTGTACAGAAGGATGTATCACCATCGTAAAACAACATAACTGCAGTAGAATTTACTAGAACATTCACAATGACAGAAAAACACAGTTCGCATTCTGAGTTGGCGTAGATGCTGGTGGTTATATTCTACAGTGATTCCTCGTTTATTGTGGGGGTTATGTTCTATGTTCTTACCTCCGGTAATGAACGGAATCCTCAAATAGAATATAATTTTACGTTATTCAAATACATGTTGAGGCCTCATAATTCCTCCTGGCTCTCTTTATAAACATTTACCAAACTGTTATTAACATTCCGGTTTCTGAGAGTCTATACACTCTCAGAAACCGACATAATTTTACAAACTTCTTAATGATTTCTCTACCCCATAAAATATATTACAGCTCCTCTAATGGCTCCGAAGCAGGTGCAGAAAGTCTTGAAATAAAATCCAACTATTAAAAGGAAAAAGAAATTGCCAAAAAACTTGGACAAGAACATCGTGTCTGGGTTTTGCCGCTGTCTGTAGTCTACAGCAGCGTCTTTGTCGGTTATCAAATAAAGTTATAAAAACTACAGACCGCCTCGTCAGTATGGAACGCTATGAATGTGAATATGAAAACTATAGTTTTATATCACAGGCTACAAAGTAACTTGACTCTGAAGCAAAGTCCCCTGGCCTGTAACACACACACAGAACACAGCACTTTGATGTTCACTGACCCAATCGGGGCACAGAACTCCGTGGGCCGATTCATACATTGGTATTTAGAAAAATAATAATTGATGTAGAATTGATATATGCATTACACTATAACCCTATTTGTGACCCTGGTCTGGAAAAGTGCTATATAAATAAAAATGACTTACTTACTTACTTACTTACTATTACCCCCTAGAAATATGCACAACTATGCGTATGTGTTTAGATCAGCCGGAAGTACATAAAGTTACTCTGGGTAAACATGTGTAGAAACACAATTATCAGCCAGAACAGAGTTAGACAATCGAGGGAGGTGTTCAGTATAATCCACTACACTTTATCCAAATGAAATTTCCCTACAGGTGTAAGTAATTAAGTAAGTCATTTATATTTGTAAAGCGCTTTTCCAGACCAGGGTCACAAAGCGCTTAAACAATCAAAACAATACCCAATAAAATATATACTTAAAAGGTCCAGACACAGGTCCTGAAAGATACTGGCAGCCAGTGAAGAGATTTAAGGATCGGAGAAATGTGAGTTCTTCTACAAGAGCGGGTCAGAATCCTTATTGCAGAGTTCTGTATCAACTGCAGGCCAGACAGCTCCTTCTTGTTAAGACATGAAAACAGAAGGATCTGATCAAAAAAATATCTCTTTCTTTATATGTATATATTCTATACATATATCTTTAAGTATATCAGTAAGGATGCCCTACTCCTTATACTTATTAGCGTTGGTGCGAGTTCTAGGATGATTACGCTTCTAGAAGGATATATTGGTTTGACTGTCTGACGACTCTTTTTGGGGGGCACAGATTTCATACTTTTCCAAATATGAAAAAATAAGAAAACATTTTGTTTTGAAGAACATACTTTTGTGTTTATCTCGGTGTGTCCAACATATCAACTGGCTTTAATTAACCAACTTAAACCTTGTTTTGACCTGTTTTTTCAGTCAAACCTTTAACTCTGATGATGGTGCAACCCATGCACCCGCCGCCATCAGTTGTCATCCCCTCCTCTGGAACCAATCAAGAAATGGATAATGGATTCCGAGCGGTTTGATTTGTGGTGAGGGGTTAAAATGTCTGTTGTATCTTCGGGAGAACTTGAAACCCCTCGTCGTGACTGATTGTTTCAATGTAAATGTGGCATGAAAGCGTCCCCAGTACTTTTCTTCAGAGTATCAATCATTCCGGTCGTTAATAATTCCCCTCATGTTTACCTGACGTGGTGAAATGAAAGAGCAAACAGTCATGAGCGAAGGGAGACCCCGGCGTGCTTGTTGTGACAGAGTGTACAAACACATGGCGGAGTTTTTGTGGGGCACTATAACTGAGACCAGCGCAGCGTTGACACCTCCAGCTGTCTTCAGGGTCGGAATAAAGATCTGACACCCGCAGTGCTGTAGTGTAGACACCAGCTGGGCCTGGAGCCAGAGAAAATGTCTTTCACCTTTCCATCAACACCACGATCCACCCTCACTCAAAACCTCAAGTCAGTTTGATAAACCAGCGCTCCTCCGAGCTAATATTCTCTTCCTTCATCCTCCGAAACACGTCTCTCTGGTCTCATCCCACTTCAGTTCCCTCCTTCTTTCTTCCCTCTCCCACTTGGAAATCCTTCATGCTGACACAATGCTGACTTTTGGCCAACTTTTCTTCCCTCTCGTCTCTGTGGCACAGTAGCTCTTGAAATGACTTCATGCCTCCGCTCTTGGCTCGGGTGGAGGTCAGCTCAACCGGAGAATGAGGGATCTGGATAGTCATAGTTACTGGCCAGGACGAGACGGGAAGAAGCAACAGAATTCCACACTCTACACTATGCTACTTTTTGCTGCCCGTGATGCGGCTCTTGTAGCCTGTCTCCTGTAAGTGGTCTTCAGTAGGTGATAAACCTTCAAAACTTATGGTAAAGTGAAGAAATCCTCAGTTGAAGAAGCTGAAAAAACAGTTATGTTGTTGAAAGGTTTAGTGGTTGTCTAGTCATCTGTTGTGTCAAACTTCTTGACAGATTTATGAGAACATAATTTGACCCGGTGCCATGAAAACATGTGAAAATAATTTTAGAACTGTAACCGGCCCAAACTTACTTCAGGATTTTTGACGACGGCTGATAGTGAGCTATTGTTAGCAGATGAAAAACGCTTGGGTCAAGTGTAGACATTTATTAAATTGATGTTACTAAAACCACAAAACAAAACCTCGTAAAACAGGATTGAAATTAATTATAAAACCTCCTTCTAGTTGAGTATAATATCTCTATTTTTTTTAGCATCACTTGACTGCTGAACATTTTCTATTTCTTTGTAATTTATCGTGCATATGTTTTAAAAAAAAAAAGTTCTTGTGTGCATTTTGGTTCAAGGTCTTTCCCATACATCGTTACATCAAAAGATTTTGATTCCCACCCCCCTGAAAAAAACTTCAAGCTCCAGACCACTTGCCGCTAAAAGCTCCACGTCACTGAGTCCGATCTGGAATGCTGGTTGGCCGAGTCTTGTAGCTGATGGCTCAGAGATGTTCAGTATTCTCGACATGTTGAAAAGCCACTTGGCTGACATCTTTGGCCAGTTCACACATCGTAACATGAAGCTGATGCGCTGGTGACACTTTTCTTTGGGGTGTTTGTCATCAAGCTCCGTGTTGCATTAGAGACGAGGAACTCATTACACTACACTTCATTTAGCTGCATCTCTGCTCCAAAGTGCTGTGTAATTAAGTGGCTGTATAGCGTGAGTTTGTGAATGACACCGTTTGAGTTAACCCACCGCAAATGTCACGCTTTGTGCGATGGCGTCTAGACTACCCTCTTCAGCCGCAGTCAAACATAAAAGTTAAGCATTTACACATGCTTCTGCATCATAATGATAAGAGTTGTCTTGAAACATTTACCTTTTAAAACCATTTAAATTTCAAGTGAACCAACAATATATTGACGAAGATAACTCTGCAGCTCAGGCATCATTCAATAGGAACATTGTTTATCCTAATTGAATACCTACTCTTAAATAGTAGTTGTGGTTTTGTTTTTTCGACAAGGCAGGAAACATAAAAGCGACCATTAAAAACCCGTACAAGTGCCAAAGATGTCATAAAACAAACCCAACTTTTTTTTCTGTCTTTCCAAGCAGTAGTTTCCTTTGACTGTAAACACACTACATTTGTAAAGCTGTTGCCATTATAAGTAAAAAAAAAAAAGTATTACAACATTATATTTCATTAATATATCTTGTCTTATCTCAGGGTCATGGTGAACGAATGGCCCAAAAACAAATGTGTTTGTGGTATCCATTGTACACCATGACCCTGAGATAACACAAGGATCGATTGCCTCGATGAAAAAATAGTAACATCTCTCTTGTGGTTACTTTAAAGACCAATTTTTGTGCCATTTTCCTGCTGGTATGGGTGCCATTAAAAGAAAAAGAATATGACTGTGCATGGGCGATGATATGACTTCTAAACGTACTGCCTAAAATTTCATCGCCAACTTAAAGATGTGAGGTTTTCAATCCACAAGGCCATTTTCAAACCAACTCCCTGTAATCTAGGGTAACCTGCCCCAGCTTATTGAAGCAGATTGGGAGTTTAATGCGTCTTAACATTTCTGAAATTGCACAAGTTGCACTTTGATGCACTGCGAAGACAGCATGAGACGGTTATACTGTTATTTAAACCTAATGTGCCAATCATCTCAGTCTAGAGTAGTTCTGTGGGAAAAACTCTGTAACCACAATATATCAGCCGCTGCCAGTGTGTGTTTTTGTTCCAGAAACATAAAAGTCTCACTTTACAACTAACTTGACACATCCAAGATTGTTACACAAGAGGGTTTGTGTACTTATTTTGAATAAATAATCACAGATTTGAATGAAAACCTTTGGTAAATAGTTTATAGTTTCTTTCATTTTTTTTTGCTGTTAAAGCTGAATTCACATTAGCATTAGCATTACTTTCTTAACCCTTGTGCTAGCTCAGGGTCAAGGTGACCCTTAGGCCTGAAAACAAATGTGTTTGTTGTACCAAGTATTTTTTCTCTAAAAACAAGAAAATGGTATAAATAAAAGTTAAGTTTCAATTAATAAACACCTATTTCCGATTAAATTCAATTATTTGCGAGTTTAAATCAAAAAAGAGTTAACTCGAAACACTAAAGTTTAAATAACACTTTTAAAGAGTAGAGAAAAAACAGGTCCTGAATCAGTCGCAAGGAAAAACTTACTTTAACCAGGCAGAAACCTCAAGCAGAACCAGACTCAAACTATATGGAGCTACGGAAAATATTTTGCTGAATATGATCTTTCGTTGTCCACAAAGTTGGTTGTGTTGAATTTTAATGCTTAATAGTAGCAATGGTCTGAAGAAGGTTTCATCAGATGTGATGTTTCATTAGGACAGTTGTTTAAAACAAATAGTGCAGAGATTGCCATCTAGTGGACTTAGAAAATAATGACACTGCTTCATGAAGCTTCATCAGACGATCACTAGGTGAAACTATAAAAATGTACTTCCATGTTGCGCCATGCAACCTAGGCCTGTACTTGGTTTATATTGACAAGTCATTCTTTTATTAAGATTAAAAAATACAAGGTTTTACAAAAGATTTTCCAAGTGTTGAGTCTGTGTTTTTAATTTCATAATACTTTCACAGTAATCGGATTAAAACCCTTTGAATCATCACTTTCTGAGCTGCTCGACTTGTACTTGGAGGGAAACCTTATTTGGTTTGATGTCGGTTCTGAAGAGGGTGCGGAAAAATCAAGGAATGCCTTCAGATTTCATTTGGATGAAATGTGCTGATGTGTGGTGGTTAAGTAAACGCAGCCCAAAAAGCTGGAGAGAAAGTGTAATAGTGATCGCAGTGTTGACGTGGTTTACAGAGAGATTTTTGTGGTCACTCAGCGGCGTTACACAGGCAATTCCCTCTTTCTGCTCCTTTCCAACAAAGCTTTCTGATTGTACTCTGATCTATGTTCAGAGAATTTGCCTCGGTCCGGGGCCAAAATGGGACAGACATAGTTTTCTTCTGATCATGTGTCTGCTCTCTTCTGACGACATGATGTGTTCAGAACAAAAACAAATATTATTGGAATGTTTCATAGATTAGCAAGAAGCTATTTGGATGAGATCTGAGTCTGGAAAGATGACACACAGGAAAGTTTTCTTAGGTTAAAAAAACATAACATGTAAAAACAGCTTTATTCACTGTATATATTGACAATATACTCAATTCTTTTGTGACATGTAGTGATGGCTTTAGAGTATTACAGAGTAATATACAAACACGTTCAAAGGAACAAAACAAAAATAGTGCAAAACGACTGTTAACAATGTCGTTGTTTTGTCTTCATTAGAGATGGTCTGATGAAGCTTCATGAAGCAGTGTCATTATTTTCAGAGTCCACTAGATGGCGGTCTATGCACTATTTAGTTTTGAACAACTGTTCTAATGAAACATCGCATTTTTTAAATGATGGCGCCACCTACTGACCTCTAAACAACATGACACTGCTTCCTGAAGCTTCATCAGCCCATCACTAGTGTTCATGTGCTGACAATTGTTGTGTTATTATAAAATATTTTTTAAAATTGACAGTTTTCCCCCCAAAAGGCCCAACCAGATCCTGTCCATTATTAAATTATCTTTCACATACACTCACAGAGGTCTCAAACTCTGGCCAGGAGGCCACCAGAGGTTAAGGGTCTTCAAGCTGATTTATATTTATATTATTTTCTTATTAAGTTTTGTTGTTTTTTGGTCTCGTTTCACAGGGAATTGAGTTAATCTTTATCCAATGTTATGTGCCATTTATTTTGTTCCATCTTAAAGAAGCACTGGGTAGTTTTGGGTACTTTAATATTTTTGTACTAAAATAACTTGTGATGACACATCAACTTAAAACTACTTGAATGACTCATATACCGTGACTTGAGTCGTGTTTCATGTCATTTTTATTTTTGCTGTAAAAGTTCTTGGGGATGGTGTGAACATGCTGCATATCGCACTGGTTGTGGTGGGGGGGAGGGGCGAATTTCGGTACAAAAATTCAGCCAATGGAAACAGAAAATTCGTCCCACTGCAACAAATCGGGACACAGAAACTTTTGAGACTATTAATGAGTGCTCATGGGAAATGTGGTCTCCTGTCAGGCTACACAATACCACTTTAGTCCACTGGCGTTGCTCGACTTCAAATAATGTGAAACCCCAACTCTCCTGACTCACTCACATGCTTCAAACGTTGAAATATTCCTCTCCAAGATGCAGTAAGTCCCTCATTGTGTTGTGTTTTGAAGTCATCATTTAGAAAGTTCTCCCTCGTTTAAAATAACGTCGAACAAAATGGTTATGAGAGCGAGTTCATTGTGACGTAAAAATGGGGTTCACTCCTCCTCCAACCAGCTGTAATCATGTCCCACTTTGTTTATTCAAGGAGTCCCTTCGAGGTGGAGACCATGAGGATTGAAGACGTGCTGTGTCCAAAGTCAATGCTTGACCAATCACAGCAGAGTGGGGGTGGTTATGGTAAACCAGATTTAATCTCCAGAAAAATAACGTTTTCAGTGCTCATCCTAAGCACTTTTTCAAATGTTAATATTTCAATGAAAATACAGTTCTGTACAAACAGACACATACTGATGAGTACAATAGAGTCCAAGATCTATTTAAGACAGACTTAAATCAACACATTAGTTTTCCTTAACTTTATAATCAAAGCTATTTCATTGATAACATATGATGTGATGATCTTTACTCTTAACCATCTGACGTTGCACACAGATTCAGTCCCGTGTTTGACCCACGCTCATAAATGCTTCATTTTTTGGGTTGCAAATGGACCATGGGTCGCAAGTTTGACACCCCTTCTCCAAGGTATTTATCTATCTTGTCATTAAAACAATGCACTGTTGCCCCTGAACATTCAGCGTTGCTCTGTAAGTTGTGGACTTCAGTCATAAAATCAGTACCTCATTGGCCGGGCAGAATATGTAACAACCTCTTGACCTTGTTGGCTTTTATGTGAAGGTTCTTGGTTTTAAGCCTCCTAGTGACAAGACCTAAGGGCCCGGGGCCAACAGTTATGAGTGATGGAGGGAGGTTGTCTCCTCAGCTGCCCCTGTACCCACTGAGAGAACAAGCTAAAGATGTGGAGGCCAAATATAGAAGGCTATTTCTCACCCTGAGTTGATGGATTACTCTTAAGTCAAACTATGCTCGGGGCCTATAGAAGTAAGAATGCAGTGTATTCGAGGGGGTCAGTTTTGTCAGCTTTTGTTTTCGTCTTGGCCTGCCACATTATCATAAATAACCATCTTCAGATGGGGCTCCATTGTCTGGAGCTAAAAATAAGAGAAGATTGCATTGAATTGAGCCAACAAGGCTGGTGGCGTTTGTTTTGAAGGCTGACGAGCCTTTGGTTTGGTTTGTGTTCTTTGGAGGTGACTACGACCAGATGTTTCTTTTTGAGATGTCACCGTCCCATCTCCGCACAACATCCACTCCATTTCTGTGGGAGGCAACTTATATTCTCAGATAATGACGAGTTGCGATCGCTCAGAAGTGATTCTTACTGACTTTGGTGAAGGAAGATCTGGCTTGAAGGCACACGGAACAGTTTTGTCACAGAGTTCGTGGTAATAAAGTTTGAAAAAAGAAGTGGAAGAACAACTGAATCAGATTTTGTTGTCTCCTCTCCAAGAATTCTCCTACTGCTCAGCGGCCTCTCTGGCATGTCCGTATCTTTTCAACACTGTGGATTTATAAAGGCCTTGACCTTGTAAATCAAGTGGAATCCAAGTGCTCACGTGCTTCATATCTATTTCAGTGGCCAAAATCACGACAAAGTTTTCTAGGAAACTCTTCAGTTTCGAGTTTTAAATCAAGAAGCTTGTCTGAAGTTCAAAGCTGTACGGAGCAAAAAGAAAGACAGCAGATGCTTCTGCAATGACCCCCCCCCCCACATCTGAGCATCAGGAGGACCCGGTTGAAATAGCTGGTATAGTTTTCTAAAAATAAATGACACATACTTTAAACAATGTGGCACAACTGGCTCCCTGTTAGTCTTTGTTACTGGGACGGGTGTTGAGTTCCTCGTCAGCGCTTGTCAGTGTTTCATCAGCACAAATATGATAAACTACCATTGAAAAATGAAAGAAATCAATTCAATCTATCAACGCTACAATATCAAATTCATGCCTGATTTCAATCTGTTACATTATAAACATTATATATACTGAAGAAATTGAGTGTTCCATTGGTTTCTCAAACTAGTCTATAGCTACCTTTTAAATCATGTAGTTTAAACTGTAACACAATTTCCAGTGGAAGAAAGGATTCATTATTTTTAATTAAAAAAATGATTTCATGTGTTACAGTTATTTTTCCTCCTATCAAATTATAGTTCGGTGGCAAAAGGTGGTACTGCACCAATCAGAGATATTAACAACTTTGGTTTGAGCTAAATATGTTTTTAAATGACCGTGTTTCACTTTATCAATTCATATCAATTCTATTGTAATAAAGTGCAACTATATCATATTACAGTTTTTTAAATAACTTCATATTTACACTGACAATCTCTAACTAAATACAAATAAAATATAGATTTGTTTTTATAACCAGGTGATTACCAGCCTTGATCTTCCATGTAATTTTGGAACTAACTGCTGGAACATACTAGACTAAAACAACAAGGTTATATGAAGCATGAAGACTATAACTGTACACAGTTATGCAAGAACACTAGAGATGAAGGACTCAGAATTTTTTGTCGTCTGATTTAGTTTTTTTAGCTGGATCTTTAGTCAGTGGAGGAAGATGACACAGTTAAAAACAAACCAAAAGAGTAAAACCATCAATCGTATGTATTTTTTGAATCAGATGTTGAATCCAGTGGGAGAACAAAGTATTTCAGCAGGAAGTATGAAGCTCTGCTGACACAGAATCCACTCACTGTCTTTGAAGGGTCAAGTTCGAGGCTCTGGACTAATCAATCTTGATGGTGAACTGTCTGCAGCAAAGGTCAAGTAGCGTTTCGGAGGCAGATAAAGCTTCAAGAGGAGACATGACTTATATCAGAAAGAAACCCTTTTTTTCCTCATCATGTTGTCACACTAATATCTGCTGATTCAAGGCTTATTCTTATATCGTCGTTATCTTAAAAACAAAAACGCTCACACTACCCAAACAGGGTCACATGGAGATATTGATTGGAAAGAAATATTTGATTTGTATTGTGCAAAGTCATCTTTTCAATCAATCGTTTTTTCACATTTTTCTGGGATAAAAAAACAATTAATGAATGTGTTTTTCTTTATTATTGAGGCAAATACCCGGATGAGCAATTCATTCCAACAGAGGTGGTCCATTAAAAATAAGAGGCACTTTATTCTGCATTTGACATGTATTCACAAATATAGTCATAATTGACTCACACTTGCAATCTGCACCGAAACTCACGTGTTCCTTATGCTCGCTGTCTCACACACACATTTTAGAAACATCACCTTTATCTAAGATTTTGGAACATTTGCAAAAAAAAAAGAAAAAAGGTTTTAGATAAAAACTCTGCAATACCCATTAATTAAAGTATAAAAATTAAACAAATACATAAATCACATTCAGTTGCATTGCTGCTTGACTTCATTATGAAAAGTAAAAAAGCCATGACTAAATAAATTGTTTATATTAACTGATCATTCATTGAAAACATCCACAAAACATTGCAAATTACAATTGCTTTTTCGTAAGTGCATTCGTTCTAGATGTAGCTAAGCATTTAGCCAGTGATACCATGTTTCTCAACCATTGTTTAGAAAGCGTCCGTGTTTGTTCAGAATTAAAATCGGAAATACTTTGATAATCTCCAAGGGGAAATTGCTTTTTAGTTATTGTTATCCGTACAAAACGGTATAAATGATGTGGCTCGCACTTCAATGATTCACTTTGAAACCACATACTGTAGCTCTATGAATAGTTGTGTTTGCTTGGAATACACACAGTTTCCTAATAATTTTATAACAGATTGAGGCAGGGCTGGGAAATTCAATTTCCTCAGGAGCCACATGATATACTGCGGCTGTTGTAAGGGGCCGTAAAGCCAATAGAAAGAAGTATAACCTTAGAAAAATGAAACAACTAAAACAGATGCCATGCCATTCTAAAACAAAACTTAAAGCTAAATAAACTACCTTAAATTAAACATGATAAAAGGGAATTTATTCAATTTACTGGAAAATTGGTTTATGGGTAAATAAATACACATCAAAAGCAAAAAGCAAAAAGAATGAAAAAAAAGCAAAAAAAAGCAAAAAACCTTTTTGTGGTTTTGTTATATGTTGAAATGATTGGTAACAATGAATACAAAACAACATTGTAAGTTAGCTAGTCTAGTGAGACGATCATACTTTGAAATACAAGTGCCACATAAACACAGTCAAAGGGTTTAATGTGCCCACCTCTGCATTAGAAGAAAATAATGTATTTTATTCGCGATTAATCACAATTTATTTATTTCAAAATATGCGATCAATGTGTATTTATTCATATATAGGTAGCCCAAGTGTTTAGAGGTCAGGTGTTAGCCACACTCATGCTAGTTTAGCAAGCTAGCGTTGGGCCGCATAAAATCATCTTGGTTCCCAAAAATGGCCTGCAGGACACATGTTTGAGATGCCTGCTTTAAATCATGCTGAATCCATCTTAGATTAGTAGTTTATTTGTATCCAAGATTAAGATTAAGTACATGTTTTCATGATTTTCAAATGAAAACATGCTGTTAAAAAGGAATCTTACACTAAAGTCGCACTGATGCCACAAATGGCTGTAGACAAGGACGCAGCATTAAGTGCTTTGAAATGGACACAGTCGGGGCCAGTTCACCTCGTGCTGCCTTCAGACACTGATCTGTCAGACGTTGAGATGAGTCACTGCAGAACTGGATTCATGGGGAGCGCGGAGGAGTCGGGTGTCCTGTGTTCTCAAGAATAACTAATCAATGTCAAGAAAACACAAATTAGCTCGGCACAACTGGACACTGGAGATGTTTGAATGCAGGCTTGTTTTTCTTGGCTTACCGGGGATCAAGAGAGACATTAATGTCATGAACTTGAGCCATAAAAATATTTAGATTGTCTCTTGGATATGTCATCTTCAATGTTATTTATAAAGAAAAGACCTAAACATTATAGTTGTTTCATCACAGGGGAAAAAAAAAGATTCTTTGTCCGGCCCATAGGGACAAAAAGCAGTTTCAGCACCAAGCATGTCGACTTTACCCTCCTAAAAACAATAAAGGCTTAGATTACATTTGTTTTCACACACGTTAATCTCTGCTTGTAAAACTTACACAAGCCAAAGGAGGTGTGCTCATGCTTAAATTCCTCTGTGAGTTTGTCAGGCGGCGAGTGCGTGGCTGGACTGAGAGAAATTAATGAAGTCTGTAATGGGTTATCAAAGACAGGAACTTGATATCTGTGGCGGGGTACCCCACCTGTTTATAGGGAGGGGAGGAAGGGGGGGCACACACACACTTACATGTCACAGTCAGACAGAGAACAGAATTGCAGGTGGAGTTCAAATGCTCCCCCAGCACCACGACAACAGGTGGATCAGCATTCTTTTTTATGATGTCTGCTCTCTCCATACGCACTTTTTAAGTTTGAAACACGAGATGTTGGAATTGCCTGTCGGACAGACGGACGGAGAACTATATACGTTTAATGACATAAATGTTCATTACTCACACGCCGTTGCTTTGAGACGACCTAATCGACGAAAAGCTTTTGAAGATGTGTTTTTATTAAAAACAAGGAGACAATGTCTCATTCCTATTGTCTTATCCTGCAAGTTTCTGTGGGATAATAACAGTTCTTAAACATATATTCTCCCTTTTCTGTTAGGCTACACATACAAACCTTCACCTAAATCTAGAGAGTAAAAGAGAAAGAAAATGTAATATTGCTTATACTGCTACATATCGCAATCCACTGGTAATGGGTCCTTAGACTCTATAGTACAACACCACAGCCCAGTCAATCTCCCTAATGACCATTTGAAACACACTGTTTCGGATGGTGTATTCAAAACCCAGCAAAAAACACACTTTTTTAAACTTACTTATTCCCCGTAAGTCCTGTTTTATAGTTTCCATGTTTAATAGTTTCCTTTAAAGAACTTTTCTAACTCTGGTCTTACTTTTTTTTTACATCGGTCTTTATGGTGTCCTTGTGATTTTTGAAAGGCGCCTTATAAATAAAAACGATAATAATTATAATTTAAAGATTATTACAACACACTTAAACACACATTCAAACTCTAAAACTACAGCATCCATCCACTTTTAAAACAAAACAAACACACAGACACACCCACTTAATCTTACTACTGGAACAATAACAAAGTTCACTCATACACAACAAAATAAGCTTTCAAGCAAACAACAAACGCACTTACACAGAAAACCATAACAATCCACGCAACAAAAAACCACACCTTACCCTAACACACAAACCCTCACTTTGACACTCCCTTAAAAACACAGACTAAAGACACACCATAAACTAGCACCTAGACTTTGTCAAAAATGTATTATCTCTAAAAAGAGAATTATCACAACCATCGACAATGATTCTATAAAGAAAAATATTTACTGTTCTGATTTGGCCAGTAATCAATATGTAGTTACGAAAAACTTTAGGCAAGGACCCAATTAGTTGGCACTAAAGGTCAGAGGTTAAAGTCGTTACAGCTGCAGACAAAATTCTTGAAAGTTCAAAATACACAGCACAGAATGTTTTGGATGGTACTCATTATTATGCAGTAGATATGCGATCATCATCAGGATTAAAATTATCAGATGACACACACAACGTTTACATGACAAGCACAAATGATCACATGACACACAGAAAGCCTACACTCAGTAAATTCACCAAAACGAACATAACAAACATTCAAAATTAATATTGGCAAAAAATAATACAAACTGTTATCTCCTATTTAAACATCTTATTTGATCAATTGAAGATTATTTAATTCCAGTTTAAAACGTTTTATTAAAGCAGAAAATTGTTACGGATGTAAAATATTTGATTACAGTTAATAACTGTTTGACTAAAGCTGAATCATCGTTTGATTACATTTAAAGCAGTTTAATTTAATCTGAAAAAAAAGAAGGTTGAATTACAGTGAAAAGTTGTTTGATAACAGTTTGAACGGTTTTATTAGAGCTGGACATTTTTCGACTATGGATGAAAATAGTTTGATTCCATTTAAAAACGTTTTATTAAAGTTGATATTCAATATAGGATTATGGCTGAGAACTGTTTGATTATATACAACAATGACATGATTGTACTATCCAGAGCAAAAAACTATATATTATTCATAGTGTGTGATTGTATAAAATTAAAGACATATACAGTAAACTGATGAACAATATGAGTTTAAATAAACATTTAATCTAGGACACAAGTTAAGAAGAACCTCCAAACATAGTCATGCGAACATTAGTTTGTAGATACATTTGAAAAGGTTAGTGCTTCGGTCTTAAAGCATGTCATGGTTTGATTCCACCTTAAGAAAACACAGAATTGTGGGCTTCCTTTTTTATTTGCTCCGACTCTCAATAGTCTCCTACTTTACTCTTAAACATTTTAAAATTGATTGATGCCTCTTGATCTTCTGCAGGACTAGGTCTGTGTTCGAAGAGTTTTGAATGAAGTGGAAATAAGGGAGATATATACAGGTTGAGCAACTGGTTTGTGTTCCACATAAAATCCTCAGTAAAACATGATCGCCTTCAAGGTCGGGCAGTCGTTACTATGTTTCCCATCAGTTTCCCAAACACCCCCGCCAGCACCGCCGCGTGTTTTCCATCCCGCCGAACCGGAGAGCTGCCACTAATACTGGAGGCTGATCATGTCCTTTAAGTTGGTCTATATACAGTGTCTCAGCATCAGCGGACAGAAGTGCTAATCATTTTCAGTGCAAACAGGCCAGTGAATGGTCAGATCAAAGTTAAGCTTAATCGTAGTGGGAATGTGTTACCCACTGAGCTATTTTTAGCCGCTCCCTGCTAACTATCCGCCTTATGGTCTTGATTGGAGATTAGCGCCGTTTTCATTCTGGCAACGAGTAAACATCCTTCCTTTTTATTTAGAAGCCTCGCGGCGGCTAAGTGGATGGACAGCACCTGCTATTTTGGGTGGGAATATGGTGAGGGAGTATTTAAAGAGAGACGGGCTTGTTTTACACCCTGATCAGAATCTATAAATACAATAGTGTGTGTGTGTGTGCGTGTGTGTAGATGATGGTGATGAGACGTGTGTGTAACAAGCTGTGTGGTGTGTGTGTGTTTCTATGTGAAGCTGAGAAACTGAGTCATTTATATAAGTGAGTGATGACGTTTGACAAGTTTCCAAGTGCAGCATCAGTTTAGCGTAAAGCTAAGTTGTTTTCGCCGCTTAAATATCTATGAAAATAAATTTAAATAGTCAAGATAAAATCACACAGCGTTAAAAACTCATGATTCACGGTGGAATGTAACAAAATATCTTATTTCTGCTGTGATCTCACTTATCTAGCAGTTTACTATCCTTATGATGAAGTCAGCATCAATTCCTGACAATAACAATTTCTTCTACATGTGTAATCGAGGCTTCTAACCATCGCGTAACCTCTTACGTGAAGTTGCGCTATACAACCACACAACACCTCCTAATCCCATTACATAAAAGTTTTTTATTTATTATTGTAGATCCACATAAATATTTATGGAGGCCAGGGGGATGAGAGAAACACATTTGTTTTCAGGCCGGCGGGTCAACTTGACCCAGAGAATACACAAATCTGTCAACATTTTGGTAAACTACGAAGTCGCCCTGTCAGTCACTGAAGTATTACTATGCAAGGCTCCATAGTTTTGCAGCGTAACAAAGTCACACTTTATATACTTATACTATACTTATACTTATGTATGAATACAATACATTTCTTTTTACAATTCTGCATAAAAGCTTGTGAGTCATCGCTTTCAACAGACTCAAAACTTTATTGACACAATAGTCTGAGTTCCGCATCACATGACAAAAACACACAGCTCATTGGTCAACATCTCCACGTCACTTGCAGGTTCGTACATATTAGTATCTATGTTTCTGTTGGAGACTTGAAACTTATCAATGGAACTAATACAAAATAAATGTATAATTAACCTTGGGAAGTTCAAACCCAATATGATTTTGGCCAAAAAAAGAAAGTATTACTTAATTTGGTAACATCTTTCTTAAACTATCTGTAGCTGAATTCTCCCGATGTCCCGTGATAAGGTTTACACAAACAGAAATACATTTTAGAACATAAATAGATCCCTCCACTTGAAGGCTATTCACATGATGTATTCTTGATTTTGGAACACGCGTATGAACTCCTGCGGCGCTTGTGAGTAAAGACAAACACAGGCCTAGCAGCTGCTCATATTCAGGACTGTGAAGGTTACAATCACAGTGAGTGATTTCTATCTCACCAGTCGCCCACTCCCCACAACCCTGGGACCCCTATTCCAGACCCCCAGACAGCTGGACCCTGGTTCCGGTTTCACTGTGAGTTTGACCGGAATAAATGCCGTGTGTTGATTTAGCATCCTGAACGATCCAAACAAATGTTTGTCTGTTTATTAAAATGGCTTCTCCTCAAATATTCACCACTCGTCGGCCAATAATCGGAAAAGTCGAGCAAATCTTTCCCCCCTGTCTGTCTTCTTCTTTTCTATGATTAATGTCTTTTTTTCTGTCCTCCACCCTCCTCGTCTTGCTCTCTGCTGCTTCACAGAGCTCCGTCTCACCAGCTGTGGTCTGCACAAAAACTGATTTTCAGAGTGTTAACCACCATGTTCTTCCTGCAAACGGCAGGATTTCATTTGCAGAGCACAGGGGGCCAATATCTAGGGTAATTCCAGGGGTTTAGTGCCACTGATCTCTTCCCAGCTCACCTTGGGGAGAAAAATTAAAGTGGCGATCAGGCCTCACCCTGCCCACAGCAGTAACCCGCTGCTGGCCACTGCCTCCTACTTTCATATAACTACCACCTTTCCTGCTTTATGCTAGTTTTTATAGGGATCTGATCCAATAATAACAGTATAATTATACGACCATCGATATGTTTGATTTGTTCTTGGAATTTTGTTTTACATTTTGATAAATTCGACAAAAAGAGCATTTTATTAAAGACCTGCCATAGAAGTGAAACAATTTTAACAGTTTTATTAAGTCCATTCATAGTATACAATAAAATAAATAAGTAAGTAATAAATAAATACAGTAAAAACAATGAATAAATACAAATAAATAGAATCCTAATTCAATTTTAGTTTTCAGATATTTTCAAACCAAGATGTTCTAACCAACCGACCATCACGTAGGAGTTCTAGAGTTTGGGTCTTTCAAAGTTAAGGTGCCTCTTTTACTTAAACCTTAATCGCCAACTATTAACAAATAATCAGAGTCTTCGAGCTGCCTCAACATCTACATCAACATGAACCTTGGATTCAAAATTGTTGACAAATCTGTAAAGATTCAGAGAAATCCATAAAAAAGCTAAACTTGAAGTGTGATATATAAATATATAACATTTAAAATATATAAATAAACATCATCGTAAGAATTAGCATATTCATGATTCATAAATACTTCATATATTATTATATTATCTACTTATACTTTCTCATATGCATTCAATAATGACACTTAAATGAATGCTATTGTTTAAAATGATTATCAATTATCCATGTATTTTGTACTGACTCCTTCAAGACATTTTTATTTGTGCAGGATTTTCCCTAATTTTCTGGGACTCCTGTGTTTGTCTTATCTTGTGTTGGCCTTTTAGAGTTTTCAAATCTGTATTTTTTTTTCTTTTACCATGTATTGCTTTGATTGTTCAAGTGCTTTGTGACCCTGGTCTAGAAAGGTGCTTTACAAATAACTGTTACTTACTTACTTACTGTACAGTTTTTTTTCTGTTATAAAATCTTCTGGCTATTACAAAGACACTGATTCTGGACACATATAATAAATGACATCACCAAAACCTGGGCCGGAGTCAAGGTCTGTGAGGCTTTTTGATATAAAGTTGATGTTACGCATAACTTTAAAAAATGTAAAGGGAGGACATTTTCGATTAAATAGGGTACTTTCTAAATTAGCTAGTAAACAACAATTAGAAAAGTAACATATTGTACATAAGAAGACTGGAAATTAAAACTGTCTCCAATTTAATAATAAACCTTTACATTTGTATATGACATTGGGGACATTATTGTGAGAGGACCAGTTGCAGGCAAATTTTTACCAACAATTTTATTCATACCAGATAGAATGGAGGTGTTGATAGTTTGTTTAATTTGGTTAGTACAAATGGTGAAAGATTGTTGTTGTACTTCACGAGTTGACTTCAAGTAACAACACAAGTAGGAATGATGTGATGGGAAAGTGGGCCAGGTCAGGTCCAATTTGTAAAGCAGACTTAGGTTGACTAAAAACTGTTTTTCTTGTCATTTTTGAACATTTCAGTTCATCCGACTAATCAGAAAATGAAGAATTGGCATTTAAAGACCGATATGACTACCCATGATGCTTAACATGAAGTGGCAAATAGTCAGGTTCCTTGATTCTTTCATATATTTGCTCCTTGAATTAGGAATAAATATATATATTTCACTGAGATATTAGGAATGATAATAAATCTGATTTTCGAGATGTACCTGCTACATAACTGTGAATCTGGTTACTGGAAAGTTAAAAAAAGCCCAAACCATATATATGTATAAATAGATTTTTAAATAGATTAAAACGTTAAAATGGATTGAATGTTTTCATGTCATGTATTAAGATTCATAATGAGATTAACATGAGTACTTTTGAGTGAATCATTTCCTTACATAAGACCTTTCATGTCCGTAGGAATGAAACAAATGGATTCACCCGGTCACTAAATGTTTTTAGCCATTTTTAAACATCAAAAAATCACAATGAAACAGCATCAAATTGTCTCATATAGTTCAACTTGGTATTCTTCCTAGCTGGTTTATAATTACTGACAATTACAGATTGTAGCCAAGATGCCTGCTCTTTTTGACCTTTCGCTCCCCCAGAAATCATCGACTCATGTCGGTTATGCTTTAAGCGAAACCAACTGCTGCAGCTCTGGTTTAATGCACAAGTTATTGTCTTTAAAAGAAACGTCGTTATGAGCTCTCTCCTTTTCTGCATACATGATATGAGCGCCGCTTTGACATTTTACTGCCGAAAAATGTGTTTCCAATCGACAGAAGACGTGAAGCCCACGCTGGGAAGTGCTTGCTGCCCTTTGAAATGTTGCACCAAGAGGAAAACACAAACAAATGTTTGCCACCAAGCACGTTCAGATCCTCCTCCCCCCGCTCACCACCCACCTTCCACTCTGGCCAAGAGGAACCGCAGCTTCACATGAGGCACATTACCAGGGAGGGAAAACATGTTTTCGGAATTACGAGTCTTCCAAACGAGATGAATTCCCTAATTGACTCCTTTCACAACATTTACATATGGCCCTGTCTGCGTGGCCCCGGAGCCGCGGGTGTTTGCCGAGTGTCAAGTCGAGGGTCTCGTGGAGATAAAGTTTACTAGCAGAGGTCTGGTCTTGAATCACAGCAGGACAGAAGCCTGCCGAAGCGGCCCTGACGACATACGAAGCAAAACAAACAGTCTCTGGCAGATCCCTGCTGACGGCTTCTTTGGTTTCTCCGCTGTCCTCCCACACACATGCCTTCAAAGTCCTGCTTTTACTGGCACTTCATTGTGTGTCTATTTCAAGGAGATCTCGATAGGGATAACCTCTGAGAAGAGGAGCAGAATAATATTCACCAAAGAGGCCTTGCTTACTAGCTAGAAGTTATTGGGCTGAATTCTCCACCAACTCAAATATAAAGTGCTGGAACATCATGTATGATGTCATCATTTCCTAGTAATTCCATTTTATCACAGCACAGTTTTTAGGCAGATTTGACTCAGAATCAGACATAGTTCATCTATTCTGGTGTCGGTTTACCATTTTGGTTTGCACATTCTGTAGATACCTAGAACTTTATCAAGCTGTCTCTTCATTTTTTCCCCACTATATATATGTATATATATAGTGAGTGATTTCTAACTGTGATATATACAGTATATTCATCTTTTTTTTTTATATATCTGACCTCATTAGGACCGTATTAATACAGTCAAAGGGTCACATGCGGCCCTCTTAATAATTTTGCCCGGAAATATACTATGATCCAACGTTGTGTGTTGTCGTGTGAGTCAGTGTCTGCATTTGCTCTATGATGACCCAGCAAGCTGTCCAGAGTGTCCCTTCCTATGTGCATATACTAGCATGTCTCTAGTGTGAGCAAATTTGCGGCAGTTGGTTTTCTACCCATGGTCAGAAGGGAAGGTACCAGTCCTTGTGGCATTTGTTTCCGGAAATACATATGTATCATTTCTCATCTATTGATTTTTTTTTTGTCGGAAAGTTGTTTTGTCTAGAAAAAGATGGTATTTTCTTAAAGTACATTAAGTCCAGATGTTTGTTTTAGTCAAGTTTTTCTTATAAAATAAATCAGTGAAAATGAGTGAAAACCTCTTTATGATCAACAAAGTATTGATATTATTAAATCTTAAGGTCTTATATTTGCACATTGTACCTCACTCTTATGGTATGCTTCATAATGTCCATCTGCAAATGTTTTGTCTGTGGTGTTTTAGAAGATTTATACAGCATAGAAAGAAATCAAAAGCTACCAACCCAAGGGGTTTTTGCCATGAGCGTAGTCGTAATAGAGTCAGAAGCCTCAAATTTCTCCTAAAATTATTAAGTTGCAGCATTTACAGACACATGTGCAGTCGCTGGAAAAACGAAACACACTTACAAGCCGGAATGATACAGTAAAAGCAGCTAATTCCCGCTGACCCAAAATAGCTCCAGACCACATTTCAACAACTCCTCACTTTTGCTGTCAGCTTGAGCAAACACAGACGTCACGACCATCAGAAGTCGTCTTTCTTTCTCGCGCTGTGCTCCGTAGAGATGCTACCGCTGCAGGGAAACCTGATCCGCTGCATGATGCGAGCAGAAAGATTGTCTTCCAAAGATCGTCAAATACTTTATCCAAACAGCCTCTACTTAAAACCCTCCCCGAAGTGTGAGTTAATAAAGACAAAAGTGCTAGGTGTCCGTTTCCCCCCTTGCTGGGGGAGTCTCAATGAAAACCACATGCGTAAATATAACCCAGTGTGTGGCGTTAAGTGTGCACATGAGAGAAGCAACAGTAATCAGATTGGTTTCCTGTGACAAACAATAACATTTATTTTAAACCTGTAGCATTTTTCTCAGGCCGAGCGGTAGCGTCCGCGGTAATCAGAGCCAGACTCGACCTCAGGATGTCTACGGATGAGTGGGGCTAGGAGGTCACATCAGTTCTTCTGCGGGACAAGATGACAATGTTTGAAGAAGAGGAGGTCAAGCAACGCTGGAAAACAACATTTGTGATCAAACCAGGTCATGTAGCACGTCAACGGGTTCTATTGGTTTGGTTATTGTAGGGTTTTTATGATGAAGATTGATGATAGACGACAGAGAGAAGCTTCAATGCTGGTGTTTTCACGGTGAATTTATTGTAATTATTTTTGAGTTTTTACTCTTATTTTCATTCTTCGCTTCTTCAAACACTTTTATCGGACCTTTTCTTCATGACATGATGACGGCATATCATCTTGGAAGTCCCAAATAAAAGATGTTCTGTTGGAGAATTAAAAAATATTGCAATAATAAATAGACACAAACATACTCTGTTACCAAAGATTCAGCTCATATATTATAGTTTAGCTTTGCCAACCAAAGTCATGTTTATGTTTGGCACATGGATGAGGCTGGTGTAGTTCCATGACATAATCTCATCATTTTCAGTGTTTTTATTAAGTGAGTAGTTCAGAGAAAGACAATTATAGAGAAGAGTTCCATCCAACGGCATGACTGGCATCAAAATATATACAAACAAATGGAAACAGCAGTTTTGTGCAAATTATAAACTTCAAATAGTACCTTAAATATTTTTGGAAGATATTATCAATACCTAAATTATGTTGGAAAAACTCTCTTTAAAGATTTGTTTTTATTGTTTAGTCAGTTCAAGAGTGACTAAAGAATTATGGCTTTGAAAGTGTGTTAAAAACATGTTAAATGTTTATTTATATGATTTATTGTTTTAATAAAAATAAAAACAAATTCAAAACTAGTTTGTGACATTTCTTCAACTGTCTCTCATATAAAGTTAAGTTCCTAATAAGACTAAACATACATCTTTTGAGAGAAAACTGTATTAATCCGTTCACAGGGACTCATGATTTTTGTCTTCAAAGGATTGTTTTGAATGAAAGTTTTTAAAAAGAAAAACCTCAATTCATTGCTGCAGAGCGGACCTCCTATCCAAGTATTGAATTACCTCCAGCTAGGCTTCTTCTCTAAACTGCTCCACATGAATATCCACTTATTATTTATTATCAAACCTTTTTCCATCAGTTCTAATAATGAGCGATCGCTCCGATACCACATGTAGCACAGCTTAACTGTGATCAATTGGGGGCCAGTATGAGCTCCCAGCTAGCTCGCCGTCCTTGAAAAGAACGCCGCAGAGATGATGGATCACAAGGTTTTCATCACAATGTCATTGGAGTGTCTGCCGGCCTAAACTTAAGAGCTTCTGACCTGAGAGTTCCCCCCTGTTGGGATGATTTCACTTGGACAAATTTCCACTCCTCCAGGGTGCTTTGCTGTCTCAAAGGTTCATCTGCCTCTTATTATGCTCCTCAATTGAGTGCGTACACAGTGGACGTGTTAACGGATGAAATGCCGTGCAGGGACATGACGTGCTGGGTTGGTAAAGGGAAACTTCTGCAGGAGTATGTTTGGGGAGAGACGGGGGGGGAGGTGGGGGGACGCTATTATGTCAGAGGGTTGCGATACTTGGCAGAACGTTGGCGACGTTTACATTTCTGCGTTATTTATTCACACGCTGCACATGAGGGTGTTTTCCTCAGAGGCGGCATTAGAACTCCAGTAATGCTCAGTATTTCCTGACCCCCACCCCCGCTTTGATGACCCGATGAGGCGACCTTAGACGTAAAGGGCAGATCCTAATATTGCCTTTAGTGGAAACTGAAGCTTCGGTTTCCATACCACTCAACGAATAAGTTTGACTTTTCCATCTGAATTTCAATTCATTGAGTCACAATACAACTATAACAATATAATGATAATACAATATAATGAAGTACTTTGATTGTTATTCAAAAGTAGTTATTCTTCAACCTTTAGCAGAGGCAGTATTTTATTATGGTCTTTAAATGATTAATTTACTGGATTACATGCTGTACAGTCTATTTTACAGACTGTACAGTCTATTTTGTGTACATTACGCAGTGTTTTTTAATGTATTTATAATCAAAACATAGAATTAAGATGTTGTTGTACATAAACTAATGCATGTTTAACAGTCATTGAAATTATGAATCTTACAATTTGTTTCCCCTCAATTCCAGACATTTCACCAAGAAATTAGTACACTTGCTAACTTAGCTACAAAGCTAGCTGCAGTCCCTTTTTCCAGGCAGTAACAGTTATCTTTTTATTTTAAGGAAATAAACAAATGTATGATCTTTTCTTATTACATACATACAAATTATTAAATCAAATAAAGTTTTTATGAAATACAATTTTTTTTTTAAATAAATGTATTTCGTATATTTGAAATGGAGCACAACTTTTCCATAAAATGGGTTCAGGTTCTGTCTTAGGAAAGTGTGGTGCCCCTCATAATGATCCCTCTTTCTTCCTCACCACATGCCCTTCAACCCTCGCTCTGGTGCGTTCGGGTACATTGTTTTGCCTAAAAGTTAGTTTGTAAAGGTTGGGTTGCAAACCATCTGCGTTTTTTTTATTTAGAAACCAAAGAAATGGTCTCATACATCTCTATCAATGCCGCGAGAATTCCTCCAATGAGGGCCCATATGGTGTTTTGAAGTCCCCTCACCCACAATATCACCAGTATCTGTCCAGATATCTAGAAGAAAGAACTTGCACCCCTTATCTGCGACAGCCCGCCTTCTTATACAAGCTACTGTTTTCACTTTTGTCAAAAGTCACAGCTGCCTTCTGGCCTTCCAACCCAATATTCAAAGGTAAGAAGAGAATTAAGGAAATGACAGCACATGAATTATGACCTAAAGAACCTATAAAATATGTCTGTTCTCATATAAAGAATCATGGAGTCATGCAGGAGCTGCTAGCATCTAATAAAAAGTTATTGGCTACGGACACATTTTTCACTTCACAGACATGGCCTTGTCATTTCTAATAGAATAAATGGTTAACAGGGAGAGTGGATTTGCTAATATGAACTAATTTGACAGGTGGATCAGAGAACTGGTTTCACACGCTGCTCATAAGTGGGTGAAAACCCATCCGTGGACTGGTGGTGTCAGGTGAGCTGCGGTGAGAGAGCAGAATCAAATGGCAGCAGTCGGTGCCAGTCGTTTGATACTGTAACCTGGCATGATGGCTGTCTCTCCTGCCCACAATGGATCAAGTATGACCGCCACACCTAATAATAGATGTTGGGGAAACTCATTTTAACCTCTAAGCAACTCTCAATGTACTCATATATGTTTGGATGCTCTTCTGTATGCTTTTATAAAAACAAGGACATTTGAATCAGGTTAGCTTTGTGCCTTCCAAAGTACCTTAGTTTAGAAACAATACGTTGTATCGGTCATCTTGTCATTCTTGTTGATCTTAACCTTTGCCCTATATTTTTTTTATAAATGGAACACTCACTATCCTACTTTTTTAAAGTGTTTTATACAGCACCATTTTAAAACACTGGTGTGGGTTTTTTCTGAAAATTCAATGTATATGAACCACACCGACTCTAGGATCGCTCAGGAGACTATGATAGATTAAAACTTCCATTTACCCTGATGTCCGTCGGCGCTGTAAAGTTAGTTAGATATATACCGACTAGGCTGGAATCCCAACTTTTATACTTGTTGAAACACACTGTAACCAAACAGGTTGTTGATCACATTCTCCAGATTTCCGACATACTAGAAATCCTGCACCGATAAAAGCAACTGTTATCCCACCTGAACTGGACATCACAGACTTTTCCAACTGTGGATCATGGTCTCAGATTAAGATGGGATGATTTTAATTGTGACAGGAAAACATTTGGCTCCAGTAAGAACTGAAGATCCTGACGGGAGCCAACAGCACAACAACATTGGTAAAATGCAGTGATAGGATCCTGAAGCTAGCAAATGAAGGCCCCTTCCAAAAGGGTTACAATGGTGTAGTCCAACTCTTACTTGAAGGTAATCTGAATTATAGCCTGAAGAGCATGTGTAAGGGGTTCATTGCCACATACTCCTATTGTTGGAACCCCTGGGTTCCCCTCACAAACGTGTACTGAGCTACTAATCAGTCTACACTAAAAAAGATTTGAGACTAAAAATTGCTTGCACTCTCAGCAAGGGAGACGTTTGGAACTGTTGCCGCAAGGTCTCCTTCCTGGCCAACGAGTAAGTAACCGCAAACTCGCCTCAACTTAATTAAGATGTCTCTTAAACCTGATAGAAAACGTCTAATTAGTGTCAGAAAAAAATCAAGCATGTTTTAATTCCCTGCAACTGCCTGGCTACTTGTCTTGTTGTGAACTAGTCTCCAGGCTGGTGAGATAGGCCCTTTAGGGAAAATATTTCGTCCGCCAAAAATCGACCGACCAAATGTCCCACAACACTGCGTAGACTCAGCCAGAAGACGTAGTAACAGTTGATTTGTCTCGCTCACCACGAGGCTTCATGCAAAGGTAATGCTATCTAGGGAACACTATGGGATGCCTGGGTCTCTGCTGAAGTAGGCATGGACAAGTTTAAAGAAACATGGTATCACATGTTTTCTTGCCTCTGAGCCTTGTGTGATGTATTTACTGGCATATCAAAACATCATATTTTCATCCAAAGTTCTCACATCCCACATTAACTGAATCCAAATGCAGACGTTTGTCTTTAAATGACAAACACGCAGCCGATGTCCTGATATTCAGACAGAGTGGAAGAGAGAGCAGCGGGAGAGGATTAGAAGTATCTGAGAGAGCAAAATCAATTAACCCCTGTGAGATGACTGAGTAATGAAATGTCATCCTCGTCCAGGCAAAAATGTAAAACAGGTCCGTGAGAGGAGCGTCTTTATTTTCTCCTTGTCGGATATGGTGACTCGCACTCTCGGCAGATGTGTCAGCCGTAAATCATCAGAGAGGATGAGAACCAGCCGCCCGCTGCTTCCTCTGGACATTCTGGGACTGACCGACTCACGGTGGACTATGAATCACTCTGCTGTGTCTTCTGCAGAGCTAAGACGTTCGGCCTCCCGTCGCATTCCTGTCCTGAGCCTGGATTAAGAAATAAATAAGATTTAATTCCCCACTTTTATGTTGAATATTTCTCTATAATCGTACCATTGCATCTCCTTAAGCGCTTGTACAAAATAAACTTGTAACCTTTGAGACCAAACAGGTCAACACAAAGTTGTGGTTTTAACTAATATCATTTTGTTATGTTAGTATCTGGGTCTTGAGGGTCGTAGGCCGCAGAAGAGGTTAAATAAACCGTCTGAGTGACTTAATACCGTCAATGTTACTCACTCTCTTTAATTACTCCGGTGAATGTCATTTAGCCTTCCTCTGTCTGACTCACTTCCTGTCGAGTTTGGTGATTCACTACATACATGTTACTACAACTTTGGTAAATAGGCCTTCATTAAGTTTTCTTTTCTTTTTAAAATTCATCTACAGTCCAACGCCTTCTAGTGTGCAACAGTATTACAAAATGAAGTTAACCAACCCATCCCAAAATCTACTTCAAACTGTTTTGAATCTGGTTCATAATCAAAAGAGCTGCAAAGGTCTATATAAACAGTAGTCTGGAGTGTTTCCTGGTACCTTTCCTATGGACTTCACTGTAGAGTATACCCCAAAGGGAAGAGACTTATTGAATTGATCCTCAAATCAAACACGATCAGCACAGTGGTGCTTGATTCCAGTTTTAGGCAAATCATAGAGATTAGTTTTTTTCTGTTTGGAGTTTATATGTTCTTCCTGTCAGAGACATTCTAGGTTATAAATGCATTTCTCTTGACGTAGCTATGAAAGGCTACAGCCCTGTACACCATCCTAATATGGATCAAACAGAAGGGTGAGATACTCATACATACCACACTATTCAAAAGACTTACTCTCAAAGTAGCAACGGAGAACTTCTATACTGATATCGTTGCTGCCACAAGTAGTACAAGGGAGAGTTACAGAAAGTTTTCAGAAATTAAGCTGCAGGTTCAAATGAAAGCAGCAAAATCCTTCAAAACACTTATATTAAAAAACCATCACATAATGACTATTTGTAAAACACTTTTGTCCTATGCATATAATAATAATATGTGTGTGTGTTGCACTGCTGAGCCACAAATTCTAATGACGCTCAGAGATGATAAGACAAAGCACTCAGTAGTGATGATGATGTGAAGATTAATAAGTTACTGATTAACAGTTTTATTCTTGTTAAACTTGATCTGAAGATGTTTTAAATAAGCTAATGGTGGCCTTAGTGTTCCTGTTAATAACCAGAGAGGAGAATCTCGGGTCTCGTGATTTATTTCAATATGAATGACATTTTTAAATAGAGGCGTGGAAAGGGATGAACCTGTCTGCGATGAATTCAACTTTGGTTTGGATGAACAAAAGGAAAAGTGCTTGAATTCATATCACACAGACATTCAAACATCTGAATATTTTTGAGGAAAAGTATCCAAACATGAGGAAATACTTTCTTGACTGCAATATCCGACTCTACTTATTTATGCAAGTCAGCCTTTTTCCATAAAGATGATTAAATCCACACACCCTTCCACCATCACTGGTTATCAGTCCATTCAGTGCCAGTCATCTGAGGAAAGTATGTACCTACTTATGTTGAGCAAATTTGATGATGGTCGATCTTTTGGACTTGATCATTTTAACAGTAGCTCGCGAACTGAAAAGACTGTGGACACCCCTGGACTACAGCTATATACCCTTGAAGTAGTCAATACTTTGACTCCTAAGGAAGAGTTTTATGTCCACTTTTATTTCCTTTGACATCCCTCAAATACTACTAACAAGCATTCTTGCAAAAAAAGTTACACATTTTATTATTGTCATAAAATTCCTGTGTATTCTTTCAGTTTCCCTCCCTACTTATATTGCAGTTTTAAGTAGAGTTCACACTTAAACAAAGTTGTACTTCTTAAGGATGTTTTTGGGTTCTCCAACTAAAAAGTGTCCAAATCAGGGTTTTCTTGACTGAAGTTTTCTGGTGATTGATTTGTGGACCACTGCACAACTGAAGCCAAAAAATGGTGTATCCACCACATTCTTGGTTGTAACTGATAGTTAAATAGAAGCAATAGCCCATTTGTATTTGAATATTTATGAAAAGTGAAAGGTTACTTGGGTCAGTGGAAAAACACCAGATAGTTAGATAGTGATAAATGTTTTGGAGATAAAATGTCCCTCTGGAATACTGACACTCATATAATCATAGGAAAACAAAACAACTTAACCTTTTGTCATTTTTTTTTGTTAATGTATGCTACGGTAAATGCTGTCTTTTCCACCGTTTTTATTACTTTCATTAAAATAAATTTTGTATTTCTCCCTTGCCTTTGTATGAAAGAATTTAATCTAATTTAACTGTATATACAGTATGTGTTTTGTTCCCGTCTCAAAATAATAATTTTAAATTGACGTGTTTTTCAATTCTAGGTAAATACACAACATATGAAGCCGTGCATTGACATTCAGTCACCACTCTTGAAATCTGCCAGACACCCACACGGTTCAAAAAGTTGTCTGTAATTAGTTTTTGCCTTTGAAAGTTGACAGGCTGCCACAAAATGCCACCTTCTGCATCAGTATGAGCAGCATGCTCTGTTTGGGTCAAGGTAATTTACAGCAGATACGAGGCACATGCTATACGGTGATGATGCCTGTGAAACTAGGTTATCCATCACTGGCCGTCCTCGCCGAGCGGGCCCCCGGCCAATACCACATCCATTATCAGTTTGTGGGGATGCAACACGGAAAATGAAAGAGCTCTTTCCCTCCAGGACATTAAAAACGTATGGACATATGAGCCTGGGTGATCCATGGTCCTCAAAGAGGGCAGCAACTCAGGAGAGTATTTTTGTAAATGATGAAGTAGTGACGAGGGAGACAATGATTATAGCCAAGATAGCAGCCCAGAAGTCGCTGAAAGTAAAGTAGACTCTAAAAAAAGTTTGTTTTTCTAACACATGTGCTCAGTAAGATGTGGAGTTTGAGCAAAGTTCATTAAAGGGCAACTCATTTGTTGTTTAAGTGTTTCTTAAATTTATCTTGGACCTCTATTGTACTCATCAGTATGTTTCTGTTTGTAAAAAACTCTCTTTTCATCGAAATGTTTACATTACAAACTGGGGTTAAGCCCCGCCCACTGAAAACACTTAGTTTTCGTGGAGATTAAATGGGGTTTTATCCCAGAAGTCTCCACCTCCAAGGGACTTGTTGTGTAAACAAGCGCTTTACAGCAAGCTGGTGGAGGAGTGAAGCCCATAATTATGTCATAATGGGCTTCGCTCTTGTAACCTATTGTTCGGCGAGATTTCAGAAGGGGGAGAACTTTATAAAGCAATAACTTTAAAACACGTTCATGATGAGGGACTTACTGCATCTTGGAGAGGAAAAACACCTGAGTAGGAAAAATGGGTATATATACAAACGGATCCCTCAATTGGCCAAACTATAACACTTTTCATAACATTATATATTAAAAAAAAACAACTATACAATTGCTTTTTTTTCATTTGTCAATAGTATTCCTCTGATATTGAGGATTATTTTAAGTAGTAAAGAAGTTGACACATGCACTGCTTCCACCTACACTCAACCAAGGGGAACATTTTTTTAAATATCCGCCAAAAATAAAATATTTTACTGGCTGGAACATGATTTCGATGTTATACCACTGAGGATGTCTGCTATAAATGAACAATGTATAATCTTAGTAAGCATCTAATGTCATATTTTTGTTGGTGTGTAACCATGGAATTCTGGTAACGTGTATTTTAAATATCATAAAAGTAAAAAATAATAAACGCTTTCTAAACCCAAAGTAACTAGAAATAGACACCAATACGGTCTTGGTGGACTTTAAGTCTAACATAATGATAGGAGAAGCATGAATAATTTGCCTAATCCTAGCATATACTTTGGATTTTATTTTCCACTGCTAATGATAATGTCATACAACTTTGACTTAGAAAATAAGCCCTTACCTTACGAATAAAGGATTGAATTTATATTTACATTTCTTCATAAACTGGACAGTTATTCTGCTCCAGTGGAGACTAACCACGTTCTGGTCCTGCACTCTCGGTTAATGTTTGTTTGAAGAGCAAATAAAATCATCGGCTTCTTATTTTTTTGGGAAGAGGCTATAAAACACTGCGGCCAGTTTTAAAAACACAAATTAATGCAGATTTCAACACTTTTGCGAGTGTTCATCATCATCTCAAGTCTGTGGTCACTGCTGTGTTTCAGTTCATCGTTTCATTTTCCAAACTCCACTTCTGCAGATCTGGAAAATTGACTGCAGTGCTTGAAGCAAATTGACTGCACCGTTTTACTTTTCCTTGTAAGAAGAGGATCACGAAGGCAGAACCTCTCCGCTTGACGTTGGTTTGCATTGTAACAGAAGATGTTGTTCCGAGCTGCAGGCAGCAAGATAGCTTTCTGATATTTGTTGTTTCAGTTCCTCGGCGCACATCGTGATAATCTGAGGGGTGTTCATGAAGAGGCCTGAAACAAAAGTAGTGTGGTGTCTAAAAACACACATTACCTCAGGAAATAACGCTGACTTACAGGTGTTAATTGCTATCTGGACATAGATCAGTAATAGTTCATCTTTTCTTCTCTGGGTCATTATATCAAGAATAATATAATAAAACAAATAAATAGGTAATTAAAAAAACAACTTACATTTTACACAGTAAACAGATAGTAAATCCAGATTGTTACCCATTTAAAACAAATATTTGTCCACCGCACATTATCAGGCATGTTTTATAACTATATGAGCAATCATTGTATAATATGTATTTAATATGTTTCATAATATATAGTTTAAGGTTCTATTAAAACATTTTAAGACAGGCCTTTTCAGTGTAATTTATGTTAGGTATTTCTGAGATGTAAAACAATGAATTAAGTTCAAATGTTCCCTTTTCAATTATTATTACTTTACTGAAACAAGAAAAGTAGAAACCAAATTCAATTTTTAATCTACCTCGCCACTATGACCGGATTGGTCGATTGTTTATGGTGACATAAATTGTTTGTCTTGTGTCCCAAGTCTTAAGTAGCTCAATCTGCTTGTGTCTTAGTGAAGACAGTGAAGAATCATAAATGGAGGATCAAAGCTCTGCTAGTTCAGCTTTCTCGTTTGTGGGCATACACTAAATTAAAAAAAAGACTTCTCAGGCTTTATCTTTTTTTATTCAGAAGAGCTATGTGCTAATTTAAAAAAAAATCCCAAGTATCTACAATTTCTACGATTTCATAAGGCCTATGTCCTCACCTCTCTGCCAGCTATAGCATAAACCATCATTATTGACAATGTCATAGGACTAAAAAAAAGTCTTAAACTTCTCATTTTATATGAGAACTATTTGAGTGATAATGGTATCTAAATTAGTTTTAAACAATCAATCGATATGGCAAAAATGAATTAACTATTTAATTATAATTAAAAAAATTCTTCAAAAGTGGGTTAAAAATGGAGTATATTAAAAAAAAGTAGTATGACAGTGTTAATAAAGGATTACAAGGCATAGGCGGATGATTAAATGCTCTTAATCTGAAAGACAGGAGAAACACGAACAACAGATAGATTGACAGCACCGTATGATGACTCACCCTGTTGTCTCGACATGTATGACTAGTCCTGCTGTAAAGAAAGATAGACCCGCCTTGTGTTGCTTCTTATTGGTTGATATTGAAAAATACATGTATTCATTGTCAGAATTTTCTAGGTGGAACCACAGGCATGTTTAGACACGCAGTTGTTTGCAGGTCTGGCTGATCACTTCATCCTCTTGTGCTTAAGGGGGAGCTGGTGGATCTAGTCATCAGATAAAAGGTTAGCAGCGGAAGCTAATGTCATTAGTTGAACTTTTAACAAGCCTCCCCACCATCCCGCAGATTAATAGTCATGTCTGGACAGTATATGGCAGCAGTCTCTCCTGCAGTTAATACAAAACTCTGCCGCGAGAATTCTGACCTGCTCTAGTAGAAGAACTCACATTTTCCTGATCCTTATATCTCTGCATTGGCTGCCAGTTTATTTTAGGATCAACTTTAAAATTCTGGTTCTTACTTTCAGAGCTATTAATGTTCAGGCTCCACCTTACATCAGTGATGGTTCCACGCAAACGCTTTCGGACCAAAGGGGAGAAATCCTTCCAGGCTGTTGCTCCTGAGCATTGAAACGATCTTCCTCTCTCTCACTCTGTGTTAAATGGAGTCTATGGACTCCTTCAAGAAACATTTTATTTTTACAGGCTTTTTCCTTTTTTCTAGGACTCCTGTGTTTGTCTTATGTTGTCTTTGGCCTTAGTTTTAAAATGTGTATGTATTTTTAAATGTGTATGGCTTTTGATTGTTAAAGCGATTTGTGACCCTGCTCTAGAAAGGCGCTTTACAAATAACTATTATTTACACAACATTGAAGACGTTTCAACGACGATGTAATTGATAATAATGTTAATGATGATGATGATAATGACACAGTGAAAAAGAGCTTCACATCTGTTTCATGAGACACTGCATATCTTCTGTATTTCACAAAACGCTCCACAAACTTTCACAAACAAAGTGATGACATTATCATATTTGGCACTCCATTAGCCAATCAGCATCCAGGACACAGAACTCTATGAATAATATGAGCGTCGTAGCTCGTCTGTAACATCTTATTGTTACATGGCTCAGCCCACAATTCTCTATTAATGTAATATACGGATGGACATGCTGGTGTTTACAAAAAGATGTTTGTTGAAAATACAGACATCTTATAATTTATAACGAATAATAATAATTTACATGGATTACATTGAGGTTACCCAAGATGGTCAAATATTCTATCCTACTCTGAGGCATGTGTTCGAATCTTGACTAAATTAAACCATGTGGTCACCAACAAACCCCCACTCTCTCCATTCTCCACATCCCCCCCCATTGACCTTCCAGGCGCTCATTGTCCCAAAGTGAGACTTGATTAGTGGCCTAAGCCCTGTGAAGGTTCGCCTCAGTGGCCACAGCTGATCTTTTATACTAATTTCGGATTAATGCGGGTCTGCAACACTGCGTAAACACAGCCCTGCCACACAGAGCTAAACATTAATCCTCCTTAATGCTGGGAGTCAACTTCCACTCCTTATCAGAATTTGACTTAATCTCTGTCGAGGCCAGAAAAAACTTAGTCCAAGAAGTAAAAGGTGTGACATGGAACAACAGATTTGTCAGGATTAAACCAAAATTTAGACTCAACTCAAACCTGAAAAAAAAGTACTTATTGTTATTTAAGTGAACATACATACTGTAGGTGAGTTGAAAATTAAAAGCGGTTTATAAGTACAATCGGTCGATTGTCCACGTGCCTTTGGCCCTGAGTAGCTGGGATTGGCTCAGGACCCCATACTAGTGCAAGCCGAAAATATGAACAATTTAATCATTTATTATTATCATGACTGATAGTGAGTGAATAGGTAGAAAACAAAAGTGATTTATATAGTTACAATAAAAAAAGTTTTAAATTGTTGTATGGTTAGGTTTTGCAAATAATAAGGTTAGTTGATTGGAAAATGAATACTTCAAATTCCATCTTAATTCATTTGAAGAAACTCAAATAACCTAATACAATCATTTGCAATGATCAATCATTTTTTTTTATACAGCTTTTCATTTTTTAGAGTACCAAACAGTATTTTAACTGTTAATACATTTTTAGAATAAGCTGTGTAAGTTCGATGTAAATAGGGAAATATTCCAAAACCTTGGAGCAGAATTAATTATCGAATCACAATGGAAATAAATTAAATAACATGGATTAATATGTGTTCATTTTTCATTAGGATCTTTTATTGATCTTTGATGGGTTAAGGTCTAGACTCGCTTTGTCATCTTGGAATATGCTTGTGCTATCAGGGAGTATTAGGGGTATTATGATGTAATAACTTGGTTATTAAGTACCTCGTTCTTTTGGATATATGATGTGTGACTGAACCCTGACTCGAAAACTTAAACAGCTAATATTTGCTTTATAAAATCCAATATTTAGTAATAAATATATAAATGCAAATGGAAACGTGGAAAGTATTTGGTAAATTAGTAAAAATACACCACTAATTTTAAATTGGATTGAACTTTTATAATTTAATTTAATTGAATTAGTTATTTTCCCCATTCATTTCGCCTTATTTATTCGTGAATGATGGCACCGCCAGCCTCCCATACATTCTTACAGTCGCATAAATATAATTAATAATAATATTTATAATAATATTGTTGAATTTGTCAGTGATACACCAGCCTTGAGTGCCCCCTGGAAAACTTAGTTGAAAATGTGCAGCCATGTCTCCTGGCCTCGGACCATTATGCGATGGCACTGGAGGGAACAGAGTGACTAATCTTACCCGAGCTGAGTCCAACAAACACAGCGGCAGACTGACATGTGAACTGTGGAGCACGGACGGGAGCGTGTGCATGTTGATCCGGCAAACATAAACACAGTTGGCTGAGAGGAAGGAGCCGGCCACATAATTATGAAGTTTTTAAGTAAACTCCAAAGTGAAGAGTAAGCTTTTGAAAAAACACAGAGAGATAAAGGGAAGAGTGAATATATTTAGAGAGAAATATATTAAGTTTTGACCTGTTATTGATAGAAATGTGTAAGTAATTTACAAGAAAGAATATCTGGAAGTAACGTGGAAGTACAGGTGAATCCTCTTTGATGATAAAATTAAAATATTATATAAATGAAACAATAAAAGTTAAAATAGAAATAGGAACAGCGAAAAAGTAAAATAAAACACAAATATATATATTTTATATTTTATTACAGCTTAATTTTGCTTTTACATTTTTTTTTTCAGTCAATATTTTGTGTAGATTTTTTTCAATACTCAACTTTCAAGTTCACTTGAATATGAAACTGTTTTTGTGTGAACTTATGGAGAAAAAAAACAACTGACTTTTTGTTCCTAACCTAGGAAATAGAGTAATGGAAATAATAACGTATTAATAAATATATCAATTTGATGTGCTTTGTCTTTTGGCTGCTACATTTACTATCTCAACTTATATTTTGGTATTTCAATATTTTTTTTATGAGGCCAATATCTTTTTTTAAGGTAAAGTAAATTTAAAAGTTTCAAGCATACATACCCTATTTTTGCATCATCAAAATGTATTTAATGTATAAATTATACATTATTATTTATAATTATTTTCCCAGTAAGTTTTGTTGAATGTACACATAAGAAGAACACATTTCAGGCTGTAATGTAAAAATTCAGACAGACCAAAGCCACTCTTTCCTCCATTTGAGTCTAGATCTTTTGGGGATTTGAGAAAAACCCTAAAGAGTGAGTCTCTTTTGCCAAAATATTTCTCGGAAAGGGACCACAAGTAAAAAGGATAGTAATATTACAACTTTAATTTCGATCAAAATAGATAAATATAGTGTCCAAATGTCCTTCTATTTACGCATATGATTCGTAATCATACGGAGGACTTTATTCATAATTCATAAATTTGATGGAGGAAGAATCTCTATGAGAGTTAAAATATATCATTTGGAATTTACTTTGGTGGCTGTGAATATAAGATCAATAAACGGAGCGGATTGTCCTGCAAGCTCAGGTCAATAACTTTCCTTAAGAAATGTTCTGCGCTGCCTCCAGCCACTCTACATTATTCATCTTCTTCTTCTGAGCTAAGCGCTTGTCTTTTATGAGCTGTGAACTGACCACAAATGTTCAGACTTGTTCGTCCCAAAGAAACATCCCTCACCCATCTTTGCTCACCGGCTCCTCTCAAGTCTATGGGAAAGGGCAAAAAAAGATAGCAACAGCTTTAAAACGGAAAAATCCTTTAATGCAATTCCTACCTTATCTAAAACACCTACATATCTGTCTCCAGTCTGCGGCCTTTGAAAGGATATTTCGGGCCTGGGATTGAGGAGGGAAAATCTCCCCTCAGAAGCAAGGCTAGGGATGAGTTATAGGCATCTAAGAGGCTGGAAATCTCCGGGGCCTGACCACGGCTTTAGTGTACAGCTTCCACCTCGGCCAGGGTCTCCGGTAGCGGCGGCTCCCCCTGGCCCTCGTAAACCTAAGAAATATAGAGAAGCATGAGAATCTTGCACTGATATTAAGAATCAAGAAGGTCAGATTTTGTTTTCGTTATTCTTTTGGCTCACACAGATCAAGATAGAGAAGGTAACTTTAGATTTTTGGCACTGGAGTTATCATGATCAATTGCTGGTAAGCCTTTCAAATGACGACTGATTTCAATAATCGTCTGGAAAATTCTCTTTGAGATGTAAATGGAAAATAGTGGAGCCCATAGAGAGCCGAGTTTTTTTCCTACATTTGATAATTTATTATGAGATGCAAACTACTAAAGTAATTTTGGTAGTTTATAATTCCTATACTAATACTATAAAAGTAGGCGAGTTCCATACACACATAGTGTAAATGTCTATCAATCTATCTATGTATGGATCGATCCATGCTTCGGTCCCTTCGTCCCTCTAACATTGTTATACTTTTGATTTCAGGTTTTTAAAAACATAAATAATTAAATTAAAATAATTCATGTAAAACCCATTTTTACAAAAAATATATACAAAAATTGATTTAATTAATAAAATTACATTCCTAAAAAAATACCACATAAAAGGTTGTGTATAAAGGAATTAGTTTATCACACATACCATTTCATATTTAATTCAATTAACATACTTTCTGGACTTTATGGCATTTGAATATTAGCCGTACCTACTCAATTTAAAATATATATCGTTTTTAAACATGTACAGGCTACACGTGTACATAGATGGATACTTAATTCGCTCCTTCTGGAAATGGTTTATTGTTTATTGAGAATTGTTAAATTCCAGAACAATTGAAATTGTCAATTGAGATATTTACATAATATTATTGTAATGTTAGTATAAACCGCAAGTTTAAAAGCAATAGGAAAACGAAAGAGTTTTAAAGAAAATTAAAGTAATTAATCAGAAACAAAATGGCTTGAACTTCAAGAACTTAGATGTTATACTTAATATTAATATTTTGATGTTTTAATGTATAACTGAATTAAATATAAGTCATATTTTACTCAGTTATACTGTTTAGTTAGGCTGCATGAGAATGTTCTTGTCGGGTCTAGAAGATTATGGACAGTTTATAGAAGTGTAGAGTTTTATTACATGTTAAAACTGTTATACAGTATGAAAAAAAACAAACTCTGGAGGACACAATAATGATCGACTTTAATACATGTTATTAAGATTGTGTAGCCATTATCGGTGTTCCCACACATCACTCTTCTCTTCAGTGTTGCATGAATGTTGATGCTTTGACTCTCTATGATGACGAACAATAAATCTTCATGGCATCAAAAGGGTGTCGGTGCGTACAAAGCATGGCGTCCATCAATCAATAAAGATCCTTTTGATTTAAAAAGTAGTCTAAATAGATTCCCTTGTTATTACAAACACTCTCTAGGTCACAATGTGTCAATTATCTTCTAACACTTCCATACAGCCTTTTCTCGACGTTGATCTAGGGTCATGATTTTTATGCCGCTTTAGTCAGATTAAGCCGAACCTGATACTCTTCAAAGTTTGGATTGTTTAAAGAGACCGTTACTGTCAGAGGCAAGTGGTCCTGCCCAGTGTCTCGGCCGTTCTAACTCCTCCATTAGTCTGACTTGAACTCGCAGCCAGTAAATTCTCCAACGGAGGATAAAGTTCATGAAGATAAAATCAAACAGATGTCGGCGCGAGGTTGAGTCCTCGTGACCCACAGAGAGGGCTCTCATCAAAGAGCCGAATCATTTGTTTTGAATTATTACATTGTTATCAAAAGAGACGGCAGCGGCTTGTTTGAGCAGGAATTCAATCTGTTTGTCTAAAAAACACAGACCGGGATTCTCCGGCCCCGGAGGAACCATGGGAACCGGGTGACGGCTGATGGGCGATGGCAGCTGGGGATGGCCTTGATTGACAGCCGTCAGCTATCTTTGGACTTTGTGTTTACTTTTGTTTGTCATGGAGTCTGGTGTAGCCTGTCTGACACCTCAGTGGTCACTCCGGTAAACATCACCCCAAAGGTTAATGAAGGTGAGCAAGGTCAATATTTTTGTTGTGTTGTCTACAACTCAAAGAAAAGTCAAATAAATAATAGTATTGTTTGTAAAAACCTTTTAGCTTTAACAAAAAAATAAATAGTAATCCAGTGAGTTATTTTGTAATTACAATTAAAACAATTTATTCAAGAGATATAAACCAAAATATCTGAGCTATATATATATATATATATATATGTATGTTAACTTCATAATCATGACATGTGGCAGAAACATAAAATAACAATAAACAATTGATTATAAAAACATTCAAAAATGGTCACTAAAGGAATGACAAGATATTTATTAGTAATAAATAAATAAATGTATCCCCCCTCAAAAGTAAATGGTATAATTAAATTACTTATTCACAAAAAAGTTTTAATAATTCAAATAATTCATATAATTAAGTCGGTCTTATATTTGAAAGTAGATAACACTTTTATTGGAGTTTGTTTGTTCAAAAAAAGCAAAACTCTGAGACAAAAACTGCACATTTCAAACGTCAAAAACTTGGCTAAGTTAACTAATGAAATTTGAGATAAAATCAAAAGCAAACTCAGATCGAGGGAAGATAGTTTCAGTCGACGTGAATCATTGGAGACACATTGGACTTGTTTCGTCTTTCCCTAGAAGATGAGAGGACCTGTCTCGGGTCATACAGTCGCAGAAAGTTCATCCTAAGGTTACATTTTTCTCCCTATCTCCTAAATCTTGTTTCAACTGCTGTGAGAATTCCGGCCATAAAATGTTGTTAAAAAGGGAGACTGGAAAAAAAAAAAACTTTCCCAAGACAAGAGGTATAAAATGAAGGGAATAAATTCAGAACATCTGAGAAAATATACACAAACTATTTGCATCTGTTGTCATAGTTCAGGCGTGGAAGAATTTACACCGTGAAAAAAGGGCTTTTGTTTTTTTTCAAGCGCCCAAAAACAAACCCATTTTCAAAGCGTCTGCGACGTAGGAAGTTGGAGGTCAGCGGCAAGAGGGGTGGGGGGCGTGAAAGCACACTTGAGTTTTGGTGTTTGCACACTTTGCCCCTGTGAACTCTCACTCTCAAAACTTCATGACTTCATATAGGCTGAGTAAGTTATATACTTGAGCTGTTTTCCAAGTCTCAGATCAAAGTTTTGTCTGTTGGGACATTATATCTATTGTAAATAGACTTTGAGTAGAAAGTCTCACTGACAACTTAACTAAAACTTTCATTAGATTCTGTCAGATATAAACTAAATAAATTAACACGTTCTACTCATTAGCACAACTCTTCAGTTTCTGCGACATCTGACATTTTTACAAAACAGATGTGTTTCTCAACAAAGTCCAGATGTTGTTGTCCCCACGAAGAACATCAGCAACCATGGAGAATAATTTGAAATATTATAGAATACTAGCCCAACTTCAACTGGTCTGCAATCCTTTACTTCTTGTACTTTAGTTTCGTTTACAGATTTTTAAAACAAAAAACAAAAAATGTATTTTGAAGTCATTTTTACAGTTGAATAATATTTCTTTAATATTCTCTGCAGATTTGTGTTGAGCATAACATAACGTTTAAAACATTTGGAATGACTTCTTCATTAATAATTTGCAGAATTTACATTTAAACTCACCGGTTAGCTATTTCGTAATAGCATGATAAACCAAGTGTAGGTTGTTCCTATTTTGTCTAAGAGAGATCGCGCCATTGATTGTAAAAGGCCACTGCCATTGATGTTCTTGAATATATTGTCTGTACCCTTATGCCATCTGTTCTGTAACAAATGGTAGTAAATGTGTATGTAAAGATTTATGTATAATTTGTTATTTGGTTTTCTCATCTATTTAACTTTTGTTTTAGGTAAAGTTTGTAAAGTTCACGTAAAAAAACCCCATTTGTTTACATAAATGAATGAGAATGTGCAGTAAAATAATATTTAGGCAGTAATAACTTTGGCCAAAGGACAACATTTCTACAGCCTTCCATCATGCCTTGCAGGAATCCTTAAACGTTTATATCTTAATGCACATTTTTTAGTATTTATTATCAAAAATTACTTTTTAATTTTGGTTGCGTGGCGACTAATCTAATAAATTGTTTTTGTTGATGTTAAAAGCACTTAAGATTTTTTGGTTTCGCATCGGGCTCTGAGGTCTGTGGATCAGAATCTACTGATGGTTCCACGCACACGGTTCAGGACCAGAGGAGAGAAATCCTTCCAGGCTGTTGCTCCTGAGCTTTGGAACGATCTTCCTCTCTCTTTGCGCTTGATGGAGTCTACTGACTCCTTTAAGAAACATCTTAAGACGTTTTTATTTGTTCAGGCTTTTCCTTGATTTTCTGGAACTCCTGTTTTGTTCTCGGTGTTATCTTGACTTTTTAAGTATATATTTTATTAAGAATTGTTTTGATTGCACTTTGTGACCCTGGTCTGGAAATGTGCTCTATAAATATTACTTACTAAACTTACTTACTTAATAAATTGCTTTCTCTGCAGGTGGAAGTTGGTAAAAATGTTTCCCTGTTGACACGCAATTTCCCTTCAACTGCACACTCTCCATGAAAGACTACTCTAGCAAGCCAAATATTCACTGTTCCAATCAAGTTTTTAATAAAGTTCCTGTGTACTTCAAGTGCATCCGGAATTCTTCCGTTGCATTAGAAAAACCCTCACATGGTGATATTTCCGCCTGACATTTAACAATAATCAGAGCGTCTCTGTCGAGCGCCGAGTCGTCAACAGCAGCAAGAATGTTCTCATCTGCCGCGGGCGACGGCAGCTCATAATGAATTGCTGGGGTTTGCTCGTGGACTCCCTCATCTCCCGGTTATTGATACAGTTCGACGGGGAGACGGCTCTATTTTCTGCCGAGGTGAATGATGAGCGCGGTACCGTTTACATACTGTATTTTCCAGTGTTTGCCCAAAAGACTGGGTGGAATTTGTATTGACTCTACAAATGTTTAATGAGCAAGCAGCGACAGCAGCTGGTACCACGGCCCCGATGAGAGGATGATACACGACATGCCAGCAACTGCAGATGTGATTTTCTTTTTTCTCTTCAAGTCTAACTGAATATATTTTCTAGATACTTTTCTAAGACACAAAGACAGACATTAATCTTTTGACCCAATTGTACGCAATATTATTCAAATATTCATTCATGTTCAATATTTCAGCAGGTATATACAATAATACGTCCATTTATAGAGGATAAAAAAACGATCTTAATAATAGTAATATTCTAAGTAGCTTTGATTTCCATAGAAGATTTCTCATGATGCACCAGTACAGCCTCACTTAAGCCACATTTTATTCAGGCACAAACCTTGAGGACCTTGATGCCAACAAGGTTTTTCATTGGTCATGAACGAATCACTATCAAAACTTTGGTGACGTTGAGGGATGGGCACATATACAGTATTATTATGATTATTATATATTTATTTATTAAATATTTGCACTGGTTCTGACAAAAATAGTAACCCAGCTGAAAAGCCATACAGATTGCTTATTAAAATATTTTGTAACTTCTCGTTTCGCTGAGATTTCAGACGGTGGAGAACTTTAGAAAGTACTAAGTTCAAAACATGGTCATGATGAAGGACTAACTGCATTTTGGAGAGGAAGACGTCAACATTATAAATGTGTGAGTGAGTCAGGAGATTTTTCACATTAGTTGCCTTTTAAGATGGAAAAGAAAATAAAAAAAAGGAACATTTGATAAATATTTCATTAATGCACAAACCACAATAACATTTGAAACGAAGACATACACACAAAAAAACAAACATCTCAAAGACCTCCAGAATGAGTCTTAGTGGTGAGAAGAAGAGAAGTAACTTGATTATTTAAGGTCTTTAAATCTTATTTCTGTATCTTCACAATCCTCACAATCCAAAGTTATTCTTTTTATTTTCTTAGAATTGTGTAAAATGTGGATTCTTTTTCATTATTCCAAGTCATCCCGACTCGCAGTTATCCGACCAGAGAGGTGAAGTAGCGGAGATGATGCTGCAACAGTACCGGTCTGGATCTTCCACAGAGCGTGGGCCGCCACATAGCTAACCCAGTCATCTGGCAGCAGATTTGCAAGAGAGATAAACTGAGATCCTGCCGGGGATCAAACCAGGCCTCTATCTCTAACAGAGGATTTAGCCAGCAGAGACTAAAGGGGCTCGAGCAGAATTACTGCCAACCGAAACCGAATGAGTCGTCGCTTTCGCCCGACAAGTCAGTTGCTTTTGTGCTCTGGGAGTGTTGAGCAGGATAATGCAAAAGATGATGCCTCAGGAGCTGGACTGAGGTCTACATGATCAGGGAAACGTTTCGCGCTGGACGGCTAGTTTTGATGAGGGAGTTCTTAAGCGTGGTTTTCGTTTCAGATAAAAAAGTTAATATAAATAATAATCTACACAAATCAAATGCCAGCAGAATATTTAGAACAAGAATATGCATTCAAATTCATCATTGACCGAAGTATTCAGAGGATTTTAAGGGGCACACAGAGACTGAAGTGTGATGCAGTGAAACTTAATTTTTCATTTTTTGAATGGCCGAAGCATTCAGAAGTTCAGAAGAGTCTCCTGGTTCCGCCTGACTGGGAGTTCTTTATTGTGGTTTGTCATGTAACTGTTTAGAAGTTAAAGTTCCCACAAGTCTGGTTTTAGTTCCTCCATATTAGCTATTAACAGGACAAACAGATGCCCATAGATCAGTGTTGGGAAATAAAAGGGGCCACATTTAAAATTTGGGACAATTGTTTCGTGCAGTCAAACCAAAAGACCAACGTGATGAATATGAAGATGCATTGGCAAGGGAAACATTAAATGAATAAATAAATAAATAAATAAGAAAATATGAATTTTACTATGCCAATATTATGGTTATGGATTTATTTTTCAATTAACTTAGTAATTATCTGGGTAAGAGTGTAAAAAATAAGAGAAAAAAATGTTTTATTGTGTTTTTTTTTTTTTATTGCAGGGAAACTCATTTTCGTTTAGAATTTATCAAACAAACAAAAATCTACAATATATTACAATATAATTACATAAAACAGGAAGGAAAATTAAAGCATAGTTGAGAACTTACAGTATTTAAAAATATAACACGTTAACCCTTGTATTCAGCAAAAGGCGACACAATAGATAGATATACAAACACATTTGTTCCCGGGCCTCCGGGTCATGTTGACCCAGAGATGACACTAGGGTTAAAGAGTTGGAAATTATAAATTATATGGTTTTCGAAACATATCTTGGATATTGTAATTCTCACTTTATTGGGCCTTTTGAATACAGTCAAAGCGCCGAATAGACACTAACTATTAAAAATTCCAGATTAAAGTATTCGTCTGAAAGTTTAGGTTCTTTAGTTTTGAACTGAGCTCATTTACAAAAAAAGGTACGATTAAGCTTAAAGATTTAAAATGATCAAAGTTTGAAATGTTGGTCGGATGTTGAAGCAGAATTAACAAACAAGGGAGATAAATGAGGATTCAGGCTTCTATGTGCTTCAGATGTCAAGGTTGCGGTAAAAATTATTAGCCTCGTCCCCGAGCTCTGTCGCACGGCCCAACTTATTATTACTACATTGGTGCTTTCACCTTTGCAGTTTAATCATTCCGGCAGTTATTAAACTCTCCCTGCATACTGGGGTCGATATACTGTAGGGATTTACTGAGGGGATTTGCATCCTCCTATCTGCCGGTTCAAATCTCTGTGTCTTCTCAGATCAAATTATCATAACCATCATCGGGCACCGCTATGCCGTGGAAATACATCACCGGAAAAATTGTCGTCAGCATTTCCATGTGCCCCTTTGCCTGAGAAATATGAAATATTGTTATTGTGCATGGAAGTGTGGTGGACCTGTTTGTTATTGAAGGGCAGCGGCGGCAATCTGGAAAAACACAAGTTATATATTCATATAAAGACTCTTTTATTGTGTTTTTTTTTTTTTTTTTTAACCTATGTTGCACCGTTTCAATTGAGTTATGTTGCTACTGAAAAAATAAAACATATGATTTTATATACAAATATACCGATAAAAAAATAAATATTTTCATATAAACAAATACAGATTTCTATAAAAAATGTAATGTTAAGCTATGAGCGACAATGTCGTTCCCTGAAACAGATTGGAAATTGGATGAAGTGCACTGATATTTGTGATTTAAATAGAAGTGTTTTAGTATTTATTAGAGGGTAAATTACTGTTAAAAAACCTACTACTATGTGAGCTCTTAATATTGTTGAATATTCTTCAACATATTTTTTCAGCCAATGATTGAGATGTAGTTTGTCAGTACTCGTTGGGTATATCATCTTAGTTTTTCTTTTGTCTTGGGTTCTCTCCAACCCTGGTCGTCATTGCAAAATATGATATATGATACAAAAGTTGCGTCGTTACAGTCCACTCCAGATATAGATTGACAGAATTCCAAAAAAATCGACTCTGATACGATGCTAATGTTCTTCAACTTGAGTGAGAAGTTATTGTGTACATCATGTCTGAATATATATTTTCTTCTTCTGGTTTTAAGATCTTTTAAGAAAGGTCTTGGTTTCTGCGAAGAAGGTGTTCTGTCTCCGTCATTGAATATTGCAACCTATTTGGTCTCTGAAATCCATGCAAAAGATACAACTGGTTCAAATGCTCACAGTATCACAAAGAACCACAGCTAGTAAACCCGCAGGTTGGTAATGCATTTGAAGCAGGGAGTTAACAGTTTCCATCGCAGTGAGGTAAGTTGTGTGGCTCCTAGTGTTCATCATCTAAAATACATTATAATGTGATATCTGATATACACATCTGTCCTCTAAATAACATACAGGCCTCCAGTGTTCAACACTGTAACATCCACTTCTTTACAAACGTTCTCTGCCAATTACATCCACTCACCTTGAAATCATTCTTATCTTTAGCATATTTAAAATTGCATTTCTGAATGACGTCATGAATATCTTCATTAGGTCTGTTCTGTGAACAACTGCAAGAAATGCTCGTCCATCGCTGGATATGATCTGAACACATAATAATAATTACCGTTATAACGGTATCTGTCAGAGCCATTAAACTAGTATGGAGGTAATTAGATCAAGTTTTTTTTAATGAAGTTCAACATACATGACAGAGTAAAAAACATGACTGTATTCCAACTGTTTCCAACATTGTTGACTCAAGGGGCCCTTTCTACTTAGGCAGCCATATTTAAAAAATAAAACATGTTAAAAAAAAGTTTAAAAAAAACCTCGTCATTTCATGAGCTTCTGAGAAGAAAAAAGGAGCACAATAGGAAATAAAAAAAAAGAAAAAATAAACTTGATAAAAAAAAATGTTGATTCTAAATCATCAAATAATTCGGGCGAGCTTAATTTATCACAGCACATGACTGTGATTGTTTATCTGAAGCTCTTTGTTGCCCCGAGGACTTAAGAGTCTTTATAGAGCTCGGCTAAATTACTAAACACGGAGGCCAAATGAAAGTTTTCTTACGGCCGAGCTTCATCTACTGCGGCAGTATTATATATCCGACTTAATACATCATCAAGGGGGTGAACACTCCATCGCGTGACTAGCTGTGATGCTATAAGACTGAAAGTAAATGAACGTGACGTGGCCGTCTCCCGGACCCTTGATAAACGTGGAGACCTTTTATTATTATTTTTCTTATTTTGGGAGTGTAAGCTGAGAGCAGACAGGGCGGGTCGGCACAATGTCCGGATTGTTCCTCGCCGCACGCACCTCTAGAGCCGAGGCTTCCACCTATAGGAGTTGATGGTTCGCTCTCCCATCCTAAAAGCCTGAATATGGCTAGTGTGGGAAAAGTGTGTTTTTCTGCTCACTGCCTCAGACTGCAAAGGGAACGGGTCAAATCCTCTGCCAGGTGCCCTCGGGCTATTTTTCCTCTCTGAAACACCTCCACACCAAGAGAGCAAAGTCTCTGTCAGGAGGAGGAGGAGGGAGAATACTACTCTGTTTTCACTTTCTGTGTGTGTGTGTGTGTGTGTGTGTGCGTGTGTGTGTGTGTTCAACCCTCTGGGGCAGAAATAATTAAGATCAATATATATGAAAGTTCAAGATGCTTTTTTCTCAAAGTTGGTTCATTTCAAGGTAATTAAAGCGTGATCTTGGTCTCCTGTGAGTCTGTGCAGCCTCATTGACATACAGTATCATTGGCATCAGGCAGATTTACCAGCTGCATCTGCTAATTACTGCTCCTCTCATATCCGCCTGGGTCAGATCCCCTTATAGGTGTTTTCTAACTATATGCTGGAGTGAGCCTTGTGTTCTTGGGCTGTGGAATAGGTCAAGATATTACATATAATTAAACAGATGGACTTTATAAAACTTTTTTTTTGAATAGTTTCTCCTCACAATTGTGAATGTTTATTTTTTTTATATTTGGTGATATGTTTTTACATGTCATGTGGTTCTTTCAATCTTACCGAGCACTTTTAATATCTCAAGATATTTGTATATTTTGGATATTCATATCTCGAGTCATAGTACCTTGAAGATATAAGTATCTTGTGATATTTGTATCTTGAGATTTTAGTATCTTGAGATATGTATGTCTTATGATTTTAGTACCTTGAAATATTCATATCTGAAGATATCAGTATTTCAATGTATTATTCCCTTGAAATATTCGTACCTTAAGATATAAATATTTCGTGATATTTGTATTTTGAGGTATTAGTATCTTGAGATATCCGTATCTTGTGGTTTTAGTATATTGTGATATTTGTACCTTGAAATATCCATACCTTAAGATATTACTAGCTTGCGATATTTTTATCTTGAAATATTAGTATCTTGAGATATCAGTATCTTAGTTCTTCATATCTTATGGTTTTGTAGCTTGAAATATTAATATCTTAAGATATCAGTATTTCAAGGTATTAGTATTTTGAGATATTAGTATTGTGTGATATTAGTATATTTAGATATTTGTACCTTGAAATATCCATACCCTAAGATATTACTATCTTGTGATATTTGTATCTTGAAAAATTAGTATCTTGAGATATCAGTATCTTAGTTATTCATACCTTATGGTTTTAGTACCGTGAAATATTAATATCTCAATATATAGGTATTGGTATCTTAAGATATTTGTATATCGGAGTTATTAGTCTCTTGTGATATTCATATCTTGAGATACTAGTACCTTGCAGTATTAGTGTCTCAAGATATCAATATCCCAAGATATTAATATCCGGTGATATTAGTATCTTGAGGTATAAGTATCTTGAGATATTACTATCTTGAGACATTAGTAGTGATGGGCTGACAAAGCTTCATGAAAGTTTTAAACAAAGGAAAATAGTGCAGATACCACCATCTAGTGGACTCTACAATATTGGCACTGCTTCATGAAGCTTCATCAGGCCATCACTAGATATTAGTATCTTGTGATATTGATATGTCAAGATATTAGTGCCTTGCAGTATTCGTGTCTCGTGACATTCAGATCCCGAGATATTAGTATCTGGAAATATTAGTATCTTGAGGTATCAGTATCGTTAGATATTAGTAGCTTTAGATATTAATAGCTGGATATATTAGTTTCTTTAAGTATAAGTATTCTGAGATATGAGTATTTTGTGATTTTCATCTCACAGAGAAACGAATGTTTCAACACGAACTGTCCTCAACCCAACGTACTTAAACAGTGAACAATACAGTTCTTTAGTATAGCCCTCTAGTGGCTGAGCCACCAACTACAGTTATGACCATGAACTACATGAAAGAAAGACTTTTGAAAACTTGGTCACGAAACACAAAATGAATTAAAGTTTATCTTTGAGGCTCCATAGAATTGTTTTATATAAATTAAGATTTTTTTTTCTCTGAAAAAGGTCATATAGAAAGTCAGTGTCACTGTTGCATAATGCGGCCAAAACCCTGCACTCCACCCGTCCGACCAACCCTAAAGGTCACCTTCATGATTCGGTTATTTTCTGTTGAACAACAGCCTCACTACACTTGGGAAAGACAAGTGGGAAAATGGAATAATGTGAATACAATCTTGTGAGTTAAACGCTGCCCGTCTTGGAATTCTGTGCAGCTGCTTCGTCGACTCCTCGTTGGCAGTGACGTTGGGTACGTGTGGACGACAGATCGAGCACGTGCGAATACCACTAAACTTTCGACTTACACACTTTTGTTTTCCAATGAAGTGTATCAGGTCCTGGTCATGCAGAGTGACTTAGAGGAAGCAAGTTAAAGACAGAGACAATGGTCCTCTGTGCTGATGGTAAGACCTCAGAGTCCTGCTTAATGCTCTGATTATGTTCTGTTAAACCACAGTTATGTTGCACTCAACAAGAGTCTTAACTGGCCCTAACTGGCCCCCTGAGGACACGGCAAGTCCAGTTTTTATCTTCATTCTCCACTTTTGTTTGATTAAGATTCCATTAAGATAATTTAACCACATCATAAATGGACACATTTCTTGTAACTCATTTTGTTTATGACTAAACAGAAACTTAAAATATATGTTCTATTTTCTCACCCAGCACTTTAATAAGACTCACCCGGATCACTGTGCCCGGCTGTGTCCTCTGCACGCCTGCTCCGGGATTAAGCAGAGCTGGAACAGCTCGGCTTCACTGGGTGCCACCTAATTTACAGCTGCAGTCCACGTCTCCTATTGTGGGCATGATGTGAGCCCAGGATGCCTGTGGAGGTCTTAGCATTGTGATAAATTTGGAAACAATACTCGTTCCAGGGCAGATATGTGGATGATTCATTGCAAATGTTCTAAACCTTCTTGTTGTGTTGGATCTTATAAATAAATCTGAGGACAATTGGATGACCTTCTATGAACCACAAAGGCAACTCACACTCTGTACTAACTGTTCTGAATAGATTGATTTTACTCTATAACAATCAGCCCTTATTTAACCTCTTCTATATAAATTAAACTACTGTAAAAATTCAACAATTTAATCGCATTTATTGATTAAAACTGGATCCAAAATGTTGTGTTAAGATATTTATTACAGAGTAATCAAGATACAGCAGTTCACAATGGTTTACGATATATTTTGGCTTGACTGGCTATTTAGTAAAGGTTAGAAGATACAACCTGAATCTGGTTCTGGTCTGATGATGGTTCTTACTGTTGAAGAAGGAAACAGATGCTGCACCTAAACTTGGCAGCAATGAACCGCTTGGAACAAGGTGAATAAAGTACATATCCTAAACTTTCAGTGCAATGTCTGGACCTGTTTTTTTATTATTATTATTTTTATCCAGTCAAGTTACTGCTGTGTTACATGCACTCTTTAGAAAAAAAAATCGATTTAATGTATTTAATTTAAATTTCTATGTACCATCCCCCTGTATTTACATCTTGGACACCAGTGCCTTCTAGACAGATGCTGCCTGCATGTTTTCATTTTGTACTTGTTGTTTTTATGGCTTGTATTGTGTTGCACTCTATAGCACAGAAATTAAGCTAAATGTAATTTATTGTTTTGGATCTATGCCCCCAGTTTTGGCAATTTCAGAGACACTTTTTATGACATCAGTCAAAGGGGCCACCAGCAACTCTAACCACACAGTTTGGTAATAATTATTCTCTCTTTTTGATATTATGAACAACTGTTCTAATGAAACATCACCTCATTTTTAAACTGATGCCGCCATCTACTGACCTCTAAACAACATGACACTGCTTCATGAAGCTTCATCATGTTTATTTTTATCTGTGGTGCTATTGACAAACCCTTTCCAGTTCAAATTTCATACTATAAATGTATAGTATGAAATTCAGGACATTTCTAGATCTGAAAATGTAATGTAAACCCTATTAAAGTTTTTTTATATTTATAATTGGCAGCACAGTTTGACAAGTGGTGGTTCAGTGATGACTCACTCACTTTTATTTGGTTCTAAAGCCACTGACAGAGTTTTAGGGGGAAGATATTTAACGTGACCAAACCGCAAAATTCCCTTCTACCTTAAGTGAAAATCACTTATTTATTGTACATAAATGATGCTGGATTTTTATAGACAGGGCAAACAATCCTGAATATATAATTTGTTGTAATGAAAAGTGAGAATTGTGGAAATATCTAATAAATATCTGCTGCAGGTTTAATAGTGTGCCAAAGTAAAGAAATATAATTCCCTGCAGCTTTACTGAGGATTCACTTAAGTCTTCTGAGGCTAAGGTTATATTGAGGGCAGCTTTGACCACGTTTGGTGATACTTTAGCGATACATTCAAACGGATATAAAAGGGTTTGATTCATTAACACACTGGCAGAGGAAAGCAGGTACAAGAGTGAAGAGGAATATGTGACTGAATATTAACTGATCGAGTGATGAAAGTTTGTTTGAACTCATAAAACAACTGTTTTATTTATCCGGGAGCGCTCCACCTCGGAGATCCAGCTGCTCCGAGTACAGAAGGATTTGTGAACTGGCTCTAAGGCAAGTTCCCAAACTCTTATTAAACTTCCTGTTTTTACCAACTGCACATCCTCTTAAACTCACACAGGCAGGGGGATCTGAAACGGTGACATTAAAGTGAATTTTAAAGCCAGTGATATGGTCAGATTCATTCCAAAATACTGTTGAAAAAAAGAAAATAGAATGATCAAGTATGATTTAGTATCAGTTAAGAATTTATTTCACTTTTAAAACTGACCAAATCATTTAAAAATGTCATATATATATAAACTGAAGCTTAATAATAGAAAAAAGCATAAAAATGTAACGATGACCTGTTTGACGAATTTGTTGAATGTGTTTGTTTGAGTATCTCAAGTATTTAATACTTCAGAACACACAAATAAAAATTGCCTGATACATTAAAATATTTGTTTTTCTGAACAAAGTTCTTTCGAAAATAGTTAAAAACCCATTCTTGCGTTGAAGATAAATGTTAAAAATGCTAATATTTGTTCTAAATGTTTTATAAATTGATAGTCAATCCTTTATCTATGAGGTATTTTTATTTGTATTATTATTATTACATGCCTACAGTCCTCGCCGGCATAACATAAAGCCACTAAATCATCGTTGAGACTTCAAGGTGAAAAGACGCAACAAGGAGTCACATAAATGTGTCAAGCTGCACAAAAGTCTCTTCATCTCCACTGTTACTCATTATTTTCTATTTTCCAATAAAATAGACTATTTCGACCATAAAGAAGCACAATCAGAGCTCAAATCCCCTCTCCATCACAGCAGGCGCGCGCTGTATTAAAACAAAATAAAGCAAAGGTAAGTAAAAGTAAATGGCTTTTCCTATTGCATGTTATTGCCTCACAGAGTGGAGCTGATGGTTATTGATCGGCCTCATCCTCGACCATTACACTCGCGATGGCAATCACACCAACCCGTTAGCTTCTGGGTAAACAAGCGCTGCCTCCTCCTGTGAAAGAGTGAGATTGAGAGAAGCTTGAAAAAACATTTCTCTTGCACTCCCCAGTGCGACTGATGGGACAATTGAAACCCCCCCCACCACCCCCGCAGTATATGTCATTCATGGAAGACCTAAACACGATTGTCTGTCAGATTGCTCTGCTGTGTTTGAGCAGAATTGTGCTCTGGGGTTTAAAGAGACGTTTACGGGAACAAACACTGAGGTAGAATTCAGAAAAGGGGGCAAAAGGTTTTATTGATATTACAGCCGTAGATCAAATCTATTTCTCTTCAGTAAATTAGATGTTTGAATCCACATGAGCATGTTTTCACAGACACTGGACTCACTTCTACTTCTTTAAAAAGCGCATTAAAAATACCTTTTAAAATATAATGAATACAAATATATGAAGCTTCAATGTTTTCGTTTGGGTTTTATTATCTTTATCAAGTATTTTACGGATGGCGATGAAAAATATTCGTAGGGGGAAAAAAAAATGTCCAAAACCTTCTTGATCTTCAGTTCATCATCCATGACAGTGTTTTATCACATATATTTTTACTTTCTTGCTTCAACCTGATCGTGATCTCTCTAAATTGGACACCACTTATCATTGAAAAATCGAAAACATAAGGCAAGCTCAAATATTTCACCAATAGGTATTCACAAATGTCTTATAATAAACGTTTTCTTTTACAATTTACAATTAATCCGTGGTTGTTTTACAGCTATTTTAATGTAATGTTCTTTTAACGATTTCCGATTCCCCACCAGAGAGAGGTTTATGGATGTAACTATTGAATCAAAATAGATAAATAAGTATATAAACACAAGTTTGTGTTTGTGTAATGTGTACATCAAAATTAAATAAGAAACTATTAAAGCCCCAATATGTTGGATCTAAAATATAATTTCTGGCTTCCTCTATTGTTGGAACATTGTACCTACAAACCAACTAAAACTTCTTTGTATTATCATTACTGCTAATAATAACAATCTTATGAGCATTCATTTAGTCGTTTCTAGATTTATAGCTGTATAAAAAAACAGAGGAACTGACTATACAGTCCAGAGGTGGAGACTTCCGGGATTGATGACACACAGTGACAAACTGTGATCCTCGACCAATCACAGGAGAGTGATTGTGGTTATGGTAAACAAGATTTAATATCATGAAAAATTAAGCATTTTCAGTGGGCGGGGCTTCAACACATTTTCTAATGTTAATATCTTTATTAAAAGAGAGTTTTCTACAAGCAAACAAATACTGATGAGTATAAGGCCAGGATTTATTAAATACACTTAAAATTACAAAATAGTGGCCCTTTAAATTAAAAAAACCAACAACAATAAAACACGTTGTCTAAACTTTAGGCATTGAAAAACACAAATTGTTCAGATTTCCTGCTTTACTTTCCAGTCCTCTGTCGAGAGTTGAGTCAGGCGTGGATCTGGAGCTGGGAAATGCCATTCCAAACTCATTTGCTCGCTCTTGCGCTGGCCATCAGCCCATCATGTCCTGACCTTGAGAAAATAGATAGAAAGGGGAAGAACTGAGTAGCAATTTTCTTTAGAGGAGCGCTGACAAACAATATGTTGCTTTTTTATCTATATTTAAACTGAGTACTCCACTTGCTTGTGGTGAAAGTTGAAATACAGTCAAGTTATGAATTATCTACATCACTTAAATTATAAAGGAAAATATATATATATATATATATATTTATATTTATATATATATCAAATCATCTCTATGATTTTGTCTTCTTTTAGAATTGAGTCTGTTCTTTACGCTGCCGTCTCCAAAGACTCACCATTCATTTTGTTTTTGCTATTCAATTGCTGTGTTACTGCATATTGATAAGCAATGTTCGGAAGAAAAAAAAATGGTTACACTTAAGTCTATAAAATTGCGTTTATAAAATAAAACTATCAAGGTGTCATCTAGTCAAGGGAACAGTTTATTAAAATATGTGTTTAATTATTAACTCTTGGTAATGACTTGAGGATGTAAATCTTATTTATTTATTTTTTTCGTAGAAATGTGACATATCTCAGCATTTACTAACATTATATAACACGTATTCTGGCTTCATATCTTACAACCTGTTACAACAAACTCTAATGAATATATCTGATTATATCACCTACATTGTTTTATTCTTTAAATGTGAAAGATCATGAATACGTTGTTGGCTGGAACGTTCTCATGGAAATCGACAAGATTTTTGACCCTCTTGTTAAAGGTCATTAAGAATCACACGGACTCATAATTATTCATCTCATCTTCCAGCCAGGAAACAAAGTGGATGGATTCTGTAACATGAAGGCGTCATTAAGAGTCAAATCCAATGCAAATGACTTGTAGAACTGAAATGTCAAGTAAAACATGCGGTCGCCTGGCCTGTGGCTGCCCAGAGGAGTCCGTTAAAGTCATTTGGTAGATGCAGAGTCTCACTAATCCTTTTCATTTCCTCATAGTCTCACAGGTTACAGGAATAACTAGGGTGGGGGAGGGTGGGAGACGCAGAGGAGAGATGAGATGTCTGGGTATCAGGTTGGTCTCCACCTCTCGCTGCCTCGACAGTAAGACTTTGATTGGTTACTTAAAGAAATAAAGCAAATAAAAACAAATATAAACTTGCATTTATGGAACACCCCTGAATGAAACGTACGTGATGGTTTCAAACGCCAGAAGTTTGGAAGGTATTTACGCAATAATGCATAATGTATTTTGCTTATTTGTTTGCGAGAGCATCACAATGCCACATACAGGCCTGGCATGGTACTACATTAGTTCCATTTTCTCCAGAGAGTGGAGGTTTTATTGCTCATGTCACTTAAAGTGATTGTTCACTCAAAATTAAAACTTCACTCATTTTCTACTCACCCTCACATCGACTGGAATCATTTTACCCGGAGTACTTCCTGTCAGGATAGGCCAATGGCTTAGTAGTGTCTGCCTTAAACAAGCTTAGAATATAGACTTATTTTATTTTCTCCTGAACAATTCCTCTTGTTTAGTCTTCAATACAAGATGGACGTTACAGACGAGCACCACAGAGGTAGATGTTTTTATGTGAGTCTTTTTGGATGAAGATGAAGACAAAGACACCTGAGCTCCAGTGGCTATGTTAAAATGAACATACATTTAACCTAAAAAGGAACAGATTACTCTGAAAATAATACCAACCCTTAGTCGACATGAGGGTGAGTAGAAAATGAGTGAAGTTTGAATTTGGGGTCAATATACCCTTTAAGTTTTAACCTTTTCCACACTTCAGGTAACCTTGCACGTAATACAAAAAATATTAGACATTTGTTTTAATTCGTTTTTAGGCAATCAATAAGGTACTAACATGAACAATTATTTTTATAATATTCATACATTTATGCTGGACATAGTTTAAGACTCAGTTTTTTATCAAACCATTGTTCCACAGAGTTTCTAAAATCAATTACTAAGCTACTGAATCGAGCAAAATAACAGTAATTAAAACATCTAAAACAGAACAAACAACAATATACAATATGATTTATTTATTGCTATGATTCTACTAGAGAATTGATCAATGCTTCCTCCAGCTTTTTCTACTGAAATTCACCAAAACGTGTTGCACACACACACACTGCCTAAAACTGGCCCAGGTTATACGGGTGGTGATAAAAACATCCTCCAGTAAATTCAAGAGACTTAATCATTACTGCTGAAAGAAGACAAAGCTGAGTTAAAGGAAATCTGGATGGATGTTATGCATGGTTACTGAGTTTTCCTTTGTTTTTGATCAAGATATATTTTTAAATTTCTTTTTTCTCAGACAAATCTGGATACATTAAAATGAATAAAAACATGGAACGCACAATAAGGCGCTTGAATAAATCTCTGATAAAAGTTGCACACAAAATGATACAGAAGCTCATCAAAGATAAGAAGCGATTGTTGACAAGAGAAACTTATTTATGGACTTTGCTTCGAGTGTATCGACTCCTGTAAGAAGGTCCAGCACTGTAGTAGCGGCAGCAATGAAGGCTATTAAAAGGAATAGATGGAGGAGATAGATGGATGTGTTTCAGTTCATCGCCTACATGTTATGGTCTAGTGATTTTATTTCCTGATTTACTGCTTCCTCGCTATAAAATGCTGTTTCTCAAACAGCCAGTCATCCCATGAGTTATGGTTTCAGTTCATAGAAAGCACTTTTGATGTAGAATTATGTAGCGTAATTGTCATTGTGATGGTTTTCTATAAACATGCAGGGCTTGTTTTTCATCGGGGAAAATTCCCAAGTGGCTCTGGTCATGAATTTGATTAGTAATGGCACATCTGTCATGTGACTGTCACATCAGGATGGATTCATTTCAATTTCTAGATTTTCTCCCCAATCGAAAATTAATGGAATATACTCTCAGGTTGTTAATGATTTACACATACACTGTGTGAATGCCAGGGACCAACACAGGGACATACTAGAACATTTACCTTTCACTGTCAATGCCTCCATCTCTTTGACACATGGCCATCAATTTTTGCTGAGTTTCACACTGGATTGCCTGTACGGTCGATCCGATCCATCCATGCGGCCGCCCCGGTGCGCGGTCCCCCTCCTCCAACTCTCCACAGCGAGGGCCCGGGGGAGTGCTTGTGTTTGCTCCCGGTGACGGTCTGAGGCCAGTTGTTAATTTATCACAGAGATAAAATGGCCACTTGAGTTGTAGTGCTCATGTATGACATCCCATGGATGCTACGATGCACAGCGGGGGATAAGACTTTCATTTGTGCGACAATAAAGAAGCTCTTGTTAAACGTTATCGCGGCTAACATCCGTCACACACACAAGCACCCGATTATTTGGGCTGATTTATTAAAGAGAAGAGAGCAAAAAATGTGCTTATTGCTCCTCATAAACTGACGTTTTGTCAGAGAGGATTTAGTTTCCACGAAACTTCTGTTGTGTTTTGTATCAATGAAAACTGTTCCCTTATTAATATGGCAATGTTACTAATGTCTTTTCTCAGGACAAATATAATAAATAGTGCTTTGAGGTAAAAGAGAAAGAAAGAAAGAAAGAAAGAAGATTAAAATAATGCAGTGGAAAACAGAAAGACAAAATTCTAAAATGAAGGATGTCTAATATGTGTAATAGTTTCATGGCTAGTTATTTTTGGAAATGTGTCCTTCTTCAATGTATTTAAACTTTTAAATATAAATCGTTATGTAAATACAAATATAAACTATAGAATAAAAAACATTACTTAAAAGTCAGAAACCTTTCTACATCATCTTACTTGGACCCCATTAGGGCCACATAGTACAAATAAAGCAAGTGGGTTTCTTTTAAAAAACTTAATAGCAAACAAGAGGAAGCTGTGTGTTTTGATCTAGATTAGGTCACAGGAGTGTGACGCTTACAAAATAATTGAGGTGAATAAACAATAATCATAAAATCAGATTTATTTGATTTGTATCACATTTGTCATTAAAAGCACAATATTTATGGAATAATAGAATGTGTATATCATCTAATAAACATGTTTTATTTGGCATTCTAGTAAGAAATAGTCACAAAATAATGAATTGCAATATTTTCTCTGAGCTGATTAATGAATGTTGGCTGCAAAAATAATATATTTTCAATCGTTTCTTCCAGAACTTGGAAAATCCTCTGTTGAAAGATAAATGTGAGTTTCCTATAGTGAAGAAGCAGCAGCGACACAGATCTGGAAAATAAAAAAAAAGTTGTTAAACTTCCTGGTGCCATGTCCATCATTCCACGATTTCCAGGAGAAAGTTTACAGCTGTGATCTGACATTACAGAGCTGTCCATCATCTTCGGCAGTATCGGAATGCATGGACTGGGCGCTGCCACCTCGCTCCGTTTCTTAAGTGTTCCGTCTTCAGGGAGCCATTAAATTTCTCAGCTGTCAAATCACAGCCAGAAAAGTCATCCGTCTTCCCCGCTGCAGTTTGGAAATTAGAAGTAGAGACGGAAACCTTACTCTGTATTGTGATCTTCTGACAGCGAAGGGCACAGACTTAAATTGGGGAATTCAAACCATTAATGTTTCTGGCACACGTCCATGTTATCACTTGTTAGGCCGTGGTATATCGAATGCTGAGATCTTATTAGACGTGTTGAGTGATGTGAGTCATCGATTGTATGTGCTGAGTTGGCATCTTTTTACTGCAGCTTTGTTAGCGCTCACACTGGAGCATCATCTCTTGACACATATGGTAGCAACCCACCAAGTTTCTGTTGTTTTTTTTGTTTCTAAATAAAAAACTGGTTATATTTTAGCAATATATTTCTTAAAATGGTTTGACTCAAAATATAATGTGTGTAAGTTTACTTGTTTTTTTGTTTTTTTTACTGGATAATATCAAATAATTGAAGTTAAAAAGAGAGACATTTTAAATGAAACAAAAATAATAATAAGATAAATTAAAGAATTTCATATTTTTCTATTGGTCAAGATGATGTTGAATCCATCATTTATTCCATCCATAATGGAAAGGTTTCACAAAATTCTGTTGAAGAAGCCAAAAAGAAAAAGCGGAAACAATCCAAATATATAATTAATTTCTCTGCGTTTCTGCCATCTAGCATCACTTCAGATGAAGTCATTACTTTCTAATCTGTAATTTCAATGAAATGGATTCCATCACTCCCTAAACAAACCCTGATCTGTCAAACCTGTCGGCCATCCCGCGTTCCAGCCTTCACCCTGACCTTTTCCTGTTCTTGAGGTAATAGAAGCTCGGATGTCAGATGCTAAATACGTTTTTAATTATCACTCTGATCCTCACGGCAAATAACAGTTCCGATCAATAAAGGCTACTGGGAAATATTCCACTGTGAATGCATCCCGGGGATTATCTCCATCCTTGTCATCGCCCAAATTCAAATTATTGCTGATGATGAGGAGGGACGACACCAGTGAGGCAGCGATGTGAGAAATATAAAATAGCCATCATCATCATCATCACTCACCGATCCAGAGGAAAACATCTCCACCTTGTTGTTATTTGGAAATAAACATTATCTGATGTATGGCTATGAGGTAGTGGTGGGTATCTTTACCATTTATTCTATTCCTTATCAATCACTTTGCTATTTTATATTTATATTAATTTATATAAAAATATGGTTAAAGTAATATTGTATTTTGGGGTTGTAGATATTGAATTTTACCCCATCTGGTGGTTGTTAGAAACCACTTATAAAGCTATATGAAACAAGTTAATATGGTTAATAATCATGTATGGACACGTCTCATCATCATCCAAGTAGTACAAGTGTCAATCGATTGTAGTTAATTATGAAAAATCCAGTGTTTTATCATTTCATTCCATAGTAACTCAACTCAACTCTATTTACAGAGCACTTTAAAACAATCACAGTTGACACAAAGTGCTGTACAATGACATACATATACATATATCACCTAAAATAATAACAATAAAAGCAAATAAAACAGTTAAAAACAGGCACTAAGAACAACTACAGTATCATGTAACTTAAGTCACACATTATATTAACTGTATTATAAGTGAACGTAGTATCAAGACTCACATAGTTCTAATGATGTTAGTATAGGATGACAAAGAATAGAAGAGATTCAAATATGTATTAATTTTCATAAAACGGTGTTCCATATCAAAACTTGTATTATTTATAAAGACTAAAATTTTTTTCAACTTTATCTAAAAGTCTGCAAATTAAAGTACTCAATAATAAACTTGTTGCCTCACATGTATTTTACTAATTACTATTTTACTATTCTCATGAGTGCATTATTTATCACAGAACCTTCATAGAAAGCTTTTCCAGGTTGTTGGTTTAAAACATAAGAAAAGTCGATATAACTGAATGTGACTAAAATCCTGCTTTTTTTGTTGGTACTTTCAAAGGACAATTCTGTTGTGGCAGGATCTAAGATAAAAGTTGGGTTCAAGTGTGTATCGAACAAAATAAAATAAAAAAACTTTTCTACTATAAATCAAACAAAATATACATTTTATCCAGAAAACTGTCATGGTTGAACTGGTCCTTTTACTATTTACCCTCCGGCTATTGTTGATAAAGTCTCAAGAATCTCCACAGGACAAAACTAACATTTAGGCTTTTTTTCATCAAACGCCGACCTCTCTCCGACCTTTTACCTCAGTGACAAGAGACTGAGTCAACGGCACTGATGTTAAGAAGGTTTATAAAAGTTGCATGTGCAGCCAGTGTTTCCTTTGCTAATGAAGTCCAGCTCAAGAAAACAAACTGCCTTTAGATGCAGCTTATGACTTGCGACTTGTGTGAGGTTGACACTCAGGTTCACCCGAAAGGACACATTCCAGCAAACATGCCGGTGACTTAATAAGCTGTATGTGGCTTTAATAAAGTCCAAGAACACTTACTCAACTGTGAACAATCAACTTCTGCTATACTATTGAACTGGAGGATTGACTTTCTATTGAGCAGCTGATTTTTTATTTTGTTTAATAACAGCTAACATGTTGTTTATATATATTTATTTACTTAATTGATGGTCATTAATCTGAAATCTATAATTGTGCCAATAACTTATATTTGATCAAATATTTTTTTAAACTAAGTTATTTTTTTGAGCTTTTATTAGAACTAATAAACATAATCTAACCAAAATGTTTTGGTTGACAAATTGGTCTATAAAAATGTTGTAAATGTAATCAGATGACAACATGTTTTTTTTTTTATATTTCTTATTAAATAAAGAACACAAAGAGTGACAATGTTTTGTCTTGTTGCTTTTGTGCAAATAAGATCAAATAAATACCAACTTGTAACTGAACAAATGAATGTGTATATTTTCCCATGACCTCTTTAACAGTAAAGCCAATGGTTACTTTTAGTGTTGCGGTATTCAGTGTAATAATATATATGAGTTGTAACCTCGCGTGCTTCGACGTCCCAGACAAACCTTGTAATCCCAGCAAAGAGGGAAACAGAAAACTGCTTTCTAATCCATTAATTTCTTCATTCCGACTGTGCCCACTGGCATGTCTCGTCTACCGAATCTCTTACCTCCAACCGAGCTTTGGGAAAAGGAGATGTTGACCTTCACATAAGAATCCGACAAGCAGCCCAGACTCGAAAGTTCATCACAAGGCTCTTCTGTCCGTGTGAGCAAGTACAGGTGTAGAATATTTCTTAGAACTAGATGAGCATGAATAAGGTTCTGAGAACCTCATCATACACAGAGAAGCAGCTTTAGTTGTTGACAAAGAAGAAGCAAGGCCTCAAATCCCAGTGCGACACTTAGCTTGAAAAATACTGAAATATCTTTTGATTAAATAACTGCTTGTTGTATACTGTGTTTAAAATTTGTCGTTAAAATCAAATTGTCTAATGAAACTTTTAATCTATGTCAAAATTGTGTCACCTAAAGGGGCCCCTGCACCAGCTGAAAACACATGAAATAAATGTTAAAAGAAATATCAACAAATAAATTTAGAACTATATTAAATGGGAACAGGTAAAATAAGGTATCAGACTTGAAGGTTGCTGTTCAATAAAAACAAAGAAATGTCAACCAATAATAAATTCAGAAATGTTTGAATGAAATCAAATGAAATTGACAAGTTTTTGCAACCTTTACCATTTTGCTCTGCATAATGTCTCGAAGTTGTGTCAAACATAAACAAACATAAGGTGACGAGAATCAAAAAGTTCAACCACTGCTCCTCCACTTTGAGAAAAGTCAGATAATATTGTTCTTTCACCCCTTTACGAAGTCTCCTGGATGCCTTTTTTGGGAGGAATACTGGGTCAGACCCAACAAACCTTGTAGAGAATATCTCTCAAGCCTGATCTCTTTCTAGAAGAGATGGAAGAGGTTTGAGGAGAGGACAAAGTCTGGGCCTCTTTTCAACAAGTTGCTGCCCTGGTGACCTGACTTTCGATAGTAAAATAATTAATTTAAATTCCAGTTAAGAAAATGGTTCCAAACACATTATAGAACGCAAGTATATAATAATAATAGTAATAATAATAGGTGAGATAATTTTACATGGAAATATGTTTTAAAATTGTTATAAATGAATTGGTAAAAGGTATTTAGTACATTTGTAAAAATAAGCATCAACATTGTGTCATTAAAAAAAAAACACACAGCAATTGAATATAATACATTTCTTGAAGCTCATACATTTTGAAAATACAAGAAAAAAAAATGCATTTCTGTGCTGAAACCTGAGTTTTGCGTGTTGTGGTTTGCTTGAACCCACGTCCTTCCTTGACTTGAATCACTTGGTCAACATCAAACAAGAAAACATCTGTATCTGACTAGAGGAATAAGGGCAGGTGGTCACTAAAGGTCCTCATTTCACCAGTTTCGGAGGAGTGGTAGAGGAGGGTTACAGGCAGTAGAGCAGCGTTCACCACACGCCTCAATCATCAGTCAAGTCATTTCCTGTTCCGGATTAGAAATGTAGTACAGCAATGAATCTCACTTCACTTCATTTGTTGTCCCACAGAGCAGCGCAATTCTGAAATGGACACGGCATAATATCCAAATATTTTATTCAGTACTAATATACAACATCACATTTTTTTAATTGTTTTTCCGATTATAACATTTTAGATTTTATAGAATTTAAAGAAAAGTCTTCAGGCTTCAGTTACTGAATGAGATTTCTGAGGTTCGGAACTGAAGGATTCTTCTATGTCACAGTTTATACATTAAATATGACTTTTGTCATGGATTCTCAAAGGCAGAGGGAGGGGAGACCTGCCACGAACAGTGTGTTTGTGATAGTGTGAGTGTGGGTTTCAATATGTGTGTGTGCATTTGTGTGTGTGTGTGCATGTAACCTCAACCATGGCCAAGTCATCCTGCAGAAGATTGCTGGCAGGCCTGAGGTCAAGGTTCAGGCCTCAGTGGGAATTGTCCCTTTAAAAGGTTATCTGAGCTTCGGTTCGGTGCGATGATGTGATTTCAGTTTGTAATTGTCTATGATTGAAATAATATATAATATCAAACAGGCAGTGAAGGTCATCTTTTTCCCATGGTCCAACTACTGTGTCACCTCTTCCATTGTTAAAAAACAGTATTGGAATAACCCTTTAAACTGAATCCAATATTTAAATAATCTATGGCCTAAACATGCAATTTAAAAATGTGTATCATTAATGACCTGCCTGTAGAAAGTGCTCTTAAAATTAGAAATTTCTTAATACACTGTTATTATGCAAAAACCTTGGTCTGTTGAGTTGATCAAAAATCCAACTTTCAATGTAGTAATTAGATCAAATCTAACATTGTCTTTTTTCTTGTTAATAGAAAAGTAGTGCAGTCAACATCATTTTCTTTGAGAATCCAATATAAGAAATAAAAAAAGTTTCTTAAGCAGCAGCCTTCGATATGAAGTGCACAACAGTTTAAGTGCCCTAATGTAAATTGATTCATTGCTGTGATAAAATACTGAATCAGTGGGATTAAAACTTGAATATACATTATATATAAATCAGACAGCAACAGTGCCCCAAAAGATCAACTACACCTGGTTCAGGATGGGTATTGAAACAATAATTGCACTGGTTCTGACATCAACGGTTATAATAAGACCCAAAAGAAACTTATATATTTGTGCTTTGTTTAAATGTTTTTTGTATTTAATTTTTTCCTAATGAAAATAAAAGACATACATCAGAATCAGAGATTTGTGGCTGTATTTTTCACTCCAGTTCTATCAGCTATGTGTCTGAAAGGATGAAAGAATCGCAGAGAGAGAAAGACAACATGCTAAAAGGATAAAGTAAAACTAGCATTGCAGCAAAGACGCTACATACTGATACTGTAAATTTCATCTCTTTTATCTGAAATGTAAATATACTCATGACAGGGCATTATGTGTTCAGTTTGTCTTCAGCTTTGAAAATCCTCCTCCTCAATCATTTCAATGAAAAAAGAAATGTCCTTGTTCCTTTCTTCCTCCCTCTTGTCTGTTTGTTGGTTATTCCTGATTAAAGCGGATCTCCATCTGCCTGCGCCGAGCTCGTAAGCCCGCTCAGATCTCCGCTTCTTGTTGGGCGAAAGCTCCGATAAATCCTGCAGGCCTAATGTTTATCCGATGTGAAAATAATTACTGAAAAGTGTTTTTCTTAATCCGGATAATTAGAGTCCCGAAAAGATCAGTGTCACTGTATATCGAAGGGGCCTGGCGATTGACTTCCTGGTCGCTATAAGTTTCAGGTGAAGATGGGAGCGGATAAAGGTTAGATTAGGCCTAATCCAGAGCAGCAGTAGCCCTTAATCTGTTATGATACAAGGATGATCACTTAAAAAGGTCTGGATCCAGGGCTCTGAATCCTGGTCGGGCGGGAGAAGGCTCGACTGGGACATTGTCTTAAAACCTACTAAGCGGCGCAGTGGCACTAACAGCTGTGGACAAGCACGGTCAGAGACATCTCAATATCATCCAGGGTTTCCTCATTTAGGCACGCTGGAATTACCTGTTGTCAACCAATAATCTGGAGATCAACAGTCTGTGATTCTGACTTAACTGTGGCGCAACAGGGATCAGCAAAATGAAGCCCAAATGTGAAACGAATGATCCTGTCAGAGCTCCAGTAAGACACCCTGATAGTGACCCGCTGATACGGAAATTCTGTGATTCGCCCGCCGAATATTACTATGAACGAGTGTCGGATTAGGACGGAATCCTGCTAAATTAGCTCTACAAAGATGGCAGGCTGGCAGCGTTTTCAGATGCAAATGCCAGAGAAAATTAAAACGAGCCATGTGATTGTCGAAAGCATAATAACAGTGTCATTATCATAGACTCTAGTTATGGGCTCATAATCATTTTAGAGCTATTAATGCACATTATATACATAAGAAGTCTTCAGTCACAATGCAAACACAAACACAAAAAACACACATTCATTACACACAAATGTAAATAGTTTCATCCAATTTTAAATATTTATATTTTTTACACTTCATATATTCTGTACAACAAACTTTACAGCCGGGAAATAATAAATGTGTACTTAAACTCAGGTTAGCCAATATTTCTACACCAAACCGTTTATTAACGCTTCAGAAATCCAGGCAGAGGTAAGTACAAGGCTATTACACTAATAAGAGCCGATGAATTCCCTCGACTGAGCGTAGTTCCCACATCTTTTATTGATACGTAAATAATAGCATATTGAATCTCCAGTGATGGGCATCATTTTCACACGTAGTCAAGTGTCACCAGTAATTACTTGCATATTTACTGAGCTGTTTTATATGATAATAAGCAGATGGAATCAATTTACGCATATGTTTATTGACATTTTTTACCAGCTTATTGATCGGCACAGGAATAACCGGACCGAGTCGCCCTAAAAGTGCTTCATTATCTAAATGAAGGTGTTTCAACAACGTGTCTGGTCAAATACCATTTTGTTTTGCTACTTATTTTGGCCTCACCCAACTGCACAAATAGTTTCCTGCTATTGATCATTGGTACATATGCTGTTGATGACATTCAGATCACTGTTGGTGCAAATTGATTCATTCTAGTTTTACCTAATCCTCCAATTTATATTCAGTATTGTATGATGAGAAAAGCACCATTCAGATGATAGATAAGTCAATAACAGCATCAGCAACTATCATGTGAGACTGAGATGACCTAAAGAATAATACAATTTGAGGTGCAATAATCCAGATCATGTAAAAGTTGGTTGTTGAAATTGTAGTAGTTAAGTAGTATATTGCATACAACCAGTGCTGTAGATATATATTAAGAACACCCGTATGTGGTCATATTTTCATATGGACTGTTATTTGTAATTTATTTTACTCCTTAAATGTTACACAAGGCACAAAAATGTTTACCTGACGTATACGGTCAACCCCATTTAGACCAACTGTTAGCAGCAATGTTGACAAAATTAACTCTAATATTAGGACAGTATTGTGTGTTATGTGTGTGCTAGTGATTGTTAATGAGGCCTCATGAGACAGTAAATGCTGTATCATGATACAGTTTAAAAATCCACTAGAAGGGACTCTCAATAAAAAATATTCCGGGTTTCATTGAATTAGTAGATAACAGCCAAAGATTATAAAGCAGAGAGTTTTCAAGACCAAGACCAAGCCTTCTATACCAGCGTCACTAAGCCATTTTTCAGTCTAAAACAATACCCAATTAAAATATATACTTTAGAAGGTCAAGATACATAAGAAAAACACAGGACTTCCAGAAAATCAGGTTAAAGCGTGCACAATCAAAAAGATCTTAAGATGTTTCTTAAAGGAGTCAGTAGACTTTATCAAGCCCAGAGGAAAAAGAAGATCAAGGCTAAACCAAAGGATTGGGGAAATGTGAGTTCTTCTACTAGAGCCGATCAGAATTCTTGCTGCAGAGTTTTGTATTAATTGCAGGCGAGACAGCTTCTTCTTGTTTATACACGGCAATAAACTGTTACAATAGTCTAAACGAAAAGACACAAACGCATTTATTATAAGCTCCAGATTGTGTTGTGACATCATTTTCCAAAGTTTACAGATATTTCTCAGTTGAAGGAAAGTTCCTTAGTGCTTTACTAGATACATGTCTTTTTCAAATACAACACCCAGGTTCATTATTAGGTATCAATCTCTGTCTTGGTTTTGGTCTTGGTTTTGGTTTTGGTTTTGGTTTTGGTCTTGGTCTTGGTCTTGGTCTTGGTCTTGGTCTTGGTCTTGGTCTTGGTCTTGGTCTTGGTCTTGGTCTTGGTCTTGGTCTTGGTTGTTAAGGGATTGAAATGGAGCAAAGAAAAGACACAATCAAACGTTTTCTTTTCCCAGACATATGGTCAAATAAATCTTATTTTTTACTGTAAATTAACATAAACGCAGAGTATGAGCGCAAACATCAACTACTTGACGGATACGGTATTATTCGAATATGAAAATTACTGTGGATCGAGGGTCTTCGGAGGGTTGAACTCTCAGTCACTTGGTTCTTCCTCATATTGCGTTTGGTTATGATACACCTCTTCTGGGGTTTGGTAGGTTTCCACCTCAATATTTTGGGGCTGAACCCTCAACCTTGCAGGGAAGTCAAGAGGCCCAGATTTCATTTTCCTGGTAAGCCTCCTTTAGATCTGCTGGGATATTACCCCAACATTCCCGGAGATACTGTTCGGTATGTCCTGGTTCTGCTTTGGGCTGGTGTGGAGCTAGATAAACAGGACTGTCTTGATTTTACTCTTGTATTTTCTAAGCAAGTGATTCTATTCAGAATACATATTATGCCACAAATGCCAGGGAATTCTTGAAAAATGTGTAAACAGGAGAACATTGGGAAGATCCCAGGGATCCATGCTAATACAAACACAAAAGCGAACACATTTTTTTAACTTTTAATGGTCACGTGGGTTAAAATTGCTCTTTGCAAATGCTCACAGTTTTAATATATAGTTAAAAAATAGCTTAAAATTCTAGTCACATGTCATCCTATCCAGACTCAACTGTATACTGTTAAGTTCTAACATTTTCTATGCAAAATTAAAAAAAAAAAATTCGTAACTTAGTTACTGCAACTATGAAATATAAATTCAAAAAGTAACCTTATATTGTATTAAACAAGAGGCTGTTACATTTAGTATAATCTAAAATAGACTCTTTTGGATGTGTTCAATCACAACACACCACAGTTATGGAAAACTGTAGGAAGTGTTAATAAACCCGCTCACGTTTTTCAGACACCCACGTCTGAGTCACAACCTTTTTCAAAGTGATCTTAATATGACTATGAAATCCTTCTTTTATTTCCTGGTGGACACACACACACACATGCCGATGACATGGTCATAATTTGATCTAATTAACTATTTAATAAAGCTCTTAATTTAGTTCTTTAATGAATAATGTGGAAAGTGGTCGCTTGTATGTTATTGTAGTCTCATGTGTAATATAGGAGGATATATTACACATGAGATATGTCTTATCTTTGCACTTCATTTGAGAGTAAAACATACAATGTGATTATAGAAATAGTCTTTTGTAAAAAATGTAAAGATATTTGTGACACTATAAATCAAGATAGTTTATTTGTCATTAGACATCATTTAAAAGCATGACCATTACATTTTGTTTTAATTTTCAGCGTTAAAAAAATACATAAAGGAAAAGGCTTAAGTATAAATTGACATTAATAGATTGAAGTAAGTTTAAACTAATACGTTCACAAGTTGTAGGTTGTACTCCAGAGGTTCACTTTAACTTTAATTCTTTATTAAAAAAGATTAAATAATCGATCGGTTTGGTATTTTACGGCCTTTGAGAAGCAGTTTATCATTTTGAACAATGATAACTCAACATCTTAAAATTAGAAAATATATCTTTGTTTATTTGTGTTTATTTCCACCTCAAGGTTTATTACTGCACAACATGATGCAACCTTATTATGCTCGACTGATTTACCAAAGTGACCCGCGAGCACAGGAGGGCATGTGCAATCTCTTTTGTCTGCATATAAAAGAATAAATATCCAGCTAAATCCAGAGTGCTCGCAGGGCAGAGCTAAAGCTGCCGCTCAGTATTCACCGCCGTGTCTCTCTTTGCTCTTTGGTTCCACCATCCTGGAACTTTCCTGCCTTTTTTTCTCCCTTCTCTCCCTCTTACAGCAGGATGGTGCAAGGACGGGGGAGAGGAAGGGCGGAAAATGAATGGGGTGTTGGCGTTTGATGTGTTGATCGGGAAAAGAGCGAGGACAGCAGCTGCATTCAGAAGTGTCCCCGGGGGAGCGCCAGCCTGATTGCTAAATGAAGACCTCTAGTGCTTCTTCTTAGCCAAGATGGATTCCAAACCCAGATGAAGCACAATTAGTCGATGGTGGTGGCTTTAGGTGTCCGCCGATCACAAGGCACAAGTTCTCCGAGGCGAAGCTATCGGCAGCGAGCGCCCCGGGCTGCATCCTAGCCCTTCTGGCCTTGCTGGGGCCTCTTTACCACTACAGAGGAGAGAGCTGAAATCCCGAGCCGAGGGAGGTTGCAAATATCCCTCGTCAAGTGATCCCACTGGTATTTGAGATACAGCTGTGCTCGTCTGATTAGAGCAACCAGTTTGGCCAAGAAGTGCTTCTTCTTAGATCTCTACACTTTTCTGATATGACACCTTAAAAAAAAAACAGGATAAATTCTCAATAGAGTTGCTGCCTCCTCATCAGTCAGATATTAAATCCCTCTTGTCTCTGCAGGCTCACTGGTGAACCGACAAGATGAAATTGATTGATGCTCCCGGCCTGGTGTTTAAGAGGAGGCCAATTTGTGCTGCGCGTAATAAACCTGATCCGTCGGCCGAACTTCAGTCCGAGACAGTTTGGCTCAAGTCTGGTTCGTATTTGACATTTAAAACTGAAAAGTGTAACACCCTTGTCTTCCTTTTCTCCCCAAAAATCAATCAATATAAGCTCAGAAGGTTGATGTTTGAAAAACATAATATGTTGTGAAGATCATCTGCAGAAGGAAATTTGTCTTCATTGACATGATGAAGACGAAATGATTCAAATCAGTATTTATTTTATAGTAACAACAGTCATCCTGGTGCTAATATTAATTAATGGTAGTAATTCATTTAAAACTAAAATTATCTTTTTTATTTGGAGCAGAAACTCAAACCACTGTAAGTACAATTGTTTCACACATTGTTTTTAAATCAGAAAAAGTTTGAAGACACCCGCATTGCAGGAAGGACAGATTCTACCGTTACTTTCTGCCAACTGAGGTAACATTATTTAATACAAAAAGAAAAAGGTTTTAATAGTATGTTTAACTCCCAGCAAATTGTGGATTTCTGTGGTGTGTGCATTTTAAAAATGGTATTATTGTTGTTGTTGACATACTGTGTTTATTATTGTATTATATACTTATTATTCTTTCATTTTTTATTGTGTTCATTTTAAATAATTTATGTGTATTATTATATTATAACCAGGTTTGATATTATTGTATTTATCTTTTGTACATTTTTTACAAGTATTATATTATAATTGTTATTATTGTTTTGTTTTTTTCTTATTGATAAAACTCCAATTTCCAGAATGTGGGAAAAATAAAGATTTATCGATCAATCTATTTGATGCTGAAAGTCACAGCAAAAGCAAAAAAAATGAAATCATCAGCATTTCTAATCCTTTTTACATGATTGGGCTGAAAAAATGTGGAAATATAATGTATAATCAAGGCTCTAAATAAGTTTACACTGTACACATATTTACAAAAGGCAACACAGCAGGACAAGAGGTCAAGCACTCTTATATCTTCAGACAAAAAAAACATTTTTATAAAAGTTTGTTCCTGTTGCCTCTATATGTCTGACAAAACAGGACAGAGCAGAAACAAAAACATGTTTGCTTTATTTCCCCCCCTGTCGTCCCCTGGCACGTCCTCCTCCCACTTCCACTGGCGGAGCTAATGCCACTGGAGAAATGCGGCACGTGGAAGTTTGTGCCACTGCATGATAAAGCGTTCTATTTATATTAAAATGAGGACGATCCACTGGGATATATAGAGGAGAATGGAACAACAAACATGGAGCTTTGCAGGCGAGCAGAAGTGTGTGTGTCGATGTGTGTGTACGTGGAGGTAAACTGGTGACAGCAAAATGGCTCCGTACAAAGTGGCCCTAAGGACCCGAGGAAGAGTTATAATACGAACAGTGGCAAGGTGGAGTGGGCGGAGTGTATGCACTCGGCGGTTTGCCATAAAACAACACCCACGCTAATAGAGTTAACCCTTTAAATCAACTACTCACATAACCCCGCCCTCTTAAATTGCTCTTGTTTTTTCTTTTTGCTGATCATATATTGACCAATGGTGTCATAGACAGGTGACGGATTACGGAGAGTTTGTGGTTTGTATTTGTCGCTGAATTAGCTGTTGCCATGAATGTGTTTCTGAAATAGAACGACCAAATATGAGATAATAATAAGAAGGAAGAGAATATTCTGGTAAATTAGAAAAACAACATTTTCTAATAATAATTACATTTTATTTTAATTTAATATCAAAAAGGAAATATGCTTGTCTTTCACCATGTAAATGGTAATACAGCAACTGAACATTGCAGTGTTTAATTAATTAGATTTATCGTTATGTTTTTGACTAGCAATAATATAATACTTGTGTATTTATCTCTTTTCTCAGTCTAAATAAAAAGTCCTCCAAATAATGGTCTACATATCAAATTCGATTTTTTTTTGTATTGATTGAAAGCATTAAAAAAAAAAATGCATTTTAAAATAAGTTTATGTGATTAACACTTTATTTTGTTAAATATATTTAGTTTCTTTTTTAAAATATCCTTGTACATTAAATCGTATTCTTATTATTTTCATTGATTTGCTTAATTCTGCCATATAAGGCAACGTTCTTCTTCAATTAATTTCAGCGTTTATTTTTTTAAACTATTTTATTTAAACTCGTAAATCATGACATTTTTGGGGTTAGCCTCAAGGAATAATGTTGAATAAAGTGTGAAAGCTTGCAGTTGTTGTTGATCATTGACCTTTTTTTTTTTTTTTACTGGCTTCTCTTGACATCTTGCTCTTTTCACATAACGGGTATCTGTGTTTTCGCTGAGGCGCAAGAAAAAAAAAAGACAATTTCTCCCAACAACTTGCCCTAATAACCTATATTATTGTTCATCCATGATAATAAAGGCCGTGCTGGCAATAACAGCTGGGCTTTTCTCTCGCCCCAAGAGCTGGGCGAGAGTGGAGGAGAATGGACCAGCTCCGCGGTCTGTCTAGTTAATTAAGCTCATGGGTGAAGCCGTTATTTGTGGGAAAGAATCCAATTATTTTTCCTCTCCACTTCTCAACAAGAGGAGAGTAGTTTGTGCGTCGATGGCGATGAAGATGATGATGATACCACTCACAGCCACTTCACGACTTATAACCCCGTCCCTTCTCAGATTAGAAGATTCCTCACCTTTGACCTTTGAACACAAAAAAGGTGATATTTCATTTGGTGAAGTGTAAATGTGATTTTATTACGGATTCAAAAAAAAAAAACATCAGGTGGGAAATGCATTAACCAATCAAAGCAGCCTTTATGAAACAATCTCACCAAATGTAACTCATATTTTTCGGGATAAAAGAAAAACCTTTGTGTAATAGAAGACTTGTTTGAACATAGTTTCACTGGGCAATTAGTAGCTTTAGATCTTAAGATGGAGGATTTTTCAAAGGTTTAATTGGAGAATATACTTCAAAGAACCAGATCTGCTATTAAAGTAATGTAAGATTTTTATTTAACAATCACAATACTGAAGATTTCAAACAAAAAGTGTTCACACGTTTGAACAAGACTGACTATAAGCAAGACATGCTGATGATCTGGTCCAATAACCAACGTTTTAAAAAAAACACTTAAAATATGCAAATATCTATTTGATCCAATTTTTAGTTCCTATTCATCCTTCATAATTTAAAGATCTGATCTGACAATACTTCGCAAAAACAAGATTTTTGTTATGATTAAAGTTGTGTTTCAACACATTTACCCAATTAGAATGAATAAATAAATAAAAGTTACTTTCAGGCAGTTTTGATGCTATGAGATATAAACAATTTTGGATGTTGAAGTGTTATTATTTTTGTATTATGCAAAAGAGCCTAAATAAGAAAACTGAAGACAAAACTTTTGCGAACAGAAGAAACATTTTCATCTGAAAGTAAAGTTTAACTTCATCATTTTGCAATTATTTTTAATCTCTGTTTTTCTTAGAAAGATTTTGGCGTTTGCCGGCATAAAACCTAAAGCATCTTTACCAACTGTGTTTGATGGTTCAAACGGTTAACAAGCAATTGCTGCTATTGTTGATCTATTTGTGGGCGACATGTGACAAATATCCCAATTTAGCTGAGCAAACCTGAGCCAGTTTGACTCTGTATCACACTTTCATGTCTCTGATGGGAGCGAGCAGGGCCTCTAATCTGAGCCCGGGAGAGCTCACCCTGCTCTCCCCTCTTGAACTTTGTCTTTGTGGGGGTCACCCTGCCCGGGCCACTTGGGAGCGTCCGCCTCGGCCCGGGCCTTAATCCCGGGGAGTCGATAGATGCTGGCATATCTACAGGCCTCGGCTCCGGACCGTTGTCCTCTGGGAGAACTGCTCATTTTAATAAAATGTAAAGTGATGCCGTGGATGAGCAAACACTGAAGCGCACACCTATGCTGACCCGCACACATACCCGGACACGCGGCGAAGAATTGCATGTCCTCGGGGCAGAATACAGCAGAGGGAGCCGGTGATGGAGTTAAATGACAGGCAAGCGAGTGGAACATTTGCTCACTTGATGCTGTCGATGCATCGCTGCTGGCCCGATAAGACCTTATTTACATTTGTCAGGGAGGAATTGATTTCTTTTTTGCCCTTTACAGACTTCTCCCTGGATAGATGTGTTGCACTAAAAACACAGACTCCATCCAGAGTACACAACTTGTAAAAATAACAAGTTGGATTTCAGTCACTCATCCACCATTCCTCTGGGCTAAAGTGAGAAAACATATCAACACGCCATACAATAATTAAAAAGTCACTACACAACATCTGGCCGGGGGAGTAGTACCGATCCACAAAGCATTGTTTACCAGAAAAACCACAGAAAAAAATATTTATATATTACTTATATATTATACAATTCTATTTATTATTAATGTCTGAAAATGTATTTGAAAAAGGATCGTATTTTCTCTGAAGTAACATTAGCTTGTGACTCTGGACACTCCAAGACGCTTGTTTCAATGAAGTTTGCTTCTATAATAAAGCTGTAAACTTTGTGTGAAAATAAAACCTGTATATGATATATATTTTTTAATATCCACGTTGCAAAAACAGTTTGGGACCACTGCTGTAAATAACACTTTAAACAAGAAAAAATGAAATTTGTTTTACAATTGAATTACAGAATATTCTTTTGCAACTCGTAGGGGTATTTGCAGTTCATGGGTCAAGTAGTATTTACATTTATTTTCTTTATTTTCTGCAACAAGAACAGGGAATGTTAAGCTTATTTATTAAGTTTTAGTAATGCTTGTGTATACAACACTGTAGTTACATTCCTAAATAAAACTCAACTGAGAATGAACAGAAGAATCACAGGTAGATAAGGTAGATAGATAGGTAATCAAACGTATCTGCTCTACATCCTGTTGACTCACAAAGAACCTGAAAAATAATACAAAACACTTTTACTCATGTTTTAAATTGTACATGCACACTTGGTGACTATGTAGTGTTTACACACAAAAAAAACTTAAAAATAAAAAAGCAGATTGTCAAAGCAAATATGCCCATTACATTGTCTAGTCAAGCATTTATAAAAAATAAATGAAAAAACAGAAAACTAATAAAACAACTGACTGTAGTGTCTCCCTATATCTGAAGATGTTAGAAGTGATTTATTTCCAATGTCCAACAGCTAAAGTAGAGTTTTATAATTCCTCACGTTCCCAAATACCACTTGAGAAATACACACTAATGCTCCACTCAACACTCCCGAGATATATTTCAGTGTGTTCTTTTTGTGCAGTCGTAAAGGTTTGGATCGTCCTTGCATATCATGTGTGGCCCCCCCTCAGTGAAAATCTGGGGTTTAAGTTGCTGTTTCTCTTTTACAGAGCCACGTGTGTGGACTTGCACGCTGCATAACCTTCACCTTTATGTGTGTGACAGGGACATATGTTGATGTTAACCCCCTGTGGAGAGAAGCCTGCTGCTGTTTGTGTTGATGTGGAACCCCTGTATGTGTGTGTGTGGACACGGGGCTGTGTGTGTGTGTGTGTGCGTCCGTCTATATGTGTTAGATGAGGGGAGCGACACAATGAAATGGGTGGCTGAGCAGGCGCCTCCCACCATTACGCTGCTAAATGGGCAGCCGGAGGTCCCAGTGAGTGTGTGAATGAGCAGAGTTCTCCTGGGAGGTGAAGGTCAGATGGTTTCTGATGGGACTGTATGATTAAGGTTAGACCTCGCCACTCGGGTGACCGAGTGTGGCACGGAGGTTGTCGCCAAAACTCTCAACGCCTGGAGTTCATGTGCGAGGCTAAAATCTGATCAAATCAGAATAATACAATAAAAAATCAACAGGATGAGTCTAAGTGTAAACAGTTCATGTCCAACTTACTCGCCGTTTAATTCAACTCTGAATGAGCCTTTAAACCAGGGACGGTAAACTCAATAACACAAGGCCAAAACATAAACAGTTAGTCAGAGCGCAAACAAAATGTTTATTCAATAAACTGTCTGAAAGGTTGATTAAGATAATCTCCCTGGTTTGTCCTATATTTCTACTCGCTTTCATTATATTTCTTCTTCCAAAATTAGTTTATTTACTGTTTTACATTGGCACACAAGTCTCTGTAAAATTGGTGACATTTATGAATCTGCTTTGAATTTGGGACAATCACCTGGCAGGCCACAACAAATCACTGGTGGTCGGAGTTTGTATTTTATGGGAAGTTTGGAGAGACATAAACCACATAAAACTTTATGTTGAATTTAAGGACCTTGGACAGCACTAAGGTGCATCCAATAACAGAAAATATGTACTAAAATGTTATAAATCAAAAGAGAAGTTGACATTTCACGCTGCCTGTGATTTTGTTTTTAAAAAAACAGTTATATCAAGAACAAACAAGAATATTTTCCCAAAAGCACAATTTCTCAGAGTATTTTCTGATATGGTGGCAAATGTTCATTCAAGATGATATAATCTGATTAATTTGCTGGCCAAGATTATGGTTCAGAGGTTTTGGCAGGTTCTCTGACAGACTTCATGAAGTAACTCTAGTAATTGTGATTTAATATATTGTATATAGAACATTAAAGAACGTATGTAAAATGAAGAGTTCTATGAAAGTAAGGTTATGATATCTTGATCGCTCCTTTATGTTGAATACAATATTTTTTAAATTCAAATGTTCTAAAAGAGCATAATGTAACAATTGCTTTAAATTCCTAATATACTTGTATTTAGTTTAAATATTGGCCCACACAGCTACTTTGATATGTTGCTTTAAGGATAGTTGTTTTTTCTGAATTTAACTGACAACTTGCAAGATAAAATCATCTTTTGTTAATTTAGAAATATATAACTGATCAATTTTGTTTATATTTAGTTGATTTGAAATTGTTACATGTGTTTGTTTCTGGCAATTTAAATAAAATATATCCGATATGAAAACATTTTAGATGTATTTCTTTTAGCTTTGAATTCACATGTCGATGTTATTTGTGGTTGTCAATTTCAGATTGATTGGACGGTGATGGAAAGAGAAGATCAAATAAATGAGAAGAAATGAAAACGTATCATTATCTCTGAGCGCTCCAGCATCATGACATTAGCGACACTCATCCAATTTTAATGAGGCCTAAACAACAACATTCTTGACAGATCCAAGAGGGTCAATTCCAACGACAGCATCAATAAAACATGATGACGCGATAATGACACATCAGACATATCTTCGCCGTCGTCCCTGCAGCCAGACTGACACGTCTTCAGGCAAATAGATAAATTTGACCTCCAGCACTGAGGGTATTTCACTTATGGCTGCCAGAAGGGCTCAGCACCCCAAAAATAAGTGTTTATTAACAAACCATCACCCCCCCCCCCCTTATAAAAATAAATTAGAAGTGGCCCTCACTCGCTATCTCCTTGGAATCAAACTCTCAAAGATGATTCCAAATAATTATACTAAAGGGCAATCGGTTGATATGAGTCAGGGTCGGAGGTCGTGAACTGGTATAAGCAATCTGTAGCTGTTGGCGGGCCGGCGGTAATACACAAGCAAGCGTCAGCCCCTAACCCTATTCCCCGAGCTGATTGCTACCTGTCACCTCCCTTCAAGTCATGTAAATTGGTGTGTGGGGGTGACGGGAGGAAGGGGATGTGTGGATGTGTGCCCCTAGTACATGTGTGTGTGTGCAGGGGTGGATGTGTTTGTCAACGTTGGAGTGGCCGTCCTGCTACCAGCGAGGTGTAATGGCTTCTTGGCGCAATCTCTCGGCGACATGTTCTTGACTCGTCTCCTTTTAATGGCCTCTCCTCCTCAGGCTAAAATTGAACAGTCCCAATGTGGCCCCGGGCACGATGAAAATTCAATAATTCGGCTCAGTCCACGTCGTATCATTTTTTCCCCTCCTGGTAGCTGTGAAGTGTAATTACGCCGCAGTAACATAACATCTACTCTGAAGTGTGTAGTTGCAGGTGTCCCCGCCCCACCCGACCATGAAACCCCCTTGAACTTTAGACTGAATTAAACAATTTTATCACACATTTCCTAGTTTTTGCCTTTTTCTAATTGCTTTAAAGCAATAAAAGTGATTATATCCAAATACAAGTATTTCAATGCGGAAAGTGCTATTAAACATCATTTAAAAGAAAGTTTAAACCAATTCATTAAGTCAAAAACAATTGTCTCTATGGATTATGAACCTAAAACTTAAACATGAAAAAGATTGTCCTGGACTATTACAGGATGGTGGTCTATTGCAGAACTTTTACTAAACTTAACACAGAAATGTAAGTGCCGGTTTGAATTTAATGAACAATAGCCCAACATTTTGAATGAAGTTAAAGTGATAGTGTAGACAGTAGACAATAGGAACTAGTGCGATAGTTCCTGGGAGTGTTTTCTGTCCGTGTAGCATGTTAGCTTTATAGCTTCTGCTACAAACACGCTTTAAAAAACAGACTTGTTAAATGTTTTCCAAACAATTTCTCATGTCGATGCTTCAAAACAAGAGGGACATTAGAAACAGTCAGTGTGGAGGTATTTGGAAGTTTTTTGGTGTGTATTTTTGGAGGAAGAAAAGCAAGCTCCGGTCGCAACCATCATATATATATATATATATATATATCACCTGAATATTTGTAACACTTCGCTAATACTCCTCTACGGAATAAATTCTCCAAGACCTTGGATGAATGGTTTTATTTTTCATACGTACATTGACATTCATCTTTTCATTTATATTGTTCTGTTCATCAAAATAAAATCACCTACAACGCCTTTCAAGATTTTTGCTTTAGTTGAGCCTTATTTGCTATTCAAAGTCATGGAAAAAAAACAAAAAACTCTTTTCATTGAATTAAATATTAACTCATGTGACTAACAGATAGAAAAGAAGTCATTTAATGCCAAAAAGCCCTTTTTTCAGTACAATCTCATAGCTATTGATGTAAGAACTGAAGTTATTTTGGTTATTATCAAGAGAATTCTGAATATTTTAATTGTTGAGGTATCAACTCTTGAAGTAAACTGCTATGAAGTAGTCTTGTTATTATGAAAATAAAGTACATTTCATTTTACTAACCATTAACTGAACAATAAACATTAGAAACAAAGGTGGTCTTATCATTCTTTTGCTCTGATTCTCTTTTAAGACCAGTGAATGCTGAGCCATAAAATTATCTATATATACATTCTGAAAATGGTTTTACTATCTTAACATGTCGAAAATAATTCTAAAACAATGAATAAAATGAAATGATGTCAGACAGAGTTGATGAATAAAAATGATGTATATGTCTACTTCTAAATGGAGAGATCAGGCATAAAAGATGGGCATAAAATAATGAGGCCAACATGTATAGTTTATGAATTCATATTGATTTTTATCCCTCTTGTCAAAGGCAAATGTTTCATTTTCCAGAGAGAGCAGAGACAGCGGATACATTTGAAATGAAAATGGTTGTGACAAGAGGAGGAGGTGGGAGAGGAAGGGAGGGGGGGGGGGGTCTGTCAGTTTTTATATGACATTATTATTCTCCGGGTTATAAATTCTGGCATGTTAAGATCCCCGACAACAGCGACATAAAATTCAATCAATGACGTCTCCTCTTCCCACCTTGACTCGAGCAGCCTGGATGATGCTTCTTAAATCAAAGAGAATGGGGTTCTGCATAATTGGGCTCTGGTGGTCTGGTGTCGGGTCAGAACCGGTGACTGCTGCCCTTTATGGAGTTAATCTCGCTCAACGCATAAAAAACTGCAGAGCTGTCGACACTAGCCATGTTTGTCTCGACGGCTGAGGCTGTTTCCACAGAAATAATAAAAAAAAACATTCTATATTTATGTTCTTTATGTTGTTTATTCCACAGCAAAGGTAGTTTATAATTATTCCTTTCTGATAGTTATTTATTTTGTGCTCCAATAACATTTGTGCTTGATTGTTTGGTCTCATCTCCATTTCCAAGCAGCCATTTGTGTGCCTGCCGATTGCCGTGATTGATCCTTATCTGATCGCTTCTTAATTAGAATGCTAATGAGCCAGAGTTGTTCTCCCACCTCCCTCTTTAGAGCGCGTCTTGTCTCCGAAATGAGGCGTAATGGAAATGACATGGCTGGTGTGGGATGGATGATCCCCCAGTTAATAATTCCAATCTGTTAATCAATGACTCTGTCGATAAGGTGCCACTTAGATCAGAGACAAACGAAAAACTCTTTGGCGTCAGCACCTGGGGATGGTGACAGATGGTGGCTGATGAGTTCAGGGTCCCGAGTATTTTATTCTACATTGGTACCAAATAATTAAACAGGGATTTAGTTTAACATTTTCAATTTACTGATATCCTGGGACCATAAATTATTATATAATGTTTATTGAAACCTCTATTTTGGACCTGGATAATTCTTTGTCTGATATTTATTTTGTGAATAAAGCTTTAAGCCATCATTCTAACACAACTGGCTGGATTGTGTGTTTTGTTCAGAGGTTGACACATATTACTTAAAAAAAACAACTACTAACAAGAAGCAAAATAAATCAATTGGCCTGAGTTAAATTGCGTGCCATTTAATTTTTAACTTTTAAAAAATTCTTTGTTAGAAATTCCGACTCAAAGTCCGATGGCACACATTTACTTATACCTTATGCATTAAAAAAAAAAAAATAAGATGAAAGGAAAAATCATCTCTAGAAAAAAGAAGTGAAAAAAAGCTAGGTTAAAGACGGAGTACGCAAGATTTTTTATAATTCTGCATACTTTAAGTGAGCTATATCTCCTATGAAATACTTTTTACTATCTCGAAGGAGCATTAAAATGTTCAAAAAAATTGTTGATAGATTTTGTCCGATTACAGGTCTGGTCAGTAGAAATGGGGAAGTGACTCAAAGGCCCCCTTTTTCACCAACGTATAACATAAATCCATGTTCTCCAATAACCGAGCAGAAAGATAGTCGACAAATGAGATTTTTGTTTTTACCTGAGATTAAATATCAATAGGAAATACATTTTATCAGACACCAGATGCAATAACTTCTTGTGTCGTTTTGTCCCAAAGCAAGACACATAACCTTGCTTGATCCCGATGGTTGCAGCCCACTGTTATCAGCGATGTGATTTAAGGGGTGACTTTGTAAGATCTTCTGGTGGCTGGATAATCATATTATGCACGTTACAGTAAAAAACTAGTCCAAAAAAGTGCGTCTCTGAAGAAAAATGCAAATATGAGCCCATAATTATCTTTATTTTATTAAACAAAAACTATTAAGGTAAACAAAACAATTACTACATAGTGACTTAATGACTTCAGTCTGTTTCCTAATACACTTTACTTTTCCCAAGGTTGGATAAACATTTAATATCCTAGCTGGGCTGAGTTTGTTGGAGCTCATCGCTGTTACGAAAAACATATTAGCGGCATAATAACAAAAGATTACGTTCATCCAGGGCGAGACCCTCCTTTTTTCCCGCTGCCACCGAGCGCCGACATCTTCATTCCGTCGTTTGGCAGCACCTTAAAAAAAGGTTATTATGTCCCTTCACTGTGGCAACATCCGCCCATGGCGCTGTGCTATTGTGACGGGGGTCGTCTGTACCACATTAGAGCCAATAAATGTGCGTTGGCACTTTCTCAATTTAAAGTAAAGCCCCCTTTCCCTTCTACCTCCGTTCTTCATTCCTAATAGGGTATTCCGACAACGCATCTAATAAGTTGTAGGATCTCTGCAGTGGGATTGGAAGCTGCATATTTCTGTCTTGAGCTTCTGTTTTGGAGGTGGGAATATATATATAATGGCTCTTGCACGATTTCTTAGATTTTACTCACAATTAAATAAATAAAGGTGACATCCTCCAATTGACTGCATTTTTAAATGATTCCTCCGCATTAACTATTTATGATGGAGAATTTGTTTAACATGGTGTTTTATACTTTTTCAGCAAAGCATGTTTTTTAATCTGGATTATTTTTCCTCACTTTCATGGGAACTAATATCAACCTAAGGGAGCAACTAAAGCCCACTGGATCCACAAGGACTCCAAATTCATGAGAATGATGGTGTGTGTATGTGTGTGTGTGTGTGTGTGTGTGTGTGTGTGTGTGTGTAAACATAATAACGAGATCCCCTAGAGTATTAAGTTGTCGTCGCCCTAATGCTACAGTCCAGTAATAGATATATCAGTAGATTTGTTAAATCCAAAGATAGTTTATTATAGAGGCAAGCATTATGATAAGTATATTTATGTAAAAGAAAAAAATATTATGAGCAAGAAAGGTGTAATACATTTGTCATAACAGGACATGACATGTCATTTTTGCAGAAACATTTACCTAAAGCAACATGAAATAGATCATCATTTAAAACCAAGGAATTTTCCCCAGGGTCGCCTCTACTTTACTGGTAGTCGCCCCACTTGTCAGTTGCCACTTGCACCCGTTATAAAGTTTATGACAAAAATATGTCAATCCAACCATGTAAGAATATAAAGAATATTCACATTATTGTAAAATATATTTACCCTTTTTATCCACATTATAAGATTTCTTCTGTGAAAAACAAGGATTTATGGAATCAATGCTGTCATCATATGAATTGTATTCAGTTTAAACTTTGATTTTTGTGGGGATATTGTATTTATTTATATATATTAAATAAATAAAAATATACAAAATGTATAATGTAAAATCATCTTATTTATACAACTTTCCAATGAAATAATCATATGACTATAATCTGTTATCCATCACACATATGTTGGAATGGTTTTTAATTTTTGTTTTCTATTCATTTAATTAACATTTTAATAATTTTCAATCACATTCCACTGGGAATAAATCAAATCAAAGCAGGCTTTATTGTCATTAAGTTGTATATGTAGCAGCAGGGCAGACAGATTGATAACATGTACCTTCAGGATCCTATGTTAGCATTCAATGTAATGCTCCAGAAACAGTTTACATGACTATTTTGAGTGACCTACTCCTGCAGCGTTTATGCAAAATTCGAAGATCATCTCCTTGTTTTGTCCATGTTGAGAAGCAGGTTGTTCTAGATTCTACATCATTTCCCTGGTTGTGTCACAATAGTATGGTGTCATCAGCATACTTGATGATTTGGATCCTCTCTTCTGCTGCACAGTGGTGTGTTAACAAGTTCAACAGCAGCAAACAGCCTCAAGGTGATTTTTGGCGTCAAGGAGCTGGTACTGGTCTTGCTAATCTTGACATCGGTCTCTCGGTCAAAGAGTCCTGGAACCAACGACATGTGGCCGAAGAGTTTCTCACATAGACTTGATCAATAATTCAATCATAGATGTCATTTAGCCACAAAAATAATATATTTTTCTTTGATATTTTCAAACACAATAAGAGAAGAGTTCACTGTTACACTGTAAATAAAATAATCTTCTACTGAAAGCACAAAACATTACTACACAGTTCACACAGCAAAGGTATATTAACCTTATAAAAATAAATAAGCCATAAGAAAATAATAAACTAAACAAGTTGGGTTCACAGTTAACATTAGCCAAAAGATTACGCACATTTTTGGATCATTCCTTGTTATGCTGTCTATTTTAAATCAAGTCAAGGGTTAAAGCCACATTCAACCGAACACAGAAATACTTTCACCCTCGTAAACACACGGAAGGTGTGCAGCTAATGAAGAACATCCTCCAGCAGCAGGACAAGCACTTTCAACGACTGATTGGTGATTGATTGCCCGCAGAGAACCTCCCTATCGGTCACCGTGTGAGGCTTTCCCTTTTCATCTCTTTCATCCGAACGGAGAAGGTGTAAGAGAGTGTTGGAGAGAGGCAGCAGGAGCATGAATTCATTAAATGTGCCAAATCCTTACTCTAAAATTGATCGTCCTCCCAACCCCCACTTCTCTCTCTCTCCTCTTTTTTTCCAACCATTTCCCGAACTCATCTGTATTCCAGCTTCATTCCCAGATGATACCACCTCCATCAAGAGGCAAATGCAATAGAATCATAAATCCTACTTTCAAATACCTCTCCGTGAGACACGGACATGTTTGAGCAGATAATCAGATCAAATTCAATCAGCATCTATTTGTTTGTATATTCCCGTCAGTTGTGAATGTGGGAGCCAAACTAAAAACACAGTTGTGCTCTTAAATTAACCCTTTAAGTGATAGTTAATTCAACATTCTTATTTCTCTAATTCACTACTCACACTCACCTTTATACAGAAATGTATGTTTAAATAATGGAAGCGACCAGGTCTCGCTTTCTTTAGTCAAAAATAAGACAAAATACATCTACTGTAATGTCCTTCTTGCATTCAAGCCCCCGACATAAGTTTATATTTTAAGGTTTTTAACGGCCCTTACTCTCTGGGGGGAAATCTCTCACATTGTACTGCCATTGGCATAAACTGACAAACATGGAAGCTTCCGCTACCTACAAGCTTAAAATATAGACTTATTTTAAATAACTTTTCTCATGTTGGAGCTTCAATACAAGATGGACATTAAAGAAGAGCAGTATGGAGGTATTTGGATGATTTGGGGGGTGTATTTTTAGATGGCGAACAGTGATCACGGGTCACAACCATCATATAGATCTATGTTTCTACCTGTAACTCGAAAAAGACATGGATTATTATAAAAATGTTCCCAGCCCTAATTCGACATGGGGGTAAGTAGTAAATGAAAATCAGAAATTTATGTGAACTATCCCTTTAACAATACATTTTACATTCATTAAAACACTGGTTTGTCTCTTTTAGCCTTAATATGAACAAACATAAAAGTTGATATCCTCATCTTCTTCTATTGCTCTCGCATATTGGAATCATTGGTCTTGAACACACAGACAAACCTCATTAAAAATGCTTTCTTTCACATTTTATTGTCATTAAGGGATTTCGGGGCCCTCCATCTATTTCCCCTCCTCCTTCTAGTTAACCTAATGATAGCCTGAATAGCTTCGGCGCCCAAATGTACTCCCGTCTGAGTCAATTAACTCGACGATACGTTCCACCTTCTCCAGTTGCTCCTCCTCAGCCGGAGTGATGAGACGCTTACTCTCTGCAGCTATCAGTTGGCTCGGGTCAGCATTGATTTAAGGAGCCGCTACATTAAACATTAACTGAGCCGCCCGAGCCTCCCGCCATGAACACCGGGGGCAATTAATAGAGCGGTAATGTAGGAGGAGGGAAGGGGAGGCGGCGACAGATCACTCAGGCCCTGGTGAGTGATGAGCGGCCCTGTTGCCACCTGTTCCCGTGGAAGGGAAATGAAGTCGGACCTTGGCATCCCGCTGTGAGATGCTGATTGAAATTTACAAGGCTACACGCTCACTCCTGACAGCCATGTCGGATCGGGGGGGCGAGACGTGTAGCAACTAAAGCATGTGGACGCTGCACACGAGAGGGGCAGCCAGATGGAACGAGTTAATGTTACGAAACATGACATTTCTATAAGGAGTGATTATGCCTGAGAAACAAGCCAAAGCTCAAACAAATTAAAAGTTGGTTGGTTCATTAGATGTTTATTCCAAAAAGGTGTCTTTAATTTGGTTTCATTTAATTACCGTATTGTACAAAGGGATAATAAATATTTAAAATATTGTACAGAATAAAGGTCCGAAGGTTTTGGTAACACTTTAGAATAATTATCCTTTATAGATCATTAGTTATATTTAGTTATAAATAATTAACATACAAATGACAAGTCGTCCATAACTTATTAACTAACAGTTTATTAATTCTCTATTAACAATTTAAAAAGGTAAATAAATTACAAGTACAATCAAAAACGGTTAACAAATACTTAACAAGTCATTAATAACTTGTTTCTACAACAGATTGTTATTTTAAAGTGTTACCACGGTTTTTAATTTAAAAAATGATCAGTTTCCCTCTTCTTTGAGAAATGTTTTTTCCCATTTTATCTCTCGTTGAAACAATTATATTACAATAAATATTATTATTATTTTTTGGTATTATATACTATCCGATTTTTTTTTCTGTCATTATTTTAATTTCCATTCTATCTACTGTTTTAATGCAGTAAAGAGTCACTATGAGCCAAAGAAAAATTCCAGTGTATATTATCAATATATACTTAAATAAAACTGTTTTTGATTCTGAACAATGTGAGATCTTAACAATAAAGTTCAGGAGTATATAGTGTAATTGCCGTATAGACTAGAAGTCAGTTAAGTAGAAGATAATAATTCCCAGGCGTGTAAGTTGCCCTATTGTTTGTATGAACTGCTCACTCTTTTACCAGAGAGCAATAAAAACAGCTTTAGGTTGTAAATGACTCTCCTCCTTTTGTCATTTGCAACCTCTAACAAGGCCTGACAGGTCTAAAGTGGCCCTGTTTGTTCTCCTTTATCAGGCGGGCAGCTCCCGGCCTCTTGTATTCAACACACACTACAGTGGAACCAGATGTCCTTTTGCCAGCGGCACAACTTTCAAGTTGACAAGATCCCCCTGGAGGATGGGGGATGGATCCGTGGCAGGCAGAATTTGTGACTAATAGCCAGTTTGATGTGACAGGCCCCCGCCGTCTGGGGAAATTGAAGCGCTCTCCGTGTCGATACCTTTTGTGTCTCGCTCAGTTGTAGGTTATTGTTGGCCTGGCCTTGGGGACCGAGGGCCGGGCAGTTTACATTGCAGACACTACGTGGTCAGCAGCAACTTTTCATTGTTGCCATTGATCGGTTGTGGCCGTCCCGCTGTGGCTAATTTGCTTGTTAACATAAATTTGTCAAAGTGTGAAAGGAAGGGAGGTAGAGGAGGGCTGGCTCCAGCCTCCATTTTGTCCCCTACTCTTCTCCTTCTCCGTCTTCTTAGTTCGCTGTGAAGGTTATTTCAATTTTGTTTTTTAAATAACAATATAACATGAAGAATATCGAAGTTTCATGAGCTTCTCAGAAACTCATTTTCTTTACTTCGGCAAAACACTCACTATCTGTCCAAGCTAGCCAGGAGAGGAGATTGCTTCCCTTTTCACAATTTAATCTGACAATTAGTTGACTTTTTAGGGTATTTTTGGAAACAATTTTCACAACAAAAAATCTTCTTTCCCATCATTTAATACAGACTAACTATCCCACTCTAAAATGTAACTTAAATTTGACATATATTTAACTTCATATTAAAACATCTTGCACAAGTATTCGATTTTGAACCATCCTTAATAAATCGATCGAACAGTCATATATAATTCCTGTCCTCTTTACTTTAAATAATGTGTTTACATTATTTCACTATTACTTTATTCATCATGAAAAACTAGTTAACAAATTAAAAGAGAACATTTTAATAGGTTGAATTTGAAAACTGGAATTTTGCAAAAACAAAAATAAATTGACTGTTAAAAAATATGATTCAAATTATAATAACAATAAACAGAGAATCACATTATTTATTGTTCATTGCATACATAGGCTGAAAAGATCAAATGTGCACAACTATATGGGAAAAAAAAGACAAGCCGCCCTTTTATTTTTTCATCCTTAATTCTCTCCCTCTCGTCCAATTCTCAAACTCTGTTTATTAAACATCTCGACATTCAGCTGTTGTTGAATCAATACTTCCTCTCCTCTCTGGCTGTCAAGTATTAAACACAAGTTAAACACAAACCAGCCGTAATGACCTTTTTTTATTGGACCCACTCAGCCAATGAAATTAACACCAGAGCCGTCCATTTATACTTTTAATCCTGTGTTGGCCATTACCTCCATAAAAGATGGTTTTGTAAAGGAACACATGGCTCACAGTGAGGGGGCGCACACTTCCTCGCTGTCACCAGCAGAAGAATGTTGTGGCCTTTAACTAACAACAGACTCTCCGAGAGAGAAAAGTGGAGGGAAAAAAGGTATGAAATTTATATTAAATTCCGTCAGTTAATCCAGTTTGCTATTCCGTCCAGACTGAGTTTAGGCAAAAATATTAATAATGCATTGAAAGGAGCTTATTTGCTTCCTGCTGGAAAAGGGTTTAGTGGACTGGTACTTTCTCAAGTTATGCATCTTGGTTATTTGTAAGCATCCAATAACTAAGCAGGTGACAGTTCATTTTATGAGATCTTAAGCCATGTAAAGCCTGAGAACGCTCCTTCCTGGATTCCTCAGTACAACGGAGAGATGGTATGAAAAGCAGATAATGAATTGGTGGAATGTTTTCATTCTGTTTCCTTGCATCCTTGAATACTGCTGCCTGGAGCATTTCCTTGACCTTTTTGCAAACCAGCCATCCATTTTGTCAACAGCAGGTTTGTCTTTGACATTACTGGTCATCTGAATATAAATATCATCATTGCCGTGATCGCCAATAACATTAGCATGAAGAGAACACAAGTCGAGGTTTCTGCCGAGGCACAGTTTTGTCCAGACAAAATTCCATATATATTACATATATATACTATAATGTGGGAGGGCTGGGATTTCTTTTTAGGGGCAGAGGGACAATATAAATGACGATCAAAGCTGAATATTTAATTAAAATCCATCTAAATAGACCAATATTTAGGATTTGTAAGAAAGATATACGTTACATTATTTTTTGTGGAGTAAAATAGGAGGCAGTTGCAGAGATTCAAAACAGTTCTACTTGTGCACATGAGATGCCAACAGGCTTCCAGTCAACAAACATGTTTGCCTTAAAAAAAAAGCTGAAGACTATGGTTAGTTTCCAGCCCTAGAATTGATTCAAGGTTCACTTACAGTCCAGATAAGTTAAAACAAGATCAACACAGCAGGCTACTGGCCCTTACTGATGGAGTTGATGAAGTGAAGGTAATACTTAAAGGCTTCAGGGGCCCAAGAGTCTATAATTTCCATATATCTGTTTGTATTAGACAGATTTTAATGTCTTATAGATTTCCAAACCACTCGAAAAAAAAAAATGCTTGAAAATTAGCATGTACACTACTGAACAATTAGTTGATGGAATTTAAACTAATATGTTACATACAAATTGAGGCCGATTTTCAGAATTTCATCAGTCACAAAATGGCCGACAAAAGACCCACTTAAAAGTCCAAAATGGGTCCAGTTTCCAACACAATTCAAAACAAGGATAATTTTGATAAGTAGCTGCTTTTTTGTTTATAACATTATTTTTACATATCATACCTTTCACTAATGTGTTTGTATTTCTATGAAAGTAATTTATTATTTGCATTTTACGTCAGACCCTCACTAAAGCAAATGTACAACCTGATATAAATGGAGATGCAGGTCACACTCCTTCTGGGCTCAAGCTAGTTTAAGATAATCAATATACATTTATCAATAATCAGAATAAAAAAAAAAAAAACATTATTTTTAATGCCAGTGTTGTAAATACAACTTATGATTTTTTTTGTTGTGGTGTCCATACAGAATAAAGAATGAAGTAAGATAACACACAAAATAAACAAAACAAAGCACCAAGACAGGCATTCTTCCGCGCATTACAGGTAAAAACTGAATTTGATTATTTAAGCATTGGAATACACATGTCTGTTATTTTGGTGTAACTCCCCCCGCATCCCACCAGCATGACACATGTGAACGTATGCATGCCAAGTCTCGCACTACGACTGGTGTAAGATTTCCCATGCCAGTCTCTGAGAACCGGTGGACACCCCGGCACGGTGGTCAAACAACTGGTGCACAATGGGAAAACGTCGAAGATATTATTCCGTCTAATCGATTGGTCAGAGTTGGAGGTTGGAATGGCGATGCTTTGATATTACATGTAAAGCCGTCGCTTGTGGAGCAGGCCTTCATCCAAGATCAACAGCAGACAGATTTGAATTCTTAAGGAGTAGAAGTCATGTTAGAAAGTCACACTAAGAGAGAAACATGAGAGATTTTTTTCCAATAAAAGAATAAGCATAACTATTCTGAATTTCATATCATAGATATTTGCCCTGTAGTGAAATGGTTTTATGGAAAATGGGGCGTTTTCAGAACTAATTTTTCATTGGAATTCTATTCGTTCTTTATTGTGTAAAATATAATCCCTAAATAACTCCACTGTGTCCAACTATTCTGCAAAATAAAGGGACAATCTGGTTACTAAAGACTCGATACGCCCTGCAAGAACTACAGTTTGTCCGTTAAAGGTAGTTTTTACACATTATCAAGGAGTTTCAGTTTGAGTTTCAAGCTGCCCAATTTGTATCTTTTCTAATCTGACTGTGAGTGAACGATATTTTTTGACTAAAGCAAATGGAGTAAAATAAATAGTAACACCAAAACCCTTGAGCAAAAAGAACCAGCTGAAACATGGAAATTAATATTTAAAAAATGTGAACTGGTTTCAAAATTTAAAAGATTTATAATAGTGAACATGCACGGCTATTTATTTGTTTTGTTGTATTAAAAAAATGTTTTAGTCCACCTATTTTTAAACGCCAAACTGTATCTAGTCTTGAATATACACGATCATCCAACAGACACATCCATCAACGTCTTCACAGCTTCATTTTTATGACTCTAACATCTGAGGTAAGGATCGGTCACTTCTGTACTGGCCTCGGGGGGGTCGGCTACTCTAACCTCACCATGACCTCAACCCGCCCATAACCCTGACCTTCATCAGACCTTCAACCTCTAAGTTTAACCCTAACACTGGCTAGGAGCTCGTCTCGCACCCTTCAACCTGATGCCTGGAAGGCACATCTGCTTTGCGACAACAGCCTTTGACGACCAAGATGAAGACGAAATCTGACTCCCAGATGATATCCACTTAATTTGACCATGATCCGCCACCGTGAGAGTGATGTTGATCTTTCATCACTCCAGCAAAAAACACTGGTGTGGCTCCATTCATATATCTTTGGCAAAACAAAATTTGGAATCTGTTCTTTGATGACGTCTACTGTTTTTGCTCTAAAATGATTTCATGGTTTTAAATGATGTTTTTGGAAATATTTTTACTGTGGTCGTTCTCTGTGTTTCACAGATTTTTTTAAGTTTCTTTTGCATACAAAGCATTTAAATACTTAATATATGATTTGATGTATAACTCCTACTGTATTTTGTATCCTGTTTTCTGCAATGGACTGCAGAAAACTGTTAAAATTAAACGTTACGGACGAGGGTGGGAACGCAGCACGATCAGGAGCTGCAATATATGAATGAATGAATGAATGAATGAATGAATATAATACTGTTTATTTCGGGCATGTGAGTTTTGAGAAGTCTGGAGTTTTTATAACTTAATTTGATGCTTCAGACACAGACACACCAGCCGGACGAGCAACTGTCAGAAGAAATGCAGTCGGCTCCCGTCTGTCAAAAAAAATGCCTCGTAATTTATTTAACATAATTGTTATTTGCTTGAGGTTTCAGACTGTGAATAATTTAAAGTCAGTGTTTTAATAATAAACAATTCATTTATAATTTAATACGATCCGATAAAGATATATACAAGCTGCTTGAAATAATTTCACAAAACAAAACTTGTACTTACCACTTCACCAACACATCAAGACCTCATATAAAAGTAATATAAAACGTAAATTAAAAAAAAAAGTTTTTCTTCAAATTATCTGACACTGTCGCTTTGAACCTTGCAAGATTGGGCAGTAAATTCTGCAGTAGTGCTTTGATGCGTTTTTCCTGCAGACTGGCCCAGGAACAAGGCGGAGAGATATTTCTCTACATCCGATCCTCTCTTCTTTCCACCACCAATGTCCCTGTGACTCCCAAGCCTTCTTACTTTTCATTCCGGCCTTGGAAATACTCCCCTGCGGCTTTTGGCTTTAGTTCTTTCGTGTCCTAAATCTCCGGACCCCAGAGCGTGCACGGTGCTGTCGATGTGATGGGTGGTCACTGCAGACTCTCAGCAAGTAGATCATACACAACACGAAAAAACAATTTTTTTAAGGGGTTATGAAGTAAAACTGCTTTAAAGACACTTTGTGTTGCTCCAGATGCTATTTGACATTTGTTGATGCCAAAGTTCAGGCTTAAAAGCAGCCGGTTTTCTGTGTCTGTTTCCAGCTTTCGCCTCTGACTGTAATGAAAGCAAAACAGTAGAAAATTCCCACATTATTAAATCAAACATGTCGGTGGCCAGGGGCCAAACATTGTCACGCTAAGAGCAGCGGTGCACACACTGATATCCCACTTTCTTTAATTGTTAACACAACTTCAATAAAAAAAGACTTCAACGTAATAAATTGACCAGTTGTTTTTTTTCTTTAGTGAAATGATATATTATTTGAAATTGTGAAATGAGGCAACGTGCTTTATCTCTGACTCTTGGTCCAGCACATCTTTGTAATAGGACTCTAGAGTCGAATATCTATTTTTCACACACACACACACACACACACACACACACACACACACACACACACACACACACACACACACACACACACACACACACACACACACACACACACAATCAAGATAGCCTTTAAACACTCTTTGGAAGTCAAGATCAGTGTAGACACGGTCACTAAGGGGTTGTGTGGGATCATTTACTGTAAACTATTATTTACTAAATATATCATATATTGTAATGGGATTCACACATAACAGTTTAAGAACAAAGAATATTGTTCACGCAACAGGGCAGGCATTTGACCTGTCTGGGTCATCGTGTTCATCTCAGAGTGACATGACAATCGGGGTAACTCTGTGTCTGGAAAAATTCAGGCCAGAACAAAAAAAAATGGAAAATGTCTGTCTCTACTTAAGAGCAGGATCTGGAGTTAAATTTAAAAAAAAGAAACTATGCAAAAGCTGAAAGCTACAAGGACTGATGAATTCACTCCTTATTTTTGCCTTTCTTTTATTACCAAAATAATTATATGATCTTAGTGAGTCCCCTGCAATCCATGGTTCAGCCCCCGACTCAGTTTTCAAGACCTTGTCTAATTTAGTGCATGCAAAGAATTGGGATATTCATCAAACTGTGCCCAAATAATGTATTGTTTGAGGCCAAAAACGTCTTCCTCTCCCTCAGTAGACTACACAATTTCATCATAGGAATCTTCACTGTAATGGAATCCAGATGTTAAAAAAAATGAGCAAACACAAGATATAGCAAAGACATGAATCAGCTTTTTTTTTCTCCTTCTTTATGGCCTTTTCCGGAAATATATAGATTCTTAGCACAAGTGATGCTTGGTGGAAGAAGGAAGCAAACTTTCCTCAACTATAACTTTGTTTGTGGCTTGACATATGTGTCTTACTCAAACACCAATAATTTCTGTTCGATTTTCACAGAGCGTACAGGAACCTATGGCTCCTATGGCATCTCTAAGTCTCTGAGTGGGACTGATGTTCTAAAACAATAGGACACAATGTAAGGGTGTTGGTTGATCTCACTTCAAGCTGGTCAGCTAACAATGAATATTGTAAAATTAGGGTTGATTTAAAGTTTGCACATTAGTTTAAACTCTCTTAGTAATGATTATTAATTATTAAGTTAGTAGTAGTGATTGTCTGATGAAGCTTCATGATGCAGTGTTATGTTGTTTAGAGGTCAGTAGGTCACGCCATCAGTTTAAAAATCATTTGATGTTTCTTTAGAACAGTTGTTTAAAACAAAGGAAAATAGTGCAGAGACCGCTATCTCTTGGACTCTGAAAATAATGACCCTGCTTCATGAAGCTCCATCGGATCATCACTAGTTAAAACCATATTAATATATAAAGGCCTGTTGTAGGCAGATGCCTACAGGGCTGTCCATTTCATTTCTGTCAGTGTGTTGCTATTTCAACGATGTGTGTGAATGAAATAAATCAGCAGATGTTTTTATCTTTATACAAATGCTGAAGATAAACCAGTGTGTGAAGTTTCTGCTGGGCCAAACTGAAGTCTGAAGAAGACAAATCATGTTGAGCTCATGCCCGTTTGTGGTTGTGTGTAATGTGAAATGTAGTATATTCTCCTCAGCTCGACATGAAAGCAATGACAATTGAATCTATGAGTGATGATATGGTTGGTTTTCTTGTTTAAAAAAAAGTGGGCTCCGCGGGGAAACAGAGGCAGCAGGTCATCCCCTTGGAAATCCAGTAAATTCCAGCATGAAATTCACAGCAGCCACAGTACATTGGGAGATATCACTGCTTTGAGTGCAGGCGAATACAATAAAGAAAATATACCTCCATGAGTGGATGCATAGGAGAGACATATGCCCCCCCTACTTACTCAGTTCCATCTCCTGGAGTCTGAATTCCTCCGCCTGTATCCTCAACACCTTTCTGTGGGATTTACGTAGAATATGAAAGGATTGAAGCTACAGCTGGCTTGACAGACACTGTGCTACTTTATTAAACCTCATGCGCTGAGTATGGCACCGTATTAAATTTGAAAGAGAGGCAGGGAAAACCAGGTTCCATATCCTCGGTTGAATCACCTTGAATCTTCTTTTCCTCACACTCAAGCTCTCTTTGAAGCACAACCAGGTGTGATTGATATTTAGACCGTACTGACGCCAAGTTTTCTTTGTTTTTAAGTTATTGATTTAAAATTGGACTTTTGCTGTTTTCAACATTCCCTGATCAACCATAAACAACAAAGCCACTTGACTCACGTCCTGGTGTTGCTTCACGTGGGAATTTGTATGGATTTTTAGGCTATTATTTGCCGTGATGGGGGAGTGTGGTGCAATAAGTGCTCCATTACTTACACAATCTGTGAGTCCCCAGAAAATTAGTCACCAGTGACCTTTTGGCCTCTTTTTCTCTCTCATTCACAGTCAAATAACAATTGAAGAAACATTAAATTAGAAAAGTAATGCTGTTATGCTGCGTCACACCCTCAATAATAGGCAAAACATAATTATTAACTGTTTGCAGTGTACTTTGTTATATTGTTGTTATTTTATCCAGAGCTTTAAGGAGTTATTGGACTGTTAGACATGACATTCTTGTACTCGGTTTAATGCTCACCTGAGTCTCTTTTCATTTCTCTTTCGTTTTTTTTTTTTAATTTTGACTTTGTCACATTTGTGTTCCCCCTGCACATTTTATTATTAAACCAGTTTGATTGTGTCAGGGATTCTCTCCCGGACAATCGGAATGAGAACAGAGACAAGTGTTAGAATAACAAACACAGTCAGAATCCAGATTTACCACCAGCAAGAAGTGGCGACGCTTCTCACGGCTCATCCCAAACCACTCATGTTCCTCTCTCCTTGTTGGCTTTTTATTCCATAGCTCAGAAGATTACAAACTTAAGACACAAACAGTTTGTTGTTTTTGCTGCTGGACGCAGCCAGCAAGAACTGATTTTCTCTTTTGAGTCAGTGAGCGCGGCATAGCATCCCGCACGGGGAGATCAGCTCGTATATCTTGTTGAGGTCACTGTATCTTAAAGCACAAACTGTCATTTCTTGGGAAACAAAACTCTAACTGGGCACATTCCTTCCAGCTCATTGTGAGCAAGCATGACTACATGTTTATTTGGATACGACTATAAAAGCAACATAAATTATTTAACAGATTGTTCCTCCATGTATGCCTACCTTCAGTCTATGCTGGGTTCTCCCACCATTGGTTTTTTTTACCATTTCTTTTTTTTTTTATTCGAAAACATCACACAATATATAACCATTATCTTCCTGTTAGGAAGTTTCAGGTATTTTCGACTGGAAGGAGACCACAGGTCTTCTACTATTACAAATGTTTAACAGACATGATTAAGGAAAAAAAAGAGACTTTTGTCATCTCTGGGTCAAGGTGACCCAGTTTTGCTTGGCCAAGAGAAAACACAAGGGATACCACAAACACGTTTGTTTTCGGGGCCAGAAAACCATTGGGGTTAACAGTTTATCATTTATTAATGTTATAGCCTAACGTCCAATTCAGATCTGTGGGTTGTGGCACAACAGGTGCCTGATAATATGTAATTACTAATTGTTGCAATTACGGGTCACTGTCTTTTATTTATATATTAATTACAGAAAGTCATTGTCATGGGACCAACAGCAGTACAAAAGCACATCAAACTAAACATAATAAGGAAAAGAAGAAGTCCTTAAGTAGTCATCAGTCCACACAAAAGAGCTGTAGATCATTGATTGGGAAGGCTGAGTCTGGCATGTTGTTAAGAGCACTACATTCTGCCAGGAATGGTGTTCAGTGGTCTAGTATTTAGCTTCCCTAGCAAGTTAGCCCGTCTCTGTCACCATCTGCCTGTTTTCCTTTTGCCTTTAATTTGCAACAGGCTGATGTCCTCGGGAGATTAAGTCTGCCTAGTTTAGATCAGAGCTCAGAAGGAGTTGTTATGTTCACACTGACAAATCAAAATAATCCGTAGTCATGGTATTTGCTGTCAATCCAGGAGCTCAAGAAACTGCAGCACTACTGTGCACCATCTTGGGAAAAACATTTTACTTGTTGTTTTCAATACTGGAATGAATACTTTCAAAATAAATAATGAATATTTATTATTAAATCAACAACCCTTACACCTGGTTTCTACTGAAAATGGAAGTGTTTAACCATCATCTGCATTTCTCTCCCCATCAGAAGTGATAGCGCTTTATCCAGTTCATTGCATTCCAGTTAAAGGACGACAATAATGTAGGTTACGGTTATTTGACCGGATCATCCCATGTCTGGCGTGGTTTTCTGGCTCTCTACTTGTAGTCTGAGCAACAATTATCATGTCCATGATGTCATCGTCTTTTATATCAGAGAGATTGTCTCTGGATATGAAATATTGCACTGAAAAAAATCAACTAAAGTTTACGCACAATGTCATAATTTATAAATTTGACCAGTTTCAATCAATCTTATAAATAATGTCCCATGTGTTTATATCAACCTCCCAAAAAAATATTTCCACATTTGTTGCATTACCCTTACATTTTCCTTGCTGTTTTTCTCACACCCTATTTCTTACTGACATCTTCCCAGCTGTGTGTTTTACACTGCAAGAAAAAAAGAAAAAAGAAAATCCAGGACAAATCATGGTGATGCATTGGTTAATTTAATAAATGAGGCTTGAGAAACTTGATCACACAGCACACTTGTCTTAGTCGTAGACCACAGGGGGACTGACTAATGCCAGATGCCGCTGGATGTCTCCGAACAAAGAGGACACACACATGTAATCCTTCTGGTTTTGGGGCAACATTGTCTATTCAGTGGGTGCCAACAGAACTCGAGCTGTCAGCAACTGACTGTACTTGGCCATCACTGGCAGCAGAAGGAAAAGATACTCCCACTTTCAGAGGAGTAAGATGGAAAATCCATTTGAGTGAGCTGACTCATGAACAGGAAAAAAGTTATTTCAGCTGACGAAACCATGATGACACTGTGCTGCATGCATGGAAAGGAGGAAACTTCCACACCTTGGGAAAATCCTTTGAAAATCTGAAGCGCCAAAGGTTTTGTGAGCTTAAGAAAATATCATTTTCAAAATGTGTCAAATTTATTAAGTGTAACATATTATTTTAAGTCAGATTCACTTTAATCCTGTATAATTTTTTTCGTTTCATATTTTCCTGTCTTGTTTTATTTTTTTCATTTCACACAATGTATCACAAATGTCTTTTGTAAGACACGTTTTAACTTTCATCCCATGAAAATCAGGTTGCTTGAGACAAAGACACGTCTCAAACCAATACCAGTTTAATAATGCACATCAACAAATATTATATTATTCCTATTATGCACCTCAGTTTCTCATGAAATATATTATTTCCAAGAAAATTACCAGGACAGAATTATCCCCCCAAAAATAATAACCACCAAAACATTAAAAATAGCAATATTTATTCAAGTAAATGCACTTACAAATAGATGAAGCAGCTATACTAATTGTGGAGTTTCTTTTTATCAATGTCGAGCAAAGATGCTAACAGTGTGCACTTAAATGACTGAATGAAATCAATGCAATTTATCAATCAATTTATTTTTAATGGATATAGACATGATTAATTGAGTGAGCATTTGACCATTTACAAAATTCCTCCTGCCTGTGATGATACAATAATCACTGTTTCCATCTCAGAATGTGAATAGAAAATTCCTTTTTTTCTTTTTCGCATATTCTAATCTGAGGTCGCTGGAAGCCTCCTTAATCTTTTTTTCCGTGCCTCTCTAGCTACTCCTCTCTTCTTCATGTCTTATTTCGACACATCAAAAACCCAACAATAATTGCTCTTTTTATTAATTATTGTAATTCTTTTTAATAACTACCAAATTCTTCTCCACATAGCAAAGAACCTAAATATCCAAAAGAGTAATGGCATTAATATTTTCTTATTACGTGAACATCAGTGATACAGGAGTGAGTGACAACAAACAAGACTATTTTCAGAGAGTACATGAGCTTCTAGACTCCTCACTATGCCACTGCAGGAAAAACTGTCCTTGAAAAGATAGCACTGTGTAATCCGCGGACAAATACATTGCAAGCTTACTTAATCTGCAGGATCACAGACAAGGATAGGGCACATTATTAATGATCCATTTAAAACAACACTAATCTGTTGTGTGAAAGATAGAGCTTGAGGATAATGTTGGAAAGGACTTGCGATTATGTTCCGCTGTCCCAAATCTAAAATCATTACATTTCATGTAAGTAAATGGTCTTCAAATGGAATTATATACGTTTACTTAAAAGAGCTACGAATGCCAAAAGTGATGATGCCGAAGTCCCCGCAAAATTGGTCAATATTTTAGCATTACAGAGTGATTTTAATAATTAAGATTATCAGTGTTTAAGTCATTTAAAGTCAAACAAATATAGTTTATTCATTTCCATTTTTTTCCGGAGAAAGCTTAACCCACAAAAAACGTAATAATGCACAGACTGTATGAACACACATATAGTGGTATTATTAAAGAAGCTATTTTACCTGATGTATCCAAATAAGTTAAAATATTCCAATAACTTTTAATGTTATACTTTATTGTTAGTGTGCAGTACTGAGAATAAAGTACAGAAATATTAGGGGACTGTATTGTCTCTCAATGACACATAAGCTTAGAAATAAACTACATTTTGTTTACCTGAATTCCAATCAGAGGTTGCTAAAGAGATTTGGTTTGATGATCTTCCATTTGGTATCATGATTTACCACATACATCAACCTTACTGGTTTTCTCCTTCTTGTCCTTATTTATGATTTCTCCATCTCCACTTTTTGTGGAACGTGTCCATTGTCTCTTCGCCCCCAGTTACCAAACCACCTTGACTCCCAAACTTTGTTTGCAAACATCTCCACATGATTGTCTAATGACATCTATAGAACTTTACCACCTGAAATGTTCTTCTGATCGTATAGATTTTCAAGTAACCAAAGCGTAATTTTGACATTTTCCCTAATCTGGGTCATGGAGGGGATGAAGCCTATCCCATCTGAAGAAGGGACCCCCTGACTAGAGGAACAGAAAAACAACTGTTCATCCACACACTCACCCATGCGAACACTTCCTTGGTCTCAATCAACCTCTGTGTGTTTTTGAACTTTGGGACTAAACCAGAGCGCTCAGAGTAAAACAACAAAAGCACGGGATGACATATAGACTCACCTAAAGGTGGAAGCAAATCCAGTGAGGTGATAGAGCTACCCACGAATCCGCTGTGCATCCATGTTAATGAATTACATTCGGATATTTCACCTGCACATACACTTGGAGTGAACAATTACATTTACAGTATATTGTGACAAATAAAACACATTTTTTAATGCAATGATTTTAAAAGTTTCTGTCATGTCAAAGAAACTAAAGATGAAAAAAATGATTCAAATGAACAGAAGATAAAAATCCAAAGTTACCACAAAAATTATTTACTTGAATATCAAGGATTATAAGGCGCATAGAGTAAAAGATACAGTCAAACGTTTGACTGGGGTTGCGTTATGCATCCACTAAATAAAGCTGTGCTAAAGGGAATGTCAACAAAACAGTCAGATAAACTTTATTAAGAGTTCTGACAACTCTGTTCATTCCCATGGTAACGATGTTCAAATGATGTTTAAAAGGCTTCAAGCAGCAGCGCGCAAGACTTGTGTTGTGAGCAGACAGTGAAGTTGAGCGCATGTATGACAGCTAGAGCACGCGTGTATGACACGTTGAATGCACGTGAATGACTGGATGAGTGATTTAGCACAAAAACAATGTTTTGAGTATACAACAACCAAGACACACGTAATCTCACTCTATAGACGTCCGCCATGATGTGACGTGCGTCGTAAATCCCACCGTGTGATGACGTAATGACGTAATTCCGCCCACGGCATCTCGGCTCAGTCGGCGCTGAGTCATGAAAGTGTTTGTAAACAAGTCACCCACCAGGTAATGTTCATATATAAGGCACTCCGGATTATAAGGCACACTTTCTTTTTTTGACAAATTTATAGGCTTTTAAGTAGTGTAGTGCGTGAAAATACGGTATGTATACTGTCATGCTACTGTATATCTGGTAACACTGCTCATAAATTCAAATTTGCTCTGGAATAGCAGATATTTATCTAGAAAGTTTTTAGCAATTACCCGTTCCTGCAGTCTGACTTACAAAGTGCATCGATGAAACTCTGTTTCTGGTTAACAAAGCAGAGAATGTTACCCACAATGTTGTTTTCACTCACGTATTCTTTAATTAAAACCCAACGTCTCCCAAAAGCAATATTGGAGACAAATTGCTTTGGCATGGCTGCGGCAGGCTGTGGACAGACTCTGCATATTGGCAGATTAAATTAGGTGGGATTTAGAGTCTTTGAAACTACATTTGTGTCTCAAGATATGGTAATGAGACCTGGCAGTGTGTTATCACCCTCCCCAAATATTTAGCTTGTCATTTTGTGGTAACAGCCATCGGATGTTTCCCACATATGTGAAGCATCTGCAGAGCAGTGGTGGAGACTTGAGGATAGATTATGGAACATATTGTATATTAATTGATCTCAATTTGTTTTTGCTTCATCTCTATTTAAAATTGTGAAGAAAGTTAAGACAAATTGTTGGGGTCTACTTGGTCTGCTTTTAGGGTTTTTAGCCAACAGGAAACCAATGGAACTTTGGATACAGTTGGCAGAGGAGAAAAGAGGGTAAATGATGAGCTAGAGGGAGAAAGTGAAGAACAACGTAGTTCATGTGAATGTAGGAATGTTGAATGAAGGGACCATGAGACAAAGGGTAGAGTAGGATATGCTTAAGAGAAGAAAGGTTGGAGGAAACCAGGTGGAAAGGAAGTATGGCAAGAAATGTTGAAGATGGATTCATGATCTATTATGCTGTGACAGGTTTGAGAGAGATTTGATGTCAGAGTTTGTGGAGTTAAAAAAACAGCAACTTGAGTTTACACACACAGTAGATGCTAAAGAAGGAAGAATATTGTCTGTCCCTGTGACCCACAGGTACAATGTCAACACAATGAAAAAGAAGAGTTCTGGATAAATCTATACAAGTGATCAAAGGCATTTCTGAGAGAGGAGAACATTGAATGAATGAATAACATTGATTCCAGTCCAGATCAAAGAAAAGGGCTAGATATAAAAGTGAGAGTATTTTCCAGGTAGATTAGTGAATGTTAAATTCCGGGACCACCCGCAAAAAAAGTGATAGTTTGTGAAGTAGCGGAAATGTATTAATTTTGTAATTTACTAACATCTTAAAACATATATAAGTACAGAAAACATTTAGTTATAAATAAAACTGTTGTATTCACTGTTTTTTAACAAAACTTTAATGATGATTAATTTATGGGCAGTTATGCTGGCGATGATGATGATGATGATGATGATGACGTTTGTACAGCAAAATAGAGTTTCACAGCTCTTGTGATAGCGCCGTTTCATAAGTCCCAGAGTCAGGTGGAGTATCTCTGGTATTCAACAAAACTTTCGACAAACTTTCATAAGCGAACCCGAGCGACAGTGAAGCGTCTGACATGGTGATATCCTGAGCCAATCGGCACACGGGGTACATAACTCTAGACGCTCATCTTTTAGCCAATGGCTTGGCGAGTTATATGTACAGGACTCATCACAAATCCCCAAATATCTGCAATAATCGAAGACGAACAGGCCCAAAACAAATCAGAGAATTTGTGAAGCCTCATAAAATGAAGCACAATATAGCGAGGGATCACTGTAACAGACAAAAATGTTGTAAAGAAACATGTGTGTGATAACCAGAGCGTTAAGGAGAGTAAACAGTAGCACTTGTCGTGTATGCTTAATTCAAAGAGAAAGCTTAGGCTAAGATTCTAATAGTGATGTGTATGGGAGACGAGAAGATGAGAAAGATGTGATCAGGAAAGTTGGGAAGATCATGAGATATTTTTAACGACTAAAGTGATCATCAGAAATGAGGCTATGAGCAGAATATAAGTTAATGAGTCACATCATAATGGTATAGAGCATAAGAGCGTAAGCAGCTGTATGAGGTATTAAGGAAGTTGATAGAGAAGGTCAGCAGAAGTTGCACTATAACCTTGTGGATCCAAAGATAATCTGTGGTAGAGTTCCTAGAGAGGAATTGTGACACTGTAAGAGAAAGTCAGGGTGATCAAAAGGAGTAGTCAGTGAAGGTATGAGGTCAGTGATGTCGACTTGTAGTAAAAGTAAAGATGAGTAGAAGTTAGAGGGATGGAGATATGAGCAGGGATGAAGATCAATTGAAGCAAGACAAAAGACTTCGGCAGGAGTTCCCATACAAGGAATCTATAGTTAAAACAGATGAGTTTATATATCTGGGATCCAGCACCCAGAAGATTGAGATTAAGTGGGGTGAAAAGTTTAAATCTAGTTTACATTGCTGTTCTAGTTTTGGTCCATTTCAAGACACCTTGTGGCTCGAATTAAACCTGATGTAAAGATAATCACACATCAAGAGGGAGATGTTTTGTACATTAGTACCCAAGACAAACAAAAAGTGAGTATTTTTCCAACTTGCGATAGAAAAAAAAAACAAGCGTTTAACAAACAATTTTTACCAACTTCACCATAAGTTGACATATTGTTCAATCATTCTTGTCTCCTTTTTTTATGAACTCAATTCACAAATAACTAGTCAGTTATTAGAGTTATGACATAAGGCAACAATGTATTGTAGTCCCATAATATTTGGGATGTTGTTAGTTCTGACCTGTCTATAAAATGTAGTATTTATATTAGTGTCCTTGATTGTCATCCCTCTATTAAGTTGTGTATTAAACCAATAGTGAATTAAAAAAAAGACTGTTTATGGTAAACCAGCTGTTTTGCTGCTTACAAGAATGATGTTGTAAATAGTTTGGCTATGATAGTTGCATTGGGGACCAGGACAACAGCCTCTTTCCAAACAACCTCTCGTTCTGGCAATACACCGCGGTGATTACGGAGCCCCTTTTGAAAACAAAAGACCCTCCCCTCGTGTATTTTGGAGGGAACACATGTTTGCCTGCCCCACTTCTGTCAACAGCCCCCACTGCAGTGGCAGAGACCAAAGAGAGCTCTGTTCCCAGAGACCCCCCTTTCATACTCAGCCTGATATGACGACTCATTTCACAGCAATGCACTTCTGTGGTTTCTCTGCAAACATGGACATGAGAAATTATTATTATTATATATTTTTTTCCGGCTGTGAGGCACAACTTTGCGGTAAAAATGTGAACATGACGCAAGTTGTTCCACAAGCAGAAGATGTATAAATTGGTAAATGAAAGTCTCAGAGTGAGAATATGTTCAACTTTTCCTCTTTTTTTTTTTTTCGGGGAATAGATACATGAACCAGATGTTTTTTAACAGATAACAAATGTCAGAGGCAATTTCTGATGGAGCACCTGGTACTGTGCAGACAGGGTGACCGGCTCAGATCATCAGAACAGTCTGACTTTTCCAACATTGTTCGGGTCATGTTTTTGAAATACAGTTGCTGGATCACATTTTATGGTTTATTGGTATTTCGTAACACATGACAGATGTTTTCGAGAGTTTAAAAAAGAAATGAAAAGTCATCCATTATAAGATAATAACATCTTATTTTCAGCTTTACACGTTGTAAACGGAGAGGTTCAGTTGTATTTGAAGTTCTTTTCTTCCTAAAATGTGAAATGTGTTCATTTTATTTTGTATTTAGATCTCAATGTCACACTAAACATAGCATTTTTTTTTTTTCATTTAGAGGTGCATTACATTCTCCACAGTTTTCTCTTCTCGCTCTTATCTGAGAAATCGGATTTGTTTTGGGAACTATAAATTTAGATGTTTATGAAACTAAATCCTTTTAGTTAACGTACAGTATTTATATAACATGTTTCAAATGTATAACATATTGTTGTAAATCATGAAATTGTTTTGTGTGTAATTTGGTTATGATGCAGAAATGTCATTATGGCAGTAATATCATTGTGCGGCAAATTTCTTATGACAGTGGGGAGTATTTAACTGTTGCATTTGAGAAGTACTTTTCAATTTTGCTCATGTACAGAAGCTGAAGAATGTTGTACTATTATTTTGATTAGTTTAGTTTCTGTGTTCAGCACAGAACGAGAGGGTCTTCAGTGTGGTGGCCTCAAGTGCCTGATCCATCAACCATAACATACATCTTTAACTGGATGCCTAGATGAGGCTTCACTAGAGAAAATGTCCTTTCAAGGATGTAGTTAAGACCCCGCTCCAGGTTGATGACTTAAAGTTTCTTACAGAACTGTTAAAGTGTATGGTAAAAATGAAGCACACACTGACTTGTGGAGCTACTAGTGACGGGCAGATGAAGCTGTGAACCTGTGGCCATTTTCAACCCATGACATGATATTCTGCAGCGCTCAAATTTTCAAGAGTGTGCCTGGTCAAGGGACTTTTGTTCAACATACATCAGATGTTTAAGGAATGAATATAATCACACTAAATGTAATCAATTATATAAATGTTATTATATAGTAAGATTGTAGATATTTCAAAATAACAGAAACCATTGGAAAAAAATGGCCATAATTTACAGTGACACCACACATAAATACATGAAACATTTAACAACCAATTATTAATACAGTTTGTCAAAGAAGTTCATTAATAAAGCTCAAAGACACCCTAGATTGGGCAGTATCACCACAAGAATGTAATAAAAGTTTGAGACCCCTGCTCTAAATTTATTTTATAAAACCTCACATAACTTTTTTTTAAACCAAAAGTACCACCATGTGACCTCTGAAAAGTGGTAGCGAAGTAGTGTTTTACAAATGTCCAAAAATATCTAAGTGGCCTCCACCTTAGAGACAGACGCCTCCTAGAGGCAGAGCCCTGGACAAGTTGGAGATATTATAGTGGATTTTCTTTTTCTTTTACACTTTTTTGAATATTAATATGTCCAACAGAAATACAAAAAACACATTAGGTGCTGCATTATTTTGTGTGTTATCTTTCATTAATTGTTTCTGTACTGCCACCACAAACAAATCCATGTTGTGTTTACAATACTAGCAATAAAAGTTTCTGATTCTGATGAATAAAGATCTATATTTGTTTGCATTATTTAGATTTTACTTTTTCTCAAACATTTTTCTGCCCTAAAAGATTGTGTATTAATCTTGCACACACTGTTTGATTTACATTTGAAATACATAAATCTTGAACTTTATGTGATGTTTCCGGAAGTATGTCAAACTTGTGTCTCGCAAATGATAAGCTCAGTAGCTACTGTTACTCCTGTTGTGTCCTTGACCTTGAGCGACATGAAATATTGTCTCTAATCTAGGGTTATCCTCTTTTTTTTTAAGAGCTGACATCATGTGAACCGTATATAGCCGTTCTTCCATGCTGATCTAGGCCTGTAGCATGTTGGAGCCAACATAAGAGACTTTGGACAGGAGGGTGGGCTCTGGGCCCCCCCGCCACACTCTTGTATGATTGATGATGCTTCGTGTGACACTGACAGAGCGGATCAGCAGGACAACCAACAACTCCTGCATGACTGTACTGGAGACGGACCCCAGACCGGCTATTGTGCCATCAACACACACTCACATATGCATGAAACGCCACACAGAAAAGTCGTTCCAATGGCTTGGCGAAGGTTGATTTATTATAGTGGAAAGATTGTCATACAGTAGAAAATAGATTGGACCCGATGAAGGAATGATTATCTTATGTGCTATACATGGATTGGATTACTGTAACACCTGTGCTCCCATGCTATTAGTTTTGGTCGTCCTCACTCCAAAATGGCTTCTTAAAGCACCTGTTATAACCTTTTCAGAGAACTCAACTGTTTGTTGTGTGCTTCAAAACTCTGTCACACTTGTGCGCCAGAATGTATTGTGCCAAAATAAGTTTGGTTTATTGTCTTATTGTGAGGTTTCACGGTGGGTTACTCATTCTCAACAGTCATTATTATGCTTGGATCAGTCTTTTGATTTGATACTTTTTGATATTGAATTATGTTGAAGTCAATTTACATTATTGCAATCAACCTGAATGAGACAACCTGAAACCACATGCACATAAAACCTAGCTTTTTTCATTAGCTGTACAGCTAAGATGTGTTTAGATGAGAATTGCTGTATTCATTAGAGGGATAGTCCTTTCTAATTTCATTGGTGCCTATCAGGTTATAAGAGGGGTGTCTATGTGATATGTGAATGTCACAAATGGCGCTGATTGTTTTCAGCCAGAAAGACACACCAATAAACATCCAAAAACATCCATACTGCTCACCTAAAAAAAAGAATTTCAGATGGACCTGGAGAATAAATTAGATTGTTGTGTTTGTGAAGATCGTGGATACAAGCAGCCAAAATGACTTATCTCGGCAGGGTGTCCGGGCTCTCTCTTACAGATAGGGTAACAAGCGGTCAGCAAGAGATGGCGAGAAGAGCCACTGCTCGTCTGCATTGAAATAAGTCAGATGAGTTGGCTTGGACGACCCGGGGAGAGCGGGGCAAAGAAGTAAAGGAGGACATTCTAGGCTTCCTTCCTGAAGGAATAGAACATTTTGGTAAATGTTAACAATCCAAGCATTAACATGTAATTGAATGCAATTACATGTTAATGCCTGATGTATTATGATACAGTGTCTTTATTTTCGAAAATCTAATAGGTGGCACTCACTGCTTTTGAATCTTTGGCTATATAAATTCAATGAAACCTGGTGACCAATATGTCTATATAAATGTCTTTATTATGAAGACATTGTATCATGATACATCACCAACTTTTTCATGAGTCCATCACTAATATTCAGATTTATTATTCAAAAAAATGTCAACATCCAGAAGATAAAAAAAAAATGGTCAATAGGATATGCTGATGGTGCTATGCTAACAAAAACAATGTTCCTACTGTATGTATCACTGTCTAATGATCGATGAGATGCCATTTATTTATTGATGCTTTTGTAAGTAACAACAGTTTAACACAAATTAAACAAAGTATCAAAAAACATTTCTCGTTCAACTACCCTCTCTAGTTTTTTGAGCAGCACTGTGAGATGTTCTTCAATGTATTTGTCATTGTGACGAAAAAAATCAATATTGAATATTTAGCTGTTTTACTGTGATTTGCAACCGAAAAATGTGTATTAATTTGCAGTCAGAAGAGAAAGACATACAGACATACATTTATATTATATTTTTATTTCAGCACAAATGTTTTATTTTTATTTTTGGAGAAAAACTCCAGTGATGTGGATAATAGTGATGGTCTGATGAAGCTTCATGAAGCATTATTTTCAGAGTCTACTAGATGGCGGTCTCTGCACTATTTTCCTTTGTTTTGAACAACCGTTCTTATTAAACACTATATCATTTTTAAAACTGATGGCACCACCAACTGACAACATGACACTGCTTCATGAAGCTTCATCAGCACATCATGTGGGGATACATTTGGACTTTTGAATAACATCACTTTCTTTTAAGTAGGATTAAAGGAAAATAATTTTACATAAATTATATTTGAAATAAAATATGTACTTTGGGAATAGATTGGGATGTCGGTGAATTCAGTTAGCAGATAGTGGGAGACATCACTGACACAGCAATACTCATACAGCTTAATACTTTTCCTGTAGTGGCGCTTCACTCCCATCGAGGCATTACTATTGGTTCACAGGAGGAGTGATCATGACTGGAAGGGATTGATTTGGATACCCGTTTGTTGTTCAGAATGTTCCTGAGCGAGGCAACTGGACTGTGTAGACTTTTGGAAAGATCTCACCCATGAGGCTCACCCCTAAAACTTTAGACGGCCTATAAGCCAGTTCCCCCGCTTTGGAACCATCTGAATGTAACATATTGGGTATTTATTTTTTATTCATCGACTTATTATTTACAAGTATCTTCTCACACTGCCTTGCTATGTGTTGTATTTTCCGATTGAGTAATAAACATTTAATATATTAAGTATTAAATAATAATTTTAAATACAATTCATTACATTATTAAAAAATATATTTAATCATTATTGTTTTGTAAACATTTTATGTGTCAAGATACAGACTATGAGAAAAAAGCCTATTAAAAAAAATAAGCTATTCATGTTGGCTTCCTTCAAGACACCACATACTCCTGTTGGAATCCACTTCTCAAATGAAATGTGAATATGGATATAATTTTGCAGCATGGGTTCTTATAAATGACAAATATTTCAAGTCCACTCCTGCAGCTGCTCACAATTTGATTTATAACTACACTGTCTCAACTCACTTTCACTTTATTGAGTTATCAATTTCCCCCGCTGGAAGAAATGTAAAGAAAACCCTGTGACAATTCTCAGCACATTTCGAAGTGATATTTAAAGAGCGGGCCGTTAACAATATATCTAGTTGCAGTCTGAACTGGCCATTTTATGGCAGAGTCCATATCAAATAATGGCGTCTGTTGGCACACGGATGTGGACAGGACACACCAGCGGCTACTCAGCGGTCGCTCTGGTTTGGCGCCAGACCCATGACATAAAATAAATGTTCAAACCCGCACACAGTGGCTGGTAATCAATACTGCAGGCACAGCTGTTCCATCATAAAATGGCCCTTAATTTGAAGACAGCCTCTCCGGTCTGTCAGCTGGACTCGGCCTGTTCAAAGATGTTTCCTATCGTTCACCTCGACATGGGTCAAGACCAGAATGACAATGTGGGTGGAGGCTAATGCTCTACAGATAAAAAACATATTGAAGAAAATGTAACAATACGCATTTTCTTTTATAATATTTCTGAGGGCGGTCAGGATTCGGTGGTACTTTGTTTAGTGCGTAAGGGTTTCAAAATTGAATCGGAAGTGTTGTGAGAACGCCGATCTAAAGGAAACCGAGCAGAAAAGCCCGCGGATATAAAACTGTGAGTACAAGACTCTAATATATTTTGTGATAGGATTTCAGGAAGTTTACATTAAAGTTGTTTTATTAAGTCCCGATTTTCTTTCAAGTATTTTATGATCGGAACACATATTTTATGACGCTTCAGTTTCAACACCTACAAAGAAGCCAGAACAATAAACAATGAGAAGGATTGACACTGTGATACAATATTTTTTACATTTCATATACTGAATTCAATGGTGGTAAATTGACGGCTTTAAAATGTATATAGAAACCGGGCTGAAACTTGCAGTGTTCCCTATTTACCTCTCTTTACTTTTACCCAGATATTTACCTCTTCTTTGGAAGATTGACAGTTACTCTTCTAGGGTTATTTTGTGACACTGTTATGTGGCCTTCTGTAAATATCAGCAATAATTAATATTTAATGCTTTTGTTTCTTTTCATAAAAAACAATTGTAAATTAACCGATAAACAATAATTCACTTTACACTAAATGAGCAAATTAGGAAGCCCTAATACAAGTATTGATTTAGAAAATCAATTAGATGCTATTATCATTTTAAAGTTTTTAAAAATAAATCTTTAAAAGGTGGCCTCAATAAAGTGTAAATCCATTTGGGACAAACTAATTATTATTAATAGACATAAGAAAATATATGAAATACATGTAGTCTGTTTTCCTCTTCCCTTTCCCAATTTTTTTATTTTTTTAATTTTACTTCTATTTGTATATTGAACTAGGTTATCATTATATAAATATTTAGTTGTGTACACAACATACACAAATATCTTGATTTTCAAAATTTACAGATAGAATTAATAACAAAGTAAACACAGTATTTTGCTTTAACATCTACTTACACTTTGGGTGCATAATAATAAGCAGCTTTCTGCTAGTAAATGTAACTGTGAAAAAAAAGTACAATAAATGTGGTTGGTTACAAACAGCGCATAGAAAATGTGCGTGATCATCATTTCTTATTGGCTACAGTCATATTTAAAAATGTATTCATACATACAAACTCTGCTTTACAAACTCTTCCTGGAATAGATGAGGTTCCTTTGACTGTAAAAACACCACTGTAGTGGAAAACAACTGCAGGAGAAGCTTCTGTACACGGCCCTTTGTCTATCACCTCATTTACAATACAGCGCCCTCACATAATCAATTAAAAGGAAGGGAGGGCAGGAGAGGCACCCCACCAGTCACAGAAGTTTACATCAAAAGGCAGCGATGCGTTTGAAGACTCGCTTCATCCTTGAGAGTCTTCCCCGAGAATGCAAGGACAGATTTAGGCACTGATAGATGTGGTTCTGGCCTACTTCAAGGTCTCGTCTCAAACAGATCAGATTGCCTCATACAATATTTTACTGTGGAGAGAAATCTGAATTAAGGACATTTAAGGAAGCAGCTATTGGTCAGACGAAAAGTAAAGTGTGTGTTTTATGTGAACCTTTTCTAACCTAGATACAGTGACTGTTTGTTTTAACTGTTTTATAGATAAATAGATAGATGGCTTGTGTATACCCCCCCTGTGCTGAACTAAACCAAAGCAATGAGATAATTTTATATTTTGGTATTTAAAAGAAATAGAATCATTGTTTCAGTCGATGCAGACATGGAAAATGTTTAGTCAGCATAATAAGGTATAAAGCTCATCACAGAGACGAGTAACTGTTTTATTCACTCAGTTAAAGTAAAATTCCAACCTTCACTTATTTTCTTCAATGTCAAATAAGGATTGGGATTATTTTCAGATGAATCTGTTCCTTTTTGGGGTGATAGGCAAAAAAGTATGTTAATTTTAAAGTAGCGAGTGAAGCTCAGGCATTTCGTCTTCATTTTCGTCTAAAAAGATAGACTTAAAAATATCCAAATACCTCCGTAGTTCTCTTCCGTAATGATCCTCTTTCAATCAAGCGTAGACTTTATTATTTAGCAATTATTCGGAAACAAATTAAACAAATCTATATTTTAAGCTTGTTCGTAGCAGAAGCTAAAAGGCTAACATGCTACACAAACGGAGTGGGCGGGTTTATTGTAAACAAGATTTCATCTCTTCACATTTTCTAATGTAAATATATTAATGAAAAGAGAGTTTTGTACAAACAGACATACTGATGAGTACAATAGAGGTCCAACATCTATTTAAGGGAAACTCAAAGCATTACATTAGATACCCTTTAAGGATTATTTAGACTCAAAAAGAACTTGTAACTATTTTTTAAAATTCTTATTAAGCCTTGTTTTATTATTTGGAAAAGTGGAGGATATAAATTGTCCTGACGCGGCTTGACCACTGAGCCTTTGGGTTACACTTTTTAACAATCTGGTTTACCAACATGGCAGAGCAGTTGATCACAAAACTGTAACTTTACAGTCTTTATCCAGGTGTCTTGATTCCTTAATAAGTTCCATGTGTGTGTATGTATGTATGTATGTTAAGTCAGCTGACATGGACGAACTCAGGAAATACATATCCAAAATAAAAGCGGGACGTGGGATGTGACAATCGGATTTTCTCAGCCATATTCAACATTCCTTGAACTCAAAACTAGGGATAAGTATCAATATAAAATTAAAGGAAAAATAATGGCACTGGTTTTAACATAAATAGTAGTTACCAGGTCAGAAAGCAATTCACATTTTGGTGCCTCATTTTCCATCACAAAATGTTTTGTAACAAATGCAGACGTTTATTAAAATCATGACTTTCATTCACACTCTAATTACGCATTTGAACATTGTGTATGACCATGCAAACCCATTCAAAGTTATTTTTTATTTAATATTCTAACGCGGCCTATCGTACAATAATAACTACAGGGACAATCTTGTATTAGTACTGAAATCCAACCATTTTTCACTGTCTGAATTTTTCTTTTTCTGACTTTTGTCAAACAAAGTACTCTAAAGTTGAGTATGACATTTTGTTTATGGAGCTGAATGTTTGGCAGCCAAGACTTTCGATTGTGTCGTATTGATCGTAGTCTGTCGATCATTATTTCCAGCTTGATTGACAGCAGGAAATTGGTCACGATACGTATTTCATATGTTGTAGGAGCTGACATTTGTTTGCCTCCTCTCTATGTCAATATTGCTGTGGAGATGGTGTTATCATTATACACCGACTGTGGCTGTGGTGTGATGTCTCAGTCTGTTCATCTTAACATCATTTTATATATATATAAACTATTGTCCTCCTCTGGAAGATTGTGTTCATTCATAGTCGCTAACACACGCGTGTGTACGGGCACAATTGAACACACGCTCATATCTAAAAATACCTTCTCTGCTTGGTTTTAGGCAAACATGCCAATGACAGTCAAATGGAGCTATTTTGATTGAAGCGTGTCGACACCGAGCGTGAGAGGGACACGCTGACCTTATCACACTGACAGTCGGATCACCTGGGCCCACACTGACTGCAGTATTTGATCCACATTAGCAGTCGCATCGCTATTTTAAATTCATGCTAACCTGTCTGGAGGGCCAGTTGGTGAAGGCTTTAGATTTCTGTGTCAAACATGCTGTCATTCAAAGAGGATTTTTTGAATGTTTTGAAAGTGTATTGTGGAATTAGATTGTTGCTTATGTCATTTCCTTCACAGTCTACTGTGAGTTTCAAAAGAGTTATACTTGTTTTTTTGTAGTTAACTTCTGAAAAACTAGACAAGAATGATGCATCTACATCTGACCTTTCGATTTTTTCAGCAGCATTTTACAAAAACATTTTTATATCCGCAGTATTATGTAGAAATTACAATATTTACAGACACAAAGAAACATTTGTCTGTGTTCGTAAGTCATTTTCGGGAGAGTAATTGTAAATGATTTATCTCAGGGAAGTAATCTGTGGTCAGAGGGCTACTTAAATAATTAAGAGAATCCCTCAGCGTCCTATCTTATCTCTTATCCTGAGCTCATCTGTAGCCCAGAGCAACACTTGGTGGGTTTAGAATTAACCTGTCGTCTTCTGTTTCACCAACAAGGCCAGGTGTTTGAGTGGCTCAAGTAGCTTAACGTTTAGTTTGGACGGACTCATTGTTAACGACATGCTCAAAATATAGGGCATCTGAAGACCTTACATTCTTAATATGATGGAATGAATATTTACCATTGAAACACTGTAGCTAGATGATGCTGGACTTATGGTAACATGTACCAATGTTTCTTTATTTTCAAGCTGCTTTTTAGTCCCAAGTCGACCAACCAATTACTGTCTTCACGGACACATGAGACGTCACTATCTTCTAATATTTCATCAATTTACTTCTGACCTCATGTTGCAATGGCTGGACATTTGGACATTTCGAGCTCTTGTCATATTAAAGATTCATGCCTATGGGATGCAGAAAGCCTCCAAGTTGCTCCATTGTAACTAAAAGGTGATTTCTGGGAAAGCCTAAGTGGGGGAAATGTATTTTATGTAATCCCTGGATTAGCATAGTGACCAGCTAATGGACAAGAATGGATGTCCTCTCAGGTTTTGGGGGGTATTTCCTTTTTCTCCTACCTGAGGCAACATGGTGGGTGGATGGTAAAGGAAGTAGAGAAGGACTAGGACCACCAGCTGCTACACAGAAGCTTTGGAAACAGGAGGAGGCCCAGTGTCAAGCCTGGACCCGTCCCTCTGGAACACAATGCAGTCTTTAAAAATCTGTCAGGAGAGAATTCAAATAAACTTCAAACAGTGCTTTCATTGTTTTAAGGTTGTAAAATAACAAAAGCAAACAGGAAGAGACTCCATTATTCAGAGTCCTATTAGAATATAATTTATTGAATTATAAAAACCAATTTTATACATATCTAAACCTCGTATGTTCAGAATATTTCCTTGACTGAATTCCTTTAGAATATTAGCGCGTCCTACTATTGAACAGAATAGTAAATTAAACTGTATTATTATTATGAGGCATTTTTATCAATCATATCTGAAGAAAGCCCCAGGGATCATTTGCAGTCCACTGTTATATTATAATTCGTGAAAATGATTATCGTCTCTTAAGAAGTTCTCAATTTTGTGTTGAACTAATAGAACATATAGCTGATTTTTATTTTTTAAGTTCCGTCGTCACATTTGGCCCTCCTCAAAAATGTTTTGGACACCCCTCCGTAAGCAAATATATAATGATTGTATTTACTGTATCATTATCGTATATATTTACATTGCTTGAAATAAAAATAGGAAATTACATGTATCAGTTCCAAAACATTTTCTTTTCAACAGCATAACCCTTGCTTTGAGGTATCTTTGTTTATTGTTTTATTTTTGTAAAGGGAAAACTACTTATATTGACAGAAAGAATGTGAGAAATGAATAGATTTCAACAGCTGCAACAACAGTGAAAAATCGAAATCAAATATTTATTTTGTTTTTTCTCAGGAGTCATCAATATAAGGAGGATTATTTAGTACAGAGTAGTATTGACAACGTTTTTTTCTGCACGTCTGCACTAATATCTTTACATTTATGCGAAACCAGAAGACAGTTGGATCAGTTGGACGGTTGTTTTGACCAAACATATCATGTCAGACAGATTGTTTCTCTGGCCAGACGAAGTGGAAACGCGGGAAGAGGACGTTTTAGTTCTTGCGGATGACTCGCCATCCACTCACATGTCGATACCAAGGAGAGATTTTCGAAGTCTGTATTTAAGTTGATTATTTATGCACCTCCCTGTGTACCGCAAACTCCAGCCATCCTCCCTCGTTGAAAACCAGATGGAAGGAGGCAGAAAACCGCAGACTCTCAAGATCCTCCTTTTCCTCGAGTTATGAATTCATCATATGCCTCGCAAAATTATCCCTGTGATTCTTAAGGCTTACAGTTTGTTTGTGAGTAAACACCGCAATCCCGAATCAATCTCATCGGCTAGTCGCCTGAATTTGCATGATCAAAACAATCAAATGTGAGCTTTTGCAGGATGATCGTTCATGGTATCCGGCGCCAACTGCTTTTCACAGCTAATGCATTATCCACAACTGCAAAAGCAGCATCGCACAGCAGCTCCAGAATCCATTAATAGTAGATTCCAATTGAGGAAGAAATCTCAAGCAACACAACGTTACTCTATCAGCTTATCCTTGTTTCAGCAAAGCAACGGCGTGCACTGAAAATGCACCATCACTGACAGAGAGAGCCTAATCCAGTGATTGGTTTTACCTTATCACACAACTTAAGGAGTGTACACTTCTAAGCTGACGGATTGAACCTCTGTTCGATACAGGTTTGCAAAACTGAATCTGTTGAGCCTCCAAGATTTGATATGGGTATTTAAAGCTCTGCACGGCATTAACCGCAGAGCACAACAAATAGCCTGCCTTTTAACAGGGCTGGGGAATCCTGGGGCCAGTTGGGATGCAAATTGAAATGATCCATGAGTGGATTGAGAAGGTGAGGGTGGGCTTGCACTGGGCTGCATGTGGGAATGAAGCAAGCTGTTTCGCGGAGGGGTTGTGAGGAGTTAGCTGTGATTAGCCGCAAAGATTGACTTCTGACTTGTGTGACAAATGTACAGTAACAGAGAGACCCCCGAGCGCCGCAGTTCCTTCTCCCCCTCCTCCTCTCGGTCGTTTGGTCAGCAAACACTGGCTCACCGCTCGGCTCTCCTCTGCCGATCCCTGTTTGTGGCGGTGCGGGTTGTAGAACAACTGTCAACAGTTCAAGAGGGTCGAGAGGAAAGTAGTCGGCTTGATGTCGGATTTGCACAAATGCCTGGTAACGACTCGTGTTTTGAAAGGGCCTCGTTTTAATCATTAGAGCTCAGAATGATCATAAAATAAATTGGAAAACGCTTGCTAGATTTGTAGCTGGAAACCGCCACTGTGGTTACTAAATGTCTCATTATTTACTGGTACAACATTTCTATAAATGACATAAAATGCAAGATATACATATAGGGACTGCTTTTGTTTTCTATTTCTATTCTTCTATGGCAACTTCTTACAACTGCAACCTCCCAGGGCATTGTGTGATTTTAAGGACTACCTTCACTATTTAACTCAATAATTAATACTTTTTTATTTTATTTTGAATTACCGATGAGGCAACAAGAAAAACAATAACAGCCCACAGACTACTTTGGAACGTTGGTGACCCCTGTTTATGGCCTGTTGAAAGTAGGGGAAATGTCCAATACTTTGTTTTTAAGGGTAGAGATTCTTATATCAAGACATACTTTACGAGCTGTTATTGGTTATTTACCACCTTGTATGTCGTCACAACGGAAAGTCTAACTTTTTGTAGCAGGGGGATTGGAGTATAATTGAAGATTTAAATGGTGATATTATATAAATAAATATATATATATATATATAACAGTGTATGAAGGAGGACCCAAACAAGCTTACAGTATCCAACAGTATGTATGTATGTTGTAGAATTCCATGGGTAATGTCACCGGAAATAGGAAGACACTGTTGCTGTGACAATGTTTTGTACTATCAATACATAAAACCAAAATCATTTATCTTATAGTATGGCATGTAACAAACAATGGACAAAATTAAAGTAAGAACAATTACACAATTTCAATGACATAATGTACACTAGAACATGTTAGCAGAGCTTAACACTGAAAGGAAAAAAGTAAATGGTCATAGTCACGAGAAGCTGGTAGGGTTTAAGCTACAAGCATGCTTGTTTTGAAACTATATTATTTATTATTTGAATTAAATGTTTGCATTATTAATTTCATCTTTAGACTAAGATGATAAGTATTTCCTCATAAATCCAAGGTGTTGAAATGGAACACACAAAAAAAAGTTTTTTTTTGAATATCTGGCCTGTTCAATGATAAATGATCGTCAAAAGTATGTACAGCCAGAAGAAACTTCGGCACCGGGGGGAAAATAACCACAGTGTACCAAGGACACGCTCACTTCACTTTGCAAATCATTTTCAGTCTAGAACATCTGACACCACTAAAAGCAAGAGGGTTTATTTTGATAGAAAATTGCCACCACGTTGGCACCTTCCCGCGCAATATTCCGCCACTCTATGTCTCGCCGACTGTACTTCGAATGTAAACTTTGAGGCAACTTAATTTAATGGCTGATGTGCCGGTGATGTCATCATTCCTTCACACACACAACGGCCCTGTTTATTTCCAAGCGAGCCACAGACTAATGATAAAAATCCCTGCGCGTTTCATCATTGCAATTAAAAGGGGATGAATTAACACGGCTGACATGAAAAGAAGAAGACGCCCCTCATTGACCCTGTTAATAGAGAGTGGAAAAAATTCAGCCCTAACTAGGATTTAATTGCCTTTTCGGCTGTTTTCTTCCAGAGATAATTTAGGTTGTATTGGCTCCAGTGAAATAAGCCAAGCCCTGTTGGCCCATTAAAAGCTAAGGCACTATGTTTTGGTTTGATGCGGGGGTAGATGTGAAGCGATGGCAACACACAAACACACACACACACACACACACACACACACACACACACACACACACACACACACACACACACACACACACACACACACACACACACACACACACACACACACACACACACACACATACACACACGCACACACACACACACACACACACACACACACACACACACACACACACACACACACACACACACACACACACACACACACACACATACACACACGCACACACACACACACACACACACACACACACACAGACACACACACACGGTGACTCATGATTGGGAGTCCATGGAAGTCAATGTAAGACTATAAAGAAAGCGGCTCCCCTCTCTGGGGTGTGGTGAGGTTTAAGGGCTTCTACATACAACTTTAAAGAGCCCAAGTTTTAAATCCTAGGATATACTGTTAAATCACATGGGAGGCTTATTGTTTTCAAGGCTTCACGTATAAGCACAGTTAACCCCGTAAATGCCATTGAAAGTAGCCCGATGTATGCTCATTATAGCGTATGAGTGATCATCAGCGTGGCAGGTGTGAGTGAAATGCGTTGATGTTCCAGCGTACAGTTCGACTATGTTCCAGTTATTATCCGGTATCATATGACGGCCTCCTCCTGTCGTGTGTGCGTCCACATATGATTTAGAAAGCGTCCGTGTGACCACCAGTCTGCCGAGAGAGAGGAAAAAACACACGACATCACAGTTTGTGCGCGAAAAAGCAGCTGACGTTGAAATCGGGGCCGAGATTGAAGCCTTTTCATTAATCTATCATCAGCTGCCACTGAGCTGTCTGCGGGGCAACGCCGCATTCTCTTCACGCCGGGAATGAGACCGGGCATGATAGTATGAAAAATAACATCTGCGGTTTGCGGAGGCTTGTTTGAAAAATAAAATTGCTCCATCGTAACGCATCTCTAAATCCTGTTGAACAAATCAAATGTGGGTATACCATATCAAGTGAAGCTCAGGCTTATTTGTTGCAACAATAACCCGATGATTCAGAACTTCACCCTTTCAGTACTTCTTCTCCTTTGTCCATTATACAATATTGTGCTTTATTACCGTCACTATTTCACTTTATTTCAGCTCGCTGAACAACATAAAGCTCATCCTTTGGATGTATAGTACATTAAGTGGGTTCTTTGAAAACCATACTTTTTTAAACATAAACATGACTATTCAAACCATTTTTTTTTATAATCAAAATATTTAGTCGTTGAATATTTAGTGAAGCTATCTGTCCAGGAAAACACCTCCAAGTGTGTATTACCTCGTAGGAAACTAACTTCTGTGGAGCAATAATCTATAGTGATGGACTGATGAAGCTTTGTGAAGCAGTGTCATTATTTTCAGAATCCACTAGATGGCGTACTCTGCACTATTTTCCTTTGTTTTGAAAAACGGTTCTAACGAAACATCACAATTTTTTAAACTGATGGCGCCACCTACTGACCTCTAAACAAGACAATGACACTGCTTCATGAAGCTTTACCAGACCATCACTACTTATCTTTCTGCTATTGTTGCACTAATGGCTACTTTAACAAGAAATTGCATGTAATATGTATTAATAATAAATGTATAAATAAAGTTTTACCTTACCATAATAAACAATGTGAGGGGCAACTTATATGAATATGAGTAGAAAACTTCAAAAAAGCTAACACAAGCAACGTAGCATCACAATCCACATGGTCACTCTATTAACTTGGTTAAAATTGCAAATAGCAGACGTTTATAGAAATTTATAAAAAAAATTAAACCAACAAATGTTAATTCAAAGTAAAATCTTACCATTTGATTAATGTAAAAAACACTAAAATATGCATTGTACGTTTATGTCACATATGTGTAGCATGGTTGGTAAAGACTAGACCCCTTTGGGTCATTCCATCAGAGAAAAAATAAACACTTTTAATGCATTATTTAGATAATTTACTTTCAACTAAATAATGTTGTAAAATTGAAAAATAATCTTATGTAAGAAATAACATTATGAATTATGATTTAAGTGTTAAATATTCTATAACAAGACAATCAGAATTATGGGATCCGATGTCTGATATGAACATTAAAAGGTATTTTGATCATATATCTTTTCTTTTTTCTCTTGCGATTTCTCTCCCGCGGCTCATCTTCCCCCAGCCAGCTGAGACAGTGTCAAAAAGTAAGATATGATTGTATCATCAAATATCGATCCCTGGTGCAGTCTGCTCCATTGCTGGGTATTGATTGCTTGAACTGGAGCAGGAGAAGTGAAATTGGTCCTTGCTGTGAATGTATATTCTCTCTGTCTCTCCCTCCAGATATATATAAATGTTTGTCTAGAAAACATTCACACACTTCTCATCCGTGTCAGTTGATTCTGTGTGCCTGGACTATTCACCTTGGCACTGCGGTTTTGATGTTTTACTTATGAAAAATGTCCTTTATTTGTATTGATCTACCTTATTTGTATTGTATAAAAAAAAATCACATTGTAATGTGCTTTTATTCATTTGCATTTTTTGTATTACTTTCTGAATTGTTCATTTTCGCATGAATTTTAATTTTAGTTTTCACCAATTATGGTTAATGTTAAGCTCCATGTAGGAGAAATTATTTAAGTTACATTATTATTTATTTTATATGGACACTATTCTAGCTATTTAAGGGGTTATCGTCAATAAAAATTATGAAATAAAAAGATGTTATAAAATTTGTTTAGTAGTAATATTCCCTTGAACCCACATCTGAATATATTTTTTTCCCATTTTGTTTACTTCACACTATTTAACTTTTTATTTCATTTTGGGAATTTCACATATATTTATTTTAACAGACTGCATCTAATGTAATCGACCACTCAATATTCAACTATGGTGGATTTCCCAAATCAAGTGCAGGCCAAAACCTGATGCAGCCCATTAAGTGGTAATTGAGCGAGGGGCTCTCGGCCCGCTTGAAGGTTAAGCACCTTCACAGGCGTGGCTGCTCTTTTGTTGTCCTGTTGTTAAGCTTATTGTGTGTGTGGCTGCCTCTTCCTGTGTGGTCTTTTGGTTTTGTCCAAGGAATCTGATCTTGCATTAATATGAAGCATTTGGATTTAAACAGAGATACAAATATTTAAGAAAAAAACCCTCCATATATCTTTCATCTTTTTTTTTTTTTTTGTACACGTTACTAAGATGTAGAGCATCGTATTTGTGATACCCAAATACAATCTGAATTGAGTAAATATTATATAAAATATTTTCTTTTAGGGAAACTGCATTAAATGAAAAGCATCTTAACTAATTGTTAATGCTGTTACTTAAAATATAGAGCAAAACAATTGAAAGAAAATGAAAAAAAGGTTTTTTTATTTGACTTATTTAATAACAGATTAGCTGCTATACTGTATTATAGTGCTTTATTATTTCCTTCCGATGTAATTGAAATGACTTACTAAAATCTGTATTATTTAAGGAAAATACCTTGTGAAATATTAAAATAAACTGTATTGGAAAAACAAGATTTTATTTTAAGTCAAAACAATTATGTGTTAATTTATTTATTTATTTAGAGCTTATTCTCACAGGTATTTTTTGAAGCTGCATTTGACTAAAACAGGAACGAAAATATTTCAGTTACTTTTGATGTGAACCACAGACCAGAGCGACCCGACTGAATTCCTCACCCGGGAGATCTGGCGGTGGATCCCTGGTCGCTGCCAGAGGAGGACTCGCTGCCACGGCACGCTTTCCTGCCACTCCCTGTGGGCCTGCACATTTTTCTGGCATCCAAAAAGGATGGATCACCAGGCATAAAAAAAGACATTGTCCTGCAGTGATGGGAAATCTATGTCCGGACTGATACCACAGACCCATATGTTTAGAGGAAGGCGGGTGAGAAGAGGGATGACTTGTCCAGATTCTCAATCAAATACGTCTCAATTATCCCTTTCTTTCTTCAAGTAGTGGCTCTTTCATTTGATGGAATCAACACAGAAAGGACGGCACAATACTAACTGTGAGAACAGGTAGATACCTTTACATGATAGCGTTTTAAAACAGAAAAGAAAAAAACATTTTAAAAAGCTGCTTTGAATTATTAAAAGAAAACTACTTTAATAGTTGAAAAAATAAATTATAGTTAATCTGCTTAAAAAATATCCCATCAAAAGATGAAATGATTAAATGATATTTAATTTGTCGGTAGATATTATATTTTGACGTGTATCTATTATCCTTTTATATATATACTGGACGGAAGACTTGTAACCTGCCTAAGAAATGATTCTTTATCTAAAGCAGGTCACAGACGACATCTACCGGTGAATCTTGTTACTGCAGGACAGATCAAGCGTAAAGGTCTAAAACGGAGGCATGTGCAACATATTTAAATAGGAAACAAAAACAACAACTATCTTTTTTTTCGAGCATGTATGCGTTTCACATGTTGAATTAATAATGGTATTAATTTAAATAAAAATATATCCTGTATATGTATGATCGTCAAATATATACATGTATAAATAAATAAATATAATATTACACATACATTTTTTAAATGTGATTTTGCTTCGTTTATTTTGTATTAATCATAATCAAAACAAAACCAAGATGACAAATCTGACAATTGTACCTTTACATATACATTGAGGTATACAATTATTTAAAGAAATATACTAAAGAACCGAATTTATATCATTTTATATACATTTATATGTATATAAAATTCAACAAGAATGTTTCACACATCTAAATTCAGCTTTCCATCAGTAAACAAACAACAAATAGTCAAAATGAATAATATTTTTAAGAGCCAAATCATAAGAGCTGAACGATTCTCCCTGAGAAGAAATCAATTCTCATCCGCCGCCGCTTCATTAGGATGGTAGATGTGAGCGAACAGACTCTGAGCAGCTGAGCTGTATCCTGTGTGTGACTCCACCATGTGACCCTGCGGCCTGTCTATCCAGATGGCCTCTCCTGTCTGTCCCTCTGTCTGTCTCTCTCTTCAAATCCTCACCCAGCTGAACTGAAGTGAGTGGATGCATGTGTGTGTGTGTGTGTGTGTGTGTGTGTGAGGAGTAACTCTGATCTTTGCTAGCAAACCGGAAAACTGAGGTTTTAGCCATTTCGACAAAGTGAAGATTCAGGGCTGGTATGGAAAGATCGCTCTTCTTCAGTGGTGACGTGTGGCGTGATGGAGGGATCTTTGGTCCACAATCTAGGGATTTTAAACCTGCCTAGTTTAGTTTAGTATGTTCAAAGTGATGGGTTGACGAAGCTTTAATGAAACAGTGTCCATATTTTCAGAGCCCAGGAGTGTCAAGTTTTATTTCAATCAGATCAAATATGGATAAAGTACGGCCCGGAGTCATTAAAAAAAAAAAATGTGAGGACTGTTTTCCTCTTTATTTTCTTTTACAAGTGTTTTCCTTTTAGGAGAATACTTGGAAAAGTGTGTTTTTATATCATATCTCTGGATTCAATGTATTTAAAATGAAATATTACACACTCTAATAAGCTTATTTAGATTTATTTGGTGATTGGCATGGTAACATTTAATCTTTTGCATCTTTTGTTGCTATTGTTACACAAATTATCACATATACAACTTTTTCCTGAATGATCTTTAAAATCAAATACATTGAGAATTATATGATATGCAGTCAAATTAGAATCAGAATCAGAAAGTTGTATTGCCAGGATATTTGTGGTGCCAGTACAGAATGAAACACTTATATAACATCCTTTTTATTCTTTTTTTTACCTTATATTTTGTAATCATATTAAAGTTCCTATGATTCAATCCCTTCTTTTTTGGCTTACATTAGTCAAATAATATAGAGGCCCCAAATTATATATTGTGGCCCCTAAGGTATTGATGGTCTGATGAAGCTTCATGAAGCAGTGTCATGTTGTTTAGAGGTCAGTAGGTGGCGCCATCAGTTTAACTATGATGTGATGTTTCATTAGAACAGTTGTTCAAAACAAAGGAAAATAGTACAGAGACCGCCATCTAGTGGACTCTAAAAATAATGACACTGCTTCATGAAGCTTCATCAGACCACCGCTACCCTGAGGTTCTCAAACTGTTTATCACTGATTAAAATAGTTGCTTAAAAACGTTCTTCAGCAAATTTATATAAACCAATATATACTAATATATTTATATAAACCTTGCTGAACAAAAATTGAAATTTGAATCATTAGACTTAAATATTTTCTTTAAATTGTTTATAATTAATTTAAATAACGTATAAAATAATAAAAGGCATCGCAAATCAATAAAGACACATTTATTTTTGAATAAATACCTTGTGAAATGCATTTGAAAAAAAAAAGTATTTATTTAATGATTTATGACTGTGTTTCATTTTCCCAGACAGATTGTCAACTTTGGATTATAATGGGATTTCACAACAGTAACAAGCTGTCTGTTACTGTCCGTTGCTCGGGAACCGAAGACAATGAAGAAGTGTTTCAGTGGTTGCTCATGGAAAAGTACAAAAGGGAGCAGTAATTACCTGTGTGTACTTGTGGCCGACCCGAGTGGAAGTATACTCGGAGGTGAGTACCTCCTCCTCCTCCTCCTCCTCCGACAGACCACACCCCTTCCCAACATGGAGGATCACTTCCGACTTGTGTTTCTTATCGTTCCTGGACTTAAGTGTAGGCCACTTAACTAGCTAAGCTTCCGCAGTGATCATCTCATTTATCTGGGATTATTGCAGTGAATTTACTGTTTGGTCTTCTTCCAGGCCTAAAATGTCAAGTCCAAAGTCATGTATGCAGTAGCTTTATTCGGTAAGACCTCGGCAGATCCGTCCAAAGCTGCTAGCAGTTGATCTTTGGATAGAGCATGAAATAAATAAATCCTCTTTAGCAGATCAATATTCATCCTATTTAATGCTGGATGTGAAACTGCTGGATTTGAGGAGGTAATGCTGATGTACAGCTAATCGTTGGGAAATAAGCAGCGGGGCTTTGCCGTCCTCCAGCAGATAGTTTAAACAGGAAGACAGAGGAGTGGATGCTGCTTTCGTCTCTGCGCTGAGAAACTCATTACTCGTCGTTTAAACCGTCCTGGCTTTAATTCGAGGTGTTGTCGGGAGCGTGACAAACAATCTTGTTTACACGGGTCAACCTTCCAGCTACACGCTTGGAGAAATCCTGTTTAAATCTGCTCTTGTCAAAATACAAAAAATGATGATGATGATGATGATATAGAAATCTATACAGTGAGGAGTCATCTTTTGTCGACCACAAGTTTGAAGCAGAAACCCTCAAAAAGCCAGACTTAGTAGATTTGGCGACATGATGTTTGCTTGTTATACGGACTGTTAGCAGATCGAAATCAAAACTTTAATCCATTACCCTGAAGCGTCTAATAAATCATCATGGACCTTTAAAGAACTCCGGATAAGCTTTCGGGTTAAACAATATAGGCATTAAAAAATGTTTTACACTTTTTAAGGGCCATTTAAGTATGAATTAGCAACACCAGATACATATGTTATTCACATCAAAAATGGAAACCACACATACATTAAGACCCAGCTGTTAAAGGGTAAAAAAAATAACCAAAATATATATATTCAGCTGCATATGAATCAGAGTAAGAGAGATTAACAGAAGCTAACATGCTAACTGAACACTTCATCTCATCCTCATTATATAGCTTTCATGATGATACCAGATCCATCTTTTATAATATTGAAATGTTTCATGACGACTCCTGTTGTGTTATCAGTTTTATCTTGATCTTTAAAATATATACTTTATTGAATATTGTTTTGATTGTTTAAGCGCTTTGTGACCCTGGTCTGGAAAAGCGCTATATAAATAAAAATGACTTACTTACTTACTTACTTTACCACCACATTGCTTTGTCTTGTAGCTTCCTTTACCTTTTCTAGCCATCAAGCTAAGCTAAGCTAACCTGTGGTGAATGCAGCTAATATGCTTATTAACATTGAGCATTATCTTTTCTGATCAATACAAATTAAATTGAATCATAATAGTTGTTAAAAAATGTATTTTTCTTCTCCCTGTGACACTGAATTCTGCCACATGTGGCATCGACTAGCAGCGTTTACAACCGCGCGATATGCTTGATGTTTGAACGTATAATATCGTTGTTTAAATTAGATCATATTTATGTTGTTAAGATTGACACGAACTTCCTGCGATCGCTCCGAAAGTAAAAAAAAAAAAAAGAGGGCGGTGGGCTCAGCGCTACAAAGCGCGGCGCTGGGATGTGTGCATGGGATTGTTGGCTCAACAAGCCGAAGGGCTATGAGAATAGAAAGAAGAAAGAGAAGAGAAGATATTTGGCATATCTGACTTTTCCTCAACAAACATCCCAGGCTCCGAGAGTCCCATTTAAATAAACACCGACCAAGGGGGCTGGATCAACGTGTGGACAATGAGCTTTGCCTCGGGGGCCCGAGTTCTGACAAGCATCGAGAAAAAGTGGCGCCGGACTGTGTCTCGCTGAGTCAGAGGTAGAAATCCCATCCTTCAACAAGTGGTTGCAAGGAAGCGTTTCACAGGCTTCACTGGTGGCCTTCCGACGCCTTCGCTTTGAAGTCGCTCGGAGAAGCCAACAGGCAAATCTCCAAGAATAAAACGTCTGTTAGCGAGTGGGACATGGGGGGGAGGAGCCTGAAATAAAGTCTTGCCATGACCCTTTAATGTACTTGCTGGGTGTCAATCATGGAGCAAAAAATGTGGCATGGCTTTGGTGGAAAGGTGTTTAAGTCACTGGTTCTCCTGTAGTTACAAGATACAGCCACTAGAGGGGAGTAAACGTCCGAGAAGCCCCTCATGGACGAGAAGATGAGAAAGGAAAGTATTAGCCAAACATCTAAAAAATAAATGCAGAGAACACAAGAAGCCAAATTAATTCTAACATAGGAAGGGATGAATATATTAAATTAACAGTTTTTTATCAGTTTTCTTTTATTGAATTCATTCATCCATGAAGCTAACTGAAATTAATCAACAAAATATCTCTTTTGACTAAAATAAATAAGCTTTCTTACAACGCAGACAAACTTTGTTAGACAATTATGGATAATTGATCATTTAAACAGCATCATTTAGAAGGTACTTCTAAATATGAATAAACAAATCAATAGATTGTCTTGTACATAAGGTTCATAATATTATTCTATAATATAATATGTATAAATTATTCTATAATATAATATATAATATTATGCCAACTGTGAGCTCATGTTTTTTTTTTTTGATGCCATTTTTAATTTTTAATGGTTGAATTGAATTGATGAATTTTTTTTGCACAATATACATTTTAAATATTTAGATCCTAAACTCTGAAACAAATTGATTCACAGCACATATAAAGGGTGTAAACCAGATCTTTAACATGCAATAAGAAAACAATAGTAAAACTTTTGTTCATTAAATATTCTGTTTTTAAATATGGTTGTTTTGTATGAGCTTGAGCGCTATGAAAGACAATTCTACACTGTTTAACATCCTTTTGTTATCAAGACCACAGAAACTTCGCAGTGGTCATAAGTACCTTGTGTAGGTTTTAAAATAAATGAAAAGTATTCCTTGGATCTTCTTGTTTCCCAATTTTTAGTAGTGACCGCTAATGCACAGTTTCACAGATGTGGTTCAAAGTTCATTATATTCTGGTAATAGTTTCTTTACCACCAGTAATTATTGATCAGTCATCCAATTATTCAAACTTTATGAAGCAACTTTCAAACAAATAAAACATGTGGTAGGTGTTACTTTGAAGACAAAATAAATAACAAATACTCACAGAAATGACTGATGGGCCCATGCAGACATGATTTATAATATTTTATTTCACTACTCAAGTAAGTAAGTAAGCAAGTAAGTAATTTTTATTTGTATAGCGCTTTTCCAGACCAGGGTCACAAAGCGCTTAAACAATCAAAACAATATTCAATAAAGTATATACTTTAAAGGTCAAGATAAAACTGATAACACAACAGGAGTTCCAGAAAATCAAGGAAAAGCCTGAACAAATAAAAACGTCTTGAGATGTTTCTTAAAGGAGTCAGTAGATCCATCAAGAGCAAAGAGAGAGGAAGATTGTTCCAAAGCTTAGGAGCAACAGCCTGAAAATATTTCTCTCTTCTGGTCCTGAACTGTGAAAAGTGTACGTACTAGTTTGAAAAAACATATATTCTTAAATTATATATTTAAAGAGAAATACATAATGGTAAATGGTCACTTATTTAGAAAAAATAAATAAATTAGAGTACGGAATAAATTCAAAATATAACTATTAAACATGGCAACATGAAAATATATGGATATATATATGATATGTATGAAATAAAGTACTGCTATATAAAATAATGAAGCCAATTTTATTATTTTATTCTCCTAGAGAAAATTGTTATGTCCAACATGGGAACATTATTTATAATTACCAATTATTTTTTTTAAATAAAAGGAAGTTCAAATGTCATAAAGATTAAATTCTTCTAAGCAATATTAAATTCAAGAGATAAGTTGTCAAATGTCTAACTGCCATCAAACTAATTCTCCAAAATACATGAAAAAATGTAATGAGTAAAAAAAAAATGTAACTTAAAACAAAGTATATTAATAATTATTCTCAGATTTTGCACATGTTTGAAGTGGGGCTTCATTTCTTTGATCCGAGGCTTCCCATGATGTCCGGCTTAAACATTGTTCTGCTGTTCTCTCTCTTCCCGCAGGAGAGTTTCCGATCCCGGGCCAGACAGCGAAGGAGCTACCGTAAGCCCCGCTAAGTCACTCTTAGCTCTGCAGCCTCAGTCTGTGTAAGCTGCTTCATGCTGAATAAGACCGTGTTAATCTAGGCTTTACAACCAAGAGACGTCGCTTCACTCGCATCCTGTTAACCTGAAATCACTTCCATGGCCAACTGGACTCAAATACGTAGGGCATTCTCTTGTTACTGTACCCGAAGAAACTTGTTGCCTCTTAACTTTGCTTCTTGAGACTTAACACACAGACACACACGTTCATGGACGAGCATCTGTGCTCACTGGAGAGAACAGACTTCAGTTTCATCGCTCATGTTCACCTCAAACAAAAAGTTTAACAGTTCTTTCTAGAAATTACGAGAAAAAATCCTCTTCCCCGATGTTGTTACTTTGAACACAAAGCTTTTGAAGGTTTTTCTTTCCTTGCTTATTTCGACTTAGTTCAATCTATTCACTTTGTGTGGATTCATTAAACTATTGTGTCATCTGGAATCGGATTGAAGTTTCACCCGACTACAAGGGACGCCGTGGAAAGGTGTGTCGTCCATCACTAGGCACGGATAAACAAACACTCACAATGACACATGGAAATTCCAAGAACAATTACCTTTGCAGTGTCATTGGAAATTGGGAGGAAACTGGAGTGGTAACTAAGATTGTGCAAGACTCTCAACCTGGTACATTATTCTCGAGACATTCATCTGTTTAATTAATGAATTTATGTATTTATTTGGGCATTCATTTAGTCAAATCCTGTGTTTTGTATCCATCACATCTTAACTACCGTATATTTCATACTATAACGTGCACTTATCCTTTAATGTTATCAAAAATTACATGTCTAATTATATCCGTATCCTAATTTTAATTTGGTAAAAGTTGTTCAGAAACCTGTCAAAATGTTGGTAAGCTACAAAGTTGCACTGCAGGATTCTGTAGTATTACACCATAAGGCTTCGTAAGGCTCCTTAGTATTACAGTAGTATTACTCTGTGAGGCTTTGTAGTATTTCTCTGTGAGGCTCCGTAGTATTACCCCGTGAGGCTCTGTAGTATTACTCCGTGAGTCTCTATAGTATTACTCATTGAGTCTCTATAGTATTACTCCGCGAATCTACATAGTATTACTCCGCGAGGCTCCGTAATATTACTCCTAGAGACTCCGTAGTATTACTTCAAGAGGCTCCGTAATATTACTCCAAGAGGCTCTGTAGTATTCCTCTGTTAGGCTCCATAGTATTTCTCTAATAGTTTCTTTAATATTCCGTACTATTACTTTATTGGGTAATGTGGTATAACTCTGCGAGGCTCAGGGGAGTAAATCTAAAAAGCCACACTGCACTTAAAAAACTTTATAATACGGGGTAGTCTAAAAAATACAGTTTAAAATATAAGATATATAAATCATAACATTAACTATGATCATTTCTATTTAAAAAAAAACAACATTTTATCAAATGTTTGAAGTAAGTTGGAGTCCCTTACTCAGCCTACCTTTTTAAAATTGAGAGTCTGTGGGTTGCAAGTTTGAGACCCCTGCTAAACCTGTATTGCTCAATCTGGAGTAGAACCCTATTGTTTTAATAATAAAAAAAATTTCAGTGACCATTTTTTAAAGATGTGTTTGATTTTTAATAAACAACTAAACACATCTTTAAGAACATACTTCATGATAACAGCTCTCTTTTTTATTTTAATCACCATCAGTGACCAACTCAACATATTGGGTTGAAGACCTTTCTGGAGTTTATCATATTCTTATCAGGCGTTTATTTTATTTTGACAGCCTCACGGACAGGTCTTACGAAAGTTGTCATCGAGATGCTTCACGTTGTCGTGTTTGTTGTTGTACAAGTCTGGACTTATCAGCAACTGTCTGCATGATGCGACACAGGGATCCGAGCTGGGAAACATTTCAGACGTCGTCTATTGTTTGAAAAAAAACGATTACTAAAATACCTGATAAATAAGATTGAAAATTAAAATACATTTGAAATCACCCTTAGATAAAAGTATGAAAATTAATGAGATTAATTAACAAAATTAATTTAAGAATGTTAATTAACCAATTTGAATCTGTTTTGAAATATTCATCCGTTTATTTATCCATTACATTTATATTTTTAGTTTCTATCGTGAACTCAAAAGACAAGGTCCTAAAAGTACCAGCCTTGAGTGGAGCCTCCAGAGTTGTGGCTATCAGAGTCTCAGAGGAACAAGCCCTCTTATCTGAACCCTTCAGAGAGTGTCTGCTGCAGGCACAAGGCTGAATGGAGACGAGTGGAGGGATGTCGCTGGTGTTGGTGTGTTTGCTTTAATGCCGCCTCCTGTGACTGGACAGTGTCAGGCGGGGTCAGCTGTGGGCTCGCGGACTCAGAAGGAATGCGGTCCGTCTTATCAGTTGTAAAAAGAGCTCTGAGAAAAGAGTAAGTATCTGCACCGGAGAGAGACATGCATTTTTCTCTCCCCAGGTTCACTCCGCCTGGCAGATTTAAAGCTGCGCTGCAGATAACAAGCGACTGCGAATGTCCCGGAGTCATGATTTAAGACTTTTGTGTTCGATCGCTTCTCCTCCCCTTTCACTAATATTTTCATTATTGCTGTCATAAAGTGATTCATAGCACACGAGGAGACGCTGAGGCTATATATATCAACACGGTAGCATCTGCAGTGACTTTCTTAGGATGCAGGACTGCACACCTGATGCAGGACAACCGAAAACAAAAAAAACAATATGGAAAAAAATGCTTCTGAAAATGTATTCAGCTGACGTGACTAAAGCTCCCTAATTTAACCCCAAAACTCCATTAAAGCAAATCACTGGGCATTGTTCCCTTTTTTTGTTATTTAGAATGTGTTGTCTTAAGTTGAACCTTGTGTTCTCAACAATTGATGGCTGATGATTCCAGATAACAAGGCTAACATGATTTCCTTTTTTTCCTATATCAAAATCTTTGTTTTATTGAAGTTAAAAAGGAAGTGCAATTGCATTCAGGACCACATACTGGTAAGTACAAGATCAACAAATTGTAAGTAAGTAAGAAACCAGAATGAAGGAAAAAACATGACAACAAGTAGGACACATGTTGTATATATATGATTATTATTATTATTAATTTTTTGTAATATATATATATATATATATATATATATATATATATATATATATATAATTCATTTATTTTACATCACCAAAATCTTGTTATATGTCAGACTTCTAGAATCCAATTGATTCCTACGGCATAGAAAAAAGTTTATTATTGAATTGAATGTACTTGTTGATCTCCATAGAGAAATCTCACAGAGAAATTGATTAAGGATTTTTTTTTAAATGTATGAAAACATGATTTCTTAAATCTAAGGTAAAAAACTTTATTGATCCCTCAGGAGGTCTCCTTCTGGAAATTGTGTCTACAACAGCAATATCCTGATCCCCTACACTTTTTTAAACTAGATAATGTAGCTTATTTTATTCTTATATTGTAACACTGGAATGATATACTCACAGTAGCCACTTAAAATTGAAGTGAGATTTGTTATTATTATTATTACATACATGAGTGCATTATGTACGTTGGGCTATTTGATGTATTTTCTATTTTCTACTCTATTGATTTATTTTTGGCAGATCAGGTTATTTATGTTATTTTAGTTCCATTTACAGTAGAAAATACAGTCAGATTTGGATTTACCTAAATACACAAGATCATGTAATAATAATACAAATAACAAATTAACGTTGTAATAGTAATAAATACTTCTATAAAATGTATAATAAAACACCAATAAAGCAATGAAAGAATGGAAAATAAATAGTAACAATGATAATTAATGAATTGAATCACACTTTTAATGTCATCTCAATTATAGCAGGTGGATGTTTTCTTGGAATCATCTTTTGATCAAATGTTCATTGCTGATCATTTGAGAGAAAAGAACCAGATTATTCAAAACAGATAATTATATTGAAAATAAATTGATTAAAAAAACCTGTTTTCTTCCCAGAAGGAAGTTAAGAACAAATGTTGTTGTCGTTTCTTCAAAAAATGTCAGTGTGTAACTATCTAAATTGATATTCACTAAACATGACACAATAACAGTTTGTTTCATTAAATAAGTAAATAAAAATAATAATTTAAAGGAATAATATTAATAATATTTCAGAGGTCTCTTCTGCTTTAACTTTGTTTTGTAAAAATGTGTTGAAAGTTTGAGGAGCACAGAGCAGGAACAATGAGGACAAGATCATGAAAACTTTGGAAATAAAAAGAAGAATGTTGATACTGAAAATGTGGTAAAGTTTGTGGGATTTTCGATCAGCTGTGATTTCCCTTCCTCTCTTGGGTCACTCCTTATCCCATAATCCCTTGCTCTGTCTCCGCCTTTTCTCGGAGGCTGTGGCCAATCAAAGAAAAGCCGTCTGTTTCGGAGACGAATCGGATGAAGCAATTACTGCGATGATGACTGACGGTCTCTTCAAACAGTCGAGTCACTAAGTCACAGACTTGTTGCTCAGCAGGACCTGAGCTCCGCTGGATTAGCGGGGCAACTAACCGGCACAGGGGCCAAAACAGGGCTGTGACCCCTCAGAGGGGGGGGGAGTTGGGCGACACCTCCCATGTGAACCTCATAAAGAAAAGCCCGAGAAGGTGGAGGAAGCCCGGCTGCAGCTCAGCCAGGACCGGCGCTGCGACGCCGCTGGGTGGTCATGACCCCGACTCCACAGTGTCGAGAGCTCGACAAACCCAGAGTAAATCCTGCAGCTCACAGAGAGCAGATTTATATATAGACTCAATCTGGTCCCTTATTTAAAGTCTCCATCAGTGGAATTAAACGGGGCATGTGTGGTTTACTTAGTCCACCGAGCTGGTTCTCCTTGACAAACACGCAGGTTTTTGAAGTATCAGCTGCAACGTTGGACTGACCTGGAAATGTCAAAGGAGCAGAGCAGCGGGAGTCTGATTGTGAGCTAACAAAGGGATCATTCCTTTTCCGGATGCCGACCTGGCGAGTTTTAATTGAACTCCTGTTGAGCCTCACAATAGATAACACAGAGCAAAGTCTCAGTGAGTGGAGTAGGTATGTGTGAGACCATAGCGGAGTGTAAAAGATCTCAGAGAGGATTTATACCAGAGTCCCACAGAACCGCTAGCAAACCACAAACTACACGGTAACTAAACAGTCAAATATGTTCCCTGCCGAAGCACATCGAGGCATCAGGGTGGTCACACACAAAGTCCAATTTGTCACAATTGTCTTTTCAAGAATTAGAAAACGTTTCACTCAAGTCAAAGCTTTATATTATATCATCACAAAATGTTAATTAAAAACCAAAGATAGAAAAAAAAGACTGCACTTCATATAACATCATTTTTGCAAGGCTGTCTTGAAGTTCCATAACGTAATAGAATATAATATAGAATATAGAATATAAAGAAAATAAATTAGACAAGCTTTCCTTTAATGTTTATAATGTTTTAATTATATTATATTTCCTGTTCTTTAGCTTCACATTGCCTGATTCTGAAATCAAATAATTGAATATCAAATATAGTTAATGTTATTTAAGTGCCATGCTACTTTACACATTCTTGTCCATCCCTTTAATATTATAGAATCATTGCTCAGCAATTATTAATCAAATTAAGAAGGGTTTTCCTTGTGAACTATAAAATCTTAAAGCTGAAGTTTTTGACAACTAATGCATAAGTTAAATCTGTATTTAAAATAAATAGTTATATATTAAATTAATAATTGAGGCATAGATTTTACCTGCTAAAGTTCCAAAACTTTATCTTAGTATTTAATTTGATTTAAAAATAATAATAACATTTCCAAAGCTATTAGTAAGTTAAGAGTTTTTCATCATCATTTTCTAATTTGTCCATAGAGTTATCTTGCTTGCTCCTTTATACTGCCAATGACATTAAAGGTAAATCAACATTATTAATTGAATACATGTAAATTTCTTCTTTTTTTCATCATGTATTAATCATTTCCTTGTATTTGATATGTCTATTATAAGATGATTAATGTTAAATTGAAATTACTTTTCTTTATTTATATACAAGGTTTGATAATAGGTTCCAGTAAATAATGTGTAAAATGTGCAAAACAGTCTTTCACCCACATTTGTAATTTCTTCGCTTAGGGTTTGGTCAAAGCGACGTGAAGAAGATATAATTGGACTTGATTAGCCTTTCAAATAAATATAAGACACGGTGTGGAAGACATGGAACGAGTGTATGTGTGCAAGCCCCTCCTTATACGCCAATCTTAACACAGACCGCAAATCACAACAGACAGAAAAGAGATCAATGGTGCTTTAGACAAATTGCCACCTTAATGACCCGGAGAGCCAGAATATCTAAACACACAGGGCCTGTTGTGTATGTTGAACACAAAACAATCTGCCAGTCTAAACAGTTAAATAGATATTTTCCACGTTTGCTCTTTTTAACGATGAGGTTGTTAAGAATATGTTCTGTTTTTGACATTAGAATCCAAAGCTGTTCAAGGCTGTTTCCTGCCCCGAACTCTTGTTCAAAAACTAGCTGATAATTCTCTCATGTACTGGCACAGTTGTGAAGCAGCAGAGCCAGAAGTCTGAGCGATGAGCTGCAGAAGCGCCAGGGCTGGCCACAGCCGAGGCAAGCAGGGCCTCATTTGTGACTGAGTGGGTGCTAGAACGCCAAGCGGAGAAGTGCCGGGTCACGTTAAAGGTTAACAAAATCGAGGCAGGGAATTTACGAGCGTCCGTGCTTCACGGCCTGGTCGCCAACGACCGTGGGGGGGAGTGAATAAGACGGGGCAGGACCGTTGGATTACAGAGTCGGTGCGCAAGTGTGTGTTTGTGTGTGAGGGCCAGGGCACGGCCAGTGTGTTACATTGGCGGAATGGCCCCGTTACTAGAAGTGTGTTCATTTCACACACTGTATCATTCTGCCGGGTCTCGAAGCAGCTGGACTGGTCGTTATTACCGCCTGCACTGTCATCATCTGTCAATCAGTCATTTTATTCTCACCATATCATTTATCCTCAAACTATATTTAATCTGCAAGGCCGGAGTGAAACGACAAGCACCTTTTATAGGACTAATTCTGAATTGCCAGACTTAGTTTTTTTAGAAACATAGATGTTGCGGAGAATCATTTTCTCAAACTGACACGTCACTCACCTCACATTTACAATCATTTAAAGGACAACAAAACACTTTCAGCTGATTATCAAAACTTTATCTATTGTGTTAAGCCAAGAACTAAACACTTTATGTATTTCTTTTCCTCCAAATAACACAAAAGATAAAGAATCGAAGCAAAACAGCAAAATAGGCTTGTGGCTAATATTTGTTTAAAGTAAATTGTAAAAGGTTGCAAGTAACCAATTTCGCACCCTTTATCATTTGTCATTTACTTAAAAAAAAAGCAAATCTACAAGTTTTCACTTTTTTGAAATTTAAAAACAAACCTTTGAGAAACCCACAATAACTGCAGGTGCAAGAACGACCATATAAATTAGTCTCTAATATTATTTATTATGTTAATATTTATTTTAGAATCAACTTTAAAATTCTGGTTCTTACTTTCAGAGCTATTCATGGTCAGGCTCCTCCTTACATCCGTGATCTGATCCAGCCTTACACCCCAGCTCGGGCTCTGAGGTCTGTGGATCAGAATCTACTGATGGTTCCTCGCACTGTTCAGGACCAGAGGAGAGAAATCCTTCCAGGCTGTTGCTCCTAAGCTTTGGAACGATCTTCCTCTCTCTCTGTGTTTGATGGATCTACTGACTCCTTCAAGAATCATCTTAAGACATTTTTATTTGTGCAGGCTTTTCCTTGATTCTCTGAAACTCCTGTGTTTGTCTCGGTGTTATCTTGACCTTTTAGCATATATTTTATAGTATTGTTTTGATTGTTTAAGCGCTTTGTGACCCTGGTCTGGAAAAGTGCTCTACGAATATAAATTATTATCTTAATTACTTACTTATTTATATAGCGTCATTTATATAGTTAAGATGGAACAGATGACATGTAAAATCAAATGAAAGTGTCCGAATTCAGAGTCAAACCACACAGAAATCCACAAAAAATTAAGCAACAAAACATAAATAAAATCGCTGAAAGATCTCAATAAGAATTTACCTCTGGTTGCTCCCGGCCACTTGAGTTTGATACCCCTGATGTAAAAGGTTAATGGGGAAAATATTATTTGATATTAAGCTCAACATTTTCAAAGGCACATCTATTGAAAAAGAAAAACAAGTGTATAATATTTTTAAAGATAACAAAAATATTCAAACTTCTAAGATATATGTATTTTAAACAATACATATCATAGCCCCATAGTAGAGGTAATTTAGAGGTTCATTCCAGAATAATCTTGGTCAAATGTATTTTAATTACAAGATTACTATTATCTCTTCAATGTAATGATAATTACTGTGTCTGTGCATGTTAACTCTAACATGCAATAATGTCACAGCACATCCACCAACACACACACTCACTCAACTACATAGATAAGACGCCGGCCTTGTTTCGTGGGTGTTTGTAAGTGGACGTGGGCCCCCTGATTTTAGGAGACAACATGGCGATGTGACACTTCATCACTATGATTTTTTGGAAGGTTCTCAGTTCTCTGCCTTCACTGATAGCTCTTGTCGTTGTGAAATTCAAGTGGGATCAGAAGTGAGTCTTGAAACAGTTCTTTGCAGCATATTTATCTTAAAGCAGATATTCTATGGATGATCTCAGCAACAAACTATGTGAAGAGTTGAATCATACTTCAGTGAATGTTTCAGGTTATTTATTTACTTCCACTCCTTGAGGAGGATTTTATGTCCATGAAGATTCTTATTTTTCTAATCTGAGTTAGCAGTAAATCCATCTTCTTTATGGGTTTATTTTATTTTGTTTGTGTTTATATATATATTGTTTATTATACTAGATGAATGTTTTGAATAGAAAATGAAAAAGAGTGAAATAACCCATTAAATTAATGCTAAACATCATTAAGGAACAGGAAAGCATAGTGCAAAAGAAAAGTGGCTAATCCTGGTGAGACATGGGAGGAGACTGGCCAGAAGTCACCCCACAGAGCTCAAATCCCTCCAGGCAATATTGGATTCAAATCCCTGCATTACAGCCCAAAGGAAGCAAAAGAAGACGTGGCCTCCAGCCAAGAACAAGGTAGTGTGGTCATAGTTCAACATCAACGTGAGCCAGATCAGCCAAGATTGAAGTAGATAGGTGTCATGGTCAGCAATATGCCATAGAGGTTTGGCCATGTGGATGGATGGTCCGCCAAATTCAGGTACAAAATGAACCAGAGATTGGCAACCCATGATCTATCTTGAGGTAGAAGCTTTTTGGGGCTGTGTAGGGCACAGTCATAACAAAGACAGAAAAAAAAGCACGATAGCCCAATAACTAATTTCTTTAAGCCTAACCAAAGAATGTGACAAATGTATTGGTCCCTCCTGCATAGTACCCCAATGTAAAGTATGCAGATTAGACTGATGAGGATCATGGGCTAGTAAAGGGAGAAACTACCACCTATGTGGCTGCCACCAACTCCTCTGCTTTCTACTGTACTGAAGATAATGTGGCACAGAGAAAAAGTTGTGGACCAATGGATGAGCAATGAGGGTGAGTAAATGCTCAGCAAGATGACAAAATGAAGAACTAATACTTACATAGTATTTTGAATAACAGCTAGATTGAAATTCAGACATGGAGTGCTTGTCTTTAAAAAAGAGGAAGTTATGTGAAGAAGAAGGACAGTAGCATGGCTGGATTGTTGCATTGCTGATGGATCTATATCTCATGAGCTTGTTAAGCTAGCCATTCAGCGGTCAGCAATGTCATAGACCTCGTCTGAAGGCAAACATGTAGGTAAAAGGCCTGAACCGACACTGCATTTGTTCTGAAGAGCAGAACCACCTACCTTCGTTTCCACTGCTGTCAGACTGCACAACCTAGTCCTGCCTTATAGGTCTATGAATGGGTCTATATATAATAAAGTGCTCTGACTATTGTCACTCCAGTTGAATGAAATTGAAATCCCTTGAACCCATACTCATAAGAATAAGAATCATTGACAAAGTCCAGCCTAACGTCAAGAAATATCATCCTCACTCCTTTAAATTAGGGTTTAAAAATTGTTTTGCCAATATTCAAACACTGAGGGGGAGATTCTGTGCCTGATGGCTCCACCCTGAGCCCAGCACCATTCATCTCCTCCCCCACCCATCGCTGTGAACCTCCCAACGCTGCACGCCACACCACTTGAGATCCATTCGGTGAGCATATTTGTCAGATGACAGCTTGACTTGTATACCATCCATTACAGTCGAGGCAGATACATTGTCATCAGGAACCTTTCTCACTGGCATCAATCCTCCACCGACTTTAAGTCTGGGTCAAGTGATGTATACACAAGACAGAGCATCTTGCTCTTCTTTCCTGCAGAGATATACACAGAGGTGTGTCCACCAAAACCTGCAACTGTACCGCGATGGGAGTCTTGTTTAAAGTGGGAAGGAATCTGGTCAGATTGTTATGGAGGTCAGTGCTTGAGGAGCTGCAGATTCAAAGGGAGTAAGCAGGAGTAAACTGAAACACTTCTCCTTAGATTGAAAAGCAGCCAGTCCATGTTTTATTATCTTAGCCTGACTTAAATATCCACCGATACACTTACTGACTGTCCTCAGGATTAATAAAATGAACGTACAGTAGCCTTAATGACAAATGATTTCTCAATTTTTATTGAAAATATCAGGATAGAGGATGTATGTGTATTTATGTATCAATAACTTCAGCTATTGATCGAGCCACTCCTCAAACCACATTTTCAATGATCCACTGTGTAGTGCATGAAGAGATGTCTGAGGAGAAGTATAGAGAGGCAGAAGAGCAAAAAAAAAAGTGTAACCTTCTGCAAAGAAAATCCAAAATATGGACACATTTTTGTTTAGTGATGAAGATGAACATGGTACTGACCATGGAAGTTGTTGCATGAAGGTATCGCTCACTGGAAGTGCTGGAGCTCTGCCTAGTGCAAAAACAAGCGGTCATTGTAGCCCTGTTTAGAAAAGATGTCATGAACTAAGATCCTGTGATAATTACTCTAAGGTCACTGTTGTCTTCTTGTACAATTTTAAAAAGCCTAATTTCCTTAAGTATTTTTAGCATTACCAAGGAGCCTGGTTAAGTGTCTTTTTGGGAAGTCATAATATTTATTAAGCTAAGTTAGAAAGCCGTCAACATTTTGTGACAAATTCAATCCATGTAGTAGTGTCCTTTTTTGGGGGATTTAGAAAAGGGTCCACCTACATTTAATGTGTTTATCCTTAACATTCCTGGCATGTCATTCTTTCGCATTCAGGCATGATTTTAGGAGCATCATTTATTTGGAGAATAAAACTATAATTTAGGCTTAAAACCGTGACAATATCGTACCATGAATTCTTTCCATAAAAACTAGAAAATGTCAGGGGTGGCAAGTTGGGTAGCCAGAGCTTACTCAACTGAGGAGTCTCCTGTTTTACTTACAGCTGCATGTTTTTAAATGAGCGAGAATATATTTGTTTTGCTCAAGATACATACATAACTACATTGACATTTTTGCTGCTGAGGAAGGGGCATAGACACGTCTCACTGCAGCTCAACGGTAACATGTCTCTAGAGCCATCAGTAATACTGGAGTATTACAGTGTTCCACGCAGAAGTTCCCACTTGAGTCAGTAGGATTGTTGTCAAGGCCACGGCTCTGTTAAATGACCACAGCCACAGCGGTATGATGCTCCAACATTGATACAGTCAGTGTGAGGTTGTGTCATAATTCACCTCTGAATCACCGCGACGAGAATACCCAAGTACAAAGTAAGCGCTTGATCTTGGCGGTGGATTTGTGTGGAGTCACAAATAGCCAAATAACATCATTTCCATCATACCAAACAGACATTTGGAATGGTGGTGAACCGGTGCTCTGTCAGAGTCGCATCACAGGGAGATTGATTGACCCTTGTGATGCTGTGCTTTGGAGAAAATACAGCTGCTCGTCTGAGCCGGCATGTCGCTGAGGTTTTTCTGTTGTTCATCATTCCACTTCAACAATATTGACTTCTGTCAGGGAGATTAGCTGTCAAGCTTTTATTTTGTTTTGGGATCAAGGTTCTTCGTGTTCTTGCCTAAATATAACTTAACTCCAATGCAGGTTTGAAATTGCTACCACGGGTGGTATTTCATTTGTGATCGCGCTCGCAACTAGGAATGCCTTGGCTTGACCACCAGGCTTTGGACGGGGATTACATGATGAATTTAGGTTTTACAGCAGCTGTTAGTGAAAAGTCAACAGGGGTCTATAAGTGGATGTGAAAGCCTTTCACTTTTTTTTGGTCTGAGAGTTATTTTACATAATCATACGTGTCTTCCTCATAATTTCAAGTCAACATTGAGATGGAAAAACAGATTTTCTGCCAGCTCCTTCACGCAGCGATATGGGCCATATCAAGCTACACCCAAAATGAAATGCCCATAACCATGTAGCAGAGATGTAAACTAATCTTACCCATCTCTCAGTTGATGAAGATCTTTTGCAAGACAACCACGCAAGGCCTCTTAGGTCATTGGAGACTTTGATTTAAGAGTCTAGTATCTGTGATCCGCTAATGCCAAATTGGATCATTGGATTTCCAGCGCTATTCACACAAGGCCAGTGAACCAGGACCAAATGAGCTGGAAATGTCACATACGTGCAAACCTTCTATTCCCCGGAGCCCTTCTCAGAACTGTAAACTTCACCTTGCTCCAGGACCACCTCTGTAGAAGGCTTAGAGAAGAATCCCACCAGCAACACTAGCATTGTACACCTCACTGTATATCAAAGCGCTGCCTAAAAGAAGGCTTTGGAAATCCCTGCACAGTTTTCCAAGGCCATGAAGGTCACCAGATTATAATGACTTTTTTCAGACTTTTGCCAATTAGTTTGTGGTATATTGACATGAAGGCTTTCAGAACGTATTTTAAGCACAAGCCATTGGTTGAAACAGAACAAATAAAACTGGGCATTATTTATTTTTAATAATTGCATGTCTTGATTCCACCGGTCTGAGACCTTTAAAGTACACTCCATCATCTGTCTGAACAAAACAGAATCTGAGTCACTCGGGAAACTGGCCAGTTCAACTAAAACATCAATATACGGTGCATCACTAATTCTACAGATGATAACAGTTCTTGAACACAAGGGCGAAACTTTAATTAAGATAATAAAAAGGAAAAAGCCTCTGTAAAATTGAATTAGGATTTTATTAAATGTATTAATTAAGTCAATAAAATTAATTAAATAATAAGCTCAACATTTTTTTCGTGATTTAAACATACATATTTATAGTTTGTTAGTATCACTCTGTATCATCTGTTAGCATAGAATGCTTTATCTGGATAAAAATGTTCATTAAATGCAAAATATTCGAACTGAAACTTTGAGACGTTTAGTCCAACTTTTGAGTGGACTAAAGGGAGTCGGTCATTTATTCACTCAGTCATTTTAGGGCACACCGGAGGAGCTACAATTTCCACCTCTGGAAAAGTCAGAAAACTAAATTGGCCAAATAAATCATGAACTGTGAGAAGAAAAACCCATTCACCTACTGCAGAAAGACCCTGGATCACCTCAAGACAATTACCTTGTGTTAGCACGTTAATAGAAAACAGCAGTTTGCATATGTTTCAAGTTAACCTGCTCTAGACAGAGCACACACACACTAGCGCACACACTCCCTCGGGAAGAGTCCTTTGAGAAATGGGATACAGCTCGGCCCTCGTTCAACGTCCCGTCACTTAATGTGACATGAAGCTCGCTCGCTATGTGTGATCGATCTATTTATTACCCTGTTTATGTAAAGCCCGGCACAGTCTCCTGGCACAGGATTTCTTCAGCCTGAAACATCAATGGCCATCACTCACTTTTTATCGCTTGTCTCTCCTTCCTTTTTGGGTGGCATTTATTTTTGTGTCGTACTCAGGCACAGGATAAAAGGCCACATATGTATCAGACTGGGAATGTATTAGGTTTGTTAGATTTAGCTTTTAGTTAAAGTAAAGCTTTTTTTTTTTAAATACATTTTATTATTTAGTGCTTTGCTGATGAAGCTTCATGAAGCAGTGTCATGTTGTTTATAAGGCAGTAGGTGGCGCCATCGGTTTAAAATGATGTGATGCTTCATTAGAACAGTTGTTCAAAACAAAAGAAAACAGTGGAGAGACCGCCATCTAGTGGGCTCTGAAAATAATGACACTGCTTCATGAAGCTTCATCAGACCATCTCTAATGTACATACTGCTGATAAGTTGATGAAGTTTCATGAAGCAGTACGATAAGTAAGAGGTGGCACTCTTAGCTTACAAATAATGTGAGGTTACATTAAATTATTGAAAAAACGATGATTAAACAGCATTGAGCTCTTAAAATGCTTCATGAAGCTTCATCAGACCATCTCTAATGTACATACTGCTGATAAGTTGATGAAGTTTCATGAAGCAGTACGATAAGTAGGAGGTGGCACTCTTAGCTTACAAATAATGTGAGGTTACATTAAATTATTGAAAAAAACGATGATTAAACATCATCAGCTCTTAAAATGCTTCATGAAGCTTCAGCAGACCATGGGAATGATTTACACCTAGTTTTCCTTTTCGAAGCAACACAGCTCACATACACACCTGACGATTCACTCTCCGACATAAGGATTCTTTTGACCTTGCAAGAACACCCAGTACATACTGCTCTTTATAAAATACACAAATAAGTTAATGATCCAGGCAACACTATTCTCCACACAACCCTTCCTATCTCTCACTTTCTTACTGCATCTTACACACTCGTTTCTTTCATCAGAAATACCTGATTTTAACTCTCCCGCATCATAATTGTATATGAAATAATAATTCGATTTGGCTTCACTTTTAAAATAGTTTATATTGTTAAAATTTAAATTCTAAAGTTCTATTGATGTATTTGTATATTTGAGAACAAGGAAGTCAGATGTATGGCCCTGCTGAGTGCAACAAGCAAGCTCATCCCAGATGCAATGCTATCACGCAGATGCCAGGATTTCTTAAGAGGACTTCTCAGGGAAATCCCAGTTACAAGATCTGGTGTTAACCTGCTGGAGGACTTTTATCAGCAACATGTCATGTTCGCATTCTCCTGTTGGTTCCGGCAGCTTCCCTCACGGTCAACTCAACAGTCTCCTGAGGCCCCCCCTTAGCAAGACTCTTTTATCTGAAGCTCTAAAGTGACGAACGTATTTGTCCAGAGCTTTCCCACAGACCCAGAGGCTGGAAAAGTTGAGGGTCTAGTCAGTAACTGATCGGATGAGCTGGTTCCTCTGTGATGATGAGTGGAGTTTGGTTGCGTATTAAATAATCCCAAAGAGGCAACAAATGTTCTGTGGATTGTATCACATTTACAAACAACATATTTACGTTATATGAAGCTATGATTCTTGAGGTTTTTATTTTACATTTTATTTTTATGAACATGATAACAGGTACAGAAACAGATTACTAAATTGTGTTGGTGTTCCACTGTCTTAATCCAGAAGAGGGATTGTAGGGTGTATTCTAATTATAGTGGGATAACACTCGAGGCGAGGTCCAGTAAAGGAAGGTCCAGTGGATAGTTGAACCTCCAATTTGGGTGGATTTTTTCTCAGGTCATGAAATCAGCTCTGTCCTTGGCAGGATCCTTGAGTTTTCATGGTGGTTGGTCTAACCTGTCCATATGTATTCTGTAGATCATGAGCATTTGACCGTGTTTCTCATGGACTTCTGTGGGGGATGCCTCGAGAGTATGGGTTATCAGATACCCAGATAAGGGCTGTCTGTTCCCTGTGCAAGCGGTGTCAGAGCTTGGTCCACATATCCAGTAGTTAGTCTAACGCGTTTCCAGTGATGGTAGGACTGATTTTCACTAGTTCTGATCTTTACTTTTATGGACTAGAATAGATGGGTTTCAAGATAGATAAGGTCACCATATTTTGCAGATGGCGTAATCTTGTTAGCTTCATCAGGCCATGACCTTCAGGTTTGCATCCATGGTTCTCAGCTGGACTTAGGTAGGTTGCCCTCCACAGGCTGGGGATCAGATATTGCCCAAAGTTCAAGTATCTTGGGGTCTTGTTCATGAGTAAGGGAAGGATGGAGCATAAGATCAACTGACTGATTTGGGTGGCATCAGCAGTTATGCAGGCGCTCCCCCAATCTATGTTGGAAAATGGAGCTTAACGAAAAGGCAAAGATCTTGGTGTACTGGTCGTTCTATGTCCTTAACCTCACCTGCTGCCACGAGCGGCGGGTAGTGTCCGAAAAAGCAAGATCAATCGGCCAAAATGAGTTTCCTCCACAAGGGCTCCCTTAGAGATAGGGTGAGATGCACATCCATCGGGGAGAAGCTCAGAGTAGAGCCGCTGCTCATGGATCAATTCCTAGACGTCTCATTGGTGCAATTTTCAGGGCATTTGCCACAGGTAAGAGAGAGACCCAGGACATCCTTGAGAGACTTTCCTTTGCTTTTTTTCTGAATTGATCTGTCAATGTTGTTTTTTTTGTCAAAGATTCCTTTCTTCTATCAGGTATGTTGTTTTATGTCAGTTTAGAACTATTTTCTCTCTTTCTTCTTTGTCAAACTATCTTCCAGTGGATTATTTCCGAAAACCCTGGAAGAGTAAAACAATAATTCCAAAACATCCTATTTTTTTGTTTCGCTGACTCAGCTTTGGGACATCTATTGCCGCCGAGGTTGGTAAATCTCTTCTCATTAGGGATTTTAATCAATGTCGATGGGTCCTCAGTGCTCACACGCGCCGCAGTATCTCCTCAAATCTCTAGTTCTTAGGGTGCTGTGTATGATAGTGGCCGGCCAAGCTTGCCGCTTGATTAGTGCAGTTAGCCCTTTTAAGGCTCTGGCTGTTTACAGTGGATTACAAGGAGGGAGGCAGGGGTTAACTCTACCCCGGCACCGTTCCCTCCCTCCTCTCTCCCTCGCTCACCCCCACGGGAGCCACTAGATCGGGCTGGCAGCTCGTCTGGGCTCCCCGATCGCAAGGCCCGGCTGACAGGTAGCAGGATTTGGCAGAGCACTTTGCATGAGAGCCAACAAGAAAAACTGAACATGGCGGATTAGTTTGGGATTATGTTGTCACGGTTAGCCTTGATGGACAAACTGCAGAGGAATAAATTGCAATCTGTTTGAGAAGAGCACTGCCACGTAAACAGAGAGAGGCAGCCGCTCGCCTGTCCAGAATGACAGCCAGAGGAGCAAAAAGCATTAATAATTTATAAACAAAGTCGGCAGCACATCACCGACTTCTGCCGTCCACATCAGGAGCCGCTTCATGTTTAGTCTTCAGACTAAAAGTCACGTCCAGATAAGACAAAGACAAACCAGCTCCATCGTTTGACCCTCGACTATTCATGTCTGGCATCTGTTAACGTGAACAACAACATGTACACATTTTTGTTTATGTCCTACATTCTTGCACTGAAATATTTATCCAAATATATATTTAAATATATGCTTTTCTATCACATCTAGTTATCATTCTTTTCAGTTTAAAGTTTTTATCAACCAAAAATATTGTTTTATTGTATTACAAATATTATGTAATATAATTTATGTAATAATATATTTCCAATAGAATATTATACTTTTTATATTCAGCCATTTAAAATATAATTTATTTTATAATTTGCCATCTATTTGATGTTATTACACAAACTTTTGAACTGAGCCGTAACTCTTTGCAGTACATAAACAACTCTGGATAACCTGAGAGACCTTGTTCATCCAACACATAAAACTCAAGATCTCTCTGCACAGAAGCTGCGAGTGATAAAGAAAGTCCAAGATTTACTTTTTCACAAACACAGTGAAGTGTTCTTGCACAATTACGGACCCACAGCCCAAGTTCTGTTTATGTTCTGTGTGTTCTAAAAGCTACTTAAGGGAGAGATATCGGTTAAACAAAGGAATTCCCATGATGTAGATCTATAAGTATGTTCAAATAAAATGTGAAAAAACACAATAATGAAATGGATTAATAAGAAAATGAATCACAACTTACAGAAATAATTGTATTAAGGTAAACACAATTACATTATTTATAACTAATTAGTTAAAATATGTTAATTTAAACTTGTATGGTACTTTGTAGTAAATTATGTTTTTGTTCTCTGTTCAGTTTTTAAACAATCTATTATAAATATATATTATTATAAGATTTTAAATTAAAATAATTTGGGAAATTAATCATTAAAAACGTACTGTATTTAGCCAACATGCTTTTCTACCTTTTAAAAGAAATGACATAAAGGAAGCTGTCTTTTAAAACATGTTTCCCCCTTTTTAAATTTTCTTCAAGCAAAAACAACAAATTGATTCTGTGCGACTTCATAAAATAAGTAAACGTTTCACAATTAGCACTATGAACAAGAGATTCCCAATCTAAAAATAATTATTTAGATGTCGTGATGAATAATAATTATAATTAATAATAACAAAGTAATTCCATGAGACACCACATAAAACACATAAGTGAAAAACAATTGCCAGAAAAATCTGAATTATATATTTTGAGATACACCTTGAGAAAGTAGAAAATATAGTAATCTTTAGTTCTGACAAAGTGAATGCAGAGTAAGAAGCCTGTGTATTCCTCCTCTGGTCGGGCCTGATGAGAGATTGGACTCTCAGCATGCGGCTGTTTTTAGGCAGCAGGAGCTGACTGGCATGACAATATGTATTAATGAGCTTTATCGCATTCCTGGCTCTCCCGCAGCATTAGGAATGCATGTCTGTACGTTAAACATATGAATATGCATCGGCATAAAGCATTTGCTCTCAGCGAGCTACTGCTGTGCCTTGAATAATAATCTTGATCTGAAAATTACCAACGTTTCTTCATAATTGAAAAAAAAGGGACGTTTTCCACCCCACAGCGAATCTCCACGTTGTCGTTGGTTAGAGAAGTGGGTTCCGAGTGTTTGCTTTACTGATAAAAAACACGAATAAATCAATTTGAAGCGAATAGATATACAGTATATCTGTATGTGTGTGCGTGTGTGTGTGCGTGTGTTTACATAATCACAGTATCACAAATGGCGATAAGTTGAAGTACAAACACATTAGAGCTGGTTTGTACTCATGACACACTGAGGGGTGAACCTGAGGTCACTGTTAAAGGTTAACAAATGACTTCTGTGTCTCTCACACACTTGATTGATGTGAGGGAAGAGCTATGTGTGTGTGTGGGTGTGCGTGTGTGTGTGTGTGTGTGTTGTGTCAAAATAGCTCACAGGAAGCTAGTTTTCTTTGCAGCCATTTAGCAGAAATCAAACTTAAGTATGGTATTCATATAATAAAATTAAAATACTTGACAGAACTACATAGGCTACCGCAGTTAAAATACATACATACTACATACAAAATTACTAAAGTTACAAAGCGGAAAGAAGAGAGTAATAATTCAAATCAAGAGTAATAATTCAATGGAATCATTAATACAAGGTTACATATTTATTTGTTTTATACACAAGATTTGTATTATTTATATTCAGGGATTCTCAAAAGAATACATAAATTATACGTGAAGATCTCAAACTTGCATAATTATTTAAAGTAACAGGAATAAGACAAATTTACCAAAAGCTAAAATACATTTTGGCTAAACATTATTATAAGAAAATTACATTAGGACTTTTATTTCACAGTCCTGGAAGCAATGTTTTGAAATAAGAAAACTTAAGTGGGTAATAAATATATCCTTGGTTAATTCATTGTAAGTGTTTTTTAAATGTTTATAATTCCCAGACATTTTCAATAAAAGCCTCGACTAAACTCCTCGACTAAGAAAGAAAATAAGAAAATACTACGGATCTGTTTTGATTTGGCTTAATGGTTTGCAAATTACATGTATAAAATAAAGAAGGGGAAATACTTCTACTGCTACTTGGTCAATTATAATTTATTAAAATTACTATCAACTATATGGGATATAACATTGAAAAGGAAAATTTTAATTCTGATGAACAGTTTTTTTTTGACACATCATTTAAAAAAAGAAATCTTGACCACTAAAAAACACATTCTAAAATTGGATTCATTAAGAAAAAATAACAACAAATAAACAAATAAATTCCACAAAATAAACATTTAGGAGGAAGAAAATGTCCTTTGTTTTGCCTAAAAAGATAACAAGTTATTCAGACGCTAAAAGAAAGGAGCTCGGGAGCCTAAACAGTCGACACTCATCTGGAGACACAGAGCGGAGGAGAGAAGATTTATTGACAGGACAATTAGAAAGAGCAAATCTGTTATCTCGGAGAAATATTTCAGTTCGACCCGACAAGGTGACAGACCTTTTCCTGGGCCTGGAAGGAAGCAGACCATATTTAAACTAACAAAAATGACAAATACTTCAATAACACCAATGATACTTAACTATGATAATTTTAGAATAAAAATAAATATAAATAATGCTTGAACAGTGTTTTATTTTAGTAACTTAATATTACAAGTCATAACAAGAACATCATATTAAACTGCTATACAACGCAAACACTTTTTAAATAGACCATTTTTGTCAATATTTCAAACACCAATAATCATTGCAGCAGTGCTCCCTATCTATTGGAGTCACACCAAATCCACACATATCTTATTCTCTGTTATAATCCTCAATTACACCACTCTCACATTTACACATATAACTCAAGAAATGATTTGTTTTTTAAAAGGGTGTGTCTAAGAAAAATACCCCCCCAACCCCCCAAAACCCCTCAACTGCCCCCTTAGTAATGCTTCTTTTGAAACATGGGATGGTTGAAGCAGAGTTTTCTTTTCTCCCCAGTGCAACCGAGGTAAGAGTTGGATGTCTTTAAACAAACCTCGCGCTCTGATGATGTTTTAACAGAGAGATTTTCCTCCCCTGGGCAGTGACTTCTCCTCACCCGGCACATGTAATTGGTGTAGAAACCAGGCAGATCATTGAAGGCAAGAATGTACTCAATTCACTTTTAACTTTGTCTTTTTGTAGAAATGAGTGTCAAATCAGTAAATATTTGATTAAACATTTTTTTTGGTAAAGAGGAGTTTGCTTGATCCGAAAAAAAATCTCACAAAATTCCTGACATTTATTTGTGGGTGAGTGCAAGAGTTTTGCCAAAGTTTAGAGTTAACTTTCAAAGAGATAAGACAACAATTTTGCAAACCTCTTTCTCCTTTTTGTGACACGCAAATTAGGAGAAACAAGCTGAGCCGAAAGGGTTGAGAGTCTTCTCTCTTTTTCCCCTGGTGGTCTCGACGAACTTACAAGCAGATCAAAACCAGTTTTCTTCCGTGGGTGGCTTGGATGTGTCTTGGCGTTGAGGAGTTCTGTCAAGCGAGCAGAGCTTCTGCTTCTCAACTTACCCGAGGATTTGAAGTCGATTCCATACTTCGCCAAAATGTCATTGATGTTTTTCCACGCATGACCAAATGGGAAGAAAGAACCACCGGCAGCTGCTGAGTTGATTATGTTTCAATCAGAGGAGGTTAATGTTGCCGAGGAACATTCTGAATAAAAAGGATTTGACGAAAGCGTATACAGATTGATCAATTAAAATAGCCAGGTTTATCAAGTACAAATTAGAGAATAGTTAAATTATCTTTCTGGCAAATGTTTTTTTTTCCTATTTCAGGGTTGTGATGACATTAGAAAGAACTCACGTACTCCCTTATTTTTCACTGCGGAAACTAATGAATTTTTTGCGCGGAGAAGAAAGATTGTGTGGACCTGATTAGTCTTTCGGACCAGAGCTAACTTTGCTGAGACAATATTAAAAGAGGGCTCAAGGAAATGGCTAATGAGGAGCTAAGCTAACTTGATCTTCTTCCAGGAGAGACAGTCGTCGGGATTTCTTGGCCGTGGCTCCTAATTGGATTGTGAAAAGAAGGAAGAACATTTATCTCGTACAATTATCAGGAATTCATACCTTGGGTAAATTTGCCCACTGGTATGACCATTTTGAGTGAATTAACTATTGATGAGGAGCAGATACCGCTTGAATTTCAATCTCCCCTGGAAGTAAGAAAATCATGTGGGTTTGAAGGAAATATTGAAAGAGGTATGGCCGAAGAAAGAAATATATAAATTATACATTTTCTTGAATCCAGTTTGTATTGAGAAACCAGGCTGCCAATGCCAAAAATAAAGTTGATTAATTTTAGACTTTGTAATCATAAAGCTTAAAAAAACTTAAAATTACTTAATAGATTCAGGACAAAACGTTTTTAAGTAATATAAAAGATTATTTGTTTTTATTTGGCAATAAATGTAATTCATTAAATTATGAATTACCATACAGCATCTGAAATGAAAAAACTAACAAACCCACACAAATTGAAAACAAAATAGTTAAAACAAAATAAATTATTGAAATAACCTTGAAATAGTTGATTTTATATTTGATATAAATACAATGAAAATTGTACATTTTTCATGAGGGTCTTTTTTTCACTATTTTACCGATCATGTAAGCCATTCACATCCCATAAAAAACTTCACTGAGAGGTCAGTAGTCTACATGCAAATGTTCAAGCAACGCACACCTACACACACACCTACACACACTTACACAATAACTTAATTACTTACTCACACACCTACTATTTATATGTAAAATTATGTTTGTTATTTAAACAGAACTTTTTTATATCAATTAAGTGTTAATAATTGATATATACATATGTATATATATATATATATATATATATATATAAATGTTATTATATGTATTTATTTTTAATTTGATATTCATACGAAATATATTCAAATATCATATTCATATTTATTTATTCATAAAACAGCTTTTATTTTGAATAAAAAAAATGAAATTGTATAGTTTTACATGAATGTATTTTAAAATTCATACAAAGATATGTATTTATTCATACAACAACATGTATATATAGCATATACCTGTATATATATATCGTTTTATATTTTCATGAATATCAAATACTTTCAGGTAAAACTTTTCAAATGTTTTTTAATTCAAAATAAAAGTAAAGTTGGTCCCATAAGTACACGAGAGTCACATTCACAGGAGAAAAGAAAAAAAAAGGTTCACCTAGAGGTCAGGAGACAGGGCTGGTCCGTTCTAGTCCCAATAAAGGTTTACCAGTTCGGATTTGACTGCTGAGGGTGAAATGGCTGCTCTGGGTCATTTACAATATTATCAGGTGCTTCATTGACATTTCCAGACTCACGTTTGTGCTGAAGCTGCTGGACGCAATCCTTTATTTCCCCGGAGGGAAGCACTTCAACAAGTCACCAGCAATTAGCAGTTCAGCCCGGATGAATTCACGACAAATCACAACGATGGAGAGCAGATAGAATATAGAAACTAGGTTGCTAAAAGTCTGAGGCTAAACTTGTTTTTGATGTTATAAAATGAGGGGGAAAAAAAGATCAAATGTGCTTCAAAAATAATCTGTTAAATATGGTTAAAAATATAATATAATATATGTTACAGTAAATGACTAAATCATAGTTCTGGTCAAAGTAACACTTACTTTTTATGCATTTTAAATGTTGTTTTACAAAGATGCTTTCCAAATGTGTTCGTGGAATTTATTTCGTCTAGCATTGAGAAAATATCGATATCTTCAAAGATTATTTCTGGTCAATTACCCCCAGATGGATGTCGGCCTGCGAGAGAGGTGACGTGAAGTGCCACGATTATTATTCCCATAATGCACGCTGACAGGAAGCAGGCAAACGGGTTCCAGCCCAGGCTGTGCCTGTGAATCATGAGGCCTAGCGTGCGAACGACACACTGCCCTCCTCTTGACTCTTTCTTAAGCTCTGTTACAATAACACACTTGCCGTCCAACGCGGCCCTCACCTCCGCCCACAGATTCTCTGAATAACACCAAAGAAGAAGAAGAAAAAAGAAGCAGCCTTTTGACTTTCAGATAAAAAAACCCGGGGGTATTTACTCGGCCGCCGGCTCCCCCTGAACGCCTTTTCTGTTGTTAGCATAACTGTGATGACAAAGATAATCTTTGTTTTTATTAATATTATTATTATTATTATTACCCCTCCCCCCACTTTAATTAATTCCTCCCGAGGGCTCGGAGCGATAATCAGGAGCAGACGTCAACTGTTTCCTCCCGCACCACATGGAGGAGCAAGTCAAGGTTAACAGCGCCATCTACAGAGATAAGCACACTCTTATCACACAGTGGTACTAGTTTCCTTATGAAGGGGGACCATATGTCCCTTTTTTTACCGGCACATGTCCTCGTTTTTGGGGGGGTTCTGCTCGGTATATAAAATCCTGCAAATGTCTGGGTTTTGTTTTGAGTTTGTCCAGCATGTTCTTTATCTTGTGTTGACGGTGAGACCAATGAAATGTTGTCACTCATCCATCTTTAGAGCATCTCTAACTACCTACTTCTGTTTCGTCATAACCGCGGATCGCTCAATTGCCAGAGTAAACCATTCTTGAGCTTGAGATTGCAGGTTTATTCTGGGTACATGACTTCAATGTTTCCACAATTCTACTTTTTATACTGCGTTTTGCATCTTAAGTATGTTTTTATAGCCACTTCTGTGACAAATTGTCCCTTTAAAGCACAGAAAAGCTTCACAGGAAGTATTCTACTGAAGGAAACTGGAAAAAAATAAAGGTGAAACAATACAAACCTCTCTTTTTCGTTTTATTCAATGTCGAGGCGTTATTTCCATTTTCACATTTTCCATAATAAAATACAGTTCATTTTGAGGAATTAACTTATAAACATTGAAAAAATGCCTATATATCTTATTTTTTCTTTTTGTTTAGGCATGAATTATATTCGTCCATAATTGACACCAGAAAGTTTATTCTGACCAATCTACAACCTCAGTATTTAGGATAAGATTTAATATATAATAAGATTTGTTGGTGTTAAAGAAAGATGTTAGATCGCATTTGGTAAAAGATATGGATAATTATATAGTACTATTATAGACCAAAATGTTATTGAGGATACAACATTTAGGAATAAATATATATTGTTTAAAAACCAGCTTTAACACAACAAGAGGCCTGGTTATGTATATTTTCAGGAATTCAGAATATGTATTTAATTGAGTTCAAACCACCCTTAAAATAAAAAAAAAACCTCTACTTACTAGTTTCCATTTTTTGAGTAATCAGAAATATTGTTCGCATCTATACATTTCCAATGATTTTGGAGTCGGAACAGATACAGATCAATCACAAACACTCTTTAAATATCCGTCAATAACAGTTTAATGCGGGAGTAAAGTGACCACCCGCCGTGATGAGCCTCATCAATGTCAGCCACAATTCAAGGGATTGAGCCGGTTACCTTGACTCTGGTGAGAGAAGAAAGACAGACGATTACTGTTTATCCTCAGTGTTATCTCTCTCACCGATGGGCTTGTAAATATTATCCCATTCCCTCTAATCCACTGCACGACGCCATGCTCACCCACTTACCGGAAGCTCCGACATTTACCTCAGGATTTGCCAAGGATTGCGATGGAGTGGCTGCGAGTGGTAAAGCGTTAATCTGCAAGGCAGATTCTGGATTAGTCGGGCGGGTTTAGCCAGGTGACCCCAGGGTCCGAGGTCTTGTTGGCCTGATGAGTTGAAGACCCAAACAGTGACTGATCGAGGAGGGTGAGGCGTTGATCTCCAACCCCTCTTTCTCGCTCTTTTTTGGGGTTTTCTGTTGCTTTCTGTGATTTCTCTCAGTCTTGCGAGAGGAGCCCTGATGAGAATTCCACTAATCATCTAAGGATTAGGAGGGACTCAGACGACACTACATCTAATTCCCCCTTCGCTGCCACTGGGGCAACAAGAGGCCCCTCGCAGCACTTGTAGCTCTGCAGCACAGCAGCAGCGGCCACACATGGAACACGATGGTGGAGTTGGAACAAAAATCATTTTTTAAGCTTGTACGTTTTCCTGTTTTGACGTGTTAAATATTTCACTAAAACAACTCTTTTATTTTGTGATATTATATATATGTACATTTATATTTACAATCAAATTAGATCAATCAAATGTGATAATATTCGACATTATATGATTGAGTATATGTGAAGAAAACCCTTGCGGTTCAAAATGTGTTACGTAATTATACTCAGTTATTACTCTTTTTTTTATACATTTATTAGAATGTATACAATGCCCAATCCAACCTTTAATGACATGTTTAATTGAAAAACAATCTGAAACATCCTTTTTTCAAGCTGGGGACTGAGAACAGAACATCTTGGTTCATAAGATAATTCTATCTGCTTCCTGCCCGAATGATGAATGTTATTTAATTTCATTTTGAAATATAATGTATTTATTTTATTGTAGTAATTCGTTTTTAAAATTTAATTTGTCACTTCATTGTGTGTCTCTGATTTTCTTATATTTATAATTATTTTCATTTTATTCTGTACTGTCATCACCATAAGAAAAAAATTACTGTTATTGTGACATAATTATACTTATTTTTGTATTCTTAAATTAAAGGTTATCTGAATACCATGTATAACAATGTTAGTACATCAATAACTATTCTTGAGTCAACATTGATTGTATCATCTCTAATCTAATCTAATCTAATCTAATGGCAATATTAATTTTTTTAAATTTATTTTCATTGAACATGAAATTGCTCGTGTTGCATCTCCTGCACTAGATAATGAAAAGACATCAGCGAGAGAACTTCAGATGTAAAGCTTGAAATGACGCTGGTGTCTAAAACCATGACAACCCTCTCTGAATCCCAAAACTTAGCTTTAGCCTGGATTTAACCAATATTAATTGTATTTTATTAGCTAAACTTTTGTCCATAAGATAAATGTTAAAATTGTATTTATATCTTTCTCTGCTGATGTTTTTGTTCCTTCATATTGGTTGTTTATATCTTCCTTTTAAATTACTCAGCCAGTAACATTTTTACTGGCAGAAATGGAAAATTTAACACACGTTTTTCTCGCACAGGAGACACATGTTAGGCTAACAACAGTGTTCCTGTAAAGACCATCATCATTTGGGAAAACTTGCACACAAATTGCACTGCGAGAAGGTTTATCAGAGAAGATAAGGGGAATTATTGGCTGTTCTTTATAAAAGAAAAAAGCTACATTTCCGCAGTGTACCTGCATCTGTGGATACATGTTGGACTGTTCAAGCCTAAACCATGATAGTGTGTCTTTTGCCGCCTTACTAGTCACACTTATTTGTTGCCTTACTCTTGGAAATACTTAAAATGTAAACAGTAATACATGGTTAAAATAATGATTTTAAGGTTTGGAAGATATCTTATTTAGACAATTAGTTAATGACAATGTTGGGGGTTTTCTTTTTATTAGTATATAAAAGCTCCAAACTAACATTTAATGGAAACACTTTCAATTTTTTTAAATATCGCCTTTCCTTCAGGCAGGAGACTAGGAACCGAACATTCTTCTTCAAGAACTCATTCTACCCGTCTGCTGCCCAGATCATAAATATTATTACCTTTTATTTAAAATCTGATGTATTGATTTTATTGTATTACATTTTTTTTTTTAATGTAAAATGTCACTTCAATGTATGTCTCAGATTTGATTTTATTTATAATTATTTCATTTTTCTTATTTGTATTATTTTCTGTTGTCACCATGAAAAAAATGTGTGTGTTTGTTTTCAACATAATAAAAACACATTTTAGATACTGACACTTTATCTTGTGAAAATAAACGTGTGAGGCTTGTTCCAGCTAGCTAGGGTTGTGTGCACAGTTGCCCCTCAAGTGTGTATCATTAATGTAATGTTTATTATCAAGATGGTGTTCATGTGAATCAATTGTCGAACCACTAAAAGTGTTTACTTCTTTGTGTCTCCGAGAGGATCCGGGCGGGTGTCCTCTCACCCTGCCGCTCACACATATTAAAACGCTTCACAGGTTCCTGTTACTCTCAGATTCTGAGCTTTCATCCTGCAGTGTTGATGGTTTTCTCACATCCGTGCATTTCCCTTCGTCTAAGGAGATAAGTCCATAAGGCCCTGTTTGCCAGTTTAGCAGCGACGCCAACAAGGCAACAAGGAGCTAAGGGAGAACCGGAGACCGAGGGTGCTGCCGCTTCAGAGCGCCTTAAACAGCTGTGTTTTTACAACCAGTGAAACACAACTCTCCAGAGGAGCGCTTTTTTTTTTTTTCCTCCTTTTCCTCGGCCTGCTCCCCGTACTGCACCTGCCACTTCCATCACAGCCATGTGGTCACAAAGGGAGCAGTATATCTGTCAACAGGATCAAGTCCTCAATAGACCCCGTGAGCCACTCAATCCTTCAAGACACCCCCTCCTCTGAGTTTGACAATGACCCCCTCCAAAAAAAGAAAAAAATAGACGGGGCATTGCCAAATAAATTCTGTAAAGAAGATGTCTTTGTCACGTGTCAGAAACACTGACAGAGCCACCAGGAATATTTTGAAATATGTCAAATGAATGAGTAGTATTATTACCAACATATCTACCATATTACTGGTGGATAAACAAAAAAAAAACTTTGAATAGTGTGGAGAAAATCAGTTAATTATTAAAGTACTATGACACAACAATAAATTAATATAATTTCACTCAGAATTTATAATTCAATAATATGTTTCACTAGAAGTATATTTATTGAATTTGCATATTAATAATAAATGAATAGAAAAATTAATTAACACAATCATAGAAAAGAGTTAAATTAAATCTAATCTTTTTTGTCAATCATGTCATCAGGTCTGGCCCCTACATTTGTCCGAAATCAGGTGAAGAAGGGCCACACAGTCAGGGGAGACCTCTGGACATGCAGTTGGGTCAACCCGGTGTGGATCAAGAAAAGGTCTCACGGAGGATTATCCGGATCTTTCTATCCCACTGAGAAGGAAAACCAAATATTAATCACCTCGAGCACTTCACTCACAACAAGATGTGAGATGAAGGGAGAAAGACACAATGATGACAATTAGATTTGACCTTTGCTGTGCCTTATAATTAAATAAATTAAAATATCTTCATATATTTTGAGAGAAAAAAAAACATTTAAATTATTTTGGATTAATCAATTATCACTTTTTAGTTACACCAAGGAAAAAGATGTACTATATATATATACTATATATATGTTTTAAATAAAAGATTGACCACTGCAATGAAATTCATCATCAATTAAAAAAAAAAGATCAATAAGTATTGTTATATTTCACGTAACAAATGAAAGGTACAATAAGGGGAGCGAAACTAGTATACAAACACATTTATAAATAATCAACTTTGTTTTTATGCTAAATTAAGACATTTTAATGGAAGTAAATAACAAGTTCTAGAATACACATTAGCTCCAATCATTTATTGATAAATCTGAAATGACTTCAGATCAGAATATAACGATTTATTCATAAGCGTCAATTGTGTTTTTCATTTGGTCATGGTGTGTGTGTTGCTATTTTATTATGTATGTGACTTTTGTGAAGCTTTGCAAAGATGTAATCTGTCTAACTGTAAAATGTCTATTTGGTATCAATTTAAAACTATACTTTAGTGCTTACTTTTCTCTACGTACAGAAATTAATGACTGAATGTCACTGTGTCGTCAATCAACTGCAAAAGTATCCATAACAGCAATCAGACCAGACAAGTCAAATCTTGAGTCACTCCAGAAATGATGGCTTCTAATAAATGGTGATACATATATTTATATCATACCTCAGTGTTTCTAATGACATTTTCATTAAAGAAGACTAAATGAATTATCAAAAAAAAAAAAAGAGAATATAACGTGTGATGAGGCAGAGAAGTTTCTCTTCCTTCGAGTTGGCATGGAGTCCTCCGAGTCCCAGACCGTCCTCTCATCCTCGGTCCGCGAGGCATCTCACGAGCGGCGACGACGTACCCCACCTGGCAAACTAGTGGCGGCGCCATCTGGCCGCGGCCAAGTCTCGCCATCGCGCCGGCAGTCGACACCAACGGTGCCAGCGTGGCGTTGTTTAACGAGCGCATATGAGCAAACATTCGACTGCCAGGTGGCGACGCCGCCACGCCACGCCGACCAGGCGGGGCTCTGTCATTGCTGTTCAAACCCGGGGGCATCAAAGGGGGGCCTTGGATTTCCAAAGTAACTAAGCCATAATCCACCCCCTTATTGGTCCCATTCATATTGAAATGTATGATCAGAGGGGCTGCATAGACCCTAATCTTGCCAATGAGCAGTCCGGCACAGCTGCAGGGATCAAGTCAGAGTATGAGACCACCAGTTTATTAGAAAAAGTTAGACCTTGCTGATTGGATTAGAGAAGGGGGTTGCGGGGGGGGGCACCAAGTGTGAGGAAATGTCATCTTCCAACGTGGTGTGTGGTGTGGTGGTCCCGTCAGGATAAAGAGGCGAGCGGACAGACCTCGTCCAGGGTTCAGTGACCTGTAGATATTGGACCGGGTGACCAGGAATAGTGACAACAAATTGTACGGAGCAGTGAGAGTATCATGCAAGAAGAGCCTAAATAAATATAATTCATTTGTAAATGAATGAAGAAAAAAACCCTGATCTGACTCAAGCAACAGTTTAGAATCACAAGAACTAAGCAGGTAAATGTATATATGCTGTTAAAATTTAAAGTAAGAAAAGCTGAATAAAAAATATGTATATATAATTATTGATCAGGACTTAAGTAAAACATATTTTTAAACACGGCAGAAATTAATATAATAATACTGCTCGTTTAAGTGCCACAATTTAAACAAAATAAAAACATGTACTATAATATAAAAGAGAAAACAATACCTGAAGTATTTTGCTACTAAAATTATAAATGTAAAAATAAAGAGGTATAGTAAATAATTGCACTCAACATTATGTCAGGAAAAGTAAATACAAATAACAAATCAAATATGAATAAGACATCAATATATATTTCTATGTCCCCTCATAAGGGTTCGACAGCAGCTTTTCTTTGACCTGGTCCAGTGTACAACTTATGTGGAAGCTTCAGCCACCCAACCAGTCAGTTAGTGTGCATTACACAGTTCTTCGGAGGACAAGAAAAAGCTGGAGGACTAAAGCGGGCATTAGTTGTGGACTTAAAGGTTTGTGCTGGTTCCTCTGGTAGGAGAATCCGTCCCGTTTAAGTGTGATTGAGGGCGGCTTAGACAGGGATCAATGGTTATCCTCTCCACTGTTTTGTTTCGAGGTTTCTTTTCTGTATTTACTGTGAGGAGAAGGAGAAGCCATTTTGTTTCGCTAAGCAGGAGCCAAATAATTCCATGCTGTGATTGTCGGAAACCAACAAATATCAGACTTTACCGGATATTTGATTCCTCGTATGTCGTTTTGATTTCGATATTTTTATGGTCCACTGTTATTACCACCTGCATTCATTTTCATTTCTGGAAACCGTTTTTTTTTTTTTGTTAAAGTTTTGAACTTTAACAAAATATATAAATATTTCAATAAAATATTTGCCAAACAGCATATTTTTAATATTCCGTTAATAAAATGTCACACAAAAAATAGAAATGAATCAAAAAAAACATTAATTGTTCAAAATAATATCACTAAACATAAATGTAATTACAATCTCCTATAAATAAATATATATATTGTTGATATATATCTTTATATGTCTGATGAAATAGATATATGATGATGGCTTGATTTAAACAGCAAAAGACACTCACCAGTGGCTTCACACACAGACAAATGTGGAAACACAAACAACACAAGCAGGTGTGGCTTCACATCTTAAATGTCCTCTCGGGTTTGTAGACTCCAGACATTGAGAAAATCCCTCTGCAAACTTCTTCCAGGCGCACAGGAAAACTTTCACGAGGATGCAAAGAAGAAATGTGATGCCAAACACATTTTCCTGTAAATCGTTGAAGATAAACTCAAAAACCTCAGCAAGCATCATTTTAATCTGACAGCTCTCACACAAAAGGAGACGTTTATTCAAGCAAAGTCGGCTTTTACTTTACAAAGAAGAGGTCAGGTAGTGGAAACATATGTTGGTATTTTACATTTCTGCGCCTCTTTTAGGCAAACCATTAAAATCAGGTGTTGCGCTCAAAAAATAAAAAATTTAAATGCGGACACCTTTTATTTTATTTATTTATTCTTACTGACCCATATTGTAGTGAATCAGAAAAAATACATAAATAATAATAGAAATGGGTTTTGTTTATTTTATGTTTCTTAGCCAATGACCACTGAAATGCAATTTCCTCAAGTGGACAATTTCAAAGAAGGTAGATCACAAAAGAAAGAAATTATAAATAAATACATTTTACATACATAATACATAATATTATCTTTATAATGTCAATCTTCAACACATTTCCCAACACACACAATATTTCCAGTTACTGCTTGTACTATCCTGTGCAAGTCCTGTGTTTGTCTTAAGTGTCTTGGTCTTTTAAAGTATATATTTTAACTGTGTATTGTTTTTGATTTTTAAAGCGCTTTGGCGGTCTAGAAAGGAGCTTTAAAATAACCTTTACTTGACATAGACTATTTATGAGTGCAAAATGCAAGTTGCCACATTGTTGTTAGTTGATTTATGTGTTTATACGTTTTTTTTTCTGGTATATAGTATTGTTTAATTTGAGGGTATTAATTCATTTTTTGGATCTAATGTTGTATTATTCTAGTTCCCTTTGGGTTAGTCTATGGTAGGTAGTGATGGGTTGATGAAGCTTCATGAAGCAGTGTCATGTTGTTTAGAGGTCAGTAGGTGGCGCCATCAGTTTAAAAATGATGTTTCGTTAGAACAGTTGTTCAAAACAAAGGAAAATAGTACAGAGACCGCAATCTAGTGGACTCTGAAAGATGTTGGATTGGTTTGCCATTACTTGCCCTCTGGTTCGCGTGGTTGCACAAAGGATCCACATAAATGTTGATCTAAATTTAGTCGTGTGAGACAACATTGTCTGTGTGGCACCGCAGTGTAAGTGCATGATTGATATTCATCTGCACTTTTAATAAAAGCCTGCGAGAATGTGTTCCACAAATACAATCACTAACATCATATCCTGGAGGGTTATTTATTCACTGATCTATCGATAGCCATCATAAATAGATTTCACATTTATATCCTCTAATAACTGACATCTCTTCATACTGAACCTCCTCTATTTGTGGGTCACTTCAGTCCAAAGTAAATGCCATCAGATCCCTGTGGACGAAGAGAACCAGCTTAGCGATGCTGTTGTTCCTCAGAGAGATCTAGATTTGATTAAGTAACCCAGACGGATACTCCAGTGGTCACCAAACAAATTAAAATGCTCCAGAGGCACAGCGGTTCGCCTTGTCTTTGAACTTTCAGCACATGTTATGTAAAAATAAAATGAATTAATATTGACAGATAATCCGGTGAAGTGAAGAGAAAGTAAAACAGTCCTGGGTCTCTTCCAGGTGGTGAGGATCCAGGGAGCCTCCTAAAAAGGTAGCTGAGACACCATTACAAGTTTCTCAATATGGAGATGCAGTTCCACTTTTCATTCTCTTCCAAATGACTGTACTTCTTACCTCATCTCCAAAGGAGATTATTTCATCCATACCCATAGTTCATGACGGTAGATGAGAGCAGGAAGATTGAAAGGTGAACCAAGAGGCTTTTGGGCTCGGCAGAGACCTTAAGGTTTTAACTCAAACTCAATCAATTATATGAAGTGAGCTCAATTCATTAAAATGGATTGATCCATATGCTTTATTTATAAAAGAAGACAAACAAAGGAAATCATTTCATGTTGTTTGTATCCATCCAGGGTTAGGAAGTATGATTTAAAGGGTTTTCCTTGTTCGTGTTTTTGCTTTTCTTGTTTATTTTTGCCGGTTGTTTGAACATTTAAAAGTTAAGGTCATTGGTTGATTGTTCCCTAGTTTAACTTTATTATTTGATTATTATCATGATATATTATTTTATTTTACATGGCATGCTTTGATGAGGCTCAGCTTTTCTTTATAGGTTGACTTGTTTTCATTGGTTTGTATTTCTTCATTGAAAATGGTAAATTGTAAATGAATAATCCATTTGTTAGTAGAAATTTTATTTTAAATTATTTTCTTTTTTTAGATTGGTCCTATTCTTTCCAAATAATTAATGATCCAAACTTTAATGACTCAACTATTTCCTGAATAAAACACGTAAAATATGAAATATGAAAGGCCCTATCGCTAAGGAATAAATACAGAATTGCAAGCGTTGATGGCTCTGCTATTGTTTGAATAGTGACTTTTTGGCATATCCAATTTGTAGGGTAATATATACAAGAGGAAGGCTCTTGTGTCTAGTGGTGGTCTGATGAAGCTTCATGAAGCAGTGTCATGTTGTTTAGAGTTCAGTAGGTGGCGCCATCAGTTTAAAAATGATGTGATGTTTCATTAGAACAGTTGTTCAAAACAAAGGAAAATAGAGCAGAGACCGCCATCTAGTGGACTCTGAAAATAATGACACTGCTTCATAAAGCTTCATCAGACCATCACTACTTGTGAGTTTCTGGTTTGATCTTCCTCCTAAGATCAGAACATATCTCAGTTAGATAGTAAGTTATAGAGTTCTTGAGTCATTATTGTTCAAAATGAATCATTACAGATATTGTAAAAATTAATGTGTTACATTTTTTAGCTTTAATGTGTGTAAACAAAACATATTTTGTTGAGTCAGCTACATGTTTCTACACAATTAATTTATTCAATTCAATTGAATGTGTCTGGAATGAATCACTACCTTTTGTAGTCTTCAGATGAAAAATAGAAAATAGTGTTGGTGTTGAAACCACTCTCCAGCTATTTATCTCCAAGCATCTTTTTGGAATTGACATTTTCTTTTGCTAGGTGACCCGCAATGAACGGTGCTGTGATCTGGCCGGCACTGTCACAAGTGGATTTCTTCATGTGCTGAAATAAAGTGTGTAAGTGAGTGAGTGGGTTTGCAATCTGTCACGGCGCGGAATATGTGTGACCACTTTCAATTGATACTATGATTATAAAAAAAAAATTTAAAAAAAGATCATCTGATATCATCACAAAATCAACCTGTTTTTTAAAAAAATATTCTTTAGGCAGCCAATTTTGGAGTTTAATAAACAAATATTTTCTAGTGAGATGCTGTTTTAATACACAGGACAAGTTGAAACTGTATGTAATTATTTAATTGCTGGTAATTATTACAAAAGTATTTGCCCACTTTGTATAAGTCTATGTTAGTCTACTTAAAGTAGCTCAGACAACAATAGGTCTAGTTTTCTTTTCTTTTCTTTTTTTTTCAGACAGAATGCGATCAATTATATGACTGTCAGACAGAAGGTAAATCTTAAAATTGCTTTTGTTTTGTAGCTCTTATTGCAAATTGAAATTGTTTGAATAGGCGACGCCTCCGTGTTGTAACTCCGCGACTGAAGGCTGCTGACGTCTAAACCCCCTGATTAAACTAATCATATACAAGCACGGATGTCGTTTGATGCTCCATCTTTCTGTCTTCATCGTGAGTGATCTGGTGAAACGAAGAACCACGGAAACTCCCTGAAACGGTAGAAACATGTACAAAGAAGATGACAAAAGTTCATGTGCACACAGAGAGTCAGAGGCACCACATCTATGTTGTGTTTGTCTCGTTCTCAAGCTAGCTTAAATTGAGTGTTTTTACTTTGTATTACAATTAAATTATGGTTTAAGCATAGTTGTGTACATAGTATATGATCATCATCATCATCAACACAAGTACTACTTTTATTGTTTCCTCCATGAGTATATTTCTCACAACAGCAACAAACTGGCTTATATATTTCTTCCATTTCAGTCTGAGACATAAAAAGTAAATAAAAATAAAATGTTTTGCAGATGGAAATTCACACCCTTGAGTTGGCTTTACCGTGACAGTCTCTGAGCTGTTTCATTAAGTTTTTGATCATTTTAAGTGATAGTTCACCCAAATGTCATTGTGTCCCTGAGCAAGACACTTGACCCTGATTGCTCCTGATGGTTGAGCTGGTAGCTGCGTCACAGCCTACTCCCATCACTGTGTGATTATGTGTGTGAATGGGTGCATGCATAACTTAGTGTACAGCGTTTCGGGTGCGGAATAAGCAAAGATAAGCGCTTTATAAGTTAGAGCCGTTTACCAATTTACCATTATTTTCAGAGTCATCTGTTCCTTTAAGAGTTAAAAGCAAGTCCAAGTTAATATAGTGACTACAGTAGTGCTCAGTTGTCTTCGTCTTCATCTTCCTCCAAAATGGCGCACTTAAAAAAAAACTAATAACAACATTTAACAATTTAACTGATTAAATAAGTCTGTTTTAAGTTTTTTACTAGCGGAAGTTATCAGTTACTGCCCGACATCTTTCCTCATTAAAAAACTGCTGGTGTCAGTGTGCATGCACAGGATTTATACTGATGGCCTTGCTAAAAACATTCTTAAATAAAGGTATGTTTACATTTTTTGGAACAATTCCTAATGTCGAGGCTTCAATACAAGATGGACGTTATAGACGAGCATCATGGAGGTATTTGAATGTTTGACGTCTGTCTTTTTTGGGGTTAACCTGAGCACCAGTCGCTTCATTAAAATGGACATACCTTTTTGCCTTTAACGCGAAAAAGGAATATATTACAGTGAACGTCAACATTTTAAACTTTAAGATTACGATTTTATTGTTTTTTTTAAAAAAAATCAGGAATAAAAAGAATAAGGAATAAAGTTGGTTAGATGTTCAATCTGATTCTGACAACTTAAAATACACCTCACTGACGTCATCAGCTGTTTCATGAAGCCTCAGTAAAACTATATACATGCCTGTGTGACGGGAGTCTACAAGATACAGATTTGTTTAGTTAGATTCTCTGTCATTTGGGTTGCTTGGTTGTTTTATTTGTGGATAAATAATCAAACCAGGAGGAAATATTAACACACAAAGCAAAAGAAAAAAAGCATAGTTGTGAATCTATTGTACAACGTAAAATACATGTCAAAATGTAGTTAGTTTACTGTAAAACTTTAAATATAAATTTCTTCAGGTTCTGTCAACACACTTTATTGAATTGAGCAAACACCAAAACACACATAGACGCTATAATAAAACTCCACTGCTGTTTTAATTAAGATTAGAAGTTTGTGGTTCTCAGCGTTCAACGATGTGAAGTTGGTTCAGAAGCTTCCCCACGAGTGCAACCATTGGAGGACACTAAATCCTCGCTCTGTTAATTAAGAAATATTGTGGATGTGAAGAAATATCTTGGCATGTGTGCTGGCGGCACGTGGGAAATCTCATTTTTTATTTTAATAAGTTGATGCGAGGGAAGGGGGATTAAAACGGATGTGAGTCAAAACAAACAAGTAATGCAGATTTGCAACTCCTAATGTGAAGTTCATCATGACTTTTATGAGAATGTGATAGTATTACAAGTGCATTTTAGTATTATTATAGTATTATTGTAAGTATTAAGTATTCTAAAGTCTCCTGTGATATATCAAATTAACATTGTTTACGAAAGCTAAAACAGACATGTTATAATAAAAGTTAAGTTTGTGCACTATTCATTTTCTTTCTACTTATTTTCTGTTTTTTATTCAAAACAGGATTGATTTATTAATTAGAAAAATATAGATGGATAGAAAAAAAATGATAGTAATAATAATATAATCTTAGAATCATTTATTTAACCGGAATTTAGATAGATAGAGAAAAAAAATGCTTTCAAATATTCAGTGAAAACTTTTCGGTTTAATTTTCTTAGTGTTGATAACTATTTCTCAACAATTTAATTTGGATTTCAATGAAACCAACTCACATCACAGTGATCTTAAGGAATCTGTTTCGTTGAATCATGGATTTCTGATCCTGACTACAAAGGGCAACAGAGAGAGAATGACTGACTTGCATGTTCTATTCGACCAAATATCATTTCTTAAGGTTTGCGGTTCTCTTGTCTAATTATTCTCCAGGTTTAACTTCATAAATTGTTTCCCTGTTCCACAGGTGAAGTTGAGAAATTGAAATGAACAAATACATATCGAAAACAAATCCTTAGTAAATCAGGATTTCCATTAAATAAAATTGAAATGGTTTATTATCTAAACTCATGAGAATAAAAATGAAAATTTGGATAAACTAGTGAAATAAGCATGTCCAGCTTCATATTTCTCGTTTATTCCATTCTAGAAATGTAAAGCCTTCTTCGATTTTATTTGTATGTTAATACTATAAGTACCGGGTCTGCAACAGTGAGGTACAGGTCACTGCGACTTGATATCACGAGGGATTGCCCCCTCTACCGGCTATTTTGTATACTGCAACGTGACATAGAACTCAACCCTTATGTTATAGAATACTCCCAAATAAAGGGTTAATCTAAATAGTGATTGATTCATCTCAATAGCGATTGATTAATTTCATTACTCCCCCTAAAATACAATTGTCGTCCAAAAATAATTGCATCATGATCTATGTAAGTAAGTAAGTAAGTAATATTTATTTATATAGCGCTTGTGTGGGTTAATTCCATCATCCGGAGTTAACTTGTTCATCGCTTCAACACGACCACACCTTCTCACATATAGGACTCATTTTTTATTAGTGTTGACCATCGTAGGAAACTATAACAAAAATATAAAAGGTTTAGGATTAGGTAAGGAACTACAAATACTTGATTTATCTCTTAACATACTCATGAAGATTTGAATTAAAAAAAGATGCCCTGACATGCACATGTGTGGAATAAGTAAGAACATCAAACACACGTTGGTCAATTCTCAATTAACATTATTGAAATAATTGCTCTTAATTACAAAATCAAAGACGTCCAAATGTTTTCTTAAAAAACAACCTTTGAAGTCACTACAATCACGGCAGAGCTAATACAAATGTTTGTGGGTGTTCCAAAGTCCCAGTTAGTACCTCGACTTGTCCAGGCAGAAACAGGCTCTTGGGAAGGTAAATCTGCCCGCAGTGCCCCAGGGACGAGGGATTACCCCTGGGCTCTTTGGCTGCCTCCAAACAGGTGAGGATCCAAGTTAGACATGACTGACTTTGTTGGGGTGTCCGGGGCTTAGAGGATCTAACTTTAAAAGCACCTCAGTGGGTGTTCCGCTGCTCTTACCCTGTTGTTTGTTTGTCAGTCATTAGGCGAGCGGCATTTTGTGTGGGTCGCTCTTAATCCCGACCCTAATGATTAGGGGACGGTCAATACCAGCTAATTGTGTGTGCTAAGACAATAACGGGCCAATGAAGTGGTCTGATATCAGTGTTTGTCATGAAGGAACACACACGTGTGGAGCAGTTCTGACCTTTAATTGAATTATAGTTGATAAAAGTCCTGATGTTACTTAATAAATGGTAACGTCTGTGTTTGTTTTTTTGATACCTAATCCCTCTACCTCATATATACAACAATGTCATTAGTTATCCGACACTTCCGATTTACACTTTTGAGACAGACTTAAAGACTTAAATTTATCCTCTTGTCATTACTGGGCTCTAAATATGACTCTAGGGTGTTTGTTTCAGAGCTTTTGTCGTCCACTTTTTTACTTTTAGCGATTATGTATTGCCCCTCAAAAAGATTCAGGTGAATATAAAAAAATATTAAATAAAAGAAAAAGTTGTACAAAACAATTTAGCATATTTTGCATGATATAATGCAATGTAATGTATTTATATATTTGTTTTTATACTTTCACATTCTTTATTTTTGCTTGATGCTCCCTCACATGGTTGATGAAACAAAGGCAGTGTCTGCCACAAACATGAGCAACACACCTGGACTATGAAAATGTCATAACCTGGCTTCAAAATGATGATCCCTTGCACACTGGGATGTCACAACAATTTTCCCTCCCTTGGAAAAGTACATGAATTAATACCGCTTTTTTTGAACCTCCGAAGACTGTTTGCAAAAATGTAAGGTCCACTAAGAAGGGAACTGTAACATGGTATATAAGATAAAGTTTGCTTGTGTTCCAAATTACCATTTGGATCTACAAATGAATTAATGAGGTTTCATTTTTTGGCCAATATTTCAGTTTTCATCAGAACATTGAGTGGTTGAATTTATCATTTCAAGTATTAAAACTTAAATCATTTAATTGAATAATTTCTATAATGAATGGTTGAATTAGTTTTTTTATTGAATTCAATAATTTCTAATTGTATTTTTAATAATTAAATTAAAAATCTTTTTTTTTTTTTTTTTTTAAAGAATGATTTTCCTTTTTGGCTTTACCATCTTTCTTACACAAAGTTTTATATTCTAATTCCAATAATTGGTTAAAGGTTTGATCAAGTCATCATTATCATATATATATTGTACCACAAGTCAGTATTAACATACAAATTATACCGACACTTTTATATTGGATTTTCAATGCTTCCAATTAATGTATATCGAATTTATTTTTGAATTAAAAGCGTTATAATGTCAAACTCTGAAAAAAGGAAGAATCTAATTGAACCTTTAGATTAAAAAGTTAAATAAAAACAATTTCATCCTTTCAATACATACAAAATATTAACTTCAATTAAATTAAAAAGATGCAATTCTTAATTAAATGATAAATTCAACCATTTAAAAGGAAATAAATATTCCCTTTATCATGATTAATTTTTTTATTTGTATTATATGGCAATCTAAATTAATTAGGAAAGGGAAAAATGTAAGGAAAAATAATGCAGCCTTCGAAATACTAAAATATAAAAATAACTATGGAACTGAACAGACTATTTGTTCCTAGTTATGAAACTGATTTTTCTCTAAAATATTTGCTTGTGCTGCATCACTCTCCTCCATGTCTGGTTGGATAAGGCAAGAAGAGAAACAAAACAGTGCCCTCTGCTGATCTAGAGCCAGCACATGCATATCTACTATATTTAAAAAAAAATGTGCATATACCCCTGGTTGGCTGGGACCATCAGCAGAATATAAAATGAACAGCCATTGTAATGTTGACTAACACGAGAGATAAATTAATCATGGTACGATTGCGAGTCCCTCATTGAAACGTCTGTGGTAATGATTCCTCAACTAGAAAGTGACAGCGAAAGTGGAATTATAGGGGAGAAGAGTCCTGGTGTGTTCAGGGACAAGACAGGAACTGCGGGTGGGGGCTAGATTACCCCAGTGCCATGGGAATCTAATGCAATTACGAGTGTTTGCTTACACCATGTGTCCCCTTCCGTCTGCGCAGCGGCATCAGGACTGTGCCCACCATCATCCTCCCATTCAGCCTCCATTGTTTGTTTTCAGTATTTGAGCCACCCCCACTCCCATCCTCTCCCCCCCCGCATCCCCCGCACCCACCTCCAGCACCAGCAGCACTCATTTGTCTTCAATATCTCTAATTAAAGTAAACCAATAAGCTTGGGGGAGGGCAGGAAGTGTTTGAAGACCGGATTGAACTCTAATGGCAACTCCGAAGTCAAAAGAAGACCTGAAGGAGGGCTCGCTTTGTTTGCCATGTGTGTTTTGGCCAAGTTTATATGAGCCGAGGAAGGCGCTGGAGAGCGGTGTGTTGGTAAATTCAACATTATTTATAATGCAAGAAAGGCCACAAAAGAGAGCGAGAGAAGGTTTGTTCAAGAGATTAGCCTGCTTATTAGCTTTAGCGATTATTCCCCATCATTTGCTGAGTCTTCATCCACAAAGCCACTCGCAGATTATTGATTGTATTCTGGAGTATTTATAACTTAAAAAAACGGCTCAAATGAAGGAGCGATGAGGAATGAGGTGCCCTTTAGCGCCACGTTAAGGCCACCCATGGTTTGACTTTCTTATTTTGATTGCGCCCTGGGACACGGATGACATTTGGTTTGTGTGTTCGGCGACGACGATGATATTAAACTAATCTGTCCGTGCTCCTGTTTGCTCGCAGGGATTTGGAAAGTATAGGCAAACATCAGACTCGGGCAAACTTGTGCTGATAAGAGCGACGGAGACGAGGAGGAGTGTTAGCTCTCGCAGTGTGAGTTTGCGAGGAAGTCGGAACCACGGTAGACGGGATTAGACTCTGGATGTTAGACCTGTTGCTGTGTGTTTGACAGGATGCCGAGTTGACCTTATACAATATGAGCAAACGGCAGGTTTAACTTTGACGAGACTTTTGAAATTCTTGTACAGCTTTTGTGCTGACATCGGCTCAACTGGTCGCCACAACTCAGTGGCTCTGTAAAAGGGTTCAAAGAACTTTCAATTTCATATATTTTCCACTTTTAAAAAAAGTAGCGGACCTCGTTGTTCACATAAAATTTGATTTTTTTTTTCTGGATTTTTCTATTTTTACACTTGATTGTGGATGATTGTCAAATACATTTTAAGTTTATATGTATTCTTATATATATAAAATTATATTCTTGCATATCCCTTTTTAGTCTACACACATATTTCTTTCCATTGTTGTTAGTGTCCGTCTTTACTGGTTGGAAATACTTCAATTTTTAAAGATCTTCCACATATGTTTCATTTTTTTTTAGTTGTCTTTTCAAAGAGCTCATTCCTTACCAGTATTTATTCAACTTGCATTTTAATTCAATTGTATTTAAAACACTGATTATTAATGGAGTCAAAACACTTTACAATTCAAACCATACTTTATGAGAGAAGAGCAACTCAAAATTAGCAAGCGTTTGGCAACAGTGGCACAGAAACACGTCCTTAAACAGGCAAAAACCTAGTATTGTATTTGTATTTAGTATTATCAGTAACTACAGTACGGCCAAAGACGTAATAAAAGTGCATTATAATATTATCTAAAGTATTCATTTATTCACATATATTCTGTATTGATATTGAACCAAAAGAATAAGCATAGCAGTATGATTAACTTATAATTATTACTATTGTATGATCCTGCACCACAGCATTCATTCTGTAAAATTAAAACACAAATGTTTACACTATAACATGTATAACAACTCTTGAAGTCACTCTTATCTCATAATTTAGTGTTTCTCACATACATTTTGAAAAATCCTCTCATACAGTTTCCGGTGTAATGAGTCAAAAATGTTAGGGGAAATTAGAAAAGGCCCAATAGCAGGTGAAAAATATGTTTTTTCCATCCAGTTCAAGACCCCCAAATAAAGAGGATCCCCATCCAAGTAGATGCCACGGAAGCCCAACATGGCAATGATAACATATGTATGAGCAGCATCTGCTTGAGTGCTCTTCCTGAATCATCTGTTTAATGAATGTGACCTGAACCCACAGGTAAGAGATTTTCATATAATTTACTGATACATTTTAATAATATCTTGTTGTCCTCCTTAACCAAAACAAGGGATACCACAAACACATTTGTTTTGGGGCCACCGGGTCATGTCAACCCTGAGTTAACACAAGGGTTAAATATTGAACAGCACTGATGGAGAAATACAATGGAACAAGTGTAGGCAAGTCATTTTAAACATGATAGGCTGTAGTGTCAAAAATGTCAAAAAGCAGATCATTTGGTGAGTTTTAATAACGGGGACACTGTTCCAGACCATGTACTTGTGCACCTTTGAGTATATCCTGTCCCTCAAAATAAATAGAAACAATTGTATTTTGTATTTACATTGATTTATTTTAATTTGCACGTGATTTGTCCAGAGGTATTTTGCTGAGAACCACAAAAGAGGAAAATATTTAAATCTATAATAACACAACAATTATATATTGTATAAGGGCATAATTATATTGATTATTATAATATTCTCTTTTTTATGTTCTAATGCTATATATCAAGGTATCTTTTGATCATGTATTTGCCTTGTTTTGGTTCGGAACAAAATTGTCCACAAGTCTCTCTAAAGCACTTTTTTCAAGGAAATAAAAGTGCAATTAATGTTTGATTCTATCATAATTTTTATTGTAACCAGCAGTGTTTTTAACAGTCGATAAACACAAAAAACAAACGCCTTAATGGCTGGATTGGTGGTTTTGCGAGGTGAGTAAATCCCACGGTGCTTACAATGTGAACATATTGTGAGAGATTTGGGGGTAAACACACATCGGCCTGGAAAAAAATGAAACGCTACCGTTGACTCTACTTTTTCGGCAATAATGAACGACTCTGTCAGAGCCACAAACTTAAGATTTCACCGCTGAATCATTTGAAGGTATTAAAGCCAAACGCATGTTTAGCCTTTTGCACCTATGCTGGATTACATTGTCTATTTCTGTACTATTTAGCAGTGATTTATCCGCCAACCATATTTTAGTTTTCATCCTTCCCCACAAATGCCACTATTGTACCATGTGACCAGTCAGAATCCCAGCAAACAAAGGAGTGCCATGATAGCACCTTAGCACTAATCTCTGAATTACTACTTTACTGCAGCTTGCAGACAAAACACAACAAAAGCTTAGAGCTGTCACGCAGGCACAGACTTATGTTTGTGTGTTTGTGTGTCTCTCTGGCAATTATAGACTTGTGTGGTCTGAGTGGTCGTCCTCTGTCTTGGCCATTGTTGTAGCAACTCACCACCAAAAGCTTGACTGCACAGATACAGGAAAATGTTTTATCTTTTTTAAATGCCTCAATGAACGTTGTGTCCTCACTAACATTTTATATATATTTTACATCCAGATCAGACAATATAAAGCATTACTTGCATCGTTCCGACTACAGATATATAGTTCAGTTCAGTTGAGAGTCAATTGTGACAGTGTATGCTTTTTCAAAAGGAAATGCTTTGAAATTAATATTTGTAGGCAAAAATATCCAGGGAAAATCAATAATTTCTTGACACACTATATTATCTCTGGAGGCCCAAAAATAAATGTGTTATTTAGGTATCCCTTTTTTTTTCCTATCTGGCTTCCAGGAACACATATGCAGTGGTGGAGGAACACAAGGGATATCACTAACAGGGTCACCTTGACCCACAGATAACACAAGGACTAAATAATAATATGAATACAATGTGTAAAAGTGAGCATCTATTGTTTATTTTATGAGACCAAAATATAAAAATGATCAGCTAACATTGCTATGGTACGGTTATTCGTAAGCGAAAAGAACAATTATTGTAATTTAATAGAGTAAGGAAGTAAGTAAGTTAGTAAGTAAAGGTTATTTGTAAAGCGTCTTTCTAGACCAGGGTCACAAAGCGCTTTAACAATCAAAAACAATACACAGTTAAAATATATACTTAAAAGATCAAGACACATAAGACAAACACAGGAGAACCCGGAAAATCAGGGAAACGCCTGCACAAATAAGAATGTTTTAAGACGTTCAAGAAACATCTTAAGACATCAGCGCAGAGGAAGAGGAAGATCGTTCCAAAGCTTAGGAGCAGCAGCCTAAAAAAAATTTGGAGAGAGTAAACAAAATCTAAGGTGATTCGATTAGAGATAAGATTTGAAGAAAATGATGACAATCTATACAACCCGGAAATCAAAATAGAAGAAATTAAAGTCTATGTCAGCAAACTAATGTAACCCAGGGGGCGCACAACACTAGGTCTGATCCATTAATAAAGTCCTGACAGTTTCCCACTTAATAACAGGACTTTGCAGAGAGACTAAGTTGAAAAGGCTTCGGGAGAGGGTGAGTGTATTCCTTGACACGGACGCTCAAGCTAACCCTGTCCTGAAAAGAGACGACATGTCACTGTATTTATCTGTATGTTATTAAGGATTTGTAGATAAAACAGGGGCCTCAAGAATCAGCAACATCCCACTTTTTCCTCAGTTCAAAATATCCACCTTACATCCTTCAAATATGATACAGAACAAAAATGACATGAGTCATAAGTGCTAGAGTTTTAGTGCTAAAATGGCAATACTGGTTATTGTGACAATCGGATATTGATTTAGAAACTATTTTTCATCACTATTCTGATGACATTTTTGATCTGCACAGGTTAAAAATACAAGATGGGGTTAAATAGAAAATGTGGGTGTGCGTTTGTGTGTGTCAGCACGCTTGTGTGCGTGTGTATGTTGGGAGAAATACGTACATATAACAAAACAAAAAAATCAAGAGGAAATATTACATATATTCCTATATTTATTTTGCATCTCCAGATTTGCTAACGTTGGCCCTTCTAAGATTGATCAGAATATCTTGCAGCGTCACCATCTGCCTATTAAATGTTTTTATAATTAGGAAATGTTTTTTTTTAACTTATTTAATTATATTTGTAATACATACAGGAAGAATGAGTGCTGAAAATTAAAGTGAAAAGTTTATTTTGTGTTTTTTTTAATGTAATTTGATCTGTTATGAAACAGCAAAATGTATTGTGTGTTTATTGACATTCATAAATGATGTACAATTGATGTACTAATATTTTGTTGTCACTAAATTGAATGAGGTGATAGCTACAGCATTAGATATTAAAATAAAAGTTACTTGGAAGATTCTGCAGCACACAATCCCATTAAACATGAACTAATATGTCTAAGAAAACGTCACAGAAATGTCTGCTGGTAGGAGCAACAAGGTAAGAATTAAACTTAACAATTCAAAATATTAACATTTTACCATTAGCAAATATTATTTTAAGGAAGATTGTTACCAACTATAGTAGTATTTAATATATGAATACATTATTCTTGAATTAAATAAACTATATATGAATAAATAAATAAAAACTTCCCACAAAACACACGCATGTGAGTAACTATAATTCCAATTGTAATGGAAAATACTATTTCACATACATTTCATCTTTCGTTTCAGCAACACATTAAAAATATCATTAAATAATAAATAATTTAAGTATCGAAATCTTGAATAAAATGAAAGTGTAAAAAATTACAGAAATTGTGCTAAAATGATAAATCGCTAAAGTAGAAATTCACACGTGGTCAAGATTAAACTCGTTTAGCGGGATCCTATTCATAACGTTCGTGGTATTAGCCTGCCACCTAGCGGCAACAAGTGAAACTTTTCATCAGATCCTATGTCAGTTTCGACAGTGTACACGTAAAATGATATATCCATGTGCCATTTTCTGATTCAAGTATTAGGAGTATTGTTGATATATAAAAAATGAAGAGATATTAACAGTAGTGTCTGAATTTCGTGTTCCTTTTATGATTATTCATTGTTTCCCACTTACAATATAATACATTAAAACCCTCTAAGTATCACTAAAAAGTCATTCCAGTAACAAAAAAGGGGGCGTTTAAAAAACAAAACAAAAAAAAAACGAAATGATGGTTCACTGGTACACCTTTATTCAGAAATGTCAGCGTCAAACATTGTTCTCGGAGTTATCTTGATCTTTTAAGTATATATTGTATTGAGTTTTGTTTTGATTGTTTAAGCGCTTTGTGACCCTGGTCTGGAAAAACGATATACGAATATAATTTACCTTCTTACTTACTTACACACATTTAAGACAAAACAATGATACACAAATAATAATTTCATCAATAATAAAAAATATTTTAAATTAATTTAAATTGAAAAATAAGGACATATAATTCATTTAATAAATTAATATAAATACAATAAATGAATTGATAAATACATTGTATCTTGTGTTAGAATATCATTGCTGTGAAAGAGTAATTCATTCACATCTTAAAGAAGGTGAGTTGAGCCCTGAAGCCCAAGGACTGGTGAGTCAACAGAAACGGCTCCTAAATAATCTTCTAAATAGTTATTTGCTTATTTAGTATTCACAATAACTTTATACTTTATAGATTGTTTCAACATTATGTTGTTGTGTCACAGTAATTTATGGGAAATTGGTGGACTTTGTTTGGTATTTTTAATACAAATAGATTCCGTGCAGTGAATAGGTTGTGGTCTGTGCATTAGGGGCACAGATATTGTCCAGACTCTTAGACGGAAACGTGATATTATAATTATTGTGGGTAAAATATCATGATAGTTTTTATACCTATAGCTCTAATAATCCGAGTCTTCGGTAATACTATTGAGTAGTGAAGCGTTACACATCTTAGAAGGTGGAGCTCTAAGTTTTAAAATGATATGAAATGATGTGAGGTGCAGAGAGTGCAATACTTAGATGCCAGAAGCAGAAGAATGAAATAATGTAAACCATGTAAAAATCATACATGTGATTGAAATTATAACCTTTATTAATTAATAACACATAATTTGTAAACACATACATCGATATTTATTTCCTGGGAAAAGGGCATGCATGCACATATTTACTTGACTATAAAACATGTAACTATGAAATACATTTTCATTAACAAGGACAGTAACAGTTTTAAAAAAGTGTGCTGTCGTTTTAGATAATCAGGAATTGTAGTATCGAAAAAGTTCAGTTGACTTTATCTCCATCCAAAATGAAAGACTTACAAACAATGTCCATCTTGTTACCTCGTCATAGGTAATTATTCTGAAAAAAACCTTAATATTATTTTATATATTAATTATTTATATATATTATTATATTTTAAGTTTGTTTGGAGCTCCTGTCTAAAGTCCTTCCTCATCGAAACACATTGCAAGTGTCAGTGCACAAGACTTCAATACAAGATGGACGTTACAGGCGAGCACCTAGGAGGTAGCTAGATGTTTATAATTTATAATAATAATATGTGTATAATTTTGAGAAAGATGAAAATATGAAGACGAAGACACCCGAGCTCCAGTCACAACAATAAAATAAACATACATTTTTGTCTATAACTTTAAAAAGGAACAGATTACTCTGAAAATGATCCCAACCCTGCGTCGACAAGGCCTTCTCTGCTGTGTTGCCACAAGAAATCTCCCTGAGGCCTTCAGTCGTTTCAGAAGTGGCTCTTGTCCATTGAAATCAACAGCAGCCGAAGGATTGTGTTAACCAATAAGATTCGAGTTGGCGACATCTACGTCAGCGTTTCGGCAGCTTCCTACAGCTTCCATGACGCTGAACCCGTTGAACACGTGACACGTTCATGTCCCCTGATTGGATAGCACTGAGACTAGTCACATGGAGCTGAAACGATGATTTGAGTTAATTTAACTGTTTGTTTTTTCACACAATGGCTGAAGAGCTTGATCGGGACACGGATATACTTGCAAAGCCATTTTCAAGAAGGATATTTCAGGAAAAGCTGGACGTTGTTAAGAAAGCTATACTAACTCCGAGACGATTCTTTCACGAACCTCAAATTATTTATTTATTTCCTTCATGAACTACGTGAGTTAGTGCGTTTTTTCTAAATAATGTTGAGCTTTATGAGATCAATAGTGGTTTGTGTGTGTTTGTGTGTGTGTGTGTTTTTCGCTGAAGCGCGTAGTGTGTGTGGGGGGAGGAGCAATGCAGAGCGTGTGTGTCGTGGCCATGGCAACCAAACAGACTGTAGTGGGAGTGATATTTTGATATAATGCAATGATGTTTATTTGAAGATAAAATCTTATTGACCTATAACAGTTCACGATCAGATCCCTGTGGTGTATAAAAAACCTTAAAGTAGTTATTGAGAGGTGGATTCATTCAAACATGCGTCACTACCTATGTGTAAAATGCACGGCCCGCCACTGGTTTTGCTTTATTTGATTTTTACTCTTTAAGGTCAGCTTCGATTGTCAGTTTTTTCTGTGTGTTAAATTGCAGTAGAATACAAAAAAAAAATAGACTGAAACTCACAGACACATAATAAAATGCAAAACGCAGGTATTTAAAAATGAAAACATCTTGACCCCATTCTTAAAAATGTCCCTCTTTGTACAATATGTGTAAATCAAATGTCTTTTTTTGTAAGGATTCGTTTGTAGTGTTAACGACAAAGTTACGATGGAACTGAAATAAAAAACACAAAAACCTAAACCAAAAACCTAGACATAAACATCCACAACCATTCACAAAAAGCATGACACACACACACAAAGAGAGACATAAATGACACACACTGCTGAAATGGAGGTAATAGGGATTGGTTGAGGTTGTTGTGGCTCAGGAAATGGCCCCATAATGTTGCTCTTGTGAGTTATGTGTCATGTTGTTTTTGTCACTGAGTCACTAAATTTACCCTGCAGCTTTTAAAAAGAGCCACCCAAGGCAGGTAATTTAGAGGATTTTATACAAAACTGGAAGAGTCCATATGTTCACTGAGGCCAGTGTAACCATCTTGATGAGTTAATGGAAAAAGTCCAGACCTCCTGAAAGTTAGTGTTCCTCTTTTAGACGTTGCCCTGAAACACTTAGTCACAACTATACGATATTTAAAAAGTGTGTTTTACTTGACCAGGTCATTCATTTTGCTCTTTTATTTGGTGTTTGTATTACAGGTTGACAAGGGGTTGATACTTTTGCCAGCAGTTTTGCCATTTTTGCCTAAATGGAGCCTGTGTATTAACCATCTCAAAAGACTTCTGACCTCTTTCCAAACTCGTCACAGAAGTCTTTCAAAAACATTTCATGGCACTTCTATATTAGTTTAAAGCCATGTTGTCTTTTACTTTTTCTGTATTAATTTCAGAGCCATATACAGTCGAGACAGTTCAGCCCAAAAGACAGACAGCAAGTCATCACCTGCAAATTCACTTATTTGTGTATTTGCCCTAAAAGCAAGAAAGATTTTTTACATTACCCAAACTCTTTTGCACTGTGGCGACAGGAGAGCAATGACTCAATGACCTAAAGAAAACCAAACAAAATGGGAAAAGTTCAGTAAGAAAAATAAAACAAATAGAAGAATAGTCAATTGAATAAATAAATAAGTTTTGCTGGATTTGGTGAGAATTTAGTGACTTCTGAACTGAAGTGGCCGCTGCTTCATGTCGTTCATAAATGTATCATCAGCATATTGGTATTCTGTCAAGTTATAATAACAGGGTTAATCCTATAACTGACAGCAGAGCCCTCTATGTTATTTATATATTTTTTTCAAATCTACACTTCTATTCCAGCAACTATAAAAGCATTTAAAGAGACAGTTAGGCCATTGATTTCAAACCATATTGTATCGTTTTCCATTATTACATAACATTATTTTATTTTCATTATAACATATTTTGAGCATCTGAAAAAAACATTGGTATCATTATCATATTTATATTTATTATAACTCCAACACATCACTTTTCACTCAAACCAGGGACTCACTTTACTTATTGTATTGCTTTGTCTTGAATGTATTGCTTTTCTTCTACAAGATGTTTCGAAATTTGCCCAAGAAAATTATTTTCTTATTATTGGTAAAATTAATTTCAGTATTATTCAAGAAATGAGAATTGAATTGTATGAATTAATGTTCCAATGTTTAGCTCATTTATGGATGAAACATTTTAAACCATGAGCCCAATGCGGACTTTGGTGGTAGTATTACAATTTAGTGTATTTAAGTAATAAATAGTTATAATTAATCGTTGCCATGTTGTCAGTAATTTATCAATTATTCATATTATATAATTCTAATTTACTTCGTGTGTAACTTTGTTTATGTATTGTAACACAAGAACTAAAACATCGCATGGGCTAATTGATATTTGCATACGTAAACAAGAAACTAAACTAAACTAATCACATTTACTTGTAAAGTTTGTAAATTTCCCACGATGTCATTTTTTGACGAAGATAATCACTAAAACAGTAATAAAAAAATGAATAAGAAAAATATGATGTCACTGACAAGGACGGTAGTTAACGTATGGCAACATCTACTGTCGCAACGCCCCTCCTTTAAAAACTTTGCGACAGTTTGTTTTACGGCACTCTCCTTCCACACGTGTTGTCGTCACATGGGACGTCTGCGGGATTGTTGCTAATACAAAGTTCTAGTTGTAAGTAATTTATACCTAAAGTGTATTTAAGTGTGCATGACTCCTAAACTCGCAAGGAAACAATTGTTTATAGATTTACATGTTTTGTATTGTCTGATATCTGCTTATTTTCTAATAGAAGGAAGCTAGAAGCAGCATGTTAGCTTGCTTTGACCAGATGTGCATGATTTGTTACTCTGTAATTGATATTTTTACTATTTCCTATTACTTTTGTGCTTTTATAGTTTAAGAAAAATGTCGTACGGAGGAGGACAAGGTGGTGGTTACAATAACCGAGGCGGAGGATTCAACAGCCGAGGCGGTGGCAGGGGTGGTGGAGGAGGATTCAACAGCCGAGGTGGTGGAGGAGGATTCGGTGGAAGAGGTGGACGAGGTGGCGGAGGAGGATTCGGTGGCAGAGGTGGTGGAAGAGGTGGCTTCAACAGATATCAAGACTATGGACCCCCAGAACATGTTGTTGGTGAGTTCACAGGGATTCTTCTTTTTGTTGATAATCTTATACCCGTTAATGGTGTTGTAAGTAAGTAAGTAAATAAGTAATTTTTATTTGTATAGACAATTAAACAATCAAAACAATATTCAATAAAGTATAAACTTTAAAGATCAAGATAAAACTGATGACGCAACAAGAGTTCCAGAAAATCAAGGAAAAGCCTGAACAAATAAAAACGTCTTAAGATGTTTCTTGAAGGAGTCAGTAGATCATCAAACACAGAGAGAGAGGAAGATTGTTCCAAAGTTTAGGAGCAACAGCTTGGAAGGATTTCTCTCCTCTGGTCCTGAATCGTGTTCAGGAACCATCAGTAGATTCTGATCCACAGACCTCAGAGCCCGAGCTGGGGTGTAAGGCTGGATCAGATCAGTGATGTAAGGAGGAGCCTGACCATGAATAGCTCTGAAAGTAAGAACCAGAATTTTAAAGTTGATCCTGAAAGAAACTGGAAGCCAGTGAAGAGTTTTAAGGATCGGAGAAATGTGAGTTCTTCTACTTGAGCGGGTCAGAATTCTCGCTGCAGAGTTCTGAATCAACTATAGTATTAAACAATCTGTCCATTTTTCCTACTTAAAAATACTTATTTATCCTAATAATGTATTTTCTTATAAGCTATTTGTTGAACATGCACACATGTGATGAGAATAATATTTTATTTTTTTTCTGTGGCCGCCAACATAATAATAAAAATGTTAAAATGATTACAATGTAGTAAGGTAAATGTGTTTACTAATCTGTTTTTCTCGATACGTTGCAGCTCTAGGAGAGTTCGTGCATCCTTGTGAGGATGATATAGTGTGTAAATGCACTTCAGAAGAAAACAAAGTTCCATATTTCAATGCTCCAGTTTACCTGGAGAACAAGGAACAGATTGGAAAAGTGGACGAGATATTTGGCCAACTGCGGGAATTTGTATCCTTTCTGTTGATCTAACCGTTTTTAAATGTATTTTCCTCTGTTTAAAGTACTTTTCTTTGACGAATGCCTCCAGTATTTTTCAGTTAAACTCTCAGAAAATATGAAGGCATCATCTTTTAAGAAATTACAGAAGGTATTGCATTGTTCCTCGACTTCCATGTTGTTTTCTGAGTGCATGATGTGATCTAAAATTTTATCTATAGTTCTACATAGATCCTATGAAGCTTCTGCCGCTGCAAAGATTCCTTCCTAGGCCGCCAGGAGAAAAGGGTCCACCAAGAGGAGGCAGAGGAGGAAGAGGCGGTGGTCGTGGAGGTCAGTGTAACTTTCTTTTGCACGATAACTTGAAAACAGATGCTTGACTCATAAGAATGGTGTCTAAAGATGCTTTTTTGTATTTTGTCTTAGGTGGATTCAGAGGTGGAAGAGGGGGCAGAGGTGGTGGAGGATTTGGAGGTGGCAGGGGAGGAGGAGGATTCGGAGGTGGCAGAGGAGGAGGATTCAGAGGAAGAGGAGGTGGAGGTGGAGGACGTGGATTCAGAGGTGTGTAATTGTAATTTTTGTTTAGCTGAATCATCAGGGATCCTAGATATCCTCTTTTTTTAATGCTAAAATGGTATTTCTTTCACTTTGAATTTCCTTTTTCCATTCTCACGCCACACTTGACCTTTCTCACGCTTATGTTTACCAATATAAATATGGATCATCAACAATAAACATTGGTCCTTTTTGCGTAGTCATGGAAGGCTCCTTTGCAATGCGAACAAATCGGAAGCAGCATAAAGTGGGTCTATCTCTTAACTTCTGGCTTTCAAATGAAGGGCACAACAACGCGGTGCATCAGCACCGATATAATTTTATTTATCATGGTCATACTCTGTACTGTTTAAAGCCTTGTAACCCTTCATTATCACAGTAAGTAATTACTTGTTTGTAAACGGTCACACTCTTTCCTCATAATCAATTTTTTAAATATATTTTTATTATTTAGTAGATCATTTGCCATATTTATTGATTTATTGAAAGGATCAAATTTCATAGCATTTGAATGTAAAATTTGACAGTTTTAGCTGTCACTTATACATTTCATTGTCAAAGATGGAAGGTTGCTATGAAACAATAATCATTCCAAGTAAGAATCACTGACTGTAATAGATCTTGTCTAAAGACAGTAGACTATTAAAAATATCATTGCATGCATCAAGTTTTTTCTTATCTCAGATCAAGGAAAAAAGTGAGTCCTTAATACCATGTGTATGATTTTTTTCACCTTGTCAACCAATAAGTTATAATTAATTCCACATTATTGGAAATATTCTGCTTTACTTTAAACAGGGTGAACTAACCCATTAAAGAGTTCGTCCTGAAAACATACTACATTTTATTCCGTTTTCTGGGACTTAAATTTCGAAATAACCTCACTGAGTTTGGTTAAATTATTAGGTTTATTTTTAAATTTATTTTCAATCACAATATTTACTTTTTTCAGAACGTTTCAGTAGTAAATGTGTTAAAAAAAATGTATTCAAACAATATTCAAAACTTGTTTTGTTTTTATGTTTTCTTTTATAACTTTTCCTGTCTCTTTAGGTGGAAGATGATCAAATGCTCTTGATATGGTGCAGCCTTGATCCCTGTCCAGCAAGAAGCCAAATGCGGGCGTTGAGCTCCAGGGACAAAATGGATCATCGGATTTATAAACTTTGTTTTCTTTCTCTTTTTTTTTTCTCTAATTTTTGTACTGTTGTTGAAAAGGTGATGGATTTTGATATACTGTATTTAAAAGATCCATATGTGTAGATGTGAAGTCTTTGTTAAAGAAACATCATGCAGAAGATTTTCTCAATGTATTTCTCAATTCATTGGTTATTTGGAAAGAAAGGAAATTCATGACTTTGGACAAAATACTTAAGGGAGAGGAGTCCATTTGTAGTTGGAAAACTGTTTTATTGCAATGTTTGAAAACCCGTAAAAAATTAAAGCGGTGCCATTGTAAGTTTATTTTAGTTTTTTTAAGTGTAAATTCCATAAGATATTCAAGATTCATTAATATTACTTTCAATGATGGATTCTATAACTTTTTGTGGAAGTGAGTGTAGTTCAGCCTAAATGTACCAGGCTGATATGAAAGTTTTTGCACACTCATGGATGCACTCCCTCTGTGAAAAGACTGCAGAGTAGGTCCACCAGATGGATAGTTACTTTATTGATCCGATTAGGGAGACATTATCATATCCAGCAGCAATAACGCATCCATCCCTACAAACATCCATACATACACACAGAACATATAAAGAGACAGATAATTCAAACATCATCAAAAGGTAAAGAGTGAATGTTAAGCAAGAGTGAGAGATCTGTTGTAGCACATATTGGCAGAAGAAACAAAGGATGCGTTTTTACGTTGAGAATTGTGAACCGTCTTCTTTCCCTCAGCTGTCAACTGATAAACTGTGGTCCTGCTGTTATTAGCAATATTAATTCCTATAATCCATACATAATACAATGGTTATTTATTGTTGTGACTCCTCTTTTCTGGTTCTTTTAAACAATTTAACTCCTTCCTTAATTGAATGTCAATTAGTTAAAATAATCCAATAAACGAACAATTTGACTTTTAATGTTGTATTTTCAACACAATATAGATAAAATAAATGACATTTCATTTTTAACATATTAAATATAAGCAATGCATTGTGATTCGAATCCTTACAAAATACATGTTTTTTTAACTATTATAAAAAGGTAGAACTATTAATACAAGACTATAGAATGAGAAAAGACCAATACTTGCGCCATCTTAACGCACCACGAGTGAACTCGTCCCCGATTGGTCCATGGGTTGACGACTCTGCGCCTGCGCACTCGGCGTCTCCCTCTTGCTGCTGGAGCGATCATGGAGACAGCTGGTAAAGTAAGTTGACGTCCAAAGAAAACACGAGGAAAAGCGCCTAAAGCGTTATTTTCTGGTCAAAATTACAGTTCTCCTTTTTAATGTGCTACTGCATTTGTTTCTAGATACGTTTGTCAACTAGCTAGACTAGGAAGAGGAGAAAACAATGCTCTCAATGTTGCACGATAAATTGTACTTTCTGAATGTGTTGCATAATGCGTCTGAATATTAATATACACACGCGCATAAGAACTAGTTTCTAACTGGATTTTTAGTTTAATTGCATTTAACTGACATAAGAATGAGCAGTTTTAACGATTAAACTGACTTTCCAGGGTGAGTTCAGGCAAAGAGCTGCTACTTTAAAATCACAACAATGACACCTGTGTGACTTCCAGGTGATCAAGTGCAAGGCTGCTGTGGCCTGGGAGGCTGGCAAACCTCTCTCCATCGAGGAGGTGGAAGTGGCCCCTCCAAATGCTCATGAAGTTCGCATCAAGGTAAGTCAAGTGACAGGGCTAGAACCAGACAAATGATTAATGAAACATGCGTGAGCTTGTTGGTCATAAAGCGTCTCTGCTTGGGTAACTTGTGTCAGGTCTAACCATAGTGCAACAACCTATCAAAAACCTTTCTGGTTGGATTATACTTTTTAAATGAAAAGTTGAATGATCCCAACCTCAAATCCGCCAGATGTTCCTTTTAAGTCTGGGCCGGTCAAATAATTTCTAAATATAATTTCTTAACCATTGAATTACCATGTAAGATTACATATTATTAAACATTTATTTACAGGAAAGGGTATGTGTACAAATGTGATTAGAGCCTTTGTAAACATGAGCTTTCGCTGTTTGTTTGCCTAATGCTACAATAGAAAGTCACATGAGTTGTCACCCTGGTCCAGGGCGACTAGAAGAAATGGCGTTGAAAGTGGCGACCAAATAAACTGTTACCGATCATTGACCTGAAGCTGTTTCCAACGGTGTGCCACCGATCTGGGTGTAGCAGTATGCTGGCTCTTTAAAAAACTAATAAGTACTTTGTTAGGATTTGAAAATGTTTAAAATCAACCACCAACATGGCTTTTACATCATTTGGTGAAAGAAAAAGAAAAAAATTGAATTTACACTACAGACAACTATTAGTTATACACTTGAAGTAGTTTTTTTTGTATTCCACAGCTTCAGTTTCAAACTCTGTTTCCTAAATATCTCTTGGTATTTGTCAGCTTTTGATGTTGTAAGTTAAAAGCCGAATAATCTATAACATATGATGGCCTGTTATAAAACAAGAGTTGAGAAACATTAATTAAAAAAAAAAAGAAAGAAAATAATTACATGTCCCAGTAAATGTGATGTTTATTTTTCGCACTTTGGTATATTAGGCCATCTTTGTAAGTTAAGTTATGTGACATGTTTTTTTTGGTTTCAGCTCTTTGCCACTGGGGTGTGCCACACTGATGCCTACACTCTGAGCGGCAGTGACCCTGAGGGACTCTTTCCTGTGATCTTGGGCCATGAAGGTGCTGGTAAAGTAGAGAGCGTTGGTGAGGGTGTCACTAAATTTAAGCCAGGTATGTATAAACAACAAAGAATGCTCTTTTGAATGTTTGATCGTGTTTTTATGCGCTCTTCTTCTCTCTCTCAAAAAAAAGGTGATGTTGTCATCCCCCTGTATGTGCCTCAGTGTGGCGAGTGCAAATTCTGCAAGAATCCCAAAACCAATCTTTGCCAGAAAATTAGGTAAAACAGTTTTCTTTGACAATTGTCAAATTTATGCCCCCTCTATACATTTTTTTTTTTCATTTTCTGAACTTGATTAGTCATTTAAAAAGGCCTCATTCACTGCAGGGATATATTTCCTACTACACTTTTAAATATGGTATATTTATGTCAGTTGATAGGACTGTATTCTAGGTACCAACGTATACACATAATGGTAATAGTTTAGTAATCGTTTTTATTCTAGTGTTCAGTTGGTATCATTGTATTCACTATGAATGGAGAACAATTTGCTTGTGAGTCCCAGTGAAGATGGCAGTTTTACCACTTAAATATTTGTCTGAGAGTCTTTTGTGGGCATGTGTTAAATCACTGAATTTAATTTATTTTATTATTTTTGAATTACATGTCTCATAGGAATATAAAAAAATTAAAAGCCTGATATCCTAAAGTAAGTTAAATGTTCAGTTTCCTTAATAAAAACTAATCTGATTTAAAGTGTTGACTCTGAAATCTATTTAAAGTCCCTGGATCTACTAATATCATTGAGCTTTGTGTGTTAAAAACTATAATAATTAACACTATTTATTTGATTTGAGTCTCTCCTCACTTGCTTTGTTTTCTGTGCTCTTTTCACATGTTTTTGACATTCAATACATATGGTATTTAAAGGTAAAAGACACAGCCATATGTATGCAAAAAAATATATAAAAAAGTGAACTGGTTATTTTCAAAGGGGGCCTTGGCTATGGGACTGGGTTGAAAAAAAAATCTTTATCAGAACTTGGAGCCTCCAGAGTAGAACTCACAGCCTACAGTGTCCCACCTCGGGGCAGCCAAATCAAAGCTCAGCCGCTTGCGGTGAAATATTCTGTAAGAGTTTCATCAGATGAACTAGAAAATAATCCATATTTTCCCTACATCTGGTGTTTTCACCCTGCAGGATTACCCAAGGCCAAGGACTGCTGCCTGACAAGACCTCACGCTTCACTTGCAAGGGAAAGCAAGTATTTCACTTCATGGGCACCAGCACCTTCTCTGAGTACACGGTGGTAGCCGACATCTCTCTGGCCAAAGTGAAGGAGAACGCTCCAATGGATAAAGTGTGCCTCCTCGGCTGTGGGATTTCTACTGGTTATGGTGCTGCACTCAACACTGCCAAGGTGAGGAGAAAAAAAGGGTATTTTACTTTGATACATTTATAACATTATTACATTTTATTTCCCTTTTTTTGGTGAATATATTTTCTTAATAAAAAAACAACTAATTTATTAGGATCTTAAAACCATGAACCTCATGTAAATTATCTATTTTCTTTATTATATGAATTAATTCAAATACATAATCATATTTATTTAAGAGTCCCACTTTCGTTTTCGTTCCTCATTCAAGCATTATTTCTCATTATATTTTTGTTTTCCATCAAGTAGGCAAATTCCAGATCGACTACAAAAATGATGATTCTTGAGTATTACCCAGTTTAATGGGTATTGCTTGTAGTAGTCCATGTGTCCACTTGATGGCTCCACAAAACCAGCACCACTTTAAAGAGGACTATAGGCGTGATTCAACATTTGACATGAACGTGCAACAACTGAAAGTAATGTATATCAAATAAAAGGAAAAACAAACCATTAAGTTATATATGATAATGTTGCAAAACACAATATACTCCCTTTAAATATTAGAAATCAATTCATGACACGCAATTCATCTTTGGGGCGGTTTCCCACTGTTTGCAGGTTGAACCTGGCTCTACTTGTGCCGTCTTTGGTCTTGGAGCTGTCGGTCTAGCTGCTATTATGGGCTGTAAAGTGGCTGGGGCAACCAGGATCATCGGCATTGACCTCAATGCAGCGAAGTTTGAGAAAGCCAAGGAGTTTGGTGCCACAGAGTTTGTTAACCCAGCTGACCACACCAAGCCCATCCAGGAGGTTCTTGTTGAAATGACCGATGGGGGCGTCGATTACTCCTTTGAGTGTATCGGGAACGTGAAGATAATGGTAAGGCTAAATTCTTCAAACCGGTTGTGTTTCGTCCAGCTAATTAAAAAAACCCTTAATCTGAACTTCATTGCATCATCTGATATGATCTTTTCAGTATTTAGGTTGATGTTTGATTTTTAAGTCGCAGTTCAAATGTGACTGAGCTTAAATATCCATAAGTCTTGTTATTTACATGGATTTTATGCATTTTAATAACTATATATTCTTGACACGATCATGTGAAACTCGAACAATCTCAAGTCAAACAAGGTTTTGGTACTGGAAGGTAATATGATGACCCTGATGGGGGGGACACTAAGAATTTAGCACGTCTTCAATGTTTCTATTGCAGAGAGCTGCTCTGGAAGCTTGCCATAAAGGATGGGGTGAGAGTGTCATCATTGGGGTTGCTGGAGCAGGCCAGGAGATCTCCACCAGACCATTTCAGCTGGTCACAGGTCGTGTGTGGAAGGGAACCGCTTTTGGAGGTAAATGGATGATGTTCACTTTTTGACTGTTCAGTTATGCTCACAATTGGCTTTAACATGATATCAGTGAATTACGTGAATTAGATACTTTTCACAATTAAAAGACTGAGGATTACATTGTTGTCGTAATGATGGATATTAATGGTTTAAATCTGCTTTGTTGTTATAATATATTTCTGTTAAATATCTTAGGCTGGAAGAGTGTGGAGAGTGTTCCCAAGCTTGTGGACGACTACATGAATAAGAAGTTGAAGGTGGATGAGTTTGTGACTCATACCCTGCCATTTGAGAAGATCAATGAGGGATTTGACCTCATGCATGCTGGAAAGAGGTACAAGCAGTTTACACTAAATATTTCCTCCATACTGTTTTGCGTACCATCTTTGTTCTCTCCTTAAACATGTTTCTTCTTTGCAGTATCCGCACAGTCCTGACCTTCTGAAGTGCCACAGACTATTTTCCATAGTTCACAATTCCTGCCATGGTTCCAGTTATTTCTTATAGTTAAAAAGTTTTCAAACACTTTCAATAAATTTAAAGAAAATTGGATTTTTCCAGTGCCTTTGTTCACCCTCTTTACATCACACACGCACATGCCTGAAGTATGTACTGTTACTTTTTGAGCTGTAGTCAATACTTGTAATCCTATTTAAAGGAGAGGTTTTAAAATGTGAGAGTCTACAAGCAGATGTAGGTTATTCTCATAAATTAGTTTTACAAGCATGACTTAAGGAAATATTTTAAGGTATACTTATTCAATGAGATTAGATGGACTTTATTAATGCCTCTGGAGATCTCCTTTGGGAAATTGGATTTCCATTACACGGCAGACAATAGAAGGTACAGCAAGTTTATAAAAGCAAGAATAAAATGCAAATATAAAAAGCATATATCAAAGGAAATGACACAAAGAACCAACGGGATACAAACGGATTAACATCATCCCTTCACTCTGCTCCAACAGGAAGACAAAAACAACTTTAAAATAGAAATTGTAGAGTTGCATTACAGGTGCCATATTAAATACATTTAGGGCAAATATATTTAATACCAGTGAAGCAATATAGTCATCTCTAACAAAATGCATTACAACATATCTTTAATAGGAATGTATGTAGTCTCTCCGTGACTCGGTATATACTGTTTTATTACAGTTGGAAATCTGAAAGGCACAAATGAAACTTATCATGGTGCTTTCAGAAGTGCACATTCCGGTCAATTATCGCTGTACTGTTTTATTTAGTAAATTGACTAAAAGACCAGAAGTGACTTAAATATAATTCATAAAAGAAAAGGCATCCATGCTGATAAACCAATACAATGAAAAGTTTTGTATTACTGAAATATTTTCCAACACCTAAGAGTGCGTATATTATGAATGACTGAATGTGTGATTCATATTATAAAAGTGTATGAATACATTTTATTTTAATATATGTTATAATGTGTCTTTTAAGGCTAATAGACCCTTGGTCTCAGGCATATGATGACAAATGAAAGGAATAAAAGCGTCACGACGGGCGCATGCGCACAAATCCGCAGCACCTGGCCCAATCAGCTATTTGAAGTCAGCACGACGCTGAGCTTTAGTTCCAGAAGATGGCGACCGCTCTGCTGGTGAGTGAATCTCAGCGTTCTCTGCCGTCACACCACAGAAACGCTCATTCTAAAAAAAAAAACTTGTTTTGAGGGCCAAGTGGGAATTTAAGAAGCACCTTAACGCTTTCACTAGCACGTTCACTGTCTCGGCTAGCCAAACAAGTTAGCATAGTTGTCATCCATCACGACATAAAGCCGGTGGTTCGGAAACACAGGTGCAACTACTTGAAATAGTTGACGGTATTTCCCTCTCGGTTTCAGCTCAAATGAATATCGAAAACTCTAATAAATGAAGCGAAACTACTGGAGTATTAAAACGGAGTGGTTGTGGACAACTAAAACAAAGCTACTTGTGTCTCATTGTTCACTTTTTTCAACGCAAAACACTGTTTATTTGCACGTTGCAATAGTATCCCTAGTAACGTTCCCACAATTTCTGTAACTCCTGTGTTGTCTTATCTTATCTTGAGCTTTAAAGTATATTCTTTATTGAATATTGTTTTGATTTTTTTTAAGCGCTTTTGTGACCCTGGTCTGGAAAAGCTCTATATAAATACAAATGACTTACTTACTATTACTCGAGGGAGGTGGAGAATTTAAAATAATTACTTTTAAATTTAAAAAAACAAACAAACAAAAAAACTACTTGGCGCATTAGTATTCTTTTTAAGTTGAATTTTAAGGGAAAAACTCTCATGATTGAAATCCTTGAGGCGATATTAAAAAAATGTTTTTGTATGAATAAAATCTGATGACCTTTTATTAAAATAACTACTTGCACCTAGGTGTCAGCGACTGTCCCTTCAAACGTCGAAAAGGAAACGTGTCAAATGGCAATTCAGAGTCTTGTGAAGCAACCTCAAATGTATATCAAGCACCCCTTGCAGAACAGGTCAGGATTTCGAACTTGTTGTATCAGTGTTTCCTGCAGTGTATATGTAACATGTGTGATTTGATGTTTAAAGGTGGGCCCTGTGGTTTTTCAAGAACGATAAAAGCAAAACATGGCAAGCTAATCTGCGTCTCATCTCCAAGTTCGACACTGTGGAAGACTTCTGGGCGTAAGTGGAGTTTGTTCTTAAACCACTTCTCATTTACAGGTTTTAACTTTTGTTAATATTCTAGAGTATACTTTAAGTATTTGTCACTACAATTACATAATCTTTTTTATGGGAAAATGAAATGGAAATTGGGCTAAGCATTAATTTATGAACTATACAAATATTAGTTGAATTAATACAAAAAATGTACGTATCTTTACTTGCCTTAAAGGCACGTTAACCTGATTGTAATCGCGGTTGTCAAAGTTCATAAAAGGTAGGACTTTCTTTTTTTTTCTGGAGCATTTTTTTGGGGGATATTGCCTAAAATCTCCTCAGACACAGTATGATGCTTTGACACAAAATTAAAAAAAGTACATCTGAAGGCGATATTACTTTTATTTATTTGTATTATTTAAAAGATAATGAGTTACGTGTGTGTATACATGTGTATATACTAGCTCTTTGACTATCTAAGATAGTGTAAGGTGTGCTATCCATTACTTAATTAATTGATGACATTTTTCAGTAGAGTACTCCAATACTGAAGTATTCCATAGCTGCAGCCATACATTAATTAAAACAACAAGGTTGTTAAACAAAATGTGTCATTCTCTCTCCCCCAGATTATACAATCATATTCAACTATCAAGTCATTTGATGTCTGGCTGTGACTATTCTCTTTTTAAGGTAAGAATTCAGTGTCAATTTATTTTTGAATTGTGTTTTTTGCAAAATCGATTGATTTAAAAACATTAATGATTTTTGTGGGTATTTGTTCCAATGGATACCCACTTGCAGTTGACTCTTAAAAATAACTTATGTTTGTGTGAAGGATGGTATTGAGCCCATGTGGGAGGACGATAGGAACCGGCGTGGTGGCCGTTGGTTGATAACTCTTTCCAAGCAGCAACGAAAGTCGGATCTTGATCGATTTTGGCTAGAAACGGTATGTTGCGTTTCATTAATTTGATTGATTTTGAATGAAATGCAAAATAAGCCTTTTATTTGTAATCGTTTCCCTCTTTTTGCAGCTTTTGTGTCTTGTGGGTGAAGCGTTTGACAACCACAGTGACGACGTGTGTGGAGCAGTCATTAATGTCCGGGCCAAAGGAGATAAAATAGCCATATGGACAACAGACTATGAAAACAAAGATGCAATTACACATATCGGGTAAGCTAGTTGTGGTCATATTTTTGGCATGTTGCCAAGGCTGTCTATGATTGTAAATATGTCTTCAATGCAGCATCTTTAAAAGTTTTACTTTATTTATTCAGGAGCTGTAAGTAGTTCCATTGAGCTTTTTGCAGGACTGTGTTGCTAATATTGGGGAAATGTCATGTGAACCAATCCATCTGGTGAGCATATATATATATATATATATATATATATATATATAGTAGTTAAATTTGTAAAATAACTGTGAAGCCATTAAAAAAGAATGCACAGGATGATATTGTTGAAAGTTTAACCAATTAGATATTGGGTACTATAAGTTTGAATCCAGAGTCTCCATTCTCTTTGAACATTTAACCTTGGAGCATAAACGATTTCCTTGTGAAGTGATCTGATCCAGCCTTACAACCCCAGCTTGGGCTCTGATGTCTGTGGATCAGAATCTACTGATGGTTCCTGAACACGCTTCAGGACCAGAGAGAGAAATCCTTTCAGGCTGTTGCTCCTTAGCTTTGGAATGATTTTCCTCTCTCTGAGTTTGGAGTCTACTGTTTTATGTGTCTTAGCCTTTTAAAGTATATATTTTAACTGTATTGTTTTTGATTGTTAAAGCGCTTTGTGACCCTGGTTTAGAAAGGAGCTTTACAAATTATCTTTACCTACTTACGTTAATCTAATGGTGTTATAATCTTATTTCAAACATCGTGAAGAAAGTAGTGTTTACTTTTTCCTCGGTAACCATTCCACACTGGGTTTTGAAGACGCCGTTGATACGAGTCTTCTTATTTGCCAAAGCTTGTGGACTTCATTCTCCCAGAAGACCAAAATGGGCTCCTGGGTTTAACCGGGTTTAAGGCGTATCTGATTTGCTAGCCACCAGCCGATGAATCTCTCTACCCCTCCACTGCGCTCTAACTCGTCATTACTGATGCAGCACACAATGCCTGAGAATTCTTTTTGTTAAGCATGAATTCAGAAGTATACTCTATTAAAAGCAATGAAGCAAGAGATCATTACCTTTTGGTGCCCTTGTTCTGTGTCGGATTGGAAGTCTTCTATTCTGGTGAACTGCATTCTCTTGGTGACATGGTGTGTGATCCAGAACCAGCCAGTCAAATGTTTTCATGACATATGATGTTTGCACCACTATCTTAATTATTTCGTGTCGCTGGGGAATCTCTTCTTTCATACCAGAAGGATGCAGGATGTCTTCCACAGCTGTACAATAGTTTTGCTCTGAAGGAAGTGTTCTCTTTGTTAATAATAATAAATTAACACTGTGCTGTTATGTCTTTGTTTTAGGAGCGTCTACAAGGAGAGATTAGGAGTGCCACCAAAGGTAATCATTGGTTACCAGTCTCATGCAGACACTGCAACGAAGAGTGGCTCCAGCACCAAAAACAAGTTTGTTGCTTGAGGAATCGTCAACACTTTGTTTATTATTCTATGAGTAAACTTTCATCCCCTAAATCTGAATGTTTTTCTGTCTGTGTACATGTTAAAGCGGACAGTTTACAACAAAAAAAACCTTTGCATTGACCTGAGTTCACTTTTCTATTGTTGCTTATTTATTTAAATCCTTAAGTTATTTTCAAAGCCACTTCTGCAGAGAAAGGTGTCCTTATTTTGAACTCTTGAGTTGGTACTTGCCATTTAAAACCTTAATGGATGAAACGTCTAATTTATTTAATTCTAACTTGTTTTCTTTGCTGCTCTGAAGCACATGTCAAACCCCAAATTTCATCAACGTACAAAGTATTTAATCTTTTTAACAAATCATTTTCTTTTACACCAGACTTCCTTTTTCTTCACCTTTTGTTGGACATGTGTTATTCAAGTGGTTCATTTAAACTAATGTTTGGAAGCATTGTCATGAATCTTATTTTTGTCACGAACAAATTCCCAAATGTTTTGTTTCTAAACGACATTTATTTAAAGTGTGCCTTCGAATGTAGCGACCTGTCAGCAGGAAATGTGTAAAAGATGTAAATAAAATGCAATCTAAAGCATGTTGTTCATTGTAATACTTTGAAAATAAATAAGTTGTGTTTAAAAAGCAAGCCATTTGTATTCTAATGCATCGAGAACTGCACATAAGTCTAAATCAATAACAAAACTTTCATCTTCTTTAAAGTAACTGTATAGACAGTCTGCTGTATTTAAAAAAAAAAAAGAAAAAGGGTTTTTAGTAACTGATATGTTTAATTAAATCTAGGATTTAGAATCGCATCTTTTAATATTTAGTTAAACCTTTTCTGATGACTGCTTTACGTCTTTTGCATGGAGATGACATCACTTGGTTTTGTCACGGACGAAAGCATTTAAGTTTTTTGTAAAAGTTCTGGGCATTCATCACGCCATATCTTTAAATTTGTTGGTCTGGAAGCAAGATGACGCTCACTTGCTGGTGTGTTTTAGGGGTCGTGGTCAAGCACCAATTTCAAGGACATTTCCTCTCCAGCTTAACATGACCTATTCAGGCATTTTGACGTATGCAAACTGATCCATCAAAGACCATAGTAGGAGAAACATCCCCATATGACAAACCGTCTGTGGCCTTTGGGGACAAAAATTACTCTTTCTTCACTTCTTTCTAGGCCTGTTAATGTGTTCTTTGGCAAATTTGAATGTTTTCTTTTCCTTTAGGGACTTTTCGGGCGCTTCTTGTTTATTGATTTACACGCGTGTCTTATTGTCACAGTACTGAAGGGAAACTTCAGACGGTCTTATTTCCCTAGAGCTGATCATTTGCCGAGTCTATTCTGTGAGCCATTCTAAGGGTAGTTTTTTTTTTTTTTTTTTCAAAGCTCTTTCTGGCTTTTATAACAATTTAGCAAATGCAGTCTCTAATCAAATGAAAAATGTAAGCTTATATTAAGAATGCACAAAAAGCCAAAATGAGCTTTAAAAGCTTACGTTAAATATAGTATTTATTTAACATATGAAATTACTTTATTTTAATTCAAAGTTATTTATATACTTTTGGGGAAATTTTATTGTGATTAACACGAATAAAGTAAATTAACGCTGTTAAGACTTAACTCAATTTGTTAAATGTATTTATTTCGTCATCATTGATCAACCTGAAGTTTGAACATTTACCGGAGCATAGATGTCACACACACGGAACCCTGCGGTGTCAGTTATTACTTTACCACTATTAAACACAAACCCTTTGTATTGGATTGAGGCAGATTCTAATGATAAAGTCAACATTAACTCTAACAAAAACATTTGGTATTGTTGACTTTCATGCGTCGACAGAAAGTTTCTTTCGTCTCTACGGAACAGCAAAGTTAACGGTTTTGTTTCATCTTTCTAGTTTCTTCGATCTGCTTATATCCTTTTATAACCGCTTCTCTGCAGTAGATACTTAATAAAGTTAGTGGTGTTTAATCCTGTGGAGGGAATTCTCCTCAAAAAATAAGTTCTGCTTCACTGGTGTCGGCGTGTGACTTCAGTTCAAAAGTCAAAACGGTATCGGGAATAAAAAAAACATTGGGATATATCTTTAAATCAATACTTTCTTACATCCCTAGAATACAATGTGCAGTGTTCCCAAATACATCACTATAAATACAAGGATTTTCTTTTTTAAGCTTTTGAACACTTGTTTCTGTGCCTGATCTGATTTGTTCTCGGTACTTGATTTGAGGTTAGGTCCACATGTAATTCTTGTGAGTCAATTTGACCCTTTAACTGATGTCTTTACTCTTATGAGCACAAAAAAAGCTTGATACGGAGGATATCTTAATTTCCTTCGAGACACCAGTTTGTCTCTTTGACCTTTCATGTGGGTCTGATGAACAGTAGGAGCATAAATCAACCCTAATTGCCCCAAAGTGCAGGGAGTTCATAAACAAAAGATGCCCCATACCTGCTCACCCAGATGTCATAGTTTAATTATCATGACCTCCTGGACCAACACACTCCCCCCCCCCCCTTCACACTTCCATACTTGACTGTAAGGTTTAAAACTGTCCCTATTGTGTGTTAAGTAGCTCAGTAAATGTTAACTGATGTTGAATTTCTGAGTAGCAGAAAATTTACTTGAAGTGATCAGTCATCCGCCATTAAATTTTTAAGCACTGCTTCATGAAAGCACCATATATTCACTCTAATGGGGCCTGCCAAGCATTTATTTTATCTCTGAGTGGCTCCTTCTCAGCTTTTTAAAAGCCTTTGTTTTGCGATTTCTCCGTCAGCTTTTTAGGTTTTTGTGGATTGCTCGGGTAATTTATGCTTACTTGCTTCCTCGCCCTTATTAGGCAACACAAATTGCACTCAGGCTTAAAGGGGTTTCAAGTAATTTATGGCATCCATTGACTGCTACTAAAAACCAAGAGCAGCACATTCCCTCCCATCACTTGAGAAAAATATTTTGTCTAATTGGTGCAATCAATCAGCGCAGATTTTCACATCAGAAAAGAGTGCGCAGGGATGTCAACGGGAAGAATCTTTTAACATGGAGCTGTTAAATTCTACCCAACGTTTTTTCTTGTTTCTATGATGGCTATTGTTCCTTGATTCAAAATTTGAATCTGAGGCACTTCTTAATTACATATGAATCGGTCAAGCAGTTTGAGCTTTTTCTTTTTATTCATAAAACACCAGGCCACTTTCTGAAGTACTGGAATCATGTTTAAATTGTAAAAGATATGCAACATTGTTGCAAACAATTACAAAATTACTTTCTTTCAAAATAGTTGCCCACAATTACTATATATATATACAGTGCCTTGCGAAAGTATTCGGCCCCCTTGAACCTTTCAAAATTTCGCCACATTTCAGGCTTCAAACATAAAGATATCAAATTTTAATTTTTTGTCAAGAATCACCAACAAGTGGGACACAATTGTGAAGTGGAACGAAATGTATTGGATAATTTAAACTTTTTTAACAAATAAAAAACTGAAAAGTGGGGCGTGCAATATTATTCGGCCCCCTTGCGCTAATACTTTGTAGCGCCACCTTTTGCTGCAATTACAGCTGCAAGTCGCTTGAGGTATGTCTCTATCAGTTTTGCACATCGAGAGACTGGAATTCTTGCCCATTCTTCCTTGCAAAACAGCTGGAGCTCAGTGAGGTTGGATGGAGAGCGTTTGTGAACAGCAGTCTTCAGCTCTTTCCACAGATTTTCGATTGGATTCAGGTCAGGACTTTGACTTGGCCACCTGGATACGTCTATTTGTGAACCATTCCATTGTAGATTTGGCTTTATGTTTTGGATCATTGTCCTGTTGGAAGATAAATCTCCGTCCCAGTCTCAGGTCTTTTGCAGACTCCAACAGGTTTTCTTCCAGAATGGTCCTGTATTTTGGCTCCATCCATCTGATCCATCAATTTTAGCCATCTTCCCTGTCCTTGCTGAAGAAAAGAAGGCCCAAACCATGATGCTGCCACCACCATGTTTGACAGTGGGGATGGTGTGTTCAGGGTGATGAGCTGTGTTGCTTTTATGCCAAACATATCGTTTTGCATTGTGGCCAAAAAGTTCGATTTTGGTTTCATCTGACCAGAGCACCTTCTTCCACATGTTTGGTGTGTCTCCCAGGTGGCTTGTGGCAAACTTTAAACGAGTCTTTTTATGGATATCTTTGAGACACTGATTGTTGTCCTATGGACAGACTCTCCCACCTCAGCTGTAGTTATCTGCAGTTCATCCAGAGTGATCATGGGCCTCTTGGCTGCATCTCTGATCAGTCTTCTACTTGTTTGAGATGAAAGTTTGGAGGGACGGCCGGGTCTTGGTAGATTTGCAGTGGTCTGATACTCCTTCCATTTCAATATAATTGCTTGCACAGTGCTCCTTGAGATGTTTAAAGCTTGGGAAATCTTTTTGTATCCAAATCCGGCTTTAAACTTCTCCACAACAGTATCTCGGACCTGCCTGGTGTGTTCCTTTGTCTTCATGGTTCTCTCTGCGCTTTAAACAGAACCCTGAGACTATCAAAGAGCAGGTGCATTTATACGGAGACTTGATTACACACAGGTGCATTCTATTTATCATCATCAGTCATTTAGGACAACATTGGATCATTCAAAGATCCTCACTGAACTTCTGGAGTGAGTTTGCTGCACTGAAAGTAAACGGGCCGAATAATATTGCACGCCCCACTTTTCAGTTTTTTATTTGCTAAAAAAGTTTAAATTATCCAATAAATTTCGTTGCACTTCACGATTGTGTCCCACTTGTTGTTGATTCATGACAAAAAATTTAAATTTTATATCTTTATGTTTAAAGCCTGAAATGTGGCGAAATGTTGAAAGGTTCAAGGGGGCCGAATACTTTCGCAAGGCACTGTATATATATATATATATATATATATATTTATACAATATTTTAGGAGTTTTGCAGTACATTAAATGGCTGCCATTAGTGAAAAATGACCGACATCTCTTATCCATCAGGCAAATTGGAAAATTAAATATTTCATGGGAGTTGAATTAGGATATATACAAAGGTATATCTTTTGCCTCGTGCTTGTAATTTTTGTATTTCTTTTTGCTGCAATTGTTTCTGGTGTGTGGAATTTTGGATTCACATCCATACTGGGTCTGCTACATCTGGGTAACCAAGAAGATTGGTTTCTCTGAATGTCTTGTAAATAATGCATTAAGAGCACATTATTAATATAAGTTTATAACTAATCGTGTCCGAGCAGTTATTTGAGCCCATTAAATTATAATGGCGTAATTGTAATGCGTGAATCTTATTTCGGTGCCTGACCAAAACTACAGATTATCGACCCATCACCACTGATGACATCATGGGGAGAACTGACAAACTTCATGGAACACTTGTGATTCATTAGAGTAACATTGATACCAATGTGTTTTTATATACAGGTATATATATATTTATAGAGAGAGAGATGGTCTGAACATTCACTTCCAACTGAGATTTGTCCTCTTAATGTCCCCTATTAAGACACACTGTTCGGTTTCTTTTCTCTCGTCATTTAAGATTTCATGGCTATTGCCGAGGGCAAGAACTCGGATTGATCAAGTAAAGTACAGTTTCATTTTAACTTCATGCCCTGCAGTAATATGAACTACTGCACTGCTGCGTCGTTACCTTCATTGTGGCATCCCTCAAAAGCCCCCTCGCACTGACACTCTCCTCCCTGCCACTTTACAAGTGGAAGTGTTGTCATGTTCCCTGATTAGCTCTGGTGGAAGCAGAGTGTTTGTTTGGGGTTGAGGGTCTTTGTCAGATGGAACCAGGGATAGGAACTCAAGCCAGACAGCTGACGACACTCTGCTACAGATGTTAATTAAAACACCTCAGTGACACCCCAACTTCTTCTATCTCAAAAGCAATCTATCTTTTTTTTTTTTACCAAGGAAAACGACTAAAGCACCAGTAGCTCTGCCAACAAAAAGTGTAGCAAGCAAAACACATTATTCCTGTTATTGTAAGTTCAATACCGCCTCACTACCTGTCAACTGTCTGCCATGCACTGATGGAACACTTAGTGTTTGGCTGCCAGTGTTCAACAGTTGCGCTCTTTAGTGCTATACAGGTGCTGTGCTGGGGTCTTTCTACAAAGCGTTTATCCGCTGAAAAGTGCCGTCTCCTCCTTTGTATTTAGAAGCTATGAAAACTAGAAAGTACAGACTGTCCAGCTTCATATAGACCTTGCTGAATAAACCGGGAAAGCCACAATAGTCGGTCTTTATGGTTTACAGACTATAGACGTCCACTCTTGTTTGTGTTCTTGAGTGCTAGGAATATTGTAGATATCTGTAGATATTGCTTGAAGTAGAGAATGTAAATATCTAGCAAAACACTGAGGCAGAACCAGACCTCTTTTCCACCTGGATTCTGGAACCTCTCTGGACAAAGAGTTGTAAAAATGTAAAGTTTCTCTTGCGCAGCTTTTTTTTTCTTCTTTGTTTCTATTTATAAAAACGCAGATAATGCATGGTTGCAGACTTGGATGAAACAAGGACACAATTTCCTGTGTTGATGAAGAGCAGGTTTTGTTTGATGTTTAATGCCTCCAGCCTCTCGTCTACCACAGAGTCAGCTTCCTCCTGTAGTAGAGTCGGCTCATCACCTTCTGGCAAACAGACGTCCTTTCTAGACCTTCCATCGACACAAAAACCTGAACCTAGTGGTGGGGAGTTGAAGCTTCGTGAAGCAGTGTTATTCTTTATGAGTTCAGACATTTCTAAATTATCTTATATAATAACTAATATTGTTGGGTCGTAGGGGTTTTACTTTTTTTTTTAAGGAAGGATGTGTGTCTGTGCTCTATGTCAGCCAAAATCGAATAGGTGTTTGAGGCAAAATCAATTCCAAACTGATGTGAACAGATTTTTCCAAATCCTTATTTTGAAAAACTATTAAGTCAGCTCTAAAAAAATGATTACAATTTGCCAGGCTCCATTGGAACACTGTTTACCATGTGATTTCATGAAGCCTCCTGAACTTAGCTTGAATGATGACATTTGTTTAAAGCAAAAACAGTCGAAAATTGATAAAAGAGAGTGACATCTAGTGACCTTTGACAATAACAGCTGTATCATGATGCTTCATCAATCACTAGTTGGAATAAATGTGAGGGAGTATTACAGCTGAAACCACATTCAAATGGATTTTATTGCATTTCTTAAACCATTTTAATCATCTGGTAAAGCTTTCACTATATTATTGCCTATTATTTAACTTATAACTTGAAATACATAATGCATATTAAAATACATTAGTTATTTAATTATATCTAGGTCTTTTTTCCTACTGTTTGGTCAATCTATATGTGCCTGATCTGTGGAGTTTGTTAATTTGAAAAAAAAAGAGCATCGTTTCCCTTTTTCCATCCGAAAAAATGTAATTCCCAGCAAATACAAATTCTTTCACTGCTTCACCACAGGGAGGCAGTACAGTTCCACCACTACTCTGCTCCATTTCAAGTGAATTGGGATTCAACTCCGCATGTCTCTTTGGCACACACCTAGAGAGAAAAGATATCTGTAAATAGCAGCTGTTCATATTATTTTTTCATAACCCCCGCCCACCACCTACACACACACACACACCTCTCAGAAACACGCGTTACAATTCCCCTCTCTATCGCCCTAGGCAACTGTCAACCTCCTGCTTACTGGCCCTGTGCTGTTCTCAGAAGGGGCCATGGAGAGTCAAGCCGCGAACCCACTGCTCTGACTGATGTTCCCGGCCTCCTCCCTGCGCTCAAGCACTGGAGTTCCAAACTTGGTGACATGACACCGGTCTTGACAGAGTTGTGGCGTCAGAGGGGGGGCCGACGGTTCCTGTCTTGTGTTGGCGGTGATAGTTCCCTTGAGCCCCGTGACAGACATGTCAATATAGTTGCACTTGGATGCAACGCAACAATGGGGGCTTCCACCGGGGACCCTCAGGTTTGACTCAGTGCGTTGATGATTTGCCTGCTGAGCCACATCCATTCAATGGTCATCTTTTTACTTCTTAATAGTTTCTTTGTCCTCATTTTTTTTTCTTCCTGATACGTGTTAATATTATACTCTAGTCGACCCATATAACTGATACAGAGTTTTCAAGATGGTCTTTTTTAACATGTATGGATGACAACATTATACATATCCTTTATCATCATCCCATGTGGGTCGAATTGATCACAGTTGGTTAATTAACATTTAATATATAAAAATAGCTAATTATCCTTTTTAAAAAGAGTTTATCCCATTTGGGTTCAGAAATCTGGGGTTATCTGATTATAAATAATTACGTCGTTGGTGCAGACCACATCATTAATTGTTCCGCCACTATTGTCAGCTTGAAGTACAATCTAATGTGGATTAAAGTCTGTGTACTTCTGTCAAAAACTATAAACAGCAAACGGACCTATTTTTAAAAGTGTGCAAATGAATGTTTTTTCTGAGGCGCCTTGATCAATTCCGCTGCTGGTGCTATGGTGTTAATTAACACACAGGTACGTCTCATACAATTAGAATATCGTGAAAAAGTTATTTATTTTTTTGTCTCATTTCAGAATGTGAAACTCATATATTATATAGATTAGTTACACATGGAGTGAAACATTACAAACATTTCATTTCGTGAAATTTTGGTTATTGTGGCTCGTAGATAATAAAAACCCAAAATACAGTGTCTAAGAAAATTTGAATATTACATAAGACCAATGAAAAAAAAGGATATTCTAAACAGAAATGTCAGGCTTCTGAATGCATGATTTCCATGCACTCAATACTTGGTTGTTCCTACTTTTGCATGAATTACTGCATCAATGTGGCGTGGCATGGAAGTGATCAGCTTTGATAGCAGCCTTCAGGTCATCTGCATTGTTGGGTCTGGTGTCTCATCTTCCTCTTGACCCTACCCCACAGATCTGTGGGTTTAAGATCAGGTGAGTTTGCACAGTGACACTTGGTCATTGAACCCGCTTTTACCACCTTTGGCAGTGTGGGCAGGTGCCAAGTCCTGCTGGAAAATGAAATGGGCATCTCCATAAAGCTTGTCAGCAGAAGGAAGCATGATGTGCTCTAAAATTTCCTGGTAGATGGTTGTGTGGACTGATGCAATTGACAAAACACAGTGGACCAACACCAGCAGATAACATTGCTCCTCAAATCATCACTGACTGTGGAAATTTCACACTGGACTTCAAGCAACATGGATTCTGTGCCTCTCCACTTTTCCTCCAAACCCTGGGACCTTGATTCCCAAATGAAATGCAGAATTTTCTTTCATCTGGAAAGAGAACTTTGGTCCAGTCCTTTTTCTCCTTAGTCCAGGTAAGACGCTTCTGACGTCGTCTCTGGTTCAGGAGTGGCTTGACAAGAGGAATGCGACATTTGTAGTCCATGTCTAGGATTCGTCTGTGCATCGTGGCTTTTTCTGAGACACTAAATTTAGGTTTTTCCTTATCTATAAGCCACAATTGTCAAAATTTTAAGGAATTAATGTTTGAAATGTTTCACTCTATGTGTAATGAATCTATATAATATATGGGTTTCACATTCTGAAATGAGTAACAAAAAATATTCAACTTTTTCATGATATTCCATTTTTTTTAGATGTACCTGTGAGTATAATATATATATATATATATATATAAATAAATAGTATAGTTATCTGACCATCAGACTCCAAATGTAATGCACGTTCCTCACCAATATGATTACATTCTGAAACATAATCTCTATTCTCTTCGTGGTTTGCTTTGGAAGTGGTGATGAAAGGGAACATATGTTTGTGTGTGAACTAAACTCATTTTTAATTATCAAAGCCAAAAGCATAATTAAAGAGGTTATTAAGTGTTTAAATGGAAAGTATTAACATGGTTGTTTGTTTTATAAAGAAGCTCATTATAGTATATTTGAACCAGTTTCCCCATTTCAGTGTCCAATGTTTTTTCAACCAAATGTATAACTAAATTGCTCCTTGCAAACACATTTTAATTTATTTCTTGAGTCACTGGGATGGCTGCACAGCTAAAAAGCAGCCAATTGAAGAATGGCTCATTCGTATTTAGACTCCAAATTGCCTCAAAAACTGCCATGTTCAAGTGTGCAGAAGACATTTAACAACACAAATAAGCCTTGACTTTGCACGACTGCGAGCCCACTGCACAGTATCTTAAAGTAATATATTTAATTTATGACCCACACGACCTTCATCCAGTTCTTTTATTGGATAATGGGATTCTTGTTCCACGGAATCTGTGATATGTGTCACATTCCAGTTTTGTCTTCAGGCTCTCTGGCATTGCTTGTGTCAATGGTTCAGATAAAGCGAAACCTTGACAAGAACTCAGTGAACACGCTATAGAAATAGTGTCCTGAATATAAGCTTGAGGGAGCAAGGACAAGCTTGTCCCTGGATGAGCTGAAGTTGGCGGATTGTCTTTCAAAACCTGCTAGCAAGTTCAATTATTTTAACATCTATTATTGAGACACTTTTTGTAATAATACAATGTAATTTCCCATAAGGGTTATCATGACCTTTCTTATCATCATATACACCAAAACAGCTTTGTACAATTAATTTTACTTTTTAGAGTGATAAGTTATACAGGAAAGAAAAACAGACCGTTTTTCTATTCTGTTTGAATATTGAGTGTTTGCCTGCAGCCTTGCGGTGTCATGCTGAGTTAAAAATAAATACAATGGAATAGAAGACCCATGAGACAACTAAAATTAACTTTCTCATGACAACATCAAACAACATTTGATTTACAATAAATGAATTGTTAATGTGTCCCTGACTAATTATCCAATTCACATTTGTGGCTGCTCATACTCCTGGGGTTCTGTAATAATTAATCCAGGCAGATATTTCCAGCGGGCAAAAACAAATATTGTTCTGATGTCCTTGATCAGGGTAGTTAACTTGCTGGCTAGTACACATTTTAAACTGATGAACCTAATAGTTTGAATTACAAGATAATATCCACGCCATGCCTGGCCAAGTGGTAGAAATCTTGTACGAGTGAGTTGTTTGTTATATTTAAAAAATGTTGGACTCATAAATGATGTTGTGCACAGCTTTAGATGTTTGTTTCTGTCACACAGTTTATTTATTTTATTTTCAAAAGGGGTAGCTGGAACAGAAGCCTCTTGAGAAGTTAAAGGATACACAACTGAATATACTCGTATGTATAATCCCTGGATTCCTCCGATAGTGGGAAGCATCTCTCCACATTATTCCCCAGAAGTTATTATATATAATTATTCCCTGATCACTTGATGCATAATATCACATAAAAGACAAGTCATGCGTGGTTGCCTTTTTTTTAAGAACCAAAGATTTCTGTCTTGCCGAGTCCTGAAAATTAAATTGAAGAGTTTTGTTTGTATTTAAGTTTGCAACAGATCCTTCTGCCTCCAGTGCTTTACTTTGCCTCGATTGAAAGGCCTACTAGCAAGCCGTTGAATTGCGGGATTCCTTGAATAGAGGCAGAGCTCAAGGGTTGCTATAGTGAGATCCTGCCACCCAGGACATCTAACCATCCATCCAGTGTTACCTATGTAGAAGAGCCAGCCCAAAGAGACTCTGACACAAATGAAAAGTAGATTTGGGTTGACTGGGCTTCATGCAACAATTTCTTCATTTTGAAAATCTACTAGATGGCACTCTCACATTTGGCTCTGATCTACTAATCCAATGTAGGCTGGCATCATTTTCCAACGATGATTTCCATCTAGTGGCCTTTCAAAATGTATACACTGCATCATGATACATCATCAGCTGTTTCAAGAGGCCTCACCAAGCCATCACTAGTAAACTGAGCCCCTTCCAGATGAAGTCTTTAAAAACCCGTTCTAGGGATGCCTAAAGAACTTTTTTCACAATTATTTCATCATGTCATGTTAGCTATTATTACCATTAATGAGGAAGCGTGTGGAAAAGGCCCTGATAGTTCATGGTAAATGGCTCTTACTTATGTAGCACTTAAAAATGCCAAAACAAGATGAATCATCGCTTCTCTTCGCCACTTGTTGCCTTCATTTGAACTCGGAAACTTGTCTCGTGAATATTCTCATCTTCTCCGCTCCTCAGATTGGTAGAATTCATGACGATGTGGAATCCAACGGTCTCCACCTCGCTGTCTAATCATCATCCTCTTCACTTTCATCTTCTCTTTTATATCATCAATCATATGCAACACACACTTACTCGTCAGATGATGTTCCATTTTCGGGTTTCATTTCAACCTAAGGTACATCATTTAGATAAATAAATTGTAATTTTTTTTATAAAGTCCATTATTCACGGACATTACTTATTATTCAATTCACTTATTAAAGTTTAATCAGTATTATATCCGGGTATCTTCCGTCCTATAATTTTAACGCAGCATCATCTCAATTCATTGCATTTTCCTTCATTATTCTTCTGTTTCTATTTATTTTAAATTGCGTAATTTCCCTTCACACCATTTTAGATTAAATCATAATCAATAAAATAGCGTCTGGTCTGTAAAGAAACGGCAACAAGTGGTGACTTCAAGAGATTGATTCCTAAATAGTGTTTTATCGATAAAGCCAATAAATAAATTATTAATCACAGAAATTTAATGGTTTCCTTTGAACTAAAACTTTCTTAAGTCATCACCAGAATGGTTATCGCTCCGTGACAAGTTGACCCGATTTTCACTACACTATAGACCTGGACAAGAAACCACTGCAGTGCCATAATCAACAGTCTTCTGACAAACATCACGCTCAACCTACAAAAGGAGAGAAAGGAGAAGGGAATAAAAAAAAGAAGAAAACAACATGCTAGTGCAAAGAGAAAAATACTATGAGTCAGCCTCAGAGGCAGCCAGACCTTCATGGAAGTCTCAAAATAAAAGAATCTGCAGCTTTATCATTGTGTCTGCTTTAGATTCTTTGCTGTAGCATTCAAAGGGAGATGAAAGGGCATCGCGTCATTCTCACGTCAGAATTTTCTCACGTCAGAATTTCTCATCTCCCACAGCCCTTCAGACCTTCAAATCTGGAATTTAAATCGAAATAAAGCTGTGTTCTTATGTTGTTAATCTATTAAACTAAAATCACGTAAATATAGGTACCAGAAATGTGTTACATTAACACGAGAGGATGGAGTGATTTGAATTTGAATTCACATTTATTTTGCTACTTCTTGCATATATTGTTCATTATTGGTCCGAATTATATTTATAATTATAATGATATGTTTTGTTTTTTTTAGAGATCAGATACAATGGAACTGTAAGTATTTGAACTGAACCTACAATAAACTCTTCTTCAGTTTGTGTTGATAATTAACGTGAAAACTAGTGGCAAGCTCTTATTTCGCATCAGAAAAAAAAACCTTCTTTTGCGCAACCATCTTTCTGCATTTCCAACCAAGCATATTCTGTCCTTGAGCAAGCATAAAACTCCTGCTTGCTCTTGCCAACGTTGTGCTTTGACCCAGCTGGTGAAACAAAATCATGTCTGTCGACAGGCATTAAAAGCCTTTTTCCCCTTCAACCGTTCTTGTACCCATGCTCTCGTTGAGCGGAAAAGATCCCTTGGCCGTTGCTTAGGTAAATGAGCGTTCCCTTCACTCGCCTTGTTCATAATCATATACGGATGTCACAGCTCCGGAACCCGGTCTGTGCTTAAAATATCCCCCTAAGCTTTTGGGTAGCATCCATCTCTCCGTATAACGTCTTCTGACCCACTTCATAGTAGCACATTTACACCCAGTCCTCTGATATATGCTTGTTATTCAAGGCTTGGTCTTTACTCTGAGGTCAGCTCATTGTGCGCAAATTGTGTTTCCCTAGCAACCATCATCCATGAGAAATGCTGATAAACCAAACTGAGTGGAGTTGAAGTCTGTGGAAAATTGCTCACCAGCAGCAAGAGATTATGGTGATTATTTCTGGGAAGTTATATTTTAAAAATTAGAAGACGAGCGACATGTCAAGTGTCATAATTTGAGACAAACCGCGGAGTCTATAGGGTAAAAACCTGACTAGAAGGATTGCAGGTGCTTTGAAAATGACATTATCCACTGGGTATAGCTGTGGGATAGCTACTAAATATAAATCTATTTATCCTCTGTGACGAATAAGATCAAATTGTTGACCTTAGATGAACACACTTTTTTTGAATAATCCCATAGTTATTTTACTATGCACTCCTGCTCTTCGTCTTGCATCATCTCACCCAGCTGCCTTGAATTTACCCTTTTCTCTTCATGCTGGAAGCTTAACAATTATAAAGTTTTTTGCTTTTTCATCAAGTTTCAGGCTGGCCAAATTCCTCTCATACTTGAGTTAAGATTTGCATTTTTCTATGACTACTTTCCTCCTGCCAATTAAGTAGTATTACAAGCTCTATTATCAAGAAGATGGCAGAAAAATCTTATCTTTGGGGCCAGACAATCCATTTTAATAACTTTTAAGACCCTACTTAGTGGTTTTCATGATTAGACCATGGTCAGGGGCGTGCCGTCAGGTGAGGCACTGCCTCACCTCTCAATGCGCAATCCATCACAAACTGCGTTGATGCAATTGACGCGCGCCGGTTGCCGTATCTCTGAATGTCGTTTATTTGCCTTGGCTTTCCACAGTCTGGCTGATGCATTTAACCATTAAAGTTTAATGTTTGTAAGGGTCTAATTTAGTTTCGCTGATCAAAATACAGCCGCAGTGAAACGACAAAGTTGGAGGCACACGCTAACAAACTATATCACATCTCCATTGAGGCGAAGAGACTTTTAAAACAAATGGAAAATGGAAAAAAGAAAAAGTATCAAAGTCAATGATCTTTTCTTATAAAGTCTTTTTGCAGATAAAAGCAGGTGTTCTATGTTTTGTAATGTGTAATTTTAGAATAACAGCGTTGCAAACGACAATAAAGCAGCCGACTCCAATCTGCCCTCCGTGCGTCTAAGGCAAATAAAGCGCGTTGTAACTGCTCGCTGCCTTCAACTCCACGACAAGACGGGACATCTGGTCACACATCTACCTCATGCCATTAAGCTGCCCATTCCTGTCTGCCAAATCCTGGGAGAACGGCCTTTCGACATCCAGAAAGCCATCAGAACGCACATTTTCAGCGATAGCTACTTGTTTGTTTGACTTGTGATGTGTTCAGGAGTTGCATGTCTGTTGTGACCATGAAAAGAAAAGAACATCTCTTTCAATAGGTAGATAAAGAAAATAATTCCCACTGTGATACATTCTTTAAAAGCAACTTATGTTATTTGCTTGTTTTTTTTAACCAAAGATATACTAAGCTGGAAAAAAAACAGTTGCTGTGTCTCAAATCGCATACTTCTCTTAGTATGCTAGAAGTTAGTATGCATCAGTTGAGTGTACGTACTAACTAGTACGCAAATTCTCCACAGATAGTATGTCTCAAATCAAACACTGCTGCTACACACTAACCGGAGCTCACATGACAGCTTCTTCTTCTACTTCTATTTAATGATGTTTCAATCAGCTGTTTGAACGCTATCGCCGACACCTGCTGGCAGCACGTATTGCAACTTTTGAAAAAGAAATAAAGAAAAAATATGAGAATCTAAATAATCGCGAGATATTTAAGCTGGTATCAGCAGCAAAGACGTGTTTATCCTCCTACTGCTGCGGAAAATGCACCTATAAGTACAATATATGCATTTATATATGATGTAACTTCCGTTTAAGACGTCACTAAGATGGCGGCTGTTTAGTGTGTTTAGTGTCCATCGAACCATGCTCAGTTTTGTGGGCGTGTTAGTACGCCAATTTAGTGTGCATGGCGCACTAAATTTCGCATACTAAGAATTGAGACACACTAACGCACAAAAAATACTAACTTTTAGTACGCTAGTATGCGATTTGAGACACAGCAAGTGTTCTCATTTAGATTTTTTTATTCATTGAATTTCCATTATCTACTTTAAAATATTTATTTTCCCAGTATGTTCCTTTTCAATGGTGATGGACTGATTTAGTTTCAAGTTGCTTAGAGGTCAGTAGTGGGTGCCATCAGTTTAAAAAGTGATGTTTCATTAGAACAGTTGTTCAAAACAAAGAAAAATAGTGCAGAGACCGCCATCTAGTGGAGTCTGAACATAATGACACTGGTTCATGAAGCTTCATCAGACGATCACTAATTTTCAGCCTTTTTCACTGATGCATTTTTTAATTTCATAAATGGTGCTTAGCAAATACATTTTCATATTTATGACTTTTAATATGAATGACTTCTTATTAATCATTCAGAAATCATCCCAGTTAGATCTAAATAGCACTTTGGTTGTTGTGGAAACAGCCAGTTAGCCTTAACTGCTGCTCTTCTATAAAAATCTAGGCCACCACTGATAGACTATTGATATGCTATTACCAGCAGCTCAATTGGATTGTTGTGATGCATAACTGAGGCATGTAATGGTTTACAAACACAAACACTTACTCAGTCATTGTATACGTCGGGAGAGAGTTTAATACGACACAAAATCCTGCATGTTCAACATTTCTAACTAGACCAGAATGCCTCTAATCCAAGTCTCTGGAGTCCATGTGGGTGTGTGTGACTGTGTGTCTGTGTGTGAGAGCGTGCCTCGGTATCGATCCGTTGGCCGTGTAATCCAAGTTTGTGACAACGGTCAGCGAGATTAGAGGGTAGAGTCACAACGTTGGCCCTTTTAGGTGGGTAATGGGCAAAAAAGCGTGTTAATTGCCCTTGACTGTTGAAAGTAAATTAATTATTGATCGCTCTCTCGACTCCTCTTCTGTACTTACATACCCTTACAAATCCTTTTTATCTCTGGCTCAGAGTGAGAACATTTCCTCTTTTCTCATCATTATGCAAGCGGCTGGGCAAAAAGGAACAAAGCCGGCCGGAACTCTTCGACCAAAGACTTCCTTGTTAATTGCAGATTCCAGGATTGAAGTGTGCTGAAAAGGTCAAAGACAAGAATTCCACTCTCATTAAAGATTTGATCTGTATGTTTCCTTTCTGTTATTTATTCTCACCCACACGTACACATTCCCCACCCCACCCATTCCTCGGAATAAATAAGAGCACAGAGAATAAAAAACTGGAGGTGAAGTCCAAAAGCTTTGCCACAAATTGATGACAGCAGGATGTAAAGTCGAGTGGAAGCTGCACAGACAGCAGTATCATTAATCAACCCATTGATTTTCTGCTTCCAAAGGAAAAGTCAGCTCATGTATGAGTTGGAAAATAAACAGTCTAAAATGTAAATGTATTTAACTCAGCAGCCACAGATGTCAGAGCCCTTTCGGATGAAAGCATCATCTTGAAAAAGTTCTCATGCGTGGTATCCATGCATTTGAGAAAGAGATCAGCCATGAGTCTATATTAGCACCAACTGAAATGATGCTGCCGCTGTAAGTTAGAGCTCCATATTTCACACATCAAACTACGTACATGTTATGCAGTGATGTGTCAAGTGGAGATGGTGAATATTTCACAGTATGGAATGAAACCCTCAACATGTCATTAAAACATATTCATATTGTGCAGAATATATGGGATGTTGATGTTTTTCTGATTTATCAACAGCAGACATTTAAAAGCGTGATTTTTGTCTCCAGTCGCTTCAAAGATATGTACAGTATATATTGTAATGATAATTATATCTCGAGGGCCATTCAATGGCTGCCTACAGATGCATACTGTATAAACGGCTTACTTTGCCTATAATAAATATCTATATATATCTATATACATAGTATAATTTTGATCCCCTTTTGTCTAGAAGAGGAGTCGAGAGAGCAATATATATATTCTTTATATATAAGGATCCCCCCTGTGATTTCTTCTTGGTTATTTTCAGTTATAGGACAGTTATATCGCATCAGTCCCAGTATTTAATGCGACCCCTAGGAAATGTATTCGCCCACCCCTGACCTAGATTATCCGTCTAATAGCTTGATTAGGCCTGCATGGAACCCGTTAGCTCAATTATAATAGGACTGGATGATACGTGGCGGCACGAAGTGTCAACTCCTCAAGAAGCAGAGGAGACAATCCTCTAACATTACATACGGCATTAAAGTCATTGTGTGTGTGCTTTAGCTCAAACACTTCTTCGGTCCTTGGCTTGTCGTGGATGTGTGCACTGAACAGACAGCTTGGTTTTTGAGTTGTGATGATGTTAATTCTCATAACGAGAGTTGTAGAAGTGATATTTATGTCAAAGGACTTTTGGAGTGTGAGTTAGCTGAGGCACTAACCAGCGTCAAACAAAGCACCTGGAAGTGATTTTTATTTATTTATTAATTTTTAGCTTTTATTGTCCTTAATGCTGTTTGAACGTTAAATTAGTGAAAAACTATTTAGGAACGAATAAAACATGGTGATGTTTATGTGCACTACTATCCCCCTTTCAAATACAAATTCACATTCCCTAAAGTTCACACTCTTTTCAAAATATAAATAAGGTTTAAAGAACAAGAGAAAATGAAAACTATATTTTTCGTCTTTTCGTCAAAAAAACAGTGGCCAACGTATGATCCAACAAAAATTGCAATCATCCCCATCAAGACTTAATTGATGAAAGTACATGGAAGCACCATTATATATATTTTTTATTTTTGTAAACACAGAAAAAACACACAATGGTTCATCTTTCTAATGATGTCTTGGTTTGAGATGATGTCACAGTTCCTTTAAACAGAAGTAAAGTACTACAACCAGACAGAAAATAAGTGAGCATGACCTCTCCTCTAAATTATTAATTTTTGTTCCAGACATAAAAAGCAATGACGAATCTTCCAGTCATGCTAAGAATGAAGAAAAAAAAAAAAAGCCTTTTCCTTCGAAGGAATCAACACAGCACATACTCATGATCTCATCTGCAGGAATAATGGAGTACAAGAAGAACAAGATCACGTCAAAGATGTCTCAGCTCAGCTGCAGAATCTGTATCCTGGAAGTGACTGAAGCGTTGATGGCAATGAAAGCAGGAAATTACATTTGAATGCTGATGAATTTAAATGTATCGCCCACATGTTTATTGAGACACGTGACAAGAGGACAAAAACAAATATAGAAATGGATATGCCCTGTTATTTTTTAGCTTTTGACCACCTTGGTAATTAGTTTTGGTTTGACACAGGCCAGGCTCGTACTCATAGCTAGTTCTTACTATTGTAGGATTTAAATGTCTGGGAAATTTTATTCCCAGCTTTAAAGTCAAACTCTTTAAAAATATTAACTTTTTATAATGCATTTAAGGCAAACCAGTTCCAAAAATGCCGGCAGATGGAAGGAAGCCAACCAGATCTGACACCCAAGATAAGGTGAAGTGTTATTTTTTTAAATACATGCGCTGTTGCAACTTAAATAGCCAAAAGTGTGAAATTCAAGTTGCCTTTCAGAGGTGAATAATTTTTTTTAGATGGAAAGTCAGGTTTCCCACTTAATCTTGTAGTTTCCAATTATTTAAGTGATATGTTTTTGTTTTAGAAGTGTGTCTCAAACCTCAGACGACTCAGCTCTGTGAAATAATCACAAAGCTAGCACAGATAACTTCCATTTCAAGAACAAGTGAAGAGTTTGGATGTTGATGGCAGCAAATTAAACAGACCAGTAACCTCACTGAACAGGCCCATTGTAATGTTTTGTTGAAGAGGTTTTGGTTTGAGAAAAACGTTTCTTTTGAAGTGATAAATGTTGTCGCTTCATACTTTCACGTGTCTACCACAGCAACTGCTGCTGTGCCTGTTGTGGGAAAATACAATGCTTTTACATAACCTTGACCTAAATTGTGTTTCTCTTTGAAAATATGTCATCAGAACATCCTGACCTTTTTCTTTTACAAAAGGACTTTGACTCTCCCACTGATGTTTCTTCCCTCCAGTCAAGATTCTTATGGATCCTAAATTGTTCCCCTGACCTCTATCTTGGAAAAAGGAAGTTTTCATCTGTCCAAGCTAAAGCCCTTTACTGGTGGAATGATGGCATTAGAGCATTGTCGGCTGAATAACATCCTGAAATCTTGCTTTGGTTTCACCTATTGTTTGTCATGATGAGCTGATTGAGCTCCATGAAGCAGTGTCATGTTGTTCAGAGGTCAGTAGGTGGCGCCATCGGTTTATTATAAAAATGATGTGAATTTTCATTAGAACAGTTGTTCAAAACAAAGGAATAAAGTGCAGAGACCACCACCCAGTGGGCTCTGAAAACAATGACACTGCTTCATGACGCTCAATCAGACCATCGTAACTTGTTTGATAATTAAATGTTGGTTAATGAACAGTTTGGTTGTTGTTTATTGTAATTATTTTCTTAGTCTTAGTTCTGAATCTTCAAGAGAATAATACTCTCACTATAGTGTGTTTCTTTAGACGAATGTTTCTGTATATGTGATAACAATGGAAAAGTGTCATTTAAGATTTTTTTATTCTTAAATGTACCTTTTGTTTGCACAGATGTATTTTTAAAAAGCTCTCTGGTTTCTTTTAAAAAAGAAAAATTACCTATTAATGTCAGTCTGATCTATACTTATGCCAAAGAATTCTTCTATAATTTTCTCAATTTCTTTTTCGTATTTTCTCGCTTAATGCTTTAAGATCCTCTTCACGCTTGAAAACCCTCCTATGTACAGTATGTCTATTGCAGCGGTTATAAAAGTGTGACATGCGCCCACCCTGGGGGAGCTAGCTGACAACAGGGGAGGCGGAAGAAGAGAAAGGTGTGAACATCTGGGTCGCTAACTTCGTACATGTGAGGGAAAATGGACTGATTTGTGGTACCCAAGTAAGATTGAACGCATTTGTCCCCCCGATGTTTTTTGGTTTAATACCTTACAAAAGATGTGATGTTTAAAAATATGTTAAAAATAAACGCAGAAGAGAAAATATATCTTGAAAAATATGTTGAAAACATACACAGATGTCTAAAATATCTTCAAAACATGTTAAAAACATACAGATGTGTTATTATCTCCAAAATATGTTAAAACATATACAGATCTTTAAATATCTTTATAAATATGCTAAAAAACATATGCAGATGTTTAAAATATCTTCAAAAACTGTTAAAAACATACAGATGGGTAAATAGTTTAAAAATTACGCTAAAACATATACAGATGATTAAGGTATCTTCAAAAACATGTTAAAACATATACAGATGATTAGATATCTTTAAAAAAATACGTTAAAAAATATATACAGATGTTTAAAATATCTTCAAAAACAGGTGTGAAAACGAACATATACAGATGTTTAAATAGCTTTAAAAATATGTTAAAAGGTAAACAGATGTTATAAAAATCTTTACAATGGGTTAAAACATACACATAATCTTTGTAATGTATTAAATGCATTCACAGATGTTATAATATATGTTTGAAAATATGTAAATAATACAACAGATGTTAATATACATTTAAAAAAAGTATTGAATACATTAACAGATCTTATATACACTTATTTAAAATATTTAAAAGGAAATATATATACAGATGATGTTTACATTCAAAATATGTTTGAAACATAAACAGATGTTGAAAAAAAGGCTTAAAAATATATTTCTAAAAAAATACAAGGATATTAAAATACATTATTAGAGTGTGTTTACAACCTACTTTCACAGATGTTATAATTATGTTGAAAAATATGTTGAAAATATACAGAGATGTTAAAATACTGCTTTAAAAAGTGTTAAAAATGTATAGACGTTAAATAAAACTTTAATGTTATTGAAAACGTTCACAGATGTTATCATTAAACTTTAAACGATTTTAAAACATGCAGATGTTAAAATACATCTTTAAAAATTCATTAAACATTCACAGATGTTGTCCTATAACTTTAATTATTATGCTTATGCACTCTATGAGTGCTAATTTAGCTATATTCTTAATACAATTTGGATTACTGAGATTGACTTGAGGACAAGTTTGGTCCAAACAAGGTCCATCTAATCAACTGCTGCCTTGTCAAGCTTAAAGGTAGAACTTTGAGAATGTTGAAGTCGGAATTTCAAGTAAGAATGGCGACCCTTAGGCAGATATATATACATTTCCACCTCCTCTGGCAGCTCCTGCAGCTAGGCATGGGTCCAGCGGATAACCGTGCTCTACTTTGGAATAATTCATTTGGAGCTGAGGGGAGATTCACTTTTGTTGGGGCAGACTCTCTGCTCAAACTACTCTGGCTCACAACACATATCTTCCACTGGTGGAAATACCACGATGGAAAGTATTGTGAATGTATATTGAAAGCACAACCTCATTCTTAGTCTGCCGAGGAAACCTTTGTCTGCTTTACACTCTTTGTTTTCACAACAGGATTTTAAGAGAATAAAACAAGACCATTGGCCCACGAAAAAAAAGATGCGCTGACATTTGATATAAAGTGAGAGCAGAAGACACAGTGTTTTGATTTGATTTTTTAAATGCAAGACCCTGTTTGTTTACCATTATTTACTATCAGTCAGAGAAATTCCAGCTCTTGACAGCAAGATGACAGCAGACCATATCACTGCTAAAATATGACTGAGTCACTTGTCACAACAGTGAAGGCTGCAAAAAAAATGGCCCACTGAATAGTTGGCTCAAAATAAGACTATCGTTCGTGTACAATTTGTGACATATTAAAATGCTAGTGTTGATGACAGGCAAAAGAAACAGATGATTGATGTCACGCATTAAAAAGAGGCACCCAATAAGAGGAAAAGAAGGAACAAATGTTTGTTGAATGAGGCCCAACCGTTAGATAATTAAGAGAAATTGAACCACCAAGTAAAGACAATGTTACAATTAGACTCATACTTCCCTTTTTAAGACAGTTCGCTAAATTAACATTTAAAACATTTTTGGCCCATGTGTGATTCAGCTTAAGACCTCTACTCTAGTGGGGCTAGCAAAACACCCCTTGTGTTGGACTTTTGCATGGCATTTCCTGTCTGGTGTTGCCACAGAAAGTCAGCCTTTTCCACCTTAACCTGTCTATCCTATCTCCTTAGTAGCACCTATCCTCCTCATACCTTCTTTCCTGCATCCATTGACCCTCTTGGTTGATGAAATATTCTTTTTATAAGCAATATTTATTTAAAATAATTTAGTTGTATTCCTTTATTAAAAGCTTTATTATTTATTTATTTTTAATTAAAAAAAAAAGAAGAATACACAGAGTTATGATCTTATTTCAATAATTCAAAAACCCAAATTCACAATATTTTCTGGTGAGTTTTGACACTGTTGCTTTTTCTGCAACTGTTTTTATATGAAGATGTCATCCTGAGCTGTGTTTTTTTTTATTGGAAAACTGAGATGTGGCAGTAGCTTTCAGGAACTGTCTCTCTGACCATCTAACAGAGCCAGAGAGAAGAAAAATATAAGTAAATAATATAATAATAAAAAATATGGTTGGGGAACAACTGACGAAGGTGTCACACCCTCAGGTTACTTCCAGAACCCAGGCTCTACAAATATGTGTAATGCCCTCTAACCAACGGATATTCCAGGAAGGTCTACTTTAATACTTTACTATTGGTTAAAAACCAAGGCGAGGACCGAAGTGATGCATGTTCCCTAGCTGAGCACCACACATGGTAGTAGCAACTGCTGGGAGCCCCCTGGCAAAGATCAAGGTGGAGCTCACTGACCCAGCAGCACAAATGACTATTGCTGCACCTCCCTGCAAGAGGGCCACCAAACTCCCTGCTCCATGGGCAAATTCACCCACTATCCATGTCTACAAAAATAGCAAATCTCACCCTGTGAGAAAAATCTGAGGTGAGACGAGGGCAGCACAGCGGCGCACAAAAGAGTCTGAAAGTTGCCATGAGCTGTAGATAAAACGGAGTCACCGAACGCACCAGCTGGAGAAACCCTTCTGTCTACATTTGATTGAGGGTAAGCCTGCCGTGTGGGAACAGTTGACTAGAATGGAAGGACCATTGATTCTGGCATAAACACATGGGAGTCCTTGGTACCAAAGGGACTAAGGATGCAGAGTCACAAACAGCTCTCTCTTTGACTGAAGCTGGGGCCAGAATGAGGGAAAACTTTAAGGGTCCTTATAGTTTGACATGTTTATGTGGCTCAAATGCCTGCACAAAAAGAGCCACATTTAGGCTTAGTTTCACACAAACAAGACTATTCCTATTAGCTCATTCATTTTATGTACTGCTTATTTGCTTATGTTCCCTCATTGGGTTTGCCGGGTGCTGGAGAATATTCAGGTTTCTTCTGATAATTTCCCCAAGTTCCCAATCAATCTATGTTTTTGTACTGTGGGAGGAAACTGGAGTGCCCGGAGTAAACCCACACAACACTAGTGATGGTCTGATGAAGTTTCATGAAGCGGCGTCATGTTATTTAGAGGTCAGAAGGTGGCGCAATCAGTTTGAAAATGATGTCCAGTCGTTCAAAACAAAGGAAAATGGTGCAGAGCCTGCCATCTAGTGGGCTCTGAAAATAATGACACTCCTTCAGGAAGCTTCATCAGACCATCACTGCACAACATGGGGAGTGCTTTAAAACTGTGAGGCGCCCGCGCTAACCTCCGTGCCACCATGTTCCATTTTTCCTACAAGCTGACCTGTAATATCATTTTTGTCATCCACACTGTTGACTACTCACCCTCAAGACGGTTTAGGTTTGGGCAATCTGTTCATTTTTGGAGTTATAGGCCAAAATATATATCCATCCTAATGTAGCTCTCTGTGTCTTCACAGCCTGCCGTGACACACTGAAAACCCTTGTGAGAGTAACACTAGTAGCCTTGTAAGTTTGTGTATAAATATATACACAACATTAAACACTACAACTACATGCTCGTCTACAAATTACTCCACTCCACGTAGATATACATTCTCAGGTTCAATCATATTAATTTGACATTGCAGAGTAATTTAAAAATTGTTTTAAAACGTTTTTAAAATTGAAAGCTGCAAATATCATAAAGTCGCTGCCTGCTTGAACCTGCACCTTTAATCACTCCTGCATTTCTACTAATAACTGCAAGGGTTGCTGTTTACTGTAGATATCTGCAAGATACTTCTTGCTGGCTCGGCAGCATTCATTATGAGAGCCAGAAGAATAATGTCACAAACATCCTTTATTGTTACTAGTTATAAGCAGATTCAAAACATGGCCCATGGGTAATGAAGCAGTAGAAAAGGGATAGCATTTCAGACGTTCTGACAGCTTTTAGTACAGACCAGGTTTAGACACCTTCCCTTTGAACTCTGTTGCTCCATGTTAGTTCTGTAATCTGATGGCTTCACTCCGTCTTTCGTCCCCTTCATACCATTCCATTACACCACTCATGAATCATTCACAAGTCACTGTGTTTGTTGCAAATAGTCATTCATTTTTCATTGCTGCTTTATCTTGAAAACCCTCTCCGGTCCCGAACCACCCGGTACAATATTGGCTGGATTTTCATCACTCGTGGATGAAGTGCCACGCTGGCATTTTTTCCCTTTCCCCTCCTCCTGGGCTGGCTTTTTGCATGAATTCATAAATTGTGCATGTGGCAATGATGGACTCCTTGTTTTCTCTGATCACATTTTTATACACAGTTAAAAGAGAAGTCATTTCCAGTATTGTAGACTTGTGATGGTCGCTTGAAAAGTAATGAAATACTCAAGAAAGACATTTCATTGCAGCAAATATGTACATGTATATGGATTTATGGAAACATCAAGACCACATGGTGTGTTGCAAGTGGTAATTTGGTCTTAAAGGGCAACTAATGTCAAACGTCAATTCACATGCTTCAAATGTTGAAGTCTTCCTCTCCAAGATGCAGTAAGTCTCTCCAGACCATGTTTTTATGTTACTTTTTAAAGTTCTCCCCCGTCTGAAATCTCTCAAGGCGAACCATGGTTAAGAGACCGGAGTCCATTTTGACATAATAATGGGCATCACTCCTCATCCAGGCCCCTGTAATCACGCTGAGTTTTATTTATACAACAATTCCCTTGGAGGTGGAGACTTTTGGATTAATCACATGCGGTGAGAAACCTTGATGCATTCACAGCAGACTTCAACTTCAGATAAATAATGGGCGGGGCTTAAGCACTGATGAGTTCAATAGAGGTTCAAGGTAAAACTGCTGAGTCGGCTTCCTTGAAACAACGACATGTAAAGCAAAAATATGCTAATATGTAGCATCAGTAGAATGGAAGTTCATTTTTATCTTACACTAAAATATATAATCGCCCGATGTCAGCATTATAAAGCATGGAAAACAAACATTTCCTAGTTAGGATTGTCCTCTCAGTAGTACTTTCCATTATTTAAAAAACATTTTAGTTCATTTAAACAACATGCATAAAAGTACAATATGTCATAACGGATGAAAACAATTTAATATTTATACAATATGAAACATTTAAAAGCATGAACAGTAAATGTCACTTTGTATTGTATCCTATCATAACTGTTTGTGTTGCTGGCTGTATGCATGTTATTGTCGCTTCCTTGAGTAATGGTTGTATCACTGTAGATAACAACATCTTCCCACGCGGGACTTCACATTCAAACCCAGTTTGAGTACAAAGATGTATTAATAAGCAATAGTGAAACCTTTTAGAGCAGTGGTCCCCGATCAATTTCACTTGTAGATTTTATTACCGTGTGAAAGGTGTTTCATTTTGAAATGAAACCAGAATTATTTTCTATAGCCTGTGATTCTTGACAAGTCAAGATGCTTGTTTCCGTTCATTCGTTCAAAATTTAGTTTATTACATGGACCTGAACAAAAGTCTATATGAGATAGTCTTGTCATAAGGAAACCAACCAAGAGCTCTTAGTGATTAACGGTTATGATGAGATCTATTTCCGTATATCCGTTTTTACCGAAATTCTTACCCTCTTTTCAGGGTTGTATGCACCATTTTATCAAAAACTGAAGCATATTCCCATTTATTGTTAATTAATGCCATTTTATGTCCTGGAAGCGTGACCGACTTGGGGTTGCACTGTGATAATCATGATTATGCGTTTCCTCACTAGAATATAAACGGATTCAGTTATGGACAGATTTTGGATAAAAAAAATGGAATATGAATGAGCCCAAGTCTATTTCTTAGAGTCGATTCATTACAAGAGTATAAGAGATAGACAACCATTCAACCACTCAGACAATTTAGCGCCACCAATTAAAGCTTGTATGTTTCTGGACCGGGCCAGGGAAGCCTTTTATAGATAGCAGATTAAAAAAAAATTATACAAACCAAATTCAAGTTTCCTCCGAGCCATGAGGTGCCTTAAGCATTTGGTTAACGGTAGCATCTTATTTTCACAATAGAGCTATTAATGTTACTTGATTGCTGTATATGTAAATCCATTTTTTTATAACATGAAGTATAAAAGAGTGCATGATTGAAAGGATAATTCAGGACATTAACATAATTCTCTAAATCCTAGGAAACCGGAATGAATTGAAAAGGTTTACTCACAATAGTTTCAAAAATAAATGCTTTTAAAAAATAAAAACGTTCTCAAATGTCCATTCCTCTGTCCAAAGGAAACTAAAAAAACAAAACAAAGAAAGAGGTGATTTGAAAAAAAACACTAGCTGAATAAAATGACAAAAAGTAGGGTCAGGAAATAGAAATCCAAAAACACTATGGACGAGAAAAATGTAATTCATGCAGTACAAACCAAGGAGTGACTATTGTAATCTGGCGCCTGTTTCTGCAGGAGATGTGGCCTTAAGCTCTGCTGCTTAGGTGTTGACGAGTTGCATCTGCTGTGAGAGCAACAGGCGCCGTGGAACTCAGGAAACAGAAAGGACATACAAAACTAGTTTCAAAATAAAATCATGAGAAAACAAATGACATTAAACTAGTCGTTAATGTAAATGTTACTAATATCATTAGCTCACGGAATTCTAACGTTGCTATGTTATTGTGCTCAAAACAGTCCCATCCCAAAAACATGCTACCAGAGTGAATTAAACCGTGTTTTTAATTATATGTACTAGAATTTAAGGGTAATTTAATTTTCTGGTCCTTTATTCCTTATCCAAACACCTAGTGGCAAGGTGTTTGAGTTAAGATCGAGCAGCCGAATGGCTTATGCCGGCACTATCATGGCCAACATGCATCTCTTAAATAATTAATTTTGGAAACAGTACTGCATTTCACAGTAGTACAAAGAACATATGAAGGCATAAATGAGGAATTTTGAGTTTAACTTCTGATCTGAGAGGTTTCTTCAATTGGCTACTCTGTTTCGAACCACTTGGATTTCTTCAATTGAAGAAGTTGATGAAACCTCTCAAATGAGAAGTAAAACATCTTCCTAGAACTCTACCCAGTCCAGTTGATAACCATTGCCTGGATGAACGAGAACCTTCATGGACATAAGTGAAAATATAGCAATTTATTTTGGATCTGAGTGATTTTGCACTTGGTATGAGTTGAGAAAGATAAAACAAAATGAACTGCTATGGACCAAATGGATATGAGAATCTTCGACGACAATTTGACTCACTCTGAAGCAGAAATGTCTGCTCATCATCATAAATAAAGGTTATGAAATATTAAGCCCACACTCAGGAGATGAGAACACATCTATTTTCATAAGAGTGTGATGTTTAATGTTGTTTTCTAAGTGCACTTTGCAATATTTTTTATTCTTCCGGCTCTCAATATTTTCATACTCCATTGATATGATTAAAATGAAGATGACTTTTATATAAATACGTACTCATAACAAATGCATGACATTCTCTGGAAAAAAACATTTTAAAGAAGTCCATTAAAATGAGTGAAAAGCAGAACTCTGCATCTTCCCCACATTAAATTAATCTGTTGTGTTTTATTCTCTCTTATGAAAGGACAGTACTTAAGGGTGATTATCAAAGCAGACGTAAATATCCTGCATCTTTCAACATTAACGATAATAACACGAAATAGACGCTGAGATAAAAATCAACAACCAATAATATAGGAAATATAGGACTTACATAGTGCTTTTAACGTGTAATAAGTCACATTTAATTATCGTCAGATGTTCATATCCTTACATTATACAGTAAAATGATAAATAACCTGCTCCCTCTCTTTCTGGTGGCGAAATGAGCTGTCCATGGTCCATGACATGTTACGCCTGTCATTTCCTTGTTTGAGGGTATAGACTTGTTCATAATTTTTGGGAACAATTCTTAATATTGACTCTCAATACAAGATGGACATTACAGAAGAGCACCATGGAGTTATTTGGACGAAGATGAAGACAAAGACTACTGAGTGACATTCGCCAAGTTAAAATGGACATACACTTTGTCTTTGCTCTAGAAAAGAACAGATTACTCTGAAAAGTATCCCAACCCTTAGTTGATATGAGGGTGAGTAGAAATTGTAAATGTATGAATCATTGGTGAAATTACCCTCTAACAGTTCTATCATCAACTTCAACCACACTTTGGCCCATATTAGCAGTGTTTACCAAAATATGCTAAAACTAGTGTAATATCTTGGTCCTTTCCCCTGAGAAACATGTTGTGAGTGTGTGACTGTGGTGATTTTCTTCTGGCCTCAAGCGAACACTTATCTTGACGCTTTACCTTAGGCTGGCAGCGATCTGCCCACCCAACTACAGCTGTGCCAGGTGAGAGTGGAAACATCATTAGGCTGCCAGTTTAGCGTCCATCCCTATATTTCCCTTTTGTATCCTTTTCGCTTTTTAAGATGAATAGTAGACACTCACAGCAACCTACTCCCAGATTCCCTTATTACCATCTTCATCAACCCTCTCACCGCCTCCTTGTTTTATCTCCTGTAGCTAGCGTTCTGCTAGCACACGCAAATTGAAGAGGATGACACGTTTTTTTTGTTTCACTCTGAGGTTCTAGTCCTTCTCTGGTTGAAAACACTAAACACAGCGTGTCCCAGATCTTGCAGATAACCACAAGTACCGAACATATTTTGCATCATTACCTCAACTTTCGCAGCATGGCTTATTACACACACACACACACATGGACACACACAACTTTTATCCTTTTCTTTTTTCAGTGTATTGCAAACAGTGTGAATCCAAACGCAGCTGTTTGGATTTCAGGAAAACATGAACAATTTCATAGAAGATTGCACTTCAGACTGTTTGTCCCAAAAAGAGATGAAGGGAAAAATAATAACACTCCACTAGAATAGTATTCATAACTGAAATTCAAAAAGCCATTATGCTTTCCTTTCGAGGGATAACAAGCGCCTTCAGAGACAATTAACAAAGAGGAACGAGTCGATAACAGCAGGGGGACCCATATCCCCGCTCAGCACAGCAACCAACTGTTTTGTATTACATGCTGCGAGCACTGGTGTTTATTGTGGCAAATGTATTATTAATTTCTAATGCTTCAAAAAATATTGACCTTAGTATCTGCCTCACACAATCATGTTCATTTCATGTTGCAAAAATTCAGCTCTGATTACATGCTGGTGTGCGCAGCTATTTATTGAGATTAGCTAAATGGACCGTTGTTGTTGCCAAGTTATGATCCTGTTATTATTATAATTATTATTATTATATCTTCACATGCTGTTTTAAAATCAAGTCTACTGACTGGACATACTTCAAAACCAGATATTTGAAGTATCAAAATAAAATGAAACAATACAAAAATGTTGGTAAACGTAAAGTAATAAAAAAAGTGTTTTAAAATAAAACATCTTTCACATACGGACATATTGACCAGCAGCCAAGTGCAGACATAGGCATTGAACTTTTCTTCAAACAATCCTGAAACCCCCGCTGGAAATCATTCCTTTCAAACCATTTCGAACCTTATCTTCTTTTGTGAATACAAAGCAAAAGAAACAGTTGCAACCCTAAAATGTACCGATCTATCAGCAGTTGAAAGTGGTTTGTTGGTAAATTAAAGATAAATACAGAAAGCATAGCAAAAATAATAACCACCAGGCCAGCATGTTTAATTCAAATTCCAAATGGAATGAATAGGATTTGTAGTCACAAAGTATATTAATCATAAAATACCCATTATCAGAACATTTTTTTTAAATGGTATGGAACAGGACGTTGTGAAATAGGTCTATTGTGGCTCATCACCAGGTCACGGCTGCATGAGCTATTTTGTGTCTACTCTGTGTGTCATAAGACCTTTGTAACGCTTTAGCTATCCGCTTTTCGATGACCTTGTTGTGATCGATGCAATTACGAAGATAAATTAAATGAAGGACAATAATATTGGATAAAATAACATCTCTATGTAGGTGGCAATGAGTGGATTGGAGGCCTGCACCATTTTTTGTGTGCTGTTGTATTGCAGCTCTTCTGGTCGTAATAGACTTACAACTTAAACACAAACCTGAGACCCATAATCTTCCAGTTATAAACAGAAGAGTCTTTTAAAACCTATATTCTCTGGTTGGAAGGATAGTAAATGAATTACCTATTTCATTTTCCCCTTACAACTTGTAACATTTACATAAGGAGAGGCTTGAAAAACCTTCCTTGTGAGACATTTAATTGGAATTCACTGAAATTTCAGATGCTTTTGACCAACTTTACTTTGGATAAGAAGTACAGCTGAATAAGTTGAATGGAAAGGAACGTTGAAAGGATGAATTGGTGCTTTTAACATGACTGAGTGAAGTTTCAAAGACACACTGTGCTGCCAAATCCTTCTTCCCTTCACTCACTTGTTGCTTACATTTATTTTGCCATCTTTACACAAACCATAATTCATTCATACCAGGAGCAATGACACCATGATCATTCATACATATTCACAATTGTACCCTTGTCACTTTAGATCAGACATTACCGTAAAATGTTTTAGAAACCCCATAAAATGTAAGGTGTAAGATATCGCTGACCTTCTGAATTCTGCTCTTCCCAAGTGTCTCAGTAAAATGTGATTGGGCTGCTGACTGCATTGGTTGGTGTACTACCTATGAAAACTTGACTTTGTAGGTATTACAATATCCCTCCACACTACTCTAGTCTATTTACCTTTACATAATACAGTATATGTTTTTCTTCAAGATATAAAACCTTTAAAACATTATCCAGGCCCCCACCTTGCCGTGTTCATTGACCTATACATTGTCAATCCCCTTATGTCCTTATATCATTCATTCATATTCTTTAACGTTTGTTTCCTAATGGGGGTTGCGGGGGGGAAGTAGCCTATCCCAGTTCCTTCGGTCAGTAGGACGGCAGTCTGTCTCAGGACACACAAAGACACACAAACATTTATACACACACAGAAACTCATACCTATGGACAATTTCCCAATCAACCTCTGTTTGTTTTTGCACTGTGGGAGGAAACCGGAGTGCCCAGAGTAAACCCATGTAACACGGGCAGAACATACAAACTCCACACAGAAAGGTCATGTCCTAATATTGTATCTGTTAAAACTTAGATTAATAATATAATTTATATCTTGATATCTATTGATTAGAAGAACCAACAAAAGGAACTAGTATATTTGAATTACTTTTTTCTAAGTAAATCATTTTCCACTTAAAATTTAAGCATTAAAAGCTTTTGACCAAAGACAAAAGAGCTGTGTGCGTTTTTTATATGTGCGTATGCTTGAGCTCAATCATATCTAAAGAGGAGCATAATTGGAATTTATAGGTGGTTATAGATAACACAGCCACACTCCCAGTGCAGGTGACAACAGCAGAAGCAACTATATACCCCTGCAAGTCAGTTGATTTACCAGGAGTGGTTTAAAATTGGAAGGCTGGATGATATATCTGTCTGACACAGACTGAAGATCGCACGTGGGATTTTGTTGTCTGTTTAAAATGCTGGAAACCTTGTGCTCTGGTGATGGTGGCACTTCATAACCTGGGGATTTTACGGTATGCAGCATCACATTATCCTCTATAAAGTCTTGAAGGTCTCAGAGGAGGTGTAGCTTGTATTGCTTCTGTCACCACCCACGCTAACAGCATCTGTGCCGAATGTTCAATTACTGTAACAATACGACTTAGACAAAAGAGACAAAGCATGTGGAAGAAATCTATAACTTTTGATGGTAGTTGTCTTTCATATTTATCATGTTATTTTGCGATTTAATTCCTGCTATCAAACCTTTCCCATAATGTGCATTGTGTTAAATTGATTGTGCCATTGTATTTAATTGGATGCTTGAAACACCTTTAAAGGAAAAAAAGGAAAAATAATGAACCAGTGTTAAAAATATATATATATACTATATAACAATGGGATTTGATTTTGTGATCTTAATGGTCAATTATAATGAATGTAAACTCCTTATGTTTACATCTAATTTGTGAGCCATTTGATTAGAGATGAATTTAGGAAAGTGTATTTTAATGTCTAATCTTTTTCTGTGTCAAGGAAGAGAATAATTTATATCCACCAAGTGTAACCATCTATTAAAGTCAAAGTTAAGGCGAAGAACACTTCAAACTTTAAAGTATTATCACATTTTGAATACATGAATAATGAGTTGAAATAATTTATTTCACACTTCAACGGACAACATTGATGTGATGGTGAAAAGTAATGATATTCTTCTGTGCTAAAGGTTATTTGAATGTATGCAGTGATTCCTCTTGTATTCACACGGACTAATGACAAATGAGTTTCCCTTGAAGACATATGATGGGTTATTAGCATTTTATTCTAACTAATGATGTGGGTGATCAGGATTACGTTCAGAAGATAAATCATTTCCCAGACCTTCATAGGGAGACTGGATATTCTTAATGCCTCAAAGCTAGATATTGGACCTTGGTCAGGGAGATCATTTTGGAGGTGATTTCTGCAGAGAAAATGGAATTAATTATCATACTTTTGTTCAAGCGGAATATTTTTTACTTGGTAAAAAAAACATTTAAGTCTGATCACACAATTTAAGAACAATTAAAAAAGAACAAGGATCGTTCAGTGTTTTCAGCCGCACTAAGAACAAATTGGTGTTTAAATGTGCATTGTTAGTGAATTAGAAGCTTTTATTATTTAAGGAAATACTTGAAATTGTGACATGTTTGTGTTAAACATCAAGACAGACCTTGCCATGGATGGTTCATAGCAAGCATTGATGGAGATACAATTGGTGTTTGTGTAAGGATCCACTTTAACATCCTTGTTATGGTGTTAAGTTTTGTTAACACAAAGAAGATCAGAGTTTTCTAGCATCTGTGGCAAAATTTTCATGTACACAATGTAAATAACTCGATGTTCACCCGTAGTTTTGATGTATTCAGTGAAAATCTATTATGTAAATAATCGTGAAAACAATTATTTTATTTTTTTCCGTTTTTATTTCTATTTTATTTTATTTTTATTCTATTTTATTTTGTTAATAGTGTTAAATTTCTAATTTTGTAAATAATTTGTATATTCCTAAGATCGTTTTTATTTTATTTTGTATTATCTCTTTTATTATTTCTTTTTTCCTTGCACTTTATTTTTTTTTTCAACTGCGCTGTTGTGAAAGTGTGTTTCCCCTCTGAGGATGAATAAAGCTTTTCTATTCTATTCTATTCTAAAAATCATGAAACATAAGGTGTTTCCAAACGTTATATATAGAAAAACAATTACCTTTATATATGTTATATAATTAAGTTTAATTATGTCACGTTTGATTACATAGATAGTTAGCAATACCAAATTCACTCAAACGTTTTACCTTCATATTTAAAAAGTAAAATAAATATTTTGAAAAACAAAAATTGGCATTTTTCAAATAAAAAAATTGAACAATTACATTGTTTATCATGGTAAGTGATCACAAAGACCAACAACATTTAGGTCAAGGCTTTGAGAAGGCTCGTCTACTACCAAACCGTGTTTGTTAGTGATGGTCTGATGAAGCTTCATGAAGCAGTGGAATGTTGTTTTGAGGTCAGTAGGTGGCGCCATCAGTGAAAAATTATCTGATGAACAGTTGTTCAAGACAAAGGAAAATAGTGCAGAGACCTGAAAATAATGACACCTATACAAGAAGCTTCCTCAGCCCATCAGAAGTTATTGTAGCTTTATTTAGAAATTCCATTATCTCATTTGATGTCATTGTCATGTTGGAACACCAAATTGTGCCATAGACCCAACATTCAGGCTAATGATTATTACTAATCCTGAAGTATTTGCATGTTATAATCGTTACCAGAGTTTCCAGCATGAACACCAATATTTAAACCACAATATTTTTTAGATTGTTTTATCAAAAAGACAGCATGCCTCCTATATCTTGATATGAAAAGAAGAAAACTAGAATACCTGCAATACTTGTTTATAAGTCAAGACAATTGTGAACCACTCACCAGATAAAGGTTGTTTTCATCATGTTTCCTAATGTGCTAGTAACTAATATGGTTATTTATCAGCAAAACACTTAATACAAAAAAGTCTTTGCAGTTCATCTATTCTATTAATCTCCTAATAACAAATGTATATCAAATAATTCAAATTTGTTGCATAACATCTTGAAGATATTATATGTTGTGTATTTCAAAATGTTCCTCAGAAAAATAGGGATTCCTATGGTGCGTTGAAGAATGCATGATATCTTAAAACTAATCGTGAAACACTGTATAACTGAACACTGTATCACTACAATGAAATATGAAAACACCAAAAATATATGGACTTAGTATAAATTGTTGCTTGCAAAAAATGCGCAAATAAAGAAAAGCTGCCTGTCATATGTTACCTAACATAACCTTGGTTCTACATAGGCATTTATGGCCCTCCATCAAAAGCTTTGCTGTTGGTTTATCCCCTGGGGCTCTGCCCCGCCATTAATAAAAAAGCAATGCACTTGTTTCCTAGCAGGTGTCAGACCCCCCTCACATATAAAAGCGGAGCCCTCCTGTGATGTAATCTTCAAAAGTGGTAGGTGGGCCTCACATGTGTAGAATAAAGGTTATATTAAGCTGTCTATATCTTGAATGCTTGAAGCATTTTTCGGTGGACAGGGCTTAAGCACATTTTCTAATTTATACTGTATATTTAAATTAAAAGAGAGTTTTGTACAAACAGACCCATGCTGTTTAAATTAAACAAATTAGCTACCATTATATGAAAATAATTACATAAAGAGGTTGAGAATAGGAATCTGAAATAAAGCTGTAAGCATGGAAAGGAAGAGACATCAGATTTGATTTAAAGTCACAACGGTTTACTCATAAATGAGGAGAGTTACAAATACAGAACCTTCGCTTATGAATGTCCCATCTTCACTCTGGAGAGGGACGATTTAAGTCGCACCTTTATATACAAGCATACGTTTATCTATTAGCCATGGACCAGGTCAAAGTTCAGTCACAAGGAAACCACAACAGATGTTTTTACATGAAACAAAGGAAGATCCATGTCAATGAGTCTTTTACAACATATACAAATCAAACAGTGACTGAAACAAGAGCAAAGGCTAACATTAAGTTACCTGTGGTTCAACAAATTTGATAACTCTCAACACACTAATTTAGTATTTTCCCATCAAAACTAAAACACATACTCCTCCTTCTATGTATCAGCATAACTTTTGTAACTAAATGATCACATACTTGACACGATACGTGATTCTAATGAACACAAAAAGTTAAAGTATGTGTATGGTTAGACACGTAGACACACTTAAGATGATTCCCTTGAATACACAAATAAGTCCAAGTCGAATGGAGCAAGTATGGCTTTGGTCCTGTACAATAAATGGCATAAAAATAACTAAAGTGCGGCCAATATCAGATACCAATAAGGTAAGGTAAAACTTTATTGATCCCTCAGGAGGTCTCCTTCGGGAAATTGTTGGAAATAACCATTCAATGCTCAAACACTGCTTCATCAAGAAACACCAACTGACTAGAAATATAATAACCATGTAATGGTGGTTGGAAGTGTATGAATAACAATCAAGTTCCATGGGCTTAAGCAAAGTGTGCAACCAAGATAATACTCAGATTCCATTGTCGGAATTATTTAACATGGCAAGACCTTTTTTGTCTATAATGATTAACAAACTTCCCAGATGGGTTTAAAAATAGGAGGCCGAGTGAGGCATGATTGTTATGTTTACTCCTGGTGGTCAGCATCTTTTTATTTGCATATCTCTGGACAGAAGGCATGCTTACAGATCAGTGATGGATGGAAAAGGTCATGCTAGCCTCGCTGCAACGCTGATGGACAGCCTGCCGCCAAGACCTCTGGAGTTGGTTGAACGAGGGCAAAGCTCAGGGCAGACCATGCCAGCTGCTAAATTTTAGAAACGCAAAACTTTTGCCCTCCACCTGAACTGAAAGAATTCTGTTTATTATTCCATTTGCATCAGATATTATTTTTCAAATCTGCCTGAACTGTGTGTAAATAATTCAGTCCTAAACAAAACAGAAAAAATACTTGTTACAGAGTTAAACACTTACAAAACGTATGTATGTGCGGCAGTGTGTCTGAACTGGGTTAACAGTAAATACAAAACAGATCAATAAAAATTCACTTAAATCCACGGACAAATCCTAAAACAAAAGTACAACAACAAAAATGCAACCAAAAACTGACCTTTCTAACTGAATAAATTGCATGTTTTGTTTTTGACAGGTGGAAAATTATGATCAGCAGGAACTTGCCCTCATTCAGTACCGGATGATCAAGACTGTCAATTTGTCAAAATATATGAGCATCATTTTGACTGAATTCTGCATCCCTGCAGTGAAAAAAAAAAAAACCCTATTAGAAGCTTGGACTCCAAGCAGGTTCTAAACTGTGTTTAAAAAAACTGAAATGTGCTCCAAGTCATTTTCTATTAGTCAAAAGATCAACATACAATGTCCGATCAGTCACAACCCTTATCACTGTAGATACAGGCATTAAGAGTTTAACTTGATGTTGTTAAAGTAGGTTTTTGTATTTATGATTTTGTTTTTGATGTTACATTTTACAACTTCAAACAAACAAGAACAACATTAGAATCTGATCAGGCTTTAAATCCTCAAATCTCTGATTTCCATCTCCGATTAAAACATTCCGGGGAACGTTCTTTGTAACTCTAATGGGACACTGAAATGTGTGAAGAGAAGTATTTCCAAGGCACATCATCGTTTCCTGTTCAGCATGTTGCAGGTCTTTGGAGCTGGTCTGTGGGTTGACTGTGACTGTTCTCACCATCCTGCGCCTCTGTTTATCTGAGATTTTCCTTGGTCTGACACTCCGGGCCTTAACTAGAACTGTGCCTGTGGTCTTCATGATTTCATGTCATTTCTTTTTTTGTACGCAACATAATACAATTAACATAGTTTGAAGTCACAGCCATGTTGGTAACATGGTTACTAAATTCTTGTTAGCTTTAACTCACCTTGACCTCACTGTTCCTTACCCTGTATGCTGCCGGGACAAATTCTCAACCCAATACAGGAAGTAAAAAACAACGCAATACAGTCTCAATGTCATTATTTTTAGAGCCCACTAGAGGGCTCAATCTCTTTTGGACCTGGCGGGTTACAATTTTGGTTTTATCTATGTATGAAGTTGGTTGTTTGGGTTAAGTTTTAATTTGTTAAAGATTTAAATTATTATCTTATAAGTAAAACAGTAAATTACCTATAGTGATAGACAATGCTATCTGACTTGTATGTTAGTTTAATAAATTCTCTCCTTCAAATGCAACTTTTTCCTGTTGCTATGGGACACTTAAACAACCTCAGGAGGACTGATTTGCACTTCTTTACACATATTCCATTTATTACCTGTCAATCATACTGGCGGAGAAAATGTCCCTGTATGCAGATGGCAGTCCCTTACTAATACAGCTAACTTTGTGAGCTGTGAAGATTGTCTTTTTTTTCCATTTATGACCTACAATATGTCATTGCCTGGGGCTATTCAGAGACTGTTAATGGATCACAACAGTGTGATCATTAGAATTTTATTTGGCCTCAATGACCTGTTCATGGGGAGGAGCTCAAGGGCACTTTTTGTGTGATGGAAAAGGTAGGCATACAATGTACACAATATCTTAGAGCTGAGCAACTTCTACAGGCTTCTTCCAAACCAGCTTGCACTCAGTTCCTAATGGACACTGTGGCCTCGCTGATCAATGTTCGCACTGCATCTACACCCAGTTACGACTCCCCTCTCAACCTCCATCTCCTGGAAAATAGCCATTGAGAATCCATTCTGCCCTCAAATCAAATCATATTATGTTGTCATCTTCCATCTCCAATCTGTACCTCCCCCTTCATGTTCCTTATGCTACCATTCCCATTACTCTCCCACATTTTTCCTTTTTATCTTCTTGGCTCTGCACTTCCCTAACTCATTTAGAAAGTGAGGAAAAGACAGAAATCCACCCCGATGATAGAAGTAAGTGAATGGATGAAGAGTTTTCTCCATTGCTCAGGCGTAATCCCATCATCTCAGCTGGAGACTGGTACTGAAAAGAGAGAGGTGGTCTGCAGCTTCCTGATCCAATTTAAAAAAAATTCATCTTTATGTTACCTTTTGTAGCCAAAGTCACGCGTGTTCCGAACACTGTGTGACATTCGATTGGAAAGGTTTCCTGCAGTCTGCATGGTTCACAATGACCTTGTTCCAATTGCAATGTCATGTTCACCAGTCATAAAAAGCACGGATAAGAAAAAATAACAACTCTGCTTTTGAAATGATCACCAACATATATAACATATAAAGATTGGTACCACACATGTGCAAGTGAGTTAAGACGGGCATGTTATTGGACAGTTAGGTTGCTCCTGACAACTCTAAAAAGTCTTTCTAACTACAAAATGTTTCGGTAGATGAAATATGTGATTATATAAGTAAATAAATACTGGCATCATTAGTAAACTACTGTACTATGGTTTATTATATTTAGTTGAACGTGATCTCACAGGTCAGGGGGCTTGCTGTGCATATGAATATGTAGTTCGCTCTCGAAATGTATGGTAATATATATTCTATTATATACATTATTTCACAGGCAACACTTTTAGTACATACACTTTTGGACGCTGTACAAATGCCTGGCTTCAGGAAGATTAGACGGTCCACATCTGTAACCAATCGTATGAAATCTACCCACCACTTCACCTCTGGGCCTATTTTTACGGGTGAAATATCAGGGACGGCCGCCTGGATCAGTCGGCCCAGAGGGAAGCTCAGCCCGTATGTCAGGGAGTCTAAACATGAGAAAGCTAGTGAATAAAGCAGCTCCCTGAGGGAATCACAGCTACATTCTGATTGTGTTAGTTCCCATGTCCACTACCAACAAGTGCCCACGTTGCTCTGGGGAACAACACTATGAGCTGCTTTCATGTACAAAATCTGAACAGTTGAGAATTAAATTACACCTCGACAGTTCTATTGAATGTGAGAACGATGGTTCCTGCTGGTCTTGAGAAGAATCTCTCCTTTTCCTCCGATAATCAGCTCAGCAACGAGAGCAAAAATAAAAAAAGATGATCACGTCATCTATGATCCAAGGTTACATTTCTTTATGTCAAAATATGTGACCGAATGAGACTCGATCAGACAAACTCATTCTGAAAGAAAATAGTTCAAAGTGTACAATCGTTAGTTACCTTTTCCAATTACAAAATAAATACACAGTGATTTATTAATTATTACTAGTGATGGTCCGTTGTAGCTTCATAAAGTAATATTCTTATTTTAAGAGCCCACTAGATGGCACTCTGTTCCAAAAGTTGAACATTTTTGGCCATAAATCGCCCCATCCTTTTTAAAAAGCGAGCACCACTCAATAAACACTAAAATAAGGAAACTGCTTCATGGATCTACATCATCAATCAAGTGTGGTGTAACAATGTTCATAAAAATAGCTGCTTGTAGTTTATCTTCATTACAAGTTAATGTTACTTTTGAACTACCAATCACTAATAATAATTACAATTATATTTTGTCTATTAATATATAGTTAGATAGATAATTTCAACCACAAAACTCAAAATAACGGCTTTTGGCTATCCCAATAAGCCTCGATTACCAAGATGTTAATTTTTTTTTATTCCACCAACACCCATAGGAAAAATTAGTCATATGCTAGTCTTTCCATAATTAGGTCAATGCACATGGTCAGCAGCAAAATGGCCCAGGAGCTGGGATGACTCCAATATCTTCAGCAGATGGGAAAAAGCAGTCAAAAAAATCCTCAACCTAGAAAATAATAATAAGAAATATAAAAAAAATATGAAGTTAAAATAAATAAGCATACTTTTTTAAACATTTGTAACATTTTACTTTATTCCTGAAAAACGTCCTTGCTCCTATTTGGATAAAACCATTCAATCATTCTTTTTCTGCCGCTTATTCCCTTATAGGAGTCGCAGGGGACACACTGGACAGGATGCCTGTTGCAGGAGACACAAAGCCCTACAACCATTCATACACACACCTATACTTGTGGACAATTCCCCCAAGTTCCCAATCTACCTGTATGTTTTTGGACTGTGGAAAATTACATATTTCTGCATTAAAAATCGAATGTTGCATTTAAAAATTAGATGCATTTTTTAATTAAATTAAACTATTGATTTGAGTTAACAAATGGTGATAAATGGTTACACTTAATGATACAAATTTTATGAGGGGTTTCATTTTGGGTTGCTGTACTAGGGCGGCGATCAAAAATGACTGCATGTATTTTCCAATTTAGATGACAGAAAACTAAGGTAGCAATTATGAACAACGTCTTAGGATGTCTACTAGATGTCTAATCACGTCGCGTTGACGGATCATCTGACATTTGCATTCAACAATTTGTCCCTTAATTCTCAGATGTCAAACCTGCGCTAAAATCTCATAAGCCATTTTTTAAAATTGTCAGTAAGTGATGTTTTGCGAGTTGCTCCTAAAGCGCCTCTTATTCATAGGAGCTAAGCTGACAGACCGCTGGCTCTCTGGAGGTGACAGGCAGCTGCTCCATCTGCAGTGTCTCATTGGAATAACGTCAAGACAATGACAATGCATCAGAAAATCCAATTACATCGGTGACAGACTATTGCAACATTTCTGCAGCAGCCTTTTTGGTTTTTGTTCACATCAGTGCTATTGATGGTGCGTTCCGAACAACTCCACAGGTGTGTTTGACCGACTCGTCATTAAAAGAGGATTTTTTTGGATACTTTGACTGGAGAGATATTAAGGCCTCTAAGAAAATCGTCGTAGAGCAACACATGTTAAGGTGTTTTTATGTGTTTCTTTGTTTTTTTTACAGCCAATACCTCTGTTCTACTAGATATGATAGATGGCACGTTTACAAACAATTAAAAAAGAAATCAGGCACAAGTAATAATAAATGAATCTGCACATGAACAAGGAGTTACCATAATCCGAATATAGAGAACCAACACCCAATGGAACATTAATAATTGTGTTGTCTTTGGGTCAAGGTAAGTAAGTAAGTAAGTAATATTTATTTATATAGCGCTTTTCGAGACCAGGGTCACAAAGCGCTTTAACAATCAAAACAATACTCAAAACAGTACATACTTCAAAGATCAAGACAACACCGAGAACAACACAGGAGTTCGAGAAATTCAAGGAAAAGCCTGAACAAATAGAAACGTCTTAAGATGTTTCTTAAAGGAGTCAGTAGATCCATCAAGCGCAAAGAGAGAGGAAGATTGTTCCAAAGCTTAGGAGCAACAGCCTGAAAAGATTTCTCTCCTCTGGTCCTGAGCCGTGTGCGTGGAACCATAAGTAGATTCTGATCCACAGACCTCAGAGACCGAGCTGGGGTGTAAGGCTGGATCAGATCAGTGATGTAAGGAGGAGCCTGACCATGAATAGCTCTGAAAGTAAGAACCAGAATTTTAAAGTTGATCCTGAAAGAAACTGGAAGCCAGTGAAGAGTTTTAAGGATCGGAGAAATGTGAGTTCTCCTACTTGAGCGGGTCAGAATTCTCGCTGCAGAGTTCTGAATCAACTGCAGACGAGACAGCTCCTTCTTGTTAAGACATGAAAACAAACTGTTACAATAGTCCAGACGAGAAGAAACAAACGCATGGATTACAAGCTCCAGATCATGTTGTGACAACATTTTCCTAAGTTTAGAGATTTTTCTCAGTTGAAGGAAACAGTTTCTGGTCAGTTTTCTGCAGTGTTGAACAAGAGACATGTCTTTATCAAATACAACACCCAGGTTTCTCAGGCTCAGTTTGACAGACTGACCTAAGTCACCCAAGTACTGACTCAACCCTGGAATCTTATCATCAGGAGCAATCACCGGAGTTTCAGTTTTGTCCACATTAAGCTGTAAAGTGTTTTCACTCAGCCATTGTTTGATTTCTAGCAAACAATTGACTAAGCTGTTCAGCATGTATTTATGGAAGCCAGAGAGGTCGTTCACCTTGACCCTGAGACAACACAAGGGGTACCACAAATCGATTTGTTTTCGGGGCGTTCAGGACCCCATGACCCTGAGATAACATGAACAAATATTGTCTAGAATAAGTGGCTATTTAAGATTTGATGAGCCTTAAAATGTCTGTCATCACAAATGATGAGACATCACAATACAGCATTAGTTTTTTGATGCTGTATCGTGAAAGGCCTCTATATAGCACTCACAGTCATAAATGATGCCAGTTAGTAGTTAGTTGGAATATTAGAGCCAAATTATATAAAGCTAGTAGTGCCATCTAGTGCCCTTTCAAGTATCGATCCAGTATCAGCTGTGTGATGTTTTGTCATGAGGCATCATCAACCCATGTGCTATTGTGTGAGATTACGAGAATGCCAGACCTTTAGATGCTCATATTTGCCGAGAGAAAGTCATGAACAAGGATTCATGACTTTCTCTTGGCAAATATGAGTTCATAGTCGTGTGTGCCTCAAGCTTTGCCTTTTGACTGTGGTTGTATTTCGATCAGCTAAAGTAAATAAGACTCTTACAAACATTATTTTTAATGGTTAAAGTCATCAGCCAGACTGGAAAATCAAGGCAAATAAACGTATCTGTGAGCATTATATTGGCGACATTTAGGCGCAACCGGTGCGCGGCAAATTGCATGTATCAACGCAGTATGTGATGGATTGCGCATTTAGAGGTGAGGAACTGCCTCACCTGCCTCCCCTGACCGCACGTCCCTGCTTGTTACAGGGGAAAGTAACTTTTAGCAGGAGACATATTGGCAAATTAGCCAATTGTAGAGTGTATGTGTAGATGCTGTGATGAAACAATTCAGAAAAGGTAAATAATAAAAAAAAAAAAAATTACTAAATAAATTAAAAATGAATTAGGGACTGATGAAGCGTTTTTGAGCGCACCATAACAATTTCAATTTCATTGATCATTGGCGTGTGACAAAGAGGTGCAGTGCAAGTCACGAGTAACAATGCTGTTCATAACTCAGATCACAAATCACATTAAGGCTTAACATGTCATGGTTTTTGATTAAATAATAAGTTAAAACACTCCACATAAACTAACATGGTTACTGTAACGTGTTACTTACTTCCAACCCTGATTATAAATCTATTTTTTTTGTTATTCAAAGAATTTCCACTCTGGAAATCACAACAATGTAGGAAACATCTTCTCTTGAGCAAGAGATAATACCATCTTAGAGCACACACAGTCAACATTAGTGCAGCTAAGTTGACAACTCCAGATACTATTTATTGTCAGTTTCTTCAAAACCATTTTACACGACAGAAGCCTTTAGCCATCCATGCTTTTATGAGAGAAGAAGCGTGAAATTAAGCTCAGAGACCAAGAAAGTAAATCAGTTCAGCGATGTTGCATTATAATGAAAAGGCCACCGCTTCAAATCTGTAACCTTTCGGCATAGAAAAGCCTGGCAGTTGAGACTGCCATCTCTCAGCAACCTTCACCCTTTCCCTTCCCTATAAGCAATCAATAAATATGCTATTTGAGGCCATGATGGGAAAATCAATCCAAGATGCTCACTCCACCTTTACACTGTTTCCACCGAGCAGTCAGTGGCTTATTTGGCAATGCTTCGGAAAATGCCTCCAAGGACTCTTTGTGAGATTGGAAAGTAATTCAAGGACTGGTGTGGATGTGATTGGATGAAGAGACTAATGAAGCTTGACAAACATCAAAAATGTGTTTCTCTGAAAGGCAATGATACTGGTTGGCTGTTGTATTGTATACACTTACCTGCACACAGTTTTGTACAAGATCAATTCATCATCCTTGAAAGAGAAACACCATTAACACCTACATGTAAAAGCTGTGTTGTCGTACAATTTGTTTAGGACATATTTGTTATTTTGTCATATAATCCCAAGCAACTTTTTGTGAAAAATGACAAAGACCATTACAGTTTTCCCTCTTTTATCGCGGGGAATACATTCTAAAAATAACTAAAATGACAAATTCTCCAAAGTAATTAGCTTTATTTCATCCTTATTAATGAGGTACGCTGGTTGGTATCACTTTCTCTCTCAAGCCCCGGTCCCAACCCGACGTACTTGCACTTGCATGGTGTCTACTTGCAAAAATGTGGGCAAAATTTGGGAATCCGTACATGGTTTGTACCGCCTAAGTATGAATTTGCATTAGAAACTTTTGCTGTGGTCAGGCTATGGATTCACCCCCAGTATGAGTGACGCATGTGGCCCTCTGCAGCCCACATGTGCACAACGCACTGATTCTGTGATTATTTTACATTTTATAAATGAATATCAAATTGTGAATCGTAGGATTTAGCAAATCAGGAAGCCTAACACAATGTGTGTTTATACTGTACCGTGTAAAAAAAAGAATGCAAAATTACACAAAAAAAAATCTGCGAAACACAGAGGCTGTGATAGGTGAACTGCGATATAGCGAGGGACCACTTTAAGTATTATTGGTTGAACCCTGATGAAGACATTAACCAATGAACCTGATCACTCTTAAGAAATAATGTCCTTGTAAAAAAAACACAAATGGATATGATCAACAAATTTAAGTAACTAATACTTTAGGTTATTTTCTCTCAGAGAAAAGATAAATGGCTAAGGGACCAATTTTGATTTATTTTCATTGGGTAACACATAGAACCAATCCATTATTTTGGTTTATTTATTTTGTGTTTAAATTACAATGAGATAAACGAACATTGTGAGAAATCAAACAGACTAAAGAGCTGAAGTGTTCACATAGAGGAAGGAGCAGAGGGAGGTCATTTTAAAAAGTTCATTGACTGACTAAGAACCTTGGGAGGACAACATTTTCTCATATCCTGATGCTGAACCTGGGCTATGAAAAATGATTGATGGAAACGTGTCACTTTTCAATGAAAGCAGGCTTTGTACTTGTACACAGTACATAGCAAATGATACGCTTACATTTCATTTCCAACCAACTCCATGAAACGTCAGGGAAACATTGACATGAATAAATCCAATTATTGTGTGCATGTTATAACCTACACGTTGCCTAAGTCTGGTGGTTTAACCCAAGGTGATTGAACATATTGAATAAATAGAGAGCGGGTAGAATTGTAGTTGCCTGTGATTGAGGAACAATAAAAAGAATCACCATTGATCACTACTATAAAAACATTCATACAGTTCTGGGAAAGGCTGCTGAGTGAAGCGACAGCAACAGCGTCTGCTGACAATTTTTAGCATAGCTGGCATTGATTTTTTCTTTTAAGGCAGCTTGCCTTCTATCAAAGCAAACACAGCAAGGTTATTCAAATCTTGTAAACATCTGTAGACATACAATTATTACAAGCACATGAAAATATTGAATTGTTATTTAAGAAACAACATAAGGAAAAATGCCAATCCAATGAAGACAACAAACACCACAGAAACAGAACAACTTAATCTGCGTGTTAACCTTTTCAACTCTAAAATATATGCGTGCAAGCAGCTATGTATTTACTCTAATGCCCTGACTAAATCATTCAACAGCCCAGTCATATGCTGTATGACTAAATAATTCAGGTAAGAGTCATAGTTGGGGTTACATCAGTGTAGCTGCAGCCCTTTGGCAGAACATATTCTGTAAAGTTGGAGTTTAAAAGGTTGAACCCTCCACTTGGATGCTTTTTAAGAATAATAGAAATAATGCATGTTTTAAAAAAAGAGCAGTGTTTAAATGCAATTATCTTTATTATTACTATGTTTTTTTAAGCAAAATAGAAGGGCATGGATGGATAGTGATAGATGATTTGTTTTTGTTGTAAACAAACAAGTTCAGCTTTGCAGGCTTTGTGCCCAATTATGGGCGTTAGTGAAACAGTGGCTTCAACCGTGTGGAAAATTACATCATAAAAACAAACTCCTGTAAAGCCTTTTTTCTTTAGAGAAGTCAATATCTTTTTACTACTAAAACATGAAATCGACAGACCATAATCTGGTCACACAGGATTCATTCTTCTGTAGTGAGTGTTAATAAAACATAATGAACCTCCTAGTCCACTGTTGAATAATCTCTAATGTATTTTTTGTTGTTGCTTTAATTCATTTTTTTTCGATTATTAATTAAAGTCAATAGAGATATAAGGATGGAAGAAAGTCACCTTCACTACTTAAAACATGTACAAACCGATCCTCAAAATGGATTAGTATCAAACATAAGCTTATTTAAATCTACACTTTTGCTTTAAAGACAAAAACATCATATATGGACTAAATCTAAAGTTTGAAGTTAGCAACCAGGTGGATTGAACACATTTGATAATCCAACTTAATCAACACCTTTCTTCAGCCTTTATCCTGTGAAATTCAGGTGTTTGAATTGACACATTTGTTTTTTTTAGGTGTTTCATCTTTCAAAAGAACAATAAAAATCCTTGTAGTTTGTTGTTGACTGCTATATATTCAATTAGTTTGTAAGAAAAACTGTTTAAATAAGAAACTAAAAAACAATTGCCTGTTCAACATTCGGTTAATCTAAATCAACTTTTGATTGTCAATACATTTTTGGGGTTATTTTTATTTTTGGGTCAGCAGAAGGAACAAGGAGACCAGGGTTTTGGGGCACTGCCAAGAACCTGCTTTTACAAGACACTGTCCCTGCAATGTTTCCTGGGTCTGGTACTACGTCTCCTTTCAATTTGACATGCTTGGAACATCTACTGAAGGTGGCCTCTAAGAGCGATCCTAAAAAGGCAATTCTATTTATTCCTCAATGACTGAGCTCCTTATCTCAAAGAGAGAGTCGAGACACACAGCAGAAAATAATAATATAGTCCCTGAGTCCACCCCCAGAGTATTATCTAACAGAAAAAAACACTTTGATACTCCACACAATTCAACTTGAGGATACTGAACTGAACCTGCAGAAGGGAAAGAGCTGGTCCAATGTTCTTAAACTAGGATGAAAACCAGAGTACTTTTTAAAGTTTTTTTTGGGCTGATACAGTGCTACTTACCAAGAGAGCGGACTGTGGGACCACCCACTATTTCAGTTGATACCACCACTTAGACGCAAACCCCAGTCTTGCTCTGCTTCTGTTAAAGCATTAAAAAGTATTTTGTTTCTGTTTTAAGTAGTAATGGTCTGATGAAGCTTCATGAAGCAGTGTCATTATTTTCAGAGTCCACTAGATGGCGGTCTCTGCACTATTTTACCTCGTTTTGAACAACTGTTCTAATGAAACATCATTTTTAAGCTAATGGCACCCCCTACTGACCACTAAACAACATGACACTGCTACATGAAGCTTCATCAGACAATAACTACCCATCACTTGTTCATAGTAATGTAGTTAAATATGTTGTCTGAAATAATCCTGGACCTTCTGTTATAAAAAGACAGTCCGTCCTTTTGACCTATTTTGTGAGTGACACTGTGGTGAGCACATAAGCTAAAGGTTTTTCACTGATGATATTGAGTCATAGCAGGTTGAACGAAAATGAATAGATGAGGTCAGGCTTGGTACGGATCGGTTTGTGACTTAATCCTTTGGCTAGTAAATTATCCAAAAACCCAAATGGTGTTATTATTATCGGTGAAGGGCTAAATATTTAATAAGGCTTCTGTAGTAAAAATAGATTATAAAGTTGGCACATAAAATACCTCACCAACTTTCCATCTTTTAACTAAACTATTGATGCTTTCTAGAGGTGACAAAAGAGGTTAGGCACATACAAGGTGAAGGCTGAAAGCACATTATTACCTTTACCAAAGAGGTTGTTTAATTGTCTTCAAACTCTACTATTACGTTACGAAAATATCTTGGAAGGTCATGATTAATTGCACAGCGACTGGAGGTTTGTTGTCCTGGTTAAACAACAAAGACCAGATGTCTCCTTGATCGACAGAGTTCCGAGTCTCTAGGTGCTGGTATAGTTACGTTGATCATTTTGTACAAGATTTGTACACATTTAGATCGTGTTTCAAGAATATTGACGTCAATGTGTCAGGACATTTTTGGGGCCAACTTCTACTATTTGTGGCAATCCTAAAAAAGGACAACATCGTTTTGATGTAAAGGTGCCCCGAGGACATCAGATTAAGATTTATTCCTTTTGTATGTTGTAATTGTTTTAGTAAGTAAGTAAGTAAGTAATTCTTATTTGAATAGCGCTTTTCTAGACCAGGGTCACAAAGCGCTTAAACAATCAAAATATTCAATAAAGTATATACTTTAAAGGTCAAGATAAAACTGATAACACAACAGGAGTTCCAGAAAATCAAGGAAAAGCCTGAACAAATAGAAACGTCTTAAGATGTTTCTTAAAGGAGTCAGTAGATCCATCAAGCGCAAAGAAAGAGGAAGATTGTTCCAAAGCTTAGGAGCAACAGCCTGAAAAGATTTCTCTCCTCTGGTCCTGAGCCGTGTGCGTGGAACCATAAGTAGATTCTGATCCACAGACCTCAGAGCCCGAGCTGGGGTGTAAGGCTGGATCAGATCAGTGATGTAAGGAGGAGCCTGACCATGAATAGCTCTGAAAGTAAGAACCAGAATTTTAAAGTTGATCCTAAAAGAAAACTGGAAGCCAGTGAAGACTTTTAAGGATCGTAGAAATGCAAGTTCTTCTACTTGAGCTGGTTAGAATTCTCGCTGCAGAGTTTTGAATCAACTGCAGACGAGACAGCTCCTTCTTGTTAAGACATGAAAACAAACTGTTACAATAGTCCAGACGAGAAGAAACAAACGCATGAGTCTTATTCATAATATCTTTTAGGTTGTATGCCTTTAAACATTGTGACATACTGTAGCTACTTGTGTTCCTACGCACAATCTTCACTGATGGTGCCACAGCAGCAAAATAAAAAATTGAACTACCTTCATATATATATAGCTTAGCTAGACAGTATTAGCTGTCATCATTCTGAGGAGAAATAAACACACTATGTATCTTTTTATATTATGAAGATTAAAATCCAATTTCATAAACCACCAATCAACTAGAAAAAAATAAATTAAAGTAATATTTATGACATTGTATAGCACAAATTGTCTTGGGTGGAATAACTGAGGGACACCTGCATCACATTAAAAATAATGTTAGAATAGATTTACGGGGTATAAGGGCAACAAAAAAATCAACAAATTTTATGTTACACATGCCTTGCTAGCAGAGACATTTTCTTAAAAGCTGTTTACGTGAGACCTGCAGTGTCACGTCCACCCCTGACTTCTATGTGCTGGATGCACGTAGCCCCCATTATTTTGGCTAATGACAATACAGTAGCAGTGCCAGCTGTCACAAATTTAATATCCTCAAGCCAGGCAACACTGTCACAGAGAAAGAGTGATTGAGTACATGTTTGCGTTTATGTGCCTTTTGCCTCCTATAATGTTGATGTTGCCTTGACAACCACGCCTCTGTGTTTTGTCCTTTGTCACTAAAAAGAGCAGTTACACGATGAAACAATTTGTCTGATCAAGGTTGCCACAAGCATCGGATGTGAGGCGAAGCTTGACAGATGCATGACCATAAATTCTTGCCGCAGCATATGTCACATACACAGGAAACAGACTTAGATAAGCAGGAAACAAAGTTTAAATTCCCTTTAAACACAACTCCCAAGCGTCATGAATGCATCATGTGGTTCCCTAATGAGTCTTTTTGGCATCTTCTTGGTAATTTATCAAGGGCATGTTGCACATCCTGGAGCACCCTGTGGAGCTTTCCTCCTACACAAAAAAAATAAGAAGCAAGATGGTAAAGCTCGCTGCAAGCGATTAACAGAAGAGAAAATAGCCAGAAGTGGCCATTGGCAAATTGGAGAGGGTGACATATGTCTGTTAAAGAGAGTGGCTCTCCAGTGAGACAGTTTGACATTTGAGTGCTGCAGACAGGCGTTTGTTGGCAATGGGGTATCAGCTCTGGGTGTCATTCAAAGCTGTTTATGTGCTTTACCAACCAACTGGTGTTATTTTTTTTGTGTGTGTGTCTGTGTTTGTGTTTAGTGCGCACATGTGCGATTAAGTCAAATAAGTCACAGTTGTGTCTGCACCTGTGGTATATATTTCACTAGGTTTTCTCTCCATGCACCGGATATAACAAATGACTTACTTTCTTAGTTAGAAAAAGGATAAATACAGAATGGTAACATAGTCTCTTTATTAATTTTGATAAATAATAGGACATTAACACACATTTTTGGGCAACTGGTGGAGGAAATTGATACGATTTGATAGTTTACAAATCGCTAGATCTTCCACTCAATGTTAAAAATATATGATGTTGAACCAATTCACAAGATATTATGAATATATTCTGGAATTGGTCAAAACAATGTATTACATGTATTGCATATTTCAGGACTAAAACTCATCAGAGAACATGAGCAACAACAATCTCAGCTTTCCCAAAGAGCTCTAGTCTTCCAAGTGTTCTTGAAGACCCTTGACCTCTAGAGATTGCAGCCCAGTAGTAAGCTTTATGAATTCAAGAGAACTTTGCACAGTTCCACAGGGTGAATCACAACAATACAAGGTAATTGTGAAGCACATCAATGGCTGTTGTCCTGTAGAGTAGTAACTAATGTAGTATTTCATTTTAGCACATCCATTTGTATCACATATTGTCCAGCATCATTAAGTGTTTTGATTCAAATTTTATTTAAATTGATACACTTGTATGAATATAACTTGGTTTCTGAAGGATAAGACGATATTAATTCAAGTTCTTCAATCACTATGGCAGCTAGCTGGAGCTGTGAGTCTAAGGTAGTTGGGGGTTTAACGGTTGCTGTCAAAATGAAGAGGGAGGTCTATGCAGCACTATTGACCCTGAAGGCAGCTGTCAAATATCACCAAGCCAGGCACTTGCAGTTCTGACCGTATCAATGGCAAGAAACTAGAGTGTAGATAGTTTTGTGAAACCAAAGAAAATGACTTTCCATCAACCTCAAACCACCATTTGACTGCTCGTACGAACAGAATTGTGAACACAAGTGGCTCAAAACAGGTCAGCAGGGTCGATCTGGACTCTTCCTCGGATATATATATAGATATATCCATATATCTATATATATATTAATAAATAATATAAAAGGTGGATTTAAAGTGCGGCCGTGATAATGAAAGGTTACAAGGAAGATGCAGCTGATTCGATGCTTTTAATTTGAATTTATTTCCTGGGGTAGCTTGACAGCAGCAGATGTCAGCGCTGTAGTTGCATTTAAATGTTGTTAGGTTACGATGACTCAATCACACGTTACTGTCTGTGTAAGCAGTAATGAAAGACGGACCTTTTTATACGATTGAAATTAAAATAATTTCTGGTCTATCCTTAATCTGTAGATCAAGTCCATAAGTGATGTAGTTTGAGGAGGCACAGTAGTGCATGCCTCAAAAGTGTATGAAATAAATAAAAAATAATCATCACAACATTATGAGCCCAGGATAAATACAATATTTTTAAATTAATTATGGTTACTGAGCCTTTCATTGGTGCTTGTTTTGAACACAGACTCTTTTTAAAAGAATTTCCAGACACTTGAGTATTTGCTGTTTTTCTCAAAAAAATGGATTCCTTCCTACTGTTTCTCCCTTTTTTCAAGTCTGACACTTGCTGGTTGTTATTGTTGAAAAGGGATTAAGATAAAAACTACATTTGTTATCTTGGTAGGAATCTAAACTCTGACCCATCCAGCGCTTCTTCTATTTTCTCCTGTCTGAGCTGTTCCACAACTGAAGGAACATGCTCCTGCATTTATTTGTACCGGCGGCCTACCAAGCTCCAAAGGAAATCTGGAGTTTTAATGCAAGCGGCGTGCTGTGTTTCCTCTGTGATCTGGTGCTCTTTACTTTGTAGCTGTTATATTCTCTATGTTGTTTAATGCCTGAGAGGATCCATATTATGCATTTACATGTATTCTGATTTTAGCTACCGTGATATGAAATGCAATATTCTTCTTGGAATCAAAGGTGACCTCCACAAAATGTTCTCCCTGAGCAGTGTTTTTATCAATAATAGTGATGTTAAATGTCATGGTACTTTCTCAAGTTGTTGAAGAAAAAGGAGATAAACATAGTCAGGTAATGTTGGATAAAATATTGTCATATGATAATACCTGATTTCTCAGGATTTCATTGATGGTGAGTGATGCATATAAGATGAAGTTCTATTGATCAAAAACAAAACAGGATTACTAATAAGCAATGGAGACGCAAGCAACATAAGCAGCGGTCTATTTTTAGTAAAGCTTTGACTCATTGACGCTAAGGGAACAATGGGGGCATTTGAAATTTGACAGGCACTTGGATTTTGTCCAGGTTTGTTTTATTTTTTCCTCTGCATTCTTACTGGCTGATGAAAGTCAAACACAATCACATTTTGCCAAACGACCAAGCACATAATAATAGTGCAATTGTCATTAGTGTTAGATCATGATGCACATTCCCAAAGTACACAATTTCAGGACATTTTACACTTTTAGCGATTTTCTTCAGCTCAGTTTTAATTATGCTGCCAGTGTGCTGGGATTTGCTCTATAAATTAGTGCAGATGGGTTCAGGATAATCAATTTGCACCTTCGTTCAAGCTCAATACACATAATTGCAATAAACAACTTGTTATTTCTATTTACCAATAATTAAGTTCTGGTAATATTGAAAATAACTGAAGGCTTAACAGTGCTGAAAACCATGTACCTTCCAGGATGTCATATATAGTGTGCCTTGCACGTATAAAGACAAGCTTCCATCCCATCCCATACATGGTGTCAGAAGTGAACATGAGAAGAAGTAAAAGAAAAAATGGCTAAGTTTAACCCGCCAACAAACTTTCCATTTGATAAGCCCGGTGAGTGGCCGGAGTGGAAGCAGCGATTCATACGTTTCAGGATTGCTACTTAACTTGACCAAGAGGATGGCGCCGTTCAAGTAAGCAGTTTAATATACGTTATGTAAACTAACTACCTTTATCACACCCTTTGGTAGATGTCACTTCACGTGGCTTCCTTTTGGGATTACGAGTGCACCAGAGATTGTTCAGAGAAAGACGATGGAGACTGTGCAAAGACTTGAAGGTGTCGAGGTCTTCATGGACGACATCCTGGTGAGACTCTTAGGAACAACACGACAGCCGGTTTGGAGAGAGTGATAGAAAGAATCGAGGCAGAGGGATTAAAGCTAAAAAAAGAAAAATGCTGAGATTCTTGGGACACTTGATTGACAGCTCTGGAGTGCAGCCAGATCCTTGGAAAGTCGAGGCAATACAACAGTTGGCACCACCTACGGGCCTGCACAAGCTGAAGAGGATCATAGGTATGATCAAATTCCTGGGTTCGAACAAATAGAGGCGTTACTGTCAACAGCACCCACAAGTCAGGAAGCCAACAGCTGTGTCAGCCGACGTAAGCAGCTATGGACTAGGAGGTGTGCTGCTCCAACTCCATGGAGAGCATTAAAAACGAGTGGCATACTGCTCCAGTCATCTCAGTGAGGCAGAATCTCGCTATGCTCAGATTGAGATCGAGATGGATGTGGGCCTGCGAGAAGTTCGACAGGTATTAAAATGGATTTGTACATTTCAGGTTGGTGACCGATCACAAGCCCGTGGTTCCATTCATCAATAACCGCAGCTTGGATAATGTTCCACTTTGATCTCAAAGGTTACTCATGGGACTGATGAGATTCAATCCAGTAGCAGAGTATGCACCAGGCAAGACCATTGTTGCAGACACTTTATCACAAAGTCCACTTCCCAATTCAGGTACTGATACAGACACGCACAGGGATGTTGCCTGCTATGCAGACAGGGTTGTGGCAGGCATCCCTGCCTCATCGGCCAAATTGGAGGAAATAAGAATGGCAACTGCTACAGATACTGAGCTGAACACTGTAATAACTCTGATAAAGCAAGGTTGGCCAGAACATGTCAATAAAGTCCCAGTCGAGGCAACAGCATCTGTGCAGGTAAAATCTAAGCTCTCATTATATGAGGGTTTGGTTTTGAGGTGCTGCAGGATTGTGGTGCCCAAAGTAATGAGAGTTGAGATTTTACAGAAAATAAACAATGGTAATCAGGGCCTAGTCTAATGCCGACAATGGCCTGGACTATCGGCAGAACAGTGTAAATTATGTCATGTCGTACTTGTTGTGAAACAAAGAGGACACAACAAAAGCAACCTCTCATCAACGCCCTGATTGACCTTGGAAGAGAGTGGGGATGGATATTTGTGAGTACAAGCAGGAAAACTGGCGGTTTCTGACCACTACTCTAGATTAATTGAAATTTTACACATGACAACTTCAACTGCATATGTTATCAGCCGATTGAAAGGAATAGTTGCAAGGTTTGGCATTCCTGATGAGGTTGTGAGCGACAACTGACCGCAGTTTTCTAGTGCCGAGTTCAGAGAATTGCAAAGCAGCTAGACTTTGAACACACTACGTCCAGTCCTCATCATCCACAGGGTAACTGACATGCAGAGAGAGCTGTACAAACAGGGAAACAGATCTTGAGGCAGGACGACCCTTTAATCGCTCTAATGAGCTGCAGGTCAACACCATGCATCACCACAGGATAAAGTCCAGCAGAACTATTAATGGGACGCAAAATAAGTACCACTATTCCAATATTAGAAAAGGATCTAAGTCCCAAATGGCCCAAAAGGCGAGAGGTCAAGGATAAGGACAGGAAGGAAAAGGTCAAGCCGGATTACTTTTACAACCGCCGTCATGGAGCCAGACCATTACCTGTTCTACATCCTAGGTAAAGTTCTGATAAAACTAGACTTGGAAAAATCATGGTCTACTCCGTGAGAGCGTGACATCTGGATATTTTGCAACTCCACACGGGACAGAGCTGAGACTGAATCGTCGTCACTTACAGCTGAGTCCTAATTCTCAACCAACATCTGAAGGCACATGTGAGGACAATGAGTCAATCAGACCTTACACCACAGTCAGAAGGAGTCCCTGTTACTTACAACAATAACACCTGCTCAAACTACAACTAGATCTTGACGGGTTTGCAAACCAGTCAGCAGACTCGACCTGTGAATCTGTGATTTCTAGGAAGAGTGTTTCAGAATATTATGTGTATAAATGTGAAAACAAGAAAAAAAAAGCAATAATTCTGATTTGATTTGGAAGTACTATTGAATGACAAGTTCAAACTTTTAGTAATTTGTGTGGGTACTCGGAGACATATTTTATGTTTTATGTTGCTTGGCCACATTCAACATCTGAAAATAGGAGATGTCATATAAAGTTTGCCTTGCAAAAATAATTGCAAAAATAATACCTTAAGGTATTAAAAATACTTAACAATACCTTCAGGTATTATGGTAGAACACGTGATGATTCAGGAAGACGGTGTGTTGTTGTGGTTGTGTTACTGAAGCTGGGAGCCATTAATAAAGAACGTATAAAAACAAGCCTCCGTCCCATTCTCACAAAGGAGTTGGTAATATTTATGGAATATTTTATTTCCATCCCAATTAAGTGACAATCAAACTGAAAAACCTCTTTCAATTTAAATTTTGTAAGCTGACTAAAAACAAATTTGGCAAAACGTAATAATAGCAATTTGCCCTGAAAAAGCTTTTTCAGCTGCCTCAGATTACTCAGCAATAGAGACATATTAACATTTGTTTTTTACAAATATCAATATGACCAGAGGCCCCTTAACACAATAGAGACGTGTAGGGCAGCTGAGCACACCTAACCTCTTTATGTCATTACTTTGACCAATAGTGTCACAACAAGGAACAAGGATCTTTAACTTTGTGTATCACCATCTTGAGATACTTTGAACAAACATATACATGTGTAGTCGGGCAGAAACTATGATCTGACCTACTAGAGTCCATTGTCTCTCCTTTAGGGGATCCCTCTGTCATTTCTGTCCTTGTCTCTTGACTGATTCTGCCCTTTTTAAGGTTTTGATAACTATATTGATAGTAGCCTCAGCTTTTTGGAAGTCCATCAACTTATTTTATTGTCCTCTCCAGGATTGTAGTTATGACTTCCGGCCATGAAGGTCAAACATCTTTAGCTGCACCAAACCTGATGTATCTCATTCTGCAGGAATAAATTATAGATTTGGGCGGTTGTTCTGGTTTCTGCATACATTCCCAATATTGTACAGTACATTTAAATACAGACATTTCAGTTAGCCAGAGCTGTTCTCCAGCCCTCTGCTTAACTGTGTTGAAATGACTTAGAGCCCATTTTATCACTCCAAACAACACACTTACGAACCAGCTGGACCTCCCTTTAATGGCTAGTAATGCTAGTCTCGTGTAGATGTAGTTTTTCTCTGGTAACAAGCTTTGACTGGTGTAGGAAATTTGTCTGACCGTTCCGTATTGCTCAAGTGACAAGAAAATTCAGAGGCCTTCACGTCTGGAATCCATTTCTAAAATAATTTGTAAACAAAATGTATAATTCAGCCTAAACCGAAATTAGAGTAGAACTTTTTTTTTCGACACTGGGCTGTCAGAAGTCGTAACAGGATGTTTTGTATCTTGTAGTTGTAGTTGAGGGTCTTATGCTTCTGAGAAAACATTTAGAAAATACATTCAAAGGAATATGTTGTTCTTGTGTTTTATAATATTCAGTACATACTATTACTTAGGTACCAGGATTGGTTCACATAAAATGACATACGTGCAACATATGCAAACGTCCCCATGAGGTGCAGCTTATTGATGGCACCTCGAGTAGACTCGAGAGTCAAAATCAGTCCAAACAGTGCCGTCTGAGGGCTCGCGGGTATAGAAAGAGGATAAACTTCTGTGGCAATAAATGCATTACTGCATTGAACTTGAAACAAAACATGAAAGTCAATGCAAGGCTGTGGTGACCAACTCGACATCAAGCAAATCTTGTGAACTCATTAGACTATCATCATGCTAGCATTAAACCGGTACCCTTTGTAAAGACAGTTAGAGACTGTGGGTTGTCATCCTTCTTCACAATCTTCCTTGATTACGCGGTAGCTGTGTCCTAGTTTATACACAGAAATCCCTCAACAAAGACGAATCATATCAGGATTTTCAACTTTTAATGGCTTATGTTTGAAGAGAAACAAATGCCACTGAGGAAGTAATTTCCCCATCTTACATGTGGTTGATAAGCTTGAATTTGAAAAACAAATGTACTGTAAGGTTCAAATCCTTACAGTACTCAGACTATGCGATATTTAAGTCTCAGCTCAAAAACAAGAACGTTGTAATTCATATGATAACCTGAGGCGCTCAGATGCATACTTTCTCGATTGTCCAATAGTTGACCTTTTACCAACGGTTGACATTTAGCTGAACATTTATCCCAGGGGTCACCAACCTTTTACAACAGTGAGCTACTCCAAGGGCACTGTGTAATCCGAAGATCTACCATTAGTTTGTTACACACTTCTGAAGTTAATATATGTTATAATGGATGATAAATGACATTCATTTAAAACACTATTCACATTTTAACACAGTTATTCAATAAATACCAATGGGGGTACAAAAGGCCACTCCCTAGGTGTTTGCGACCCCGGATCAATGCTATATTAAATTTGCTAGTTTGTTACAACTTTACTTTAAGCAAAAGCAGCTGGATACTTTAATGCCTTTACATATCTCCTTTTAATATCCCTGCTTTAACATATTCCACTGAACAGCATTTCATCTTAAAATCATTTCTGTGTCCGTGTCCTTCTTACTAACACCAACGCTTTCCATGGTGGGAAGACATCACAGAGCTACATTTAATGTAAAGAGGCAGAGAAAATGTGTTCCCTATAAATAGTTGCCTGGATTAGGAGTTTCACCTGAGGTGATACAGGCTTTTCAGCTAAGTCTCCCAGTCGACAGATAATAAACTGTATGTTGGTGAATAAAAGGAAGGAAAGTTCTACTGTGCATAAATCTGGTAATTTGTCAGGAGCAATGTTCCTAAGATTTAACAATCCCACCGGCTCTGCTCTTAGCAAGTGCAATGATGAGCAGAGAACCGTTTACATCCGACCTTGTCAATTTTAATTGCTCTGAAGGAATTTAAAATTCTGCTACACCTCACAAAAAGGATGTAGAGAAACCAAATTCTGATGGCTGTTGATAGTGCAGTGCCACCAGAAGGTGAATAAACAACAAAAACTCAGGAAAAAGTAAAAACAACTATTGGTTTATTTTAGTTCAGGTATTCTTCCTGGGAAGTATAAAATATTTCATTGCTGGCTGACTACCCTCTATCATGGGATGCTGTGTGATAACTCTTACCTTGCTAGACGTCATCGTGCTTGACTGAAGGTCATCACTAAGAGCTGCTCATGCAGAAGTATGTATTTCCATGATTATTCTATGCCTTCCTCAACCGTAATGTATCAACATGCACTGACTATATAAATATATAACATTTGTAAGATTGTGGACATTATAACCAGAGCAATTTTTTTATATACTATAACTCCCAATAGAGGACACAACTACACCTAGCATATTATAGAAATGTTCTTGGAAATAATGGAATTTGAGGGATATATGTTCTAAAAAAAAAAAAAATTGTAAAGGTTTATACATTTTTGATGAAATGCATGTATTTGCAATACAATAAATACCGAAAATGTATGTATGTTAAAAACAAGTAACACTTTCCATTACTTCTGTTGTTGTTTTTTAAACCTCATCATTGTTGACATCTTATCTGGTATAACTGTCCACCCTGCTTTCATTTCAAAGCATCTAGTTTGACCTGAATCAATTGACACTTGTTGTCAGCCTTTTTCTGTGGCATTATCAGTGCAAATCTTTCCAAGTCTTTTCCACAATAAAATTTTTGATAATAATAAGAAGCATTTGCATGTAGTTGATTTGTATTTTTTAAGAGCTTTGGATCCATGGCGATTCTGACAAAATATGTTCTGTTTCTAGGTGGCTAGAAGTGCTACAGAGAATGTGACATTGTTTCCCCCATGCTGTATGGATCATTCAGTTATATGTGAATTTGTTTTTAAGGCAGATGGATCTCAATTGAAAGGTGAAAACACTACAGGCAGTGTCTTCTCAATATGAACAGGGCTATTGAGAGGTGCACTGCAGTGTAGTTGGTGAAATTAAGGTTATTTGTTTTTCATAGTGTGGGAGTTCAAGAGACGTGTCTGTGTACTTCACTCCTGTGACCTCCTCACATCTTTATTCCTCTCAAACACTTGTTCACAGTCATGGATTTCAGCTCAGTGCACAGTGCAAGTATTTTTTTTTTCTCTCTCTCTCTGCTGTCTACAACACTTGCTGGGGTCATGTAAGACCTCCTGAGACCAGGGGTTGTCAGGGGAAACTGGGTAGGCCGGATTTTAAAGGGACTTCCTGCTGAAGCATCAAGTGATAATCCTTCCATACTGTTAGAGATGATAACCGGCGTACAGCACAGCAGCCACAGGCACTGGGATTTTACAGTCGAAGCTATAGCACCGCCTGCATCAGAGTTCAAACCTCAAGAAGAGGCTGCTGGAATATAATATAAAAAACATCAGCTGTCAGCATGCCACATGCCCTTTGGCAGCAGTTATCCCGAGACATATTTGCAGCACATGAAGACATCATTTAAACATGATCGAGTGCCCAAAGTCAACAAGTCAGATAGAAACTGCAGTTTCCTCGTAGAATTTCCTGATCAGAAGAGGCTCAGAGTGTGATGTCCTGCTGTCACTTAGAGAATATTATACAGTTCAAGTATGATCTGATTCCTATTAATTTGCTTGTCAGTCTATGTACTTATTTCTATTGACACACCACTGAACAACACTAAACTAAAGATTGGCTCATCAGTCATCCAATTATTTATTGCCATCCCTTGCCTGCTAATTATGCGGTACTAAATTAAGATACAAAAAGAAAAAATAAAGCTTCTATGAAAAATTTGCGAAATATATCACGACAAGCAGTGCTGCTACTACCACATAAGAGAACACAATAAACTAGTTGAGTTTATTAACTTCCAAGCCAGATGAAAATGGGTTTTTCTGTTGCCAAACAAGTGTAATGTAAGCCCCACTATTGTACCAATGTTAAGATACAGCATTTCATGAATTTTAGAACATTAAATCAACATACAAACATTGGACTAGTTAAGTTTGTTTTGGTCAAAGTAGTATGAGAGTCACGGTTACTAGTCGGCTAAACCTAGAGTTGCACCTTTGTATTTTATTACAGTAAGTGGTTTAAGCCAGTTCCTGATCAGTGTGGTCCATCTTGGGCTTTGCTAAATACGATTGCTGGATGAGGAAAGTAGTGACGGTCTCATGAAGCTTCATGAATCACTGTCATTATTTTGAGAGCACACTATATGGTGGTCTCTGCACTGTTTTCCTTTGTTTTTTAACTGGTCTAATGAAACATCGAATCATTTTTAAACTGATGATGCCACCTACTGACCCCTCAACAACATGACTGCTCCATGAAGCTTCATCAGACCATCACCAGAGGAAGGGTAAAGACATGTTGTTTTGTTGCGGAAAGTTCTTAATGGATCCTGACAATTAGTGATGGGTTGATTAAGCCTTGACCACCCATCATTATTAGCATATCCCACTTGTCAAGACTGTGTCACTGTACGTGTGTCAGATTGTGTATTTGTGAGATCATGGCACAAAATACAAGACTTTTTGTGGTCTTTGAATTGACCAGTGCTTCATGAACTGACTGTGTGAACAGTTGCCCCAAAGCATGACTTGCAAAAGACTCAGAATGTGCACAAGACACAGTTGATGGCAAATGTCCATCACCAGCCATGATCAACAAGGTCAAGTCTCTAAAAAACACTGCATTAATCTTTTATCCTCAGATGCTTAGGTGGTTGACTGTCAGATCAGCCGACTCTCAAACATTGCTAGTATGGGGATGCTAGGTGTGCATGTGTAATGTGGGGCTGTGTCGTATGCTGTCATCAGTTGCTTGGGGGTGAGCATTAGCTACCAGTTAAGCGTCTTTAAAGAGAAAAATAGATAGGACTACTATGATCTCAGGTGTATATTGTTTTCTTTTCTTTCCCTATAGGCAGCAAAAAAATGTTTCTTAGACATTGTTAAACTGAGAAATTGCTGTGCAAGGTGTGCTTGTGTATATGCTAGTGTCACCTCTTCCAACTAAAAATTAAACCTATTAGGTTGTTATATTATTATTAATCTTTTTTTAAATATTAATTTATATTTATATTGGAACACATCTTGTCTGAATCTGCTGTTCCATATAGAGTGGTACAGCCCGAATTCCCAGGTGTGTACATCTACAATTATTTTGCTACTTTACACACTACTTGAAAAATAAAAAGTACTCTTGGCTCCTCGAATCTGGCTTCTAAGCATTGCACACAATTTGTCTTGTGAGATGCTCATTTTTAACAAGTAGTCATTATTAAAGCCGGGAGAACTGTCGGGCAAAAAAAGGATTTTCGCAAAACTTGTCAACAGAATGTTGGCAAGACTTAAATCACTCAGTCTAATGTTTGTAAACATAACTTTTGCCACACGATGATGGATGTATTGGCCGTGCTTCCTAATATCATCAGTGGAAGCTTTGGAAGAAAACAGGTCCTTTGGGAACGTGAAGCCTCCTTATCTCATGGTAATAGTGTGGCTAATTATCCACTTTGCATTCCTCAGAGTCCTTCTCTTAGATCAATGTACTTAAAGAGGTCTTGTGTTCAATCAAGAACAGGGAAAGGCACCATCCGGTCACACATTGACTCGAAACAGTTCAAACTTGAGTCATTCTTCAAAGTAAGTATGAGATGGCCTTTTAATAAGTAATATTTGAGGCTTATTTTTCAAAGGAGAAACCCCATTATCTTTGGTACTTATTAAATTGCTAAAACAATTTTAAAACTTAATCTAGTTTGATTTTATTTTACTGTCACACAAAAGTAAGATGATTTAAACCTATCATTTTGTAATCTATGTCAATAATAATTAATGAATTATTGTTTTAAAAAAAGTAAAGTTGAATCAGCCTGATTTTTAACAACTACCACTATCACCACTATAACTTTGTTGAAATAAAAATAAAGGTTTCCAATACTAACACACATTACTTCCTGATAAAGATGATCACAATGTCTGGATATCCTAAGTGGGTCACACACTAGTGCTTTTATGTGACGTAACAAATGTTAACAGGCACTGCTGAATACAGTGAATCAAAGGAAGTTTTGAATGATAGTTTTTAGAGTGCAGAAAATGTTTGATAATAACCATGGACTGCAGCCCTATTTATACAAATGTCTTATGCTTGGCAGTCGGAGACTGAGGTTTGTTACCAGTGTGTCTCCATGTTTGTGTGCCTGTGTTGATTATAAAAAATGTCCCCATTTGACCAAAGTTTTACCCTATTTAGAAATAAATTAGACTTTGATTTAGATTGACAGGAACCGTTAATTAATTGGCATTTTCTGAATTTGGTTCAGTTTGAAATCAGATGCAGGACGCAAAGTATTCAGACCAACTAAAGTGATAGTTCACCCAACATTGAAGAATTGTTCCAGAAAAAAATTAAAGGAGTCTATATTTTACGCTCCAGACTTTTAAACTGCAGCACGTGGTATAACTGGAAATACTTGAGGTAATATCGCAAGCCCTTCCCATGTAGACTAATTATGTGGTACTAAATAGGTCGTACTAAGTAGACTATCTACTACGCTCTGGAAGCGGTCGCGGTATTTGCCCCGAGTATGTTTGGAGTTATTCCCTGGGCGCTTAGTTGCTTCATTACAATGGATGTACTTTTTTGCCTATAACTCTAAAAAGAAACGGATTACTCTGAAAATATTCTTAACCCTTAGTCCACATGAGGCTGAAGAGAAAATGAGCAAAGTTTGAAATTTGGCTGAACTAACGCTTTAACGACAGTACATGGGTTTCTGGTCAGAGCCAGATCCTCCGTCCTATCCTGTTAAGCGCCCGGAAATCTCGCAAAAACAGGTCAAGCTTCAGCTCAGAGTACCAAAAAAGGAGATCCTGTAACACCTTAATGGAAAAACAGTTTATTCCCCTCATGCACTGCTTCGTGCACAGGTCTCTCAGTCCAACCAGATTGGTTACTCATACGTGGACTGCAGTTAAAATAAACTTTGGAACCAACTGTTGGTTCCGGCAAAACTTTTTTTTCAACAACATTTTTTTTTCATTCTGTATGTGTAGCTGAATCTGAATAAATCCTCCAAATACACATGAAATTGGACAAAGATTATTATTCAGGTGACAACAGCTACATCTTGTCCTATATCCTGAGCAAGCACAGGTCAGCTGTACCATTTCAGTCTGGGCACTTGATACGTGATGACGTCACACCACTTTCGTCCGGGTGAAAGTCACATGTCAGGCAAGAAAGTGACAGAATGTTGGACAATTATCCGATTGACAAAGATCTTCTTTTTGTAATAGAAATGTTTGATGTAAAAATGTGAAATGTTTTGACTTCACATGAAACTGGAGGCAAAAAATCACACAAAAGCAACACAGGAGGAGTTATCTCACAGTCCAAAATATCATCTGCTGAAAAGAATATCGCTCGCATTATTTAGGAAACCTCTCTGTCAGGAACTATACCTAACGACTGTTTACATATTTTGTTATTTTAAGCTTATAATTAGTCCATAATCTTGTTTTTTTATTTATTGAGCCGATTCACATAAATAATTCACAATAATATTGTATTTGTTGTTTTGTTACAATCAAGTTTTTCAAACACATCTCAATATTGCCCACATAACAAAGCAAGATGAATTAAAATTCATGTTTTCAAAAGTGATAAACATTATTTTAGTGCATTATTGAACGTACACAAACTCTCCTCGAGCAGGTGTTGGTTTTCTGAGCATCTAACACAAGATCTGCACTACTAAAATATTGATCAATGCCAAAACCCTGTAAATTTCTCGCTGTTCAAGTTTTACACACAAATTCGTTGTGCTCACGCTTCATGAATGAAAATCATTGTCTTTGTTGTCTATTAGAGCACTCAGCTATGCAGTTCCCATCCTTCTGACTGTCGGTGAAATCCGACTTCCCTCTTGGCAGAATAAGGGAAAAGCTTCGATGTGGCTGGAAGCAGCGGTGTTGAGAAGTATGGAGTTATTATTGTTTCATATTTATTTGTAACTGTACAGCAGGTGATCGGAAACTATTCAATGGTAACAAGTGTGTTATTATATCCACAAATGTAACATTTCTATTTGTAACTTGTATTTATGTTATTAAAAAACATTTGTATTTGTAAACATATACTTTTATATTAATATATATATTTTATATATCACAAAACCAAAAAAACATTTGTAAAACTTCTGAGTGTGAAACTATATTTACATGTGAGTCAGCAATTACAAGGATTCTCCATTTACAAGTCTCGCAATTACACAGATTCACCACTAACAAGTCTTGTTTATTTTGGAACAATCGTAGCCAAAAATCTGCAAACACGAACTTGTAAATCTCCTTGCGATTAACATAACAGCTACTAGAAGGCAGCTTTTTAATCAAAGTTGACCATCATCTGTTAGTGAAAACGATTTATCTGAAGTAGATAAACTAGACCTGTTTGGTCAATGTGCAAAACGTGATTAAAGTCAACTTCGACAGATTTTGTTCGAGGGTTTTTTTCTGTAGTAAAATTATCCGATGCTTCTGGAATCACAGGCGAGCCATCAGAATATTCGCAGATAATCCTTTGTACAGTTACAATTATGTGTTATGAGACAATAATAATAGTATTTAATACTAATAATCTTCACACTTCTCCAGCCAGCTGTAATCACACCCCGCTTTGTATATACAATGAGTCCCTTGGATGTGGTGAGTTACGGGATTGATGACACTGTGGGACAAACCTGGGGTATGGTTATGGTAAAAAAGATTAAATGAAAAAAGAGTTTGTACAAACAGACACAAACTGATGATTACAATGAAGTCTAAGATCATTAAAGAGACACAATAGTTAAAGAACTCACATGTCTGCAGTTACATAATTGGATATCAATATATTCACAAACATATTTATATGTTTCTCATTCCACACACAGATCATTCCGATCATTCCCATCACTGGCCAAAAAAAATAAAATAATTGAGAGCATCCTGTCAAGCTGCATCACCGTGTGGTACGGCGCCTGCACCGTGTCCTGCCGCAAGACCCTGCAGTGCATCGTGAGAGCATTTATAACACCCGCATCAACTGCAACGCCATCAGGATTATTGGTGACCCCAATCACCCATCCCACAGCCTCTTCAGCCTGCTGCCGTCAGGGAGGAGACTGTGGAGTCTCCGCTTGAACTACCTGTGCATTAACTTGTTTTTTTGTTTATATTCTGTTTAGTTTTAGTTAATCATTTAAATATTGTTCATTATTTATTTCATTTTGTTGGATATTTATTTTTATTTATTTTCTTGAATGTCTAAATTGATAACCCCTCAACCGTATTCATGTTTTGCATGGTGGGTCAGAGAGGACCACAATATAATTTATGCTGTATGTCCTGAGACATGCATATTTGAGAACATATAAAAGAACTTGAACTTGAACTTGGATGATTCATTCACCAAGGCTGTTCTCTACCCAATGCTTTTATCCGCTATTTATTCAAAAGAAAAAAGTGCAACAATAATAGGCTTATTTTTTATAATTAAAACATTAAAATATTCAACATCTGATCACTACTGATTGATTTAAGTCTAATGTTCGAGAGTCACAGACCAGAATCACCTGGACGTCAGACTTATCTAACTCCATTCAGTCACAATTAGCCATCAGCTAATGTTTTTTTTAATAAAGTTTTATTCCTGCAGACTATGTAACTTGCTCCAACAACTCTCCTCAACAGACCCACACAGCCCCTGTCAAATCTTTGTAATTTTTACATGTGAGATTTCAGGGTAATGACTTAAGTACTTGCCTTACAAATTCACATGAATCCATCTCATCATGCAATTACCGTTCTAATCGTGTTAGGTAACACTTACGTCATTGTTAGTTTGACGTTTTCTGATCTCTCTGCAGGTCTTGGTAAAATGTATGCACCCAAAGACCTGAGCACCACCGCCTAAGCATGTTTTCATAAAAAATTGAAATTTTGTAAGGCATCCTTTTGTAAGGCAGACCACAGCACAGAGAGGACTGACGTATTAACAGGAAGGGGTTTTTGCTTTTTATATTCATACTGAATAAATTATTTGTTACAGTGTCTCATTTCCTTCAGTACATAACACCAGTTGAAGAGGTTTAAATGACGTACATACTTTTATGATATACTTCTCTATTGTAACCTTCAGCCTTCAGTTAATATGGAAGTCATTTTCATGGAGTAAAGAATACTATACTTACAGTTAAGAAAAAAATTAAGAAAAAGTGACATATTTTTGAGAAAAATTCAAGCATGTATAAGTCAGACCATATCACTTGATTAAAACCCATTAGTGAAATGAAAGTAAATCATTTAATGATAATAATCAGCATTTAACCTGGATGAGTGTTAATATTTTAAAAAAAATAGAAAAGATAAGTGATGTACAACACTATGATAAGATCATCAAAGATTTAACACACATTAAGAAAATATATAAAACCTATTTAATTTGTTTTTAATATTTAAATTTTTACTGTCATGATCAACTAATGGTTTTGCGATTTTCCTTTAATCAGTTTGATTTTGATTAATCACAGGAAAAAAATTGTTTTATTATTTTTTATTTTCTTTAACTTTATATAACATAGTAACACTATGCTATTACACACAACGTATTCCATTATACTACACAAAATGGTTTAAGCAAAAAATATAAACATAACAAAGTCAACAAAACAACAAAAAATACCATCCATTGCACGAATATATTTTGGAAAACCATGATGTTACATAAAAGCAAACTATTTACTAACTATTTAATAGAAATATACAATATAAACAACGTCAATAGCTTCCATAACATGGAACAGTAAAATGTTTACATTATTCTTTTTAATTACATTTCTTCCTGCATGTACAGATGTTACAATTCCTCCCAGCTGCATCATTGCTTGGAGAGGAAAATGTCGACTCATTCATTTTCCACCAAAGAAGTGGGTGTTCATCCTGTGGAAATGTCTTCTTTTCAGAGTACTGGCACATTTAAAAAACAAACTCTGTGCCAACTGTCCAAATTTAATAAATTTGAATTTGAGTGCCAAGCTTTGCATATATCCCAGCTTTTGCTGCAGGTGTAAATGGAGTAGCTTCTGCAGTAGTTTGAGGTGGTTGTAGATGTGTTTGCTGAGGCAGCGCAGGTGGCAGAGTCCCTGCTTGGTCCTGGAGCTGATACTGAATCTGGTTCACTGATTGCATTTCAGGAATACGTCTATCAGTTTTAACTGTGTCAACATTTACTGTGTCCAGGTAGGTGCTGATATTAAGACCATGAAAGGTTTTAAAATAACTGAAACAGAGCTGGCATTGAGCTGACCTGGGCCTCATGAGATACAGATGATCTCAAAAGTAATCAGGCTTCGTCTGTTACACATATTTTCGGATGATATCTTTCTTGTCTCGGTCTCAAGGCAGAGACCAACCATTGAGCAGTCTTCCTCCCTCAAGCCTAGTAACTACTTGCTTTTGCTCACATCGTCCCTCAAAGACGTAGAACACAGAGTTACAGCGTGTTTTAACGGATTTCATGAGTTTGTGCTCTCAAAACTTCAATTGTTTCTTGAATCATTTGAGCCCCTCTGTTGTTGGTGCTATGGTAAAAAGCAGTTACAATAGCACTGTAAGATCTGAAGCCCAGGGAGGGTCCTAACGGAGTCTTTCCCGACTAGATTTATGATGTGTGCAAAACAGGGATAATGAGCCCGACCTGCTTTGTGTATAGCAGGAACCATATTGGCACCATCATCTGTGACTACAGCCTGAATTTTGGCAGTTATGCTCTATTCGTTGGTAATTCTTTTTAATTCTGAGCCAACCTTGTCAGCACTGGGCTTTCCCTGGGAAACAACTGGTTAATAGCACATATGCTTGCGTTTACCAATTGTAAATCACCTAGCGTGTATTTTCATAATTTAACAACACTCTATTTACAATGAAGTTTTTTTTACTGCCATGACAAAAAACAAACCTACTTGTAATTTTTTAACATGGATCAATACGATTTTGACTCGAACATGACAACAACTTTTAAATTGGAACTGAGGTTAAAGTTTGTAGCTGAGCTTACAGTGAATTCTTCATGTCTATACTTTGATTATCTTTATGTTCCAGCTATTAAATTCTGAGAAGTCTAGTAAATGAACACTTGACAGTATTTGTTTCTGTCTCCCCTCAAGGGTAAAATAGCGTTAAAGCCCTGTAGTCTTTCCACTTACAAGTTTATAAAATCTATTGTACATATGACGTTAATCTAAGCCATATTATTGGTTAAAAAAAAGAATGAAAGCACAGTATGTGTGTAAAAAAAACGCTTGTTGGATGTGTAAAAAAGTTCAGTTTCTAGTTCATGTTTTTCAAATTAGTTATCTGCAGCAGGCTCAAGTTAATGTAAAGAACTGTAACCTTTTTCCTTCAATAACATTGAGTACCATTTATATTGTATCCTTTTTTTTATTCTCTTATTTTCCAGAGCTTAAATTGATTCATACCAGATTTACAGCGATATAATTCTGATGGTTTCTTACTAGTTAGACTGATATCAAGATTTACAGAGTAGTTAAAAGTTATATAGGTTTTATTTCTGGGTCGGGATTTATTACATCTTGGGTTTCTAACAGACTTCCTTCTTAAGAAGTTAATCAGCCTTTTTTCTGATATATTGACCAACATACTTGTAAAGGCAGATGTACCCTCAAGCCCATTTCCTTTTTGTTTTATCCATCCCTGCATTTCCTTTCTCCGGCAGTAGTTCGATTAATATTTATGGGCCGCTCTTGAGATTGAACTTCCCTTTTAATTGTAAGTGGTGAGATCAAAGACATCCGTTTGGTGTTGAGAGAGTCGTGATGACACTGAGGCACGTAACTGTGATCAGAAACACTTGAGTTGTTTTAAGGTTATGACAGGGTTGAGTCATTAACCCTCACCTAGAGGGGAAAACAAACAGCCCTGTTTAATAATGATCTACAGAAATACATCTTTTCTCGTTAACGCCAACTGCTCTGATCCTATTTGTGTTTTCAAATCAGCTCTTTTAGTTTTTGAAGGTTGAACTCAAATGTATTTATTGTCCTGACTACTGGAACATTTAGTCACATTGGCTTAATTTGCTTCATCAAGTTATTTGTTAAAAATAAACAAACAAAACAACTTTGATGAAGAGGACATGTCCGGTGCAATAGTCCAGCTAATAAAGGACAAATGGTCCACTAATTCTAAATAAAAATTGCGAGTCACAATAATACAAATATTGTTTTTGTTCAACTAGAAGTCAAGAGTCTCGTACTTATGATTAATTTCATGTGGACTGAAATAATCAAGGTGGGACAGAGAGATGAAACAAAGAAAAGCCTTTTGTTAAAAAAACATGTTTTTAGGCAAACTATTAATGTGGAAGTTGAAGACTGACTTAACCCTTGTGTTATCTATGGGTCAAGGTGACCCCGTGGGCCAAAACAAATGTGTTTGTGGTATCCCTTGTGTTATCTCTGGGTCAAGGTGAACAACCTTCCCTGGGCCACCGGGTCATCTTGACCCAGCGAGAGGTTTTACAGTCTAGTCTGGTGTCATTAACTATATTTGAATTCAAATGATCTATTCCACACAAGTAATCATTACGTTATATTCGTTTAACATCAATGTTTTTTATGGTTGTTTTTTCATCCGTCTCTAGGAAAGCTGGCACTATCTACATGATCAGTTGTGCATGTCGAGTTGTGGCTGAATTTCACACTGAATCCTCAACAAGGTGCTTTTTATCCCAACTAATTAGTTCAGAGCTTGGGCCAACCCATGGCAGATTTCCATGTCCAATTATCTGCATGGGAAACTGTGATGATCCGCCTAGTTCATGCCAAGATAAGTCTTTATTAGCTTTTCACTTAATTACAATGCAACATGCTGTCACACTGTAAAACAAATTTGAGTCAGTCAACTTGCAAATAAGTTCACCTGCTCCCTTAACGCTTGTGAAATCTCAGGGTCAAGATGATCCAAAGGCCTGAAAACAAATGTGTTCATGGTATCCCTTATGTGGGGTCAAGGTCAACGGCCTTCCTAGCTTACATAAATACATATGCAGTGGTGGAGGTTATTCACCTTGCATTAGAGGCAACAAACCAAACTTTCAAATATGATCTAGATATAGACTACACTTATTAAGGCAGGTGTAGAATACAACAACAAAAAACATACAGTATTCATTTTCTTTATGCTGTTCAAAAAACATGGAACATGTTATTCCATAGAATGTGTGAAGTGTATTTTTGGTCATTCTAAATTTGAATTAAACAAAATAACTGTGTTCTTAATTTCATGAGGTTCAGACCAAGTATTGTTGTGCGGGAGTTCACAGAGCTTCACTCCAACCTTTTTTATGTCTTTATTTGATAACTTGATGAAGCCTATTGAGTCAATTTCACAACATTCCCAAGAAGTCGAGACAATTAATAAATGTAGCTTCAATATATATATATAAAACTAGATGGCTATAGAGTTCAAAACACAAAACAACATCAAAGCAATTTGAGATGATTGTAGATTGACACAACCAAATGGGGCTGTGATGTTTTATAGTTTACATCGGCTCCTAACAACAGCCAACAGATATAACATTTTCCTGGTTTCATTCTATGTTGTGGGATCGAATAATTTCCTGGTAACGTTGATCTCACTTGTATGTTGTGTGTATTTTCTCCCTTGTACTTTTGAGCTTCTGAGAATGTTTCTGTGTGTGTGTGGATTGTATTATCTTTATGTGTTCTAGGATCCTATTTATCGCTTCTATTGTTTTCTTAACTAACATTCCCTTATGTTGGCAGCTTTATTTTTCATCCTTTATTTTTCTTTTCTTCTGCCTGTTTTGTTAACATGTGGTTCTGTTTTCTTTTTCTTTTGCCAGCTTCAAAATGGAATTTTATTTATTTCCTGTTTGGATTTGACTTCTGTAAATTTAATATCTAATAATTAACCTTGCAGTGTTGATTCTCCCTGATTTATAGTAATTAACAGACTTAAAGACAAAACGCAACATTAATGCTGGTCATTTCTTAAATATCTTATAATTGAATATATAATTGAAATTGATAAAGAATACAAGCTTCACTACATGCCTCTTTATTTTCATCGACCAGAATAAGACAAGAGATTGTCTGATTTTGTAGCAAAACAAAAGCAAAAGCAAAACAAATCTTATCTAAACTGCATCTTATTAACCTGCGAAAGTACTGCATACGAATGCCTCTTGTGCTTTGAATAACATGGAAGAAATTACATTTACTGGAAAATGTTAGCAAGTCAAATTCAACCTCGGAAACACATAAAAAAAACGATAAAACAAAGTTGGGATTTTGTGTTTTTTTTACTTTAACATTAATGGACACCTTAAGGCATCCCAAAATTAAATTGAGAATAGACTGTTTCCAGACTATTTGCTCTCGCCACCTCCTGAGGTTGTGTTGAAATGTAAATTACAGCATTAATAAGATAAGCTTTGAGATTGATGGGACTTAAATGTATGAAAACTTATAATACAGAAACTGAAACAGACCAAGTGCTATTCAATTAGTTTTGAGCAATTTTGAAACAAAGTCGATTGACGTAATACTATTGATACATCTGCTTCAAACACATATAACAGTAAGTTTTTGTTTATAAATTGCCTTTTCTTCTACCATCTCATGCCCACGATCCCATCTACTTGTTCATATATTGTTTTATTATTTATGTAGGCCCTGTTAAACCATATCATGACATATCTTTTTTCATTTTAAAGAAGCTTAGGAGATTTCATTATCACTGTTCACTTCATAGAAGTTACTAAAGGCTCTAGTCAGCTTTAATATCTAATCCTGATGTTTATTTACTTACTGGATTTTGCTTCTCTCTGGGAAACCTGTCCAGGAGAAGCAAGTGAAATATCTTTGGCAGTAAACCTTTGATTGTAATTGAATGTTAAACTTAATAGCCAGCCTGGCTGCTTGGATGCATCATGAGTTAGAGCAGCGAATTATCCAATAAATGCGTGATCAGCGATGCCTCATAAGATGATGTTGTATTTAACGGCTGATGGAACAGCGACCATTCATCACTGAGGCGGCAACACCAGCTCTACTTTGGGACGTCGCAATGCTTCCAACAAAACTGTTTGACGGTAGAGAAGTGATGGATGCAGCCGACAATGCTGCATTTTTTTTCAAATGTACCAAGATAGATAAGAAAAAGCGGCAGTGTGGCTGTGAAAATAAAAAAAAAATGAAAAAAAGAGGTTAAGATAGAAAAAAAAATAGGTTGTCAATGTTAACATCAGTAGAGAAATAAATATATTGCAGTAGAAGGAATACAGAAACACATTCAAAACTGAAAAAAATAACATTGTTATTCCAAAGGAGAGTAATAAGTTATTTTCATATTACGTTGAACCTTATTTTAAGATTGTTCCACTTTTTGTCAGCCTGGTGTCTCCCTGAAGTCAGCCTCTTTGATAAACTGCCTGTATAACAAACAAGAAATATTTTATAGCAGAATAGTGACTAATATGTATGTCACCATGCATTGATATCTAGTATAAATGTTCAGGAAACAAAAATGCTAACTAGGATAGAGTATCTTCGTAATATGAACAGTTCACATGCCACTATTTAAAGTTTTGTGGATCTTACTTGTGGGCAACCCGACAGTTATTAGGTGTCTATCTTTAGCTTACTCGTTAATAAAGTCTATTTTAAGCATATATTCAACCACATAACCTCTAGAAATTCTTTGGACATATTCCGCAGAAATGACACCATAACACGGCAATTAAGATCGCTAACGTTAACGTGAAAAAACAGCCGTAGTTATCATAAACGCTACATATTGCTGTGTAATATCATTACACCTTAAATAAATGTAGGTGAATGTCGGCTGTATATTGATAAAACAACTTATCCGCTGAGAAAAAGTTCATGTTGAAGCACAGCTTTGGATCGTCCGCACTTTGTTGAAGATTGTAATTGTTTTCAAAAAGTTAAGGTACAAAGAGGTGTGTGATCTATAAAATGGCATTAAACCTAGAGAACTGCTTGGTTTTTCATAATCTCTTTCAACAAAGAAAATACTTACTATAGTTGCTCTGCGGTTTCCATTGTTTTTAGGCCTGATGCGCAAGGCATTCTGGAATACCACTTACAACCAAGGTAGGTCCCGGAATCTCTTCTGATTATTGGAACAACCCTTACTCGCCGCAGATTTTAAACCTGAGAAATGAGTTTGAGGAATGAGGAGGTTAATGGGACGCAGCCTTACTAAATTTAACTTCATTAAATTTAAATTAAACTTAATAGTTTGTATAGTTTTTAGATGGGCTGCATGATTGTTTTATGTTACGATAAAGGCATGACCTGCCTCAAACATATGGTGTGAAACACTTTCATTTCACACAGCAAACAGATTCTCACCAATGAGTAGATCGCCTGCTCCCTGACAGAGAGAAGTCAGCAGGCAACGCAAGGCAAAATCACATCCACCTTGATGACCATCTGTAACACAGCCCAGCAGTGATGGCTCTCACACATCTCCTCTTCTCGTTCTACACAACCAGGTTTTCAAGGTCTCTTTAATGAGCTATTACAGTACCTACTGCACAAAAACAACAGCAAACACCGTCAAATCCCCCCCCCCTATTGTCCATCATCTTATAGTACAAATGTTCTACTTAAAGTTTGGATTTTAGCAGCCCTCCAGAACAGGCACTGGCTCTACACTGCCGACACCCTCGCCTGATTCTTTCTCGTCAGCCAAATGGCTAAGTTGGCAGAACCGTTCGAAAAATGAAGCATTGTGTGAATACTCTTCTTCCGTGCACACTATTTTGGGCTTAAAATGTTTTCAGTGAACAGTTGAAGGCACCTCTTTTAAAGCTCATGCAGTGCTGACAGCCGGGAAAGTCCACAAATAGTTGAACAAGGTCTTGATCTGGCCACAAAACAGTCGCCTCCTCACTGGACGTTTTTTGTGGTGGCAAAATACGATTTCATACAAATAATGACAAAATGATCCATTAAATAAAATAAACCAAAATGCATTCAATTTAATAAAACAATATGTATGATCCAGACAGCTGACAAGTAGAAATGGTTCTTGAACCGTGATGTTCTGGTCCGTATTGATCTTAGTCTCCTGACGGGAGCGTTTGGGACAGGGGGTGTCTCGGGTGAGAGGGGTCAGCTACCATCCTCGCGTCAACTACAGTTCCATTTTTGAACTGATGGCGCCACCTTCTGGCCTCTAAATAACATGACACTGCTTCATGAAACTTCATCAGACCATCACTACCTTGACTGTATTTGACAGTGCTGTGGAGAGTATTTTATAGTCAGACTTCCAGTTCTTCAGGAAGGTCGATTTGGGGGCAGCAGGGAGAGTATCGCTCGTTGACAGGAGATAGGAAGAGATCCTGTTTTAAAACACTCACTGAACACAGCATGCATTTTGGGTCCAAGAATATTTCAGAAATACTTTAAAAAGTCAGCAGAGAGACCATCACCATGAGGACTAAAGTGTCCTGACAGACAGCGGTGTAGTGCAGAGTATATGCATATACAGCTTTTATCCACTTCATTTTTCATTAACACTCACAAACCTTTTTCATAATTTTTCTTTGTGTGTTCCCTTTATTTGAAGGTTGTTCATAAAGTCTACAATCTAATATTTACTTTTCCTTTTTGACCAGTTTTATTACACACTTGACAATGACTCTGTGCATTTTCATCACACGTACAATGATGTGACACAAGTTGGTCATGTTTTTGTGTTAAATGCTGCATGTGGCCTTGAGAGTTGTCCGACATGTCCACGGGCTTATGTAAGTGCCATTTGTAAAAATATCACTCTGTGGATTTAGTGAAGCTGATCCTTTGTAATCCTCAGCACAGATACTTCTGCAAATCCTGTATTTAATTAGATTTCCCCATTTAGTCATTTGCAGTCAGAGCCTAATTCCTGCATAATGGGGACAATGAGAGTGTGTTCCTGGCACACTGGCGAATTGAGTTCCATCTTCTACTTCAATGTGTAATGGCCCAAAGAGTTCAATTTCAACTCACACTTCCTTTTCGTTCTGAGTCAATGATACAACCGTTAAGTGCTGTAATATCATTCATGTCATCTCAAGATCATACCAAATAATCAACCTTTACAGAGGCTGACATTGATAATGAAAGTAATAAGTGTCTGTTTCATTACAATGTGGCACATTTTCTAGGAGAGTTTCAGTATCTTTGAGGAATGTGATAGCTTACATTGGTGCTAATAACTTCTAGAGAGTATGTTTACAAATTTAAACAAAGTGTTGGCGACATACCTATTGAAATCATATTCCAGTAACCCATAAAAACCTGTGATGAAATTGAATTTAAATTGTTGTTAAAAGGCAATGCTTCAGCATCAGTTCATTACTAATTTGGCTTTTTTTTTTATATAACATCATTTCATCCAGAACAATTTTTACCTAAATTTGGGCAAACACAATCAACATCATGTGGAAGGAAGTATTTTTTTTCCATTTTCAATTTTATTCATTATTTTCAAACGCTTATTCCCTGACACCCAGAACAGGTCTGCAGACTGTGGCAGGACACATGCAGACACACAACCAAAAATATTGAACCACGGGTATAGTATATGATACATTCTTGGAGAGCAAGGCAAGGTGGCCGATATATATCTCCAATATCCCCAATATATTTTAGAATAACCATGACATGGATAAATGTGAATCTACATGGACCTAATATTTAATTTAATTGTGTCATCGCTGCTTTCACGCAAGCACACAACTAATCTGATCAGTGTTTTATTATTTACATTGTTTTGGCATTCTCTTAAAGGTCTTATTTTATTCTTAGTTATATTTAAGTATTTTATATTGAGCACTTTGTTAACTATTAACTATTAAAGTACTACATGAATAAAGATGGTATGGTCTTAGTGACTTGTAAAACCTAGACACTCTTACACAACGGCTCATTTCTGTGAAATAGAACCATGTATAACATTTTTTCTTGCTGTTTTTAAATGATCCTTTGGTGATATAGTTGTACGCCATCCAAGAATAAACGTGTTGACCCTAATAACGTACTATCCACCACCAAGAATACATCAAATGTATCATAAATTACACAGTGAGCTGCCGGTGTTATTCTCTCTCGACCAGTGAACTGATGAAATTTTTAATTTGGAGTGGAAAAATAATTTATGTTGTGTAAAACCTAGCATCTGTTTATCCATCTAATGACATGTTTGCCAGTTTATTTTAGTGACAGCTCACACCAGACGAACAGAAAAACGTTTAAAACATTCACTGCTTATCCTTCAGTGTATCTGGGGGAAAATAACCCGTGTTTGGCTCGTGGCTCTTGGCAAATAATTACCTCTGCCAGCCATCAAGAAGGTTCAAGCTGCAATAAGACTGTTGACTTTGTTGATGTGTGCTCAGCATCACTGAATATTTTATCATTGCTGCAGTAATATGCAATTCCTTTCACTGCTCAAAATAACTGAACTTAAATTTCATGTTTTGGACAGGTTGTGAACAGTCAAACAGTGGGCCATCTTTCAGCCCAGGGAGCCAGCTTGTTGTCACCATAATTGCATATTTAAGGCTTAACAAAAACATGGTTTCCTCTCTTGGGTTCAACACATTCTTCGTCTTATCAATTCACTTGTTACAGGGTAGACCCGTAGGATACAGAGTGGGCTGGAGTGAGCGGTGAGGTAACTGTTCATGATGTAGGATCCGATTGGAAATTGGAGTGATGACTCAGGTGCAGGTTTGAACAAATCAAAACCATAAATCAACAACATTGCTGTGCTTGGAGGCGGATGGAAGTTTTCAAAAGAAGTTAGATGTTTGACAGTGTTTTGAGAAACGTTTTGATTTTACACTTTTATATGACACATTACAAGGAATTTAAGCAAAAATTGATTTTCAATTCTATCTAGCAATAAAAACTGACCTCTATGTAACTTTATTTTCCAGAGAAGCATCTGAAGCACTCTGTTTGGAGAGAAAGGTCAGCAGCTGTCCAAGAAAATGGTTTGGGTTGCCCTTAAAATTTTTGGAAGAAGAATAACACAAGAAAAGTGCTGATGCATAGAGACTCAAAAGACCCAAAGGTGGCCCATGCCAGAGTGGTGGTGAAGACAGAAAGGAAGTGGGGTGCCAATGCGTCCAGGCTGCGGCAAAAAATATCTGGGGGCGTGTTGGCTCATGGCCGAGCAAGCTTGGGGCTGGTTCTAACACTACGGCACAGAGAGTGTAAGGGGAAGGATAGATGATTCAGGAGGAAGTATAGGCTGCAGTGGATGGCTGCAACGGGAGTGGACAAGGTGGGAGCAGGCACCGCAATGTCACCTGTACAAACCTTGGGCAGGCAGAACCACATCACATCTCTGATTCGAGCAGTGTACGACGTCCTGGGTACAACGCTGACTTCATTCTAGAGAGCGAGCTGAGAAGGAAGGTAAATAGTTCCCAGGAAAATGACTGATTGTCAGTGTTTCTCACTTACAATTTCTATCCATCACTACGGACGTTGCATACTCAAATAGAGTTACTGTCAAGTGAAAGCTGGATAACCATGTACCAGGCATCCTCGATTACCACTGTATTATTTACTGAGCTTAATGTGCATACAATGTCCAACATGAGAAAGATAAAGGATTTGGCATTGAGTTGTTGCTGTTCACTGACGGGAGACGGCTTGGTCGGGAAATACCTAAAAGTACCTTTAACCTTTTCACTCAATTAAAAGATATACAACAAAGTTAATTGGGATTTTGACAAGATCTTACCTGATGGATTATTTGGCTCCACATATTTGTGCGACTCAGCCATTTCCCACACGAAGATCATTAAGTCAAATAATTGTGCTAGTATTAATAATTATCTGGAAGTTTTGCATGAGGCAGCTACTATGAGAATTATGCATCCATTGTTAACTCTGTAAAATACAAGTCGTAAAATTGAGCTTATGACCAAACAAATGTTCTGTAATGAACTATATTCAATGGAAACCGTCTTTGAGAGCTAACCGAAATAAAGAAAGAAATCACATATTCAATATATGTATTGAATTAATCATTATTAAAACCTTCATTTTGTTAATACTTATCCTAAATGTGTAATTGTTGGTGTTATTTTAAAGAATCTAGAAAGAACAAATCGATTTAAAGCATTTTTAATGTACGTTTGATTTTTCTTGCGTGACGGGAAGAAAAGACGACTGGAAAGGTGAGAAGGTGAACAGGGGGATGTCAGTTTGGGGGATCCTTTTCCCGCCGAAGAAACGTCAACCAATCATAAGGGTTTGACCTTTTTTACGATCGCTGAGTTTCAGCATAAGAACGGTCTTCAACTTAGAAAAATCGTGTTGTGTTGTCTCCTCCTAAAGACATCAGGGTGTACCTCGTAACATCAGTGTTTATCACCTCCCACGTGATAAACTGGGTCATCACCGACTTTGCCTTCAAGACAAAACTTCGGCCTCCTGACTTCAGCTCCTGCAAGCCCAAACTGAGGACCGCGCTGAAGGACCCGCTTCCAGCATCCTACCAGACTCAGCAAAGTTTTCGTGAGTCTTTTTCAATCTTGACCAGACCGGTCGGATTGTTCCAATATTCGCAGCACGTCTCCACGACTACGAATCTCCATCAAGAAGCAAGCAACCCTTCAAATCATCTTTATCATCCTTACCTCCCGGTAAGAAGCAAGTTTTCCTCACCTAAAAGACTTTCCCTCAGTGAAGTGAATATTCCAGTCGTTCAGCGCTGTTCACTTGAGGTGTCTACAACCAGGAAGCCATCAATATGATTCATCGGAAAGTTCGTTGGACTGAACGCAATCGCTTGGCCCCCTCGTCGAAAGAACTTTGATCCCCTCATTCCTGACCGTCTCATCCTCATCGCCATCTCCTTCATCCCCATCCTCACCTTCAACTCCGTTGGCATCCACTCGCTTGCCACCTTCATCTGGTCTCCAGCTGCTGCCTAAACCGCCATTCAACATCCACCGTCAAGTAAGAAGCTGATCACTTCATCTTGAACAAATTGATTTTTGTCTGGGTTGTTTAATATGTGGGTAGTCTATTAAGATTTCGTCTACGATTCTTTTCCCTTTTTCGTTTTTATTCTCTGTTCCGAAACTTGCCATAACATACTTATTTTTCTCATTCATTATTCATTTCTTTTTAAATAAATTTATAAAATGTCACGTCGTTGTTCGCGTCTCTATTTTGGTGTAAATAACGGTCAATTTTAGAGCCTCTCACTCAGTAAAGAACAGATAATCACGACAAAAAAGTAGTAACTTCAGTTAAATGAGATTAAGGAAACTAGTGTTTCATCGTTAATTAATTAGGCCAATTAATTACTTATTATTCACGGAAATTGAATAGTTTCCCTTGCACTATAAAACAAGGGTGGTGTCCCTTTTCTTCAGGTAAATTTTACCTAGAGGCAATTTTAGAGTTAAATCTACCATAACTCTAGATGTTCTGAAAGTAAACCTTTTTATAAGGAATATAAAACTACTACAGTTCGATTTGGCGTAAGATTCCCGTTCTGTGCAGCAGTGAAATTGATTCAGATTTTTTTAAATGCTCTTACAAACTGTCACCTGCAACGATAGCTCTTGCATTTCAATGACACTCTCTGCCATAGCATACAAATGTATTGTTTAAACACAAGTAGCTGTTATTGATTCCTTAGCAAACTGTATGGTTTAATAATACCTTTTAACAACAAAATCGCTGCCAATCCCATAACTCAACTGCTGTTTCTGACTCCAACGGTATCTGAAAAAAAACATGCTTTTATAGCCTTACAAATGTGTTTAATCATTGGCAAAATGTTGGCAAAAAGCCCCAAATCCTGTCAAGTTACAGAAAACATAAACAAAAACTGCATGTCAATTATACCAGAATAAATCAGATAATATACATTCATTTAAATATATCCTGAAAAGCATTTATATTACAATGAGTAATCAGAAGATCCAAAAGCGGAAATGGTAAAAACAAAAATACAGGGATATTGCAAATATTACCGTCAACTAAAAGACAACAAAAAGCACTCATGTAGGATACAAAAAGCGATGACAACATCCGGATTCATTCTTCAGCTAACACAAAGTGACCGTTGGTTTAAACAAAAACGAGGTGACAGCCGAACCTGCTTGAAGACACAATACATTAACAGCTTCTTCCTGGTTTGAGGAGCTGCTTATCAATCAAGAAAAGCCGCCACGCATTTATCTTCAGTTGTACTCACCTGCCGTCATCCGTCATAAGGAAACACAAAACGCAAAACAAGACCGGAAAGGGAACCAGCAAAATGAATCTAGATAAATGGGAAGCATGACAATCAATGTCAAGTATCTGTAAAGGTATTTAGGTATTCATTATTTTAGGTGTGGTAGAGAAAACGCAGTACTAGTGCCAGTTCTCTGAATTTTCAAATACACTTTGTCTTTTTCCAACAAGAAACCATAGGTCTCTGACTTTATATTTAATCTTCTATATGTCAGTGTTTCCTTTAAATATTGAATAATTGATGTGTTGGTTCTTTGGCTGTGATTTTCTACAGCCACCAGGTTGAAATGAAACATATAGAGTAGTGTGGGAGATTAAGCCTCTGGGTTCACACCTCTCTTGATAATTATCTTCCAAAGTTAGTGGAACAAAGTGCTATTATATCGAGCCAGTGTTGGAGACTTTGCAATAGCGCACACTTGTTGACTGATTTTTATCTCAAGGCCATGAGTCCACCGTGAAAAACCAATACCTTAAACTGAGAGTGGATTCTGCTCTGTTCATAATGAACCGAGCAAAAATCCAACATTATTGGATGCACCTGCTTAAAGGGCATGGTTACTCTTTCTGTCAGCTAATAGACTGAACATTTCTGATTTTTGAAAGCTATTGAGAGATAACCTTTAAATGTGGGAAGTTGCTCCTAGGGTGAAAAAAAATGTCCACGTGCAGTCTTTTATAATTGGATTCACATTGAAGGCTGTGAAAGACAATAAGGAGCTGGCATTGTACAGTCAGTAGTCACTCCTTGTTGTTATTCTAATCGATGAAGGTGATTCTTTATGTAGGTAACTTCAATGTTAGGTTGGAGCTTTTGAGACAAAAGAGTTAATCTATCAATTTAAAATACCCTTATACTATATTATATATATATATATATATATATATATATATATATATATATTCTCTGTGGTTTTTTGTGCATATTGCATTCTTCGTACATCATAAATTGTACTCTGTATATTTAAAAAATGTCTCATTCTGTCTGTTTATTGGTTTAGTATGGTAAATGATGTCTTGTTAATGACAATCTACTTATACGATTTTAGAAAAGAAAGCAGCAGCCCCTTATAAAAACTAACTTGTGTACATTGGTGGCGATTTATATGTATGACGTTAACTACAGCCAAATATTACACTGCGCCTCATCTTTATCTTTATCTATATCCAAAAATACCTTTTTAAACAAGAGTTGGCATATTCTGCTGATGTGCAATGTAGTCAAATAAATCTTTGTCTATCTTTACTCTATATAAATACAATCATTTTGAGATGATAATTTTACTCAACTCTTTTTTTCAAAATACTATTAAGTAATCTCACATGAAACCTTGTATAAAATGTGAATCAAGTTTATACATTTGTCCAACTGTTTTAAACTATTGTTTGCGTTATAAACTCGAATGGACCTTTATCTATTATGTAACTAAATATTTTTTGTTGTATATCACTCGTTTATTTGCACCTGAATAAATATTAACACATATGCAATTCTTTATTAACCTTTGTTATTTGCCTTGTCAGGGTTTATCAACTTTAACTTATTTTCAAAAACTTAATATACGTTCAACAATTAGTATGTTGTGGCTTACACAGAAAATCATTGCTGGACTGAACAAGTATTAGTTAATCATTATGTTGCAAACTAATGAGTTAGTAGCTCAAAGGTTAGTCTGAAATATTATGAAACCATCACTGTTTGAATTTGCACCACTAGTTTATACCACTACACTGAGTATTTAATGGAAGAGAATTAGAAATATATGAGAACCCAGGGTGCCCTGTGCTGTCTACTTCCGCACTCATTGAAATGCCATCATTTTCTGTTGACATTGCAAATGAACAGAGGTGAGGAATGTCTCTGTGGCGTTTCATGAGAAGCTGAAGGCAATTACATTATAAGTATTTGGCTTGATTGGAAAAACACCTCGAGGTAGCCTGGGGGTAAAAAAATGAGCTCAATTTGAAGCAGTGTACAGGAAATAAAATAATATTGATGATGGATTCTAAAGGAAGAAGAGAGAACTTGATGATTTTAAGATGGTATGTGGTCCACCTGATTGCAGTCAAGATGAGCGAGTTTGGGTTACTGCCTGGAACATTGTTCCTTCAGGAGCAGAGCAGGGATGCCTGTTTTTTTTCCTCCTGTGACCAAGTGCAACTCTATGATCTCCCGCCACTGGGCCCTCTGACGTCCTCCGAAGATGGCTCAGATAAGGAGGAGGAAGAGACACCTATCAATCAACCACCTAGCATCAGGGATGATTCTGGCTCGGCGTAATATTGTACCCCACCTTACCATCCTGTCCTCTGGTTGCTTTGTTGTTTCCCACCTGATCCACTTTTGCCCTAGTATTCAATAAAGACTGTAGATTTCTAAATCATCCACTGCTTCGCTTCTGGGTTCTTTCCTGAAGAAAGAGTCTGAGTCTGGATGTGACAAAATGAGGATCATACCCATTTATTTTCTCATGCAACCTCCTCATAACGCCCCCCAAAACTAAACAACAGCATAATATCTGCATATGTATTCCTCAGATTTTAATTGCTAGAGAGAGCATTATTTATTTTATATTTTTAACCCTTAAATTAAAATTAAGATGTGAAAAGAAAAAAATATGTGACAGCTGATTAAATTATTTCTGCACCATGACACAAGTTTTCCTATGGGGAAGAAAATCTGCAATGGTGAGGGAAATGGCAGATGTTATGTTCTCCTGCGAGGGGCGAGATGTCTTCATCCGTTATTTTTATTTTTTATTTTTTAATACTTAAGGATCTCACAGTTTGCAGCCAAAACTCTTTAATTCAGGTATGGTGTATTCCATCCCCTTATGCCCCTAATAAAATATGCAAGGTGCTTTCAACTTTTTATGTTTTTGATCGTTCAAGTACTTTTTGACCCTGGTCTGAGAAAGGCACTTTACAAATAACAATTACTTACTTACAAGAATAAAAAATATTTGGTGGGCTTAAAGTTATGGGGCCTCATGTACTAAGAGGTCGTACGCAAAAAAAACTGTGGATATTTTTAATTATTATTATAAATAATATATTTTGGTCGTGATCATGGACAACTAAAGCAGATCATCTCTCTCTAAAATGTTTAGAATGCAACATAGCAAATGGGTCCCATTTTGAGATGGAACAGGAAACTGAATAAACAATTTAGGAACAAAAGGCGCTTAGCTAATATATATAAATGGGAGGAATGGCAACCAGTTTAAAAAGTTGCCATGAAGGTCACAGTTTATTTTGTGCAAGTTATTTTTGAGCCTGCTTAGAAATGTAATATTGCAAAATCCAGCAGAAAAACAAAGACATTAATATCAAATATGTCTCCATGTATGAAGCTTAATTTGAAAAAGAGCAGTGGTTATGATTAAAATTCACTCTGTGAAAATATGCCCGTGCAAAACACTGGAGACGAGTCCTGGCATATATTTGTATTCCAGCAGCATACAGCTTCTTGCTCGTGTGGCGTTTACTTGAAAGATTTGCGCAGCAGGAAGTGTGCCATCAAATATTCAGGACGTCAGTGTGACACTGATTTGAATAAATTCACAAAACTTGTGAAAAGAACCAAAGCTCATCTGGAAATTGTCTCTCCGATTACTTCCTGAATAATTACAATTAGTCCGCTACATTTATATTGAGAAAACAAACACACAATTGGACAACACTGTGTGTGTAGGCATTGACTCTCTGAGGAAAGCCCACACATGAGTTTCCTGCATCAGGTGAAGAAATCCTAATCCACCTCAAACCCCCCTGGTCTGGTTTTTGGCTAAATTGTTTTTTACCAAGAGTGTAGATATATGTTCTTCTAGATGGTAAGCAGTTTCTTTCACTCAATAAGCAATACCAGTGACACTTATCATTTAACCATTATTGACTAACTAGATTGATTTCTGTACCTGTTTTTTGCTTAATTGCACTGAACCCAAAAAACAAGTTCCTCACCTTCTCCATAGAGATGTGTGTTAATTTGAGGAGGGCAACATATAACACTATTTAGCCATGTTGTGATTTGGGTCTTCAGCCAGTCAACAAAAGGTTGTTCCCCTTCTGTTGGGCAATTTGAATTTGCGGACTCACTTATACTTTTTTATCATTGAATTGACTAAATAACCCGGGGATGCATTGTAATTATTCATCATCTATAAAAGGAAGCCTTGGATTGGGTACAATGCAGGACACACAACATAACAACGAGCATGATTCATGAGTTTCTCTTTCAGTAGAATGAATACAATTCTGAACTTCTGTGTTCAATAACATAGCAGAACATAGACGTTTTCTGCACACTCTGGTGCAAATATTATGCTGCTATAGTTCAGTTTAAAAGAGAGCTGAGAGGAAGTTGCATTGAGACAAACGACCTCCTATCGAGACCAAACCCTCATAGAGTTTATCTTATTTAAATGTTGGGAAGACCCAATGGTGAGCTAAAGCTAGTGGTGGTCTGATGAAGCTTCATGAAGCAGTTTCATGTTGTTTAGATCGGTGGATGTCACCATCAGTTTAAAAATGATGTTATGTTGTTTTAAACAAAGCTTCATGAAGATTCATCAGACCATCACTAGCCAAAGTAGACAATCACACCTTCTCTGTGGGCCAGTAGGCGCCTGTATATGGTCAATTTATTCTTAATGAAGTTGCTACATCTCTACATACTTTTAAAATAAAAGATTGTATCTCAAATTCACTCAATATTGTGTGGGTTTCTATCCAAATATATCTAAAGAAAGAAAAGCACAATCATAATTATTCAATTGTTTTATTCAATTCAATTTTATTTAAAATTGATAGTTCAAGGTCTTCAGAGGGCAGTTAATGTAATAAGAATACGAGGTCAAACACCATTGTTTAAATAACACATACATATATTAAAGTAAGTATGTAAGTAAGTAAGTAAGTAATATTTATTTATATAGCGCTTTTCGAGACCAGGGTCACAAAGCGCTTAAACAATCAAAACAATACTCGAGAAGTATTTCGAGAAATTCAAGGAAAAGCCTGAACAAATAGAAACGTCTTAAGATGTTTCTTAAAGGAGTCAGTAGACTCCATCAAGCGCAAAGAGAGAGGAAGATCGTTCCAAAGCTTAGGAGCAACAGCCTGAAAAGATTTCTCTCCTCTGGTCCTGAGCCGTGTGCGTGGAACCATAAGTAGATTCTGATCCACAGACCTCAGAGCCCGAGCTGGGGTGTAAGGCTGGATCAGATCAGTGATGTAAGGAGGAGCCTGATCATGAATAGCTCTGAAAGTAAGAACCAGAATTTTAAAGTTGATCCTGAAAGAAACTGGAAGCCAGTGAAGAGTTTTAAGGACCGGAGAAATGTGAGTTCTTCTACAAGAGCGGGTCAGAATTCTCGCTGCAGAGTTTTGAATCAACTGCAGACGAGACAGCTCCTTCTTGTTAAGACATGAAAACAAACGGTTACAATAGTCCAGACGAGAAGAAAAAAACGCATGGATTACAAGCTCCAGATCATGTTCCGACAACATTTTCCTAAGTTTAGAGATTTTTCTCAGTTGAAGGAAACAGTTTCTGGTCAGTTTTCTGCAGTGTTGAACAAGAGACATGTCTTTATCAAATACAACACCCAGGTTTCTCAGGCTCAGTTTGACAGACTGACCTAAGTCACCCAAGTACTGACTCAACCCTGGAACCTTATCATCAGGAGCAATCACCAGAGTTTCAGTTTTGTCCACATTTAGCTGTAGAGTGTTTTCACTCAGCCATTGTTTGATTTCTAGCAAACAATTGACTAAGCTGTTCAGCCAATGGGGCTCAGTTGGATCAAAAGAGCAGTAGAGCTGGATGTCATCAGCAAAAATGTGATAAGAAACATCTGGAAATCTCTGAATGATTTCACCGTACAAGTACAGCAAAAACAATAAAGGACCCAGAACAGAATCTTGAGGGACTCCACACAACAGATCTGCCGATTCAGACCTCATTTGATTGGCAGATACACTAAAACTGCGCCCAGAAAGGTAAGATGAGAATCATTCTAACACAGACCCAGACAGTCCCACTTCATCCCTCAGTCTTCTCAGCAGGATCTGGTGATCAACTGTGTCAAAGGCTGAGGACAGATCCAAGAGAACCAGAACAGTGAATTTACCAGAGTCAGCCGACATCATGATGTCACTGGACACTTCAATAAAGCTGTCTCCGTAGAGTGATGTTTACGGAAGCCAGACTGAAACTTCTCATGGATGTCGCTCTGATCCAGGAACAAAGACAGCTGCTCAGACACCACCTTCTCCAAGATCTTGGACAAGAAAGGGAGCTTAGAAATAGGCCTGAATATTTCTGCCAACATAAAATGCTTTATGTTGGCAGAAATATGTTCAGCTGTAGAGCTTGAAGTGTGACCAAATCATAAATGAGCAGTTATTTCCAAAATACTGTGTAAATTCATAGATTAGATAACTATTCAAACCTGTACACAGTATTGTTGGAAAGTAACATACACCAACAGATCAGCAAAACCCTAGGTGGACAACCAAGTACTACTCTTGGGATGCTGTTTTATTCAACAAAAAAAGGTTTCTGTCTCTATTCTTTAGTAGGGATGCAAGATCACTGCTTACCAATTTGCTCACATAGTATTTGGTCAATATACAGCGGTTCATGGTAAATCTGTGATATTTTTTTTAAATTTCTCCTGAGGATCATCATATTGAAGTGGTAGTATAAAATGGGTTAGGGCTTGACAATGACCTAAACTTCAAATAAAAAGTTAATGCTCAACAGTGTGTGGAAATAAATCAGTATATGCCATTTACACGGAATAAACTAGAGATGCAGTTGGGAATGTAGCACATTGGCATTCATAATAAACCACACTATGCTATCTAATGGATGTGGGAGGATGTTTACGATGAAGATTGTCAGGGTTGTCTTCTTCGCTCCGCAGTGTGCAATAAAACTTCTTTATAGGCTACCGTGTAAAAAGTGATTCCAGCAGATGCTCAAAGAGCCCTCATTTTGACTGTTAATGAGCTCAAGGTGCAAACCCATCAAATAAATTAACATTCGTCAACAACAGAGCAAAAGTTTGCATTTCACCGGCGACCAGATGGAGCCAAATGGAACCATTAACAAGGTCAATAAATGTTAAGTCTCATCTGTATTATGCAAATTCACCTCAGAGATCGTCGAATCTTAAAATGAGCACACCAAACTATGTCCACTAAATGCCTCAGATGTGATGTCCCTGAGCAGGACAATTAACCTCCAACTGCTCCACTGAAATCTAACTGGAAAAGGTTGTCTTGCGTTTCTAAAAAACTCTTTGCCTCAGGGCAGTGCAGAAAATAACAATGTGCTTCTAGGCAGTTTTTTCTATGGTGTAGATGAGGTAACACCTTTTTGATAACCTTTCTTTATTAGATTTGAGTGTGAGAAAAAATCTTAATTAGTCCTTGTTTTACCCTCATCGGTACAGTCAAATCGTTTCCCTAAGGCAAGATTTGATCTTTTTATTATTTTCCTTTACTGTTTTGGTTCAATAGATTTGTTCAAATCAAATTCAAGTTCATGTCACTTCAATAAATTAGTAAAGTCATTAATTTGTTTTTTTAAATGTCTTTTGTTTTGTGTTTTATAGAAAAATAATTTCTTTCAATTTACAGTATTTCTTCTTTAGATACAATATTGTAGGGTTTTGTTCTGATGAACCGACTCCACCCCAGTCTCGATACGTGGTGGTGGTGAAGAAGGACACAGACACAGGGATGAGTTTAAGAGAAAATAACGAAATGGAGGACCTTTATAGTATGAATATTTAGGTAAACACCTCTAGTCATTTTTGTGTGCCTGTGTAATTGGTCAGTGATTCCAAACACTTGACTTCTAAGATGGCCGTGCCACGTGTTGGTCGTGGAAAGTTACCAGAGTTTGATCTTCTACAGAGAATCTGTTTATCAGTTGAATTACGCAGGTGTCTGTCCTTGGTACCAGAGACAATCTGGAACCTTTGAGAGATTGTTTTTAATCTCTCAGTGCGAGTGTCGACGTGACATGAGAAATTGCTAAGCTTGTGGATTCTAAAGAAAGGCAATTATTTATTAAATATGAATTATATTAAGATTATCAGTTAATCAAGTGATTATTTGAAATGTGTGTTAAATCTAGATTGTCGATTACAGTAAAGTTGTCTTATCCTTACAATATATACCCAATAAAAATGTTTTCCTAATAATGTAGACTGATGCTTTCCAATCATTTAGTCTTATTTTGTGAACTATTTGGGTTTGATGGATTTTGAGATAATTGCAGCATAAAGCAACTCTTTATTTTCTATGTACACACATACAAAAGTCTTCAAATAAAGTTCTTTGGTTTTAGAACCTTAGCAGTAATAGGACTTCAATTTTTACTGGATTGGTAAAGCTGATCATAGAGGACAAATACATTAAATATCAGGCCATTAATAGATCCAAAATTGAAATTTTAAATAGTTAACAATGAGATAAAACAATAAAAATGTCATCACAAACCAGTACACAATGGACACACTTTCTCTCCCGCTTGACCTGGTTACACCCAGTTGAAATGATGGGCCTCTTTTCTCTGGCTGCTAACCCCATGTCATAACCTTGATTCAGGATAAACAGTAGTAAGAAGAAAGACAAGACATGATAAACAAGGACAACATAAAAGGAGCAATACAGTAACAAAACAACATTGACGTCGTTCTACGTAAATCTCATGTGTAAAAACATGTCAAATGAAAAAAATGAGACTAAAATGAGTAATTTAAACTTTAATGAGCGAGTCTTGGGAACAGCAACTTATATCAGAAGTTTTCGGTCTGAGCCTTTTAAATGTCCATGTCGGCAAAAGAGAGAACACAAAGTTGTATCTTCGCACCACACCTGCCACTATAGCTGATACATCCTTGTTGGAAGTTTTTCTTTTCTTTTTTTCTTTTATTATGAACAGGTGTGTCGTCTGTTGTGCTGTGAAGCTGCTGAGGGAAGCAATGGTGTGCATCTCTGACGGGTGAGGGTCTCAGATAGTGGCGGGCACTGAAGTCTGCAGTCTGGTGTGGGCGACAAAAAGCAAACCCTTCTCTGTTGACTGCAGAGTCAGAAGGATTTGTAGGTGAGGAGGAGGATTTTGTAAATAATCTGAGACTTGACTTAGAGCCAGTGGGAGTGTGGGTGATGCACTGCCAGAATTCCATACATGTGAGAGCCCCTGCAGCTGAGTTGTGGAATGACAGAATTAGATACCAGTGCAACAAATCCGGGCAAAAGGACACAGAAGTGTGGATAAAGGTCTCATCTTGAGAGGACCTGAAGTGAAAACTGGTGTCTTGAGATATTTCTGAGCAGAATGAAGGTTTATAATGCATTTAACGAGAGGTCAGAGTCTCAGCTATCCACAACCAGCAGAAATGCAAAGTTTCTTTATTCATAGGCAAATATTTTACTTATTTGTCAGTAGTTGTGTAAGACGAACGACAAAAATTGTCCAAAACACATCGAAAATATACAATAATTTAAGAAAAAAAGCTTCTTCATTTCTTGTTTTGAAATTGTAACTAAGCATATACAACTGTTTTTTTCAATCTGATGTGTATATACACTTCCATCACACCATTAACAAAAACCAAAGGACAAAACCATTTCACTTTCTCTAGACACAGTTGCTTCTCTGTATTGTTTCTATTCATCATGTCCTACAACTTTTATTTCGAAAGACAAAATGGTTTTAAAGTGATAGTTCACTCGAAACTTAAACTTCACCCATTATCTACTCTCCCTCATGACGACTAAGGGTTAGAATCAATGTTCCCTCCAATTTTTTTTTAACGTCTGAGCAAACACAGCATCTCCCTGAGCGGTCCCTTGTACCACTGTGAGCAACATCAGACGTAATGTCATCAGGCCAGGATCGCATCCATTCAATATTAACTTGGGATAATTATTGATTTATATCATAAAACATTCAGCTTTGACAATTTATATTATGCTTCCTAGCTACAATATTTTGATTGAATTTTTCTCAATTTTTCTACAATTATTTAATTTCTCTAAATTCTACATTTAAATGATATGATATTTTGTGGAATAGTCCACATCTTCAAGTAGAGATCAATGTCAGTCCATGATTGTTACCCATGGAAAGTTTTGATTTATCATAATCTTAAATTTGCCTTTTAAATTATCTAAAACCTATAAACTGGGTAATAATCTAAATAATTCAATGAATAAAATAATGAATTAGAAAAAATTGAATACATTAATGAAAACACATTTGCATTTTAAACAGTACAGCCCATAGCAAAGCAAAATTGAAGATGAGGTGGTTTTCTCATTCTTCTCAAATGTCGCTCCTGAGAATTAAGTCTCACAGTGAGTACTGTGTAAGTTCTCTAAATTATCTCAAATGTGTCTCTTTTCCTGATCTCAACAGAGAGAAAAATGAGACATGCTGTGCCACCTTCGAATATTTCTCAATTTGATCTTAGTTATATCTCAGTGAGAAACACTGTCTCACTGCTCATGGTTTGAGTTCTCAGATCTCTTACAGTTATCTCTTTTCCAACGGATCAGCAAAACGAAAAATTAGAGGAGTGCCAGCTCTCATATTAATCTCAATATAAGCTCAAGAAAGCCTTTGTTAACAAATGTGGGGCCAGAGCAGGCCTGTTTATTATTTTCATATTAAAATAAGATAACATTGACACTTTTGGCCATAATGTTTCAATAAAAGGTCACTTTCCCATTAAATACACTGTTTTAAACGAGTTTAAGTAACTCTAATTAAAATATTAGTATGCAACATGTGGCTATCATTGTGATGGGTCAAAAAGAGTATTTTTTAGGTGTTTAAATGTATATATTAAAATCTGGCAATAAACTAGCTGACTTACTAATAGACGTCTTATGCTGTGTCTTAACTATTCTAACTGCACTGCTTAACAGTACACCGTAAGACACCGTAGTGCACCTGCTTGAGCAGTGTACACATTTCGATGGGTAGTACTGTCTCAAATCAAACACTGCCGCTATGCACTTACCAAAAATGACTCAAAAGCCTATTTCTTCTACTACTTTTTCACGCTGATTGCAACCAGCCATTGGAACCCTATAATGGAAACTTGACAGTGATTTTCACCAATCGAGACAAGTTAGTAGGTTGTGTTTCATTTTGTTATTACAATTGTGTTTTTTGTGGTAAAATTAGCATTTTCTCAAGACATTTACACCAGTATTTGCTCCTAAAATGTGTCGTCAGTGACATAGCTTCCATTTAGTGTCATCTATGTCACTAAGATGGCGGCTGTTAATGGTGAAGAGTCCATTGATCCACAGTCAATTTATTGGTCGTTTCAGTGTGCATAGCGCACTACATTTTCGCACACTGCTAATTGTGAACACACTTGTGTACTCAAATTATTAAGTGTCAATGCTGATGTACGGGATGTGGGACACACCATTAGTCTTCTTTGGGAAGTAGCTCTTGGATTATGATGGATCGGGACTACGTCCAGCAAACCCAGCCAAGGCACATTATTACCTTCACCTACCCTTGATCTTTGTATTCACAGACCTTGAACCTCCAAGACAAAAACTGGTCTGAGATTTAGTCACTTGAAAAATCGAAGAGTGAAAGAAGATGAAGGTGCTCAAGTACGCCCTAATATTCAGGACCATTTATTGTTAAAAGCAGGCACACTCATAAATGCATACGTGTATATATATATATTTTGTATATCGAGCGGAGGACAGGGCTGCCTCTGGGTCTTCTATTGACCCAAAAGCCCTCACAACAATAATTGGATGTTTTTCATCTGAGAAGAGAATAGTCTGAAATTGGTATAATTACAGTTCCATGTTCACATTTGTCTTATTTTCCCAATTTAAAGAGCTCGTTAAAGAAAGCCTTTGGTCGACAGCTCCCACCATTGTAGCAAATCTATATTGGTTGTCCGGGTGGATAAAGCGTAATGAAACTCCATACACTCTCTCTTACATGAGTAAATGGGAAATTAAGCATTGCAGACAGCTTCCCATTTAGCCTAATTAAAGTTTTAATTGCTTGATGTCAGTTGTGGTGTTGCTTGCAAAAGCGTGCACACACACTATTTGGCATATCACAATTGAGAAAGAGCAGGGAGACATAAATGACAGCAACACATCACAGCTCCTTTGAGTGTTTGACTCATCTTCACTGCATTTTGTGACAAACTGAATATTGATGCTACACAGTGACTCATCTGCAAAGTAGACTTGTAGATGCTGTTTAATTTATTTATGTTTCTTATAAATTAGTGTTACATTCGTGAGTCAGTCTCATGTGAGATTTTTATTGGTTTCTGGTTCCCTTCAATAAATGGACTCACACTTCCTGCTCATTATTTACATTATGTTAAACACCATATACAAACAAAATCATAATTATAATTGATATAATTAATTAAGTTTTAAAGGACAACTAATGTGGTGATATAAATCTTAAATTGACTTTGAAACTCTATTTGTAACGATTTAGCTAGCAAAGGTGACCCAGAAAGAAGGATAAGTCAACAGACGGTGGTTCACAAAGGAAAGTTTAATAATCCACGAAACACAAAGTAACAAACAAAACATCCAAAAGATGGCGTCAAAGTTCAGAATCCCGAGCTGTGTCTCAAATCGCATACTTGCTTACGTAAACTAAGTATTTTTAGTCCATAACTCAATTCTTAGTATGCGAAATGTAGTGCGCCATGCAGCCCACTGAAGTGAGTTTGTTTTTCTGGAAATTATATCTTGTTTAACCCAACCACACCCACTCTGCTGTGATTGGTCAAGCATTTAGGTTTGTCACCGCATATCATCAATCCAGAAGGTCTCCACCTCCAACTGGCTCATTTTATAAACAAAGCGGGCGTGATAACAGCTGGCTGGATGAGGAGAAAAATACCAGTATTACATCATTATTGGCTTCACTCCTGTAACCTCTCGTTTGCCGAGATTTCAGACAGGGGATGAATTAAAGTAACAATCTTAAAACATCGTCATGATGAGGGACTTCTCTGAGATTTGAAACATGTTATTAAGTCAGGAGAGTTGGCTTTTCACATAACTTGTGACTGACTTTAATAATGAATTATAAAATATTATAAAAAATGTGTGAGACTGCAACTGGGAAAATTCATTGAGTTCAGCAGTGTCCGGTGCCTCTTAAATCCTCCCTTGCCTGTATGTAGAACAAGAATTTAAGAGGTTGTGTATGGATGTAGAACATGGAGAAGATGGAGCTCACTCTATTGATTTTTCTGTATTCATGTTACATGGCTGGGTTGTATCTAATTGCTGAAACGCCAATCTAATTAAAGCCAGGTGTTAGGATTCAGCTCACTAGTCTTCCCTCTCCCTCGTTGGCAGGTTGGAAATGTGGTTCAACACCAAGACCTGACAGTGGCTTTTTCCATTTTCTCTCATCCCCTTTCCGATGGGACACGTTGTGTGGCTGTAATTGAATGTTTTTTTTTTCTTTTGTCGACGCTGGTTGCCCTCTGGAAGAACTTACCTCCTTTACATATGTCTGACCTGATATCATTTACATTAAAGTATCCTAGACTTCAAAGGGTTTTGTTATCTCAACGTCAATGCTGGACTGCCAAGTCTAGAGTAACCTTTCTGCCTTAGGTATATCCACACAATGTGCATTATTATTAAGGGGATTGTTTATTGTCAAATATTTAGGCTTTTACTGGTTTACCAGGCAGTTTTTCTGTGCTTTGGTACAAACAACAAATTCATACAATTCATGGTCATCTTGAAATTGTCTTTCCTCTACCACTGTTTTCAGAATTTGGCTGCAATTTTTTTAAGAGTTCAACTTGAGTCCATCTTCAAGCCATCCCTGAGTCAATGCAGCTTTTAGTTACCTTTAACTTTAGATAGCAGAATTTTGACAGCAATTAATATTTTAATTCTTACCAAATTATTGGCACCGATCAGAGCCAGTAAATCTCTTTTTGGTCTATTTTACCAATATATTGTAATATTTCTACAATATATGATGTGTTATCTGACATTTCTCATGAAACAATTCATTAATTCATAAAAAATGAATATACTACATGTTGTGCAGTCATTTATATGTGTATCACCCTTTTTTTCTAATAGAGTAAGTGTTACAGAGACACGCAGAATATGCGTGGAAGGTCCCGGGTGTCACTCTGTCACGCTGAGTGTGCGGAGTGAGGCTGAAGTGGGTGATATTGGAAGAGGAAATAGAGTTTCTGTATCAGATACAGATGATAGAGATGATGGAGGGAACTGCCGGCGCACAACAGGTTCAGCTGCCTCCGGCATGATCTGGACTGCACTCTGTCCCACATTCACATAACAGACAGTGCACAGGTTCTGAGCAATATTGTGGAACAGGCACTTCATTGAGCTTCAGTAGGATGTAATAAATGAACAGAAGAAGGGAATACCAGGCAGTGAAACACGTTCTTTTTCCGTAAGCCACCAGGGCAAGCTAAGGGGCAGGAAAGTCATGTACTATGAATTCCTACAAAAAAACAAGTGTACACTCAAATCCAAAAAATGGTGCAAGCATAAAAAAAATTCAGATCTATTAATCTGTGTGTGTGCACAAATCCAAACACATTTTTCAACATAAATCCCAATCAACATGGAATTAAGCGCATGTGTTTATCCCTTTCTACGCCTTCATTTTAAATAAAAATCTTTAATTGTTTTTAAATGAACAAAAACCTTGGATTCTCTTATGAGATCAGAAAAAAAGGCAGATTTCAACCAGATTTAGAGTTCCTTATTGTTAGTTTTGGACATGAATCACACACTGGGCACACTCACATAAGTGTAGTGTCTTTGGTGAATATGTTTCTATATTATCCTGGGGTTTTAACATTAATACTCTGAGGAATCAGAGAATGAAGTTTGACAAGCAAACAAATTCAAATCAGTCCAAACATTAAAGAGTGATGTCAATAAGAAAGAAATTAGGCTGGAAGATCGTACAGAGGCCGCCATCTACTGGACTCTGAAAATAATGACACTGCTTCATGAAGCTCCATCAGACCATCACTACTGTTCAGCTACAATGTGACATAACTGACATATGGGTGAGTCCCTCTCAGGGTCTATTGGCCAAGTCCTGAGCGTTCTGGAAAATGACGGTTGCAAGTAGCTTTTTTCAGAACATTTTTGGGTGCTATTTTAATTTCATCGACTTGTGTCTGCGACTCTAGTAATAGCGATCAGATGCACATCATTGTATTATATTATCAAAAAACAACCCTAAAATTCGTACAGATTTTTTTTCTTCAGATTTTTACGAAATAGCTTATAAAAATGGGTAGTGAAAAAATTATTTGTATTCCGTTAGATTGAATAAAAACTTGTTGCTAGTGCCACCAGATAATAGCAAAGGAATACCAAGCTTATGGAATGCCAAGTGTGGATTTATTCCATATCCTTGAAATCACATGTCAAAAACATACACTAGTTCACTAGTGAGTTCCAAAAACGCTGACATGTTAACTAGTTATACCTAATTTACCCTAATTAATTAAGCTTACAGTTTTACATTATTAGTAGACTAGTGAAGGTTAAAAAATGTACTAGTGGACTAATAAAGGCCGAAACACTCACTAGTCAACTAGTTCAAGCCCTTACTAGTAAACTAGTTTGATCCAATATGTTTACTAGTGACATTAATGCAGTTGCTAGTTCACTGGTAAACTTTTTACTGCAGCACTAGTAAACTAGTGGGCCTGAAAGTGTTTACTAGTAAACTAGTGAAAGACATAATGCAAACAAGTTAACTAGTTACAAAATAAAAACCCATTAGAAGAGCATGAACTGAGGATCACTAGTAAACATGTTGCCTCATCAAATGCAGCATTTTTAAATGATAGGGAAATTTAGTGTATACATGTAAACAAGTAAAGAAAACAGAACTCTCTAGTTAACTACATACGGTACATTGTGACTATTACATGTATACTGTACATGTAAGACTTTTAAATTGTACATGTCAACTAGTGAGAGCCACCGTTTATGATTTTTAGAAATTGAGTGTTTTAACCTCCACTAGTTCACTAGTAACACAAAACCTAATCCACTAGTTAACTAGTCAGGATTTTTAATTTTACTCGTTAACTAGTGAGCAAATTATTGTAGCTAACTAGTTAACTAGCATGTGTTTTTGACATGTAACACGATGTGAAATCAATCCTCCATTAAGAGGATATTTCTGTCACGCAATTTGACCAATTCTCACATTTCACTCCACACTTGGAGTTTCTCACGCTTACATTTAACCATTGAATAATATATATTTATATCTTTATTTTTTCATTAGAATAAACTTTGGTCATTTTTGCGTATACCTAGCCAATCACTGAAGCCACCACGCCATATTAACCTTTCAGAAGCAAGATAAGGCGGTATATCCATCAGTTCAGCATCTCTACTCATGCAGGTAAAAGCAACAGAAAGTGATTAAGTCATCTCAACTTCACAAAAACATCATACTTCTGTCTATCTATCAGTGATTCAGGTTTTTCTTGTCATGAGCCGACTATAATTTGATTGTATATATATGCTCTGATGACAAACTTTACCTTCTACGTCAGGGTTCCCCAACTACCGGGCCGTGGCCCCGTACTAGTCCCTGGATCATTAGCTAACCGGCCGCAGAGGAAGGATAAAACATTTGCATAATTTCTTATTTTTTTTAATTACCCGAGTCACAATATTTTATTTTGAAAAGTTACCGGATTCTCTTCTCTAAACATGCCATGCACTTTATACTCATTTCATGGTGCATCAGTATTTTACCTGTATCATTTTATTTTTAAGTTTTGTTTACACGTTACCATAGCGACCAGAGAGCACGATAAATACAACAGGGGCAGAGTCGATGTTACTTTCTGTGTCGTTAGGTGATCATCTCGGGTTGCATGATTGGCTGAATGTTTAATCAAGAAGCTTGGTAATCTTTTGGTTTTGTACACATTTTATATTGAATCCAAAAGGCTAAAAGTTTTCAGGTATTTGAATTAGAAATTAAACAACATTTTAACAAGTAAATAATGTTTTAACACTGAAAATTCAAACATTCGATATTCTGATGGCACTGATCCACCTCTGTGTTATCTTCATATTGCTTCCTTTGCATATACCGAGAGCCATCTTAACTCTCGCTCAACACTACGACTTCTTAAGACATGTTCCAGTTCCACAGCTTTTATTACATTGACAAAGTGAGAAACTAAAATAAATACAAAGAAATGCATGTATGTCTCAAGCTAACGTCACCCACAAACATATCCGATGATAGCGATAGTGTAATGCTAACCGCACACAAATAACCATTTACTGGACCTGCTGATGAAAGAAACTTAATTCTACTATGAAACTATGGACACAAAGGATTAATAAACATTTATACATACCCATGATGCTGTACGTAGGCATGAAACAAAGTTTTGGGAACCTCACTGCATGTAAAAAAAAAATGGAAAAGAACTTCTAGATAAAGCTGCACGCACGTAAGGGTCACAGCGAGGGACAGCTCTTAGAGTGAACATTCTCAAACACCCTCACAACCTAACACTTGACAAACATGAACATGACAACCTCCATAGAAGAGAACGCTTCACTTGAAGTGACCATTAAGCTGATTTTGTTTTTCTGGTTGCACTGTGGCCTAGAATAGCCAGAAAACCTCTCCATGGCCATGTCCTGCATTGTGTGACTTTCCTTCAATAGAATATATGGAGACGTTTTATCCTTAGGTAAGAGTGGGTGTGAGATTGTCTGTGTATTTCTATGTGTGCCCTTGGTAGACAAATGACCTCTCAAGGATGCATCTCAGCGTTTGATGCAAGTTTTCGCTCCATATCTTTCTAACCCTTTAGCCATTGGGAAAAGTGTAAGACATTGGATGGATGTTCCACCACGTGAACACGTGTCGGCCACTTTGAGAAAAAAGATGAATTGTCAATACAGTACAGTAGAATAAATATATAAAAATATCAATGTTACCATCATTAATCTGGGGCTCCAGCAGAGATGAGATGAATATTTTTAAACGTCTTATATTCCCAGCCATATTTATTTCACATACAATAGTCTGTGAGTTATTATGAATAAGAGTTTCAATTGTATCAGCAATACAAACCGACTTTGAAAGTGCTGTGTGGAGCACCACTGTGTCAAATTTACACCCCCGCGCAGGGCTGGCAAACTCATCACCCTAATACAGCAAGTGCTCTGGTTGAAAAGTGGAGGAGTTTCTTTTTTTTTTTTTTTTCCTGTCTCCACGTCAGACACATTCAGAATATTAGCACGTACGAGAGCTGCAAGCCTCATAAATCATCGGAGGCCTACAGGACAAAGGAGTCTGCGTGGCACTCAGGTCCAGCAGATGCTAAAGGCTTCGACTTTAGCAGCGATAAGAGCTTCCATTCAGAGAGCAGGGTTGTGGGAAGTAGATTATCAGAACAAGCTAGGTCAGAGGATGGGAGTATAATTAATACTGTATAGGTTGAACCTATGACAGGCTTCTGCTGCTACACATTGCTGATCGGATCTGATTAAACTGGGAAGGACGAAAGAGAAAACGTGGTGCAAAGTGGATGAGTATGGCGGGGGGTTCGTGCAGCTGACCCTCTATGAAGCAGGGAAATGCTCCTCTTTCACTTTTCAGGGCTCGTCTCTTCTTATTAGAAAGCTAATGCAACTGTCTGTTCTAATACTGGAGAGCAGCTTTTATTCTTTTCTTCTTCTTCCCCGCAACCTTTTTCTATTCCGTTCAGCACTAATCTGTCCAGTGGCAGCGGATGATAAGACAGGGCACGTACGCCTACTCCCGCTGCTTCTGCAAGCTTTGTCTAGGCTCAAGCTGTACATTCATTTGTTTCTACAAGTTTCATTGAGATTTGATGAGAAAAAAAAACTTTTCCAGGTGGATTTTTCTGTTCTTTAGAGGTTTTCTGTTGATATTGGCCTCTAAAACCTGAAAGAAAACTCAGCTGGCTTTGTTTTAAGCTCTAAAAAGCCCTGGTTTTAAAGGTTGTTTGAAGTGCACAAAGTGTTGGAGCTTATTGAGGTATTGTTCTTGGACAGAGGGAATGAATTTGTGAGCAAATCAAATCTTCAAGCTTAACTTTTACCGGCATTTTCATTGTTAAGATCAAACATGTCTTACTGGACCGTGAATGCAAACTAAAAACCCTCAGGCCCAAACCAAGAGGAATCAAAAGTACTCGTGAGAAGTGCAGATACTAAAACGAATGCTACTGCATTTAAAGCCCAAGATAATTTTTCACATGGGAACAAAGGATTTGGATAAAAAGAAGCCCTTTTCCTATATTTAAACATTTATTTTAGTAGTAGTGAAATGAGTAATAGTTTCTTAGAATTGCTAAAAACCCATTTAATCACGTAGGTGATTGAGATTGTGATATAAGTCATAAAATAACATAATAAACCAGAAAATAGCATTGCATCATCACTCCTGCATATCTAAGATTAAGACCATAAAGATACGTATCAACTGATGCTGTATCATGAGGCCTCATCAACACATCACTAGTATAAACAAATAGAATACTATTAAATTGATTCTGAAGGATAAATACTTTCAAAATCCCTGCTATATCCGTGCTATATTCTCTTTCTGGCCCTGGTTATTCATTGTGCGGCATAGTTGTGAATGAGTTTTTTTTATTAGGAAACCGGAAAGGAAAGCATCACAATGATCTATTCTAAAAGTGATAGAATCACAGATATGTGTCTCTGCGTTAGTTTCAGAGAGAAGCAATGTAATGTGCTTAATGTGAGGCTGGGAACTTAAGATGACTGACAATATTGCACCAAGAATTGTTTATTAAGACTTGGTGAAAGTATTTTAAAAGTAGTTAATTTGGGACTCAGGGCTGATAATTCAAACCTTTGTTTTCTCCGACGGAAGGTTCTGCCTTTCAGTCCAGAATGCAGTTAAAGGTTATCTTGGGTGCAGTGGTCAGCAGGTCACACTGAGAGATAAAGCTGTTTGTCACAACGCAGGTTGTAAGCCTATCGAGTTGGGCCCTGAATTGATCCCTGGAGAACCCCACATTCTGGGTGATAGGTGTCAGGTGAGAACATTACCCCCGGATTCAAACCAGTCAAGAGAAGCACCAGAGAGACCAACAAGGTAATGGGGTCTGTAAAAAATAATCTGGCGGTCAACCATGTCAGGTGCTGCACTCAGATATACAAATTGGCAGTGTCTCACAAATCTCATTTATCATCATTCTTTATACCTGTGATTGATAATGATGGTCTGAAGAGGCTTCATGAGCAATGTCATTATTTTCAGAGTTCATTAGATGGTGGTCTCTGCACAATTTTTCTTCCTTCCTTTGAGGATGGACTACTACTTCTGGAGTGAATTTCCTTTTTATGGTCAATATAACACTATCTCAAAAGTGGTACAATTTTTATTTATTCATACATTTAACAATACAGAACATATATTTGGGAAACACCATCTAATAAAATATAACATGTAATTACCCACCAAGGCATTTTAAACGGTAACATGAGACTTCGAGGAAACTGACCATGGTACATACAGAGCCATGGCCCATCCCTACCTTGGCCTCTTCCATCACGTCTACTTCATGAGGTTGCCTGTGTACTGTCCACAGCTTAAACAGGATTGGCGTGTGGAAGATTGTCACCCCTATTATGTTGACTCTGTGCAAGAACGCTGCTTCTAGGGTACAGATTGGAATGTTTAGAAGACACCTATAGGAGAGGTAAAATTGGGCGGTTAAAAAAACATTGTTTGGTGGTTGTTTTCACCAACAAGACAAGTGACAGTGAGCATCAACCTAAATCGGTAGCTGCTCAAAGCTCTTCTATTGCTCAGGAGACAAATTGGAGATTCTCATCTCAGCCTCATTTGAGTTTCCATTTTGTCTAAAATGTTTCTCCTAAAATTCACTAGGATAAATAAGTGAGACAGAATAATAAGAAGGAGTCATAACTAAGACTTAAGAGAGATACCTTGCTAATCTAAATTCAGTGTTTTAAATTGGCTCCTTCATTTCTCATTTGGAAAAGAAAATGAGCAACACTGGAGATACAATGGAGCAATATGTGAGTCTCTCACACTCACACTGTCAATTCTAAATCTCCCACCAGACTGGATTCTTCATTCTAAACAACATGGATCATCCACTTCATAACATCTTAAATGGACCAAAGAAACCACGGTGGTGATTGCTCCTTTGTTTTCACTGCATGACAGTTTTCTAATTCTACAGCAAATGGCAGATGAGCTGATAGACAAATTAATAACGAAATCTGGATCTTAATATTTATTAAAATTCAATACAGCAGTACTCAATTTTCAAGTACAATGACTGTTTATTTGGAGTATTTCAACCAGCTGTAATAACATAACAATAACATTAACGTTAAAAACAAAGTTAAAGACAGTTTATAGTATATTCCATTCAAGCATAATCCAGTCAATGTGTACTCACCTCAAGGAATACTTTAATCACTTCAAAAGACCCTTGAATATCATTGCGGTGTCGGGAACATGGATTAAAGAAGACAAAGGCATCGATTTTTTTCCTGGATGGACATAATCTGGAGAAATAAAGGCGGAGGAGAATAGGCCCTATTCATTGACAATATAAATCTATTTATGGACAATATAAGGCTATTCATGGACAATATAAAGCTGTTGATCACTTATATGAATGTGTGAGGATTATGATCTGTGTAAAAATATAGTTGTTATATGTGTTTACAGATTACTCAAGGTCTGTGCAAAATTGTCAGCCTGTTGGTAAACAAAGGCATCTTAATCTGTGTTTCCCCAGTCTGGCCTTGGTGGCCAGTCATCAAAGTTTTCCTGGGAAGATACGTCGATCAGACCACTTGGTGACCTTGTGACATACCAGGCTACAAGAGGAGACTGTTTGTTGTAACATTTTATGACAAAATGACATGAGTAAAATAAATTGTTAAAATAAATTGTTAAATCAAACTGCAAAAAGAAAATGAAAAGAATATGATGAAGATTTCATTCTGAGGGTAATGGGGGCGGGACTAGATGAGCTTTTTGCTTTTCCCGCTTACACTTCGGACATGTGTATTGTATTATTTGAACTAAGATGAAGTGTGATAATGATTTAAAGTGACATGCCCAAATAAACAAATACTACTACTACTACTCTATGCCAACGTGAGATGGGTAAATATCTTCAATTCACAAAACAACCCTGGAGTTACAGCAAAAAACAGCCTTGCAGCCAATTAGAGTGAATGGTGACCATGGATAAAACGTAAAAAAAAGAACACAAAATGTCTGCATCCTAATCTCTGAGGTGTAGTTCAACTGTCCCTGAACCGTGACATTACAATTTAACAGCAGAAGACACCATTTACACCATGTTTTGGCCTAAATGTGATTTGTAACTTCTGAGGTAGCATGTTAACATGGTGTTTATGTATTGTGAGACTTCGTATATATCTGAATGGATGCACGTGTTAAATCCCACGACTAGCTGCAAGGTTGTTTATCCTGCAGAGCCTCCAGGATTGTTTTGTTTATTGAAGATCTTCACCTATATTCACATCAGCATAGAGGTGAGTACACAATGAGTGGATTATGCTTTAACGATGAAATATCGCTTTAAAGACAGAAAAAGTAATTCTAACAATTTAATTATAGAATCAAACTATAAATGCGCCTTTTTTCAGTAAACTTGTGTTTTCAAAACAGTAACAGTGTCAATAGTAAAAATATTTTGAGCTGTGTCAGGACAGCTTTACAGTACACACAACATTTAAAAACTTAAGTGTTTAAGGCCAACATCATAGAATTTACAGTGTTGTGGATCCATGCAGATTTTGTTTATAAAGGCTTTTTTGACCTTACTCTTCTCAACTGATGTCCAACCATCCATTGCACTACAGTGCATGATCTAAGCTGCAAGAATAAAATAAATAAAATAAATTACAAATTGTATTTAAAAATAATGTTATTATACTGATATTACAAATTCACGTTGTATCACTATGGTTTACACAAGGAAATTCAGTAAAATTGTAAGGACACTGAAACAATGGCAAATTTGGCCAGATATGGTGATGAATTTGAGAGGAGGCAGAAATAAATCTAGAATTAAAACAATATTTGTAATTAATATTTAAAAATCATTTGTGCTTATTTAGTTTGAAAAAGTTGATGGTTGGATGCATATTAAGCAGTATTTGAGGAAGATTACACATGTTTGCTAATTTATATCCCTCTCAAATTGTTACCTGATTAAACAAAAATAAGTAGGAATGTGATACCGGTCAGTTAACTAAAAAACTCATCTTATTACTATCAACAATTACATCACTGATCGGATCCAGCCTTACACACCAGCTCGGGCTCTGAGGTCTGTGGATCAGAATCTACTTATGGTTCCACGCACACGGCTCAGGACCAGAGGAGAGAAATCTTTTCAGGATGTTGCTCCTAAGCTTTGGAACAATCTTCCTCTCTCTTTGCGCTTGATGGATCTACTGACTCCTTTAAGAAACATCTTAAGACGTTTCTATTTGTTCAGGCTTTTCCTTGATTTTCTGGAACTCCTGTGTTGTTCTCAGTATTTTCTTGATCTTTAAAGTATATACTTTTTTGAGTATTGTTTTGATTGTTAAAGCGCTTTGTGACCCTGGTCTGGAAAAGCGCTATATAAATAATTATTACTTACTTACTTACTTACTTATAAAAGATGTGTGGCAGTCTCGGAAACCCATCGAATTTAGGCTGAGAACCAAAATATATGGAAAATTATTTTGGCTATTTTGATATTTAATATGATTCTGTCACCTTCAGTATCATACAACCTCCAACATGGTGAATAAATATTTTCAAACAAAAGGAAAATTAAGTAAGTAAGTAATATTTACCTATTTTACTATTTTATTTTATTTCCAAAATTAGGTCCAAGGGCTCACACACAATTTTAATAATGAATTATCACAAATAAAATTGTTAATTACCAAATGACCAATATACTCACTTAGAATTTTGTTGACTTTTAACTTAATCCAGGACCCATCTGGCACCTTTCCGTGTTTCCCAAATGCAACAGCATTTTGGCACTCCTGTGCAGTAAAGAACTCATCAAAAAGAAGATGGAATAAGCGAAAGCAGTCCTTCTTTGCTCCTGCATGGATTGCAACCAGTGGAGTAGAGGACAAGAGGAGGCCACTTTCTGGATAAAGCTTTTGCTTCGCTGATCTGTTCTTTGGATCCCAAACACCAGCCTGAGGTTGGTTCTGTTCCACTTGGTCCAGAAAACGTTTAAATGCCTCCAAGTGCTCACCACCTGTGACACAAAAGATGTATTAACTTACAGGGACACCGCAGTAATCATAAAGTCAAGAAAACGAAGGAAGCGGTTTAAAAAACAATCCAAAGATTTCATGATGGGCTAATGTTTTTGTTTAGAGCTTTAGCACCTAATAACTGTCCAATGTCCAAAGTAACACAATTTAGAAGTACTTGCAAATATCAATATTAAATATAATTACAATTTCATGTTGCAAAAATGAAGACACATGATTATCGCCCACATTATTTGCATTATAACTCAATTTAAAGTGCTTTTGTGAACAGTATCTAATAGCAATTGGGTACCTTAGGAAAACTGTGAGAGAAAAAAGGAATAGTGTTAAGGAACAATTAATTGCACCAGAGAAACAAAATGTACTTACTTATACCACACAGCACATCCTGTAGTTTGGCCTTCTCCTCCACTTTTTTTTGCACCTCTGCCTTGCATGCCCTGCATGGCTTCCATGATCTGTTTTCTATTGATTCAAGCAAACTGAGACATGGTTCTCAATATTCTGGAATTGGATGCTGCTCGATGATTAGAGTATCTGCAGATGAGCTTGAATAAATCTCATGTTCAGACTAGTCTGGATCTGCTCCCCAAGAACAACAGCTGTTTAGTGTGTGTTAGGACTGTACAACATTTTGAGAAAGGTTTATTTGGCTGTTACAGCAGGAGATGGTGGCTGTCTTTGCTGATCCCAATCTGCCAAAACAGGCTGCTGTTGTTTAATGTCTAAATTAATACTATTAATACTAAAAAAAATACTGGATAGGTGGATGCTGGTAATATTTATGCGAAATGTGGCAATGACTGGGAAACTGGAAGATGGTACTGTGGCCAAGAACTTACAGGCTGGTCAGGAAGAGATGACTCGGCACGTGGAGGTTGGTACACTGGCCGGGCAGTCGGAGGCTGGATGACATTGTGGTCCGCAGTATTTGGGTGATCTGAGGTGGACTGAGGTAGTGAGCGACAGCCGGCCGGCAGCTGGGTCGAGAGCAAATGTTTCCGAGTCCAAGACGATAAAAAGTTGAGACCAAGACTGAAGTCGAGTACTACAACATGTTATTTTACCCTCGTAAAACATTTGTCCACATTGCTCCCGTCGTCGGTTTCATAGAATCAAACGTGTGTCCAAACTTTTGAGGTTAGTCTTTGATCCTTTTTTCTTATTATTCTGTGGTTTATAATGTGTCTTCTTCACCGGCAGCTGACTATGTCTACTTATCACCTATTTATGGGATTAGCGCCCCCACAAACAGGGCAGGAGAGATTAAGTACTGACGTTGACAAAGGGACAAACGTGTGATGAAATAAAATATCGAAATTTGCCATCAGTATATCGATTATATATTGTGAAAGAGAGCACAACTATATATCGTGATGAAGACATTTTTTTCTTCACCCATATTAGCAAACTAGCTTCATGGCCACATGTAGTAGGCTTGTTAGCTAGTTCACTATTAGCCACATATGCCGACCAGTTGAATCACCATAAACACACGCCACCAAAGCTTTACTCAAATTGCGTTTCAACAAATATATTTCTTAACTTCTTTTTTGTCCAGCAACGGCTTCTTTCTCCATTCCTCCCACCAGAGCAATTGCATATGTTAATTAAACTTCCGTTAATTTAGTTTTTTTTTTACTCCTTCTATATTTCGATATCATATTATTTCGTTTTCATTAACTATATTAATCTTATAATACCCCAATAATAAAATGATAAGAAAGATAAGTGATTATTATAGTGTTTTCCTTTGTGCATTTATAAAAAAATTGAAATCAGTGTACCTACAAACTTATAAATGTTACAACCATGATTGTTTTCATTATGATTACAATTTAGTGACTTATAATAATGTCATAATTATTCAATTACTGTAAGCATTTTCAGTCTAAACAATATATATAATGTTTATATACTGTATATATATATGTTATTTTTATATTGTCAGCTGCTGTGATTGAATATAATTACATTTACCCTAGTTCTGTAAGTAAATTTTAAGGTGTTGTTACTTATTTTGCCTCTTAATAGTTCCACTCCATTACATTTTAAATACAAATAGAAGTTTTTAACAAAGTCATTATTTAACTTCTTTCCTTTTATTATCAAGTATGACCTTTAGATATATATATATATTTTTTAAACGGGTTAGTTGTTATGTTCTTCTCTCAGCTACATTTCATCAGCTCCATTGGTTTCTGACAATATTCCTCAATATTTTTATGTATTATTATGTACTAAAATTACATTTTTGTTTGAAATGACAGTCTGATAAGATCACATTTTTATGTAGGGTTAACAAAATATTAAGAACAAAGTGACCCTTTAAGTAAATTATCACCTCTCCAACATATTTAATAAAATATTAAAATTGTAATCCTCATGAAGAGTAGAGTTATAGAAGGATTTCTCATATACTGCATTAGTTTTACCCAAGTATGCCTAGTAAATTTGCATGTGAGTTTTAAATATGTTAAATATATTATTCCCTCTTTTCAGCAGGACACACAAGGACTGGAGAACAGAGGTAAATATCCAAAAATGTAAAACAACTAACTAACTAATATCTTTACTCATTGGCAATTTAAGAAATTGCATGTTGTAAAGCTTAACATTTTTATTGACTGCAGCGTTACTTCAAATAAAAGTTAATTTAATGAAACACTGTTACTGAAGTGAGACTTTGAAAACTGACGATGGCTGAAAAGATACTCAAATGCGGACTAGTGCCCAAAATAAAGTTTTTTTTAATCATGATCAGTGTCTTGCTTGATGGGGTATTGCTTGATGGGGTGAGGAAAGTATTCACCAAGTTTTTGGCCAAAATGATAAATGGCATTAGTTATTAGTTATCAAACAAGAAATGTTTTCAACAGTGTGGCCATGTTAGGGGCATCATTCAATAGATCTGATCTGAGAATTATATTAGCACTAGTTGAGATCTCTCCTGAACTTAAAAGGAAACTTAATTGGGATTTAGTGCATTTTATTGCTCCAGAGAAAAAGCTGAGACACAGGAGACATAAACCTTAGTCTCAGTTTGGCGTCACACACATGTCATAGTTGTCTAGGAGAAGTAAATGAAACATTTTTGAGTTGATTTTTGACTTTTCTCTTCCTCAAGGTCTTCATACCTGTAAACCGATTATAATATATTAAGGATGTGCAATGAATCAACTTTACACAAAAAACCATTAGTGCTAAAGTGTTTTTTTTTATTTAATTGAACTTTTAAAGTAAGACAATCCAATCAGTCTTGGCTTGAAAGAGTGCACTGATATGTGGTTAAATGTCTGAGGTGGATATACGAAGGAGAGTTGAGAGGTAATCGTCAGTGACACAGGATGTGCATCAGGATTTGTTGAACTTTATCACTGAAAACGTCTGTGCACACATGAAGTCAGACCGGACTCTGCTGAGCATGTTTCCTCATGTGTGAAAGTAAAACAGACAGTCAGACTGACCTAAAGTGCTCTGACAGACTGCAGGTCAATGAGGTCAAGCTGAACATCATTTGGTGCATCATCCACATTGCATGGTAAATGTGGAAGAAATCATGTATATTTTATTCTCAACTGTTTTGAAATCTTGAACTTGCCTTGAAAACTGTCCATGCAGTGCTTCTAACGGGAGTGAGTACATGTTGAGGTGATCGACTAATGGTGTGGCTTTCTTCAGTGTTGGCTAGTGGTTTACAACGTTGACCTTTATCTGCCTTGAGTGAGGCTGAAACTTTTTCATGAAAGCCTTTACTTCGCTGTACATTTAAAGCAAAACAAAAAAAAAGCCCTTGCATTGCAGTTTGACATAAAGTTCATTCATTAGTGCACTCACATCTAAAGCAAAAGCAAGGTCTGCCATCATGGCTGCATCAAAAAACTGTGGGATGTCATTTCCTTTCTTTATAAAGACGTCTTGAATCACTTCTCTCAGTTCCCATTCTTGTTTAAGCCATTTACCTAGGCTGATCCACTTCACAGCTGTGTGGCAGAATATGTCACAATGTTCAGTCTGTGATTGATTAAATAAAATAACTATTTAACTACAACATCAACTATATGGGTAATTTTCAACACTGACTTACAGAAACTTCCTAGTGTATAGTACAATGTAAAAGCACCAATTTCTATTCAGGGTTATGGTCAGTTTGTCTTGCATTCTCTTCGAAAGTTCAACATTTTCCGCCATCAGCCTTATACAACCATTTGTTGTCACTCAGCGAGCTTGTCCCATTTTAGCCCTTAACTTGTCCAAACAAACTCCCGGTTGTTCTCCCTTTCATTGACTGCATGGCTGCCAGCTCATCCGTGATTTTGATGTGCAATGTTTTGTAAAAAGCTCTTGTCGGTTTTGATGCTCAGGAAAGCATCGGGCTTCCTTTTCCCGCTCATGAGACAAGTTCTTACATTTCTCTCCACGTTTGGTCATGTAGTGGCGACACAAATTGAATTCTTTGAACAGATCCACCTGTGCACCACAAACCAAGCACACAGCTTAACCTTTGATATCTTTATATAAATAGATAGCAGTCCACGAGTTATTGAAAACGTAGCATTCAGAGTTCATATTTCTTTTTTGTGTGGACAAACAAATCAAAGACTAGCCGGACATAACCACTTGTAGCTGTTCACACAAAAAAAACGAAAACGCATAATAAAAGCAACACAGTTGTATTGCGTGCAAACTGTAAAAAAAAAAAAAAGAAAAAAAAAAGGTAAATAAAAGAGGCAGACATCTTTCTCCTTTGGTGCACATCAGAAGAGCAGATGTTGCAGCATTGGTCTCTAGCCACAAATATCTCATCAATGATCTCCCGCCTATTCCTGTAGAGATTGAGGTTTTAGCTCAGTGTGATCAGCCTTTTACAGCTATGCAGTGTGAATGCAGCTCCTGTATTATTATTAACTTTATTCATTTTCATTTTATATATATGTTATATTGCCGCATTCCCTGGGCCTTAGAAACAATATTGCTCCATTAGTTAAAAAAATGGAAAAATAAATATTGATGTGGAATTGCTTCAATAGGGTCTGATCAAACTTGAAAAATGGTGTAATTTCTGCTATTAAGAATGATTAAAATAATGTGATACTGAAAACTGTGTTCACCTTAATCCCTGCAGAAAAGTGAGGGATGATTTTAATCGTTGGAGCCTGCAATCCAAAAACAAAAGATTTACTCTGCTCACAGCATGTTGCAAAGCTCTCAGCATGAATGCTGAGAATTATCAAAATTAGGTGATAAAACATTCTACGATGTGATGCTTAATGTCATGATAACAGAATGCCTTTTGCAGACAAGACGGCTCGTTGGCCACCAGACATATTAAAAAGACAATGTCCCGTGGAGTGGAACATAGCACCGCCATGTCGTTCACATAAAGACACCCTTCGCTAGAGTGATACCTCTGTGTGTCATTTGCCCCTGCTCGGGTCATCTCTTGCCCTGATGCTGTGATTATACTTTGGGGGAGTCATCAGATTTTCTGGTGTTGAGATTAAACCAGTTCATCACAATCCCTCAAGCAGGAGCAACCCTTCACCATTGTAATGTTTATGCTAATAGAGTTATATCTTTTCTAATGTGTTCAGCACTGAGTCTGCATCCTTACGCATATACATATAGATATATATCTATATCTATAGATATATATAGATATCTATATATATATACATATATATATAGATATATATATATATATATATCTATATATATCCCTTTTCAGGTATATTATCACTGCCCCTTTCTATATTTAAACAAATGTATTTGCATTCGTTTAAAAGGAATTAATCCAAGAGCCACGGGTATTCTTCCCCCCCATCATTTCCCTTTAACTTCAGGTCTTTGCGTTAAATCTCCTGGATTTTTCCACTAACGTACATATGTGGTTCAAACTAAGCGTTCCAACTGATCTGTTTAATCCTGGATGAATGTTGTTAAATGCGGCAATGATTGTGCTTAGTTTATCCTCATTCCTCTCCCTAGTAACACCTCCAGGGAGGTGGTTATAGTTTCTATGTGAAGCTGGCTGAGAATCTGCAAAGTTTCTTTCATGTCTCTATCAGTGATCTTTTGAAGTTCAGACACGCTCTAAGCATAGCATCTTAAGCCTCTTTTATGCTAATATCCATATTCACGAAAAGTTAGCCAGAGAGTGGACTTTTCAAACATAATGTATTATCTATTAATTATTAAAAATGATAACATTAATAGATATGTGTCTTAAAAATCAATATCAGAATGATGAAACCTGACTGGATAATTGATAATGTACATGGAAAGATTAACATTGTACTGTTTATGAAGTTACACTTGACCAAACCTGATTATCTCACAAATCATAAATGTAGAATGTAAATGTAATGTAAAAAAAAAATAATTATCTATCACTCGTGGTAACTTTGTGAATGAGTATGTATTAATTATCAAATTAGTCTCTTTATTATTTTAATAATTTAATAATTATTTGTAACACAGAAAATAGGGTAAACCGATAGTGTAGTTTGGGTAATAGCCAAAAAAGAAAAGCAACAAACATCTCATAGATTAATCCAATATTTTGACTACATGTCATGCCCTTCTTTATGAGCCAAATTGCTCTAAGATAAATAAGTGCATTAAGACAGAATAGTCAATAACAAGACTAACTCTCTTTGGAAGAAAATGCATTTTTCTATTTCAACAAAAGGGCAACATATTCTGTGTTTTCCTGCCACTATTATTATCTTGATGTGCTTCGTTGTAACTGCCCTTTAGGTTCAACTCACACGTTGGATTACTGTCATTGCGGCTGTTACTTCAGATGCTTAAATACATATTCATCACTCTTGGCAGAATGCACTTAAATATTTTTGATAATGAGATTGACGGCCATTGTGCTGTGTCCTCATCGGTATCCATCCTTCATTCAGCCAAGGGAAGTCTGGAAACCGAAAATTCGTCCAACTGCTGCAAACCGGGAAATGCCCAAGCATATTTCCCTGTAGAACACCAAGAAGTAATAGGTTGATGAAGCTTTATGAAGCAGTGTCATGTTGTTTAGAGGTCAGTAGGTGGCGCCATCAGTTTAAAAATGATGTGTCTTTTTTAAAATACAACAGTTGTTCAAAACAAAGGAAAATAGTGGAGAGACTGCCATCTAATGGGCTCTCCAAATAATGAAAATGATTATAAAGCTTCATCAGACTATCACTAACAAGAAGCATTGGTGCAATTCTCTGTGCATACTTTAATCCACCAAAACAGAAAATCTTATCAACTATATTGCCAGATATCAGTATTTCCATGTTTAATTAAACTATATTAATAAACTGTTTAAACCATCATTTTAATCCTGTGTGTACACAGCATGACACATATAAACTTTCACATCATCTCTGTATTGATAACTTTTTACTATGCATATCTTACTTCTATCTGAAAATTGGATACAGATAACTATACCATAATTGGTAAAAAGCTACATTATAATCATTATAAGTTAAATAAAATAAATAATGGTCCCTACGGTGAAATATATAGAATATTAAATATATTATTACAGACAGATAAGTATCCTTTAGCCTTATCATTGGACCATACGATTTGGGCATTCTTAAGAAAATTAGAGTCTACAAGACACAACAGTCAACTATTCTTTCTGTTTCTCTGATAGAGGAAGATCCAGCAGATGTGACATTTTAGTTACGGGTTGGTCTCTAACCGCCAGGTCACCATGTGGTCTTAAGGGGTTATGGAACTCATGAATGACTGCTTCGAGGACTCGACTCTGAATCAATGCATCTTGAATGAGTGTACAGAAGGGGACTGACAGATGCATTATTACTGTCCCCTCAGGATTCTTCCAGGCTTTTTGTAAACCATTTTTTCTCCTTCTCAACTGTATTAAAGTCTCGACGTTGGTGTTGTACCTTGCACTATTCTCAGAGTTCAAGTTCCTTTGACTTTCTGAGATATTAACACAAGTCTTTCTTTCATTAGCATAAACATTATCTCATAAAGCAGATTTTGAATAACATACATTGAATGCCTCTCATGAAAACCAAATGTTTCATCCATTTCATCCTTTCCTCATTGCTTATGCGGATCAATGAGTATCAGATTTATCCTTCTCTAGAAGCCTCCAGCTTTCCTCTGCGAATACCGAGGTCATCCTAGGCCAACCCAGAGGCACTGTCTCTCCAGCATGACCTGTTGCTGCTTTCTGCTCAGCTATTTCTTAACAACAACTGATCTTGCACTGAAACAAACTCTTGCTTTAAAATGATGCCAAGTTTCATTGAATAAGTAGATCAGAGCCAAATATTATGAAGCATGATGACTTTTTGTCTTCTTCAGCAAAACTCGTTGCATTTGGGCTGACTTCCATCAGTGTTTTATTATCTGCATGAAGGGTTAACTTAGTGTACAGCGTTTTAAGTGCTGAACAAGAGGAAGACTATAGTCTAAGTCTTCAAGAGTCTTTTAACTGGAGATGTACAACAGTAAAAAACAGTTGGGCATTTTAAGGAACAGATTCAAATTTCACAAAATTTCTACACACCTTAATATCAACCAAGGGTAGGTTGGATTTTCAGAATAATCTTTGCACACTTTGATAGTGAAGGTCAGATGAAGCTTCATGATGCCCAATGAATGTCACTATTTTCCTTTGTTTTTAACAACAGTCCTAATGAAACATCATTTTTAAACTTATTATGCCATCGACTAACCTCCAAACAACACAAAACTGTTTCATGAAGCTTCATCAAGCCATAACTAATTGTTTCATCACAATAGACTCACCAGAACCCATCCAAATACCTCCACACTGCGCATCTGTAATGTCCCTCTTGAATACAATACCGAACATGATAAATTGTTCAAAAGACAAATAGTTTATAATTAATAATAATTTGATTTAATTATTTTCGGACATTTATGACTTCAGATGAAAAACAAAGCATGGATAAAACTCGTGAGTCAGATGAGAAGGGCAAATTCATCACGCATCCTTAATTTACTGATCCAAGTTGTGTTGACGAGTGAGTCTTACTGGCACATCTCTAATGTAATCACAGTGGTGGAACAACATCCCTTGAGGTCTCTTGATCTGTTATATTAGTGGTCACTAACCACTTAATAGCGTTGAACAATGAGAGATCCCTCCTTTTTTCAGCTTCTCCACAATCCTTCTCCTCCACCGTGAGTTCCTCAGCACCTTTCAAGATTTAATCAGCCAGATCCAGGCACCTGTCCAGTACTGTCCTAATTGAGATGAGTTCTTGTGGAACATTAGTTAGCTTTCACATCTCTTTCTTGGCACTGATTTTTTTCTAGAATGTCAGATGAGCACTCACGCATTAGAATAATTGTGACCACAGTCATTCCCTTACAATTGACTTTTTAAGTGCACAGCACTCTCTAAAATACAACATTCGTTTGAGTGAGGAAAAGCAATCCTGCAATATTTCTAACTGGACCAACGGTTAGTGGTCAGTGTGCTAATATCACTACATTCATGTGGGATCTTCTTTTAGACCTCTGTTATTGCAAAGATGTGTCACCTCTTAATGCCCCCAAGCAAAAGGTTACAAAGCTGCGTATTAGAGATATTGCAAAGTCTGTGTTTGTGAGATTATTTTCCTGCTGATCATTTTTCTTCCTGTCTACAAACATGCTGTAATGATTGCAACAGTTGTCCATCGTTGTAAAAATGCAATTTCTTCTGTGTCATTAGATTCCCGGGGATGGTTGCTGGTCTAATACTGGTGCTCAAAGTATCAGCAGGCTTTATTGCCTCTGCACTGCTGTAATGGTGGTTAATGTGCTACCTACAATGGAAACACTTTGAAGCATAGTGACTTCAAGATAAGTTGGCCGAAGTTTTCTGCTAAACCTTGTTTTTTGCTTTTGCTGTCTGGGTTTTCGAGGGTATTGGTAACCCAGCTAGACAGCATAAAAAGAAAACAATTTCTCTCAAAGCAATTTAATTAACAGAGCAGCAGCCAGTTGTTTTTTATGATCTGAAGCTTATCATCAATTTCCTATAGCTGAAAATCACCCTGGGACCCTTGTGATTAGAGAAACCAGCGGCATCTATCCTTCCTATCACTTAGGATTACAAAAACAGTTATACTGAAAAAGAAGCTAGTTGCCAGTGTGGGAAACATTCTAAGATTATGGAAAAAATCCTGGTGTAACATTCAATATCAAGACCCAACATGATAACTCCCACATTTGCTGGACAGTGCCTCGCACTGGGTCTCATTCATGAAACGTCTGCAGAACAAATAGGTATGTAAAGCGTGAGCATTGCGAAATTTACAGTATTTTAGCTTTGATCTCTTCGTATCTTCTAACAAAATCTACATCTGCTCCAGACCATTCATTCAAGAATGCACTCCGATGAAGCTTGTCGCTGTTGGAAATGTTAATTTGAATCCATATTATAACTCTGTTGCAATAAAAATTTAAGTTAGATAAGATCAAGATTATGTCCATTATTGTGAATTTTTAATTATTAATTTAAATCAAACCAACCGTTTCTTTCAACATGACGAATGTAAAAAAATATGATGAATGTAAATAAAAAGGTTTAAGCCGGTGTGAAAAAATGCTTCAAACTAAGAATGCTTGTAAAAATGTAATTAAGAATAATTTATTTTTATCTATTTACAAAATTCAAAGTGAGCAAACAAAACAGAAATCTAAATCAAATCAATATTTGTTGTTACCATCCTTTGCCTTCAAACCAGCATCAATTCTTATAGGTACATTTGCACAAAGTCAAGGGTTTGTAGGATTCTAGTGAGGTCTATGGTCAACCAATTATACCAAACAGGTGCTAATGATCATCAAACAATTTCACAAATATAGTGAAACACATTCAGTGAAACAGATACAGCTGTGTAGGAGCTTACAACTGGTTAAGGAACAAACTCTGCTAACAAGCTGAGGTTGTGGAAGACAGTTTCATGTCACAGGTCATACAACATGGCAAGACTGAGCACAGCAACAAGACACAAGGTAGTTCTACTGCATTTGCAAGGTTTTTCCGAGACAAAGATTTCAAAGCAGACTAGGGTTTCAAGATGTGCTGTTTAAGCTCTTTTGAAGAAGCACAAAGAAACAGGCAACGTTGAGGATCGTAGACGCATTGGTCGGCCAAGGAAACTTAGTGCAGCAGATAAAAGACACATCAAGCTCATTTCCCTTAAAAATCAGAAGATGTCCAGCCGTGCCATCACCTCAGAACTGGCAGAAACCAGTGGGACCCAGGTACACCCATCTACTGTCCAGAGAAGTCTGGCCAGAAGTGGTCTTCATGGAAGAGTTGCAGCCAAAAAGCCATTCCGCCGACATGGAAACAAGGCCAAGCGACTCAACTATGCACGAAAGCATAGGAACTGTGGTGCATAAAAATGGCAGCAGGTGCTCTGGACTGATAAATCAAAATTTGAAATATTTGGCTGTAGCAGAAGGCAGTTTGTTACAATAATGAGGGTCTACAGCAGGGGTCTCCAAACCAGTACTCAAAGGGCCAGAGTGTTCCAGGTTTTTGTTCCAACCAATCAAGAGCACCGCCTTTAACCCAATCAGGAGTCTTCGGAGTGTAATCAGTTGATTGTCAGTCTGGTGTTGCTTGTTTAAGCTGAAACCTCATTGGTTAAACTTTACATGCTTGATCGGTTGGAACAAAAAAACAAAAACCTGCACCACCCTTGCCCTTTATGGACCAGTTTGGAGACCCCTGGTCCACAGGCAAAAGTGAAACATGGTGGAGGTTCCTTGCAAGTTTGGGGCTGCATTTCTCCAAAGTTCTGAGTTGTAGATTTGGTCACGATTAATGGTATCATCAATGCTGGGAAAAACAGGCAGATACTTATCCATCATGCAATACCATCAGGGAGGCGTATGATTGGCCAAATATGTATTCTGCAGCAGGACAACGACCCAAAGCATACAGCCAATGTCATTAAGAAATATCTTCAGTGTAAAGAACAATGAGCCCTGATCTCAACATCTGTCTGGGATTACATGAATAGACAGAATAAGTGAGAAACATCTACAGAAGACCTGTGGTTAGTTCTCCACGATGTTTGGAATAACCTACCAGCCGAGTTCTTTCAAAAACTGTGTACCTAGAAGAATTGATGTTGTTTTCAAGGCAAAGGGTGGTCACACCAAATATTGATTTGATTTACATTTCTCTTCTGTTCATTCACTGCATATTGTTAATTTATGAAAATAAACTATTAACACTTCTTAGTTTACAGCATTTTTTCACACCTGCCAAAAACTTTTGCTCAGTAGTATATATGACCCAAAAAAATAAAAATAACCTGATGAGACAAAACTTTTGAGCTTTGAGAGGTATGTGTCCTACTACATCTGGTGCAATAGTACACAAATGTTCTTTTCTTTGTTTTTTTTTAAAGGACATTTTACCATCAGTAAATTAATGGAACCACGTTACCAAAAAATATTGAAGAATGTCCAGCCAAATGTTTGTGACCCTAAGCCGAATCCATTCGAAGGCCGGTCGAGTCCATTGCTAATACTAAAGTGGGTAACACGAAAATACACAACCAACCTCTGATCTGCCTGGATTTATTACAACAATTGCCACACTCCTTGATAATGGACTTTATGAAACTGCTCAAAAGGTCTTGAAGGGCCTTCATTGCAAACTCAATGAGGCAATAGATCACAACCCTTTAGGCACAAATAGATTGCACACATATGTGGCATATCTAAGCGACTCTCTTTTCTGCATCGGCTTGAACCCCCTCAGCCAAATAATCAACAAGACAGGCTATGGATAAAGACTCTGAAATGGGATCAACACCCATCGACTTCTCTTCATGGATGAAATCCAGCTGTACACCAAGAGTGAGTGAGACATTGACTCGCTGATCCACACTAACATGACAGTGACATCGGAATGTTGTTCGGGTTGGAGAAAATGTGGCCGGATGGAGGGAAAGTAGTCCACTCAGAGGCATAACAGTCCCAGAAGGCAGAATTACCATGGCATACCACAGGCTAATGGCGACCACAAAGGGGCTACTAGGAAAGCAGAAACTGCCAAAGACTAATTCCTAAGAGTCAGCTCAATGGCAGAATCAAGGTCCGGTCAAATAACAGCGATGCCCTACCAGTGATCAGAGAGCCTCCTGGAATAAAAATTGGTGGCAACTGATTTAAAAGCTCGGAACTTGCTCCATCATTCATTTGTATTTCTTCCTATTTTTCGTCAAATGCATGTTTTTCTACAGTTTAATTGTTGTTTAATATACATAAAAGGTAATAAATAAATGCTCTATATTAACATTAACTGCACAATAATCTTCTAAAATTGAAAATGTTTTCAGACAAATCTTTGATTGGAGGGTTTTACCGAGCTGTCTTCAGTCAAAAAAAATGAATTACAGTGAAAACAAACTTACATATTAAACTGTGTAACTCGTGTTTATATATGCAAGGAAATTCAAGTAAAGTAGACTCTTTACTCAAGGGCATGTAACAATCATTGCTCTTAATAACCCTTTTGTATTTCATATATTAAAACAAATTATGGATATAAAACTAATAATGTTTTGTCATGTTGTTTAGAGGTCAGTAGCTGGCGCCATCAGTTTTTAAAATGATGTGATGTTTCATTTGTTCAAAACAAAGGAAAATAGTGTCATCTAGTGGACTTTGAAAATAATGACACTGCTTCATGAAGCTTCATCAGACCATCACTAATGAAACCTGGCAGGCCTCACATGCAAAGACAGTCAAGAATCTGGTTTTAAGGTCAATCACAATGGCTTTAGCAGGAAACATCGTTAACAGTGATTTAGTTTAAGCATTACTAAGTAACGTTCATTGAAATTAAATATTGATACGTTCTTAGTCACCAATTGACGCTTTGTAGGAGTTTCAGTCCAATGACACTATAATTGAAAAATTTGTAACAACTAACAAATAATTACGTGATTTTTTCATCATAAATGTTAGATATTAGATCACTTGAAATCATATGAAGCTTTACGCAGCATCAGTCTGTGAAACACTATGGGAACACTGCTGTAATACAGAACACACTATCAAGAGCACCTTGTTATCAGTGTGTGGTTGGAACCTCAAACAGGCCAAACTGAACAGAGTACAGGAGGCTTAAGGGGCTGATAAGAACCGCCACTGGTATTGTAGCCAAACTAATTAGCCAGAAAGAAATTGGGCCCCAGTCCATATCATCTTGCACAGAGAGGCCAATCTCCCCGGGATCCCTCAAGGTGAACAGCCTTGGAACTTAGTGTCCAGCACCGACAGCCATGATAGCAGAGTGGGTTCAAGTGAGATTTTGAAGCAAATTAAGTGTGCTTTTTCACATACATACTGTACTGTGCTGTGTAGGTGAATCACTGCCAGAATCATATAGACTGCATAAACATAATAAGACGAATGTCTCTAAAGATCATGACTCTCATTCATGAGGACAGAAATATACATGAATTCTCTCATATTTATTTTTTTCATCAAATAATTGGCTCCGCTGGATTTAATGTTTGCGAGCTGTGTGAAAAATAAGGTATCATCACAGAAATATGAGAAAAGTAAATGAATAATTTATCGTCTCAAGGTTTGTGCTGAGAACTTGTTTATTGCGTTATAATGTTTGCCTTTCTTAACCAGATGTGAAACATTACACAGCAATTAAACATGGACTAATGAACATTAGCAACGTCTCCTCAATTCCAGAGCCCACTAGATGGTCCACCTGTCCATTAATATTTGGCTTTGAACAACTCTTTAGATAAAACATCAAATCATTTTAAACAGAGAGTAATACATACTAATCCCTGTCATAAATACATTGTCAACAAACAACATCCAGTGGAGTAAGATAATGCACTAACATTGTTTAATCAATCAGATGTACAATTTATTTTAGATTTTAGAACAGTCACGTTCAACAATCATGCTAATGATTCTATGAAATCACAAATCCAATAAAACAATCAACGAACAAGAGATCGAAGGAAGTCACTCATACCAGGCAGTGACTGCTTTTGATTGTTAAATGAGGTCATTGTGGGAAATCCGGCTTATCTGAATAGGTTGGATGACTTGCAGATTGCTGGCAGCCGTGCTTCATAAGGAGGTCCCAACACACACTGTCTGTACATTGCGATTTGCTAACTGTCGATCGCATAAGGGGAATCAATGGACAAGACGGGAAATGGCTTGACAAAATAAAACATCAATAGAGGGAGTCGTCACAAGGCTACTGCAGATTTATAATCTTATACTGTGCTGTATCATTTCTGATCTACTACTTAAGGGAAACCTGCCATCATTTTTCAACTGAGAGTGTCATCTTGTGGCTTTAAAAGACACTGTATCATGATACCTCATCAGATGTTTCATGAGACCTCAACAACCTATCACCAATTATTGATATATTATGCCATCACAACTCAATTGCGGATATTGTGTGTTAAACGGGGGGAACTCAGGCTCAGATTGCACGATAAGGGAAAAGGCTAATGGTTCCTCTTTTCCTCTTGAAGCTAGCAGTAGAAGCAGTGCCAATGCTAGCAGTGCTGACAAAGCTAATAATGGTTTGGACGAAGACAACAGAACTATTGGAAATGCTCAAGGGAGAAATACCTCTGGGTAAAATGCAGGATTGAAGTCCCGTAGGCTACAATTTAGGAAGATACAGAAAGCATGAGGAACAAGATACAAAGCTTAAAGGGTCAATATCAGGAAAAAAGTGTAGAGATAGGAAGCCAGAAGGAAATGATTGAAAAGAAATTGAGTGGTACAAAAGAAATATAGAGGGCTTCAAGGAAATAATTGACTATCTGGAATCTCAGCTTGGAACTAACCTCCAAAGAATATACCAGTTAACCATAGAAAAATGTATCTTAAAGTGTATGTCATGTATTAATTTAAGAGAATGTGAGATTCAAAGTGGCTAGGTTACCAGGTAACAGGCTGAGGCCAATTATTGTTGGGTTCAAATAAGATGGTGTTTAAATGAAGTTGGCTTGCAACATTGGGAAAGTACATTTATGATTAATTGGTCATGATTATGATAAGTGATCAAAGCGACAACTGAATCTTTATAGACAATGCTTGCACACCAAAAGATGAATGCAAGAAGCAACTTCCACTGAGAAGGAAACTGATGGAAATGATAATACCCTTGAAACCTTTTATATGTATATATCTTCGGAAAACCAATTACGGGAAAACTTGGAAGAGACAGGGGGAGGATAGAAGAGAGTTAGTTCAGGCAGATAAATAATCCTTGAATTAAGATGAGCTTTTAGAACAATACAAATATTGTAAAATAAGTCAAACAAAGGCTCATTGATAGTCTTACCTTCTGCTGCATAAATAAAAGGGTTTGCAAATGAATATAAATTCAAGAAACACACTTGTTAATGAATCAAATAAAGACCACTTGTCTTTGACATGGACATGTGAAAACCAGTGCATGCACGTCTTATTAAATATATATTAATATAGTTTATATCATTTCTTTGAAATAGAATCTATTGAATTGCGTTTTTTGTCAACAGTATATAATTAATTCTGCATGTCTTTCTATATATATTCTATCAGTCCTTTTTCTACCCAGTTTATCTTGTGTGTGGCTTTTTTTCTACTCCTTGCTTTTTTTTTTACAAGATGTTGGTGATAACCTGCCTGGCTCCTTGTTGTTGTAATTATAGGATGTAACAGTGTAAGCCACTTAAATCCTTCCCCTACAACACTTGAACAATACTGGGCAAAGCAAAGCTATGATCATGGACGAAATATAACTATAGTGGACCCATTACTTCAGAGGTTGTTGATTGATCTTCTCCCTCTATCTCTGATCAATTATGCCTTTAGGGGTCACAGAGTCAATCAATATCCTTGAGGTGATAGGACCTGCTGGTCACGCTTCCTTTACTGCTGCTGCTTCTTCCTGTAGACATGGCAGCAGCCTATTGAGTTCCCCTAGTTCCTCTGACATGGTGACGGAACTCTGAGGCAGTCACAAGTCTTGCCTTCTTGGTTCAGGTTGACCAGTGTCCTACATTGCACCAACTGTTGCCAAGAATGCTTAAAATAACTTGGCTCTGGAAGACCACAACTCAATAAACTATCGTTCACTTTAACCAACATTTGTTTTGAACAACTCTTTTTAATGAAACGTCACGTCATTTTTAAACTGATGTTGCCACGGACTGACCTCTAAAGAACATTACATTCTTTGTGAAGCTTCATCAGTCTATCACTAAAAACTAAACCAATCATTGATTGTGCTGGATCCAACAACTCCAACGACCTATGATCGAGGAAAGACTAAATCTGAGCATTACTTCAAAGCGGGTTTCCTTTTAAATGTATCGTCTTAACGTGGGACTTTCCACAAGATGATTAAAGTGGTCAATGGAATGGAATATAATTCCACTTTTATTTGGTTTTTCATATTCAAGAGAGAGGCAGGATGTGACAAACAGGTTTAATTGTAGACTCCAGGCAAACCAGTGTAAGCAAACAAAACTATCCATTAGCTACGCTAAAGTAAAATAGAGCAAAGTAAGCAAGACAACAAAAGTAAAACAGAGCAAGCTGAAAGAAATGCAAATAAGCTTGCTTGCATGGTCTCAATAATTTTGCGTTAGGTACATTTCTAATTTTCTCAGCCCACTATTTAGAATTCCCCAAATTCTCTTTCTCCACTGATTTTCTCTTCATTAGTGAACACAGAAGTCGGAAGAGTAGATATTTGTGCTGATTTTGTCAGAGAAAATACGCCAATGAAATCAACAAGTCTTTATCTGTGTTAATCCATTATAATTCTTAATCAAAGGCCAAACGAAATCTATGTCCTCCAGGCCATCATCTGCAGGTCTGACCACTCTAAAAAACAATAGCTATTGTTGTATTCATTATTTAGAAGTTATCTTTCATCCCTTCATTTGCAAATAAAAGTATTGAGAGAATGATTGTTGAACTTGACATGCACGACCATAGCAATTTAAAGTAATAGTTTACCGACAGTTCATACGGGTTGGGATTATTTTCAGTAAAAGTTATAGGCAAAAAGTCAATTTTATGTAGCAACTTGAGCTCACTCATCTTTGCTTCATCTTCGTCCTAATATTACCCACTTAAATGTCCAAATTGTTTAATTTTTTCTGAACAATTCTTAATGTCGGGGCTTCAATACGAGATTGATGTTACAGACGAGCAGCACAGTGAAATTACGTTAAAACGAAAATACGTTTTGGCCTATAACTAACAGAACATATTATATTATATCATATTACATACCAGCGCTTTATTATTCTCAAAATAATCCAAGCCCTTAAATCGACATAAGGGTAAATATACGTGTTCAATGCAGCAACAGTAAACATTGGGAAGGATTTAACGTCAGCATAACATAGCTAATGAACTCAATCACAACCCTCAGATAGCAACACATTATTTACAATGTGCGAGCGTGTCTGCCTCTAAATTAAATTTGAGGAATACAAAATAATATGTGATTGTTTTGGTTGGTGCTCATGTTTCCCTCAGACGTACTGTCTCCCGGCAGTTAATTAACTTCACACCTGTCAGAAAATTAGATGCCATCTTGTTCTCGACATCTTGAAACAAGTCACTGTATCTTCTAAGCGAGACGTGATCAACATCCTCGCTTGATCATTTTCTTTCCAATTACTGAATAATCAAGGAAAGCATGTTCGCATAATTCATTTCATGTTGGGCTTATCGCAACAAGGCCCCAGAAGTATAGATTATAACAATTTATATCCCACTGACCAACCAATGGATTGATGGACGCTAATTTAGCATTTCTTGAATGCTTTAGCATCGCCAAAGCATTCAAGAAATGTCCTCCTTTGTTCAAGCAGGACATAAGAATTAGACGTCACAAAACGTGATTGATAAATCACGTCACTGCACGACAGATATAGATTCTTTTTCTGCGAGATGGACGACTTTCCCTTCTTCTGAGTCTCTTTGTTTCTACCCATCGTTTGTTAAATATTTAAACAGGCCTGACAATGCCTGAGAAGCTCAACCGACCATGAAAACGGAGGAAACACTCAAGATGAATTTTGAAAGGGGAAGCCAACAGAGAAATTGAGAGTGAAAAGGCCACTACATACCAAACCCCATACGTATGGATGGTCTCTGTGATTTGAATTTCCTGGCCAATGGGAGTTGCAGCCAATATGTTGGATGCACATGATCCAATTATTGCATCACAGTGCATCACGAAGGCTCTATTGAATATGTGATCTGACTAATAATGTAATTTTGCCGACTATGCATTTGCAGAGAGACATAGCTCATATAAATACAACTTGTCTGAATATTCATGATATGCTAATTATATGGAATGTAATACCACTGACCATTTTATTTCATTTATTGTGTGTTATGTTTATGCTTTTTTTCTTAATAAGGGACATCAGCCATAATCTTTTCACTGCCCCTGCTTTTGTCTTCCAAAATGTATAATGTTGTCCTTCATGGTTATTTCTAGTTAAAAAAGGGTCATCTTCAACCCTAACTTCATTAGAGATCTCACTATTCTCCATTTACGTTTCCTTTCCTTTACCCTGATCCCTTTAATTCTTCTCCGACCTTTGATTGGCTCAACGTTTTATTTTTATTTTTTTATAAATATTGGATTTTACATGCTACAAATTAAATAATATTGAATATTAAAAAATATATATTTATAAATTACTGGAAGTTATTCTAATCTATTATATGTACAAATAGTTATAAACCAATTAGATAATTAATTACATAAATTCAACTTTACAATATAGAAATTACGAATGAAATCATTCAAATAATAATTCAAGGTTACAAAATTAAATTACACAGTTAGATGGCACTGATATACTTTATGGGTACCCACCATGATGCTGCATTGGCTGCTGTAGATTTTAAAAATAATTAAATAAACAAAAAAGAGATGTTGTTTTGGCAACATAACATGAAAAATGACAACGGTTTGCTAAAATGTATTAATCGTTCTAACAAACCAACTAGAAAAGTAGTCAAATTATTTAAACCTCGGTTTGATGCTTCATGATGCATTCACATGTTTGAAGTAACCATTAGCAGATATTTGATGAAAGGATGGGTCTGGTCAACAACAATAGCCAGACAGAATGTACAGTATGTAAACTAGCGGCAGAAACTGCCTTAGTTATGTGCCAAATTTCAGAAACAGTAATATTTGTATCATGTTTAAAGACTTATATGTGTTACCTATTTCATTCTGTTCATGGTTCAGTTTTGATGTAAAAAAAAATCACATACTTCTACTCCTGCTTTAAATATGACTCTGATTTCTTGCTAGTCACACTAACTAATGCACTCTGAAAGGCCAATTCTTTCTTAGCAACAATGTCTGCCGAAATGAAAAAGAGCGACCTTTTCAGTGTGTCACCACCAAAGTTCATAATCCAGTCAATGTTTCTACTGATTGCGGCACAATGAGCACCTAAACAATCAGCAGTGTTTTACCTTCTCTCTTGTGTATTGATTACGATTGTGTTCCAGACACATGATGGAAGGTATGCCGTGATTAAATGAACATCGTACATTCCACGTAGCACCCAAGCGGTATTGACCCATTCTCATTTGGAGTGATTGTTTTTGGTAGAGTCCCTGAGATCAATTAGAGTTATTTCCTTACTTGATAGCCTACAGCTATAGATGGGAGTTGTGTTGATATCCTTTAACACTGCTTTCTCTGGTTTCACCTTGTAATGTACTATTGCTGCAGTCCAAAGGTTGCCTAAAGGGTGTGTTCACCTATAATTAAATCTCATTTTCTACTCACACTTGACGACTAAAGTTTTTAATTAGTACTATTCAAGTTAAAGTTCAAGTTATTTTATTGTCAAATATACATGTATGCAAGACATACAGCATAGATGAAATTGTAGTCCTCTCAGACCCACAATGCAAAACATGAAGTAGACAGTTGCATCTAACGTTATTAAATCATAAGCCCTCATAAGATGCTTCCCTCATGTGCTGAGCTTCAATTGAGGTCAGGGTCAACTCTCACATAAGGGTTAGACAAAACAAGTTTTGAAAAGTGCCGAGCAGTTTTTACACCAAGGTTAACTTCTTTGTAGTCAGTATAATAACTTGAGTAGCGCATGTTTCTCTGGGATGAGGAGATGTACTATACTGTAACATCTACGCTTTATAAGATCAGCCATATTCTTTTAACCTTGACCTCAGCATTGGAATACTTTTCTGTGATAGATCTCTACCACCCTCGAGGTTTGCTTAATACATGATCTCAGACAGCTCAGAGAGCAGGATGTAAAATGCAAGACATTATCTCCCAAATATTAACAATAATCATTCTGTGTTATTTTTTGTTGCTTGAGAAAGCGCAGCGCAGTCCTTTGGTATCATCCTTGGGATTCTGGTAGGGCCAGCTGCTTTGAATATTCTTCATCTTCTAAGCCATAAGTGTTTGAATAAAAAAAGACCCAGGTAACCAATGAAGGTCACAAATTATATAACCTTTTCAACTCTTTTGTTGGATTATTATAATGGTTGATGAAGCCACGTTTCATTGTATGTTCTTCCCTCTGCTGTTTTCAATAGAAAAAAAAGTTTTTGATTAAAGTTGAACATTGTTTGTATAAGATGTATAACATTGTGTTTCTTTCTTCAATAGTAGTTTAGATTTGTATCCTCAGGAACACCTTGAGCTGCATTTCCTCGGCAGGATTTCTAGTGTTGTTCAGAATACACATCACCACGAGAGTCGCCTGGCATTTTTCATGACCTTGTTTCCCCAAAGGCTGCCTCCAACATCATTTACATCCCTTTGTTCTAATTATTGGCCCATCAGCAAACCACGGTCATTATGGATTCCTCAGCCCTTGTGAACAAAATAGACTAACCTTTTAATCACTGGTTAAATACCACAGCGTGAGCAAACTTGCATTAGCTCTAAATACGTACTTTGACATGCAAATACAATCCAAAACAAGAGTAAAAAGTCCACATAATAATACAAATATCTGTTTGTATGTCTCCCAGAGGTAACACTTTGTACCACCAATTGTACTCACACATATTAAAATGGTTAATTTACCCAAAACAACTACTCATCCTCATATCGGCTAATGGTTGGAATTAATTTCATATTAATCTGTTCCTTTTCCATTTCAGTGTAGCAACTAATTGTCAGTTGCTGTCATCTTCATCTTCGTCCAAAAAAAACCAAAAAACATCCAAATACCTCCATGTCGTCTGTAACATCCATTTTTTGGTCGCCATTAGATTTTTTTTTTCTGAAAAACACTTAACAAGCATATCTTTTAAGCTTGTTTTTAGCAGAAGCTACTAGACCATCACCTTAGATCTTGCAATGCTTGAAATGTGTTTGAATGAGGAAATAATTTAGGCAGGAGCTGAGATACTGTGATCTTTTGCTACAAACAAACTTCAAAATATACAGACTCATTTAGTATTTTTCAGAACAACTCGTCAATACAAGATGGAAGTTACATTCCATTGAGGTATTTGGATGTTTTTCAGTGTTATTCCCTACATTCAAATGAATATACATTTTGTCTATGATGAAAATAATCCCAACCCTTAGTTGACATGAGGGTGAGTAATATAAATAAATTCATACTAAAGGGCCCTGCTCATGTTAGCTTGGTGGTGATGTTGCAGAGAGTCTTTATCAGTTAAAATGTGTGTGGAGATGTGCAGGGAAAATGGCCTAGAATAGGTAAAGTGGGGAATGGTCTTGACGAGATTTCAGCACCTGCAGCACTTTTCAGTGTAAATGTCTTCCATAAATGTCCAAAATGATTTTGAAATCTTCTAAAATCAGAAGGATATGACCCCTTAAAGAGCATAGATGAAATAAATCAAATTTGGACGCAACAGGACTCTTTTATTTCAGTCAAATAACACTTTTTTGTTGTTTAAGTTAAGACCACACCAACTGCGACCAAAACATTATCAAGACTGTGGCTTTTGACAATTCTGCTTTTTCATAAATGCAGCAACATTTTGTTTCGTAAATGTATTCAATACTTTTTTCTGAACATGAGTGAAAATATTTTTTGATAATCACTTTCCACAAGGGATGGCGCCAACACCCAGTTATCAAATCTTTGACAATGGCATCACCGACTTGTCTTGTTTGCTGTCGTGGGGAATTGAGACTGCATTTCTACACTTTCTGGGCAAAGGATGCCTTTGCAGGGATCAAAATGATTTTTAAAAGGAATCTGAGTTTTCAAACTGCCGATTCAAGCTATTGCCTTTTAGTGGGCCTGCTCTCTGCAGGAAACAGCACTCATTGTTACCTTGAATTGTTAACTAGCACTGTGACAGCTTTCTGGCTCAATACTGAGCTCAGTTAATGATGGAAAATATGTCGTCACTGAAAAACAAACTCAAAATTAACACACAGGGTTTAGACTTTGACTAATACTTGGTTTATCAGTGCAATACACTAGCAATAATAATAATACTAATACAAAAGCTAATACATTAGCTTATTTTCTTTCCAAATCTTAGGAAGGAATGTTTAATTTTTAAGATTAACTGTAGTATAATTGAAAGGTACATTGGCCTGTCTCTATGTTTCATTGCGACATGCTTGTAAAAGTGGGATGCTGTCCTGTCAGTTTCTGTAAGCTGTGTACCGACGTAGCGGACCAAGTGAGCACAAATAAAAGCTTGTGCTTCTGATTACCTACGACTGCTTGTACGATCCAAAACACGAGCAAAGTGTTGAAGACATGCCAGTTTCCAGGTTGGCAGGACAAGGGGTGAGGATTAGTCACAGTCTGGTGAAGCTTTATAATCATTATTTTCGGAGCCCACTAGATAGCGGTCTCTGCACTTTTCCTTTGTTTTGAAAAACTGTTCTAATTAGTGATGGTCTGTTGAAGGTTCATGGAACAGTGTCATGTTGTTTAGAGGTCAGTAGGTGGCGCCATCAGTTTAAAAATGATGTGATGTTTCATTAGAACAGATGTTCAAAACAACAACAAAAATAGCATAGAACGCCATCTAGTGCGCTCTGAAAATAATGACACTGCTCCATGAAGCTTTATTAGACCATCACTAGTTCTAATGTAACATCACTAGTTAGGAGAGACACAAGCACATAAAGCCACCTGGCTTAACACTTAACAGGAAGGTATTTTAGCAATATTATTTAAAGCTATCTACTTTGAATTATATGTCACCTTGGAGACAGAGTTGTAAATATAGTATTTGTAGATGTTCCACAATATTGCTGGGAACCTGTCCTTTCCATCAGCTTAGGTAACTGTGATGTGTGAAAGTAGCATGGTTGTCCTCTGAAATTAAATGTCAATTCCCTATTCCAAAACTAAAGGAATACCAATTTTAGCCATTTTTTCTTATTCATGAGATATATTTAGAACAATTGCTTAGTGGAGCTTTGAGTAGTGGGTCCACAGTTATTTTTCCACAGATGATGACATATCTCTTTAGCAAACATTCCTACTGTAAAATATAAGATAGCCAGGTGCTCATGGAAAATACTCAGTGTGGTTTTAATCTAACAACCTACTCAGAAAGCAAGTGATTTACCATTTACCACAATAAATGAAAATGGTAATATCATCTTAATTTTGCATATATTAAAAAAACAGTAGTACACTGCTTTACAGTACATTGTAAGAAAGAGATCTTAATTGCACAGTGCGCAAATTTCAGTGTACAGTTTAATACTATGTCAAATCAAAGACTGCTGATAAGCACTTACCTGAATTGATAGCTTCTTCTTCTACTACTTTTAACGCTGATTGCAACTGGCCGTTGGAACCCTATCGTCAACACTTCACACTGCTTTTTGTCAATCGAAAAAAGTTATTATGATGTGTTTCATTGTGTTATTATTGTTATTGCGTTTTTTGTGATAAAATTAGTAATTTCTTGAGACATTTAGACATTTAGTCTCTTTGACTTACTTACTTGTGGTTGATTCAAATTGCACTTAAGTTGATGGGTTGTATGTTATAAGTTATATCACCAAATTTAATTACTGTCAATCTATTTTGTAGTACATCACCACATCAGAGTTTGTTGCTTTTATGCATAACCTGATGATGGAATACATTCACCAAAATGAACGAGACAAATCTCAGGAAAAAAAACCTACTGAAGCTCAAAGAAACATCTGCAGTCAATTCCCTGTATCTCACAGACATACATCTGTGTTCTCATTAAAACAGAATAAACGAAACAAAGCAAAGTGAGTAAAATGGTCTCTTAAGGAATTGCTCAAAGCAATAAAGTTGAAAATAATATCTTCAACATCTGTATCATAATGAAAATAATCCTTTTGGCTCTTTTCTCAAGGCTGCATTGTCATTTTCTGTCAATAACAACCATGACGGGACATTCCAGCCTCTGTAGTCACAATAAATTAGTCTCTTTGATTCAGGGACATTCTGAATGATTTTAGTATTGTATTATTGTTGACAGAATCATATATGTAGTATGATCATATAAATTAAATATATGCAGTAGTTTTAGTTCCCGAGGGAAAACAAATTCCAGTTTTAAACTGAAAGTAATATATTCATGATAAACATAATACAAGAAAACAGAGGGAGTCTAAATTAGATTTGAGAGTTGCTTGCAAAGTGCACAGATCTGTAAACCTTGAACAAGCATTTGCTTTGCGGCAACACTAGTGATTGAATAGCTAAAGAAATATGAATACAAATCAAGGTTCTCCAAATCAAATTACAGTTTGGACCACTTTGGCTTTTTTTTGGGGGGGGGGGGGGGGGGTAAAATGCTTTAAACATATTTCCATATTTGGATCATGAGTGTCTTCAGAAAAATCCTCAAGGCAGTGCCTAACGTTCCAGCCCAGTGGTTGGTTTAGCTTGTCCTGCTAGTTTGAATACCAATGCATTATCAACAGAAGAATTGACTTTCACAAATCAATTTATAATAACAGACATGTGCATGTGTAAGGATGGAATATTGGATATGTGTTGATCCATTTTTTTTACCGCATTTTAAGGTTTGACAGTTATCTTCTTTTTTCTTAAAATAAACATTGATCCTGGTCAGCTCCTCTCAATTGAGAGCATTTCCTTTATAAAATAGATTTATTTGAATTAATATTTGTGTAAAATTTGTGGAGGCGACTACCGTACTGTATCATCCGAATTCTAAAGCCAGTCAAACGTAGATCCATTCAGATCATTGTCAATGAAAAACTTGCTAGAAATGCAGCCAAATTAAGTAATATTCCCCTTCATTATCACCATTGTAAATTGATTAAATCAGGTAGAACTGATACAGGATAATGTTTTTAGATCTGGCTTTCAAGCTTTTATGCACTATTATCATAATGTAGACATTATCGTCACAGACTAGCCTCCAGAGAATAAAGACTGGAAAAATAAAACAGCAAGACCGGAAAAACAAATAAAAAAGGATCCAACTCAACATAATATGAATCAGCAGGGGCTCCAGTTTTATTGCAAATTTTTACAAGTTTACAGGTTTATTGTTTTTGGTAAACTCAACTGACTTTTAAACGTACCTTTACGGTGCGGCCCTATAATAAATGCCTCACAGACCGGTATGTTCCCCGACCTGGCTGGGTACCTGGTTTAGGAATAAGTAGTATTTTCATGGCTTTGGTCGGAATCTAATTTCAAATGAGCAATTATTTGTTATACTAAAGAGTGGTTCGCCTAAATCCAGACATACTTCAAAAAGAGTTGTACTCCCAGTCAGAAGCAGTAAAGTTGTTGAGAAGTTTACTTGTGCAAAGCCAGAGTGCCATTAGCTGCTCTTAAAAAGTCATGTTTGTGCTTGTTTTGAAGTACCTCTTTTCCATCAAGCAGCTTCTCAACTATTTTTATCTTGGATCTATTTGAGGATACTTTTGGAGAGAACACTGTCATGGACCTCAACTTCAACGGTGGAGGGGAAAATTAATCTTCCGCTGAGGAAGCAGATCGGTGGGCGACAAAGCAGCACATCCATTAGGGCTGCAGGGGAGGCCAAAACGATTTTTGGTCATACATCCACGCAAATGACTCCGCCAGGGGGATCACCAGTCTCCTCTGTAGGAGCTTGTGGGGGATGATCATTAGTGAGCAGGGTTTGATTGATATGGGACATTTTGGATGACAGGTGGATCACTTATCAAATCCAAAGTGATTTATGACTTGTTCAAAAGATATAAGAACATTAAATGTTTTTAAAAGTCACATCGTGTTGATAACTGCAGTGCTGTTTGTTTATTTATTTATTTTTCACCACAATTGCTGATCTTATTTGATTGGCAATTTCTGGAAATGTTGATCACAACACAGGGAAAAGATAATTATAGTTTTTTATTATAGTTTTATTTATTTATTTAAAGTTGTTTGCAGTGCCATCTTGATTTAATGTTTTGAAGGAATCAGCACTCACTGAAAAGACTTCTACAGCTTCTACCGTTCAGGTGCTTTGACACTGCTGACCTCCAGGTTAGCTAACATAACCCAGGTTTTAAGAATTTTTCGAAGCCTCCTAACCAAGCTTTGTAATCGATTAATACGTGAGGCTCTGCCCCGCATTTGAAAAAGCAATGAACTGAACACCCAGCTGAGTACCAACCACACTTCCTCATATTGAGGCTCAGCCCAGAATGGTGGGCAGCTCGATGACATGGTTAGATGGCTTCGCGCTATTCCTGGAACATGGGTTTTTAGATTACCCAAGGAACCTACAACATACTGTAGTACTCCCTTACTGAACTTTGCTATCGGTAACACCAAGGCGAAGAATAGTGCGATCAATGACCACCACTCATAACAGCAGTGATTACAATGAGCCCGAAGTCCAGTACAAGAGTAAAGTACAAAACAATACCGGAGATACTGTCGGCTTTTGGTCCCCACCAATGTCATGTTTAAAGGAATAAAGATCATCACATCCGATATTATAATTTATATAGCTAAAGAAAATGCTCATACAATTTGTGAAATGGCTCAAATTCACAGTGAAACAAAAAAGCTGAATCATAGCCTCTTATATTTATTCAAGCTTAATCTATGTTTAGTTCTTAGCTCTCTATTAAATAGAGACAATAAAGAGGAGCCTCCTTGTGTACAGTATGTTCAGTTAATGTGCAGCAGGGCATTGCTGATAAAGGGCATGTTTGTCTTCAAAACAATTAACCTTGACAAATAGAGGAACAGACACAACAGCAGAAGCTCAGGTGATCAAGGTTAATGCCTTTGGATGACAACCTCTCGGCACTGGAAAGATTATTTTTAATTGACGATTAAAAACTGAGATTCCAGGAGATGCAATTTGTAGTGCGGTCTTGCATACAGTATGTTCCGGCAATACTAGCCCATGATAGATTAGGTAAAGCCATGAAACAAGACATAGTAACGTTTGCTTGTAGAGTGGAAGCAAAGTAGCACGGATTATGTGATTCTTCTTGTGAAGTAGATAAAGCCGCGTTCAAACTGTAAGGTTATAAAATATACACAGCAAAATTGTGTTGTAGAAGAAAAAAAGTATTACAGAAAAAAGTATTATACATATTACATTTTTAATTACATAGATAAGTAAATGAAATAATTTTGATCAATTTATCTTTTATTGCTTATTGTGAATGTACGCCCTGTTGACATTGAAAATGCCCTATAATGCTGGTTTGCAGGCCTTTACTTTTCCAAAGCAATTCTTGATTTTAGTCTGATTTTGTTTAATGTCTGTCTGAAGTTATGTCATGCGTTGATTCAAGGGCTAAGATTCAAAATGCAGGATCTACACGGCTAAGATTCCAGGGTTGCGTCAGTACTTGGGTGTATTAGGTCAGTCTGTCAAACTGAGCCTGAGAAACATGGGTGTTGTATTTGATAAAGACATGTCTCTAGTTCAACACTGAAGAAAACTGACCAGAAACTGTTTCCTTCAACTGAGAAAAATCTCTAAATTTAGGAAAATGTTGTCACAACATGATCTGGAGCTTGTAATCCATGCGTTTGTGTCTTCTCGCCTGGACTATTGCAACAGTTTGTTTTCATGTCTTAATAAGACAGAGCTGTCTCGCCTACAGTTGATACAGAACTCTGCAGCAAAAATTCTGACCCGCTCAAGTAGAAGAACTCACATTTCTCCAATCCTTAAAACTCTTCACTGGCTTCCAGTTTCTTTCAGGATCAACTTTAAAATTCTGGTTCTTACTTTTAGAGCTATTCGTGGTCAAGCTCCTCCTTACATCACTGATCTGATCCAGCCTTACACCCCAGCTCGGGCTCTGAGGTCTGTGGATCAGAATCTACTGATGGTTCCACGCACACGGTTCAGGACCAGAGGAGAGAAATCCTTCCAGGCTGTTGCTCCTAAGCTTTGGAACGATCTTCCTCTCTCTTTGCGCTTGATGGATCTACTGACTCCTTCAAGAAACATCTTAAGACGTTTTTATTTGTTCAGGCTTTTCCTTTTTTTTTCTGGAACTCCTGTTGTGTTATCATTCTTATCTTGCCCTCTAAAGTATATACTTTATTGAATATTGTTTTGATTGTTTAAGCGCTTTGTGACCCTGGTCTGGCAAAGTGCTATATAAATAACAATTACTTACTTACTTGCTTATTACAAAATCAGGTACTTGGCTGTGTTTTTAATAGTTGGTTTATGTGCCCTCGCTCGCTTACCCTGAGCACTTTCCCTAGGCAAGTGAGCTTTGTGATATATACCTTTGTGGATTGAGTGAACAGTGATGTTCACTTCATCAACCACAATGCATTGCAGTGGTGCATGAAAAACATTACAGTGGCAGTTGACCACCATTATCGGTCCGCCATATATATTCATTAATTAAAAGGAGATAATTATTATGCAAATAGAGCTACTTGTTCTTGTGGCTTAATTAATAAACCAACAGTTTACATGTACGTATTTATGTATATATTTGAAATATCAATAAATAATATCAAATAAATTTGAAGTCAATTCAATATTTTTGTTGTGCATTCTGTGTACATGGTTTTCACATATGGTTTATTATTTTAATTACGGAACATGCTACTCCATGATAATCTAGGCTGTAAGTGAACATGGGCAGGTGCATTTTCATTTATCTATTATAATTCTTCCCCCCACTCCCCCCCACTGTAGTTCCCTCTGCATGACGTCATATCAAGGATGAGTGGGTGAGGGCAACTCAAACTGCTATTGAAACGCAACTCAGGTGTTTCCCAGCCTACCTAGTCCAAGCTAAACACACATTGTAAAGTTATCCACCAATACCCCTGTTCCAAAAAGCTTCACAGTGACAGGAATGACTAACTACTCAACTTCTGGCCTACCCAGCAATTCTCACCAATTTCCTTGAAGAGATTGTCATGACCCACATTACAATGACCATCACCGTCACTGTGAATCTACATCAGTATCGGCAGAATCGCTCCACTGATGATGCCATTTCAGGATTTCTGCTATTCAACATGATCATCCCGAATATCATGGTGTAGAAGCTCCATTAAATTAGCTTGAATTCCTACCCTGGTAATTTGGGGTTAGACCTACTGAGGAACATACCTAAAACTGTCAGTATCCACAACATTCCTTCCTCTATCACACTCATCTTCTCTTTTGTATTGTTTAGTTTGGAACAATGGTGAAGAGACAATAATATTTATGTTAAAAATCGTAAAATATTAAAGGAATCTATGGAGATGATTGTGTAATTTAGGAATAAGGAGCCAGATTATGTGTCAATGTTGGAAGCTTAGTTTGGTCAACCTTCTACCAATGTGCGGTTCAGAGTTTCCTTTTGCATCACCCTTTGTTGTTGCTATGTGACTATGCATTTATTCCAGAAGGCTCAAGCTGTAGACCATTAAGTAAGTAAGTATTTTATATTTATAGAGCACTTTTCTAAACCAGGGTCACAAAGCGCTTAAACATTTAAAAAAAATACTCAAAAAATATATTCTCAAAATATCAAGATAACACCGAGAACAACACAGGGAAAATCAGGGAAAAGCCTTTACGAGTAAGAAAGTCTCAAGATTTTTCTTGAAGGAGTCAGTAGATCCATCAAGCGGAGAGTGAGATCACTCCAAAGCTTAGGAGCAACAGCCTGGAAGAATTGCTCTCCTCTGGTCCTGAACCAGAATTTTTAAGGTGATTCTGAAAGAAACTGGCAGCCAGTGAAGAGTTCTAAGGATTGGAGAAATATGAGTTCTTCTACTTGAGCAGCTCAGAATTCTCGCTGCAGAGTTCTGAATCAACTGCAGGCGAGACAGCTCCTTCTTGTTTAGACATGAAAACAAACTGTTGCAATAGTCCAGACAACACAAATGTGTGGATTACAAGCTCCAGATCATGTTGTGACATCATTTTCCTAAGTTTATAGATTTTTCTCAGTTGAAGGAAACTTGTCTGGTGAGTTTTTTACAGTGTTGAAATAGAGACATGTCTTTGTCCAATACAACACCCATGTTACTCAGGCTCAGTATGACAGACTGACCTAAGTCACACAAGTACTGACTCAACCAATAATAACCATAGTTTCAGTTTTGTCCACATTTAGCTGCAAAGTGTTTTTACTCAGCCATTGTTTGATTTCTAGCAAATAATTGACTAAGCTGTTAAGCCTCCGGGGCTCAGCTGGATCAAAAGAGCACTAGAGCTGGATGTCATCAGCAAAAAACTGGAAAGAATCATCTGATTTTACCCTGGGGAATCAAGTTCTGCAAAAATAATAAAGGACCCAAAACAGAAACTTGAGGGACTCCACACAACAGATCCGCCGATTCAGACCTCATTTGATTGGCAGATACACTGAAACTGTGCCCAGAAAAGTATGACGAGAACCACTGTAACACAGACCCAGACAGTCCCACCTCATCCCTCAGTCTTCTCAGCAGCATCTGGTGATCAACTGTGTCAAAGGCTGAGGACAGATCCAAGAGAACAATATGTATTGTCCCAAGTCAGCCGACATCATGATGTCACCGGACACTTTCAGTAAGGCTGTCTCCGTAGAGTGATTTTTTTCTGAAGCCAGACTGAAACTTCAGAATTAGAGATGCTTATGCATTTCTAAGCTAGAGGATACCTTCAGTTACAGTTAGTTCAGTTATAAATGACATGTCCATAATGGTACATTGTAGGTTTACTAAAAAGGATTACTAGACATTTGACAGTTTAGGAAGGCTGATATTACGAGACCACTTGAAGCAGCAGTATTCCTCCAGCATTGCTTGAGTGACAATCATGCTGGAGACCAACAGGTTAAACATAAAATTAATAGCTTTAAATAGAGGACTATAAGTGTGGAAATCAGATGGGAATTAAATGGAAAAAAAATAAAAGAATAGATAAGTGTTGTTGTTGTTGGCATTTCACAGTAATTGAACAATTATCAAATGTAGGTGGTGAGGTGTCCATGAATGCCAAGTGACTGTAAACAGTAACACATATAACTTATATTTAAATCATTCATTATTTAGTCTCAAAACTACACCTTGACTTTGTACAGTTTTGAAACTAGAACGGTCCATATTTTCTCATCCTCAAGACTTGATAGTGAATGAGCCAGGCCTTTGGTAAAGCTATATCATTTCACACACCCAGCAGACCTCAGATTAAAAGATGGATGAAGTTTAACCGTTTAACATTGTCCTGCTTTAATTAAAGCAGGTTGTTCATTAGAATACACTATTGTGTAAGGGATGTTTATAAAAAAAAAACTCAAGTGATGGAGCAAGGGGAAGGTATAAGAAGGCAGTGCTAAAATTTTAATTAGATCACCTCAATTATCAATTCATGGCATGAATTTTCTTATAACCAAGACAGATGATGCAAAAATGACCCACTGTGTCTCGACAAAAATATTGTTATGTAGAATTAACTTTGCGTCCTTAAGACAATAATTTAAAAAAAAAACACGGAACAGAACTGGTAAGGGACAAAATAATGTATACTTTACATGATATATTCAAAAATGTATCAAATCCTTTACTACCTTGAAAATTAAAGATCATACAGAACATAATTACCACAAATGTTGCCCTTTTTTCATGAAGAACTAGATATTTAACATCAAAACAATAGTAAAAATTTAAAAAATCAAGTCTGAACTGTATAAATAAAGAAGATCCTTACTTTCCCAGAAGATAAAAAGAACACACAATATAATATGCAATCTTTCAAATGTAATAATTATTTCTGTTTTCAGACCTTTCAAATTGCCCTATGGCATTGACAGAAGCCATCGTTCTTCGGTTTGTGTTTGTAGCTCACAAAGCAAGAGCATAAAATGGATCCACTTAGACTCACGGCAAGGTTGACTTTTTACCTTAACTTTTAAAGCAAACTTTAATAAAAAGGTTCTCATAATACAACTGAAACAAACTTTGTCAACTAAATAGATGTTGTAAAAGGACAGTGTGTATTGAGGTCAAATCAAGAAATGTAATACACACAAATATGTAAATCTAATGGTGTCTGATATATTTTCCTTTATTTATATTACAGTCTACTTGTTTTTGTCTTTTAGAAGGAAAACTTTTACATTTTCTTACATTGTGTCGGGCAAAAATATAATGTTGAGAACCTGTGTGAAATAGTTTGGTCCAACTCCTCTAGTTGATCTACAAACTGTAGCAATTTAACACAGTGTGTGTACAGTGCATGTACAGTTGCTGTTGCACCCCCAAAACACACGTCCCAATTTGTAAAAAGAAAATAACAGTATACAACAAGTCAGTGCAAGTTGTTAATGTTATTTATCATAGTAAACACGGTTTTCTGAGCGTGTTGTCTCTTTGTATTATTAAATCAAAACACCAACAAAAGTAGGCTGCTTGATCAAGCAGCCAAAATCATTACAGGAAGTTTAAACTGTTGACATAATTGTCCAGAATTAACTTTAAAATCAGCAACAGTGTAGGGGCTACAAGACTACAAAGTGTGAATCCTGAATAGAAAAATATTCAAGTTCTGTAAGTATGTCAAATGTTACCATGGGCTCAATATGTCATGGCCCTGCTAGAAGCTACTGCCCCCTGTCAGGCTATTTCCCATAAATAAGAATTGGACTCAATGGAGTTTATTTTATAAAACTCTAGGGGTTAGGGTCAGGATGGCGCAAAGATAATGTTATATCTATCGAGTTGCTGTATATGTGACCATGTTTTCCACGTTCATCGACTTTTGATCGGAATTGGATGATTCACTTTTTAGTACATTATATAATCCCCAAGTCCGTTGAGTTAATTCAATAAAGTACATGAACATTAAAGATACCTAAATATTGAATGATTAAATATGCCCGGTACTATCTTTCATAAAGTTTATAAATTTGATTCTTCCTGTTCGTACTATGAGGATTGATGACCATGGATCTTAATTGTCCGTCCATCATCTGGAATGCTCCGCCAATTCTGTAGTTTGTAAAGTTTGTAAATTAATGTCAAAATCCAACTCTCAGATGTTTCAAATGTTCAAGTATTCCTCTGCAAGATGCATTAAGTTCCTCATCATGATGATGTCTTAAAGTTATTTCTTTATAAAGTTCTCCCACGTCTGAAATCTCAGCTAACAAGATGCTTAAGATTCCGCTGAAGTAGTGTTTGGTGGTAACAAGGCTGCGATAAGATTTATGCCTATTATGTAATTGTGTATCTTCCTATAATATTTTTTTCAATTCATTGCAAGTGAGGGTTGATTTTATTTATTAATAATTGAGTGCACATCTTCAGCGTTATTAATTGCATCACAAGAGAGTAGTTTCAAAGAACAAGGGCCAACACTTCCAAAATCTCATGGGTCGTGCACTAGTCTCTGCAAAATCTTCACAATACGATAATTGCACCAAGGAGTTATGTTTTCTCTGTTATGTATCTACTTAGTTGGCAATCTACCTCTTCTTCTCTCCTTTCCTAGTATGTCCAATTGTTAATATTCATAATTTAAATAGATCATTTCATATATTTAGATTCGGACTAATTTTCAGGTAATACTAGTAACTCGGCTTACTCCTGCTTTTGAAGCAACATGATCAAATGTATGACACTTAACTTGGTGGGGGTTTGTGACGTATGAATGGTTCATATTATTAATATTTTTTTTACTGCTTATTCCCTTACGATTTTCCGAAGCCAATCCCAGCCAGAAGGGGTTATTGAGGGATATACTGAACAGGTGGCCAGCCTGTAAAGACACACAGAGACGGTTAAGACCCAAGCTTAACAAATGGTTAAAACTGGAAATAACTGAGGAAAGCGGATTCTTTTCCCAAATAAAAATACAAAGATCAGTACAAAATTAAAAAACAAGAATAACCTCGTAAGTACCAAATTTTATATCAATCGACCTAAATAGTGGCTCACAGCTGCCCAAAAGGGAAAACAAAGGGAAATTCTCATTGAAGGGCACGCAGGCCAAGCAAACCGCTAGCAAGGGTAATCTTGCGACTAAAATAGTTAACTTTGGCGAAAATCATTACAAAAATATCAGAGTAAATTCACAGAAAACGGTTTGAACAGTAGCAGGAACAATTGATCAAAGATAGGGGCAGGTAAAGTAAGCAGAATCATAGTGCAGGCATATTATAGTGCAGGCAGGCGGGTGGATCGGTGGTAGAAGTCTTAGTTCAATAACTCCGATGACAACTGTACGTTTTCATGACTTTATTCCAACTCGTGCACCACAACAACAAAGACTGACACCGCACTTCCTGACTCAGAACATACAAAATATTCGCGCATTTGTCCCCTTCTTGGTCAAGCAGTCAGCGAGTTGCTCCTTAGTTGCTGACCACGTAATCTGCTGAATAGTCCCAGAGCTGATAAGTTCCTTGATACCACTGATCTCAAGTATGAATATTTTCTCTGTGACTGATTTGGGGGATTTGATGGCATAAAAAAGAGAGTGGTTGTCTGTTACACACACAATACGCAAAGTGTTGCATGTACAGTCACGTCTGGTGAGTTCTGAATAGAGTGTAGCTAAGAAGACTGCTGTCGATGCCATCTCCATAGAGAGATGCCAAAGTCTCTCCAGCTTAAGTGCTTCGAGCAACTCTTCTGATCCTCTTTGATTGCCAGCATATAGGTGAAAATCTTCCAGCCTCTCCCATGAGCATGATTAGATGCCCTCCTTGAGTTCCTCCATCTGGAAGATTTCCCATGGATGGATCGCTGAACACCATCAGCTTTAAAGAGCTGTCTCTTCCCAAGTACTGAAACCTCAAAGTCACCTATTCTGATTTCCTTTTTTTGATCAGTTTGTTTGCACAATGCAAAGTCTTAACAGTGGCGTACTTTGTACTGGACGCTAGAATAGATATGTCACACAATATGACGAGTCTGCTTTGCCTCACCGCCAACAGCATCTGGCCAATCCTTTACTCTAGCATATGATGTTCAGTGTCTGTTGGGGGGCCTCTCGCTGTGTGGCTCTGGTGGGGTCCACAGGAATGGGCTGGAGGTGTTTTACATACATCCATTGTTGCACCTCTATTTTATCCTCCACAGAGAGAACCTCCATTTCAATGTAGTTGAAGCTGTTGTGTTCTTCAAGTCCAATATGAAAAGCAGCTTTCAGGGAAGATAAAATCGTCCATATGACAAGCAAGGACTCCCATCACATTGCAAGAGTCTGCAGGTAAAATGTACCTCCTGACTGCTGCATAGTGTTCTTCACCCTGTTATACCAATACAGAGAAGTGTCTTCCAGGCCATAAACACACTTCTTCAACTTCAACACTGTTCCTTTGCTCTGAGCTTCTTGGGGAGGCCTAATATAGACATTTCGAGTTAACTCTATACCTTGCAAGAAGGCTGCTTTAATGTCCATGGAGTTCAGCTGCCATTTCTTTTGACATATAACGGCCAAGATCATTTTTAAAGACTCTGAGGCACACATAGGTTAGTCTTTTGGTGTTCTCAAAGCCTTGTGCAACTAATCTGGCTTTAGGTACCACCCCCTATGGTGTTTCCTTAAGTGTGCACACCCACCTTGTAGAGATGCATTTCTGACCTTCAACTATCACTTCTTCAAACACATGTTCTGTTTCCAGTTGCTGAGTTCAGCGTGTTTGGCATGATCATTCACAATCTGTGCATCCTCTTCATAGCAGTCTGCACATAACTCAGCATGCTTAGTTGGACCCAGCTGAAGATTGTCCACTTGTCCTAAATCCACTAATACACTTATGCCAGGAATTTCCTCAGGCTCTGTGTACTGTAAATTATACCAGTTTTTGTATTAACCAGTGGAATTTCCTGCATGGTTGATCATTTTTCCAGTCTGTGCTTGGCCACTTCCACTGTCTGTGTATGTAACTACTTGTCTAGTTTTCAGCGTAAGTCCTTCTCAAGCAGTATTTGAGTGTGTTGATGTGTGAGGTGGCTCATTATTATCCTCAGCATCTTTTGAGCATCATTTGAGGGTGCCTCTTCCTTACTTTCATTTACAGTGTTATTTTCATAGAGTCCTGTTTCTGGTAATGTTTTTGCCATCAGGGCCCAGACTAGGGCTGTCTTACAATCACATCCATTGTCGCTCTTTACTTAACAGGATTTCAGTGAGGGTTTGATTGTGCCTTCCCAAGAAACCATTGCTCCATGGACTATAAACTTCACTTGATTTTGCTTCAATGTTAAAGTTTTCTTCGTTATTAAGTTCACCCCCATTGTCAGTGAACAGTCTGCATGGAGGGCCATGAACACTTATCTAGAAGTGAAATTGCTTCACAATTTCTCTGGGTTTCTTGGCGGTAATAATGATCCCTGAACAGAATCTTGTGATGAGGTCAATGGCATGAAGATATCCTACCCCTGGCTCTAGCTCATGTAAGTGCATAGCTACAGTTCCATTGTAGGTTGAGGCCATTGTTAAACCTACTGCTGGCTTCTGCTTTGGTTTACTGTATCTGATGCATGTTTCACAGTTCTTTACAAGATCACTCCTCATCAGTATTACCTGAGCAGGTCAGTCATTTTTGCAATCTGTCAACTGAGGCATGTCCAAACTGCTTGTGAAGTTTCAATTGCACTTTTAGTTTTTCTTGTGTTGTCCTGTTTTCCGTGACAAATCTCTGAGTCAAACGATGTGTCTTAAGACAATAAGGTGATGTTGCATTCTTCAACCTCTTGTTTGTCGTTCATCTTCTGTTAATTTAGCATATTAGTTTTTGTGGCGTCAGTCCTTAGCCCACTGATATAAGCTTTGGCAGACTGCACATCTCGTTCTCCTACCATATCTGTCAAGCGGATAGGTACCTTGAATAGCTTCTTGATGTTGCACATTAGACCTACTTTCTCTCCTGCTGGTAAACTTTGTTTTGTCACGTAATGTCTGCAAATAACCTTTTCAAGGCAGCCTTCATGTTGTCGAATGTGAGGCTTGGACAAGCGGTAAGTGCCAACTGTTTGTCTTTAATATGAAGTCCAACAGTGTCTAGCAGATTGAATGCTAACACCGCATCAGGTAGCTTCATTTTGAACCGGCGAATTCTGTTGTACCTCCGTTCAAACTCAACGATGTAATCCACCATTGAAACGCCATTGTCTTTCGTTATCCGGTCGAACTCTGTGTACGCCTTGAATTGGCGGTCCTTTTCTTCTTTCAAAAACACAGAGTCCATTTTTATCAAAAGTGAAGTCATTACATCATCTTTGTTCAAATCCCCTGCGGCTATTTCCAGCGCACTATTCCTCGTTCTTCCTGTTTGCAACAAGGCAAACGCCAAGGCTCGCTTCTTTTTATATAAGTCAGTAACAAGTCTTCAGATTTCATTTTCATTTTTCTAACTTTCTTAGGAATTTTTTTTGTCAAAAGCCGGCGGAACTTTATAATTACCAGCGGCCATCCTCAGCTTCCAATATTAGTTCACTAACTCCGACGATAACTGTACGTTTTCATGACTTTACTCCAACAACAAAGACTCAGAAGATACAAAACATTTGCGCATGTGCAGTGGGAAAAGTAGCACACAATGAGAGGAATGCAGGAACATCTACTGGCATATTGGCATACTCAACACATGATTGAAAACAAGGGAGAAGGATGTAACAGCCAACGGCCGTAACTTGAGACAAACATTCACCACTTATATCCCATTCTCCTATCAATTGTATGCATTTATTTTTTCCATTAACAAGAAGTTGACTCCTAATTATTTTTATTTGTAATGTCTTTCCTTGACTTATAGCTAATGCTTGGGGCGAAAGCTTGCTTCTGTGAGATTTTCATAATAAAGTTTCCCACTTAATGTTACACAAATGATATTATGTTATGTTAAATGGCACAAGACCGGGGGTTGTCACTAGAATTTGGGCATGGGGCGGGTCAGCACAGAGAATGGTCTAAAAAATAAAATAGAACAACAAAGGTTTGTTCAGTGAGAGATTATGAATGCTGTGTTTGGAGTGCCACATCTTAATATAAGTTTCAGGCAGCGTGACTCACTTCTACAGTCATTCAAAGTAGAATTCAAACTAAGCTCAAACCAAGTAATTTATTCTCAATTAATTACGGTTTCAGCTCGGAATTGAAGATTTTTTTTTTTCGTGTTTCTTATTAAGGGTGTTAAATTTAAATTGCGACCCATATGAAGGCTTTTGAGAAAGTTAATGGCAAAATTAGACCTTTCACCTCTGACTGATGGACAAAATGAATCCCAAATATGGCGTGGACTACAGTGATTGATGGCCTCTTTGGAGATTGCGTTGCTGCTCATGGGAAAAATGAATGCTAATATATGTGAATGGCTTTCATGGATTAGTGTAGTGCTCAAGTAAGGCATTGATTTTGAAGTGGTGGCGAAGGAAATTTGTAAATGTATGTTGTTGCACTGTATTTAAATCTATGCAAATGGTATTGTACACTATATATGTAACTTGTCTTGAGACTTCCTCACAATAATCTAAAGTCAATAAGGAATAGAAATAGATATATACGTCAAACCACTAGCTGTCAGTTTTAAGAAAATATACCTGTAGTCAAATAATAATTTAAAAAAAAGATGTAACAAATAAAACAAAAATCAATTGCCTCATTTGCTTATAACTATTATTAACTATAACAACAACGTTTGAAAAAAAACAAAAAAAACATAATTCTTGGGAAAATAAGTGGGGCTCCTTCCACACTGCATGGAACCATGTGATCTTATTGAACAGGCAAGAGATTAGTAGTGATAATATTTAACTGTGTTTTCAGAAATAGGTTCATCCACTTATTACTTGTTTCCATTAGGTTTTTTATTAGGTCTTAATCCTCGGACCACGGCGCCTGGGCTGTTAAAGGAATGCTCTTTGCCCTGATCTCTGCAGTGCTTTTCATTTCACAAACAAAAACAAGATAGGAAAATGCGCCTATATTATTGTTGACGTCTTCTGCTTTAATGCTGGCCAACGGCAACAAACTCACAAATAAAACTGCCGTAGACGACAGACAGATTGTTCCGTCTGTGCAGCTTTTTGTATGTCCTGTCCCTGGGCAAAGCCTTAGATTTAATTATTAGTTTTTTTTATATGTTTTTTATTTATTTATTTATTTATCTTTCTCATAAATTAACCCCACTATCTATTAAATTAGTTTAGAATTTCTATAGTTAAGAGATAAGCTATCCAGTTCTTAGTATTCACACAGGTATATATATATATATTTTTAAACACAGTTGTTGATGCGTTTGCAGAAGAGTTTGATGACAAGACCATTTGTTGTTTTTGTGGTTGATATATTTGTATTTTCTGGAAGCAAAACACTGGAACACATATTGACCATCGTGAAACTTAAATCATATTTTATTTTTAACTACTTTTTGTCAAATGTATACTATTTTTAACCTTTTGGTTATTCTGGTTTTAGTTGGGGTTTTTTCCGCCCATGGTCTCCATTCTTCTCTTCACCTGCACTGACCAACCTTCATAGCTCCAGGGTTCATTTTAAACAGTTATTATTATCATTTTATCATTCGAATCTATCAGTACGATGATCGTCCTGCATTGAGACGGACAATATGTCCCTCAAGTGCTACAAAAGGATTGACTTCCCTCTCACTCCTGTAATATCCTCTTTAGCAACTCCTACTCCCTTGGTCAGACACACCGTTCCCTCTCATAGCTGACAATTTAAATGTATTTTATTCGCCTGAGAGACTGTCATGTTTCTTACAATGTTTGAAAGAGTTCATTGTTACTAAAAAGGAGCAACTTTTCTTTACATTAGCTTTATTCTGAAGGGGATGAAAGTGTAACAATATACTAATAATTGTAATCTGTTTGTCTTGTATGGTTTAAACAGAGAACCCGGAAGCGGAAACAGTGTGTTCAGTCAGAAATGCCTTCAACCCTTGCGTTATCTCAGGGTCAAGGTTACCCGAAAAAACAAATGTGTTTAAGGTATCCCCTTGACCTTTACCAAGAGACAAAACATACCCCAAACACCACATAAACAATACAAGGGTTACTAAAAAAAAAAGTACAAAACACAAAATGTACTCCACAAGAGAAAAAAACAAAAACAAAGTGATGGAAAAATACTGAGCAATATGTGTTGTCAAATTTGCTTAACCATATGTATTTACATGTTGATGTACATTTCTGGTGTTTTAAAACAATGTTTGGTCTCTGTTGAAAATGAAACGTGTGAGAATCTTGCAAATGACATGTACCTTCTTAACTCAGATAAGACATTAGGAAAGAAACACTAGCCTTTGTATGCTATATTGAAGAACAGCTGTAATTTATTCCAGTGTGTGTTTGTGTTGTCGGATTATCGTCTCTCAGATAATCGATAACTTACGATGGACAGTAAGTTGTGATTGAAACAGTCTTTACAGCAGAGTGAAAATGAGACATTCAATGATAAGATTCTGTATTAAACTCTCCTTCCAAGTTACATTGTTGTGACTTTAAACCAATCCTGATGTCTCTTCTTTGTTTAAGTTAAGAGCCTTAAATCAGATTCCTAAACTAACCCAAAGAATATCCAAAGCTCTAGAAGAGGAAGACAGGGGCAAGACTCACACCAGCAAACTATACAGATAAAAAGACAAACAAAAGGACATGGTAGTGTCAGAGAAATTTCTAAAGAGAAATTCATGGAACAATGAAGCATTTTGTGATCAGAAAACTTTACCTTGTCAGGAAACACAACTTCCACTCGATAACTCCAGACGTGCACACCTGCCGGCGTCTGTCACGAGGAATCAAAACCATAGGGAAAACAACAACTAAAACATGACAGTAAAACATGACCTGTCAACCTATATAAAATGCTGATATTTATACTTGTTATTGTTAAATAAAGTAAAATTGTTATTTTTCCAATATCTGTATATTAAATGTAACAGTATTTTTTCTAACCAGTAAAAAACCTGTGAGTATGCTAAAGATTGATCTTGTCATTTTAGGGTTCTTACCTGATGTACAAACAAAACTGAGAATAGTGAGCGCTTGTGAGTTGACCAATTAGATGACTCAGTTTGGTTTAAGTTAACATAATCAGTATTTTAAGTGCAACGGAAACACCAGAGCAATACCTATATAGTTTGGTGTAGGAGATGGTTGTGTCAATTTTCTGCCTATCAGTTCTGGAACATTAAGTTTCAGTTTAATTTACCGCTTAACTGCAGTGATCCATGATTACTCTTGTTAGACGCTGTTCCTGTAATGACAAAGAATGATGAGCAATTGGGGGAGTAAGTAACCTCAGTAATTGTAAATTCAAGCAGGGGTGCCCAATTCTAATCTTAAAGTGGTAGCTGTACTGGTTTTGAAATTATTTTGCCCAGCAGGTGTTTTTTTTAGATTTGCAGAATCATTTTTTATTTAAATGTAAATTATTGTGGAATAATAATAAAAAAGCCCACATCAAAACACTGGTCTTACGAAGACAATATTTGAAGCATACAAACATTCAAACGTTTATCTTTTGTAATGTTAATAGTATGACTGTGCCAGAAAGGTTCTAACCCAGGGCTTATTATGGGTTCAGACAATACTGTCATTAATGTCCAGCAGAGATTTCGCACTATGAAATCTGCAACTCCTCCAGATGGCTTCCTAATCTTGGCTCCCTGTGTGCATCACTCAGCAGACTATGTGGGAAGAAGGCCAGAGGCCCAGTTTTCTCCAGGAAGAAAAGAAAATTCAGAGTTGGTGCCAAAGACCTCCATTTAAAAGAACCTACAAAGCAAGCCGTTAAGGTAACTGAATAGGAGGGGATAGAATACGTCACTTTACCCTAGTGGGTAAAAAAGCAATTGGCCTTTTGTATCATTCAGGTCTTGTTGAAGAACAGTATTATGACGAATATATTTAGCTCTTGTTAGTAACCAATGTTTTTTGTCCATTAGTCTCTTAATTCAGTGGGTAGAACGAAGCAGGTTTTGACCCTTGCTCTTCATAATGAGACCAACGGGTTAAATCACGTGATGAGTCAGCTGATGCTGTATCATGACACAGTTTAAAAAATCCACTAGATGTCACTCTCGGATTGAATATCATACCTGGTTTCATTGCATTAGTAAGCTCAGAGTATCTTAATACAACCCATCAGGGCTTATTACACTCTCACAGATTTGCATTTTCTTAGGAACAGCAATGATCACCACCAAGAATAGATGCTTGATACAATTATTCATCTTGGAGATTTCTTATCAGCGGGAGCCAGAGAAGTAAAAGGAGAAATTGATTATGCTTTGAACCTAATTCATTGCATTATTTAAATTGAATATAATTTGCCCAGACAATATGGAAATGGAATCAAATTTAATGCAAGGCAGATATAAGATAGTTCCAGCTTCATGAAGCAGTGTCATGTTCTTTAGAGGTCAGTAGGTGGCGCCATCACTTTAAAAGTGATGATTTTCATTAGAACAATTGTTCAAAAAACTAAGTGTGCATTTCCATCTAGTGAACTCTGAAAATAATGACACTGCTTCATGAAGCTTCATCAGACCATCACTAGTTGGCGTTTTTCACCTTCAATGACATGGTCTCTATCCGACAGGAAAATAAAGCTGAGATAACATTTGACAGGCGAGGCTTTGTAAGTTTTGTTTTGTTGTTGACGCCGTCGGAAATGGCCTCATAAGAACCAAAAGTGGATACACACAAAGCACATTTGATGCTAAAAACAACCACCAGCATGTCAAGCGAGCCAAGTATCAGCCAAGAGGCATCCCTCAAAGCCTTGTTTGAGAGAGTATAACTCTATATGACCTAGATTTAAAACGTGTCCACATGTTTACATGTTTATGTGATGAACCCAAAAATAAGTGTAATTAATATTTTAATCAACTATCTACTTTGTGTTGTATTCATGTGTTCCAGAGAGACAATAATAAAAAAATAAATAAACGGTAATGGTGGACGCAGGTTCTTTGAAACCAGAGAAACTAGTCACAATAATTCAGTTTATTTATTGATTGATAACTCCAAATTGTCTATTTTTGTGAGTTTGGGTTTCAAGGGTTATGTGTCACTGACAGGCTGACAACTGTGTAAGATGTCCCCTGCCTGAAGGAGCTAGTATAGGCTCAGCCCTATACTAATGAATAGCTAGGAAACTATTTAAATTGTGACTCAGATTATCATGACCCCGGCTAGTGCTGGAGGTAGAGGAAGGAAAGCCTGATGTGCGATTCACCAGTAGTAAAAACCACCACTTTTCCTCTCATGCAATTGTTGAACTGGACTGTGAGGGCAGGAAAAACCCCAGGAGTCCCATAAATACGATCCACTGTCTAAGCTGCCCAACAATCCTAAGAGAACAGAGAACACAATTGCAGGCATATGTCAGTGTAGCAGCACGCCATAAACACACACACACACTGCTCTATTCCACAACCATGGAGAGTAAAAAAACAATCATTCAGTACAAAATTAAATAGAGGTAAATTGTATTCTTAAATAATGGACAGCACAGCGACTAAGGAACTAAGTTTTCTGAATAGAGATGGAAAATGCGAAAATAAACACACACAAGTACACCAAAAAGCAAAGTTTGACTTGAAACAAATGAATAAAGTTGTAAATATGATGCTTGTACAGTGGGGGCACAGTAGCTGCCAGAGACAGACCAAGTCTTGTTTGTAGGGTTACTGTGTATCATGTTTTTTTTAGGCTGATACAGCATTAAGGCATTTACGATGAAACTAAAAGATATGTCATATATATGGTGAAAGACTATCAGTCTATATGTGTCATAGTTATCGACTTAGTTATGAATTATTTATATGTATCCAAAGACAACAAAAGATCATCATAACAAATGATATTTACATATTGGTATTTACTCTTTTAATGTAATACAATATAGTATATTTAATAATATACTGTAACAACACATTTACAAATATATTTACAATGTAAACAGGAACATTGTTGCAGTAATGGGATTATTTCTAAAGTAGAAGGTCAAATAATTACAGTAAATAAAAAGTGTACGCTGTAGCAGCAGGGTGGAGATTTCCCACAGGCTAGTGGTGGTTATTTGGCATTTAGCAATTTGATGGCAAGAGGCCCACACACCGCCAGAAGTGGGTGGGTGTGTTTGATGAACAGAGTTAGGATGCAGCAAGACAGGAGAAACTAGCAAGGAGGCTAAACAGTTGAAACAGTACGACATGAGAAGGAGCTAGAATTAATCTATTTATTGTGTCCTCAGAACATTTGAAAGTAACCAATTCAGTGCTGGATTAACAGGTCAGACCTCAATGAGTGAAAGTCAGAAATGTTGAGCCCAGATTTGTGATGTTAAATATTCCCTGTAGTCTTCTGGGCTAACCTTGGTTCACACAAATGCAAAGAACATGTTCATGTATCGTATTGTGTTGTGTTGTGAAAATGTTGACGGGTGCTTCCCATAGCATAGCTGTATCATTTCGACTTGACCATGAACAAGACCAAAACAAGTCTGCACAAGATGTTTGCAGCTCAGTCTTGGCTCGGTTATTTTCCCGAAACCCTTTCAACTGTGTCATTCAGATCAGTAGGGTTGTCTGGCTTGGTCTGAATCTCCTGAATTCCACGATGCTCTCCTTTGTTTTGTCGATCCTCAGGTCCAGGTTTTTCTGACAAGAGTCTACTAGATGTTTCACTTCCTCCCTTCATATCAGTTTGTTGTCAAGTAAAGCCTACATCTGTTTCAAATGTGTCAGCGACGTACTTCAGTATGTGGTTACCATTGTGCCTAGGTCGACATTCATCAGCATTTCATGGGTCATCAGGGTAAACAGTAGGGAGGTTCTCCAAACCCTGGGTTACGCCAGTGTTAAGAGAGAGCTATTGTTGGTGAGTAGTGATGGGTTGATGAAGGCTCATGATACACCTTCGGACCGGGCACACATTGCTACCCTAATGGCTTAGTTCAAAATTGCGATCACTGATTTGAGTGCCGTCACATCACCATATTTTAAAATCTAAAGTTTCTGGTTGACTCGTGTGTTGACTGTCATTTGTAACTGTGGCTGGGTAACCTCCTACATGCACCACTCAATATAGCATTACACAGATGCAGGATTCTCCCCTACATCAGTGTGTTGGTTATCCTTTGCAGGCTCTCGTAACATGCTCCATACTGTGCACTCAAAACTGACCTGCAGTGCAGACAGTTCTCCCTCAGGACACACGCTCACCTGCTTTACAGCAGTTTTCCTCTGTTGAACAAGATATGCAGGAATTAGCATGACAGAAAGGAGGTGTGAGGAGCTGACATCTTGGCAGGTGACTGCTCCGAATGACTTCTTGATGTTTGTGTAGACTGAGTCTAATGTTCCCTCTGTTGGCAAAATCCACATGCTGATAAAAATGAGTAAGTACTGTCTTCATGTTGGCCTGGTTGGAATATCCAGAAACAATACAAATGCCCTCCATGGTGGGAAATGACATGTCCATGTGGACATGGGAGCAAACACTGAGGGCTTGTTTGGTACGTAAAAAGGTCAGAGTGCATCTCACAACCATAAACCATATTTTCATGTATCAAAGATTGATGACTATAACTGAAGTGTATGGAAACATACTTGAGTCAAGACAGAGCTGCAAATAGCATATTGTGCAGCTATGAGAGTGCAATACTTTTTTTTCAATATATTTCTTTTTCTATTTTTCATGGTCAAGTTCAGCTGACACAGCTCTACTTTGCAAGCAGCTGGCACACATCCTACCTACGTCATTCCAATGAAAACACATCAACTAACATTGTTATTGCTTGTGTGAACCAAGGTTAGCCCAGCAGGCTACAATAACTTTGGAACATCCTGAATTTATTATTATTTATAATTTATTTGTTATTCCCAGGGCTGACGTGAATACTTTTAAGTACTGAAGACACAATAGACAAGTACAAGTGCCTCCTGCTTTGTATGCTGCTTGGACTGACTGGCATAGCAGACCAGGCTGTGTAAAAAGGTTTGCATCTCCATGCTTATAGGATCCATGTTATATGCTGTTTCAAAGCAGTTTTTCTTTACCAATTGGATTCAGAGAAAAGAGGCTTTGTTACCAGAAACCATAGCATCAGAAGACAGGCAAGATCACGTACTTTAAAAAAGTAATTTGACTACATTACTAGTTAATGGTGATGGTCTGATGAAGCTTCATGAAGCAGTGCCATTATTTTCAGTCCACTAGTTGGCGATCTCTGCGCAGTTTTCCTTTGTTTAAAACAACTTCAAATCATTTTTTAAACTGATGGCGCCACCTACTGACCTCTAAACATGACACTGTTTCATTAAGCTTCATTAGCCCATAACTACTAGTTACTTCTTTCAAAATGTACTCAATTCATTTAAGTTGCTCATTTCTTTCAAAGTAAGTTGTAGGGAACGTAAGTGTACCAGGCCAGTGTACGTTTAGATGCTGTAATTAATCAATTCAGACAAAAGGGAAGAACAATAAATAAATAAATAAAGACAAGTAAACAGAAAATAAAAAAAGGATGGCCATACTTTTTGTGGCCAATACAGATTCCCAACACCTCAATACCTAAACGTCACATTTTATTAGTTTTTCTATTGATAACAAATCCCACTGAGTAAAAACAATTAAATTGAACAACACTGTATTAAAAACAACATTTAAAGGAAAACAAAACAAAACATACAAAGTGTTAAATAAATTTCATAAATTTCTGCCTTATTGGCTGACGGACAGGAAGTGCCTGGGTTTTCATTAGTAATGAGTTAATGAGGCCTCGTGATACAGCATCAGTTATATGATGCTGGGTCATGATGCAGTGTCCTCATTTTGATGGCACCATCAGTTTAAAAATGATGTGATGTCTGATTAGAACAGTTGTTCAAAACAAAGGAAAATAGTGCAGAGACCGCCATCTAGTGGACTCTGAAAATAATAACATTGTGTCATTAATCTTCATCAAACCATCACTAGTTTTCATTGTGTTATTTTTTTCATTAAAGTGATACAGTAGTCCACATTTAGTTTTAAAATATTATACGCCAGTCTTTACTTCATCCAGCAATCATTCTTATTTTAAGAGTAATAACATGGACTTATTTTTATTTATCATATATAAGAAAATAAACAGCCACTTATAAAGAATAAAAAACAGACAAAGCAGGCCTTGAAGAATCAACATTACGCATGAAACTCTGTTTCTCTGTGAAGTGGCTGTTAAAACCACAGCACCGATGAGTTATAGTTAGGTAAGTAAGTAAGTAATTTATATTTGTAGAGCGCTATTCCAGACCAGGGTCACAAAGCACCTTAACAATCAAAATCTGTTCTTGACAATGTTTTTAGTTACAACACTTAGTGTAAAAACCTAGGTAGTTACTGTACTGATTTATGTAATAAATCATTACTCCCAACGCTGGTGGTGACAAATAATAAAAAAGTTCATCTGAAATCCAAATACTGTTTGTTTTCTGAGCGTCACATTTTCTTTCTACCCATAAAATATACGTGTCAAGATTATTTTCGATATACTGTAATTTGTTCTGTTACTCTCAATTGTTTCAAACTTCCAGAGCAGACAAAAACAATTACATGTTAGATATCTGTTGAATTGTGACCCCTCTGTGTTTCCATGTAAAAACTGACTCATCTGTCTGTTTATGATGGTTTTGTGTTCAAGTGTTGCCTCTGCTCGGTCTGGTGGCTCTGCAGGCTTGACATCTCTTGCCTGCTTGTCACAAACGTGTGGGGGGGTTCTGCTAGATCTGTCATGGCATCTCTTGACACATGCTGCAAATTCTGACAGCAGAGAGGACACTTGCTATGTCCTACTTGTGAGCAGCCTTTAAAAAGATATTTATTTGAGGGGCCTTTTCAAAAAATGTCTTTATATCTTTAATAAAGTATCTATCAAATAATTCTGATGTAAGATGTTTATTTTTTATTTGGCAAGACTATTGACTAGTTCATGCATAATTTAGTTTACATACATAATTGCAGAATCAACATGTTGATAGCTCCTCATTGCAAGGCCCCGGGAGTTGATGAGATCCGCTAAGAGTTTCTCAAAGCCTTGGATGTTGCAGGGCTGTCTAGCTGACACGCCTCTGCAACATAGCATGGTCATCGGGGGCAGTACCTGTGGATTGACAGACTGGGGTGGGTGTTCCTCTTTTTAAGAAGGAGGAACGGAGGGTGTGGTCTATTCCGGGATCCTTGAAAGGAGGGTCAGTCGGATAGTCAAGCCTCAGATTCAGGAGGAGCATTGTGGTTTTCGTCCAGGTCGTGGAACAGCTATACACCCTCAGCAGGGTGCTTGAGGGTGCACAGGAGTTTGCCTGTCCACATGTGTTTTGTGGATCTGGAGGAGGCATTTGACCATGTCCCTCGAGGGTGCTTCAGGAATATGGTGAATTAGATACCATTACTCTGTATGAACTGAGTTCATAGCGCTTGGAGCACCGGTGAGGGTTGGATTCTGTCAGGCCTGCCCTTTGTCACCGATTCTGTTCATAACTTTTATGGACTTTTTCCTTTTATAGACTTTCTAGGCAGAGCCACGGCGTTGATGGGCTCTCTTTTGGTGACCTTGGGATTGGGTCACTGCTTTTTGTGGATAACGTGGTCCTGTTGGCTTAAGACTGTGACCATCAGCTCTCTTTGGAAAGGTTCTCAACCTAGTGTGAAGTGACAGGGATGATAATCAACACCTCCAAATCAGAGTCTATGGTTCTCAGTCGGAAGAAGGTGGGGAGCCTTTTCCAAGTTGGGGATGAGTCGAGGGGTTTAGGTATCTTTGGGTTTTGTATACAAGTCAGAAAGAATGGGATGTGAGATCTACAGGCGGATTGGGGCGGAAAAAAAGAAAAGAAGGGAATATCCTATGTCAGAACTAGTGATTGGTTGGTGAGGTCTCATGATAGATAGATGGACGGACGGACGGACCGACGGACGGACGGACGGACGGACGGACGGACGGACGGACGGACGGACGGACGGACAGACAGACAGACGGACGGACGGACGGACAGACAGACAGACAGACAGACAGACAGACAGACAGACAGACAGACAGACAGACAGACAGACAGATAGATAGAGGTCAAGAGGTCTCCTTCAGAAAATTGTTTATACAGTATCAGTTATGTAATGAAGTCATTTTGAAAGGCCTCTGTCTCTGATCTACTGACTTAAATAAAACTTGCACTATTTTCAAACTGAGAGTGCCATCTTTGTGGTCTTTCAAAATCGGGACACTGCATCATGATACGGCATCATACAACTGATGCTGTATCATTGGGCCTCAAGAACCCATCACTAGTCATAACTATTTAATAATACATTTAACTTGGATTCATTTATTTGGGAATTTAAAAACAGATCATCCACATTTTAAAGTTGAACATAACATGTAGGTTTTGTTTCCACATGAATAAAAATAAAATTGACAGAAAAATATAGTTCTGCAAATAGTAATTCTCTTCAAGTTTTACTCAGGCATAAGATCTTAAGACTTAATTTATAAAGTTTAAACTAACTTTATTTTAGTTCAATAAGTGGTAGCAGAATCCCAGATGAATGTATGCTTGGTGTTGGACGTGCTTTGATTGAATATATCTTCCTTAGAATGTATAAAGTGCAATTTCTTTTAACTGAAATTCCTAATTGAGAGGGCAAATGGCATCTTCCACATTAGAACACTTGAGACATTGCCTGACGCACAAGAGACGTTTACAAGGTTTCTTAGTATATCTGCGCTCTATTGATTACCTTAAAATGCCCTAATGCTGTGGGTTTTGATGTGCATCAGTGGAAAGGCTCCCATGACTCATTAGTTAAGGTTAATACCTGCATCAATTTAATGAGCTAGTCGGCACTAACAATTTTTTATATTATTTTCACAGTTCATGTGTAGAAGATTAACCAAGAAAGAGTGTGTGATTTTGACGTTGGATAACATGTATTCTAATAAATTATGTGGCTACATTATTTAGTCTTTTTATGATGAAAAAACTGTTAAATGTTATAGTGTTTCAAATACAGAACCAAAGCTTCCCAATAGAATGTGATGCAAGATTATACAACTTTAAAAAAAAAAAAGGAAACATTTAAATGAAACTGCATCTAAAACCATACCAGTACTGGGGTCACACCCAGTGTGGAGCTAGCAGACTCTTTCTAATTACCTTTCTGCCTATAAAGCTGCCAACAATGAAGATCCAGCAGCGCCACATCCCAGCAGCATTGCTAGAGTGAGTGTTGTGGATGACCACAGCCAAATCCCTGAGCTCTTTGTTTTGATGTTTGGGCCATGGCAGAACATCAGAACTAATTTGAATAATTGCCACTGTTAGTGCGACCATCAACATCAGCGTGGGTACTGCACGGCTGTTTAAATGTAAATATAAACTACAGGGGGACCAGTCAAGACATGGAACATTCTTCTTTAAGATGCATAAGTAAAGGAATATGTTACCTGAAATAAAAGTTCTGCAAAGTTATCATGAGTCCAGAAGTTTATCATTTGAGTATGTAATATGCGATCCAAAGTTTCTTTGGAGTTGTTTCTTGTGTTTGACAAGCAAATGCAGGACATAGCTTTAAGGGGTTTCTAAAAACTCTTCCCTTAAGGATTTTGTAATATGTCAGCAGGCTGCCTGAACGTCCAGCTGTCCGGACCCTGAGGAGCTTCTTTCATAATCCCAGTGGAGGAGCAGCAGCCACAACATAGGGGAAAGGGTTGGATTCCCGAATTCACTGAGATGACAGAGGATGTACAGATAATTTAAAAGAACAAAACATTTTAATGCATTTATGCAACTTTTAAGAGTCCTGGGTCCATCTCAGCCAACAGTAATAACGAATGAGTTAATATAATTTTGTCATTATCTGTCTGTAGTACGTGGACCAATTGTAGCCCATATTTTAATATATGGGATTATTATTCATTCAAGAAAATAATGAATCATTTACTAAAAAAAACTGTTAATAAGGATTTTGGCTGCTCCAATATGATGAAAATTAAAAACACAGTTAAAGTTTGACTTTAGGAACATTGTACAGTCATTGGGATAAAATTAAAGTTGGGACTCTACCGTGCTACTTTGAAGACCCTGGTGATCCTGATCCGAAGATGATCCTGATAGGAAGGCACCAAAAGAATCCAACAGAAACAGCCATACTATAACTAGGCTACACGAACGAACAAACAAACTTAAAACCCTCTTGTTTTATAATGTCCACAATTCACATCGTTGTGCTAATGTTATCGAAGGTTGATTATAATGAAGCAAGTTTATTTTCTTTGGATGGAAATTAGTTACTTACTTTCACAACTGTAACCCTCAACCTCGTGAAGCAATACAACGCCTCTATATATGATTATAAACCAGTGCCATTACAGAAACTAACACCTGCTCCCTGTAATGAAATTGTCTCCTTCAGCTCGGTCTCTAACATTTCATACCACTGACATGATGTTCAACATTTTGCCTGTAGGTCAAATAAAAAAAAAAGAGGACCAGGGGAGCTGTGAGTCTTAGAGAGCAGGACAAATCCAAAGGGAGTTTCCACACATAATGTGCTCTAAACTGCAATTGCAGCAGGAACAGAGGATGTTTACTTAGTTGAATGACCTTGCACCGTCTCACTCCCTGAAGAACTGACATCGATTGTGTAAGATTTGTTTGGGCCTTCTGAACTGAGTGATCTCCAGCTGAGCTGAGAGCAATCTTATCCTCAAATGTTTTTTTTTTTTCTTCAATGGTAACCATGTTTGACATCTTTCCATATTGTTTAGAGGAATGGAAATTCAAATACCAACAGAACAAAAAACAGAAACATCTAAAGAAGTAATTTACATGGTAAGTTAATTTCAATCCATTATCTTACTTATTCTGCTTGAATAGCAAACCAGAAATTCAACCATATTTATCTTTACCTTCTGTTTTTACCATCTTGTTCTACTGATACATTATTGTGTTACTCATTATTATTAGTTATGTGTCATGTTTTCCTGTACACCTGCTGTGTTGTGTTTGTCTTGAACTCAAACAGATGGTAAAACCAACACATTTAATTCAATTTTATTTGAAAAGTGTTGACTTTTTTTCACAAGAAGAGTAACAGTTTAAATAGTGGTCCACTCCAAGTCTGCCTATCCTGCCCACCACCACTTGAGAAAAAGCTCACTCTTCCATTTGAAAAAGAATCCTAAAATGGTTATTTGCTCTGTTATTTTGATCTCTGATTTTAATTATGAAAATATTATATATATTAAAACATTAATAAATACATTACATTTAATAAATGTAAAATGATCATTTTCCATTTGTCACCCTTATTTTAAAGGATCAATTCCCTATGAGGTAATTGTTGTTTTCTGGCTCACAGAAAGGGTATGAGTCACTTCTGGCAAACTAATGTTTTGAGTTCTTCCATAGTCACTGGCATCCCATTGTAAGTTAACTGAAAGCAAATAAATAAAGCCAAAATAAAACAAGGTAAAATGCAAGAACATTGTGAATTATTTACTTTAGAGGACTGGTTGACTATTGTTAACCTAATAAGCAAATTCTCCTGAATTGAACTTCGTTTCAAACACTCTCTCAATCACATATACTTCCCATATCATGGACTATTTCCACTTGCATATTATCAGAAACCTTTAAAGTTATTAGATGTTATTAACAGACACATCTTGGTGGACTGCAAGCGACATCATTTCCAAGTTTAATAGGGCTTAAATGTTCAGTGCAAAATTCAAGGGAGTATGTTTCCTTTATTTACCTTTGGAACATGTATATAGTCAAGACCTTCTCCACTCTTTTTTTTTAAAATGTAACATTTTCAACCTTTTTGTGAGATCCCTCTGCTCTTGTGTCATTTTCTTTTCGTTCAGGAACATTGCAATAACATGTATGCTGGAGCTTTTATCTGTGGTATCTGTTTCGACCTACTTGAAATGAATGGAAGTACACCATGACAAATGAAACATCAGGAATGTTATGGTGATGTAGATATGTGCTGGTGCATCTCTCTTATCATGTGCAATTTGACAAATGATATCAAGTTCAAAAGGAAATATCAGCAGACAGTGGTTTTGAATGTATTCTGCTACCAAAGTAAAAATAAATAGGCAAATTTGCATCTAGCGGTTTACTGATTTGAGCAAAATCTTATTTCCTTGTTTGTCGTAAATCAAGTGTCCTTTTTTTTTGCCTTAAGACCAGTTTAATGTCAGCGTTTGTTTCAAAGACAGCCTTCTTCATGTTTCAAAATTAAACACTTGTCTAATTATATTAATGTTTTATATTTTTCTTTAACACTGACAGGAGATTGGAGACTACTGCTGTAAATCATTGATACATGTAATCCAACACAGTAGTAGACATGTTTATTAGATTCACCCTTCATTATCACAAATAAATAATTTGTTTAGACAAATGAAAGAAAATCATTAAATATGTATTTTCAGTTTACAAAACCCAGTTGGATCTGTAAGACACTGACTTTGCTACTGCTTGAGTAGTATTTTTCTGTCCTTTGAACTCCTATTTTATGTAAGTTTCCCTTCCTTAGACCTTGATTTATTGTAACAATTGAACCATATTGTTGAGATTCATAGTTCCCTACAGTCCTGAACACTCATACTATTGAATTTCTGTTTGAATTAATGTAGACCTCAGTTCTTCCAAGTTGTGACCTTTTGACAGACAAGAAAACATGTTTCTCTCCGTTTGAAAGCTTGAAGAAATGCAGGCAGCAAGGTCAGCAGGCTTGACAAGTGGGATAAGGAACATGATAGATCACCTCAGGTACTCACGTTGTCTTTTACAAAGCCAACAGTTCGATTCCATCAGCCTTTGCATTTATGCATGCAAAACATTTCTCTCTAGTGCCATAAAAGCCTGGATGGCAACAATACATTTGCAATATCTGTCTGTTTTTTAAGATTTGTGGTTTATTTAATGATCGATGAGGGAGAAATATGTCAAAAATGTATTTCCATCAATAAATATTGAAGTTAAAAAGGGAAATAACTTCTAGTTATATTGTATTATTAAATGAAGAAAAAGGGGATCATCACCATGGTGGCTACAAGTAAAATGTATTTTTTATTTTTTTTATTTGTTATACTAAACCTAATTAAAGATAGTAACTGATCTATATAATTGAAAACGGTTTATGATATATAGGTGAGACTCTGTTAGTGTACTGTTTATTTGAAGTAGTTTGTAGGATGCACTGGTATAAACACTGCAGGAAACAACGTTTTTTCTCCACAGTTGTATTCCCTTGCTTAAGGTGCTGAAATGCATTTGTAGAACTCTTACATTTTCTTGCAAGAGCTTTTATGCACACTTTTATGCAAAACCATGATTAAAAACGAACCCTACTCCAATTCCTTTTTTTTAAATCCACCATTTTTGCAGCTATCATACTAACTAGTGGAGAAGTGGGGTTGGACTGTGCTGTCTGCATGGGAGGAGTGCCATAATGGAGAAAATCCATTTTCATAGTTCCACATTCTAAATAATATGGTATAATGTCACCATATATTTGTCAATGTATTGTATATACTCTTTTAATTCTGTAACTCCTCCATGAAAATACAAATTTACCCAAGTTTATTTTTCAACATTTTCTTGTACCCATCCAAACACCCATACTCAGGATGACACCATGTCACCTCAGGGCAAACTGCCAACCACCTAGCACACTTGCTGTCTCAGAGAAAACTGTGGAATCGCTGAGGTGCAACTGAGTGGTCATCTTTATCACAAAGACCTAATGCATTCTGACATACCTGGCTCCACCGGTACCCCATTCCCACTGCCAAATCAAGAGGAGGAAAGAGCCTAAAAACTTTGTGACCTAAATGAAGCAGTGCTTTCTCATTGTCTACACTTCGTGACTGAATGGGGTTACAGTGATCCAAAATAGATTTCTCCATTTGCTTCTTTTGTTTTATTTTTTAAATAGTGATTACTTGTAAAGTTTAGTTTTCAAAAACTGTGGCTGTTCATGTTTATATGATATGGTCAGTTAGAAACTTCTGGTCTACAAGCTTACACAACTACAGGTAACATACTAACAAATCATATTAAGTGAATAAAAGCATAGTTGATATATTTAGTTTACTAGCACAACTAAGTGACCAAAGAAACAAAATAATAATATTGAACAGAAAGGTTCACTCCTGCAGGAGGAGCGAAGCCCATTATTATGTATTAATGACCTTTGTTCTCATAACCTCTCGTTCTTCAGATGGTGAAGAACTTTATACAGATAAGGAGCCATCATCATGGTGAGGGACTTACTGCATGTTGGAGAGGAAGACTTCAACATTTTAAACATGTGTGAGTGAGTCAGAATAGATGGGATTTTACCTTAGTTGCCCTTTAAGGGAAACGTTTCAAGTGAAAAAAAAGGAGACTTAAAAGAGGAAAAATATGACTGCATACACTCTTCTGACACGGAGGTTAAGACCACCATCATGCATACCAGAATTTGACAGTCTAGACTTATGAGGTCCGCCGGTGCAGTACTTCAAGTGCTGCCATGGCAGAGAACCTTTTTATTTAAGAGGCACAAATAATTCCAGCCAATTTTTATTGGTTAGGGAATCGCATAGTTCAAGATTGACACAAGCAGTAAACATAAGATTCTAATCTGTTTCTGTTTCTTAAATATTGAAACTGGTCTCAGACAGCTCAAGGCAACAATTGACCTCTGCTTTTCACCTGGCAGAGCTGTGAATCACACTTCCCTGACATATCATCAATAGTTTGCGCATTTGCACCACATACAGGTCAGACGGGTCAGAATGCACTGGATCACTGGAGGCATCTTCGTTTGCCACCTCGACCGAGAAAACCTGTAAACACATTTTTAACCATCATCAGAGCATTTTCAAGAAACGTAGTGACCCAAGTTTCACTTAAAAAGAATATCTGCCCATAGCCCTGTCCAATGATATCTATAACAGTCAACTGGGATTCATTAGCTGACATCTAATTGCCATTAATGTGATAGATTGGAGGTGGACACTTCCAAGATTGTTGCGTGGTGAAAAACCCAGATGCTTAACTAACCATAGCACAGTGGGCGTGGTTATGGTAAACAAGATCTCAGAAAAATGTGTTTTCAGGGGGCGGGGCTCAAGCACATTTTCTAATGCAATTATTTTAATTTAAAGAGAGTTTACAGACACATAATGATCTGTACAATAAAGGTCCAAGATCAATTTAAGATACACATAAATCAACACAATAGGTGGCCTCAAATTAGAAGGAATCCAAGAAATAGCAAGTAAAACGTATTCATTAAATCAAAACAGCTTCTCATATGATGACAGACTACTTGATACAAAACACATGGTGAGTGACATCATGAATGGGGACAACACTGTTGGTTTTCCTTTATTCTCACTCTCCATTTTAATGTGAAAAACCCCCTTCATAGATTCAAAGAAAGAGATACTGAGACACACTGCTGCAATAAAAAGTTATGTCTGTGATAATGGTTGCCACCTAACTGGCCCCACAGTTAAAACTGTGAACAAAACTAATTAGACTCATTTTATATTCAGCCCTTCTGCTCAATAGGTTTGTCTTGACAGAGTCTGACACTCAATGACTGTTATTGTGTGACAGATTTTGCTATGCTCCGGCTGGGGCGATTTGAGGCATGATTTAGCCACAGACTTGTTTTAGCTGACACTAGTGAGGCAGTAATTCACCATCATCTTTCCTCTATCTAATCTCATCGTCACCTCCGTCACTGAAGCGGCCCGATCTGGCTCTATCCTGCACGGCAAGCAACCCAATTAACTCGTTTCTTATCAATCTGTGTGCTCTTCCTCCCAGTCATTCATCATTCAGAGAGGGGCAGGCCGTCAAAATTTGACAGCGCAGTTTCCACGCAGCAAAATGAAAAATGACTGCTAATGGGTTGATTTAACAACTTTGAATGTTCTATTATAGCAGAGATTGAACTCGAGCAGACATGTGCATATCACAATAACACATCTACATTTTTCCTCTTGAACGTCTTAGTATCCCGGCTCTAATTGCAATGCTGTTGAAGACTTAACTCACAGCATATGGGGAGTTTAATTGAGGCTTCTCTTCAGTTTGGGTATCAGTGCATGACTACCGTACTGAAAACAACATGCTGTGGTTTTAGGTCTGACTTGATAATGTTTAAATTACAGCGAAGCATCTGTGCTTGCAATAGTCGCACCACGCAGGGCTCAATTTGTCTTGTTTTGACTCTGAGACTGCAAGCTTCTAGTGTTGGATAGTTCCCCCTTAAAGACACTTCACATATGATGATATTATTTGTCCAAGTAATGCAATTTCATTTTGCCTTACTCATCATGGCCCTGTTCTTATGTGGTCACAATGCCAAAATTTCAGTAGTTAATAAAAAATATCAGTACATTTTTTCGATATTCAATACTATGGTTAAAAGAATTATACATTCTTACACACATTATTATACATTAAACACTATTATACATCCAAACAGTGGTGATGAGCAAATATATAAGATCACATTTTGTCTAATAAATGTGTAAATAAAAAACAAAACCTTTAACCATTATACATTCAAACAGCGCTGATGAGCAGCCTTCAAGTATAAAAAGAAAAGCTTGTTTCTATTCCTTTCAATGAGTGACTCTTGTATACAGTCTCTCTTCTCAGGTCATTGTCATCATACAGACACTGTAAAATAAAGTTTTAACTCAAATCAGTTGAGCTCAGCAACACAAGGGAAGCATCTCAAAATGTTACATTACATAACTGTATCATCATTAAGTTAACATAACGTAAAGTAAACGGGCGTCTGGGGTGAGTGAAGCTGTAGTGAAGTGTCTCTCTCGTTTCAAATAACAGAACGTTTGTTTGATGTTAGTTTAACGTGACATAAGTCGAACTTAGTTGCACTCACCTTGAACGAGTCAGGATGTCTTGTTAAGTGTTTGGCGAAGTACGAAGCGTTGCCTCATTTAGTTTCGAAACTTCAAAGACACCTTTTGCAGGACAGGTTTTAAAGGATAATAATGACTCCACATTCATCTCCCTCAAATTTAAAGTATTTCCAAACGAGAAAAAGCCATTGACCGTAGAGCTTCTTCTTTGGTGCTGAAAGACGCGTTTTTCTGCCCAAAGGATCGAGTTTTCTAGTTGTTACAAAACTAGGTGTTCTTAATTAAGGAGTCTGCGGTAGAACACTGAATTATAATCGTGCAAAAGATTAAAGCCTGTTGTGATTAATTCCTGTTAATTTCGTCACTTTAACACAATTGATTCATACTGTTTTTTTATATCCTGGGTTCTGCCGAGTGGGTTCAAACCAGTGCTCTAAACTGGCCCTACTTAACACCTAGAAAAAAGGAATTCTAATTCAATAAACATGACTCCAAAATTATAGAAAAATGTAAAAGAAAATATTCTTTTATTATATTTTAGTATTTGTGAACCTTACACAAATACTAAATAATAGTCAACTTCCTGTCCAAGTTATTTTAAAAACAGTTCATACTCTTCTTTCTCATGATTTAGTTTGGGATTGTTTCTCAGGAAATTTAAAACATTATTAGTAACAATATGTTTGCTTTTACGTAATACTACATCCATCATCTTCAAAACTAATCCAGATATGGTGCATCCTATAATCAAAACAACACCTGAGAAAAAACCTTGGAGCAACAGCAGCAGCCTCGTGTGACACTACTTTCTCTGCGCCGTCTAGATCTTGCTCATATTTCATCCTCACTCACCTTTAAGTCATTATGGAGACTGCAAATGTCACCGATTCTTATCACCCAAATCCCCCTCAGCAGTGATACAGACATTAGAGATGAAAAGGGAAATCATCTTCGATTTAAAGAGCTACAATACCACATAAAACACACCCGTGGGGGCACTGCTCACAGTTTATGATCTATATCACAATTAGAAATCAAAGGTCTCCCTTGGTGAAAGATGGCAGTTGTGTTTGAATGATTTCAAGTCTTTTTTTTCACTCTTTGGCTTAGGCATTGCTGGCCAAAAGCAATATTGTAATGGTTTTTAAAGGGATCTTCATGTCCTTCTTGTCCTCTAGTTTTGGTGCTCCCTCACTTTGGCTCCTCGGTTCAGTTTAAAAGAGAAACCGATGTCTTGTTGGTTTGGTGAGTCGAGCTTCCAGTTTGTCGAGACACGCATAATAACTCCACCATGACCTGCAGCGATAGGTGTACCTTTTACTCTGGATGCATTGTTGCTTTCAAATTAGATTTCAGCTGCAGTTCAAGAAGCCATGTTGTTGAGACGCTTCACACCATCATCTCATAGTAAATGTAGAGTAAGATTGAGTGTCGCAATGTCAAGCCTACTCTTGATTCACTATGAAATATTGACGGAAGACAGAAGCTAAAGGTCAACTTTTGGCCTTTTTACTTACGACTTGTATCTATTATAGGTACCAAAAACACCTACACAGATCTTGTGAAGACAACAATAGCAGTCAGTAAATCCATCTGTTCTACTATTAGCACTGGAGCTTACATAGCTGAGGTTAACATACAACATACATACATAAAATAATGCTACAACACTAAAATATGAGTATATGGACTGATTTAAGTCATAGGTCCTTGCAGTTATGCTGCCTATTTGGTTTACCAACCTGAGAGTACATGTGGAGATAGCTAGTGTTTATATCCCTTCCAGCAAAAATATATATTCATTGATGAATTGACCAGATCAGGATCATTTGTCTAACTGTGGGTTAAAGTAATTTCATAAATCAGCCAATCACAGTTCTTCTTGGTTCACAGACAAATATTACAGAGAAGAGGATGCCAGCTAGTGGCCTTAGAAAATAAAGACAATGTATCATAAAAACTCATTAAACCATCATAACTTAATGTTACTGTACTACCTGTGTCTGAATAGAATCCGTGGGGATCCAAGAAACAATTACAAAGTGTTTTATCCAATTATTCTACCTTGGTAATGCTTTAATCATACTTTATTTCATGTTAACATCTACCAAAACTATTTATTTTTCCAGACGTTGCTTAATAGAAACACGCCGAACCTATGTCAACCCGAAAAATATATTCAAGCCACTGAAAAATGTAAGCAGATTTCTTCTGCAATAATGACATTGTATTGATGCAATTTTATTTATTTACATTAAAACAACAATGTTTGACTTGGTTGAATGATTATCGTTTTTTTTTTTAATCAAACATGTTTTATTGCAAGTCATTTGCATAAATATTTTTTACTCATATTATGAAATATTAACTATTAACTTAACATGTACATAAAGTGAGAAGTCCAGCAAGAAATCACAGTTTGTACTTATACATATATTTATATATATATTTATATGATACACTGTAGCATGAATCTTTGGATCATTTGAATCACCCATCGTGTAATGATTGTTGTAATAACAATTTACAAAAAAATGCATTGTATAAAATTCATCAAATAACAGCTTCGGGTAATGTTTCAACATAATAACATTTCTAAAAAACGAAAATAAAAAAACTAAGAAATAATTTAAAAAAACAAAAAAACATACATACTACTGTTATGGATAAAAAGAGAGGAAGATCAAGAATCAGAAAAATCAGCTCACAGCTAAATAAATATATACAATCAACAATAAATAAAATATGCTTTGTTTTGACAGGTGATTTGAAGACAGAAGTGACATCCAAGATTGACCAACGGTTCCAATGGCACATTGCAACTAAAGAGGTTGAAAACGTAGCTGGGAGCAAAACCTTGACACCTGCTCAATATCATCAATCACATTCAAAAATTTGTCGGGAAGTGTGTGTCACCAAAGTAAGAAAGCCACAGCAGAGAGTAATGTGGACCTGCTTCCTCTGATATGATTACATTGGCATCATGCTACACTTCCCACGTGTCTGACTTTTGAATAGGTTAATTCTAAATGTTAAAAACATAATTTTGCTTTATTTTTCAAGTTATTGTTGTTTGAGAATCTTAATGACATAGTATAGGGATTTTGGATGTCATCCATAGCAATGTGTTTTGTACTTTCAATAAAGATTTTAAATGTTATTAAGATAAGTCTAATAGAGAGAGATGTGCTTTTGGCCGAATTTTGAAAGGTTTAACATAAAAAAAACAAAAAACAACAACTACAAAAAAATGAAATAATAAATAAAAATACATTTACGTTACAATCTGGCACTATGGCCACAGACTCTACATCTAAATGTAAAAATGCATTGGATTATACCACTTATATTAATGATGACATAGAAACAGTTGAGTTAAAGCTACTTTTTGTTTAGTAAAACGTTCAGATTGATGTGATAGAAAAAGTGACAATGTTGGTTGACTACACAAGGATGTATTTATTATAGTCCACTATTTTCTTCATATGTCAGTTGCTGAACTTTCTCTTCTCACTCTTCTTGTGGTGTAAGTGCTTCTTTGAGCCAAGAATAGATAGACGTTTTTTGTGAAAAAACAATTGGTTTCCATTTCCTTTTTCTGATAATTTATCAGGTCTCATTTGGGTCTTCGATGTCTTCTTTAATATTGTTTTATGCAGTAAGTATAGTAATCTTGTTTAGGATAATATAAGCTACAACATGTTTAATTCAGTAAAACTGGAAGTAGAACTTTATCCAATCAAGAGGGAATCATAGAAACATGAGTGCATTTTTAATAAGGTTTATTACTTCAACTAAAATGCTTTGTCTTTAAATTATAATGATGGTTGTTTTATATGATGTTCTGTCATAATACATTTTCGCTCCTCAGTTACAATAAAAATTCATATAATTATGTTTTCTTACTTCAACGCCTTCCATTGTGGATTGTTCATTAAATTACAAATACTGATTAGCGCAATTACAGTTGTCATTTATTATTATTTCATTAATTAAAAAACGCTAAACACTAACACATAAATTAAGATCTTGTCTTCTTGCTGGTGAATTAAGTTTCTCAAAGAAAACATTTTTAGAACAATGATTATAACACTTGAAAAAAATAAGCACTTATATATATATATATAGCCATCATACAGCCATACAGCTTTGTTAAATAATTAATCAATCTTGCTCTTTGATCGCTGTTGCCTAGGAACACTTATGATAGACCATGAGGATTATATTCTAATCTGCAATAATAATAGAGATTTAAGAAGTTTAACAAGAATTGCTAACAGTAGAGGGAATGCTTGTACACATGATGCAACTCTCTCAATTCGTCAACAATAATGATCTTGTTATCAAAATCCCTCCCCATTTGATCTAAGGAGAACTAGGAGAATAGTTCACATGAACTTAACTGTTAACTGCATTTCCAAAATATTTATATAACTTGGAAGACAGTACCTTGCAGTGTCTCTCCAAGTTCGAATAGAGATCAAATTTATATGACTGAAAACTTTTATTTCCAATTAACGGTGCATTAATTGAATCTGTGGTGGTATGACTCAAAAGGGACAAAAAGAAATGCTAAATTGTTCCAAAAAGGCGACAAAAATAGAATAAGTGAACAAACTGTGTACATAAGAATCCACTAAATAACTATATCTTAAAATAATATTGTTAAACAAGATGAGTCTGTATTGTATGTATCTGTATTTGCCAAATGTGCAAATCATTTTGTCTTCATTTGCTAATCACTAAAGCTTCTGCAAAGGACTAAACATGCAGGCGAGTGGATCAGTGGGAGTACAGTCAACCTCCAAAAAAAACACATTTCCAGTTTATGTGTGGAAGGGTTGGGTTTAGGAGACTGAACTGTGCAAGGTGTTCTGATGGTTTGGTTGATGAGTTTTAAGAGAAAAACCCATTAAGGACATTAATCTGGTAAAAGTAATTGTAAATCAAATGGAACTAACAAGCCAAAACAAATTATGGCAGCCTAAACATAATATTTTGTTGCACAGCCTTTTAAGGAAATCACTGAAATTAAAAACAAATTCTAGCTGTGAAAGAGACTTCTGTACCTCAGTGCAGGTGTTGGGGTCTTTACTCATAACCAAACTATGACATTTGCCTAAGGTTTAAAGGTTTCTTCTCCAGATAGACAGCATGACTCAGCTCCTTCCACAGATGTTCAATAGGATTTAAGGCTCAACGCAATTGATCAAATATTTTTAGCAAAAAAATTGGAAAAGGGGAGCCCTCGTGTCCAGCATAAATGTCTGTGGCTGGATACATGATTGACTCCTGGGGCAAGTGAAAGATCGTGTGTCTGTTGGTTCATTCAGTGAAGGACGAGGAATACATCTACTTATTTTGATGACTGGGTTTCTGCTGCTCGTGGATACCTGGTGTGTCTAAATTCGACAAATGACCGGACAGGATGTGTGATGCTGACAACGTTCAGACCCAAGTGTTGAGCTGCTCTGCTTGATGGATAATTTAGCAATCTGGAGATGCAAGGTGGAAAAATGTTCCCTGCCTGTCCCAAAACAAGTGGTGTAATCTCATCTGAACTCTGTCTGACTGGGCTCTGAAAGATGGTTAAACAAAATCCTCCCTGGAGCGTAATGTCAACTGATCGTCTGCCACCTTTTTCCCTCTCATCCTCCACACGATCTGAATTCTTCCTGGAACATCCGGAGATGTGTACCACCGACAGGCAAAGACTGGGACATAAGACTGGGAAATAAAACGACCATGGACCTGTGACACTTTGACTCATCACCTATGTCGTCCCTATGTTGTACCAGTAATTGTGTCCATGTATGTCAAGGAGAGTCAGGAGGTAAAAAAAGACATAGTTTACCATCGATTTATGTTGTTAAGCTTTTTTTCAGAACTATTCCTTTGAGGTGTGAAAAGAAGAAGGAAATTACTGACGAGCAGTATGGAGTGATGGTCTGATGAAGCTTCATGAAGCTTCTTTTCACTGGTCTCTGCACTATTTTCCTTTGCTTTGAATGACTGTTCTGATTGAACACAACGTTTTTTTAACTGATGACGTCACCTTCTGACTTATAAACAACATAACACTGCTTCATGAAGCTTCATCAGAACATCACTAATATGGAGGTATGTGGATATAATCATCTCATGGTCTTACATGTGTGCTTATAACTTCTAAAAGGAAGAGATAACTAATAATAATCCCAACCCTAAATCGGCATGAGGGGGGCTACAAAAATGATATTTGAATTTCCAAATCTGAGAGGATGAACAAAGTGTTGTTCAGCCTACATTGACATATTTACATCTGACCTGAATACAATTTGTTGGCTTATACGGGAATCAGATTCTTTATTGCCAGTGTTGTAAATACAACATGAGATTTGTTTGGTATAGAATTAAAAAAACAAAAAAAAACACACAGAATAAGCACAATTTTACTGACCCTTGCCATCTTTTTAAACTGTGATAAATCAGGTTTGTTGAACGTTCTTTGGACTATTTGAATTTGTTTTAGTTATATGTTATTTTATTCAACTGCACTAACATGCTGCCACTTCAGGAGAGCGAGCTGTCGAACTGCCGGAGCTCAGACTAAGGCTATCTTCATATTAACGCACAATTCCAAAGAGCCTGTTCTCTACCAAAACCCTTTATCTCTAACACTTTTACATCTAAAACTTTAGAGGAAATAAAATGATTTTAATAAACATAAATGAATGCAAGGCAAATTATAAAATAGATGAAATAAAAGGAAAAAGAGGCTTGTTCACATATGATCACATATATGAGTTCAATTATATCTGAAGAAAATCATAATAAACTTGCACAGACAAACATTTTACTTTTTTTTTTTAATATATATTAGGAGCTTTTGTTTTCAAATGTTGAAAACACAAAAAAAAGGAAAAAGATTTGTTCTGGAGGTGGAAAACCCAGCTACATTCTAAGCACTCACATGGGAGCCATCAAGATAGAGGGGTAATCTCTTTCCCGGGTGAAAGTACTCTCTCTTTCACAAGGTAACAATTAAATTTCAGCTGTCAGCACTGCAGATATTAAACTGTTTTCCGGTTCTGCTGACGGTGACCTTGCTGTACAGACGAAGGTTCGCCAATGACTGCTTCATGCTGGCTGAGAGGGTTTGTGTGCTCCATCTCATGGAGAGCCAGCCATCTGGGATAGGGATATCCATCACACTGAAACAGCCCAAACACTGCCACTGGCACAGATACTATCATCATCATCACCACCATCATCAACACTCACTAGCAACATCACATGTTCCCCGGCTCTGTAAAATTCTCACACCGCCAGCTCAAATGTCCCACAGGCCTCGGTTGCGCACTCATCATTGTGTGAGATGGCTTAAACAAACAGTCCTAAAAGAATTGGCTTACACATCTGACTTGTATTATTCAGCAGGAAAAGCTTTGGTCATCAAAGCATCAACTACTGTAATTTTATATAAAATTTGACACAACACAAGAAAAGTAAACGCTGCTCGAGGTGCTGTTCTGGTCTGGCTCTTTCTCCACTTCTCTAAATAAATCTCTTCCATCAGATAATGCAGATGCTTTGGGCATTCCTAAACATTCAAAGCAAAACCCTTCCTCATGAAAGTGTATGTCTTTGTTTAGAAGTTGTGTGCAGATAAGCTAAGAAGATTTTATCAAACTATGGAGAGTGAATCAGCTATCTTGTTTATATAACCCTGACAAAAAGGAGCTCTATTTCTTCCACCACAGAGTGAATGTCTTGCTTTTAAGCATGGAAAGGGGCCACATAACAACAAGATGCCTTTTCTCTGGGTCCCTCAGTGAAGGTTTTCTCAATAAGAGCAGCTTATAAGTTAATGAAAAACACAATCTCCCATAACTGAAAAAGTAATTTTCATCAATTTAAATTATAAACCGATAAATGAGCAATAAGAAATTAATTTTCATTAAAAAAAAGCATTATCTTCTCACAGTGTGTCATAAATGGGGTCCATTTAATAACATTTATATTTTCCATTCAGACCTGAATTTGCGAAATCCAGAATGAGTTGTGTCTCATAGGTAATAAATGCTGGACTCACTGTGGGTGTTTGTGATTTAAACAAAGAGTAAAATATAATCATAGCTCAACATACTGTAGTCATTTTGTTTTTTTACCCTTTTACTTTTTTACTATCTCTTTCTATTATATCAGATTTATTTGAGGATTTTAAAAGTAGTAAAAATTGACTTACAATTGTGGTGTGGACCAAAAGGGATGTAGACCACGCTGGAAACAAAGCCTGGGATCGGTGTGCTGTTAGGTCATAAGTCATTTTCTCATTCTTTTCTAATACAGGCACCTAAAGTTGCCTTTTTTTGTTTGAAATATATTAAATGCATATTTTATGGATGAAATACTGTAGTTATCCATACAACAGTTTCTAAATGTAATTAATGTTAAAATGTATCAATAACAATGTCACTTCATTCATTGATCTTATTGATTTCTTACATTACAATATAATTTTGTATTTTCTTTATCCTTGGACATGGATGAGATAAAATATTATATCAAGCATCCATACTCACACCCGCTTTGATTTGACTTAATTTAATTGTAAATTATTATGTAGGACTTGAATCTAGTCTAAAAAAAGAATGTAATTTTATCATTTAAGATTAGGAGACTGGACAATATCTATTTTTAGTGAATCATTTGCTCTACATTTGTGTCTTACTGACTCAATGGGGGGGGGGGGGATCCTAGTCTGTATTCCACCAAAAACTAGAATACACAGATTTAAAAGGGATAATAGAAAAGCATCAAGGTTCAATGGGGCATTTAATCACTATTTGGCGAGTCTTAATACAAGATCGGCGATCCAGGTTGAATGTTCTATAACTTTTGACATTACTCAAAAAATATATTGTACAAATGAATCAACAAAATAGCTTTTATGATTCAGGAATTGTAATGAAGCAAAGAATAGGTAGCCTGACATTTAGTCAAATGGAAATAATGTTAATAGAAAGGCTGATGACCTACCAGAGATTAGACCACCAGAGATGTTGGCTCTACTTCTACCAAGTCTGACCATAAATCTGACAAGTCATAGATGATTTGATATTTAAAGGTTTGACAATTTCAGAATGGTAACACTGGCTCCAGTAGGACAAGGTGAACTATCTCCTTGGCTTAGTGGTATTCACCTTGAACCAAAAGCAACAGAAAGGATAAAAAAATTACATACGTTTCACCTTGACCCTGAGATAACACAAGAGTCATCACTCTCTTTTTCTTTTTTCTTTTCTTTCTTTTAGCTTAACCAGTAGATAATGTCACTGTGTTAAGTGAATGACACAAGCACCAACAGAATGAAACCTTGATTTATTTGTATTCTTGAAAAGAAATTTCAAGGGAGGCTGAATGCTTCTATGCTGTGGCAGCTTCAGCACCAAGATTTACTTGTCATTCATAATTATGAACTAATGGGAACTCTGAGTAATTAATGGATTGCCATTTGAGAGAAGTGGACCTTTGTAGGTGGACTACATGATCAAAGTCTTTGCAGGAAACAATATTTCATAAGTGTCTGTTTGGGATTTAATGTGCACTTTCCAGAATAAATGTTAACCTTGGTTTTTGATCTAATGACTGCACTTACAATAAAAGCCTCTGAAGGAGAAATATTTGAAAGCAGAGCACACCATCAGTAAATAGCATTTAAAAAGCTTTTTCTTGATATATGTGAGTTGTTTTCACTTTCTTCTGCTTGTCTAAAGTGGTCTTTAGTGGTGAAACAACGTTTATCAGGCTGAATTTTACACTTGAGTGATAATCCAAAATATTCAAGTCTGTTTATATTAAACAAATATGGAAGGGTCTATCCTTTCTAAGCAGTGTTGTAAAGATGAACTGTGGTAGAAAGTTCAATGTGATGACAACAAGATGACGCGAAACCATAATTCAATGGGAATCCAATGTATTAACTCATGAAGGTCTGGATTTGAAGTCACACTCAAAATTTAAATAAATTTAACTCTACCCATTCCAGCTGACCCGATGTTAAATATATACGATAACCCTGACCTGAATGATTGAGAACCTTCACAGACACAAACTGCAAGCTGGTAAAACATTGATGTAAACAAGTACAAATGTGCCTCAATAGCGTGTGTATGCTCCTCCTAGTGTGGTTGTATGTTTGTATCCTGACCTGGAATCAAGCATACGCCAATTCCTGGACAGTCTGTTGTAGTGAAATCAAGATATTTTTGCCATCAACTGAAACACCAAGAGGCCTCTTTTTATGACTGGGGAATGATGTCACAGATACTCAATTGGGTTCAGGTTTTGGAAACTGGCAGTCCATTTGTAATGTAATCCAGCCACATGAGCTCTAGCATTGCCTTGCATTAGGAGGAACTCGGGGCACCAGCATATGGTCTCACAAGGGGTCTTAGGATCTTTTCTCAGTACCTAATGGCACCCCCCTAAATAAATGCCACCCCTCACCATTACTGATCCAAGAGGATGGGACTGGAGGAGGCAGAATAACATCCTCCACGGCGTCTCCAGACTCTCATGTCTGTCAGATCTGCTCAGTGTGAACCTGCTATCATCTGTGAAGAGCAAAGGCACCAGTGGAAAATTTGTTCTGGCAAATGCCAAATACACAACCCCTACCTGTGGAAGTCGGGTCGTCATACTGACCTCTTGGAGTCTATTTCTGACCATTTGAGCAGACATATGCACTTTTTTTTTTTTTGGCCTGCAGGTTTTTGGTCTGCAGGAGGTCATTTTTCAGGACTTTGGTGTTGAAGAGACATCAGAGCCCTTATGTTACTCCTTGTGCTACTAGAGTGAAAGTAGCAATGGGATAATGAGGTCTCATGAAGCAGTGTGTGCAGTGCATGTTGTTTAGAGGTCAGTAGGTGGCGCCATCAGTATGATGTGATATTTCATTAGAACAGTTGTTCAAAACAAAGGAAAAGAGTGCAGAGATCTCCACCTAGTGGGCTATGAATATAATGACACTGCTTCATGAAGCTTCATTAGACCATTACAAGTTGAAAGGTGATCTTGCTAAAATAGATGTGGCATTTATTCCAGGCATACTATAGTTTGCGACGTGCTAGGAATATTTAAGAACTAAAGTAAAATCCTGAAATAAAAAATGCAAACTGTACCGCAGTTATTCACACATTTAATTCCTTTAGTCAAAGTCCATCAGTTGTTCACTCTCCACCACTGATGACTTCCATGAGGATTTAAAAATATATAATTATAAAATTGTCGGAATCCTCTTCATCTGAAAGTGTTAATGAAAGCAAAGTGTTGTGAAATAGTGACATATCTACAGTCTGTAATACCAGAGACGATTTCACTTTCCACAGAGAATATTTGATTTCTCTAACATAGCATTATCTACTCTCTTTTCACCTTCCTTAATACCATTCTGTGCCCTGCAGCCACTCTCACAGACTTAAGGATAATGCTCTCATATCCATTACATTAAAATATTCCCTACACAATCTAATGCTCATTCTGCTGCTGAACATACAATGAATTTAAGAGGTTTTATGGTTGAGAAGTTTAAAATAAGACAGTGATATGTGTGTCACTTGTAAGAGTCATCTTTGTCAAGGTAGAGATAGCAGATGAGTAAGCCATGAATGAACCAACTGCTATATAAAAAAAGTGTGGCTAAATTACAATAGCGAGGTGAAGATCCATACACTTTTAATATGACACTTTTTCTTAATGTTGCCTGTTTAAATCCAGAGAGGATAGTGATTTGTTGTAGTGCTGTAGGCGAGAGCTAATTTTCAAGATGCATGGCTTTATTTCTGCATGCAGACACGTTGGGAGTGTCTCATTAATATGGGTGTCACACCTGAGGTGCAGTGATGTCAGATGTTAACATTTATTCTAAATGGCTTTATTTAAAATGTGGGGGGGTTTTTTCACGCTCAACTGCTGAAGATGGTTCTATGCGTTGGCATCACTGACGTGCTTCCTGATATTAAATCAGTAAGTGGCTGATTCATGGTCATGATTGCTTTTGGCTTGTTTTTAATTAGGCTCTTGCAAGTTTATTGCATCATTGTCACTGCTTTGAATTGTTGAGAAATTCTGTAATTAGTGAAATTACTATTCTAATGCAAAAGGTCTGTCGGAAGGTCCCGAAGGTTTTGATAGAAACTGCTAAAGGGATGTTCTATAATTCCTATGAACAAATCCGTGAAGCCACATGTTTTGAATAAATTATTGTACGTTATATAACAGACTTTATTTTTTTTTACTCAGCGTCAACAGTGTGATACAAAGATGTTTTCCAATTTTATCATTACATAAATGTTTATTTACTCTACCTATGTTAATCCACTTATTGTATCACCTCTTGTGTTGTGACAGGGAGATCAATGATGAGATTACTGTGATTTTGGATTACGCTGTTCATTTGCCACTATCCACAATCAATATCAAGGGACTGTAGGGCTGTGGATGGTGGTCACAAAGTGTGTAAGTCTTTGTGTTCCCTGCCCCTTGGATTTTACTTTAGTTTTTAAATATTCCTGGCAAGTCGCTAACTATTAGTGGATCTAACTAACAATGTTTGAAAGCCTGGAATAAAGGCCAAAGTCTCTGCTGTAGCAAGATCACCTTTCAATTAGTGACGGTCTGGTGGTCTCTGCACTATTTTGCCTTGTTTTGTACGACTGATCTAATGAAACATCACATAATTTTTAAACTGATGACTCTACATACTGACCACTACTAACTTAACTAACTGATATACTATCTCATATACAGTATTTTTACAATTTCAACTTGGATAATCTTCACAAGGTTTTCAATTCAGGGAGACAATTCTTGATGGATCATAAAGGAAAACATAAATAAATAAATTGGGCACTTAAGAATGTGTTTCCCATGATTCCTGTAGACAAAACGTGATTGCCTCACAGCTAACAGAAACTAAGCTAGCCTGTCTTGCCACGATGAAGGAAAAATATTCTTCCTGAGTGCCCAGGCTGCCATTGCGCTTAAGAAGCCAGTAGACCACCTCAGCCCCCACTTTCCCAATTCCAGCTCTGTTTCTACCCAGTGCACTTGTCCTGCCCCATATCTCTCCATTTCTTGTGTCAGTGCTTCCATATTTTCTTGTTCTCTCTGGTGCTCCTGACACCATTCCTCTATCGTCATTCCTTTCAAATCTCTCTCTTTCTCTCTCTCCCCCTCACCTGTCCTCCCTTTCTCTCTCTCTCTCTCTCTCTGAAGCACATATCTGTCTCGCTCTCTTGGGTGAGAAGACTTGGAATTTACATTGTGTGGGTGAGCAAGTCCTAACAGCAAAGGGATGCTCTTGCCATAGGTGAATCACTTTGCTTTGCTCTTTTTCAGTTGACACACGTCATGTGTGAGTGTGAGGACAATAGTTCATATATTCTTGTTTAACTCATGAGCTATGCTTATTAGAAAGTATTGTTTCTGAGGACTTGGGGAGGCATTACAGATGCATACACACATGTCAAATCGTATTTCAGTCCAATCTTAAGGATATAGAATTTAGTTATACCGTTTAATTGAGTTTTAATCACTTCACTAGTCATTTTTTTCCTTCTGTCTATGTTAAGTTTTAACAAGCAATCAAGAAGAAAAAGGCAACATTGCTCTATTTAATGAAAAAAATACTTATTTAATTGAAAATCAATTTCAAATGGAATGTTTGAATGGTGATGTTTAATTTAGGTATAGACAACAGGCAATCATGTATTAAACAAAAATGTGTTTTTGTTTGTTTTGTTTCCCATACCATCAATTAATCCTAAGGCAGTCTGAACAATTTAAATGATTCCTAACTCTTAGTTGCAAAGAAAAAGCAGATCCATTGAGTCACAAAAACACTTGCCTGATATATTATGGGAGACATCTCAAGGTCCTCCAGAGCAGCTCTCTTGAGTTGCCTAGCTACCAGGCATCTGCTACTCTCAGAACGCTGACTCTTTTTGTGTCTCAACATGTGTTGAATGTTTGCATCTTTCAGTGAGACAAAGGGTAGTTGACAAAGAGCAAAAAAGGCTGAAAAGTTGGTGCTAAATATTTTCACTCAATGAATCCCCCCCCCTCTCTTAATCATTGCAAGCAGCATGTTAACCTTCGTGATGTTTTCCCTAACAATGAATTGTATATGTTCCAAGTTGCTGAAGGTTGTAGAACACTTTATACATTAGGTCTCTTTTAATGAAAGACAGACAGGGATGGAAAGAGACTGAAAAGGGTCGGATTGACACAGAGATGGGTAGCAGTCCACAGAGGACCATGAAGAGGATCCTGGATTCTGTACATTTTTTAAAGCAATATCCAGAAGCATGCTTTACAATTTACACCCAGTTTCATAAACACAATCAATTTGTAGTAACCTGCAATAGCATTTATCTGAGTGTATCAGAAATGTTTTATTTTGCAGATTGAAAGTAGCAAATGCAACTTCTAGCCACAGCTGTGGGCAAAAATAGCATTGGAAGGTGGTGGTTTTCCCCATGTGAGTTGTGTAGTTTACATCACTTGAAGGGCACCCAAAATGTTACTTCATCTTAGTGTTTGATGGATAAATACAGAAAACACCAATGGCCTTTTCTTTATTCAAAAGATGGAGGAGAGCAACCCCATTTTTTATTTAAGGGGAACTAATATGTTACTTTGAATGTTTCTTAAACTGATCTTGGACGTCTATTGTACTCATCAGTATGTGTCTATTTGTACAAAACTCTCTTTTCATTGGAAAAATCTTTGTTTTACAGGAGATGAGTCACCCACTCTTCTGTGAATGGTCAAACATCTGTGTTTACGTCGTACTGGGCTTCACTCTCGTAACCTCTCAATCGCTGAGGTTTCAGACGGGGGAGAACCAAAGTAATTACTTCAAAACAACTTCAACAGTTGAAATATGTGAGTGAGTAAGAAGAGTTGGGTTTTCACCTTAGGTGCCATCTATATATAGACTAATTTGCCCTGTACATACTCCAAGTTAGAAAGCTATAAGTATGCATACAACAACATCAAAATAAAGTTTATCTCCTTTTGATATAGGGTAGAATTAATAAAGCAACCACTACAACTACTTTTTTTGTACTACTTTTGCTTACTGTGTAAAAAGATATTTGGAAAAGCAATTTGTTGGGCCCCTTCTTAGCCACCATAAAAACATCAGCTCCTCTGACCAGTAAGATACTCAAATCCCTCCAATTCGGTAAAGGGGCAATTCCATTGATGCTTGTTGAAAACACAATGTGAAAGGCCTATTTGGTTGAACAGTTCAAAGCACTGTACATTGCAAATTCAAAGCGATTGTATTGATGAATAAATACTTTGCTGATATTTGCTGCTAGAGCCTAAAGCGTTGTTCTAATGAACCACAAGGGCAATTTCTTCACAGCTTTATAATGGTGGTTAAAAGCCCTCCATCTAAAAACATTCACAGCCAATCATCCAAATACGAAGGCAGTATAATCAGACTGCCCTTCATTGATTACTTTTTATATCGGCCCCAAGTCTTTTTGGCAATTCAAAGAAATTAAAGTTTACAATAGAACAAAGCAAGTCTACAGACCCTTATTTCACAGTACATGTTTATACCGAGTAATTTTTTCCAAAACATTTTCTTCAGTCTCCAGGTGATAGAGGGATAGGTTGGATAGAAGTGTATGTATTTAATTGTTATTTAAAAGTTATATATAAAATAACATTTTATCGACTGTTCAATGTTATGAGTCGTTATAGGTATTCTTATAGCGGCCATCTCAGATGTCATCCGGGTCACTGCATCAAGTTGTTGGGGTTTTGTTCCCATGAACCGCCCCCTCCCCAGATCGATACGTGGTGGTGGTAAAGAAGGACACGGATACAGGAATGAGTTTAAGAGAAAATGCTCGTTTAGGGAAATATGCAAAATTCAGAGACACACTTACATGATTCATGGGCCTCTGCAAAAAAGAGACTATCGCAGAGACATCTTCGAATGCCGAGTGCAAATTCTAACAAAATGGCGGATCTTTTATAGTATGAATATTCAGGTAAACACCTCTAGTCATTTGTGCATGTATGATTGGTCAAATGGCTGTGCCACTTGTTAGTTGTGGAAAGTTACAGCAGTTTGATCTTCTAGAGAGAATCTGTTTATCAGTCGAATTACGCAGATGTGTGTCCTTGATCCAAAGACAAGCTGGAACCATCGAGAGATTGTTTTGTATCTCTCAGTGCGAGTGTCAACATGCCTGAAGAATAGCTAAACACATGCATTAGAAAGAGAGGCAATGATTATTTAATATGAATTAAATATGAAGATTATCCGTTAATCAAGTGATTATTTGAAATGTGTGTTAAATCTAAATGATTAATTACAGCAAAGTTGTCATATCCTTACACCTTTATAAGTTGTGCTGAAAACAACGTATACGTTTTCTTATTCTGTAAGAAGATATGTTGGCGTCTCTTTGTCTGGATCGTCATATTCTCACCACAGATCTTGTGCAATGTCCATTGTCAGGTATCTGTGCATACAAAGATGGATTAAAAAATACCTTCACCAACATGGTGGCCATTAAATCATCTACTGACCCTGTGACACACCATTTTCTTTGTTTAACAATTTCCTCAAAGTTTAATTGTCATTTGTCCACCCTAAGGACAACAAGCACAAATAGAGAATGATGTATGCTTCCCATTGCAGTGAGGAATTCCCCTTACCGGTACATCAGAGAAAGTAAACAACCACTTCACAAGCATATGGCTCAACACAAAAGAGCCACCTCCTTGGGTAATTTGTAGATCGTTCATCTCCACTTAAAGGACAAAGGACAGTATTGTGTACAGCTACGTACACGTGTTAGCTACAAAGCAAGGATGGTTTGAAAGAGAATTTTAGGAAGCTATCTTCAACAAGCTGGAGAAACCTGACAACAAGATTTCAGGTCTCTTGGTTTAAAGTAGTACAAAATGTGTGAGTTGTTTCAATTGACATTTCACATTCATAGAACAGTACTAAACAGCCAACATAACATCCTAAACATCCAAGAAAATACCATGTTTAAGTGTTTTTTGTATAATGTTTTTTAGAAAGCATTAGGTAAAAGTAATATTGTAGGTAGTTTTGAAAAAACAGGACTGACTGGCTTTAAACACTTATGTATCTTGTGAAATGAGAATATCTTGAGGTAATAATGAACAAAGTCTATTAGTGACACATGCTACCACTATTAAAAATGAAAGCATGAATTTTGTGTCTCCTTTGAAGCCCTATTGATATGAGCATGAACCGTTTACAAAAGTGCAGTCTTCTGTTGACTCATTACACTCTCCTTGTGCATCCCAGCCTTTGGTCATTTTTTTAATTGAATCAGTTCAACAAAATTAACCTGCGTCATCACTGTTGAGAGTAATTTCTTAGCGCAGCGCTGAAGTCAAGGAACAATTTGACGTAGAATATTGGCACCAAACTCAATCTAATGGTATTATCATTTAGGTAATAGTCAAATTCTGAGGGAGAAAGCATACATGTCATTACAGTGAAATCAATACTTATTGTTCATGAATTAAAATTGAAAACACATTTTGATTGGACTCTTATATTATCTATGGCATGAAGTTGTAAATGTTGAGAATGATGCCACATATTTTACTGAGCAAGTAGAAGCTAAAACAACATGAACTTTGATTGTTTCAGGTTCATATGCCTGCAAGTGCTCACATGCATCCATGTAATTGGAAGTCTTCCTCTACATCGCGGTGGATGAGTCAGTAAATGTGAATCATATTGAGAATAGTTGAGGCCAATCAGCTGAAACAAACTTGAATCCAGCATTTCGCCCGAAGTCATGTTGCGCTCTATTAAAGCAAGTCTGGGTCCTTTCCCCTTCAGCATAAACAAGTTCTGTGAAGGACTCAGTGTGAACATGGGATGTTTTATAAGAATGTGGTTAGCTCTAGTTTTACAGTGTTGCTTCCAAGTGGACGGGCCTAGGTTTGATATCTTAACTTCCGGTGTCGCTGGCGTATCAACATCAAAAGACATTTAATCCTGGAGACCAATGGCATTTTCTACCTTATATTTGGATCAAGATGTTCACATGTTGTTCCTAATAGATTTTTAGTGTTGTCCTTTATACAAATATACCTAATTTGTAAATGTTGATACATTTTTTTTTTTTTCGTGTGTGTGACGTCAACGTGTTACATGTGACAATGGGGCATGACGGGTAATTTAAGTTAATGATAGACATAAGGAAACTAAAGTTGATGATGGTTGATATGCATCATTATGAACTGTTTATAGATTCAATTTGAGGTAAATCAGAGAGTGTCTGACACAAAAATGCCTGACTATTCCTACAAATTTGTTTCCAATAGGCTCATATAACAATTTTTAGGTTAATTTAAGTTGGCCGGTTTAGGTCTGTGTTTACTTACAGAGTGAAAGTGAAAGAGTTGATGCAGCACTGGGTAGTTTTGGGTACCTTAATATTTTTGTACTAAAATAACTTCTGATGACACATCAACTGAAAACTAGTTGAATTCAATTCAATTCAATTCAATTTTATTTAAAGTGTCTTATCATAACAAAGTTATCTCAAGGCACTATACAGTTGAAATAAGACTATAGTTGATTAAGGAAAAATAGATCCCAGCAATTCAACAAAGAGCAAGAAGCGAAACACTGTACAGTGAGCTATGGCGAGGAATGACTAATATACCGTGACTTGAGGTGTTTTGTGTGATTTTTTTTTTCACTGTAAAGGTTCTTGGGGATGGTGTGAACATGCTACATATCGCACTGGTTGTGGTGTGATTCATTACCTTAATGGTATCCATTCTTCATTCAGCCAATGGAAGTCTGGAAACAGAAAATTCTTCCAACTGCTACAAACAGGAACATGGCAACTTTTGCAAATTTTAGCAAATGCTAATGGTAAATGGTGACTACCACTTTAATCCACTGGCGTCACTCGACTAAAAATTGCATAGAGCTGCTTTACCTTTTCATTTTTCTAATTACTGAAATATTTTAATTTGCTCCAACCCTTAAAAAATATCTGCTAATAACAAATGCATGACATTCTCAATGCAAAATAAAAAAACACAATTGAATTGCAAAATAAGCTCTGCAGCTCTGATATAAGCAGCTGTTCTGTTTAAGATGCAGTAATTATGAAATTAAATAAAAAATAAGAAGTCAAAGTCCAGTATTCAATTCATTAGAGCTAACAAGCATACAGCTGTCATGTCATTAACAAATACAGAATTTAACAGTAGCTAACAGATAAAACAAACATCTCCTCTAGTGAAATAAAAGTCAAACAGAGAAAGTTTCACTGAACTTTGGGGATTTTGATTAATAAGCTGAAGCAGAAATTATTGCTGAGATGAACAGCAAAACAATGAAATAGCTATGAAGATATGAAGCATGTGATTTAGACGGAAATGTAGCACTTATCTTCATGAAAGTCATGCAGTGCGATTACTTCACATTGCTTACACCACCTCCAACCAGAGGGAACACCCTTTAATGGGTCTTTCCTTAATGGTGTATACTGACTCTCCACCTGTAAAACATCAACTATAAATACATTTTCTAATGGCAGATACTAGTGGTGGGTTGTTGAGGCATCATGATACAGCATCTAACAACTGAAGGTGTATCATGAGGCCTCATCAAGCCATCACTAGCAGATTCACATATCAACGTCTTAAACACCTTCAGTCAGACCTTAAAGCACTTCTTGGTTGGCTGTCCACATTCTTGCTGGAGTCTAAACCGACAGTCTTAATGCATTTAATGTCCCCATTATCCACCGAGATACCACTCCCTTCAGGGCCATGATGAGAGCCAAGGTTGTTTTACAAACAAACTCTGCATTTTGGCTCGACCAAATCCCCAGCATTGCACGAATGCCCAACTATGATCTTGTTCTTTCAGAATAGATTTAATCTTTAAAATGTATCATACAAGGCCAGGTAAAGCCACTCTAATCAGTCGCTATACATCCGTTTTCCCCTCAGTTGCCAATGGGATATCTGGGACACACTGTTTGTTCTGTCTTGCACATTGTGAATCTATTTTCCACCTTTTTCTAAGTCCTCAGAGAACGTGCACAAGCCAGACATCCCAGCTCTAAGTGGCTTTGAAAAGGAACATCAAAAGAGTGTCATCAAATTCCTAAAACATCACAATGAGACGCCACGATTTTGCTTGGCTTTGATGTAAAATTTCTTGACGTTTCCTCGTATTTCTCCGCGTGTTTTACAAAATATCTGTACATAGTGAGAGACAGGAAACTGATGAGATATGACATTGCTCTTGCAAACCCGTAACAGCATTAAAGCCTTTCTGACAGGTAATATTTCAATTTATGACATTATGTGTTCACTGTCAGTTTCTTCATCTGTGCATATAATTATCATTTTCAATTCATTTAAAAAAAATGCTGGATGTATATTTAAATACAGGAGGTAGATGTGTATTTGATTAATTTTCGAGATAAAATACCAAGGATAAATCGAATTATTAACAGCCTTTTATTATAAATTTACACAATGGGAATGCCATTTAAATGATTCTGTAGGTGAAATTGTTTTCAGGTTAAGATAATGATGCACATTTATCCTCATGAATGGGTAAATTCACAGCCACTGTCACTTGATCTTCTCGCTTTCAATGAACCTATCAAATGACCTCGGTCACATCTGCTGGATAATAATCTCCAAAAATCAATGCTGGGCTTTCTGACAAATGGGATCACCAAGACAATTTGGCATTCTTCAGCACCAGATCCTCTGACAATTACATTTACAATTAATGATTGTATCCTGTGGAATAAATAAACATGAAGGATTTCCTACATGTTTCTGCTAAAACAGCCCCTTCAGTAGCACAATCAGGCAACTCACCTGATCAGGTTTCATAAAACTGTTGCTATAAAAATGTTTTTTTTTTGCCAGAGAACACGTTTTTTTAAATACCAGAGACATTGGAGGTTTTTGGACCTAACCCTAGCAGACAAACATATTGCATTTGATTATACATTGAAAGGGATATGGTTGTAAGGACCAGACTTGTTGATGAATATGTAATGTAATGCAGTTGCAATGCAGTTAACATCATAACAAGTTGAATCTTCTGACCTGTGTTCTGCAGCGCACACTTTCCTGGTGTATATTTGAGAGGAAAGTATTAAGGAGTGGCACTTTGAAGTTCGAGTCTGGACCACATGAAAGCCAGCAGCTAGTAGATGAATTTTATTTATTTTTATATTTGATGTAATTTAAAAGAGGGACACTTACATGTCGCTCTGCAGGGCAGCTGTCCCCCCCAAAAAATGTCACTACCATATCATTTGAAATAAAGGGAAAACTGGATCACAGTAAGGAAAACTGGCAAAAAATCCTAAGCATCTCTACTTGTGATGTTCTGATAAAGGTTCATGAAGCAGTGTCATTGTTTTCAGAGTCCACTAGATGGCGTTCTCTGCACTACTTTTATTTGTTTTGAACAACTGTTCTGCTAACTAATGACCTCTAAACAACAAAACACTGCTTCATGAAGTTTCATTAGCCTACAGTAATATCAAGAGTTTGAAGATGGGAGGGCACAACATTTGAGAATGACCAACAAGATCACAATTCCTTACATTACATAAGTAAGTAATTTGAGTTATGTTACGTACTCACTAACAACAATGGGACGTGTTGCTAGTAAAGGTGTATTTATACATTTTATCATCATCTTACTCTCTGATACTATATTATACATCATCCTCATCTGCTAAATCTGAGGTCAGGTCGAGGAGGCAGCAGCTTCAGCAAGGACGCCCAAACCCTCCTTTCCCCAGGTACATTGTTTAGCTCAGGGGTCGGCAACCGTTTGCACTCAAAGAGCAGTTTGGACCCGTTTCATACAGTTAAGGAAACACTGGGAACCGCAAAACCGTTTTGACTTCAAAAATAAAATATGATGCCATATAAGGATTACTTACTTTGTTTAGCGTTATGCTATTATTATATAAACTATAAACAAAAGGTAAAAGTTCAAACTTCACTCCTTTTCTACTCACTCTCATGTCTACTCACCCCACACGTTGACTTCTCTGAAAATAATCCCAAGCCTGAGTCGACATGAGGGCGAGTAGAAAATGAGTGAAGTTTGGATTTTGAATATCATTCTAAGCATTAAAAAATGTTTGTAACGTATTTTTACAACATGTTTGTTTATAACTATGTTCTTGCGCAAAGCATTTTGTGACTCTGAGAGGATATATTATCCATCTTAGCCAGGTATTTCTTGACAGCGTTCTTGTACACAGATTCTTATTTTGAGAGAAAGTGGTAAAACAATTCATGTAGTTAACGATAACTAATCAATGGATGGTGGAAAATCAATCCATCTTTAGTGAGAGCAGATCACTTTAATAAGATGATAAAAGTAGTGATAATATGAAGAAATAAATATCTTGTCTCTAAAAGCAAATGTAGTTTTTGTATTGTACCTATTCAACCAATATATGTATAATATGTTTAATTTGCAGTACTGAAAATTGTCAACTACTTTGATTCTCAACTTCTGGCTCAGGACCCAAAGTGGGGGCAAGGTGGATTTTCCTGGTAAAAATCTGTGTTTATCCATATATAATTGTATAACTACAATTAGACTGCAACATTCATTGCTGTGATTTTTACACATTTAATTCAGTACAGTTCAATTTTTTCCCTGATCAAATTAAAATTGTATTTTTTAACAAATGAAATACTGTAATTTGTGTTGTGCATGTAACTGTTCCTTTAAGACTGAGACAGCAGAAGGAATAGGAGTCCATGTGAGCGCGAGCCTCAGCAACAGTGCTGTGTGAAGTTACGTCTTTTACCGTAATACTTCTGTTGTCAAATAAAAGGTAGAGTGAATGAGAGGGCTGCTCGTTTGCATGCATCACTGGAAAAAACTCTACAAAACATTTATATTAAATATCCACATTATACCAATACTTATTTTCAAAAAACTCAGTGAACCGCATCAGAGGGCTGAAAGAACCGCATATGGTTTTGGAGCCGTGGGTTGCAGACCCCTGGTCTAGCTATTCCCAGGGGACTCCGAGGCATTCTCAGGTCAGCTGAGTTGTGTGTACTCCGACTTGTGGGACATGCCTAGGACACCTTAACAGCAAGGCACTAAGAAGGCATCTTTATCATATTCCGAAGCTGCCTCAACTGGCTTCAACATGGAGTAGCAGAAATTATATTATGAAGACCATACCATAACACCCTATCCCTAGGGTAGAGCCCATTCACTACTTCAGACAAAACACAGAAAACTCATTGAGGCCACTTACCACATACCAGCATTCTTGTACTTTTGATTACCATAGGTGAGGTTAGGGACAATGATTGACCTCTACATAGAGTGCTTTGAAAACCTTTCCACGTAGAGCTGAAGACTAGAATAGTTCAACACCGTGGCTGTGTCTAAAAATGATGTCGATATAAGTTATCAACATAATCGCTAAGGGCAGCATTGGCAGAATACAACCCTAACTGGAAACAAGTCCGACTTACTACAATTTTTATAATAATATAACAAATACTAAATAATTATGTACCACCATTTAAGCAGCTCTATTTTCATTGAGTCACACAAAAAATCAATTTAAATGATTTGTGGGAAATAGTGACCAAAGGATCTACAGTTTATTACAGTTTTTCATATTTTCTGTTATGATTGTTTTGGAACCGGCTTGAGTCATGTATAAATGAATTGTTTTGAATTGTTTAGAATTCATCCGTTATGATGCACTCTTTCTGACTGAGCTCTTTTTTTTAATTATTTTTTACATTTTATTTAATATTTATTGTTGTTCTAAAGTCACACGTTTTTGCCTGACAGAACTACAGTATTAACCAGACCAATAAAGTAACTATCTTGATCATGATGTATTAAGTGCAATTCTAAAGAATTCGACTTACTTCAGTGCATTGCAGAGGCCATTTGCTGCTTAATTGACTCACTAAAAGAACAGAAAGCCAAACTGCCTATGGGGCTTTCTTGGAAGTGTTGCCGTTAATCGCAGCAGCAGGTGCATATCAGCGGATTACTTTCAGGTGATATGGTTAACCTTTGGGGAGAAGGAGAGGAAATGGGATTTGTGGGAACAAGGCTAACTCTGCAGCTTAGCGGACACACAAATAAGAGAGCACTGAGGTGTGTTGAGCTCGGCTTTGGAGGGTCACAAAAATGCAGAAATATCCTTATGACTGTCCAGGTGAATTCCAGTTGAACACTTTGTTGTTTATGGACATGACAATATCATATAAATAACTGTACATTTTTAAATATGGCATTATTTGATATACAGTATATATGTTATAAATAACAATACTTTGTAATCAGTGGCAAAATATCAGACTTTGTCGTACACTTTGCAAATAGATCGATCGAACTTCAGCAATTGCAGCAACTAGGATTTTTCCATCCCTAATCCATCATCTGCCTTTTGTCAAAGGGAATTCAATCATCATAGAGATTAGATATCAAACAGTGGTGGACTTCATATAAAACTCTTGGGCACTCTAGAAGTTAATCACACCACTTAAAACAACTTGAGATAAAATTGTAATGAACATCCGAGGATCCCTTCGGAAAGCACTAATAGTATCAGGTTCTTTACACTGATTGCTTCATGATGTAACAGTGAGTGAAAAATGTCTCCAGTTGACATTTTAATCATAGAGCGCATAAAAATACTGGGTATCAGTCTTTTTAAGTATCATTTCAAGGGTCACAAAGTCAGGGTATTTTAGTGTAGAACTTAAACTTGTAGAAGAATTGTTCCGGAAAGAAACTTAAATAAGTCTATATTTTAAGCTTTTTGTGGCAGATGTTTAGGGAATTACAATCGATATATAACGTAAGTACACTGTGAAAATATGATGAGCGCTTCCAGTGTAGACAGTAGACTGTGTGCTTTGTGCTGAGCTCCAGTCGCTACGTTAAAGTTTTTTTATAGAACTCTTGAAAGGAACAGATTACTCTGAAAATAATCCCAACCCTTGGTCAACATGAGAGTGAGTAGAAAATGAGTGAAGTTTGAATTGGTGAACTATTACTATTACTTTTTCAGAAAAGGGACCCTTGGTTTGAAACATGCACTTATTGTGTATTTCTTTTTTCAGGCTACCTCAGACCAAAGTAAACCTAGCTGCTATTGTATAGCTATTCTTAACTCTTTGTATGGTGATATTTTCGGTCACGGTTAGCTACTAAAACAAGATTTACTCCTATTTTTTTCTTTTTCAAGTTGTATTGGCAGGAAAGTGCATGTGATTTATTGACAACCGATAAGAGGTTTCTTTGAAACTCTTCTAAGTAAGAGATCGTATAGCAGAGGCTTCCATCTTATTGGGTGCTGAAAATCAAAGAGATAGTTCACCCAAAATCCAATTCCAATAAAAGAAGAAAGTTTGAAAGAGGATAAGAGAATTGAGATATGTGGAGCTTCTGCTACAAACAGACTTAAAATAAACAAAGCAAAATTTGTTTTTTTGGTGAACTAAGCCTTTAAGAAACTGATTCATGAAGATCCAATAGCCGATCACTATTCATAGCATTGTGATCCAAGTTGTGACTTATTTTAGGATCTTTGAAAAGGGCCTTGTGTACATTTGAGGACATTGTCAGGTCTCAGAGAAAGTTAATCAGATCTTAGGAAAAAAGTTATCAGGTCTAAGGAAAAAAGTCAATTTAAGGACATCGTCGGGTCTCAGGAAATAATTATCAGATCTCAGGAAAAAAAATGATCAGGTCTCTTAGGAAAAAAAAATTCAGATCTCAGGAAATAATTATCAGGTAAATAAATTCAGCATTAATAAAACCTAGCAAAATATAGACGCAATATTGACTAAGAATGTTCTATCAGACAGATGTTTCCTTGAGGCCAAGTTACTTCATGGATGTTTTCCTGAGGCCATCTGACAAATGGGAGAATTTTATCCTGAGACCTGATATTTTATTTCGCGAGATCTGATAATTATTTCCTGAGACCTGATGATGTCCTAAAATGTACACAAGGCCCTTTTCAAAGATGCTTAAATAATTCACAGCTTGGATCACAATGTTATGAAGAGTGATCTGCTGTTGGATCTTCATGAATCAGTTTCTTAAAGGCTTAGTTCACCCAAAAATCCAATTTTGTTTGTTTATTTAAGTCTGTTTATAGCAGAAGCTCCACGTCTCAATCTCAATCCTCTTTTCCTCTTTCAAACTTTCTTTTTTTATTGGAATTGGATTTTGGTTTAACTATCTCTTCGATTTTCAGTACCCAATAAGATGGAAGCCTCTGCTATACGATCTCTTACTTAGAAGAGTTTCAAAGAAACCTCTCATCCGTTGTCAATAAACCACATGCATTTTCCTGTACATCGTACTTGTGGTCATAATCGGGACATTTAGATTAAAAAATATAGATATGAGTGCAGTGTAAGGAAAATGTGTCTTTTTGAAGTTCTTTTTAAAACCAAAGGTAAAACCATGATTACAAGAGTTCAAATTAAGCATATTTAAGGTGAGTATATTTTAAGTAAAGGTGTTCTGATGTAAAATTGTAATTTAAAAAATGAGCTTACCTCGGAATAAGCACTGATTTCTTTCAGCAGGTCATGTTATCCAAGACTGTAGGGTCAGGTAACACCAATAATCAGACTACTTCTCTGCCAAGTGTATGTAAAACAAATCCTTTATTCCACCTTGAATCCAATTTCATGTTATTCAAATATTAGATTTCTCAGTAGGGAGAAAAAAAATAACAAGTACTTCTGCAATGCTAATCCTTATGCAAAACACGGAAAGAGAAAATTCAAAAGGAATGGCTTGAATAATTTATGTCCACCGCCGGACAAAAAAAATGTTGGTGAAAGAGAGAGGACTGCTTCGGTAAATCTGGGACAAACAAGTAGGACACAAGGACTTCACATAGGCTGCACATTTTGACTAGTCACCCTCATTTTCCTGCGGGCGAGGGAGACAACAGGAAAACAAAGAACTCAGCACTTGACTTGCACCGCTCAAGCCCCCCAAGACTAATTTGCACACTGCTTAGTGCATCACATTTCTGTGCTCTCTTCCCAACAAGCGGCAGCGCTTCTATCACTTCCTGTGCCTTTACCGCATTCTCTCAATGGAGCTCAGTCTCGCTGATCTGAGAGTCAGCAGACTAGCCTCGTCCCAGTTGTTGCAGATAAATGTGATTGTAGTTCATAAATCGGTCCCCGTTTGTCGCTGCTTGTCAGGAGGCGAAAAAGCAGATGTGACGTTGTTTGCTGTTGCTGCCATTATTGTTGAGTTCCCATGAAGCGAAAAAAGCAAAAATGTGTAAAGCATGAAAATATCCAAGGCTGCCAAAATGATGTTTCGTACAAGAAGCAAGAATAATCATAAAAAGGGATTGAGAATGATGAAATCGAGAGTATTCTATAGGCTGTTCTCAAGGAAAAATGTTTGACATCATAAATGAAGAAAGGGAAGAGTTCTATTTTTAAGTTTCAAATCTGAAACTTGTTTTATGTTGATATATCTATATATATCTACTGTATATAGATATATATAATATTGACCTCCATGTGTTACCCAGGCCCCCCAAAATAAAATGGCTCACTAGTCTTTAGGTGTTTATGTCCATTTAATTATTGTTTTATTGTATGTAATAATTGATAAAACATGGTAAAACAAAAAAAATATATATTAATATGACTAATAATTATCAACAATAATTACATATAAGTACACTTTTCCTCCTCCTTCTTTTTCCTTTTAACAAGGGTTAGTTGACCCAAAATTTACTTATTTTCAACTCATGTTTTCTAAGGGTTGGAATAAGTTCACAGAGTAATATTTTCTTCAGTGTAGCGACTGGAGCACAGTTGTCTTTGTCCTTATATTCGTCCAAAAAGACCATAAAAAACATCCTAATACCTGTGGTTATATCCTAATAACATGTGGTGCTCGTCCTTAATTTCCATCTTTTATTGAAGCCTCAACATGAATTGTTCTGTAAAAAAATTAAACAAGTCTGTCATATTCAAGGTAATTGCTTTAAGAAAAAAACGTGTAAAAATGTTTTTTTTACTAGGCGAAATGTGACTTAAATGCTGAATTTTTCCCTTTTTTTAATTTTTCTTTATTCCTTTGTGGAAGAACTTTGTGTGACCAGGAAATAAAAAGTCTGTTTAGATTTCAAATTACATTCTAATAATTAGTCCTGAAGCTACTTGAGCTGTTTGAAGTCACCTCATTAATGTGCTGCAAAAACCACAAAATAATGAATTGATGTAGTTTGAATATGTAGAACATTTAAATAATTGAGTTGAAACACATTTTTTTTGTTGTGTTTTGTTTTGTTTTTCAGCTCAGTTGGAAGGCTTTAGCCAAGGATGATATTTTTATTTCTGAGACCAGACAAATATTTTTTAATGAAATAATTAAATCAACACATAATTTAATTGCTCAGTTTAACAGGAAATAGATGTTGTTGATGAAAACCAGCCACTTCATCATCACACTTTCCTAATTGTCTGTTCTTCACCTATGCTCAGTTGGTCAAAACTGCGTACGTGAAAGACTTGCACTGTATACATGGACAGTTCTGACAAAACATTTTGTTTAGTGGCTTTTGTTGAATTAAGATTAATATCCATATATATGTGTGTCCGTCTCTCCCGCTCACTGCAGTGGTGGATGTTTGTACCCACTGCTGCTGCTCTCCACAGTGGGTACATAATGGTTGTAATTACATGGGTTTAACCAGGAAATGTCTGACATTACCTTAAGTGTATATTGAGGAGCTGCAGCGAATAAATGAGTTGTCTTCCTCCAGAAATCTGTGTTCATGTCGTTTCAAACCATACCTCTTTTGACTTTAAAGTTCCCCTCCACCTATAATAGTATTGATTTATTGGTTGATTGTGGGTATTATGGTCTGAAATAGTGATTGAATGTGTAAAACAGTCAGATTTTAAAGCACAGTCATGCCCTGCCATTTAAATTTAACAACAATTTAAACTATTACCAGAGACAAGAGTGTATTTTCAGTCTTTGTTGTATGCAAGGTGCAATTCAAATAAAAGTGACATGATAATCAATCAGGTGCGAGATTCAAGAAGCGTTGTCTCTTGAATCTTTGTAAATTCACATATTGGCAGACACTTCCAGCCATGGGCCAATTGTTTGTTTGTTTTCTAGAAGAGTGTCTATTTAAAAACAGATACAATATAAATAATCCCTGAAGGTTTATGCAAATGGGAGAATTGAACTCATGCCATAACATGTTTTACATTCCTTTCTCCTACATAAGCAACATTCTTCGGGAAATAAAGTGTTTGTGCTAATAAATGAAACTTGGTACCTTTATTTATTGAATATAAAATGTAAAACGGCTGACCTAAAAACAATTAGGTCAGCCGTTAAAATAACATGCCGTATATGCTTTTGCGCTAATTTCAAATTAACATTTTCCTCTGAATCGTACCACATAGCTCATGATTGGTTCATTAGTTTTCTGACTCAATTGTGACAAACATTATAATCACATTAATTTAAGGGTTATCTCAGGATTAAAAGAGCAAAATTCAATGTAATCGTGGTATTATGCAACTTAAAACATTATTAAGCATACCTGTAAATTATCATTCAATAGTGTAATTCAGCTTTTTTCAAAATACGTTTGTTCTTCCATCTCGTTTGTTGTTTCCTCTGCCGCTGTGACTTTGGAATTCTGATGTTTAGACACCACTTGGATAAAGAAGTCTTCACGATGAGTAGCATAATAATTTTCTTTTTAAGGAAGTCTATTAAAAGCGACATTAGCTAAAACTAAAACATTATGTTCAGAAATTAGTTGCTAAGTTGAGATTTGTGCTTGATGCATCCTAATTGCAGTATTATTGTTTTCTATTCATATGTTGTTGTAACTGTTTGATTCTTCTGTTTTTAATTATTTTCTTCCTGCCATCTCAGATAATGCTTTAATTCATGGGCTGGTGAAGTGAACTACTTTCCTTTTTCAGAGCTTAGTAGATGGCACTCAGTTTAAAAAAAGATAAGTAAGGTTTTATTGAAGGACTTCTTCAAAGTAATACGTTTTAAAACAGAGTGTGCCACATAGTGAAAATAAGTACACTGTTTCATGAAGCCCATCAACACCATCTTCTTTCACTTGTTTACATTGATTAATTTTCATAAACTTTACATTTGTACATCTATTTTATGCCTTATAATGAAGTATATATATTATTGTTAGTTAAATTAGATTTATCAAACTATGCATATTTTTCAGATATAATGTAAAGGTCCTGCCACTTACATGTGCCTTTAATTACACTTTAATTACACTTTAATATACTTAATTTTCTTCTACAATTAAGATTAAACTCACATGACTAATACATGATTTTCTTTTGCATATTTCCTTCTTTTACACACGCTTTAAAAATAATAATATTATAATTCATTTTATCATATCATTTAAAATAAGTCAGGGGTGTTGAACTAAAAAGAATGGGTCAAAATGTTAACAGTTGAAGACAAAGGTAAAAAAAAAAAAAAAGTATATTTACCAAAGAGATAGATTGTCATATTGTCTCATCATTATTCAAGGCTCAATCTATCTTAAATATCTCTGTTTGTTCACCTTCAAACAATTACCAATAAAATATGTGTCATATTCATAGAATCCTCCTCTGGAAGGAAAATTGATTCACATCACCTACTGCATATTGCATCCATTCTGCACAGCAACAATTCTCCCCCACCATGTTTATTACTATTTTTTTTTTTTTTGCAAAAGCTCCTTACATGTGAATGAGAAAAGATGAAAGCAAAGGTAAAGGCTTTCCGCAGGAGGCACCTCTGACGCTGCCAATGGGGGTAGTTCCAGGGTCATCAGCCAACAGCAACCTTTCAGTGATGTTTCGATCTATTATTCCTGGATAATCTCGCTGTGGTGGAGTGACGACATGGACGTCTCTATGTTGCCTCCCGCTGCTACCCCAGGGCCCTTATTTTCCCCACGACATGTTCTTTCCTTCTCACCCACAGTCAGAATCTGGTCCCTCCTCTGCCAAATCCTTGATTGCCTTCTCCAGCTTTGGTCTGTTTACCCCTACTTCCCGCAGAAAGCACTAGGTGAACGTTCAGATCCCTATTGCCAATGTATGCCGGCACTTAGTTGCCAGCTTTGTGTAGTAGTCCTTATTCTTTCTTTCTTTCTAAAATCTTTCTCCATTCCTGCATCCCTAGGGGCTTTGATCTCAGCCAGGATCATTGTCCCCACAGGTTAATGTCTGGTCTTAGTGAGGTCATGGTTATCTCTGGCAGAAACATGAGCTGCTAATCAAAGTCTACATCCAGTCACATCCAAGGATTAACAGTGATCTTTCCTCCCTCTTTGCGATGTTATGGCCCTGCTCTCTATCTAAGAAAATGGATAAACATGCTGTTGAAGTGCAAGTTTTGGCCATTTCAACTTCACCTGGTGTTGAGCCGGATCTATTCTTGTCTACCACTTGCCTGATATCAGACCACATTGTTGGTATTGTGTTAATCTGAGATCCAGGCTCAACAGGGCAGAGCACTAATCCTGCAAATTAATACAAGTTCTTCTCATGGTCACCTCCTACTTTCCAAGTCACTCACATCAATAACTGCCTTCATCCTAAACTCAGCACAGTTTCAATAAGTTGAGCCAAATGATGGCTGACAGTGTTCATTTATGGATTAATAAAGCAAAATACTCAAAGATCTTTGTCGTCCTTCCTGCTTGTATTTCTGTGTTTCTTGTTTTTCTTGTCAAGAACTGGAGAAGTTGGATTCAGAGTTGGATTCGGAGAGGGTTCATTGGCCAACTTGTAGTGATGGTCTGATGGAGCTTCATGAAGTTGTGTTATGTTGTTTAGAGGTGATTAGGTGGCGCCATCAGTTTAAAAATGATGTGATGTTTCATTAGAACAGTTGTTCAAAACAAAGGAAAATAGTGCAGAGACCACTAACTAGTGGACTCTGGTCAAATGGAAAACAATGACATGTTTTCATGAAGCTTCATCAGACCATCACTAGCAACTTGTCTTCATGAAGCGGTAGAGGATCATCTTTGAGTTTGCTGACGACATGGCAGATGAAATTGACACGTTAAAAAGGAAGACACTACTGTAAAAAAAAAACAACATGCAATAAATAAGGCCCATGTTTGTAACAAAAGCCGCAGTCAAGACAAGTGATACTTCTACATGATCTCTTACCAGGGCTGGAGTACTGTGTTGCATTACAGATGATGAAGTCAGAGGCAGACTTTTAAGAGAAGCGGATCTGACACTTGATAAGGCATTGGACATTTGCTGTGCCAGAAGTAACATCAAGTCAAGTAAAAGCACTGTAGCGATTATGACCCTCTAGAAAAGGTTTACTTTCAAAACATCTAAGTTCTAGTCGATTTAACCTTAAAATTGCCTCTAGGTAAAAATTACCTGAAGTTTGAAGCACCACCTTTGAGTCTTAGTCCAAAGGGAACTGTTACATTTACATGGATAATAATTAATTAATTGGCCTTATTAAGTAATTATTCAAAAATATCCCAAAAATTGTAAAGGCGACTGACGTACTTTTTATAGGATTTATTGGAAGAAACAAAGAGAAAAGGGAGAGCAGTTGAGAACAATGGAATGGAATGATGATGATTACTTTGATATCATGGAAGGAACGATTTTAATTAATCAGGAAGTAACTGCCTTGAAGGCTTTGATAACTGTAAACTTTGGGAAAGCTTTACCACTTATTTTAAGCTAATCTTGCTACCTCAGATCAATTTGAAGAATCCCAACACATGTATCAAGGCAAGAGTGACAATGTTACAGTTTCTTACGCCGTCGAGAGGAGAGAGGAAGGCGTTATGATGACGAGGAGGTTGAGGTGAGGAGGATGAGGAAGAGATGAGCAGGAGGAGCACGACTGAAGGCCCTGGATCCAGTGGCGTTGTGGCGTGACTTGGCAGGGACCAAGGTGAAGACTACTTGGTGATGAGTTGGTGAATTTTACGAAAGAAAAAAAACTGCCTAAAATGTGGCGACAACCTAGAAAATTCCATAATGTTGAAGACACACAAACACAGTGTGCACAGTTCTAAAAGCTGAAGAAAATAACGTGAAGGTAAGAGACATGAATGAGAGAAATGATGAAAAGTGGACAGAAAATCTAAGAATAATAGTAACAGATTTAAACTGGATATGATGGACAATGCAATACAATGTATTTGAGAACATTTTAATTATGGAAAATGAAACAAAATCAAAAGCAACAACAGCAAAGTAATGGCTTTCTCTGAACAGAGGATACAACCACTGGGAATAAAAAAGCTAAAAAGTGAATATAAAGGTAAAAAGCACAGCATTGAGTTTGTAATAACCAATACAAGTCTACTAGTCATTAAACATGAAACTTTCATATATGAAATTAATTACGCATAATGATTGGTGTTAAAGGAAGTCAGCTCATCCAAATAATTTGAGACAATTCATTTTGAATTGAAAGATTCATGAATTGCACTTGGGAATAGTTCAGTGTAAAGAATGCACCATTGAAGTTTGGTTTGTTCTATCAGGAAAAACAGATAAAGGAGTCAGTCTCACATCAGTCAACACAGAGATGTGTTGATGTATTTTTATTTTAGTCCTCATCTTCCACATCTGGAATATTTTTGATCCCCAACCATAAGGGACTGATACTGTTCCCAGAATCATTTTATGCAAGGAAGACAGAGTAGCTAATAATCTATATGATTTATGTTGTATTGATTATAACTGTATTTTCTTCAAAGTAGATATTTGTTTGTGATTCTTGACAAATGTAGACAGTTTTTTCATCTTAACAAAATAAGCCAGTATACTACTTAAATTGAGTAGATAAAAAAAAACTAAAAATGCGATAATTTTGTTAGACACATGAGCAGAGATCCTGTTGATACAGTGTTATAGTAAGATGTCTTTTTCATGCCTTTTTTTGCTGGTCCCACTATCTTATTGAGAGAGGTTTCTGAGTAAATATTTTTAAAATAATAATGATCATGTAACTGCCTTTAAACTGGTAGTTTTTAATTTGTCTTTTTTGTTTGTAAGCCGTGGACTTGAGCTGAATTAATGAGCAACGGGTTGCATGAAAAATCAGGACCCACTAGCTGTCAGCATCAGGCCACAGCACTGCGACATTTATTTGTGTCACTGCTGGTCACTGTGTAACTGTTAGGTTCAGGAATAAAAATATGTCAAAACATAGGCAGCCGGTTTCCCCGCAGACTGGATGATTAGTTCTCTAAAAATAAAGGGGCATCCAGAGTTTTCATTGCTGGCTTGCTTGGTTTACTCTTATGCCATTTTCAATTTGCTTGTAGAACTTTCCCATACGTATTATGTACGGAACATAGAAACATTAATTGCATCTCTGAATATTTTAGTTCTTGAGTGCAGTTTTTCAGTGTGTCTGTTGAAGCTCATCATCATTCATCACACATTTTGGTGCCTGGAGGTGGATGCCTTTTTTTCCTGGATGTAACATGCTTTAGAGATGAGTGTATCTGGGAGGGATTTTAAATGTACTTCCTCTATTAAATCTGTCGACGAACAACTTAAATGCCATCATCATGGTCATCATCAAACTGGTATCTATTACTGTTATTTGGTGAGATGTCTCCACATAATTGCCTTGGATTAGAGTAATGTGGAAAAAAAAACAAGCTGCTTGTGATTTTCTGCCTGGTTGGAAGCATGAAACTATTGCATCAAGTCAAAACAGCACACAAGTGAAGAAGACTGAGTTTGAAAACAGATAATAAAAAAAAAAAAAAAAAAAATGGGGGTTGAGTTAATTAAAAAAAGTGATCGTAGAAAAAAGTTATTAAAGAGTTATAATGACTTCAGAATGCATCACAGTCAAATGTTACTCGTAACGCAAGTTTATAATATACAGTATGTCACTGTTGTTGTTGTTGATGATTTGCTGTTTGTTTTGTATATTCACTTCCTGTTTTCTCCATTGTTTCTCTACATAAGCTTGAATAATGGCACGTCCACTGGAGCTGATCAGCAATGACCTGCAGCAAATATACTCTCGGCTTCCAGACCAGTGTGCCACGTCATGCATTTTTCCTTCCATCTGACCAGGTATTTTACATTCCCTTTTAGATTCCTGGTTCCTGGTTTTTATCCTGATTTTGTGGGCCCTTTGGCCTTTGGACATTTAGTGAGATATTGGACCCCTGCATTAAGTTGGACTCTGATTAATTGTGTTCATGGATTTACATTATATTGTATTGTATATTGTGCTTGTCATGTTTCTGCTTGAGACTCTTCACTTTGCTCAGATAATTAATTACTTACAGATCAGTTGCTGGTCTATCAAGGAGGGCAAGCTCATTTTCGGCCTACACTATATAATATATTTATATATATATTAAGTAATATGAATTTAGAATAATGTCAGACAATATTTTCAAATGCCGATTTAAGCACTATTATATAACACACCTTAGCCCATAAAGTTCAGAACACCAGCCACAGTTTTCAAAAACACCCAAAGTAGATAGAAGATTTGTCGCTTTTCATTTTTTTAACAAAGACAAAGTCACACGGAAAGCTTTTTATGCTGTTTACACTTACATCGCTTATTTGCTTATTTCGCGGTCAATCAAAATTAGGTTTCAGCCTCAGCCATCTTGTCCAATCATGGCAGAAGTCAGACCAGTTCAGCCCAGGCACATCCATTTCTCCATTGACCCCCAGAGACACTGAGCATGTGATGGGCGGGACGAAGCCCAGCATTTATCCAAAGAGTGTCTAATTTTGCTGCAGTGGAAACATCCACTCTATGATCCTCATTGAAGTCAATTGAAGCTCGCTTTAGCATCAGTTATCTGTAATAGGTGACTGATTCTGAACGAAAGATGAACATATTCTATCCCATATTTAGTCAATGAAATGTACACACAACACTACAAGGTTTCCTTGGAGTCTTAGAGCAGCGGTCACTGCTCCCTAATCAATGAATAAACTGTTGGATTCATAGATATGCCTTTATTTTTATTTTATTTTATATGGTTACACCATAACCACTTTAAATGGACTGATAACCAAAATGTGTGTGTGAAGGGAGACTGTGTTTGGATGTACATTCAGCTGTGCAGTCTCACGACATGATTTAATCTGACAAGTGACAGTGACGCTTTACTTTTCCAAGAAGCCACAAGAGTGAAGGAATAATACAATCTGAAAGGATAGTACGGTCATTTGTCAGAGTCCCATCTTTGTCACCAGTCCTTCAAGTGTGATCTTGTCGTCTAGCTTTTGTAATGACGAATCATTGTGATATTTGGGAGACGTCACACTTTTTATCTCCGAAAAAGTAACGACCTCTTGTTATCTATGGCGATAAACGTGCACAAAGCCTTGAGGAAAACATGAAGGATCTTCATGGGACACCATCATCTTCATCTACTGAAGTGCATAGACTGAAAATGACAAGGGTACAGAATACAAAGGGCCTTGATCTAAAGTTAGCTTTTGACATCTACAGCCAAGGAGCCCAGACAATGTCATATGGAATCAGATTTAGAAAGCAATGTTTGTTTCTGACAAGTGGAACTAAATTCAACCAGTTTTTGGCAATTGTTCCAATCAGTTCATAGTGTAATAAAAGCAACAGGTGGATTTTTTAATTTTTTCCTCCTTGGTAACCTTTGCTGACCAGGCATTCCCACAGATAAAAACGCAGTACGTGTCATCCTTTTGAAAAAGTTCATACCGTTAACCAGGAATTTTATGAGTAATATAACATGTTTAGTTCTGTGTTCTGAACTGTGATCATTTGTTTGAAGTTTTCTAACTTAAGTCAAATGTAAAAAAAAAACGCTGCTCTCAACATTTCAAATATCCTGAACAAATTTGGTTGTTTGGTTGTCTAAATTGTATCCTTGTAGATTCTGGTTTATCTTCGCTAGTGCCTCCTTTGCTCCCCACCATCTCTGGCACTTTTTTTTCTCTGACTTTTAATAACGTTTGGCAGTCGATAAATCTTTAAATGTTTTTCATGGACAATTGGTGAAATGCATGGTAATAATTTTAACATTTTCCACAAAGATGATCTGGATTTCTTTACTCCGTACACTTTGTTTAAACAAAAAATCCATCCCAGATGGCAACACTCCTGACGGCAAATCCATGACTGAGATGCTACTCAAAAGTTCCTTCCCTTAAAGGTATTTTTAAGTATTTAAGTGTCTTTTTGGATGAAGATGAAGATGATTACAAGTGAGCTCCAATCGCTACATTAAAATGGATATGTAAACCATTTTAATCAATTTTTTGTATTGTAATCCATGCGTTTATGTCTTCTCGCCTGGACTATTGCAACAGTTTGTTTTCATGTCTTAACAAGAAGGAGCTGTCTCGCCTGCAGTTGAATCAGAACTCTGTAGCGAGAATTCTGAGCTGCTCAAGTAGAATAACTCACATTTCTCCGATCCTTAAAACTCCTCACTGGCTTCCAGTTTCTTTCAGGATCAACTTTAATATTCTGGTTCTTACTTTCAGAGCTATTCATGGTCAGGCTCCTCCTTACATCACTGATCTGTTCCAGCCTTACACCCCAGCTCGGGCTCTGAGGTCTGTGGATCAGAATCTACTGATGGTTCCACGCACACGGTTCAGGACCAGAGGAGAGAAATCCTTCCAGGCTGTTGCTCCTAAGCTTTGGAACGATCTTCCTCTGTGTTTGATGGATCTACTGACTCTTCAAGAAACATCTTACAACATTTTTATTTGTTCAGGCTTTTCCTTGATTTTCTGGAACTACTGTGTTGTCTTCAGTGTTATCTTGACCTTTAAAGTATATACTTTATTGAATATTGTTTTGATTGTTTAAGAGCTTTGTGACCCTGGTCTGGAAAAGCGCTATATAAATACAAGTAAGTAAGTAAGTCATTTGTTAATTACTTACTTACTTATATGCATGTTTGCCTAAAACTCTGCTAAACAAAGGAACAGATTACGCTTTGTCGACATGAGCGTAAGTATAACATTTGAATTTTGTTTGAGCTTTCACTTTAATATGATTTTATATCGTTCCTGAAGGCAGCGCTTGGCAAATACCAGTCACAGCAGAAAGGGCGTGGTTGGGGTAAACAAGGTTTAATCTCCCAAAAACAAAGCTTTTGAGTTTGCAAGGCTTACATATATTTTCTAATGTCAATATTTCTAATCAAAGAGTTTTGTGCAGACGGACAAGTACTGATGAGTAAAATAGAGGTCCAAGATCAATTTAGAAGACTCGATACAAAGATCGATACATTGGTTGCTCTTTAAATTAGGTTTCCCAAAATGCCAGATTTACGGTGGTCCAGTTGTAGACATGTTGTTTAATTGCTAATTGCTCATTGACTCTAAGAGCTTTTTTTTTTTAGAATTTGCGTTTTTTTCATCTTAGTTAGTTCTTTTGTTTCATTTATTTCTGCCTTCGTTTTGGAATTGCCGATTTGGAGCATTGAGGTTTATTCTTTATTCAAGACTTTGATTTTGAGAAAAGACTCATTGCTGCATATCGGTTCACTGCCACTGGACGTCAAACTGTGTCCAAATGTTTTGACAGTGCACACACATTAACACATGCAAAATAGGACCATGGTAAATCTGCCACATGGTGTTGTGTGTGTGAACAAGGCTAATTCAGTTTGCTTAGGTTGAGGCTACAAAGATGGATTGGAATCTAGTGTGATGAACTAAAGTAAGTAAGTGTGAATTACTTCTTCTCATAAGTGTAAATTGAATGATGTTAAAGCTGATGATGATGGTGCCAAAATGGTATCGCTCATTTTAGATCTCCAATGCAAATCTCTCTAGCATCTACAACATCCCTCAGTCGTTATATGTCGACCTCCAGTCAGTGTCTTTGTAGCATCAGTAATAACTGCTGAGGGTCTTTGCTGACCTTGGCCCAGTTTTGCATGAAATCTCTGATCTCTATATGCACCTTAAATAACTTCAGCGTGACCTCTCTCAGATTGTCAGCCCAAGGAGGCCTCATTAAAATAGTCTATGTGGAGAGGTGAGATGCAAATTACTCACCTTTACCACCCATTCTCTTATCATCAAAACATACTGTTCATGCAGAATCACATCATTACATCAATGCGGCTCATGAAACATGTATGTTTGCATCCCCACTACCATGAAGGATGGCTGAGAGATATTCCAATTAACGCGTACCAAAAAGGTGCAGTTTATGGTACACATATACTAGTCAAACTCTTGATCTACAGAAACATTTTTGGCCAACGGTTTTTACCGTTGGGTAAAGTAAAAAGATAATATTTGCATAGCTATTGACCTACTTAATCTATTTTGCTTCTAAGATAATTAGATTCACTTAGTCCATGTCCAAAATTGGCAGGAAAACAGTGTCTCTACCGTCCCATACATTGTTTTTATATACTTTTTCGGTATCACAAGTTATTTATAATAACTATATCAGTAGTATTATGGTTTTTGATTGCAATTGCACATATTTGGTATTGGTATCCTCTCTGTACAAAGTTTTCAACAGCCTGAACTTAAAATGCAATTATAAGAACTGAGTCTTTTTAAAGATGAAAATGAGCTCAAAAGGAACTTTAGTATAATGCTGGACTGAAGTCAGAGATCCGTTTCTCTCATCCAATGGTCTACTGAGGTGATTGTTGTGCATTGCGACCACAGAGACAGACTTGTTTACTTTTGTAAACAGCATGTATGATTAGTATTTTCAGTGCTTATTGCAGTTCCCGAATGACCTTTGCTTTCTGTTACCATGGGCTCATCCTATCCAACCGAGGGAAACAAATCATAATTAAGGATATTTGTAGAGGGGATTGGACTTTCATAATACCTCGAGCCAGCATCAGGCCCAGAGTCTGGTAAACAGACAATGACACAAGAACAATATGGCTCCTATAAAGTCCTCAGTGACAAGACCAAATGAACCTCCAGCCAGAAATAATCAGCTTTGTATGTCATGTTGACATAAAAAGACTGTGAAGGCATATTGCACTTTGATGTTCGCAACTTGGCAACACTGGCACAAAGCTGATTGGGAAGGATGCTTGAAAAGCACACAACCTCAAACATATGCATGACACGCTCACACACTCGGTGGACAAATGATTACATTTAACTAATTTACATTCATTTGAAAGGTGACTTTACAGAATAAAAGGAAGCTACTAACAAACATATACATACATACATACATACATACATACATACACACACACACATATATATATATATATATATATATATATTTATATATATACAGTGCCTTGCAAAAGTATTCACCCCCCATTGGATGTTTCCTTTTATGGATCAGAACACAGTAGTCTAAGTCGGTGAAGTGAAATGACAAATACATTGGTAAAGTGCATATACTGTGTATTTACCCCTTTTTTTATGAAGCCCATAAAGAGCTCTGGTGCAACCAATTACCTTCAGAAGTCACATTATTAGTGATACAATGTCCACCTCTGTGCAATCTTTCACATGATCTGTCAACATATATACACATTATATTTTGAAAGCCCCCATAGGTTGCAACCCCTAAGCAAGAGGCATCACTGACATGAAGACCAACGAACTCCCCAAGCAAGTGAGGGACAATGTAGTTAGTACAAGTAGAACTCAGGGCTAGGTTATACAAAAAATATGCAAATATTTGATGATCCCCAGAAGCACCATCAAATCTATCAGAGCCAAATGGAAAGAACATGGCACAACAACAAACCTGCCAAGAGACGGCCGCCCACCAAAACTCAACGACCGGGCAAGGAAGACATTACTTAGAGAGGCAGCACAGAAACCTGAGGTAACACTGGAGGGGCTGCAAAGTTACACAGCAGAGACTGGAGCTTCTGTACATAGGACGACAATAAGCCATACGCTCCATAGAGTTGGACTTTATGACCAGAAGAAAGACATTAGTTTTCAGCAAAAAACAAAAGGACCATTTTGAGTTCACTGAAAGACACTCATGCATGGAGGAAGGTGCTATGGTCTGATGAGACTAAAATTGAACTTTGCGGCCAACAAAGAAAACACTATGTCAACACATCACATCACCCGATGAACAACATCAGCATCATGCTGTGAGGATGGTTTTTTGCAGGCGGGGTTTGGTAACTGGTCCGAGTTGACGGAAAGATGGATGGTGCTAAACTAAGAGCTATTCTTGAGCAAAACATGTACAGCAATGTACGTGATTTGAGGTTGGGACGCAGTTTCACCTTCGAGGAGGACCATGCCCCCAAACACAGCACTTCTAAGCTCACAGAGTGTGTATATATATATATATAACCTATGGTTTAAAAAAATAAATTTGGCAATAAAAGAATGTTTTAAAACCACAAATGCAGGCATGCAGCAGCAGACTTGCAATAACATCCCTCAGACGCCCCTTGTGCCTTTTTGTTTAGGTCGGTATGTTCATAAAGTTGTGTCAATATACAAGGTGGTTTGGCAGTTCTTCAGCAGGCAAGTAAATATTAAAGCAGAACACACAACAGCGACTCTTCCACTCTGAGGTAATAGCTTAAAGATAACAAGTGAGAGATGAAATGCTGGGCATATTTGGGGTGTTTCAAACTAACTTGAAACCAAAGTTTCATCTCTAAATGCATTATTAACCAGGTATTAACCAGCTAAACGACAGATAAAATCATTAAAACTATAAAGACTACACTTGCAATTATGCATTCATTGATTTGCTCATCCTGCAATTTTCAAATGCACCCATTTGTGGCCAGAAAGTTCATACATATTAACGATTATTATATTATTTTAAACAAACCCGCACCGTTATGCATGTTTTTAGAAACACAGAAGCCTTGTTGTGTTTGGATTCATTTGTTGTTCTTAATAAAAGTGGTGTCTGTGACATGATTTGTTTGTTTTTTTTATCACCAAATTAGCTTAAGTATACATATTTTTTTCAATATGCTTCTTTTCCCCAGCTTAATGCTACATGTATGATGTTGCTCTCACAGTACATGCTTTGTACTGTTAGAGCAAATGCCTTTCATGACAGTAGATCAGGGAGATTAAATATAGCTAGGTATTTAATTTATTAAATAGCACACAGACTGAAAAAAAAAAAAAAAAAACCAAGAAGAAAAATATAAAATAAAAAGGCAGCATCAGAACTGGAAGGTAAACAAACATCAGAACATGAAAAAATATAACTATAAACTAGAAATAATGTAGCTGTCAACAAAAACGTACGATAGTGGAAAAAACAACAAAGGAGAAAAATCTAAGGGCTTGGAGGATTAGAATAACCCAAACAGAGTGACACAAGAAAACATTCAAAATCAAGGGGGATGAACACAGGAATACTCAAAACAACAATACGGAGGTCACTCTTACCACGAGAAAAAAAAAAGCAACGATCTGACACCTTGGACTGGATTCAGGAAGCTTAAGTAGTTAAGTTGGTAGTGATTGCAGATAGATTCCAGCTGAGTGTCATGATCTGTCACAGGAGACATAAAAGAAAAATAAAATAAAAACTTTTTTTTTCAACTTTCGCAACTCAAGTTAAAATTATAACTTCAGTAAAATAAATTCAATACAACCCCTATCCAAAATCATTTTATTATTCTCTTATGTGTGCGTTAAAGTGCATCTGCAATTACAAAAATGCGACGACAGTGATATCAGACCTGACATGTTTAGAAATACGTGTATATCCCTAATGTTGACTCTATTCTGTCAAACTGAAGACTGTAAACAGACTTGGTCTCATACATGAAACGCAAGTAAAAGATTTTCACATAAAGGTCCCCGCCACGAAAAACCAGCTTCATATTAATGAAGGATGCGGAACACTCTGATCTGGTCGTAAACAAGCAAGAATTTGATGAATCTAAAAGTGAAAGCAGCTCATGGTAATAAGTCATTAGGATAAATCTCTGCCCATGAATGACTATATAAGGAGCTGAAGATGATCCTGTCCACCTGTGTCGGACACAAATAGAAAGAGAAACAAACTTTTCTGAAGCACAGATAGAAATAATCTTCGGTGAAGTGTGGAGCGCAGGGATGTGACAGATGTTGTTAATTATCCTAACGTAACTGTCATAACAGACGGTGAATAAACACACGATCCAATTAATTTGCTAACAGAGGAAGTTCGACCGGCCGTGACCGCTGTCTAAATTCGGTCAAGGCGGACGGCGACCCGGCTAGTTCTGGAGCGAATATCCAATATCAACCTTACCTTTCTACAGTCCATTAATCTTGCCTCTATAGAGCATAAAACATCTCACAGGTGAAACGTATATTATTTGACATTAAATCTGAGGCAAATAAAGACACAAAAGAAACACAGGAGGCGTGATCTCACATTCCAAAATATCACCTGCTGACAAGAACATCACACGTATTATTGAGGAAACCTTTCGGGCAGGAAATAAACATGACGTGATATATGTATTTGTGATTTTATCCCTTTTTTAGTCGATACTCTTATGTTTTAATATTATTTTTGAATAAACATGGATCACATTAATAGAATATTCATCTTTTGAGTTGATTTAACTGATTTAACTCTAGATGTGATTTATCTTTATCTTTTTGTGCTTATGCTAGATATAAGTGGGAACTGGAACATCTGTCATATACTATGTTCCAGAGCTTTCCAAAAATGCCAAATAAATAGAAATACAGTATGCTGGCCATGGTGGAATGTTTTCAGCCGAATGGAATTCTGTTCATATGGGGCCCTGCATTATCATACTGCAACATGAAGTGATGGTCATGGAAGAACAGCAAAACTACGGGCTCCAAAAAGGGGTCACGGTTTATCAGTCCATTCAAAATGCCATCAATTAAGTGCACCTAAAAGGGTTTTGGTTTTGAACATGCTGGATGCAAAGGTGAATTTCTCATGTCTGGCCAACATATCTGAAACATATTTGGAGATGGCTTGTGTTAGCGAAATTAACAACTCAAAGGCTACAGCTCTTGTGGACATTTCTGCAGGCTACTTTAAAACTTGCTACATCTATGGCATTGTGTTGTGGGAGAACCTTTTAGGGTGTTCTTTTTATTGTAACCCGCCTACGCACACAATATCAAAGCTGTCTTATCAGCATCTTGATATGCGACACCTTTAATGTTGGACGAATTCTCTTATGAAAAAACTTTACCAAGATAGATTCATACAGATTTCAGAACAAAATATAAGAGAAATGTAAAGTTGTTGTGTGTATTTAACTTTTTATTAAAACACCAAATGCTATGATAGTGCTGAATAATGCAAGATCCAGTAAAACATAGATAAGAACATATTCACGTTCAATTAATTTGTGGTATTTGGTTGAGCGTATTTGGTATTTGCCTTCCTTTTATGTATTTTGCACTAGAACTTTATGTTGATTTATTATAAAACTGTATTAATATTATTGTAATAATTATTAGGTTGTTATTATTCATTAATATATGCACTGTATGTTTAATTTTAATCTTTATTCATGTTTAATTTTGTTTTTATTTAATTTCTACTGTGAACTTACTGCTGTCACAACTCAAATGTCCCCATTTTGGGTCTCATTAATTATTAAAGTATTTCATTTTATCTTAACAACAAGTGATGTAAGTGATGGCACAACATGAAAGATAAATCAAAGCACAGAATCAAGAATTTCTACCAAAAAGGCAGAAGCATGATGAGCTTTCACATGGTGAGCTACAAAAAATGTGGCATCACTTTAGAACTGCCGATGATGATAAACTTATGAATTGATGACCTGATTTCTTTGAAAGTTGAGTTAACAGTGTCAGCTTTAACTTGTTTTCTTTTATTCACTCATGAAAAGGCAATGAGTTGCTATGCATAAAGATTTCATATTATCCTTTGGTTAAAATGCTATTGTTTCATTTGTTGACAAAATAAATGACACTATTGATGGGTTGATGATAGTGATGGGCAGATAAAGTTTCATGAGACAGTGTCATGTTGTTTAGAGGTCAGTAGGTGGCGCTACCAGTTTAATAATGAAGTGATGTTTCATTAGAACTGTTGTTCAAAACAAAGGATAATAGTGCAGAAACTGCCATCTAGTGGACTCTGAAAATAATGACACTGCTTTATGAAGCTTCATCAGACCACCACTGTTTGATGCTAAATCATGATGCTGTGTTTAAATTTTAAAAGGTCACTAGATAGAACGCTTAGTTCGAAAATGATGCCAGCTTTCTCTCTCTCTCTAAAATGCTTGCTCTTCCACTTGGGCCTTATGTTATTCATTCACTTTGGCAAAATGACTTCACTTTAAGAGAAAATAATAATATTTCTTCAGTTCTGTGGTTCCAGGAATCAACCACGGGAGGCTTTAGATGACACATTCAACCCATTCTTATTCATAATATAAACATTGTATAATATAACAATGGTAATATTCAAATATGTATTAAAATATTTAAAAATAAATTAAAGTAAATTATAAATCAGAACAAATTAAGTGATTGCTATTCCACAAGGAGTGGTCAATAGAAGACAAAATTAATGCCTGGAGGTTCCTTGAGTCAAAACCCTGATCAGACAATCACCCACTTATAGTTTAGTATATATTTTATTGATATTGTTTTGATTGTTTAAGCGCTTTGTGACACTGGTCTGGAAAAGTGTTCTATTAATACAAATGACTTACTTACTTACTTAAATTTTCACAGAAACATAACGACATGATGGGAGATTATGTGCTCTTTTCTCCTGTTCATTTCATACATATTTGAAGATCATTTTGCTGTTGCAAGTGGTGTCAAAACCTTCATGTTAGGGGTTATCAAAGTATCTGATAATGTTCTTATGAAATCGTATGCACCTATAACAGTTTATAATAAGGATTTTCCTGCATTAATCTTGGCTGCAAGGCCTCCAGTGCATGGTCAAAGATTTGTTGTAGTTTATATTTATACTTTTTATATATACATTCACTCTGCTGTGTTTTTTAATGGTTGCCAAGCAACGCAATTTCGTTGCTAGTTTCACTGCTGTGTTTTCTGTGCAATGACAATAAAAGAAAGTCTAAAGTCTAAATTCTAGTATTCACTGTAGATTTTGAGGTTTCTGTATCAGTCTATTCAGTTATTAACGTGTTCTTTTAATTATATATTTTATTGAGTTTTGTTTTGATAGTTTAAGCGCTTTTCGACCCTGGTCTGGAAAAGCGCTCTATAAATATAAATTACTTACTTAGAATATTGTTCTCGTTAAGAGATAGTTTATATATTTATTGATGCATTAAAATCACACCAAAGTTGATCCTAAATGAAATAGAGTTGTCCCTGGTTTATTGCGGGGGTTACGTTCAGAAAACCCCCCGTGATAAATTAAATTAAGAAAAAGTGACCATATAATACATGTTGAGGACTCCCAGTTGATCTTGTGCTCAATATAAACCTTTTTTTAAACTGTCATTAACATTTTCCTCACAGTGCATAGACTCTCAAAAACCTACATTTTAACAACATAATTAATGATTACTCACAACATAAAATATTGTAACGGTGGGGATAATGGTTAATTTAATTTAAGTTCTGGATTTTACACAGGTCAGTAAAAGGAACATGAGACTGACTCTGATTAGCTCTTAGTTGGACAAAGTGTTTAGTGTGTTACGAAACGAGCACAGCATGTCTCTGGTGTTTTGGTGTTGGCTGTGGTGTTCAGCAAGCTGTGCAGAAGTTATCAAATAAAGACCCTCTCGTAGCCAGTCAGTATGGAAAGCTACAATATACTACAGTTCCTCTGATCGTGCTGCATCCCCACCCTCGTCTGTAACATCCTTATCCACAGAAAATTATTTCCCTCTTTTGTTATATTCCAGAGTCTCTTGGACAATCAACTCAGAACAAAGCGCTTCAATGTACACTGGCCCGATTTCAATACATACAGATAGATTTTAAATATTTTAAGTATATATAATTTTGCAGTACTGTATGTAACAACAGCAAACAATCTTCTAAACTGAGAGACAGCAGAAAGGGAACTGCAATATGGCAAAGGACCGTTAATTTTTTTTGCCAAGAAGTGATCAGTATATTCATCACTAGTCAAACATCCTTTGTTCTGTCCAAAATCTTCAGAAAGAACTAAATCCCATCTCTTGCTGAGGCACAACAGAGGTGGTGATAGGCTGATAGGGGGTGCTTAATTCCTTTCTAAAATTAAAAGCTTCTATGTAGATGATTCTGTAGCACAGCAGCCCACAATTTGCATTCAAAGCGTTTGCTGGCCCCATGCAGGTATAATTCTTTCAGAAACATCTCATGAATAGCACAGTGCATAGAAATGGAAACTACTAGTGTGTATCCAGGCACTGTTTGAAGTGCTTCTGAGCTTGCAGATCTCAACATGTGAATAAAGGAACATTTTAACTGTATCGCAAATCTCCAGTAAAACTGGCGTTGAAGAGGGGTATGAACTCATTCATACAAAATTCAAAATTCCATCAAAATAGGAAAGCCAAATGAAGGCGCTTTCTAATGCTGGTGTTGAACCAGCATTAAGTTCACATTTGTTCATATGCTCCTCTTTTATCATCTAGACAAATACTTACAGTTGGAGTACTTATGTGATGAGATGCGGTTTGAATTCATGCATTCACAGTAGATTTAAATATACACACACACCGATGAGCTCTGCCAAATGATGTGGTAATGCAAATTTGTGATTTCTTTCTTCAAGCTGTTTTTCCTTTTAATAAAAGAACACATTTAACATGCCCATGAGCATGAGTGAGTAGCTCTTGCAATTACTGTCTTCTCAGAGGGTAGAATTGAGGAATTTCTAAGTCACAGTAAATTCACATTTACAGTATACTGTAAGATGGCTAATCCTACCAATTGAAAATGATTTGCGGTCCAAGCACTGTCATTTCCCATACTGCCAGGTGCACCAGGAGGTGACACTACCATCAATAGGAGCATGTAGAAAGGCTTGAAGTGCATCACATATTATAAACACAGAGATGCGAAGTGCCCCAGCGACCCAACATCCCAGTTGCACTTAGGAGCATCATAGCCTGGTCTGTAGACCCATCCATCTCTTCAGACAAACCCTTCACATAGGGAGACTATGAGCATGCTATAGTGGAAAAGTTCCTGTGGAAGATTAACCCCTTAAAAGCTATTGACCCTGTCTCATGGAGGATGCTGAAGGGCTGTGCTTCTGAGCTGTCTGAGGTGCTTACAGACCACTTTAACATCTCTCTCAGGTAGCTATTCCTTCCTCCATGAAGTCCTCCACCATTATCCATTTTTCACAAGAGCTCAATATTGGCATGCCTTAATGATTATTGGCCAGTCACCCTTACGCCACTTTTCACCAGGTGCTCTACAAGTATTGTCATGGCCATCATAACAAACACTTACAATTTCACTTTGAATCCTTATCCTTAGAAGTATTCATAATAAAATGAAACGACTTCAATGGTTAAAATAGCTGTCCGAACAGACCCTTATGCTTTTTATAGACTTTTTATCTGCTTTCAACAGCTTCATCCCCTACATCAAGATGTCAGCTGAGATCCCCCCTGTTTACCCAGCTATCGTACCACTGCTTTGCTTGGAACTTATTGTGAAAAGTGCTGAGTCAGAAAACACAGCAGTGGTCGGATGCATCAAATTACTACAGCGAGTCTGAATACAGACAGAAGGTGACACACCTGGAACAATTGTGTAGTTAAGCAAACGCCTAATATAATAAATGTGGTCTTCATTACAAGGCAATTTTGTCCCCGTCCCACACATATTGGAGAAGCAGCAATGGAATGTATCTTCAGCTACAAATATCTGGACCATCATCCCCCTTCAACACGTACTACCTCTTCAGGGAGGTTCACCAGTGGCTCTTCAGTGCAGTGTCCTCAGCTCCACATGCCTAGCTTGTGCAGTCTACCTAGTTCCAACTTAAATCCTTCATGTCGTCTTTCAACACAACTATTATCCTCAATGATTGCCCTCTGCTTCTTTCAATAATCAACACTCTTCTTCCAAAATGTCATTTGTTTCTCTTGACCATTGGTCCAAACCAGTCTCGCTACCCTTCAAATTCATTAAATGTTTCACTGCAATATAAATTAGTTTAAAAATAACATGCTCATTTTACATTGGAACTATCTCAAACTTTAAAAAGTTGGGTCCTAAAAGGTGTTATAATTTTTACAAACTAATGTTTTTCCAAATACTTGTCCAAAGCCCTTAGTTTGTAAAACATGTCAGCCAAGTCAAAACTACTGTAAGTTTGTAATTGGTGATTCAATATGTATCTCTCTGCAGATGCACAAGTTTCTCAAGTGTAAAGCCTGAAATTTTTTAAGATGAATGTGTGTTTTAGTTCTTAGTGTGTTTCTGAGGTGACTAGAGGTATACTGTGTAAAGATCAGGATGTTTTTTTTCGTCTGAGCCCACTCTGTATCGTTTTAAATTTAGGTTTCTAAAGGGTGATATGTTTTCGGTTTTGTTTAAAACTCACTGTTTGCTAGTGTCTCCTTTTTGGATTCTCATTGCTAATCAAAATCACACTTGACTTAAGACAAGAATTAGTGGTGTATTCAGTTACTTTTTCATTTTAACCACGCAATAAGAATGTGATTTCCTTGATAAAATAATTAGATTATAATATTATAAATATTATAAAAGGTGTCATATGTAACACATCAATGTCTGGTCTGTATGCAAAGTCTGGATTATTGAGATCCTCCAAAAAAAACTAATTTTATATGCGTTTGCATTTGATATGTAAAAGTATTTTTTTTATCTTATTGGTATTTATTTTTATTATTTTTTATTATTTTTACAAGTTTTAGAAAAACATGCAGAATACATACCCATACATTTACTTTTTTAAATCATTTGATAATTATTTAATATTACATTATGTTCTGATGTTATCGTTTTATAATGATTGTAAAAGTCTCAAACCACCAATGAGTACTTTTTTGTCTTTTTTTTTTTGTATATTTTCAAAGAGAATCTTTTTTTGCCTCAGACATAATCTTAAAATTAAAATCTATAAATGATATAACAGGCAAACAACAAAAACGAATCTAATGAGTATAGCTTCAGGGAAAACCTCCAACAGCTTAATGAACCAATTTAAAATCCCTTTATGACATGATCAGAAAGAAAAGTAATCACTCTTTTCGTTTTATATATTCTATCACTTGTAATAAGCCAAAAATTGTATCGCTAATAATGATCTTCATTTGTTGGTTTGTATATTTTTGCCAAGAAAGGGTCTTAATGCTAATGATCAAGTTTCATCAAATGGCCCTTCTCAAAAGTTGAGTTTGATAGTTTAGTATATATACACTGGAAATGTGCCAACAGGGACCACTTGCTGTATCAAGGTGACCGGAAAAAGTTTTTGAACTGCTCAAGAGCTGATTGATGGCAGCTTACGCAGAAAAAAACAGAAAGAGGTGAAACCACACCCGAGCAATACACACACGTGCAGCCTGTTTTTTTCATTATGCAAATGTATGATTCCTCACATCCTCTTCCCTCCTGTGACCTGGAAACTTTCCCTGGGCTGATCTTGCAAAACCTCAAATGCCCCTTAGATGCACCTCAACGAGCCGAGGAAGAGGCTAAGCTGAGGTCAAAGTCAAGGGAAAGGAGGTGTTTGACAGATGGTTGTCGTTCTGCGATGTTGTTGCTCTGCAATATGAGTCGACCCTTGCTAGCTGCACCATCTATCAAGATAACTTTGTATTTGTTCATTTCAGAATACTTTTCCAGTGGAATATAAAGTTGATAATTAAATAATTTAACATACATATTATTTCTGAATATTACAAGTTACACAGTCAGTTTAAAAATGAAATTCATCTACATTTCAAGATGTGTTGTTTTTACATATGTTTTGTTCCCTTTCAGTCAGATTTTATATTAATTTATAGTTATTTTATAGTTTATATTTCAATATTGTGTGTTTAAAGGTCAATCATTCCATGTTTTAATTTACAACTGAATACTTAAATATTCAAGTTGTTTATTTATGTTTTTGGTGAAATTAAACCTCTTGCTACTAGTTGGCAATATTCGTCATTCCCTCCGTGCCAAGGGAACTACAAAACTGGAGAAATGGCTGCAATTACCAAAAAAAAGAAAAGATAAACCAGGCTACAGGAGCTTTTAAAGCAGATGTTTGGATCCATTTTGGCTTTAAAAAAAGGCCAGACTGTGGGAACGTCGATAAGAGCCATACAATCTGTAACCAGGGGTCTCAAGCCCATCCTTAAAGGGCCAAGATGGTGCACGTTTTTGTTACAGTCAAGCAAACATGAGTTAACAAATCAGGTGTCGGCCTTAACAACCAGCACCTGACTGACAATCAACTGATAACTGTCTTCAGACCCCTGATTGGTTCAACTATATGTGCTTGACTGGTTGGTTCCAAAACCTGCACCATCTTGTCCCTTTGATGACGTGTTTCAGACCCCTGCTGTAAATTGTGCAACGCCAGACTGAAGTACTCTGGAAATACAACCAATTTGCTGTCACATGGAGCGAGACACCATGGCGATGTTGTATTAAAGAAATGAACTATTTGAAACATGCTGCGACCTCGACTCACGATTCAAAGATAACAATGTCGATGCTAAATTCAATTTGCAAAGACATGCGCCTTCTGAGTGTCGAGAATATGTGGGTTCCTTTTCACAATCCTTTACCGAAAACATATCACTGACATGTCTTCCTCCACAAAAAGCTTTAGTTAAAAAAATTAAGCACAGACAAATACTGGATTTCTCATATTGCTCCAGGTTGTTTTGATACTTTTATTGCACTTCAATGTGCATTGTCAATATAAGTTCACAGATTACAGAAAGTATTTGCTCATTTTTTTGTTGTAAAATTCCAGATAAAGTGTGGTTGACATTATGATGTTGAGCATGTAATAGCTATGCTATGATGGTTTAAATTATTTAAAATATACAGTATTTTGTTTTTCCTACAATATTTTAATATATAGTATCGTTATATGTATCATAGAGCCAGATTCTTGCCAATACACAGCCCTAAGTGCAATATTATGGAACCTCCTTTGTGGTGTTGCCACATAAAACATATATATTTGTTTACAAAACATGATAGAGGCTTCTGATGTGTCGGTTTCTGCTGTTATCTTCCTGATAACTTTGAAAACTGTTTTATGACTACTATTTATTTTAATTTACTGATTTACTGCTGTAAAGAAGTTGTCACAGGTGTCAGAGGACCTAAAAGCAGAAACAGTCTAAGACAGGATAGACAATCCAAAAGACAGCGCCTTAAACAGATCAAAATCCAAAAAAGGCAAATCCACAACAGGCTCCAACCTGGGCAAAAACAAAATCTGGAACACAGGTGGCAGGGGCACGGCTGGAAAGGAACTCTGGCCGGCGAACTAAAAAAAGTGAAAAAACGTACTAAAACAGAAAACGCTGACAACGTCAATATCCAAATTCAACTTATTAAAGCAAACAGGGTGGAGTAAAACGTGGTGGAGCTAAAAAGGTAGAGAAACTTAATAGGAAGCAAACTGAGAAAATGAAAAAAATGTAGAAGGATCTTAGTTTAGTGGTCACAAGACTCACCGATTCTCAAGATGCAGTTGCATAGAGAAGAGCATTGTTGAAACAATAGCAAGAGAGTTCTACGAGCAAACATATCAATTATTCAATTCAGAATTGCTAGCTCAATAGAATTCTACATTAAAAAAAAAATCTATTTAACTTTCAACAGTATAAAGTAATGAAGCCAGATGTGTCTGTTAACAAGAAATGGACTTCTAATGTTTTTTTTAATATACATATAAATCACACATCAGTAACTTTAATTTATACAGTAAATAAGACTTGTGCAAGACACTTGACATTTAAATAACACTGTATTAAAGCTTTCCCTCTGGCCAGTGAATAAATTGGCTTCCTTCAAGTCTGAAAATAGAAAGATTTCTTCCCCCAGAGATCATCTACTGCTGAGAGAGAGTGGGAAACACTTCCGTCCTGTTTGCATGCTTAATTTATAATAATTCCTTATATATGTTTATCTCGTGCTGATAAAGTCTTTTGTTGACTGGGCTCTGATCTCCTGCGCAGGTCTTCAGTCGCGCCATGTCGCCTCAGAGCTGCAGGAGTAATGCAGATCAAATACGGGCCGTGGGTGAACCTGATTTAAATGCAATATTCTCCACTTCACCCGAGAGCAGACGCAGACTCTGTTCAACAAATACTGACACGTTTAATATGAATCACTTTTGCAACCACTTTTTCTTATTGACCTCCTTTAGACTTGGCAGGCGTTGCCATTATTAAAGCATAATAAATAACGGCAGGTGTCTCCTGCAGGCTGTCCTAAGTGCCACTGCTGATAAAAATGTGGCAGGAATGAGAGTGCATCTGGGAAATAATAACACGTTACAAACAGGAAGGTATATTGCTTTGAGTGTGCATGCTCTTAAAAGCAAACACTGCCATGTTTGCAGAGTCAGACCTCATATTTTCCCAACATTTAGAAGACCATTTTTTACATGTACAACATTATAGTCAAGCAACTTCCTTTGATACTTGCAGCTATGAAGTGTTGCAAAGCCTGAATATACCCTATTCCAAACCTCGAAATAAATATACACTGAGACCATTTTATTAGAAACTTCCATCTATTTGTTAGCACAAACTGCTTATCGTTAAATCATGTGTCATCAACACAATGTTGTTCAGGCATAAATTAGTTAAAATGTACCGCTTTAGAGCATTAGAATGGTAAAGAAAGGCATTATATTGCCCAGTATAAACATCTGTAGGCCAGAATAAAGATAACTTTTTTGTGAGTGGCAGGTGTGGGCGGAAATGTGTTGTTGTCTTTAGAGAAGAATGGGCAGAATGGTCTTTGATGACACTCAGCTACACTGAACATAGGAAAATGTCCTGTAATAGATAAGACATTAGTCTGGGATTAGTTCTTGACTCAAAGACAATACAAGGGATACCACTAACACATTTGTGTTTGTTCCTTCGGGTCACCTTGACCCTGAGATAACGAAAAAAGAGTTAACAAAGTTAATGTTAATAATTCAACAACCAATATGCTTGAGAGCCACAAATGGTACCCTTAATTCTGAGGTGTCTGCACTATTTTCTTTTGTTTATACAACTGTTCTAATGAAACATCTTATCATTTTCAAACTGATGGTGCCACCTACTGACCTCTAAACAACATGACACTGCTTCATGAAACTTCACCAGACCATCACTAGATATTAAATCTCTAAACTTTGTGATGTAAGGAATGTAAATGTTTCTCAGTAACATACGGAAACATTTGGATTGTTAGGGCAATTATTAATGTATTGTTCTGTTTGTTTTGTTTTATTTTATTTTATTGTTAAGTGAAACAAAATTGTGCAAGGTGGGATAGAAGCCCTTACGGGCTTGTAAATAGTTCCTCACCTGCCCAAATCGGACTCATGAGATGGAGGCTAAACATTCAGCGAAAAAAACAAAACAAGTAAAGGCAAACAAAAATATGAATCAGAGAAACAACAACACGTTATTCAGGAAAAAACGCAGTAGAAATCAACCCGTTCACAAACCAGAACAACAAAACATTAATCAAGATAGATTAGTGACGTTAGGATGATAGTAATGTTTCCTTCAGATGCTTTTTAAATGGAGTATAGAAAGACATTGCTAGCAGCAGTAGCATCACATCTGAAAATCCAAGCCCATCCAAGTGTGTTTGATCTACAGCGAAACCTCAATCCATACTGTGAGAACAGTGACTATTTGAGGCCTTAATTGAGGTTCTAAATCTTCATTATTCAGTTGTTTAGCTGACAGCAGTTTATGGCATCTCTTGATCCTCTTTGTGCAATCGGAGGTGCGGATAGAGAGATCGCTGCTCTTTCATTAAGCTGCTCAGACAAAATCAACAAAATGATTTATGGAGAAGCCTTTGCACCACACCACTTTGGCTTCCATAATTGTGGTCATAACTTATTTTCAGCGTGGCATCCCACACTGCAACCTATCTGAAGGCACTACACTTCCGACTCATCTGTATGCTGCGCTACTTGAAGGCACAGATGCTTAATGTATATGCTTGATTCATATGCAGACTTTAATAGTGCTTCGCATGATGACTTGAGCGTCTTTTCCTTGTTGTGCAGGTTGATATGGCGACATGACTTTAATTGACATGACATAATTTATACGTGTACAGCTTGCGGAAAATCCTATTATTCATCAAATTAATGTCATTAGATATCATTAACCATATAGAAGTGCATTATGGAATCATGGAAATTATTTTCAGAAAACAGTACAAATGAGTGATGTGACATACATGTATGTGGTTTTTAATTCTCTCTCAGAGCATATATGATGTCTCCACTTATATTCATGCACAATGACTAATCATAAATCAGAGGGTGATAATCTACTGAATGAATCATTTATTTATTAAGTATTCTGTTATACCTAGTTGCCAAATTATACATTTTGAATAATTTCATTTGTGCATATATTTTTTCCATATTGGGAATTTTACTGCTGGAAAAGAATCAGAGTGGAACATGAGCATCTGCCTCAATTCTCTCTCTTCACATCCACTTGCTTACCCACTTTAGAAGTGCACACTCCAAAACATTGTCTCCATCAAATGCCAATAAATAAGAGGATTATTGTTGTGTTGATGTTTGCCTGTGTGCAAGCAGCAGGGAATTGTGAAGGACAGGGGAGTCTACTGGGGCTTACTTGCCCATTCGCTTGTACCTTTTAATGTTTAATCCTTGATGACCAACATATTATTATACTGTAATCTATGAAGCTATTATCTTAGAGGATAAGTCTTGATTAAAGAAACATGCTTGCAACATCAAAGCGGCCGGAAGGCTCAAGCTTCGGCATACTTATTCAGCTGTTGTTGACAGTCCAGCACTTCACACTGGAGTACCAGACAAATTTTAAAAGATAATTGTAGATTATTTCTAGAACACCATGGGATCTAGAATATGCAAAGCAGCTGTGGGTCATCGTGGGGTTCATTGACTGATTGCTGAATATCCGGCATTATTTCTTGTTAGTATTTATTTGTCTGACTATCATCATTTATAACACTTTCATTAGTGATGGTCTGAAGAACCTTCATGAAGAAGTCTCATGTTGATTAGATGTCAGTAGGTGGCACCATCAGTTTTAAACTGATGTGATGTTTCATTAGAGCGGTTGTTCAAAACAAAGGAATATACTGTAGTACGGAGACAGGCATCTAGTGGGCTCTAAAATGATGACACTTCTTCATGAAGCCTCAGCTTCTTCAGTTCATTTTACTGACGTGATGTTCAGAAAGTACTTTTTTTTTACTAAATACAATGGTAAAAACATCTAGCTCAACAAAACAAGAAGAAAAATATAATTCATATATACAAACATATTGCATTTTGTATTCAGTGTACTGTGTGGATGACCATGTTTTCTCTGCATCTTGTCTTGGCGAGAAAGCAGAGTTTCATAGTCTGTTGTTGGGATTCAAGGTCAGATATAAACTGCAAATGCAATGACGAGTGAACAGTTTCCACACTCCTCTGTTCTCCCCCCATTATTGCTCATTCACATCACCCGCCTCATACCACACATCAGAAGTCCTGACTTCACCCCGGCTATTACGATCACTTGCTACAGCCCCGGTGTGAGAAAACTTTTTGCTACTGCTGAGCAATTTTATCCATTTCCCTTGTGCTGCCTATTCAATCCCTAACCTTTTCTGTTTTTGTGTGTCTGAGAGATCATTTAATCTATATTGTCAACATCAGCACATCAACATTGTCATAGCTATCTGTTGTAGAGGGCGCAGTTTTGCTACCTGCCATGATAATGATGTTTTTTAATTATTTACAGTTATTACATGAAGTTGCTTGCGCTTCAGAAACTTCTATTTTTTATTTTTTTATTTTATTATTATGTTTGTATTTTACGTTCAAGTTTGTGTTTGTTTGTTTGTGAATATTTTATTCCTGTCTCAACCCATGTATTCTGTTACGGCCCCAGGCCACATCATGACTACTTTATTAAAGGCCCCTCATACTCATGCTTCAGCTTCTTTTGTGTTCAATTATGCCAATTGAACTTTCTTCAACACTGGCTACCCTTTCTTCATGTTGCCTAATGTTTTTCCAGAGAGTGAAGAATATCAGACAGACATGAACAAAATAAATTTGCATTGCGAACTTTGCAAGAGTCAAGACCATCTTGGAAAATAAAGGTTCAGGACTGTACTAATTATAATTCAATTAATTCAGTTATGGTCAATTTAAAATATTTATTTCAGGTTGTGAAGTCCTGAGTCTAAATTTAAAGGCAAAGCTCATAATTTGCTGGTCGATGTATAATCTGACTCCCATTTATGCTCATGCATTTTGGGTAGTGAAGAACAAGGTTGCATGCACAGGACACTGAAATGAGTTTTCTCCCCAGGTTGCCCATGATGCAAGGATCCCAGAAAGAGACATAAAGTGGAACCATTGCTACTACACATCAAGAGAAGTCAGTTAAGGTGGCCTTTGATGCCTTCTGGACCCCCGCTCTCAGAATATATTGCAGGCAGTTCCAACTGGGAGGAGACACCTGGGCATGGTGGAGGGACTGTGTCTACTGGTAAATCTAGAAAAGGTTGGTATTTCCCAAAAGGGCAACAGAAAGTCTCTATTTGGATAAAAATCTGGGCCTCCCTCCATCAGAACCTTCAATATGCTAATGTGGAGATGAAATGATGGGATGAACTATTGCATCAAACGCTATTCATTTCACTAAGATTGATCTCCAAAATAATATTTAAAAAATCTGAATGAAGTAAGCAAAATTTGAGCAGAGTGGTGCACATATTTTAAGCTTTCAGTCACAAGAAAGCCATATTAACATGACCTGCTCAGCCTGAAAGTGGATCACATAGAGCTGGAGGTCTAAAAAGACATTTGGAGACTGGCTGTGCTCTTTTGGAGAGTACAAATTAACACAAGACTAATGTGTGAACATAGATTTATATTCATGTTTCGCTCAGGATGACCTACATTATTTACTCCCATGATAATGTATAAGTTAAATAAGAAGGTTATGTAAGAATGGCAAAGGGAATAATGCATTGTTTTATCTAAACTGTTTGTCCATAGGAGATTAGATAGAAATGGTAATGGAAGCTTCATGAAGCAGTGTAAATATTTTCAGAGTCCATTAGATGGCGGTCTCTTCACTATTTTCCTTTGTTTGGAAAAAACATCACATAATTTTAAACTGACCGCGCCACCTACTGACTTCCAAACAACACACTATCATCAGCCCAAGATTGGTAAGTGGTATCCCAGAACGCCTTGCACATCCTGACTGAAATCAATGGCGGCTAAAACCAGTAAAAACGCTAAGTATTTTATTTATTATGTATTTTCTTTGTTAATAGAGATGTAAAAAATATGAAAAACCACATGGTTGTCTTAGTTTAACTTATAGGTAACTTTACTTTTTTTTTTCAATTATCTGATCTTTAGCCAGGAGCGATTAAGTCAGCGCTCAGCTTTGACATGTATTTTTTATTCTGTGGTTAACTTGTTTTGTTAAGATACAGCCAACATTGATAGAAGATGTATTAATAATATGCCATTCTTTGTAATCTCCTCACTTGCTGTGTCAGTGATCGTTTTTAAAATGCTCCAAACTATGTCTCTTTCATGGCAAACCTAACCTAACCAAAGAGTTTCTTGTTGTCAACTGACATCTATGGGCACTGGTCATTTTCCTGCTGCCACTCTTTTATCTTGACTGCTCTGAAATGGCTAGACTGAGTGTTGAAAGAAAATTGTGTTGGAGAAAAAAGGAAAACAATGTGCAAATGTCATTCTAGTCTTCGTTTTAATGAAACTAAATGAAGTATGCTACAGCTAATTAATGCTTTCTTAGCACATTAGAGTTCCAATTCCCGTGTTGATGATGATCAATCAGGTGGAGCTGAGTCTCTTCATGGACCTCAAGGCTAAACATGTTACATGTTGAGCCTGAACTAAGCTTTAATGAATCGAAATCACTTGCTTTGATCAGTAAACTGTCATGTTTCCTGTGTGTTATAGCCTGCTTTTGAAGTCTCCTTTGGGTTCTGTTCCATGTTTATGTTTCTACCTTGTTAGCAGGAGGCAGGATGATTGTGTGGCAGTTTCATCCCCTCTTTAAGTTGCTCCTGAAAGATTGGCAGTCGAGTCTCCTGAATAGATTTGGCACTTAATTCTTATCTCTTTTAAAAAAAAAAATTCTCCTTGATTTTCCAAACTGTATGTGGGAATAACAGAGGAAAGTCATTTTTAGACTATACTCATGTTTTTGAATGTTTTCCCTATTGGGTCTTCTGAATTTGGTTGGTTAAAAAATATCTATATATCAAATCCTTGTTGTACTTATTCTTTGTATGCATTTAAATAACAATACAATTTATTCCAGATATTTTAACTAAGCAGGTTTATGGGGATGTCTAAAGGAGCCATCACATTTTTTTTTTAAAACAATCGTTTCAATTAACTGACTTTTGTTTGATCTGCTAGTTAACTTTCAATTTATTGTATAAAAATGCATTCAACTGTCCAAAGTAAATAATAATTGTGTTGGAAAGAGGCTGAGTCTGAGGGCAAGCAGACAGATGGGTGAATGAGTAAGAGGCTGGCACCCAGAGAGGGGATTGAGTTTAGCTTTTGAGGATGAGGGCAGGCAGGACGATGACAGGTGGTCTGGCTGAAGTGACCAGGAGACACAAAGTAAAGTTCAGAAAACGAAAAGCTGAATACATATGAGACTAGGACTCAAAAATAGACAGGCTACCTAAAGTAAAGAAAACAAATGCACAATGCGACACAACCGGACAGTTATTCATTCCAGATTCATCAACATCAACAGAAGTATAATAATAAAATCATTGAGGTAATAATTGAAAAAATTAAATATCAAATGACAGCTAAAGGTTCAATGGAAGGAATGCAATAATTCCTTAAAATTTCAAACCTATGGACCCTCAGGATCTTGTTCCTTGTGTACAAAGAATTTCGTTGATTTACTACTAAGAAAGTGTATAGAATCAAATCCAGAAAGTTGTCCATGCACAAAACTATTCAGATGTATGAATCAGTGTGTGTGCATTAATCCATGCGCATTTCCTGAATATAATTCAGCACAGACATATTCATCCGACCTGAAGTCGGCTCCTGCTATTGAGTGGTCAAAAAGTTGTTTTCACAACCATTTATGCTAATATTATATTGCTCATCTCTCAAAGGATATGTCTCAAGCCTTATGGATCTATGATCGTGACTCTCTGTTTAGCATCAGAAAGTTGATGGAGGACTTTTACATACAGGACAGTTATGAACGAGCTTTTCCTACTTCGTTTGTCAATCGAAAACGGTCTCTCCGGATTATATGCTACTCTGTCGGATACTGGGTGAGTTCCGCAAGAGATCGAGGAGAGATTCACATTCTTGTCTCCAAGTCAAGATCGAAAGATCCCGCTGTGCTCAGCTGTTACTGCCTCAGTGACGTCATCAGTGCTGCACATTGGCGTGTTGAATGCTCGCTCCATTGCAAATAAATCCTTTTTCTCTGAATGATCTCTTCACAAGAGAAAAGGTTGATTCATTGTACCTTTCAAAGACATGGAGAGAGAGGAAGAGTTTATTTATCTTAATGGACTTTATCCTGCTGTCTGCGCTGTTTAAGGGAAGCCCCGCCCCTGTCGTTGTGGGGTGTTTGGCTGTTGTTTATAGAGATAGTTGTTTATGCAAAGTGATTCAGACACAGGAATTCACTTTCTTTGAGTCTTAGTTGGTTCCACAAGACCTTTCTATTGGGTTTCAATCTACCGTCTGCCTGGTCCTGCAGAAGTGTTCTTGAAAGACTTTAGTGATTTCTTATCTTCCATTTGTGAAATGGAATCTGTTCTTATTCTTGGAGACTTCAATCTTTACGTTGATCACATCACATCTTGCTCTGCTAAAGAACGTTTAACTTTAACTGAAGCCTTTAATTTTTATCAACATGTTTCTATATTTTAGACTTAGTTTTTACTCTTGGCCTGGACATTTCTAATATATCTGTCCATGACGTCCATCTGGGTGATCATTCTCTTGTCTTGTTTAACCTGGACTTCATCCCTGAACATAAGCCATTGAATGTTAGGTCTCAGAGAAATGTTATCTCAGCCGATACTGCAGACAGTTTTTCTGCTATGTTAAACCCTCTTTTCTTCAATGACTGCGGACAGTTTGATTCAGTGTTTCACTAATCATTGTTTTGAAATACTGGATCAGGTAAGACCTCTTAAACGAACTTCATAATTCAGAAAAAATGTTGCCCTTGGACAAATGAAGATCTCCTGAGTCTGAAGGGACTTTGTCAAAAGAGTGAGCGTCTCTGGAAGTCCACTAAACTTGAGGTGCACAGACTTCCCCTCAGGGATCTGATGTCCTCATACAATGATATGATGGAAACTGCCAGATCTGATTACATTCGGAAACTGGTAAAAGTAAATAATAAAACCCCCAAGTGTTGATAGATAGATAGACACTTTATTCATCTCACAGAGAAATTCATGTTATGATAAATTCTGTCTTGTGTCCTGTGACAGCAATGCATTGTTGAGATTTTTCACTGACAAAATTTAGTTTTTATTTATCATAATAATTTATCAAATATAAAATCCCTCCCCTTTTGTGTGGAACCCCTGCTGTCACTGAGCCTGTCTCCACCTTGTGGGCCTCCTTTAAACCTAAAACTTTGGCGTATATTCTCGGTGAGAAAGATGAAACCCACCTCTTACTCATCCAATGTCCTTCTGTGTAGGTTCTTTATTAAAATGTTTGATGTAATTGGCCCCTGGGTTACCAAAATGGCAAACCTCTCCCTTTCCACAGGGTTTTTTTCCCAATGCATTTTAGGATGCCATTTTGAAGCCTTTACTCAAAAAGCCAGTAATTGCAGGCCTATTTCTAAGCTCCCTTTCTGGTCCAAGATCTTGGAGAAGGTGGTGTCTGAGCAGCTTTCTTTGTTCCTGGAGCAGAGCGACATCCATGAGAAGTTTCAGTCTGGCTTCCACAAACATCACTCTATGGAGACAGCCTTACTAAAAGTGTCCAATGACATAATGATGTCGGTTGATTCGGGTAAATACACTGTTCTGGTTCTCTTGGATCTGTCCTCAGCCTTCGACACAGTTGATCACCAGATCCTGCTGAAAAGGCTAAGAGATGAAGTGTCTGGGTCTGGTTACAGTGGTTCTTGTCATACCTTTCTGGGTGCAGTTTCATTGGGTCAGCCAATCAAATAAGGGCTTAATCAGCTTATCTGTTTTGTGGAGTCCCTCAAGGTTCTGTTTTGGATCCTTTATTATTTTTGCTGTACTTGATTCCCCTGGGTAAAATCTTTCAGAGATTTCCTGATGTTTCTTACCACATTTTTGCTGACGACATCCAGCTCTACTGCTCATTTGATTCAACTGAGCACCAGAGGCTGAACAGCTTGGTCAATTGTTTGCTAGAAATCAAACAGTGGCCAGGTGAAAACACTTTGCAGCTAAATGTGGACAAAAACTGAAACTCGGTTATTGCGCCTGATGATAAGGTTCCAGGGTTGAGTCAGTACTTCGGTGACTAAGGCCAGTCTGTCAAACTGAGCCTGAGAAACTTGGGTGTTGTATTTGACAAAGGTATGTCCGTAGTACAACACTGCAGAAAACTGACCAGAAACGGTTTCCTTTAACTGAGAAAAATCTCTAAACTGATGTCACAACAAGATCTGGAGTATATAATGCATGCGTTTGTATCCTCTCATTAAGACTATTGTAACAGTTTATTTTTGTGTCCAAACAAGAAAGAGCTGTCTTGCCTGCAGTTAATACAATACTTTGCAGCGAGAATACTGACCAGCTCTAGTAGAAGAACTCACATTTTCCTGATCCTTAAAACACTCCACTGGCTGCCAGTTTCTTTCAGGATTCATTTTAAAATTCTTGTTCTTACTTTCACAGCTATTCATGGTCAGGCTCCTCCTTACATCAGTGATCTGATCCAGCCTTACACCCCAGCTCGGGCTCTGAGGTCTGTGGATCAGAATCTACTGATGGTTCCGTGGATGAATTTGACACTTTGAATATACCTGGCTTTATTTTTGTCAGCCTTTTCTGTTACTTAGTTTTTGGTGAGTGTTGACTTTGACTATTCTCTAATTTCATGGATTCCCTCTCTGAGTGGTTAGTGTACTTACCACCACATTGCTCTGGATTATTGCTCTTTTGGTTTGAATAGATTAGACCCGAACATTAGACCAAAAGGAATAACAATGATTTTGTTTCCTGCCACCTCTGGACCTTTTTTAGTAATGTTTTTGGTTTGGATTACATTTTCGTATTAAAACAAATACGGTTTTTCTGTTCACATACATCTATTCATCATGTGATGGTGCTTTTTATTTAAACCTTGCATCATTATATTATAAAAACAAGCTTATAATTCTGTCCTATTTTTTCATGAACCACAGGAAAAAGCCAATATAATCAGCGGTAGAAAACATTCATGTTTCCATTATCATCAAGGACCATAACTTTGGGAAATGGGAAACATTTATTACTTTGAAATACACTGTCCTAACCATGGGTGTGTTCATTTTTGATCATGATCGTTAAAAGGCCCCTAATGTTAAAACCTCACCAATATCTAACCTACTCTAAGATGCAGTATGTCCTTTATCATGACAGTGTTCTGTTTTGAAGTTTGTAAATTTCTCCCATGTCTGATAGTGAAGCCCATTTTGATTTAATAATAGGCTTCGGGTGGCGATTTCCTGGGTTAATGATGCGCAATGATAAACCTTGATGCTTGACCAAAATCAGCGTGGTTAGGATAAAAATATTTGATCTCCAGAAAAACAAAGCATTTTCAGTGGGCGGGGCTTAGGTAAGTAAGTAAGTAAGTAATTTTTATTTGTATAGCGCTTTTCCAGACCAGGGTCACAAAGCGCTTAAACAATCAAAACAATATTCAATAAAGTATATATTTTAAAGATCAAGATAAAACTGATAACACAAAAGGAGTTCCAGAAAATCATGGAAAAGCCTGAACAAATAAAAACGTCTTAAGATGTTTCTTGAAAGAGTCAGTGGACTCCATCAAGCGCAAAGAGAGAGGAAGATCATTCCAAAGCTTAGGAGCAACAGCCTGGAAGGATTTCTCTCCTCTGGTCCTGAATTGTGTGTGTGGAACCATCAGTAGATTCTGATCCACAGACCTAAGAGCCCGAGCTGGGGTGTAAGGCTGGATCAGATCAGTGATGTAAGGAGGAGCCTGACCATGAATAGTACATTAGCATTAAGCACATTTTCTTATATAAATCTTTCAATTAAAAGACAGTTTTATATAAACAGACATTTACTAATGAGTACAATAGAGGTCTATTTAAGACACTCAAATCAACACATTTGATACATATGAACTTTGCCGTGGAAACGTGAACATATAGTTCTTGAGGGCTGGGGTCGCTACTGTTGTGACATATGATTGTAAACCATAAACTATCTTCTGCCATATTGTCCTTAACCAAGTCACATTTGCTTTCCTAGTCTGTTTCATATTATAGCTGCTCCCTATTGTTTTGTGTTTTTGTTTTAGTAAGTTTCTTACTCCCTATATTCACTTCTTGCATCTTTCACTAAACTTTTAAATCCTAAATTAATTTTCATTCTTTTGGACGTACAGTATTTGCACGGGATCCAAGGGATCTTTGGTTGCCAGATTGCAAATTAATCAAGTACTAGATGTCCCATCATAGCCTTGTTTGGTTATTGGTCCTTGCCCTTTGCCCACTGGATATATTTGCCCGTTTGAACTGTCTACCTGTGCACTTCTGACTGTGGATTCAACAGTGATTAAAGTTTCTAACCAATCCAATTTGTGTCCCTCCTCTGTGCTCTGACACGCATTGTTGCTAAGGAGTGATTATATATGATTTTGAAATTTTTCTAAGAATACATATTCTTCCCCCTCATTTGTGTTTTGTCTTTCAAAATGCAAGCATGTCATTGCCCGCCAAAAAGGTTGTGTTCGCACATAGAGTCTGTTTGACTATGTATGTCATGATAAGACAATAGTGTTATCTTTAAAGAAACAGCAGATGCATGTGTAAGTACAATTGCTATTTGTTTTCTCATCTTTGCATCATTAAAGAAAAATATTAAAAGGTCAAATAATATTTTTTGTGAAATTTAAAGGTTCATACAGTTTTAATAAGTGCCACACATGACTGACAAAACCCTTCACCTTAGCACCTTTCCACTAATAAGATGATACCCCTGAACAATATGACCACACGCCTCTCCTCAATTACATCCTGTCACTCCGTATTTAGTACCGCACTACTCACAGCATGCAATGCCAAATGTATTGTTATCCCTGTTTCTACAAGACCTTTCTTCATCATGATTTCTGTGTTTGATTGTCTACTACCCCGGTGTCTGTTCCTTCCACAGTGAATCTAACCCAGGGGCTGTTACATGCCATCCTTGTACCTCTGCGAGTCACCTGCCTTCTGGAATCAAACCAACGCCTTAATGCCTCCACCGCCCACTGCCTTGGTACCTCAGCTGTTCTTGTGTTTATTGGTAACTGCCTGCTGCCTAGTTGATCAATAAAGCTTGAGTAGTGACATTCTGGTTGTCCACCCAATTTTCTATTGCATCTGGGTCAAGGCCCCTCTGACCCTTATCAGGTTTCTCCAATGTCAGTCCACACCACGACTGTATGAACAACTTGCATTGTACCAAGAAGTGTATTTGGCATCACCATCAACGCACTTAGGTTAATCTGGTTGGATAGTAAATATAAAACAGTTATTCACTACATTGCTAGCAGGGTTTTTTACAGCTCTGGCCGACAGTCTGGCTAGACTTTCTAACAAGTCACGTCACTGCTCCAGGACTGCCTCAATGGGGGACCATAAAAAAATGTGCTCCTGTTGTCAATCAATGTCTATCTTAAAATAAAAACTACCGGTGGAAGCGGCTCGCTCGATACTTTTTTCTGAATAAATGTTCCCATTTGTTAGGTGTATTCAAGAGGCCCTTCACTTAACAGGAAGCCAATATGCAAAGGTTTTATACTGTGTATATATATATATATATATATATATATATATATATATATACTGTATATATATATATATATACGATGTATATATACTGTATAAATATATATATATATAGTCAAATGTTAAGAACTTATCCAATGACCTCCATGTATGAACACGGAAATTAAGTATAGTCGGCCACGCAAGACCCTTAACTGTTACCAAGATATTCCGATTTATATTTTTTCGCAAGTATATTGAACTGGTTTTGCTGACATTCGTCTAAACCTGAACAAAAAATGAAAATAACATAGAAATGTTCTGAAAAATGCAAACAAAAACAACAGAGAGTAAATTTCCCTACCCTGCACATTATACTAGCAGGAGAAATAGTGAAGCATACATCTTACAACAGAACTGGCTCTTTTTTTTCATGTTGAAGAATGTAATAACGCTGTTGACACATTGCTGCTGCAGACAAGCATGATGGATTAAATACAGGCGGCAACTAACCCTGTCGAAAGCACTTTAACATTTGGCCTGGAGCTTAGGTGACAGAACCTGAAGATGTGACATTGGGTTGATAATATCAAGGTCAGAATCCTCATTCTATCAAGTCGAACGCACAGCAGAGACAAAAGCTTATCTCCATATGCTGCAGTTGAAGTATGACATGCTATACAGTATTTCTGGGTGGGTACATTGCTGCAAACAGAAAACAGAGAGCTTGTTTGGATGTTGAGGCTAAGGGAGGTAATTGCCTGGCTCCGGTAATGCTAGTTATTCACAGTCAGTGTGTCAAAGTGGCTTGTGTTGTTGCCAGGTGGCATATGAAATGATATGATGATGGTGCCATCTTGAAGATTGGTACAGGCTGCTGTACATTTACTATTTATGATTTATTTTTTATAACAATATTTATCCAAATTCACATTATTCTGACCATAAGGTGCACTTTAAAATGCAGATGTACTGATTTTTTTCTAGCTACATATTGGATCATTTATTGGTTTTATATGGTTTTGTGTGTACTATTGAAATAAACCAAATGTTAATTGGGTTTTTTTTGGTCAATTTTAAAGGATTTACTTTTCAGTCTTTATCTTCTCTTTTTTGACAGAAAAATGGGTGTGGTTATTGGTGACGTTGTGGAAATGCCAGCAACATCTCATTGACTATAGCAAGTTTAAGAGACATTGCAGAGGAACGAGCAAGAATCTAGGAGATTTTAAGATGGAGATGGAAACTTGTTTTGCAATCGTCATAAATAATAAAACCTGTGGCACACACACACCTACAAGGATTTTTTTTCTCAAGATTAGTGGCTTTTATCATATATTCCAAAAGGTTACTTGAAAATGAGTGCAGAACACGCCTTGTGTAACTTCCGACCCTAAACCCAAGAGGCTGGGATTAGAACAAGCACATTCAGCTTTTTATGAATTATTAAGCTTCTAAATAATTACAATTAAAAAAATACACCAACCTAAGGCAAATATGTCATAAACATATTTGATTAAAAGTTATAAAATCAACGGTTTGCCTTATGTATTAATTCTGGTGGTACTTACTGACATCCGACCAACTGTATGTGGTACACGGTGCTCACATTTTTAAAATGAGTCTGATCTCAGTTTTCCTTTAAAATTTAGTACAACATTGGTAAGATACGAAACCGCACCGCAAAGCTCCATTATGATGAAGGTGTAATGACAATAAAATTGCACCTTAAGAGACATGTTAACCAAGTGGATTTGGAAGGATATCAGTCGCGCAGTAGAACATGTGAGGAAGGAAAATTGTACCTTTTAATCGGCTGGGCTTCATGTATGAAAATAAACCATTGATATTGTCTTTTATAATCCGGTGTGCCTTATAGTATGAAAAATGTGGTATTTTGTTTGTTTGGGTTGCACAAATTATGCTTGCACTCATATCTCAAGATAACAGTAGTAGTCGTTATAATTTAATTTATTCGACAGCTTCCTCTGCTTCCTAGCCAGCATCCCCCCTATTGTTTGCTATTAACTCAAATCTAGGCTTAAGCATTATGCGAAATAAACAACTGTTCAATCAGTGATCATGTAATCTATATTTAGAAAACAGATAGTCTTTCTCATGGAACTTTCTTTGTATCTGTTTCATTTTGCAAATGAATCCAGCTATATTTGTTGTAGGAAGAAGCAGGGTGATGAGCCCGTTATGTCTGACGTAGCTGGAAATGGCACAGTGGTTATTGTAAAAATCCAAAGCTGGAGAAGTGCATGCATGTATAGGAGGGAACAAGAGAAGGACGGAGAAAATGAAAGGGTGGGAAGGTGCAATATGCGAATGGGAGGGTGTGTGTGTGTGAGGGAGGGTGAATGCAAGAGAGGAGAGACTAAGAGAGAGAGAGAGATAGAGAGAGTGAGGCGGCAGCGTCGGAACAAGCAGCTCGCTTCATTCCGCTGCTTTCTCAGCATCCATTCTCATATCCAGTTCCGGGGAAGCGCAAGCTGCATGACCACCAAATTATTGACGGAAAAGGCACAGATCTACTGAAGGAGCAGGATATCATGGGAAATTATCGCTGACCAGGACTGAGTGTCATCCTCTATCATCTCTCCCATCCTTGCCTTTGGTCTGGAAAGTTTCCTTCTTTGGGGGGGGCACCCTCCCCTTGGTGAGGCGATAAACAGCGGATACTGAATTTCCTCCTGACGCCTCAGAGAGGAGTGCCGAACACTGGCTTGATTCACTTGTGCTGGAGCTGTTGGTCATCAGACGAGATCAGACTCAAAGGACAATTTTTTTTTCTTACCAAGGAAGAATATCTGTCAGGATACAACATCCAAAAATAAGTACATGGTACAGATTGCTCAAAGACTCAGTTCTTGAAAAAGTTCAAAAAAGGATTTGAATTTGATTATTATTCAGGAGGATTTTTGCTTGTTTTCTTCAGAGATTGCTCAGATTTGTGGACTAACAGATTATTCTGGATTGTAATGTAAGGTAAGAAAAACCATTTCTGTCCTCTAGTTTTATTTATTCATTAATTTTTTTCTGTCGTGCTAAATTTTCAAAATGGTCAACGCATATTCTTCAACTTGTTTCACTCAAATGGTTTCCTGTGGGCTGTTTGAAGGGTGGTCCCTTCTGCAGCGTTAAATATATCCTTGAACATCTGCATACTTGTTCATGTGTGTTTGCAGAGAAGAAAGGATGTCTGAGAAAAAGCAATCCATCTCTCTGTACGATGCTATGTAATGGTTTCCACCAGGGATGGCTGCCAGTGGAAGAGGGATAATTGCAGTTGCTGTTTGTCCTCGTCGTTTTCCAACTATACCCGTCTGTCGCTGCTCTGAATGACTTCCAAACAGTGGCAACATTTTATTCAGACTGGCGTGTGCCTCTTTGCATTTTAAAGGCTGTTTGGTCTCTTTTATCTTGAATCAAAGTGAACTGATTTTGTCTGTCTTCAATGCTATCACAGATGTCCTACATAACAGTCACCTGCACTTTTCGCTCCTAATAAATATGGTATTCTATGTTTTCCCTTCATATAGCTTTGAGAGAAGTACATATAGCAGAATATTAACGCATTGAACACAATTTAAATTGTTTAGTTTTTTACCCAAATTAAGACGAGTGCATGACTTTATTAGTGTGCCAAATGTTACATGATTGAGAAATAAACATGCATTTCTATTGATTAATTTAATCAGGGCACATGATATAGCCATGTTCTGTGCAGAAGTGCGAGCGCTGGACACCTTTTCCGCTGAACATTAACATTTGAAGAGACTGCTCTTGCAGTTCATTCATCGGTGAGGGGCGGGAGGTTGGTGGGGGGGTGGGTGGGAGGGAGTGGAAGTGAATGACAGTTCCTGTGCTTCCAGTTTTTGACTAGCCAATAAAGGTTGCTCAAAAGACTACTTGTTCCCATGCACACATGCCTCATAGCAAGCCGTTCTCAAATGTTCCATTGAAATCCCATTTGTATTCAAGTGTGTTTACATCGTCTTAAAAAGGATGCAACCGTCTTATCTGCTCTGGTTTATCCATTCATACAATCTAATGAGCACATCTAAAGCATCCCTACGTACACTAGTCCATGTGCGTAAGAGTGGCATAGATAAGGCGCGTAGTCTGTGTATGAGTGGGTGTATGTTTGTCCAAAGCTCAGAGCTTCATCCCTTTTGATGTTTTATTGAACGTTAACCACGGCTGTACTGACGCACTGCCTCAATATGGTGAAGCATAGTTAAAGAAGCAGCTTTATATGTTCTTGTATATCCTGTTACATCACATTAGAGTATGCCTGTCACTTTCAACCATTTGCATGTTGCGAATAATATGGAGCGGATTTCCTATATGTTCACTGGTGCAGTGATGTGCATCTTTTTGGTGTGAAAAATGCAGGATCTGTTTGAGCAATCATACACACTTTCAGGTGAGAGAGACTGCATGGTTGCCTATAATCTTATCCAGCGTATCCGTTAAACCTTAGACACAGTGTTCCTCTATTATCTTTTCAAGATGATGGCAGGAGTCAAAGACAAAGACCTCCATTTTAAGTGATATTATGCATCTGCTCATCACTGAGTGGAAGAGATACCGTAGAGAAAAGCAGGCCATACACCACTCATGGTTATTCAGTCACGTTGCCCTCTTGTTCACAGTGCATCAAATTAATGGGAAGATAGTTGAATCTTCTTGAAATCTTGAACTTCAAAAAGGTGTCACTTTTAGGAACAGAAAAGAAAAAATTGTCTGCAAGAGTAATGTGTCAATTGGTGAAATGTTACTTGTGATTTTGGTTGAATTAATTGATAAATAGCTCTTGTGCCTTTATCCTCCTACTCCTAATTTCTCTAAATTGAATATCCAAGGTGTCTCATGGTTATGGAGACTAATAACAACTAAGTGTTTTTGTTAAATTACATTTAATTTCAGCTCTGATCGTATTTTTTGGGGATGGAGTCCCTATAGTGAAAAGTGCTCTACAAATATACATTTCTTACCTACTGACTATTGTTGACTATTTTGCTTTGATATTTTGACGTGTTTACATTTCTTCAGCATTTTGCTTTTTAAATATGTATTCACTTGTACAGTACAACTTAATGATTAACATTGGATACATTTTTACAGATATCAAATGTATTCCAGCCACACGTACTGTATGTATTACTGTGCTAGACCACCAGCTGGTTAGGGAAACAATGTCCGTTGGTCTGGTCAACTGGATACAGATCCCTGGACGGATGTGTGGGCTCAGTTGTCAGGCCTTTGTATCCCTGAAGAAGCGAAACACAATATGCTCAAACAGCTGTCTTTTTTGAATGTGATTCGTCATCACGGTACACTGCTGGAAAAGCTAGAATGGGGGAAAAGATCTCTATGTGCTTCATTACAATGCACAATGAACAAAAAAAAAGTACAATGTTGTTGAGTTGAAGTTATTCATTTGTGGGCAGTCACTGTTATATTAATAGTGTTTTAAACAATGTATTTATGTCAGTGGCCTTTCTGTTTATGCTAATTGGTGATACAACTTAAATGTTTTTAGATGTATTAATGACAATTTGATTCATTGCTTTTACCAATAATGTCTTCATTTGGTGTTTGATCATATATTTTTTACCATACATTTATAGATAAAACATAACAAACGTATGTATACTTTGTTTATACAGTATATATCTACAGTACCAATGATAAGTGCATGAAGCTTTGGTGCCTTTTGGGATAACAGGCTCCAGAAACAGGAAGCCACGTTCAGGTGAACAGCTCTCCTCTGACAGTGAACTCTCTGTCTGTGTCACTTGAGAGTGTGACCTCCTCTAGCTATCTGCCGACGGCAATAAGTGTCGTACAACCTTTGAGAAAGACCCTTTCTGCGTCTGTCGAGAGGAGGCATTAGTCAAGTTCAGAGGTGATGCAGCAGCTAAAAACGGGGACAGGTGCATGTGCCGTTTAGTCAATGAGAGTAGGAGACACAACAAAGAAATTATTACGTTGTATAATAACTATACAATTTAATTGTACATGTAATATTTATTTAAAAATCGTGGACATGTTAGTAGGATGCCCACTTATTATAGAATTCGGAGAAAGTTCCTGAATTATGTTTTTCCATCTCAACAGGTTTTTAAAACAGACTTTTAAAAACTTGATGGTAGATGCTGCAACACTCTTTAAGCATTCAGCCCTGACTGTTCTAGCCCCAAGGGTGGGCTTGCATAGCATCTTATTCAGATATAGAGGTCAGAGTGCAATATTTGATCTGAGGGCAGTTGTTTCCCTCTCTGGAGGGGGTAGGGATACATCGACAAGAATCTAAAATTCACATAATACTAGTAAGGCTCCACAGGCATTAAAAACTAAACTAAAACCAGGCCCGGCATACAGTCCCTGTGTGAGACCGGCAGTACACCCTGAAATGTTATGTGTGGGAGAAGCGGGTCTGGAGCACATGTTGGATCTTTACTAAACCACTGATAACGATTAGGTGGTGTTAAGTGTTGCATCATACGTAGCCTGGTGATAAAGCTCAGCTGCTTCGCAACTACGCTTAGATACCTCCAGCTGAGTATCCTGCGAACTCCCTCCTTTTCTGTCTAAGTTAAGACCTTCCTCGGCGATGTTGCTACTTCTTCTCAGAAGTGATTTCACTGGCCAGCCTTTCCTCCAGTTCCTTGGGTTTGGTCCGTGTGAGTTGAGTGCATGCATTGTAGACAGCTAATTTCTTGTGTTTCACTATGCCTGGATGTTTGAGAGCCATTTACTCCTTCATGTATCTACTTTTCAGTAGAAGTTGCCATTGGTGTGACATTGTGGAACTTGACATAAATTGTAAGTTGCCTATGCCACATATAATGTAGATAGCTATTATATCAGTATTCATCTCAACACGATTTAACATTTTAAACATTTTTTTGGATCATGATTTATCCCATAATGTCCCTGATTAATCATCAGGTTAATCATGATTGTAAACGCGATTACATTAATGAATTCAAAAGTGGTGTAAATGTCATTATTGTGTTATTTTCTTCTGTCATATGGACTCAAGTGTAATACATTTGAATCATTTGAACCTGTTGTTGTGCGCTTTTAGGATCAGAATTTGTCAGGTACATATTCAGTGTAAATCTCAATCAACAAGGATAGGAAGTTCTTCACATTTCCTTTACATGGACTACAATGTGAAGTGCACTTTAAACTGGAGTTCTTTTTTTACAACTCTACACTAAACCAGTTTCTAAGGAACACAGGATTATTTACAGGTGCAGCAAACCCTCAAAGGGGAAGCTTAGAGAGAGAGAGAGACAAAAAGAATGCTAAATTTGCACACAAAAAAACATGATTGAATGGTTGCTGTGATCGTGTTTTCGTCTTCTGCCTCATCAGATATGTATTTATTTCAAAAGTAAACTACAGTTCAATGTCAAGTGAAGAAATATAACCGAAAAAACAGTGAAACAAAACTCAGCAGAATATAGTTAAGTTGCTCTGACCTCATTCTCGCCTCAAAGATTTCCACTTGGAATAAAATGGGCCGACATTAGAACATCTAAAATAAATGAACTCAGTTGCTAAGTGAAGTTGGATTTTAGTCATTAACATATTTTTGGCCAAATCAAATTAAACAAATAGTTCAATGAAATGTTGACCTTTAGGGTCAATGAACCTAAAATTTAAACAACAAGGTTTTAAGTGTTTTATTTGAATCATCATAGCTTCATGCTACCAATGTAGGTGTCAGAATTGAGCATGAAATGTTAAGTCATTAAAAAAACACCAAGGTGCATCATTATTTATTTACTAACTGAGGAAGGCATAAGTTATTAACTAACCTTTTATATAACAGTTAGCACAAGAGTCTCAATGCCATGAGTTTCTCATAAGCATCCCCTCCTACTTTATGTTAGAAAGCTTTTTACTAATTGTAGTCCTCTCAGACCCACGAAATAAAACATGAAGTAGACAATCGAAAGGACATTAAATAATACATTAAAAAAATAAGCAATAAATAAAAATAATAAATCAACAAAATGGAATAAATAATCAACAATACTTAAATAATCAACTGATAAACAGAATATCAACAAAAAAACAAAGTTAAAGCACAAGTAGTGTACATTTAGAAACAGATTGATTGATATTGGGTGTTATATACTTTTAATTTTAGATGGACCTTACAGATTTCTCTTTCCTACCATTATTTTTATTTTTATCTTGTCGGTGGGTAAAAAGAAAAATCTCAGCTTTCATCTTGTGCACAATGATTTTTCTCATTATATTGTGAAGTAGATCAAGGTGTGAATGCATTAAACATGAAAAAAAACATTTGTTATATTAAGGGATTGTGTTTCATAAAGTTCAACTTGCTAAATAATTAAGTCAGAAATGTTGGGTTTTATTGCCCTTAAAGCAATACGTTTGATCATTTATAACATTGTATTTCAACCTTTATACTTGACTTTTAGACTAGTGAACATTAAGAATCAGTGTTGCTGTTAGAACCTGTAAAGTATTATTTCTCTGCTGCCACATCATTTTTTCCACCTGGAAAGTGTGCTTTGAAGAACAAACGTCTCACATGTGAATTGTGAGCGGCACAGGGATGGTGCAAATGTCACTAGTTCCAGTCTTCTTCTGCCTCTAAGGGAAACATAGAGTCCAGTCGCGCTTCTACACAGGACCGGATGACATAACCATCCCTCTATTGAAGGCTCGCACTGGGACACTGAACCTGTTCTTGTTAGCGCAGGTCACTGATCCTGGTCTCCTTTGGGCTCACAGGAGTTGAGCATTATTCAAATATTTCTTTGATGTTGGTCTTTTTGCTACCCTTTAGGGAACAAAGGCAAAGCTGATTTAATAAGAAGACAGTCTCACATGCTTGTTGTAACTAGTAATATCTCATGTTATTTTAATTACCGTAACTGTTTCCAGTATGTTTGCAAAAAACATCAGGTGACAAAAAGTAAAGCCAGTCATGAACGCAACCAGCCTACAACACACAAAAGGCAAGGCAACTTATGTGTGAAAAAATACATTATGTCTTGTTAGTATTTAATTGTCTAACTATCATTATTTATAACACTTTGGTTAGTGATGGTCTGATGAAGCTTCATGAAGCGGTGTCATGTTGTTTAGAGGTCAGTAGGTGGCGTCATCAGTTTAAAGTAGTAGTGGCGCCATTTAATGGGCAATCTCTACTAATCTTACTGATATTGCCGACAAAACATGAACTCCAATAATATCTCTATACACACTGCTCTATGTAGTGATATCTGATTTGTTGCTACTATACTGTATTTCAATTCTACGTCTGTTGCCATGTCAACAATCATCGACTACTGTGATTGACTGGCTGGGCGGCAAAGCACAATGGAGATGTGGAGAGGTTGGCACTGCATACGCAATGTTGAATTTAGAAGTCTAAAAAATTGTGTTGAATTAATTTTAATTCAAACAGGTGAAAAATGAATGGTTAATTTAGTGCAGTGGGTTTTGCAGAACTCCATGAACGGGGGACCTCTAAAAGCGCTATATAAATAAATATTACTTACTTACTTACTTACTTACATGAATGAATAAGCCGTATTTCAGAAAAGGCTCCTTGAAGATATTAAGGAAGGCATGTAGGATGGATCTGTAACTGACCGAAGTTGTTACCCGGCTCAAACAGGCTCTAGGGGGATTTAAACTCTCATTCAAGGTAAAATAGAAACAAAAGAAGGTTTTAAATGTATGTTAGCAAAATAAGAGAAAGCGTGGCAATCTTTACAAATAGTCACTATAAATAGGAACCAGGCAAAATGTCATTTTAGCAACCTAAGACTTAATCTTCTTCAACAGGAAAAGACTGGAAGGAAATAAGTATTTCTCTGTAGACATAAAAAATCCTGGATTATAGATAGTACCAGTTGGCTGCCTTCCAGAAAGTGCAAACAAAACAAAGTAACAAAAGTTCTCGTGCTGAACCATCCCCCTGCTCCCGTCATCTTATGCTGATTCAGAGAGACATGTACACAGCAAAACACTTGTAGAAGGATCTTTGGAAGTGTTGCTCTTTTAATTCACATCATGGCTGTTCCTTATGTGCACCTCATCTCAGACAGCTGTCAGCCTGACAAAGAGCTCATAAGAGCCTTCGTCATAAAGCACTGAGTTTCAAATACTTTCACTTCTCTTACTTTACTTGCCAGAACCTACCAGAGCATTTGCAGTTATCTACATACATAGAGAGTCATGACTCTTTAGCTTATTTAACCAGTATCTAATGAGGTCTTGGTAAAACTTGAACATTATTTATTGAACATTTTTGCAGGAGGGGTTGCAGTGTCAAATAAGCAAAAATAGATTTATAGAAATGTTGAACAAAAGAGTTGATCAATTAATATCATAAATGTGAGTTTTAAAAATGCTTTCCCATTTTTATTGAAATTGAAAAACATCAATATTGACTCGTACTTGTAATAAATATATATTATTGAAAGGTTTGCAAGCAGAAAAACAATAGTTATTTTTAAATATAATACTTACCTATATTTCTCACATATACTTTTATATTTAACTGATTTGTTAATCATTTTGACCTTGTACCTAAAGTACCTATTTTATACTTTTTAATCCTTTTGGGTGTTCTCGGGAGTATGGGTTAGAGAACATTGGATATGTTGGGCTTGTATGACTAGTCTTTAGTCTGCATTTTCAGTCATAAATCAGTTGCTGTGCAGTGAGAGTTGGACTCCACCAGGGGTTTATAACCGGTTTTAATGAACAAAATGAGTTAGAGCTGCCACGGTAAAGATGGTCTCTTTGGCGAAAAGATCTCCTGTCTTAAACCTTCTCCCAGAAGCGCAGGAAGAAGTAAAAAAAACAAAGCTGTAATAAATAATTTTGGTTCATGTTTCCTTTTTTCAAAGAGAAGCATGTGATGAGATTAAATAAGGAAACCCAAATGCTGCTCAAAGACTATCTTTCTTCCAAGATAACATAGGGGGGGTGTTGATTAATTAAGAAGCAGCTATTTAATTCTTACACCGACATTTGCTTCCTGGTCAGACAAAGACGTCGCTATTGTCAACCACCTTCATTTGTTTCTCTGGTTGCTGATCTGCTGATTGAATATAAATCAATGATCATCTTAATGTGAAATCCTCCAGTCTTTGTGCTCATTGTTCACCAGACGACCAAATTGACCTTAAAAAAGAACACCCCAGGGATGTAAATCTCTCCAGGGTCAGATCTGTAACTATCTACAGAGACAGAGAACCAAAGGGGTGTTATGCAGCTCTGAAAAACAACACAGAGGTTTTTGTCTTTGTTGTTGTTGTTGTTTACAATGAGAGGACATTGATTTACTTCAGGGAGCTTCTGGAATATCGATCAAGAGAGAACAATCCTAGGGTGGGATTCTAACTCTTGCTCCAAGAATCCTTTACAAAAACAATATACCTTGGGCCGTATTCCTAGTGAAAAGAGTTGCTCCCACTGGCCAAATTCTAGAACAATTGTTTGAATTTTGTAGCTCTCAAAGATGTGATCTGTCCCGCATTTAAAAGATATACGTTATTTTATACTAACTTGTGATGTTAATAGATCTGTATATTTGCATGTATTTACAGTTATGACAAAATATGCCTGCAGTCTTTCTCTCTTTTCACCTATTATGTAGTATATATTTTAAATTATAGCTTACTATTTATTTAACAACATTTTTGTTTTATGTAAAATATTATTTACAAGTACACAGTGGTCATAAAAGCATATTCTATGGTTAAGTAAGGTATTGGTCTGTGGGCCCATTCTTTGCCCATTTTCACAAAGGATAGATTTTTGTATCTATCTTTTTTGAACCAACCAATCACAGCTTTTGAAATGGTGACTCGTACCTAGCAACGGGGGTCAACCACACCTCCTTACTTAGAAAGAAGTTGATGTCCATTTTTTGCTCAGAGTTTTCTGAGAAGAATGTAGAATCACTCTTAATCCTTTTTTTTTTATCTCGGGGTCAATGTGACCCAAAGGCCCGAAAAACAATGTGTTTGTAGTTCCCCCTGTGTTGTCTCTGGGTCAAGGGGAACAACTTCAGTCACTGCATATGTATTTATGGAAGCCAGGGAGGTTGTTCACCTTGTTTCAGGAGAGGTAAGCTAAGAATCCTTGTTAAGTATTTTTAGTTTTTTTTAGGATCTCTCTGAGAGGATTCAAAGAATGCAGCAATGGTTTTAGATTTAAGATTTAAGACTTACTTTATTCATGAATTTGGGTGACTTTGTCCAAAGATATGTTATCAGCCAAATTACTTTGCAGAAAAAGCATTTTGGATACGACAACCTGACAAGAACATGATTATCTTTGATTCGTAAACTGAAAGAAATAATATGTAATATTTTGTGTTTTTCACGTTTTTATTCTTGCCTCTTGTTCACATTATGTGTAGTTTAATTCCTTTCATTTAAAAATAACTTGGTTGTTTTTCTTTTCTTCAACATAATTTTTAAGTTGATCCAAAAAGAAAAGCCACATGCGAATATTGCAATAACTGTAAATACATAAAAATATACGGACCTATTAACATCACATCAAGTAAATAGAAAAATAACATATTAATGCACATACACACACAGTATTATGAAATACCTACTCTACATGGGGGCAATTTTACATCTTTGAGCACTCAACAGAAATTAATGAAATTATAATACATGACTGCACCAGGAAGCCCCTCAATATATTTTATTATGCTTATTACAAAAGAAAATGGAAGTGCTAAGCTTTCTTGCAGCTAATTAAGTAGCAAATGTACTAAGACACTGGAGGACACTTTTTTCCATGACCATAAAAAACAGATGAAAATAACACTCCTATGATTTTGAACTGCAGCGGTCGACATTATTTAATGAGAAACAATAATCTTTTCCACTTTTGATGTAGGCAAACAACTTCCCACAATATTTTACAAAAAACTCAAAAAAAGGAAAAAAGGATTGGTTATATGTAACTAGTTTATTGCAGGAAATGTTCTTGGTTCTGTATTCATAAGTCTTATATATAATAATAATAATTATATATACAATAGCAGAGGGTATTTGTCCAACCAAAACTGTTCCCCAGGATAGGAATATTATTTAATCTGTGATCTCTGGGCACCAAAGTCATCTGGCTCACCATGTTAAGTGAAATCTGTGACAATCAATGCCTTACACTTGCCATCTGCCTTGTTCAACACTCAGCTTGTATAACATCCTTGCTGATTTACACATCCCCTGTCGACTAAAACTGTTAAACTGTGTAAATGCGACAACAAAAGTATTTTTTGAGAAGACAAGCTTGTTACACTTAACCGTGTCCAATTGTAGCAGGGCCGGCTCAGCATTAGTCCTGCATCTTTTAGCCACTTAAAGCTCTCACTAAGGAGCAAAAGCCAATCCACTGTGCAATCTTGTTTCTTGCTCTGTCATTCTTGCTTTGTGTTTCCTCGTGGTTCGCCTCTTCAAATGTACTCTCTAGTATCTCTGACCAGTGGTACAGACATATTAAATAAAATCATAGTTAGCACCGTGGTGAGTTTAGAGATGAATAAGTATTATGATACAGATCCAATAGAAATAGATATTGTTATAAATAAAGCCATTTTAATCTTTTAACATTTATGTTAACTTGATAAAAGCTTAGACAACAGTGTAAATGCCACACAATGCATATTTCTAACAAAATATTATATGCATATGCATCTAAAATATGCAAACTTCTAGAACTCTTCACTTGTTATTTACATAATTTTACAAAAATGAACAGCTTAAGCTTAACATATTCAACGTCAATTATTGCTCAGCTACCAGTTCACTACCCTTAGATATCAGTTGCTTCTGTCAACCCCATGGCTCTTATGAGTCGACACCCTTCTAATCCCATTAATGTTTGTGACTTCGTACTTTCAACTGTGATGGGAGAAAAAGTGCATAAATAATGTATTCCTCGGTTGTATCCGCCCCTGGATCAATGGCAATACAAAGACTATCTACAAAGATGGTTGGCTCAAGGCCATATTTGATCACTTCCACTGTGCACCATCACTGCTCCCTTTTTGGCAGCCCACTGAGACTCAATTATTTCCAAGTGTTTGTAAGCTATTGTTGAAAGAACACGGAGTGAATATTTAAGCTTGGTGAGGGGAAGATGTCTTTGATGAGACATGAAACCAGCAGATGGATGATAATTGTCAAGTGTTAAACCAAAAAAGGAGGATGGAAAAGAGAAGGATAAGAGCTTGAAATGATGTGAAGCGACTTATTATTACTCTGAGGGATACTGGTGAGAGTTGTAAACACAGTAGCAGGAGCTGTTCTGTTCGATTCATGCACTTTGACGGAAATAAAGAAGCATTATTCAGCACTTGAAAGCAGCTAAGAGCAGGTCATCACATTTAACCGATCAGCGATACTCAAAGTACAACTCTAATGGACTCTGCTAACAAGAGAGTACATTAACTTTTTTTCTGTGAGCTAATCAGCTCAAGCACACAAAGATATCCAGATTATTTCCTCCAGCGCACCAGATGGCTAATAAGCAATGAAGGGTTGTTCATTATAAAAATCATATTGAAAGTGAAATCAAAAAATCACTGGGTTTTTCATTAAGATATAGATTTTCTATGTTTGTTTTCTTGCAGTTACTTTCCTCCTATTAGTAACTGCCATTTAAATGTTTATGGAAAAAAAAAGGTAAATATTGTGACTTTTCATTAGTGATGGGCTGATGAAGCTTCATGAAGCAGTGTCATGTTGTTTAGAGGTCAGTAGGCGGCGCCATCAGTTTAAAAATAATGTGATGTGTCATTAGAACAGTTGTTCAAAACAAAGGAAATAGTGCAGAGACCGCCATCTAGTGGGCTCTGACAATAACATCACTGCTTCAAGAAGGTTCATTAGACCATTGCTAATATTCATCCCAGTGGGCTAGGGTTGTTAAAGCGAACCCCACTTTCATAGGGATAAGGTAGTGGACGACTTGATGAACCAGGACTCAAACCTTGTATACTGTGAGGCAGTGAAACATATTATACATTCTTTATTAATCTGGATATAACTCAAGTCAATTTTATATCAACATCATTACTAAATTCCCTTTACTACTAAATTAAGTTCTTCCACACAGTTATATTGAGTGTAAATATTGTGTAACACCCCTAAAATAATACAATGTCGCGCCTGCAGTTAATACAAAACTCAGAGAGAATTATGACCCGCTCTAGTAGAAGAACTCACAATTCCCTGATCCTTAAAACTCTTCACTGGCTGCCAGTTTCTTTCAGGATCAATTTTAAAATTCTGGTTCTTAATTTCAGAGCTATTCATGGTCAGGCTCCACCTTACATCAGTAATCTGAGCCTTACACCCCAACTTGGACTCATAGGTCTGTGATTCAGAATCTGAGGATGGTTCCACACACACACTCCAGGACCAGTGGGGAGAAATCCTTCCAGGCTGTTGCTCTCTGGCTGTCTGACCCTGGTCTAGAAAGTCACTTTATAAATAACTATTACTTACTTACTTACTTACAAAGTGGCTGCTTTTCCTAAAGTTAAGGTAATTAAAAAAAAATAGACTGTTGCCTGAACATCTCCAATATTAATTTTGATTTACACTTGATGAAGAGCAAAACAAACTAAGAGGGAATTTTCATTTTCCACAATGTTAAACTACTCTGAAGCAGAGTCGAGTATTGGGATTAAAAACCTACTGAAATGAAAAGTGCCAGTGTGAAGTTCTTCATGTAGCTGATTTTAAAACACTTCCAGATAAATACAGTACTTTAATGATAACTGGCCAGGTAAAACTGTACCTAGTAGAAGAAACACATTAAATAAATGTCTATAAGATGAGATACAACTGTATAGTTATAATTATGCAGTTATGCTTAGAATGTCTCTCACTATTGAACACTTCCAATCGGCAACCAGCTATGCATATAAAGTCAATGTGGAAGATTTTCTTTTCATAACAGAAACAAAAAAAATGCAATGATTGGACATCTTAGGTGTACTGATCTGAAAAGTGGCAGAGCAACCAGAGACTTGGCACACAGTCTGCTTCTACAGAATTGTAAAACAACTGTTTCCCAAATATTCTTTTGAGACTTTATCGTTATTGCTTCTTACAGATGGGTTTATAAGTGGTTTTGTGTACTTTCGCCAGCAATGTTTGAAAATGATTTTGGACGCTAATGTTCCCTCTTCTCTCCTGTATTGATGTTATAGTTATGGAGTGAATTGTATTTCACTTGATGTGTGGCTCTCTACTCCTTGTCAAATTCATTTCGTAATCGCTCTTTCTGATGAAAATACACCTTTGCCCTGCTGTCTTATACGTGTTCAAAATATTAGTAATGATGCTTCTGGTATAAAATATGTTTATTTACCCATAATAATATGATCTCATTATGTGTAGACATTAGAGCGCTCAACCGGCAGACCACAACTATTCCAATGTCACACATCGTCAAGCACCTTCCACATCTAACAGCTTCCAAACTACTACTAAACTACACCCCACAGTCACTTGATGTAGCCACTCTACTGTCTAAGAAGATCGTCAATTGGCTTTGAATAATTTACACACAATAATAAACAAAAAAAAGTTGTATCTTGGTTAAATTACTTGTGATTCTGAATAGTAAATAAAATCCTACCTAAGATCTTTGGTATGGGCTTTTATGTTGTCACAATTTGTCCACAATAAACACATTGTTTCAACAAAAGAACGTACAAAATAATCATGTGTAGTTTGATGATTGGCTTTTAATATGTTCTGTAAATTGATGTTGAGTTAGATTAGGCAAGGAAGGCTGACGGAAAGACATGGAAACCCCAAACATGTCGTTAATGTTTGGTTGCATAAGCTGTGGGCCATGTGGTAGTAAGTGCCTGTCATGGTGTTCACCTTAGTACTTAGTGGTGGAGTCCAGAAGTGATGGGTTCCATCAAATTGAAAAAGGTAGCCTCTCAAGTGATATGGGCCTTTGGAACTCCTGAGACGGCCATCAGGTCATAAATAGGCCGAGCAGTGGCTGTCACCATGGCAAAAACATGGATGAGGAAAGAGTTCAGTGAGACCATAAATAAGGGGCCTGGGATTTTTGAGTATATCCTCAAGTCGCTGGATGTTGCGGTGCTGTCATGGCTGACACACCTGTCTAATATTGCATGTACATCTAGAGAAGAGCCTCTGGAAGAGCAGGAGCCCCTTTTAAAAAAGGAGGACAATACAGTAGATGGTATTCCAACAACAGGATAATACACTTCTCAGCTCTACAGGATGTATAAATGTTAATGAAAGTTTTCTCAACCAATTGGCATGGGTGTCTGTGAACAGAGGAGGACACTGATCACATTCTATTAGGTATCTTGTGGAGGGTGATCCAATATTATAGGGTAATGAACCCAGTAACATTGACTATTCTGTCAAAGAATGACTGGTGTCAGCATCAGGATTGCTTTTCCAGTGATAAGTCGAATTGCTTCCCTGTGAGACTTGGCTTATTATAAGAGATTTTGATGGACATAGTTTTTATTTTAACGGCTAGGATGCCAATGTCTTTGCTTTGGTGATCAGAGGATCTCATAATTGTCGTTTGCCAATGATGTAGTAATGATGGGTCCTGTAGTCAAGGAATGTCCGTGTTTGCTGGTTTAAACCAGGACACATGGAAATTCAATCCAATTGCATGTATAGATTTACCAATACACTTACAACAAATCCATACGATTTTAAGGTGGTATATAAGAAAACAATTCGGAATCTACTGTGATCATTGTATCTTCATTGTATCAACCAATTAGTTATATCCCTTTTGGAAAAAACTTAAAATAATGTGGATACTAGAACTAGGTGTTCTTGCAGCAAGAACATGTTTGCTTCAAGGAAGAGCAGATGCCTTCAGATTTGAGTGACTCACTTTTCAGATCCTTTGTGGTTTGAATAAAAGCTATGTGACCCTGTGATCTGCAAGGCACTCTGGGAGGTAATGACATTTGGCTCCGACTGACCTTTTGAGTGCTTCATCTGTCACTTTTCTCTTTTGTTTCAGATATCCAACGATGCAGAGAATCTTTTGTAAATCACATCAGCTCAAAAACCCTAATGAGAACATAATGATTTTTCTCTCTGTGTTCATAGATAACGGACATTTATAAAGTTCAATGAGCTATTTATGATGTGAGGTAAAAATAAATGAAACCTTTAACCCTCAAGGACACCAGCATCCATAATATAGAACCCCCCCAAAAAATATTAAAATACAAAAAGAACACACAAGTTTTAAATAAAACTTAACAAGGAACTACTTTATTCAGGGCGATCCAAACATTGTAGGTTGTCTGCATTTTGTACTTGGAGAAGTTCAGTTGTGATCAGATGACCCAAATGCATTTTTAACAGCAAGTCTCAACCCAGATCAGATATATTGGTTGTGTAATTACTTCCCAAAGTTGAAGCCTGTTCAAGGGTCCCTACTGGAATCGAGGCAGTTGCATCTACATATAATGTACATTAACACAATTATTATTGTTATTATGAAAACTTATAATAGCACCACTAATAACATTATCAGAAATATATATGCAGTACTAAGATCCACTCAAATACATCATTCAAAATCAAAATTCAAAGTTAACCTGACCCATAGCCTTGATACATTTTATATTTGCTGACGTGAAATTAATGTAATCATTACTTAAAGGTAAGTATGAAAGATGATCTGTGCCTGAAGAACCAGACTGATATGAAATAAAGTAAGCAATCAAAACCCAATGTGTACTCTGAGTTTGGTTGCCAGATTGACCGTAGCCGACTTATAATTACATGCAAAGCTTTTTATTTTTTTTCATACTTGTTTTATGATTTATTGCTCTACAGCAGCTGTCAGAGTCCAAGCTTCACTGATTGGCTCTTAAGTAGGAACGTTATTAAAATGCAGGCTCAACAGCACAAGGGTGTAGAGCGGATCCAAGGATCTTGATTTAAATCTTTAACCGATGTTAAAGCAAGACCGCTAATGCTACACAGAAAATGAGATGAAGTGGCTTCAGGATTATGATCATGATAACATTTTTCTCAACCTTTAACAAAATATTCTCTTATTTAAAGCATATTTACAGTTTTCTTTTTCTTTTTTTGTGATAAAGTCCTCTCTTATTTTCCACCAACTATGTATCTCAATTTGCATGTGACCATGTTGCATGTTTCTAACGCGATCCAATCTTTAACAAACACTCATAGTGATGTCTCTCTAGTTGAGTCAGAGAAAAAGGTCTTTAGTTTAAATGGCGAACCATATAACTTATCAAGATTCAAAACGAACAACAAAGAAATAAAAAAAAAAATATATAAATATATATATATTTTGTTATTTCTTTATTGTTCGTTTTTTTTTTTACATATTCACACACTTTTTGTGTTGTTTTAATTGACAAGAAAACATTTTAATTTCATTATTTATTGTGCATTGTTAAATGTCAAATGAATATTGTCATATCTTTAGAATGTAATCGTTTTAAGCTTTTGAAACAATTGCAATTCCTTAATTTAAGCAAGGTTAGTACACAGTAATAGACATAAATGGAATGGTACTAATAGTTATCAAAGTGATGGGTTTCGTTTTTGGGTATCAGTTTTCGGCCTTGGTTATACAGTTTACAGGTTATACAGTAATATACAAGGACAAACATAACAAATACAATTTGGTTTTAAAAAATAGTGATTGTTTATAGGTTTTTTAGGTTTTCAAGTCCTAAAAAGGCCAAGGCTCCGGGCAATAATGAATTTGAGTTGGTCAATCTGTGAAGTTCTTCAATTACAGAAAAATATCAATGTACATAGCTGACTAGTCTTATACAGAAATGACACACTCATGAAATCCACATTTCATATTTTAAATAGTCAAAAATAAGTTTTAATTTCTGCTTCATGGAGCTTCACTACCTTTGTCCACATCGATCAATGTTTATACAGTCCATTGGTCACCACCCCCTGTTACCATCGATCCCAAATAGCTGCTTCTTTAATATTGTAAGAGAAAGACATCTTTTTAATTGTTATATTATTTGCTTGTAACCACTTTTGAATTGAATATGTTTACCAAGCCAAACTCTATAACACCAATGAAAAGTGAAGTTGTAGTTCCTGCGATAAGTGACTACTGATGTTAAAGAAGAAAGCAAATAATGCTCAGTTTCATTATCTGTTTGCAGACCTCATCACAACAAGCCATAAAATGGACTGCATTTGTTTTCTTAAGTGGCCATGGAAGAGCTTTGCTTGTGTAAGCATAGTACTCCTGTTCCAGTCATTAAACTTTACAGTTCATATGCATGCAAATGTCCTACGTAAATTCACTAAATGTTCGCAATTCTACCTTCTAAGCTTTGTAAGAGTTGTAGAGGTTGAGTTTTTCTGTATATTAAAGTACAACACCAGCCTGTGAATACTCTCAGTTCCAGCCAGATACATTTAAAGTCAGACAAAGAAAGGAATGCACATGAAGTGTGCAGAGACAACAGTGGCTTTCTAATTACCTGTGTAAGAGAGCAGCAGCAGCTCAATAAATGCCTTCTGTTACACTGGACAGCATGTTAGAGCCAGAAATCCAATGGTTCGTTGAGAGTGAGTGATTATTCGACCTTGAGTCTGCAGCAGTTGGGACTCATTGACGCTTTATTGCAGACATCTTACAACACCAAAAGAACTTGAGGTTTATGCCGACTGGAATCGTAAAATGAAGACTCTCCTGTTGGAGGATTCAGTTTTATTAGCCATCCTCTTTCTGACATGGAGTTGATTAAAAAAGGGGAATATTTATGGTGCTGGCATCATGAAATAAGTCATCAGAGGCCACATAAGTGTTCGATACAGTTACTGCAGGAAGCCTTTGTCCAACCATAAGTAGCTCAATTCCTGTTGTTGCAAGTTTAAAATTCAGATGCAGCACAATCCTTGTATGAGATCTTTCCAGAAAAAAGCAATTATAAAAAGGGGGATCAGCACAACTTGATTAATCATCTTTCATTATCACTCCACAGAGATTACTTAAGAAAAATAGACAGCACATAGCAAGGAATGAACATGGGTGTTGTGGGAAATGTCCAAACAATAAACTTGTGTTTAAGTTTAGCGGCCCAGGCAATTTATATGTATTAGTTCTCACTTCATCAAAATCAACAATCCTTAACTTTATATTTGATCTAAAAACCATACATGCAAAAATTGTTGTAAGTTCTCCTTCCCTTTACATAATATTCTGGTACATTTAACACATGACCATGCTACAAGAGTGACATGTTCATTTACATTTTTTTCAAACTAAAGAAACACCCTTGCTAAAATGTTTCTATGGGAGGATATTTGCCACAAAATTCAGTTTTTAGGGTCCCTTACATGATCAAACTCTGAAACACCCTGCATATGCAATCAATGTATTCCCATAACACAACATATCAGAGGCATCCAATCATATTAAACTTAAAGACTTGTACAAACTATGTTGAAAAAGAAAATGAAGAATATATCTATCATCCAATACCTCATCCCTAATGATCATATACAAACAAAACATGCATAAAAAAATTACCACAAAATATGTCTAATGTATTTTAAAGAAAATGGTTTTCAGGAAAACGTTGAAAACGCTGTGCTGCTTCCACTCTTATTACCCTTTGGTACGTTACTAGCCGAATCTATTTTGGAATTATATTAATCAACTGAAAATAGTAGATGATTTACATAAATCTAATTTTCCCCAACCCTACATTTATTATAAATACAAAATGTATGAAGGTTGCAGTTTGTAGCACAATACAATACGTAATGAAGTTTTCTGCAGTAGCTTCAGTTTTGGTAACAATAGCCATTATTTGATGATAACAACATCGTTTTCAGTACCAACAAAAGCAGTTCATGCTATGCTTCCTGCTGGGGTCAGAATTACTTGCAACAATGTTGAACTAATTTGAGAAAACAGTTCTGGTGGGAATGAAAGATCAGACTTAAAAAAAAAAGGTTTGTTTGAGTCAGTGTTCTCCTTATGAAGCTTTAAGAAGTAATTTACTACTTTTCAGAGCCCACAAGATCTCACTTTTGATATTATAGTCTTTGGTTTTAAGTAAGTAAGTAAGTAAGTAATATTTATTTATATAGCGCTTTTCGAGACCAGGGTCACAAAGCGCTTAGACAATCAAAACAATACTCAAAAAAGTACATACTTTAAAGATCAAGATAATACTGAGAACAACACAGGAGTTCGAGAAATTCAAGGAAAAGCCTGAACAAATAGAAACGTCTTAAGGTGTTTCTTAAAGGAGTCAGTAGATTCCATCAAGCGCAAAGAGAGAGGAAGATCATTCCAAAGCTTAGGAGCAACAGCCTGAAAAGATTTCTCTCCTCTGGTCCTGAGCCGTGTGCGTGGAACCATAAGTAGATGCTGATCCACAGACCTCAGAGCCCGAGCTGGGGTGTAAGGCTGGATCAGATCAGTGATGTAAGGAGGAGCCTGACCATGAATAGCTCTGAAAGTAAGAACCAGAATTTTAAAGTTGATCCTGAAAGAAACTGGAAGCCAGTGAAGAGTTTTAAGGATCGGAGAAATGTGAGTTCTCCTACTTGAGCAGCTCAGAATTCTCGCTGCAGAGTTCTGAATCAACTGCAGAAGAGACAGCTCCTTCTTGTTAAGACATGAAAACAAACTGTTATAGTCCAGACGAGAAGAAACAAACGCATGGATTACAAGCTCCAGATCATGTTCCGACAACATTTTCCTAAGTTTAGAGATTTTTCTCAGTTGAAGGAAACAGTTTCTGGTCAGTAAGACACTTTTATTTGTACATGAGAGCCATCTACAGAGTACTGAAAATTAGGGTTTCTACTTTATGATATGGATTGAGAATGGGGTGTTACTGAACAGACCCATTACTCTCAGGATCCCACAATTAGCAATAATTAATTGTGTCAATCTAAAAAAGTATCTTATCCAGAGTGCAAACAGACTGCCTGTCGAGGATGACGCATGACAACAGTGCGAGTTTTTGGCTCTAATTAAGCGAGCTGGTTTGGAGGATGTAAATGAATAATGGAAGTGGTTGATGGATGTTGGCGACATCTGTCCAGGCTGGTGGGAGTTCAGTCTCTGGTGGTCTGGACCCCAGCTTGCATCTGAAATGAGGACAGTGGAGAGTGAGAATAACTGGTGAAATAATAAAAGAGGAGGAATGGAATAAACTATCATTTCTATGGAGTTAAGGATCAGGAGACGAGTCAGATATGTTTAAAGATTTTTGAGATACGTTAAAGGGATGAATAAAAGACAGTTGTTTGACAAGATGTTTGAAAGCCTCCTTTATTCCATATGGTTTCATTATTGTTCAATTTGACAGCAACAACCAGGAGAAAAGGATTCAAATGGGAACTTTGCCCTTTTCACTAAACATATAATGTTATGCAAAACAAGGATACACATGTTACCATCATTGTAGGAGTGCCAAGTCACCATGGATTGAAGTCGTTCTAGTGGTAAAACATTCTTTCTGCCCTACACTGTGTGACATAAAAGGCCAAAAAAACAAGAAAAGTAAAATAAAAGAGGAAATGTGTGCTGTTGTTTTGTTTTTTTATGCAACAAAAACAACTGTTCTCAGTATTATCTTGACCTTTAAAGTACATATTTTATTGAGTATTGTTTTGATTATTTAAGCGCTTTGTGCCTTGGTCTGGAAAAGCGCTATATAAATACAAATGACTTACTTACTTACTTACTAATAATGTAAGTTGAATGGCTGGTTGTGACGGTGACCAGTTGGGTACGGGAATCTGGTAGTTCTCTAGTAAAGATAATTTGGGCCACTGGAATGGCTGCTGGAATATGACTATTGATAGCATGGGGAATAAAGATTGCAAAAAATGAAGATTTTGCCACAATTATTTTAGAAACACCTCATTGTACTGCACTAGCCAACTCATTTGCGACTGCAGACAGGGGAAAATATTCAAGCCACACTCAGATAAGTGTTAATGAGGCTGGAAGGGACATGGGGACGCAGAGGTTACAGTACGGTTTTGGTGGCAAAAGGCTTCCCATCTATGACAAAGGCCTTCTATAATGCCTTGGCAGGCATTGGATAGCTTAGCTTTCGACTCCAAAAAAAGCTCCGGGCGACTTCTCTCGACTCCTGCGGTTTTTCGCTCCATAAATAACAAGGGGCAGAAAGAGGCAAAGACAATGAGCAGCCGAGGACAATGTGGAAAGAAAGCTCAGAGTCTGAATAAGGAACAGACATTTGGTAGTCCTGAAGACAAAAAGAGCCAAATGGTGATTTGTTGTTTTGAAGAGAAGCAGATTGGGGATGAATAGTAGCATGACATTGGGAGAACAAAAACTGTAGAAGCTGCTGTGAAGTGATAAGGCAAACAGTATAAAGGTATGAGAAATAACTCAATGCTTCATCACACGCTGAAAAGTGGATTTACGCATATTTTCTTCAATATTTTAACCAGTTTATACTAGAGTTGCCATAAAAAAAAAAGATGAATAGCCCAATGTTTTTTCTTTTATTATATATAAACCATTTTTTTGGAAGTATTGATTGTATTTGAAGTATTTTATCTAAGTTGTGTAGTGTAGAAAGTGTCCTTCAATCGCACAATTGAAGTTATTTTCACTAATGAAAAGAATTTTAACGTTTTTTTTCACGTCTCCACATAGCAAGTGTTTGGACCAAAATAGCGAGTGAGCTGAAAAATGCCATTGCGACTGGAGCGGGCGATGCAGTATCTGGTGGATAAATACAGAAATGATATGACCGGCGTAAAACTGTTTCTTGTATGTTCATTATAATAACACCTAAACTCACTGTTAACTCTTTTCATGTTTTACTCACCATAACACCACTAACATATCACGTGCATGATCCATGCACCGGGCCACGGACCTCTGCTTTTAACAACATGACACTGCTTCATGAACCTTCATCAGACCATCACAAGGTTTTAGGTCCATTTTGCAATGACTGCTTCATTTATAGGTGTTTATTGTCATTTGGATAGTAGAATTAATAAGTAATACGTTCCATGTCCAATGAAGGACTTGGTTGCAAACGAATATATGGATATGAACAAAAACAAAGAAAACTACTGCCAAATGCAATATAGGTATAATACAATACATACACTATAGCATAAGGAAACAGTCACATCTCTTAGGGGCTCAATTTAAAACATATTTTGATTTCATTACCTTTTGTTGTTTGCTCATTTGATGAAAATGATAAACAATTTCGATTGAATTAAAAATATGTCAATAGTTTTTTTCTCTAGGAGCGTGCAAGACTGGTTAGCTTCCTGAAGCGGTGTCCTTATAGGAGCTCAGTAGGTGGCGCTCTCAGTTTTACATTGTTGTAAAGTTTCATTGAGAAAGTTGTTCAAGGACAAATATTATAGTGCAAAGTGTGTCATCTAGTCGCTTTTAAAATTGAGGACATTGTTTCATGAAGCTTTATCAGTGCATTGCTGCTACATCAAAAATGTGCCACAAACTCCCTCTTGAAATGTCATCAGGCTATTTTGAGACGTCAGTGATGGGAACATTGGAGTAAGGGGCAATAAAACAACAACTGAGAAGTGGAGCTTATGTGTTAAAGCATACCCTTTTGGGTTACATGTTTTATTCAGTGCACTATGCACGTATAGAACATTAAGAGGACATGTAGATGGCAGTGCTACCAGAGCGTAGCCAACACACTGATCTGTAGTTTTGCTTGGGTCAGTGCACAAATTGGGGTTGAGTATGATAGTTAATGCGAGCAAACCACTCTTTTGCTGAGCTTGTAAAATTACATCTAGCAGTGCTATTTGATTATTAAATACCCATGAGACACATGGCATTTTGAATGGAAATTTTCCAGTCTAGCTAACCCAGCAATTGTATAGAACTGCTGTTTCACTTCCCAACACTTTTTCTTGTGCTGTATCTAGCACAAGATTGGCCTCTAAAAAAGCACAGAGTGCCTACAAGGGCATGGCATTAGTTCAAAATAGATGAGATAGAGATAACAGGCTTGTTACGTTGTGCAATTACAGCTAAGTAAATGGATAAAGTGTGATGACTTTTAGTTTGCAATGTCATTTATAATGGCTGTTGTAAGGTTGCAGATGAATGTCACTGCACCTGAAATACCATGAATTGTTGAAGCCAAAGGTAGATGCACCAAGATTTGGATGTTTTTGACTTTGATATTATAAGTAATCTGAGTGACTGATACCCTCAACTCCTTGTTTAAATGCCATCTGAAATAAGATCAAGTTCTCTCCGGCCCCTGGGATTAGCAGACTGAATGTCAGTTGGGTACATTTTGTTCTGAAATATAACTATATATGCCTATGAAAGTGAACACTGTTTATACATTTGATTTACTAAGACTTAGATGTCTGAGTTCTAAAGGAAAACAAGGGTCAACCACGCATTAAAAAGAGAACAGAACTACGGCATTTTTTTCAAGTGCTTGATATAATAAAAGATATAGAAGATATAAAAGACAGTGTATAGGTAATAGATAATACAATTGAAAGACACCACAAATGAAAAAGAGTGATAATAAGAAGTAAACAGTTCATTTGTTATTTTATTTTAACACTTTACTTCAGACACTGATCTAGTAAGGGGCAGTATTAATTGGATTGATTAGAAGTTGGCCAATTATCCATTTTAAGAATTGCAATTGTCACTAGGACAAAAGGTCCAAACAAGGCACAAACACAGAGATTTCCAAGTGCTTTATAAACCATGCCAGAAACGGAAAGTTCAGCACTCTGTTGACAAATCTGATAGTTGGATCAAGCGCCAGAAAACAAACTGTCTAAATTTTGCAAAAAGGCCATATGGTGACTATTTTTGGTACTTAAGGCAAACACTGTTTTAAAACCGACAGCATTTTTGATACATGACTATCAATTACGCTTCCTGCAATTCAACATCCTTTTGGTTGTAGCCATTTCATTTAAATTCCATTTCTTCAATTCAGTTTAGTTGAAATTCCATATTCAGAATTCCATCAAAGTATTGATCCCTTTTCCAATTATATTAGTTAATTTACTTTTTATTGTATATTTTTGTTCATTGATGTCAATGGGGCAGGTGAGGGACGCCAAATCAACAGTTTTATTCCACCACATTCCACTGAAAATGATGTTCATGAGTGAAAGTAAAGTGTCCAAAGCCATGGTTGTCATGGAAGCGTATGTCCTGAACAGAATACCACATAGTTAAGGAATAATGGTAAGATGAATCAGCAAAGATGAATTTCTTAATTTCATCTGACAGCTCCCTATTGTAGTTATGAAGCTTTGAAGAACTACCTTTTATTTTTTTCCAAGTATTCATTTATTTTTTTCTCTATTCTAGTTCTGCAACATAAATATATTTATCAGTAATTAATGAAGTAACTACTGTTGTCCCATATTCCTCACTGAATGTAAACTCTGACTTCCAATACTCTCTGATGAATCCCACTGCTGGAAGACACAGCAGGGTCCAGTTAACTGCTGATGGGCCACATATTTATTAAAGTCAGGGCAGAAGCTAGACAAACAGCAGGAAGCAACCACAGCTCCTGGTTATGTGTTCATCAAAACCAAGATTATGCTAATTATTGGCGAATGTCTCTTTAATGTTGCTCATTATGGGCTTCTGTTTTTTATGGAAATATATTTCTGTAAATAACTTCTGAACATTGTGCTTCATTATCAAAGCTTGTCTCAGAAGATCCTGGTCCTCTCAGGTAGTCACTTTAATCTGGCTGTCAATCTGCATTCATGATCCTCAAAAATGAAACTATCCGTCTTTTCTTCTGAACATGAAACAAACTTCTTTATGTCAATTTAAGACATAACAATTACTTGTTGGGTTATGATAATGACTTTATTTTCAAATAAATAAATACATTAAAAAACAGTTTTTTTAAATATGATTGTTCTGTGGCTAAAATTAAAGGCAAAACTAATAAAAGTTTTTTTACCTCACCGTTATCTTAAATAACTAAGTGTCGAGTCATTGGTTACTATAAGTAAACTGATAACAACATATTTCTAGAAAAGTTTGCTCCCCTTGCTAATAGAAACACAGACATTGATTTACAGAAGCTCAGAATTTATTTATACTTGACTTCACTCGTAGCTTTCTGTAAACCAATGCAGGCTTTATTATTTTAGAAGTAACAGTGTGTTTGCAAAATTGATGGGCAGAGGCCATGCAGGCAAGACTGTTGGGGGTTGTTTCACATCACAGCTTCTGCCCTTGTCTGTAAGATCTACCTCCAATATTGACTCTATCAGCTCTCCGCTTCAATAGTGGACTGAATTAAAAAGCTGCCATGTGTCATGGCATTTTTATGGATTGACTTGTGCACCTGATGTGTGATTGACAGGTGTTTAATGGCTCACACGAAGCATGTGAACTTTGGCGATAATGATTTCACGAGAGGTTACAAAGTGACAAACATGGAATGTAAATCACAAACACGAACATCATTATTTTGTAATGTTTCCCATTCACACATTATTTAGCATGATATAATTTCCAAGTGATGCTGTCATAGGTAGGAAGTAAAGTAACAAGTATAGGAGAAAATATAGCTGTTTTGTTTTGTTTTTTCTTTTCAAAAGCATCATTACATTTTATAGTCTGCAGAAGTATGATGCAACGTAAGTGCGGTTTATTTCCTTTGAGCCATTATACACAATTTGAAATCAAGTCAAACGAATCCCATTAAAATGACAGATTATCATAAAGCAAATGGGAAACAAAGTCATTTACTAGGAGTTTCTCACAGAACATGACGGTTCTGATTAGACTTTATGCTCCGATTGCGGATTTCATCAGCCAGGCATTAATATAGTGGAAGACTTGCCATTTCAGAAACTACAGATATTAACCGGGTTAATACATAAGGTTGAATGATCATCTCCCAAAGTGCTTTCAACAGACGACCCATGAAAATATACTTTAAATGCAAACAATACAGTTTTACCATTTCTTGCTTCAGTTGGCAGCGACTCTATCAGTGTCATAAAGGAGTAGAGATATAACTGATGGTGCAGAAGCACGACAATGTGTTTGTGTTTCCCTTCCATTTGTTTTGCTAAACCTCACCCTAGATTACACTCCCACATTGTGTTGTCAACATTTAGCATTAGTATCAACTTGTGATGATGTTTTATTTAAAGAATAATCTCTAAAATCAGCACAAACGTAAGATGGTTAAATTAATTCAACAAATTCTCTAGTAACAACATGAAAAAAATAACTCAATTTATTCCACTTGTTTATTTTTAAATTTAGGGTGAATCACATTCCCTAAAGCGGTTTGACCCAGATATTTATTCTTGAGATTTAAAGACATAGCAGGAAGTATGCTGCATATATCCCAGTGGAAAATGTCACACTGTTACAAGTCTACATATTTTACTGACAATTTATGCTAGTAGGCTATTCAGAATTATTGCTCAAATGGTGCTTTTCACACCATGTTGTTCTGTGTCATACTGTTTTTGGAGTTATATGTGTAAATCATTCCCCATTCTGTTGCCTTGTTCTCTCACTCACAGTACAACTTAAATTTAACTTCAAAAATGTAAAAGTTAAATGATATTTAACCCTTTTGTTATCTCTGGGTCAAGGTTATCACAATTGTTTCCGCGTCAGCTTGACCCTGAGATTACAAAAGGGTTAAATATCATTTAACTTTTACATTTTTGAAGTTACATTTAAGTTGTACTGTATTCAGTATTTGTTGTTCACATTTACTGTAGTCTTCATGTTTATTTTCTAGTTACCTTCCATCTAGTAATTCACTCCTGAAAAGGTCAACTCAAAAAGTTGAGGGCAACTTTCTTGGCTTACTACTATATGTAAAAACAGATTTTGATCTTTCTGTTCAAAAGCCTTTGCATCATAATGAAACTATATTGTGAATTTTGTTTGGTGATGAACATTGGAATTTTAACTACAACACGCCTGCCTCTACTGGTTTCAAAGCTTTTTCTGTTCTCTAGAGAATCACAAGCACTCTTTCACAAAACCAAACAGCTTCCGGGGTCCATCAATTATGTAAGACCTGTTGCCTTCAGGGAGCTCCTGAAAATGATGATGATGAACGCATTTAGGAAACAAGGGAGGGAAGAAATTAATCCATGCTTTCATTTTTTTGCTGGTGAGAGGAGCCCTTGTCCTAACACAATTTTTAAATGACATAAATATGACACTTTCACTTTCAAAAGAACTGTGAATTTTAACAGGGTTTCCATTATTCCACCATTATGGGATATATTTATGTGGATTGTGGCATTTCATTCTGAAACATAAGTGATAGTCAAATAAAAGTCGTGATGAGTAAATAATTTTAGAATAATTAATTATAAAAAATATCAAAAAATGTGGTTCCAAATAAACTTGTCTAAATGAATACATGTATATCTAAACTGTAGGAAAAATGTGTGGCGGCTATTTATAGTGATGAACAATATTAGATACAAATGGCCATCATGAGTATCACTTGCAGCTTGATCTGCCTCTTCTATAGACACATGAGTAAAGCATCTTATCCAGCCTTGTATTTGGCATGTCCCACTAGAAGGAGGCCCTGGGGTCAGATTCAGAACACTGGAAATTTTAAATCTCACGGTTGTCCTTAAAAAACTCTTGGTTCCTTTGGGGTTGTTGAAATTTAGAACAAGGACTTGGCCACTTCGCTTCTCCCTGCAGAAGATAGCAGATGAACAGGAAGAAGAGTTGTATTGTTTAAAGAAAAAAATTAATAGAAAACAATGAAACCACTGACCTTAGAAATTATCATTTTATTTTTCTAGGCGAGTCCTTACCATCTAAGCGTGACTATCAAGGTTGTACATTTCTCTACATTTTCATTTCATGTATTAATCACACAGTTTCCGTTGGACACAGTAATGTGTTGTTTAGAGTGCCTCTTTAATAGACCTTTGTACTCATCAGTACGTGTTTGTACAAAACTCACTTTTCATTCAAATATTTACATTAGAAAATGTGCTTAAGCCCCGCCCACTGAAACTGCTTTATTTCTCTGGATATACAATGTTGTTTCCCATAGCCACGCCTTTTCTGCTGTGATTGGTCAATGTTTGTCACCAAGTGTCATCAATCCAGGTAGTCTCCACCTCCGACGGGGCTTGTTGTATAAGCAAAGTAGGGCGTGATTACAGCTGGCTGGAGGAGGAATTAAACTCATTATTACATCATAACGGACTCTGCTCTCGTAACCTCTCGTTCACCCGGGATTTCAGACGGGGGGAAACTGCATCTTGGAGAGGAAGACGTCAACATTTGAAATATATCAGATAGACAGAAATCTGGAGTTTGGCATTAGTTGCCAGTTAGTTAAAGACTTTTTTGTCTGCTTATTTGATACATCTTACCCTGAATAAGATCTGAGCAATGGTTATCGTTTGTATTTCTTCCTTCATGAAGACCATTTCCTCATATTTGGTTGATATTTTAGACTTACAGCTGATGTAGATAAATGCAGTTACTGTTCTTCAGTAGAGTGCAGTAGCAGGGAAAAGCACTTGTCACACCTAATGAAGAAGGGAAGGTTGGCTTGCTATTGCTGCAGCCATTTATGAGAGCCGTGGACTTGGCGGCGGGTCTAACCTGTTAATACGGCTGCTGAAATAAAAATTGATGAACAAGCACAGCTCATGCTGGCACCCATTGTTCCCGTTTGGTTTTATAATGCTTGCTTCGATGGAGTAGAACTTTGAGAATTGTATTTTTTCAGGACAAAGGTCAATTACACAAGCTTTCCGCGGATGTGTTTACTCTCTGTCAGCACACATTCCCTGTTGGCCTTCAGGAGAGTGCACGCACACTTGAAAACATCAAAGTGTTATGCATCTAAAGCTCACTTGAATATTATTTATTGATGAGTATTAATGAGGACATATATTTAGTGTAAGTAATTCATGCATGCAAATTTGCTGAGGCTTTATTTACACAAGTTTATGTAAAATATTCATTATATTTACTCTCTTTTTGATTGTGGGGTGGCCTTAATCTTGAGTTTTGACTTCCAAGTGAATAGTGGTAAATGCTGCAGCCTCTTAGCAAGTGAAGTGCGTTTGTTTCTAGCATTTCTGTGTAGTCTCAGATTTTGTTCTCAAAAAAAGGTAGAGGTTAATAAAATGACTCTAGGGCCTGAGCGTGTGGTGCTGTTTCACATCAATTTCGTCACAGGCTTAAAACCTGTGGCGATCTCAGGAACTGTTAAAGTGATAGTTCACCCAAAATTCAAACTTCACTCAATTTCTACTCACCCTCATGTTGACTAAGGGTTGGAATTATTTTCAGAGTAATCTGTGACTTTTTAGAGTTAAAGGCAAAAATGTATGTTCATTTTAACAAAGCGACTGGTCTTCGTCCACCATTTTCCTCTAAAATGACAAACTTAAATACATCAAAGCACATCCATAGTGCTTTCATGTAATGTCCATCTTGTATTGAAGCCTTGAAAGGATAAATATTTCCAAATTTTAAACTTATTTTTAGGTTTGTAGTGTTTGTATTCCTGTATTCTTCTGCTACAAATGAGTTTAAAATATAGAGTTGTTTTAGTTTCTCTTGAACAATTACTCTCACCAAGGTTTTAGTACCAGTAGACATTACAGACGAGCATATGTTTTTAAGTGCTTCATTTTGGAAGAAGATGAGGACAACTGAGCGTCATTCACTTAATTCAAATGGATATGCATTTGTTTCTCAATGACTTGTTGCTTCCAAATTCCTGACTTACAGATACTTTAAGATCCACAACGATTTATCACACCATCACTAGGAATAAGTTCTGTCTTGGAAGTTCAGTCCAATCAACCTTCTACACCTGTTCAGTCTAGGGTGTCTATCACTGTGTGGCATGGATGTTTCTTAGCAGAGAATGAGGCTCTCCAAAATAGTGATGGTCCGATGAAACTTCATGAAGCAGTCTCTATTTTCAGAGCTGCACTATTTTCCTTTGTTTTGAACAACTGTTTTAATAAAACATCACATCATTTTTAAACTGATGGTGCCACCTACTGACCTCTAAACAACATGAAACTGCTTCATGAAGCTTTATCAGCACATCACTACCTCAAAGATTAGTGAAGACTGAAGAGAGGGGAATATACCCTTGATTGACATGTACAGCTTTAGATGCAGTAGTGGGTTGTGAAGTACCAACCCTGCACATGCACATATTACCGCCCCTTTTTCTGGAAATAAACTGCAGACAACCCGGAGCAGAAAAACATTGAGGAATGACTTTTTCTGGTTATGCTCTGTCGACAAATGATTTGTTTCTAATGCTGGTTAACTCCTTCAAGCATTTGCTGAATGTTGTTACTTCCGTCTTTTGTTGCTATAATGGCTAAGAAGTTTATGAGAGACCCCAACTTTTGCAAATAGTACATTATCACTGTACAGTCTGATATATTCTGTTTGAAGAAGTGCACTTAATCTAAATGTAACTTTAATGAATGTAGGTTTAGCTACGGATTTTTTGGGAACTTGTTTTTTTACAAAAGGATATCCATGTTGATCTATGGTTTGCTTGGTATGATAATATAAAAGGTGAGAGTGTAAATCACCAGAGTGAAAACCAGGAACACAGCTGAGCTCTCAGGGGCCTTGGAGCATTGCAGAAAGGATGTAGTGTAATGTTGACTGCATCATTAACTTAACTGCTCGCACAGTCGGACAACCTGCATGAGGTCCATTATGGACTGCATTTCAGGTGGGTCACGTGCTGTCTCTGAAAAGTTCCTCATTAATACACTGTAAAAGGAAAACATTCATGTAGTCATTGGATTTTGTCTTTTGTTTAAAGGGAGAGGACTGCACACACAACTCTGATGTGAAGAACTTACAGGACAGCTGGTGTGCACAGACTTTCAGGCAGGAGGGCGGCATGCTGTCTGGGCCTCAAGCCTTCCTGGTTTTAAGTCTTTGAAAAACCGTCTGCGTAACTTCACAAACTGTGAGCAATTGAGGGGGAGTGAATAGTGATGCATGAGGGGTGATGAAGTGTGCAGTTGAATGTGTGATAATTTGGAAGGTGTGCATCGGTCTTTCGCCAGTACGGTCCAACAGGAACTCTTCTGAAGGCATTGTTGCATTTATTTCCTTCCCTCTATCGCTGTTAATGCATGTTATTATTGTCATCATCATTAATCAATGTTTTATGGGATTAAAATGTTGATGACAGATTCAAATGAATTGTTTCAAGTGGTTGAGAGAAAAGAAACAAGACAGTTAAGGGGAAATAAAGACATACAAGTATAAATGTTAAAGTATATGTTTTAGTTTTTTTAAATGAATGATTCATAACTGATGATCTATTCATAACAATTTGAATTAATATAAAGAGAAATTGATTTGAATTCCAAGCTGAAAAAACAGCTGTTGGCTCAAAGCAAGAAGACGGTCTATTGTCCGGAAGAATCAGACAGCGGAGACAAATGTTTGAGTGTTGTATTGAATGGGAACAAAACACATACACTAGACTCCGTTAAAATCATGTTTGGTTCAGTGATCTGCACAAAGGGGCGCATAGATTCACCCCACCGTTGATAGAAAATCGATCGGAAGTAAAAAGGAGATCACACCAGAGATCAGATAAGGTGGGAATGCAGGAATAGTCTGGAATCATTAGGTCTGTATTTGGCAAGTGGAACATTCAGACTAGCTCATGCTGGTTTCAGACTTTTAGTGACATTTTTCACATTGTGACGTGCTAATCCTGCAATCTATCCACAAAGACAACGATTTGAGAAATAACCCTGTCAATCTGGGCCTTACATGAATACTGAAACGATTTGAACAAGAATTGTTTCTTTATGCTTTTGCTTCTGTGCCTCGTAATCATTGTTATTCCAGCCTAATCTGACCACACACAGACCGCCATGTTTTAGGTCCCACAACACACCACTGTCAACATTGGGCTTGTTTTTCTGTTTACAATAAATGCAGTCATAATGATTTAGTGCACGATTTTTTAAATAAATGTATGCACCAAAGTCCCAGAGATGATTTATTTCCTTTCAAAAAGCTATCTTTAGGGAAAAGCATCTGTATGACGCTGTGTGTGTTTGAAAGCATTTCGTTTCATAGAGAGAGAGACAGAGAGAGAGAGACAGAGAGAGAGAGAGAGAGACGGAGAGAGAGAGACAGAGAGAGAGAGAGAGTTCTGCTGACCTTGGCATAGTCAATATTTCATGTTGTTGGTGTCTCATCCATTTCCTCTCCTTCATCTTGTCCTCTGCCCATTAAGTCCTCTGCACGCCTGAGACTGTACAGTAAACGGCATATAAAATTCTTACAAGCTTGGGGAATTTCTCACATGTTTTTGAATTGGCAGCAATGTGGACTTTTAAACAAATACATTCATATTAAAAATTCAAGAAAAAACAACAGCAATTATCATCTGAAGATATTTTATACATACATATATATATATATATATATATATATATATATATATATATATATGTACATATATATAAAACCGATGGACAGTGAGTAAAGCACTTTGTGTGACTTTCAGATGTTTGTTGAGAGAAGACTAGATTAGATCATTAAAAAGCAAATGGGAAGTCTTTGACTACTGTTGTCACATTGACTTGTGCTGGCTCAGGCATTTTGGATGGCAGATTTTTACATCTTCAGACTTGTTATTTTACTCCTCACTTCAAAGTCATCTCGTAAAGAAGGTTGTTCAAGAAAAAAAAGGTTGCAGGAAACATTAATTGAATGGATAATAAACATTTACTAGACTTTATTTTATATAGTCTATCTTTATTTTTCAATTCTATTTGTATTGTTGTTAATAATGCTGGGTTTAAAAGCAACAAAAAAAAACATTTGACCTTTCTTTTTAAAAACATGAAATTAAACATCATCCTCTAAAACAGAGAGCTCGAGATTTAGTATAGTTTTCTTTTTTAAATAGACTGGATTTTGGCAGAGTAGGAAGTGAGTGGTGCAGCACTCAGGACAGATGATGGTCTGTTAGTGGCAACAATTTGGCAAGTGGATGATCATTCAATGTGGTATCTGGGACATGCATGCAGGCTAGTGGAGGCAACATCTGGGCCACATCAATTTGGGTATCAGGGGATGTTTGGGCTGTGCAGATTGACAGATAATAACTATTGAATGCTGGCACTAAGAGCAGTCACTACCCAAATACTGAGTGCTATAAACACAAATTACATACCATTTGTACTACGGCAAATATATTCACAATCAACTGCATGAGAAATAAAACAAAGGTTTTTTTTAATTTTAAATAATTTTCTCTGTGGGTCAAACCTGAATTCTCAACATTCCACAGATGGAATTTGTAATGTGGTAAATATTGTAACTAACCATTAAAAAGGGCGGCTATTTTAAGCTGTATTCTTCACACAGTACCTTATCATCTGGAAAGCTCTTTACATCCACCATGAAGCTATTCCCCTTTTCCTTTTGCCAGGTATTCTATTACTTTTCGTAGAACAGGTTTAAGGTATAATTATAAGATTAGAATTATCAATGTCAGTTAATGAAAAAAATCATTGAAAAAAAGATCACACTGATAAAATTGAGGAAAAAGATTAAGAAACAACTTTTTACCTTTATGTATGAAACATTTGACCCTATACAAAGTTCTGTTTAACCTTTTTTTACTGGTCAAAATAGATTAATAAAATAGGTTAATAAAATATACATTGTTTATTGCATTCAATTAAATTCACAGTATTTTTCCCTGATAATACTTAGTTAGTGGGAATATATTCTCCCGCAGGGTGATTCCCCTATTTTAACAGTTCCTGCGTGAGGAACCATACAAGAGAAATTGAAATTTGAATGAGCCACACAACCCCTGAATGACCATTATGAACCTATCATCATATCTACAGTCACATATTGAATAAACTGAACTGCCTGCCACCTGATGTTAGCTGGATGAGATGATATGATAATGCACACACTTGGGGGTCAAAATGCTAGGAGCATATTGTGTATCCTCTCAAGAGGGTTGTGAACTCTTAGCACAAAAATAGATTTGAGGATATACTGATGTAGGTCAGATATATTTGATTGAGTTGTTTTTTGTCAAAATGTAGTAAAAATGGCGGAACTTGACGGAGGACCTTGGGCCTGAAGGCACTGTCTTACTGAAGAAGGATGCCTTATATAGCCAAATTTAATTACAGGACTCCAGACAAGGTATTTGGATGTGTCTTTGGACAAAGATGAAGAAATGGACAACTGAGTTTAGGACGCTACGTTAAAATGAATATACATTGTTGCCTATAACTCTAAAGGAACGGATTACTTTAAAAATAATTCCAACCTTCAGTCCTAGGGTGAGTAGAAAATGAGTGATGTTGGAATTTTGGTTGAACCATCACTTTAAGAAAAGTGTTTTCCTATGATTCCTAATGTCAATAACAAGGTTTTTAAGGGTTTGGTACACTAGAGTAGTTTTATTGGAACCGTTCCTTTATATAATTTTAGTTGAAATTACTTGAATTACTCCAGGTTGTAGATCAGTAGGATTCTTCTAACATTGTTTTCCTTAACTGACCAGAACATTACTTGATATTTCTCCTCTAGACCTTAAGGACATTATTTCATTATTTAAATCTCACCTTTAAGTTTCAATATTTCTGTTTTTAACAACTATGATTAAAACCCTTCTGCTTTGTTTACATTATACGTTTACAAACGTATACTTTGCTATTATAATCAAACATTTTCAGCTGCTTTCAATTTTCAAAACAATTACACATTGTATTATGGAATCAATTGTTTAAGTTAAAGCAATCATGTAGAACAACTTTGTTACATTACCGTGAATGAAACCAATTAACTTATATCTATGGAAGTATAAATGACTGATCAAACACTTTGGGCTGGAGGCTCATGTGTTTATCCAATGTCACATTGAAAAAATAACGTGAGGACGTCCCACGTACTCCTATTCTGGCATTCATTACCCTGCTGAATGTTTTTGATGTTTTTGGCTTAAAGAAGGAAAATAAATCATTCATATTTGCGTCCTCATGGAAGTCTTCTGTTCTTAACATTTCAGACTGAATCTGCGGAGGCTCGTCTCTTCCTCTTCCAGCTCAAAGCAGAAATGTTTTTTTTTTCTTTGTTCCTGTATGGTAAGGAAATCTTTCATGACTCTATCAGCATGAGTAAATGTGTTCCTCTGGGAAAAACACTTGCGCTTCATGTGCTACTTGATATAGATTTTTGGTATCCACGCGCTCAAGATGCATATATTCCCAGAACTATGAATAGGCCTGGGTCAGAAAGGCTGCTTGGAAGGCAAATCGTTGGAAAATAGTGATTAGATAGCACTAATGACTGTGCTTCTTCCCTTTGTATTTGAAACAATGCATAATATCGAGAAGTCTCTCCGAGCTGTTTTTAACTCCCCTTTAAAGATGTTACATACGTTACATGAATACTAGCAGGTTCTCAGTTGGCCATGAATGCGTGGGGTGTGCTCTCTACACAGACTGAGAGAACGATATGTTCTTCTCAAATCCATCTTTGTTGGATCCGCCCACAGTCTGAGTTGATTAAAATACAGCTTCTTTTGTAAACACCATCAACTCAGCAAATCAGAACTATTTTTTTAAATAAATATATATATACAGCTTGGCAGCAATGCCCTGCTCGATTGTAAGGCCGTTTTCCAAATTAATAATATCCCAAGTTTCATCAACAGGGATATTTGACAAAGCCACATTGATTGTGTACAGTATTACCCTACGTACTCAATCGGCATTTATAGCATAAGCCACTTCTTTCATTTTACAATTGTGTAATTAATACAAGAAAAATCAAATGTAGTTTCAATGTTTATCTGTACATTAGCCTGCAGGTCACCGATCTGCATTCGTTGCATATATTCTAGAGTTTAATATACACTTTATTAAAAGGATGCATACCCATCAGCAAATAAGACTGATAACTTTATTGATTCTATAACATGTATAAGATTGTAGTTAATTTGTCATTACTCCAACTCATTCGAATCGACAATTAGAAAATTTCAAATGAAGGGATCCCTAAATGACACGATATTCTCATTAACTTGAATGAGTAAACAAAAGGCTCACATTGTTTAGCTTTCCACCCAAGTAGACGGGAGCGCAAAGACATGGGCAATACAATTCCCCCTTCCACCACTTAAATAAGAAAAACACACTTCCTTCAAGCAGCAACAAGGCAGATCATAAATTGTTCACAGAGAACTCTCATTCTGAAAATACTGGCTGCAGAAATTGGAATATATTTTATGGAGCTCGATGTAAGTAAGTGAAGTGTAGAAGTCAATTAAGTCCACAAACAATGCTATAGGGAATTGTGTTGACTTATTGTTAGTTCATTCTGAACACTAATAACCAAATGCTTTTATGTATGCATCGTAATAAACGTCATCTATCTGAAAACTAATAACCAAATGCTTTTATGTATGCATCGTAATAAACGTCATCTATGTCACAAACATAAAAGGATGACCAGTGCCATCCTTGTTATGCACTAACAAGTTTGAATTTCAGTTCCTAAACATATTCCAGTTTGAAATCTCATTAGTGTTGTGGCAATTAAATTGCTGCGATGGTACCCCAAGTCCATTTTTATTAATGTATTTTTATTTGATTTTTGCTGCAGGGCTTGTTCCTTTTAAAGTTCAAATTGATTGTAAATGTAAGATTCTGCGGTTTTGTGATCAGCAATCATTGTCTGTCTATGAGCAAATAACACAAACACTAGCACTAACTGTATTATATATTTAAATGTATTTTTGATAAAGCATTTCAGAAAATGGAAGCCCAACGACAGGAAAGAGTAACACAATATTTTGGATTATATATTGGATTTCAATTTAGATTCAGGATTGATTGCTTCTAACCGCACAGCAATTGTCCAACTTTCTTTCAAATTAACTATGCTGGTTTTGGTATTGATTTTATTGTATATCTGTATAGTCCTTTTAGCAATTTGAAAGAATCTTTTGCTGAAAAAGTGACAGCATCCGTTGTTTGATGCATGATGCCATGATGAATTTAAAAGACCACTAGATGCATCATGATGCAGCATCAGCTGTGTGATGCTGTATCCATCACTAGTTTTAGTTGTGGATGGTAACCACTTAAACTACAACTTGTACTTGAACCAAAGATGGTGACACATTTAAATGAGGCATCAAAACCCATAACTACAAATAACCATATGCTTAAGAAACTTTGCATATTTTCTAGAAAAGACTAATAAAATGACAAAACCAGCAGGAGCAAATTTCAATAGGCATTATCCTTGGACAAGCAGATTCAAATAAAAAACAGGTAATGTCTATTCAATCCCAAAAGATCCAAACAGAAACAAAAACTATAGAGTGATTAAGCTTCTCTGTGATCTGCCACAATGTTGTGAAGGGTCAAGCATATAACTACAATGGGCACAATAAAACCCAGAGATGGAGAGAAAAACAGGAAAGGAAAACTATGCCTATATAACGCCGGAGAAAACTTTTGATGAGTATTAAAAGAATGCTCTTGAGGAAATATTAAACTCATTAAACTGAATGTGTTACACAGGAATATTGCTAATCAGATCTCTGGTGGTCGACCATCTTAAGGGTAATGGAGCTTATCAAAGACAACGATGACATGTTTCCAGAGGGTTTTTTTTTTCCTGTAAAAAACTATAGATGTGTGTGGTCTGATGAAAGGGGGCCTACATTGCTGCTACCGGTCTGCATTTACCAGTATCGAGGTGACAGTAGGAATGATGTATCGCCACAGAAGCTTTTCAGGCAGCTTGTGAGTCTTTGAAGACTTATAAAGTGCTGACTTTGGCACAAAAAAACTGTACTTGAAAATGTGATTTATACTCTCGAGGAAGGAAACTGTAGCAGTGATTGTTCCTGCTTTTTCTTTGTTGAGGTGAGAAGTAGGTATTGAAAAATAAGAAAAATAAAAATTTGAAATTTCATTGAATAGCAAAAAGTAGATTTTTCTTCAACAGATGTTGCAAGTTCCACTTCAATGCAAATGAGCCACATGTCAAAAACAATTGTTCATTAAGCAACAGATTCATTTGCATTGTTTTTGACGGTGGATTAATTAGTCAAAAGCAGTGCAGAAAGAAACGTTTTACTGAAAAAACTAAAATAGTTTGAGTCATTGTCAACAACCCAATTAGTTGATTTCTCTCTCTGTATATATATTTACACATGTTCACAATATACATGTATATATATATATATATATATGAACAACACATTCCAAATCTTCCCACCATTTTCCTACACCCGAGTATGCCTCACATTTCCTGCTACCCAGCCTACATGGGCTCATGCTATCACGCTTGCATTTGGTTTCCTCTCTCGCCTCCTTTCACGACACATCATTATCACTTTATAACCTCAACTCCAGCAGGAGCTCAACATAAATTGCCAGCTCACAGATTCCTTGTGTGAACTGACAATCAGTTGCATCAAACCCGAGGCTGAGGAGATGGTAAAGGTTGACGTGTGCAGATTTACATGTAAATTGACACGGAAGGTACCGGAAATGTGTGGCATGAGGGAGACACGGATACTTGGTCTGTCACGAGAGTGGTAGAAAAAAGCCAAAGGCCATCTAAAGCAAATATCAACCCTTATTATTCTCATTTATCAAAAACTTATCCTCCACCATTAAAATGTAACTGTGTTCAAAGTTTTTTTTTTACTATAATAGAGTACTTTAATTGTTCCTATCTGTTCAGTCATTATACAAGGTTTTTTTTTTTAAATCTTCAAAACTCAATCATTTTTCTATTTTTGGAATCTATAAACGTGACAATTTGATTTGAGTTAGATGGCGATATACTTGATTAAAAAAAAATTTTTTTTTTACTTAATGCCATCTAATTGTATTATGAAAATTATTCTGCCCTTCAAAAACAATATAAAAATACGCGTTTCTTGTCTCACAGATTATAGAGTGCATTCAGAAAGTCTTTTCATCACTGATGATTATTATATAGTGACAACATCAGAACAAAGGACTGAAATAATTGCTCGAACACATGCCAGGTGCCGTTCCCCCCCGTCCCCCACTTCTCCTGACAATGCATCTGTAATTGTTGTTTACAATGATTCAGTTAATATGACAGGGGAAATATATTTTCATGTTTCAACATTTCTTAGCATAAAAAACAATTGTCTGCCAATCGATCTATTTGGCATTGTTTCTGCCATAGGTAAGTAGAACCTGAAATACACAAATTAAGACAGCTTGTACGACAATGGACGCTGTATTCAAGGGGTTACTCTGAAAACAATTGCCATGACTATGGAGTAAAACTACATACTAGGGATCGATTGATGAGGCTCCATGATCACACAGCTGATGCTGAATCATGATACAGTGTCTTCAATTCAAATGTCCACTAGATGACACTTTCTGCGTTATAACATTAGGCTTTGATCTACTAGCTAAAACAATGGTTCTTAACCTTGTTGGAGGTACCGAACCCCACCAGTTTCATATGCGCATTCACCGAACCCCTCTTTAGTGAAAAATAAAATATGATTTTTTTTTAAATTCAAGACATAGATATGTTTATGATATGTTTCTGTATTCCCCGTCTCCATGCAGCTTCAAGAAGTGTTCCTTTAGTTTTGCCGGTGTGAGACTAGAGTTGCTCAAATTGGCGTTGCAAATCATGCAGATAGTACACTCACTCCCATCACATTCCGTAAACATGTGAATCCATGTTGTACATATTCGTCTGACCACTTTCTTCTTTTTCCCAACATAGTTAATATGGATTAAAGTATTAACAAAGAAATCACACCACGTACTACCACGACAGTTGCACTTTGACTACTGAGCCACTAAATTCACTGCAGCACTGATTGGCCAAACAGTGTAGCATGATCATCTGCAGCCAGTGATGGCCAAGCGGGGTGTGTCATCACAAATTTATACGATAATTCGGGTGTGTCCGGACCTCCGCCGCGGAGGCTCTGCCGAACCCCTGAGACCGACTCACTGAACCCCTAGTGTTCGATCGAACCCAGGTTAAGAACCACTGAGCTAAAAAAAAAAAGCTGGCATCATTTTAAAACCGAGAGTTCCATCCCTTTCAAAATGAAGACACTGCATCATGATTCAGCATCAAACGACTGATGCTGTATCATGAGGCCTAAACAACCCATCACTACCACATACAATCAAAATGAGTAAAGTATTTTACCCTTTTGTTCTTGGCAATATAAAGGAGACCCCCGGAGGGATCAATAAAGTTTCATCTATCTATCTATCTATAAAGTCATTGAAGCACAAGTACGCTACAGCTCAAGTTAGATCTTCTCTGTCTAGTGGCTTTTCCTTCTTGGAATTGTCTCCAGGGGTTATATTGCCTTTCAATGTCCAAGCCTGTGAGATACTGTTTCTATGATTATGTATTAGTTTAGAACCTAACATGTCTTAGCCGACATTTCTGTCACGACGAAGTGTATTATTTCAAACATAAATTCATAAACTTTCATAAATAAAATTTGGAACAATCAGCATTAATAAATGAAATAAATCTACTTTTTGGTGGACAAACAGGCTTACACTTCTATATACTTTCTGTCAAAGTCATACTTGTGTACAAAGGATAAGCAATCCATTGGTCACTTATTGGTGGAGGGGACTAAAAAAAATGTAATACCTTGGACACGAGACAAATTCACTAGCAAAACCTGCTGACATATATCTATCGCTATCTGCAAAATGATAACAGTATATGAATTATACAAATAAAATAGACAGAATTTGATAAAATATTGCTAACCTTTTATTGTAAATTCAGTTAATATGTAACTTCAGCCTAAAATTTCCACCAGGAGGGGATGAAGCTAAGTGCGTGGTCACACCTAAACTAGTGATCAGTAAAACAATTCAATGGTTTGCATTGGGGATTAAACAGTATTTAAAATGTTGCCATATCTGAGTTAAAAGATGTTGACAATAATAGTTCAGCATGTGACACTATCAAACAATCATTTTCTTTAAAACTCCATTAAAGCAAGTCTCACCAGCCAGGCGTGTTGAGAGGTTTATTGTTTTCTTGGTGACTGAACTTTTCCACTTGACGTATGTGAGATATAGACAGAAGGTCACTCACTCTTCAGTAGTACAACATGCAAAAACAACTTTAATGAAACGTGAGGGCTGTTCCAGGCAGTCTAACTTCTCAGGATCCATTGCTCTGTGTCTCATTTCCCACAGTATTGATGTTTTTAAGTGAGCCCTGAAAGTGCCTTGTGGGAGTGTATACTATATAGATTACTTTCAAGGTAGGACACAGCTGAGTGGCATAGCTCAACAATAAGCACCTTGGTTCACTAATCATGGATATTTGTCGGTGGGGGAAAAGTTACCTAAAACCTTGTTGGGAATAAAGAAGTTAATTATTTGTTGATAACATATTTAATATACTTTACTTATCATTTAGTTGAACAAAATATTTTGTATTTCCTTTTCATATAACAATAAACTTAAGATTAAGTTCTCTCTAAAGCCTCTAAATATAATTTTTTTCTGTTTTAGCTGTCACCGAAAGATGTACTTTTTTGGGTAAAATATATTTGCCATTTCTGTTTGCTTCTAATAAAATGGTTGTGGTTAGTGATGGGTTGATGAGGCCTCAATATTAAATCTTGCATACAGGTGAAAGGTATTTAGCATCTTGTGCGGACATACAGTATCTAGCTCACTTATGTTGCAACTTCTGTAGCATGATGTTGAGTTGGATTAAAATCTGTGACATTGTCAGGCAACAACAAACCCGAGTAGCAAAGCATAGTGTGGAGCCAGAGCTGCCAGGAGACTAAGCTGCAATGATAGGGTTTGTAACCAATGTCTGGTGTTGTCCCAAAATAAACATTTTATATCCGTCATGTCCTCAGGGATGTGTACAATTTCAGTGAGGTATTTCTGCCTGAAACGAGGCAATAATGAGCAGGTTGGTTTGAGGTGATTTATTTTCATAAACATAACTTCATAAACATAAATCCTGCCTCACACCAGGAGACTCAATCATATCATACGGTTGATCACGTCCCTAACACTAACTATCTGTGTCAAACAAGATATTTTTGATTTATTCTTGTTTTGTTTTGGTATTGTTCTTGTCGTACTGCTTTTTCGGTATCACTATCAATTGAAAAATGTGATTTGTATTGTTTCAGAAGTCAAGTGTCCTCAAGTATAAAGAAGGCAAACTAGGTCAATATTTACAGTAAAGTTTGTTGCTTAGAGTTAATAGTAAGTGGAAAATCAAACGAAATCTTCATTGATGGAGGCAAGATTTTGAACAGGAGAAAGTAACTGACTAAGAGACAATTGGCTACCAGAATTGTGATTGTTTTCTGTAAATGGAAAAATGGAAGGATCAATAGTGTTACTCTGCAGCAGCACCATGGTGATAGAGATTGGAAAGAAAAGTGAGGATGGATTGGTGGGTGGGCACACTCACTGGAAATGTGAAACCGAGTGATTTAGAAGTGGTTTGTTATTACTCTGTGTTTACTTCACTCTTTTATGTGTAGGTTTGTCTTTCTTCTTGTATAAGTTACCTGGGACTTTGAAACAGAAATTGAGCTAAATAATGGTTTTGCATGACAAAGTAATTGAACCTCCCATGTTTAGATCAACTGTAAAATGTGTTTACCTTCAATTGACCCTTCTTTTTTTGCCTAATACTGTTTACTGTACTCAACTATACTTTAGTACTCTATATTTTCAAGTGTGGTGTGGTTAGTTTGACCAGCTGTCAGGTTGACTACCAGTCGTTTTTTGCCTTCAGTAGCCTTTGTATAGGTCGCTGTCACTTATCATGCGATGCTGCTGCCAAATAGTTGCATATTCCGTCTTTGCGCCAGATAAATCGTCCTTGAGTAAGAATGGAGTTGACACTCACCAAGATGTGTTTGAGAATTGCTGGGGCAGCACACTGAGGGAAAGCTGGATGTTGCCAATACCAGAGCTGTAAATTGGTTAAAGAGGGCAGTACTCTATATGCAGCTCAATTGTAAAGCTCAACTTACTGTACTCCATATTCCATAGCACATAATATGCAATTTTCCATATATCCACCCCATCTTGGTTGAAGACATACTACACCCTTCAGTCCTTCCGCTCTAACCACCCATTGAGAAGCTCACATTATTAATTTCACTGCAATTGTGATGCCAGTGGGGGAATAGAGCAGGTCGTAAATGTGCCAAAGATAAGTTTTTTTTTTGGGCAGTTTTGCCATTTCGGGCAGTATTACAGAGGTTTGTGACTATTCTTTGACTTGGAAAACGTTAACTGGCTATCACACCTCATGATTCTTTGACATGTGGGTACCAAGAGCCAAACAGGCCTTTCCATATGAAACCAGGCATCCTGATTCTTGTCCATTCTTGTTCTCTGAACCCCAATATAATTGTTTTACTGTTGGAAGGCTGAAAGTCTTTGGGCCAAAATAATGTTAAATAATTAAATAATTATTCAGCAGGTAGTAAATTATTCTGTTAGGAAAGAAAAACGGTGAAAAGAAAACAACTACCAAATTATTCTTTATATCCTTCTACAGTAACTTATCACACGGACTTCTTTTAAGAAGAATAAATGAGTAAAAGGACACAGACATGTGGATGTAGAGTTAAGAAGAAAAAAAAACGGCTGTATTGTGGTACTAATCGGAAACTGCCTGGATAAGTCAAATGAAGTTCTCTGTCTTTCCCATGATATTTGCTTAAGAAAAGCAATGAAATCATCAATGGAAACTATAACATCATTATATCAACATTTTCTGAATTGCTCTAACATGTATGATTATGTTTAAGGCTACAGCATAGAGTCACCATTATTGGTATTCATGCAACCTTTTAACCAGCAGAAACATGCACATTTATTTCCAAGATTATAAATCATAAGCCTAATGTTGCAAACTTTTTTTTTGGTGTGTAAATTTTATGTTTTTTGTGTGTTGTAAATCATTGGAATAGTTTGATATTTCACAACGCAATGAACTGCAATTAAATAAATATTCTGCTCGCATTAGGGGGCAAACAGTTATAATATAATATATATATATAATATATAATTATACATTTGATTAAAAAAATCGAAGATAATCAGAGAAAAGAATAGTAGTAGTGTTTGATTCATATTAAGGAGAAATAATTATCATTATCACATCCAGAATTGAAAAAAATATATATTTTGTTCAAAAAGCTGAAAAATGAAAAATGGAATTTCAAATGAATATAGGGTTAATAATAGGCCATACAGGAAATGCCTTATGTCATATATATCTTTTGGTCATTATTAGGCCATAGATCCCTGGTCCCTCAGCTTTTGGTACGCAGAAAGGTATATTATGGACATTGCTTCAACCGACCAACTTCCAGATAAAAACAGCTCAAATAAAATGGCAGGAACATTAGATGCATGAACAATACAACGCAGACTAGTTTCTCTGCAACACTATAGTCCAGATAAAGTTTGTGTTTTACTTGTTTATAACCTTTTTTTTTTCTTTTTTTTCTTATTAAAAATGAACAAAACAAGCGCCTTAATGACTTTGGAGAAATTGTGTTTCCCCAATAAAACATATTTCAGACAGCAATAATCACAACAAATAATACCAAAACTGTGAGAAATAGATGTGATTTATGGAGTTATTCCACTTTTAAAACCTGACACAATCAATGATATTTAGAAATAAACTATTTTAATTCATTTTAACTCGAACATATTTTCAAATCATTCAACAACCGTATCTAACTGTGAAGGAGCATCTGGGAATGGCCATGAAAATTAGCTCACTGGTCTTTAAAATGATGTCTGCTCCCATTTATGATGGCGCTAATGAGCTAACCCCTCAACACTTTGTGAATTTGATCATGTTTACCTCATTAGAATCAGGACAGGTGGGGAAAGTGTTGTGATCTGAACATTAATGAGCTTGCCAAACTGAGAGCAACTAATTATAATGACACATTCGGGAACTCATTTCATAAAGGTGTCAGCAGTTACAGACTCCTGGCCATTTGTGCCTTAGTGGTGTAATACATCTGAATGAGGGCGAAGAACATTACAGAATGTATGTCCAATGTGGTCTTAAGATTGACAGTGAGATTGAGCATTCTACAATGAAGAAGGACAAATGTATTATCTTCCTCCAGAAGCTAATGTTCATTTACTTATACTTTGAACATTAACCATCAGGGGTCGCAAGTCAGCCTTGTCTCCCTTAATCTATAATGGGCATCCTCCTCTCTTGACTAATGCAAGAAATTCATTCTGAATACTTTTTTCTTAATTATATTATTTTCATCAGAAAAGACCTTCTTGGATCCAGTAGCTTTGAAAGAAAACAAAACATATACAATTGATTAAACTCAAGAGATGTCACAACCTAAAAAATCAAAAGCTCAATTTAAATCTCTTAAGCTTTGTAACAAATTCAGGCCAATCGCTTCGCCATGCTTGATGAACCTCCTTTGTACATTGTAATGTCGTAGCAACATTTACCTGTATGTCTTGCTTATTCAGTTTGTTTGAAATGCAGGTTCTTAATTATTGAATAGGTTTGCGTTTTGAGCCCGCAGAGTGTTGCACAAATGCTGAAGAGATGTATGGGTTGCACACAATAACAAGTGGCCTAGTAAAGATAGATAGCCAAACAAGCAGGGGAAACAAGGGTCCCACCTTTTACTGGGCATGTTAAAAGTTTACTAAGGAGACTAAACACATTATGTAGATGGCAGTGAAAGTCAAATGGAATAGGAAATAAAAAAGTTGAAATTCAAAAATAGTTTCTTAATCGTTTCTTTATTTTGAAAAGTAAAAAAGCTACTTCAAACCTTTCTACACTGCAATATAAATTAAGTCAAGTTATCAATTCATGCAGTGTTTAGTGAGATTTACAAAGACCCTAGTTGTTTTGACAAGCACTGCTCATTAGTATAATGGCCAATTTAGCTGATAAACACACATCACAAAAGTGCACAGCCAGGAATAATTTAGCATCTTGGCTGCTACAAGAGTTAAAATCCTTAATGGCAATGGATGTTGCCAAATGGATCACAAAGAAAAACTGTTCATCTGACGGCATTTCACAGCAGACTTGTTTACACTGGCCATCCGCACATGCAGTTGGGGAATAAAACTAGACCATAATTGAAATCAGACATTACAATTTCGAACGAAATAAATTCTAAAAGATGAGTGTTGAAAGTCAGGTTTTGGGCAACATACTTCAGACGGTTGGTTTGTGACTGAAGGGTTGATGGTTTTACAGCGGCAGTATGTGTCCTTGAGCAAAGCACCTGACTATGATGGTTGAGCTGTCGTAGCCTACTCCAGTGCGTGGGAATGGATGACTTAGTACAAAGTGCTTTGGCGGCTAGATAAGCAAAGAAAGGGCTATATACAGTAAGTCAGAGCAATTTAACATAGATGTGTAGCTCTCTTCACAATTAAAAAAAATAATAAAAACCTTTTTTTTTTATCAATCACTCTCAGCTCTGTCCCTTTAATTCCCTAGCTGTACATGATTAGCAATTGAAAGATAATGCCAGAGGTACAACAAGACTCATTTATACATTTTAGTAGACCTATAGAGTGTATACACACACACACAGACACACATATATATCTCATTAAATTATATTTTACATAACTTCAAAATGTTTTTCTTGTCACAATCTACTGCGTATGTAACGGAACCCAAGTGCAAGTGAGAGTCTCAAGCAAAGTGCAAAACAGAGTAAAATTTAATAACAAAGTTCAAACACAAACAAGAGTCCTAATCTCAGAACATAAATACCAGAGTCCAAAAGTCCAAAACCAAATCGTCCACCAATAAACGGAATAAACAGAAGATGGAAAAAAAACCGGAAAGGGGTTCTGAAAACAGAACAGAAAACAGGTCAAAAGCAGTCCCAAAAAACAACTTAAATACTCAGGCAAGATGCGAAGTCAGGTATTCAAAATCCAAGTACAAGGGAAGAAACACGAGAAGAGAATTTGCAGCCAATTACCGACATTGGGAAACTTTGGTCGGGCACACTGGTCTGGAGGCAGATGGTAGAAGTAGTGCATTTGATTGCTTGATCAGCTCCAGCAGTGTGCTGTCAGTCAAGGCCCAGGGGAGAGAGGAGAAAAGAGGAAGTCACCAAACAAATTAAAACATAACATCGATATATTAACCACTGAAGACACATGTGGGTTTTATACAAGGTTTTGTTTTAAAAAAAAAGGTTGATCATTTTAAAATATCTGTGTGGTTCAATTGTATTTTCAATGTAAAATAATCAATGTATTCTCCCTGATTTATTGTGGCAGGCATCAATAGCTCACATTCAGTCTTACCATTGATTGCCAGAGCAGTAATTTACTTTTGGCCAACAGTGAGCTGCTTGCCTCATTACACCCGCTTATGGCTTTTTGGCCAAAGCCAATCTTTGTTTCTGTCATCATTAAAATCTACCTGGTTATTACTGAGCAGCCAAATACACATAAAAAAACCCTGCACATGTTCCAGTTCTTATCGTTCTGATATTTCTGTAGTTAGAAATAATTGAAAAAAATGAATGAATTGTATGAAATGTTGAGGAACCTGATGATGATCACATGTTAGTGATGTTCCATAATTGAAATTATGTTTTTTTCTAATAGGTACAATAGATTTGCAGGAGGTTTTGAGTACTTCAGTTAAAAAAGTTGTTCAGGACACCAGTGTTCAGAGTACTGCACTGCCTTATTTTTGATAAATAACACATCCCGCCATGATGACAGTGTTGTTTCACTTGCTCACAACATTTTAGTAAGTTAATAAAAAAATAATAATTTACTATTTTATTTTGGAAGGCACAATCACAAAACCGTCAAATGAAGTTGAAAAAAAACCCTTTAATAACATCAAATTAATTAATGATGGAAACTGAAACTGAAAAAAATCCATTCCAAAATAACATGTTCAATTTCTTGTCCTCAGCAGCAGTACTTCATTCAGCACCAGCTAGTTCACAAGAACACCTCTTAAGTGCACAGTATCAAAAGAGTCGTAGTGCCTTTTATTTTTTCGTCGCCAATCGCCTGTTTGAATTCAAAAGCAGCACGGAGTCATGTGAGGTCTTAATCGATACCCGGCTGCGTGAGTTGCATGGGTGCCAAAATGGAAATTGATAGCCTGGAGAGTGGAGCATAGACAAACCAGGAAATAAATGATGCGGCTCATCTCTCCGGACTATCCTTCTATGTATCACTCAGAACCTGGATAAGATGTAGCTTGATATCATCAAGAAGCAAAAGGTCAAGTTTGATAGATAACAAATCCTCAGAGCCAAATAAGTGTGTCTTGTCAACCTAAACCAAGCTTTATGATTTGTAACAGGGCAACACCAAATGGAGGAATTATTGTGTTGTGTATTGTGGCTTTAAAAGCTAATACATCACCGCAGCAACGCTTTGAGCCACACTTGACATATCTCATGCTTATTTTTGCCCATTCAATACTCTTTATTTAATGTTTTTATGATGATTCACTTTGGGCCTTTGTTTCTAAATATAGCCAACCTCAGAAGACACTATGCAATATAAACCAATCATAAGCAATATAAGGTGGCTCTTGTTGTGTCTAACTATCTTTCATGAAAGCACCACTACACACACACACACACACACACACACACACACACAAACACAAAACGTACCGAATTTCCCCTCGCGGGACAAATAAGGGATTCTAAAAAAAAACGAAAAAAAAAAAACGGAGGCAACAGCATCTGGTCGGGGCATCGTAACTTAACAAAAGGCTAAAACAACATAACTGACACAAGACTGCGGTCAAGTTACACGCTGTTCGGGTTTCTCCATGGCAAATGAGTCACACTTAAATCCGTAGTGGTCTTTCCAAACTTCACGGTAAGTTAACCAGATTTCTCAAAAGAATGAAATAAACTTTCAAACTCAGAGTAGCGCTCCTGAGCTACCTGTGCCTTGTAATCCTTCATTATCACAGTCATACTTGATTGATTAAAACAAACATAGAATTCCACATAGTTTTTTCATTTGATTTGATTTAAAATTCCAAATCAAAGATACGAAAAACAATAGTTTCCCTGAGTTACAATCAAAGTCAGTCAAACAATTGTAAAATATGACAGATTTAAGGTGTTATAAATTATTAATTATCCCGAGTTAGAATCACTCACAGCCTCAAGCTACAAAAATAAGGAAATTCCTAATTAAACCATCATATTTTGACCATGTCAGCAATATGGCTTATTACACTATAGCTGGCATGAAGGTGCAAATCGACATAAAAAAAAAAAGCTTTTTCTTTTCTCTCGCCAAGGGCGTCATGGTGCTAAAATCTCACTCACTTGTCATTTTCCAAAACTTGGCAGCACTGCTGCAGTACACAGAGTGCAATGGACAGAGTGAAAAGCGATTGTGACAAACAGCTGTTTGTATAATATTCTGTGTTGATCATGGAGGTGACGAATAAACTACTGCATATAATTTTGGTTGCATAAATTCTGAATTCATGAAAAATGTTAATTTTTTTTTATTTATTTTAAAATAAATATCACTTCTGTGTTTTTTAAAAGGGCTTCCTACTTTTTTTTTGTTTCTTTAGCTCAAACGGTTTGAGACTTGCTTAACATCCGTCTACTCTGATGAAGTTGACATGAATAGCATCATCTAAGAAAGAAAAGAAAATCAGCAACAGCATTAAATCTGCTTAACAAGCACATGCAGCTCAAAAGCCAAATATGCTTTTGGGAATCACATCATTACAATTTGTAGCATTTAACTAACCCAAATCTATTAGATACTTATTACCACTCTATTTCAGTTTGACATTATTCAACAAAAGCTTCTGGGACAAGTCATTATAATAATAATAATAATCTCTATTTATATAGCGCCTTTTTAGACCAGGGTCACAAAGCGCTTTGACAGCCATTCACACATACTGATGGGAGTAGGCTGCACCACATGGCGCCGAATCTGCCCTCAGGAGCAATCAGGGTAAAGTGTCTTGCTCAGGGACACAACGACACAAGCTTGGCTGGGATTGAACCTGCAACCTTTTGGACTGCAGGCAACCACTCTACCATCTGCGCTGTTACGCCCCGTTACTTCCATTAGAGTAAAGCGAGACCCAACCTTGTGACTCCAGACACATCATCGAAGCAAGCAAATCTGAAAAACAAAATAAATAAACAACAATGAGACATCACGTATTGTATTTAAAGCCAAACATGTCGCTTCACAGTTAACCAGACAAAACACTAGGGACTTAACTGGGAATCATTGCGCATAACCCATTCTTCAATCATGTGTAAACATGTTGTTGTAAACACATGAATCTGCATTTCAAATATACATAGGTCACTTCGAACGTACACGAGGAAAAGTTATATGGTGAAGAAAGTACTTTTCTTTTGTACCTGTGGCATTGTCTTTCAAATGCTAATCATGCATAGCTAGGGAATTAAAGTGACAGAGCTGAGAGTGATTGATAAGTAAATCAAGAATATTGTTAGTCATCTGAGTGCCAGTTTTTTTTAAAGGCATGCTGTTCGCGTTATTGCAATCCTTTGCTTGCTTACACACACTTCCTGTTTTCACCTTGTGGGCTCCAGATCTAGATATTTTAAACAATCATTGAATTACTTATTTATTTGTGCGCACAAGCCTTTGTGCATTTATAACCGATCCTCTACTAAATGTTGATAAGCCACCTCATTTCCACGGAGAATTAAATATATATATAAAAAAAATGATATTTTATTTTTCACCCAGTGTCATTGAACTCGAGTTGACAGAATATGAAATTAAGAGAATCAGTTTTGTCTTCTGCTGACTTCAGTCCTTGTGACAGGTTCCATTGACGTGAAAACATTCCGAATGAGCTGAGAGCAACAAAAGAAATACCTGTCAAGATGGAAGGCACAGGGAAATCAATTAAAAACGTAGGCTGATAAGATCTGACATGTCAGCTAATACCAAAAGATTGTATCGATCCGAAGAATGAGGGATGCTGGCTTTACTATTTTCCTCCAACTGCCTGGACCATGATGCACTGCACCAGCTAGAAAGCTGGGGTTTGACACGAGTCAACCCGTAAATATCCCATTTCTTGTTTTTTTGGTTACTTTAGCCATGAAGCGCGACTATGATGTTGTTAAAGTGAAGAAACTGAGGCTCCAGACTATGATTTTAGATGTTAGATGTTTTTTTAGATTTTTTATTATATTCAGAATGTGAGTTATTTTGTTTTGGTAAACAAACCATCAATCAACACCCCATTGGCTGGTGTAATTTACACACATTATTTGAGAATTTTCTCCAGTCCAAACATATTATAAATGGAAGTGTTGCATAACCCCAACTTTTTTCCCAGCTTCTTCGATCAATGATATCTCTGTCTTATGTTATCTCTGGGTCAAGGTGACCCGGGGGCTGACGAAATGTGTTTGTAGTATCTCTTTTGTTGTCAACGTGAAAGACCTCCGCCACTGCATATGTATTTATGGACGCCAGGACAACCGGGTCACCTTGACCCTGAGATAACAGAATGGTTAAATGAACCAAAAAAAACCACACCTTTTGGTCTTCCATTAGCAGTTGTGTATAACATCTTGGCTCCTTTGTGGTCTGAGCTGCTCAATCTCAACTGAAAGGACATGCTTTTAATGCATGTGCGTGGACATGGGTGCCCTTTATTATAGCTTAAGCATTGACTGTGTTTTCCACAAGGAAACACCACCTTCTCAATGAGTGTCCACAAGGAAGTTTTATCAACAAAACAAGCAGGTTGAGGGTTCATTGAATTCATAGATGAAAGTAAAATAAATCTAGTGGTCTTTAAAAATGATATCCCCCGTAGTGTAAATCATCAGCTGTTTAATAAAACTAAACTCATCACTAGTATATTCCATCCATCATGGATCGTACAAATTTTGAGATTGTTCAGATAATGAAATACTATTCCAAACGCTGAAGTGTTCTTTTAGAGATCATTCCTAATGCAATCGGCCTTATTAGCAATGAAGATAGTTATTGCTCAACAACTCAGTTGAGGTACAGTCCTCGATTACTCTGGCTATCTTGATCTGAGCTCTCTGTTCTCCCTGTAGTGGAAGTATTTATGTGGAGCATGTTAGACATATGTTTGACAATCTAGCGCCACTGAGTGTTTCACTTCCGCAGAAACTCAGTGTCTCAGGGAGAGTTGGCAACCTGATCTCCTCCAGCAGCTAAACCCCCTCATGCAGAGTGGCTCATGAAAACTGAGCTGCACGACGCAGCGCAACATTTCCATAAATCTTCTTTCTTTCCTTCAATCTGCTTCAATGAAATCCTTTTGATCATATGCAATCCCTCCTCAGTACCTGGCTGTCGACCATTCGTGGCAAACAAATGTCCATTTGGCTTGAAGAATACTGTAGATTCCATTCTTCATTTTCAAGCTGAAAGAATTAGGCTAAGACATCAGCTGCTTAGCGTTGGAACACTAATCAATTTAGCAGAATGTGAAGGATTATGCAGTCAACGAAGAGATGTTCCTCAACATAGAAAATATAACAGAAAACGAGCAACATTTGCTGCTGGTTTGTAGAGTTGTTGCCTTCTCGCTCAAACTTGTCTTACATATTTCATATTTTCTCTCTGCTGTTTACCTCAGGTCAGCTGAGGAGGAAAAATTCCAATTAACTGGCTGAGACTATCACAGCAACACTGCTTTGTGATTGAGTCCATAGTATTGGCGCTTTGGGCCTTCAACTTTGAATCCCCACAGCATAGTACACATTTCAAAGCTTGTTCCTCTAAAATCAATCTGAAAGAGAAGGCAACACAATTCAAAAAGTGATCCCCAATTACAAATCCAGTGCCACACAAATTTACATTTATTTAAAAGTAAATTAGCGTATTGAGTATCCAAAATATAGGGTTGTATCATCCACCTAAACAAGAGTCCCAGATTTGTTTACATTAAACATTATCTTGACCTTTACATCAGTTTTTGTTTTCTAAAAAATCATATACTTCAAGTTATACATTTTTTTATTATTATTGTTTACATCACACACGTAAAATATAGTTGTTTTATATTTACGAAAATCCGACTTTTCAACAGTTTTACAATTCCAACCAAAGGAAACCACTTCCAAACATTTTCAACTATAGTCAACCTAATTATAACATTAAAGGGTAAATAATGTGTTGATTTGAATCTTTCTTTTTAATCTACTCTGCTGTGATAGGTAATGCATCGAGGTTAGTCACCGCGCCTCATCTAGGTATCCCAATCCAAGTGACTCTTTGTATAAAAAATGCAGGCGTGAGTACAGCTGGCTGAAGGACTGATGTCCATTATTGCAGCAAAATGGGCTCCGCTCTCGTAATATCGTAAGAACTTTATAAAGTAGTAACTTCAAAAAATCGTCACGATAAGGAACTTACTGCATCTTGAAGAGGAAGACTTCTATGATAATTAGGTTAGATGATGCTGTGTTTGTATGTCTTGATCATAGTAATTTATATTATCATAACGTAGGCCATTTTTTCATGTACTATTGGCATGTGTGAATTTTATGTGTAATGTGCTTATTCACAAAATGACAAAATTATTATATTTGATATTTGAGTTATTAATTTCACATTGTGTGTCAATTCATAGTTTTCATAATTATTGTTTTTATTTGAGGCATGCAGATCTGAATTTATGATGGAAAACTGTCACTGGTTCTTTCAATGGTTGAACTCTTGTGAGATTTGATGCTTGTTCAACAAGTAGAGCTGCTTCATATAAAACTTGAAACTTCATGCCATCTGCCTCTGGTAAGGATCACAGATCTTTTTTCTGTAAAACATTCAACACTTGGGTCGAAGGTTCAACTCAAGAGGTTGTGACACTGCAGACGGCTGAGTCAGAAGTTAATGCTGGAAGCTAAGTTGCTATGAGACAGCAGAGTACTGGTCGGGTTGAGATCAGGACAGTGTAAAGGATATGTATACTTTAAATATTGAAATTTCTCAAAGATGTAACCCTTGTTGTCTCTTGGTCAAGTTGACCAAAAAAGCACCAAAAAAAAATGTGTTTGTGTTACCCGTTGTTTTGTCTCTGGCTCAATGTGAACGACCTCCCTTGCATCCAGAAATACATATGCAGTGGTGGAGGTCGTTCAACTTGACCCAGAGACCACACAATGACCTTCACCAACTTGCTTTCTTAGTTTTTGCAAGTAAGTTCCACTGTTTGGTTGAGCTCTTTGTTCCATAAGTTGTTTTGTTTTGTTTATTTTCAATTGAAATTACATTTTAAAGAATCTTTCCTGCACAGAGCTTTTGTTTATCAAATAATTTCCCTTCTACACAAATGCTCTTGTTATTATTTTAAATGCAAAAAACAAGAGTTTAAAATGCAATGTTGGAGTCAGAATGTGTTCAACTGATTAGGAATTTAAAACAAAGTTAGTGTAATTCATGCTATGATATCCGACATACACGGATCCTGTTTACATATTGTAACCTTTTAAAAGAAAAGACCCATGCTTTTTTAGTCAAAAATCATCTGTTTAGTCAGAAATCAAAACAACACTACAGCAAAAAAAAGCCTAACCTTTACTACGAATCTCTTATACTTAATTAGTAATTGAACGTCATACATTGTAAAGACGCTTTGACCTAAAGGGATATTTCACTTTAAATTCTTATTTTCTACTCACCTTCAATTCGACTAAGGGTTGGTAGAAATTTCAGATGAATCTGGTACCTTTTGGAGTTACAAGCAGTTACAGTATGTCTACTATGACTTTTGAAACGGGTCTCACTTTTTTTCGTCTAAAATGTCAAACCAATAAACATCCAAATACCTCCATAGAGCTAATCTGCAGTGTCCATCTTGAATTGAAGCTTCAACATGAGAAATTGATTGAAAAAATATTAAATTAGTCTATACTTTAAACTTGTTTCTAGCAAAAGCACCTAGTCTTTCAGGGTAAATATCTCATAACCTCCCAGTATCTATAGTCAGTTCATGACATTTTGTTTTTGGGCCCTGCTCGCTGTTGTCAAGAACATACATTTCTGCCTGCAACTCCAAAAGGAAACAGAATACTCTGAACATTCTCCCAACTCTTAGTGGACATGAGGGTGATTAGCAAATCAGTGATATGTGTTATGGGAAAAATATCACTTTAGAGTCACTTATTTAAAAAGGTTCAACCAATCTTCATGACCTATGGAAAGAAAAAGAAAATCCATATATATATTAACATGTATATATAACCCCTTCCAGATTTCCTTTTGTGCTGAAAAGTAAAGTGTGCTGAACCTGCTTTTTGTCTATTCTATTTTATTCCCTTTGAACAAGACATGAAAGGAAAGATGACGCTCTCATTATTTTTTTTTTTTTTAAAAGACTTGAGGCAAAATGTTCTGAAGGCTTCTCTTGCTGCACATATTTGAATGTGTCGGAATCCTCATTCAACACTGTTTTTTAGAAAAAACTAATTAAATATATTCTAATGAATTCAGAATTGTGATGTGCTTTAATTGTATTATCTCACACATTGCTAACTGTCTATCATTGAGTGAAATTCTACCCCTTTCTACTGATTTACCCAACTTTACCTGTTCTAGTTAAGTCAAATCCATTCGATGTCCCAAATCTTTTATGTAACAATGACAAAATGCAGCCAATAAACCTTGACATGAGTTTAGTCTTGTTGACAGCATGGCCTTTTGTTTCTTGGTAAGGACAGTAACTGGATTGAATCGATCTGACTTTGAAGCAGAGCCATTTATCCCAGTCAGTCACAACTGATATGTGGCTGTCAAAGCCAAAGTCTGCAGAAAAAGGAAACAAAAGAGTACTCCACAACCATTTACCTGTGTATGAGAATGTGCCTTCTGTAAATGGATTGACATTTTCATTTTTAAAGTGGGAACATTTTACTACAAACTTATGTTTTATGGTATCATTGAGTGATAGCGGATATAAATTATATAAATATTTTCCTCTAAACACTATTCTGACTTAAGCGGTGGCACAAAAAAGACATGATTGAAAAGCTACTGTAAGACAGTTTTAAAGCCAATACATAGCTATCTTGGAGATGCTCTCCTAAGACTCCAGTCAGGAGGCAGTATTAAGAAAAGGTGTATTATTGTGTATAAAACAGCGCCCACTTGTCAGTCGGGTCAACCATGGAATATAACAGAAAGATAATCATATAATCAGAGAAATTTGAAGATAAACGTACATAGGGTACTCTGTAACCTTGGCATTGAATGTTAGTGTGCAATGACTTGTCTAGGCGTCATCAAAGTACAGACAAGCAATTGTCTCATTTAAACACCTTCCTTCAAATTTAAAATGCCAGGAGTTGATCCTTTTGACCGTGTCTCTTGCTACCTGGGATGTTTCTAAGCCACAGTTGATAATCCTCATGGGGCCCTAATTAAGCCTTTGCTCCAATTAAGCCACACTCATTTTGCAGCGGAACAATTGCTCTGTACCACAGCACACAAATCCTCCCCAACAGTGGATTAGTTGAGATCAGTGGGTGGGATGAAAATAGCAGCAGTGGAAGAAAGTGAGCATTTCTCTCAGGTGTCCACAATTATGTTACGGCTGACTGAAGGTGCATCAAACCTTTGGGATGAATACAATTGTATTGATGTAATCTAAAAGTCCATTTTTAGCAAATGCATTTTGGCAAACTCATCGTCTGTGTTTTATTGCTGACCTGGTCTTTTAATTATGCCACCATATCATTAGTTAAATGCATGTTCGATGATATAGGTCACTTCCCTTTGGGCAGACATTTAATTGCCTTCTGGACAACACAGTTTGCTGAGATGCCAGGAAAAGCAGGTCACTGCTAGCTCAGTTGTTTGAAACTACTGCTATTAAAATCTAGATTATTTTGGATACCTGAATCCCAAATAGTAAGTGGATCGCCATTTGATACTCAACTAAACAGACAAAAAGGATATCCTTTGTCCCTTTAGACATCTATGCCATATTTGAATTATTGGATTCAGATTTTGCATAAACAACTGACCCTTGAGTTCACATACTTGGTCACTTAGTCAATGACACTGTTTGGCTGTCAAATGTATTTTGTAACAGTATTCCAGTACCAACTCTATTTATTATTGAAACGGATAAAGCATAACCAACCTTATTTTACCTACAGGGTCATATTATTCGTCTTGTAATTTGAGAAAAGATCATAGGTTATTAAAATTGGACTATGGATTATTTTATTGTTGTCGAACTAGTCAGAATTCACGCAAATCCGGAATCATTCATAGCCAAAGGGTAACATCCAGCCAAAGGGAGAGTTCTGCAGTTATTTGTTTGTTTACTTGCAGCTGGCTACAGTTTTGTGTGTCATATACACACAAAGCCAAAAAATCAGAGACTTTTGCTGCATTAAAAATAGACCGGATCAACTAATGGCTTAGGTCTTCAACACCAAATTCATTTTGGCACACAATGTAAAAGGATTTTTAATTTTTTTTGTAACTTATACCTTTTTATTATTTTTTCCGTTTATCAGCTATTTGTGAATTTACACAATCAGGAACATGGTTGACTCGACTGACAAGTGATTCTGTGATTGGGTATCACTATTACTTTAACTCTCAGCAACGATGTGTCTTTCCCCCTTGTACACTAACTGCTGGACCTCAGTCTGTTAAACTGATCAAGTAAGCGGATGGCACCACTCTTATAGGACTCATCTCAGACGTAGATGAGTGCGACTTTATGTGATAAGTGGATCGACTGGTGTCCTGCTGTAGCTGCAACAACCTGGAGCTTAACCCAGAAGACTCTGCAAATGATCGTCTTCTTCAGGAAAGTCACAGCCTCTCTGTGTAGTACACCATTGCTAGCACCAGGAACAAGCAAAGTCATTGGCTATAGGTTGCCAACCCTTCAAGACCTGTATGTCTAAAGGACCGAGGGGTCATGCAGGTGGGATCACAGCTGACCCTTCTCACGCTGGACAGACTATTTACACCTCTGGCCTCAGGCGGCTACAAGAATAGTTTTTTCCCCTCTGCCATCAGACTCATAAACACCTGTTTCATTGTATATGATGTCGAACGTTTTCTTTTGCACTTTGTAAACAGTTGAATACAATGTATATGTGTAAGTTCATGTTTATTGCTTGGTGTTGCACGATTTTATTGCGCAAACTTTATCCATTATTCAAAACCCTGATTCAATAACAGGGTGATTCCACAGATGCATGTCATTGATGCGACTCAGTCATAGCCGTAGGGTAAGAAAACATATTATACACTGTTGGATGACATACTTGTGAATGTTGTTCACTTGTGGTAGGTGGTACAATATTAAATCTTTATATGTCAAATTCTTCACTCATATGTGTATTGTATCTATCAAAGTGGTAAATAGTTACAAAAAGGGGGCCAGCTAAATTGTTCACACTTACTAATTAAAGTGAAGTGAAACAGCTTAGATAAGTGTCACTGTTCTAGGCACATTCTGTTTCCGTCATCACACACCAGAGTTTCCAATTTCTGTTTTTGCCTCTGTGGTCAGTCCTGTGTGGATGAAAGCTGAATACAGATTAACAAACAGTACCTTGTTGAATCTGAAACGCTGCCTCCAATTTATGTTCATTAGTTGAAAACTGATGCATTCAGTTCCCATATCACCAAAAAGGATTTGTTAGTTCCTGCAAAACAGTGAATTGTGGTGCCTTGGGAGTGAACACTGACTTTTTGTAGAATATGAGCTCAGGTCCTTTGTAGGATGTGACAGAAACAAGAAAACCTTTGTCATTAAATATTTACATATTCAGCTATTTAGATTCTGCTGTTCTGCTGCTGTGCACTTGGCTGCTACTCTGCAAAAACTGTACTTGGATGAAAACATCAAAACGACAATAGGGAATAGAATTTGGCGGGAAATCTTAAACTTTCTATTTTCATGTTGCGAGGACGGTATGAAAACATATATATCTGGGGAACTCAGATCAATACACCAAGTCTTTCCAACTTGTCCTTAGTCTGCCTATATGTAAATGATGTTGCTTTTAGCAGTAGCTGAAAAAAAGATAGTGATTGCAACAGGCCAAAATGATTTTAGTAGCTGGACTTTTCCTTAGGCTGAGAAGCATGGACATCCAGGAGAGGCTAGGAGTAGAGCCCCTGCTTCCTATTGGGAGGTGGCTTGGGATCAGATTAGGTACATTTTTCAGGGCATGTCCAATCGGTAATAGACTGCGAAGAAGACTCAGGACATGCCAGGGACACTATGTCTCTTTGCTGACTGGAAATGCCTTGGGTAGAACTGAATAATGGAAAGTGGAAAGTCTCACCCTTCCTGCTGAGGCTGCCACCCCTCAGAAACAAACTAAGTAGAGTAAGTGGAAGAAGACAAGAAAAGACTGACAATTTATGGCACAGAGACATCTGTGTCATATTTCAATTCTGAGCATGATGATTTCTTTTTCCAGCAGCAGTTTATAACTGATATAATGGAACCCTGTCATGCTCCCGTCGGTTGAGTATCTAATGTTATTTCTGGTTGAGCTGAACCCGCATCTTTGATTGACATTTTTTCCTGGATATTTATCCTGGATCACCGCGCAATAATCAGAGCTATGTTGGTCAAAGTCACCAGCTCAGTGTCCATGTCTTTTCTTATTTGCTTTCAATGTGCTTTTTCTTTCCAGATGCTGGAGTAAGTGAGCCGTCAACAGTCATGTTGTGAAGTTCCTGTCCTCTTTCAACGTTGTTTGGATCACATAAAAATATCCATCAGGTAAGATCCGTTGGCTACCTTGATATTGAAGATTAACTATTTTAATCTTAGTAAGTTTTTACTTACTGAATGAATTATTTATACACACGCTAGACAAAGAACAGTCTAAGCAAGTCATTATCCATTCAAATTTAACTTTTTTTATTGACAGATATTTTTTACTAGATGATAACGGACAAATGATCCGTGAAAGGCATCCTCCTATCATTCTATCCATGTCACCAACATATTACAGTTATGCAACTATTCTTGGTTATGTATGCTACTTGTGTGTGAAGGTTAAAAACGAAAAAAAAAATGAATGAAAAAGTCAGCTTTGCAAGTAGAACGTAAATAATGTGTAAAAAAAAAGATATTGTGTTTTTTTAAATGACATGGCATTAAGAGGCTGTTCTTGGCTTATCTAATTCGAAAAAAATATATCTAAATACAATTTTGGTATATTGAGCTACTACATATGAACATACCTAAAACTTTCTGTAAATATTAATTATTCTACGACTATTATGATTTAAGAAGTAATAACTGTCCTTGCTAGTTACTTGCTAATGCAACGTGAAGGTGGGATTGCTGCATTTGTGTATGAGTGTCAACCAATAACTCAAACAAGCAAATATACCAAGAAGCTGGTCTATCAGTTCACCTGAGAGCATATTACACTATTTTAAGAATTTAAATGGTGGTATAATTCATTTATTCACGCAGATTTTCAGTGTATAGAATGACACTGTGGCTGAATCCTCTCTTTCTGAGTGAGTAGCAATGCAGTCTCGTTCTAAGGCATTTCTGCTTGAAAATTAATCTTTCTCTAAGAGCTGTGAGTCACATATTTTGGCAATTAGATTTGAGGAGGGTGATGGATGGGACCTGAGGTGCTGTTGGAGAGCCATGGGTAACATGACAAAAGAGAAAGTACTTTTTTCCCAGTGTGGTTAAGTTGTTTTGTGGCTGCGGAATATAAGAATACACTTTGAACTCACTGTGAACTGTACCATTGCCAATGGGCTTGAGTTAAGTTTAGAGTTTCTAACTGGATGATTTTTGGATCAAGACTTTTCCATCCAGATTTTTATATGGTCGCTTATATATGCTTGAATAGTTGAGTTTTAAATCACTATTCAACATAATGCATTACATGTCAAATAGCTATGGCACTATAGCCATTTCCATTTTACTGCCTGTTTAAGCTTCACAGGATGAATAAATGATAAATGCCCTACAGTTAAGCTTTGAAATGTGGCCACCTGAGTGGTCCAGAGACACAGCTAGGCACCAATTAGTACATCATTTCACTATCTTATCTAGCTAGCGGACTTCATGTTGGACTCATTGAATGGTGTCAGCTGAGTAAGCATTAAAGATAATCCAACAATTAAATCTAATCCCCAAGACAAATGGCTGGAAAAAAAAGAGACATATATGTATTGTAGTGTATTAAATCCATGTGGATTACAAATAAATAACTGATTTTATGTATAACTTTAGTAATAACAAAAAAGCTAAAAAATGTTTTTTCCCAGAATGCGTAAATCACACAAAGTGGCTCCCTATCTGACTTCAATCACCAATCTTGTCCCTTTCCTGTTCAAAGATTTCAAAAGAGATCGCCTTGATATGAACATGATCACACCCAGAAATGACAGCATGTTGAAGAAATTGTGGCTTTCTGAAGTTTCATGCTGCCAGAAGTCATAACACACGTAGATGCTTTGTTTTTTCCCTTTCCATTATCATCTGCCCATTTTATTCCTGCTCTCAATAAACTAGTCTCTTTCATCTGCTTTATTCTCCTATATTTTCATAATGTAGAGGACAGTGAGTGCCCCTACAAATTGCTGGTGCAACTTATCAGTGAAGTCGTGCTGTTTCAAATTGGGTCTATTAATTTATTTTTTCTACATTCATTCACAGATTACTGTTTCAGAGGAAAAGGCCGTGCTCATCAAGAGCAGAGATAAACATGCGCTTGAGAGTAGTCGCTAGAGAAGTACATGGGAATGTAACTATAGGAACACATTGTTGACTCAAATCTATTGGCAGTGATAGAAGATCGGTTAATAATGTTAACCCCAAATGTTTTTAACACTTAAACTGATTAAGTACTGCAATGACTAGACCAGGGGTCCCCAATGTCGTATCTGCAGGCAACAGGTAGCTTGCAAGCACCAACTGAGTAGCCCATGGGCCTACTAGTGTATTGCATCCTCGTATCCTCCATTGATTTAAGTGAGTAGTGTATTGCTGGTAGTATAGTGAGATGCGTATAGGATCACAAGTTGTTAGTTAGTACCCTAATATCAAACATTTAATTTAGTATCAGGCTATTTCAGAAATGTATAACAAACTGATAGTAGCCCTCTGGGTCACAAGTTGCCCTTGGAGTATCAGTAGCAGAAAAGGTTGGCAACCCCTGGTCTAGTCTTCAGAGCACATCTGAATTTAAGCCACAACAACTAAATTTGAAAAGCAGAAAGTCAGTGTAAATCAGCACCTGTCTGCAAGCTGCAGAAAAGGCTGGACAGAAAAGTTTCTATATTTGTTATTAAATTCATAAAACAGTGTATGTTACGTGACAATAATTCGATTTTAAAAATAATAGTATATTTTTTTGTTTATTCATTTAGGCTGCCATCTCCAGTGTCTCACCATCAATTCATCATTTCTATCTTCAGATGATGCACCATATATATTTAGATTGTTTAACATCTTGACAGTGTCTAAATGATGCACCAATTTACAGTTCAAAACATTTGTTTGTACAATGCTGCCCCTTCTTGTTCTTAAAAGAATAGAGACAAACAGGACCTTGAGAGAAGTCGCTAACGGCTTATTCTTTAAGAGTCTGTATACAGTATATACTGTATATATTAGCAAATGTGGGTTTGTCCAAACAAAAATTGGTTTTATCTATGACTGGCACCAGCATAGGCGGAGCAGCGGACAGTCAGTTAATGTGTTTGTGACAATATGTTGATATCATATTGCCTTAAGTTTAGGGAAATAACCTACAACCTGTGGTTTGGCCCTCAAGGTAAAATACTATATTGAAGTATGGCACAGGTTAATCCAACAGTGCGTGTATCAACAGTATATCTTTCCATATTTTCTTGAATCAATTACCAAATTCTCGCTTCCTCATTTCGAGCTAAGCAGATATTATTGTACATGTCGTAGTAACATATTTTTGCATGACTCATAAGTATGAAGCATGAAATCATATTCTTCTTAGGCTTCATCAGGGAACATTTATGTAAGTGCAGGCATAAGTGAAGCCTTAATTCCTTTTTTTAATTAGCTGAGCACTCAGTTGCATGTAACCACAGCAGATCTGACATTTCAATTAAGTTGGTGCTGTCGAAAAGGAATTATACTTACAATACAGCTGGGACTAGAAAGTGGAGGGTAAAGAGCAACCCACTAACTCCTTAAACCTCTCCCTAAAACCTAAAAAGTCTCCCCAACACATGTGAGGTCAAAGTGAAACTATAAATAATAACTATCCAAATATATTACTCATTATTATTCAATCATTGATCATTGTTGAAAAAATAAATATATTCATGTCTTATTTTTTCTTATTCTTATTTTTTCCATTTTGAGTATTGCGTATGCATTTTTTTTATTGTTAATGTTTGACCTATGAGTCACATTTATTGTTACCACATCATCTTGTAGTTACTGAAAACTGTTTAATCAGTCTCAGTCAAAACCCAATAGCGAAAGACTATAGAATCTACCAAATGTCAAGGGTCAACGTTCAATTAGTTTTTTTACTTTAATATGGCAAACTTTACACTTACACAGTAAGAACACGAGGTACAGCTAGTAATAGTAGTGGATGTAATGATATTATAATATAAGGTAATATATAATCATACCAATAACAATAAAAATCTTTTCATATAAGAAACTTTACTATAAAAATACATTTTTAAAGGGCAGTTCTGAGATATCGTGTCTCCTAGCCAGCGGATATGGTTGGCCCTTTCATTATTATAAAAATTCATAGTCTATGCCTGTAACCAGTGAAGCTGACTCTCACTGACAGGAAATGATAGAGCATTAGTCTTCATCAGGAAGTTGCAGGTTTGAATCTCCTGGAGTGTGGGTAATATATGAGCTGGCAAAAGGATGGCTTATGACTGCAGTAAAGCTCTTAAATAATACAGAGAGGAAGTGTGTGGTAAAAAAAAAAAAAAGTGTTGGTCATGAGACAACAAAAGACGACAGCTTTATTTTTAAATAATATGTCGTCCTTCTGAGATTGTCTGAGGTCTCTTCATATTATTTGTGATGAGCTCAGGGTTGGCGTGCAAAAAAAACAAACCCAACATTTTGTCATGTTGAAAACCATCTCTTTTCGCCAAACATTAATAGATTTAAGCCCTGTAGGCACAAAGCAAGACATGTTACCCTTTTAGCCAAATGTGACTGCATTAGGGCTGTCAAAACAAACTGGATGAAGTGTGAATTAGGTGAACTATCCATTTAAAATAGAGAAATGCGTCGTCATAATGTTTGATTTTTGAGTTATTTGTATTCTTAACAGTGTGGCGAACGAAAAACAGCAACACGCAATTGAATAATCTGTAATCTATGTGTTCTTACCAGGTAATGTGAGGAAGATAAACAACATTCAATTCATAAAATGTTAAATAAAACACTTTCAGTCTTTAACAAAACATCTTTGTCAAATATGTATTTTAGCTTTTTTTTTTTTCACTTAAGTTAATGTTGGACTAGCTGTCCCACTTACCAAATTGGAGAAAATATCTTAAAAAGATCTAAAATTGACTAAAAATGTTAAGCTTATATATTTGCTTTTATCTTTGGACCTCAACTTAATATTGATGAATAAATCCTTTGAGCGTGATATTGCCCATGAAGACTGCCTCTGTCCTCAGAAGCATATTTTGAACATCCATCATTTTTCCTTGAGACTGTCACTATGACCTGAAAAGCTCCAGGATCAATAGTACGTCAGCTTCATGGACACTGCCACTCGATAGACGTGGCTACGCAATGATGAGATTTACTCTGGACTTGTATTGATCATATAGAGAACATGCCACAATGGATCAGTGATTAAAAAAACTGTACTTTATGACCCTTGCTTTAAAAAAACAATGAATGATTTATTTTTTTTGTGAATATTTTGAAAACAAATAAATAGCTCTCAATTAAATCTTCATACTTCATTACTTTACTAATATCTATCCATCCATATACCTTTTATGCTTTAATGAATTCAAATTGTATTAGAAATGTACATTGAATGTGTTTCTTTTCTTTGTTTCTTTCCACCTACCCAGAGACAGCAGATGTTGCTATGCAGCTGTGTTCACTGTGGCATATGTATATGGTCCACTTGAACTATGTGCTTTGAAATGTATTGTTTATGTTGAATTAACATAGAGCATAGCATATTCACAATGAACATCAGTTGCATCCAAGTTAGATGCTTCAATCACACAATTTCAATATATAAAGAGACCCTTCATCCACGTTATTGGAGTCCTGTTTTCGAAACATCCATAGTTTATAGTAGCAGCAGAGTCAAATATGTTCTCAAAGCAGAAATCAACATTACATTCATCTTCACATGGGATTTCAACATTTGTGAAAGGTGGAACTGATGTCACATCGATGCGATGCACATATCAGTCAATCTCCTTCATCTTTAGAAGAGATAATATGATGGGTTCTGTTGTTGGTGACAGTTTAATACCATACCATGATCTAGAGGTGATTCTGAACTCTTTGATCCAGGTGAGAACTGAGCTCCCATAGCTCATCAAACTGTCAACGTGCGAGCACCAGCCAATCAAAATTGATAGCATGACATCTCATAAGCTTTTATATTTATTTTGTGATAGTCAGATAACCATCTTTAATTTTATTCACTTTACTGTATATTTTAGCTATGGCAGTTGTACGAGGAACATCCAAGATCAAGTGTGATGATTTAAAGAGAAGTTGCTTACTGTATGTGCGTCTGTAGGATAAGATAGCAAAGGTAGTAAACTTTAATGACTCAAAACTGGTGTTTTTAGAGGTCAGTGGAACTTTTAGAAGCTGCAAAAAACATGTTGTTGTATGATTTATAATAAACTTTTTTTTGACAGCTTTAGCGTATTAGATTCAAAGATTTGATTGTATGCTGTTTGTCAGTTCTTAACAGAGGTGGTCTCTTTGACTTCGATCAAAATAAGTTTAGAGTTAACATATGTGGGCATTATACATTAACACATATATCTATGTTAATAATCCACATGTTTGCTCTATTCCCTTGTTAAATTGAAATATATACAAAATATATATTTTTGTCTTCTTATAACAATTATTTTTGGTTTGTTTTCCCATAAAGGTCCATTGTATACGTTTATTTCTTCATAACCAAATTCTTTAAAGTTAGCTCTCATTATACTGTTTTTAAGGAATGTACTTAACAAACGGCAAATATGAAGACCTGTCTGAAGGAAATTCTGCTTTCTCTTCTTGTGACTCGTATGAGACCCCTTTAGCTAGAGCTTATATATTAAACTGTCTGCTCGATAAATCCAGTCTTATCTCAGAGACATGGAGGAGATATACAGTGGGGTGGGAGAGCTCTTTCATTCAGGCTAAGCTGGATCCCAAAGGCCAGACAGTAGAGACATACAGAGCCCCCCCGTTGATGCTGTCTTTGAGAGATCGCCATGAAGATGGCCCTCAATTATTTGTCACCCTATGTGACAACAGTTTATTAATAGGTTTTTCACGGGCCATTACTTCTCAGTGTGTTGGAAAATGTATCTTTCTCATAGGTATTTAAAAGGAAAGTGTTTGTGTTTCGCTTAAATAGACATATTGGGTCAACGTCCATTTCTTCATATTCTGGGTCCTATGGAAAACTTATATTTTATATATTATATATATTTTTTAATATTCAAACTCGAAAGTGTGCTTAAACTGTTCACACAATAAAGAGTTAGTTCCCCCCAAAATCAAACTTCACTCATGTTCTACTCACCATCATGTTGATTAAAGGTTGGAAGTATTTTAACCTTTTTGGTAGTGATGGTCTGATGAAGCTTCATGAAGCAGTGTCATTATTTTCAAGACCCACTACATAGATTCTGCACTATTTTCCTTTGTTCTGATGAAACATCACATAATTTGTAAACTGATGGCGCCCGCTACTGACCTCTAAACAACATGACACTGCTTCATGAAGCTTCATCTGACCATCACAAGCTTTTGGAGTTATAGACAAAAACACTAGTCACTTTTAATTCAGTAAAATCGCTGAAAAAACATCAAACTTAAATAAATCTATATTTTGAGCTCATTTGTAGCAGAAGCTTAAAGGCTAATATGCAACAACAACAGAAGGTCCACCCAGTAAATAATAGTGATGGTCTGATGAAGCTTCATGAAGCAGTGTCATTATTTTCAAAGTCCACTAGATGGCGGTAGCTGCACTATTTTCCTCTGTTCTACTGAAACACTGTTTCATTAAGCTTTATCAAACCATCACTAGTAAACAGCTTGTGTGCTTCCAGTAGACTTACAATGGGAATGGGAATGCTTTTGTGTAGCATATTATTGTTTAATAGACCCTCAACATAATGCTTGTTGAAGTTTTTTTGTGAACAATTCCTCTTGTCGAGGTATGACAACAGGAATGTCCTTTTGGTTGGCAATTTTTAATCTCCAGTAATCAAGTAATTAATCAAGAGAAGGTGTCTCCCACTCTGCTATGTTTGGTCAAGAGTCAAGACAAGGACAAGCATCTTTGTGCGCCAATTACATATCTCTATCATACTCAGTAGGGGGCCTTTATGACAAAGAAAGAGTTCCTTGTTTTAAAAAGTGTGACCTACACACAAGCTGCCCACTACTTAGACATTGCAGTGTAAATTCAATATGCAAACAGTATGATTGTTTCGCCTACCTTAGGGCAGGCTGAGAAGATTCCTTACCAAACACAGAGGGATAAGAATCTGCAGCTATTGAGAGTCATTGATGGGGTATAGACCCAGGTCTCTAACTGATTTGCCTGTCTCTAAACCTACTTACCAAAGCAGACCATTGACATTTGTGGTGCTTATGTCCCCTGTGTGTAAACACTACTAGAGCTGCCAATCACAAGACAAAATCAATTCCAACACACTATGTTCGTACTGTAGCACTTGGTACACCATGATGATCAACAAATGTCACAGAAATATTATTGATGACTGTAAAGTAGACGAATTCCCTCCAGGATTCCAACCATCTCTTCAACCATCTCGTGGTCATTAACTAATCACTGCTGAAAATGAGAGTGTATCACTACAAGTGTCGCCTTCGTCTGAGGAAAACTGCGAGACTTCGTGGGGTTTTCTTGTACTGATTTCGCAAGGTTAATATGCAGACTCCAGGGTCAGAGCTTCTATATAGATTTGCACTTGAATGCATTCCACAGCTTACACTGCTTACAAAGTAGGGTATGCAATATTTTGTGCATAGGAAGAGTTTATATAAGAGGCCTGTGGTCTAAGAAACTGATTTGGAATATGTCTTGCATTACTTTTTTATTTTGATTTGTTTTAAATTGATTAATTTGATTTACGAAATCAACTCAAGTATTTTAAGATTGTTGTTCATTTATTTCGCTTTTTCTTTCTGTGGACATAGATCATGAAAGTCTATACCTTCCACTTGCTTGGATTAATTTACAGTAAATTTAAAGTATAAATTCTTCCAAAACTTCACTACAGTTTTTTTAATGACAAATATGTGTCTGACTTCATACTTTTATATAATTATTGCAATTTTAAAATCATACGTAACAACACAAATGTATAATTTGTAACAATAAATAAAATACTAAATTCTGTATTTATTAATGATATAAATACAGAGGACAATCACTACAGTACATGCAAATATCTTCTACATGTAATTAAGTGAGTAAGTAGTAAGTTATTTGTAAAGCGCCTTTCTAGACCAGGCTCACAAAGCGCTTAAACAATCAGAAGCAATACACAGTTAAAATATATACTTTAAAAGGCCAAGACACATAAGACAAACACAGGAGTCCCAGAAAATCATGGAAAAGCCTGCAGAAATAAGAAAGTCTCAAAATTATTCTTGAAGGAGTCAGTAGATCCATAAAACAAAGAGGAAGAGGAAGATCATTCCAAAGCTTAGGAGCAACAGCCTGGTAGGATTTCTCTCCTCTGGTCCGGAAGCTTGTGTGTGGAACCATCAGTAGATTCTGATCCACAGACCTCAGAGCCCGGGCTGGGGTGTAAGACTGGATCAGATTAGTGAGGAGCCTGACTGATGAATAGATCTGAAAGTAGGAACAAGAATTTTGAAATTGATCCTAAAGGAAACTGGCAGCCAGTGAAGAGCTTAAGGATCGGGGAAGTGTAAGTTCTTCTAATAGAGCTGGTCATAATTCTCATTCTCACATTTTGTTTAATCTTTATTTACTCATATAAAATGGAGATTCAGATCGCTATATGTCACCTTTTATTTACCGTAGAAGTCAATGTCACCTATAACTACTCCCATTTGTCAGGCTTGTTTCCATAGAAACCAACCAAAAAAATATAAAATATATATTTTTGATACAATAAGTGATCCAAGAAGTGGAAAAAAATCTGACAAACTTCGACATTTTAAGGAAATGTCTGCTACTTTTCATGTTTCATGAAGAAATGTTCTTGTTCCATGTTACCAATTGCTTGAGGCTGCTGTGAGAGACATGGTAGGCTTTGTACAGGTGTTCAACGTTTTTTGATGAATCATTCAGTAGCTGGAGGTGGTTTGACTGCAGAAAGTGTTGCAAGAGGAGAATTGCCACATTTTATTTCTAAAAGGAACAGAGTTCATGTCAGCTCCAGAAGATATGTAACTCACAACCTGCATTCATCACATTGAAAAATATAAATCATTTTTAATTACGAGAAAAAAGGTACAAAATAGGTTCAGATAGAAAGAATAAGAAAGAAATAATCTGGGTGAAGTTTACAAGCTTGTTTTTAGGATGAGAGAATATCAAAAAAATATAAAGAAGTATAAATAAGAAAATTGGTTTTAAATGTGGCTGTAAACTCACAAAACTGACTCACTTACATTTTTGCATGTATTATTATACACACCTGCTATGACGAGTAGATAAGCACCCAGAAGAGCAAACACAACAATACCTAATCCAGAGATTTAATAATCCATCAAATTTCTCTGGTTGTGTTACTTCGCAGGAAGATGAAAAAAGCCGCCACTCAATCAAAAGGAAAAATTCTAGTCGTGCACACCGACCAAATTATGTTAAACAGAAAACATTTGCAAGCCAAAAAAAATGGAAATGCATTTCAAAGTAAAATAAAATAAACCAGAATAATGCATCCTCTCTCCAAAAATAGCAGCCCAATACTCAACTATCTTCCTAGAGTTCTTAGTACTAATACACTATTTTCTTCACCTTGACCTTAATGTATTCTCTCTTATTTATCCTTGTCCGGAGGTTTCGTAGGAATTATTATTTGCAATGCAAAATAGAATTAGATTCCATCCTCTGCATGAATCCTAATTTGTTTTTTGCCCTTTATTTTGTTGAGCACATTTTCCGAGTTCTTAACTTTCAGCATAGTTTGTCGACCTTTATTTATTTTGATAGGTAAGAGGTGAAAAGTTTACTGTGACATCTTCAGGATTCTGATTTCTTTCAACCAAAAAAAAAGACTATCCATTTAGTTTGAGGTAAATTTTTAATATAATGTTAATATTTATACATACTGTGTATATTAAAATTGACCAAAATTAACAAAGGATGGTCTTTTTTTCAAGTTAAACTGCAACTAATGTGTTTATTTGAGTGTCTCTTATATAGATCTTGGACTTCTATTGTATCATCAGTATGTGTTTGTTTGTACAAAACTCTCTTTTCTTTGAAATATATTCATATAATGTGCTTAAGCCCCGCCCACTGAAGACACTTGAGATTAACTCTTGTTCACCATAACCACACCCACTCTGCTGTGATTGATCAAGCATTGATGTGTGTCACTGCGCGTTATCAATTCAGGACTCGTTGTATGAACAAAGTTTAGCTGTCTGTAATCTCATTATTAGGTCATAATGGACACCGCTCCTGTAACCTCTCGTTCGCCAAACTGGGGAGAACTTATAGAAAGTAATTACTTCAAAAAATCATCATCATGAGGGACTTACTGCATCTTGGAGAGGAAGAGTTCAACATTTGAAACATGTGAGTAATTATTAGTTTCCCTTTAAAAACATGTAGTAAATGTCACGAAAACCAATTCCTATACACTTCAAGGTGTGCAGACTTAAAAAAGAAATATTATTTTAAATGTTAATATGGATTTTATAACATTTATATGGTAAAGAGGTGCTAGAGTGATGTTAACAAGGTGGTTGTGTATTTACCATAATATCATAATCATAATATTTACCAGCATTAGTAAAGGGCCTGGAGAAGACATTATACATCCTTTGAATTATGGAGTAAAAGAGAACGATAAAGCAGAAAAGTGGGAAGGAAAATAATGTATTCAGAAATCGTGTTGCTTGGAGACCAAAACACACCACGTTGCTTATGTATGTTTGTCTGTGTGTGTGCGTGCGTTTGTGTAGGTGTATGTGTATATTCATTCATTTAAATAGTTTATTATTTCTTTAAACGTAGATCAAAAAGGTATAAAAAAGCATATTTCCTAAAGCCACCGATTGATCTTATCTTATTAATCATACTTTTTAATGTTCTATCATAAAAGGATTCTGCAAGATTAAAAAAAGACAAGATTGATCTATGTTCTCAAAAGTAGACGTTTCCCCTTAATCTATTCATAGAAGAATATAAAAACGAACATTGAATTTGTTTTTTATATTCACAATAATAATGGAGTTCGACTGATAACAGTATTAACAGCCGTAATCTGTCCGCGGCAATTGGAGGTTGTTTATTTCTGTTATCTGTGTTTCTGATTAATTTACATCTACAACTATAAGTACTCTTAAAAGATAATTGTCAAGTCCGACAGGTATTATTAACTTCACTGCTGAAGAAAAAAACAAAAAAACAACAACGCTTTTTAATTAGTTTTTCTCTTAAAGTGCAGTAGGTTGTTGAAGCTCTTTAGACCCCCCGAGGAGGCACAATGAGCAGGAAAACATCTCTAGGCTAGGCTGGAAAAAAGATCACAGGGCTTGTCTTCCTGTGGACCATGGTAAGCGTTATATTTGTAAAGGAAACGTCGGATGGGATGTTGAATTAATTGTGCTCACATGTTGTTAGAAATGCCAGGTCTCTCTGGTAATTTAAAGAAAGCTCAGGAGTGGACCGGACGCACCACTCTTTCCTGACCTTTGATGGTACGTTATTGAAGTTAGAGAAGAATAAATGTCAAACATTTCTTCATCTGACTAATTGTGTAAGGACAAATGCCATTGCCTTTGTAGTTCCACTTTCCCCAGTGTATTGCTTAGACTGTTTTTTCATCCCCATCCTGTGTTTGTTTCACAGAACACTGGCGGTATCTTCTTGTTTTTGTGTTGTGATGCTGTGTGGCAGTTGTTGGGGACTGTGGCCCGCTGGGTACTTTGTGATGTAATGATCCCTGCCATCGCTCTTTGCTCGCCTGCTGTCAGTTCATGGAATGAGAGAATTAAAGGTAATATGCTAAGTATAAACAAGCACAGGGAGGTTGCCACGAGAGTGGTATCTGGAAAATTGCGGTCCAGAGTCAACGAGGAGGAAAACAACCTGCTGATGGGTCATTGTTTTACCTTCATATATTAAAAAAAATGTTTCTCAAATAAAAAACTAGTGAAAAATGTATTTTGTTGTTGTTTTTTGGCAACAGTGGCCAATATTATCATCATTATCTTCAATTGTATCACATGTACTCCTTTGCCCTCTTCTTTCTCTGATAGAGGCAACAGTTAAAATTCCATAAAAATTAAAAAAAATACTTACTATATAAGTTTGAGTTGGCTTGTCATAATAAAGAAAAAGTGCAGTCAAAAGGCAAAGGTTCTAAAGTTCAGCTTGAGTCCCATTTCTACACTACTTCTAAAGCTTTTGGTAGTGATGAAGGAATACAACTTTTGCAGCATGTGATCTTGGTTAGCTCAACGTACAGTAGATCCACTGCTACAAAATCTCAGATAAGAAGAAAACATGGAGATTGGAAAACGTTAATTGACTCCAAAATAATATAAAGAAAAATACAATTTTTGCAACTGTAATTAGTTATAATGTCTCAACCAAGAGAATATTTCACCTTATATAACAATGAAGATTTGACTAGTGTTCCAGACTATTCTAGTCTTATAATTAAATGTATGACTCTGGATTAATTCGGATGAACGGGCCTTGATAAAGCAAAAAAATAGGTTCAACTTCTTAAGGCATTTAAATATGAAAGAACATTAAAGGCAAAAATGGTTTAACTGATGACCATATAAACCAGAGACACACAAACATTCAATACACCGCTCCAATACACCATTAGCCTATGGTTGGTCCCCCCCTTTGCCAAACATGGCAAATCCTTTAAAATATAATTTGATATATTTTAATTATAAATATTAATTCAATTTTAGTACTTACTTACTTTCATTCACTTGTTAAAATGTAGCATTTCTTAAGCATTTTCGGGCAATCGTGGTTATTTTCCCATTTGGCTGTAAAGCTGTGATTGATGTATGCAGCCTCAATTTGTTTTAATTTTAAATGGCCATGAGATCTTGTTGATTTATAGCAGAATAAATGGATTCTCATGTTATATTTTTACTGTCAGAGCCATGTCAATCGCATGCTTACTAGCTAACAATAAGCCACTTGGTAACAAGCGGAAAAAGTCAGGTTAACACAGAAGGTGTGTTTAGGTACAATTGGCAAACTTAAGTATCTGAAGATTAAGGCGTTTTGCATGTTGTATGTTCAGGTAAAATGGTTAAAAAGCATATTTTAAAAAATATTATGTCATATTATATTATATATTATTCCCCCAGGGGGCTGCAGCCCTGAATTTGAAAAAAATTGCCTAGATTACATTTTAAAGTAATTTTTGCATTGGGATGCAAAGATTTAAACACGTTGTGTAATCATCCCACGTTGGATACATGTTGTCACCCATGAGTCACCGTCTATTGCTGTCGAAAGAGTCTAGTTAAATATATTGAATGGTTCGGATTAGACATTTAAGAATTCAATTACAGTATTTTTCTGTCCATATATACTGTAGGTTCATTTCCATAAAGTATGTTTATGTTAGATAAAGTATGCCTCTTTGTCTTTCTGATGGTAAAACATATGTCACAAAATGATCCATGGCAACAATTCACAAATACCCAAAGCTCTTGTGTGCTCCTAAATCAAATGACAATGTGACTGACGTGCCATGAATGAATCAAATGTTTTGGTCAAAAGAGAATTCAGTCCAATAAATAAACCCTATTGCTTATTGAATGAAAGATGGGTTGGGTTCCCCAATCAGAATCGTTCTACTAGACAAATGTGTCAGGAAATAAATATTGTAGAAATTGCCGTTGTTACTCAACCATCATCTCCTGTTTTAGATTGATGATGTGTCTTCCTGCTACACAAATTACATGATCTTGACAAGTTTTATCACTGTGCTTCATCTCATTATTCACTATGGCAGGATTTAAAGAAAAAAGAAAAACCTCATCCATCACCATGTCAGCGTCTCGCTGAGTCAAAGTTCGCAACGCGACTGGTTATTCTTCCGGTTTCTTTTTCATTCACGTGTCATCTTCTATCATGCAGACGTATAATTTATAACACAGGAAACAGATTTAACTCGGAAAATTGCTGACGTGCTTACTTTTTCCACTGGAGGTTATTCCAAAAATATGCAATATGCTCACACAGCAGGTGCGCTTTGTGGTCAAACAAACCGCAAAACCAATCTTTTTTTGTGTTTCAGAGGAACAAATGTTTCCGAGGGAACAAATTACAGTATATAAATAAAGACTACTCCGTGGAGAATACATTTTTACCTTCAACGTACTTTGAATCTTGATGATTACATATTAGAGGTCGGGATTTAAGGGGCATTTATTTAAACCCGTTTGTGACGTCCCTCAACTTCGAAATGACAAACTCAGTTGTTTTGTGAATGCAAGCATTTAGTTAGCCATGAAAACTATATTTAAAAAGACATGAAGGACATATAAAGAAGCACATTTGTTTAATAATTACAAAGATAACGATATCAAAAAAACACTTAACCTCATTGGTTGCATCGAGGGAATCAAATCAACTTTCGCCATCAAGGCATACAGGAAAATAAGAAAATTAAAAAATTAAAAACAGCTTTAGAAACTTCATATCACCAGCAATATTGAAGACAAAATAGCTAGCAAAACTGTGTCCTCAGTCTGTTTGTGTACACTTCAATAAGACCCCCTAGAAATCATGAACAATAGTTCCACCAAGGTCAGAGATATTATTAATATCTTTCTCATTTCTCTTTTTAATGTATTTAATTAAGGATTTACATTAAATACATATATTACTATATTTATAGTAAATTAGAACTAAATTAGATAAATCCTAAACAGGTGTATGAGAGGATGTATTGCTTGGCTCTTTGCTATTGCACAGGATGCATTTCGAATCACAAAGTTAAACCACTGTTGAATTAGAGTGCATAATGAATTCTGATAGCCACACTTCAGCATGAAATGCAGTCAAATTTCTCTTCTTGCAAGGTGGATGCTCCAGGCAACAAAAGCATGTTTGCTCTCTTTCATCTGGCCATCCCTTGTTACAGCAAAGCTGCCCACACGTTACCTCTCCACGAGAGGATTCGATCGCCGCTGGCAAATGAGTCCATACACAAGCATGGGATTGTGTTGCAAGTGGGAGAGATCTTTTCAGCGTTGCTTAGCACGTGATTTCTTCATGAGTCCTATGCAAATTAAGGCCTTGCTATTCATGCAGGGTGGAAAAAATGTATCTGGTGTAACAATGACTGCATGAATCTTGGTCTTTTTTTTCTTACTGACACTTTACTGTCTGATTGCTTTATTAGGTGGATTTGGTTTGCCAGAAATCTTCCTACAATGCCATGGATGAAGTGAAAAAAAGACTTATGTGGAAAAACAGGGCCAAGTAATCAGCCTTAGAACTTTACAGTCAGAAAATTGTTTGTGGATCAAATGAAATATATAAGCGCATGGAACTCTGTCAGGCCGCCATGTGTATCTTCCCCGTGCCAGAGCTGCATTGCAGCTTGAGAGGATGTGGTTTAGGGAGCTCCAGAGGAAGCAGGGTTCTGGAGTCTGTCTCAAGTGGCTTTGAAAAGGAACTTAACCTTGTTGTGTCCTACATATATCTGCCCAGGAGATGGTCCTGTTGGTCATCGCTTCCCATGTGGCGGTTTGTCTTGTAATGTACAATACCAAATTGTATATTGGTTCTATTTAAAAAAAAAAAAAGTTGAAAAAAAGAGTGTAAGAAAGTGCATTTTGCTGCTCAACTCGTAGGTTTTGATAATTATCCTCGTGGAATTAATCATAGACTTTGCAAAAAATACAACAGATACTACTTAACCCTGTTGCCCTCCTGTAAAAATTATTTAGGAGGGAAGATATGGTCAGCAACGACCTCCATCTGTTTATAGAGTTTACAGGCTTGCTTTATCTAATAAAATAAAATAAGTTGTTCAACAAGAGTTCAATAAAAGACTAAATGTGTTTTTTGGACACTCTGAACTCACCCATAAAAGCTCCATATTGCTTTTTTTTTATTTTTATTTTTTTAAAGAAACTGAATACAAAAATAGAAACATTCAAACAATTGTGATTCGTAAATTGTGAGCTTCTTGCCTTAAAGGTTGCATGTGTTTTTTCTTAGTCTTTAGTCTTCAATCATAATGAATGAAGACATGTATTTGATATAAAAGAGGTTTACTGACAGAACTTTCACAAAGCCGGATACATTTTGGTGGTACATTTTCATTTACTTTTTCAAATTCTAAGTGAAGCCTTCATTTATTTGGCCAACGTTTTGGACACAGTAAGTAAGTAAGTAAGTAAGTAATATTTATTTATATAGCGCTTTTCGAGACCAGGGTCACAAAGCGCTTAGACAATCAAAACAATACTCAAAAAAGTACATACTTTAAAGATCAAGATAATACTGAGCACAGGAGTTCGAGAAATTCAAGGAAAAGCCTGAACAAATAGAAACGTCTTAAGATGTTTCTTAAAGGAGTCAGTAGACTCCATCAAGCGCAAAGAGAGAGGAAGATCGTTCCAAAGCTTAGGAGCAACAGCCTGAAAAGATTTCTCTCCTCTGGTCCTGAGCCGTGTGCGAGGAACCATAAGTAGATTCTGATCCACAGACCTCAGAGACCGAGCTGGGGTGTAAGGCTGGATCAGATCAGTGATGTAAGGAGGAGCCTGACCATGAATAGCTCTGAAAGTAAGAACCAGAATTTTAAAGTTGATCCTGAAAGAAACTGGAAGCCAGTGAAGAGTTTTAAGGATCGGAGAAATGTGAGTTCTCCTACTTGAGCGGGTCAGAATTCTTGCTGCAGAGTTCTGAATCAACTGCAGACGAGACAGCTCCTTCTTGTTAAGACATGAAAACAAACTGTTACAATAGTCCAGACGAGAAGAAACAAACGCATGGATTACAAGCTCCAGATCATGTTCCGACAACATTTTCCTAAGTTTAGAGATTTTTCTCAGTTGAAGGAAACAGTTTCTGGTCAGTTTTCTGCAGTGTCGAACAAGAGACATGTCTTTATCAAATACAACACCCAGGTTTCTCAGGCTCAGTTTGACAGACTGACCTAAGTCACCCAAGTAATTACTCAACCCTGGAACCTTATCATCAGGAGCAATCACCAGAGTTTCAGTTTTGTCCACATTTAGCTGTAAAGTGTTTTCACTCAGCCATTGTTTGATTTCTAGCAAACAATTGACTAAGCTGTTCAGCCTTTGGGGCTCAGTTGGGTCAAAAGAGCAGTAGAGCTGGATGTCATCAGCAAAAATGTGATAAGAAACATCTGGAAATCTCTGAATGATTTTACCAAGGGGAATCAAGTACAGCAAAAACAATAAAGGACCCAGAACAGAACCTTGAGGGACTCCACACAACAGATCTGCCGATTCAGACCTCATTTGATTGGCAGATACACTAAAACTGCGCCCAGAAAGGTAAGATGAGAACCATTCTAACACAGACCCAGACAGTCCCACTTCATCCCTTAGTCTTCTCAGCAGGATCTGGTGATCAACTGTGTCAAAGGCTGAGGACAGATCCAAGAGCACCAGAACAGTGAATTTACCCGAGTCAGCCGACATCATGATGTCACTGGACACTTTCAATAAAGCTGTCTCCGTAGAGTGATGTTTACGGAAGCCAGACTGAAACTTCTCATGGATGTCGCTCTGATCCAGGAACAAAGACAGCTGCTCAGACACCACCTTCTCCAAGATCTTGGACAGGAAAGGGAGCTTAGAAATAGGCCTGAAATTACTGAGGTCAGTTGGGTCTAAGCCTGGTTTTTTGAGCAGAGGCTCCACAATGGCATGTTTAAATGCATTGGGAAAAACCCCTGTGGAAAGGGAGAGGTTCACCATATTGGTAAGGCAGAGGCCAATTACATCAAATACTTTGATAAAAAGCCTACAAGGAAGGACGTCATCTGAGCAAGAGGATGGTTTCATCTTGTTCACTAGTGCTGAAATATCACCCAAAGATACAGCAGTGAAGGAGGACCAAGAGGAGGAGATGGGCTCAGAGACAGTAGGGGTTCCAAACAAAGGGGGAGAGATTTTCTCTTTGATCAATTTAATTTTGTCAATGAAAAATCTCAACAATGCATTGCTGTCAGCTTCACAGAAGACAGGCGTGATTTGAGGAGCAGGAGACACAAGAGAATTAATCAGGTCAAACAAAACTTTGGGGTTTTTCCTATTTGCTGCTACCAGTTTTCTGATGTAATCAGATCTAGCAGTTTCTACCATCTCATTGTAAGAAGTCAACAGATCCCTGAGGTGAAGTCTGTGCACCTCAAGTTTAGTAGACTTCCAGAGACGCTCAGTCTTTCGACAAAGTCTCTTCAGACTCAGGAGATCTTCATTTGTCCAAGGGCACCGTTTTTTCTGAATTTTCAAGTTCGATTTAACAGGTGCCACTTGATCCAGTATTTCAACACAATGACCAGTGAAACAGTGAATCAAACTGTCCACGTCTGTGCAGTCCTCAAAGGAAAGAGCGTCAAACATAGCAGAAAAACTGTCTGCAGTATCGGCTGAGATGACACGCCTCTGAGACCTAACTTTCAAAGGCTTATGTTCAGGGATGAAGTCCAGGTTAAAGAAGACAAGAGAATGATCACTCAGATGGACATCATGTACAGATACATTAGAAATGGCCAGGCCAAGAGTAAAAATTAAGTCTAAAATGTGGCCTTTTTGATGAGTGGGTTCAGAAACATGTTGCTCAAAATTAAAGGCTTCAGTTAAAGTTAAAAGTTCTTTAGCAGAACAAGATGTGACGTCATCAACATGAAGATTAAAGTCTCCAAGAATAAGAACAGATTCCATTTGAATAATGGAAGATAAGAAGTCACTAAAGTCTTTCAGGAACACCGCCGCAGGACCAGGTGGGCGGTAGATTGACACACAATAGAAAGGTCTTGTAGAACCAACCAAGATCATCTGAGATTCAAAAGAAGTGAATTCCTGTGTCTGAATCACTTTGCAAGAACAACTCTCCCTAAAAACAGTAGCAAGACCTCCTCCACGACCATTGTCTCACTATCTCTGTCACTCTCTGCCTTTATTTCCTTCACTGTTCGATATTTTTCCAAGGTGCCATGCCACCTACTGGAATTAATGTAAAATTTGTTCTAGTACAGTAAAAAAAAAAACTACAGAAGGACTGTACTACTGCAATGCAAGATATGTGTAGACTTCCCAATGTAATGTACGACCATGGAAAACTGTGTTCCCCCAAAGCAAAAAAAAAAAGATATTGATTCCCTACCCAGTCAGAATTCCATCTATTTAAGCTCTGATCAATATTTTCCTTCTCGTCAATTTCACGACTTTGTGCGGCACAGATAGTGAGTAAACATCATACCCACACAATCTACAAGTGCACTAGTGGATTGACACCATCGATTGTTTTTGATTTACAGTACATTCTTGTCCAGAGCAAATCGGCCATGACCAATGTCCTGAGATACAACCTTTAGTCGACATTCTTTTGACTAAAATCACAGCTCTTGTGTTGATACAGGGTTTGCAGTGCAAAGGGAATCAAGAAAGTAAAACTTGTAGACCAGTTCTCCAAACAAGTACACAGATAAGAGAGCTATTTTGTGCTGGATTTTTTTAAATATTTTTTTTATCAAATATATCAAAGTCTGATTCCAAATTCAATCCTACTCACAAATGTCTGATTCTGTAGGATTAGGCTTTTGCATGGAACTAATATGTAGTTGTTGGATGTGATGAACTAAAACATTTTTTTCATAATTAACTGCCTCTTCTGTTGGTTGGCTTTGCTCAGGAGGCAAAGTATTAATTCCCAAATGAACCTCTCTCAGATAGGAATCTAGAAGTGTCATTGAGGAATGTTGATCACAGAATCCCTAATTGCTACTTGTGTAAAGCCTCCATCATGCAATTATAAACGTATGTAAGTGGAAGCAGATTGGTTCTTATTACACTTCTCTGATTTCCCACATAGCCCTTGCTTACAAACTCTAAGTGATATCCCAAAGGATAAAGTACTTTCTCCCAAACTCGTATTTTCCTTTTTTGACTAGTCATCTCTACCAGGAACCAACTCAACATAATTTATATAAAGCTTTGAAAACATTAAAATTGCTCAAAAATAAATTGTTCAGAGTTGAAAAGAAGCATTTATTCACCTTATAGAATCTTGAAGGGTGGAACTGCTCATATGCACTGTATGCAAGAACATGACATTGTCATTAGATCATGTATTAAACAAAGTTGTGACTATCTGTGCATAAAAGTATCAGCAATTATTGTAAATACTAAGTAAGTAAGTAAGTAAGTAATTTGTTTTTATATAGTGCTTTTCCAGACCAGGGTCACAAAGCGCTTAAACAATCAAAACAATATTTAATAAAGTATATACTTTAAAGGTCAATATAACACTGAGAACAACACAGGATTGTTACTACAAGTTACTACTACTAACTTCTCACAGATCTCCATTAAGCTAAGAATAGATATATTGTCAGAAGTTTTCATCTTTTTTGATCCACTTCAAAAGTTTCAAAAGCAAATAAGTCTGATGGAATTACCTAAAAGACTTCACATTGTGCATCAAGGCCTCCTTTACCTCTAAATAGCAATCACATTAGTATTTCACTGCTCTGGGTCTTAAAATTCAAGGAAATGCAAAAGATCCGACAAATAATGAATTGGCAGGACAAGGATAAAAGGAGTTATATGTCGGAAATCAAATAATCTTAAAGTACAAAAGTCTGTCAAAACTTACATATTCACCCAGCTTTTTGTATACAACATCTTCTTCAGTGTAATGTCCGATGAATCTTCCACTGATCCATTAATGAGGCAACGAGGTCACACATCACACATCATTCAAAGATTCATTTATTATTTGAAGTCAGTAAAATTGGATTGTAATTCTTTATTGAGGATAGATGACAGGGGACATTAAACATTAGCAAAACAATATTATAGAATATAATAATATAATAACACACATTTTCACAACAGTTCTCACTTAACTCTTTCAAACATGCACTTAACTAAGATTTATTTAAATTATATAACAAAACATCCCATTATGTATTGTGAAAATATTGCATATTATTGTATCATAGATTTGACTTTAATTGATCATCCACTGTTATGCATCAAATATACATGCATACTGGGTAGTGATCAAATTTGCATGCTGCTATATATTCAGCCTATTAAAAATTCTATCAGCACTGTCACACCTGCAAGCTCTTCAGAAATCAAGTCACCCCTTCATCCAATCATAGGATTTCCTGCAGCCCACTCCCACACACACACCAGGCTCTCGTATACTTCCAGATCTTGGATAAATATCCAACGGCCCTAAACTGTTTTAGTTCTCATTCCAACCTAGGTGCCTCACACAGGGACTGCATTTCAGGTTTTGACCTATTTAAATGTTTGTCTGATCCTCTGCAACCAACCTTCTCTTCTTTTTTTTTCCAAACACTGAACCTGCCTCTGGTGAGGCTGATTATCCTGCTTACCACAATCCCTTGTACCCCCAGACTTTTCAAATTTGTTTTTCTGGTGCTGTGAAAGTAGCCTTTACCCTGATGACACAGGTTTGAGCACCAACTTGTCTAACTTTGTCAAATAATTCCTGTGTCCTGAATGAAGAACCAAACATCTCCTGCAACTGTCCATCTACCTCTGGGTCCTTTCCTACCTGCCAGTCCGCGACAAGACCAAAATAATGGGATTTTTAAGTCTATGAGAAAAGATAGATTTGTAGTTTCGTTTTCCTCTGGCGGTCTGTGAAAGAGGTCTCATGTGGTGCACAGCATGTGGTCTTGAACAATCAGGGCTTGTGACCTTACTTCACAGAAAAACAAGCAGCCAGCACATCCCAAACAACTCTTTGGCATTAAAAGACTGAAAGAGTCTTGCTTGAAAGAATATACAAATGTTATTGTATGTAGTTGTTAATAAGCGTCTACTTTTAAGATCAATACATCAGGTTGAAAATGTTTGGTGGATTAAATGGCAACAAAATACAGATTCATGGATCAATTCATAGTGAGCTGCATTCATAAATAGACAACTGAACGAAGATAGTTTACATGCATTCCTTGTGAAGGTTAGAAATCCATCCTGTCCACAATGTGACTGTTTAATTTTTTTTATAAACTCAGTCCTTGCGCCGGTCCTTGAGAAAAGAATGATATAAATTTCTATATACAAGACAACAAACCTACATTTAATCCATTAGTGTCCATCATGATTTTTAGGACAATACAATTATCAGAATAATGAAAACTATATAAAACTGTGCAGAGACCACAATCTAGTGGGCTCTGAAAATAATGACACTGCTTCATGAAGCTTCATCAGACCTTATTAGTAGAAATAATAGAAATGGTTATTTTCCCTATTTTGTTTAAATCCTTAAATTATAATTTAAGTAAGTGAGTAATATTATAAGAGTTTTGTATCAACTGCAGGCGAGACAGCTCCTTCTTGTTTAGACATGAAAACAAACTGTTAGAATATTCCAGGTGAGAAGACACAAACGCATGGATTATAAACTCCAGATTATGTTGTGACAACATTTTCCGAAGTTTAGAGATTTCTCTCAGTTAAAGGAAAGAGTTTCTGGTCAGTTTTCTGCAGTGTTGAACAAGAGACATGTCTTTATCAAATACAACACCAAGGTTTCTCAGGCTCAGTTTGACAGACTGACCTAAGTCACCCAAGTACTGACTCAACCCTGGAACCTTATCATCAGGAGCAATAACCAGAGTTTCAGTTCTGTCCACATTTAGCAAAATTTAGTGTTTTCACTCAGCCATTGTTTGATTTCTAGCAAACAATCGACTAAGCTGTTCAGCCTTTGGGGCTCAGTTCGATCAAAAGAGCAGTAGAGCTGGATGTCATCAGCAAAGATGTGGTAAGAAACATCAGGAAATCTCTGAATAATCTTACCCAGGCGAATCAAGTACACCAAAAAGTTTAATTTCTGTTCGTTAATATATGGTCTGTTATGAAATCATAATGGTTGATTACACCTTAAAACTTGGTTGACAAACGTGTACATATTCAAATGTTTGTTTATTTACATTTACTGAAACTGATATGAAGGACAAGATAATATTGAAATAAAAAAAACTTAGCAGAAATACCTTAAATACAAATGTGGACACTTTCAGCAGACTTCTGGAGATAAATACCTGAATTGTGTGTGTCTGTTTCATTGCCATTCAGGTGAAGGTTGTTCACTTCTGCAGCTTGCTAATGCAAAAAAAGGGTGGGTGGCATCCGGAACTCGGTTCCCTCAATACCTTCTGAATGCCTCAATGCCACTAATGAAAGCTGCTTAGAAGTTTGTTGTCTGGTCAGAAAGGTCTAACTAGGAAGTGTGTGGTTGACTTAAAGCTGCATCTCTTCATACAATGGATGAGAGACGAGAAGTCATTCAACTGTGCCTTCATCCCTAGTAGCTAGTAAGGGTAACCAAAAGAGAAGACATACTGAGTTTTTTTTAATTTTATTTTAAGAATCTTTTACTATTTGAATAATGGAAAGTATCAATAACCGTAATAATAACAGACTTTCTGTATTTCTGTATAGTATTTAACAAATCCCTAATTCTATTAAATTCTTGAAAACTAAGTCATCTCTATATTGGATAGACAAAACATACTCTTTGAAATGTTTTAGAGAAAAATGATAATGGGACATTGCTTGACACATTTATTGCAAATATGTCTTGTTTTATTTTCCTCATGGTTTCATTTTTTTATTCAGATGGCCAAACCTTACTTCTTAGACAAGAGGATGTGAGTTTTTATGAATCATTTGTCATACTTTGATCCAATAGCTACCATTAATCAGTTACAGAATAGTGGGATTCACATTGAAATGAGACTGGGGGCAATGTTGGATCAGATCTGGTTGATCACTATAATAGCAACTAAAAGGAGTTAGAGAAGTGTTTAATATACTTTTAAAACATATCCCTGAGAGTGGGGGAAAACGTCAATGCAACTCTGTGACACATTATTTATTTCTATCTATATATGATATGTCTTCTCTCTGGTCAGTTGGAAACCGTAACTGCATAATATTGTTGTGCCGCCGTTAAAATGTCAGAGAATCAATGATGACAGAGGAGTCAAGAGACTTGGCTCAGGTGCGCACTTGTATTCCTTGTAAGTTTTGATCACATTGTCAAAGGCTTGCTCGGCTATCATTTCCTGTGGCTACATCTAAGTCGTGCAGGCTGCAATCACACTCTATGGGTGACAGGTTTTATTTCTTTTTTGATATAATTCCAGATAGAGGACTTATATTGCCAGTTCTTTGTATTGCATTCTGCAAAGGTATAGTAGCTACAATAATTATGACCTTAAATATTTTCTCAGACTTTTTAACCAAAGATTGTGTGAATTCAATAAATGCCTAATGGGTATAAAGAAACACTGCTATCTCCTTGACTGTTATGTTATTTATTTCTGGATTGTAAGCACACTTTTGCTAGTATTAATGCCATTACATGTTAGACTTGAGTCCAGTCTAAATCTAAATTAAATTGTAAATTATGAATTGTAATTTAAATGTGTCAATTTGTAAAACATTCATCCGATAAAGCTTTTAATGACGGACAATGTGTGCTCTATCTGTGACTCCAAGTAATATGGAGAAAAAAGAACGTTGAGGGTCATTGCTGTTGTCCGGCGCCCTCTGATGTATGTAGGTAGTGAACGCTGACCTTTGTGCCCTGAATGAGCAAACAAATCATTTTGAGGGAAGGGTTAAGGCTGGTCTTGGTAGAATGTAGGTCAAATCTGATTGTCTGCCGCCACTACACTTTTGTAGGTTGATTTTACAGGTGTTACCAAGGACAGCAGGTACCATCTGCTGTGGCCTGGAGCCATCTCAACACCATTACTCAACTTATACTCCATCAGAACAACTTTATTCATTCACCAAATTCCATCACTGATATTAATGTAACTTCTTCTGCTTTCTTTACTTCATTCATTTGGAATAACTCACAATCTCATCTCGAATTCAACCACCCTTGAACTAGATATATGTTTTTTTTTCATTTTCATTACCTTTTTATACACCCTGTAGAGGCATTATTTCAGACAAGGCATTATAAATAAAGAGTATCTTATAGTTCTACATTAAGGTTTCTGGTTCAATCTGCCGTGGATTTGACTGATGTCTTCATAACAATAAAGTACAAGGGTCTGGAGGATCATGTTAATTCAGTGTATTGGTTTGAAAACCTCAGTTCTCTCTGTGATTATATTTAAAAAAAAATATGGCACAGAGATGCTGATCAATAATGAGTAATATAATGTATTTGATAATATGTGGAAGGAACAAAGTTTTTAAGGAAATAAATAAATACCTCTTTAAATCGTATCTATATGTCGAATCAACTTCAATAGTTGTTTGTTTTTTTACACCTAGCATGTGGAACAGAGCAGAAGATATGAAGTAGAGTAAGAAATGTGATAATGACAAACAAAATATGATTCATTTGCTTCACTGTGACTGGGTTTGCAGGAAAGACGAGTGAGTTTACAGTTTCTACTGTATACATGCTGGCAGTGGACAGCATAAAGCCAAGTGATGAATGAAGCATGACTTAAGAATATTACACTATAATCATGCTAATAATGGTTTTATGTTTGGTGTTACCGGGTTAATGTTTTTTTTTTTCAACAATTTGGGTGAATTATTATTTTATTCTTTAGTATCAAATGGTTAAAGCAAAATTGTATGCTGTATATGGTCACAATGGAGAGTGGGGATCACAAAAAATTGGTCTAAAATATCGTAAGATAAGCAAGCAAGAATAGGAAAAATGCTGTTGTGTCCATTACCCTGTAAATAATAAAAACAATGTCCTTATGTTCTTAGTTCACACAGACCAGAAAAAAAACATGTTTTATTGTTTAACAACAAGAAAATGGCTATCGTGTTAGTTTCTGGTTCTCTTCCTGGTATATTCAAAAAGTTTCTCCGACCTTCATATGAAAATACTGACCCTGGCCCATGGCTGTAAAGTAGTTTGGTGGTCACATGACCCTCAACGACTCTCCAGGCGGGGCAACAAGACAAAGTTAAGAAGAGCATTTTTTTTAAATAATAGCTGAACAAATGTACGGCATGAGACATTATTGTTTTAGATATATAACATACAGCATATATTAAACAAAGTAACAATATTTACAAACTTAGTTTCTTGAAAACCTGTAAAAAAAAAAAAAAATTTTTAATTTTGTCTATCCATCTGCATCCCTCTTTTAAGTTATCACCAGTTAATAATCACATCTTAAAAGCCTGATCCTCTGCCAAAAATAAAAGTACTATGAAGCACTGTAACATTTAATTTACTAGTTTATTTGTAGTTATTTTAAGTAAATGACTGCTTTGAATGCTCATAAATGTATATCTTTATACGTAAATGATGTGATTATATTGAGAGAAAAAAAATACAATTAAAGTGAAAAGAAAACCGTAATAAAAGAGCGAAATAAAATAAATGATCGTTTAACTGTATTCCATTAAGCTGGAATTCATTAACAAGCTATATCGTTGGAATACTCTTGTAAAATGTGTTTTACTTTTATCCGGTTAAGTGTGTAAAACTTCGACCTGATTTAATGCACCCTATTCTCTAAAAGCCAAATAACAGAAAGCATCTTTTATTTTGGCTATTAAAGCATTCCCCTTGTGTTGCGATACAGAGCAGTTTTATGTATAAGAGAACTTTCTAATAAGTGTAACCAATCACACATGACAGTCAGAGAGGCTATTTATTCCTGCACTTATGTTGTTTCGTGTTTATTTCAGCACTTTTTGGCTGAGAATAATTGAAATTGTAAATCACAGTGAGCAGGTTTTCCAGCCTGCTTTCCCCAGGCAATTGTTTTTTTGCGATAAAAAAGGAATAATTAGGTTTTCCAATTTCCATAAGTGAGGCCATTATCACGGCAGATGTTTGGGGGTAAATGTGGAACCTTCAATTCATGTCTGCTATTTCTCAAATAATAATGTATGATTCCGCAAGTCATCACTTGATATGTTTTTAATCTCTGTGACCTGGCTGGACCCATCTGATGACAATACAATACACTGATATAAGGATTCTGTGGCCATTTTGCAAGAAAAAAATAATCAAAATTTGATTTGGACCCTTAAGTGTTCAAACTCACACAGGTGACGTTTAAGATCACATATATGTGCTTTCAATAATGGTTCATGTGATAATTATCGCTGTGATTGGTGCATACATAAGTGCTCTTATAGATTATTTGTAGAAGACGCATATAGATGAAAGGAACAATTCATACTGGAATCACGGGTTGTGATGACGGTTTAACAGCTTAAGGTAAAGGTTCTTGCTGGGATGAGAACCAGACGTAGATGTCGTCCAAAATATTCCTTAATTCAATTTTAGAAATGTTTTTCAATTGATATCGTCTGAGTTTATTGTGCTGATTGAATCACATTTTTATGATTTCATTCTGTTTATTAAATGTGATTGCTTCTCTAGCTAGGATGACTAAATATAAATACAAACATTTTTAACTAGATCCATAAACTTTTAAAACATAGCTATTGCTTATCATTTCAAAAAGCACTCCTTTTGAAAAGATGAATCCAGCAAATACGTTATGAATGTATGTATGGTTAGCAATTCTTTCATTCTGTAGTTGTTTATCTTTGAGTTATCTGAGACATATACAAAGCAATTTTTATAATTGTCTGATACATCATCTGCATGAATACAAGTATAAGCATGCTGCCTCATGTATTTGGAGAATTGGAGAAAACCCATCAGACACCTGTTCTCTGCGGATCTGCTTGTTCTGGCGAGGACGGTGGCTCAGGTGTGCTGTGCATCTCCCCGACTCTCATCTCTTCGCTAGTATAAGTGTGTGTGTCTCCATGCTGCTGTGTGTTTTTGTAACCCCGCAGCCTTTTTGCAATGGTTTTCGCCTGCGCGGCCTATTTTTCCTCAGTGCTGAACGAGATAGACATTTGAACAAAGAGGAGGTGAAAGATGGGGAAGGTGGGATGCAGATCAGTTCCTCTGCCTTTATTCAGTCCTGTAGATTAATTACCCTGCACCTTAAACCTGATCCCACGCTGTGAGCGAGACACTTGCCATCGCACTAATCAATAATGTATTTTTCTGTCTCTCCATTTAATTTGCACACAGGCCCCACATGCTGGCATCACTAGCTCCTCAGAAAAGTACAGGGGACATCCGATATCAGGAGTGCAACAATCCGCCTCCACCTTTATGCCACACAGAATGACACCCCCGCCCCTCTCTGTTACTGATGGACAAATTGATTCCCTTCTTAATGTTCTGGATGGAAAAAGCAGACTAATTATACTTCCTCTGAACGTTGGACTGGCTGAGTTTGGTACTAATTACATCCTTTATGGCGTGACTCTCGGGGTTTTTTTTAAGTAAGGAACGGTTCAAGGAACGGTTCAAGGAGTGGGGATGCATGCTGAGAAGGCTACAAGGTAACACATTTAGTACACTGTTTTGTCTGCATCAGAGCAAGAGTAGCCGTTAGCATCAAGGTCAAGCTATCAACAGAGACAGGTAGGTCATCTGATCTATGTATGATTTATCGGTTATAAGTTAGCCAGGGTTGTGTGTGCGTGAGCGCGCATTAAAAGACACTTTGATACTTTTTAACTTTATAGTGGAGTTTATTACAGCGATATGAGTAAAGTAAATTGTAAAAAAAAAAAGTTAAATAAAATAAAGTGCGCCTGTGTGTCTACTTCTTTTCAAGGTCGTACAGACTGCTACCCTTATTTTGTATGGGTATATGTATAGGTATATAGGTATAAAGTCTATTATGATATATATATATTGTATATTCTGATCTATTATTCCGTCATAACCACTTGGCAACTGTTGTGAGGAAAAGCTATTTTAATGAGGAGAAACGTTCAGCAGGAAAAGGCAGCGGGTGGTCCCCGATTCATCTTGAGCGGTTGGGTTGAAAGAGATAGAGACATGAGGGGGGCTTCCAATCACAGCCCATGACTCTAAAGCTCCATAAGTGGAGGTGACGACGGTGTGCAGCGGCGGTTGGCGCAGAGTAGAAAGCAGGAACTACAGAGGAAGATAAGATTTCCAGATAGTTATGTGTATTATTGGAGGAGTACAAAAAGGTGGCTGAAATCGCTTGTGATATTTATCTTTGGTTTATTTGTCAGACATTGCTTCGTGGGTGTGTGTGTGACCTTTGGTGTTTTGTTGAAAGTCGCTTGTTGTTTGGGATATCAGGACATGCTAGGTCACCAAAAGTGTATCGCACACCTTCAATGGAAAGTTATTTGCGGAGTTTCACAGCAATAAACCTATAATTTACCCACATCTTTAAGTTTGTTATCAGAAGCAGTAGTTTTATGTGATTCATCTCATTCAGCAGACATTTGTAGACAACTTGAATTTCATGTTTTTCCCAATGATTGATAAGTAAAAAAAAAAATCAAATTTCGCTTGAGTTTTACCATATATATGGCTGGTCTATTTTAAGCAGGTTGTGGCCTGAATTGTTCATGACCATTAGTTAACTTTACTTTGGAAAAGCACATTGTTGTGGTCAACGTTTATTTTGTTGTTGTTTGAATACAAAAATAAACAAAATAAAAAATAGATAGACTTCAGCATAGGTTTTTGTAGTTTTATAGTCTCGAGACTACTTACCATTGGTCTTGTATTGGTCTCTATGGTGTTTGACTCTTGCCGTCTAGCCTCGTCGTTGGATGTAATAGTGGTCTCTTCTCCTTATATTATAAATTAATTAGTCATTAATAATAAAGCAAGGCCTACTTAGTCATGTGTTAATAACTGTAATTGATTACTGAATACAATGTAGAATTGATGAAGAATAAAATATAGGATTATTTGTTTTACGGAATATAAACTACATATACAATATACAAGAACGACACAGATGTGCTTCTACCGCATCACTTTGATGTAGGCAAGTGTGGTTCGTTCAATAGCATCGGGACACTGGTGCAAGTAAAAAAAAAAACAATTAAAAATCTAAAAAGTAAAAATTTCCTGACTAGAAATAAAATAGAATGTCAACAGTTTTCATTGACTTATATAAATCTGACTAAAATAAGAAAAATTATTCAGAATACTTTAATTAACTGTGTCTTGAATGAAAAAAAATGAGGCAACCTTAACTATATAGCAGTTTGGAATCTGTTGTTTTTTTTTCATTTATATTATTCCAAATCTCTGTGAAAGTATTTTGTTTCAAATAAAAGTCATTCTGATGTGGGATGATAACAGTCCAATCTCACAGAAAAGTAATAATGTTTTTTACAAATTTGATTATGTTGTTCAAGTCCTAAAATGAATGGGACTGTAATTTCTGGGCTGGCCACACAAGAAATGCCTAATGTTGTTTAAAGTTGTGAACTTTGAGTGGGGATTGTGTAAACTTGCAACGTCAAATGGAAGTTTTATGACTATTCTGTATTGTATTTTACTTCTACTTACTGTATTGTACTTACTACTGCATCAGTTATGTTTTCACCCTTAACAATTGTACCAATTATCTACAAAACAAAACCCTATTGTAATTTCTCCTACAAATCAGATGGATGTAATCTCAGGCAAGTTTGTTTTATTCTTCATCTCCGCTCTCTGGTGACTAACGTGACATTTTAAAAACAACAGTGATACAGTGAGAGAAAATAGGAGAGTGTTCATTTTATTTATTTGAAAGTAGTAATGTTGGCATGTTATATATTGTGGTTGCTAGATCAGATAATATGTACAGCCACTAACTTATTGCTACCTTTTTTTTTTTTTTTTTACCTGGTTATTCTGTATACTATGCTTTAATTCACAATAATGCCTCTATGTAAGGGTAGGCAGTACATGTTTCAGAAAATACAGAGCTGTGGTTAATTATCTATTTATTTCATAATATCTTTCCGATTGATACCTTTATTAACACTGACGTGCCTTTTATTTTTATTTTAGCATCCATTATTAAATCTAAATATAAATCTAATGGTTCTTATGCATCCAGACACTGGCTAGAACTACCGAGCGAAACCCTAAATAACTCAGACTTTGATATTATCATGAAAATATATGGTATTCTATAGGTATTTTACCAAGTAAACTGAATTTGACCTATTTGGTAAGTACCTTAAAAAAACATCTGATATTTGTTTTTTACAGTGTTAACAAAAGAAAGAAATATCACATCACAGCACAGTGATATTCTTTCTTGTACTTTCCCCTTTGTTTTTGTCTGACACACCTCGCCATGAAAGCCAGTTACGTAGCTGTCAAAGCAGTGCACACTCCTGGTAAATCACTTTTATGTTTGACTTTGCTTGTTGTGTCTTAGAGAGCGAACATATCTTTGTTACACAAAAGAGCCATTTCCAACCAGATGCTGGGACATAAAGCTGAGCGACCATGGTTGCTGTGGGAGACAGTAATGTACCCTTGTAACTCAATCGGTATGCAGGAAAGTGAATGGAGAAATGTAGCTTCTTTGGCTCAAACCATTATCCCCCATTCCCCCTGTCTTGACCTTTTTAGTTCTCTTCCGCCGAGGGACCTCGCTGATCCCAGAGCAGTCATTTGAGCAAGAGAGTAGAGTAAAGATATGGCGGGATAATATTATGCTTTCATCTATGGTCATACAAGGGTACTGGGCGACAATCCAGAATACTCTCCTCTATAATGGTATTGCCATTATCAACCAGATGCAAATATATTGATGTGATTCATATTTTTCTTTTAAATATTATTAATTACCAATGTATATGAACATATAAATTGGTTTTTACACTGATGTAAGTCAGGGGGTACAAATGTGAAAAGTTTTTTACACCACACTAAGCGACACACCAGAGACCTACCAAATTTTTCATATTACCCAAATGACCATTCCCCTGAACCGTTTTAGCAAATGTTTTGGCATCATTGAGGTCTCCAATACACTTTATATTTTTCATACACTTTGCTGTAAACTATTGTCACTGTAATCAAATAATTTTAAATCTTAAATCTGCAATTTTCAGTTGATCAAACAAGTTGTTTTTGGGATTGACAATAAACATACTGTAGATAAGATTACTTCTTTCATTTCTTATTATTCCTGCTACTTAAAAACGATTAACTTCAAAGTAAAGTTCATTTTCTTTGTCGATTCATTTTAATGATTATGAGTATGTCTTATGGTCTCATCTATGTGGCAGTTATGCATGGCATATATTCAAATATGTTTTTTGATATAAGTATATAAAATAAATCTAAGCATCAAATAAGAATCACAATGTATGTATCTCGTGGCAAATTATGATACCCAGTGGGGTAACTGTCGTATTAAAAAAATAAGCACTTTAGTGACCTCTTGGTTTGTCCATTATCCTTTATTCCCTCTTAAAATCCTCATAAAAAATAAAATACATACGTGTGACCAATTGCCTCCCCAGTCATCCCACTCGTAATGTTTACCTTTCTTGTCATTTCTTTCATTTTTAGACAGATGAATGGCAGCGACTCCAAGGTGTTTGTAGAGATTGTATGAGGCATGACATTGGTGGTTCTGATAACAGCTTTCCTTTGCAGTTATCGTTTAGTGAATAAGCCATTGGTAGAAAGACAAACATCTGTGCACCATCTGTCATCCTGCATGTTCATCTTTTGACTGACACTGCAATTAAATGTCTCGACCACCTGCAGGAATAAGTATTTGGAGGAGAAAAATGTGACACAGATTGTACATTAGCATTTCCGTCTTTGTCACCTTGACAATGGGTCTACTATAATGGACAAGTCATGTTTTTTTTTTACTTTTTGACGCTTGAGCGAAATAATAATAATAATAATAATAATAATAATAATAATAATAATAATAATAATAATAATAATAATAATAATATGTTGTCGTTGTTGTAGTTGTTTTTATTGTTGTCAGGAAGTGGGAAATAGCTGGCCGTGGAGGGATGAGGGACGCAAACCAAATGAAGCATTTCTATTGATTGTCACTTTCTATGGATTCAGGTGTTTAAAAGCTGGGTCCTCTCTGTCAATGGCTGTCACAGCTCATTGTTCTTTGTGGACTAATAAAGAGCTCCTCTATTGCTTCTCTGTGATTGCTGACTGACTGATGATGAGCTTTAAAGATAGATTTAATGGGTTTTTTCTAAGAGAATATGCTGAAATACACAACAATTACCCAAAAATAATGTCATCCTATATGACTAGGATGCTGTTATGACTTTTTGTTTTTGTATTCATACTGGTTTCTTCAGGCTGTCTTTACCATTCAACTATTTACTTATTTGATATCTGTTTCTGTGTGTTTATCATGTGAGATAAAATCTATATGCTGTTTCAGTAAATATTTACCAGCAATGATAGATATTAATTAACGTGTAATTATTGCAGATTTCAAATTCATTTATATTTTTTTTACTTGTTTTAGAGTAAAAGGATATAAAAATTGTTGAGAGCTTCAGGCAGATTTAGTTTTGGGACTAAATAAGAGGGTTATCTCTCTTGGAAAGCCACTTAATCTGTTCACATGAGCAGATATGAAAAAGACCGTCAACTAAGTTCAAGTTGTCTGCCCCTAAGCCACGTAGTAGTGTTTTGTGTTTAACAATAAGTGTTGGAACTAATTCCTGGTAGGATATCTGGAAATGGCTGCGCGCAAAAATGTGATTGGCTGAACCTCAAAAGGTCACTCAATTGAAAACAATTAGATACAATCAATGACGGAAAAATGTTGGGACACATATAAGAGGAGAATATGTATATATATATATATATATATATATATATATATATATATATATATATATACGGTAATAGATATTCTACATGGTTTTCTTGATTATAAAAAAAAAAACTTAAGCTCTTAAATCAATACCTTTGACTTTGTACTGCCAGAATCATTCCGCGTTTTCTCTTTCCTGTTTGACTGAAATGGATTCACATGGAGGCGATCTCTGGAAAGATTTTTTTTTGTAAACGTACATTTCAGATCACTTAAGCGATTCTCAGTCCTAGCATGCCTCGACCTGCCACTGCCATGACAGATGCTCTAAAATTGAATATAGATTTCAGTGAGCCAGGAAGGCGTGCCTGATGAATCTCAATTTGCTGCTGTCCATATTTCATAGTCACCAGTATGGATGGCTCATGTGGAGGCAGCGAAAGCATAGCGGCTGCCAGGCGGCTGGATTGTGTCAACCGATGATCGACCTTTTCATAGAGGGCTGATATTTACCTCTAAATATTTCACTTCCTTCCCAAAGATTATAACAGAAACGTGAAGGAAAAAGTGAAAAAAAAAAAGCGTTGCTCACTTTGCCAAACAAAGGAATTTTGAAAAAAAGATAGAAGGCCACATAATGGCGGTTAGTCAGGGGAAGAACATTGCAGGAAAAAGTAGAGATGCTGGAGGGCAGAACAAATGCAGAGCGCTTCCCCAGGGGGGGTGGAGGTGCTTGACTGCCTTGTACCTGGCAGTCTATTTATGTCTCAGTTTGAAGTACTTATAAAATGACACTGTGCTGTTGTTTTGCAGCAAACCAATGGGTGCAGGACTTCAGCGTTTCAGTATGACTCAAAGCACTTGTGTAGGAGCAGTTAATGGTTTGACTCATTCACTGTAGTTTGGCAGACTGATCGGTATACTTTAATATGTAACATTTTACTTAAATGTAGGCTAGAAAGAAGAAAAGTTAAGTGAAAAATACTTACTTGTAATAGGTAAATAGGTACCAAAGTACATGAATGCAGGAATGCTGTAGATGGGATAGACTACTTTTTTTTCTTTAAATCCCTTCATTTGTCTAGCATGTTCTATTTTCAGATCTAAACGTGATATCTAAGAGCTGGACTTCTCATTCAGTAAGGCAGCAACAGTTGACTAATCATTATCCAGTATTTTCCCTTTACAGGTACCCAGGTTACATCTGCCAGTGTCAACATGACAGCCATTATACTTCCTTCAAATTCATTGAAAAACACATCTTTCGATTCAATATCTTTAAGTCATCAAAGGGTTGCAGGAACCAGCAGTTTTCACAGAATAATTACAATAGAAACGCTACATGTGTTTTCGGCGTTCCTCCATTCCATCGAGACAAGTTATGGGCCACTGAGCCGGCTGAAACAAAATGAATTGGAAACATGTGGACTTCATCTACCCCCACGTATCTTTTCCCTCTCAGCAGAAGCGATGAAGCCCCCAGTGTCACTAGCAGTCAACATGGTTCCACTCGATGCTTGGACTATACAGAGGCTAATGAACTTGAAGCATGAACACACCACATATAGATTGGTGTCTGCATGTGTCTGAGATTGTGTGTATTTGAGATGTAGCCACATCAAGCTCTGTCATTAGAGTCAATTGAAATTCTGTGTGGAGAAAATGAAGCAAGGCACTTCAACTGAAACTATGGAAAATGAGAACGTCAATAGCTGAGACCTGGCGAACAATCACATGTGCACTCATAGATCAATTGTGTGAGGTGCTCAAAATAAATATTCCATCATCTCCAAGTGGGCACAATGTACCGGTTTTGTTGGAAGGATCACTTTCAACAGGAACATAAGTGACACACTAATTGTTTAATGGTACAAGACATCACAATACACGTGTGTGTGTGTGTTAGAAACAATATGTTTAACTCTTATTTTCAAAGTGAGGACTTCAAAAATGAAAAAAATATAGTAAGGTTTTAATCATCACATGGTCCTGCATCCTGGTTATATCTAAAAGCCATGACTTTAAAGTTGACTTCATCATACTGATACATACTCGAAAGCTTGCAGTCCAGCCAAGCTGTGTTCTACGAGCTACCAAAATATTTTAGAGACATCAATATAGCTATAAGCATTAGGAAAATGTTTCGTCAAGCTTCATAAGTCCATCACTAGTCTACACTAGTCTACATCTATTCCTCGGTATGGTCAGGTTTAAGAGATTATGGCATTGCACAAGTAACAACAAGTTATTTGCCTCTGTTTTCTATAATCCCTTTCCTTCAGCAGATCTTCTAGAAACTATGATTTGGAAAATTAGTGGAAAGCTGAAATTTACCTCTAAATATTTCACCTCCTTACCAAACAAATTCATGTGTAGAGTTTACATTGTTTTGTTGGTAAAAAAAAGAAGTTTTTTCAATTCTGATTCTTAAATTCAGAACCATGCTCCTTGTAATATATGCCTGGTTCCAGGATTCATGGATTTTTTTTAAAATTGGCATCACATTCACTATGAATGGAAGGGAATTGGTGTCTGAGGTCTTTTGGTATTGATTAATGAATGTCCCAATATGTAATGGGACAAAACTAAAAAATCATAAATAGTGCCTTTTATAATTAGGACACATGTAGATTAAGCAAGAAATAAAGGAAGTACAACTCCACATTTAAATTGAAGATTAAGTTCTTTAAAATCTATGCTTGCTTGATATAGTCAATTTCCACCGGTGTAATTTAGGAATATTCATCAGCATTGGGGAATTCATTTTTCTATCTGGAACGTGCAGGACTGTCTAAGATCAAGGGCAGACAAGAGAACATTATGAATTCATCAAATTGACCCATTCATAGGGCATCAATATTCTGCAGTCATTGGCAGTGGCCGGTTCCACCCTAACAAGGGAATCCAGTGCATTAATGATCAAACAACCCAAGTAGCCATTGTCCTTGAACTCTTAATAGTGTACTAATAGTGTTGGGTGTCAGGAGTGATTTGAACAAGTGTGTTTGGAGCACAGCGCTTTCTTTTCTGCCTCTCTTTGCCATTCGACTTTGGGGGGGAGATAGCTGTTTTCTTCTTTCCACCCTTCCTCTCTCGCTTATCATTACCAGCTCACGCACATGTTTTGCATAATCACAAGCTTCTGTTTCCTCATGCGGTCTGGAAGAAGGGGACTCATTATAGTGGCGAGAGCAGCAGATAGAGGACAGGTGCCTTGGTCACACAACATGGCCTACATAAAGAAAGAGAACGACCAAGAAGCATCTTCACATGCAAGCCTGTTGTTGTTCTTGGTTGAATGAAACCTAATGAAGACACTTTCACGCGACTGATCTGGGTTTAGATAAAAGAAAAGGATAACCAGTGAACGACAGCACTGCGGTGTTAGTAATCTGATGTTGAATGAAACAAACCGTTTGCCCACTATCATTTGGCACCACAGGTTAAGGTTATCAGTCTGGCTGCCCACAAAGTCCCAATGTAAACGGGGAAACTGATTCAAAAATCGAAAAAACTATGAAAGTCTGTCTTGCAGTTATAATAATATTGGTCGTTAATAAAATTGTATAATAGCCAAAAGGAATCTTATTATTCAAAAAAGATCCAAAGGATATTGGGTGAATTTATTTTAAGTATAATGAAATGCTTTATATTTATGGTTTAAAAAATATATCAATATTCTTCACACTGCGGCTTTATTCTTAAGTTAGCAGTTGCCTGAACTTACCTCTGCTGCAAGAGTTGAAGGGTTGTGTTTATTGAAGGGATGAGTGCTTAATTTCAGGGGGAAATCAAAAGGCCACATTTCAAGGACATTTTTGGCTGCAAAATATAATAAATAATGATAAGAAGAAACAATGTCTTACCTATGCCAATATAATATGTAATTATCATCATCATAAATCACTTGATTATGCCTCATTCCGACAAGCTATATTCCCATAAGTTTGTTTGAAAAAAAAATAGGTTAGGTTTCATAAAATAGCATGTAGTGGGATTTGTTTATTAAACCCTTCATGTCAGCACTTATCAAGGAGAAAAATGTATATCTGTCAATGCGCCAATTGAAAAGATGTATGTCTTAATCTCGTAAAACAAATTAGGATCACACATATCATTACTGAGGGTTTTTTTAAATGAAAAATATGATAACAAGCCAATTATCTTTGTTCTATTATGCCTTTTATATTTTGTGACATCATTAACACATATATCTTGCGATATATTCAAGATATATTCTTGTTTGACATTTTCTTTGTGATCTATTCCTTCTTTCTAGATCAAAGAGTGAAAAAGGAAAACAGCCACAGCAGCAGAAGCAAGAAGAGAACAGCCATGGCTAAAAGGATGATTGCTTCCCAAAGTGGTAAGAAAACGACATTTACGCACAATTAGCTTCTTATTTCAGTAGGATTGGATGATTCTATTCCATCTTGCAATACTGTGGTACCTTTAGTTTTTGACTGGGAAAAATGAGAAACGTTCCCTCTTGACTATAACTGCCGTTTTACCACTATCATTAGAAGTTGCTTATAACATTGTTTAAAGTGCTTAAGTGAAATGGAATATATTGAATATTGATGGAGTGAGTTGATTTGTATTCCCACACTGAAGAGGAAGCTGAGTTAAAGCACAAAGCCTTTTAATATACCTCATGGCGTCCTCTCTCATCACTGTTACTTTATTAAATCACATTATTTTTCAATATACATTAGAATAAATATAGATAAGAAAAGAAATAAAGGAATTACATTTTCACATCTACATTGAAGATTACGTTCTTACAATCTGTGATGCTTGATAGAGTCAATTTCCTCCAGTGTATTTAAGGAATATTCATAAGCATCGGGGAATTCATTCTTCAATCTGGAATGTGCAGGACTGTCTAATATCAAGGGCAGACAAGAGAACATTATGAATTCACCAAATTGACCCATTCATAGTGCATCAATATTCTGCAGCCATTGGCAGTGGCCGGTTCCACCCTAACAAGGGAATCCAGTGCATTAATGATCAAACAACTCAAGTAGCCATTGTCCTTGAACTCTTAATAGTGTACTTATGGTGTAGGGAGGGATTTCTCATTCAGGAGTGATTTGCGTGCGTCACTCCTGTTAAATGACCTCAAAACTTTGTTTATGAAGTGACTGAATGATTAAAGGAATTCTATAGTGAGTTCAGCTGTCAATCAACATGCAAATTAAAATACAAAATAAGGCTTGACATTAAAAAAAAATGTAACCTTTATCTTCATCTGAATATAAAGAATAGAAGGTGTGCTGGTCTGCGTGCGTGTACTTATGCTCTTAAAGTACTATAGACACCAAAACTAGTTGACAGAAAAGAGCACGTCGACTACTATCCTCTCTATGAAGGTTTTAGTGTGCAATTTAATCAGGTCAAATGAAAGGGGCAAAAGTATATATATATATATATATATATATATATATATATATATATATATATATATATATATATATAAATGTAAAGAATAATCTATATCATGTTTAATTATATTTGCTTCCTCCTCGAGTTGCTGGTTTTATTGTATTGTATTCATCCAATTTTATTATTATTAACATTTGTCTAGTCACTGTATTCCACAACAATATAAAGGCATACATTGCTTTAACTATACTGACAATACATGTTTTCTTATTTTAATATGGCGATGAATTATGACGCATAAATTGAAACCGGAAAATTAAAAAAAAACTTGTGATTATTCTGTATAAATGCTCTAGCAATAATTTTGAAAAACAATAGTTTGCACCAAAATATAGACTAAAACAACTATTAACTAGTTCATCTCTGGAGTGGTTATTTTTGAAAATTTCGGCTCATATATGAGTGTGTGTGCATAGGTGTGTTGCAGTCAGTAAAAAAAAAGCCACATAATTCGTTCAGGAGGGTAACATGGATTTTGATATCTTGGTTGCAACATGTTTCAAAAAAAACATATACAGTAGAGCAGGATGCATCCACCGCTATAATCACTGAAAACCTTTGTCATCAGTCCTCAAAGGTAAAGGAACCTAAATGTTTGTTGATTGTTTGTTTGTTTAAGGGAGAGAAAGCTCCTTACAGGCAGTGTCATTCTGTCAGTATCACGGTTAAATCTTAATCCTACAGACCTTCATGAAGGGGGAGGGATCCAGTCGAGCATGAGATTGTATTTTGCATCTCAATCAAGAAGTCATGTCCCCTTAGAGGAGACTTTATTAAAACAAAGTTTGATGTGTTTCTTTTTAAATTCCCTCACACTGTGTTCACCCAGCTGCTGATAGTCGTGCTAAAGTTCTTTGTTAAATTTAATTACCTTGTAAACCACAACAGCTCAAATCAATTATGAGGAAAGATAGAAGCGATACATTATCAACTGTCAGAAGGTTGTTTCAGCAGGTTGCATCATCGCGGCTGAGTAATAAAGTTTATTTTTTCCTAAAAGCTGTAAAAAAGTAAAGCTGGTGGTTAAAAACTTATGTTTGTTCATTTATCCATTTTAACCTTTTTTTTTATCCCCCTCTTTAGGCACATTATAAAGATTTGCACTTCAATAGGTTCAATAGTTATTAAGAAACCACTGCTCTGTGCAATATTGTTATTCATATCTGATTTTCCAAATAAAATCGTAACCCTGTTGAGTCATTGCAACATTTTTATGATGGTAGAACACTTGCTAAATGAGCCTACAGAGATGTGATTAAAAATATATAAATAAATAAATAATATCATGTTTCCTATTGACAGTGGGAACTTGATATTTTTTTCTTATAGAGCATCAACTGTCACGATCCGATAAAGACAGAAGACCCAGATGCGGAGGCAGAGAATAGATCCACAGAGGAAAGTTCAAAAAACAGTCTTTAATAACTACAGAACGGTCCACAAAGGGGAAAGGAAAGCAAAAACAAAAACAAACAGGCACTCGGGACAGAGGCATGACACGGCTGGAGATCGGGGTCACACCAGCAACTAAACAAAAGACAAAAACTCACATGAGTAAAGAAAACCGCTGACAACATCAGGAACGACTAAGTCCATAAGAGAGTCAAAAATGCCGATCCAATACGAGTCGCCATAGACATATATACATAGACACCGCCATCGATTGCTTCCGCCCACTAGAGCGGTGTGTATACAGGGCGACCATCTTGGTACAGTGCCACTCGCTCCTATTATGTCTATAGAGGAATGCTGTGTTAACACTATAAAAGTGATCATAAATCGCTCATTTGTCAATTTCGTTACACAGGGATTGTTTTTCAAACCTCAGACCAGGTAGACCGACATTATAAGAAGTAATATTTTACTATAAAATCTATTAAAAAAACATTTTAAATATGATGAATTTGAATGATGAATTAGATTAAACAAATACGGACCAAACTGTTTGAAAATTCGGCGAATATTTGTATTTTAAGAATGAGAAGTACCTCCTTCCCTGCAGTTGTTAATGCGCCGCTGTCTCTGATGGCACTGTACCAAGATGGTGGCGCTTTATACACATCCGTCTGCAGTCGATGCTGCGTCTATGTAAACATGTCTATGTGGAGACGCAATACTCTGGCAAGTTCTTCCGGGTAGAGACGTTCCTTATCAATGGGAAGAACCCGCCATTCAATCATCCCCAGCTGCGCGCCTGCCAGCGTCTGTCAAGATAAAGCAAAGGAAACATAAAAACGGAAAAACACTATTAAAACAAAACAGGATGAGCAGAAACATTACATCAACAATCTTTTTTCTCGTTGGATTTCATAAACTGATGCATTTTCTAAGGTAACTCCTCCAATTGTGTTTTGCCCACTACATACTGTTTATTATGGAAGCAATTTTTCATTAATTGTTGTACTTTTCTAGCTTCTTCGTATAAAGTAACGTCTTTTCATTGAGAGGTCTTATAAGCTGATAAGCAGCGATGGTTTAATGAAGCTTCATGAAGCAGTGTCATGTTGTTTAGAGGTCAGTAGGTGGCGCCATCAGTTTAAAAATAATGTGATGTTTCATTAGAACAATTGTTCAAAACAAAGGAAAATAGTGCAGAGACCGCCATCTTGTGGCCTCTAAAAATAATGACACTGCTTCATGAAATTTCATCAGACCATCACTACTGATAAGACATGAGATCCAATCCATGGAAGCGCAACGATGTGATGATAAATTACAACATTCATTATTATTATTTAATTCTGTTGCTTTAAGTTTTCCCAGAGTTCTCATTTTTTGATATTACTCTTTGTATTCTACTCTTGCAGACTGCAAGGTTTTTTTTTTCTTCACCCATTCTTTTTTGTTGACAACAAGATAAAATATATAGGCCGACATTCCTTTCCACATTCTCCCTCAGCACGAAAACAGACATGTACCACTGAGTCTCAGTGGGCAGAAGACTACTCAAGTAGGAAGGATGTGGTGCATTTCTAGTCACTTGAACATCCCAGACTTTAGGTGGAATGTTAGTTTCAGAGGCAAGTTGCAGGACTATTTTTAATGATTATTAAAGCAATCTATATTATCATATATCACACCATCACTAATATTTTTTTTGTTTTGAACAACTGTTGTGTCTGTGTTTAGTGGTGGTCTGATGAAGATTAATGAAGCAGTGTCATGTCATTTAGAGGTCAGTAGGTGGCACCATCAGTTTAAAAATGATGTGATGTTTCATTAGAACAGTTCTTCAAAACACACGAAAATAGTGCAGAGACCGCCATCTAGTGGGCTCTGAGAATAATGAGACTGCTTCATGAAGCTTCATCAGACCATCACTTGCAACCAGTTGCATGGATATACTGTAGATTTCCAGGTGTTATTGAAATGGGTCTCAAATGAAAAGTAAGTTTAGTAGTGAAACTTTTTGCGCCTGGCTACGGTCCATCTTTCCTATGCAGTGTTGGCCGCTGGCTACAATATTGTAGTTCACCATCTCTGGTCTAAACATTATTCTCTCTGGCATGGAAAACGTTGACAACTCATAAGCTTATTCAAATGTTTGCTCACAGTTAAAAAATGTGCAAAAGTCACAATTTATCAATGGGGGAGCAAAGGTTAGCTTCCTTCAAAGGGCAAAAAAATAATTTAGGACAAAATGAGTTCAATAGAGACGTAGTTTTTAGTAGACAATTTGTGCATTGGATAGTGTTCTTTTAAGTCTTTCTGTGCATTTTGTTTGTGAGATGTTTTACTGTGCAACTGTGCTACCTCTGGCATGCATAATGGAACACTTGAACTGTCTTTGTTTGTATGTGCTGACAGTGAATGTTTTGCCACTGACAAATATTTGTGATTGTTATGTATTTGGGGAGACCGGGCATCCAAAATATTTGAGCATCTCATAAGACTTTTTTACAGTCTTACTTTATTTTTTTCAAAAATTGTTCTGCAAAAACACTAGCTTGTGTCTCTCCCAACTTGCTATATTTCAAACCATTAAAAAAAATGGGTGAATCCAACACTTTTATTATTTTTATACGCTCAGTCCCTGGGTCAATTGATGCATGTTATAATTCCTGAGACGGGATTAACCATCCATATATCATCATACTATTTCAATCTGAAGGTGTGAATGAGATGTCAGAGATTTCAGTTCTTGCCATGTCCGATGTGTCTAGAGTTGACAGTTGTAGCTTCAGGAGATCATTAGCTTACGTGTTGTTTTCTTCCGTGCCTTTCTCAGAACATCAATTGAATATTCTATTCTTAGCGGCGGCTGATCATTTGAGGATATCAAAAAACAAAGAATAGAACAGGTGGGATTTAAATTTAATTGCGTGCCGAGACGGGATGGGGATTTTGGCTCTGGCTTCAAAGTGAGAACATGCTTTATGTTGCATTATTTTGGAAGAACAATCGATGTTTTATTTAATTTGTAGTTTGCCTTTGATACATATAAAAGCCCTCATGGTTGTTTTAGGATTTATTTGTCCATTGGTCCAGAAGAGCAAAGAGGTCAAACATACTTTAAAAAAGATTAGTCAGAAAGGGAATTGCACTTGTATTCCTATATAATGAACATAGTCTCAACTCAATGATTGCTGGTTTCAAATTCTAAAAAAAGACACACTTACAATGATGAAAAGCACACACCATTCATCTTGTCCATTATAATTCCTGTGCAGCCCCACATGCCTCATTATTCCTGGTAATGGACTCTAGTTTATCGATTAGTCATTATAGCCTCATTTCTGTGTTCAAATCGTCGCATTTCCAGTATGGCGATTTATACTGTCAGGGTCTGCCGCCTTTTGAAAAAACACAAACATGTTGATGAAGAAAGAAAGTTTAAATATAAATAACAAAAGACTATCTTTAATTCAGAGCTTTCTTCATAATCGCATTAAAAAACACTCGTCAAACCTCACTGTTTTATTTCAATAAGTTTTTATTATCCCCTAACAATTCTAAAAATTAGCTATTATGAGAAAGTAAGTAATTTATATTTGAAGAACGCTAAGAGTCCCAGAAAATCAGGGAAAAGCCAAGATTTTTCTTGAAGGAGTCGTTAGATCCATCAAGCGCAAAGAGAGAGGAAGATTATTCCAAAGCTAAGGAGCAACAGTCTGGAAGGATTCTCTCCTCTGGTCCTGAACTGTGTGCTAGGAACCATCAGTAGATTCTGATCCACAGACCTCAGAGCCCGAGCTGGGGTGTAAGGCTGGATCAGATCACTGATGGAAGGAGGAGCCTATTATGAGCTGATAAGGTAAATGCCTTGATCTTGGCGTTTTCTTTTGATTATATTATATTCAGCCCATTGTTGCTGTCGGAAGTGATCAAGAAAGGACAAGGTTGACTAAGTGAGTCAACGTGACTGGGATTGCCATCATCTCTGTACCGTGCTGCCCCCTCATCTTCAAACGAACATATTGCATGCTGGCGCACTGTCATCCCTGGTGTCCTACTTAAACCAGATGGGCCATTTTTTCAGGTCTTTCACCAATCAAAGTTATGAAAATAAATATATAAAACAGGCAAGAATGAACTAAAATGTCAGCCTCAATAACAGAAGCCAAAATTAAGACACAGTTGACAGAGGAGAGGACCCAGCAGAACACTAGATGCTATTAGTATTCTACTATTCATGGTTCCAGGAGTACATTTTACCTTACAAGATATATATTTGAATGATTAACTATTGTTTGTTGTAAAATCATGTTAAAAAAAATATGTGGGAAAACATAACATATGTATGATTTATCTGTGCAGTTAACATGCAACAACATCTGGACTGGACTCTTTGTTGCATTGTGAATCATTTAGGCTTGGATGAGTGCACTCATGCATTTAGTTCCAAGCTCTTAGCACGCTTTAGAACACATCGGCGTGACGGAGCTTTAGATGTCTTTCCATAATCATCTTGTAGAATGCTGGAGAGGAATTAGCACTTTCGCGATGCACATTTGTTAGATGCTACATTTGAGAGAGCAGTGGTTTTAATTTCTACAATTATGTGATGACAATGGGAATTGTGCACACTTTATACTATACTGAATTTGCTTAATTTAGTGCCTGAAGACTGCTAAACAGACAACAAAATAATAGATAAACTGGGGAAGAATGGAAGGAAGGAAACGTGTGACTCAGTGTAGAGCAGCTTCTTTCAGATAATGTAATTTTGTGTGTTTAAGTATTTTCTATCTTTATAAAAAAGACAGCCTGGGTGTCAAAGTAAGATCTGAGAGTTAAAAATGATATATTACTTAAATATCGTATAGTTAGACACAAAGGAATACATCTAGTGATGTTCAATTTCACATGAAATATTTACGTCTTCCTTTATAGTTGAGGTTTTGTGTTTTGTCTGACAATAACAACAAGAACTTTGTTGAACACAAACTGTTGAAGGTTTTGCCTTCAGTAAATTGTTTGTCATTGTTTCTCTGTGAAGAAATCAGACATTTCTATTTCAATTTTTCTTCTTCACATAGCCGACAGTTATTGCAGTCTGTGCTACCAGAGTGCATTGTGGGAAAATCAAAGGGTGCGTTCCCTGTGGCTTTTCCTTCCCTTGTGCTTGTTTGTGTTTTTGCTTTTGTTTTCTTTATAAGATACACACATCTCTTAATTAAGTCTTGGAGGTAGAGAATGAGGAGTCTTAGTCAGCCGAATGTGAGCCGCTGTTACAAACTGTTCGACAATGTTTATTCATGCACTCTTATTATTTATGGATGCCGTGATCTCTGTGTTTGGGGCTTCCTGCAAAAGTTTCTGGGGTCACTTGAATGTTGGTCATACCAGGACAAGGAAAAATAAAAATACAGTAGTTATCATAAAGTGTAGCACATAGAGTATTATATTCACTAGTTTATCTTGAATTTAAGAAGATAATTATAATTCAGATTATCACTTTAATCTGCATTTGTCATGAAGATCTTTTTTATTTTAAACAGAGTTGTTCAATCACATTTAAAAGGGATAATAAGATCTTTATTAGAGATTATAATGCATTTAAGAGGCTTCATGGAAAATGTGAAAAAGGTTATAATCATACAAGGTACACATTGTAAATAAAGTAGTTGACTTTAAGAGCTTTAAGAAAAGTGAAAACACTGTCCTACATTTGTTGAAATATTATTGCATTAAAAAAACACTATATATCTCTCTCTATATATATGAAAATACATTAAGTAAAGTGGTATTCGTCAAGCTCTTTAAGTCTGTACGGACCCAAGAATTTTTTTCGCAGAGTACTTGATTGAACATGTTTTTCCTTGCTGCCTGCAAACCCATTAAAAATCCATTGAAAAGTGTGATTGTTGTATAACGTACGTCATTTAAAGCGTAAAATGATTGGGAACTTTAGTTACTGAACGATTGAAAATGTTTTCTTTATGCCACCTCACTTGATAGTGAATTTTGAAAAGACATTAAATATGATATATAAAAATGTAATCAAAAAATCTGTTTCATAGAAAATCATAGAATCCAAAGGTCCCCAGGTCTAATCATACTCAGTGTGCATGTATTAAACTGAAGGCTAAAGCATGTCTTTTAAAGAAACAATAAAAAAAAATAAACTTACAAGATGAATCAGTATGAATAAGCTAAAATATTATTGGTCCATGATTTATAGCATATTATTGCATTAAATTCAAGGTCCAAAAGTCATTTCTGACTTAAACAATTCTACAAAAGTACAGAGTCTACTAAATCCACACTTTAAAAAAATGCTGGAATCAGCAGGTGTGGCTGAAAAGGATGGCCAGATTAAAAAGGGGAAAATGCAGGGAATATAAATATTTCATTAGATTTTTCTTGCACAACACACTTAAAAAAGGAGTGAGGAAACAGATTAATAATAATGAGTGGTCTGGCAATACACAGAGCGAGCCAGAGCAGAGAGAGAGAGAAACTTGAAATAACAGGGGTATATATAGTAAGTAAATAAGTAAAGGTTATTTGGAAAGTGCCTTTCTAGACCCTTCTTGTTTAGAATATATGTATGTATATATATAGTAAAAATTCCACAGTGTTGCATAAGCATACGCAGCAAGCTCAGTGGGTCTATGGGGTCATTACCCAAAATAAATGAGCCCGAGATACTGCCCAGTCAAGGTTATTATTAGCCATTGGTTCAAGTAATTATAGGTTTGTCCACCGTAACTATTGTATACTGCAGTCATTCTAGTTTTACGGTGACCTGTATATATGTATATATATATATATATATATACATACGTTTTCATTCCGGTGTCACATTCCAAGTCTTCCTTTTGACATTTTTAGTTCGATTTAACTTCAACATGTATCCTGTTTTTTTTTAGGACACAGACATAACAACAGTAATCTTCGGATATTTTCTTTTGGGTTTAATGTGTATGTTCATATAAAACAACCTGTTGAATTATTCCTCTATTGTGGAGCGCTTTCGGTTACTAAATATTGCATGATGGTGAATTGACTTAAAATACCCTTTCTTTGTCTCTCTATGTGGACTGTTGGGTAACTTTGTGTCAGTGGGACTGCACCAGGGGCCCGCCCCAAGAAGATGCAATTGTGCACTCATGACTAACACCGAGATGGAATAAGACAGTTTGTCACAAGTCTCTTCTGCACCTGTAACTATTCTCGTGTCCCTTAGAAATGGACTTTCAGTGCAGAGGAGTTTAAAAAGGAACTTCAGTAAAAGCATGCGCTTCACATTCCCTGTTTCAATGTCATGATTGTGGTCATGCAGGAAGTTAGACGAGAGGAGCAATACTGCGACTAACAAGCTTACACTGCTCACAACAGTGTTAGAAAGATGTTGTTTCCTGGGCAAAAGCACTGAACTGTCGGCTTTTAGCCTCACATACTCAATGGCCCATGTCCAAGAAAAGCTGGAAGGAAAATGTAATGTCTGATAAGCCAAGAGATAAGGAACATAGAATAATATTAATAATACTTTTAAAAATGACTTACAATGTTAATTTCTTTAATGTGAGATAAATAATGGCCGTATATATAACTTGCCTTTTGGGATTGATCGCTTAAAATTACAGCTAGCACTTCTAAATAACACGCATCTAAACAACATTTGTTTATTTTAACATTTTATGTTTATTTCCCATAAATATTTTTTCTTCTCCAGAGGTCAATGAGTTTGTAATCTAAAATGTATACTAAATGTGCAACTGAATACATTACATTTCGTGAATGAGGTTTTTTGTTTTTTTTGTTTTTGTTGTTGTCATGTGGTTTTAAAAATAGTTCTTTAGCAGAACACTGATCGTCCCTCATAGAGTTCTTGAGTAAACATAAACGTTCTGGTTGTTGATTAATAGACCAAAGGTGAAATAAATCATTATCAGTATGATAAATTAAAACAGTTGTATTTATTTTCTAAGTGTGAACTCTGGATTCTCCTACTCCATTTTATACCCTAAATCTTCCTTTAAGAGACACTTAGGACTCATCCTTTTAAAGTGAAATATATGGCACTGGAAGCTCATAAGAAAGAATTTTATGTGTTCATCTGGAAGCCGAAATGGTCTTGAAAGATGAGTTAGGTGAGAGCTTCATTTCAAAATCTTACTGAAGGTGAAACTGACCTTTTTGTGGGTGGGAGGATAGTAAAAATCCCACAAAGTGTTGCATAAGCATACACAGCAAGCTCAGTGGGTCTGTGGGGTCATTACCCAAAATAAATGAGCCCGAGATACTGCCCAGTCAAGGTTATTATTAGCCATTGGTTCAAGTAATTATAGGTTTGTCCACCGTAACTATTGTATACTGCAGTCATTCTAGTTTTACAACGGTGACCTTTTGTCATGTGTTTGTGTGTTTTTCTTTTTATTTCTATACATAAAATTAGTCTGGCAGACTTTAACACTCTACAAACGAACAGGAACAAATGTGGCCTTTAGAAAGTGCAGTAAATAAGAGAAGGCGAGGCATGCTTGGATGCAGACTGGAGCAGTGAATTGACCATTTGTCAGTCTGGATAAGGTCACTATGTAGAGTAGAAAAAGCAGCAGTAATTGAGTGAAGTGTGAGTTGCTGACTTTCAAAAAAGTTGTATGGTCACCATCCATATAACATATCATTTTTGTTGTTTATGTTCATACTTAGTTAAAAGCTTGTAATCAAAAACCACATTACTTAATGTAGACTTGAGCAGTATATTAGTTGTAATACCCCGTCAGATTTTATAGGTTGTCCGAGCGTGTTTGTTCAATAAACCACAACTAAAAGGTTAAATTTCGGGCATCTTAGCGGCATGTGGCGTGGTGCATCTGCATTCAGCCTTCTTAATTAAGTTTGCAATGCTTGGCTGAATGCACGGGAGATAAAGTGTAATTGCTTTTATATAGGGGAGCATAGTGATGTACTTGACCGCCACAGGAAAGAAAAAGTTTGAGAAGTGATGTCTTGGGAACTTATTATGCATTATAATCAGGATACTGCAGTGCATGGGATCTTGTCAGAAGAGTTTATACAATCATGAAAGGGAAGATAATGAGATCAATGTCAAAAAGCCAGATATAGTTCTTCAAGGGGAAGCAAACACAGCCTCAGCTGCTTATTGGAGATAGTAATTATGGGAACGTTGAAGACTTTTACCTGCTTTGAGTGGGATTCCTGGCAAGGAGGGGATGAAACACATGTCAAGTTCTAGAGAAAACCAAAAAAAAGGGCTATGCAGCTATTGTTGTTGTTGTGCCTTCACATTTTTTTATCGTAAATATATATATATTTTTAATTATATGTCATAAAGTGATTTATGAAGACCATCTTACATTAAAGGTGTGTGCTAAATCTATAGTTTAATTCTTCATTAGTACTTCAAATTGCCTTCACATGAAATGTATGGACACACTTGCACACATTGATAAATGTCATTTTTCAAACACTAAGTGTGCCAAGAATGAGAAGGGTTTTTTGCAATTCTGCTGAAGCAGCAAATAAACAATAGTACTGTGAACAAGCCAACTGCTGCCTCTTCCATTTCACGTCAGAGGCCTGTCTTTTCTATTGTTTACACCAGTGGCCTCTAAACTAATCTTTCCGAATATAATTACAGATCACAATGCATGATGTTGCTTGTTACGTGCAAGCTCAAAAATAGTGAATCTAGTGGTAAAAAACTTGAGACTTGAAGTAGATAAATATAAGAAATGCTGAGAGGATTTCAACAAACCATCGAAGAGTAATGTCCTTTCTTTAGAGTCCTTTAAATGGTACTCTATGGGCTTAATAGGCCACCTATTGATCTAAAAATAAAGACACTCCATTTGCCAATCACAAGCTAATTTTGTTTTCTTTCTTCTTTTATATGGATACCGTTTTACATATAAAACTATTTTTCATGATTTCAGCTTTCTCCTAGAGTGATACCCACCTGCTGTGTTTTCATCTGTACTATTGGATCACTTTAAGAAAGACCCTCCCGATTTGCGTCAGTCACAGTGTTGTTATTGTTACGTCAATCCTGACAAGACGGCAGCTGTCAAAACCAGCTTTAATGAAATGTTGCCAGTTGCTGAGCCTTAGCCGACTGCAACCTTGTCTTCCTCAAGGACTTCATAACTTTCTTCCACCATGACAAAAGATGAATCGCAGCAATGCCAAGCAGCACACTCTCTGTGGCAGCCTTATCTTTCAACTTGTCTTTCCCAGGCTTGTTTTAATTAGATGAAAAGTTTCCTGTGTCTCCAGGGAGTCGCTGCAGGCCTGGGCCATTGTCTGCTGTTTGCGTGCAGTGTACTGATCATTGCCAAGAAACCCTTTTTTTCCTCTTTGGATGCTTATATTGCATAAACTGAGAATGAGGGTCAAAACCCTGCTAACTGACTTGCCTTGGTAATTTGGAGGTGACTCTGTGGTTTTAAACTGTTTATGATTCTGTGTGTTTACCCTCGATTGACATTGTTTTATCAACGCGGAGTATACATTCATCAAAAAACATAAAAATAGTTATTTCTCTAACAATCAATAAACTATGTCGATGATGACCAAGACTTTTCCGATTTTTTTAACATGCTCATCAAAATCCCTGACATTGATACCCCTATACTCATTTTCTTTGTAGTCAACCATGCTGTTACAGGATAAGACAACATGTGGCTATGAATCAATGTATTGGTAGGGCTCACCTGTCTAAGCAAGAGGAGATATGGGCATCCGCTAACCCAGAGTCAGAGTGATGTGAAAGAGGAGGACACTATTTTTCCCTGATAGAGGATCTCTTCCTCCTCCAAAACTAATGAGGGATTACCCCCTTCGCTCTTATTTCTCACATTTAGAGTGTCGGAGTGACACCCACATCTACCACATCTACCGCATCTCTGTGTTCCCGCCTGCTCTATTTCAAAGAGGAGCTTCAAAATGTGATTTACATTCCGAACTCACCTCAACCTGCCATTATAAATAGATACTACTTCACGACATGTAGTCTATTGATTCTGGAATCCCTGGAATCCCTAACTTTGACTTCCCTAAGATGTCTGAAAAGAAATATGTACTTTTGACACGCATTGAAATTGGGTTTGCAAGAATGCTGACTAGGATGCATTCAATGTTTATCAGACATGAAGGAATAATACATACTTTTTGTAGGATATTATTTGCGCACTGGTTTGGTTCAAATTATTTCACCATGAATATTGCACCAGATGTTACATTTTGCATTTTTCTTGAGATGTTTCAGGTATTGCGAAATAGCTTAAGACCACAGGTCTGACTGAGCTCTAACCTTTAGAGAGCAGTACTTTATGTCACTTATGATTAGGGTTGTTACAGATGGATATAAAAAAAGATCCCTGGAAATTCTGTCATCCATGCAACTTGGGAATGGTTTAGCGCTTAAACATTAGACTTGATCACATGACATAAAGGTTGAGTGCAAAGACGGATACATTGCAATTTCATAGCCAACTCTGAGCTCTCAGGGGAAAGACAATTGCATTCAAAAGGCCAAATGTCGTCACAAAATGCCCGGATCTGCTTTACACATTTAGCACCCCAAAGGAAATTAACTGGCGTTAGCAGCTCTAACCTGAATCCAAGATTGCTATTTTGACTCCAGTCAAGGTTTTAAAGTAAGCTTCCTTCAAGATCAGCCCCGATGGACTCACCTCAATTCTGTCAGCGTGTATCAACCTAAATCCATTTTGTACAACCACTGCACCTCCTGAGAGAAGTTTCAAGAAATAGCAATAATGCAAATTCAATTTCACATTTAGCTTGCGAGGCATAATTTTAGGAGACATTGATATAATGAAGAGGGATAATGTTGTACAAGAGTCGACTTATATCTGCTCACATTTCATTTAATTGAATCCAAAAGGGAGATGAAAGCAACAGCATGAAATATAAGGACATAATATTATAAATAGGAATAGAATCACTGTGGTGCCTCTGTTTATCTTAAAAATCCTAACAGGCGAGCCATGCTGAATGGAGATTAAAAGCCTCCAATGTGCTTTAACGTCCAACTTAATGATTAATATCCTGATAAGGAAGACTACCTGCTTCTCTGGGCAGATATTGCGCTGACAGCAGGAAGATGTGTGTGCCAGTTAAAAGAGTCTGAACGTAGCTGGTGACAAAGCAATATTTTATTTTATTTATCTTTCCCCCCTGCTGTTCATTGCCGCTATTCATTACCCGGGAGACAGCACAAGCTGCTGCGCGTACATTGATATGTTGGAAAACAAGGAGTAAAGTGCCGGGGAATTTTCGAGTGGGGAAGAGATTTCCATTCACCGATCAAGCTGTTTGTAAGTGAAAAAAAAAAAAACAATGATGGAATGTTTTACCCACCGTAATATTGATTCTGAAATAAATACTCGCCTACACATATTTACACACAATATAAGAACATCTAATTCTTGTAGGCAGAACAAACATTGGGTCAGTACAAAACCTTATGGGAGTTGCAAGGGTGGTCGACTGCCTCCCAGTTTCCATATGCAGGTGACGGGGGACACCCTGGACAGGGCACACAAAGACATTCTTCCCAATCCAGCTCTCTTTGTTTTCGGACTATGGGAGGAAACCATAGTGCCCGGCGTAAAGCCACGCCACACAGGGAGTTAATACTCCACACAGGAAAATCACAAGAGCCGATTGCGTTAACCACTGTGCATTTTTATATGTAAAGTTTGTCTATTATGGATCAGAAATCAATGAATCTATATACATTTTAGGGTTTAAAATAAACAGTAGCAAAAATACAAACCCAAGTTATTTTTTTTAACTTACACAGATTTGTTGAAACCATAGAACATTTTCTCCAAGGGAACAATGTAAATGGAACTGTTAACATACCACACCAGAATACATACATTAATGTGGTTAACCTTCATGCACATTTCTCAAAATGTATTTATACTATAAAGAGCACTGGGCTTTGTTGGTACCCTGTGTGTTTAATGCAGGCTGTGAGTTATCTCAAGTATTTAAAGGCTCTTCATCAGGTCTGCTTGTGCAGTGACAGATTCTCCAATGAATTTAAATCACTATTTCAATCACCTCGTGTGCTAGTCAAATTAGAGCAAGTTTAAGAGAAGCCAAACAGCTTGAGACAAATGATCTTGCGTGGTTGTTTTGAAGGAAACGTTCATTAATCTTGGCTGATGTTTGTTTTCTTATGTCGCGTAGTTGATTAAATGCTGACCCTCAACGCTCTGTCATTAAACAGTGATTCATTACAAAATAATTAACGTTGGTGTTGCTCAACATTTCACCTCTGGCGGTTGCATGATGAAACCGTCATATATTGGTGTAGCTAAAAACTACTCATTTGCATAAACCCAAAATGGCCTTGCTGCCGATCGCATGACTGACCTGTTGGTAAAATCCCACCTCACCCTTGAATAATGCGACAAAAAGGACCAGATAATGAGTCCTGTGAGCAGTTTTTTGGCACGATGGAGCGAAAGCTCCTCCACTGGAAATAAAAGCTTTTGGCAGCACATGTCGTTGTCCAAATGTATTTACAGGGGAAGAAAAATGGGAAATGAAAAACGAGGAATGCATCCCGGCTTGACCTCTTGCTGTGTCACTGTGACCACTTGTTGTTTATCTTGTGTTTTCGGCAGGACTGAGTGAATTGTTTACAGGATTATCGGGCATCCGCATGGCCCCACTGTGAATGCAATGGCTGATAATATTTATGTCTGGCAAAACACAGTAAAACCCTGACGGATTAACAGTAACAGTGGAACTTGCTATACCCACAGCCTGTGCCTAGTTAGAAAACACTCTTCCAACATTAAACTATATTTTCAATTGAACGTTTGTTATGTTGCATGTTGTGTAAAGTTATCCCTTCCACTTATACTACTTATACATACATACAAGTTTATTCAAAGACCTAAGATAATTTGATTGACATTTGTTGGTTGTAGTAAAAAAAACATATAATTAGGGTTGCTTCTTAGGATCTTTTAATCGAGCAGTTCTATCTTTAATTGCTTGAGGTATGTGCTAGCTAACAATAAAAACAATTATTTTTACTGTTAAATAAACTAAATTCACAAAAACAAAAATAATTATAGGAAACACCTGAAATTGTGTTCTGAATAAATTAAAAACAGTGTTAAATCCATCCCAGAAATGAACATGTGTTGTTCGTCTTCATGCAGAAGAACATGATGCTGCATCATGATCTGCAGACAAAAGGTGCGTGGTGAAAAAAAAAAAGGAGTGGTGAAAGAATTAGTGATGTTGATGAAGCTTTATAATTAATTTCAGAGCCCACTAGGTGGCAGTCTCTGCACTATTTTCCTTTGTTTTGAACAACTTTTCTAATAAAACATCCCATCATTTTAAACTGATGGTCCAAACAACATGACACCGCTTCATGAAGCTTCATCAGCTCATCAATAGAATTGTATAATGAAATATGGCGTAAATCACAGTGGCCAGTTAATGTTGTAGGAGAAACACTCGCTGCCATTCAGACATGACATGGATGTTAAGATAACATAGCAAACACAGCAACTGTGCTTGAATCATCATTGTTAAATAAGCGACTAACAAGCTAAATAGCTAATTACTTATGACTGTCTCTCTTTGTTTGAGGTTGAATTGGCTCAACGTTGTTTGTTTCAGAGACGTATGTGCATCACCACCGAGCAACAGATCACTCTCTTTTCCTTCCTGTTAGTGAAACACGCTAGAGCTTTGTAGCTGTTCATGTGCATTAGGTGCAAACAAGAAGACAGAAAGGTCTTGCTTTATCGCGTGTGTTGTCAAGAACACGTAATTTGAACGTTTACAGGACTAGCTGCAGTGGTCGACATTTATCTGTATAAATAAAGCAGCAACACTCTGTAAATGCCAAATAATATTATATACAACTTTGTTTACTCTGATGTGAAGGTATTTTGAAGAAAACAGTTCATTTGATGAGGTTAGACGTATCTGAGAATTTTTTTTGTTTTTTTTACCACTTATGCTCAGTCAAATCAATGATCAAAGTTGCAACAAGAATAGCAGGCAAGTAGGAGGGAATAGAATACAAAAAAACATGACTATTAGGCAGAATTGCTGTTTGTCACATATCTTTGTGATGCTGTTCTGCAGTTTAAAGATGTAAGTGACTTTTAAGTGAGCATGGATGAGAAAAGAGTCGAAGATCCTGCCTCCCTTTGAACAAGGATGATGCAGAGAGCTTGTTAAAACTGCCGTGGATGAGTCAAAGAGCAGTCCCCTAACAGGAGTCCTTGTTGTTCAGAGTCCAGTCTGATTTCATCCTGTCAGCACTGCTAAAGGAATGTTAAAAAAAAAAAATCAACCACAGCAGAGGAAGTCACAACGGTCCTTGACCTGATATGTTCCCCTCTAATAGGGGTGAATAACTAACTAAATGAAACATGGTGCAGATTAATATACATTTATATGAACTATCTATCTTTAGGAAGCGGTGCCAATAAATGCTGTAGATTGCATGAATACACAGATAGAGAGATAGCAGTCGTGGGGGGAAATGTCAATTGCAGCAATATGGGCCATACAAAGGGTGTGTCGGCTTTAACCTTTTACTTGGCAGTTCAGATGTATCAAGAATCAAAAGATTAGTGATGGACTGATAAAGCTACATGAATCAGTGTCACGTTGTTTAGAGGTCAGTAGGTGGCGCCATCAGTTTAAAAAAATATTATGATGTGATGTTTCATTAGAACAGTTGTTCAAAACAAAGGAAAATAGTACAGAAAGCGCCATATTGTTTGCTCTGAAAATAACTATTATTATGAAATAGTGTCTTCATCTAGAAAGGCACTCTCTCCTTCATAATTTCATATATATGGATGGATGGATGGATGGATGGATGGATGGATGGATGGATGGATGGATGGATGGATGGATGGATGGATGGATGGATGGATGGATGGATGGATGGATGGATGGATGGATGGATGGATGGATGGATGGATGGATGGATGGACGGACGGACGGACGGACGGACGGACGGACGGATGGACGGACGGACGGACTGACGGAAGGATAAATATTGCTGCATATTAAATGCTGATGGAAGAAAAGAAATGTATCTAAAATATTTTCAATACACTCAGAATCTCCTTCAAAATATCTACACATACAAACTCAATTTTAACCGAAGGAAGATCCTGGAGTTATGCACAGAGCATCAGCCATGCTGCATAATGCATTAGGTTTTCCAGTTTTAGAAATGCAAATTGCTTTAGGTTGATGAAATCCATTCAAGTTGATGGGGCCTTCTCCTAGCATGTCAATGAAATATTAGCAATTCCTCAAATGTTACCTATGTGGTGAGAAGTGTTGAGATGGATGTTGGTGACTTTTTCTCCTGCTGTTATTAAACGAAGGATGAAAGATGTGGGGTATGGTTGTGTGACTACTCTGAGAAGAGCTTAAAGGGCATTTTTTTGTATCCGTTTTCCAGTGTGAAAACTAATTCTCAGGGCCTCTGCTGCTCCGATAAATTTCAGTTTTATTCTAAGACATATACAAAGACAATAATTATGCAGGTAATATATAATAATACATGAACATTGTGTAAGTGATTCTTTCACCTTACTCATACGAGAACACCAAGTTTATTTTAAATGGATTGCTCTTTTAACATTTTAAATATATTTCAGATCAAGGGCCTGTCAATGGCCCCCTGGCCAAGCCTGGTCTCAACTCATCTGCAAAATTATTTACTATTTTAACCAATTTCTAGGCAGCTAAGGACATATTTTTGGGATCAATCTTCTTTTATATAAAGAGCCTTACAAAAAGATAAATACTTTGTTTTATCCAAATCCTATAAAAACATCAATCAAAGTCTAACTTCTCTTTTTTCCTCCCTCTTGCTAGAAAGCTATGTGGAACATGTATTGATTCAAGACCATCATCCATCTTATGCGTCCACTTTTCTGCAAGCTGTGCAAAGCTTTACTTACTTAAATCAATAACTTTTATAACAGGTGGTAAGATTCAAGTTGTATTTCTGCCAATATATGTTCAAAATGTAACAGGGTAGTGCATATAAAAATTGATGGCTTTAAACTTGTATTTTATGTGGGATTATTCCCATTCACTGACACAGCTCAACTGTATTTTACCTGCTTCTTAGAAGATGCTTTGCTTTGTGGCTTTCGATAGGACAACCAACATGTCTATGTACTAATGAAACCTTTTTCTCTGCGATCAGACATTTTACCAGAATTGATAAAACCCAGGCTTAGAGTCTTACCCCCCCTTTCTTTGTCATAAACAGAGAGACTATAATAAAAGAAAAAATAATTACGGTATACTGTATAGATTGTTTTGCCATAAAAGTAGATCATGAAAAAAATGTGAATTTACATAATATTCACTTTACTTTGATTAGTGATTTAATTTTAGTCAGTATAGTCAGCATATTAACATTTCTTATAACAATAATTAATATATTTAACACACACATTACTTAAATGACTTAATAAATTACTTATATAAACTCAGAAATAGTCTAATAGTGACATTTCTCAAGTCACTCTACTATCAATTTCCTTCAAAGGTTCAAAAGAAAATATTTTGTCAGCGTGTATTCATTTAACAGACAACAAAAAACTCAGTAAATAACACTAATTTTTACTGTTTATGACACAGCGTCATTGAAGTCACTTACTGCCTTGTTTAAAGCAAATGAAGGCATCTTTGTTGTCTTTCACCAATTAAAGTTATAAAACTAACCAATGCTTAATGAAATGCAGTTAATTTAAAATTGTTCAAAAGTTAATGACAAAGCGCTTTGACAATCAAAAACAATACACTTTTATATACTTTAAAAGGCCAACAGACATAAGAAAAACACAGGAGTCCCAGGAAATCAAGGAAAAGCCTGCACAAATAAGAATGTCTTAAGATGTTTCTTGAAGTAGGAAGAGGAAGATAGTTCCAAAGCTTAGTAGCAACAGTCTTGAAGGATTTTTGTCCTCTGGTCCGATTCTGTGTGCGAAACCATCATCAGATCCTCAGAGCCCAAGCTAGGGTGTAAGGCTAGATCAGATCACTGATGTAAGGAGGAACCTGACCATGAACAGCTCTGAAAGTAAGAACCAGAATTTTAAAATTGATCCTGAAAGAAAGTGGCAGCCAGTGAAGAGTCTTAAGGATCAGGAAAATGTGAGTTCTTCTACTAGAGCATGGCAGAATTCTCACTGCACAGTTTTGTATTAACTGCAGGTGAGACATCTCCTTCTTGATTACACAAAAATAATGAATTTATAATAATACATATCTAGTTATACTCTTATGTAGTTATTTAAAAGAAGTGAGATAAAAAAAACAATTGACTATGGTATAAATACTCAAAACTACACCTACTCTCAGTACGGTAACAAGATATTTGTACTTTGGAGCCGAGTAACCACCTCCAGTAATATGCCCGACTGTTCTTGATTACAGCTGTAGCATATGTGTGGTATACTGCTAAGCATCTGGGGTATCATTTAAAATACTATTATATGTAACATGTATCTAATGTTCTAGCGTTGTTGTCATTATATAAATTATGTAGAGCCTTTATAACAAGACTTTCTTTTTTGTTTCTTTGTGCCTGTGTAGAAAAGTCTGTTCTTTGACTTATAGCTTATATTCTAATTCATTTTCTAGAAGTGGAACAACAAGCCTGTGGTCATTTAACTGCAAAGTGATATGGTGACTTCTGCTTTCAAAGCTCAGACTTAACAGTCTGAGAGCTCATTAGAAGATTATTTCCTCTGAAAAAAAAGAGAGACACAAGAAGATTTTTTTTCTCTTTTTATAAACTCTGACATCTGCTTTTGTTATTTTTAATTAAATATTGTATTTTTTCTTCTTTTTACTCAAGGTGATTAGTGATTAAAATTAATCATATTTACTGCAATGCAATGCTTCCAAACAATACGTTTGATGACATTAGATTCAAATTTCAACAGAAAAATCAAACTTATAATGAGGTGATGATTAAATTAACCATCAATAATAACAGTAAGATGTGTTTATATTGGAAAGAAAATATGACTAAAGCAGAATAAATACAAGAGTTTAGTCTACAATACACAATGTTTAATCTGTTCATGTAAAATGATGAAACATGGGAAAAACAGTTTTCTTACAAAACACTGTGTCATTCATGGATGAAATTAGCTTTTTGTCCTCTGTTAGAATTCTTGTTGCAATGAACATGCCATTTGTATTTTTGCCCGGGATGAATTGAATAGTAAGGATGAATTATTTGCTGATATGTGGAGTGATTAAGGTGACCATCTCGACAGTGAAAAATAGCAAAAGAAAGTTATTACAAAGCAGCCTCTTATTTTGTGTTCTGTATTAATCAAATTTAAAAAGGTGGTTTGATTTAAGTTGAGTGCTGTCCTTTGTCATGATTTGTGATTTTTGAGTAAATACTCACCTGTGGATGTAAATGATTTCTTTTACTAAAATAGATTTAACTGATCTTTTTTAGAATTGACTGAAATTATTTTGAAAGCTTAACATAACAGAGGAAGAGACCACCACAACTTGAGCGACACATGTTAAACATCATACAGTACAGTGAATCAATGGTAATATCCAGGGACATTTCTTAACTGCAAGAATCACCCTCCTGTCTATTTTGGGGCCCAGGGGGTTGCAGAAAGACCAGTACCAAGTTTTCTGAATCTAAATATAAAACACAAGATGTTGCTATTTGTTATGCTCAGTTATTGCAGTTAGCATACATATTTACGGGAGAGGGGAATTACCTACCAATTGTTTAACACTGAAGCACCAACACTGGGACATGTGCTGTAAAAGAACCCATGCTGTATCAATCCAGCAATCATCCTCGATCACATTCTGCTGTGTCTGGCTGATTCTGAGAAAGGCAGCATCAGCGTTCTTTTGTATTAAGAGCCCACAAACAGTTAGCCCGCATGACGTACACTTTGTTTTAGCTTAACTAACTTCAGCAACACCCATACTAACTCACACAATAAATCACCATGTGACGACTTATTAGTATAGACATACATTTATGACGCTATTTTGGTTTTATATCATTCTGCATTTACTAGAATTAAATGCTCAATTCTCAACATTATTTAACATTTTTATTTTAGAACTACGATAAAGTAATAAAATACTGTATTTTCCGCACTATAAGGCGCACTTAAAAGCCTTTAATTTTCTCAAAAAACGACAGTGTGCCTTATAATACGGAGCGCCTTATATATGAACATTACCTGGTGGGTGACTTGTTTACAAACACTTTCATGACTCTGCACCGACTGAGCCGACACGCCCTGGGTGGGATTACGTCATTGCGTCATCACGGGGTGGGATTTATGATGCACATCACATCACATCATGGCGGACGACTATGGAGTAATATTACTGCCACCGGTTCGAGCGAGTGTGTCTTGGTTGTTGTACACTCAACCAGTCATACACGTGCGTTCAACATGTCATTTACGCGCACGCTAGCTGTCATATACCCGCTCAACTTCACTGCTTTTTGTCTGCTCACAACACCACTCTCGCGCACTGCTGATTGAAGCCTTTTAAACATCATTTGGACATTACCATGACAGTGAACGTAGTTGTCAGAATGCTTAATAAAGTTTGACTTTATTTGACTGTTTTGTTGACATTCCCTTTAGCACAGCTTTATCTAGTGGATACATTACGCAACCCCAATAAAACGTTTGACTATATCTTTTATTCTATGCGCCTTATATTCCGGTGCGCCCTATTTATGAAAACAGTTCTAAAATAGGCCATTCATTGAAGGTGCGCCTTATAATCCGGTGTGCCTAATATTGCGGAAAATACGGTAAACTGATTCTGCCCCCAAAAATCACAATTATAGCCTGGAGAGTTAGAAGAATCATTCAAGACAGTAAATCCATATGATTGAAACAAAGACAACAATTCTGTAGGATTATTTCTGAAGTATAGCGATATATTCTACACTGCATTAGAGAAGAACTTGTCGTCGACGAAAAAAAGTAATTAAATATTGAAGACTCTCTTGGGCAGTGGCACGCAATAGACCCGTTAACCTGACCTGAGACTTTGCCAGTCGCCAAATGCAGCTGCACTGTACTAAAATATTAACCGCTTGGAATCTGTGACACTCAGTTGTGCAGAGAAGCTGCATCTCAGCTACACCAGTGATCCATGTGTGGTGGAAATGTAGATGTATAAACATGTGGAGCGTTCTGCTGGACATGAAGTAAGAATAAAGTATATTGTAATAAAGTTACATTTGTAATTCAGACTTAGAAATTCAAGGTCCCGGCACAGAAAGGAAATGTGCCAAGCTGATGTTTGCAATTGCTTTTGCTGTCTGACAAATTCCGCACGTCTTTAATGTTTCTCCAGGAAATGTTTTTGAAGGAGTGTAATTATGTCCCGGTTTAGGAAAAGGAGAGTACTTGATAGAATCAGCTCTGAAAAGAGATCCTCAGGGGAAATTTGACGTATTGGAATTTTTATAAGCTAAATGAAAGCGATGATTGTCTGTAAAATATCGCAACAGCTGAGTTCATACTGTCGTTATTCAAGATTAATGAAGCAGACCATGTCCATAGTTTGAACCATCTTCATGCTTCAAGAGCAGCAACGTCTGTGGGCTAAATAGACAAAAAATGTCTTGCTCTCATCTCGGGCCCTGTATACTAAAACTTATTCAGATCGAAGCACATTCTGTTTTTTCATCACAATGAATTTGCTTTAGCTTAGATTCCTCTCTGCTTGTGTTCTTTCAAATTAAAGACACTACATCAGGATACTTCTTTAGCTGTTTCATCAACCCATTACTTCTCTCCAGCACCTCCATACACTCTCCTCTTTTTTCTCACTATAATTTCCCTCACTCCTCTCCTTATCATCTGTCTACCCCCCCATCCTTCCTCCCAGCCGGTCAAAGCGGCAGGCCGTCAACAATGAGTCAGGTTCCGCTCGAGGTTTCTGCCTTCTAAAAGGAAGTTTTTCCTCGCCATAGCTCACTGTACACTGTACAGTTGAACTGGGATCTATTTTTCCTTAATCAACTATAGTCTTATTTCAACTGTATAGTGTCTTGAGATAACTTTGTTATGATAAGACACTTTAAATAAAATTGAGTTGAAATTGAATTACTACCACAGTGAAGTTCTGACCAGGTAATAATAGAAGTAATGTCTTGATGAGGCCTCATGATACATCTTCAGCTGTTTGATGCTGTATCATTATCATCAAAGGACACTAGATGGCACTCACAGTTCAAACCCATCATCAACCCATCACTACTTAATAGACATTAGGTTTAATTTATTAATGACTGCAGATTAAAATATTAAATGGACTATATGTCATTAAAATAGGTAGAATTTAATTCCCTAATTCAAGTTTCCTTTCAAGCTATAGCAATAAATCATTAATAGTGCTTTTATAATCACATTAATCTCTAACTTGACCGATCCTGTAAAAAAAACAGTTTTCTATAGTCTTCCATAGGTTGATGGTATTGTACTTGTTTTTTTGTGACTGACAGCCCTTTATATAGACCTGGCGTTTTATTTTTTATTTTCTAATATTTTATTTTTATTTTTATTATAATATTGTTCTTTAAAACAATGTTTTTTTGGTCTGTACGAATTCAAATGCCATTTGCGTTTTCTTGTCTCTTGTAACTTTTGATTTTTCCTTGGTGATTTGGCAACTCATGAAGTGGATTTTATGGATCTCTGCGGGTTGACAGCCTGCAGCTGTGTGTTCAGCCTCCATCTGGTGGCTCTATAGTACAGATTCTCAACTCATTTAAGTGGAAGGCAGCGTGCTGCGTTCGGTGAGGAAGTCGGGCTTCTCAGTGGAGTTTGCTGATCAGGATGTGCTCTTTTTGCCAGAGAAGATAAAGTCAAGCAAGTAACACTAACCTCCCTCGTCACGGAGGCAATCCCGCTGAGAGGAAAGACTTTTAAAGATGTTGCTGAGGCACTTTCACAGTTAAATGCATCTGTACTGAGATCTTAAAATCATTGTGCTGCGTCTCATACCCATGAAGAAGGCGATGATGTACGAGTATCATTTAGCTTTTATCCAATAACAATACCAAACTGGAATTTTTCAGCTCCAAAAACGATGCTTAAAAGAATAATTGGAAAATCTGACCCAAATAAATGTTGAATAATAAAATAAAAATGTATCATTATTTTTAATCATGTTGTGAAATGTAACAGACTGAGTTAGATTCTGCCAGTATATTGTGGGGCTAAATTCTATGCCAAGCAAGATGCAGGCAGAATGAGAATGCTCCAAATCAATGACTTGGTTTCTAAATGACAAAGTCATTTAATCGGGAAAAAGAAACCAAAAGATACAATGTTGCACAGAAATGTATTTTGATTTACAGTCTAGTTACTTGTGTGTTTGCCATCAATGTACCTAGTATAGAGAGAAAAACATGAGTAGGACTACTGCAAACAACAATGTGTTCACTTCAAAACATACTAAAGTATTTCAAATGGTGATTGGCAATTATTTATCACACATAATATTGTTATCATATCAAACCAAAGAGTCTTTTTAAAAGTAGAAATATCATTTTTAATAAGCATTGTGCAACAGTAGATGCAGCATTATATTGACAAAAAACTCTCCCTAAATTGACTAGGCTTGGATGCATCCTTCAAAGACAGAATATTTCATCACAGAATTGAAAAAAAAAGGTGTATTTGTAATTTTTTTCAATGTTTTTTTTCTTGTGAAAACTGATAAGAATTTTAAAAGTGAATAATTGCTACAATTCCACGGAATAGGTTTGTTTATATCTTTGTATTTCCCTGGATAATGGAGATTTTCATCATTTATATTGAATGTTGGCAGCTCACAAATATTTAGAACAATAAACATACACACAATAAATCACAGACATTTAATCAAATGCCAGGTTATAGAGATGACTGTTTATTTTGTTGAATTTTAAAACCGATGAATCACAACAGCATTTCTTAACACAAAGCGTTTCAGACATTCATTGTTCCTTGGGAGATTTATGAAGATGCATCATAATATACTGCACATACGTGGTGTTAATACACAAAAAAAAAAACATATTATGCAGTGAGTCTATGCCATACTAGATTTGATAGTGCTGATAATGTCTCACTGTATGTTCATTTATAAATGTTTTTATGGATTAATTGTCTTTCTAACCATTTAATGATATTAATATTTGTCGGACAAAACATAATAACCTTAATTGAAATTAAAAACCTGAATTGAAATAAAATCAATTGATCTTTACTACTTTCCAACCATTTTGTCTTTCTTTTAATCAGGCGAAGTAGAACACAGATCATGCCCTCATCAACTCACTTCAAAAATATGTTGAATTTATCATTGGTCTCTTTTAAAGCAAAAAAGAGCAAATATGTTCCAATAATTCAACAACCTGGCTCTCCTCTAATTGGTGACTTTGTGCCTGCAGCTATCTTCTGTTTGAAAAGCTCAGTGATTCAAATGTTTTCGATCGCATTGTCAGGAGGAACAGAACATTCTGCACCAGGAAATGATTTCTGTCTTAGAAAACATTTAATTTCATCAACGTGATTCAAAAGTCAAGGCTGACAGTTCTGTCTGGTGATAATATCATCATTTATCACATCCCCTGCACTGAGGAATCGCACAGAATAGATTTCTCGGTGAGATTGGGATCATTGATGTCAAACAAGCAGCAATAATGAAGAGGGTTGATCTCAGCATAGTTGTTGGCAACCAATGTTTCCATTACACCTGGTTTCATGAAATGCCGTGCGATTTGGTTTAAATCTGAAATTGAAACAAGGCTGTGTATCTAAGTAACTAGAAGGTCGAGTGTTGATTTATTACCAAAGAAAACACTTTTATTGTTCAGCTAGAACACTGCAATGCATTCTCCCGCTGGCTTCTGAGAGACCATAGAAAAACACAACGTAAGTAAGAGTTACCATTACAATATTTTTATAAATAAAATACTTCTTGAATTATGTTAGATTGGAAATTATTATAATTACATTGGAATGATGAATCTTATTGATTTAGTTTTTTAGCATAAAGGCCACGGGTTGATGGTCACAATCATGTAAATTAAAAGTTGAAACTACTGTATAAAGGTTTAATGTTTGATTTGTTTGTGATTTTTTTTTTTTTATTCAAAACAGTTTGTTTTTACATGTTTGTGTTTGCATCAATGGATTAAATTAATTGGGGAAATAGCATCCGCCGTTTACAGTTTGAGGTTCAAAATCTAGGTATCATTTTATTAAATATACTGATTTTTTTTTTCTAAAACGTTATAGATTATCTATCATTGAAAATAGCTGAGACTGGCTGGGGTGTGCAACACACATATTAGTCTTGCTGTCAATTAATCTGCAATTATTTGAGTAATGTAAATAAGAGTTCTGTTGTCGCTGTTAAAAATCATGTAAAATAAGATTCAAGTATTTTGTACAATTACTACATTAAACAACAAACAGCCTTGTTTCAATGAGATTTTCTTTTTACTACACAAATGTCAATGTTAATAAAGTGTAAAATTCACATATTGAAGTCCCCTATTCCAAACCATTAACGCCATGTCAATCATCACAATTGTATGTTCGCTAGTCGAATGAGTGCATTTAAATATTCATAAAGTTAATGAAGTGTGAATGAACCTTCTATAGAAGTTTGAGGTGGTTGGGTTGCTCTACTAGATGAACAGCCTGATGAATTTCTCTGGAAACATTAGAAAGACAGAGCCACTGAGTGACATCCTCTCTGATATATAATTCAGATAGTGTGGGATTAGAGAAAGGAGACGAAAAAAAAGTTTGATATGTTTCACTTGAATTATTCATAGATATGAAATTATTCTATTCATAATGTTGTCCCTCCCTAGATAACCATTCAAATTTAATGACGGAGCAAGTTCCTTAACTCAGTGTCTCCAACTTATTTCTTCTCTTCTTAAGTCTTTCAATATATTATTTGATGTTCATCAGTCAATATTAGTATTATTGTCTTATTATATTTTCCCTAAAGGGCCAACTCTCCTGACACGTGTTTCAAATGTTGAAGATTTCCTCTCCAAGATGCACCGCTTTGTTTATACAACCATTAGAAATGGAGACTTCCCGGATTGATGACGCGCAGTGACAAACATTGATGCTCGAGCAATCACAGCAGAGTGGCTGTGGTTATGGGAAACAACATTTCCCATAAAAACTTATACTGATGAGTATAGTAGAGGTCTAAGAAACTTAAATCAACACATTTTACAGTTGTATGAGAAGAAATAATACATATATTTTTAAGGTGGCAAACAATAAACATAATTTAACCATTTACCTATAGAGACGTAGAGCCATTATTTAAAAAATACTTTTTTCTGATAATTCAACATTGTTGCAAGAGATATAGTTTTAGATGTTTTAGTATAGAGGTTATTTTGTTTTTTCATATTTTATATGGATCTATCGTGGTATTTTTACTTATATATCACACTACCATGTAGAGCCAGTGGATTCTGTCACCCTCTGAAAATGGCTTCCGACCATTACAAGCAACTTCTAATTACTAATTAAAGAGTAATTTATTGCTGAATTTACTGCTGCACATTAACATATTGAGATAGATAAACCTCTGCATGGCTTTAATTTCTTAATCTAACATCACTGAAGGTCTCGATGGCTCAAGTCTTGATAGTTAATGCACCAAGTAGTTAAATGAACATGTGTTCATTCATTTTGTTCTGCTCATTTTCACTATTTTTGAAAAAGACTTTTAATGCTTACAAGATGTTAAATGAAAAAAACTAATTCATCATTTACATATTATATTTATCTACTAAATAACTGGGACATATCCTTGGAATGTGCTTCACCAACAGATGTTTTTCACAGAAGTAGTACTTAACTAGTTTTTATTGATTGCCTCAATCATATTCAGAATGTTTTCTGAGTTATATATCACACGGAACATGACATTATTTTGCAGCACTCCAGAACCCTGTTTCTTGCCACCAGATAGTTGTACCGATATGTACGCTTGTCAAACACTAACAGGAAACAACAAAAGGTTGAGCAGAAAGCACATCGGATGTTGAACAAAGTCTCTATACAGAGGCAGGAAATCTTTTTTTTTGACAGATCATTTGTTGAAAGTAACTACAGTCAGTGGTTGTATGTAAGCCTCCATTAAAGTCAACTTCTTGCTTTTCCATGAGCTTTATTTGATCTGAGTTATACTCCGACATTTACTGGACTGCTTGAGTCTGTAGAAAAGACTCTATCATTCCGTCTTTCTTTGAGGACAAAAGGGACTTTTTTTGCCTCCCGAGGGCTGCGGCGTACTCCCCTGCCAATCAAGAGACTGTGATTGAATTAGTGCCAGGTCCTGCTTGCCGGGCTTCCGCTGAGCGACACACAGATAGCGAGTAGAGATTAGGAGAGTGTGAAGTTCACCCTTCTTCAGAACTCCTTACATGCAGCGTTCTCTTCCAAGCTCTCAAAGGCACCTCAGAGGAAAGGAGTTTGCCTGACAGGACTTGAATCGTCCAGCCTGAACAGCATGTAAATGAGGTGAATGCGGGTTTCCTCTCGTCAGGATCCAAAAGAAAAATACATGGCTGATAGATTTAGGCTGTTGCTGCATTTCATCAGGAACTTGTTACGTAGTCCAAGGGCTCAGGAACAAACTCATGTGACCATAACCGAGAGGTAACTATGAGGCGTAGGACTCATGAGTAATGTTATAGATAGACTTCTCCGTTAGACTCTGAGTCATATCGACAAATATACTGTTTTCATTCTCGAACGAGCCATCTCCACACAAACAAAATGTCAGGAGTTCACTAATTAGTAGTACACAGCTGAGTGAGATGCAGCCTGTGACGCAGGTTAATGTCGCAATTCCTGTTGACGCTGAAGACATGGACAGATCATTTACTACCACACTGGCTCTAACGAAAAAGATTAAATCAAAGACAGCATCAACAGGTTTGCAATTAACTATTGAATTGTTTTGCTTAAAGCCACTTTCTTCAGTTTAATCGGGTGCAGAAATCCTTCACATGTGATTGTACACGTCATTCACTTTCACAGCGTGAAAGAGCTATTGCAGATGTTCAGTCCAGTGGTTCCCTGCCGCAGACTGTGGCAGTGCAGATATCAAGCTGAGAAAGCACAAGCGGAATGATTTACAGAGCAAATCCAAAAAAAATACTACACAGTCACTGACAAACAATTTAGGCAGCCAGTCTTCAGTAATCTGCAATGCTATTCTATTTTGTCATCATACTTCTAAATAAAAAAAACAACATTCTCTCTTGAATATTGCCTGTGCCTCTGCTACACCCAAACAAAATCACTTATTTTTTTCATCCATATCATTTTAGCTAATGCAGTTACACAGTCACTGTTCTGAAAATGTTACGTGATTGCACCAGTGTATTCTAAATAATTTAATTTTCGAATTACATTTTTCCACAGAATATCCTCTCATTTTGAAAGCTTAAAATGCATCTATTTCCTAACCATCCAGGTTTTTTTTTAATCTTCTCAGTCTTACATTGTATTTGTGTCTTTGTTTTCTTTGCTTATCTCGCTTATTCTGTAAGTCAGCTGCATGCAGAGAAAGTGAGTGAAGTGGGTGAAGAATACATGAGGGTTGGCCAATATGTATTTAATTGTTACTGCTCAGGTCGAGTTGGTTGAAAGTCATGAAGAGTCATTGAGGCCTCATGAAACAGCTTATTATGTAGTATTAGTGAAGATTTGATGAAGCTTCGTGAAGCAGTGTCATTATTTTTAGAGTCCACTAGATGGCGGTCTGTGCATTATTTTGCTTTGTTTTGAACAACTGTTCTAATGAAACATCACATCATTTTTAAACTGATGGCACCACCTAGTGACCTCTAAACAACATGACACTGTTTCATGAAGCTTCATCAGACCATCACTACTGCAAAATATACTGGATTTGTTAATTAGCAAAAGATAATATTATTATCCAAGTAACCAGTGTATATCTAAATGCCAACTTTCTTACAATTATTTTGTATGCCACTTATTGTAATGTTTGTTTTAACTTATAAAAAGGCCACACATTTCACAAGTATATATATTAAAACTGATTAAGACTAAATCTCTCCAACATAATGCTTTAAAACATTAGAGCACTGAGTGTGTAATCAATTCTCATTGAAAGAAATGGAAAATGATAATTAGATTTTCTTCCATCAGCCGTGATGTGATACTGACCAGAATCCTATTATCATCACCGTTATTATCGACCACTGCTGTGTGAGTACTACAAACCCATTCTTAGTGACTACAGAAGGCCTGTCCCTAGATGAAGGAGGATCAAATACAATCCAATGTGGAAGCCTTTCTCACCTGGTTTTCAATCGTCCAGCACCTCTGGTCACTGCTCCAGCCAGGGCTCGATGATGAAGTGTATTTTTGCAAGAAAAAAAAGAAACAGTTTCTGTAATCTGAGTGAAAAATGACTGAAGGGGAATCAAATGTATTGCCTTTTTGGTATCCAATCATCCATACAGACTTAAAACATTTTGACACAAACTTTTCTGACAAAAATGCAATAATGAGTTTTATAATATATATATTTATATACATATTCAAGAGTCATTAGGTTTATAAATAGTTTCGTTATGGTTTACTTTGCTATTAAATTCATGTTGATATTGTTTTGAGGCACAACTTTGATCAGTCGTTCCAGCACATTCAGCGGCTGTATTTTCTATTTTAGTCTTCATAATAATATAGCATTACTCCTTTGTAAGACAGTAGTGATTCACGTCATCATAGATGCATGCTAATTAATAAAAGATGCTCGACAGGACTCAACCTTTGTCAACTTTCATATCTACAAAGCAAGGCTTTGAGTTAATTACAAAAGTGAAACAGTACATGATAGTGAAGGCGTTCTCTGTAGGCATATCACGTGGACAGTATGAACATCTAACATACATGATGTGTGGGTGGAACACTCTTTTATAGACGTGACTTAAAATTTCACATCAATGTAAACCCTGAAGGATGAACTTGAGACCCTTATTTATTTTTCAAAATGCGTAATTGGCATTTTAACCCAAAAAAAACCAAACATATAACATCAAATAGCAATGTGCTTCATATTAGTTTGTTACAATTTTCAATTTTTTGCACAACAATAAACATATATGGACAAAAACTGGTTTACATAAAGTAACAATTGAAAAACAACAATAACCAAATTCGATTAACTTTGTTAAATAATAACAACGGCAGTGAAAGTAGTTGTTTGAATAACTAGGAATGAACGGCTTAAAGTATGTACAGTATTTCCTTTTTTTTATTTAATGATCAGGGAGTCAAGTAATGGAAAGTAGTGATGAAGCTTCAGGAAGCAGTGTCATCTTGTTTGGAGTTCAGAAGGTGGCGCCATCATCTGAAAAATTAGGTGATGTGTATCCATCGGTACAGTTGTTCAAAACAAATCAAAATAGTGCAGATACTGTCATCAAGTGGGCTTTGAAAATAATAACAATGTTTCATGAAACTTCATCGGATCATCACTAATGAAAAGTCTTCGTTAGACTACGATATATGTCAGATTATTTTTTGGCCTATATCCCACTTGCATTTTCCATAACTACACTTCTATGCATTTATTGAAGTGTAAACACAATTTACTGGTTTTATACATCATTCAGCACAACATTAGACAAAAAAGAATAAAAGTAAAAAAAACAGTGAGGGAGAAAAGAAGAACTCCCTCAACACACTATTACTATTTAACACATCATAGAAAGTCATTTAAAATGATGTAAGGTCTCGCAGGTGTGTCTATCCTTAGCACAGAAGTGACAAAAGAGAAAGAGGGAAATATAGTAATAATATTTTAAAGATATTGAATTCATTTACTTAAATATATCCTTATAGTCAAGACATTTTCTGAATAAATCTTACAAATATTAAATCCCAACCCTCTTCGCGGTTCTAACAATGACACTTTTATGAACCGTTGTTGAAGGAAGATATAGAGCAGATGTCTCTAATGTGTCGCTCCTGAGCAACCGGTAGTTCTGGAGGCCCATTCTAGTTGCATGCCAGGGGATTGATAATATAATAACAGAAATGTATTTTGTCTGCACTGTCATTAGATCTCCAGTGAGATGAAACAATTTCCCACAAGGAGGGAAAAGCAGGATTTTATTATACGAATGTTAACAGCTAGTGTAGCATGGCAACTGTGGCAGTATGTATAAGAAAAACATAAAAAAAACATGGTGAAACATTTCCACAAAAATTCACAGAAACTCTTCTCAGCTATACCCGTACACAAGACTACTCTTACAGGGATGAACCAACAAAAAAAAAGTCAGATGAAGTGACTGCTCGGCTAAATTAAGCTGTTTTGTCATCGCTACATACCTTTGTATGTGTGTACTTTTCTGGCCCGACCCTCCAAAAATATTTTTCTCTGAGTGCTGGATGCACTTGAGTGATGGGGACGCAACAGTGGTGACACTCAGCCATCACAGAATGAGAGGATCAAATGATTGCCTCTGAAAAATTGTTATATCTTCAAATGTCTCTGAGAATATCTTCCATTCCCTGCTTCCGTTCCACCCCCCACGCTTTACACGCCGTCACTTGAAGAGTTTTCTTTTAACTTGTTTTATCAGCTGGTGGTGAAGTGAGGTACACAGTCATGCGTAATGGCTGTGTGGTCTTGCTGCAAGCCCAAAGCGGAAATTCCATTACCTTGCTTGAAGATCAAAATGCTAGATTTAGAGTTATCAGACAGCTCTGAGGATGGAACAACACCAGCTCAACTCAAGTGTTTCCATAACTTTTCAACAAAATGTGTGAACCTACATCATGTCCCTCTCCTTCCAAATTCTTAAAAAGTAGATTTACTCTTGGTTTGGATCAATTATTGCAAAAGTATAAAGAGTTATATATTTAAAGTATACTAATGATGGTGTATAACAGTGTCATTATTTTCAGAACTTTTTTTAATAAAATCAGAAACATTTTTTAACTGAGAGCGCCACCTATTGAACACTGAAAATGAGGACAATAAGTGATGGTCTGATGAAGCTTCATTGAGCATTTTCATTATTTTAAGAGTTCACTTGATGGTGGTCCCTTTGTTTTGAACAAGTTTTCTAATGAAACATCACATCCTTTTTAAACTCAAGGCGCCACCTACTGAGCTCTAAACAACATAACACTGCTTCATGGAGCTTCATCAGACCATCACCACCCATTGCAGTCTTATATGTAATTCCCAATTTCTCCAGTTTGTCACTATTTTATTATATTTTATCCAAAAAAATGCATTATATGAACATTGTTTCTGTGTATTGTCAAACTGTAATAGTGCTCTAATCCTTGTTTTCTTTCCTTACTTTGCTTTCCTTGATGCAGGTAAGTACTCTATGTTTTTGTACTCCTTTAATTATAAATCTATATATGCAAAAATAGTAAAAAAGATGTCTATAAATATAAATCATAAAGTACACAAATTGTTAACTCATGATCGAAACGGTTGTGGAAAATAAACCAAAGACGTTAAAGTTACATCTACTTAACTTTGTAGCACAATTATTTAATATATTTATCTTTAATTGTACTTTTATTTTTTTTAGTATGTGCTACTCTAATGCAAGCTATATCTGTCTTCACTGTTGCTATGGATACGTGCAGCCAAAAACCTTTTACAACGATAAAAAATCTTACATACAACACAGTTCAAATAGCGTAATGGACTTTCGTGAGGCAAAAGCTACGTGCTCTATGACTGCTCAAAGTTTTAAACACAGACATAATTGTGATTTTAATGTCTTGGCATGAAGCATTATTGCTAGCATCAAGAATAAATGAGATGATTCTCATGCAAAGAAAATCCAACCAAACTTTTTGGCATGAAAGTGTGACCTCACGATCGCACAACGTTATCATTAACTAGTGATGCGTGAAGATTTAAGGGTAACAGGAACAGAGAAATAGATGAAAACGTGGTTTGAGAGAAGTCATTAAGATTTCGTTTTGATGAGCGAGGCAGCAAATGTGTTACAGAGAGAAAAAGTGGATGAAAGGTCGCTCTTGTGTTCTTGTGCTCTGGGTTCAGGGCAGTTTTCAAAGGGATCCTTAGTGATACAGTGGCAAAGTTTCCTTCACTTTATTGTTTAGTATCACAGTGTTTGCAGGCCTTTGTCAAGGATTAATAACAAAACATGCTTCATTAGAGTACTGTGCTTTAGCAACAAAATTACATTTTGAGGAAGAACCAAATGTGCCAATAACTTAAGAAGATAGCTGTACAAGTACATAATATGTACACATAGATATTACATACTTATCTCTATCAATGTATTCCATATTCCTAGTTAATTTAAATACAATCACAAACACTTTATAAGTGTAACTGTAACAATGTGATGCCAAATTTGAAGCCACTCAAATCTACCCAGTTCCTGCACACCCTCATATATCAGAATGTGTATGTATTGCACATTGACATGCATGTGCTTTAATTGACCATGTCATCCAGGGATAACTATAATATGGCTTGTGCAAAGTACATAGAAGAACTGACTCATTTTCAAGTAGAAACAGAAACATATACACAAGTCAGGAATGTTTGGCCTGGTTTCGCACACGACCACTGAACAGTTCATAAATATTAAGCAAATTTATATTGCGGTTGTCTGTGAAAGGAACGCTGCGATTAATACTGTTTCTTACAAAGACAGGCGTTGACGCCTCTGCTGCCTTTTTTCCATTATGCCTTATTACTGAAAGGTTAATTGCAGGGAAAGTTGTTCGCTTATTTTAAATCAGTAGGTTTTAACTGATCTTTAAAATGGTGTGAATTCATAATGTACCATTTGCTTCCTGGAGTCAGATTCGCTTTCATGATTTATAATAAACAACAACAATCAAGTTGGAAATTTAGGCAGGAAATGTATTTTGCTCTTGATATCGCCTACACTCACAGTGAGCATAACAGCAGTACAAAGCATCTGTTAGCTAATAATGAATTCAGACCCTTGCCCTGTAGCTGTCTATATAGGCCAAGTAACTGCTGAAGGGACTTATTTGCTGCACCTGAATTTTGCAGGATATTTCTGGTGCAACGTCTCCCCAAAGCGGACCTAATCTGAAACGGTGACCCATTCTGCCCTGGGCTAGATCAAACTCGGGGCTTGAGCTGTGGCTCCCCCACAATCCCTGCTATGCCACCCTTTGATTGTAGCAGGCTGAAATCCTTTAAATGTCGGACCGACTTTGAAAGACACTGCAGCTCAGGAAGAGAAGCAGACACGGCCGGGAGCTTACGTTCTCACGGGAGATGCGTTGTCCTACTTACGGGAGAGGAGAGAGAGCACGTTCTCATCACTTTGGGCACCACTCAATGACTGTGGCAGCAGGGTTTGGGCATTCGTAGTCCCAGATGACTTTGTGGTTTCAGAGAAGTAGCCACCATTTTACTTTTCATGCATCTCACATAACCTGTAGAGGTACCATAGAGAATTCAACTGCGAACGCATCAACACTGTTAAATTGAATGTGTCTGACAAAAGAGTAAATCACATTGAGGTGGGAATACAGTCTTGACTCACATCTGGTGATTTAGTACTAGATATAACCATTACTTTAAGCCTGCTCCATTGTAATGGAGAGAACATGTTATTATTCCTTACAAAGGGTCAGTGACATGCTGAGCATAGAGTATGCTGATGAGAAGATGGTCTTTATAGAACAGGAGTGATGAAAAGTTACGCCAATGCAACCGGTTTCATAATCACATAACTTTTTGTTATTGTTTTTTGTTGTGGAAAATAAACCAAAGACGTTAAAGTTACATCTAGTTAACTTTGTAGCACAATTATTTAATATATTTATCTTGAATTGTACTTTTATTTTTTTTAGTATGTGCTACTCTAATGCAAGCTATATCTGTCTTCACTGTTGCTATGGATACGTGCAGCCAAAAACCTTTTACAACGATAAAAAATCTTGCATACAACACAGTTCAAATAGCGTAATGGACTTTCGTGAGGCAAAAGCTACGTGCTCTATGACTGCTCAAAGTTTTAAACACAGACATAATTGTGATTTTAATGTCTTGGCATGAAGCATTATTGCTAGCATCAAGAATAAATGAGATGATTCTTGGATCTCTAATCTACTCATCAGTTTGTGTCTGTTTGTAATAAACTATTTATTAATTGAAATATATACATTAGTAAATGTGCTTAAGCCCACTGACAAACAATGGAAATGGGAAAAGAATATTGTTTAACATAACCTCACCCACTCTGCTGCGATTGGTCAACCATCATGGTTCGTCACTGCACGTCATCAATCCTGGAAGTATCTATTTCAAAGGGACTAGCTGTATTAAAAAAGTAGTAGTAAATATTACATCTGGCTGGAGGATGAGTGAAGACCATTACTATGTCACAATGGACCGCGCTAACGTAACCTCTCATTCGCCGAGATTTCAGACAGGGGAAAACTTTATGAAGTAATAACTTCAAAACATTGTGTATATTACATAAATTAATCTTGTGTGAGCTGTTAAGTGCTTCCTCACAGGGCAAATATCAACATGTGCTTGCTGATTGTGTGGGTTATTTGTTTTGGTGGTTGATAGTATTGCTATTGCGTTGCAAGGTGTTGAAATTAAACTCTGACCAGATTCAAAAAGACAATCTAATCTTAAACCTAAGCTATTCAAAAATAAAAACTCTTAGTCAGTGGATAGAGCTAGAGTTCACTGGACAATCTTCAGCAGAATTTTCAGCCCACTCATTTGACTTCAAATTAAAAGAAAACTTGATAAACAATAGCAATTTGCTATTCGACAAAAGCTGAAAAGAGTGCTTTTATTTGGACGTTGTCAGTCAGTACTTTGCTTTAGATTTTTTTAGCGTGGCCCACTGCCTTATTAAAGCTTGATTGTGAGGTCAAAATATGAGTTAGAAATGTGATCTAGCATATGACATTTTGTGGAGACTTTGACCTTTAGGCCAGCCAAAACAGAGTTTTAATGGGTCTTACATTTTGCCTGAGGCAGGTTCATTGTTTTTCAGGCCTGTGCAGGTGTAAAAAATGATGCGAGCAGATAGTTTGCATGTATCAGCAGCTTTTGAACTCTGGTTGTATTCACACAAATGACCAAAGTTCAGTTTATTTATAGCTGAACAGCACAAACAAAAAGTGTGCTGTGTTCTAATTTGTAAAGATAGACAGTAAGATAATGTTAATTGTGTATCACAATTATTATATAATCGGTACATATATCCATCTTTAATGAATGATGATGAAGAACAAAGCACAAGCTGTAAAAGTAGCTATTAACTATTTGAGGTTCCTAACACTCGCAATTTTAATCCAAATGAACAAAAATGGGACAATATCTAACTCAAGCAATTGTGTAATATCTTTAAATTTAAATTAAAGTTACACTGTAAAAATCACTCACAAATCACTCAAATGCCTTTTATTGTTCTATCATAAAGTTCTGACACTCACATATCAATATTTTTTAACAGAATCATTATTTTTTCTTGTAATGGGCCATGACTTTCATCATGGGCTACTTATGTATTGTATACAGAACGGGACACTTGACCACCGGCAGTTTCAAGCCTTAAGACCCTGGCAACTAAAAAGACATCATGTGCATACAGGAGGCTGCAAAGGCTTAAAATGCTGTTCAAAAGGAATGATACTTGAATACTATCTACAGAATCAGAGTTCAAATTAACAGATAGCATGGAATGGATGGTAAAAGAAAGTGTGATGTCTCACAGGTATGTGCAGGATAGACGTGTCTAGCCGAGTGTGGAGGATAGAAACAAGTGGTTGTCTCAGCAATTCTTTTCCCTTCTTACACCAGTCTATGTAGTTCATGTGGCAGAGTCCTTAACCACAACATCATCTACTGGAATAAAATTCTCTTTGAATCTTCATTTCCGCACCTTTGGGAAACTGGAAGAAGGCCTGAACGCTGCCCTATCTAGTCTTTCAGTTTCTTACTTCATCTGAGAGAAAGTCAGAAGTAGGTTAGCACTCTGCACTTCCGCAAGGGAGGAAATTGAAATGCTGATATAAGGAGCAGCTCAGCGGAAGATGGAGGGGCTATAACAGGGACAAAATTGCTGTGCTATGATGAGAAGGAGAGACACATTTGGTTGGACACAATGGGATTTCCTTTTTTGTCAGGCCAATCACTGAAGCTTTCCTGCCAATCTTGACTTCAAATTGTAGTCTTGGTTTAGTTGTTCCCACCAGCTATATGAACGATCATTTGTCTTCTGCTCCGGTTATCCCCACATCCTCTCAGAAATTGCATCAGCCTTCTGGGATGTACTGGTTTGGGGATTTTAATGCACTTCTGGATGAAATGGGCGTCTCACTTTCATTCACTTATAAGGGAAACCTCCTCCACACACACAAAAAGACACAAAACACACAGACACACACTTACTCTAAGAATAGACAGCTATATTAAACTTTATTTACTTTTTGGATTAATTGGATTAACAGTATTTTTTTTAGTTTGGTTTGGATTAGTTGCCATTTCTGTTGGAAAAGAACTCGAACAAAAAGAACAAATAATAACGCAATTTGACCTTCCTCTTGGTTAGTCGGTTTGCTTCATGACCAGCTGTAATAAGGAAACAGCAAAAACTTTGAAATGCTGTTAACACACAATTCAACAAACTGTGATAAACAAAATCATGTGAATATATCTTTTGATGTATGGGAAGAATCGGGCTTATTTTTATGAGTACATATTTAAAATAAATACAGACATCCAAATTAATTTCAATAAATTAATCAATATTTATTTGTGCCCCAAGGAAAATTTCAAAACGACTATTAAATGAAAGTGTATTTATTATTTAGGTAATTTTTTAATACAAATGTTGTTTATATTCAACTATAAACTCCCTTTTATTGATCCTCTCAACGGTCAAGAGCAGTCAAGAGCACAACATTTTTTTTTTACATACATGCAAACTTGTCATTAACATGATATTTTGTTTATTATAGATACTGTATTAAGCTGGTTATTATTTGTACTGCAGTCAATTGTGTCGGTTATATTTTTATTTAAATGTTTATGCTTATTTCCCCAAGCTATGTTTGAATACATTACTTAATATAAAAACCTAGAGTCATAAACCAACAATTTGTTTTAAGATCTAGCGCACTGCCGTGCCACATAACACCACATAGCACCTATCTGAAATGTATTTTGTTAGCATGATTAAAATGAAAATTTCACATTAGTACTGCTTTAATTGCACTGTTCATGAAAGATTACTGGTGCAGTCTTTCTTAATCCGTTTGAGCATAATTTGAATGAAAGGTGTTGACAGTATTTTATGCTCCGGTGTGGTTTTATAACATAGTGACTTTTGAGTGTAAAATATCCAGATGTAATTCATTTGGCTTGTTTCAGGTTGAATTTTGATCAGGGGAAGGTTTTTATGTTGGATTTGTTTATTTGATGATGACTGCTTTAGGTTTAGATACATATCACTCAAAATCTATAAGAAAAATTAACATATAAATAATCATATTTTACATGGACAGTTTTGCTGCTGTGTTGTGTTATAATGGATTCTTATCATTGCTTGCTCTTTTCATTTACATACTATTTAGTATGCTACTTAAATAAAAAAAGACCCTTATATTCCAGATGGACAGTAATAGCAATGCGAGAATGCACTAAACAAACCTGGAGCCAACACTCCAGCCCATTACCAATAGCAACAGTGTGCGTGTGCAGGACAAGAAGAGAAGACAGATTGGCCCTGAACACAACCTTATGATTTATGATGAGTCTTATTAAAAGAGACTTACTAAAGTGTAGCAGTGATCCAATATCATTCGAAGCCCCTGAAATAAACAGGATTGTTCCACATCAAGGTATTTCACAAGGATGCACCTCAAAAATCTATATTGTTGATCAGGTTGATCTTTCGCAGTATAATACGTCATTGCCTCTGAATCATTACATTCAGCCATGTGAACTGGATAGCTTGGGAAAATACAATAAATCACACACATACTCTGAGTTGGTTTTTGAATTGTGTCTGTAAAGAAACCTCCGCTTTGCCTGAGTTCAATCACTAACTTATGAAATTCCTTAGAGTATTTCATGAATTTGACGAAAGCTATTCAAGGTTTTCAAATATTATGTAAGACAGGGCCACTAGTTAGATTCACAGTTATTATTTTATTCAAAAATAAAATAAAAACAACATTTAGAGTCCATTCATTTAATTTCAAACCTTGGAAACCAAGTGGCTGCTTAGTGAGAAGGAAATGCTTTGTTTTTGTTCAGTGTTTTTTTCTTCTTTACTGTTATTGATTACACACAGGAACAAACTCCACCTGAAGCCACAGTTCAACAGTCTATCACTCCAGCAGCTTGATCAATTGAGAAAAATAATTGCTAAGAGACATTTTTAGGGTAAATCTAGAACTATTGTGTGGCTCTACTTCTGTGCATGTTCGACATATAAGGCATTATGCATCTTCATCAAGAGATAGGATCTGGAGCTGACTCAGGGCAAAGGGGAACTTGTGAGCTGACCAACACCGTGTGCATTGCATCTCCCACAAATTTGATTCTCGACTACAATTTGAGGTTTGAAGTGTTTGAAATTCTGCCTTCATCCATAATACGCATGAAACTTTAATGTCAAATTTTACAGATACAAATTGGCTGAAACCGTTGTGATGGACTAGATGGAAACTCATTGTAAATAAATAGATAAAAAAGAATACAACAGGATGAACATGCAATAACTTTGTAAGTCTTGGTAATTTATCAAATGAAAAATGTTACAGAACAACAGCCGTTCTTTCATCATCAGCCACATTTGCTTCAGTGCTTCTGTACACAAACGCTTGACACGTTACACATGTGCCGATGATGAAAAGTCAAACTGTCCTAGACTTGAAGCCTGCATATTGGAACCGGATTAAGGTCCTATGTATAAGATTGTGCAGACAGCTGCACTGATTAAAACTGAAGCACAGTAGCTCTGTCACACAGATGGTAGATGGATGGCAGAATATGAGGAACAGAGGTGTCAGACCAGAGTGATAATGTATGTGCCAAAAAACATTGTTACCTAGCTGAATATGTATAGGGCTGTAGAAAGCATGTTTATGAAATTAAATGCATACGTTTATTTTATAGCCTACACTCATCAGAACCAGTACAGTGTAATGTACATACCATACTCATGTTGCAAGTACGGATCGATGCTTTATATCTCTGGCATCTCTTCCCAGCAGCAGACGACGACACTGAGCCACAATATTGCTAATAGTGGCTCTTAAGATTATCAGAGTTGTACAAGTACAAGGGAATCAGACCATTCCCAAGCAATCCGACTCAAATTTCCTTTATTCTGATATCTGTGGTTTTACAGTTTCAATGTCAAAGGAAGGAACAACTATCCGTGTATTGCATTAAATGTTAAAAATGGGGATTGTTCAACTTATAATACATTCATATTGCAATGACCCTACTGTTAAAGCATTTGAATAATGTTAAATAAAAACTGAACCATATATTCATATATTTTAAAGTATAAACATTGAACATTATTTGACAAAAACAATGTTAAAGTTTAAAAACAATTAAATACAAACAGGTAGAGAACAATCGACAGAAAGTAGAACCATAGGTCCTGCCTAAAAATCAAAGATTAGAAAAATATAACTAGTCAACAAAAGCGTATAGAGGATCAAAAAACTCTTGGGTAGAATATAGTGAATCACTGGGGAATAAATATGAGATAATACAAGGAAAAATATTGAGGTAAAAATTACCAGCATAGGATTTTGGATGATCTGACACCATGGACTGGAAACAGGAAGTAGAAAGTAGTAGCTGCAAGTGTGCTGATTGCAGATTAGTACTAGCCAGGTGGCTGAACATGACAGGTAGTCGGGATAGATAAAAGAAGATTCTATAGTTGTTTCGTCTTTAAAATGGGAAATTAAAGAAACTGCTGGAGAACTACAGGCTTTAATAGGGTATTTAAATTAATATTTAGGCATCTGAATAAAGACAAATCAATAGGTAAAATTATTTGGTAAAAAAAACAAATTGTTAGATAATATTTACAATACCATTTCTGTTTTTTCGTAGATTCGCTTCCTTCTCCTTATTCTCATTCACCACCTCTGTACTGATGTTTTACCTTTTTAAACCAGAATTCTAATAAGGTGACCTTTTATATTTGGTTCATCATGGCCTGAGAATAAAAAGTTGGTTTTGCTATACATTATTATCTTAAAGGCAGGTTAAAAAAAATGGACCAGTTAAATATGGTAAGCTTGTTAAATTAGAATTGATGAGCTTTTGAAAGCTTGCTACACATTTTTCCCATCAACAATACCGAAAGTGTTACCCAACGACTATCATTGTGCGACTAGTGGGCATAAGGCAATCAGAGATGAGTGCAGTCATTCAGCTCTCCTTCTTACAGTCTAAAAAAGTAGAGGCATATAATCACCAATGGATGATAAGCGCTAGAGAAACACAGCCAGCAAACAAAGAGGAGCTGAGTGTGTCCATTAAAGCTGTCAGTTTGCAAGAGCTGTGATTAATTGCACGCCGCGTCGAGGCAAATTAAGGCAGGTCTCCAGCCCACACCCCTCCCAGATCATTAGGTAAGAATAGATTGCCAGAGAAAGGCTGGTGAATACTGGGTGCCTTGTATTTGTTGGTCATATGAGTAATAAAAGGTCTCAGACCGTGTATAAAGGAACAATAATTGCGTGGGCATATTTGCATGCAGGGCTTTGCTGTGTAATAATGATGATGTTGAAGATAAATACATTCATGTTTGCCCTCTATTATGCATCGGTAACACTTTAACGCACACACAAGCCAATACATGCATGCTAAATGCAACGCACTACGATACATTTCATTGCTATCACACATAAGTGTGGTGTAAAAAACGCGACAGCGCATTAGTTTTGTATGCAGCTCAGCACTGAGCAAGGCTTAGTTTCCAACCAGCTGCCATTTACGCAACACGCCTGCAGCTGTGTTTTCACCTGCGTGCTTACTGACTATTGTACCATCACAACATGGCGGGACGCGCTAAAGAGCTGATGGAATTTCTTTGTTCCTGTGTGAGATGAAAAGGGCAGAAATCTGTGAGGCTTTTGCCTACACTTGTTTCAAATTGTTAAGACTGTTGTCATTAATATTTGGCTGTGAAACTATGATCCCTTGGGCCCTGTGAGAGAATGTAACCCAGTGTGTTGTTGTCATGGAGAAACTGGTCTTCGTGCCAGTTTGGGTGTCTATATGTATAAAAAGATCATAGACTTGGCATAATAGCTTTTTTCATGGTAATTATCAAGCAACATTACAAATGTCTATAATAACATTGTTTGAATAAATACATTATTTCACATATATTATTTAGAATATCAATGTCTTTTGCATAATTCATTTCATTTGGTGGAAATTGTTTGCTATTAATTGGCTTAAAGTCAGGCCAACAAAGAGTTTTTTCCTTCAATGTTGCACAAAAAATCTCCATGCTCTTTTAGAAACATTAATAGTGTATTTCTACACAACTGTATGATAACGTTAAGGACTCAAGCATATGCTCATGTTTAATCGTATTTACAAAAATCTCTATAAAGTTTATATCAGTTATTTGAATGGTTTTATTTTTTTAATTAAGGTTGTTATAAGAAAACTGTGTGTGTGAATTGAGTTCAAATACCCTTTACTTACGAAACATAGCAGTATTGTTTGAGGGAACCGATGACCGGAAAATTGCAGAAAAGCACCAGAGTCATCCATGTGTGTCTCGACCTTTGTGGTCTTGCGACAGATTGAAAGTGTACATGGCTGGAAAAACCCCAGGGTTATGGTGATATAAATGGCTGAAAGATGACCTTTGACTCTTAGGCGTTTTACCCCCAACTGTGTATAAATGATTCTAAAAGGCTCTATCCTGGAGGATTAATGCGCTCAGCAAGACTTCAAGCTGCTGGACAGAGTGAAAAATGTGTTGGAGACTGGCTATTACGGTGACAGTAGATGTGAGAAGTGCCTGTTACTTTCTTTTGGAGGCTCCAATGTGTGTATGCTGTATGGGAAGTTAAATTACACAATATGTGCTTAAAACAAATTAAATACTAAATCAATTACTATCAGGCTAAAGATGTGAAAGTCCTGAACACTGAAAACCTTCAGAGTTTTCACTCGAATCAGGTATCAGGTGTTGATTTGAGCAAACTTTAATATTGTTTTTGGAGTAGGATTCACCAGTTTGAAAAAGCAGAATTGCGGGTTTTTAAGGCTACTTATTAATTAGATTAATCAGAATTTATTGAAGTGCCAACAAGAAGCAATACTTTTTCATCTAGCATGAAATAGAAAATATATGTTTAGCTACTTCTGTACGAGTCAAAAGAAATCGGACCGAATATCAAACATGGAGTAATCGCAGTGTGAAATTGCTGTTTTCTGTTCTCTCACTTTCCCTTTCTTCTACATTTGGCCATCACTCATCTGCTCTGCGAACATCTGTTATTGTCAGAGTTGATTTAAAACCAAATTGATTGGTTGATATGCCTTCATATTCTGATATATTTTATAGGGGTGAAGATAAATTGTCTAGATATGTTTATGCTGGTACAAGCGTTTTGCAGGCAGGGCACATTTGTCAAGTGCTGCTGACATAGTCGTAGAGTCTCCACTGAACTTCTGTGAAGAATGGAACAGGCAAAGTGAAACGATTAAATTTGTGATATCTAAATGTCACTCAGTCCTTAACAGCCCTTACAAATCACGTCATATGTCATCTCTGTGTACTCTTCCAGCCTGAGTAAATGTTTTTTAACCTTTATTTGAAATGTCTTGAATACAAATCTCTGACTTTTTAATGCTTCTTTCATTAAAGCGTGCTTCACTGCAGGGCCTAATTAAATACTGATGTGAAAATTCAAAAAGGCTGCTGGAAGATAACGGTCACACGCTAGAACAGAGATAGCGTTAGGGCACATCTAGCATAATCCCAATGTTGTTTTGGAGGATTTTACACAAGCTGAAGCTGTTCTTTTGGAACTCTTTTTGGCTTCCAACAGGATGTCCTTCGCAGTCACTCCAGGGCTAAGGCTGGTTGGACTTAATTAAATCTGAGCTAAATGAAGCGTCAGCTTCGGGTTGGAGGTAACGGTCACCCATTTCACTCAGGCCTGTGGATTGTCTGCTCCAATGAGGGAGAAGAAGTGATGTGCTGCCGCAGAACAGTACCGGCAAGTAGTTAGAAAGAATAGAGAGCAACATGCCGTTAAATTGAACGGAAAAGATCTTTGCGACAGGGCGCGGCTTTGAGGCAGCAAGCTCAGATGTCAGAGCGCGATAATCACTCTAAATGTTACTGAGTGCTAACAGTTGATCTTGTCTTCGTTTTTCCTGAATATTTATTTAATTTTTTTAATTTGTTTTGTTTGCTAATTATGTGATTTTCTTAAAGTGACGCAATACATCTTTTATTATCAATGACTAATAAATCAATTATTTCATAAGAAAAAACATATTTGAAGTCGTCAAATTGTTGAGTCATCGCCAGCCTCTGTTGCGCGCAGATGAAAACGCTGACCACTTCAAGATTGTTCAGCAGGAAGTGAAACACTCTACGCCTACTTTGCCAACCGCTGCCTGAGCACCCCTCTTTCTATTCCATAATTTTCCTATCTTTTACATCTCATGGTCTTGATCAATCAACCACTGGGTTATGGGCCCAGTGCGCTTCCCCGATCCCACTCCGCAGTACTTTAACTCACAATTCCTGGCTTAAGTGTCCGGTGCCTTATGCATTAAACCACTAGGGCATCAATGTATGCTTTTAAAGGCATAATTCTCATAGTTGAATAGTGAGTACAAGGCCGAGTAGATTTGATGATTGCTGAACTAACGAAAAGGACTTTTAAATTTGATCCCTCAACCTTTGGGTTATGGGCTTAACATGCTTCTGCTGCACCACTATGCTGAGCTATATTTGAAAACCATGTTCATTTCATGTGGTTTAAAAAATAAATATCATGATTATTTTTCAAGGTAATGTTTAAAGCATGCCAGTTACACGCTCACTCCAACACGTGACTCCATGATGTACATATTCGTCCGACCACTTTCTTCTTTTGCCAAACATAGTTAGTATGGATTCAAATATTAACAAAGGAATAACACGACGTACTACCACGACAGTCACACTAAATTCCCCTCAGCACTGATTTAACAGGCAGTCTAACATGATCATCTGTAGCCAGTGATGGCCAAGCGGGTTCTGTCATCACGAATTTACACGATAATTCGGGTGTGTCCGAACCTCCGCGGCGGAGGCTCTGCCGAACCCCTGAGACCGACTCACCGAACCCCTAGGGTTCGATCGAACCCAGGTTAAGAACCACTGCTATAGACGCTATCTATGCCATAGATGTTTAAAAAAAAAAAAAAACATCTATGTTGGACATAAAAAAAATTCATTTGACAATATCAGTATCATAGAAAACCTAGAGACTAAATGAATGCATTCGTAGAAATGTTCCCAAAGATAGATGATAGTCTTATCTCTGGTGTTGGTAAACTCATAAAGTTGTTTCTCTCATGCTAGAACTTTTGACTGCATCTGGAAACAATTTCACAAAAAGTTCTCAAATACCATCATGACTTTATTTAAAGCACTTTACTTCTTTATTAAAAGTGAATATCTGCCTTTTACTTGTATAAGACCTTTTCAGAAAAGTCCCCAATTCTGTTCACCTTAGCTAACTTCTCAGGACAACAGTGTGGGTTTCCTTTCTGTAGGGACACATGGAAAAGGGTCGTGCAGGGATGAGAACATCTTTCATTGCTGACTTAATCTCTAGCAGTGAATACGCCACACTGTTCGTAGCCTCGGTCGATGAAATCACATTCAGCCGAGGCCACATGGACGAGCAGATTGAGGTTCATTTGATCTTGGTTTGCATTACAATAATTTATAATCCAAAAGATGGAGGAGAAGTGAGGATCAAAGTTTTGGCCTTCCGGGTGTATTTTTTTTAAGCTTCACTTTGTTCCTTTTTTTATCGAATAGATCTGCTCTAAAATCATCTCTGATGGCACACTTTTTCATGATATGCATGATGTGTGACATGAATCTTTTAGGTGACATATATTTAATTCTTATTAACCCCCCCCCTAAAGGAAAATTAGATCCTTCTGATGAAGATACGGGCAAAGAGCATTATAAAGTGCCTTAATCTAGGGGTGGCCGAATTCCAGTACACCTTTATTTTGGGGGGCTTTTGCTTTTCACTTTCAAAATGTAAATCACAGAATATAATATGCTAGGATTTTCATTGTATGTCTCCACCAATAATTCACCTACTGTTGTATTCTGCCTTATCTTAAGCAGGGTCACACGGGTGCCATAAGTGATCTTCTGCCACTAGAAAAAAAACAAGAATGCTCCTAAACGGTGTTGTTGAATCAAATGACGTGGTCACATTAGGGTTAAAGGTCATGTCTTGTGAGTGACGAACCAGGTAATGGTATTGTCAGTTGGGGGGCCCCATGGATATCAACTGCAAATTGGGTAGAGCCCTTGAGTGATGTGAGTGACAACCACAATCTCAGTTATACTATAAAAGTATCAAACGCAGTACTTGTGTAATAATAACAAATCTAAGAAGTCAGCACAATATTGCAATATATGAATTAATCATTATTTTATACATTTGTTCAAGGAAATTTGACAATAAAGTCGGCTATATTCACTTACAATGGTATGTCTAGATAATAATAATAATAAGTTCTTTATCAGACTCTAGGGTAAAAACAGTGGGTTATTGATTAAGACACTTTTGATCATACTTTTAAGATATTTGATAAAATATTTAACCTGGATATGACTATTGCTAGTAATGGACTGATGAAGCTTCATGAAGCAGTGTCATGTTGTTTAGAGGTCAGTAGGTGGCGCAATTAGTTTAAAAATGACGGGATGTTTCATTAGAATAGTTGTTCAAAACAATGGAAAATAGTGCAGTATGTCTTTGTCTCTTGTGTTTCTTTTCATAATTTTAAAATATGTTTTTATCATTATTAGTTTTTAGGGCAGAAGGAACAATTCATTTACCACCTGAACAAAATAAAACAAGTTTCTGTTTTTGATGAAGCTTGCTTAATGAAATTAGGGGTTAACCTAGTCTGATCACTAATCCAGAGCTATTTAATTAAAATAATGTTAAATATATGTATACATTTGTATCTTATTGTATCCATTATTTATTAATTTCCTTACTTTACGTTGTATTTATTCCAATTATCTTTCAATTCTTTTTTTCCACAGACAATATAATGCATTAGTCATCAGAATTTTTTATAGTTCAACATATAAACTATATAAATGGCATATAAAAATAGTGAGAGCTTGAACAATTAAAAAGCTTGTGCCGCATTTAGAAAAGAACACTTAACTATCTTGTATGAACAGATCTAAATGTGTCCTCACCTCCTGTGAGTGAATTTCATTACCATAATGTTTTGTAAATTTCACAAATGACCTCAATATTTAGTGAAAAATCACATCAAATGACTTTTTTTGCATTATTCTTACAACTTATTCTTTTTACATTATATATTTTTACATTTATACATATTTGAAACAACCGAAACTCTCTTATATGCAATTCAAACGGAATATGAGGCAAAAGTAGGACAAAAAAAGAGAATAAAGAACAATTAGAGTGATTCTCCCACGCTGGCAAACCTTGCATATTTATTATATCGTATTGTGATGTTAATAAGGCCATAGTTCATTTTGCCCCCTGGCTTTTTCATAAGCATTAAACTAATCTCTGTAATCAGAATTACATTTGATTTCATCTCAACAAAATCACAAATTATCACCGTAATACATTTTACATTGTTGGCTCTCCAAATCTTTACATCAATCTATAATTTCTGCACAGAAGAACGTAGTTCGACATAAGTCGTGATGTTCAATCTCTCTCCACATTTGTGTTCATCTCAAAACTCGAAGGACACTAATATCTGAAACACAATGTGGGAGGCAAATGTGCTAACACTGACGGCAAAACCCATGAGTGCTTACGTCTGTCACTAGCACGTCTCAAGGTGAGAGAGTTTGAGGCGTCGACTTAGTCATCAATTGTATGTCAGTGTTGCTTTACGTTCCAAGAGGAGTCAAGGGATGAAAATAAATGAATAAATTATGAAAATGTGACAAATGGAAAACATAAAAAATAATATTTTCCAAGTTATTGAATCCCAGTACTGATGAAATCTGTGTTTTGTGTTATCTTTTATTATTAGTAAGTCCTGTTTTTAATGATTGTAGTCTAGTTATTTGCTCCTAAAGCACATTGCGAAATGTATATTCTGTCTACTATAAATATGTGCAGTTTGATTTCTGTTGCTTTATGGTTCTGAAGTAAATCACTGCGTACAGTGAAAGCTTACAAATGCTTTGGAAAAAATAAACATCGTATTTTAAGATTTAGAAAACAAACTGACTAAATATTTTGATATCTTATTCAAGTGTGAGATTAAACATTACAAAGCATGAATTCAGAATAAAAATGTATTTTCTTCCCATTTACCTTGATAAGTGCTACATTATATTTTGGGCCTGATGTTTAATGCGGCAATTCCAATAAAACGCTGCATCATTCTTAGACTGCGAAAATACTCACTGCTTTATGAAACATTATCTGCCTGTGGATCATAAAAAGATGAAAATCAGAGTGTGTAAGTAAACATTTTAGATCAATTACTCTTCAATAGTATGACGATTTACACTAGATATCTTCTGTGAAATTCATTATGTGACAGGCAACAGTATAACTTGGACAGTGAAGGCACGCTTACGTTAAGAGGGCTTAGTTAAACTCTCAATAACCTGTGTGCAGACCAGCCAAGACCCCTAACAAATATTCACCCCATCACAATCCCCAGTCCACAGTTATGATGGAAGCGTTAAGCATGTAGCCTCCGGCAGCATTAACTCTGTGTCAGAGATCAGTCTGGTGACTCAACTCCAATTCCTCACAACACTATCCAGCCACACTTCTCTGGCCTTTCCTTCACCTCCAACCACAGAGTGCAGAACAACCAGGGGAACTCAGATGTGCCATCATTCATCATTCAAAAACTTAATCTCATAAAATAGGCTTTTAATTATTTATTTTCTGACTGCCTTCTCCATAATTTAGGGGCAGGACCTTGCCGTGATTTACAAGTGAGTCTCGAAGAATGATAAACGTTCTCCCTAGCTAACATGATTGCAACCTTTGCTGTTCAAGACCACTCTACTCTATATCTAGTTTAGTTTCTCACTGCACATTTAATTTGATTTGATTAGTAGCGGTGTGTATTGGCAAAAGGTGATAAGATACATATAACAATACACTATGTTATACACTGCAATATATTAGGATACTGTTGGAACAACAATACTTTTGTAGTACTTCCTGTGACTCTAGTGAAGCAGAATTTACAGACTGCATGTTGAAACATCAGCTCTAGCTTTTGGGGTCGACTGTATCCTCTTGTTCTCAGTAATTGCCAGGGTCTTGTGGAATTATATTTTTACTATAGCAGTATTAATAATTAGTATTAACACTTGTATGTTATCATCTTCTCTTCTTTACATTTCAAAGTAATATTTTCAAGTGTTCTCATCCATGATTGCCACGAGTGCTGGCGACTGTGTGCAGGTCAAGCTTCTAAAGAGCTCCCCTATAGAATGTGTTAAAAAAGCCTTTTATCACTTATAACTTGGCATGTTTGTACAGTACATAGCGAAGTAAACCACCTATGGTTTGTCTCATGTTTGATAAAAACTATTTTGAGACTAGGATGAAAACAGGCCTTTCAGTAACTTCCTTCTCACTATAATAACTGACCTATAATGTATTGATTACTGTCAATTTATAAAGTGTCAATTGTTTGCTCCCTTCAAACAGTATTGTAACAGTATCAAATTCTTACACACTTGTACAAACCTTTATTTTATTCACCTCTTTTCCAGTAACTTTCACTTTAATAATTTGTTTTCCCTGTTATTTTGAAATGCACCTACCTCTGAATAACGTGCACTTAAACATAGACTGGGTCAAGCGTATAAAATATATATTTTTATTAGGTGTCTTTCTAAAAGTTTTACAATTCATATTATATACAGTATATATTTTTAAATATTTTGTCTGCCAAGATTTCCAAGACCACATTGTTATTACAATGAATTAAATCTTCTGGAAAAAAACAAAAAACCTTATTATTAGTAGTAGTAGTATTATCATTGTTATTATTATAACTATTATATAATTGCATAAGAATGACTACTTTTATACTTTTATATTATGTGCTGCATTTCTTACCATAATAACGGGAAATGTCAATTAAATACCAACTATCTTATTGGAGCGATCAGAATTGAAGAATCAAATGTGAAGTTCATAATTAAACGGAAGAAGCAGTTCTCTAAAAATGTTTTGAAAAATAATCTCATGTCCTCACATCTCTCCGCGGAGAGCTGCTGTGCAAAAATGTCACAAAGGAGTTCAAGTAAAAGGCCAAAGGCTTGTGAGTTCACACAATTTTCTCTGTTTTCACTGCATCCCTCTTTTCTTCATTTTGTGCCGGGGCAGATTTGTGTGTGCTGTGGTTTGATTAAGAGTCCCTGTGGGCCTGGCCGAGAGAAGTGAATGTGTTTACTACAACACTTTTATGCCATATACTGTGTTCACTTTGTGGTCTTGATTGCGCCCAGTAGCGCAGTGGAGATGCAGCCTTTGCTCTCTATAACCCCCCGGGGGTTAATTAACCAGACTAGGTAACTAGCTAGCGGACCCTTTTTTGTTAGCCGACAAACACTTTGAATCTTCATTGTCTGTTTGCTGCCGCTCTGATTAGAAAGAGATGACACACGCACTGTTTCGTTTTCGTCTCTGTCAAGAAGAAAACAAGAGAAGAAAAGCTTGTTGTCTTGATCTGCTTTTTGGATGTTTACATCAGAGGAGGACGCTTGGGCCGCAGTGGACGAATGGTTTATTTTCTGTGCTTCATCAAAAGGTATCTGGTAAGAAACTCTATTATTAATTCAAGCGTATTTCCTGTTTTGTATTATATCAGCATAGCAAATTTATAAGTAACTGAAAGGCAAGATGGTTGGACTATATTATTTTTATTTTTTTCAATCTTCCGGTGATAAACAGAGTGGCATTTTAAAACAAAACAAAAATAATTATAGCTCATACAATTGCTGATTTCTGGCTTTTTCAATTTCTGCCTGAAATAGTGTGTCTGCCAAGATACAAGTGTTTTTGCCAATTAATCGTGTAGATTAAGCTACATCGCCACCAAAATGCCATTATGCCAGATGCCCTCTGCAGAAAGCCAAACAAGCTCACATGCCTCTAAAAGCACAAAAATATATATATATTTTTTTCTATTTCAACATCATCACTGCTTAGAAATTGTACATAATCTATTCAACCATTACAGTATGATGATTTGTCAAACAAATATGCAGGAGTGAGTAATAATTACATCTTTTTTTAAAGTATTCATAGAGGTAAAATCACACTTGCTATAAATTAAATAAAATGGAAAATAGTGAGAAAGTAGCAAAAACAATGTAAAAACGAGTAAAAATGGAAGGGCTGGCTCAATGTAACATCTGTGGGAATGATTTAGAAATGGAGGGCATTATTGTGAGTTGCAAGTGTAATGAGCATGGGATGCAAGCCTGAGAGGTTCCAACAAAATGCTGAGGCTTAAGGAAAAGAGGAGCATGAGACACCTTGTTTGTAACTAGAGCCCATTTACTAGACGGAGAGAAAGAAAGAAAAGGCCTTCAGACAGAGGCTCTGTAATTGCTTTCAGCTACACCTTGAGAATGTGATGAGTCAAACCATGAGTTTTGCTTGAATGACTTGGCGAAAAAGAGCCTCTTTAAAAGATATGTATGCGCCACATTCCACTTTGCTGAGAAATAATGAGTTTTGCAAAGTACACAGCACAGGAACAATCAAATCTTCAAGTGGAGTTTTTGAAGCTGACATTTACCCTCAGAGTTTCTCACAAGTTGTTGTAAGCTATTTGAATACAAACCTAAATAGACTACTCAGACGCTATTTTCTGTTTTTTATTAGTAGTAGTAGCACTACTTGTAGTTGTACAGGCAGTAGTAGTACCCGTAGTTGTAATAGAGGACATAGTCGTAGTAGAAGTAGAAGTCGTTTTAGTATTGTGTTACATTGTTATTGGTGCATTAATTTCATTCCCCAAATCATTGACATGTTTCAGAAAAATGGCATTATTAAGACAAACTAAACAAATACTGAAAACTAATATTATGTTCATGAAACCTCATTAAAGAGTTCACACATTTCTCTTAATTGTGAAAAGGGTCAGTAGATAACAATTTGCTTTACAATCTGTGCTCTACTAATTCAATGAAACCTGGCATCATTTTACTGAGAGTGCCATATAGTTGCCTTTCAAACTGCATCATGATACAGCATCAGCTGCTTCATGAAGCTTCATCAGACCATCACTAGTGAAAAGTATCTGAAAAACATGTTGATTAAGTTGTGACTTAAGTGAAAATTGCTTCCATGTCACTTATCTATAGTGAAAAAGACATATTATTCTTCTAGCGCCTGAACAAAGCACTTCCATGTATAGGACAGTACAGATAGGGAGTTTTTGGAAATAGCTGCACTTTTAGATGAAGCTCAGTCAGCTTACAACACTTTCCTAGTTGAAGCCTATTTTGTCTCGTATAAGAAGTCACTCCACAGCATCAGCTTCTTATCCCTTGTGTTGCCTCAGAGTCAAGGTGAACAACCACCCTGGCTTCCAAAAATACATATGCAGGGCTTATCAATGGCTGTTCACAAATCCTAAAAGAGTCACATAAAGATTTGGATTCTCTCTTAACACTAGATAAATTATTAATTATCTTGGTTATGTCACGTCTTTGACTTTACTGTGCCAATCCGGGCTCAGGCTTACATAGCGTTACCTAAGATGTATTTATTGACAAACCAAAACTGTTATTGGAAAAATAAAAAAAAACATCAATGTACGCTAAATTCTTCTCAGTGACATTAACTTGAGTGTACAACAATTAAAATTTGGATTGTAAACATAAAATGTATCTAAATTATACATTGTGTATGTTTTGAGCTGTACAATAATAAATTATATATTCATCTCTCTTCTGTTGAGATATTAGAATGTAGCATTTACTGTTGAATTCAGTATAAATCAAATTTTCTACAACTCAAGTTAAGTTACTTTTTTTTTAATATTTAGTTTTTGTTTACTGTCTTGTCTTTTACTCTAGGTTTTGGAAGTGTTTTGGTCTTCACCTTAGCTGTTCCTTTCATCATATCATGAGTCTATATCGTACATGTACACTTTTTTTCCTTCTCATGCGTCAATTTATACTAAATACCAGAAGAGCATTTTTGTATTCTTTCCTGGTTTTATTTTAATAACGTGTTAAATAACCACGTGACAAAATCCTTATTCATCTAATTTACAATATAACATGGCCTAAGGGTTGAACTCATTTAATCTCGCGGGGTTTACATGCAACAGCTTTAATGAAATGTTCTAATTGACATTTGTGTATTGCACGGAAGTCTAGTCTGTTCTTTTTGACAAATATACCATCTGCCAGCGCCTGCAAAGATGTTCTTGTTTTGTTGTCATCTAAAAGAAATGAAATAATTTGCATCTTAGTGCACGCCAATACAAAAGTGTGCGTGTTTACATGCTATTTAAAAAACATCTCATGCAAGGAACATTTCTTGAGCTTAAGAGACAAAGAAAAACCAGCCTGTGCGATGTCTGGAAAGAGCATGGACATTTTCTTTTATATACTCTAATACATTCAAATAAAACATCTGGTCCCGCAGTGCTTTCTCCGAGCAGCACAGCCTAGGTCCAGGCTTTATGAAGTATGCCATTGCACATTTCAAGCAACAGCCCACAATGTCGTTCTATTTTTTCCATGTTAATATTTTATTCATGTCCCATGAATTTTTAATGAGGATCTTCTTGACATAGAGCAGTAACCTGATACTGTGACTGCTGATGTGTGTTGTCATAAATGAGATCCCACTGATGAGATTTTACTTGTAAAGCTGTTATCATCTAACATGGCATGGACACATTTTACATACAATCTGCCTTTAGATGTCTTCATGAAACATGGTGTTCATCTACTCATGTTACATTTATTCGCAACTTGATTATGTTTTTTTCCGGTAGCAGGTCTACATTATTTAAGTAATGGATATGTTAAGGTTACGCTAAATGTACAATGAGTTGCGCGTCATATGAATACATCTGTTTCTTAGGCCTTAAAGTTTGTAACTACTATACAATTGTGTTTCTTATTATTGCCTAAATTAGAATAAAACTAACGTTGAAAATCCATTATAGGAGTAAGCATTTGCAATGATTATTTATTTATAAATGTTCAACCAAAGAGATTGAATTGTTGCATACCTGCTATTGTTGGTAATGTTCTTTTAATCCATGTTGTTTTTTGTACATTAACTGAGAAATATGTGTTCTTACGCATTCGGTTATTTTTATTTTGTTTATTTAAACACAACTTGTTAGTAATTGTCTGAGGCCCCATGAAAAAGCTGACAGTGTATCATGATACTAGTAGTGATGGTCTGATGAAGCTTCTTGAAGCAGTGTCATATAGTTTAGAGGTCAGAAGTTCAACAGTTAAATTGTGACTGTAATTCAGGGTTAGATACTGGAACAAAGAGATAGTAACCAAACCACAGACCAAAGGTGAGAAGTTATACATCTAAAAGTTTTCTATGATAATCTTATTCTTCAGAATGTCCAGAAAAGGTCCAAAATTAAAACTGGCCACAGTGTAAATGTGACTCACAAATCATCATTTTGTTGTTTTGTTGTTTTTATTTGATTTTTTCTTCTTTTTCCTTTTTTTTGGTAAAGGTTGCACACCACAACCTCATTTTGTAATCAAGGTTGTCACAAGCACTTTCCTGAACTGAGAGAACAAGTATTTCTTCTGGGATGAGTCATTATCTGAACTCTAAACACATCCTGTAGTTTATGTAGCACATTAAAACCTGTTATGCTCAACTCCAAACAATGAAAACTAATCTTCATTACATCTGAAGATGCTTGTCACTCTCTTGATGTTCACACTACCTTTAGCTAGTTGCGAAGTGTCCCTTTTAATTGCAACTTATTGGTTTTCAAAATCCTTCCTTCATTCTACTTTGATGAGTTCAACTAACCACCAGTTGAAAATAAAACCTTTTTTTCTGGTAATGCTAACATAATAGGAACAAGGTGCCCAAAAGTAATGCTGCATCATGCCCTTTCCCATCTTCCATTATTCAAGATATTATGATTCAGTTATGGGTTATTTTCTTACTGTACAATGCAGCTGTGGGCAGCAGATGTCGTGCAGCTGGTATTAGTCGCCGATCATCTGTCGAGAAAATTACATATGGGATCACAAATTACAGAGGGAATGCATATTTCATCGCTTAGTTATGTTTTAGTGACAGGCAGCTCTATGGTTTTTCTATGGAGATGTCATAATCAGACAGCAAGTTGTATGAAGTGAATTGGAATTGTAGTTAAAAATAAACTGAATTACTGAATATTATGGAATTTACATCAATTAATGAAGTCCCTTTTTTCCCCACAATATAGAAAATATGAGGCATGATTTTATGCAGTATATTTTAAAAACTCATTCAAAGCATGCCCAAAGTGTAATTTGTCTTTTCACTCCAAGATATGACACATTATTTTGACCTTTTGTGTTGTTTGCAATATGATGGATAACTTGAGGAATAGCAACTCTGTTCCTGCCTGCTGATAGAATGCTGTGATTAATACATAGCCTGAAGATATATGAATTATATCAGTATTCGTGCTTCCTGATTTAACCTCCATTGCTCGGGGTTGTTTTTTTTTTTTTTTAAAGAGGTCTATTTGTATGTCTCTGGAGCGTGTGACTATGTGTCATCAAATACACAAATGAACATTGCGAATGCCGTATGCATCCATGGGGAAATTTTCCAACAGTCTCAGACAGATGCACTGTCGTTGTGTGATGGTTTTAAGAGTTAGGCAGACAGACTGTGAGGGTCATAGTCACGGCATCGTCTTATTCTTGATGGTCGATGGTCATCTCACCTCTAAGTCCTCGTCCTGCTTTCTTAGGCAGTTGAAGTAGTCTTAAAGTCAGTGATGGGCTGATGAAACTTGTGATGTGTTTTAGAGGTCAGTAGGTGGCGCCCTCAGTTTAAAAATGATGTGATGTTTCATTTTTTTTATTTTTGAACAACTGTTCAAAATTGTTCAAAAAGAAGGAAAATAGTGCAGAGACCGCCATCTATTGGGCTGAGAATAATGACACTGCTTCATGAAGCTTCATCCAACCATCACTATTTAAAGCATAATTATAAACATAATTATTTTTCTTTTTTTCATTAAGATGACACAATCGTTCAAACGCCTTAATACATCCCTCTCTATAGAGACCAATTGACAGAGCAGAGAGTCTTGATTTTGACTTCTGCCTGTTTTGGTCATGTTATGATCCCAACACTCCCCAGACTTGGTAGTGTCTTGGCTAAGGCTGAAGTCTATCGACTAGTTTTTCTATAAAATTGGATCTCATGGGAAGCAAGCCCCTGTATATTTCAAGGTTCTAACCACAAGTCAAACAATTTCTCTTTTTGTAATCACGTAGTCCTGCAGAAGCATGTAAGACCAATTCACTGAACAGGCTTATAGTGTAAGTACTACCATTAAACATTAGCGTCCCTTCATTACAACTAATCACACAAGAGTATTATTAGCTGAATCACAGTTGTAGTGAGCCAGTGGGTCCACAAATTACATTCCCTGCTCCTCCTTCAGCTTTCCATGCCATGGTATAAGGCAATATAACATGGGGGAATTGGGTTACAGTTCCTTTTTAAGAAACACATTTGATGTATCTTTAAATACGTCCCTTTTGTCAAATCTACATGAGAGGAAGCAGTTGATAAATTCTACTCCAACTACCCATCATGATCTATATCACATGTCAACACAGTGTGTGTATTGCTGGATGGTTAAATGCCATGAATAACTTACAATCAAAAAGTATCTTATATATTTATGTATTAAGTCTTACTGAGAAACAAAAAGGATGTCGGCTACACCTCCTGATCAAAAGGGAAAAAAAAAAAGTTTTTGTATTCATGTATTAAATTAGTTATGCATTAAAATAAATCTTAGGTGACATTTAATCCAATTTACCATGCAGATTACCTGTTCAACATGGAGCAGCACAACATCTCTTGTGTTTGGACAGCTTCATGGCCATTTAAGTGAATATCATTTTAATGAAAGATGTGCCACTCCCTTAACAACAGTTCGAGTGTGTATATTCAAAAATGTTCTTTCACGGTGTCTCATATCTGTTATCCCATGTGTTTTCCACAGGCATTCCGTGAGGGAGAGAACAATTTAATTAAATTTGAACATGTTTATTTTGATTAAATTCAACCAACATTGTTATGCCCTGCTTTTCACAAGTCAACAATGTTCAGGCGGTGACATTACCTTAGCAACTGCAGGCAGAGCAAGCACAAATCAGACTCCTTTTTGTTCTACAAAGCCCGTAGCAACCTTCTGTCTTCAAAGATTATATTCAAACTCAGAGATGCCTATTTGTTCTCATCATTTTATTTCCACCACTTGCTTCCCTAATGTTTTGTGTGAAAGGTGTGGAGAGCACCAGAGAAGGACTATCAAATTTATAATGTTTTTTAAGGTAGCATTAGTAGAATTATTAATATATCCTTTTGGTCGCTTCCTCTAACAGCCAAAATGATGCTGAAATGGAAAATAGGGCTATGATTAAAATACATGGCGTGTTTGTTTAATTGTTTTCAGATGATCGCTGAAACATTCTTACTAGACCACCAATGATTGGTGATGATGATGGTGATGTTATGCAGCCAATTTTGTTTGAATCAATATAATGGCAATTTAAAGGTCAAACAAATAGACTGATTATTAAGTTAAGTCAGAAACAGGTTTGAAAGAGAAATACTATAGATGCCCTGGGTGTAACACAGTAGATACAATCAAGACTAAAGGTCATCTTGGACATTATCTCAGCCCATTTGCTTAAATACCTTTTTTATTGTTTATTTCTTTCTTTTGCCAAACAAACACAAGCTGATCAATACACAATAAGGTTTTGTGACGCTTCCATGGGTCATGATCTCGCGGGACAGCTGAGAAATATGCTCGTGAATCGCAGATAACGAAAAGCTATAAAACTGTCAAATCCTTCAAACTATCCCTTTTGATTTGTCCCATAGGAGTTCATTAACCCTTAGTAAGCCTATTGTCTGCACTCACAACTGGAGACAAAGTTACCCTGCTGTGTGTGCTCCCCTGGGAGATCTGCATAGAACGGAATTTGAGAAGAGAAAAAGCCAGTTGCTGAAAAAGAAAATATTTTATTTCTATTTTTCACTGCTGAACAGAACTGATGGCAATACTGTTTCTTATTTATCCAAATTACTGAGAAAGTCCTAATTTTATAATTAAGTTTAGATTGTACAATGATTAGATAATATCATTTTCGAACAAAGAAATATATGATTTTGGGAATCGATGATAAAAGTATTTCTCATGCATTTATTTCATTTTTTTTTAAATGTCATTATTATAAATGTTTACCTTTTACAGAAAAGTCATTCACAGTTTAATATTTCAAGTTAATTTTTACTTTTTTTCAAACAAGAATATTCCAGATATAACATTGTTTCTATTGCTCATCTGTGGTTCTATGCAGCATGCATATACTATTTGCCACTCCTTTTTTATTTGCAGGGGAGAGTTGTATGAACATGCATAACAAGAGTCAATCAATCAAACAACAGCAAGTATCCACAGAGATAAAAAGTGAGGTTTTATTTTGAATTCATCTTTGTAATGATGTTCACAGGATTTTCATCACTGCTGCACAGAGATTCCAGATCGATTGCAAATCTCAAGCTGCACTCCTCTTTTAAATAAATACATCAAAATATATTTTTATATAACATGGTATTTGCTCAGTCTCTTTTAAATCGAGGATGATTCTGTTAATAACATGATCCCCTGGGACAACAGTTTACTGTGGGTGGGAACAAACTCTTGATAAATGAACCTTTGTTGCCAATCAATACTCTCTCCCAATTTCCCAACTCTCTGAAAGCTAATTTTATACATATAAATCTTTAAATCTTCAACATAATCCAATACCTTGAAGACCGTTGCAGCAGATGGCGAGCATGGGGGAGATAATGACACGCTAGGTGTGAGGGTCGTATTATGAACATAATTAGGCTTTGCCGTCTTTCTGGAGATTTTACAAGCCGCAGAATTGAGGGGACTCTAATGGTATTGAGCCAGGAGGTCAGAGTTCACATCTCATGATGGGGTGAGGAGAGAGAAGCACACAGATGAATCATAGACAGGAAATCTGGTGGAACAAGAACATGTTCACAGAGGAGCGGCGTTGGGGAATGTGATTTGGAAATTAAATCTATTTGGATTCGGAGGGGGAGATGGAGACATGTCTTGCAGATATTTGCACAAGATTTCCTGCCAAGTATGCAGAAACACTGCTAGGACAGCACAGCGATGCATTGGTATGTTGGCGCCTTACGTCTTCCTTACGGCCATTTCTATAAATAATTCCTCTTTTCTTCAGGGAAACGTTTAAAATTTGAAGCCTTGCGCTTATTTGCTTGACTGAACGATACACAGAAAAAAAAATGTTGTAGCTTGAAGGCTGTTTACCATCGTGCTTTTTTGATAATCTGTTGAAAATAGGTCAAGTATTGGTCAGATGGGAAAATACTTTTACTTAAAATGTGGAACAAATATTAACGACTAATAAGCTGCTTATTCATGTGTGTATTGACAGCAAATTAGCTACTTATTAACCATATTAAGTTCTAACTGATACCTTGTTCATTGTGACTAAATTCTACCCTTAATATGCTAAACAACCTCTTAATAACTGATTAACAGGGAATACAACGTCAACATATGTTTTACATCTAAAATGATCTTTCTATTGGGGAAAAAAAAAGGTATTTGCAGCACCTCATAATGTACATATTCACGTAATTATCTTAGTAGCTAGGATGAAATAAATACTAGTGTATTTTTTCTTTTTTTCCTTTAAAAGAGAAAGTATTATTATTATTATAGAATTCATTTTCTTTTACCCAATAAAGCGTAAATAGAGATAAGTTAATTTTCACCAAATTTATTTGAATTAGTTAATTAATAATCAGTAATTGAGGTGTTGCTAAGCATTAAAAATGTAAGGATAACTGATAATACACATATGAATAAGTACTTTTTTATAGTTTATATGCGTTTCCCATTCTAAAGTGTCACCACAATTTCTGACAAAATTAAATGTAAAGCTGTACATCTCAGAGCTAACAGTTAATAACAGGCATACTCATTGGTTACTGATTTTATCAATGTATTTCTTTATTATTATAGTTAAATTATGTTTGAAAACAAATCTAATGTGTACAACCATTTTTATTACAACTGTTTAATGCAAATGGTTCTATTTTTTTGGTTTGACTAATGGAGGCACCTGATTATTTAAAATGGAATATTGTTGAAACATTTTTTTAATACTGAATATACCCCACATATTTTCGAGATTAATTCACAATCAATTCTTTGTATTCAGCGGCATGTCTTCTATTAAATCTGCTGGTAGCAACAACAATGTTTAATCTGGTGTATTCCTGGCAATGATAAGCAGGAGGTTTTGCTGCTGGAATTTCAAAGTTTTTACCTTCAGGCTATGAGAGTCAAGAGTCGGCAGCAAAGGTTGTCTTTTTCATATTTTATGGTGTGTTCTTGTTAAGCTGCTGTAACAAGCAGCAGCTGAGTGTAGTTGGTGCATACAGTACTTGGTTATATCATTTCCTATTCAAAACGTTTAGCTTTAAATTTAGGCTGGAGAGATGTTTGCGGGTGGGAGGGCGAGTGGGGTTTAACTACCCACTCCCGCTCCTGAGTCACGCAGCTGATGAAACACCCCCTGACTCAGACCTGATGTAGACTGTCGAGACGTGGAGCTGGATGAAAGTGGGGAGACTGCAAGAAACAATTCCACTAGGGCCCTCCCGAGCCCACACACACTGTGCTTCTGTCTGCTGCAACCAACCACTTCAAACAATTTAACATCTCAAATTTTGGATGAGTTCACTTTTGGTTTTGCTTACCCTTTGAAATAGTCTCTCCATCGTCAAAACAAGGTGGGCAGGTCAATTGAAATACTGATTCAGCGATGGTAGTTATGTCATATTTTTGTTGTTAGTGAAGTACTGCTGAATTGTTCTTCTTTAAACACATTATTATGCTTCATGCAAGCATTGTTTCCTTAGTATGAGTAATAGATACCTTATGTTGGACTATATAACAAGGCTGTGTTAATGTGTTTATGGGGTTATATTGTCATTATCCGTTCGATTCAAGATGCCATCTGTAAATATAAATACAACATATTCCCATTATTGTAATTGGTCAACACATATATTTGTTTTAAATAAATAAAAAAGACCTGAAGCATCTACCTGACCGTTAACTAGCTTTCATTTTTGCTTCAGCATTATGGTGAATCAATAATAATCGCACTTATCCGCATGAATACCCACCTTTATGATGGGGACCAAGGTCTCTTTATCGATTCTTAACTCAATTCTGGTTGAGTTGCAGACAGAGCTGCATGTTATATGTAGTGTTTGCCAGACATAATGCATTGTTTCTAGAGCTTGTCAGCGATGGTCAGCTTAGTGATTTTCAGTGATGTGTTGACTTGGTGTATTCCTTGTCAGTATGATTAATGACTTTTGGGTTATAATGAATAATTGTTGTGGTATCTCTGGCTTTATCAGCCTGGTAATCTGTAAGGAGGAATCAATGCAATTCACTTGTGAATGCAGTAGCAACCAACCTATTTAATGTGTTTTATTGCTGCTTTATTTTGTGTTTTTAAAGATTATTTCCTTGTATATTTAATTGCATCCGATAACAAACATTTGATTCTTATTTATAATGAATGCATTAACATTGATTTCCAATTGTGGTGGTTGGAGCCTGTTAGAAAATAAGTACTCTTCTTTTTTCATCTAATCACACACACTTGTGTTAAGACAAAGCAAAGATGTGGAGAGTTTTTGTATTTGACTGGGTCAGGTTGACTTCTTCGAGCTGTGGTAAATGGCTCTTACTTCTTTAGCTTGCTATAGCTATATAAGCTTTCCATGCTTATTCATCACCCAAAGGACTTTACACTAAGTCACCCATTCACGCTCACGCACCGATGGGAGTAGACGCAGGCTTAACCATCAGGGTGAAGTGTCTTGCTGAGAGATTCAACGACACAAACATGTGTCGAGCATTCGATTAAACCAGCAACCCCTCAGTCACAGTCTATATAGCTGCTCTTCATCCTAGCCACTTCACTCTGACCTCCCTTCCTAAACAAAGCTATGATCGGCTGTGTGTTGATACTGAAAGGATGCAAGTTGGCACGTTAACATGTGTTGTTAATTTGATAGTTACGCACCAGTTTTTGACAGTCTCATCCAAGAACAATTGAATGTTGTTTACCGACATCTAATCTGCCTCTGAGGGAGACTTTGATATAATCCCAAAGGACTTGAAGCAGGTGGAAGGGTTAATTCAAGCTTGTTTTAAAATTGTTGTTTTCTATAAAATAATTGTTCAAAGGCAAGTTTTGAAAGAGAAAAGTGCTAGCTGCTTGGAAGAATGCTTAATGAATCTTCAGGATGTCTCAGCATAACTCACGTTAATCAATATCTATGATATTATTTAACATCAAACATATATTTGAAAAAAAAATTCTCGGATGTTTGTTTTTCCCAGTTTGCCTTAGAAGACTGATTTAATGAGCAGCAGGAACAGGATTCTGATTGCATTTTTGGCCAAGTCGCACAGCTTTTCATTCACAAATAGTCGGTAGTTAGTGCTTGAGCAAGATTTACCTTAATATAATTAATACAAAAGAGTTAAGATTTACTAAATATATTGTGTTTGTTTAAAGTGAATGAGTTGTGTTGTTGATGTAATGAAGAAAAAAAACGAGTACAATTATTTGGGAAGGTAGTAAAGTTGTACCGTCATTACTTACAAAATTATCTATAATAATTAGTAATTATAAATAATTGTGTTTATGCATTGAACTTTAATACTGAGTTAATATACTGTGAATAATAATAATAATAATAATAATAATAAATGTAATAATAATTTAGAATAAATAGATTCAAGCATTCCAAAGATATTTATTGTTCTTCAGTATATATGTACTTCAGTTTAGTAACATGCAGCAAAATTAAGAAAGATTTAATCATTTTAAATTTTTTTACATGGATTAGATTTTTAACTAAATGCTATGTTGATTTATTTTAATGCATGTTATTTGAGTGCATAGCTGCCATTGTGGTTGTTTATCTGGGGATGAACATTAAGGATTCAAACAAATAAGTAGAATGTACTGTTCATGTAAAGTTGACTTTTGTATTCATTTTTAAATATATTTTAAGATTAATATATCATAATTGACGGTAAGAAACAGAAAGAAAAAAAATGCAGAGGATCCACTATATGCTAAACTTTTCTGAACCATTGTCACAAGTTGACAAAAATCTGGTTTCAAAGATCGAATTGAGGACCTTTCCAGAATGGCTTATATTTGTTTTAGAAATCAAACAGTACATAATCACCACCAAGGCTGAATTTGGATCTTGGATGAATCAGAATCACTGCACTTGACCAAATCAAGAAATGACGAGAGGCTGGAAAGTGTGACTGACTCAATCTTCCAAGTTTATCTCTCATTAAAGAAATTAATTGAGCTTTGACTTGGCGCTGTCAAACCAAGCAGAAGACTTGTTTGTGCATGAACAGTCCATTACTGCCTCAAGGTTGTTGATCTTCACTGTTTGGTCTCCTGTTCTCAGAACCCTCAACCATGTCACTATTGGACAATTATGTGCATCAATTAGTCCGACAATTGTATGTGTTGAATCTTCCCTCCTACAGAAATAATAGCTCTCACTTACTTTTCCTTTAGAAATGTTTGTACTGGCTATTATTTCTTATGTTGACCACAAACTGAATGAGATCATTAGATGAAAATGGAGGTGCTTAATCAACTTCATGTCAGATTGTCTCCAAGCAGGAACAGGGATCAATACTGGATTATTAAAAGACAACAATATCCATTTCCCAGTCGACAGGTTAGCCCCGGAGCAGGGCTGCCCTTTTAAAAGTTATTTTCCGTAATGGTTCAGGTAAAGAGCATTTCCGTCTCCTCCCGCTCGTAATGATCCCACTCTTTTAAGAAGGTGGGTTAATTACACACTCTCTCTGTGATGTAACCAGCGAGTTGATAACATGGTTCCTTCAGGGCGGCATCATTATAAAATATAAAGCTCGTAAAGAATCAAACGATGATTTAATAACTTCCTCTGAATGACCTCTACTCTGCAGAGCCATTTTTATGAAGTATATTGCATATAAGACATCAAATACTCAAGTGTAACTTCTAGAAATGATGGTAAAGATGATTTTAACCTAAAATATTGTAAATAAGGGCAGTTCACAGAGAATTTCTGACAATCCTAATGAAAAGACACAATCGTATGGATGATCATGATGGTGGTCTTTTAGCATGTTTGGCACACAATGGCGTGTACAAATCCTTTAGTCTGCCTCAGGGTAGCTGTGGCTTTAGACGCAAATTACCACCACAAGTGTGTGTGTGATTTGAATGACAAACACTTTCTGTCAGTATGATTAAAAGTGCTATATAAAAAGAAAGCCATTATCCTGACGCTGTCTTTTGTCATGTGCATGGCAGCACAGCATTAAAAAACAAACGTCTTGAGTGTTTAATAGTAAGCTGGACGGCTGCTTCAAAACCACACATTAAAAGCTCTGATTTAAAGAAGCAATATGAAACACTCTGACTTAAGCTTTATTATTTTCACATTTTCTGTGATAAAAGATTTGATTTTGAACAGTTATGAGTTGCGCAGTTGACCTCGTAAGCCAGTATTTCAACGTAACTTTTCCTTAGCAAGTTTTTGGATAGTCTGTTTAGTCGCATGGTGTTACAGCAGCAGGTCAGACACAGTGTTTTTAAACAACTACATAAAAGGAAAATAAAACTAGAAAATGACAAAACATGAACCTTTCTCTTGAAGGGTAATAAGTATTGGTAATGTGGCAGTATGTGGTAACTTCTGATGGGGTAATGAAGGTTCATGAAGCAGTGTCATACTGGTCAGTAGGTGGCGCCATCAGTTTAAAATGGTGAGACGTTTCATTAGAACAGTTGTTTAAAACAAAGTAAAATAGGGCAGAGACCGCCATCTAGTGGACTCTGAAAATAATGACACTGATACATGAAGCTTCATCAGACCCTCACTTGTAGTAACTTAAGAAATGAAAATCATTATTATCTTTATTATTGTTGCTTTGAAATACATTTTTGTCAAAGGTTCCTAGACCATTCAAACATAACCATGAATTAATTGCAGGAATGCATTATATTATCAAGGTTGAGGTAATATAACTTGACATTCTATGTGTATTTGAAATACATTTGTTAATTCAAGTGAAATTAAAAGCAATTCAATTTTAATAATACTCCCTGATCTAGTATTATTTGTTGATCAACATGAAACTGCTGTTCTTACATCTACTACATGTATACCACTTGCATGTATGAATCCATTCTACAATTGATAATACTACTTTAATTTCACAAGTATGGCCATTAAAACCAATAGTGGTGGGTTGATGAGGCTTCATGAAACAGCTGATAAGGCATCATGATACAGTGCCTCATGTTGGCCACTAGATGGCGTTCTCGGGTTTATACTGTTTAGCTCTGATATACTAATTCAATCAAACCTGGTGTAACTTTCAACCTGAGAGTGCCATCTAATGGCCTTTCAAAAAACTGTATCATGAAACATCATTAGCTGTTTCATTACCCATTTTAATAAAATGTAAGAATTCCCATTAGTACTGCAACAAACACATACAGTATAAACTGATATACAGAAAGTTACTTTTTCTATGGTTTTCTTGCTCTCACACAAGCCTTTTTCCTCAAATATTTTCAGGCTCTTCTTCTGCCAATGTCCTGCAAGTCAGAATATAAAAAACACAACACTTTTGACAGGACTTCTTTTTTACTATGAGGCTAAGTGAAGATAATTGCTGTGTAAAGAAAGCATCTGTCTCCCAGCATCCTCTGCAGTTGTGACAAGGCGTCTCTGTGTGAAGAGGAATCACATTTACAATGATCAGTGCCTGGGGGCCACATCAAACGCAGTCTTAAAACCTTTCCAGAAGAGATAGAGGCAGGCCAATTTCACAAGTGGCAGTTTATTGGTCGATTGCACAGGGGCCAAGTTGTTATCTAAATCCTCAAACTACTTAGGCAAACCGTGAACAGTGAGTGAACAGGGTGTTCCCTCAGAAGAAAGCTGGGGCAGGAATGTTTACTAGCTATAGTTTGCCAAAATAGCAGCTTAGTGTGTGAACATCATTTAGTTTGTGCAGGCGACAGCTGAAATCAGTTGTTGATGATCCTGCATTACATCCATGAGAGTCGGGGCTGTTCTGACTCTCTGGATCTCAAAAGACCATTGATAAATGCATTTTATATACATTGTAGGTAAAACATATAAAGTGCTCATATGACGCTAATAAATAAATTATAACATGGTTTTGTCATCTCCAATATATCATTAATCCATAGTATAGTATAATCAATGTGGGTCCCAGTACTGATCCTTGTGTAAATCCACGTTTCATTTCCCTTTTATTTAGATTTTAAATCATCTTCATGTGCTTGCTCTTAGCTCCGAGTCCTACTTTAGTAACTTTTTATCCAGACTTCTTCACGCCCTCTTATTTTGTAGCTCAGGATGTAATCATCAATTGTATGAAATTCCATTGTTAGATTCAGAAATACTGTATAACGGTCCCATGATTCTTTCTTCAGTCTATCTACAGCGGTTACATCCTTCAGAAAAACTCATGCCTAAGACATTGACCCTTTTATTCCACATTGGTTATCAGTCAGTCATTTTCTTACATTTATCTAACACTTTCAAATTGCAGTACGAGTGAGTAGGAGTGAGTGAAGGGGATAACCTTTGCTACTTTCATCGTGTCAGGAATAGTTGCTGCTTGGAATGACAGATTACATATGTATATCAAGGGCTCTCGGCTGCATTCCATACTTTTTTTTTTCAAAATGTTGTTTAAAATCTTGTGTATTATTTGATGTAAGTCCCCATTTCTATACGTTTTTTCTGCCTTTTATTTTATCAAACTCACTAAAAGCTCTTGGCAGAAATTGTATATCAGAATTTTCGCTGGTATAACTAGCCAAGACCCTAACAATGCACTAACAATGAAATCTACTGTTGTTCAATTTCATTTAGGCGTGTGTTAATTACATTTGCTCCATATTGGAGCTTCGGGGCAAATGAGTTGGTAAATAATGTGAAGTCAGATGTGGACAGTGGGTGTCCACTCTGCCTGGCAGGAGGTGATGCAATGATGAGAACACTGACCCGTGATCGTTTCTTTCAATTGCATCCAATTAGGAGAAAATGAACTACCTCGGGTCTTTTGAGTCTCGGAGTATTTCCAACATAAGGCCTCCAAACTGGGATTTTTCCATCACCACTTGTATTTTAAATAATAGGTTACATACGCTTTTTATGGTAGGTTTTTTTTTTTCCTTCTATTTTTTTAATTGAAAAGTACTGAAATGTGCTTTTGAACAACTGTTCTAATGAAACATCATATCATTTTTAAAGTGATGGCGCCACCTACTGCCCTCTAAACAACATGACACTGCTTCATGAAGCTTCATTAGATCGTCACTACCATTTTGTTGTTACTATAGTCAACAAATAGGGTTTACTTGTGAGTGATTGATGAAGTTTCATGGAACACCTGGTCAGTAGTTGGCTATTAACATATGAAAAGATTCCCTTGATGAGTGGTAACAACAGCTTTATAATAATAATAATAATAAAAAAGGTTTTTACAGTTATTTGATATTTTCCTCATTTGAAAACTCTAGTTAGATATAGAGTGTATCTTTATAACTTTTTTTTTTTTACGGTTGAGATATATTATTATTCCTGTTCAAATATTAAATTGAGGTAGGAATAACAATCATTATTACCTTGTGCTAAAATCCCTTTATTAAATTGGATTAAAAGGGAAAACATATTTGATAGAAATGTGTCCAAGACACTGCACAGATATTGATGGGTCTTTTTGTACGGTCACCTTCAGATTGGTGACCGATCGTATCTATTGTGGTGTCGGTACATGTCTCCGAAGGGCTGAGTCTAACTCTGTGCAAACACAAAAGAGGCAAAAAATGTGTGTTCCGTGACCATGGAGGGGCTATTTATAAACGGAAGTGCAGAATAAGCCCCTTTTTTGTGCAGGGACCAATGTGGATGACGTGGGAGATGGGAAACATGACTAACAATGCATGCAGGGCTTTGTTTTGCCACTCTGGTAAAGGGAGATGTCACTGCTACTCACTCTCTGCAGCATCAACGCCTCAGGTTCTCCTGAAGAGAATGACAGCGCAAGATGGGTTTTAAAGAAATGTTAGTATGTTAAATAATTTAATTCATTTTTCAATTAATATAGCCATTTAAATGTGGGGGTTGCACTGCTTAGGGAGTGGGAAAATGTTAATGTCAGGCAACTTGTGCGGACGGAATGATGGCAGGTGACCTCAGTGACCCTGTGAAATGGCAGCGCCCTGATTTATGCTGAGTCAGACACCATTAGCTGTTATCATCTCCCTCTCAGGATCCAACCCAGCACTAATGTGGGTCAGGGGCCATTTTATAGAAACGCCTTTACAGTGTGAGCTTATCTCTCAGAGTATTGCCGGATCTCTGTAGGCAGGCGACCGCTGCTGCATGACACTCAGATTTTCATTCATATAGAAACGAAAGATCATGTGAGTCACTGGGCACAAATTCACACACACGTACTCACACACAGTTGACCAAAGCCAAATATTACAGAAGAAAGTGGGCTCTTAAAACATTATCTGCACAAGTACATTCTTTGAAAGAAAAACGTAGTCAAGGGGACAAGATGAAACTGTAACAACATTCTGCAGACTTTTTTAATTTATGTCATTTAAATTCACAATTGACACCACATGTCAACATTTTCACTTTTTTGTGTTGGTGCTATTTGTACTCTGTGCTTTAACCATGTTTTTCTGTGTGTATCTCCAAGGTTTAAATACATACTATATACAGTACTACTTTTAGTTGAAGTGTAGAGAGAATATTATATAATATAACAGATGCTCATAATGGCACGAACGCTATTATAATAATGAGCTGAGCAAAACGATTGACATCAGATCGACAATTAAATTATAACTGATCATCTGCATAATATTTCAATTTTAATCATATATCTAATCTAATTATATATTGGAGCTCCTCTACACAGCCTTCAAATGTGCACAATGTAAACAAGTTTAGAAATCCCATGCTGCTCTCTAAAGAAAAAATGCTTCTTCTCATCATAGAAATACTGAATGATCAGGCTTAATATTTCGTGTTTTTAATCATCGACCCATTAAGATTGTTCGCCTTGACCCAGAGGTATTGATGGTCTGATGAAGCTTCATGAAGCAGTGTCATCATTTTTAGAGCCCACTCGATGGCAGTCCAAGCACTATTTTCCTTTGTTTTGAACATCTGTTCTAATAAGCATCCCATCATTTTTAAACTGATAACGCTACCTACTGACCCATAAACATCATGACACTGCTTCATGAAGCTTCCTTAACACATCACTACCCAGAAGAAAAACACAGGATATCTTAAACACATTTCACCCAGTGATAACACAATGGCTAAATCCTTTGTCCTATGACAATTCCACAAATTCAATACAAGTTGTAAAAAGAAGTATGAGTATTTGCTTTATATTAGCATCATTGGTTCCTTTTGAGGTCTAATTGTAACGTGAAAAAGCCATTCCGTGTGAATATGGAAGTGTGCATTGATGCACAAAGTTATTTCCTCATGCTTTTCACGCTATTCTGTTTAAAATTAGCTGTTGTTATCAGTGCACCATCTATGAGCATGCTCAAAGCCTGAGGACAAATTTGAACGATTTCTCTCAGCATTTAAATTTAGAACAGCCCATGACACACCAAATGAGGCAGAGATTGTTTGCAATCTATGCAACCTGTCACCCCGTCTGTTTGTGGCAAGCCTCACTGTCTCGGCATGCATCTGCTCGCCCTCATACAAGTGTGGATGTTGAAATGAGTATACATGCTTAAACTCTGAGGTCAATGCGACACCGACATAGCCATATATAAGTTCTAGTAGAGGATTTAGACATGTTTTTGAGAATGCAACATATTTTGGTGGATTTAAGGTGCAAAAGCATTTATCGTGTCTTTAGTACTTCCGCTTCAGGTGACATTAACCTAAGTATAATATATCTCTTTAAACTGGTTTTCTCATGTAGATGACCTATTACTGAGCCAGAATCCGAAACTATTATTACCAGTGTTGTAAACAAAAGACAACATGCAACATAAGAAATAGAAAACAGAACTGGATCCTGATAGACTGAAAATACTTTGATTATGTTAAGTAGTGTATTTTCATGGGAAAAAAAACATTAGCTGTTGTTTGATGTTGAAGAATACTAACTATGATTTAAAAAAAAGAAATAATAATTTTATTGTATTATATATATTTATATTCTGAACATTAAGAGACTATATTATGTTTAGTAGAAGGAGTAAAGTGTAACTAAAGAAATGAACACACATGTGGATTGAGATCACATTTGGTTTTGAACACATGCTAGAAAGCCCATTTCTATCTTGCCTTTACTGCTATACTAATAAACTTTCTGGTAATCAATATATATTTTAAAATAATTTATTAATAAACGGGTCCTTATCAGAAAAAAATATTAGGAAAGAGACCATCTGGAAAATGAACAGTATACATGGGCATTAATGGGCTGGTTCTCCTTTCAAAGGCACCATTTTTTAATAGCCCTTCTTGTCAGGTAACTTTTCTTTAAGAATAATCTCCGCTGGAGCCTTTAATAAGCTACTTTATTTAACTATTTATCTTCACAGAGTTCCCTTGTCGAGTGCATTTAATTGTAAAGAACAAGTGACGAGTCACTTTTTCACCACATTTTTGTTTCCTTTTGTATTAAATAATTGATAAACTCTTGGGATGTAAGAAAGACATGAAGGACACAACCAGAACTGTTCATTAATTAAGTTGAATCTCAATCATAATTAGTGCTTAAAAACATTTACTGCACTTATAAACCTGTTGTATTATTGAATTTGTATTATTAAATTATTTAGACGACAGAAGACAGAAATATTCACACCAGCTGGTGGAAACTAAAGGTTGCAGGCAACACATACAGCAGAATGCAAATGAATCAAATTGCATCTGTTCAAATCTGTTAAAAAACAATGCATTACTATCAAGACACTTATTTCTTAACCGTAAACTTTGGGTTCTTCCACAAGAGTGGGTGAAATTTAAAAAGAGAACCATTAGATCATTAAAAAAAATAGTAGTTAATTGGTGCAAAGCCATTACATAAACTTTTTATGTATTTAAAGAGATGTGAACAATGGTTTACTTTGACACTGAAATGGCGTATAATTTCCCGTGGCAGTTAAACCTTCATTTTGTAGTTTTGTTTCCTTTTTTCTGACAATACCTGCATTTTTCTTCCTTTGTCTATTTTATGATATCACCAGTGAGAGTGCTGCTCACACTTCTAAATATAGTATGTTGACATTGGAATGATTGTGTGACATGATACCCTGAAGTGATATTCAGACTTTCAGTAGTCCAGCAACCAGCAGCATCAAAACACTTCAAACTTAAATATCATGAAGAAGTGTCTGCTTCTGGAGACAAGGACACCGCGTTTTTGTTTGGTCTGATAAATATATTAGCTTGTGAAGTACATAAGAAGATGACCTTTTATTTATTTCTGAAATGTTTTTTAGGATAAACAAGGCAATTTAATTAAGTCTGAAACAAATACATTCACTGATAATGGACATTAAAACACATATGATATATGCATCAAAAAAAAAAAATCCCTGAACTTCTGGTTGTTTTTCAAACTGAGAGATATGGCCTCATGATACAGCCATGTGCCTTTTTGTCCGCCTAACTGGGCATATATTGTTTGTCTAAACACGTTTCTCAAACTTAGTTTAAGACAAATATCTGCAGTGAAGGGAGGGAAGTGTCTCTTGTGAGATCATTACAGAACTATAGCTGTATAAGGACAGATCCCTAGCGTGTCCTCTCCCCTGTATCATTTCCACCTGGTGAATGTTTGTGCACATAACTGCATCAATCTGGTGTATTATGGGATTTCTTCACACACTGAAGTCACTGAAATATATTATTTTCATCCAATCAGATGTGTTTAGCATATCAAGTACACAATGATACAGAGATAACACAATATAAATAGAAAAAAAAAATCCTTATCAGATTACCCTCAACGTTATTGGATTTCAACACTTTTCTTGAATTTGACATTAACTTTATTGTTTAACATCAATTAGACGGAATTACTTTAACCCTCCTATTCTCATGGATGTCTTTTTTTACTGATGTGTGTTCCTTGAGAACTGCGTTAACTGACATTACATTTTCCTGTCTCTGTCTCTTGCAGAACCGTGACAGAATGGTTGACTGTTCAAGCAAAGTCATGCTGCACACGGTAGTCTCGTGCTGGCAACCTTTCCTCGGACTGGCCCTTGTGGCAGTCTTTGTAGGTTCCACCTTGGGTTGCCCATCCCGCTGTGAGTGTTCAGCGCAAACAAAAGCGGTTGTCTGCCATCGAAAACGCATGCCCAGCATCCCAGATGGCATTCCCGGCGAGACTAGAATCCTGGACCTGAGTAAGAACAAGCTGACAATGATCAACCCTGATGACTTCTTTGTTTTTCCTGGCCTTGAAGAACTCGATCTAAGTGGAAATATAATAAGTTACGTGGAACCTGGGGCTTTCAATGCTCTGTTCAACATGCACTTTCTCAGTTTGAAGAGCAATCGTATCAAACTGATTCCTCTTGGGGTCTTTACTGGATTAACAAATCTCACGAGGCTGGATATAAGTGACAACAAAATCGTCATACTCCTGGATTATATGTTCCAGGACTTACACAATCTGAAGTTCCTTGAAGTGGGTGACAATGACCTGGTTTACATTTCTCACCGTGCTTTCAGTGGACTTTTAAGCTTGGAAATACTTACTCTAGAGCGGTGCAACCTCACTGTGGTACCAACAGAAGCTCTTTCCCACCTGCACAACCTGGTCAGCCTCCATCTACGATACCTCAGCATCAGCACTTTGCATCCTTACTCATTCAAGAAATTGTTCCGGCTGCGTACGTTAGAGATAGACCATTGGCCTTCCCTTGACAATGTTCCAGCCAACACCCTTCATGGTCTGAATCTTACCAGTTTGTTCGTCACCAATACCAATTTGTCCTCATTCCCCTACCAAGCTCTGAAGCATCTTCCCTACCTGACACACCTGAATCTGTCTTTTAACCGAATTCGGCACATTGAAGGGGGTATGCTGATGGAACTGATTCGACTTCGCGACCTTCATTTAGTGGGAGCTCAACTGACTGCTATAGAACCTTACTCGTTCCAGGGTCTACGTGGTCTTAAGGTTCTCAACGTCTCTCACAACCGCCTGGACACATTGGAAAAGGGAGTTTTCCAATCCCCTGAAGCATTGGAAGTTCTTTTGATCGACAACAACCCGCTCGTTTGTGATTGCCGCCTAATGTGGATATTACAGAAAAGACACTCCATCTTCTTTGGAGATTCTCAGCCAGAATGCAGCACACCAGAGGGGATTCATGGCAGGCCGTTTAAAGAGTTTAAGGAAGCCCTTCTGTCCTATTACGTGACATGCACAAAGCCAAGAATTCGAGAGAATAAAACACAGACAATTACAGTGGACGAGGGCCAACAGGCATTGCTTCGTTGCAGTGCAGAGGGGACCCCAAGACCCACTGTGTCATGGGTGTCTCCCCGTCGACGGGTCCTCACAAGCAGAAGTCATGGCCGGGTTAGCGTTCATCTCAACGGCACGCTAGAGATCAAGTCAGCAGAGGTGCAAGACAGTGGTGTTTATCTTTGTCTTGCTTCCAACACAGCTGGGAATGACACCCTAATGACTTCTTTGGCAGTAAAAAGCCTTGGATCACTTTATGCTAATAGGACCCAGTACTACACGGATCCAAATACTACTACTGCCAACAGCACCATTGGTGGAACCCTTGGTTGGGACCTAAAGACTATTTTAGTGTCAACAGCTATGGGATGTTTCACATTCTTGGGAGTGGTCTTGTTTTGTTTCCTGCTTCTCTTTGTTTGGAGCAGAGGGAAAGGAAAACATAAAAACAACATTGACGTTGAATACGTGCCTCGGTCAAAGTCCAACGGCACCAATGTGGACTCGGCAGAAGTGCAAGATGGAGGTCGCCGTTTTAACATGAAAATGATGTGACTTGTTTTATAATTCCAAGAATCTACTTTGGGAATAACCCAAATATATTATATGTTTTTGTTCTTTTTCCCCAAATCGGACTACAGAACTTCCCAATGCTGTGGGAAGTGCAGTAGCTGAGCGTTTGTGGCTTTGTGTTCCCAAACATCTCCGGATCAAGAAAACTGAAGAACACTCGTCTACACCATTGCAAGAACTTTGAGGAATGATAGGAAGAGGGGAAGAGTTGTAATTTATCTGCTTTTTGAAATTTATATGCCCCTAAAAAATAACCTTTCTGCTTCTAGGTGGATCTGAATTCTCTAAACCATGTACAGAGGGAAATTTGTATCAAAGCTATTAACCTACTTTGTTTAGTCTTGCGCCATGCTTATTCACAGTGGAAATCAATGATGCAGACCATAATTTCTTATGTTCAATACTTTGCATATGTGTACAGCGTGTTCTTTTAGTACACATACGTGCTTAGTCATACCCCCACATGAAAAGAACAAAAAACATCATAGCAATATTCATGGGATTTATTAGCCAAACTTGACATATGACCCACAGACGAAAAATAAATTATATATATATAGATATATCTATATATATCTATATATATATAGATATATATATATATCCTAATGATTTTGAAGAGGATAATACTGAGTCAGTATTGGTGCAACTTTTTTGACACCCTTTTGTGTCTCTTTTTATTCCTTTAATGGCAAAAAGAAAAAAGAAAACCAAATGAAAAAATATGTCAGTTTTATAACTGACATTTGCATCATTTTTCCCTTGTAGGACATTTGTTGTGATAGTTCCTCATTTTGTTGTGGGATCATTTAGATTGTGAAAACTTCAAAGTAAAAGTGAAAAAAATGTATGTGAAATAAATGAACATGTATTTGTACAATTGACTTGGTGTATGATTGAGATTTTGAAAACTGGCATCTTAAGGTTCAGTGTATTAGGTTTCTCCTTGGCACTTAGTGAAGAATTCGCAAATTTGTCCACCTAAAGTGTCTGTATCAAGCTCCAGCTCCGCAGCACTTACTGCCTGTCAACCTGTCACACTAAAAAGTTTTCAGTGCAGCGTCTCTGCTGCTCCTCCATTCTCAAGTTTACTTTATCAAGTGAAAATAACTCTTTCAAAGGTCAATATTATTGTTGTTTTACATGGATACTTTTCAACTTCTGGTTTTAATGCTTTATATATATATATATATAAGTATATATTTTATTGAGTATATTTTTAATTGTTTAAGCGCTTTGTGACCCTGGTCTGGAAAAGCGATATATAAATAAAAATGACTTACTTACTTACATATATATATCTATTTTAGTTTGCATCGAATTATTTATCGAATAAGCTACCCTTTCTTCTGATAGTTACTGTTTCTTCATTTTGGTAAATAGCTAACAGGTCACCCTTTCACTAAGAAAAACTACCTGTGACATTACCAGGGACACCTTGAATTACATCATTTAAACTTTATAAAATTGTATTTTAACGTAATCTATTGAAGCTGAATTCCTGCACCACACAAAATATGCATCTCCAGAGGCTGATGATGTGTTTAGGATTGGACCGCAGTCGATTGACGATTTCCTGCAGGTGCACTTCTTGGTGGATCACAACCCGGATAATACGCTTCTCTGATAACAGAAGAAAAAATGGATTGAGTGAATAAAAGCAGAAAAGGTAAGAAATGGGAGCGAAATGAGAGACACAGTAGGGAACTTGGGCCCACTGAGTAAACGTGTCAATGTAACATTACTATTTCTCCAAAAAGTTATCCTTTAATTGGTACCAATTGATTTGTGCTAATTGTAAAACAGCAATTAATTGTATAATAAGCTGTTATTTCATCATTTACATAATACAATTATAAATCATTTTATTAAATACTCTACTGGTATGTGGCTACTATCATTGAGAGAAAATCATAAATAAAAATTATTTGATATTTAGTGTAACATTTACGTCCCAAAAATGGAGTATATGCTTATGCACATTACAAGTGTTAAAAATGGTGTCGTAGGTGTTTAAGATGGTAGTGTGAAGCCATGTAGTTTATGTATTCTCTAACCAAAAACATCAACAAAAAAACACATATATCACACACATGATCCTCTTAAAACCACCAGATTATTTCAATATGTTTTATTTTTGACTCACCATCACAGTAAACATTTTGAAATTCACTCTCAATAAAAACAAAATACTATTACATTTTTAATAATAATGGATCAAAAACATAATTTAACATGTTTGCAGTAGATTCAGACGTTTGATGATAGAGTAGTATAAATGTACTTTGGCATTTGAAGGCCAAATCAGATTGTAAAACTGTAATAAAATATTTTCTATTGGTTAATCATCTGAAGTTCTACCTCAAAACTAGATTAATTTACCACACATAAGGGTACAGCCCAATAATTGGCAGGTAAGTAATCTCGTTTCCCCCTTTTTCTCTAAGCCGGTAGGAAGTGAAGTATGTCTGGGAGTTCGCATTGAAGGCATGGACGTCGCAGACACACATACCACATGTTCCATTTGCCTTAGTCACATCATGATGGACTGTGTGGCCTGTTGAACGCTTTCACTGGTCATCAGGGAGGTATTCCAGTCTAAGCTGCGGATTGCCCTATCGAAATCGAGTTATGCCCTCTGCAGCAAGCTCCGCTGCTCACAAATGTGGGCTTGAGGGCTGGTGATCGAGGGCCATGAGGCCAAAGAGCTTGTGTCTTCCACTGACTTTGGGGTGGTCTGCTTGTCCCATACATTTGGCTCCAGTCCATTTACTCTTTTGTGTCCAGAGCCTTCAGCAAATGTGTGGAGGCGGACTGTTGCTTAGAATGGAAGGAGGGGAGATCGTTTTTACTATCTGGATTAAGAGCAGATTCTTTCCCGGCAGAAGCAGAAAGTCATGTTCAATCACAAGTGTCGCAGAACTGTGGTTCGCTGTGAATCTAAGAAAGTGTTGACTCTGGCTCTGTTGTCTGTTTACTGTCATGAGTGGCCATGGGTTTGATCTGAGGCTATAGCTTGTTGAAAGGTCAACTAAAGTGTTAGTTTTGTGTGTGTCCTAAATATTTCTTGGACCTCTGTTGTACTGTGTTTGTAAAAATGTCTTGTTTAATTGAAATATTTAAACATAAGACCCGCCCACTGAAAACGCTTTGTTTTTTTGGAGATTAAATCTCATTTACATTCATCATGGCTTAATTTCAGGGGGAAAATTTATGAAGTAATACTTTCAAAACATCATCATGATGACGGACTTATTGCATCTTAGAGAGAAAGACTTCATCATTTGAAACGTGAGTGAGTCAGGAAAGTTAGATTTAAGTGTTAATAGTGGAGCCTGTATTTTGCTTTTCTATTCACCCTCATGTCGAGTAAGGATTGGGAATATTTTCAGAGTAAACTGTTCTTTTTTGGAGTTACAGGGAAAAATGTATGTTGACAGAAAATGTATGGACAGAAAAATGTACAAAAAATGGTGCTCAAAACAACATGTTTTCCTTTTTAAATATACATATATAAATATATATATATACTGTATATAAACGCTATATCATTTTTTTATCATTTTACTGTCTTCTCCTATTTGTCCAGCTTTAAGTTGGTGTATACATAAATCCTACAGGGCTTTTCATGGAGTACAATTCCATGCTCTGCAGACCATGAATCTTCCTAAAAGAGACATGCATTGGCTTATCAGAAGATGATGGAATTTAAGGTAAAGTCTAGAATACATCCTGGACTTCAGTCAGATGGTGCAGTGCAGACCCACGGCCGCAAGACTATTAGTCACTGTCAGCATAGAAAGCAGTTTCCAGAAAATAAAAACATATTCCGCTATAAATGGCACATTTTAACATTTATTTAATACATGGTTTTGAATAAGCGTGTGATTTGTCATCTGATCATTTCAGACAATATTTTGTAAGTTTCACAAATATGGTCTACCCAACAAGCCTGTGGTCTGATTTTGAAGTGGCCTTTATTTCCAACACCCTTGTTTTAACTCTCCTGTCCATGATGTGCAATCCAATATCACATTGTTGTGAGTTTTGAAAATATTTATTCTTTAAATGATGAATATAGCAACATTTATGAAAGAACATTAGGTTTTCTAATTGACCTAAACGGTAAATGTTGTGAGGGGTCAAAACGAAACATGTTAAACAGTCATTCCTCATGAAGGAGAACTTATAATAACAATGCTTTTAACTACGTTACTTTGTCTGAATAACTAAAATAAGCTTTTCTACAATGTGTCAGAGACGTTTCATTTTAAAAACATAGTTACACTCTTTTACCACTGGGGTGGTGATAGTTTATAAGGAGAAATTGAAAAGATTATAGGAGTAAACATTTATTTGATAAAAAAAAGTATTTATATTATTTATAAAAAAAAAATATGGACATAACATTCAAATGTTATTGGAGGCCACTTCATGACATAATATTTAATAATGTAACCAACAATCACAAATAGTTAGTCATGGATTGGGAATGAGCTATCTAAAACTTGTACTTGGATCAAAAGTAATAGTATTTAAACTAGAAAACAATTTACTACCCCCCCCCCCCCCCCCCCCAAAAAAAAAAAAAAATTGGCAAGTTTTTATTTTGGTTATTTTGGATTCATTTACAGTGTCTGGCTCAGATATTGAGCTTTATATATATAGTAGATCTATGTATAGATCTATATCTGATTTATAATAATTATGTACAATATACAAAGCTAAGCTATAAAAGCTTGTGATGGGCTGATGAAGTTTCATAAAGCAGTTACATGTGTTCAAACAGTTAAAAACAAAGGGAAATAGTGCAGAGACCGCCATCTAGAGGCCTCTGAAAATAATGACACTGCTTCATTAAACTTCATCAGACCATCCCTATGCTAACTGGACCTCTCAAATCATTATCCACTTACTTTAAACACTTAAGTTGGAAATAATAAGGATATGTTTACTGATTTAGGTAAACTGATTATTAAAAACAGTAGTGCTGAATTTTAATTCCCTTCATAATAAAAATGAAACCAGAAAGTGCCCAATTTCTTGGCAAAAATGTAAGTAATGTATGTTACTTAAGATATATTTTATGTTGAGTTTGTGGCCAAGGGCTTTAATTAATCTTCTTAGCAATTATTTTTTTGCTGATTCAGTTGATTGAGTTTGGGATTAGAGCCATAGATCGATCAACAGAATATGTGACTCATCCGATCCATCTGGTCAGAAAGTGCAGGAATGTGAAAGACTGTACAGAACAATGTTCAGGCCAGTATTATTATCCATCTGGGAAATTTTGCGACCGTTCTTCATATAATGTTAAAATAAATATAGAATGTAATTAAGAAGCCTTCGAATTCTGGGGAGATAAATTATTCAACTGACCAGGTCAAGTATGCATATTTTCCGGGAGTTTTGGTAAGAATATCCTACAATACAATGTACTCTGGTAGTGATGGGTGTGCATTTACAGTAAGTACATGGCTAATAGAACGATACACTAGAACTGTATAAAAACCTTCTCGACACCATAACTATACTGTAGAGCAGTGTATACCACACAAGCTTCGAGCATCTAACAGTGAAATTCATATAGATGTGTAAAGTAAGGTTTAAATTATACAACTGACATACAAACAAACAGAAATCTGGTCATTTTAATACCCAGTTCTGTGTTGAAATTGAAGTTAAAAGCGTACATTCAAACTATACATATTCAGGAATGGAGATATCAAGAATTCAATCGACTTGCGTTATTATAAGGAGATGCAAATTCCAATAGGTCCAATTTGTCTGAAATTTATACCATATTTAATACATATTGAATAAGGATGATTTCCATAATTTAAGCTCTTTTCCGCAATTCTATGACCAATAATCAGCCTGAGCGTATTCTCTTTTTCCCACTTGCTCTCTGTACAGTATTATCATTAGGGTATTTAGTTTTTAAATGTATTTCATACCCGGGCAACACAGGGTATTTTAGCTAGTGCTGTATACATTCGCAAAATACAGCCTTTTAATGATTTACGCAAATACCTGATGTCTTCTCAGAACGAGACACACTAGTTACTGTAAAGCATGGAAATAACTCATTAGTTTCATGTACAAAAAGATTATTTTTAAAATATCGTTTCCTTTAGGAAGAATTATTTGCAGAGCGCGGGTAAACACACATCAAAAGCAGAAAACCTGCAGTTGATTGTTGTGCATCTTTTAGTTTAGAAAGGGCACATCACGTTTTATTCTTCCAGGCAGCCAAGGGTCCAAAAGTCCATGAAAGAAATATGTGAAAGACCTGCAACTTAAAAACAGCTTTGAAACCGGGAGCCACTTGCTTCTGCTTTGACATGAGAGAGTGTCTGGTCATAGCTGGAGTCTGGGGCAGATGTTAGCTTTGGCTGTGTGTGATTCCATTAGGTTTGGCTTTCATTCTGAGCTCCCCAGTGACACGCTGCTCTGCCAAATGAGCTCCCGAGTGAGTTGACTGCAGCACCAGCCTGACTTACAAAAAAAAAGTCATATTAAGGAGACTGACTTTGAGAAATGAAGACATCCGTGTGTTGCTATGTGACCGGTGAAAATAATTAAGAACAAGTAGGGACTGTTAATGAGGGAATATTAATTATACATACTAATATTAAAAGTGATCTGTTAATGATTGCCCTCTAGTGTCTAACAGCAGAATTGTTATTATAAATACACATGGTGCCACATTTAAATAATAATTACTTTAAACCCCTCAAAGTTCTAAATAAGTAAATCCAACGCAAAGTGTTTACCCTTTCACACTAGCCACTCTATGTTGCTGTTTAAGAGCTCTTAAAAGAAAGGATTAGATACAGATGCATTACATAGTAGCAACAATATTAAATACAACCTAATAGAAACAACAACAAGGCACAACAGACAGTACAAACCTAAAACTAAAAGCAAGAAACATATTTACAAAAAGCTGTAATACTTATCTTACTATGATGGGACTTTGATGTAGTCGGGCTGAAGATAATGTCACATGCTGCTGTCGAAATAGAAAATGGTGTAGCATGAACATAAAATCATCGGTGTGGATGTTCACAAGGTCACATTTCAGTGGGCAGTTGCACATTTTCTGAACTTTTGTAGCAGCTCGTTTGAGAAAACAGACTTTTCTCTGAGCCCCCCAAAACAGGGCAAGACATATAGACGCTTGGTACAGATGGCCCTTTTTCTCTCATGTTAACACAGCTCTGCATTGTGGTGTAAAAGCTTGTGGCCATGTTTCCATTATTTGTATATATCTAAAAATCAATCAAAATACCACTTTAAAAATCTAAAGAGACTCCCACTCCCACCCATCTTTGATCTCTATGTCCCTATAATATTCTACCTATACATCTTTATGGTTAATATGCGGATTTCAACTATCTTTGCTAATAAGATCAGGGGCCTCATGTACAAACAGTACTGTCACTCATACTTTTCCACGACAGAAGAGCATAAAAATGCGGGTTTCCCAACAGGTTTGAAGGTGTCGTACGCACAAATCAGCTGCTCTGATCCTGGTTGACACACACTTGACAAATAATAAAACATTTTATTTAATAGCAAAGCATCAGAAAACTCTAGGTCACATCACAATAAAATCCCACAGTACAACAGAATAGAATAAAATCCCAGGTGGAGGATAAAAAACACATTTATTTCCCTCCAGCCACTTATTTTTACTATTGATCACATAAACTCATTAAATAACAACAATAAAAACTGAACAAAACTGTATTAAAACTGTATTAAAAATTAGAATTCAATTAAATAAAATGTTGATAACTAAAATAAGTAATTGCAGACAATACTGAACTAATCCAACCCACAACGTTCACAAAAAGGGGCATTTATTTGCATGTTCATTTTTTAGTGAAGAGCGGTAGAAGTTCCTGCTTCTACTACTCTAACTAATCCTTTATTTATTTTTAAAAGGAATAAAAACATGAAATTCTAAATATTTATATGAGGAGTCAAAACATGTAAATGTGTTATGTTTCGAATGTTTTAAATTCGTAAATCAATATCTAATATTGTCTCTGTATTTCTAACAGGTCCAATAACAGGAACTTCTTAGACATGAGCATATTTCTGACAGTACCAGATCAAACTGGTACATTCTTAACACACTACTCAACAGACTTGCAATGTCATATCTCTAGGAGAGTATATTCTTCCAAGTCGGAGCGACAAAAAAATGATCAAAAATCCATGTAGTGGAAAAAAAACCAGGACTGGGACGGCTATTTGCTTCCTCATCTGAGGTGAACAGCAGAACGCTACAATATCACTTCTGGCAGGCCAAGTGCTTGAACATACTTGATTTGGGAATTATGGAGTTTACAGCACTGGACAAAAGCATTTTCCAAAGAATATTAGAATTAGTTGACTCTGAACAAGCATTCTAAAAATATGAGCAGTTTCACCCTGGGCACATGTGACAAACAAGAGAGAGCCCGGAGTCGCCATGGAGAATATTCTGTTGCCTGTCTGCATGATCGGTTTGGAGGTTCATTACTAGTCCGAGGAATCATTTCCCTGGAGGTCCACAGAGACTTACATGTGCTAGTCGCACAGTTGGTTGTCTGAGTGCCATTAGCTACCAGAATAACATCCACACCCCCAATCTCCGATCATTTGCTGGTACACAGTGTCCCGTTTGTAGGTCGGTATAGACTGAACTTCCTGGTCCTTTTTTATATCAAATGAATCATTCCATTCATGGCTGCCACATCACAATACAGACAGCTCTCCTCTGCCAACATATATCGGATGACCCAATTATTTATTTTCTTGTTCTTAAAGATAATCCTATGGTGGGTAAATGTAAGTCCAAAAGACACCGATACATTATATTAAATATAGGCAATAACAATAGAAGATCTAATTACTTTTCCCTTGGTCAGGGTTGAGATCCTGCCCCAACTGGAAAAACTGTTCAATTATCCAAGGGTCCTGGTCAAGTGCGACTGAAGAATGCAGCAGAAAATCGACAGGTTGGTTGGTGCAGTGTCAGCAATGCAGATGTTACACCAATCTGACGTACAGGAGTTGAGTGGAAAGCTATTTTTCTAGCCGTCAAACTACATTAATCCTGTCCTCACAAGCTGCGGGTAGTAACTAAATAAACAATATTATGGTAAAAAGTGGCTGAAATTACTCAACCTGTTGGATAGACTCTCTCTCTTAAATAGTGACCATTTTAGGTGGGAGAGGCTTGAAATAGAGCTGAGAGGAGTCAGGTGAAGTAGCCCAGATCATCAGCTCTGGATGTTACTTTGAGCTTGTGATGTTTTCAGGACATCTCACTTGATAGACCATGAGAAAGACCAAGGAAAGTTTTGCAGTTAGACTCAGTTTCTCAGGGCCTCAAGTCTTGGCCTCTTTGCTGAAGCTGCTGCCCCTGCGACTTTACTTACTGGCTAAGCATAGATCAGTGTCATTGTCAACTCAAAAATACATTAATATTTTCAAAATATGATTGTATAATAAAATTTGTATAAGCACTGTTGCAATGCAGTTTCCGTTTGATTTCTGCTGGTAAAAAACTAGATTGTAGTTTAAAGTAACTCAAACTCAAATGAAGTCCCTAATCGTTGATCCCTCAATAATTTCCTCACTTAATTACAATGATTAGCTGTGATGCACAATTTTCTTTTCTTTGTTGGAAATATGGCTTGTTAAAGAGCTTTGTGTCTGAAAAGTAAGTGGATAAAATGATGATTCAGTATTGGTTAGTGTGTTGCCCTATTTTATAACTATACTCTGCTCTTTGTGGGAAACGAAAAAAAAAGATAAGAAAAAGGAACCAGACAGGGAAATTTAATTTTTCCGTTATGTAATTGTTTAATGACGAATGGACCCAAAGATCGAAGCACTGATATGGAAAGATTCACCATCCAGAATTAAAAGACTGCCCAGAGTTAAATGCTGTGTTATTCAGCTTACTCTGGCCATGTGTCACCATTGTGCTAGGGTATGATCCATTATGACGAATTTAACAGTCAGAAATATAAAAAGTGAATAATCAAATTTGCACGCATAAGTTGTTTAAACATACATATTTAATCACACAATGAATCAGCAATATAGTATATTTGTTTTGACAGTACACCTATTTTGAATTACAGGATCTTAATGCAGAAAAAGTCTAATAAGCAAAGGCAGTTAAAGGTCAATGTCTAGAAATTTTTTTTAATCCCAAACGTATTCAATAAAGGCAAAAAATGAATACAAAGTAGATCCAAAAACAGAAGCACGGGAGGGTTGGGCACGGCTGGAGACAAGAATCACACTGGTAAACCTGAGCTAGCTGACAACATCAGAAAAATATTCAGGTAGAAATCCAAAGTAACAAGGAACGGGGGAGCGATCTGAATGCTGTGTCAGGACCTAGTCAGGAGACTCCATCAACTGGCAGTTTCTTCGTGGTTTGGAGCTCCTTAAGAAGAGGGATGAAAACACCACACTATCATTCCAGCTGTGAACACCTGCTTGCCTGTGCCATGGGGGAAACACTAAACAAAAACACCTAGAGGGGATCAACAATATAAAACAGAAGGTAAAGAAAACATGACATCAGAAGGCTTCAATGCCAAAGCTTACACATTCAAGTGACATTGCAGGTCTTATGACTAGATAATTATGGACAATTATGAGAATAAATTGTATCTAAGCTTTCTTCTTTTTTATAAAACATTGAATGAAAGATATGCTGTTGTGGGTATGCATTTAAAGGGGCTTTATAGGTTTTCTTTTAAGATGTCCAGCCACTTCAGCCAGTGCAAGCAGTGACTCAAGTGGGACGAAGTGAAACTATCTACGACTCTATCTCCATGTTTGGACATGTTTTAGTTTCAAATGAAATGAAAGCAGTTACCACTTCATAACTCTTTATGTTTTTTGTATATTCTGCAACACCAGAAAAGAGTACTTGGGTAATACTACAAATATATAGTTGTTCCTGAGAGATCACACTATATGTCAATATATCATAGCGCCAGTGTCAGTGATGTCCTCCCAGCCGAGTGTGCTTTTATTACACTCGTACAGGAAACATTGAATGATGTAGGAATTAGATTGTGGCTTCTTATTTTCTTCAAACTGCCTGTGATATTCAGTTCTGTTAAGATTTAAGAGAATTCTTCTGAAATACTGAAGTGACTGTCCTCACCTCTTTGAAACGTAATCCACTTTGGCCACGTTATATGACCTCCATGAACCACTGCAACTTAGTTACTCCTCCATTCTGCACTATAACCACATGCCCCAGGATGTTTTCACATTGTTGTCTCCTCGCCTGAAGTTGTGTTGAAAAGTGGATTTTAGTTTTGTAACGTCATTCACAGTCTTTTATTACTTCCCATATTGAATTTCAGTGCCTCACAGATTATTTTTCGTTGGTAAATTTAAGCAATCTTAAAATAAAGTTGCACGTTTTTATAAACTCAAATTTACTGTGGGTCCTCCGTCTGATAGACACACACAGTACATTAAGGCGTTTAAATGAGGAACTGTTCTAAAAAATAAGGCCATATATTTTGCGTTTATTCACATTCAAATGAATTGCAAGTGTCAGTGGGAATTGGCAACATTTACGCTGATGGCATGGCAGCTTCTGGCATAAACAATCTTAAAATTCTCGTTAAGTTTTTTTTGCAACAATTTCTCATGTCGAGGCATCAATACATGATGGACGTTAAAGACAGTCACCATGGAGGTATTTGGATGTTTTTCTGTCTTTTTGGAGGAAGATGATGACGAAGAACAGTGAGCACCAGTCGCTCCCTATAACTCTAAAAAAGAACAGATTACTCTGAAAATAATCCCATCCCTTAGTTGAATTTTGGGTGAACTATCAAATACAAAACCAACAATACTCTGATATCTCATAACACAGTTAGAGTCCAAAATCTCACACACAAATTGTCCATCAACTTTGGTAAATAAACAAGAAACAAAACACATCCAGTTCATTTTTGATCTGGCATAGTAGTCTAATCGAAATACCCCAGATTAACTCTGGTCTTAATTCCATCAGTCAAACTCAAATTGAGAGAAAGGAAAAGAACAGAAAAAAACACAATAGAAAAGAAAAAATGTATGCGACCGGGAGGCGTTTTGGGTACCACTTGTGTTGTCTCTGGGTTTAAGGTGAACGACCTCCCTGGCTTTCATAAATACATATGCAGTTGTAGAGGTCATTCTCTTCGACCTAAAGACAACACAAGGGATACTTTTAACACATTCGTTTTCAGGCATCTTGGTCACCTTGAACCTCAGATAACACTTGATTGATTATATTAATATAATATATATATATTAATTGATTGATTAAAATAGAATGTGTTGTTTACACACATTATGCACAAGACATATTTATCCATAATAAGTGAAACACATAAAGGATACATTATTTATTGTATAAACAGTGTATAAAGTTACTACATTTTATATAAATTAACATATTTAGTTACTAAGTACTTAAATTCCTTTTGGTAAATTTACCTTAGTGGCAACTCAATATTCCAATTTCAATTATATTGTTTTGGTTTTATAAGAAGTAGTTGTGAAAGCAGAGCTAGAAGAAACATGGCTCTAACAAATAGAACAGCACAAGCAATCACTTTCCTTCTGTCATAGCAGAGTGACACAGGTCCCTTTTATTCCAGCATATAGAGTAATTTGGAACCTTTCTGTGAGTGAAACACTGACCAAAACAGATGAAGAATCAGGCGGACTGACAAAAACATTCTCCACAGGAAAATGGACTAATGCAGTTTGAAGTGTCACAGGAATCCTGCCTCAAGATTTGTTCAACCTGCTGACAAATAAATGAGATTGTAGAGTTTCAACAGCAATGAAATAAAGAAGAATTTCTTCTGACATCTTGAATTGATTGCACTGGAATGGAGCTGACCACACCTGTGCTGTGAAGAGACAAGATATTTACTGTGCAGGCAGGTTGCAGTCAACACCACTCTGCATCTTTCCAGCGTAAAATGAACACAACCAGAGGGAAAGATAATACAATTTGATCCGGTTGTTTCATCTTTCTTTTTTCTAAATTCTAGAGGGACTTCAAGAGCTCCTTATTTATCCTTTGAAATTAGGTTATTTTGTTGCACTATTGTGTGAGGAGCCACCTGAGTTCATATATGGAGTCACAACTTGTGCTGAGAGAAGATCAAAGCTCACACCTCCGGGCTTTGTTATATATTAAATGAACTCCCGGCATTCACAAGACATACCTCTTCCTCCGCGCCGGCCCTTTTGGCAAAGACCAAATTAAAGCTAACCCGTGTGATCATTCGTGATTCGTCTTCATCTGCAAATGCATCAGTGCTGGTTGTAACTTTCTTCTTAGCTGAACCCAAGCTTCACATTTTTAATGCTGCCACTATTGCTGTGTTGCTCCCAAAGTCTAACATGATCTCTATGTAGTTGTCAGTGATATTTTCATACACAAAACAATGTGGACATCATCACAGTGTAACACACACCTATTCTCTATCATTAAGGTGAAGGTTGGAAGAGTAGTGATGGTCTGATGAAGCCTTATGAAGTACTGCCATGTTGTTTAGAGGTCAGTAGGTGGTAATGTTATGTTTTATTGGAACAGTGATAATGACACTGCTTCGTTTAGCTTCATCACACCATCACTAGTATAGAGCATTCCTCAAACAACCCATAACATTTTTCTCACAGTCACAAGCCAAACATTTTTAACTACTACTGTTGTCTTTATTTTACCTCACCCCCACTTAATGATTGTTAATAGTTAAATTTTCAACAAGTCCCATTATTTTGTTTAATTTCTACAGTTGTTGACTGGTGTCATAGCTTTAAATATTGGCATCATTCAAAATTAATCAGAGCTTGTTCATCCAAAATGTCCTGACCTGTGCTACTAATACATTAATACATATAGCTAATCTTTTTAAATATTCATAAACTGAAATTAATGTGACCTGTTAATTCTTGGCTAGTAGGTAAGTTTTCCATTTGGTAATGATGGTCTGATGAAGCTTAAAGGAGCTCATTATTTTCAGAGCCCTCTAGAGGGCTGTCTCTGTACTATTTTACTTTTGTTATGAACAACTGTCACAATGAAACATCACATCAATTTTAAACTAATGGCGCCACCTACTAACCTCTGAACAGCATGACACCGCTTCATGAAGCTTAGTCGGACCATCACTAAATAAACATGCCCTAATTATGACTAAAAGGATTCCTTCTGAGTTGGTATTTATGTTCTTGCATGACTAGGTCATTAACAAAAGCGACATTACTGTTTGGATTGTAACTCTCAAAGTAGCTTAGGTTATAATGTCCTTGATATGTAGAGAGGACGAACGGACAAGCTGTCCGCCTACACACAAAGAAGAGCTGAGACAACAAAACGGAATAACATCACATTGTCTCATTGGCAGGTATTTTTAAAAATGCCTTAGGAAAAAAAAAGATCAAAATACTGGCACTGAATTGCTTCAATACTTTAATCAACTGAAAAACATTTCCAATCAGTCTGCTGTTTTCTAATGTTGTTTGTTCTGATTTGTAATAAAAATGCTAAAAAGGACTGCTATAAATATTTTCTTCTTATCAGGGCTAAAATAGAAGTGTTTCACTGTAAGCCCACATGACTCATTCCCTTTAAGTAGTGATGGGCTGATGGAGCTTGATCTAGCAGTGTTATTATGTCTCCTTTAGGAGAATATGTTACATTCTACATGTATTATTTATGTTATTGGTCCAGGGAAGTTACTAAAGGTTCAGTTTTATCTGGTTGGCACACATAATATCTTCAACTTCGAAGCAAACATAAATAAACACTAAGCCAGGAAAAAAATTTACCCAGGATTTACCCGTCTAAAAAAAAGACGTGTGTATATATATATGTATAATATATGGCTCAGATCTACTAATACATGAATAGCATTTCAAATTAAGACATTAGTGATGGTTGAGACATCATAGAGAAGTCAAAGCTGTTTAATGAAACAACTGATGGTCTGATTCAACTTTATGAAACAGTGTCATTATTTTCAGAGCCCACTAGATGGCAGTCTCTGCACTATTTTCCTTTGTTCTGACTGACCTCTAAACAACATGACACTGCTTCATGAAGCTTCATCAGACCATCACTACAACAGTATAAAAGGTCTCTAAATGGCCTAGATCAGTAAAATGATGCCAGGTTTAATTTAATTAGTAGATCAGATCCAGAGATTATAAAGCAGAGAGTGCCATCTAGTGACCTTTCAAAATGAAGAGATTATATTATATTATGATACAGTCAAGGCTCTATAATGAGGCCTCATCAACCCATCACTACTGTAGAGTATGCTCAATAATTTAATATTACATTGAATCTTGTTGCAAAAAGGTTTGGCGGCATTCCTTTGTTGAGCATATGTGTTTTTAAATTCACACCATTTAAAACCCTATGAAAATAACTCAGAACTAATTATTAGAAATAGCAAAAATAGGACAGGAAGAAGTCCTTTCTTCTATTGTTTCTTATAAAATGTTTTGAGCATCAATGAGCATCAATAAAAAAATGTCTTTGTGTTCTGCACTGTGTCTCAAGTTTAATTCAGGTGTGATAAAATATATGGGAGGCAGGGATAGAAAGCTAATAATGAATCCTTATTTTAATGAAAATAAGGCAGATGGGACTTTTCTCCTCTTTTTCATCATTTATTTTATTTTCCCCTCCTTTTTATTGGGGAATAAAACAGCGGTGCAAACATGGTATCCGACAGATCTGTCTAGTGTCAACGTGCAAAGACAGTATGACCACCTTCCTAATCAAATTATGGTCTTCTTGTTGCCAATAAAGCTGTCATGGGTTGCTTGGTTGTATCAAAACACCTCCAGGGAAGGCATACATTGAATGCACATCACATCCAACTGACAAGCTGGAACAGAAAATATAATGTGATGCTTGGCAATCCCAATCAGATTACTTAATTTGTTTTGTATGTTGAAAAACAAAAACAACATAATAATGATAATAAATAATAAGAATAATAAAAAGAGTGGATTCACAACAAAAAATTCAAGTAAACGACACAGAGTAGCATTAAATAGCCCTAAGTGTGATTATTATACCTGACAGCTTAACACGTTCCAGGTTATCACGGAGACAAACTTGAAGCCGTCATGTCAACAGTCAATCACAGCGTTAACACATGCAGACAGTGGAACACATTAACCTCCTACAGGCGATTTGTTTGCCACCATTGCACTTATGTGCTCTGTCGGTGGGTGGAAACAGACGCAGAGGGAACATAAAACCTTCTGGCGCTAAGGTGAGACACTGCAGCACCTGCCCACGCTGACATCTAACCCGTGCTGCTGTAGTTAATCGCAATTGTTCCTTTCAGACTCTGAACCCTCCCGCCTCCAAATAATTTATCTTACTATCACAATGCTGACAAATAAATCAGATGAAAAAAACAAAAGAAAATGAAAATGTTTTTGAATAGCAGTGATTGAAGTGACATTTCAATCTTGTTTCTGTTCTATGATACAATAAGTATCTCATTTATCTCAGTATCCCCCGCTGCTGCATCCCAACACCTGATGCCTGGCGGACATCATAATGCAGGGAGAACAAAACAAGTTTATTGACAAATAATATAAATGGTAGCACCATCAATTCCTTCTTAGATGTATTTAACTCAGTTTGCTGTACAGTTTCAGTAGGTTTTAGACCCCTCTCTGTTTTAGTCAATACGGCCAGAGTCAAGAATATTCTCTATATTGACTCACCTTATCTTTGTCTTTTCACATTTCCACATCTTGTCCTTGCAGCTGCAGCACCTGATAAGACAGGGGAAGGAGCCAAACTAAAATGGTGGTGAGGAAACGGTTTCAACGCGAGTTGTGAAATGGAGCAACAGGTTGGAGGATCACTGACGTGACTTGCCACCACTTTGAGCCAGGGAGAACTCAGTGGGAGGAACCCTGATGTAATGACACGGAAAGTTCTGGAAAGTCCAGCAGAGAGAAAAATATTTTTTTTCTGCCTGGAAAGGGGGTTTATCTTGGTGTTGATCCATCTTATCACAGAGCGCCTTGTGGGCACTGATTCTTACGCTCAGAATCAGGAGGCATCAGCGTTATCAGGATGGTTCGAGGATTATTCTAAGATCACTTGTGGAGGTTCTATTTTTGTTGTTTTTTGCTAAATAAGGATTACATATCTGATTCTGGAAAAAAAATGTGTATCTCTCTGACTAATTGGATTTTTCAACACCCTAAATAAAGGCTCTTAATTGATGCTCTGAGTGAAGGAGCTGTGACAAAGTCAGACTACGATCTTAGCCAGAGGAACCACAATCTCTTCGTCCTCCTTCTGGACAACTTCCTTATAAGCTGCTTTCCCTCCCACACTTATTGTATTTTATAGCTGGCTGATCTAATTAAATATTTTTAGAAGGTATCCTCCCACGATGATTAACCTGCACTATGGACTTTGAAAAAAAGGGAGATTTTAATGGTGAGAAATGGCACAGGATCTGAGGGAGGGTGTTGCTGATTGCAGTGTTTGAACCAGATGGAAAGAGTCATTCCTTCCTCAGTTCAGTTTTTGCAGCCACTTGACACTCATGACAACTTCACACGACACATCACACAGCAGAGTAGGCCTACCTCCTCGTATCCTTCCACATAAGGCTGTACTGCCATGAGACTGTTCTTAAGTATTGGGTTTCAACTCCCCCTCCCCCTACAAACTCCAGGAGCTTACTTTTCCAAATTTGCAAATGCTTTTAAGATCACAAGGATTTTTAGTACCAGCTCCTTTTGATTCAAGTGTCCTCCCTCGGTGATCACTAAACCATTTCATTTGTTTTCAAGCTTCCTTTTTTGTCAAATTTGATGGTCAGAGTTAATACCAAAATATGTTTTCAATGTTAAAAAAAAGGACGATAGACCCAAAACGCCACCTAGAATTCTTGCTATATTTAAGCCAAAACGTTAATTTAATTAAACAGGAGCCACAAGTAACATTTAAAAATTATGGGTATAATTAGGTTCAAAACAATGTGCTAATGGGATTTTTGTTAAACTCCTAATTAATCAAATCAAGCAGAAACGTTCAGCTGCTTGAATAAAGCTGTTAAAAAACTTTATTTCACTATGTACTAAAATTAAATAATGGCAAGCATAGACTTTTGATTAAACATGTTTTTGTTCTGCCAGTAATCATAATCAAAATAAGAAAGCTGTGCTTCACTAGAAACACAAGAGCACTTCAAATACCTCATTTTGAAATGTTGGCTTCAATGACAACCTGCAAAAAGTGAAAAATTCATTGAAAAACATACATTGATTTGAAAAAACACACAGCGCCACAAATAATTAGACCTTTGGGGAAAGTAAAATGTTGTGCTGTTTTACAAACCGCTCCAAACTGGATTCAATCCAGGTTTCTAATAATTGTTTTTAAAAGAACAATAAATAAAAGTGTTCATTGATTCATACAAGACTATTGTATTCTATTCCGATGTTTTGAGTGGATCAGAAACTTTGGTTCAATTTCACTTTTTGAATGGGATCAATATTTTCAAACCCTTAAGAATTTTTTTTTGAGTCATTGTTGAGCAGGGCTGATGCTTTAGGTTTGCTTCATTGTTGCTTTGATTTGTCTTCAATGATTGCTGTTGAAATTCTCACTGCTATCCAACGATACAGCACAATGTCTTAAAAGAGTTTCAATACTTTCACTGCGATACTTTTCGAAAGGACGCTTAAAAAAAGAGCCTTTACTTTAATATACAAACATAAATAAATAAATAAAACCCAACAACTATTAACATTCCAACAGTGTTGATGAGCAGTCAAGTAATTAAAAAAAAAAAAAACCTTCTGCAACCATTTCCCTTAAAAATGTGCAGATAAATAAAAAAAAACTAATAGTATACATTCAAACAGTGTTTATGATCAGAGATGATTGTCTTATGGGTGTGTATATAGATAACAAAACCTTCAACTATATTGTGTTAAAAAAAACAAGAAATGTATCTGATTCTGAACTGTTATACATTCTAACAGTGGTGATGAGCAGCCGTAAAGTACAAAAACAACTCAAGTTTTCACATTATCTTTGCTTTTTAAAGATTTCTGTGACTCTTGACTGCAATTTCTCGGATTGGATACAAGATCTTGACCCTCTTCTGTCACAAAGCGCTTAAAAAATCAAAACAATACTCCATAAAATATATATTTAAAAGGTCAAGATAACTCCAAGACAAACGCAGGAGTCTCAGAGAATCAAGGAAAAACCTGCATGAATAAAACTGTCTTGATATGTTTCTTGAAGGAGTCAGTAGACTCTATCAAGCGCAGAAGGAGAGGAAGATCGTTCCAAAGCTAAGGAGCCTCACAAGCAAAGACACCCGGATGAGAAAACACTTTACAATTGATCTGCAGTCATGTCTTTTTAATTACCACCCAAGTCAACTTGTTATTGAAAATGGCAGCAACCAAAGAGCTGACATTCACTGTCCAAAGAGCCAGTCTAGTCTTCCTCTCAATGTTATATTAAGTTCACGATGCGCATTGATGCTATAAAATAACCATGCACGCTTATATACTTCACTTGCCAAGTTAACATTTTTTTCACGACACATGTAAATTGGTTTAACATAAATGTTATTAAGAAACTTAGGTATGTATTTACATGACTTGCATTTCTTATCTTATTTTATCTTGTCTTATTAAACAACATGTCCCCCGGTGCAAACCATCAACCATTTAGTTGTGAAATAATATTATAAAAGTGGAGCAACAAACTTAAAAGAAAAGGGTGAAGAAGGAGAAAGAAAAAAACATGCAAAAATCAGACGTTTTTCACGATAGGCCCTCCAACTCAGCTCTATCTGGGTTCAGATTAAAAGGTGAAATACTGCAGATATGGTTATTATTTTAATTGAGGGCAATATGCTCTTAAGTTAGGGCAATGAGGATCATAATTGGTTTTTTTTAAGATCCTCACCTCCTGGACATACTTCTTTAGTTTAAGTTTACTCAAGCATTTATTTTAATTCTATGATTTGTGTTCTTAACTTGTGTCTCGTTTTATTCATTATTAATGTAGGCAATAAACAGTCTTAAATACATATTTTTTAGTGTTTTACTGTTATGTCTAGGTATGCAGTTGTTTTCATTAGATTCTTAACGCAAGTGGCTTACATGAAACTGTTTCCCAGTGTTGTGGCCACAGCCGTCTGGGTTGAGATGATTGCTATTCTAAAACTGGCATCCCCTCAATCAGCAGGAAAGTGGAGGAAGTTAAAATAAAAATTAGATGTACGACTCAACACTGTTAATGTATGTCTGGCACGTTTCAGGTTCCATTAAAAATAAACATTCCTGACCTAAAGTAATCCAGACAGATGACAACATATTTATATTTTATTTCTTTTTAAATCATGTATTATTTCCACTGACTTGCCCTTTTGCTGGCTTTATTTTTTCCAACACTCATCTGTTAAAAGATTATGTGGAAGGCTCATTATTCCGCTCATTTCTGTTCAATATTTTTGCATCTAGGACACAAACTAAGAAGAAGTTTGCCTCTTTACACAGCCTCTTTCTGCATTCTCTCTATCAAGGCCATTTAATCTGCGGCATTGTCATTTATAATAAGATATAATTTCACCCACAATTTTCAACATCAGAACTTCTACTATTTATAATTCATTTCATTGCCTTCAGAGGAAAATGTTTTCTTGTATTCAGTATAAACCTTTCTTATTAGAGGAACAGGCAGTGCTGCTCACAGCAGCCTAGGTGATTAAAAAGACTTTCCGGAGCAGCGTGGTTTTCCCTACGACACAAAAGTACAAAATCTGTTGGGATGAGACTCTTGCAAAGCACATGCTTCTCAGTGGGATTAATCTTAATTATGTGTATTAAGCTCATTTAACAAGCTCATGTTCTACACCTAGCGTTGTGACTTTAGTAAAAAGAATAACAAGTACCCTCGCAGCAGTGCCAGGCTTCAGGCAGATCTTAAATAGTGGCAGCTAATAGAATAATGTGATGGTTCAATAATCTCAGCACATTAACCCCTTGATTTAATCATTGTAGTTACTCTGTACATTAACATACTCGAGCACTTGATTTTATATTGCTGTATTATGATTAATACTGACCAATTTAAAAAACCCTTCCATAATATCTTAAATTATTGCATTTGCAATTAGTTTTGAATTGACCTCAGATCTTTTTAGCTGATAATTTGTTATCTTTAGATATGACTTCTTCTAATGTGTTCTTGAGGGGCTATTGTAAAAGAAATACAACACTAAACATAAATTCTAGTAATATCGAAATTACTCAATAAGTTTAATTTATAGTGAAGTATTATTTAACAAAAAATATATATATATTTACGCTGACAACCCCCCCCCCCCCCCCCAAAAAAAAATTAGCTTTCCCTATCGACTGTATAAAATATGGATCTAGTACATGTGACCCTTCTGTTACTGAACAAGGAAATTCTGCTTTTGCATGTTTTGTATGTTTAATTTTGAACTGTCATCATTAAGGTAGCATAACTCTATAGCTATATAACCTTTTATATTGTTTTGTAAACAATTCCATCAGCGGTATGTGGCAATGACGCGGTGTAGTCTGAGTTTTTTTATTGTATTTTTGTTGTGTACTTCTGTGTGATTCTCAAGTTTTTTTTTCTGGTTGATGTGTGGGGCTAAACAAATCTTGGAGACGGCACTACATTGTGTTTGGCTCAACATCCCAAATCTTGGAACGCTTGTCTGCCCTGGGTGAAATACGCCTACAACCCTGTTCCACCATCAGCGACGTCTCCTATCATATTGGTACCGTCATCCTTGCTTTTATCTCGAGAGCGGGTAGAATAGATGTTGTCGCTCCGTCCGGAAGAACGCCAGAGCAGCGCGTTGTCGTTGTCCCCAGAGCAATTTCCTCTTTTCAGATAGAAAGTGAGTTCCTGCCCCACAGAACCAGTCTTTAAGCGGAATTGTTTGTTTCCTGAAGTCAAGAAAACTATCACCCCAGTTCAACAGGCCTTTTTGGGATGGAGGGGATCATCAATCCTTTAGCCTACCAACTAAGAATCCCTTCATCCATCCCAGCTTCCATGTTTACCTCCTTGAGCCTGTCACCACTTCATACCTTAGTCCTCCTATGGAAGCAATCTAACAATCCACCGTCCTACTGTTTCTGACCAGTTTCTCTTGGGATATTCGGCGCAACATTCCGCAGGACAAGTCGCCTTCAAGCTATCTGGTGAAGTACATTGTCTTTTTATTAAGGTTGCAATGTTTTCCTTCTTCGTCTAGCATTTCCATTTCTTATCTTTGGATTTTTCTTTTACCCTTTACATTGTGCTGACCCGCTGGGTAGCCAGGAAAAAGATTTTAAAACTTTTGTATTTTCACCTTAAGAGAAATAAACTTAAGAATGAGAATGTATTTTTTACTTAATATTACTGATCTTACTGGATATTTTATTGCATGCAGCATTTGCCAAGATCTGTAATAATCACTGAAGCACTCACCAATATTTTGATCGTGTACTTATAGTGCTGTATTTCCACAGATTTCTTTTTAATAATGATAAAATGTAGACAGACATCTCTAACTGTAAACTAGTAGTAAACTAGTTCTTTCTTAAAATTGCCATTTGTTAATTTATGATCCTCTGTTAAATATTGATATGACCATGCTCTTCATTACTAATTGTAAAGGCCTTGGTGTTTAATAGCCCAATTGTGTTCACTTCCAATCTGTGAAGGCATCCAGGCAAATCACACCATTGCAATATTCAACAAGAATTGTGCATTGTTGGATAAATTAAAGACAAGCATGTCAAGTTCGCATTAAACCGAGAGATCTTATCTTCTGCTTTTTATCGTTGCTCAGCAGCTCAATCTGTGAAAGGGGATGAATTATACAATTTGATGAGTTTTAAATGGATTTCCCGACATCTAACTGGAGTTGTTTGACCCAGAGATTTATGTGGAAAATGTACTGTCTTAAAGGTGTCAGATTATAGGGTGGTGGGAGATACTCTTTTTTTTTTTTTGCCGGGTTGATATTTAATCTGTACCTTAATGCAAAATGTGTTAAATAAATAACAATTCTTGTTTAAAAAGTTTATATACATTGTTATATGGTATTCAGTGCATATTTATATTCACACATGTCTTACTGACTGACCTATAAAGGCTGTGTAACATAAATCATAAAATGTTTTAATGTTTAATTCAACCATTCAAAATTCTGATCACACTTCTATATTTCAATAAAAGGAATGAAAAAGTTTTTTTTACAAATCATAAATAAATCAACAACTAAAAGATAAGAGGTGTTAAAAACTCGTGACCGCGAACAACAAAAGCAAAGATAAACTTATCTATATCCATGGCATTTTCTGTATTTTAGTTTTCTTCTTCTGGGTGCTGCTCAAGTTTTTCTTGTTGACGTTTGACATGTGTATTGATGAGACTCCAGACGAGAGAATATGATAAAAGCAAAAAGAGCAGGTTTGTCCGAAGAAACAAGTTAAAGTGTAATTGGTGTGTTTAAGAAAAGCTTGTGTGAAATAGGGACAGATTGAGTAGGTTAATTGGCAAGCAACCCAAAAATTATGAAACCAAATGAGAAAATAAGAATGGAGGTTTCTGCCTATATGTATATATATATATATATATATATATATATATGTATATATATATTAGTTAGTTATACTCTCTGCTCATGATCATGGCCCACCCTTACGACTAGCTTCTCTTTTCACAGATTAAAAATAGTCTGATCACATAAATTACAGTCTGGTGCACACTGTGAACTAGTTGTTCACGTTAGTAAAATAAACTCTTACATTTCTTGCTTGTTACGCATAGCCCTATGGTTGCATTCTGAGGAGAGGACTTAGTGTTAGTCCATGCCCTGATTAAATTGCATGAGTCAGTAAAAGCCTCCGGTGAAAAACCTGTGCCAAGTGGAATATGTGGGTCGGTAGATTTCCTCGGGCGACTCCTAATAGTAGTAGAAGCCAAAAAATGTCATTAAAATGTAAAATCTGTCAATATTGGGAATAAAATAACCGTCAACTTTCTAACAAAAAAAGAGAAATCCTCAGTCTTATGTCTTTTACGATGAACGGTTTGTTTTGTAATAATACTATATAACTATTAATAATGTATAATAATAGATGGATGGATATACTTCATGAAATAATTTCAGTTATGCTTCTTCTTTGTTTTTAACTGGAACTAATGTCCAATAAAGATCAGTAAATTTTACATCTAGAAAGTAAAATAAGAGAAAGTTGCGAGAAAGGGCGAGAACTTCCAGAGATGTTCTGTGGCTGACTTGCACAGTGACAAAGTTCCTCAGGTAAGCATCAAAATCATGCATTTTAATGAAAGAAACAGACATGATACATTTGTATTTACTTGAAATGTGCGGTATCGCAACTCGTTTTAGAAAAAAGTATTTTCGTTTATGGTTTTTTTTAATAGTTTGGCATTCATCCTTTGGGCACCAGCACCATTTCAAAAGTTCTAGTTTAGCACCATTTTTGGATAAATGATACTTTTTTAGTATAAATTATGATTATTATAATTATCCCAACTCCAATTATTTTTTGCAGACATAATTGAATTGGATGCCATAATATTCCATTAACATACATGTATTATATGTAATTACACTTGGTTTTAATTAAAATGCCCACACAACAAACACAGCAAAGAAATAAATCATACTCAGTTATGTTGGTGGCCTTCTGCTATAACCATGTGGTAGGTAGAGGAAGGACAGGCAGGCGGGGTAGCAGAGTCTGCAGGGGCCATGTAAAATATATTGGATCCCGTGGCACGATTGAGGCGAGGTGTAGAATATTCTGGATCCAGCAGCATGCTCTGGAAGTTCTGCAAAAAAAGCAGCAGAAGGTCTCAAGGGAAGAGGGCAAGTGAGATCTGTACAGGTGATGGGGCATGAGGCCGAAAAGAGGGGCACAGAGAGAGTACGTTGTACAAAGGAATCTACGAGCTGTCCAAACCTATAGCAGCATCACTGCTATAGGTTTGTTTAGACATAACCTGATGTTCTGAGTAGCATATGAGAGGATGCAAAGCTGTAATTAGGCAGTCAGTGTGAATATTTGATGTGTTAAATTGTAAGTCCTTATTCACAGACGTGAATAACTAAAGCAAATTAGAAAATTACACTTGAAGCAGAATAAATCTATATGAACTCAAAGTTGTCGATGGACCCACAATTATCTTATATAATTGTATATAATTTGATACAGGATATCACCCCATAATTAACTTTTTGAAAAGCCCATGAGTTTAATTACTATTTAAATGTCAAACATTCCATCTAAAATAAGGCTGGTAAGGTTGTTTTTTTTTTCTTTTGGCAAAATAACAACAATTGTATCAGTCTTGGGGATGAAGTCACAATAATTTATGAATATTAATCATCAAAAAAAAAGAAAAGAAAAAGTATTGCATTAGAAGCTTTATGGGCATACAGTTTTGTTCTCTGTTGGTTTAATGGTAGATACAGTGCACCGTGTTTCAGGTCTTGTGGCCTAAAACATTCTCCCTCTACACCGCAATAACAGCACTTCTTGTTTTGCTTCATGCAGAAGACAACTGCCAAGAAGATGTCCCTGTAGTTTGCAGACATCCTTTTCAAGTTCCTGCCTTGATGTGGATGTTATTCTCTTCCAATGTAGAGGAACTCTGAGACATATTCTTAGCGGATGTATTGTGCTGGGAATAAGAACAGACCCAGTTTATTGTGTTCCAATAAAATAGTATATTGTTTACTTCCAAGAAACCAACGTTGTTTTATTTTTCAGTTTTTAAAAGTTTATGTTCAAAGTTGAATGAAAAACCATTTGTCTTTTGTTATTTTTTCCACTATTAAGTGTACCGGGTTGGTTTGCTGTTCAAGGCCCAGTTTATCAAAAGGAGAGCAATACATGAAACTTTAAGTCAATATTGTTTCCATGGTAACAGGCTGTGAACAGTTTTACTCAGATACATTAATAAATGCTCTGACTTCAGTCCTATTGAATTAATTCTAAATATTTTCTGGAATGATGCTTGACCCACACGTGTCCATCATTCTAAAATGTACTTTGAAGCAGCCACTTGATTCAAGTCATTTTTCTAATCATATCATCATATATCATCATATAATCTATGTTCTACTTAGGGAAAGGACTCATTGTAGTTGAAAGTCACAGGTGTAGCATTATAAAGTGTTATTTTAGAGAATAATTAATTAAAGAAGATTTTTGCGCTAATGAACGCTAATATCATTATATTTGTGTTTCTTACTAGACTTTACTGTCTTATAGTAATAACATACTTTTTTTTTCTTTTTTTTTAAACAAAAATATAAATACGCTTAGACTGTTTCTTTATAATGATTTCAACTGTCATCGTGGGTCAAAAAGGAAAGAAAGTATTTTGAATTGAACATTACATATATGGTCATAATACCAATTTCCAAAAACTTATATTTAAAAAAAGATATTTGGAAAACCCTAGATTTTCCAGGGTTTCAATAAATCATTTCAATAGAAGTCGAAAAGAGTCCAATTCTCACAGGGTTGAGCTCACCATACCCTGGGAGGACTCCATGGATAAGGCAACACCCATCTTCCTGGGAAGTTAAAGACTTGGTGTTTCAAGTTTGGTCGCCTCCCCCGGGTGCTGTTACCCCTTGCAATCTAAGAGGTCCTGATCTCAAAACAGTAGAGAAGCTGGAAAGAGGAGTCACTGCCTACATCAAAAAGTGGCTCGGAGATCCTAGCTGCCTCACACCTAAATGACTCTACGGTGACGGTGTCCTAAAGCTGCCCCTCACCAGTCTAACGGAGGAGTTCAAGTGTGCCAAAACACAGCTGCAGATGACACTGAACAAGTCCAAAGACGTTGTGATGCGGGATAATGCACCAACCTTGGCCACTTAGCGCAAGTGGAAACCAGCAAGGGCAGTGGAGGAGGCAACATCAGCTTTCAGACATACTCACATCTTAGGGAATGTTCAGCAAGGAAGAGGAGGCCCTGGACTAGCAGCTAACCGCCCAATCTGGGGGAATGCCACTGCTCCGGCACGAGAAAGCTGGTGGTGGAAGAAGTGCATTGTCAGGAGGAGGCAGCAAGATAGGCCAAGGTAGTCTCCCATGGGAGGGGCATTGGACACGGTGGGAGAATTTCAAAAGGAGGAGGTTGAGCTGGATGGAAGTGTGGGCTGTGGAAGCGATGAATCTGAGCTTCGTCATCAGAGCCACCTATGACATTGTTCCAACACCAACAAATCTCCATCAGTGGGTTAGTGAAGGACTAAGGGTGTGCGGGTGTGCTCTGTGCTCCAGACCCCCGGGATATTCTCACAGGGTGTAGGACCAGTCTCACCCAGGTGCGATATACTTTGCGCCACAACCAAGTATTTAAGCCCCGTACGTCCACACTGGAAGGAAAACGATCCAGCACCAAATCCCTACCACTAGCATCATCTAACTCCTCATGAACAATGAACTTTGTCCGTGGAGGAGCTACAGCTGCTAGGAGCAACCCTACAGCATTAGAGAGAGGCCATCTGTGCCTAGCACGAGACTGGAAACTTCTGGCGGACATTGGCAGGGAGCTGGTGTTCCCTCCAGACGTAGCCACCACTCTAAAACCTGACTTCATGCTCTGTTCCCCTTCTCTGATGAAGGTTTAGACCATTGAGCTCACCGTACCCTGGGAGGACTCTATGGACAAGGCATATGAGCGACACATCTGCGCTATGCAGAAATAGCTGCTGAAGAACAACTGGCTGGAACACAGAAGTCCGCCTAGTGGAGGTCGGATGAAGGAGGTTTGTGGTAACATGTACCACCAAGCTGCTAGCGGACTTGGGAATTGGGGGCCAGAGCCAACGTGCAGCCATCAATATTGCATCAGAAGCAGCAGAGAGGAGCACCCAGTGGCTTTGGCTGAAAAGGACTAACCCCTTTTGGGCCCCAGGCTAGGCCATACATCCCCCAAGACGTTTGCCACAAGTTAGCTGACCCATTGGCCATGGGACGCAAGATTGGACAAGATCTGCCTGTAGTTGGCCGCCTCTGGTGAAGGTGTATAATGATAAAGGCCGAAACACCCAATGAGCCGGAAGAAAACTACTGGTGATCTGTCCCAAATTTGACCTAACAACTTAATATCCACTATCCACCATCAAGTCCGTAAGTTTTTTTGCATGTGCTCGCACAGAAATTAACATCTCATCCTGTGTTTTTTTAAGCAATGTTGCTGTACTACTGACGAGTACTCCATTTTTTTTTCAAGACCTCTATCATTCTACATTCTATTTAATTGTGTTAACAAAGCCATTTCCCCTACATATACAACCACTTTTTAGCTCTCAGGTATGCTTCTCCATATCCTCCCCCGCATCCGCTTTCACACCATTGCTCCGGCCCCCTTTGGGCTCTGTAAATGTGGCACTGCAGCTTGCTCCCGCTACGTCATACGTTTTAATGATACAGCTTGCTGTTTGACACCAATCTCAGAGAGGAAGTGAGAAGAACCCTCTGCGGTCAGGAACATGTTGCCTCTGCAGTGTGTGGAGCAGTTTGGAGAAGAAAAGAGACTTTGACGGGTCCTCGTAGGTAATCATGGTCTGCCTATGAATCATTCCAGGAATTTGAAGGCTATGCTACCTAGAAAATATGTTTTATTATAATGTTTACAAACCAGACGTCCTTTACCACATGTGCTCCTCATATTTTCTTCTGGCTTTTTTTATTTTCTTTCTTCTTATAATGTTCTTTATATTTGATGTTTATTTTTTCTACAACTTCTACTGGCATTTTAATATTATGAAATGCTCTTGGAAGCCAGATCAAACATTTTAGGACACCATTGCATTGGTTTTGGAAGAGCTTCTGCATCTCTATTGTAAACCTTTGTACCATTCCAGGAGGGATGAGATTAAGTCATTTGAATTTCTTGTAATTGCTCAAATTCATTTGTTCTTCTGTGTTCTTATGAAATGCCTGAGATTACATATTAAACCCTTGGGGTGAAATATGAGTTATTCATGAAGAGAAAAGCTGCACTTGACACCTGGTATTTAAATCAGCTTTGCATCAGATAGAGTATAAATACTACATGTTAGAAAGCTCTTCATATTTACGTGTTTACCTCCTCCACGATCCTACCTCGGGTATACACGGTTAATCAAAGATTTTGCACACTAATACAAATAAGAATATATTAAATGTATTTAACAGAATTTCCTTTTATACTTAATCCATAGTGGGGCAGATCTACACAGGTCCTAGTTTGCAAGTTTGCCTTAACAATCTGTGACTTTTTCATGAGAGATGTAAGTATTATCTTGTTAAGCTTGTTAAGATTGCTATTTAAAGAAAAACATCTGTTTTTTTGTTGTTTTTTTTACTGTTTAGGGTGTGTGTAACCCTGTAACATCCCTTGTTGTAAAATTACAACGTTACCTTTAACCATCCTAAAAAACAATCTGTTATATTTTATCTGATTTTTTTACCACATTTACATAGTCATTGGGTCCTATTGTTCAGTCCCACAATGCTATTGGATCTTACATTTGTTTATAAGTCACGCCTTCTGGCCATGAACTCACACAACCACTCAAGGTTTCCTTCGAACAACAACCAATTGCTTCATTGGACTGGATTCATCAGATTCAAGTAAGTAATATGTCTTTTATATATTTTTTGGTTGTTATTACAATGTCTAGAGCATGTACATATGTAGTTATTGTGGAATAGATGCATCAAATTTTATTTAGAGCTTGTTATATAATTGTTGCAATTATACAACACTGGGTGAATGTGGTAGTCAAAATAGCTGGCTTGTTGCAGTGGGCACAAACAGGTTGTATTGCCTCCACTACACCACTGCCTGAAAGAGAGTATTTTCTTTATACATGGATAGTATACATTCTACCCTTCTGTTGTGTTATGGTCAAATTTGACTGATTTAAAAGTTTTATTTCTAATAAATGTAGTTAATTTGATCAGCCTGACCTAAAATTCCATGACTTTGTCCACAAAGAGGATATCAGAAGTCAATTCAACTCTGGGGAAAGGAATGTTGCTGAATGTGTGGTGTGGATGTAAGTGGGGGTATGCATGTTTTCCTTTTAGTATGATAATTAGAACCATTAACCCATTTACATTCACATTCAGGGGTTTAGCAGACGCTTTTGTCCAAAGCGACTTACCAGGCATTTCTACCCTGAGCATCTAGTCACACATGTTAATTAATTTATATTTTATTTTCAGAATGCAACCTGCAAGGAGAGAGCCACGATACAGTGTGCGGGATGTCATTGAAATGGTCCAAAATGGAGATAGTGAGGTGGAAATGGAAAGCAGTGACACAGATGAAAGCGGTGAAGACTCTGATGAAGATGTCTTCAAAGAAGTGGACAAAGAAAACCAACCACCCATGGACTGTCCAGCTGATAATTACGTGGACATCGAGCCAAAAACAATAAACACACCATGTCCCGTGACAGGTATCGCTGGCTGAAAAAAGACTTCATCAGTCCCAACACTGATTTTTCTGGTCTGGGTATCACAGCAGATGACATTTCTCTCCACACACCATTGGAATACTTCCAGAAGTTTGTGTCCGAAGACATGGTTGAAGCTCTGACACAAAACACGAATGAGTACAGCTTTCAGGAGCGTGGAACATCTGTAAACACCACTGCAAAGGAAATCGAAGAAATGCTTGGCATGTACCTGAAGATGGGCCTGGTACAAATGGCTGGAACCCGTATGTATTGGGAGACAGAGACGCGGTACTCCCCTGTTGCTGATGTGATGCCACGCAACAGATTCCAATCCCTGTTGACGTCATTACATTTTGTAAACAACATGACAGTATCTGAGACGGCAAAGAAAGACAAACTATGGAAACTCAGACTGTGGCTTGATTCATTCAGAGAGAAATGCCTACAGGTGGTACCAGAAGAGCACAACTCTGTGGATGAGATGATGATTCCTTTCAAGGGGAAATTCAGCAGCATCAAGCAATATATGCGAGGCATATGGGGATTCAAAGTGTGGGTGAGAACTGGAATCTCTGGCATGATGTGTGACTTTGATGTCTACCAAGGCAGTGTCAACGGAATACGAGCCAAATCTGAACTTGGATTGTCAGGCGAGGTTGTAATGAAACTTGCTCCCACACTTCCAGAAGGTCAGAACTACAAACTGTATGCAGACAACTACTTCACCTGTGTTCCATTATTAGTGAAGCTCCTTGATCGGGGAATTCATTATGTGGGAACAGCCAGGCAGGTGCGCCTACCCAACTGTAACCTTGAAGACGAGAAGAGCTTGAAGAAAAAGGGGAGAGGAAGCTATGACGTCAGAGTGGAGGGGAATCACAACATCTGTGCTGTCAAATGGTATGACAGCAGGGCCGTCACACTTGTGTCATCCTTTGCTGGACCTGAACCTGTGCAGAAGATTCAACGCTGGGAAAAAGCCAACAGAACCTACGTTGAAGTTGAGAGGCCTTACATTGTTGGTGCCTACAACAAGTACATGGGAGGTGTGGATTTGTTGGACTCATTTACAGCCAAATATAAGTTCCCCATCAAATCCCGTCGCTGGTACATGTACATCTTCTGGCACACCATCATCCTCGCTGTGGTAAATGCCTGGCTGCTCTACAAGCGGGACTGTAAAGCGCTCAAGATGTCTAGCAAAGAGACAATGAACAGGAGACAATTTCAGGCACAGCTAGCATCCTCTCTCATCCTGGTAAACGCAACACTTCAAACTCCAAAGAGAGGACGGCCATCTTCAGGCAAAGGAAGCCCTCTGAATGCTCAGAAGAGGCCATCCAAGAGATGTGCGCACCTCCCATTGGATGTACGCAACGATCTAGTTGCCCATTTCCCAAGGAAGACAGGGAGAGGACGCTGCAGACACTGCAATAAAGGACAATGCAGAAAGTGTGATGTTCGCCTTTGCTTTACAGACGACAGGGACTGTTTTTGGGACTTTCACCACCAATGAAAGTCTTCATGACCAATGTCATAAAAAGAAAAAAAGAGGGGGGAAAACGTTTTTAAAGAGATTTATCTTGTTTAATATTTTTGTTATATTTTTTATTGTTTTTAATAAATGACTTCATAAAAATAAGACTAATGTGTGATTATTATTAATGTTATACTGTTAGGGGGCTATGGAAGCAATCAACTCTGCAAATGAACCCTTAGCCTAGTTGTTCTGAATTGTTCAGACAACAGAAATTCTGCTCCCAACTAAGCCCAATGTTGCAATATTACAACATTTCTCTAAAAACGTACATAAACATTTTTTTTTAAAAACTCTTTAATTTCTGCATCAAAGGCCTCCTAAAACAACATCTGAAAGGTCAATTTTTTTTTTTTTAGGTTTTTCTATATTTGGGTCTTACAAGTAAGTAAGATAAGTAAGATTAAACCGTAACAGAATGTGTGTCAGCTAAAGGTTTTTTTTTTTTTTAATGAGCCAACCAAAAACATATGTTCGTCATATTGCTTCTGATGACAATTTTTTTTTACATCAAGAGCAACAAACTAATTTATGCTACTAGCATTTACAATATATAACATGAGTTCATCTTGACTCTAAATTAACTTAATATCAAATATATTTCTTCATCATATTCAATTAAATCATTAACCAGCAGTGGTGGGCTGTCAGGGCCAGCAAGGCCTTCTCTGCTGGCCTAAACACTATCAGTGTTTTAATATTTTTTTCCATGAATATGTATTAAATTATTACCAATAGTCTTTCTCTTCATTTCATAGCTTTTCTCTTGGTTGTGCTGCTTTCACTAGTGTATGCTTATGTTAGAGCTTTTATCCAATCATATTTCAGCCACCATTTGTTGCCAGGGTCAAAATTCTCCCTTGAGGCCTACAGAATCGATAGTGCTGGCGTCTGTATTTAAAGTAAGTGGCGATGACGCTGTTGCTTTAACCAATCAGATTTCGAGTAGGCAACACCAAGGCCATAATCACATATATTTGACAAAGACATGTATGTATGTGTATTGAGTTTAGAGTTTTTTTTCAGTTGAAGGAAACAGTTTCTATTCAGTTTTCTGCAGTGTTGAACTAGAAACATGTCTTTGTCAAATACAACACCCAGATTTCTAGGGCTCAGTTTGACAGACTGACCTAAGTCACCAAAGTACTGACTCAAACCTTGAACCCTATCATCAGGAGCAATAACCAAAGTTTCAGTTTTGTCCACATTGTGTTTTAATTAGCCATTGTTTTATTTATAGCAAACAATTGACTAAGCTGTTCAGCCTCTGGGGCTCAGTTGGATCAAAAGAGCAGTAGAACTGGATGTCATCAGCAAAGATGTGATAAGAAACATCAGGAAATCTCTGAATGATTACTTACTTAATTACACAGGGGAATTAAATACAGCAAAAATAATAAAGGACCCAAAACAGAACCTTGAGGGACTCCACACAACAGATCCGCTGATTCAGACCTGGTTTAATTGGCAGATACACTGAAATTAAGCCCAGAAAGGTATGACGAGAACCACTAGCAGTCCCACTTCATCCCTCAGTCTTCTCAGCGGTATTTAGTGATTAATTGTGTCAAAGGCTGAAGACAGATCCAAGAGAACCAGAACAGTGTATTTACCCGAGTCAGCCGACATCATGATGTCACTGGACACTTTCATTAAGGCTGTCTCCGTAGAGTGATGTTTGCAGAAACCAGACTGAAACTTCTCATTGATGTCACTCTGATCAAGGAACAACGATAGCTTCTCAGACACCACCTTCTCAAGATCTTGGAAGAATGTAAGCTTAGAAATAGGCCTGAAATTACTGAGGTCAGTCGGGTCTAAGCCTGGCTTTTTGGGTAAAGGCTCCACAATGGCATGCTTAAATGCATTGGGAAAACGCCCCGTGGAAAAAAGGGAGAGGTTTACCATTTACCCAGGGGCAAATTACATCGAACATTTTAATAAAGAGCCTACACCGAAGGACGTCGGACAAGCAAGCGGAGGGTTTCAACTTTGGGCCATGTGGGTAGCTCTGGAGTAAACACAGAATTAAAAACGGAAATGAAAGCATCTGTCCACCACTTCTGCGCAGGTAAGGCTCCAGGATCTCCGTTGACGCGCTGTCACACACATCACAGAGAGGAATGTAACGCAGACATCGAGCATGTCCGATGACGTCAAAGTCCAGTCGAGCTGCAGCGTGTTTTCTCTTTCCTTGAACACCAGAACTGGAAACCTTTCTCGATTTCTTGGAAATTGCACGGTATCCGAAAGAGCAGCAGATATTCCGGAGAGTCCATGTCAATGACAAACGAAGGAGGACAAACGCTCGATCATAACTGTCCTGTTATGGTAAAAGTCCTCCAATGTCTTTTTAGATGCTAAATGAAGAGTCACGATCATAGATCCATAAGACTTAAGACATATATTTTAAAAGATGAGAATAATAGTAGCATAAATAGTTTTAAAAAAAACTTTTTGATCACTCAATAGCAGGAGCTGACTTCAGGCGATGCCAATCACAAAAGCGCTGACCTCAGAAAAAGCATTCGATACCATCAATGGTAAGCCAAATTGCTCACATGAGATCTTTAAACAGAGTTCTATGGGTAACTATTGGAGTTAAGCAAGGCTTTGTTTTGGCTCCGGTGCCCTTTAATATCCTCTTCTCAACTATCACCTGTCTGTTCTACCTTGCCTTGTCCACATAGAATATCAACTTTTAAAAATCAGATCTCTGAACTTCAGGATGCTGATGATTGCTTCATCTTAGCTCACAGACTACATCCAGCCCGTCCTCAAAACAATATTGTTTATAATATACAATTTAGATTTTGCCATTCATCAAAGTTTTAGTAGCAAATACTCAGATCTTAGTGTTTGGCGTCCTACATGGGGAGTACGTTTTTCCGTAGCGGAGACCTTTAAGTGAAAATCTCCACGCTCCATGACTTAGACCCAGTATCTGCAGAAAAATTACCTTTTATTCAAAAACATGTTAAGGCCTTTTAATCCCTCCTTGGATTCTTCATAAACCTTTCCAAAACTACCATTATAATTTTCACATTCTCTCAGAGTGTATAGTCTTGAAAAACCTACATTATTTCAACAAAATCAGATTCATAATGATAACTCATTGTGAGAGTGCCCAAGGTGCATGAGGTGAATCCATTATTTCAAATTAATAAAGAAAATCCCCAAAAAACTTCAACATGAAGAAACACTATCTTATAATAGCGAAAGTAATCAGGAATCAACATCAAAAAAACAATTGAATATCCAGATGTTTAGATATTGTTTCTTATGTGATGAGTGGGTGCTCCTTTCCATGGTTTTGGTGAGCTGAAGCACAGATGGCCTATTTTATTCCACAACTTCTGCCCACACTGCAGGTATTATCTGCAGTGAATTTAAACACACATTTCTCAACTGGTGGTGAGCCAATGATGTTTTTTGTTTTTCTTAAACTTTGCTTCAAGCAAAAAGAAATAATGCCTTTCCCTAATATGGTTGTTACAATAACCTCCTAATCAATATGTCTTTGGGACTTCTGTTGCCCAGAGGGAACGATGTATTGATCAAATTATGAAGTGGTTAGCTCAACATCATACTCATCGTCGTTTAAATAATCATTGTCATCATCATCATCATCATCATCATCATCATTATCATCGCGTTGACATCTAGACTACAACAGGGCCAGAGTAACAGTAAATCTCATGTGTACAAATTTTGGGATAAGTAAATATTCAAATGAACATTCTTAGAATGCTGCAAACGATCGAACACTCACCAGTTCGGTGATCTGGATCCTGAAGAATCAAAATTCTTTAAATACCTGGCAGCGGGACAAGCGGAAGTCGGATCAACTAGTGATTAAAAATCTGTTATTGGAGCGAAGATTTCAAACCAATTCTTTCTCACCTGCTGCACAGACGAACGACGCATACCACTAAACACGGAAGCGACAGGGAGCTAATATGCGGTCTTGTTTGGGTATAACTTGTCAAGTGAGCAGCGACGCTGCATTAGCCTAGGCAACGTGATGCCAACATGAGGAATGCACCGGGGTTACACTCACCACCACGGATATCTCTGCTGCCCACCTCTCCTATCTTCACGACCGGAGTGGATCAAGTCAGAGTGCAGCTGAGGAGGACTAAAGCCAGCAAAGCTGCATTCCTGGCATCAGCCCCAGACTACTTAGGGACTGTGCAGACCAGCTATGCCAGGTGGTTTGCTACATCTTTAACCTAAGTCTGAGTCTAGAAAGAGTTCCCACCCTGAGGAAAATGTCTTGTGTGGTCCCTGTCCCCAAGACATCACGCCCCAAGGAATCCAACCACTTAAGACCTGTGGCCCTGATATCACACCTTATGAAGGCACTGGAGAGGATAATCCTTAAACATCTCCGCCTTCTTGGTGAGCCCAAACATGGACCATCCACAGTTCGTATACCAGCCTGGCATTGGGGTGGATAATAATCACTTACTTGCTGCAGAGATCCCTGTCTTTCCTGAAGGGCACTGGAAACAGCGTGAAGATCACTTTTTTTTCGAATTCTTCAGTGCCCTTAATACCATCCAACCATCGCTGCTCAGGGTGAAAATGGAGACAAGGTGTCAGCGATTGCATGGATCACCAACTACCTCACAGACAGACCCCAGTTTGTGAGGCCACAGGACTGTGTCCGACATGGTGGTCTGCAGTACGGGTGCCCCCCAAGGCACTGTGCTCTCACCCTTCATCCTGTATACTTCTGACTTCACCTACTCCAGAGAGAGATACCACATCCAAAAGTTATCCGATGACACTGCCATTGTTGGGTGTGTGTCAGGGGAGGAAGACTTGGAATGCAGGTGTGCTATTATAAACTTCATCAGTTAGTGTGAGAAGAATCACCTCCTTGTCAACGCCAGCAAAACGAGGGAAAGGATAGTTACCTACGGTAAGAAACCATCAAACATTGCACGGGTGAACATCCAGGGACTGGACATAGAGAGAGACAATTTACCTGTACCAAGTACCTAGGTGCTTACCTAAACAATAACCTGGACTAGTCTGACAACACTGACTTGCTTTATAAGAAGGGTAAGAGTCGTCTTTATCTTGCGGAGCGTGCAGTCTTTTGGGGTGTGCAGGCCACTGCTCAGGACCTTCTATGACACCACGGTTGCAACGGTGGTCCTGTTTGCAGTGTGTTGGGGTGGGAGATGTTCCGTGTGGGACAAAAACAGACTAAACCGGATAATTTAAAAAGCCAGCTCGGTCTGTGGCTGTCCCCATAACTCTCTAGAGGCCATCCTGGAGAGGAGGGTTCTGGCCAAACTATCAGCCATTATGAACAACACACCCTCTACACAAGACTGTTGGGGCCTTAAAAAGCTCCTTCAGTCAGAGACTCATGCACCCTAAGTGCGGGACTGAGCCACTCCCTATGTCCTTTGTCCAATCTGTTCGTCTGTACAACAATAGTGTAAAAAAAAATAAAACAAAATGGTGTTGTACTGTTAGTGTTGTATAGGCTGTTGTGGTTTGCATTTCTTCTATGGACAGTTTTTTATTTATAATATTGTAATTAATTTATATAGTTGTTATTGTATTATTCTCTTAATCTGTGCATGTAAATTGAGCTGCTGTGACCATGTCCTCTCCTTTATTGTGTGATTAATAAAGTAATCTTATTTTACCATCGTGTGCAGTGTTACGGCAAAATCGTTTTTAGTGGAGTAGGGTTACATGTGTGGTTACAATATGCAGGGCAAGCCGTTTCAAGATTTTAGGGGAAATTATGATGGTGACTGATTTAAGGCACATTGGTGTAGCGGCTTGAGTTGGTTAGAGGTTAAACATTCTGGTGAAGATACCAGGGAACTTCCCATGCCTGACAGCTTTAATCAAGTACACCTTGCTTGCCGTTGCATGCCATGCCAGATTAGTGCTCCTGTGGGGGTGTTGGTCCCCTTGGAGATTGTATGGCTCTGGATCCTCTTCCGAAACTGCTGTAGGTTAAAAACTGGTCATTCTTAGTCTTCTTCTCGGTAGCTCCAGTGCCTCTTTTGAGGTTGTCACTGGCACTCTAATACAGTTCTAGGTCCCTTGATCTGATGGTGGTCTTCCAGGTACTAATGAGGCGCGAATGACTTTTTATGCGATTCATAACAGAACAGTTTGTAAAAAATGTGTGCTCATCTACTGTATATTCCTTCCCTCAAGTACTGACCTGTCAGGATTATTGGTATATGATTGAATGACAGTTGGGGCATGTAAACTGATGTAATTTGCAAAACTCAGGGCTGTAGATCGCTGATAGTTCTTCTTTAGTTGAACCTGAAAGGTCGGTGGAAGAGTCTTATTTGCTGGTCACTTTTGTTTTATTGGAAAAAAAATGTGTAGTACTCATAGCTGTTTTTCTAGAGACCACTGGTTTGTGAAGCTGAGTAGTATCAGTTATTCAGCCAAAGCTGTCAATGGTCAAGCTCTGTCCCATGCATATGGTCCTTGGTTTACATGAGGTTATCCAGAGAATGGTAGCATAAAAAAACATGGTTTCTGACCAAACAAGAACAATTGTAAGCAATTAAAAAACAATAATACCAAGCTAAATGCTGCGTCATTTTTAAGGTTTAAACTTTCTAACACAATTGCTTTTTTAAAACATGTAACATATGTAAAAGTCAGAAAATTGTAATCTAGTTGATTTAAATGATAGCATGGAATGAAAGTGCCTGATATATGTGTCCCTGCATTAACTAGCCATTATTTATTTTGTATATTAAAGTTCTATATAGTTCTGTATAATATAATATTTCACACTTTTCTTTTTCTTCCTCTGTGTCCTCATCTATCCTTCCCACATCCAACCTATGTTTTTATCTCTATTCTTTGCACAGCCATTGTGTCCTCTGGCAGTCTTAGCAGCTCATTGTTGTGTAGAGGATGTTCTCTCAAGAGAGCCATAGCCTGGTTTGTGTGGAATACCTCAGTTAGAGGCAGTTTTACTTTGTCAGTTTCGATGGTTGATAAGACGCAGCATGTTCAATAGAGACACAAAGAATCAAATGTGAGATTTGCGATTAAAAAAATACATCAAACAGCTCTGTGCATTGTTCTTAAGGGCATAGTTGAAAAACAAATAGTTTTCCCAGTCCAAGAACTTCATATAATACTTGCAACCCCTTGCAACTAGAATAACTGTTTCCATCTTTCCTTCTTTAGGACGATCCTGCGTGTCTTGCTTTTTAATACATATCGTATGTCCTCATTTCTGTATCTCATGAGTTTTGTCGAGGAAAGACATATAGATTTTTCGCTTTCAAGCAGATACAAAAATCACTACTTTTTTCAACATAACATTATATAAAGATTCTTGCTAATTTGGGACAATGGTCATGCATTATCCATCCATCCAAGTGTTTCTGTTCACATGTGTGTTTGTCTGATCTGAATCCCCTAATTACTACCAAACTCTTCAATTGTTTAAAAAAAAATATCATGTAATGTATCACTGGTTTTAGTTGTAAGGGCGACTTGATTATGATGATTTAAAAACTAAAAGAGAAGTTTCCAGAAATGCAGCTCCTTTCGGCAATTGTAAACCACATAATCCACATGAACATATTACCTTCTCTCCTAACCCTCTCTCATTAGTGGTTTTTGGATTATTTGTTTTTCAAATTTTTCTTTTTATTACTGGGCAACAGCAGGTACTTCAGCTAGTCAGCTCTAAAAATGAAAATACTGCATAATATGGTTTTGTTCATTCCACATTTATTAAGGAATACAATGTTTTTGTCGAGTCGCTGCAAAAACTAAAAATAATACTAGTATCTCTCACTGACAATAACTTAATTATTTAACATTTTTAGACAAAGATGATGTATTTTGAAAAATCTCATTTTCAGATACTGAAATTGATAATTAAAATTACTAGAGGTAATTGTAGACACACCTGCAACTCAGTGCGTCTTTGTGCAATAGCTTAGGAAAGATACGTTTGTGGGCCGCACACTTCTTAGATTGTTTAGGCAATTACTATTTTGATGTATTCTTCATGCTTGACCCTTTGGGCCTGGAGTTTGTCATAGGGTGCCTTTTTGACAAGCTTGTGTAACGACATGCATATTCACAGTAATAAAGTACAATATCATCATTGTTGTCCATTTGCAAATTTAGAAGCGATGTGATGTCATATGTTGACTTTTTTGAGATTGAGTTTTACTGGGGTACATAAAGACAAACAGCACTGACACTTAATCTTCAGAAACAATGAAGATAACAAAACACCAAATGCTGTAAAATGTTTTTTTGCTTTTATCAAACTGTTTGCAATAATTTTAATAATAATTTATTTCTTATTACCTACTTTAATTGTATAGTGAATGAATTACAACTTACTAAATGTGTGATTTATATAGTGATTTATTGTAAAATGGCTTTAGAATTGGAATACATTAGAATCAATGGGTTGGCTGGATTTCACATTATAATGCTATGATACTTACAGGTCTACTAGTGTCATCAGGGTCCTATTGTTGTCCTATATGTTGTAAGTCTCAAGAGACAGTTTTCTAGCTCATATACCTACTGCAAAGCACAATTTAAAAGATATAATTCAAGGACACTATTTGTTAATTTAGAACTATATTATGTATCTGAAAATAATTAAGTGGGTTGAAATTAGTTAATTTCTTCCTGCAAATTTTATCTATAACTTGACAGCAAGTTTGGTCATGATATAAAATTAGCCAAGTACAGAGACACACATAGATTGTCATATCTATCTCATAGCATCGCAGTGCTCGGCTTACAAGGTACAGCTTTGTTTCCACAAGATTTTGCGAGCAGTGCTTAGCATCTTCTTGTTTTTGTGTCCATGCACTTGAGAGTTGTGAATCAATGAGGCTTCCCTTGTGTTCACTAACTGTCATGAAATGATAATGAGATTTTCTGTTTCGGTGCAGGTGAAAACTGGAAATTGCATTCTTACAATTATAAAATCCCTTTGACGAAAAAGCATGGTCTGCCTCGTTGGACAATGAGCCTTTCTTTAAAGTGTGTGTTTTTTACATGGTGAAATATAAAGTTAATTTACAGCCTGTCCTTCAGCTTCTCCTTCTCCACTTTCTCTGGGTCTTTGATGGAACAGGTATTGCCTGGGCTAAAAAATAAGTTTCATTTTTCAGAATACTGTAATTACAGTGAATATGTTTAATTATAAAACAGATGTATAAATATTACAAATAAATATTATAATATTCAAACATCCATAATCCCAGGTCTTGTCATTTCGATACAAATGTTCTCTTTTTTTTTTTTTTACATAACTCTCTTACGCACAATTAACTTAAAGTGTCTATATTTGGCTTCAATATTTGTTGAGCCTACAATACTATTGATCAAAGAAACTTTTACTTTTATTCCTTACAAAGTTCCTTATGTCTTAAGTTCAACTTCAATTGTGTTTTACTTAAATTGTTTGGTAATTGGATGACATGAATGGCTGTCAAAGCGCTTTGTGACCCTGGTCTAGAAAGGCGCTATATAAATAGAGATTATTATTATTATTATTATTACATTTGTAACCTCTAACAATTAAATATATATACATCTCAATCTTACCCTACCCCCTCTGATATTTATGCAACATGATTGTGTGAGGTGTAGATGTGTATGTGTGTACATTTAATGAACAGTAACGTCTTTCTGTTTAATTTTAACTAAAGGAAAATGGTGAGAAAAATTAACAGAATATAGAACAGAAAAGACTTGATTGTTCACAAAACATTAGAAAAGAAAACAAAGAGTGTGTAACGTATCCAAACCCACTCAGTAGGGATTTCACAAAGAAAAAGCTCAGGGATAAAAAATGAGAGAACAATAGAAAGGTCAACTTTATCAGCGAGAACAATCCTCTCAACTCTAATTTAACTTGCACTGCAGTATGATCGGGACATAAAAACGGTTCCAGAGAGGGTTGTTCTAATTTATTTGACTGTAGAAATAATGCCAAATGTAACCACAACAATGTTTTTTGTGCAATTAGTTAAGCTGGCACGATTGTCCTGATTCTTTCCAAGTCTTGTCCTACTCTTTTTCCCCTAAAAATCTGAAATATGGGAATTTGTAGCACTGTGGTTCCTCCTCTGTGCTTGTAAGTCACATCAAAATTAAGGTAGTTATTTTTCTGCATTTCTTAAAGCACACCTGACCTAAATTTTGAGGAGAAATTCAAGCTGAGTAGTGCTGAGATTGAAACTTGCTCTCGATGTATATTAGTGAGTGTCCCTGTGAAGCCAATCAGGCGTGATCAAAACATTGTACCTTTCAGCTTTTTTCATCTGTATCAACTTTCAATAAGAAGCATTGATGAAGGATTGGTCACCAGACGCTTACTTCAGTGGGAAAAGTGTCTTGATTTAACTGCCCATTCCACAGTTAACACCCTATGACAGGATGTCAAACTCAATCATACACGGGGTCAAAAAATGTGAGCAGTCTTGAGTCGCTGGCCAAAACTGTGACCAAACTGTCTTTGACAGATGTACATTGGAAACTACATGCGATATGGTCTATATGAGAGGCTCAATTATTTGCCAAAACCCTTCCATCATTTCCAGTGTTTTTGGATGGCTTTGTGTTGTTTATTAGCTTTGTTTAAACACTGGAATCTTTATAGGTCACAATATAAACATGAGCATTTATCTATGAAATCTTGGCCAAATTTAGCCTGTCGGCTGTTGGCCATGCCCTTTGTTTTGTTAAAAAGACTAACTAATAACGAAAATTATGAAATATTTCCCTTCATTTTTTACGTGGTCTCAAAACTAATATTACTTTACTGAAATGAAAAAGCTGAGGGATGATTCACCAGCATGTCTACTCAATCATCACATCGGTGTTTCAGTGTTTCACAGAAGCAAAATGAATCAGCAATAAACAGCATTACCTGCAGCTCACTAATGAGTACCTATGATCCTTCATTCTTTCCACACATATTCCACAAGGGCTGGAAGAGTGATGTGGGTTGTGCCTAAAGTTTTCTGCTTGCCGTTATTGCTTTTGCTGCTGAAGACAATGCTATTATCTCCAGCTGCAGGCCTCAGAGACACAACTTGTAAATAATAAACCAGGCTGGGCAGAAGCCTGTGAGGCCCTGGCTAATCCTGGTTTTATTCTACTCTTATTGTTGCTATTTGCTCATTATTTCTCATCTCCTCTGGCTGAAGACGGCCAGTTAAATTATTTTCACTCCACTGTTTTCCTGTGCCACAAAGGCCAAATTAGCATTAAGGACAAGCACGAATTTCAAACTCTTTTTTTATTTTATTTCTTTTGAGCCTTCCTTCCCTCATTCTTGAGATCTCAAGTGCCCACTAGGCAAAATAAACTGTCACAATGGGTGTTGGCAGATGATGTACTTCCTATAGAGAATATGGAGTAATGTTCTCATAATGTTTTAATTTGCAAATCCACCCATAAAGGAGAATATTGTTTTCATATCCAGGTTCAGGCTTCACTGGAATTTAGTTGTGGTTGCTTTGGGAACCAAAAAGTACCATAGAACGGTAAAACGCTGTTTTATTCTTCTATAAACTTTTTGAAAGATGGAGAGATTGGAAACGAAACATGCAGAACTGACTGATAAATTATAGCTAATAATACAAGCTAGCTAATGAGACCACACACCAAAATAAAATAGTGCCACTATTACCAAAGAAAATAACAACATTTTGTAGTAAAGGGCCGCTTGTGTGTTTTAGGTAGATACAAGGACAAATTGAAATATGCCTCTGGATAATGATATCCAAATAGGCTACTAATGACAATATAAAATAAACTTGCACAACAGGCTTGCTTTTTCTATCCCGTGATAAAAGCCTCTTATTTAATAACCTCAGATGGAGGGGATGGTGAAAAGCTCCAATGCTGTGGTGCTGGCAGCATAAATGGGATGTGGAGGGCAGGTTGTAGGCTTTATGGGATGATCACTCTTCTTCGCTTGAGTTTCGATGATGGACCCACAACACCCCCAGATCCCATCTGAAACGCCCCCCCTCTCTTGGTCTGGCTAGGGTTTGTAGAAGGCCAGATTGTACCTTCACCTCTTCACCCATAGCCAAGAGCTTGCTTCTTCTGCTGCTCCAGAGAGGGCTTTGAAGGTTTGGCTTTGATCTCCTTCATTAGCCTGATGGTTGATTTAACTATGAAAGCCTCGGCCTTAAACTTCCACTGGGCATGCTTTGCAACCGTCCATGTTGCTCATCATCAGCTTCCAGCTGTCTACTCAAGGCTCTTGAGTGTAAATGCCTCTTTGGCTGCAGCCTTCCAGCCATTGGTAAGCTCAATGATGTACAAGGCGTGGAGTGAGGATGACCTGAGCACAAGGCCTGGTCTGAGGGTTGTGGTAATCTCAAACATCTCAGTAGATGTTTGGTAGATGCAACGAAATTTCTTATCTCATCCATGTAAGCATGAATAGTAGGTAGACTCTGTTCAGAAAGTAGGTGTTCACCTACTACAATCCACTTGAAAACTGAAATAATCACTTACATTGCCAACATAAGGCTGCTGGGCAGATGGTACATCCACATTTTTCCAAAAGATTGATAGATGTTTGGTATTCTGTTGTGAATAGACAAACCTTGTTAACTAGAAGAAAAAAGGTTGGTGATGTTTGTCGTGTTTAGTTGTTTTCTGCGGTACATACACATCAGAATCGATTCATTATATATATATATATATATAAAAAAAGTTTAGCTCCATTAACCACAAATGAAGCAAGGGGTATGAGCTCATTTTTTTGTATGAATGATAAGTTGTTTTATCCTGATAATTGTTGTTTCTGTTGAAGCTTGTGTGTCATTAACAGGCATTTTATGTGGACAATGCAGTTTATTTATTGACCCTTTATATGGAATACTAGAATCTTTCTGAGTTTCTCCACAGCTTTCCATCATACTGTGATTTAGAAATTATCTTTCGGGAGAAGATATATATATATAATCCCAGCAGTGACAGAACAAATGTTTATAGAAGATTAACCTGCCATTAATTGGTTAAATATGTCCCATTTAGTACATTTAAAGCATAAACATCTATTTTGAAAACATATATGAATATGGGTCTCTAACTCTAAAAGGGAAAATACCTTTAACAATACAACAATTGTATGTTTAATTTGTCCACAATCTTTTAAGACTGCAAAACTAATATAACAATGAGAGTTCTCGCACAAAAATGTGTCATATCAAATTAAACATCTGTTACATTTATTACAGTTTTTTTTATCCTTTCTGCAGTTTTCTCTTAGAATTGATTTGACATTCTACCCGTTGGTAATTCTATCTGGTGTTTTATTAATTATAAGTAAAATAACCATAGATGAACATAGTTTGTTTTGAAATAGCTATTTATATGAAATTGAGAATCTTTTTCAGTTTTTTAACATTTTTATTAAAGATTTCCATTAGTACACCACTTTGAAAACATTTGAATACATTAATTGTAATGAATGCAACATTCAGCAAAATTGGAAAGGGAAATTCTGGAACATTAATGGTTCCAACATGTTATGTCACTTTTTCTCAAGATGATTGAAATTAGCAAATCAAGCAAATTACAATAGCAAGTGCGGCGTGGTAAACTTTCCTTCTGAGGCAGAGAGGGGGAAGGGAGTAGCAGTCTAGACCAGGGGTCGGCAACCCGCGGCTCCGGAGCCGCATGCAGCTCTTTAAGCCCTCTGAGGCATTAGACAACATTAGAACATTAGTTCAGTACGATCATCAGAACTCTGACTCCTCGCTCCCCCCTCCCTCATCTGTCTCATTCTTAAAGGAACAGTAACAATGCAAAACAATGCACACAAAAAGTGTTTAAGTATTTTACTTCAGTTTACAAATTTTTGCAGACCTAAAAAAAAAAAAAAAGATCTGGTAAACTATAATGTCTTTCATCTTACATAGAAAATATTTAACTTTTTTTTTTAGCAAATCAGCCAGTGACAAACGTGTACATTATTATAAATTAGGCTCAGTTAAACAACTGCAGTAGATGTACAGTCCAAAGCATTGTTATGATTATTATCAATGCTTAAAGTGATTTGTCCAAAAAGACACTTAAAAACATCCAAATGCTTCTATACTGCTCTTCTGTACCGTCCCTCTTGTATTGAAGCCTGTCTAAGGCTGTCCTCAGGAGGTTGTGAGGGACTGAGCCAAAGGCATCTGAAAGATCCAGGAACACAACATGGAGATATTTCCCCTCCTTTTTGGTAACCTGAATCTGATGCCTGATGACACTGGCGTGTTCCACACATCCTGAAAAGCCTGAAATGCCTGCTTTTCTGAATTGACGTGTCAATCATGTTGTTTCAGGTATCCTGCCAGCCTAAGAGCGACCATGCTGAAGAAGATTTTTCCCTTGACATTTAGAAGGCTGATCTGGCGCATCTCGCTAATTTCTGAGGAATTTCCTTTTCCTTTGGAATAAGGATCCCTCCGGCTCTCCGCCAGGATGTTGGTATCTCCTTCTTTTGCCACACAACTTTCATAAGCCTCCTGAACTGTTCCGTTCTATAGGCATAGAGCTTAGGTTGCCCAATCTCTCCAACTTCTTCATGATGGTGCCTTTCACCCCTCCTAGGATGTTGCAGAGATCATTGTTGACCTCCTTCCACAGCATCTTGTCGCAGGACTTTGGCCAGTTGAATAATGGCCTTCGCCCAAAGATCTTCATCTCTGCTGGTTGACATGATGTGCTGGATTCAGGTTGTTTTTCCTGTGCCTTGCTCCTCCTCCTTTGGGACAGGGGGATTTCCCTGTTGACCCTTCTTTAGGCACTCTTTCTTGCCCTAGTGTATTTTCCTCTGCTGAAAGCCCAGGTCGGATCCTTTCTTCTCATCCACAGCCACTGGCTCCCTTTCTCAGCAGCCCTAGAAAGGTCATTGACTGCCTGTCTGTGGGCCTTCCCTCGCACTCCCATCTCCCTGAGTAACCTGTATGTTGAGGTGGCTACAAATCCTCTACAGCCTACTTCCAGTGGCCATACCATCGCCTTCCAGCCTTGTTGTTGAGCATCTGCTGCAATTTCAGCATACCTCTGCTTGTTCCACTTGTAAGCCACCTTGCTCAGAGAAAGTAAACATTATGGAATGATGTTTATTTTTAAAGTCAAAGGGGTTTTTCGGCTTGTAGGGTTTTCTTTCATGCAGGAAATGGGTCAAAATGGCTCTGTGAGTTGTTAAGGTTACCGACCCCTGGTCTAGACAGGTCAGAAGAGATATTTTTATTTGTTGTCACTGTTGAGAGACTTTAAGATGGCTGCATGAGGATCAAAACTTAAACCACAAAGACTGGAGGTGAATGGGGAAGAGGAGGGATATGTTGCTTGCCTGTAAAGAACTTGCAGCAGGTGATACAGGTTTAAAATTTGTCTACGAAGGAGCTGTGAACATGTGACTGGATGAGGAGGGTGTAGCGCCCGTCAGTTTGAGAAACGCGAAAAGTGATGAAAAGAATGAATGGAGAGAAAATCCCGCTGAGTGAAAGCGTTTTCGAGAAATAAATACAGAATTCTCCAAGATAGAACTTTCACTTACCTTTATTTTCTTAATTTCACTCTGTTTTTTTCGTCTCTGATTTAAGGTAGTGAATTTTGTCTGTGTGTGTGATAAAAAAAAACGTACTCAGAGCTTGGAATTTTGTTTTGGTGTGTTGGCTGCTTAGACAGTGGACCATATTCCGGCAATGCTGATATTTCTCATCCCCTATCAGTGGAACTTGGCGTATACATGACAGGAAAGTGCCCACAGTATTTTAACAATTTTATAAGTAAATTATTTGTTAATGTATATTCAGACTTTATGTCACGATGTGAAACTACCCAGGTGTCATTGTTGTTAATGTGTATATTTCAATCTGGCCACACCCCCTGCCCTGCCAAACAAGCATCCAGTGGTAAATTCAACTAAAATTCACAACTTCACTAATTTTCTGCTCAGCACCATGTAGACTTAGGGTTTGGAATATTTTCAGAGTAATGCTTTCCTTTTCTGAGTTACGGGCAAAAATGTAGGACCATTTCAATGTAGCGACTGACTCTCAGGTTCATCTTCCTCCAAAAAAGACACACTTAAAACATCCTAAAAAAAACTTTGCGATGCTTGTCTCTAACGTGCATCTTGGAATGAAGGTGTTTTTTTTTTAACAGAAGCTAAATGGCTCACATGGTACAGAAACAGAAAGTAGTCCAGTTAAATATTGCAAGCACTTTCAGTCTACTGTCTACACTATTTTATACTAGAAGTTCTTGCAATAATTAACTTGAGTACTTCCTGTCTGTTAAGCATGTTATCATTTTATTTATTTTATGGATACATCCTAGAAAAACCTTCATCAGTTAGAGTTGGAGGCCTGGAATACTGCCCATTCTCGCTCAGTGTCCCTTGCCTGCAGAAAATGTTTACCCTGGATATGAGAGTTGTCTCCCTATGATGAACATCAAACCTTTATCCTGGAATGAATTGAAGATTAACTCAAAAGATCCTCGTCTTCAGACTCGCTCAGCTTCCAGTTCTCATAGTCTTCATGCTTGAAATTGCTTAGCAAACATTGTGTTGGAGAAAGATTTATCCCTGGCCATTTCTACTATTTTATTTGGAAGGACGACATGAAGATCCTGGCCAGAGAGGAGACTCTCCACCTGGTCTGTGGTCACCTTCCACTTGGACCTCGTAAACCTGAATGATATTAATGAAAAATAGATTCTCTAACCAGCTAGGGAAGAAGACCAGAACTTTTTTTTATGAACATACAGAATTCCGATTCCGATTAACAAAAGACATGGTTCTCATTCATTAAATGTGACCAGAACAAATGTGTGGGAAATGTACAGGATTATAGCATTCATTTAAATTTAAGGTGCTCCAACATTTCTTGGCTACCAACAAAATCTACACCTGTTTTAGAATCCCTTATTAGTCCCGCGAGAGGAAATTCGGTAGTGCTTTTTACAGCCATTCACACATACTGATGGGAGTAGGCTGCACACTTGCGCCAAGTCTACCATCAGGAGCAATCAGGGTAAAGTGTCTTGCTCAGGGACACAACGACACAAGCTTGTTCTGGACCAAGTGCAGTTTGTTTGTGTAAATTCAAGAAAGAGCTTGAATAAAGTTGTGTGAAATTAACATTTGAATTAATATTATTGCTCTTTTATGTTAACAATACACAGATTCCATTAAAACAAATGAAAAACGAACATAGAAAAAATTACAATATATATAGATAGATATATATATCTATCTATATATATAGATAGATATATATATACAGTAGATATAGATATAGATAATTTGGTTGGCACTTAGCAGGTTTAAGATCCAGACTTTGTTTACAATTGTCAATTATCTTTTTAATTTGACTCAATAGAAGGGTTATTGGTCCAAGGTCACTGACATCATCCTAGAGGTTTCTCAAGCTTCTGGAGAAGCAACATTTAGATGCTGCTGATGATCTTATGGATTGCTTTGGGAATTACCTGCTGGGCTTCGACCAACAGTTAATAAAATCCATCATCCCGTTGACATGGTCTGGGTTCACTAATTTCCAGTCGGCAACCTCTTGGTTCCTTCTTCTATAAAACATGTTTCTGAAAATTAAAGGCTTCTGTTAAAATTAAAAGTTCTTTAGCAGAGCAAGATGTGCGGTCATCAACATGAAGATTAAAGTCTCCAAGAATAAGAACAGATACCATTTGAATAATGGAAGATAAGAAGTCACTAAAGTCATTAAAGAACACCGCCGCAGGACCAGGCGGACAATAGATTGACACACAATAGAAAGGTCTTGTAGAACCAACTGAGATCATCTGAGACTCAAAAGAAGTGAATTCCTGTGTCTAAATCACATTGCAAGAACAACTCTCTATAAACAGTAGCAATACCTCCCCCACAACAAGAGAGGCTTCCCCAAGACAGCGCTCCCTACTGTACAGAGTTTGTTTGGATGAATAAACTGTTCCTCTCTTGCCAGGTCTCAGACAGACACAATATTGTATTGGATATTGGATATTTACTCTACAAACAGCCGAGTCCTCATCCAATACATGTCCAAAGTTAGATCACACCGGCCAAACTTTTTACGATCTGATCTGAGAATTCTGCATGGTTCACAAATCAGCAACAGGTTTTTACTTTTACAATTCTCTTTCTTAAATCATTTTCAGTAGTTCCACAAAGTTTATGAAATGTTGACGATCCAAAACTGAAAACCTGCTGAGGCATCAGATAAGTTAACTCCACTCCAGTGTGCATGTGTTGTGATAGAGCTCTCGATTCCACCGCCACTGGGAGTACAGAGCAACACGATTTAAGGCAGATTGGATGATACATTTATGTTTTTAATTATTTTCTCAATCACAGGGAAATAAGTCAAAGGTTGCAATCTGGCCTTTAGTATTTCCTTCTATGGATACATTTTGTAGAACTTACCTGGATGTTTTTGTTGACGTTTTCTTTCATGTTTGTTCTATTTTATATATTGTTTTATTAATGGTGTAAAACCAAAAAGGATAGAATATGTATGACCTTAGTTATCTGAGTCAATTTTGATATTCCTAAAATGGGAAAGCATAGAGTTTGTGTAACAGACTGCCTCTTGTTGACTTGAAATTCATATACTGTGCACATGTACTGTTTTATATGACAGTAGAATGAAAGTGACTTGTATCAAAGCAGATTTCCACTTTACAGACAACTCCTGGAAAAGAGCTTCTGGCACCTGTCACCTTCTTCAAATACTTCTTGTCATATGTTTTCTAACCCCCACTGTGAAGAGACCCACGGTTGGCAGGTTTCCAATTATGGGTTCCGGGGCTGTAATAAGTTGTACATTATGATCTGGAAAAGATAAGCAGCAGGGACTGTAGATGGAGTCAAACTGTTTGAAAGTACAAGAGGGTGGCAACTCCTAGCACGGAATATTTCTAACTAACTTTAGCTGTGCACATGGACATCAGTCGCATCTGATCTGAATGTATCAAATGACTCCACTTGTGTTATTGTATTTCAAAATAGTTTTGGTAAACTTTTTTTGATGATTTAAGGTTGGTTGAACCACAAAACAACCACAATTTTAAATGTAGTTATCCCTCACACACCTTTTCACAAAATGAGCAACCAGGGGTAGGCAGTTTAAGGACTATCCAAAAGTTTACTTCCTAAAGTCTTGGGCCTATATCTTCCACTTTATTGTTCATATATTTTCTTTGCATCCATGACTGCCTCCAAATCTATTATATGGACACCAGGACTATTATAGGTTTAATAAGTAAAACAAATACTCACTAATCTCACTTTTACGACACATATCCATTAAAGGGCAACTAATGTGAAAACACAACTCTCCTCACTTACTCACATGTTGTAAATCTTGAAGTCTTCCTCTCGAAGATGCATTACTTTATAAATTGCTTCTCTCTAGAAGTCTGGCAGAACGAGAAGTTACGAGAAGGGAACCCATTCTGAAGTAATAACGGGCTTCTCCTGCAGCAGCCAAGAACATCCTGCTTCTGTCTGTATACACGTCTCTTTGAAGCGGAGACTTCCTGGATTCATAAGGCTATGCCTACAAGCCTCGACATTTGACAAATCACAGCAGAGTGGGCGTGGTTATGGGAAACAAGACTTAAGCTTGACTAAAAGCAAGCGTTTTCAGTGGGCGGGGCTTAAGTGCATTTTCTAATGTAAATATCTTTATTAAAAGAGAGTTTTGTGCAAACAGACACATACTGATGAGTACAATAGAGTAAGTAAGTATTTCATATATAGCCCTTTTCCAGACCTGGGTCACAAAGCGCTTAAACAATCAAAACAATACTCAATAAAATATATACTTTAAAGGTCAAGATAAAACTGAGAACAACACAGGAGTTACAGAAAATCAAGGAAAAGCCTGCACAAATAAAAATGTCTTAAGGTGTTTCTTGAAGGAGTCAATAGACTCCATCAAGCGCAAAGACAGATCCAAGATCTATTTAAGAAACACTTAAATCAACACATTAGGTTCCCTTTAAGTGACTGACAAGCTTTAATTCCCCTAAAGTTAAATAACGCACACTTCTATTGTATAAGTGTGCATTCTTTAATGGACTTTTACTATTAGCTGAGCCACTCTGAGGAGGTGCCTCGCTAATGTATTGGGTTGGCTCTCGTAGGTAGGCTTCACCCTATAATGGTCATGTGTGGACTCACAACAGAATACTGTGGCCAATAATCAGTCCATCCTGGCATTTCCCTTAGACACTGTTGCATACAGTAAGGAGGTTTTTAAACAGAAGTAAGTTCACAAGGTGTCAGTGTCTTCTATAGACTCTCTTACAATGTCTGAGGTGCTCATGATGACGGTGGCCAGACAAGCTTGTCGACTTCTGCCATGAAGTGTTGATTTTTTTCTGCCGACTTTGTCACAGTTACACCCCCTCATGGCTTTAGGTGAGTAAGGAAAGCAAGGTACGATTAAAAGAAACAAACAGCAGAAAAACAACACTTACAACACCTTTCAATGCCCTTCTCTTTGGTTTCTAATTCTCTTTCATAGTGTGTGCAGTATGATTTAAGTGTGTGCCTCTAGTGAAAATAACACCTGAATAACACCAGCCGTCAAAGAAAACACTAGATCAGTATTTTTATCTCTTCTCAGACTGAATGCTGCAACCTGCTTTAAGTGACCCTTGTGAACCAGTTTGTGTTACCTCACTTCCTGGATTTGTTTCCCATTTCTCCCTTGATTTATTTTCATAAATTATACTGTAACTATTATCTATAATGGGATGTTCTGGCTTTTGGCCCTAAGCTATAAGCAACCAATGTCAATCTATTTTAAGATGGTATTCGATATGTATTTCACATTTTTTTGCACAAAAAGCATTAACCAGAGAGAAATCAAGTATTCCCGTTATTTTTCTATCAATCTGTTGTTTTAATCTATCATTAAAATGCCCCAGTTTCCTCTTCTCACAAACTGTTGATAGCACGACTTAGAGTGTTGAGGTTAAACCAAAAATGCATTTCTGGTTTCTGGCAGGTGCGACACTTCTAAATAAAATGTTTTGTCTAATCTGTTTTAGAACTTATGGCAAAAAACTGTTCTTCTAATCAAATCTGTATTAACCTGAAGCCCATTTGTTTGTAGCCATTCTGTGGTCCCCTTATTATGACTTCTGCTGTTTTTAAATTTTTTAAGCATGAATGCCATTTTCTGAGAAGTGGAAATACCAAGCTGAGTTAAAGCAGCACTGGGTAGTTTTGGGTACCTGAATATTTTTGTCCTAAAATAGCTTGTAATGACACATCAACTTAAAACTAGTTGAATAACTCATGTACCGTGACTTGAGGTGTTTTGTGTGATTTTCAGTGTAAAAGTTCTTGTTTTATCCAACCGCTGCAAACCGGGACATAGCAACTTTTGCCACGTTTAGAGTGTGCTCATGGGAAATGTTGTCTTACGTCGGGCTAAACACTAGCACTTTAGTCCACTGTCGTCGCTCTACTAAAAATAGCATAGAGCTGCTTTAAGTGATTATCTCATATTGAGAATTTAGTTAAATTGTTCCATAATTTTTGTCTTTGACACTGTTTTTTAATGACATTTCTGATATTAAAATGCACAAACTACTGTAGTTTAATTCTGGGTGCTTAATCAGCTCAACCCTACGATTATCACATTATCATGAATAACCATCAAAGTATATGTCTAAAAAGCTGTGTATGAGTTTGAGTGTTATTGAGAGATTTTCTTTACATAGTGATAGGCTCAATATATCTTAGTTTTTATCTGTGTTTGTCCTCCTCAATTAAACCAAGCACATTCCTCCCTTTAATGTTATAGTAAATTCTGACATTTATAATCTATCTTCCTCATCTTATCTGGCAGCTTAATAGGTCACAATATCAAAATGAACATTACTACTTTGATTGAGCCAACCATCTACTGGCCTATTTATAAATGAAGAGTTTGAAAAAAGTGAAAGTGCTGGCAAATAAACACGTCTTGTCTTGTCTATTCCCAGCAGCTTCAGTAGGGAGACCCAGACAAATCATCCAGACTTTCCCTGGGCACCAGAAAGGCTTGAAATTGTCCCTAAATGTGCGTGTGAATCGTTGTTTGTTTCTCTCTGCTCCATGACGTGCTTGTGACCCAGTAAGGGTCTATGCCCGCCTGTCACTCTTGGATGTACTATAAGCCCCAGAGACCTGTGACCAAGGTAAGGTAATACCAAAAGAAATGGAATGGATGAATGAAAATAAACAATTTGGTGCCAGTTACAAAATTTCAATGTTTTTCATCCATTCCTAAACTTCGATTGCAGTTTATTTTTAAGTTTTATACAGTGTTACAGTTCAAATAAAAAACATCATTAAATTTTTTTCAACTATGATCAAGCATTTTCAATTGTCAACCAAATCATAAACTGCTTATGAAGTAGAGAAACATCAGTCCAAGGCAATATCTCGCTGAAATCGCATTTACCTGCTGTCAGTTGTGAATGTGAGATTACTGTGTGTCGTCACCGGGCAGAGGAGAAAGTTCTCGATGGGAATGTGTTTAACACAGCCACAGTAAAAAAAATGACATTTTAAAAGTTAGTTTAAGGCCACATATCATTCTACTGTTGTGTGGTTACTTGCATGCCAAATCCCATGTTCAGGATCAAGGAGGAAGAGAAGAGGACAACAGGTTGCGGCAGGTCACAAAGAGCAAGCATTTGACAATAAAAGGTTTCATTTAAAAGGCAGAAACCTTAAGCAGAACCAGACCCAGTGTATACCGCCTGCTGCTGTGACTAGCTGGGAGGGAGAAGAGAGAAAAGGAGTGGGGGAGGTAAGAGAGAGAGGTAAGATAGAACCCTGGCATCTATTGATGAAACAAACAGCACAAGGGTTGTATTGACAGTGGTTAGACATTATTGGCTGTACATTAGTAAGGACATGTCCCCACTTGATTATACACCTCTAAGGTAATTGTAACTGGTACAGTTCAGTACTACTGGTTAGTATACCTAGTAGCAATTGAACATTCTGCTACCCATTACTGTATGACCAATTACAGCTTCATATGTAAAAAAAAAAAAAAAAAATGGTCTGTGATGATGAAAACTGTGTTGATGTGCCACTTAGCGTATGTAGTCATTAACTTGACTTTTGCTTTTAGAAAACAGATGGTCTGAGGCATGGCTACAAGAGTCTGACACCCCATGGGATGCTACAACACTTTCACAGACACCACATTGGCAAGACCTACAGTAAAAGCAAGCTTGTTTCCTGACATCCCGATACGCAGACATAAATTAAGCAGCCATTCTAAAAGACAAATTAGTCTTTGAAATTGCATGTGCATTAAAACGAATATGATTGGAAGCAATTTCCTGGGAATGCATGAGTAGGTACAGATGAAGTGATGTGGAGTGAAAAGCATACTTTTCAAATCAACTTATGGAACAACTTGAAGAATTCTGCTGTACTCTTAATATTTATCATGGTTGGATTTTAATTAATTTCTGTACACTTACTTCTGCTAACAGATACTTGAGGTGTGATATGAGAAGAGAGGCATTGATGAAACTGCTTGGCCAGTGGCGCTGACCTATGGTAATAACCGTTTGATGAATCCAGATAACGCCTGGTTCCTCTGCAATTTCAGTAGTACACTCAAGATTGAAGAAATTAAAGACTTGTAATTATATTTTCCTGTGGGGCGGCTCCCTTGACAGCCAGATATTCATCAAAGCACACTACAGCAGGTGCCACCACCACATGCCTGTACTGATTCATCATCAGAAGCTGGCTCCTCACTCACATTTCCTTTGTAGGAAATTTTCACTCATTGAGTTGTTAGATTTTTCTTGATGCATTGATCATTATTTCCCTCAGAATATTCACCAGCTGCTGTTGCTGCTGTTAGGTGTGCCTCTGCCTCTTGACACATTGAGCCGTTCCAGTGAGCAGAAGCCAACAGAAATATAACTCCATCATCTTGCCAGTTTGGACACTGGCCTTTTTTTCTGCTCCACTCACTCCACCGCCATCGAATCATTGATGAGGAAAAGCCAACTAACGTAGACTGTAGCCAGAAGTAGCTAATGCTGCACACATCAGCTCAAGCCTGACCTCTCAATCACAATGAGAGCGTGCAGTGTGTCATACTCTGATGACAGACCATTTATCCAATAGGAAAATCTCAATTTCATTATAGAATCCTGAACTGGGACTGCATTTTCTGGATGTATATCAAGCTTATACATGGCTGTGTGTTTGATTAGACACAGAGATGCACTGAGGAAGGATATATTTTGATCAATTATTTAATAAAATACATTAAATTAAATTAAATATACATGCAAAGATAAATGGAAGAGTGTTTCTTGTTTCAATCATATCATAAATGTTTTGAAAAAAGACATAATACATTTTTGGTCTCAATAATTACATTTTGTTAATCCATTTTTACTCTTAGAATGATACAATTTCATACACAAAATCAACACTGCTCCAGAAAGAAGACTACAAGAATCCAGCATCAGAATCTCCCAAAAAAGTACTAAATTGTGACCTGGGCATTATAGACAGGGAAGCTGAGACAACCATGAGGTTAGAAGACAACTTCTCCGATTCTTGGCTGGCCCTCTCAGCTTGACCATTGGTTTGGTTTGGTTTCTAATAGCTAGTGATGGTCTGATGAAGCTTCATGAAGCAGTGTCATGTTGTATAGAGGTCATTAGTTTACAAATGACGTGATGTTTCATTAGAACTGTTGTTCAAAACAAAGGAAAACAGTTCAGAGACCGCCATCTAGTGGGCTCCGAAAATAATACCTGCAGGCTAAAAACATAGCTGAACAGATCATTTGTAATCCTTTAGGCAATGATTGTGTTCTCACAGGAAGTTGGTAACCCAACCCAAATATCAGGATAGTATGGGACCAAGGAGGACGTGGTACCAGAAGAGGGCAAAGCAGGCCTACGCTACACTCTTCCTCCACTGTTGGCCACTAGAAACCTGCGTTAGAGAAAGGATAAGGTAAGAGACACACCAGGATGGCTAGTGAGTTTGGATTTATGAGCTAACTGCTGCACTTTGTTCCTCACAGTCTCTTGCATAAACAGTTTGCTCAGTGTTCCATTTAACCGGATCACGTTCGTTCTAGCTGGCCTTTTCTCCACTTCAATAGTCCAGGAAATTGCAGCAGAAATAACTGTCATTGGGCAAGTGCGAAAGAGCTTCATGATTGGTGTTTTTAAGGCCGGGCTTTACAAGCTAAGGTATAGAACCATCCAAAAAATAATGCCTACTTGGCTTGGCGTGAGTTAAACCTTCAAGCCCTTTTAATATCTTCCAGGTTCTTATCGTTGGTACAGACAAAAAAGACAATGCCTCTATTTTTTCCAGGGCAAGTTTGACTGCAAGTAGCTACTTATTGCCGTTTTTGTATTGGCTCTCTGCAGAAGACAGGCAGTAAGAAAGGAAGGAACAAGAGTGCAGCTTACCGTCCTTTCGGCAGAGCATTGTGACAGCACAGTACCAACCCCAAATCTCAGGCTAAGCAAAAACTGAGCAGCAGGATCCAATTGTACGTATGGGGGCTGAGGTGAACCATTTTTAAGGTCCTTGAATGGAGCTTCAGACTAAGCTGTCCAGTCAAAGTGATGGGAAGCAGTTATCAACAAAGTTAAGGGGGGTGCAATTATACTGTAGTTCATTACAAAACAGCTATAAAAGTTGACTAAACCTAGCTGCTTAACATTGGACAGGACTGGCCTTAACTTTGGGTGGATCCACCTGCACTTGACTGCTGGCAAGAATGTATCCAAGAAAAGAGAATGGACTTCTGTGAAAGCTGCCTTAACTGGAGATGTTGCAGAACTCTAATCTGTTGCAGTACATGTGCTTTAAAGTATCATTGCTAAAATGTAGAAACCCAGCAGGGGCATTAGTAAGGGCAAAAGGCATGACCATATGTTCAAATTTCCCGAGATGCCAGATTTCCACTCTTCTCCTTCTATGATCCTGATTCAAGGGGAAGCATAACAGAGTTCATGTTTAGAAAAAAGTTAGCTCTGTAAATGACGTCAGAGGCAGAATTCATGAGGGGGAGTGGATACTTGTTCTTGATGGTTATGTTGTTAAGACCTCGGAAATCAATACAAGGTCAGAGACTCTTGTGCTTTTTCTCATAAGGCATCTTGCCTGAACCATTTGGAGAGACTGAGGGACGAACTATGCCAGCCTCCAGGGATTCCTTTATATACTTCTCCATAGCTTCACCTTACAGGTGAGAGAGGTTGTACAAGCACCAGCAAAAGCACTTGGGCTTAGCAGCACCTGGCAACAGATTAATAGCAGTCATAAGAGCTGTGAGAGGTAAGGAAAAGGCCTTTCTTTATCAAAAAACATATAAATTGCGATACTCTGAAGGAATCAAAGAGATATAAGCAGAGGAGGGGGTGTAAAGATGGCCACTAGAGCGGATTCAAGGCCCTCTTTATGACAGTCTTGACTTCAAATAATATCTTTGGACTATGTTTAAATAGGCTACAACTACAGGAACAAAGCATGAGGCAATTACACATAGAAAAATCATATTTTGATGATTGCCTGGCAGGTGGAGGCTTAGAGGAACAGTCTTGTGGGTGACAGAGGTCAGTAGATGATCATCTTAAGCATTCACTCATAGCAGTTCAGAAAGCAGAATGACCTCAATATTCAATTGCTTGACAATACTGAGATATATAAAAATTTCACCAGCACAGGAATCAGTTAGTGTGGGAAGTTGTATCGACTGGCTATGTCAAGGTCTGTCTCTATCTTCTTACTACCAGTGATAAATCTCAAAGTCGATCGGAAAAGAAATTATGTAAATATTAGCTTTCCTTTCTTTGGTCAATGCGCATCATCAATCCGAAAAGTCTCAACCTCGAAGGAACTCCCTGTATAAACAAAGTGAGGCGTGAATACATGAAGGCTGGAGAAGGAAGAAGCCCATTATTACGCCATAACGGTCTTCGCCCACGTAACTGGAAAGGTTGCAGATGGGGGAGATAACTTTATACAGTAATAACATCAAAACATCATTATGATGAGGGACTTACTGCATCTTGGAAAGAAAGACTTTTTGACATTTGAAATATGTGAGTAAGTCGGGAGAGTGTTGTTTTCACATAAGTTGTCTTTTAACGTATCTGGGACACACAGCCAATGACAGCAAAGAAAAAAGTTGCAGGCTGAAATAGCCGAAATAATTCTTGAAGTTGGGTGAAAAAAAAAAAGGAGGGTGGAGGGGTAGTTGTATTGCATATGGTAATGTATCATGTGTGTCCTCTTATTCCACTACATTTAATGTGGCATATCCATCAATTGTCCTTCTTTGGTCTCCCACGTGAATTACTCTGAATCATTATTCATCATTTACAAGTTCTTATAGCACTATAGTCATTAAAGAATCGACTACCAGACTGTTTTGGCGACATACTTCCCATCCAAAGCTTTCTGGCATTTTGGAATGTTCCATTTGTCCCAAAAGCCCTCCTGCCATGTTTCTTGTGTTTTTGTCCATCAGGCATTTCTCAATGGCAGTAAAAAACCATGTGAACAGAGTTCACAACTGTGGAATGGTCAAGATGATAGCTTGAAGGCTAGACTTATCAAAAAATATCCTACTGTAAATGGAAAAATATTTGGGCTGCAAAGTAAATCACAATAAAGCAAGTTGATCAAGTTGGGGGGTTCCCAAAAAGACTACACATTTCCAGGCATATTGGAGTTATGTCTGCTGTATCAGCAATCAAGAAAGTTGCCAATTTTTGAAACATATTTAAACAGTTGAAAAAAAGAAGATCAAAAAGTAATGTAATTCACATTATGTATATTGTTAACTGAATAAATAACCTTAAAAAACTAGTTCATGTTGTATTCCAGAATCAGCCTGACTGTTTCAATTTCACCATGTGAAGTGGAAGAGGAGCGGCAGCAGTGATTGAAATCACCACAGTGATTTCACTACCACAAAATCCTACTGCACTACCTGCCTCCTGTGTGAGTGAAAGGCTATCAAGGTCCTGCAGCTCCGGAGATCCTGCACCAAGAAGCACATCAAGACATTGGCAAAGAGTCCAAAACGTAGTAAGATTATGCAAAATACTATGGTTATTTTAATCACATATTGCATGTAAGTTATATCAATATAAGAATGATAAAAACTGACAGCATTACAAAGCATTTGAACAAACAAAATGACACATTTTAAGCCCATCATACTAGTGACAATTTGTTTAAACCTGTTTAACCCGTGCTGGAGGGGCATTTCTCTCCCTTACGTCAATTATCTCGCGACTGTTCACCAAGTGCCATGCAGCGTCTACCGTGAGATAGATAAATCTGGCAATCTCTTGGAAATATCCAAGTATTTCCCAAGTGCTATTTTGGGGCCACATTATTTTTTATGATTCTATTTTGTTTGGGACTGTTTTGCATCACCATTGTGCTTTACAACCTATCAACATGAATTACAAATCTAAATTCTTGTTTTTGTTAGGTTGCTGTTCTTAAAGACTTACACATTCCTTTAAAAGTCATTAAAACATATATCTTAATCAACCTTTAACCTGCCGTTAGTATCGGTAATACACATTGAAACATATTAAAACCATTAAGAGCAAACTAGTATGTTAATTCAAAATACACATGTTTTCTGCTTAGAGTAAGTAAATTGTTATAAACAAAAATAATATTCCATAGTCATCCTGACAAAATATAGAACAACCTGCTCAACTTTTAATCTGTGGTGTGTGTGCGTGAACATGTCAGTGTTTTTGTTACCTCAAAATCCTCCAAAGACTTTTTTTTCTATGTTGAGCTGCAAGACATGACACAAAATAAGAGGTAGGAGGCTGCTTCTCTTCTTGCAAGAAAAAAAAAAAAAATTTGATTGTCTATACAAACATACCGCAAACATTCGCTGGCATGTCCTCAGGCACAGAACTCAAACCCCAAGTGCTGAAGAAGCGTTGTCAAGTGGTGTAGTTATCTGATCAGCTGTAGGGTTTGTGTTTACAGATGATGTGCTTCCTTTTAGCTTAATTTCAGATGTTTAGAGATTGTTTTGAAGGTAGGAATGCTGCATACAGTAGAGTCAATGAATCTGAGAAGTTTCTCATAAAGTAAACCCAGATATCTAAGTAATTAAGTTCACCATCTTTGTCAGGTTCTCATTTATCCAGGTCAAGGTTTTCCAAGTGGTTCCAAAGCGATTCAACTAGATTTCGAGAAGGACATTTCACCTCTCATCCGAGAAGTTTTCTCGGTTCCAAGTCAACCAGTGTGAGGAGCCAGTATGTATACTGAACAGATGGAGGAGTTAGACCTGGTGAGGGTTGTTTTTACGTGAAGAGGGTTTGTTTACTTTCACTGTCCAGATCCATCACCTGATCCCACTTGTGGATGGCAGAGCTCAGCACTGCATTTAAGTGGCTGAGAGGTTAGGCCTGAGACCCCCCTTCTCTGCAGAGAAAGGGAATTGCCAGCCTAGTGGAGATGGCTTCTTTAACTCCTCTTTCAAACCATCTTTAGCCAGCACTTGTATATTACTGTCCTCAAGAGTGTCCTGTGCCCTTAAAGTGGAGATGGACAGCCGAGTCCTGACACAAATATCCTGAATATTTTTGCAGTCTTACATACCAACATTGAAAGCATGCAGGCGTTGTTATTAAATAACTACTTATAGGGCCATGACTTATGTCATTTTCCTTAATGGTGTGTTTTAATAAGTAGTCTGAATTTGTTATATTCAGTGGTGGGCCGTGCATTTCACACATGGGCCTTCAGTGGCGCTCGTCTGAATAAATCCACATCTCAATAACTTCTTTAAAGTTATTTATACACCATGTGGATCCGACTGTGTACTGTTATAGGTCAATAAGATGTTTAGAGCATTATCAAATGAGCACATCAGCGTATCACTGAAATAATCACTCAGACTACGAGTCTGTGTGGTTTCCATGGCAACAATACACACTTCCTGCATTGTAAGTAAGTAAAGACAACACGAAAAAGACAACACGGAGGAACAACCACAGCCAGCGTTCAATCAGCAGCTACGCCACATTGAGAGTCACGATTATATTAATGGTTCACACACAATAATGCAGCCCGTCAGCAGCCTCTTCAACTATCAGGAATAAGGACCATGTGAAGTAAATTATTCTTCCAGAGCTACATATTTACGATTTAAAGAAACTATTATGCAGAAAGGCGGAATAGAGATCTGTTGCATCACAGACAGATAACTTGGTGGTCAGAATAAATGCTTTAAGTGAGTAAAAAAAAATCCAAGTGCACAATTCTCTTTACACTGCAGCTATAGCTGCAACACACGCAAAAGCATCACCAATAACCTCATAGAAGCGCAACATTATTTAGGAAAATTGCATTTACTTACGTAGTTCATGGATTAAAAATGGTGAACTTTTTTATCGATGTCCAGCTTTTCTTGAAAAGTCTTTCTTGAAAATGGCTTTAATAATATATCTGCAACCAAGTTGATTTCATATCCTCCTTCAGCCATTGTGGGTTGTAAACGAACACACGAATGCTATATTTCTGTTCAGTCAGATAACAACAAGTTTGTTGCTGTAGCTAGCTAGAACACTCTTCGATAAGCCAATCAAACGATACTCTGACATTACCGTACTCAAAATCTGATTGGTTAAAGCATGAGTCTAATGGACACCTATGTTATGCATCAGGGCCCACAGCACTTACAGTAAAGGGCTTTTCAGGCAAACTAGTTTACCATAACCACACACACTCTGCTGTCATTGGCTCTGCTCTTGTAACCTTTTGTTCACCGAGATTTCAGAAAGGGGAGTCAGGAATGTTGAGTTTTCACATTAGTTGCCCTTTAAGTCCAGGCACATTGTGGCGGCTTGTATACTTAGACAGCGATTCCTATTTTATATTTAATTAAATATAAGGACAGTAATTACAATGAAAATAAAATAATTCAAAGAAATTCAAAACCAACCAGAAGCCGCTGGTCAATGTCGCCCTTCATGCTTACAGCTGGCAGAGCTTAGAAGGAGGCACTTTTGGCTCTAGTAAACAAAACAAGCCTGGTGAGGAGCTCAGCAAGCCGTGGCGGAAATAACATGAGAAGAAAGCCCGGTGTTGCTGATCCCGCCACTCTCCTCGAGACCCCTGTCCGGTGTTATAGTGCAGAAAAGAATGAAGTGGTTCCTGGCAAAACCTCATGAACACCCTGCTGAGATTTTTTGCTTCAGCGGCGGATTGCATGGGTGTCACTCTTCCACCTCCTACACCTTCTGTTAGCGATTTTTAGAGAGACTTGCAGCTTTGAGAATGTCACAAACAATGAGATCATAATGCCCTACAACAATGTCCCTGAAACTTTCGGAATTTGATACCACATGGAGCGTGGCTTGTCCAGGCTGTTCACATCAGTGCAGCCGTTCTGTTCTAATGAAAAATCACATAATTTTTTTAAGTGATGACACCACCTACACCATGACATTGCTTTATGAAGCGTCATCAGCCCATCATCAGTAAGTAGGTCTGTCAGAACCTGTCAGAAGGATCCCCTGACAGAGCTTTAACCATAGACAAAAGAATGCAGGGGATTGAATGGGCTGCATTCTGGGCCTTGTTGTTTCCGTACTATTTAGCGCACCTGACTTTTTTCATTGTTACAGATAACCAGTAGTTAGCCATGAATGCATTAACTTTAAAAGTATGCGTTAATGCCATTTCTCCCTCTCAAGAATGTGTCCATTTCTGGGTAATGTCACACGAACAAGAAGGGATAGTGCAGATTAACGGTAATAAAGACCTTTTACAAAAGACAGCCTTCTTGGGCACGCTGTGGGTCACCGCAGTCGCCTGTTTTGAGCCACATATCAAGTCCACGGCGCATCTCTGGTTATAAGTAAGTAAGTCATTTGTACTTTGTAAAGCGCCTTTCGCAGAAATGTTCCTTTCTGGAAAATCTGTAGGTGTAATCAAGTGTTTGTGTAGTTCACTGGATTGGTTCTCTTGAGAGATTAAGACAGAAAGTAGGTACACACACAATTTTTGTTGTTGTTTTAATTCAAAACATTAAATGTTCTTTATTTATGGTCGATTATAAAAACCAGTTGCATCCATGTTAATTGTCCTTTTTTTGTTTGCTGAATGTTAAAAAATGGAATAGGATTAATTTAAAGTAATTTGTTAGGGACAAAGTTTGTTTTGAGACATTAGATTTTATTTATAGTATTTCTTGCACATTTTACTTTAGGGCTGCGTAGATATGTGAACACTCATTCCACAAATACAATTTAGAAGTTATTGTTATGCTTATTAAACAGTATGCTGACAAATCACCTATTAATAATAAAAATAATAAAAAAAATTGGTTAAAAATGACAATAATGATAACAGCAGGCAAAGAGCGTATGTGATTATCGTCGTTTTTTTCTAATCTTTATTTATTACTTACATAATAAACATATACTTCATGTAACAACAATGGTCGAACATTATCACTTCAATAATCAAGCAATTATCCACAACAAAACATTAGCCTTTCAGTACATTATTAATCGTAGTCTTGGAAATACGGACATGCAATATTAAGATTATATAAATTATTTTTTAACACTGATGTTTTTTTTTTTTTTAAAGCTGTTACATATTTATTCATCAACTTGACAAATTAGAAAACAGCAAAACAACAACCCGATCCAAATGAGTGGAGACTCATCCCATCACAGCACAATGTTTAATTATCCTGCTCATATTGTGTGGCCAATTGATTGTGTGCAGGCAAAGACAGAAGTAAAATTCCAGCATGTTGTAATAAAAAAAGGGAAAGTATGGAAATGTTAATGTTAATAACCCTTGTTAAATAAATGTTTTCTCTGAATATGAGCTCTAAAGCAAATGGAACAATACACTGAAGACAATCTGACTGTTATTTCCAAAGATCTTTTCAGTTTCAATGAAGTTTCTTCAATTCATCTTCAATAACAAAGAACCTATTTTTTTTAATTATTAAAAAAAAGCTCTCATATTTCACAAATTGCGTGTTGTGTTTCTAAAGATGCCGTTATCATCTGATTTTAATTCTGTCTGATCTTTTGGTTGAGGTGCTTTGGTATCAAAGCAACAACTTAACTCACCAGTAAAATACTGTACAGTCAGCTAACAAGTAATAATCTGTAAACGACATTGGAAATGAAACAAATTGGAAACTGAGATAATCATGGTAGGAATGGGATTTTACCATACCAATGATCGGTTAGCCATCACGCAGTTGGGCAAAAATAATTAGTCTATTTAAAAAAATGTGAAATATATTCGAATTATCAGTACCAGTCCAATGAAATCCCAGTGGGTGTTCCTTGTATTACATTCTTCCTTACATACATTACTTCCCTCAGGTTTAAACCAATTTAAAATATTGACTAAATAAACATTCTATTCAATTATCCCTCCTTTCCCTCAATATGCACAACTCCCTAAAAATCTAATTCTCTATATGATAATGAGCATTAAACAAAAATAAATGAAGAACATGTACACCGTAAGATTCAGTACAACAGCACACCTCCCTAAATGCCGGAATAGGAGCTGAAGTGTACCAATATGGATTTCTACAATATTCACCCTTCTATCTAAGCTTTCTTTTTCCATTTCTAGACGGATATAAATCCTACATGTGAGCATAACAAATGGGTTAAGGCTGCTATCTGTGGTCAAAACCCGTTCAGAAAGGATTCTTGTTCCAGGAAAACCACAGAATTACACGTGTGAGAAGGATACATGGGGGGAGAGACAGTGTGCATGATTAAGAGAGAGAGAGTGAGCGGAAGAGAAAAAGGAAACTTTTTTTCTCTCTATCACTTCAGTCCTCAATTGGTTCTGCTGCTTGTTGCCTAGTAACCACAATCCCCTTTGAAAGGCACTCTTTCTTGCCCAAAATATCTCAAAATATAAATTCACATTGAGCAAAATAGACACTCTTATCAACACTCGCACAATTATGTCCTTTTTTGAAGACAATAAGAGCAAGAACATAGTTCTCTTTAATTTATCTCTTCCCGGCTTGGAGATGGCAGAGTCTTGCTCAGTTTGTCGGCTTAGCTCTCTGAGTAGCATCCGCGCATAGTGGAAGATAATGACTGCTTTCTGGCTCCGAACCGGTGGTTTGCTTGTACGTTTGGTGTAATTGCTGCAGCACTAGGTAATACACTGTTGGCAGACGGAGATTTTGAAATATTCAAATTGTGTTGTTCGGTCTAGTCAGTGGTGAATGCTAATCAGTTGATTCCCGTCATATAATCAGATCCGCTCGTCACTACGACTTGTAAGTATCAAAGGCATCTCATTAGTCTTCCTGTTGCGTCATTATGGGCACCAGGAAAGAACGCTCCAAATTAATTCATAAGGAAATGCTGTGGCTAAACATTAAACATGCATGTGCTGGTGCAATACATAAAACAACTCGTCAGCTGGACCGTTCATTGACCTCCCTTAAATAGTGTTATGCATACTGCTGTGTACAGCACATTTTATATACATACTATAGAATAGAGATAAAATATGCAATGTAATAACCAATAAAGAATAAATTGAACAATCCACATTGTACACAATCAACATGGGTAAGAAATGTTACCTGAATTTAACCCTGAGTCCATGGAAAGTACCAGGCCACGATGTTAGTTTGAATTAAAGGTATTAAATGCTGATGAGTAAAGGACAGGAACCATCTGTGCTGTGAAGAGGAACCGAACACGCCAGTCTCCCACTGCAGAACTGGTCTGATGACGGTCCATGTCTGGGTCAAAGGTTCATGTCTGGGGAGACTGGTACAACACCCTAATCTGCCCAGCAACCTGATGTGAACCAACCCACAACGAGGTCCGGGTCCATGGAGCCAATCCGAAGCGTCCCTGCCCAAGCTCGACAGTATAAGAAATGACTGCTTCTTTGCTTTCTTTAGGTGGTAGGCTGTATCTGAGAGTTCCACAGGTAACAGTCGCTGACCCAGAATTCTGATTTGCCTTAATCTCCTTATGTTGCTAGAATAACACAAGTTCTTTTAACAGTTTGCTTTCTGGTTCTCTTTGAGGTCAAAACAACGAACTCCCGGGAGTAACAGTGTGAGGCTGTACTTCCAATAATACACGTTGTATAGTGTAGCCCGACAGACATAAATATAGTTAGTTTTCCACAGTGATTAGTTTGAAAAACTATGTGAACTTATGTGTGTTAGAACAATTGTTTAAAACAATGCAAAATGGTACATAAACTGATGGCGCCAATTTCTGTCCTATAAACAAAATGACACTGCTTCATCAAGCTTCATTGGAACGTCACTTATGAAACAGCTTAAGATGTATTATGATTCACTGTCTTCATTTTGAAAGGCCACTAGGGGATAGTGCCCTGGCATTTATTAGTAATCAAAGAATCAACCTCCTTGTTTTTGTAAATTCAAAAAATGTATATATGATGATGTGAATGCACCATTACCGACCAGTATAACTTTGTGATGGTTAATTCTTTCATCATTCAATAATCTTTGATATCAAATTACAAACTACTAAAGTTAAGGTAAAGTAATGTAATAGGCTACAGTGGTTTGTAGTCTAATTGTATTTTAGTCAGTGGTTGTTTGTAACATGTCCAGCCAGATCGTGATGGCTATAACTCTTCACAATAAATAGTGATGGTCAGATGAAGCTTCATGAAGCGGTGTCATTATTTTCAGATTCCACTAGATGGCGGTCTCTGAACTGTTTTCACTCATGAAGCTTCATCAGACCATCGCTAACAATAAGAATGTTTTAACCTTTTTGCATTAACATGCAGGATCAAATTCTGAATGCAATACACAGGGTAAGAATCAACCAGACGTTAGCTGGTAACTTTAGGACCCAGCAACCCAGAAAAAAAGTGCACTTTAGATGCATGATAGTAATTGTGTCGTTAACTTCCAATTACATGCGCAACTGCATCATTTCATGCAGAAGCAACCCAAGCTTTGCATAATAAGGTTAATCGCTCATGGACTTAATCGTTTATCAACTCCATACCTTTCTGTCTATGTTATCCTCCCTTGAAGACTTCATTGGAAGAGGTAGGTAGCACTTGCAGTTGTTCAGTATAAATATTGTTGTTGAATTTTAAATGTCGTGTGACTGCCTCCCATGTGCGAGGGGAGTCATGTTTTTTTTTTACATTTAGCTTTACCAAAGTATTGGACTGTAGTTATTACGAGTAGCAAGAAGGAATATTTATTCATTACCTTGTCCTTTAAGTGTTTTAAAGTGGTTGTTTCACTTTAACTTGATGATTTTCCATCTACACACCTCATTATTTCAACCCTTTTTGAACAGTAACCACTTTTTTATCTTGCTCACACTGATGATACTAATTTGTTGCTTCCTTATTGTATAGTATCTCAAACAACAACCATTTTTAAGTAATTTTAAACTTTTATCAATTACTTATTTGATGATATGTTGTGTATTATTTAGAATATATTTTTCATCATTGGAGAAAAAGTTAGTAATTAAGTAGGTAATATTTGTAGAGCACTGGACTGAATATTAAATGGTATAACCAGAACATACTTCACTACGATCTGTAATTTAGTAGCTATTTCCTCAATAATGTCATCTCAGATATAGCGTTGCCTGTCATTTATTGTTTGGTTGCAGTGTGTGTCTGATTGTAGGCTGTGTGTTATGACACTCCAAGGTTCATCAGATCTTGACGAATGGAGTTGTTTACGTCAGACAGCGCACACAGAGGATGTGCCGCCATCAAGACAGATGGCCTTCATTTTGCCACACGTTCCCTCTCATCTCCCTAATAGAATTGAGAAAGGCTGTCAGAAATGATGTCGAGGAGCCTTTCATTTACATCCAGGATTAGGATCAATAACGTCTCTGTTTAAGAATCAATCATTCCTTTTGGCAAGCCTGTGGTGCATGATTGCTTGAGAGTGAAGTGAGTTGTTGCATATAGATAATTGAGTCACCACAGAATCGACCAGAATGATTTAATTAGATGTATACTAATAAGTCATCAATGCTAGGTGCTGAATGGAAAATGTGTTTAAAAATATAAATATTGCAGCAATTTCAAGTGTTGACAGAATTTGTGAGGGTAAAAATAACCCTCATTGATGCAAATGTTTTATTGTTAATGGAAATGTCTCCTGAGGTCCATACTCTAGTGAAAAGCAAAACTAATGTGCGATGACAAATAAAAATAAATAATCAGCCAATGCCTATCACGAAGCATCGCCAGAACAGGAAGTAATAAAAGCTGGATTTGAAATTATTAAGATTAAGAATAATCTTAATTTCTTTATATAAATGCTTAGTTAGTTGGATGTTTTATTAATATTTTTCTGAACAGTTTTAGGATGATAATCAGGGCCAAATTACCTTTTTATAATGAATATTAAAATCAGGAAATAAACTTGCATTGCTGGTGTTATTAATAAAAAAAACAACATTTGATGCTCAACAAACTTGTCTCAGAGGGTTAACCCAACTACAGTATTTCTATTCTATCAAGGATTTTTTTTCTTTTTTTTTTGGTAGTTATTGGTTGATTAGACTTCATGATACAGCATCAACTATTTGTTGATGTATCATAAGGCAAAGTCTTAATTGTAAAAGGCCACTAGATGGTACCTTTTCTTTACTAATATTTGACTCTGATCTACTAACTAAGTAACCAAGCATCATTTTGAAACTGAGAGTGCCATCTAGTGGCCTTTCAAAATTAAGCATGATACATAGTGATGGTCTGATGAAGCTTAATGAAGCAGTGTCATGTTGTTTAGAGGTCAGTAGGTGGCACCATCAGGTTGATAAGGATGTGATGTTTCATTCGAACAGTTGTTTAATACAAAAGAAAATAAAGACCGCCATCTAGTGGGCTCTGAAAATAATTTCACTTATTCATGAAGCTTCATCAGACCATTACTAATAATACAGTGTCTTCACTACAATCCTGTATCATACGGCCTCAAAAAAAAAAAAATCAAATTATTTTTAAGATGTCAAATTTTTATGAAGACAATATATTATTACTCTGGTATAGTTGATTTGGTAACAAATTGAATAACAGAATGGAAAAGATCATTTTTAAACATAAGATTTAGACTAACATAAGTAGGACATCCGTAACAGGCCAAGGAAACGGTGCTATTGTTGACAACCCATGTATTTTGTTGAGGGACGTCACAAGGAGAGACAGAGAAAAATGACCCTTCAGATGTGATGGCAATGCGACAGAGCGAGAGCTGACAGTTATCCAAACAACCTTCTGTGCAGATTTGCTGCTCAAAATCACTCACAAAGGCAGTGAGTGTGGTGAACTAGGAGGAGAGTCACCCCTTGCAAACAGCAGTCCCAGAATAAAAGGCCTGTCAAAAGAGACACTTAGACTAAAGTGATGTCTGACTGGATCTGTGAGTCAAGAGCTCTTTGCATGCAACTAAAAAGTTTCATCACTTTCAGATAACTGAATATACTGCTTTGATTTCAGTATCACCTTTGTAGCTATTGCTTGTGTTGAACTTCAATTTCACCTGTTAAAACTCAGAGGCTTTTTGTAAAAAAACAAAAAACACATCCATAATTATTTTGATGCATACATTAATGCACCAATATAATGAAATATATTTGTTCCTCTTTCCTTTTCATCACAAGATTAATGTTATCTAAACTGTCAACCCTTTGCGGTCACCTGAAAATGAAACATGGAAAATTTCTTATACCCTAAATGCATTTAATTGCACCAGATGCACTTTTCAGTGCTTTGGTACGTTTCCTATTTCAAACTTTGCAGCTACATCCAGTGTCAAGGGGGAAGAAGACGTATATTTATACTTGTAAGAAAATATCTTTGCACAGCCGTGGACTTTGTTGCTTCATGTCACCCTTTTTATGTTGTTTGTTTGTCGGTTCATGATGTCTCGTCACCTTGTGTCGGCTTGTCATGCTGTGCAGAGAGCGAATGAACCAGAGTCAAATACCTTGTTTTAAAAGAGTCCGATTTTGATCTGCGAGTAAATATCACATTACAGGTACCTTTGCTATGTTGAGCAATTCCTGTCAAGGATGGCCACAGCCAGTCAGCCTTCATGTCCTTTCCTAAAATGATTCCCAAGAAATGACCATCTGACCCTGGCCTTTTTTACTCCATTTCTATACATTTCTACCTGAGCTGTTCCTGCTTTGTCCTATAAATCATCCAATTTACTGACACGATTCCACCTGTTTAACTCTCATCTTCTCTTACATTTCTGATAGTGTTTGTTGAGGCGGTGTGGTGCAACTAAAGAGAGTCCAGGATAGAAACGTAGAGGGACAGAGGTTGGGTTGTAGGTTGGGTAGAAGATGAGGAAGGTAAGCTAGATGGATTAATGATTTTTTGTGTATATATTGTACAGTATATATACAGTATATGTACTCCTAGAGTGTACCATTTATTTTCAGTGTTTGAGAACTTTGTATATAATATATATTGTGCTGAAAATCTTAAAAGTAAATAGTAAAAAATGAAGACAATATGTTTTAAATTTGTTAAGTAGTTTAACAAGAAGGACGTTTTCTCTCTTTAGCTAAACTTTAAGGCTTTGCTTGAAGCTCGAAGATGTATAACAAGTATAAACCTTTTGTTTCAATTATGTTGGGATCACTTTTTAAGGACTGATCCATTTTTTTAATCCTCACTTTTTATGGAGAAATGTGAATTCAAATGCCAGAGAATAAATGGAAGTCCTCCTTTCCCAAATATCGAGAAAAAAGGAAATCCCCCCATGTGCTCTTGTGCAGCAGCACAAGATAAATTAACCTCAGGGAATAGAAGTGCAGTTCATGAAATGTGCAAATCTCAACCAATCAAGGTTGTATTCTCAAGTTTGAATGCCGTTAAGAGGATTCCGTTCAGCAATTGCCCTGTGAGGTCAAACCCATAATTACACTCGTTTTACTCAAGTGGAGGGAGTCTGTCACAAATTTGATAATTTCTTGAATATTGAGTTGGCAACCTCACAGTAAAAATGATTGTGTTTCTGAACTGCATTGCACTTCCATTATTCACAATGAGACATTTAACACCTTTCGTGACCACTGTCTAAACATAATTCATACTTCTGTTGGGAGCACTTGTGTTCCACATTCAATTTAGGGGATGAATAATGATGCGCGACAAGGCAAGTACACTTGGCTATATATTACATGGCCTCATAATATATTTACTAACTGATTGAGTAATGTTTAAAACCAAGGCTAAATCACAAAAAACTATTTTATATTTTGCAAATATAAAATCAAACGTGACAGATAGAGGGAGGCAATACATGTTTATAACATATATGTATTTTTTTTTATAATATCCTTATTTGTATTTGTGAGTCCTTTTCTTTTTATAAACTGCTGACTGGTCACATGATCTATGTGCCTAGCTTGGTGTTTTCCCTGTTACTAGTGGGTTTCACTGGGATATTCTCAGCCAGCAAGTATTAAACCTCTCATCCCTCAAAACAAAAACATGGTCCCATGAGATAACCATCAGCTTTCAGTATAGATTGGTCCTTTTTTTCCCATTTTGTTTACTCAGAAAAAAAGATGACCCTAATACCCTTATGTATCAAAGCACACTAGTTATTTCAGGATATAAAAGTGCTTGGTTTTAGCATTGTTTGACTTTTGTGCTACAGGGACTACACTGGTGTTTTATTTTCCTGTTTTTATTATTATCTATTTTCAACAAATCTGCCGCATCCATGGTAGGGTATATCCAGGGGTGCTGGCAAGGTGGGTCTGGCCTAGACTCTAGCAACTGAACTGATCCATTTTAAAAGTCAGTTTGTCATTCTGTGTTCTCAACAACAAGAAAAGTGCTTTAACAACAACATGCCACACTCGACCTTCCTCTGTTTGGACTGATGCTTATTTCAGGACTTCTTCCATCCGATGTTGCTCATGTTTTTTTTGTTTGATGTGCTGTTGTATTGCTGTCATTCCTTTCTTCTATCCAGACAGTGGAGTGGATGTGCCGATAGCTGTGTCCTCTGTTCTGTTGTGCTTGAAGACCCGTGTCCACCCCTCCCATGTGTTTTCATTAGGTTGTGACTGTCTAAGAATGTGCTTTTATGTTCTGGGGTGATTTTTCTTCTTTTTTTTTTGGCTCACACTTTTTCCACTTCACCAACAAAAAAATCCTGTTTTGTTTTTACACTACACGCAATAAACTAAATGATTCACAAGATCCCATTGTTGGTCACACTGGCTATGAGAACCTTTGTGACATGAATGTCTGCCATTTATAAATAAAACGTGTTTCCAAAGGGAATGGGACTCTCAATCAGTATTTTCTAAGGGTAATAACCAGTGATTTTTGAGACATTGTTGTTTAATGGTGTTTATGATGCATTGTCTACATTTTGAAAGGCCATTATATGGCACTCTTTCCATTACAATATTTGAATCTGATCAACTAACTCAAACACACTGGCATCATTTTCAAACTGAGACACATTACAATGATACAGCTTCAAAGAACTGATGCTGAAGCATGAGGCCTCATCAACTCATAACTAGTAATAAGCAATATTTCAATGTGTTAAGGAACCAACATTTTATTACAGTAGTTTAGAGGATTTCTTGTTGAAGGGGAAGTTTGCTCTGTGAGGTACGGATTAGATTGTCTGACATTTTTTAGTATCAAAGAATTAGCCATAATTAAAGAAGGCAGGACACAACATTCAATAAAACTCATCTAACAATCTAGGGGAAAATATAAAATTGGCTTGAATAATTTATACTACTGGTGAGTAGCATCATTTAATAAATTAAAGATTAAATAAATATTAAAGATTAAAATGAAGATCAAAGCTTTTAAATGTCGGTTTTAATCTGTCTTTGTATCTTCAATCTACTGATGGGGTAATTGGATTTGTTTAAAACTACTGTTCTAATGAAACACCACATCATTTTTAAACTGATGGCGCCACCTACTGACCTCTAAACAACATGGCACTACTACATGAAGCTTCATCAGACCATCACTACCGACCAGAGAGTGTCGGTACCAGGACACCAGACCAGACCAAAAGCATTTCAAAATCGAGACCAAGACTATAAAAATGAATGTACAATTGAGCACACATAGTATACAAAATAACTGCCTTGAGTTCAAGACCATCAGCATCATATTGGAGTTGTTTTTGACGACAGTGACTGAGTGAATAGAGAGACCAAAACAAGATAGAGAGCATGAACAAGTGGTCTCAAGACCAGGTTCGAGAGCTACAACCCTACTGGCAATGATCTAGTTGAGCAGAGTGGGTCTTCACTCACTCCAAGGGAGTACTTTTCATAGTCCTAACATTTTAGTTAATGGTTGTCCAAAACAAAAAGGTCATGCCCTTTAATAAAAATAAAATATATACTGTATATATTTAAAAATCCTGGATGGCTGGGTCTACATCCCTAAATTATCACATCCGTGATCAATTCTTCTCCATCACAGAGTATTTAGAAGCTGCCAGTGTGGCAGCAAGTTTCTAGACTGGGATTCCACTTTTGCTCCTAAATGCTCATTAGTATCTAAAAGCTGTTTAATCAAACCTTCACAATCTTCTACAGGCCCCTAACTAGTGTCTTCAGATCAATCTGCATATATTCAACATGTGAAAAGGCCAAGATTGCTTGAAATGGTCTAAAATAAAAGGACTGGCATGAGGTTAAGTAGCTTGTTTTGAATTGACAGCTGGAGATGAGTTGGTGAAGTAGTGACTAGTTGGAGACAGTGACGGTGGTTGAGATTGCTTCTTTAATAGCTTGTTTGAATTTTCCATGCAAGAATAGTTGATTTGAGTTAAATTCAATTGTATTTTCAGGCTGCGTTTGTTGATCACAGTATGGTATCACTCATTCCTGAGACAGAAAGCCAGGTGAGGGCTGTTTAGTGAAAATGGATGTAATGAGTTTGAGGAAGCTTTAAAGTAGATTTACAATCATCCAAAATAATTTTCCTGGTAAAATGAAATTTCTGTAACAGAGGAGGAGAAAAGCTGTGTCACCACACACATGAAAGATCCCCCAAAATCCTGTGAGATTGTGTTCTGTCTTGCTAGCTGCTAATTTGAATTAGTCACCTACCTAACACTTGTAAAAGTGTTGCAATAGGTTCATTATTTTCCACTAAATCATTCTGCTGTACCTGAAGTTGTTTTTGTCGCCTTTATTCCTCTTGGATCTAGTGTGTCATGTTGATCCCTGCGGGGAATAATATGGGCAAAGCCTAAATGAGTCACCTTTTTACAGGCCTTAGGTTGTCCCATTTAATTTGTATCATGTCTGCCCTGGTGAGGTGAGGCCATTCTGGATGGTAATACAAGTTGTAAAAGCCAGTTTGTTTGTGTTTTGTGGTCAGGGAGGTTCGTGTTAAGCGGCAACGCTCACTTTTCCAGCAAGTCAATTTTGTGGCATCCTAGAGGCTAGTCTCTGAGATTAGAGCAATGGGGATTATCCCACCCAGCCAGTGTTGATCCTTCCACTGGCTATGAGAAGCGATGGTATTGCACGCACCACAGAGATGTGTGGGTGGAGGGAGACTATGGAAGTTGGCTGAACAGAATCACTGTGGCCTCACACCAAGGACAAAAAGAGCAGATGTATCTTGTAATGGCTGGCTGAAACAAAATAAATCACTAGCTTGCAGATGTTTTGAGGGGCTTCTAAATTGGCCCCAAAAGTATTGAACACACTACCTTGAATATGATTTGCTTCTGAATAAGGTTACCATGAGTGTTCTGCATCATACAAATGTCATTATACATGAAACATATAGAAGAATTGGAACAAGCGTTCGGAACAAAAGGTTTTTCTTATTGACTCAAGAGTTTAGTCAATCAATTCAGCCACCCCACTTTGTTTATACAAAGAGTATTTTTGAGGTGGAGATTTACGGGAATAATGACACAGTGACAAACCTTGATGTTTGACCAATCACAGCAGAGTGGGTGTGGTTATGGTAAACTATTGTCATCTCCAGAAAAAGTGTTTTAGTGGACGGTCCTTAAACACATTTTCTAATGTTAATGTTTCAAGTTAGAAACGAGTTTTGTACGAACTGATGAGTACAATAGAGGTGCAAGATCACCATGTCTTATACAACCAAGCTAACCATAGCCATGTTCTCTCCACGCGCTGTGTTGAGATCTATGTTGAATATATATATATATATATATATATATTGCTGCACATATCCAATATATTTGACTGTATGGGTGCATCTTAGAGCTGTATTTTGGATGACCTTTAACCCAACAAATATAAGAAATTCACCATACAGGCAATGCTTGTAACTCATTTCAGCATCGTTGTGTCAAAAAATCTGCTTTGAATTAAGTGTACGTATCCATCCAGAATATTCCTGCATCTTATATGAGAGTATTAAATGTGGCAAAGATTTCACTTGTCATCAAAGATGACTGCTCATCTCTGGAGTATAATTTAGAAGTGTCAAGCAGGATCTCCATTTCTTCCAGGAGGCTTTGTTGACACTGAAAATAATAGCTTTGGATGGATTACAAAATTAAAATGCCACAGGCCTCTAGGTTAATGACTCCAAGGTTGTTGCCAGTATGTCCTTTTCTGTCATTTTGTATCAGGCAACTATTACTAGAGTTACTCAATGTTTTCCACATTATGTACTTACATGTAAAAAACGAGAAACAAGAGAGAGTGAATAGAGTTAATGTATGTTCAAAGCTAGTCTGAGATTGTCAAATACAAAATTAAAAAACATTCTAAACAGAACTTTCTTGATGCATAACTGTGATGCAGATCATATATATTAACAGGATTGGGAGTTTTCTAGAGAAATGCAAAGCTAATGTCACATTTGTGCTATAGGTGCATGTATTAAAAATCATGGAAATGTTAAATGAAATACTTGAATAAGAGCATTGCTCTGCCAAAACACAAATTTTACATTGATTTCTAAACCACAACCTTGAATCATATCAAATCATAACAAAATGACTTCTATAAGTCAGGAATCGGAATAGCTGTGATTTCCTAAATGGCAATCCAACTTTGGACCATGGGGATGGCAGTGTTGAGCTCTTACCACTATACCTTTATTGATGTGAGGCTGTTACAGGTTGTTAAAATAAAAATACTTTTTTGGATCAAAAAGATAATTTTAAATGAGTGGTATCACACTGTGCCACAAGAGTCACGTGAAACTCAATTAAAATTGCTTCTTCACCTTTATGTTGTATTTTATAAAGTCAGGCTTTTTTTTTTATTGTTTATTATTGTTGCTTTTGGATGAAACTTGGACTTATAAGCAGCACTACATTCTTCAATGATCAACACTAAAAATATTTCATGTGTTGTTTAAAGTTATTTTGCTAACCAGCAGATGGATATAAAATAGTGATGGGCCTATGAGGCATCATTAAAAACAGATGATAAGCTATCATTATAGATTCTCTTAATTTCTCTGCATCTTGATCTTTGGCTCTGATCTACTAATTCAATAAAACCTGGTATTATTTTCAATCTGAGTGTGCCATCTAGTGGCCTTTCAAAATGAAGACACTGAATCATGATGCATCATAAATTGTTTAATCAGGCCACTGCTAATAAAAAACATTATTATCTCCTTTGCAAGGGAGATGATAAATAAGGAATAAGATCAGTTGTGCAACTGTTGTGCTGTTTTCCTTGAACATTTGTGGTGCTGGGGTTAGCTCTTTGAGAATAATAACTGAGGTTGCCTAAGCAACCCTCCATATTACTGTCATGTGCCTGTCAGTAGACTAGCACTTATATGTGCTGCTACTACTTGGTTCTAACCTTGCTGCGTTGTGAACAAAATCCTATATAGCAACATAATTTGTAGTAGTTACGGGTCTGAATCCCTCACTTAAATTTCAATAATAAAGATCAAAAATCTTGATACGTGGATCATGACAATATTTACTCAGGATACAATATAATTCGATTTAATTTGATGTGTTTCATTAAATCTATTTGTGTTGTGAAAAAAATGGAAGATACATTTATCAGGTCAGAACAAACTGTTTTTATTTTTCAAACCGTTTCTGTATTAAGTTTGAAACAGAGTAACAGTAACAACTGTAGTTCGTTGCAAACCATAAACTTTGCTAAATTAATTCAATACAAAAACCTTTAAGTGTTAACAAATTACACATAAAATATTTAGGTTAGGATAATTCCAACTTCACAACACTGTATCTGCAAGGAAATAAACATTGATGTTGCCAGTGAAACCTGATGTTTCTTTGTTTTGAGATTTATAAAATTTCAAAAAAACTGTCCAATCAATTAACAAAAATCAATCTTTTTCTACAGCACAAAAGAAAAGAAAAACCAGAAGCCATGAAAGCTGATCAATGGATTGTGTGGATTTACTTATAAAATCTAACGTTGTTTTTGGTAAAAAGGAACAGATTACTCTGAAAATAATACCAAACCTTAGTCGACATGAGTTTGAGTAGAAAAATGACCTGTCAAGACCTTTAAACAATCAGTATACTGTTCTCATTTTAAGAGGATAAGTTGGATAAGTTCTGCAAAACTACAATGGAAATGTGACAAAAAAAAAAGAATATGTTGTTCCACCAACACAATAATTAGACCTAAAAAGATTTACTTGTAACATGGCTTACCAGTTTAATTCAACATTAAAACACATGTAGACAAAGGTGGCTGCAGTGGCCCACATAATGAAAAACAGGGAGCTTTTCAGGCAAAGGTTCAGTTTTCAATTCAATGTTTAATTATCTTTTTAGTTTATTGTTTAAAACTATCCATTGTAAGACTTTCTGAACAGAATGTTGAAAGTTGGAAAATACCTTCTTCTCCTTATTAATTACATTCAGTAGGTGAAGGTTTGAACAATCAATTAGCAATATAAAAAGAAGAAAATCATTAATAAATCATTAATAATTTTCCCTGCATTAAAAAACTCTTTACGCCTGAAAGTACTTGTGAGAGTTACTTTAACAATACGTTGCAGTTTAATTATATGAGGTTTGAACAACTTTGCCAGTAGTTCAGAATAATACTTTGGAAGTCTGCCCTTCAGTGAAAAGATCTAGTTTCTTATCCTGTCTTGGAAACCGTCCAGGCTGCCAGAAGCCACACAGACAGCGCTGGACTATTGGGAATCGATAACAAAGCAGCTTTTATATTGTGGACTTCAGACAGACTGGATACAGAAGACTGTGGTTCATGTCTTTGTTGCTGTTAATGGAAGAGGATCATTCTAGCGCTGATGATTTCAGAATTAAACAAGTAATTATCTTTTCCATTTTTTGCAACTTCAAGCTTAGAAAGAAAAACTAGATATATTTTTTGAATGTGTGAATTTTTTGTTCTGTTCTGTTGTTAAAAGAATATCATCTGTGATTGCTCCTGATGTTTATACATTATATTTTGTCTTCTTTTATATACATATTTCAGTTGGCTTAGACGAACAATTGAATAAAGGGGTTTCAATTGGATGAAAGCTCATATTTTCCATTTTAAATGGTATTTCATGTGAGAGGTTCGCCTTGATGCCTAGCAACATAACCTTGAATTCTCTGGTATGATACTATAAGTTGACAACTGTAATTGGAGGTTTTATGTCCTTTTGTCAATAACGCAAATTGAAAACATATCCTTTTATATTCACACATTGACTGCTTCATTATTACTGATCATAAATCTTTCTTTGAAAGGCTTTGGTGCAAGAAAATGTATAGAATGCCACTTCTAATCACATCGATGAAGTTACAGTTAAAACCTTGAATTGACAGGATCTTGCCTCTGATGTTTTCCTATGTATTGGCCTGAAATGGTTAGTAAACCCAAATTCGTAAGACAAAACAGAGTCCATCTGAAAACAAAGCAGTGAAGTCCAAGAAAAGGCTCAAAATCCAGGTCACAAGCGGAGTGTCTACCGTACCAGAATATAAATCCAACATGAGGCAAATGTTCCTGAGAACAAGGTAACAAGAGATCCAGAAGACAAGATCAGATGACGTAGAACGGAAGGCAAGGAGTCGATATTTTTTGGAAAATGGGCAAGTGGCCTCAGGATAATCTGGCAAATTTTGAAGGTGAAGAGGTATGTAAGGACATAGAGATTTACAGAATGAGGAGGAAGTTTAGAGAGGGAAAGAAGAAGAGGAAAGATGAGTGGAGAGATATGAATGGGCAAAACCTTTATGAAAGCAAGATAAACCACTGTCTAAAAACACTATTTTTAAAAAAAATAAATAAAATAAAGGTATGTATATATATATATATATATATATATATATATATATATATATAAATATATAAATATTAATATATAACTTAAAAATAAGTCATTTGCAAAAAAGACGAGAATTAACAAGTAAATAGTTTATTTAGTGTACCATAAATACAACAGCCATGAAATTTGACCAGAAATTGCTTCTGAAAATTTAGTACATTTTTCAAATTAACTAGGTGGGTTCATAGATCATATCTCCCCATTTTGATTTAAGTTTACAGGTCAAATATGACCTACTTTATTTTTGTATTTTTCTCTATCTTGCTGCAACCTATTGTTTTTATAAATTATTGAAACAGCCCATGTGCAACAAACAGTTATTACTGAATCAGTTTAAACATTTAAATGATGCGTCAGATTTCATCATCATATAAGAATCAGAAAATGTTTATTGCCAGTGTCGTAAGATTTAAAAAATGTTTGTGTTGTGGAATATAGTATAGAAGAGAAATGTTTAAAGTAAGAATAAGTGACTTGTACATTAAAGTGGGCATATCAAAATCAAGCAACTGAAGAGTTCAAGATCTGCACATCCGGTTTAGAACCATACCGGACAAGGGTTTATATCGTAGACCTCTGTTAAAAAGGAACACAGTAGCTATAAGCAAGAAACAAAGACCAAGCTGTCACATCCTTCTGCACCTAAGAATCACAAATCTTTTAATAACTTAAATGATTTAACTTGGTGTAAAACGTCTTCAATCTATCTGATGTCATGTTACTGACGGTAGAACTGATAACATTTTTAGAGGTAATAACACGCAGCATGACATGCATTTTTAATTTCCCTCTTGCGATATTAGCTGCTAATATTAGTGTGTTTTCATTTTACTGTCAATCAGTCAACACAGCACATCTCTTCTACCCAAGAGAGTTTGCCTCTCTCAGTGTGTGACAGAATCCATTAGCAGTTATCTTACTGGGAAGGTCACATCTTACAATGCTAATGATGACTTATTTGGTAGTCAATATCCAAGCGTCAACCAAACAATGATGTTATTTCAATCCACAAATTACGTTTTGTTCAGTTGCTGTCACATGAGTTAGTTTCAGATTATGACCCCTTCCTCCTTCATTCTGTCTCTGCTCATCTCCCAGACTGTCAATCACACCCAACCATCACTGCGCTAACCACCTCCCTGGGAGATTTTGAAGTTTGATGGTTTTACAGAGAAATAGGAAATTAGTATCGTGGGAATTCTTGATTGATCTGATCTGTCAACATACAGTGAAGGCAGTAGGAATGGACTTTAAAGAGTAATTTATTCAGAGAAATGTTTCACATTGTTATCTTGAGTTACAAAAAATTATTAACTTAAGATGTTTTTTGTTTATTTTTAGGTCCCAGTGTCAGGTCAGGCTGAAAGAGTCTCCTTGAGGATGCTGCACACATCGATGTCCTGGAAAGAACACTTCTAATTGAGGAATATCCGATTTTTGCTTCTGTCTTTCAATTATCTGACATTCGGTCCAGGAATCTCACAAGGAAATTGCATTCGATAAGCTTTCTTCTTCAGATTCATGGCCTTAGGTTTCCACCATTAAGTTTGTGGGTTACTACCTTAAAAGCACATTAACTTAACCTTAAGGCTGCAGCTAGGACTGGTTACCTTAGCAACGGAGGTCCAAACTTTAAGACTTTATTCCCCCCTAAACAGTTTCCCACGATTGAAGTTTGTGGTTTGGAGAAAGTAACAGTTAAAGCAAACCATCACTATATGTATCTTTGCATTTGATACAAATCACCGCCAAGTTTGATTTTGACATGAGGCAACTTCATAGTTTATCATCGACCTGTTGCCCAGCGTGTCAACAAAAGTGTTCATTCTCAAACATTGTATTTATTATAGTCAAACTATAACATGCAAAGAAGACAAACAACAATTACCCATTTTGACATTAAGCAGAAGGACGTTTTAATGATTGAAGCACAAATCCATGTTTTGACAAGTATGCCGACTACATGCTTCTGTAGCCTTTTCTATGCTGCTTTTTGTTTTGGTGATGCAATGGGTTGTGCACAACTGGTGATTTCTGTTGACGTTTTTTTTGTTTTTCTTCTGACCTATTGAGCGTTAACCAGATGAAGCTTCATGGAGCAGTGTCATTATTTTCAGTCCACTAGATGGCGGTCTCTGCACTATTTCCCTTTGTTTTGAACAACTGTTCTAATGAAACTTCACATCATTTTTAAACTGATGGCACCACCTACTGACCTCTAAACAACAAGACACTGCTTCAAGAATAGAAACGCGGTATCCGATTGAACGAAGATGAACTGAGATATGTGATGAAGTTAATGACCTAACATCCAATGGACGGGTTTAGGCTTGAGAACCTTGTTGCCAGTGGAAAGCAGACATGCTTCCCATCCTCTCTATATTATACAGTATTTTCTTTTTTGTAGTTGGGATATCATCATAACAAGAACTGAGGCTTTGATAACCAGGTGTTCAAGACTTGAGAACATGTTGAGGGGGTTCTGTGTTAAACAAAATCTAGAAGAACCCCAACGGAGAGAGTTTTTGCTCATAATTGACAAACATTTGATTTTCACTAAAGACAATTATCATTTTCCATTCCAAAAGTGTTTTCCTTCGTGTTTTACTTTGATGTTTTTTTACAACCTTGTGTTCACATGAGTGAAGTTGTTAAAGGGATAGTTCATTCAAATTCCACCCATTTTTTACTCAACCTCGTAGAAAAAAAGGGTTGGGATTATTTTTAGAGTTGACTCTTCCTTTTTCAAGTTGTAGGCAAAAATGTATATCCATGCTAAATTAGGAGTGTGTCTAAAAAGACACAATTTAAATACATCCAAAAACCTCTGTGGTGCTCGTCTGCGATGGAAATCTTGTGTCAAAGCCTTAATATTTTCCATTGTTGTACATTGTCGCTACATTAGTATGGACATCATTTTTAACTATAACTAAAAAAAAATGATTTCTCTGAAAATAATCCTAACCCTGACATGAGGATGAGTAGAAATGAGTTTAATCTTAATTTTGGGGGGAACTATTACTTTAACGTGTGCTGCTAGAGAGGAGAATACAGATTCTGACAGGGATTAAAAAAGAATGCTAATTTCTAATTCATTTAATTATTTACTATTAAAGAAGCAGCAATGCAGTAGATGAGTACCTTTGACAGCTCTTAAGCTTAGGTAAATAAATGTGTATAACCTTTTATTGTGTAATCAAAGTAGCAGATTGTTGTGGTATGTGTTGATGATAAACTCACCTTTACTGAAACCACAAACAAAGAAAAAGTAACAAGTACATATCTTACATGTACCATAAAGGTCTTCTTCAAGTGTCATTGTAACATTTCTCAACCTATCCACTACAGTTACAAGAAAAGGGTTCTGTACAAAACCAAGAGCAGGGTTTAATCTATTTGTGGCATTCCCGCATGTCTGCAGCACTGTGTCCCACTCAAAAGGAGGGATTTCTTTGAAACACTGCAGTGCCCCCGATTGGCAAATTGAGGACCTACAACTGGCCATTTTTTTCATGAGCCATAACACAGTAGAGGACTTTGTCAGGGGTTGAATTTAGGAGCAAAATGGCAGAAGATGTAAGATGAGATTCGTGTGTATTTTTAGACAGCTTTGAATGGTTTGACAGTCTTGCAGGGTGAGCGGAATGCTCAGCTTTCTGGATAACAAGGTGTAAAGGAGGGCTCAGAGGAAATAAACCTATCCCAGAGGTAAGAATTGGATGCTGACACGTCGTAAACTAATTCCAGCTTGAAATACCCCTGGATTGGGTGTCCATCTGTATAATTGTCAGTTGAAGTAGATACTCTTAAGTCTCTTTGGTTACTTTGATACATTAAGATGTATTATTAAGAAATCCATTATGCTACACGAAGAATCATTATTGTCTCACTGACGATATAAACAGTATATACCTTCTCCAAAACGCCTGTCTTCTCAGATGCTACTGACTCATTCAATACCCTGCGAGACATTGGTGCACAGATGCAAAGATGTATCTATAGTGTGTGAGTAACCACAGTGACAGTGTAGTATGGTGTGGCTGACAAGCAAATGTATTCTGCTAGTGTTTTCTTTTCCCCTTTGCCCTAAGGATGGTTTTAAGGGTTTCTGCTAAAGATGGACTGATGAAGCTTCATGAAGCAGTGTCATTTTGTTTAGGATCGGTAGGTGGCGCCATCAGTTTAAAAATGATGTGATGTTTCATTAGAACAGTTGTTCAAAAAGAAGAAAAATAGTGCAGAGATCGCCATCTAGTGGTCTCTTAAAATAATGACACTTCTTCATGAAGCTTCATCAGACTATCACTAGTATCAGGACTTAACAAACCACAGCATGCAATCAAATGACTTACATGTGAACTTAATGTGTTTCTATGGTTCATTATACAGTGCTTAAGAAATGACATGTATCGATTTATTTTTCATCTGTATGTTCTTCTGTCGGCTTCTGTGCAGCGACTGGAATTCTCATGTCCTGAATAAAGCCTTCCCAAGAACTGTCTGTAGATCTTTAAGATGTATAAGAAACAGCCCATAGCCAACCGTTGCTGGTGGCACTGTGGTTGAAATCCTGCAATGCTTCAGGTTTTCACCAAGCGCCAATTGTACGGTCAGGTGTGTAGCTCAGGTGGTAGAGTGGGGTACATGGGGATATGCAATTTGAATCCCTTTTCTACCCATCCAATACGGTCTATTGCCCTTGAGCAAGACATCTTGACAAAGTGACAAATGTCATGGTGGTAAAGATGGTAAAGTATGAAGGGCAGTTTAGGGCACACTAGCCTCGTTAACATGGACCACAATAAATAATTATTCTTAATGAAACTGATTCAGGCACACATGTCTTTCTTTATTAAATGGTCCCATCCATTGAGTTCGGTACTGATTTTAATTTAGAGGTTTGTCAATTGAGTGACATTGTCTGAGGCTTTTATCACTCAGGAGCACATACTAAACATGGTTTGGATTCAATAAGCAGCTACATTTGAATCTGACCTAGGTAAGCCTTGACTAAAATCATGACTGACCAATGAGTTGAATGTGATATCAATGAATAACCATGGGACTCGTTTAAAAGAGGAATCAATTTTCATTTGTAATATATAAACATGTCTTTTTTGCCGGTCTCTGGAACCAAATTTATTTAAGATTGATTTTCGGTTGTGAAGTTATAAATCTGTAGATTGAAGCTCCAATGCACAACTTGGCCGCTCTAATCCCGCAGGATGTCAACAGTTACGTATTACAGGAGTAACATTCTCGTTTGTGTGTAACAACAACAGAACACTTTGACGCTCCCCTGTGGATTTTTTAAGCAGGAATTTCCCGAGAGAGTTCTCCAGAGGGATTAATAAAGTCTATCTAATCTAATCCATGTATCAATAACTGTATCGGGTTTCTGCAGAGGTTATGTGCTTGCAGACCACTACTAGTTAGAACTTTACTTACCACTTTTGTCCCAAGGTTGGGCCATTCACTTGGAGAGCTAAAACATTTCATTAGATCAGTCCTCAATCATCAATCAATAATGCTTAATAGGCACTTTTCACAACACTGTATTAAATTAATTAAATGCTCTGATTGAATCTAACTGCCTATTACTCCTGAATACAATTCCAGGCTTGGTGTCGGACTGACATGGCAACTCCGGTCCTTCTAATCTCATCCAAGGTGTAATGTGAACCTAGAATATTTTAGGAGGAATGAATAGGTACACACACACTGGTTATATATATTTAAAGGTAAGGTTTAGTTTAACATATGCATATTGTGGTTTATTTTGTAAATTGACTGGATGTGTTTGTTCTGTTGACTATTTTCCTACTCAGCTTCATCTTGTCACGGCGCTGCATTGTTACCCTTCTTTTAGCAGTCTGGTCCAGCAGTTCATTATCAAAAAGGTGACGACATTGTGTAGTCCTCAGATAAATAGGCTCACACAAATTACACCCCCGCCCCCTCCGGAACGATGTCAGTAACGCCTTTGAGCAGCAAGAAAAGCTGTGTAAAAAAAAATCCATTATTATAATAAATGAGGCCCATGAAGGAGGGGTGTGCAGTCTCTGTTCTTTTCTACTTCAATGTTTTCATGTTGGGATTTGTTTTTTGATCCTTGTCTTGCGGTTTGTTTTTTTTAAATTTATGTTGGTCTACTTCCGTTTGTTACCAGTTTCTGCAAGGATTTATTGAGCAATTTTTCCCAGGACAAGTCGCCAGAGAGTTTTAATAATAATAATAATTTCTATTTATATAGTGCCTTTCTAGACCAGGGTCACAAAGCGCTTTGACAGCCATTCACACATACTGATGGGATGGTGCCGAATCTGCCCTCAGGAGCAATCAGGGTAAAGTGTCTTGCTCAGGGACACAATGACACAAGCTTGTCTGGAGCTGGGATTTAACCTGCAACCTTTTGGACTGCAGGCAACCACTCTACAATCTGAGCTATGATGCCCCAAGTTGTATTGTAACAATCTCTGAGTTTCCGATTTTCCTGGTATTGTTGGCCTGAACGGTTTTATTTATTTTGTGATTCAGGAGTACATTATGTTTTTTGTAGTTTTTCTACTGCTTTCAGTTATCCATATTTCACTCTGGAACTATCCTGGCCTTTGCCATTTGATTTTCGTCACCGACTTATTTTATTTATTTGTGTGATTTGTTGATTCGACTCTGCTTCTGTTGTTTCCTGTTGCTTGATCACTGACTGGATTTTGCTTCAACCATCGACTGTGTATCATTATTATTTCAAGATTGTTGACTTTACTTTGTACATTTGTCTTGTGGATCAATGTTGACTTTTTCTGGTTCTGGATGCTTTGGAACTCTATGAAGTTGAGCTAGACTGGAACTTTTGCATCCTTATTTAGGTCCTGACATGTCACAGTATGCCCTAGCCAAGATGGAACCATCAGAATATAATCAGATTTTTGTATGGACTCTAGGGATGCATGGCACAAGATTGACAACTCTGGAGGCTCAAATTGGAAAAATTATGAATTCTGTGCTGTGGGACAGTTGACTTACCGCTGAATCCTTTTCTCCAGCCACAGATTCTAAATCTCAAGAGGCCTCAGCCCCTGCATCTGCTTCAGTCTCTACCTGAGAGCCTGCCTTCCCACCTCCTGGGACCTACAAGAGTGACCCGGGCTGGTGAACCTCTTCTTTCTTTTGCAATTTTGTGGTTGATCATCAGCAAAATTAGCTTTAATAATTAATTTGCTAAGGCGAATAGCTTGTGAAGGGGTTAACTAAATAGAGGAAGCCAGATGATCTATCCAGAGTTGAGTTGAGTTACTCACTTCCAAGTTTTTTTTTTTCTCATTGTGGGATCAACGGGATCGTCCAGATGCTTCAACAATGCTACTAGTGGCTTAGCATGCACCAAGATATAAAGCAGCCTGTTTAATGTGTTGCAGTAAGGCCTCCTCCTTGACCTCCAGCTGGTCTTCTTCTCCACTTGTGACCAAGCTTGTCCATCCTGGACAAGCTTGGTCACTCATGATAGGGATATTTCTTAGCAGCCTACCAACCTCAGAGAGTAACTTACTGACTGTGTCTGAATGACACATTTCATCCCTTTACCCAATCTCCTTACTACAATACAAACTGCTGAGATCCTGGTCACCTTTTTTTGATATAGAATTTAAATGCAACTGTTTTTAAAACATACCCATTTCTCATAGTACAAATACAAATGTGGTCTGAGCGGATAACTACTGCAAAACTATTAATAATTCTACTGCAATTTATAGAAAGCGAGGGGAAGTACTTCATAGAGCTGTATAACCCACAACATTAACTCAAGTATCTGTTTAATGACATTACCGGAAACACTGTACTGCAAACAGATACAGTGCACAGTGTGGTTTATTTCGTTAGTGTTTAATGGCGATAAGCACTCAGCCCACTTAACTTTATTGTTTAGCTTATGTATTTTTTTATTTGACAGTGAATGTGGGCGAGATGATGCAGAGGCCACTTTTTTTCTTTTTTTTCTAAGGCTTCATCACCAAATAGTTGTAAACACCTTTTATTGGATTAAACAAAATCCTCCATAAGGACTTGTCACCCGTGTGATGCTGCTGTAGGTGATGAAAAATGGATTTACCTGACTCAGGATAACAAAAAGGTAAATCAGTCAGCACTTTACACTGAGGCACTCTTTGTAGAAATAAAGACGGAAACAAAATAAAAAAAATTGTATAACTTTATTTACAACAAATGTATATAATGTGTTATATATATTTATCATATAAATGTGAATTTAATTATGTTTAACATTTATATTATATATATATATATTATGTACTACTATACGACATTATATTATATTAAATGATATTAAATGATATTATATTATATTATATTATATTATATTATATTATATTATATTATATTATATTATATTATATTATATTATATTATATTATATTATATTATATTATATTATATTATATGTGGAAATCAACATTGAGCCATTGAAACCTATGAAGGACTTTGGTATCTGTGGTGGTGTTTTTACATAACATAACATAGACGTTTGGTCTTCTGAATTGTTGTCTGCTTGTGGCTGTGTCACTGGCAAACCCTTTTTTTGTTTAATCCTCTGCTACTCAGGTGCAGAAAGAATGATATTACCGACATTAACTTCAAAGCTGTACAGTACAGCTGCTTTATTTGAGCTGCTAACTTTCCAGCTTTAACAAATGTTTTCTTTAACTTCTTCTTTTTTTACTTCAAAATAATTGTGTGCCCTCAGGGAACAGGTTTTTTTAAATACACCTTTAGAAAAGTTTTCCACCAAAGAGTGTCCATTTAAATACACTACAGGACATTTACTGGATACAGTGTGACACACGGAAAACAAACAAATGCCCCCGGGAGAAGCTTAGCATTTGAGCAGAGTCCTGTGAACAAGCTTGCATGCCTGTTTTCTTTTATGATCCACGCATCATTGAATAATTCTAATGCGAATGTGCCCAGTAGGTTATTTTTCGTCTCCACATACACGCACCACATGGTATTTGTCTTTGTTATGCTTACTGTGTTTGTCTGCTTATTCAGATTCACACATGACCTTGCTCACTGCCCGACCCCAAACGTCTTGTCAGTGTTTGATGTGTGTCTGCTGAGCCTTTCGATATACAGATCACTGCTCTCTTTGATAAACCTATATTGCTGGTTTTCTCGCCTACAGTTCCCATTCAGCTTCATCTTGTGTCAGGGTCCAACTGCCTTCTGACCTAATGACTTGCTGATCTCATGTGAGCTACTCACAAAATCTTCAGCAGCTTCGCTAGAGTTTGTGTAAATTTAAGAATGCACTAAAATGTTGAAAAACCTTTTTAAACATAATAAAAAATAAAATAAAACACATCTGCTTGATGAAGTCTACTGACTCCTTCAGGAAACATCTGAATACATTTTTATTTGTGCAGGCTTTTCCTTGATTCTCTGAGACTCCTGTGTTGGTCTTATGTGTCTTAATCTTTTGAAGTATATCATTTATAGGTTTAGTTTTGATTGTTTTAGTGCGTTGTGACCTTGTTCTAGAAAAGAGCTCTACAAATATAAATGACTTACTTACAGTTAATTAGTTGACAATTAGCAGGTGTATTATCAATGTTAGACTCAATGGATTACACATTATTTCTACATGATGAATGTTTATTAAATAATAATATTAAAACATAAGATTATAGACTAATAACAGGCTAAAATTGAATATTCACTCCAGAACCAGCCGAGTCAACGTCCGCTCTGCCCGAAGTTGAGCAGCGATCAGGACAGGAAGAACTTTCAAAAGCTTTTTTAGCTACAGTAGTTTGTTTGTTAGGGATCTGATTGAATTGTATGTTTATTTATTATATATATTTGTCTCATAGGATAGTTATGTTATAATAATGAACAGCATCTGTCACATCCCTTACACAACTCCACAACTAAGAGAATAAAATCCAAACTATTTTTTTTTTACTCTACTACTAAGAGAAGAAAATAACATTTTAAAATTGTATCTGCATCTCTTGTTCTTTTGCTATAACCCACTAAAATCCTTAAGGCTTACTTAAATATCAGAAATCAGAAAACTTCTATTGCCAGAATTTTTTGTGGAGGCAACATAAAATGACATAATATGATAAATGAACCCTTAATTAAATTTAAACCAGCAATTTATTTATTTTATTTTGTCACTATATTTTACCGAGTAGCATTTGTCCATTTAACCCTTGTGTTATCTCAGGGTCAAAGTGACCCATATGCCCGAAACCAGATGTGTTTGAGGTATCCCTTTATGTTGTCTCTGGGTCATGCTGAGCCACTTCCCTGGCTTCCATAAAACATATGTGGAGGTTGTTCACCTTCACACAGAGAAAACACAAGGGATAACAAAAACAAATTTGTTTTTAACAAGGGTTAAAAAGTTCCTTTATGGTCTGTCATACTTCTCATCCTTTTTTTTTATTATCATCATCTTTTTTTTCATGTTATTTGGAGATTAATAATCTCCAATTGTAAGTAAGTAAGTAAGTAATTTTTATTTGTATAGCGCTTTTCCAGACCAGGGTCACAAAGCGCTTAAACAATCAAAACAATATTCAATAAAGTATATATTTTAAAGATCAAGATAAAACTGATAACACAACAGGAGTTCCAGAAAATCAAGGACAAGCTTTGTCTGTTCATAGTAACAAAGTAACAAAACCCCTTATTATCCTAAAAGTTTCAGATACCTACTATTATTTCTTTATTGTTGTTATTTACAGGCACTTTTTAAAAAAAAGCTTTTTATTTTGTAGTCATCTTCTCTGTTGTCAATTACTCTGCTTTTTTTCTTATATTGTGTCAAGAGAAAACCCAAGCACAGGGAAAATAATCGCAGTTATGATGCAAGACTGTTCATGGAATCGACCCTCTTTCTGTGGGTCTGCCACTCGGAGTGATTCACCCGCTGTAGTTGGATTATTTGTTTACTTTATCATTTTATAACTTGTTTAGTTTTCTTCGCTCATCCAGGTTCAGGGTCACATTGGCAGCAGCTTCAGCAGAGAGGGCCAGACTTTCCTCACTCCAGCTACATCGTTTAGCTCTTCTCAAGGGACTCAGATGCTCACCAGCGAGGCGTATCATCTCTACTCCAAGAGAAAACAACCTTTGACTGCTTGCTCCCCCGATCATGAGGTTAGGGACATTGATTGATGGGTATTCAGAGTTTTGCATTTTGGCTTAAATTTTCTAACCAGTTCACCGATATGTTCAAAAAATTGGGGATGGTACATTTGTTTTATTTTGATGTATAACTGAAGCGAGATGGATGTATTGAATCTATAAAAAGAACCACAAGAATAACAATCTTCCCGCTTTTACATAAGGGGATGTTACCACTGATCATACAGTTGCTATGCTCTTTCATGATTTTCTCTGTGTATTAAAAGAAAGAAAAACAGACAGGTTAGTCATTTCTGTAAAATTCCTGCTGTGAAGTTACTGTTTCATCGTTATGAGAACAGATTCCTTGATGTGTTGTTCTCTTGTACAGCCTGCTCATCTCTTGGTCATTATCTGTGTGTGTTCCCTGTGGGATTGTTTTATGTAAAGCATTTTTGGTGGTTTAATACCAACTGTTGAAGCAAAAGCTGAGAAATATACAGCTTTGAAAGCATTTTAATGCAAAAAACAAACTACACTTCTTCGCAGCCAACGTGTGCGTAATGTTTTGGAGTGAAAACAAAGAATGATGAAACCGACTGTAAACTTAGACAAAGCCTATTTGGGTTCAGTTTTTTGCTTGTTAAGCACATTTTCATCCTTTTTAAAAAAAAAATCCTGCATAGCTGATGGATACTAACCGAAGTCACCAACAGCTCCCAATTATCAGGCGTCTTTGCCTCTGCAATGCACCACATCCATAAATGCAGCAGTGACTCTCTCCACTTTATTCTAACCACCCTCCTGTCAGTTCAAAGTCTATGAAAAAGCATCAAAATCTCAAGGACAATCAATAATCTAGTCTTTGTGCTTTTCTCAGACTCTGTAGCAAAAGCAGAGGAGGCTAAATTGGTCATCTGGGGTGCATGATGAACCATTTTCAAGCACAATTGGACTTCAGTGGCCATCAGAGAAAGCTCTCAGTCTGCACCAGGTATTGCTTAGAGGCCCTGCCCAGCAATATTAGATGTCATTCAGTGGGCAGTAGTGGGGACAGCAATTACCCCTTCATTAATGTCAGCCTGCACACTCTTCCCACCGCAGCCCACTGGCTCACTAAAGCTCGTGACTGGCTTCGGCTGGTCACTCTGTTTGCATTTTTCTCGTCCTACTTTTTGCATTATTAATCGGTCACAAAAATGTTTAACGTAGTGGTTTTAAATGCAAGTATAGGCATAATCAATTGTTTGTGAATTTAAATAAATACATTGTTCTGTTTCCAATACGTAATGTAGAAATTAAAGGCTTAAAATAAACATCTCTTCAGCTAAAATGAGCATCAAATACATCTATTGGTTCCTTTTCTTATTTAAGGCCTTCTACCTAGAAATGCACTTCATGCACTTACCTTGCATTTCCCATGCACTAGTTAATTAAATAACCTTCTTTGAGGGGCTAAATATAAAATGTAATATAATATATTAAATTAATTAGTAGTGTATACATGAAGGGTCAGGCCTTGAAGATATATGCTCAGAGGGGTGTCTCAAATCACCTAGTCCTCATTTTAATCCCTTTAATTGTCACTTTTTGAATACACTTGATATTGATAAACACGCACACTAGTGATCAGTCTTCTCGCCTGGGAAATATACATCCCTGACAGTGCTTCTAATGAATGTTTTCTCTGTTGTGTATGAACAAACATACAGTGCAAACTTGTACAAACTGCATGACACATGCAGGGGACAAATGAGCTTCTGTAGCAATACTGATGAGACAGAAGCTTACAAGCCTAATTCTGCACTTTTCTGCCAGGCGGGACTGTGAAGCGTTCACATCTGCAGCACAAAGAAGCAGCAGATGGGAGTAAAACACAGAGGAAAAATTATGCTTAGTTTCCTTGGAGACATCGAAGTCAATTGTATTTCACCACAAGTGCATAGAGTTCACACATCTATTCTTGCAGGCGTGTGTTTCAGTCTCCACTGTAGTATCATTCTCTAATATCGTAGGCTCGTTTTTTCTTTTTCTTTTTTAACTTTTTGCTCAATGTGTTAAGGTGAACATAAATCTATAGTCATGTCAAAAAAGTCCCTTTTGTCCCTTTTTCGAGACATTTGTGACGCAAATACAGCTATCTGTCGATTGCTGCAAAGTCATGAAACTTTAAGAAACTATAAGAAACATGTTGTCCAGAAGGAGAGCTGATGATGTTTGGACTGAAGATGATGTTTCTACTGAATCTAAAATAAAGAGCCAACTCATCCCGTCGATCCTGTGGTCGTCTTTTTCTTAACAAATGTATGTTTCTGGCTTAGAGAGGAGCTAGGCTTTAAGCTTAGCTCCAGCAAGGCCCAGGCACATCCATGTCAGCAGTTTGAAGACATTTGTCACTCACAGAAACGCTGTGAAGTGCATTTGATATGGTTAAAAACAATCTCTCAGAGCCCCACTTGTAAGTCCACTCAACGCTGCGAGCAACCAAAAATTATGGATGACCTTTCAAAACACACATAACAATGACCAATATATAGCCAGACATGTTACGGTCATGCTTTTGCTGCCAATGATTCTCTATGGTTAGGCACCTGTTTTCCTCTCACTTCAGTACTAAGGAAAGTATATTGATGTGTAAAATCTTTAATGTGCACTGTAGAGCTATAAAGGTCTGTGAGAGGTAATTTCCATTATTTAGGATTTTTTAACACTTTTCTACGTTGTTAACTTTATAAAATATGAACTTCAAATGCAGGAGAAGTAGTAAGACTATCTTTTATACCAAAATATTTTGTGACGGTATCCACCCAGGTGGTATATTTCAGTTGCAGTTGTGTTTAATAATTTGTAATGATTAATAAAACTCTGTCTTTCACTTATTCAGACTCTCATGTGTGGATATCCATGCAAAAAGAGCTGCCTTTCATGCATTTAGTCATAACTAGGTGTTTTATTGGCTATTTCCATATTTCCATTTTCTTTTATTCGTTGTTATATTCTGATAATATGAATATCCGACTCTAAGAGGGAGGCCTTTCTATGCCAGTTCAGATGATCTCCCTGTGTTACGTGTGTTTACTCTGGCACTCATAAAGAGGTTGTATGGGAACTTCGGGAAATTATCTGTAGGTATGAGTGTGTGTGTATGTGTGTGTGTGTGTGTGTGTTTGTGTGTGCGTGCATTTTTTTCAAAAAGAATGCATTTGTTATCAGCATAGATTTTAATATAATTTAAAAAATGCATAAAATAATCCTGTATATATAAATCATATCAAGATATAAAAAAGTACATAGTACAGTCAGAACATGAACAAACAAAAATGTTGCATAGTACTTAGAAAGCATCACCAAACTTTACACAGTTGTATGAAAAGGTATCTAAATATCTCCTCGCCTCCCGGGGCGTGGTAAATATTCATGACAATAATAATATAATAATAATATGATGATGACAAAACTAGTTTTGTGGACATAATCATCATTTCAGTTTTGTTTCATTATCTTAAACTCATTTATAGTTTTTTGAAAAAAATACACACGCTGTAGTTTCACTTTTATTTACAATTGAAGTTGATGAACTGGTGCTGGACGCTGGTAATGTCATATATAACACAGCAATGAACTTGCCGGAACACATTGGGCAGCTTAATAACAATTAAGAATTCACCAAACTTTGAATATTACATATTTATTGCACCAATATCATTATAGGACAAATTTGAACGAGTAAAGTTAAAGCTGAACTTTCAGTTGAAGAAATCAGTAAAAGTGAAACAGTTTTAGTGATGTTTGTATCAGTCTCACAACAAATTGTGAAATGATGAAGTCTACAGAAACCTTGATTAGACCTAAAAAGTTTTTAAAGATTTGTCATTGGAAGGCTCCCTTCTTACACTGTCAGATGATAGATGATAGAAGTATGGGAGAAACCATCTGCAGTGCTGCAATAGGGCCTTACACACATTTGGAAGAAAAAATAAATTAAATTTACAAAAATAACCAGGTGTTTATGTATTTACTTCAAGGGCAACTAAGTGTGTCTAAATAGATGTTGGACTTCTATTGTAACATCAGTATGTGTCTGTTTGTACAAAACTCTCTTTTCATTGAAATATTCACATTAGAAAATTTCCTGCCCAAAAGCTTTGTTCTTCTGGAAATATATTCTTGTTGACCATCACCACACTCACTCTGCTGTTATTGGTCAAGCATCAAGGTTTGTCAAGGTGCGTCATTAATCTCGGAATCAAAGCCCATTATTAGATCATATTAGATCCTTGACACTGTCGTAAAGGCACCTAATATTTGTAAATGACATCAGTGTCAATTTTTTGTATTCTTTAAAGAGTCTAAATCTGTGGAAAATTTTCAAAATATGTCTGTGTGCTATCGGCATTTGGGGATGATTATATTTAAAATGTACAGTAGGCCAAACATGGATTCATGTCATTCAAGTCAGATCTCAAGAAAAAAAGAGGATCCATGATCTGTACTACCTTTGTCGATATGCTTGCAAAACTCAATATCATCAGCCTTTGGTCATTCCATATTTATGTACCTAAGCAGCCGTGCACGTGTTTGTGTTTAAAAATTGACATAACTGATATAATGAAAATATAGATGTTTTGCATTCCTTCCTTATTTGCTCTTCTCTATGTTCATATTTCCATCTTATTTTATTGCTGGACAGGCAACTCACGGGAAAAGTTTTCCTATTTTTTGTAAAACAATCTGTTCTTGCTAAGCGCATTAACCTGTCACTCCTTCTGGCAGACCTTCCTAATTCAATATACAAAACATAATGGACTGCCCTGGGATGCCTGATGCATACTGAAAGTAGACTTCTCTCTTAGGACTCTCTGCTTTGGATGCCATTTCCTCATGCATTATGCATAAAGGAAGCTACATATGCGATGGATAACGTTAAAAGGCACCTGTGGTTCCCTGTTATGAGACGACACAAGTGGATAAATTAAGCAAATATCGCTGTCTTTTAAATGACACACAGTTGTGTAGTTCTGTAAATTATAACTCAGTTATAATGATTGAAATCCAAGTTGAAGTTGTTTGCAGGTACCTCGAGGGGCACTACCTTTGTCATATTCAACAAGACAATAAACGAGTGTCCTTTAACGATGCAAAAAAGGCATTTGTCTCTTGCACAAATGTCACTGAAAATCAGCAAGGTGACTGGAGATGTGTGTACGTTTGACATGTCTGAAAGCTGCAAAATGATTGTATGTGTAAATATTTACTTAGGTTTGGTTAGGTTAGGTAGAACTTTATTGATCCCTCAGGATGTCTCCTTTGGGAAATTGTTTTTTCCAATTAGACACAGCAAATACAGCAATTAGTCATACAAATAAAAATAATAACAAGAACAAAGAGAAATAAAGAGAAAGAACAAGATGATACAAACTAAGTCTAAAGATAAAGAACATAGATCAAAGACAAATAACAAAGACAAAGGTTACAAAGATTAACATACGATAGAACATCATGATACTTTCACTCCACTCCTGCCCCCAAACTCAGAATTTTACAATCTAATAGCCTGAGGAATAAATGAGTCCTTGAGTCTATTAGTTTTGCATCTGGGAAGGAGCATTCGTGCACTCCATCTGCTTCTCTGCTCACTGATGACAATGCTGGACAGTAGTTTGTCCAGTGATCTCCTCTCAGCAACTGTCACCAGTGAGACCAGTTTCATTCCAACCACAGAACCAGCCCTCCTGATCAACCTGTCCAACCTGTTGACACTCCTCTTGGACACATTCCCACCCTAACATAACACAGCATAGAACAGGACACTGGCCTCCACAGACTGGTAGAACATGCAGAGGAGTTTCCTGCAGATGTTAAATGATCAGAGCCTCCTCAGAAAGTACAGTCTACTCTGAACTTTCTTATATACATGGTCTGTGTTGCAGGACCAGTCTAGTTTAGTGTCCAGCCACACAACGAGGTACTCATAGTTGTGAACGATCTCCACCTCGTCTCTTCTTCAGTACTTCAGGACTTCTTCGACTTCAGGATGAGTTTCTTTTTTTAATGAATGAAGAGAGCTAATTGTTGTTCAGACCTGGTAGAAAGAAAGAACCCCGAAAGATGTCGGGGCAGAAATGAAATGATGTCAAGGTCATGTACATGTACATTACACATATAATATAAAAATAAAACATATACGTTTATAAACTTTATATTACAAATTCTTGAAACAAATTAATAAACAAACATGTAACATGTAAAAAGTTGTGCCAGAAAGTTACAGAAATGGAGTCTACCAAAGCATGGACTGCACCTGAATGTTGCTGCTGTCGAAATAACAAATCGGCTCTCCCTGAGTTGAAGCCAGGTATAGATGTCTCAGCTTTATGTTAGTTTGGCCAAAATATAACCGTTGCTGGTGACCTATACTGATCTATAAACGCAGCACAACACTACAATGTTTTACTTTGTGTAGCATCTCCCTGATATTGAATCTAATTTGCTAATGCTAGCACAGTATTGGACTTTCTTCCGCGTTTTTACAATTTTGTTGTTTACTTTCTCTCTATTTTTTCTGCTGTTAACTGGACGAGGGAGGTAATAATATTTTGTCAAAAGGATCATCAGCTTTAAGAATTCATACTTAATGCAATACTTTCATTTGCATAGTGATAGTATACATATGGTAATTAGAGATAAGACAACTGAGCACTATTCGCTATGTTAAAATGGACGTACATTTTCCCTAAAATTTGTATTAAGTGGAATAAGCTGATGAAAGATTTCACCTTTATCTTGAAGATCTGTTTACACAATGACACAGAGTGTTTCTTGAAGATAAAGCTTCAAGTTGTGTTCTATTTGTGTGTTAAAAAGGGCAGCTTTGAACACATTTATTGAACAGATGATTCTCCATTTTAGATAAAAACAAATCTATATTTAATTATGTAAGATTTTAGCATCGTGTTTCTCTGTCTTCTCTATTTAAAAGCAAATCATTTTGTAGGTGCATTTGGATGCAGACACCTGTGAGTGGGTTTGATGGTGAGAGGCACTGCAGTATGAGAAAACAGACTGTGATTTCTATCTACATGATGGATTGCAGCTGCTTTAATATACCGTCAAGAAAAAGTCATTGGGTTTCACATGTTTTGTTAATCCATCAACCACACCACTCTCTTTGTACATTGAAAATAATTGTTCACTTTTGACACTACTCATTTGTAAAAAATTAAACAAAATAAAATCAATGTCTTAGTATTTGTGATTAACCACTTGTAATGAAACAGAAACAAAATTTGTTTTGTTCTCTTGATTTGCAGAATTCTATGACTCACAATCCACTGAGAAATGCAAAATTCAATATTTAAACTGTTGTGGCAAAGAACCAGTGGAATGAATAATGACTGGTACTTTACATTGAGACATGAATATAAATTTGCTGTATTGTTCATGGCATGTGTTTGTGCTTGGCTCTTGTTTTTCGTTACCTGCGGTCAATAATGCAGCAATGCCATAAATGATTTATGCTCTGCTTCATCTGAAAACGTTGGGTTCTTCAGTATTAATCCCTCAGCATTGACTGGAGACTGAGGTGTCAGGCTCATCCTTGAGAAAAAAATGACGTTGTTGTTTTAATGTTGTCTGTGTTTACTCTTATTATCATCTTTGTATTCTGTAGTTTTGATTATGATGATTTTTTTAGCAAGGTTCAGGAATAACCAATCATAATCACAGTATCCTTCAGCAACCATCTTCTATGGATGTGCAGTTCAGTGAATAGCTTTAACCTCTACATCATCACCTCAGGCTTAGTTCACGGAAAGGCCTGACCAGAAACTGATAGGACAGATATTGGGCTCCCTTCCAATGACATCTGAAATGTCCCTGAGCAAGACACCTAACCCTGTTTGCTAAATTTCCACAGTAAAAGATCAATGGAGGGTGTTTATGTCTGGAAGAAAGCTGCGCTGTGGGATCAGATATTATTTCTTTGTCTTTGTCTTTTAGCAATGCCTTTCCAGGTTTTCCACAGTAAATACTCTATGTCTTCTTCTTTTTTCCAGTACTTTCATTTTTTACTTTTACATCAGACATTACCCCTGACTTGTGCAGTGGTTAGCACGTCTGCCTAAGCGCAAAAGAAGCCCCCCCCCCCCCCCCCCCCCCCCCGAGATGACAGTTCCGCTGCCATCAAATGTCAAAAACGCATATTGCCTGATGGTATTTTTCTATTTACAAGACATTATTTTCGTTATTTATTGCGTTTTATAAACACACATTTACACAATCCTATTGAATATGTCTAAATATGTTATTGTGTTTATATCAGAAAATAACAAAAGTCAAATAAATAAAACACTGACAAACAACCATCATGAAAAAGTGCAAAATAATTTATTCAAACTGTCACACAAAGTGAAAATGCAATAAATATAAATGAATGTGCATATTGAAGGACAGAACCACAATGAGAAGTGCAAAATGCAATAGAAATAAATGAACACACACGTGGAAACACACAACTACAAAAGTGCAAAAGGCACAATGTCTAAACTGGCTACAGTTTTTTCTGTCTCTTTTCTTGTAGCCAGTCTTCAAGGGTCTTGCCGTTTGCAGCACTGCCATGGCGACTGTGTCTTTGGTCTTTGGTTGTCCACACTGGCTACAAGTGTTGTACGTCACCTTTCTGGAATATTTTCTTTTCTAGACACCACTCGCCTCCTTGGCCCGCCGCTGCCGCTTAAGAAGTGTTGACCACAGCAAAGAAAATGGGCGCGACGGGAAGGCAGGCGGCTGATGGAGTCCCTGAGACAGGACACTCTCCTCCTGGTTCTTCTGACGCTGTTGGAACCTGAGAGGTCATTATAGTTAGATGTGTTACTTTGTCATATTACTAGATCACTATTACACTATTACACTATTATATAACGATTTGTCTGGCTTACCACTGGGTGAGTGTCCGCTGATTCACCTCAAACATTTGGATCGACGTGCCATCCATCACCCGCCGGCTGTCGAGAACCAACACTTAAACCAGGAGTCCCCAACCTTTTTTGCTCCAAGGACCGGTTTAATGACAAGATTTCGTGGACCATTTCAGTCCGGGCACTTCCTGCATGTGACAAACTCTAAAGTCTTTTCAAAAGCTTTTTTATGAATAAAAAAACATATAAAACATTCAATATAAATGGGAAATATGTTGTAGAAAGTGTCCTTCAATCGCACAATTGAAGATATTTTCACTAATCAAAACTTTTTTGAGAGATTTTAGCGTTTGCAACGTGTGACATCACCACGTAGGAAGTGTCCAGACCAAAATAGTGAGCTGAACAATGTCGTTGCGACTGGAGCAGGGCAATGCAGATTGTGGCGGATAAATGCAAAAGCTATATGACCAGCATAAAACTCTTTATTGTATGTTAAATATAATAATAATAGACCTGAAACCACTGTGAACTCTTTTAAAACTTTATTTACAGCGTACATCACGCCAAAAACATAACAGAAAGTAACATCCACTCTGCCACTCTGTTGTCTTTATCATGCTCTTCAGCATGCTCTCTGGTAGTATAGTGCATGGCATGTTTTACTCACCATAACACTGCTACCGAGAAGAGAATCAAGTAACTTTTCAAAATAAAACATCACAACTCGGATAATTAAGAAAAGAAAAGATTATGCAAATGTTTTATCCTTTCTCTGAGGCCGGTAGCTAATGACTCACAAACCTGTACTGGGCCGCGGCCCGGTGGTTGGGGACCCCTGACTTAAACTATATGATTCCATTATTGACCACTAGTGATGAGCTGATGAAGCTTCATGAAGCAGTGTCATGCTGTTTAATTGTCAGAAGGTGGTGCCATCAGTGACGTGATGTTTCATTAAACAAAGGAAAATAGTACAGGGACCACCATCTAGAGGACTCTGAAAATAATGAGACTGCTTCATGAAGCTTCATCAGACCATAGATCACCCCTTCTAATTGTATCTGCCTGTGCCTGGACTATACTTTTCAGGGTCCCTCAATCTCTTTCTATGACTTTGTATTACAAGTGTAGTTATTAGTGTATTATTTTGACATGTCCTTTTCCGTATGCAAATTAAGTAGGCGGGTTGAACTTCAAATAAAGAAGTGATTACAGTGGTTACAGCGTTGTCATTGGATCAACTACTAGAACCTTGATGAGCATCATACATTTACTTTAACTTCACCGCTAAATTTGGATCATCCTGGAAAGATGGAACATGTACACGCTATTTCTAATGATCTTTGATAAGTGCTGATATGGATGTGGAATTAGATAAGATCACAGTACAGCAAATATTGTGTATAATGTGTTTGGTTGTACTGCGTTTACGTATGTGTATGTGTTCGGTGAACTACATTGTTCTTATGATCAGGGTATATGAGTGATATATTCTCTGGACAGCTGGGTGAGCAACCCACAATATAATGTCTCTCTTCAAGTCGAAGAAATCGTATGAATACTCAGGTAGTACAGTTTTTTAGAATAAACTCTCTGGTGTCAATTAACTGAGAATATAAACAATGTCTAAACAAATAAATATATATAAATAAAGATAAAAGAGAGAGTTAGCCTATTATTCAATGTTAAGTTATTCCTCATTACAATGTCTTTAATTGTTGCTCATGTCAAATATATAGATAGCTGCATCACAATAAGATTTGAAAATAAATCGCTTAAATATATAAATTAGTAAAAGTAAATCGATCCCGGATCTCCATATGAGCAGGTGATGTGAACAGATAAACGCCAAACATATAGAATATCATTTAACATAACATAAAATAGAATGTCATTTATCATCCTTTGTACGTTTAAACATATTTCCAAACACGTTTTAACGTATTTATAAATACGTTTAAATGTATTGTTATGCCGTCAATAAAAGGAGGATAAAGTGTTTATTACTTATTTTTAACATTCCCATAATCATTGATTTTACTGTCTGAATCTGAGATTGTGTGTGGAACTGTGGCACTTTCGCCTTACAATGTTTCTGAAGAAAGTTTGACGAAACATCAAAGATTATTCTTACATCTTCATGTCATGTATACAAATGCTTATAGAATGACCAAATTGTATACTGTAGTCCAGTAACAAAACCATTAAAATTAAAGGTTTTTTAGAAGAACCATACATTTCAGTATTTACTTATTTGAAATACTTTTAATAAGATACATTCATTTTGTGAAGTCTATAAGATGCCCCGGCTACTGCCTGTTTACAAATGCCATCCGCTTTCCAAACATGCTGCTTCACATACATTCCATGTGTCGAAGTTTAAATGAACAAATAAATGAAATTAATAAAATAAAGCCAAACGAATATCTGAGGTTGGATCTTTCGTTTTTTGGGCTCAGCCAAACTTTTCTGTATGGCGAGATCGGAAATACGCTTAAAAGCTTTTGGAATTACGTTTAAATGTGCTTGAAATACATTAAACCATATTTGACAATATGTTATTATGTGTTTGAAATACGTTAAAATGTGTTTGGTAATACGTTCAAACAGGAAGCAGTCAAAAAAGTTATAATCATACAGTCAGTACTCAATTCCGTAAAAATGCATTATACTCGACAGTAAAAAAGTTCAAATAAAATGTTTTATTAATGTAAAATATTTTCACGCTTTTTTCTATAATTTCAGAACATTTACTGTATATAGTAGTTAGAAACATTAGTTCCATGATGTGCGCCAACCCAGAATTTTACTTTGTGAAAGTCATTTTAGAGCTACTCTTAAAATCACACGTCGTGAGTTTGTGGGTTCACAATTCGTGGAGAAATGAATGAAGGACACAATTAAACAAAATGAATAAAACAGTAGGTATGCTTTCAGGCAATGAAGACGGTAAGACACACATTATGTCAGTTACCTAAATGTTATTTAAATCAGCCAAAAGGGTATTTAAGTTCAGGGCCTGTTGATCTGTTGACAGTGACGAGAGAAGTAAAAAAGGAATTTAAAATGAAAACTAATTTCTCTTAAAGGTAAATAAAAAGCTACTTTTTAATCCCTATATTTTGGTTGAAAATAATTCATAATAAGGTATATGCATCTATTTGAAATGTGCGTAAAAATGAAACTTTGGTCTCTGGCTTCCATTGACGGAGGATGATTTTAGAACTCGTGCTTATCTCAAGCCCTCAGGGCAGTGGTGCTAATCCGAAGGAAAAGATGTCAAGAAATGGAAGCAGGGGATTATGGGGGATGTTGTGGAGCATGAACAACTGGATGTAAAGGAAATTAAATGGAGGTACAAGACTGGAAAAAAAAATGACACAAACAGCATTAGGTGTCATTGGAAATAAAAACGAATGCCTTCTATCACTCTGTGGTGCAGTATTTTTTTAAAGAACGGGTCTCAAACACAAACATCTGAAAAAAAACAAAAACAAAGAGGGCCACGGAATATAATGTCATAACGTCCACGTCCATGGTTCTAATGAATTGGAAGGTAGTGATAGGACTCATGATAGGGTTATAAGGGTTTTAAAATGAAGACATTGTATCATGATACTGCATCAACTATATCATGATACAATGTCTTCATTTTAAAATAACCCTATGCTGCATATTATTTGGCTGTGATCAGCTAATTCAATGAAACCTGGCATCATTTCCACTTAGAGTGCCATCTTGTATTTTTTCAAACTATATCATGATACAGCATTAGCTGCTTCATAAATTCTCATCACCCCATCACAAGTAAAAGGAGAATAACTACTTGTACTGCAAGTTCATTAAAATTCCTTTTCCACATTGGTCCATAAGGTCTTCCCTGTCGACTGATTCATGAAAACATTAAGTAAAGCATCAACTGAGAAAGATCTACTCGTCACCTGTCACGTCACGTCACTTCCACTTCGACCAAAAGTTACAAATTGGTTTTGAAACGCAAAGGATTAACTACGTCTGAAGAAGATTACAGCAATATTACAGCAACAAAATGGTTATTTTAGGAATTTCATGTGTTATGTTAGTATGTTCGTAATTGTGCTGTGTTCCTGTGTGTTTGGCTCAGCTGGGGGGATAGAGAGAAAATATTTGACGTTTTTGGGGGGCTACGTACAATATGTGCTTTGTTTGCCAGTCCACTGTTTGGGTCTTTAAGAACTGTATTTGAGGACTTAAAGCATCGCTTCAGCCCTGGGGAGACATTTTCATTCAACTCCTGTGTCATCAGTCTGCAGATTGCTGTAGTAATAGTAGCAAGTAAGACATTGCATCAATTAAATAATCAATCATATTTTTAATCCCAGTTTCAAAATGTTATTCCTCTCAGCAAAGACAAAATTTGATTTATTTGGTTTTTAATAAGGAACAGTCCACCTTTAAAGCATTTGATTATTAGTTACTTTAATAAAGGGAAGCAGTGAGCTGCATCATGCAGTGAGAAGTGATTTATTTTGATTTGCATTTGTTGCTGTTTAATTAACTTGGCTTGTCTAGACTAATCAGAGTTCACATTGTTTTCCAAACCATTCAATAATGTATTATTCATATTAAGTTCTTCTTTTTTGTCCAATTCTTCAACTTGTTGCTAAAGATGAATGACTCCTTCCAAACTTGCTTTACCGCCAACCATAAAATCTCTTCCCCCAAATCCATGGTCCAGCCCTTTGGGCGAAATCCAACCTCATAAATCAGTGTAAATAAAGCACTTGAGTTTACAAATTACTACCAGAGGAACGGTGGAAAGATCTGTGGGAGGGTGTCTGCTGATTGAAACAGTACAGCTGATAGGTAGCTGCAAGTGGAACACACACAGAAGTCATGCTCTTATTTTGCCACTTTTGTCTCCACATCAGTCTGACAGTTTGATAAACTGTAGCTAAACCAGTGTTGTTGTTTTACTCTTGAAGGAATTTTTCCTCCTCTCTCTTTCAAAGGCAGGGGTGGTTTCCAGGGACACTGGCTTCAACTGACAGGGAATCATCACTATTGCTTTCTGTCTGATGTACAAACCACGGGCACACACACATTTGCACTCTTGTTTGTTTTACTTTTGTAATTAAGCCTGTTTCCAGCATCACAGCGCCTACACTTCACAACCCAATAGATTAAAAATACATGAACTAGAATCTATTCCTTTATTCGACTCACTAATGTGTCTATGATACATGATTATTTCAGTAATATTCCGACTCTTATTTTACGCAACCCATTCTTTTTTTGTTTCTTTCTTCTTGTCTCTAATTACCCATTAATTGGCCTGAGTTATTTCTTACAAAGTGAGCGGGCTGTAAATAAAGGCTCTGTCTGGTGTTTCACAGGTGACTAAAGAGCCTTGCCTATTGATCACAACCTGATTTATTCAGCTTGTTTCAGGGAAAAACTGATTCTTGTCAAGCAGCTGTTGGACTTTCCAGGGAATGTCTTTATCAGCACTTGCAGTAATCAGGCTAATTCGACAGCACAACCATTTATGGACTTGAACCAAAGCTGGAGGAGAAAAGGAAAGGCCAATTAAACAGGGTAATGTATTCTTAAATTAGTACAACGTGGTAGGGTCAAACAGAGTTTCCAGGTCCATCCTCGTAACTGTTTTAAGGCAAAAGACAAGGTCTTTAATTTCCACATTCACAAATGGAAAAAGTGAAGATTTTTGGTCAAGTTTCATTCAGCAAGCATCCAGTTTGACGTGGCCCTCTTCGTAAATCAAAGCACACAAGGTGGTCAGTCATTTATCAACTTCTACTAACTTTCCAGATCACCCCCAAACTACTTAGAGTGACTGTTCTCCCTGCTTGGATCTGTATTACTCCCCCAGTGGATGTCTATATCTTTGGGTCATTTATTTGTTTTACCTTTTTGCTTTTTCATGTACGACTTTAGTTCCAATCCTGGGTCTGTCGTTCGCTCACTCTGTGATGACCCAGTTATGTGGCATCCAACTCAGTCAAGTGTAAAGGTATCACTGGTGAATGAATGCAACAGAAACAATATGTCTTTGACCATGAATGAAAGCTTGTCCTGTGTTTTTGTGCTTTTATTTTGGTGTATTTCCTTCCTGTACATATCTCCCTATCACCAGGCTGGAACCTTTTTGCAATCAACACCAGCTCAATATACTTCAAGGGCAACTATTTTTTTATTTGATCGTCTCTCAAACTGACCTTAGACCTCTATTGTACAGAAATAAATATGCAGTGGTGGAGGTCTTTCATCTAGACCCAGAAGCTACACAAGGGATAGCGTAAACATGTTTGTTTCAGGTCACCTTACCCAGTGGCCGCCAGGGTATGATAAAGTAATAACCTCAAAACATCATCATGATGAAACTCTTATTGCATCTTGTAAAGGAAGACTTGAACATTTAAAATTTGTGAATACATCAGGAGAGTTGGGTTTTCACATCAGTTGCCTTTTAAAGGGCACCTAATGTGAAAACCCAACTCTCCTGACTGATTCACATGTTCTAGATGTTGAAGTTGTTCTCTTCAAAATGCAGCAGGTCATTCATCATGACGTTGCTCCATTTTGAAGTTATAACTTAATAAAGTTATCCCCCGTCCGAAATCTCGCCAAACAAGATTACGGTTTAAATGAAACAGTCTGACGTCACTCTGGTGAAAAGTTCTCCCCTAGAAGCCCTAAATTGGTTAAGCACCTACATGTTAATCGTGAAACAAAATAAATATTTACGTAAACATGGTGAGAGTTACTTCTGCCTTTATGTGTTTTTTAAATGTGTACATTAAGCAGCTAAACTTATTTTTATTATTCGTAAATATCTTTATTTAATGAGAGTTTTGTGCAAAAAGAAACATACTGATGAGTATAACAGAGGTCCTAGAACAATGTAAGACACACTTAAATCAGCACATTAGGTGCCCTTTAGGCTTCCACGTTCCAGTCCGTGGTGTTATATTGAACTATATTCTGTGTGTTGGTAGGAATCCGGCGATACTATAACTATCACGATACATGTGTGACAATACGATATATTGCAATACTGAAGGAACAACAATATAGTGTTTCTTTTAAAGAAAGAATGCTTTTTCTGGCTTTCACAAGAAAGAACTAAGCAAATACTTTCTCTAATCAAATTGTGCTTGTAGGTAAGTGCTCCTCAAAGTATTAATAACAAAAATGTGAACTTATATTAACCTGCAGTGCATCGTGAGAGCAGCCGAAAGGATCATTGGTGTCTCTCCCCTTCACTCCTGGACATTTATAACATCCGCATCACTAGCAACGCCATCAGGATTACTGGTGACCCCACTCACCCATCCCGCAGCCTCTTCAGCCTGCTGCCATCAAGGAGTGCAGTCTTCAGGCCAGAAGCAGCAGGTTTAAGGACAGCTTTTCCACCAGGCTGTTATTAGACTCAACTCCCTCCCTGTCCTACTATCAATCTCACCTCCGCTTGAACTAACTGTGCATTAACTTTGTTAATTTGGTTGATATTCTGTTTTATATTCTGTATTAGTTAATTATTTAAGTGTTGTGGATTATTTATTTAATTTTGTTAATCATTTATTTATTTTTATTCATTATTAGTGTTTTTTTGAATGTCTTATTTAAAGCAGCACTCGATAGTTTTGGGTACCTTAATATTTTTGTACTAAAATAACTTGTGATGACACATCAACTTAAAACTAGTTGAATGAATCATATACCGTGACTTGAGGTGTTTTCTGTGATTTTTATTTTCACTGTAAAAGTTCTTGGGTATGGTGTGAACATGTTACATATCTAGCTGGTTGTGGTGTGCGGGGGGGGGGGAGTCAATGGAAGTCTGGAAACAAAAATTCGTCCAACTGCTGCAAACAAACCGGAACATGGCGACTTTTGCGACGTTGAGCGAGTGCTCAAGGGATATGTGGTCTACCGTAAAAAAAATAGCACTTTAGTCCACTGGCATGGCTTGACTAAAAATCGCGTAGAGCTGCTTTAATGGAGTTTCAACTGTCCACTTCATGTTTTGCATCGTGGGTCTGAGAGGACCACAATTTAATATATGCTGTATGTCTTGCATACATGTATATTTGACAATAAAAGAACTTGAACTTAAACTTGAACAATGAATTGCATTAACAGTCACAACCTGGATCAACATGCAATATCTAGTATATATCAGTGTCACAGTGTATATTTTAACTTTAAACATATTTTTAACCAAAATGAGTTAAAACATTAGCTTTAAAAGCTTCTGGAGCCTAACTTATCCTTTCTTTTTCCACTTCGCCGGTTTTGTTGTTCCTTTATATTATTATTATATATATTTATATATATATATAATTATTATTTATATATATATATAATTATTATTTTATAATTTTATGTTCAATATACTGTATATATATATATATATACTGTATATATAAAATTCATTTTTTTTAATTTTATTTATTAAATCATTTGATTTGTGATCAACGACATAAAAAAAAAATCACAAAATTACTTTGAATTAAAAAAAATGGTTATTTCAAAGATTATATATACATACTGTATATAATTTAAAAAACTTTTTTTTATTTTTATAATTTGATCTGTGATCAACAACATTTAAAAGTAAGTTAGTAAAGCATTATAATTAAACTAAACTTGTTAAATGTATTATTGTGTAATCATTGATTGTCCTGAAATGTTGTTAAATTTAAATTAAGCGGCACGTCCGCTGACATCAAAAGCACTGTCAGCCTTTATTTTACCAGTATTAAACACAAACTTTCTATTTATTGGATTGAAATCAACATTAACATGATTAACAAAAATGTTATTATTGACTTTCATGCGGTCGCTACAGAACAGCAAAGTTAACAGCTTCGTTTTGTTTCTTCGATCTCTATTTTTTTGTTGTGATGGTTCTTTAGATATTAAATAAAGTTAGTAGTGTTGAATCTTGTAGCATTTCCTCCTCCACACCTGCGCTCACATTTCCACTGAAGCAGAGCCGCTGCCTCACCTGCACGGGGACTCAAATATAGTTTTTTCTTTTTAAATATTGACACAGTGCTATTTAATATCGATACAGTATCCGTAATAAAAATATCATAGTAGATCGTTATATTGATTTTTTCACCCCTAGTCATAACATTAGCCTCTGTTTTCTTAAATATGGATATACTCTCCATAAGGCTTTTGAGCTCATTCTAGATTTATTTCTGAGCTAGAGATTTAGATTATTTGCCTGCTTTAAGAATGTTTCTCATATTGTTTTCTTTATACTTCACTGTTCTGTGTTTATATTGAATTAGGCAGAAGTCGACAAAGATCTTTCTAATTCTGATTATTCCTTCACTTTAAAATAGTCTTGGTTTTAACAAAGTATTCATCTTTAATACAATACAAAATGATGTAATTAGTTTCTTTACAATCTGTAATTTTATTGTGATATATATTTAAAACCAGGGATAAAAATTTGAATTCAAAATCCATGTATAAAACAATGTCTATGGATGTTGGTTTTATTACTTAGCCTGGAGTCACTCACAGACAGTTTCATAGTTACTGCAATTCATTTACGATTCTTCTTAGTTCCCCTGATAGCAAGAGAAGTAATCATATTGGTGTTTTAGCGTTTTTATACCCTTGTGATATGAACACGTAATTTAATGGTCTCCATAAATCAAGGCTCCTCTTGATGTCAGGGTGACCTGTTAATCGAGTTGAGCTTTTCGCTTCCACTTCCCCTCAGACAACGTGTCTGTTGGTCAAACAATGTCAAACGTGTTGCTCACATTTACCCTGATTAAGAGGGCCATCCAAGCTTTATGAGCTAATAATAGATCTAGTGTAATTACAGCGACAGGAGTGAGGATACCAAATGAAAATAATTTATCATCATTAATCCTGAAGTTATTCTCTTCGCAGTTTTGAAATCATGTAACAATTTCATACACTTTCTGGTTGTGATTAATTCTAACCAGAAAAATTCGAATGCAAACTTTTAACAGTGCATCTCCGGGAATAAGCATGACAAAGCAGGAAAGATGTATGTGGTTGCTGGTTCTGCACAATATACTGTGTAAATTAAACAAACAAAAAATACTCTAAAGATGGTTATTCTTGTGGTGATTTTTATGTTTATGAAAGTGCTCAGACAGAAGATACACACTAAACTGTAACAACACACAATTTCTCTATGTCCTGAGGTGCTGCAACTTACACTAACTTCCATAAACTGTGAAATGAAATAATAAGTAAGGTTGTTGTTCATTGCGTTTGTGAAACATACTTTTATTGGACCCTGATCCTCTCAACGTTGAACAATAAAGTTGAGACTCAAAGATCAGGTGAAGCGTTTTTCGTCATAGCAGATTAAACAGTGTTGTTGTTTTTACAGCAAAGCGAACATAAATAAATAATAAAACATGTTTTTAGCACGGTTTTGTCACATTTACGTCAAATTTGGACAAGCATGTCCGAGGACATCTGAGGTAAGTTGCACTTTCAAACAAAGATAATGGTTCAGATGCCCTTTTTAAAATGGGGCTGTTATTTCCACTAAGATTCTGCTATCTTCAGCTCTTGTTCATAATTAATGGTCTGTGTATGAGATTGACCAGAGCCTTTGAAGTGGTAAACTATGCTGTGTATACTGCGCTGCATTGCGAACTGCGGTTGAAAATTAATTAAAATAGTAACATTCTCGTTTCAAATGATTTTGGACCAGATGCAGGGCTGCAGTCTGTTATCTGCTGCTGTGTGAGAGGTACTGCCTGCATGATAGGAGGGAAGCTCCAAGTGAAAATAAAGGATAGACAGCAGGAAGCATTTGGTTGTAGATTTTGCCACAGTGGAGGTTCAGCATGGTAACAGCCCACCAATGATGGAGTAAATGGTGCAGAAACCACTGCCTGCATGTCATCCATTAAGAGTTTGTGGCCATCAACTTCATACTTGGCTGCAAGGGCAGGCGTGGGGAGGGTTGACAGGACACTGTTTCTAAATTGTGTATGTGGATTTGGGGTGACTCGGGCGGTCCTTGTAAATCTGCTCTGATCTACAATCAACTAAACATGAGTTTTGAGAGCTGACAGATGGGGAGAGACAGGCAAACACATTATTGTGTTGAGTCGACACAGTTTAAAAACTGTGGGCTTGTTAAGCAAGTTCTGAAATTCACCAAAAATGAATACATAAACATTTATTAAAGTTAAAAAACAAAGATCTTAACACATTTTTTGTGTTGCACGGCTGTTGATGGTTGAGTGTGTGTGGGTTTGCATCTCCTGATCGTTCTCCTGACCAATTTAAACAAAACACAATCAATGGATTATTAAATAAAAATGAAAAAAAACGACATGAATCTGGGTAAATCCGGCTTAATCGTGCAAGCCACACCTTCAGAAAAAAAGTTGTATTTTAAGCCTTTCGTGGTGACCCAAACCAAATACATGGTTTCAGCTAGTCGATAAAATTTAATTATAATTTGGTTTCTTATTTTTGCACTGCATGATATCCTATACCCACAAATTGACCGTGTGCAATCCTGTAAATCCTGTAAATGAGTCAATAAATCTCGACCATTGCCGCGCCATTGGGTGGAGCTGTTTGTTCAACAGAGTCGAGGGTTAACAAAGTCAAAGACAACACATCGGTACATCTCGCTAATTATTTTCTAGATCATTTATCAGCACAAGAGAGGACTTAAGGGTATGTTTGTCCTCTCAACCTACTTTAAAGTATCCCGTAGGAGCAGGGCTCATCTAAAAAAAAAAAACAACAGTCTGTTTTGGCCTCTATCCAAGACTATGACACAATTTGTGAGCAGAAAGAGAGGCACAGCACAGGAGAGAGTGGGGCATCTCTACTCCCGTCTGTGAGTAAGCGAGGAGCGTTATTGTGTCAGTTAATCACCAGCTCCTTTTTCAGTCTTTGAAGGGAAATGGAACAGCCTGCAGGCCGTGTTAAGAATCCGCAGAGGGTGTCCATAGATGTCCAGCCTCCGACCAGGTTCAAAAGCCAGGGGTTTAAATCATCTGTGGCAATTCAGCCTCTTTTAAGATACTCCTCAGGACACCAATAGTCATGCCACAAAGCAGGATAACAGGTGAATTTTTTTTTTTAAAACTGGCACTTTATCTGTGCACACTCTTTTTAATGAAGTTGTGCAGTGGACGCACATCAATTTATACAGATGAACGTCAAAAAAGTGAAAAAAAAGTACATTTACTTTTCTAGCTTTTATTCTCAATAATGTGCAATAACATGGTTTTTATGTTATTGCAGGCCAGGATGGTTGTGCAACTGCCTGCTGACTCTTAAATGCTGTATAATTCATTATATTCATCCTTTACTGTCATTATGATGTCAGGTTTTTGGGGGGCTCAAGTAATCAGCGCTCAGACTGCTTGAGCTATAACTATAATGTAAATATACAACTCTCCTGACTTAATCACGTCTTCCTCTCCAAGATGCAGTATGTTCCTCATCATGATATTGCTCCGTTTTACAGTTATTACTTTTTTAATTTCTCGCAGAACGAGAGGTTACGAGAACAGAGCCCATTATTATGTAATTATGGGTTTTGCTCCCACTGTGAAGAACGCCCTGCTTGTTTCTTTATACACGAGTCCCTTGGAGGTGGAGACTTCCTGGAATGATGATGCTGCGCTGACAAACCTTGATTCTTGACCAATCACAGCAAAGTGGGCGTGGTTATTGTATACGACAATTTAGCTTGAGAGAAAACTAGCGTTTTCAGTTGTTTAATTAAAATAAAGTTTTGTGCAAACAAACACATACAATAAAGGTCCAAGATCAATTTAAGAGACACTTTTATCAACACAATAGTTGCCCTTAAATCAACGGCAACTGTTTTTTTAATACCTATAACTAGTTTTATACATTTAACAAATGGCTGTACTTAATCCCAAAAATCGTGTTTCATACTTTACAATTTAGATTCGGTTGTGTGTTGTTATGTATACCTGTGTGGTCTGCAAAGATGTTCTATTTTTTACTCACAAATAATGATGTTACCGCTCATAAAACATCACCACAAAAGTCCCTTGAGATTAGAGTGACCATCATTTCTTGCGAAGCTTTGATCAACCTATTTATGAATTTAAAACCAGACAAAAACTAGTCTAAAAGAAATTTCGATTTACCAGAGACCCACCAAACTATGAATTCATGTCTTAAAAATAGATGTTGGTTTCTATTATTAGGAGAGGTTATTATAGATATTATTAGGAGAGAAAGACTCCAGCAAGTCTATTATATCCCAGTTGTTGATGAAAATAAACATAGACAAACATTTAACCACTTTTATCTAGATTGGTATATTGATATATATATATATATATATATATATATATATTGATATGATAGGTCATTAATTATACAGTATATATATATTACATTTCCTTCTTCTTTCTCCTCGTCTGTTAAAGGATACTTTTGGTTTTAACTTTAGTGATGGATTATCATTGGCATTTTTATTACACGTATTAAAATTAGTTTATTTAAAAGGGGACAGTGCAATTACATAAAACAAAACAACCAGAATTAACCAAAAGGCTAGTTTTCATCTGTATACAAAATACATATGCAAACACTTAATATACGGTTAATAAAAAAAGATTTTATCACAACATCATAACAGGCTTATCTTTTAGGTTTTGAAAAGCCACATTTTCAATTTTTTTTGTGAAGGCCGTATTTGTTGTGAGCAGTTTCACCTCCTCAGGTACTGAATTCCACACGCTTTTTACCGACCAGAGCTCCTGTACAGAGGAATATAACAGTCACTCCTGACAGATCCTCGAGTGACACACTCAAGGCTTGAACTACCTTGAAGCAGACACTTCTTCTTATTAACATCCTTGTCTTTGCTCCTCTAGAGCTAACATAGTATCTGTTAAAAAGCCAGTTTTGAAAACAATAACAAAATACAAAGTAACCCAAATATTCAGAATAAGGGTCTGGATTCGATTCTGAAATAAGACAATCAGAATCAGAATCAGAATTCTTTATTTTTGCCATTATTAGTGGAGAGGGGTCACTAATTTGGAATTTGTTTCGTTCTACTGTGCAACATCGAACATTGAATAAAATAAAAAATAAATACAACAACATTTACGATTTGAATTTGGCTATTTACAAGGTGCATTTCTTCTGCATATTCAAGAATGTTTAAAACAGGTTTGTATTAAAGAGTCTTATTGCAGATGGGAAGAAGGAATTTTTGTGGCGGGAGGTTCTGGTCCTGATGGAACGCAGTCGTCTGTCGGATGGCAGAGGTTTTCTGGGCGTTCAGCTCGAGGTGGTTGCTGCTACAAGGGAACACCAGCCGATCCAGCTCCCTCCTGTAGGCGCATTCATCCCCATCCGAGAAGAGTCCATTGAGGGTGGTGTCGCCTGCAAACTTGATCAGTTTAACAGACTGATGATGTACAGAGAGAAGAGCCAGGGGGAAAGTACACAGCCCTGAGGGGATACACTGTTCTCTGGTCCGTCAGGAAGTCTATGATCCACCTGCTCAGGGAGTCCGGCACGTTTAGTAGTGCTTGTCTTGGAGCAGAGATGGGAGCATGGTGTTGATGCTCCAGATGCCGCAGAATGAAGTGGAGGGCCAGGTTTTACTGAGTCGTCTACGGACCTCTTGGCTCTGCAGGCGAACTGGAGTGGATCCAGGAGGGTGGCAGTGGTGGTTTTGATTGCTGCTACTCTTAAATTTGCACTGATGCAGTAGGAAACTGCAACTTTCAATATTTATACTCCCATACAGAAAAAAGTTTGCTTTATTTCTTAAGTTAATTCCCGGATCTAGATGAAAGTGAGCCGCTCAAGAATTTAGATTGGCCATTTGTCCTTTTTTCCAAATCAGCTGCAAACATTAGTCTGCAAATCTCTCGAGGGAACAAAATGAAGATTGGTACATTTTTTTTTTTTTTTAATGTTTTGTGGTGGTGTTATTATTGTTTCGTATTGTTCTTGCTTGTGTGTGTAGATGTCGAGACTGCTGGAGGACAGCAAGAGGGTAGCAGAATGGAACGGCCCAGATTGCTAAAGGGGCTGCTGCAACTCGGTGCACTCATTTCCCCCAACACCCTCTGTATGGCTCTTTGTGTTTGCATAGGGTGACTATCACTGTTCAGCTAACAAAACATGTATTTAGCTTTTTAGAAAACCTAAGGGCAAATATAAAAAAATATTAAACAATTCCGAGATGAGATTGTGAATATGAATTATGTTGATAACCCTCATGGGACAAACAGTTCTTGCATTCATCCTTAAACATCAAGGACATGTGATTTTGCTCATTACTAGTAATATTCATGTCATACCCAGTTATTCTGGATTAAGAAGATGAAGGGCTTCATCAGTGTCTAGATGTGTAAATGTGATCATTGTTCGACCCATTATAAAGTCTTTGAAGAGAAAATTGTGTTATTTATTGGGATTCTAAAGTTGCGAGAAATGTAGGATCCACACTGGAGTGAAGCAAAGAGCTCTGAAATTAAAGGTTGTTGGAGGTCTGGCGTAAGATCTTAATCTTGGGATAAGTAGCCATTTAAAAAGTACAAAGACAAAGTCTGTGTTCCATGATGAGGTTTCCATTTGTATGCAAAGTGAGAAATAATGATGCCATTATGTGTGGTAAAACAACAAATAGCTTGATATGTTGTAATATCCTCACTGAGACATCTGTTAAAACCCATTTTCCCTCTCAGAGAAGACCAAAGAACCGACGAGCTTCACTGATTAACAGAGAAACACGATTTCCTCATTTCAAAAAGAAACCCGGGAGGTCTCCGGCACTGTTTCAGCCCCTCACTGGCTTTCCATGCTGAGGCTTGTTTCTGTTAGTAGAAAAACGAAAGTATTACCGACCTCTGTTCAGCAAGCTCCTGCGCACATGACAGTTCATTTTCTGCATGATCTCACAAAAGTCGATTCAATCTTGCAAAGACAAATACCAGATAGATTTGGCTAACTGATGCAAGTTGTGTGGAACACCATAAATCATTTCTTCGACAATAAGTCATGAGTCTAAGCAGCGATGTTTTACAACTAAAATCTACACATGATCAATATTAAAGTGAAAAACAAGCATTAAAGGAAAGAGAATAGTCAAAAGTCCATAGCTACACCAGAAATAAATATGAGATAATTATGTCAATTCAAGCCATAGGAAACTGAACATATCAAAGAGTAGTTTATGTATTATGATGTTAATATTACAGACAGACAGACAGACAGACAAACAGACAGACAGAGATAGAGAGGGAGGGAAGGAGAGAGGGAGGTAGGGAGGGAGGGAGGGAGGGAGGGAGGGAGGGAGGGAGGGAGGGAGGGAGGGAGGGAGGGAGGGAGGGACGGACAGTCAGATAGAACTTTATTGAAAAAAGTAAAAGTGAAAAAGTTCTGTAAGCCTTTCAAATGTTGGATCTTGCGTTCTTCTAAAATCTGGTTGTTTCCTCACTGTTGCGACAGTCTCTTACTTTTAGTCCTTGTCATCTTACCAGCTGTTGAGTCAAAATAGTCTCCAGGTGGTTGGTTTTGTCATTTACCTTAGCTCCTTCCTTGCTTTTTTCCTATGAGTTTGATTTCAAATTTAAATTCCTTCAGAAAAGTTTATTTTCCTCCATATTATGAAGTGGTATGATCTGTATGGTGTCAATCTAGAGTAGAGCAGATGGTTTGGACTGGAAGTAATTCGCAAAGTTGATCTGGGATGAATTTCAAATAGAACACAATGTGCAGACTTGAATCAGGTTTTACTTTGAAACATGATCTTTTTACATTAACTGGTCACATTCACATCAATAGGTCAGTTGGAAGACACTCTCACTTAGAGGTGCAAACTAGTGATGGGCAGATGAAGCTTCATGAAGCAGTGTCATGTTGTTTAGAGGTCAGTAGGTGGCGCCATCAGTTTAAAAATGATGTGATGTTTCATTAGAACAGTTGTTCAAAACAAAGGAAAATAGTGCAGAGACCGCCATCTAGTAGACTCTGAAAATAATGACACTGCTTCACGAAGCTTCATCAGACCATCAATACTTAAAACCAAGAATCAAAAATAACGTATCTTGACGTGGAAAATCACACAACATCCTACTAAAAAGAGCAGTAGTGATGTATTGATGAAGCCTCATGAATCAGCATCAGCAACTGATGCTTATTTCATATTCAAACAGTGGTGATGGTAACATTTTTACATAAAGATGCAATAATGAAACAAAAACTATTACACATTCAAGCAGTGTTGATCAGCATTAAAGTATAATTACAAACATAACAGCAGTGATGTGTGTAAATAAAAAAAACTGGTATAACAGGAACTCAGGTTTTCACATTTTTTTGCTGTAGTCTGTGACTCTTTTCACCCTGGTCAGTGTCATCCAACTGATACTGTAAAGGAAATTGGAAAAATAAAGTTTCAAATAAAATGAGTTCAGCAACACTCAAAATGTGACATTACAAACTGTATCGCCACATTGTGTAAAGAATGTTTGTTGGATGTTAGTTGAACATGTCATCAGATATAGTGAACTTAAATTCAGTCATATTTTTAAACAAGTCAGGATGTCTTTCAATTGTTTGTATTTATCAAAGTGTTTCCTCCATCAGATTCCGAGTCAAGTTTGGGGTTAATAATTATTCCACATTTATCCTTCCCAAATCGTAAGTATTTCTAAACGCAACTCCGACTGGCAGGTTTATCAAAGAGACGAGGTATCTTGTTTTCCCTTGAAAAAGCATAAGTCATTGTTTAGAAGACGAAAGACGTTCTTTTAGGGCGCTTAAAGCATGTACACATGTATACTGCCCATGTCGGTTCCGCCAAGAACACAGTATACTCGGTACTTACGGTACCAGAAAAAGCTAGTAGTGTTGCATTTTTATCGGGCTGCTACCAGTAGTACTGAAGTATTAGTTCTTGTAACAAGCCTAGTTCTAGCCATCGATGAGAGCAATCCAGCCTTACACCCCAGCTCGGGCTCTGAGGTCTGTTGGACAGAGTAGGTGTGGACTGGTCTTTAGCTATAAGCCTGGCTACTGACGGTGCATAAAAAAAATCCTTAAGAAAAAGTTGTTATCAGATGTCTCATGTTATCAGTATCTTTTAACAGGGTACCCTTAATTAACAGTGCTAGCTGCAAAACATACATGTTCAGCATGTTCAAAACTGCTGACCTTTGTGAGTGTCTTTTGTTATGAACTTTTATGAAGCTAACGCGCGAGCACTTACTGTAAATTATATTTTGAAATAGGTAGAAACTCAGGAAATGGTGCTGGATATCGATGCACTTGTGGTGGCTGAAAGAGGACACATTTCTAAAGCAAAAACAAAGATTACATTGTGTGAAATGCAACTTACAATCTGATAGTCATTGATTTAATGCACAAAAAGTAGGGAAGAATATTATTTGAAATGCAAGACCTGTTATGTTGTTGTTGATTGAATGCACAAGGAATTTGTAAACTCTCTGTTCATATATTATGGGGAAACAAGTAACTTATTAAAACATGGATTTTTTTTTAACTTGTATATAATTATTTCACAGATGTGATCACAAATCAGTCAAAACTGATACATTGTTTTGCAATTGCATGTGCCTTTCTTAAAGGCTCATGTTGTTCATAATATATTTGGTGAAAGAACAACTCTTAAAATAAAAGTTATATACATATTACTAATTTTGTATATTTTTGCTGAGAATTTTCTAGTCCGGTCCCCTTGCGATCCAATTAGGTCGTATGTGTCCCCTCGGTCAAAATGACTTTGACACCCCTGCTCTTGTGTGACAGGCTGCCAAGTAGCGTTGTGGCACTTCCGTTCGATCCTCTTGTACAGCGCCAATGTGAAAAAAAAGACGGAGAAAATGATTTGTTCCTTATCAGAATCAGGATCAGGATCAGAAATACCTTATTAATTCCAGAAAGGAAATTGCTTTTAAGTTGCAGTAATTCCGTTAACATCGTAGAATGCATCAGAAAAAGTAAAAGTCTAGGATCCCAAAATATTAAAACATCTTAAAATATAAAATATACAGTATATAGAGTACATTCTATGTAAAACATGTGTACAAATAATTATGAAATATGAGTATGTACATTCCAGTGTGATTGTGCTTGTAATAAAATATAAAGAGTCCTAAGTGTTAAAAATATAAAGAGTCCAAAGTTCAAGTGACCAATGAGAAACCTCTGAGTGAGGTGTTCTATAGTTAGGAAGGATTTCCTCTGGTTATATTAGTGCTTTTAGGTAAAATACAATCAAATATGCAACCAATCTTCACAACAATGCTATGGTACTGCACATTGACTGCTACACAATATAGTGTCATCGGTCCAGAATGTGCTCATTTTGCATGACCCTTACGTAATAATTTGCTGAAATATGATGAGGTCATGCAACAACAAGGATTACCCATTTAGTGTCTTGTGAAATATTATGATAAAGGTTAGGTGAAGTAAAGATCTTATTTTGGACAGACGCCTGACAAAATGTCTTCGGAAATGCTCGCCGGAAGGACATGATTCTTTAATCTCCACGGTTGGTCCTGGACTATGATCTAACACGTATCCAAACATAGATCAGTGTTTTTTCTGAGGGAAAATTATGTATTCACAGCTCCTACATTCAAGGGATGCTAGTGTGGGTGGGTTTTTTCACGCTGACATTAATTCATGCATTTATATTCCCCCAACCAATACTGCTGCTGCAACGTTTATACTACCAACAAGCAAACAAATGCATAGCTTTATAACCAAACTGGTTTATATAAAGTAGTTACTAAAGAGTTCAATAAAAGTATCTTCCTTGAAAGAGAGTAAAATAATAAAAGTTGAAACACCAACACTGAGTCATTTTCATACCCCTTGGTAATAACCTATTCCTTTTCATGTGACATGTCACCTTCAATCTTCTAAGAACCACAAGTGAAATAATTAAATCATCAAACTAATACCAACACCTTGTCATGTAATGTATGAGTCATGTGTCACAGAACATTAAATGTATTAGTGTAGAAGAAAAGGGTTGTTAAATAGCATCTTAATTTGTGTGTGTCCAGCGAGGCGATAGAAGTGGATTTGCTGTCACATAAAAATATGTATTTTTTTAATTCGAGAAACTATAGCAGTTTGGGTCTAAAGAAATTGTGTTGTTATAAAGTTCATAATTTAAATGTATACAGTACATAGGGGTGTGTCACATGTCGTCGATTGTGTAAAGATATATTGTAATCTCCGGTTTTATTTTGTAAAGGTTTAATTTCATAGGTGTTTTTCCTGTCCTGTCTTACACAAAATTGCCTAGTGTGGGCCCATTCTTGATTTAAGAGCCCCATCCTTTTGTCGTTCTTCCATGATGTCATGTCAGGTCCTTGACCAAGACCATGCTCTGTGTTATGTTTAGTTTAATCCTTTTAATACCAGTTTAGTTCCTGTGTTGCTAACGCTCTTGTTTTTGGATATTCTTTAGTTCAAATTTATGCATTTCAAAAAGTGTCCTGGTTATATATAACTGTTTATCAGCATCCATTCAATTGTATAATAAGGAGTGTGGCTTGATTAATAATTAAACTAAATTGGTGTGGTTGTATTGGCCAATTATAAATCTGACCACCAGAACTCTGCCTCTAAACCGGAAGACTGCATTTACAAAATCTACACTTTAAGTTACTTTAAACCCTGTAAGGTGAGTGACATGAACTCAAAGTATTCATATACTTGACGTTGTATTTCACTCTCTTGGAATTTTTTCTATAAATAGACTTTGTTTTGGGGGGGATTTTCCCACCCTCATCCATTTACTATCTGTGAGAATATTGTTTTGTGTTCAGAGAAAACAAACTAGCTGGTTGAAAATTGCTTTAACTGTGGCTTCAATGCAGCTGTCACAGCAGGAGATCTTATTAAACTGCGGCTTATGAAAGATGAAATGCTGTGCATTGATCCCACGCTGTTGTTGCTAAAACTGTTGACACTTTGGCGTTTTATGCACACAAACACATTTCAAGCAGGAGAGACTTCTGCACTGGTTAGAGTGGGGAACACATTTTATGTTATGGGCCAAGGTTAACTCATTCTTGCAGTTAACCTTGACCCATAACATGAAGCTTCAGCATTGTAGTTATGGTCTGATGAAGCTTCATGAGACAAGGTCATCGTTTTCAGAGCCCACTAGATGGCGGTCTTTGCACTACTTTCCTTTGTTTTGAACTGTTCTAATAAAAACTACATCATTTTTAAACTGAGGGCACCACCTACCGATCTTTAAACAAAGTCACACTGTTTCATCAAACTTCATCAGCCTATCACTACTATACAGTGCACCTAAATTGGTGGTCCATGTTTTGATAATCTAGCTATTTCCCAAGTAGCAATTTAAGGGCATGTTCTCTTTTTTCGTTTCAGAAAACAGTATTACCCATGCAGTGCATTTACACTCTTCTCATTATTTTGACTTTGAGCTTCGTGAAATGTTTACAGCAGATTCTTGGTTCATTTGATCTACTCCACTGACTCAGACGCAGCTTGGGAATTGAGGAGCAACAATTCATTTGAATCCTCAGCAAACAAGTTGTAGCTCTGCCGCCAGACTTGATAATAACATAATTAGCTGTTTTAGATCTCTGCTTATGTAGAGTGTTTGTTGACACTGAGCTCCAAGTCACTTTTAATGAACAATGACCTCACCAGTGTTGTGGATGCTTCTCACCCCCCGGGGTGAATTTGGTCATCAAGCAGTAAGGGCCATGACTATAGAGACGTGGGTTATATATGGATGTTGCAGTACAAACATTTCTATGGTGTCGTCATGTCACCAAAAGATTGAAGGAATAAGTGAAAGGAAGTCTGAACTTCAGCCCTTCCTCTATTCTCTTTGACCTAGTTAATTATATCTTGATTCTTATGGATCTTTTTGTCACAATTGTATTTATTTTTACTTGAATAAAAGATTGTTCTTTAATTTAAATTACATGTTTGAATTAAAGATCACCACACACAGTCACCATCACATCAGGCAGGCAGAAGGAAGATGGATGGATGGATGGATGGATGGATGGATGGATGGATGGATGGATGGATGGATGGATGGATGGATGGATGGATGGATGGATGGATGGATGGATGGATGGATGGATGGATGGATGGATGGATGGATGGATGGATGGATGGATGGATGGATGGATGGATGGATGGATGGATGGATGGATGGATGGATGGATGGATAGATTCTGATCTACTGCATGCTTTTAGGTTCCTCTTCAATTTTTCCTTTTCACTATTCTTCTCATGGCCGTGCTATGGTGCTGACAGCTGCGTTATTCAAATTCTCTATGTGTGTGTTTTTTCTGCAGTTATTCCCATTTCACTTTTATTTCTCTTTAATGATAATTTGGGTGGTTTTGTTCACATATATTGTTCCCTTTGTTTGTAGTTCTCCTTGTGTTAATTGATAATCTAATTGGATCAATGTTTTTCTCACCCTAAAATTATACATTTTCTACTCCCCCTCATGTCAACTAAGGTCTGGGAATGTTTTCAGTGTAATCCGTTATAATTTAAATTTAATTAAATGTGTATCCATTTTAGCGTAACGACTGATGCTCAGTTTTCCTCGTCCAAATAGACACTTAAAATCATCCAAATACCTCCATCATGCTCGTCTGTAATGTCCATCGTGTATTGAAGCCTCAACATTAATAATTGTTCCGAAAAATCTTAAACAAGTCTTTATTTTATGCTTGTTTGTTGCAGAAGTTTTACAGGCCAACATGATACACAGACAGGAAGTGCCCGGGGTAAATATCCCAAGCGCCTCCATTGGACTGGATATGCTAGTCACATTTACATAACATCACAATATAGTGTGAATGGAAAATTAGTCCATTGTGGGTGAATTAATCCTTTAACTCCTGCTCGTATGTATGCTCATATGTCACAATGTTTAGCATATTTACATAAAGACAGTACAACACGTTACTTATCCACCTAATAAATACGTGTTATTATTCAATACTGTTATTATTCAGTTCAGCACTATTTTATAATCAAAGAGTTAGTGTAGTTTACATAACAACATGTCTGTAATAGTGTCTCCATTAGAAAATCTGTGTCTGCATGCACTTTTTTATTCATTATCTAACCCCTTCTTCTTTAATAGGCTGAGGGCCAGCGCCTTTCCCAAAGGGCAAAAAGTGAGGAACATCCTGAGCAGTTTTCCAGTCAATCATATGTAGCGAAAAATTTACGAGGTGACATTTAGACCTCGCTACCGCAGTCAAAGTATATAAACTTAGCAAGAATCAATCCAGATTTCTCAAAAAATGTAAAGCCGTGAAGATGGATTCATAGAAAATATCCTACAACATCAGCCTCTGAAGAATAGATATAGATTAGCAAAATGCTTATAATTGAATTGAATTAAATAATTATGATTTTGCAAAAGCATAGCCAGAGGCAAGCATACAAATGAAGGCAAATTTACTTGGCAGGTTTCACTCTGTTCCAGTTGAATGTCTTCATACACCTACAATTTCCCAGAAGGCTCTTAAAACATTAAATATGCCCCCCTCTGTCGTATTCCTCTTGTTGTTTTAGGTGCTTCTCGTGGAGAAAGAAAATTCTATTTTAGCTATACATTTTTGCAACTTTTTTAACAGCACACATTGCCTCTCCTCCCACGTACCTCTCATCTTCTTTCTCACTTTCTCCCTCACTTCTTTCTCTTCCAATCCCTCTTCCCACTCTCCTCCTTTCTGTCTCTTGTGCTCTCAGCAGACAGTGATAAGTATAATCAAAAGTGACTGGTTCAGCTGCTTGAGCAGCCGGAGCAACAGAGACTGATGTATTCGGATGATATCCAGGCACAGCTGTAAATGTCAACGCACAAACCACAGATGATCTACTTGGAAACTCACGCACACATGCACAAATATGCCCACGCTTACACTCCAGGTACTTCATTTTGCATGCTAGTTGCGTTTAAAATGTGATCTGAACACGAGATATTCTCGACAGGATAAAGTTAGAGATCATCTTAGCAGCACCATAGACAAGCAGCCTCGGTCTCCGAAGAGAAGAGAGACTGCCTGGTGATCTTCCCACCGCAGTCGTTAGCTGCTTCATTCAAACACATTGAACATACAGCGTAAACGTGCTCTCAACTGAGGTTCTCAAATTCTGAGCTCAATCTACTTGAAGACACCTACGATGCCATCAAACATGTGGAGCACCAACAACACGGGGCAGGAGCGGGAGCTGTTATTCAAATAGCCAGCAAAATTGAAATTGACTGCAGGGTGAAAGGAGCGGCGTTGGGGAAGCAACCTATTTTTTTTTTTAACTGAGCCTCACGGAAAGAGGAAGTGATATTAAATTGATTAAAAAGACAAGGAACAGTCGATTATAGTCATTTTTCACAGATCTTGGGTTTAAATTGAGGTCCTGCATTGGGGCTGGTGGTTTGGAAGGGATATTGATCATGAGGAGCGGCGTCCCCCCTTTGCTGACAATGCTGTGATGTTGTCAATCTTGTCCGTCTGCTTTCACGATGGAGCTCCTGGGGGGTTCTTGGCTCATCCCTCAGCACAGAATGAGTCACTGGAGGCAAGATAAAGTGCTCTTTCTCTCCATATGGCACTAACACTTAGTATATGTCAGTGGGCAGGCTGCTATTCTCCGGCTCAATTAATCAGAAGCCCACCTTTAGAGAATGAGGCTTTGGTCGACGTTTAAAGGGATGTGCAGGTTCCTGTAATAATCCTTGACGTCGACCAGGTTGGTCTAGCTTGGAAGGGAAAAGAGCGTGTTAGAACAGACTGGAAAATCATTTCCGCTGAGATCAAATTCACTGGTTCATGGGCATTCAGGAAGTGGTTAAGTCTCCTGCTGATGGGTTTCTAATTTAATCTGTCTCAGATTGGCAGGTGATTCAGAGCTCATGCCGAGGTGTAACCTCCAACTGTTGTCTGGCCACAGAGGAAAATTGTGTTGTTGTCAGTCAGAGAGGACGGTCAATGAAGCTATTGAAGCGTTGAAATAATATCTCAGTCCCCTTGTCTGTCAGGGTTTAGGTTTATCCTTAGGTTCCACTAATATATTGGTTATTTTAGGCAACGTTGAAATTATATTAATCAAAAGTAACCAATTTCCTGTTATTTTACTGTGTTACTTTGCTGCCATCTTGTGTTAACTGGCGGCTCTGCTACGGCATTAAAGATGGATAATTGACATAATAAACATTCCTTAAAACATGATGTTTATGGCATTGACATGACAATAGATTTCTATTGTGCAAATTGTCGGATCAAACGTCTCTTTGTGACCCTGGTCTGTGAAAGGCACTTTACAGATAATAATTACTTACTTACTTTATTTTTGAATGAATATATTGAAATAAATAGAGAGACATGACCAGCTCACTTAAAACCGATTACATTGCTGCTCCCCTTTCAGGTAGTTGGAATATCTGAACAGCGTGCAAGGATAACTTAATGCATCATCCCATCTGGAAGGAAGTAACAGGTAGTGTCATCTGTGAAAACATTTGTGTTTACTTTCTTTTCTAGCAATAAGAGATGTGCTTCTTAAATATAAATAAAGCCTTGAGCATTAGCACTGATTTAATCATCAACCATCTGTTCACCCTCACGTGGCTATTTTTATGCCCAAATACTCACAACCACCATTTCCTTCAGATCCCCTGAACAATACCTAGGTCTTCATCGGGTCGATGCAGAAACTCTCGAGAGGACCTCGTCTCTATCTAGAAAGTTGATCAGCGAAGCGTCCATTAATCATGAAGTACGAGCAGCTGGCTTCTATTACTACAGCGACATCTTTAAGTCCACTGGGATGATGATCGTCTCAGCCTGTCTTAAAAGAAGATAGTAATATCCTGTGGAGTAAACTCTGGCTAAGACTATTCAGACATTAAGACGAGACTGAGACCACGGAGAAGTGGAATCGATGTTGTCTTGGTCCGGAGTTCTCTCCGTCTCAGCCGATCCCAGGCTGTGATAGTGGTCTTGAAGCATAATGGACCGTGATTATTTCTCCAGACCTTGAATGAAACACATGATACAAACGTTGTCTCACCTCCTCAGAGATCAATAGACACAGCAAAATGCTGTCAAAGTAAAAATCCAATATGATGCTGATGTTCTTCAAGTTATTGTGTATACTGTGTGTGTATTCTCTTTTGTTTGTTTACTTTCTTCTTGGCATTCAAGTCTAGATTGCCAATTCAATCATGGAAAAATATCATTACTTAAATGAATGATATGGTATATATTAAGGCATATATTTTACATTATATTTATTTTCGGTTCAGGTCCAGAGGAGAGAAATCCTTCCAGGCTGTTGCTCCTAAGCTTTAGAACGATCTTCCTCTCTCTTTGCGCTTGACGGAGTCTACTGACTCCTTTAAGAAATACTTAAGACATTTTTATTTGTGCAGGCTTTTCCTTGATTTTCTGGAACTCCTGTGTTGTTCTTGGTGTTCTCTTGACCTTTTAAGTATGTATTTTATTGAGTATTGCTTTGATTGTTTAAACACTTTGTGACCCTGGTCTGGAAAACCGCTCTATAAATATAAATTACTTACCTACTTACTTGCATGCGCACTGACACAAAACTGTTTAAAAGTGGGAAGACTTAACGCAGCAGCTAAGAGACTGATAACTTCTGCTACAAACAAACTTAAAATACTGACTTATTTTAATTAAATTCATCTTGCCGAGGCGTCAACCCAAGATGGTCGTTACTGACTAGAACCACTGTGGTATATGGATGTTTTTAATTGTGTCTTTTTGGATGGAGACTATTAAAATGGAACCAAAAATACATTTCCCATCCAATTTGAGGTTGCAGGCTGAGTCAGAACATGCTTTAAGTTAGAGGTGACTGAGAGGTACAATAATTACCGTGTCAAACAGGTGCACTTGTTAATCTCTTTCCTCCGTGTCTTGTTTCTGTATCTTGTCAGCACTTTCGTTCTCAGCTCATTTCTGCACTGATTCAAACGTCCTCTCTGTCTTTCTCTTCTGTCTATTCCAGCACATCTTTATCACTCTCTGAGACACTGGTGTGGAAAATCACCTTCATCAGTTCTTTTCTTCTTCAACTTTGCCCTTTCCCTCACAGATCACCCGTCATTCCCTCTCTCCCCCCGCCCACCTTCGCCTCACCCCTCTTTCGAAAACTAGCCGGCTTTTTCCGTCCATTTCCCTCCATTTTCTCAGATGACTCTTTTAGCACCAATTTCATCTCTGATTTATTATTCTTTTCATCCCTGGCTACTTTCATCTGTCTCTCCTTCAGTTGTTCTGATGATTTTTGAAGTCTTGAGGTCATCAAGAAAGTTTTTCAGCTCTACACTGGTATCTTCAAACCGCTTTTCCCTCTTTCTGGCACATTATTCAGAACTCACAGTTAGTGCTTTTAAGGGTTTGAAATCCTGATGGTCTTTGGCCACATTCCTTTCAATTTCTTTGAACCTTTTCCACTTAAAAATGTTCTTGTGAGTTCAATGTCTGCGTTTAGTCGGTTTCTAGTGGCTGCCTTCATAGAGGTCCACCCTTTAACCTTTTTTACTCGGTATGAAGTTTAGTTGCAATTCTGAAGATCGGACATGGATAGAATAGCTAGAGTGGAAGCATGTCTGAAGTAGACTTCACTCTTTCCAAATACCAGACCTGTGGTAATCTTTCTTGGCATTAAGGCCACACTGTGGCTCACTGATGGTGACAACTTTGCCTGGCCTCCACTCTTCATCTTACTGGTGTAACTCATCAACTTGTTTTTGATTTGCATTGGTCTTATAAATCGGCAACGGAACACTCATCCATCTCATTGTTTAGGTGGTGTTTGTTGTTATACTCCGGGTTCTTCCTCAATGCCTCAAGTCGGAGGGGCACAGAGGAACAGAGAGGTTGCAGTAGGACACCACAAACTTTAACTTGAGAGGTGGTTATTAACCTTCAATTAACAAACAACGCATTTTTAAACAATAAAAAACAAAACAATAAAGGCAAATACTCTCTGATCGTTAAATATAAATCATGCAAGTTCAAGTAATTTTTAACGTGATATGTGAAATTTAAAAATGTTTAAATTAATGTTTTGAATAGTAACAAAGAACCTATACGTACATATACACAAATCTGTGTTAGTGAGCACTTATCCTTTCACAAGAGATTCCATCCCACCTCAAAAGCGTATTAAATTCCGGTTAGACGGCATGAATATTCAATGATGTGCCTCAGGCCGGCCATGACATGTGTGTACTAAATGTGAAGTGACAAAAAAAGAGTCACAAATAATTCTAGTACAAGAAGCCATCTGTTGGGTTGTAGGATTTTACTTTAGTAACTTTACTTTAGCTCAATGAAGCAGTTTTCTCATTACACTTAGTAAACGAAGAATGATTGCCTTTTTATATAAAGATAAAGAGTGTGTCATCTTGTAGGCTCTGCGAGGAGAGTCTTTCATTATTTCAAACGCTCACAGGACCATCAACAAAGTACAACAACTCATGAACAAGCCCATAGGCAAGTATGTTTACAGATCAAGTATTGTAAAGGTGATTGAAGCATCCCAACCATATTTTAAGACTAATTCATCACAATTGTTACTTAAGATATGTAATAAGTTTTCTTAAGGTGCTATCACCGTCCCGGAGTCTAGTTTGTGACCCGGTGGCGACTGGTCTCCTCGACACAATTTGAGTCGCCAGGGAGGTCCAGGAAATTCAAACATGTTCGATTTTTTAAGTATAACTACATATAACTAGTTGGAGATTTTTTCAAGTTGCCTTCGAAATCTCAATTAGTTGCGGAGACTTACTTTGGAGACGGTGAAAAATATTCTAGATCAGTCTTTTCCAGAACATTTCTCTGCCTATACCATTAAAAGAATCAATCAAAAATAGTCAGACAATATTATTTTAATGTAATTTAACACATTAGCCACTACTACCACTTGTTTGGATAAAAATGAAAAGACGTTTTAATTATAAGGTGACATAAATCAAAGAAAATAAAACAAATTAAACATACTTCTAAAGGAACGTCTACCATTATGTTTTTAACAATCAGGGTCGCTTTTTCAAGCGCCCCAAAATCATATATAGAGATGACTTTCTGCTGTTACTTTTGGGGTGTGTATGATTGATGAGAGTCACAGAAACGTGATGTCACTGATGGGCTCTTCAAAAAAGCGCGACACAAACCAAGATCATTAACAGAACATGAATCAATGCAAATATAGTTTATCAGTGTGAAGAGTCCTACAATCATACAACATCTTTACTGTCGATGATTATTCTGAAACTAAGAAACAATAAATAAAACAAGACACACAGCCAAATCGGTGGGAGGACGGTACCTAAGCGCCCTCTCTGGCTCAGCTACCGCTGCAGAGACGTCTCTGAGAGTAATTTCCGTAGTTTCTCTAGTAGTCACGGCAACACCCAGAAGTCGCGACAACTTCTGTGCAAATTGGTTGTCACCTTGCCTGCAGACAACTCTGCGAGACTTCTCCCCTGGTGAGAGCGTAAGGAATTTCAGATCATCCTCCGATCAGATCAGTCGTGACGACGTCTACGCCGCTGAGATACGATCCTTTACTAACCATTTAGTCTTCATGTAGTACATGACACAAATCTATGAACTGTTCTCACTGACTGCTCGGTGCGACTCTTTTAAGAAGTTCTATTTTATTGCCAAGACATATTTTAACTTTTCCTGAAATCATCATACATTTCCAGCCAGACATTCATCTTCCATCATGACAACATCCGCTATTTGGATTTATTTATTTTTCCACCCTCGTCAGTTGCAACATACAATGGCTACTAAACTGTCGGATAAGTATTATACATGATTGCGTGGATAGGATTCCGATTAAATATTAGGTTTAGGCACTATAAGTCTATTAAGAGCCATCGATTTATCTGTAATGGTGATGTTGAGACATTTAAGTGTTCTCTGCCTGTAGCAGGCAAATTCAGTTGCCTTTCATTGGGACTTTTCGAAAGAAGGGAACTTCATGTGTTGCCTCCAGACTTTAAACTTATGGTCTGGCTCGAAGCAGCTTAGATATCTTTCTCTGTCTGTCTAGGTTCCAACTCACGCTTATCGCATTAAGATGCTTCTTATGCTGCTCCTCTAATTGTTGTATTTTCTGCAATTTTTTAAATGCTTCCTTTGCTGCCAGGTTAGCACACACGCACACAATATGCTTCTGTATTGACTGTGACTGAGTTGTGGCTGATTTCTGAGACAGAAGATCCATAAATTAAGATAGCATAGACTCTGTTAAGAAGCTGTCTGAGAGAACATTGAACTTACTCTGCATCAAAGTCTCCATCGATGCCTGTTAGTCTATTATAAGGTTATAAAGTTTCTGGATATCTCTTATCAATCACAATATCAGAATCATATCTTATCTCTTACCGCCTCACATGTGTTGACCCGGTGCCTTTGCGCAGTAGAAAATGAAGTGTGATCTCGTATTTAGAAGTATTTGTTTATCATGGCTTTTTCCTACAAGAGCAAAACTGATGCCTCACTTTCACTTGACTTTTGTTTTGGGCAGCTTCCGCGACTCACAAGCTTGAATAGTCAACCATTGATAAGAATGAAACCAGCAAGCATTGTTTCCTTTTCCTGTTGCTCTTCTTTTAGCAGTTAAAGCATTTCGGCAAGTCTTTGGGCCGGGTTAAGCTTCTGAGGCTCTCTTCTCTATCCTCTGAAAGTATAAAGCTATTGAGAATTTAATTTCCTTCTCTATTTTTTCTATAGTTCCTGTAAGTAATTGATTTGTGGCCACAAATTAATTGAAATTCTTTAATATATAAATTAAAATGTACCATTGGCCTCACCGAGGGTAGCTCAGTTGCTATAGCACAAGCCTCCAAACCCACAAAACCTGGATTTGATCCCCAACCTGGCTTTGTCATGTTTGTCATTTTGTCATTTTTGGAATCTTATTGTAATGCGGATACAGTAACACACTTGTGCTTCGATGGCTTCTTTCTTTTTGTTCCATGTTGACGCATGAATTATATATTTTGGTATGCGATGTTATTTGAGGAATAACTAACTGCTCACACGTTACAAATGTTGCCGAGTGTCCAGATACGAGTCATACCAAGGAGGTCCGGAGGGCGGACCTCACTGTGTCCTGTACAAAGTCAATATGAATGATGTTAAGAATCTGATTATCGTAAGGATTGCTTTGTGAATTACCTGCTGGGCTTCGACCCACAGTTAATAAAATCCATCATCCCGTTGATCTGGTCCGGGTTCACTAATTTCCAGTTGACAACCTCTTGGTTCCTTATTCAATATATTAGCGTCCCTGTGGTAAGGTACCTTGCTGGAAAGTGACAACAATGCGCTGACCAGGAGTCTGAATCATAACTAAGAGGTGAGTGATTCTCTTTTTGATTTCAGAAAAGAGTTTTGCCTCGAAGGACTGTGAAGGCTTGCTGATCTGTGTTTTGATTAGTAATTTTAAACTCCCCACAAAAAACACAAACCATTAAAGAGGTGGAAGAGTGAAATCCTGGGGTCAACATAGAAAAATCTGTCTAGGACTTTATGCGGGCACATTGAAACAGATGTTTATTTTCTCCTTCTTAATGAAGTTTGGTGGGCTTACCTGTAGCAAGAAATCTCCAGATTCAAGTGCTGCTCATGACTGGAGAAACCCTAACTACACCTATCTTTTCTCTGCAGTACGATTGTTTGTGTTGTGTTAACCAATCAGATTTGAGTTGGCGACACAACGTCAGCGCTTTGGAAGCTACTATTCTCGCAGCTTCCACGACGCTGAACGTGTTGAGTGCGTTGAACACGTGACACGTTCATGTCCTCTGATTGGATAGCACTGAGACTCATCACATGGAGCTGAAACAAGGATTTGAGTTAATTTAACTGTTTGTTTTTCAAAACAATGGCTGAAGAACTTGATCTGGTCGCGGATATACTTGCAAAGCCATTTTCAAGATGGACTTTTCAATAAAAGGTGGACGTTGTTAAGAAAGTCATACTAACTCCGAGACGAGTCTTTCACGAGCTTCAATGGATTTATTTTTTTCCTCCATGAACTATGTGAGTAAATACACTTTTTATAAATAATGTTGCTCTTTATGAGATCAATAGTGGTGCTTGGGTGTGTGCATGTGTCGCTTTAGTGTGTGTGTGTTTGTTGCTGAAACGTGTAGTGTGTGTGTGTGTTGGGGTATCCCTGTGGTGTATAAAGAACCTTAAAGTAGTTATTGAGAGGTGGATTCATTCAAACGTGCTTCACTAAAGGCCTATGTGTGAAATGCAAGGCCCGCCACTGGAGAAAAGCGTGGTGTGAGAATGGGTGAAATTGCGTGACTGGCACACTCAAAGTAGATCTGTATTGATTATCTCTACAACATATTTGTATGAAGCACTAAGTGGCGGCTGTTGAAAAATATTCTAGATTGGGCTCCAGTACATTTCTCTGCCCATACCATTGAACGAATCAGTGTAAAATAGTCACACACTTAACACAGACACTAATAAGACTTCAAATAAAAAAATAATAATGAAAAACTGTCCAGAGTGGGGATCGATCTGAGAAAAGCCCACATCCTCAAACTTAAATTATCAAGCACATTATCAATTCTGCTAACCGAGCTAGTGACATATAGGAAACATTCAACCTACTGTATTAGAACCCGGGTCTTGACGCTTCTTTGTTATTTTTGTGGCTTGTATGATTGGATGATTTCTGAGTTGCAGAAACCTGATGTCACTGGTGGGCTGTTCAAAAAGCGACTTCAGATAGACCAGATATGAATTAATGACACAAACCTAGATTATCAACAGAACACGAATCAATGCAAATCTAGTTTATCAGAGTTAATAATAACATCATCATCATCAATAGGAAATCATTACTATTGATGATTATTTTCAAACTTTTCAAACAACAAGAATAAATAATAATAAAACAAATCCAATATAAAAAGATAAAGAACTAAAACACCACAGACAAATCGGTAGTAGGGCGACGCTGTCTCTAGCTCAGCTATTGTGAAATGCAGCAAAAACTAAGGACATTCGTTTATGACTTAAAGCATCAAGTGAGAGTAAAAAATGTAGCAGAAGGCTCAATGTCTAATCAAGCAAACATATCACAGTCTGTGGCGAATTTCCCCATCTTGCGTCATCGTCAGCGTTGAACAACGGCAACAATACTGATCAAATTATCACTGATATTTAGAATCTGAAATGTGATTAGACTGCAAAGAACATTGCTGATAGCTGCTGTGGATGATTCGTATATACAGTATCTCTGCTCTTCAGCTCTGTTTCACACAGTCCATGTACCATCCTTTCACTCCTCATGGAGTCAGTCTCGAATCAAGCCGCTTGTTTGGACTCAGCCTGATATGCCAGCACAGGTAAAGATGACGGGCATCCTCCATGATTGCCAAGGTTGCTAGTGGGAGTCGACAGGCGGGAACAGCAGCTCAGTGATACAGATTATGCACAAAGCCTCTAGTGACAAGTTGGGCTCCACATGTGGGAAGAGACAATCCCCAAACAGACACTGACAAATGACTACACGTTCTACCATCATGCCAGGAGGGGTGAAAAATATTGGGTTCACGTGAGGAGCAGGGCAGGATTAGGAAAATGTTTGTGTGTTTTCAGCAGTTGAAGTAAGATTGCAGTAATTACAGGAGGACTCAACACGTTCTCAGGTATTTCTTAAAGTTCTCGCCAAGCCTCAAACTGAGGGATTCTGGGAAGATGACAAAATACTCGCTGAGTCACCTTGATAAACCTGATGGCACCCAAGTAAACAAGTTTTTTTAAGTAGTTTTTCAATCATTTTCACAGAATGTACTGATTTTCATGGAAATATTTTCCTACTAATTTTAAACCACATTCACACTTCAGTTGATCTGGCCTGTCGTGACTGTTCCTTCCTTCAACTAATTATAAGTGTTCAGGTCACTGCGTTAATTCACTGATTCTAGCCAATGTGTTCAATGTATTACTCACCGAGAGTCAGCAGCTAATTTAATTAAATCCTTATTTGTTTAATTTTATTTGACAGATGTATACTTGCTTTTTTCTCTCTTGGCCTGCTTGAATTTATGCTGTGATTCTTTTCACATTCTGTTAATCAGCTCATTCTCGGCGAAAATATAACTGATGAGAGAGAAGTGAAGTAGAACTTGAACATGACTTTCAAAGTTTAGTTTATGGCTATAGGCTTGTTTTGTCTGCTTTTTGTTTTACCTTTTTGTATACTGTAGAAAATGTTACTAATACACACATGTCACATTGTCTGAAGGGACTCAAAATATCCCTTGTGGACTAGCGCGAAAGCTTCGTAAGCTTGAAGTGATGTTTCATTAGAAATGTTGTTCAAAACAAATGAAAATAGTGCAGAGACTGACATCTAGTTTGCCCTGAAAATAATGACTCTGCTTCATGAAGCTTAATCAGACCACCACTAATGGCACTTCCCACCAGTTTCCTCAAAATGTTTAGTGCCTTAGGACATGATAAAGGTCTAATTTAACTAGTTGTAAGTGGATGTATCAGTACTAACTTTATTTTATGTTTTATAGGTTAAAAAATTAGCTTTAAATTTATTTTCTATTTCTCCCTAAAATAAAGTTAAATAGTTATTAGTGGATCACAATTATCACATTGCCAAAAACAGTCGTTTTAATGACTACTTGTCCGGATATTATGCTCATATCACTAAAGATATGTCTCAAGAATCTCGGATCTATGATCGTGATGCTCTTTTCAACATCAGAGAGTCGATGGAGGACTTTACTCGCGACAGTTACCAACGTCTGGTGAATGTGTTTCCGGCTCCGCTTGTCATCAACTCGGACTCTGTGGAATATCGTTTGATCTCTAGGGTACCGGGCGGTTTCCACAAGCGATCGAGTCGGTCTGGAGTACAGGTCAGGATGAGACGCGCAATCGCGATCGCTCGAAAGAACTCTGACGTCATTGATGTTTGATCGACGTTCTTCTCACTGAAGTGTGTGACGACACGTCAGCGCTGCCGTCTGCCCAGACCCCAACGAAAGGTGGTAAGATTTTTAAATGACCTCTCTTTAATTTGGCTTTTGCTACCGACAGCCGTCACCCACGTGACCGCTGTTCGCTTCAAAAGATCCCGCTCTGCGCGCCTGTCAGTGACGCGGCGTCATCAGGGATGTCATTGGTGCTGAATGTAGGACTTCTGAATGTTCGCTCCATTACTAATAAATCCTTTATTCTTAATGACCTTTCACAAGAGTTAATTTGGATTTTTTATGTCTTTCTGAGACTTGGCAGAGAGAGGAATAGTTTATTCACCTGAACGAACTCTGTCCAGTAGGGAGCGCTGTCCTGGGGAAGCCTCACCTCTCTGGTCGTGGAGGAGGTCTTGCTACTGTTTTTAGGGAGAGTTGTTCTTGCAAAGTGATTCAGACACAGGAATTCACTTCTTTTGAGTCTCAGATTATCTTGCTTGGTTCTACAAGACCTTTCTATTGTGTGTCAATCTACCGCCCGCCTGGTCCTGCGGCGGTGTTCTTGAAAGACTTTAGTGACCTCTTATCTTCCATTATTCAAATGTAATCTGTTCTTATTTTTGGAGACTTTAATCTTCATGTTGATGATGTCACATCTTGCTCTGCTAAAGAACTTTTAACTTTAACAGAAGCCTTTAATTTTGAGCAACATGTTTCTGAAACCACTCATCAAAAAGGCCACACTTTAGACTTAGTTTTTAATCTTGGCCTGAACATTTCTAATGTATCTGTACATGATGTCCATCTGAGTGATCATTCTCTTGCTGAACCTAAGCCTTTGAAAGTTAGGTCTCAGAGACGTGTCATCTCAGCCGATACTGCAGACAGGTTTTCTGCGGACAGTTTGATTCACTGTTTCACTAATAATTGTGTTGAAATACTGGATCAAGTGGCACCTGTTAAATCGAACTTGAAAATTCAGAAAAAACGGTGCATGTCGAAAGAATGAGCGTCTCTGGAAGTCCACTAAACTTGAGGTGCACAGACTTCACCCCATCTGATGTCTTCTTACAATGAGATAGTAGAAACTGCTAGATCTGATTACATCAGAAAACCGGTAGCAGCAAATAAGAAAAACTCCAAAGTGTTGTTTGACACGATTAATTCTCTCGTGTCTCCTGCTCCTCAAATCACGCCTGTCTTCTGTGAAGCTGACAGCAATGCATTGTTGAGATTTTTTTTTATTGACAAAATTAAATTGAACGAAGAGAAAGTCTCTCCCCTTTTGTTTGGAACCCCTACTGTCTCTGAGCCCCTCTCCTCCTCTTGGTCTTCCTCTTGCTCAGATGACATCCTTCCTTGTAGGCTTTTTATCAAAGTATTTGATGTAATTGGCCCCTGGGTTACCAATATGGTGAACCTCTCCCTTTTCACAGGGGTTTTTCCCAATGCATTTAAACATGCCATTGTAGAGCCTCTGCTCAAAAAGCCAGGCTTAGACCCAACCTACCTCAGTAATTTCAGGCCTATTTCTAAGCTCCCTTTCTTGTCCAAGATCTTGGAGAAGGTGGTGTCTGAGCAGCTGTCCTTGTTCCTGGATCAGATTGACATCCATGAGAAGTTTCAGTCTGGCTTCCGTAAACATCACTCTACGGAGACAGCTTTATTGAAAGTGTCCAGTGACATCATGATGTCGGCTGACTCGGGTAAATTCACTGTTCTAGTTCTCTTGGATCTGTCCTCAGCCTTTGACACAGTTGATCACCAGATCCTGCTGAAAATACTGATCGATGAAGTGGGATTGTCTGGGTCTGTGTTAGAATGGTTCTCATCATACCTTTCTGGGCACAGTTTTAGTGTATCTGCCAATCAAATGAGGTCTGAATCGGCAGATCTGATGTGTGGAGTCCCTCAGGGTTCTGTTCTGGGTCCTTTATTGTTTTTGCTGTACTTGATTCCCCTCGGTAAAATCATTCAGAGATTTCCTGATGTTTCTTATCACATTTTTGCTGATGACATCCAGCTCTACTGCTCATTTGATCCAACTGAGCCCCAGAGGCTGAACACCTTAGCCAATTGTTTGCTAGAAATCAAACAATGGCTGAGTGAAAACACTCTGCGGCTAAATGTGGACAAAACTGAAACTCTAGTGATTGCTCCTGTTGATAAGGTTCCAGGGTTGAGTCAGTACTTGGGTGACTTAGGTCAGTCTGTCAAACTGAGCCTGAGAAACCTGTATTTGAGAAACCTGTATTTGATAAAGACATGTCTCTTGTTCAACACTGCAGAAAACTGACCAGAAACTGTTTCCTTCAACTGAGAAAAATCTCTAAACTTAGGAAAATGTTGTCGGAACATGATCTGGAGCTTGTAATCCATGCGTTTGTGTCTTCTCGCCTGGACTACTGCAACAGTTTATTTTCATGTCTTAACAAGAAGGAGCTGTCTCGCCTGCAGTTGATTCAGAACTCTGCAGCGAGAATTCTGACCAGTTCAAGTAGAAGAACTCACATTTCTCCGATCCTTAAAACTCTTCACTGGCTTCCAGTTTCTTTCAGGCTCAACTTTAAAATTCTGGTTCTTACTTACTTAAGCTTTGGAACGATCTTCCTCTCTCTTTGCGCTTGATGGAGTCTACTGACTCCTTCAAGAAACATCTTAAGACGTTTTTATTTGTTCAGGCTTTTCCTTGATTTTCTGGAACTCCTGTAGTATTATCTTGCCCTTTAAAGTATATACTTTATTGAATATTGTTTTGATTGTTTAAGCGATTTGTGACCCTGGTCTAGAAAAGCGCTATACAAATAAAAATTACTTACTTACTTACTTACTTACTTACTTACTTACATGGAATACATTAAGAAAAAAAAGGTACAGAATATAGGATAACTCAGAGAACTATAGTGTGGGTAACGTGTCCTTATGACACCATTTCACATTAGTGGAGATCTACATGGTCTGCTTTATGCATCATTTTTCTCATTTCAGATGTTAGTATTCAACAGTTACTGAACTCTTTCATACTGCAGTTTGGAAAATTATTTCAGGATTTTAGAGCAAAAGAAAAGTTTAAATATTTTCCTTTCTTCTAATGGCAATCTTTTGTTGTTGTTTTTTATGTATGATTATTATTTAAAACATTTGAATCAATAGTAGCATTATTGTCAGTTATAGTAGTTTATTGTCTGTTTATAGTTATTATACATTGTGTTGTTTTTCGCAGACAACAATGACAATAAATGCACATTGTACTTGTTGTACATGACTTGCTTATACATTTTCCAACCTCGAGAGGTCGCCATCAACATGGAAAAGATAATAATAGAGAAATGTTGAATTATCATTAAATACAATTGCACATATACTAAGAATATAAAGAAAAACATAAACGGGAAGAATTACAATATGTGGCTAAATAAGTGTCTTGGCCGAGATCTGCAGGGTCTTCTGCTCTTATATATTTAAAATATATACGTTTATTTCTTAAAACCATCTCAGCATGAAGGTCCTTCAAGTTTTGCTTTCTGCCTCAGTTTGAGAAGACTGTGCTTGTTTTGGAGGTGGAGGTGGAGGTCGGCACTGAGGACACACATAAAAACAATGTCTGACTACATATACAAACCTGTAAAATGTTGGATTGGTTGTTTCAAAACAAACACCTTTTTCATTTGTCACTGTGTTGTCTTTACTTTCTAAAGTTTTTAAATTTGTATGTATTTTTAACTTAGTATTGTTCTGTTGTTTAAGCGCTTTGTGACCATGGTCGGTGAAAGGCGATTTACAAGTATAATTTACATAATTTCTTACTTTTATTTGTGCATTCATATTATGAATACATTTTTGTGAATGACCATTTTCACAAATTATGAATTCCACTTATCAAAAGAATGTTTTCCCCCTTTATAATACCATGAAAAATAATTTATAAACCAGAAACTTTTCAAATATATAATACTTAAATCAGTTATTTCCAAAAACCCATGCAGTAGTTGGCAACCTTTTTCCTTTCAATTCCTAGGGAGTTGTTTTTCTATCGGACTCTCATTAAATTAAAATATAAACATAATATTTGCAAGATTTGCTTTTTTTGTACCCTTATCATAAAGTAAGACGTAGTATATTTAGTAGTTTTATATTTAAAATATTTATTTAAAAAATATATTTTTTTGTATTTATAACTTTTTTAAGTAAAATCCTAATGTGAATTAGTGAAATGTTTATTATTATGGAACTTATATAGTAAACAAAAAATAATAATAATTATACGATACTTTTTAGCTACCAAGGGAACCTGTCTAACTAAGAATGGAGTATGAGACGACCTACGGGTCTTAGTTGACTTCTGCCGGGCGCTGGAAAGTTGTCAACATTTTCTTCAGCATCTGAAAAGATAAGAGGCGTCTGAATATTAAAGGCAATATTATGAGTTTAGTAACGTTGTAACTGACCTGAATGTCTTTCTGAAAGATCAATTTCATTCACAACTTGTTTCTCTCCTTTCAGGTCGGTTGATAGTACGGTCGGAGGAGAACATGGATTCTTAAGTAGAAAAGAAAGTTAAATGAGAGCTTAACACAAATGTTAAGACTGACATTATCTTTCTCACATCTGTCTCTTCTTCCTCCTTTTCTTCATCACAAATCAACTCAACCAGTACTGACGGGAATACACCAAACCTTCCATTCTGTTCTCCCTCCCAGAACTCATCATCAACCTGCATGACAGTAAATCAATTCACTTGTATTTAAAGCAACAACATCAACATTCATTCAGTATTTTTGAAATGTCATTCACCTCTCTTGTTGTTTGGATCAGTGCCTCCTCCTGGGAGGAGAGTTCCTCTGCATTCTGAGCCTGGTAGGTGTATAAAGCTCTAGCAACATCTGATCGAGGGACTGACACAATGGGTAAATTAATACCACAGTTTATAGCATTTAATAGCTTCATAATGTTTTGAAAGTTAAAAAAATTCTGAAATACTTGAAATACTCTAAAAAAAACTTTTTTTCTCTGCATGGTATATATTAACAGAACTTATTTTGCCTTCAAAGGACAATTGTAGAGATTTTCCTTAATTATTCTAAATAATTTACTCCATCAATGCTATCTGTAAGGTATTCAATTATTAAACTATGTGCTACAATATTTGCAAATGAACGCATAATGATCAACACCATGCAGCTTCTGGCTATATACACTCTATTGCACAAAATATATTTTTCTCAGATTTTCCTAAATAGTCAGCATAATTTTCGAGTCATCAATTGTTATTTAATGAATTTTAATGTTATTGAGGTATTCCTTGCAGCATGAGATGGTGCATGAAGATGATTTTGTTACGGAAAGCACGGTTCTTCTTTTTGTACCATGGAAGAAAGTGGTCAGTCAGAAACTCCACATACTTTACCAAGGTCATTTTCACACCTTCAGGGACCTTAAACGGGTCAACCAGCTCTCTCCCCATGATTCTGCCCCAACGCCTGACTCTGCCACCAACCACAACTCTATCCATCTGGACCATCCAGGGTTGCACGGCACTCATCATATAACAAGACTGTTTGAAATTGAGTCTTCATGTATTTCTGGACCCACTGCAACCATTTCTGCTTGTGAGCATTATTTAGGAGTGGCTGAATAGAAGGTTAACGCACAACAGCAAACCTCTGGAGGATCCTACACCTTGTTGTTCGTGGGACTCCAGAGTGACCAGTAGCTTCAAATATCTGTTTGCTACTTTGTAATGGCACTTTAGCAGCTGCTCTTTTAATCCGATCTTTCGTCTGGAAGAAACCTTCCTCGTTGTGCCTTCATCTGCAGGAACCCGTGTCTGCCCTGAATCAGCCACAAATCTCTTAACAGTACGATGATCCAGCTAAAGTTTTCGTCAAATATCTAAGGTTCCCATTCCTTGCCCAAGGCATTGAACTATTTCACGCTTTTCAGCAGCAAAGAGATCATTTTTCTTTCACATATTGCTTGTTAATGGTTGTCTGCTTGATAAGTTTTTCGTTTAATGGGATCACCCGGCAAACTAATTGGTCACAGGTGTCTGAGATTGATCTCAGTGATCCAAAGAGATCCTGGGACACAATCCCAACCATGAGTTTAATTGAAAACCAAAAATGTAATTTTAATAACACTTAAATAAAAATTGCGTAATAATTTGGAAAACGGTGTATGTAAGTTTCTTGGTTCCAGTCAGTGGTGTCACATGGACCAATTGCCTATACTGGTAACGTCAACCACAGTATAATTCTCTGAGTAATTCTATTTTCTGTCCCTGGTGCTTTTCCTTTTTTTCTTAGTGTATTTCGTGTGATCATTTTGATCCACTTTTCTCTATCAGCCAATGTCATCTCAGCAGAGAGGTTAGAGGGGGAGATTGGAGTAGGACAAAAGTTGTTGTGGTTAGCTTCAGAATCAGAATCAGAATCCCTTTATTATCCCGCGAGGGGAAATTCTTTTTAACAAACAGCAAGAGCAATAAACCAGAAGAAAAATAAAAACACCCAGAAATAAAATATTAAAAAGAAAAGAAAGAATCTAAATAGAATAGAAAATAAATCTGCACTATATTATATACACATATTTACAAAAATAGCAAGAAAGGTGCAGTTAGATAATTATCTGGCTGTGTTGTTATTGTGGAGTTGATGGATTTTTGCTGGCAAGCCTTGAAGACCAACTCCAACTCACCTTGTTTCACAGCTCCCTCTTGTAATCCAGTTTTAGACGAGCAGAGGGATGTATCCAGCTGTATATTGTCCTCTGCTGGTAGACAGAGGAAATTCACGTAATGCTCCAGGATGTGTCCCACCTGACCACAGGAATTTAGCACCTGTGCACCAAATAGTAATATCATGCCTTTAGCTAGACTCACATTTAAAAGGCCATTAATGGAAGTAAGATTGAAGTACCTTTAGCGAGTCTTCCATTGGTCCATTCACAATTTCTTGTAGCTCCTCCCCCTCACTGGACGGATTGGCCTTCAGACACAGTAGTGGTTACTAGCTGCATTTTTAGCTGCACATTTTGTGGAATACAGTTTTTGTCTTTGTTGTTTTGAAATCCAATTCAGATTTAGATTTTTTTTTTTAACAATATTGCGCTTCATTATGCGTTTTTTTCATAAATGTGTCATTCTAAACATTGTATAGCAGGAGCAGCGTTAGCAGTCGCCCATTATAAAGTAACACATTGTCAACTACTTTACTTTTTACTGTAACAAGTGCTATAACCAATTACTTTCCCAAAAACTGTAATGCTTTTATCATTACTGCAATCTTAACATGCACATTACACGTTACTCAGTACTACAGTTTTCCACAGTGAAAGTTACACGGACGTCACACTCTTCCAACTACATGTCCTTCTCGTCCTTGGTGTTATTTACCACCTGTCGCATTTCAACTCAGTCAGCTCAAGAGCACCAGACTCTGATTCATGAGGTTGAGGTTTCATTTGTATATATTCACTCTTTGTTGTACATAATTTTACTTTACTAATTGAATTTTACATCTCATATATTTTTCCAAACCTCCTCTAAAATTCAATTATTCTACTATTATGCACAATTATATTGTCAACTGTAATGCACTATCCTTGTTTCACTATTTGTTTTATTTGTTTTTGTTTATTAAATTGGTTATCTTGCCTTTTTTCTAGATCGTTTACAGCATCCAACCTTACTCACTTCCATGTACTTGGCTAATTTTCCCTTCTCTCTCTCTTACAAAAAACTTTACTTTCCGCAGTTACTTTGAAAGAAGCAGGTAACTTAAAGTAACTTGTTTAGTTTTGAAAGAAGTAACTGTAACTACCTTACTAATTTAACGTAACTTGCTCAATACTGATCAACATGCAAAAATCTTTTCCCTGTAGGCCAGGTCTGCATATTATGATGAAATGAGATCCATTGATTGATACATAAAATGATTTGAATAACACAGCACTGCACAAAACAAATATGTCAACTTGTGGATCTCAAGTCATAACCAAGTCACAGAAAATAAAGTTTTAAAAAGGACATGTGTCAAATTACAACGGACAAAACTTCACAAGGATGAACTTCCCCTTCATTCCGCCCTCTCATAAGTGTTATGTTAGCGAAAGCTTCTTCTCCCTCTCTTGGAGGGTTGCAGCTGTGACTAAAATGTTCCTAGCGTACACAAGCTTTTATTACAGCCTCTGATATTTGAAAATTGCATTCTATTAAATTGTGAGGTTGATTTAATAATAGTGTGAGGCAATAGACAAAGACATTTTTAACTAGAATGAGTAACACCAATCTTCATCTCTAGTCAGATTAGGTAGTGTTCTTCTAAAACTGTGTTCAAGGTGCAGACTTTTTATTTAAATGTGTACTGCTCCACCTCTGTAGATGACACAAGCCAAATTGGAGAAACATGTTTATGCTGATCTTACCTCATAACTGTAGCTCAGTAGGCCAATGGCAGGACAAAGACACACCGCTGATGTCATGACTGGATCACTTGAAAAGTCTCCTGCCCTCCCATCCTCCTCCTCAAAATATATCAGGTCGAGCCCATCACCATCGGAAAACTATCACAAACAGGTGTTTTTTTCTTGACGAGGTCATTCCACAAGAGACTAATACAATGATAAGTGGTTACATACTGAAAACTCTTCAGGAGACCTTCTTCTATTAGTGAGTCTCTCATCTCTGTCCAGCCCCTGGTCAGATAGTGTCCTGACACTGTCGGCCCACCTTCCAGTTACTTCAACACTTTGTGCCAACAGATCTAGTCGGGCCTCTGCCTTTACTCTGCTCACCTAGAGTAGAAATTAGTCATAATTGTGTAATGAACTTATCTTCATTGGAAAACATCTGTGAAAGCTCACCCACTCCTCAGGATCTGCGTCAACATTCTTCCGATGATAAGAAAACCCCACACCAAGTGTAATTGGCATTTCACAAACTTCGAGTGAGTAATCACAGCAGAGGAGGGATATTTCAGGGTAATAAAGTCCATTAGCCCGACTTCCCGAAGCAAGGAGGATTAGAAGTTTGACGAACGGTCAAGCTAAACCTTCAAATGACCGAAGAGTTCAACACTTCATGGTGAGATTCTGACCAACCAAGATCAGATAAGAACTTTTATGGCTTCCTGCAGACGCAGAGTTTGTGAACCAACATTGAAAGTGCTAACAGATGTCTTCACAGGCAAAATGTGTGTGTGTGTGTGGGTCTTGGATAATATTCATTGAAATGTGTATTACCTGCTTAAAGAAATATACTTGTAAGTGAATGGAGCTACGTGCAAGGTGTTTGAAGTTATCAAAATGAAGAAAGTAATCACAGATGAAATATAATAATTGAATTAATCATTATCAAAACCTTCATTTTGTAATAACGTGTTCTACATTGGTCGTGTTTGGTGTTATTTGATGTCCGCGCTCCGTGGGAAAAGAAAAAATCGTTTTAAAGCATTTTTAATGTAGATATGATCTTTCTTGTGTGATGAGAAGAAAAAGACAATTGGAGAGGTGAGAAGGTGAAGGAGGAGGGGGTGTCAGTCTGGAAGGACCCTTTTCCCGCCAAAGAAACGTCAACCGATCATAAGGGTTTGCACCTTTTTACGATCACTAAGTTTCAACATAAGAACTGTGTTCAACTTAGAGAATTTGTGTTGTTTCCTCCAAAAGATCAGAGCGTACCTCTTAACATCAGAGCGTACCTCTTAACATCAGAGTTAATCACCTCCCTCGTGATAAACTGGGTCTTCACCGACTGCCTTCAAGACGAAACTCCGGCCTCCTGACTTCAGCTCCTGCAAGTCCAAACTGAGGACCGCACTGAAGGACCCGCTTCCAGCATCCTTCCAGACTCCGCAAAGTTTCGTGAGTTTCTTAATAATCTTGACCAGACCGGTCCGATTATTCCAATATTCGCAGCACGTCTCCCCGACTGCGAATCACCATCAAGAACAAGCAACCCGTGAATCATCCTTACCTCCCGTAAGAAGAAAGTGTTCCTGACCTAAAGACTTTCCCTCAGAGAAGTGAACATTCCAGGCGTTCAGCGCGTTCACATGAGGTGTCTACAACCAGGAAGATGACACTGTGATTCATCGGACCGCTTGGTCCCCTCGTCGAAAGAACTTTGATTCCCTCGTTCCTGACTGTCTTCCTCATCATCCTCTCCTTCATCCTCATCCTCCAACTCCGTCATCCACCCGCTTGTCACCTTCATCTGGTCTCCAGCTGCTGCCTAAACCTCCATTCACCATCCATCGTCAAGTAAGAAGCTGATCACTTCATCTTGAACAAATTGATTTGTGTCTGGGTTGTTTAATATGCGGGTAGTCTATTAAGATTTCGTCCACGATTCTTTTCCCGTTTCCGTTTTTATTCTCGGTTCCGAAACGTACCATAACATACTCATTTTTGTCATTCATTATTCATCCCTTTTTAAATAAATCTATAAAATGTAACGTCGCTGTTCGCGTCTCTATTCTGAGGTAATAACGGTCAATTTAAGAGCCTCTTACTCAGTAAAGAACAGATAATCACGACAAAAAGTAGTAAACTTCAATTAAATGAGATTGATTAAAACTAGTGTTTCATAGTTAATTAATTAGGCCAATTAATTAATTATTATTCACGTAAATGTAATAGTTTCCCTTGAGCTATAAAACAGGGGTGGTGCCCCCTTTCTTCAGGTAAATCTTACCTAGAGGCAATTTTAAAGTTAAATCTACCAGAACTTAGATGTTCTGAAAATAAACCTTTTTATAAGGCCTATAAATCACTACAATTGCCAAATGTCTACCAATGCCAACTCAACATCATGACTGAAATGGTCCATGAATAAGTATAAATGTTCTAAGACGTCAGTACTTCCATGACTACAATCTTCAATTTTTTACAAAATTCTTTAAACGTGGCAATAGGGTCACTCAGGCAGAAGTCACTCTACCTCCTCATCTTCCTGCTCCTTTTGTCACCAGGTACCGACATTTATGGTTCCAAATCAGAACAACTTTCCTTTTAACTTTCCTTTTAAAACAATGCTCTGGAACCAGAGTTGGCCAGTTTGAATGGCCAGTAAAGATATTTTTCAAGGTCTCCTAACATATTTGCCCCGTAGAGAACATTCCCATGTCAAACATATTGGAAAAAATATTTACTTTTGTTTTCCTAATGCTGCTCTGAATTTCTGCAATCTTCAGCTCTAGCTTCTGTGCAGCATCTCCAGTACGAGTCTTTGCTCGCCTTTTCAGTGTCTCCAAAACCTGAATTAGAACAAACGTAGACATTGAATTGTTTTCTTTGATGTTATACAAGATACACTGAGTGAAACAAGATCACAGTCAGGGTAATATAGCTATACATTAAAACACATTCTATTTGATAATGAATGCAATGAAATTCTTAAAAATGAAAACAGAAGAAGACCTTCAGGGTCAAATTACAATGAAACTTAATTTCCAACCCATATTTTATGATGGGTTGTTTAAGTGTACTTAGACCAGCTAAGTGCGACACGACACTACCAGCCACCACAATGCTCACCCTCTCTCCATGTGCGGCCATCTGGTAGTCATTTGAAGCTTTAGCCATCCACTTCTTGGCCTCTTTGCTCAGCCAGCCATCCTCTTCTGAAACACAGATGTCTTGGAGAACACACACCTGAACACAGGATGGTCATTACTATGTCTCTAAATTTCTACCCCAACATAGCAAACATACACACTAATTTAGAACGTACCTGGTCTTGTGGTGCTGGTTGAAATATGAATTCTGTAGTTTTTTTAAACACGTCGGAATCTTGTTCAAAGTGTTGTATGTATGTCTCCCTGGTTAACTGAAAATACAACAACAAAATAAATGTGTACTTCTAGAAAAAACCTATGTGTTGTTTTATTTTTGAAATTACATTTTCAGGGTGAGTTGGACATTTTGGTTCATCTTTTAAAATAAGATAATAGCTGGATTTCCATTACATGTTAAAGATTGTTTAATCAATACAAATCACTAATTAATCAATATCCAAATCACCTTCTGTATAGAAGGTTATAACAGATTCTTTATGTTCGACATGTATGACCTTTAACCTCAAGCACCAGGTAGTGAAGCATAATACGCATCACAATAATGCTGTGGAGGCGTGTCAGGTTGACACAAATGACTTAGGCTGTGCACAAACAGAGATCAGAGATGGTCACAGAAGCTTTCGAGAAAATGACAAACGTACATCAATGTGCTCCTGTCAATTTCCGACTCAGGACTCTTAGGTGGCTTTTTATACTGTATTACAGTTGTATAAGCTATTTAATTATAACCACCTGATGTAGACATCAGCAACCCATGCTTCGGTTGTGTATCAGTGACAGTCTGCATTTAGTTTTTTCCTCTCGGATGAGTCAACTGAATCAAACCGCGTCCGTGAGTTATCTGGAGGCACTTTTTGTGCTCTACTCCTCTGCTTCTAGCAATGAGCTGTTGTCAATTTCCATAAGACATTTTCCATCAGGACCTGTAACTTGTCGATCATACTTTTGCCACTTCGACCATGCCAACTGATCATTCAATCAGCTGAAGGTCATCAGAAGTGCAGCCGTAGAAATTAGACTTCATTGATTCAAATTAAAAGTATTTGTCATTGTGTATTCACACTCTGACAATCACAGTACTTGTATTTATACCTTAATGACACCACCCCACGTGCTGTTGTACTGTTTATGTATCATCAGACACATCTCCATCTCGGTTCCACAGAGCACCGACAAATGGCTTCTTAAACTATCGTAGATGTCCCCATCGATTTGCTGTAGTGGAAAGAAAATAATGAAGTCGATTAATAGAACACAACTTTTAGATGACTAGTCATTTCACGCTAGTATATATCCAACATAACCAGCTTGTTTTAGCTGCACTTACATGATTTATAGCATACCTGAATCACACGCGGCAAGTCTTCAGTATAATAGTGGCAGTGATGGCTGTTCACTGCTGCCAGAGCCAGTAAATATTCATTACGCGATTCTATCATTCGTTCTTCAAGCTCTTTCAACCTTGTACAAAGCTGCATGAAAGGTTAAAGTTTGCCACGTCAATCTATTGCCAAACAATGTCATCAAACATCTTAGTATAGCTGTAAACAAGCATGACGATTACATTTCTGTAATACACAAAACTCTTCTTTCATACCTTAGCTGTGGTCTTATTTTGTGCAGATTTAAAATGGAAAACCCCATTTTCACATTTTCTTCCTCTGAAAGAAAAATTTAATAGAAAGATAGACCTTAATGTTCATTTTAATATTTTTTCATTGGGGGAATTGCATTATGCGATATGCATGATGTTGTTGAACTGAGGGTTTAAAGATGTTTAAATGTTTGTTTTGTTTTTAAATGATGAAATACAGATGGAATGCATTTGTATTTTCTTCCCATTGTACTACTAATCCCAAATAGAGAACGCAGTAAATGTAGTTTTATTTTATTGTAGTTTTGCTGTACTTTTATTTTGTAGGGGTTCCATCCCTGCATTGAGGTTCACACTTGTGAAAACTTGCCTTTTCTGTGCATCAGCAGCTTTTCCTCTGGCAACATTGGCAATGTGGTAGAAATGTAAGTATTTCTTCTTGCTCTCATTAAGCTCCTTTACAGAAGCTATTACCTCCCTCTGAATATTCTGCAGGTCCTTAAGGCTCTAAAAAGCAAGTAGAGTTCATTGTTTTACTGAGTATTGACACATCCACAATAGTGTGTGCCTCACCGTTTTGACCTGTGTGTCCTTGGCATTCCGAAGACTGTAGCAAATGTCTTCAATCAATTGTCTATAATCCCCTGCAGCTGCCAGCCGAAATGCTGCAGACTTTGCAGTGTTTTCCAGCAGAGAGCGCCAGACCTCAAACACACTGTAAACAAACCAACATTATTCTCAATTTTGCTCTTTAAATCGTTTCTATTCATGCAAGGCAAGATTCTTTCATAGGTTGGTGAGAAGTTGTAAAATGCACTCCTACATTATAGTGTTTTATTTCAACTTGCAATATACTGACAATATACTTCTTAATTTCTTTTTCCAGTGACGGACCTGTGAGTCCCTGTGGCATTACCAGGCCAGTGAGGTGTCCAGAGGATCTCTTATTTACATGCATTTACCCATTTAGACCTAATACTTGTTGACCAAGCTCGAGCACCAGGGTAGAGATGGGTATTTTCAGAGTCCAACTGTTCTAATGAAACAACCCATCATTATTAAACTGATGGCGCCACCTACTGATCTCTAAACATGACACTGCTTCATGAAGCTTCATCAGACCATCAACACACCAGGGTATCCTATACCCCGCGCTCACAGACTGCCACCAACAGGACTCCCCTAGGAACACAGTTGAAAGCATTCTCCAAGTCCACAAAGCACTATTAGGCTAGTTGACCAAACTCCCATGCTGAGGACAAGGATACTGCCAAGAGAGAAAGTTGACAGTTCAGCGACCAGAAGGAAAACCACATCGCTATTCCTAAATCTAAGATTCAAATATGACTGAATGCAAGCCTAACTAGGGATGAGATCCCTAACCAGGGATGTTAGACCCCCCCCCTTCCTTAACCTTTGTGTTATCTCAGGGTCAAGGTGTCCTTAAGGATACTATAAACAAATGTTTGTAGTATCCTGAGATAACACAAGGGTTAAAAGCAGATTCCCCACCCTGGTACCAATCCAAAGACATGTTCCCTGATGCCCATCAAATTTTGCAAGGCGTTGGTGTCCCAACAGACAGAATCACAATATTACTATTGGCCCCTGCCACCAAAGAGTAGTGATGGTCTGATGAAGCTTCATGAAGCAGTGTTAGCTGTTTAGAGGTCCGTAGGTGGCGCCATCAGTTTAAAAATGATTTGATGTTTCATTAGAAAACTTGTTCAAAGCTAATTTATTTTTGTGAATAAAAATAATGAGCACATTACAAGCACTGATAACGTGACCATGCCAGGGATATCACTATTACCCAGTATTGTCAGGATCCGAATTTCTTTTCTGCCAGTCCCTCTCCTGAAAGTGGAAGGTTAACTTTTGTAATGCCTTTAACACAAAGAACAATTGATGGATTAAAAATTGTACATTTGAAGTATCCAAATAAAATAAAATAGGCAAAACCAGAATCAAGGGCCACATAAGGCAAAACTCAATACCACAGTACTAATGGCCATAATGCCCCGTGGCAAAATTGAAAAAAACAAAAGAATAATTAAAATAACAAATACTGAGGAAAATCCAGCTCCCATTTAGGTGGTCAACATTCTGGATATGAAGGTCCTGCGCTTGAGTTGTTACATGTAGTCTGCCATTATGTCCATGGACAACTAATTTGAAAAACCCAACTTTGCCGACTTGCTTGCATGTTTCAAATGTTGAAGTCTTCCTCTCCAAGATGCAGTAAGTCCCACATCATGACCATGTTTTCAAGTTATTACTTTATAACGATCTCCCCCCTCTGGAATCTTGGTGAACGAGAGGTTACTAGAGCATAGCCCATTATGATGCAATAATGGGCTTCCTCTTAACAGCTGTAATCATGCCCCACTTTGTTGATACAATGATTCGCCTGGAGCTGGGACTTGGGATTGATGACATGCGATAACAAAGCCTTGATATTTGACCAATCACAGCAGCGTTGGTATGGTTATGGTTTTCAAGATTGAATTTCTAGAAAAACGAAGATCTTTCAGTGGGCGGCGCCTAATCACTTTTCTAATGTAAATATAAAAAATGAAACACAGTTTTGTACAAAAAGACATGAGTACAACAGCGGTCCAACATCTATTGAAGAGACACGTAAATCAACACATTCTTTGAGCCTGTGGAGCAAGTCTGTATTCTTGTTCTGTGTGCATAGATATTTCTGTTAAAATAAATACAATTTTCCTATGGATATAAGACAAATGTTAATAGTAAGATAAATTAATATAATGGGAAAATAACCCAGACTTCTTTTAAACCAAAACTACAAACACCTTCATTGGGCTTTACTTGCTTCCTGCGCAATAAAGGCCTCAGTAATATTATTACTAATATTTATTTTCTCAAGAAAACATTAACATACATTTATTTGGGTAAACAAAGAATGTTGCCTCTTTTCCAATATAGTAATGGAAGCTTAGCACTTCTAAAATTACGCAACAGAAAGCACTTTCAACCAATCGATATGTGAAGAACAGTTCCAGTAAAATAAGTTAGAGAGGACCAGAATAGCTCTACTCACCTGACCATAGTCTCTCTCGATAGATGCTCGCTGTTTACTGAAGGACCTTTGGAGGGGACGCAAAAGATGAAGAACATGAGATCCAACAACATCAGGGTTAGATGTCACTAACACTCCCGTATCTTGCCAAAAAAAACATGACCACATTAAATAAATTAATTTGTGATTAATAAACTAAATGAATGCATCATTAATTAAATAGAATTGGAAGAAAACATGGAAACATGGTTTATTAAATAATTGCATGGCTCTTTATTTTTTTCAACAAATACACTTCCACTTAGTAGGGTCTTGAGTCATATACATGACAAGCATGTTAAAGGAGCCTTGTAACTATTAGCATATTTCATATGAAATCTAAGTTTTTTTCAGGGTTTATAAATGTTTATTAATGTGTTTTTTTTATGTTTTTTAAATGCACAATGGATAGCATTTTTTAGAAGACAACATCCTAATTTAATATGTCTTTCTTAATATTTCAGAAACATGTTGCAAAAAATCAATACAAAAAAATCACTCCAAAAAGTGTACAGGCAAATATTCACATCGACTGATATAAAATCAAGCACCTGATCTCCTGCAGTAGCTCAGTGTCCTGGTGACGTTTCTGCTGCAGTTTACTTAGATGCTCTGCAAACTTCATTTTCAAATGACCGCACTCTGTCTGTGCACACAGATAACAATAATATAACCCACTTAACAGCAAAATGATACAAAAATAAAAACAGGTATTTTCTTTAATCGGCTGCAAATGACTTTGCATGCATTCCTTAAGCATAATGGATATCTAATAAGATTTTGAGTTTTCTTTTCACATTACCTTCACAGATGGAGGGTGCATGGCTCCTTGGTAACTGCCTGTTGAGTTCAAGTCCTCTTCCTGTGTCTGTGTTTGTGTCAAGTGTGTGTGTGTGTAGGAAGGAGGAGGAGTTTACTGTGTCATCCCTCATATCTCAGTGTGATTTAGGTGATGTCACTAAGTAAGTTCTAGAGCATAGCCAAGTGCAAATATGCCTTAAAAAGATAAACATGAATACTCCAGCATATGTAAGACTTTATCAGGATGAACAACTATATAACAGTGGCAAACATTGCTGACTACAAATGCAACTTTTTCTGCCTCATGTGGCAGTTAAACATAAGTATTTTAGAATTTGTTAGTACAGCTTACAGGTATATTCAGGTTTGCTCTGCAGTCTTTAGGAAATCATGGTTTACAGTTCATAACCATAAACCTACACCAGACTAATGAAACGATATGATTGTAAACGTTAACTATGTAGCAAAGTTAGTAAGTAAGTAATATTTGTATAGCGCTTTTCCAGACCAGGGTCACGAAGCGCTTAAACAATCAAAATAATACTCAATAAAATATATACTTAAAAGGACAAGACAAATAATCATTTTTTTCGCAGAACTAGAAAGCCTAATAGCAATAAAAGTTAATAGTTATTAAAATAATATAATATATAATCTGTCATAATGAATCAATCACTCACCAATTTCAGCATAATGTTTTCATTTTTAACAAAGAAACGTCAAATTATAGATGAAATGAATACATACAATACAAATGAAACATAGTTAGGTGTTAAGATTTGATTAAATAAATCAGTGGCGGGCCGTCAGGGCCAGCAAGGCCTTCTCTGCTGGCCTAAACATAATCAGAAAATAAATTTAATTTTTTAACGAGTTGAACACGTGACAAGTTCATGTTCTCTGATTGGATAGCACTGAGACAAGTCACATGGAGCTGAAACGATGATTTGAGTTAATTAAACTTTTTTTTTCAACACACAATGGCTGAAGAGCTTGATCTGGTCGCGGATATACTTGCAAAGCCATTTTCAATAAAAGCTGGATGTTGTTAAGAAAGTTATACTAACTCCGAGACGAGTCTTTCACGAGCTTCAAATTATTTATTTATTTCCTTGAACTACGTGAGTGAATACATTTCTTTTCTGCTTGTGTGTATGTCCCATTAGGGTGTGTGTGTTTTCCGCTGAAGCGCGTAGTGTGTGTGTGTGATGTTGTGTTCATTTGATGATAAACGTCTTATTGACCTATAAGTGTACACGCTCAGATCCTTGTGGTGTATAAATAACCTTAAAGTAGTTATTGAGAGGTGGATTCACGTGCGCCACTGAAGGCCTATGAGTGAAATGCACGGCACGCCACTGGTTTACATAGTTATCGTTCAAGATTGATTCAACAGGTTTGGTGAAATGTTCAAAACAAAAAGAAGTGATGGTTGAAATTGTTTTAATGGAGAAACTAGTAAAGAACAGAGTTCACAAAGTGATGTTTGAGAAATAGTAATCCGAAATCATGGGGTAGAAAGACATTGATACAAAAGCATCATTATTGATCCTTAGGAGTTGACCCTCCACTTGACTTGACCCAGCAGATCCTTCAGTTTTGCAAGGAAAAATGGTGTAGTAACTTGGGGCTCAAACATCATGGTCTTCATGGCAGTGCGGATATCTCCCTAGACAAGTAATACAATAAATTTATACGATTAGAATAACAATTAAAGTAAAAATAACAACCCTGCACAGTAGTAGCTTCATGAAAGAGAGTCTTATCAGTAGAGAAAAAAAAGACGTATACAATTGTGTTCAAAATAATAGCAGTGTTTAAAAAGTGAATAAAGCGAAGAAATGTTTTTAAATGTAACGACTTTTTAACATCTTTACAAAAAATGGAAGAAAATAATTAACAGCTTTTTTTGTGTATGTGAGACCCCTAAATACTATTATAATGTTTCTGTGATTTATTTACAAATTAATTAATTAATTTGATCAATAGATGTTCATTCTTAAAACAGATGTATGATAGCAAAATGAAACATCCTTACGTTGCAGGTTTTGTTCAACAATATCAGCTTCTTTTCTAGATTTCTTTTGGTTTGGGAGACAGCCTTCAGGGACGAGAGACCTCTGATGAAGTAGGTTGGAAAGATTTCCTCCTGTGTCGGAAAATACACATTTATTTTGTAGTCCGACTGAATCTTAAAGCGCAAAGTATGTATTCATTTGACATCTCTATCCATCCATCCAACTATCCATCCAATAATTCATCTAGTTATTCATCAAAAGCTCAGGTGATAAAGGTGGCTCCTCCTATTTGATGGAAATCATCGCTGTGTCTCCTGCTGTGATTTGAGAATGTCCAACTTAAGTGGAATGTCCATGTAATCCGCCAAAGAGGGTGAAATAGGTATTTTAATGTTTGAACAACAGTCAGCTGTTTCCCAACTTTAGCTGAGCTGGAATGGATAGACTGGTGGAGAGTTTTATGATTTTCTTTTTGACTTAGACATTTGAATTTATGAGCTTCAAATGACCACAAAAAGATCCAGATCAGAAATGGGCAAAGTGCAACCTGAGAGCCACATGTGGCCCCTGGACTGTATTCATGTATTTATTTGTATTATTCATTACCATTTCAACTCTAAAAATAACTATAGGGTTTTTTTTTGTTTAGGGATCTTTTCTCCGTTTTAGTGAGATTACACCTACTCAGAAGCATGTGTAGATTTTCTGAGCATCTAACATAAGATCGTAGCTACTTAAAAATTATGAATGACAAAATCCTGTAAATGTCCGGCTGTTCACGTTTTACAGACATTGTGATCTACAATCCTTTCATTTTGTTTTTCTTGATGGCTCACAAAAGCCACTTTGTAAAATATGACCCCTGAGGAAATATTATTACTCTCCTGTGCTCTAGATAATACTGACGTGTATGTGTCTGCAGACACAAATACACACAGATTTGTTTCACTCATATTTATCTCGTATCAGATGAGGTTTAAATGACTTAATTTCTATTCAGGTCACAGATTTTGTGCTTCTAGCAAACTTCTCATCTTTTCAATCTTGTCTGTCTAGACAACATGTTTATTTCTTTAAATCTACATATTTAATTCTTAGAAAATTAGAACCGTTGCACCATTGTTCTTGTGCTGCTCTCTTTGTGTTTTCTGCTAGACAAGATATAAACACACTTACTTGTGAAGAAATACTGATGTTTAAACACTGGCATTCTTCATTGGGTCTTGGGTTCTGAGGAAATCACATATGAACACAAACAAACACATATTAAATTAACAAAACCACCATCTAGGCAATTATGATAAGAGCCATAAAAAAGAGGAAGTGGTGTTCACTTCCTTAGATCAATTGAAGTGCTACCATGGTCTATGAGAGATCTCAATCTGGAGGTCTTATTCACCTACCACAGAGCATAAGCCTGACCCATGTTATACTTAATTTGCCATATGCCAGCCATCATATCAACACACCTGCAATTGGTCATGTTGAAGTTTGCACTGGTCAGTAACTAGAGGCTTAATTCATGAAATTGTATTTAATAACATTCAATTTCATATAAATGTAAACTTATAATCCATACACATGCTTCTGTTAAACTAAATGTATCGACATCAAACTGTATCTCTTGAGAAATTTAAGGATGTTACTTACACTTGTCTGGATGATAGAGCAGTTCCTGGAACAGTTCTGTTAAGAAACAAATGTTACATGGCAATCTGATTGAGAGACATCCTCTTTATCTACGTATGCGTATGCACCACGTGATCAGAAGAACACGCTCCATCCATTGGCTGTATACAGTAAAATCACACTACAACTATAACAAAAGCCACATTGAGACGTCACTTTATAACATGCATGTATTGAGAATATTTTTGCACTTCTAAAATATAAGAATTAATTTACCCATGTTGTAGACGCGGTACTTGAACTTGGTCTGCCTTTAAGTATCAAACATTTTTTACTGTATCATTACACTAAGATTTGTATTTTCTAGAGGACATCGAGCATCATAAAGAATGTTTAATTGAAAAAACGAAATAAAATAATATCATACCTTCACACCAAGGTTGTCCACAAGTTTGTTGATTTCAAAAAAGCCTGAACATTTGATGATCCGAGCAGATGGCTGGTGAAAATAGCAGAAAAATAGAAGAAGCTTTACATTAACCTTCCAGAAGGAGTCACTAAAGAAGCCCATCATGGTTTATTTAGATGTAAGTAAGTAAGTGAGTAGTCTCTATAACCTTTCTGGCCCCTTTTTAAGTGTTTGTTTTCAACTTTCCCCAGAAAAGAACCACCCACAAAACACCCACAAAACACCCCCAGAAATGCACTTTAAAGTCATTCCTAACATCTAAAGATTGATTAATGAGATTCTGGAGGTACTTGCCTTCATGTTGCCATCATCACTTACTCATATTCTTTTTAAATAAAAGTTGAGGGAGGATGGAAATTCAATCAATCAATCAAAAAATACGATTGCAAAAAATAAATAATATAAAGTATAAATATATAAAGTAAATATGAATAAATGAGAATAGAAATGTCCAGTATCTCCTTTCAGAAGGGAGGGGGGGGAGAGCAGTGGTTGTTCCAAGATGGTTTTGTGATGTAGTGAAACACCACGGCATATAGTTTTTTTTGTTTGTTTTTTTATCAAAATACATTAAGCCATTCTAAAACGAAATAGCATTTAGACATTTTTATTTAAAAAACTCATTAAGAGAAATATATATATTATAAAACCTCTCTTTGGAATATGAAAATTAAAATTTAAAAAATGATGTTTCATTAGAACAGTTGTTCAATGTAAAATAGTGCAGAGACCGCCATCTAGTAGGCTCTGAAAATAATGACAGTGCTTCATGAAACTTCATTAAACCATCACTATTGCTATAAGGTAAGAAGAAATAAATCTTCCAGACAATAGTCAACGGTCAAATCTTTTAAAATAGACCAAATCTAAAAGATACCGATTTTCCTAGAATGATAAGATTTTTTTTTCCTGTCAGTTGACTACTTCTTCTGTATGTGGTGGTAAAAATGACCATGTCATAGTCACAACGTTGTTTGAAATGCATCAGAAAAACACTTACAAGTTGTAGTGGATTGAAATTCAGTTCCAAGTTTATTTTAATAAAGAAGCCCTTTTACTTACAACATATTTCTAAATAGTATATCCTTGCTTTTTAGTCTGATTTAACACTATTCCAGGAATTCACTCCTCAAGCTGCCGTCACTGCCGGAGAGGTTGATCAGCTCTTCCACATCATCCTTCTCTATGAACTCGTCTTCCTCGTCTCCATCATTAGAAGCCTGGGTATCCATTTCCTTCGTTCCTTTGCCTCCAAGCTCCAGGTAGCCTTTTGCTGTTTGATTAACAGCCCCAGTGCTTTTCATGCCACCACCTGCACCTCCTTCAGCTTTGCTTTTTACAGGCTGGACCATCAGGATGCCCTCTTCCAGGATGGGGTTCCCCTGCTGGCTTTCTCTGTCCCATGCTGCACTGGCTTTATCCATAATTAGAGCTCTGGGATCCATTGTGACGGCTGATTTGCTTGTACAAAGACCCATAGCTTTTTAGGTAATATCCACACGCTCAGTCTGGTGATCGCTCTTGTGTTCAGAGGTTTTTCAGGCTTGGTTTGTGGATATCAAATGGAACCGTTGCAAGTGTCAAGGATGCTTAAAGTAAGCAAGGCCTGGCTTTGATCACTGAGGACCATCCATCTGTCTGCCTGGCTTTTCTGTCCACTGTCAGACCCAGACCCCTGACCACCTGCTCTCTGACTATAAATGTGCATCAAGTGTGGCTAAAAAAAGGTGCTATTGAATTATTCCTCCTGTTCTCTTGTGATTCACACCTTCAAAAAGTTCTATAATAACTTATTACAATCCCCTATAGTCCCAAATAAAAAAAATATTTTAAAACCTTTTGAACATTTTTAGAATGTTCTCTACTTACTAAGTATCGGAGAGCCCTTCATCTACCCGAGAGCACTTGAAACCAAACGCAGTGAATCTGTTTGTGGCAGGGGTGGTTTGGTGTATAACATGGGGCTTAGGGATTAAAATGGGATTAATACACATATATGGTAAATGTTATTTGGAACATACAACCTGACCAATGGTAGCCCTAAGTGTTAAATGGAAGCCACAACTGATCAGGTACTCCTCCAGACAGTTGGATGAATTAGAAAATAAAATGAAAATTGTGGCCTCAAATAATATAAACGGTACAGAAGGGTTTTATGTGATAATGGTAAATTTAATTTTATCACTGGACTATAAAATTCATTTTATTTAAATGCTATTGGTTTTAGATATTGATCAAACCAATATGGAGAAGTAGAGATCAGTTAGTTTCGATGCCTATGTCAGTTAAAATGTTAATACACAACAAAAAGATAAGTTAAGTTTCAAGAACAACAAAAGTTTGAGCAACTACTGAACATCAGTATTGAGAGTTTGTTTCGTATTAGATATACTGTATATCTATGATAATTAATGTTTGCATTGTTTTTTAAGACCTATTTTAGGATTGCATTCAAATCGATTATCTTTATATGTCTGTTGTTGTTTCTTTATTAAATGTTTTTATTTGATTTTAGGGATCATCTGCTATTTGTTGGTTAGTTGAGGCACATGATTTACAACTAAAAGTCATGACATATACAGATGCAAGCTTTGTTTGTATGGGATAAACACACATTGTTTAATATTGCATTTAATTCATATTTAGACTTAACAGATTAATAATTCTGCCACTTTAGATTTACCACTAAGTGTGTCCTGTTTTCATAAGATTTGATCATCTAGATTCTAGATTATCATTTAACATATATATATTCATGCACTAATAGGGAATGTGAGCTGGGTTTGGACCATTGTGATACAAGTCTGTTTTCTCCTAATGATGATGTGTTGTCGCAATAAAATCCCTTCTATATATAATCTATATATGAGTAAATGTTTAGGTAGAGTTTCTATCTAACCATTTGTTCCCTTTCTGTATTACAAATTGTAGCTTTTATGTCCTTATGTAGCTTTTAATCACACACGATTCTTAATTGGTCGACTCACTCTCAATCTCATTAGATTGTATACTATCTACTTGTATTTACGAATGTCTGCAGTTAAGTTACTTTTTTCCAGCCCATTATGATATTGGACTAATGTCCCTGCTGTCACTGTGTAGAAAATGATATTTATAAATGGTAAAAGTTGGAAATGCAGACACTTTAAGCTCACCACATCCAACTGTGACACTTTTTCAAGTTTTAAACAATGAAACATGTTGATTAAAAACATATTTTAATGTGAATGATGGTCAAAAAGGGAAAGTCAAAATTACAAAAATGTCCCAAAAACTGCTGGTGGAAAAGTACCTTGAAGTCCAACCCTCACGATCAGATAAAGTGGTCTAATATTTGACCTCCCACGCAGGTAATTCCCCTTCTTTTCACAGAAGAACTAATTGTAAGATAAGCTTGTTTTTGATATTAATCTACTATTGCATGTCTAAACTCAACCATACGTAAATGGCCTTTTTAGGAAAAAGGACATACAGATAACAATCTGACTGTGGTTTCCCACGTCACATGTCGGATTCCCTTCTGTCGAAGCAGTGCATATGCCTAATATCTATTGTTGTCTTTTCATTGATTCCTCCTCCTTCAAGAACATTCAAAAACGGCCCAGTTGATTCAGAATTTTCGTGAGACTTTTGGTCTTCAAACAATCTTCAAACAAATGTAGAAAACAATGACAAAAAATAAATGAAACTCCAAATCCTAAAACATAACTACTATTAAATGCAAAGTAATGTAATACTACAAGTATTATTGTAAATGTATTAAAAATATATTAATATATTGGCATATAAAAAAGGCATAATGCTGATGAAGCATCAAAACACACTGTGCCTGTTTTTAGAGCCCATTCGATGGTACTCTCTGCTAAACTATCGGTGGAAGAACTTTTTATAAGAAACACATCAATGTAAACCAAGAATTCCACCTACTTAGCTCTAAAAATGAGGACAGTGCTTCACGAGGCTCTGTCATCCCATCACTACATAGACAATGAGGATGATAATGAAAAATGATAGATTCAGATTTATTAGTCGCTTCTCCAAATGTAGTCATGGAATTAAAGGCTCAGTTTCATAATTAAAATCAGCACATCCAACGGTGACAGTTTTTCAATTTATACATCTATAACAAGACATATATTAATTTAAAAAAAGGGAAGGTAAAATGACAGAAATGTCCCCTACACTGCTCGGGGAAAAGTACCTTGACAGTAAATGAAACCCTTTTGTCCACATCTACCATTTACTCTGACATCAACAGACTATTCATGCTGTTTGAAGTCCAACCATCATGATCAGTTGTTTTTACAGCATATTTAACTCAATTTTTTTACAGACAATGTCATTATCATGTATCAATATAATACAAACCATATCATATTGATACATGCTACCCAGAATGAAGTGTTCCTTTATTTAAGTGATTTTGGATTTGTTTATAATAAATAGTCGTTTTTGTTAGGGGTAAATTCCATGTGAATTGTTCTTCCATTGGGAAATCTAAGAACCTCTTCCCTATTCATCCTTTTTTTTTATGTCCTTCTCAAAAAGAGAATTGTCGTAATTTAGTTTTACTTTTAACAATATTATTGTATAGCTAATAAACAGTGAACCATGATTCACTGACAGTGTAAAATAACATTCTGAAAACATATCAGCTTTCAACAATCACATTAAAATAGAGAAACTGTATATATATAAGGTAAGGTAAGGTAAGGTAAGGTAAAACTTTATATATATATATATATATATATATATATATATATATATATATACACACACATGTATACTGTACATACATACATACATACATACTACATATTTATTATTTAAGGTTATCTGTAGTGTTAATATTGCAGTACTAGTCAGATGTTTCACTCAATTTCTCCACACTCATGATACCAAATATATGAATTTACTGAATTATTGAAATGTTAAAAACACACACTAGGTAACAGTTTGGGACCTTTTTTAAACAAATCACGTAACCTCTTGGTCTCTGACTTGCTAACAGGCTCAAGTGTCCCCTCAAGACTCACTGGCACCAGGGGTAGGTTACTTGCCCCCCAACACCACCACATCTTTAGCCACTGAACAGCAATGACTCTTAGACAGAGCTCTGTTAAATAAACATAATTCATTTTTCACACATAGTGTCAAAGGTACAAGCATATCTGCACAGAGAGCAAAGTTGCTTGGAGACTGAATTTTTTTCCCAGATCTAAATCTGTTCTGCTACAACACTCCCACCACCCACCAAACACCAGCAGCCTCAGATTCCCCCTTAACCCCATTACAACCCCCACTTTGTTGCGCACACACACTAAATGTGTGTGTGTGTGTAGAAGTGTCTGTCAGATCGCCTGGGTCAGGGATTGCCAGTCACCAAGATATGACTGTCCATGACAGCACTACAACTACTGTCACTTTCTTGATTCTACACTGCATAATACTTCCTGTTGGATCAGTACATTTGAGTCATTTGTCCGGCTGTAATTGAAAGGTAAGTAAAAGGCATGTGACTGTAGTTGTATTTATCATGACAAATCATGATAAATCATGAAATTCTTGATGGGCATAAAAACTACAATCCTTTATGAAGATGTTGAAATAAAACTCTAGATGACAGTGTCACAATTCAAACAGAGAGTCAACTTCAAACCAGCAAGTTATTTTACTGACTAAGGCATGAATCATTTACTGTCTGATCCGGAGTTTTGATTTATCCTAGATATAGCATGTGGTTTATGTGACATGCTGTTCGCTTTCATTGCACTGATGTCGATGGTTAAATTATTGCCAATCCGTTGAGGAATGTTGGATCAGCATTGGGTTTCATGTTTAAAAAAAGTGTGTCACTTATATAGCCAACACATTGAGTGGGTGGCTAGGGTGGGAGCGTCACAGGGGTTTTATTGTGCAAGCTTGCATGACGCTGTTTTCACCCGCTGAACTGTGGTCGGCAGGCAGAAGGATCAGGTGACCCACTTTCAGCTAAATCAGGGCCCACAACCAATAGCAGAATTCTGGTAGTTCAATAAAAGACAATGATGACAAAGTCAAAGGCTGAAATAGGAATATTTGGAAAAAAAATGGAAAAGTAATTTAATGTAACACAAATGACACAAGTATTGTGTCAGTTGAGATATTCCTGCAAAGCAAAAGAAAATATTTGACATATATTGAACTCATTCACCCTAATGATAGTTATACAGTATATACTAGCTAAAATACCCAGAATTGCCAGGGTAGGTCAGGTGGGTGGGTTTGTTTAGTAATGGTCTTAAGGAAAGAAAGCTGTAAATGTAAATTAATTAAAAGACCTATCCGTATACAGGTATGCATTTTGACTTAAAGCTTTCTATTTCTATTTCTTAAATACTTCCTATTTGTCGCCAAATGTCTGCATAACTGCTGCACTGTCCAAATCTGCTTGTGCATCTGACGCTCCATTATTTTGTCATTTGTGATCCCCAAGATGAACCTATCAACTTAAGGGTTGGCTGTAAATGCAAGGGTTTAAATTGTTTTATTTTGTTATTGATTATTTTATTGTGAAAACCTTCAAACGTACTTAAAGACAAATTTGGTAATCCATTCATAGTTGCCAAATCATGACAAAATACATTCATGGCATGAAATCAGCCTCAAAGATAGTGAAGCTGTGTCTCAAATCGCATACATCTCTTAGTGTACTGGAAGTTAGTATGCATCAGGATAGTGTACGTACTAACTAGTGCGCAAATTCTCACAAGATAGTATGTCTCAAATCAAACACAGCACTCAAACCGGAAATTACGTGACAGCTTCTTCTTCTACTACTATTTAACGATGATTGCAACCAGCTGTTGGAACGCTATCGCCGACACCTGCTGGTAGCAAGTTTGGATGAAGAATTTAAGAAAAAATATGGGATATTTAAATATTTAGTGTGCATGGCGCAGTAAATTTCATATACTAAGAATTGAGACGCACTTACGCACTTAAAATAATAACCTTGAGTACGCAAGTATGCGACTGGAGACACAGCTAATGATTGCGTGGACAACCAAAAGATGGCTGACAAGCTTCCAGAATGGGGAATTGGAATTGGAATGTTAAAGTCACAATGTATCAAGATGACCAAGATGAGTTTATCACGCGGGAGGTGATAAGTTCTGATGTTACGAGGTACGCTCTGATGTTAAGAGGTACGCTCTGATCTTTTGGAGGAAACAACACGAATTCTCTAAGTTGAACACAGTTCTTATGTTGAAACTTAGTGATCGTAAAAAGGGGCAAACCCTTATGATTAGTGGACGTTTCTTTGGCGGGAAAAGGGTCCTTCCAGACTGACACAAACCTCTTGTATTGAAGTGCCTTTGGATACCTTCCTAGTGAGTTTCTTCTAAGCACATACAACATGCAGGAAAATTTGAGTCCAGGAAAATCTCTCAGTCGACACATCCTTTATTTTCAAAGTAATCTCATCCATCTTGAGTCTGTTGCAGCTCATTCCTAATCAGCCCAGTGTAAAAGCCCCCCCAAAAGAATTCACTCATTGATTGTTCTTCTGCAGTATGCATGACTTCCAAGCTTCCATCTGTTAGATCACCTCTCCTCTTCCCGTCTCCTGCTAAACCCTACAATTTATTTCTTATATTTGTATATTTTTTATGGAAATAAGGTTTTTTTTGCTTAGTCAAAGTATATTTGGTTTTGTGGTTGGTTTTAATCTGAAAGTTGGTCCGAAAAATAATGACGACATTAAATAGGTCCGTGGTCAGAGACCATACTTGAAGCCATCTGTTTTAAAATCCTTACACTATCTTGGCCTCGACTTCTTTTCCTTTCAGTCCACCTCCTCTTACAAAATAACTACTTAATCAGCTGCGTGATTGCTGCCAAAAGTTCAAAGATGCAATGAACTATCAGCAAACATCTGCATTTGTGTTTATTTGTAAAGCGCCTTTCACAGACCAGTGTCACAAGGCACTTAAACAACAAAACAATACACAGTTTAAAAAAGAGATGAGGTCTCAGGGCTGATTTTAAATTAAATATTTTTAATAATATGTTATATTTTAATGATACTTCAATTTGTTCACCTGTCAAATGAGGCTACATTTAAAAAAGAAAAAAATCAATAAAAAAGATGACACTCTTGTAAAATAGTGGGTCACACAAATGCAGTGATTGGTGTGATTCTAAGGTAATTTTTTGATATTGTTTTCATACCTATTTTGCCTAGTACTGCGTGTCATAAAAGGATGATGAAAAAGAGATGATATCTCGGGACATGAACAGAGTTGTTTCATTGAACACATGTGTGACTTATCTTTAGACCCTGCAGCTGAGTTTAATATAGCTTGGAAACCTGAACCTCGTCTCATTCTATGCTCTGGACAGAAGTACTCGACTGCAGTATGAGCGAGGTCTCAGAGAATTCTTCTCGACCACCCTGCTGGGGGAGCTCTTAGTATTTTGATCAGACCGACAAAAACATACAAATAAATGAACAAAAATAATTTTGCCTTATGATGCCTTACATTTCCTATTTTCATGATTTAATCAATGTTCAAAAATTATTTCAGAGACCAGGAAAGACAACTGTGTTGCGCTAGATATTGAGCTCACCTTCTACTTGTTTGTTTACCAAATTATTCTGCTACACCATGAAGAAAAGAATCCTGATTGCACACACTAACTGGAACTGAAATGGAATCTTGGTGTTTCGCAATATAGGAGTCTGTCTGAGAGCTCTAGCTTGTTCTGAATCTGAGATCAACAAAAACAAACCAGGCTATGGCCATTGGCTTCAGTCAACCTGTACCAGACCTCTCTGCGAGCATAATTTGATATTTTCCCCAAGTACCTTAAAGTAGTGAGGGGCTGATGAACCTTCATGATGCAGTCTCATTATTTTCAGAGCCCATTAGATGGCGATCTCTGCACTATTTTTCTTTGTTTTGAACATCTTTTCTAATTTATCATTTTTAAACTGATGGTGCCACCTACTGATCTCTAAACAATATGACACTGCTTCAAGAAGCTTCATCAGCCCAGCTCTACCTTAAAGAACAAGATGTAGGAAATGGCATGATGGGTGGAAACAATCCTCTGAAAATAAGTTAATTCCAATGTTAATTATGCGACACACTGAAACAGTTTTTCTACTAAAATATCCTTGTATTCAGCACCTTCCATCTAGTGATGGTCAGATGAAGCTTAATGAATCAGTGTCATGTTGTTTAGAGGTCAGTATTTGGCGTGATGTGATATTTCATTAGAACAGTTGAAAAAAAAAAGAGAGACGGCCATCTAGTGGTCTCTAACAATAATGACACTGCTTCATGAAGATTCACCGGACCATCACTACTTGCATTTAGATCTTGACTCTAGTTTTCAAGACCCTCCTGCTGAAATACAGAATTTTTTTGCAACCTCCATATTTTTCAATGGAGATGGTAGTCTATGGGTGATGGAGTGTGTTGGGTTTATGCCTTTCACACAGTGAAGGAAATAGCAAGACAAGACGGTCAACTAGCTCATTTATAGCATTATAAAGAGGTCAACCCACTCTCTGGATGCAAGAAAAATGACCATCCAACTGCAATGTGTATCATACGGAAATGTTTGGGCTCCTCTTCAGGGTGAATAAACATTTGTGTGCCTGCTATTCTGGCCTCCCTGAATGACGGTTTTAGACAGACTAATCAGACCATCAATTGTGAGTATGTGGCTTAAGTGCTCTTGTCCAAAGACACAACATGCATTTTGAGAGATTGTCCAGCCACACAGCAGACCTGAATTAATATCTCAGACCTAGGCAGTGCGGCCCTTTGACTGTATTTATGAGGCTCTCATAATGTCAAAGTTTGATCATGTATAAATGGTTCTAATGCATTAACAAATGTATTTTGTATTTATTATTAATTTACATTAATTTTCCCCTCCTTTCTTGTGTGTAATTTTTTGAGTATATATTAATCCCTCAAAACATAGTTAGTTGAAGAAATGTTTTGAAAAGAATATTCAAGAATAAACCTGCAGCTTATTTAGCTTAATAAATGTCATGGCCTAATGATGAATGTCCTTTTTTTCGTATTTCTTTTTGCTTGACGGCCCAACAACATTCACAGAATTGAATGTGACCCTTGCAGAATTATAATTGCCCAACCCTGTTATATCTTCTCAAAAGCAGCATTGATGTCATTATATGAGTTCTAGAAAACCTTCTCATGTAATATTAGCAAAAGCTAGGAATACACACGCTAAAGAAGATAGCCCATCACTACATCTCAGCAGGGGTTGAGATGATATCCATTTGAAAGCAACCAAATAATAGTCGAAGCATATTTAATAAAATAGAAATAGCATGTGTATATTTTTTAGACTGATATTATTGACAAAATAACAACAAGTTGTTTAAAATATTAAAAAAGGTTGTTGAATGTAGAATGATCACACTCCTGCAACCTAGAATAGGATTAAAGTTCAAGGATAGTAAGAAGAAGTTTCTGGTTTTGTCAGCCCATACAACGATACCCCCATAGAGAAACAGTGGAAACTGTTCATTATGATTAAGTCATTCAAAGGAATCTCCATCAAACTCTATAGAGATGTGTAGTGATTTATAGGCCTTATAAAAAGGTTTATTTTCAGAACATCTAAGTTCTGGTAGATTTAACTTTAAGAGTAAGAGGCTCTTAAATTGACCGTTATTACACCAATAGAGACGCGAACAACGACGTGACGTTTTATAGATTTATTTAAAAAGGGACGAATAATGAATGACAAAAATTGAGTATGTTATGGTAAGTTTCGGAACCGAGAATAAAACGGAAACGGGAAAAGAATCGTAGACGAAATCTTAATAGACTACCCGCATATTAAACAACCCAGACACAAATCAATTTGTTCAAGATGAAGTGATCAGCTTCTTACTTGACGGTGGATGGTGAATGGAGGTTTAGGCAGCAGCTGGAGACCAGATGAAGGTAACAAGCGGGTGGATGACGGAGTTGGAGGATAAGGATGAAGGAGAGGATGATGAGGAAGACAGTCAGGAACGAGGGAATCAAAGTTCTTTTGACGAGGGGACCAAGCGGTCCGATGAATCACAGTGTCGTCTTCCTGGTTGTAGACACCTCACGTGAACGCGCTGAACGCCTGGAATGTTCACTTCGCTGAGGGAAAGTCTTTAGGTCAGGAACACTTTCTTCTTACGGGAGGTAAGGATGATTCACGGGCTGTTGCTTCTTGATGGAGATTCGCAGTCTGGGAGACGTGCTTCGAATATTGGAATAATCGGACCGGTCTGGTCAAGATTATTAAGAAACTCACGGAACTTTGCGGAGTCAGGAAGGATGCTGGAAGCGGGTCCTTCAGTGCGGTCCTCAGTTTGGACTTGCAGGAGCTCAGGTCAGGAGGCCGGAGATCGTCTTGAAGGCAGGTGGTGAAGACCAAGTTTATCACGCGGGAGGTGATAAGTTCTGATGTTACGAGGTACGCTCTGATGTTAAGAGGTACGCTCTGATCTTTTGGAGGAAACAACACGAATTCTCTAAGTTGAACACAGTTCTTATGTTGAAACTTAGTGATCGTAAAAAGGGGCAAACCCTTATGATTAGTGGACGTTTCTTTGGCGGGAAAAGGGTCCTTCCAGACTGACACAAACCTCTTGTATTGAAGTGCCTTTGGATACCTTCCTAGTGAGTTTCTTCTAAGCACATACAACATGCAGGAAAATTTGAGTCCAGGAAAATCTCTCAGTCGACACATCCTTTATTTTCAAAGTAATCTCATCCATCTTGAGTCTGTTGCAGCTCATTCCTAATCAGCCCAGTGTAAAAGCCCCCCCAAAAGAATTCACTCATTGATTGTTCTTCTGCAGTATGCATGACTTCCAAGCTTCCATCTGTTAGATCACCTCTCCTCTTCCCGTCTCCTGCTAAACCCTACAATTTATTTCTTATATTTGTATATTTTTTATGGAAATAAGGTTTTTTTTGCTTAGTCAAAGTATATTTGGTTTTGTGGTTGGTTTTAATCTGAAAGTTGGTCCGAAAAATAATGACGACATTAAATAGGTCCGTGGTCAGAGACCATACTTGAAGCCATCTGTTTTAAAATCCTTACACTATCTTGGCCTCGACTTCTTTTCCTTTCAGTCCACCTCCTCTTACAAAATAACTACTTAATCAGCTGCGTGATTGCTGCCAAAAGTTCAAAGATGCAATGAACTATCAGCAAACATCTGCATTTGTGTTTATTTGTAAAGCGCCTTTCACAGACCAGTGTCACAAGGCACTTAAACAACAAAACAATACACAGTTTAAAAAAGAGATGAGGTCTCAGGGCTGATTTTAAATTAAATATTTTTAATAATATGTTATATTTTAATGATACTTCAATTTGTTCACCTGTCAAATGAGGCTACATTTAAAAAAGAAAAAAATCAATAAAAAAGATGACACTCTTGTAAAATAGTGGGTCACACAAATGCAGTGATTGGTGTGATTCTAAGGTAATTTTTTGATATTGTTTTCATACCTATTTTGCCTAGTACTGCGTGTCATAAAAGGATGATGAAAAAGAGATGATATCTCGGGACATGAACAGAGTTGTTTCATTGAACACATGTGTGACTTATCTTTAGACCCTGCAGCTGAGTTTAATATAGCTTGGAAACCTGAACCTCGTCTCATTCTATGCTCTGGACAGAAGTACTCGACTGCAGTATGAGCGAGGTCTCAGAGAATTCTTCTCGACCACCCTGCTGGGGGAGCTCTTAGTATTTTGATCAGACCGACAAAAACATACAAATAAATGAACAAAAATAATTTTGCCTTATGATGCCTTACATTTCCTATTTTCATGATTTAATCAATGTTCAAAAATTATTTCAGAGACCAGGAAAGACAACTGTGTTGCGCTAGATATTGAGCTCACCTTCTACTTGTTTGTTTACCAAATTATTCTGCTACACCATGAAGAAAAGAATCCTGATTGCACACACTAACTGGAACTGAATTGGAATCTTGGTGTTTCGCAATATAGGAGTCTGTCTGAGAGCTCTAGCTTGTTCTGAATCTGAGATCAACAAAAACAAACCAGGCTATGGCCATTGGCTTCAGTCAACCTGTACCAGACCTCTCTGCGAGCATAATTTGATATTTTCCCCAAGTACCTTAAAGTAGTGAGGGGCTGATGAACCTTCATGATGCAGTCTCATTATTTTCAGAGCCCATTAGATGGCGATCTCTGCACTATTTTTCTTTGTTTTGAACATCTTTTCTAATTTATCATTTTTAAACTGATGGTGCCACCTACTGATCTCTAAACAATATGACACTGCTTCAAGAAGCTTCATCAGCCCAGCTCTACCTTAAAGAACAAGATGTAGGAAATGGCATGATGGGTGGAAACAATCCTCTGAAAATAAGTTAATTCCAATGTTAATTATGCGACACACTGAAACAGTTTTTCTACTAAAATATCCTTGTATTCAGCACCTTCCATCTAGTGATGGTCAGATGAAGCTTAATGAATCAGTGTCATGTTGTTTAGAGGTCAGTATTTGGCGTGATGTGATATTTCATTAGAACAGTTGAAAAAAAAAAGAGAGACGGCCATCTAGTGGTCTCTAACAATAATGACACTGCTTCATGAAGATTCACCGGACCATCACTACTTGCATTTAGATCTTGACTCTAGTTTTCAAGACCCTCCTGCTGAAATACAGAATTTTTTTGCAACCTCCATATTTTTCAATGGAGATGGTAGTCTATGGGTGATGGAGTGTGTTGGGTTTATGCCTTTCACACAGTGAAGGAAATAGCAAGACAAGACGGTCAACTAGCTCATTTATAGCATTATAAAGAGGTCAACCCACTCTCTGGATGCAAGAAAAATGACCATCCAACTGCAATGTGTATCATACGGAAATGTTTGGGCTCCTCTTCAGGGTGAATAAACATTTGTGTGCCTGCTATTCTGGCCTCCCTGAATGACGGTTTTAGACAGACTAATCAGACCATCAATTGTGAGTATGTGGCTTAAGTGCTCTTGTCCAAAGACACAACATGCATTTTTAGAGATTGTCCAGCCACACAGCAGACCTGAATTAATATCTCAGACCTAGGCAGTGCGGCCCTTTGACTGTATTTATGAGGCTCTCATAATGTCAAAGTTTGATCATGTATAAATGGTTCTAATGCATTAACAAATGTATTTTGTATTTATTATTAATTTACATTAATTTTCCCCTCCTTTCTTGTGTGTAATTTTTTGAGTATATATTAATCCCTCAAAACATAGTTAGTTGAAGAAATGTTTTGAAAAGAATATTCAAGAATAAACCTGCAGCTTATTTAGCTTAATAAATGTCATGGCCTAATGATGAATGTCCTTTTTTTCGTATTTCTTTTTGCTTGACGGCCCAACAACATTCACAGAATTGAATGTGACCCTTGCAGAATTATAATTGCCCAACCCTGTTATATCTTCTCAAAAGCAGCATTGATGTCATTATATGAGTTCTAGAAAACCTTCTCATGTAATATTAGCAAAAGCTAGGAATACACACGCTAAAGAAGATAGCCCATCACTACATCTCAGCAGGGGTTGAGATGATATCCAATTTGAAAGCAACCAAATAATAGTCGAAGCATATTTAATAAAATAGAAATAGCATGTGTATATTTTTTAGACTGATATTATTGACAAAATAACAACAAGTTGTTTAAAATATTAAAAAAGGTTGTTGAATGTAGAATGATCACACTCCTGCAACCTAGAATAGGATTAAAGTTCAAGGATAGTAAGAAGAAGTTTCTGGTTTTGTCAGCCCATACAACGATACCCCCATAGAGAAACAGTGGAAACTGTTCATTATGATTAAGTCATTCAAAGGAATCTCCATCAAACTCTATAGAGATGTGTAGTGATTTATAGGCCTTATAAAAAGGTTTATTTTCAGAACATCTAAGTTCTGGTAGATTTAACTTTAAGCGTAAGAGGCTCTTAAATTGACCGTTATTACACCAATAGAGACGCGAACAACGACGTGACGTTTTATAGATTTATTTAAAAAGGAATGAATAATGAATGACAAAATTGAGTATGTTATGGTAAGTTTCGGAACCGAGAATAAAACGGAAACGGGAAAAGAATCGTAGACGAAATCTTAATAGACTACCCGCATATTAAACAACCCAGACACAAATCAATTTGTTCAAGATGAAGTGATCAGCTTTTTACTTGACGGTGGATGGTGAATGGAGGTTTAGGCAGCAGCTGGAGACCAGATGAAGGTAACAAGCGGGTGGATGACGGAGTTGGAGGATGAGGATGAAGGAGAGGATGATGAGGAAGACAGTCAGGAACGAGGGAATCAAAGTTCTTTTGACGAGGGGACCAAGCTGTCCGATGAATCACAGTGTCGTCTTCCTGGTTGTAGACACCTCACGTGAACGCGCTGAACGCCTGGAATGTTCACTTCGCTGAGGGAAAGTCTTTAGGTCAGGAACACTTTCTTCTTACGGGAGGTAAGGATGATTCACGGGCTGTTGCTTCTTGATGGAGATTCGCAGTCTGGGAGACGTGCTTCGAATATTGGAATAATCGGACCGGTCTGGTCAAGATTATTAAGAAACTCACGGAACTTTGCGGAGTCAGGAAGGATGCTGGAAGCGGGTCCTTCAGTGCGGTCCTCAGTTTGGACTTGCAGGAGCTCAGGTCAGGAGGCCGGAGATCGTCTTGAAGGCAGGTGGTGAAGACCAAGTTTATCACGCGGGAGGTGATAAGTTCTGATGTTACGAGGTACGCTCTGATGTTAAGAGGTACGCTCTGATCTTTTGGAGGAAACAACACGAATTCTCTAAGTTGAACACAGTTCTTATGTTGAAACTTAGTGATCGTAAAAAGGGGCAAACCCTTATGATTAGTGGACGTTTCTTTGGCGGGAAAAAGGGTCCTTCCAGACTGACACCCCCTCCTCCTTCTTACCTCTCCAATTGTCTTTTCTTCTCATCACACAAGAAAAATCATATGTACATTAAAAATGCTTTAAAACGATTTGTTCTTTCTAGATTATTTTCCCACGGGGCGCGGACATTCAAATAACACCAAACATGACAAATGTAGAACAAGTATTACAAAATGAAGGTTTTGATAATGATTAATTCAATTCTTATATTTCATTTGTGATTACTTTCTTAATTTTGATAACTTCAAACACCTTGCACGTAGCTCCATTCACTTACAAGTATATTTCTTTAAGCAGGTAATACACATTTCAATGAATATTATCCAAGACCCACACACACACACACATTTTGCCTGTGAAAGCATCTGTTAGCACTTTCAATGTTGGTTCACAAACTCTGCGTCTGCAGGAAGCCATAAAAGTTCTTATCTGATCTTGGTTGGTCAGAATCTCACCATGAAGTGTTGAACTCTTCGGTCATTTGAAGGTTTAGCTTGACCGTTCGTCAAACTTCTAATCCTCCTTGCTTCGGGAAGTCGGGCTAATGGACTTTATTGCCCTGAAATATCCCTCCTCTGCTGTGATTACTCACTCGAAGTTTGTGAAATGCCAATTACACCTGGTGTGGCAATTAGCAGAAAATGATTTATTAGAATGTTGTTCTTTTTTATTCACATGATTTTCATTGCACAGGGACTTTTCGGGGGAATCCGCTTCATCCTGGAAGGCCTGCAACATGGCACAGTACGTGGCACAATCAATAAGTTACCATTACATTTAAAGCAAATGACATTCACAAAGTTACTTATAATCACATTTCTTGTTTAAAACAGGGCAGTAGATTCATTAATGTCAAAAATGCATGTTTACAGAAACTGTGATTTGTCAAGAGAAGATGATTCTCACATGCAAATACAGACAACAAAACCATATGATTATATGCATGTTTGTGTGTAGCATCCAGAAGGTGCAGCAGAAGAAGACAAGCACCATGTCTCTTACCATCTCCTCGTCCTCATCTGCATCTTCAACCCTGGGTTACTCCTGCTCCAATAGCTCCAGTTCTTCAACATCTTTGACGGCCCAAAGACACTCCAGCCTGGTTCAACCGCTGTGTGCCAGCCCACAGAGAGTAAGGGATGGTGAAGGGATGATGAAGCTTTAGTTTTTTGATTGGCCTGAAAACCTTCATGAAGCAGTGTCATATTGTTTATAGGTCAGTAGGTGGCCCCATAAGTTGAAAATTATTTTTCGAAAACTTTGTTTTTTCTTTAACCTCAACTCAAGTATTTCTTTTTGTAATGATCTGTGAGAATTATTAATTTTCCCTGGTGAAGTTTCAACAGCCCATCAACAGTTTCCACTGACTCTTCTTCTTTTCTATGTACAGGTGCAAAGTCCACTCTGCAATCAACAGTATTCGGGAAATGGTGTAGCTCCATCTTTTGTGAAGGTAACAAATCATTTTAAGATAGTTTCCATTTGTACAATAGTTTATTATTAGTAGCAAGTGCAAGCTATTTAAAGGTGTTTCTACACTTTTATATTCCAAAGATTGTAACATTTCCCTTCCCTTTCCCTTCTGCAGTGTCTTCATGACGTATCCACAGTGAAGGGTCAACTGGTGGTCCTCGAGTGCAGAATTAGAGGGACTCCGCTTCAAGTCATGTGGTACAGAGAGGAAGAACAGATATTGGACTCAGAAGACTTTCGGATACTACGTAAAAGTATGTTTAAGTTACAGTTTCCTTGAAAAAATTAGTTTTGGTGGGACAACAGTGATTTGTTAGTTTGTTCCATCACCTGTGATGATTGTCTTCAATGCTCTCTCTTCCTCTCATCGATAAATCCAGTTGTTGTAATATTAATGAAAAATGTTGTTACAAGGCGCTTCGTGCATTTCCAATTTTTCCACTTGAGCAAAATGTATACCACTTCTGTGTCGTCTAAATAGCATATAATGATGTTGGTGATGTCCATGTTTGTTGATCTTTTCTGGTTTAAATCTTAGGATTGTGTTTATTGTTTGTTGATCATTATTCCAACTAGATATGGATATATTTGTTTCTAGATTCTTAAAACCTTCAGTTTGGAGTGACAGGTTTTCCTACTAGTTTTATAAAGCAGTTATCAACTCGTATTTTTCTCAACGGATGCTTTTACAACATAAAGGACAACGGCGTCATTTCAATTTATCAAAAGGAACCAACTCACATTATGAAATCATATAAATTCATTTGTATCATTAAAATATATATGTCCTACACTTTGGGATCAACAACACAACGATGGAATGGTGTTGAAAAGTGTTTACCCTTGTGTTATCTCAGGGTTTGTAGAATCCCTTGTGTTGGCTCTGGGTCAAAGTGAACAACCCCCTTGGCTTTTAGAAATACATATTCACTGGTGGAGGTCGTTCGCCTCGACCCAAAGACAACAGGGTGGTTAATAATATGTTGTGTAATTTTTTATAACTGTTGGTTTCATTCATTTAATTCAAATATATATTTAAATATATGATATAGTAGTATATGTATGCCTTCTTTCATTGAAACATGCATTAAAATGTAAATGAAATCATTTTGAGATTCTATTCAGGTGGAAAAAAATAGTAACTGTCCATTGAATTATACATTTTTGATGGATTATTTTCTTCAATGACAATTTCCTTCCGTCTTTTTTTAGAAACCAGCTCTGGATCAGCACCCGGTGAGTAAAAATGTTGATAATACAACAGTACTAAATCACTTAGTCATCGCAATAGTACATTCTCTAAACATGTTTTATTTAAAGGAAACAATAAAAGGGGACTCTCTATGTTAAAAGAACGTTTCCATCGGATTGCACAACAGCGTCATTACAATTTCTCTTGCACTTTAGCGACCTCAAGTGGAAGGAACAAAAATAAGAGAGAGAGAGAGAGAAAAAGCTTCTTTCTCTTAGTAAAATAAAAGTTTCTTCTCCTGTCACTTATCTAAATTAATGAATTCAAAATAATATCTAGTTGCCTGAAGAAGGACGTCAAATTGAAGCTGTTAATGAAATACAATGGAATTCCAATGTTGTGCTTGGAATTGAAATGTCCTTTTGTTTTTATTTGTATGTCATTGACCTACCATTTTATTTTAAATGTTAAAGTTGAGAAATGTGAAGGGTTCGACTGCCTGCCTATTCAATTACATAATAAAGCTTTGATTTATAACATAGCCACATAATCATCTAATACGGATCCATGTTGGTGAAAGAGTCACTGCAATGAAGTCCATCCAAGGATTGACAAGTTCAAAAACCCTGCCTTGACAACGTAGCTTTTTGAGATCAATAAACAAAGTTCTGTTGCCTTCATCAGAGGAACTCTGTACATTGGTGATCACTGAAGCCTTTCCAGAAGACTCTGGCCTCTTCAAGTGCATGGCCTTGAACTCTTTTGGCACCGTCTCCTGCTCTGCTATGTTGGAGGTTTATGACGGTATGATGACTTCAATCACATGTGTATGGAGAAGAATATGGAGATTTCTATATCACTGTTCTCAAATCAAATATTGCCCTTAATTATCTCTAGATGAAGAACAAGAACAGGTGGAGGCCATCGGTCAGGAGGAGTCGCTCTCTTTGAGACAGGAGAAGGACGTTGTAGTCCAGGCGGACTCCATTCACTCCTCCCCACCACAGAGCCCCGAGGACTTTCCCCCTTCAGACTCTATGATCAATCCTTCACCAGAGTGGCCTGAAAATCCCCCTGAGGAAGACATGGCAGGTTTTAAGTGAGTACAGAATATATCCCATCAGACATTTACTGCGGCAGAATTTAAAGGTAATGGAGAAGCACAAAAAGCCAAAGTTCATTATAAGTTTTTTAATAGCTTTTAATACATATTTACAGTTGGTTCTAAGGAAGGCTTGGGTTTTAAAAACTGATTTCACTATAAAAACTATCAACATTTTCCTTTTGGCTATATTCCCAATCATCAGTTGCCAATCATTTGTGTAATAAGAGGCGTGGTCGACCTGTCTGTTATTCACCGAATATTCAAATGTTATTTTTCTCGTGTTGACTAAGGTTTGGGAGAATTTTCAGAGTAATTCCATTTTTTATTGAAGTTACAGGCAGAAATGTATGAGTCAATGGGCACGTCTCACTGCTCTATGTCCAAGAAGACAAAAACATCCAAATACCTTCATGTTGCTTGTCTGGAACTTAAAGAAGTCTGATTATTTTGTTTGTTTGCTGGTTTTCAGTGCGCATGCACGGTATATGTCTGTTTGAACAAAACTCTCTTTTTATTCAAACATTTATATTAGAAAATGTGATTTAGCTCCACCCACTGTTTTGCTGAAGATTCATTATGGTTTACCGTACCACGGCCACTCTACTGTGACCGGTCAAACATTCGGTTTCTGTGCATCATCGCTCCCAGAAGTCTACACCTCCAAGATACTTGTTGTATAAACAAAACAGGGCCTTATTACATCTGGCTGGAGTACACAGCCAAAGATTATAAAGCAGAGTGTGCCATCTAGTGTTCTCTTAAAAATGAAAGACACTGTATCTTGATACTTGTGCTGTGTCTCAAATCGCATACTACTCTTAGTATACTAGAAGTTAGTTTGCATCAGTTTAGTGTACGTACTAACTAGTACGCAAATTCTCCACGGATAGTATGTCTCAAATCAAACACTGCTGCTACACACTAACTGGAAATAAAATGACAGCTTCTTCTTCTACTACTATTTAACGATGTTTCAACCAGCTGTTTGAACACTATCGACACCTGCTGGCAGCACGTTTTGCAACTTTGGAAAAAGAAATAAAGAAAAAATATGAGAATCTAAATATTGGCAAGATATTTAAGATGGTATTAGCGCCGAAGATGTGTCATCCTTCTACTGCTGCTGAAAATGCACCTGTAAGTATATTAATATATATGCATTTATATATGACGTAACTTCCGTTTAAAACGTCACTAAGATGGCGGCCGTTTAGGGTGGTTAGTGTCCATCGAACCATGCTCAGTTTTGAGGGCGTGTTAGTACGCCAATTTAGTGTGCATGGCGCACTAAATTTCGCATTCTAAGAATTGAGACGCACTAACGCACTAAAAATACTAACTTTGAGTACGCTAGTATGCGATTTGAGACACAGCACTAGTGATGGTCTGATGATGGTCTCATGTTGTTTAGAGGTCAGTAGGTGGCGCCATCAATTTAAAAATAATGTGATGTTTCATTAAAACAGTTTCAGCCTTGAAAACAAAAGAAAATAGTGTAGAGACTCTGAAACTATTGACATTTCTTTATGAAGCTTCATCAACAAGTCTTGAAGGCACAACAGTATGACATCCCTCATCCTTCTATTAGTGTTGTTAATCTTTATATGTATCTAAAGCAGGGGTGGGCAATTAAAATTCTTCAAGGGCCACATTCAATTCTGTGAATGTTGTTAGGGGCCGACAAGCAAAATGAAAGATGAAAAAATCCCTAAAAAAAAGGAGATGCGTCATTTGGTGGTGACATTTATTAAGCTAAATATGCTGCAATTTTATTCTTGTATAGATGAGTTTTTTTCAAACAGTTCTTCAATTAACTTGAAAAAAATGTTCTGAGGGATTAATATATACTCGAAAAACTACACACAAAAAGGAGGGAAGTGTTATGTGAAAATGTAAATTAATAATAAATACAAAATACATTTGATAATGCATTAGAACCATTTATACATGATCATACTTTGACATTACGAGGGCTGCATAAATGCTGTCAAAGGGCCGCATGTGGCCCCCGGGCCGCACTTTGCCCAGGTCTGATCTAAAGGATATGTCAGTTTATATCTATTTCCACTTTTTTCCCACAAAAATGTACCAACTCAGCCATAACCACTATTTTTGTTATCATTTTAAAGTTTCATTTTTATAAAACACATTGATTCATAGTTGGACAAGAACATAGAATACATATTTTAACATTTACGTGCACGTGACTACCTGTTCAGATATTAACGTCTGGTGTATTTTGAAATAGCCTTCGAAAAAACAACCTTAGTTTGTGTTGGCATATCTAAGCAGAGACGCAATTGGAATGATAGTGCACGTGCGCGGCTCCGTCAGTCCTCGTCCCCGTCGGAAAGGGGGGTGACGCGCGTCACCTGTTGCAGTCTTGGCTGAGCGTCTCTCCTGGACTGCTGGGTCTGGACCGGGTCAACCTACCTGGAAACTAAACTTACCTTGTCGTGACGAACCTTCGGCTGTCAGTCGTGACGAAGACGCTCTCAGGTGAGATGCGAAGTCTCGGTGCTTTGACGTTATTTTCTACGAGTGTTTACTAAATGTGTCCTTAAAATATTGTTTGTTTTTTTTTGTGTGTTTTTTTAATTCATAACAGTACAGATTCATTGTCCTCCTTAAAAGGTCAAACTATATTAAGAGCAAGAGTTCTATTCTGGGAGTTTGTGTCCTGCTTGGTCAAGGGAACGTTTTTAACTTTTCACTCTGATGTTTAAGAAAAACTCTTATACGTGTGCATGTTTTTAATACATATTTACCATTAAACCATTAGTACTTTCAACTAATCTCGTTCTCTATGAAGAGACTTGAAGGATTTTCCTGATCATTTATTTCCCTATGTGAAAAACGTCAGTATTAGTCAGAATGAATGGGCAAATAAAAAATAAAATATCATGATAATCGGAGTATAAAACTCTGTACTCTACATTAAACATCTTTCAAACAGACCATAAGATTAAAGGATTGTACACTTGTTAATCTACATCGAAGTCTTGACTGATGTTGTCTGCAAAAAAAGAAGAAAAAAAAAATCATATATACAATATATACACATGCCAATTAACACAAATTATCTTTTCGTGACATTTAAAACAACAAAATCTAATTTTCTATTATCCTCATAATCATTGTTTGGGAATTACATCGACTGCTTGTCTCTGCTTAAGTCCTGTAATGTATGACCTGTATTCAATGTGTATTTTAACCTTGGGCAATGTGTTCCACTTTTAAAGGTTAATAATATTAGAGCACATTTGACGAAGCCAAGTCATTTTAAATGGCACGCGGATGGTTGGATTAATGTTCCCGTTGATATGGTGATACATAAATATGGTTTTCAAGGTTAGAAAAAACTACAGGGATTGAGGATGTTGAGAATTCTAATAACAATAAAGATGATTAAGGGAAAATTATTTAATGGGAGTGTTTGGTGATCGAGCGATAATTAGGATGGACTAAGGATTCAAGAAAGAGAACATAAAATCACAATGAAACTCCTACTTCCTGTTACAGTCAGTTTACTAAATAAACATTTTGTTCGGCCCCTCACTGTTTAAGGATTTTGGCCCCTTTTGTGATTGAGTTTTAAACACCCTTAATAAACATATTAAATAGTGAATAAAAAAGAATGGCTTCTGTAGAAATGAATCAGACCTGTCTAATCCTTATTTATTTTTTGATGTTATTCTTATGTATACATGGTGATTTGAGCATGAATGTTCATTGCTAGAACTGAATATTTGAACCTCTGTCTGAACATCTATTGGTTCGTTGATCTTGTTTCTTAAAAAACATTTGTTGAAAATAATAGAGTTTGCAAGATTACACTCGGCACTTTTTGTTGCTGTGTGTCATTAAATACCTTTGTATGTGTGTGCCTGCATTTGTGTGTATATGTGTAACCAGTGGTATCTCTGCACCTGCTAGCGAATGTCCAAATGCTTATACCAATATAGACTTGCCCACTTAATACCTACCCTCACACAGACACACACACACACACAATCATCCTCTTTTTTTTATCAGGAATATCATTTTTTTTAGAGAAAAATTGATAACAACCTAATACTCTCTCTTTTCAGAGTAAAACTGGGCCAAAAGCCAAACCTTTTTTAACAATTTCTAAATGTAGAAATCTTTTATCATAATGTTTTTCTCACGATATTTTACTCCAAGAGTTTTTTACAACACATGTATTTGATAATGTGCTGTGTAACAAGTTGTTAATCAAATACCATGTGACCTTCTAACAGCTTTATGGCAGTGGGTCGGAGCTGCAGTTTATATGGGAAGTAGACGACAATGCAGTTACACTTTAACAACATTAGAGGGAGAGGGAAAAAAATGTGAAATACTATGTAGGGCTGCTTTAATTGCCAAATCTTTGAATCGGAAACTTTAATTTTTTAGTGTTGAAAACACAAAATAGTTTTTTTTTGTTGTGGCAGTACAGAATAAAATAATTAAATAAGATAACACACAAAACAAGCAATAGAAAAACACAACCAAGCACCAAGGTAACCATTCTACGACGCTTAATAACATGAAGAAAATATGCTTTGTACACAATCTAAGGTTAATACACATACCTTTGAACGAATGTGAAGGTTTTTGTCCAAAATTGTTATCTTCTTTGCTCCTTATACCCTTTTCAGTATTCATTAATGTCACATGGGGTGCTTTCTTTTTCTTGTGTCCCAGAAAGAGCTATTAACAAGTACAATTTTAGTGAACATACTTTTGTTTTTCCAGTGAACAACTGTGTTTTACCTTTGGCAATTTTGTACAACCTTTAATACTGTTTGTATAAGAAATCTTTCTTGACAATTCTGAAAATTCTCCCAAACATTTCGGTAAACACCTCCCACATGGACACAAAATCGTACTTACATATTATTTTGTTTAGACAACTCCACTTTATTCTTTCTGTATTGTCGGATTTTCAAACATGCTGAAGTAGTTTTGTTCTTTTTCAGTTTTCCTGACCCCCAGCTAGACAATCACCTGTTTGAAGGATATTTTGTTGGCAGTGAGGAGAGCCATACGAGTTTACCAAGCCCTCCACCGTCCGTTGAAATCCCGCAGAAGATAACCCAGACTTCCAAGTTGTTTACTCCCAGCAAGCTCAGTTTCACTGTAAGAATAATAAGAGTTTTTCTTCTGACATCTAGAGCTTGAGTTAAAAGTATGTTAATCAAGAACATTTTGAAGTTATAATGAAAGGTTCCATCTGCTCTTCTTTCCAAGTCTCACTCAGGAAGCGAAAACATGAATCTGTCAGACCTGCCTACCTTTACTCCCGGTGCTTTCCCTCCCAGTGCCTTCAACTATGAGCGACCAAGACACTTTATCCAGTCACAAGCAGCCTTCCAAGCGCCCAGCTATGAGAGTGTGATGAGGGACGTCAATGACAACCACTCTAACTCTGAACTGAGCCTGAACAGTAACCAGGAGACTTCAAGTGTCACGGAAACAAAGAGTCTCAGTAAAATGACATCAGCACAAAGTCATTCTGTGTCATCATCTATGTCTCAAACTCAATCCCAGTTTCAATCTTTAAATCTAAATCAGTGTCAGACGCAGATTCAGGCCAATGGGACAAGCAAGTCCTCTCAAACATCTTCTAGTGTCAGCTCCCCAGTTTCTACACCGGCCTCCTCTGCCGTGCCTCCTTCCTTCACCCTCCCATTCACAAGTGCCTCCACAGCCACAGCAGCATCTAGTACTTCCCGCACCACGATGCGTTCTACAATCACCCTTACCCCTTCACCAAGCATCCCGAGCGTCGTCGGCCTAGGCAGCGCTTCCCTTCCGGCCAACCAGGACACTATGTCTGCGCCAGCTGCTTACCTTTGCTCAGTTTTGCCTTCCCAGTCCCTTTTCTCTGCGTACAACAAGTCTGGCCCAAACCTTCATAACACATCATCAACTCCAACCCGTACCACTCTTGGACCATCCAGCCCGCTTCTTCCTAACAGGGCCACCCCCTCTCCTTCATCCTTCCCAAAGCCTCTCCCAGTGTCCCCTAGTTTCCCTCGCTCCCCCATTTCCCCGCCATCCCCTTCGTATCTTCCCCAGCCCAACATCAGCGACAGTCCTAATAGAGTTCGACCCGCTGTTGTCTCCTTGCCTGCCAACCTTAAAGAATCTCCGAGCATGTAAGTAGGAAAAATCTTTGAATAAAAGAATAAAAAACAATAGGTAGAATTTTGGATCCAATATAAATCTGGTAGTGAAACGCAGACAAGCTTAAGAGCTAGAATTTCAAAATAAATATAACAATTAACACGGATTAGTTATAAACCTAGTAGACATAGACCTTACCCACCATACATTTTTGTCATTTCCCAATGAGTTAGGAACATCTGGTTACGTCACAGGCAGAGTTTAAGTAATAGAGTAAGAGATAAGTAAAATGCTGTTTAAATAAAGAACATAGACACAGAGATGATCATACTAATAGCCTCAGAGTTGGTGCAGTGCATGGAAATGTACTGTGTAAAGATGAATTACTTTGAGTTTCCTTTTCTTTCTCAGTCTTCCAAAGCCAGTCCTGAAGAAGACAGTGGCTCCACGGCCATCCTCCTCTCGCTCCACAGAAGAGGAGATCCAGGGCTCCAAGGACGCCTTGATCCAGGACTTGGAGAAGAAGCTCCGATCCAAAGAGGCCAAAAGGAGGAGTGGCCAGGTAAGTGTTTTTAAAAACGGCATCATTTTGCACATACTGCGGTGCGACTGCTTCAGAATATGGGTTGGTTTACTCCCCCTTAATTCGATCAGGAACCAGTTTACAATCCATTGTGGCGGACTACCAGGCAGATAGGGCCATAGACAGTAATAGTACACCAACACACTTCTTTTGTGACAGAAACTGTCCTACGAGGAGCGAATGGCTCGCAGGCTGCTGGGTCCAGATAATGCCACCTACATGTACGACCAAGAAAACCTTCCAGACTCGCTAGCAGACCAGGTACTGTTAGGTGGAAGATCCTGGAAGGCATTTGTTGTGGCTCTGCAATGTCCTTAACACCATGGTCTCAACACAGGCAATAATTCACACCCCTAATACTAAAAAGATCCGTAACATTGCATTTAGCACATTATTAACATGTTTCCCAAATTCATAGTTGGTGTGATTTGTTTTGTGACCTACTGTACTGGTGACACTGTATGTCAGGCGTCTTCAACTTATCCAAATACAGTCAAAATAGGTGCAGGTTTTCTAAAGGAGAGTACACATTTCAACCAATCGAGGGGTTAACAAAACCCAGTGTCGGCTAGTCTACTCTGATCTGAGTGGAAAAATGGTTTAAGTTACTGTATATGTCTACTATGATCTCTTCTAGATCAGTTGAAGACCCCTAACACTTTTAGTTTCATTTTTGATTCAGCTGTTTTTGTTAAGTCATATTAAAAGCAAAATAATTGTCTTTCATGCCCAGCACATTGTTAAAATGTTAAAACTGGTACATTCTGTTTTCCGGCATCAGACTCGCGGTGAATACTTCTTATAATTAGATTAGAAAATACTGTCCACAGCAGATGAGTGAGCACTGAGGTAGTTAAAATGCCACAAAGAGACTTGGTTTCCCGAGCTGGGCCTCCCGGTGACCCCAGTGCAACCAACATCCTGAGCCTGGGTTCTCATGCCATCCCCCTGACAAGTGGTGTGGATGTGCACTCATTTTCTTTTGGGGATTCTGTTAGAAACGCTGCGGCTTTGCACCATGCTATTCTCTGACACACACACACAAACACACACACACACACACCATGCCCATCCTCCCCAGCCAACAAGGACCGTCAGCTGCTATTTCTAGACCACTTTCTGAGAATGAGCCCCTCACTGGTGACAGCAGGTCTATTGTGTCAGAACATACAGTGCTACACAGTGTCACTCGGATGACCTGTTACTCAAACCTCCTCCTCTTCACTACCTGACGTCCATTTGTTCTCTGTTCCTGCAGGAATCTGCAGTGGGAAGACACACTGGGGGACTCTGGTAAATATAAAATATCATTAAATATTGAGTTCAAGGACAACGTGGAAGCTGATAGTACCAAGTGTAAGGAGGATCTGGTGATGTGCAAAGTGACCTATTTGTGAACACAAAAGCAGGATTAAATTGTGTTTGTCCTCAAATACAGCAGCAATTTAGATGCAAATAATGCATGAAATGCTATTTAAAATAGAAATAATGCGATCATCTTGTCGAACATTTTGTAAAGTGTATTAATCCTTTCATTATAAATATGCCTTAAAATGTATGAGATATGTTGTCTCATTTTTGTGAAAGGCCTTTATTTATCAACATAAAGTCAAAATAAATGATTATTCATCATTAAAACATTTGTGCAGAAGTTAATAAAAAAGAACAAGATGCTAAAACCACCGTATAGTGATAAATAAGTGGTTTGTATGCCAGTAGTAATACAGTACAGTATGTAGTGATAAATACAGCAACCGCTGTATCATGAGGACAGACTCAGTTTGAGAATAATACCAAGTTCAATTGAATTAGTCGATCAGAGCCCTAGATTATAAAGCAGAGAGTGCCATCTAGTGGCTTTTTCAAAATCAAGACAACTGTATCATGACACCCCATCAACTGTTTCATGAGGCTTCATCAAGACATAACTTACAATATGTGTTACCTGCAGTGTTTATTCGAGTTACATTTAGGACTATCAGTCTCAAAAAGCTTTTGACAGTTTTCTACTGGTTACATTGACTCTGCTTGTGTTGCTGTAGGGGGCGCCACCATTCTGCAGTTGACGAGAGGGGCAATGAAGGTGCAGATATCCAGGAGAAGTGTTATGCTCCTCGTTTCCTGCAGGTCCCGGCAGACCTGACTGTGGAAGAGGGGCGCTTCTGTAGAATTGATTTTAAGGTGAGAATAATAGGATGGACGGACGTAGACACAACGTGAGAAACAAACATACGTGCAGGTCGGAGGACTTCCTGCACCCGATGTGTGCTGGTACCTGGACAACAAAGCCATCCGTCCAGACGACTACCACAAGATGTTGGTGTGTGAGAAGGGGATGCACTCGTTTCTCATCGAGATTGTAACGGTGCACCACGCTGGCGTGTACGAGTGTGTGGCCCAGAACCGCGCCGGGGAGGCGAGGTTCACCATGAGGCTGGATGTGATCGGTAACATAGTTTAGAACAACGATACTATCGAGACACAAGCGCTTATATAAGTCTTTGACCCTCTTCCCAGCCCAGGAGGCCCTTCGTCCTCCCACCTTTGTCCAGAAAATGTCCAACTCCAGGGTCCTGGAGGGCGACACCATCAGGTTAGAATGTAAAGTAGACGCATCTCCTCCACCGCAGCTCTTCTGGAAGAAGGATAAAGACATGCTTCGGATTGATCCCAACAGGATGAGGTGGGTTCAGAAGCAGCTGTGCTCACCCTTACTACAGAAGACTTTCACACTCATGTTCACCCTTGACGTGTTTGTCATGACAGTCTCTACCAGGACGGTTCCGGTCGCCAGTGTCTGCTCATAGAGAGAGTGACAAAGTCCGACGCCGGCTGGTACACTCTGTCTGCCATCAATGACGCCGGCATGTCCACCTGCAACGCACGACTGGATATAAGTGGTCAGTATATCATCCTGTTAGTGTCGCCACGACAACCAGAGATGTAAGAGCTCAGCAGCTCCAGTGACTTCAGAAGGTTCAGCGACAATAGCAGACTTTCACCTGCTGTCAGTGTGTCATGTTTCTAATAGTCACATGACACCAAAGGATCCAGCAGGACCCTCTCTTTTAGACAGGGCCCTAATCCCGACACAAACGTCAATCACTAGAGCAGAACGAGCTTCCATCCCAACACAACATAGATACAAACACACACACCACACTACCCAACAGAGAAACCAAATCACCCACCAGCCCAATACAAAAAAATCTAACATAAACCACCCCAAAATGAAACCAAACACACACAAATCACCCCAACAAAGAAGCAAAAACACACACCACCCCAACACTGAAACAAACCAACACACACCACCACAAGACAAAAACAAACACAGACAACCCCAACACAAAAGCAAACACACCCACCACCCCAATACAGAATACAACCAACACACACCACCCAACATAGAAACAAGCACACACTAACCCAACAGAGAAACAAACACGTCACCCCAGCATGGAACCAAACACACAGACCACCACAAAACAGAAATAAACACACACAACCGCAGCACAAAAGCAAACACACGCACCACCCCAACATAGAAACAAGCACACACTACCCCAGTACAGAAACAAACACGTCACCCCAACACAAAATCAAATACAATCACCACCCCAACAAAGAAACAAACCAATACACACCACCCTAACATAGAAAAAAAACCACACACTTCCCCAACACAGAAACAAACATGCCACCCCAACACAAAAACGAAAAAACGCACACCACCCCAACATGGAACTAAACACACACACACACATCACCCTACCACAATAACACACACACATACACCACCCCAACACAGAAACAAAAACACGCTCCAGCCCAACACAGACGTAAACTAGATGTACATTATCATAATATTCAGCAATAGAGGGTAAATAGAATGATAACATAACGTAAAAAATGGTGTATGAGTGAATGTTGTGTGTGTGTGTGTGTGTGTGTGTGAATGAGAGCATGGCCTTGACTCAAGTGCTTTTCGGAAGAGGGGGCAGTTATTTTGAGAGAGCTGGCATGAGGGGAATGTTGAGTCGACTGCCAGACTGTAAAACCTGCAGCTTCACTGGGATGACGTCCGTCGAGTTCCTTCTATTATTAGCCAGAGCCTATGAGAGCTATCAGCCATCACAGGTCAGAGATGTTCCAGCTTCCACCCCTGAACCTCTCTTGTTCTCCGCTCCTCAGCTCGTGCTGCTCCCGTCATGAAAACCGCTCCGCCTGGCTCAAAGACTCTGAAGCTGCTGTCGTCTATGAGCCACGTTCCCGCCGCGACCCCGGAGAGCTCGGCCCGGCACACAGCGCCACTTTACGAGAGCGAAGAGCTGTAGAGAACTATGACATTTAAGAGGAATCTTGTGCAGCTCATTAGATTGAAAGGTGGTCCTCAACAGCCACATTATACAGGCTGTAGGATGCTGCACTTTCTCTCCTTGTTGAGTTTTAAAGTCTAAAATATGCTGCGTCTGTCTGGCCTTGTTCCGAAGATTTGGGTTTTTTTCAATCATGGTAACTTTTTACGTGCAACTGATGTGTTTCATTGAGCAGTCGGTTTTCTGGAAAGTTCTGTTTTGACAAATCTTTTGTTTCTACTAATGACTCAATACAGAAATTATGAAGGGAAAAGTAATTCTGCAGTGCAGATATCTCTACACTAAAACATGTTTAAAGAGTATACATTGACAGAAACTTTTATTTATTGATGGTTTCGCTTGTTGACCGGAATGCTTCCTGCAGGTCTCCTGAGAATCAACTATGCAAATATTATCTAAATTTATGGAAGTAGAAGTGTTTAACTGCCATCACTGATATTACTGGATCACCTGCAAACGCCACCTATGAATCATTGACCTAAAGTACATCAACATGGAATAAACCTCTTGAAGCAAAACTCATTATGTCAGTAACAGCTGGAGAAGTTAGTGCAGTGTTTCTGGAACCGTATTATGGCATCATGGCAAGACATATAACTTTGTTAAAAGTTTGAAACTGCAGATAGTCCCTAGTGAATATTGTTTGTTGTGTTCTACATGTTCTACTTATCAGGATGAGTGAGAATTAAAGTTGATCTGACTTTCCCTTGCTCGCCGTATTCCTTTGCCAGTGTAATGTTTGAAAGGGAGACTAATGTCAAACCCAAGTCTCCTGACTCACATGTTTAGAATGTTGAAGTCTTCCTCTCCAAGATGCAGTAAGTCCCTCATCATGATGATGTTTTGAAGTTATTACTTCATAAAGTTCTCCCCATCTGAAATCTCGGCGAACGAGAGGCTACGAGAGCCAGCTATAATCATGCCCACTATGTTTATACAACAAGTCCCTTGTCGGTGGAGAATTCCGTGATGTGACCCACATTTCACATGGGAAAGTTGTTTCATTTTTTTTCTTGAAATTCAAATAAGAAAACAAGTTATTACAATATCAAGATGAACATTGTCTGGTGTTCTAATATGTTCTCCTTGATTGATCATATTTGAAATATGAACGCTTCCACTAAGGAAGGTGATCAAGAAACAATATACATTTTCACTGTTATGCTGACGACAAGTGACTGTATTTATCATTAAAGCAGAGATTACGTCCTGGATGACACAAAATGTTATTATTCTGGATATAGACCAATCTGAGGTTCTACTAGTTGATCCACCACGTCTTCGACAATCTCTAACCAATTATCTAGCTTATCATAAAGGACTTTCTCCCGCTGCTAGCACCACTGTCAAGACCTCCTTCTCTGCCGAATAAACCTCGGCCCTTCAGGGAGTACACCAAGACGACTGAAATAAAACTTGAGTCGAACACTTTGGGAAAGCCAGCATTTTACACGGATGCTAATGTCTCCCTCTAGCGGCGGAGAGAAAAAACTGCGAGTTTTCACAGGATTTTTTTTATTTATTAAGAAGTTGTTGGACAATTTATAAAAAAAACAAACCGTAAAGAGTAAAAATGTAGCTACAAAACAACACATCTTATCCAAGCAACATCATCGTTGAGAGTCTGAAGCTCCATTAACAGCTGCTGACATAGAACCACAATAGTGAGCAGAATATGATTCAGGCAGGCCTGAGAAAAAGTCTGTTGATTCTTTTTGTATGGCTCAAATCTCCACATCACTCTCCTTGTCGTTGTCGTGGTCACCATCGTAGAACTCGTTGGCAGCCTCCGGCCTACGACAACACATAATTGCTCAATTGATTGTTCGTACAAGAGAAGATGTAAAAAGGTTAATTTGAACCTGGTGTAGTTTTCCTCTCCACCCCTCTCGTCTGGGTCGGGCTCATCTGTGCGCTCGTAGCTCAGCAAGTCTGATGGAACGTCATGAATCTGGACACTGGGTGCGTGATTGAGCATCTTCAAGTTCTCAAACACCGTCTGACGGATCTGTTCCAGGTACTAAACACACACAAAAACAAAATTCCCATTTTTATAATCCCTTCCAAAATAGTATTTTTTATTTACTCTCTCCATTTTAAATATGCCCTTGTCACATTCAGTCTCTGGTCAGCACAAACAAATCTCCAGATAACACTTATTTAGTTCGATAGGAAGTGTTGCAATAAACAAGGCGCCTAAAGCAGTGTTATTATCACAGCCCAATAGATGGCGCTGTGTGTTTTGTTAATGCAGGCAGTTGAAAACAAAAAAAGTTTTTCTGTTCAAGGACTGGATCATAAGAAATCTAATTTAAGATATTTTTAAGGTAAAGCTAGTAACTAGTCACTACATTACTTTCCCAGTTTTGGCTCTAATAAGGTTCTATTATCTAAAATGATATGCTCGAGTGCAAAAGTACCTGTCTGGAATTCTGGTTCTCTATCCTGGTGCTTACATCCGGGTGCAGTGTGAAATCAGGTGCAAAGTACTCAAAATATTCTGGAGGAAAAAAAACAAGCCAAAAGAATTTAGAGCAACTTCCACTTCGTCTTTCCATCAGACCGGCCACTCACCGCTGTATGGGAGCTCATCACTAATGGACTCGTCCAGCAGCAGGGACGTCTCAAAGGTCCTGGAAGAAGCCAAAAATGTGAAGTTGAAATGAACCTTTACCACATAACAGCACGAGTGTGTGATCTTACCAGCAGCGTGCCACGTTCCTCACAGTGTATCCTCCACCTCCGAGGACCAACAGGGGAATCCTAAAACTCTTGACAAACTCTACACATTCACTGCAGCACAAACACACATTTTAGACACACGAAAGATTAAAGTTTATGTGAGCAGCTCAAGTCTCACCCGTGCCCTCGTATACTGAGGTTAAAACAGCCCAGACGGTCACAGCCCAGAGAGTCAGCTCCGCACTGGAAGGACGATTTTTATCACAACTCTAGATACAATACAAAATATAAAAGACATACATTCAGAGACTGACCTGAAGGACGATACATGTGGGCTGGTAGAAATCCACCACCTGCTTGATGACGGGCTGAAACAGTTGCCTGTAGCCTGAAAAATATCATGTAAAGAACAATGATTAGCCGACTTACATAATGATGTTTATTAATATTGAACTCACTCTGGTCATCGATGCCATCCCTCAGAGGAACGTTGAGGCAGTAATAGCGTCCACTCTCTGCTCCGACCTCGTACATATCCCCTACAGCAACCATTGGTCGAAACTTAATCACATGACTCTTTCCGACTTAGAATAAGCAACAACCCACTGCGGTCAGTTCACACACCTGTGCCAGGGAAGAAGTAGTTCCCATATTTATGGAAAGACACCGTCATGACACGGTCAGTCAGGTAAAAGGCTTCCTGGACGCCGTCGCCATGGTGGATGTCGATGTCGATATAGAGAACCCTGGGGTGGTACCTGGAGCACACAAGCTTGCGTTAAGGAGAGGACTCAAACAGGGTATGATGTCTTACTTTAGCAGCTCCAGTATACTGATGACGATGTCGTTGACGTAACAGAAGCCAGAAGCCTGGAAGGACATGTAAAAAAGAGCATTCAGGGCATGTTCATTACCACCAAGTTCAATCATGAAGAGCTCAAACCTCAAATTTTTTGGCATGATGCAATCCTCCAGCCCAGTTGATAGCAATGTCACATATCTAGAATAAAAGTTTAAAAATATTTGATTAAAACAGTCAAGATATAACAATCCAGACGTGTATTCCAATTCAAACTCCGACTTACAATAATAAATAAGTGTAATAATAGTAGTAGTTATCAAAAGGATTACCAATTAAAAACCTTGATTGATTTTGATGATGTAAACAAGAGAGGTTTAGCTGAAAATAGAATAACTTACTACAGAGCGAATGTGGTTCGGTATTACATGTTTACAGCTTTTTCCTAAAAACACAAACTCATTTATCTCCTATTAATATCATCATCCGAGGTTTCAAAATCACCAAAAAATAGTCTCACTTCAAATTTTGCAAGGCAGAATACCTTTAACCAACTGGTGCCACTGACCCATTGAATTGTCAAGTGACAATCTATAATACACGCTTTAGGAAGAAATCTTTACAATTGGCAACACAGACTTTTGCTACCAAAGGACTATGAAGGTGAAAATAATCGAGAGTGTGTTACCTTGTGGTTAAGTTGCGTAGCTCCCTGTAAAGAGGCGCCGGTATACCTGGAGCAGAACTCAAAAAGACCTGGAAATACTGGACTGAAACAAAATGAAAACAACAATTAGAAATGATGTGAACACATTAAATCATTGGCCAAAGTGATTATTATTATTATCCATGCATCAACATTAACTTTTACAACACCAGAACACGCTTTATAAGGAATGCTTAAATTGTATCAATTTTTACATACATTTGGAATTGTATTTATATATTTTCAATTAAGCACTTGCTAGAGTATTAATTAAACAACAGTAGGCTGGGCAGGTTGGATGGATCGTTGGGCGGGCTGTGCAGCAAAAGAGTTACAATTACATACATCCTTACAGTTCGTGGGATGGGCAGTAAAGATGCAACCTGCTGGTTTATAGTTCTTCTTATTGAAGAATGAGAGAAGTCTACGCACGTACGATGAAAATTAAAAGAAGAATAAATCAAAGTTGAAAACAAACACTCTCCTATAGTTATTTTAATTATCAATAAAAACATATTAATGCCTTGAATTCCGTTAATTACATTTTTAAATATGGCCTTGACATTTTTTTTCCAAGTAAAACATGTTAAATTTTGCAAATTAGTTGCCAAAGTAATTTCATTAAAGTGCCAATGACATATTTTTTTTTAGCATATTTTGTTATTGTGAAATGTTTTTTTTAATACTTTTTACTATATGGCGTAACATCTCCTTTACCCATATTGAAATATATACATGCCTGAAGATAAAGATAGTTTAGTTGAAGAACGCAAAGTTTTTTTTTAATAAACCCTTTATATAATTATTTGTTTTTCTCCTGGGTTTTATTTATATTTATCTATAATTCTTATAATAATAATAATAATAATAATAATAATAATAATAATAATAATATAATTATATATGTCCAACTCTGCTGCAGGACAATTTGACACAGATGCATGTGGATCCTGGTCTGGTCTCCTGGATTACGGATTATTTTGCTGATCGACCACAGTATGTCAAACTGAAGGACATCACGTCTGACACTGTGGTGTGCAGTACAGGAGCACCTCAAGGGACACTACTGGCACCTCTCCTCTTCACCATCTACACTTCCGACTTCTGCTGCTATTGTGTAATTGTGTCCTTTTTTAAATTTATTTCTCTTGTTCTTATTTTATTTTGTTTGATTTATTTTTTATAAAAAAAATGCTGTATGTATTGGCTATTGGAAAAAAAACAATCAATAAAGTTTTACCTTAATTGCTTTTTAACTAAAATAATTACAACAGATCAGTACAGATCCATTGATAATAGACATTGGGGAACGTTCAATGTGATAAAGTGCAACACAATAGATGCAGGAGGTCTATTTACTCACCAATCATCCCCAACGTTGAATGTGTTGAGGCTTTTGGTGAATCCCTGCATGTTGTTGGGGCTGACTTTCTGCAAGAAGTCGATGTAGTCCTCAGAATGGAAGCGACACATGTCATGCTGTGAGGCTTTGTACGGCTTAAACACCTGAGGGGGAAAAAAACAGTGATTTAGTTCCTGATCTTTGTATTAGGAATTGTATTATTTGGGTGAGGAAAAGGAGCATACCATCATTTTCTTGTACAGTCCATAATGCAACACTAAACTGTGGGTCAGGGACAGTCTGTGAGGCTTCATAGGATGACCAGCGCCTGATACAGGATTTGAAAAGAAGAATACATTTTATTACAGTGGAGATAAAGAGAAATAACAATTAAATAGCTTCTTATAGATATATAAGTGTTTATAAATAGCTTTGAAAGCATCGATGTAGCCAGCACCGGATTATAACTTGATTCACACGAAATAAACACATTCTACATATGCAAGACTGATAATTGCAATGTTTAACACAAAATGCAGTTAACATTTTGTATTTATTTCATCTCTGCAATATGCAGCTAGCGATAGAAAGCTGCATATTGTTAGCCGTTAGCTCTACGCTAGCTAGAGCAAGCTAACTAGAACGACTGGACTCACCGTAGTGGAAGTTACCCACGTCCGGGTCATAAAAATAAGACGTCCTGTTGGTCATGTTGTATAAATTGTCGTTCTTTCAAAAATAACGGCCCCTTATCTGCAGCATTCAAGCAGCATTTTCCTTTCATTCGGCGAAGACAGCATCCATGTTAAAAATAGGTGACGTCACAGGAAAGGGCGGGACGATAAATAATGATGGGCGTGGTTTAGTGATCCCGGGGAGAAATGGATCAAAGAGCGAGAACCATGGACTCCGATTTGGAAGGGATGATTCTCATCCCTGTCGCCTCACACTTGGTTGGGAACCTTTCCAGTGAGAGCTGAAGGACACGGTCTATATACAGGATATTTATCAAATGTACTGTCTAACCTTCAAATAACTTGATCAACAAACTTACCCATTGCAGTTTCAACAAACAATTTAATTGCACCTAATAATACATCTACATCTAAGGCATTATGTAATGAAGTCTAGTTGCTGTTCATTTTCTGTGTCTTATTTTCTCTCCCTACAGCAAAATGGCAGCCTCTCTCCTCAAGGAATGAATTTTGATCGTGACGATACAGGTTACAATCACTTAATCATAAGCACGGCTGTCAGTGCAGACAGATATAAATCTGGAATTCCATTTCTGTTTTTCACTTCTCAAGTTATATCTTTTACAGATTCTGAAAAGGTAGCAAAACAATTCAATGTTGCAAAATCCGAAGCATGTATACAATTAAAACTGTAGAGTAAAATGGAAGAAGAGGAAACAACACTTCTAGAGAAGATAATTCAAGCAAGACTCAACATGTGCCGAACCAGGGCCACCTATTCAAGGGTGGTTCCGGTAAAAACACTGGGAAGTAACTACATGTTAATAAATTAATATGTCAAAATAATGCACCCGTGGTGACTGGAGAACCTTAGTTGATGTAGTTTATTTGGTTTCTGTACTGTTTTGAGTGTACAGCTCAACCACAACCAACATTTCAAGCATATATAACAGTACAAATGACATAAACAACATTAAGCCACATCTAAACCAATCAGTTTCAATTTGTATTCTTGGTCAGTCATCAATATGTTAAAAAAAATGTGTTTTTCGGAAGTGAGAATAGTTTATTATAAACGTTATAGGGATTTTTAATTAAGAATACCTAACCCACTTAAAGGGCAACTCATGGGTTAGTGTGCTAACGTGCTAGTTGTCTTTTCATTGAAATATTTACATTAGAAAATGCACTTAAACACAGCCTGCCATAACCACACCCACTCTGCTGTGATTTGTCAAACATCAAGGTTTGTCACCGTGCATCATCAGTCCTGAACGTCTCTGACTAATAGGGACTCGTTGTATAAACAAATCAGGGCCTGAATACAGCTGGATGGAGGAGGAGTGAAGTGAAGATTATTACATCATAATGGACTTCACAAAGGTTTTTTGATCGAAACATTACTGGACAAGCAGCAGCATGTTTGGAAGTTCACATTTATTATCGTCATCAAATTATCTACCTAATATCTTTCCATTACATGTAGGCTCAAGTTAATCCCATGACATTGACGTGAGGTGGGTCTGTCACGTTAAAGCTCAGCTGTCCATCACATCTAGAAGTCAAGTGATGATTGCATAAGAAATGATCGTAGTGTGAAAGAAATGGACAAACGTCGTGCTTAGAGTTCCTCAATATGTGTTGAGAAGCAGCAGCAGTAAAGTTAGGTTCTGTCACTTTGATATATGTTTTGAAATCTGACTCTCTGCAGACATGTTGATGCATCGCATCATTTAGCATGAAGGTGTGAGTCATTGATCTGCTCGAGGCTAATAAAATCATTATTACAAAAGCACATCCACATATCAATGTAATTACACACTCGTCACTTTCTCTTTATATTCATGTTTTGCAAACAATTTGGCATGTCATATCAAGTAGTGCTTCGGCTTTTCAAAGTGTTCTTTTAAACTGACAACATTTATCTTTACCCGGAAAACAGACATGTGTGTGTGTTTTAATGAAAGTATTCTGTATGCAGACGTTAATGAGGAACAATTGAAAATATAATAATTCCCATTCACCTATCTGGGTAAGCTTGTAGATGCCCCAAAATGCATATTTTTTGGACAGGGAAAATACAAACCGGGAAACACATGCTATTTTCCCTCTAAACGACTGAAACCACTGCATGTTGTGATTGATAAGGGAAATGTATGTTTTCAGGTTTTCACTTATAGAGTGAAAGGCAATGTTCCGTACACATGTAATCATTGCTGTCAGGGAAAAGTATCCAAAGAGACATGAAGAAAATAATAAAAAAATAAAAGACAGGCAAGGATTTTGAATCAACAAGGCAATTACAAACATGACACAAAAGAGACTGAATCTGTTTCAAATATTCATGATCATCATCATGATACTTTTTCCGATTTCTATGTATAAATGCCTAATAAATTATATCTTCGTGAATATAATCCTTTGAATTTTTTTTGTGGCAGTAAAACTACCTTTAAAGTAAGAAAATATTTTTCTCTTGATAAAAAGCTAGGAGGAGATTGAACGACTGAGTCTGTGTTTCATTGCTCAGGTATTTTTTAATCAAAATAATGTTTGACGTTTAACTGAGTCGTGTTTGTTTTGAATCTGAAAGGTGCTACTTAAAATTATTATAATAATAATGATTACTATTAAAATTAATATTATTATAAAGCTTGAGTAAACAGTATTACAAATATTTAGGTAAGTAAGTAAAAACACTTTTACTTGTGAGAGAGCAGAAGGCGTACCCATTAGATCATTTTATTCTTCTCTGACAGAACGGTTACCCCTGTAACTTGGCAAGTGGGTGATCAGCACTTGTTTTAAACATGCTTGACTGCTTTTCATACCCTTGAGTTCAAAGGAATTTTGAAGGTTAAAATTCTACAGTTTTGTCAACCTCAGACTTGTTAATCCTGCATTTGTTGAGTCCATATTTAGGCCCTGCAGCATTATCTTATAATTACATCACCATAGGCATTTAAAAAAAAATACATCATTTTACATGCAGTCATTTACTGACCTAATTATTAACTGATTTCAAAGGTATATTACATCAAATAGTTCAGGGAATTGATATCTAAACCAGTGAAGAGTTCCATTCCAGGGTTGAGTCAGTATTTGTGGGGTAAACACTCCAAAATGTGAACAAAATCTCTAAACCTGGGTAAATGCTGTCACAAGATGATCTGGAGCTTGTCATCCATGCGTTTGTGTGTTCCCGTTTAGACTATTGCATTAGTTTATTTTCGTGTCTAAACAAGATGGAGCTCTCTCGCCTGCAGTTAATACAAAACTCTCTATCGAGAATTCTGACCTGCTCTAGTAGAAGAACTCACAATTCCCCCGATCCTTAAAACGCCTTACATCCAAGTTGGGCTCTTAAGTCTGTGGATCAGAATCTACTCCTCACACACGGTTCAGGACCAGAGGAGAGAAATCCTTCCAGGCTGTTGCTCCTAAGCTTTGGAACGATCTTCCTCTGCGTTTGATGGAGTCTACTGACCTTTTCTCTTGACCTTTTAACGTTTTTTATTTTGTATGTATTTTTAAGTATGTATTGTTCTGTTTTTCAAGCCATTTGTGAACATGGTCTTTGAAAGGCACTTTACAAATATACATGTCTTACCTACTTACTTATATTTCTTTAGAAAAACTTCTGATCAACAATAAAAATGCTTTTTGGGTCAAACCACTCCAGTCTTCTTCTAACAACAACCTTATTTCGACCTTAGTCAAGTCGAACAGACAGCACACATTCGATGTTCAATATAAGGACACTGATGACACTAGATGAATCACAAGCTGCAGCACTTCCTGCCTCATGCACACATGTGTGCAAGACCACCCACTTCTGTGGTCTGGCAATGTCCAACCATGAAGATGAAACAGATGGACCATTGACATGGGCATGTCATATTCTCAGTCATCTATTCATAGGTTGACTCTTTGTTCTGAATTTAATTTCAACCCTTGCTTTCTATTCTTTCACAACAAATACAATCGTAAATTATTTCAGTGTCTCTTGTCACTTGAAAATGTTGGTATGAAACTAATAATCTACAGCTGAACTATAGTTTCAAAATAATTCATAGACTCATTCATGCTTCAAGGCAGCTTTTTTTCACTGAATACAAGGCGCTTGAACAGTGGAAAAAGTTTTACAAACTACAGAATTAATTAAATCAGAATATATAAGCACTCAACCAATTTACAAACTTGTAAAAAAAAAAATGGTTTCTTAGTTTCTATGTTTTTTGTTTGTAAGTTTGTAAATTTGTTTCAGAGTGTATGCTCTATTGAAATTGTGATTTTTTTAAAATCATTTTTATTGACTTTGTTCATCACTTTCAGATATTTTTTTCAATGAATGTTTAGGTACCTGGTAACTTATATAAAGAATATTACCCATTATTATTGTTTCTTGTCACTGCTGATATCATTCAAAGTGTGACATCAAAGCTGGCACATTAGCCGTGATAGGTATCTACAATAAATATATCTAAAACTTGATGTTGTTTGTCTTCATCACAGTTCACATGACTGTTTTCCAAAACACTTTCACAACACAGTCCTGGTAACAAGCCAAGCTCATTGTAAAAAACTTTAGAGATAGCCTGGGTTGTTATTGTAGCCAACGTACGGCTTTGACTTTTATAGGACAAACAACAAAAAAACAAAACTGTCACAATTTTTCAGTTAAAACTCCTGCACAACTGTTCATTATCTGATGCTTTTGTTGATTTCCTTTTAGTAATACATTTAGACCAATATTGATAATGCATGACACACATAAAGGTGTTGAACTGGGAATAAAGGGAAAAAAGTGAAATGAATATAAATATTTGTTACCATTAAAATAATAGATTACGGACAGCAATTGTTTCTTTCTAAATGTTTGCCGGCCGGATTAAATATTGTTTAATTTAATGTTGCGTATTTTATTTAATTTTTTTAATTCCTGTCTTATTAATTATTTATTTACATGCCATTTTATGATAATGTCTCTTATTTTATCTTAATGTGTTTTTTAACCCCTATTTCATTCATTTCCATATTTTTTAATGCCACCACAAAAAAATCCAGTTTTGTGTTTACAATGCTGGCAATAAAAGTTTTCTGATTCTTACGTAAGTCTCATTTTCTGTGTTATTTTATTTAAGAAATCTGTTCCATTTTAACTTATTTATTAGTATAAACATAGAGAGATTTTTCTGTCACATTCACACACAACCTTCCCAGTGCTGCAGCCTTGGACACAGAGTTTACTTATCATGTAGTTTCACAACAAATATAGGTTGAAATCGACCTTGTTTCTTCGTCCGTTAGTTAATCGGCTCTTGCATGAAACTTCCATAGTGCTTTCACGCTCGTGGATTCTGTTCCTGGACAATGACAAAGGTGGAGCACATTAACAAAAGCTACAATGGAGCCTTTCACCTCAGTTTGTTTGGAGTCACGTCATAATTGAGCGGCTCTGCAGCTAAAGTGTTTCCAAATGTCAATAACTTCAACTGTCTTAAGCAGTCAATCCCCATTTTGTAAATGCCAACAAGTAGATGAATAAGGGGGAGATTCTCTTGGCTGATCTGTCAATGTTAAAACAACTTCAAGGATGAGCCATTGTCCTAAACAACACCCCACCTTATCTCCCGTACATCTGATTCTGGCATATCACATGAATGACTCAGAAACTCCTGCCAACTTTTCTAAAAGAATGTTGCCGCAGGCACAGGCTCAATATCTGGACAGATTAACATAATTGCCTAATGTGACTTTACAGCTGTAATGTTAGTAAGAAAAGAGTTGCAGGGAAGGTGAAGAGGAAAGCAGGCAGTGTGGAAAAGGTTTGGATAATGTCTATACCAGCCCGACCAACTGAGTGAGAGGTACATACAGAGCGGAAAGAGGACGGGGGATTATATTAATGGAGGAGGTGGAGGAAGGAGCGTAGGAGAGATGGAGAAGTGGTGAACAGCAGCATTCCTGACGTACACACACCGAGCAGGACCAGGGAGAAGTTAATCTGAAATCCAGATGCCTTCAGGACCATGAGAGGGTCACAGTGATCCACACACAAACTCCTCCGTCTGCGTCTTTTTTTTGCCGTTCCACAGATCTCGCTCGCTTCACAAGTGAGAAACAACGACCGGATCTAAACACAGACTGGATACGTTTTACACCAGTGTTCCAGCAACACCTTTAAGTTGTTTTCATCCAAGAATTTCCAGGTGAGTTGATGAACATCGCAAGACTTTACTTTGTGGACATCAGCACATTGCAAGGAAACAATTAAGTAAATATAAAGACAGATGATAGCATCGATTTAAAAGCTACACTGGAATTCATTTAATAATTCCTTATTGTTTGATTAAACTAATTAAAATCAACCTCTTGATGGAATCTTTGAGCAAAAATGTTGCATTGCAGACTCAATTGTCTCATCAGTGTCAAAAAAGGTAGACACTAAGTCACATTTGTCTTCACCCCATGAAAGAAGCAGCAGTTTAAAGCTCAATTTCATCCTCTGTCAGGCTATAATGGATGACTCGGACTCTGCAGTAATTTACCCTGTCAGTGTACAAACAGTCTGGTGAACTTAAGTGTCTGGATTGGTCTGTTTAGGTGTGACATTTTACATATGATGAAAGTAGATAACGTTCGATAGACCAGTTACTGCCTGAAGCCGGGATTTGTGTGTGTCTTTGTTAATTTGTCAATATGAAATGAAGAAATGTGAAAACTTATCAGAAACAGTAAATTCACTGCGAGTGCAGACCTTCACCAAGCCCTATTATCATTCATATAATTTATCCCCAAAGTTGAATGAGCTCGGAGGAACGGTGGGTGACAGATCTCAGATCCTACCAATGCAGCATAAACAATAAGCGAGGACTTACCAAGATGCAGTAAGTCTCTCATTATGATGATGTCTTGAAGTTATTACTTTATAAAGTTATCCACCGTCTGCAATCTCGGCGAACGAATGGTTACGAGAGCAATGTCCATTATGACATTTTATTGGGCTTCACTCCACCTCCAGCCAGCTGTAATCATGCCCCGCTTTGCTTATACAATGAGTCCCTTGGAGGTAGAGACCTTTGGGATTTATGACACATGGTTACAAACCACAATGTTTGACCACAGCAGAGGGAGTGTGGTTTGGGTAAATAAGATTTCTTCTATTTTCGCTGGACTTAAGCACAGTTTCTAATGTAAATGTTTCAATGACAAGAGAGTTTTGTACAAAAAGACACATACTGATAAAAACAGGATCCATTTAAGAGCCATAGCGTAATAATTTTTTTCAGACATCTCCTGCTCTGGCATACGTTCATGTATAAACACCATTCAATCGTTAAAATTCATGGTGGTTGGTGGTTTGCCATGTCCTCTTTTCTTTCTTTCTTTTTTTTTTTTGCCAGACAGACAGACAAACACATTTCTTTACAAAGGTAACGCATGAATAAATGCATATCCATAGTCAGCCTTAAAACTCTCAAGGATTCTTAAGAAAATAATTATAATGCAGTTGTAACTTATGCAAAAGCAGAAGAAATTCATCCAAGCTTGCTTTCTTCTTAAAAATAATTCTGTTTATTAGATAAGGAATAACATAATATGTTGATGCTGCCAAACAAACAATTCTGAAAAAACTGAAAGAAATAACCCTATTTTTTATTTTGTTATGATAAACCTAAACCCTTTTCGTACCGTTTGCTAATGATTAAGGCTGAGAACATCTGCTCCCCATTCAGCATCTATAAATATAAAGGACTTCAAGAACAGATTTTCATACAATGTGTCAGAAATTTACAAGGAATATAAATCTTAAGGAAGATTTTTGGAAGTGGTCTAATAATCCGAAATATGCAACTCTAAGCTTCCCATTTACCCAATATTGTTGTCCTAAATGTATTTATGTACATACTTCTATACCTTTTTTACCATTCATATTTAGTCAATAGCTCTTAATCGATAAGCACATGTCAAATGGAAAGTTTTTTTTCCCCAAATAGACCAATAGACGCTAAAGATCATATCTGGTGTTCATGATGGTGAACATGATTGTTGTTATTTTTATCTGGAAATTTCAGCCACATATATTTTTAAAAGTGTGACTGTTACTTCTTAGTATGCATTGAAGAACCAAGAGAGTTGCACCAAGGTTAGTGGAACTTGGTATTGATAGGAAAGAGAATAAAAGAAGCTGAAGGCTAAGTTATCACTTAATAGCCAACAGATAACTAGTGATGGTCTGATGAAGCTTTATAAAGCAGTGTTCAGTTTTTCAAAACAAAGGAAAATAGTACAGAGAGCGCCATCTAGTGGGCTCTGATAATAATGAGACTGCTTCATGAAGCTTGAACAGGCCATCATTACTATATAGTACTATGAATGACATTGTTATGCAGACAATTGCAAAGTTCGTTTGTTCAATGTGGGACCCATTTTTGACGGAATGACAGGAATCCCAGATCTAAACAAGCTCTGTACAAATGTGCGCCAAATGATGACTCACAAGTAACAGATGGACGTCAGTCGACTGCACTGATCTACTAAAAGGTAATATATCAATTTTAACTCTTATATGCAGGGCAAAAAGCTTAAAATATACAAAGTAGGTTTATACATTTGAATAAATTGTGATAGAGTTAAAATAACGAAATACATAGATATGTAAACACACTATCTACAAAAATAAAACAGGGACTTTTGGACGTTTGCCTTGCAGCGCTCTTTGTTGCTGTTTACTCTCCATCTTCTGGGGTTTATGGTTTTAATTTGAATACCGTAGGTATCACGTTTATTTCAGAAAACATATGTTACTAACTATCAAGCAGGATATTTCTCAGAACTGCCTGAAGTGAATTGATTGCTGCAGAGGAAAGGTGATAGAGTTTGTTTTTGTTGTCCACAGTTCTCTTAACGTGAAATAAAAAAGATCTTGATCTCCTTGGAGTGAGAACAGGCTTATACTGTATGTTCAGAGAAGCTGCATTGCAACATGACAGTGTTTCTTTACTGATGTAGTACATACTTTAACATTGGATGGTTCCATGTCCTTTTTTCTTTCTTTCAAAAGCCTGTGACTTACCATAAAAAAATATATTCGAGTCAATAGTCTAAGACGTGGCAATAAGTCTCAGTGGACATGTGTTATCTTGAACTAGGAGCCGAGCAAAGCCAAGTAACGATGGCGTGGCGCGGCTGACATAAAGACAGTTGGCATCACTCTCACATTCTTTAAGAAACACTCAATTTTCACGAGCATGAGAGAGAGCGACAGTCAGTTCAATCTCCCTGTAAGTAGTTTGGTTATGAAGCTTTCATCCTGAACATTTTAGTTTCATTACTCTGATTTATTTTTCTTTCTCTGTGTAACGTACAGCCAGAAACTAGTCTTGATTTAGGATTATATAGAAATTGCTTTATGGTTTATTAAATGTAAGTTGGTAATCTTTTTTTCAATTATTAGCATACCCTGATCTGGAAAAGTGCTATATAAATACAAATTACTTACATACTTACTTAGTTCAATAATTTAATTAAGAAATGTAGATCATTTGGATATATATTTGACTCTCTTTATTCTGTATATGTCAGACAAAAATCAAATAGGCTTGAACTTAAATCTGGTCCAGATGAACTTGTAAAACGGGTTGAATAAGCTTTATGAATTCACAAAGTCCTGCTGGTTTAATCTTCAGGCTGTTCTCCAAAACAACACTTCTAGAGCTGCATGTTTTTTTTCTCATGGCTCATTCACAAGTAAGAAAATAGCTGAAGATTTTGTTTTTCTGTTGATTATTTTGGTTATCTTACTTGATTCTTTTATCCTGTACTTCCACCACAGTCCTATGTTGTGTTTGCAACACTGGTAACAAAGGTTTCTGATTCTGAAGTCGTTTTTGTGTTTGTTAAATGAAGAATAATGAGAAACAACATATTATTTTTAATATTGTGGACAAGTAACATGGGAATAGGGGGTCAATCTGTCTTCAAAGCGCCTTATATGCCAGAGAGGACGAAGCGAGGGGGTCATAATTCACTGTCATTGACTTCTGTCACAGTTATTTTCCTTCCGTCTCTGTTCTCAACAGTCTGTCTCCTCTATAACCCCAGAGCTGCCACTGATCTGCTGAAGTCATTAGTGAGGAAGAGGAGAAGCTGAGAACAAACTTTGATTCAGATACTTCCGAGTAGTGAAACCAGTAGTGTAGCAACTGGTTTATTGATGTTTCGAGCAAACGTCCAACACTTTCTTCTCACATTCAGCCAAACAAACAATGAGCATGTGCGCTACATATTTAGGCCGGCAGAGCAATCTTGGATTTCAGTTCAATCCCTGGTGTTTGTCCTTGAGGCTGACAATGACTCGCTCTATGTCACAGGGTAAGGGTCTTCACCGACCCTTCACCTTTCCTTGGAAACAAACCTTGTGGTTTCCAAAAGAAAACATTCCACTGCACCACCATGTTTGCTGTCAGATTTCTGAGGTGTGCGTGGGTGGAGGGGAGAAATCACTTGTCAATGAAACTTTTGGGGTTAGAGGTGCTAAATCAGAATCCAGACTACACTAAAATATGAACACACAGCTGTCAGTTTAATTAGCGCGTCACTGAGAATAAAACACAGAACCAGAATAGAAAATGAAGCGTTTGGCCTCTAATGACTGCAAGTATTTAGAACATGTAATGTATCCTAAAATGTGTGCGTCTCTCTCATGCCTTTTTGTTTACATGTGTTTTATTGAATTAATACATTTCGTTGTGTACCATGTTTATTTTCATTATTAATTAATCTCATAAAATCCATACATTAAAATAAATATGTGAAATTATTAAATCAATTCATGAATGGTTTAAAACCCGTGCAAAAAGATAATATCATAGTGACCATTGATGTCAAGATAAATACAAAACAGAACCAAAGTGCAAACCAGAGTCAAAAATCTTTAAATGTTCAAAAAGCAAAGCATCCACCGAACAGGAAAATAAAACAAGAAACAAAGGAAACAACCTGGAAACAATAAAACATGCAGGTCAAAGCGCTTGCTAATAAAGAACAAACTAAAGCAGTCAGGCACAACAGGAATCATCGTTAGAAGGGAACGTAAAAAAACGACTACAAACCAATAAGTCTTTAATCTGGCACACAGGTCTGGAGTCAGTAAATATCTTCATTGGTGACGAGGTCCAGCATTGTGCGAGTAGTCAACTGGGATAAATAGGAAAGAAGCGAACAGGAAGTGAGGGAAAAATATAAAATCGAAACGAAAGTGAAAAGTTTGAGTTTCGTTATTGTCCTGTTTTATTCCATGAAAACGGCTGACATTTTAGTCTCGTTCTTGGCAAAGAAATTTGGATTTTTTTGGGGTGTTTTTGATATATATAATACAAGTGAACCAGTTACTATTATACCTGTGGTTCTACAAATGTGTTCAACGCTGAATAAGACAAAAAATAACTGGCCACCAAGCCTCTCTTCCACCATCAGTATTTCAGACTCAGTTGAGGCAGTTTGCTCGGCAGCCCACGACAGTGCACAACAGGACACAATCTTGAACCACAAGTCAATCAATCTTCTGAGCTATGTGGCCCTATTCCATCGTAGTTTCCGTTAACGAAAGCCACACTACTATTATGCCTGCACAATGAACAGTGTTCATTCGAACACATTCTGACAAAAGGCATTGTTTTAATTAATTACAAGTTTGTAAGTTGGTGCCAAGTTTGTGTTTGAACGCAACAGATTGAACTTCAAGTGTTTGTTTGTGCTCACCCGGACACGTTTGGTTGAAGAGACTGTGAGGAGTACAAAGGAGGAGAGGATCAGGATTAATGCAACTCTGGCATGTTTTATTAACTCCTCAGGCGAATAGTTTAGTATTAACTGCTGCACTTCTCTTTTTTCTCTCCATCCCTTTCACGGGAGCTTCACCATGTCTGAGGTAGCCAGCTGAGGCTTGTGGAGCATAATTGTTAGATTTGGAAGGAGTTCAGGTAATTGGCCTTTCATGAGAACTTTCCATTTCAAAGAGGAGATACATAAAAACATGTCGTTTCTAAACAAGGCAAGCGTAATTAAGAAGGATTTTCTTTGAAATATAACTGCCCAAGAAGCTGCTGAGCTAAGATTTAACAATGAAAGGAAGAAATCATGAATATGAATGACTGAAATAATCTGTCAGTGTGTGAGGAGCTCAAACGTTGAAGATCAGAGATGGAAAACATCTGCCATATAAAAGACTTTTGAACTCAATTCATTGTTTTATGCTTGAGTACGAGACGAAATATACACAAACGTTATAGATAACGTAAGTTAGAGTTTTATTACTAAACCAATTTTAATAATTAAAAATGTAAGCAAGGTTTCAAGATATTCAAAAATATTATATTTTCTGACATTTTGACATTCAACTGGATACCATTAAACACAAAATCTTTTGCAGGATTGTTCATGGCATGAGTGACCAAACTTAGAGTCAGTCATGGCGAAGTGGGGGTGCACCCACATCACAGGGATCTTTGTCAGGATTTCCAGAACCTGCTTCCTCCTGCCATCGCTGCTGTTGCTGACGGTAAATATGTTCCTGCAAAGAATGATTAGGACCTTCCTTTTTATTAAATTTATTTTGTGTAAATACATTGATCGTTGACCACTTCTATTGATAATCTGACTTTTTTTCATTTGGCCGTTAATTACAGCCCTAGTTGGTCACACATATACAGCCTTCTCACATGTAAGCAAACAAAATAATTTACTTTTCTTACTCCCCCTCTTCTCTTCATATTCCAAGATATATGATGATAGTCTTTAACGGCAAGTCGTCGGGTGCTGCAAACGGATCGTTTCTTCTTTTGATCATTTGATTGACGGCACATAAAGCTCTGACAACCTAAGCTCGCGATTTGTGTTTTATGTATTGCTTATAAGTGACGGATTGATGAGCTTTTTTGAACAAGCTGCAGAGATTGGCTCATAGAACTGACAATCATTTAATCTAAAGTATTTTAAACTATTTTTTTGTGCTGACAATGTTTAACAAGAGATCAGTTTTGTAATATATCCATTTGAAACTTAATGATTTCTTGCTGTTTTGCAAGACTTTTACATACTGTATACACATCCAAGCCTAGCAAGAACAGAATTAACTTCTAAATGTTTATTTGTATTTGTATCTTGTATTTTTATGCACTATTCACTAATAATCTCTGTAGTAGAGTTAATATAGTACCTATACCAGCTTATTGTAGTATGTTAACTAAGTAAAATTAGAATTACATTAAACATTTATTGTTCAAATTATGCAGGCTTTTTAAAATTGTAATTACCCAGAGAATTCTTAAAAATGAGTTCCTGCAACCTACAGTATGTTGTATCTAAACTTAGCTTTATGAAGCAGGGTCAGTGTCATCAGTTTAAAACTTATGTGATGTTTCATTAGAACGGTTGTTCAAAACAAAGGAAAATACTGCACAGTCCGCCATCTAGTGGACTCTGAAAATAATGATATTGCTTCATGAAGCTTCACTAGACCATCACTAATCTAAACTCTCTAATAATAAATTCTTTGATTTTTTTTTAATTCAGACTAAGAATATTTGTATATAAATATATTCAAAATAAATAGGTTTACATATTTTTGACTTTAGTTTTGAAGAAACTCACAACACGAACACAATGAAGATATTAAAGCCTCAACAAGAATTTAAAACCTAAATCCAATTTTTCTCATTATCTGTTAGTATATATATGTAATATGTAATGTTTTTAATATTTAAACTTTCATGATGTTGCCCCTGTTTTGGTGATTCAAGTTGCTACAGCCTTTGTGTCAGTATTTTTTCTGATGAAAAAACCCAGACAGTGTACAGTATATGTTTATGTTATAACTAAAAGTTAAATATCAAGAGTGAATCATTCTGTCTAATGTAAAGAGAAACTGTTGTCAAGTCCAAAGATATTAGCCTGAAGAAGTAGGACTTAAAAAAAATGTCAGAGCACCAGGTGTTTTATTTAAGATTCAACCTGCTGATTTATTTCCACAAAAGTCAGAGCCCTCACATGTCTGGACTAAGTCTATAGTTGTTTCTTATCGTATTTCATCTGAAGGTTCTACGGCACCTGTTTTAACTGATAGCTTATTTATCCCTTTAAATGTAGACCGCAAAGTCTTAGCCCCCTTTACTTCTTACTCTCTCTGTAGATTGCATCAGTCCATGATGCTTCGCCATGCCCGAGGAGCTGCAGCTGCCCTGCAGTTAAAGAGGTCCACTGTACCTTCCGACACCTCACAGTTGTACCGAAAACCTTCCCTAAAGACACAGAAAGGCTCAACTTGGGGTAAGACTAAGGTTTGAAATTTGAATTTAGGATAGAAAAAAAACATGCACTTATTGTAGAATTTACCTTCATGAAGTAGGGAAAGTAAAAAAAAAAAATAATAATAATAAATAATTAAATAACAGCCTTTTGTGATTGTCTCCAAGATGGGTAGAAAACCACTTCAACTGTTAGATAAATTATTGTTTAAAAAAAAAGTTAGGGATAGTTTTTATAATAACATTGAAATCTCAAGTAATTTTAATATATTGACTTGGTCAACTATCCTCTTCCCAATTGATGAAATTAAAAAAAATATAAACACTACCGTTCAAAAATTTGGGGTCACCCATAAAATTTAGTTTTTTTCATTAAAACACACTTTTATTGATTTATTTGATTGATTATTGATCAAATAAGTTGCAAAAGAATAGAAAACATGGGCAAGACTTTGACAAGATTAGAATGATTTTAAACTTTGCTTTCGTCAAAGAAAGCTCCCTTTGCAGCAATTACAGCATCTTAAACCTTTGGCATTCTAGCTGTTTATTTGTTGAGGTAATGTAAAGAAATTTCCTGAAGCACTTTCTACAAGTTGGATTGACTTGATGGGCACTTCTGGCGTACCATACGTTCAAGCTTCTCCCACAACAATGGGGTTCTGTTACTGTTAAGATCTGGTTACTGCGATGGCCCATCCATACAGACAGAATACCAGCTGCTTCTTCTCTGAATAGCTCTTGCATAATTTGAAGGTTGCTTTGGGTCATTGTCCTGTGTGATTAAACTGGTTCCAAACAATTGATGTCCACAGGATATGGCATGGCATTGCAAAAATGGAGTGACAGCCTTCCTTGTTCAAAGTACCCTTTACTTTGTACAAATCTCCCACTTTACCAGCACCAAAGCATCCACAGCAACATCACATGACCTCCACCATGCTTGACAGATGATGTCAGGCACTTTTCTGGCATCTTTTTACTTGGTCTGCATCTTCCAGTTGGCTGAAAATTAGCTAAGTTCCTCTAGGCTATAAGCATTGAAATGTTTTCAGTAATCAGGTCTTTCTTTTTATATTCATAAAACTGTTTGCACACTAGAAGTATTGCTGTCTTACTAATTTAATACGTCGGGTCAAGCTAATTACCTCCGGATGTTGGGTGACCTAAGGATTTCCACTTTAAAAAAAGAAAGAAAAAAGGTTAATGACAGCTGTTGCTGTTTTTAATCAATATAATTTAAAACATCCAGTATTTTAAACAAAAACAGCTGTTTTGGACAGCAAATGGCAGTAAAGTTATGGAATTTGCTTTGACAGCACACTGTAGTTAAAGGTGGTTGGTACAGTTTGCAACCAAAGAAAGTTAAAAAAAACTTTTATAACATATTATTCTTGTTATATTAATACAAATGACTTACTTACTTATAGTATATGATTCTTAGCTTTTGAGCTGACCTGATGAAAGTATGCTTCAAGGCCACATGCAGCCCTTATAAACAATTTAAACAATTTCCCGAAGGAGACCTCCTGAGGGATCAATAAAGTTTTACCTTACCTTACCTTACATTATAAAGTCAGAGAGGAACCTATACAACTATCAAATGCTCTCTTCCATTACATTTTGTCCTTATCCCTTATTCTGCAGAATTACACCAATATCTTTAATATGTTTAACTTTTGGAAAAAACACATGAAAAGATGGTATTGTGATATATTTATATACTCTTTTTTAGAACAGACGAGAAAAAAAATGCAATAGGTTTTTTATCTAATCTTGTCATGGAGAAAAACATGTTTGTCATGTTTTGTCACTAGTCATTGTTTCATTACGAAACAAACATACAAAGCCCACACTGGCTGTATTTAAGTGTTCAACCCTTCATTGTTTAGCTGTTTTTTTCTCTTTGGTTATGATGGAGATGTAGTCATGCAGCAAAGAATTGTTGAGAATCATATTTACATCAGAGGAAATATTTGGTATAAGATCAAGGGGCTCAAATATTTCAGAAGATTTAAACAATAGACCACCCATGTTTAAATTTGTCAAATGCCAAGACTGTGGAATATGTTAACAGCCCTGGTTGTTTACTCTCCACAGTCTGGCCTGGATTTGTTTAGGATCAATGTTGCTTGAATTCAAAAGTAGAACACAAAATGCTAATCCAGTATCTAGCAAATAGCCAAAGTTGTAATACATAGTCAACCATTAAGCAGAGCAATATTTCCTTCACCTTCATTTGGATTTTTGGGGTTCCTGATTTTAAAACTGACCATCTGTCATATCCACAACTTTTCATTTCTGGCAAAATGGCACACATTCTCCAAAAGTTCTGTTTATTTTCTCTCTTCAACAGTTACAACAGCCTGACAGAGGTGGAGGGGTCAGAATTCAGGGCACTACGGCAACTGGAAATGCTCATGTTGCACGGCAATGACATTAACACACTTCAGACCGGGGCCTTTTACAGCTTGACATCATTGCAGGTACCAGTGCGTCTATTGCTCTTTACTTGTTTATGTAGCTTTAGATTACACAGTGCAATGCTTTTAGATCTGCAGGAAGGTTTACTCAAATATACACTTTTAGTTTTTATTTGTTACTTTTTCTTTGTATATCTTTCGCTCAGCCAAAAGTTCCTCCGAGAATCTGCATACACCTTCGAAACATATGTAGCTGATGTTGAATAATTTAAATATTCTGTATTTAAAAACTTTGTGATGGTTAAATAATTACTAGGTTTTTCTGCATATATTCAGTTTTGTCTTGAAGTGACTCTATTAGTATGTTTTCCCGTGATACATTGGGACAGATAGATATAGGAGCACTGAATACATTGCCCATTGTAGCTCACACAATCTCAGCCATGGCTAATTTTAGCACATTTCCAATGTAGATGCAAGCAGTAATGCAAAAGAAAACTTGAATCTTGAGGACATTCATTGAAATAATTCAAAGAGGACGTTTTATACATAACCATGTTTTGAGATATTTAAAGCGCTAGTGAGATTAAAGCAGAGATGCCCATTCTTACCTTTTTCTTCACCACACCGCTTGGTTGAGCAGTCCTGTGATTGGTCAAAGTTTTTTTAACTCTATACTCTATACCACATGACATCAGAGAACATTGGTGTGCTTGATTTTGTCTCACTGTGAAAAACTTTATCATTTCATCAGTCATCGAGTCATTTACTTGTGCTTCATTATATATCTGGGAGTTACTTCACTTCCCTGATGCTGTTTGGAGACATTAAAAGGGGACAACCATATGTTTTAGGGTAAATCCCACTGACCAAGCTGGTGATTAATCAAAAATATTAACACCTTGATAACATTTTCAAAGTAAATGAACCATTTCCCCTGAGATCACTTAAGAATAATATGGATTTATTGCCATAAAACACTAGCCTAATGCACATTAGCAGGACAGTGAACTGATTATATACATGATTTAGCATCCCGTGGTCACATGTTGGTAACCATTGCTCTCAATGTTTCTTTAAGGTTTATTTTGATTTTTTGTTATGGGAAAAAAACGCTTTAAGTCTGCATTGAACTAACTCTTCCTATTTATTGAGGCAACATAAAACTTATACTAATGGATTAATTAATATTTAATAACACAACAGTAGGAGTGATTAGAGATAATACTGCCAACTTATGCTTCTGCTTTACATAATTGAAAGAAATGTATAGATGATTTCATTACATTTTATAACCCTGAAATGAGAAACACAATAAAGATAGCGAACGAAAATACAGTGTACCAAGCAAATGATGACATGTATTAGAAAGTATTTGATTGTCTTCTCTGGAGGGGAAACATTTTCAGACCAGTTTATACAAGCATGGTTGAATAAATATGAACCAAGTCTTAGATAGATAGAAAGAGCAATGTTTACATTAAACAGTTTGAACAAGTTGTGATGTTGCCAACAAGCTCCAGGCAGTTTCACTGGTAATGATTCAAAATGTTTCTGTTTGGCAATATGTGGGTCTAAATTTTGATCTGTATAACATCAATATTGTAGATCAGGGGTCCCCAACAATTATTGCACCACTGACTGGTCTAATGTAAGCATTATTTTCTCATACTGGCCTTTAGAGAAAAACAAAAACCAAATGGTAAGTGCATGAAAAGTAGATATCCCTATAACAATATATCAGCAGGACTGGTTTCTCTGTGACAAGGTGGCTCATTATAGTATTTTTGCTCTTTTATTACTTTTTTTTTTTAAATTAAACTTGACCCAAATATCTCGACAGTTCACATGTAATAGAAAACATTTAATTCTGTTTCTGATTAGGCATCATTATGCCAAATCATAAATTAGTTCTGAATCTTGAATCTTATTTTCCTGTGGCTTTATTGTAGGCTTGATCAATCGTGAGGTTCCTAGAAATTAAAAAAAACAATATACATACTGTATATATATATATAATTAATTTCTATTCCAAATTACCAGATACATTTCATTTAGCAAATTGATCAAAGCCATATGTTGTAAAGTTTTTTTGATTGATCATACTTTGTCTTTTTCTTAGATCTTAAAATTAAGTTACAACAAGCTGACCTCAGTGAGCATTGGACTGTTTGAGGGTCTTGTTGGGCTAGTCCGCCTCCACCTCGACCACAACCTCATTACCTTCATAGAACCATACAGTTTCTCTGGCTTGCCATCTTTAAAACTCCTGCAACTGGAGGGGAACCTTCTGAAAGAGATCCACCCGCATACTTTCATCACTGTTTCACTGCTTGGAAGTTTCTGGACTTCTGGACTCAAGTAAGTCATATAAAGAAAGATCATTTAGAAAAAAATAAGGATAGATGTATGATCATCAGCATTTCAGAGATTCATTAGTCTTCTGTTTATTCATTCCAGGCATTTGCACCTTTCAGACAACATGTTGGAATTTCTCCCTGCTCCAGCTCTGAAGACAGCTCCAAGACTTGAAGTCCTGTCTCTCCATGGGAATCCCTGGTCCTGTGATTGTCAGCTCAGATGGCTTCTAGAATGGGGCTCCACCCATGAAGGTGATTCATTCAGATTGGTTGACTTAGTTGGCAGTTCAATTTATCGCTGTGTGTCATATCTGCCATAGGAGTAAGAGCCATTTAAGTGTCTTCAAGTCTGGAATATTCAAATGGTAAATTGATCATTTAACAAGCATTATGTAAAAAACATAGTTTCTGGCTCCCACCAGTGACACAATTGTGTAACTGCAATGTTGTGCAAAACAAGATAAAGTTTCAGTTTTTTATCTTCCTTGTTAAGTCTCTCCGTTACTCTTATGTAAACACTATGTAAAGCAGTTTTGGTTGTCCCATGGACACTCACTGCTAAGTTAACTTATCAAAATATATAAACACAAAAATACAGATTCAACCCTATAATCCAATAAAAAATGATAACAATAAAAAACAAAGCAATGTAAAGGAAAATAATTCCATGTCAAATAGTTGATTTTGTTCGTCCACTTCTACTGACCATTCTCTCTACCTTTCCTCTCTCACAGGGGTGGTTAAGTGTAAAAAAGAGAGGGACTCTGGATCCATTGAGAACTGCCCACAGTGCCTTTCCCCTCAATCTTTAAACGGAACCCCTTTGCTTGAGTTATCTTCAGACAAGGTTTCATGTGACAGGCCAGTTTTAAAGTCAAACCTCAAAGAGGGGGACAATCCAATCTGGAAAGACTTTGGTGGAGAACCGGACCAACCATATACCAGAGATTTTGAAAAGCCATTAGGCCACCTCACATTTGTGTTGTCCGACAGCCACGCAAACAATGCTCATGTGGAATGTGATGTGCGAATTCCAGGAGACAGTTCCCCCATGACTTGGAATGTAAAGCCAAATTTGCATGGAGAGATTAGTGTCAATGTTTCACTTGCAACTGCTCTGGAGTGTGACATTGATCGTGAGATTTTACAGAATCTATGGCAATTGGTTGCTTACTACTATGAAAGTCCAGCCATTTTGGAGCGGGGACAGCAGAAAGGAAATAACAGCAGAGTAATGTATCAATATGCCCAAGTTGTAAATGAAAACTCTCCTTATTTCACTGATTTAAAGGGCTATTTGTCAGCTGAGCCCTCTTGGCTTCTCCAACACAGAGTCACTCTTAGGCTGAATAGAAAGGAAACAACCACCAAAAAACTGGTGATGGACTACTCTACAACAATCACCAAGGATATAAACATTCACAGAAACGAAGAGGACAATGACATCTCTTCTTCATGGGCTTTAATACGGCGAGGAACACCAGGGCGAGTTCAGACTGTTCTTGAGGGTTCAAAAGCTCAACTGGAATGTAGCATGTTTGCGTCTGATGCACAACTACAAGTGGAGTGGATGCTTCCGGATTTTTCCATGATTGAAACAGGATCAGATAAACTGGAAATTTCCCAATCAGGAAGTCTTGTGATCAAAAATGCTTCAAGGTCTGACTCAGGCCTCTACCACTGCATTATCAAAACTAAAGCTGGGGTGGATTTGATGGCAATGAGACTCACAGTTAAAGAACGTGCGCTGAGTCCCACAGCATTTAACGGTCAAAAAGTTGCAATTGCTAAAGGGGATACATTGACTCTCCATTGTCAAGTAACTTCAGTGAATCCAAGCCACATGTTGTGGTATCTGCCCAAAAACCGCGTTCTCTTACCTACTCAACAGACTAGAAAAGCAGAGGTCATGGAAAATGGAACTTTATTAGTAAAGAGATTTACACTAGAGGATGCAGGGGAATACAGCTGTTTGGCATCTAATCTTCATGGAGTAGACATGCTGTCCCATATAGTGGAAATAAGAGATGAGAAAAAAGTGTCACGCAAATCCAAAATAAAGACAGAGAAAGAGGCCTGGTTGGGTCCTCTTGACTCTGAGGGTTCTGGAGCAGAATACCAAGAAATTCCACTTCTTTATGGAACACCTCTTCCTAAAAGAGCACAACATCAAAACCACACTAACCACACCCCAAAAAGGATAGATCTGAAAGACGATAAGAAAAAAATTAACAAATATGTTAAAGACCTGGATCCCAATCACTGGGAACATATTTTAGCTGAGAACAATAAGCCGAATATCTTAACTGCTGAGGAAGATCCGATGCCAGATATATCAAATGTCCTGGAAAGTTCTCCTCAATTATCTAGTACAATATCTACTTTCACTTCTAATAGAGGAAGTGTAGTGGTGAAAACTACTGCTCCTAACTTGACAGCTAAGCCAAATTCTTACCCGATAAACACTGCAACTCATGTGGAAACAGCCCTAGCAGAGGAGAGATCAAATGAATATGACAAGGCTGGAAGTGTGAGGAGTCTTTCAAATACTCAGACTGAACCAGTAAGAAGGCCAGATCAGATTTCAGCCACTGTTTCCTCTTCGCAATTTACAATGACAAGACCAAGTGAAAAACCTAGAATTAAACAAAGAGTAGATGGTAGAAGACGTTTTGTCCCAGGATCATCCAACAGAAGAAGACCCCCTTATAGACATAGAAAGCCACCATTACAAAGGGTCCACCCACATCAAAACGGTTTAAGACATTCAGCAAACAAGCTAACAACCAGACCACCAAAAACCACAACACCCCCGACGACTCAGCCACCAACCACGACCACTACTACCACTACTACCACTACCACCACAACAGTCCTCCCAGTCACTGAAACAACTCACTATTCAACCAAAGACGATGATTATTATGAGGAATCTGATTACGGTGACATTGATCATGAAACCAAAGAATCGTATAGTGAAAAATTAAAAGTTCCCAATTACACTACTCTTACCTTTCTGCCCCCATCAGGAGAAATTATTCCACATGTAGATCCAGGCCAGTTAGATCCATTGAACAGAAAAACAGACATTTTCCTACACATTACACCAACCAAACCAACATTGACAGAAAAGAGCAACTCCACACCTAAAACATTCATCAAAGAGGGCTTAGAGAGGAGGAGGCCAGCTACAGAAAGCGGACACGACCAAAAGAACAAAGCATCTGCAGGTAAGCAAGGGGAAGAACATTCAAAAAATGATCGGGTTTTAAACAAATCACACAATCCCAATTCCCCAAATGTAAACAAAGGTCCATCAACAGAGCGCCAAACACCAGTAAAATTTCCTGTGGGGAAAAAAGCAACCACTTCTGAATCTGCTGACTCCAAACTAACAGAAGACACCACACCTATTAAGAATCAAGTTAAGACACCAGAAACTCATCAGGTCCCTGTGATGGAGCCACTACATCCTTGGCTTCACCAGCATAACCAGCGCCCAGGGCAACCGACTCGTCTTCCTCCTAGAACACATCTAAATAAAAACAATGGGAGACAAGCACATTCTACTCTGCATCCCCTCCTTCCTCGCATCCCACCAACGTCGCAATGGCCCTTAAACCGCCATCATCACCATCAGCATAATCCCCACATCCGTCACCCTTACTGGTCCCACATAGTGCCCACATATAAACCCCGCTATTTTTCCCATCCTTGGGCTCACAGCCCAGTAGTCACCAACAGACCTGAGATCATAGCAGAGACAGTAAAGCCCACAAAGCCTGGCTCAACAGAAAATCGTCTGTATACCCCCTCTTTATCCCAACATCATGTTCATGGGGAGTCTACAAGCCAAACCAGAGATCACCTTCTTTTTTCAAGGCTAAGGAACAGATACCGACAGGTGAGGTTTTTTTATTGATGCAAATTTCTTATAGTATTTATTATTATTTCATTATTTTTGTTGAAAAACATTCAAGCCATTAGTGTAAACTTTGTAATCCAATAGGGAAAATTATTGTATATAAAAACAAATCTATTAGAAAAATGTATTAAGAAAAAGTTAAAGTACATTAAGGCACAATGTACTTGAACAATCCCAAGTAGAAGAGCTTGGTTAAGTTATTGGTAAATTTATCAGAGAAAAGAAAGATAGAATTAATAGAATAGTTTGGCCTCAAACCTTTCTTATCAACTATAGGGCCACAAACATCTCTACACTCTCAACCTGGGCACTGACACACTAAAGAATTATGTAACTGTTTAATGACATTTTGAGTTAACCATGTTTATGCTGTTATGATGATGATCTTGTGTGTATAAATGTATAAAATAACAAAAGACTCATATTGTTATCCTTTGGATTTTTTGACAGGCCCAGATTGAAAGGATATCACAATTGGGCCGTATAGTGACACCCAAAAACAACTTAACATTCATCAATCCTAAACCTAAACCAGAGGCCTCCTATCATGCCTTTCCCACAAGACCACCTGCAAGCACACCCTCACACATTAGACCTTTACACCCAGTGAAATCCTCCTCAACCTACTACAGGGTCAAAACAACCCCACAGCCTTATTATCGTCCAACACAAACCCCACGCTATGGAAGTCACTGGCCTGTTGGTGGTAAGTCTTCTTTTGGTTAAGTTAACTATTCACTAACCCTTTTCATCATTTGTAATCATTCTTTCAGCTGGAAGAATAATTTCCCGCCGTCCAACGGCTGTGCCACCATACCAGTGGGTGTTGGGTTCTGGAGGTAAAGGTGTGAAGCCTCAGATTATCACGGTTACCGCTGCCAGTGTGTCAGTACTGGCAGAGGGGGATGTTATACTAGACTGCAAATCCTCTGGGGATCCAGAACCCACCATTGCATGGACTAAGGTATCCACAGGTTAGTTTTTTTTTTTAAAGATGTAAACTTAACTTAGGTCTTATGATCTCTGTATTTTTGTGTGAATAATTCAGTTTTATTTTCAACCTTCTGTTGTTTGTGTTCTTAGGTGCCACCATACCTGCCAATTCTAAGCATGGTGGGCGATTCAAAGTACTAAAGAACGGAACATTTGTAATCAAAACTGTCCAACTCCAGGACCGAGGTCAATACCTCTGCACAGCTCTGAACCGCTTTGGATCAGACCGCATGGTGATTACACTAGCTGTCCAGACAGAGGCCCCAAAGATTCAGACCCCTAAATCAAATAATGTGGCCATCTACCTCGGAAAAGGAGTGACCCTTGATTGCTTGGCCTCTGGAAAACCTTCAGCAGCAATATCTTGGATTCTGCCAGACCGAACATTTGTCCGTGAGTTTGGGACAGTTCACACTCAGCTGTCACCAATGACTTTGCTCGAAAATGGAACACTACATATCCGTTCTGCTAATTTGTCCAGTAAAGGGGACTATAAATGTATTGCAAGCAATGCGGCAGGTGCGGACACAGTGACTTATCAACTCCATGTAGCAGCTTTGCCACCAAGTATCAGTGAAGATCCACAGGACACAGTCCTTGTATCAGCAGGCAAGAGTGTGTATATCAACTGCTCTGTGAAAGGCGAGCCAGCTCCACTGTTAAAATGGACTCTGCCAACTGGGGCCCAAGTGAAGCCATCTCAGTTTTTGGGACGAAATCTCTTTGTCTACACTAATGGAACCCTGTATCTGAAGAATGTGTCCCCAGCAGATGCAGGAAGGTATGAACTGTTCACTGTATAAGATAAAAGGCAGGTAGTATCTGTGATGGGTGACCCCTCCCATTTAATTCAGACTGTTGCTGCTAGAATGTGAAAATGTTTTGACCAGTAGTAAATATGTTTCAAGTGACTTCTGCAGTCACCCTTAAGCTGGCACTCGATTGAACAGTGTCTTTTTGCATTTTCACATAGAGTCCACTTTTTTATTTAACCTAACTTTATGCACATTTCTAAACTTGACTTTTGTAGTCACTTCAACTGTCTTCTTCTCTGCTTTTTGTCTTTGTGTCAGAGCAATATCATCTTCAAACTAACATCATGGTAGGTCCCACTACTGTCCTATTCATCTTTCATTTCAGTCTTAACATGTCCAGTAATTCAGATGGTGGATCAAAAATACAAAATATCTCTCTCTACCATGCAGGTATCATGACTTTCTTCAACTGAGCTTTATTCTCCATCCACCTCCTCATCGCGGTCTATCCATACCCATTGCAAACAATCAGTCATGGTTCACCATTCCCATATAAATTTCATTTCAATGATTTTAAATTAAATGTTTGATCTATGAAGTAATCTAAGGTAATAATGAAATAATTAAAGAATTTTAATTAATATTAATATATCTAATCCCTAAAATGGAAACAAACAAAAAAAATACAGTAATAGGCGAGACTGTTCTTGTCTGACACGAATATTAACTTCACTGGTCTTGACTTCTATATAGGCACATCCATATAATTCACAGTATAGATGGTACTTGAACACATTTTTAAGCATATCTCTGAAAACAAGTAATACAGCTGAAATTGTTCTCTTTTTTGTTTCCTGTTTATCACAGTTATGAGTGTATAGCGACCAACACTGTGGGCATTGCAAAGAGAACTATTCAACTGAGACTCCAAACTGAAACTCCAGCACTAGCTCGTCATCCTCCTGAAACTCTCACTATTCTACCGACGCATCGTCGTACTGGAGCATCCAGTCTGCACTCAGTCACCGCTATGCATGGTTCTGCAGTCTACCTCCACTGTTCAGAGTCTTCAGGGAGAAACGTCTGGCAATTGCCCTCTAAGGCCATCATGGATCATCGTCACAGGTCATTCTAGTACCTAAAAATGAAACCACCAATGGATATTTGAAAGAACAACATGACTTTCCTCTTTTCTACTTTCAGTGCAGGGAGCCCAATTAAAGTTTTTCGTAATGGCACTCTGAGAATACTTCAGCTCACAGAGAAGGACGGGGGATCTTATGTGTGCATTTCTCGGAGACCAAACGGGGAAAATATGGAGCTGTTCCAGGTGAGAAGAGGAGCATTGAATATACATGGGTATTAGAGACACTGTTTGATTTGATATTTCCCTTTAAAGGTACAGGTCTTGATGACGCCACCCAGAATTGAACATGTGAGGACTGCACAGACTAAGGTCACTTACGGAGAAAACTTCCAGGTAGATGACAGGAATTTGTATACCTAAAGCAGCAATACATAAGATTATTACTTACTTACTAACTTACTTACTTTAGCGGCACCAAGTAGCATTGCTAGGCTATTGATTGACATAGACAAACTGTTGACACACTGACTAGTTGTTTAGTTGAGGTTGCGTTGGCTGATATGCGCTCACTTCTCAACCACAGCCATTTCTATGCAAATGTATGATAATTGATATAATTTTGGGATTTCTTAAATATTGGTTTATACCTGTTTTTTTGTGTCCAAGAAATTCTCCCAGCAGCACAAGGTCGTCTCAGTGGTAATCTGTGGCATGTCTCTGTCGTCTCCTGACACTTGTTTGGATTTCAGATACACATCCCTTGACCCAGGGGTGGGCAAACTTGGTCCTCAAGGACCGCAGTGGGTGCAGATTTTTGTTCCAACAGATCGAGCATGTACATTTTAACCAATGAGGTTTCAGCTAAAAGAAGCAACACCAGACTGACAATCAACTTATTACACTTCTAAGACACCTGATTGGTCAAAATGTGTCTTCTAGATTGGTTGGAACAAAAACCTGCACCCACTGCGGCCCTTGAGGACCAAGTTTGCCCACCCTTGACCCATAGCCAATAATGGTGCCACATTCCCTTAGAAAAATTCCCTTCGACATGGAGAGCCGGGGCGATTCTGATTGCCCCACGGGACGGCAAATCTTAGGGGGTCACATGATCTAAGTAGGAAAAAATTATAATGATAATAATTATTTCATCAAATACCATTGTGTTCATAGTAAATCAACCTATCCGTATTTAATTATCCCTTACCAGGTTTACATCTTAAGTTTTAGGTGTAAAATTGTCGGAAATATTACTAATATTAAATCTAATTATGAAAGTATCTTAACATTACACTTGCAGTGCCAAAGCCTGCTACAAAGTATCAGGTATCAGGTTGCCATGGGAACAGCTTGAACAGCTTGACTAAAAGAAAGTAACCATATAATTAAAAGTACTAATAGCACATTTTATATTTCTATATCTAATAAGAAATACAAGTATAATAATATCTTAATATAACAGTAGCTACGCAGTTCCATTTGCCAGTGTAGCAAAGTGTACCAGAGTCCGCTGGAGTCTGCGAGAGATTGCCAGATTCTTTCAGGCAGTGACGAGAGCCCATAGCTGGCGCACCGACCACATACTGACCAGGCTGACCAAGCAGCATGAGACATCAGAGACAGGCCACAGATTGCCACTGATGGCCACATATTGCCACTGTGGTGCCACTACCTGCCACTGCCATTGGGAGGACATTGCTGTCTCTCAAATCCTTAGTACTTAACACAAGTGATGGTCTGATGAAGCTCTATTCATTATTTTCATTATTTTCAGAGTCCACTAGATGGTGGTCTGTGCACTATTTTCCTTTGATAGAGAAACTTTTCTAATGAAACATCACATCATTTTTAAACTCATGGTGCCATCTACTGACCTCTAAACAACATGACACTGCTTCATGAAGTTTCATCAACCCATCACCACATAAAACATGAGGCCACAGCTCTCGCAAAGATTCTTTCTATTTACCTCATCATATATAGAGTAGGATGTTTTATATCAAAGAGTGAATAAAATAGATTCTTGGAGTGTATGTAAGTATGTTGAAAAGCAGGTTTGCTCCTGCCTCCTGTTATTTTAATTTCAGGTGGACTGTGTGGCTACGGGTCTCCCAGACCCCGAGGTCTCTTGGAGCCTACCAGATGGGACCTTTATCAACAATGCTCTTCAGTCAGATGACAGCGGCCTTCGCAATCGTCGCTATGTCATTTTTGGCAATGGAACACTATTTCTGCAGGACATTGGTAAAGGTGATGAGGGTGACTATACATGTCATGCCAAGAACAAAGTTGGAATAGACGAGAGGAAAGTGAGTGTCAAGATTGAACCAAACCGTCCGAAAATAAGATTGAAATCAGACTCCCTCATCAAAGTGAAGTTGGGTGAAGTTGCTATGCTCACTTGTCAAGCTACAGGTGAACCACTTCCAAAAATCACATGGATTTCTCCCAAGAATAATGTTATCCAAATTAATTCTGATTCATTTTGGGTAATGGAAGATGGAACACTCATGATTAAGAATGTAAAAGTAGCAGATGAGGGGAAATATACATGTGTGGCACGAAACTCTGCTGGTGATGACGTTAAATACATAAAGCTGGAGGTTGGTTCTCAGGAGCCTGTGATTAAAGGTATCAGTGGGAAAAGTACCTCGAAGGTTCTGGTAATATCCTACCAAAGCACACTTTTGGACTGCAAAGCGGAAGGTAAACCTGAACCAAGAGTCTGGTGGGTAACTCCTCATGGCCATTCTCTCCCAACACCTTACCTTGGTGGTCGCTTCCAAGTCCACCAAAATAAAAGCTTGGAGTTGAGGGGGGTAAGGAAAGCAGATGAGGGCAAGTATATCTGTATGGCAAAAAACAGCCTTGGTGACGCATCACTTTTAGTAGAGTTGGAGGTGGCATCTCATGGTGAGAAACCAAGTTTTACTGTTCCTAACATTGAAATAATCCCAATCAAGCAAGATGGCTTGGAAATTATCCTGGATTGCATTGCACGAGGGAAGCCAGATCCAGACTTTGCTTGGGTGTTGCCTAATGGGACCATGCTACTTCCTGGAGCAAAGCTTCAACGTTTCAGTCACCTTCGGGGCAATGGCTCTTTGAAGATAAATCAACCAGAATTCAACGACAAAGGAGTATATCGTTGTCTCGCAAAAAATGTGGCGGGCCAGGCAGAAAAACGTTACTCCTTGGAGGCAGGCAGGAAACCAGTGATCCGTGGATCTTCAGGTAATTTGTATCAATCAGTTTTGGTTAACATGGTGCTGCTGGTATTACATTTTCAGCTGTTGAAGATGTTGTTCTGTTGCAGGTCTGATAAAGATTTCCTATGGCCAAAACCTCAACCTACATTGCAGTGCAGATGGCTGGCCAAAGCCATCGATCAAATGGACTTTACCAAATGGCCTTCTTTTAGACAAACCTCAAACTATTGGTCGAGCATCATATCTTGCAAATGGGACTCTACAGCTCAGACAGGTTGCCTTGTTTGACAAAGGAACTTACATGTGTAATGCATTCAATTCTTTTGGATTATCAAAGATGCCATATTCTGTTATGGTCACTGTTTTTCCACCACGGATCACCAGTGTAATGGCTCCTATCACAAGGGTCCACCGTGGCTCACCAGTGATCTTAACCTGTCTTGCAACTGGTACTCCTAGGCCAGATATTTCATGGACTTTACCTGGGCGAACTACACTGGTCCCTCACAATCGCTTCACTGTGCAGGGTGGGATTCACATGACAGAGCAGGGAAGCCTCGTTCTGCAAAACCCAGTGCTTACGAACTCTGGCATTTACAAATGCAATGCTAAAAACGCCCTGGGAACAGATTTTAAATCTACCTACTTGCAAGTTGTCTGACTTAAATGATTGTCTTTATTTATATGTAAACTATACACGTTGAAGAGTGGGTAAAGCCCATCAATTTAAGGGTTCTTGAAGAAAACTTCCAAACTAATAAAGAATATTTCTCTCTGTCGTGATCTCATTTAACAAAGCTGTATGACACATAATCATATCATTAGGCTTTATCCATGGGCACAGTCTAGTAAACATTAAATATGTTACATCCTCTAACCTTAATCTCTCTGTTTATTCATTTCCCTTCTTATTACCTGGTGCTTGTGAAAATCCCAGCTGGAATGGGGGAGTATCAGGCTATCCCTCGTCATGAAAATGGTTAACTTACCCCTGAAATTGTAGTAATGAGCAGCTTCGTTGTTGACTTTGTGCTATTGAGCTCTATTTTAAATAAATAAAATATTATTCTTGTACATTTAAGTATTATCTTTTCCTTCTCAATTCTCATCAGAATTTAAGTCACATTAACTTCTGTCCTCCTTTGTCCAAACGCTGAATCTCAATGGTTGGCCTGTTCTTATTCCTTTATCTGTAACTTCTATTTCTAATGGTCTTTGTCCAACATTTTCCATGTCACTGCTCATGACATGTTGAATCCACCTGGCAACTCCAAAGTCATTTTGAGTTGTGTTCTTCTGAATAGTGATGGAAAAGTCTGTTCACTTTTTTGGCTCAATTAATTAACCCTATTTGTTTGAAATAATTGTTGTTCTTTAGTTTAGCCACTTGGTGGAGACAACTTACATTGTTATGTTGTATACGGTTTAAAGAAAAAAAAAAAAAAAATTTAAATAAACTTAATTTCTGCTTTGACTTGGACTAAGATCCAAAAAGAGCTGCAAGATTTGGTCCCAGGGCCAGGACCCAGTTAGTCAAAGGTGACCTAATTTTAATCTGGAGCAACACTAGGTATGTGTATGGTAAAACAGGATTATTCTGATCTACAAACTAAAAATTGGTCAAATAATGACTTTATCTCTTTATCTTCTTTGTATGTACTTTTATTTATATTTTGCACTTCATTTTTTCAACCATTGCACTGATGAAGTAGTTAAGTAGAGTTTGGCAACCAATAAAGCCTTTCAGTACAGTAAAGTAAAAACAAAAAAGATGTGATAAAGTGCGATAAAAAACTAAAATGATTTATTCAATATTCTGTCCTATATCATTGTTGAAAGATTTTGTCCCTCATCCTGACAGAATGCCTGAGGTTGGTCTGGTTCCTCAACAGTCTCTGGTACATCATAAACATCATCACAGAGAGGACAACTGCTGCTAGCATCGTTGGAACGTTACAAATACAGTATTATGTTGCATGCTCCCTGTGGTTTCATCAAAATACCCTGATGTCATCTGAATAATCTATCTGGATCGAGGTAAACCAATACAATGTTGCTTTGAAAACTGGCATTAAAGTAGGATAGAATACCCGATCTTGGATAGCTTTAAATGTGATTTCCAAATCTTGATCAGATTACATTTTTTTTAACAACTGGCTCCTGAAGATTTAAACGAGAGACATAGAATTCTTGTTTTAAACTGAAACCTGGTGCATAAATACGTCTATAACGACAAACAAAACATCACTGACCTCACCATTCCAGCTCATACCGCCACCCGTCAAGCTTCTTCTCCAACGCTCTTATACTCTCAAATGAATGAATGAAATTGTAGGATACATTTGAGTTTGTATTATTAATACAATCTACTGACGTTGATGTTTCTGCATGTTAATTTGTTTACATGACTCTGGTTCAGTGCTGTACAGTAGTCACATGGACATTAACAGACTCTTCAGATGGGTCGTCCAGACAAAGTTACGTTGTGTAGAGCAATTTAAAGAATAATAATAATATAGCTAGAGAGATCTACTGATTTAGTCCCGACTGTTCAACATTAAACCAATAATTGCAGAAAATATGAAAAATCAACGTGAAAATCTTACAATAAAACTTTATGTTATGATAACAACATATATGCTGACACCAGATGAGCCTTCCAAGAGTAAAAAATGAATGCAAGCCTATATATATAGCTTCTATATATATATATATATATATATATATTGTAGCGTTTTAGCATCAATTTGTATACATGCTTGTGTTCACTGTTGATACAAGCTATGTTTCACTGGTGGTTTGTTTTCACCAGAATGTGATCGTCCCACGGAGACTCCGAGCCAGACAAACTGGCTTTTACTGACGAAGAAGTGGAGCTTTGTCAGACATTAGCATTCAGACGGCTCAGTGTTTGTGTCTGTCTGTGACTGAGAGCGAGAGATTAATTATGCTTGTATCTCTGGAACACAAAAATCTCCCGAACAGTGAATGTGCCAGGCTAAAGAACAGTTCCCCCACTGGTGTATGTGTTTTTGTGTGCTTGGATGCAGTCAAGGAAATGCCAAAATCTAGTATGATAATCCCTAACAAGATCACATGTCACATTTCTTGCTCTGTATAGCATAAATGTTTTATTTATTACTGCACAAGATCACTTACAAGATCAATTATTTTTGTATCAAAATGCATTTTTCCTCTAAATAAATACAAACAATTCTGAAAACATAGTCGAAGAACAGACCCACTGAAAAGAAGGATAATTCATCCACAAGAACCATTGACAGCGATGATGCTGCTGACTTAAAAGAGAATATATTTTTGGGCAGTGTTATTTTTTCCTTGTGATAAAAAGCGAGAGTAATGTGTTTTTTATCCACTTGTCATATGTTTAATTTATGTGATCTCAGCTTTGTTTGTTTTTTTAAGATCCCGACTCTCTCTCTTATCAGAACCTCTCAAATAAAATTGAAATCACTCGTTTGAATGAACTTTAGAAAGTGATTGTTTACTGAGTTCGCTAAATTCTGCCCTGAACAGGTCTGGAATGTCCCCAAGTCCTGTTCAATGAAACCCTGCAGGACTCTGGAATGTGAGTGTGTGGGCAGATGATTAGATCACATGACTCAATATTGTGAGAAAATCTCTTTTACATTCTTTAGCAGATTCACCAGATCAGGTAAGTTTTTCTTTTGCCCTAAAACTATAATAAAATGGTCTATCCTTGAGCTACTTTAAACATGGAAATTAACCTTTAATTCAGTCATACAGGTTATACAGGTGTGTTATTTAAAGTTTACACTTTAATGATGGGGTTAGGGTCATGAAACATCATGGGTATTCAGTGTTTATAGGGTGTGTAGGGGTTAAGAAGTTTATTGAGATGTAAGTAAGTAACTAAGTAATTTTTATTTGTATAGCGCTTTTCCAGACCAGGGTCACAAAGCGCTTAAACAATCAAAACAATATTCAATAAAGTATATACTTTAAAGATCAAGATAAAACTGATAACACAACAGGAGTTCCAGAAAATCAAGGAAAAGCCTGAACAAATAAAAACGTCTTAAGATGTTTCTTAAAGGAGTCAGTGAGGCTACAAGGTTAAAAACGAACCTTTATTTAAGGATATCTAAGGAAATGAGTAGTTTGTAAGGTATGGGTTGATAATAATCATAGTGAAATTTTGGAACATTTGAAAAGCTGCAAATATCTGTAACTGTATGTATAATATGAAACAGTTTACATGTTAATATTTGTTATTTTTTAAACTAAAAAAAATTACCTATTATGTCTGAATTTTCGTGCGCACGCGTGTTGTGTACGTGTGTGTGTGATGGTTCTTCCCCTCCCTCCTTCTCCTCAGCATCCATCCATCCATCCCCCTTCCACCGCTTCTCTCCACTCGACCAGTCCGATTTCCGCATCGCCTCCTCCGGCATCATGACCAACGATTCCCCGGAGGAGAGTCGAACAGGGGGACGAGCGACTCCACGCAGGAACCGAGCCGACGACAATGTCACCATCCTGACGTCTTCCATGGATTACTACCGGGAGAACCGCAGCCGGGCCGGGAGCAGCACAGACGCCGGGCCGAGCGTGACGTCCTCGGTGGAGCTCAGCTCCTCCCTGGAGCTCAGCATCCAGACGCGGATCTTTAAGATCATCGTCATCGGGGACTCGAACGTGGGGAAAACCTGTCTCACTTTCCGCTTCACAGGAGGCAGCTTTCCCGACAAGACAGAGGCCACCATCGGAGTGGACTTCAGGGAGAAGGCGGTGGAAATAGAAGGGGAGACCATCAAGGTAAGGCTGAAGCCTGGTCCACACCTTCTTCACTCCCTCTCCGATCATCTCCTCCTCCTCCTGTTTTGTAACACATCTCGTCTAACCTCTTCAGATCCAACAAAGAAGCGGTGATTTGCAGTTTGGAAAAACAAAGAGCTTTTGTGAATCAAAATCAAATCTTCAAGCTTTATTATTGTCCATCATTAGACTAATGTTTATGGTTCAGTTCAGTTTGAGGAGAAGTAAAGAACAAAATGAAAAAAATATATATGTAACATACAAGAGGAAAATAAAATGTGATGAAAGTGATATTAACCATGTGATGTCAGAACATTTACCATGTTATGTATGGTTATAGTAATCAAAAATAAATTGAGAATGAACCAATATTCATGCCAGAAATGATTCACAAGGTTACTTCACTTTTACTTTTGATTGTTTTTAAATATTAATTAAATGTCAATCATGAAAATTAAAAAAAAAATTAAAACTCACTAAAGCACCGCAAGTTAATAAACAAAATAACCGGCCAACATGGAAATGCTATTTACATCTTGCTAACATTAATAGAATTAATAGCAGAATCAGAATTTTTTTTTATTGCCATTATCGGTGAAGGCTTTCAACAAATAGGATTTTGCTTTGGTAGACTTGTGCCGCATTAAAACATTAATGGCCAATAGAAAAAAATTCTCTTTTTTTACCCCATATGTTAATAAAATCTGTAACTGTTTTCTAACAACTGTCTTTCAGAGACTGTAAAGATACGTATTTATTCCAGAATCAGTAGCATTATAGTGGAGGTCATGTTGTCAACTCACATCAATACAAACCAGGGATCAAAACCTACACTTTTCATGAGGAGGTGGAAGGTTCTTCCTAAGCTATTACTTTTTCCAAATGCACTAAATGAATTGCCTCAAAATGTGAAATATGGCAATATGAAAAATCAATATGAATATATTTTTTTTAACAAGCCAAAGATACATTTCAGAAGGTGACTGTTTATTTGAGCAGGAGACTTTAGCAAGAAGATCCTCTGTCAATAGACTTTAAACAAAGCGGGGGTTACATGTTGTAACACGGCACTTTGGGTCGAAAGTCCAAGTGTGATCGATTTGGTGTCGCCTTTTCATCATCTGACCTTGTAGGGAACGTGTCAGACTCAAGTGGAGAGAAGGGCACATCAGTGCACATCGTCTTTTAATGTTGCATGACAGACGACATATTTGGAAGCATTTGGTACTGATTTATATCAGGGATTTATATAATATGTTAAAATGGTTTAATAATCGTCTAATAAGCTTTTAAGTGCTAGAAGCATTATGAGAAATGGGAATACTTTATAATGCAATTAAAAATATTGACAATATTGTTTTGAAACTGTATCCAAATTGATAGAATGAAGTGTTTTGTAATACAATAATTCATGTGTGGGTGGTGAAAAACAGCCTGCAGAAAACAGGTGGTGTGAGGCATGTGGTGGTCAAGCAATAGAAAAAACTGTTTAGAACAGGCAATAATTCCAAAGTATGATTTTTTTTTAAATGGCAGGGGGGACCAAATCAAGGGAAAACTGACGGAGCAAAAAGGAATACACAGAAATACAGATTAATTAAAAGAAGCCCAAGCTTTTATCTCTTGTTCTTCTGACGTTGTAAAAAGATGGAGTCCATTACTTGACTGGCAGGTAACAATTAAAAATCTGATTTAAAAGAAAACTGTTATAATGTAATAAGAAGCATGTTACTTTTATGTTACTTGTTTAGCTAAAAACACAAGATGGCTCCAATAGGTCAGATACTATATGTCTGTTACATTTTTGTTTGATGTCAATGCTGGTTATGATACTTGAGCTTTGTGACCAAGTGATACATATTTGTAAAAGGAATTGTACATGTAAGGTTTTTTTTTTCTTGTGCTTCAGGTGCAGGTGTGGGATACAGCTGGCCAGGAGAGATTTCGCAAATCCATGGTTGAACACTACTACCGCAACGTCCATGCTGTTGTCTTTGTGTATGACGTTACCAAAATGACTTCCTTTCGCAACCTTCAAACCTGGATAGAGGTGAGTTGTGGGCCATTATCTGTCGTCTGTATTTCCTTAAGAAATTAATAAATTGTTCTTTTTTTGTGCGACTTTCAAGTGCCACAAAACATGTCTATGTTTCATGTCACTATTGTTTAAATTATATTTTATGACTCAGTCTATTTTGATTTCAAACAATTATGTAATATATCAACATGATGCATTTTATTGTTTTATTTGGTTATTAGGCTCACCCAGTCGCTCATTGGACAAATATATGTGTTCCAGCTAGACCACGCTACATGCGGCCCCATGGCTGTATTTATGTGGCCCCCATAAGGTCAACGATAATTTAGAAAGTAATAATTATATTGAGTATTTCTTTCTTTCAATCATTAATAGACTCTAGTTTTATCATTCCTCCTTATTCAATTCACATTCATCATTTTTGGGATTGTTTGCCCCTTAAATGTATTTAATGTTAATAAAATATTTTTGGACAAATGGCTTTAATACTAGATTGTTTTTAAATAATAGTAATATAAAATACAATTGAATAATCATATATTTTTTAGCATATTTAGCTTGAAAATAATGTGCTGGGTTAAGGTGAACAACCTCCACCACTGCATGTCTATTTTTGGAATCAAAGGAGGTCGTCCACCTTGACCCAGAGACAACACAAGGGATACCTCAAACACATTTGTTTTCGGGCTTTCGGGTCACCTTGACCAACAGATAACACAAGGTTTGAGTACCTTTTAGTATTGGATAGTTTGTCTTAATGGAGGTTTGAAGTCTATTGTGTTATTTTGCAGGAATGCAACGGTCATCGGGTCTCAGCTTCAGTGCCCAGAGTCCTGGTGGGAAACAAAAGTGACCTTGTGGAACACATCCAGGTCATTATACTCATCACCACTTGTAAACCCTTTCATGAGTGAGAGTTAACAGGTCTTCTGTTCAGGTGCCGTCCAACATGGCCTTAAAGTTTGCAGACTCTCATAACATGCTGTTGTTCGAGACATCTGCAAAGGACCCAAAGGAGATTCAAAACGTGGACGCCATCTTCATGTCCTTGGCATGCCGACTGAAGGCCCAAAAATCTCTTCTGTACAGAGACGTGGAGCGAGAGGACGGTAGAGTCCGCCTCGCAGAAGAGGCAGGGACAAAGAGTAGCTGTCCGTGTTGAGAGAAATGGAAAAAGTGCATATTAAGAGGAAAGTAAATACTCATGTAAAGATGAATACAGAGCTGGAAGAGGGACATTAAGTTGCTTTTGTTGGTAAAGAAGGTTTGAATCAGGAACAGGGGATTTGGAAAACACTTATAAGGTCTGACTTGGAAAGAGATGACAGAGGATAAAAAGTGAGCAACAAAGGGAAACATTTATAGAGCAATGAAAGAGAGCCAGCTTCACTGTTGGTACAGTCAACAGACCGTGCTTTTATGTTTGTCCAGCAGTATTTCTGTAAGGCTGGTAGATTTTTTTAAACTTTTTTATTTGACAACGATAAATTCATTTTTCAACTATCTGTGCTCACCATTCCTCACCAAGTGTCAGTTTTCTCATCAGATTAGTTGCCTTAAACCTGCCTACTAGTTATCTTTATATGCACAGTAGACCTTTGTCACTATGAGTTACTGTATCATACCATCAATGTATTCCAGTCAACTGTAATCACTGTGACAACAAACAGGAAAAGCTCACACAACTCAGACACTGCAACCACTAAGATTTCTGTTTGATATGTTGTCTGTTTTCTAGCATATTGTGTGAAATGTATCTGTTTAAACACTGCCGTCCTGGATATAACATCTGAATTTTCTCTATATGACCGTAAAATGGAAGATAGGAAAATGTGAGACGATTTGGAGAATCTGATTATTGGTAGCATCACTGTCCTACACTGCATTTGAACTGGAGTGAAATCAGGATCAGCGGGATGTGTCACTTGGACACAGTTCTGAGCAGATGTCATCAGTAATTGCAACAAAAACAGGATTTTGGATGTTGTTTTTTCCGTCTCCCCTTTAAGAATAACTGACGGTTATATAAAGTGTACTTTTTAAGTCACTTCTGTCCTTTCAAACTACAGACGAAGAACAGAACTGTGTAGAATCACACATTCTGTCAGGTTAGCTTGATCCATCAAAAAATAAGAGCTTCCTGTTATTGACAGTTTCTGCTACATGTTTCTTTTTTTATTTTCTTATTGAAACACATTTGAGTGAATCTAGATATGTGAAAATAAAAATAAAGAATCCATGATTGACAACAACTGCTTTTGCTATTATTATATGAACGTATTGTACCAACTGCTATTGCAAGAACAAGAACCTGCATCTAGTGAAAAATACCATATTTCTTATCAAGATTGCGGGAAGCCTCATCGGCCGGTGGATTTTAACATTGGACTTTGACAGACAGGTTATTGACAAGTTTTTCCATATGAAAGATCGCTGTGTACTCATTATATTCAAAAGATGAACAACATTGGTGAGTGGCATTTTCAGGGTATCCATATTACATAAAATATAACTCGATTGTCTTCTTGAATTTAATTAAAGTGCCTCACCTGGCTACCATGATAAGAACTGTTAGGTGCTTTACAGCTAAATACAATTATCATTTTTTCTTGTCGTTTTGATAGATGACACATTAAGCAGACCCTGGTCTGGAAAAGCGCTATACAAATAAAAATTACTTACTTACTATTTAAACCGACATTTGTACTGCAGGTCAAAATCAAATGTACTTTTATTTGTTGAAAGTAAATATGAATTAGACACTAAAGAGGGCTATTTCTAATTATATAAAAAACGTTCTTTGTTGGAAGTTTCTCTCTTTAAAACACAAACAAACAACCTCTGGAATGATTCAACACTCTAATATTTGAGAAAATAATGAAAGTCACAGTGGAAACTTTTTTTGTTGTCTTCATTTATTGGGTTGTACGATGTTGAAAAAACTTTTAATAACGACCAGTCGAATTTGTTTGTAACCATAGCTATAATAACATTTTGCCAAAACATCTTGTAATATATCAAAAGCTTAAGCTTATCAAAACAAAAATACATGTCCATAAAAGTTGTATATCCAGCTAACTAGTTGAATGATGAACTTAAAACATTGTTGTATTTAAATCAATATTGTGTTCGGGAAAGGGTGTTCCGACGTGAACCTGTCCTTTCCAGCATTACCTGTAGGGGGCGTAAATGTCCGATCGCGTCTGGAAAGAGCATGACTATTGAGCTAACGAAGAAGACGGTGACGACACTAGCAGCATCTGCGAGCTAATCGAAAGAGCCAAATACACGCCACGTATATTCATAAGTCAACAAAGCTACGTATAACTTAAGTGCGAGTCGACGATCGTGTCAATAAATCTGTGCGAAACATTTGCTCTCCGGTCTAGCTGACAAGTTTAGACCTTATCTTTAGGCGAACGGTAGCCGAGTCTGCTTCGGCTAGCGTCTGGCTAGCCAGCTAGCTAACTACTCGCTTCGATAATAGTAGTTAGCTAGCTTATGTCATGGATGAACTGGTTGTGGAAGTAAGGGGGACTAGCGGGGCCTATTACAAGGTAAGTTTTTGACATTTTATATCTTAAGCTTTTTTATTCCTTGTGTGCTAAAATGGTCAAATGATTTAGCTACAAAAAGTCATCATTTATTCTCCATTGGGATTTGAAGGGAGACACTGATGTCTGTCCCTTGGGGACCTGAACGTCCCCACTGAGCGTCTTTTTACATAAAATATTAATGTCTTTAAAAAAGGTCCGGTAATGTGTGGCTATTAAGATTGCCTATATGAGCAAATGCTTATAATGACCCACTATAAGTTAAGTAACCCATTAGTGTGTAGATAGTAGCACGTCTGGTTCCTGTGGGAGCGACATGAGTATTATTGTGGACAAGGTTTCATGTTCAACCAGCCACCAGTCTGTGTTTTACTATTTTGACAAATTCTTAATGTGGACCACATTTATTGAAAAATACCAGGAACAAAATGTCGAGTTGAAAATATTTTTGACAAAACATTACAAGTAAATCTGTCATTAATACGTTCTATCATTGGTGGCTCTTTTTTGTTTTTTGATATAAGCATGTTTGTGGGAACAGAATACGCATTTAAATAGATAATAGTAAAATAAACTCTTTTCTCTGGGATCATTTAAGTTAGCTAAGGGATGCATACATTTACAGAATGCACATAACATCCATTTTCCGTTTGTATAAAACGATATAAACAGACGCCACAGAATCTCTGCCTTGGTGCTCGGTTCTGTTTTTCTATTGCTTATTTTCTGTATCTTATTTATTCTTTTATCCACAAAGAAAAGCGTTTACGTGTTTACGTCATTGGAAAACTATTTTTTTCAGATTCTGAAAAAAATCAAAAACGGATATTTGGATATCGTATGTTTTAGTTTTTGACAGTTTATTTTAACGGTTGACCATTTATCTCTGTGTGACAACTAACATGCATTACAATTTCCCCAGCACTGGAGATATCTGAATTCCTGTCAAGTCTTTGGTCCCTTAGAACTAAACAGCATTGGTACACAATAAAAGATAACAGAAAAGCATTGTTGATTCCCAAACTAAAATTAATTAACAATTTTTAAGTTAAGTTGGTAGGTTTGTAAGTAAGTAATTTATATTTGTAGAGCCCACATCGTAACGTGTAAATAGGTCCACTGTTTTCACATGTTGAAGAGTTCTCTTTTAAACAGATTTTATTTGAATAAGAACGTGATTCATTTGGGTTTTTTTTTTTCTTTCAAATAGCCCATTTAAAAAAATGATTAGTCATGTTTTACCACATGGTGTCAGTAAATAGATAGAAAGATGGATTAAAAAAAAAATTAACAAACGCCAATTTGCAAAAATAAAATATACAACAAGCAGTCGCATAACATTTAGGGCTGTGTATTTGCAAGAATCTGGCGATACAATACGTATTGCGATACATGTGTGACGATACGATATAGAAAATGTTTATTCATCCCCAGAGGGGAAACACACTTATTCACAGTGTTCTGAGGTATATTGCGATATATTGTGAATCTGTCTTAACAACGATATATTGCCATACTGTTGTAACAACAATATATTGTTTCTTTAACGATAAACTTTTTCTGGCAAATAAATTGGTATTTAAGTGCTTGTAAGAAAGTGCTTCTCAAAATATTAACACAAATGTAAACTTTAACAATAAACAATGAAGTGCATCTTGTAGCGTGATTTATCCTCCAAACATCCACTCACATCTTCTCTGCTGCAGAGAAGCCGCTTTACCGGCGCTGGTGTCTAACATCAGCGCAAAAATATAGTTTTCGGAATATAAGGTGCCATGACATGATGTAGGCTAACAGACGTCGGTCATGTATTGAAAAATTGTAAGCATTGACAAACCTATAAGCTGGTATGCATTTATTACCAAATGTCCATCCCCAGTTATTATAACTAAGTAACTAATTTTCTGTACTCATAGTTGATATTCATTTTAAAGTGCTGGTAACAAGTCCAGCAGTTGTATATAAAGTGTATTTTATTAATACATTTTCAAACCGTTTTTTTAATATCAGCATTGCAGCATCCTTAAACGATTAGGAAACTGCCGCTTTAAAACTGTTGAAAAACAGTTGGAAATGTGCATATTCCAAGACTTTTCATAATAATGCATTGAGGCAAGGTTTTGTTTTTGTTTTAGTAGAGTTCTAAAAACATTGTGTTAGTCAATGTTGCTCCTTAACTTCCACAAATAAAATCTGATTAATTTAGTTCATCTTAAATGTGCTCTTAAATGTTCCTGATCTTTAAATCAAAGGACGGAATTGGCAACATCAGAGTAAATGTGTACAACTTCAAAGCACATTAAAAGAAACCACCATTCCTCAACAACACATCAATTATCCAAGCACCCTTATAAAGGATAATTTGGACCTGATTTGCATTACATAATTTGAGAATAGACTATTGTCTTCATAAATCTGCTCAGTGATGTAATCTCTGCTTTTGTCCGAAAGGTTATAAGTAGAACAGGCCCAGGATCGCCCAAATTTAGATAGTAGGTACATTTTGAAACCTTTTTTTTGTACCAGACAGCAACACCCACTGTCATTTACAAAAATGGCTTCACAATATTTTTCTTTATCTGTGACGGATCTAGATAAGATCCGGTCTGCCAGCAAGCTGGTCATACCTAGGACGTACAGTAGAGAGGAATTACTTGAAAATTTTGCCAATCGTAAAAATAAGAAATTAAATGTGGGGGCAATGAAGGCTTATGAAAAGATGCTAGAGGAAAAGCAAAACATTGAACTTGCAAAGGAAAGCCATCTTAATAAGCTTGCTGCAGAGGAGGTGGAACGTAAAAAATTGGAAAGAGAAGCACTTCTTGAAAGGTCTAAAATGCAGTCTTTGTTCCAAGACCCTCATGTCAGAGAATTCAATGCTTTAGTTATAAAAAGCCAAATTTTTAAAGAGAATGATGAATTACTGAAACTAAATAGAGAGCATAACAGACATGCCAAGGTGAGAGAAGAACAGTTTGATAGAGACATGCTACGCAAAAACATTGAAGCTTTGAAACAATCAAATGATGGGGCTCAGCAGAAGAGGCAGAGAAATGTAGATCTTGCCGCACAGCTGAAGGACCAAGTAAACGACAAGAAAAGACGATACAATGAAATGTATAATAGAGATAAAGAGATCGAAGAATATAGATATCTATATGAGTTGGCCAAAGAAGATGACCTTTGTCAAGAACAAATAGCCTTTCAGTCCAAAAAAGAACTAAATGAAGAATTGCTGGATGATATAGCCAAGCGAAAGATCCACAGGCAAAAAGAGGCTCAAGTACAGAGTATACAAGAATTGGAAAGGAAACTAGCTCAACTAGACATAGAAGAAAAGAAGAAACAAAGGCAGAAACTTGCTCAACAGGTCAAGGAGAGTTCCAAGCTCTGGATCAACAAACAACTTGTCACAGATACATTTTCACAGAATATGAAGTCACACACGGATGCAATAGCCATGGAGGAGGCAAACAGGCAGGCTGTAAAGGTGGCTCAGGAAGAAACGTTCTTGGCTAAAGAGAAACAAAATAAGGAGCGAAGGGCTACCATGACTAATGACCTTCTAGTTGACTATAGGCGCCAAAAGCAGGGAAAAGAACAAAAGAAAAAAGAAGCAGTAGATAAGAAAAATGAGTTGTTGAGCGCAGTGCTGGAGTCGGATAAATTACAAATGACTCTGGACAAGCAGAAAGGGCAGAGAGTGAAAGAGATCCTTGCACCTTATGTGGAGGCAAATTTTGCCATGATTGCAGACCGGGAGGCCAATGTTGTGAAACAGCAAAAAGAAGATCAAGAGGAGGAATTGGAAAATACAGAACAGATTGGTCAAAAAGACAAACTTTTCAAGAAGTACAAAAACTTTCAGAGTCATAGAGCAATCAATGAGAAACGAAATGCCATGGAATTATTGTCGTTTAGCAAAGGATATCATGGACCTATCCTGAGCTAGTAGTCCATTGGCATTTTGTGCAGTTTGTTCACCAAAACAATGACCTGAAGCTTGCCAGCTTGCTTACTGACTTAAGGTTTCCAATGAGTCTACATGACACCCCCTTTGGTCTTTCACAGTCGTTTTAAATGTATACCTTTCGAACATTGAGGAAACTGGACCCTAGCACCAATTAAATGTCTCATCAAAAGTCAAGTCTTTGAATCAACCATTTAAACTTCAAACACGTCACCATGGTTGTTAAAAAATGAAGACACCATCCTTTTATCCAATGTTGTTTTCTTGTATTATTTGCCAATTAATGCAGTTTATGTTACCATCTCTAAAATGGCCAGGTGTGCAGAATCACATGGAATGTTTGAACATTTCATGGCTAACTCCATTTCAGTTTAGGACATGGTTAGACAGACCATGAAAGATTTTTCAAGAATATTTTTTTAAGCATTCAATGTAGTGCATTGTCTTCTTACATCCATTTGTCTTACATCCATCCATTCATTCATTAAGGACAGGACACTAGCTTACAAACAATTATTTAAAAGCATTTAAAAGCTGAAAAAAAAGGCAAGAATGGAGTCTATATTCCACTATAACTTGATAACGTTGGTTCTGTTTCTAGACGATGAGTACCCACTGTTTGGCTACATTGTCAGTAAGGGATGTGTGTGTGGGAACATGTCTTGATCCTTGGTACAAATTTGAATATCACACACGTTACTTTATAGACTTTTCTGATCTCTTATCCCTGCATTGCATCGGAGGTCCTCTCACATCTGTATTAAATATAGTTTTATACACTTTCTGATTCTACCACTGCTCAACGAAAAGCTATGAAAACGACCAATAAACCATTTTTATTTTGCATGGCTTGTAAATAAATAGTTGAAAAAGTGTGTCTCTTTCTTCTCTTTTTTCAGTTGAGTGAGGGAAAGTAAAGTCAGGATCTAAAAAGTGTGTGCAGCTCTGGAGGCGTTATGGAGGCATAACCTGTAAATGCCTCACACACTCCAAAAAAGAGGAGAAAGCTTTAAAAGTTTTTTGTTAACATGGCTAGTTAATAGAACCAGTCTAAGATACTAAAAACTAAATGTTTTTTTTTATGATGTGGAATATTTTCAAAATGTTAAAGTAAGTAAGTAATATATATTTATATAGCGCTTTTCGAGACCAGGGTCACAAAGCGCTTTAACAATCAAAACAATACTCAAAACAGTACATACTTCAAAGATCAAGACAACACCGAGAACAAAAGGGCAACTAATGTGAAAACCCAACTCTCCTGACTGGCATGTTTACAAATACAATGTTGTCTTCCTCTCTAAGATGCATTAAGTCTCTAATGATGATGATGTTATGATCCATTGAATTTGTTATAACTTTATAAGGTCTTAAAAATTCAGCGATCGAGAGGTTACGAAAGCAGAGTCCATTATGATGTAATAATAGCTTCACTCCTCCAGCCAGCTGCAATGACGCCCCACTTTGTTTATACAAGGAGGCCCTTGGAGGTGGTGATCACCAGGATTGATGACATGCATTGACAAACCTTGTTGCTTGGCCAATCACAGCAGAGTGGGTGTGGTTATGGTAAACAAGATTTATAGATCTGACAGTTTTCAGTGGGTCTTAAGCACATTTTCTAATGTAAATATTTAAAATAAAAAATACAAGTTTTTGTACAAACATACACTTACTGATGATTACATTAGAGGTCCAAGATCAGTTAAAAAATAAGAAAACACATTTAAATGAGCTTTTTTGGGCTCTCAAGTTCGATTCACAAATAAAACAATAAAATAGCACCATACAATAAAATCACATGATGCACTTAAACATGTAATGCAATAAAACCAGAAGGCCACAGCGCTAACAAGTTAATAAAACAAACAGCTGAGCAGATTGAAAGCATTGTGAGGGATATGTAATGAGGAACAGGTGAGTTTTAAGGTTTGATTTGAAATTTTAAAAAATTGTAATTACCAAACTCATGCTGAGTATTACCCAAAGAGTCACAAAGTCCAATATTAACAAAATAAACCTCATAATTGATGATCATATTTCTAAATGCAAATGATGTAAAACTTGAAAGTTGAACATTAATGTGTTCTCTTAATTCTTTCCCAGGCTTTTATAAAGGATGTTCATGACGGATCCGTCAGTGTGGCATTTGAAAACAAGTGAGTACTAAGATGCCCTCTGTCACATTAAACAGTTACCAATGATGTTACCTTTGCTCACCTAATCCATGTCCTTGCAAGTTGGCAGCCAGAGCGACAGATCCCACATCAGGATGTGCGGTTTCCCCCTCCAACAGGGTCCTGCAAGGATATCAATGAGAACGAAGAAGTTGAGGTGAGCCGCGAACATTTCTGTGTAGACTGCCTGGTTGCTAGACTGACTAGAAAAGTAAATACTAAACATTGGGTTAATAAACACATTCAAACTTCAACTTTCAAGTACTTATTTAAAATTGTCTGATTTAAGTTTTGCAACACTTGTTTTCATTGGACAGGTCTATTCCAGAGCCAATGACAAGGAGCCGTGTGGTTGGTGGATGGCCAAGGTTCGCATGGTCAAAGGAGAGGTGAGGACCAAACTATTGAAACAATTTCAATACATTTTGGTGTTCTTCATGAGGAAGAAAAACCCACTGCCATCAGCTATTTGTTTTGCTGTAATTGATTCCCCTGGGTAAAATCATTCAGAGATTTCCAGATGTTTCTTATGACATCCAGCTCTACTGCTCTTTTGATCCAACTGAGCCCCAGAGGCTGAGCAGCTTAGTCAATTGTTTGCTAGAAATCAAACAATGGCTGAGTGAAAACACTTTGCAGCTCCTGATGATAAGGTTCCAGGGTTGAGTCAGTACTTGGGTGACTTAGGTCAGTCTGTCAAACTGAGCCTGAGAAACCTGGGTGTTTGGATTTGACAAAGACATGTATCTAGTTCAACACTGCAGAAAACTGACCGGAAACTGTTTCCTTCAACTGAGAAAAATCTCTAAAATTATGAAAATGATGTCACAACATGATCTGGAGCTTGTAATCCATGCATTTGTTTCTTCTTGTCTGGACTATTGTAACAGTTTGTTTTCATGTCTTAACAAGAAGGAGCTGTCTTGCCTTCAGTTGACTCAGAACTCTGCAGCGAGAATTCTGACCCGCTCTAGTAGAAGAACTCACATCTCTCCGATCCTTAAAACTCTTCACTGGCTTCCAGTTTCTTTTAGGATCAACTTTAAAATTCTGGTTCTTACTTTCAGAGCTATAAATGGTTAAGCTCCTCCTTACATCACTGATCCAGCCTTACACCCCAGCTCAGGCTCTTAGGTCTGTGGATCAGAATCTACTGATGGTTCCACGCCCACGGTTCAGGACCAGAGGAGAGAAATCCTTCCAGGCTGTTGCTCCTAAGCTTTGGAATGATATTCCCCTCTCTTTGCGCTTGATGGATCTACTGACTTCTTCAAGAAACGTCTTAAGACATTTTTATTTGGGCAGGCTTTTCCTTCATTTTCTGGAACTTACTGTTATCTTGACCTTTAAAGTATTTATTTTATTGAGTATTGTTTTGATTGTTTAAGCGCTTTGTGACCTTGGTCTGGAAAAGCGTTATATAAATACAAATTACTTACTTACTATTACTTACTAATATTTAAACCTAAACTAACCTAACCTTCTTAAACGACTATTGTGGTATCCACAAACTCCTGTAGTCCTTCTTAGATATATATAGATACACTTTATTAATCCCTCTATATATCTCCTTTGAAAAATATCTATCATACTCATCTACATTAGTTGTATCAGCCTGTTAACTTGTTTTTTTGCACTGCACATTGAAAAGTGAACAGGGTTTTTCAAAAGTTCAATATCCTATAGGTATATGTTGCGTCTAAGGTTTGACCTATGTATAATTAATGCTGACACTTAAGCATCTAAAGTTTGACTTATTTATAATTAATGCTGACACTCTTAACGATATCAAGAAATAATGTCACAGTGATCACAATGCTATCTGTTTTACTTGAACAAAACATCCAGGGCTGTTGATCTTTTAGTTGTTTTAATGACAATAATTGCTCAATGTTAACCATATTGTTGACTTTGTGTTTTTCTGTAGTTTTATGTGATAGAATATGCAGCATGTGATGCTACCTTAAATGAGATCGTGACACTGGATCGGTTAAGGCCGGTAAACCCGAACAAACCAGCCAGTAAAACTACGTTTGTGAAGGTCAGACTGGATGTTCCAGAGGATCTTCGGCAGATGTAAGTATAATCTATGTACACTTCATCTTTTGTGTATATGGTTTAGTGGAACATTTTAAAAATGTAAAAAAAAACATGGTTAATTTTAAAAGCTACTTATCACTTGTGTATTGGAGAAAAACACTGTCTATTCATCCGTCTGACCCTTTGGTCTCAGCTTGTCTACAAGATTTACGTTATAACGATCGCTTATGAAGTCATCATTATTTTCCCAGGTGCTCCAAAGAATCGGCACACAAAGACTTCAAAAAAGCCGTAGGTGCTTTCAGTGTCACTTATGATTCTGAGAAGAAACAGCTGGTCATTCTGGTAAGTACAGCATTTATTTATCTATTTGAATATTTTCTGAATATCAAGAGTTTCTACAAAGGAGGATAAAAATGTTCCGTTTTTTTGTAATGTGTATTTGATTATATTAACCTAAAATGGCAGTTGTGCATTATCACTTCTCTTTTAGTTTACACTCTGCTGAAAACTGCATTTTTTCAGTACAAAAAGGCTTCATAAAGTCCATTTTGAACTGCAGCAGAATGCTTTACAGGAGAAAACATCACTTATATTTTGAGCCCCTATAAATCTGATCCAAGGGGGACTTTTTTGTTGTACACTTACAGATGCACACAGACATGTACTGTATAAATGCAGATCATAGTCAAAATAAGTGACAAAAAAAAATTACTATTGTGAGTCAGTTGTAACATAAATACTATTGAGAAGTTTAAAGTGTATATGGGAAAGAAAGTAACAATCCTATCCCTGTGCTGCACAGCTCTCTGCACTGCAGAGGTGGGTGTTTGTACTATGAATACAACTTCTGGTTTCAATAAAAATGTTCACTGCCTTCCATTGTAAATCTTCTTTTTTTAGAGGACATTTGTGTCCGCTTGCTTACCCTCTCATGAATACAACAGGGTTCCTACAGAACTATTCTTTGGCCTTAAAATGACCGCCATAACCTGCTCTGTGTCTAGACTAAGCCTGTTTTTTCTTCTTTTCTTCTTTTTTTTAACTTGTTCATCCGCAAAAGCAAACAGGAAGAGAACAGTTGTGAGCTAACCTATCCATAATTATAAATGGAGTAGCGGGAATAGTCTTATTTTCTTTATCTCATTCTAAGGGAGTATTTAACAGGTTGCCGCTTCTGCATCATTTCTTTTGGATCAGTTCGCAAACTGCCTCAAATGGCACTAGCACTCTTTTATGTCAGTCGAGACACTGGCTGCCAGTTTGACGATCTATTTCATGGCCTTTACATTTTTCATTTCAAATGGTTTTGTATCTTGTAAAAGTTCTATTTTATAAGGCTATTTTTAGAACATTGACCTTTGGTTTGGCTTAAGCCTTTCTTATAAAACTAAATACATTATATTTGATCAATTAAAAAAAAATCCTATCTGTAAATAAGAGGTATGTGAATTCATTATTGTTTCTGTATTCATCCCTCCTTTGTGTACTGAGAATGAAATAAGTATGCTCTGTTTGTAACTAAGAACTTTCTGTGTTCTTTCTTTTTAACAGTCAGTGAATGAATTTACAACAAAGCGAGCCAACATGATGAGTGACATGCACTTCAGGAGCCTACGGACCAAACTGTCCCTCATGTTGAGGAATGAAGAGGCCTCAAAGCAACTGGAGGTGCAAACACAACACTTGCATGCATGTCATCAAATCCCCTCTGCAACATTTACATGTTGGTTCTGCAATTGTGTTTAAGAGCTCAAGACAGTTGGCATCCCGGTTCCATGAACAGTTTGCTGTGCGGGATGATTTAATGGGTCTTGCCATCGGCACTCACGGAGCCAACATTCAGCAGGCTCGTAAAGTCCCTGGAGTCACCAATATTGATCTTGATGAAGAAACATGCACTTTTCACATCTACGGAGAGGTAAGACTGGCCAGCATTAAAAGGAGCACAGTGAGTTTTTCATATTTGATATTTTTTTTAATGTTATGGCAGCTGTCTGGTTTTCTTATTTGGAGTTTTGTTAATAGTCAGTTGTATAGAAGGGAGTTCAGCACCAGTCAGATGTAGTACTTGCTGCAGTATCTTTATCGCAGTCAGAACCACTCAGACCCACTGGGATGTTGCAAAGCCTTGACTTCATGTGTCATAACTTAATAATCATGACTTAGAAGTATGGACATTTGGCTTTGGTATATTATTTCTTATTTGTAACCATCATTCTTGGTAAAGAATCTCATAAAATTTCTAATGATATTTTGTTTATTCCTCGTTTCAAATGGTGGCAAACTTTTAAGAAACATGTATTTATTCATTGAACAAACGGAAGCCATGATAGCGTGTGGAAGAACCATATACAGCCTGGCATCTCCTCCTCACACACGGCTATGGGATTTCATCTCATTATTCAAATAGCATTTGTTGCAAGTCAGCCGACGTGGTTGTGTTGTTCACTTTGGCACAGACAACATACCCAAGCTGTAGAATGTTCAATGGGGTTGAAGTCAGGACTGCTGGACCACCATTCCATCCTTTTCACTCCCAAATTTTGGAGGTAGTCTCTGATAAACCTCACTTTGTGGGGGCATCATCTCAGAGGATGGAGCTTGGTCTCAGACTGTGGAGATATGGTAATGGCTACAGTTGCAGGAGATCATCTATATATCTCTCTGCAGTAAGATTACTGCCAATGATGGCGAGCCCCACATCAACAAACTCCCTCCACCAAAATATGTCACTCAAATGTCCTTATTTATCAAGTTATGTTTATAAAAATCTTCTGCTGTAACTTCTTTGACATCTGCTCAAGATGAAATGACATGATCCACGTGGGTGTTTGGTTTAGGATCAGGAGGCGGTCCGTGCAGCTCGGAGCTTCCTTGAATTTTCTGAAGATGTAATTAAAGTTCCACGCAACTTAGTGGGTAAGACAAAAATGCTCAAGATTGCATTTCATGTTTGCAAAAGAGTGTTTGAAATGTACTTTGATGTCATGTGTGCAGGGAAGGTAATTGGGAAAAACGGCAAACTGATCCAGGAGGTGGTGGACAAGTCGGGCGTCGTGCGGGTTCGTATTGAACCTGAAAGTGAGAAGAAGACAACATCGCCTGTTGCAGCCGTTGCTGCAGCAGTAGTTGATGAGGTCAGTCTTGAAAACAACAAAATTTCTTCAAACCAATTTGAGAATGTTATTGTATTGTCTTTTTATGCAGTGGGAGTTTAAGAAAAAACAACTTTTATATGTTTAAGTATGTAGAAATACTGTGATGAATGTTGGAAAACCACCATATTGTGATTGTTCAGAAAGTCACAATTTAACTTATTTATCATGTCTGGTATTTTCTCTCAATGTTGACTGTAGGGGATGGTGCCCTTTGTGTTTGTGGGGACAAAAGAAAGCATCTCCAACGCCAGAGTTTTATTGGACTACCACCTGAACTACCTTAAGGTAAGATCAAGGTGATTGAAACACTTTTCACAGGAGAACATGTAGAGGTAGTACAAATCGGGGTGTAATGAGGATTTTCAGCATGTTGGTAAATGAAAATGCATAAAGAAAAACTGCCGGTCCTAAAAACGTGTTCAATAACCCAAGTGCTATTTATTTAAATTTATTGACAACAGGGCTACAAATGACTGAGAATTGTTATACTGGGGTAAAATACTCCACAGCTTCAGAACTCTTTACAACAAGTGTATTTTAGTATGAACACTGAAAGCCCCATCTTAATTATTGTATGTGGTGACAATAGTTCTGAATGTTGCATCGAATTATTACATGGTCCCGACTGTTGACAGGAAGTGGATCAGCTTCGGTTGGAGCGCCTGCAGATCGACGAGCAGTTAAGACAGATATCAGGCGGTGCCGGCGGGGTAGGACCAGGACCACGAAACCTAAAAGACAAAACCTACGTGTTTGACAACGGCACAGGACTTGGACGAGGAGGAGGTGGAGGGAAGCCCTATGGTGGAGGGGGAAGAGGAGGCCGAGGGAGACGAGGAGGCGGGGCAGCGTTTGCTTCAGGTGAGCATTTGGTATAGAGCGTATGTTGACGGTTTTTATTTTGGTTTTGACCTAGTCTAGGTAAAACTCTCATTTTACCTATTAACAGTCACGTCCATGTAGTAAATTGTCCACTTGCTAATAGTCTAATATGTTAATATGATTTTAGGCCGTAATCCATGAATAACTTTGTCTATTTTATTCACCAAAAAGCTGATCACAGTTTGTTTAATTGCTCTTGTTCAGTTACTATTTAGTTTACATTTGTTTCTTCTAAGCTTTTTAATGGACCCTAGTAGGGATGATTTTATGAGACCTCTTGAAACAGCTGATAAGGTATCACGATACAGTTCCTTTATCTTGATAGGCCACTAGATGGCACTCTCTACATTATGATCTCTGATCTACACAATTTTTGGGGTTTTGCTTTTAAATGTTTTCGTCAACTTCAGATAAACATTTCTCCAAAAAAAATTACTTTGAAAACCATTTTATCTTGTTTAGAGAAGTGAGAAATGGCTGTTGTTTCCTGCATTACAGGATGTATAAACAGAGTTACATCAGTTGACTTATTTGAGCTGTTACTACAATTCACATTTCTCTACAAATAAACAATAACAACTGAGAAGCTCCCCTATGCTAGTCAAGTTCACAACTAGGATTCAAATGTAATCATGCAAATATGAGCTTTTATAAATTATTGTCGCTCAAAAAGAATTATGCTGAAGAATTTTATTCAAACCATGACCACATTCTGTGCTTGTTTACAACTTGATCATTCCATCTACCAGGCACTAACTCTGAGGCATCTAACGCTTCCGAGACCGAGTCTGACCACAGAGACGAGCTCAACGACTGGTCACTGGCACCTACTGAAGATCTGATGACTGGAGGTGGCTCTTTACCCAGACGGACAGATGGAGGGAGGAGGAGGCCAGGCCCGGGAGGACCGCGAGGACGAGGGGGGAGAGGAAGAGCCGTGTACAAAGGTAATGGGAATGCGGTGCTGCGTCATGCATTAGGTTAGACTTTAGTGGTTCAATCCTTAGATGGGCTGATTAATCTATATGAAGCAGTATCAGTTTATGTTATATGGGGTCAAACATTTGTTGAAGAACGCTTTTATCTGGGCCATTACCTGTAAATTAGTATAGTATAAGCAGTTTTTCGGGCACACGGATATTTCTATTCATTTACTCTCCCCACAGGCCTGATTATCTAATGATTTACATGGTTTCACCAATTATTCTGCTTCAGGTGATGACATGCAGTGGAACGAGTCAAGACCCCGGCCTTTCAGGGACCCAAAGATGAGACCACCAGAAGACTCTTTACAGGTGAACACATATCAAAGGGAATGTGTATATTGACATAGAAAAAAAATCCAAGAGACCAATAGGTAACATTTCTACAACATGAGCATTTTTTTTTATTATTGGTCCATGCTTCTAAAGCATAGTATGATCCACAGATGAATTTAAAGTTGGATACCCATTGTCATGGTGTAAAATAAATTATAAGAAGTATAGTAAAGTATAATAAAAGAGTCACAGTGAATCTCCAGAGAGAATTGTTCCAATCCTTTTGATTTTGCTCCCCCTTAGATTCGAGTGGATGGAAATAATGAGCGAAGTGTGCAGCACTCGGGTGGCCGAGGAGGAGGCGGGGCCGGCGGCGGAGGGTCGTTATCTCACAGGTCCATCAGAGACCGAGGGATAAAGAAGGACAAATCAGATGCTGCTCCACTGGTGAACGGAGTGTCATAGACGCATCACTGGACCGCCTTTTCCTCTCAGTCACATTTACACTCGCAGGCAACAGGTCATACACCATCCTTCAACTTTTCTCCCTTGAGTTTGTCTAACAAACACACACAGACACACACACACATTTCCAAAAGCATGGAAGAGTCATTGTAGTGAAGTGGTCGTCCAGATCTGAATCTGACCTGGTACCTGCCAATCTGTTCAGTTGTGACTGATCCTCCTTTTACTGTTGACTAGAGGTGAAGCAGCGTGACTTAAATCTGCCTCCAGCAGAGCACAGTCACTCTCACATGTTCAATACAGGGTATAGCAACCTGTCTGCATGTTTTCTTTCATTTAAGAATGATTCAAAAGGAAGAGTCCAGGCTCCTCTCTCCTGGTGAAGTTTTCAAATCAATCGTGTTTGGTTCCCCCCGCAGATATTTGTATGTTTCACTGAGATCTCTTTTGTAAATCCAACCATTCAGATAAAAACTCTGCATTGCACTGCATACCATGTCCATGTTTGAAATTAACCAACGGTTTGGCCGAGGTTTAGAAGTTATTTTTCTAAGCTGACCTAGTCAACACCATCCAGTGGTTTTGGTTCAGTCACCTCCATGTTGAACTCCTCTGTAAGCCTGCTGGACTGGTGTTGCACTGCACTCGTAAATCGCTGGTACGTTTCGGTCCCAGAGTTATTGTGATCGCTTTCGACAGCACTGTCCTGTAATTTCTTGTACATGTTTCTGGATCACTGGTCCTGACTACTCCAGTGTCTCCAGCCTGGTTAGCTCACACTCGTCTCTGTCTCGAACTGTAATGGCTGTGAATTCACGACCATGGTTCCAGACCGGAGGAGCTGGAGAATGTCAGCTGTAAAGTCTCTTGTTTACATTTAGGTTTGCGGCAAATGTGTCAATTAGTCGAGCAACAAATGAATGTCCAGCAGCTTAACGGTTTCCACAGTTACAGTCTGTCCCACTGTATCCTATGGATCTATTCTCCATTCTGTGCTTCCCTTATATGAGGCTGGTCAACTTCCAAAGTTGCTCACCAACTATACTAATCTGTGCTCTGATGTCACCTGAAGTGTCTGATGATTCTGCTGCGCCAGTGTAGTGAACATTAGTTGCGCTTCAAGTTAGCTCGATAGAATTACTAACAACTTTAAAGACACAGCAGTATGTTATGATTATGTTATGTTTGAATTTGAAAGAAATATTCCGTAGTGGAGCTTTTTTGAATGTACAAGCTTATCTTTTTGCATTTCATTAACCAGCTATTTATTTCAAGTAGGTGGATATCAGCATAAATTGCTCAACCTAACTGCACATCACTTACCGTCTTGCAGAAGTAGTTTGTTTGAAGGTATTGGACGCTTTTTGATTTCCTTTTTGATTATTTCCATTTCTTTAGACATGGTCTCCCAATTAATTAATTTCCCCAGGTACTCCCGTTTTCTTGTCGCCGTCAAAGATCGATTTTTGTCTGTTGTGTTGGAGATGTGTGATCGATTAGCAGATTATTGGCACTGTTTTTGCTCACTTCAATATTTCTACTTCTTAAAATCTCTTGGTTTCTGTGCAGTTGGAAATGCTAAGTTAGTCACAGTCACTATTCTTTTTTTCCCATGTAAGTCTTAAAATTAAATCCACTGGTCATTATCATTGTTGTACCTGGATTTCTGCTTCTAAAACTGTAATTTTGGCCCGTTTTTGAGGGCATTGACTGCTTTTTATACTGTTTGTTTGAAGGATGTGGCCCTTTCCCCACATGTTTGGCGTATGTGTTGAGTGCATGTCTCGCACAATAAGGTTTAGTTTACTTAAAAACTTTCTCCATGCACTTTCTCCACCCTTGATCCCAAAATTGAATTGTGTAGATCAGAATTGGCTCCACTCCTCAGGAGAAGTCATGTGCCCCGTGAGACTTTTCTTTATTTTTGTTCTGGTTCGGACGACACATCAGGGTCGGATCTTTTGTCAGATCACGATAAAGACAGGTGGCTGTCTGACGTCATTGTGGCGGTGAAACAATGCGAATATTGTTGACCTCTGTGATGTGCTGACCACGTGTTGAAAAAAAAAAAAAGATCTCGTAATAATAAGGCCTCCAATATTTTGTTGGATTAATGGCTCGTACATGCCCTGTGTGTTCTAAGATGTTTTATATTGTCCGATAACTTAGACTGCTGTGACCTGGATGGACTAATAGAACGTTTTGTTGGTTTTTGATTGAACAGGAGATTATGATTAGCGGTTGTTTCAAGTAAACAAATTGTTCAAATGTAAGTAAACTCTTGTTGAATAAAACAAACACAAAAACCTATCTTCTTCTGCCTGTGATTTCTTTTATTTATTATTTTTTTCGTGTTTCCCACAATTCCACTTTGATTCAAGATTGTATTACTCCCTTCCAGCCACGTGAGGGCGCTGTGGTACCAGATAGATCAGCGGTAGAAGAACCTCGGCCCACTTTTATGAAACCTTCGAATGGTGGAAGGTTTGTGTTTGTGTATGCACTCGCATTGAAGAAATCTTACATTGATACCAAATACTACTCACCGTGCAAGGATTTACCTTGGATTAAGGAATAGTTTTGGGTTTTATATTTTATTTAAGGACTGTGGGTTCGAACTTCCCTTCTTCAAGATGAAAAAACTTGTCTTCAAGTAGTCATGTAACCTGAAGTACTTCACTCTTGAATTAGTGACTAAACTTTTTGTTGGTTAACGATCAAGAAAGCGTAAATTAAAGACATTTGAAAAATGTGAGTCAGGAGAGTATTGTTTCTACATTAGTTGCCCTTTAAGAACTACAAATAAAAGATTGATCAAGGGCAGCAACTGTCAATACTAGATCTTTATACACTAGTCCATGCCTTGTACCATTTAAGATGTAGTTTAGATTTTTTTTTAATATACTAAATTATCCCTCAAATCTTGGAGGAGCTCAGAAAACTCATGTTTATTATCTCGTCATTTGGAGTTCCTTCTATGAGAATGATTGGCCATAAAGATGATTCCAAGTGTAAATATTTGTTCCTCCAGACCATTTTACTTTTCCCCAGATGGTTGTTTAAGCCTTCAGAAAGGGGTCGTCTTGTGTTGACGTGTTTTCTCCAGAACACACTCAAAAGAGTTGGAGTGACGGCGGTCCGTCTTTGAAAACCTCATCAGCCTCTCAAACATGCGCAGTTTAGCGTGGGAGGTGATGTCACAAAGGGAGAACAGCTACATGCTTCCACACATGCTGGGTGAGAAGTTGCCACCATCTGGTCAATTATTATTCATGGTGAGGGATAAACAGTGACGCGTGCTGCTCGGCACGTGCTGCAGTATCTGTAGTGAGCGGGGACAGCTGGCTGGGAACAGGTCACTGTAACATTTGTGCTGGTTGTGACCTTTGATGAGGAAGTGAACATTGGGCTGAAAAAAATGTTTGTAGCAAAGGAAACAAGGATCATTATTGGTTTGGACATTAATTACAGAAGGACACTAAAAGTGATTCACTTGGATCACTGTAAAACCCAAAAATGGAAGTTTCTTTCCATCCAACGTCAACAAACAACTTGTAGTGAGTATTCACAGTATTTTCAACAAAAGGTCAGGGCCTGCTCATAAAATGTTAATATTATCTTGTTTATCAACTATTTTAATATGTCAAAATCGTCACTAGAAAAACCCAAAAGTCTAAACTTTGATGATATATGAATCCCGTAGATATATGTCCAACTAAAAAGTTCCAGTAATTTCTGGACTAAGGAATTCACCTGAATATAAGGCACACCAACTACATTTATAACATCATACATTAACGCAGAACAATTTATTTTTTCATAATTTGATAAAATAAATTTCCCAATAGTGTTTATAACACGGCAGTAACACAGCTATATACTGTATATATATGATATATATATATATATATATATGACTCCAATAATAGTTGAGTTCGTCAATCATGTTAATGCAGCTGCGCTAAAATGTTATTTACAAAATAAATTAAGTAGAACCATTTTTTGATTTGCACAAAAAAATAAAATGCACTCACCAACATTTTACTATTTAATTTTTATATATCCGCAACCAAATTTATCAATTCTCCTCCTTCAGCCATGGTGTCAGCAATTTTGGAATACTGTGGCGCTAACATAGTGCCTATCCAATCACAGGACACGACATGAACAAGTGCAGGACACTTAACTCCAGTTTACTTTAAGTAAGAGGCATGCTAGCTAGACTACATGCCTCTTACTTGCTCAGAACTGAGAGCTGGTTGGATGTCACATCTGCCTGCCTCCATTTACTTGCCTCACATGTGTTGTCTGAAATATTATTGATTAAATGTCAGTGACCGCACTAGCTATATTTGACACTGGAAACAGCGCTACCAGGTGGAAATAATGTAACATAACATACAACTTACATTTACTATAGTATAGAGTAAATGGTATAGAGTATGTTCAGGCGGGAGAATTCCTTGCTTGACCTGACGATCATCTGCCAAAACATCTTTGTCAAGTTTAGGCTATGTAATATTAAATCCTCTGAAAGCATTGGGTGTTTATTTGAATTGAATCTGTTATTTATATTGAATAATCCAGCTTTTCATCATTGTTTCATTGATGCTAAGTTGCCATGCAACATTTGTAAATTGTAGTTCTACGACAAAAAGATCGATCTTCAATTTTAAAGCTGCGTCGTTTGCATTTACATTGTGTTTTCCATCATAAAACAACAAATTTTGTTCTAAGCAAAACCAGGTTTTATTTTGTTCCCTAACTGTGGTTTTCTTTCCCGACAGGTTATATCTTCCACCTTGCTGTCCCGCTCTTCCTGCTAATCCATAAAATCAATTTATCAGCCGTATCATTGTCAAGGCCTCAGGGTTCAGTGCTTGTGATAAAAGCAGTGGCTTGTAGTCGGAAATTTAAACTGTTTGCAACGGCAACACTTAACCTGTGTTTATTTGGCTTCAGATCAATTCCAGTTAATATCGCATTCACACACCACTTCTACACACAAGTAAATAGCTGGTTTCCCAGATTAGTGAAGAAGCTCTTATGAGCTACGATCTTAGTTGTTATTAACGCTGTGAAAGAAGGATGTGTTTGACCCATTCTTAACAGCCTTCTTAAAGACCAAATGCTCAGTGATCGAGCATAAAATAATGCTCCATGAAATAAAACGATTTATTGAATTACTTCTATAAGTTTTCCGTACACTTCTGTATATATTCGTTTAGCGTACTGAAGGTAAATATTGGCACGTGACAAATATCCATCAAATAAACTGAAGCCTCTCACTCATTTATTTGTGTAAGTAAGTAAATATTCTAAGTAAGTAAGTAAAGGTTATTTGTAAAGCACCTTTCCAGACCAGGGTCACAAAGCACTTTAACAATCAAAAACAATACACAGTTAAAATATGTACATTAAAAGGCCAAGACACATAAGACAAATACACGAGTCCCAGAAAATCAAGGAAAAGCTTGTAAATGTTTCTTGAAGGAGTCACAAGACCCCATCAAACGTAGAAGGAGAAGAAGATCATTCCAAAGCTTAGGAGCAACAGCCTGGAAGGATTTCTCTCCTCTGGTCCTGAACCGTGTGCGAGGAACCATCAGTAGATTCTGATCCACAGACCTAAGAGCCCGAGCTGGGGTGTAAGGCTGGATCAGATCAGTGATGTAAGGAGGAGCCTGACCATGAATAGATCTGAAAGTAAGAACCAGAATTTTTAAATTGATCCTGAAAGAAACTGGCAGCCAGTGAAGAGTTTTAAGGATCGGAGAAATGTGAGTTCTTCTACTAGAGCGGGTTAGAATTCTCGCTGCAGAGTTCTGTATCAACTGCAGGCGAGACAGCTCCTTCTTGTTGAGACATGAAAATAAACTGTTGCAATAGTCCAGGCGAGAAGAAACAAACGCATGGATTACAAGCTCCAGATCGTGTTGTGACAACATTTTCCTAAGTTTAGAGATTTTTCTCAATTGAAGGAAACAGTTTCTGGTCAGTTTTCCGCAGTGTTGAACTAGAGACATGTCTTTGTCAAATACAACACCCAGGTTACTAAGGTTGACAGACTGACCGAAGTCACCCAAGTACTGACTCAACCCTGGAACCTTATCATCAGGAGCAATAAGGAGAGTTTCAGTTTTGCCCACATTATGCTGCAAAGTGTTTTCACTCAGCCACTGTTTGATTTTTAGCAAAAAATTGACTAAGCTGTTCAGCCTCTGGGGCTCTGTTTGATCAAATGAGCAGTAGAGCTGGATGTCATCAGAAAAAATGTGGTAAGAAACATCAGGAGATCCCTGAATGATTTAACCCAGGGCAATCAAGTACACCAAAAATAATAAGGGACCCAAAACATAACCTTGGGGGACTCCACACAACAGATCTGCTTATTCAGACCTTATTTTATTGGAAGATACAGTGTCTGGAGAGTAAAACAATTGAATAATTTAACCAAATCATCTACACCAGAGGCCCGCAACCTTTTTGTACTGCATACTGGTTAAATCTTGATTATATTGACGAATTGATGTTGCGAAATAAAAAAGGAAAAGTACAAAAGCATGCCCTAAGGCTGAATCAGCAAGAGCTTTCGATTGCTTTGTGTATTTGCATCTATGTGTATTTGATTGTATACTGACGATGATGTTCTGTATGTGTTTGTCTCATAGCTTTTAGAGACTTTGTGCCAATGTCAGTAAGGCAGTAATAAGATTCTGTGCGACCAGGTAACAAATGTCTCACAGACCCGTTGGAGACCACTGACCTACACTATCAACAATATAAACATCAACAACTCTGTGGGATTTCAAAGTTATCAAGGACACAGATGTAATTGAACACAGAGAGGCTCCACCTGATACTCTGATTTATGTGCTGATAAAGAGGAGGGTGATCGATTTGACTGGCTTTGATTGAGTCAGTTTCAACATCACTGGTGGACAGCTCCGACTAAGTTTCTTAGGAACTTGTTTGGGAAACACCCTTATCTTAGCTCTCCTTCTCAACCAAACATTTCTTAAAAGTAGTGATGGGCTTCTTGAAGCAGTGTCATGTTGTTTAGAGGTCAGTAGGTGGCGCCATAGGTTTAAAAATGATGTTTCATTGGAACAGTTGTTCAAAACAAAGGGAAATAGTGCAGAGACCGCCATCTAGTGGACTCTGAAAATAATGACAGTGCTTCATGAAACTTCATAAGTACTTAAGAGTCTTCTTATGTTCCTCAAAAGGATTCAATCTGCCAATATCATTTTAAACTGTCTTTCTAAACATACAAGGCAGTGGATTTGTTAGGATTCAATCAAGTGGTTTATTATAATTGTGAAGTACAGTTTCAGCCTACTGGGACAATGAATCTGAGCTACTTACCTGCTGTTGTTTATGTTACTTTGAGCTCCTAGAACTAATGCAAGCCCTTATGGTACATCATGTGGATTTGCTTCATAGTCACATTGAAGACACTTCCACTGTACCGACAGCACCGCTGATGATTGGTCTCTTCTTCACTCTTGTTGCATTTATTATATATTCTCCCAACACCCGTGGAGTTTATTGAAACAAATGTAAACCTTCTTCAAAAGTTAAAAGTTCAAGTTAAGCTGGGCCACATACAACTGCGGTTTGCAAAAGCATCTTGAGGGGTCCCAAAATACAAAATAGCATTATTTTGATCCAGTGGTTTCAAATAAAGTTTATGCACTGAAAAACTTGAAAATACAAAAATCACTCTGCAGGAGTTTAATGCCGACAAAAAATAAAACAAGTGATACGTTCTGAAGTTGTTTATTTATTTATTTATTATACCATGATTTAACAGTCCTGTAAAAGCTCAGATGCACCATTGCTACATGCAGGGTATTAACCTGTAACACATTGATGCACTTCCAGAAGTCTGGTCTTCTTTCACTGCCTCTTCCCTGGTTCCCATTCATTCATTGTAATCTCCATGATCACCCCTTTTTGCTTGTAGCCCCCAATATCTGGTTTTAAAGCAACAATATGTAACATTTGTAGTATTGTTGTTTTTCTGTCATATTTTCTGTAATGTTTTTTTTGGACAGTCACAAGTCTTTCTAGCTGTTGTTTACACAATTATTTTATGTAACTTTGTGTCTTCATGAAGTAATGATATCATTTTTACAGTACACCACTCGTCAAAATATAACTTGACAAGATTTAGCATTGGTTCTTTGCAATACTTGAATTCAGATCAGTTCAGTTTTTTTAAAAGGACAATGTTTCATCATTTATATTGTTTTCTTAATCAATTCTCAACATCCTCAGTATTTAAGTCACAAATAAAAAAAACAACTTTTATCACTAACCCTCTATTTTCCAATGGTCCAAGAAAAAAGATTTTCATGACACACATTGAAATTAATTTATTTTAAAATGTAAAATATGCTTACTTTTAAAACATAATTTCAGACTTAAAGAATATCCACAATTTTTTTATTGTTGTAAGTTTCCACATGAGACAGCAGAAGAAACGATTGTTGATGAAAATAATACTGGTCTTCAATACCATAAGGACTGACAAAATACAGAATCCACTTTTTCAAAATCAATTTCACTTTTATTTACACTAACAAAACAAAAATATAAACAATTCAACACGTTGTCTTCATCCTTGTGCAGTTCTACGTGAACATGCCATAATAGCAGAAAGTATTTTCGGCCTATTACAATCATTTTTCAAATGTATGGCCAATGTTTTCTAAAAAAAATAATAATAATAATTTAAAGAGTGTTGCAGGTTGGTTAGATAAGGACTAATATATTTCAAACACTAAAAAGAGAAACTATGATTATATAAATTGTTTTTGTAAGAATGTAAGTTCATTTTCTCACTGATCTTCCACTTGACCGGTCTTCCTATCTGCGCATGTGCAGACCTTTCGTGACTTTTGCAAGTGCGTGTTTGTGTAGTTTGCGTGTGCGTCCTCTGCGTGTGCGCGCGCGTACTCATGGTCTCACCCCTGCCACCCCTCGGTTCGATTGACAGTTCGCCACATCCACGTTGCAGATCCAACACCAGTACCGCCCCTCATCCCTCTCTCTCCTCCCTCTCCTCCCTCTCCTCTCGCGCTCACACGCGCTCACGCACGCCGCGCGTGTATCAGTAGCTCCTGAAGAGCGAGTCGCGGCATCAGCTCTGGATTTGAACCAGCGGCAGCAGCGGGACATGGATCTCTTTGAATTGGACTTTTTCCGAGACTGGGAGCTGGAGCAGCCATGGTGAGTCCTGCTCGCTTCGTTCACGGGGACTTGTGTGGGACTCGTTACACCTGCACCCCGTCTTTCTTTGTCACCGATGATGTTGCCTGAGACGACCCCCCTCATCCACTCTCTCTCTTCCATCTCACACACTTTCACACACACCCCCCCCCCCCAAACACACTCCCAGGCATGAGGCTTTGTTGGAGTGTGAGTCAGGTGGAGGAGATAGTAGCAGCTTTAGAACCACTGATACAGGTGAGATCACCTGTAGTGACGTCTCATAGCTCGTCACGTGACTGGTGGGGAGAAGACCCTGATGTCATCACACGGTGGTTGTAGGGATTGGATTTTTAAGCGACATATACAAGTTAAAACATTGTCTTACCATCTGGGAATTTTTGAAAATAATTCAACATTACAAACATGAAGACACAAGGACAACATGTTTAAGTGTCATCAACACAACACAACACGATGAGACACTACACAACTGAAGAAGTCAAGACACAACATGACATTATCACACGTTTGTGAATTGTTTAAACGGAATTTTTAAACTTAAAAAAAAATGTATTTCAAGGAATGGGAACTGTTGTTATTGTAAGTAAGAATCCTAAACTGTATATTCATTTTTAAGAAAATTAATCTGTGTCCTTAAAGTTACACGTATGATAATAATTGTTATTATTATTATTTACAAACCATCTTTCTTGCGCGCACAGATACATTGTTTCAGACACCAACATTCTGCACTCAGGTTCTTGCAGGAGCCAAGGTCTCAAGCAGGCGAGTTCCAAACATATGATTTAGTCAGTTGTCCAGCAGTAAGGTAGGCTCTGTAAAAACGTAACATAGATTAGATATGAATAATCCTCAACTGTAACCTAATGATATTCTCGCTGGGTTAGCTAGTGGATGACAATGCTAGCAGCTGTAAATTGAGGTGAAATGTACCTATTTGTATATTTTGAAGTTTAGATCAAACTTACCACACCTATTACCCTTATATAAAATTGCAGACATTTGTATTATGTTTTGTTTACAACAATGGCAATAAAAAGTTTCTGAATCTGATGACAATAAATAATGTAACAAAAGAAATAAAAAAAAATCAAAACCCAGCTTGTATAGAATGACCCACATATAACCCACATGACAGAATGATTCCAGACGAAAACCATCATTAGTGATGGTTAATGAAGCTTCATGTATCACTGTCCTTGTTTACAGAGTCCACTAGATGGCAGTATCTGTTCTTGTGAATAAAGGTTGCCATGAAACTTCACTCTTCAACTAAGAGCGCCACCTACTGATCCCTTGCTCTACTTCATGGTCTAATAAAAAAGAAGACATGGTCATATATGATATGATTTATTTGACTACAAACAGGGCAAAACTATTCAACCACATTTCAATAATTTTTTTTATGAATCATGAAAGGCAAAAATGTGAATCTACAAAAAAAATAAAATAATAATAATCAGATCAAGACTTTGAGGCCTAATTATAAAAAAAAAGTACTCTTTGTTGCCATTCTATATTCATCCTGGCCTTTTTTTTGTTGCATTATTGCATTATTGCATTATTTCCTGTCACATCCCCTGTCGTCTTAAAATAAATGGAAAACGAAAAAAGTCGATCAATGTGTCAATTAGAGCTAATTGTTTAAAAAAAAAAGGAATATAATAAGGTATGAGACAATGTCACAATATGCGACATGAAGAGATCAAATGTGAAATTCCACGACAGGAACATCTTTATATCATATTTTTAAGAAGTGATGAGGAATTAATAACAAAATATGTCAGAGTAATACTTGAAAATCTTAAGTGTGTATTTTTAGTAGACAACTTATACATAAATTGACTGATTTGACATTATTTGATTGATAAAGCTTTCATAACAAATGCTACTTTTGTGCTCGAGACAGAAAGACTGAATGTAGGACACAAAAGGACGCAGCAGGACCAGAATACTGATAAACTGTTATTGATCGCATGTTGGTAAAAAAAAACCCAACCTTTTAAGTTTGTGGAAACAAATGGAAAGGCAGACAAATGGCAGGGAAATGTGAGTGCATATACTAATATGATGATTGTGGAGAAGGGGAATGGGCTTTTAAACATGAATTTAAAATGGTATAATTTCCTTTGAACTATTTAACAATCACAATAACCTGTTAGTAATAATCACACACACTTGTTTGTAATTATCTAAGAGGCATTTTTAAAGCTTGAGGCTGCATTACTTAGTGGTCGTAATGATAACTGTTATCATTACTGATCACACATATCAACATATTCAATGTTGAACACACACAACACTGTTGTGAAGCTATGTGGGGGAAACTGTGCAGCAACTTTTGGGTTTTGTGGGCAAGTTTAATGTTGAGATGAAAAACCTTTAAAATCTAAGTGAAATGTTCGAGTTATTCTCTTCTACCTGTCAATAAATGTAAACATTTACAGGTGGGTTTGATTGATGTTTATCACCTTTAAAGACACCAACACTTTTAAATCAACCTATTTTATTTTTTATTGTTTTAAAATACACACACAGCACAGATACACACACAGCTGCTGCCACTGTCTGCATTTTTTTTTTCTATGATAAAAAGACCCTCGTTAAGTCCGTTTTCAGTTTTAACTCAGTACTTCAGCCATTATGGAAATGAATGCAACTTCCGTCTAAGACCCACTGCTGTTTAACTGTTTGATGGTCATAAGTTCATATTCATATTAATATTTATATTGTTAATATTAGTATTTATCTTGATATTTTATTATTAGTATTTATAATATTATTAGTATTTCTATTCATATTAATTGTGGTGATGTTCATTGAAAAAGGAGTAAATCTAAAGACAATTTGAAGATCAAAAGGTCAAATATCGTGGACAGTTGCAGACACACAATCACCGAGTCTTAGCAGCCCGTCCAGTGTCACAGTGTGTAGTGTTGTGGGAGCACAGTGACTTGGCAACACCGCTGCTTATGTGAAGCTTTATTCCAGCCGGGGAATGTGAGACACTGTGCCGTCCCTCAGCAGCCACCAAGGAAGACCCTGGAGCAAGGTACTTAACCCCCCGCTGCTGGAGTGGAGCTGAACAACAAGCTCAACGTGTGTGTGAGGGTGTGTGTGTGTGTCTGTCAGACTGCAGTCCAGCACACTGATGCTCTGGGCTTCCCAAACACAAATGTGATTTATGGGCCTGAAATGATGACTCGGTGAAGTTGTACATGTCTGTTATGTATATCTCAGTGGACTTTCTCAACTACTCAGTTCCCTTTCAATGTTAAATTACGCGTAAAATTTACATATAATACAATATTTTTCTACATTTGTATTGGCTTGTAACAAACATATAACTGGTTACATGCAACACCTCCTAATCCCATTAAAGCAAAGCCCTCACAGTCGTTATCGGACAAAAAAAAAATCTTTGCCTTTGTAGAACCACTTCAATTAGGCAGTCATTTATAGCCTGATGAATTAAACAGCTTTATTTACTGTAATTTCCAGACTGTAAGGCCCACGTAAAATCCTCCATGAATGTGCTCCAGGAATGCTATTAGTCCAGCATGACACAGACCATAACGCTAACATACATCTGCCAACAAATGTCAATGGATCTAGATGTAACAAGTTAGTCCAGTGTGTATTGTTAATAACTTCTATCAGCTGGCGCTGATACAGATTTCTCTCTTACTGCTAGGATGGTTTATGATCTCAGGAGCTGCAGGTTCCAAACATTTTCTCTCACATTTCTTAAAAAAACGTGTCTCTGGGCCGGAGTTTGACAGTCACTGTCTTGTTGATGGACTGGTGACCTGTTCAGGGTGAACCCTGGCTCCCACCCAATGTCAGCCAAGACTGGCTCCAGAACTCTTCGACCTTCGCTCAAATCGGATCAGTTCGGTTGTGCAATACTTTTTTTTTTGGTTTGTTTATTGTTTTCTTTCCTCAGAAATCACAGAGAGCAGAAGTCATTCATGACCTGTGTGTGAGAACTTTGTTCTGCTCACACAGACAAAAATATCCAGGAAAACTGCTTTTTTTAAAACTAACTTTTGGCTCTTCCTTCAGTCGCATTTTGCTTTTGACTTTCTGAATAAGACATAATGAAGAAGAATTACTAGTTATTGACCCGTTTTGACAAGAAACAAAATGGAAAAATACTTAAGTCTTAGGTGTAATCCATATGCAAACTTCAAACACGTCTAAAATAAAGGTTTCTGGAAGCAAAAAAGACGGACGGAGGAAGATATAGATAGATAGATAGATTATCATTATTCTTTTATAGCAATATTTTAAGTGTGACTAAACACTGTCATGACTATATTTTATAATACATGTTGAATCTTACGCATTCCTAGTGCATCTTTATAGCAAGGGGCTAATTTTACATTACTTTAACAAATTTACAAACATAGAGCTACATTAAAATCAATAAAATACATACCTTATTTAATACACATTGGCCAACGACAGCAATCTAACTATCTGAACTAAGGTTTGTTATCCCTAAATGGAACTGGCTGTCTGAGCAGCAGCGGTAAAAAGCCATGAATCTGCTTTAGATTCAAGATAAATCAATAGAACAACTCCGACATATAAAGTTAGCACATTTGTAACCATTCATGAAAATCCATCCGTATGTTTTAGTAATACAAACGGACATATTAACTGATATCAGCAAAAAAAGTATCTTTTTCTTTGGGGGATAATATAACAAGATCTGGTTATTGACTTTATTTTCCTTTATGTTTCTTGAATGAACTGCTAAACACGGCACAATAGTGTTGGTTAATATTGATGAAATAAAAGCAAATAACTATTTTGGGGAAATAATTTGCTGACAAATATACTTTGAGGAATTTGTATTACAGCAGAAATGGTACTTTCTCTTGACTGGTGTAACTGTATAAATGTTATTGTACCCCTAATTATATTTAGGCTATGAGTTATGAATACAGAATACATGCAGATGAATATATATTGCAAGTGTGTGTTTTATGTTTTTGATGGGAAAAAAAAGACTCAAGAATCTGATTCCCTCCCACTGTCCAAAAACATACTGGATAGTTGTATATTCTAGGCCTATGTGTGTATGTGTGCGTGTTAATGTGTTCCCTGCAAACTGTCCTTGTCACCAACAATCCAATCCAGAGAATAAACAGGAGTCGGTGACATACATCTTCCCTGCACTCACTCCTCGGAGGCATTTGTGCTGAAAAATTGTGAGAGAATCAGGATTATTCCAAAACCACGTCACACTGGTAAGAACCAGACAATGGACGTGGAGTAAATTATTTATTAGGGGTTTGTTTTTTCATCCTGTATTTCTCCAAAAGTTATTTACCCAACAATGTTCGTCTCATCCTGAAGCCTTTAACACACTGTCTTGTCTTAGCGGTAGCACCTTAGGGATCTCATAGTTGGATCACCTTCCTGTGGAGGTACAGTCGGCACGAGGAATAACTTGAGCTGGAGATTAAGGCGGCTTTCACACCATGGACTCGTCGCAGAAGGGTCCAAGTCTGTTTCAGCACCAGCTCTCTCACTTCACACCTCATCCCTGGCTGTTCTCTGCGTTGTGTCTCTTTGCTGACTGAGCAGCTGGGAGTGGTTTGGGCAAAAGTACATCCAAAAAGATGTCACATGGGACATTTTCTTTTAATATTTATTTCAGCGTAGGTCCAATCTAAATAGACAACTAAGTGTGTACACAACAACCTTTTAACTTTTACAAAATATGTAAACAGATAAATGTCACTTTTATATGTTGCTTTCTGTGTTTAAAGAAGCTGATGGTTTCATTTATCTTATGACGAAGGTTATTTTTATTTTAAAAAGCGTGTTAGGTGTTTTACTTTATGTTTCAGAACTTGACAAGTTGTTCAAATAATCAATTTTGAGAGCTTATTTAGTTCTTTCACAGCATCCTAAAAACTGTCACATCCTTCAAAAGGGTTCTAGGCCAAACCAGCTTTAACACACTTTTCTCCCATAGCTGTATTGATTCACCACCACTTGGATCAATGTTGCGAGACTCAGTTTTCCAGAACCACATATTGTACACACACTAAAAACAACATATATTTTTGTTTTTCATTTTCTACTTGAGGTTTTCTATAAATGTTAATCGTAAGCGAGTTGATCTGGGCAAAGTGTCCCTTGTTGACCCAGAAACATCCTTTTGCTGCTTTTTTGTTTTTTTGAGATATGCTGGAAATAGTTGCCTTGGGCAAAATACCACACCCCTGCTGCAAAAATGTGACATTTGTGTAAAACAGGGCTAGGTGCCAGATTACGAATAATAACCTCTCTACTACTATTAACGTTTCAATGTTAGGCAAACAAATAAAAAATCACCGGTAATTTAGCACATATGTAGTGAAATAGCAACAGCAAAGTGTCTCCTCACATTATATGCACCGCAGTGTGCATTTTAATTTTTTAATTTATACATTTTTCCGGTTCATTTATCGTTAAATCTTCAGTTTTCCAAATTAGGCCAAATACTCGTACAGTAACCCTCACCCTCATTGATCGCCAATTGAAATGATAGACCACAATTAAAATATAAAAGATGCTCGGAATATATGTGGTTACTCCTTTGAAAGATCACCAATAAGTGATCAATAAAAATATAATAATACATAAATAATAATATTTGATTTTGGTCTCACTTTTCACCGACGAACATCCCTCTGTGTCCTTTAGCCACTGATGGAGTGAATAAGTGTCAGCGGAGGAACCTGTCTAAGATTACAAAGAAAACATTGCCAACAACAGACATTGTTGGTACAATGAGATAGACGTGGAAATGGATGTGTAGCTCAGATACAGTTCACTCTTTTTTTTTTGTCACTCATGAAAGACACGAGCCTCTTCAGTAGAGAGCGGGGAAATCACTGTCATTGTAGTAGAAAGTCTGTCACTCAGGTTTGATGTGCCGCCGCTGTTTGACAGTGGATTTTCTCTTCATGGAGAAAATGAGAGAGAAAACAATCTTGAAAATCCGTGTGTCTTTGTTATATCTGGATGGATCCAACCCCGTAGGTCTCCCTCCTCCCCCTTCCTGCTAAAGAAATAGTCTTTCATCTTTTCCCGTCTTTGTTGCGCCCCCCGTCCTCTCGCCTCCTCCCTCTCCGCTCGTTCCTCGTTTCTTGTCTGCATCTGAAGGTTTTGATGTGACTGTTCGGCTCGACTGTTGCCTCCTCCTCACTTTAATTGCCCATCATGTCGCCGGCTAATCACGACGTTCAAATCTGGGGGAGATGGCTTTGAAACTTAATCATCGCTGATGTGGATTGGTTGAACAGTTTAAGTAGTTAATTAGGGAAATGATTACTCGTATCACCGTTACATAATTACACGAGTCCAACTGTGGATTTTGGAGCCTCTACAAACCCCCGATGGTGCAGTATTGTATCCATTTGTCTGATGCGATATACTTGCATTAGTTAAGACACGTGAAGGAATTGGGTTTCCACGTTTTTTAAAACAATTTTAATATTTCTGAAATATTAATTAAACGCTTTTCTCTAGTCCAACCTGCAGAGCAGTGTCAAAGGAAAAGAAAGGGATTAGGGGAAGCTTGTACTGTTATCCACTTTGTTAGAGACCTCACTCTCTCCAAGAAACTCAAATTACAAAATATTTAATACTCCAAAAGACTATTTCAATTATTCTTAGCCACACAAGAGTTTTTCAGAATCAAACCAGACTTTGACAGAACACGTGTTGTGTGTTTGTAAAATAAAGGAACATAAATACATGATGAAAAGAGTTTTCCTGTAGCATAATATGTATTTATTTTAAAGGCTTTTCAGAGAGCAGTGGTAGTTGAAATCCAATACACTGGGAGTATAACATTTTAGTGTGTGTTATACATCAGATTTTAGGAGTATAATCACATTTATCTGTTTGTGATGATTATTTCCATCAGTTGAAGTTCCTTCAAAGGTCCTTTTATATATATAAAAATAATGATATATATACAGTATTTGTGTAGTTTTTCTATCTTCAATCTTTAATGCCTCAGAAGCCGGCATGTAAAAGACTAAACCGTCTGCATGAATCTTTGAGTGTGAATTGGATTTCTGAAAGTGTCCAGCTGAGTGACTTTTTTCTCGAATTTGGTATGAAAAATCCTGCATTACTTATCCTCATCCCCTCTTCTATCGGAAAAGACCTGGAGTCATTAACTTTTTGAAGAAATCATTCCAATTCAAACAAATCTTTGGTTGAATTAGGGTAGGTAACTTAAAGTAATGAATGGTTCTACCTTTGGTAAATCACGACTCTGGGGTGTGGTCAGGGGAAAATGAGGTGCAGAGAGGGATTTTTATTGCATATAATCAGCATTTTATGAAAGGAAATCTATGAGGCTGCATTCAGATCTAATATCAATCTAATAACCACACAAATTAGCATTTATTGAGGCCTTTAAAAAGGTAAATATCGGTTCCACATTAATCCACATACACAGACCATGAGATCAGACAGGAATTCACTTGCTACAATAATTAAATGAAAGAAGATACTTTCTTCAATTTCGGACGTGATGATACTACACCTATCACAAGGAGTCTTACCAAAGATCATCTTCAGTACTCCAATCTAACTATGGAGACTGAATGTATATTGCAGAACAGGTTCTCAGTGTTTTTAGTGCTGTACATTTTGGCAGGAGACTCGTGTTGGAATGTTTGGCACAATAAATGTCATCACAGTTAGTGTTGTATAAATGCCAACTATGGCTACAAATCACAAACCTCTAAAGGAATGTTGTGTCACTCAAGTGTTCACATAATTGTATTGATGTTTAAGGGATTATATGAATATGATTTTGGTAGTTAAAATGCATCTGTGATCACTTCTTGGGACTTCTGGACCTCACCTCACGTCTTGTCCCAGTGAGTCTGAGAAGTGAGAGAACACATTCAGTAAGAACATATCAGAACCATCTCATCTCAGCGTCTGACCTACTTTTCTCTCTGAGCCTTCATCTCTGTTTTTATGACTGACTGATTTGCTGCCAGCATGAAAGGAAAAGTTCCACACAGATGTGAGAATGTAAAATCCACAAAATCTTTAGTTAACAATACTTAAGAAACATCCAAATGTCACATATTTCCGAGTCTCCTGGCTGTGGACCTGGTGCACAGGGCTTTCTACCACAAGATGTGTAAAATGATGTAAAAATCCTTAAGCATTGAAAGCAAAAAATTGACATGAAAGATAGAAAAACTACAATAAATGAAGGCTGAAGAACTGAGCGAAAATTGAAGGCTTTACATAATGTGTGATGTACAGTATAACGGAGTTAGAAGAGTTCAGGGTTAAATATGCTCAGGTTTTTATTGTGAGTGACAAGAAAGGCTAGATAATACATGATAACATCGGAGGGAAGCCTAATCACACCACCTTCAGATATTTGTCAAGATGTGTCTGTGGATAACTCATATTTACACTTTATTTACCAAGCTAAGAATAAAACACTACCACTATATTTTGAAATATACTGTATACAATTGGCAAAAATAGCAACAAATCTCACTTATTTAATATATAATCGGTTGTTTTAAATTAAATCAAAATTGGATGTATTGAGTTTTCATGGGGGTCTTCTGCCCCCCTTTACCTTGACCTAATCGAGTTACCATCCCCCATAAAACCTGCACTGAAAGGTCAGTATGCCTTTTTCTAGACATTATGTTGAGAGACATAACATCAGGCGGCGGAGAGTCAGATATGAACAGCCTCAGTAGTGACTAAATTTGTTATTTTCACTCAAGCTGTTTCAATCCTTCGGAAAAAGTGAGGTCACAAGAACATTGTGGTTGACCCCCAGTGAGATTTATGGAAAACATCTGTAGTTTTCTCATTTTTTCCTGATCTTTTTTGAAAAGGAAAGCATTGTTTAGTTCAAACTTGGGTGTCAAAGTGGTCAGTGGAGGAGGGTGACTGTTGAGGGTGACCTCTGGCCAGATCAACTTAACACTAAAGGACTAATAGACACAATAAATAAATAAAAAACACACAAGGAAGTGACACTCTGATCACAGAACTTGTCATTTTGTTGCCACCATCGGGGAATAAGTGGTAGAAAATCCTTTCTAATAGTATTTCAGGTGGTGTGCTCAGTAAATAAAAGTGCCTGCTCTCTAGGAAGAGTCCCCTTAGAATTTTGCCCTGTGAATTACTGTATATCATGTTTTCATGTCATTTTTCCAAAAGAAAGTACTGAATGTTAATGATTTGTTATGATTTAACAATAAAAACCAAATGAAAATGATGTAAATATGTCAATTAAAAGTATTATTTTATGTTAAGATAAACTGTTATGTGAATTGTCCATTGCAGTTAATTATATCAATTCATACATATTATAAATGTATTTATATTATTTAAAAATGGAATATCTTGATTTGGTTTCCCAGACTGTGTCTGACAATTGGAAAAAAAAACACTTTTGTAAAGCCATATCAACCAATTTCTCATCAGACAAAACCAACTTTGTGCTGTTTAGCTATAAGATGGACAAATAAACATTTAAAATCATTCACGTGATTCAGTTTAGCACAGACATGTGCACATATACCTTCAACTTTAGATTTGTCTGAATCTTTTTCAGCACTTGTATCCCCGTATGTATAATCATGACTCCTTTCCTCTATTCATTACAAATCAGTTTACTCCACAAAAAACACAATTCCCACTAAGACACAGCGAGCACTAATAAATCGTGACAAGAGGCTGTCGAACCTCCTTTCAATTACGCCTGGAGTGGGATTTGATGTTTTAATGTTTTTTAGTCAGTGGCACTTTAAAGCAGGCCAGACACAGAGCTGCTGACGCTCCTCAGAGAGTCGACTAAAGGCAGGATTTAAAATTAATGAGAAATACTTGCAGAGAATGTAGAAGTGGGGGGTCGTTGACGTAGGTTTTGCAGCCAAGGACAATTTAGTTTGAGGCTTCAAAAGGTCATCAGAGACAGGAAGGACGATATCTGACTAATGACAATATTTACACCATGACTGGCAACGTTGCAGTACACTAATGATGATATTTTCACACAACATGTTCTTTTAAACAGAGAAGGCATCATAGGGTTTGCTTTTAGTTCTCAGTGTCCGTGACTGTTTACTCGTTTTAAGTGGACAGTTTTGGCCTAACCCTGGTTTCCAAATCTAGCAGTTCTCGACCATACGGCAATTAACACCAAAACCTTTTTTCTAGTAAAATCCTTTTGCTCTGGCTTAGGGTGGATTAGCCCAGAACTTTTCTAGATATAAAAATTAACCAATGGGCCGCATACTTTGTCTTACAGTCTCTCATTGAGTCAACCCAAGATTCCATTCTGTTTACATAATCCCAAATGTACAACCCTGTTGTTCATGTGTAGGTGACCGCACGCTACTGATGGGCTGACGAAGCTTCATGGAGCAGTGTCATGTTTGGAGGTCAGTAGGTGGCGCCATGAGTTTAAGAATGATGTGATGTTCCATTACAACAGTTGTTCAAAACAAAGGAAAATAGTGCAGAGACCGCCATCTAGTGGACTCTGAAAATAATGAAACTGCTTCATGAAGCTTCATCAGACCATCGCTACTGCACACCCATGATAAAGTGAGGTTTATGATTCATGAGTTAAAAATGATTAAGCTTTTGTAAATACAGTATATACTTCTTTTTTTTTAAATTAATTTTCGGGATGTACTTTACTTTGATTGACTGAAATTGATTGTCAAATCTTTCCTGCATGCCAAAAAAAGACACTGTACTGTACTCTTACCAGATTTGGTCGCACTCCAAATCACCCTGTAGAACCTGAGACTGTACAAAGACAGCGTTACATTTAAACTTCCTGATCCATGGCGGCCCACTAAAATCCCCTATCCATTGCTGGCTAGTCTACTCTGTGGTCCAATTTGGTGAAGTCAATATTTCCAGGCTGTCTTCGGAACATCTCAAGGCTACCATGAATAAGCTGGTCTTGTCCTTGTCTTCAATTTAGGAACATCCTTTAAGGTACTGACTGTCTTATGATGATAATGCTTAAGAAAAAAACTGCCTCCGTCAGTGCTCAAGTGTGAATACGCGAAAAGGCAATAACTATCAAGGCACTCAAAACTTTATTATTAAAACGTTCAATTTCTCCTCTAGAGCTCCACAGTCCTCCTTAACTCAGCGTCCCCTCAGGACTTTTATTAGCTCTTTATCAACGGCTCATAATGAAGCTTCCTCAATTTCACTTCATCACCTTTTTCCCCCTCCCTTAATTCTACTTGCTTCATTGTCCTGTGAAGATGTTACTAGCACTGGGCTTCACTATTACATTCTTCCTTAGCGATTCTAAACGGCAACCAAATATTATGCAAATTATTGTAGTGAATATGATTATAAAAAAGTAAAAATAAGAAATAGAGATTTTGTCTGTTGAGTGTATTCAGTTTGGTTTCAGATTGCATGACCCTGCTGAGGAGTCAGGAGGAAAACAATCCTTGTTTGGGCTCATTAACTTGCAGATAAATGTGAGGCACAACTGTAAACTTTCACTCTCCCCTTACAGCTCGTGGAGAAATGTCTAACAGGAGCTCGATCAATATGCACACCGTGTGTGTTGCAAACTGTGTAAATGTGTATTGATCTTGAGAGCTTGTTTTGTGTATCTGATGATCTGCTTAGTTTCACTTTTATTAAGTGAAGCTTGTGTCCTCTAATGATGAGTGATGAAGTCAACTGAAGCCTGAGGCAAACAGGTCATTTGTCCAACTACTCTGAGAATTCATGTCGACCTAACTTTTGAATATGAGAATCTAAACAACATTTGTCAAACTCAGGCCCCGGTGGCCAAATCTGGCCCGACAAGGCTTTTTGTCAGGTTGGTTGGACTGTAAATGCTCATATTACATTGCCTTACTTAATATTCATTATTTGTTAAGCATAGGAAACAAATAACCAATGTATTTTCAGTGCTGTGTATCCTAATTGAAAAGTTTTCAACATCATTTTCATAATCATTTTTGCAGGATCTTCACCAGGCAATTCTTGGATGAATTTTGGGCAAGCGTGGCCATTTGTCTGTATGGCTGTAAAGCCATACTTGATGCTTTCAAAAACTACTTAACCATTCCCATTTTTCTGGGCCTCACTAGACCTTCGATAGTCTAACTTTGCAAATTTAGTCAATATTGCCACTAAAGATATAAAACAACTGTATTCTGAAAAAACGTAAAAAAAATGAAGGCAATAATACAAATTTTGAAATATTTTTTTAATCTCAACCCAAAATATTAATTATTTATCATATGATTTAGATAGATCATACCAGTCAGGACATATAATAATTGTTGGTTTGTGAGATAAACGTAAATACAATTATTATGGTTGTGTATGTCCGAGTATAAACAACACATAACAAATGATAAATAAGTCCTGCAGAAAGTAAGTGATCGGAGATCTTCTTAGAGTCGCTCTTTGTCCTACAAGGCTGCTGTAAAGTTCACAATATCCCTGGTGTGCCCAAGTTGGCGGGCGACCTTGATTGTCTGACTTGCAGCAGAAGTTGACCTAGAAAACGAAAGCTGTCTTTTCAAAGAATCATCCTGCTGTCACCAGGTATGACTGGGTTATTTTTGTCTGAATATGATATTCAACCGTAAGATATCATTTTTTTCCTTTTCTTCTTGGCTTCCAAATAACATTTCATTTTTTAAATTGTTCTTTTATGGTTTCTATTTCAATAAAGTGTGAGTAAAATAAAAGTACAATTACAAATAACATGCTATCATTCACAGCGTTTGTTCATTTTTGTGTTGTGTATCATGATACGTATCGAAACACCACATTCTTGCCAATAGACATGAATAGACAACTATTTATCCCTTAGCCAAGGAAGTCGTAATTGTCCATGTTTATTGGTCCGTCTTTTTTAAATAACTCAAATAAACTATTAACATTTAAATCAAAAAAGTTGTAATCTTATCTGGTTTAAATTGGTCAGGATAAGAACTGAGACACTGAAAAAGGGTCATGATTATGACACATATCTTGGGCCAGTCCTCATACCATCTCACTGGTTGAGATTAATATCTTGGCGACCTGGAACTAAGATCAGACTTTCAGGTCAGAAGGATCAATATACTTTTTTCTCCCTCTGGACCCAGTTGCTGTTCTCAGCAGTCACGTCGTGCTATTAATCGATCTATATCTATATATTTTATGATTCTTTTTTTTGGTATTGGAGTGAGCGCTGCTCATCTCAAAGCTATCTGGCTCCAAGAATGTGGCTTATCAGAGCATATTGTGTGTGCACATTAAAGGGGGGGGGGTCTCAGAGTCTCAGCAGGTGAGCCATGCTGCTACTGATAGCAATAGATGGAGTTTTAAACCGTCTTGCAGTAATAATCTTTTTCAAAAGAGCTTTTTCATTCAGTATTTTATTTTCTAAAGAAACAGCTTCAATATGGATAAATGAGTCAAAGAACTTCTGTCTCTTTGACCTCTTGCTTGTGTCTTCCAACTACAGGCTTTATCTATGAATAATGAAGTGTTTAAAATGATTCTCTTCTTTTGGTACTGCCAAAAGGCCACCCTGCATATTTGACTGTTAAAAAGATGTATAAATGTGTGCAAGATCCTTCAACAAAGGGTTTTAGGGTTCGCCCTCCGATGCACTGCCAAGAAAGATCTATGTACTCACTGCCTATCGAAGGGAAGTCTATAAAATACCTTCTCTTCCGCAATGATCTTGCACATACTCATAGATTTAGGGTTACTTTCTTTAACCCAGTTATTCTACTTCATGTGTGCTCAGCCCTTCAATGAGGGCTTCTCTATTGGTTAAAAAAATAAGCAAATGCCCGCTGACCGTGACCAGATTAATGCGGCTGGGCAAGGCCCACGAGCCTTAAGGCCTGTTGACACGTGTCTTAAGGTCTTGAAACTGGAAGAGCCAGAGACCCTGAGGTCATGCCCAGTAAATAGTGACTGGAAAAGAAAGGTGAGCAATATCATTTCCAGCTCCAAATCTAATAGAGTTTTGATGTTAGGAAAAAATTATACTTTCAAAGTCAGAGAAACAATAGTGAAGTGAAGTTGAATAATGTTAGGAAGGACTTTAAATAACCAAACTATAGTTTAATGTCACATTACTTGAGATAGAAATCAGTTGTTTTTAATGAAATTCACTTATATGAAGATAAACAGTAAGATTGATAACCTGTTTTTTTTAAGACCACATAAGATGGAATAAAAGCTTTGTGTATTTCACATCAAATCCCCAAAATGTTCGTAATCAACATTTTAAAGCTTAGTTAACTTCATTCTTAGTGAAAGGATCCCTAATGAGTGTTTCGGCTGATTAAAGCTTCTTAAAGGATGATACGGTCTTGATAAATGTAAATGAATGCAGCTGCGAGACAAGTCAGTGAATAATGTTAACACTGCACCAGCAGGGATCTTCTACCATAACCATGATTACTTCATTACGCCTGCTCAGATCACGAGTACTCACCTAACAATTTCAAATAAAACGTCGGAAAAAATGCAATTTTGCTGCTCATTTGCTCACAGCTCCTGGTGATTATGATCGTCAAAACAAACATGATTATAGTCGTAAATTCATAACGCATTAACAACGCAGCTATCATCATTAAAGAAGTCATTTCCAGCTGACTCTTTGACTTCCCGTGCACCCGGGAAACCTGCTCGGCAATGAGGCAGTGGAGTTGGAAAATGTCTTGCTCCCGAATAGTGAGCGGCTCACACCACATGGCTCGAGGTAAAATCTCTGTGGTACAGACACGGAGCAGCTGTTAACCCTTCACGTGCCGCTGCCAGATAATTGGCTGAAAAAGCGTCTTTGTCTGTGAGACTGAGAGAAGCTCATGTAGAGGCATTTATATATGTGTGTGTAGTAGAGAGAGAGCAGTGTGTATATGTGTGTTGAAGTGTGTGTATGTGCATGTGTTTGTGTGTGTGTCCTTGGGGGTCCCTCTATCCATCTTTCTCACTGTAACACTCTGGTCCAGAGCTTGTTACCATAGCAACATAGACGAGGAGTCAGAGTCCCAAAAATTGTATTATCTTTGACACACACACTCATATACACGCACACATGCGCACACGCACGCAGACTCCCTTTTTCTCTCACTCACACACATAGTAATATACACATAACATACACACACGTGTGTGAGCACACACACACACACATGAACTTATCTAAACTGACAGGCTTTAGTAAGATGCATGTGTGTTTGAGTGTTCGCACGTGTGTGTGTGTGCTCGGTGCAGCTTGTTCACGCTGGCAGGCAAAAAATATGCAGACACACACTGACAGACACACACTGACAGTGTGGGTGAAACAGAAAGCAGTCGAGTGTTTCAGCTGAGTAGAAAAGGTCTTCACAGAACAACTGGACAGTTCATTTCAACTCTAGGAGCCAAAGACGAGTCTTTCCTCCTGTGGTTTTCCTGGGGAGCATCAGCCAGCGTCGGACCATAAAATACTTCCAAACACTGTGACTGCACTCTGGAATGGTTTGTCTTGTACTGCTGTAGCAAATTCTAAAACCACATTTTATGACACAAGTGCAGCTCGTAACCATTACATCTGCTTATCTGGCAGGTAGCAAATTTGCTTCGATCCCCAAAGTCAAATAAAAGATATCAACGCAGGCGTCATCCGAGCAGTCACAGCAGGAAACGTTGAACAGGCATCAGTGCAGCAAGCTAATAAAAATGTTCTCGCATCATATTGATTGGTTTTTAACTGACACTCTTGTCTATTTCAGTCACTATTAGAAGAGACAAATTCCCTAAAGCGAACCCAAGTTGTTTTATCTAATTTGGCAGGGGACTTCCCTGTGAACAAACAGTTATTCCTCTTGTTTGTTTAATGTTTATTTAAAAAATGTCCAGAGAACAGTGGATTCATTATCACATGTGCAGAATACTGAACATTTACCTAGCATGACTAATGATGACAACCATAAAATCATCCATTGCTTCAATTTTTTTTTACATTATATTTAAAAAAGGGATTCACTTCTTTGGACATCTTTTTTTTAACTTTATTTTATTTTTTATTTTTCAATTTAGTTAGTTAAGTTATTTTAATATCCCCTCTGGTTAAATTGTCTTCCTACAACAATGAAATCAAACTAAAAATTGTCTACGCAGATCAACAAAATGTCCAGGTTACTTAGATGATTTGTTATCAGTAGATTTGTCCTCAAGTCTTTTGTAGTCACATAAACATTTGAGCGCCTTTATGAGTTTCATGAGTTACTGTAAAAACTGATCACTTGAATAAATTAAATTTAACAAATTACACAAATGAACATGAGTAATATAAACATCAATACTGTCGGGTAAATAAGCCTAATGGAGCTAAATCTACATTTAAAAGCAGCAATATGTAAGATTGAAAAGATTGTTTCTAACTCCCCCCAGTGTCAGATAAGAAAAACTGCACTGTTGTGCAATACTCGTTGCCAAATTGCCCATTAATTCGTTTACTAAACAATATAATAAAATAATTTTGGAAGTCACATGACACTCAAAGTTATTATTAGTATTAGTATTTTTACTTCAGATTGTTGACCCTGGTCTGACAAATAATAATTTCTTACTTAATTAGTATTGTTAAAATAATATTGTGCAAGCAATTGAAATTTAACCAATTAAGACAGAAAAGAGAAAACAAATTATTCACCAATAAAATGTATTGCTGATTTATAGTACAGCACAATGACAGAGACTTTGCTGACTGTTATGAAATGCAACTTTTTTTTTGTACCTTTATATATAATAAAAAAGTAAAGAAAAGTCTGCCTTCTATGTAGTTAAAAAATAACACAAATATATTGTTTTGACAATTATTTGTGTATGATATTTCTTTATTAAAGCTAAATTGACAGACAAACCACATGTACATTTATTAAATCAGTTGATTTGTCAACATGTATTTTCCAAGGCAGCTCCACTTCATGCAATGTCCTTCTGCCATTAAAACCCCAAATATGATATAATTTTAGATTATAAAAAGTAATAATGAAATGCAAACATGCACGCAGGCACTACTCAGATGAACGTGTTTGGATTACATGGCTTTTGTTTCATTTCTGCCTTCGGAGTGACATAATTCCGTGACTGTGAGTGGCAGAGGAAGCGTGGGTATGTTAATGTCGTGTTAACTGTGGCAGCGACACTCGTCCTCAGATGGCAGGGACAAGCGTGTGACATCATCAGACATAATAATGTCACAGATAAAGAGTGTGATAATGATTCTTTGCACATTAGTGAAGCAATCATGTTCTAGATGACAGAGCCTATTATCCTGATTAAGTAAAAAACACACACTTAAATACGCACACACACACACTAATCACACATTCATTTAAAATTGAAAACGTCATTAGTGAGTGTGATCAGGAATATCATGCAGAATATATCTAGCTTTAATTCATTCATGCACTTTGGCACTAGTGTGATTCCTTATAATGAAAATACCATCACTCACTCTTTTAAAAACGGGGATGCTACATCACAGTTTACACTGATCCCAATATGGTGCTCATTTTTTGCATGAGTAATTCATTTTTTCGTGGACTGGTCGCAAAATACAATAGAAAATTAATAAATCTGGCACCAAAATAAATGTTCTTAAAACACAAAAACAACGGGAGTCCTGGTCTTCTATCTCTGCAGAGATCGTTTCATCCAGTCTTTATTTTATTAATTTTGCTAGTCTGCTGGCTAAGGTAAAGTATGACTTCAGAAGAGTTATTTTGCCTTAATTACTAAACACTAAAGGGCAAGTGTATCTTAAATAGATCTTGGACCTCTATTGTACTCATCAGTATGTGTCTGTTTGTACAAAAATAAATATTTACATTAAGTCCCGCCCACTGAAAACACTTTGTTTTTCTGGAGATTAAATCTTGTTTACCATAACCATAACCATTCATTTTCCATAGCTAAACCGAAGTAGAGCAGAGATAGAAGTCGCCATGGTGTATGAACGTGTGCACCAATACACACATAATCATCTAAATTCAGCTTTCTCAAACTCATGTTTCTCTCTCTGAGTCATTTCAGGCAGACGCACATTCATGTTTCCCGGAGTAGAAGGATAATCTTTCTGTGTCTGCTCCTGCCCGCATGATGAACTGCCTGTCTGACTTTGTTTTTTCTTACTCTGTGTGTGCGCTGTAGTGTGTGTGTGTTTGTGTGTGTGTGTCTGGGCTGTGCGCTGATGTACCGGCTTGCCAAGATTGCAGTGTGAGTGCATGAACACCTCTTAATGAGTGTTTTTGAGAGATTGTGTGTGTGCGTGCTCGCGTGTGTGACTGTGTGTGTGTGTGTGTGTGTGTGTGTGTGTGGACCTTGGCTCCGAGTGTTCCGAGGCCAGCATTAACGTCACCAGCCCCCCGGCCCCTCCATCTTTTGTCCTTCTCTCTCTGACCTGTTATCTGATCATTCCCTGCCTCTGTTGCTCTGATCCCCGCGGATGTCTTTAAGTGTTTTCATTCCTTATCTAATTAACTAATTTACCAAGCGCTAATTCTTCCTCATCTGCTGATGCTCGGCAGATTAACTGTGTGTGTATGTGTCGCTGATCAGCTGAGCGGTGACTATTGAACGTGTTCTCGCGATTTAACCCTCGTTATCGGCCGAAAGTCAAATGAAAAAGTCTATATTGGTGATCAGACTCATCAAGGAATCGTTTGTTTTCATTTCAAAGTGGAGCGGTTAGAGCAGTTGCTTTTGTGGTGTCTACACTTTCTAAGTTTGTATTCTAGATGACCCACACAAACCTCAGCGTGTTTGTGTTTGTGGAGTGGACACTCGAGTGGAGATGGTAGTTCTCACAGGGCAACTGTTGAAGTGGTCAAGAGAGAGCTCTTAAACCTGAACGTCTGTGAAGTCAGTTCCTCTAAAGCAAAAGGTCCACTGTTGGCGTTCTGTTCAGACATCTTGACTTGAAAAACATGTTTTCTTTTATTCATATGTGAGTCTTATTAATGGTAATTATTCATCAAGGTTTGTGTTACAACAGCTGTTCTATCCTTGTGTTGTTACATTTCTAATGAGGGTTACTGTGGTTTAATTTAGGTCAATAACCATTAATAGCATTTTGTTTTAATCAATTTTAATTGTGTTTTTCATCTACAAATAGATGAAATAAAAATATTTTGTACTTAATTTTATTGATATTGTTTAACAGAGGAACTGATTACTTGTTATTTAAGTTGCCACCAGTATTTTAAAAAAGTTGTATTTATGTATATATCATTTGAACATAATTCCTATAAATTTATATTGGATTTTTTGTCATTTCACTGAATTTCTACTCACCTTCATGTTGACTACGGGTTGGGATTATTTTCAGAGAAATGTGTTCCTTTTCAGAATTACAGGCAGAAGTGTATGTCCGTATGATGGTGGCGACCAGAGCCCACTTTTCATCGTCCAAAAAGACACATCTAAAAACATCCTAATACAACTATACTGCTTGACTGTAACGTCCATCTTTTTTTGAAGCTTCTACGTTATTTTATTTTTTTTAATTAAAAAAAAAAAAACTTCAAGTTTAAAGCTAAAAGGCTAAATTTCTGCGCAGGCAGGAAACATTTCTGGTAAATCTTGTACGAGCTCCTAGTGTCTACTGTCTGCACTGGATGTATGTGGATGTTTTTTTTAGTATCTTTTTGGATGAGAAGCAAAAAGGAAAGTTAGCGCTGTTCACGACCCTCATATATGGATGTACATTTTGGCGATAATTCTAAAAATACATGGATTACTACTACTAATAATAATAATCCCACCCCTTAGTCGACATGAGGGTGAGTAGAAAATGAGTGAAATCTAAATAATTCTAAATAAACTATCATTTTAACCTCCACCTTTTTTCGCTAGCCTTGCTACACTACCTGTACATTTGGTGCAAATTTAGCCTGAGTGACACATTCTATTTCCCTGAGCTCCGGGTTGATTATTAAAGCCGAGATTATAGCGGAGCGACAACAACAAGAAACAGCTGATGAGATATGAAGCATATGATATGGAAGGAGACGTCAGATTTACGTTGACTCTGACTTCTAATGTCATGAGAGTTTTGCAGATGGAGGAATCCTCAACACTGTTTATCAATTCAATAATATTATATTGAATGTGTCCAATCATAACAAAGTTATCTTAAGAAATGTTTTAGTTTAAATAGAACTTTATAGGATAAAAGAAAACCCGGTCCCAGCTTATCAGAATCAGTATAATGCTAACATGCATCATTACTTCATTAAAGTACCGTTATCTTATCCTCGACTATCCCAGTAAAAGGATAAATAACCAGCTTGTTCCGGTTCTAATGGAGCTGTCCGTGGTCCTCGACAGGACTGTACGTTCCATACAATCCTCCTTTGTGCCGCTTCCTCTTTTGAAGGTGTGACTGAGCTTTGTTAACAAATCACACACATTTTGACATCATTTTTATAACTTAATAGTTTCTTATCATGAATGCATTACACAGTTGTAGGTGTCAGCAGTGGAAAGCCACGAGAGTCTGATGAAATTCTTCACTTATGAGGCATTTCGTCTATTTTTTTTCTAGAATAATATACGGAACAAAACAATTTAATCAGCTGTGTTTTTGGAAAGACAACGTTTTCAGATTCTATGACACTTTTAATTATTAGCTATAACTATATGAATTAATGAAAATGGCAATCACCACATGTCGGAAATCCTTTAGTTTTTATTTGCATGTGTTACTTGGAGTTATACATTTTATTGTTCTACTTCTAATTTGCATTTTCACAAAACAATGCTATTTTACAGAAAATAAACATTTTAGAGATTTTCTAAATTAAACAGAACAAATGGTGAGAAAAAAAAGGGGACAGATGAAGGATCTGTGAACATCACCTTACTTAAGTGCTATATTAGAACAAACACATGGAGGGTCAGGTTTAATTCCCTCTAACAATCGAATCAAATGAAAACAATGTTTTATTTTTGAAGAAACAGAATTCTTCTTCACGCTCAAGCTGTGAGTTCTCACACATACTTCACAGCCCTGTTCTGACAGAGGTACAGGTCACTGAGGATCAAGATGAACCCCCCCCCCCCCAAAAAAAAAAAAAAAAATCCAAGGATTCCAACTGGGAAACAAAGATTACTATTATTTCAGTTTTTCCATCCATGATTTTCCATCAAGCCATTCAATCAGTGGACCACACAAATAAATCATCACTCAGATACAATAACACCTTGCTTTAGTTGTGTAAACCTGTAACAAGAATCTTTAAAGGAAATATATAAATATATTTTGAAATATATTTTCACATTAAACTTTTCGAGAGAGAGAGAGACAAAGCAGCCAAATGTGTCCCAGTTAGAACGTTTGCTGTAATAAATAGACGGTATTATGGCAATTGTCGTGTTCAGGGAGAAGAAAACATAAATAAATATAAATGTACCACCCACCATCTGATTTACCAAGCCTCTGCAGGCATGGCTTCTTTATTTAGCATGATTCAAAGATGCGAAAAATATGTACGTGTTATTGCTGACTCTGGGTATAGCAGTGTTATTTAGAGAGGCAAGAGACAGGTGGTCATAATATTTCGTTGGTAGATGTAAGTTATGGGTTGATGAGGTGTCATGAAACAGCTGATGATGTATCATTGCCCGGTTTCTCCATTTTAAATGGGCACTATATGGCACTCTCTACTTTATAACATTTGGCTCTGATTTCAATGGAACCTGGCACACTTTTCAAATGGAGTGTGCCGTCTAGTGGAATTTCAAACTGTATCATGATACACCATCAGATGTATCATGAGGCATAATCAAACCATCACTTGTAGATGTGTAAGATAAAGATGGGTTAATGAAACTTCATGGATCAGTGTCATGTTGTTTAGAAGTCAGTAGGTGGCGCCATCAGTTTAAAAATGATGTGACGTTTGATTAGAACAGTTGGAAACAAAAAGACACGGCTTCACAAAGCTTCATCAGACCATCACTAGTGTTGGACCAGACTTTTTACATAATTTTTACAAGTCACCTTAAAGCCAACTTTTATTCTGATCTGGTGATGGTCTGATGAAGCTTCATGAAGCAGTGTCATTATTTTCTGAGTCCACTAGATGGCGGTCTCTGCACTATTTTTCTTTGTTTTGAACAACTGTTCTAATGAAACATCCCATCATTTTTAAACTGATAACGCCACCCACTGACCTCTAAACAACATAACACTGTTTCATGAAGCTTCATCAGCTCATCACTACTGTTACTACACTCAGTATAAGACTTTGCTGCTGCTTGCGGCCTTTTATTTGAATATTTTTATTTTATCATATTATTATAATTTTTTTCACTGATTTATTTTGGTCTTCTGTTTTATGTCAGGGGTCTCCGTAAGGGCCACATAACTTTCCCTTCTCTTAGGGGCCGGGGGGGGTCAGTATGTTACAGAAAAAGTCTGACGATCGCATGAGTGCCTAAACGTAAAAAAAATTTTTTTTCCGAATGTATGCTTTAGGCCCTAAAATGTTGATATCTTTTAAACCACACTTTCTTTTAGAGCAAAACATGTTGTAGAATGCAACAACAAAAACTTTAGCTACTCAAAAAATAATTGACCCCCTAAAAATGCGTGCTCCTATATTTTTGTCACGCACTTTATATGAGGAACACTCTTTTATGTTGTTGTAAAGCACTTTCTGTAAGTGCTCTATAAATAAAGTGGAGTTTAGACCTGCGTAAAGTAGTTCTTCATTTACAATCTATTTGTGTTGATGTATTTTTAATTATAAAAAAAAAACTAAAAGGAAGAGCTGGATGATGTAGTTGAGGAGAGGAAAGTCTCCATGTTGAAGATGTTCCACCCGCGACCAGACCCAACGAGACAAGAGACTAAAATCGAGACACTTTCAGAACAATGGCTAGTGATTGGTGGATATCATTTGCACGTGTGTGTGTGTGTGTTAGTGAGTGTGTTTCTGGATGGGTTGGCCACTTGTCCAGTGTGACAGTTGGCATTGGCAGAACACCCTTTTTTCCTGGACAACATAGATAAGCCACTGATAATGAATGAATGAGAGCATCAGCATCAATGAATTAGGTGAGGACTGCACTTTGGTTGGATGCTTCAATGGTGGTCCAAAGCATGAGCATAAATAATCTTTCTTGATATCGAGTGGTGTTGATCTTCTCCGCTGTCCCTTCTGCTGAGGTTCGCTGTGATGTCTGAATAAACACACACATGGTAACACGCCGGGCTCACGCACACACTGAACGTCTCACTGAACTGACAGTTCTAACAAAGCTTTTGTCTGCCGTCTGACAGCTGAACCCCCTCCTCGGCCCCCCCCTCAACATACACAGACGCGCCCCCCCTCATTATCGCACTCACTTCTCTCGGTCGCTCTCAACCCCCCTCTCACCACGAACCCCACCAGCGTCTCCTCGTCAGATCTCCTGACACACTTCAAACATGCTCAGAGGTTCTTCCTCATCAGACTGGCTGTTTAATAGACTAAGTAGAGGTTTAATGAATCACTTTTCATTGCTCACCTGTTCGGCGCTCTTATTAGACTATTTGAGGAGACTGTTATTCATCCCGGAATATACATGTTATTATCTTGATTGGCTAAATGGCATCTCTTCACACCTGGGTACTTGACGGGCCGTTATAAGGGCTCACACGTTGTTTTTTTTTCCGGCTTTCCTCGGTGCTGCTGCTCGACAATAGACGTGTCAGATGATGAATGAAGAATACAGTTATTGAGGCCACACTAGACTTCTCTTTATTTTTCTAATAATAATATACAAATGTGAATAACAAATATGACGACTACTCTCACCTCTTCTGAGATTAAAACCTTAATCTTAATGAGTTTTGGGAAAGCTTAATTACAAATTATTGGGGCAGTTTAAAAGCCTGAATACTCACAGATTATAATATTTCCAGAGAGATAAAAAATATCAATTTTAAGAATCATTTATGGTTTTTCATCCAGGCATGAGAGGAATGCTGATCTCAAAGGCTTTGTTAAACATTTGAACCTCCACAAATCTTTCTCTTTATGCTTACAGTAAGTTTGTCTGTTTTTTGGGTTTAATATCAGTCATTTTATTCTGATAAACAGAAGATAAACAGCAAAGACAATGTGAAAACTGAACTAACGGAACTGATTTCACAAGAATAACGTGAATGAGTGAACTGATGACGTTTGCAGCCTCTCCAGAGCGGCTGAATGCTGAATGGACCACTTGAGCAGTTGTACACAGGCGGGTGCTCTGCCTTAAAGGGCTCAAGGGTTAAGTGGAGTCCCATTGTGAAATGGTCAAGTGATCAAGGGGTGTCAGCAGCCTTTTTTACCCTTTTATACCCACTTACTGTAAGTCTTTAGCTGTTGGAATAACCATAAACAGTTTTGCCTTTAGGCTTTAGATATTCTTCATTTATATGAATTATAATAATTATAAAAATATACCGTATATTTATTAGTGATGGATTGATGAAGCGTCTTGAAACAGCTTCTGAGGAATCATAGTACAGTGCTTGTGTTGTTACTTTAATTTAGTTCTTGCACAGTTCTTGCAAAAGTAACTAGTTACAAGGGACAGAGACAGAGACAGAGAAAAGTAACTGCATGGGACCGTGTTATGTTGGATGCTGTGAGTAAAACATGAGAAAAAAGGCAATAAATAAACAAATAGAATCCATCTAAAACAAGGACTAATTAGGATTTTACACAGATTGTAATGGTTGTCATGGACATTGACTGCTTCAGTGTTCCGGTCAGAGAATGTGAGTCATTATTTTAAGCAGTGAGTATTGAAGTACAATAATGATGATGTTGTTAAGACTAACAAGAATAATAAGAATAAAACAAATCAAGCAACTCAACATCAGATCTACGTCACATAATTATCATACGACTTAAGTCTTGTACAAATAAACAGGTTTAATAAATGTTTCTTTACTCACAATAACTAATTAAACATGTCTTACTAAGCAACGTAACTTAAACTGAGCATGGAGCATATTGGTTTGAGTAAACACGGCTAATAAACGTAACAGCAGCAGATGTGAACACAAGCGGTTCCTGCACCTGTCAATACACAGGAATTACAATGGATGTAGATCGAATTGATTGAGTGTCCGCTGCTTTGCCAAGTGAGCTAACTGAGTTGACTGGCATCTGATGGATAGGTATATAACCTGGAGGACGGATGGTCAGCATCACATCCACCACTTTACAGATTTGTAATGAGTTGCAGCACTTGTTACCGCAAAGGTAATGCTTTACAGTGATCCCAACACTGCTCATGAAGTCTTTTAATTTCTCTGCTTCATTATCTTTGGCTCTGATCTACAAATTCAATAAGATCATTTTCAAACTCTAGTGGCTTTTAAAAGAAGTCACTGTATCATGATTTCAAGTGTATTGCACTGAACTATCATAATACAATTATGTGCAAAAACTGACTATAATGAATTTTATTCAACCTAACTTTTTATTTTATTTTTCAGTGTAGCAACCTCAGCTGAAAATTAAAATTCCTAAAAAGTTGGGTTTAATTAAATTAGTAAGTTTTGCAAATAATTGGATTAGGTAAGTGTCGTAAAATTTATTAGGATATCATTTTCACTATTATTTTTACACTCAACTAACCTAATGCAATTATTTGCAAAAATAAAACTATAATGAATTTGAAAAAAACAACAACCTTTTCCAATGTTTTATGTTTTCAGTGTAGTTATGGTAAATGACGTGTACATGTATAGATTTATTTTTTTGCTTTCTCAGTGACCAAAGCGATTCCAAAAGAGTCACCAATTCATACAAACACTAGTGATGAGGTGATAAAGTTTTATGAATCAGTGTCATGTTGTTTAGAGGTCAGTAGGTGGCGCCATCAGTTTAATAATTATGTGATGTTTCATTAGAACAGTTGTTCAAAACAAAGGAAATTAGTGCAGAGATCTAGTGGACTCTGAAAATAATGACACTGCTTCATGAAGCTTCAGACCTTCACTAACAAACACGTCATCTGGAGATATGTTCTTGCTCAGGCACACATGAAGAAAAAAATACTTTCAAGCTAGTGTCAAAAGTTCCACTCTTCCATCAGAGCAATGAGCCACAGTCCAAGGTCTGAATCACATCGATACAACAGTTCAGTCGCACTAGTCCACAAAGATATTTCATTCTCAGTGTGAATCAATGCTACAGTACCTGACACCCTCTCAAAGACAGACTCCTGCCAGAAGAAATGTATTTTACAGCCAGGATCTGTTCTTTGATTTATAACCATTGTGCAGAATGTACTTTCAAACTGGCTGAGACAGTGACCCTGACAATGACCTCTGAGCAAATACTTGCCAAGTACTTTAACACGACTGACTAGACCTCTTGCTCAAATCGATGGAGAAAATAAAGTTTTTAAATGTCAAACAAACATTACGAGAACATATCTCTACCACCACTGGGATCTTGTTTTAAAATGGAAGAATGTGTTTTTAAAGTTGCCCTCAAATGCCTTGAGAGCGTCAAATGAGTAAATATAAATCTTCACATTTGGCCAGAACGGCTATGACAGTTTTTCCCATCAGACCTGCCGCACGCAGCACGAATCCTCAAAGTCAAGCTCCAGTTGTTTTGCAACGAAGCAGTGAAAACTCTGAAGATGAAAGCATCACTGGATTCACTTTGAAGACTTTGATTAAATGTTGCAAAAAGTGCAACATGTTTATTCTCACTGGTCAGTTTAATTTGGTCAGAGATAACGCTGATTTCTGTGTCTGCTTGCTTCTGTGTCGTGGTGCAGTACCTCAGGTGGAAGTCTGTATCAGAGGAGCTGAATGTTTCAAGAAGACTGCAGCAGATGGTTTGGTAATGGTTTCCCGACATAGAAAATAAAACTGCTGGGGTGTGATGGATGACAAAAGTGTGTTCCATTGAAAAAGCCATCAAGCATCTGGTCAGGACAAAGACTCTTTTGAAAAGGGGAGCTTAACAAACAGGTTTAAATGCTTTGTTTTTATCATCCATATTGTCAGAGTAGCAAATTATTATCAGGAAATAGACTTAAAACACCTGAAACGCATTCCCTCGGGTTACTGACTGGGCATACCGCCCGACCACGTCCTGGCCACTGAATGAATAAAAAGCTGATGCTTTCAAGGATTTCAGTCGATGAAAGTCATTGGAAATACACCTAAACCTTGCCAAATATAAACATATTATTTAAAAAAATATATGGTTCTATGAGATGTTTTTAATCTTAGAGTGATACTTGAACACTTTTTATAAAAACTACTCCATGTTACACCAAGAAGCGATCTGACAGATTTGAAAAAAAAGGATGAAATGTGACTTGATATAAAAGCAAATTTAATTCCATTTCCCTTTGCTTCTGTCATAATTACACTTTTAAATAATAGGCAGACATGAAGCACTTATAATTTAAATATTAAATCAATTAAATAAATAACCAGAAAACGTACAAAGAAATTCCCAACTCAACTTTAGTTTTCTGTTCAATGCTTAATTTAACCAAAAACCTTTTATTTTAAGTTGTATTTGGGGTTTTCTCATTAACTTAATAAAAATATGTTTTACTGACTAATCAATCAAATTTTCAGTCGAATACTTGAATCACTATATGGCTGCAACAGTACTTTCATGCATTCGATTTGATGCAGGTTTCTTTTATAAAGTCGTGTGAAATGAGGCCATTCTAGGAGGTAGTATTTGATAAAAAAGCGATAACTACTGTAACCAGTAGATGCGAGGCAAGTGTCTTGCCACAGGGACTAAATGTCTATTGAAGTTGAAACTGCTGGTGTGTGTGAATGTTCCAATATGTGTGTGTTTACATTTAGTTATCAGGGGAGCACAGCATTGCTCTGCTGAGATTAAATTCCCAGAGCTTACTCTGGCTATCAGCGTTACTTCAGGACACACACACACACACACACACAGTCACACAGACACAGTAGTGGAAAGATGGCTGTTACATTCTCTCACTGAGCAGCAGCAGCATCCGCAGTTTGCCCACTGGAGATATCTGTACTTCTATTAATCCCCACTGATCCATCCATCTTCCCAATCATTTGTTTTTCTACCCTGTCAAAGGTGCTTTATCATTTCATTCTAAAGCAAGCATGCAGACATAAGCAGAGCTAATATTTTTCCTGTGTCATGTGATGTGTCGATGCCAGACAATGACTTCCACATTTTTCAGTGGAATTTCACATTTGTTTGTGCAGGGTGTCAAATTCTTTCAACTGACATGTTCAGTCTTTTTTATAATCATCATCGGAATTTCCTGAGGTTGAAGAATTCAATTTTAATGTGAGAGTTTGTGTGCATGTCAATCAGTCACAATTTGGTAACAAGTGAACAGTTTTCCATGTATTGATCATGAGTCACTGATAGAACATGCTTCAGATTAGGAACCCACTCTGCTGTGATTGGTCTAGCATCAGAGTTTGTCATTACGCCTCATCAATCCGAGAAGTCTCCACAGTCAAGGAACTTGTTGTATAAACAAAGCAGGGCGTGCTGACAGCTGGTTGGAGGAGGAGTGAAGATGTCATTATAGACTCCGCTTTTGTAACCCCTTGTTCACCGAGATTTCAGAAAGGGTAGAACTGTATGAAGTAATAAGTTAAAAACATGGTCATGAGGAGGGACTGCATCATGGAGAGGAAGACTTCAACATTTGAATCAGTAAGTCAGGACAGTTGAGTTTTTACATTAGCTGACCTTTAAAATCTATTATTAGAAACAGAATACTTACTATTTTTTTTCAAACAAATTAAAACAAATATTGGCACTTACAATTTTTACTAAGCTAAATACAGTGTTACCCTAATCCTACTGCCCAGATACAATGAAATTAATAATTTTCTTTATAAATTAAATAAATTAAAATCAGGTTTCGTTTAAATGTCAGGGGAACTCAATTCATAAAAAATACATTTCTTATTCAAAAAGGCAAGTTAATGTCGGATCAATGGGATAAAGGGGCCACATGTGGCTCTGGAGCCGCATGTAGCTGCTTTTGATACTGATTAATTTATAGCAAAAGCTCCAGTCATCATCAAATCAGAAAATTATTCATTTATGCAACAAATTTACCTAACAGACGCTTGGACTTTGGCATAAAATATACTTTAAAAAAAAAAGTAAAAATGTTGATGTACGTCCCCTATGATACAGCATCAAACAACTGATAAATCATTTATATTTCAACAGTTGAAGGGGTGTTTTAAGGTTTAAATAATTTAATAAAATAAAAAAATACAATTCTTACACACACAGATTGGTATTTTGAAATGCTTTTTCCAAAATTAATATTTTTTTATGCATGGCCTTTTTAATTAAATGTAAAAGTGTTGGCAATATATATATACTGGTATAGATTTACTATTATTATTTTACATACTATATAAAAGGCTATGAATTGATAGAAATGTGGATTTCAGATTATTTAATTTTGAATTATTTTGAATTTTAATATCAAACTCTATGCAAAAAAAATCTTAATATTTTAATTATGAAATCTAATTATATATATATATAAATTAATAGTACTGATCTACTTCCATATATCCAAAGACACATTTTCCTTATTAGTTTCCATACACTATGTAACAACATGTGCACCTTTTTTCATTCCTGTAAGTAATACTCTTCCTGCTCTCATTGGCACCTGATGGATTAAACATTTCTCTGCTGATTGAATAAATGTTTTAGTGAGGGGGTGGGAGCTCCACTTGTGTTGATTTCTAATTAGTGTGTCTTTCTAATCACTATTCAGTGGATGTGCCAAAACAGGCTGACCTTCTCCTGGCTCACTGGTCCACAGCTATATGCATAACTCTCGCACATTAACAGTGCCAGCTCTGATCAACCATTGAAGCAGTCTTACTAGAGCAACAAACTTTATTGATATGTTCGTCTCCTCATGTTTACGGTAACTTGTTCTCTAGTCACAGGAAACATGACTCGTATCTATTGATTTCTCTGCAGTTCCTCATATCTTAACTTCATAGAAAGTCACATGTTTGATTGAGATTCAGCCAATGACCCGGCGAGGATTGCCATTTAAATTCCGCCTGCAGGAAAATGATTGCAGCCAATCCTCTTGGCAGGCACGGAAACCTCTTGTTCTTGACTTTTACTGTGGCTGCCAATTTGTGTTGCATGTGGCCGAGGTTACCAACAAAGTTTCCCCCTTTGTGTTTGTACAGTCATCTGGAGTCAGAGCGCAGCATCCTGAAGAAGAGGGAGTGGGAGAGGAGGAACCAGGAGGTGCAACAGGACGAAGATCTCTTCTCAACAGGATTCAACCTTTTTGGAGAGCCATATAAAGTAAGCAGCAATATTTTAGGCTTTTATGATTTGTTCTTGTTATCTTCAGTAGAATGAACTCTTTGATATTTAAACGGAATTTAGTTGGTCTAATGTTTAAAACCATTCAGTCTGCATCTTGTAAATGTCATGTTGAGCTCATCAGAGATCTAAATACAGTATGTCAAGAAAGGTACACATGCTTAAAAAAAGGTCTAAGTGTTTGCATCAGCTACAGATTGTGCAATTGTACATCCTCTGTCAATACCTTTTTTTTTTAAATGAATCCATTGAGGAGGAAAGCAAACTAATGAATATATTTTGTAAATATTTTATTTAATACAATAAGAATATACTACTTTATTTATGTTAAGGGTATGAGATACTTTTCAAAGACTTCTTTATTTGCCAAATAAATTATCCAAATTTTGTTATACATATACAGAAATTATAAATATAATTGTGATAAAGATTGCAATGTCCAGTAGTGTAAAGGGTGAAGCAGAGAAAATTGTGGACAATTTCAGAGAATACTGAGTCATTTGTGAATAGTTTTTGAAGAACAAGATTGAGCGAGGAAGAAAAGCCAGTTGATACTAATGAACTACCAATGAACTAGGTGATGGTTATGACTACCATCATCTGATCTGATCGTCTGAACCATAACATTCTATATGGATTTGCATTTGGTCACTACGATATTGATAAAATATTAATACACGTATGTAAGGAATAAGATATGTTTGTATAATACAACGAACAAAATGATTTGCATTTGATCGCTTCAAGTGTCTCAGACGTTCTTAGGAAACAACATCACAATGTAACATACAACATACATTTCAACACATTTATTGCGCAGATGAGCCTCACATTATAATGAAGCACAGAGACGATCAGACAATCTTCATCATCATCCTTACTCAGCGTTTTTAGTAACTGATTTTCAGTTTTACTCTTGTTAAACTTCATCTTAAGATGTTTCAAACAAGCCCATGATTTAAAAAAAAAAAATGTATACATGTCAATAAGGCTCTATGTAAAATATAATCATTGACACCGGAGCTCGTCTTCATTAATTTACAACAGTGTGTGATTCATGTCAGTTGATTACGTTCAAAAATATTTTTTTCATTTGTTTTTCTGATCATGGATAAGAGAACAACTGGTTGTGGTTGATTTAAATATCATTGACATATTTAAAGCGACCAATCAGCTTTCGCTATTGGGCAGGAATGCATCATGGGAGATTGCAGTTCTGTGTGCACCATTAATAAGTTAAATTGGATAATTATTGCCTTCCCCCAAAGTTCTATTTAAGTTTGAACTGCCGTTTAGCTAAATTCTGGCTACAGCGGTAACAGCTCGCGCTGCATTAATTGTCTTTGGTTTGACTCTAATTGCAAAGAACGGTCCACGGATTCCTTATATTATTTCATAATTAAATTAATAATCCAATATTTCTTTATGGTTCTCTTAATATTTTAAACTGGAAACATTTTTCAACTGCCCTACGGACAAAAACACCAGCAGCGGCCTGCGATCCGGTTCTAATACTAATCAAATATAATCCCGGGGGCCATAGATAATTCATCCGCGGGCCGGCCTTGACTTTGACACACATGTGGACTAGACTATAAGACGTGTTTTTCAGTCATTTCAAATTTGTTTTTTGAGTAAGTAATAGCTCTGATGCCTACATTCTAAATAGTCATGAAAATAAAGAAAACACATTGAATAACAGGGTGTGTCCAAACTTTTTGGCCTGTACTGCAAATATGTATGCATCGTTCCAACATCATATCACGTCCACGCTATTCTCCCAACATGTTCCCCCTTTTCTCTGCCGGGCACTTGAACACAGGCGCTGGGGCTGCCAAATATATCAACACTGCTACGGAATGCCTTTAAATCCTGACAGAAAGTGTTAAGAGCTGCTGGTGTGCACGGAGAGGACACGGAGCCACATGGGGCTCAAGGTTTCCACAGCGTTTGGCAGGGAGTACGTTTCATACACACGGGGCTGATTTGCAAAGATCCTGTGTTTATAAATTAGCGACTTGCGTGGAATTTTGTGCTGTTAGCTGAACCGTGGATTAAGGATAATTGAATCTTGTGCACAAGTGCTGTTCTCTGCACACAACAGAGTGACAGTCCAGGGCTCTGACAGTGCACCAACCATTGTAGTTCTTTTTGTTTTTAGGGCAACACTAAAAATGAAACGCGACCATATGACTCAAATTAGATTATTGTGTGGCGTATATCCAGAGCCCTACACAAACTGTTAAAATGACTCTTATTTTCTGAATAATTTCAACAGATGCCATAGGTCACTGTTGGTAATTAATCACTATACATATTATCATATCGCAATATTCGGCTGGTGATTCTTACACAAAAATGCAGTTAGACCAATTTAGCTTGAGAGCTACCAGGAGCTAATAATTAAACATATATAAACATATTGTCTTCAAGAGTGTGGGGAGATATGCACACGCCCAGTAGAGACTATAAAGAACACACCTTTTGTTGCAGAGGTTTCAGGTGACATGTATATTGTGTAAAATCTAGTTTTCACTGTTATTTTAGAGACTCTACTACCGGGACTCCTTTCACCCTACACTTGTGTCGGCTGCAAACTAATCCTCTATAATCCTGTTAAAGAGTGTTGTGCTTTTAGAAACTATTTAAGGTGATCAATACACACACACACACACACACACACACACACGCACACACACACACACACACACACACACACACACACACACACACACACACACACACACACACACACACACACACACACACACACACACTTCCACAGGCAGCCACACACACACGCACTCACACGCAGGTACCCATCTTCTCCTTTGTTTTCCATTTGCCTTCTAGATAAAAGTGTTTTCTCTTCGTCTTTGGCCACAAAAATCTTTTATTCATGAGCTGGAGATGAAGCAGAAATGGTTCATTTTCTCAACGCTAACATTGGCTCACCACTTTCTCCGTGGAGTGATAGCTGCTCAGTTTTGTACATGCTTCTATTGAAAAGGGAAAATGATATATGTCAACATCATTGGTAAAGATAAGGAGACACTGAAAATCAACCTTGTGATCACCGGACACTGATACATTGAAATCTTAGGAATCATTTTTTGTCGCTAAAACGCATTTGAACAAAAATGTTGTTACGGAAGTGTAGTGATGGTCATTTTTAAACGGATGGTGCCACCTACTGACCTCGAAACAACATGACACTGCTTCTTGAAGCTTCATCAGCACATCACTACAGTAGTTACAAGTTTACGATTAGAGCTGGTGTTTCTAGTAATCTCCATCGCTGATTTTCTGAAAGTAGAGAGGCTCAGCTGGGACAGTTATTTCTAGTGTCAATCATATATTGTAATTAGGAATGTTGACCCCATTTCATATAGTTATCATTTGACGAACAATACTAACATAAACCCTTAAACAATGAATCATTGGAATCGGAAACTAAATCCTAATGAATCATTGGCATCGGACAACAAGAGACTTTGAACACAATGCAGGAGGAAATTGCCAAATTCTTGTCCTATCAGCTTCTGTGTCACTATCAGATCAAAGCCATACTGAATGTGGCTTCATAAAGCAACTACATCTCACATCATACAACTCAACTCTCAGTATCCCGTCACCCACTTTTAAATGCAAAAGAAAAAAAGAGCTGCTTTTTCATATTGTATTGAACAATGAGACCAATCAGCGAAGCACAGAGAGCCACGCTAGATTTTAATGATCATGTCTTTGGAAGAAAAAAAGAAAAGTTCAACAAAAGGACAGGAACAGATTTGAGATGCGGCTCCAGTTCCCAGTGTTCATCATCCGTCTGAAGTTTGTAATGAAGTGTCACCGCTGAATTATGGCTGTAGGTCTTCTTGCATAATTCACTCTTGCCGCATGATTAATTTTGGTGGCACAAGGTTGCGGAGTAATGTCAAAGGACACAGAGAAGCCTTCACTTTTGATCACAGTTTTAGAAAAGCTAAATATAACACTCCAGCACTGACAGCTGATTGACTTTTGTCCTCTAATGTCATTTGATCAGTCGGGAATCTTACAAAGGGCCACTCTTGAGCTATTCTGAGGATCATCTTATTCTCTCAACAGCTCAGGTGAAGGTGTTCTGCAGTCGTTGATCAGTGGGAGATGAACTTTTCTCAGAGTGATGATAGCTGCGAGAATCTGAGGGCAGACTAATAATGATTGTTTCATATTAATTCCACCAGTCCATTCTGGATGAGAACCTCTTCAATATGTCGTTAAATGATCATCTCAAGGCTTGATTGGTAGTTCGGCTTTTCATTTCTCTTCTTCATACTTCAAAAACATTTATTTTCAAGTGATGAAAGATAAAAAAAAATTACTTGCCGTTTTCTTTTTTCTTGATTTTTTTTTCTCTCGCAGACAAATAAAGGCGATGCACTGGCCAGTCGTGTCCAGAACACTTTGGGTTCCTACGAGGAGATGAAGGACCTTTTAACAAGCCAATCAAACCAGAGCCACTTGGTAGGAATCCCTAAAGGCAGCAGCGGGAATGTCAACACGCAGACACCAATCATATCAGCTCCAGAGAAGTCTGTCTTAGATTCCCAAAGTTTAACTGAGGCCCTGAGAGGAGAAACAGAGTTGGCCACGGACAAGCAATCAGGAAATTCAACGTCAACGTCCATGCAGCCGCCAGTGTCAAGTGCTACATCACTACTGCATCAGAATTCCAAAAGGTCTCGGGGTTCGTCGGAGTGGCTAAGGGGAGGCCATGCTCCAAATGTCCAGGGATCTGACCTTGTCGTCGGATCGAATCCGGGCCAAGGTCATGCAGCTAGTGGACGAGGGAAAGTGTGTTTGTTTGAAGAACAGCAAAGGCAAGAAGAACTTTTCAGCTCCTTGAAAGATGAACTCGGTCTCAAAGGCGACTCAAGTCCGTCCTCTTCCTCCTCGTACTCTTCCTCTTCTTCCACATCGTCTGGAAGAAGGAGGTCCTCTCAGCCCTCCAAAATCTTGCCTCTTTCGGGTAAGTCAGGGATCATAAGGTTTTTTATTTTATTTTATTATTCCAAATAAACTATATGTTTTTGTAATTTACACTTATCCATTGACCCAATACCAGTCTACTTTGGAAAAGTCTGAGATTTTTTTTAATTATTTTTTTTATTAAATTTAAATTATGGACGTAAATGTTAGTCATCAGACTTTAAATATAATTTTCGATCACTGAATTATTAAGCACTTACATTTTGAGCGCTGTTGTTTTTTATCAAATGCATGAAAAAAATCAAAGTAAAAAAAACGAAATAAGTGTAAACAAATCAATACATTTTAAAATCAATGTTAGAAAAAGTAGTTTAAAAAAATGTGTGATGTGTCGAGTAATATTTAATATTCAATGTTACGAACGCAAATAAAGTAAACAGACTAATCGAAGCAGCGTCACACTTGTTAGTTGCCCGGGCTTATTCCTGTGATGTTGGCGTGATGTCGCTGCATAACGTCAGGCATCAGTTGCTTTACTTTTGTTGGGGCGTATGTTAACACGGAATTTAGTTTACCGCCAATTTCTTACATGGAATTTATTCACACTAAATTCATTTTTGTATATTTTACATTTATTTCTTTTACATTTAACATTTTACACCAAATGTATTCATTCATTTAATAGTAAATATATGGCATAAAAACAAAAGTGCTTGGAATTTGCTGTAAAATTAAGTGTTAGAAAGAAATTGAAGTCAGATGAGACACATTTACTTCCATATTTAATCAAACAATACCTTTTACAAAGCCACTGGGCAGTCCAGAGTGACCAACATTTAACGTTCAAAATCTTTTTCTCTGTCACATTATTTTGTGTAGAAAAATCTGATGTAAATCTTGAATAATACACTTCCCACAGTTGTTCCAGTGGTGTGTATTAGAGAAGTGTTTCGTTCTTCTGTTTTAAGTTGTCCTTTCCCTATCTTACCCAGGGGTACAGTAGAAAAAGACAAAGCACTATAATTAACGTTGTCAAAATTGCCCTTTTTTAATTGTTTTCTTTTCTTCATTTAATGCATTATCTTGTCAGCTGACATCAGTTTCCATGTATCTGTGGTTTTCATACAATACTTGCATTCTGCCCATTTTTCTTTCATGAACAAAAAGTAAGTAAGTAGTGAGTTATTTGTAGAGTGTTTTTCGCAGACCAGAGTCACAAAGCGCTTAAGCAATCAAAGCAATAAACAGTTAAAATACATGCTTTAAGAGGCCAACAATAAAACCCTTAATATGTGATACATTTATGCATTTGTTATTGGTGATTTCTTTATTGTTAATTATGTTGTTTTTGTGGTCAATTTTTCTTCTATTGTTTTGGCTTTTCTTTTTCTTGATCCAGATGGAGGCAATTTCCGGACTTCTTCAGTGGACATTTTACATTACAAGTCTTCCACTTGCGCAGAAAACGGCCATTCGAAATCCTCTCCATTTGAAAATGAAGCAAGCATCCACGTGCCCACCTCTCCACTGGCTTCCACGTCTGTTCTGACACCTACGCCAGGGCTTACAACACCCAACTCTGGGATGGCCAGCTTCCCGCCAGGGAGCCTTCCTGGCAAACAGATCTCCCTGCAGCAAAAGCCCACAGCATATGTGCGACCAATGGATGGTCAAGATCAGGCACCCAGTGACTCGCCCAAGTTAAAGCCTCCCCTGGTGGTCACTGAAGGCCTCAGTAATGGTCAAACCTATGGTGGGAACAATGGAAAGAATAAACTGCCAAAGCTGAGTCTGAGCCATGCCGATGAGGTAAGACATGTTTGATCATAGCAACAGATGATGCTTCATGCTTTTGTGGGGATTTGAGGGTCATGATGAGGATGATGTTCACTGAAATCGAACCAAATGTTTAGCTTATTAAAAGACAAAAAAACTCTTATTTTACTTAATAATAAGCTAAATACACCTGTCAAGTTTGTTCTGCCAATGGGTTACAAATCCTTAGCTTTTTATGTTTTTAAAAACAATACTATTGACTTAATTAACTCGTGAATTTCTCTAAGGAGATGAATAAAGTATCTATCTATCTATCCATCTTAATACAAAAAAGCAAAAGATAGTTATTTTCATACACTATTGGCAGATTACTTAGATTTCTTATTGTCTACAAGAAATTCAGATCTTATTCATCTTTTTTTAGTTTTTAGATCAATAATAAAAACTGGTATAATAAACATGTATTTAAATCTGTTCACATATATATGTATCCAACTATCAACATATTGTAAATATATAAATATGTGTATCTAATAATTATATTAACACTTTTGTTGTCTCAGTGTCAAGGTGACCCGGACTCCTGCAAGATAGTTGTAGTATAGTGTCAGATACATGTCATGTGATGGAAATAAGCAACACATCGTGCATAAATATATCCTCAGATAAATGTAGTCTTTTCCTCCTCTATACTGTGAGTAGATTTAGAAGCTAAATGAAAAAAGCTGCTTTGAATAATTGTCCATGAATTGCAGTTCTTTTATTTAAATGAATCACTATTTAATGGCTCTCATTCAGATTCTTTCTCACTTGCCACTTCCAAAAAATATAAACCATGGCTTGATGACGAGTGTGCGTGCATGTGTGTGTCTGAGTAGTTGTCAAGTGCGTAGTCATCTATATCGGGGCAGCCAGCTGTTCTTTTACTTTGCTTGTGTGTGTGTGTGTGTGTGCGTGTGTGTGTGTGTTGCTTTCTAAATGAGCAGTGAGATGGTTCTTTGAGCAGATGGCTCAGAGACTGAGCAGAGGGAGTTCAAGTAAACTTCACTTTCAACATGGAACTCTCTGGACAGAAGGCTGGTGGTGTGTTCTGTTGGGCCAGTAAATGAGGGGTACATTTAAAAACACCAGATACAGGTTACTGTTTTTCTTTACATTCATCTGTAAATTGGCTCTTATACAAATAAGGGATGGACAGCTTCCTGGTCATGCAAAAATATAATTTTCTTTCTATAATATTGATGTATAATATAATTAATTTGTGACGTAAATGGGTTATTTGGTTACGGGTCTCTTGTCTCTTGAAGATTTCACCAAATATTTTTGTATTTTTAAAGTTTCTGTAGCATGTTATTGAAATTATCCATAAATATTGATATAAATGATTTTGTTGAATGATATTTATTTATGATTTTATTTAACTGAGCATGCGTGTTGTTGCAAGTCAACTTCCAGTCGCTAGGTGGTCAGCTAAAGGATAAATGAAGTTGATGACTGAGTACAAGAGGTTACAGTCGTCTCAACTAGTTGATGTTTAAGCATATTTTGTTTAGATTTAAAGCAAAAAAATAGTTATGGCTACGACAAGAGTCTTGTGGTCTGCAACTCAGAGTCAAGTATATAGATAATACTAAAAATATATCCTAGAGTATTACAATGTATTGTATCATAGTGTTGCCCTTGTGTCGTGATACATATTGTATTGCATGATTCTTGCCAATACACACCCTTAATACTTTTTCCAGCCCAACGATGTTTGTGTGAGTTAAGGACAGAATACCATTCACACAACATCATAAATAATGTAGTATACCAAATACCCAGTATTATGACATTTCTCAGACAATGGTAACCTAAACAATGATGCATCTCTTCGATGAGACGGTGTTTCCAATTCTTGTACGTAGACTTCTACACAGCGAACAGCCAATATGAAATCATGTTTTAGAATAAAATAAGACTTGTAAAGATTCTATCAATATGGACTGACACACAGCTTCAGTCCATGTTGTCAGTGCATTTATTATTGCTCATGGTCTGCAGGTAACATCACTCTCTGAGTAGGTCCTGTCAGCTGACAGCGAATAGAGGTGACAGGTGACATTTTCAAAAGAACTGTGACAACTTTCATTTATATCTATCAAATAGGCAGAGCTGTCATTTTCACAGTGATTAAAAGAGGTGTCTGTGAAGCTGCTGCGGCACAAATATTGAAACAGTTAATAAACAGCAGGATGAACTCAGACCCCACGTTTTTGCAACACAATCATTTCTAGTCCCATTAAGGCTTAAACACTTTTGCATTTAATAACTTCATAAATATACTTCAGAGAAGCAGCCACTGTTGATAAATTGGTAAACAAATAATAGCATTGTGATGGATTATATCATGATACATTTAAATATACATTACCATAGTTTTAATGAAATTATTTTTTAATGCTAATAGAGAGTTTTTACATCAACAGACAGTGATTGTTTCTTCCATGGCATCTCATTGTCTAGTTGGTTACGTAAGAACAGTTTTTTTTTGCAGTGCTGTGTGGAAGTTTAGTAAGGAATATGAACTACTGCCAGGAGAGATGCATACCATTACTGCAGCTACAATTCTCTGAAGGAGGAGAAGAACAGTGGTGCTAACGATGAACAAACATGAATATACATTATTTTCCCCACAGAAATGGATCAGGTATAGAGGATCTATTGGCACCAACAGCTGGCTGCATTTACATAATACCCATCAGGCCTCGCTTTTTCTCTGGCTGGGTGTCAACTTATGATCAAGAGGTTTACACAGATGTGTTCACCTACTGCGTACGAAGCCACTACCTCATATCCTATGGGAATCGTTGACACATCAGGATATTATGGTTGTCCATCAAACTCAAACACAATGATATTTAGAAATTGACTTAGTCAAAATGATGAATGGGGACAATACTTATCATAAATATGTTTCCTTCAAATAATCCAATTTAATGTTTGTGTGCATGATTATTTTTTACCATTATGGGGCCATTAGGCAGTTCATACATGTATGGTTGTATAGCATTTTGATTAATTGTAGTGCACAGGATTCTTTTCTTTGGTAAAAAACGTTACTTCCCTGTGAATTTGGTTTTTTCCACATTCACCTTCATTGCTGAATGAGCAATTTATTTTCTGAACAATTTATGCACATCTTCAGTATCTGGATTATGGACATGTGTGCATTCGAGCCGACATATCAAACTCACAGCCTGCGACCCACATCTAGCCTGCAATACAATTATACTGTGTATATCATGGTTTTATATCTGTTATTAACAGCCTGCCAGGGAATAATATATTGAATCAGTTAAAGCTGTTTGATTTTTTTTTATGCTGTAAGAGCCAGAATCATTTGATTTGTGTTCCCAATTTAACCTGGTCATAATGATTTAAAAAATAATGTAACGCTTTTGGGCCGGCTACTTGGAGTGCCAGTTCTGATTTGGCCACTTTACATGGAATTTACCATGGGAGGCAATTCATTATGACAACACATAATGTTCAAGGGTAAATGGTGCAATCAGAAGTTATATTTTCTAGAAGTAGGTGTGAAGTATTTATTTTACCTGGTTTACTGTTTATTATACTGTCTGGTTGGCACTTTAGCTGTAATCTCTGCACGACCAGAACTATTTAAACAACGTTCAACTTTCATGTGATCTGGACTGGAAATGCTGACTAGGTGGAACTTGTTCTTTTGTGGCACGGACCGAAGTGCTTTGGTAGTACCGAGTATCGAAACATGCTTCATCTTACAGTGCCAATTTTCCGTGCCCATGTGTGATCAAAACCTGATCATTTGATTATTGTTATGAAGAATTAACATCAGTGTCAAAGGTGGTAAACACCACATTGATTTGTCACTTGTAAGCAAGTGTTCTTCTGCACTGGAAATTATTATTATTATTTTTCTGTGTGAAAACAGAATTAAGGGTAAATGCATCAAAGAAAAACCATTTTAATTGTGATTTTGTACAATGTGTCATTTTCTTTCTATTAGAATTAATCTTGGTATCCACACATGGTATTCAATGGATAGTAGAACATCTTTGTTGTTCAAAACAAGTAGGTCAGAGCGAGAGAGTAACTGGACACGTTTCAGACACAGAAGTTGTGGACAAACAAACATGATTAGCTTTTTTTGTCATGTCCACTTCAGCTGGATGTTGGGTTGATGAAATACTCAAGTTATTACCTCCTCAGCGTGACTGTTACAAGGCAGCTTTATCTTAGACGATAAAGAGCTGCACCCGATGGCTAATAAACTATCCTCAGCTTATGTCTGGTGCCCATAAAAGTGAGGTTATAAAAATCTTTATTGCTCTTGGCACTACAGAACAATACATGTAGAACCCCTGTTGCGCGCTCTTTAGTATTATTCATTAAGTTCTGATACAGGCCAGTGGCTGTTCTCATGTGAGCGGTGCGTGTGTGTGTATGTGTGTGTGTGTGTGTGTGTGTGTGTGTGTGTGTGTGTGTGTGTGTGTGTGTGTGTGTGTGTGTGTGTGTGTGGCAGCGTCTCTTAATAACAAAAAAGTCCCGCTGGGCTCTGCATTGCCTGCTTGCCAATCAGAGCATAACCACAATATGCAAATATGTCCAACACACACACTGAGGGGAACAGCGTTTGATCTACCGGGCCATTACAGACATTTTAAAATCCTATGAATATAAAAAAGAGAGAGCGTAAGAGGAGAGGACGGGTAAGAAGCTAGACGAGAGTGCAGAGGACGAGGGATCTTGGATGTCGGTGTCCAGCTGTTTTGGGGATTTGTTTTAATTAAGATTTAACATAATTCCAGCAAAATGCAGAATTAGCCATGTGAATGTTTTCCTTTCCACGCTGGTTTGTGGAGTCATTATAAACAAACATGGTTATAGGGCAACAGAATTATCATCAAGTGTGTGTCCAGAACCATCCTAACAAATGCCAGAGGATAGATGCCAAGATGTTGCCCTTGCCTTAGACATTATCCTTGATAATACTTTGACTTTATTGTGTCAATGCCAACAGCTCTTCTTTTGGTTTTGGTATTCAATTCATCATTCATTTATTTCTGGGAAAATACATTACATAATTATAATATTTTGCATGCATGTATGAGGCTTTTTTTTAAAAAAAATGTATTGATCTTCTTTCAATAAGCATACCTCTTTTAAAACGTCATATGTACTGTGATTTTTGCGATCATTTATTAACAAAAATAACAAATTCAATGTGAAAGTTTTATGATGAGGGAACTGTCCAGCGTCTTAAGAGTTCTCAAAGAGAGTGCGTAACTTATAAGATCTTGGCCATATTCAAGAAATTACTGTGTTGTAATCTGTGAGATGGCTATGACAGAATACTTAATTATTATTTTACCATATATTGTGTTTTAAATATTATATTAACTGAATAGAATAGTCAAGGTTTTTAAATGTAGTGATCCTTCACACTACAACTGTACAACACAATGAAAACTAAAACAGTCATTTTCAATTTGCAGCAAGAAAGATGGAGAGTTTTGAAGCATGGGAATAAGCTCAGGCATTGGTAAAGCTTTGCCAAGAGGCGTTAATAAACAGTGTGACGACCTAAGGGGGTCTTCGGGGAATAGATTTAAGACTGTAAAGAGAGAGGTAGTGTCTTTAGGAGTCCAGGGGCTACCGAGGGAGACGTTGTTAGATTATCATCTTCCTTTGGGATCCAAAGAGGAGTGTTCACTGCTGTACATGACAGCGGCACTCTCAACTCCTTAAATCCTCTGATTTAGGCCTCAAGTGCACACATAGAGGGGGCGAGGGAGACGAGGAGGGGAGATGAATGAAAGGGGATGAAGAGGACCCGAGTGAGGAGAGGAAAAGTCTGACAGAATAACTGATCAGAGCAACAGCAACAGATTGAAAGTCAAGAAGTAAGATTAAAGTAAAGCTTCATTTATCTTTAAAACTTGTATCTTAAATGCATGAGGTGTTGAACTGAAGAACAGGCGAACATTTTTTAAACTCTAGCCAGAACTGTTCCACACTTTTCCACTTGTAGTATAACAGACAAGCTTCTTCATTTCTGTAAGGTTGCTTTGGCCTAAGCTATAACAAGTATATTTTCGGTTGCTTACAAATGGAATCTTTTACAAGACAATGGTACTGTACAGTAAAAATAAATTGCTTACCACAAAAGCACGTAAATTCGTTGGTACCAACTAAATGGAAAATATGCTGAGCCCGGTCTGAGACCATCAAGCTTTGTCAGCAGCCTAAACTGCACAACATGGCTGGATTCAGAGCCAAAGTTAGTAAGTCCACATATGAGCAGCTCACGAAAATCATGGTGTTTTACCTGTAAACTAATTTGGGTGGTGAAAAATCTGAGGTGCTGCAGATATAGAATTCTGGTAAAACTTTTTCAGTTCCTTTGTAGATTATGATATATATTGTAATTTTCAGATTAGAATTAAATACGTATTTGTTATCATAATATATTTGATGGTCTGATGAAGCTTCTACGAACCGCAGAGAGACTGTGAATGTCATATTACCAACAAAATGCATTACAGGAGTTTCTCAGAGACAGGGTTTTCGTGTGAATTACTGAAAGACTTCTTTGAAGTTACAAGGAAGATAAAAACATAAACTGAAACAACAAGAGCCTTTTTCTTGTAAAGTGTAAAAAAAAATGTACCTGCAGAAAATTTGAATTTGTTGAAAGGGGAATTTACAATATTTAATTTGCACTGTTGTTGCTGTTCATTGAAATATTTTAATGTTATTTTTAGGACTGCATCGTATCAAAAACAAATAAAGAATGCATAGATGTACACGCACACTATGGAAACATACATATTCAATGTGAAATACCACCAAACAGCTGAGAATAAAATGATTTAAAAAAAGAGAAAGCTACTTCTTAATGCCTAGCAAATTCAAGTTGCAATGCCAGGTGATGTAGGCATATTTAATACGTAGATCTGTGGGCCTTATAGGTATGGATGGGCTGATGAAGCGTCATGAAGCTGTGTCATGCTGTTAAGAGGTCAGTAGGTGGCGCCATCAGTTTCAAAAGTATATGATGTTTTCTAAGAACACCTGTTCAAAACAAAGGGAAGAAGTGCAGAGACCGTCATCTAGTGGACTCTGAAAATAATGACACTGCTTCATGAAGCTTCATCAGACAACATCACTAGTGACAGGTAGGAATAGGTGTTATGATCCTCTCAGTGAGCAGGTTAATGGGCTGGTGTTGACTGGATATTGGGCTAAATCAGGTCCATACACTGATCAATAAGTATTTAAAAAACTAAAGAAGAAAAAAATTGGAATTTAAATTAGTCAAAATAACTAGTATATTATGACTAATAAGTTACACAGTATTTTTATTTCATTAAATGAATACCTTAACATGATAACGATTGTTCCCAAACATAACTTAAAACATTTGTAACTGTAAATTGGCAGTAAGTAATTTAAATCAAAAAGCAATTAGACAAGATAAATGGTCAAGCCTGTATGAATTAATAAGCCCGCCCTCCAGCAGACCATCAATCAATTTAATCTAAGCTCCCACCGTGAAAATCCAATAAACCATAGCTAAAGAGCACAATAAACTTTCCGGATACTGAATATCAACTGTGCTTTAAAAGGAAATATTGGGTCCTAAATGACTCCGGCTGCTAAAAGTAAAAAGAAAATCACATCTCAGTTAGATGGATGACTCACTTGTGCTAATTCAAATTAAGCGTTTAGCCTTGCTAGCCGGCCGCGGGATGTGATCCATCAGAAAACAAGGCTAATGTTTCCACCTAGCACACTCCTGTTGCAATTATATGGTCCATTGGCATTGATCATTGCTCCTCTTCTTCAATCGCTCCTCCTCGCTCACTCTCTCACCCGGGTTAATGGATAAGTCACTATTAAATGTTTGATAAATGAGTTTGGAGACCGCTTTTCCGTGGATTTATTAAAAATTCTATAAAAGCTTCTCATGAGTGGATTTGTGTGAAAGCAAGCGTTAATTCAAGTACACGCGTGTGCGCAAGTGTATCAATTATTTCAGTCTAGACTGGAAATTTAGCTCCGCTTGGTTTATCTTTGGAGGACATTTTTATCTTCAATATGGTTGATATTAAAATGTTAATTTCCAAAGTAAATCTTCTGTTTTGGGTACTTTATCCTGATGTTTACTCGTTTTATCGCTCGGGTTGAAAACATTGAGGGTTATTTTAAATATATTTAATATGACATTTTTAAACACAGCCAAGCATTGATTTTGTTTTTAGTAGTGGGACATTGTATTGTGGCATCGCCACCTAATTGGACTTTGACTCGAGCACACATAAACAACATGTGTTCAAAAACCCCAGCGTGTCGAGAATCCTCGGCAGCCGTGGTGAAGAGTGGCCCGTCACGTCATGCCAGGGCGAGCACAGACTTTTAGTCCACATGTACATATTTGGACTAATTAGCAGCAACAGAAAGTGACAGACTTACCGAGAGCGGTGTTTCACCGACGGCTTTTAATTGGATGGTAAATCAAATTCTTATCTGCTCTTCTGCAGCTCTTCTGTGTGTGTCTACGTGTTCCGTGTGATTGGAGACAGTAAGTGAACGAATTATAAAAAAGTCTAATTTTCATGTGTGTAGGAAGTAGAATTTTTGTTGAATGCAGTGTGACTGTCAACCTTCCTGTTACAGAATCCTGGATCAGTGGTTCAGAAAGTAGATATGGTATTATCATTTAGTGTATGTATTTGACACATTATTTTGTTAATGTATTTTGTTGTCGTTTTCTTTTGTAATCACGATGAAGAACACTAGGTCTAGGTCAAGGTTTTTGGTATCAATTTTAAACCAAGGTTGCCATCTAGTGGTTTTTCAAAATCTGAAGACACTGTTTCGCGATATGTTATTAGCTGTTTCTCGAGGCTTCATCAACCCACCACTGTTGTAAAGTAGAAGCTATATGAAGCACTGTCTTCCTCTTTGGTGCTCAACAGGCGGCACTTAGTTTTTTAAAAGTCAGGTGAGGCATCATGAAGCTTCATATCACAAATTTTATTTTGTTTGGGACACCACACATAATTCAACTATCTAGGATATTTCAAAGGTTTGTTTAGCATTAATCAAAGTAAGTATTTTACCCTGCATTCAACCTAGTTATGGTCTGATGAAACTTCATGAAGCAGTTTCATGTTGTTAAGAGGTCAGTAGGTGGCGCCATCAGTTTAAAAATGATGTGATGTTTCTTTAGAACAATGGCCACCATCTAGTGGGCTCTGAAAATAATGTCACTGCTTCACAAAGTTTCATTAGATCATCACTAGTTGAACGATTGGACAGATAAAAAGTCACATAATTATTAAATTAAATTGATATTCATTTAAATGAAAATGTGTCGAACGTTGACTGTGAATGTCATTATGAAATAAAGGGGTTTAAGTGAGATAGAGCTTGAATAAAATGATGATGCTTCTCTTTGCCTTGAACAAAAAGTTCCAGAAATAAAAAATAAAAAATAATCTATCCATTTATCTGACTTTGACCAGCAGGTAGTCAGATTAGACCAACTGCTGGTGAGTGGTCACTCATCTAATGTCTGGAAATGTGCACCTGGAAAAACAATCTCAGCTAGCTAAATGTGTGGCAGATTATCCTAAGAAAATCAAAATCTAAAATCAGTGAAACATCTCATCATTTTTTCTGTTGTGAAGAGGCCCCTAACTGTCCTTGGTGTTCAGAAGGACCCTTGGCACGCATGCACTCAGTTTTCTTTGAGGGCTGTGCTTGTGATGTATCCTTCATGCTGGTAATCCCAGTGACGAATCCCACTTCAGCTCTGTACACAGCTAAAATATGAATGATAAAAGACAGATGAAACTGAATAAACAAGACACCCGTGGACAAAACATCCTTGAAGATTTTCCAAAAGCCCTGTTGGACGTCCCTTTTTATAAACTTCAAGCATTGCTGTATCATGCGCTATTCCTATGACAACAAAACTTTTTTTTCCCTCCACTAGAGAAACACATTTGTTTGTAATTGAGATCTGCTGCTTATCAGATTTAGACAAACATTCTGATAAATGAGTTTAGTTAGAGAGTTGTGAGGATTAAGTGCTCCCAGTGGAAAAAAAAGAAGAGCTTACAACGAGCAGATCTGGATTGATTCTGTCTTTAAGTATTTTTATTGTTTCGAATATATAAAACACATTTGTATCTTCATTATCTTCACCGCTGAGAGTCTTGGATTCTTAAGTGACTCATGATTACAGTTTGTATTCTGTTCAGATAAATTCAAATGTGTTGCTTAAAGTACTGCTCAACTCACTCACAAATCTACAGTGCATTCATCACAACTCATACACTTGATGTTATCAAGAAACTAAAAGGTGAAAAACATGAATTAATAGGTTGGATCTTGGCTCTTAAAATGACCCTAAACTTTTATTTTTAGGCTTTATTTCTCATATAAATATGAAAATGCAATCCTATAGCTTATGGTTAATACCAGCATGATTTAGTTTCTTTTAAAAAAAATAGCTTATAAACAGTAATTAAAAGTTATAATAACAAAGATTTTGTCTGCCTTTCAAATCACTTGCAAACCGTATGTTATCCAAATCAATTGAGTGCCTCCTTTAACGGAGCACGACTAGAAAATGATTAAAGGCAAATGTAAACTTTTTATAATTATTATGAGGGTACATTTTGTAATGTAAACAATGTAAACAAGTGCATTTTGTTTTATATTATTTTCAGTTTTTGTAGTGCAAAACATGCATTTTTAATTGTCCTTTGGACCCACAACATTTGAAAACATTCATCTGTTAGGACAACCAAGTTTTATTCACGTTTGTTTCTTAGTCCACAGAATGGCAACTTTGGAGGGACACAAGTGTGTGGACCAATGACTAATATTATGTAAAGTCACCTGATTCATTTAAGTTTAAAAATAAATATAAAAAAAACCCACAAAGTAATGTTTTATTCTGGGATCATTTCAAAAGGCAGGATTGGGACAGTTGCCACATACAGTATATCAACTTAAACACATGACATTAAAATAAAGACATCCTATCATCGAAACACAAATAACATATGTCATTGTTGCATGAACAGACACAAAGACAATTAATATGCTTTATAATACACATAGACACACAGTGAACAGCTGTGAATACAAAAGTAAAATGTGTCAACTTAACATTTAATAAAACTACTGACTGAGACACACACATTATTTGCTTCCAAGTTTCATGGATGAGATTGAAGTTGATGGTTGCTGATAAATGCAGGTGTTCCTGTGCCTGAACTCCTAATCTACAGAGGTGAAGCTGAGCTTTTTGGTGTTCACTTACAGCCCAATGCTGCTTAGGGGGCAAGCTCTCAAACCCATTAACCAACGTCATAGGAACCTAGTAGAAGAGCGGAGGCCAGGGGATTCCTGGGAGGATTCCACGCTGGAATATCCAGGCCTTGAATCCCCAGGGGAGCCCAGACTCAGCCACTGTTCTCATCGAGCTCTTTCGGTCAGCATGTGTAGTTGAAGACCTTCCCAAGGCTCCTTACAGGCTTCTCAGTGACTGATGGGATCCGATGTTCTCCCAACCTGAAGCAGACCAAAGTGGATGGTTTCATCTCCCGATGCATAGACTGATATTGTGTAGCCAGTGATTATATCCACTGGCTTGTGCCAGTCATTTGGCTCGATAAGACTCATGAGCTGCACGTGTTTTAATAGTCCAGGGTAAGGTCTTTCACCATCAGAGCACATGGTGGACTTCAGTGTGACATACACCTGCTTGTGAAGAAAAGAACCGTAAGCGCTGGTGAGGTCCAGCCACAACACAGCCAGGTCAACCCTCCTTCACCTCCTTGATAAGCTGAGTTACTACCCCTGTGTGTTCAAACAGCTTTCATCATGTTTCAAGATGTTTTTCAAGATTTAAAGGGAGCAGAGTAAATGGCATTTAGTACCATTTCCCACCTCATTCAAACTTTTTCTATTTTACTGGACACTTCATTTAATACTTTACGTAACAAAATGTTGACTTAATATATGTCCTTTTATCACCTATCTGTGAAATGTGATCATTATGGTTGTCATTTGAACAATATGTATATCATATGATCATTTAAGTTATTGGTACGTGTGTAATTGTCGATTCATGTTGTATGTACATCGTGTGTTGTTTGTTATGTGTCATGGGTTCTGATAAAGCGTTACTTATTTTAATTGTATACATGTTAACTGTAGATATTTTGTTCATTTTGATATGTGAAGGCTTATTATCCCGGATGTTATTTTACAAATTCAATAATCTTTTAAGTCATTTAGACGTCTTTGGATTATTCTTGGAGTTTTAGTTGAAACATTGTCATATATATTCATTTGCATACTGATGATGTGACATCTAATAAATATTCAACTCTGTTGGCCCTAAAATATGTGCCTGAAGTGACAGCCAACGAGATCTTTATGGTTTCCTGACAATAGTATTTGTCTTCTTCCTGGAGGAGTATAAAGGTTTATTACCAGCACGCCTGCAAACTAAGGTTTGTTCCAAGACTGTAAAAGTGCTTGATGATGACCACAGATGAATGTTTATGTTTACTTAGTTAACAACTGTTGGCTCAGTGGTTGACATTGTTCTGCTTATAACCAGAGGCATCTGATGACGAATTTGAAGTTTAAGGCCAAAACTCCAAAACAATCCCATCTGCGTTGGACATCTTTTCCAAACAATGAAGATATTCACAGTAAATGGAGCCGCCTGGACCTGGTCTTTGTAAGCTCCAGAGACCAGAACTTCAAGTCCTCAGAACTTCCTAAACAACCTGAAGTCCTTAAACAAGCCAGTTAGATCAACTGTTTTTCATTGTTTGGAAATCTTTTGTATAATCCCAAAACAGGATTTTATAACCCTTTATATAGCTCTGCACCATAGTATTCAAGCATCGCATGACTCTTATTTACATTAACATTCATTAATATATGATTATATTATTCTTCATTACTCTTAAAGGTGAGGAATTTCATCAAAATGTAAAACACCTTAAACACAAAACGTAAAAAATGTAAAACCTTACACAAATAAACATTGCATGGATTTGAGAAAAGTAGACCAAACAATTCCATAATGAATTGACTTACTTTAGCAGAATAAAATACCAAAAATCAAAATGAAATCGACAAATATGACATGGTTTTAAATGACCTTATATCATGTGCAAATGTAATACACTCTGGACAGGAAACTGCTTTTGGACTCTTCCATAAACCCGGAGCTCTTTCTGTGTGCACAGGTTATAACCTCAATGTCTAAGTTTTATATATTGGTGTATATTTGAGTTTGTGCCGCTGACTTCACGACAAACATTTCCACTGTGCCCATACTATTCTTTTTTAAGGTTTGGTCATCAATGTTTGCTACTTACTAAACTTCATCAATACAGACACCCTCATCTATCTCAGTAAATGCAAATGAAATATTTGTCCTTTTCATAATTGTTCCCTGTGGTACTGTAAATAAAAGCAGAGCTGTTATGGAAGATCCATTGAGTACATTTGTATACAATGAAGATTTGTAGTGTCTCCCAGCCTCCTTTTACCTGACCAGATAACCAGGCTGCTGTCTTTAATCATGGTGCACCTGGTAGCTAGCTCTAATACAGAAATTAGAAACATATTGATGTTATTATTATTATTATTTTTCCACAAGTGTAAGTGGTATTATTAACAGTCTTGACTGGAGTCGGACCAGCACTCTGGAGTGATTAATGACCGTTCTGTCAATTAGTGTGAGCTACTTTCTGCTGATCATTAATCTGTTTTTGTCTGTGCATAAAAGCACTGTGGTGTTGAACTCCCTTCTTTGTTTCCACAGGTCAGCCTGACAAATGATTCCAGCTGTGTGGAGGAGATTCTGCGGGTAGGCAGTATAAACTATAAGCAACACAAACACCGTTTTTCTTCTGCTCACAAAGAACTGTGATCCAATTGAATGACGAATGAATAGAGGAAGAAGAGTTGCCTCCAGTCTTTTGTTATTATATTTCAATCATTTCTACCTCACATTAACATTGTTTTTCTTACTTTTCCTTTATGTTTATATGTTAGTAGATTTAGTGATACCTGTATGCATGTCTTTATGAAATCACAAGAAAATATTTTCGATAATAACAACAAGGTGTCAATGACAAATGGAACGCTCTGCTAGTGTTTGCTGCTACATAAGAGGTACTTTATCAAAAGAACTATATTCTCCTCTGTACTTCTTATTACTCCCAGTTATTGGCGAAAATTAATATCGCCGTATAAGTAAGCAGGTTAAAAAAAATCTATTTGAAATATAAAATGCTGATTAGTTAGAAACAAATATCTTGAGACCCAAATATCTTGAGATACTGATATACTGTATATTTAAAAAAAATAATAATTAATGTCACCACATCATAGTTCTTAATATGTATAAAAGATAATGAAACTCGATTAAACTTAAATTTTAAATAGAACATATATATACATATACTCATATACATATATATGTACATATACATATATTTCAATGACGAACCCAAACACAAAAAGTGAAGATCATAGAATACAATAACAAGCGCTACAATCCTCAGTAAATATTTAGTATTTTTGTTTAAATGTCACCTAAAATTAACTTCCTGTGCATATTATACATTTTAAATTATTTTCCATGTTAATACTACTTTCAATTATTCAATCAACAATGTTTCTGTTTATGATCTACAAACACATTTGTTTATTTAAGATACCCTCTGATAATAAATCTAAACACTTGTGATGGTCTGATTAAGCTTCTTGAAGCAGTGTCATTATATTCAGAGTTCACTACATGGCGGTCTCTACACTATTTTAATTTGTTTTGAACAACTATTCTAATGTAACATCATTTTTTAACGGAGGGCGTCACCTACTGACCTCTTAACAACATGACACTGCTTCATGAAGTTCATCAGCCCATCACTACTAAACACCTTGCTGTGATCAGACACCAACAAACTTGCTTGACAGTTTATAAAGGTGTTCAGGTCACACATCAGCAGGAGTATCGTATATCAAAACACTGACAGACTCCTCGTGAGCATGTGATGATGTCACTGTTGCCAGGAAACAGATCCCACTTGCTGTGGAGCCAAAACTCGCAGCCTTCAATGTTGTTGCGTCACACAACTCTTATGCACAGGCCAACAACCACACATGAGTCAGTGGATGAGTCACCACATCCAGAGGAGCCTCACATGAGACGTATGACAGAGATGTAATGTCTCCAGTAGTCTGACCATCTGACCTTAGGCGCTGTGTTGGTGTGTGTATCCAATTCTCACCACTTGACTAGAATTAAAACATAATAAATGACTGTTAAAAATGTGTTGCAGAAGTGATACCTTGATTAAAGCCCTCCCCGAATAGTCAATTGCAAACAAAAAAAATTGAAAATATACTCCAGTTGTTTGTTTTATTTATCAAAAAAATCTAATGAAACATTCATTCAGCAAGGGAACAACCTGAACTAGTCCACAACCTGTCATGAGGCAAACACAGACACTGAGTATCTGGACTGAATCTATGCATGGACAGAATATACAAACCGCACAGAAATGAAATAAAACACGTTTTTTTTTAAGCCTTAAGCGATCTGTAGTTCTCCCAGTTTAGAAGGTTTAAATGACTCCTGGGATGTGTTTTTCTTTTGTTTTTTCTTAGGAGATGACTCACTCATGGCCTCCTCCTCTCACTGCCATACACACTCCTGGAAAAGCTGAGCAAACCAAGTTCCCTATTCCAACCAAGGTTGGTTTACATATTTCTTGTCACATCTGTTCTTGAAGATTTTCAATCTTTAATCATTTGATTCTTCGAATTTGGATCAGAGAGAATAATCATAATAACGTCTATAATATGAATAAGCAAAAATTGTATTGTAATGTGGAAGTGTTTAGATTTAAACCTCAAAATGATAAAAAATATTAATATGTAAGTTTTAAAAGAAATGTTTTTTTACTATATAAATTATACTTTAAATTGTTGAAACACAAGGACACTAAAAACTGATCAGTGATCATTTTTCCATTTAAAAAATATGAAATATTGTTTATGGAAATATATAAAATGGGAGAATTTTGGTGAATTATATATTATATTACATTTTTTCAGCTGGATTAACGGGGGAAGTTTCTAGCAACATGTTATTGACTTTCATAGTAATAACAAGTGACAAATACAGCTACAAATTGTACATTTAAGCGATTTCTTTTTTAATCATTTGTATTTGTATTTAAGGAGGATGAAATAAAATGTGATCATGATCAGAAAAAATCGCTCTGATCATAGCGATTTGCTGTTGAACTGCTCTGAGCTCTTTAAAAATAAGAATCTTGACGAGAATCTAATTCTGACAGAAATGTCCAACTATGTCTTCAAAGATAGTTTTGTAATCACTGACTGTTATGTAACACTTTACACACACTCAGGAAATAAAAACTCATTTAGATTTGCATACAACACAGTGAAGTTTTGTGCTGCGCGATACTTCAATTTTTTCTGGGTCCAACTATTTTTATTCGCCATTGATATGATTTACGAGTAGAGGTCTATTATATAAAAACATGCCGATGACAAATGCCTGACATTTGAACTCAGAATCACATATTTTTCTTAATAGAGTTAATTAAAATACCTAATGACATAATATCATGAAAGTCATGTAGCAGAGCCAAAGTCATCCTGATTAACTCCACTGTGTATGAATTGTTTGGTAATAACAGTTAGCAAGTTGTTTAAAACTTAGCAACTAAATGTTTATTAATTATCTGTTATCTATACAGTTAATAAATAAATTAGTGTTATAAATTATCTACAAAATGTTATTACTAGTTATAACAGATAGTTATCCTGTTACCAATTGTTTTTAGGACATTTGAACATGAATTTGGTCAAAATCCTTACATTTTCTCCAGAATAATATACAGAACCTACCCTAATAAAATACTCCTTTTGAATACATATGTACCCCTTTGACGTTATATCTGGAATATGTATAATTTGCCTAAAGCCAGATTGGTCTTTGAAAAAGTAAAAATGAAAACATTTTGTTTGAAAGTTGTATTTAGCACTCATTAGCACATGAATATAGCTTACTGGCACTTATTGATCGAGTAAACTTGAAAAAAGACACTAATAATGATCCACAGTTGGTTGTTTCCTCCTGTACATAAAAACAGACTCATTATTCAAACAAATGTACTAGATTCAAATCGGGTCCAAGTTCATTTCAGAGCCAACCGAAAAGAGCAAGATAAGACCTCTCATGGCCGGGCTTTTTGTTTTCCTCGTTTTTAAATGTATAACTCTGAGTCGAACAGTGTCAGACATTTTACTAATGCCAAATAAAAGTTGACTCTTGAAGTCTTTCTGTCCAATGATTTATATTTGATCAAGGAAACAACTTTTTTTTTTTTCCTCTTTTTTTTCAGCAACTAGTTGGTCCACAACTTTTGTAGCTGAAAAACAGAATCAATAGAGCTTCATTCATTTATTTATTCTCCACATCTCTTCCTCTCTCCAGGAGTCGCAGCATGTGACCTCGGGCTACAGTCAGAGTAAGTTTCCCGGCATCTGCGCTCGCGAATAAAAGGCCTCAAGGCTAATTAACACCATCGAGACACCACAACCCACTGCTCGCTGCTGTGAGAAGTTATTCCACAAGTCAAATGTCACAAACATTTATCGAAATACATTACGACCTTGCGAGATTCAACAGTTTTGAAGCATTTCTTGATCTTTTTTTTTGTTTTATATAGTAGATGGATGGATGGAGTTGTGTATATTTTACATTTTTGACTGTTATCTCTGAATAATTTCAAGTTCTAGCATTTGATTGTCTTTTTCCGTGTTGCAGAGCGAGGTTCGGTGGCAGTCAACAAGCTGTCGACGAAATCATCAAATGCACCGCAGAAGTCGTGAGTGAAACACACGCTCAAGCACACACACACTATGTGTTGATGCATGTCTCTTGAGTGAGACTCACCACCAGCAGGAGTCATAAAGACTGTGTGAATCTGTGCGGGAAAGTGCAGCTACATTAATTTAATGTGAGCCGGGAGTGAGTTGCAGCGTCTCTGCACTTCACTCAGAGCTGTAGCGCAGGATTCATGAGAGTGTGAAAAGACCTGGCTGGTGTACTGTTGACACGCACAAGAGGAAACGGTCACTTAAATGAATCCACATCCCACATATTGTTGTCCAGTGGTTGGTCTCACTTTGTGACCCTGGTCTCGAAAAGCGCTATATAAATAAATATTACTTACCTACTTACTTACTTACTGCCAGTGTGCCACAACACAATAACCTTTTCTTGTATTAATGCCTAGAAAAGTAGTGAAATATCAAATAATCAGTTCCTTGGCCTTGTCGTTTAGCAACAGTACGTAACATGTTATCATTTCACTTATTAGATTTTCTGTATTAATTTTAACGTGAGAACCAAACTGTGGGTCAAACACAGTGTTTTCATGTGAAGTACTGAGAGACCTTTTGAAGTTACCAGGAAAAGAGCCTTTATCATGTTTTGTTAACAAAACACACAAGTAAATGCAGCTTTAAGATTCCCGACATTAGAGGGCTCAATAAACACTGTTTTAGAGTTTACATATTGGTCATTTATAGTTGGTATTTCACTTTCACATCATCAAGACTATTTAGAAAATTGAGACTTATAATATCTGCTTTTTTTTGGACCCCAAATGACACACCTGTCTCCCAAAAAATAAAAATAAAAAAGAGCAAGAGACGTCATCATGGAAAAAAAAACATTTCTGAGCTTTTATTTACATTGGAACAAAAAGTGTCATGTCCAAAATAAAATTATATTTATGACTAAATCGCTGGTCAAATACTATAAAATTAATTATGGTAGAATTGTATTTTTTGTGAAAATTCAATTAATTTATTGAAGAATTGTTTATGACCCTTGGAAACCTGGACAGACGGATCCAGCAATCCTAACTCAGACCTTTATCTGTTGATCTCCATGTCTCTCTTTATGTGATGATCCCCTGTGTTACGATTTTGTTTAATGTATTTTGGATCAATAGAGATCGATTTTATTTTCAATACACTCCTTTTCTTTCCATTAGTACCAACTATAACTTTCTTTTTTCCAAGCACGTTTCCTTTTATAGAGATTATTTTTCATAGTGACGGACAACACAAGGCATCTCATCAAATTTCCATATGTGCTGGCCATCTTTTTGTTCATCCCTCTCGCCATAGTCTTGCTACGCTCAGCTTTCTCTCCATTTGAACCTTGTTAAATTCATCCGAATGCATTATTCCCTGCTATTAGCACATTTATCACCAGCTCTCTGCTTCCTAATCTACAGATGCTTTTGAGCTTTTCTTTTATTACAGAATTTCAGTGAGGTATTTATGAAGTTCACCTGCTGTAGTCTGGGCGGTTGGCGGTACTGGTGAGACCAGTGCACGTTAAAAACGATGTGTGTCATATTTGCATACAATAGAACCATGAGCCCCTCTTTAATGGCTGAAATATCCTGTTCCACCATGCTTACTTACTTTATTTTCACACCATTTAGATCTAAGAATTCATTTTTAAAATACTCAACAGGATTATTTGAGTAATGATTGTTGTAAGCATTATCTAACATTAATAATTAGTAAACACATGTTATTATAAAGTTAATTATATGTTGATTGTAATTTTTTTTAAAGTATAAACACAGGGCAGAATCTTTTTTTTATTACTTTTCAATCTTTTAAAATATATTGTCCGATCAGCTGAAAATTGTTTAATAGAGATAATAAAATGTATGATTGCAGTTTATAATTTGGTTTACTACAGTTTAAAATGTTTGATAGTGAATGAATTCAACGATTTTACATGTGTATGACTCTTTAAATCCGTTTGCTGGAGTCTACTGACTCCTTCAAGAAACATCTTAAGACGTTTTTATATGTTCAGGCTTTTCCTTGATTTTCTGGAACTCCTGTTGTGTTATCAGTTTTATCTTGACCTTTAAAATATATACTTTATTGAATATTGTTTTGATTGTTTAAGCGCTTTGTGACCCTGGTCTAGAAAAGCGCTATATAAATAAAAATTACTTACTTAGTAACTTATGTGAAGGAAAAATGAGATTGAAACTCATTCTATACTGTTACTACTCAAGTCTCAAACAAACATCAATCATATAGTTTAATCTATATTTTTCAGATTCCAGATTTCAATCTTTTGTGGCCACATGTGTGTATGTCAAAGCAGCACGGGGATAATGTATTGTACGTTATTTGAAGATTAAATACATGCAGACGAATTAAACATTTATAAACAACCCATCTTGATGCCAATCACTAATGAACAGCTGAATCAAATCTGTACTTGAACTTGTAAATCAGTACATGCTCTCCTGATGCATTGTTTTAAACGAAACTGATGGGGAACAAAGTAGAAGGCAATTTTGTTTGTTTTGATGGCTTTTTCAATATAAATATATGCAAACAGTTCTAAGACTTGAGAATTTAGAATGTGTTCACCAAAGACAGAGAGATCATTCACTTACTCTTATAATTTGACAAAATGTTATTGTTTTAAGACATTTCTTTTTTCGCTTTGTGCAGCACATCCAGTGTTGACGTAGAGAATAATAATTATTAATACGATTTCTGAGTCTCTAGGAACGCAGGCCGAGTAGTAATCCTCATGGCACCAATTAGTTCCTCACACACACACAAAATGAAAATTAACTGCAGGTTAATAACTTTCCAATGATTACTTGGCCAAACATTTCTTGCACCACTAAACAGAACATTAATTAAGTTTTATTTAAAGTTGGTCTTTAAGCACCTTCTATGTATATTGTATGTTGTGTGATGAAGCTTCATGAAGCAGTGTCATTATTCTCAGAGTCCACTAGATGGCGGTCTCTGCACTATTTTTCTTTGTTTTTAACAACTGTTCTATTTTGAAACATCACATCATTTTTAAACTGATGGCGCCACCTACTGACCTCTAACATGACACTGCTTCATAAGGCTTCATCGGCACATCAATAGGTAGAAGTTTGTCTTCAGGCTGTCCTTTCTGAGCATCTGGTAGTTTTTAGTGTTTTTTCCTCATCTGTCCTTCCGCTTGTTGCCCTCACTGAGTCATTTGTACTTTTGCCAGGCAGTTTCCTCAAAGGTAATTGATGTTCATGACAAAGAGGCCAATCCAAATGCGAGCTGACAGAAGGTCACAGCTCCAACAACAACTGTTACTGTGTCTCTGTGCAGAATGTTGGAGGATGACCTGAAGATCAGCAGTGATGAAGACGAGGCCGGGCAACAGGTGAGTGTCCCTGCGCTCCAATCCTTTTGTTACGATTTTTCTTTTCAACCCATTTTTTAACGAAGGTCATCAAAAATAATCATCTCTTTATGAGGTGACTAGAGGACACCGAGCACGAGAATTGTAATTCAATAAAAACCATAAGCAGTAATAGATGTGCCATTGATAGTATTCATGAACACATTCCGACCATGTTTTACTGCAAAACTGTATCTCTCAACACTGTTCAAAGGACATAAACCAATACGTATTTTTTTTATACATAGAAGGGTTTATTCGAATGAAATTGCAAACTCTTTTTTTAATACAATAATAATATAATAAAATAAAAATGAATGACAATGACTGTTATGAACCCTACAATAGGAGTCAAGTCATTGTGTAACTAACCAGGCCAGCTATCATGGTACTTTCCACTGCAGACTTGGCTCATTCCACCAAAATGTCAGTTTTCCTGTTAAAATGATGACGGCTCACAGTACACCTGGGCATACAAACAATTATAAAATGTGTTTTTTTGACATTAAAAGACCAAGAAATAAACAATGTCAGCTCTTTTCAAGTCGGCTCTGAGAAGGCAGCTGACAGAGTTTTTTTTTATTTATTATTATTTCATTGTACATGCTTTTAAAGAGGATTTTTATTGAGATAGGATTAATGTTAGATTAAGTCATTAAAAAAGGTATTAATCAAAGTCACTTGAAGTTAGTTCTCTGTAACTAGTCTTATCTAATCTGTCAAACTTTTCTATTTTCTGCTCCTTTGTCTAGTTCAAGGGTATCAAACGCCAAATTCTTTGAGCACTCTTGGTCACAGCCTGAACAATTTTTATACTCACTCAACTTTCTTTTACAGTGTCTACTTCCCATCAGATTTCCTTTCCCTCATCTGCAGTTTTACTGTTGTTGAAAGTCTCATCTTATCTTGATCGCTGGCATCTTTATATGCTCCCATGTCAACATTAACATTGATATACTTGCTTTTGAGCAACCATCCAAGGATGGCCAGGTAAAATGCCTTAGCAAACCAGACTTGTCCCTCCGGACTTGAGTTTGAAACGTGTTGTCTAGTGGTTATTATTTGAAATTGCATTGAAATATCCCCAAATAGACTCAAATACCACAACAATTTTTTGCTGAAAACAATTTCCCTTCATCATCTTTTAAGCGGTCCTTGTGATTTGATAACATGTTGCAACACAGTTTCACTCCCGTCGCATAATATTTCAACTTTGGTGGCCTCCTGGTCTTAGGCTGGATAACAACATGATTTTACACTAGTTTTATGATTCTATTCATTGATAAATCTCATCATATAATTATTCTCAAAAAATCAAACATCTTACATAGAGCTGATATTTATTAACATTTATTAAGGTTTGATATTTAAACAACTTGTATCATCATCGTTATAGTCACTTATCAATAGTTTGTCTTCATTGATCGTCTTGGAATTCAGTTTTTCCTAAATAACCTTTTTCAACTATAGTTGGGAAATAAAACGGGTTTTCTTTTTTAACACAGCTGATGATATCTTTTAAACAAGATCCAACATACCGTACTAAAAGGTAAATTTCGTTGTTACGTTTATATTCAATAAAGGTTAAATCGTTGTTGTTTTTTCTCAAAATATACTTTTCAAAGTAAAATGTAAACAATATGTTCTTTTATTTCATACATAATTAATAGTTTTTATTAATATTTGCTTTTACTTTTTGGATAAGGTGTAAAAAATCTTTTATAATATTATATTTTACTTTCCACATATGAGTCTCATACAAATATAGTTTCTACTACATAGTGTGTTGAAGGACATACATAATTTAAAGCCTACCTAGAGATACACACAAATGGATGTAAACATCATTATTGTATTACACTGTGCATTCTTTGTTTATGAGAACTCCAAATTTAAAAGTCTCAAATAAGTGTGTGACCAATCTAAACTAAAGGGAAAAGGAGACGAGTCATTTGGCTGAAGGAAGAGCAGAGAGAGACAAAGACAGAGCACACAAAGAGGATAAAGACAGGGAGGCAGAGTGGAGAGGAAGTGAGTGTGAGATAAATCATGTTATTTTTGTGTGCATGCTGCTAACAGGCTTATAGCAAATGAGTGCATGGTGTATTATCAAGCTTATATAGCCTCAAGTCAAACACACACACACACACACATTTATAATCAGACACTTGCATGTATTACACACATTCCTGCAGTGGGACACACACACACACACACACAGTCGTTAGTATTCTGTGAAAGAGTGCTGTGAAGCCAGCAGAAGGCTATGATGAATATGTTTTTTGCAACCGGCACAAAGACAAAGGAGAGGAAAGGACTGAAATAAAGGGCAGGAAATGGATGGATGGGTGGGAGAAGAGATAACTAGAAACGGAGAAGAAGAGAGATGTTCCTAATGACTTGAAAAACTGACAGACAAACAGCCAATTACCGCTGCCTGCCCTTTGTCTCGCCACATCTTCTCCCTGGAAATTCCCGGTTCAGCTCTGCAGCCTCAGCCTCTGAACGTCTTCTAACAAATGAAATGTGTATGATTGGAGATAGTTTGACATCAAATTAAAGATCAATATGTCTGATGGTTGGAAATGATCAAACCCTAAGAAGATTGATGCCTTCTCTGCATCATGACTTTAATTCTATTTTATAATAATCTGTTTTAATAAAATAGTCCGTCTGTCTTTCAGTGTGTGTTTGTGTTTGTTTATTCTTAAAAATATTGTTTGAAAATGATCATGTAGACTTCTGACCTCTCACCCAAGATTCTGTGGACAACTCGATCAGGTCAACGGGAAGGGGGCAAAAAATGATATTCAAACCATATGTATACAATAATAAGAAGTTGGGATTTCAAAAATGTCTATTTTCTAATTGTGAGGAAGAGCAAAGAGCGCCTGGGGAACCTCTAAAACAGGGGTCGGCTCTGATGCGGCTCACTGAGATTTTTTGAAAATAGGTACTGGTATGATTGTGGTAATTTCATTTAAATGTTTCGTAGTGTTTTTCAATGGTGTATGAAAAACGAGTAGCCATCTTTTTCAACAAAAACTGTCACTATAGCGCCAAATATGAGCTACTGTATCCCTTCCTTACTTGTCTCAGACTGATCTTCCTAAAGGAAAAGTAACACGCACAACACTGTATATTGTAGTATATTACTTTAGTTATAACATCATTTTAAATTTGTGCTGACCAAAAAACCAAGTTAGAATGGCTTTCTGAGTGGTAATGGTTGCAGACCCCTGCTCTTAAACATCCAAAATGGTTTAATTTCAATAAGATATGCCATTATATCCTATAATTTTGCCCCCTTCTGATTATTTTAAGTCGTATAATCAGCTTGAACTTACTGGTTTCTCTCCTCCACCTGTCTTTCTTCATTATGTCATTTCAAATGTATTTAAATGTATTTATTTTCTATTGAAGGACATTCTGGTAGTGTTGGTAGTTCAATATTTAGATGGTATGAACTATAGGTTCCATGCGAGTTAAGTCTATTTAGAGAGTTGCTGTGAAATGCGAAATACAGTTTAACATAACCGTTCTTTCCAACTAGGAGGAGGTGGGTCTGACAATTAAAAATCTTACAATGTATTTAATTTAGCATCTAGTCACTACATCTCAGATGTAGGGCCTAGTTAGACTTGTAAATTTGAATACATTGATTTGTACCTGTACTTGTTTTAAAGCAAAAAATATGTATATACTTTTTTAGACTCGGTTTTCATAGTTCAGATGAGTGTTCAATGTTGAAGAGAAATAAATCAAATGTGACAGGTCAGTGTGAACTTCAGGAAACAAGCAAGAACAACCAACAATTTTGAATTGTCAATTTTAAATGTATCATATCTGAGAGGGGAAAGTATAACTCCTCGTAACTTAACGTAATTTGTCTGCAAGACTTGCATCAGATATCTGGGAATATTAACCCAGTTTAGCAGTTTCATTCCTGGAACATAATCACTACAGGGATTTATTGTTGGGATGTAAAGGCAGTGTGTGGGTGTTCAAGACTGCTCTTAATTGTGTCACCAGGTTTTGATGTGAAACACTTTGCTGGCGTCGAACTCTCAGTGGAAAGAGTCACAAAGCAGCTTTTAGAAAGGAACATGAATCAGAGACTGAGAGCTGAAGCGGTTCAATATTTTCATGGGCCATTAAAGCAGCAGGTTGCATTGGAAGATAGTGTGGGGATTGTTGCCTGTTGTCCAATTCTAGTCAAACATTTCCTCTTCATAATCCTCTCAACAGCACCGTGGCTAAAGATCTGACAGCTACGCATCGATCCATCAGAATCCCCTGTGGTGTCCGTAGTCACAGAGCTACGGAATTAAACAACTAGCCGGAGGCTGTGAACGCCACTCATCCTTATGTGTCCTCTCATAACTAATTACAAGATGTTGCATGAATCATTTTACCGTCCTATAACTGATGCCACGGTGTACGACAGCAGCTGGGGAGAACCTAATGAGAGGAAAGATGACACTTGAAGGAAAGAACGTGAGAATGTTTGCTCGTCTGTGGGCTGATGAAGCTTCATGAAGCAGTGTCATGTTGTTTAGAGGTCAGTAGGTGGCGCCATCAGTTTAAAAATGATGGGACGTTTCATTAGAGCAGTTGTTCAAAACAAACGAAAATAGTGCAGAGACCGCCATCTAGTGGATGGCATTGCTTCATGAAGCTTCATCAGACCATCATTAGCCAGGAGTGATCTCAGCCATGATTTTTAGAATGTGTGTCTTAAAGAACTCATTTACTACGCTTTCTTTTATAAGTAGAACTCTAGAATTGAAATCAGGATATGCTGGAATGTACAGGATCAATGTGAAACCACATGTGTGCTTTAAAAGCTAATCATCTGTAGTGTGTGTCAATATTTTCAAATACTCGAGCTGTCACAATTAATCCAGAAATTCCCTAGAACAGAAACTTTGATGCAGAGATAATTGGGATAAAATATTACAATTCAAATGAGTTATATGTTTTTTAAGAAAAAGGATGTTAATGATGCTTTTCAGATGAAATAAAATTGGTTTGTTTTGTCTCGGTAGGTGTCTGACAAAACCAAGTCAAGGACCACAGCACTCAGGTAAGTTTTATGATTTTATTTTCTTACAGATGTTCAGTTGATTCCTGTTCAAACAAAAAATGTTACATTTAAGATGGATATTGTTGATGATAGATGCTAATAGTTTCTTCCACTTTATTTAATTCATTTCAACAATTTATAGTGCAAATTAAATTAACAATGTGTAACATTTTGACATTATTAATTTCCCTTTATGATTGGTTTAGTTTTGCAGTTCTAAACCATAGATTTAAACTCTTGCTGTTATTTTAGAAGTTCTCTTTAGTACGTTGCTATATTTGGATGACACACTAAGAGCGTCTGCGAGTGTCCGCATGACAACCAAACTGCTTTATAGTAGTTGGTCAGAGACAGTGTTTTTATATGTAGTACTGAGAGACTTTTTCAACTTCCCAGAAAGATAACACCAGAAACGTACTTGTCTCCCAAACGAATGTACTACAGAAGCGCAAGGTAACGGCAAAACTGTGAAATCACAACCATGCAGTTTTTCTGAACATGTTTAAAATTCTTATGAATCTGGCCTATACTCCTTTAAGAAACATCTTAAGACATTTCTATTTGTTCAGGCTTTTCCTTGATTTTCTGGAACTCCTGTTGTGTTAACAGTTTTATCTTGATCTTTAAAATATGTACTTTTTTGAATATTGTTTTGATTGTTTAAGCGCTTTGTGACCCTGGTCTGGAAAAGCGCTATACAAATAAAAATTACTTACTTACTTACTAACTATTATTTGAAATGTTCTTCCAAAGTATAATTGAACATAGAGAGCTTTGAAAAAATAAAAGTAAAGGGGTGAATACTCAATTAAACAATAATGGAAACGAAGCACATTATGATATACTGTACATAACAATACAATGAAAATAGGATTATTGCATTTTTGAATGTATTCAAGAATGAACTTGATTTTGAATTATATTTATGAACTTTCATTCATCAATTTATACATTTCAAGACTTCTACTAAACAAATAACGAAATACAAAATGTTTTCTTCATTTTCATTCACAGGATAATCAATCATTTAATGAAATACTTTCTGAAACACTCCATACCTAAGATCAAGTCAGAATATCAAGTGTGACTGCACCTCTTGTTATTTATGTAAATATGATTGTGTAAATATTATATAGCGCAGATTTATCTTTTATTCCATTTAGATTTTATTTCTCGTTTCTATTTCTGGGTGTTTCATTTCTCTTGCTGCTGTTAAACCGAATTTCCCCTCGCGGGACTAATAAAGGTTTTCTGATTCTGATTCTGATTCTGATTCTGTGACATACTGAAAACAAACACAAAAAAGTACATCTTGAGAAATAGATAGATGTTAATATATATTTACATTTATATCAGTACCTGTATTGATCGCTTCATCGACTCATTTTTTTGGTTAAGTTATGTGGACGGAATGTTTTCTATCATAATTTTGGCCTTTAAACTCTAGCTAATGAGAGTTGTGTGGGATCAGGTCGTCTTCTATCTCTGTTTTACAATCGGAATATTCTTGGAGGATAAAATGTCAACAGCATTTTTCAAAATTATTTGACTTTTGTTTGGCAGGAAGGATCGTTTTTTCATTGAGATTTTGGAACCGGCGCATAGCAATGAGGGCACAGGGACATTACTATTCCAGTCCGGGTGCAGACAAATGTGTGTGTGCGCCAGCTCCAGTGTGTGCATGTGTTTCACAGAGATACACAAAAGGGAGCGATAGCGAGTGTGTCTGTGTGCCTCGGGCCATGTGTTCCTCTGCTAGCACTAATGAGCCTGTTCACTCTGCAGAGTAGTCTACCAAACACCTCCACACATACACTCGCTCAGTACGCTGGGACTAAAGATGCTGCGAGCAATCTACTTGCTATATCCCTAACGGAGGATAACACACTCACACACCTCCCCAGCCATCACCCAGTGTTGTGTAACAGTGGAGAAAAAAAAAGTGCCTCCCTGCATTTTCTCCATCTTTCATCATATTGACCTTGAAGTTGTTATTTCATGAATTCATTAGATTAATTCAATAATACATTATTGCAGAAGTGTGAGCACAAGCATCCAAACTAGTCATTGGTGGAGTGTCAGTGTGGACTATGATGGAATGTTCAACACGCTCAGTTAGATGTGTCAAATTAAATTATTGCTTTGCTCTGAATGTAGTTGAAATCACTGGGGTTGAGGATTATATATATCAGTTGATAAATGAGGGCATGTCTTTAAAAGGAATCATTCAAAGGCAAACATCATTCTTGCTCTTTACCTGATGATCATTTTCAAAAGCATACAAAAAAAAGTCCATATTGTGTTCTCAGTTATTCTATAAACATGATAAATCAGTTTACTTTATGATTTGTATTGTATTAGGATTATTATCTGTTATTATTTTTCTTTGTTTTATGTTTTTTTTATTATTATTGTTTTCAATATGTTTAATAGGTATACTGTGCAAACAATGCAACTAATACTAATACTAATAAATCATTATTTAAAAAATGGGAATACTTATAATAATAACCTGCAACATTTAGAATATTGTTTCCTTGTCCAATTATTTTTTTGTCTCACCAGTAGGAAGTTTTAGTAGACATAATAAAAGGGACAAAAGTGAGAAAATGTCAGGTGTAATTGGTGTGAGAAAGTTGCAATTTTAATTCCTACATTTTTTGGCCAGTACTGAATTTTTTCGCCAAGTGTTTTTTTTTTTTAAGAGGATTAGATTATATGGCAGAAATCAAGGTGTTCAAGCAATAAAATATTTATGTTTAGGGTCAAACAAACCTCTTGCCATATCAGTCTTTTTAAGGAGTTTTTTATGTGTTACTTTAAACATTCAAGGACCTTAGTATAAGGAGTTTGATACATAAAACGTGTGGAGGAAAAGCACAGATTTAGGAACAGCCACTTTTGCTATGTCAAACCATATAACAAATGATAAATCATTAAACCCTTATTCTTAACTTACAAATATGGAGTTAAAAAAATCTCAAACATAACTTCCGCATTAAAGAACACAAATGGATCAAACCACTTTTTGCGGAACGAAAAAGGTTTGATAGAAACAACAAGACTCTTCTAATTAGCCACTGAATTGCTAAGATTTGCTTTTGGAACATGTCTGTTAATGTGTTTTTGTGTTTTGAAAAACCCTTGCTTTCTTGCTCTCTCCTCTCATAATTAGGATATTGGTATATTTACTTCTTCTTGCACCTCTGGATTTAGACACGTTTTGTGACACTTTCTGACCCTGAAGCGACTTGCCCACGATCAGGAGCAGGAACACAGATTCCTTGCAGAAGTCTGTCAACATTTTCTCAGAAAAAAGTACCTGAGTCTCACACTAATTAGCTAGTAATAAGAGACATGGTGCTTTGCAAAAAAAAAAAAAAAAAAGTTGAAGAGCAAACTTCCTGAAACTGCATCAAATCCATTCAGATACACACTTGTCTGTCGTCTATCAGCAAGCGCCAGCTGGTGCTGCATTTTAATTTGGCAGCGACTCCGCCACTAAATCATCTCTGACGGCTGTTGCCTGATTCGAGAGAAGGGAGGAGAAATGCCAGCCAGATGTAATACTTTCACACACGTCCCTCTTTCATCCCGCTCCACCAACACACTTTCTTTATGATGCCAGAAGAAAAGAGGAAGGGTGCGAGTGAAAATCCCTGAGAAAACAGCTCCTGTGCTTTCCTTAATCATCACACAGAGCTAATCAAACAAACGCACAAATGTATATTTGTACATGACAGTAGCAGTTTCCAGGCACTGCCTGTCAAAATATTTCAAGCAGCACGGGCTTGTCCTGTGGATGATGAATGCATGTTACTTTCTGGGAAACACTACTGTTGAAATAGATTTTCTTGACTATTTCCTTTGATCAGAGGGGGTTCACAATCCATGTAGACTCAAATTAGTTGTAGAAAATGATTTAGCTGCTTCTAAAGTGCAATGACAAAGAAGCAATATGTCCATTGGTTGGGCCTATAAGAATGTCTCTGTACTGTCCACTTATTCAAGACCTCATCCATCCGCTCCTGAGCGCTTTGTAATTTTACTCTGACTGCAACTAGTGTGAATCTTCACTCATCTCATTATGAACAATGTAATTGTAATTTTAACACGTTTATTTTATACCCTGATGGATCCCTATCCATCACAATGTCATCAAAACATCTCAACTTCATACAGAAATGATTCATTTACACAAGTGATCTTTTATGTGACCAAAGAGGGATTTGTGATTCCCTCTTTGGCAAATATAAAAGTCAAACAAAAACAGGAAATATAGACAAGAGGCCTATCTGTAGTTGTTCAGTCTTAATAGTGAATTAATACATTCCTTAATAGTAAGTATGTTTGAAATGGTGCTGTTGTGTCTGGTCCATTTCATGAGTGTATTCAAAAGAGTCAAAACTGTTAAGTGTTTGGAATTTTACAAAAGATGTTTCATTGTCATGACACATTTAAATACTACACTTATAAGTCATGATGTCATGATCTACCTACTACAAAATCCAAAACAATATTTACTTCTTAATCAACTGAGAATGATTTATATATGAATCTTTTGTTTGTGTACCTTTCATATCCACAACAGCACATATTGCACAACACTACTCAATTAACCATGTTTTGTCATTATTAGTTTACTCTAAAGACTTAAATTGAATAATTCATTTGGGTCGAGTAAATCACAACATTTTATTTGTTTAACAATCTTCCAAACACAAATCATCTGTTGTAATTGATAGCTGGGGCTGATCCAATGATACGTTTTAACGCAACTCAATGGGTGGACCTTATGACAAAGAAAGCAGCCCATTGGTTCATTATTTAACTTATATATGTATATATACAGTCATGAGGAAAAAAGGAGAAGAATGTCACATCATTAAACATTAGAAGAAAAAACAGTTTCTCTCCCACAGTGGACACTGACTGGGTTTTTGTTTCGTAGCTCACCTAAAACTGTTGTTTTACACTCAAAAGTCAGTTCAATTTTAAAGAAGTTTGTTCTAGTTTTGTCTAAGGTGGCGAAGCAGTTATATTTCAAAGCCAAGCTGTTAAGCTTTGAACTGCGTCACTCGGAAATTGAATCTGAGAGGGAAAAAAACGTATATAGAAAAGAAGAGATGAAGAAGAGTAATGATAGAGGTGTGTGCACATGCGTTAGTGTGTGCGCTGCCTGAGGAACAGTTGATGGATTTGCTGCTCGACTGCTCACACAGATTGGTGCCTGCTGTGACTGTGGCTTTGAACCGAAATTATGCTCACAGTCTCACACATGGACTGAAAGAACTACACATTCTAGCAAGTCGTGCACACGCATGTGTCGGTGTGGAGGCTGTGATGAGCCTGCAGGAGGTTGTTTCACATCAGTGTGGGAAAAAGACTCGATCTGGACCCATTTTTTGATGATGTGTTTTCACTTTCGCAGCACATGTCGAATGATGACTCGCAGAGTAATTACACAGAAAGCGCATCACGCCGAGTTGTTATTCTGGTTTGTGCACTCTGGTCCTCAGGAAAATAAAAGTTTTGTCAAAACAAAATACATTTCAATGCTTTAATGTGTTTCCTCTGTGGAATTAAATGTTGGGAGATTGAGGGAGAATAATGGCTTGGTCATTTCAGCAGGAGCTTTACAAGAGGAGATTTTTGAAGCAACATTCTCCTGATTTTCTAGTGCAACTTAAATCATTCTCTTCATCAGCTAGTCAATCGTCATTAAATTGATAAAATATCCTAAAAGGTTTACGGATAATGCACATGTACATTTTATATTGTGTTCAAATTCAAATGTCGATCCAGTCTTTTTCCTGCGAGTAAAAAGCACTTTGGTAGACTTGATGCTCTGCATTAGCTATGGTAATATGGCTTTTTGTGCAAGAACACAATTTAGCTTGAATGTTCAATGTTTGTTCAGATTCTAGAGCTGGCTTTGCATGGGATGAGTCTGGCGCTGTCAGTAGGACTGGCCGGGCCGGTAGCTGGCTCTTGACAGTTCGTGTTTGGCTCATGATAAAGCCCCCTCTGTGGCTAATAGACTAGCTGAAGCTGAATCCCTTTCCGTTCTTCAGAGTGACTTGGACTTTAAAATTAAAGAAATGTTTTCCTCATGTTTGAGAAGATGGAATCAATAATTGATTTTTGCAAAATCAAAATATTTTTATGGGGGTCTTCTGCCCCCTTGTTCCCCCTTCCCCTTGACATGATCAAGTTTCCTACCACCAAAAACAGTCACTGATAGGTCAGTAGTATACATGCTAAATTTCAATTGTTGGGCGATTTGTGAGTCTATAAGGCATTAATATCATATGGACACACACACAAAATGCAACTATTATTTAGTGTATGTATATTTACTAATCTAAAGATTATAATAAGGTTTATCACCGTCTTTTGAAGTACCAATACTTCCATAGCTTTATGTAATTCTTGTTTATTCCATGATTATACAGAGTTGTTTAGCCAACATTTAAATGAATCTAAATAATAGATTTGGTAGAAATGGATTTGATTTGTACTTCGTAACCTGTTCTTGCATTTTCAAGTTGTGATTGTTTTTCTTTGCACAGCGGAGGTTCTGGGAGCAGTAGTGACACAGAGAGCAGCTCTGAGTCGGACACAGATGAGTCTGAAAGCAGTTCCAGTGACAGCGAGTACAACCGGACTTCCCGCACACACACACCAGAGGTAGTGTTCCACTTTAAACTACCAACCCTTGTTTATTGTTTTGCTCCAACATGGTGTGCTTTTAAGTGGTTTTAGATTCAAGCCAGCATCAGTACATCTCAGTTTTGCTCAACCAAAGTCACAAACTTGCCAAATACACAACAACAAAAATACTTTTTTTTATTTGTGCTCAGTAAGCTCTTTGTAAATCTGTTAAAATCTTTAATACACTTGCCAGGTTTCATGAAACAACTGAAGAGGTGTCATGATATTGAAACCTTCGTACATTTTTTTAAACTTAGCGCCACCTACTGAGCTCTGATAGTGACAGTATTGTTTCAAGAAACCTTAATATCTTTTATCTCCAAGGAACGGCCACCTGTCATTAATGCATGTAACCAACATACATTTTACATTATTTAAACAAGAAGGAGCTGTCTTGCCTGCAGTTCATACAAAACTCTGCAGCGAGAATTCTGACCTGCTCTAGTAGAAGAACTCACATTTCTCCGATCTCCGTTGGCTGCTAGTTTCTTTCAGGATCAACTTTAAAATTTTGGTTCTTACTTTCAGATCTATTCATGGTCAGGCTCCTCCTTACATCAGTGATCTGATCCAGACTTACACCCCAGCTCGGGCTCTGAGGTCTTTGGATCACAATCTACTGATGGTTACTGAACACGATTTAGGACCAGAGGAGAGAAATCCTTCCAGGCTGTTGCTCCTAAGCTTTGGAATGATCTTCCTCTCTCTCTGTGTTTGATGATCTACTGACTCATTCATTGCTGGTCTAAAAAGGCGCTTTACAAATAACTATTACTTACTTACTTATAATGATGATATTAATACCTTTATCATTCCCACACTGGGGACATTAAATAATCTACCGTCATATACAAATGTTTTCAGTCTTAAACCATTGAGTAGATAAAACTGAGTTTTGAGCTCAGTGGCGTGCTGGGAATTCCAAACTCCAATCATGTGTTTCAGCACAAACCTCAATATTTTGGTACATTGGTACTCCACATTGGTGTTTTCTTCAAAGTGTTACTAGATTAAACAAAGTGAAATCCACTCAGTTTTATAACATCTTTGTATAAATAACTATTTACTCTTTAATATGGTCATCTTTAAGCCTTAAATATCTGTGACAGGTTGTTATGTATGATTTATAAACCCACATATTGTGTATATTTTAGGCTGCTTAAGAGATTGTACTTTATTATCAAACTCTTGATCCTCTGACAAGTGTGAGTCATCATCACTTCCTGGAAGATATGTTTTAATTGAACATGGCCTCCTTTTTAAATATCATTTCTTCTTCATCACACAATCTTGAAAGGAACTGTTTCTCCCTCTCAGCCTGAGCAGACTTCCACGAACAAATGGCAGCTGGACAGCTGGTTGAAAGTCCAAACCCAGAGCAAACCTCTGGTTCCCCCGCTGCGAGACTATCGTGGATCAGGTATGGAAATATCAACATGCAGCTTTGATCATGGGGTTTGATGTTAAAAATTGTGGTTTGGTGTCACCCCGATGCCCCCCAGGCACTGTCAGTCAGGTTCAGGACACTTTCTGTCCGGTGAGCCAAACATCAGCTGCACCTGGAGGAGGGGTCGCCACCAAGAGCAGCGAGTCAAGCAACAACACTGAATCAACTACACCAGCAGAACATAAGGACACCAAAGGAGCAGCAGGGTCAGAACACATTTGCTTTCTATTTCAGGATATAAACACACACACACACACACACACACACACACACACACACACACACACACACACACACACACACACACACACACACACACACACACACACACACACACACACACACACACACACACACACACACAGTACATCCGACATTCACTAACCTACACATACATATTCAAACTAAGAGAGGGACACTCTAGCCTGCCAAGTCATTTTCTGTGTCCTGCCAGAGTCCTAACACGATATAGACAATTAAAAATAAATGTAATACAATTTAAAAACAACATAAATGACATTGAGACATTGAAGATATGAAAGTATGTTTATTAGTGAAGGAGCATAATGTATTTATTTTGGCACAAAACGTGATTGTAAATACTTGTTAAGTCAGAGGTGGGAAATTAGATTTCCTCTCAAGCCACATTTTATACTGTGAGTGTTGTGAGGGGCCATCACTCCAAAAGAGTGAAAAGCTAAAATATGATCGAAAAACAAAGCAAGTAATAACAGTGAAGAAAGAAATATTAACATAAAATAAACCTTACATATACTGTATATTATACACCTTTTGCGTAAAAAAAACCCTGATAACATCATGTCAATATTATCTCCATTTATTTTATTTACATTTTCAGAAAAGTTGCAAAAAAATGTGAAAGAAATCTGACTCTTTATTTAGAGTAAATACAATAATAAATACGAAATAAAATTGTTAGCTGTCGGAAAAAAATGTCAAACGTCTTGAGGGCTGCATTATTACAGTCATGTTGCAAGTCAGGGTTTAAGGTGTGTGAAAAGTTATTGTTAACATGTTCAGTGCTAAATAAAATGACTGAAATTATAGGATTAAGGTTTCGAAATGACGCTTAAATATTAATTATGTTTTCCATAATTAACACTTTCATTCCCTTAAAAGGGTTACATTTTGGAAAAAAATGACCCTAAACAAAATTAAGCAGTAACGAATAAATAGTATCTAAATATTCAAAAATACAAATAGATGATCAACATCCACAAAATCGAATCATGGGAATTCATGTAAATGCCAGGAGACACCCACACACACACACGGGCAGACACACTTGCCATGAGCATCCAGAAAATTGATTATTTACAGATGAGATTAAAATTTCAACATTAAGTTGATTTCAATGAAAATTTCTACTCTAATGAATCTGATACTTTTTCCCCACAAAAACACATTTTGTGCGCAGCCCTGGTAGGGAGAAGGCAAAGCTCAGCCAGAGGACATCAGGAGAAGGTCAAAGGTCAAAGACAAGGCTGTCACCTGGCTGTACTTCAGGGTCAGAGGTCATGCCTCCTAAAAGGAACTCAACAGGAAAAAAACAGCCGAGGAGAACTGAGCGGTCAAACACTGGTCAAGAGAATCTGACATGGAGCCGAGCCAGCCAGCAGAGGTGAGCAGGGTTGCGTTTGTGAGTCAGTTATTTATTATCTTTGTTGTTCCAACACCCAAACGCCCAGTCAGTGTCTTTGTGTGATTCTGGGTATACCATATAGAACATATTTGGATCAATCGAGAAATCAAGACAGGCCAGTAACTGCACTTATAGTTCAACTTTGACTTGCATGTGGAGGATTTATTGTGAAATGTATTTGTATTTATGACGCTGATCAGGCTATACTGTCTACTTGGGTAGAATGAATTGAGACAAGTAGACTTTCAAGCACAGATGTGGGCTAATGCTTTATTTATGCATATACTGTATGTATAAATAATAGATGTTTCCTATGGGCCACATGCAGCTCCAAGACTGTATTTATGTGACCCTTTATGTAATAAGTTTTTTTAGGTTTTATTTTGTAGAACTATTCAATATTATTTCAGCCTTAGATATCTCTTGTTAAAGCTTTGATTCATGATCTAATTTTTAATTTTTTTTGCCAATAAAAATAATTCAGTTTTTTTCTATAGACCCATCGTTCTTTTATGATTGAAATTGATATTATTGAAATCAAAAAATATTATTATGAAATAACATATACTACAAAATTGATGAAATACTCGAAATTCTGTGTTTAAAGACAGTTCAAGTCTTTTCTATTCTATTGATTTGCTATAGCTTGCTTGGATTTTGAGAGAACGCACGTTAAATGCGGGAGATGGAAGCACCATGTCAGTGGGAACGGTGGTACAGATTTGTTGCTCCGTCAATCAAATTTTCCATTTCATGTTGAAGCCAAAAAACACCTTTTTAGCTAATCCCACGCTCTGTCTTATTATCTTACTTTGTCTACGATTTATTATACTAAAACGTCTCTCCTCCAGTTACCCATAATAAAGAACCCGTCTGTTTCCATTTGTTCATTGAAGAACGGGTCACACTTACTCAGAGGTAATTGTTATTCTGATGTTCCCTCAACGCGTTTTCTCCCAGCAGTCCTGCAGTGAGAGAAAAAGACCTGTTCCCTGCTGCCTCCCTTGAGCATCAGAGCATCACACGACCACAAATCAAACCCCCAAGTGTGAAGACTGCACCGAGGAAAGAACCCCGCAGCGCCACCAGCTCCAGTAACAAGACACCAGTGACGCTTCAACAAATGCCAGCACAGACACATCCAGTCAGTGTTAACCAGGTGGGCGCTGAGGGCTGGGAAATGAACTTGACATAACTGGTTGTGTGTTTCCTTCTGTCTCACTGTGAGCTGGATAATTCCTTTAGGAGTCAGTGAGTCTGACGGAAACTTCATAAAGTGAATATCCTTGTTCATAGTCTAGTGACAAGTGGATTTGGTTTTAAATATGGAAAAACCTAAAATGAATAAGTCACTACATTTATTATAAAAATATATATCTAAAAATGTGTCTTCAACTTTGACATTTAATTACTGTAATTTGCTATTTTTTTCAACAGGCTGTGAACTAGTGATGGTCTGATGAAGCTTCATGAAGCAGTGTCATTATTTTCAGAGTTCACTAGATGGCGGTCTCTTTTTATTATTTCCAGTTTTGACAACTGTTCTACTGGAACATATCATAATTTGGCGCCACCTACTGACCTCAAAACAACATGACACTGTTTTATGAAGCTTCATCAGACCATCACTAGTTTGAACAATGCGGCTTAGATAAAGGCATTTATTAGTGATGAGATGGGAGTCTCTGTTTGATAATCTTTGGCTCTGATCTACTGACTAATCAAAACCTGCCATGACTTTCACCGAGTGTGTACCATGATGATGCCTTATCAACATATCACTAGCTTTTATATTGACTTTTCTAAATGTATTTACTTAGTGCAACTATGGTCGAGATATTATGGTTTATAGAAATATGACAAGAGTCTGTCCCTTCTGTGTCTAGTATTACCCTACACTTAAACATAGGAATCAAATATCTACGACAAGATGAATACTTCACCATTTACCTATTGAGCTGGGGGATGGTTTATTTGTCAAGTTGTGTCTCACACTTGGAAAGGAATTTGATATAACTTTAGGGTTGCTTATTGTCTGCTCTTTGATCATTAGTTTTGAGAAACCTATAATATATTTTATACCAAAACCAGAAAATACAAATCTCTAAAAGATTGCTTCATGAAGCTTTATAAACAAAAGAGAAAACACTGTTAATGGGCTTTATATGGGGATCGAAATGTGATGATGATCTCATGTGTGTTTTGTCATTTTAAGACCTTGTTCTATTTTTTTTATATTTTACACCTGTTAACTTTTTATTTTATTTTATTATTTTTTTGTTGCCCAACTCATTTCGTGAAGCTAATCCAAATTAAACTTGTGGATAAATGCATCTATACATTTGCACAAATAACCCTTTAATCTGTTTTGCCTCACCATCTCCCTCACACAGGACAAGAGGAAACACAAAGGCCCATGCAGCAAAATCACCCCCAAGTCTCGCGAATTTATTGAAACAGATTCATCCTCGTCTTCCTCTGAATCCCTTTCAGAATCTGATGAGGCCCTTAAAATCCCTTCTGGTGCACCACAGACCGCAGCCCCTTCAATTAAAACAGTAAATCTGTCGAATACTCAACCACACACCCCTCCTTTGACAAGTTTGGGCTCTACTGGCTGTGCCGGAATTTTGGGAACATTTGGGGGACTGAGTTGTAGTCTCAAAGTGAGTAGCAATGGGACCACCGAAGGCAATGGCAGTGGTGGTCTCAGTAGCAGCTGTAACACACTCAGCCTTAGCAACCTAAGCTGTTCTTTTGGGACGTCTGTTCCAGACCCTGGAGGGATGGGTGGTACCAGTAAGAACCCGCCATGCATTTCACCCCCTAACTCTCCATGGAGGGAGTACCCAGAGAGGCAGAATCTGTGGGTAAAAATTGACCTGGCGCTGCTCAGCAGAGTTCCAGGACAGCTCAAAGTACCAGACACAGAGAAGGACAGAAAGGAGGAAACACGTGACAACAGTAGAGAAAGACAAAAGAATGACAATGCAGAGTGGTCCCTCTTAAGAGATCACAAGAAATATAGTAAACTAAAGGGGAAGGAAGAGGAACATGAACCAGTGGATCATGAGGCTCAAGGAGCTCGAGCGCTTACCATTGGGAATCAGGAAAGACTGGGAAGAATGGGCGGCACTGAAAAAACAGCAGGGAGAAGAGAAAAGGAATGTCCTGATCTGGAAACTGCAGACGCCAGTGTGCTCCAACAAGGACTCAATTCTAGGCTCAGGGCGCCTAGAGGAGAAGGTGGAGGCAAACACAAGAGGCAAACAGCTGGAAACACAGAGGTCCCAACAGAGAAGCACAGAAACAAGAAAAAGCACAAGGTACGTCAAATTTGTCCAGTAATGGTTCCTTTTTCCACTGGCCTATCTTGTGTAGTACCCTTATGGCTGGCAGGTACATGCTGGTTGACGACAGTACAATAAATGCTTGTCACACCACATTATTCCATAGTTGTTTATACTAATGCTTTTGCTTATAACATAGATTGTAATTACAACTCCACTCGGATTCTTTCTTGATACCTTCGTCCAATCAGCGGCATCCGTAGACATGTAACCGGTTATGATTCCCCTATCCACCCCTTCTGGGACCCCTAGCAAATCACTGATATGGTCTGTTACGTCCTGAGACAAACCTACCCTGACTTCTCTGTGGAAACATGCCATTGAGATCTTCTACCACTAGGGATATGTGCCAATACATAGATGTCAGTCAGCAGTCATTCAGATTTGGGTGCTTGTTTTCTGTTCTTCTTTTAGGTTTCATTTAATTTTCTCTAATACAATATGTTCACGTTTAATAAAGATCTGATTCTGGCACCATTTATTACCAACAGAATTTCAATTGTAGCACCGGTACTGAACAAAATCCAAACAATACCAATGGAAAGCTTTGAATGTGCAACTGAGGTGACTGACATGTGTTCCATCCATAGGAGTCCGATAAAGGCTTTTGCAGCATATATTTTCGAATTAATATCCAACTGGACCAAAGAATCAGTAATCATTAATAATTATGTTTGACTAACAGCCACGATGAAGGTTTTGCATGGAAGTAAATCAGTGCCATCAGACAAAAATATCAAGGCACACGATAGATCAAAGTCTGTGCTTCAACTAAAAGAACAAAGGATTATAGGACACACAGCTTCCAGTTAATGAGTAGGTAATACAGATGAATAACTCTTGATCTGGATATATATTTTCATTTAAAAATGATATTTTAAGAGCTAATTTAAGAACAAGAGGAGAACCAAAGCAGGTCCTGAAAACAACACTTTACCTTTTTAATCTATAATTTTATGACTTGTTTTAGTGCATTTATCTTAATCTGATTAAATAAAATGAATTGTCTGAATTTTAAAACTCGACTCTAAAATAATTTTTTTACTAATAATTGTTAAAAAACACTATTTTTAGTCATAACGTGTGACTCTCCCCTCTCTATCATGTACCTCTACATTGACAGTACGATCCAACTAAATTCAACAGCAGCTCTTCAAATACATTTTGAGGTCAAGGCTGAGAGTCTTTCTCGCTCTTTAATGTTTGGGAAAAAACGTATCTATGACCATAATTGAGTTCAGTGGTTTGTATTATTTTTCCGCCTCCAGCAAACTCCCATTAACTCCCTGTGACTCGACTCTCTTATTTTCAGTTGGACCAAACTGAATCAGCGGTCAGCAGCAATAAAAAAGTGCGGTTGGACAAAGACGGCCATGTTCCTCCACCCTGCCTCCCTCTCAGCCAGAACCACAAGAACAGCTCCTCAGAGTAAGTAGCAAGAATATGCTCATATTATCGAAGATATTTCTCAGGTCATGTGAGGGTACAAGTGAAATGTGTATACATTGATTTCGGAAAACAAATGTGTAATTAAGATGTATAACAGACGAGAGATCTAGAGACTTTAACAGATGGATAAACCAGTGCATATGCAGTTTAGTACAATAATAGAAATAATAGTTGCTGATGATGTAACCGGTGATATGTTGATGAGGCATCATGAAACAGCTGATCTCGATACAGTAACTTCTAGTGATGGGCTGATGAAGCTTCATAAAGCAGTGTCATGTTGTTCAAATGTCAGTAGGTGGCGCCATCAGTTGTTCAAAACAAAGTAAAATAGTGCAGAGACCTCCATCTAGTGGACTCTGAAGATAATGACACTGCTTCATGAAGCTTCATCAGACCCTCACTAGTCTAATCTAATGGCCTTTTAAAAGACACTGTATCATGATGCATCATCAGCGGTTTCACAAGGCCTCACTTATACGTCACAAAATAAGTTTCCTTTTCCACCTGTTACCCTCGCAATCTAAACAACAAAGGTTTTCGCAAGAGATTATTATTTTTAAATATGTTGTTAAATTCAAACTTAAAATTGTATTGAAGTCGGATGATGACAACAAAATGCATGATGATGAAAAATCAAATAAAAAATATTTAAATGAATGGCTCGGCCAGTTACTTCCATTCTGCCAGCCCCGTTTCAAATGAGCTGACTTCAGGCACACAAATCTGGCTTCACAAACAAATGTCTGACATCATGCTGCATGTTGGCACCAGAGCCGGTAGTTTGGACGACTGCAATGACTCCGTCCGCCGCCAAAAAACTCCGACCAAGCAGCTAGAGCGGTGGCCAAATATTCTGCTGGCACACAAAGTGTCTGGACCATTAATCAGCTCGGCCGAGCACATCTGATGGGAAACAAGTGAAGAAATACTCTGATGTTGTTCATGACATTGTATTTATGTGTCATTTGAATGATGGTAGTTTACAGTTATTGTCGAGTGAGATTCTAATGTTCTCAGCCACTCCCTGGATCCTTGTAAGAAACATACTAGTCGAGTCTTACCTAACTGTTTGACGAGGTGACGACACAATCTACCGCTGGTTATGACGCAGGAGGTGAAGTGAGGTGTTCACGTGAATTATTTACTGCAGACTCAGCTTCTGGCGTCTATATATAGCGGCTGCAGAGTAAATATTTTTAGTGGCACTATAACCTGCAGTTGAACCTTCCTGCATCTGGATCTCAGGCTGTTCACAACATGACTCCGAACAACTCGGCTGGTTCTGAGTGAGATAATGACCTCATCTCAGTTACTGGGGTCGATGTTGGTCTATAAATGTAGATCAGTGGCGTCAGAATTTTTTTTATGCATTTCAATATGTTCTCTGAGTAATCAAATTCAACATATTTTATCTTAAAAGATTTGATTTATTTTGAATTATTGAATCAATTGCTTTAATCTAAAATGAATTGTATGGATAGAGTTTGATATTTTTATTCTAATCATTCAGAATCTTCTTCAAAATTCAGTATTTTTTCAATTGTAGACTTCATTATAAAAATGTTGGTATTATAGGGCCACCAGACATTACCAAAATATCACAGAGATTCTTGATCAAACTTTTAGATTTTAGCATTGTGGCACTATTAAACATATTTATATTCATTATATTAAATAATTTAAATGGCTACAAATAAATAAATAAAAACAATTACAAAATGTAAAATATCTAAAATAGTCAAATGTTAAACTATAATTGAAAAAAAATGTAATTCATTTTGAAAATATTGGAATTTTTCAATGAAATTATTGTAAATATATTAAAAAATAAGACAAGAATGTAAACATTTGAAATGGTCAACTAAATATTCTATTGACTAATATAATTTCATATTGGACTACATTCATCTAATCGTACGCCATTGATTTATATTTTGAACTCCCGTTCCTGGACGATTGGTTATAGCGCCCCCCTGAGTTAAAAAATGTCTCACGAGTCGCCTCAGAGACACACAGGAATTATTAACAGACGGACACACAACAATGCACACAAATTAGCATAGCCATCCAGCTGTGTGTGCATCAATTATTCTGCACAGACACACACACATTTCGAACAACTAATTAGTCTTTGTCTCCCCACTTTGGTATATTACTATTAATGTCTGGGCTCGGGGCACTGTTCTGTGTGCTCAGCAACTTTCCAGCCGCATCAAACCCCCAGAGTTTCCAGGGAGCGGAAAAACATGAAAATATTATCTGTTGTGTTGCAAACAATATGAGTCAGTGGAGCTCTGATGATGCAGCCGAGGGACCGGGAGTCGGTGCTGTGCTGGGCCAGGAGGAAGCAGAGATGGAAAATCATGGTCCAACAATTTGTCAGTGCAAATGTAGGATGCTGCTGCTGTCAACTAGTCGGGCTAATGATTCTTCTTTTAGACCAACAGAAAGTCAACTTTTGGTTTCACCCTGGCGTTCTGTTTAAATTTGATTTGACTCACAGCTAAAATGAAGGTTTTGTATGGAAGTAAATCAGTGCCATCAGAATATCGAATAGTTTAATTTAACATTTAAATGTTGAAACTTAGAATCAGTTAATCATAAAACATCAACATTTTTCAAAATAAATGATTATTTTTTCACACATTGAGTTGTTATCTTTTATTTACAAGGCAATAATAATAATCATTTTTAAAATGTATTTTTGAATTATTGTTTATTATTATTATTATTGTTATTGAATAAACAATTTCCCGAAGGAGACCTCCTGAGGGATCAATAAAGTTTTACCTTACCTTACCTTAATATGATGTCAAACTTTGCATGAAAAATTATATATTTGAAAATTGATTTTCAAATATTTATCAGATTATCACATGCTATGTGTAAAAAAAAAAAAACAATTAAAAAAAAGATTCCACCTTTCAATAACAAATTGTTCAATAAAAACGAATAAAAACTTTCAATAGACGGATTATTACATTAAATTATTCAATAAAAAACGAATTCAACATTTAATTATAGAATTCATTAAATTAACTTGTTAAAAAAATAAGTAATTAAATGCTAAATCCTTGTGTTATCTCTGGGTCAAGGTGACCCGAGAGCCTGGAAACATATGTGTTTTTTGACCCAGAGACAAAGAACAAAACAAAATACTTCAATTAATAAATTCAATTATCCGAATTTTGAAAGTGAACAAATCAATTTTCTGATGCCACTGATCTAATCCCACAGTTTGGTTTTATTGAAAGGCGCTTTACAAATAAAGCGTACTTACTTACTTACTTTATGTCAGTTGATGTTCATATCAACCTGAAACTCCCCCCAGGAGGCAATAAATCCTTGATTTGTTTTGGGTTTCAGATCTTCTCTTAACAGGAAGCAGTGTCGTCGGCGCGATGAGAAGCTTCTTCCTCCTCTTCTGTCCCCGCTCTCGGACGAGCCCCCGCACAGACGGCCCGCCGATGGTGGCTCCTCTCTCGGCCAGGACGGCAGCGCCACTGTTCTACAGCCTTGTTCCAACTCTTCCAGCCAACACAGGCACAGGAAATCAGAAAACATGTCAACACGAAATAGTAGCGTACGTGTTTTTTTTTTTCAATCATTCTACTCAAATGCAAATAAATATTTCAGAAGATTCATTATTTCAATACAGTTCATGATACAGTGTATGGGGTTTCATGATACACATGAAGCAGTTGCTGATGTAATGTATCACAATACAGTGTCTTCATTTTGAAAGGCTAGTAGATGGATCCTTTATAATAATATTGAATTATATTCAAAACTAAGAATGGTCTTTCAAAATGAAGACTCTTCATCATGATACCTCATCAACTGCTTCATGAGGCTTCATCAACCCATCACTATGAATGAACATTTAGCATGTTAAGGGGGAAATATTAAAGAGTAAGTTCAATCAAAATTCAAAGAGTAATCAGTTCCTTTTTAGAGTTATATGCAAACAGTCCATTATAATGTAGGTCCACTTAAAAATGAGGGTGAGAAGTAAATAAGTGTTATTTGAAAAGCACCACTTTGCTTTATCACAGAATAAGTTTTAATTCCTTAAGCAGATATGAAAGCTCAAGTCTCAGTCATACAGAGTCAAACATGATGTTTCGTCCACAGGAAAACAATCATCTGGGTGAGAAGAACAGTGGACATGGTTACCATGCCAACGGGCAGTCAGATTCAGAGATTTGGTCAGATGCACCCATGGCTCCCACGGGATCTCGAAGGCCGAAATTGTTATTTAGTGACACGTATGTAAAAAAAAAAACAGACACACACACACTTTTGCATTTGCTAATCTTCCTATGCTGGTTGCAGAGTCCACACTGCTGACTACTACATGCAGGAGGCCAAGAGACTCAAGCACAAGGCTGATGCTCTGGTGAGTTGCATGTTTTCCTGTTTGTGTGTGTGTGCCTGTGTATGTGTGCAAGTGTGGGTGTCTTATGTATCTCATGCAATTGATGTCAAACAATCACACATGTACCTTGTTAAAAACTCTGTTCCACATCATTATAACTAGTGTTGGTAATACCATGTAACAGTAGTAAGGTCACTTTTTGCATTCACTAGTTTGTACTGTTACGTTACATGCGTAACTCATAAACAATTTTAAGCATACTACTGCTGGTATGTTAAAGATGTTCTCTATTTTATATATTACTTAAATAATCATCTATACATGTTGTGTTTAAGCAACTTGTTGTTTCCAGAACGTTCTTCGAGAACAAAATAATTCTTGTATTGTTCTATTTTGGAGAATGACTTGTGTCTCACAAATCCTCTACAGATGGATAAGTTTGGGAAAGCAGTCAACTACACAGATGGAGCGCTCTCCTTCATTGAGTGTGGGAATGCAATGGAGCGAGATCCACTGGAGGCCAAATCCCCATATACCATGTACTCGGAGACTGTAGAGCTAATCAGGTGAGGACAGATGCTTGTCTCAGCAACACTTTCTAGCCACACGATCCCATTTGAAGTCTTATTGAAGAGGAGTAAAAACATCAGCTGAGGTTTTGATGATTTACCTCAATTTGCAAATGAAGTTAAATCCATATTTGTAAACAAGAGGGTTTACAAAAGGTGGACTTTTAAACAAGGGATTACATTTGTTCTCAACAAGATTTCATCTTTTAACTTTTGCTGGACTCATCTTTGTAACTGACCTCTGGGAGTTTTTTGACCCAATTCTCTTTCTATTGTCTGATCATTTGCTGGTGGAGAGAACAAGGGAGTGGGTCCAAAACTTTTCTTTTGTAACACCCTTTATTAGACTCCAATTAGACTTGACAAAACTGTAACACCGCCCTATGATCTATTCCAACACCTTTTCCATCAGATCTTAAATTATGGAATACATAATTTTTATGTGCGATGCAAAAAATATTGTTTTGATTTCCCCAACATTGGAGATATTTGAATTGTTATGGAGGCCTGTTGTTCCCCCATTTCCCTTGATCTTCACTGAGAGGTCGGTAGCCACCTGCAAATTTTGTCGAGCCATAAGAATTAAGATCAGGCTTTCTCACCCACAGACAGACAGAGGCACTTACTATTTTGCTTCTAAGGTCAAATTAACTTCTGGTTTTGGCAACAAAATGTTTTTCAGTAAAGTCCATCTTCTGTGTCTCAGAGATTATTCTCAGTTAATTACTGAATGTCAAACGATACCGGACATCATGCGATCTCCAGTGATGGAGTTCCAACTCACACACTCAAGTTCAACTGCACTTGGCCACTGCCATTTATCTGGTTGAAAGTGTCCTTGGGGAACTAAACAAATATGCTGCATCCACAAGGCTGCTGCGGTTAACCCTTGACCGTGAGACTTCTTCGCTGGGAGCAGGAGGAAACAGCGGAATTCTCTCAAAGAGATCAATAAAGTATTAAAGTGCATCTTGTTGTCTTCATTCAGCTGTCACTTCAACATCCTCGCTGAGCAATCACAGCGCAGAGAGCAGGTCACAGAGGTCAGAGAACAATAGGTGACCCCTGAAGCTCCTTTTAATACATTGGATCAATACCCAGTCATGGACCAACCCACGCATCTATAGGTTATTACCAGGTTTAGACAGACCAGGCTCAGCTTCTTTTCTGTGTTTTTTTATTTCTTTGAATCGACTTGTAAACATATGTCTGTCTGAACGTGTTTCTAAACATAGAGGTAGAGAATGTGACGGAACAAGTCAGATTCAGATAGTTAACCTTTGTCAAAATATAAATATATGTTATAAAAATAACATTTCAAGCAACAACATCTGTGAGTGGAAACAAACCACAAACGTGTACCTCTATAACCTTTAGTCAATTGAATGTCTGATAAATGTTTACTTTTACATGCCTATACTTAAAAATAGTACAAGTTTAAATTGTTTTTTATTTAATTTGCAACAACATTAATTAATAAGATATTATGTTAAATCTCAACATTACCTGTAACATGTAGTTTTTTGTTGTTTTTTTTAATCCTGGTTCTGCTTCAACACGGTCGATGTAGAAACTACTGAAATAAATTTGCTGTTTAACAAAGTTTTCTTCATGGCTGAAAGTGATACCAGGTAACAAGAACAAGGCGTGGTATATTCTGCATTTTTGTTTTTAATGTTGGTTAATTATCTAGTCATTGTTAAATTTCCGTTCAAACATTATTAACCCTTACACAAACACATTTGTTTTCGGGCCTCCGGGTTACCATGACCCTGAGAAACACAAGTAAAAAAAATCTGTTTAAAATTCTTGAATTTAACTGTACAAACCCTGGCCTTTAGCTAGTTTAACAACAACAAACAACTTTTGGAGTTACACTGTTCCAACACAGCGAGAAGAAAGTAACAATACTTTAAATTGTACATGTTAGGGCTTTAAGTCACAAATCTGTATTGCTTTAGCGGACATGTTTCAACAAGAAGAGAACTAGTTAATACAACAATAGGCAACAACTTAATGTCAGATGACAGAAAGAAGAAATTCCAAATTAATGCCACAATTTGAATGCTCTGCAATTGTTTTGCAGGAAATAAAGCAAAACAAATGTTTTCTTTGACATGGAACTTTTAGAAGGTTTAGGATTAACATGATTTTACTGTTCCCAGGTATGCCATGAGGTTAAAGAACTTCACCAGCCATTCAGCAACCGTTGCTGAGAAGAAACTAGCAGTTCTGTGGTAGGTCTTTTTCTCTGGCTTTAGATGTGAATGTGAAGTGTTACTCACCTCTTGACGGATACTTCGTTGAACTAAACAGTGAACCGTCAACGGAGCTGTGAGCCAACAGACGACTCCAACTGTTGAAAGAAGATCCTGCTGAGAGCATCTTGGTAGCATATGGAACTCTGTAGCAGCAGAAAGCACAACAATTGTTATTTTAGATGAATAAATAAAAAAACAAACTTTCAGTTAGAAGCAGCATTTTCTAAATGGAGGACCAGATACTTGATTGTGCTTCAGCAGCCCTGAAAGGAAAAAACATGGGGAAAGTAAACTGAAGTAAATCAAATCTCTTGTGACTGCTTGCAAAATGTGTTATTTGTCATTCAACATCGCTTCAGGACTCTAAGTATAGATCATAATTTCTGTCCCAGGGAGAATTTACTATTGGTTTAGTGCGAGTCAATACGATCCTTCAATCATGAATATTTATTCGTCCTCATTCTGTCTTTATAAAGAAGTGTGGAATAAGGCACTTGGCAGAGGGATGTCCTTCTGCAGTGCCTGAATAGTTCTTTTGGATGCTGTTTTATATGTTAATTATATGTAATATTGACAAATATTTGCAATTAGATTAAGAAAAAATAAATAAATTTGGAAGAAACATTTGAAGAACAAGCAGCTAAGTCGGTTTGTAGAAACGGTGTTCTTTTGTTACACTCCAAAAACCCGAGGGTAAATTAGCCCGAGGTGAGGATTAGTCGGTCCTCCACGGTGCACGCTGCATCTTTTTCTGGGCCGTTTTATTGCATCTTGCATCTGTGATTTGCACTTCCACCGATGCCGCACCTGCTGATGTTTTTGTTTACGATGGAAGGAACGCTGCTGCCGGTGGTCTTTATTGTAGTCGCCCCCCCCCCGCTCGCCTCCCTGCAGCGCAACCCTGTCAGCAGCACAGTCCCTATACCAGGTGGTGACAGAGAAGGTGAAAGCTGCCTGAAAATGTTCATTAAATATATTAGTACACTCTTCTTTTACTACAGCAGTTCCGGACGAGCATAAGGGGGAGGCTGAGCCTTTCTAATAATCTATAATAAAAAGGTGCTTATGCCATGAATTAAAAGCATGTACATCATCAGAACGTTGTAAACACAGATTATTATTTGAACATTTACCTTTAACCGTAAACATGAGGTCAAATATGGAAGTATATCATCTATCTATCTATCTATCTATCTATCTATCTATCTATCTATCTATCTATCTATCTATCTATCTATCTATCTATCTATCTATCTATCTATCTATCTATCTATCTATCTATCTATCTATCTATCTATCTATCTATCTATCTATCTATCTATCTATCTATCTATCTATCTATCTATCTATCTATCTATCTATCTATCTATCTATCTATCTATCTATCTATCTATCTATCTATCTATCTATCTATCTATCTATCTATCTATCTATCTATCTATCTATCTATCTATCTATCTATCTATCTATCTATCTATCTATCTATCTATCTATCTATCTATCTATCTATCTATCTATCTATCTATCTATCTATCTATCTATCTATCTATCTATCTATCTATCTATCTATCTATCTATCTATCTATCTATCTATCTATCTATCTATCTATCTATCTATCTATCTATCTATCTATCTATCTATCTATCTATCTATCTATCTATCTATCTATCTATCTATCTATCTATCTATCTATCTATCTATCTATCTATCTATCTATCTATCTATCTATCTATCTATCTATCTATCTATCTATCTATCTATCTATCTATCTATCTATCTATCTATCTATCTATCTATCTATCTATCTATCTATCTATCTATCTATCTATCTATCTATCTATCTATCTATCTATCTATCTATCTATCTATCTATCTATCTATCTATCTATCTATCTATCTATCTATCTATCTATCTATCTATCTATCTATCTATCTATCTATCTATCTATCTATCTATCTATCTATCTATCTATCTATCTATCTATCTATCTATCTATCTATCTATCTATCTATCTATCTATCTATCTATCTATCTATCTATCTATCTATCTATCTATCTATCTATCTATCTATCTATCTATCTATCTATCTATCTATCTATCTATCTATCTATCTATCTATCTATCTATCTATCTATCTATCTATCTATCTATCTATCTATCTATCTATCTATCTATCTATCTATCTATCTATCTATCTATCTATCTATCTATCTATCTATCTATCTATCTATCTATCTATCTATCTATCTATCTATCTATCTATCAGTTGCATAAGAATATTGATTTGGTGAGATTTAACATTTTAAATGTTGAAACCTTGAATTTCTTGATTGAAATGTTGTGAAATGTCTAGATTTAGATCAGTAGTTTTTTTAATTCAATATAAAACTGTTGGTACAATAGTGCCAGCAGACTATATCAAAAGTTTACAGAGTGACTTGATCTTGTGGTTCTACGTCGTCATGTGATCTTCGATGTGTCGCATGATTGGCCATAAGTTCGATCAAGGAGTTTGGTACCTTTTTACAAATAAAAGGTACTTACTTACTCTTAGTTATTTGGTATTTTCTTGCGACTAGTCAATACCAAAAGGTAGTGATGATCGGATGAAGCTTCATGAAGCATTGTTTTCAGAGTCCACTAGATGACGGTCTCTGCACTATTTTTCTTTGTTTTGAACAACTGTTTTGAACATCATTTTTAAACTGATGGCGCCACCTACTGACCTCTAAACAACATGACACTGTTTCATGAAGCTTCATCAGACCATCACTAGTTAACAACTAACAATAACTAGAGGATTCATTTCAGGGGAAATTTATTTTCTAGATTGTGTGTTTGGTAAATGATTGATTGGCAAATGAGATCTGTGACTACAGGAGCTGTAGTCGCATGTCCCCCTGATCTACTGAAATTTCTCCTGACCCACCAGGACCAGCATTTAGAGTCCAGGCTTGTCTGTGAAGGGCATGGGACACATACTAATGATGAAGGCTTTGAAGGGAATTTGTTCTGTGGATTCATCTGCCTGTTGATGCTTTTGTCTCCATAGTAACCGATGTCTGTCTCTGCTGTATCTGAGGATGTTCCATCTGAAGAAAGATCACGCTGTCAAGTATTCGCGGTCGCTCATGGAGTATTTCAAGGTAACACTCGCACAGATTTAAATTCCCACCTCTGTGAATTCATCCCTCGGTGGTTTGGGAAAAAACAACACAAATACTCATTAAAATCCCACAAATTTTCATTTTCAGAGCTTGTGCATTAATTTTGCATGACATTATGAAAATGTTTATAGTTTCTCTTTGAATCGGATATATTCATTAGTTCCATCAATCATGTCAGTGGATTATTTTTGCTCTAATGTGTTTGTTTTGATTAATTATGATTAGTTTAATTACAGAGGATGGTATTAACACAGCGTGGCATTTCATTGATGGGATTCCATTCCATCTGCTGGGTGTGGGGGAGCATGTTTGCTTAAATGTGCCGACAGACAAAGCACTGAATGAAATCCGTCAGAAGGGGGAGACGGCACTGAAGCTGTCATGTCAAGTAGTGATCCACAGAGAGAGCTTGTAAGGTCCCCTGTAATGTTTAGTTAATTCAAATGTTTCACGTTACTTAAATTCAATTATAGTTAAAGCTAAAGTTATGATGACTCTTTCCTGATCTACCACCTACTGACCTCTAAACAACATGACACTTCTTCATGAAGCTTCATCAGCCCATTCCCAGGTCCATGATGCATTTGTTACTGGACCACACAGAACGAAAAAAAAGATGAAATAAAATCAAATTATATAATTTATATTGTATTGGTTAAGAAAATACGAACAAAACACTTTTCAGACATTATTAAGTTACAATTGCCTGTGGTTCTTGACAAGTCAGTCAGGTTCACTTAAATAAACCTTTAAATGAGTGAAACACATTTATTTTCACAGTTTTTTTGCAAGATAACTAATCATTGGACAGATGGTGCCCACAGACCAGTGGCCTGTCTGCTACCAGTTTTCTTCAATTGAGTGGCTTCTGTTTTTTTTCCGACTGACTTCAGCAGCAGAATCGGTTTGCTCTTGCTTGGTTGAAATGAAAACCTCACCCACTGAGACCTTTTCTGGATCCATTCAAGACCCCTTGCTCAAGATCCAGGTGTCACCCTCAATCTCACAAGGGTCCAAAATCTTTTCACTCAATGCCGTGAGCCGAACAAGACAACACAGAATGGATTAGCCGTCACAATTTCATATTCTCCTTTTTATCTTTGAGGCTCAATTTATGTTTTACCCCAATTGTTAAAATCCATCACCTCTGTCCCTTGACTTATCTTAGTGACATCTTCAAAGGTCCTCAACATTATCATGAATCTACTTTGATTTAAAAAAAATATATTTTGTTGGTCTGTTGGTCATTTGATGCGCAGCACTTCTAAATAATGGAAATACAAATAATACAAATGACAATGAAGTGAAATGGCACACAACCATGTCTACATGACACATACATACATACATAAAATGCAGTCACTGTTCAACAGATCCAAACAATCTAGTCAAGTCTGTAAACACTTTTGGATGATGAGATCAAACGTATACAAGGATGAGTCTCACTTAAGGGGTTATAGAACTAAAAATGGATTTATGTTCATTTTAAAGATACAATGGTTATTAGTGTCAACAATTATACAGAGACATCTATAGCAGTATAACAGTAGTACAACTGATGTGGAAGGAAAGGACATTAAGTATTTAATGTGGGACATACACAGAGAAATGAAGGATACATTCAGCCTCCAAGAATGAATAAGCAATTTTTGATACTCATATTTTATCTTGGTAAATATACATTTTGATTAACCCACTAGTCTGCTTAAAGATTTTGGCCCCTTGAGTGATTTGGTTTTACACCCCTGATGAAACTTGTTTGTTTTCAAAGTGATGGTATCCAACAATGTAATGTAAACAGCTCAGGTAGTAAACAAAACAATATCATTGTTGCTCGACTCATATTTATTTAATGTGTGTCTATTTGGCTATTATTAAGGAGGAAGTTGACTATAATACAAATGAATGGTGGGTTTAGGCTATGGGAAATGAAATGATTAAAAATACATTTAATTGTTATTAGTGAAGGTAGTTACGGTGAACGTGGAGGAACATTATCTTTTTATTGATCCATTCCTTAATGACTTGTGGGCCTGGTGTACTTATTATCTGTGTCTAATAATGCAGCTGCTTCCTTTGAATTCATTTCACTCTAGAATTCTGCCAAGAGTTCCCATCAAGAGCCGTCTCCCTGGAGGACCAATGGGAAGTGAGTACATGCACACACACTCAGACACACAGAGATAATTGTGAATTTATGATTTACTGGTTCTCTGCAGCGTGGTTGTGTGTGTGTGTGTGCGTGGCAGCCTCTCGCTCTAACAAACCCTCCAGGAAGCAAGTGGAAGGATTGATTTGTTTTCACTGTGAGCGGGAGAAGAGTGGAGCGCTGCTGGGCAAGAGGGAGAGTGATGATAGATGGAGGGGGTGAGGAGGGTGGAGGAGGAAGCGAGGAGTTGAAGCTAAGCAGTTCGGTCAGCTCTGACGCTGCACGACTAAAGCTTGTGACGCCCGCGTGTCACTTCGACCGTCTTAGTCACGTCCAATCACCATCCGGACATCTGTGTCCAGACCTGCGGCCAACATGTCTTTCATACGAGTCCACTGACTCACTACTGCACGAAGTTTACATCGTTCTAGAATGAAAAATCCACCTGAGACAAGCGTCTTTAGAAAGTCCTGTTAGTGCGTCGTTGCTGGTATTTGTGTAACTCCACAGGGAGCGAACTTCATCCAAGCTGAACCAGAATCTTTGACTGCTCCAGGCTCAAATCTTATCCACTCCACAGTTGACACTTCTTATGTTCCTTCTCTACTTAAAGTTGCACCCAGTCTGACCTGCAACTCAACATTTTGTATTAGATTATTTTCCAACCAAACATGTTTATATTCGGCGTCAGAATCAGAATTCATGCGGCTCCTACCCGTCAGTCACACACCCTGGTCTAAAATATATGTAAAATACATGATCTGTGAAGAAGGAAAAACATTTCATACCAATAACTAAACACAGTCAAGGCTCGCGTGGCTTTAAAATATCATAGGAAAGGTTCCCAAAATATTGGTAAACTTTTGTGTTGATCATCTCATTGTATATTTAATTTTTTCAAGTTAAGTTTGAAGAAAAATACAAAATCCCTTAACCATATGTGATATATACATTAGATACAGTTTAGAAGTAGTTTAGCCGGAAAATATGTAATTTTGAAAGAGAAATAACATTTTCATTTAGAGAAATAAATCTTGTAGACTATTTTAAAATGGATAAAATGAGGAAGAGTCGAGCACAAGACGAAGTGGAGCAGATTCCTCAAATCACTTTCTCTAAGCTGCATTTTCTCTTCCCTGGCAGTTTTTTTTAGTTTTGTTAGATTGATCACAGACACTCAACATGATAAGATAGGCCTCTGACACAGTTCTTCCTTATTTTTAGCCTTTAAGGTCATGAATTCATCACTAAGCTCATGATATAGATTTAAGTGTAAATCGAATAAATTGTGTCCCTGAAAAGATAAATAACCTGGTGATTATTACCTGGTATTCCGTATTCTTAGCCATATTAGCCATCCGTACACAAATCAAGGAAATAATGTATACTTTAATGCGGCATATAGCAAAAGCTGCGTCCAGGGTTGACGGAAAAAAAAAAGATGATTTGATTGCAACCCCATTGATGTTACTCTACCCTGTGAAGAACATTAAAATCTTAGAAGTTCTTGAAACACTTCCATTTTTGTCAACCTTTATGGCGGCCATTTTTACCCTCATTGAAGACGACAGCAACAATCAGGTGATGCTTCTGTTACGTCGTTTTCATGTTTGATTGTGACTAAGGTTTTTACTCCTGGTGTTTAGGGGCAGATGAGTTTGAAACCGACTAAACTAATACAGCAGACAATACATTAGGGTCTTTAAAAAAAGTTACCTTTTGTTGCGTTTCTAGTTGTGATAACCGTCTTATAATGCTGATACTGGATCATCCCAAAGCATTCAAGCTTCGACTTCTGTTCAAAGGTCACTGTAAATAGCTTATGCAAACTTTTATGTTTATTTGTGTAGTTGTGGGTGTGTGTGTGTGGGAGACTGTTGCCACCAGTATGTTGTTATAGCAGAATAAATTAGCCTTTTAGTTCTCAGCAAATGTTTATGTGTGGATGCTGAAGGTACACAAACCTAAAAGTCTACTCTGCATCTCTCAGGGTGACCAGGACACCATCCCCTCTCTCTCTGAGCCCCTCTTCCTCCAGCACTGGAGCGACCTCAGCTAGTGGAGGCAGCGGAGGAGCCCAGGCCTCATCCGGAAGTGTTGCCATTCCCCAGAGGATCCACCACATGGCGGCCAGCCACGTCAACATCACCAACAACATCCTGCGCAGCTACGACCACTGGGAGACGGCGAACCGACTCTCCACGGACTCTCAAGGTACTTCCCTCATTGTGTTGCTTACAGAGTTTTGTATTAATGTCAAACTTCAGAAGGCCCTCGTTGTCTTTGTTTGGTACATTCAATGAAAAAAAACGTATACTTATACTTTTATTAAAATATTAGTTCCAGGTTAGATCAAATAAATTGTATTTTCTCCATGCAGCACACAAACAATCTCAATCTCAAACAAACACAATTTTAAAAATATGTGTTTCCTCTTTCCTCTTAGAACAGAGCAAGTATACTAGAGGAGGATTTCTACATGTTCTGCTTTTTGATGGTGGTCACAGGGGCAACAGTTTACAGCCAGGGTTGAACACACAAATTTGTTATGGGTCGCAGTATCTGTTGTGACATTTCAGACCACTCTCTGATGACACACACACACATTGCAAACTCACAGCTGCTCAACAATAATTGGACTATGGTATTTGGGGGTTCACATTCTGGACTGTTTCACTGTTTCAATGCTCAAACTAAACGCCATACAAAGCAACAAGACAGTGAGGAATGGGTCAAACTATTATACTATGCAACTAAGAGCTTTTACACACAAACATACGTTAGAATATTAATTAAAACTTATACCTTGCAAAATAGGGTGGTAAGTATTATAATGGTAATGTGATGAGTTGATGATAAAGTTTGAAAGGCCACTATATGGCACTGACACTTTTGAGATAATGCCAAGTTTCATTGAATTAGTAGATCTGAGAGGCCTTTCAAAATGAAGACACATCATCAGCTGTTTCATGAGGCATCATCAACTCATCCCTATAATGTAATGTCTAATCAATTCATGGTAAAATAACAAAAGAAAATGACAATAAATCTCAAACGTTTCAGACCCAGAGAATAAGTAAAAAAAACACAACAAAAATAATGTCCAAAAATTGTATTTTGTAAAATCTCAATATGTAGGAGGTTACTTTAGGTCATATTTGATCACGTTATTTTTTTAAAGACTAGTTACAAAGACACACAGTGACTAACTGAGAGGCAGTTATTTAAAGGGTGTGTTTGTGTCTCCGTTCTCTCCCTCTGGAGTAATACACTTGGACAAGTATTACATCATCATTCACAGAAACTTAACGGTTAGCCACATGCTTAAGAGACCTACTGTGTAGAGTACAGACCCAGGATATTAAATCTGGGGAACATAACCTGCAGTCTACTGTGGCATGTCTGTAAGACTGGAAAAAACAAACGTGTCAGATCATGGAGAGTTCAGCTCATCGACAATCACCTGTCTTTCTTTCTGCAGACTTCTTTCAAGAGCTGGACTCTGTCATGGAACCGCTGAGTCAGCAGGGTACCATGACTCAGCTGGTCCGCTACGTGAGACAAGGACTTCACTGGCTCCGTTCGGAGGCCCACATGCTCTAGAGAGCCGCCTCACATCCCTACTGGTCTACGGTACAAAGAGGCCGGTGATCAGTTCGCGTGGACCAAACCCTCCGGCCAGACATGTTGCACTTTTGTTTGTGTCGTGTGTGAACCTGTACAGCTGATTGTCTATTTGGTGTCATCACATGACAGTTGTGTGCAATAATTTAAACTGTTGTTTTTGTTGTTGTTTTGTTTTTGTTCAAAGTGAAGGAGAATGGAGATGAGGATGAGGATGATGATGAGGACGATGATGATGATGATGATGATGTCGTCAGAGCAAATGTGTGTTTATGCTACTTCTATGTGCCTAATCCTTCATAAATAGTGAAGGGTTGATGAAGCCTCGTGAAACCGCTGATGAGGTATCATGATACAGTGTGTTCATTCTTTTAAAAGACCACTAGATGATGATCTATTATTTCAATGAAATCTGGCATCATTTACAAACTGAGAGAGCCATCTTGTTGCCGTTCAAAATGAAGACACTGTATAATGTGTCATCAACCCATCACTTGTCAAAGCTTCATAATACAAACAAAATCAAATGTAGCTTTTATCAGAAATTGCGTTCAAATTTTCAAGATCATGGGACAGTTGCACTAAACGTACACGTCAGTGGCCAATGTACCTGCTTTGATTCAGTTTTCTTGTGCATGATTTTCTATTATCTTCTTGTGCAGCTAAACACATCCTCATCTTCCTCGTGATAAGATGTGATATTCTCCTGAGACCGAATCTGAGCAGACATATCTTTTTTCTGCTTTAATTCAATATAGACTTGAGTCCCCAAAACATATCTTACTGATTCAAACAGAATCTTATTCATGAAATTAAGTCTACTGTATCGACAATGCTATTCAACAGCCTCAATTAATTTAAGAAGCTTTTACAGAATTCCCTTAACGGATATCTTAAAACCCTCTTATCGTCCATGCTGCTACTCTGAGGTCTGAAGAAGGGGCCAATGCTTTATGAAGCTTCATACCAAATTCAGGATCAAACTTTATTCAAAATCATCTGTGCCAAACGCAACCAAATGTATATATGAGGCTGAAGAGCCAGAACAATCACAGTAGCGCCCACAGTCGAATACGTTTATATGACACTCACGACAAGTCTTGTCAGGGATCCTGCTCAGTCATTACCTCAAAATGCTTTTTCATGCCTTTGTTTTATTAGTGCTATCTTAACATGCTCTGAACTAGTGATGTGCTGATGAGGCCTCATGGAACAGCTGAAAGTTTATCATGATTCAGTGTCTTCATTTCCAAAGGCCACTAGATGGCACTCTCTGCTTTATAATCTGATCTACTGATTAAATTAAATCTGGCATAAACTAAGAGTGCCATCTAGTGGCCTTCCAATAGACACTGTATCATGACCCAGATTAATGTTTTTGATTGTGTACAGCTGAAGGGTTTTGGTCCCACTTTTAAAGATGAAAATAATTTTTCTTCATGCCTGCATAGCTGCCTCATTATTATTATTTCATTTTATTCATATCTTCCCTTAAAACAGTCTTCTTTTATTGATCCAAACAAGGTCAGAGTTTGTCCGGGTTTTCAACACAGTTTAACCAATCAGGTGTCTGACTGACAACCGATCACACGCTTGATCGGTTGAAAACCCGGACAAACTCAGACTTTCAATCTGATCAATTGAAGTCCCCTGCCTTAAAGCTTTTGCCTTTTTCTGATCTCACCCTCAAAGGGTGTGATCTGTTTCTAGTGTGATGTTGATCCCAAAAGTTCAAGTTCAAGCTCCTTCATAGTTCAGTGCAGCATTGATGATCAAATATGGTTTCATCTCTAAACGTGATGATTTATTTCAAGAAGCAAATCTTTGTGTGTCAGAGGAGATGGTTCGAATGTAAAAAAAAAAGAAAAAATCACTTTGACAGATAAGAAAAAAAACAACAAAACAAACCAACACAAAAACTCAAGTGCCTCTTTGTGTCCAGTGAGAAGTTCTCTATTTATTTAAGAATGAACTGACTTTTTCATACCATATTGGTATAAAATCTGATATTGTTTTTCATAAAATGTTTTAAGCTTTTTACTCGTGTTTATGACAACACCGTGGTTTGGCTTTAAGAGAAGATGTGAATTGTCAGGTTTGCATTTGTTACCGTTTTTTGTCTTGATGACCTGCTGACGTTTGTTTCTGCCTGATGTGACACTTTCATTGCATGCAATAAATGAAAGTCAAAGATGGTGACTTCCTGTGTCCTCTTTTAAGTCTGCACTTATGCAACGTGTGATTATGTGTTCATTTTACAACCACAGGATGGTCAAGTGCTTCAAAATACTTTCAGATTTTCATTTCAATGAAAGCAAACAAGATTCCTGGAACATGCAAGTAAGTATCCAAGTAAGTACCCGTCCAAGTATCACCAAACACTCGACTATAATTATCACAGATCAATAAGTGTCCATTAGCCTCAGTAAGAAGTCAGAGCTAAATATAGAATGATTCTAATCTTGTTGACTTCGCTGTATACAAGGAAAGATGTTTAACTTCTACACATATTCTCCCTCAGAGATGAAACAATTTTCAAGGTTTAGTTACATACTAGCTGTTGTTCATGATGCTAGATGACTCATGTGATGACTCCGTTTTCAGCTTTAGTACTAAATCTTTGCTTAACAGAAACATTAGACACATTTATTAGTTTTGAATCCTTTTTATTTATTTACAAAACATTGACACAGTAAAAATATACAATCGTCTCAATTCATGTATAAATTATCAGGTGTGAGGCAGCAGGTTCTTTAACATGAATAAAAGGTCAGTCTTGAAGAAAATAAATAGATCTCTAAACCCAAAAAGTGGACTTCAATTCTTCAAACAAGACAAGTCAAAATGTGGGGAAATAGAAACATTTTTCATTTTCACCCTCTCTGCTCTTAGGACTTGCACATTTGTAGGAAACGACTGACTGAGGCTTTTTTTATATATACACAAGAACTTCATAGAAGTTTTCTGCAGCAGCATAGTCATCAATACTTTGCTTCTCTCGTCATGTTTTCCTCCCTGCTGTGAGGTAGAGCAGATGCAGCTTCATTCTCTTTTGCATGTTCACCGTCTGCAAAGATACACAAATGAAAAATCAATAATGAGGAAAAACATTTAATTACAGCAGAAAAAAAACCTACAGGTATAAGATGGTTCATCTTCTGAAGAACAACATGATCAGACTCTTCATAGACGTTCCTGTCTTGACCAGCATCATCTGCCAACATGTACAACTCCCCAGCATGGACATCAGTCACGTTCACCTGCAGACATACAACCTCCTTCAGCTGCAGATCAACACAGAGCAGTGAGCACCACCAATGCTTCTTACCTCAAATGTTTTGGGATCAAAGCCCAGCCATAAAGTGTACCTGTAGTCCCAGCAGCGGAGTGAGTAGCCCATGATCCTGATGTCTTTCAGGTCAGGAAGATCAGAGTTTATCTGGCAAGGTTTCACAGAGGACAAGTGAAAAAAAGAGAAACCAAATGATGTTATCACTTCTAGACATTAGTGGACAAAGGTGTCTTAGAAAACAACATTTGCAACTGGGTGCATATCACAGGAAAAAAAAAATACATTTGTGCCAAAGTGTAAAAAGAATAAATAAAAATTTAAAGTTCAAAGTTCATCCATTGCAATCAAAAAAAAAGTTGAATGTGAACACAGAAATAATTACTACAATCATCTGCAAAAAGTGCATTTTAAAGATCAAAAAGGGCGAGCATGACTGGAATGTAGGATTTAGTTCAAAGCGACTGCTCGTCCTACCTGTGGTGTGTCAGCTGGCCGGGGGTACTGACTGAAGGCCATGGCCTCTTCATCTTCTCCTCGCTCTTTGTGTCGGAACATGTGAGCAAGACTTCCCCCTTCTGTGCACAGTTCCTCCTGATGACAGCAGATACATGACAGAGGATGTTGATGGTGATATTGATCAGATGCTGTCACAATGACTGAAAGACAAATGGACATCAACCTGGAAAGACACATCAGGACAGGGCTGTGGAGAGCGAAGACCAGCCAAGTGAGAGACGGTTGGAAAAATGTCAACCAGTTCCACCACGTTTTGGACAACTTTAGTATCTGGAACTATGTTATGAAGAGACAGTGCTGATGAGACAAACTACAATTTGTTAATCAACTCAGGTGAAAGGTATCTGGAGAAACATCTCAGCGGATGTAATTTATTATAAATATCAGCATTTTAGGGATTTTTGTATGGTTTCAAATTTAAAAAAAAACAAAAGGTCTCCCTCATCTCACCCTGGAAATGTAGTTTCCATTGACTGAAGACATCAACAAAGGGAAAGGTGGAGCCTCCACCCCCTTTCTTGCGTGGCGTGGTGACACCAGGAACATAGAAAACCAGTGGAACACGTGTGGTCACATCAAAATTGGAGTATTTAGCCCACTCTCCATGTTCACCTAGAGACCAGCCTGCAAGTTGGTAAAGAAGCAGTTAAAAGTATACTCTACTGTTCTTCATTTTTGAGAGTGTGTATTCGTTGTATCAGAAATATGTTCGACCATCAAGGTTTAGTCACTTATGCTTCTTGTATACTGTATTCAGAAGTCTTCGGTCCTTCTCGTTTGAATTATTGGCACCTGAGAATATTGCTACTTGTATTCTTGCTATAAGGACATGTTTAAGTGCCTCAGGTCAACAAAACCTGAAAACTGCGGGACTAAATGGATATAGCATTCATATAATGACTGAAAGAATTTGGCTTGAGTTTGATAAAAATAAATGCGATGAAGTCATACTTCTAATAGAACAACAGTGCCATCTAACGGCTAAAGACACACATGTATGCAAAGCCAATTCGAAAGCAGAGCAGAGAAAGTGCTTGTTTTACCGAATTTGCCAGAAACACAAACCAAAGAATTTCACTAAACTTTGACCAACAATATAAATCTCTAACCCTTAGGTCCTTGTAGACAAACCAAAGTATCAACCAAAATGATTATCAGGATGGGAAAAATTAGCTCCACTAAAGATCTAAGAACACAATCCTTCAATGAGCGACTCACCGTGGTCTGAGGTGAAAACAACAACCGTGTTCTCTGCAAGCCTTGAATCATCCAGAGCACTGAGCAGTCGTCCGACCTGAGCATCCATGTAGGAGACAGCAGCAAAGTAGTGCTGACGGATACGCAGCTGGAAAACAGATGCAAACATTCATGTTTAAAGGTCTGCATGAGTGGTGGCCAGCAATTCGTTTGGTTTTACTTGGAAGTCCTTGGGAATTGGCCCATATGGAAAACTGATGTTAAGTTTTTGAACATCATCTCTTTTTCTGACATCTGTCCAGGGATTGTAGGCCACCTGGGGCATCCTCTTTGGAACATCTGGGTCAGGGGGCAGTTTCATTTCTTCAAGAGGATATAGGCTCAAGTACTCCTGTTTAAAAAAAGACAGGCATAAAAACGCAATAAAACAGTTAATTATAAATAAACAGTTTCATCTACAAGAACCAAACGCTGACCTGAAGGAGTAACTGAAAGTTTATTTTAGTGAGTGGGAGGGCTTTGAGAAACAATTGCATTTTATCAAATTTGATTCAACTGAAAGATGTTTGATAAGACCTGGTTTTAGTGGTTATTATTGATATTTCTACTAATTTTATGTTAAGCATTGTCAGATGACTTTTGACATTCCCCACCATAAAAGACACCAGGATCATGGGCTACATTTAATGCATTTGCATGAAGAACAGTTTGTGAAAGCAAACGGACATCGATAAGTAGCATTTTTATTTGAATAAATGCCTGTATTAATTGCGTTTGTGATTTCTATGCACTCATTGGCAAAAAAAAACTTTCAAAAGAGATAGACATATTGCATCTGATGGGTACTTTCTTCAAAACCAAAGAGCTCATCATGATTCTTTTACATGTATCCCCTCTGTTGCCTCTGGTACTATGATGCAAAGAAACTGGAATGTAAGCCGAAAACTAAGGGTGACGAGGGTTAAAAAGCCGCCTAGAACATGAACACAGACAATATAAATGAATGCCAGCGAGCAAAATAAAATATACGAATTAACCAGGATACCACATGTACATCTAACTTGTGTAGGTGTCGCTGTACCTCTGGTATTCTGAAGGGAATATGTGGTTTGTGGAAACCCACTGCCAGGAAGAAAGGGGTGCTGCTTTCAGCCTGCTTCTTCAACAACCTCACAGCCTCGTCTGCACTCTCCATGTCAGGTAGAGTTCCTCCAGGCTGCTCCGCTACTTTTACTGCACACAGCAGGTTGGCATGAAGCTGGCCATCTTCACCTTTACACATCTGCAGAAACAGTATTAAGGATGAGAAGAAAAAAAAAGTTAAATCATATGTTATTGTTATTATAATTACATGAAAGTTTTGTTTTTACTCGTTATTCGGTGAAATTGCACTTAAATAATAGCTTTAACCCTTGTGTTACCACAGGATTAAGGTGATGAAGAACCTTCCTGGCTTTCAGAAATACATATGCAGTGTTGGATTTCGATCATCTTGAACCAAAAACAACAAAAGGGATAAAACAATCACTTTTGTTTTCGGGCCTTTGAGTCACCTTGACACATAAGATAACACAAGTGTTAATATGCATTTTTATACCAACAGAGAAACATTTGACATTGTGACAACTCAAACTAATGTCAGATTGTGTTATAAAAAACATTTGATGGATAAATGGAGCCAGCTTGACAAGGTTCGACGGGACCAAATAACTTCACACGCATTCCAGAAGAAAAAGTGGTTCAATTGTAAGGTTTAGAAAATATGTCTTTTTAAGTTTTACCTTTTCCTTCTCAAATCTGAACGAAGATGGATGGTATGCAGGGATGGACCAGCTTAATGGGTAGTCATCTGTGTGGTTGGAAGCGATACCTTTAAACACAAGTGCAGGACATTTCAAAGTCATTGCCATAAACAATTTATTTTGATGGTCAGTTTGTTTCTTTTATTACATTTTCAGGTATGACCTTCTGTCATATTGGGCTTATTGCCATTAACTAAAATATAGTTCTGGAAAGTTTAATATCTAAACACCGGTAAAAAGATAAGATTAAATTAATAAAATTAAATTTAGAAGAAGATTAATTGGAGGGGAAAAAAGGAAATAAAATAAAAATGGTTATATTGGTTCTGGGACTTTACAGCCAAACATTTAAATTGGAGCATGTGAAGTATGAAGATGCAGGGTCACACTCCACTTTGGTCCTCTCACATGTGAGGACAATATTTTGAAACATCCATCCAAGTTTTCCTGGGTAAGATGTAGAAGAAAATTAGAAGAAGGGAACACCAGGTCATAACCAACAACAAAAAGCTTATCAAAAAGCCACTGATGTGCTGCAACGTTGCCTTCAGATGTACAACCGGTGATACCAAACACCTTGGAATTGTCAGGTCTGTTACCCTTTAGCTTATGGGGGACTTTATCCAATTTTGGAGTGGCAGGAATAAAGAAGAAATATGCAGTTTTGTCACCACAATGTGCATAAACATTTTTTTTAATTTAAGACACTAGGGTAAAATCAAAAGCAGACCAAGAGGGACTGCTACATTCTAGACAATTTCCCGAAGGAGACCCATTTTTTATCTTTGTGAATAATCGTCTGTATTGCTGTGTCTAATTGGAAAAACAATTTTTCCAATCAATAAAGTTCTATCTATCTAGACCTGAGAGTTGTCTTGAAATTACTTGACTCTACATTTTCAAAATGTTTCTGTCATCATTTAATTTTGTCTACTGTATGTTGCTCCTCTGGTCATACCTGGGTGAAATACTTTGCCCACAGACATGGTGACATATCCTCTGGATTTGAAGTATTGTGGCAAAGTTGTGTAGTTTCCAGCATGGACTCTCCAGTAAGACTTGAAATCATAGAGCCTGGTCGTATCCGGCCGGCGACTTGTTAACATGGAGGTACGACTGGGAGCACAAACAGCTTGCTGATGAAACAAAGAAAATACATAATAAACAATACAATCACACCTATATATATATATATATAAAACGTACAGAAAGAAGATTGGCTGACCTGTGCATATGCATTGAGAAATACTTGACTTTTGGATGCCAGCTGATCGATATTTGGAGATTTGACAACAGTGTCTCCATAACAGCCCAGAGATGGACGAAGATCGTCGGCCATGATAAAGAGGACATTTTTCCTGACTGAAACATAGTCAACACACGCTGAACAACAATGCTTTTTACCACTGTGCTATAACTAGTTACTTGTGTTGATAAGAAAACCATTCAAACAGACAGAAACCTTCCAAATACATTTCCTATAATAATTTCACAACCATTGGGTTCACAACATAAGTGAATTAGGAAACAACTAACTCGATACTTTGCAATTCACGGTAACTAAATCATCAGCACAAATATATTACATTACAGGCCACTTCACTACAATTTGTCAAAATGTCAGCGGCCTGACGAGTCCCGTGATTCATGATTGAATTACACAAGATTTAATTTAGTTTGTTTCTTGTACAAACCTGTTTTGGCTTCAGCAGTAGGCGTATAACATGCTATTATCATGGACAGCCATTGAAGAGTCAGGTGTAATTTCATTTTAGAGAAAAGACACAACCTTTACACGTTAAAATATAGATTTAAAATCTAACGCCATCAAGTGCTGACACCACAACACAGCTGTTTGTCGCTTCCTGATTAGCCAGCGCTGATTGGTCAGATAAACGTTGACCCGCCTTTTATTCGTGAGCTCATTGGCTGATTGCTAAGTCACTTTTAGCACTTTCACAACGCCAAATATAGTCGTTCTAAAACCAAATTAATTGAACTTAATTAACTGATTTAGTTGTATTCATATTTTAGAAATAAATATAATTAAAGTAAAATTATATTAATAAAGGAAATGCGGCTCTGATTAAATTGTTCACTCAAAAGTTGTTACATTTCACAACAAATGAAAAGTATTATAACATGAATAATTGAATGTTCGTGTCTATTAATTTGTTTATTTTGTAATTTTCTTAAGAAACAAGAATTGAAAATTATTATTTAAAAGAATGCTTTCTTTACTGCACACTAAAACAATCCACAACAATCACTCTATGGTATGAAGCTATTTGTAAACTGTCAAAGAAGCACAGGGCCATTGTGTCTTGGACAGAAACAGGTATCATACACATCAGAGTATTAAGCACACATATATAACCAATTATGAGGCCAGAAGCTGATTTAAGAGCAGTAGGAGCAACCAATCATAATTTTAACTTTCCAAAAAATGGAAGACCAAAATAAACTACAAGTAATGAAGATTCAATTTTAGTTGAAAAGCAAAGGCATAATTAAGGGGGTAGGAACAATACATTTTTTCAAATTCTCTATAAAATATAAGATGAAAGTTGCACAATGTGTGTATTATAACAAATTAAGGATGGTAAAGGGTAAGGTAAGGATAAAGCACTTCTAAAAGGTTGGACATTGACGGCACTTTGGGTGTACAGGTCAACTTGTACCGAGGTGAGAGAACAGACAGTAAACACCAATTTAACAGAACAAAAGAAAGCAAAACAAATTTCAAACATTGATTTTAATACAAAATATTCAATCAATATAACAATGACTTCTAATATATGTGCTCTTTTGAGTGTTTATAAGTTTTCAGTTCCCTTCCAAATGTTAGACATATTGCAAGAACTAGTTTCTCGGTTTTCTTTTGCGTTGTAGGAAACATTTGTGACAAACGCTAACAAGCAGTCTAAACAGCATCTAGATAAAGCATCTGACGTGAAACCCTAAAAATCAATGATCAACCCTTGGTTTTTAGTTTGGATCCTTCTTTGTAACAGAAATCAGAAATATATTTTAATGAAAACTTTAAACAGCATTAAAGGTTCTTCTTAAATTAAACACTGACAGGAAGAATGGAACAGGGAACACTTCCTGTGTCTTCTGTTCTGCGAGCTTTCTCTCTGGACACAAGTGGGCAAACTGAAAGGGATCTTCTTTCTCTGGCACACTTCTTCGGGAGTCAGGAATTAAAGTGTCCGTCTCTTCCCCTCATTCCATTGAGAGTTGCACGCTATCCGACTGGCTTTGTTGTTGCTGCTGCTGCTGATCATATTTCCTGGCTGGAAGACAACACGGAAGACATGTTTAATGACCGAGAAAATGAATAACCTCATCTCGCAAAAACTCTGGTCAGCCACAAGACTCTCAAACAGCTGGAAATCAAACGGTTTTTCCAATGTTTTGGAAAGTGAAAAACATTTGAAGAAGGGTCATATATCTTAACCTCTGAGGGGTTAAAAAGGGGTTAACATCTTTGGATTATTGTTAACAGACGCTCAAAGGTCCACAAAGTAATGTGTGTGTATAGATAATGCATTACATAAAGACCAAACATGAGTTTGAGTTGAAAAAAACACTTGAAAACTCTCTTCAAATAGAATAGTAAGGTTGAATTAAACTGATGAACTTTCAACATAAAGACGGTGCCATGGACTCACCAAGAGAGTACATCTCCAGCTGCTGGCGCAGGCGCACCTTCTGTAGACTGTTGTAGAAGTTGGGCTCTGGGGTGCTGCCGGCCGCAGGGGGTAGTGCGAAGATACGCATAATTTTACGCTTGTTCCTAGAAGACACAGTTGTACAACGTTATTCATGTTTACATCGTTTTGGGTTAAATTAAGGAATGTCCTTTACAAACTGAAGATGTTCTTCTACATAAACAGAGCGAGTTTGGATCAAGACACTGAAAATACATAATGAAGCTGGTCAAGAATGTATGCTGGATGCTGGACATCAAGCTACAAAGGGCTGCTGCAGAAAAACCACAACTCATATTTGATGTATAAAGTTTAAAAGAACAAACTAATCGTCTTGGAAACTGGAACTGATTTTTGATGCCAGAAGAGTGAGGACACAAGTGAGTCCCACTCCTTCAAAACTGTAATACCGTTGTTGATATTTGTTTAAGGACATGATTTTTAACACATAAATGATTAAATGGCTCCACCGAGTAAAGACCTGAGAAGCTATGATATTTAAACCAAATATTTAACAATGTTATGGAATGTTGCACAACTGTACATTAATAGTTGATGAAACCCTTCATTGACAATGGCAAATGAAATAATTCTGATTCTGAAAAAAGTGGCTGCCATGCTAGGGTGGCTAGACTTCCTCTTTGAAAAGCGATACCAGCAGCAAGAAGGTCAAAGAAAACCTGGTTCTTCGGAACATCAAGAGAAAGTAGTGGTATAGGTGAGCAGGCATCTTGTGATGCCACCAAGCATCAGGGGTAGAAGACCAAGGACATCCTGGAGAGGATGTCGCTTGACCTAGTAATGTCTGGGAATAAGGCTGCATGGTACATGTAATACCCTTGGTTGTATATATTAAAGGTTTCGGTCTCAAAACATTCAAATATGAGCGTAGCTAGCTGTAGTGAGAGACTGGCTCCAGACTTACTTCCTGGCGTAGATAAGCAGGCCGAAGCTGACCAGAATCACCAGCAGGTAAACGTTCGTAGCTTCATTCCAAGCTTCGTGAACCGAGTAGTCAATTGTGTCGGGCTCAAGTCCGTGAGCACCCATTTTAAACTGCTAAAGGAACCTTAAAGCCTTTTCAATGCTGCGTTGTACAATGATTGTTGTTGTTGCACGACTTTTCTTCTGTGGTTTATTTTCTGCTCTGTGCATAATGCGTGGGGAATGATGCTGCCCCCTGCTGGCCGAAAAGCAAAGCTCTTGATGTTATTAAATAAAAACAATAATTAATGTAGTATCCAGCACATATGGATATTTTAGACAACTATTCATGTCCACCCGCATATAATAAAATAAAAATACAAAAACGAAATGCCTTTCACAGAAATACTATTTATTATCAGGGATTTCAAGTTCCTTTCATAAACAGCATCACACAATTGTATTGTCTTTTAGTGTCATGTAGTCTTAAAATATAATTTTCAACATTTTACAATATAGGAGCTGCTGTAATTATGAAATGTACACACACTGACAACAATGAACGGGGCATAGTTTGACAAAAGTTTAAAGGAAAACAGTATAGAAATTAAAACTGAAAAGCCACAAATCCACCGCTGCTTCAGGTGTTTCAGTAGTGAAGTTTAAATAAAAGGAAAAGATCAACTCAATGCTTGAGGAAAACAGAAACTATTAATTGCAGTTATTCGATACATGGAATCCAGAATCAGTTCAATCATTCTGTCATGTAAAACAAGTTCTCAAATGAAAACATTCAGAGTGCTATTACGGCAAAACCAAGCGTTTAGGCAAAACTTCATAGTGGCTCCAGGGTGTCTAAGACAATGATTCAAATTAAGCAGTTCAAACTAAATACATTGGAATAAGACTTGAAAAGCAGTTGGCGTTTCCATGACCAAACATTTTAGTGCGAGTAGTTCATGTACTGCTATTTACCATGTATGTACAGCACACTTCATAGGAAGTGAAACACACTGCGTGTGTTGGATCATGCCGTTTCAGTGCTCCCTCTAAGCCGTGACGTGATGGACTGTAACAATGAGTCACATTCTTCCAAACCAGCCATCTCAACCCATCAACTCTGTACAGGGATATGTAAATCAAGTCTCGTGAAGCAGTTTATTCATTCCCTGCAGTAAGAGCTTTCTGTTAACGATACCGTTCATTTGGGGGATGTGATAACATTATCAGGATACTTAATTTTCCACTTTGACTTGAACGGAGTTGAAGGGTATTTAGACAGTGAGCTAATGGACTTGATTAGTAACCATGAAGCCGACAGAAAGAGATCAGCTCAGGAATCAAATTATTTTTACAGAAAAAAAACATCTAGGTCATGAGTAGATGTTTCTCTGTCATTGCATCAAAAGGATGTTTTTAGCCTGGCTACTTACGCTGCATCCAAAACAGAAACATGAACCGTCTGTCTGCAAGACGTATGTAGATGAGCGGAAGCAGAGCATGCTTTTGCAGGACTCTTGGTCAGTTTAGAACGAGCTGGTATTGTCTTAAGCAGAAGCGCCCAGTGCTTCATCTATGACTAAGTAACATGTAATAACACTAGCTCAAGCGCAGTGGTTTGACGTGGCGTGGACAATGATCAGACGTAGAGGGAGCACTGAATAATTCACTGGTGTCACATCAATATGTCTAGATCGTCGCTGTGGGTGTCCTCCTCCGTCACACGCAGGGACAGAACCTCTTCGTTCAGGAACAGGCCACTCAGTCTCTCCTTGCGAGCCTGACGCTGCTCTTTAAGCTGACGTTTGCGCAGGGCTTTCTGTTGGAGTTTACGCTGCTTGGAACGTTTCTTGAAAAGACAGAAAAAAGGTAAAAGGTCAGTATAGTGCAGGTGTTGTAGAGAGCTCATGTAAGCATGTGGAGCCCACACACACTACTGAAACCTCATTTGGACTTGTTTTGAAGACATCAATGTTGGATCAGCCTGTATGTTTAATTTTGAACATAAAGCAAGGTAAAACGTTATTGATGAAGTTGTTTTTTTCCCAATAGCCACAGAAAATATAGCATTTTTTTATAAAAAATAATAAATCAAAATAAAATAAGAACATAAAGAGAAATAACACAATAATAAGACGATACAATCCAAGTCTAAAGACAAAGAACATAGATCAAAGAAAAACAACAAAGACAAAGGATACAAAGACAACATAGAACAGAACATTCAGATACTCTCACTCCACTCCTGCCCCCGAACTCAGAATTGTACAATTTAATAGCCTGAGGAATGAATGAGTCCTTGAGTCTATTTGTTTTGCACCTGGGTAGGAGCATTCGTGCACTCATTCTGCTTCTCTGCTCACTGATGACAGTGCTGAGAGGGTGACTGTCATCATCCATGATGGACAGTAGTTTGTTCAGTGATCTCCTCTCAGCAACTGTCACCAGCGAGTCCAGCTTCATGCCAACCACAGAGCCAGCCCTCCTGATCAACCTGTCCAACCTGTTGACACTCCTCTTGGACACATTTCCACCCCAACACACCACAGCATAGAACAGAACACTGGCCACCACAGACTGGTAGAACATGCAGAGGAGCTTCTTGCAGATGTTACATGATCGAAGCCTCTTCAGAAAGTACAGTCTGCTCTGAACTTTCTTATATACATGGTCTGTGTTGCAGGACCAGTCCAGTTTACTGTCCAGCCACACGCCGAGGTAATTGAACATGACTCCAAATCCAGGGTTAATGGGTTAATACTTGATTTCAATTGATATTTTCTGTGTGATTTTGTTGTCAACACATTCAACCATGTGAAGACCAAAGTACTTAATAAGAATATTTAATTCATTCAGACATAAGATGTGTTACAGTATTTTAGAGATCATTTCTTTCTCTGTCTTTCTTGTTGTAATAGTTTACAATTGTTTTTCCTCAAACGGTCTTGATATGTGCACTGTAGGTTTAATGTTTATCTATTTAATTTTCTATTGTGAACTTGCTGCTGTGAATGCTCAAATTGCCACCACTGTTGGAAAATAAAGTATCTTATCTGATCTTTAATGTATTTTGGATTTCAACTGTCAATGCAGATTTCTTTAGAATGTGTGGCAACAGTGTACAAGGAACATTTACTGTGAGTGTTGTTAAGAGGGAGCTTATATGCAATGTTGCAAGTACAAATTAATGTTGTGAATTTACACTATTGTTCATTTAAAGTGAAATATTAAACGGTCACTACTTTGGGGATTTCAAACTAACCACAGCATTGGTACATGTATCCTGGTATGACCTGATGCAGACAAACTTACTTTAGAGTCTCGTATACGTTCAGCAGCACTTGACAGGTTCCCATCGCTGTGAGCTCTGCTGATGTTTGCAACACTACTTCCACTGCATACTGAAGCGGGTCCTCCTGGAGCAAATGATAATGACTTTTAGACAAAGGAACTCAAAATGAGTATCGTCGTAGCCCACACTTACCGGCCACAGAGTTGGAGGCTGTGGAGCCGGTAGAGGAGCTGGCAGAGCTGACCATGCTAGCATTGCTGCTGCTGGCTACACTGACTCCTCCAGTGCTCGCACTGCTCTGGCTAGTTCTCTTCCATCCCTCTCTGGTGCTGCTAGCACGCTGCCGAGGACTGTGCTCTCTGATGTAGTTACGCACCTTGAAAAGTTTAAATGATGGAAATTTAAGAATTACATTTTAAAGTTTTCTTCAATGATAATAGTTGGCACTCACTTGTTTGAGTTTCTCATCTGTGAGACAGTTCAGCTCGATGATAAACTCGCTGTCGGTGGGAGAGATCTGAGCGCTTGGGTCAATGATCTTAATGATGTCCAGCTGCTCTCTCAGCCCCATCTCTGTACTGACTTTTCGGCTTAAGTACTCTATGTACTCCACCTGTTAGAAGACATGTCGGAGCAGAGGTTTATGGATGTTCAACTTGACTGCATCAGCTTCAAATTCAGATGATTTACCTGCTCATCGTTAGTCATAGCACTCCATGGTAACTCGTCCAGGTTGCGATGAGGGTGAGGCTTGGGCTTTCTCTTTGAAAACAAACAAGGTGAACTTGGGACACTTGGGATGATATCCGAGAGGACATCACTACCACTGGCAATGTCACTTCCTGGTAACTGTGGACACAGAGTTGTGAATTTATTTAAACTGATGAGGAACTAAAATCAGAGATGACTGCTGACAGACCTGCCACTCAAACTCGCTGTCTGACCAGTCCCAGTAGGTGCTGATGGAGGAAGACACATCGCTGCACACACTGCCCTCAGGAAACAGGTCCAGAGATGTCAGATCCTGATCATCCAAAAGAGAATAGCAGTCTTCCTGGTCCCCAACAGACACTGAGGAGAAGAGCTCCTCACTGCACTCAGAACTGGCCACACTTGTCCCGCAAGAAGTGAGGTTCCACCTAGAAGAAGATATCCGTTTAATTTTTAACTACGGACTCGAGACCATGTAATGCATTTCTTAAAATAAACAAATACTAACTACAGTACATGTTTAAGAGGCATACTATGTTGTAGTTGTTTTTTTATAATACTAATACAAAAGTAAACATTATTTTACACGTTTTATTTCTAATGACATGGATTTTCTTTTGGACTTTTGTAACTTAAAAATTATAATTACTGTGAGTAATGGTTCGTAAGTATTTATTATTAGCATTATAATAAATAATAATAATTTATTATTATTAATATTATTATATAATAATAATAATTTATTATTATTTATTATTATAGTATTAGCAGAATGAGTGCACGAATGCTCCTTCCCAGGTGCAAAACAAATAGACTCAAGGACTCATTCATTCCTCGGGCTATTAAATTGTACAATTCTGAGTTCGGGGGCAGGAGTGGAGTGAGAGTATCTGGATGTTCTGTTCTATGTTAGTCTTTGTATCCTTTGTCTTTGTTGTTTTTCTTTGATCTATGTTCTTTGTCTTTATCTTTAGACTTAGATTGTGTCATCTTGTTCTTTCTCTTTATGTTCTTGTTCTTATTTTATTTTGATTTATTTTTTATGAAAAATTGCTGTATTTTCTGTAGCTATTGGAAAAAAACAATTTCCCGAAGGAGACCTCCTGAGGGATCAATAAAGTTTTACCTTACCTTACTTGAGTTGATAGCAACCAGTAAAATTGCTGAATCTCCCTTTAAAATCTAATCTTCTTTACTGAAGAAGGTCTGCGGTCACAAAACCCAAAACTATTTCTCATTCGGATTTAATAAGAGGCAAATTACAGACAACCAGTATGTAGGAATTGGATGTACTTTGGAGTATCTTTGTTGACAAAGAAAGGTGGTTGTGATTGTCATATGAACATACATTACTGTCTGTAAATCCAATAAGGACCAGATTACTCTGTTCTCCAAACCCTTAGTCAACATTAGGGTGCGTAGAACAAGAACAAAGCACAAAACGAAGTTGGATCAAAATGAAAGAACATAGGTCAAAAGGAAATAACGCAAAGAGAAGGATACAAAGGAAAAAGGATACAAAGATTAAAGTTGGAATTGAATAGACAATTTTGGGTGAACTGTCACGTTCAATAGATTTATAAAGCATAACAACTTTGTTAAACCTTAAATGATGCAATGGAGTCGAAGACTTGCATTTTTTTTAAGTAGAACAGGAATCACAATTAAGAAATCTTACATCCCCAAATAAGGGGGAAAGTACAGTGCTGTAAAAACACATGATACGCACCTGTTACTGTGGAAACGATGAAGAGGATCTGTCCTGTGGCATGAGGACAACTGGCAACCAAAATCGCTGACATCTAAGGTCTCAACGTCACTTAGATTGGCTCTCTGTGAGAGGAGAGGAAAGGGATCCTCTGGGGCCAAGAACTTCTCATACAGAGAATCCGTCATAGCTGCCTAAACGGGGAGAAATGTAGGGTTAAACGTCACAAGAGAAATTTAACATGAACAAATGTTCAGTCGCCTCGATTAAGAAAACATCTACCGTGTCCCTGCATTGTGTAAATATACAAATATGTGATGTATTGAAGACTAATGTTAAAGTTACAAAGCTATCTCCATTTGCTGCTTGTGGCTATTAATACTGACGGACGTCACGGCAAGGTAACTTCGTATTAGTAAGTCAACAATATCCCATTAAAAAAAGGAAATAGTAATAACAAAGTATGATCCGACATTAAAATCACGCATACGAGGTCCGTTGAGTCTAAATGTAACGTGTTGTTCGAATATTTTGACCAAAGCTAATGTTATTAGCAAGTTGCTAACGCCACAAACACAGCGAAATCGTTCGATAGCCACACAAAAAAGATCAAGAGGCAGCTCTCGGTGCAACATAGTTGTACCTCTAAAAACATGAGGTCTGTCGATTTCTCAAAGTCTCAAAATGATACTAACTTTCAGTCTTTTAACGAGTGACTCACTCGACCGCCTCCATTTGCAAATCCTTTCTTTTCCCACAGAAGTTCCCGAGAGTCATCGCGAGAGCTCGGTCGACGTCATCGTCATGTGACATCAGGCGGATATAGATGTGCAAGACAGTGAAGACGCTAAATAACAAAAGCGTAAGATTATATATTATATATGTCGTGAGAATATAGCGCTATTCGTGGAGGTGCAATGTCTTTGGAGACGGACTCTAGTTTTTTGGGCGGCAGGATTCCAAGAGAAATCGAGGCTATGTCGAAAAACCTGAAAGATTTAGACCAAGAGACTTTCAGGAAAATATTGAAAGGTAAGCACCAATATATAGTCCTGCAGCTTCACTGTGTGACGATGACATCGTTGTAAAATATTCTGAAATGATATTGAAAAGAGCTTCTTGCACTCACTTTTGTTGTTTTTTCTATCAGTGTTGTTTATTCTGTTTGCACTGTGTTTGAACCAAAACAATTATTATTATGCAACAATAAAGGGCAGCAAACAAGTTCTAAAAGTGCACCAAGACAGTGTTAAAATACACTGATGGATGGAAAATATGATGAAAATATCCCATGCTTAACTCTGAGTGTCGCACTGTTCTTTCATTTAAAGACTGACAGACTGAAATGTAGCACTACTAACCATGTCAAATGGTAAAGCACAGTCAGAGTTTGGAAAAAGTTTGTGTCGTTTTGGAATAGATAAAGACAAATCTTTAATTTAAAAACACAATACTAAATTCTCATGTAGGCTATTCTGGCTGGTGATTTAATGTCTGCATTTATTCCGAAAAAATACTTTTATTTATTCTGTTTCTGTAAAGAAAATCCAACAAAAAAAGAATTTTTGAAGTGAGAAACATTGCTGTCGTTTCAGCTGTGGTCAGTGCCCTGGAGGGAAAGGACTGCAGAGAGGTGATGAAGTCCATAGCAGAGGGCAGCGTTATTCCTCAGGAGAGACTCGGCTACATTGTCGCTGGAATGTACAGAGTTCTGTCTGAAGCAATACGCATTCAACCAACGTCACTAAAACCTGAGGTAAGCTCTTCAAAATGAATTACCTTTCTTTTCCCTCAATCAGCCAACAACCTAAGACATATTTTATATATGTTGAAAATGTGGGACTCTGTCTACAATGTCTTAAAAAAGACTGAATATCTGACTTTTACAAGTTCATTAATGCCAACTCTCTGTGTTCCTCCACTTTGTTGTTATTAAGTGATGAGAGGACATTTGTGCAGTGTCACATGAATACTAGAAGTGCTCAATAATGATAGAAGGGGTTACTGTCACACTGATTTGTTTTATTAGACCAGGCATATCTTTCCAGACAGTCTTATTATGATATTAGGTTGATATTGTTTATAAATAAATGAATACATAATAACAAAGTAATTATTCTAGAATGGAAGGATGGAATAAAAACTATTGTGGGAAGTTCTCTGGACTATGACTTGGTCTACAACATTTGTGTTAATATTTATATTTTTCCCACTTTTTCTATTTGTTTCTTCCCAACTAAGAAAAAATGAGGTTTCTTGTATAAAAACACAAACATATCAGGTAAAAGTGAAGAGTAGCACTATTATATTACTACTCTGTATCAGCCTGTGTAGTGTCGTACCAAAATCATCTCAAAACTGAATATGTTTTAATAGAATGAAATAAACATGATTATATTTCCCTTTTGAAACATCAAAGAGAATGACAAGATGTGTCTGTATTTTTTCTTCTAGTCATTTAAAGACAATCTCCGGGAGCTCAGGTAAGAATGCACTGATTTCACTGATTATCAATAAATAATAAGTTTAAATATTAGTTGTTGTTTGTTTGTTAGGATACCTGAAGAATTCATTTCAGACTTCTCAAGTGTCATTTTTGGAAATCGGTAAGGATATAATAATTTAAACAATTTTAAACGTTTTACCTTACCTTACCTTATATACAAATGATATGATGCTTTAGAATGATGAGAGCCTAAATAAATATGTGTGTGCAGACGATCAGCTTTGGAAGCAGCTGCAGCCCAGAATGACCCTCATTTGCCTACAATGGATGAACTTAAATGGAGGCTGGATGTGGCCATTTCCACCAGGTGAGAGGGAACGTTAGGTGTGATCGGTCGAGCCAAAAGATGCAAGTTAGTTGAAAATGAAGTGAAGAAGGTCACAACATAAAAAACATTTGTGTTTCATCTCTTAATATCTATAAATATAATATATATTACTTACTTATTGCAAGATGACAGTTATTTTCCACTTAAGAATGTTGAACAAAGGAATGGGTGAGATGGTCTAATCCTGGGATAGTGCTCAACGGAAAGTTGTGGAGTGAAACTAATGCCTGCTCTGACCACACAGCTCTGTAGCTCGGGCCCTGCAGCCTTCTCTGCTGATGCAAATGAAGCTTTCGGATGGAAGCTATCAGCAGTTTGAGGTAATTAAAAATGACTTCCCAGCTCCTGTCATGTCAGCAAACCAATGTTTATATGATACATTTTTACTCTGCAGTGGTTCATTTACATGAAACTTGGTCAGATTCACGTTCCATTTTTTAGTAGTTGCATCAAAGACGCCTGTCTGACCAGTGAACATGTTACTCTTTTTATCTTTTTAGACACTTTGCATACACACTTACGAGAAGTGATGAGGTTTCATAGTGCATTGAGATCAATTATAAAAGCCACTTGATGGCGCTCTCTGTTTAAATAATTTAAAACCGCGTCATCTACCAACCTCTATGGATAATGACACTGTATCATGAAGCCTCATCAGCTGTTTCACATGGCCACTACTACTGCCGACCAGGGAAACCACACAACAGCCGAAAGTTTTGCAGGATATGTTGTCTATGTTGTTGCTCCATAACGCCAGAAAATTGACTTTGGACTTTTACAGGTGTCAGTGGCTAAATTCCAGGAGCTCCGCTACAATGTGGCTCTGATCCTCAAGGAGATGAACGACCTGGAGAAGCGGAGCATCCTGAAGATCCAAGACTGACGAAGCTTCCCTTGGTTAGATGCAGATGATAGGCCAAAATTATGCCTAGAGCTCAGCGACATTTTTGTTGGTGTTTTAATAAAATAGGATGACCATGTTTACTTTATTTAAATTAAATATAACACAACCCATTTATAAAAGTACTCATTTTGTAACTCTTTATAAATGTCATGCATATTTTATACAATGAAGAAATAAAATTATGTGATAAAACCAATATCTGTGTTTTTGCTTTTTTGCTGATTTCCTCAAGAAGCAAGAAAAGCTTTCCAGTAACATGATTCGACAAGAGAGGGCGCTGTTTGCTAAAAACGACTTCCTCCTATTAAAACATTAAGTTGCTACAGCTACTCAAATGACTTTCAATTCCAAACCTGGTCAGTGAATGAAGTCAGCAGCTGAAAGAAAACTCAATGTTGGACTTTAGCGCTGCATTAACCTGTACACAACAAAGACTGAAACGTATCAGTACATGGATCATCAGCAGTTTGTTGCATTTGACGTACAATCCAGCTACATTTTATTGCATCAAACGTTGTTATATAAATAATCCAATGGCCTCTTTACTTAAAATAGTGTTACTAAATCAATATTGGTGAAACAAAAAGCATCAAACAATTGAAATGAAAAATGAAAAACGTAACGTTTATTCAGACCATCTTGAGTCTTTTTTTTTAAACAGCTGAGTCACATTAGATGGAGAGTGTTTGTGAATGGTTTTCAGTTCTTGCCACACATCTGCAATTGGATTTATCTCTGGACTCGGCCTTTCAACCTCATAATTAGTTTTTGTTTTGGTCTCCATTCTTCCTGTCTTCAACTGGAATCTGCTGAAAGACATTCTGATCTGATCTGACAAGAATATAACATTTCACATTGATTGAACGTTTGCTGTGTCCTCGAATGGCTTTTATCACATTGCAAATGTGACTTCTTATGACTTAAAAATAAATAAATAAAAAGACTTAGTAGTGGATCTATGCACACATCCAGAGTTGCCTCCAGTAGGAATGGTTTGATGAGGCCTCATGAAACAGCTGATGCTGTATCTGATGGATAGATAGATAGATAGATAGATAGATAGATAGATAGATAGAACTTTATTGTACTAAATCGTTTTTCCAATTAGAACACAGCAATACAGACGATAATTCATAAAAAAATAAGAACAAGAAAACACAGTTTTTATGAAAGGAAGTACAAGACAACAGAATCTTAGTCTAAAGATAAAGAAAATAGCTCAAAGACAAATAAAAAAGACAAAGGATACAAAGATTAACATAGAATAGAATGTCATGATACTTTCGCTCCACTTCTGCCCCCGAAAAGTGTCTTCATTTTGAAAAGCCACTATTTTGCACAATTTTGAGAACGATGCCAGGTTTCATTGAATCAGTAGATCAGAGCCAAAGATGAAAATAGCAGAGAGTGCCATTTAGTGGGATTTCAAAATTAAATCGCTTTGTCCTCCTACATATCAAATGTATCACGAGGCCTCGTCAAACCATCACTGGCCAAATTGTTTTTTTCCAATTAGACACAGCAATACAGCAGTTATAAATAAAAGTAAAAATAAAAATAAGAACAAGCACAAAGAGAAATAAAGAGAAAGAACAAGATGATACAATCTAAGTCTAAAGATAAAGAACATAGATCAGAGAAAAATAACAAAGACAAACGATACAAAGATTAACATAGAACAGAATGTCAAGATACTTTCTTACATAATTTCTTAAGATATGTTTATGGTGCTGCTTGAAAACTTAAAAGCTTTGCAAATCTTTTAATCCTAAAAACCTCTATAGAACTTTATTTCTCAAGATCTTTCCTGAAGATGATGTGTTCTTCAGAATATTCTTTTAAAGGGAACCTAATGTGAAAACCTAACTCTCCTGACTTATTCAAGAAACATCTTAAGACATTTTTATTTGTTCAGGCTTTTCCTTGATTTTGTAGAACTCCTGTTGTGTTAACAGTTTTATCTTGCCCTTTAAAGTATATACTTTATAGAGTATTGTTTTAATTGTTTAAGCGCTTTGTGACCCTGGTCTGGAAAAGCGCTATACAAATAAAAATGACTTACTTACTTACATGTTGTATTCATCATGGCGTTGCTCTGTTTTGAAGTTATTACTTAATAAAGTTCTCCCCCGTCTTAAATCCACTCTGGTGGAGGTGTCCTCCCGTAGAAGCCCTAAATCGGTTAAGTACCTACATGTTAATCGTGAAGCAAAATAAATATTTATGTAAATATGGTGAGAGTTACTTCTGCCTTTAGGTAATTTTGTAATGTGTACATTAAGCAGCAAACCTTTTTTCGTTTTTAATGTACAAAACGGGAGTTTCAGGGGTGAGTTTGAAATTTACATGAGTCCTTGAATGCGACTCGTGTTTTTGTGACCAATAAGAGCAGAGTGGGCGTGGTTGCTTGGACGAGACTTCTTCTCAGCCAAAACAGCACATTTTTAAGTGGGCGGGGCTTAAGCGTATTTTCTAATGTAAATATCTTTACTAAATGACAGTTTTGTGCAAAAAGAAACATACTGATGAGTATAATAGAGGTCCTAGAACGATTTAGGAGACACTTAAATCAGGTGCCCTTTAATATATATCTGACACCCTGACAGACAAGGTACCACACCACAATAGTATAAAAGATTAGACATTCTTAAATTTCATTGAACACCGTTACTTCAGAGAGTTAATGCAATGTCACAGTATTTAATTCAATCAATTCTTTAATCGTTTAATTGTTGTTTGATTAATCAGCAACATATTAGACAATAATAGACAAATCTTTGTAGTTAATGTATAGAAACATCAACAAGAGCAACGTTTACGTTTGGTATCTTTAAGTACTTGGAACTGAAAATATATTTTCAGAAATTTTAACAACTTCAAAGAGAGGCCGAATCAGATAAAGATTTAAACTCTTATATTAATGGAGGGACACCTTCAATTCTGTGCCAAATTACAAGAGTTATCTCAAGACACTTTAAAGTTAAAGCTGCACTTTATATGATAAAACAAAAACAGATCAGATTGAATTAAAATCAGCAAGCATTTGGCGTTTAAATAATTATTGAGAATAAAACATCCTTTTAACAGGCAGAAACCTCAAACAGAACCAGCCTTAATGTGAAAGATCTTCTGCTATGACCAGCTGAGGTGGGAGAGAAAAAGGAGAGGGGAGAAAGGAAAGACAGGAAGATTAGGGAAAGCAGTGTAGAGCAGGGGTCATTAAGGATTTACCCTCTGAAATATCTGTCAATCAAACACAGAACACTGTAAATGTGCACTTGAATAGTTTTTCCTGGAAAAAAAACTTGTATATCTTAGGACAGAAATGCCAACTTTTAGAAAATACTTCTGAACAATTTAAATATCTGCAGGGTTGTACAACATAACTGAAACCTTCAGTCGCCACCCGTCCGTCTGGTGGTGATGCTGTGTTGAGATTCCAGAGAACTGCCAACTTGGGAAGTGGGCTGATTTGGAAAGAGGGAGAAGGAAATGAGGCATTGTGTAAAACTATCACATAACACTAAGAAGTGACTGTAACATAATGTGAAGCGTTATCACAAGATGGTATTCTTTTTTTGACTACTTTAAGTTTCCTTTTACATTTTCTAACTGGCTGATGAAATGTTCTTTGAAGTAAAATAAAAAAAAGTTATTGTGTAGTTAATAGTAATTTCTACATCATATGCTTCATAAGATGTGTGTCTATGGGAGGTTTAGAGGGGAGGGGTGAGGGGTATCTAGATAGAGAGAGAGAGAGAGAGAGAGAGAGAGAGAGAGACAGAGAAAGAGAGAGAGAGAGAGAGGGAGAGTTGACCAACAGCTGCAGTCACTCACTTGAGTAGAACTTCTCTAGCGTGGACCCTGAACACACCACGCTGCATTTACGGGTCATCAGACACCGGGCTCACAGGTGCTCAAGATAAGGATGTCCTGTCGGATGAGGATTGCCGAGAACCTCACACACTGGACTGTCTGCATCCTGGAGCGTCACATGTGAACCCGCGAGGACTTCTCATCACACCAGGTTCAATCTGACCTTTGACACTCGATCACTGAGCCGGATTCTTTATTTCTGAGTGTCTCGATTAGCGTTGAAGAAACTCTATCTATTCTGTGTTAGTGAGGTTTGTAACCCCCGTGCTTGCTGAGTGCAACAGCAGTGTCTGTGTGTGTCAGTGTGTGTGTGTGTCAGTGTGGGTTATTCACAGAGCAGACTATGCAGACTGACTGGAGCCACACTCAGACAGCTCGGCTGTAGCGCCGGCGCTGGAGTTCTCTCACAAAAAGAAACCTTCACAGCTGAGGAGAAAAAAAAAAAAGTTGTGTTGGAGTCCTGGTGGAGTGCGGGGCAGCAGATGTTACACAGCTTTGTGTACTAGTGCGGATTATTCAGGATGCTGCAATGCAGACAGACTGGAGCCACAGAAAAACCTCCTGGACAAGTTGAAGTAACACACATGACTTGAACAGCTTGTGTTACACTTTTGACAGCTTTTATCAGGGAGGTGGGACTTTTTAAGGATTTGTTTTAGAGTCCACTTAAGTTCTGTTCCTGAGTCTGCAGAGGAGAAACTAAAATGTGGACGGCTTAAACTTTTCTGCTGGACGGTGAATGATGAAGTGCAATTGAACTTTTTTTTTTTTTAAGTTTTTTCACTCTTGCCTCAACTGTGGATGAAACTGTGAAAATGAAGGACCCCCATCCGCTGAGTAGTTCCTGGAACACGGCCAGCAGCAAAGAGCCAGTGCTGATCTCTGTGCCAAGCACTAACAAGAAGTTCAAGAGAAAGTCCCGTGAGCCTAAAAGGCTTTTCAGCAGCCCGGAGCCGGACAGGATGAAGGGTTACCCCGCCGACATGTCCGACCTGGACTCCGTCGAGGAGCCTCACGTGGAGCCGTGTCACGTCAGCAGGTTAGCTCCGCTGCAGAGACACCTGATGCTGTCACAGGAGGCTCCTGGGATCCTGTCGCCGGAGGTCAGCATGACTCCGGTGGGGGCGATTGACATGAGGATAAGCAACTCTGTACCTGCCATCACATCCAAGCTCAGCCAGCAGCCCGCCACCCCCTTCTCAAGTCCAGAAATCGGCCACTGGCCCACAGCCATCTCTCAGCCGCTCACCAATAGATTCAAACTCGCACCTCGCTCTGCCTTCACCCTGTCATCCAGCAGCGGCAGCCTCTCGCCCAACCACCAGGTCTTCCCCCTCACCCCGCCACATTCTGTGCCTGTGTCCCGAGCCCCACAGATAAGCCATTTCCATGATCACCTTGAAGCTCAGGAGCACTCCCCAAAGGTGAGTCAACAGAAATGTGGTCTCCAGAAGATACCCTTAGTGTTTAGGCTCCGTGAGGCATTTTATGTCATTAATGTTATATTGATGATCAGACTCTGATGGGTGTTTTACTTTGAAATGTTTTTTGTACAGTAGTAACACTTTTCTGTCCCTCTTATAGTAAGGGTCTGAAGCTTCATGAAGCAGTGTCATTATTTTCAGAGTCCACTAGATGGCGCTACCTGCACTATTTTCCTTTGTTTTGAACAACTGTTCTAATGAAACATCACATAATCTTTAAACGGATGGCGCCACCTACTGACCTCTAAACAACATGACACTGCTTCATGAAGCTTCATCAGCACATCACTGTGAGTACGTCTGGTAACTTTGGCTCCACCTAGGCTTGTATTTATCTGGCATGCACTCAGGACCCAGATAGGCTTCTACTGTCGTAGCCCTAGCAACAGGTTTCCCCATAATTGAAGCCCAAGGGGGCCCCGAAGGACCCCCATAGCATTGCAGACTAGGTGGCAATCAAGACCTTTGTCTTTGCTATTCTAAATAAAAGGGCTATGAAACGGGGGACAATCTCATGGGACAATCTCATCTCTAAGAGAATACAAATAGAAAAACAAATAGACTCAAGGACTCATTCATTCCTCGGGCTATTAAATCGTACAATTCTGAGTTCGGGGGCAGGAGTGGAGTGAAAGTATCTGGATGTTCTGTTCTATGTTAGTCTTTGTATCCTTTGTCTTTGTTGTTTTTCTTTGATCTATGTTCTTTGTCTTTATCTTTAGACTTAGATTGTGTCATCTTGTTCTTTCTCTTTGTGTTCTTGTTCTTATTTTATTAAAAAAAATTTTTTTTTAATTTATTTAAATTTATTTTTATTTTAATTTATTTAATTTATTTTTTTTATAAAAAAAATGCTGTATGTATTGTCTATTGGAAAAAAAACAATTTGAAATTTGAAAACAATGCCTACAGTTTTTGAAACTTTTTTGCGGTGATTAGTCAAAACCCCCAAATATATAGAAGTGAGAGCACATTTGCTTACTTTGAAATAACACTGGAATAAAAGCGGCTGAGCGTTGCACGCTGAACCTTGTATTTTGGCGACTAAGTGATGGGGAGTGATGAGGCTGCACACCTCATCAATCCACTAAATCACATCATTCTTGAGAAATACAACACATTTGTCTGTTGCGCTTTAACTTCATATTTTATTCTGTTAAAGTAAGAAACTAACTTTATTGAGATAGAACTGTTTAGATACCTTGGGGAAATCCTTTCAAAAATTAGGGATTATGTTGTTTTTTTTTGTAATTTCACGCTTTATTTTTTTCACTTCTGTCCTGCCTGAGCGATCGCTGCCCCTGAGCTGGCGGAAAATGATCCCCCCTCTTTTCATGTAAATCCTCTTATTGATTTGCATTAGTTCTATTTTCCAGGTGGCAAACATCAGATGTGCCGCCACTGCCTTTGGTGTGAGTCCAGGGTCAGAGTAGGAGCTGTAGCATTTAGTTTGCTTGGACATGTGCCAGGAGCTGCCTTGATAGTTCACTGTGCAACATGTAGCTTTGATTAAAAGATGAGGGCTCTCTCTGCTTCCACACTTTGACAGTCATTTTTGAAGCAGAAAGATCAGGGGTTGGCAACTACATTTCTTGAGATAATATTCAACATTCTAAACTGTACAGTTGTGAGGGACCATCAAGTAAAGAAATTAAAACAGACCTAATATGATGGATAACCTATAATGAAGTAATATATGAAGTATACACTATAATAATTAAGTTACAAAGACAGAGTACAACAAGAAAAGCTACTGTATATGTACAGTATATATTTTTAATATATACAGTATATACATTTTTAAATAGTTACTGCGACCTCTTGTATTGCGACCCCTGTTTTAATACATTTTGGTGTATCTTTGTGATTTTGTCTGCAGTGTTGGCAGCAGGAATGTGAGATGATGTATTAACCCTTGTGTTATCTCGGGGCCAAAATGACCCGAAGGCCTGTAAACAAATGTGTTTGTGGTACCCATTGTGTTGACTCTGGGTCAAGGTCGTTCACCTTGACCCAGAGACAACACAAGGGGATACCACAAACACATTTGTTTTTAGCGTTTTCGGGCCTTTGGGTCACCTTGACCCTGAGATAACAGCTAAAGGGTTAAAGATGTGTTAGAGGTTGAGAGGTCAATTTCGTTTTTCTTTAAATGACATGTTTGGTGGCATTAAACATGGGCATATGACCCATTATGGATGAACAGCTTCCCCTCTCTCTTGTTGACAGCAGCTCCAGTGTCATACAAAGACACACATATGGTGCTACATTCTGTCACATTCCTGAGTGAATACAAAACACACTGTGAGCACCAAATCATGTTGCTTTCAAACTGCATGTTCCTGCTCAGTTTCTCAGATTCGCATGCTTTTATTGGGTGTAAAAAGTCGTTGTAAAGTTGCAATTACAGCTAAGTTAATGACTACTAACTACTAGGTCTACCTCTGCCTGGTTTATGTCTCTTCCTCTGCTGCCAGCAGCAGTGGAGATACCTCAAGTAGCAGCCTAGCTACCATTGTTACCAGCTCCAGGTTCAAAGGGAAAAGAGTGGGACTGCCAGAAAAAAAACTTCATAAGACATAAACTTCAATAGACATAAACTTCATTAGACATAAACTTCAATAGACATAAACTTCTTAGACATAAACTTCATAAGACATAAACTCCATTAGACATGAACTTCACAAGACATAAACTTCATAAGACAAACCTGTTATCATGTTGTCTAGTGTGTGACATGTTTTGTTGTTTTGAAGGACCAGTTCTTTTATTTTATAAACCAGCTGATATTATTTTTCCATCAGATGTTTGATGTAATGAATACTAATTTAAATGTCATTGTAATAAATATGATCATTTTAAGAAAAAAAAAGAGTAATATTAAAATTAAAATTATTTCAATCTGACATATTGTTGTTTTTTGATTATTTTAGCATTTTCCCTTATCTTACTCTCAACATTTTAAATGTTCTGTGAATCTTCCATGAATGTATAACAATGCCATCAGAATAATGAGTGGTTAAATTTAACAATTTAAATGAAACTTTGATTTAGATTTTCTTTTTTGACATATCTTTTCTTTAAAAATTATAGTTTGAGAATAATGCTATTTAATTGTAATACTATGAAAATTAAATTAAATAATAAAATGATGTATTTTCATTCAATAATTGTATTCAATAAGTTGTGTATTTCTTTTAAAAATTATATATTATTAAAATATCTATTACCTTCACGTCTTGGTTCATTTTGACCTTTACTCTCAGGAGTCGCCCAGAAAGCGAGCTGGTGGTGACGGACACGGACATGTTCCAGAGGTTAAAGCCATCCAGCAGACCAGAAGGCTGTTGGCCAATGCCCGGGAGAGAACTCGAGTTCACACCATCAGTGCTGCATTTGAGGCCTTGCGGAAGCAGGTGAGGCGCGATCGCATATAATATCTCTAATACATTCTTGGCCATCCCTCACCCTTCTCCCCCATAGGTTCCCTGCTACTCGTACGGACAGAAGCTGTCCAAGCTGGCCATCCTACGCATCGCCTGCAACTACATCCTGTCCCTGGCTCAGCTGGCGGAGTTGGACTACAGTCCTGACCACAGCAGCGTGACCTTCTCTCAGTGTGTGGAACAGTGCACACGGACACTGCAGGCCGAGGGCCGCAGCAAGAAGAGGAAGGTGAGTCCATGGTGCTGTTCCAATAAGCCTTACTCACTCCATCCAGGGTGTGATTTGGTTGAGACACAATAAAGGAAGAAGTCACTAAATCATGTTGATCATATATGGAAGGTCAGACGTCTTGGAAGTCAGTTTAATCAATATTAATGAAGATTGTATTCAGTATCTGTTGCTTCTTGGTTGATTACTGAACTTATGAGCCAAGTTTAAAAAGAATAGTTCTGCCAGTTTGAACTGAAGGAGGTGTTGTTCTGATTCACTTCTGGCTACATTTACACTTATGTTCCAGCCTGGCCAAGAATAATAATGATTAATAACATTAATAATAATAATGCATTTAAAATAAATACAAAAATACTGACAGCAACTGTTATTTTAGTTGTTTTTTTAATCAATTATAATAATAATAAATACAAAAAACAGTCAGTATGTGCAACTGTTGTTTATTTTAGTTTTTTAATCAATAATAATAATACATGCAAACAAAATACTAGATGTTCTAGCTTTACAGCCTTCACACATTAACAAGTTTCATCAAAACTATCGACAGGTGTCATAGCTAGCTGTATCTCTGTATCACCTGTCCAGGTAATCTTGTTTCTCATCCTCATTAACTGGAATATTTTCTTCGTGCTTATGGACACCAGAAGAGTAAACCTCATCAGCAAGAGCAAAGCAGGCCGACCAATGACCAAGCAAATGCTCACTGACAACTTATGCCACCGAAAAAGAGTAAAGAACATTTGGACCAAAGAAAACACTATCATGTATCTCTTGTGGTACGTTTCAGAAAATTTGCTTCCTGTTTGACAGTGGTGGTTTGGTGCGAGTTAAACACCCATCATTTCAGAAGCCTGACTGGTTTCCCACATTTTAATGTACAATTGCATTGCCATTGTAACAGTACTAGAATCCAGAAGTAATAATTGCCAGCCTTGTGTTATGTACATGCAAGTTTATTTTAGTGACACACATAGTAACAATGGCAATGGTAATGTATTTATATATTGATTTAAATTTAAATAGCAAGAGGCATAAATAATTTACGACATAAAACTTAATAACTATGATTGTCACACATCTGCCTTTGATGTCATATTTTTAAAATACCTTCTACTTACATTTATGAATTTAATTAAAACGTGAGTACAGACAGATTAACTGTATTATTAGATAAAGGCCTTATGTTATAAACTAGTAATCTTATAAAGCTTGAACACAACAGGGTCTTTATCATGTATGATATTGTAAACAAGGCGTTGACACCTTGAAACAAAGACAGCCAAGATTACAAAGTACTTTATGGACTCAATAAAAAAAGACAGATTTTGGGTGGAACAGAGGAAAGCCTAGCTTCAGCTACACTTTTCCACCAACATGTCGGATCTCAATTCTGAAGAATTTGATGATAATCCCAACAAACTCGGGGAGTACGAAGGTGACAGGAATGAAGCCGGAGAGAGGCACGGAATGGGGAAGGCCCTCCTTCCCAACGGAGACATCTATGACGGACAGTATCAAAGAGGAAAGAGACGCGGGAAGGGAACGTATCGATTCAAGAACGGCGCCAAGTTTGTTGGAGAGTATTTTGACAACAAGAAACAAGGGCAAGGTGTCTTCTACTACCCCGATGGATCCAAATACGAAGGCTCTTGGCTCGAGGATCTTAAACACGGTATGGGGGTCTACTCTTACCCCAACGGAGACACTTACGAAGGAGACTGGATGCGAGACATGAGGCACGGCAAGGGGACGTATCTTTTCCGAGAAAGTGGCTCCAAGTACAAAGGCATGTGGGCCAACAACAACATAGAGATGGCGGGAGAGTACATCCATGCCAACTTCCGGTTCAAGGGGAGCTTTGTCAACAACAAGCCCGCGGGTCCGGGGAAGTTCGCGTTCGACGCAGGCTACGAGCAGCACGGGGAGTACCGGCAGGACGAGGAACAGGAGGACGAGATCCCGGTCACCAGGTGGATTCCGAAGAGCATCAGCGGTCTGACGGAAAGTCCTGCGAAGGAGGGTTCCGAGATTCCAGCGACAGAATCACAGAAGACTGCCGTGGCATAAGTTGGAGGCGGCTTAGCCACTTCCACTGAAAGAATGACCTCTGACCTGGAAGAATAAAACACAAGTGATATGTTCTATTAAGTATCAAACAAGGCTACGAATATGTATTATTGAACGTTTTTTTGGTTTGAATAAATGATTGGTCTATAAGTCATATTTTTATTCACTACTGTGTGCAGTTGTGTTGATGGCGCTTCATGAAGCAGTGTCATGTTGTTTAGAGGTCACTAGGTGGCGCCACCAGTTTAAAAATGATGTGATGTTTCATTAGAACAGTTTGTAAGTAAGTAAGTAATTTTTATTTGTATAGCGCTTTTCCAGACCAGGGTCACGAAGCGCTTAAACAATCAAAACAATATTCAATAAAGTATATACTTAATAGATCAAGATAAAAACTGATAACACAACAGGAGTTCCAGAAAATCAAGTTTTTTTGTTTTTGTTTAAAACAAAGGAAAATAGTGTAGAGGCCGCCATCTAGTGGAAATCTGAAAATAATGACACTGCTTCATGAAGCTTCATCAGACCGTCACCAGGTGTGCGTCTTTGTGTGGCCTCCTGTCCAGAGTGTCCCCCGCCTCTGGCCCGATAGGCTCCAGCCCCCTCGCAACACTCATGAGGGGATAAGCGATAGAAAATGGATAGATGGATGAAAAAACTTTTGTTTATGATGTCCCCTGGTCGGCGCTTTTGATGGTACATAAATGTCAACCATCTTTAATTTACATTTTTTTTTAAAGAACAGCCTTTATTTTATCAAAAGCGGTATAAGGGTCTTGTTTATTGGAGACTTTGGTTCGGTGTGAAAAGGTTATCATTTATGAGGCACGCTGATATTGTCCAGCCCCGATTTCGCTCTGTTCTGCTCGATGGAAACTAGAGGGCCTTTTCCTGCCTGTGTGTGTGTGTGTGTGTGTGTGTGTGTGTGTGTGTGAGAGAGAGAGTGTGTGTGTGCGCATGTGTGTGTGTGTGAGTTCTTGAAGTCCCAGACACCAGATGTTTAGAGTGGAGGGGAAGTGGATCTGGCGCCACGAAGGGCAGAGGGCAGTGAGAAGGCACGCGAACTGAAACCACACACACACACACACACACACACACCGCAATAGGCCGCGCACGCACACCCACACACAGCAGCACACACACACTTGGCACATTCCCCAGCAGCCTCTCCACCTCTCCAACACATTCCCCCACCCGGGCTCTCCAGGCCATCTGCTCCAACATACTTTAAAACAAGGAAGGGAAAAAACACAGTCATCATCAGTCTGTCAGACGGCAGCAGCTGGTAGAGACACAGAGGGAGGGGGGGCAGCGAAGGAAGAGAGAGAGAAAGACAGAGGGAGGGGGGGCAGCGAAGGAAGTGAGAGAGAAAGACAGAGGGAAGACAGAGGGAGGCTCTGGCAAGAATTACATTTTTTTTTCAGGGTTTTCCGAGTCTCTATGTCTGTGTGTAGGGAAAACAGGAAAAAAAACATTCTTCTTCTTTGTGACTTTCTAGCTATGATCCTGAACTTCAATCACCACCGGGTTGTTGCATGTGGTTCTGATTAGACCATCCATCCATCCATCCATCCATCCATCCATCCATCCATCCATCCATCCATCCATCCATCCATCCATCCATCCATCCATCCATCCATCCATCCATCCATCCATCCATCCATCCATCCATCCATCCATCCATCCATCCATCCATCCATCCATCCATCCATCCATCCATCCATCCATCCATCCATCCATCCATCCATCCATCCATCCATCCATCCATCCATCCATCCATCCATCCATCCATCCATCCATCCATCCATCCATCCATCCATCCATCCATCCATCCATCCATCCATCCATCCATCCATCCATCCATCCATCCATCCATCCATCCATCCATCCATCCATCCATCCATCCATCCATCCATCCATCCATCCATCCATCCATCCATCCATCCATCCATCCATCCATCCATCCATCCATCCATCCATCCACCCATCTGTATATCCATTGATTGATCCATATATAAATCCCTCCATCCATCCATCCATCCATCCATCCATCTATCCATCCATCCATTTATCATCCAGTATCTTTCATCCATCCATTCATCATCCACTATCCTCCACCAATTTATCTATCTATCCATCTATCATCTATCAATCCATTACCGTCTATTCATCTATCTGTCCGTCAGTCCGTCTGTCTATCTCTCCATTTATCAATCCATTCATCCGTCTATCTATCCAATCCTAAATTTATCCTTTCATAGATAGATAGATAAACGTTATTAATACCTCTGGAGATTTCCTTCGGGAAATCCATCCATCCATCTGTACATCCATCCACCCATCTGTCCATCCATCCATCCATCCATCCATCCATCCATCCATCCATCCATCCATCCATCCATCCATCCATCCATCCATCCATCCATCCATCCATCCATCCATCCATCCATCCATCCATCCATCCATCCATCCATCCATCCATCCATCCATCCATCCATCCATCCATCCATCCATCCATCCATCCATCCATCCATCCATCCGTATATCCATTGATTGATCCATATATAAATCCCTCCATCCATCCATCCATCCATCCATCCATCTATCCATCCATCCATCCATTTATCATCCAGTATCTTTCATCCATCCATTCATCATCCACTATGCTCCACCAATTTATCTATCTATCCATCTATCATCTATCAATCCATTACCGTCTATTCATCTATCTGTCCGTCAGTCCGTCTGTCTATCTCTCCATTTATCAATCCATTCATCCGTCCATCTATCCAATCCTAAATTTATCCTTTCATAGATAGCTGGATAAACGTTATTAATACCTCTGGAGATTTCCTTCGGGAAATCCATCCATCCATCCATATCCATCCATCCATCCATCCATCCATCCATCCATCCATCCATCCATCCATCCATCCATCCATCCATCCATCCATCCATCCATCCATCCATCCATCCATCCATCCATCCATCCATCCATCCATCCATCCATCCATCCATCCATCCATCCATCCATCCATCCATCCATCCATCCATCCATCCATCCATCCATCCATCCATCCGTATATCCATTGATTGATCCATATATAAATCCCTCCATCCATCCATCCATCCATCCATCCATCCATCTATCCATCCATCCATTTATCATCCAGTATCTTTCATCCATCCATTCATCATCCACTATCCTCCACCAATTTATCTATCTATCCATCTATCATCTATCAATCCATTACCGTCTATTCATCTATCTGTCCGTCAGTCCGTTTGTCTATCTCTCCATTTATCAATCCATTCATCCGTCTATCTATCCAATCCTAAATTTATCCTTTCATAGATAGATAGATAAACGTTATTAATACCTCTGGAGATTTCCTTCCATCCATCCATCCATCCATCCATCCATCCATCCATCCATCCATCCATCCATCCATCCATCCATCCATCCATCCATCCATCCATCCATCCATCCATCCATCCATCCATCCATCCATCCATCCATCCATCCATCCATCCATCCATCCATCCATCCATCCATCCATCCATCCATCCATCCATCCATCCATGACGTATTAAATCTGTCTGTCAACACATCTTAATCTGAAGGTGTCCATTCATCATCCACTATCCTCCACCAATTTATCTATCTATCCATCTATCATCTATCAATCCATTACCGTCTATTCCATCCATCCATCCATCCATCCATCCATCCATCCATCCATCCATCCATCCATCCATCCATCCATCCATCCATCCATCCATCCATCCATCCATCCATCCATCCATCCATCCATCCATCCATCCATCCATCCATCCGTATATCCATTGATTGATCCATATATAAATCCCTCCATCCATCCATCCATCCATCCATCCATCTATCCATCCATCCATTTATCATCCAGTATCTTTCATCCATCCATTCATCATCCACTATCCTACACCAATTTATCTATCTATCCATCTATCATCTATCAATCCATTACCGTCTATTCATCTATCTGTCCGTCAGTCCGTCTGTCTATCTCTCCATTTATCAATCCATTCATCCGTCTATCTATCCAATCCTAAATTTATCCTTTCATAGATAGATAGATAAACGTTATTAATACCTCTGGAGATTTCCATCCATCCATCCATCCATCCATCCATCCATCCATCCATCCATCCATCCATCCATCCATCCATCCATCCATCCATCCATCCATCCATCCATCCATCCATCCATCCATCCATCCATCCATCCATCCATCCATCCATCCATCCATCCATCCATCCATCCATCCATCCATCCATCCATCCATCCATCCATCCATCCATCCATCCATCCATCCATCCATCCATCCATCCATCCATCCATCCATCCATCCATCCATCCATCCATCCATCCATCCATCCATCCATCCATCCATCCATCCATCCATCCATCCATCCATCCATCCATCCATCCATCCATCCATCCATCCATCCATCCATCCATCCATCCATCCATCCATCCATCCATCCATCCATCCATCCATCCATCCATCCATCCATCCATCCATCCATCCATCCATCCATCCATCCATCCATCCATCCATCCATCCATCCATCCATCCATCCATCCATCCATCCATCCATCCATCCATCCATCCATCCATCCATCCATCCATCCATCCATCCATCCATCCATCCATCCATCCATCCATCCATCCATCCATCCATCCATCCATCCATCCATCCATCCATCCATCCATCCATCCATCCATCCATCCATCCATCCATCCATCCATCCATCCATCCATCCATCCATCCATCCATCCATCCATCCATCCATCCATCCATCCATCCATCCATCCATCCATCCATCCATCCATCCATCCATCCATCCATCCATCCATCCATCCATCCATCCATCCATCCATCCATCCATCCATCCATCCATCCATCCATCCATCCATCCATCCATCCATCCATCCATCCATCCATCCATCCATCCATCCATCCATCCATCCATCCATCCATCCATCCATCCATCCATCCATCCATCCATCCATCCATCCATCCATCCATCCATCCATCCATCCATCCATCCATCCATCCATCCATCCATCCATCCATCCATCCATCCATCCATCCATCCATCCATCCATCCATCCATCCATCCATCCATCCATCCATCCATCCATCCATCCATCCATCCATCCATCCATCCATCCATCCATCCATCCATCCATCCATCCATCCATCCATCCATCCATCCATCCATCCATCCATCCATCCATCCATCCATCCATCCATCCATCCATCCATCCATCCATCCATCCATCCATCCATCCATCCATCCATCCATCCATCCATCCATCCATCCATCCATCCATCCATCCATCCATCCATCCATCCATCCATCCATCCATCCATCCATCCATCCATCCATCCATCCATCCATCCATCCATCCATCCATCCATCCATCCATCCATCCATCCATCCATCCATCCATCCATCCATGACGTATTAAATCTGTCTGTCAACACATCTTAATCTGAAGGTGTCTGTTCTAAATGTGTTTTTGTGTCGACAGGTTGGCAGAATGTCGGAGGACGCATGAACATTGGGGAAGGGCAGAAGACTTCACCCTGCACTGTGGTGGCTGACACAGACCTGCTCAATTTTCCATTGAACTTGTTATGAATTACTAATAAGACTTCCATCTGCCAGAATCACATCCAACTAGTGACCAGGCCTGTTATGGGCTAATCCTGTCACATCAGTGACAGATATCTGCTTTTTTGAGCCGGTGGGTGTGTTGTGGAAGTCAGTCACACCACTTATGTATCTGGCAGACGAAGAGTTCAAGCCATTAGGCAACTGTTTATAACAAAAAAGTAGTTACATTTCAGCTATGTGGATCACTCAACTGTCCAGTGTGAGGTTATTGGATGGACAGGACATGAAGGTTGTTCTCCTCCTCAAACTGGACCCGGAGGTCACCTGTAACAAAACTCAGTGTGACTACATCAGACCACAACATCAACCACCTTTCCTTTGCTGACCACTGCCGACGAGAGACAACTTACAAAGGCAACGTTTTGATTATGTAATCAATACTTGAGCCGACAGTAGTCATGATGTATTGGCTGATCTGTCCTGAAAATGTTGGTTTTGGTTGTACGTCAAACATTTCTTTCATAGTCTGAAGCATGTGACTTTATTTAGTGATGGGCAGGTGAAGCTTCATGAAGCAGTGTCATGTTGTGTAGAGGTCAGTAGGTGGCGCCATCAGTTTAAAAATGATATGACGTTTCATTAGAACAGTTGTTCAAAACAAAGAAATATAGTGCAGAGACCGCCATCTAGTGGGCTCTTAAAAAAATGACACTGCATCATAAAGCTCCATCAGACCATCACTACTTTACATCTGTTTACATTAACAAAGTTAGTTTTTGAGGCAGGAATAATTGACATGTGTTAAAATTTGCACTTTTATGCTAAAAGAACTTAATCATAAAACACACACGTTTTATTTTTGTATGACTACAAGTGGACAAAGTTGTTGAATGCCGGAGCAACAAAAAATGAAAGAGGCTTTTAATAAAATAAAAAGAGACATTTCTTTTTTTAAATCACAAACTCACAATATTGTATTTTGAAGAAAATCCATTATATGAGAAAAAATAAAGAACCATAATAAACAAGAAGCTTTTCTACCCACATAAAATGTCACAAGGAAAAGATATTTTAAATAATAATTATTAATTTTGATTTGAGAAATCAAGGCATTTATCAAGATGAACTTTTTGTTACACTATAATTAATTGTTAACCGTAAAGTCATCACATCTGGAACTTTCTGTAGATTCCTGCATTTGTTCTACACCTTAAAGCCATCTTCTGTATGTATGAGGGAGGAACATTGCTGTCTGTTTTTGTAACAATGTTGGAAGTACAATGACATCCTGAACATAAAGTCAGACAAAAAGGTAGTGTTTAAATAAAATGTGTTATTTTCTGCTCTCATTCATAGATTTATTCAAGAGTATTTATGTTTTCTCTTGCAAAAGCAAGAGCGTGTACTATTGCTGACTATTTTAAACAACAAAAAAGAAACCGTTCCTAATTATCTTTTAAAAACAAACACGGGTTTGCATAAAGATAAAATGACGAATGACCTTTATTTACGTGACACGAGATCCCCGAAATAGACAGAAAACGATTTAACAAAAGTTGTGAATTGTTTTCTTGATGTAGGTCCTCGCTTTTTTAGGAATGTTATTTAAGTATTTGTTTTTCCTGGTACACACGGAAATTTCTAGTCGTATAAAGAAAAATTACAGAACAAAAAAAACAACAGCCACGTCCTCCACAGGTCAGCTTTTTGTTAGAATATTTTACACGTTTGTCTTCGAGTATGACACTGCAGGAGTGATCAAGTATTCATACATATTGCGCAGGAAAAAACGGTTATAAAAGCAAATTGGACAAGATACTGCACTGATAAATCATTCTAGATAACATTAATACGATTAATACTGTTCAGTTCCCGATGCAGTGTCTTCATTCACAGAGACCACTAGATGGCGCTCTCTATTGCAAAATCAGTAAATGAAAACCAACGGGTTTTTTAATAGACACCACCATCTACTGGACTCTTAAAGTACCGACACCGAATCATATTGGAATAAGAAAATTATATAATTTTCTTATTTATTTATTTAGCTATTTTACCTAAAAACACTAGATTGGGAAAATAATTGTGTTTGTTTGTTTCCTTCATCCTAAAAATATGGCCTAATGAATGTTTTCCAATAATTATCTCTTCATTTTAACATATTCTTATTTAAAAAATAATGAAGGTTTTTCTTTATTCATCAACTTCATTTAGCACTGAAGTGATTTGAAAAACAAAAAATAAACTCAAGGATTTTTTTCAATCACAAAAAATAAACTTTATTTTCTCATAACAATGCTTAACGTGACTGTAGCTGATTTGGCATCACACGTGGCTTCTGTGGACAGACCCACAACTATACAATACAATACAATTTGGCATGAAGTAAGTGTAGAACAACCTCGTATCGTTGCTTTAAAAATGCTACACACACTCACTCTGCCTCATTGATCCAGTTACACTGAATCCAGCTCATTGTCCAGAAATTCATTTTTCAAACAAAGCGTGCACATGGATGCGTGTCAGTGGACCCGACACACATCCAGGATACAGAACTTGGCTCTGCAGGTGGGACATGGAACTCTGCCCGACAACCAGGTCTCAGGTCTTTGTTGGTCCTGGCGACTGGCAAACCACCGACCCAGGCAGGAGAGACACCACATGGGCCTGCAGAAACACTCCTGGCACTCCTCAGCCGAATCTGAAACACATAATATTTAGACGCAAGTACCCTCTCACAGAGTTTCATTTCTCCATCTCAAGCAAACACAGACTCACCCTCAGACTGGCACAGTTTGACCAGTTTGGTGTTAGCAGGAACCTGCATGCAGCCGATACAAGGCTCCACTTCCTGAGGGGGAACAATGGGAGGATTACATCAATCAGCGTGTTTCAAAACAAGTCGCCTTCACTCTCACACCTGTCCGCTAGGGGGCGTGTAGACCTGGTTAAGCTCCACCAGAGAACGGAATGTTTCCAGGAAAAGTTCACTGATGGTTTGGTGGATCACAACATTGGCAGCATTCCTGATGGGAGCGTGCAGCTTCTCCCGGAGCTCAGCATACTCAGTGGAGATGAGCCTGATGGAAGAGTTGGTCATCATGAGTACGACCGACTTGTCAGAACCGCCTCAGTAGAAGCACCTGATGTCGAAGGGTTTGACTGCAGGGTTGATGCTGTGGACTCTCAAGGTCAGATACTGGACCGGGGAGGGCGAGTCCGGACTGAACTGGTGCTTCCTTGACTCCGTCACGGTGACATGGCAGTCTTCCTGAGAGGCTATGTGGATGTTATAGGTGGTGACCTGCAGGAAGACCGCAGTCAGAGCGCGGCTCAGGAAGCAGCCACTTAGATTTGTTTACACATTTATATGCTGACATCAAAACATGAGACAACATTTTTAAACTGAAATCGCCACCTACTGAAATGAAGACAATGCCTCGTCAAGGTTCATCGGCCCATAACTACTAAACCAACAAAACCTTAATACCGACCTTCATCACCCAGCTGTCAGTGATGATGACTCGGGCTCCTGGTGCTCCTGTGGCAAACTTATCAATGCCTCTGAACTCAGTGTTGATGTTGGAAGCCACGGCGCCCCAGCTGCCATACGGAGGCCTGGCGTGCGCCTGCAGGCGTCTGCAGATGGGATGGTTGAACCAGTTACCCCTCGACCAGTAGAAGACCAGGATCCAGCTGGCCAACTGGAGGGTGAAAGCTGATAGGAACATCAATCGCCAGCCTTCACTCACCTGGTGGGACATATTGAATGGATCAGAACCATCATCCAGACATTATATCATTAGTTCCGTTGTGATATGGCTCTCCTATATTCAACACTTTAGCAGGCAAATTTCATTTGTGAAAATGTTAGAAAAATCAAAATTCAGCTTGCATAAAAGTGTGGGTAATTTATTGTATCTACACTACACATCCCTTTCAATTGTTCTTATCTTTTCTGAGTTATCTTTGTGATATAGTGATAATATATATTTTTTATACATACTTAAGATATGTCTTGGTGTTGAACCGTCTTTTTGTTTTGTGATTTCATTTTATTTAACCTTTATTTAACCAGACAAACAGACCATTTGAGATCAAGATCTATTTCATAAGGGCGACCTGGCAAATCAAGGCAACACCTCACATCATTGTTGAACAAGAAGGAAGGCAACACCTACAAAACAAACACTGAAATACAAGAGTTGAACTAGATAAACGTATATGATATTAGGAAGAGCAAAATAGATTGTTGAATCTGCAATGGTTCAAGCACGTACACTCACCTGGTGAACATATAGCAGGTTTTGTTCTGGATCAGCAAGACACATCCCCAAGTAATAACCTAGCAAAAGGAACAGTGGTGAGATGAGAACAGCTAGAACAGCGGTTGAAAACCTTAACAACTCAAAGCCATTTGGACCCATTTCCTACATGAAAGAAAACCCTGGGAGCCGCAAAACCCCTTTGACTTGAATAAATATTATTCCATAATGTTCACTTTCTTTGTTTGTCTTTATGCTATATATAAATAAACTATAAATAAAACTTTAGTTAGTAATCGTTCACTCATAATTCAAACTAAACTCATTTTCTACTCTCATGTCGACTAAGGGTTGGGATTATTTTCAGAGTAATTGTTCTTTTTTAGAGTTATGGACAAAAATGTATGTTTATTTTAATGTAGCGACTGAAGCTCAGTTGTCTTTGTCTTCGTCCAAAAAGACACTTTAAAACATCCAAATTCCTCTTGACGCTCGTCATTAACACCCCTATTGTATTAAAGCCTCGTCATGAGAAGAATTGATCAGAAAAGAGAGACTATATTTTAGGCTGGTTTTGAGTGGGTGATACCAGGTCGTCAGCCTAAATCTCTTATGTCGAGGCTTCACTACAAAAGGGACGTTATAGACGAGCAGTATGAAAGCATATGGAAGCATTTGGATGTTTTTAAGTGTCTTTTTAGACAAAAACAATTAAGCTTCAGTTGCTACATTAAAATGAACAAACATTTGTGTCTATAATTCTAAAAAGAACAGATTACTCTGAAAATATTCCCAACCCTCAATTGACATGAGGGTGAGTCGGATATATGTGAAATATATAATAGACTGTTTATGTCATTTGTCATTTTTACTGATCATTCAACTTGACCATGGGAAATGCTTTTGCTGGCAGTGCCTGGCAATATAAAAAAGAGATATTAATGCCCAGATTATTAAGAGATGACCCAGTTCTATGAGCTGGTTAAGTTTGTTGCACCCAATGAAATTTAAATAAATTGGAAAATCATATCCTTAAAGTAGCAAAGTTTACACATAAACTCAGATTATAGCCACAATGACGTGTTTGGTGTGACAGTGGGTGACAGTTGTTACCTAAAGGCAGGGCAGAGTGGACCAGGACTGTGATGCTGCTCCTCCGGACGTGGTACTGGATGAAGCCCACATCCTCGCTACCGAGCCATGACCAAAATATGTTCTGAATCGTCAACCCGGCAGTACGGAACTCATTGGGAGTAAACACGAAGCAAAACGAGAAGACAGCGTAGGCTAGGGTAAATGTTATTGCTGGACTCTCCATTTTTTTCTCTTGCAACGTCTATAGAAATGGTTGTTTATTCTTTTACACGACAATACTTCCGCATATCAATCTTCTTCGGCCTGCTCAGAAGACTGTGTGCTGCCACTTAGCGGTATAACATGTAACTGCAAGATCACATCCAGTTTATTTTGTGCTGTATATTAAATAGTACTTCATTGTAACATATAACTTAATTTCATGAGGGAACAACATAATTATTAAAAAGGAAAAAGAAGGCTTTTTGTAAGGTAATATATAAGTATTTATTTGAAAGGACAGTTATTCGTATCTTTCAACAAAACATTTTAAAATTTATAAAAAAAATATATGAATCTATAAATATAAAAAAACTGAACAAAAAAATGATTAAATGACATTTCAATTTATGTTAACTTATCAATCAGTCAGCATATAAAAAACCCAGCCAGCAGGAATGCGTGTGTATTCTCTTGACATGGTAAAAAATGAAATGAACCAAGACCAGACTCTATTGTTACCCAAATAGAAATGTTAGATACTTGTTGCACTAACAAAAGATGCAAGTTCTGTTCTAAAGGTCTAAGGTTCAGACTTGGAGAGACAGTGTAGTCCTGGCAGCCTCCAGTTACGGGCACCGCTGTGGATCCTCAGGTCCAACCAGTCCTGCTGAGATGCACCAAGAGCAGCACTGGAAGAAAAAAAAACATAGTCGTGCATCTGGTTTATTTATATCATTGTGTTACTGATGAGATAAAGAAGTCAAAAGTGTTTCTCTCATAATTTGTATGACAAATATATAAAAAAAATGTTGAATTAAGTAAAATGGAATACACACTGTGAACATTTAAAAAAAAAAGAAGGGTATTCAATAAGCCAGTTCATGTGAGGGAGGATCAACGCACCTGGGAGCCAGGTAGGGCTCTGGAGGAGAGACTGAAGGAATGTCATTAGTGACCACTGGTGGATCCGAGGGTGGGATGTCATCCGCCTCCATGCTTCTCAGGTTGGTTATACTGCTGCCGACCGCATCGCTGCAGCTGGTACGTCCACTTTTGGAGGGACCTTTAGTGGAAACACAAATTGCAGAGAAGTTCTAATGATACAAAATCAATAGTATTTATACGTCTGCCTAGGAAAATGATGTGTGCAGAATTGGCTCCAGAGGCCACCTAGTGTTAGGATGTCACACTCATTTACACTGAAGTCATTCTTCCTCATGCATTCTTCATTCATGTCCTCATTTAATCCAACATTTTTGTCAGTCCAAGGGTGAGAGTTCTGGGTTGATGGTGCCTCATTAACAGGTGATGATGTATCATGATACAATATCTTTATTTTGAAAGGCCACTAGATGGCACTCTTAGAGAAAAATAATATAAAGCAGAGAGTGACATCTGCTGGCCTTTGAAATGAAGACACTGTATCATCTTCCCTACACAGTTGTATCATGATACAGTGTCTTCACTACACGGTTGTATCATTATACAGTGTCTTCACGCTAAAGTTATATATCATGATACAGTGTCTTCACTACACGGTTGTATCATGATACAGTGTCTTCACTAAACGTTGTATCGTGATAAGGTGTCTTGAATAGATGGTTGTATCATGATACAGTGTCTTCACTTCACAGTTGTATCATGATACAGTGTCTTCACTACACGGTTTTATCATGATACAGTGTCTTCACTACACGGTTGTATCGTGATACAGTGTCTTCACTACACGGTTGTATCATGATACAGTGTCTTCGCTACACGGTTGTATCATGATACAGTGTCTTCACTACACGGTTGTATCATGATACAGTGTTTTCACTACACGGTTGTATCATGATACAGTGTCTTCACTAAACGTTGTATCGTGATACGGTATCTTCAATACACGGTTGTATCATGATACAGTGTCTTCACTACACAGTTGTATCATGATACAGTGTCTTCACTACATGGTTGTATCATGATACAGTGTCTTCACTACACGGTTGTATCGTGATACAGTGTCTGCACTACACGGTTTTATCATGATACAGTGTCTTCACTACACGGTTGTATCGTGATACAGTGTCTTCACTACATGGTTGTATCGTGATACAGTGTCTTCACTACACAGTTGTATCATGATACAGTGTCTTCACTTTACAGTTGTATCATGATACAGTGTCTTCACTACACGGTTTTATCATGATCCAGTGTCTTCACTACACGGTTGTATCATGATACACAGAGTGGCATATATTCAGCTAAATCAAAGATGACCCTCTCTAGACAAGTGTGATACCTACAACAGCGAGAGAAGGGATCCCAGGATCGGTGAGGCAGGTAGGGTCGCACTTGTGGCTGCTGAAGTAAACACATCACTGCCGAGTCCATCTGCTGAAACACCCTGCAGAAACAGAAGCGCAACAACATCCCATGTCTACATGATCATCGACAGTTGTATGCGTAATTTCAACCATTGTACCTGAGACTCAGGAGTCGTCCGAGGAGTTCATCTGATAGACCGTAATTCTCAGACTGTATCAAATCTCTGATGGAGTCAAAGTCCTGCTTCAGTTGGAGCGCCCCAGACACACTTTGGGAAGGTCAGGGAGAACAAACCAAAATAAGACCGAGATCCAGGAGTAGACTATAAGAGCCTGAATCCAAGACTTTACCTGAATTTGATTCTCCGTTTCAGAATGTGCTCCATCCAGGCTTCAACAAAAGCTGTGGTTGTTATACTCAGCGTCTGGACCCTGGCATCTTCTGGCAAAGGGCCGAGTCCCTCCAAAACCTGACCAATAACCGACTGTGCTGCCAGAGACACGTACTCACTGGGACTGGTGGGAAGACCTTTGGAGCCAAATTTAGTAAATAAAAGGGCAACTAGTATAAAAAGTAAAAAAGAAAAAATGGGAACTAGTGATTGGTGGATGAGGCTACATGAAACAGCTCAATCAGGTATCATTATACATTTTTTAAGACTATTAGATGGTGCTATCTGCTTTATAGTGTTGGGTTCTGAACTACTAATTCAAAGAAACATGAGATTATTTTTTTCTGAGAGACTTTCATAGAAGACACTGTATTATGATATATCATTAGCTGTTTAATGAGGCTTCATCAACCCATCAACCGCAGAGAAGATTTCTCATAAAATTGTAAACATGACTTGAAAATAAAAATATGAACATCAAAAAAAATACTTTCCTTCATGAATTTTGATTAAGTTAAAAAGGATTGTTCTATTGGGCTTTTGAGGTTGAAGCTTATCCAAGCACGATGGGGTGAAAGGCAGGTGAAGCTTTATGAAGCAGTGTCATGTTGTTTAGAGGTCAGTAGGTGGCGACATCAGTTTAAAAATGATGTGATGCTTCATTAGAGCAGTTGTTCAAAACAAAGGAGAATAGAAAAGAGACCGCCATCTAGTGGACTCTGAAAATAATACCAATGCTTCATGAAGCTCATCAGGCCATAACTTATATAAAGGGCAGATCAGAGACATGCGTGCAGATTCTGACTGTGAATATAAAAATAAATAAAGCCACAAATCAAGCTAAAAGTACAACTCTAAAGTTTTGAAAGAGAAGTGAAGGAACTGAACCTTTTCTGGGGTTGATCCTCCAGAATCCTGCTGGTGGCATCATCTCCTCAAAGATCTCCCCTGACATTCGTTTGCAGTCTCCAGAGAAGGCCTTCAGCACCACAGAGGAGAAGCTCTGACCATTGAAAAAATAACAATTACACGTCATCGATATGTGTGTATATATATATATATATATATATATATATAAATATTTATCTCTACTCTTTAATGGTGACAGTCAAGCAGTGCCTTAATTTTCTTTGTTCCTTCTTGCAAAAATAAAATTCACGGTTTTAATAAAAATTATGTGTAAACCTTCAATTATATGAATGTTTTTTTTGCTTTCACATGAGGTCAGTGCATCGAAAATAAGTGTAGCTCATGTGAAACCTGCAGCTCCGACGCAGCCTTGGCCAGTGCTGTGAGTTGTTCTTTGAGAAGCATATGACTGAGACCATGTGATCCTGGATCCACCAGCAGCGACTCTGTCTGCTTCAACATCTGCTGTAAAGACTCCTGCAGCATCTGGATGGAAAGGAAACACAGACACACAAGTCCATGTTTTAGCCCTCATTATGAGCAGAACCAATTTAGTTACATTTGACATTATTTGGATTTCTTATTCATATTTTTCTTTCATGACTAGTTTAATGTTTAACATACATAACTAACGAAGTCTCTGGCTGTCACAGTAATTTGCTGATGCTCTTTACGATGTAATTTGGTTTGTTTAAAGTGTAACATGCTTTACATCAGTGGTTCAGAGACAGTGTTTTCGTATGAAGTACTGAGAGACTTGAAGTTACTATGAAGACATAAAGAGAAAATGACACGACATTGCAGTTACACTTTTCTGACACGCGGGGAAGCCAAAAACAACATTCAAGAACAGAACTTCTGTATTGTCACACTCTTTTTAACATGTATTATTTTGCAACCATACCATCCATTATAATAAGGTAAAGTAATTGTTATCGTGTCCATGTTTGTTGGGCATAGTTCATTAATACATCCTGATGAAGTTTCCTGTGACTATGCCAAGGGCAAGATTTATTTATAACATTTATTTCTTTGCTTATTGAACATACATTCGCACACATTTACTGAAAACATGAAACATTGCTCAAAAATAATCTGATCAGATTACATTTTTGGGTATCAGAATAAATCTTGTGGAGAACAATGATTTGTTTAAAAGAAAGGTTTAAAAAGAAGAATTCTAAAATCAGATTCAACAACAAAGACATAATCCAATCTGATTTTTAATAACTTTCCAGTAAAATTACGAAAGGATTAACCCTGATACCAATGTATGGGTATTCAAGGCGGACATTAAAATCTTTTATAAAGAAAGTAGTTAAAGTCGACATATGATACATGTTGAATCTTTTAGTAAAGTAGAGTTGAAATAAAGATGAGCTCATTGCCATAAAAATGTCACCTCAAACAGACTTGTCAACAAAAACATTGTTTCAATACGTCTATGCTTTCATCACAGCCGTCTTCCCGCCATCATCACTCTCTTCACAACCACAGACAAGAGTGAAAAGAAGCAGCTGTTTTACTGAGACCTGGGATTTAACACCAGAGAGTTGTCGTACTGTAGTGCTGCACCTACTTTGAGGTCTCCCTGAGTGATGAGAAGAAATCTGTTGAGGCTCCATGAAGTGAGGAACTGGTAGGCCTTTGACATGACCCAAAAAGTGAACAGCTGGACTGTGGTTAACATCAAGCTGACCGTCTCTCGTTGCAGCGTTGAGTAGAGGAGGCCTGAAGAAACTACAGAAAGACAAGGACTTCAAACGACCCGACATCTTCATCTGTTCAGAGAACATCATTGTTACTCCGTCTCTATCGTTACCATGGTAGTTTAGAGAAGACATAAGCGGGGGGACCAGCCGCAGAAGGTGTTTGGTGGTGTCTGATGTCATCAAACCAGAGGAGAGTACAACACCTTTTTTCTCTCCATTCTTCTTGTTCAGACATTTATCCTTTAGAGCTAAACCCAAACTCTTGCACACCCCTGCAGACGCACAAGACAGAGATACCATTAGCTTCCAGACTTTCGCTCCTAAGCTTTGGAACGATCTTCCTCTCTCTTTGCGCTTGATGGATCTACTGACTCCTTCAAGAAAAGACGTTTTTATTAGTGCAGGCTTTTCCCTGATTTTCTGGAACTCCTGTGTTTGTCTCAGTGTTATCTTGACCTTTTAAGTATACATTTTATTGAGTATTGTTTTGATTGTTTAAGCACTTTGTGACCCTGGTCTGGAAAAGCGCTATATAAATCTAATTAACTTACTTACTTACCAGGAAAGAAGAAACTATTTAGTTAAAACTGTCTTAAACTGTTCATTTATGATACAATTAATTTGCTCTATCAAGTCTAACACTTCGCATCTCTTAAATAGATCTTGGACCTCTATTGTACTCATCAGTATGTGTTTATTTGTACAAAACTCTCTTTTAATTTAAATATTTATATCAGAAAATTTGATTAACCCCCACCCACTGAAAAATGTTTGTTCTTCTGGAGATTAAATCTTTTTTACTATCACAACATCCACTCTGCTTCGATTTGTCAAGCATCAATGTTGTCACCGCGTGTCATTAATCCCGGAAGTCTCTGCCTCCAAAGGAATCGTTGTACAAACAAAGCGTGGCTGGAGGACGAGCGAAGCCCATTGTTACGACAAAATGGGCTTCGCTCTCGTAACCTCTAGTTCTGCGAGATTTCAGACGGGGGGAGAACTTTATAAAGTAATAATTTCAATACATCATGATGATGAGGGACTTACTGCATCTTGGAGATACTTTAAGTGTCTTTCTGCGCAAATCTGATCTTTTTAATGGATGAATAAGCTGACGTAAATTGTATACATATAGATTTTTTATAAATTGTAACATTTTTGGTGCCAAAGTGCATGATTGTGAGATAGGATAATTCATATCCAAAAAATGTGAGCGTGACATTTTTACTCACCATAATCCCACTGACAATGTGTCGCTCGCACAAAAGCCTGCCGAATGAAATTCTCCAGCTCAGTTCTGCACTCTTGCGGCAGCACATCTGAAACCAAACAACTAGTCAAATAATCAACATTTCAAAGTAAAACCATTTTATCAAGATGATCAGACATTAATGACACAGAGGTAAAGAAAGTTAAAATAAATAAATAAATACCACATTTTTTCAACTACAAAAGAAACATTTCTGAATTGAACACGATAAGGCTGAAAGAAGTCAACAACTTAAATATTTAAAATGATGAAATATTTAAAAGAAAGAAAATAATAAAAAATAAAACAAGTTGTTATTATAAAAATATATCATGTTTCATGATACTGTTGTCAGGGAGTTGTTATTTCAGTTGGTGATTAAAATAGTATTGAGTGATATAGATGTAGTCTTACTATAAACTCTAACCATGGGTTATTATGCAACATTTCAGGTATCTCACCCATCTTGGAAGCTTGCTCGATCATATTCATGATATGAAACCTGCTGGCCTTGTCAAAGAGGTTGATGCTTCCTGCAGCGCCCCCTCTGTCTGGAACATGCAGCTGCAGCCACAGAGCTTTGCTGCATCGAGTCCACAGCAGCCCACGGTACCATCCAAACAGGTCAGAAAACACCAGAGATTGACCCACGTCCAGCCACTGCACAGACCGAGGTCGATGTAAACACTCTGGCTTGACTTCCCCTTTGGTTTGATGGTTCTGGTCCTGACTGCTAATGATACTGCGAGAGAGGAACAAAGAGAATGCAGATGTGTGACATATTCAAGTTAATTGTTGAATGAAATAGAAACACAAAAAAACACATTTTGTAGCTGAAATACAGGAACTCAAGTTGACTTGTTCATGTTCACATGTTCAGCAGGACTTCTGGGTTATATAGATAACTTTAAAGGTTAGAAGATATTTTAATACACAATATGTTACAATTATAATTGTCATTTTTAATTATTATTTTTAATGATGAATGGTGGAATGGATGGAATGATGGAATGGATTCAAACTGTTTAAAAAAGGTACAGGAAGTTTAATAGAAATATAAATATGTTTATAGGAGAAAAATGGTGCTTTAATGCGGGATACATCTAGGAATAAAATTGTGTTGATGGTTATATATTAGTGAATAACTCATTAACTTATATATGGTATAAATGGTATCTTAATAATATAGTATGCATGTTTAGATACTTTGCACTTAAATTGATATATGCTTAGGATATACTGTATATTATTCTTCATTATGTTATATTGTGTAATCGTGTGTTATATTTATTGTTTATTATACGTGTGTAGTATTTCTTTTAGTATCTGTGTAGAAGTATTTGGCAATTTTCTTACTCTTTTCTGAACTACAGTGTTTTGTCACGTTTTCTTTCAGTATTTCTTTGTTTTGTATGTACAAATAATAACGTCTCTAAAATTAATGAATTAATTAATTCAGCCACTGGACAACTTCAGGTCCAGCCTTTTGTTTAGAACTTATTATGTTGTGAAATCACACGTAACAAGTTACCTGGGACTTGGCGCTACGTCGATAGTTTCCCTCGTGCCCGTTTCAGTCCTTTTGTTCAGTCCAGCGGAAGTGAGTCGCCGAGTTAAAGCCGGCTTTGTGTTTGAACGCTCCGTCTCCTTGTGTGACGACCTCACCGGTGTGTCTCTGGGAGAGTGTGCCACCAGTGGTACCAACAGCTCATTAGAAGAAACGAGAACCTTGAAAAGCAGCTCGAGCGAGGATTTATCCTGGTGAGAGAACTCGGACAAGGGCGGGACTGAAAGGCAGTGTCGTCCGGACTTCAGATCTACACGAGTCTCGGCAGGCTGAGGTTGGCACGGACTGGATGACGCTTGTTGTTGAACAGGCCAGTGTTCGGTCCACGATGGACTGTCAAACTGAAGGTCACAGACGTGGAGAGGAGCTGGCGTGGAGGAGGAGTTGAGGTAGGTGTTGTGCAGCTGCTCCCGCTCACTGGGACATGGAGGACAAGAGGAACACTTGTATTTGCTGTGTAACGGACAGATGTGACCTGTCTGCTCAGAGGCCCAGCAGAGCAGGCGCTCCGCAGCTACGTCTGCATGCTGGACTGCAAAGATCTGAACTAGGTCCTTCACTGAAAACGCTGCAGGGTAGATCCCTCTTCTGTTCAAAAGCCACGAACCAGAAGTAGAATGACACACCTTGTGTAAAACAGCAATCCTCCGCCTTCTCTGCCCTCTCTGCTCGTCAACTGCCTGGTTATAAAGGTCAGTAGCAGCTAAAACCTCCTCCAGGATGTCTCTCGGGATCTCAGCCAGCTCACTCCGGGATAGAGAAAAAAGCATTTTCCCAACACAGCTTTCCATCACGACCAGAGCCTGAACGGCAAGCAGGTCCAGAGTGTTTCGGACATCTGCTAGCAGCCTGGCGTACTGGACCACTGCGGGCCGGAGGTACTGATCAGACTGGACCTTGAGGGAGAGCGACGACCAGTGGTTAAGGTGGAGGCGAAGTTCCTGGCAGAGGCAGTTAAAGTCCGAGCTCACTGAACACCAATGGGAGGACATCTGAGGGAGAGATCAGGATGCTAATCAGAATTTCAAATAATATAAACCTACTCCTTTATTCCTAAACACAGTTCCTGATTGAGTTTGAATTATATATTTATAATATTTTGCTTTAAGAGATAAGTCTCTTAAATGCTATGTCATACATATACAGAGAGTAAAGCAATTTAAAGGTACTTTTATGAAAAAATATTCCACAAGGATTCAGCGTGCATTTGAATTAGTCACTGCTTATCTACCTGCTTACTTTGCTAAAGATGGATTGTATTGATTTATTTGTTTTAATGTCATCCTTTCACTGAAACTTTATCTATAATTACTTCATACTTAAATTCATGTTACTTGTTTTACTTTTTTTTAAATTAATGTTAAAATAATGAATAGTACATATTTTTCCATGTCTTATTTGTGTGCGTCAAGTTATCATTAATGGGTGTCATGTGGAAATATTTTTTATGTCATTTGACATTTTATGAGTAGTGTGATCTTTTATGGGTGTCATGTGAACATTAATTTACTTGGTAATGTCAATTTAACTGTTATAATCAATATATATATATAAACAATTTCCCGAAGGAGACCTCCTGAGGGATCAATACATTTCTACCTACCTAATAAAGTTCTACCTATCAGTTCATCAAAAAACTTTCAGTGTTACCTGCTCAGGTGTTCTGAGCATCTCCAGCAGCTGCCTCACTCTGGATACATATATTGCTGCCAGACGGGCCCTCCTGGTGTACTCATGGATGAAGAGCAGCAGCGCTCGCTGCTCCAGAAGTCTGGACAGAGCTCTGTAGTGACCGTGCAGTGTCGGCAACAAGGGCAGGTGGAGAAAACTGTTCTCCACTGGCAGGGCATTTACACAGACCTGTCGAAAATAGTTGAAAGTTCAAAACCAGGATCTTTTTAACTTCCAGGTGGAAGTTTTAAATGTATACATTAATAACAGAACAATCCTTCTACTACTCAAAGGGAATTTGAATGTGTATGGATAAAAAAAGATCTTGTTTTAAAAAAAATCCTTGAATATATTTGACCTTAAGACAGGATTCTATTGATATAACAGTGAGTTATACCTGCGACGATCCACACTCTGTCCCCTGGACCTGTTTCCATTGCGACGATACGGTCAGCAGGGCCTGCTGCAGACGCTGCAGGCGGGCAGAGGAGCGGGACACCAGGTTGTGGGCGGCCACAAGGTTTCTCTCTTCTTCCTCTTCATTGTCAGTTCGATTCTGGAACAGCCACTTCAGGCCAGGGTTTAAGGTGCTTTTGAGTAACGTCTCGGCACGTTGCAGGGAACGACTGATGGAGCCGTTGGACCAGGAACCTGAAAGTGGAAAAACAATTTTGCCAACAGGTGGTCTGAAAGAAAGCAATGATTCATTATACTAATAAAGAAACATCTAAACAAAATATTCTGGACTTGGTTAGTGTTCTTTAATTTCGAAAACTAGGTCTGTGAAAAAGTCAAATTTAACATTCCACATACATTAATCTTAAAGCAGTGTAGGCAGTTTAATATGGGTAGGTTCAGATTTCAAAACAAAATAAAAAAGAATAGAAATTAAAAAGGGATTTTAAACATTTTAAGACTGTTAAAGCCACTGTAGAATAATATAATAATTCATTATATTTTCTAAATCTGGATTTTTTTTTCATCTCCACATATCATAACAAATCTAAAAATGATGTGTGATTATAATAAATTGAAAATCGCTCAAGAGCGACTTTCAGAAAAAAGCAAAAATGTACCGTTAGTGTTCAGATCATCAGCTATGGAGGAATTATAGAAGCGTCTCTGAAAGTGTGAAAAACATAGTATCCATCAATATCATCATATTTATCAACAAATCCAATCCTGGTTATAGATCTCCAAAACATTCAACAGAAACATTCACAACTGACCTGTTGAACCTCTGGAAAAAAGGATTCACAACTATGAGTATCTGAAATAAGAAAGAAAGGATGAGTGAAATTAAAATAAACCTCATAAAACACTAAATGCAATTTCATTGTGATATGCAACTTATTTGAATGCCAATGCTTTAAAGATGATACCCTGTACTAAAAACATACAACAAACATCTGTAAAGTCCAATACAAATAGTAAGACATGAATCTAAAATAAGTTGAATACTTTTGGATGTTGTTAATTCAATTTAATTTGACTGGTTTCATCATTAGCTGGGTACAGCCTCAGAAAACCTGCTGAGATATAAGGAACACTATTTCAAAATAAGACTTCATTAGTATTCTAATGAAAAACATATCTGTGAGGATCATCACCTGTTGAAGAACCTTGTCTGTGCTTTGTTTGACCGTCAGAACAATTCGGATCCATCCCAGACTGCACAGTAGAGTAAAATGACATAGTAAAATGTCATGAAGACACAGCAGGAACAGACAAACGCGGGGAAGAAAACAAAAGATTTGAATTGAAATACAAAAACCCTTTCTGATGTTATTGTGATTATAATGTCCACAGCTTTTAATATCTTGTTAACATCTGCTGAATATCTGAAGCAGTTGGAGCTTGAACTTAAAAAACATTCATAAGTGTACACATCTAGCTGAAGAAAAACTCACAGGTCATTGTAAAGTCTTCACGGAGAAACCTTCTGCATCCTGGTGACTCTCGAACACGTATAGACACCTGACAGGTTCTCACGACATATCCAGGAGGTAGAAATCTGGCGTTTGCTGTCTAAGCTATTATACGTCATTGTTCTTCAGAGTGCTGCCTGCACATAGTAGGTTAAAAATCCAATTTTGTTAAGTTAATCCACTGGTCACGGAGGACATAGTGTTAAAAATAGCGTAAGGTGAGCCTGTAAACAATGAAGCAGCCAATCAGAGAAGGCGATGGACTTCTCCGGCGTGTAGAAGAACCTGATCCCGTTAGAGTTAGCGACACCTGCTGGGAAGGAGGTCTTTACAACTCTAGCGCCGAGAAATAATGTCACCCAGTCTAAATTATTTTGAAAATCTCAGAGCAAGTATGATTTAATTTAAATATAAAATAAACAATTGGGAAGGCTACTTACACCTCTTGATTAAAAGTCGAATACATTCCTCGAACTCCCACTGAATTAAAAACACTACCACAGACAGTAAAACATATTTATTGTGAATAAGACAAAATATCGAGTTCTTCGACAAAAAAGGCATTAAGCATATAACAGGTCCAGTGCAAACATCCATTATTAAAGTAACACAAAAAAAGATATGGCACAAAAATGGACATGACAATGGTTTATGTCACACTGCTGTGTTTGTTAGAGAGCTGTTAGTGCATCTATTTGATGCATTAATGTTATTGTATTGTTTAAAACAATTATAACCAAACACTTTTTGGTAGTAGCTTAACAGTAATGCTCTGAAATGTTGTGATAGATTTTAGATAAGTGTATTTAAAGTTGGGTTGGTCATTGGGATAAGTTTTTTTTCCTTTTTCAAAAAGACCAACTCGTCCTCCTTAGAAAAAATGTCTAAGTTGGGATGAAAACCAATCTTATAGTGAGTATGTGCTTCATATGAGGTCTGAGTCAGTGACTCTGGAGAAAATGGGGGAAATAAAAAACAAACATTTGATTAGTTTCAGATATTCTCACAGGACCAGCTGCTTTACAAAGTTCAAGGGAAAAATATATCACAGCGAAGGAAATAATATAAAACATTTGGTACATTTTGGAAAAACAATGATATAATACATGGACTTGATTAACGAGTATTTTAACATATGTGATCATATACAGACTATACAAAACAGAATCACAGATTTTCTGCTGATGTTTGTCTGAAGACAATGTTGCCAGTATAGCGTGGACCCGACATTCACCACTCCTCGAACTTGCATACAGTTTGCTATTCACATTAGAAAAAAAAAACACATATGACTGGATATACCAGCGTTTAAACATGACAGTTTTCATAGTTACAACAGTCATAAAGGTTTAATTAGGGATTCCCAGACTTTCCTGCTATTTCTTTCATTTTCACAACTTTTGACCATCAGTCTGACCACAGCCACTGACCTTTTCTTCACTTCACTTAGAGTAAAAGCTTCATTTGTTTCCCGATCTCAAAGTAAATCCATATATTTTTCCAATGGGACGCAAACCATTTCTTGGAGAGCTTACGGTTGAGACCCAACAACAATCCATCATCGTCGCAGTTACGCGACTTTTGGTCTCCAAACCCTCCTGTCCATCACTGCATCTTAATATACTGTTCTTAGTTACAATGTAAACCAAAACAGTCAAAGGCACGCTGTACAAAAATACTTTTACAGAGTAGAATACTTAGTTTAAAGACCTTCCATCTTCACCATCTGTCTCTATCTATCCATCTTACGAGTCTAAACCTCCCCACACTGGACAGCCCTCTGGCTCAGCTCAACTAATTGGGCTTCTTGAACTTTGTAAATATGTTACCCATAATACTTTCTTGCAAAGGCAAAAGTTACAACACTTATTAAACATTGACTCAATGTTAAAGAAAGGAACATGAAGAGGTCTCTTTGAAAACGTTTTTTTGTGAAATGTGAAAATTAAATTCTGACCATATGCTCACACACTATATCTGTCTTTAAACTTATTTAATGTAATCCCTCTCTGAAAAATCTTTTCCTCCAGCCAACACATCTCTCAGCTCCGTGACCTCTTTCCCACTTTGTAAGTCTCATTTATTTTTTGTAAAAGTAAACACCCATACTTTCATACAAGGTGAGCTGAGCTATAAGCACCTGCTTCTCTTTTCTTTCACACACAACATCCTCATAAAAATCCACAAAAATCATTATTTCTGTCCATCACGTTACTAACGTATTCTCCCTTTTTCTCCCTGAGGCAATGGAGCCTTGAGTCAGAGCCAGGGTGTGTGGTCAGAGGATGCAGGTGAGGCGGAAATATGGTCCATTTATCTGCTCTAAATGTATTATCATATGATAACATTGCTGTTTTACTAAATTAAATTCAATGGCAGGAGGAGGCAGCAACAGACCTGGTACGGATTTTTCAAGGACAAAGTCACAACAGCACATACAACTGGTATGAATTTGAAGCCTCAGTTATATTTTCTTTTGAATAAAGAACAAGAATTATGACTCGTTTGTCCACTTGTTAGTCCTTCAGGAATGATAGGCTAGTAATCATTCATGAAGCACCGTCATCACTACACTAGAACTCTATAATCTTTGGATTTGAAAAACGTATCTTTTGTTTAATGAAACCTCATATCATTTTTTAAACTGAGAGCGCCACCTACTGATCCCTGAAATTGCTTCACCTGCACATCACCACTTCCTCACTCCTTGCTGGAAGAAAGGAATGTTGATGAAAGAAGCAGGAGCAGATCCATTGAATCCAACAATTTTAAATGAGACCCTGGTCACACTGGGCCGATGTTGGACACTTCTTCGACTTGAGGGTGGAACTGCCGTCACTGCACGGTCCAGTTGAAGTGTGTGAGAGCCAGGGTGGTCCAGACGTCAGTTTGAAGACTTTTTGGAATGTTTGTGCAACAATATCGAGACAAAAAGGCTTAAAAACTGCCCAGTCGTTCACCAGTTGAACACAGAGTTCTGTCCGAGAGTCATGAAGTAGATTTGACTGCTGCCTCCCGACTGAACTGATGCAAAGAAAACCTGAAACACATGGATGTCTATGAATATAAGGAACAACACAGCTCAGCAAACCACACTCTACCTTGTCGTTCCTTTCACACAGGAACTTGAGTTTCTGAGCCTTTTTGTGCATGAAAACTCCCTCCAGGTTTCCAGTGCTGGCAGACCTGAGCTCTATGGCCTTTTCTCCCCAACCCATCACCTGGTTTGACTGGAGGTACGCTGAAGAGAGAGTAAACATATGTTACAACTAGCATCAGCTTTCTCTAACAAACTAAGCCTGACTGTGTCTTTCTAGTTAAGGGGAGTCAAACTTGAGAATGAAGTCTATAATAATTTGTACGATTGTACTGGCCGATGCTCAAAACAAAAAAATAAAATAAAAAATATTTGACTCAGCAAAGTTCTAGATTTTTTTATGGGAATCATACTCTTCACTGCTTCCTGTACAACTTTGTTGAGCAGCATGGTATCAGGGCATAACTCATAGTGTTAAACTCCAGGCCAGTCAGTAGACTCCATCAACCACAGAGGAAGAGGAACTAATGTAAGTAGGATTCAGACCATGAATAGATCTGAAAGTAAGAACCAGAATTTTAAAATGGATCCTGAAAGAAAGTGGCAACCAGTGAAGAGTTTTAAGGATCGGGGAAATGTGAGTTCTTCTACTAGAGCCGGTCAGAATTCAGAGTTCTGTATTAACTGCAGGTTAAAATAAACTGTTACAATAGTCTAAACGAAAAGACGCAAACGCATGGATTTCAATTTCCAGATGGTGTTGTGACATAATTTTCCTAAATTTAAAGATTTTTCTCAGTTGAAGGAAACAGTCTTAGGTCAGATTTCTGCAGCGTTGCACTAGAGAGACTAAATAATAATACTAAAGTGAATATTAAGAGAAAAGTTTTTTGATGGAAGTTAATGCAATAGGCGTTTGAAGATCCTGCAGGCCCCATAAAATGAATTGGCGTCCTGGGATTTGGCCCCGAGGGCCTGAGTTTGACACATGGGACACATCATTTTAGTTAACAGCGATTTCACTCCAAATATTTATAACTTTTTACACACTCCATGATTTATTAAGTTGCTGTTGTAGGAAAACTGTTGCATCAAGAGGGGCAAAAAAATATTGAAAAGAAGATATTTTGGCATCAATATATGCAGGAGAGTAGTTTGGAGATTTAATGATACCTATTTTCCATGTCTGTCTTTCATATGTTTTACGGAGAACTCTTAGCTGTGGTGATTTTGTGACTTTTACCAACAGATGCAGGCATTTCTCCCCACTGCAACACCGTGTCCTTGATAATCCGACCGTAGGTGTCGATGTAGACTCCCTCGTCTTCATAGCAAACCAGGACCTCTGTTCCAGAGCTGTTCGGCAGGATGATGATGGCGTGAGGATGGATGGTTCCCTGAATCTGTCAAAGATAGATAGAAACGTACAGAATAAGATTGATCACATCATTAACGCTGTCATAGGGGTGGCTGGTGTACATCGATCCACATGCCATCAGATTTAAATCCAGATTTAGCTTACAAGAAAAAAAAAATACAAGGAATTTTGTGTTTTCTATTATTTTCAAAGAAAATTCTATTATTTTATAACAATAATATCACACTATATTTGAACAAAATAAGATTTTGGAGATTAATAATAATAATATATTATTCCTCCAGTGTAACATTTAAATTGAATTAGTTCTTGGTGCAATAAACGTCATAAAACACAGATTTTAGATAACATAATTCACTTCATGCATCTTTCCATACAGATGACAGTAATCCAATATTATTTCATGTGTTATATCACACCTCGTTTTCTTTTATTTAGAAAATTGTAATGTTATTTAAATCTCGTAAGAATTGAAAATGTAAAAAATGTTTTCCTAAATATTGATCGGGGGTTTATGAAGTTGATTTTCTATAGCACCTGTTATATAAATATATGAATATATTTTCTCATAACTAGATGAAAAAAGTTTCCTCTCACATCGTATATAATCTACTATCCGACCCATCCCTCTGACAAACCTTCTCAGACACAGATTAGCAGCTGGGTGACCTCCGACTCACACAGAGCAGATTAAAAACAACCCCCGGAAAACTATCACATCTCTGGGGAACTTTTATATAATCGGCACAGTAACAACATTAGTAAGCCAAAAATAACTCTACTTACTAAAGGATTGATTGAACATGTCTGTATATTTTCATAAACAAGTTTAAACGCAAAGTTATTACAGGTAAAATGTTGAGAATAGAAAAATCAGGATTCAAAGATCTGAAATCTGTCACCCACCAAATATACCAAATATAATGATATATAATATAATACTATACCAGAGTCCTCGCCATCACAATCCTCAGCATCAGAACAGGCATCCACAGAGGCAATGCAATCTTTATCCTTTGCCTCGGAATAAACATTCTACCATTAACAGCCACAGATGTGCCGGTGTATGTTTGTGTGTGTTTCTCTAAGCTGGGTAGTGGTGCATTGGCTGCTCTGTTGTGTAGATCTGGTAAGAAAAATGTTGACGGAAGAGTGATGATGGTGCATGTTAAAAAAAAAGGAAATTATTGAGAATAACGTGTGGGTGAGAGAGAGTGAAAGAGAGAGGGGTGGGGGGAGAAAGAGAGGGAGAGAGAGAGAAAAAAAGCCGGAGAGAGGACAGGTCAAGATGCAGGTATTTTAGGAACCAATTACTCTATATAGGCAGTGTGAACACTGACAGGAGAGACTGTGTGTGAATCTAAGTTAGACAGAAGCATCTCTACCCAATGAATTCTGGCTTCCACTTCCAGATCCTACTCTTTATCAGCAACTCGAACTGTTAAAGTCAATAAAATCCAAATGTCAAATCTTCACACTGCGCTGATAAAGAATTTTACTAATGTTACTCACTGGTTAAAGCTGTGTTTTAAGAAAACACAACTTCAGAATTAATTGTGTCCGCAACAACAAGCATTGGTTGGTTTTGTATAATTTACTGATGAAGTAAAAAAAAAAAAAGCAAGAGCCTATTTATTTTTCCAACTTGTAACACAAACCGCACCTTAAACAATTAACAAATCGATTAAAAGGCAAAAGTAATTTTTTTTAATAGTTGCAGGGAGGGAACGTAAGAGCTATGATCGACGCTAGAGACAATGAGTGGGAGGAGGAGGAGAAAGAGATTAATCTTTGGAGATTTAGGAGAGTAATTTGATATCTAAGCAAGAAATCAAAGCATTGCTCAAAGCAGTTCACCATTTAAAGAAACACAATGCAAGACAAGTTGTAGGAGCTGCAGGCTAACGGGTTGTATTTTTTTGAGTGTTTTTTAATTTTACCTCTAATAAAAAAAATAAAAAAAAGTAGATTTAATTCATATTTACAGAGATTTAACTATTATCACATGTCGGCTAAATGTATATAAAATATAGCCGATTAGAAAGTGTGCATAACATTTCGTCTATTTGGCTTGTTTAACACAATTTATAATATGGTTTCTTAGGAAACTGAATTCATGCACCACTGCTGTGCAGGGATTGTGGAGTCATTGGTGAAGAGCTTAATACAAAGATACATTCATGGAAAATATCCAGGAGGATCCAGACACATGTGGGTTGTGAAAATGAGCCACTCAAGTACGACTCACGTGCCAGTTAATCTCTCACAGCTTAGATGATCTCTTCACACAGTTCATGATAAGATACAAACACCTTCGCCTCCACGACACATGTGAGTCCAGTCCTTGACCCTGATTCGGCCCAGCGTGTAAACAACTCTAATAAGACTTGATAATCCAATTTGTGCTAAAACTGTTGCCATGATCAAAGTGACGATATCCTGCTTTCATTCCCCGGGATTACCTCTACAACTGCCATCCGATGTCTTTCATTTGCTACGTATCCTTCTAAACTCGGGCGAACACTCGGCTGCATATATTTTATTTTATTTATTTTTATTTCGATTTCTTATAACGTGTCAAATCAAATGTCATGGTTAAAAAGGTAAATAAATAAAACCAAATATCATTACGTTTTGTGATGTCACAACAAAACTAATTAAATTGATTATCATGTGATAAGAACAGGAAATAAATCTGGACACCAACATGTAAGGTACATCTACCCTACAGTACCCTTTGAACTGTTGGATGGTAATAAAAAAATATTTTCTTTAAAAATCGAGCAGACAACATTAACGCAATGTTACCATCATAACTGTTGAATTAGGAAATAACTATAATTTATTTAATCCATATTTGATTCTTGTTATATTCACTGTGTTTTTGATTAGACTAGTTACAACAGTCAATAGTAAGCAGTTTGTTCATTTTAAATCTAAACCCGAATGTGATATTTTTCATCCATAATACTTACTTACTTACCTTCTAACATATCTTGTCGACCAACAGCATACATTGGAGTAAAGCACACAGAGGTTTGGTTGTAAAGTGTGTGAGACTATGCAATAGAAATTTGCCCTAAATGTGTATTTATAGGCTCATTTCATAGTAGAGTGAGTATTTTATGAAACTTAATTCACAAACAAAACACAGAGACTTACATGTGTCGGTAGGTAGAGGTCATAGGGTGTTCCAGAGTCGACGTCAATCGCGTGGAAGCCATAGAGAGATCCATAGATGACCTTTAATCTCTGTCCATCCTCCACTGTCAGATCCACAGAGAGAGGTTTTTGGGGTAGAGACCTGAACGACTATGGATAAAGAGAATCAAAATCTGGGTCAGTTATTCTGATTCTTAACCACTTGAAATAGAATCAATTGATGAATGAAAATATGTCAGTTTTCAAGACTAGTGAAATGGATTAAATAGTGCATAGGTAGACATTGGTATAGTAAATATAAAACACTTTTAGTGAGCTCCATTGACACATTCAAGACAAAACTCACTCTGCATTTTATTTATTTATACTCAGATTATAGTCTAATATTACAAAAAGGCACGAGTCCTTCTCTATCTGAAATCTAGCTCAGGCCGCAGAGGACACACAGAAATGGGTCACGATCAGCTGCTCGTCAATGACCTACATTTATCACATTGTGGCGTCACTCTAGAGACTTATCTAGTTCATTTCACCTGTTTGTTCATACTTCAAATAATAGAATTTCTTAATATCCATGGAACATAGAGACTTGAGGCATGTTCATTTATCTTAAATGCATGACGATGTGCTGCATGTTGCATCAAAGTTCTTCTGCACAACTATTATTATATCCAGTAGAAGCAACATAATCATTATCTCGATTTTGGACTTGTTTGCAGATGTTTTATAAAGGTTTTTCTTTTTCACCAAACCCTAAAAATTAACCACAATATTCCTACCTTGAAGGCCATGAACTTGTGGTAGGGTTTTGGGGCCCAGGCGAACACCTCGACAGCGTTTTTCAGAGCAATCACCACAAATTTAATTTTCTCGTAGCGCACTAAAAACACACACAACAGAGAAGAAGATCCTTAAAAATAATGGAACAGAACAAGTTCGATAACACCAGCAGGAGGTAAACACCTACCAACTTTGTAGTGCACACAGCCCTCCAGGTCTCCTACGGACGTCCATCCTAGTCTCTTCTCCACTTCAGGGTCGTTGTGGAGAATTTTGTTTCTCAGCCAGGAGAGGTAGTACAGACGAAGCTTGTTTTTTTTACCTTGCGCCCAAGAAAAATAATAAGCATTTAGATTTTGATCACTATATAAACATTGGAACAGCAGGCAGAAGGATTAGCAACCAGCTTCTTAATGTAGGTTTATAAAATAAATCAAAGGTGTCAAACTCGAGGGGGGAACATCCGGCCCACTAACTAAGTTTATGTCCTGACTGGTGTCTTTAAGTTGGTAAATGTTCATGCTGATATTGGGACTTATAAAGATGCCGAAGTTCAGTAGTGATGGACTGATGAAGCTTCATGTAGCAGTGTCATTATTTTAGAGTCCACCAGATGGCGGTCTCTGCACTATTTTCCTTTACAGTAGTCCCTCGCAGTTCACCCCTAACGCTGTTTTTGCAATTTTTTTAGTGTAATTTTGCATGCTTCTTTTTTACAGCGTACAGTATAAATGCGCATTGTGTTCGGCGTCCTGATTGTACAACTATAACCGTCTTGATATTTTATCTTGTGGACAACGGATCGAGGGAAGGTTATTCCAGGCGACATTGCACAGATACCGGGCTCTCCCTGCATCGAGGAGCCGGCGGCGGCACAGATAACATAAACAAAGTTTGTGGTTTAACGGTCTTAAAACGTTTATAAAACTGTAAAAAATAAAGCTGATTACTTTGTGGATTTTGTCTATTGCGTGTTATTTTTAGAACGTTTTCCCCGCGATAAACAAGGGACCACTGTATTTGAACAACTGTTCTAATAAGACATCACATCATTTTTAACCTGACGGCGCCACCTACTGATATCTAAACAACATGAAACTACTTCATGAAGCTTCATCAACCCATCACTAGTGTTCACTCTTATACCAGACAAATTGTCAATGTCAATACTAAAAAAAAATATCCACTAAATTTCCTTTCCTTAAAAATCAGTTGTTTTATAAGGGACAACCTTTTCCTCCAAGAAAAAAAGGCAATCAGACTAGCATTAAGGGAAGTTTGGTAAATACACATTTTGGTGTGGCTCACAAACAAATCCTTAAAGGATCTTTAACAGTCCAGCCACGATGACAGATGACATCAAATGATTCAATAAAAATATATATTTCAAATTTCAACTATACAGTAGAGTAGTGTTGATACACACAGAATTGTTTTAATTTTTTAAATTGTATTATTATTATGTTTATGATTCACTTTCACATGCAATTATTTTGTTATGACTTTTATATTATTATTTAAACGGACGATTGTAGTAGAAATATCATATTGCCAGATGAAAGAAAATAAGTGTCTTTGTGACTCAACAAAGCAGATGTGTGTGGACAATTAAGGCGAACAGACGGGTGAAAACCTCTACCTGATACAGTGATGAGCACATTTAGTCCTTCCAAAACATCCATCTGCTGAAACCTCCGTCTGCTAATGAGAGGGTAAACCTTTCCCTGCCCACTGCGGTCCAGCAGCCACAGTCCATTCTCTGTCCCCACCAGCAGATTGACACCTGCAGACAACGTTATGTTACACATTAACCACTATTCTAATAAAAAGTAATGCCAATATTTAATTACTAACCCCAGAGTCCAGCACAGAGGATCTCTGCGTTAAATTTCTTCTTATATTTACGGATTTCTGGAGTGTCACTCTGAGGTCGGATGTTAGTCGGATTTACATTGACCACTGAGCCTTTCCTGTGATTCTCCCGTTTCACTGGCTCATCCTTGTCACCTGCTTAATACACACAATATAATAAGAATCGTTTTCTGTATTGACATGCAGTTTGTTGTCGTGTATGTGTGACTGGAGGGACTTACATGGACTCTGTGGTGGTGAAGAGATTGGGATCAACCGTGGATCTATGAAGGACAAAAACGAGGAGGAAGAAGAAGTGTTTTTGGTCCCAGGACTGGTGATCGCCTAATGTAAAGATACAACAAGAAACATAATTGGTATCAGTACATCATCTATTAGATGTATTTTGCCTGTACTACAGGATTTAGATTATTTCAACACTTTTGGAAAAAATCATTCAAATATACCAACACCTCCCTCTAGTGGTTAGTAGAGGGTAGTTGGAATTGAAACAAGGGCAATAATAAAGTAATATTGTATATTGATAGTAAGGAAACAGAAGTTAACAATGCATGAACACACACCTGTAGCTCTTGGTGAGTAGGGGATCGTGGTGCTGTGGGAGACTGTGAGTAACTGAACTCTCTGGCTTTCTGCTGGTGTCCAAAGATGTTTTGAGTGGAGCTGGAAGAGCAGCTTTTCTGTAGCAGGTCTGGTAGAAGGTAGGTTTCATCCGATCCCAAATGTGAAATCTAAACGAGAAATAACACTACCTCTTAAGAATTGTATTTGTTTTTAAGTAATTATAATAATTAAAAGAAAAAATATATATATATATATATTGTGTTCAATACAAAAATAGTAAATGGGGCTCCGTTTCTTAACCTCTTTCTTATCTGGCCCATATTACCATTGACATCCAAACCAAATATTCAAACTTTAGTCTTCACAGAATAAAATAAATTACATTAAATTCGATTTTGAAAAAAATCCTTATTGTTTTTTCAAATTTTCAGCGACAAATTGGTATAAGCAACACATTAACTGCTTTACATTAGAGACAGTGTTTTCACGCGAGAGGTCATTTTTAAAATGACCAGGAAGATAAATCTAGAAACTGAAAAAACAAGACACATTAATCTCGTTTAGAAAACAAATGCACATGTTGTATCTGGCGTACGGCGCAACAGGGATTTAATCACGTTGCAATTACACTTTTCTGACATGTGGGGTCTCTAGAATTTTTTTTATACCTTAACAGAAGAAAGCCTTGTGGAAAAACGTATTTAACCTCTTAACTAATTTTTAATGGCCTTATTAGATCAGTAAAACCTGTTTTTATTATTGATGCTCCTATGAATCCTGTTGCCAAAAAAACGACTATAAATTGAACTTGCAAAAAGTATTGTATGTTGTATGTTCTTGCAACAAGCAAGCACACAAGCTGATCTATGACTTACAAGTAAGCAAAGCAAACAGCATTAACTGTATCATGATACAGTTTCTTTATTTTGTATGACAAATCGATGGCAATCTTTGCTTTAAAATGTTTGGCTCAGATCTATGATGATACCTGGCATCTTTTTCAAACTGAAACCTTTCATGAGGTAAAATGTTACAGCATCAGCCGTCTCATGAGGCCTCATCAACCCATCTCTAGTATAAACATTTTCCTGATAACCTAGAAAAACATAAAAACAGACAGATGTAAATATTGTGTAGGTTGTCAGCACCTGGTTAAGGTTTCGATGAGGTTGAAGGACGATGCCATCTGGCATTTTTCGGGAGTATTGGGTCTTTGCATTGGATACACTGGACCTTCCACAAAAGAGACAAAAAACATTGCGTCCTCGAAGACTGACTTCAAACTTAAGAGAGAAAATTGTATTTGGAGGCTTTACCTGTTTCTTTCGTCGTCATCACTGCTGCACACCTCATCGCTTGAAGAGGAATATTCTGGAGCTCTGTTGAAGCGACTGACACCCTGAAAAATAGAATAAAGAAATGGTCAAAGTCACACCTGCTTTTTTCTTTTTTTCTTTTGCTACATATAGAATAATTAACACAAGGTATGGTCTGATGAAGCTTCATGAAGCAGTGTCATCATTTTCAGAGTGCATGGCGGTCTGTGCACTATTTTCCTTTGTTTTGAATAACTGTTCTAATGAAACATCAAATAATTTTTAAACTGACCACTGACCACCTACTGACCTCTAAACAACATGACACTGATTCATGAAGCTTCATCGCTATAATGACCACCAGTAGGTCCTGTCACTCATTAGTTCTGTGCCTGTCTGGCTATATTTTTCACTTAAAACCTTCAAAGTAAGAAAAACTAGATATGGACAGGTTTGATTTTATTTGTAGGGACCAGTAATTGCATGAGTTGCTGTTTATTTTTCTCATGGACCGATTTTGTTACAATGTCAGTTAACCTTTTCGAAATGATGAAATACAATCACAATGCAGATTTTTTAATCAAATTACGTGATAAAGGAAAACTTTGGTTGCCGAACCTGTGCGCGTCTGACATCGTTTTGTATCGCCCTCTGCTGCTGCTTGTAATGCTGTAAAAGTGGACTCTGTAACTTGAAGTAACCTGGAAAACACATGTAGGACATCATTAAATATTTAATTTATTGATCCATTAATTCACTTATTTACTACCGCATTTTTCCTTTATCAGATTTTAAAACAGCTGGATAAATAAACATGTGACCTGACCTGGGTGGTTACTGCCAACAGGTGTTCCTCCATGTGAAATGGATCTTTCACTTCTATATGCAACAGGTGCAGGATTGCCACTAAAAACACCCACAGAAGACACAGAGGATATAAGGTTCATAGACAAAAAATAAAATACAAATACCAAACAGCTGTCCTAAAACCAATTTTGTATCTGTTCTGTGTACAATTAAAATACAATTAAAATTTGTAGTTAATTTTGATGAAAAAAACATGTCAAACAGTATTATAACACAGATATTCATTTTTCTTGACAGTATACAATAAAATAATAATATAATAAAAATAAAGAGTGAGGCCTAGGTTTTGCTGCGGTCAGTCTAATTATCTGAAAATGAACAATTATGACAGCATTAGTACTACACTACTACTACTATAAAAAGAGAATGAAACTGAAAATGAATACGAACTTAGCTGAACCTAAACATTGAATGGATCCACACCTTTGGAAACAACTTGGTACACATTTCTAACTGCAGTTGCATTATTGCTAGTTGCAACACTTTGTAACACCAAGTAGGAAATAAACATAATAAAACATATTAAGTACAACATAAAAGGATAGTTGTGATAACCATGAGGTAATAACAAATTATAGAAACACACCAAATCATTGGACACCAAATATTAAGCTGAATCTTTGACAAAGAAATTCATACATAATGCAACATGCACTCAGAAGTAGAGCTCAAAAGAGCCCTGTGAAGCCTTCAGCCAGTTAAAGTTTTATGTTATTTTATATTAGGTTTAACACAACTCTCTGGTGCTGTGGGGCAGTTTTGAGTGAGAGCTTTAATCAAATGTATTCACAAACAACAATTGTCTTCCATGAGGCAATGAACGTTAAAATGTCACAGGATTTATTTCTCTGTTTACAAGTCTTCCCAACACACCACTTTTAATACTGCTTTTATTCAAACTATATGTACAGTGGATACAAACCATGAATTGAAGCTTTTATTTTTAAGTAGAACACTAGGGATAATAACTAGTCTGTTATTTACAACATTATCTGATACACTGTAGGCCATCATCATCATTTGATCTTTGCATGGATCAATGATTCTGATCTTAGATCTAATGAAGAGATCATGTTTACCTTGAGGCCACCCGCTTGTGTCCCTTTATTGGCTCGCGACTATGGAACTTGGAGGTTGTGCGTTCAGGAACCTGAAAAAAACAAAAACAAATTATAATAGTCTAAAGTAATAGTAAGTAATAGTAACACGCTTCCTGTACACTTGTCAGTAATGAGAACCCAAGTTAAACCCAGTTGATGTTACATTTCTAATATTAAGTCCACAAAATATATTTTTATTTCCATCAACAATTTCATGGAAGGTTTTTAAAATACACCTCAATTCAGGACAAATCAATTCATGGTCTCTGACTGGACAGAGCCAGACAAGAGCCCAGCTTTAAAAAAGTACATGACATAATGAACCCACATTTAACCTGATATGTCATGTCAATTCATATCTTATCAGAGGAAGACACACCCAACACAGGCCTTTTAGCCCACATCCTGTACGTGGCCCATCTGATGACAGCTGTGAAGAAACTTTCATTTTAGCAGGCCCTTTAAATCAGTTGTTTTTAATGTTTCACTGATGCTGTCTTTATTCTCCATGTTGAACTGCACCAGGCTGACGCACCAGGAAACTTGTTATACTTTGGTAACTTTAAACCAAAACAGTGATGACGTTTCAAAACAATATAACACACAAATTATGAGGTTACTCATGTGAACAGAAGTACCTTGGGCGGCTCTTCAGAGTCCCAGAAGACATCGTCAGGACTGGGTGTAAAAGGGGTAAGCAGAGAGAAGGCCATGTCAGACATGGAGCTGCTGTGAGGAGCGTTACGGCTGGAGTTCAGTTTCTAGATGAAAAAAAGTAAGTCAGTCGTGTTTACTCTTCGTATGAAACAATGACTTGCAACCCATGTCACTCGTTATAACCTGTTCAAAGTGCGCTCTTTGCATGGCGGGCGTACAGGGGCTGGAGCTGCTGCCTGACCCGAGCCTTGACTGCATCTTGTTAGGAAGACCATTAGCTAAAAGAACTCTTGCCAAGTTTGACTCCAGGAAGTCATTCTGTAATGTAAACGGTGAGAAGATTGTACATCAACAGCGCATAAATAAGCACAGCAATATCAGATATAAATGACATATGGAGATAAGGAACTATATGAGATTCCACTGTCCAGGTTTGTTTATTATTAAATCAATACTCGCTTTATTGGTTTGAACATTTGCAAAACGTAAAAGTAAATACAAGTGACCAAAAATAATTATTGTAATACAGAACATGCATCCTACTATAAACATATTTTTGATGAGGAAATAAAACATTTCCTATTTAAAGAAAATGTAAGTAAACCAAGTTGAAAAACCAAAATGTATTTGGTTTAGGTTATGCTGTCGACTGACACAAACAGTAAGCAGAGATAAGGGTTTTACCGCTGAGCTCTGGCATTTGGCAGGGTAGCTAGCTAGGGAAGCAGCAACAGGAGCAGTAGCAGAAGCAGCAGCAGGACCGTTGATGGTCTCATTGTTTACTGGGAACTTCTGAGGAGCTGCCGCGACCTTTCCCCCCTGTCTCTGCCTCTCACGGTCCTTCTCCTTTTCCCGGTGCCTGTGGTCGTGCTGCAGGGACAGAAGCTGGGTCTGGTCTTTGGGAAGGGTGCGGTGGGATCTCCTGGTTGCAGAGGGTTGTTGGCCAGCGGGCTGGGTTTTATCTGGCTGCAGAACCTGAGGCTGTGGGGGTCTGGATTTATGCTGAAGCTGCTGGATTGGTGGCACAGATCTCTATGTAGCAAACAGGACAAGCACATACAAACACTGACACACTGCACATAAAAAACATTTAAATGTGGACAAGTTTGAACTTCTGCACCAAGTCATTGCAGTTTAAGTGCACTAAGGTCTTAAATCACTATAACATGATGCTTAATTAACTGTCTCCAAACTTCTCCACATGAGCTTCTAACATATACTTGTTTTTAACTGTTTATCAAGGCAGCACAGATACCTCATTCAACTGATGTTGTTTACAACACTGATAGGCTTCACATTCCTCAGTGTAATGTGACCAGTGTGATACAATTATCCTCATTATCTGTGACCATAGTTTACTATCTTATTGATCCTTCAGGAAAACATAAAGTAGACGCTAAGCGAGCTGCCATAATTATATAGCATCGTATGAATAGACTCTTTAACAATTGCTGGCATGATTTAATGTTTCCTGTGGGCTGATGGAAATAGCTTTACTGGGAATCTGAGGAAGTATTTACGACCATGAAAGAGGCCCATATCTAAGTCAAATTTAACTTTTTATTTTTACTTAAGTCAACTGTTAAATGAAATTATCTATAACTAATTTAAATGTCTGTGACCTGTGCTGGCAGAAACTTAACAATGTTAGACAAATAATGCAAACTATTTGTAATTTAATTAAAATGAGTTGCTTTAAAAAAAAAAAGGAATTCGGTAACTATTTAAATATTTTGAGGACCATTTCTCAAATCCTTAATTCAAAAGTTTATTTTTGGAGTGTCGATGAAGACAGAATAAAGTTGATCAAGACGATTATGAAAATATTTAGAAAATATCTTGTTTGGCGACTTCTGTAAACATGTGACTAAATATAATCCTTTCACTCATTTTTGATCATGCAAAATTGAATGCGATTAAAATACATAAAAGTAATAGCTGTTTAATTGTAGATATAAAAAAACGAAACCTCAGTGTTCACTTGTACACATGAAAAGAAGCTAGTTAAATGAAAGATAAGCGGTAACTTTGAGACATGCAACTACCTTTGTCAAGCTAATTTGTTCATTGCTGCTAAACAATAAGTAAATAATCGACCATGTACCCTCAAATCATCAAACCCTGAGCAGTAAAGCAATTATTTTATAAATGACAAACGATTAAAACTCAATGACTTGTCAGAGAGATGTATTAAAGAGCTGAAAACGATCAATTAAGTTAATCAAAAAATGTCCAGGGAAATCTAAGAAGATGGCTTCGACTTATACGATCACTTCTGAATTAACTTCTACATCCCACCTTCCTTAACACAAAACTTCTCATGACCAGCGATGCGATGGATTGATTCATTAGACCTGATTTTTCAATTCCCCTGCCCTGGAATCTATTATCATATTTAAAGCCCGTCGATGAAGAACAAAATCTGAAATATTTTGACTTGTTGGTGTTAGTATATCAGCTCCTTTTTTTGTAAATGTTATGTTCCGAGAGACAACACTAACAATTGACAATCAGTGCCCCTTACCTGTCTGTTGTCACTCCTCCTGCTTTTGTCATCCAGTATCACTCTCTTGCCAGGGAGATCTGACTCATCCATTAGCATTACATCTTGAAGCTCTGCCCATTGGAAGGCACATTCAGAGAATTGCCCCCTTTTTTGCTGGAGTACAAGTTATTAGGGTCAAACATGATTTCCATTCTTGATACATGACACATTCAGATTCAGTTATGCATCAAATCTCCGCAGGCAGATCTGTGCACAGTGAAGGAACACCAACACTTACATCCTCCAACTTTTGCCGAAGCTCATGTTGCTGTTGGATTCTCTTCTGTCTCTCTGCCAGTAACTGCTGCTTGTATCGCTCCTGCTCTTCCATCTGCTGCTGATGCTGCTGTATCTGCCAACACCATAAAAACTTTTACTCCTATTTCTGAAATAGATTTAACCTTTATTTATGAACGAAAGCTGTTATATTATCTCTGTTTAGTAATATATCTAAAACATAATGATTGTAATGTCCTATTTATCCTGAACTACTACATGTTATTGGATTAAAGAAACTTTGGGTGTGGCTGAAGTTATTTTTTTCCCAACTGTAAAATATTGTTAAGAACAGTGAAATAAGCGTAAATCTGAGCGATTTCTCACTATGTATGAATTAAAGATGATGAAACAAGCGTGATGTAGATCTGGGGGATTTGCAGCTGTACTGCTATGAACACTAAATAAATAAGAATACTAATGAGAATCTAACTTACTAAATATGATTAGAAAACTTTTCTTTTTTTGTTTTGCAGCCCTCCTCAAATAAAAGTTAGCTGTCGTTTTGTGTAAAGGTAAAGGTAAAACTTTATTGATCAAAACACTCAATGAAGTTAATCTTGAGACGTATTAATTATGATATAAAATCAAAGTGAAGAGTCAGATATCCGTTACATTTCCTACAGCTGTCCTCCATCACATCTAATACAGAATATAATAGCAAATCACATTTTTTTATTTAACAGGCATCCAAATAGCAAAAAATAATATATATTTCTTTGTTTATGTCGTCACTACTTGACATTGTTTTACTTGATTTAAACAAACTAACTAACAAAAAACTGCCTCACAAGGCAGTTCAACCTCTTTTTCTTATACAAATAGTTATGTGAGGTAGATCTGCCTCGGGATGGTATTGAGTACTAGTATAGGGTACTTATATGCCAAACCAGTACTTAAGACGGTGTCAGCACTGGAAGAATCAATTCTGAATGTGCAAAACAACATAGATTAAAGTGGTTTTGCTAAAATTTTGAATAAAAGAAAATAACTTTGGATGAGTTTACCTAGTGATGCACTTTATCCAAGTTGCGTTCTGTCAATGTGATTTTGGGACTTAATTGTGTGTGTGCATGATACAGCGTGCATGAAGGCTCGATTCCAATTCTCAGTTTGAGCACTACCACTACGTTTGCGCGTGCACGCGAGGTGTAGTGGATTCCCAATTCTACTTTCGGCGTAGTGATAGTGTTCAAGGTAGTGCCAGGTCTCCCTACTAGAGGTAGTGATGTCGGAGGCACACTTCGAAACCGAGTGTTGACGGAGACGAAACAATGGCGAGCAACACAGTACATAAATGTGAGTATTCTTGCTTTAAAACTAGTGTTTCTTCATAAAATTCATGTGAAACTGATCCTTATGAGTTGTGTGATACTAACGTTAGCAATTGTTTGTTCATAAACTCTTGAGTATGCACTATTTCGACGATATTTCATGCTAATAAACTTTTAAGTTGTTAACTTTTAACAGTGAAGACGTTAGTTGTTTGTGTATTTCATGTGAAAAGTATTATTTATTGCATATAAAAAACAATGTTTAATTCGACGCTAATTAAGCATTGTTTTCAACGACATTTCATGTTAAAAAACGTTTAAGAGTAACAGGCTGAGTGAGGGTGTGCAAGGGCTGGTATTATGACAAGTTCCTAAATAATTTTAATTAATTGATAAGGTTCTTAATCAATTTATTTTGATTCAAATCACGTCATTGGAATCATTTGTTTTTAGTCTGGTTACTAATATTTATGTCAGAACTGTTGCTATCATGTTACAAAGTATCAACATCCATCCCTAGATGGATGCAACAACCTTAAGCAACAAAATAACAAAACTTCTATTCAGTCCAGATTGCCCTCACCAACAGTAACATTATTATTGGCACTGCATCCTACACTACTTATGTACCTGAGTCCTTTGCTCTGCTTCTCTCTGGGCTCCCATCTTGACACCTTCACGGTCCTTCGTTTGTAATCGTAGAAACTCTCTTCGTAAAGTCCACTCGCCAGGAACGTCCATGATGGAGCTGAGGGGCATAACAAGTAAGAAGTTTTTCACAGATTATTTGTTGTCCTTGTCAATAAATACTTTATTTTCTGCAGATTAGGGTGAGGTTGATGAAAACCTTGGGCGGTTCACCAATCCACTGCAGCACAATGTAACTTCATACTGTATATATATATTTAGATACATGCAACTCATCATTGAAACTCACACTGAAAGGACAAAGTTGTGTTTAAAGAATGGACCAAAGCAACAACTTATTAAAGAAGAATTAAAGAAAATGATGCTAACGGCACACAATAACAACTTCAATCCTGGATCAGAGGCAATAGATAACCGACTTAATGTGAATTTGAAAGGACAACTGGACAATCTTTATTGAAATTGTTAATCTTGAAACGGAGAAGCAGAGATACAGACAAAACATTCTATTATTTTGGTTGCTGTGACTATTTTAGTTTTATTGATTCCATAATTTGAAAATCCAGGACGGTGTTAATTGAATTTGAAAAGTTTAGCTTGTTACTTTTACCTTTAGCTTTTTAAGCTTGTTTCTGATTTTGGTTTGTATCTCTAAAGCGTTGTACCAGTTACCTTGGCTCTCCTTCCTCTTCAACAACATCATCGTCTTCCTCACTGCCACTGTACTCGTACTCTGGACCATCTGAGAAAACCATAGACAGGAAAAAAAACATTAAGTCATTTAAATTATAGGATAGTTTAGATCAAGGACAACATTATTGCAACAGAAAATGGTCTCAAATGAGGACATGCGAGCCATTTCATGATTTGTTGCTGCCACTGCAGGCATGTCTATTAACCCAGCGATTCATTTCTTGTGCATCTTGTAAATGTGATACTGCTGTGATGGTTAGACCTGAGGTTTGGTCACATGTAGTGCTTCAAGTGGAATCCTTTGATGTGCAGTTCTGCTCACAGTGTTCAGGGTCTAACCAACCACTAAAGTATTAGACATTCCTGGTTCCTGGATGATCGCCTGGCAGCAGCATTTGTGTTTCTATCAAGCCACGAGAAAGTCTCATGTGGCCTGATTGGGGAACAAAATTCATATGTGGCACTAATGTAGCAATGCAATACTGATACTTTGCTGAGGGTAAAAGACTGGAACTGTCACACTTAAAAGTTTTTTTTAGTAAGTGCACTTTAATAGTAAAAAAAGAGTGGTTGCTACTTATTGTCAGGATTTCAACTGGTGCATTGATCCGTTATAAAGGACTGAGAACAAGAACAGTAAGGGACCATTGGCCAAAAAGCATAACCAGATAAAGTTGGAACTTGGTTCTAGCAGGTTTTATAACTGGTTTAGTTCATACATAGTGAATATCAGCTACTGTACTGTAAGGTCTACACTTTTGTGTGCTTTTTGATTTCTGTTTCAAGAGCTGCACTGGTTGTTTAAAGCCAGTTTAAACTAACAATGTAAATAACAATCCATGAATCCACAGATTCAGTCTTTGTAAAATAAAACACAGATTTATACATGTTGTTCTCTGGTTTTATCAGGTCTATTATTTATGTAAAACAACAAGAGAAGAATGGATACCTCATCACAAGAGTAAACAATAATACATATAACACATTTAAAAAAGGCTTTTTGTCAGTTTTGTCATTCTATTCGAACTAAATCAATGCAGTCCAACTTGCTATTTTAGCCAAACCAATTTCAGAATTTCAAAGGTTATCTTACTTCTATTGCCAAATTAAAGACATTGAGACCATGAAGACAATCTGAAATAATTTGTTCATGCTTTGACTCATTTTACTTATTAAATCCGTCTGTTTAAAAAAAAAGGTTTTTTTTAGGTTTAGTTGAGGTTTATCCTGTCATTTTTTTTCTCAGTGAATTTTTTTGTTGTTGTATGTATTTGAAGGCTTGCCGGTGGGTTAATGTGATGCTGGGAAAGTTTTCTTTTCATGAATGCATGACAGGACGGAAGGGTGTCACGCCCGCAGTGCCTGTGGCCAAATGTTTTGTGTCAATTTCTTTTAAATGGGAATATATAAAGTTATTTACGTCCGTAAATCAAAGAATTAACACTTTATCAATTTGTGTTAATCGTGACATTATTTCTGACATAGCTTTTTCGTTCTTATTCTCCTCGCTTTAGTTTAAGTAAAAAGTGTCATAGTCATTTGTGATTTTATAAGCCCACAGCAGATTACAACCAGATGTTTGTTCAGTTCTCTCCTTCCTTCTTCTTTCACTGTCTCATATTCCCCCTCCCTGTCTCAGACATTATGAAAGAAAAAAAATACTTTCAGACCATTAACATTTCTTACAGTTCATTGGACTGTTGTCATTTGTTCTTTTGCTGTTTTTACATAATAGTTAAAACGAGAAACTATTTATTCTTCAATAATAAGGCAGCCTTTAAACTTTCCCAAAACTCATAAGGATCAATGCCTTATGCATTAGTCCGAATATGTAGAATGAACTATATGAACCTGGCGGGTCAGCCATTAGTGTGGATTGATTTAGAAACTTTAATAGGATCTTTATCATTTTTTAAAATCCTTTTCTTCTGTTCACACCCATGAAGGTTAGTTATAGTGGCATGGGCTACTTAGTGTTGACCTTGTGGGCACAACCGTTTTATATTCTCTGAAAAATAACTTAGCCTTGAGATTGTCAATGTTTTGGCTGTCACATCCAAAGACTAGTCTTATCTCTCTCCATGCTCAGTCTCTAAAGGTTGAGATCACATTTATCTATGAACTGATTGCAAATACATCTAAATTGTTCTTCTAAATATGTTGACAGGGTGCAAAATACTATGTAGACGTCTTGGTTCCCCCCAAAAAAATATATATGACAGTTTGCCAATTCAGATGGAATATCAAGGATGCTGATATGTTTTCTCCTTAAATGTACATACTAAATCAATCTCATTATTCACAACTCTTCTCACCTTTCTCTCTCTTCTTTTTCGTCCTGTCTAGATGATCCTTGAGCATGATTCGGACTTGCCTCTCATTAACCAAATCCCGAATAAAAGCGTGCCTCAACAGGGCGTCAGTGGTTGGTCGGTACAGGTGGTTTTTGACTAAGCAGCTGTCGACGAAAGACAGGAAGCGCTTGGACCTGGGAGAAGAAGTAAATTATTATTTTTTATTTATAATAGTTCATTTCAATTTCATAAGAAAGTATTAAGATGTAAACATGGTTATTAATTAAAAGTGTAAGTTCTAAAAATGCAAAACTATGCAAAAATATTTGTATCTAGCTTGCCTTACATACAGTAATCAAGGTTGTCTGTGCACACAAGGACTATATAAATACACACCACTTCTTGGATTTCAGCTTGGGTGGAGGGTTCCGTGGAATCAAAAACAGCGCCCTCATGGGATGCATGTCACACAGAGCTTTAGACACATATAATAGGTTAAGTTAAAAAAATAAAACAATATGCGCATGTGTGTTTTTGTGACTTACGAGGGGCGCCTTCAGCCATTTCCAAGGCAGTGATGCCCAAAGACCAAAGGTCACTCTGAAATAAATGAGCAAGACATAAAACAATTATACAAGTTTGATAATGATAATATAATGTTTGTACTTTAAATAACTTGTAGGAAAACTAAGGAATTTAAAAAAAATCAGGTGGAGGAAATATTGTAAATTTGAAAGTAACCATAAACTTGCAATCATACAGTATATAGTGAAATAAGTTAAGTAAACACAAAATCATTTACTTGAGTAAAGAACAGATGTTATTTTTTTCTTAATAACGTTAAAAATACATTTTTATTCTTCTTTATTTTTTACCAGAATTCCACATGTATTTCTCTTATAGATGTTGCTGATTTATAGATTGTTGGACGATACAGAAAGTAGCAGTTCAAGGTCATTTAAAGTGCAGAAGACACTCCTGTTCACCGTTTATGACTCGCTGGGGACAGAATGTCTGGAACAGCAACGGTTGACAGAAACAGACTGAACAAACTAATGAAAAAAGGTTTCAAATCTGTCTGGAGATGTTAACTCAGTGTTTCAGGATGTTCTCAACTTGTTCCCCCTGGACTGGCTGAAGAACTTAAGTGCTTGTTGTTTTAATTAGATTGAGTTTTTTAAATGTACTTATGCAGAAAAAGACGCCCCGTGACTGCAATTAAGCATTTTAGTTAGTTTTGACGACACAATAAAGTTTTAGTTGAGATGGACTGTAATCTTTGTGTCATTTCTATGTCTTGGCAGAACACCAACACGTTTTGCCTTGAGTTGGAAGGTAATGAAATTGTATATAATTACCCTATAGTCATACGTGGCCTCAGTGTTCTCATCACATGCGATGACTTCGGGGGCCATCCAGTATGGGGTACCAATGAAGGTGTTTCTCCGGCCAACAGTCTTGTCCAGCTGCGCAGACACCCCAAAGTCAACTGCAAAATGTCATAAATTCACAGTGTAAACAACAGCAACTTCACAACGTTTTGAATTGTAGTTGTGTTTGCATTGTTTGAGAGCATGTGTGTGAGAATGACTGTGCGATTGTTCTGTGCTGCTGCCTCTAGCTATGTGCATGTGTCAGTGTGTCATACCCAGTTTGACTTCAGCATTTTCTGTGAGCAAAACATTCTGGCCCTTAATGTCTCTGTGGATCACATGGTGGGAGTGAAGATGGGAAAGACCCTGGAAAACACCACGCACAAACATGCACACAGACACAAGTCAGATGGTTTGATATAGAACAACTTACAAAAATGACAGTAGGCTTACACTAGGGAGTCCAACCGTTTGCACTGTGGCTTCTTCAAAGGGGGTTAAATAAACAGAGGAAGTGAGTTTCATTTCTGACAATGGGTTTTTTTCACTTGGTGTGCAGTGAAGCTGAAACAATATATGGCAGAGTTCCCTGGCCACACGCCAGAGACAAGTCTCCTGTGTATATTCCAAGTAGCTTTCTTTGGATGCTGGAGTAAGAAACGCGATGTAAAACTGTACAGATATTTTACATCTGTGTCAAAGATCTACAGGATATTTGTGAAAAACTCCACCTGTTAAGTACCAAGATGCATTGTCTGGAGCACTTGAATAGCTCTGTATAATGTAAACCTAATTATTTGTTTCATAAACATGTATTTAGAGATACTGACAGTTACCAAAGAAATTATGATCCTTCACTTATATGTATAAAGATATGTGTATTGGGTCAAATCTTTCTTCATTGTGAGTGTATGTGTCAGATAGATCTTTGGTATCATCTTCCAAAAGTTCCATATAACAAGGGATCTCAGATAGTTGAATGAAGAAGACCCCTTTCTTCGCCCATTAAGCACTTTGCGCTTAACTGAGATGTCAGTGTTGTTTGACAATGATCGCTCTCAACCAACACAATTAGGACCAGACTGTACACAACCATATCTGGCCTCGTAGTTATACATGAACACAAATGTTAAATAATTGGCAAATGCATTTGGAAAAGAGTAAAAAAACAAGCACACACACATATCATCTCACATTGGCAAAAAAAGATAAAAAAAGAGAGGGAAACAGACAAACTTTTCAACCACCCTTCCAAAATTGAACCCATACACATCTTCAGCCGTTTCACAATATACAATAAAATAAATACTAAAAAGGTCAAGACAACACAGAGACAACATAAAAGTCTCAGAAAATCAAGGGAAAAAAGTCATACATAACACAAATAGGTTTTGAAACTAGAATGATTGAAACAACTTCCTGGTACCACCCTTTCTGAGAGTGTACTGGATTAGTTTAGGTTTAACAACAAGATTTTACAAAACAGGTGAATGTACACTAAAAAATGGAACCGTATATTATCGTGTACAAGATTCTACAAACATCATTCTTGGTTTATAGATCATTAAGGGCAACAGCGCAGTTTCTCACAACCCTGACTACTAGAAGCTGCATCAGAGATGCAGGAAACTGGCAGAATCAGGGTCAGCTCTCACTACTAACTGCAGAAAGCCTTGTTTGTTTGACAGCAGCAATAATTCCTGTGGTTTCTTGTTTGGCTCAGTAATCTAAATGCATCGTCTGTTTCAAAAGAAAGCAGAATTCTATTAAGCGGCAAAAAACACAGTCTAAATAAAGACTTTCCTTGTGATATGCTGAAATGTGTCAATTGGTCCATGTAAAAGAGTTGATACAATACAGTACAAAGAAATTCAATAAGTTGTTTCAAACTGTGCTTAAATAAGAAAGGGTGATTTAAACTGCACATTTACAGTGTGTAGATAAATAATTGTAATGATAATTTTTCTTTGAAAAAACAAAACACAAGAATATAAAAAGGTTTCTCCACACCGGGTAGTGAAGTTCAGACAGTATCATTGGTAATACAAGCCTCATAAAAGAAAGTGTATTGTTGTTTTCTTGAAATTTTGACCTTTTATCAATTAAAGCTGAATTATTTAAATATAATTAAAAGGAAACCGATGTTTTGATTTAAGTGTATTTTAAATAGATCTTGCACTTCTATCATGTCATCAGTATGTGTCCGTTTGTACAAAACTGTCTTTTCATTGAAATATTTACATCACAAAATGTGCTTAAGACCCGCCCACTGAAAACACGTTCTTTTTCTGGTGATTAAATCTAGTATATTTGCTGTGATTGGTCAAACGTCAAGGTTTGTCACAATGCGTCATCAATCCGGGAAGTCTCCAAGGGACTAGTTGTATAAACAAAATGGGGCGTTAATACAGTTGGCTGTCTCATTCCTTTCTATTTCTACTTGGTGCAGCTTTAATAGACTGTCGACAATGGACTCACCCTTAGAACTTCCCGGCAGATGTAAGAGATCCAGTCCTCTTTCAGGCAGTTCCCCTTGGTTTTCTTAACAAGGTCTGTCACAGAGCCTGCTCCACAGTACTCCATCACCAACTGCAAGGAACCAAGTCATAACTCTCTATTAAGATCACTAATAGAAAGCTGATATTCAATGTGCGTGGTCAAATGCAACAAACCCAGAGCTGGTGGTCCCGTCCAGCAAGACCTTTCTTGATAAAAGCTCCATAATAAGTAGCGATGTTCCTGTGGTGGGAATAGTTCTTGAGCATGTTGATCTCCAGTTTGATCTCTTCTTCTTCCTCCTAAATTCAATAAAAAGGTAGAACACCGTTAGCCATTAACCTACAGTATATAATAACACAACAAAAACAAACCAATTTTCATGTCTCAATAATAAAATCCCACAAAACATAGACAAAAATACAATGAAAAAAGTTACTTCAATACTCTCATTATAACTTTTTTGTATCAGAGTTGCATACTATTTAAAATGCACAAAACAGTGTATGAGAAATAATGCCCTGATGATAATCCAGTTCTCTAGAAGATAATTAATATTTATCAGAAATTGTAAAACCTTGATTCAAGGCAGATTACTGTAGTAGTTCAGTACTTTAATTATTAAACTATTTGTACATCTAAAGTTAGGTTAAAAGTAGGTTGAATAGAAACATTTGTGGAAATATTTTAAGCATTTGAATAACTAATAAGTCTGTGCCTGAGAAGCAGAAATTCTTTATTATGTTTAGTAATGAAGGAGTTTTTGTTCTGAACTCCTGGGTCACATTATTATATACTTCACATACTGTTTTGTCTGGTTGGACACTGTGGAGGACAGGAAATATGTTGGAGGAAACTGAAAGCAATGTTACCTCTGTGACATCCATGACTTTGATAGCAGCCATCTGTCCGGTCTTGACATGACAACCCTTGGGGCAAAAAAATAAACATATGAGTCTGACATTTCTTTAAATATAAAATATGGATAATTATCAATCAATAATAAGACATAAAATAACACATTTTAGTTTCATTAACATGTTTTTATCACAAGAACCTGGAAGTGAAGTGAATTTCATATACCCTGTGTGTGTGCATGTGGGTGTGTGTGAGAGATTGTGTATTTAATTAGATTTTGGTTTTGGTAGTAGGATTAAATATGCATCAACTAAAGAAACACGAGAAAAGAAAAGCAGAATCTGATCAATATGAGAGTGAGGTAAGTTAAGTGAAGTTCTAAATATACAACATTAACCTACATTTTACCACATGTTCATGGTCTATGTGTTCTGATCTATGTATCAATACTGTGTGAAATGGAAATCTCTCAAGCAACATTTATATATATTTCTATATGAAATTACAAAAATATAGAAATCGTCTTTAAAGTAAAAGTGGCAGTTATGAATGTTAAAAATAAACACAGGATTCTCAGAGAATAAAGGAAAAGCCTGCACGAATAAAAGTGTATTAAGATGTTTCTTGAAGGAGTCAGTAGATCCATCAAACACAGAGAGAGAGGAAGATCGTTCCAAGGCTTAGGAGGAACAGCCTGGAAGGATTTCTGTCCTCTGTTCCTGAACCGTGTGCGTGGAACCATCAGTAGATTCTGATCCGCAGACCTCAGAGCCCGAGCTGGGGTGTAAGACTAGATCAGATCATTGATGTAAGGAGGAGCCTGACCATGAATAGCTCTGAAAGTAAGAACCAGAATTTTAAAATGATTCTGAAAGAAACTGGAAGCCAGTAAAGAGTTTCAAGGATCGGGGAAATGCGAGTTCTTCTACTAGAGTGGGTCAGAACTCTCACTGCAGAGTTTTATATCAGAAATGAAAACAAACTGTAACAATAGTCCAGACGAGAAGACACAGACGCATGAATTATAAGCTCTAGATCATGTTGTGACAACCTTTTCCTAAGTTTAGAGATTTTTCTCAGTTGAAGGAAATATTTCATGGTCAGTTTTCAGCAGTGTTCAAAGTGAAGACTTTCTATAGGATTTATATTATATTTCTGACTATAAACTAAGGGATGCCAACAATAGTTCAGGTTTATAATACTTTATCTTAAACACTACTTTTTGATCACAAAGTCATACAAATATATCAAAACTTCTTGTGGTATATGCAAGCATAATTATAGTGTTTTACTATTTTTCACATACACGAAAATAAAAAAAGAAGAAAAATGAGGACTTGCTACACACTACAATCGGAATATTGAGAAGTATTGTCATTTTCTCACCTAATCATTTTTGGCAGAATGGACATTTAACAACTCAGACCTCAACTAAATTGGTGGACTTCCCATATTTCCATTGACTTCAGACTGCCATGCAAGTGTAAACACAACGGCTGTCCCAATGGGATACTGCTTTCCTCTTCACTCACCATTTTCTTTCCCTCTCCTATCTTCCTTCCTTCCTTTAAGTCATTCTCTCTGCCTTCGCCTCAGTCTTCCTTCCTGTGTCCTTTCCTGCCACAACAATCCTGACCCATTCCTGCTCCTGCACGCCATCTTTTACTTCAACTAATCATTCAACATGGTGTATACGTTTATTTTCCCATCACAAAACAAAAGAAATGTTTGCACTTGATCATTCAGACAATTCTGTTTTCCTCAGTGATTTTAGACAACAGGCCATAAAGAGAATTTTTAAAACCAAAAACAGACCCTGAAACATGACCTACATCTGGAAGTCGTTTGGTCAGCAGATTTGTTAGCACAAATAATGTATGAATAATTTGATCTACGTCATATGAAGAGGAAGTGAAACTAGAAAGACAAAAGGAAGTCTTAAGTGATTCACTCATAAGAATGGAACAACGCCAGCTGTTTCACCACAGACAGACCCGCTGTGTCCCAACAGAGACATAAGTGGTGAACAAAACTGTTGTCCGGTGCCAACTTTCTTTAAAAAAAAGAAAAGAAAATGTTTACATTTTGAACTCAATACATTATATATAAGTCATGACCTGAACATTTAGATACATTAAAATACACATCTTTTCTGAACAAAAAAACAAAACAGCCGCATCAGCAGTGACCATAATGTTAACGCTGTGTATAGAAGGGAAGTTCCTCAGCAAACTGGAAAACGCCCAGTGTGTGTGTCAAGAGGGTAAGACAGCAGAGCACAGTGAGTCATGATGATGCAGTGCTTAGTGTGTGTAATATAGAAATGACTGGAATCCAGTCGTTGAACTTGATGAACTTTTTGTCACATGATGATAAATGCATCAGCTTTATGTCCTAGCACATAGTTCCTGTTATTATGGCTTGCAAGCAATGAACAGTACCCTGTGTTTTTTTCACATCGACTTTGAAATTAAAAGTTGTTCTTTTTTTTTTACTTGCTCTCACAATATGTCACCATCATGATATTTTGCTCATCATAACCATCATGATACAGCAGTAGCGCGATGATCCATATATTGCAAGTCATTTCATTCACAACCTTTCGCAAAATCTGTGTCACTTTAGATATTCACAATGTTTGTTTTGCAATTCATCCATTCAACAGGACATACAAATCTTTGTCAATCAATTTCACATAAATGACAGCAAAGTAAAATCAAGTATATACCCCAGAGATTCCACAGAGGGGGACTTCTTGTCTCAAAAAGTGTAAACGTCAAGTGCAAGTTTGGAAAAATAAGAAGTAGTAACTCACAGGAACTTAGTAGGTCAAGGGTCAGTCAGACTAATTTGGCATATTGTGCGATTTTCAAGTCAACAATAACTGGAAAACTTTTAAAAGCTAAGGATAATAGTAAACCATCTCACCCATTGTTAGTCATGCCTCTAACAAAGCCAGAGCGGATAAAATAAATTATGAGGATGTGTAATGTGATGTGAAACAGTAAAAAATCTAGAAAATGCAACCTGAAGCCTACTGTAATACTTGGAAAACCATGTTGTGGTGTCGATAAGTCAAAAATCTGATCTTGTGAACATTATTGATGATTATGATAAAGCGATATAATCATAAGCTATGGGACACCACTGTCACATCAGTAACTATATTTAGTTAAGAACAGGATTGATAATATCATGTAATAAAGATGTACAACAAAAAGATGATATTTGTGATAAATAAAGACGATAAATCTAATTACTTCATACAGAAGAGGCCTTCGCAATTCTACTAGCATTCATAGTTGTAGTCATGAATTATGCAAACATGTTTTGGTCTGTAATAAAAATGGTGTACCTGAAGTAACCGACTCAAGACAGCGTGAATACTATTTTCATTTGACAAAATATGTCACACTATTATCACTGTAAACATACATCAAATAAGCATTCTTTAGATATCTAACATTTCTGCATGATTCTATTTTTTACAAACAGACAACATCTTAAAAGTTTTGCTTATGCTCCTTTCACTTGGCAATTTGGTGATGAATACACTCATCTAACTTGTTCGATTAGTTCACATAGAGATCCAGAAGAGGTTTATTTCAGAGAACAGAATGTATTGCACATCATGGTAATCACTTTTATTTAGGTTGGATGGAATTTTGAAGTGGAGTAAATCAAACCTGAAACCTACAGAAGAGGTAAATAATAGCTTTGTCAGCATTTGACTTTTATGCCAATCTACGCTCCGGTTTCGTCAAAGACGTTGTTGTGGGCTTTCAGTCTGAGCTATTGTTCCTCCGGTCTTGTTTTGGCCCTGTTTCCCACTACAGAAGCAGAAATTTTGCTTGCAAGTAATGCAGTCAGACATAAACAGAAAACTTGATTGAAGTTCAGACTGTTAAACAACCAACCTCCAAAATGCCATTTCCCCTCCAAACTTTGCATGTTACCATTTAAACAGGAAATGCCAGTGCTTGAAATAACAAACGTTTGTTCAGTTAACAAAGCAATGTTTCCTAAATATATTAATAAACTTTTCTCATGACCAGAAAAATGTTCATTACTAAAAGTTCTAACACTATTAAACCCTGTAAAAAAGCTGTGGAAGTGGGTGACATTAGTGAAGTTGATTTTTATTATTTATTATTGAAGTTACAAAATGTTGACTTTATCTATGTCATAAGCATAGTATGTATGTCAGGTGATCATTTATTTATGTCATGTGATTATTTATGTGATCATGAAGTATATCATGAGAATATGTATTATGTCATAGGAAAATTATGCATGTCATGAGCATGTCATTGACAGTATGTCAAGTTATCATTATGCCGTGTGAGCAGTTAGTTATGTTGATTCTATTCTTGCTATTGACAATTTGATGGTTCAAATTATTTTAGGTAGAAGTGAAACTCTTTTAGGCGACTCTTCCGTCTTCACAGCAGACACCCACCAAACTCTTGGTGTCTCACACTGTAAACACTTTTTTTCTAATCATGACGAACCCGGATGAATTGTTAACTCATCCATGGGCTAAGATTTACAAATGCCACCTAACTTAAGTCACAGCTTTAGCATGAGCCGTCGCCATCCTCCCAATTGCAACGATGGCAGACCAATTCTCACGACAACAGTTTTCAGTTAGTTTTGTGAGTGTTTCTTTACCCACATCATGTTTATTCGCTGCAGAACTTAAACTCTTCTGTATACTTAACATATAGTAGCACTTAAATGTTTGTGTGGCAACCACATGTGAACCTGAGTTTCACAGCTGCACATATCTAAAAAAAAAGGCACAACACCTCCCATAACCACAACCCTCCTCTCTCACGACACACATTTAGAGATTGCACAATGAGGAAGTAAGACGACTGAGGAGATTTAAATGATGCTTGCCTCACAGAACCATGTGTGGGAATTTTTGCTTTACTGTTATACTCAATGTCAAAGTCAGCAGGGATTGCTCACCGCCCTCTCTTCGGTGTGTAACAAGTGCTGTAACAAGCACTGTTTGCGAAATCCAAGCTACATTCAGACTTAGTTAATCCAGATGTCATGTTGAATAAATTGTAGGCAGAAATTTATTTTGTGATGTTGATATCTGCCCACACATTATTTTGGGATATTGTATGCGTGTGTGTATATCAGAACCAATGTTTATTGCCAACATTGATGTTTGGTGATCTCAGAACTTCATGCTCTCTAATAACTAAACATACCACCATTTTTTGGCAATCTCTAAACTTTGAACAAACAAATTATTATTCAACAATGTTTCTATTGCAAATAACCTTTTGTTACTTTTGTGAATAGATGGTTAGATATGCTGGTCGGGCACTTATTTCATTGACATTCCAAATATCTTCTTTTTAATCTTCAGTCAAGACTGGAGAGACATTTAAACAAAACCCTTTGCTTTATCTTTATGTCACAAAAACAGGTTTTCTAACTTTCCTTATCTGCTTTGAAAAAAGTCAAATCAAAGACTAAATCTTTACCATAACCACACTCACTCTTCTGTGATGGGTCAAACATTAAGGTTTTTCACTATACGCCATCAATCCCGGAAGTCTCCAAAACAAAGGGACTCATTTTATAAATAAAGCGGGGCGTGACTACAGCTGTGTGCAAGATGAGAGAAGCTTTTATTATTTCATAATGGACTTCGCTCTTGTAACCTCTCGTTTGCTAAGATTTCAAACGTTCAACGATGATTTACAATGCAATACTAATTAAGAACTTTCAAAACTGTATGAAAGAAATGGAAACATCAAATGTAGCTCTTGTTAAACTGTGACACACAAACTCACCTTATACACCTGTCCATAGGTTCCATTTCCCACCACTTCCACCAACTCAAAGATTCCTGCTGGATCCTGTTTCAGGATTAAATAAAAACAGAGTTGTACCGTTTATAGGGAAAAAAAACAATAAACTATTTAAAAAAAGTTTTCAACAGAAAAAATATTCTATAAAGAGCAACAGTTCATTGCATAAAAACAATAGGGTTATCACAAATGTATCAGTGGGGCAACAGGTGTGTCAGGTTAGATCAAGAAAGGTCCTCAGATAGTGTATAAGTTTTTATGCATCCAGATTGTTAGTTATTTTCAATAAATATGCATGATTAAATGTTATTAGAAATAATTAAATAAAATATTTTCCATAGTACCATTGAAGCAAATTCATATGTTTTTTTTTTTAATCTTTAATTCCTACTTCAATTTCATTTTAAACAAATTCCCAAAGAATATTTAAAATACCTAAATACGATACACATTAAAACCAATAAAATTAGGTGTTCAATAAAAATGATCGTTCCGGAAACTATTTAAAACACATTTAAGGGTTCAATCACATTAAGCAACACAACAAACTATGGTCAAAATGTCGCTTTTTTTTAATACTTTTCAATAGTCTGACCCAAAATGCTTTTATTTGTTGTTGCATCCCTGCAGTTAGCTAAACAGACATCCTGCTGGACACGACAAACACAGCAGAACAGTTAACGTTCTGTCTCTTTTTTTTGGTCAAAACACAATATATACTTTACGAAAACTGTAACTTAAAATAGCATTTTGAGTGTAAATCTGTGTAGTTGAAGAGGATCTGCCAGTAGGACTCAGAGTAGAGTTGGCAAAGAAAAACATTTACTTAAACGTCAACATTCACTTACTCGTAAAGCAGCGAGGTCAATGCTGTCCAAACTCTGTGTCGTGTATTCCCTCGACATGGCTGCCGTGAATGTTGTCACCAGTTACAAAGTTCAGACATTGAGTTCGTCTCCATGGAAGAAGAAAGTAACGGGTTTGTTTCCTCTCGACTTCATTCTGAAGTTAACGGCGTGTCAAGCCAGAGAGCGCGGTACAATACTTCCGTTTAGGAGCTTTCAAAATAATACACAGGCTGTTTCCCCCTGATTTCAAATTAAAGCGATTTTTTTAACGTATCCTTGGACACGTATTAGAACAGCACACGTACACATTGAAATATAGTGTTGGCGCTGGCGTGCGTGTGTGGATGTGTGTGCGCGCGTGCGTGTGTGTGTTTTGTGGTAAGCAAGAGTGAGCGTAACTAGTGTGTCACTAAAGAATACTTTCTCTGTTGTGTGACACAGTGGACCTGTTCACACCAGGGTCAGCTGCCTACACACACCGACGTGCACACATCCACACGAGCATCCACGCACACACACACACACACACACACAGAGTGAGCACGAGTTTGTTTTTGGAATTCCTTCTCAATATAAATAGCTACAATTATAAAGTACAATTCCCGGAATTCGAATAAAATGTGTTAATGGAAGGAAATCAATCGATTTGAAAAACGTTTTTCGTATATTATAAAAGTCTTTCTAATCCCTTTTAAACCTCATTCAACCGGGATTATTTAACAGTTGAAATAAAGAAAACTGATTTAATAACAAGAGTCAAAGTGCAAGATGTCTTCTTGTAAAAACACTAGTTGATCAAACCAATGAACTAAGAGCTCTGTTGCAGGAATAAAAAGAACAAGGGCCAGATTTTGGTTCTGATTTCCCAAAGATTTCCAAAAAAGAGAATTGATCACAAGCTATTTTTGGACTATTTTAATTGATCCTTGTAGTTCTGTTTTTTCTACCATTTCCTATATGTTGTCTGCAGGTAACAGTGGGCTTTGGTCTGGTCAGCTGGATATGACTTACGTTAACACACAGTGTGGCCTCTGTAAACAGTGCTGTTGGTTTTTTGATCCAATAATGCAAACACCCTTCAGAGTCCTCATCCCTTTGGGTACCTTAGAGTGGTTGCTTGAAAGGGCATCTTTGGGGGATTCCCTCAGCTGATTCATAATGGCAGGCCTCTTGGGCTTGAGTTTTGTCTGAGGCAAAAAAACAGAATGTAGGAGTTTTGTTAGGCTTTTGAAAATTATTTCCCACGGCTTCAAAGAGTTTCTCAATCTCCGAACGACGTCTCAGGAGAGGGAAGCAGTGTACTTTCACCACAGTGTCTAGTGGCAATTGCGTGCTGCTGACCTGATCTCGGGGGTGTTGTTGCTCGATAAAAGAAAAGGAATATTTGGAAAACCTCCTCAATCACTAATGTGCATTTCAAGGAGGGGGTCAGGGTCAGGGCACTCTGACGTGGGCTCCTCTATCTCTGGGCCAGAGATTGCGTTTTTCAAGGCGACTTATTTGTCAGGATGTCATGGCTGAGACGCTCTGGAACATAGCCTGAACAATGGGAGACGTACATCTGGATTGTAAGACCAGGAGCTCGGTCGGCATAGCTGCTAGTAATTCTGACTTGTTTCTAGTAAGGGTTAGATTTGCATGTGCTGAAATTTGTCTACGATTCTATTCATAACTTTTATGGTACAAATTCATAGGTTGTGTTGTGGGGTCCAGTTTGGTTTTTGTAGATGATTTGGTCTTGTTGGCTCCATCAGGCAATGACGTTAAGCTCTTGCTGGAGAGGTTTGTTAGTGTGAAGCAGCATGGATTGAAAATCAGCACCTGCCCCAGGTAAAGGAGATAAAAAAACTCTCAGTCTTACTCACTAGTGAGGGAAGAATGGAGCACAATATCGACTGGCGGATTGGGGCGGTTGTAGCAGTTGGAAAGCTGTACCTACCTGTAGTGGTAAGAGAGAGTGAAGCCGAGAGGCAAAGCTCTTGGTAAACTGGTTGATCTTTGTCCCTACCCTCGCCTATGGTCACGAGCGGTGGGGAGTGACCAAAGGAGTTTTGTCTGCAGAGTTGCAGGGCTGCGCAGGAGAGGCTAGGGGGTCTTGAAAGAGCTGTAGCTGGGGATAGGAAAGTATGGGCCTCCCTGTTGAAGCCGATGCTCCCTCGACCTGACCCCCAGATGAGCATAAAAAGACGACAAAATTCATGTTTTGTCTTGCACATCTAAAAGTCAGCTGGAGAAGCCTACAAAAAGTTTTTTTTTAATTCCTTCAAACAAGCAGTTTTACGACTACGACTTGCTTTTCAACTATTCTGAAAAATAGTTTATAGTATTAAAAGTTTACTTATAAAATCGAATTAACACAAACAAAAAAGCAACAAAATGAAATGAAATGTACAGTCACAATATAATAAAATACATCAATGACAACATTTACAAATATTTAAAAACCTAAATAATAAACAGCAAAGGGACACTTTTTCTTGTTCTCTAAAGTCTCAAATGAATGCTTTATCCACTGTGTTATCTCAGGGTCAAATGAATTTGTTTTATACCTTGTGTTGTCTCTGGCTCAAGATTGACCCTGAGACAACGGCTAAACACAATTTCCAGCAGCCATACATTTTCTATCTTATGTACACATAAAGTTAACCTATGTAGATTTAGAATCTCTATATATAAACTTGTTCATCACTTTAACTGTTGAAAAGTATTCTGATAATTGATATTATTATCAAAAATGGTTGGAAGTTTCAGTCCTACATGTCCTACAAGTCTTTTTTTTTCAACTTTATGTAACCCAAATCCACATTTCCGTGTTATTTTCAACTAAAATTATTTTTAATTGCATAATATGGCTACAGATAATGCTTTGACATCATTTTGGCTGTTTACATTTACTTGTCCTGGCAAATCATGATTTGATGATCATTTTTTTTATCCAGAATAATTGAATCCAATATTTACTCTTAATCGGTGTAGAATCTAATTGAAATAGTCTATTTGTAGTGTTCTGAAGAGCAACCGTTATAAGTAAAATGCATAAACGTCTCCTAAAATTCCTAAATTGCGACTCACGTTTTCATTTAATGGACACAAGAGGGCACTGTTGCTTTATCTTTCGGACTTTCTTAGCGGACACCTTAAGGTGGTATAAAACCTTATTTTTTCGACAAACCTTATCACATTTTAGAGTACACATACCGGACGCCCAAAACTATGAAGCTGTCGTGTTCAAGGGTATGACCAGGAGTGTCCTTCTTTGGGGGGTCCATTTTACCCAGGAAAAGCCATCTTCTTTTACCTAAACTGCTCAAATGAATTAAATCATCATCATAAATGTCGTCAATTAGATATTACAAATTATTATTTGTTTATCTTATCTGACATTTACTGTTAGGGTGTATCCTTCTGGGACGAAGAGCATAACAAATATAAATTCAATTCAAATTCAAAAAATAAATACCATTAAATCCTAATTAAAAAAAATACATTTTCAATTAATTTGAGTCACAAACTTCTTAACATTGAAAAACAAACGCTGTTTAGTACAACGTGAGTAACTACAGAAAAGACACAGCTGTACTAAGTATATATTTTAAATCTTGTAATTTATTTATTATTTAATCATATTTTAAATATTTATTTCTGCAATTGCAATGTCTTAATTTAAAATAAGGTAAGCACACAGTAATAGTCATAAGTCAAATGGTAAAACATTTTCAAAAATATTCTTGTGTTTTTATTCTGTGATTTGTTTTCGGTTTTAGGACTTTGTTACCTCAATTTCTATTATCGGTTTAAGCTTTCATTCATGTGTATCCTAATCAAGAACAAACTGTGTACTTGCCAACACATTCTTAAACATCAAGCTTCTGTGATGTTGGTGATTGTGAAGAATAAATAAACATTTGAATGAGATCTTACTCTGGAAAAAATATATCACTCACCTTAAAACATCCTCGTTGTATAGTATGTAACACATTTGGGAGGAAAAGTCATCATCATGTTGTCATTGTCTTCAAACCTACTCTTCTAGCATAACATATTTGAACAGACCAGCATTTAAAATGTTAATCCAATATTTGTTGATGAAACTTTATAGATGCATTCGTGTCTTTCTTCTTGGCTATCCTGGAATCAAGTCCAGATTTCAGTCTCCAGGTGTCACTGTTTATCCAATGTTTACAGAGACTTTAGAAGAATCCGCGCTGAAGGTTCTATAGCAGACAATCACAAATTATATTTTCTAAATAGAAAATTATTTTTGTAGGCATGTTTGTCTTCAAGAAAATATATCTTGAAATGCTGATACACCTGTCTCGCTTGATTGGAAGGACAAAAAAGGTCTGACTAAGGAAAATATGTCATTGTTTAATTGTCTTCTCTGATCACTGACCTGCCAGGCCAGCACCCCCTAAAGGTTGCAATATAATTCCTAAATGGTGATACACAGAATAAATTGAGAATTCATTTTCTATACGTGGGAACATTCCGCCAAGGTAGAACAGGAACTTCTGAACGTATTATTTATTTTATTCAGCTTTAAGTTTGCAATTTAGCCACCCTTAACCCAACTGTAAACGTTTTGGACTCTTTCACTTATGTTCAAGCTTGAAGCTGGGAAGAGGGACAGTCAGATGTTTTCAACGCCTAGATTTAAGCCACGCCACACCCCAATGATTGCTCCAGCGGGGCGGGATGCGGCACTGATTGAACAAGCTGTCCGGCGCTCTGCCGACAGCAGCACCTCATTTGCAGGAGGTTGCTTTTAATCTGCCCACACATATCTGTGGAGGAGTGTAAACATCCAATTAGGAAATCACAAACTGTGTAATATCAGTTCAATGGAGTTAATGTATCTTATTAACTGACGGGTGCCAGATGACAAGATGGCTTATGTATCTATCCCTGGTCAGATTGTTATGTCTAGTAAGAATCGCCTCCTTCTATGATAACCTGAGAAAGAAATATATATTTATAGACGTTCAACACGAACGGGCCAAGCAATGAACTTTCAACGATTGTGGAATTTTGGCTAATCAAACCTAAATCGACTGTAGATTTGTTGCCGCCGGCGGGTGTTGAAAGTCAGAAACCTTTAAGCAGCAACTATTTGCAGCGACTCGTTTGAATGCTCAAACAAATCTTGTGAGAAGTGCACCTTGTTTGGCTGCAGCTGTAACCTGGCATCTTGACCTCCTTTTTCGTCTCTCTGCTCTGATTCACTCCTGAGTTTTACATTCTCTGAAGCATCTGCTGTATCTCATTAATTTTGCTCTGTAACATTCTCACTCAGCGGAACAGCAGGACACTTAGGCCCACACTCATTTCACCCCCTGCCCTTCCACTTAGGCCTGTCAGTCTCGTTCCAGCATCCACAGTGAACGGCGAGTTGTTCCAACTGTTGACAGCATATATGTGCTTTTCATTTCATTCTCAGATAGCTAGCACAACAGTTATTCATTTTTTGGTATCTAAACATTAAAAATGAGCTAAAACATAGCAAATAGGCCAGCTACTGTCTACCATTAACCAAAGTTTAAACTTGTTTGACGCTAAATACTGAGTGTCTTTTGTTTTATCTTAAAATAACTCACATTTGAACATTCCTTTTCTTAACACAAACCTGGAAAATGTGGATCAGTAGAAACCTGTGTGGGGGAAAAATAAGTCATTTTTCTTCTAAATTCTAAGGGCAGATACATTAATGGTGTGTGCAGCAGTGATGGGCTGATGAAGCTTCACGAAGCAGTGTAATGTTGTTTAGAGGTCAGTAGGTGGCGCCATCAGTTTAAAAATGATGTGATGTTTCATTAGAACATTGTTCAAAACAAAGTAAAATAGTGCAAAGACCTCCATCCAGTGGACTCTGAAAATAATGACAAAGCATCATTACACCATCACTAGTGTGGATACTTAAATAAGAGCAAAGCGTTTCCTTAAGATACCACACCATGGTTATCACCTTACCATACTTTTGTGCCTGAGCAAATTCCTGAGTTTAATAGTCAGATGTGTATAAGGCCAGCCCCCCACAATAGTGGTCCCTCACCCTGTTCACCTTCTTCATGATTTTTTTTTTCCGTACTGTACTACATCATTTGGATATATTAGAATTCTGCATTTAGGACTTTATGTCTCAATATTACTGTATGAATCAGCTGTGTTTTGTCTACTGAATGGGTCTTTGTTCTGTTTTGATTGGCCAAGGGATCAAGGCACTTCGAAGCCTTCTCTCTATTTTGTATATTGATTGATCACTAATAAAAGGTTATAAGGTAATGTTGCTTTAAGGGAAGTATTTCAGCTCTTTTTTGTTTTTCATTTATAAAACATGCTGAAACAGGTTGGTAGTGTATGCAATAATGAACACACATCCTGACATTTTCTTTTTCCTGAAAATCTGTGGAAGCGTCATGTTCATGACAGTATTTTTAGCATGTTTTCTTTTTGCTCCAAACCAAGAAGCTCCGACTCTTTTCTCCTGTTGAAGGTTGTACACACAGTGTCCATTGTTCCTTCATAGTATAACAGGGAACATAAGAAACAGTCTACAAAACTTGTTGAATTTGCAACAGGCATTCACAACCAATACTTATGAATCAAGGCATGAAATGAAAACCATACCTGTATCATGAGTGTGTAGAACATTGGAAACACATGGGTGAGACAGCAGGAATCCCAAATATTAAAAACAACTCATATAGTCTTTATTTGTTTTCATTTAAATTATTTAACCAATATATCCAAAGAATAGTAAAATAGTCAAAAGACAACCACTATACTTTATATTGCCATAGAATGTAACAACTTAAAAATCATTTGTGCATTCACTCATTGGTTCTATTAAGACTATTTTTTGCAACAAAAAAGTCCAAGCTCTCTTTTGTTAAATATTGTATTGTTAAAGTTCACATATAAGACTGTAGTCTAGCTGAGATACCTCCAGATGACTCGTGTGACGCTGTTTGAGTGTTTTGTTAGAAACATCCATCTCTCCATCCATCCGTCTGTTCATTCGTCTAACTGTCCGTTCATCTGTCCCTCTGTCCCTCTGTCCAGCCAACCAGCTCACCGGGACTAATCCATGGATGGAACATATATCTCTATCTTTATTATTGTTAACATCTTATATAAGTCAAATCATTGTGTTTTCATTTGATGTTAAATGATGAAGGATTTAAGAATTGCCCATTAGAAGATTCTCACTAGCACACCCATTAATCCAAGATACATTTATTTTCATGATTTCAGATTATACAGTCCTTAACCCTTACATATCTCTTTCAGTTTACACTCACTTTTCAAAGTGATTTAATGAGTCTCACATTGAAAGCTGATATATTATATCAGTTTTTTATCCTAGATTTGACCTCAAAGCTGGGGCGTAAACTGTAAATTATATCATTTTATTTTTTATAATGACCCAAACTTTATGAATAAATCAAATGATAAAGTGCCCAGTTTGTATCTCAATATGTACACTCACTTAACTGTTCAGCCTATGTGAATCCCCCAACCCCAACTATTGTATATATTGGAAAATAACAGGTAAAACATCTACCTTCATAGAAGCATGATGTTTTCCATCTTAAAATATATCCATCCACCAATTAGTCCTCAATTCATCAATTATCCAACCAACCAACTATCTACACATCAGTCCATCCATCCATCCATCCATCCATCCATCCATCCATCCATCCATCCATCCATCCATCCATCCATCCATCCATCCATCCATCCATCCATCCATCCATCCATCCATCCATCCATCCATCCATCCATCCATCCATCCATCCATCCATCCATCCATCCATCCATCCATCCATCCATCCATCCATCCATCCATCCATCCATACATGATACTAAATAAAAAACAAAGAATTCTAAAGTTATGGAATCTGTACAGAGATTATACTAACAAACAAAACAAAACATAAAAAACAATCCTGATGAAAATACAGTCACCAAACTTCTAAAGGATACGACTCTTTGATTCAAACTGAAAAAAATAAATAATTGTAAAATATTTCTTTCCAAACATTTCATTTTCTATTTGCTCTGAAGTTAAATTCATAAGCATACGGAACACAAATATTAACATAGAACACTCGACCTTCGTGTAAAAGGCTGCAACAAAAGTGTCATTAAATCTTTTCTGAAAATCTGTTTGACTTTTTTTGTATTCCAACGGGAGGTCATGCTAAGAAAAAGGTCCTCAGAGCCTTAATCTCGATGGTAAATGTTGGGTAGTTGGCTGACTTGATTATGTACCAGCTGGTTTACAGGTTAACTGCATTAAAGGCAATGAGCAATTTTATTCTAGTATTTCCTCGTGTTTGTACTGTGTTGATTAAAGTCGAGCTGAAATAGAACTCCTGTCACATCCTCAGTCATCTCAGCATCCTTTCGTGAGGAAATATAAGTGAAAATGAGGAAGTAATTATCAAACGGCTGTGACTTTTACTGTAATACTAATATTTATATATCCCATTATAAAAATATTTTTCTTGTAAAACTAAAAATGCGCCATGCTCATGTCAACTAGAACTAAAACTATCATGACATGCGATCAATCTTTATTTAGCAGCCACACTGAGCTAAGATGCTTCTGTGATGAAGAGCACCTCAGTAGACTTTGTTTGCTGAGCTCTACCTTTCTCATTCTACAAGCGTTGGACAAACTAATCAGTGGAAATTTTGATTTTTCCAGGCATTTCTTGGAGAAAAACCTTTTGGTTGTAATCGGGTTCCACTTGTTCCAGAATAATTCCACCATCAATGATCAATGACTTCATTTTACAGCTCGACTTTAACAGCATCGCTCGTTGAAATCTTATATGGAGCAACATTCCAGTGGTCAAGAGCTCAACCTTTTCATAGTCATATAGTTAATGTTAAAAAGGCAAAGCTCTCACTTAAGTACACCTCAAACTTCTTATTCCCCAAAGTACAGAGCTGATTTGTGTTAGTAGTGTCCGGAGTACAGTGTGATCCTGGCCAATTAGCCATTTTCCACCCCTGCAGTTTAGTCTCACTGGAGTCAATAGCCAGTAGAAAATTTCATTAACTCTTTCCGATGCTTGTTGCAATCCGTCTGTTGGTCTTGCAAGGTTTGTCGTCCCGATAGATGAGAAATTTCCAGTTGGCCTTGAAACATGTTGCAGCCACTCCCTCCGTCCACTGTGTGACGTGGCCTCCTGGGAGTCTTTTAGCAGTTTTAGAGTCACAAATGGAGAATCCGATCCTTTGTCCCATTCATAAACAGCTCGGCATCACCATCAAGTTCAAAACACAAATCTCTCAATACAGTGTCACTCTGTCCTTCTACCAGATATCAGAGCTTAGTTCTCTGCTGGTGAGCGGTACAAATGTGCTGTTCAGATGATGATCTGGCTTCTTCCCAAGCGTACTGCTCTGCGAGACCTGAAAAACACAAAACAAGTATTTACCATCTCTGAATTACACAAATCTAGAGTTTTATACAGACAAACGGTTTTCCCAGAAACACAAGACAATGACGGTGCATGCTAATGCTTCAGATCGAATCCTGACATGACAGAACCGTTCACTACTCCCCAGTCGGTGAGAATGACATAGATAGTCAAGGATGATATGGAGAAAATAATTGAAGTCTATTTGTTTTAACCAAACAGACCTCTTCTTCCAAAGTCACCTGCTCTGAACCCCTAGAGAGAGAAGAGGGGTTTATTTCAACTCTTGTGGGTCCTACGATTCAACTCGAGACACAAACGCTTTCCTTCTTTTCCCCCTACCTGTCCGTTTAGAAGTGTCATGGGTATATTGCAGTAAACATGGCGTCCCCCATGGCCCAGGGTGGAGAACTGCATGGTGGAAGCCGGAGGGAGAGGCGGTGAAAGGGAGGGAGGCTGCGTTGGGAGGTGAAATTCGTAGCTACGGCAGAAATTTCTCATCTGGGCTGCAGTGGCCATGTGACCCCCTCCCAGTGGCAAAGTCATCTGGTTGTAGTCAGGAATCTCCGTTGCCAAGGCAACCTGTAGAGGAAGGAAAGTACAAACACTTTTACACTTTTTACATAGATGGTAGTAGTTATGATTAAATGAACTGTGGATGTAGACCAACAACATTGTCATGCAAAGTATTTAGTATTGTCTTTTAGTTAAAAGGGAAAAATATTAAAGTGTAACATTATTATTTTCCTCATTCTAACGTTTGATATAATGTAATGTTTAATTATTAATATTTATTGTGCCATCCCTTCACTTCATGTGGTGTACACCCACAAACCAGCTGCTGAAAGGGCTTCACGGTGGCTCTGGTCAAGGAGGAGGGACACGTGGCTTAGTGCACTACAAGTCGGGGCCTGATCACTCCCGACAAAACACATTACATCACCCATGTTGTGTCTTGGTTCCACCACAATCCAGTGTGGCATTTCCATTTACGTTTAGGAAAGGCTGGAAGAAGACATTGAACGTTTGCTGTCAACTGAAGAGACAGTGGACTGCCCGGAGAGACAGCAACTGCAGAGATGGATCTTGGTAACGACCAACGCTGTTCAACAATTGACTAGTGCAGTCTGCAAATGTGGCAAGGTCTGCAGATACACAACAGGTCTTAAAATACAGTACACCACACAAAGTCGGGACTTTCTAAGGAAGCTTGTAATGCAATGCACAGTATGCATGTACAGTGCAGCAGAATATCTAGGCCACATAACAAAGTTCCCAGATCCTCCAAGCACCACAAGGTGCACCCCAAAGCCCACCATCAGAGGTGTGCCATTTATTGTGGCCTGTTGCCAACAAATAGGCTCTGGAGAAACGTTTTGATGCAGCCAACAGGCTGGTCAAACAATGAGCTTGTTAATAATCAGCATAGCTTCAGACAGGTTTGGTGTCAAGACCTCTACTGAAGGATCTATTTCAAATCAACGTGAGGTCAAGGCTAAACTCAGGAAAGAGTTGAGGACAATAAGAAGCCAGCAGAGAAAGGCAAGCAAGAAGGGGAAGGCAGCCCTGAAAGAACTTAGAGCTGTGGAGAGGAAGAGGCTAATCATCCTTTGGCGTTCATTCTGAGTAGCGAAGGAAGATTGGCAAGGAGAGGGCACACAAACGCACTCCCTTAATTGAAAATCAATTCGGGTTCACAAATAAACTGCTAAGAGAGAAAAGCAGTAGCCAACACTCATTTCCTGAGGAGGGTATTAACTACTACATCAGCAACATACATACAACATAAAGCGAAGTCAGAGAGCTGGGTCACTCTGCAGCCCTCATATGCAGACCTGAACCTAGCACCCTCTTTAACATCAACTGGATTTGCAAGGAGGAGAATGCAAGTAACATTGAGCAGTTCAGGACAATCTCCCTCCATAGTGTCGAGTGTAAAAACCATCTTCAAGATTGTTTTCAATCGCCTGTTAGAATTTCTTCTCAAGAACACCTACATAAACACCTTGGTGCAGAAGGGAGGAGTCCCAGGGGTTTCAGGTTGTATTGAACACACAGGGCTGGTGATGCAGGTGGTCAGAGAGGCACAGAAAAGCAGAGGAAACTTGGCAGGGCTATAGCTGGACCTTGCCAATGCTTATGGATCAATAACACACAAACTGGTGGAATTGGCCCTTAGCAGATACCACGTCCCAGAGAAATCTTATCCTTGACTACTATATCAAGGTTAGTCTGAGGGTGTCCCCTAGGAGTTTAACATCGGAGTGGCATTGTCTTAAAAAGGGCATTATTATTTGCTGCACAATCTCTGTGTCTCTGTTTGCAATGGCCATGAACATGCTAGTAAAGTGAGTGGAAGTGGAACGCAGAGGTCAAATCTCCAGATCTGACAAATGACAACCAACGATTAGAGCCTTCATGGACAATCTCACTGTGCTCAACCTTTTGGCAAAAAGGCTTCAAGCCTGTAAAATCCAGGTCCTTAGTCTTACAGAAAGGAAAACCTTCTGACCATTTCCTCTTTAAAAGCCTGGACAAGCTCTTCAATGACAATCTGAAGGACACTGCTCCACAGCAGGGCACCAGCGATGACCGCCACACATGGCTGTCTGCCAGTCAGGACTTCCTGGCAAGTTTAAGGCCTGGATCTACCAGCATGGCACCCTTCATTGTCTCGTCTTGCCATTGTTGCTTGACAAAGTGACACCGCTTTGAGTGGATTTCCGCGCAGGTGTCTGGGCCTACCACTAAGTCCAAGCACCATTGCTCTCTTCAGCCATCAGCTTCCCTTATCATCTTATGTCCAGCAGAAGAGTTCAAGGCCAAGGCATTTTCTCATTAGTATTTTCTATTATTTACGTAACTCTTTGACCCCTGCATAGTGTCTTTGTGTCCACCTGTTTATTTCTTCACATTTTCGGCTGACCTCCCTTCTAGGCTGCTTCCTGTCCTGTCAAACTAAGTGTACTCACACTAAAGCAAATGTGCCATACTTATAAACGATTGGTCACAGTCTGGATTCTATACAGCCAACAGGTTGTAAGAATCAGCATAGTCATTTTGCAAGTGGCTAGCTTTGAGTAGAAGCAGAAGGGACGACCAATATTTAGGTAAGAGGCAGTACTTAGAGCAGATAACAACTGTTAACCTAATGTGTGCCACAGTCATTGAAAAATTCTACAGACAGTGGTTGTATTTGATAGTTACTACACTTTATCAGCTTGTTATATTGATAGCGATGCAAATGTCACATGCAGTTGAGTACACAAAAATAACCCCCTACCGCAGAATGCATTTAATCTGTTAAATATTTGTAGTTTCACTTCTCATACAGTAAATCTTGGTCACATTATCTGTAAAAATAAATCACCCCCTACATAAGGTAGACGAAACAAAAATATGCAGAACTTGATGACAGACCTGGTGATGTCCATGGCGACTGTCATTGTTGGGCATCAAAGACGCAGAGGTGGTTGTCATGGCAATAGTGGAGACAGTGGTCTGGAGGTCACCAAAGAGACCCTGTTCGCCAGAGTCCATCACCTATAATCAAAGAAAAATAAATGTATGAAAGGTTTATTATTTTGTATCCTTCATATCTCTATTTTGATTCTGAATTGAAGTTAGTGGTTTATGCGTTTTCTCATCATCTTAAATAGTCCAGTCAAAATTGAAAAAAAATAATAAATCGTTTAAAAATAACAATGAAAGTCCCATCCAAGGTTGAAGATCTTGGCACCGTTAAGATTTTCTAGATACACCTGAATGATATTCAATTTCACTTAACATGATGGATTCTTTCTGGGTTTCAGGTTTGTGTGCAATTTTTCAAAAAGTTTGGAACGCTGTTTCTTAACCCCTGAATTAAAGAAGCACTTCACTTGGTTTTGGCTTTGTACCAGGTTGTATTGAGAAAGGTCAACAGAAAGATATACAATTCCTGTAAACACAAAGATAAATAAATCCGGTGAAGTTTGGTGATGGGTTGCTTAATATACTATTTTGTATTTCTAATATAGAAATATGAATGAATGATGAATACAATTTTAAAGTATATATTTTATTGAGTATTGTTTCGATTGTTTAAGCGCTTTGTGACCCATGGTCTGGAAAAGCGCTATATCAATACAAATGACTTACTTACTTACATTGCTCTCAATATAAATGACTTACTGACTGATGCTAAGAGATGAAAAATATGAAAATATGCATAATGTTGGTTGGTTTTTCATGTAAAAAAAAAAGGGTGCTAGATATTACTTTTAGGCTTTGTGAGCAAATGTAAAATCTTCATCAGAAATTGTTTCCTCTTCTTGAACCACAGAAGCTACTTTGGTCCTCTCATTATTAATCGGGAAATAAATCCGACTTCTACAGGACCTCTAGGCTGTATGATCTACATCATCCCAGCAGGAAATATCTCATGACAAAAGTCACTGTTAAACACCAATTTTAACAACTGCTACTACATAAGCTGCCTAATCAAGTTGATTAAAGATTCATTTGCGCAGTTCAAATACGCCATGGAGACTTTCTCCAGGCACTGTGCTAACAAAACAGCATTTTTAAAACAGTTTTTAATTAAAACGACTGGGTAGCGGGGCAGTAGAACATGATGGAAGATTGCATTAAGATCATATTGCTTTGTTTTTAACATATTGCAAAGAACTTCAATTAAGATGGTAGACTCTCAAAGCATAAGACAATGTGAATAGAAATAATAAAAGTGCTCTTACTCATCACCTAACAATATGTTTGGAAGTTCTTGCAAATATGTTTTAAACCAATATTCTGTAATGGACATTAGAAATATATTTTCTATTAAATATCTACATTAATAATATTGTAATTATTTGTAATAAACAAACAAAAACCCCATTAGATTCTTGTTATTGTTTTTTGTTTCTACACATACATACTACACAAAAAAAGCAAAATGTAACGTAAAGTAAAGAATATATATATATATATTTTTTCTTTCAGAGCATCTCGTCATGTCGTGTTACGGCATTTACACTATTGTCCAGCAACCCTGTTACAACAAAGCTAATGAGAAAAGAACCAGTGGTGGCTAGTAGTAGTGATGGGCTGAAGAAGCTTCATGAAGCAGTGTCATGTGTTTTAGAGGTCAGTAGGTGGCGCCATCAGTTTAAAAATAATGTGATGTTTCATTAGAACAGTTTTTCAAAAAGAAGAAAACTGGTGCAGAGACCGTCATCTGGTGGGCTCCGAAAATAATGACACTGCTAGTGCTGATGATGAGATTTTGCAGCACTAATCAGATACCTAACTAATCTATGTTGGTAACAAGTACATTTCTGAAAATAAATACACACACTAAAAACATATATATCAGGCTATATGAAGTTATTGCCGCAGTAGGATAATATTTTAATAAAGGTCAAATATATGCAAATACAGGCCAAAAAAAACCCAAAAGTCCTCATCACCTATACAGATTTAATTCACAGTCACCTGCAATACAACACAGTAATGATAGACGCGTGCTGTTGTTTAATGAGCCCGATTCATTATCACAGAACACCTGAGCAATATTTAATCAGTAACAGTTTCCTTACTTGTCGTCTCGACAATGTCTCTCTGCGTTTTGCTGGCATCTCATACACCACCCGTTTCCAAAACTTGGAGGACAGCTCATTGCTCTTGGGGCCCCTCCACTTAATAATGGATAAAACCTGGGGAGGAGAGATGAGTGTTTTTTTTTTACCTTGTCTAATGATATGGATCACACAATTAACATCCTCCCCCATCCCTCCATTTATCTCCCCGTACCTTGATGGTGTGTTTCAGTGCTTCCACCTCTTGGTAGTTGATGACATTCTTCAGGTTTGTGCACTCTATCATTATCACCTGAGTGCACAGAGATCAGCAGTTACTTCACTTCATGATGTGGAGCAAACTTCCACAACACATTTTTAACATAATATTAGAAGAAATGACCTGCTTTGCTTATATTTATCTCCAAGATAAAGGTATAAATGTTACATTTAGACTTTTCCACTCACAGATTGCATGTGTTGGTATGAAAAATGCTACATTTCCGAGCTCTCAGTGATTTTTTTTTGGGATGAAGTCATTTAGATCGCTTTGAAATAGACTCATTTAGGGAGATGATCATGTCTAAATGACAAATGATGAAGCTGCAGGTACCTTGATCTCCCCGGTAACCAGCATGGAGTGGAGGCGAGTCTCAATCTGGAAGATACTCCAGCCTCTTTTGGCGACAAACTCCGGGGTCAGAACGATGATCAAGCGCCTGCTTTGCTCGACGCTGCGAGCCAAATCCTCAATGTACGCTGAGGGAGGGAAAGAAGATGACAATCTCAACATTCATCTGAATATATATATAGGCAGGTGATTATTGCTGCACGTACAGGTTTTGGACCAAATTAGGGGATGAGGCACTGCAATGTCACTTTTCTCCATGATTAAGCTAATTAATTTCTCTAAAGGAGAAATAGTTCTGACTCGGTGTCAGAAGGACGAGGTAAAGTACTTTGTCAAACATGAAGCAGACTTCTCCTTGACCAGAGGGACATGTTTTTTTTTTTTTTCTTAAATCTGTTGTTTCATGGTTCATTCAAAACAAAATGATTCCATCTAAAAAATAAAAGCTGGCCTGGGAGTTAAAGCACAGTAGCTGTTAAAAAATAACACTTCCCTTCATTGCTATACACTGTTCTCACCATTTGTTATGGACAATCAAAAATATAATATAAGAATAATCTATCAGAATTACATGTTTTCCAATGCTATGGGTGTGTCTCTCTCAGACTATTGGAATACTTCCACACTGCACAAATGTTAATGTGTTTTATTTTCTTCCAGTGGCTGAATCTTTGGTTCATCTACTGTTTAAAAAACTTCTTCCCAGCCCTCTCTCTAAAAAAGTGTTACAACAACAGTAACAAAATATGAAAATTAAATTATTATTATTTTTTACAATATTTCTACTGGTATCATCAAGCTAGACATTTGATTGACAGCTGTATAAAGCGAAGGAACTGTGAGTGCGAGCACTTCTGACAGCGCAGTGAAGTCAGCTTTTAAAGTGGCATCTGTGTTCTGCTGATGTCGGCGTTTTTAATTCGAACCCCCTGCGTGAAGAAAAGGAGGTGACGACGCTTGATAGGATGTTAAACATGAGTGACAGGATTCGGATGAATTGACTGTCTCTCTTTTTAAGTATAGGCCAGTGTGGATACAGCATATGTCAAAGACTTACAGGTCAATCAAACTGAGACCCAATATAACATTTCAGATGATTATGCTTGGTAAATGCTACATTTTAATAGGTAAATTGACCCAAATGGACATGACACCATCATTACTTGTCAATCATATAAAGCTAGAACCATAAGATGTACCTGCACATGATATACATCAACATGTGCATGGGTTATTGTTTAAATAAATACTACTTATAAAGGTTTTACCATATAAATGGGTAGGTAAATTCATGCCTGCTGGTTTGAGGCTGCCAGACTTTGAGATGTTTTGACAACATAATTCATATAGAAACATTTTATTTGTTATTTTTTTCACCTTGTGATGGTCTGATGAAGCTTCATGAATCAGTGTCATCATTTTCAGAGCCCACTAGATGGCGGTCTCTGCACTGATTTCCTTTCCATGAAGCTTCATCAGCCCATTACTATTAAAAGGTCAATGCTCAAAATATCTGACCTTAAAACTTCAATTAAAAGTGCAGCACCTTCACTGACTCTATCATCGGCGAACAGCAGGACACAAGTTTTTGTCAGTAGAGATAAGTTTGATACCAAGAATGTTTCTCTTCTTTTTGACAGACCAATAATAGCTACTAATGATTTGTTTGTGACAACCTTGTGATACCTTTTGCTTTGAACCCAGGTCCTCGAGCCGGCTCATTATTTCAGAAATGTATACAGAGAGGAAAGAAAGTCAGACCTCCTTGCTCTATACATCTCTTCCCCCTCACAGTAAATTCACCTCCTCTCCAAATTAACGTCACAGACTCGACAACAACACGCTGCAATTTCATGCTCGATTTCAGAGGTACAAATAGAACAGAAAATCAGCCAGAAAGTGCATCTGAAACACTTTCTTCATCTCCGCTGTATGGATTTTCTCTGTGGCTTTTTATTCTGTCCCAGCCATATTTTAGGATTATGCGAATCAATTAAAAAGAACAAACTACCTTAATGCCTTTTATCTAGAACTGCAATTGTTCTGTCGCTCTTTAATTCAATTCTAATGGAGCAGATAATTAAAAGGTGTCTTCAGGGTTGTGTTAATGTGTCATCCTGCCTTTTTTGTGTAATTTTAACTTGCCCTTTTGTACGTTAACATTTTTTTTCTGAATGTTTCCAGGCCACAGAGGAAGATATGAATTTGGGGAGGGAAATGACCTTTTTAATTCATTTGAAAGATGAATTGTTTGACCCGGACCCGGTGAAGTAGAGGCCATGTTCTATTTATTGTTAAGTAGAGGCAAATGGTATTCGTCTGGAAATGTTCAATTGTGTTTCCATGCGTAATCTGTATCTGTGTCATTTTTAGGACAAAAGGCAAAAGTTCCCATGCTTGTAGATAATGGCTCCATATTTTATCTACGGTTTGGTTTACTCTGAAAAGACATGGAATGGAATTCTAAGTAGAATCATAATATTGTATCGTTACTAACATGCATAATCATCGGGTAATACTGACTTTAGTATTCCATATAGGTTGCTGATTAAAAAAATATTATCCATTGCTATTGATGAGTTTGTCTAGCAACAACCTCTTTAGCATTCATCTATGAATTGCAATTGAAATAGCTCGTAGAGAAGGAAATAATAACTGAACCAACAGGATTTCAGTGGAGAAACAAACCACATTTTGGTTTAATTGGTTTACATGATTTACTTCTAAATATTTACAAATCAATTCAACACTATGGTTTTCCCCTGTCAGGGTCCGCCAGTGGACTGGTTTGTGTAAGTGTGTTTGAGGTCAGAGTAGTGACAGATAGAGCAATAACTGTATTTCCCCACTTGTTTGACAGCCAGTGACACATATTCCCAAAGTGAAGACAAATGGTGTGTTTGTACCAGCATGTGCCCTCTGTTGGTGTGTTTTTCTGAGTTATATCTTTTTGTTAACCCCTGTGTGTGTGTGTGTGTGTGTGTGTGTGTGTGTGTGTGTGTGTGTGTGTGTGTGTGTGTGTGTGTGTGTGTGTGTGTGTGTGTGTGTGCACGCATGCATATGTGAGTGAAATGTCTTTACTAATTAGCAGATCTAATTTAAAAAAGAACCGCATACATACCAGTAGAGAACCCCTCAGGCCTACTAAGACTATATGCCCAAGAGAAGGCCTGAACAAATGTTTTATGAAAATATTTTAACACTTAATATACTTCTTTACATTTCTCATCAGTATGTTAACCACACAGAATCATCAGTTTGTATTAAGACGACCGGGACCATATTCAATACCAAAATGTGAAGCTAATGTAAATAAAATGTAAAAAGCAGTTGTTCAGTAGTTTGTTCAAGAGTGAGGCTGGCTACAGCAAAACCAGAAGTCACACATCAACCAACCAAAAAAGCACACTTTTAAATAGCATTAATAACATTTTTACAGTCCATTTAAAAAAAAAAGAAAAGTGGTTAACTTTACTGGCAAGTGGTAGTGATGGTCTGATGAAGCTTCATGAAGCAGTGTCATGTTGTTTAGAGGTCAGTAGGTAGCGCCATCAATTTTAAAAATGATGCAATGTTTCATTAGAACAGTTAAAAACAATGGAAAATATTGCAGAGATTGCCATCTAGTGGGCTCTGAAAAACAACCTCACCGCTTCATGAAGCTTCATCAGACCATCACAAGGCAAAGGAAATGTGTATCTTTATTATGGTTTGATGACCAATCTGAGCAGGTACGCCACAAACAACAGAGCCTGCAGAATTCCTTAAGTGTGACCAACGTTATGTCAGCAGAGTGATTAGAGGGGGAGCTTTGAATGGCAATTGAAAGAGTTACATTGAGGCCAGTATAGTGTGGTCATCACTTTCAAAAAACGCCATTTGCTGAAATACCACAAATTATTTAAAAAAGATCAGCTCTCTTGTTATAGTAAAAAGAAAAAAAATGGAATATAAAGGGAGAAGGGTATCAGTGTTTGTGACTGTAAAGCAACTAACAGGCAACATACTGGAGTTGTTTGCTTTTGCAACTGACAACACATACAAGTGGGTCAGCAGTGGATTTGTCTGACAAAGTCAGCCCACGAGCCTAACAGTTCTGCAAAACATCTGCGAGGACAGTCAGTTTGATAAATGTGTACTTTGGCTTGAGCGAATATGTAAAAAAAAGGATTTGGTGGTGATGGCTTTTCATGGTTAACTCTTTGTTAGTTAGTAACTTACTGCTGCTGGGGATCAGATCTCTGTCCGGTAGAAAGAGCTTGAAGCCGTAGTGCTTCTCCAAAACATCTGGAAGAATTTCCAGCGCAAATGTTTCTTCGTCACTGCTTGTCCTGCAGGAGAAATACAACATTTCAAGATTTTAATGAACTCAAACTCCTTCATACTATTTCACCACAACGAAGTATCTACTGAAGACCAAATAACACTAACAGCTCCACAACCTGAATGACAAATAATTAAATACATTGAATCAAGAGAAATCAAAGAGAGATGTATAATCGATTTTGCTTAGATGGAAATGGAAAGTAAGTACAAAGGTAATTAAGTAAAAAAAAACTATTAGTTCACCCAAATTTCAAATTTCACTCATATTCTACTCACCGTCATGTCGACTAAGGGTTGGGATTATTTTCCATTTCTTTTTGGAGTTATAGGCAAAAATGTAATTTAACTAGAAACTTTTATTGCCAGTGTAATATAAGATTAAGCAATAGAAAAACAGAATTGTGCACCAAGGCAACCGTGTCCAAAAAGACCCACAAAAACACATCCAGATATCTACTTGGTGCTCGCCTGTGAGCGATTCCCGTTGATTGTCTGCAGTGGGAATGCCCACAATGTTCGGACTTTACAGACGAGCAGCACAGAGTTATTTGGATGTTTTTAAGTGTGTCTTTATGGACGAAGAAGAAGACAACAATGAATAAGCATTTCTAAAAAATGAACCCTTAATCAACATGAGGGTGATTAGAAAATGACTTGAATTTAAATTTTGGCGGAAGTATCACTTTAATGACTGTTCAGGGTTCTCTCTAAGTTCATTTGGACATGACACTGTTCGTCAACTCCATTTGCATTAAGCACTAGAACAGACTTCATATTAAATGACTCACGTCAAGTCAGGGACTAAAATTATACCTAAATAATGCTTCCTTCGTATCGTGTCAAAGTTTATCACTTGACAACACATCACACAGACAGCAGTGAATAATATAATCTCCTACAGTGAATAGGATGTATATATAATTCATCACACATGCAGGTATTTTGCATGCTGCGCCTTTTGAAGGCACTGCAGCATTAAGTGCACCTGAGGAGATGAATAATTGACAGAGCAGAGAAAATGAGTCTAAAGGAGTCCAGGTATTTTGCTGATTAGCTCATATACAGCTGCCATGATAATGATGGTGATGGTGACGAGTATGCAGTAGTGGTCATGCTCCTTCCCCTCATGTCCCCTCCGTGAACACGTCAAGGAAGCTCAATATCTGCATGAGTCATGACTTTCGGCCGCTTTATTGTAGGACATTTGTTTGATTTTCCAGGACGTAAAGATGTAGATTTTTAAGGCTCCAGGTCAAACTTGTATTCCATGTTTGGATCAGATTTTTAAAATTTGCATTCAATAACATCACACAATTGTTACCATAGTTGCACACACTCAACATATGGAGACAACATTGCTCCATCACAGCAGATGAAATCACATTTCCTCCCCATTATTTTTGGAAGGAGGTTCGATATTACCATAACCTTGAAAATCCACTGAAAATGGCGACACTGACCTGCCAAAAGAGTCCAAGTCTACTTTGGTGTATGACAGGTAGGCGTCATACTCCTTGTTATCTGTGGGGGCGGAAGAAACACAAATCAGTTTTAATGAGTGCACAAGATTACTTTAGTGTGAAGATACACTAATTAGACTGTTTATGTTGCAATAAAGAGAGTCATTGGTGGGAATTAATGACTTCACCTTTAGGTGATTCCATTATTGACAGTTGTAATTCACTGTCGTGCCGTGTTCAACATAATCTCACGTGACTATTAAGATATGTGTGACAACAAGATCCTCACCTGAACATAATTGATAAAGGGTAGGCATAGGTTGGATAAAAACAGTCAGTATAGAACCATTCCTTTTTGCAAATCAAATTTTGAATAGCTCTGTGTCTTTAAACTTGTTTTTTAACAGCATTATGTTGGAAAATGGTTTTGATTTATCTTTTGTTTGCAACATTTTAACAATGATTTAATCCTTAGAAAGACAATAACATCTTCATATTTTGTGCTGTGACTGTTATACGGAGCCGTCGAGGAAAAAAGAAGGAAAGGACTAATAAAAAGTGTAATATAATGGGAAAACCTAAACAAAAGAACATTTTAAAATAAGCTTAATTTTAATTTGATTGTATATAAATTATGTATTTAAATTGATTTTATTTAAATATTTTACATTTTTGTATTTTTTACAATTAAGAAAAAAACAGACACAACTTAAAAAAAGGCTTCATTATCACTATTACATTTATTTTGTAATATTTCCTTTATATATATTTGATTTTAAGAATATGATATAAAAACACTATAGAAAAAATTCAATACCAATAAAAAGAACAAATAAAAGGAATGTAGATTAAAAAAAAATGTTAACAAGCCATATAAACTAGTGATAAAACGGTAAGGTAGCTGTCAGACATGGTCAGTTTCATACTAGTATTAATGTGACCTCATGCAGGCTACATAGATGGAGTCAAAAGGCCGTCTGTAGCCCATAGGCTGCACGTGGCCCAGGTCCGTGCTATAGGCTACACTGTATAAAATTCGCACTTCATTTTTAAAGTCAGTTAATTTTGATGAATAGGATCACAGGTGATTGTAATGGTTGACTTGGGCTTCCTATGATGTTGTTCCAGTCGATGCAACGTCACAGTATTCAATCACAAATAAATATTGAAGACATCTGAAACATGGTAAGCTTACCGTCCTCTGTCTCATCACTGCCAAAGTGTCTCCTGTAGCAGAGCAGAATTTCCAGGTTGTAGCACTTATAAATGGCCGTTAGGACGCCCAGCAGCAGCAAAATCACACCTAGTCCACCAGCCAACTCCAGTCGATACATATCTACAGACACAAGAAAAGGAAAGAGGCAAAGCGTTTTAGTTATTTAGTAATGCCAATCTACAACTTAAGTACATCAGCCATTTATTTTTCCCAGGGGAGTTGGAAGCTTAAAACTACAATAAATCAAATCTAGAAATATAAATCTCATTTCTATTTTACTGATAAAGAAGAGTCGGTAAAAAAAAACTGGTTCAAATGAAAAGTAAAACAAAACAATCCCAACAGTATCTTAAATATATCTTAAGTTAATTATACTTAAACTGTAAAAATGATAAATAAAAAAAGAATAAAACATACAAGGTATGGATGAATACACTACTGGAATTTATATTTTAACGAAAGTGTACTTATTTTTTCAATCAATTAATGAAATATCAATATAATAATTATTGGTTACATTTCTTTCTGTCTATTATGCTGACATATTGCTGTCTCACTGACACAGAGTAACTAAGTAACTAACATTGCTAGTGAATAACAATAAAACAAATAACCAAAGAGACTCATTTAGACTTTATTCCTGCCTCACCAATCTGCTTTGAATTTCATACGCTATTGATACAAACTTTTTGAAATTAAAAGCCATTATTTGTTAGCAATTGTTTTATCTGGACAGCATATGGACAGGCACTCAAGCACATCAGACATTATTGGTTTAAAATTGTGACACAAACACATTGTGAATTCAGCTATGAAAGCCAATTAATTGAGCTGTCACCTCTTATTGTTTAGTTGTAGCACGGGCAAGAATTGAGATTAGCTACATGTTCCTCAAAGGTGTTTGTCAACTGAATATGAGAGTGAGTGTCACGGCACATGGAACAGAGCTTTTCTTAGAGTATGTGAATGTTACAGCAGAGCGAACCATTGATAACCTTGCTGACTTTTGAGGTCGATGGGATCATATTTCAAATTCTACTGACATGACATGAAGAAAATTGTTAGACCGATCAATGAAAATAGTATAAATCAAAACCATTGTGTTGTAAATATTGTTGTGCCTATTCAGGAGACCACAGAGGCAAGAGAAGCAGCGACCAGGATGACAAGGTTAGATCTTGAGATGAAGTTGATGAAGTTTGATTTAATTTCAAACCACGTACAGAATGAAGTTACAAAATGTGACCAGTAGACGTCTCTCCTTGTCCACTACATATAAACATGCACGCACACACGCACAAAAACACAGCAGTGGCAGAGCGACAGAGCGGAGACTGTACAGAGAGAAGGTGTTTATTTGCCAGTTTGAAGCTCCTTTCAAAAATTCAACTATTTTCTCCATTGACTCAGATTGCAGTCAATAGTAGCCAGATTTTTAAAAACTAGTGTTAGATTTACATCCTGTAACTGTTTATATGTATATGTATGTACACTATAATCTCTCACAGATTAACTGAGTTTCAATAAATCATTTTTTCAGATTTAAACTACGGTATGCTTGACAAGTACCAGTGCTGTACTACAGCAAGAACTATGAAATAGGAAGTCGTGGGTTGTAATTTGAGGACAGGAAACCCTGGAGGGTCATTGCCATGCAAGTCACATTTTTTACATCCCTTTATTTATTATTATTATTATTATTATAAATAACAACTACAATAATCATGCACAGGGCAAACACACGTTTTCACAACAAATTTCAGATATTTTACGAATGAATTAAGCGTGGAAATGTGCATGCCTCCTGCCAACTTCAAAGCAGGCGTTCGAGTTTGCAATTACAAGAGTGGATATGAAAGTGAATGCAAGCATCTAAGTTTTTATTTTTTCCCAACAATGTCACAGGCATAATTCTCCTTTGGTGATTATGACCACGTAAATGTGTCGTTTAACTTTCTATTTATGACACTTGGTGCTTGGAAACTGTGGGACATTCAGGACGTCGTATATGATATCAACATGGATCGATTTTCTAAATAAAACACCAGAAAGAGATGATAAGTACTTAAATCTAAAACATTAACGTAATATTAAGATTTAAAAACTTAATCCAATTTAAACTTTTGTTTTCATGTAACTCATTTCTACGTTGTATTCATGCTTGTGTACATATTCCCTTTAAATATTTTTACGTGTATCCCTATAGTTTTAAATCCATAACAATCCTGGATGTTCTATTGTTTAATCTTAGTGTATTTGTTTTCCTTTAACTAATTTCTACTTTGTATTCATCATTGTTTGCTCAACAATATATTTTCAGTTTTCAGCAAGAAACTTCTGAAGTAGTTTGCCGTTTTTTCTTTCATCCCGCTGAATGATTCTGCCGCAGAGCAGATCTTTTCAATGTGATCACCGGGACAGGAAGGGGTGAAGAATAAAATCAAGTCACACTGGATATCCACTATTGTTCACCGCTGTTGTTATAATAACATGTTGTGTAACTGGATCTGTCATGAATGTGAACAGTTGCATTTGCAATTTTGAAACACCTGACCTGTTCATAACGTCCAGGGTGACATTTTGAAAACCACAATTGTCCAGATTACAATGGAAATCTTTAGCATTTTGATGAAGCAGACTCCCCTGTCTTTCTGTCGGCGCCTCCTGCGTCAGCCGCCTTCCCTCTCTCCAGCAACTCTCATCATGGTGGTAGTCGGGGGGGTCAGCTCTTTCTGCTCTGTCAGTTACAATAAGTGATGCCTTGTGTGTGTGGTTGGTGTGTGTCAGGGCGAGTGCACACCGTACATGCATCCATCCATTAACCCGGTTCTTCGCTGGGTGAGGGCACATCTTGATTCAATCACAATCACATACGAGGACACGAAAGGAATCTGCACTAATACAGCCAACTAAGGGGAACATGTGACCCTGTGATATGTGTTCCATATCAGGAGGAGGTGGGATCATCATGTTAGAGAGTTCCCCTATTATAACAAAATGTTGATTTTAGTACACATGAATAAACGGCAACAGTTTCTCCAAAGACTTTGGATGATTGATAATTCTCTACACAGCTTACCTCTCCTTAGTTAGACTTATTAACAACTGAAATATATTGCTCCACAAAAAATGATTCTGCTACAAATATTTGTCTAAATAATATGATAATATTGAATGAGTGACATTTTAGATGAAGATGAAGACAACTGAGCACCAGTCGCTACATTTAAATTGATATATGTTTTTTGCCTTTTAACTCTAAAAGAACACAATAATCTCCGCCCGTAGTTGACATGAGGCTGCGTAGAAAATACAAATACAAATTTGTGAAATTTGTATTTGTATTTATTTTCCAGTGACCAGTATTAGACAGTGTGCGAGAGACAGCATTCTCATTCATACACGAGACCTCGTAAAACTACTCAGTGACATGACACATGTTGAGCAAAGCTCCTTGACATACCACAGGCAAATTGAAATGGCAAAGAAGTTACTAGGGAAACCAGTAAAAAGGAGTAGTTCAAAATGTAAAAAGAAAAATGTATGGTCAAAAATCTATGCATGTTTATATATATGTAAGCATGCATATATATATATATATATATATATATATATATATATATATATATATATATATATATATATATATATGTATATATATATATATGTATATATATATATATATGTATATATATATATATACACTTCCACAGAGAGCCACAGCTCAGTACCAAGATGCAAGAAAATGAGCTCTTTTTCAACTTCATCACAGTTTTTGGGAGCAGGAGAGCAGCTATATGCAGGAGTGCAGCTGATAAAAGATGCAGATGGAAATGTGCTGACAAGCGAACAGAGTGGGTTGAAAGCAGGGAAAAGGTACTTTAAAAATATGATGAATCAAGAAAAAAGGCAAGAAGCAGTTACCTGATGTGGTGAATGAGTAGGTGAGGGTGATGAAGAGTAGGCAGCAATGAAGAAGATGGAGAGTGCAAACGGGACTGATCATATTCCATATGTAGAAGACGTGGGCACTTTACAGGTATTCAGTTTAAGAATGATGGCAGAAAAAGTTCAGGACAATGTATGAAGTTAAGTCCTATGCCTAAGCCTTTTATTTATATTTATTTATTCTGAAGCACTGAATGAGTTTTAATGTGTAATAGTAGTGTACATATAAAGGTATTTGATAGATTTTAACAGACTTAATATGGATGTTATTTTTGTTCATTGTAGACCGTTGGTGTGTGAATTATCCCTCCTAAATAACACACCTGATTGAGTTGAGAGCTATTTTTCTTACCAAAACTTTGCATCGAAAGAGTGAAAAACAGTGCACACTGAAAATTGATAGAAAGCTATAAATCCACTTATCGTAGGTTGAACAAGATGTTTCTCTGTGCTCTATAATAATTGGGTTTGAACCAAATTTAGGCAATTTGAAGGTATTTTAGTGCAAACTTGTAGTGGAAATCTAAATAATCAATTTCAAGTTTCTTCGTAAAAATTGCATTTTGAGGCATATTTGACTGCAGTTGTTGAGGAAAATTCAAAGGTATGCCTAAGACAGTCTATTCTTCTTCTTCCCAATTTGTTATGTTGCGCAATAGTCCGACTACCTTTAAAAGTCACCTCATCATGATGGTGCTCCATTTTTTAGTTATTACTTTAGAAAGTTTCTTTGTCTGAAATCCCAGTCAACAAGAGGTTCCCTGTGAGGGTCCGATGAAGCTTCTTAAGTTAAATGTAACATAGTAACGGCTTTACTCCTCCTCAAGCCAGCTGTAATCAAGTCTGCTTTGTTCATACAACAAGTCCTTTGGAGATAGAGACTTCTGGAATTGATGACATGCGGTGACAAACCCAAATGCTTGACCAATCACAGCAGATTGAGTGTGGTTATGGTAGTAAAATGTTTTTAGTGGGCAGGGCTTAAGCACATTTTCTAGTTTAAATATCTTTATTAAAAGTGTTTTGTACAAACAGACAAATACTGTTTGATCCTAGATCAATTTTAAAGACACTCGAAGCAACATATTAGGTGCCCTTTAAGACACTTGGTGGAGGAAACAGATAATAAGTAAGTAAGTAAGTAAGTAAATTGTTATTCCTAGAGCAGCTTTCTAGACCAGGGTCACAAAGCGCTTTAACAAACACAAACAATACACAGTTAAAATATACACTTAAAAGAAAAAGACACATAAGACAGACATAGGAGTCCCAGAAAATCAAGGAAAAGCCAGCACAAATAAACAATTCTAGATGTTTCTTGAAGGAGTCAGTAGACTCCATGAAGCGCAAAGAGAGAGGAAGATTGTTCCAAAGCTAAGGAGCAACAGCCTGAAAAGATTTCTCTGCTCTGGTCCTGAACCGTGTGCGAGGAACCATCAGTAGATTCTTATCCACAGACCTCAGAGCTCGAGCTGGGGTGTAAGGCTGGATCAGACCACTGATGTAAGGAGGAGCCTGACCATGAATAGCTCTGAAACTAAGAAGTCTGTCCGGGATCCAGCTGATAGCAATTCAAAGTGGACACAACTTCTCTGTTCTATTATAATACCTATTTTAATTTTATACTACCTAATAGTATTGGTTCAACCACATCGGATCAGCTGAGTAGAGTAGGCAAGAGTACTCAAATGAACAACACTAGAAAAGGGATAAGACTCTGAATCCCAAATATACCAGTAGCCTCGAGTCCTGACACTGAGAGGACTAAATGACCCATATAAGCGAATGAGACTTTGCAAACTTCACCATTATAAGAACAAAAGATGGTGCGCAAAAACAAAAAACAAAAAACAAATAAAAAAAGTAAAGGCAAAAAAAAAAACGGAATAAAAATAAATAAATACAGACAGAATGAAATAATGGAAGAAAATATAAATCAATTTAAATCCTTTTTTTTTAAATTATTTAAAAAAATGTATCAATATATAAAGCCTCAAAAGCAAGAAATCTCATGAAAGAATTTTATGGAATTTATAATGCAAAGTCTGACTTTCATGTAACACAACTTTCACTAAAGTCAGCATTGATAGAGCCATGCGGAAAGATGGCATAACGTTGGATCATCCTCTGATTTAAAACATACATAAACACATCTGGAAAACTCTGTGACCACTGATGGGCCAGTGCTCCCGTTAAACGACTTTTGCTCATTTAATAAATATTCCTCTATGGTGCTTGAACAGCGTCTCACTCAATACCACATTCTTCCTGGTATTCCCACATGTATTTTAAAATATGAGTTACTTTTAAAGGATGATAAAACTAAAGCAGAATGATCAATCCAGAAGAAAGTGAATAAGATCAACACCAATGTGACACTGAGAAAAAACACTGATAGTGTGTGGGAGAGGAAACATAGCAGGATGCTTTTATATGATGAGTGTTTCCGATGTGTTTATGGTCTGGATCTACACAAAAATATATACAACATGATACAAAGTGAATCCCTGGCTTTACGGCTTGGACCTCTAACTCCTTTCCCCCCTATTAATCCACACAATTACCGAGTTAAGCAATGACATCCCCATGGTTTCGATCCCTGCGCCCCCTGGAACAGCGTGTGATCCCGTGTGAGTCGGTGTGTGAGACTCCCTCGGGTGCTAGTTAAGTATAGTAAGATAGATTTGACACCTCAGGCATGCAACAGAGAGAGTGAAACCTCTTTATTCAGCCTCCGCCACCGCTTTTCTCTTTCTTTTCTTCACTTTATCCATCGCAGATTGAGAAATACTTCAACCTTCATCATCTCTCTCTGCATCCATAATTTCTTCTCTTCATTTTTATAATGTATCTGCATCCATCTCCAACTGGGTTCCTCTCTTTTCATGTCTTATGTATTTCAGAGTGGGTGTTTCAATCTCAGTGTTACACTAAAACACAGAAAGTGTGAGTGAGCCTTGGTAGAAAGAAAAAAAAGAAAAGAAAGAGTGGGAGTCTGGGGCTGGCACACAAGTTTTGTTGAAGGATTTTGACATCTCTGTCAGGACTATTTCATTGATCTACAATGGGACATTTTGGCAAAGTGAATTATTAATATCTAATAAAAAACCTTAACGTAGAAAACATTTTCAGAATGATGTGATACAAAGATGGATACCTTTCTTTTGGAGAATAGCACTTCCGCTCCGCCTGCCAATGTGATTCTCAACGTAACAGCTATAGTTGGCCAGGTCAGTCTCATCAACAGCATCGAATGTCAGGGAGAGCTCCACCTCCTTCTCCCCCAAATGCTCCCGTAGAATCCTGGAGGAAATGACACATCATTAACACATCATGAATCCATTTGTGGGATGAATTGATTTGGTAGAGTGCACCAGAATCCAATCTATCAAATGTGTACAGGTGAATGAACATAATAAACACAGTCCAAATAGAAGATCTTCTTATGGTTCAGTGTTCTTTATGTGAATAAAAAAAACGCCTTTTCGTCTGCAAAAATGTTTTTTAGAATTTTAAAGGGCAACTAACGTGAAACTCTTTTGACTCACTCAAATGTTTCAAAAGTAGAAGTCTTTCTCTCCTCCGTCTGACGTCAGAGGTCAGTCAGTTAAGAAAACGGAGCCCATTATGTCGTAATAATGGGTTTCACTCCTCCTGCAACAACGAAAAACGCCCTGATTCTTGTAGGTGAAGACATACGGGATTGATGACGCTGCACGACAAATCTTGATGTTCGACCAATCACAGCAGACTGAGCGTTGAGTGGCTTGAGAAAAACCAAGCGTTTCCAGTGGGCGGGCTTAAGCAAATTTTCTAGTATAAATATTTAAATTAAAAGAGAGTTTTGTACAAACAGACACATACAAATGAGTACAATAGAGGTCCAAGATCAGTTTAAGAGATACCCAGATCAACACATTAGTTACCTATGCATTGTTGAGATTTTTCATTGACAAAATTAAATTGATCAAAGAGAAAATCTCTCCCCCTTTGTTTGGAACCCCCACTGTCTCTGAGCCCATCTCCTCCTCTTGGTCCTCCTTCACTGCTGTATCTTTGGGTGATATTTCAGCACTAGTGAACAAGATGAAACCATCCTCTTGCTCAGATGACGTCCTTCCTTGTAGGCTTTTTATCAAAGTATTTGATGTAATTGGCCCCTGGGTTACCAATATGGTGAACCTCTCCCTTTCCACAGGGGTTTTTCCCAATGCATTTAAACATGCCATTGTGGAGCCTCTGCTCAAAAAACCAGGCTTAGACCCAACTGACCTCAGTAATTTCAGGCCTATTTCTAAGCTCCCCTTCTTGTCCAAGATCTTGGAGAAGGTGGTGTCTGAGCAGCTGTCTTTGTTCCTGGATCAGAGCGACATCCATGAGAAGTTTCAGTCTGGCTTCCGTAAACATCACTCTACGGAGACAGCTTTATTGAAAGTGTCCAGTGACATCATGATGTCGGCTGACTCTGGTAAATTCACTGTTCTGGTTCTCTTGGACCTGTCCTCAGCCTTTGACACAGTTGATCACCAGATCCTGCTGAGAAGACTAAGGGATGAAGTGGGACTGTCTGGGTCTGTGTTAGAATGGTTCTCATCTTACCTTCCTGGGCGCAGTTTTAGTGTATCTGCCAAACAAATGAGGTCAGAATCGGCAGATCTGTTGTGTGGAGTCCCTCAAGGTTCTGTTCTGGGTCCTTTATTGTTTTTGCTGTACTTGATTCCCCTTGGTAAAATCATTCAGAGATTTCCAGATGTTTCTTATCACATTTTTGCTGATGACATCCAGCTCTACTGCTCTTTTGACCCAACTGAGCCCCAAAGGCTGAACAGCTTAGTCAATTGTTTGCTAGAAATCAAACAATGGCTGAGTGAAAACACTTTACAGCTAAATGTGGACAAAACTGAAACTCTGGTGATTGCTCCTGATGATAAGATTCCAGGGTTGAGTCAGTACTTGGGTGACTTAGGTCAGTCTGTCAAACTGAGCCTGAGAAACCTGGGTGTTGTATTTGATAAAGACATGTCTCTTGTTCGACACTGCAGAAAACTGACCAGAAACAGTTTCCTTCAACTGAGAAAAATCTCTAAACTTAGGAAAATGTTGTCGGAACATGATCTGGAGCTTGTAATCCATGCGTTTGTTTCTTCTCGTCTGGACTATTGTAACAGTTTGTTTTCATGTCTTAACAAGAAGGAGCTGTCTCGTCTGCAGTTGATTCAGAACTCTGCAGCGAGAATTCTGACCCGCTCAAGTAGAAGAACTCACATTTCTCCGATCCTTAAAACTCTTCAGTGGCTTCCAGTTTCTTTCAGGATCAACTTTAAAATTCTGGTTCTTACTTTCAGAGCTATTCATGGTCAGGCTCCTCCTTACATCACTGATCTGATCCAGCCTTACACCCCAGCTCGGGCTCTGAGGTCTGTGGATCAGAATCTACTTATGGTTCCACGCACACGGCTCAGGACCAGAGGAGAGAAATCTTTTCAGGCTGTTGCTCCTAAGCTTTGGAACGATCTTCCTCTCTCTTTGCGCTTGATGGAGTCTACTGACTCCTTTAAGAAACACCTTAAGACGTTTCTATTTGTTCAGGCTTTTCCTTGAATTTCTCGAACTCCTGTGTTGTTCTCAGTATTATCTTGATCTTTAAAGTATGTACTTTTTTGAGTATTGTTTTGATTGTCTAAGCGCTTTGTGACCCTTGTCTCGAAAAGCGCTATATAAATAAATATTACTTACTTACTTACTTACTTACCTTTAAAAAGACTGTTGCAACATATATCATCACATAAAAAGGTATGGTGAATGGTAAATAGTCATCCCTATGCTACTATCAGCCAGTTTTTAAACAGCATTGAGATTAAAGACACAAAGCGATTCCACAGCCTGAGAAAAAAAACAACACAATCTGCCGGATGCAGCCTCCCCTGCAGAATGAAATCCAGTGTACCGACTTATACCATCCTACACCATGATTCTGCCTTTTTTTTGTCGTGATCGGAAAGTATTTTGCTTCTTTCAACTCGAATCATTATATTAACCCTAACTAACTAAATTACCCTTAACAAACCCTAACCCATTACATTATTTACTGTGTCAGATAATCCCAGAGTATATATATATATATATATATATATATATATATATATATATATATATAAGATAAAAACAGGTACCAGTAAATCATAATGAGCGACAGTGGCGAGGAACAACTTTCTTTCAACAGACAGAATCCTCGAGCTGAACTAGTCTCAGTGTGAATAGTCGGCTGCTGTGACCAGATGGAAAGAAAAAGAGAGAAAGTGGGATAGAGAGTAAGAGAGAGGGAGGAAGGAGATTGAGAGAATAGGGAGAAAATTGTAGAGCAGGATCCTGAGAGGGCCATATTGAATTTTGCTTTTGAATGCTCGACACAATCACAAGGAAGGAAGCAAGTAATAAAAGCGTTCACAGTCCACAAAATGCTTGTAACAAATTGTTTCCAAACTAAAGCAAGTATATAGCACTTTTGTTTTACAATTTAAAGTTGTATTAAAACAATTGTTCAGACAGTGTTGAAGCAGAGAGTGACGATCGAGTGCATTTTTAATGTAACAAAACTGCTTCATAAAGTTTGACCAGCCCATCTGCATGAAACATGAGGATAGAATTGGCCATTTAAACATTTATAAATAAACATGGAAAAAAAAATTACAATCAACCGTCCAGTCCTTCCCCTCAATGTTTTTCTGGTGAGACCGGTCTATGTGAACAATTTCTACTCCAGTGTAATTTAGTGTTTGACCAACGTCCTAACACCAAATAAACTTTTGAAGCTGCACCAGGGGCCTTCTTCCGTTGCTCAGTTCAGAATAGAATTTCCTTGTGGCAGCTTCTGAGTGTAGTTGGAATGAACCTGTTCTGAAATCCATGTCTACCTCCAGCCTCAGTGACGACCGTATTTTTCTCGCAGTTCGTATTGTCAATCGGCTTCGGAAGCGTAAACACAAGGGACGCTTCAAACATGAGTTAAAACCCTCTTAGGTTCTTCTTGCTTCCCAGTCCCCCTTTGTACACAAAAGGTTCTGTGGACCCAGAGCCTATGCAGGGTAACTGCAACCATATTACTTCAGAGGAAAGAGGTCGCTGCTTCAGTCAGGGTCTCTGTCTTTATTAATTCCCAGTGTCTGACCGGTCCTAGGAGATACCAGCTTTTCTCCTCAAGCTATGGTGAGTCAGACTAACACTTATACTCTCCCTTCGTGCCTTGACGCCCCACTACGGGGGGCATCTCAAGGATGTCAACCACCAGACCGCTCCTCTTCTACTCATGGTCTTGGGTAACCCTGGCTCCAATTACACAACCCGAAGATGAATTGGGTGTCCTCCTTCATCTCTGGATGTAGCAATAGATATCACTCTTGTTGTCACAGGTCTGCTGTACCCAAGATGAGGGAATCTAGGACCAGTTCCTCCACTTCGGCTGATTTGTGTGTGGTTCCTTCCGAGTATCATGACCTTGTTGAGGTATTTAGCAAGGCTAAAGCTGTTTCCCTACCCCCTAACCTATAACTGGGCTTTTGACCTGCGACCTGGTGAACCAATTCTTTCTAGTCGCCTCTACAACTTCTCTTGCCCTGAATGTGAGGCCCCTGAGACGTACATCTCCTCAATCCTATTAGGATCAAGGCAGTAAACAATTGGCCGGTTCCTAAGACTCGCAGACAGTTGAAACAATTCCTTGGTTATGCAAATTTCTACCCGTGGTTAATTTGTGATTACAACTAACCTCCAGCAAGCAAACTTTCTAATGGGCATCTGAAGCCGACTCTGCATTCAACAACCTCAACTATTCTCCAAGGCACTGATCCTCACCCATCCGGAATTGTTCCTACAATTAATTGTGGAGGTTGACGCTACTCAAAAAGCCAGACTTAGACCCGACTAACCTCAGTATTTTTAAGGCCTATTTCTAAGCTCCCCTTCTAGTCCAAGATATTAGAGAAGGTGGTGTCTGAGCAACTCTCATTGTTCCTGGATCACAGTGACATTGATGAGAAGTTTAAGTCTGGCTTCTGCAAAAATCACTTAGCCTTACTAAAACTGTCCAGTGAAATCATGTCGGCTGATTTGGGTAAAAATAAACTCTTCTGGTTCTCTTGGATCTGTCCTTTGACACAGTTGATCACCAGATCCTGCTGAGATGACTGAGAGATGGAGTGGGACTGTCTGGGTCAGTGGTTCTTGTTCATACCTTTCTGGGCACAGTTTCAGTGTATCTGCTAACCAAATAAGGTCTGAATTAGTGGATCTGTTGTGTGGAGTCCCTCAAGGTTCTGTTCTGGGTCCTTTATTGTTTTTGCTGTACTTGATTCCCCTCGGTAAAATCATTCAGAGATTTCCTGATGTTTCTTACCACATTTTTGCTGATGACATCCAGCTCTACTGCTCTTTTGATCGAACTGAGCCCCAGAGGCTGAACAGTTTAGTAAATTGTTCACTAGAAATCAAACAATGGCTGAGTGAAAACACTTTGTGGACACTGCAGCTAAATGTGGACAAAACTGAAACTCTGGTTATTGCTCCTGATGATAAGGTTCCAGGGTTAAGTCAGTACTTGGGTGACTTAGGCCAGTCTGTCAAACTGAGCCTAAGAAACCTGGTTGTTGTATTTGTAACACTGCAGAAAACTGACCAGAAACTGTTTCCTTCAACTGAGAAAAATGTCTTAGGAAAATGGTGTCACAACACGATCTGGAGCTTGTAATCCATGCGTTTGTGTCTTCTCGTTTAGACTATTGTAACAGTTTATTTTAGTGTCTAAACAAAAAGGAGCTGTCTCGCCTGCAGTTAATACAAAACTCTGCAGTGAGAATTCTGACCCGCTCTAGTAGAAGAACTTACATTTCCCAGATCCTTAAAACTCTTCAGTGGCTGCCAGTTCCTTTCAGTATCAATTTTAAATTTACTTTCAGAGCTATTCATGGTCAGACTCCAACTTACATCATTGATCTGATCCACCCTTTAAGCCCAGCTGGGGATTTTATGTCTGTGGATCAGAATCTGCTGATGGTTCCGTGCACACGCTTTCGGAGAAACGATCTTCTTCTCCCTCTGCGACTGATTGAGTCTGACTCCTTCACTAGCTACCTAGTGATACCGATCGTGGGCCGCAGTTCACTTCACAGGTCTGGCAAGCCTTCTGCAAGGCCATTGGAACCACCTCTAGCCTTACATCCGGCTACCATCCACAATTCAACGGTCAATTGGAAAGAGCCAACCAAGACCTTAAAGCTGCCCTGCGTTGCGTGTCAACACTTGACATCCTGGAGCCTTCAACTACCATTGGTGAAGTATCCCCACAAGTCCTCTACGTCTTCCTCTTCAGGTATGTCTTCATTCATGGTGGCTAATGGCTATCAGCCTCCACTCTTCCTTTCCCAGGAGCGTGATGCTGTCATTTTCATTGTAATGATTTACAGAGATGTCAAACCTAATAAGCAAACAAGAGATGAGTCATATACTGATTCTTCTTGAATCATTGAGTGAATTTAGCCAAAAAAAAAGTCTTACAAATAAAATCAAGGGTAACAAAATGAAGAGTTTATTTCTGTGCTGGTTGGTATTTTAGAAAATAAATTGAATCAGGTACTTGTATTGTCAGTGTTGTAAACACAACATAGATAGCAGAGCTTTTGAACATACCTTGATTTGATTTGAACAGATGTCAAAATGTTAACTAACTATAGTCTTCTTTTAGACCACCTTAGCATATTTAAACACATTATTGACTTTTTCACACATGTCTGTAAGTTTGTTAGATAACTCTGCAGCCTGTGCTTCTATAACATATTATATGTTGCGAGACCACTTCCTTGGTCATGTAATCTTTATGTGATTAAGAGTCTAAAGGGTAAGAGAATATTTTTGGTCTCTGTTAAAGTACTAAATTAAATGCATATTTAAAACCAATGTCACAGGTCATCAGGCAGACTATCAATCTGTTGTAATGGTTTCTTTTCAGTTTGGGGGGATTTAGTCTTCATAATGCCAGAGGTTACATAGTTTCTCTGGATGCTGTCAGGTTAAGAAGCATAGTTAAAGCTGTGAATTTAGACAAAAGAACAGATATCAGATTTGGTTTTAAGTCATAACGATTACAATTACTCCCTACAATTTTTCCTGCTTATACCCAGCAATGTTTACCATCTTTATCATTCAATTTAAAAAGCGACAAAGCAATTTCATTCTCATTTATGTTTTTCTTTATTATCTCGTCTCGTCTCGTTTTCTACCACTTATCTGGGGTTCAGGTCGCAGGGGCAGCAGCTTCAGCAGCACAGACTTTTCTTGCTCCTTCTACACCGTCTAGCTCTTCCGAGATGCTCCCAGACAAGCTGGGAGACATATTCTCGCTAGCATGTCTACCTCAGTGGGACATGCTGTGAAAACCCTACCAGGGAGGCATCCAGGTGGAATCCTAATCAAATGCCAAAGCCACCTTAACTGACTCCTCTCAACACGGAGGTTCTACACTTCGCCTCTCACAGATGACTTTGCTTCTAACCCTATCCCTAAGAGAGAGCCCAGACACCTTGCAGGGAAAACAGATTTCGGTTGCTTGTACCCGCGATCTGTTCTTTCGGTCACTACCCACCGTTCTTAACCATAGTTGAGGGTAGGGACGCAGATTGAGTGGCAGCTTTGCCCAATGGCTTAGCTCTTTTTTCACCACAACGGATTGGTGCACCGTCTGCATAACAGATGCCTCCCCAATCCGCCTGTCGATCTCACGCCCCATTCTCCCCTCACTCGTGAACAATGTTAACTCCCAACCCGAGGTTAGGCTCTCCACCTTGTTCCAACTGAGAACCATGGACTCGGATTTGGAGGTGCGGATATCCATCCCTGGGTGCCACGATCTTGACCAATTAAAAATTAGGTTCAATATTGAGGTTTTAGACATATTTTACAACTCCCAGTTATCAGTTAACAAAGAGAAATTCAGTATTTGTTTTCATGTAGAGAAGGGACTTCTCGTCAAATTTGGAATGTCTAGACTAGCCTTTTACTGATTTGGTCAGTACAGAAGTGCAGAAATGTGCTCCAATAAATCATAGACCCAGCGTGTTTATACATTTTAGAAAAAAAACGTAATATTATTCTCTTGTGGTTCTGATAATAGGGTTCAGTGCACATTCATATGCACTTTGATTCTCATGGTTGATAGATCCTGATATTAAGATAATATAATCAGTGAAACAATGAATACAGTAATCATCTACAAACCATCATGCCAGAACACTTTCCTTGAATGCAGGATTTATTTATTACTTTTACTACTATTTGCAATTTTTTTTTTTTACAACTGCAACATATATGAAATTTATATATATATAGTATATATATATACTATATATATAAATTATATATATATATATAATATATATATATATACATTTTTAGTTGTTTATTTTTAGTTTTGCAGTTGTAAAAACTGCAACAGCGCTATATATATACTGTATATATATATATACATATATATATATATATACATTTTTATATATATATATAAATTTATATATACTGTATAGCGCTGTTGCAGTTTTTACAACTGAACATATATATATATATACATTTATATATATATATATATATATATTTATATATAAATGTATATATATAGCGCTCAGTTTCATCTCAGATTCATCTCATAGAAAAGTTTTTTAAAAGAAGTTTGCATTTGCAGCGTGTGACATCATCACGTAGGAAGTGCCTGGACCGAAACAACAGGTCGGACCTAACTGGTACTGCAACATTGAGGGTGTCAGCCATTGCATGGCGGCTTGTGGTTTTTCCAGATAAAACGGCTTTCTCAAAGGACCAGCCTAGGGTTCCTTTGCACTCCAACCAAGAGAGTCTCCATTGTCTGGTGAGGGTTGTGGCTTATTATCTGCAGCAGGTAGCAGCATGCAAAGTCTTTGCCGCACTTGTGTTCTGCTTTGACAGCTGCAAGCATAAGGCCCAGGTTGGGTGTCTGAGGGCGCACTTCAAGGGTGAACCTCAGGCACGCACTAACTGCAGGCTAAATACGAAATAAACTAAAAAAACAGACATTGTACATTAGAGTTTCACCATTCAGGACAGAACATAACCACCTATTCAATATTAATACCTATTAACACCATCTGTTAGAGGGTCAAAAAACAACCAATGAATAACTGATGAAACCTGTCAACCTCTCATTTCACTAAACTTTCAAAAACGAAAAGTGAGAAATCCCATTAACCTTAATGTTCAGTTCGACCAGAAAGAAAGTTTGTGGATCAAATATGTTTTTCAATCACTAAAAGCTCTTCTGTAGTAAAAAAAAAAAGAAAAGAAAAATCCTCAATTTTTTATGTCTGGCCTTCAGAACCATTCCAATTTACATTGCTCAACCCATGCATACATCTGGCCACTAAAATAACATTACTCGATGTTTATCTATAGAATGCAGAGAACACTGATGTGGACAAGTCACAGACTCCCAGATGGTTTGGAGTAATAATGAGTTGAGAGTGTCAGCAGCTCCCTCTTGTACTGCAGGGGAGCAGGAATGTGTAATTAGATTGTTTAATTATCCAGGAGACAGTGTCTTGTGCAGTAACATACTGTCCAGTGCTGTGTAAGAAGGCGGGGAGAGCTAAACTTGGCCGGGTTCAATTTAATCTGAACAGGAGACCAACCTTACTGCTGATGGATTTCTGAGCAAAAGTGTGAGGAAATATAATTAAGAATTGATTTTAAACTTTTTAAAATGATATAATTTATTTAACTCTTCTTATCTTCTTTAAGATAAAGATAAACGATTACAAGAAGTTGAAGACACAAGTGGCTATTTGAAGAATTAAAAAATATATTATAATTTTATTTTAGTTAGATGTGCATGGATTTACTGTAATAGCTGCAATGATGGAGACAGAGTCAAACTTGATTAGTTTTGCCTCCTCCATTTGTGACCTAAACCTTAGAAAAGGACATTTTAACATTTGATGAGCCATTTTTTTCATATTAAAGGTGACCTGCACAAAGAGGGTGGGCAGCATTGCTCAGATGGTGGAGTTGTCGCCCTGCGACAGGAAGGTCGCCGGTTCCATCCCAGGAGCAGACGATGTGCCCCTGAACGCTATTTTGTAAGGAAGGAGTCATTTACCATTTGACGTGCAAGTCCTTTAAAAAGGAGCTACAAGATAAAAAATCCCAAATAGAATTTAATAGAATTGCTGTGTCTATCTCAATGTCATAGATGAGATACTAAACTATATAGCCGGTTTGTGTGCCTCTGTGGTTAGGAACTCTGGCCATAGCTAATAGGGGGGAGGACCTTTCTCTCTTTTATGTGGACTGTTTCAAATGAGTATCAGAAATTACAAGCACATGATTTCTTCTTTTTGCATTTTTCATTTTTCAGTTGGCTTGTCTTTGAACTTCCTTTTCACCATTTAACTAATTTTTTGTTTTTTCCCAAAGAGTTTGTTTCCTAGTGTAGAAATCACTGGATCCATTTTAACATGCCAGTTAATTAGGAACAAAGATTTGATAATAGTGACACATTATACTGTGAGCTGTAGAAGCAGTACAACAATAATTACAACAATGAATTATCGATCTTTTCTTGTCTTCAGCAGGGCAAGTTCATCAATATTCCTCAAAGGAAGTTGCTCAGCTGTGCAGATTAACTGATTTAGAGTCTGGCTCTTGACTATTGAACATCTGAGCACAATCATTTGAACATTTAGTGAAAGTTAATCTGGTGGAAATATGTATTCCCATTATAAAAAGTTCCTTTTTTAAAATGTTACGCAACTCCTTATTTATTTATCTCTCTTAGTTATTTCAGAATGATTGTATTCGTATACTTTCAAATAAGTTGGTGTATTTAAAGATTATTTTATTATATGTTAATCATTTAAGTTCACTGTTGTCAGAGGTCTTCACACTTCTCTCACTACAGTATGAAGAAAACTAAACACATTATTAACTAAACTAAACTCATTCAGCACTCCATATTGATATTTAATTATTTCAGCAGATTTGTATTCTTGTTTTTTTTTGTTCTTTAACTATATCATTTGTGATGGTGTATGTTTATAATCTTCCATCAGAAAACTGCTTTATGGTTCCAGTTGCCCACTAAAATATCTCGTCTTCATGTGTTCATTTTTTCTTCTTAAGAGTGCTGTCTGTGGGGGAATGACAATTTATAAGTCTTCTATGACCAAAATTGATAAACTCTCCAAGATACTTTATGGAGGTGAAAACACTGATGTGGAGGGCAAATTGTGGGGTACTGAAAACTAATTTACGGTGCACATGGGCAGAATGATGTTGAAGATTTACCTGACTTCACTCTCTTTTATGTGGCCTGCGAGCTCTTCCACAAACTTCTCTCCTTTCATCCAGTAAATGATGGGTCTTCTGTTTTCGCCGCTGTACCCGAAAAAAGCTTTGCAGTCCAGACTCAGGGGCATACCTGTAACACAAAGAGTGACACATTTAAGATTGAGACATCTCAGTGGGACCATAACAAAAATACAATTAGATCTAAAAGTCTTACAAAAGAAAGATTTTTTACAATGACATATTTTGTTTGTAGAGAATTAGAAAAAAGGTCAGATCGATTTGGGTCCTTTTATTTCCTCTTCCTGAAAAAAAGGGGAATTAAAAACAAACTATCATCTGAAAATGTTCTTGACAGGTAATCATTTACAGACACTTTTTACAGGAGGCCAGAGAAGAAATTATTTCAGAAATTAATTAAGGAGAGATACCTGCGAGTAGAACAGTACGCTTTCCGTCAGTGATTGATTAGCGCCCCCAGGATGTGCTTATGTTCTTTGCATGTTATGTAGATTATCCCCATTAAATGTACATGTTTGAATCAGTGCTACTGTCTTAACACCAGCGATTGATTCAGTGCCAAAATGGGATGCATGTTTGTTCAACTCCGTTGGTCATCATGTCAGGTGCGTTCCTCTGATCGACTCTGATCACATTACTTAAATAGTTTTTTTAAAATTTCATTCTGTTGAAAAATGGTTCAGCTTATGAACACACATACAGATGGGCGTGCACACAAGAGGATTTTAGTTAATTGACTTGGAATTATCATCTTTTCATCACATTTCTTTCAATTGGATGTCATCTGTGATTTAGCTTCTTCATTAAACCTTGGCCTACATATTATAGATGAGCGTTAACTAAAGGGTATTTTATTGAATTGTCCCTTTTTCTTCAGATATCCCAGAGCTTCTGAAGACACTTTCAAGTCACTTTGTGCAGTGGGTGATGGATATATTTGAATTAGTCAGCTGGATTAAACTATAGGATCCTTTTTATCCCAAATAACTCCACATTTGACGCAGGATTTATCACTCAGGTTTCTTTGCTTTGCTGATGAAATTCTATGATATATATAAGTGAGAACATTATTCTAGATGTGCTCATGAATCAAACATTTAATTAGTCCAAACTCTGACATGCAGCGTCTCGTCACACTGATTGAATAAAAAAGCAGTGTTAAAGATGAGATGCCGATTCGTTCCTGAGCAAATGGAAATACGTTGTGGCATCTCAGGTGAACACGAACAGCTAAACAAAAGAATCCCAGACTGGGAGAGACAATGGGTTCACGTCTTTACTTGGATGGCGACACGAATGATGTAATCCACCCTTCTTGATCATTTCATTTCAAAATACCTTTTTCCTGAAGCATTCATATTCAGATCAGGTATTTATTTTCATTAGAGTGGTGAATTTAAACACTACTATGCGCTACCTTGATGATTTCAATCACAAGGGCTGGGTATCGATTGTAAATGTTCAATACCGGTACTGACACCAATACTTTGACTTCAAAACTACAGTAGTTCATTATCAATTAAATGTTCCAATGTAAGACACATAGATGAAATCGTCAGTTTAATTTCTCTCTTTTTGGCACATTTCCATATCAAGCAGTTCTCTTAAATATACAAATAAATACAACATAATTTCCAGTGCAAAATAAAAAGTGACAAATCAATCTGATGTTCACTATTTTGAACTAGTTCTTCTTCATTAAGAGCCACGCTACAATGTTTGGATCATGCATGGGTAACAAAACCTGGCACCACATTACTAATTTCAATACCCTTACTAATGCTTTTTTTTAATTCATTCTATTCTGTATGGTCAGACAATACATGATACAAGATTTGAGGTAAACAAGTGTGAAAATAATTCACATTTAAAAGCTTTGATTGTGCAGCTTAATGATGGGTAACTATTCTGCAACAAAAAAAGGACAATAACTTTAAAAAGCATCTTGTAGTGGAACTTTAGCTGGATCCACAACAAGAGATACTGAGGAGAGCCACTAACACAGGGGTCTCACAGTTTGTCTCATCTCATTAACCCAGAACACAGTTTTGACCTGTGAGCAAGTTCATCCTTACAGATGAGGTCACAACATGATCTGGTCCGAGGCTCTTGTTTAGCTCATGCAGCTTTGAATTAGTTTTATTTGGAGAAAAGTCAGCAGAGGTTACTAAGTGTCACAGGTTTTCAGATTACAGTTATCTACAACACTTTTTGCTGAAGTCACACGGGGTTAGAAATTATCTGCATGGGCCACTGTGTCGAAGGTCTGAGGACATTCTGTTTTTTTTTTCTTCCAGCGACTTGTTTGCAGAGGGATCACCGGCAAGATCTGAGATGATTATCTTCTGGTCCACCATCTGTGTGTTTGCTTTTCTCAGTTTCATTTACTACTGCAGCTGTAGAAGCAAGCTTGCGTAACATGGAGATAAAGTAAGGTTCCGTCCTTTACATCTTATTTTACAACTAAATTAATCTGAGCAGCAGAGTTTAAAGCTGAGAAGTGGCTCTTCTAAGTCCAGACTCGCCATTCTGCTCTGCTGAAGATGGTTTTGGATGGATGGCGCAGTCCAGATTGGACCAACAATGACTTGGCTCAATTTACCAGGTCATCATAAATAGCTGGGGTCCTGGGTCTGTGCAAACACATGCTTACACACCTGATATCTTTGTCCATCTGGTCATTAAGACTGAACAAACGTGTGTGTGTTCCACTTACTGAATGAAGAAGAAGGAAAAATCAAGGTAAACGACGGAGTAGGTCGTTTGGTGTTGACAATGATTCAAGTTCAGTCTTTTTTAATGTCAATAATTTCCCCCCAAAAATGTATAATCTAAACAGCAAAAAAACAATCAAATTTGTTTTCAATTAATTTTGGGGGGTCCTTGCTGTTTTGCAGTTCTCAGTGCTTTTTTACTTTAGGTAAGTAAATCTTTTTTCTTTTTTTTTCATTATTGTTATTAATATTAATAATTAAATATTCAAATAGATATCTCGCTGTGAACTGTGAACTGTGAATTTTAATTATAATCTTTGAGTCTTTTTGCTTTTTAAATCGTACTCAAATGTTAGGCATAAAACACAAACAAGAATATATCAGAGATCTATTGCTGTACAGGTCCTATGACCTTTTCTAGTTTTGGTGAATAAAGTGATGATTGTCAGGAAAAGTCAGCATTCAGAAAATGCAATAAAATGTGAATAAATACGAGCCAAAGATCCACACAAAGCCATCATGGTTCAGAAATACTTTAGAACTAGTCATAGAATGATATAGTTACGATAAGGATTTAACTTTGTATCACTTGAACATATCAATAACAAGGAAATGTTTGTTGGATTTAATTTGTAAATATGATGTAGTAACCCACATCCCATCAAACCCCTGCAAAAGTATTTCTGGACCCCTCTGTGGCACCAGTGAGCCCACTGAAAATGAAAATGAAATTAGTGAGCGACGCACCAAAATTGCTGCGAGGGCTGGAAGACACTGTGACAGGGCCGCGGGAGTGACGTGTGGGGCTGAAGATTTGCAAGTTTCTCCAGAGTTAAAGTCAAAGGTAAACAGACCAATTTCTATCCTCGTTGATAAAGAATGTAGAGTGGAAGAATCAGAGGAAAAGGAGTTTAGTGAGTCGAAAAATGTTGTATTCTGGAGAGTTTTTTAAAGAAATAATACATATTAAAATAAAATATATAGTGTTTTGTTTTAACAAACTTCAATCAAAGGTTTACATAGGTAAATATATGTTACTTTAACCTTTGCACTATGTTAACTCTTTCAGAAATGATCTTAATGCATTTGTGGACTGTTTTGGAAGACACCTAAATCTAACATGTTTTTTAAATGAAATATAAACAATAATACAATACAATAAACGAGATAAAGAGGAGGATTGTAAGGAAGATTATTCTTATTAACACCTTGATGCATATGGGGTGTGTACCACACACTACTTCCTGGTACTCACGTTAGTAAGTAATGTACATTCCCTTATTATTAAACACACTTGAATCTTTACTTGATTAATATTGAACATATTTAAATTGGCCTCACATCCCATTTAAATATTAACATAGAAAACCATGCTTAGGGCGCACAATGTTATTCAGTAAAGAGCATTTGACTGAAGTTAATAATCTATACATTTCTTTTCACTCCTTTCACTCCCCTCACTCTTTACTCTGCATGTGTGTAGCTCGCCTGTACCCTCAGCTCTCCTCACATGCATCTACACGCTTTATAACCTGAGGTGATTACCGCCAAATTAGTAACCCTCCCAGGGAAGCAATTTAAGAAAACCAGCTCTTTCGTCCATATTTGGCCATTTCCTGACAGTTCTAATTAACCAGGTCCTGAACACTTCTATAGCTGACATTTGATTGGCTGGGGGGCTGGCCTCGTTAAGATAAGTTTTAAATGAACACACAGAATTAGATGAGAGATTACTAGAGATATGCTTGAAGAGGTTAATTAAATGACCAGTCATGATGCTTCTTCTTTTAAACCTGATGTCACTGACAGATTCAGAGCTGATAAAGGGGTTCATGCCCCTGATTCTCTCCACTTGCAGAATAACAAACAAAGTCCAACAAATAATGTTGAAAGAGACTCATTAATGTCCATAACAGTCAATGATTGTACAGAAGTATCGTTTGTATCTGCTCTTTGACAACATTATTTGCTAGTGATGGGCTGATGAAACTTCATGAATGGTTGTCATGTTGTTAAGAGGTCATTAGGAGCAACATCAGGTAAAAATGATGTCATGCTTTCTCAGAACAGTTGTTCAAAACAAAGTAAAATTGCGCAGAGACCGCCATCTAGTGGACTCTGGAAATTACAACACTGTCTCATGAAGTTTCATCAGACCAAAACTAGTAATTACTCACACCACGGTCAATAAAGACTTTTCGCAGCTAATCTTCCCCTTCTTAGACACTTCTAAAATCTTGGATGGATTTTATCCCCCGACCTGCTTTTGAATTTGCCCGCCGAGACCCATTGCGCATATAAAAGTTGAAGCAAATCTTAATTCGCTCTTCAATGTAAGAACTTCAGAAGTCTAAATCCATAATAACCAAGGGTCTCAGGATCATTAATAAATAGTTCATGGTCGAAATGAAAAATCTTGACATATACATAATTATCCGTTCTACAGAGCACACCTGAATTTAAAGTGCACTAAATAAATAAACAATAAATACATTTAAATACATTGTACTTATTATGCCTGACCGGTCTAATTAAATAAAAACAACTTTTTAAGAAAGACATCAAATATCAAATTGACTAAGAAATCTGCTATCACTGGATATGAAAGCTTTTTTCATCGTTTTACCAGAGTGTTTTTTTTTTACGCTGCAGTCTCCAACTTCTCACAATCAAACCATTGATGCCAGGCTTAAACGCAGCATCTCAAAAGTTCATTTTTTAAATTATAATTATTACTTTAGGTGTAGCTAAAAAGAATGACACACACTGTAAAATAACCCAAAGATATTCTATTGAGAAATCCAACCATTCTTATGGCATAAATAACCTAAAAATTGAATATTTGAAGCCTTATCCACAGAAAGGATGCGTGAAGAAACTAATTTCATTTGAAAACAAATGAGCAACACATGAGGTAATGAGTTATTTGCCAAGTGTTCCATTTGAAGCCTCATTTGAAATAGCTGCAGGCCTAAATTTATTTTGGAAACCCACAGCAGTTTCAGGGATTATTGATGGATTATGCAAATGAATACTTGCACAAACATATTTAGGTATCTTTTTTGGGGGGGATTTGCGCTTTACCTTCTTTAGAAGTCACCAGTGCTGAATTACACCTCATGATTGATTTGTCACCTGATTTACCCGGGACTGAGGAGGGAATGCAAGGCCTTGGAGACACACACTTCCGAGAACTAAGATCAGAATTTAACCAAAGAACCATCTTAAACCCATTATTTAGCTGTTAATTTATTTTAATTAAACTTTAGCAAGTGACATTAACTCACGTCATTCTAGGATTCGTTTGCTATCTAGAGCGAACTTTATGCATAAAGGGTAGAATGCATTGATGTCCTGGTTTGTGTACATTTTTTTTGGGGGGCTGAACCATGGACTACAAAGGAATCACTTAGATTGCAATTAGAGCTTGAAGGACTATGTCTGAGCATCTTACACCTTCAAAAGGCAACCTTTCCATCCTTTTAACAGAAAAAAAAAATCAATGTTTTAATAAACACACACAGCAAGTTATTTCCTTTCATTCACTAAATAAATCTATGACTTTGTAACCCGATAGATGATTTCCACCTGAGCTTTAACAAAATAATGTATTGTTTCAAAAAAGCAATAACCTTCAGCCACCACTTCTTCAGCCGTCACATTTAAGGATCAGATTCAGAAAATGGAACAATTATAAACTATTATTATTTTTTTTTATTTGCAGCCCAAGTTCCAAGTTTATAGATTTCACCCAAGGTTAAACACACTTTAAAACGGTCCAACACATATGCCAATACAAATATTCTTTTAACCATATATGAAACATTAGGCTTATAAACAGATTGATACAATAACGAATTGTGGTGTTGGCAAAAAAGGCGAGTTCCAAATCAAATGAAAGTTGATTAATTTTTTGTGACCAGGTCTACTGATGTTTGAGTAGTCGCTTGAAAAATACAAACAATGCAAGTTTTCTTCATCACCGTCAGGTTTCACAGGAAATTCCATCAGTGTCAGTAACTCAGCTCGACAGGAGAGACAAGTGTGGCGTACATACAAATCGGGGGAAGAACGAGGCAGAATCTGAACTCAGAAGAGCATGGACAGCTTACATAACTGCTGATGTTCCATGTTATTACATATTCTATATTGGTTTGAGCAAAGGTTTAATTTAATAATTGAATTTTATACTGCATGTTTGATATTCAAGGTATAGCTGTTCTTAATGTATGAAGTATCCTTTGTACCACAAATGCCTGAAAACATTCTGACAATTACTTGTAAGAAGGAATAAAGTATTGATAGTATGTCACTGTGTTTCCTTCTCATATAGTTTTTCACTTAGACTTGGACAGCGGTTGAACGTTCAGGGTCTCAACAGTTCTCCACCAACATGGTTAGACTCTATGACAACATTTCATCTCATACATTTTTTTTACTTTTGTGCAGACGTTATGAGTTTGGAAGGACAATAAAAGAACTGAGTGTACTGACAATTAGATCATTAATTTAAACATCCATCTCAAGGGTATTTTAAAGTGACATCCGTCACAGCAGTCAACCAGAATAAGGCACACACACCTTGCGAATGTGAGTTCTTCTACTAGAGCAGGTCAGAATTCTCGCTGCAGTTCAAAGTTTTGTATCAACTGCAGGCGAGACAGCTCCTTGTGGGTAAAAGGAACTTAAAATACATTTAGTTTCATTTTATATTTTAAATACATGTTAAAATAGCAAAGACACAGTATGACGAAGGAGAAATAAGCAAGACATTAAGATATGAGATTTGACATAAAATGGGTCCTTTAAGAGAGAAGAGAGAAATGAGAAAAAAAATGGTACATTTATAGAGTGAAAAGCTTAAAGCACACTTAAAGGACGTTCACTTCTAAACTATTTCCCTTGATAACAGTCTGAGAAGAAATGAAATCATGAGATCCAACCAAAGACATTTTTATGGTTACATTTATTTGCAGATGTTAGTCAGATGTTTTGTAATCAATTCAATTTTTAATGCATTTAAGTCCAGATTAGTCAACTTTGCCAAAAAGGAAACGTTTGAAAGTTTTGAATTAAACATTTTCATTATTTGAAATCAAGACTATTTTATTTTAGCTGTGTAATTAAGTTCTAGTAACATTCTTTCTCTCTAAATAGTTATTCATTGCAGGCTGATTGTAGTGTCAGTTGTGAACTGACAATTACACGTTGCATTTTCGCTATTTCGAACAATTGGCAATCAACAAATCTTAATTGAAAATGATCAAGTAAAAAGACATGAGAGACTCAAGAAGTTTTCCATTGTCATTTTTATTGTCACTGTTGCTAAAATATTTAAGAAAAGATATATATGGGACAGAAAAAAATCATTTCAGTTGGTTTTAGACAAACAGGTTTACAAAGTGGGGTCACCAGGGGGCAATGGAGGGTCTCAGAAAATTTGAGAGAAGGGGAGAATGAAATGTAATATATTGTAACACAAGATAAAACATTTTTTTAATCATTTTACCCTGAATACACAAACTGCCTTTTCGGATTATCTAGTTTACGATTATTTGTTCTTGTCTGTAGTCTTATACAGTATTAAGGGTTTTGGTGGGCCCTTGGGCCCTTGTGATCTTTGACAACCCCTAATCCAGACAACAATCTGCATCAAGTTATCTTTGAAAAGATCTGTCACTGCTGTAACAGAAACAGCTTTCTTCTTCTTCACTCCTAATGTGTGCTTTCGCAAGCAAGTTCTGATACGCTCCATCCACCTGCTATCTAGCAATGTTCTGATGAAGCTTCATGAAGCAGTGTCATTATTTATGTTTTTGATGGCGCCACCTACAGACCTATAAACAACATGGCACTGCTTCATGAAGCTTCACCAGTAAACTTGAATAGAGGTCTATCAATAATAATAATGAAGGCTCGGCATTCACTCAAGACCAGCTGTTGGCGAAGTAGTTAAGTGGAACTTTTGCAGGCAATTTACTTACTAGTAATACTGATTTAAATAACCTTAAAATTATTTAAGCTTTCCCACCTCAAGTGGTGAAACGGAACACCTGCTATTCTTGCAGATGTTTTCAGACTCAAACCCAAATACCCTGTTGGTATGAGTGGCTGAATCACATTAGCTATGCTGAAATCCCTAAATTAAAGTTTCCACAACTGATTTACGACCACATTCTGACAGCCCACTCAAGGCTTGAAAAACCTCTTTTACCACACACTTTTGTTCCCTGGCCAAAAAACTGCAGAGTTCAGGTTGCTGTCACTACTCACATGCTGGGAGAAGCTCCAAATGAGCTTTTGCTAGTGGGCCATGCTGGTACCATTGTTTTGCCAGAAAAGCCCTAGGAAGTCAGATGAGGAACTATAAATAATGACGCTCCGGGGGCCTGCCTTTGTTGCTACGATGGGTCAGATTTGAGAGAGCCATGTGGCTGCCAGTAGAACTCAGCCTGAAGCATAATGATGACTTTTTTATTTAATGTTCAATGCCAAAGTCTAATTAAATATTGGCAATAATGCCCTTTTTTAATTTTATTTTGATATGTGCCAATTTTAACCATGAAACCTTCTAGTAAGTTTTGACCAGATATTGGAAATAAACTATCCGTTTTTTTTGACAATGAAGTGAAAAATGAATGTAATGAGGAATTAACGTTTGAAAGTTGTGGGTACAGGTGAACATAATTAAAAATATAATTAATTCATTATTAATTATATTTTTACAATAATCCCTGTTTCCTTCATTCAAAATTGAAAAAATACCATTGCCACATTTATTAATAATACTTGATGGACAATTATATAAAATATCCAATAACATTTATCAGTGATTTGTTGAAGAATAAGACCTAAAAATAAAACTTATTATCAATTAGATTATTTATCTCAGATTTGTTTAAGAAAAAGACTTAAAAAAACGACTGATTATCAATTAAAATAATGTAAAGAATGCTACATACACCTCCTTTTTAGTTTCTTACCAAAACTTCAGCGAGACACAAGAAGACCAAGGGATAGTTTATTGAGGTTTCAGTCACAAATTGGATGGAAATTGTACCTATGATGTTTGACCCAATAGATAGTTTTGGCACATTAAGTCAAAGAAAGATGTTTTTTCCCTTTAACAAATGCTGTAATGGCTTCCATGTACTGAAAAGACCCAGATGGAAAATGTAATGTATTAAAAGTGGGAAAATGCTTTGGCAAAAAATCCTCACCTATTAAAAACTGGTAATTTATTTTATAGATTTAAATTGATTCACCGGTGTGTTTCAATGAAAAACAAACGTGACATGGCCATTAAAAACAATTAAAAAAAAAGATCAAAATTCACAATCAGCATCATTTAACATTCTTTAGCTTAGGCTAATTTACACTCCCCTACATTTTTGTACCAAAGAATACGCTCATGACTTGTATATAGCAACATTTCATGATGCAGAAAAAGAGATGCTTATAAATAGCTAACAGATAATAAAAGTAAGTTTGTCGTTATACATTGGTTCTCCTTTTTTGCTTTGGCAGGTGTAACTCTAGATTTGTCTGGATAAACCAGGTCAGTGTCCTTGCTTGAGATATTCTTCCCTGATTTTTAAGTACAGAGCAAAAAAAAAAACCAATACATTTTTGCAAAGTATGAGCGTCTATACACTCTTGTCCTATTGACAGGTTATTTTTACTTTTATCGTTGCCCTGCCCTATAAAGCCAGAGAAACAGATGGTTGACGATTGCCGCAATACGAAACTATATCTTCCCAGAGACCCCCCCCCACACCTCTATTAGTTCTTCGGCGTGCACCGAGGTTTCCGGAACACAACTCAATTAGCATATTTATGAGTGTGAGATGACGAATGAAAGCGACAGACTGAACAAACTTGGGTTCTTGTGTCCTTTCACCTGTAATTGTTTCCTCCTTCATCTCATTGCAACGTATTTGCCTGTGAAAACATCCCTCGCTCTCCTGTCAATCAACAGCTGATGTTCGGGAAACACATCAAATGAGAGTTTTATGTGTAATTTCATAGTTGACTGAGGTGAATGAGAAAGGGTAGCATTTAAAAATATCATATTGATTGCGTTTAACATCAGGTCAGGAGATGGAGTCTTCTTGTATCACTCTGCCATAAATGGGCAACTCGTCTTGTTTTCTTTTGCTTATCCAGGTTGGGGTTACGGGTGCAGTAGCTTCAGTAGGGAGGCCCAGACTTTCCTCATCCAAGCTTTACTTTTTTTTCACCACCACTGATCAGTGCAGTGTCAGCATAACTGCAGATACCACCCCAATCCACCTGTGACTTGTCCATTCTTCCCTCACTCTTGAATAAGATCCCAAGATACTTAAACTCCTCCCAACCCGGAGAAAGCTCCCGACCTTGTTCTGAGGGAGAACTATAGACCAGATTTTGGTGGTGCTGATTCTCATCCCTGCTACTCAGTTGCAAACCTTTCCAGCGAGAGCTGAAGAAAGGGGTAACCTTTGGTCCTAGATAAGATGCAACAATAAATACATTGCTATCATCTTCTATAATTCACCAGCTGATCACAGGCCACTAGTGATGGGCTGATGAATCTTCATGAAGCAGAGTCATGTTGTTTAGAGGTCAGTAGGTGGCGCCACCTTTTTAAAATGATTTGATGTTTCACCAAAAAAGTTGTTAAAAACAAAGCCATCTAGTGGGCTCTGAAAATAATGAGACCATCAGTACTGGTCGCCTTCTTTACTTGTCTCTTTATTTTTGTATCTAGGAAATTAAGGGTTTCTAGGAAAAGTGAGAAATGGACAGATTCATCCCGAAAAGATGACATTTATATTATTGTTCACTGTTTATTTCTGCAAGGTTACTTTAGATATAAGCTGGAATAAGCATCTGTTTGATAAATAGCAGCAAATAAAAGTTGAATTCTCCTTAAAAAATTAAAACAGCAAGGGGTTTCACTCAGGGCTCAGATACCCTAAACTACCATATTCTCATATTATCTCAGTGATTCATTCCAGTAAGGTTTTGACTTGGGAAAGAACTGGCGAGTGATAGATTCAACATTTCCTGCCTATATTTTATCTTGCGCTGAAAAAGAAGACGGCGGGCCAGATGAAAATTGTGGCTCTCAACTGAGGGTAAAAGCAAGACCCATCACTATTTAAGATAGAGACAGCAGTGTGTGGGAGATAGACAAATGGAGGGGGAGTCTGATGGAAGCAGGCGTCTCGCAGGGACAGAAAAAGACAGACACAGAGAGATAAATACAATGAGAAGAGAAGACAGACAGAGGTGGAATAAGAAAGACAAGAGGGGAGGAAGAAGATGGTGATGGTGGGTCTGCTTATCTTCGCCTGCCTTTCACGGCAGCCCTGACACCTGATACTGGTGTGTTTGTGTGTGTGTGTGTGTATGAGCCTCTCTGAAGAAGAGAATTCTTTAATGGTGCTGATTGAAAGGCCATATCTTCAAAATCACTATCTAGCAGTCCTCTAAAGCACTAATACTATAATTGTGCCTTTCAATTGAAACCAGATAAAGGAATCTTAAGTTAAGTGTATCGAGGGATTAGGTAACAGCATAACAACACATCAGACAACAAGATTAACCAATTGTTTGACAAAATGTCTCCTCTTGTGCTTAAAGTTTATTTAATAGCAGCACAAGTCAGAAGTCATTCTCACCTAGAACTGTTCTGGGAAATCGTGATGAGAATGTACGAGAGGATGAATACAAGGTCAAAGAAGTTCAGGGTTGACTTTTTTATTACTTTTTTTAAATTATTATTATTTTGAATTTGTATTATGAATTACATTTCTATTGGTTGTAAATCAAAGACTAATTCAATAATCAGGTGAATAATTTTGTATTCACCTGATTTCAATTGTGTTGCTGTTTCAGAGTCTCATGCACACCTTTTGTATAAAATAGTTTTCATTAAATAATTGCTCATCAACAAACAACCTTTGCATGAACAAGTATTCAATTGTCAGGATAAAAAGGTTAAAAATAAACAGGCAGTCATGTTAAAAAAAAAAAAAAAATCTAAATTATAACAAAATCATAATTAAATAATAATATTATAATGAATAATATAAATAATACTTTTAAAACGATATGCAGTTCAGTCTTACATAAATGTAATAATGAAATCACAGAAAACAAGGTTTTACTTTCATGCAATTTACATCCTTAGCATGTTCAACCAAAATCATTCTAGTGTTTGTTTTAAGAGCAATTTTAAAATGCAAATTGAAAAGCATTTGATGATTTTATGACAAACTGAACCTTTGACTCTTAATGTGAATAAACATGAGTCAAAATATTGATAGTTCTTCTTCTGTTTGTTTTTTCGACTACATTAGTAATTTATCTTCAGATGATTCAAATTGTGTCCTAAAGCTATACATATTCTCAAGGCATTTTTTTTCTCTCTTAAACTCTTTATCCTGCATACAAATCCAAAACATATCCGATTAATCTTTTTTCCTTCATCCAAAATGTGAGGCATACTCACTCAAGAAAGTGACCTCCATATTAATGGGTATTGAGTATTTATTGCCAGTTTCCAAGCTGACATGTTACAAATCCTGCTTTCATTATCAGCATCATCAGATTCTCCCTCAGTTTTCCACAGTGTAGTAGGATGTAAGTCCTGCAGCATCACTGTCACAACATGGAGGCTAATGAATTACATTAATGACCCAAAGCGCTATGGTATAATGAGAAAGACAGAGAAGACGGAGGAAGGAAGCGGTGATACGAAGAGGAAGCGAACAAAGGAAAAAGAAGATGAGGAGGAATATGCGAGAAAATGGAGTGAGAGCAACAGAGCTGTGGTTGATGATGTAAATCTCCTTCAGGTTAAAACATGCTGGTAATTAAAAAAGTGTGCATATGTGTGTTGATTCTGTCGTGTTACCGAGGTTGCTGTTGTGTCCATTAAATGGTGCTGTACCTGCAATCATTTTTAATGCAATGTTTGTGTAAAAGTTGGACATCGCAAGTCCACCGATCCACCAACACAGTCACACTTAAAGTGATAGTTCACCCAAAATTCTCTCACTTCTACTGACTCTCATGACTAATGATGGGCTGATGAAACTTCATGAAGCAGTGTTATGTTTTTGAGAGGTCAGTAGGTGACGACATCTGTTTAAAAATGGTGTGATAGTTAAGAACAGACAAAAATGTGAATCCATTGTAACGTAGCAACTGGAGCTCAGTCGTCTTGTCTTCATCTTTGTCCATAATGACGCACTTAAAAACATATTTTAAGCTTGTTTGTAGCAGTAGCTTAAAGGCTAACATGCTACATGGACAGAAAACAATCACAAAATATCGAAGACAGAAGATGGGAAACATTCCCTATATCGTGAACTCTTACTTTAATGAAATCAACAGAATTCAGCTCAACCCGGCTTGTCATGGTTTCATTTTATTTAACTGTTGTAAAACTGAAGAAATGTGACATGTCTAGAACTAGGATTGACAGCTTATTATGTATGTGTACTTCCTGGTAGTCTCGGTCCGTTGTTTCTTTATATTTGTTTTTCTGTCGCTTGAGCTTAATATTTGTTTCAGTGAGCTTTCTGTTCCGCCTTTAATCACTCTTCTGTCTCTTTTCTGTTCCATCACTTCCACAAGCGTGCTCAGAAGCCGCTTGTTTTTTTTCACTTACTTGTATTCTCATTCTCTTTTCATTCCTGTGAGCGTCTCCCCTGCCACATGTTTCATGTTCTTTATAATTGTATTTCTCTGTATTATTTTGTCCTCGCTGTTCCAGTCACATGTATATGTTTCTTATCTGTGTTTTCATTGATACTCTGTGTTTCAGACTTCCTCCCTTTTGATACTTGCATCCTTCTCCCCCGGTTTGGCAGCTCCTCAGTGATACTCATTGTTTGTTTGTTTGTCTTTTTGTATTAATAAACTGATTAATTCCTCTATTGTTCCACTCCCTGCAACCCGCCGGCACTTGGTCTCCTCTTCAATGTGTTCAGTAAAGCTGATGTATCTATATTTAAATAACATTCCAAATAAATAGAGGAATACAATTAATAATTCGAAATCAGTATTTTTTTTTTTGACCTCATACTAGCAGCTATCACACCACTGACACTGGTGTCTACCTTGAAGTCTTCTCAAGCAAAGTTCCCACTCGAGAATAAAGTTTTTTTTTTTTCCAGATTTGGACTATCTATAAATCTTATTAAAACAGATAGCAGGTGGTAAATATATGAATTTACATTTTCTCATACCCAAACACACCACATTGCATATTCATCGCAGTGAAAGAACTATTAATCATGTGCTGTCTGGATATATCACTGTGTACATTTGTAAAAGTGAACACACAGGTTGGTGTGTGGTTTGGTCCACACAAGCGCCTGCGGCTGTTCCTAATAACACAATGGACAAACAGGGATAACAAGGCTGATCCCGCTGAGCGGAGACAATATGAGAAACTGTGTATCGACAGGCTCAACCATCTCACTAATTCAATGACTTATTGAATAGAGTGACGGGCGAATTAATTTGTGTGTAATATGACTGCGATAAAACCAACTTACTAGACTTAATTAAAACTGTAACAATGTCCAGATGTCAGTTGAACTTCAACCTAGTTTTTCAAATGTAATTGTCTTATTTGGACTGTCCCAGTGTTATCATTGTGCAAATAAGAACTGTGTTTTAAAGTATTAATATTCTATTATAAAAGTCTGTTCGTATTAAAAAAATTAAAAAGATTTTGTTTGTACGGTGAAACTCTAAAAATATTAATGTTCATCTTCATCTGAGATATGACTCGAAAAGGTACATTAAGGGGAACAGAGATGGAGCAGAAGGGGTGTGTCTGCTTGGGTGCTGGTGTGTGTGTGTGTGTGTGTGTGTGTGTGTGTGTGTGTGTGTGTGTGTGTGTGTGTGTGTGTGTGTGTGTGTGTGTGTGTGTGTGTGTGTGTGTGTGTGTGTGTGTGTGTGTGTGTGTGTGTGTGAGGGTGGGTGTGTGCTGGTGTGTGTGTGTGTGTGTGTGTTTAATGAATAGAATAAATAGTGGTCAATGAACTTCCAGATGGAGAGAGACAAAGTGGGACAACCACACATCTCTACAATGTCAACACATAGTTTTCCCTAAGTTAGAGAGACAATTTTCCCAAAGTGCTCCATGATTTAATGGCTCGGAAACACAACTATCACATTTCTAAGCCAGAGTTCTTTATATACACATGATAAAATACTAATTTATGTTCCTACTGTCTTGCACTTGCATCACAGCACGTTGGACGTTGCAGTAATGGGTTGGCACAGATTTGGACAAGGATAGCTTTAGGCAGATATTTCTTACTGATCTGCATTTTAAATCAAGTGTTGCAAAACAAATAATAAATATCCATGTAAATGTTAGAAAAGTCACTTTCAGAGCACTCTTGGCCATGAACTTTGAAAACTCTTCACACACTGAAGAAGCTCATAATAAACATTGAAATCATGCAATGAATAATATTCTTGTATTATTCCAATGACCTTTGAAGATATTTGACACTCTACCTTGTTGTGCCTCAGGGGGCGCTGACACATCGTGCTGATATACAACCTCATAGGTCAAAGCCCCAAAGCGTGATGAGAGCGATGCAGTAGAGGTTTAGCTGCTTACCTGGTGTGATTTCTATCACCGTGTCCTGTCTCTCCGGGGGATAAAGGACTTTGGGAGGCTGAGTGGTCTGCAGTGCTGAAAGAGAGAGGAGGAAGATTGAAGATGTGATCGAGTGCGAGTGTCTTTAAGGAGCAGGTTTAAGCTATGATGTGCACCCATTCATTCAGTCAGTCATCCTTCTGGGAGCTGCAGTCCCAGTACGGACAGCCACTTTTGAATTAAATGGATTTCATTGTAAATCATGGTGGCCGCAAGATTGAAAGATTCTACTACACGATGAACCGTTCCAGGATTATTGAAAATCCAAAGTTCAGTCTTACTTACATTGAAATATTTAACCAGAAAAATATGAAGGTATATAAGGAGCAAAACGGATTTGATGTCACAGAGGAAGGAAGATTTAAGACTTTAGTTTTCTCACCCCAAAAACTAGTTTATTGACTGTGATCCATATGCAAACACCATACACCACTAGTGGAACGTAATTGTAAAGCAAACAACACAATAACATCTTAAAGGGACAGTTCACCCAAAATTCAAACTTCTCTTATTTTCTACTCACCCTCATGTTGACAAAGGGTTGGAATATTTTACAGAGTAATCCGTTCCTCTATAGAATTATAGGTAAAAATGCATATACATTTGGACCGGAATTACTGTAGAATGTTGACTGGGATCTGGAGGCGCTGTCCGGTCTACGTCGCTTGTTATTCTTTAAATTTCTGGTTTAACTGGCTTAAAAACAATTTTCTTGTCAAGTCTTCAATATAAGATGGAAGTTACAGACGAGCACCACAAAGGTATATGGAGGTTTTTAAGTGTCTTTTTGGACGAACATAAAGACGAAGACAACTGAGTTCCAGCTACGTTAAAATGGACATGCATTTTTGTCTTTAACTCTAAAAAGGAACAGATTACTCTGAAAATAATCCCAACCCTTAGTCAACATGAGGGTGAGTAGAAAATGAGTGAAGTTTATAATTTGGGTGAACAATCACTTTTACTCAAGTTACAACCAAATTACAAATTTTCTAAGCAATAATTTATTCTTAGTTTGATTGCTTCTCTTGCACGTCAGGGTGTCATGTGTAATGTCTCGAGTTAGAAACAACTAATACATTTTGATACAATAGCCACTTGAAAGTTGTTTTATTTGGGTGATTAAATTGTGTTTGTAATTATAATGGAAAAGTCATTAACATTAACTTAAGATAACACACAAAAGTGCATTCAATGAAACAAAAACGGCACAATATTCAATTTAATGCAATCTGAAAAACTGTATTTAATTCAAATAAATACAAATTTATTCATCCCGAGATGGCAATTAAAGGACACACACAGCATGTGAAAACAAACAAAAAATATAATCTATATTTAAAGCGTCATTAAAAGTAGTATGCCATACTACTTATTTATTATTTATTATTATTTATACTACTATTTATTTATACTCCTACATTAAGAGTCTGCACTGGAGAAGATGGTAATAGTGTTGTGGGAGGTAGGAAGCAGGAGTTGAGGAGTTGGACAGCATTGGAAACAAAAGTTTCTCTTCTTCTCTATGTCCTGCAAGAGGGACAGTGAAGCCATCAATCATGACGGAGCCTTTCTTACACTGGGAAGAGAGCATGTGATGGATCCTGCATAGTCTCACCGGCTAGATTGATTGCTTCTCATGTGTATTTGTGTTTGTGTTCTACCTGGAATCTGCCACATGGTTATATTCTAAAAGGATTTCTTCAGTTTAATCCATGCACAGATTCCGACAGAAAACAGCTTATTTACATTTGTTAAACCCTCTGATGAACAGCATGAACTGTTGCCATAGCAACACATGTCAGAAAACTTGGTGAAGACTTTAACTGCTTTCTGTTTCTACTTTAAATCACTGTACAGTCAGTGTGCACGGCCATTGTTTTAAGCAGAGTCCAGATAATTATCAGAGAAACTGTCCTTCTACATTCCTGATAAGACTGACAGCCCCATCGGCATTAGGAAGGTGCAACAGATATAAGAATAATGAGACATACATGTCCTCTTTTCTCATCTTTTCACACCCACCAGCAGACAGGAGGGAAGTGAAACAGCTGTCACAGCCTTAGCAGACGCACTGAAGAGCTGGGAAGTAATTGCATCCAAAAAATGTATTTTCCCACAAGCCAAAATAGATCTTTGGCTTTACATTAAATCAGAAGTCACTGTTGCTGGGAGCACAAAAGAGAGTTTGAGTGCATGCTTTGAAAAAAAAATAAAATCACATTTATGTGGCAAGAGGCATCATATCCTTTTTTTTTTTATTATTATTAACTGCCAAAAACTTGCCAAAGCTAAGCCTCAACAAAGATATTTTATACAACGGAAATTAACCAGGATTGAGATGGCATCTCTAACTGGTGGATTACTCTATACAACAAGAATAGTTTATTAACTTTTTGCTCAAGAAAAATAAAAGTTTGGTCATCAAAAGTGTTGGTCATTAAACAAGCTAAAGACCTTGGCTAAACAGCTACATGATTTCTTGGAGAAAACGTCCGAGACTGATTATAAATGCATCTAATTTTTCCTCTTGTAGATAGAAGCTTACCTAGAGAAATGATCTCCTTATTTGTTGAGGAAAATTAGGAAGAATATTATCAAATAACAACAAGTAAATGCAGTACAACGACCTCAACAAACACTTGGATACTTTGCACATACACTACTTCTACTTTTCTTTCATAGAAGGTAGCCTGAATATTTTAGCATTGTCACCTGTTTCAAAAATGACAGTTATTTTACCCGGAGCTCTAAGTTCTAGTACGAATGAGTAATTCTGCAAGAATCTGAATGTAAGTGACATTGATTAAAAAATGTACAAAGGTGATTTAGGAATTACGTTTTCTTCAGAATTTTGGTATCTGACTAAATTTGACACGGTGCTTCAAAGAATGAGAATCGTTACCCACATGTTCAGTATATTAAATAACCGGGAATGACTCAATTAATTAAAGAAAAAACTCAACTGTATAATATATATCATGAAATCAAATCAATAAAATTCATCTTTGGTTGATACAATAGCAAATACCCAGCTTAGCAAAACATGTTGTCCTGTAAGGAGAGCATTGATACATTGATACATTGATTTAAGAATCCACTGATCAGTACTCTTTCAGTCCCAGAAATAGTGATGAAAGATAAGCCATCGCAGCTGTGTAGCACTACGACCCTCAATCAGTTGAGTATAGTTGGGGATGTGCTACACAGTTGAAGCTGTTCAGATTTAGGCATAACTCAAAGATGGAAAATGCAATAACAACCAAACAACCACACATAGTGCAACATGTGCTCCACCAGGGCCAAGGTGTGTGTGATATCTCTGCATCCCAGCAAGGTTGCTGAAAAATGTGGATAAAAATATGGTTCCATCCTTGCAGCTGATAGGACCAGTTCAAATCATCAAATCTCCTTCAAGAAACATCTCAACACATTTTTAATTGTGCAGGCTTTTCCTTGATTTTCTGAGACTCCTGTGTTGTTCTTGGTGTTGTCTTGACCTTTTAAGTATATATTTTAGTGGGTAATGTTTTGATTGTTCAAGCGCTTTTTGACCTTGGTCTGGAAAAGCGCTATACAAATATAAATGACTTACTTACTTACGATACGACCAGTGCCAGACTAAACTCTCAACTGCTTAGTACTTGAGAGTAAGTGGGTAATTACCATCGGCATGAATCATCAGCCCAGTAAAAAAGACATTGTTGGCATCATTCATGCCAGATGGTTCCGAGAAAACCATCAAAACTGATGATGTGTTGTGTTGTATTCATAGCCTCATCCACAAAGATGCCAAGAGTACTGTACATCTAACATAACTACACTCAATCATACAGGATTGTAAAACCTAGCCCTATGAAGTATGTGGAGCTTCATAATGCCCTCAATGATGGGTAGTCGAAATCTTGAACTCATCGGAGCTGAGAGAGCAAATTGCTAAATAATGCTGCAACATCTGGTCAAGCAAGTTTTGATAATTTCACATAACAAAATCCACATTTATTTGTTCATCTGTATCAACTGAAAAAGTATATACAAGCTTAAAAATATTGTGATGAAGTGTCCTGTTAGTGAGGTTTAACATTTCTCGTCTCTTATATGTGGAAAGGGTGATTTCTATCACTCTCTGGATGAAAATAATTGTATATTGTACAGCTTTGTTTTCCTGAACCAGGCTTAGACAATTGACTTATACATGAAAAACACTGGTCCATTAAATCTGAATTGTATTAACATGATTGTGTGTACAGCTTAGGTTTTGCATTCTTCTTCTTCTTAAGACAAGTCTGTTAATATGAATCCTAAAACTTAGTATTGTTTTGTAGTCCTCAAAATGTTAAGTTAATCAGATTGTGTGTTTTATTTTTTTTATATCTCATCATTTTGGCCTTGTTTTGGTTGCTGCAGTCAAAACACTATCTGGTGGATATGAACAATGCTTCATGAACCTTTATCAGCCCATAGCCAAATTTTAAAAGTATTTTCACGTTCTAAAAAAAAAAATGTTTTCAATTAGTCAAGGTGATTAAAATAAGTATAACAATAAAGAACAGGAAAAAAGCTAGTTTGAATCAGTTTAAATACATAGATACGTAGTTCAAATCATGAACTATGCATCTAGTCATCTCTATTAGGTTTCAGCTATGACAGATAATTATGAATTAATTAATTGATCCGCTCTGGCAGGTCATGGGTAAATGAGGCATCATGATACAGCTGATAAAGTATCATAAAACATGTCTACATTACCTAGTTTGAAAATCATAACTCGTTTCATTGAATAAGGATTTCAAAGCCAACGATTATTGGATAGACTTAGATTAGATTGACTTTATTAATCCCCATGGAGATCTCCTTCAGGAAATTACATAGGTCATTATAAAGCAGAGAGTGCCTTCTACTGGCCTTTTTAAAATGAACACTGTACCATATACATCATGAGCTGTTTCATGAGGCCTCATTTACCCATCGGTTGTTCTTTGTTGTGTATTAAATTTGGTTCACCACATTGTAAGATGCTCACGGTGCTCGCTGGTTTACTGAAGTAGCATTCACAAAGCCTATGATGGTCGGCAATATTTGGAACATTTTTGCTACAAAAAGAGCTGATTATCAGTGTGATTGCAATGCTGTGTCTTTAAGTGACACCTTCATTTATTTCGCTCCATGCTGTCCACTGCCAACATTTTTATACACTGTGAACACACGGGTCTTTCCTTCTCTCCCACTGTAGTCACAGTGAAGCCAAGTGCTATATACGCATTATCATATCCCTGTTTAATATGTCGCCATCTGTGGCATCTGAAGACTGCTTGTCACAAATGTTCTCCATCTTGTCTTATCCATCTTTTTTTTAAATAAAGAATGATATTACAGATATTATTACATATCAGTCTGATTTCAGGTGTGCGGATTTGGTAAAGATGTACAACAAAAGACTTCCACAAAGTATTGACTAATAAATATTTTTGCACACATTTGTTAGAAAAAAAAAAGTGTTTCCACATTATAAATGTGTGCCATGTTGTGTTAATATTTTGAGTAAAATTACATTCAAATCTACTTATTTTTATGCTTGTTTTGTGACAAAATAATGACTGAACCTGAGCTTTGTTATCTGTGGAAAGAAGAAAAATTGTGACTTATCTTTTGTGCCGCTTCAATTCTCCTTCACCATCAGAAAGAGATGAAACGGCTCCTTCTTAAGACATAGCTACGCTACGACATAAAAGTAAATGTCAGTTGCAACTACAGGTCTCTGGGGATGTCGCGGACCTGTGTGGGAGAGCAACACGAGGTGTGAAGCAGGTGTGTGAGAGATCGATGGTCTATAATGTGACCCTGGTGCAAGTGCTGAGGTGAGGAAAAAAGCTGAAACTAATGATGGTCCCCTCTTATCTCACTCACTCGCACACACACACACACACACATTGTAGATCATTATCAAAGATACCATCTGCTCCCAAGCAGGAGCACACTGGAGGGACACCAGAATGGAGGAAATGAACACCGTCCCTTAACTCCACACTTAGTCCTGGGAAATTAGGTCCATGAATTATAAATGAGCGGCGTTAAGGAGAAGGATTTCACTTCATGAACTTACTCTGAAAGTTGTATGACACGATGAATTCACTCAATGCTGTTTTCAAACAAGTTTAATCTGGTGAGCAGAAAAAAAAAATGTCTGTTTGAAATTGAGCTTTGAAAATTGATTCCAATTAGACGTGGAATGCAATTTATCCTGTTTATAAAATATAATTGGCCATCTTAAATTAGCAATAATTCTAGATCTATTCAATGACTTTCATTTTGGGAAAAGATTAAAGTAAATAAACAACAGAAAGTGTTTAGAAAAATAATTGTCATATGTTATTTAAATATTACAGAAATAAACCAAACTCATAAATGAACTAAATCTGTTTGTTTGTTTATTTATTTACATTTTTTATATTTTTTATATTTTTACTTAGTACACAGACAAAATTGTGATTAAAAGTATTAAACTGAGTGTTGGTTGCACTTTAAGATGGTGCTATATATTTTAAATTTGCATTTTTGGACTTAAATAAATATGTGATTGTTTTTAGTTTTGTTACAATTATTACCTGCTCAACCCATTATCCCCCGATTGTTCAGCAAAGTAAAACTAACAACCCTCTAGCTCTTAAATAGTCTTATGGTTGTTAAATATGAATATCTTGTTTTCAAGATGTACCTTTAGAATCATTTACTGTTAGATCTTTGTCCAGGTAATACAAAATAACAAACAAGTGTCAGAACAAGATCAAACGGGTGCATTTTATTGACACAAATTAAAGAAAACCAGCCACACAATGGAATTTTGATGGATAGAAAATTAAAATGTGACCATGAGGAAATTGTGAGAACTGAGGCCTGTAAGGAAACTGAAAAGATTTGACCACATAAGTCCTTAGTGTGCATGTGCATGTGCGTGCGCGCCTGACTGTGTGTGTATGCATGCGTGTGTGTGTGTGTGTGTGTGTGGACTATTACTGGAGCTAATTAGCTGCTTCAAATGAGCTGAGGGACTCTTACCTGCCACAGCACCCTGACATCATGGATGAGATCTCGCACTACACTTCTATGGTTTCATTAACTTTTCTGTAGGTTACATTACTCACTTGCTCTCCCAGACACAGAACCTAATGGATCAGAGACGCACCAATAATTCAACTCTGGTTAAACCTGCTTCTTATTAAAATGTCAACATCCCAATATATTCAAGAAGTTGTTACTCTTGCTGAAGCAAAGGCACAAAACTATCCCTTAATCCTGGTGAAACATCTGGTTTACACCCCCACGGATGCATTTATAGATCCACTTCAGCCGTCTCATTTCCAGGCTGGTACCTGAGCCCTTCACACTCTGTTGGTGGTTGGAACCAAGAGGTGTGACATAGCAGACACGAACTGTAAGTAATTATAGTAATAGTTCACCCGAAATGAAAATGTCACTCATGACATTTTTTAATCTAAATTAACCTTTTAAGTAACTTTCTGTGCTTGATTTTTAGGGTAGTCATATTCCTAATGCAGAGCTCTGATGCTGCTCTCAGCTCTGATGCATGATGCCACTCCTTAATGCCATCTGCCTTCCTGACCTCCAGACACCTGCGGAACATATACTTCGATGCAGGACATCAATGTGCTACTCTGATTTACACATGCCGATTCCATGTTTCCCACTGCTATTCAATTATGCTCCTCCTCAGTACAAGCTGGTTCTCCTTTTTATCCTCTTCTTCCTATGATCCAGCAGCATGCCTGTGTCGTGGTGCGAAGTCAACTCATTGAAAATCACGATCGAACATCACAACCACATGAAACACTTTATTGTACTCATCGCTGATTCGCCGAGGATTAGTAGTACCATATTTGTTCTGACTATTAGGAGCAATAATAAGGTGCAGTATCGATAAACACTATTTTCATACAAAAGGTTCATCAGATTGAAAGGCAGAAGAAGCGCAGTGTGGCTTCAAAGTGTAACAATGTAATGATAGTAACACTACGGAGCCCTGCAGAGTAATACTACAGATTATTGCAGAGTAACACTAAGGAGCTTCTAAGATGAATACTACAGAAACTTGCAGAGTAATAGTATGGTGTATCTAAGATTAATTCTACAGAACCTTGCAGAGTGATACTATGGAGTATCTAAGAGTAATACTACAGAGCCTTGCAGAGTTATACTATGGAGTCTAGAATAATACTACTGAGCCTTACACAGTAATAATACAGACCCTCAAAGTGATAAACTAGGGAGCCTCTAAGAGTAATACTATGGAGCCTTGCAGAGTAATACTATGGAGCCTCCCAGAGTAATACAGGGGAATCCTTAGAGTAATAATACAGTCTCACAGAGTAATACTACAGAGCCTCAAAGAGTAATTATACAGAGCCTTGCTGAGTAATACTAAAGAGCCTTGAAGAGTAATACTTGAGACCCCTTGCGGTGTGATGCTATAGAGCATAAAATAGTAGTACTAGGGAGCCTCTAAGAATAATACTAGGGAGCACCTAAGAGTATTACTATGGAGCCTCACAGGGTAGTATGACAGAGCTTTGAATAGGAATACTATAGAACCTTGCAAAGTAATACTATGGAGCATTGACAGTAATACTATGGAGCCCTTAAAGAACAATACTATGGATCCCCGAGTAAAAGTACGGCTACTTTTTAACAATTAGTCCTGTTAAAATCCTTTATTTTTCTGAAAAATTGACAGTGCACCTTATAGACAGGAAAATACAGTACCTGAATATGTCTCACTCTAATAAACTTCCCCTTACAACACACCATGCTCACCATTCACATACTACGGCAACCACAACACCCCCTAAAAAGGTAGTTAAGGAATTAAGATGTTTAAAAATCAACTTGTGTCTAGAAAAATGATATCTGAAGTTTATGGCAGGTCAAATATTATAACCTGCCCCTCAAGTAACGCTGACCTACAACTTTTTGTGGGAGAAAAGTTAAGGCCAAATTAAGCATTACAATGAAAAATGTTCCAGAGATTCCTGCTCTATGTGCGTAAAAGAGTATGCTCTCAGGAGATAAGTCCTCTAATAGCTTGTTCTTTCAGTCATTAGTCAAATTACTGTCACTCTCCGTGCCATGCTCCATCATTCATTCATTTTTCATCAGCCTGCATTAGCAGCGAGGGCAAATGAAGACTGTGAATGGATGATTGTGGTCATTCTCACTTGACCCACGCATACACCCTTTCAATAAGACAGCATTAGCGTAATGCATTCACGTCCCACCTTTATCATTAGCATGCACAGACAAACACACACCTTTTAGGTTGCATTATTACTAATTATCCTGAAAAGTCTCACTTTGGTAGTGTTTGTTCTTGCTTGTGCATTTTGCCAAATGATGACTTGGAATGAGACACACAAAAGTGTGATATGCCAGCAGACAAAGGCCTGTCTGTGATGAGTGTCCGGTGGTGATGGAAAAGTTGAATAGGAAAAGTGCATTGAAAGGGCAAGGAAGTAGGGGTCAGAAGGATCATCCTACCATTAGAAAGAAGGCAGGTATTTTATGGGAGCGACATAGAGGGATACGCTCACCCTGAGCCTTGACAGCCTTACAGGCCACCATAGACGACTTTGAGTATGAAATTGAGTATAATACTGTCTATGAAGAAATTCATAGACAACTTGAGTGGCAGGATGATCACTGCCAGACCCCAGAGTGGAAAAAAGGCAACGATTTGGAGTTCAGAAGGGAGTAATGGAGTCTTCCCGGTGATTTAGTTTGGCAATCCCTGGTTCACTGGACTGCACAAAGCTCTGACACAAATAGTTCCTTCCAATGTCCTCATCTTTCTCTCAACTTTAATATTTCAATGGAATCTCATTTACTTTTCCTGTTCCTTTCTTTGTGTCTTCAATCATATCAGTTATTGAATTCGACTATGTACAAATATACACATTATTATATGTGTTTCCTTGGATGATGGCTTTATCATAAAAGCTTCAGTGATGAAGGTGAAGGAGTCATCTCCATACACAAAGGAAGATGTAGCACCAAGGTTAACACAAACACATAAAAGATTACACACATGCGCTCTCACAAACAGTCTAATACAAACATCCTTTTCGGATTGATTCATTTTGTCCCCTGGCTCGGTATCTTGTTGCTGTGATGCATGAATGGTAATTATTCAAATCTTAACAAGCACCAAGAAACACCAGTTTGTCTTCTATACTCTCCCACTGAGATATACGTACACACAGACGGCTAGCAACACTCAATTATACAAATCAATTGCAGCGATAAGTGTATTGATCGTAATATAAATGCAGAATTGAGTGAATCAATACTTGCTGTTCACGTGCAGCCACAAGAACATGTGGTGAAGTCAGGGATGGATTTTGTTGGTTCATTGTTGCCTTTTACTTATGTTTGTGCTCAATTTTCAATGGTTATTATTTAATTTTTATTTAAAGGGAAACTTATGTGTTAATTTAAGTGTACCTTAAATTGAACTTGGACCTCTATTGTACTCATCAGTATGTGTTTGTTTGTACAAACATCTCTTTTGACTGAAATATTTACATTAGAAAAAAGACTTTTTTTTTCTGGAGATTAACTCTTGTTTACCATTTCCACACCCACTCTGATGTAATTGGTCAAACATCATAGGTAGTAACTTTAAAACTTTGTTATGATGAGGGACTTACTGCATCTTGGAGATGAGAACTTTGTAGGCATTTTGAGTGTTTCTACTTCCTTTCTTCTCTCCTCTCATACCTATATACCTCCCTCTTATGTTTGACTTCATTTTTCTTATATCTCTTCTTATGTTTCATTTAGGTTGATTTGAAGATAATGGTAATTTAATCTATTTAACCTCAGCCTTCTTCATCATGTGTGGAAGTAAAACCCCACGAGCACTCTCAGGAGATGCATGGCAGCCAACAATGGGTTGTGAAGTGTAATATTATGTATGTATAGAGTGCTATTGAGCTGGCTACTTTTCAAATTGTCTGCACTCTCAGCCCCCGAGGTCATTTTGTGAAGCGCAGTAAGGGACACACAAGTACTCAAATGCGTGCGCAAACATACACACAAACAAGCGCTGCTGCTGAGCCCATCTGTTATAAAGACACACAACCTATCTGTAGTTTGAGCTCCGTCCAGAGATTCTAGCTGTGTTGACTGCTGCTAATGTCTGAGCCCATATCCATTGAAATTATATGAATTTAGCCATTAGTATATTTTATTGGCTCTCATGAAATATTATTAACTTTAACTGACAAATGTATTTTTTAACACCATGACAATAAGTTTGAGAAACAATGTATTTGTGGGTGGTATAAATTATCTCTGTTAATTTCCACCCTTATCTCAGCTGTAATAAGGTTGATGCAGACATATTGCAGCTCAAGTTTCTTGGATTCTGGGGTCATTTTGACCCATCAAGCAATAATCTTTTGATTGTTGTTCAATGAAGCATCCTCAGATTGTTGCTCCTTATAAGTCATGTTTTTAAAAACAATCCAATTGCAATTTAAATAAAGCAGAAATACAAGTTAATAGCATGTACTTCATGTATGTAGTAAAATAAAGTTCATAATGTAAAAACAGTTACCCATAACTAGTGATGGTCTGATGTAGCTTCAAGAAGCAATGTCATGTTGTTTAAAGGTCAGTATGGGGCGCCATAAGTCTAAAAATCATGTGATGTTTCATTAGAACAGTTAATAAAGGAAAATAGTGCAGGAACCGACATCTGGTGGGCTCTGAAGATAATGACACTGCTTCATGAAGCTTCATCAGACCATCACTAGTATCTGACATTGTTAGTGCAATTAATTTATTTCAACAGAGGCACTTAACCTGCACTTGTATTAAAGTCAGTTATGACAACTGAAGTCCCTGGGCATGAGACAGAAGCAATGCTTCTTAAGAACAAACCAAACATTCACAAAATATTTGAAGTTTTAGTGTGAATGGTGAAAGACTCAATTATATATATACTCAAGTGTCGCTGGCAAATCAATCTTGAACTAACTGTTCCAGCCTTTTGGGATGGCCTCCGTGTCCGTACTCACAAATTGGATAATGACAAAGTTTAATCAATTCAGCAAGAAAATAAAATTGTTATAAAACACTGCCTATTGGTTTCCCTCCAACAGCACACAAGTGAACATTTCTTCACTGAGTCGCATTGTCATTCCTCCTGAATTGCGGGTTGCTTGAATAGCTTAGCGGAGAAGACATGGATATGTTTGTGATCTAAAAGCCAAATAGTTCAGTTGGTGTGATATTATTCACTCGGTTAGGTAAGCTCCTCCTCATCCATATTCAATCTGCGAAATTGCTATGAGGGTTATCAACCCTGCTTATGGAAGCATTGAAAGCACAATTGCATGACCACCACTGAAGATCAAACTACATCCAAAAGAAGACATTGGTCCGGAATCACAATATTCACATACAGCATATGCAGGGCACCTTTGAGAATCTGAATGTTTTCAATGGTTTGAACAGCTTTGCTGTCTCTGTTGGGAAAGCTTGGTTATGAAACAAATCAAAGTTTAAAGTTAGCTAAAGTATCACCCTGTCTTCAGTTTTAGGGGGCAAACTAACTGGGATTTTTTGGGGCGCGATTTCACTTGAAGACTGAAGATATTTAAACTGATGATGATGATGATTTATTTCATTTTTAATTCATAATAATGCCTGGTTCTAATGGTAAGAAGAAAAATAGCATTAGAGTTCAATTTAAGAGCTGATAACTTGACATTTTCCATGGTTCAAGTAACCACCACCACAACCATATAAAGTAAATATAGTCATTTGTTTAATCATTGTTTGTCTTTACTCCCCCAGAGACGTTTAAAGGGCTGGCTCGTTGTTCTAAAACATTAAGATTAAACTTTGAAAATGAGGGTGCAGTTCCCTTAATTGTAAAGAGATTTATTTATTTACTTTTGAATTATTCAGCTGTTGTAAAAAAAAAGAGTTATAATTTGTTTATATCCATTCAATCTTAAAACTGCAAGCAGCAATATAGAGGACGATTAATTATGCTGTGGAAATTACATTTTAGTTTAACACTAAACAATTCAAAAGTCATAAAAGTTGAATGTGAATATATGCATTATTTATGTCACGTTAAAAACCTGACAGGTTGTTTCAGGTCACGGCTTGTGATGGTTTTATCAGAATTCTGAATGAATGTCTCCACATAGTCTCCATTTACATTAATTAAAAAGAAAATGCTGAGTCTGCCGACAACATGCAGATTAGCTTCAATTAAACTCAGTGGCCTCAAAAATTGGAATAACCTCGGCAGGACCTGAAACCTGCTGCTGGTAACAGTAAGGCGAAGGTGAAATTACAAATGCTGGAAAAATAAAACAATTGGACAACACAAAAAAAAGAACAACATAATGTTATCTTCTTTAAAGAAATGTATATAATTGTATAGATGAAGACTTTAAATCTTAAATCGTGTGTGTCTTTTGTTTAAAGTACTTGACAAGAAATGAAACAAGTAATAAATGAAAAAAACATGAATATATTTATATTTTCAGATCTATTTTTGGTTGAAGTAAATGGACATATGCTATGTGAGAAACACAATCAAATTATAAAATAAATAAATAAAATAAACATAATTTTAGACAACAGCATTATTTATTTTATTTTAGAGATTTTTGGTTTTGCAAGGACACCCTATAGTAGACGTGTCCAAAATACGATCCAGGAGTCATTTGTGGCCTTTAAGTAGCTATAATGCGGTTATAAAGTGAATTATTGAACCAGAAAATGTAAAAAATACACATTCTTTTTTACAATTTCTAATGTACATTTTTTTTTTAATATTATAGAAGCTGAGTCAAATGAAAAATACACAAAGTAATTGCTATTTCCTTAATACTTAAACCTTTTCCTGTGTGTCTGTAAAAAAGGTATCCATGTTGATCATGTCGAAGACATAAGAGCTTTTTGGACCCCGTTCTTTTTCAGATCATTAAATGTGTCCCTCTCCTGGATACCCCTGTTCTAAATGGTGTTTTGATAATATGCTATCATCTTTAAGATAATATAAAGCTAATAGAAGTTAAACATTTTCTTGCATACTGGGTATTAATTAGTAGTTCACTATAGGATGGCTTATTCACAAATATGTTTAACAACTCCAGTCAACATGATCTCTGCAAATACCTGGTTACTAGCTGTGGGTATGTTAATGTTATTAACTCGTGCTTTAAAGCACTTTCAGAATTGAATTTTAATTCTGTCAGAGATTATATTGGTGTGCATTCAATGACTAATGATTGATACTTCATTATTAGTAAGTAAGTAAGTAAGTAATTTATATTTATAGAGCCCTTTTCCAGACCAGGGTCACAAAGGGCCTAAACAATCAAAACAAAACTCAATAAAAGACATACTTTAAAGGTCAAGATAACACCGAGAACAACACAGGAGTTCCAGAAAATCAAGGAAAAGCCTGAACAAATAAAAATGTCTTAAGATGTTTCTTGAAGGAGGCAGTAGATCCATCAAGCGCAAAGAGAAGATCGTTCCAAAGCTTAGGAGCAACAGCCTGGAAGGATTTCTCTCCTCTGGTCCTGAACCGTGTGCGAGGAACCATCAGTAGATTCTGATCCACAGACCTCAGAGCCCGAGCTGGGGTGTAAGGCTGGATCAGATCAGTGATGTAAGGAGGAGCTTGACCATGAATAGCTCTGAAAGTAAGAACCAGAATTTTAAAGTTGATCCTGAAAGAAACTGGCAGCCAGTGAAGATTTTTAAGGATCCCAGGTTTCTCAGGCTCAGTTTGACAGACTGACCTAAGTCACCCAAGTACTGACTCAACCCTTGAACCTTGTCATCAGGAGCAATCACCAAAGTTTCAGTTTTGTCCACATTTAGCTGCAAAGTGTTTTCACTCAGCCATTGTTTAATTTCTAGCAAAAAATTGGCTAAACTGATATTAGAAACAATCTGAAAGTTAAGAAAATGTTTTAAAAGGTTAAATATCTGTTTATAGTATTAATAGAGAACACAGGGTGATATATTTAATTTCAATCTGTACATCAGACTTCCTGGCGTGTGTAGGGTGTGGTCATTTGACCAGCACATGAACACAAATGGGATTCCAAATAGGAACAAAAAGCAAACCTGCTCAAACCGGCTGTTGCATAACCCCCAGGTTGCGTATGTCTCTTCTTCATAGGAACATCCATCTGCGTGCTCACGTTAGTGTGTCAAACAAAGTTTGCTTCCTGGCAAAGAAGGTCTGTCAAACTTTGCCATGGCTTCATTATTCATTGGCAATAGATCAGTCTTTGGAGCTTCTGGGCCCTGACCAGCTCCTCTCTTGTCTTTAGAGACAAGCCAGACCACGCCGGGCTGTGACAAGGGTCTGACGAAGCCAATGGTGACTTCATTGGTGAAGGCTCTCTGGTTAGTGTATTGGTTAGTTACACTCAAAACTATTCATTCAAACAACAAGTTAAGACACATCACTTTTTATTCTCAGAATCTTAAATGAAAGCTTTCTGGTATGGTTTGAGAAATTCCAAAATTTGTAATGCTTAATATATGGTCAACTGTTTTCATACACTTATATTTGTATCTGTTAAAGCAATCTGACAAGGCCCATAAAGTGATGTTGACAATGGAGGTTTAACTGTAAAATAATATATTTTAGCAATTCTTATATTTTCATGACTCGTAAGGTCAGGAATTGACGCCCACATTGATAATGCATCATACACCTTTTTATGATATGCTTTTAACTGTGTACAACCTTCATTATAAACTCTTGTAAATAACACTAGGGCTTTGAAGCAATAATAATTAAACATTATAGATTTTTTTTAAATTGCTTATTATGTTGCTTATTAGTCCTTTGTTAGGGGCACCATGATGGTGACCCCTTCTTTGAATGGTCATCTGGCGATGAAACGGCTGAGATATATGTATACTATATATTTATAGTGGTGTCAACTACATTTTCCTTTTCTTGATTTCTTTTTTTTCCCATGGTTGTTCACACTTAAATACATCAGATCATCAAACACATTTAAATATTAGTCAAAGACTTCAAAATTAAACACTAAATGCATTTATTTTAATGGTTATGTTCCATGTTGGTCTTAGGACAAAATGATCACTGTCTTTTAGATAAAAATGGTTTAAATGTGTAGGTTTTTTATTACAGTGATATTGAAAAGTGCATTATGTAATTTGTTATACATATTAATATACAACTAGAATAAAAGTTGAATTTAATATTCTTACTGTTACTATACTAGTCCAAAATGAATTCCATGAAATAGACAAGTAAACCACAATTAAAAAAACAACTCATGATAATAATGTAATAAAGTCAAAAGCTGTATAGTACCTGGTGTCTGACTTACATAATTTTTTAACTCATCACACTGATAACATATTAACAATTCTGCCTCATCCGACTGTAAATACAAGATTGAAGATTGAAGAGTTTATAAATGAGGCTAGGAAACATATGGTAAACACACCTGTCTGTTTGGCTAACGTACTGAGAGTGAAATGAGAGCCAGGATGTGGCTCACGTTCTCATCAAGATACTACTGTGTGACCTGTGATTCATACTATCACTAGTTATGGCAGCAGACATGTTTCATGTTTGATGATTGCCTTATGAATGGTAACACGTCACACTTAATAGTATTTTCAGGTGTGTTTTGGGGCAGCATGTGAATCACTTTGCCAACAGTGTGTGTGTGTGTGTGTGTGTGTGTGTGTGTGTGTGTGTGTGTGTGTGTGTGTGTGTGTGTGTGTGTGCACCACTGAGCTGCCACAGAAGTATCAAATTGAAGCACAAGTGCCAAACCGAGCATATTGTCGATTATGAGTGTGTGTGTGCGTCTTTGGCAAACAATGACAACCCTTGGGACAGAGAGTGAGTGGACACACAAACACACCGTTTATCTGGAGCCCATTAGTTGTCAGCTTTATGAGCCTAACAACAGACGATGATCATTGTTAACGCCTCTTGACAGGTCCAGATTTCTTCTGCTTCTGTCATGATACAACTTCTGCTCACAGTTGACTGCTGACTAGTTTGACATTGGTCTACGAGATTAAGGACCTTGCGAGCAGAGGTGGTAACTGAGTGAGTCCTGGAAGTTTAAACTCAATACAGGAACCATCAAGATGAAAAACGACATAATCTGTGCCCCATCATCTCCTCCAAACACCTAAATGCTAGAGACGTTTATAAACCGAGGACTGGGGTTTTATATAGAGATTATATTTTTTATGAATTAGTATAATAAAATCATTTCATTTATTATTTTACTGGCTCATGCTCGGTCTTATCATGTATTAAACCCATTATTCTCTTAAAACAAAATTTTATTTCACTTTTACTAAAACTCTTTTTTTTTCTTAATCTTTAATATCCTTGAACTAGTGAAGATCATTTATTGGAACATGAATGACAAAAATATTTATTTGATTTCTTAATAGTTTATTAAATACAATTGATTAATTAATACATTTTGAACATTGAACATTTTTACCTCAACAATTGGTTCTGAACGAAGATGACGTATTCAATTAAAATATTTATATGATTTAATATTAATTGGTATTCTATCACCTCTACTGTTAAGGCAACTTACCGACACAAGTGCCGTCTTGATACAAGTACACTCCTTCACTCAATAGCAGTTCGTCCATCAGAGACTTGACTCATCATGTTCACAGCAATCCGTCTCACAAACATCACAGTGGGGGGGTTGGCTAAAAGCAAAAGATTTGACCACTCAGGGGATTAATAAAAATTGTGCTGCATTGTTGGTCTGTCTATGTGTACGTGCCAGAGGTGCTGATAAAGATGGACAAGTTCTCAGGCCCTGGCAAGGACAGAATAAATGTATTGTAATGACAATGTCTTTGTTTATCATGTTTCCACTTTTGAAATCATCGGTTTTCTCATCATCAACTCTGTGACAGGGACTTGTTATAGAAGGAAACTAACTGTTTTATTATCCAGCACAACTCTTGTGGGTTCTGAAAAATTTTTTTTTAAGCAAAAGTGGTGCATGCCAGTTAACAATAAGTACAAAAAGGTTAAAAAAAAAAATCATGAAGAGAAAAAAATGGAGTAAATGGATGATACATTTCCACGCGAACAAAAGGTTTTACTGCTGAAAAATAGAGGTCTTCTTTTTGGATTATATTTTAAGTTTGCTTTAATTACAGTTATCTTTGCTCTAACTAGTTACACATTGTGATGTTTTCTATTAAAACAAACCATTCAAAATTGCTTGTTTTTATCACCAGTAATCTTTTTGGTTCAAACTAAAGTTGAATGTTAATTTTTATTTCTCAAAGAGAAGAGAGACAAATATTTGACCCTTTGGCTTGTCGTTCTTCCGAATGTTCAAATAATTCAATCTTTTAGAAAACTTGGGATGTAAAGCTTCAATGCAGTGGTCCGCAACCCCCGACCTTGGGAAAAGTACTGGTCCAACATAAGCATGAGAATCTTTTAACGTTAAGTCACTTGTTTCAGTCAAGTTTACACAAAAAATAAAGGTGAACTAGTGAAAAATGTTTTTATATGAAGGTCGGTCCATGAATATAAAAATTTATTTTTTAATGAAGGGTGATAATTGACCATCATGGATGGATTACTATGAGATAAATATAACTTGGATTCTACATACATAACTTTTTTACTTCTTTTTATCTGGACTTTTTTCAAGGTGTAAAATGTGTTTTAACAAGAAGAATTTAATACAGTGTATACAATACAATGTTATGAACAATACGAACCGTCAGGATGCCAGCATCCCTCATGTGATGATAATACTGATGGCAGAGCAGTGAATTTCAATCTGCTCTCCATAGTTTGGGATTATTCGTGCTATGGGCAAGAATAATGAGTGCGGACACACAAAAAATGAGTCACCACCAGACAGACAGCTGAGCTCTCAGCAGTCTCTTTAACACTCTGCACAACTCATTTAGCCTCTCGACCTCTACATATTCGCTGGTTTGTTTTTATTACCTAAATAAAGAATACGGCTTTTGATGAAATGCTTTTGCAGACAGATTGATTTCCTTATTGATCCTTAGCTTGTAATTAAAGGCTATAATCAATGAATCTGTCCTTACAATGAGTAAAACCTGTTTTCATCATATTCTAAGAATCGTGAAAGGTCACACACAGAGAGAAACCACCACTCACTCACAACTACGGTCATTACGAGTCTTCAATCACCTTCTGATTCTTACTTCACAACCTAAAATCTGAAACTGTAGTTTCATATTGATGTCAAATTGCTTTTGCAGTGTTGCTTGAAGTGTTTTGACGATCTTTTAATTCTAAAATTGGATATATTTTGAACCTCATGTCCACTAAATGCTCGGCACCTTAAGTTCTAAAGGGTTCACAAACTCAGGAAGGGAAATTCTACGGAAATTCTACGAGCCAACACAGAATAAAATCATCTTTAGTTCGGTCTAGAAAAATGGAGGAAAACGACATTACAGATGAAGGTGGGGCCACAGCGCCGTCAGAGGAGATATCTATTTTACGTAGTAAGTAATCATTAGAATTTCATGTACCCCCACAAAAAACAAGGGTCCACTGTATTTAAAAAAAATAATTGATAATTAATTTATGACTTTTTCATCCATTGAAATGGATATTTAGAAATATGTAATATAAATGCAATTCATTGAAATTATCACTAATTATTTACAACATAGAAAAAAGAATACCTCAAGATAAACTGAAATAGATCAGTATTGTGTATGGTCCTTGTGTCACCTTCTTTTCCTAAAACTGATTCAGCAGAATTGTTTGCCAACTAAACGCATCCTGATGATGTCCTCTTTTCCACATGCTATCTGTCTTCGCAGCAGTGTGGTTTTAAACCGTCTGAAAAAAGAGCCATGTTAAATCCATTAAACATCACAATACAGCGCCAAGCTTCCATTTCAACTGCCATAATAATGTGAGACAATGTCGATACCACAAGAAGAACTGCTTCCTCTGCACATCGACTCCTCCGCTAACACACTCGTTGATTGTGTATCTGTTGAGCTAGAAGCCATCGCCACGCAAACTATTAAGCACATTGATATGGGTCAAATATGTTATAACAAGCATCCCGATGCTCGTAAGATCTGCAGTTACTGCTTTCAGGCCCATTACTCTCGCACACAATCACACACACTCTCGTGCACACACAGTCCCTTCAGTACAGAGTGAATCAGGTTAGAGAAAGTAATTAACTCATAATAGCCTCAACCATCCTGCCAATTAACATCATGCGTGTCTCTGCTGATGTACATGTTGGTTGATGTCGTCGTCTAAGTGGCTGCACGAGTATCGAAACATACACACACACCTCCAAGTGCTGAGACATTATTAATAGTTATTTTCTTCCCTAGGGTAGGTTGGGTTATTATTTAACAATGTTTGTTCTCAAGAATACCTGCCAGAGGCTCACTCTGCATTACTCAATCGTAAAAAAATCAAGCTCAAGGACGTAAAAGGTTCATTCAGTGAAGCGGATCCATCAAGAATTCAATGAGTGGCGCTGTCATGGTCTGACAGTGAGCTCGCCATTTGTTGATGTCGGTGAATCCGATTTGGAAAGTGGCTGCAGATCTTTGCAGCTGCTGCCATTCAATTCTTCCTGAACAAAGCTGCTTATTTTTCTGCACACCGCCGCCATGACTGACGCAGGAAAACAGGCGGACGAGCTTCCACTGTCCAGAGTTCATCAATCAAAAACTGTTTTGCATTACTGACGGCCTTGCGGACGTCAGGGCAAACGTAGGTGCCGGCGTGTATTTTAAGAGGGTTGATTACTCGTTCCGCAATATGACGGGCTCTTAAAATTGCTTATCGATGTAAAAAACAAACATTTAAAATTCTAATTTTTTAAAGTTAAAGTCAAAGTTTAGACCTATAAGGTAAAGTGGTAAAAAATAATGTTTTCAAAATGTCTTGTATTGATTTCGCAGTAAGCGAAGGGCAAAATGTGAACTCTGGCCACACCCAGGTCTGAGCCATATTTATGAACCTAAAACTTTGTTGCGACTGATCGGACTAAACTACCATGTGTTGTTTATAACAGTCTATTTAGCTCTTACTGACCATTATTTTTTAACCTTAGTGTTGTCTCTGGGTCAAGGTGAACACAAACACATTTTTTTAAACCCTGGCATTATGAAACAGGAAATTATTCAGGTCTGTGGTTATGAGATCAACTCAGCTCGTGAGGATTTACAAGGTTAAGACTTTTGACCTTGTTTTGAGAAGGCGGCAGGAAACTTTCCTGAGACAAAGTGCTTAACTCTGAAAAGGTTGTGGACAAGCCACAACATTTTAGGCTGATCATTTGTGCTCTCAAAATTGAGAAAGTGCTTCATTATGGTTTTTATTCAGTTCCCAATCCTAAGACTTAACGTACAGAATTGAAAACGTGTTACGCAATTCTTAAGACGTGATAGTCATCCTAACAACTTACACAACATTCAGGTCTAGTGTCACTTCTCTAAGTGACACCAAAGTGTCATCATGGAACTGTGGATTGAAATCATTTGTTATGTGTGACGGCACCACAAGAGCAGCAGCTAAAGCCTGCATGGTGTTCCCCTTGTGTCGCTGTGCTAAGAGTGAGCTGATGAGACAACGTGTGAATGTGAGGGATAGAAGTCCAGATGGATGTCGCTTCTCGAAGTGGTGCTAGCGTACATATGTTGAAGACAGATGGCCGTGCATTTTTCAGCTTGAACATCGCACCGTTAAAGAGCAGCGGCTCACTGAGACACGCAGCTGCAGCTGGCAGGGGGCGTGCAGTGGAAACAACTCCAGGCATTTTAGTTTTCTTATTTAGTCTGAGCCTCCCGAGGCGACATACACATGCCGCGGCGAACGCATACACTCTTATTGAGCAATGCGACCCTGGGCGAGACTCAACAGAACATCTGTGTGAGATTTATCTGCCCTGATGTCTCCCCTCAGTGAAGGATTGATGTTGCGCAGAAGGAGGAGCGAAGATCTGAAGCCCACCCACTTGTTTACATGCACATCATCTCGTGTCATGTCGCTCAGCTCCGAAAAAAGTTGAATGGCTCTGAAAACGTTGACACCCACCAGAGGGCTCTCAAGAGCAAAGTGGACCTTTGCTGACGTCTTTGTTGACATTATTTGTGATCCCACCGACTAAAATAGCACCATGACATTAAAACACCGGTGTATCCATTTAACCTTTGCTTTGAAAAGAATCATATTTGTCAAATAAAAACATAAATGACTTGAAAAAAAAGTAAGTACTAGGATGTTTCAAGTAAGACGATTATCATTATTTGGTTAATCCTCTGTTTTATTCCTCCTCTATTTTCATCTTAAAACTGAGTTTAAAATCTTGAACGAATAAACTGCGAATTCAAGGTAAAAAAGACTTGCACAATATTTTCTTTGTGATTATAACAAACATCATTATTGATCAGAACAAAATGTAATATTATTTTGGGTAGGTCTTCACATTGTACTGATGTTGAGATACACTCAAAAACAACAGCAAAACAAAAAATTAAGTAAATCATAAAAAAATATTATTGATTCTTTATATGTCTTTTTAAGCGTATACATAAAAATAAAAATATTGCACTGAAAACTTAGACATTTTATTAAGTAACTAGTTATATATAGATTAAATCATCAAGTAATCAAACAAAACAGTTGCAAGAAATAGAAATATGGAAAGAGTGAAGTGAAAAACACACAAAGATGTTTGTTTTTCTCTGAAATCAACACCTGCCCTTCCTCAACTTCATTATCCAACCTAATGTGTCGTTCCGTTGTCTGAGACATTAGACGAGCAGACATGGTGGTGCGTCGAGCAGTGTGTGTCTGTAGGGTTGCAGCCACACTTAATGAAATGGGTGGTTATTAAGGCTTCATTAAGTCCGGTTTAATGACCTGTGTCACATTTAATCGCGTCCTCTCTTGTTTTTCGCTCTGCCTCCCCTGTTCCCGGACCCGCACTTCACGTCGCAACAGATCCATTAAAGGACAATCACAAAAGTTCACGTTCATTTCAATTTTTGTAATTGGATTATATTGAAGAGCTTCTAAATCTTCTGTGTAGCAATGATGATGAAATATCTTTTTGGGCTGTATTTCAAATACACAAACACTGACGCACAAAGGCAGATGGAAGAAGACACGCACATATTTAAACGGCAACCAATTGGTTGATTTAGGTGTCTCTTACATTTACCGCTTTTTGTACTCATTAGTATGTTTCTTTATGTACAAAACTCTCTTTAAATAGAAATATTTACATTAGAAATGTGCTTAAGCCCCGCCCACTGACAACGCTTTTTCTGGAGATAAAATCTTGTTTACAATAACCACGCCCAGTCTGCTGTGATTGGTCCAACTTCAGGTTTTGTAAAAGTGCTCCATCAACCCCAGATTTCTGTCATGATGAGGGACGCAGCTTGGAGAGGAAGACTTGAACATTTAAAACCTGTAAGTCAGGAAAGTGAGTTTTTTTCCTCTTTATTTAACCTTTAACGACTTGTTTCTGCAATAAAATTCGATCATAATAACATTTTACAACAACCCTTCTCTCTTCCTCCATGTTGCAAATGATAACATCACAAAAATATTCAGGTCAGTAAAAGGTCAAAGTGACATGCTAAATGGAACATTCATGTTTAACCTTTTTCTTCCAGCTTATATTAATCAATCACCCTTCAACAGCTTTTGCTTTTTATCTGCCTTCGAAAATAATACTCTAGACATATTCCTTTTCCTTGGCTGCTGAAGTTCTGACTGAGGGAACTTAAAGTATCTCCTAAATTAAAAGCCTTCATCTTGTCAATTTGTGTTGGACATTACAAAGTTGGAATGTTTAAGCATGGTTGTGCATTGTTTATCGTTCATTTGCTGTGTTTAAATTCAGAGTTTAATATTTTAATTTAACATTTTGCATGGAAGATAGAAATAGAAGTGCAGAGCAGAAAACTGTTGAAAAACATCTTTGTGGTCTTTATCTTGATGTTCTCATTTTAACAAGTATCCCTTTGCAAAAAGCACCAAACAAACAGCCACACACACTTACAAAAACAACATTACTTGTGTGGCTGTATCACCTCTCAAGGAATGACATTTACTTCATGTTTTTTTGATTAGTTACCACAGGAGGATAATGGGATCCAGTTCTACACCAACGAAACACAATTTCAAAGCATCTATTCTGTATCTACTTTCCTGTATCACCTATTCCCATCCGACCCGCAACTGGGCGAATAGCACCGTTTCTGTAATGTATGTTTTAACCCAAAACACATCGTGGCCAGATCTCTGAGGGATCTCAGTGAAATAAAATATATTTTATTGATTTAGACAAACTTAGGTGTTTCAGACAACATTAACTCTCTTGGTCTGTTCTTTATTTTAGTACAAATTTAATCTGATCTCAGGTTGTTGAATGGAAAAAGGCAGGTTTATTAACCTTTCAATTAATCATGCAGCCTGCCTTTGAGTTACACATTCCAAAACTTATTTTATTGGACTTAGTTGGAATCTGACTTATGGTAAGAAAACATTGCTTTCAATTTAAAAAAAAAAACCCTTCAAGCTAGAAATGAAAATCAGATGCTGGGTAGTTCCCTCATTGCCGCAGTATGGACAGTGTATTTTGCTTCGGTTCCAGAACTATAAAAACTGAACAGAACCTCAAGGCAATAATTGCTAACAAGGCAGATGTCAAGAAAATTGGATTTGAGTTTGCCTTCTTACACCCTTTTTTTCGAGAGCAGATTTCCACATACCATTGGGCAGACAAATGAACTCCCATCTAACTCAGCTTTGTTTTGTTTACGCCCTCAGCGACATTCAGGTTGGACCATGTTTGCTGACTTCTAAGGTAACCTACTATACACACAATGGGTCTCATTCATAAAGCCTGGCTACATCTCTGTGCAGATTTACACTTAAAGGTCTACTCGTAAAAACAATTGATCATAAAGTGAGAGCAATGAGAGTAATTACCATAAATCTCCACCCATGAAAAGACATAAATTACCAGCAGACAGACACAGCGCAAACAAACATACATACATACAGTATATATACAGTATATATATTTTTTTTACTATTACTTTATGGTTTCATATATATCATTACAGTATTACCATTCATCATGTACAAACAAATGAAAAATCAGTTGATTTGATATGCATGATCATTTACAATCGTGAAAATATTCTGGATTTTAAACCTGCTAATTGTTAAAAAATTTCACTAAATGTGTTTATAAATATAATTTTCTATGCTGATATCACGTTTTTAGATGACGTCAGGGACGTGCGGTCATGGTAGGCAGGTGAGGCAGTGCCTCTCAATGCGCAATACACCACAAACTGCGTTGATACATGCACGCACGCTGGTTGCCGTATCTCTGTAGACGTCGCCAATATAATGCTCACAGATACGTTTATTTGCCTTGATTTTCCAAAGTCTGGCTGATGCATTTAACCATTAAAAGTTTCATGTTTGTAAGGGGCTTATTTAGTTTCGCTATTTCGGAAATACAAATGCAGTGAAAGTGCAAAGTTGCAGCCATCATCTCGACTGAAGCGAGAGATTTTTAAAACTAAAGGAAATAAGGTGGATTTTCAAAACAAATGGTTTGAGGTTTTTGTGGCGAAGGACAGACGCATGGAATTTATCTCCGTATACAATTAAGACCAGAAATGGTTTTAATCTCAATCAACATAGGACTAAGAAAAGTACAAGAGAATATTTAAAAACAACATTTTGCCCTTAAATAAAATATCCTTTTTTTTTTGTCACGCTTAAATTGACCCATAACTATACTCAATATTTATCTTGTCATGGTAATAAACTTTAGTCCTTTTGCGTAAATCTAGCCAATAACAGAAAGCACTATGTAATATTAACCAATCAGAAGCAAAAAAAACGCGCATCTATCTGTCATTACTGCATCACTAATAGTCTGTCACTGACAACAACGTGTGATTGAGTCATGGAACTTAACATTTTAATACAAATACAGCGCTGACATCTGACATCGGGATTCTTCAGTCTTGAGCCAAATTTAAATCTTGAGAGTTCTTGCTAAACTTTACGGTAACTTCCCCTCAGCAGGAGGAAACGTTTCGGCTTTTAAGTTAAGAGAATTGAATCATCTGCGTCCTTTAATATCACGGTTTGAAATACACATTTTTTTTCTACATCTATTGATTGTTTAGAACAAATTTTGATTAAGATTTTCAGCAAATTTAAAGGTCTCAGATCATTAAATATTGGATGAAGATTTTGAATATAGAATTTTGATATTGTTATTGATATGTAATATTTCAGCTATGACTCTTATGTCTTTGTCAGAGATGACAGATTAATGAATCTATGAATCAATATCTATCCACAATCGATGACTTTTTTTAAACCATCTTAGTCATGTGATATTGTCAAAGATGACAGATGTATGCTATTACAGGCATGGAGGTGAGGACATCATTCAAATAAATTGAGATTTTCTTTTAAAAATTTCACCCAAAACTATGCGGGGTCCCCTTTTGGGTTAATAAAGTTATATAAAACTAAACACTAAACTAAAACTGACACTAAAGGAGTCAGTTCCTCACCAACCATGAACCTCACTGCACGTCACTCTGATTATTGTATAATATGAATAAAAGTGTACATTTCTATTAAAGACAAACTTCCTTTGAGCACATTCATGAATTTACACAAATAAAAAATGTTCCAGAGCAGGACTTGAATTTGTTAGTAGCTCCTAAAAGACTGTAGCTACTGAATTATTGATGAATGCCAAAATCATGTATATTTTTCGCTCCAGAAAAAGAATATGTTTGCATTACCCAGTGATTGTGAGACAAAGTTGAATTTGTTCTGTTGATCAGAACATTTCATTTTCGCTCGAGTCGAGTTTTGCCAAAATCAGTGCTCACATATTTACCAATCAGTAATTGTGCAGTGTGATACCTGCTGATTTGTTTATTGTAGCCATGATTAGCAAAGATTAGCCCATTCTCCCTGATTTACTTACTGTGGCGCTGGCAAATAGCAGTCGGATTGAAAACATTTCAATTGGATTGCCTTCCAATTCCAAAGGTATTGTGCTTGATTATTGAAGGTATTGATGGTTGCTTGTAAGCTTTTGGCAAGCAACTCTCAAACATATGTTTTTTGGTTGGAATACAAGTTAGTTTATCAGCATAGCATTTGAGGCAATGTTAGTGATGGTCTGATGAAGCTTCATGAAGCAGTGCCATCTTGTTTAGAGGTCAGGTGGCGCCATCAGTTTTAAAATGATGTGATGTTTCATTAGAATAGTTGTTTAAAACAAAGGTAAATAGTGCAGAGACGCCATCTAGTGGACTCTGAAAATATTGACACTGCTTCATGAAGTTTCATCAGACCATCACTAGCACCAGCACTGTCTGCTTATTAAAAAGAGTGTGTGTGTGTGTGTGTGTGCATGTGTGTGTAATCAACATCTTCTCCCCAACAAATTCAAGTTATTCTTACAATCATTGGGTAGCACAAACGTATATGTCAGGCAAGCTGGTAGCATTTATATTCAAATACAAATGAGCTCAATGGGACAGCAGGACACAGTACTAAGTAAGTAATTTATATTTATTTAGCGCTTTTCCAGACCAGGGTCATAAACCTTCTTTCTTGTTCTCAGTAGCTGAGAACATGAAATCTTTGCTATACTTCTATCTTGAAAGAAAATGAAAGATTCTATAATATATTCTTGGATACAGATAGTAAACCAGAACACCAACAAAATCTAATCATCATGCCTCCAAAAATGGCAGCCCAATGTTGCAGGTTAGGATTTGCTACACATTTTAAGCATTGATGTGAAACATCCAAATACTTTGTTGGTTGCATTGATTTCTCAATTTGTCCCCATTTGAACTTTCGATGCATGTTTCAAATGTACTTGTCTCCTGAAGTTCGTTTTTCTTTGCTCTTCTGTCAGAGGTATCGATGTGTGAGAGACAGAAGGGTCTGTGTCTTAGGGTTGTGTAATGAAATTAGCTCTACCACTGGACAATTCGTTTTGTGTGCGTTTGCATGCACGTCCAGCTCCAGTGTGAGTATGCATGTGTGATAAACATGCCCATTCAATTCCCAGCAAAGTGTGCATTCGCTGGATGAAAAACACGTGTTTGTTCCCGTCCTTTGCATCAATGGACAAATTAAATGTGTTTATGTGTGGCTTGAAACATAATGCACCTCTTGACTATTATTTTCCAGACCAGTGGCTGAATCATTTTGGGATCTTGTTTCAAGTATGACAAAACAAAACAGTCACTTACTAACCGCAGAAATGTCACCACTAGAAAAGTTGAATCAATATCAACTTCCCGAGCGCAGCACTAATCTTCAGTTTCTTTTTGGTGACCCAGCTTTTTTGTATCCATATGTTAATAAATAAGAGAAGAATTTGATTTAATAGTCACTTAAAGTTTTATGGAACTTCTAATTTCTTTTGTAAATATTCTTTTTTTTTAATGTATGCTGTATTTAATCTTCGAACAAATCAAGTACTGTAGCTAGTAGATGGAAAATTTAGTGAAACACTGTATCTATCACACATATCTTATGACTAAGACTTGCTTCTGTACGATGGGCGACCAAAAATATGATCTCAGCCCCTCTTCTGGTCTGATGTTGATTCTCAAAGCATTTTATGCAGAAGAAGTGAGACTAAAGCACATCAGGAAGAAGATTGACCGGAACAACAACTAAATTAAAATAAATGTTATGATTTGCACAACAGCAACCAAATTGATTGCATGGAGGGATATTTATAGATGTTTGAGTATTTGGAACATGTGCCGGATTAGGGTGAGTGTTAGGTAATCCCACTTTGCAAAGAAGAGGTGAGCCCCAAACTGGGTCATCGGCTCTGAACACAAACATAGCACAAACTCATGCTGGAAGTGTACATGGTTATTTTTGGTACACTAAACTAACTACAACAGCCTCAACACTATGCTTAATATGTTGCTTATTTAGTTATTCTCCCCTGACTCATAAACAGGATCCTAAGATACTCTTCCACTTCTCACAGGATCTCATTCCAACCGATAGTAAACTGCTCCAGTGAGAGGTCATAGCCAAGAGTTACACCAGATGATACGTTTAATGGTGATCCAGAACCTCTTCGAAGCTGTAAGGAAGTCATTTCCCATGAACAAACCCCTCCTACACGCAAGTTTTTGCCTCAGCTACTGCCAAAGCCCCAGCCCACATGTTAAGCTGAGGAAAGCCCCCAATGGGCACTTCACAGCACCCCTTTCAAGGGTGAATACTACAAGCTTCTATTCTAGCATTATCACAAACAACAGTCCAAAAAAGTACCATTTTCTTCGGACCTGCTTTTTTGTTCCAGGCACTTCCTACGACTTCAGGCGCCACAAAGGCTAACGTCTTTTTAAAAGCTATTCTATGTGTTAAAGAAACTTCAACTGAGCGAATGAATTAAACTTCTCACCAACATTTAACATTCTTATTAGGAAAAAGACGCATGTGACTTTCACCCCAACGGAATTTGTCCACGCTACATGTGAAGAAGCCGACGATTGACAAAGATGTTCCATTTGTCAGCATAAATGTTTAATGTGTGGTACAAAGTGTACTTCAATCACTCAGTTCAAGTTCTGTTCATTCATAAAAAGGTTTAAAAAAAAACAAAATGTTTGTGTTTGCACTGTGTGACATCATCACGTAGGAAGTGCCCTGATCGAGTGCCCCATGGCAATATGACAATTACCCGGTATTATCAAATTAAATAAAAACTATGATTTTATGCAACTCAAAAATACAAGTTATATTAACTGACATAAAGGAAAATGAGAGAGTCCAGAATAACATATACACAATAATAATCACAACAGATATAATGAAAAGAAGGGAAAATAAAGGTTGTATCTTTACTCGAATCTCGAATGAATATCCAAACATCTTTTGCTCATTTGCAAATAAAGTAAAGATGAAGGGCTTTGAATTGCATAACCTTATTTTATTGTATTTCTGAAGCACATAAATTTTATAAAAGTTTAAAGTACAACAAAAAAAAAGAGTGTTTATCACTTGAAGCTCAATTAGTTAAGGTGAGAAAGAACTGCGGGTTATGTTGTTATCTAAATCAGATAAGACAAGTGCCTCAAACCCTCAATTTCTGGCCAAAATTAACTTATAACTGACTTCCTAACATTTTCAATGAGCCTTTCTAAGCAGACGAGTAAATTATCTTAGTGTCCCTAATTCTTTAACTAAAAACAATTTGGGTTATTAAAAGGGGCTGCGGCGTAATACATGAAATTAAATTGTATATACAGAGAGAGTAGACGGAAGAAATGATAATGATTACTTTCTTTTAAATTGTCCTCATAAAACTTTCAAAAAATTTAACTAAAAGTTCAGTTTTAGATTTTGGCATACATCAGAAAAAAAAAGAAAATTTGTACTACCTTCCAAATACATTTTCACTTGTTTTTTAAATTATTATTTTTATTTATTCTAATAAAAACCTTACATTAAATTCTTTCTTACCATTGTTTGATTCAAAATTCCAACTTCAAACATTAGCCATGTATTGGCGTGTCAAAGAAAAGTTCACAGATTCTGATGGATTAACAGGCTTTTTCAAGGTTTGAAATGTAAAATTGTGTATTAGCTTTACAACAGACAAATTGTTTGCCTCTATTTGCATAATCTTCTGGTACTCTGTTAATGTTTATTAAATTAATCCCTTTGTTGAGTCAACATTGCACAATACATCAAGAAATTAATGATTTAGCTTAATTTGAGGACACCAGTCGTTTTTCAAAGACCACATCATTCAATTTCAGTCCAGTTTCCCTCATTGCCTTTTAAAGACAAATAAAGCAGTGCATATCTTAATTGTTCCTTTACTCATTAAATTTAAGTGTGCTCATAAACCCAGTGTTTGGTTATGACATCTAATAGCACCGACGATCCCATCAGCTGTAAAATAAATCACTCTATGGACATCTGGTTAGCTAAGAAAATGGGAAAATGCTACCTGTGGCGTAAAACAAAAACTAATAACTGATGAGCCTTGGGTCACATGCTTGCTTGCATTTAAAGCAGCCCACTTGATGAAAAAGTGACCTGTGTAAATCACTTGAATGTTGAGGAGCTAACTAGCAAAAGTTTAATCCTGTATTCATATTTATCAGCTCATATATATTTGTATTGTATGCTTATGGGATGGTACTATGTAACTTCCCACGCCTTAGTCAAGAGTCGTTAAGACTTAAGGTTATTTGACTTTACAATTAGTGCGATAGCAGCTTGCCAGGATAGAATCTAAGAAGTTGCAGTCTACTCAGCTGCAAGTAACTATCATTCTACTTAGCTGACCCCAAGTTATCCTGATCTGCCCTGATAAGATATGTTGTTTGCAGTGAACCATATCTGTGCTTCGCTGTGTTTTTGCTCCTGTGTGTGTCCTATTGTAGAATCTATTCTTGGGGTGCTCATCTCCTCAGGGTTATTTGGCCTTCATTTGAATCTCAAAGGACCAAGATCAGTAAACACATTATACAAATCCTGCTTACAATGTGAGTAGCAATCGGCTATTTCTTATAGAACCTAATGTGTTCGACTATTCTTTGTCAATGCATCTTGTTATTTGTATATTATAACCTTTTTTTTTCCGGCTATCCTTGACTATCATATTGTTGCAACAAAACAAACCCATTAAATCCAGTGAAAGTCAAAATGGCTTATAGTAGAAGCACAATTGTATCTCTTTATTTAAAGTACAAAAGAGCAAAAATTAACTTGAATGGAGTTGTCTTTTTGTCAATTGGATGGGAACGTCACAATAAAAACTGGGCCCCCACTTGGTCAACAAATTTCCCCTGAAATGTTTTCTTAAAGATGAGAACTCCAAACATGTTGCACTCTCACTATTGTAGTTTTTTAACACAATAGAGCTGATACATTTACTTTACATGTCAATCAGCTGCTTTCTCTTTAACAACATAACACAATTTAGATTTTTTTTATGTTTGCAACACTGCGTATTTGGTATGTGACGAACCAAGAAACATTTGATAAGCATGTCATTAACACAACATGTAAAAACGCACTGGAACATCCTACAAAATCCCTGTTATTTTTTAATTTTTAATTTTTTTAAATCTTACAATGGGAACTCTTACACTTAAGCAAAATATTACAAGTTCAGAATCAGTCAATATTTTTAGGGCATCTGGTCTTGCTAGATAAACGACACAGACTTAAAAAAGTGCATGCTACAATAAAATTATGTAGCCATCACTCCATACAAGAAAAGCAATAAGTTACAGTAAACATGTCTAGACTAATCAGCACATCACGCTGTATGACTTTTTGTATTCTTCTGATTAAACATGGCATTAGAGAATATATTTGTTCCTAATCCATACATCCAACCATTGTGTCCTACCTGTGACTTTTAGCTCGGTCGTCCTCCTGACCAGTCTGGATCCGTACTTCAACTCACAGGTGTAGTTTCCAGCATCGTTCTCCTCCACCTCAGGGATCCAGATGTGTGTATTATTCACCGTGATCGAGTTCCTCCACTCAACACTCTCACACTCCTGGAAACAGCACACAAATGAGTGGTGAAGAAATCGACTGGAATTGTTGTTAAAAAGTCATTGTACCTTGTACCACTTCATTTGAGGTTGTATGTATGGGGCCAGGTAGTCATCAATGTCTCTGCATGTGATCATTTTGCTGTGAGTGACCTCAGCTTTCTCCAGGTAGCGGATTTTTCGGCTGAAGCATTTGCCCTCATCGCTCTCTTCCACGATCATGGACATGGACACCTTCATGCAGTATGTGGAGTTCCTGAACACAAACAAAGAAAAAAATAATTTTAGCATATATGATTAGGCTTGACAACATGACCCAACAGTGAAAGTCTTGAAAAAATTAGATTAATGCAAAAATGAACTCTCCACAGAAGCCTGTTCGAACGTTCTAAATCAACATAGTCAGCATTTTAACTTTAACTGAACTCTTGGGAAGAAATGTTTACATAGTAACAATAATAAAACTTGAATCATTCATTTAAAAAAAGGTTGAATTAAATGTATGAAACAAAGTACATGAGGGAAATGTTGGCCATTATAATCCAATATTAAAATATGAATTAATTGTAACGTACAAAGCAGATATTATGACTATTATAAAACATGAATGAACCGTGTTTGTTTGGGATTACCAGATTTGTTTGTTTATTTTCAAGGGAGATTGTGTATTAAATTTGACACACACACACACTTCTTATTCTTGTTTTCATATTTTTTCAGAAGCTAAAATATAAACCATTAGTTCTAAAGGATTTGTCAGCTCATATTCATATATTTTGATATTGTACAATATTATTCATAGTTATTTCTTCTTTTAACTTAAACATAAAATCTAAGATAACTTTTATTTGCAGTTTTATCAAAACACCAAAACAAGTAATGGTAAAAGTGTCCAGTTGTAACAAAAGTGTGTGTAGGTTGATGTGCTTGTATGTGCACGAGTCACAATTGGAATGGAGGGCTGCAAAGCCTTTTATCCCTCTGTCTTGAAAATGTGCTCTTCTTCATCAATCCATCAACTGCCTGCAGCATCTTGTTTTCTCCTCCAGTGGTTCAGTTACCTTTTCCTGTATGCTCCTGTGACTCTCTCCCTCTTTATCTCCCCTCTCTTTCACACACACACACACACCTTCATACAACCATAAGTATTTTCAAACCACAACACAGGGTTTTAGAAATGGTTCAAGGAATATCAACCTGCACAGTGAAGAGGAAATGTGTCAGAATACAGAGACAGGATTCTATATTTGAGTTTTATTTGTAACTTGCTTTGTTTTGTGGACAATTCCGGTTTTGTTCTTGCATCACTGGCAATAAAGTTCATTCTGATTCCTATTGAGGTCAGTGAGATACTAGCACACACTATCTGGCCCCTAACAACATCCCTGTACTGAACAGTGGAACAATTTATAAGTGTGTTAGTACGTTTATACAACCTTAACATCTCTCTGGTATTTCATTATGCACCCCCTTGCTGCAGGAGTAAAGTTGTCTGCAGCCATAGTTCCATTTTGAAGTGAAAGAGTCTAAGTCTTTGTTACTGTTTTTTAAATATTTCAGAAGAAATCTGCCTCTTAAAGGCAGAAATGAGAGGAGAACCATGTAGTCACTGTTAACACTGCTCAGGCAAAGCACAAAAGTGTGTGGTGCATTTGATGGAAGGACAGGGAACACATCATATCTGCAGGGGACCAAAACATGCCAAAGTAACTAACAAGTCCAGAGACAACTAAGTACCACCAGCAGCTTCCATTGCCGGTGCCCAGGCAGACATCCTACCAATGCATAGCCATGCCGCTGACCCCACAAGCATCAGCAGACCCCTAGTAGATCACATACTGTAGAGTGAAGCCACAGCAGGCGGAAATCGTCCTACAAGTCGGTTCCAACAATAGCAAAGCCCATTTTTCTCTCCACTGTCCCCCTTTCTACTCCTAGGAGGAATTTCTTTCGTGTACAAAAACATTTTTTTTAAGCCTCACTTTAGTGTGTTTCTTGGCAGGCTTTATCAAAATCTTTGCCCAAGGACAATCATCAGAATTACATACATCACATTTCACCGGAGGTACCCAACATATTTAAAAGAGATACAGAGGCTCGCTGAGTGTCTTTGATGACCCCCTGGCGCCTGGCGGTGGATTTTGCAGTTTACTTGATCACCATCATCACAACGTAATCGCACAGTAGTGTTATGAGCATTCAAAGTACATAATAAGTCAGCAAATTGTTAAATGGGTATTTCAACCATTTCATGCTTGTACTATATTTAATATCTTTTCCTTGTCTTTTCTGTCCAGTTTTTAATGCACATTTAGAGGCAGTTTCTAAGCATCACATTTAGAATTTGTCGCTTTGGACAGATCACTGTCACTCAGGGTACTTGGACCTTAAATCAAAGTCGTACATATTATGTACAATGTGTGTATGTGTTTGTGTTGAATCTTCAGATGGTGTTTCCCTGGATACCAGGTCTCCCCTCACATGGCACATGAGGACATCATTATGCAGATATCGTCTGATCTGTTTATTTTGATGGGATTCACAACAACTATGGCGCTGACACAGTGAAATGAGATGAAGTAGAAACAGCTTATCTCATTGCTGAACCATCATTTGTCATCGGCTCTGTCCCTCCTGCCAGTCTAACCCCAATTCTTGCCAACACAAATATTCAAATATTAAACTGTTTAAACAATGACACATCGTTCATACCTTCATTCGGATGAGATGATCTCACTAAATTTGGTTAAAAATGCTGCATTTAACTTATGTCACCTGATATTATGTCCTAGTCCAACATTAAACAATATTTTATTCAGTTTTCCAGAATATATATTTAAACCTTAACAACATAATTTTAAGTGAATTAATTTAAATAAAAATAAAGCCAGGAAAATGTTTTAACTTCCATTAACAGTTGGCTGAAGTGTTCTCGCTACGTATGGTGAGTTTGACAACATTATTTCAACTAGAAAGCGAGAAGACGAGAAGTTAAAAAAAATAACAGAAAAACCTCTATGAACAAATTCAGGTTAAAAGTTTTGCTTAGGGCTAAACGTCATGTTTTTTTCCGGCTGCCTCACAAATTGGAAGGGCTCTAATGTTTTAGCCACTGGAGTCTGTGATCAAGTAGGTCAATGGTTCTTTCACTACCTACCCAAAAGCAAATCAGCCTCAGGGAGCTAAATTAGACTGAAGCCAGGGATGCATTTCTAAATTTACACCACTTTTGAGCGTAAAATGCAGTGTAGCAAATTATGGAAGTGTCACTTGAGGTCGCCAGAAATAAACCAGACAACCAATCTGTGCGAGTTGGTACTGCTGGGGCCGCCAACAATACATATTACCTTTCAGTTCAACTAACTCGAATCTATTTCCCTCACATTAACAGGTGTGCTACAGGGATCAGTTCTAGGCCACATCCCTCCAATCTGTCGTCTGCCTTCATTACCTTGGCAGCATCTTCAGTAAATATAAATTCAATTTCCACCTATTCTAAGATATGAGCTCTACCTGACAAGAAAATCAAAATCCACACTCCATCTTATCTCTGACCTCCTTCCTATCTGAAATCAAAGTGCGTTCATATCAACAACACAGCTAAATTCCTCTCTTTGGGCTCAGATCACTACGTCACCAATTTTTCGAGTGTCGAGGTTCACCTTAAGTCTGAGCTAACACAAGGGTTAAGTATCTCTTACATTATTATAAAAGGGGCAGTAAGTTAACCAGTTATTTAGTACTGGTATGAAGGTTGACATTTACATCTATTAGAATCAGTGTGACCTCCCAACAATGTGAAAGGTCAACCGCCCTTTACCAGTTGATTCCCTGATGTTGGTGTTGGTAAGTTTCCCTTTTTTTTACACTGGTGTTACCAAATAACTAGGTTTCGTATTTGTTATTTGAGCAAAGCATCATTCCAGGTAAGAGTTGTCAGATATCCCAAATAATCACATCGCGTATAGCATTTGGCTTATAATGTTGTTGGAAAATCATTTAAATACCAGCATTTTACCAGTGCCCTCACCTCTAGAGTTAACATGTGTTGGTGTCTACAGAGAAAGCTCAAGAGTTTTTTGAGATTTTTCAGAATGTTATTATATAACTATTTTTATATATATTTATTTAATGGCGTAACTGCTAAAGCAGAACTATATCCATATTCTGTATTGCGCACTAATCTCTCCACACCTCCAATATACATCCGTTATATATATCAAATCCACTGTTCAAATTATGTACAAGGCCTCAAACAAAAGCCTCCCTCGTAACGTTCAAAAGATCATTTAAGACAGAGAAAATAAACAGAATCTTAAAAGAAATATGAATTTCAGACAAAAGAAGATACAGACTACTTTAAAATCCTTTGCCACTTAATGTCTTCAAGAAAATGTTTAAAAATTCAACCACTGACTGGTACAGAATGATACAAGATGGCTGATAAATTACAGAGAAGCTAATCAGACATGATGTTGGAGGATAACAAAAGAACATTCTGTAACAAAACAATGAGTTGAGCCTGAGAAACCTGAGAAGGTTGTACGTAGCAGGATGTTACATAATGTGTATCACGAAAGTCAAGATAAACTGGTTCTAATAGACTGTGACACTTCTTTGTGAGAAGTGACCGTCATGTCAACACACACTAAGGACAATCTATTTGTTAACGATGAAGTTACTAAGCTGGTCACTGAATGCCATTGACAGAGTGTTTTCAACACGGACGGGACCTTTATGTCCGGCTACATTATGGACATTTTGGAAAAGTTGAGAGTCGTGTGCCTTGCTGCATTGGATGTGGAGTATGTCGAGGATGTGTACATATTCTCATTCATGACAATTGGAATGATCTTGCTGGGATGTGGGATCCTCACTCTGTATTTGAAAACAAGAAAGATCGCTGCCGAGCAAACCGGCGCGAGGGCGGACAACGCAACTACTCTGAGTGCTGTGGTCTGGATGTGCTCTGACATCTCAACAATTCGAGATTATGTGGCAAGGATGCAAGCTGACGCAGCCAAAATTTGTGAGGATATGGCGAAGTTGAGCACTGAGAAAGCAGCAAAGGAAATGAAAGAATAAAAGAAATATTTCTCTCACACCATGAAACATCCAATAAGTAGACTGGTCTCTCTGTTGATCGGACCAATTGGTGACTTTGTGACATCTACTGTTGTAACATATTATGTCAAAGTGTCATACGTAAAAATAATCTGTCATATATATGTATATATCTGTAGCGCAAGTATAAGACATAATTATGATTATGATTATGATTTCATTCTTAGGGTAATGGGGGCGAGACTAGATAAGCTTCTGCTTCTCGTGCTTTTCCCTTTCTGGACATGCATGTAAAATGTGAACTACGTTGAAGTGCAATGTTGATGATTTGAACTGACTTGCCTTTGTTTTTAAAATAAATGCGTCAGTTTCTGGTCTTATTTTCCAGTAAACTTAAAATAGTCTCTTATTACTTCATATGAACTGTCTCTGACCCAGGTGATCATGCGGACCTTCACAGACTCTCCGGGCAGGTTGACCAGGCAATGTTACATAAAGAAGGACATTGTAAAAATAGTAACTAGAAATACCTACAACATGAGTCATTCGTGTTCAAAATAAAACACTACAGAAAATGTGAAAATATTGCAGCTTTAGCTAGAAAGAATGACTCGAACATGCATCGTCTCTCTCATATGCTTTGGTAAGTAAGTGTGCCACAAACGTGTCTAAAAATTGCCTCATGTGGTACAAACACTACACATAAAAAGTTAATATGTTGAAACCCTGTAAAAACTATTTTTCTTCAATAGCCTCGATTTAAGTCATGAAACCACACTGCAAAACTCAACTTCCGCCCTCGGTAAGCCTCTGAACAGCTGCTTCGAAAGTGGGCTCCTGCTACTTGGCTAAAAAACAGTCGTTTTAACGACTACATATTCTCATATTATCCTGAAATATCAAGCATCACAGATCTATGATCGCGATGCACTTCTCAGCATCAGAGAGTCTATGGAGGAGTTTGACACTAATGACAGTTACCAACGTCTCGCGTACGGTGTACATTTTAGGACGTCAGGTGTCAGACAAAACGGCTTCATCCGTCAGACGAAGCAGCCTCAGACAAAACGGCCTCAGACGAAGCAGCCTCAGACGAAACGGCCTCAGACAAACCTCCGTCAGATCGAACTATGTCAACCTTCAAAATAAAAGTCCCCAGACAAAACTACATCAGAAACAAAAAAAATCGCTCCTTTTTATTTCAAATAAAACAGGAAATGCATGTGATAACGATGTGATATTAGACAAAACGACATCAGATAGCATCTGGGGAAAAAAATAACGTACCGTTTTATTGCGAATGAAACCAGAAATGCAGACGATAACGATGTGATATCAGCCAAAAGGACATCGGATAGCATATAGAAAAAAAAATAAACGCATCATTTTATTTCGAATGAAAACCAAAATTCATGTGATAACTATACTACAAAATCCGATGGCATGTTGACGTGTGATGTCACATGCACCGGTTTTATTCAAAATAAAATGGTTCGCTTATTTTTTCCAGGCGCTATCTGATGTAGTTTTGTCTGGGGACTTTTATTTTGAAGGTTGACAAAGTTCGATCTGACGGAGGTTTGTCTGAGGCTGCTTCGTCTGAGGCTGCTTCGTCTGAGGCCGTTTTGTCTGACGCCGTTTTGTCTGACGGAGGTTTTTCTGAGGCTGCTTCGTCTGAGGCCGTTCATTCTGAGGCTGCTTCGTCTGACGGAGGTTTTTCTGAGGCCGTTTGGTCTGATACCTGACTATGTACATTCCCAAAGTTAGCAAAACTTTGTATTCTTGCTTTTTATTTTTTTTAAATGTGTTCATCTGTAAATCTTCTGCTTGAATTGTGAATTTCCGAACTCAGATAAATAAAATTATCTATTTAATTATCTATCTAATGTTGTTTTGTATGAAGCCTAAGGCTGCTTCGTCTGACGGATGTTTGTCTGAGGCTGCTTCGTCTGAAGGATGAAGCCGTTTGGTCTGATACCTGACGATGTCCTAAAATGTACACCGTACTCGCGATTCTATTTCCTCCTCCGCTTCTCATCGACACGGACTCTGTGGAATATCGGATGATCTCTCGAGTACCAGACGATTTCCATAAGAGATCGAGATGGAGATCTGGTGTTCAGGTCAGGAGACGAAGAGCTGCTGCGGAACTCTTACGTCATTGGGCTTGCTTGATGTTTGTTCGAAATGTCAGCACTGCTGTCTGCCAGCAGGACCTCAATGAGTGGTGGTAAGATCATTTCATTTCCTCTTTTTAATTTGGCTTTTACATCAGAGTTGATTGGAGTGACAGCTGTAACCCACATGACCGCTGCATGTTGAAATACTGGATCAAGTGGCACCTGCTAAATCGAAGCTGACAATTAAGAAAAAACGGTGCCCTTGGACAAATGAAGATCTCCTGAGTCTGAAGAGACTGTCAAAAGAGTCTCTGGAAGTCCACTAAACTTAAGGTGCAAAAAGTTAACATCAGTGATCTGATGTATTCATACAATGAGATGGTGAAAACTGCCAGATCTGATTACATCAGGAAACTGGTAGCAGCAAAAAAGAAAAACCCCAAAGTTTTGTTTGACACAATCAATTCTCTCGTGTCTCCTGCTCCTAAAATCATGTCTGTCTTCTGTGAAGCTGACAGCAATGCATTGTTGAGTTTTTTCATTAACAAAATTAAATTGCTAAAAGAGAAAATCCCTCGCCCTTTGTGTGGAACCCCTGCTGTCACCACTGCCTGTCTCCACCTCGTGGTCTTCCTTCACTGTTGTATATCTGGGTGATATTTCGGAACGTCCTTCCTTTTAGGCTCTTTATCAAAGTCTTTGATGTAATTGGGCCCTGGGTTACCGATATGGTGAACCTCTCCCTTTCCCAATGCAATTAAACATGCCATTGTGGTGCCTTTGCTCGGAAGGCCAGGCTTAGACCCGACTGACCTCAGTCATTTCAGGCCTATTTCTAAGCTTCCACTCTTGTCCAAGATCTTGGAGAAGCTGGTTTGTTGTTCCTGGATCAGAGCAACATCCATTAAAAGTTTCAGTCTGGCTTCCGCAAACATCACTCTACGGTGACAGCGTTACTAAAAGTGTCCAGTGACATTGTAATGAACTTATCTTCATTGGAAAACATCTGTGAAAGCTCACCCACTCCTCAGGATCTGCGTCAACATTCTTCCGATGATAAGAAAACCCCACACCAGGTGTAATCGGCATTTCACAAACTTCGAGTGAGTAAACACAGCAGAGGAGGGATATTTCAGGGTAATAAAGTCCATTAGCCCGACTTCCCGAAGCAAGGAGGATTAGGAGTTTGACGAACGGTCAAGCTAAACCTTCAAATGACCGAAGAGTTCAACACTTCATGGTGAGATTCTGACCAACCAAGATCAGATACGAACTTTTATGGCTTCCTGCAGATGCAGAGTTTGTGAACCAACATTGAAAGTGCTAACAGATGTCTTCACAGGCAAAATGTGTGTGTGTGTGTGGGTCTTGGATAATATTCATTGAAATGTGTATTACCTGCTTAAAGAAATATACTTGTAAGTGAATGGAGCTACGTGCAAGGTGTTTGAAGTTATCAAAATGAAGAAAGTAATCACAGATGAAATATAAGAATTGAATTAATCATTATCAAAACCTTCATTTTGTAATACGTGTTCTACATTGGTCGTGTTTGGTGTTATTTGAATGTCCGCGCTCCGTGGGAAAAGAATCTAGAAAGAACAAATAGTTTTAAAGCATTTTTAATGTACATATGATTTTTCTTGTGTGACGAGAAGAAAAGACAATTGGAGAGGTAAGAAGAAGGAGGGTCAGTCTGGAAGGACCCTTTTCCCGCCGAAGAAACGTCAACCAATCATAAGGGTTTGCCCCTTTTTAAGATCACAAAGTTTCAACATAAGAACTGTGTTCAACTTAGAGAATTCGTGTTGTTTCCTCCAAAAGATCAGAGCGTACCTCTTAACATCAGAGCGTACCTCGTAACATCAGAACTTATCACCTCCCGCGTGATAAACTTGGTCTTCACCACCTGCCTTCAAGACGATCTCCGGCCTCCTGACTTCAGCTCCTGCAAGTCCAAACTGACGACCGCACTGAAGGACCCGCTTCCAGCATCCTTCCTGACTCCGCAAAGTTCTGTGAGTTTCTTAATAATCTTGACCAGACCAGTCAGATTATTCCAATATTCGCAGCACGTCTCCCAGAGAATCTCCATCAAGAAGCAACAGCCCGTGAATCATCCTTACCTCCCGTAAGAAGAAAGTGTTCCTGACCTAAAGACTTTCCCTCAGCGAAGTGAACATTCCAGGCGTTCAGCGTGTTCACGTGAGGTGTCTACAACCAGGAAGACGACACTGTGATTCATCGGACCGCTTGGTCCCCTCGTCGAAAGAACTTTGATTCCCTCGTTCCTGACTGTCTTCCTCATCATCCTCTCCTTCATCCTCATCCTCCAACTCCGTCATCCACCCGCTTGTCACCTTCATCTGGTCTCCAGCTGCTGCCTAAACCTCCGTTCACCATCCACCGTCAAGTAAGAAGCTGATCACTTCATCTTGAACAAATTGATTTGTGTCTGGGTTGTTTAATATGCGGGTAGTCTATTAAGATTTCGTCTACGATTCTTTTCCCGTTTCCGTTTTATTCTGGGTTCCGAAACTTACCATAACATACTCAATTTTGTCATTCATTGTTCATTCCTTTTTAAATAAATCTATAAAACGTCACGTCATTGTTCGCGTCTCTATTGGTGTAATAACGGTCAATTTAAGAGCCTCTTACTCAGTAAAGAACAGATAATCACGACAAAAGTAGTAAACTTTAGTTAAATGAGATTGATTAAAACTAGTGTTTCATAGTTAATTAATTAGGCCAATTAATTCATTATTATTCACGTAAATTTAATAGTTTCCCTTGAACTATAAACAAGGGTGGTGCCCCCTTTCTTCCGGTAAATCTTACCTAGAGGCAATTTTTAAGTTAAATCTACCAGAACTTAGATGTTCTGAAAATAAACCTTATTATAAGGCCTATAAATCACTACAACATCATGATGTCGGCGGATTCAGGTAAATACACTGTTCTGGTTCTCTTGGATCTGTCCTCAGCCTTTGACACAGTTGATCACCAGATCCTGCTGAGACGACTGAGGGATGAAGTGGGACTGCTGTACTTGATTCCGCTGGGTAAAATCATTCAGCGATTTCCTGATGTTTCTTATCACATTTTTGCTGATAACATACAGCTCTACTGCTCTTTTGATCCAACTGAGCCCCAGAAGCTGAGCAGCTTAGCTAATTATTTGCTAGAAATCAAACAATAAGTGAAAACACTTTGCAGCTAAATCTGGAAGAAAACTGAAACTTTGGTTATTGCGCCTGATGATAAGGTTCCAGGGTTGAGTCAATTATTGGGTGTCTTAGGCCAGTTTGTTAAACTAATCCTTAGAAATCTGGGTGTTATATTTGACAAGACATGTCTCTTGTTCAACACTGAAGAAAACTGACCAGAAACTCTTTCCTTCAACTTATCCATGCGTTTGTGTCTTCTTGTCTGGACTAATGCAACAGTCTGTTTTCATGTCTTAACAAGAAGCAGCTGTTTCGCCTGCAGTTGATACAGAACTCCGCAGCGAGAATTCTGACCTGCTCTAGTAGAAGGACCTCACATTTCTCCGATCCTTAAATCTCTTCACTGGCTGCCATTTTCTTGAGGATCAACTTTAAATTTCTGGTTCTTACATTCAGAGCTATTCATGGTCAGGCTCCTCCTTACATCAGTGATCTGATCCAGCCTTAAACCCAAGCCTGCGCTCTTAGGTCTGTGGATCAGAATCTGCTTGGTTTCTCGAACAAGGTTCAGGACCAGATATCCTTTCGGGCTGTTGCTCCTAAGCTTTGGAATGATTTTCCTCTCTCTCTGAGCTTGATGGAGTCTACTGACTCCTTCAAGAAACACTTTTATTCGTGCAGGCTTTTCCTTGATTTTTCTGGAGCTCTTGTGTTGTTCTCAGTGTTGTCTTGACCTTTTAAGCATCTAATTTATCGGGTATTGTATTGATTGTTTAAACGCTTTGTGACCCTGGTCTAGAGAAGCACTATACAAATATTACTTATTTACTTACTTACTTACTCACATGCTCACCAAGAAATTTCTCTTCTTTTAGAGTTTAATGGTTGTGTCTGCTATTCGTGAAAATGTACCTTATTAACTGAAGTGTTAAATCAGCCTTAAATGAATTAGCCAATCATCTTGTAATCCATGATATTGACCTTGTCAGTAAATGCCTCAGACACTTCTCAATTAGCTCGCGATGATCGGCGCAGGCTGGTGGCGGCTGTGTTGAATTAGAGCACTAATAGGCAGCGATGTGTCCCAGCCAGTGGGCAGTGTGTTCATATCTGAAATGAGTCGCTCTGTAATTTAAATATCAATCTAACAGGGCGCAGAGTGGTTGCAGAGACACCTGTGCATGCTGAAACATTATGATCATAACACAAAAAAATAACTTGTGAATATATATATTCTTTTAAAACTAGAATAGGAAACGATCAAAACTATTTATGTAATTTCAGTCATAAAGATTCAATTAAAATAATAATATATTGAACTAATCAAATTTCTCATGCTATATTTATTTTACCCTATATTCATCTCTTCAAGCTTTACAGCGATACACAATTTTAACAGCGATAAGTTGCCTTCCAGAAGTTGCAAAAATATGAAAGATATACTGCAGCAACTTTATCAAAAGATAGAGTGAAACATTCTTCAAAATCGAATCATCTTTTCCCTTGTCTCACTAAAATGATTCCCTGCAAACATCTGTCGATCTTTGTTTGATTTATTTTGGTCACTGAAAGAAAGACAGACATAAACGGCGTTCTGCAGATGTGAAAATATGGCACCAATCACCGTTCCATAGTACAATCTGTGTAGTTCACAACATCAGAATGTTTCTGATTTATTAGTTAAAAATATAAAATATGACAGATATAATAGTTGGGACTTAGCTTTTACATCACATTAGATCACTATTGCAGCAATATCAAAACAGGCACAGAAAGGTGATGACAACGTCTTCCCTTTAATGTTGTCATCACAAAAGTGATCTTTCTGTCATGACTAAAATAGTTTGACAAACGCTAATTCATTGCAATTCTAGTAACTTATTATATCATTCCAAAGTTGTTGTTGAAATTTCATTTGTGATGCCTTTTGCATTTTATAGTTTAATGGAGGTTATTTAAACTACTTGCCTGCATTTATCTTGAGAAATAACACGGCTAAACACCACGAGGGTCAATACAGCTATTACTCAGTTCCTGATTCGTCTTGTGTCATTCAATTCCATTCTTCCCTGAGAAGGCGGGTAATTCTGAAATAACTAACAATAACTCATCATCACAGAGAAGATGACTTTGGGACCACAGCACCATCTATAATTAGGATGTCAAACTAGTTTATATTTACTGTGATTATTAGAGCTGGTGTGAAATAACACACTTCATGACTTTTCTTTGATTTAAGCATAATTCATGCTGATCTGACATGTGTTTGGCCAGATATATTTCTTTTTTCCTCTCAATTTATTCAATGAATACTTCAATGCTCATGGTATAAAAACCTTCAGTAATTGAAGTAAAAAAACAAGAATTTCTATCTTGAAATGAGGCTGGGAAACATACACTGGCACACGCTAGAAAACACTGGCAGGAGTAATAATTTCCATAATTTCCAAGTTATTGAGGATTGCCAAAGAAACTTCAAATGACTGCTGTCTCCTTACTGCTGCTTAACTCTACTGCCGTCGTTGTCAACATCTCTCCCACTTTATCATCCCCCATGTATCAGCTCACTGACTTTATCTGCAGCACAGAGTCTTAATCAGATGAAACGAAAGGTTAAATTATGTGGCTGTGATTGGAGAACCCCCTTGTGGCATTGCTGCCTCACTTTGTACTTGGTCTGCAGAGAACGTGCCTGCAAACAAAACTTTGCATATTACCACAGAGAATGAGCCCCAACTAAGAGAAAGAGATCCTATCAGAGTTCTTCGAAATTAGATAAGGGAGACTGGATATGTATGATTCTAAATTAAAAACTTTTTAAAGAGTCTTTCGGTATCCACACTATGGGACACTACCTAATTTGAGAAACCTCAAGTTGTGACTTTTTTATGCGTCATCACAGGGTGGGATTTACGACGCACGTCACATCATAGCTGACGACTATGGAGTGATATTACCGCCACTGGTTTCAGCGAGTGTCTCTTGGTTATTGTACACTCAAAATCACTCTGCTGCGCGCTCAACCAGTCATACATGTGTTCAACATGTCATACACGCGCGCTCTAGCTTTCATACACCGCTCAACTTCACTGCTGCTCGCTGAACATTTATCTGCTCACAACACCAGTCTCACACGCTGCTGCTTGAAGCCTTTTAAACATCATTTGAGCATCGTTACCATGGGAGTGAACGGAGTTGTCGGAACGCTTAATAAAGTTTTGTTGACATTCCCTTTAGCACAGCTTTATTTAGTGGATGCATAACGCAACCCCAGTCAAACGTTTGACTGTGTCTTTTATTCTATGAGAATTATAATCCGGTGTGGCCTATTTATGAAAACTGTTCTAAAATAGAAGGTGCGCCTTATAATCCGGTGCGCCTAATAGGGAGGAAAATACGATAGGTTGGGCAGGAGCAAAAACCCAATTTAGTGGTTATAAATCTTTTCTTAAATCCATAATTAAATTAAAGTCCTTTGAGCAAAGATAAAATACATTAATAATATTATCCTAAAGACAATTGTTATCTTGCAGTCGAAATTGATCCTTAGCTCAATAAAAATATCCAAAGTTTTCCAGTGTTAGTCAACTGGACTGAGTAGTCTTTTGCAAAGAAGTTTTAACCTCTCATCGAAAAGGTATCTTGAATTCCAAAAATTTCTTTCTCTGGCTCTTCTGTGGCTGTGTAATTGTCAGCATTCCCTAATATCTATAATCTTTTGCATATTATACACAATATATCAGAAGACAGAAGTAACATTTCACATATATGCTTAATTGCTTCAATAATTGATAATCATTATATAATCAATAATCATGAAGAAACATTGTTTCAAATTTGGAATCAAATCCGCAAGTTGGACCGAAATACCTAAAAGTACATTGACTTGCAATGCAAATCCGCATATCACCTACAATAAAAAATAAAAAATTGAATTGAAAAAAACATAGGGTCATGACAACCTCTCAGTCCTGCAGTGCATGATGGGATGCCTCAACACAAGAACACTTTGACCCAACACGCTATAATTCAAATCCGGCATTAGTGTGATGCACATTTTGTGGGGATGAATTGTCATGAAGTGTCCAACTGTCGTAGTGTTGAACATTACGAGCTGCTCTTGTTTTGTCCCTCCTCACTGTGTGTTATATCATATTATATTATACCACAGCGGAACAGAAGATTTCATATCCTTATAGCAATTCCATTCAGAAGGTACTCTCTCTGACCACACCCCCTTTGTTGTGAAAAAGTAAATAATGGACACCCTTGCATTTAAAATATTTAATGTCACATTTTTATTGGGGAGTTTAGAATTCAGTATCAGGGGTTACAAACATCCAAGTTAATAATGGTCATCAAGCATGACAAGCTTGTGTTGTCCATGAAAGTTGAAGAAGGATATGCATGGATGGTAATACATACATACACTGTTGAAATCTAAAAATATCTAAAGGAATGGTCAACGTTTGACTCTAGAGGATAGCGCTTAATTTGAGTAAAATAAACCAAACCTTAAATAAAAGAAACAGATTTTTTGTTATGGAAGAACAGACAGCAAGCACTGACATTTTCACAGTAATATATAAACCTACGTTAGAGTAATAGATATCACACATAGAAACACATATTGAAATACAATGTTGTGTTCACTCACAACCAAGCTAGAAAACACAGAAATGCCAACGTCTCTCGCTCTCTCAATGTGTGTGTGTGAGTGTGTGACAACACTAATTAGGTTGTCATGTTGAGAGACCAAGGAAAAAGCAGAGCGATGAAGAGAGAGCTTATTAAGGAGGATAGGTGTCAAGCTCTGGCAGGAAGAGGAGGTGGGTGGAGAGCAATGGAGGGGAGGACACAGGGTAGTGCCATGATGTGCGGACAGAGAGCCGAGTGCAGGCAGAACGACACAGAAGGTGTGGGTGAGAGATGGCGCAAGGAGACAGGGAGGGGGAGAGAACAGGGAGCAAGGCAACAGAGAAGATGGAAATAGTTGGTGAAAGGAAGGAAAAAATACTTGGGCAAAGGGAAGGACGAAGGGCAAAGTGATTGCAGAGATGTTGACACAGAAAAAAAAAAGCTAAAAAAGGAAAAGGCATTTCTGAAAAAAGAACAACTCATATAATTCTCCTTTTGTGACATCAGTTATTATATGTCTCTTGATATACAGTATAAATGCCTTCAAACTTCTAATTGATGGTTCAATCTTTACATAGTATAAATGTTCCAACTTACTTCGATCTTAGTTCACAGTTAGCAAAAGAAACACACTTTCATACCACAATCCCCAAAACAAATTAAATCAGTTTTTAGAGCAGAAATATCTGTGTATTTCAATCTTGGACTACACTAGGAAGATGCATTCAGGGGCCCAATCAGTCTTGACAAACAGCCATTGCTCCACTGAGTGTATCTATATCAAGGTGTTACCTTCATGTCGGTAAATAGTATCGCAATATAAATGTTATTTTCCCATACTTGTGAAACAACTTTAACAAAAGGAGTGATTTTTAGTACATTTTTTCAAATGTACTTGCTGCATAACTACGCTTTTGAGAATAGAACACTTTTTTCAATAGAGTCCTGATACAGCGCCAAATATTGTGATTTGAAATGTGTACTCTGCTGCTTAAGCACATACACAATATTTAACCCTTGTGTTATCTTAGGTTCAAGGTGACCCAAAGGCCTGTTAACAAATGTATTTGTGGTATCCCTTGTGTTGGTTCCGGGTCAAGGCTGGCTTCCATAAATATATTTGCAGTGGTGGAGGTTCACCTTGACCCAAAGACAATACAAGGGATAACACAAACACACTTGTTTTCGGGCCTCCAGGTGACCTTGACCCAGAGATACGAAAAGGGAAAAATTAAATGCGTCTTTCTCTATACATTAGTATAGATTTCGGCGCTTGTACATCCATATCCTAGTTTTCAAAGATCTGTAAAAAAAGAAGAAATATTATCAAAACAGCTGTTACCTTAAAACGCACGTATAGAAACCATTGTCCTCCATTTCAGCTGATCTGAACCAAATGGAGTCGTCCTCTTTACTCAGTCTGTGTCCTGAGAAGATGATTGGCTCCTAGTACAAAGAGGACACGGTCAAGTTTTCAACCCACAAGAATATTAAACAAATATTCACTCCTCTGATGAATAACAGAAGCTACACATTTTCATTCTTCAATTCGGTAATTGGAGCTTATTTTGAACTAAACATAGATTGATGGTGACTTTGAAGAAAACTTGTCGCTTGCAGAAAGAGTTGTTTGCATTTTCTTGGCTTGTTTTTCTACACATTGGGCCATATAAGAACTGTTCTCTTTATTTCTCTCCATGCTTATTTTTAAGAGATTTGTAGAGATGGACAAACTTGATTAGCTGGTTTGTACTTTGTGGTATTTAATTTAAAATTGATGGTGTTGTACTGAGGTACTTGATGTAATGTATTGACCTTCACAGCAACTGCTTTAGGTCGGAGCCGTCTAATGGCCTGGATTGGGAAATAGCTTTTAGATTGCTATGACATGGTTTGCTCATTTCAAGACATAAAAGGCGGTCTGAAAAATAGAAATGCTTTCATATTCATTAACAGGCAATATTGTGACTTGAGCCAAAAATAAATAGTCTCCGTGGTAATCACCACAATTCTGCCCTTGAGACTTGCAGTAACAACAGCTCACAAAATAGCTAACATAAAGGCACATTTGTCAGTAAAATCACAACATACAATTATTTTCAAATGATCAGTACATTGCTGAATTGAGCCTAAAAACAACAAGGGAGACACATAGATGTGCAGACTTCATTGAAGTAGTTACATAACCTCAAGTATTCTGCTGTTGAAGGACGTGTTTCTTGAGTATATTTTCTTTGAAAGAAAATCAGGAATCCTAAATAGTCAGGTGATTCACTTACTTCCGCATCTCCCTTGTTCTTGTACCAGATGAGGCGAAGTTTGGCATTGGTTGCCATGGTATAGTTGGTCCGGATGTAGCTGTAGAACAAGGCACATTTGACCCGCACTGGCTCTCCGGCGAGCACGTGGTACTCCTTGAGGTCCACTGACCAGTCGATACAGCCGTCCACTAAAAGGGAGAAACAAAAATAAATATATAATATAGGAAATATACCCGTTTCAAATACAGAGTGGGACATAAATAAAGGGCAAATCGATCACTGTGATTTACTGAAAAAAACAAACATGACACGCTGTTGAATAATAGATATTTTACCGAGGCTTTAATGCTGCAAATGTGTGGCATGGTTGAATAGGTGTTTACCTCAATATTAAAGGGGATAAAAAAATGTATTGGAACAAAATATAAAAATTGTGCTGCTGCAGCCATTAAGGAAAATAGGAATGGCCTTCTAGAGTGTAATAGCAAATCCCTGTCCATCTAAAAGTTTCCGCAGAATTGTGTGCTGCAGGTACGTCTACAGGTAGTCTAAGGATTTAGTAACCATGAGTGGCAGCAATGAGGATCAGCACTTCTACAGTTAGGCTTTCCCTGCAATTTTGTCTTCTGCCTTTTAAACAATTAAAGACAAGTAGATATTGAATCACCATGAGATAATCTAATGCCACTACGCAAAGGGTCTCTTTCAGCTTGTCACTACGGATGCAACAAAGGTAACATACTTTTATACTTTTTGATGAAAGCTTATTGAAATGAACTAGGATAAATTGATTGTTATATATCATGATTTCATTGGATCGGAAACATGAAAACATGAAAAAAGTGAAAAGGTTAAATCAAATATTTTTGAACTGGCCTAAGGGCTGCTTTCATTGCAGGCAACATGTTGGTGACATCTGATGAAGGGCAATAATTCAATGTTTTTTTTCAGTGAAATCATAAAGGTGGGAGCTGTTCAGATTCAAGATTGTATTACACGTATGTGATTCCCAGTATTTAACTGTCCATTCTCCTTTCCTCGGTTCCACCACAAGCATGTGATGGATAGAAGTTACATAGTAACACACTGATCTAATATTACATTTGTGTATGCTTTAAAATAGATTTGAATCATACCTTCTGACTTGTTTTTGTTTATTTTGTAATGAATATTACTGCTGCTGAATTATTTTTTTGTAAAGAGTTTTTTTTTAGAGCCACTAGACTTAATTAAATGTTACAGATGTCAGTATTACATTAGTTAGATTAAAATGTTTTTGCTTTTCCAATTAAATTCGGTTTAGCAATCATCATGGATTGATTATCAATTGTATCATGTAAATCACCATCAAAGAACAACACTTGAAGTTTTCTTTGAAGTCTTTTATGTGCCTAACATGTCCAACTTTATATTAACATCAGGTGAAAGATTAATCATTTATTTGGTCACAAACAGTTATCAAAGTCCCACAAGGTGACATGGTAAGAACTGTTAGTAAACTTGATAGCTTTATTTGTTTTTCATGATGACATCTGCTGGTTAAGACTCACTCATAAACTGATGAGTTTGTTAGAATCCATCCATCCTTCCATCCATCCACTCAACCACTTTACATTACCTGACTTTACTTCACCGTAATTGTTGTACTATCAGGCGCACCTGAGTATAAGACGCAAGTTTTCATTGTTAGAAATAACCAGTAGTGATGCCAGGATCTCTTATCAAAGGACTTTTTTAATGAATGTATTAACTTTTTGAATGACATGCATGTTACTGCTGTGCACCCTCTCAGAGCAGCCCATGGCTCAAGGGTTAGGGTTAACCCACATTTTTTTCCGTCTATTACTTGGTAATGTCACACAAACAAGAATGCATAGTGCAGATTTACGGCTATAAAGATATTTTATCACAGACAGAGCCTTCTTTGACACACTTGGTCTGGTTATAACATGAGAGATTATGACAAAAAGATGGTACACAGATGTTTTTTGATTGAACAATTTAATAGAAAAAATGTTGAGGCACATTCACCATTTATCCGTCTTCTTCATTGAGGACAATTAAACGTATTGGTGTCACACCCCTCTGTGTGGATCCACTCGCAGACTCAGCTTAAAAGCTGCACCATATGCATTTCTCCACATGTTTTCAATGATGAGAGTGTATGTTACACTTGAGTTTACTGCTAAAGGGGCCCCTCATGGCTGTTGGTCACTAAAAATGTATAAATGTGCGTTGGAAAAAAGTAGCCGCTTATAGCCCGAAAACTATGGTAATCAAACTCAGTATTAAGTGAAAATAGCACATGAAATCGTATACTTTCCTAATTCTGATTGAGTTTCTAATTTGATCCAAACGCAGACCAGGATAATTTACCATTTACCCGACCCAAGCCTTTCCATGCCACAACAAATCAGCTTCACCCTAATTCTGACAAAAGAAGGATCATACTCCACTCTCCACTCATACTTTTCTGTACGTTATAATAACTGAACATAAAGGGCTAGGAAAAACAAAGTAAAATGGTTAATTAAAAGTGTTTTAGTTTACTGTTTTAATTAGAATTGAATGCACATTTTTGTGAATCAGATACACCAGTTTTTCCAGTTTTTAGAAAAGTGACTGTAGAGAGATGAGCACATAAAGCTATCCAGCAAAACACAGGTTTGAGTATGTAAGGCTCAAGGGAAGCATTAACACAATATTCTTTACTCATAATATTACTCATAAGTAACAAGAAATGTAGGTATGTCATGCTGTTTATTTTTGCAGGTTAAATCATTTAATCAACCATCGACTCAACAAAAAAGGCCAGTAGAGAGATCAAGTGCTTTTTTATATGACACACAGACGAGCATAATAACATACCTTGTTTCCAAATATCTTAAAGGGCAACTAATGTCAAACTCCAACTCTCACATGTTTCAAATGTTGAAGCCTTCCTCTCCAATATGATCATTATGATGTTTTGAAGTTATTATTTTATAAGCCCCTCCTCCAGCCAGCTGTAATCCCGCCCCGCTTTCTTTATACAACAAGTCCCTTGGAGGTGAAGACTTTCGGGATTGATTAAGTGTCAATGTAGTGACAAACCCTGATGCTTGACAAATCACAGCAGAGTGGGTGTGGTTATAGTAAACAACATTTAATCTCCAGAAAAACTCTGTTTTCAGTGGGCGGGGCTTAAAAACATTTTCTAGAGTAAATATTATAATTAAAATAGATTTTTGTGCAAACAGACACATACTGAGTACATAGATCAATTTATTAGAAACATTACTCAACACATTAGTTGCCCTTTAAAAAAAAGCTTGATAATGACATAATTTCCATAAATTCAGGTTTTAAGTACTTAATTTTATTTTAATTTAATTAATTAGTATTTTATCAGAACACATACCAATGTGTATAATATCCCAGAATTTGGGACATATTTTAAGGGCAACTAATGATATAAGTTTCTTCTAAATTGATCTTGGATCTCTAATGTACTCATCAGTATGTTTTGTTTTAATTGAGGTATTTACATTAGAAAATGTGCTCAAGCCCCGCCCACCGAAAATACTTTATTTTTACGGAAATTAAGTCTTGTTGACTATAACCATGCCCACTCTGCTGTGATTGGTCAAACATCAAGGTTTGTCATTACGCGTCATCAATCCAGAAAGTCTCCACCATAAAGGGACAAGCATAAAATCTTCTTGGTGCAGGAGGATCAAAAGCCCAGTAACCTCTTGGTCACCAAAAGACAGGGGAGAACTTTATAAAGTAATAACTTCAAAATATGGCCATGATGAGGGACTTACTGTATCTCGGAGAGGAAGACTTCAACATTTTAAACATGTATTCAGTAGAGTTGGGTTTTCAGATTATTTCCCCTTTTTAGAAAATACATAATAAGAAACTGAACACATGATGTGATACCAAAAACCCCAAAATTCTATTTATTTCTATTCACCCTCATGTCAACAATAAGGTTTGAATTAATTAAAGAGTAATCCATTTCTTTTTGGGGTTCATAGGGAGAAATGTAAGTCTATATTAAATTCACAAATGGAGCTCAAATTTCTTTATCCAAAAATACACATCGAACAACATCCAATCACTATTTGTCTGTAATGCACCTCTTGTAATAAAGCATCCCAATTGGAAATTTTTCGGAAATTTTTGATGGTGAATCTTGTGCAGATGATCTCTGTACTCGAAGTGTGTCTTTTTGTACCAAGACATATTACTCTGAAAATAATCCAACCCTTTAGTCGACGGGATGACTAGATGGTGAGTAATGAGAAAATTGAATTGGGGGGGAACTATAACTTTAAGAAACCAAATAAGTAATACAGAATTTAGAATAGACACACTTTTTGATAATTGCGTGGAAATATGATGATGTCACCCCCTGACTTGATGATGTCACCAGTTTGACTTTATAACGACAATGGGCAAGTATATATAAACGGCAACATGGCGCCAGCTAGTATGGGTTGCATGTTTTTCATACGTGGAACTTTACAGACAGACCTATGTCAAAAAAATGTTATATTAATTTCATCAAAATTATATTTTAAGGATACAATTTTGATTCAATATTTTCAGTTGGATCTTTGATGGATTCAAATCAGTCTCTGCGATATGGATATAGAAGCTTGGTTGAGTGTTTGTCCAGAGCAGCTTTCCTTGCAGAGCCTGAGGAAATTCCAGCTTTTCTCTGCTCACACATTCAAAGATTGATGCAGCCTGGAACCGACCAGTCACCGGATCTCAAAGATTTGGCCTTTAGCAATCAAGAAGAGTGGGGTATGTCTAAGTGCATTACCTAGCCATTGCTATGCACACTTAGAAGAAATAAGAGCTTATATCTCAATTAACACTCTTCACGTTGAGTCCTTTTCTTGGGATAAGGAACTTATCAAATACATAAATTAGATTGTCTAATACAATCACCCTAATAGTGAGAGAAGAAAACAGCCCTTACATGCTTACCGTGATAGTATAATTTGAACCTCAATTATAAACATTAATTTAGTTAATACATTTTTGCATATAGACTGAAATAGTGCATGATACTATTTATCTTATCAAGACCAAAGTAACAATGATTGATACAGCCAAAAACATAAAGGAAGTCAAGAAAACCATATGTATTGTAGCTTGATGATCTGAGATCTGAAGGGTAACTTCCTACTACCTAAAACAAATCTCACAGACACGCACCAGGCAGATACTATAATTGGTAGATTGATTTATGCTTCCAGGCATAAATATTCAATTAATAAAAAAGGAAATTGTCATACAGCAAAGGTAAATATGGGCTGTTTTAATTTTGTATTGTACTTTGCAGAGAAAGACATATTGAAACAGGCAATCAGGAAAAGGGCATTGCAAAGAAGCTTGAAATCAGAGGACCCTCTTTGTGCTTCATCAAAAACTGCAACCCCTGCTCAATTTTCAACACAGAGGACAGGCACAGCAACTTCCTCCAGGTTACGCCTTACAAATCGGGGTGCAAATGAATTAACAGCCGATGATTTGAAAGCAAGCAAGCTTTCCACTGCTCCTCCTCTTAAGAGAAAGGGCCTTTTCAAGGGCAGTGCTTGGTTGAGGGTTGTACCGCCCAAACCAAAGAAAGCACACCCTTATTTGGACTACTTTTGTGTCTATATACTCCCTGTAAGAAACCGTACAAAGAATTCGAAGCCAATAACACCCCGGACAGTATTCAGCAACACTAACATATGGCCAAAGAAACCAATTGAACAGTTTCCAAAGATACATTATCAGTACCGGCCCAAGGATGGTTATTGGTATGATGCTATGTTGGTATGATGGCATAACCACACCATCAGTCATCAAGGCACGCAAATGCGTATGGGACAAACAATTACAAACTTTTTCAGTTGCACCCATCCAACCAACAACACTTTTGTAAAATATTTTTGGTGGAGTCAGCAGATAATGATAATCATCAAGGACAGTTACCCCCAGAATGATTGATTTTCAAATATTCAGTGAGACCAAACAAGGTTTCTTGGATATATTCCTCTTCAAAGACAGTGTGGGATTTTTCTCATCAAAACCAAAAAAAGAAAATCCTTGTCCTGACTTTATATGTCCTTAATTCAGAATCAACCCTGATCTGGAAGGTCTGCAGGAACACTATGTCAGTATTAAAGTGACCAAACATGGCTTGCATTAATAAGTGAAACAGATGCTCACCAAATAATCCGAAACCTAAATAACAACACATTTCCAACATCCCTGGAAATATAGAAAATATATTTTAGCTGTCCAAAAGATTCTTTCACCACACTTTATTTAAACAAACAATGTTACCATTACTGTACCTAAACAACTGTCAAATGTACCATTCATTGTTGCTTCCCACATCCACAGCAAGCCAGTCTGGGTTCAAGAATGAAGAAGTGTTTTTGCTTGTCCCAGGGTTCATATAGTGTTTTGGTGAAACACCCAAGATTTATTTAAAAAATAAACTAAAAAAAAAAACCCTCTGAAGGAAATTTCCATTCCATTTAACATGGGTTGTGGTATTTACTACGCAGAAATTGGAACGTTCTTTTATTGGATATAAACATTTCAGTTAATGTTCCAGGGACAGAAATCTGGAGTATCAGGGCCTCTTGGACCCACTCGGTGAAAGACTTGGGCCTCAAATAAATTGGAAACTATGAAAGACCTGATGCAATTCTAATAAAGAAATTTTTTCTCAAAAATATTCTATTCTTTTAATAATAATGTTTCCAGGTCCTTATATTTCGGCCTTTTTTACAATTGCAACCTGGATTGAAGCCCCCAATTTTTGTTCTGCCAAAGTCTTTATTGCAACACAGCCAGGGGAGTTTGTATACAGAGTAAATCTATAGAATTATCAGACTTCAAAGCTATTAAACCAACTTAATGTGACTTTCATTCAACATGTGACAATTTGCAGAGATAAAAAAGAAAATGAGCCTTTGTGTATCATTTAGACTGCAAAACGGCCAGCAACACGGCACTAAGAAGTCCTAAAAATAATTTTGAAATGAGAAAACATAATCGAAATGAGATAACCTCTTTATGATATTCTTCTATTTTGACAGACCAGTAGATGATGTTTTAAGCAATACTTGTAAAGGTTGCATTATTTTATCATTCAATATAAATTGTTAAATAATTCACCTTTTAATTAGGTAAAAATTTACCTAATTTTTACCTAACTTTATTAGAATAATGGGTGAAAATATGATTCTCCTTGTAAGGAAATGTCGACTTCAAAGCTGAGGAAAAGGAAATGTTACGAACCTCAATCATTTAAAGAGTAATCTTGCTGATTTCCCAATTAACTTGATCACGGTCAAAGCACAGAATATTTTTTTTATTTATAAGCAGACAAAAACATACTTTTATTTTCCAACTTTTCTTCGTGATTCCAAGGTGTCTGCGATGGGATAAATCTATAAATGTATGCTTCTGAGAATGACTTTGAATGAGGTCGTTGTGTTTATTTGAGTACATGAGCAGTCATTTTCAGGAGTGATGGATCAACATTCAGGAGTGTAGACGATGAACCTGCTGGATTCCTCAACACTACGGAAACAGTCATCACTATTGCGGACAGTTTATAAGATACCGTTTTTACACGTTAAGAACTTAATGCACAACCAGGTTCGATATTTCTTGTCTTGGATTTCGGGAGGTCCAGGACAAAGCCACATCCAGTGTCCATCAGAGGCGACGAGGTGGAGATAGTGGACAACTATAAGTACCTCGGTGTGTGGATGGACAGTAAACTGGACTGGTCCTGCAACACAGACCATGTGTATAAGAAGGTTCAGAGTAGACTGTACTTTCTGAGGAGGCTTCGATCATTTAACATCTGCAAGAAGCTCCTCTGCATGTTCTACCAGTCTGTGGTGGCCAGTGTCCTGTTCTATGCTGTGGTGTGTTGGGGTGGAAATGTGTCCAAGAGGAGTGTCAACAGGTTGGACAGGTTGATCAGGAGGGCTGGTTCTGTGGTTGGAATGAAGCTGGACTCACTGGTGACAGTTGCTGAGAGGATGTCGTTGAACAAACTGCTGTCCATCATGGATGATGACAGTCATCCTCTGAACACTGTCATCAGTGAGCAGAGAAGCAGAATGAGTGCACGAATGCTCCTACCCAGGTGCAAAACAAATAGACTCAGGGACTCATTCATCCCTCGGGCTATTAAATTGTACAATTCTGAGTTCGGGGGCAGGAGTGGAGTGAAAGTATCTGGATGTTCTGTTCCATGTTAGTCTTTGTATCTTTGTCTTTGTTGTTTTGTTTTTTTTTGTTTTTTTTTTGTTTTGTTTTTTTCCTTGACCTATGTTCTTTGTCTTTGTCTTTAGACTTAGATTGTGTCATCTTGTTCTTCCTCTTTATGTTCTTCTTACTTTATTTTTTATGTATTATTTTTTATTGTTTATGAAAAATTGCTGGCTATTGGTAAAAAACAATTTCCCAAAGGAGACCTCCTGAGGGATCAATAAAGTTTTACCTTACCTTACCTTACCTTACCTTATTTGCTTCATTTAATGAGGCTCATATTTGATTGAGAATATAAAGGATTCGCTCATCATTGTAGTTCATGGAGAACACTTCATTAAACAAATTAAACAATTAACAACTTGTTTTTATTTCTACAGAAGCAAGACTTATTTTCTCGTGTGGATTATTTTTATTTCAAAATCATTGCGTAAATCAAAGATAAGGAATGAAGTCTATGAAGAAGGCGCTATAAAAAATGGGCTGGAAAGGAGTCTCACACAGTTAGTTTAATGTGGTGAAGCAGCATTTAAAGATGTCATATTAAAGGAAATTCTGAGACACCAGTAAAGCAGGGTGGGCTGAGTTACCACAGAGTTCCAACTAAGCATTGAACCGGCAACCTCTTGTCACAAACAACACCATTCCGCTGTCCGAGATTTTCCGCAAAAATACAGATGCTTTCCGTGTTTAGTGAACAGAAGAAAAGGATATGAAGAGGAACCAGATTAAGGAGGGCATTTGCCAAAGAAGTGTGAAACACTGTGATGGAAATCCGCAGCTGGCATTCACATCAGGCAGAAAATACTGTGGCAAATTATCAGAGATAAAATCTTGGTAGAGCTGACTTTCTTTTGTTTTGCTTTGTTAAATCTAATAACGTGCCATTGAACAAGAGTTATTTTTGGACTTTTGTAGTCACTGGGTTAATTAAAAGCGAAATATTAGTTTTGCTTACAAACCAGGAGCATTAACTTCTGGATTTGTAGCCAGCCAGCTTTGTAATAGGGTTGCCCAATCATTAAAAAAAATAATACCATGCTCCTTTTAATATATTCAAAGTATTCCTATACTTTAATTATTGTTTTATGTATTCCATCTGAATGCCAGACGAATTATTGGATCAGTAATGATGGGCTGCTGAAGTTTCATGAAGTGTCATGGAAAATGTGCAGAGACCGCCATCTAGTGGGCTCAGAAAATAATGACACTGCTTCATGAAGCTTCATCACTAGTGATCAGTCAATTTGATACTCACTATAGCTATAGCATAAAATGTGACATTCCATTAAATCATAGTGTTTATAATTCCATTAGCACTTTTTGGAATTTTTTGGGAAGACTTTGTCCATTTTCCTTTTTTAAACGTATTTTAGAAGAATGGTTGAGGAGTCAAACAATGTTGGATAATAAGTTTTGCACAAAGTTTTCACACCCAATCCATTGCATGTCAGACTCATGCTGCTGCACTGGATAACTCTGTGACGTTAGTCTTGATCAGGGTTGCGCAATTAAATTTCCTCTGGGGCCACATTTTATGAGGGGCCATCAATCCAAAAGTGTGAAGAGCTTAAATATGATAGGAAAACTTTAAAAAAAAACAAAGCAAGTTCTAGTCTGACCTAGTCAGCCTACTGAAAGTGTCTAGTGACATGTCGGCTGATTCGGGTAAATTCACTGTTCTGGTTCTCTTGGATCTGTCCTCAGCCTTTGACACAGTTGATCACCAGATCCTGCTGAGAAGATTGAGGGATGAACTGTTACAGTGGTTCTAGTCATACCTTTCTGGGTGCATTTTCAGTGTATCAAATGAGGTTTGAATCTGTTGTGTGGAGTCCCTCAATGTTCTGTTCTGGCTTCTTTATTGTTTTTGCTGTACTTGATTCTTCTGGGTAAAATCATTTAGAGATTTCCGGATGTTTCTTATCACATTTTTGCTGATGACATCCAACTCTACTGCTCATTTGATCCAACTGAGCCCCAAAGGCTAAACAGCTTAGTCAATTGTTTGCTAGAAATTAAACAATCGCTGAGTAAAAACACTTCGCAGCTTAATGTGGACGAAACTGATACTTTGGTTATTGCTCCTGATGATAAGTTCCAGGGTTGAGTCAGTACTTGGATGTCTTAGGTCAGTCCGTCAAACTGAGCCAGAAACTGTTTTCCAAGCAAGAAACAATTCTAAACTAAGGGAAATGTTGTCACAACAGGATCTGGAGCTTATAATCCATGCGTTTGTTTCTTCTCATCTGGACTATTGCAACAGTTTATTTTCATGTCTAAACAAGAAGGAGCTGTCTTGCCTGCAGTTGATACAGAACTCTGCAGCAAGAGTTCTGATCCGTTCTAGTAGAAGAACTCACATTTCTCCGATCCTTAAATCTCTTCACTGGCTGCCAGTTTCTAACAGGATCAACTTTAAAATTCTGGTAATTTCTTAGAAAACTATTATTAACTGAGGAGCATTTACAGACCATAAATGTGTTGCCAGGGCATTCAGCAGAATCCTTTCTACAAGATGACGTCAGCAATTTGGTGGTGACCAGGATTAAGTGTACTACAATCTTATCCTGAGCTTGTATAGAACTCTTCTTAGGCCTCAATAACGTGAGTAAGTAAGTCATAGTTATTTGTAAAATGCCCTTCTAGACCTGACGACCTTAGCTATGCAATACAGGGATGAAACGTGAACAATCAATCCATCACAAACTTGGTTGATTCATGACACTGGTGCTTGCCGGTTGCCACATCTCTGCATGTCGCCAATGTAATGTTTGCAGATATGTATATTTAACTTTTCCACAGTCTGACCACTGCATTCAAATATTTTAATTCTATTTGTGTGTGTGACATTTTTTTTTCTGATGGTACATAAAACTGAAGTGAAAAGACACAGGGCGAGGCATTTTCAATGGAATACCAAGAAACAGGCTAAAGGCTTCAAACTACAGGACACAAACTACCTTGCTATTTCAAACTGAGTGGTCCACCCCTATACAGATTTTGGATTCAATTCTTAAAAATAAATTGTAGTATTTTTGTAGCAACCACGTACCAGTCAATGAGATGAACAATGTTGTCGCTGTGCATCATAAGTAAAGGGGGGTTAGTGTACCCTGTTTCCAGCTATGTTTAGTGATTGGCAAGTTGCTCCTGTTGTTTACCATAAATACCTGATAATAACAGTGTGCACACACTTGCAAAGGTTTCTCCTGTAGCTTCTGTAACTGTAAAGTATTTTCCTAATCTTTAGAATACATATCTAATGTGTCTAATGTGCCTGTGTGAATAATGCTGATGAGATATACAAAAATCAGTATAACGTGAACTTCCGGGTTTAATATATTTTAAAATCTGAGTCCAAAGGTGTTGGTTCCTCACCAACCATGAACCCTTACTCCTAATCTTTCTAAAAGGCATTCTACACCGCCTTTAATAATGTGTTGTCAAATGTATGATACTACTTTTTTCTAATTCAGTGATAAGAGATCAAACTGAAGATGAAATCCTTGCTGTATTACATGTTGTTTGCTCTTGATCAGAATAAAAGTCATAAAAGTCATGTGAATGAGTCAGAATCATAAAAAAAGATAAAAGTCCCCTGCCTTTGATATATCTGCAGCAGAAGCACATATATGGACAGAGTACGAGAACTTGTTTCTAGCATTAGGTCAATCTATACCTGTCAGTGATGCCTTTGGACAAATCTATAGCTGATGGAGTGGAATGTGTATTGGAATGTGTGTCTAGGGCAACATTCCTTGCACGGCCAGATGATGTTCCAAACTTTCTTACATCACATGTTAAGAGATTGGTAGAGTTGGACCACCAGTCAGGAGACGTTAAGAAGGCAGCTTTAAAATACCAAGAAAACTGGGGTAAGTCTGCAGTTCATCACTTTTTAAGAGGTTTTGAAATAGTGTCAGCAAACAAAATCATAAATGTTTTTGGAAATCAAGTATGTTTGTAGGCTTTGTAGATATATATAGAAAGATACTTAATTAAACCACGATAAAAGAGCTGATGAGTTAAAATGAAGCAGTATCCCAATTCTTCAATGAAACCTTACATTTTTATTACACAACTAACAATACCACCTACTGAGCTATGATATTGTACTATTGCTTAATGCAACAGCATTAGCTCTTCACTAGCTTGTTTTTGATCAGTCATTAAGTGTAATTAGATTACATTTTTGAAAAAGGTTACACTTTATATTTTGAAATATGCATTTGAAACACAAACCTTTTCGAATACAAATAGAAACTGTTGGTAAAATCGGGGTTTTAAATGGAAATAAAGTTCTGTAATATGGTATTTAAAATTCTCTGCATTTAGAATCATGTTTTTCAATATGTAAAACCATGATAAATATTATACAAAGGGTTATTTTGCCATGAACTGTTTTCTCACTGGTGATAACAAATGATTTTTTCTGTCATTTCCAGAGAAGCATTATTTAAAGGTGAAGTGTAAGAGACAGCTTCTGCAATCAATTAGAGAAAGCTCACTTGACTCAACAACCACTGTGTTATGTCCGGCCCCTTTAACAATTAATGTGGTTCCTTCCGATGATGGGTCCTTAACCGTTTCTTCAGTATGTGTTCTTGATCCATATCAGGATCTGAAACTCACACTTAAAGATGATTCTTTGCCCCAGCCATGTATTAGGATTCAAGACTCAACATGGGTCCCTAATAATAATAATACTGGGAAAAAGGTGAAATTTCAATGCATGAAACTTCTACCACCTATTCCCAAAAAATCATTGTCCCCACTACAGGTTCAGAATACAAACATGGACTTGGTCCCCTGTCATAGTAACAATTTATCCTGTAGGCTAGTTCTTCCAGCTTTGCCACAGATCCCTGAGTCATCATCACAAGATAAGAATCGAGACCCAGGTTTGTCTGAAATTGAGACTAGATTCTCTTCCATGTGGGATAATTTAGGTTTGACATCAACTTCCAATAAAGCCCAACTAGAGAATGGGAAGATCACAGGAGATCCTTTTCAAACAGCCGCTGATCAAGCTTCATCAAGTGGTTCATTTGAATCTTCTTCTTGCCTGGAGGAAACAACTGGAACACAAGAGTGTACGAACTCAACAGAAGACAAACTTTGTTTTCCATCTGACCATAATATGTTGACCTCAAAGAAACCCACATCAGAGATGTACTTGATGAACAATGACATTACTACAGGGGTGTACCAGGACGGACGGATAAATTATCCAATCTCTCTGAATCCTGAGTTGAAAAATCAAGAACTAACCAGGGGCTATAAAACGAAACTTAAATCAACAGCATCAGCTTCAAAGACAAGTTTTCCTTCTCCCTCCCAGAAAGTAGGACCACAAACTTCAAAACAAAACAAACAACGTGCTACACATCACTGCTACTTAAGGGACTGTGGTATTCATTCCAAAAATCCGAGATTAAACCTGACTCTTGGAATAATCAACACTTGCAGGGGCCCGAAATTGAACAGATTAGTGCCTTTGATGGAGGATGGACATTTCAGGCTCCAGGTACCATATCGACCCAAGAATGGATATCTTTATGATCCAGAATTCAATCGGAGGAATGTTCGTGTTTTCAACAGATCTATTTACCGATAAAAAAAAAATCTGCAATGCCAAGGGTAGAAAGTATCTAACTTGGCATACATATGGCTTAATAGATTATTTACTTTGTCCTCTTTAGCGCTGAAGATATTTCTTGTGTGCTTGGAGACACTCAAGAATTATGCCAAAACAACTGAAACATCTTTCCACGTACCACAGCAACCTCAATACGTGGACAAAAACATTTTGAAGGTGACGCTGTCAAAAGGACAATCTAGACTTTCATGATCTAGGGTAGAAAGTGATATTGGCAACTTACATTGCACATGAAACTATATTTTCAGATGCTATATTCATTGTAGAAAACACATATTAATGCCAAAGTAAATCGACACAGTACGTGTTAGGGTTTTGTTGGTCTTTGGTCTTGCAACTTTCAATGGATTATAATTAGATTACTAAAGATCAAGTAATGCCCCCCAAAACACAATTATTTTGATTCTGGAGTTAATGTTAAACATGTGTTTATTCTCTAGATGTTGGTCTGAAAGTTGTCACTCCATTATGATCGATTTACTTCAGTTAGAGATGGAGCAGAGGGAGCAAATAAGTGCAGTGAGTATCACGATCCAAACGCACAACAGCAGTTTCGGAAAATTGAGGAACTGTGAAAGGCCAGTTTGGTGAGAATTTGGAAAGATTCTCAAATCTTTATTCTTTAGTTATTCTAAGTTAGTTTTTTCATCTTCAGTCATTTATTTTGATTTTGACACAAGTTGTTGATGTTCTTTTGTTTTGAGAAAACTAAGAAAAAAAGAAAATTGGAAAAAAAAAGTATCATTCTGAACTCCACTACTTTCTTTTCAAATTTTTCTGACGTTTGTGAATTTGATGTCTCTGATATCTATGATATGGAAAGAAATGTCTTTTTTGTCTGAAAAAGTTTTAAATATTTCTCACTATCACGCAATACAGACTTGATCTCAGCATTTTATGTGATTTGTAAATTTCTTAAATGTGATTTTCAATTCAGATTCAGAAACCTGACATAAGGCAACGTCCCCGTTTATTTCTCTTTAAAGTGAAGAAATGTCTTTCTTTTTTTTTATATCATGTCCTGTTATAGGATTATCAAGGTAATTCTTTTCAATCATCTTGGGAAAATCTGTTTGTTGAAAATCTCTTCTTAAATTAAAAAAAACTAAAATGTTTTTGTGTCGTTTATGGAAGTCCAATGAAACATTTGAAGCTGGCAGTAAGTATAGTTTAAATGGTGATGTTTAAGATGGGATAGTTCCCGTTTAAACATCATGGTAGTATGTACTATTTTCTTGTGTAAAATCCAATAAGGATAGTGTAAAATGTTTGCAGATAATGGATTGTCCCGAGTAAAATTAATAATTTCCCACATTAAAATGTTATTATAACACATTAGTATGACAATAAATATCAGTTGTCTTTTGAAAACCTTGCTTTTAGAAAAGTTAGATACAATGACTACTGAACAGTGTGAGACATGTTAATTATAATTCTTCAACAGAATAATTTGACATTAAAAGTTTACGCTAATGAAAAATATCCTAGATGTAAAGCAATTATTTAAAAACTACAACATACTGCTGTTCACTTAATAAAAAATGATTAGCTTCCGTTTCAAGTATTAGCAATAATAGCATCATCTTAACTTGGACTGCGACGAATAATAACAGCAATACTCAACCTGAATAAAGCTTCTGTACGTGTTCTGATTAACAAAGACCCTCACGACACAGGTTTCACCTTAAGTGTGTGTTTGTGTAAAGTGAATCTAGTCCCATTCGTCCACTCTATTCCGATGAGGCTCTTCACTTCCGCTAGATTTAAACACTAGCTAACACTTAATGCATGTGATGCTCTCAGTGTATCACAGTATAATATATTATATATATAAATATTTGAAGTAGTACGAGTCATTTCCAGCCAAGCGAAGGGCTAGTCTGGTAATGTGTACGTATGGACGTACGTATAGAACTGGGGTCATACAGAGGTAACTATTTATACAGTATGTTGTGCATGCTCCGCACTTTCCCGGTGCTTAGATATGGGTTTCTAACCCAGAGGGGTAAGCCATTGGAGTAGACCATGTTGCCAGCATGCCAGATGTTTACTATGTGCACGAGAGAAAAAGAGATGCAACACAGACTAAAACAGCGTAAAGAGTGTTGGCTCATTTAGTAAAAAAAGAGGACAGGGAGTAGCATCCTACAGCCTAATCCAGCCGTGGCGGGTTTTAGACAAACAGCCTTGAGCATCACCATGGGGTCGGAGGCAGTGGTATGTCTATCCACACTGAAAAGCTTCATCATTGGTTGTTTTCATGAATGTGTTGATGAGGCCCTTATCAAAAAGATGATGGTGTATCATGATACAGTGTCGCTATTTTGAAAGGCCACTAGATGGCAATTTCGGCTTTATAATATTATGCTCTGATATAATTAAGTCAAACTTAGCATTTTAGAGTTTCAACATTAAGAGACTAAACACCATGAGGTGTTTCACGAGGCCTCATCAACCCATCACTAATTGTAACATACATCTCAAGATGCAACTTTCTTGGATTGGATTCTGGTCTTTAAACATCAGACCCCCACACACAGGTGGAAATGATCAATTCCCTGACAGTGTCCAAGAAGCCGCTGCACAGTACACCTCCCTCCTCGTTGCGGCTGAAGCTACACTGATGGCTCTTGAATGCTCTCTTGTAATGCCCGGGGGGCTCCAGGCCTTGCAGAGTGACTTTACTGCAATTTCCCTTCCTCTGTCTTCAATGACGAACACCCCTGCGACACTCTTCAACCAGCTTCATACTTCACTCTCTTCCTCTCACTGGCTTCCTCCTTCCACTCCAACAGGATGACCGGCCTGGATTACCCTGAGAGCAGGACAATGTCTTACCAAACGATGGTTTGCAGGATATTTTCATGGAATTGGAGTTTATTCCCAGGTTAACCTTAACTGACTGTCTGACATCAGGAAAAGTGGATTTATGTCTCCAGCTCGACAAAGTTGATTGTGCACCTTGGCGTTTGTAGATGCGGGTTCTGGTTGATTCAGCAATAGCCTTTAGCACCTGGTCATGGAGCTATTGATAGCAATTGTATGTTTTAGGGTTCCACCCTCCACAACTCCATGAGGCCATGAGATCTTCCTTTCCATGCATCCCCCATTATGGTCCATAATGTTGTGTCAGTCCCACTATCTGGCTTTAAAGCCGCAAATCTCTGGGGTCCTTCGGATAGGGAGGCCTGATAGGGCCCCTGAATTACGCCTGGGCCCACTCTAGGTCATGTTGTAGCTTTATTGTGGTATACAAATTGTTATTGAGAATCAATTAAATACTATTAATATACTGGATTGAAGTCCAGATGGCAGACACAGATGTAAAAAAAAACGTTCAAGGAAATCCACGGACTGTAAAAAATTAAAGATTAACATCAGATCTTGGATGTTAAATAATATTTGCTGAAGCAAATGTTCCTGCAAATAAAATAATGTCCCATCTGCTGGGTCATCAACTAATTAGTGCACTAACGTGTAACACTTCTGCTAAACAACCTTTTTGGTAAAATTGACATCTCCATAAGTCATTCGAAACCCTATTTATTTCATTTATCTATCCCAAATGCCTAATAGAGGTAATACCAATACCAGCTTTGTTTCTTCAGTTTGAGTTGGATTTTTATTTATTCCTCTTTACTTGATTTTCATCTTTAGAAAAGAGCTTTATTATATTGGTAAACAATCCAAAAAAAATGTTGACGCTGAATGAGGAAATAAGAAAAGAAAGAATATTTAAAAAAACAAATAGAAAAGCATTTCTTATAACTTAGTTTATCTAACTGGGGAGTGTTCAAATATTCGTTAAATGGACACTTTGCACTTTACATTTATGGTCACTTAATTTTTGTCATCTTTGGTCTGAAAAAAAACAAGTTGCTGATTCAATTAAATAAAAGCTATGAAAAGGAAAAATTAATGTTGCACAAAGGGAATGTTCAAATAACAGTGAGCGAGGCTGTCAGCCACCTATGACTCAAACATATTTTTGGTGGTTGCTGACCTGAATGAAATTGAAAAAAATAGTTTGATAAGAATCTATGGAACAACTCTAGACATTTGTGCTAAGATATGGCAGACATTTTAAAAGAGCACACGTTGAAGCGAACACACTAACCTGACAAGTGAAACAGAGAGTGTCAAGAAATTCTGGTAATTGACTCTGAGAGGCAGGCTTTATATTTTTCTTTGGGATATGAAAAAAAAATCATGCCTCCAGAAATCACTTTGGAGCCCATCTGAAATAATTCTGATGTCAGACACAGTTAGAATAAACTGGAAAGTGGTTATGCGCTACATTTGAAGAGAACAAAGGTCAACAGCTTTGTAGCATTATGTAGAGAGGGCTTAGAATCACAAGATATTTAGGAGACTCTGCAAAGGCACATTTCACATAGATTTGATATCATAAATCAGGATAAATAATTACAACCTCAACAAAATCTGGAAGTTTACCTTTTGTAAGATGCAAGTTGTCTGTGTTTAGGCTTAGAGGACCTGTACGTTTAAAGATAAGATGATTTTGGAGGGTTGACCTTGACGCCAAGTATAAATTACAGGAAAACCTTGATCAGAGGTTTTAGGGGAATCCTAGTTTATGTTATTATGCACACGACCAATATGCACTTTGACAGCAGACATATATTCCACAATCAATATTATTTACCTTAATACAGATAGTGGCATTATTTCAGACTAGTTAGTTCAATGTCTGCAACAGCAGTAACCCTTGAAGGTTAGTCATCATTGGATTAAAAAGAAAAAAGTGACATTTCAAATCCTGGAAAAGTACTAAACGCCCATGTGACAGGTATAGTAATAGGGTGCAGGGTTGAAGAAAGAAGGGATGTATAAACGATAACAACTCTACTCTCACCTCTGAAGGACATGCAGAGGAATTGAAGATACTGCACTTCAGATATTGAATATGACCTGTCATCATGGTTCAGGCTGGATATTCTCTGGATGTATGTGTGCATGTTAAATAATGACTTACTACCACAAGCATTTCAACGTTGTTGATTGTGAAAAAACAACTAATTTATAACTGTAAAAATAAAGTGTCTGTTATTCTCATTCCATTCAAATGAACGGAAGAAATTTGGCAAAATGTGGCAGCTCTTATTATTTGAGGAGCAGTTACATTTCAGCAGGGTGAACAGGAGGGGGCTCAGGACCAGTCCACTCAGTGCAATGAAGATATTAGATGTAAATAAGATATTTAATGACAGATGTTTAGTTGATATCAAATGGATTAGACATGTATTGGGTTTTCAAAAGCTTCTGTCTGCAGATTATATTTGTAAAGAATGAAACTATTTGGCAATAACAGGTCGAATTGAACGATTTTAAGCAAATCTACGAACTGTCTCTTGGAATGTTTTCAGAATCAACACGAATTTAATTTAAACGTCTTAAGCGTTAAAACTTACTATTTAGAGCTGCATGGAAATCAGATCAAAAACACACAACCATGAAAAACAACATCTTGCATGGCTGGAAGCACATCCTTATTGTGTGTGTCTGTGTATGTGTTACAGCCAAGACAAAGTACAATGCTAGAGAGGGAACATGACTAACCAATTATCCATTCACTCTGAAGTGCTGGTAGTCACAACGTTTGCATACTATCTCTTTGTATCTGAATTTACTTACTAAGGCATAGGCAATATGTTGTTGACATCTGATTGATTTTGAGGGCTATGATTCCTAATTACAGCTACTTTATAATAGCAATGGGCTCTCAATGAATGACTGATGGGCCACATCTATCAAACAAAGACTTTTATTTTCACTTGCTTGACATAACCCATAAGGTTTTTCCACATGCTGAGTGTAACCAATAAGAGCCCCTGTTGCACATTCATGCCTGAGAAGAGAATAAGAGAATAAGGGAAGTGCCTCTTGCTTTTTAAATGTTGGATCTGTCTGCCAGACAAAGAGCCCTGAAGCATGTTATAGTTAAAAGACTGTGATAATCCCCAAGTTTCTTCAGATCAGCGATAAAATAAATATTCTCTCGTACAACTATCAATAAATCCTCTTGTGGTGTAAGCAGATATGATCGGAGATCACTATCACAATCGCCTTCAGCTGCTACATAATACAGAGATAATCAAACTTTTTAAACACAGTAAAGAAGAGTAGAGAACATTTGGAAGAGAGATGGGAGAGAGAGAGGGAAATAGAAATGAGAAGTTGGGTGGAAAATGGAAGAGGAGCTAGGAAGGAAGGCAAAGAACTTCATAGACATTGTGAATAAACTATTCTCAAGACAGAAACTCAGACAGAAGGTACATTAAAGTCCAGACCAGTGGCTGCACTGGTTCACACCTGATTAGTGAATTAAGTGAGGTTGGGGTTAATCTTCAGTGTGTTATCTTCTCATTGGATTATACATGTTATTCCAGCCAAAAAATAGGAATATATTAGGATCTAACAGTGAGACATTACTAGCTATGGCAACATATGATTTTTTTTTTTATCATTTGAGTCTCCAGAATTTAAGTCCATTCAAGTAAATCTCCACCCATAACATTAGCTGATACACACGCAAGCTAACACTCAAAACAATTCATGCATACACATGTCCATTACTGCTTGCAAGAACGAACACAAAGATGCAAGCTAGCAAACCTGTGAGCGGGACTTTACATTACACATGGCTCCTCCACATTGCACACAGCAAATATACATGAAAACACTGTCTGTTCCTTTAAGTGCATAGAGAACGAACATGTGCGCACACACACACACTTGTCATTGACACAATGAATTCTCCAGTCTGTTAAACACAACAATATCTGCTGAGCACCAACTCTAAGTGCTCACTAACCCTTCACTGGAAGTGTTTGAAATACAGGAACGTTCATGGAGTTGGACGAAATGGACGATAGCAGACTTTTTATTCTACATTTCTCACAGATGTATGATCATTTCAATTCGATTTTAAAAAGTCTAATCATTACAGAGTTATCGCAAGACAAGTAAGATTTGAAACAGAACTAAACCAGCAGAAGAGAAAATCAGCTCCCAGTGAATCACAATGAGCCACAGTGGCAGAATTTTTTTAAACTTTTGACAGGCAGAAACCTCCAACAAAACCAAACACAGTGTAAACTATTTTCTGCTGTGACCAGCTGGTTGGAAGAAGAGGGGCAAGGAGATGAAGGGAAAGGGTGAGAGGGAGCAGTGTAAGGGAGAGAAGAGTGTAGAGCAAAGGCAGCAGGTTCTAGACAGGTCCATGGAGAGGAATTTGGATCCATTGACTATGTCATGACAAGGTGAAGGAGATCCTTGATCCAGGAATATACTCTGGATGTACTGTCAAAGGAGCTGAAGCACTGGAGCTTCAGGGAGATGGAGAGGAAAAAGGGCGAGTCAGGGGATTTACTAATAGTTCAGATTAAACACAAAGATTCCTATAGAGAATCCAGGTAGATTTTGTAGAATGGACAGGGAAATTGATGTATTACTTAACGTGTTCTAGGGGGAAAGGCTCATTTGTTTGGCGTGTGAAATCATGGTAAAGAGTGTTTTCTGAGTTCCTCTGGTGTCTGTGACAAAGCACATGTGCCCAGATGTTCATGCGGATTGTTCCGTGGACAAGAGAAATAAATTGTGCGGATGGAATTATGTCGATAAGGTGAACAGGTGTCCCCAATCTATTCAGCCTTCCAGTTGTTATTGAGAAAACTGAAATATAAAGCATTTCATTTCTTGTTAAATTGACAATTACTCCTGTAGTATTTCCTGAAGCTTCATCAGCCCATCATGATAAAACACTTGTTCTTCAAGCATTCATGACCCACTCAACAGTCATGTTTTTAGTAAAGATGCCCAAGGTCCTAAATGCTTCATTTCCTCCAACCGTGAAAAAAAAGTGTCCCAAAAAAATGATTGAATAATTGAAATGACACTTCTACAATTTAGAGCCCCAAACTTGGAAATATTTTGTTTATAGTAACTCTTACTTAGGGAAGTGATAAATTGTTTCATTGTTTAACAATTGTTTCATTCTTTTTTTCTTATAACATTTTGTAATAGTTTCTGAGAGGTTACAAGGGCTCTGATGCTGTAAAGTAGTAAAGGCGTGGGACTACCTGTGTGTGATTTTATGGTAGTTATTTAAGAGTATCATATTTATTTAGATAATGTTTCACTAAGGGCGAATGCAGAAGACATGAACACTTGTGTCTTGTGTAAGACTAGATAGATAGATAAATATTCAATATTTAAAGTTATCTTCATATATATATATATATATTAAAAATATATATATAGAGAGAGAGAGAGAGATAGTAAGGCGTTCTCATACTAATTCTACTTAGGCTTATTACATCAGACCAAATCTATTTGGTACATGGTGCTAAACAATCTGTCAAAAGTGTTATCAGGACTTTGATAAGCTACGAAGACACATTCCGAGCTTTCACATACATTGGAGAGCCTAACAACGCTTAATGAGCCTTATAATCACATGCAGCTTTTGTATGAAGTTGACCGGTTCATTGATATTGCACCTTATAATCAGGTCTTCCTACAGTCAGAGTAATACATTGTTTTTTTCATTCCTCCAGCTGTGATTCTGCTTTAGTGCCAACTGTGTATAAAATATGCAAGACCTCTTTGTGTAAATGCAACTTTAGCCAAAACCCGCCATCCTGTGCAGAACTACAATTGATCTGACTAGGTGTGAACACTAAAGTAGTAAAGCCTGGGGCTAAACAGAGCGGGAGACATCAAGAATCAAGAACACTTCCTCCCAACAGCAGGGAGAGGGCAACTTTGAAATATAACCAGAACTCTCTCACATCTCTGTTTCTGAAGCGACTAAGCTTGCTTGTAACTTCCTCTTCCTCCTGCACTGAAAGCATATTCGACTCTATCCATCACATATCTTCCAGCAATACATTTTAGTCTTTTACCTCAGAGACACATCTTTTGTGCAACTGGTGAAAGATGGAGAAAAGGGCTGCAGTTTTAATGATGTGTGAATATCAAATCCACATCGCATCATCCTCCTCCGACATGAACATCAGTAGGTTCCATATCTGAGGGATGAGGGTCCCATGGTTAAAAAACATAGACGGAAGATCACACTAAGATTCAAGATTATTTATAAGTATATTGCATGTGAAATCCTCCTCTTTTTCTGTGGCCTGATTTAACTGGAGCCTGCAGTGTATCTCCACCAATGGTTAGGTAGCAAGACTCCATACCTTGTTAGCAGAAATATTGTGACATTATGTAAATGCTATTTTCTCTTCAAGCTAGTGTGTTTTTTTTGTCCAAAATTAATCATGAAGGCAGCTGTTACCTAGAAGGTCTTTCCTTGTTGACATTGGAGATATCATCTCAGATTTATGATTATAAAAGCAAGAAAATGTGGAGAATGTTACAACTTTGTCTGAAAATTAAACTTTATAATAAATCAAGAGAACAATGCCTATTGACCCGATGAAAATAATTGTACATTTCCCAGAACAGGCTGCTTTTTTCACAGCTCATGCTTGATTTAGAAATTCAATGTAAGTAACTGATGGAGTAATTGATGGATGTCTCAAATATGATGAGGGAAGCTGACAAAGTCTGTCAAGTGATTAATTCAGACAATGATCATACAATATGTTGAATACTTCAAAAAAGTTTCATGAGCTGCGACAGTAATAGAGAGAAAGCAATAATAAGTGGGCTATATTTCCTAAAATGTCCGTAAAACTAAACATGCTTCTGCCATGCATTTTATATCTCAGGGTCATTGAGCATGACAACAAAACAAATGCTTGTGAACAATGGCAAACATTTATTTCAGCACAATATGCTAAATATATTGTTTAATTAATGAAAGATGAACTGTAAAGATATACAGTGCATGTTTTAGGTAGTATTCAGCTTCATTGCCTCAATATAAAGTAAAAAATTAAATTGTTACATTTTTCAAAGCCTACCACACAAAATGCCTTGATGTTACTCTACCATTTAATATTTATTTAGTCAGTGGATCTAATAGGTAATTGATTTCAATTTGCATTATGTAAAATCAAGTCAAATATTTCAGGGTAATTCAAATTGTTTACGGATGATACGTTTGTGCTATAATCAATTTTAGAGTTGCCTGGCTCTTATCAGTTGATTGAAGATTAGAGTATTTTTTCATTCTACAAAGGAATTAACTTCCCTTGACCACTGTAATCCTAGTGTATGAATTGAGACACAAGATAACATTGGGTGAGGGATGTGCTGGATAATTGACAGAGATGGAGTGATTAGGAGACATAAGGAGGAAGAAGGCAAATATTGCACATGTATAACAAAAAGAGTGTGTAAAGGTAGACGGGTACATGTGTGTGTGTGTATGGAAGGTTACAGAAGGGGCTTTGGGCAGCATTGTGAAAAGGATGATTGGTGTTAAATTGGGGTGAAAAGCGGCTTATGTGGAGATAGAGCGGCTGAGTGAGAGAGAAAGAACGCGGGAGAAGGATGGTCACCCTTCACTCCACACATGGATTACAGGCTGTATTGACACTGACAGGTTTTAGACCTAGTTTACACTTCCAAAGCCCGACATACACACCCGACCCTGAATGTGGCAGAACACGCAAGATTATAGTTACCAGGTTAGAGAAAGAACGTTGTGGCTCTCAATAGTTTTGTACAGCTGCAATGACTCAACTTGAATAGAGTCGTTTATATTAGCTCTATTAGAACTGTTGAACTGCCGATAACCATCTATTGTAATGATGTAAGTAAGTAAGTAAGTAAGTAATATATATTTATATAGCGCTTTTCGAGACCAGGGTCACAAAGCGCTTTAACAATCAAAACAATACTCAAAACAGTACATACTTCAAAGATCAAGACAACACCGAGAACAACACAGGAGTTCGAGAAATTCAAGGAAAAGCCTGCACAAATAGAAACGTCTTAAGATGTTTCTTAAAGGAGTCAGTAGACTCCATCAAGCGCAAAGAGAGAGGAAGATCGTTCCAAAGCTTAGGAGCAACAGCCTGAAAAGATTTCTCTCCTCTGGTCCTGAGCCGTGTGCGTGGAACCATAAGTAGATTCTGATCCACAGACCTCAGAGCCCGAGCTGGGGTGTAAGGCTGGATCAGATCAGTGATGTAAGGAGGAGCCTGACCATGAATAGCTCTGAAAGTAAGAACCAGAATTTTAAAGTTGATCCTGAAAGAAACTGGAAGCCAGTGAAGAGTTTTAAGGACCGGAGAAATGTGAGTTCTTCTACTAGAGCGGGTCAGAATTCTCGCTGCAGAGTTCTGAATCAACTGCAGGCGAGACAGCTCCTTCTTGTTAAGACATGAAAACAAACTGTTACAATAGTCCAGACGAGAAGAAACAAACGCATGGATTACAAGCTCCAGATCATGTTGTGACAGCATTTTCCTAAGTTTAGAGATTTTTCTCAGTTGAAGGAAACAGTTTCTGGTCAGTTTTCTACAGTGTTGAACAAGAGACATGTCTTTATCAAATACAACACCCAGGTTTCTCAGGCTCAGTTTGACAGACTGACCTAAGTCACCCAAGTACTGACTCAACCCTGGAATCGTATCATCAGGAGCAATCACCAGAGTTTCAGTTTTGTCCACATTAAGCTGTAAAGTGTTTTCACTCAGCCATTGTTTGAGTTCTAGCAAACAATTGACTAAGCTGTTCAGCCTTTGGGGCTCAGTTGGGTCAAAAGAGCAGTAGAGCTGGATGTCATCAGCAAAAATGTGATAAGAAACATCTGGAAATCTCTGAATGATTTTACCAAGGGGAATCAAGTACAGCAAAAACAATAAAGGACCCAGAACAGAACCTTGAGGGACTCCACACAACAGATCTGCCGATTCAGACCTCATTTGATTGGCAGATACACTAAAACTGCGCCCAGAAAGGTAAGATGAGAACCATTCTAACACAGACCCAGACAGTCCCACTTCATCCCTTAGTCTTCTCAGCAGGATCTGGTGATCAACTGTGTCAAAGGCTGACGACAGATCCAAGAGAACCAGAACAGTGAATTTACCAGAGTCAGCCGACATCATGATGTCACTGGACACTTTCAGTAAAGCTGTCTCCGTAGAGTGATGTTTACGGAAGCCAGACTGAAACTTCTCATGGATGTCGCTCTGATCCAAGAACAAAGACAGCTGCTCGGACACCACCTTCTCCAAGATCTTGGACAAGAAAGGGAGCTTAGAAATAGGCCTGAAATTACTGAGGTCAGTTGGGTCTAAGCCTGGTTTTTTGAGCAGAGGCTCCACAATGGCATGTTTAAATGCATTGGGAAAAACCCCTGTGGAAAGGGAGAGGTTCACCATATTGGTAACCCAGGGGCCAATTACATCAAATACTTTGATAAAAAGCCTACAAGGAAGGACGTCATCTGAGCAAGAGGAGGGTTTCATCTTGTTCACTAGTGCTGAAATATCACCCAAAGATACAGCAGAGAAGGATGACCAAGAGGAGGAGATGGGCTCAGAGACAGTAGGGGTTCCCAACAAAGGGGGAGAGATTTTCTCTTTGATCAATTTAATTTTGTCAATGAAAAATCTCAACAATGCATTGCTGTCAGCTTCACAGAAGACCGGCGTGATTTGAGGAGCAGGAGACACGAGAGAATTAATCGTGTCAAACAAAACTTTGGGGTTTTTCCTATTTGCTGCTACCAGTTTTCTGATGTAATCAGATCTAGCAGTTTCTACCATCTCATTGTAAGAAGTCAACAGATCCCTGAGGTGAAGTCTGTGCACCTCAAGTTTAGTAGACTTCCAGAGACGCTCAGTCTTTCGACAAAGTCTCCTCAGACTCAGGAGATCTTCATTTGTCCAAGGGCACGGTTTTTTCTGAATTTTCAAGTTCGATTTAACAGGTGCCACTTGATCTAGTATTTCAACACAATGATCAGTAAAACAGTGAATCAAACTGTCCACATCTGGACAGTCATCAAAGGAAAGACAGTTAAACATAGCATATATGTCAACATAACAGTTCCATAAGTGTCTGCTGGATTCAGTCTCCATATATTATAAAGTGTGATTCCTTCCACAGAAATCAAACTATAACACACATGGAACATACAGTTCTCTGTCGGCCTCTGACGTAAACACAACCTTGTTTGCTGAATAATCCTCACCAAATGTAATCTTGTAATCATGTTCTAAATAACGGTGACTTGCAGCAGTATACAGACATAAAATAAATGAAATTACATACAACGTTAATGTGTCTGAACGACAAAAACATTAACAATTAAACCCATCTGCAGAATCAGAAAGTGTCTCATGTGCACTCGGAGATATTGACATTCAGACCTGTGACTCTTTAATGGCATCTTCAGGGAGACGTCATTTGTAACCAGGCATATTGTGATTCATTATCAAACCTCCCTTTGTGTGTTTGTGTGTGTGTGTGTGTTGTGTTTGTTAAGTGCTTATGTGTATCTGGACAGTGATGGATGAATGTCAAGTTCAGGTCTCAACCGTTGTACTCAGTTTTGTGTGCATGTCAGTGTGCACAGGATGGATAGAAGTGAGGTCAGAGGGAAAGCATTCTTAAAACAGACCATTTGTCCATCAAACACCTGTTCACTGGCCTTCAGCGCCCTCAGGCTGCTGCATGCAGACAGATTCAGAGTAGACTTTTATTCGACCAGATGTTCAGACAGTCTTTTGACTTAAAAGAAGTCTGTCTGTTTCAATCATTAGATCCACTTCCTGTTAGCAACGAAAGAAACAGACAGTACCACCTTGAAGAAGGTTATCGGCAGAGTAAAGGTAAAAGTAAAAGATGGTAAGAAAATGATGAACAAATATTGGTGGAGGAAAAAAATTAGTTTACTTTACAAAAAAAAAGAACTAAATTAGATTTTTTTTACCAAAGAAAGCAAGGGTCTCCATGGCAACAGATTCTATAAGCAGACAGCACCGGGAAATCAACAACTCCACAACCAGTGCTCATCATATGGGAAATCTGTAAAGCAAAAATGTTACATTATATTACCACCAATTGACTTCTCTGAGTAATGAATAAGGTGAGATTTATAAACGCTTTTTATGTTTAGTGACATTCATTTATGGAAAATTCAAGATGGCGCCGCAGATGGTCCGTTCCATATTTCAATTATTTAAACAGTATATATTAGTTTTAATTAAAGCTATTTTGTACCAAACACGATTTCTTACCTTAACATATGGGACAATGTTTTGTTCAACCTTTGGGGACATTGATTTTAGACCAGGCTTATATCTTAAAAAAGCAATACTAATTGAATGATACACTTACGGTTGAAATAACTATCTATGATTGGATCTAACATGTTTGATCAGACCAACTCGAAATCCCTAAAAAGCAACTTTCGTGTCATTTTATGTTGGAGGATGTACAAAGTTTTTCTAATGCTATATAATCTAACTTGGTGAACCGATTTTTTCAACAATCCATTTGATTCAATCCTGAGAAATGTTCCCAATCTTGGATTGAATAAACGCACACACAAAAACACACAGGTGTAAATGCACTATCACACACCAAGAGATATTCTAAATAAAGTGGCAGTTACAAAAATTGGAACCAAAAACAGTGGACAACACACACTGAGAGTAAACTCACCTCTGCCATTGTCAAATTACCTCTTCTATTATATATATAAACTGCTCAGTGTCAGTGTCAAAGAATGCATCTGTCTTTGTCACAAAATAATTCACAGCTTTCTTTAAAAGGCTTCTTTAAAACATTCAGCGTGTTATTTAAGTCAACGTGTCATCGCACATCACGAAAGATCCCCACTGATCCAATTAGACTTATTAGGAGACCTAAATGTTTCAAGATATCTAGCCTCAGGACCTAAAGTTAGATATTGACACTTAATTGGACATAATTGGGTAATGGTGCACTGCGTTAACGTCACACTGGGTCAAAGTTTTTGAGACCAATTACAAACTCTAATAAAAATGTTAATGTCATTGCCAACTTATTGCTAAGAAACAGGGTATAAGTAAGTAAGTAAGTAAGTAATATATATTTATATAGCGCTTTTCGAGACCAGGGTCACAAAGCGCTTTAACAATCAAAACAATACTCAAAACAGTACATACTTCAAAGATCAAGACAACACCGAGAACAACACAGGAGTTCGAGAAATTCAAGGAAAAGCCTGAACAAATAGAAACGTCTTAAGGTGTTTCTTAAAGGAGTCAGTAGACTCCATCAAGCGCAAAGAGAGAGGAAGATTGTTCCAAAGCTTAGGAGCAACAGCCTGAAAAGATTTCTCTCCTCTGGTCCTGAGCAGTGTGCGTGGAACCATAAGTAGATTCTGATCCACAGACCTCAGAGCCCGAGCTGGGGTGTAAGGCTGGATCAGATCAGTGATGTAAGGAGGAGCCTGGCCATGAATAGCTCTGAAAGTAAGAACCAGAATTTTAAAGTTGATCCTGAAAGAAACTGGAAGCCAGTGAAGAGTTTTAAGGACCGGAGAAATGTGAGTTCTTCTACTAGAGCGGGTCAGAATTCTCGCTGCAGAGTTCTGAATCAACTGCAGGCGAGACAGCTCCTTCTTGTTAAGACATGAAAACAAACTGTTACAATAGTCCAGACGAGAAGAAACAAACGCATGGATTACAAGCTCCAGATCATGTTGTGACAGCATTTTCCTAAGTTTAGAGATTTTTCTCAGTTGAAGGAAACAGTTTCTGGTCAGTTTTCTACAGTGTTGAACAAGAGACATGTCTTTATCAAATACAACACCCAGGTTTCTCAGGCTCAGTTTGACAGACTGACCTAAGTCACCCAAGTACTGACTCAACCCTGGAATCGTATCATCAGGAGCAATCACCAGAGTTTCAGTTTTGTCCACATTAAGCTGTAAAGTGTTTTCACTCAGCCATTGTTTGATTTCTAGCAAACAATTGACTAAGCTGTTCAGCCTTTGGGGCTCAGTTGGGTCAAAAGAGCAGTAGAGCTGGATGTCATCAGCAAAAATGTGATAAGAAACATCTGGAAATCTCTGAATGATTTTACCAAGGGGAATCAAGTACAGCAAAAACAATAAAGGACCCAGAACAGAACCTTGAGGGACTCCACACAACAGATCTGCCGATTCAGACCTCATTTGATTGGCAGATACACTAAAACTGCGCCCAGAAAGGTAAGATGAGAACCATTCTAACACAGACCCAGACAGTCCCACTTCATCCCTTAGTCTTCTCAGCAGGATCTGGTGATCAACTGTGTCAAAGGCTGACGACAGATCCAAGAGAACCAGAACAGTGAATTTACCAGAGTCAGCCGACATCATGATGTCACTGGACACTTTCAATAAAGCTGTCTCCGTAGAGTGATGTTTACGGAAGCCAGACTGAAACTTCTCATGGATGTCGCTCTGATCCAAGAACAAAGACAGCTGCTCGGACACTACCTTCTCCAAGATCTTGGACAAGAAAGGGAGCTTAGAAATAGGTCTGAAATTACTGAGGTCAGTTGGGTCTAAGCCTGGTTTTTTGAGCAGAGGCTCCACAATGGCATGTTTAAATGCATTGGGAAAAACCCCTGTGGAAAGGGAGAGGTTCACCATATTGGTAACCCAGGGGCCAATTACATCAAATACTTTGATAAAAAGCCTACAAGGAAGGACGTCATCTGAGCAAGAGGAGGGTTTCATCTTGTTCACTAGTGCTGAAATATCACCCAAAGATACAGCAGAGAAGGATGACCAAGAGGAGGAGATGGGCTCAGAGACAGTAGGGGTTCCCAACAAAGGGGGAGAGATTTTCTCTTTGATCAATTTAATTTTGTCAATGAAAAATCTCAACAATGCATTGCTGTCAGCTTCACAGAAGACCGGCGTGATTTGAGGAGCAGGAGACACGAGAGAATTAATCGTGTCAAACAAAACTTTGGGGTTTTTCCTATTTGCTGCTACCAGTTTTCTGATGTAATCAGATCTAGCAGTTTCTACCATCTCATTGTAAGAAGTCAACAGATCCCTGAGGTGAAGTCTGTGCACCTCAAGTTTAGTAGACTTCCAGAGACGCTCAGTCTTTCGACAAAGTCTCCTCAGACTCAGGAGATCTTCATTTGTCCAAGGGCACCGTTTTTTCTGAATTTTCAAGTTCGATTTAACAGGTGCCACTTGATCTAGTATTTCAACACAATGATCAGTAAAACAGTGAATCAAACTGTCCACATCTGGACAGTCATCAAAGGAAAGACGGTCAAACATAGCAGAAAAACTGTCTGCAGTATCGGCTGAGATGACACGCCTCTGAGACCTAACTTTCAAAGGCTTAGGTTCAGGGATGAAGTCCAGGTTGAACAAGACAAGAGAATGATCACTCAGATGGACATCATGTACAGATACATTAGAAATGTTCAGGCCAAGAGTAAAAACTAAGTCTAAAATGTGGCCTTTTTGATGAGTGGGTTCAGAAACATGTTGCTCAAAATTAAAGGCTTCAGTTAAAGTTAAAAGTTCTTTAGCAGAACAAGATGTGACGTCATCAACATGAAGATTAAAGTCTCCAAGAATAAGAACAGATTCCATCTGAATAATGGAAGATAAGAAGTCACTAAAGTCTTTCAAGAACATCGCCGCAGGACCAGGCGGACGGTAGATTGACACACAATAGAAAGGTCTTGAAGAACCAACCAAGATCATCTGAGACTCAAAAGAAGTGAATTCCTGTGTCTGAATCACTTTGCAAGAACAACTCTCCCTAAAAACAGTAGCAAGACCTCCTCCACGACCAGAGAGGCGAGGCTTCCCCAGAACAGCGCTCCCTACTGGACAGAGTTCGTTCAGATGAATAAACTCTTCCTCTCTCTGCCAAGTCTCAGAAAGACATAATAAATCCAAATTAACTCTTGTGAAAAGATCATTAAGAAAAAAGGATTTATTAGTAATGGAGCGAACATTAAGAAGTCCCACATTCAGCACCGATGACGTCACTGACGACGTCACTGACGACGCCGCGTCACTGACAGGCGCGCAGAGCGGGATCTTTTGAAGCGAACAGCGGTCACGTGGGTACCAGCTGTCACTGAAGTTCAACTCGGTTGTAAAAGTCGAATTAAAGAGAGGAAATGAAAAAATCTTACCACCTTTCGTTGAGGTCTGGACAGACGGCAGCGCTGATGTGTCGTCACACACAGTGAGAGGAATGTCGATCAAACACCGATGACGTTCGATGACGTCAGAGTTGTTCCGAGCGATCGCGACTGCGCGTCTCATCCTGACCTGTACTCCAGCCCGACTCGATCCCTTGTGGAAATCGCCCGGTACTCGAGAGATCAAACGATATTCCACAGAGTCCGAGTCGATGAGAAGCGGAGCCGGAAACACGTTCACCGGACGTTGGTAACGGTCGCGAGTGAAGTCCTCCATCGACTCTCTGATGTTGAAAAGAGCATCACGATCATAGATCCGAGATGCTTGAGACATATCTTAAGTGATATGAGCATAATATCCGGACAAGTAGTCGTTAAAACGACTGTTTTTGGCAATTATTGCAGGAGCTCACGTTTCAAGCAGCCGATCAAAGGCTCACCGGAAGCGGAAGCAAAGGTATAAGTAATATTTTAAAACATACATATGGACTGCATTAAAACATGATTTTTGGAGGAATACTGGATTATTCTATAAGATAAACACAATACAATAAATACAATTTGTTTAAGAAATCAATATGAATACTGGATAAGAGCAGACATGTGACAACCATTGACTATCATAAACAATAAGACAATTGCAAATAGTGATGGAGGTGACAAAAAATACAAAAAGAAACATACATTCGTTTATTGGTTTTAGTTTGTATATAAACAGCCAAAAGTGTTAGTCTATCTTGTGTTCTACCCAAACAATAAACAAGGGGACTCCTTAGTGGTTTTATAACTGCTGCTGCTCTGTGAGTTCTGTTGAATCACCACAACATAGACTGCAGAGAAACAGGGAGGATGTATGAACATGTCACCTCCAGGGCTCAACTCACATTCTTAGAGACCTTTGATTGATAAAATGACACAGGAAAACTGCTTTAGTTCAGAATTGTATTGCTTCATTTATAAAATAAACTGTACACCAGTAGCATATTTGGAGAGGTGGAAAACACACAAATCTTTTGAGTTTAGTTTTCATCAAAGTTGTTCTCTCGCTTTTCCGTCATCTCTCTCTTCCGATATGTTTATTTTGAATAGAAAAGCAAAATGTGTGTAGATCAAATGTTACACCCACTAAATACAAATGTTGCATACTTATGTACTACAGGGACAAAAAAATAATCCTGGTATTATCTCAGGGTCAAGGTGACCCGAAGGCCCGAAAAAAAATGAAAAAATGGCTTATATTTATACATATGCAGTGGTGGAAGTCATTCATCTTGACCCAGAGATAACACAAGGGATAAAACAATAACATTTGTGTTTGGGCTTCGGGTCACTTTGACCTTGAGATAACACAAGGGTTCACCGATGTTCATCAAAACAATATTACAATTTTACACTTTGTTTACAATTTTACTTTTATTAAGGCATGTATGAGCTAATGTTAATTTCCTTTTGCTAAAAAAAAATACATTCTCTTCTCCAATGTGCTAAGAAAGTTATTTTCCACGATGTCAGATTAAACAGTGTTCCTTCTCTAATAATTAGTTAATGGCACTTAAATATCATTCTTATTATGCTGTGTATGCTCTATGTTGCTAAGATAAAAACATGTAACTTGGCATGTGACACTACTTTATCTGCAAATATGAATTTAATTCAAATTATTTTATATCTCGGAATACATTTATACATCTTTCCCTGAGAGTGTCATCTCAAAGGGATCAATAAAGTGCAGTCTAAGTCTAAGTCTTATATCTTGGAATACAGTAGATTCAACATTAAATTAATTATTATAGCGATTTATTTGTGACCAAAATACTGATATTTGATATAAATTCTACTTTTCAGAAATGCTGTCAGAATTCCTAAGTGCTCAATTGTCTCAATTGAAGGCCAGTTTTCTTCATGTACTCAAACCGTTGAGCAAATTGGGTCAATTTGTGCAAACTTCAAATTCTGACAATCACAAAAAAAAATTGACCTGTTATAATTTGCATGTGTAATAATAGAAAAAAACATATGTAACCTAAGGTTCAACCTCCAAACTCCTTCATGTCCATTTATATTTTTGATTGATCAGGTTAAGCACAAAAAATTCCATCTTATTCAAATAAAAGTGTTCTCAATTCACACATGAGAATTACCAAATAAATGATTTATTTAAATTGAAATGACACCGATCATCATAACTTCTTGTGCTTCAGCCCTGAAGCCAATTCAAATCTCGAATCAAGTTTTATGTAAAACAGCCTGTGAAATGATATGCCAACTTTTTGTCCTCTTACTCTCTCATCAAACAAGCCTCCCGGCAGTTTCAGGAGAGGAGTCTTCTGATAAAGTGGGATGACACGACCCAATACTCAAAATAGAATATATGTTGTTGTTTTTTACATATTTTTTCATTCTTCAGCCAAGATTGTGACAGTCAATCAGAGTTCTGCAGCCAGCCAAATGTCAAAAGAGGACAAGCTGGAGTTTGTTCGCGATGAGAAGCTTGTACAATTTTATCTGTCCATCTCGATTATCTGGCCCAAGTCTCATACTAAGCTGAGAGTCCAAATTGGAGGACGAGGTACTATATAGAATCTGTCTGCAGTGATGCTGGCCCTGTAAACTCTGGCCACTCTCTCAAGGACAGCAAGAGAAGGGACCTTTAAAAGGGGTACGGCTTTGATAAAAGGTGCAGTGTACGCTCAGCAGCCACTCTATTAGCTGATCCAGTTTAATCGCTTGGCTACACAAATGGCTACTTAGCCAATCATTGGGAAGCATTTTGTTCATCTGGATGACGTGAAAAAATCATCATCTGGACTTTCATGCATAACTTGATTTTAGTTTCTGCATGTTTTGAGAGATGGAATGAAGATGTCTTGTTTATGTTAGAGGTCGAAGAAGAAAGAGCGGACGGTGGAAACAGTAACTATTATAACACCACGGTGCACCCTGAAAGACATGAAGAACGCAGTCAGTTTCGCCACTGTCAGCTTCATGGAGGACTTTGACTTACACAACTTTATCGATTCCCAGAAGGACGTTTAACAATTGAAAAGTCAGTGAAGGACAGCAGAGTCTGTAATAAACAAGTATGTTTGGAAATAATTCATCAACTTTCACGTACAAACATACACACGGATAAATGTTATTTAAGAAAAAACAGGAATAACATCCATAGAAGTTGAAAGCCTAACAGCAGAAGGAGTTAAATATCTGTTAAGATTTGCTCTCATCAAGGGTAATCTAAACAGTGTGTGCTGAAGGCATTAGTTATAACTGAGGAAAGAACATTTAGTGGCTGATAACGTTCAAGGCTTTTCTCCCAGATTCAACACATGTCATTTTGTTTGATTCCATCGATCTTTGAATAAACCTGTACAATGTTTTACAGGCTGTTTTTCTAAACCGTTGGACCAACAGATCAAATTAAAAGATAATGACCCTCTATAAAAGACCTATCTCAAAAAAGTATTAAATATATATTTACTGATCCTTATAAAACCGTGTGTAAAGCATTCGGTTTTCATTACTTGTACTCACAATGAAAGAAGCACAAGTGAAACCTTGAAGATTTAAATGAGAAACCTTTTAGCTTTAATAATAAAACTAACTTTTTATAAGCCACAATTATCCACCCAAAAAATGTAAGTATAAATCCAAAAGTCTAATCAATACAAACATTATATACATTATATTAATTCATTCATTCATTCATTCATTAAAAGAACAGTAACTATAAGTATAGAAATGATATGGTACAATAAATAAAAAATATTCTCTTGCTATCAATGTGACTCTTATGCCATTAAAAAAATATGTTTCTTTACTGTTATTAAACCCTGCGCTCATGGATTTCCTAGATGGGGTTCGAGAAAATACACTCCACAGCAACAATGACAATAATCAATTAAAACTCAACCTGTTACACTTGACAGTTGAAGCACATTTTAAAATAGCACTGCAGGAGATGTCAGACCGAGAGAACCCACAATTTGATTAGCCTTTCATCGAAGCCAGAGCGATTATTCATCAATCCCTCATCGTGGTCCACTCAGCCATATGAACCTATCCTGAGACATCTATTCATCAGTTATCCAGTCAATTAACCACTCTTCCATCCATTCAGCAAATGCTAGTTCTCGCCCAAGTAGTCACATGACATTATGCAACTAATGGACAGGAAGAGACATGTACCGCCTCGAAACCAGTTACGTCATTTAGTGAAGTGACCAATTCTCATCAGATCACATGGTCAGCGGGAAATGCCATTGATGGTTTATTAAAGGGCAACTAATCTGTTCATTTTAGTTTCTCTTAAACTGATCTTGAACCCTTTATTGCACTCATCAGTATGTGTCTGTTTGTTCAAAACTCTTTTTTGATTAAAATAATTACATTAGAAAATGTGCTTAAGCCCCGCCCACTGAAAACAGTGTGTTTCTGGAGATGAAATCTTGTTTATCTGGTTTATAATCTGGTTTGGTTTGACAAACATCAAGGTTTGTCAAAGCACGTCATAAATCACAGAACACTCCACTTTCAAGGGGCTTGTTGTATAAACAAAGCGGGCGTGATTGAAGCTGGCTGGAGGAGCGGTACATGTCTCGTAACCTTTTTTTCACCGAGATTTCAGACTGGGAAAAATGTTGCTCTTAAACAAAACCTTTCCGGGACCCGAGGCGAGGTGTTATCTCAGGGTCAATGTGACCAGAAAACAAATGTGCTGTTGGTATCCCTTGTGTTGTTTCTGGGTCAATGTCAATGACTTTTTTTTCTTTTTTTTAACTGCAAACTAAAAATGGCAACAATTGAGTGGAATTACCCAGTAGTGTTCTCCTCCTCAAACTTCAATTAAACTGGTGACTGGTCCACCAAACGGGGAAAAAAAGGAAAGTAATGACACCCTGGGCAACCTGTCTGTGCACAGTGAACTGACCAGAAGCATAAATAAGAGGAGATACTTTAGGGAATACAAACAATGTTATGGGACAAATATTAGAAGCTACACACCAGCCTTGAGTGAACGCTTTGAAGGCCTTGACGTGAAAGACATATGGCGACGTGCGCCTACCAGAGAAATGCACCATTGCACAAAGGCAGACACTGGGGAAAAGGACTAGAGGAAAATGGCAAAGAAGATGTCAGTAAGAAGATCCATGCTTGCCCCTCTTGAAAAGATTTTTGTGTTGGTTTATGTCACTGAAGAGCAGTGTGAAGTTGGGGGGGGTATGGGTGTGCATTGATGCATTAAGACAATCTTCCTCAGATGTCCCAGCTGGTTGGCTGATGTCTGTTTTATTTATGTCATAAAATAAATCCAGACCACCTTTTTCATTAACTGGTTAATAGAAATCAGCATAATAGGCACCCCTGCTGTGGTGCCAATTTGGAATTTGTATGGTGTTTTTCTATTGCATCGCGAAAATCCCAGCTCCAATATCTCAATCCTGTTTTCAGGAAGTGCTGTCAGAGGCAGTGATGGGCTAGTGGAGCTTCATGAATCAGAATCTTCATTTTCAGGGCTCAGTATGTGGTGCGATTTCAACATGATATCAAGACTATATTTGGGCTTAATCCATCACACCTCCTATGAATTACGAGGTTAAGAAATAGATTGATTCTATTTTTTCTATTCCAGAGTTGCTGTAAATTAGCATAAATAGTATTCAGAATCAATCAACACTGGAGATCGGGCAACTCAGTTAAATGCAAATAGTGAAAAGATAGAATAATCAAATGAAAACATGTGTACATATTTAAGATGACCAAAATATTTCCTGTTTTGAACCATTTTCAGATTGTGGACATACTCCACACAGTTTTTATTTATTGGCTGTTTGTGCTTCTCTGCAGTGAAATGCATATGTATAAGATAATTTCTGCTTCTCCCACAAAAGAAGCCTGGAGTGTTTTCTGTTGATCAGTGTGTAATTGAATCAGCCAATTTTAGTGCTGACTTTTTTTTTTCTAAGATATTTGTAAACAGCACTGTCAAGTGCATTTTAAATGACACGGATTACAGAGAAAAAAGACATGACTCACACGTTTACTAAAATACCTTACTGATGCAATAAGTTAGTTTTGGTCTAATGTGATGAAATACATGCTGTAAATTACAATTAGCTCATTGCTGGATAAACCAAATGCTTTATTACAAGTGTCAAGTTTATATACATTTTGTTTGCTGTCCAACAGTCATGTTTTCCTCCACGCAAGCAAGAAATTCCCCCACGCTTGTCCTACATCATATTACACAGGTTAATGTGACAAGATCAATAATGTGGGAGTACTTATGGATCATTCAGTTACATGGGACAATTTGAATTAAATGAAAAACTGAATGGAAAAACGGAACACAGCTTTGAGAAACACAATATATTTGTGTCTTTAATGTAGCATTAATAGAATATTACCTTTTCCTATAGTGGTTTTTATTTTGTTGAACGGCTATAAGCCCGTTTTCAATTTCAATATCTATTATAACTTTCAAAAGGTTATTATATATTTCAAGCAAATTCATAAACTTAAGTATTGGTCTATTTAAAAAAAAGGCTTTGCATGCAATAGTGCAATACTATGGCATTGATAAAACACAATTGTTTAGACAAAGATTTATACTACTGAGTGTCGTCTTGACAAAAACAAATATCTCCCTTATGAATTCTCTGATGTATTACTGTAAAGACTTCACAACCCGCCATAAGTAACATTTATTCCAAGGGATGTAACAGCTGTTACATTAGAATCTAGTCTCAAAACACAGCATGTGCTCCCAAAACAAAGATATCCAACACCTGGCTGAAAATGTCTGGAGACATATGGCAGGACCATGCTGTGTGTAGGAATTGAAGGACAGGTATATTTATACAAATGTCCAGGGAAGCTGCAGCAGGTGGTTGAAACAAGTCGACCAGAAGAGATCCAACTTATGGATGTAAATAAGTGAGTTTTAGGTCTTGATAGGTATTCAATCGGAACAGTAAAATATTTTAGTAATCTTCATCAACACTGGGAATCGTTGGTATATGACAAAAAAAAATAGCACAAAACGAAAATACATTTTTCAGAAATTCAACGGAACCAATTCATATTCACGGATATACTACACTTCAGCTGATTTTCAGACTCTCTACTCCCACTCAGATGAAATATTTATCACAAATGTCAAAGTTCAATCTCTCGGAGAATACAGTCATGACCTATTGCTCCGAAATACTATTTGATCCCAACTCCCCCTCGTACTCACCATTCTTTATTGATCAGTGCTATGATTCTTTAATCACTCTAGACCTTTGCTCCTCTACTGGGGAGCACTAGTAGCATATAAGCCTGTTACCATACGCTCTAATCAAACATTTTTTCTTCTTTTAGTCTAAACTGTGAACTGTTCCTCCCTGGGTATTAAAGGATAACAGTTATTTTCTCAGTGATTTCGATACGTGTGTTCTTTGGTCACATACAAGATGGAATGTGCATATTTATAAACTACACTTTATACATTTATGTAAAAATATACAATATATAATATAAAAAAATAAAATAGAAATATCCATCAGGCTTACATGCCTGAAACGCCTCCAAATATTAACCTATGTGTTCTATAAAGACATCTGTGCATATTCAGTTCATGAGAATCTATTTCCACATAGCTAAACGGGGATTTAGTGGAGATCGTTGACTGAAACGGTCGTCCGGCCTTCTTCTGCACCTTCACACCCCAAAGAAAGTATTTCTCATCCCTGCCAGACTGCACACGCTAATCAATACAGAGTCTGCGTGTGTGATCAATAAGCAATCTGATTAGAATTAATGTGGGACCGAAGAGAGAACAGGTCGCATATAGAGAGACAAACACATAATGGAACGTTCGGTGTCACTGATGGTTTGGGAATTACAAAAAGAGAGCCAAGATTTCAGATGAGTGAGCCATCCGTGCACTTATATATAAGAGGAAACATATTTATAAATAAATTCACAGGTAAAGCATGACGTTTTAAATCAATCAAGATTGATGAAAAAATCTCTCTCCTCCAACAACTCTGCTTGTTGTTGATTCTCTATTCATGCTGTAAAACATCAAAAATCTGCAACGATTCAATGTCTTTTATTTTCTTGTCATTCTCAGTCAGTTGATTTTTTCACAATTGATCTGTGGGAAATGAGTTGGTCTGCAAGATTATTATAGCTATTGATGATAGAACTTTTTTCTTTAGTGACTATCCATTCCATCAATGCTGCTCTTGTTCCCAGAAATACATTTAAAAATGTTTTGAAAGATTTATGTATAAATATAATCAGTAAAGAAATCATTTGTACTTTTCCATGTCCATCTCTCTTTCTATATATATATAACAAATAATTTAGGAGTTGGTAAGGTACTTTTTTTTAACTTACAGTAATTTAAGTAACAGTAACTTCTGTCAAAGGGAAAATCACTAGTTAATAACCAAGAAACAATCAAAATACTCGATAATGAATGAAACTAGACATACATATAACATCTTCAGTATTTCAGTATTAAGTTGTTAAACATTACGAAACAGGCTTATGTTGAGTAAAACATAGCAAAGACTTGTCTATTTGTTGACCATCAAGTTAAATAGTAAAATGTTACGTTTATCTATTTCTTTTATATTCATAATACAGAAGTAAACTTTCCTGTATGTTTGGAATTGTGTTTCTTTTACATTTTCTTCATTCTTGGAAGCTTTTCATCAGTTGGCTTCTTTCCATCTGTCCTAAAATATGTTATTTGGTACCATCTCTACTTAGACCCCCTGCATTTCCAAATTTCCCATTTATTAAATAATGTGCTTCAGCTCTCTCCTCGTTCCCACTCTTGTCAACATGGTTCCGGTCCAGCTAAGAGTCTCACTTTCAGGTTGAGGCAACGTTTCAAATCTCATCTCATTTCAATGATGTCATTGTGAATCATGACTTGGTAACACCAAGAGCAGCCATGATGTGAAGATACTTTCACATGCCTCACAGGTATAGCTGGCATTTAAATACAGGCCACTTCCTTCTTCTGGGCCCCTTTTAGCTTCACAAATTAGACGGTGTTGTTTTTTAGAGACACCCCTGGGACTATAGACGACCCACATAACCTCCTCGCTGCAGGTCACAGAGTCATACAGCATAATAGGCGGAATCATGTTAACTAAGAAGGTGCATTGTAAACTGAGAAACCTCCCTAACAAAGACGCGCTGTCTGCGTTCTGGAAATTAAATGTTTAAGTTGTTAAGCGAGCAGCGTGTTAGTTGTCTAGTTTTCCTTTTTTTCTGTCTGAGCTGGAACAAACAATCAATAGCCATTAGCTCTTTGAAGACGACTAATCATTGTCTTGTAAGCAACATGTTTGGGTTGTTTTGAGACATATTTGTTGAGTGTCAGCGTCTTCCTTTACCATGTATTCTACTCATATTCGAACTAAAGTATGTGCTGAACATGATTATAGATTTGTGCTGCGAACAAACATTAAACCACTCTTAAGTTCTTCTAAAACTCCATTTAAAAGACAAGGACATCAGATCATTTGCCAATGGCTCGACCAAGTTCCGAGTTCCTCTCCTATGTTTGGATTGGAGTGAAGAGGTTAGGTCTTAATATTTAACCACTTGTGCGTCGCTCGGAGAAATACAGCTCTTTACGTGTTCAACTTTCTGACCTCATCGCATCTCTGGCGTGCCAGTCATTGCATCATCCATGTTTCATGCTCCATGACACGTTCAATACTGAAGCACTCATGCACTTTGGCTCGCTAAATTCTTTATAGTCCATACATCGACGTCCTTGATAGCTCCAGCTATGCTAATGAGCACCTTGAAAATGACTTCCATTTTAGATTTACAGTTACTCACTGGATGAACACCACAGAGAGTGTTATCTAAAGTAGCAGCATGTCTATCATCCTTATTCTTTCATGTCACTTAGATGAACTACAGCGCCCACTTGGGAAACAAGCTGGTTTTATCTCCCTCAACTGTGTACAGCAGTTGCACAAGCCTTTTAGTTCTATTTATATATTCCAACAGCATCTTGTCAAGTGTAAATGGCTTTTAAATGTACTGGTAAAAGACTCTAAAGCTGTGATTTTCAACCCTATCTGCTGAACCAAAGTTTTGGTTGTTTTTTTCGTTTGAATTGTAATGACACAATGCCATTGTGTTCCTAACAAGAGTATGATCATTTAGAATAGTGTATTTTATGGAAGTATATCAGTGCCATCAGATTATTGAATGGTTAAATTTAACATTTATCCAACGTTGAATTTGTTTTTTGAATTATTGAATTCAAAAATGTAATATTGAAAGGTTGAATTTTTAATTATTGAATTTAATGATTTTTATATTTTCAAAATGATTTACATATTTTTTTTACACATTCACTTTGTTATTTGAATTTAAATTATTCAAATATAAGTTTTAATAATATTATATTATAATATATAATAATAATAATAATAATAATAATAATAATAATAATAATAATAATAATAATAATAATAATAATAATATAATATATAATAATATTTTTTAATTTATAGCCTTTCAAAGTCCTAATCCTAAGCCTTGCAAAATCAATCAATCATCATAAATGTGTGCGACCAGACAAAACCAAACGAGTACGAGCTACTTGATCGTACTTTAGTCAATCATGCAACACATAAACGACAAGATGACAACATGAAAGCACTACCACATCCATTTTTCAACTTTTATTTAACGTCTTGAAAATCTAACACTTCATCTCACGATCAATCAGTAGATTCTGATGTCGAAGAAAGCGTGTGCACGTAGTTTTACACGTCAACGTTCATATGTATCATAAATGACAGAGCATGAAAACAGGTTTTACATATTTCGCAAACCTATTAATAAATTCTCATTCACCAAACTAATAATCTTATTATTAAATGATTTAAAAAAAACAAATTCAACCTTTAAATATTCAAATTATTAGATTAAATTATTTAAAAAATAAATTCATGATTACAATATTGGAAATGTAAAATTCAACCATTCAATATTCTTATGGCAGTGATATACTTCCATTGTATCTTTTACAAAAATAGTACTATTTTATATTTTTCTCCCTTAATTTATCATCCATCCATCCAGATGAACTTTGAAAACTTTGAACTCTGATGCAGTTATACCAGCCAATGCGTTCATTTATTAATTCATTATTACATAACATACTTGTGTACTCTACTCTATTCAATAACTTTATTTATTTTGATTTTTTAAATTAGTGGTTAATCTTGAGTTTATATTTGTCGATAAAACTTCATTGAGCAGGAGATTTTAAAACAGGGAAATTCTTAATAAAAATTAAAAAAAAATACTGTAACGTGCCATCCAACAATGATAAACCTGTGAATGCAGGGCCTGTTGACAAATAGTTTGTGTTTTCCTTCTCTTGCCTTGTCACCTTTTGAGTCATAATATTACAGAGGAACTTCCTTATTCTAACAGAAACTGCAACTGATTTTCACTCCATCACCTCATCACTTGTTTTCCTTTGTTCGTTGAAGTGTTTGATGAGATACTGAATAGACATCTAGGAAGAGAAGATGGAGCCGTAAGAAGACAGTGACTCTTATTTATAGCTGTTAGCGTGGGTAGATACATTATTGACAAGAAAAGGCAAATCCTCTAACTCAAAGAGGAAGGAGTGCGGGAGGGGGACTGTGACTGTGACTCATGGGATATGAATAAGCATGTAGTGGCAGGGATTGAAATACCTCCGATCCTAAACACCACCTTGAGTAAAGCTCGGGTACTGCTTCTTAGGAGGATTCTCTTTAGGAGTGAAATGAAATGTATTAAAATTAATGAGGTGCGAATTATTAATTTGTATTACATGATCTATTTTACAGTTTTATTGACATCAGGAAGTCATACCTCCTGCAAAGGATCATGGGATTGATGACAGACTGATTAAGGTAAGGTAAAACTTTATTGATTATAAAAAAAAACCTCATCACAAGATCAAAACACCGCACCACAGGAGACAGAGCTTTTGCCATTTCTGCCCCCACCCTCTGGAACTCCCTCCCCCCAAACATCCGAAACTCAGACTCCATAAACTCATTCAAAAGCCAACTCAAAACTTACCTCTTCAAGAAAGCATAAGACCCCTGACTCCACCCATACCATACCTGACTCTATTTTGAATTTGTTTTCGTGTTTTTTCTTTTCTTTTATGTATATTCTATGCAATGTAAAGCGTCTTTGAGTGACCTCCAAAAAAGCGCTATATAAAACCAATTATCAATCAATCATAATCAATAATCAATTATTATTATTACAACTTCTAGAAAACTTCTTTACTGCTGTGGGGTTTTTTCCATGAAACATGAGGAAATCTGTTTTTGGCATTGAAGTCGACTGATTGAATACTAGTGATGAAGCTTCGTGAAGCAGTGTCATTATTTTCAGAGTCCACTAGATGGCGGTCTCTGCACTATTTTTCTTTTTTTTGACAACCGTTCTTATAAAACATCACATCTTTTTTTAAACCAAAGTTTAAAAGTACACAAGAGCAGACATGAAAATGAGGAAAGAGAGAATTTAAAATGAGACGGATTGTAAACAAGACCAAAATTATTATCAGGGGAAGAAAAGGCAAGTTAGGGTCAAGTAGGCATAAAAGTTGTATGAGGAAAGAAGATAAATTGTAAGACATAATGAGGAGAAAAGAAAAGAGATTCAGGCTGATAAAGAGAACTTATAAAATGAAAATCTGTGAAGCCTATTGATTTTTAACGCCAGATGCAATCTAACGTAACACCTGAAAGAATCAACAATGCATGGCAGTGGTCTGAGGTTCTTTAATGAGGGAACAAACAGCAGGTAGTTTAAACGTGACATAAATGAAGTTGATTGATTGATGAGTGATTGATTGACTGTGAGTGACTCTACTCTCCATGCTGATGACCCTCTTTGTGAATGTTGCAGCTATATGAATTGCTTCTGATAAAAAAAGTATGTATTATTATGTAGGGAGAAAAAGGTCATTAAGGTTATGTCTGGAAAAGCATCATGCATTGAAAGTAGTCACATAAAATCTCAGTTCCTGAGCGACTTGAAAAAAAAGCTGTGTTTTACCCTGTGCTCGCTCTTTTCTACCCCACCGACATTTGAGTTATCCTACCATCAATGCTGCATTCAGGTAGCAGCTATAAATGAATTCCTATCACAGTTGGATGAACTTTCTTAAAGCCAGCCGGAGAGGATGCAGTTATTTTTGTGTGACTCTCAGTATGCAACTGTTCTGAGGTAACTTTGTAGGTTGCTGCTTTTTTATTCCCATTCTGCACACGCACCCAGCTTTACTAAATGCAGCGCACATTTATCCGCCATAGCGGAGCAATGAGACGGAATGAACAATTTGTAAATGTCTCAGACTTCAGTAATTTTTCACATCGAGGCAAATCACCATGAAACTTTACTGAAACATTGAGGCTGGCAATTCCAGATCACTGTCAATAATATTCAAATGAAGCTGCCTAACCTACTGCATATCACACTTATACAGAACATTTTCTCACAAAATAGTCATTCCTGCTAGTTTCTTTATTATTCCTTTCATCATTTCTGCTTATCCATTGCACGGTAACAGTGGTGTCGATTTTTATCATCGACTTTAAAACTTTACTTCTCAAAAATATTCCAACTCTGAGTGAGGAGTCCAACCGAACGGCTATCAGTGTAAATACTAGTGATGGTCTGATGATGCTTCATGAAGCAGTGTCATGTTGTTTAGAGGTCAGTAGGTGGCGCCAACATTTAGGAAATTATCTGATGTTTTAGTGGTATCTGTGATGTTCTCGTCCCCTTTTTGGAAAGAAAAAAAAAACAGCTAATGAATGAACTGAGGTGTGAGCCATGGCTCTAGAAATAAACTTTGTTTTCCTATATTCAGATGGGATAAAAAATAGGTAAAGTTGTACCACAACACCTCAAAAAGACATGAAAAGAGATACTAAAGATGAAAGCAAAAATATGAAAATTCACTTCATTAAAAGTCGCCAAAATAATTGGCGCATAGGAAGTAGTGACACTCATTATTTTTGTCTAAATACACAACAGATATTTAAAAAAAAAATGGAAACATGGATGCAGCATTTTAACACACTGTCTTATTTTCATTTAAAAATAATCAACCACGTGGTGACTGGGAGATCACAATGAGACTACAAACATCATAATGGCATTAACTGTACGTGTAGAAATGAATATGCAGCTATATATTTTTAGAGCCGGGTAATGCAGATTTGCCTGGAAGCTATCCTGTCATTCTCTGCTGGAGGGAAAGGAATAATGGTAATGAATTTTAATTATGTGTCTTTGATGGCTTCTTAAAATATTCACAACAACTCGGTATAGTCAGGGAGACTTCAGGACTCGACAAGAAGAAGCAATTGTCCTGAATTTGCCTAAAATGAACTGAAGTGTAGACTAATTAATTATGTAATTTTTCTCAGCTGTGTGAAATAAATAGTTACTAAAACCTTTGTGAACACGGCACCTTGGGAAAACCTATGAAAGGCCTTTTAATGACATCGCTTAAATATTTAACGCAGAAAGGAAGCAGCGGCTGTTAATGAATGTGTGAATAAAATAGTATTTTCCTTTTGACTCAATGAGAAATGGAGTCAATTTGAATTTAAACTCTTTGATTTTGATCATTTCAGTAGCAGTAAATATGTATTTGTGAGTATGACTTGCTGATGGTACGCTTAAACATGTTGTGTTAGTGTTAACAGTTTGGGTCTATGTTTACATATCAATGCAGTGACGTATGTGAAAAGGTTACATACTGTAAATGTGGTCAATATTTTTGGCACGTGAATCTCACCTAACAATTTATACTTTGTCATACACATTTCAACATCAGTGTATTATTAGCACATCACGACCAACATCCGGTATTAAAAAGTGAAGCCAATGTGGAACTGTCGGTGGAATCTACGGTTTAATGGGATAGAATTCTCAAGACAAACTCACTTCTGTTCTCACATAGGTTCTTGCCTCTTAATGTTTAATAAAAAATGAAATTATTTGCGCTATTTTGAGAGAGCTCTAAAAATAAAGAACTTTATCGACTTTGAAACAGACAAAACAATAGGTCTGACTCCTTGTAACACCTGGTATGTTTTAAGTCCTCCTACACTGAGACGTTTTGACAAATAGCAGAATAATAACTTGCTGATCGGTTAATACTTATATCCTATGGCTCATTAAAAAGGCAGAATGACTTTTGCGAGACATTTAATCTTAACTTTAAACATATTAATTCAGCAAGTAGTCATTTCAATGTGTTTCTAACTTGTCCTTTGGGGACAAGTATCTGCTGTTGAATTTTTAAAACAGAGGTCCTTGTTGTCATGTAGAAGAATTTGATAAAAGCAATATCATCTTCTCTCCCTTTCTATTTTGAAAATAAGTCCTTTGTACATGCCCTTTTCTTTAGGTGCTTTTAGTTGGCAGCCAAAAACACATCTGATGAATAAAACATAAGGTATAAAGGCCTTCTCTCATAATCTAACACGACAGCCAGTAACATTCGGGCTTCTAGGATCAATGTTGAGAGATGCAAAGGACAAGAGTCAGAACTGAAGTTGTTGAATACTCAGAATTTGAGTATATAAACAAACATATTTAATAAGCTAAACAACTATACATGTGCTAGGGAAATGCTGCCATATGTGTCAAACTCACAGATTTATCTCACGTGATGTGAAGCAGGGAGTTTTGTCTTACCATCCAAAGTACTGTAGTGTGTTAATAATAACATAGTTAACCATCAGGCAAACATGAGACATAGTTAGAGAACAAAACCCTCGCTCAAGATGAGCAGAATTGTTCAACTTCACAAATATTGTCAGGCTGGCTAAAATCATTAACTGCTGGCAGTGTGCTTCAATGAATTTTAGGAAACTTTTTTGGTGCAATTTTGCATCATCAACTAGTTATTTAGGCCACTATGACCGGTCTTTGAAGCAATGTGTTGCTACAATATGTTCAGAATGGCTCTAGTTGTGTTTCTGTTAACTAACTAAAAATCGAAATAGCACATTAGAAATTGACCAACAATACTCTCAAATATATATACAATTGCAATATATATAAATAAAGCTTCAATAATACATTTTATATTACCAATGTCAATATTCAAGTACACAACAGAACACAGTGCAGACTTCCAAAGACAAATTAATGTGTTCTGACCTAACATCGGGTTTGATGATATTTCCAAATAAACCCCTTATCTTATCAGTATTAAATGCAATTTACTCATTTGAACGATGGCTTCTTGAAGATAAAGGTTGGATGCTTGAAAAGGGACATGATATTTGCAGGGGTTTTTTTTATTCAATATTTGAATCCTGATCTAAGACATTACGTGGCTGCCTTGATTGCATGTCAAGGCTCAGAAATGGCAGTGAAGAAAAAAAGAAACTTGCCTCAGTCAAAGGAGACCATTTATTTCTGTCAACCAAAGGGAATTTATTATCAGTAAACACAGACTCTTGAGTCAAGCTGAGCAGCTCTGGTCTCAACACTTGCTGAATAAAATGCCAGATATCTCCTTTTTGAAAATAGCACTTGTTGCAGCTGTTTTAGTCATCGTGGAGACATGAATTCAAATGACAGCCTGATAATAAAAAAAGTCCTTTATTACAGCAGTATGTCAAGATATCATGAGAAGATTAGAAGCACTTGATGGAATATTCAATGTTTTGTAAAGCCTCTGTATGTGACATAGTTTGGGATTTGTAAAGCAAGTCTGGTTGGAAAAGCATGCCGTGTTAAGGACAGTCTTGGTGTAGGGAATGTATTATTATTCACAGGTTACTGAGGGGTCAGCGAGTGAAAGCTTTTCCCTTGACACCTAAAAACACCTTTAATGAATAAAAGAATATGTGTGAAGCCTTAAAATATAATCCAGTCTGAGTGAAGCAACCATTAGCACGCTTTTCTCCAGGGGATAAAGACTACAGTGCAAATAACAAAATGTGTTTTTTTATGTCTGCTTGTGTGGTACTTTTCAGATGTGTAAAGTCAAACTAAGTGGATTATGCCTCATGTACTTTCAAAGTCTTTCCAATTAGCACACGATTCTATCCTATGCAGACTCAGCCAAATCACCTCTCAAGCTTTGTGGATATTAAAACTGACCCACTGTATTTCACAATCACACAAAAATGATCTCTCTCTCTCTTGGCATGTATTTCCATGTTGAATATCTTAATAGCAGGATGACATCCAGTCACAGTACCAATCAAAAATTACTTACACATCAAAACGCTCTCATTTCAGTTACTCAAAACAACTGCTCTCACTTTGATGGATCCATCTAGCTCATTTCAGCAGCTCTTAGAGCAATATTGGCCCCCTGTAGGGCACTGGAATGACTTTCCTTCAAACATGTTTTCTAATTAGATATAAAGAAGACGATCTTTTCGGACTCAGGGGACTGTATCACTTTATCATAGTGCAATGTTGGTGAGTCTGATCTGAAATCAATTAAAGTTGTATTTTAGTTGATGAACACGTCACATATTTTTGATATTGCTATTATTCTCACTTGGTAGGTGGTCATGTGTGTTGGTTCCGCTCAGAGGAGAAAGAAAATTGAAACAGCAACCACATTAAAAACAGTAATCTTATGATGTGACGTGCATTATCTAGAACTTTTTAGTTAATAATGTATTGTATTAATTTAAGTATGTTTATCAACCACACATATTATTATTCTCTCACTGATTGTATTCTTATCACTTTTTGAGCTAGAATATATACGTATCTCCAGATGTTGTCCTACCAGGTGCAAATCTTTGAGAAACGACTCCCATCTGAAGGTATTTAAGGTGGCTTTTGGTTGAAACATTTCAAAAAAGATCATTAACTGCTAGTGTAGAACAAATGCGTGTGTGTGTTGGACAGGTCATCTACAAAGACCATCTAGTCATTCTGACTTAATATCCAAAAAACATATCCTCAAAGGTAAAGTGGTTTTCCTTTAAATCATCACTTAAAGGGCAACTCATGTGTAGATTTGAGTGTGATCTTGGACCTTTATTGTATTCATCATTATGTGTCGGTTTGTACAAAACGCTTAGTTTTTCTGGAGATTTAATCTTGTTCACCATAACCACCCCCACTTTGCTGTGATTTGTCAATATTCAAGGTTTGTCACACAGCTATATCCCCTGCAACACTGAGTCACATCCTCACCGGATGAAAAAAACTGTTTGTCCCAGGGCCACTACACTTGGAGACTCGCGATCATCCTGGAAGGAAGCAGAACCACCAACAATACCCTCCCTCCCCCAATACCTAGACACAAAAACACCATCCCTTTTGTGAGCGTAGGACAACTCCCAGACTCCTAGACTCTACTGACTGTAGGATTCAGGTTGATTTAGCTCAGAAGCCTATCTTTCCGCCTGAGATCATTACAACCAGTCTCAAGCCGGACCTGGTCTTTTGGTCACCCTCCAAGAGGGCGGTGTTCAGTGTTGAACTCACTGTACCATGGCAGGCAGCAGTTGGGGAAGCATATGAAAGCAAACCTCTGAAATATGCAGACATAGCAGCTGGGGCAGAGCTGGCGTGCCCAGGTGCTTCTGGCTGAGGTCGAGTGTCGAGGCTTCACTGCCACCTCCACACCTAAGCTTCTCAAGGGAATGGTGCGAGGACAGGCCTTCCGACGAGCCATCAAGTCATTGTCAGAGGCTGCTGAACGAAGCAGCAGATGGCTATGGATCAAGAAGAAGGATCCCAACTGGACAGCAAAATAACCGTCTAGGTGTAAAAGAGGGGGGCAGACCTGGGACGCCAGATGTCGCCGTTGAGCCGTCCGGAGGTGTCATGGGCTTATCAATGAAACGCCAAAGAAGGGGGGAGCCCACCAGCATTTTACACCCACCCACCCCCAATCTATCCACTCGATACCAAGTACCTAATAATCTAAGGCAGGCGTGTCAAACTGGTGCATAAAAGGGCAGAAAGGGTGCAGGTTTTGGACCAGTTTGTCATCTGTGATCTAATGAATTGTATCTAGTCCTATGAGCTCAACCAATCCCAGAGGTATCCAAATTCAAGGAACTCATTATATAAACAAAGCTGCCCGTGGTTACAGCTGGCTGGTGGAGGAGTGAAGCCATTATTATGTTATAATGGACTCCGCTCTCGTAACTTCTTTTGAGATTTCAGACGGGGGAGAACATTATGAAGTTATAACTTCGAAACATCATCATGATGAGGGACTTACTGCATCTTGGAGAGGAAGACTTCAATATTTGAAACATGTGAGAGAGTCAGCAGAGTTGGGTTTTCACATTAGTTGCCCTTTAAAGCTTACCTAAATAGTGTACAAAAAAAAAATATCCCATTGTGAACATAGATTAGAAGTAAACAGTACGTAAGAGCTGCTGCTCTTTCTAATAAACACAGTGATGTATCTCGTTGTCAAGGCTCAATAATAAAGTAACAATTCAATTAATGTCCACCTTTTTATGTCGAGCTCTGCAATGTATCATAACGAATGGAAACATTTACATGTATTTAATTTATTTAAATTAATTCAGTTTAGAGACGAGAAACAGCAATAGCAGGCCATATATATAAATAGAAACATCTGAAATTGGAGTACAGTACACCATCACCATTTAATCACTTCTACTTTTTAAGGTAATGTACAATGTTTTGTGGGGATTAATGGCTTCTATTAACATATATATTTATTGCAGCAAGCATACCGACTGAGGTTTAAAATTCTTCACACCCTTTAAAATCCTATGCATGCCCTGTGGAACAAATTGGGATTTGTTCAAAAGCATTCAAATTGACTTTTCTATTCACATTAGCTCTAAACAAATCAGTTTCATGTCTAGGAAATAACTGTAAAGAGTTTGTTTTTTTTTTGCAAATCTGGCCTCTTCTGTGCCTTGAGAAGCACTACGGGTGAAAAATACAGTGTTTATTCATTTAGTGCCATTTTTGACAACCATCAATCAAAGGCTTTCAGAGCTAATCCAGACTGTGTTATCAGTAACAATTTCCATAAAATAAAGTTAACATTTTTCTCTAATACTTAATGAAATCACTTGACTTGTCGGCTTCACTTTCTAATTCAAAGTTAAAAACATTCCTGGGGAGCTTCCAACAGTGTGAGAAGGATAAACGTCTAATTAACAGCAAACCAACATGTGAAGCTGCGTTTACTATATCACTGTGTGTGTGTGCCTGCATATGTGTGTGTTTATGTGTGTGTGAGTGCCTGCCAAGGATATTTAAACTCAGCAAGGGACTTTTGTCTCGTGTCACTCTTCTGGAAATAGCTTAAGGATGGCAAGGGCGGAAGTGGGTTGATGTACAAAATGGGTGGATGAGTGACGAGGGAGGGTGGGGGGGGCAGAAATAGAGAGAGGATATAAGAGACAAACAAGGGAGGAGAATTAGAGCGGTAGAAACAAAGGCAGACAAAAACAAAGGAAGACGGCCTGGGGCCTTCTCTACATGCTGTGAAAGTAAATAAATAAATAAAAAACAAAATATCTAATATCACACTACTTCAGCAGGTTCTGTTGATTTTTAATTCCTTTATGCCAATACCACTTATTTACTGATATAATTAAGAATTTCTCAAAGCATCAACAACATACTTCTTCTCCTTTAAGTGTGCTATCTAAGAATGTCCAGACCTCTACTGCCTCCTGCTGTCCTAGGTATAAGATTCAAGATTCCAAATGCTAAAAAAGATATGTAATGATTTAGATGTATAAACTATAACACGAAATATTGGGTTACATTACATTAAGCAGCTTGGCAGTGGTCTGCACTCTCAGAGTGCTTTTCTAGATTGTATAATTCTGAGTTTGTGGGCAGGAGTGGAGTGAAAAGATGATTCTATTCCATGTTAATCTTTGTATCCTTTGTCTTTGTTACTTTTCTTTGAGCTATGTTCTCTATCTTTAGATTCAAACAAATGTGTCTGTGGTATCCTTTGTGTTATTTCTGGGTCTAGGTGAACATTTGTTTTTCGGGCCTTCAGGTAAATTTGACCCAGAGATAACCCAAGGGTAAAGAACGGTGTAAAAGAAACATGTATCCCAGAGTCACTCTTAGCTTAATAAGATCCTTCACTAAGAAGGAAAAACTATTGAGCAGAGCCACTCTTAACAGACTCCTTATCGTCCAACTGCTCAGTGATCAAGCCGCGCCAGAGATATTTCTAGCCTCAATTTTTCCAAATAATAACTCGATGTGCAATGAAGATTTGTTTTAAAAAAATGTTATTCAATTACATGTTTAAGTTTTATGCACACATATTTCAGTATATGCATTTATGACTTTATAGTACTATGACTAAAACAATAAACAGTAACTTATTTTTGTAAAAGTTAAAGTCACAATTAAAAAAATACGCATATAGACTGAAAGAAACACGTCTTAAACTTCTGCTGCAACGATTGCCATACGCGAACAATACTTTCAAGGGTGTAGGAATTAGTCATGTAATGAGAAAAAAATAACATAACAGTTTTCACTCCAATAAACTAACGACACCTAGGAGCTTCTAATGTAGCTTCTTTGGCTTAATATTAAGGTTTTTCTAAAAAAGCAGTTAAAAAAATGATTTGGGAAACAACCTTATTTTAGCGCCGTTTTTAAGAGCCTGCTTGTGTCTTTAACCCTTAGTTGCCTTTGGGTCAAAGTCAATGACCTTCACCACTACGTATGTATTTCTGGAAGCCTGGGAGGTTATTCACCTTGACAAAGAGACAAAACAGGGGATACCTCAAACACGTTTGGGCCACTGCGTCACCTTGACCAAGAGACAACACAATGATTAAGAATGTTCTAATCTGGGAAACCCAACCTTTGTCAAGTTTGGGCTCAAAGGGTGTGAAAAAGTTCCAGCCTATCATCCAGAAATTGTAGTAATTCATGAACTAATTTGCTAATAAAACTGGAATTTGCATTTTTTGTAAGCGTGGTTATATTAAAAGGAAACTGAATTTGGATTGAAATGTGCCAACAAAGCAGTCAGTAAAACCTGTTTACCTAGAGACAAAAACTTTAAATTAATGACAAACAAAATCTGTTTAAAGAGTGTGTTCTTCCCGAGACATCGCAAATGAATAGTTTTTTGACTATGATCGGATTTAATACATTTCCGATTACTGCCGTTGCATTTCATGAGGCGGACAGAATGTTACTGCGTCTCCATACTGCTTCACATTATTTTGAAATCTGAATCCCAACAACTATTCTTATTGGTGCTCAGTGGTTTGGAGTTTGACATCTAAAATGCCTTTATGGCAAATTAGATTTTATTTTCATATATCTGCATCATTATTTGAGAGTGCTTCTGCAGGGATTTTAACTGTAGCCATCAAATTGGACAAAATGATTCACGGCTTAATAAAGAATCAAATTCACGGACCACAAATGTCAGCGTGTGGTTGTGTGTTCATTTGTGTGCCTGCGCTTTATGAGCCCATAATGTGTTTTAAAAGTATAAAGAAGCAGCTCATAAATGTGATCCAGGTGTTGTTTACTGAGCGGCCATTTAAAACGTCTCTCTGCTGCGAGATAGTGCTAAACCTTTTCTTGAAATGAACATTAGATTAAAGTAAATTGTGTCAACTGAAATTAATGAATACAAATGTTGCTGGGACATTCATTTCAAAATAATTTAGCAACATCTGTTTACTGTGTTGCAGAAGTGTTGTATTTTATTTATGATAAACAATAACAATATTTATTTATTTTAGCAGGTTATTCAAACAAACACATGATATTATTAGTTGTAGGAAAAATAGTAAAATAATACATTTTTCTGCATTAGCATTCACATGTCTTAAAAGCAACACATTTTAATAAATACATTTATTAGTTTATATGTTTCTTAGTTCGAGTCATGCTTACCTATTAAGAAACTGCTCTTACATTGACTTTATGGCATAGAACCGAATGATTCAAAGCACCCACTGCTCTGTGAGTTACCTGACTCAGTCATTAAATCATCTGTCTCTATTTCACTGGACAAAAAACATGCCTGTTTCTACCTGTCAAAGACCTGCTGACCTCAGCACTCTGGGGTGATGAGTAAGAGTGTGTTGGGACTGCAGCTGTTGATTTAATTTGGCAAAGAAACAGACAATTGTCTGGCAAGTAGTGTAAAACCACGGATGGCACCAAAATAAACTGTTTATGAGATTAGGTCTCACTGGAGTTGTGCACAGATTGTCCAGCAGGAGAGCTGAATAATGGCATTCTCACTGCATGTTAAGTTAAAATTGTACTGCAAATCTAAGATATTAAGCCAGAAGACCCAAAGATTATTTTTTTAATATAAGAAACTAAACCTGATTTTCTTACCATATATGCATAGTTTTGTTTCAGGTTATTTGTCTTTCAGAATGATCATTATAAGACTTTTTTTTTTAGACATTTTATCTTTTTGGTATCCATTAACCTATATTATTGAATTACGCCAGGTTTCATTGAATTAGAAGATCAGAGCTATAGATTATAAAGCAGAGAGTGCCATCTAGTGGCCTGTCAAAATGAAAACACTGTATCATGATGATACATCATCATCTCTTTCATGAGGCCTCATCAACCCATCACTATCAAGATCTTTTTGTTGTGTCGATCGGCACTCACCCACAGTGGTGGGCTGATGAAGCTTCATGAAACAGTGTCACGTTGTTTAGAGGTCAGTAGGTGGCGCCATCGTTTTAAAAATGATGCGATGTTTCATTAGAACAGTTGTTCTTCACAAAGGAAAATAGTGCACAGACTGCCATCTAGTGGACTCAGATGATGAAGGTCACCGGTTTATTTCTAGGCTGAGGTTGAACCGCTGTCCTTTTCTGTGTGTAGTTTGCGCTCTCTCAGTACTTGTCGGTTTTACTCCAGCCACTGACCCATGCGTCTCAACTGAGCTCCGGTCAGCTCTTCGTGGAAAAAAAGCCTAATCTACTGTAACTTAATGAGTTAAAGTGAAGGAGAAAATGATCCTTCTAGACTTACTTTCAAATCCTCGACCCTCATTACATGCTGGAGCAAGCCCATTAATCATGCTAATTACATTTAGTACATATTAAGATAAATAGAGGGGGATTTAGTATATTAAGATATTCATTGATTTTGATTTAATGTTACAAATTACATTACTTTTTCGAACGCCCTATACTTCAAGGGCCTCTGCTTGAAGTCACTGCTCGAGGGTACATTGTCAGGCCAGGGGACTGGATTAAAGGTGTGTTAAAGTCCTCAAGTCGAGTGTGTTCATTTCTCCTTCATGTTCTTACTGTACCAACAACAAGCTCTGCAAAGCAGATTCATTATTTTCCGCCTGCAGCAACTAAAACAGCAGAATCTTTCTAGAGGAAATCTTTTATTCACTACAGGAAAACTAATTTCTCTTGAGATTAAGTGTATGATGTTACTCAGATGTGGTTTTAGAGAACACTTTGTAAAGAAGGCAGTGACATCTCTTTGGCAATATGCTTATTTAATAATATCAACAGCCTCCCTCCTTCTTTCAACTTTGCAAACCTAGAAGATGTTTATAAGACACAGTTATCACCCAGGTTTTCTTAAGAGAGTGACCATTGATTAAACAATCAAAATCAAAAACATCAAACCTGACATGCGCTGGATAACATATTATCTTATATATATACATATATATATACATGTATATATATATATATATATATATATATATATATATATATATATATATATGGATAGAGGGGAAAAATACAGTGACTTTGATCTTGGCTACTTATGTATGTGTGGTTGTGCATAGATATGACCGACATGAAAATTCTGAACGCTTTTTGGGGTAGTTGTTTTTAGAAAACCATTTCTTTTAACCAAAACAGCTGACATGATCACATATGGCCCGGAATTTTACAAGTATATCCTAAGGTTAAGATTTCTTATCTGATGAGGTCAGAGTGTAGAGAAGAGCTAGCATAGTCCACATTGCTTTTATTTATGTGGCATTCTAGGAATCAGATTGAAACAGTAACAGTCAGGCTGTCTATTTTCAATTACTCTTAATACAAATTATATATACTTTATTAGATTTTTACATGCTATGTGTCCCTTAGCTCTTTATATTGTAATTTAAATTAAATTAAACCCTTTTCAGTAATAATGTATTGGTATTGAATAACAAACAAATGTATATTCTTTCTTTGATCTACACTTTTTATTTTTATTAAAAAAAATTATATAGAATTTCAGGCTTATATTTATAAGCTATATTTTAAATTGTATATATACAGTATGTATTGTTTTATTCAAGCTTGACAACCCTTCACACTAGCCAGAGAATGGCATTTAATTTCTCACTCCTAGTTTGTAGTTGTTGGAGCTATTTTAAAGCCATTCATAGTAAGGGAGACAGCAAAGAAGATGACTTTAGATGTGTTGGTTACCTACGTCTGCACATACAGTCGCAGACCCAGAACCAGCTAAACATTTTTAAACATTCTGGCTCAGGGACATCTTGGATCATTTCTTTGGAATATCACCGCTGATCATTTTTAAATCATCATGTCTGTTATTATTACGGACCTTGTGTTTTTTAAATTCATGCAAAATGATTACATCTGTTTCTTATTTATCATCACAGTCGCTAAGCTGCTGGGAAAGTCTTTTGTTGTGGGCTAATCACATTCTTGGAACACAGCTTCGCTGTCGTGTTAGCGGCTGAGCTCTTCCACAGCGATGAGTCCAACCTGCCAATGCTATGAGCCCGAGGCGGTACATTCAAAACTAGGTTGATGGTCTCAGTCATAATGTGGTCTTCGGGCAGTGGATGATGAAACCGTGTCTTACCATACCTGCCCTGCGAGTGAAAAAAGTAGCACGAGTGATCTGTGATGACCTTCTTCGCTGGCAAAGATCAGTTAAAAGCTATTTTTTTTGGATCAGTTTGGTGTATCCTGGTGTTTGGAGCGAAGCCTCTTTGAGGAAGAATAAGAGAGAGCTCACACTGAGTCAGACTTTTGCCCATGGGCCATAACAAGCCCAGTTCTGTGTCTTCATTTCATGCTAGCATTAAGAAACAAAGAGAGACGCCAGCTGCTTGTTTCATGCTAGCACGCTAACATGAAACAAGCAGCCAGGGGATCAGGCAGTGGCTCGCTCACTGCTTCCTGCTTTCTTGATGTATCTGTTGCTGTAAACTATAGGTGTGTGTTACTGCTCTGTAACCTCAGGTGGTGCTGGGAAAAACAAAAGGACCGACACATGTTTGAAAAAGCGAGGGCGGCCGAGGCAACATTAAAAGACAGTTTCTATCCCCAAATGTGTTGTTTTAAGGGAAGACCTCAGTTTAAGCTTTGTTACAAAGACCAAATACTTTTCTGAGTCCTCTTGCCTGTGAGCCGGTACATTTCACAACTTGTAACAGAAAGAATGAAGTTAAAAGCATTGTGAGTAGCTTAGCTGCATGTATTTCAACACATTGAAAACTTTTTTTTAATTAAAAAAGCAATGATGAAATTTGAAATTAATGAAAGTTTGAAATGATGGATGAATGTGATATAAATTAGTTATCTACTCTATTACTCAAAGGAAATATATTTAGAAAGTGCCTTTCTAGACCAGGGACACAAAGCTTTTAAACAATACACATTTAAAAAATACCTAAAATTTAAAAACTCTAAAAGGTCAAGACAACATAAGACAAACACAGGAGTCCTAGAAAATTATGAAAAAGCCTGCACAAAAAATGCTTGTTGATGGAGTCAGTAGACCGTAGGGGGCGGAAGGTCGTTCCAACACTTAGGAAGGAAGGATTTCTCTCCTCTGGTCCTGAACCGTGTGCGCGGAACCATCAGTAGATTCTGATCCACAGACTTAAGAGCCCGAGCTGGGGTGTAAGGATGGATCAGATCACTGATGTAAGGAGGAGTCTGACCATGAATAGCTCTGAAAGTAAAGCCAGAACTTTTAAATTGATCTTGAAAGAAACTGGCAGCCAGACAAGAGATTTAAGGATCGGGGAAATGTGAGTTCTTCTACTAGAGCAGGTCCAAATCCTCAGTGCAGAGTTTTGTATGACACGAAAATAAACAATTACAACACTCCAAACGAGAAGACACAACGAAAAATCTAGATAATATGGATTATAAGCTCCAGATAATAATATAATAATAGCTAGGTAACTGTTCCCCTAGTTCTCAAGGGGCTCTGTAGTTCACGATAATAAAATGTGTTCGGATATTCCTTTTTCAAAAGTATCAATATAACTTTAACTATACTACTAAAACTATTTTTAGCACTACCGCAGATCTTAATCTTGTAATCATAGTTGCAGTTTTCTGGGCGGGGGGGTTCATATACATTTCAAACATTTTGTTGCAGAAAAAGTTATTTTGTGCATTTTTCTTGTCAATAGAAATATGTATTTTAAATTTGTCTGCTTCTGATCCTTGTGGTTTCAAAAATAGAATCAAGGATTGAATATTTTTGAATTGAATCAAGTCGGAATGTTATGTATCCTTGACAACCCTACCTGAAAACCAATAAAATCATAGGATACAGGATATCTATCTGAAGAACAAAAATGTCATGCACAAACACAGTGATGCAAGAGCACCTCTCACACACACCAAAGTTTGCCTTCTCAGCAGAGCCCTCTGACAGCCTTTGCTTGTCACGACTATGATGAGGTCAGAGGTTTGTGGGTGGAGTTTGATCCTGATTGACAGAGACAGTCCTGACACAATCTCCATCAGTCAACTAGCCTCCCACCAGACTTGGCCTGTTGGTGTGTGTGTCGGGCTGAGAGTGCGTATCCACAGTCTCTCACAACATGACGACGTGTGTGCAGTCCAGCATGACCGAGCAGTATCATCACCCAAGGGTTGGAGCTGAAGCATTATTTTTGACATGCATCTCTTTATGGAAGGAGGATGTGACTCAAAGAAAGAGAAGGTCTGCTTGGACAGAAGATTTTAGTCTTTTAGTGAAAATGTAAACACCCTTAGGAATTACAGTGACAATGCTGGCAGAAAACACACTTGCACACACACAGTTAGGAACTTGGAGAAACTAGCCATGGTTAGATGAAGCCTTATAGAAGGAAATTATTGAAATTAGAAAACGCATGCATGGAAGGAAGGAGAACATTTGTGGACTTATCGCTCTTCAAGCAGGCCAGCACAGATAACCAGACGGCAAAGACACCAACAACATAACTACTGTACTAGCTGCAGCTCAAGTTCCAGTAAAGCGCCTATCTCACCGGCCTGGAGACTGTTGTGTGGCAATGCCTCCTCGAAACAAGTCGAGTCGAAATTGAGTTGCAGGGTATTCAAACATGTTTGTTTTTTGTTTAAAATGTTTTTCCTTTTAACTTCTTGAGACGAAGAAGAGCGACGTTTAAGCAGCAATGCTTCAATGGCTGAGACTGGCACAGCATCTGAGACTAAACTTCTTTTTTTTTTATTGGATTTAAAGTATTTACCAAACAAGAAAAAAAATGACATTCTGTTTGATGATTGATATGGAAAGATATAAGAAATCTTTGTCACTTAACAAAAAAGCTCACTTCGACTGACTTCAGATCGCACAGAATTAAATGATGTTTATTTGAAGAGCGTCTTCAGAGAAACATATTTTTTATCACCCCTGGTGAGAGTTCATGTTGAAAGACAAAACAACACCAGGAACATTTTTATTCAACAACAGCCTAATGAAACACCAGCAGCTTAAAGGATCCACAGTGACCTGCCTGAATGTTACCTGTCTTCAAAAAGAGATTTCATAAAGAAGCTAAAGCTTGAAAGAAAATTCACTCAACTGTTTTTAGTACGACTCAGTATTTTGGAAACCAATGAGACTTAAAAAGAAAGGGTACTTGGAACCATTTTACATAAAAATTGCAAAAAGAACACTGTGTGTTATTTTGATTTGATCCCCAGTGATTGTATTGACATATTTAATGATGATTGACAGTTAATTTGCTGTCATTAGTAGATGATGTTGAGCCACGTGATTTGATGCTGTATTTTCAGTTTGGTGATGTTTTAAGGTTATGGTTTGTTTGTTCATTTTCCTTATGAAGCTTGATAGTTTGGATACTGATTCAACTAAAAGCATGTAATTGATAATAAACCTTTTAAAATGATTGATCAAGGATTATTTGTCTTTTTGTTTGACAACACTAACCCAAAACGATTTGGAAGCAAATGTCTACATTTGGACTTTTTTTGTTAGGGTTCTTAACAAACACCTTTATGAGAATTGAACTCAAATGTTAAAACACAATTGCAATTGCATTTACAAGTTAACAACATATGGTGCCAGAACAACATTTTTTTTTAAATTTATTCTCCACAGAAAACCGCCAGTGATAAGTAGAAAGCATGAAAGTCCTCAAGCAAAGAGAAATAATACATTTTGAATATGTGGTTAAAAAAATAAGATACTGTGAATGAGAATCTGTGTAATTGTGTGCTTGTGTGTGACCTCTCAGTGAAGGTTGAAGAGGGACTGCTTTTTTTCAGGTCAAGAGTAAAGTGCAAAGATGGGGAAAAGAACCCCCATGAAAATGTGTATACGTTTAAATTTAATGGAATCTGTGCTATATTTAATACATATTAAAAATGATTTCCTCAATATCCTCCTGAACTTACTCTCACCATTTAGAGATACTTATGTTTGTCATTTCTAAATTAGTTTTCCTTTTGTTCAGGCCATTAACAAAGCAATTCTTAGTACCTGGCTAGTTCAGCTGGTTTAACACAAATTATCAATCTATGCCTCTTGCTAATTATATATATATTTTTTTAAAAATGCATTTATAACTTCAACATTCAACATCATGGTCCAGAAACTACATGATTACATTGTTTTCATGTCCTCTGCTTACACATGCCAATTCCCTCACTGAATTGTAAATTTCAAGGGACGTGGAAAAGACTCCAGCTGCCCTCTAAAGCCGCCTCACAGAACTTGAAAGATGAGAAGGTTCAACTCGAGTGCTTGTGACCTTAATTAAAAGGATGTATATGCCATTTTGCTTCTTCGGGCCCCAAAAAAAGCAGCGAAGTAATTGAGACTGATCTTGAAACAAGTCTAATTTAGAAACAGTCAGAAACAAGGTTCGTGTTTGATTTATGTATTTCCTTCGTCTTTAGCAGAGCAGTTGTACCGATGATAGATAACTGACAGATCATTTCAAATGGCACATGTTCTAACACAAAGTTCCTCCTGTTCAGTAATCAGGGAGTTTTTTTTAAACGATTTTTCATTTTATTCCCATTATCCTCCTTCCTTAAAATGGAGTTAGAACAAATGATTACACAGAAACACAGTTTATTGGGTTTGCAACTGACACACATCAAAAATACCATTAAGGCAATTGCTTCAGTGAAAAATTGCTGAAATCACAGTTTCAATCGCTCTCTTGACTGCATCTGTGCTCGATTTGTTTGCATCACACGAACAACACTGCTCCTATTTTCCCTTCATTAAATATGTAATACGTGTTTCTCACCGGATTTACTTTTCATCTTAACTGGAGGTCAGTGGTGCCAAAACTGCTATTACCACAGCTGCCATCCACCGATGGCCCGCCTGTCACCATGGAAACAAATCCGTAAACAGTCCTCTGCTCTCTGGGAGGTGAAAGACTGTCCAGCAATTAAATTTGTGGCCGGTCAGTCTCGTCCAAGGACCCCGCTGACCCTTTCAGTGATGAGGAAATGAGCCCTGCTCTCTTTCTGACTTGTGTGTGTTCCAACTTGAGTGCATTTTGACTCTGTGAAATATGAAATGGTTTAAGGTTCCAAAAGTCCTGCTGTATATCCAAGCCCGAAGTTGAAGACTTGAAAAATCAATGCTAAGGTTATTTCCAGGATTGAGTTATGTTCATTCATGTGAGATGTCTGGTTTCATCATCCAGGCGACTGCATGTGTGCCCATAAGCAGGTGATGCATGGCGCGGACATTAATATTTGATCTTTAACTCTTCAACTGTCTCACAAGGTCTTGCACTGAATCACATCAGACCGGCAAATTTCATGAGAGGAGGTGTTTGTGTAATGTGGGAGGAAAATCTATAAATTTGAAAATTAAGGGAGTTATGTCAATAAACTACTTTATACTGTATATATTAACGTGACAGCTGCAGTTTGGGTGATGCCAGCAGGTCAGAAAGTTCAGTACTGAGTTGACTGCACGCATTGAAACCTGGTGAGTAGATCCTCGTGTGTCTGGGTTTGAGTGCTGAATCGGCCTGCTCATGCTGGAAATAGCACACTCTAAAATCAAGCGGGGGTATGTTGAAACTCTGTCCGGCTCTTCAGGAAAACACACATTTAACTTTTAGTTTAATAAAACGCTGATTTAAATGTAGTTCACCCTAAATCATTGATAGATGGTAGACGGTCTAATTCAGTGGTCCCCAAACATTGAGACACAACCCCGTACTGGTTCTAGTCGTCCATGTGAGAAGAGATATTACAATGAAGGGTGGTTCAACAGACTCATTATTTAAAAAGCATTTGAATGTAATAAATGTTAATCAAATTATGGTTTTATTCCCTCTTAAAAATGTGTTTTCTTTTTGCATCGGTATTTACTGCCGTCTCCAATGTCCCACCATCAGATTTATTGATGTCATGTTTTCATATATCATTTCTATTTCCTTCTTCAACAGCCCGATCAATCACTGTCAACTTGCATAATAGTCTTTTCTCTGGATGTTTCTAGTGATGGTCTGATTAAGCTTCATGAAGCAGTGTCATTATTTTCAGAGTGAACTAGATGGTAGTTTCTGCACTATTTTCCTTGGTTTTGAACAACTGTAACATCATTTTTAAACAACTTGCACCAACACTGACACTGCTTCATGAAGCTTTATCTACTATTACTACGGTCCATCAATATTATAAAGAACGTCCATCACTACCTGTTTGAACTCTCGTACAAACTTTTTCATGAATAAAAAATACTATTTTTCTTCCTCAGTCTTACAGAATGTCAGAAATCTCATTAAAAAGAAAACGTGCAAAGTAAAAAGGAAAAAAAAATGTTAGACGTCAATAAATAATAAAAAAGCTTACAGCTGTTCTTCAGTTATAATGTAATGAGTCGATCGCATACAGAAATGGAATCCAACTGGGTTCACAAACATGCATAAAAGGGCCAGGTTGTAAAAACAAAAGATATTATATATATATTCAATATTCAATTGGATATCAGCAAGTGTGTAAAATTTCTGTGAATGGTAATTGTTATTGAACCAGAAGGACAATAAATATACCTTGAATCCTTAGATATTTACTTCTCCCTGAGTTCTTTTCCACCTCAGTTGCATAATTTGAGTCTCCAGGATCTTGTTGTTCCACAGTCAATTGTGTTGTACAAATTGGGTTTTCCTTACTTGTTGCCTGTTCATCATGAGTGACAGGACAGCATTCTTGGTTTATTAGACTCCTTGTGTACGACTAATGTTTCTAGTTTCTCTGATTGACTGTGGGATCAATAAAGACCAAAAAAAATGCATTGATTCTTTGTGCTGCTACATAATTGTATCTCAGTTTATCATCAACATATATTTATATGTTGTCAACATTATACTATTCATTAAAACCCTGAAAAGGTTTTGTTGGCAAAGTGAAGTTTCTGCATATTGAAATAAGAATTTTAGAAAATGTTGATTATATTGATAATATTTTTATTTGATTTCTGTAGTTAAATATGACTATACCTACATTTGAAACTCACTGTATGGCTTCTGAACAACGGTGGCCCTTAGGGCAACAATAAAATCCACTAGGATTAATACAATTAAAGTGTGGTAACAAATTGTTTTGATTTTTCATTTAATATTGCCTTGTTTGTTTCTTTTTTCTTCATGTTTTTGCCAAAGGCCAATAGATTTTTTAAATACAAGTAGAGTAAGTCATATGATTGTATGCTGTGTCGACACAGTCTTAGCACTTTCCTAGGTGTTGTTGTCCTTGTGTGTTAATCTTGTTTTCTGTGAAAACAAAGAAATATAGGCAGATGATGTGAAAGATACTTTTGCCAACAAATGACCATATGTCATGGAACTTGTTTGGACACAAGCTGATGAGTTGAGAAGAAAAAAGAAAAGAGATTTGTACTGTCCATTAGAGAGGTACAACATGGCAAACTGGATATTCCATAGCTTTTTCTTCAAAATAGATAGTAGAAGTTGCCTCATTAAGACTAAAATGTGTTGAGAAAAACAGGAATGAGTACTAACAGGTATGAAAATAACAACAATAATGGTTTCCAACTTCTGAGGATAACTAGACCAAAAATCTTCTCTAAGGATCCCAGGGGGTCTGTGGCTGTGATCATGTAATATAATGGAAATCAACAATGAGCCAATGTTTCCACTGACAGTGAAAAAGCGTGTTTTACTTTGTGACCATTTGATAACCTAATAATTTCCACATAGGTGATCTTTGATGGATCTGCCTGAATAGAAAATACACACAACACATGCATCCTTCAATCTTATTTCTCCAAGGTTCCATTTAGGCATGTATTAAGAATTGATCCATTGTTTATTGAACTAGTTGTGTCTGTGTTATAAAAACCTTTTCTCCTCCAGCTATGTAGACCCCGCAAGAGAGCCTGGGTAATATCTTCTGCTTTATTGTGCACAGACTGTGGGCACGACATGAAGACTTGTCGAGCAGATTACCTGTGCAAAACAGAGGCTTCTCTTAGCTGATGGGTGTCTTTTACAGCACAAAGGTGGTTGCATGCCAAAGGGCTTGCATGTTGTGGCTAACTGAAAACGCATGAGTGAGTTGCAGCGGCTTTTAAAAGTCATTCGTCAACAGCAAGGTCTCAAAGCTGATATAAACCACATTTTTTCACCACCATAAACAACAGCAGGATTCAGTGGGGCTGGTGTGACATAAAATATATACGTATATTGAGTTAAAGTTTCAACCCTGGGACAGTAATGTAATATTTGCTTATATTATTGTCATTATGTATTGTTTGAAGCAGTTGGACACTTGTGTGCAGTACAAATAAAATAAAGGACATTTAATATATATGCAGTCTTGGAGGCATTTCTTGAAGCAACACAAAGGATTAAAACATTTGTTTTTAAGCCTTCACATTGACCCTTAATTAACACAAGGGTTAAGTAAGTGAACAAGCAGTGGTATTTATTGCAATATTTATTGATGTTGTTTCACCATTTTGTTCAGGTAAAACAGCCAAAATTAGGTCAGAATGTAGAGTTTGTGGGGGTTTTGTTAAGCTTTTTTTTTCATACCTTTCATTGTCATATGTTTTTGAAAATAGGTTTAGTATATATTGTGCATGACATAAAAGTAGTTTCAAATGCTGTTATGTTTTATGAGAACAGTTGTTCAAAACAAAGGAAAATAGACCAGAGCGGAACCGACCATCTAGTGGAAATAATGACACTTTTATGAATGGATTGTTTTTTATTTCCTATTGTGATGAGGAAAATGTAATATTTAGTAAAATAAATAAGAGTTGGCCTATTTTTTAATATTAAGTCATTCCTCAAAACTATTTCTCTTTTTGAGGCTAATACCTAAATTTGAATTTACAAAATCACAATAAGATATTGAAATAATTCACGTAAAAATGACAACAACTAGAAGGGTCTCCAACTCGGCGGCAAATCAAGGGTTTGTTTGTTTGTTTTTAAATATGATACGAGGAACTTAAGTACAGTGATCAAATATCTATCATTCCACTATCACATGTATTTGTTCAACATCCATACAAACTGTCAGACCAACTTGAAAAAGTGTCCCATCTCACATGAAAGTGTCGGCGATACACTGGTGCAATGTGGCCGTCTTGATGTGACGGAGATCAATGACATCACTGTTAGAGCGACTCAAGAGACCTTGACATGATGCATGGGCCTGTTCCGCTGTGTGTGTCGTATGCGAGTGTGTGTGTGAGGCTACTGGGTGGAGGCTAATTCATAATGATGACAGGAAATCTTCCATCATATCTTCACAATCAGTCATCTTTATCAAACAGCAGGGAGGAGAGAGCGGGACCAGTGGGCCACTCAACTGAGCGAGATGCAGGCAGACGCCGGAGAAACAGACGGGGATAAAGCATGGGAGGGGAAGACATGATGAGCATGCTAATTCAACTCTCACAAACTATGTCGGGAGGAATAATGAGCGCATTTGTATTATGCCACTCATCTTGTGCCAAAAAATTACAAGGCATTTGTCTCCCCGTTTGTTTGAGTCACAACTGTAAAACCAGCAAAGATAACTGAGTCCTTTGTGTCATTATCCCTGCATTTATTCAGCTTTCATTGCATTAACCGGTTTTGAACTCAAATCAAGCACAACATTGTGATGGAAACCTGCTTTGATCACGTCACATCAACAACCTCGTCGCGGTAGCCTCTAGAAATAATGACATGTTTTTAGACCTTCCCTAATTGTCTGTCTTGCCCAGAGTTTTTCTGATAGTATCCCAAAAGTTCCATTGTGCTGAATTAGAATGAATAAAACTAAAGTTTTGAGCCACTAATTTGTCCCCCCTAAGAATTTCATCAGTTTCTACCACTGAAATCAAAGCCGTGGAACATAATAAGTCACTCTTTAGGCTAAAACTGCTACTTAAACTATAACTGTGCTCTTTAAATTAGCCCTCTGGCTTTTCTTCCTTGTTCATAGCTTGGATAAATAAAGTAATTGTACATATTATATGGACACTCACTGTCTATCCTTTGGCTTTTTCATTGTGTGTAAAATCAACACCAATCTTACATCACACACCAGACTTAGCAACACTTTAAAGTATATTTTAGCATCCTGTGTTGTTTGAGTGCAACATAAGTGAAAGACAAACTGATGTATGTAGAGAAGTAAGAGCACAGGCTCATTTAAAATGCATGAACTTTATGATACATTTTCATCAACAAAGTGCGAGGCCCAAACATGATGAGTAAAGAAAGTAAATTATTAACAGGGTTAATGTTGTTGCTGGTATTAGCCTCTGATCTAAGCAGCATTAAGCACTGAAATGGATGATAATCTTAGATTTTTATGCAAGTAGGTCAGTGTTTTTGAAGTGCAGAAAACGCTTAACTACAGATCATTTTTTGAGATTTTCTGTGTAATCGTCAACCATGCAGTAAACATAGTGTGTGCATAGTGTGTATTTTAATAGTGGACTGCATTGATCTGATAATTTAACCAGGGATTTGCCAATGTTGGTTGCAAATGTAAGGTATTTGCAACACTGTATGTGTAACACTTTCTCTTGTCAATTTAATATCAACATATTTGTGACAAAAATGGATTGCAGAACAAATTTACTCAAACTTTTCATACTTTATATGCTCATTTATGTCCTGCTTTGTAAAATTTAGTCCGGCTGCCTCACCCTATGCTAAGTTTGACGATGGGTAGGACCAAACCAGTCGTGAATTACCTGGGTACCTTCTGAAGAAATCTGGATCAACCTTTCATCAAATCAACTATATGGCATACATTGATACTGTACACATTTATAATAAAGGTCCTTGTGGTACATATAAATCAATCACTAACTTTCACTTTGAAGTGGACTTTTATACAAGCAAAAAAACAATAGAGACACTTTCATACCTCTTTACCACCTTCATCACCACATTAGTGATTATCACTACTTGCAGTTTACACAGGTTTGGTCTCCGATCAATGTATCGCTTAGTAAATGCTTTAAGGGGTTTTCATTCTATAAGAAGGAACGAAAAAAGAAAAATACTATATATGCTGATCAATATAAAGGGTACGTGGAATAGACAAGAACAAACAGGTGAAAAGAAAATGTTTCAAATAATAACAACAACATATTCCATGAAAGTGTGAGGCTGAGTTGAAATTATCGTTATTGGTCCTAAATCAACGGTGACGAACAGAAAGTTTGATTTATAGTCTCACTCTGTCCTCACAACAGTCAAAGGGCCTCATGTTGCCCCCAGGCCAAACTTGCCCGGGTTACTATCACACATTTTTTCACAGCTAAAAAGGGTGTTAATAATAAAAAAGAATGTGATTAAGGATTCAGCTGTTATTTATCAGCAGCTGAATAGATGGCTAAAAAGTTATATACTCTCAATTTTGTGACAGTGTACAAGACATATATTCTTTCTTTAAAGTACTGCACTGCTTCACAATCTACACGACACTATATTTAAAAACACGCAGCCTTGTGGATGTTTCTGCACAAAGACAGGGTCATATGAGGACAGACACAATATGCAACCTGTGCTGAGAGGATTATCACCACGTGTGATGCTTTGATGCAAGATAGGGCTGAAAATCTAAGCTTTTGAGAATGAGTCACAGCACCAGGAGTTTTGTATAAAAAGGTGAACGATGTTGTTCACTGAGGTCAGGCTACAGGAAGGAAGTGGTTCAGTTCAAAAAATGAAGAAATTAAAATAGTCCCCATGAGGGTTCAAAATAGAGATGGTTTTTCTATAAATACTCTCACAGATTCATCCATGCGATACTGAATGTGAGTAAGCAAGTGCTGAAATTCAAATTGTGGGACATTTATTTTTTTAAACCCGCTTTAGATATTTAGAGTTTAAAAAAACAACTCGTGAATTGCAATTTTAGAGGCCCTTTAACTGTCTGCACTGATTCTTTACCCAAAGAATCTAAATGTGTCCTTCATCACTGACGGGGAGACTCATCACCTTCCGCTCTCCCTTTCTATCTATCAGTGTCACTCGTCCGACTATGCTCCGTTTCTCATTCTGTCTGTTTAATGGTGTCGGCAGCTTACTCCCCCACCAGTCTCCCTGCTCTCCGACAGGCGACAGATGAGATGAGCTTGGTATGATTTGCTTCTTCACTCGCCCGTCCTGCCGAAAGGAGTCGCTTTGATTTGTTATCCGCTCTGACCCTCTGTCCCTTCAGTGCGAGCCAGCTTGATTTGTGTCCCCCTCTGTCTTTTCGCCGCCGTGCTCTGGATGTGTGGCAGCGTCTGCGGCTCCGTGCTGGGTTAAAACGGCTGGACATAAACATGAAGCTGCCATCTTCAGTGACTGAGCAACTCCTGTCACTCCACCGCGTGTGTGTGTGTGAGCGAGTGCCTTGACTGGAGAATTTGCATATAACACTAAATGCTGACATTTGGAAGACAAACTAATACAGTGTGCAATCACACTGCCGTCCATGAATTAGGTTTGCTTATTAAAGGCAGTTAAAAATGCCTGTAAGTGTGTGTGTGAGCGGAGCCGTGATGGCCCATAACACTGTCCGCTGTCTGCAAAGAAAATTAGATCTCCAATCTTTCTCTGTCACCTCTGCAGTAAACACGCAGACTTGCAAGCCTCTATTTACAGTCGGCTTATTTACTGGCTGCACTTATTTGCTCTGACCTTTCCACAAAGACAGAGAACAACTAATGAGGAGGAGGTGGTGAAGTGGAGGATTGAGAGCGGCGACGGCGTCTTCCCTGGTGCTCGCGAGTGGGCGACAATTTTTTATTTTTTTCCTGCTGACATTGAGCTGACAAACACTGACAGAACCCCCTTCTATTTACATCAGCTCAGTTAAAATTAGTTTAGGAATTGTATTTCGGATGAAATCATTTTTTCTAGATTCACGTGCATGAACGTTCAGCCATCACGGCTGGTTGAAAAATAGCTTTTCCTAATTAGCATCACGCATCGATCCCACAGTGACACCGGGAGAACAAACGCGTCCAGTGTGTGTGTGTGTGTGTGTGTAGTAGTGAGAAAATGTTATTGCTGGACCCAATAATGCCCCTTCACTCCAGCAGACAGGATGTCAGACATCGGCGCACGGACATACCTAGACACACAGGGATAATTAGCAGGTGTGAATGGAGGGCAGCAGGCACAGAGAGGAGGGAGATGGAGAGGTAATTGGTGGACCTGTCTGTAGGAGCACAAGACAGCTCTATGCACACACACAAACACACACACACACGTGTTATGCTGCAAATGTAGAAACATGCAGATGAAGACAACGACACGTTGAGCGTCTAAAAAGTTTCAGGATCTTCCATGAGACGCTTGAAGTTTGCCGGAAAAAAAAAAAGACTGCGATTCAACAGAACATAAATGCAACAGTCTTTATAATATAAGTAAGTAAGTAAGTAAGTCATTTTTATTTGTATAGCGCGTTTCCAGACCAGGGTCACAAAGCGCTTAAACAATCAAAACAATATTCAATAAAGTATATATTTTAAAGATCAAGATAAAACTGATAACATAACAGGAGTTCCAGAAAATCAAAGAAAAGCATGAACAAATAGAAACGTCTTAAGATGTTTCTTAAAGGAGTCAGTAGATCCACAAGCTTAGGAGCAACAGCCTGAAAAAGATTTCTCTCCTCTGGTCCTGAACCGTGTGCGAGGAACTTTAAGTTGATTCTGATCCACAGACCTCAGAGCCCGAGCTGGGGTGTAAGGCTGGATCAGATCAATGATGTAAGGTCTGACCATGAATAGCTCTGAAAGTAAGAACCAGAATTTTAAAGTTGATCCTGAAAGAAACTGGAAGCCAGTAAAGAGTTTTTAAGCCTAACCGTCCTAGGAAAAAGAACTTGCATGTTGGAAAACTGATTCTTACTAAACAAAAAAGAGGGAAAAGTATATTTGAAAATGAGTTTCATACCAAGATCTAGATTTAGACACAAGGAAAATAGAAATAGTCATATGCGAAGGATAAAAACTTCTCAAATGTAAAATGAAGTTGGCAATGGTATTATAGCAAACGTTGGCTCCAGTCAACATATCAAGTGTGCAGAGCTCTTGGCTTTCATCTCGTAGCATCTTCAGTGTCCCAGTCTTGGCTCATAGACAGCACCGTTCTGTAACTGTGACTTCTGCCAAAATGAAGAAAATATTTATTCCTGGAAAAGAGGAATAGGATCATATTTCACAGATCTAAACAGCGTGCAATCGTTTAATGGCAAAATGTATGTTTTGATGTTTGTGTCTTGTATATGGCTACATGTGCGTGTGGGCCCATTAAAAGTGTTTGTGACTGTGTGCCCGTCCAACTCAACTCCTAAGATCTGTTAGGCAGAAAAAAATCTTGTTAAATCTTTTTCTCAGAATTTGTTTGGTTGAGGCACACAGCTTGAATATACTTTTTACACCTCTGGTAGTTATTCTGACCTCTGGATACTGCAAAGGTACATAACATTTTGATTAGAATATTAATGCGATATGAAGGCATTTGCACATTTAAAAAACAGTTTTTTTTAGATTGAACACAAGCATGAACCCAAAAAATGTCAGTTTGTTCCTCAAACAATGCAACATTTCAACAATCAACGATATTAGTTTAGTTAACAATTGCCAAGAGAAAGATTTGTTTGTTTAACTGAAAAAAAGGGGACTGAGAAGCAATGGTAAAACACATCTCAGAGGAGAAGGATGGTTAAAGGAATTTATAATATTATTTGTTCCTGGTTTGACTCTTGATACTCCAGTTGTTTGTAGCAGAGCTTAAAAATATCTGGCTCTAATGGATACGAAGAGGTGAAAATGGCTACAAGAGCACTTCACACTGATAGCCGAGTGGATAGACTCCCACATGGCGTCTCTACTCAAAGGCTGAATTCCAATATGAGATGGATGAAGGGTGATGAGTGCGCATCACACACAACAGTGGACTGTCTTATGCCTCCATCAGAGAGATTTGGACTGATACCAGCAGAGCCAACAAAAATCTAAGATAAATGCATTCATAGATATTTCTATTGTATTATCAATTTCATAAAGAAGTTTATTAAGGATAGATAGAATAAAATATTGACATTTCTTTTGAATGCCAGAATTTACTTAACAGAACCATCCTTGGTTTAGAGTTGACATGTTTATTACAAAGTTTGTGAGCCTTTATATTATATGTTAGCTAACATATACATTTAAAACAATCTAACTAACTTTTCAGTCAAACAAAAACTACTTTTCTATGTTATTCTACGAGCCATGTTTAATCGTTTTGGTTCTACCCAAAGTTCTATAGACTTGAAGGTAAACATATAATAATAAAAAAATCATACTCTTCTCATTCACAGCATGTATTAACAGTTTTCAGTTGAATCGTGTGTGTGCCCTGCGTCAATCACAATCTTGAAGTAAAACCTGTGTGACCTTTTGTTGTGCTTTGCCACAGTTGAATAGGAAAATAAACAGGAGTCCAGTGGTCGCCAGTATTTGCAGAAAAATGGTTTTAAAGTGGTTTGTTCTGAGAATGTGTGCAATTTGGCACCAATTGAGCACGAACCACCTGAGGCTCATTCGTCCTTTATTTTCTGTCACATTCACTTTCCACTGATTGCTTCTGATCAGCACCTTCTGGTGGCTTTTCTCGGCCCAAACTTTGTATTTTTCCCCACTTAGTCCTTGCAGCTGTAACCACAGTTGCAGCTGTCAATTGTTTATTACTTTTCTTGACTCTGCCTCAGGGGGGCTAAATATGAATTCATACTTTTCAATTGAGTCTGATTCCCATTCTTGTCTCCTAGCTGGTGGTGCAAGTACAAAACACTTTCCCACCGAGTGTTTGCAAACATTTGAAGAACCCGCTGATCATGCTGTGAATTTTGTAGCAAGATGACAGGACAAGTACAAACGAACGTATAGAGGAATTTGCCGACACTTAGCAGTCTGTAAAATGTACAGTAGTTGATGTTATTCTAAGATCTAGTTGGAGTTTACTTTTGTTTGTTTTTTGCTGTTTGTCTGTAGCACGCCTAAAGGGATAAAACCCCACAATTTCTAAGTCAGAAATCACTGAATTCATTATGTGATATTTGCTCTACTTAAAGGTGTAGGTGATAGTGTGTGTTGTCAGGTGTTTTGAATAATCATGTTCAAATGCTAATTTAGAAAAATAATACGATTGCTTGTAAATATGTGCATTTCAAATTATATAAACCATTCAGTAATTATATGTCTGCACAAGATAGAGCACATGTATTGTGTGATTATTGTTTGTTGTCCAGTTGTCAACATTAAGTGCAGTAAAAGTAGTGTCTACTACCTTCCTCAGTTTTAAAGCATCGCACCATAGGTACACAGGTATCTCCCCATGTACTTTTGATGGAGACCAATCATTATTTTGAATTTAAATCTTCTGTGTAAAGTGAGCTTGTCATCACCATAGGGAGTGACAAAACCTTTTAGATTTTTGTGAATCCAGATGGTTGATTCAGCACACAACCAAAATTGTATCTTCAAATTGTAACATTCCTCTGTGCATGGTTTTGCTGATAAAAAAAGACAGACGGACGGACGGACAGACAGAGAGAAGGACTGCCAGACAGATAGACAGACAGAAGGACAGAGAGACAGACAGACAAATTAACCAAACTATAAATATATATCATGAAGCATTAAAAAAAAGGGTTTGAAAAATGAAATATAACACTATACTGCATACTGCATACTGCATATGGACTTTCACGTGAAGAAAGGTTAAAGTAAGAAAGAAAGAAAATAAAGCTCAACGTCTGGTCTGCTGTCAAAACGAGTTCTTGTCTTTGCAACATGTTTGGAAATTGGTCTTTTAATAACTATATATACTTGTGCCACCCTGTCACACAATCCAGTGATTTCAGGTGAAAAGCTGAAGAACATGGATCGACTCTTACGGTTTGTATCCATGTCCATAACTCATTTAATATCACAGCATGGCAGTTCATTTCACAGCAACAAGCAATCCTGCCTTGCACAGCCAGCGTACACCATACCTAAATCAAATCACACAGGTAGAAGAAAGTACAATAAAAAGATTAAAAAGCATTAGACCCTTTCACCTGTACATGTTGGCTTTATTTCCTGTCAATGTGTTGATGTGTTGATACAATAATAGTAAATGCCAGAAAGGCAGGAACTATAAAAGGTGATTGGTTTGACAACAACAATAGTTTTGCAGACACGAAAGCTCAGCCATAAACATGTGAATTTAATTTCTTAGAATAGGCCACTTTTAGTGAAGAAGAATTGAATAGGATAGATGCATGTCAGATTTTCTAACCAAGTAGGACTTGTTCATGTTCAACCCAGGTCATCACTAAATTGAACATTTTGATGCAGGGTTTTTTTTCTATGTCGCAACGTGCCAGGTCTGTACTCAGAGTCCTTTCTGCTATGTATGTATACCCCCACTGTTGCATCGTCTTCAACAGAGGACAGCTGTATTTATCAGAAGAGTAGTTGTACGTCAACAGGATGGACAATAGCATCAGTACAAAAAGCAGTATGTCAGTGTGTACTCTGCAGTGACGTGCCGTGAGGTTCATGGTTGGTGAGGCACTGACTCCTTTAGTTTCAGATTTAATTAAGTATATAAACCCAAAAGCTTATTCAACTTTCTTCTGGTTATTTCATATCTCATCAGCACTCTTCACACACAAATGAAGTTTAAAAAACATTGTTTAATTAATTTTTTCTCAAAAAGTCTACATTGAATATTTTATATTAGTTTAAATCCCATAGATCGAGCAGTCAATCGATTGTGTATGAATATTGATTCATAGCATCATAAACCTGTAATCTTTGACAAAGACATAAGATTCATAGCTGAAATATTACGTTTTAATTATCTATTCAAAGTTATATATTCAAAATCTTTAACCTGCCATTTAATGACTTGAGACATTTCAATTGGCTGAAAATCTACATTAGTTTTAAACAATCAACGGATAAAGATAAAAATGAACGAACTAATGAATAATTAAAAAAGGATTTGCAAAAGTGGATTTAAACAGTATAGAGTATGACCGTGATAAAAAGGGATTACAAGAAAGATGCAGCTGATTCAATACTTTTAATTTGAAAGCTGAGCGTTTATTTCCACCTTTATTTACCGTAAAGTTTAAAGAGAACTTTCCAGACTTAAAGCAGCTCTATGTGATTTTGAGACAAGCGACGCCAGTGGACTAAAGTGGTAATGTTTAGCCCGATGGGAGACCACATTTCCCATGAGCACTTGCTAAACGCCGCAAAAGTTTCCATGTCCCGGTTTGCAGCAGTTGGGCAAATTTTCTGTTTCCAGACTTCCATTGTCTAAATGAAAGATGGATAGTGATGAGGTATTGAATCAGATTTCGGATAATGAAATATGATTAGCGTTATGACGGCTTTGTAAATAACAGAACTTTAAAGTCCATGCGCCTTTCCTTATGTTACCGTTTCACTGCGGTTGTATTTCCGATCAGCCAAAGTAAATAAGACTTTTACAAACATTTAACGTTAATGGTTAAAGACATCAGGCAGACTGTGGAAAACCAAGAAAAATAAACGTATCTGCAAGCATTATATCGGCGACATACAGAGATACAGCAACTGGCGCACGTGAATTGCATGTATCAACGCAGTTTGCGTTCATCACAATGTGATGGATTGCGATTAAAAGGTGAGTCACAGTCTCACCTGCCTAACCTGACCGCATGTCCCTGGCATACTGGTTGGTATACAAAGTGGCATTGATGGTTATTTTGGACATGACTAGCTCTTGAAGGCACTTGGTGATAATGATGGCATGGTGGCCGTAAGTTAGGTAATATTCCTCCAGTTATGTTTTTTTTTTTTAAAGCAGCTTGTTTGAAACTTGACAATCATTACACTAGTCAAGTCATTGAAAGGAGCCTCAAAGTTATAATCCTCCTTACTGGCTAAATGGTCGAGTGTAACGTTGACAACGGGGAACACTGTATGTTAAAGTACATCAAGTCTAATGTTGAATTATTGCGGAAAAAAGAGCATTGAATGCCAATCGTACAGAGACCGCCATCTAGTGGGCTCTGAAAATAATGACACTGCTTCATGAAGCTTCATCTGGCCATCAATATTGTGTACCAACTATAACAAGTTACCACCAACAGACGCTGCAGCTGACATTGAATGTCCAGACATAGCCCATGGCAACACCAAGGAACAAACGTCCGTGGAGCAATTCATTCATAACTCTATGAAAGTCTTGCCAAGTATCAGATCAACTTCCAATTCAATACACCAGCAGCTCCCTACATTAAAGACAAGTATCCTACTTTTGCCATCATTTGCACCAGAAGTTGTACAAACCTTGCTGATTGAGGATGCCTAGCCATTCGTATATGTTACACCAGACATAGCAGCGATAATAAGGTAAGGTAAGGTAAGGTAAAACTTTATTGATTGATTGAAAATTGTTTTTTTCCAATAGCCAATACATACATCAATTTCTTTATAAAAAATAAAAAATAAATCAAAATAAAATAAGAACAAGAACATAAAGGGAAAGAACAAGATGACACAAATGAGTGATTAATGAGGATACTGTCAATTGTATTGGATGAAGCTGTTGCTCACATATACTAATTGTAGATGTCTCCTCCATCTTTGTATTTCAATTACAAAACTGGGTACGCCATCTAAATGTGTTTAAATTTGTATTAGTAAGTACTACATTTCAAATGACAGATTCAGCACAAAACGTTTTATGACATTCTTTAGAGCTCAGTAGGCTTACGCTACCAGTTAAGAAATTACCAAAGGTTTCATTAAAATAGGTTCTTTAAAAATATGATTTTATCTTCAGCACTGATAGAAAGAATGAAAAAAACTCTTTATAAAGACACAAAGAAATTCCAGATTCTAGGAAATACCATTTGATCATTTTTGCATCGTTTGTTTACAAGCAGCATGCCCAACTGCTCACCCCTGATCAAAGCCCTTTGTGCTCTTGCAACAAAGGTTAAAAACCACTTGATTGTATGTGTAAGTTAGTGTGTGTTTTGTTTTCAACAATCCAATATTTCTATTTACTAAAGCTGCTCAGGTTTCTTACAAGCATGTGACTTCATTACGGAGACTTTGACACGAGTCAGAGCCGCCTGCAGAGCTAATTAATCACATTAATAGAGTAGAGTTAATCAATAGCCTGTGGTCTGTTGTTGGTCAGTTATTACGATTCACATTAGAGGCAATTACAGATGGTGGCGAGAATGTGTGTCACGATGCATGGTGGGTTTGTGCAAGAGACACAGGGAGATGAATCCTTATTATAACTGGAGTGACATGGATTTATCGACTTCTTTACCTACACTAGCCGGTGACTGCTTTTAACTTACAACTAACATAATGAAATGTTTTCCATACAATTGTATGTGATGAAGAGGAAATGTTACACATACATTAAAGATTTTCTTAAACAATAAAATGATGAGGACTTTTTATGGACTTACATCTGGTCTGTGGCCACAGGCGTCTTCCAGCTCATCATTTAAGCAACAGTATTTTCTGTCGGATCCACTATGGCAAATACATTGTTTTGTTGACCCTGTGAGACCATGTACGACCATTTGCTCAACTATTGTTGTTTTTCTTTACTAATCCTCCTATACACACAACTGACACTGGATACTTTCATCTCCCGGAATTGACAAAAAGGTTCGCACCTCACTTCGTTGGTCCATTGAGCAATAATATCTTTGCTTGATGTCACTTTCGTTATATATTTTTTTGCTCACTCGCAGTGATTTCAAGCTTACAAACTTTACAGTGAAGCAATGGCCCACTTCGGCCTACATTCCAGAATGAGGCTTGAGTAGGTTGGAAGAACTGGACACTGTTTCGGTCCTAGCTTAGAAAAATGAAGGGACAGAAATGTAATCTTACTGCACAGCATGTCTCTCTTTACAAAAATAATAATAAGATAATTTGACAAAAAAGGATTTGCCTTTGTCAATCTTTACCTGTGAGTCTGTCTTGTCTATCAGCAAATCGATAAACCCTAGTGAACGACCTCCCTGGAGTCCAGAAATACATATGCAGTGATAGAGGTCGTTCACCTTGACGCAGAGACAACACAGGGGATACCTAAAACACATTTTTTTTCAGTCAACTTGAGCCAGGGTCCTCAACCAGGGTTAAAATTATGATAATTAAAAAAGTGATGTTTTGCTTCATTTGCATTGACCACAGTTTTAAACATGACTGTGTTGACAAAATGTTATATTGTTCATCTTTCATTTCTCAACTCAATCTAGAAAATAATGAAATTATAGTAATGTTTGGTAGTGCGGAAGCACACAAGAAGAGATTTATGCTTCTCTACATCACAAGTATATTTTGAGAAGCAGGTTTTTTATAGCACAGAACACATTTAAATGTTACGCCTGAGTTATGTAAAAGAATAGAATTTTTCCAAGAGAACTACTTACTCTCTGTGTACTCCCAACAATGTATTCGTAATAAGATGGACTAACACATTATTTTGGCATGATATATTATATTTCCATCACTTGCTTCATGAAGCTACCTGAACACTTTATTATTAAAACAGATTATGTTTCAAAATCAAATGTTTACTGTAAAACTTAGAAATTATCAAAACAAACGTTGACAATTGTTGACCTTCAAATTGAACTCCAAAGGTGCATATACTACCTGAAAAGCTTTTTTTGACACAAAACACTTCTCCAGGTTCCCCCAAAAAAACGGTGGTGACCTTTTTCATAGACATTGCTCAAAAACATTTTTTCCATTATCAAAAACCAACACACAAACACACAAGCGACATTCTCTTTAAGGATACAGACTCCTTGAAAACTCAATTAGACTTGCGGGCAAAAAAAACTACTACTCTAACTGTCGTGACTGTGAACACTCACACACACACACACACACAAACACACACACACACACACACACACACACACGCACACACACACAGCCTAATGTGCTAGCACGGTGACCTGCAGCTATGTCCAGTGCTAAATGGACTCTATGGCTTCAGACAAAACAGCTTGTCCAGTGGCATGTACCTATTTACACTGCATATGTGTGACGTGTGAGGCAGTTAAGACACGCACACTATTTTCACTGTATATTAATTGAACAAGATCTGCTTCATTCATTAAAAATGTATAATAATAATCAACGACACGACACCAATGTATATATTTTTTTATTCTCTATCTTTTTTATTTTCATTAAATTTGCGAAAAATAAAAAACAAATGTCTTTGACATAATGGGCTTTGAATGTAGAATTCTAAGACAAGATAATAATTTTAATAGATTTGTATAATTTTGTGACATAACAAAATGTAGAAAAAGGCTCTCTGAACATTCCAAATATATACATATATATTGTAGCTTGAAAGTAACAAAAGGAACAGCTATAATGAAAGTCATCCTTATTTATATGTATTAACTATGGTTTAAATTCATCTTAATTGAACATGTTTAGATTTCCATGGGGTCTTCAGTGGAAAGGGGCGCAGATGCGCACATTTTTGTATATTTAAACAATGTTTAAACCATGTAATGGCATGTTTGGAAAATAAGAATATGTTCAATTTTGTTAATTTATTTTTTGGAGGATTGGAACATCAGCACAACACAATTTAATCAGATGTGATCAGAAAAGATACACCTTAGAATGATCCATCAGAACGACACATAGACACACTCTACAACACAATATTCTGTTCTAATCTCAGATGAGAACAAAAAGAAATCACATCTTGGTCGTAGCTGCTCCTGGTTCAGTTTAACAAAAGCCAGAATACAGTGTGACGGTGTGTGTGAAAGAACACTCGCCTTTATGTGCTGTTCCTTACTCTACTTGAGTCTTCTTTGGGTCACTAGTTATTAACCTCCCCCCCAGAGTCACCTTGACAATCACTCTCCCCTTAAGCAGTACTCAAACGACATACCTTTTTTTGGGGAGAATGCCCCATCTCTATCAGACAGCAGCAACCTGGTGATTTGGCAATCCTAATATTGGATTATCAACCGGACGTAGATTATCCCTTCATTCTGAGATGAACGGCTTAGTTTTGGATTGCATGTGAAGTGCAACCTTAGGGTTATCAAAGCATTCAGGGAATTTAGGGGAAATCATTTTGGCCAAGTTTTCCTTCTAAATGAATCACACACGAACAATCCCAAATACAGAGAAGGAAAAAAGGTTTAATTGAATGTGAGTGTATCCAGACCATATTTAAAGCCTGAATTTATAAACAGACTACATGTTGTTAACACACACGTGGGAACAAACCTTGTGTTGTGTGTACCATGTTCAAAGATACTCATTTGTCGATAATAATGGCCGCCTTTCTGTATTACAGCTGGTTGTTCCTCTCGTCTCATGTTCCAGCTCTTCTCCTGGCACTATTTTAAATATGCATCAGGTTTGTTTTCACTCTTCAGTCTTTAGTAGATCAATAAAGGCTAATTGCTGTGGAGTATTGGAGAATCAAGACTCATCTTTTCTCTGGAGGATCTAATTAAACTGTCTAGCTCAGTAAGCGTCTGCAGAAATACTTGCAAACATGCGCTCTTCATCGACAATCTTATTATTGACATTAGAAGTTTAGTAAAATCAGTCACAAATGATTAGCTTTATCTTCTTGTGGTGGATAGTGACCTGAGATTACCTGCCTGCAATACCAACAAGAATAGGCAATACTTTTACACTCACAGGTATTTACCCCATTTTGTAGATTGTCAATAATAAAAACTATATATATCTGCATTTTTCAGCCTCATTATCTGAAAATGTAGATTTAGCACACATTGAGTTGACAGTAACACCTAAGAATGGGAGAAGTGCATATTAACCATTCATAAGCTACTTACTTTTATATGTATTAACAGAAAACAAGTCACTTAACTACTAAAGTACTTACTCACACCTTTTTCATTGTGATTATTAAGAGGAAATATAGAAGTAATTAAATATTAACTTTTTGTGAAAACTATTTTCTCGGTATTTACCCCTTTTTAGTTGCTAGTACCATGAAAAATATACTAGTAATAACAACATTCCAACTACTCCAAAATAAGGATTTGGAATGGTGAATTTGTACGGTAATAAGGATGCTGTTAATACTTAGGTAAGTGTTTTTCCCCCCAGTAGAAAAATAATGTTAACATTTAACACTATTAAGTGACATCATAACTGCCAAATACTTGTGACTTAAGTAGAATATGCTCCCACTTTAGAATAGGGAACATATTCACAATTGCAAATACTTATTTTTTTATTAAGTAATTACAACGTTATTAGTACTAGTCAATTTTTCCTTTTTTCCTTTAAAATAGAAAGTATTGGGGATTAATAAGTTAAACTTTAATTACTTATTTATTTCCTGTTAATAACCAGAAATTAAGGTGTTGTTTAGCGTGAACTAAGTGGTTAATATTATATTACTACACATGTGAACTTATATCTTATTAACAGTTAAGTGTTAGCAAGTTGATTTCTCAAAAAAGTGCGGAGACAATACTATAGTGATTGTCTCAGCTTTGTTGAATCATGTTTTGAAATATATACTTAATATATCTATACCAACATATTATTTTTTCCATTTAGTTTTCTGTTATGCCACTAACACGCACAACCAATGTAATCCACCAATGCTCACCGTGTGGATGCTGATGCCATTTTGACGCTGGAAGACATTTGAGAGGATCCGTAGACAGCCCTTTCCCCAATGGAAAAAAAGGTATATATATATATATATATATATATATATATATTTTGTTTTATGGTTTAGCGTGGTTATCTGGAATGTTCTCTCTGATTTCATCACATTGTCTCTAGTGGTCTCTAAGAGGCGGCAAGTAATAACCAAATCCTACATAAATTGATTTAAATTCGAAGGAATACAATTTTCAATGACTGACTGTAGTTTGGTTTTATTGTCTCAATGATGGAATTATCTTGGACATGCTGTGTAGCAATCAGGTTTTGTAATCTGCTGTTCAGATTGCCTTATTCTTCCTGTTTTCTAAAATAATCCCATGACCATAGACGTTATGTGACTGGTGGTTGAACAGCTGCTGCAGATACCGTACATATCAGGGAAGTGTGAGACAGCCTTAAGACTCTTCAGGGAAGAACACTTATTGTTATTGGTTTTCATAACCACGAAACAAAAATCAATCTATATAGATTGGATGTTTAGTAACCTGATCATGGAAAGAATTAGGATCAATTTAGGACCAAATTTGTTTTGTCGTCTTGGTACGCTTGGTAAGAAATCACATAGATGGTAACAAAATATCTTCTAACAAAATTTTGACGTGTCAACATCTCACGAGTCAGAAGCAAACCAACCAGTAAAAGTTATGCTTGACAACCAAGGGGGGAGGATATAGGTCAGATGTAAGTTATACAAAAATAATCTTCAATGACTTAAAGCGTGGCTGCCAAGCTTCAAGACTGCCCTAGAGTGACATGTTGGGCTGACCAAAATCAAAACCCTCACTGCAATGGCGTCTTAGCCAAAATAACTGATTGAAACAATACCATGAAATTGGGGAGGGAGAAATGTTATGGAGTTTAGGCAGGAATGCAGGAGGTGGAGGGGTGAGGGGTAAAGCCAGATATAAACCAGCAGCAGCTGCTTCCAGCCCATTAAAATGTAATTAAGGAGAATCTCATTACAGAGCAAGACAGAGAACCATGGGGAGACAGTGGAATAAACACTTTTCTGCTACTTTATCACTCATCCCGACAGATGATCATCAGCTGATTTCCAGTAAATACAGTGGAAAAAAAAAACAATCGCCTGGTTGTTCTGTTTGGAAAGTGCTTATTAGGTCTGAACAGATACATAACTGGCAGGGACAACGGACAAGCGTCTGAAATCCAGTTTGGCAGTTAAAAGTGTAAAATCTTTCTCCTCAGTCAATCAGTCTTGATTCAAATGGCAAGTATTTGGTTTTCTGTCTCATCTGTCAAGTAGCTCAGAAAGAAAAGAAGCCTGAAGCAAGTTTGAAAGATCAGGAATTAATGGAGATATTCTCAGTAATCTCATTTAATTTCACTTCAAAGCCATTTATGCTTGTAATGTGGTGGAGCTTTTTCAAGAGATTTCACATAAATGAATGTGCAGCCGTAGTCGAAAAAAAAGGGTTTATAGTCTTTCAAAAATATACAGAATACATTTGAATATATAAACTTTCTTTCTTATTTCATATTAAAACACTGCCTCTGACCCACTAATGTAACTAACCTTACTTCTACACAATTAAGAATGCTTAACAGAAAACTAAATGTATAAATAAATGTTTTTTTTTGTTTTTTTTGTTTTTTTTAATAAGAACGATTGGATTGTGAGTCAAAAAAACCTCACTACCATTTGCCCTGACTTCTTTCTAGTGATGGTCTGATGAAGCTTCATGAAGCATTGTCATGTTGTTTAGAGGTCAGTAGGTGGCGCAATCAGTTTAAAAATGATGTAACATTTCATTAAAACTTGGATTAGAAGATGGTCTGGGCCTGTAAGCGGTACTACTGAAGTGTGAACATATTTGTGACTTGCTCTCTCCCCTGTAACAATAGCGTTATTACATTGTCTTGAAAACAGTCCCTCCAGCGCGCTGTCACAATGTGCATTAAATAAAAACGATACAAAAAGGCTTATTTGTTATTTTTATTTTCACGGCCACAGCCAGTAATGATTGCAATCAAATGTTACTCCCATAAATCAGTTCCGTGGACAAACATTTGTTGACTTCTTTAGAACAACATTTCTACAGATTGCAGCTTACATTATGACAAATTATTTAAAAAGTAATCAATCATCACAAGAAAATACAAGTTTAATATAAAAATTAAAAAAATGAAACAAGAATTTTCTCAAGCTATGTAAATAATTCAATTCCCGCGTCAATGGTGCATGTAAAATGCATGTATCATCTTACAGAGCCCATAACACATCCCTGTACCATCCCTGGTGACTCACTGTTGTCAAGCATGTGACAAAAGTGTTAAAATATCCTGCTTTGTATGAATATAAATTCAGAATATATTGGTACTGCCTTAAATCGGCTCAAAAGGGTTTTATTTCGGGTGTCGGTTTTTACAATCAAAGGCTGTGTGCAGTGCAGTGTTTAAATATATGCATTAAACTTAATAAGGATACACATTTTTGTCTAAGAAAGAATAATTATCAGTTAAAAATACCATAGTAAAACCAACATCTGAGAGAATCACGGGCAGTTTAGGTTCCCCTGGTACTAATGTGTAAACACAACACTAGTTAGGACGGGGTTAGTTTTGCATTAAGTAAAATATAAACTTATTATTCTAAAGTACTCAGACAGCCTGTGTATCCAAGCAGGAGGTAAAGATGCTTAAGGCAGATTCTTAAGTAATCTTTGTGAGCATGTGCGTGCGTGCGCGTGTATTTATGTGTGGCTTTACACTAATATCTAGGGCAGAGCAGTCTTGGGGATATTAGTACTTTTTTAAATTTTTCAGAAGGGAGGAGAAGCTCATTTTCAATTAGTTAGCAAACATTAAATGCAAATGATGATGAGACTATACATGTTTACCTAAAACTCATTTTGCTAAATGAATCATTCATTAACTGTCTTATAACTTTGTGTACACTATGTACACTATAAAATATGATAGCATTTTTTTTCTGCACCAGGAATAGAAAATCTCCAACACGGCACCAGAGTGGATCATCACTCAGCTGTGTGACCTTTACCATCAATGATCTTTATGTGAACTAGCAGTAATAAAGAGTCTGGTGTCCTCGTTCTCTAAGTGAAATATTAGGAATGCTTATTTCAACTGGAAGAAGTTTTGGGGTCAAGACTTACGACTGCAAGGTGAGATCTCTATTCTCTATTTATGACCGGAGGTAAGTGGCTAAGGTTTGTTTCTTCAAACCCAGAAATATTAATCTTATGTGTGTGTGGTATGTTGTGGGAATTTCATTTTCTCATAAATGTACATTAAATTGATTATTAGAATTGTTTTTTACTTTTTTAAGTCCAGCAAAAAATATGGTTAACTTATACCTCTATGCTTATATTAGAAGCCATGCAAGAATAATCTTTTTTAGAGCAGAAAAACACACCACAACACATTACGCTTTATTTCTGCAATGCAGTTCTGTGTTGTAAACAAATAGATAAGTAATTGTCTCAGTCACTTCAATAAAACACAAAATGCTCTTTTTATTAAATGCTGTAAAACTCCAGTTTGTATACAGAATATATGTTCACCCTTTTGAATCTACTATTAATATTTTTAATTTCTTAAAATGTACTTATTATTTAAAATTGTATAACGTCTGTTTGCATTGTGTTCTGTGATGCTTTATAAACATGAGTCATTAATCATTAATCATACCCAGGATACTCAACACTATGCTTTGATATTTCTGTCCATTTCTGGACAAAACTGCTCAGATAGCCTTTTACGCACAAGATGTGTTTTAGTGCTTGACCTCTATGTGGATCAGGCATTAAATTAATACAGAGAAATGGTGGAAACTGCCAGATCGGATTGCATCAGAAAACTGGTAGCAGTAAGAAAAACCCCAAAGTGTTGTGTAATACACAGATGATGTGTAAAAAATGAGCAGAAAGAGGTAACATCAGGCATTGACAAATTGTTGTCAAAAAGCCAACAAAGGTAGAATAAAGAGTAGGCACTGACTCTGATGATAGTTCAGTTCTTCGTCAAATAATAATTATCTGTAGGTCAAGAGAAAATGCCAGATGGATATAGGTATTGATTATCTCATCTACAGCGAAGGATGCTGCTGGTGAGAAAAAGCAGCTCAAAGAGCATATGAAACGTTGATTAAAAAAGTGTGTGATCACAGCTGATGTTCTGATGCTGCCTGGAATTTATACACACCAATACATCGTAAAGATAAAGTAAAAAGGAAATCAAAAGAGTAAAAGCGGAAATATGTATTAAAATGTATTGTAGAAAAGTACATAACTATTTTTTGTTTAACAGCAATTTTGAATTAATAAAACCATACAATTATTATTTTGAAATAATACAATATTTTCCCTCAATTCTGTTTCAACCATTACTTTTCTTTTGCTCATGTATGTATACGGGCGACAATTTTGAAAGAATAATGTGCCTACAATCTGAGCAAAATAAATAATTAGAAAAATATTTTAAGAACACAAAAAATCCTTCTTTCTAATAAAATGTGAAAGCTTGAAAACCAAGAGAAAAGTAATCTGCTAATATAATTAGAAAATAACTTAGGAATTGTCTTGGTTCAAGCTGAAATATTAGTAATTTCACATCCTGGGAATTGACTATACATTATTTTAACACTGGATAACAGACAACCAAGGGATGAAAGCATCATTTGAATATCTTTCTTATTTTTTATTTCATAATGTATGTCAAATTAATATATACAAACCCACTTTTCTTTATTTTAAATCATTTATTTCCTTCTAAAGATGTTTGTCTCCCCCTGTTAGAATCCAATTGTCACCCCGCTGACCTTCTTGTTTTGGTCCACTGCTGTGGCTCACAGAGATGTGGATTTTGTCCTTCTGAGTGTAGGGCTATACTTAAGGAAGGGAATCAAAAAAAGATTTTCTCAAATAAAATGCTGAGACCACATATGAGCTAATAGTTTTCCAATCTTTCTCACTCTGACGGTTAGCAAGCTGGCACAGACTTTGTAGATATACACACACTCTCACACCAACACACACACTCATATGGCTTCATTGTAAACATGGTCTCCACTTCAGTGAACATGATAGCTGTTACTAATATCTCTATTTCAGTTCCAATCTTCACAGATCAGTATCACTATCTCGAAATTCCCTTTCACACACGCTGACATCCATACCGCAACAGCAAATACTCAAATACCACAAAATGACAATGTTCCTCCATACAGACCACAAAAAGTGTACATATAGTCAATCATATATTTTAATATTTATTTTTAAGTTGTTTAAATTTTATGAAAATTACTTTATCATCCTTCATGCGTGAACATCTGGTGTTTCCGACCAGAATATTTCTGTTTTGTGAGTTGGAGCGTCTCACGATTATGTGCTCGTAAAAATGATTGTAGACTCATATCGTTTTAGGTAATACAACAAATAGATTTTTACACTTTACTGACCCTTTTGTCCTTGTGTTTATTGCCAGTGCTGTAAACACAACATAGGAGTTTTATTGTGGTTGCAGTACAGAAAAAAACATAACAGGATAACACAAAAAATGAGCAATAGAAAATAAAACCAAGCACCAATGCAGCCAGCCCATCAGATAGAACCAGAATTTACTGTTACAATACTTTCACTAAATTGGATTATGATGTTAGCATAAAGTGTTGTTTTTCTATTTAATTAAAATTTGAAATGCTACATTTCGGTGATTACATGTAACTGGTGTTGACAAAGGTTTTGAAAGGAATCTTCACCCACCTTTATGTCAAATTACTGCTGAACAATTAAAATGAAAAAAGAAATGTTACACAACATTATACAATAATTTATGCAATTTAATCATAAAAAATACTTAATTACATATTTGTAACAAATGCGTTGTGCTGTCATTCGCCATTGCAGATTTTTTCTAAAAAGAAAACAAAAATGAGAAAACTTCACTGACTATTACTGAAATATATAGTTACTGCAATATTACAGCTTGAGTGGTGTGTATCTTGGGTTCTGTGTGAGAGATGACAACAACATATTGTGAAAGACATTAAATTCATGAAGCAGGCTAGGAACGGACCAATGTGACCAGAACAGCAATAAATCAAGTTCCCATCCCCATTGCAGAGATAAATTATGTACATCCCAGTCATTTTAAAGGATGTTAATTTCCAAATGGTTTGATCTGGACAATGGTCATTGTATCTCACAGCATTACCATCGAGGCCTTCCCAGTAAAACATGGTGGCAGCAAATTTCCCAAAATTAAGGGAACTGTTTTGACTGATTCCACATGTACGGACCACTCTGACTACATGGAACTCAATGCAGCCTCATTTACATTGAAGGTCTTTAGGCTAAGGAGCAGTAATAGACAGTGACGGTATATATTACTGTTCTGCTACTTTTCATTATGCAGCTAATGATTCACTGTCAAGTTCGATTGTAAATGAACAGAGACAAAGCACAGAGAGGAGAGCGTGGGAGGCCAAAGACGAAGATAGATAGCGGATTCACAACAGAAAAAAATCAGCCAAAAGATTTTTAGCCTTTTGTTTTCAGGAGTTGTTAAAAAGGACTAGTAGTATGAAGTATTAATGCAATAACTAATAGTGTGAGCAAAATAGAAGATTCAGAATACACATTTTGTCTTCTGGTAAGCCAAGTACTGTATATTTCTCTTGATAGAGACAAAGTTGTCCCAAGAGACAGTTTGGACATCGATGTTGGGACTTCCAGAGCACTGCCAACAGATTGGCACAGCGCTTGACTCCCACTAATCGTGTTGGTCGGACAGAATCAGCAGTCGCGTTTGAAGCGACCTTGATGACGATCAGCTCCATTAAGTCTGAGACCAAAGTCAGAGAACAATGGAATACCCACTAGAGATTGGGGGTTAGGTTCTGCCCCGAGTTGTACAAGTCACACACAAAGATTAGATCTACGACGTGGTACCTCCCTACTGACCTGGAAAACCAAGTGTCTGGAGAGGAGGAAAATATTTGCCTAAGCTGCTGACTCTGCCACTTGGGTTAGTATAAACAATGACAGTTAAAGATTAAACATCATGGCGGTAGGTTTTATCCATCCCTGTGGTCTTTAAAAAGGAGTTTATAACTGAGTCTAATTTAAATGCCAATAGAGAGTTTCTCACAATAAACCCACACACATCCATCCATACATCTGGCCCAACATAATTCACTGGCCAATTATATTGTCAATAATGAGACCATGTGACCTCAACCAGCCATGGATTTAAACAGAGACACACATATACATGCAACATCCTTCAATCGTCCTTCACTAGAATACTTTCGCACAAGCGTTTTAACACACCACTTGTGCACTGGTCCGCTCAGGCACCCTGTGAAGAAAATCTCGTATGACTGCCTTTCACTGCTTATATGTACCGCCTCTCCCACGCAAGGTTGCAGAGGTGGTTGAAGGTTCAGCTGTATCACATCATTACACTCTACCTTTCTCCTTACCATGAGACCTCCTACATGAACAAAACTGCTTACTTTTGTCATTTTTTCACTTTTGAGTTCTCACTGGCTATTGACCTGAGTTTAAGACTATTACTATATACTGAACACAGCGATTACTGTTGGCTCAGCAACCCATTAGACTATTGACCAATACATGAGTTCTTACAAAAATATAAATAAAGCAATGGTCTTAAAATGCTGCTAAGTGGAATATGTTGAATTATTTATTTTTTACTTCATTCTGTCATTTGCAAGGCGAAACGTACTAATTTATATGTTTAACAGGATGTACTTTTATTATTGTTTTTCTTTAAGATTTGAAAAAAAAACATTTATTATCACCACCAAGGAGCAGGTTGTTGTCTTTTCCTTTCATGTTGGTTTGCTTGTTTCTAAACATCAGATAAAATGTAACAAAACTGTAAAAAACTCAAACAAGGATTGGTTGATGGGAGAACTTGATTGGAATTTTCTGTAGTTCTGGATTTAGGTTCAAAAGTGTTCACTATGAATGGATTCTCACAGCTTTTGCCAGTTCAATTTAGAACTAGCAAAAATACTGGAGAACTAACTATATTAAATGTCGTGGTTGCTCAAGACATTATGTTCATGTCTCATTAATGGATCCTTTTTTCCTGAATCAGGGAATGAGCTCCTAGGCAGAGGTATGCACTTTCTTACTGCTTTTCTAGCTGAAATTAGGTTTTACACTGTAGGTCTTGAGTGTTATTTTCAAATGTACTTTGATGTTTACACACACCATCATTCAACTTTGAATTAGAAATGGCACTGAAAGGTGTTTCAACAATACATCTGATCATTCATCCATCATTTCTTAAACAAGGAGTGATATCAGCATATTTTCACATCTCTATTTGAATTTGATCTTTTTATATTACATTATAATATACATTAACATGTTGAGTCATTTATTTGGAAATCCATTTCAGAATAGTGTTGAGGTGGTTAATGGTTGGTTCCTTTCTGTATGGAGGTTGTATGTTTCTCATGTGTGCCTTGGTCTCCTCCCACAGAAACAGGTTAAAAGAGAATTGTAAATAGTTCAAAGGCTCGTACGGTTTGCTGCTTGTTCTCTCCATTTGAGAAAACCTTCCTTTAACCAAAAGCATTTTTTCCCAAACATGAACGGCTGCCGCTATGAGGATACCTATAAATGCTGACCTGACAACCGTTTTAATATTGTATGGATCCAGCTTAAGTTCTGAGGAAACAGCAGAACTCTTTGCTTCCCATTCAATTATCTGCTTCTTTGTACTTCTTGCTCCACCCGTGTCCTCTCCTAGCTTGCTCCCTGCTGTTTCCACCCCATGCTCTTATGCTTCATCTTCTTTCATTGTACACTCTCTGCTTGATTATTTAATTTAAAGGCATCATCGCTTATAATTTCTTTCCACCACCTCTTCAGCTCTCCTGGCTCCGGCCCAGTTAAATTACTAGTTGTACCGAGCCACGGTGACAGGGTGCGGAACTTAATTACACTCCGGCTGACAGCTAAAGCGACGTGTCACTATTTCTCTCTCTCAGCTCCCGCATCTGCTTTTTTTTTCCCTCTCTGTGTCTCCGCCGTGGTTTCTGTTTCCTCGCTTTTCTTTCTCTTTGTCTCACTCCCGCTGATTAAGGGCTGCGATCGAGCCAGAAAGGCTGGATGTGTATTATTAGTTGCCGAGGAGATACACACAGCTCCAGGTTGAATGTTCCTTTCCAGTGGAATATTTCCACTATTTTCTAAAAAATGTATCATGTGTCACCTTTTTTTTTTCGGTACACATATCATCCCATGTGTCCAGTCGCAACGGGGGTGTTGGTGTGATACTTCAGACAAGTTGTCTGGTTGTCAAAATATTTCACAGTTGATTCCGCACCATTTGTCCACCAATCCAAGTATATATTCTTAATAGTTTCTTGTTGAATGCATTAATACTATGAATGAACACGTGCAGACTTATTTTATGTACTAATGAAAAATAACAATAAAAGAGTGAAAAAATTAAACTTTGTCTTTTATTTTAGTTTCTTAAAAGTACTCGCTTTTTCTCTCATGATGCTATGCATTCTTTTGATGACCTCCTAAATATCCAACCCTTCTCAGGGTTAGTTCGTTGAATCTTTTGCCTTATTAATGGGGTTGGGACCATTATTTGTGTTGTGCAGAAATCCGGTTGATACAGCTCTATTGGACATCCTTATAATTCATGTTATGGAGAGAACGAATCAGCTAAGTAAAGAGAAATTATTGACCATCCTTACTTTAATGAATGAACATAAGTTCAAAAACTTTGAATGAGCCCAGAAGGTGGGTCCAAACATTGCGCCTGTACTGTATTAATATTTTAAAAAACATTTTAAATAATCACAATAATTCCTCTAATAGTCATCAAGGTGTCCGGGGTCCAAGGCTACTTCCAGCTAAAAAGAGGAACAGCACAAAGAAGACGCTCACACTTAAGGAAAGCTCAGAGGCATCATTTTAACTCTTTGTGTTCTTGCAGATTGAGAGGAAAATGAAACATTTTTCCTTAAAACCTTGGGACTTTAAATGTTTAAAATCTACTGATACTTATTTGATTGCTTTTTCCAGTATTTGGGTTATTATCCCAAAGTGTGCGTAAAAAATATTAAATTAATTGTGGTTTGGAAGAAGATTGCTCTCAGGCCGCTCAGTTTTATTACCTCAAAAGGTAGAAGATTTAAATAATATTGCCCAACTGAAGCACATCAATGCTGAACAGAAGAAGAGCTCTGACCAATCCCAACACAGTAGATGCACTCAATAAACTAAAATAATCATACTTTTGGTCCTCTTGAGCCTAGGCAGCTTTGGTACTAATCCTTTATCCTCATTGCTCTTAAGAATAATGAAATGTATTAATTTTGTGGTTAATTTACTGGTAAACTAAATACCAACTCCAGGAGAGGACCCCATATAAGGTACATTGTACCACATGATGATCCACTATAGGTCACTTCAGTTATAAGCATCTTCCTGATGTCATGTAATATTATAACAGCATTGTGAATGCAAACCTCAAAAGGGTGATAAGCTAAATATACTTATTTAGAAATTACATCTTAAATCAATCTTCAACTACTACTATGCTAATATAATTATATAATACAATATAATTCTCAATAAAATGTGATTCAAACAGATAATGTGTGCATGGATGGTATGTTTTATATTAAATATATCAGTAATATTGTGTAACCTTATGATAATGCTGTCAATATGGGTATTGACGCTCTAAATGTCAGTGGTTGACACCTTTGCTCTCAGCGCCTGGGTTCTTAATTAACACCCACAAAACCAATGGATTTTGAGGAAAGATACACAATAAGTACACACTTAGTCAACCTTTAAGTGCCTCATTTGTTTGACATTAATTTGTTCTTTTGTGTTGATATTTGAAAAAGTGAAAGTTTGTCTTCATCCTATTTTATTATATTATTATGACATTATTCTGTGTGAGCGTGTGTGCTCATAATATGCGATCATTAATTAAGGGCCACATACGGGCTTTTTCCCGTGGGCCTCTTGTCCAGATTCATTAATGTCAAGAATACACACATACACTTACAGCACTGACGATGTGTTGAACATAGATTCATAGATTCGAGCTGAGGTTTCTCTCCACTTCAGAGCGAATTATTGTGATCATCAATGATCTTCTGAGTTAATAGCTTTGGAGGATCGTGGACTCCATATGTAAAACTTGAGAGGTATTTAGTGGTGCCAAACAACAAGTGGCAAGTGATGTATTGCAACGTTGTGTTTAAGAATATGCATCTCCTTAAAGTGTAGTTGATATTATGTGCCTAACAGCAACAGGCTGGGATAACACAAATCAAACAAGGACAACCAAAGGAGCAAGTACTTTGACCATTTCAAATATTTATAAATACATTTGCAGTTATGAAAAACGTAAACAATGAAAAAAATACTTAATATAGAGTAAAATGTATTGTGTATGTGTGTGCACATGCGTGCGGGTGTGTCAGTGAGCATGTTAGTGAGGCAGAAACCCCCTGCTGGTGTACAGAGTCAAACTGGTGTCATCCTGTATCAATATTTGACTGCAGAACAAGGGAATGGATGAATCTTTAATACAACCTTGGGGCCCAACAAAGACATGTGGGATGGTGGAGAGTGAGACGGGCAGTGACAGTCAGAGACACCCGGTGGAAATGAGGAGAGAGAGTTAGAGGAGAGCTCAGATCGCCATAGTAACCGGGGAACGCAACTTTTAAATTACTACTGAATGTTACCGTTTCATATGTATATTGAATATATTTTAAATAAGCATAACTTTCATCATATGTTTAAAAATATTGATATATGTAGAAATATATGAATATATATACTATATTAAAAAATATCCTCTTTCTCAGGAGATATCAGTCACAACAGAGAAGTCACAAGAGCGAGACTGTCTGAAGTAAGCTTGTTCAATGTCAGATAGGTTCATCAAAAATGCTCAACTCAAAGTCGGCTGGTCATATGGGGACCGACCATGTGACAATATACCAGTGCTGACCGGGTTTGACTCCTTCAGTCGGAATACACAAGTACGCCAATAATAGTGTGGCCACAGTCGATGCTTGGATCAGTGTATTCAGGTCTGCTTCAAAGCATATTCACATTCCAGCTTGGCTCAAGAGCATTGTCAAAAAATGATGGTGCAGCTGAGAAAAGAAGCCACAAATATTACTTTAGTAACAGAAATACACAACCATATCACACTGTTTCTGCCAATATTGTCTCTGCTCTTGTCCTCCACTGAACATATTAAGATACAAATGCACTTTTTCTTTACTCGTGGGATGAATTTTGTTTATAAGGATAGGATCCTGGAAAGAACAAATGAGTACCACAAATCAGGAGCTGTGACTGTCTATTGAGATCCGTGTTTCCTGATTTTAACATCACAGTAACTTGGATTTTCTTCTCAGTATAAGTAGTTCTCTTTTCATCGCCATCGTAAGCCAAACTAACATGTTTTATCATTTCATTATTGAGGTTATGACACCCAATTTTCAGAAGTCATAATTTATTTCTGTACTTTTTCAACGATGTTCTTTTGGCAAGTAGCAAGAGTGCAGAGCTGCAACTTAAAGTGATTTGACAGAGAGGACAGACAAAGGACACTAGAGGAGAGCTTCCCGGAGCAAAGTGGTTCCTCAGAGTCCAAAGAGCTTAGTATTGACACAGGGGTTGTGAAATTAATGATGTAGTTTGGGAATGTTTTAGACTCAACCAATTGTTATTTGATTAAAAGTGGCCTCATGTATTTTACTGCTAAATATTAATACATCCCTTTAGACCTTGTGTCTTAGTTCATCCAGCAGAAAATCTTGTTCATACTCTACCTTTCAATTTGTTTCATACACATGGGCATCCTATGGGTAAAATAACATTACGCTGCTAAGCAAGGTACTTCAGTCCAATTAAAAATGTTAAAAAAACAACAATTGAAAGACAATTGGTTTTTCTCTCCTATTATAAAAACCGTAGTCTTTTAATCATCTCAAGGTGAACACTTGAAAAACAACTGCAATGTATGACTTTTATTTTTGTGAAAAGTCTACTTCACACAGCATCAGAGAAATATAAAATAAATACTTGTCATCAAAGAAATACCATCTTGTCCAGATTCCCACCACAACCAGCCGATTATCTACATCATGAGAAATAAAACACTCTCTACTGTTTTTTTATTTTGGATTATGATATGTTCAATTTTTATTGTGTTAACTTAATCAAGTGGCCAGTGGGTGTTAATACAGAATAAATGATATAACAGTTTCTAAAGACATGATCTCCACAGATTGTCTTAAATGATGGTGATTTGTTTTAAAGTAAAATGCATAAAGTATCACTGGTATCAGTGATGTATAGATCTATTTTAGATCGCATTCATCACTTTCCTGTTTTAGTGATGGTCTGATGAAGCTTCATGAAGCAGTGTTACTATTTTCAGAGTCCACTAAATGGCGTTTTCAACTGTTTTAATGAAACATCACATTGTTTTTTAAACTGATGGCGCCACCTACTGACATCTAAACAACATGACACTGCTTCATGAAGCTTCATCAGACCATCACTAGTGTTTAGTGGTGTCTTTCTAGCCCTTTACTGTCATGTATTGAACAGTGTTCAGCATAGCATCCTCCTTCCATGACATGTCTTCATTAGAAGTAATCTTGAACAGGAATCTTCTCACAAAGGTCAGGGGGTCATGTTTAGCCATCTCTCTGTTTGAATTGTGACAGCAATATTTCCTCAAGTCTTTTTTAACAGTGTGTATATTTTCCAGGTAATGCGAGCTGGGTTAAGACCATCGTGAGACAGGTGAGTTTTACCCTACTGATGATGTGTTATCGCAATAGTAATCCCTGCAACCTTTTCTAACAGCGTGTATATTTTCCCTAACCCTTTTCTATCAACTCAGAAATGTTAATTTTTGTGCAGGATACTTAACAAAACCACGTCTCTCTCCCACGTGCTGTCTGCTGTCTGATCAGGATTTGATTTATTTATTATGCTGCATCTACACTTTCATAGGTAAACACGCTGAAGGAAATAGTAGTTCGTATCCGTATGGTGTGCTGTTTGGCACGGACATGCGCGCATATAAAGAAGAGAAAAGATCTAACAGCCTATCTTTGTCCGACTGTTACGTTCGCCCACATAAATGTCCGCTTGGCTCCGCTCTGATCACATAATTACTCTGTGTACAGCGCACCCACACAACTCACACATTCACAGAAGGAGAGCGCACACTTGGGGTGTTCACATGTACACGTGCACAATCGCATTGCTCCACACTCTTTTCCAAAGTGGGTATATATTTATACCCAACACCTCAGCCACCTATCTGTCCAACCCTACACCCACACACGCCTGTGCACACATGTCTCTGTGGATTCACACGCGTAGGTATTTCTGCCAGTGCACACACACGCATCAAACACAAAATACAACTCCCACCAGCACACCCACGCACTAAGCCGGATGAGGAGCTGGAGAGAAAAGTGAACAGTGGAACCCACCACCAACGAAAGTCACAACAATGTAACATTTCCTTTTTTCCTTTCATTCTTATCTGATGCATTTTCCATTCTTCAAATATCTTCAAATATGCTACAAATTAGGAGTCTTGGATGTGATTTTTTTTGTATAGAGCATGGATGGTACAATTAATGTCCTCATGGGCAACATAACATATGTGACTGTTTTTAACTTCCAGTGTCGGTTATCAATGCACATAACTTGGAGGGACAATGGACCAAACACAGCTATATAAAAGCAAGAGCGAAGAATTGTCGTCTGTGTCGCAAACTCATCGATCATGATGGGCTGACTATACCTCCTGTATGGATGTCACCGACTTACACAGAGCAATTCTGTTGGTAGAGGTTACAGTGCTGGACAGCCATACCGCTCTTACAAAGATGTGCTGAAGCGTAACATTTGGTCATTGCCTGAGCATTATCCTAATGGAAGATCTCTCCGGGAAATAACAGATTTCTCGCAATCCACAACATTAAGGACTTTAGGCAGTTATTTAAATAAAATTAAATGATGCGTACAAATGACAAAAACATTTCCGGCTCTTTTATTTAACATATCATGAGTTAGAAATGTATTAAACGGCAAATACTAATATGAATATAACATAATCGATGTGTAACATCTCTAGATGAACAAAGGAGAGATGATTCTGTCATATGAGGAGAAAAAAATGCTTGACACATAAATAAATACAATTATTTTAACAATGTCAACTTCAACAATAATTATCTTGTTTAAAGATGAAGATAACATAGAGTAGATAATGAGTAATAATTGCAACTATTACAAATGATGAATTTGAGGGATTGCTGGATATATTGGTATATGCAACTACTGAAACAATTTTGAGGATGATGTGTTGGTTGTCGGTGTTCATATCCATGTATGAGGATCTTACATGTAAGAAAAAATGAACATGTATTTTGTAAACAAATGGAGTGTATCACTATTTAAACTATGTAATTTAAAAAATGAGATTGTAGAAGTGTTCAGAAAAAAATAGATAATAAATAAAGAAGTGGAAAAACAAAGGAGTGTACATGTGTATAGGGGAAAAACATGACAGACTGCATCTGTGATCCCTTGAAATACATCTATAAAATGTTTCTAAAAAAACTTTTCCTGAGAGGTTGAGGCTCAGTACAGGGACCCAAATTGTTTATATTAAATATTTGTGATATATGAGAGCTAACTCCTGTAATCTACATATTATGTAACCATATGGGGTAAGGGTAATGTTTTTCGAAAATGTGTTGAGGTAGTTAAATACGTTAATATAAATAACAAAAATACAATGTGCAAAAGGAAATAAAGAAAAAATAGTAATTATAACAGCATAACTAATTGCAACATGTCTATAAATACTGCAATGAACACATCATTTAAAACAAAGACAGAAACAACAACAAAAATATAAATTTACTGATAACATACTTACAACACTTTTCCTTACTTAATTTTCATTTCTTCTTTTAGTCTTGGTTTCTTCGGTAACTATTTAAGTATAAGAAATTAAAGGCCATAAAACAACCATATCATCAATTTTGACTGAGTCATCCTTAGGCCATCAATGAAACTTGCCAGAACGTTGACACTAAATCATTAAAGGCCAATTGAATATAATCTCTTGAGTCTCTTTGATGGCATAATTTATTTCAGAAATAATCTTGACTCATGAATATACTTCATATCATGAAAATAGAAAATTTTGTGCAGAGCGTGAACCAAAATACGATATAAAATCTATAGCATGTTCATATATACGCTGTTTAAGAGACACCGTAATAGATAAAGTTGATATTTTCAACGTAAATAAATGAATATCAAATGAGTTAAGAAGAATATAGCCATAGCCTTTTCAACACAAGTAGGATGATAACAGGTGAAGAAAGAGGAGTTCTAGAAAAAACTAGATGAGGCGTTGAGTGACATTTCCCAGTGATCGAGAGTAGTGATACCAGAAGACTTCTTGTACGTGAAGAAAACAAAGAAAGCAAGAAAATGTTGGGCAGGTATGTTGTCAAGGACAGACATTCTTAGGAAACAATGGCTGTGGTTGTTAAACCAGAAGTTGTTATACATAGAGTGTGGCTCATGACTAGTAACTAGAAAACAGACACACAGTAATACAGTGAGAGGTTCACACAGGCCCTGAATAGTCAGAAGGAATTACTGGTGGTATGATGGGTTTTAGCAGCATAAGCAGAAAGATGAGTAAACAGAAGGAAAGAGAGCAAAGGCAATATAAAATAAAAACAAAGAGCATGAAATAATAACTTTTTGTATAGGGTCCCTTCCAAGTTCATATGTAGCTCCTCTAACTCTCTCAATCCAACCTTTTCTCACAATGATTTTTTCTCAGGTCAAGGAAAAGGACAAGCACAAAGTATTGTGCACAGTCTTCAGCTGTCATATACGAGGTAAATGTCTTAGGAATGTGTTCCTTTTTTCTGTTAAACGGTAAGCAGGTTTTGCAATAATTAACTTGAAAAAAAATGTAATCAAATGACTTAAAGCTATTAGACGCTCATCACATCATGGAGTGAATGATTGAAACAGCGGAGTTTCATCCATTATCCAATCCCAACTTCTATCATGCTGACCGGAGCCGACCAACAAATCAATCACAGAGAAGCATCCATCAGCAGATCCCTCCTCAGATGACATACAAACGAAGCAGACTTCCCGGGACAATCACGCACTCAGCACAAGCATGAAGGGGGACACTAAGGAAAGCGGTGAGTCCTACCTGAGTTCCTCTTGGAGATGTACTTGACGTCATCGCAGGTTCCGGAACTGGCGAGCACCAGAAAGATGATTGAGAACAGAAGACTCTTCATCTCTCCTCTCCCCAAAGGAATCTACAGACACAGTTACAGGGATTTGCTTAATAAACATATTCGTAAGAAAAAAATATATGTTTTAATTAAAACAAAATAACAATCCTGAGATGCATACTTGTACTTAAAAACTTGGAAACTAATTCATGCAGAAATCATTGGACATTGGCCAGTAAGCCTGTTTTTATACAAGCAAGTAGTTTGTCTCTTCTAGAAGGCTTTTAACCATTTTCTAAGCTTGGTGATCCTGATTAGAGTTTGGGCCTCATGGCAAGGTCTACAGAGATGGCCAATCAGTTCTTCTTGGTCTGATCTGAGATTTCTTCTGGCAATATGGTGTCCTGTGGAGTAAAAAGTAAGTCTGTTCATGTTTTTTTTTCTCTTGGTGTCCAGGGATGAACCTCTCCTGGCTGTCCCCCATCGCTCCACACCAGTTTTAAATAGACTTCACAGTTAGCATATCACACATATCGAGGTTCTTGTTCAAAAACTCTGAGCTTTTAGCTCGGCTTCTCCTGGGGTTTGGTATCAAAACACATACTCCCTAGAATAAGTAATAGTATGCACCTCATTGCCCTCCCAGCAATACCGAAGGGAAGTCAAAGGTCAGAGGAGGAAACATGAGTGAAAATGGAATCACTTGGCGAAAGTTAATGAAATCCTTTTTGCTACATGTTCCAGAGAAATGCATCCACTCCAGCTAACAACAAGGTTGTTTACTTCAAGGGCATTTTTTCTTTTACCGTCCAGACACTTGGTACTTTTTTTTTTTTTTTGTCGGACTCACCAATCTTCTAATGTATTTCACAATTTTACATTTCTTGGTAAGTAAAAAAAAAAATCATCGAGGGAGTCTCTTAATTTGAGATTGTTGTACACTCCCAATTACTTAAATAATTAGAACAAAATGGTATATATTCTACTCCTTACAAACATAACAATTTTGACCATTAAACTTGAAGCTTATGCTTGTTTCACACATTGAGCTTTTATTCCCTTTTAGAGTCTTAGCAAAACAAACTTTGTTATAAGAAAGAGTCTTTCATGTGATAGTTCTGTCATTTCCCCATAATTAATCCCTGGACTGGGCTTCTAGTTGGCACTGCAATAGACTGTTCAGTGATAGGAAGTGAATTCTTGCAATACACAAAGCAATGGTTTCCCTAGAAGCGAAGCCCAGAAAGTTTGTTCAATGTGAGAAACTTGGTATCTTTACCTGATTGCTTATCCATCCTGAGCAAAGTTCTATAACTCATACTATCAAAGGAACACTGGGTAATTTTTTTCTGTCCCGAATGAAAGATTTTCTATTTTGTGTTTATTAAAATAAAGCAAAAAGAGAATGTCCCCTCTTCTCGTCATGTTTCTTATTGAACAGTGTAGAGGACTCTGTGAAACTTCATCACAGTTGCAGCACAGTCACAGCCTCCTCACTGTCCATCTCGTTTTAAAACACACTTTTATTCTCTGGCTTTTAACACAGCATGAGACTCAGAGCTGCATTTAGTGCTTTTATACTTGTTTTATTTAATGTCGTTTTATATTTGTGTGTTTTAACTGTGCTTTCTTAGCACTTTCATGTCACTGTACAGCGCTTTGTATCGACTGTTGTGCTTTTGTGACGTTTTTAAAGTGCTTTATAAATAAAGTTGAGTTGAGTTAAGTTGAGTTGTTGCCTTTCTGAATGTCTGATCTACACAGTATGGTCCTTTTTTTCTAAATAATTTTACAAAGTGACTCAAAGCTACAACGACAGACAGATTATATCACAATGATTGATGCATGTTTGAGCCCTTTAGTCCAGAACAGTCTTCACTCACCAATGGAAGCAAATCACTTAACTTGACTGATCGACTTTATTAGTCTGTGACCAACATTTTTATATAGGAAGCATTAGGGCTGTAATTATTTATTAAATTAATAAGCAAGGAAAAAGGTTTACAATTTAACACAGGGATAGAGAGAATGAAGGATGTATCTAAAACCGAATAAACGTAAAAGCTCACCATTATGATTCAGGCTTAATCCTGGATTAAAAATTACTTAATGCCAAAAAGTATTGTCAAGGTCAACCAACTTTAACCTGCTGCTAGAAGATAGAAAGAATCAAGACCTTTATGTTATTCTACTCATCATTTGAATCAATGGTCTGAATTTCTTAGAAATGTAATCATTTTCCAGGCTACTTATTTCTGTAAAGGTCTAACCTGGCAACAAATTATACTCTTTCTGTAAACCTTTTTATTTACTCATTGACTTTAATGACCTTGTCCTTCACATCAATTTCATTATTTAGACTCCCTAATTCAAACTAATGTAGAATTGTCCACAACAATTAAAACATTTTCATCATTATTTCATTATTTAATAATCATACACTTTGTATTACTAATTAAACATACGGTAGTCAACCACATTGTAAACTGCATTTTCATCTGTAGTCAAAAATGTTCATCTGATCAGAGAATATGTTGAAAAGGAGAAAAAAGAAATTAATATTATTTTTGCCTCTGATTCATACTTTTTTATTAAACTTTTATTCGTAGTTGAATTCACGTGACTTTATTTATTGATGGTGAATGATTAATAATGCTGTCTCCATCCTCATCCTTTGTGTATTATATCGAATAATGTATGTCATGTATTTTTGTGTTTTGTTACTTATGTTTATTGTAAGTAAGTAAGTAAGTAAGTAATATTTATTTATATAGCGCTTTTCGAGACCAGGGTCACAAAGCGCTTAGACAAACAAAACAATACTCAAAAAAGTACATACTTTAAAGATCGAGATAATACTGAGAACAACACAGGAGTTCGAGAAATTCAAGGAAAAGCCTGAACAAATAGAAACGTCTTAAGGTGTTTCTTAAAGGAGTCTACTGACTCCTTTAAGAAACACCTTAAGACGTATTCATGTTGTTACTTAATGGATCCTTTAACTAATTGTGTTCACTTATATATCAATATGTATACTTCCCTTATGTGTATTTCCAAATACTTGATCTTTAAAGTTGTTCAAACATTTATCTAAGGATAGATAAGGCTGCAGGAATAGATGATTGAAGCAGGCTACAATGGCATGACCAATGACACCAATAACTGCAGGAAATGTTCATTTCTGGTACAATTTATCATCTCTTATTTTACCACATTCACACTCCCACGTCCTCTAATCAAATACAAACAGTGACTATATTTATCTGGTTTCCGTCTTATCTACTGCACTCACACAAACACACACAAGTCAGCACACTGGGCAAGCAAATGACTCCCTTTGCTAAAGACCAGCTGCTTGTTTGATGTTTCCTCCATGGGAATGATCATAGCGATGAATGCCAATGCTTCTTTGCGCACACAAAGTGTTGTACGTTTGTGTGCTTAAATGAAATCAACAAGTAAGTTTAGACAAAGCTTAATAACATATTACGCAAACATCATGAATAATGGAGAAAAAAAAGTTACTAAAGTCGATTAGAGGAGTTTCCAAGACAAACCAGCGCTTGTACAAACACACACCGTTTTCAGACATACACACACAGAAAGTCGCATCATCCTCCGTATCTTTGATTTTCCCCGCTGGGTTGTGTCTCAGTCTGCCTCATACTGATAAAGCTATCTCAACTCCAGAGCACAAGAAATGTGCACTGATGTCAGTTTGTTTACGTCCAGATTTAGACTGAAGTGAGGTTTGTTTATGATAATATGCATGTCGTGAGAGAGGGGCTTTGTTGGCTAGAGTAATGGAGCTATTTAATCGCTGTGTCCCATTTCTGAGAGTAGAAAAAGATATAAAAGTGAGATAACACATAAAACTCTGTAAACTGTCAAGACGAAACAAAGAACATTATTGTCAACATCAGGGTTCATTTATGATAATCTCTGCCTTAAAAATGTAATATATTAAATCTGCCCGAAGGTGTTAGTAGTAGGAATTTCACAATTATGTTCTGATAGTTTGGTCTTTTCTAATCATTTAAAAAGAGTGACATCTGTTGTGAAGTTAACCTGTGTGGACCGATTTAATGGTGATTTTAAGCAACAAAAAACAAACTGTTACAGTAAATCAGAAAACTAGTTACAGACATTACTTGTTTTTATTGAAGGCATTGTTGACTTGTATAAGGGGAGCACAGTGTAACATTTTGACTTTATTTGTTAAACATTTTCTGTAATGCTTGGTTTCATATTAAGCAGCCATGACTTGCTCAGGAGAACTCTCCAGCTAATATTTGATCGGCGCTCTTCCTTGACTCACCGAAGCCTGGTGTGTTTAATTTAATCCATTGGGACGGACACTGCAGTTGCAATCATTTCTATCATGGCTGAAGTACAGAGGGTTCTCTTTGAGGCGTCGAGGAGGGGAAAGCAGGAAAACGACCCAAGAGCCTTTCTCTGTTTCATTAACAAATTAATGGACTGTGGTAGCAGGCAGGAGACCTTTAGCTTTCATGACAGTTCAAACTGTTGCGATTAAACCTTTGCAACAGTGGGGTTATCCAGAAACAAAACACTTCCATACTGCTGCTTTCAAAGAAAATTACCTCACTAACAAAACAAACTGAGAACACTTGAAAATCAATGAGAAGAGTGTGCAGATATAACACAATAGAATGACATAAATGGTCTTCCTGAATCTTTCGAATGACACATTTGTGCATCACTGTTGAGGCAGTGGAGTCTCTAGAGTGTTGGCAGATACCAGACTTAGTGCTCGCCTGCCAGATTGCAGAGGTGACAGAAAGTGCTAGGGACAATGTGCCATCAGAGCTCATGTGCTGATATCAGCGAGGATTCACTGCTGGTATTAACAGAAAGAAGAAATGTAAGGGGGTTGGGGAGTCGCAAGGATGCTTAGGGGAGGGAAGACCCACAAAGAAGGGTAATCATTTTCTCTCTATACCGTGGAATCCCTCAGTCTTAGCCAAAGCCTCTGTGACAGCGATGATGTCTAGTAGATCATGTCTCCGTGACCACTGGGTTTGAATGATGGCGAGTCTCAATAACTGATGAACACTTAAGCAGGCTCTTTTAAAGTCCCTCATGCTCCTCCACACAACTATTCTGGTCCCAAACAGACCAGCGCTAAGCCATTAGGCTGCTTGAGCCACACATTGAAAATTAAAGACAGCCCACAGCCCGATTCTGTCACACTATCTGCCTCTCCCAAACTGCACGAGATGACTCATGTTGTTTTGGTTACAGAGGGCGTCTGTTTTACATTGGAACATAAGCTGCCTTGTCATCGCTCTGGAAATTTGGGTATCCATCTTTTTAATAATCTTCATAGGGAGGTGTTATTAGATCCGGTCTGAACTGATTTACTTTTGCCCACGCTGGCATCAACACTGTTTCTCAAACTGAGCTCTGAATTTATTCATTTTAAGATGTAATAATCTCTGTCTCTGGCATCTTTTAGGTGACAGGTAATAATCATGTTTTATAGTATAGAGGCAAGTTCTTGTTAGAACTGGTCATTCGTTAACGTTCAGTATTCAAGTGTGCAGATGTTTTGTTAGTATGAATTGATATACAAATATATCACTTAAATTCATAATTTATAAGACTAATAATTTGCCTTTTTCTACAACTATAACAGGAATTAACCTTCTCTGTTTTCATTGCCCTTTATTTTTGCTTTCTTCTTTTCAGTTTTCTGCTCTTTATATTTCTAAAAGTGCAAGCAAGTTTCCAATTTTCACCCACTTCTTTCTTTTGTCCTCTTCAAATTTCTTCCTGAAAGTCATGAATCTTATTGAAGAAAATAATTGCATTCTACAAGAGCTTTTGCAGAATATTGATTTCTTATCTACCTTTTCACTATACGGAGCAGCAAGAATGTGTGTTTCGAAAGAAACAACTGTCCAGCATTTAAAATAGTTGTTCAAGCGTACAAATCAACAGCGAAGCCATTTTCTAGTGTATTGATTAAGATTTATTTTCTAACTTTAGAAGCAAAGAAAATGTTCAATCGAATTCAAATACATACAGATTACCCTCAATGTCAATGGATCGTATAGCATTGATCGCAAATATGAACGCAACTTTATCTCAGTTTAGTATGACTAATAATAGCAACAGTAAAAGCAGTTCAACCTTGTTGTCGGATTGAAACCACTCGTGCTTATTAGGTTCTAGTTTTGTCTTCTCCTTCGTTGAGAGATCATAACAACACCAAATACAGGGCCAGCTCGTTTATTACATTGTTTTTTGTTAGTAGTTAGTAGTTTCATTTGAATTATTAACATTGCTCCATCCTTACGTGCACGATTACATAGAAAGATATGTGTCCATGCAAAAGATTGTGAGCAGCCTTGCCCTGGCTTATCATTGCATTGAAGATAAAATATATTTTTTAAACTGTATCATTGCGATGATTACTACAATTGATTTTTTTATAGTCATTTTAATCAGGAGAGACTAGATTTTGGGAAAGATTGCATTTTATTGAGACTTTACAGATTATTTTTGAAAGAACCCAGAAGCCAAGTTTGATGAATGTATAGGAGGTGTCAGTAGTGTGAATAATGTTTTAATACCTCCCCTGGTGAAGTATTGGTGCTGGTGGTAAAGTCTAAATGTCTGTCTTGGTGACTCTATTTAATTCAAACAATTCTATTTAAAGAGCCACTTCATAGCAGAGTTTTATCAATTTACTACAGTCTGCACTTTTAAGAAAAGAGAAAAAAAAATCCCGGCGATTCAGAAGTAGAAAGTATTTGGCTAGAGTAGAAGGAGAAAAATAAAATCATTTTAGCAGGTAAAAATCGAAAGGATAACCAGACTCTATGACAGCTTTTTGCTGTGACCAGATGGGAGGTAAAGGAGAGAAAGGGAAAAAGGAAAGAAATGGGGGCCAGACTAGAGCAGGGGGAGCCAAATTCAGGAAGAGCCATTGAGAGGCACTATCATGGCAACACAATGAGGACCTGGAGGAACTAGAGCCACAAGGTAAGGTAGTGAGTGTAAAGGAATCATGTTGTAAGCCTCTAAGATGAACTAGTTGCAAATTAGACAGTTTTACAACTATGCATTGATGGGTTTGAAAGAGGAGCTGTGCAATAGAAAGTGTGGGGAACAATTTGTGAGAGTGAGAACATGGACAATCTACCAGATTAATCATTCGTGGACTTAATTTCTAAAGTGTCAGATAAGAATTTGAGTACATTTGTAGCATACTCATTGAATAATACAGTTGATAAGTGAAATTCACTTATTTACTTCTATTGTTGAGTAGAGACTCCTTCAGTCTATCAGGTAACAGCTTCTGCTCTCAGGTGGTGAAAGCAAATCCAAAATGAAGGAAATGCAGTTGCTTCATAGGGTAAAAAGAACAAAAGAATCAGTGCATTTATTCTATGGATTTTTGTCAGCTGCTTAACCTTTCCAAGCTGTTAAATGTGTTTTAAGTATGTTAAATAGAGGTAGTTTAGCTACTGGTCCACCACTTGTCTCCAGATAGACTTGAAGGGGATACGGTGCATTCAGCGGGTTGATCTATGGCTCTTTGGCTTTAATACAGCATGACTCATTTGTAAAGGGTTTTAAAAGGTTAATGTGGACATGTTCTTAGGTGCCACTGACTATTTTGGCATATTATCAGCTGGTCACAGGCCAGCTCGGAGTGGAAGAAGAATGAACAACGGTTAGAAGTGATGCTTGACTAATCAGGTGGCTCTCAGTGTTGTCTTTGAGTGAGCACAGAGAATTAAACTCAGACAGTTGGACAGTTGACATTATATCATGTGTGCTTGTGTTTATGGATAAATAGAAGGGAATTAATATGCCCTCCATATCCATCTTTCCTAAAGATATATGTTTGGATGATATATCAAGACAAATGTTTACCCTTATTTTTGTTGTTTCTAGCTATTGGTACATTACTGCTGCATTTAGTTTTTTGAAACAGATTTCTCTTTCACCTGTATGTCTTTCTCTTGCGCCTTCTGTTGTCTTGTGAAAATCTATAGATCAGTATCATTGTATGAGTCACTGTGTCCAAAGGGTGTAAAACATAGCAGCTCATAAACTGGTAATTACAATAAACAGCTATTCTAAACATTTGATTATTGAGATTCAGAAAAACATCTAAACCTTTAAATCAGAGTGTAACATTCTCAAACAATGCTACAATATAAAACATAAACCAATGCGTTTTGCAGTCAAACATCTCTACAGAATTAAAGAAAAGAGGTCTTAATACTTTCCCATTTGTCAGAGCTAAGTAGTAGAGCATTCTGGGAACTTATTTACTGTCCTCTTTTTAGAATAGAATAGAATAGAATAGAAAAGCTTTATTCATCCCCAGAGGGGAAACACACTTTCACAACAGCGCAGTTGAAAAAAATAAAGTGCAAGGAAAAAAGAAATAATAAAAGAGATAATACAAAATAAAAACGATCTTAAGAATATACAGGCAGTGATGAAAAACAACCTGAAATAGCGTTCAATCAATAACAAATTATACTTTTCATGCTAGTGACTATATGTAGTGTCATTAACTATCGGAAATTACTCATCCGCCTCAAGAGGAACGAAACAACAGTATGTTCTGGACTCAGCACCTGGAGGTAACCCACATGGGTACCAAAATGTGCATGTTCACAATTAAGCAAAGCAACTGTTCCCACAATGCTGTTTTCAATGACATGGCACTGTTAGATACTCTGTTTTTTACAGTGAATTCAGCGTCCTTTTCCTTTTTTGGCTGTAACTTCAGGAAGATGCTCGGATGCAGCAGCGTGCTAGAATTGGCTTCAGGGTCAGTCTGCAGAGTCACATAGACTTTTATCTGTTAAGATTTTATTTTTAGTGTTTTAGGCTTAATCAGCTTACTTGCTCAAGCGAAATAAAGAATAAAATAAAATGTCTTCAATATTAAGCTCATTTTTACGTTTTTATTTTCACAATTATAATATCTATGACTGTCATCCGGTAGTGACTGACATGACATTCTTTTTTCCCCAAAAAAATCCAATAATCAGTCTGCCAGAACCACAAAGGTTTTGGTCGGCCCACCTGCAGGTAGTGATGTTCTGATGAAGCTTCATGAACCAGTCTCAATATTTTCAGAGCCAACTAGTCTCTGACAATTTTTTTTTCTTTTTAACAACTCTTCCAATGAAACATTACATCTTTTTTAAACTGAAGGAGCCACCAACTGACCTCTAAACTACATGGCACAACTTTAAGAAGCTTCGTCAGCCAACTACCCGCAGGTAATCTAAATTTGTCTTTCCATTCAATATGAATGACGTAGTTTCTGGGGCCTGTGAATGACAGCTGTACAACTGCACAACAAACAATACAGACGTCATGGAGCAGGGTGGAAGAAATCCTGAAGTTAGCATCAGTCAGCAGAGAAGAGCTGTAGACCTGTGAACTAGAAAACTGAGTCTGTCAAGATGTTATTAAATCTGGTTTCTTGTTGTTTAGAGCCGGGGTCCCAAACCCGTGGGCCACGGTGCTGTACGGTGAGCAGTCACAGTCACCGAAAGGCTTGTAGTCCCTAGAGGCAGACTACAGTGTCGACGGCGATAGCGTTACTGAAGCAAAATATCTAATAGATCTGAGTAGAAAACTCTGTCATTGGTCTGACTCTACCAGCACGGAAGACTGGTCTGCGGAGTGTCATTAGACTTCACCGCAGGTCCAGGGTGCAACAAAAAGTTGAGGGAAACTGGTTTAGCCGCAGATGATGATTCAAATTGAGCCATAATTCAAATGTATATTGTTGCCAAAATGTGGATCAAAATATTTGAAACCATGCCATCACTTGCTCTCAACCCAGAAGCCGAACATGCTATGAAAAGTAACACCATCTTCAAACTGGGAGTACCATCTAGTGGTCTTTCAAAATTAAGATACTGCATCATGATACCTCAGCAGCTGTATCATGAAGCCTCAGCAACTCACTACTACATAGCATCATATTTATCAGAACATTTTGAAGCATTGAATGTTGCCGGACATAGGACTTCATGATTGATTTAAATGAAAATAAGACTCTTGGCTTAGATTCTCAAGCTTTGACGCATGCAACATGCAACATGCTCAGAAATGCCCGTTGGATAAATTGGTTATCCTGGACATTTGGGTCAAACCAGAAAATTGAATCTTCATAATGAATTGTCTTTTGATTGCCATTTAGTTCAAGTTGTTTTCCTTTGATTAATGCATTTTAAATGTACTTTATCATCACCCACTTGCACAGTTCGAAATAATAAAAAGGATTATACCTGCAATATTATGAAATATACTGGGGTACAATGTAACTCTTTCTTTTAGTACTTATTATCATGCAAATGTAGAATCTGTCAGTCTCGCCAAAAAATCCTGATAATATATTGATTAAAGGATGAGTAAATTAAAGAAGTGATGAATAAATGTATGAATCAATGGATGGATGTTATGTAGGACTACAAGAACGGATCAGTAAAAGTAGATCACACACAATGGTGCAGACTCTTTGCCTTCCCGGTGTTCACATTCCTCTCGTGTTTTCAGCTCATCTCCGCTTCCTTCATCCCCATTCATCGTCCAAACAAGAACATGAAACGCAAATTGCTGCTTTGCTCCACTGCTGCTTGCAGACGTGAATGTGTGGACACTGGAGGTCTGTTTGTCCGCATCGTGTCGTGTTGTTTTACTTGAATTACACTAACACGATTCAACATCATCTCCTCTGTGTCAAGTCTTTATCTTATCACTGTGCCCTTAAGCAAAATAGTGTGCCAGTCTGCAAATATTATATTATATTAAATTGTTTCGGAATTGTCTTATTTTCCTTTATTATTCTCATTTAAGGGAGCGTTTATTTATTTTAAGGAGGCAATATCTTAGCTCTAAAATACTCAAAAAGAAAGGTTAATAGAAGGTATAAATAGAAATTCACGTTTGTCTAAGCATCTCATGTTTTATATTCTCCTCAACATGCTTGAGCACATCCAATATAATTGAAATGTGTTCCTTTTTTTAAATATTATATATTTAATTCTTAATATACACATGGATCACTTGGAAAAATAAAAGAATAGTCCTTTCAAGTAAATTTTTTAATGTCCATTCAAACCAAAAAATCTTCATATGACTACTACTAGAGGTATAAAGATTAACCACCTTATATAAAAAAGTAGATTTTCATTTTTAAAAAAAGATTCGTATGATCTGCTTATAGAGAAACATAATTTTTGAATGGAATCGACAGAACATTATCGCAGCCGACATGTTTACAACACACCATCATATTTTAAACCTAAAAAGAATATTTTGGAAGTCTTTTGGAATTAAAAAAAATTGTGTAAACATTGATTGGTTTTGAGTATTCCAAACATTTTTCAAAGTTGATGGGTTGAAAATACGTTAAGTGTTTAATGTTACTATTTGTATAATGTTCTGAGATGATGTTCTGAAACCTCAAATTCTACAAAACGCATCTTACACCAGCCTCTCTCAAGCACCGCCACGTCATAATATTGGATATATTCAAGCCGCTCTGACAAATGCTAGAGGAATTGTGGAGAACGGGAAGCATAGCCTGCTTTGGAGCTCATGCTAAACACCATCTGTGGTTTAACACTGATCAGCTGCATTCAACTCGAAGAAATCTACAAAATGCAGCAGCATGTGCTGGTAGAGGTATGACCGCTCCATCTGCAGTCCCTAATTTGAAAGATGTGGTGCACACTCATCAAGCCCCGTGCAATTATGCATGTCTTCTTTAATATGACTAACTTGATTAAATCTTGCACAATTAGCACAAAAAAGTCCATGAACATCGGCAGCTGTGCTCGGCGCTCAACGGTCAGCTGTTACCCACAGCAGCTCTCGCTTCACTTCAGAGGGCCCTGAAGAAGAAACTTTGAGATTTGGGAGTCGATTTTTTGTTTTAAAGCGGTTTGCTATATTCATTGCTGATAAACGATCAGCAAATCAACAATAAAGTCTTCGAAGGAGACAAATTCACTTTGATTTTGGAAATGGACGTTAAAAAAGCAATATTTCAGATTTTGAAAGTCAACAAATCCAAAATATATACCATCGGGAGTAGTTTCATTCCAGCTTTGTATGCCTGCTTCAGGAAAGAGGGATTCCACCTTTCAAAAAAAACATGCTCACGTTTTCAAGGAAACTAGTGGAAAAGAGTTGAATTGAGTTATGTTTATCAAATGTACTTAACCACATAGAACAGTGTTATTATTGTATCAACTGGATTGGACTCCAAACGCCACCTCTGACCTTAAGTAGTGGTAGTAGTAAAATTTTGAAGGACTGCGCTGAACATATAACAGCAGCTCCACCTCTTTCTCCTCAGAAAGGACCGGGACAAAACTCTACTGGCCCTTCTTTCTCATTGTAATTACAATTAAATGTGTCTTTGAATCAAGATCTGATTTCTCATCATTGTTTAAAGCTTTATGTCAGTCTTTAATCTGACAGAAAAGTATGTCATTTGTATTCAAACCTGTCAATGCAGTCCATTAAGATCAATATCAGTCTGCAGTAGTCCAAGCTGCCCAGTTGTTTGTTCTCTTACATATTTCATAACATCGACTAGCATCATCCAAGTATAATACAGCATGGTGTGGCCTCAGGTGTGCAACTGTGAATTACAGCCTTGGAGTGCTTATATTCCCGGGGCAAAGAAAGAATCAAATTGTCTGACATCATCACCTTAAAATCTCTTATATTATGTATATTCGCGGAAACATAAGAGCAGGCTTAGGGTGGGCTGCAGGTCTACGCAGGTAACCATGGCGACTGCTGAGTTAAATGCATTTCAAGAGAGTTTGATTCGGGCTGATAGCTAAAAAAAAATGCACGGATCGATACGTTACAAGGCTCTGGGGGCAAACTGATTCCTCCGAGATCTTCTTAATCTGTTAACCAGTAGATAACCAAGCACTGCCTATAAATTAAAAGTCAGTCTATTGTTGCTGCTAAAATCCATCAGTTTAGAACTCCTTTTGTGTGCGACCGTTTAAGCGTGCGTGTCCTTAATGTGTGTGTGCATGCCTGATTTGTAAGTGATAACATGTGTGTAATTTAAGATGAATTATGATTTATTGTTAAGCACCAATGCATCTGTCACATGTTGTGTCATTGTTGTGTTGTGTGTCGGACCAATAAGTGGTGCTGCTCTGTGTCATTCCCTGTGATGGATGTTTTGGTCCCACGTGCGCTTCGTAATTTGTCTTTGAAAGAGTCACACAGTCTGCAACTAAACATTGCTGTGCTCTGGGAGTCCAACGCCATGCTCTGATGGAAAAGAAGTGTTAAGGGACGCAAGACAACTTCTTTTTGTCGCACACAGTTGGCTACACGATGCTAACACATCTGCCAACTCACACACACACACACACACACATTCGCACACGCAGCACGGGGTGTGTGTTAATGAATGCAGTACCACCTGTTCAGCAAGTGATCTAATTGCTCTCAGCAGATTCCAATTTCTACACTATTAAACAGTTTAACACAAACAGTGTATCAGTAGGAAGTTTCTGGAATCTGTCTGAACCTTGCAAACAACATTTTTATTCATATTTACGTTTATGTATTATTTATTTCAATCCTTGTGAGAAATGTTGATGAAAACAAGGCTAAATTTTGAAATTGTCATGCAAAAATAGGAGTAGTTTCATCTCAAAATACTCCAAGTAACATCCTACATGACTGCCATTGTTATCATCATGTCTAACAGGCCCTTCCATGCAATGCAGGAGTTGTTTAAGGTTTTTTGAACTGTAGATTAGAAAAAAGTCAAACATTAAATTATCAAAAAAGTCAGAATAGACAAGTATCCTAAAACTTGACAATTTGAGTGTGACTAAGGAAATAATTGTACAATTGTATTGTATATCTTCCAATTTGTAGTGGTTAGCATCACCACTTTAAAAAAAATCAGATCTTCTAGTTTCAGGCAACCTTCCCTCTCTTTTGTAGGACGTGTATAAAGTTGCATTGTATAGTTTTGGTCTGAGCACTTTGGTTTACCCCTATAGTCCAGAAGCATACAGAGGATGATTTTTGCACTACAAATAATCCGTTTTTTTTTAAGTGTGTGTATGAATGGGTGTGTGTCTCTTTGTGAATAGTGGCAGGCTCGCCATTTTTTTTGGTGTGCGCTTGTGATGGTCTGATGAAACTTCACAAAGCAGTGTCATTATTTTCATCTCCACTAGATGGTAAACAACTGAAAACATCACATAACATTTTTAAACTGATGGTGCCACCTACTGACCTGAAAACAACATGATACTGCTTCATGAAGCTTCATCAGCCCATCACTAGTGTCCGCCTCTACCTCTGAGCTGGGATTCGTTCGAGTCATCTCTCCATTTCCACCAGGGGTCTTGTAATTGGAATGTAATTAATATATTATATCAATTTGGACATGCATTCCTTTGTTCGTTTCTGACTTCTCAAAATGTAAAAATGTAAAATAAAGATTAACAATAAAAAAAATTGAACATGACAATAATTACAATGGTAGTACAATTGGTTGTACAAATCCTTCCTCTCCAAGATGCAGTAAGTCCCTGATCATGAAATTGTAGTTAATACTTTATAAAGTTCTCCCCTGTCCGAAATCTTGGCAAACGAAAGGTTATGCGAGAAAAGCCCATTGTGACGTAGTAACAGGTTTCACTCCTCTCCCAGCGAGCTGTAATCTCGCCCCCTATTAATGTAGATTTATTAAATGTTAATATTGCAAAGAGAAACATACTGATGCGTACAATAGAGGTCCAAGATCAAATCAAGACACACTTAAATTAACCCATTAGCTGCCCTTTAAGACCACACAATTATTCGTGATCCATTATGAGCGAGAATTAATTTTCAGAATGAATAGTTTAATTCACTACACACTTATGCAAATCACTAAAGGTATGTCTCTGTAGTTTTCTTTTTTTGACTAGATAGACACATAAACCCCTTTTTTAAAATGAAAAAAAAAACTATTAGATTGAAAATTAAATAAAATAAAAACAGACGCTTTGATTATTAGGGAGTACAGTCTGATTATATGACTTAATCTTCCAACAAAAAGGGAAAAATACACTTAAAGGATTATTTAGCTTCAGTTCTCAAAATAGACGCAGATAATCCAACCTAATTTGTTTTCTTTGTGGTTTAATTTTCAGGTCATTTACTTGTGTTTAACTTCCTCTCTAACTGTGTTTGCTCTGTTGCGTTGACGCTAGATCAGCTGTGAGGCTGTTACTGTAAGCTGTGAGCGTGTTAATCGCAGTGGGAAGTACAAACAGCCAGACTCAGCTCACACCAAGACAATCTGTGTCACTCAACTCCTAAAAGAAGCTGAACTGTTCATGCAGTATATTCTACTCATTAGACTAAATCATTGTTTGCTCTTTTGAAAATATGAAACATAGAACGTTCACTGAAAGAAACTGGAAAAAGTCATTAGAACTCACCATCTGATCTGTTTAATTCTTATTCTTCACTGTGAGAAGAATAAAGGGACATATCTTATCTTATTGATTATGCATTAATAATAAGATACAACGAAAAACTGCAAACTCAGTCAAAATTCCTACACATGTTTGTAAAATGAAGGACCTCTTCTTGCTTTAATGTACTACCAAACTACTAATCTACTGCAACAACACCTTTTATTCTTTCACATTGTTTACTTTTGCTGCTGTTAAACAGTTTTGTTTTTTATATTGAGGTCAGGTAAAAATACTGAGAATAGTACAAACAATTAGTGATGGTCTGATGAAGCTTCATAAAGCAGTGTCATGTTGTTTAGAGGTCAGTAGGTGGCGCCATCAGTTTAAAAATGACAAAGAAAAGAAAACAAATGACGAAGGAGAATAGTGCGGAGACCGATATCTGACACTGCTTCATGAAGCTTGTATCAAACAACTGATGCTGTATCATGAGACTTCATTAACCCATCACTACTAGAAACCCAATAATTCCTAAAGTATTTCGCATTGCTTTTCCAAAAATGGTGGATTTGCACCAGACATCCACAATGTCTTCGTCTGAGCTTGAATAGCGTTAAACACTGGAAGCTGGCAGGCCTGACACATTCTCATCTAACATTTATCTGAGGCAACACCTGAGGGAAGCTCAGAGAGAAGAAAGACAACAGTGAAACATGCCACCTCCTTTTAGTTTCTCTCGTTTTGGTAGGAGAATGCCAACTATAGCGTTCTCTGTAGTTTCTCCACACGTCTTTTTTTTTTGGCACTGTGTTTGCTAATTTCCATTACACATTTTTCATTCAGGACAGTTATATGGAAATTAAGAAAAGACAATCAGTGTTTTGCTGGTTTGTTTTTTCCTATAAGTATTTGTTTTGGTGCAGTACGCTATCCTTAATGACAGCAGTCAATCATAGAATCACCCAATTAACTCTAACCTGTCCAAGTCTACATAGGGTCATGAGCAGCTTCGGTGAGTTAATTTAAAATAGTAAATTAGTTACATTATCAATTACTTTTGAATTAACTGGTAACTTATTTGTAAGAGAGATAAAGGAAAATGTACCAAGTGTGCGTGCCAGTGTAAGGTTGGATGCTGTGATTAATACATTCAGACAAAAGGTAAGAACAATACATTTAATAAACAAAAACGAATTAAACCAGATGAATTAGGCATGAGCTGATTCTCACTTGTGTGGCTAATACAGATTGACAATTTTTGAGAGTCTCAAGAGGCAGATACTTGCCCAATTTATTTCCTCCCTAGGAACTCATACGCACAAAGATCACTTTTTCTTTATTTTTCTATTGCTCACTCTCGCCTATTAAATAAAAACAATACAATTCAACAACACTGTATTAGAAACACATTCACCTTTAAAGGAAAATAACAATACAATAAAAATTGGATCCTCAGAGACTGAAGGAAAAAATACCAGATCTCCCTGTGTGACAAGTGGGTAACCTGTAAAATGAGACTTTTTTATTATAAAATAATTTTTTTAATAATTTCAGTTATAAATAAATAACCTGTTCTCACACACAGTTCAGGTTAGGGTTAGGCACTGCTATCATGAGAAAAAAGAGAAAAAAGTACGTTAAATAAATGTTGATATTTTCCGCTGATCTGTGTTAAAATGTAGAGAAAAGAGTCAGTATTTGATGAAGGCAGTCGCAATCTTAAAGGGGCGTACATGAAGTGACTTTATAGCTGATGCTTGTAAACTCCAACTAGTTTTTTTATAAGATGGGTAAAAAGAAGAACTTGATGAAGAAATGATTGGACTAAAATAATGGGCGGGGAGGATGAGTTGTTAGTTGATTTTAACAGACAACCTATAATAAAATGAATCAAATCAATTGAATTTAACGTTTTAATTGTTATTACTGAAGATCAAGATAAAGTGTTTTCTGGAAAGATTTCTATATTGAAATTTGTTTACAGGAAATACGATTGCTTGGACACAAGAAGGGGGCTTTTACTATTTATATTAAAAAAAACATTATTTATAGGTCAAATGTGTTCCTTTGTATATTTATGTTGGTGTAAGTGTCATTAAAAAAGTAATACTTTGGATGACCAGTTGCATGCTCTTGATTGAATAATTAAATGAGGTGACTTCTTACAATTGTAAATCTGAGGAGTCAGTGCCCCCACAAGTCATAAACATTCCAGCACATCATTTTTTTTGTAATTTTAAATTGCCTTCAACATTTCAATGCCTCACTCCAGATTCCGCTCCATCATCAAGTTCAAGGACCTGTTGGCGTTGCATCACCATGTGACAATAATGACATGTCAGCCACGTGAAAACATCAGAAATGTCAATTGCAATGTTAGTATACTTGGTCCTATTAGCTACTTTTCTCTTTCCACTTACTTGCTTGATCAAGTACATTCATTCAAAAATGATATTACTTTAATATTGTGTCGAAGCCTTTACAAACTGTGCTAAAACAGTATCTAATATGTTCAATATACGTTGTTTCACAAGAACAAATACAAGACACAAAACCCTATTTACCTCCTAAAAAAAATCAAACATGAATATATAGAAAATAGTCTTGGGGTTCTGTGTCTGTTTTATTAATAAGAATAACCAAAATAATAGAATTTCCTACTTAAGTAAAAATATTCCAAGTTCAAGAAGTGTCGCAAGATTCCATGGTTTGACATGTACTATTATGTGGTTCTTGTAGAATATCAAACCCTTCATACACATAAGGAATGTCAATGTGACAGTGTTTTTGTTTTTCGCTGTTCAAATCTCCTCTGTTCTCAAATCTTCTCAGTTCCTCTTTTGATGAATGCCCAGTTGGGATATCTACAAGTGTTCAAAGCTTTTTCTGTTTTGCTCTTTTCTTTTGAATAATGCAGGTGACAGGTTTGCTGCAGTGATGTGTGACTGAGTTAGTGCCGCATATTCTTATAGTGATAGTGTTGCTTGTTGTACTGTAACTCTATCTTTGTTGGGGCGTCTCACCCTGATAAAGAGGTCACTTAACAGGTCACGGTACACTGGACAACTCTTAAAGGGCAACTAATATGCTGATATATGTGTCTCTTAAATAAACCTTAAACATTTATTATACTCATCAGTATGTGTCTGTTTGCACCTTAATCTTACTCAGCGAACAAGAGGTTATAAGAGCGTAGTCTATTATGATGTATTGATGGGCTTCTCTCTTCCTCCAGCCAGCTATAATCAAGCCTCGCTTTGTTTATACAATGAGTCCCTTGGAGGTAGAGACTTCCTGGTATGATGTCGCTGTCTGACAAACCTTGATGCTTTACCAATCACAGCAGAGTGTGTGTGGTTAAGGTAAACAAGATTACATTTCCAGAAAAACAAAGGTTTTTAAGCGGGCGGGGCTTAAGCACATTTTATAATGTAAATATTTCAGTTAAAAGCAAGTTTTGTACAAACAGACACATACTGATGAGTATAATAGAGGTCCAAGATCAATTTAAAAGACACCTAAATCAACATATTAGTTGACCTTTAATATTAGCAAATATCTAACTATATATATATATATATAGATGGACAAAGGTTAAGCTGCAAAACTTAAATGCCCAATATAAAAACCTTTTAAGGGTTTAAAAGAATGTTGACTCCTCAGTGAGGCCTGACTTAATGAAAGAGAGCTTAATAGGAAGAGGAAGCGATATGTTAATTATCAGATAAGAAGCTCCAGTAATGGCCACCACCACCAAATCTCTTGCAAGAGCAGGATCGTCCACTGCATATTTGTAATAGAAGCAATGAGCCAGCTAACAACATGACAACAAAATCCCAAATGGCCACGAAAACCACAGAGAAGCTATATCACAGATCCTATTTAAATGCTAATTCTTTAACGATGTTCATTTTCCCGCAGCAGAGTGATGCTATAAAATTCAATAAATAGAGCAGCCTGAACAATGTGATATATAGTACAAATGAAGTAAATATGCATGTTTATTATTTAAAGGGACAATTGAAAGTATTGCATACGTAAAGAAAATGTAATTATGTTCGCTGCTTTAAATGTGTCTCCATCAAGACCGTTGAGATTAACTGTTTTTAAGATTATTTAAATAAAAATCGTTTTTTAGTATTAATGTTAAAATCAATTATGAGCAACACTGTTTTCAGGTCAGTTACCCCACTTTGTATACATTGTGCTTTTCTTGGTTGTAAGTGGTTGGGCATGTCAACAAGAGCCCTCTGTAGCAAATGTCTGTGTTTTTGGTCTGGACACCCGGACCACTCAACAAAACTGCTTAAAGTACATATATAGTAGCGATGGTCTGATGAAGCTTCATGAAGCAGCGTCATTATCTTCAGAGTCCACTAGATGGCGGTCTCTGCACTATTTTCCTTTGTTTTGAAAAAACGTTCTAATAAACCTCAAAACAACATGACACTGCTTCATGAAGCTTCATCAGACCATTACTAATATTTAGATCTACAGCTCTTTGTGTAAAGCTCCGCTAGTTGGACGGATCTGTTATCATCTCTGTTGTGGATGATGATAATTAATCTGCAGATATGTTGGCTCCAACAACCTTCACTTCGAGGTATTTATTTTACTCTTACACACCAACAGCAACACTGCTTCTTCTAGATGTGACAGAAATTTAGCAACAAATGCACACGGCTCAGGACCAGAGGAGAGAAATCTTTTCAGGCTGTTGCTCCTAAGCTTTGGAACAATCTTCCTCTCTCTTTGCGCTTGATGGAGTCTACTGACTCCTTTAAGAAACATCTTAAGACGTTTCTATTTGTTCAGGCTTTTCCTTGAATTTCTCGAACTCCTGTGTTGTTCTCAGTATTATCTTGATCTTTAAAGTATGTACTTTTTTGAGTATTGTTTTGATTGTTTAAGCGCTTTGTGACCCTGGTCACGAAAAACAGTATATAAATAAATATTACTTACTTACTTACTTACTTACTTACAAATGCTTATTCACTGCAGAGTAAAATAATCAACACATCCAACATATCGTAAATTCTTGAATTCCTCTTATCCATCTATATTGCCATACTGCATCTACGAACTAAATAGGCAGACTTCTTTCTCCTGTAAGCTGGTACTTTAATAAAATAGCATTCTTTGTCCAACTTCTTGTCTCTTTGTTTTGTATATACGATATTCTGCCGCAGGTGTTGCTACTATCATACACCAGGATATAGTAGCCATAGACAGAGATGACAACAGTGTGCATTCCAAGGCCTGATAAGATCGAAAGATAGTGTTTTGCAACTCCAGCATACTTTAATCCTGCAGGACATCTAGCCAGGCGTACTCATGCGCACACAACTCACAGTACAGAGGTTAAGCATGGACTGAGGTGAGTCATCTCTTGTGTCATATAGCTTGTCTGACAAAAGTAGCTGAAACAAAAAGAGTGCAAGCCAAGAACCCACACCTTCTCTCCTCTTTTCACCGTTTAGCTCTTCTCCTTCCCCGTCCTGGATGGGGGAATAAGAGGTGACTGAAACAGCAACCCCTTGAGGGCGGAAGAGCTGCATCCAAGATATGTATGCAGACTTCCTTGCACTCATAATTCCACAGGCTCTGAGGGGGTGGAACATATGGCCTATCTCCTCCTCACCGTGATCCAGAAGAGACAGGAGAAGAGGAAGAGGAGGGAGTGGGGGTGCTTTCAGTATGTGTGTATGTCCTGTGTCCTCGGGAAGGCAAGACACTATTTACAGAATAATTCACTAAAAAAATGAACTGCCATAATAGCATGAAAACATGTTTTTTTTTGTTGCTACATTACATTTTTCTGAGGCAATATTGTAGGAAATTACATGGCACAAGTTTGACAAGGATAACTCCTCCATGTCAGTGTTCTCTCTCTCATCATTGGCTTCTGTTTTAAAAATAGGTTTGAAACTACAATATTTTCCCCAAATCCCTCACATTTTTTAAATGTTTTCTTTCCATTAACTTCCAAGAATAATTCCTGGGAAACAGACGATGCAAATACGTTTTTAAAAATATGCGCTGTATTAAACTGCATTCAATTATAAAGATACATTTATCACATTATTAAAATAAATAGATGATACTCTTTATTTTTGTTTGCTACAATTGATCAGTAAGTCCGACAAATATTTTACAAAGAGAAACTGATGACCGTCCAAGGTTGTCTACAAAACCTTGGATCTATGTTTGAAAATATCTCAGCTGTGCTTGTGTTTCATGACGCTGTGGTTCTGGCCCTGTTCAAATAAAAGACTATGGCCGTACAGCATACACAAAAGTTGTTTGTCAGAGAGTCCTTTTATTCACTAAAAAATTGGTTTTAGCTAAAATAGAAACTTTTTTGAAACCACGTTTGGATAGATTTGAAAATGCCGGGTTCATGGCCCCATATGTACTTTCATAAGGTTACAATGAGCTCAAAAACAGGCTTCATTATATTTTATCATTGGAAAGAATTTCTTTAGAGAGGAATAAAACAAGACAAGGTACCAAAAAATAACCAGTATGAAATATATTTGATCAAATGAATGTTTGGGCTGCTTGTACTGCAAGTTGCTTACATTGGCAGTCATTGATTTTCAGAACACAAGGGAAACAAACATGCTGTGCTTTATATTGGGTTTATTAAAAAATGGGCTTCTGGTTGTAGAGCCAGGAATGTTTTTATAATAAAAATTGTAGAGTAATAAATTCAATAGATGATTCTTCAGATCAATGTGTGTTTTATTGGAATGGGAGCCAGTTTGAGTATGTGCAGCACCCAAATAATCCCAACTCTTCAGGCTTTCCATGTAGCACTCTTTAATTAATAATAGAACACTTGTTTCCGGGAGTGAAGAGAGTGAGGGTGTAGGCAGACGCAGTTGGACAGCGTGAAAAATAGTCAGACCAAAAGATTGGAGGTTGTGGGAGAAACAAGGCTTGAAATGTTGACCGAAGTTGAAGCAAAATTCTACTTTTTGAATTTGAATTGCAAGCACTTCCCCTTTTACCCTCAATAAAATATCCACCACATGTATTTTTCATTCTAACAAAGGGCAGTAAAGCGAACACACTGCTTTAACAATTTGAGCTCTTGAATAAGAAACGACAAATGAGAAAAATGGAAAGAGCAGATGGGCAGAAACGTGACACAAATAGGGAAACCTTTAACCAAACCTCTCATTAAACCAAATTAAATGGGATTGGACATTTATATTTCACATTACCCCCTGAGCATGTCAATAAAATATGTGTTTTCATATGTGTGTGCATTTCCTGATATTACTGTGATGCCACTTTTTCTTGTTCGCAGGTTGACGGTTTTCACTCTAAAATGTAAAAACTCTTCAGTTCATTTTTAAGCACATTAACACCACATCAAAGAAAACTACAATATTTTCTGCAGAGCTCCATTCAGAGTGGGATTGTATTCCAATACTATTCCAGTGACCAGGCCCAACGGCTCAATTACTGAGTGGAGGAATGTGATAATCTCCGTATAGAGAAATAGATGTTCTCTTCATAACATGCTTTTGTGGCTGAAATAAGAAAGAGCGGATGAACAATGAAAATATGCTAAATAAGACCTGCCATTGATAATTAGGGATGAACGATTAATTGCTTTTGCAATATAATTGCGATTGAAAATAAAAATGTTTGTTTTTTTTAAATATCAAAATGCTTCATTTTATTTTTGACTCGTCATGTAGTCATGTGACAACATACAGTACAACTTTAATTGAGGTAAGTAGATAAATCTTCTGCATTTATTTTTGTGTGTATGATTAATTTGCCTTTACCACATGACCTCCACCACTACATGTGTATTTATGGAAACCAGGGAGGTCGTTCACCTTGATCCAAAGGCAGCACAAGGAATACTTCAAACACATTTGTTTTTAGGGCATTTGGGTCATCTTGACCCTGATATAACAAGGGTTAAAAATGTTTTTCTGACTTTATCTCAACAATAACAAATAAATACATTTTACTGTCATTTTAATTATACATAGTATCAGAGAAAAATCCTTTAAATGGGAAATTGAAGAAATAATCACACATTAAATCGCAACCCATTTAATCGTTCAGCCCTATTGAAAATCATCCGCATTTTATCTTTCAATTTCAAATTAATTTACATTACATTCCAATTTGCACCACTTATAAGTATAACCAGCATTTTTCATGTTTTCATTCACTTTCTCTAATCTAAGTCACAATTAATGTCATTAATCTGTCACTTCATATAACATTAATCTAAAGCACTTTCCTTTACATTCATTCCTTTACCGCTGCATGAAAATCAGTTTACGCTGCACAATGCTACAGAACATTGTCTGATTTCAATCCGGTGTACAGTAAATCAAGTCAAATCCTTCTTACTAAATATCTTGTCAATTCATTCCACTTCTTAGTGACATCAAACCAATCATATGCTTGTATTTGCTCTACACGCCTTCAATCTGCTTCAATTATGCAATCTCAGCATTCCTTTTGTCAACTTCATTTTACATTAGATCCATCTGACCTTTGTCACGCTTTTCCAAGCCACTCCACTTCAGGACTGATTCACGTCAGTTCCCTTTTTCATCACATCGATGACATCACACGTGGCACCAGTTAGTCAACATCAATTATTATATTAGTGCAATACGTCTGTCCAATCAGCTTCACTTGTCACAACCCACGCATTCATGTCATCAAATGTCATATTTCTCCAACATCTGGCCCCAATTCTCTGTTTAACACAGGTTAAATTAATCTGATTCTGCAAGCAACCTTGTGTCTCGTTTGTTTTAAGGTTGTGTTTACACACATTGGTTTAACACTCAATATTAATGTGAAACAATATATATAAATATTTTCAGTAATGTGTGCGTCACATCTGGCAATTCCCACCAGACCAGTGACTACATCTTTCAGTGCAAATTATATTACTATATAGCAATGAGTTCACACACACGCTAATGTGTGTGCACATGTTGTTGTGTATGTGTGGCACCCCACACAATATGGCACCATTAAGCCACATCAAATGAATATCATGTTAAAGATGGAGCCTTGAAAACTGTGTGCGTGCGTTTGTGAGTGCGTGCGTTGGTTCGTGTCCTATTCAGGAGGATGCTTAGGATAGCATCCATTGTTAGTCTAGCACTGTAAAACACTTTCCTATATCTTCAACCGCATTACCCAGTCCAGATAGTGATGAAGGAGAATATGTAATCAGTTCATTCAATCGAACAAAACTTGAGGTATTCTGGCATGTTAGTCTGTTGCGCTTTGACCTTGGTAGCCAATAATGGATGTCGATTTACAACTTTATTGACACTTCATGGTCCTAGAAAAAATAATTCAGAAGTTTACAATACAGGCCCTCTACTAGTTGGAAAAGTTACCAATGGGCAACTGCCATTCAGTCGAAGCGCTAAAAGATTTAATTGACTCTGATAGCTAGCATTTAAAACAGATGATTTGGTGTTTAAAAGTTCACTGGTTTGAAGTAATGTTCTATGTTGAACAGAAATTGGGGTCTCTCGAAATCAAAAATGAGCAGCCACTGTCTCCACTCTTTTAACAAAGCCACAATAGGCAGGAGCAACCCTTCATCATACTCCCTCTCATCCCTGCCTGGGACAACTTCCAAGAGAAGTTGGGAGCACAGGATTGGAGTTTCAGAGAAAAAGTAGCTCGTCGAAGGCCAAGTCAGCTTCAGCTGTCCATTTGAAAAAAAACAATCTGGATAAAACCTCCAGTGAACTCACTTTAAACATTTGCAAAACTAAGAAACTTGCATCAGCTTGTGACAACTAGCCCCCCATGCATCTGATGCTCATCACAGAACCAGATGATCAAAATATTCATATGCACAATATTCAGATAATCTTTCGGTGTGAAAAATATATAACAAGATACTGTCCAAGGGGTTGTTTTGATCAAGCTTAGTTAAATAAGTAGTATAAATGAGTGCTAAGTTATAAGCAGTGATGCTATTAGAAACTCTAAAGTCCACAGGAAGTCTCAGTCTCAGGGTCTTATCCCTTTCAGCCACGAAGGTGAAAAGAAACCTCAGAGAAGGACAGAGTGGACCGATGAACATAGTTATACCAGACTGGCAACAGTATAGCCAAAGGGCACTGGAACAGTCTGTTAGCATATTGCTTCGTGATCAAGCAGGACCTGCCATTATGTTGGGGTTATGTAAGTGACCAGTCATCAACGTTTTATAATTATGGTTAATGACTGATACTCGCCACAATTAAAACCTTTTTTTCTGGACTTTACAATTACTTTACTATCTGTACAAAATGTGTATTACCTTAAATGTTCCATTAGTGTCTGCTCCAATCACATGATACAGTTAAAAAATAATTGTTGTCATCTTGAGTCTCAATTTGCCATTGACTAACCTCTGACCCCTTTATTTGTAGATATTAAAAGAATGTATACATGATTCACCTTAATGTGTGTTTTTTGCTTGAAAAAAATTGCATTGCATGCAGTAAAATGACACAATTTCTCCTACTTGTACACCAAAGTGTTCCACCAGTGAGATGAAAATATTTTCAGTGGCCCCGAGCTAATTAGAGTTGGACCCCTGGTGTTTCACACAAGCATTAGGGAAGAATAGTCAACATTAGAGGCAAACAAACCAGGGGTCGCAATATTGCAACGATGACACCCCCATATGGAAACACCATATGTCCTCATCAATACAACATTCTAATTCATAATACATACCCACACACAGTCTGCGAAAGTGACACACTAACTGTAATACCAGGAACAGTACAAGCACACACGAGCGTGCAGACACACTGTTCTAGTCTGCGTAATGACCCATTTGGCATTGAGCAGCATCTGTTAAGCAAATGAAGACTTGTAATAAGGATGTAAGTAATTTTCTCCCTGACAGAGTGAGCAAACAGAGGAGGCAGGATGCTGTTTAGTGCTTACCAACAAAAGCTTGCCCTGTCAGCACTGTCTTTTCACGCTACACTTTACTTGCCACACTTAGTCCAGGATCAACTGATGATAAGCGCCAGATTAAATTGGTGTAATGGGAATATTTATCTTTGCAAGGCTGTGGCAGGCAGTGCACTAATAAACAGAAGCAGATAACAGCTGCAACTAGTCACCAACACAAGACAAGTAGAGCTACTGTATGTAGACTATTTCTAAATATCTAACCTCTCAGAAACACTTTTGTGTTATATGTCATTATTGATCTGGCATTTGTCGTCACTATTGATTTGTTGACGACACCACATGAAACAGCTGATGCTTTATCATGATACAGTGTCTATATTTTGAAGGGCCACTAGATGGCACTCTCATTTTCATTTTGATGTCTAGTTAAAAAATAGGGAACTTTATCATGATACCTCATCAGCTTTTTCATGAGGCTTCACCAAACCATCGCTGCTTCTGAGACCACTCAAAAGACTAGTTGTATTATGCTGCCATTATGCTGCAGCGATGGGAGGCTGAGAGAATACATAATTAATCATTAAAATTAACATGAAATCTAAATGACATCGTCAAGGGGTACATTTCCCAATGCAAAAGCATGATTAGCATACAACACAAAGCAAATATCACAAATTAAACATTTTAAACAACATTCTGTACGTGTATAATTGCATGCAAATAATCTACGATTGTATGCATATGGCAGTCATGTGCTCAACTGATGTGTTGAATTGAAACAAATATTTCTACTACTATGACTACTACTACAATCGGATAACGTCACTGGAAAGTGACCTACAAAGGGCAGCCTACACCCACCCTACCAAAGGCGTCTATTTCTGCTTTGACATAAAGGCATCTTCCTCAGCTACAGATGCAGATCATAGTCTATAGAATATTTCAGATATATTCTGTATTTCAGTATTCTTTGGCTGCGCAGTGCAGACAACCCATGTCTCAGCCTCTGCCCTGATATCAGTAATGCATACATGCTTAGTGTGCTTGCTCAAGTAAGCTTCACATGGTTTGGCCTCTTATCAGTGCACAGATAAACACTGGTGAAGAGATTTCACATTGATAAAATCAGGGGGTTTTTCTGAAGGACTTATGCTTATAGTGGGACATCGATCCTAGTTTAAACCACTGAAAAAGCCCCCATGTGATGCAGCCCTTTTGCTGGCCCTAGCTCCTGCGAAACATCAAGAAAGTTGAGAACTCTCTCCATATATTGAGCAAAGCTACTCTTTGGTGTGGAGGCCTTTCTCTCTGTGCATTTATCTGGCTTTTTGTCAGGCACTTTGAAAGTCTCGTTATTGCATTTGGCTGGACTTCAAGGTCTTCCTCTTGCTGCCCAGCGCTTTTCACATTAGCTGGTCAGTCGACCGAGTGACCCGACAGGCCCGGCCGCCATCTTCTGAAGAATTCTAGCCACAGACTTTTTGTCAGCTTCATGACACCGCTTATTGAAGCTGGCGAAGCTTCACAAAGTAGTGGCATTACTCTCAGAGCCTGTAAATGACACTATACTTTTTGGCTTTAGATACCTATTTTAATGAAACCTCAAAGTATTATTAAACTAAGCTTTCCTAATTATGAAAATTAAGACACAGCAACAGTTGTGAATGTCATTTCAGTTTTTAAATCGGAATATTATAATCCACTGTGTCAGGGTGATCCCTATCACTTGCTCAGTAGCTAATTCTTAAGTAAGTATTTCATCGTTGAATACTTTATATTTTTCTCTAACGCAGAGGATTTTGTGGAAGTACTTCTTTCAGCCCTTTTGTGGATGGGACTTGGGGTGGAATCATTTCATTCTATCATGAAAAGCCCACAATGTCCAAAAAGGAATGTTAGATCTACAGGGGATTGATGTAAACGACAATGTCAAGACATTCTTATTTCTGCAGGCTTTTCCCTGATTTTCTGGGACTCCTGTGTTTGTCTTATGTGTCTTGGCCTTTAATAGTATATAGTTTTAACTGTGTGTTATTTTTTATTGTTAAAGTGCTTTGTGAACCTGGTCTAGAAAGGCGCTTTACAAATAACCTTTTCTTACTTACTTACAGTGGATGGTCTTCTAGTTTAGATTTGGGTCTATTTAGTTTGAAAGTAATCTGCTGCTTGAACACTTTCTCCTATTCCTACTATATGTGTTCTGTTAAAAAGGCATCTTCCTGCATGTTCAACATCTAATGCTGCAACCAATATTATTGGCCATTATGGGCAAGAAAGGAGAGGAACTCATGTTACAGTATGTACCCATCTTTTCCTGAACTGAATCTTATAAAGAACCTTTGACAGGCTACTCCAAAGAAGTTCAAATATTTTGTGAATAAAGAGATAAAAAACAACTTCAATAATAATATGTAATACAGTGTATTTGACCTTCACTGCCTAACTGGAGGATCAGGTGATTTGTGAGAGAGCAATTTTGGACCAGAATAAAAAAGCCAGAGTTGTCCTTGGAGGTTAGAATTCAGATAACTTTCCTGATCTTTAATGGGACAAAACAAAGTGTTTTAAATTCAAATTTCCCGGATAAGGTTTTTGGAACATTTTTTTAATCCTGTCCTATGACAGCATTCAGTAAAAGTCTTTATTTCCCACTCCCACTGCTTATAATGAATCAAGCTCACATTGGGGTTTAAAATGTATTCAGGAGAACCTCATTAACATTTCAGTCTGGCTGACCATAAACTTCAGTGAAATGTGTACCATTATTAATACATATCAAATAAGGAAGATTTCTATATTTTAGCCTGATGGCTGATAAAGCTTTGTGAAGAAGTTTCATGTTGTTTAAAGGTCAGTAGTTGCCGCGATCAGTTTGAAAATGATATGATGTTTCATTTGACAGTTGTTCAAAACAACAGCTTTATAGCTTCAAATTTGAGCTAAGTAATCCACCTGGATTTACACCTTTCTCTCCTCTACCACTCTCTACAGAGAATTTCAAATGGATTTTAATTTGGAGAAAGAATTTATAAATTACAAATATGCCCGTATTGCAGAAACTGTCTAAATAAGAAGCACAACACAAACTACAAAAATGAATGATGAATTTTTCTGTCATGTAATCTTGTAGCATATGACCTGAAAACGTAGGACAACACTAAATACATTGACAAGCAAAATAACTGATTGTAATTGTAGTTTTGTGTTTTCCTACTTCACAAGATTTTTAGACTAGATGGGTGTCTAGATTTTGACGTTAGGATTATATCAAGTGTATTTGTGCCAGACAACAAGCTACTTAGGAGTTACCTTGTTCATTCTTCTTTGCACACTGAATCGTAAATGTCTGGCATACTTGGAAAAAAAATATTTTCTCCAAAACGAGAAATTTAGACAATGAAGGTTTGAGGGAAAAAAAAAACTGTCTTGTGTTTAACCCTTGATTTCAAATACATCTGGTAATATTTAGGAGAGGATATAAGGTTTTATTTCAGTTTACTATATTATATTTGCAAAGGTCGGAGGGACATGTTTACATGCATGTACTGATTAACTGTGATTGACAAGCTCCTATAGAAGGAGGAGAGTTGCACATCTCCATACAGCAACATGCTTGACATTTAAGGCTTCATCTGAGGTCAGACATCAGCAGGACAATCATGATACATGTGAAACATGTGAAACATGTGACACCAGAAAGCTGGTGATTAAATGTGGAGGTAGAAGGCAGAACCATGGCTACCATTCCGGGTTAACAAAAGCAAGCACTTGAGGTGAAAGAGCAACAGACTAGAGGAGATAAAAGAGGAGTCTATAGTTGCATGATTTATCACCACCACACATCCCCTTTTCCTCTATTTCTGTTGTTCCCTCGGACTCTTTATCTCTATTTTAGGGAGGTTTAAAAGGATTTTTCTTGTTATCACACTCATTTAACATTTCCATCAGTCTGCCTGCTCTCTCTTGTGTTCTCCTGTTTTACTGCCCAGGTTTCTGCTCCATTCTGTCACTTTCTCTGTTTCAGCAGCGTTCCTCACTCGTAAATCAGCTTCCCTGCATGTTTGCCTGATAACATAAGACACATGAATAATAAATAGATGCTCCTCCACTGCCAGTTACATTTGTCTCACATAGCTAGGACTATCTCTTCAGCTGTGTCAGACACGGTAAAAAAAAGGTTTTGGAACTTGGAGGCACTGGACCAATTCACCCCCAAAACTGTTGGTGCTCAGTCGACCTAGATTAATGAGTTTTTTACAAAGCAAAAGCCAGTGAAATAGAAAAAAAATTCTGTAACATAAACAAATAAAAGAGTCAATGCAATTAAACACTAACAGTGCTATAATGTTCAGAGGGTAATACAACCCTCTTGGTCTTTTTCAAATGCCAACACACACAAACACACACACACACACACACACTTAAAATTAATTTTCGCTGATATTCCCTCTGCAACCCTTTTAAAAGCTTCTCCATTGACACAACAATGTTCCACTGGGAGAGAGGAAATAATGTGCTGGCAAGATTTATTACAAGCAAAGACACACAAACAGCAAAAATAGTTATCAGCAGTAGTTATCAAACACACACACACAAGTAATGCTTGTATAATATATATACAGTATATATATATATATATTTGCATTGCTTGTGTGTTTTTTTTTGTTTTTTTTTACTATCAACACATTAGTCTTAGCATTTATGGGATGTCTGTACACAAAAATGAATACAAAAATATACACTTCTCACTGCGCAGGGACAAGCACACATGCTCACAGAAACAGAAAATTGTTGAAAAGGAGAAGAAATCCATATAAATGCTAAGTAAGCGGTTTCTCTATTTGGTTGTATCATTTCAGGGGCGACATCATAAGAATCGCTTCAGAACTGAATTGGCACAGTTTGAATCATAAATACTATCAGACCTTTCTCTCACTGTTACATAGACATAGACATTTTGAATATATAAACAAAACATGTGTATGTGAAAGTTGAGCTCATGAACTTAAATGGGCCACGCCCATATGCCCCAGTCATATCCTGGAGACAGGGAAAAAAACATAAAAATATGCGATTGTCCATGATTTTGTATAGCTGATTGTTAAATATTAAATTGAATATTATTAAGTATTAAATATTTACGTTAAAAGTTTTTTTTTTAAGTCATCCGTTCTTATTGGTCCATTTTTCATAATTAATAATGTGTTTTCTTTCTGAGGAAAATCCACTTTTGTTGTTATTTAGTTTTTTAAAACACCAATGATTTTACCAGTTTGATACGAACTTGATGTCAATTTTACTGCACTAAAATTGAAGTAAATCATTTGGTTTGAGGTATGTGTACACATCAGGTAGTTGTAAGAGTTTTAGGTGTTTAACTTAAGTTAATTTAAGACCTCAAAGTTAAAGTTGGGTGTTCTAGGGTTCCTGTATATGAAACACTATATTCAATAATTTCCTTCTGAAAACGATGTTAAAGACGAGGGTGGGGACAGCGTGATCAAAGGAGCTGTACAATACTGAAGTGTTACAGACTGACGAGGCTACGAGACATGCTGCAGTTTTTCTACCTTTATTTTAAGCGTTGCCCACATTGCTGTAGGCCACAGCCAACAGACGCACTCTGTTATTGTCTCATTCTGTTCAACAACCAAAACAACTCTCACACTTTTCCCTGTAACCCGGAAACAAACCCCGACTTCCTTCTGTTTTCAACTTTTTATGACACCACATGTTTGACTTACACCAACTGAACATTGTAATTGTAAGCATGTCAATGTAATTTATAATTTACTGTTGATAAATTATTTGTTTTATTCCAGTTGCAAATAGGTAACAATCCTAGACCTGGATCATTAAGAGCTCTAGCCTTATATTTAGTGAATGTACTGGCACTTCTATCCAGGACAACCAGGACTTTGGTTTCTCACCAAAATGATTCACAACCTAGTGTTCATTTGTTGATTCCTGGAACTTGCTCAAGGGAAACATTGACTTTCATTTGCAAAATGATGCTACTTTAAATAACAAAGACTCTGGCGGTCACCTTTGAAAAAGTAGAACAAAATATTTTAGCAATGTTTGTCTAGCTCACTGGCATACAGTGGTGCTGTCATTGTTGCCAGGCGTGGGGTTTACAAGTGATGTGATGAGTAAATATGTCCACCACTATACAACTAAGTTTTCTAGTGAGAAGTGCAGTTCTTCTTGGGAGTCCAAAACATAACCCTTAAAATGTATTTTGCTCCACTGGCCAATGAATCCAGTTTCTCTCCATCCTCCTCTTTCCATTATTCAAGCTGTGGCGGCTGAAGACACAAGCTGAGATAAATGGAAGCAGAGTGGAAGGAGCAGGACTCACAGGTCGAGAACAAGCGCCTATTGTTGCTTATTTTTCTCAGACATACTGTTACATTTTTGTGTTCCCGTTCTGAAGGAGCCAAGGAGGAGTCTTCCCAGAGGGCAAACAAGTTAACCTGTCGTTTTAGAGCCGCCTACGCACTCAGAGCCCCGGGAAACACACAGCAGACCAGCAAGGCAATGTGAATCAAAGTGAGTAATTGAAATTTGGGTTTACACATGAGAGAATTGGTGACATCTTTGTGAAATATCAAGGGGAAAAATTACAGGAAGTCATTTCCATTAGTAATGAAAGAAAATACAGTATAATTTTTCAAATGTCATTCAGTTCACTTTTTAATTAACAATTAATCCAACTTAGTTCAAAGTTTCTCTAGATGCTTGGACAGCTGATATGCCTGATTTTGAGGGTTGCTGAAGTCCTGATACAATTCATGTTTGTAACAGGTTGAGGCTGCTTTGTGCACACCTCTGGTTTAACATTACTTCCAAAATATGTTATTTAAAGACATGCAGACTAGTGATAGTTTGATGAAGCTTCATGAAACAGTGTCAGACTAATTGGCGGTCTTTTAACTTTTTTCTTCATTAAATGTTGTTTTGAACAACTGTTAATGACTAATGAATCATTATTTTTAAACTGATGGCGCCACCTACTGACCTCTAAACAACATGACACTGTTTCATTAAGCTTCATTAGCCCATCACTAATGCACTTAAACTACTTACAGCATTTTTTTTTCAATAAACTTCTCCTCCTGCAAATTGATTTTTTCCATTGAGGAGTTAAACGTTATTTAGAAAAGCAAGAAACCAGAAGGTTTGGTGATGGTTATATCTGTAAAACATTCCTTTCTTGTTATAAAACCAAAACACATCTACTGAAAGAGTCTTCTAAACTCTAACTCTGAACCAGCCAACCTGCTTCTGTAGTGTTTCTTTAGGCAACGGAGTAGAATCAGCAGAGAAACGTGTCGAATCAGTTTTGCAAGACGCTGATCTTTGCCATATTCTGGCTGCTGTTTTCGCTGCACTGTTGCTGCCGCGCACACTATTGCTGAGCTTGATCACAATCCATAGGGACTGACACGTCAGCCGGAGTTAACTCAACTAAGAATAGGCCACAGACACTGGTGGATGTACAGCAGGGTGAGTTGTCCAGGCAGGGGGAAGAGGATGAGAAACTGGGTGGACCGCCATAGGATGAAGACGAGGAATTGAAATGAAAAATAAAGATGAAGAGTCACCATCACCTGTATGTAGAAGTCACAGAGGTGCAAGATGAAACAATGGAGGACTCTGGCCAGGTAACAATGGAGGAGGACGAGGGCGACTTTTGATTTATTCAAAAAGATAGGAGGAGGAGAAAGGACACGAAGACAATGTTAAGGAGGCAATATTTTTTTAATTTCTTCTCGATTTAGGAATCTTTTGAAGCTTTTCTTGTTTTGATTCTTAAAAAGACTTTTAACACCTCCTGCGATTCTTCTCCACAACCCAAGCAAGACATCAAAGAGGGGTCATTAAGTGTTACTAATGTTATTTTGTCAGGGTCACTGATGCCCCCGAAGCAGAAAGCTGGCGGGCAAACATCATCATTTCCATCAGAAATGTCATGTGTAATGACATATATTGTGATAGAATAGAAATTGTTGCATCAGTCACAGTCTCTCAGACATCAGAGCAGCGCTGCTCTAGACTCAAAAAGAAAATAAGTGTGGGAAAGTCAACTGTGGCTTTGAACCATTTGATATTTGTTCTCCTTCTTTATTGTTTCCCCCTCATAGCCGTCTCACTCAGGGATCCATTCCCATGAAAGCATATTGCCTCTTTTGTCAAGTGTCTACGCAGCAGAAAGTGGCGAGCGACCAGAAAACAGGAGGATAGTTAATAGCTGCGGTCGAGGCACGTTGACCGGCTGGATGACTAACACTGCGAGGAAAAGAGGTTGTTGCTGCCAGCGAGGCCAGACGATGCCGCAGCCTTGAACCCGGCCCCGTCCAATGACTAGATTTTATATCCAACGTGTAAATGGTGCGGTCTTATCGCCGTACCCCCACCATTATCAACAGTCTGCTCTCCAAATGAAGACATAGTGTGAATCTTATCAAACATTTCTGATGTCAGGCGCACTGATTTGCACCAACAACCTTCAGCTTGACGAGCTCGGTTCTGCGCCTGCCGACTGTGAGCAAGGCGCTGAATCACTGAATTCTTATCAGCTGTGGGCTCCAATCTGAGCTGACCTCCACACAGAAGTGACCCACAGGCGCCACTATAGAGTCCAAACGCTCACGTCATCACACAGTTCAACCGTGTTGTTCATAACATCGGCTTTTGCAACTTAAACCTCAAAAGCAAAACAGAAGTTCATTTCAGTTCATTCACAATCACACAATGGAAAAACAGTCATTTCAGGTTATTATCAATAGGGCTGTGACTTACAACTGTTGTAATAGTCGACTAGTTACTGAAATGACTTATAAGTTATTGAAATGATTAGACTGATCATATTATTTAAGTCATAATAATACATTGAGCAAAAGGTTGCTTTAATTATGCACATTTTTCAACAAGGATGCTGATAAGCTGCTTTGAAAAAATGTGTTTTATAAAAAGTGAATAATGAAATCGAATTCACAATAGCACTTTAACAGCAAGTCTTCATACCTATGAATTACTATCTATAAATTAAAGTTGAGACGCTTAATAAAATATTACAGGCACAACAATTATGCTGACTTTGTTAAGAGAACTTAACATCAGATCTACGACGTATTTACGTCAAACAATTATTTGACAGAGTCGTCAAGTACGGAGATATAAAAATACAACTGTTAACTGTTGGTGACCGTAAAAATATGTTATCTACGTTACTGCATAAGAAGTTTCTGCACCAGAAAACACAGTTGTAAAAAAAAAAAAACATTGTCTCTGTCTTTGGCAAATTTTACGGTTTAAAAAAACGGATGGCCCCTTTCCTATTCTCAAAGCCACTTACGAAATTTACGTTCGTCAATGGATTAAGGACTGCAAAAAATGTTAGTGAAAAAATACAGTAGGCTTGCTTAGATTTCCTCTGGAAATAATACTTTTCTAAGATATATTTAATTTTATTTATATTTAAAGTTAGCCTTGCTGTGTTTGACACTTATCTGTATGTTATCATTGAAACTTTTTTGAGACGAAAGACAATTATTCCAATAATATTTACTGGACTGACATTTGTCTTCCATCTGAGAAACCACCCACTAGTGTCCTGTTTCGTGAGGACTTTAAAAGTCCCATGAAGTCATCTTTGGCTCTAAAAACACTTGGCAAATGTTTGGATGTCTAATCTGACATTGTGAGGCTGCCCGCAGCAACACTTTCTTATTTACTGTGTTCTTGCTCAAGAAGATGTCAGTAATCACACGCCGAGGATGTGATTAATGCAAATCCACGTCCTGCTGTCCCCTGATGGTGGAGGCCGCTGATTCAATTATACAGAACAATCTAAAGCTCTAAATATAGAGTCGGACACTTAAATAAAACCAAGAATGTGTCTGTACAAGTTTTAGATTTCCCTGTGGTTTAACCACCGTGTACCAACAATTGATGAAGTAGAACATGGACACTGTTAGTCAACTTGTTTGAATAACAAAGCACTGTAATTATATTAAATACATTTCATTGAATGCTCCAGAAAATGCCCATCAAATCATCCCTAGCTCTACAATCAGTTTGATCCTGCTGTCATTTATTTCTAGAAACTCTGAACTCCACCTTCCCCTCGACAATTCTCTCTCTATTGGCACTCACTCATGTGTGTCGTCTCGTACCACCTCCTATTTTTCAAGGATTATTTTCTTATTCATTCTTTCATACAACATCAATCAAAATAAGCAAGTGTTCATTCCTGCTCAACAGGTTTTATGGTGTTCTTTCTAGTCCAGTCACTGACGCGTCTGTAGCAAAAGCTCAATCTATCAAAGGAGCAGAAGGTGACAAAAAGTATTAGTTTCACTACAGAGCAATTACAGAACAAAGAAGAAAACAGCAGTTTTCCCCTGAAGCCCTTTTCACTTCCTCCCTGTATTGTTTTTGCTGCTTTGTCCCTTTCTTTTCCCATGTATCTATTTATATGTGTTCATTTATGAGCCGATTTTTATAATAATCTGATTAAATTATTTAGCACTATAACTCTTTTTTTCAGAGGGATCAACTTTGTTTGTTCACATTGAGCCACTGAATTGTCGGTATAGTTTGCACTTCCCGTGCACAAAAGATACAAAAAAGTAAATTATTCTTATGAATTGGAAAATAAGAAAAATGATGTTACTATTTTTCTGGCATGTTGTCATGACGTTACCTTCTATCTCATTGTACAGACCAACAGCTCCCAAGAATGAGCATTAGATTTCAATTTTTGTTTGTGTTGCCTTTTCTTTGTTTGACAGTTTGGATGCAGTTTCTCACACTTCAAGTGTTATTCTGTTGCCATCTTTCAATGTCATCAAACGCTTCTATGCTTCACTTTCCAGTCACAAAGAACAAGTTACTTAAGTTTATGTTAGAACCAGGTCATATTTTCTAATATTCCAGTGTTTCCCAAACAACTTCACACATCGACGGGATGACACAAACTGCCACCTGGCGGAAGAAAAATAAATAATTTTCCAACAATAATCGTGGTAGCCATTAATTCAGAAATTAATAATAATTTACATTTAGGAAGATACGAACATACTTGCGTTGTTGCATCGTAATGATACAAGTGTCACGGATATTATGGAATGAAGGCTTTCAGCTGTCTACCTTGGTAACAGGAAAAAGAAAAAATATTGGGGGTGACAGACAACAAGTTTCACACATTAAGTGTGTGACACACACATTTCAGCTTTTTCACACTCACCTGTCACATGGAAAATGTGAAATATACATGTACGAGTGACTTTTGTTGTCAGATTTCTTATGTAAAATATATCTATAAACCAAAATCTTTTAGACAAACATTTAATGTATGACCTACATTTTTAGCCAAACAAATCTCCATAAAGCACTAGCAAGTTGGTTTTCTCTTTAACCGGTAAATAATTAATAGAACATTCAAATTATTTGAATATTATATAAAAAGTTAAAACTTTGGTGTCCTCAGCAGAAGGTAAACTTTTATACCAAGCAGTGTCCAGTTAACCAACAGAGGATGTTGGCTCAGCAGCCTTCCATCTCAAAGAAAAGTTGAATTAACATTAATGACACATTTTCTCATGTCAATGACTTCCCCGTAACTTAATGTTTCTTTAATCTTTTTTTTCCCCCTGTTGTAAGTTGTTTTCAGCAGAAGCACTAAAATGAATGATGGTGTTTTTCGAATCTTCCTGATTTCAAATAAAAGTGCAGAACACCCTTCAATCATCTGTTTGTTGTGCACAGTTACCATTTCCTGAAAGTTGTATTTGATAACATAGATCAAAAAGTTCAAAAACATATTTATTCTAATAAATTGTGACTTTTAGGTTTATATCTTATGCTAACATTTGTGTTATTTATGGGTAAAAATGACCCGAAAACAATTTTTTTTGATGGATCCCTTGTGTGATCTCTGGGTCAAGGGGAGATAGCAGAAGTCTAAACACATAAATAATTACAATAAAAACAATAAAACAACAAAGTCTGTTTCGTCATATTTGACTTTTAGCAGATCCATGCATGACAAAGTTACGATGAACCACGATTAAAGCCTGACGGAAACATGCTTTAAACATTATTACATCACCACTTTGTATATCATTTACATAAAGTATTCAAGTTCTGCAAATCTTGTTCCAACTGCTTATGCCTTGCCTGACTGTGTGTTGCTATTTAACCTCCCTCATTCCTCAACACACCTCCCTCCTTGCCATCCCAGTAATGGATGACTGGTCATTGTGAGAGAGCCACAGTTCCAGTCCATCCGCTGGTATGATCTGTGGCACTACTGGACGCTTAAAAGTGAAATGCGTTACTGTGTTAATGTGAATTCTGATGCCGTGGTCTCAGACACACACCATCGCCGTCTCTTTCTCCCACGTTCATGAGTAACACTCAATTTCTGTCAAAGCTACTCTTCTGACGCACACATACAATCTCGGAGTGAGAGAAGAGGACAGAGGGGAGGAGGAAGAGAAGGAGGAGGAGGAGGAGGAGGAGGAGGAGGAGGAGGAGGAGGAGGAGGGAAGACACCTGCTGGGCTGGAAAGCACTCAGACAAACACTGTCAGTGTTTGGAAAGACTTGAACAAATGGCAAAATTATACAGTGGATGCGACAAGTGTCTCCTTTTCACCCAAAGGTGCTTTACCGACGCAGCCGTGGGGCGGAGACACAAGCACTTTTTCTCCAATTTGGATTTTAAGTATATCTCAACTGTAACCAAAATACAGATATGTGAAAATGCCACATTGGTCCATATAATATGAAATTCCTGAATGTTCAATATTGTGACAGGCAACACTCTAAAATTCCATCTGGATCCATGACTAGATTTAAGATCTGTAACTCTCTATATTGTAGCGCACTGTTATAGTATACAGTATACTGAGTTTCAATGTTTTTTATTATGGTGTCTCCATTATGAATGAAATATAATGTGAGCTAAACACTTACATCATTGAAAGTCTTTTAATATCTGATTTTCATTCAATAATAATTTTCCCTTTATAGCTAGGAAGGTCATTAGATGTATAGTTTAGAGCTATGAAAAAATATATTTGTGTGGAGTTGTTTCTCTGACAGCAACGTTTAATACATTAGTAGATATGCTTTAATATGCATCATGGAAGAAAGAAATACGATGGGAAATGTTCCATTCAGGTTTCGTATTAGAGAGCAACTATATCTTGAAAATGTATAATAAATAAACTACTGCAAAAATCACTCAACAACTGAGAGGACCAAGATAGCATGTTAAGCAGCAGGATTATGCCCTACACTCCAGTCAGCGGGGAAAAGCCCTCTTTTAATTGTATTTAACAGATATACAGCCCTTTGGGAGTCATGTCTCCAAGCAGACCAATGTAGATGTGTATGTATCTGAGTGACAAAGCTGCAACTGAATTGAATTTGAGAATTTTTTGATGAATAAAAGATGTAATTAAACATTCTGTCTCACATTAGTTGAAAATATAGGGTATAGGATTCATAGAAAGAATGCCCAGTATAAGATGTTGACATTTGTTGCACTAGCAAGCAATACAAAAACAGTTATTACTGGTGTAAAGTTACTAAAATAAGAAGAGCTTTACTGATCTGTCTTCATCACAATGGGGATATAACTTCAAGTCCAGCCAGTGTATCAGTGATGAAAAGGGCTAATGACAAGATTTGTTTCATCTTGATTTAAACACAAGCTAGCATGATCGCCTCACAGCAAGAAGGTTGCAGGTTCACTTCCTGGTTTAGGGGGAAAGGCGACTGGAAGCCTGTCTGTGTGGAGTTTGTATGTTCTCCCCGTGTTACGTGGGTTCACTCCAGGCACTCTGGTTTCCTCCCAGAGTCCAAAAACATAGAGAGGTTGATTGGGAAATTGAGGAAATTGTCTGTAGGCATGAATGTGTGAAGGGTTGTGAGCTTTGCTACACCGTGAATATTGATAGATAAACTTGTAATATTGACAAAGCAGCAAAATGAAATGGCTCTCTTTAGGCAGTGTCTCTTTAACAAGACTTATCTATTAAAAACAACCCCAGAGGCAACGATTAAGTTATCATGTGCTTGAGAATTAGTAGTATTAACTCTTAATTTTTAACTGAAATGATGTTAATTTAAATGATCTACTGAGGTTAAGTTCAGTGTTCTGTTCTGAATTCCATTTGTGTGGGTATAATTCAGAGTGATAGTTTTATAATATGACTCCAGAGGATATATGAACACATTTATGGCACAAAGTTGAGCACAACTGTATCAAATTGTGTCATGGACAATGGAAAATAATATTCATTTCAATTGTGGGGTGTTTTGTGCCAATTACAGACACAGACATGTTTTTTACATACAAATTTAACTGCTGTTCTCATAAAATAATTGATATAATTAATTCAGACTCACAAACAAACCCTTACCTGTTTTATTGGGGTAAATATCCGTAATCCTGTGTGAAGACGGTGAAAATCTGATGGAAATACTGCTATAATTCCTTTTACTCGGAGCCAGCTTCTTCCCTCAGGAAGATGTCAGTAGATTATAAGAACCTCCGACCGGAGGTTTTCGAAATGTTGGACAATTCCTTTCCTTTTCTTTTGCTCAGTCCCCAATCCTTTGTCAACTTCACCAAATAGTGTTCATGTAGAAAGTTTATTTTGCATTCCTGGATGGTTACAATACATGTATAATCCCGTTCAAAACTTCATTCCTCCGGCTTTATTTCATCCTCCACTTTTTCAACTATCGAAGTGCGAGTTCAGTGGAGCGTGCAATTCGAGGAATGACACCTTCCTGAAATGCGTGTCAATTTGTTATTTTGTGATAAACGAACGGCATCCTTGTCCATAGACGATGAAAACAAAGTGGACTTCTCCTCTTAGAACATCAACGTCCGAGTTGGTCCCCTAGGGATCAATCGAGATCGAAAAGAGTCAATCCAGGGTTCGTTTAAAGACACACGGAGCGCGTTGTCAAACGCTCCTCTTACAGCAAAGATGGCATTATTGTCGTCTATTTTCCTCGAATTCTCTCCCTCTGATTCTCTCGTAGTGGTTCCAGAACCCCAAAGAAGCGAAAGGAAGAAGACGCTCGGCTCTCTGCGCTCCACTCAACGGACTTTGCGCTCGAGATTTACGCGCGGACCTGGACTGGTTTCCCCCTGAAGAGAGTCCCTCTAGACAGTTCACATGAGTTGTCCTCGAGTGTTTTCACCTTCTGTCCCGAGTAGTGCCGAGAGAAGACGAGATCACTGCCATATCTGGCGGAGGCTTTTAACCAAAGTGCCTTAAGAGTCGACAAGAGCAAGCGAGAGTGAGAGAGAGATGGTGAGAAAGAGAGAGAGGGGGGAGAGAGATAGACAGCGAGAGAGACACGGGTATGATACCCACTACAATGATGCAAGTGTTTTTTGTCTTTTTTAAATAAAAATGTTGGCAGCAAGTGACGGAAAGGACGCCTTAAAAAAAATAGAACCGTCAGAAACGCGAGTGTTTGAAAAGGCGCTGTTCTTTCAGCACCACAGACAGGCGCTTTACTGATCTGTCACACACGTACACACACGAGGCAAGGGCGGCGATAGCGAAAGATTACAATCCCGTATCGCAAAGTTTTTCCTCATGTTAGTCACACAACTTTGTGAGATTGTGGAGCTGTAGGATAACTGTCGCTTTGTCGCCCCTCTTTGGTCATAAAGGAAACCAGAGATTACAAATAAAACGGAGGAGGGGGAAATGAGAAATGTTGAAACCAGCAGAGATTTTTCAAAAGTCAGACGCAAAGATGGATGAAATATTTTTGCGGTCATGATAATATGTATTTATATGTGTATATGTTGGTATTACCATGTATTTATGGACTCAATGTCAGTGTCTTTAAGCAATTATGGATTTATATCATAATATCATAAGGTCTCACAATTAGAAGAATACAGGCTCTCAAGTGAAAAGGAAAGGCTTGAGAAGATTAATTGATTAATTATATATATATATATATATATATATATATATATATATATATATATATAATGAAGTCAACTTATAGTCTATAAATTAAGTTGGGGCAACAACATGAACACTTCCACAAAATTAAAAGAGCCACCCTGGCCCTCTGTATAAAATGGTTTAGTCGCAGTTGTATTTAAAAGTTGTCATATCAGACTGAGAGCAGCTGCATCAGAAGTAGCTAGTAATACAAGTAATATCTATAAGGTTGTAACATCACAAGGTCAAGGTCACAGTTTAACTATAATATCTGCAGTACATTTAGAGGAAAAAAAGATAAAACATTCAGAGAGAAGTTGTTCTTCAAAGTGAAAAAATGTTTACCAGCCAAATTAAAACACATTTTTCTCTTAATAAAATAACACTGGGATGAATGATCCGTCAGTGACATGTGGGATCTCAAGAGAGAGAGCGAGAGAAAAAATAATAATTTTTCCTCCGGGGCTGGCGAGAGGGGGTTCATTCACCCTCAGAAATCATTCCTGATCTCTGACGGCTGTGCAGGAGAAATATGCAGAACACAATGTCAGGCAGAGATAAAGTGTCAGGTCTCTGTCTCGTCGTCCTGGCTCTAATCTGCAAAGAGCACACAATGATGTTGAGAGGTCAGTGCTGGACACACACGAGAGACCGACTCGGCTGACACGAAGGTAAAGCATTCTGAAAATCCTGACATGTATATAAATGTATATTCCAGTCTCATTAGAGAGTAGAAGCGGCAGCAGCAAGCATTCATTAGTCCATGAGTCCTGCATTCTCTCCAAATACCTCTTGCTGACAAAATCCATAAATCCTCTGGTGCAAATTCAATGTTTATATGCAGCAACTTGGCCTGTGAAATGAATAAGTATTGACTCATGATGATCTTCCGGATGGTATCGTATCATAAACATACATTTGTTTCCTGTTCCATAATAGGCAAGGAATATATTAAGAGCAATAAATTCAGTGAAGTGAGAATCAAAGTTTCTTGTGTCATTAGCTGCATCATAGAAAAGAAGCAATGATATCTCAGACAGGAGATGTATATGGAGACATGTCATTTTATAACTTCAGATTACATGAGTTATAAAAACATAACTTTAGTTAAAAAATGTGAAAAAGTGTACGTTCATGTTGTCATCCAATGCGTTTTCTGAAGATAATTTTAACGGTAAAGAAAAACAAATCAAAGTTATTCTTTCCAGAGCTTCAAAGACAAACCCATTAAAAATATGTTTTTTAAAAAAGGTGCGGTTTTGGTTTGGTTAAAACATTTTCCAATAACTTTAATGATAATGAATTATGAGTATTACTTTTCTGTGGACATATATTGACATGAATACTGAATCTATGTGCTGTTCCACATCACAAATACAGTAGATGTGTATTTTCTGCAGTTTTGCATTTACACATTTGATATCGGACACTTTGACGTACAAGTCCTCACCTGTTACTATTACTCTATAAAAAACAACTTAAATCTGTAAAAAAACAAGATTTAAACTAAAGAGTGCATTTTTACCCCAAACATGGAAAACAGGAATGACAAATTGAAAAATATATTTACATTTAATGGTAAATCATCCCTGTTCTTAACTATATCTACAGTTAAACACACATTGTGTTGAATGGAAATTGGATGTGTTGTTGAGCACAGTGGGATCTATGAGTGCCAACTTGTTTTAATGGGTGCGAGAACAAGTTGCAGAATATGGGATATCAGCAGGCAATAAGACCGAATTGTGTTTAGAAAATAATGATTTGTAACTAACAAAGATCAATTACTCACCATAAGATAACTCAAGCTATAAAACTGGAAAAAATGGACCAAAAACAGTTTTCTTCAACTAAGAAAAACTCTAAACTTAGGAAAATTATGTCACAACACAACTGTAGCTTGTAATACATGAATTTGTGTCTTCTTGTTTGGACTATTGTAACATTTTATTTTCGTGTCTAAGGAAGAAGAAGCTGTCTCGCCTGCAGTTAATACAAAACTCTGCAGCGAGAACTTGAGCTGCTCTAGTAGAAGAACTCACATTTCTCCAATCCTTAAGACTCTTCACTGGCTGCCAGTTTCTTTCAGGATCAACTTTAAAATTCTGGTTCTTACTTTCAGATCTATTCTTGGTCGGGCTCCTCCGTACATCAGTGATCTGATCCAGCCTTACACCCCAGCTCGGGCTCTGAGGTCTGTGGATCAGAATCTACTGATGGTTCCTTGCAATAGGTTCAGGACCAGAGGAGAGAAATCCTTCCAGGCTGTTGCTCCTAAGCTTTGGAACGATCTTCCTCTCTCTCTGTGCTTGATGGATCTACTGACTCCTTCAAGAAACGGATTAAGACACTTTTATTTGTGCAGATTTTCTGCGACTTCTGTGTTTGTCTCTGTGTTTTCTTTACCTTTCAAGCAAATATTTTATCGGTTTTAGTTTTAATTGTTTAAGCGCTTTGTGACCTAGAAAAGCACTCCTTCCAGGCGGTTGCTTCTAAGCTTTGGAACGATCTTCCGCTTCCTTTGGTTTGCTGGAGTCTACTGACTCTTTCAAGAAACATCTTGACACTTTTTCATTTGTGCATGTCTTGAACTTTTAGAGTTTTTAATTTTCTAGGTATTTTTAAAAGTGTATGCTTTTGATTGTTCAAGGGCCTTGTGACCCTGATCTAGATAGGCGCTTTACTTACATTTACAGATTCCGTGTCGTTGGTCAGGCACTTGTGCCTAGAGTACTAGATGTGATCTAGGATTACCCATCCACCAACATGATTAGTAGTTATTTAAATAATCCCATAACATACTTCATTTAACAAATTTGGTTTAAATGGACAAACAGTACTGCTACCTGCAAAAATCCCTTACACCAATATTAATTATAATAATATAGACAAAAGCAAACCTGAGGCATCATACAGACTGACTCAACATTGAAAGCTGCTAAGTGTTTGGTGAGAAAAGAAAAAATGAAAATATCAAGGATGAAAACACACCATCAGAACTAGACTCTCACTTAAAGACAAATTTAAATCAAAATATTTTGCGAAATGATTCCGCCCAGGCGGTATAACTGTTTCAATTGCAATCATCTTCAATCATAATCATCGTAATTCTTAAAATGCCGACTTTCACTGATTCAAAGCCAGGCCTATTAGGCTTCGTGCAAATTAGACGGATACCAAAATGTATTAGTTAGTGGTTGGAGAGCAATCCAAAAAAGGGCTGTTCAGTATGAGTTGTTATATTTTTTTATTCTAGAGAAAATCAAAGGATTTGGATAAAATGCCTCATAGATGTGTGGTCGCGGACCATTCCAACATAAGACAAAAGTCAGAAACATTCTAACTAAGTATAGATTGTGTGACTTTCATTACTTCACACTGTCGTGTTGACGCGGGTTGGAGACATGGTTATTTAAGTTGAGCCTTTATAAAGATGCATGTGTTTTTTATCTTTATTTCAGTGGAGGAGATGTTTGTAATTTGTCTGTTTATTTAGTTATATTCTGTTGATGACTGAATGGATGACAGCTACATGCTAATTTACTCGGATGATTTGACTCTCATTTCTTTATTTTGATCCTATTTTATATTCACAATTCCTTCATATTTCCTATTTAGTTAATTAATTGTGCATAACAAAACAGATTATCAGTGAGATCTTTACAGATCCGCATTTTTGTCAGCATAGATTTGTATAGTAATAGTCTTCCTGTGAATCAAATCCGTGTTGTGTAAAAAATAGTGAGAGCAGGAAGAAAAAAAAAGAGTTTCGTAGATGAAGTCAGTCTTAGTCAGATTTAATGGGATTATTGTCAAGATTCTCATTTATATAGGCTGCAAATCACTCATCATCTTTTACTCATAGTGGTTATCAAGTCTTACTTATTTCTCCATATTTTCTCTTATCACTGTCAGCACAGTAGGTGAAGTTTATAATTTAAAAAATTTAAAAAGGCATCGACACACAACAGCCCAGACCAAAGCGTCAATGAGAACCGATGAAATCAACCAGAATAAATGTCTTTATTGAGGAAACAAAATCTGAGTGTCATTAAACTGCATCGAAACACCCACACACACACACACACACACACACACACACTGCGCACTGCAGCAACAACTGCACATACACTGAAGCGACACACATAAGCACCACTATTGATCTTATAAAGCGCAACATTATTTAGAAAGAAAATGCATTCATGTAGTTCTTGGAGGAAATAATTAAATAATTTGAAGTTAGTGAAAGACTCGTCTCGGAGTTAGTATAGCTTTCTTAACAATGTCCAGCTTTTCTTCAAAAGTCCTTGAAAATTGCTTTGCAAGTATATCCGTGTTCCGATCAAGCTCTTCAGCCATTGTGTTGAAAAACAAACAGTTAAATTAACTCAAATCAACGTTTTCGCTCCATTTGACGAGTCCCCGTGCTATCCAATCAGAGGACATGAAGGGGTCACATGTGCAACGCGTTCAGCGTCACGGAAGCTGTGAGAAGAGTAGCTGCCAAAAAGCTGACATAGATGTCGCAAACGCGAATCTGATTGGTAAACACATTCCTTCGGCTGCCGTTGATTTCAATGTACGAGAGCCACTTCTGAAACGACTGAAGGCCTCGGGTAGATTTCTTCTGACAACACGTTCAAGCTCAAATATGAATCGATGAAAGCTCTCACATGAACGTACAATCCTGGAAGCAGTGCGCAACTTGCGCAAGAGAAAAGACTATACGGAATAATTTAATACATATTTATGAAAAATAAACAATAAAAAAAACAACAATAGTAATAATAATTAAATGAAAATGTAATTTATTTTCTGATTATGTTTAGGCCAGCAGAGAATACTTAAAGCCAGATACTAAAAAAGCAGATACAAGTTGTAAATGACATACGAGGAAATGAAGCAACATCTTTCTAATTCCATAGAAGTTAAAGAAACACATGGGGGTACACAACCCCTTGAAGTCTGTTCACTGTCCTGGTGCCGAATATATTCTCCTCACTTCAGAAGTGTGTGGAGAGCAAAGGCCATGAAGGGCATCGAGAAAGCGTTGGTTTCCTCTGGCAATGACATACTCCTCTTTTTCTTCTCTAACTGGAGGGTGCAATTACACAGCTCTATGCTGCAGAGGGAATCTACATCTTATCAGCAGATGTTGCTGGAAATGTCCAAGGGAGAGATGAGGAGCGTGGAAGGAAGCCAGCAGGCGGATAGTCAGAGATGTTAAGATGCACCACATGTTGAAGAAAAGACATCATTTACTATAACTCCAGGGAAATGTAGAGATGTAGAGTTGAAGAAGAAACCAAGAAGACTTAGCACATTTCAGAGATTATCATTAGGATAGCAGAAGCCTTGTATATCCTGCAGTGTATGATGCAGGAATATTTAGGTGTAATTACCGCAAGGACGCCAGAGAGAAATGGTTGTATAATTAGGAATAACATTCTTACAATTTAACCCCAGAAATGTCCTTACATCAAGGAGAGGAATCAATCTATTATTAAAATTAATTAAATATAAAAAATAATTTTACTTTGTTGACAGTGTATAGTAATTTTATTATAATATTTAACTTTTAAAAATTAGATCTAAAGGATCTTTAAAGAAAGAATGAAAAAGTGATGGTAAATAAGACACTTTAGTACATTCTTATTGAGCTACACATGTGCAGTAAGACGATGGAGAAGCTGATAGATATGAGAGAAAGAAAGGTTAGGAGGCTGATATGTCCTGAAGGACCAGCTAGACTCTTGTTCCCTCACTGTTGGTTTCCTTATTATTTAAAACCCAACTTTGCTTAGTTTCGGGGATGTTTTGGCTCTTTGGTAATGTAGTATGTATGTGAAATATCAATTAAAACTATACAATATCTAAATCATTAGTGTGTTACTGTCTTTACTGAGTTTGCCAATTTTTGGTCACCAAACTAGCATGTCTGGATGTTGCCCTTAAACCACTTCATAGGTGAGATGAGCAGAAGGACAAGACAAAGGAGAAGAGCGTTGTTGATGAAGAAGTCACAGAAAGAGTTCCAGAAACATTTTTACATGCAAGAACCAATTCAAGGCTAAAAGTAAGACTTTTCCTGATAAAGAAGGCAAATATCAACTTTGTGTGACGGACGAGGATCGTCTAAGTAAAAATCTCTAACTAATTATCTAGCTTTTCATAATGGACTTGCTCCTTAACTTGCACATAAAACAAAATATCATGGACTGCCTTCTTTCTATCTTCGTAACTTCAAAATTCAGGCATTTACTTCCTTTGCAGAGAAGCTCATCCATGCTTTTGTTACCTCCAGGTAGGACTACTGTAACTGTCTCCTGTCAGGATGTTCAAAAAAGTCTTTAGCTCATATCTAAATGTAGATATGGAGCCAGGATTTTCAGTTTACAAGACCCTCTGCTGTGAAACCAAATACCGGCTTCAGTCCAGAGGACAGACACCCTCTCTATGTTTAAGAGTAATCTTGGAACTTTACTTTTCGACAAAGCCTATAATTAGGACTGACTCAGGCTCTGCCTGAAGCAGACCCGTTTGTTTTTCTTATACTGCTGTAGGATTGCTGGAAGTTTTAGACACCTAGCCTGTGTATCCTGCTTTCCTCCACCTCCAGAGCTGCTGGTGGATCCAGGATCTCCGCCATGTCAACGGATCCAGATTTGTCTACATAATCCTTCATGGACTCTGTTGCCCTACTCTTATCTCAATGTACCCTCCCTCAGGTTAATAAGGTTTAAGCTGAACAAAAAATTGGAAAAGAATCATCACATCAGAAACCAACAAATACAGCTGTTGACTGGGGAAGGACCACAATATAACACCTGTCCATTTTTATAAAGCAACTGGAACTCAGTTGTGTTCGTCTTCATCTTCGACCAAAATGTATGCACTTTAAAACATCAGAATATGTGATTCTCGTCTGTAATTTCCATCTTGTAATGAAGCCTTGAAAAGAGGTGTTGTTCAGGAAAATCTTAAATAAGTCTGTTTATTTCAAGTTTGTTTTCAGCGGAAGTCTCTCAGTTCCTGCCTCACTTCCTGTCTTTCCTCATTGAAAGACAATGCCATTGTCAGTGTGCAAGATTTAGACTCATATCCTAGGAGCGTACACTAAAATGATACACTAAATATAGACTTGTTTCATTTTTTCAGGAACATTTCCGCTTTTCGAGACTTCAATACATTACAGACTAGCACTATGGAGGTATTTGGATGTTTTATGTGTGACTTTTCGGAAGAAGATGAAGCTGGCCTAGCAGCTAATCCAACAACTTTCGCTTAAACCATCTATAGACTTCTTTAAAAAAAATTAGACCCTGAAGCATGTCCATATAGGGAGATGAAATAAAGTCTTGGAAAATGCCAAGGCCTTTCGGTTTAACAGGTAAAGAATGACTTCAGGAAGAAGGTTAATTTTAAGAAGGGAAACAAAATAATCCTCTTTGAAGAAGGGAAACAGGACCAGGTGGTTGTCGAAACAGGATTTTTCTCTTTAAAAATGTATAATTTGTGCTTCTTCTATGAATTAATTAAATCTGTTAACCAGCAGATATTAGTCAAATGAAAAATTAAGTTTATCATGCTTTTTAATTTAGGCTGTTTTTATTTTAAGGTCGATTGTGGAAATAACTCTGACATTAATTCACTCCTTGGTGTAAAAAAAGGAAGAAACGCTACAGCACTTATCCTGCCTGGCAAATTGCCTGTGTGATGCCCTAACCAAGGTTGCAGGAAAAGTTGTGCCACCTGAGCGCACAATAGACCTTAAAAAGCTTGAGTTAACTTCTTCTTAAGATCTAAACAAAGTTAAACTGGCATTAAATTCAGCCATTGAATCTTGTAAGTTACCTTGACTGTCCTATTATAGTCATAGTACAGCAACAATCTCTATTGGTGCCATCGTACACTCACTTATCTCTGTCAATTAAGTTACTCTGGACATCATCCAATATACTTCACCCCTCTTTTCACACTCATTCATCATCCTGTTTTTTTCTCCCAGGAAAACAAGTTTGGTCTCTCAACAAGGTCCCTTTTAACACCATTACAGTCTCAAATGCCCAGTGTGATCGGCAGAAGGAAGACTCATTTACTTAAACAGAAAATGGATTATTCTTTAAGATTTTCTTCCTACAATAGAAATAATGGAGTCAAGACTCATTGATTTTGACAGCTGTAAATGTCAGATCATTGATGGTGTGTGGTTACACATCTCGTCTGTCATATAATGAGCCTCTCATGTTAAATAAATTGATTTGCACATGATGATGATCACAGTTTAAGACAGCCACATTTGATATTTTTGGGATTTTGAGAATGAATGTAAAGATGGTGAATGAGCTTGTGTATGGTTTCACATTTGTTTGATTGAATAATGTGTCACCCCTTGATGTTTATTTTGACATCAAGACACACACATATTTGCCTTTGCGTGACAATACTTTACATACAGTTGTGCAGAATAACAGTGATGCTTACCTAAACAAGAAGCAGATGTTTTGACTTACCTATAGGAAGATGTTGGGGATGAAGATATTGAAGAACACCAACTAAATGTTCAGCCATAGAGGTGTCTTTCACCAACTATAAAACTGTATCAAATAGTCTTGAAATTCTCCTTTTTAATAAAAGGGACTCAGGCCCTGTTTGGACCAGTAAAATTATGTATTCTTAGAGCTGTATGGTTAAAATGGACGTATGCTCCTTTGCTAACTTGGAAAACTAACCCTCAGGTAAGCAAAAGGAAATGAATAAATGGCATTTATTTATGCTAACGTGCAAAAGCATGTGAGACAGCATTAGAATACACAACTCAAGAATGAATCACCTGGTCTTATTATAGTTCTTTCATACTGCAGGTAAACAGGGATTGTTGGAGCATGTTGGAAGATAATAGGAGAGAGAAAAAAAGAGTAAAAGGGGCAGTGAAATTGGAAGGGGAAGCAGGACTCCGGACTGCAATTAATTGCAGTTGTGATGATGCATCATTTTGATTCTTCCTCTCTTGTGCATCTTAGAATAAACAGATCTCACATCAAGACTTTACTTCTAATGAGATTCACTGAGAGCAGTGGACCAACACCAAGCTGTGAGAAAGCTGGGCATCCACACAGAATTGCACACACTCACTTTACAAATACTGTATGTGTGCACATGTGCACATTCACAGAATAAGATTTCTTTTTAATTAACTTCTTTCAGCAGGACTCTAAGCTGCACTTATACCGACCAGATTGTTATATGATACAAACCACTTGATGGAAGTAAATGATAATATTAGAAAAGATATATTGGTAACATTTTCTCTGAAGGGTTATAATTCATAACAAACATATTCATAAAGAATAGAAAAGCAGATTTTACAGTTTATAGCCTTGAAAGGCAACATCAAACATTGTTTAGAAAGTATTATGAGTGTTGGGAAAGATCACTTGTCTTCATAATCGACGCCAAAGTCTAATTTGTAATTTTGTCACAACATGTTTTTACTTACGTATTGTGTATCTATGACTCACATACATACCCTTTCTCAGGCACACCCACAGTTAATGCATGTCCAACTGCGCATTAGATTCACCAGGATTTCTAACAAAAAAATGCTTTCACACTGACTCAAAAATCAACTTCACACAGGTGGTGGTGTTTGTGGCTACTATGAGTCACCCTGGTGAGTATAATGGCAATTCAAGGCTGCTGGGACTGATTGTTTGTTTACTCTTCGTATCCAATAAAGTATGAAAATAATTAATTGAACTTCAAGTTACAAGGGCGAAAGGGAAAAAAAACCTGTTTCCACTTCAGTGCCATTATTGCCGCGGAAGGCGAAAAGAACAAAAGGATTGTTTCTTCGTGTTCATTTTGTCTGTCAGACTACAAAGAATGCGCGTTGATGCATGAAGGTGCTGTGACCAAAACATACATACATATGACTGGGATTTGTTCTTTAAATGATCCAAAATGTGTCCAACCACATTCTAATGAGAAATATATAAAGTAATAAAGGGATGAGTTAGAAGTGTATATACTTTAAGTGCATTATACTGTATATACTGTATTTATATACATTTACATCCTTAATTATAAATAATTAGGATGAAGTACTTGAAGCGGTGGACTGATGTGTGTCACAACAAGAAATGTGTATTTATTTGGCTTTGTTGGTTTGCAATATATTATATATATTTTTGAAACATTAATCCTTTAATCATTTCCTCATTATCTCAAATCTAAAGCATGTGACTCTATAAAGCTTTTCCAGACCAGGGTCACAAAGCGCTTAAACAATTAAAACAATACCCGATAAAATATTTGCTTAAAAGGTCAAGACACCACCGAGACAAACACAGGAGTCTCAGAGAATCAAGAAAAAGCCTGCACGAAAAAAAAATGTCTTAAGATGTTTCTAAAAGGAGTCAGTAGATCATCAAACACACAGAGAGAGGAAGATCATTCCAAAGCTTAGGAGCAACAGCCTGGAAGGATTTCTATCTTCTGGTCCTGAACCGTGTGCGAGGAACCATCAATAGATTCTGATCCACAGACCTCAGAGCCCGAGCTGGAGTGTAAGGCTGGAACAGATCAGTGATGTAAGGAGGAGCCTGACCATGAATAAAGGGACTATCATATATTCCGACCTAACTCACAACATAAACACAAATCGTTGGTCTTAACAGTTCTTACCATGGACCTCACAGCAAAATAACACTGTCACATGAATGGAAAATCTTCCTCCTGATCAAAGTGGAACTGGATGTCTCAGGGCGCGTAATAAATACAAGAGCTGACAGACGATTAGACAGCTGATTAGCTTGCTGCTGAACATTGTCGTTGTTCCGTGCGTGGGTTGTCTGTCTGAATCATAGGCCATTTATACCTTCATCTGTGTGACTGTTGTTGATCCAAAATAATACCAACAAGACAGAACCTTCTTTGAACCACTGGTAGGAATCTGCCAGCACAGCTGGTGAGCTTCTGTCACTAGCAAAGACTATTCTCTGCTGCTTAATTTGCTGACATGTGTGGGCAGCAGAATCCGAGCTCTTGCCATTGTACTTTTGTTTTCTTAAACAAAACGTCATCCAGGATCACTATGTAATGTAGTTGTGGGTGGACGGAAATGGGAATATTGATAATGGTAAATGTTTAGGATATGTTAAAATGACTAATAAAGGACATTGAGCCAACGCCTTTAGTTATTACTTCTTTGTTTTGTTGGATATTTCAATGTTATCAGAATCAACTTTTGTTGCCAGTGTTGTAAACAAAATATAGACATATTTTGTTGTGTAATTTTAAATATTTAGTCATGAAAATAATGTGCTATTTATCAATGAAGACCCTTTTAACCGCTAAAATAAGAAAGTAGCTTGGATGAGAAGTAGATACAGTAACCTGTCAAGATATGTGTGCAACTCCAATCTTCAGCATAAACAGACCAAGCTTATTATGTATCCTCTCACTGGATAATGCAAATATATGAAAATCGGACGATACTTGAATGAGATTCATGAAGCATGAAAGGTGTTGATAATCCCTCTGCAGAAGTGCATGACAACCGTATTGCTGCATACCTTTCATGACATGAGGTCAACGATGATGTTAGTCCTACATTTTCTTTCATAGCACATGCTTTGTATCTCAGCTGCTGTTGAATGTTGTTGTTGTTTATGTTGACAGGTGCGGGAGACACTGTTACCTCCTCTATAATCTCCTCCATTATATTCACTCCAATGTTCATCGAAACCTTCTAATTTTACCATACAAATTTTAAGTTAACCTCTTGTACATATTGAGGTGAGTTTTACCGTATTTAAATGGAGATGTTTATTTGCTGTTGTATTTTGTATTTGTTAAACAGTGGATGACAGCTGTATGCTAATTAACTCTTATGAGATGAATAACTAACTCTGAGTTTTTGATTTTTGATTTAATGTAATACTTCGAGTGTCTTCATAGTTCATATTAAATTAACAGAATGTGTAAAACACAACAGATTAGGAGAGCTACTGCTTTTCAAATCAAGTCAAATAACTATTTGTTTTTATATAGAGATGGTAATGTCATGCATTTGTTAACAGCATGTATTTATATATTATAATATACATGTAAATAATAATTTGAAAGGAGTATGAAAATAGTAAGAGTTGGAGACAATTAAAATTCTTAACTTCACTCTGTATTAAAACAGATCTGAATGTGTCGTCATCTCCTTGAGTTTAATATTTCACAACAATCATTCTAAAACTTGACATTTATGAATCAGAGTCTGATTTCCATCTATATAAGGTTCATTTAGTTTCATAGTTACTCTCCAATAATATCACTTTTTGTTTCATCATCCTTAACTCACATCCATGCTTCACTGTATTTTCACTTGTTAAAGAGATGTCGCTGGAAACGTCCCCGGTTGACGTCACACATAACCACGCCATTTCACAATAATTCAATATAAAAACATTTGCATCAAAACCATATGTTTTAACCAATACATTATCTTCAAGAAATTCAACACTTGAAAAGAGAGCAGAGAGAAGAAAAGTTTTGATTAAATTGACTCTCTATTTCCAATTGCTCTTTTTCATAAAATATATTTTTTAAATAAAGTTTCATTAGAATTCCATCTATGATTATAATGACTAGGCCTTCAGATTTATAAATTACTGTCTATATTATTATTTCTCACTAGAATGAATGTGTATGTTTTGACCTTTTGAATGGGCACTGTATCTTACTCTAGTGTTCCTGTGAACCAGATTTGTGATACGTCAAAGAATCCTTCATGTGGTAGTCAAATGGCCTCCAGTCCTTCCCTGATGCTAATGAGATCCCAGTGTCCACGGTTGGGCGTTATCTGTGGAATCAGCTGGCTCCACTGCAGGTCCAGTATTTGCTCTCATTACCCTGCAGCTGCATCTATAAACAGATCTCATCTGTGTTTGTTGACATCAGCAGTCTGTCCTGTCATCCCCACCTCACTTGAAGCCCGCCTCAAAATTTCATGCTGCTCCACGTGGAAATATTTGGCCTCATACTGAATCCATAAAACCCAACAAATGCCAGGAGTACTTCCCTTCCAATGGTTATCTTTGGTTTTTATGTTGGTCATAATTATCTATTGTCATCATGCCTAGATATGAGTGGAAGTTAATCGAATAAAGTAGAGAGCCACCAGATGCTAAAAGAAGCCCACAGAATAATCTTCTCCCAGATCTGAGCGAGAGCAGACATCAACAGTCTTCTTTAAACTGTAATGAGACCAATCTGAGTGGTACGTCATCGAAGGCACGATATATTTCTACATGAGCTTCATTAAACACACATGGCTTAATTGCCTCTTCACTTATTTCAAAGCTAAAGAAGTATATTTTTAATTCATATGCTGACCACAGAAATCTGATTTACCTCCGTCACGGATAACCTTTGTAACCTTTTTGTGTGGGAAATGGCTCTGCGCTGCAAAAGTAGGTCACCAGAAGTCCCGACGACATTACGACGCCTCTGGGTGCAAAAATACAAAAATTGAATTTTGGATGAACTTTGACGATTTTCACCTCTCTGCAGAATCGAAAAAGAGAACGAAAAAAAGGAAACATTTCACTTTTAATAAAATCTTTATTATTCAAAATGTAACAATAATATTTATTTACATATGGGTTAAAAGGTGTTGCAAGCAGAGCGAAAGCTCTTGGAGGACCACGATGTATCAAACTCCAGAAACAAGATTTGAACTTGTTCCAGTTCTTTGCTAATTCTCATGCCTTTGGAGTAATTCATTTATTTTTAGAGTTATAGTCAAAAAGTGTATCCATTTTAACAATAACATTTTATAAAAATTGATGCTGGTTTGAAGGCAAAGAATGGTAACAACAAATATTGATTTGATTTGGATTTCTCTTTTGTTCGCTCAATTTGCATTTTGTAAATTGATAAACAATTATTCTTATTTTTGAAAGCATTCTTTGTTTACAGCATTTTTCACAGCTGCCTAAAACTTTTGCAAAGTACTGTATATATTTGAAGTTTGCTGTCATACATACTATATATATACAATTATCTCTGTGTAAGCCGTGAATGTTGTTGATGACAGCAAACGACAGTTTAGATGTTGTTCCTTTATAAGAAATAGTAATTATATACTGTATATAATTATAATTTCTTCTCTCCTTCACACGGCCATGATTCTCTCTCACACTTTCTCTCTCTCCACTGCTTGCTCAGCTGTACAGCTGGATGACTTGCCGTTTTCGTGCTACTGGCACACTTTGCCTAGTCATCCATTTTCTAGTCTCCTTCCTTTTCATATTTATTAAGCTGCCACTTTGACCTAAAGCTTGCCCTTAAATGCTGAAGCAAGCAGCGAGGTTAGGGATCAGTGGGTGAGTTCACAGTAGACGGAGACCTACAGGAAAAAAAGAAGAGAATAATCCCCACAAAGAGAAAGATTTAGCGTTTGTTTTTATTCAGTGGCAGTCAAAGGGGTGCTTTTCCTCACAAGTGGGTTTCATTCTGCCAAATTTACACGTATCTGCCATTCAAAGTGCTCCACAGAGAGCACAGTACATCGGTATCAGATAAGCAAGTGGAAAAAACGTTTTCATATGAGCTTTAACTCTAAGGTTTTCAGAAAATTTTGACAACAGGACATGGTTAACACCTACTCTTCCAGAATCGTACCTGTCCAATTGAGTTCAGGTGAATTTAACAAACAATTAGTGAAAAAAGGTTGATTAAAATGACGTTGACTGAGTTATGCACGTTGGTTTGCTTTTATTGGTGAATAGTTACTCATTTCAATGCATTGTTATTATTTCATTCTATCTATTATTGTTCATTATTTCTATGCATCAACAAACCGTGTAAGACAATTATGCTTGCCTTTTCTCACCGTATACTTGCCTTTCTTTTTTTCATCTACGGTTGCTCACTCTCTGTTCTGAATGAAAGTTTGATCAGAGATCTTTGGTGTCAACAGAAAGGCTGCAATCACTTCAACTGGCAAGATAACATGTCAACATAGTACAAGTGAATATAAGATATAACACAACCAAGCCTTTGACGTTCTGCTCAACATTCCTTCAGAAATTCACAAGCCCTGCAAATAATCCTGCATCTTAACATGGTACATCTTACATGCGTGAATTAACTGTAACAAGCCTTGAAGTAGTAAAGTAGTACACACACATCTGCTGACGCGGAGGATTATAAAAGGAAAACCAGTATTCATTTTTACATGCAATTGCAAAGCACAGCTTCTCCCATTTCTATATGTTCTGCTTGTATAATAGAGCGCCTGAGGATGTGCACAAAGATTAATAGCCTGCCACTGATGCAGCTAATATAGTGAATTTATGCCTTTAGACTTTATTGAATCAGGGAATATATCTGTGTCTCAGAGTAACTCGAGCAGATTCACACTCGACTTTTATAGCTGCTGATTGTTTGGTACGTTATAGTGATTGTTAAACATGAACAAACAAGTTTAGTGAGCTATTTATCATCACAAAAGCTGAGGAGAATATTTTACTGAGACATTTAGCTACAAAGCGGTCCTGTCGGAATATGTTCACTCTGCAGTTTCTTCTGGAGTGCAGCTAAACTAATGGATGTTTGGAAAAATATTCAACACATTCGAAACTCCATAGGTATGAATTTTTCAACCTTTTTCTTTCACAAACAGTCAATAAAGCAACAATGGAGCAACATATTTTCCACCAGCAGTCAATCATAAAGTTATGAAGTTTAGGAAACTCCATTCACTTCCAGCCTATCACCACCTCACCTCTCAGTACTTCCTACATACATCCTCAGATCTCTTTCTATGTTCATCTCTCTGCCCCACTTTTCTGTCTCACCACCAATTCAGATTCAACCTACAGCCCGCCTCACTCTCAATGTCTCTTGTTATCTATTTACCTATTCCGGTGAGTACTACAGAAGGAAACTTTAACCTTACTTAAAGGATCACGATCACTCCTATTTTCCTTTATAACAGAAAACCAGATAGGAGTCCTGGAGGGTATTCAGTTCCTTTACATGCAAGGCTATGGTTCTCATTTGGTATGTTGTTTATATTTTCTGTTGATCTAACTCATTTTTAGTCTTTTCGGTGGTCGCCGATACAAGCAGCAGAAATCTGTTATCTCTGCGTGATGCTGTACACCCTCTTTAAGATCATTGTGGTGTGGCTCATTGTAGAACAGCTGTTCTTCCACATTCAGAGAAGCAAGAGAAGACAAATGCCCTCATTGTGGTCTACCTGGATATGCTTTTGAAATATTGAACTGGAAGGGAGCCCCAGGGCAAACCTAGGGAACGTTGACAAGAGCAAGTGTCTCAACTACTGTATAGAATCATATGTGTTTTCTAACAATACCATAATACTTTCCCACCTTGTGATTTATGCATTAGGTGGGTTTTGGTCTCAGAAGGCTTGATGGACCCTTTATAACTACCTAAATGATAAAATGAAAAATAAAAAATTGAATGAGAACTTGCAACTTATTCAGAAAAGGTTTTGACTTTGTGTTTTTTAACTCTGAATACAAATGTGCTATTGTAGCCAGCAAGTGACTGCTGTTACTTCATCATTAGTGTTTGCCACTTTCTTCTGTTTACTGTTTGACATTTTTTTTCCAACATATTGTCATGGACCCTTCAAAGTGGGACAACATCAATTTCTCTAAAGCTAGGGTGCACTATTGATTGATTTATAATGACATTTTGAAAAAAAGAACATTTTTGGATGACAGGTGAATCGTCTTTCCAAACTGACAGTCCATTTGACTCAATTTGAAGTCTTTAGAAGTCTTAGTGGAATGCACAAACCAGACTTCAGTCCCTTGCAGTGGACATGGAAGCACAAAATAAATACGTAACTGGGTGTAGCTACATCCTGCAAAGTTGACGTTTCAATAATTAGATTAGGTGTGTTCCTCCCTTGTGATACAGCTATGTCTGTGTATTATAAGGATGCTAGAAGACAGATGTGTTTGCTTCAGTTCCTTTAGCAACAATGTATCTGGAAAGCAACTTTCAGAAAAAAGTTTACTGATAGACCATGTATTGCTTTCTTAGAAACATACCAAAGAAATCAAGACTCCTGTGGTGCTATCTTGTGTCTAGACAAGCTCACTTTGATGGTTAGGAAACTTAAGAAACACTTTGATGTATGTTGAAGAACCATTGATTGATTGACTGATTTTTGTAAAAGATTGACAACATCAATGATTGACAAGATTGAATACATTGTTTGGTTTATGAGGCAGTAAACGAATGCTGTGTTCTAGCTGGAATATCATCAATCAAAATGAAAGAAACCGCAGACTCCTACTGTATGGTACACATAGTAAAATAAGATTAAATCAATAAATCATTGTGAATTAAACTGGCCACACCGTACCACAACGACTGATCCTAATCCCAGTGCTAGTGTTGATACATAGTAATTTCATAGAGAGCATAAACTACATGTTATGTTCTGGTTACGGTTGCTCTCTCGTCAGAGACAGAAGCACAAGGTAACCTCCATCACAGAAATATCAACTGAGACAATACCACTCATTCACTCCTGTTGCCTTCGAAGTGCACATATACAGTATATCTCAGTATTAAACTAATGTGACTTATTCCTGATTTACTCACATGTTTCAAATGTTTGAAGTCTTCCTCTCCAAGATGCAGTAAGTCCATCATCAAGAAGATGTTTTGAAATGAAATTAAACTCAGCGAACAAGAGGTTACAAAAGTGGTGTGAATTATGCCGTAATAATGGCTTCACTCTTCCTCCTGCCATCTGTAATCGCGCCCCGCTTTGTTTATACAACCAGACCCTTGGATACCCTAGGTATGACGTGCATGGCAAACCTTGATGTTTAAATAATCACAGTACAATAGATGTAGTTATGGTAAACAAGATTTAATCTCCAGAAAAACTAAGCTATTTCAGTGAGCGGGGCTTAAGCACATTTTATAATGTAAATAGTTCAATGAGTTTTGTACAAACAGACAGATACTGATGATTACAATATAGGTCCAACATCAATTTAAGAGACACTTAAATCAACACATGAGTCTTTAAGTTTCTAAGCCTGCTTAGGTATAGGGTTAGATAGTAGGCATCATTGTTTTCTTCATGATTTATTTTCAGAGTTGACTATTTCCTTTACACCTTGTTCATGAAAGCTTCTCTCATTTTACAATGTCATCGATCTTTTTAAGATGGCAGAAAACAGCAATAATGATCTAATTTAGAGTGTCTGTGAGACTGAGAGACCACTAGAAGAACTAGAAAAGAAATCGCCAATGAAACCTTATGAAGGTAAAACAATGAATTAATTTACTAATTTGTCTTATTTATTATTACTTTATATTCATTATTTTAATTGTATTCATACATTTATAATTGTAGTATCACTTTAGAAGTAAAGAGAACATGGTAGACAGTTTCACATGAGATTCTACAAATATCAATAGTATTAGTTTGTTGCTTATCTGATGATGATGATGATGATGATGATGATGATGATGATGATGATGATGATGATGATTACATTTATTTCTGATGTATCCATCACTTCTTGATTCATGGAACCATATCCTTGGCAAAAGGATAGGAAACAGATATTTTTTCTGTCTGCACTTGTTATCTCGTTGCCACGTGATAACAAAATGTCTATACATATGTAATGAAACACTCCTGCAGATGCATTTTCACCTTCAGCCATGCACAACCACACAGTCACTGGCTTCTGCTGTTGGCTAAAACACACACACTCACCCACATACAACGAGACCAATCACTTACAATAGGGAGCTGGTGCTCTTTCAGAGTTCCGCTTTTAACTCATGCTGATAAGAAGCTGCTTTATTAAATGTCTTTCTATGCAAGCGGCCATTGATTCCTTTCAAAAGCAGTGAATGAAATCCATTTCCTCTCTGCACAGAGTCTCAGCCTTTGCACTTGCAGTCTTGATCATTTTATTCAAAATTGATTTTTAGGTAGCTAAATGTTTGTGTATAACATGAAAATGCTTGTTATTTTATAATCAACTGAACATGCCTTTTATCTTAATATTAGTCAAAGTAATGGAGAATGCTATGAGCAGTAAAAATGTGTTTAAATGTGCAACTTATTATATTACATTTCCATAACTCATCTGTCTTAGTTTGTCTGGAGATGAAATCTTGTTCACCATAACCACACCCACTCCATTGTGATGGGTCATCAATCAATCAAGATTTGTTGTGCAGCATCATCAATCCAGGAAGTCTCCATCTTCAAGTGTTTCGTTGTATAAACAAAGGGGGGGTGGGGGGGTTACAGCTGGCAGGAGGTGGAAAGAAGACCATTATTACATCATAATCACGATTGCGTGAAGTTCAACAGAAACAATATGGTGGAAATTTTATTTAAAAAGCCAATACAATTTAGACTTTTATTACTGTATAATATGTCCACAAAATTTAATTTTAAGTTTTGTTCTTGTATAAAATTCAAGTCTTAACACAAAATAGAAACAGTCTTCTGTTTTGGCTTAGCAGGAATTTGTTACCTCTGCTGCTTAGTCTTGTCCTCATCTCACTGGAAAATAGATCCCCTTGGTCCGGAGCGTCACAATCACGAGTATAGCCTCTGTATTTCCTGCATAAAGCTCTGTGGCTTTCATCTCAAGAGCTGGACTTGTGCCGCTGAAAAACACAGTCGTTCTGCCACATGAGCTGCAACAGATTGCAATAAATGCAATGTTTCTGTAGTTTATTGACAGATTTGTCCAGGCGTGAAATGTTGTTTACTCAAGCCACTACTTTCCTCAATCTGTCTGCTTAAGTGTGATTAAGTGCACAAACGCTTGCTTGCCTACTCATGTATTGTCTTTGTTCAAGATTGCGAAGAAATGCAAGGTTCTGGAGAATGTGCTTAACGACATTTGAATTTTAGAATTATGATTGGACATTGAGATTTTTGTAAAGTATTTTATTGGTAGGTTTAGCTTAATTTCGGATCTCATAGAACTTGAGAATACCTTTAGAGTGCCAGATTCGTAGGTCCCACAGCTAAAGTATTCGTACCTCGCTGCCACAGAAAGTCTTGTGAGAATGCTTCAGCGTGCTGCTCTCCGCCTGCACTGGTTAACCCACGTGAGGTTCTGTGACTTTGATCACAGTAAAAGAACGAGGTAGAAGAAAATGAGAGCAGCGAGTGGGCCACGAACAGTGTGAAAGTAAGCACTTGGGAGAACATTAAATCTGAAGGACCACAAAGACTCATATATATACAGATAAAACATTGTTAAACCAAAGTTTATGGCAAAAACAAATACTTTTGACTCTGAACACCATTTTCATTTTTTACTGGACATGAATAGCTTCTGATGTGTTAATCAATGATTACACTACCATAAGTAAGTAAGTAAGTAAGTAATATTTATTTATATAGTGCTTTTCTAGACCAGGGTCACAAAACGCTTAAACAATCAAAACAATATTCAATAAAGTATATAATTTAAAGATCAAGATAAAACTGATAACACAACAGGAGTTCCACAAAATCAAGGAAAAGCCTGAACAAATAAAAACGTCTTAAGATGTTTCTTGAAGGAGTCAGTAGACTCCATCAAGCCCAAAGAGAGAGGAAGATCGTTCCAAAGCTTAGGAGCAACAGCTTGAAAAGATTTCTCTTGAGAGAATGATCGTCGACTTTCGAAGGTCACGGCCGGTGCATGCTACCCTTACCATCAGCGACACCACAGTGGAGGGAGTGGACAACATAAAGTTTCTTGGAGTGTAGATATCGCCAGACTAGTTGGAAACGCCTCAATGATTCTCAAGAGAGCCCAGCAAAGACTTCACTTCCTGGGAGAGCTGATCCACTATAGCATCCTCAAGACCTTCTACAGAGGTGTGATCAAGAGCGTTCCTACCTACTGCATCTTACCATTGTCCTCCATTTGTATGTTGGATAGGAAATCTCTGCAGAGGACAGTCGTGAAAGCTGAGAGGGTCATTGGTGTTTCTTTCCCCTTTATCCAAGATCTTTTCAAGAGCCATCTAGGAGCAGGGCACTGAGTATTATCAAGGACTCCTCCCATCCTCTTCACCATCTCTTTGAACTGCTGCTATCAGGAAAACGGTTCAGGAGCATCAAAGGCACAACAAACAAATTGATCAACAGCTTCATCACATAAAACAAGCATATTGTTAAACTGCTGATTAGGATTGTTAAAACATTATTCTAATCTGTGTTTACACTCTGCACCTTCATTTTAATTTATGTGTTTTTAGTTTTAGTTTTTAAACCCATCATTAGGTCACTTTATCTTTGACCTTTTTTAGCTTAGGCTTCTGCTATTGCTACCATAAACACAAACATTTCTTAACAGGACAATTTAGGGATCTGTGTAAATGAGGATTGTTATTTATTTCTACTATTTTTACTGCTTTTATTGTTTCCACTGGTATTTGTTTCCCAGAGTAACGCTCTCTCAACTTTCAGTTAAACATTGGTATATATATATATATATCTTTGTGATACACTATATATATACTGTATATATACATTTAGTGTATCACAAAGGTATAAACCCTCATATTTCTACAGATATTTAAGTACATCTTTTCATGGGACAACACTGAAATAAATTACACTTTGACACAATGGAGTAGTCTAAGTAAAGTTTATATAACAGTTAAAATATTGTTCCATCAGAATAACTCAATATACTAAACCAACGGCAAACAAAGTGAGTACACCCCAAGAGATTACACCCCTAAATATTCAAATTGAGCACTGCTTGTCATTTTCCCTTCAAATTGTCATGGGACTCGTAAGTGATCCTAGGCCTCAGGTGTGCATAGGGAGCAGGTGTGTTAAATTTTGTAGTGCAGCTCTCATACTCTGTCATACTGCTCACAGAAAGTTCCAACATGGCACCCCATGGCAAAGAACTCTATAAGGATCTTAAAAGAGGAATTGTTGCGCTGCATGAAGATGGTCTAGGCTATAAAAAGATTGCCAACACCCTGAAACTGAGCTGCAGCACAGTGGCCAAGATCCTCCAGCATTTTAAAAAAGTAGGGTCCACTCAGGCCTTGCGTTGGTCGTCCAAAGAAGCTGAGTGCACGTGCATCCAAATGCTGAAGACATGTGAACAAAGGACATGAATTACTGGAACCATGTCCTATGGTCTGATGAGACCAAGATTAATTTGTTTGGTTCAGATGGTCTCAAGCATGTGTGGCGGCAACCAGGTGAGGAGTACAAAGATAATTGTGTTATGCCTATAGTCAAGCATGGTAGTGGGAATGTCATGCACATGTATAGCTTCCTCAGTGCCGATTGTCAGGGTATTGATCTCCAATCCTCAACACCTTTTTGTCACACTAGGAATGTTTCTTTTAAATAAATGGAGGAATGGAAGTGTATTCCAGTGGCAACCTATGAAGCTCTGGTAAATTCCATGCCCAGGAGAGTTAAGGTAGTTCTGGAAAAAAAAAGCTGGCCACACAAAATATCTTACTTCAGGAACTTTCACTAAGGGGTGTACTCACTTTTGTTGCCAGCTGTTTTGGCTATAAATGGCTATATTTGGGGTTATTTTGAGGGGAAATATGTAAACGGTTATATAAGCAACGCACAGACTACTTTTCATTGTGTCAAAGTGTGTAATCACTTTTGTGATACAAATCTATGTGATAAATCCATCTAATATAATTTCATTATTTCAATAATTACTCTTCTTAGGTTAGGGTCTGTTCTGTGGAAAATTTATATACATTTATCAAGATTGTATCATCACAATCCTGACATACACTGTAATTATTTAAGCAGAGAAGTGGGCAATACAGATTCTGACCAATAAAAAAGATATGGACCACCTTTTTTGATTATTCATTCTGCCGATTTGTTTTAGATCTTGATGCAGGACAAAATGACTCGTATACGGTAAACGTATACTTTTTATACTTTTTTACTCACTTAAAATCCAAGTTATTTCTTATTTGTTCCTAGGATGTAATAAACTCCTCTTTGTTATATGCTTTCCTGAGGGACAGATGCTTGAGGCTTACACAAACACACAAGACACGTTATACACTGATACCAGCCTGGGTTGAGTCAATTAAGTTTATGTTGGACAACAATAGAACTTGCTTACCTGCCTGGAAATGGGAAGGACAGCAGACTTAGAGATGCAGACTGGTGGACACCTCAAGGAGAGAACAAGAATTAAAAAAGGTGTGCAGCTTTAAAATTTGTGCTTTTCTGCAATTAAAAATGCCAAATTGCCGGTGGAAGAAGCCTGGTTGATTGTTGATGCTTCTGTTTCTTGTCTAAAAATTGTTAATTAAATTGCATTAAGATACTCTTAGCCTGATCATTTCTCCGCAGATCGAAGTATACTTTTCGGTAAGGGAACCCGGGCCTTTCACAATGAATACTGTATTGACAGATATGAAATATTGTTGGCTTTAGCTATAAACAGGACAAATTTGCTTTTTTACTGGATCGTGTTTGTTTCAAAACTCACTCCTGAGCGGTCCACTGTACTCTGACTTGAAACAATTCCAAATGAACTTGAAATGAGAGTTAAGTTCCAGAATACTTCCTCTCTGATGCTTCTAAACACATCATCTGTGATATAACCTATTCCCTCTAATTTTTTCATGTATTTCAACAATCATACAACATTCGCTTGCTACCTTTGGGTCTCTTGAGTTGTTCTGACCCTAAATGTTAATTTCAGAGACTTCAAGAACAACCAGAGCTTTTTGCTTTTTTTTAAAGGGTGATGCTGCTGTGACTCCTGTGCAACTCCGGCTCCTCTCCAAGGTCTCCACAATGGACATAAACAAGCAGTTGTCATGGTACACTCAGCAGAATACCGTGCAGGTATATACACTCTTAACACTTGCCTGGGGGGCCAGATCTGCCGACTCCTCTCAGCCAGCTATCCGGTTCCTGGCAGGTGAACTGCAGCAATGAAGAGTCCATGAGGCTTCTGTCGAACACCTTGACCAAGCTCTTCACTGGCTTCTCAGAGATAGTTAGTATTTGCTTCTTTTCGATGTATAAGAAGCCACTCGATGAATGCATAAAGTTTTGATATACAGATTTTAAAAACAAAAGTAGACATTCAGAATTGAAGTAACTGCACATGATTACATTAATGCGTCATGCTACTGAATGGTAAGCCACGTTTTATTTCTCAGCGGGACATGCAGATATTCATGAGAGACCTACTACCTCTTTATTCCATGTGACAGGAACATTTGGTGGAACATTAATTGCGTCTCATTGGGAAACGTAGGAGGATTGAGAACGAGGCAAGGAAATAGGTAGAGGACAGGTGACATGAAATGTAATTATCATTTATTTTAAGCATCAACATGCAGTCAACTTTAGAGTGATTTTCACTCACCTTGAATAACTCTGCAAGTTATGAGCATAACTGACTTCAGAGTAACTTGAATTTCCATATCTGTGCAGCGTAGCTAATGAGTTTTTGATTTAATTTCACGTGTTTCATAAATGATCCTGATGGTGTGAAGTTATGTTGTTGTGTTATCTGTTGTAACCTCTCAAAGAATCAAAGAGGACAACTTCCAATACCTACTTTAACTGATATTGAATAAAGATATTGGTGTTACAACATAGTATTTGCTGGTTAAATGAAGAATGAAAGAGTCAAGAAGGTTATTCTTAAACCTAGTAATCTTCTTTTACTTTCTGGTTGCTTCTCTTTGCCACCACTTTTAGGAAACATTCAATTCCATTGCACTGTGCAGATGCTTGTCAAATGAATACGGATGGATGGATGGATGGATGGATGGATGGATGGATGGATGGATGGATGGATGGATGGATGGATGGATGGATGGATGGATGGATGGATGGATGGATGGATGGACGGACAGATGGATGGATGGATGGATGGATGGACGGACGGACGGATGGATGGATGGCGAAATAACAAAGACAAATGATGAAAAGATTAACATAGAATACAATTTCATGGTACTCTATACTTTCACTCCACTCCTGCCCCCAAACTCAGAATTATACAGTCTAATAGCCTTCGAGCATTCGTTCACTCCATCTGCTCACTGATGACAGTGTTCAGAGGATGACTGTCATCATCCATGATGGACACTAGTTTGTCCAGTGATCTACTCTCAGCAACTGTCACTAGTGAGCCCACCCCAACACACCACAGCATAGAACAGGACACTGGCCACCACAGACTGGTAGAACATGCAGAGGAGCTTCCTGCAGATGTGAAATTAATGGAGCCAACTCGGAAAGTACAGTCTATTCTGAACTTTCTTATATACATGGTTTGTGTTGCAGGACCAGTCCAGTTTACTGTCCAGCCACACACCGAGGTACTTATAGTTGTCAACAATCTCCACCTCATCACCTCTGATGGACACTGGATGTGGCTTTGTCCTGGACCTCCTGAAGTCCATGACCAGCTCCTTGGTCTTTGAGGTGTTCAGCTGCAAGTGATTCCTCTCACTCGAGTACACAAAGTCACATATCAGACTCCTATACTCGTCTTTGTTGTTGTCCCTGATGCATCCAACAATGGCAGTGTCATCAGCATACTTCTGGACGAGACTCAGCTCGGAATTGTAGCAGAAGTCTGAAGAGGAGAGATGGTGAGGGGCCAGTACTGTCCCCTGAGGTGCTCCTGTACTGCACAGCACAGTGTCGGACGTGATGTCCTTCAGCCTGACATAATGCGATCGATCAGTAAGATCCGAAATCCAAGAGACCAGACCAAGGTCCACATGCATCTGTGTCAGTGCCACCGGTCTGTAATTGTTCAGCTCGCTCGGCCGGATCTTTTTCGGGACTGGAACGATACAGGAAGTCTTCCACAGGGTTGGTACTGTTAGAAAGCCAACAGTTCTAAATCCTGACAACACAAGACTTTCTTCACAGTATGGGTCCCAGCAGGTGCGGGCGCCTCTGTCCGCTCTCACGGTGCTGAAGCCCGGGAGGTCCACGTGAGTGTCCGGAGTGAGCTGAGTGAAGATCAACAAACTGCTCTCTCGGTAGATCCGTTGGTTATTGAGGTTAGACAGCTCGTCGATCTTGTTTGACAATGAATTGACCTTCCCCATCGTGATCGTGGGGATCGATGATCTATGACGACTCCGATTGTCCGTTAGCTTAGCCTTTAGCCTCTTGCCTGCTCAACATCCACGATACCGGCGCTGAAGTTCCATCGGGATATTATGACCATCTCCAGCCCCTGTAAACAAGACGATTCTCTCCATGTTCAAAAGTATCCATCGAAAAAATTATACAAAAAATTATTAATTAAGTGAATAATGGCCTTGCTTTACCAAACTTGGGACCTCCTTTACTTGCCTGAGCAAAAGCTATTTTGTGGTTCCCAAAAGCAACCTAAAGCTCAGGGGATCTGGCTGCAATAGGTTCCTGAATTGATCAATTACCTTTGAACATTTGTGAGACCTCCTCACTTCATACTATTTAATTCTCTTTTTTTCTCTTTCCTGTTTTATTATTTGTTTTTGTTGTTTTCGGTCTCTGTGTGTCATCGGGAATATGGTTTTCAGTGATCTTTTATTGTTTAGATTTAGCACTTTACCTTTGTTCAGCTCTGTCTTGAATTGTTGTGTTATTAAATGTGTATTGTTATAAAAAGGATGTAACACTGATGAGGTGTGTTGTGGAGAAATTGGGCTACACAAATAAGCTTCTGTTTTTGTGCAAATCAGGATTACGCCTCGACTGGTTAAATGTGACTTTCAGGTGACCATGGTGTAGGCATGAAACCAACTCACGATTCTCCCTGGTGACTCTATAAGTGTTTCATCTATTTTATTTCATCTGTCTTTGTTTCATCTGTCTGGTAATTGACTTGGCACTTCTAAACTCTTTCACTCAAACACCTTTCTGATGCAATGATGCACCTTACTTTGCGTTGACCACTCAAAGCATCCTCTTAAGTCATCTGTATTCCTGGTTTATCAGCATTTATTGTTTTATATTTTATACTGTCTCCATTGCTTCACTTGTGACCCTGGTCTAGAAAAGCGCTCTACAAATATTAATTACTTATTTGCTTCATCGCTGTCTCCTCCCTTTTCCGAACCTACTTACATCTTAATATCCCACTCTATTCCTTTTTCTCCCTCGTGTCTATAAGCAGCCCCCATGTATCGCTCAAGTCTGCATGTAATCCTCGTTTCTTTTGAAGGCATTCCCTGCGGTTTCTTCTCCAGTGTCCTGCCGTTGCTGTTCTGTCCCTTTTTTCCAACTACCACATCACACACAGCTCCTCACAGCATTGTTGCATAACACAATCTAAATCTTCTTAACGTCTTACTGTCGCTTCACAGGAAATGATAATGATTATGTTTTACACCATAGGAAAGGAGAATGTGTACAGTTGTGGTCAAAAGTTTACATACACTTGTAAAGAACATAATGTCATGGCTCTCTTGAGTTTCCAGTTATTTCTACAACTCAAATTTTTTCTCTGATAGAGTGATTGCAACAAATTCTTCTTGGTCCCAAAGGTCATGTTGTCCACAGAGCAGGGGAGGACGCTCAGGTTAGCAATGTGAAAGCCCGGTTGATCAGTTCAGCAGTCATCTGGTCCCCCTCTTCCAGGAGGGACTGATCTCCTGGAGCCCAGAGTGATGTGTTCAGTACCAAGCAAAGTCTGACAGCGTCCTCAAGGGGTGGTAGACCTTTTTGACCAGTCAAGACAGCCGCGGTAGAGGTTGTAGCTTGAGTTTCCTCGAAAAGGTGCTGGTAAGGCCAATCTGCTTCAATTGTTCTTTAAAACAATTTTTACAGTGAATCTTAAGATTAATTTTGAATAAAATAAACGTTGTGAACTAACCACGTCTCTTGCCTCTCTACCTGCCTCTTTTTTTTTAATTCCCTAGGTGAAATTCCCAGGCTGGCGTTGTTGGTCATTCCACCTTTTAGTTTATCTTTTTTAAATCTACACTACCCTCGCATCACCACATATGTGAAGTTGATTTTCCCTAAACAGTGAATGTCTTGGACACTGGATAACTAAATTATTTGGGGTTTTAAGAGGCATGTTTAAATATATATTCAATGGGCAACTTATATTTGGGAACTACCACCAACAGAACCAATATAAGCATACAGTTGTTTCTTCTGGGTGTTCATAGGATTACACCTCCTACTCATCAGGTGGTCCCTCACTGGGACCTTCAAAGGGTTCTTCAGGGCCCAGCTGGAGGTCCTTTGAGCATTTGGACCAGATAGCTTTAGCAACTGTCACTTAAGACTGCCTTACTCGGTGACCGTTGTGCCCTGTGGAAGCAGAGGAGTCTGTATCAGTATCCTCTCAGCGTTTTGCTCATTGGATTTGTAGTGCAATTCTCAAATCTTATGAGGCAGGGTCAACCCGCCCCTGATGGCCTGAGAGCCCACTCGACTAGGGGCATAGCGTCTTCAACCGCTTTGTTCAGAGGAGTTACAGCAGAAGATATCTGTCAAGCTGAATTGTGGTCGCTTTTATTTAAGTGACATTACTGCTGGTTCTCTGTCTCACACAGTTATGGAGACAGTAAATGGCAGAACCTTGTCTACAACAGAGTGAGGTTAGGTGGGATGGTTTTTTGTTTCTCGGGAACAGAGTGAAGATCTCTGTCACAGCTAGGAGTGAACTATTCCCTAAGGCCTTAGCCTAGGTTATAAACCAATAGCGAAGCCTGTTAGAGGGTGGAGCATGTACGTAATATAAATATAAGTTACCTTGATGTAACTTCAGTACATGTGAAGCCCTCTAATTGTCTTCTCTCCGTCATTGAGTTTCAAAAGGGAATCGAATTGTGGGAGCAGAGGGCCTACATACAGTAGGGGGCTGGACCCATCCCAACAGTTGGGCGGAGAGTCATAAAACCATACAAAAACAGTACTTTCAATACTCAAAAGTGTAGTTATAGAGAAGTTTGAATAACAAATAAGCTTGATCCATTTTTACAGATTCATTGTAGTTCAATGTAAGGGTGTCTGGGACAAATCTCTATTGATGAAAAAACAAATAATTATTGTAGTCATTAGTCAGAATGATAGATAGTCACAAAATACAACACACTTCTTCCATAAAGTTTGGATCTTAAAGTTTGCTAGTTTAATCACTAAAAACAATCATCTTTAATTTAATTTTAGCTTCATCTGATTCCCTGACAGCAGCTGACAGATCATTTGAGATATGAGCCAGGAAATAGTGGTATTGAATTTGAGTAAAATATGAATGATTTATAAGTGGAAGAAATTCAAGCATGTTTCACATTTAATCCTGTTAAAGTTGAATGTGAGATTTTCAAAAGAAGTAAACACATATCCTTAATAAATGATGTCATTAATTATATTAAGATTCAAGAATAATATTCCAACAGTTCTTAGTTAGTTTGCTGAAGACGTTTGCAATTTTCAGGGGTCTTTTAAAATGTAAATTAGTCTGAAAACAATATCCCATCAAATTGTTTGGACTTAAAATACTCCTTGAAGATGTTAAGACTTAAACATTAACTCAATTTTTGTTGACTTGACTTGTTAAATATGAGAGGTACAGAAAGATCAGACATGTGCCTTTACACTCACACTAATTTAAAAAAATTATAAATAGCACAAATATTTATAATTAAAAAATAAATTTCAAAACATTATCAGAATGCAATCAAAGAGAAGGCAAAAAACATAAGATTAAGTTAAGTTCAAAGCCTATCAAAACAATGTAGTCAATTAAGCTACAGATGTTTAAATAAAGTACTAACAATTAACAACATTTTTTGTTCTTGTGGGCCACCTTTGGTAATTCATGTGGTACTTTGTGCTACCAGGAATAAACTATGGAAAAACAAATACAAACATTGTATTTGAACTACCACAGTAGGGCTCGAATGTAGCTTATCTCAGTCAGCACTAAGGCTGATTTGTGACTCATGGTTTGCTCTTCTCGACTTTTTCTTGGCCTCTAACACCAGCATGCTAAATTGTGTGTCCAACTCATTGAAACCTGTTACATTTCAGACTCAATTGAAACATAATTTCAGGATTTGTTCATAAACCTTTTAAAGTCACAGATGTTCTACAGATGTCCGAGTCAGCAGTTTAAAGTTTACCAGCGGATTAAAAATACGCTATGCTTAATAATATGAACGTTATGGAAATAAAATCAATTCAATACTTAAGTGGAATTACTCCAACACAACAATTAGCTAAATATTAACACACAATGTAATACCAGTAATGTAGGAAATCTCTCCTCACAGATCTAACACTCGTATTTTTCCACTCCTCCTCAGTCAGAGAAGACCTGTTCCCTCCCCCACGCACCAACTCACAAATGTGTGCTCACATGCTCACCAAGCATCCAATCCACCCACACTGACAGTTCAAGTCTTTCTGTGGTACACATGCATGCTCTGTCAGACACATGCATCCTCACAGAAGTGCTGGTAGCCCCGAGTGTTGGGAGCCCACACTGTTTCCTGTGTGTGGATAAAACCTACACAGCGATTTGACACAGAAGGAAATTTGTATTTCCGTCTTTCGATCTGCTCGTCTGACTCAGTTGCATGACTGTACAGCAGCCTGTACTTCATCAGTTATATTCTTTTAACCTTTATAATGTTACCAAATTCTCAGTAACATTGGTTGAACATTTTCAAATACATCACTCTCTCTGCACTGAGGTGAACCTCTTCTTAAAAGAGTGAATCCCACAGAAAGCTTATACTTGAGTATTTAATTATGTCTCCGACAACGATATTAAGTGATAATCATACTCAGAGTGAAGCCACTGGTTTACTGCTGAGAGAGTCTCTGCTTAGAGTCACTCTGGCAAATAGTCTTATTTCCTTTAAGCTGTATACGTGAACCTTTGATACCCTTCATCCACTAGAAATAAACCGGTTAAGGAATATCTTTCCCATGACTGAGCACTAGTGGCTGATTTGTAATGCAGCCGGTTGAAGGGAAATACAAAAACAATCGGATATTTTCTGTTACATATGTAAAATTCATGAATAAGGAAATAATAATGTTTAAGTCCATCCGGGCAAGGTGGAATATGAGAAATGTTTATGGCAATGGCATGGTGTTTTATATAATTAGGGAGGCAGCGATCAGACTTTTATGGTTCTAAACCTGAAACATGAGGATCGAATGAAGTGTTTAATTGTTAGAAAATACATTTCAACTGTTTATCCTATAACCTGCACAAAGAAGGAAGATGGGCCGTGCATCACAAGTTGTTGTAACAACTGTAGTGATATGCAGTCACAAGTAAAGACAGCGTAATGTGTCCGTGTCGGAGCTTTATTAGTCACAAGTCTTAGCTGTAGCTTCAGATCACAACAACAATGAAACACGTCATCCGCTTCACTTCTATTGTCAGTGTATCCCTGCGCTGTGCACACAGAAAATATAGTCCCATATCTAACTTTGAGTCTGTTAAGATGCATTGATATCAAACATAAACAAATCAAATTGTCACCTTAAAACAATGGACAAAACATGGGTGTTACAATATCTAAAGCATTTCTCACAGTGTTTTAATACCTGAGATATTACCCCTTTGACATTTAACTAGGTTTTACCAAACACTTTTATTCACACGTATCCTTTATATCTCGCTGGAGGTTTTATTTATCTTCCACTCTTTCTCAACACTTTGAGAGACAGCAAAACTCTATGGATTGGCAGAAGTAGAACCTTCTTTTGTGGCTTCAGTCTGTTCAGTCACACTTTCGGGCTCTTGCCTTCAGTCAGTCGATCTGGTGGGTGGAACACTTGTCTTAAATGTCGTCGCCTGAGTTCACCTTTTGTGTGTGTGTGGTCGTATATACTCCTGACAGATTCTGGACTATAGACGACCTTGGTGTGTCAAACTGTTTAATGAAAATTGCAAGTTTGTTCAACCCTATCTCATGATCTAAATTCACAGCAACAGAAGTTCCTGATTGCAGCTCAGGTAAAGGTTTACAGCTCTACATGCATTACAGTTTTGACTAAAAAAATATCATTATTTTAATTTGGGGCCGCATTCCTTAGTTTTTTTTAAAGTGTTTTGTTGATCTTTTTTGTTTCACTTGCATCAGGTCAGGCCATGCATGTGGCAATCGTAAATAGTGAAGTGTTGTGCGGATTTTTCATCCAAACATCAACTGTGCTGGACTCAGCCCTACAGAGGTGTTTCTCTGGTAGACAAGAGTGCTAGTGATGGATCTCTCTGTCTAAGAATCTGATTTACACTGCCCTCTCTGCTTCCCCATTACTCTGTGCATCATGTAGGCTTGTTGTTATGTGGTCAAAATCATAAGATTTTGAAAGGGGTGACCTGAGTATTGGGGTCTGTTGTTAGTTATCAGTGGGTTTGGACATCCCCATCTTGTAGGGGGGGGGTTCTTATTGTTGGAAATGGTGACTTCTGTAGTCATTTCTGTCAGGTGTAATATTTCTATGTATTGAAAGTAGTTATCAATCTCTGCTAAATAGTATTTCCCATCAAAGTGGCAAATGTCAGCTGCTATTCTCTCTCACAAACGATTTGGTAGCAGTTTATAGATGAGAGGTTCTTTTATCTTACATGGCTTAATCTCCTGGCAGTTACCAGTTCTTGAATGTGCTTCACAGACTTTGCTACCACTACATTTTGCTCTTCCACGACACTATACCCTGGTGGCCATATTGAATGCCCTTAAGTATTTTTGATCTAATGCTTGCAGAATTAATATTCTGTCAACAATTACTAGCAAACCTTGTGACACAGGTGATCTTGGTGTGAGAAAGATGTTTCACCTATTACCGGTTCATTGGTATTATACCTCTGCGAGCCCTCTATGGTGCACTTTTAGACCAATTTTAAATAAAGTCTGTTGTTTGATCACTTACAGCTTTCCAGGTGAAACGCATCAGCTTAAGATCTACATGTTCTTACCCTTTTGAACGTGTCAATCGGTGCAGGACCCCCATGTCCATGTATCCTTAGTCTTCAACAGCTCAATCATGGATTAAGTTACATCAGACAGGTGAGAAAAACACTTTCCGAAGTAACAAATCATCCCAGAATAATTCTGAGTTCAGGAAAGTTATTTGGTTCAACTTCAATTTGCATGATGGCTTCAATTTTTGATTTAGGTTCAATGTTCCAATTTCATTTCAACTTCTGCTGTGAAGGTTTTACTTCTCCTGTTTGTTTCACTAAGTCTGATTGCTGTTGTTACATTTCTTACAAGCAAATTACTTTCACTACCACTGATAACGTGAACTTTGAGCAGTTTCTGTTTACTATTTGTGGTCACTGTGAAATATCCCAAACACTTAACCCTGCCTCCTTCTTTGAAGTAGTACTTGAGCCTTCTTCAATAGAGGTTTTCCTTTCATTAACTTGAATGTATTCCCTGATATGACAATGGTATCTGCCCCAGTGTCAATTTGAAAGTTCACCAGAATGATGAGATCACTCAAGTAAAAGGAGAAAATACATCCTTTTCAGAGAAAGGTCATAGGTTGTTTTAAGCTGGAAGCAAACTGCGTTTCAACTTAAAGCAACCACAAGATAAACCTATTCAGAGTTAGCAGCTGTGAGGCGGTAGAACTAACCACTTCTCCACCTTGCACACAGACTTGTATCAATGTTGGTTTTCAATGTAAGATCTTATACTTGGTGGGTACCACAGGTGGCACTGTGTAAAATGGAAGAACAATTTCGACAAACACAGTGTCAGCAGTTTGCACTGGGTTGTATTTTGTTAATTAAAATCCTGAGGCAAAGCTTTATCTCCAGATAACCAATTGTAGTTTTTTTTTGTTCTGTGTGTATGTAAGCAGAACAAACAATGCCTGCAGCAAATAAGTGATTTAAGCAATAAGAACAGAGGGACACTTGGAAGAAAAAGTAAAAACTTCTCACCAAGATGATTTTTCAACATCAATCTGTTTCCCTAACTAAATGGAAAATTGTGTCTCTTGTGGTGGAGTTATGATTGTTGTAGCATTTATTATGATAGGATGTAATACTTAAATGGTGCTTAACTGCTCAAATAGACCTTCCCTGTACACTGTTCCTCAGTGCCACCACTTGGAATTATGTTTTTGCATGACTTAAAGGGAAAAACAAACTCAACAATTTAAAGCAGGACAATGACAAAAAAGGTCAGTGCCAAAAAGGATTTTTTTTTTCAAGATTGACAAATGTTTAGTCATTTATTATGTTACTGTGCAATGAGACTTGGTGCTGGTAAAAAAAACTTTCTTTGTTTTATTATGTATAAAGTTACCTGTTTTCTGAGAAATATTCATGTGTCATCCCTTAGTGTAAACATGAGGTTAACACATCAGATTATGTAAAGTCTCCCTATTTTATCTCAGCTGCTAGAATAATGTACAAAAATGTGCAACTGACACAGAGAAACAGCCGTTCATAAAACATCGTGAAAGAAACAGTTTCTTTTGTAACCGTGGTTCTATAAATGTATTTAATGCACGTATGGCCTCAACCCCACCCCAATTGTCTGTACTTCAGACTCAGTTTAGGTGATCTGCTGGGAAAGTTGAGTAGGTTGCATTTCACATTTCTATAAAACCACTGTTACAATATCAATCCTGAGTTTAATCCAACTGATGTGTTCTCTAACCTATAACTGCTTATCGTTATGCAACCCTATGGGTTAGTAGCCCTTGACCACACCGGGAGAGAGTCCAATGTCAGCTCTAAGAAATAGTGCCTAGCAAATAGCGCTGAAGAAGCCGAATCACCCATAAACCAGGTAGTGGGTTGTTGGATGAAGACAACTGTATTAAGACAGCACACTCCGCTCTCACAGACCCGGGACATGACTTCCTGAACGCAACAGGTGATGAATGATATCCGTCTACCTATCTTCTTTTTTTTTTGTTATGTACTGCAGTGATGCCGTTTTGAGCGAACTGGAACCTGAGTGCATGCCAGCAGAGTGCCAGGTAGTTTACCAGTAGCAGAAGTAGGTTGTCTCTCTGTAAGATGAGGATTGTCTGCTTGATGCAGTGAGAAACACAGAAGACACTCAACATTATATGCCTGCTGGTAAACAAGTTCAAAACTTTGACATCATAACTGGCAAAATACTGGTACGCCAGTTCAATGACAATAAAGATTATCCAAACATTTTCCTTATGCTTACACATATTTGAAGGATTCAAACTCTTGTATTTGCCCAACATTCAATCATCCCCTATGAAGGTTAGTAATAAAGTAGTAATTGATAGACCCGACCAGCTTAATAAACCACTTTGCTCTGTCATTCTCAGTCACTCCTACTGGCCTCTACTGACTTCCTCTTCTGTGTAATGCATCACTGTCCTAAAGTCCCTCTGTGCTCGCTCTCTCTCCCTAAATCTCCATCAATCCATCCTTCCCTCTCATCTTCATCTTCATCCCTCACAAAGGAGTGTATCATACAGAATTTGGCAGGTACTCCAAAGACAGAGTGTGGGCAGATGGAGCAGAGGGAGAGAGAAAGCAAGAGAACAAGGGAAGAGAAGAATTTAAATGAAAAGCAGAGGGAGAGAGAGGAGGAGAACCAAAATGAAAAAAACACTCCTTTTAAGATTTTCCTTTTGCTGTGAATTATTCATACTGCTTTCTCTGACAGTTGTGCCTTTTCCCTTCTTTCATCTGTCACACATGTGGAGGAAATAATTACACTATTTAAGAATTTTCAGGCAAGATGTAAATGAAGTGTTGGTGGTGATCCTCAGGAGTAATGTCAGAGTTCATAGGTCAGCATTACAATATGAGAATCAGTTGCAAGCTAAAACAAAAAGATGTAAAAATTAAAAGGCTGAGTGTATTTATCAGATATAAACCTTTTGAGTAAGTAAAACAAAGGATCAATTTCTGCTGCTTCTTAAATGACACCCCATTGCAATAACAGGCCAATGTTCAGAATAAGTGTTTTTTTCAGTTTGATCCATTACACGAGCTCTCTATAATGTTCAGATGTCTCAAAATATATTTGGCAAGCTCAAATCTGTTAATTGTTAATTGGATGAATCACGTTTAAATGTCATATGGAAATAATTCTATAGTTTAACTCTATTATTTTTTAGGTAGGGCCCTCCCAGCTTTCCCGAACATTAGAAGAACTTGCAGCTCATATATGAATTAAAAATTAAATATTTTATTAACTATATGTTTATTCATTTAATTATACTCTTAGTCTGGATCCATGTTTTGTTGTAGTAAGATAAAAAGGAATCAAGCTGATTGCTAGATTAGATATTTTATATCAGTGTTGGCTGCACTCATTCTGAGATCTTTAAGCAACTTCTAAGTGGCCTTCGACTTGGTGTTGGACCCCTATGGCACACTGCAGTATATTTAATTTTGCACAAAACAATATATTTTTTAAATATATACATTACAAAATTTAAAAAAAGGATGCAAATAGTAATTTAAAGGTTTTATATGACGCTTCTCTATGTAGCCAAAGACACTTAAGTAAATAAACTGTTCCGGCCCTTGACACAGTTGATCACCAAATCCTGCTGAGAAGACTGAGGGATGAAGTGTTACTGTCTGGGTCTGTGTTACAGTGGTTCTCGTCATACCTTTCTGGGCGCAGTTTCAGTGTATCTGCCAATCAAATGAGGTCTGAATCAGCGGATCTGTTGTGTGGAATCCCTCAAAGTTCTGTTCTGGGTCCTTTATTGTTTTTGCGGTACCGGATTCCCCTGGGTAAAATCATTCAGAGATTTCCAGATGTTTCTTACCACATTTTTGCTGATGACATCCAGCTCTACTGCTATTTTGATCGAACTGAGCCCCAGAGACTGAACAGCTTAGTCGATTGTTTGCTAGATATCAAACAATGGCTGAGTGAAAACACTTTGCAGCTAAATGTGGACAAAACTGAAAGTTTGGTTATTGCTCCTGATTATAAGGTTCAAGGGTTGAGTCAGTACTTGGGTGACTTAGGCCAGTCTGTCAAACTCAGCCTGAGAAACCTGGGTGTTGTATCAGACAAAGACATGTCTCTAGTTCAACACAGCAGAAAACTGACAAGAAACTGTTTCCTTCAACTCAGAAAACTCTCTAAACTTGGGAAAATGTTGTCACAACATGATCTGGAGCTTGTAATCCATGTTTTTGTGTCTTCTCATCTGGACTATTGCAACAGTTTGTTTTTTCTGAACAAGAAGAAGCTGTCTTCCTGCAGTTGATTCAGAACTCTGCAGCGAGAATTCTGACCCGCTTTAGTAGAAGAACTCACGTTTCTCAGATCCTTAAAACTCTTCACTGGCTTCCAGTTTCTTTCAGGATCAACTTTAAAATTCTGGTTCTCACTTTCAGAGCTATTCATGGTCAGGCTCCTCCTTACATCACTGATCTGATCCAGCCTTACACCCAAGCTCGTGCTCTGAGGTCTGTGGATCAGAATCTACTGATGGTTCCTCGCACACGGTTCAGGACCAGAGGAGAGAAATCCTTCCAGCCTGTTGCTCCTAAGCTTTGGAATAATCTTCATCTCTCTCTGCTCTTGATGGATCTACTGAGATATGTATATTGTGCAAAGGTTCCATAGATTCCAGCAATTAGATTCAAAGGGTTACAAGGATTGTCTGGTATAATCACTGTGACAGTGACACTGATTCTGTTATGGAGCAAACATCAAAATGTATTTATTTGTTAGATGTATACTTGAAATTGTTTGGATTATATCATAATCAGGGTATGTGTGGAGTTTGTATTTTCTCCCAGTGTTGCATGGGTTTACCACATTACCACTGTTTTCCTCCGAAAATCCAAAAACATACAAAGGTTGATTGGGACAATGAAACACCAAAAATGGAATTGTCCAGAGTGGCAGAAAATGAATAAATTAATGAATAATTATTATCATCAATTAACCCACTCTGCTCAAAACCAACAGTTTACACAGGAAATGAGTTGGTGAAAATAACAAATTAATTTTAAAGGTAACAGAAAAAGTTTATACAACAAATGGGGTTATATGGATAAACAAAAGTGTAACCAAGTGAACTATTTTGTTTGGTTTGATTTCTTCCATTTTTGTGTTTTTACTGGCTTGATAGGGATATTCAGGTAGACTACTTCACAGATAACTAACAAAGTGTTGACCCTTTCAATCTCTGGATCACTGGTATTTTTATCTCAGCACACTAAGACTTCTGTGTTATTTGGGGATTTATTTTATTTTTCTTTTGGCTTTTTCCAGCTCTGTAAGTTTCTTTGAGCCGTGTATTATTTCTCCTTTTGTTGTGTTTTATCACTGCAGCTTAACATTCCACTGAGCCGATTTCTGTTATTTTGAACCTGTAAATCATTACATTTGTACTTATTGATAACTTTTGATTTGTAATTTGTACATTTTATTATTGTATGTAAGACAAGCAAAGTTAATATTGTACTGGATGCTATCTTGTTGACGTTGTCGATGCCAATTAACATAACGTTTATATATTACAATAGTTTTAATTTGAGGTTGACCCTGTATGTGGTTCAGATGTAATGTAATGTTAATTTGAACTAATTTACTATTTTTATTAAATTAAAGGTAGCAGGACGAAAAGAGGACACCATATCGCCCCAAACTCAAAAGATAGAAAGAGTCAGTGATGATTGATAACTTCTTCTTTAACCCACGTTTGGAGGTCGTCAAATTCATTTCAGGCTCATAAGTAGATTATCCCCCCTGCCTGTCAATGTCCTGGAGCTCAAATAAGCTTTAGAGAGTGGTAGTCAGACGGGGGGAGGAAAGCTGCTGCCGCAGGAGAATGAATGTGCCGTTGTATTTAGTGTACTTATTTCTCAATTTTTCTTATTATTACTTCTCTTTTTTTATTTTATTTTTATAGATTTTGCCTTTTAAGATTACACAACAGTTTACCTTTTCAAGTTGTTGAGGTCCAGAATATTTGTTTAAAAAAAGAGAATTCTAACCATCAACCTCACTTAATTCAAACGACTCATTAAACCACTATTTCTTTGTTCTTCACGTTTTTCTACTGTGTCAGATAGCAAGTAATTTGTGGTAGTAAATTAGCTTCTCCCCCACTGGGGCCACAGGGCAAACACCTTGACTTACTTTTCCATTACTAGTTTACACGTTCCTAAATTGGTAAAATTTAAGATTTTTGTGGAAGTTTACAGTCACCTCATGATACTGCACTTTTATACCATGTCCAAAATGTATTTTGTTCTGCTAGCTAGGAGTCCCACTTAAAACAACAATCAAAGTGTCATGTATAGCTTCAGGGGGATTACATTTTCACGTCTTCCTGACATCTGTGGGATTTGGATAAAATTTCATAAATGCGTGGGATTTAGCCCTTAAATGACTCTAGCAAGCTTTTTGTTGAATTTGGCTTCCACAAGTTGTCATCTAAATAACTTTATTGTAAGGACTCTAAAAGTCTTCCCAGCTTATTTACATATTTGTATTAACAGGCAATTAGCCAATTATTAACCATCTTATAGTATTAATTCACACCTTATTCATTATGAACATATTCTACCCTAATAGCATGATAATAAGTTTACACTGAACAACAACTTAATTACTGATGTTTAACAGGAAATAAATAAGTTATTAAAGATTATTTGGGTGTAAGTGTCATGAGAGTAAGTAATTATCTATTATTAATACTGTGTCTTTTAAAGTTAATACTTGTACGGTAGTGTTTTACCCCATCAGAAGAAGACTAAAGTGTTACCATCCAATCATATATAAACCAAATCATAAAAAAGTAAACTCATACGATGGTGTACAGGCATGCATATCATTGCATCACATTATTCAGATTTCCACTTTCTTAAAAAAAATGAATACATCTCCCACCTCCTCTCCTCTGGTGATGAAATTGTGTGAAAATAGGCTGTTGAACACAAAGGGTTATTTCCTGCGTACCATCTGTGAGATGAGGAGAATTTAATTTTAATGAAGTTACCTATAGGTGATTGAAGTCCTTTTTTGGTTCCCAAAGCTTTGAATGACATTTTTAAGGCCCCAGAGGTATCTTATAAGGTTCAAGGTCGTAAGGTGGATCTTAGAATATGCCGATTTCTTTCTAATTAACTTGATTATTTTATGAAAATGATCAAATAAACAATGGCAGGATGTTCTTACATCCTAGTTTGATTCTTCAACGAAAGCAACTGGCACATGGATGAACTTTACTATCCTCAGGGAAGTCTTAGGACTGACCTGGTCCCAGTCCAACATTAGAGAATGGTTCTTATTTGTTAAGTAAATATTGACTCTCACTGAAAATAATGTCATTGCATAAGAACCATTAGCTTTTGTTGGTGTGAACCAGGGACACAACAACATTTAGTCCATTGTCGATGGCTGCAAAAATTCATTTTCAGTTTTAAGCCGGAACATTTACCACCGTGGCCAAAGTTGAAGTATGATGAAGTAAGCAAATACCTTGGCCTGTACAGACAACATGTCTGGGTTGTTGGATCAATACACTCGAATACAGTACAAACCAAAATATGAAGCTCATTATTCGGATGCTGGAATAAATGAGGGTCAATGAGAAAAGCACAGAAGTACAGAATACAGTACAGAAAAGTGTAGACTTTGTTTTGCAACACAATATTTTGCCAACAGAGAATTATAGTATTATAAGTAGGGTTAAGTTTGAAGATTAAACATTTTTGAATTTCAAATTATTTTTTATTTTGAATTGTTGGTCACACAGATCATCAAAAAATTGACATTTTGTAAAAATAAATGTGTTGTGTAACGAGACAAAAGTTTAACTTTTTGGATGATGTGTGTCCTATTAGATCTGGTGTTAAAGTAATGAAATTTTAGTAAGAAATATACAGTAAAACATGGTGGTGTTGGAAGTACGATGGTCGGGGGCTGTTTTGATGCTTCAGGACCAGGAATATTATTAATGGAACCAGGAGAATGTTCCGCCATCTTTTGCTGACCTCAAGCTGAAAGGAACTTCCGCTCTGCAGCAGGAAAGTGATCGTAAACACAGCAGCCAGTCTGAATGGTTGAAGAAAAATAAATTGAAGATTTAGAGTGACCTTGTTAAAGTACTGACCTGAATCCGATTGAGATGATTTGACATTACTTTAAAAAGGTGGTTTATGCTTGAAAATTCTCCCTTGTGGCTTAATGTTGTGAAGAAAAATAAAGTGGAAGGTTTTCTAGCAAGTACATGACATGAGAAACATTCTCGTTTGACTTTATGAACGCGAACCTCGCCGGTTGATCGACTTCAGCATTCTTGCGTCAACTAAGCTGGTCATCATTAGGAAGAGAAAGTTTCACGTTAGAACAAGAAAGTAATGTTAATAGAATGTCACGGACTATATTCTGTGGCGGATATAGATAACCTCCGCAGTGATTCGAGGAGTCAGTTATGTCTTGTAAGCATCGGTCGACACACACTTGTCTGTGGTCTCAGAATCCTTACTAAAGTTAACTAGAAATGAAATCACTTGTAAGTTTGATTTATGAACACTACACATATCTTAATGAAGTTAATAACATGATCCAAAGCGGTGCATCACTTGCGCTGGAACACACTTTATTATGAGTTCTAAATGTCTTACAGAAAAAGAAACAACGATTATGGGAGACATCTCGCTTTCAGGGTTTTATCGATTTTAGTCGTGTCACAGAATGATCATCTTTCTGGGATTTGGCACAATACGTGTTTCTCGTCCAGACGCTGATTTCAAGTGGCTTTGACGGATCAGAGCCCTGAGTTGGAAATCCAGGATTTGATAATACATTTGATAATATTAACTTTTTTTTTAAGGTTTGTGCATATTGAAGCAAATGCAAAACGGTATAGTATTACCAACAAAGTTCCGCAGCTACAACTGTTATATTAAGAATAAACTTTTTTTTTCAGGACCAAGTGATGAATTCAGGGCTGTCCGTCATCCATCAGAAAAGCTTTGGTAATTGTCACAGCTGCTGCCGAGCATTAATATAGTCCCTGCATGCAATACTTATAAAAGAGTGTTGACTCCTTTAAACTATAAATGTGATTTACTTTTAAACTGAAACACAGCTTCATTATGAATTAGAATGGATTTTGTTTGTTAATAGCATGGTGCCCCACATATCCTCCCTAATGGTTTCCCTTTTGTTTCTCTCCCAAAGTCCCAGTGAGACAGAAAGAAACCGTCTATTACTCCCGCTGCTTTGAAATAAATAGCAGATGGAAACAGAGAGTTTATGTAGCAATCATTTATTTATACAAAAACAGGCGTGTACACAGCCGGTGGAAATCTGCTCTGCTTTTTTTTCAACCTTCTCCGGGACCGCTCTGACTCTGCAGTCCGACTGTTTGTTTTGGATGCTGTCGGCAGTGCAGATGCAGCATAGTCGCCCTGGAACTGATGACAAAGTCAGTCCAGTTACTGTAAGGGTACAAATGTAACCCTCCGAGACCGACCAGGTCTGCAGAAAATATCCTGGACAGTCAAATGTTGAAGGAGAGATTGGTGGCAGCTTCATGATAGCCACAAGCTACTTCTAAAATATCTGAGGAAGTTTCAAAGCTAAATGTGTCAATATTCATAGTAAAACCATTTTAACCTAAAGAGACCCCATGGAGAATCCATCTGCTCTAACAGTTTACATGCCTTTGATGCGTCTCAGCAAGTTGTTGTTTTTTTCAGGATCAGTGCTGCAGTGAGTTAAGTTGTATAAGCATGTTTATGCTAAAAACATCTTTTTATAATTATTTGTAAACTACAATTTTGTTTTTATATTGTCCAGGAGCTGCATGCTCACTGTTTCTAAAAGTTCAGAAATTCAAATTCTCTTTCTCTCAACTAATTTAAAAACCTAACGCTCCTGACTTACATGTTTCAAATGTTCAAGTCTTCCTGCAGTAGTCCCTCATCACGATGATGTTTTGTAGTTGTAACTTATAAAGTTCTCCCAAGTCAGGAATCTTGCAAAAACAAGAGGTTAGGAGATAACAACGTGATAAAGTAATATATAATATTTGCTCCGCCTCCTGTCAGCTGTAATCGCACCCATGTCACACCCTCTGTGTTTTGACAAAAGTTTTGTGCTTTAAGTTCTCTTTCATTTGTACAAAAATACAATAACAATGGCCTTAACTTGATAGTAGTTCAATGGTAACTTTTGTCTTTATATATATATATATATTTTTTTTAAGGCAAGTTTAACTTTTAAAATAAGTCTCTGCCTCTCCTTGGTAACTTTTGCTGACCAGGCATTTCCAAGAATGGAACCCTATCAGAGTCATACTTCAGTTTAAGTTCAGACCTTTTACCTAGAATTCAATAAGGAATATACAATGTTTCGCTCTGTGTTCTAAACTATGTTGCAACTATTGCAGGCTAATAATATGTTTACAATCAGATTTAGTTGTTTTTTTAAATTAAGAACCAATGCTGTGTCATGTTTGATGTATAACATTTTGCGGGAGGCGTTTCTGAAGGCAGCAGTCGGAAGAAGTTTGGTGTAGTCACAACCGACCCTTGACGCCTCACCATTCACAGCAGAGTTTTACTGCTATATTAAGTGTTTTCTGGGGCCAGGGCTTATGCACATTTTGTAACAAACAGACACATACTAGTATGTACTATAGAATTCAAAGATCAATTTGACAGACACTCAAATCAACACGTTAGTTTACCTTTAAATTGAGATTAACTCATTATGCGTGCTATCTACATGTCATTGTCTTGTTCTGAATGCTGGTGATGTATTTTTTTTTTTTTTTTTTTAGAATCCCTTATTAGTCCCGCGAGGGGAAATTCAACCATTCACACATACTGATGGGAGTAGGCTGCACACTTGCGCCAAGTTCACCATCAGGAGCAATCAGGGTGAAGTGTCTTGCTCAGGGACACAACGACACAAGCTTGTCTGGAGCTGGGATTGAACCTGCAACCTTTTTGGACTGCAGGCAACCACTCTACCATCTGAGCTATGTCGCCCCTAGTATACATATGAATGAAATAGCCAAATATTAATTAATTAAATTATAATTTGCATACAAATATTCATGAATTGGCAATTGTTTATATGGTATGATAAAATCAGCATTAATAATTGCCAATTAGCCATCATATCCATAAAATTAATTGTACTTTTTTATTTAGATGTAATGTATTGTTTACACATTATCATACCTCAGAATATGCTGCTGTCTGTTCTGTTTTGGTGGGAACACGTGATGCCTTTATGATGAATGTTGGTCAAAAAATAATATTTTAAACGACAAAAGCTAATAATTATTTGCAGTATATAACAATATATGTAATGATCTTGATGCTTGTGTCATGTCATCAACATTTTATAAAGACGTAGTCTAGTTTGCTCATTATTTTCCATCTGATGGATGAGCTGGTTTTGAAGAGCTGGTAAGAGAGACTTAAGAACCTTCCATGTTATGTTGCTTCATGAAGGGCGCAGTAATCCCTAAACACGCACTTATGTCATCCTATCCAACTTTAAAGGTTAGGGTGGAATGCAGAAGGGCAACCCTATTATCATCATCCTCAGCATCCTCAGCAACCATTTGACATCAATTCAACACTCAGAGAGTTAAAGACTTCATTTGTATTGCAAAAAAGCGGTTCGTCATAAATGTAACATGAAAGGAATGTTTTTCATACCTTTAACACAATGGTCTCCTACAAAGATGGTTTTACATGTGTTGTATAAAAAGATAACTTCTTCACTACAACAATGTAAGTGTGGTTCTTCACTGCCAGCAGGATCTTGGAATGTTCTTGTGTGTTTGCTAAACAAGTTCAAGTGTCTGACTTTGAGAAGGCATTAGACCATGTTCCTCAAGGTGTCCTGTCTGGGGTGCATAAGGAGCATAAGGAGCATTACCGAACTCTTTAACAGAGGCTCTGTCCTTGTATAACCAATATGAGTTTCTGGACCCCACAGATTCCTTCCAGTGAGGGTTGGAATCCAGCGGGGCTTTTCCTGCTGCCCTAAACCCATGAGTTATACCCAGAGATAACACAAGGGATACTACAAACACATTTGTTTTGGGCCACTGGGTCACCTTGACCGAGAGATAACACAAGGGTTAATCAATTGTTGCTCTTAAGCTTTGGAATGATCTTCCTCTCTCTTTGTGCTTGATAGAGTCTACTGAATCCTTCAAGAAACATCTTAAAACATTTTTATGTTCAGGCTTTTCCTTGATTTTCTGGAACTCCTGTGTTGTTCTCAGTATTATCTTGACCTTTAAAGTATGTATTTTATTGAGTATTGCTTTGATTGTTTAAGCGCTTTGTGACCCTGGTCTGGAAAAGCGCTGTATAAATACAAATTACTTACTTGCTTATAAGATAAGGTGGACCATAACCAACACCACAATGAATATTGTCAATAGAGAAATTATGATTCTTGTTTAGTTTTTTTTACACGATTGTGAAACTTGGACTCAGGATACGAAGTGCTACTTGTTTTTGTTTCAAAATGGACACAAATGGACATAGAGGAACAACCGTGAAACAGACCATCGCAAAAGCATTCACTCAACATGCTGACAAAGCAAGAATAACATAGTGGTCAACACAGTCAGTCCGGCAGTTTGTGGGACGACATAAAAAAAATTACATTCATCTTTTTGTCTTATTAAAATGTTTGATAATTTTGTAATTTGTTTTTGTCATGTGGTTTAAAGATCATGACTTCATCAGACATGGTAGATTCTAATGAGTTGAAATCAAAATGTTCATATGAGCAACTGTTAATAACTACATTTTTAAGCTATGATTAAGATATACCTTATATATATATAATTTTTTTTTTTGTGTGAATATAAAAACTTTCACTTCATTCTTCCATAGTGTAAAAAAAAAAAGACTTTCTTGAAGTCTGTGTATTGTTGAACTTTAAATAACCGTGCGTCCTGACTGATGGAGGTAACACTCAAGAGAATGAGCCCATTTGATGGGGACGTCTACGATGTAAATTATGTCGCAAGCATTCTCGAGAAAGACTCAAATAACATCTCACATCTGAAAACTTGAGGTGCATAAAGCACAAGGGGAAATGAGACTTTAATGAGCCCAGTGGGGAAATGACTTTAAAGCAATGATCACACCTCTGTTGGGATTCAAACCACTTCTTGGGCAATTACCAGCATGAAGTGATCAAATGATTAGCAGAATTACCGAGGATACATCCTCAGGCGGCATAATGGCTGTTTGAACAAACTTCAGTTACAAAGTGGCAAAGGAACCCTTGAAGTATCCCCCCCACCAAGTTTTTGTAACTTCTCAATTGTCTGTTCTAACTCAATGACGTTTACAGGACAGTTAAAAATAAAAAAATATTGCCTTATTTTAGAGTTTGATACCAGCTGTTATCCTCATCAAGTCATGTGACCAATACTCAACAGGGAGGCTGACAGACGGACAAATAGATAGACCAATAGATGGACGGATAGAATGATAGAAAGTAGTGATGGGCTGCTGGACCTTAATGAAGCAGTGTCATGTTGTTTAGAGGTCAGTAGGTGGCGCCATCAGTTTAAAAATGATGTGATGTTTTATTAGAACAGTTCTTCAAAACAAAGTAAAATAGTGCAGAGACCGCCACCTAGTGGAATCTGAAAATATGACACTGCTTCATGAAGCTTCATCAGACCATCACTAATAGAAAGATGGATGGATGGACAGACGGATGGACAGAAAGAAACCTGGACAGAAAGATGGATAATAGAATGATAGAAAGATACATGGTCTGACTGACTGACAGAAGGATGGATTGATGGATAGATCATCCAAAAATAAAGAGATTGGAAGGGAACAGATAGAAGAACACTTTGTGAAAAAATGAATAGAACCAGTTTAATTAAAACATGTATTTCCACTTCTAGAATAAAGGGACACGACTTTATGAGCTTAATATCTCATAAATCATAAAATGTGACTTTAGATGTTAACGTTTTTGTGGTCCTGCACAATGTTCTTTTAGCAGGGATAAAAAGGAGAAGACACATCTCAAGACCAGGATTGGAGCAAAAGGTGCAAGTGCATCATTTGTATACAAGCATAATCAGTGAACAATCTATTGACACAAAAAGTCTTCTGCTGTGAAGACTTCTGTCTGCTACAAACTGTGTCACAGTTCTTGAGGATTCTTTAAATGTGAGGGTGCGGGCGTGGGCATGTCTGCGCGTGTTAGCTCTACTGCTTCGAATACGCTTGATTTGAAGAGACTCACAGCCCAAAATAACGAAAGAAGGGTTGACCAAAAATATAAAGGATGCACTTGGAATAGGCAGTGATGACGAAATAAAAAGAGGATGTGATTTCCATAGTGCTGCATTTCTGTTTTTGGGAAATACGTCAAATATCTCTCGCAAGCGCTCCAAGCTCCGGCAGATTTGCTGGGCTTTTGTTAACCTTGTATAATTAGTGTTTTCATTACATGAATAGCATCTTGGCATGTGAATCAATCATGACAAGAAACCCTTTTATAGTGCTCCAAGACTGGGAATGACTCACTACATGGGCCTTGTGGTGCAGCTCCATCTCCAGGCCTATTGGGGAAGGGGATGACTCACCGGTGAATCATTGAAAACATAAAACATAGCCCAACATGATAAATCAAGCTCTGATTTATGCTTGAAGAAATCACAATACTTGAATTGGAAAGACAAAATAAACTGATTAAATCCAAAAACAAAACAGTAGCAACTTAAAAACACATTTTTACCTCTGTTGTTGAACTGATGTCTCAATTCCATAATATACACACAGACTCAAATCCACTGATCTACAAACCAGCTTTCTGAACCCACCTGTGCCCAGTTATCTCTTTATTCCTCCGTTTACAGTCTGCAAACTCACCTAAGAGCTGGACTGTAGTGTGCCATTGGCCGACGTCCAGACTTCTGTAATTGAGAATGCTCTCCATCCAATGTCACCTTTGCAAACATTTGCTCAGATTTGTAATCATTGAATGATTTAAAGTTAGTTTAGTCGTTCACAATCGGTTTCGCAGCAGGCTCTGCCAGTGGTAAAGATCTTCCATTGATCTTGTATCGTATTCTATTTATTTTTGGATTTTACACTAAAGCACAAAATGCATTTTGGAGATCAAATGAAAAAGATTCATCAGACTTTTATTGAGAGTAATTGAACAAGACCAATCATCTGGTAAACTTGTACCACTTCTATACCAACACTAAAAGCAATTTGCAGCCCCTTGAAAAAATCCATTTAAAAATTCACATTCTTTTGAATTAAATGACTGAATGAAATTGAAGCTGCTCTACATGGAAAATAACTTTTCTTATCTAATTTAAATCCATTCAATGACTTTTAAAGTGAAGCCTAGTGGAGACAGGGCTGGAGGTGCCAATGAAAAATGTGAAGGTACAGGTAAATCTGTCAAAAAGTTATTAATTTTGTGTTGCCCTGGTTAAAGATATAAACCCTTTGTAGTTTTAACTTGTAAATTAGACAACTCTTAGTATGATCATGTCAGCATTTGCTGTCCTCTTGTTTTCACTTCATCAAAGTTTAGACCCTAAAGTTTGTCAGCAGCTAAATTAACAGCTAGTAAGAATTGGGTGCACATATAGAACTGCTGACTGGCCTGTCAGTCATATCTTCCCACCGATGCTCAAAGCTGATAAAAAGAATTCTACCGATAGAAGAAATGGAAATCTAGACAGGCAGACTGACACTAGTACTCATAACCTGTCAGCCAATTCACAAAGACTGATAGGAGCTAGCAAACGTAAGTGATCTATGGTTTTCGATGAAAGTTGTTTTACATTTTCACCAGATCTTCTGCCCTATAACAACACATTATTTGTTCACACAAGGTCACCAATCACATGTTTATTATTAAATTGAGGAACTCTAGCACCAGGAAGTAAGTAAGTAAGTAAGTAAGTAATATTTATTTATATAGCGCTTTTCCAGACCAGGGTCACAAAGCGCTTTAACAATCAAAACAATACTAAAAAAAGTATATACTTTAAAGATCAAGATAACACTGATAACACAACAGGAGTTCCACAAAATCAAGGAAAAGCCTGAACAAATAGAAACGTCTTAAGATGTTTCTTAAAGGAGTCAGTAGATTCCATCAAGCGCAAAGAGAGAGGAAGATTGTTCCAAAGCTTAGGAGCAACAGCCTGAAAAGATTTCTCTCCTCTGGTCCTGAGCCGTGTGCGAGGAACCATAAGTAGATTCTGATCCACAGACCTCAGAGCCCGAGCTGGAGTGTAAGGCTGGATCAGATCAGTGATGTAAGGAGGAGCCTGACCATGAGTAGCTCTGAAAGTAAGAACCAGAATTTTAAAGTTGATCCTGAAAGAAACTGGAAGCCAGTGAAGAGTTTTAAGGATCGGAGAAATATGAGTTCTTCTACTTGAGCGGGTTAGAATTCTCGCTGCAGAGTTCTGAATCAACTGCAGACGAGACAGCTCCTTCTTGTTAAGACATGAAAACAAACTGTTGCAATAGTCCAGACGAGAAGAAACAAACGCATGGGTTACAAGCTCCAGATCATGTTCCAACAACATTTTCCTAAATTTAGAGATTTTTCTCAGTTGAAGGAAACAGTTTCTGGTCAGTTTTCTGCAGTGTCGAACAAGAGACATGTCTTTATCAAATACAACACCCAGGTTTCTCAGGCTCAGTTTGACAGACTGACCTAAGTCACCCAAGTACTGACTCAACCCTGGAACCTTTTCATCAGGAGCAATCACCAGTGTTTCAGTTTTGTCCACATTTAGCTGTAGAGTGTTTTCACTCAGCCATTGTTTGATTTCTAGCAAACAATTGACTAAGCTGTTCAGCCTCTGGGGCTCAGTTGGATCAAAATAGCAGTAGAGCTGGATGTCATCAGCAAAAATGTGGTAAGAAACATCTGGAAATCTCTGAATGATTTTACCGAGGGGAATCCGGTACAGCAAAAACAATAAAGGACCCAGAACAGAACCTTGAGGGACTCCACACAACAGATCTGCCGATTCAGACCTCATTTGATTGGCAGATACACTAAAACTGCGCCCAGAAAGGTAAGATGAGAACCATTCTAACACAGACCCAGACAGTCCCACTTCAACCCTCAGTCTTCTCAGCAGGATCTGGTGATCAACTGTGTCAAAGGCTGAGGACAGATCCAAGAGCACCAGAGCAGTGAATTTACCAGAGTCAGCCGACATCATGATGTCACTGGACACTTTCAATAAAGCTGTCTCCGTAGAGTGATGTTTACTGCCAAACTGAAACTTCTCATGGATGTCGCTCTGATCCAGGAACAAAGACAGCTGCTCAGACACCACCTTCTCCAAGATCTTGGACAAGAAAGGGAGCTTAGAAATAGGCCTGAAATTACTGAGGTCAGTTGGGTCTAAGCCTGGTTTTTTGAGCAGAGGCTCCACAATGGCATGTTTAAATGCATTGGGAAAAACCCCTGTGGAAAGGGAGAGGTTCACCATATTGGTAACCCAGGGGCCAATTACATCAAATACTTTGATAAAAAGCCTACAAGGAAGGACGTCATCTGGGCAAGAGGAGGGTTTCATCTTGTTCACTAGTGCCGAAATATCACCCAAAGATACAGCAGTGAAGGAGGACCAAGAGGAGGAGAGGGGCTCAGAGACAGTAGGGGTTCCAAACAAAGGGGGAGAGATTTTCTCTTTGATCAATTCAATTTTGTCAATGAAAAATCTCAACAATGCATTGCTGTCAGCTTCACAGAAGACAGGCATGATTTGAGGAGCAGGAGACACGAGAGAATTAATCGTGTCAAACAAAACTTTGGGGTTTTTCCTATTTGCTGCTACCAGTTTTCTGATGTAATCAGATCTAGCAGTTTCTACCATCTCATTGTAAGAGGTCATCAGATCCCTGAGGTGAAGTCTATGCACCTCAAGTTTAGTGGACTTCCAGAGACGTTCAGTCTTTCGACAAAGTCTCTTCAGACTCAGGAGATCTTCATTTTTCCAAGGGCACCTTTTTTTCTGAATTTTCAAGTTCGATTTAACAGGTGCCACTTGATCCAGTATTTCAACACAATGACCAGTGAAACAGTGAATCAAACTGTCCACATCTGGGCAGTCATCCAAGGAAAGAGGGTCAAACATAGCAGAAAAACTGTCTGCAGTATCGGCTGAGATGACACGCCTCTGAGACCTAACTTTCAAAGGCTTAGGTTCAGGGATGAAGTCCAGGTTAAACAAGACAAGAGAATGATCACTCAGATGGACATCATGTACAGATACATTAGAAATGTCCAGGCCAAGAGTAAAAACTAAGTCTAAAATGTGGCCTTTTTGATGAGTGGGTTCAGAAACATGTTGCTCAAAATTAAAGGCTTCTGTTAAAGTTAAAAGTTCTTTAGCAGAACAAGATGTGACGTCATCAACATGAAGATTAAAGTCTCCAAGAATAAGAACAGATTCCATTTGAATAATGGAAGATAAGAAGTCACTAAAGTCTTTCAAGAACACCGCCGCAGGACCAGGCGGGTGGTAGATTGACACACAATAGAAGGGTCTTGTAGAACCAACCAAGATCATCTGAGACTCAAAAGAAGTGAATTCTTGTGTCTGAATCACTTTGCAAGAACAATTCTCCCTAAAAACAGTAGCAAGACCAACCCCACGACCAGAGAGGCGAGGCTTCCCCAGGACAGCGCTCCCTACTGGACAGAGTTCGTTCAGATGAATAAACTCTTCCTCTCTCTGCCAAGTCTCAGAAAGACATAATAAATCCAAATTAACTCTTGTGAAAAGATCATTAAGAATAAAGGATTTATTAGTAATGGAGCGAACATTAAGAAGTCCCACATTCAGCACCGATGACGTCACTGACGACGCCGCGTCACTGACAGGCGCGCAGATCGGGATCTTTTGAAGCGAACAGCGGTCACATGGGTACCAGCTGTCACTGAAGTTCAACTCGGTAGTAAAAGCCGAATTAAAGAGAGGAAATTAAAAAATCTTGCCACCTTTCGTTGAGGTCTGGGCAGACGGCAGCGCTGATGTGTCGTCATACTCTTCAGCGAGAGGAATGTCGATCAAACATCGATGACGTCCGATGACGTCAGAGTTGTTCCGAGCGATCGCGACTGCGCGTCTCATCCTGACCTGTACTCCAGACCGACTCGATCGCTTGTGGAAATCGCCCGGTACCCGAGAGATCAAACGATATTCCACAGAGTCCTAGTCGATGAGAAGCGGAGCCGGAAACATATTCACCGGACGTTGGTAACGGTCGCGGTTATAATCCTCCATCGACTCTCTGATGTTGAAAAGAGCATCACGATCATATATCTGAGATGCTTGAGAGATATCTTAAGTGATATGAGCATAACATCCGGACAAGTAGTCGTTAAAACAACTGTTTTGGGAAATTCACCCTCAACAAGAAAAAACACCTCAAAGTCTGGGGTCTCACACAATGACTTTCACCTGGTCTAATATATATATGTTTTTTTTGTGTAGATTATCTATCCCGGTGTCAGAAACACTAGAGCTCATGTTAGATGTTTGGAGACAGCACACACACTATGTGTACCATAGTAACACACATCAAGGCTCATTTACACGCAAGGAGAACACAGTCTGCACCTATGAATGATTAATCACACCTGAGGTGAGTCTTGTGGCTGTGTGTGTATGTCTTTATGTACGTGTCCTTGTGTGAGTAGAGGCGACAGAGAGTAAGGCAATATGACAGCTCTGTGTCAAGACATTTGCCTCAAGGGCCAGATTTTGTTTCATCCAGATGCATGTTTTGAGTGATTTGTAGCCAGCGGAGTGAATCAATATGAGAAACACGTACAATTGAATAACACTGTACACCTGCATGTTATTGATGACTCTCATTTACCTACCACTGACTGATGGTGTAACGGTTAGTTGCCCTAGAATGTTAAACAATGTGGTCCAATAAATCCCCCTACTTTTCTGTGTTAAACTGGCAAATAAATCACAGCAACAAGCTATTACCTCAAAACAATGTTAAAAGAAAAAGAAAATGTTGTTTAAATCCCAATCTTGTCTGTGAAGAGGCTGATTTTACCCAGAAAACCTTTACTGGTATGTGACCGAGTAAAAATCTTTACAAGAATAGAAGATGAATAATCTTATTTACTGTGTTCACAAATACATCGATATTTCCGTTTAGATCCTCATTAACTTCCTGTGGCTAGTTTAAACAAGAGAAATTACATTTTCACACACTCGTTTCCCTCAGGTTGTTGGGCACAATCAAAAAAGAGGCCTTCAAAACACCAACAAGTGCTAAGAGACAAGAAGAAAAGTTAGATGATTCAAAATAATAATAATGATAATTAGAAAATAATAATTCTTACTTGCTTTAAAAGGAAGAAAATGTATTTTAAGATAAAATTGAGGATATATATATATTTTCAAAATCTGTAGAGATATATGTTAAAATATGAAAAGTGAATTATACAACATCATTAAAGTTTATTCATGAATTAAATATGTTTCCTATATATTTTTTGTTATGTCTGGAATGGTTCTGAGAATAGTTTCTGAAGCTGAGACCCTACAGACTTAGATTACGATCTAATTCATTTTAATCTGAAAAATGCAAAGATAATGTTCATTAAATCAATGACTTATCATTTCTTTGCAGCTTATACATGTGTCTAAAGTGAATGCCGCCTATAAAACAGCTAAAAAATTGTGTGACCTTGGTTAAAAGCCAAGAGTAAAAGTGTGTTTTTAAAAAAGGACAATGAAGGAAGTCTGTTGTGGAGGGTATTCCACAAGAGAGGACCACGGACCCAACATTCCCCCCTCTCAACAATTTTCTGGTCTTAGGGAATTAAATCTAATATTTACTAAGCATTCCTTCCGCAAAATTTGAGGAAAGCTTTAGAGGCTCAAATAATAATCACTTGTTATTAAATATGATGATATAATGAATACTATATGAAATATGAAAAAGCAGGTAATATTAGATTGACTGCATCTTCATATTTCATTTTTGTCAACAGCTAGTGTCGTGCAAGTGTTATCAGCATAGATGATAGTCAGAGCATTTCTGCTCCAGATTTAGTCAGATTTTCATCAAGATTCTAATCTATTTAAACTTCATAGCAGCTGTAAATCTCTCTGATCATCATCATGTTTTGTTCATTGGGAATCCATCTGAAGTGAGAAACTGCAATTATTTGCTTTATTTACAATGGAAGCCAATATAACCAGGGCCTTGTCCCAAATCACGCTCTTCTCTAAGTGCACTGGTTTACAGTACAAGTTCAGGCAGTGCATGTACTTACATAGTACATGTATTTCGACAGGTAGTACAGTCTCAAATCAAACACTGCTGCTACACACTTTCACCGGAAATGACTCGAGAGCTTCTTCTACTACTTTTTAAGGCTGATGCGAAGACGCGTCGTCAGTGACGTAACTTCCATTTAGCTTCATCAACGTCACCCAGATGGCAGTAATTGTAAAGTGTTGATCGATCCACGCTCAATTTTCTGGCCATTTGAGTGTGCCAATTTAGTGCCCATTGCCCACTACATTTTCGCACACGGCTAACTGGGACGCACTTGTGCACTCAAAATACGTAAAGTGTAAGTGCAGAAGTGTGAGATTTGGGACACAGCCCAGGCCTTTTCTGTGAGAAAAGAGAAGGGCTGGCTGAAGAATACTTTTCAAAGTCACCGACATGCTTAAGGATTTTGCAAATGCACCTGTTTTTAAAGTGAATACATTGTGATATTCAGATTATCTAACATGTATCTACCAATTATATTCATGAGACATTTTTCTGTTGATGTCAGTCTATTGTTGGGAATGTATATTACATTTAGAACTTTTTCTATAATCCGATCACATTTAAGGGGAAAAGAAAATGTTTTCATTACAGTAGAATACCCTACTTTATACGTTGAAGAAAAAGCTTCCCTGTATATCTTCTTTTAAATAACAACAAAGAAATAATATACCAAACATGAAGTGAGGAAGAGGATGTTCCTCTGGCCGGAGCAGCACACAGATGCCAAAAAAAAGTTCTCCAGGCCAAATATTAATGGCTTTGGATATTCATGGAGGTGTAGAGCAACCTTGGATAACAGCAAATGAGAGTTCCATCTCTGCCTGTCAATAACGATTTGTTGTCGTCTTGTCTTCTGTGTGTCAGCGGTTTTGCTCTGCTGCAGGGTGAATAGACTGGAGCGACTCAGTGTGTGTGTCTGCTGTCACCTGAAACCACAATCATGTCTCATTTGATGTAATAAACAAGTGTCATTGAACAATTTGTTCGCTGGCAGACCCAGGGCAGCGCTCCAAAAGACACTTTATTCGTCCGCATGTGAATGAGATTAAATTATGGACAGTAAGCAATATTTACTGTTCTTTTTTTTTCACTAAGAACAACAAAAAGGACTTATGATTGGCTGGTTTTAAAGAAAAATGGATCGAGATTTTAACAACTCTCCTTACTTACTCGCATCTTTAAAATGTTTAAGTCTTCCTGTGATATACGGTCCATGTTGCACATGGATTTGGTAAGTTTAGAGATGAAGCATGAGATGAAATTTAAATTGACTATTTGGAACCATTGAATCTTCTTAAAATAAATGTGCTTCGTCTTGGTGTATGTGTGACGACTCGTGGCTTCTCTGGAAAACTGTGTGGTGCCAGGCCGTCACCTTCTCGTCTCCCTGGAAGGCAAGTTCACAGACACACTTGTGCCAACACTCTCACAAAGCCACGCCTGATTCTTCACAATTGTGTACACAAGTCACACTACATCCTGCTCAACACTTTCTCTGGCTCAGATTCTGCTCTGACTGCTGTATCTGCTGCTTCCATCCCAGTGGTTGTGCAGAGGAACTCTTGTCTTCTGGTCAACCAGGAATGAAGAGAATCAGTGGAACTTGCAGCTGCTTTTGTTGCTTTTTCCTGGTAGCATTAAACACACAGTACAATAACATTCTATTGCAGTCTATCGAGAGCCTTTGGCCGCACCAGTCTTATTTTTAACAGCACCTGCTATTCAACACACCTCACCATCTATTGTCTTTATAAAGTGGATAATTCCATTTTTGTGTTACTGATGACAACCACTCTAATTCATCTATCATGGATCAGCTGCAGTACACGAGCAGCATCTGTGGGTTTCATGCTACCTGTGAAAATACCGAAGAAATTAAATCACAGAAAAGATGAGGAGGGGTCTCTGGTGACTTTAATGAATCAAGATTAACTTTCATTGTTGAAAAATAAAGAAATATATCAGGGGCAAAAAGAGAAAGAAACAGAAACTGTTGATACACAGAGAAATGATAATACTCAAAATGTTGTGTTTTTAATGACGTTCAGACATTTGTGATGTAAGTACAATTAATAACAGCTTTGATCCCTTAAAACACAGTGTGCATATATTTTTACAAGGCACTGATTGCCCAGAATTACCAATATTTCCGCACCATCCCAGTAATGTTCAAACACTTATCTGTAGTTTTGTAATTGTTTTTCCCAAATGGTTAAATCACATTTACATTTATCATGCTCTCAATCTTGGTGAGGTATATTCCGGAATCGTAACCCTTGTTTAATCTCAGTGTGAAGGTGAACCAAATGCCCGAAAACAAATGTGTTTGTGGCCCTGAGATAACACAAGGGTACTGAAAATTTGAGCTCATACTTTTAAGCCAATTAAAAGTATTACCATTTATTAGAAGAAAGATTGAGATAAACATTGACTAAACAGTCAGTTGGTGTCAGAATGTTGCCTTCGATATATTGGTTTCACCTTGAATCCCAGCCTTTTCCTCTTGTTTCTGAATTTATCTTCAAATATATTATTTTTGTGAGTGACTCTTTTCCCGGCGATTCTTCCAATTTGGTGAGTTTATTGTGTGATTTTTGACTATGTGTGTAAATCTTTTACTTTAATTTTCTTTTTCCTTTTTGCAGTTAGGTCTTGCATGTTTGCCCCGTTTTCTAGCAATGGTCTGATGAAGCTTTAATCAGTGTCATTATTTGAGTCTACTAGATGGCGGTCTCCGCACTAGTTTCCTTTGTTTTGAACAATTGTTCTAATAAAACATCATGTCATTTTTAAACTGATGGCGCCACCAACTTACCTCTAAACAACATGACACTGCTTCATGAAGCTTCATCCATCACTACTGCTCAAGTAGAAGAACTCACATTTCTCCGATCCTTAAAATTCTTCACTGGCTTCCAGTTTCTTTCAGGATCAACTTTAAAATTCTGGTTCTTACTTTCAGATCTATTCATGGTCAGGCTCCTCCTTACATCATTGATCTGATCCGGCCTTACACCCCAGCTCCGGCTCTGAGGTCTGTGGATCAGAATCTACTTATGGTCCAGAGGAGAGAAATCCTTTCAGGCTGTTGCTCCTAAACTTTGGAACGATCTTCCTCTCTCTTGGTTGTTGGCATGTTAGAACTCCTCGTCACATGCTTGAACTCTTGGGAACCCTTTTCCTTCCATGTTTACCTTTTATCCAGTTACTGTCATCAACTGGGTTGGTTCAGACGCACTTCGTGGAAACTTGGCTAATGATATTATAGAGAGGGTGATGGTAGCACCAAGGAGATGGTGGACCCAGAGCCTATCAGAGAATGGTTGGCCATCAACAGGCAGTTGAGGTACAGTCCATGGGTGTGTCTTCAAGAGCCAATCAACGAACATCTGTATTGATGAGAGTAAAATTTGGAGTGGCAGTTTTTTGTTAAGCCACTACACTGTCTTTCTCCATCAACTTGGTCTTTGCGATTTTGCCAAGCTGGTTATATCTGTAGCTGTGATCTGACAATTGGTCATAGAGCAGGGACCCTGTGCATTGTAGGTTGAGCAGCAAGGATGCCTTCAACCCACCCAGCTACTACATTTTTGATGAACGCAAAACCCCAGAAAACAAAATTCCAACTGCTTATTAACACAAAAATTTGTTCTGCTCATTTTTCATGAATGAGTCTTAGTGCTAGTGTCTTTTGGCATGTGTGTGCATGGTAATTAGAATTTAAGAGATGTTAAAGAAAAGAAAACTATCCACTTTTCTTTTCTTTATTTCTATTCACTTTTTGTAGTTAAGGTGTTTACTTCTTCGAGGGTGTTTAAAAAACGAATGTAATCTATGGGTAAGTAATATACCCTACGATTCTAATCACTCATGTAATTATATATCCTTTTTTTTTTAATTAAAGTAACACTAAACGTGTCAAAAACTGAAAAAAAAACTTGTATTTATATTTAATTGAGTGTTTCTTGCAATTAAAATGGGTCCATAAACTATAAAAATGAACAACAGTCATGCATTTTGAAAGTGCGATCTATAGGTGCTGAATAGCTATTGTTTGTTCTGAAATAGTTCCTCAAGTCCAAAACTGTTTTTTTTTACTTTACAAATGACATAGAGTGTAAGATTTAAAAACCTGTATCAAGTTGGGACACAACACATTTGATTGACCACAATCTGTGGCCAGGAGCAACATTTACAGTTTGATTCTGGCATACACAACATAATATACTTCTCAGAATTTTGCATCACATTTAAGCAGATTTTTCCACCCCTTGAGAATTGCCAAACAATAAAGGATTGCACAAAACTGTACTTCTAAGAATGTCTGCTTCACCCCTGAGACTGTTTTAATATCTGCAATACAGTTTATGAGAAAATGTTCTTTAGGAGGAAACAATCCTTGATAGAGTTACTTCTGAGTTTCTCCCTGCAGCAGCATTTATTTTAGGAGTGCTACAGGCAGCAGCGTTCACATTCACACCAGAGGCTTTGTTTTTCAATCACGCTGAGAAGGCAAGAAAGAACACAAACACAACAGCTACTTTGAAATCAGTCAAATCTCACATACCTTCTTGTCTCACTAGTCAAGATTTAAGCCTAATACCATTGCCAACTGAACATTCTGTATTTTAAGAGCTCCACCTAGTGGAATATTTTTCAACATAAAGCTGTCTCACATACAGTCATGAAAAACAAATTAGACAGTTTTTCTTTAATTTCATTTTGACGTTTGGTACACCAGAAGGAGGATGTGTGTGGACAAATATAAACATAGGAAGAGAAGAAGTAAAAAAAAAAAAAGGCTGCTATCTAGACAGTTATCACAACATGTAAATGTACTGCCAAAAATACTTTTAGGCATTCCATGTTTTCTTTTCTGTCTGTAAGTCATACACACACAAGTTGTTTAGCAAAGAACTTACTTCTGAACCATTAAGTAAAAAAAAATCATTACTAAATTAGGAAAAGGACACATTTGTAAAAAAAATAAAATCTTTTTAAAGTAAATTATCTATAATCTACTGTATTGGGATCGAAAACATTTTTTTGTTTTTTTCGATCCCAATACAGTAGATTTTAGATAATTTACTTTTTGAAAATACAACAAACCTGTTTGTATGGTAAAATCAACTTTCTTTATGGATATTTTTATATTTAGGCATTTTCAGCGTGACTTCAAACCTGACCCAATACGCAAATCTGCAGAGTTTTAAAGGAGGGACAAAGTTGTGGAAAACAGTGGTTTAAACAGAATTGTAATATATATTTTAACAAAAGGGCAAAGTTGGTTTTTCTAAACAAGCTTTACCAAAGAGTTGCAATGCTTCTCTATGGTAGATAAGCTAAAATATGGTTGTAACATTTTTGACAATGAAAAGAACAATGGGTGGATGTTATTTTTACCAGTGTATAATTTCCCATGTTTACTAAGCACTGTTTGTCGAATGCATGTCAATGTCAAAACTGTATTTGATAAATTGTGTGGTAAGTCTGAATTTCCAGAGAGCAACAGCAGCCCAACACTACTTGAGTTGTATGTTAGTTATAGAATATTCCTTCAGTTTATGATTATTTAGTACTATTATTGTGTTGTTCTGGGCCACAATGATTAAGCATTCTCTTAACAAATCACAAAGTATCAATTAAAGCTACAAGGATTCTATAATCTGATTAGGTTTCTTGAACACTTACACAATGTTCATAATGAAGCCCATTTAACATGATAATAACACATCAACATGGGCATTTAATGGACATATGCATGATCTATAAATAACAGTGTGTATTCAATATTCAACTTTGGTATCACTTTATGGCACTTTAAGATCATTTCTAAAAGATAATTCAGTGTCTGGGGGCCACTGTTTCATGAAGCTTCATACTTGCAGTTAAAATAAAAGGCAATATTGAGAGGATGTAACCGTTAAATGGTTTATTTTGTGGAAAAATTCATGATACATTCAGAAGCTCCAATTGTTACATGTTCCACCAGGTCACTGACGCGAAATTAGTTCACAAAGCCTGAGTGCTTTCATTTCACAAATGTCACCTTTGTCCACTCACACAGGTATTTAGCCAATAAAATCTTGTTGCAGTTGTTACCGCATCAGTATTTATTGTCTCCTGTAATATAGACATCGAAATATTCTATGAATCGATCATTGTTTTTGTAACACAACCCTCACTGCAGCCATACAATTTAATAATTTAACAAGTGTTGGTGTTGTAGGAAAACTTATACCATTCAACCAAACTACATATCTTGCCGGACAGTTTCACTGTGTAGACAGTCGCTCTCCTTAAGTTTATGGTAATTATTAAACCAGATTAAGACGTGAAAATAGAGTGAAAGCACCATGTAAATCTTGAATGAACAACAATTCATTTACAGCCAACACTGTTTCATTTCAGAGCCTGAACTCCATCACAAAGCCACGGCCCGAGCGTATCAGATGGATTTGTTCTCGTTAAATCACAGCACCTCCTTCATCATGCACACGACTGCTGACCCTTCCAGATATTGACCAGTGCTCTCTCACGCCCTTAAGAGTAGCCCCTCTCAACTTGTTTTTGGTTCTTCCTCATTTCCTCTGGATGTTTTCCTCCACTGGTGCGGCACGTATCCAATAAATATGGCACTCAGAGGATATGTAGAGATTTATTGTTTCATATGTTTGAATGATGGAGGAGAGGAGAGATGCTGAGACCCTTGAGTGTCTATTGACAGGAACACACACGCACACGCCCACTCACGGCCACACACACACACACACACACTCACAGAGGAATCTATATTTTTCTCACTCACAATAACCAAGTGTTTTTAACGGTTATTCTTGTTACTAAAATAAACACACTGATGCCAGTCTGGCAGTCTAATCTGCATTTAGAACTATCAGCAATTTATCTTCATGTCACCAACAACTCTAGACGTGCTGTGCAGAGGTGAGCATTGATGCTGCAAGAGTATGCATAGTACATGATCGTGCACAAAAACAAGCCCAAGGAACAGTCTCAGTATCATTTTACAGTATATAAAACAAGCTCGAACCTCTCCTCAAGAAAATAACATGCATTCATCTAATCTGTATATTATCTAGTTTGCATTTAATGAAAGGGAGGTACGAGGGTACATATCATTAAAATTTGGTCTAAATTAAAAATATTTGAATTGTCATTGAGATCTTTTGCCAATATAATGCCCCCTTTCTGTGACCAAAGTTCTTATTTCTGTGTCAAATTTAAAGGAATAAAATTCTTCACTCATTTCTACTCACCCTCATGGCGACTAAGGGTTAGAATTATTTGTAATATCCATCTCATATTGAAGCCTCGACGAGAAGAATATTTCCAGAAAAAAATTAATGAGCCTATATTTTACAACGATAAAACAACCACCAAATATGAATTTATATGTATACAAGCTTAACTATCCGTTGAGGATTTAAGGGCGATCATATAGAGGCAATTTTTAGCGAATTTTATACAGTAAATAGCGGAACTGCTGAAGTAACAGACTCTTTACACAGACAACAACATGAAACTGTTGATGAGATCTAAACAAATTATAAAGAATAAAATGTTGGCTGACTTAAATGTCAAGGACTTCTAATATCATGACTCACGTCATTCTATTCCAGGGCTCTATAAATGTGGGTTTTTGATTGAAATGTTTCATAGTGTTTTTGAAAAGGTACATGTGTTTGCTTTTTATTTAACAACATATTTTAGTGTAGGAGGTAACGTCAATGAATAAGAGCATAAGAACAACAACAGTTGCTCCTTCACGATCATCAGATCTCCATCCTATTCCACGCTCTGACCACCTGCGCTTCCCCTTCCCTCACTTGAACCTATTAACACGCACCACTAATGATGGTTTGATGAGGACTCATGATTCAGCATCAGTTGTTTGTTTTGTCTTTCGAATTCATAGTTTGTATATATATATAGCATAAAGGGAAACAAAGTGAACTTTATATGGAATGATATTTCATTTTGAAAGCCAAATGTTTTCTTTTCTGTAGGAAATAAGTCCAAATGTCTGTGGTAAAGGTTGCAGACCTCTGTTCTGGTTCCTGTTGTAAAGGTCCGTGACCACACACCTACAAGACATGTTGTCGAATTTTAGTGGTTTTTGAGCAGTATATAATCCAGGACGTCCCCTTGAAATTAAGTGCAGCAGCGCTGTGTGTAGGGAATGTCTTTATTCATTTGCATAAGTCCGAGATGCGGGGTTTAGTACAAGCGAAAATCTGCATTTTATGAATTATTACTGAAGATTGAGGTTGATTGCAAGTAAAAGAAATACACCGTACCATAGAACTTTTGACAAGATTATGTTTTAGTCATTACAACATTAAACACACTTTCAAAAATTAGATTAGATTAGATTCACTTTGTTAATCCTTTGGGAGATCTCCTCCAGGATACGCAGATGTGAAATGATCGGAGCCTCTTCAGCAAGTTGAGTCTACTCTAAACTTTCCTTTACAGAAGGTCTGTGTTGCAGTATAATGGTATTTCCAGTTTAGCGATGAATGGCAACTTTGCAGTTGACGATAATGGAACAAGAGAAGTGATCAACTTTATTGAAGAGCAGTTAACATCACTAGATAAAAGTATCGAAATTAATATCTCAAGATTTTAAGAAAATGACATCCATGTCATCCCGGGGCTCTGCAGTCTTTAGGTTTGGTCACATTTTTAGAAATCTTAGTGAGCATTGGAAAAATGGGGTAAAATATATCTTTGCAGGTTAAGGTGTTTAAATAAGTAGAATAAATATATCAATCAAAGCTGACACATTTAGACAAAAAAGCTCAACTTTTCATATGAATAACCACATCAAATAAGGTTTTGAACACAGGTTTTCTTTGTAAAACAGCAGGTCAATGTTGACGTTTGTAATATGTCTGTGCAGAAGGGGGGCCCCTTAAGAGGTCCCAGTATTGGTTGTGTTTTAGCTCAAGTCAGCACTGAGAGTGACATGTCTGTGGCTTACCCTAAACTCACAAGTGATGACTCTGTCACATGCGTTCTGCTCCCTCGCTGTGAAAATACAAACACACATAATCTTTTATTCACTCTTAAAAGCACGTTTAACAAGTGCACACATGCACACCGATGAGTTTTGACGTGATGCATGCAGCGCTGAACATCCGCATATTGTTATGTAAGTGTTTCATCTGCTCAATGACACTTGTTTTTGGATCACTGGGTATTCGTCTGGCAAAAAAAAGACATTTCAGTTTTTGTCAGTTAAAGACTGTATCATGGTATTATGGTATTATAACAAATGCCAACTTGGAATAATGTGGTTCATACTTTATGTGCAAATCTTTCATATGTTCTTCAAAAATTAGTAGGTGAGTCTTTCTGCATGTACTGTATGTGGCATATATATATATATATATATATATATATATATACATACCTCAATATTTCAGCTGTCACGTAAATTAATTTGATTTATATGAATATGAATAAAGTTGTGGGATGAAAAAAAGCGGAAAAAAAGTTCAAGGAGTAAAGTGGTGATCTTAGAGTGAAATAAAAGGAGAAGACAGACAGTGTTATGCCCTGAATTTGGGAGGTCAGGTGTTACCACGTAGCGTGTGTGATGAGGGCGAAGGTTGACAGGCTGATGATGTCATCAAGTGACATTTATTTGACGGGGTCCGCGCAACAGATGGGGCGGCAGGACAAAAATGAAATATGTGTTGGTGTCGGAATCTGTCAGTGTGTGCGGTGAGCACTTGCACAGGGACACCTTTGCTTTCAAAAGTGATGTGACGCTAATTGGTCCAAAAGGTTTGCAGGTTCAAGGAAGACTTTTATCATGGTGGCAGAATATTGGCTCCAGATGCAGTCGAACCTTCGCTGACAGGACTTCTTTAACAAGTGTGTCCTTTTAAAGTTTCCACTTTTGAATAGTGTGACAAGTTTGTGCAGAAAAGGTGCTTGCTCAAATGTAGTCAAGGGTGTTACGGAGACACTGAAGATCCCAATGATTATTGCAGCAAAGACATTTTTTGGGGGTTAGGAAAGTTCAAATAATGCACTGTGTACGTTGAGATCTGGGGTCTTCTTACCTTTTTTGCAACGCAAACTCGTTTAATGTCAGCATTATTTTTTATGGACCAGCCTAAAAACAGCAAAAATAAAATGGCACCCCTGCAAAAACCAAACCATAAAAATACATCTCACCATATTTGTTAATAGGCAGAATATGGTTTATCTGCAACAAAATGGTTAGCCCATGTTTTAGTTAACTTTATTAAAGAAGCATGTCACATGCTAATGACTTTGTAGCAATGTTTGCAGTCTGATATATATAATGCCTCGTGGACCAGCACCAGTCCCCGGTAGTGATGGGCTCATGAAGCTTCAGTGTCATGTTGATTAGAAGTCAGTAGGTGGAGCCATCAGTTTAAAAACAACGTTTCATTAGGACAGTTGTTCAAAACAAAGGAAAATAGTGCACAGACCGCCACCTTGTGGACTCTGAAAATAATGAGACTGCTTCATGAATCTTTGTCAGAAATTCATTCAAATACAAGGAATTTAGCTTTTATATCTGTAAAGAAAGTAAGAAGTAGAATAAAACAGTTGTGTTTTCTGTTTGCTCCTCTGGGGAATAACACATGTTCCTATTCCTAAAATATCCCAATCTTTCATATGTATTTAAAGACCCTAACAGTAGAGTCAGAGTTGAACAGTACACAAATGGTACATTTGAAGTCCAAAAACACAACTATCCTATGAGTGTTGTTTTTGTCCCAGCAGATTCCCTGACTGTACCCCATCCCTCCATCTAGCTAAGCCACCCACACAATGAAGAATACAGACAATGGCGTCAAACAAGCTTCATCTTTTGGAAAGATTGTGATCTTTTGCACACAGTGTCTACTGTCATCCGGTAGCTGAACTGCTTGTTTAAATTAAAATGACCTAATCTGAAAATCTAATTAAATATAGATTACCTGTGTTATATATTTCATATTTTAACTTCATTCCCTTTCAGATGCGTTCACTCAAGATGTAATTTGTGTAAATATTATAAGCAGTGTCGCTGTTAGAAGGTTTATTTTGAATATCATCACATTTGGATTGTTTTTAATAGAATATTGAAATGGCTAATATCCTCTTTCGTCTCAGCTACAACCTGCACTCGGATTAGAGCCTTTCCTTCAATAATATTAATCATGAGTCTGACAGTTTAAGTGGTTCAGCATTTTGTATCTCATATCATTCACACCTTCTTTTGGACATTTTCCAAAAATGTTCAGGTTGGAAGGAAATTGTGCTGACACAGGTGATCGGATGTATTTTTCAATCTGGCAATTGAATTTTCAGGACTTTAGAGGCTTGGGGAAAGGAAGTTTGGAAATGTCAAGATCAGAGCCCCCTAGTGAGCAAACAACAGATAAAATGGTTAAAGTTCAAAGTGATTACGTGTCCAGTGCCTCTTTCTCCTTGAGATCAACACAATGTTGAGACACAGTGTCATGATCTCTTCTGATTGGTTTGTAACTTCTTGCTCTGCCTTGTGTTTTACTCACAGTTGACAGGAGAGGTTCCTGACAATGTTGGGCTGAAAACACACAGCTGACAGCAATTATGTTTTCCCCAGCCATATTGATACGCTGGATTTTCTTCAGGCCAGCGTCAGCTTTTTGCTGAGTTCTACAAGTTATCTCCCTCGCACTTTACTGCCATCTTGTGGACATTTTGCCGCACTTTTCTCTTATGTGATTTGTATAAGTGTTCTTGTACATTTCTTTCCTCTGCATTATTAGTGAAGTTCACTCCTGGGCCTCCTTGTTTAGTCATTCATGACACACATTTTTATTTTGTTTTCCAGCACAAAATATTAATTATTATTGGTAATTATTACTTACTACCTGTGGATACCCTAAGTGGGCCTTTTTGAAAAACAAGAGGAGAAGGGACACAGAACTTGAAAAGGAAGAGAAGCGGAAAGACATTGTAATTTCTTAGGTTGCTGGAGTATGAGAGCAACTAAAGAGGATCTTCGGCAAACACCAGATCTCGGTTCACCATAAGGCAAAAACTGATTCATCCTTAGGACAAAACACCCAGGCACAAACATGGTGTCATGTGGTGTATCCTACAAAAGTACAAAAGTCATTAAAACATGTCAGTTAATTCAAACTAAAATGTATTTTACTTTAACATTCCAATAAAGTTGAAACCAACCTTGTAGGTGTACCAGCCACCATTATAGAAATCTTTTACCAAACGAGATGTATTAGAATTAAGTACTTTTTCATATTTGTGAGCAACATGAGCCTCTTCTGAAAAGTTGAACAATAGACTAAATATTCTTATGAAAAATAAGTGTGGTTTGAGGTTACAATAGGATTCACTATTTGCTTCACCAATATTTAATTCCATTCTTCGTCATTCTTGATCTTTGCGATGATAATTGAAATGGAGCAGCACGTTGCTGATGTGTGATCATGGCTCTTGTCCAGATGCTACCTGAATATGTCTGTGGGGTATTCAGAAAAAAGCATAGTAGGCTCGATTCTGTTCCGTGTGCCAGTGTTTGTCATGCTATGAGGAGGAGACAGCTCAATGGTTTGGAAAGAGTATGAAATGCTCCCCCAGGGTGATTAAAGGATACAATATTGGACTGCTGGCTGCCCTCGGATATATTGGTAAGTGCACAGAGTGGCTGTTCTGTTACAATAATTGAAAAAAAAGACACAAATAGTTCATCATAGCACAGCAATGGGGGCACTCAAAAACATAATTAATGCAGTGCCCCATCGGGATACAGTATAATTTTTAAAGACTATGAAATTAAAAGGATATGGCCCCCCTGATAAAAATGGAGCTTGAGTCGCATGTAACTTTGTTGGTTTAATTCAAATATTTTGTGGAATCTTTCGACCTAGCAGATAGTCATGTTTCAACTTATATCATGACTTGACTTATGGCAGGACTCACTGGTGATAGTTGCTGAGAGGAGATCTCTGGAGAAACTACTGTCCATCATGGATGATGAAAGTCATCCTATGAACACCGTCATCAGTGAGCAGAGACAATACTAATAGACAAAGGGACTCATTCATTCCTCGTGCTATTAGATTGTATAATTCTGAATTTGTGGGCAAGAGTGGAGTGAAAGATGATGTATTTTATTCCTTTTTAATCTTTTTATCCTTTTTCTTTGAGTTACTTCCTTATAACTGGAACCTAATTTCCAATCTCCAGAGGGATTAATAAACTATATCTAATTGAATCTAATCGAATCTAATCTAATCTAATCTAATCTAACCTAACCTAACCTAATCTTATCTCAATTTATGTAATCTAATATCTTCTTTAATTATTTTGAATATGATTAAATGCTCACTTTAGTCTACCAAGGCTCGCTTCTGGAGCCCTGTCAGAACAGAAGAGGGGATTATTATAAAATTGAACTATTCAGACCCTAAGTTATTCACACAGTCATAGTCTGAATAACCACCTTAATGCCAACTAAGTGTTAGGATTATGTACAGAGTAAGATGTTCCTTTCTGAAATTATAGGCAAAAATATACATTAATTTTAATGTAATGGCTGGCCCTTAGTGGTTTTCGTCTCCACAGAATTGGTCAGAAAAACCTTCAAAAATATTTCACATTTATTTGTGGCAGAAGCTCCAGGTCTCTTGGCTCTTGCTTCTAGTTTATCCTCATTCAAACAAGATTTACGCTGATTGTGCTGCCTAGAGGCTTCCAACTCAAAATGCTATACAGTCCACAACATAAAACACAGAGAACAGATTAAACACTGAGTCCTGACCACTGAGCTCTGAAGATTAACACACTGCCTCTTAGGGCTTTATTTGGCTATCATGACTTTTAGTGCAGTCTGGAAGAGTGTGCAGGTGGAGCCACTTGACCTAAAGCCTGCAGTTGTAAACCTTTGCAGTGTTGCCCAAACTGACAGACTGGAGAACAACAGGGACGCTGCGTTTGGGCAAATAACGCTCATCCTGTAGAAGTGTAGCAGTGGATGGTAAGGTTGTTAAGGTGAACTTTTTTATATTCTGTACTTTCAGAAGATGTTTTAAAAAAATGTGAATGCTATGAAAATGACTCAAATGTATTTGAATAATAAATTGTGTATGCATTCTAATAGTATGTCTGTACACGATATCTACTCTTGTATTTATTTGTATTAACAACAACAGAGTCCAGAGTAAAGTGATTGAAAAACTGACTGGTGAAAATGTTGTGTGAGCCTTTTGTAAGTGTTCTAAACTATCATCCTTTATTGTACACACAGGAGAATTTTACTGTCTAGTCAATGATTAATACCGCTAAAATGGTCCACTTTGTTTGGTTATCCCTGATATAAAGATGTGAACTGTGACATGTTAGTGCCCACAACACATGCACACATACACACTCAATGTATGAAGCATGGATCAGCAGTGATTCCCTCTCTTCTTTGGCACCTGTCACTTTCTTCTGTCATTCATTTTGTTCTATCGGCTTCTATTAACACTCCACTTGCAAGGGGGCACCTGTCACCGTTGTGTCCCACTTCAGCTCACCAAACATGTCCCTTTGCCTTACTGTCACAGTCGGTCTTTGGAATGAAAGTGTGCGTCCAGCTTCTGTGAAGTGTTTGTCCAGTTGTGTCAGCAACCCTGTCATTCAAGTGTGTGTCAGTGAAAAGCAGCAAACTTTACTTTGCACCACTTCAGCAGCCGTTAAACACTCTCTCATTTGTGTTTCCGAGGACTGGCCATTAAAAAATGTCTACATATCTAATGCAACTTATTTTTATGTAGTTGCTAAGATGTGCCCAATCATTATGTGCAACTGAACTTGAGCTCCTCTCAGTCAACCAAGAAAATAATCACCACTGCTGTTACAAGAAAGTGACCACTCAGTTTCACTGGCTTTCTAATCATATTACCGCTTACACCGACGACATGGCAAATGAAAAACTAGCTTGTCAACCTAAGCAATGAAGTATAAGCGACTTTGTTTTACAGCGATAATTATTTATTAGTGAAGAGAACATGAAGGTTCATGAAGCAGTTGATTACAATTTGATAATAATTAAATGGCACTCTCGAACAAAATGATGTCAATAAAATTAAAGCATTGGATTATTGGAAAAAAAAAAAGTTAAAGTTATCAGACACTACTTTGTGTAGCTTTACCAGCCCATCAGTAGTGTTTGTTGCTGTATCCTTGTTTAACTTATTATTTTACTTTAAACTATGAGTCAACATCATATAATCTTGTTTGTGTGAATAGCAATGTAATACTATATAAAACACTAAAAAGGTGCCCGCCCAATGTTTTAAATTTTAATGACGGAGTCGAGATTGAGTTTCGGGTCATGGTAAGTTATGTTCCTTGATGTTGGGGTGGACAAACAAACAAAAGTGACCTCCAAGGTCGGTGGAGGTCACTTTTATTCAGATTACTTGCATCTTACATACATCTGCCCCCTCAGACACCTGTAGTCTTATCTGAATACTCCGTCCACACTTCTTAAGTAATAACAATGATATATTAAGGGCTTCTCAGTAAGCATATGAGAGCAAGTGTAGAATATAATGTTTTAAAGGTTATATTCTTTACTATCCGGGCCGAGTGGTTGCAATTTTGGGAAGATTACTGTGGCCAGATTGGCCAGACTGAGGCTGCCATTTTAGAAGGTCACAGATCTTTGTCTAAATTTAGTTTTGAGTCGTTTGGTTGTTTGAGGTCGCAAAGATGGCACAAAAATTAAAAGTTGCGACATTCTGAAACTTAATCTTCGCTACTACTTTGCTGACATTTTTCGCCAAAACAGACATAGTATATAAAATTGAATAGTTTGGTCATTGTATAAAGAGTCCCGTAGCGATTGTTTTACTGTACAGCCATTTTGACACAAATTGGGCGCGAATTTGGTGCAGAAACATGAAATGCAAACATTTTCTATACGTTCATCACATCATCAAGACTTTGCTCACTAAACTTCAAGTCTCTAACTCAAACGATACGGCAGCACTGAGGTTGCAAAGTCGTCCTGCCGCATTTAGGGATCACAACATTTGAAAATAATCTTCAGTCGGTTTTTATCAGTGTTCTTCTTCTCATCTCTTACTTTTCAGTACAGGGTCTGGTACAATTATGGTAAGTAAAGTAGTGTAAGTAAAATAATCTTGTTCAAACGCCTTTAGTCCTGACGTATAAGTTGACCATTACTCAAGCCACACAATGTGCAGAATCTTGCACTGACAGGACATTTGAAACATCAGTTAGTTTGACATGGCAGATACATGATATAAACTGTAAATTTAATTTGGGATCAAAAACAGTTTTTTACAACCAGTTTAAAATATAGATTTTTTATACGTGGTTTCACATGCCTGGAAAAAAAAGTCAGCACACATATTCTTGTTCAACTCCTGCTCACTGAACCATAACTGATGTGGTGAAACCTATTTCTCATGGATTTATGGACCTGATATTTGACAAAGTACCTTTCAATGGGTCTTCGGTCAGCAGCTACATTCTGAACATAAAATATTACAACCACATTCAGATTTATTGATATTTCCTTAAGCCAGAGTGTTTGATTAGATGTGAACTCGTCTTCCCGTCATCCATATGTGCTGCAGGTGTGTGTAGTTGTGTGTGTGTAAGTGCGCATATTGGTGTCTGTGAGCAGGGGTGTGTCTTTGTCATTGATGGATGTATTGCAGATGGTCTCAGCTCCATCTAATTATCCTGTGGACACTGGAGGAAGTCCCACAAAGAGGTCACATAGGACACACACACACACACGTACACACACAGATATTGTCCATCTGCAAACTCATGATGACATTATTTTGTGGTAAACTGCAGTTCTAGTAGTTCTGGATATAGTAAAGAAATGCAGATACTGTGATCTGATGTTTCTCAGTCACACTCACTTCCACAAACATTGTTGCTGAGTCTTGCTGGACCAGTAACCATGATGCATCTCTCTTTTGCATTCATGTTCAAGCTCTGGAGATTCAATCCATCTGCTATTTATATGTTATCAATAAAGTTAACTGTACAAACTATTTATGGCATTTCCAACAGGAAGGGCTTGTAATAACTGTATACGGTACATACTGCCCATTAAACTGGGTGATAGAGTGTATCTGCTTGTGTGTTTTATTTATATGTTTTTTATTACTTACTTCATGCAGTCCTGTTTATAGGTTGTTAGTTATCAAAAGCATTATATTAGAGGATTGTGGACTGCGCATAAGTTATTATGCTAACACAAAGCTCCAATTATGTTGATCAGCAGTCACTAACAATTTGGATACTGCAAGCTCTATAATCTAGATAACCCAATAGTGATTTTACAAGTTTGCTACTCCTTTTAGACTTTGTTGTTTACCAATATTTTTGACAGATTCTGAGCGCTGTGTACGACATAAAATGGGTTCGAGGTCAGTTAGTAAAAACATAAATAATACAAAAGGCTTATAACACAATTACTAATTATTACAAAACTAAAGGATTTTCAGTGCACCTTATAGTCAGTAAAATTCAGTAAATTAAGTTATGGCTCATGTGAAAGCACCCTTACATATTGTATGTAGCCCACTTTTAAAATAAAGTTGTTGTTTTTTTAAGCCTTGAATAAGCAAAACCACCGTCCGCTACAAAGAACTGAGCCCACACAGTGTTAATAAAGGATTGGCTAAATCTTTATAAAGAATAGGAAGAGAATATAGGAGAGAAAAAATAAATCCCTTTGTCTGGAAGAAAAAAGAGGGGGTGGGAAGGTCAGCTTTAAGAGAGAGAAAATAATAATGGCGTCAGGCTGAGAATGTTAAAAGCAGATTTCAGTGAGCCGCAATCCTTAACTACAAACAGCTTACGCACATTGATGTTTTTAGCATGGACTTGGTTATTCCAAGTATGCTTGTTTCCCTGAGCCGTGGAAATCATTGTCTATATGATTCCTGGAACCACTAGGATCGTAGCCTCCATGTTTGGCAGATCAAAACAAATGACTTACGGCCGCTGGAAATGTTGAAAGTCTGCCCCTATGGTCGCTCTCTCACAACAGGAGGTATTTTAGATAAAACAATGTTCCACTACTTATATTCTCTATAACATCTTCTGTGTCAACAAAGCCAACAAATCAGTAATGAATGAATCCCAGGTTATTTTATTCATTCTATCTGTCATATTCAGTTTTAATGGAGAATCAAGATGCAGAAGCAGCCAAACAAAAGTTTGGTAGAAGTTGTTTGGTCTTTAATAGGGAAAAAAATGAACTCAGGATCTCAGACAGTAGGTTAGGGGAGGGCAAACTAAAAGATAGTCAAAAATATCACATACAAAAAGTGCCAAAAACATCAGGAAAGCAGTCCAAAAGGAAATTAAAAAACCCAATGGAACAAAAACCTATTAAGATCTGTCATCTGTCATGTCATCTTGAATATTAAGTGTTTGATTGAACGTGTATGAAATATCTGTTTTTGTCTGTTGCTTGATGGCTCCACTCGCATTTGGGTCGGGCTCACCAGATTGACACACTGGAAAGACCAATACCTGCCTGCGACTTTTTCAGACGAAAAATAGAGCAAAATGTGTAACTGGGGTCTGTTGATGACGGGCAAAATAACACGATTAGAAAAAACAACAGATTAACAAATTAATAATAAATGAAAGCACAATAATAATCCAAAACATTTTATTCTTCTAGTGTCCTCCCGGTTCTACTTCATTCCGCTACGCTATTGGTGAATCCTCAAGAACCTTACAGAACACACCAACCCGATAAGGGCTGTGCACATTATAGCCTGCCTTGTGACTTGTGACCGATAATCTGGTTGGTGCCTTAAGAAAACGTATCCAACAGCGCCACCAAGCTGGGTGCAGCCCGCTTTCCATGTACGTCAAGGAATATCTGCCGCACTTCCTTCTTTTTGATCGTTGATGATGTACGCAGGAGTGATCCAGGTGATTAGGTAGAGTAGATCAAGCATTTGTTCTCGTGGATGAGGATCTGGGACGCCACTCAGCTGGGACATCGACATCTATGAGTATCATAAAATTCAAAAAATATGTGTTGAAAAAAAATGTTTTCCATCATCTCTCATTAATCTTATGTTGATATTGTTGTTGCTTTTCAATGTTATGCCTGAAAAGGAATTTCTTGAATCCTCAGTGTTTGATCAAAGTCACAGTGATTCAATGAAGACTGAATAAAAAGAAATGTCAGCAAGATGAAGGCGCCTGTGAATAGAGTTGAAAACCAAGACATCTATTGGTGAAAAGAAAAAAGAAAAGAGAGGAAGAATCTTTGCCTAACAAATTTACATTTGAGATGCTTTGACAGTTATATGAGCTTCTTTTCAAATGATGTAACATGTATTTACCTTAATGTCACACTTTGGTTTGAAATGGGTTTTTTTTCTTGCAGGTTTAATGTCTTTTAAACTAAATACAACATGAAGTAATTGCATGTAAATGAAGACATTCAGACTATTTTAATTGCAATTTGTGTTTTATCAATTGTCCCCGCATTGATTTTGATAGATATTCTCTATATACTCGCTAAAAGGACAACCATAATTCAATTCCATTTTTTTTAAGGTGCCAAATCACAACAGCGTTATTTAAAGACACATTACAGTTTAAACTACATTTAACAGCAGAGAAAAACATTATCAGAAAACATTAGGTGACAATGGTGTAAAATGTCCTTTTAACAGGCAGAAATGCCAAGCTTTCTCCTATGAGTGTGGAAGGTGAGGAAAAATGAATCATGGTAAGAAGTTAAAGTTGAACTTGTCACAATTTCACATCCATTTGTGATCACTGCACACTCTTGTCAATGGTGTTCTCGTCACGGTTGACCTTATATCTTATTTACAATATTGTCTGCACTGCAGCAAAAGATGTTGGCATGTGGGGTTAAACCTTTCATTGTCAGGACCAGGGTTTCACCAATAGCTCAAGATTCAATGTTTTAAAGCTTTCAACTTAGAGAATTTGACTGCCTAGTGGCCTATGAGCAGAGTTCATCATTTTACAGAACTACAGAAACACGCCAGAATAAGATGAGGCCGCCTGAAACAAGCAGTCCTCATCAGTAAGACTTTTCACTTTTGCTTCCTGTCAAAAAACAGCCTCCAACACTTTTTCTATGTTTATTGTTTTGTATTTCTAGGCTGATAAAATCATTCCCATCAAAAAGTCAGGCTCTGAAAATATAAATGTTTTCTTTACATGAAAGAATCAAAGGCGCCTTTGTGAGTGTCAGCCTGTCACAGCAGTTTTTGTCTTTTTGTTTCATTTTCAGGATTTTTTCCACTTCAGCTGAGACTCAGCATGAGCAGGAGAAAGGGCATGAACACGTAAACGCCCAATCGCTCTGTTTGGATATGTGACTGGAGACCATGAACTGCGAAAGACAGGGAGAGCAGAGCTGTTACCAATGTTTCTCCATTTGCAATCATCTGCCCATTCATCAAACTTACCATCCATCCATTTTTCCAGCTGTCCATCCATCCATTTATATTTTTTCCCATCCATCCAAACCTACCATCTGTCAATTTTTTTGATCCGTCGATCATTGAGTAATCCATCTTTTTGCCATCCCTATATACATCTCTCCATCTATATCCATCCATCTGTCTATTTTTATATCTAACCATATTTATATTTTTTCCATCCATCTGTTAAACCATCCACCTTTCCATCAATCCATTCTTCCATCTCTACATCTGACAATCCATCTGTGCATTTTACAAGCCATCTGTCCATCCATAATCCCATTCTAACCCCTACATATTCATTAATCTGTTGATCTATCCACCCATCCTTTTTACCATTCTTTCATTTTTGCATATGTTCATCTATCATCGAGCCATCTATCTGCACATCTATGTAGACATCCATCCATCTTTTAATCCATCTATTTGTCCGTCTTTCCAAACATTAAAAACAGAAACTGTATCCTTCAAATGAGAAAAATCTCTAAATTTAGGAAAATGTTGTCACAACATATTCTGGAGCTTGTAATCCATGCGTTTGTGTCTTCTCGTCTGGACTGCTGCAACAGTTTGTTTTCATGTCTTAACGAGAAGGAGCTGTTTCGCCTGCAGTTGATTTAAAACTCTGCAGCTGGAGTTCTGATCCGCTCTAGTAGAAGAACTCACTTTTCTCCAATCCCTAAAACTCTTCACTGGCTGCCAGTTTCTTTCAGGATCAATTTTAAAATTCTGGTTCTTACTTTCAGAGCTATTCATGATCAGGCTACTCCTTACATCACTGATCTGATCCAGCCTTACACCCCAGCTCGGGCTCTGAGGTCTGTGGATCAAAATCTACTGATGGTTCCACGCACACGGTTCAGGACCAGAAGATAGAAATCCTTCCAGGCTGTTGCTCCTAAGCTTTGGAACGATCTTCCTCTCTCTCTGCACTTGATGGATCTACTGACTCCTTCAAGAAACATCTTAAGACATTTTTATTTGTTCAGGCTTTTCCTTGATTCTCTGTGACTCTTATGTTTGTCTTATGTGTCTTAATCTTTTTAAGTATATATTTTATTGGGTATTGTATTGATTGTTTAAGCGCTTTGTGACCCTGGTCTGGAAAAAACGCTCTACAAATATAAATTACTTACTTACTTACTTACATATACTGTACCCATCCGACCATCTTTTTTTATCACACAATTGTGTAAGTCACTCACTAGCTGTTAGCCTGTTATGTGCTAAAAAATGTTATATGTGCTCACATTGTGAGGTCATTTTAAGGTTAGTTTCACCTTTGTAGCCATAATACATTTGAGTTTGTCCTATTCCAGTCACAGCAGTTAAAAACTCTTGCTGGAAGGAAACATGAGCAGCGGGAAGCAAACAAGCAGCAGTTCCTAGTGTATGTGTTTGCATGTCTGTGCAATCAGGCATACGTGTTACCCCAAAGTGTGTGCTGAGCTTTTACCGGTGTGAAAGTGTGCTACAGGACACAGGGTCAACAGTTCTCTTAAGGCCACTTAAATAATGAAACGTGGAACCTGCAGCACGAACCATAGGGTGCACACACACACAACACACACACATTTTTAGTACTTCGTTTCGTAAGTATAGGAAAAGTTCAAAAAAGTGCACCTACAGGGATGTGAAAAGCAAATTTGACTCACAGCTCAACTAAGCTTTTCAACTATCTTACCAACTTAGAAATGTCATCTTTTTCAACTCCTATAGTCTATACTATTAATAATTATCCAGTGTATTCAAATGGAATCTGATAGTTAAACATTAAAAGATTTTAAAGGTAAATTAAACAGTTTAACTGAACCTGTTTAAATTGAGATATATGTGATGTCAGTATCTTGAGATATTCATCTGGGATTTCTATCTTATTATACATGAATCTTGGGATTTTAACTGGACCAGTGATATTATCTAGTAGTGAGGGAGGAAACAGGTATTTTAAGGGAGTAGTTTAGTAATTTAGTCTGGTTAACTAAAATGTTCTATTCTTTTTTTCTTCTATGTACATGTAGTTTATGTTCATCACAGCAGTTTTTAAGTAAAGCTACCAGATGACGTTTTTCATTGTTTGAGTATGTTTGCACTGGCATGGGTAAGGGGCATCCCTCGAGAGAAGCAAGGGGTCCGTTTCCGGATCTGGTGGGTATTCTGTTTTGGAATTTGTACAGTGTGAGTTGTAAATGAAAATAAAAGCACAGAAGAAACACATTTGCTCCTTGAGTGCTTACACTACATCAAACTACAGTTTGAATGAATGATTGAAAACATGGGTGGGAATATCTTCTTTGAAAAGTTTCCATTTCTGATGGGGTTTTTTTGTTAGCAAAGCCAGAAACACATTTTTCATTATATCAAAAGTTGTAGCCTGATGAAGCGATGACAGGATCGCGTTGTCTTTTCATTGACTTTCACCGTCATGTGTCGCAGTAGAAATGAACTATAACATCACTAATTGGAAAAGCTGTCTTGGCTTTAATGCTGGGGACGTGCATGGAGAGAAAAATTACACATTTGAAGATAATGATTATGATAACAGATTGTGTTTTCCTCCAGGCCCAGTTTATGATTGCTTCGTTGAAATCGTTTTTTGTGTCTGCTGCTGGAAATAAAAGGAAAATAAATGGTTGCTAGTCGTGACTTTTTCTTACATGACACAACAGTACGTTCGGATGTGTTCGACATAAAGAGCAATGAGCCGATAACAAAAAAGGAACATCTTTTAAGCAATAACAGAGCGGCATCTCTGAAGCTTCTTATTTTTACAGGTCATGGTTTCTGCCTTATTGATCATCTGCTTGGGATTTTGTTACTCAATAATACAATTTAAAAACGTAAACATCTTGCATCTGAAAAAGTCATTTAAGTCCTTAAAGCCCCTTTGAAAGTAAACTCTTTCAGTACACAACTTTTACTCATTAGTTATTTTACCATTTAGGAAACTCTACACTCTACATACTTTCCTCATAACACGTGTTGCACAATATATGTTGGAAACGCTTTTTCCTTTGACATCATTACACATACATTGTAAACTTCAGTGTCACGTCATTTGTCAGATACTTAAACTGCATGAGCTGTTTTTGACTTTTAGTAGTGATGTGTTGTTAAGGCCTCATTAAACAGCTCATGATCTATCATGATACTTCATTTTGAAAGGCTACTAGATGGCACTTTCCCCTTTATCATCCATGTTTTTGATCTATTAATGAATTAAAACCTGGCATTATTTTAAACTGAGAGAACCATCTAGTGGCCTTGAGAATAAAGACACTATATCATGATACCTCATCTTCTGTTTCATGAGGCCTCATTAAACCATCACTCAATTTTACATATTGGGTAAAGAACATTTTTAAGTATACGTCTTCACATGCGATTCATGAAACTGCTTTATTCTTGTTTAATCGAGAAACTTTCACTATAATGTCTACACATTTCGTTTTCCAAATTCAATTGAGCTATGAGATCCTGTGTATGTCATCCGTACCAGCTGTAAAATGTGTATTTGGAGGAATAGGTCTCAGCTTCACTCTGCTTCTTTTCTTAAGTTAGCTGAAGATGTCTCCATCTGCCAAATAGTGACCATCTACCCAACAGTGCCCGATCTCTACTGAAAGCTAGGACGCTGCATTTGGGACTAGTGATGTAGAAGCTCTCAACCGAGTTGAGTCGCATAGGGCTGAGAAGATCAGCCGGTAGAAACAAGTTGTCTTGATCCAGAAATACTGTACAAAAATACACTCTAAGGACACATACTTTTTTTTTCAGAAAGGCTCACCTTTGGCTCTTCTTCCTCAGCAGTGTAGGTCTATGAGTCTCCATCCACTGTGCACTTTTCCGCATCCAGTGCATCTTTCCCAGTCATTGTTATTTTGTCTATGATCAGGCATCATTTATGTGGTTAATTGTGTAGTCAGTAAAACACATGTCTTCACATTTTAATAACAAATTTAGAAGCACATTTTCTAACTTTTCAGACATTTTAATATTTCTCTCATCTTCAAATGTTAGAAGATGAATTATCTTGTTTCTAGTATATCTGAAGTGGTTATAATGTGTAATGTGGCATGCTCTACTCTCTTTACAGCCTTTTTACTTAATACTACTAATAAAGAATTAAATAAGAGGTCATTTTTGACAAAAATTGCAATATAAATCAAATGTAATATTATTATTATTAATTTTGTCTTGACCAAATAACCATCTGAACCTAGGGCACCTAGAATACATACTTCAATTCTGTTTGATCTCAAACATCTGGTACAAAAATAATAAATAATAGGCAAAATCCATGTGATAAATTGAACTAGGAGTCATATAAAGTCAATCGTGTCAAATCAAAGCAGTCAGTTGATTTGAGTCAACACCCCCCAAATGCTAACACAAGTAAACCATTTTGTTTTCACTTCACTGCCCTTTCTGCGCCTGCAGTCGCTCTTTACACTTCCTTTTCATTCTCACATTTCCTTTTTTTCTCTCCAGGTGGTGGAAAACAAAGCGCAGTGATCCACTCACCCGAAACACGCGCACACACAGGTCTCATTGGAAATATGTAGAAGTGAAAACAGGTCGGGACTCATATTCTTTATTGCTTCATGTCTAAAGATTTTTGGTGATTCCACTTTCGTTATCTCAACCACTACACGGCCGTTGGCTGATAGAAACACATTATTAGTCCTTATATTTCTACCTCAGTAAAGCACAGTTTAAATAAATCAACACATCAGTCTGTACCATGGTTGCATGTAATTTGACCACATTGTTATAATTATATTATTCTTGTTTAATGTTTACAGTGGCCTTCTGGAGCTAACAATTACCAATTTTGATGTGGCTGCACATTATGATCAGTAGGTGCCTTGGTTTTTAGAAATCTAATTTCCTGTCCTTTAACTAACCTGGAAACACTAGTTAGTGTTACAGCACTGGGAAACATTAACCTCCATTTCACCTCTGCTATTAAAACCGAAAAACAAACATGAATGAAACTGTAGATCATGCAGGTTACATAGTGCAAGTAGAATAAACTTGAAATTCTAAAGCAACAATCTTAAAATATAAAATGAGGCTATGCAGAAAAACATTTGACAGTATCAACTGTGATAATTATAATATAGATAGCAATGCTCAGCCAGTCATCCACGAGTAACCCAGACAATATTTTTACTTCAATTGCACTTTCCACTTTTTGTACTTTTTCTTTAACCTTTGTTTCTGGAGTTTTTTCATTGTATGTATTTTTCAAGGCAGCCTTTTGAACAAGCTAGCCACAATTTTACTGTCGTACTGTATCTCCAACACTAAAAAAAAGGTTTAGCCTTGTTGTCTCATCTCTATAGAACGAAATTTACATTATGATGTTATCCAATTAAATTTGTTCGCCACGATTTATAAGATTAGTTTACTAAATGAGGTAGACACACTTCTTTTTCTCTGTAAAAGGTCAATGCTGTATCTTTATTCTGGCATAACGAGTGGACAGGTTTGTTGTTTGGATAATTGTGTTAAAATCTAAATGGAGAGATTACAGGTTGTGTTTAATATTTGTTTAATCTGTTTCAATTTCCTGGTATTCGTTACTATTTCTGTCTAAAAAGGTCTAAAACATACTGGAAATCCTTTACCCCTTGGGTTCTAGGTTGAACTTTTTGCTTTCAGACCGTCTGATTCTATCCCACCATTAAAATACAAACTTTAAATGCATCTTGATGCCTCAAATCTTAACCTCAAGTTTCTAAACTCATGGATTATTGGGTTGTGAGACATCCCCCAGACACCTAATCCTGCTATATAAAATCGTATTAAATATATCGACTCATCAAAGTGTTGTGGATTTCAAAGTGCCAGGTATCATTTATTTTCTGGCGCTTTGAAACATTGTCAAGTCAAGGAGTAAGCCGGGATAATACCGGTTAGACCTTCAGAGTACCATCAAAGGTAGTGAGGGAAGTGATCAGATTACATATCATGAGTAAGCCACAAAAATATCTTCATTGAATTTGTGTTGCAAAGTGTTGTAGGAGTCTAAATGAAAAACAATAAATAGATAAAACCCCTGTTTGCTGGGTCTTGTACCATTTCCAATTAATTCAGATGGCAACGGTCGATTCAAGTTGATCATTGGGCCTTCTGCCAGTAGGTCAGCCTGATGTGTTTTTTTAAACCAGTTCTTTATCAACTATTGAATTGTAATCATTCCATGCTGAAATGAGGTGAAATTCAGTGCTATTTCCTTCTTACTTTTGGATGACACTTCATAAAATGGACACATAGATGAATAACTAATCTTGAAACAGTTTAGCAGTGCTATTGTCCATGTTTTTCTTTGTTATTATATAAAGTTTCAGTTCTCAAAATGGAAGATAACTCTTTATAAACACTTCTCTGTAGTGTGTGTAAGTGTGGATCTGAACAATTTTCACTCCTTTTTGTATAGGATGGTAAAACAAAACAACACGAAATGATAATTTAAGTGATTTGCGCTCTGAACTAAAATTTATTCTGTATATACGAGAATCTTCCGAAGCAGAAATGTCCGAATACTTTTTCAAGACTAGTTTTGTAGTCGTCATAGATTGTTATTTATGATGTTATATAAATATATGCTGGTAACAAATATCTTATCACAATAACTCATGAGATATTTTTATCATTAGAGTTAATTAGCAAACAGTATAGCTGTCATATGCCGCGTCAATAATAATACAGAATATTACACCAAATAAACGGTCAAAATAAACTTCTCCTCCACTAGAATAACCACCAAGTTTGTGTAGATTATTATTTAGGTTTAACTAACACTTTCAGTAAACAAAAAAAGTTTCAATTTATTTCAGGTTGATTGCCAATCAGAGTTCATAGCCGAGATTTTAGCAGATATTATATATTGTAAGTTAGTAAGTAAGTCATTTTTATTTATATAGCGCTTTTCCAGACCAGGGTCACAAAGCGCTTGAACAATCAAAACAATATTCACTAAATGATATACTTTAAAGGTCAAGATAAAACTGATAACACAACAGGAGTTCCAGAAAATCAAGGAAAAGCCTGAACAAATAAAAATTAAAAAAAAATTAAAAAAATTGTAAAGATTATAGTGGAAGTAAAACACTTGTGTAGGGTTACCCTCTCACCTCTACAAACTGCTCTGTGTCTGGACACCTTCTACCACCTTATTATTCATTATTAGTACAACAATTTTCTAGCTGCTCCTTTCGTTCAACTAATGCTCTCTATCTCAAATATTTAGTTACAACCCTTTAAACGTCGCAATTCATCCATCGTTTTGCAGCTTCGGTGACATTTTTCAGATTTTTCTATGAAACTCCAGGTATTTCAGATCAATAGATTCAATAGAGAAGAAAGTTTTGGATTAACATAGCCTTGGATTTTCTTTTTTCTTTTTGGAATTCTAAAATCATTTCAGTTATGCAGCGCCGCTAACACTGATCACATAATCACAAATAAACAGATCTCAGCTCCAGCAGAGTGAAGTCATGACAGTCAGTCACTCTATCGTCCTCCTGGTCCATACTCTTGTCCAAAGTATCATGCCTATCATTGTTTGTTATGGACTCTCTCCTGCTGCTAGCACTACTTAGGTTCTTAGCTTTGATCAGGACTTATCATTTAACTCACACATAAGACAAATATCACAGTCCTTTATACCTTCACATTCGTGACAATGCTGGACAACTGTAACTCTCTTTTGTCAAGAAAAAGTGTCTCAGAACTCTGCAGCTCGTGTTCTGACTTAGAGGTGTGACCAGAGTTCTCCGGTGCTGTCCTCTTTACATTAGCTTCCAGTTGAATTTAGAATACGATTCTCCTAATATACAAATCTTGACATGGTCTTGCACCAACATTCATCACAGATCTAACCCAGACTTGTCACTTTTCTTCTTCATCTCTCCCGGAGCTCCATGGCTCCACCTCCAGAGCTGCTGCTGGATCCAGGATCTCCTCCACAACAATGTCAACAGATCCAGATTTATCTCCAAGACCCCTCTCCCTTTTTGTCATGGTGAGGTTATATTTTAAGGGCACAATCCAAAATGAATCATCATGTTGTTTACCAATCTAAGCGTAATGTGTGAGCTCCATCCCCAGAAGTGAGTGAAGTGATTGGGAGAAACCAGATTGGCAGGATTGTTTCGCAGAGGCAAACATCGAGTGACCTGGAAAGTTGTCTGAAGCTTATGTGTGCTGACAGTGTCAAGTAGCTTCTTCTTATGTAAACAGTGATACTCCATTTGATGGGTTTAGGTTGCCTCAGATCGTACACCATATCTAACCAATGATTAAGAGGTTTTGATGGATAAATTGATGATTAAAAGATATTTTCAAGTTACATGCTTCCAAACAGTTATGAATCAGTGCTTACACAATAAACCCAAATGTTTTCCAAAAATAAAGTTAAAAGTGATTTTTGCTTAAATGTTGGAAAAAAAAAAAGCTTTTTGTGAATAACATACAAGACTTTTCCGGGAGAGAGAGTGAATGCTAAGGGAACACCATCATGGCTATATTTGTAAATGTTTGTATTTTATACCAAATATTTTGGGTCAAAAAAATGTCACCAAACCCAAAAATAATGAGCAGAAGTGCCCATTGCTTCACAACACTAACCAACCTTTGTATATTCTTAAATTGAGTATCTTTTATCTTTCAGTTTAACCTTGGAGTTGGAATTTTTTTACTTTCAAATGGGGTTTTTTTTGTACTTTTCTTTATTCCATTTTTTTTTATATACAAATATTTATTAGTAACCCAGTAATAAAACAAGAAATTTTGAAGTGCCACGTCAAGCCTTTCGTTTCTGCAAGAATTTGAGTAGTTATCATGGCTTTTTTAATTACAGACAAATTCTATTATCAGGCTATTTAGTTCAAGAAAAAAAGTCCACCATAACAGTCAAGGCCTCCACAGTAGTTTCAGGGCTTGTTATTTTCGACCCTGATGTCTATACCCCGAAGCGTTTCAGTTCCAATTCAGTAACTCTTTGTTGATGAAGCGTTTTCTCTACTACTGTAGGACGCCATCAACGTAGAGTTGAGCATATTAAGTAGAGGGAGTGAGGTAGTGCAGTAGCTCTGACACGAGGTTAAAAAAGCATATCGAAGACTGTGACAGAAGATAAATCGTTCACTCATTGCAACACAGTTCAAGGGTTTCTGTAAATACACGCACTGTTCAATGGCCAGTCTTTTCTCATCAGGGCAAAGATTGAGGGTCGCAGATAATTCAAAACGAATTAACATAAATGACATTTATATGGCACATGAAGAGGAGGATTGACGTTTTCCTAATTAAGTTGAAATGCCAAACAAATGTCAGCGTGCTGAAATACAACTGATAAATGTGAAGCAGTGTTAATAATGGAAAAACAAAGGAGTGGGATCTGTCAGAGCGGGGGGGAGTGGGATAGTGGCGTTAGAAGAAGGCCTGCACTTTATTAATATGGATGAGACTTGTTTTCTCTGTGTGTTGCACTAATTCGATCTCATTCCCAGTGTTAAACACACAAACACCTAATCTCCGGTCCCTTTTACTGACTATTTTCATCTCTTCACCTGCTCTCTCACGAGGAACCTCAACCTTACAGTAGTTTATTATCTCATCCAAGGAGATTTTCATTTGCTTAAATAGCCAAAATGAGGGATAGAGGAAGATGAGGGAGACAGATAGCACACTTTTCTAGGTAATGATCTCATTCATCAACTAATCGTTCCTCATTATTATGATCATTTTACTGTTTATCTGCAAGTTAACTTTTCCTCAACAGCCTCTTTCTTAGCAGAGGAAACATTAAGAGAAGGAACCAAGGGTTTTTACAGTTGGAGAACCAACCCTTTGTTGATGCAGTTCACGCCCTCTTTCTTTATTATTTAAATCTAGCGCTTCATGCTAGAAGTCATATATTATACAATACAAACACTTCACAATGACTATTCTGTTGAGAGTGTCCTAAGAATCAAGCAGAACAAAACCATGTTTATGTGTTTATGTGTGGTGCGTATTTAACATCCAACAGCTCAATGGTTTGCAAGAAGTTCTTTTGAAGTTCTGTGTGGATGCTTGAAGCTGGGGTTCTAGCGTGGCACCAGAGAGTCATGCTGGCAAATGTAATTCTCCTTCATCTATTCAATCTAACAATCAGAAACTTGACAGTGAGATTGGGAAGTTTAATAACATCTATGTTTGCAGGTCAACAGAAAAAAAGTCTGATCAACATAAAGTTTTGATCTGAAACCTTTTATAAACAATTTATAATAACTATCAATAAGTTCAAAATCAAAACATTTATTATTCTACCATAATGTTTTCTATTTTTTCCTCAATTTAAACTGCATTTTTAACTCCACCTTTTTCTTATGTGTTTATCAGGGGATCTGTTATTTTAAAGTAGTATTTCAAACTATGAAAAATACGCCAAAGCTGATAGAGCCGCAAACTACTACCCTATGCATACTTTAAACCTCATATTTTACCATAACTAGGTATTCACATGTGAAAACCCGACATGTGTTGTGCACATCCGTCAAACACAAGTCATGTTATGTGCTCCACCGGAAGATAAATGTTCACATCGATATCCTGAGGAACAAATTACACAGAGACTTCCAATAAGAGTCAAAGTGACACTGAAGGAAAGGAACCTAATGGGAGAGACAAACAGAGAGATTATAAAGCTAGTTCTAGCCTCAAAGAACGAAACATTTTCAATCAGGGTCTTTGTTCGGCCCGAGTCAAGATGGCTCAAATATTTGTGTGATTGAGTTTGACACATTTTTGTTAGAAAACTGCTACTCAATTTCTAAACTCAAAAACATTTTTTTAACACTTTTACTGATGATAGTAACTTAATGATGGTTAATTATAAAGTGTTCTTCTAATTTGCTAAAGTTTATTTATGCCCTTTACCTCGTGAACATGTGGACCTGTGCACCCGAAAAACAAAGTTGGAGGGGTCAGGTGGTCTATGCTGTGGTTTATGACATGTTTTTTGTGTTACAACACATTTGCATATTTAATATAACACAAGAATAATTATTCATGCTCTAACAGACCCACGCTGCACATGTTCATCGTCCCTGAATGGAGCGAATTAGAGGAGACAAATCACTTCCCAGGGCCTTCCCAGCATGATACACTTTCTTTGACAGAAGATCACAAAGTGTCACACTGCAGCACTTTGACACACGTGCACTGACATCAACTGCAGCGAACACACATCCCGAGGCCTGCTCTGAGACGCCCGGGTAGGGAGACAAGCGACAAGCTGTCAGTGTGTGTGTGTGTGTGTCTCATTGTGTGTTTCAGGCTCCTGTTAATTACTAAAACTTTTGTTGACAACAGACCGGGGTCAAGCTGTGCTGGGCTGAGCTAAGTGTGAGGGTCAGTGTGCATGTCCGGAGTGTGGCGTGTTTAGGAAAATCGTGTGACTGCTTTCCAACATGTCTAATCGCTGGAAAAACCCTCTAATCACTGTGAATGCCCAGACTCCCATCCCGAGGACATCAGAGCAGGATTCACGGCTCCAGTGATGAATTGCTTGCAGACTTCAGCTTCCTGTTGGCTGAACAGATGCTTGGTAACGACTGATAAATGAAACCTCGAGCCTGTCCATTTGACAACCCAACTTGAAAGAGTTCTCTTTTTATGTATACATATGTGGATGAAGAAAAAGTCCTCCAAATGATGGATTAAGCTGCTTCATAAACAGAAATATAATGGTTTTAATTGTTGTCATATTACACATATTGTCACCCAGTGTTTAGTTGATGAAGCCTCATAAAACACCTGATGATGTATCATGATACAGTGTCTTCATTTTGCCGAATTGATGGCACAAGTGAATTGTGGGATCATGATTTTCGGTTATGTTAGATTAAAAATTATTATACACTATACGTATACGCCATACTAAAATTAATGCTAAAAGATAATCAAAATATAAAGTATAAATTACTAGCTTCATCTAAGAGCTTAAACGTTTGAATACACATTCACAATCAACATTTCACTCAGACTGATTTAGACTTTCTCAAGGCAAGCTTGAAGTCATGACAACGGTTATTTAAACGTGTTTGTCTGCCCTTTTCACACCTTGGGTCGTGGATCAAAAGAACGAAGCAGGGACACATCTGTGGGGGGGGCTAGGAGACAGGAACTCCCACCCAAGAACATTTGAATGATTAGAAAAGGAAACAAAGCAGGAAGAACTCTCCACAGGAGATCGTGACACAGGGAGTTTGAAGGAACCAATAGGGTGATAGGGGGGGTCCTCCCCCTATAGGCCTGGAAATTTGCCTTAAATATAGCGAAGTTTCTATCGTTCGAGACCGTTTTTCCCGGAGCTATCGGCCTGAAGAGCTGCCGGCAGAGAGCGCGTACGATCGATCATAAAATCTTGTATTTTGTTTGACTTGAAGCGGCAAATAAACGACCTGTTACACTCTGCATTGACCATTTGTCTCCATGAAGCAAAGTATAAGACCCGAATGTGACGGCGTGTTGGACCTCCCGGAACGAACCCGAGTTTTGACCGTTTTAGTTACAAGACAAATGAATGACCTTTGTGAATGACATAAAACCATCATGATTATGACTGGTGATGAAAATGCTTTCATCATCATCATTTCTCATACAATTTTAAATAAAGGAAACATAATCCAAGCAAACTACTATTAAAGATCTGACAGGCCCATATTTGTCTTTGCCATTTTCCCACTGACCTTTCCCCCTGGCGACGGGCAGACCTTCTTGACCTTGAATGAAGAACATCCTCGTTGGCACAACACAACGTTTTGACCTTTGTTTGGTCTTGATGGAGCAATATTGTGTAGAAAGGTTGTCTTTTTGTTTTTCATCAGATTACAAAAGTCTTTAGACTATGAGATGCACCAGATTTAGAGGTTGAATATCAATAAATGTGCCTCTTTCATACAAAAGGTGTACTGGATTAGGAATCGCAATAAGCACGGTGCCCCTTTGTGGTATTACTTTGTATCAGTAAGCTACGAAGCCGCACCACAAGGCTTCTTAGTATTACTCCCCGAGGCTTCGTAGTCTGGAGCGTTGCTGAGTAATACTAAATCCTTGCGATGCATCTTTGTAGCTTTTTTTGAGCACCAGATACAATATTAAATATAATATAAAATGTGCTGGTTTTACCGCACTGGAAACAACCACAAACAATGTACTACAAATGAGAGGCCTGTATGTTATTTACTTCTCTATCGATTGTCAAATATTTTAACTTCAGCAACTAAACCAAAAAGGTTTTCAGCATGTTTGAAAAAGTGATTCCTAGTAATATGAATAGCACTATTTATTTTACAAAGTCCATTATGAACCATTTAATGACATTGTTATAGTACTTAACAAACAATAATAAAAGCAGCAATAAATGTATTTATGCGTAATAAACACAAATACTAAAAACACGCTATCGTAAATTGATTCGACCACATGTATTCTATTCTGTGGGAGTATACAAGATGACTGCTGCCTCTAAATTGGCTCCAAGAATTACATAAAAATAAGACTCCAATGAATTTTAAAAGCTTATTAATTACTGAGATAAAGACTTTAAACAATGTTGTTCATGAAAAAAGCCAGGAATATACTGCATTGCCATCCTAACGTATTTGAAATAAATGAGCAGTCGAATAACAGGAGTAAAGTGTGGAACACACTAGTAAAAAGTGAAATTAGAACCCTGTCTGATGTGAAGGATTTTAACAAACGGGCGACTTTTGCTCTAGCCTCAGTGTTATGTAAACACCACAGTCAGTAACATTAAACATGGTCTGGGAAGTCAAGTGTCTGGAGAAACAAGATCCCTAATGGATCTATGGATGAAAGAGGATTCACAAATTAATATTTCACAAAAAATGGATGATTATGTTTGGTCATTCGTATGTAAAATGAATGTGCAATGAATTCAGCCTGTAAGAATAACCATTGGAGGTTCTTGCACATTGTGTTCCTATACATTGTGTTTTGCATTTAGAACTTTTTGTGACATTTTTTTCTATTTGAGGGTTTGCTCCTAATTAAATATTTGCCTCAAAATATGCTGGGAAACACTACTTTAAGAGAAAGGCAGCGTTGGAAAAAGTGAGTCAATAATAATCAATAACCATAAATATAGAAGATCAGTTGCAAAAACCAGGCGAGTGCCGGGGTGGATGTACAGTACAGTATGTAAGAGGCAGAAAGTAACAACCTGTTCTTTACTATGCTCACTTCTATTTCCTTTTAATGTGAGATTATTAAAGCCACATGGGTACTGTGTGTAAAGTACATCACAATAGAAATGTCAGGATGAGGTTAAAATTAACACTAATTTTCCTATATTTTCCTGCAATTTCCATTCCTGCCACTATCAATAAACAACAAGTGCATCTTATGAAAGATCACTGTAATAGACTCAAAAAAGGAAATTACAGTTTTAAGCAACAAAGACAAATGACATAAACCATAAACTACTTTGACACTGCTGGGTTCATTTTAATCTGACCTTTGTTGGAAAAAGGTCACTCGCTTCCATCTAATATGGGTAAACTAGGAGATTAAAGGTTGGTAAAATGGCAGACCAAAAGAGCGCTTGAGTGGCACTGACTCCACTGTGCCTTCCTCTGCTGTCATTAGTCAGCTACTTAACACCGTCAAGGGAAAGAGAAACAAAGGAACAGAATGAGGCCACAAGGCTGCAATAATGTGCTTGTAATGGACTATAACGACACGGTAAAACACACACAGCAACACAAGCATACAGAATAATACTGCCACACACACACACACACACACATACACACGTTGGGCTACGGCCGACGATAAATGATAATGATTTTGAATGCTGACAAATTGGGCATCATTTTTTGTTTTCACACAAAGTGGTTCTAGATGACAGCATTTAAAATACTCACAAAGACACAGTTTATAAGCACACATACAGCTGACACTGTGGTGAGAGGGTTCACTGCATTGGTTGGTTGGTCAGTTTTGCTATTGATTAGTTCATTGATTAGAAGCCTCTTCACGGGTTTACTCTCACTGGTTTATTAGTTTGTATAGTAAACCTGGGTTGGTTGGCAATGTGATTGCGAAGGAAAGTCTAGTTATGTCTTCCACCGGCACATGAACTCACTGACTTACAAGCACTCAGTAGTTTTGTATCGAACATAAAAGCCATACCACAGATAATGGATTTAAAATGTTAAAATATAAGGGGTCCAAGTGTCGTTCCATGTCTATAACAGAGGCATTTCAGCATATAGCAGTTATATACCAAAACCTCTCTGGAGAGTGTCATCTACCAGTACACTTGTCAACCAGATGTGTCCCTACTTAGACCTTCCCTGGAACTTTTGTTTGTTAACCAGAGCCAGACTGGCATACAAGACAGTCAGTGATACTGGGGACCGGACTTCAGGCCACTTATTCGTGCTCTTGGTCTTGTACATCACAAACATTGTCCCCCCTCCTTACAGTCTATTCACCGGGGCAGAATATATTTTCTCAAAATTTCAGAATATCTTCTCAGAATATTTTTCATGGTCTCAATCTGGAAAACTCTCAGTCTTGATCTCAGGCCCTCAAAACAGCGCCGGAAAACTTGTAGGCAATGGTATACTACCAGACAGAAAGAGGTCTGGTCCTAGTCTACGGACCACTGAACAAATCTTTTAGCCAAGATACCATACTTCCACCGCAGTCGTTTTGTTGGCTTGCAACCAGAGCAGGACGGGCACTAAAAATAGTATCTTTGATGAACCGTGCTGGTGGAACAAAACAATAACCAGGTGGAGTCGAGTCGAGTACATTAGGGCTAAACCAGCTGGTGTCAAAGGGGCACAGAGTCGATTCCACAGATATCTATTAAGGTTAGTAGGTTGTTGGTTAATTAAGTAAGTTTGATAACTCTGTAGATTATGAATTGGGACATTTACAGTTGGTTGACAGAGTTAACAAATGGTAGGAGATTCCTGGTTGTTTTGTTGCAATTGTTGGTTACTGGTTTAGTGGACTAAAGTTAAGTAAAGACTGACCTACTCCAACTGTTGGTTGTTTATCTGGATGGTTCAGTTGGTGTAAAGTTAGTTTGAGACAAGTTCTATGTGCTACACTGTGAGTTTGTGGTTTGCTTAACAGTTAACTGTATTGCTTTGTAGGCAAATATATAACTTTAAATATAAATATTAAGCATTTTAGTCACCTGAATTTAAAAACATTTTCAAAGATTTTTAAGCCTCCAATATGAAATTATTGGATGGTGGTATGTGTGTCTGGAAAAAAGGCATGACAATAGTTTATCAATGCTAAACACCCTTAACGGAGGAGAAAAAGGAAAACGATTATAGCTGTTTTGGGAAGTAGTAAAATGTTGTTTGTCTACTGAAAATATGACCAACATGTTCACAATCTGGATGATCATTATAAAACCATTTATTATATTTGTTTGAAGATATTTATTAAAGCCAAGCACCCTAGTGTGACTGCAACCAAAGTATTTCCATTATTTATTCCACCTTTTTCTCTGCAATTAAACACTAAAAAGTAAACAGCAAAGTAGGCTCACTTCACAGACAGATAATCAGTTGGTGTTACAGGTAGAAATAAAAGGGTAAGTGAAGCTTAATAAAGTCTCTTAATGTCACTGGCTGTCAATCTCTGATCTATATCGGATTTTTTGAAGCATCATTTATTTTTTGACACGAGAGCGCCACCTAAGTATCAGTGCACCATGACCAGACAATTTTTGACATCACATCGTCCACAACTTATAGCAGTGTTCATGGTTATTTCATCAGTTAACATTTCTAGTATAACATTAATACACAATCATCATCTTCATTTAGTCATGTTAGTTGTAACAGTAAACCTAGATTTATGGTCATTATACGGAGAGGCTTTACAATTTCCTGTGTAAACTGTTGGACTTTAAGTCATCATGTTTTGACCCTGAAGAACAGTCAGATACTTTAACACTGGGCTGGTTCAATTCCACTTGTGCGGGTAAATAGAGTGAATTGGGAGCTGAAGCGTAACCGCTGCCTCAGATTTGATTTAAATTCAACCAAAGGTTATTTTTCAATTCAGATTTCTACAGGTTTATATCACTTTTTCCTTTCAATGGCTCTCCTCTCTCCGCTGAAGTGGCCGTCAGCAGTGACCTCACCCAGGCTTTGCTGCAGTTTAGCTCCAAGCTCTTTTGGGACTTTACATGATCTCACTACTTGTTTTTTGTTTTTTTTTCATCGGCAAGGTGAATCTCTGGTTAGTTGAAGAGAAAATGGAGCTTTTATGTGGCTTGTTGTAGATATAAAAGTGTGATGATGCATGTCGGACACAGCTGCTGTGGGCACCCAGGCTACCAGCCTGCTACAGTTTTGTCTCGTCCACTTCCCGGCAGCTGATCTGGTTGGCGTTTTGTTTGAACACAGCACTGCTGCTGTTAAACAAAGTCAATCCTTGATGATGTTGCAGGGGTTCCGGAGTTTATCCTAGCTACTTGTGGCGAGAGGGTGGGGACACCCTGGACAGGCCACTCGACCATAGGCACAACTAACAACGGTCTCACAACTTAAATCACCAATTAACCTATATCTATCTTTTTGGACTTATTTTAATTTTCCATGTACTTGTCCATCTACAGTTAAAAACTAAACAGATATTGCTTTGCAGATTTCGTTCAATGTCTGTGGTTTTCAGAGCGTAATCTCCACAAGACACAAGACACCGCTGTACATGGTTCAAGCCTTTGCAAAGGAAAAAAATGTAGCCTGGCAAGTAATCTAAAGTGGCCGCAAGAACTTTAAACACAAAATCCTGCAAAAGTTCACCATAGATTACCTGTCAATCCTACTTATCCCAAATGTTGATGCCTGAGTGGGTATGATTAAAAGTGTCTCCAAGAGAACATCGTCTGTTCTTTGTGTTTTCTTTTAACTCTGCATTTTAACTGAAATAAAAAGGGAGAACAAATACAATTGTTGAATGTAGTTTAAAGTTTTTAAATTTATCCTAAATGCCAGTCAGGCCATTGACTTTCTTCACATTTTTCTGGCCTTTTACAGCTTCCTGTTTTGACCTCTTTGTCTTTGGCTGGCAATTCAATTTTGGAAACCCACAGGGAAGAATCCATAAATGACCAAAAAAACAAAAAAAAACAGATTTTACAAGCACAAAAATATTTGTTCTCCAGACGACGAGCAGTAAAATAACCTGTTTATCATCCTCTGCTGTGCAACATGATCGAAGCAAACCATCTTTTCTGTCAAAAATCCATACCTCCGCAGGAAACGGACTTCAGCCAATCATGGGACAACAAAACTGCCGGCTCGCCCCTGCCCCAACTCCCTGAACGATTTTTGGCACCAGCACACACACACTTTGGCTTCCTTTGGGATGCAGCTGACAAATGACAGTGTGACTTGTCTGCCTGTCCCGAGACACCCAATGTGTGTGTGTGTGTGTGTGTGTGTGTGTGTGTGTGTGTGTGTGTGTGTGTGTGTGTGTGTGTGTGTGTGTGTGTGTGTGTGTGTGTGTGTGTGTGTGTGTGTGTGTGTGTGTGTGTGTGGGGGGGTGTGTGTGTGAGTGTGTGTGTGGGTGTGTGTGTTTGTGTGTTTGTGTGTGTGAGTGTGTGTGTGTGTGTGTGGGGGGGGGGGGGACACTGACGCCTCATAGGGAAAGCAGACAAATTCATTGATCTCACATTTTGTTTGTTTCTTGTCAGTTTGAACTGGTGGATTTAGGGAGGAGGTTAGGAGGCAAAGTAGCAAATCAAAAGTACGTTTTCTCACATTTCCGAGCGCTGGGAACACTGAACAATGTTCTGCTTCAATCTGAATATATTTGAATATATTTGATTTGAGCTGGATGAGGAGAAAAGATCTGTCGGTCTGCTGCGTGCATAATAAAATAAACATTCATTTTGTGTAGCGTAGTCGAGGGTTTTTACGGTTCACTACTGTCACCTAGCGCCCGTATGAAGCCATTACATGCACCTTCTAGACGGTAAATGAAAAATGTCGACACAATGCAGAGTTTCTCAAGTTGGTGAAATTCCATTAACTTTTGCAGAGTATTTCATCAAACACACGCATTGCTATCATAGAAGTGTTAATACAATCCATTACTCGGTGATCTCCATAAAAAGGCCAGTTTAAATCTGCCGGATTAGCATAAGTGAGCGATGGCGTTCATTAGTCTTATCTAGGATTCATAAGCCATTGGAAAACCAATGGAATTCTCCGTATGCAGCCTCGGACAAGCTTTATAGCCTTCCATATTACCTATGTTACAAACACACACATGCGACTGTCTTCCATTGTTTATCCAGGCTCGGCCTTGGAAGTCAAGGGGTCACTCCTTGGCCTCTTCCTCCAGGATACCAAAATCTAGCCGAGCAAAAAATATATATATATATATTCTCTACAGCATGTCCTGGGTCTTCTTCATGGTCTCCCACTGTCCAAATTCTGTGGAAACTTCTGCCGAAGTTTCATGAAGCAGTGTCATGTTGCTTAGAGGTCGGTAGGTGGCGCCATCCGTTTAAAAATGATGTGATGTTTCATTAGAACAGTTGTTCAAAACAAAGGTCAATAGTGCAGAGACTGCCATCTAGTGGTCTCTGAAAATAATGACCATCACTAGTAGTAACTTATCTTCTGTTTGGAGGATCTATTGGACAGCGAGTTACTGGCGCTAATGAGCCAAACTGAATGAAATAGAACTTAGATTTAAGCCACCAACGTGTCCCGACTAAGGTTAAGAAAACCATAATTTTTGGCTTTGTCTAACATTTGCTTTATCATTTTAAAAGTCATTTTATTTGCATAAAATGTTATTCTATAACCTACTGGCCAATAAATAGTCATGTTTTTATTCTGTTCCACATTATATACTTTATTTAGTGGCACTTTTATTGTTTATTAAGCATTAATTAAGTTATTAAGCAGAATGTGACATTGCTTTTATGTAACAGTTGAAACAATTTTTAAAACTTAATAAAAAAATCTTTAGTCATTCTGTCTTGCAAAGCACATGGAAATAAATCAAATCGTAAGATAAAAATACATACAAATTTAAAATCTTTAGAAGGCAAAGGCAACACAGTGACAAACATAAGTAGCCCTAAGATAATTTGAATCTTTATTGACGCGTGATGACAAACCTCAATGCTTGACCAATCACAGCAGAGTGGTCGAGGTGTTGTCAGTGGGCGGGGCTTATGATCATCTTCTAATGTAAATATTTTAAAGAAAAGAGAGTGATGTGCAAACAGTCACATACTGATGAGTACACTAGAGGTCCAAGATCTATTTAAGAGACACTTAAATCAACAAATGAGTTGCCTTTTAACAAGGAAACATGTATTTTACAACCTTTTCTAGACATTATTTTAGCCAAAGAAAATCTAAAAACATTAGTTACACTTAGTTATACTTGAGACTCGAGCATAAAAAATAAACAATTTTCCAGAACAAATATAATAAAAAATATATGCCATTAATGCATTTGTATACCACATATGGAATATGTGAATCACCCTTCCCATAAACTACCCGTCTGCTGGCTGTGTCAGACATATATAAACATTTTCTGTGTTTCCTAAACCTATTGTGCACTAGTGTGTTAGTGTAAGTTATTTATTACATTTTAACAATAATGAAACCATCATTAATTCAATGACACTGAGAAGCAGGTCTGTTCTATAACTATGTGATCTGATGTTCAATGTGCCTTTAAGCTTCCCTGAAAACACTTAATAGGAAGTCAAAAGACCATAAAATGATTTTGACCAAATAAATGGCTCAAACCAGCCGAAACAGCTTGTCCTGGAGAGGTTCTGGATAAAGTTTCCAGTGAAAGTGGCCTTCCTGACTCCGTGTACTGCTGAGTGGGTGAAAGTGGGTATGTGTATTGACACTGTGTTGGCTTGAGTAATGGCAGCATAGCAGGGTTTAGGTGGTTTTTTTATCCTCCTTCCTGTCCACTGCTGGAGAAGGTCATCATTCATCTGGACAGAGGCCGGGCCAGGAGAGCGACAGTGGTCATCCAGGCTGGGCAGAGGGACTAAACACGTGGACGGGCGCCAGAGAGCATAGTGGAAGGTAACTGGGGCAAATGCACAAGAGGGACAATGAAGAGTGACAACACCGACATCCATGCTGAACTCCTGCTGTCACACACTCATCTTCTGAGTCTTTGACCTGGTTTCAAAGACGTCGCCCTGCGGCAGGCCAACAACACGGCGTGATCTCGCTTGACACCACACATGCTTGTTTGTCTCAGCTTCTGTATGAGCGGAGTTTAAAGGGCAAAAAATGTGGTTAAATCTATGAGTTTTCACTGTTGCATCGCATCAGAGAGCTTAAGATATCAGTGCTTTTGCCTTTTTATTTTAAAAACAACTGGCCGTTAATGGACTCTGATCTATTCTCCCAACCCTGATTAACACGGTGACCAGCAGGATTAGACTGGTCTTGCTATGATGATGCTATAATCTTGAAATGATTTCCTATGATTTTAGAAAGTCACTTGAATCTCCTCAAAGTTTGAGTGCACTGCCTATGACGGCACATTGCAACATGCATTTAGTTTGATTATATCAACCCAAATAATTCTTAAAATGACAAACACACATAGCACATTAAAAAATATATTTTAATAATAATTTAGTCCACAAAATTCTGTACAGTGAACGACCGTCATTACGCAAGCAAAGACATTCAAACGTTTCTTTACTTTATCGCACATTGATAAGGCACTTGGACATCAGGCAGGAGTCACTATGTCGTCACCTGCTCCCTCCTTAGTTGTCTGTCTAAACATTTGATCGACTCGGATGTTCCTGGTCTCATCCAGGCGTCGGTGGAGGTGGTTTCAACGGAGCTTCGATGGTTCAAAATGAAAGGGGAGAATTGAGGTGATGAAGTGTCATCATCGGAGAAATCCAGAGCTGTTGGAGGAGAGAAGAAGCAAAATGATCAATAAAGAGTTAATTCGATTAATTATGACTAATTCTGTACCCGCTTCCTGCTGCGATTTGCTGTTCGAGCGATCTGGCGAGTAATCATCATATAGTTGTCCGGGTCTTTCCTAAAACAAGCAAAGTTTATTCCAATAAAGTTAACTTGATTATAAGCTAGGATTAGTTGAGTACCTGTTTGTTTAGTCTTCTTCTTTCCCGTGCGGACAGTAGGCAGTGTCTCTTCACCTCTGGTGTGTTCAGCGCTGTCAACTCAGGACCTAGAGGGTCTTGAAATCATCAATACTTATTAGCATTTATGAACAGATACAAATGTATACAACATTTAAAAAATATCACCTCATTTCCCCTTGGCAAGTAATTTTAATTTTGAGCAACTTTTCATTCAGTTCAGTTGATTTTAAAAGGACAATGTGATCCAGATTAGTATTTTTTTAGGTATCCGTTTAAAAATATATACAAGTAAAATGACAATATGAATTCTATCTTAATCCTCAAAATTAAAATGCCAAAACAGCCATTTTTTAACATTAGGATCATAAATTACATATTAATGCTGCATTTAATCTTGATTATCGTGTGTTCGCCTGATCTTAATGTCTTAGACTCCAGAATTCGACAAAATTGCCTGACAATTGATTAATTAAATTGATTACATTTAAGCTACATCTATAAAATATTAATCTCCTTTGGGAAATTTTAAGAATAATATATTTAACAAAAACCAAACCAGGAAGTTTCCCATCATTTGTACTCCAGATGCCTCAGTGCAAGAAGCATTTTGTATTTCTCGTTTCTCTGTTGTGTATTTTAAGTATACATCTACATTATTGTGGCTTAAAATGCAACACCCAAACACAATCAAAATGTATAAATATAATAACTTTTTCACAAAAAATAAGGCAGTATTGAATGGGTTTTGTGATTTTGTGTGTGTTAAAGTTGCTAATAAAATAGAGCAGATGTTAAAATGAGTTGACATGTTAGCAGAAGTAGTAGAAAAAGCAGCAACAAGAGCAGTACCAGGAGCGAAATTATCATAGATGTAACTTATGCACTGATCCAAACAGGAAAATAAAAAAAAGACCAACCAATAAATGCACTGTCTGACTCCAGCAGGGAACCTTCAGCATGCGCTTCCCTTGCACCCTTCTGCAGAAATAAAAACATTCGAGTCAAAAGTTTCACAAAAAACTGTAAAGATTTAGCATCAACGATATCGAAAAGAACACTTGCTGCCAACTCACCCTGTAACTGATGTGCAGAGGGGACAGGTCGAGGTAATCTGTTAAAGAAATAACCAAAATGTGAATAAAGTATCCTTAAAGGTTTCTAGACATCACTTTTTTAGGACTAAATGCATTTTTCAGCTGCAAACAGAACATTGTAACAAGCGCTCACCATCCTGAGCAGTGGATCTGTTGCTGTTCAGCCGACAGTTATGGTCTCTGTAGTCATGTCTCTTTGGACTGGTCACACCCATGTTTTCCAACCTTGTCGTGTCACTGGAGACAAATCTGGAGTCTAGGAAACCAAATCTGAAGTTACTAATATTGTAGGGCCATAGAAATTGATTATTCTTCCTTTTTCTCAAGCTTGTAACAATATATATAGATAAACTGTCTTTTATATTTCTCCATACATTAGTAAGGTCCACGTATTACCATTAGTTTGGTACTAGGTCTTGTATTTGACAAAGTCATGTCTCTAGTTCAACACTGCAGAAAACTCACGAGAAACCGTTTTCTTCAACGGAGAAAAATCTCTAATTTGTAACAGTTTATTTTCATGTCTAAACAAGAAGGAGCTGTCTCGACTGCAGTTAATACAAAATGAAGCAAAAATTCTGACCTGCTCTGGTAGAAGAACTCGCATTTAACCAATCCTTAAAACCCTTCACTGGCTGCCAGGATCAACTTTAAAATGCTGGTTCTTACTTTCAGAGCCATTCATCGTCAGGCTCCTTATTACATCAGTGATCTGATCCAGCCTACACCCCAGATCAGGCTCTTAGGTCTGTTGATCAGAATCTACTGATGGTTCCACGCACACGGTTCAGGACCAGAGGAGAGATCTTCCAGGCTGTTGCTCCTAAGATTTTGGAACGATCTTCCTCTCCCTCTCTGCGTTTGATGGAGTCTACTACTACTTCAAGAAACATCTTAAGACATTCTTACTTGTGAAGGCTTTTCCCTGATTTTCTGGGAATCCTGTGTTTGTCTTATGCGTCTTGGGCTTTTATAGTATATATTTTAACGGTTTATTGTTTTTGATTGTTAAAGCGTTTCGTGACGCTGGTCTAGAAAGGCGCTTTACAAATAACTATTTCTTACTTACAATGTTTCAGTGAATTACAAGTGCCTCATTGTTACTGTGAGTGTAATGAGAGGCATCTCATTCTACTGACCAAGAATATGCATCTGGAGGCTTCTAGTATTGCTACATTCTAATGGTCATAAGTGTAAAATACCTGAAAAGTTGAGCTGAAGAGAATCATGAATCCTGGAAAGGTTTCTGGGCTCCATGTTTCTGGAATTAGGCCTTCGTACAGGAGCCTGGCGTCGCAATCTGGCCAAATCAAAGACATCCAGGAAGGGTCGGTCCTGTTGCCTGTACCAGTTGTTGAAGAAGGAAATGTATTACAAAAGAAATAAAAACACTAAATGACTTAACACAGTGAAACTCATTGAGTAAATCAATCTCTTACTTGTTACTTTGAGAATTGAAATCCTCCAAGTCTTCTTGCTGTATCTGCTTCTGAAGTCGCCTCTGTTCATTAAAAAGCTGCCGACGTAGCACTGACAGTTCACTCAGCACATCACGTTGCTCTCCTTAAATTGAGAGCAGAATTAATTCATTACAATGGTATAGTCAGATTCATCAGGTGAAGCAACACTTAGCAGGTGAGTTCATATGGAAGCTTACACAATAGATTAAGCCAAATGTGCCTATTAATCTTGCATTCAAACTAAAATTATAATCACAATCATTTGGTTTGAGCCCTAGATGCATCAAGTTAATCTGTCTGACATCAGAATTAATTATTATAATAATCATCCTTAGCATTGAACTGCTGCCCACTGAGAAAAACCTTTTCATTTGTTGGTGAATGTTGCAGATATTTGGCAAATATCAGTGCATGTCGTTTTTGGATATATTAAAGTGTCTGACTTTTTCTAGATCACATGACAAACACTGCTCTAGAGTTAAATAAAAAAAACATCTTGGCCGTGGAAAAAGTGATCAAGTGGAAGTGTACCAGCAGCTCGAAGTTTATTCCTGCAAGCAGGCACAGGTGGAGACTGAAGACCAGATGAGGATCGCTCCTGAAACAATGAGTTACAATCACTTTGTGCTCATTGAAGGTTAAAACAAACCGTGATGTTCGTGTGACTCACTGAGAGAGGGGCTGTAGAGTGACGACTCTGCACGCTGGGGGGTCTGGATGCAGACTGCTGATGACTGCGTTTTTTCTGGAGGGTTGGAATAGGAGGTGAAGGCTCACGGTGGACCTTGAAAAAAAAAAAAAAAACATTCAAAAACTGAGGGTTATGGGAAATTGTGTCAGAGAAATAAGGAAAGCAATGGAATGTAAATCTAAGACATTGACAAACCTTTTGCACTTGAACCGGTCTTTCTTTCTCATGCCGTCTCCGAAGTTCACCTTTTTCAGTCTCTTCTTCCTCCTTCCTTCTCTCTGCTGCCTCCTTCCTCTCAGTTTCCTTCTTCCTTTCGGCTTCTCTCTTACGCCGTTCTGCCATTTGAATCAGCTCTTCATTCTTTGCTTTTTGCTATAAAAAACAAAATAAACAAAAAATTAGGGAGAAAAACCAATAAGCTGCTCTTTACATCTACAATTAATAATTTATTAAAAATGTAGTTGCACCTGCAGGAAGTAACATTGTTGCTCAGGTTGTCCAATACAGTAAACATCCATTTTAAAACATACTTGAAAATAATAAACAACAATATTATATTTTTTTTAACAATTTTGAAGACAAAACCCTTTAAAGAGTAAAAACATAACAATAAACTTCATATGTTCGTTTGATTAATATCATTTTAGGAACGGGAAATGTAACGTTATTAGACCATTGGACTAGAAAGCAAAATAGTGGGTCCCTACCTCAATTTCCTTTTGTTTCTTTTTCTCCTGTTCTTCCTCAAACTCTCGTTGAATTCGTTCCCTTTGTTCCAACACTCTCCTCTCCTCCTTCTCCTCTTTCAGTCGGATCTGCTCCCGTTCCTCTGCCTTCTTGCGCATTTTCTCTTCAATCTGCACACAAGTCATTGACACAATAGGGCAACGACAACAATAAAACTGTGACTGAACTCGAATGTATCTGCATTGAAAAATATATGAAGCTATGCAGCTTTTCATTTGATAATTTATAATTTGAAGAGTTACCTGTTCTTTCAGTTCAGCTTTATATTTGTCCTGCTCGTGACGCTGCTGCTGGCTTGGTTGGCAAGCAAACACGTTGCCTCGTGCAAATCGCGATGTTTGGACATGGGTAAAACCTAGGAAAGTAAAGATATAACTAAAAAAAAACTGACCCCTCTCATGCAGCACACATTTACACCACATTATCGGTGCTCCATACCTTACTACATTTTTAGATAAATAACCTTTCAGGATTGAAAAAAAAAAAAAAAAAAAAATTGTATTGATACCATATTCCTGTTTAAAACAATGGAAATAAAAGTTTGATTCCGATAGTCAAAATAAAATGGAGAGTCAGTGATCATGCGCGAATATGTGAAATAAATCATAATTTAGTTCAATTGTTTAGACTACTTTAGTACCAGAAACTCTCTCTTTAGGTTCATGGTGTTCAGGTATGCGGTTTGTTGGGGCTGCCCTCTTCTGCCATTGCTCTGGGTTGATGTAGGCCTCTTCATTCTGCTTGTGCATCCTATTCAGGTCAGCTTGAAACAAAAACAAACTTCTTATTTACCACATTCTGTAATCCTTAAACACTTTAACAACAAAACAATTGAACTTCAACCAAGACAGAGCAGGGATGAGACGTACTGATGAGATTCCCACTGCTGTCTCTGAGTGGAGCTCCTCCTCCACCTCGACCCCATGGCTGGTGGTTCTTCATGTCAGCCTCCAGCTGAGCCTCGTAACGTTCATTGTCCTCCCTCTCTAGGCGCTTCCGTTCTTGTTGCTCTTGAATCTGCAAGACATTTTTATTTTTAGACACCTCCACATGACATACAATATAACAGTTACCTTTTCTACGGTTTCTGTAGCCATAACACAAATTCTACAACACAAGCTCAAGAGCATGTAGGTGGAACAGGGAAGGTAAACAAACCCTAATGTATGAACAAAGGCAGGATTGAACAATTGGCTCAAGACAAGATAAGGATCAAATCACTAAAAGGGGTCTAGGGATTTTTTGTTTAACATGTTTTTCCGCTTTCATTTTACCTTGGGTAAAAAGATCATGTCTTCACTCCTGGATTTTTTCTGTCAACACATCAAATACTTACAATACTTTAAATGACATATTGGATTCAAGATGCGTGTCCATAATGTAAGTATGGATAATTGGAGGAGCTGGGGCTGTATAAAATACATACACTTTTTAACCTGCATTTTGGTGATGATGTGCGCAAATAGTGAAAATTGGACAAAAAACATTAAGACAACAAAATTAAAAATGACTATGTGTAAATGTGTTACTGTAATAAATATGTAGGTTAGATTGTTTAAATTGTTCAAGTATTGCTGGTTGTTGGTCTCACAAAATGAGCACATAAGTCACACATACCTGTAAGTTCAGAGCATTTCTGTGGCTAAAAAGCCTCTCCCTGCTCGACTTGGGTCCATCCATAGGCAGGAGCCCAACACGGTGGTCTACTACAGAAGCCTCACTGCCGTGTCTGTCGGATCACAAATAATGCATTTAAATTTCCAAAAAGTAAATCCATTCTGCATTTTCTTTTTTATAATGTGTAGGAAATTCCAGGAAGAGGATAATAACATTTTCCAGAAAATAAAAAGATATTTACTGTGTTGGTAGTTCAGCATAACTGCCCCTGCTGTGATGAATGTGAGGATTACCAGTGTGATGTGGTATAACGCCCCCTGGTGGTACATCTGATCAAGAAATATTTTTAAGCAACAAACATTACCAAGACTGTGTGATAACAGGGTAGCTTACAGTAAACCATGTTTGGTTGAAGTAGATTGCCGCAGTGGTGAGTTGGTTCGACATACAGACTTCTGTAGGCTTCATTTATCGCAGACGGATGTACGATTCTGAAGTTATAGTGAATCAATCATTAGATTTGTTGAGGTGAATTTGAAGATTAAAATGAGAGCACTGAGTTTACCTGGGTGCATCCATGCTTCTGGGGACAGGGATTGCTGCAAGGTGCCCATAAGGAGACAGGTCACGATCCATTAAACCATGAGAGGAGCTGAAATCTAACACAGGGGACTGGAAAGCCACATGTGGCTGAACGGGAGGTGGAGTTTGTCTGTCCCTGGCATCATTTATCCTGTCTCGGAATTGAACTGAATATGACCCAGTCTCCTTGCATGCCACGGATTCTGACACCTGATGATTTATTCTGTCTTTCAGTCCAAACTGTCTGATTCGGTCCGGCTGTTACGCAAACACACAAGACAGACAGGTAAATCATGTTTATCCTCATTTCATTACTGGACTTGACAAATAAACACCATTTCAAATAACCTTTTTCTCTGGGTCAATCACTCCAGTTGCAGCCACTTTCAACTCCAAATCCCTTTCTCTGAAAAAATAAAAGAAGTTCTGGGTCAAATTTAAACATCCATTACAATTTTTATATAATTGTATTCACCAAGGGGTGCAAAACACAGATGAGTAAAAAGTACTTAGAAAGGACATACCTCTGTCTGTTCCTCTCCTGTTCAGCAATTTGCTCCTGCAGCTCACGTCTGTAGCGCTCTTTCTTTTTTTGCAACATCTCAACAGAATCAGCTACACCTGCAAAAAAAGTCAGTAGACAATGGTGAAAATTCAGTGCACCTCTAAAGTCCTTGGACTGTTAGAAGTACATTTTAAGCAAATCATTTTGTGAATAACCACAGATGAAACAGTACAATACTGTACATTAATGTAACCCTTTTAACTCAGAAACAAGCAGCTTGTATAAAATATATATCGTGAACTGCTGAAACTATATTAAACCCTTTTCTTTTTAGTGCATTTCCAATATTAATTGATAATTTGGTCGATGTCCAGCCCCTAAAATTTAGTGATAATTAAAAACTTTCATTTCTGGACAACTTGACATCATACCTTTAATGCAAAGATAATAAAAAAAGGTTCTTTAATGTACTTCAACTATTCAAAAAGGTGATTCACAAACCAATGTTAAGTCCAGTGGCAAACTCGACATCTTTTCGCTGTACTACGGATCTTCTACCTTTCCTTGTAAGTTCTAATGAAGCACCTCTTAGGTCCCTGCAAAGGTCAAAAGAAAATAGTTAATAGAATAAACCTCATATGTGTTGCAAGTGCAAACGTACAAGGCTTTACATTTATTTGAATTACCTGTCATCCTTGTTATAGCATCGCATATCATCACAGCTAGTCCCAACAGCCACATTTTTTAGTCTGCTTCTCTTCCCCTGGTCCCGACGCTCCCTGATGAGTTCATTTTCTGACTCCAGGTCTCTCTCTTTAACCAACTTCTCATGGAAACGAATTACCGATGATGTTTCTTCACCGTCATCTGACAGACACACGGCCATATCTGTCAGTGTGGCTGCATCTCTGCATAATGGCGGTTGTGGTCTGTGCAGGCCATGTCCCTGGTTTTCTGACACAAGGGCCTGTTAAACAGTAAAGTAGTGGAGAAGTACATTTAATTGAGACAGCAACACATTACATCATTAGGGAAGCTTCAGTGTTAAGAGTTTTTTGTACAGGAGATGAAGGGTTTGGAGGGACGTTGTTAATGAACCAGAATGGTGAATGCAAATGGGTTTTTTTTCCTAAATGCATTTGTATTTATTTATTGTAAAAAAATAGACCAAAAACGGTTGCGAATCGTATTGTGACAGTTTCTTTTTTAGTGACTAAACAAGAAGGAGCTTTCGCCTGCAGTTAATACAAAATTCTGCAGTGAGAATTCTGACCCGCTCTAGTAGGAGAACTCAGATTTCTGCATTGGCTGATATTTTTTTTCAGGATCTGGTTTAAAATTCTGGTTTTTACTTTCAGAGCTATGCATGGTTACATCAGTGATATGTTCTAGCCTTACACCACAGCTCAGGCTCCGTGGTTTAGAATCTTCTGATGTTTTCTTGAACACACTTCCAGAACAGAGGAGAGAAATCCTTCCAAGTTGTTGCTCCTAAGTTTTGGAATGATCTTCCTCTCTCACTGCGCTTGCATGCATCTAATGACTCCTTCAAGAAACATCTGAAGACCTTTTTATTTGTGCAGGCTTTTTCTTTTTCTGGGGCTGCCGTGTTTGTCTCCCTGTTGGTTTGGCCTTGTAAAGTATGCATTTAAACCAATTGTTTTTGATGTTCAAGCGCTTTGTGACCCTGGTCGAAGGAAGGCTCTTTACAAATAATAATTACTTACTTACTATCCACCGATCTATCGATTTACATTGGCAATATACACTAATAAGCAATAACATTCTGAACAACTGAAAAGTATATTCTAGGCAATGATTTTCTATGTCCGAGTAGTCAACGTGTCGATTGTAGTTTGACCAACAATTAAAATTACAGCTCCTTATGTTGCACTGCAATATATTGTGGGGTCTGAACATTTGTGATGTAATGGAGGCAAGAAAAATAAAAGTTGACTCATAATTGCAAACAAGATGAATTTTATGAAACAGAAAATTCCACTGATGTGATATTGATGCCATTGTTAATGTAGTTTTACTATATGTAGGGTCTTCACATTTGAACAAAGTGAATAACAATAGTTCTGAGTTTGGGGGCAGGAGTGGAGCAAAAGTATCTTGACATTCTATTCCATGTTAATCTTTGTATCCTTTGTCTTTCAGCCATGTTGTTTATGATTAGACTTAAATTGTGTCATCTTGTACTTTCTTTTTCCTTTAATTTGTTCTTGTTCTTATTTTTTTTTAAATTGGAAAACCATTTTCCCTGAAGGATCAATAAAGTTCTATCTATCTTTCTAACATGTATGTTTTCAGCCGTAAAACGTATTGATTTGATTACTTAACCACTATGGAAATCAAAATAGTGATTAAGGCAAGAATACCCCGTTTATCCATCTTTGGTTAGTATCATAATTGTAACAAAAACAAAGAGTGAGTTTAGCTGAGTGACAATAAAACTTTAGAAACTTAATTGTTGAGATAGTTGAGTAAAAAAAAATGTTTTGGTAAAACACTAGAGAAGAGTGAGTTCTAGTCAATAACCAATAGATACATCAATTATTATTATATTTAGTCGTGTAATCAGAGCTGTACACCGAGTAAAACCCGTTTCACTGTTACCTGAGCCATGAAGGACCTATAATCCATCCGGAGTTCATTCTGAAGCCTCTTCTTACGCTCATACTCGACTCCAAACGGAAGCCCGACACTGCTGTCTACAACACAGACACATCAATAAGTCATTTTGGCAGTCTGACAAAGTTCAAGGGATCAGAAATGTTAGAACGTGTCCTACCTTTTTTCACTGATGAACAGTTAGGAGGAATGTTCTCTTTAACAGTCGATTCATAGCATCTGTGAGGTTTACCCTGGAAATAAAGTTACAGAAAGTGGTACATTTGTAATGAAAAGTGTTCAACACCCTGCCAGTAAAACAAGTTGTCACATTATTAAAATAAAAAAAGAAGTTTAAAAAAAAAAAAAAGTATAAAAGATCATTAATATTACAGGGGTTTTACTCAACGATTTTATTCTACTTCAAGTGCAGATTATTAAATCCCTGAACATTTCTAAATTTCACACCTCAAAAACCTGGATTGCATTGATTTTATATCGCATTTTGGAAATTAAGCAGGACAAGACAATTGCCGAAAATGTACAGAAGAGGGAAAGTCTCTTGTCTAAACGCCAAAAGGATGCAAAAATATGTAAAAATAAGCTTACCCTGATTTCCATATAAGGAAGATCTTGTTCCAAGAGGGCTTTATCTTCAGCTACTCTTGCTTTCCTTTCCCTCAGAAAGGTTTCAAACTCTTCATCCATACCTGGAAATGCAACAGAAAAGTTAATTACAAAATATATTGTCAAGTGTATATTGTTATCCACCATGCAAAAATCTCATTCCTCAATCAAAATATGTATACGTTTGAAGTAAAAAAAAAAAAACAATAAGAATAAACTACTTGATCTTTACAGAGGTCAATGAATCAAAGGTTTAAGAAATGCTGAAATTAGGGAAAGTATTGTGTGTTAACATGTTTGACAACTGCAGCCATGAGATGGAATTGAATGGAGCATTATCGTGTCTGCAGCTTTAAGTGTGGTTGTCAAGCAACCACTCTGAACACGAAAACGTCACGTTCCAAAAGCAAGCATTAACCCACTTTACGTAGAGAAAATAAATTAAATAAGACTTGTCCAAGACATTGTAAACGACAAGAGGAAATAGAAACGCTTCGATTTGATCCCGTTAGCTGATGTGTTAGCTTGAGAAAATGTTTGCAAAAAAAAGCAAACGACAAAGAAATTCTGAGAACTTTTACCACTTGCTCTGAACGGATATTTGTACTTTAGAGTTGGTATAATGGAAACAAAATAAAATACAGACCTGCGGACGAAATAGTTTGATAGAAGTGTTAGCGGCGCCTTTTCTCGCCAACGAGCCAAATAAAGCCTTCACAGCTCAGCTATTCCGGTTTAGACTTTCAGAATAATATCACACTTTTTTTTATACAGATATTTCCGAAATATTGCAGACAATTCTTACGTGACATTTACATATTTAGTGAAATCATAGCAATATAACCTAATAAAGTTGTCTGTGTATGACCGATAAATTGGTCACCGAAGATAACCTTTGGATGGCTTATTTTACTTTGACAGATTGGTTTCAAGCGTCCTGTGTTTTGTTTCCATGTGACCTGCCTCAATCAGCTCAGCTGTTGGTCTCTATTGTGACACTTGTGTTCCCGACAGACCTCTATGTGAACAAATGGTTCCTCTGAGACTTGTTAACGTTCTACTGCAAAATCTCATTATTGAACCTGTATTGTTTTAGCTTTTTCATAACAGCACTTGTATTTTTGTTAATTTCATGGACATAACAGATTACAAAATATTGTGATAATTAACATATTTGAAAATATCTTGAGGTTTAATATTATTATCTACTATATAGTATATAATCTTATTAAAAGTGATGTGCTGAGGAAGCTTCATGAAGCAGTGTCGTGTTGTTTAGAGGTCAGTAGATGGCGCCATCAGTTTAAAAATAATGTGATGTTTCGTCAGAAAAGTTGTTCAAAACGAAGGAAAATAGGGCAGACACCGCCATCTAGTGGACTCTGAAGATAATGACACTGCTTCATGAAGCTTCATCAGACCATCACTACTTATAAAGATTGTCATTTGTAGTGTTGCTTCAAAATGTTTCTCCAATAGAAACTGAAACAAAAAAAATAAAATAAATGTATCTTAAAAATGAATTAGAATATACAAATAGTATTTGTTTCATTTTTTGCTATCATGTTTTATTTTTCAATCATATGAGTTCCCTGCTCAACAATGTGTCTTCACACTACGGAGATTAATCATATGTATTAAAGCTTTTAAACCTTGTTCTTTCAGGAAAGTACTATAACAATATTTAATTTTCATGAGCTATTTAATTTACCTTTTGTATTATTATAATAACTGTTTATAAATAAGTTTAAAGAACTCCCAATGTTATGTTCTCATGTTATGTATTATTAGCTAAGACTTGAGTGCAAAGTCCAACGTCACAGGTTTCAGGAAGTAACTTTGGAGAGAGCGAAGCACAGAGTAAGCAAAGTGGTTAACAGGTTGGGTGGCTTCCTTTTGTTACTCTTACTTCTTTACTATACATCTTTGTTTTGAATATGATGGCTCCAAATTTCCTAATGGGTTTAATCCTCAATATACACTTGCCGATGTAAATCCTAGTTTGTTTTCTGCTATTGTTTCAGTGTAACAGAGATGGAGCTCACGTTTGTGTTGTTGCTTGCTACTGTGACACCAGTCACTGCTGCAGGGAAGGTAAAACTGAGAATACACTAACTTATACATTGGTGTACATCCACAGTGATTTAGTTTTACCTTTCTATATTGCATCATAAGCCACTCATTGTTTTATATAGAGATCCTTGATCCAAATGTAAGCAAAAGCTGTATGACGTAAAAATAAAAAAAAATACAAATTAAATTAAATTGAATTTTTCTGCTTAAGTATTTGTTTATATATTACATTGGTTTTCCAGAGCCCATTTAAAGTTTTTTTCTTGTGTTCTAATTATTAATTAAAATCTATTACCAGTCTGATACATTTTTGATATGGGAATATAAAATAAGTCCTAATTATAATGATTACCTTAATATATACATGGAGTCATACAGAATGACAATTACATAAAGGTTAATTAAAATCTCCTTGTGGTTCAGGCAGGTATAATCGAAAACCTTCTCCTTGCCACAGTCCAGCGCCCGTGGCTTTGGGGGGTCTACGTCTTTAGTGTTGGACTTCCAATAATCCTCTTCATCAGTTTCATGTGGCCAGACAAGGTAACATATTTGGATGTTTGTTTTGTTGTTGTTTGAATACATTTCTAAGCACCTGCATGTAGAGGTTTGGACCACCTGATCAAGAATATTACTACAAAAAGTCTGACGACGTTCAACTAGATGACCCTGAAGTGTCGAGTGCCACAGAGTTGACGGATGTCAAAGGTATTGTGTGTTCTCTTTAGTGTTTCTGAATGATAAACAAAAAATATTGATAGTATGTATTTCTATTGTTACAGAGAAACCAAAGAAAACCGTATCAAGAAGAAGAGATGCTCACAGTGACCAGAGAAAATCTTAGTTTGCATTAGGGTGCAGATAAAAGTAATGTATGTGTATAACTGGATACTGCATCAGTCCCTAGGGCTTTGTTCATCACATTCTAGGTTATTAGTTAATGATAAAAATGCAATCATTTTCTACTACAGTTTCCTTAAGGGGAGCTGATGGGGTCATAACCTCATCATGCCCTTTTGTCTCACTTCCTAGTTTCATTGTGAAATTGGCAGATGTGCTTTGTGCCTTTTTATATCAGTGACTTGTGCCTAATAAATACGATGACTCTTTAATTTGTATCTGTGTCTGCATTTTGGTCCTTGAGTCTTGACAATGGAGGCTGAAGCCTATTCCTGCTGTCCCCTCGCATGATGGCTGAAACTGGAGTAATAAAGATACATTTTGAGCAATAGGGACAATAAGATGTTGATGACACTTCTGTGTGTTTAAAAACTGTAATACACTATGTTTTTCAAAAATAAGATCCACATGATAAATTAAATAAATAAATGATGATTGCATCCTATGTGTCTCCATTAAGACTGGGGGGGTGTTCCCTAAATGGGAGGGATCAACTTCCAGTGTACTGCCTGATAAATGGGCTCATTTTTTGTTTTTAAATTGGAAACAGATGCTGAAATGCGGAAATCCTCCTATTTAACCTGATGCTACCAAGAGAGACTATTTCACAACACGAAACAACTCGAAAGATGCATCTTATTGCCCTGTTGGTTCTGACAGCCTGCTGTCGATTTCTTTCTGTAAGTACTATACATGACTACAATTGTTTTGTGGCATGCTTTTCAACAAAATAATCAGCTATGTAACTCAAAATTTTCAAATATGTGTTTTTCTGCTTAATTTTGTTAAAAGCTTTTCTTCAAGATTAACTTTTATTCGTTCAAGCTATTTTCTGAGACTCCTGTGTTCATCTCGGTGTGTCTCTTGACCTTTTAAGTATATATTTTATTGGGTATTGTTTTGATTGTTTAAGCGCTTTGTGACCCTGGTCTAGAAAAGCACTCCACAAATATTATTTATCTACTTACTTACTTACTAAGAACCATTGAGACCGGTATGGGGAATTTATTTTTTATTATAAATATATATACTGTATGATAAAGTTTATCGATCTGTATGGCTATAAATGTAAGTTTATTTGTATATAAGTGTGCAGGGACATATGTATGTTTGTGTATAGGGGTCAGCTGCAAATAGTTGCCAGGAAGAATTGACTCGTCTGCGTGAGCAGGAGGAAATACTAAAGACAAAGTTACACATACAAGAACTCCTTCTGCAAAGAATACAGCTAAAGAGCCAACCTGGCAAAGAAGACACATCTAGAGCTGAACTGTCTTCTTTGCACTCAGGTATGCTGCTTCTTCAGGACTGAAAAACACTTTATCAAAACCAGATGATGTACCTGTGAATTTGTTTGGCTTTTCAGACTGCTCTCAGATTTACAGCTCCGGCTTTAAAAACAATGGTTTGTATGATATCAGACCAGCCGGCAGTCCCGCACCTTTCAGGGTGTACTGTGACATGAGTGATGGGGGAGGATGGACCGTGATACAAAGACGCACCAACGGAGTGGTGAGATTCAACAGGTGAGTCTCAAATGTCTCTCTGGAGGTTGACAAACAGGAAATAAGATTGACAGATCAATTATGGTATTAAAACAAGGTTTGATTAAATATTGAACTTTTTGAACTTTTACTATTTCAGTAAAATATCAAAAGAAGTTTTCATAACAATCCATCCAGTAATCTTTAACTGCTATCCAAAGTCTAGTCAGGTATCTAGCAAACATACAGGGTGTGTCTTAGGGCAAGCAGGATACATATGTATTTTTAACTAACTATTCCGGGGTCTGTTCCGATGACTATTCCCAGTTGAATATGCCCTGAAAACCTTCCTAGAGAGGTGTGCAGAAGGCATCTTAAAATGCCTGAAACAACTGGCTTCTCTCTGAGTCTTCCCCTTTTAGACCATAAGGTATAACTAAAGTTGATGCTTCAAGCTCAGGCTCTGCCTTGACCTCTGAAACCTGGGGAAGCTGCTACCTTTTTCCAACTTAAGGTCCCATCCTGAGCCATATCATCTTCCAAAAACATCTTGTGGTCACTGAACCAAAGACCCTCTCAGGCACCAGTTTTTGAAGGACGACAATCACCATGCTCTGCCAGTCCAGCTTGCTGTGTGACTGGTTTAGGTCAACATTGCTCCTTCTTCACAGCACTTATATGCCACTGCTTCTGAGCCATCAAATAGTGTTCCAGATTCTCCTCAAGACGGACAGAAAGTCCTTATCCATACTCTCACTGAACTGACTATTTTGCCCTGGCCATAGCTACAAATCGCTTAGCCTGTTGGTACCTGTCAATTGCCTCAGGAATCCTGCAGTCCAAAAGCGTCTAGTTGTCCTGTTCATAAAGCTTGATGTCACTAATTCCCTGCATTCCTTAGTATATAACAACAATGCTATCAAGTGCAAGTTGGATATTTTTCTGACATGGTGATCCAATCACCATATAGGGATCACAATGAATAACTTGTACCATGCCCAAGAGTGTCCTGGTACACCCTTCACTTATAGACAAATCATGCATTTTCAGGTCACAATGTTGTTTCCCACATAAGTATCCCAGCAAAATAATGGAGTCATCAAAAGGAACACTTTTTAGTGATCAGTGATGTCAGCCAGGAATCAAAAACAGACCAGCAAGACCAGGTTTTCAAACAAGACTTTGCAAAAAAGGACTTGCGGAGCTCTAGCAAAGAAGAGGGTTTGGGGCAAGTTTGGGTAAATTAGCTGCGATAAAGGGTGAGATTGTTAATGGAAACTGGAGACAATTGGGAATGGCAAGAGGGGGAAATGTCTAAGATACTAATGAAAACACTTTAAAGACATTATTAAAATAATTTTTCTCTCTTTTAGATCATGGGCTGAATACAAGAAAGGATTTGGGGATATGGATGATGAATCAGGAGAGTTCTGGCTGGGAAATGACAACCTGCACTTTATCACAACACAAGGTCAATGATATACACTTAAATATGTATTTTCTGTGTTAGATGTTAGAGCAGTAATTACTCTACCAACACTAAATAAGCAGTCCAAATCCAGGAATGTTCTATCTGGAATGTTCTTGGAAAGAGAGCAGGCAGACATAATATTTCCGAGAACTGGAAATCTAGACAGGACATCGAACTGAAGAAATGGTGAATGTGGCAAAAAGGTAGTGGAATGGAAACAACTAATTGACGCAGTTGCAATAAGTGAGAAATGGACAGTACTTAGAAATAAAACTAAAAGTTAAAAAATGGAGGGTAACTATGGCAGCAATGGAAATTAATAAATATACAATGGATGCCATTCAAAAACTTGATTACAGATTATTCATTTTCAGAAGCATTGTTTTCGAAAAGGATTGACTGGCAGCCTGTAAAAATGAGCAGAGTTTTACAAATATATGAAACACAGAGTAGGATACAACATCAGAAGAAACTGTGGTGTCTGGACAAGTATTTACCCAGCATATTCAATAATACATGATATGTAACAGTTCCTGTGTCTCCAACACACAACGTTGTCCTGCCACTGTGCTCGGTGAGATTTAAATCATGGTTTTGTGGATGTTTTCAGGCAATTACTCTCTGAGAATCAACCTGGAAGACTTTGATCTTTCCCAAAGATATGCTGACTACAGGAACTTTAAGGTTGCGGATGAACAGGTATGTTTGATTTAATCTCTGAATCGCATCATTTAGGGATCAGGGACGGTGTGTCGGTGCTCCAGCCTAACAAAACATTCTGTCTTGTTTGGAATTTTGTTTCCATCACAACCAAACACTGTAGTGAACCTCCTGCGAGCTATTTACTCATGACTGACTGTCCCATCACATAAGAGCAGGACCCTCAGATATTGCAAAACCTCTTCTCTATTATTATTCTTTATTACCATCCATGAATCCTGTTGTTTGGTGTATTCATATTGCTTTGCAAGTGAGTTGAGGAATGTAAATGTTCTGGTTGCAGGATCATTACAGGCTCTCTTTTGGTGTTTATGTGGGTACTGCTGGTAATTCACTTTCTGGAAGTTATCAAGCTGGTGTGTCAGAGTGGGCCAGTCATCAGGGAATTAAGTTCAGCACCTTTGATAAGGACAATGATAACTACAGGGGCAACTGTGCAGAGGAGGACAAAGGAGGCTGGTGGTTCAATAAGTAAGGATAATAAGTGAATCATTGATACAAACATATACATGAAGTATTATTGACTTGTTGTTTGTTTTTTTCTGCAGGTGCCATTCAGCTCACCTGAATGGCTTTTATCACCCAGGTGGCCACTACAATGGAGTTACAGATGATGGTGTTGTCTGGTACACATGGAGGGGCTGGTGGTATTCTCTTAAGACAACTGTCATGAAGCTTCGGCTAGAAGGTTTCACCATTGATCCAGCCAATGACCCCAACACAGTTCAGCTATCAGCCATATAACTGTGATGATGCTGATTTTCTGCTTGCATTGTCTCTGGAGTGTTTACATGTAAAACTCTGACATGGATATGTGTTTTAGACTACTAATAATCATATAAAGTAAGTGTTACATGACCAATAATCCACAAGAACATATTTGTGTGATTTACAGGCTTATGGTTTCGTTCTGGGGAAAGCAGAAGTGTTGTTCTATAAAATTGTAGCCAAGAAACATTGTATTTTTTCAAAAAAATATTGAACATTCCTAATATGTGAGCCACCTTTCTTCTGCAAAAATATAATAAAATATATATTCCTTCCTCAAGTATTGTCATATTTATTATGAAGTAATGTAACTTTAGTTTTTATAGATCAGATGTTTTTGTCTGTACCATGAATTTATTTCAAAACAGTCAATTATTTCCTGTGTCCTTAATTACTCTTATGTTATTTATTTGGAGATTTAAAAATTTCACAAAGACAATATCACAACACAACAAAAGTCGACCTCCTTGTAACAAATATTTTGATGGTTAGACATTTGATCGTCCTGTGACCTAGATTGCTTATATTGCTTGCGAGTATGGTCACTTGTTTGATTGAATTTAAGTGAAATAATGATTTTGTAATAGCCAACACATGCAAGCTGTACTTGGGTAATACTGTATGTAAAACTGCAGGGTAGGCATAAATCATATGAAAATTATCCTTTTATTTGTAAATAAAATATAAATATATTTATATAAATATAAATAAATATTGTTTAATAACGATGGCAATAATTCAATAAGAATTTCGATGTAACGGATGAGAATTTTCAAAAATGAAATGTCTGAAACCTATTTTAATGTTGGACTATCCTCAAATATAAATCTATATTTGAATTGTAAAAATAATTATACAATACTCAACAATTCGTTTGAGGGATCATGAAATGGGCTTAATACAAGGTACTGGTTATGTAGAATGAACCAGTAACTTCTAAGGATAAGTATATTTAAAAATGTCAATTAAACTAAATGATGAATGCTGTATTTAACTAGTGAATGTTACGTTATTGTTACACAACATATTTAATTCATATTTTAGGGTTTCATTTAAAACTGTTTACAATTGGATTCATACATATTAATATTAACATTTATATTAGCGAATGCACATTTCTACTAGAACGTCTAGTGACGTAAACTATAAAACCACAAGATGATGGTCTTCATACGTGTGCGTTCATTTTAGATGTTTCTCTGCGCGGAAACAAGTCGGGTGCGTGTCTGTGTATATGAGCGAGCAATGAGCCGCCCCCTTCGAATGTGTCGGTGAATAGAACAAGCGCACCAAACCAGGCTAACGCCACCAGTGACACCGAGCTCGGCAGTCAGCTGGAGCTCGAAGGAACAGTTTTGTTTTTATCCGAATGAGATTAAGATCAGTCCTGTATTTATTTGTTTTTATTCGCCTCAAAAAACACACAAACTTATGCCTCTTTCAGAAGGAGAAAGTCGACATTACAGAGCTTTAATCTGACACTTGGGAAAACATAAAAGGTAAGTAAGCTTATGTAGCTTACGGTGAATTGGTTATTAGCATCGTGGCTAGTTAGCTAGCTATCTGTTCTGAGTGCAGTTTGTATTAAAATTAGTCAGCGATTCAGCTTTTTATATTCATCTATCTTTTTATGAGACGTACACTTTTGTTAAGATTGCATTTTTGGCGATTTTCGAATAGTGTTTGGTTTAATTCTATTGCCCCTGTGAGTTTCCAAGGTGACGCTGGCTCCATCCACTGATCCCTCTTTCACTTTGCACAGGTACTTTCTTCACGCGCCCCACACAACACTCTCTCCTAAGAGAAGTTCCTAGCCTGGAGCTCCCCGACCTCAAATCCCGAAAGGTGCCCCCGTGAGGAGATGTCACGGTGGGGATGCCTCTCCTGGAGCACAGCCCTGTAGTGCTCAGTCCTGCACCACCATTGCATTCCAGACAAAGTTTCAGGTCCAACCAGCATTGACACGTATATGGATGGTGGGGCCGCAGTATGCCAACTCCTTCAACTACCACCACCACACCACAGGCTGGAGGGAGAAGCAGCGCTGCTGGGGGAGTTGAGGGAGACCACACACTGGCCACCTCCACCTCCCATTTCGGCTCCTCCATCAGGTTCATCCCTGCATTCTGCCTGGGCGTGGTGGCGGCGGTAGTGTTCCAGCTGGTCTGGGGAGGACTGACACTCACCTCCTTCTTTCTGAAGCTTTTTATTTATGTGTCGTTTGCCCTTTTATGTTTCCTGGCCGGAAGCTTTGTTCTGCTAGTGAGGAAGAGTCCTCTTAAAGTTAGCCGCTTCGACAGAACAAGACACTCGGCCGCACAGCAGGAGTTCTTCAACAAGCTCATGGTAAGACGGATTGTTTATTTATTTTCATGTACAATTTAACCAGTTTGTGATTCTGCTATGTTGGACTTGTTTATTTCCCAATGCCCTCCATGGCTGTGACAGTGTTTGTTCAGTGTGTTAACCTGTCTGAGGTCCAGAAGCTTCTCCGATTAGATGCCATGAGCTTTCTTTCATTCTGCACACCAAACATGTAAAGATTTGACCCCTTATCACGACCCCTATTTACCACTTTTTATTCTTTGAACTACATTTGATTTAGCCACAGTAGAATCAAAGTGGAACTACACCAAATTTTTCAAAAGATTTAGCATTGTGACTTAAACTAAAGTTACTGGATGTTTATATATATATTTATATATATATATATATATATATAAACCTTAATCGGGGATATGTGTGTTTTACCATTTATTCTATTCTCAAACCTGATATAACCTTTACATTATTATTAACAAGTAATTTTAAAGTATATATTTTTGAAAATTGTCATGTGCTGCTCATGTGATAAGTCTTCTGAAAGCTGTTCTGCTGGTCTATTTTAAGGTTTTCTTACAAACTTCTAATAGAAATGTGAAACTGCAGCAAAAACCTCTTTTTCTGTGCCGTTGTTACCGGATACCCGACATATTATATTTAGGAGGTAGGTTACCGAAGACGACTATTTATTTGAAAGGATTTTTTATTACTCAAGTAAACTACTAATTATTTGGTGAATATAACTGCCTTTTTTTAACATGCCTTTCTTTATATTTGTAAAACAACATTTGCTTTTGTTCTTATGTTTAAAGAATCCTATGATAATATTTGTCCAGTCTGTTTCATAGTACCCTTTGTTTAACACGGATCACATTATTTCACAATGGATGTATTGTGTTATCCGTGGATCTCAGTCAGAACCTTATAGTATCGACCCCACTGCAGTGCATTTGATTCTTCAAGGAAAATTGCCTTCTGTTGTAGCTTGATGTATCTGTTCAATGCATTTCCAGTTAGCCATGTTTATTGACTGTTTTTTTTAATTAATGTTGACAGGATAGACATAATGTCGCCTGGCCTCCCCTGGATGTTGTTTTGTATATGCCTGTCATGACTCTTATACATATTCATCCTTGCTTTCCTGTTGTTGTACAACAGTTCCTGCCACACAATGTTTGCTTCAGCAGAAAAGAGGGGAAGTAATATTTTTTTGTTTTCCAGGCGCGTTTTGCAGTCCCTAGTCAAGAAGTAAGCCAGAACAGGAGAGTGGTGGTTTCCCACAATGTAGACAAAGTCCTTAAAGAAGGTATCTTGCACCGTTTCCCATTAATTTTTTGGTTATTGTCATCATAAATGATGAACTTGTGAATGACAACTTGTTGAATAACGGGCACAGAAAGTTCACAACATATTCCTAGTCTACCGAAATACAAAGGAACAACAATGAATTAGAGGTTTACTTTTGTACACATTGTGAATATGCATGAAGACAATATTATCTACCTTGTGTTTCCATCTCTCAACTGAAACAAACCAGAATGAAAAAAAACCTCCATGTTAGAATTAAGAAACCACATGGTAATCTGAAATCACATTATTGCTGTTCATTTCTCTTGTTAGTCTGGTTTGTAAGTGTTACTAGTAGGATGGTAATTATAAGGGAGCAGTCATATGTGCGGCTTCTATTTTTCTTGTTATTTGAACCAAATTTCAAAAAACCTACCAGAATACCACAACATTCATTTCTTAACATTAAAATGTTGCCCAATGTTTTCCAAACCTTTCCTATGACAAAAGGACATATTTATTTTTAATGTAACACTTGAATTCATCATGAGCTATATCTATGTTTATTACTTCAACCACTGTTTGCCCCAGGGTTATACTATTCCGTTGGTTTGACCTCTGAATCAGCATTTACATGTTTGTAACCTCGATCACACACCATTGTTTATTGCACTGATGAAAAGATGTTATTTTTTCCCCGTCACAGTTAAATGGCCTTTTCTTTCTCTCTATTGACATTAATTGTTGCTAAAAGAAAGTGACACTTTTCACTGATGGCTAGTTAGAGTTCTATCCATCAGATAAACACTTTGCCAAATTATAATCATTGTCAGTTCCTTAATTCTTTATATATTCTTTATTGCAAATAATTGGAGATTATAATTAATTGGTTCTTGTATAATTATTTTTATCGTGCCGTGTTAAACTGTTAAAGAACAGATGGCCACCTGTTTTCCCTCCAAGTGCTCAATTTCCTGAAATATGCACATGTATTACCTGACTGAATCATTAGGAAAATTCAGAAATTATAAGATTGTTAAATGAAAATGGTAAATGTCAAAATAAAACTTTCCAGATTTACTCACATGTTGAAGTCTCTCTCTAAGATGCAATAAGTCCCTCATCATGACGATGTTTTGAAGTAATTACTTCATAAAGTTCTCCCCTTCTGAAATCTCAGCGAATGAGAGGTTACAAGAGCGGAGTCCATTATGACTTAATAAGCCTTCCTCCAGCCAGCTGTAGTCTCGCCCACTTTGTTTATAAAACAAATCCCTTGGAGGTGGATACATCTGGGATTGATGACGCGTGATGACAAATTGTGATCAATCAGAGCAGAGCATTTTCAGTTGGCGGGGCTTAAACACATTTCAATGTAAAGAGAGTTTTATACAAACGGACACATACTGATGAGTACAATAGAGGTCCAACATCAATTTAAGAGACATTTATATCGACACATTAGTTGTTCTTTAACGTCAAGGGTCACCATGCAGTAAAAAGCTCAATATCTGTATTATCTTCTGTTTTATTTCTTTTTAATACATTCATTCCAAATCAATTTTCCTAATGTTTTTTTGTTCAATTAATTTCCCAGTTTAACTAAATAAAATGTGTGTTTGTTTTTTTTATACCAGTTTTGGACTACGCCTACAGAGACTATATTCTGTGCTGGTATCTTCCTTTGAGTAATGACCAGGGCCAGTTGTACTCCATGTTGTCTGAAGACTGGTGGCAGATGATCGTCCAGTTGAGATCCAGACTTGCTGAGATTGACCTCGTCAGTATGGTGTGTTACGACAGCATCCGAATACTGCATACTCACTTCACAGACCTCAAAGCTGCATCGGCAAGGTAAAGACCTACTTTTTCTGATTCGGATGGAAATACATGTTTGTCATTGGAGCTCTCATCTCAGACATTGCTCCGTTTTCAATGAAGGTAGATGGCTTTTTGGCACCATGTATTCATCCATAATTAAGATAATGTTCGTATTTACGTCACTAGATGAACACACCCAAGCAAGCACACAGTCAAAGAGAGGACCGACTTGTCATCTTGAAAGATAATTCATTTTTCACCTTCTTTAATTATCTTGCTATGTCAAGCAAGAATGCAGATTCAATCAAGCACTCATTTGTCAATAACATTAATGGTTATTGCTAATGCAAAATAACTGTGTTACAGCTGCAATCGCATCGTCTTTTTGCACCACCAAAAGATTAAATCCTTTTAAACGTTGTTGAATTCGGCATTTTTTATTATTATTATTTTTAAATGGGCTCAATTGGTTTTTTTCAGACTGTTTTCTCTCCCATGTAAACAGACCAGATGAGTGTGCCCGTCCATTTCCTCTTCACCCATGTTTGGTCAATCCGGACTCTGAGATGGCTTTTCTCCGCTGTGTGGCCAGAATATTGCTGCTGTGTCTGCTGCCAAAAAAGGACGCCAAGTCCCATACACTACGCTGCTGCCTCACAGAAGTTATCACAACAAAAGGTATTGATTATGATGGAGATGTATCGCACTTAATTTCATATAAATTATCGGATGTTAGAATCAAGTTTGATGTATGACAAGATATTTTAATCGCTTCAGTACATTAGTACGGACTATTGTATCCTCATTAATCCCCTTATAGCTCATAATTATTGTCAAGGTCAAGAAAAAATGGATTACCCCAGCTATCTCTTGTATTTCAATTGAGTGGCTTACCAATGACTTCAACCATTTTTGTGGTTTACATTAATTAATTATCACTTAATAGACATGTGTCAAATTTGGCAAATTAATAATATTGTTTTTATGAAAAGGGTTTTTCTGATGGCGAACTGACTCATTTTCAGAATCAGAAACTTGTAGTGGCAGTGTTGTAAACACGACATAGGAATATGTTGTGGGTGCAGCGCAGAATAAAAGAATGAAATAAGATAACACACAAAGTAAGTTTTAGCCCTGTTGATAAATTATTGTGACATATGTCCTACAGACTGTGTTCTTATATGCTTAAAATTAAAGAAACTTCAACACGTTTGCTTTTTAAATCAGGGTTTGTTTACTTTGCAGTGTTGAAGCCTTTGGTGGAAGTGCTCAGTGATCCAGACTCCATCAACAGGATGCTGCTGTCTCAGCTGGAGCAGAGGGAGCAGCAGGCTGAGCAGCAGAAGAAAGCTTACACCTATGCTGCCTCCTATGAAGACTTTATCAAGCTGATATCAACTTCCGCTGATGTCAATTTCCTCAAACAACTCAGGCATGACACATCAGCTGCACACGCATGCATGCACACAGATGCGTTTTCGGCACTTCAGTGGACATCTCATCGATTGTTTCTTCTAGTGAAACAGTTTTTCCTCTTAAAACAAGTCCGTCCTCGAGACATACTGTACATGATTGTTTTAGCTAAAAGAAAAGCATTTGTATTCCCGCGACCTGGGCTACCAAAGCAAATGTTTGTTCCCACATAGTTCTCTTTATCACGCTGTGTGTAAAATTCATAAACATTATTCAGCCAGAGTTGTCTTTTTAGTGCTGGAGTTGCCATGGGAACAGACGGTGTCCCCGAGGTATTATGATGAAGCTAAATGTGGGATGAACATGACACTGCGACAATAGGATGTTTGTTGGAGTTTTTTAAGAATCTGTATTGCTTCTATTTTAATTTAAAATAACTTAAAAGAAAACTTATTTTTACACATCACAGCATTGTCTCCTTTTATTGTGCATTTTAAATGAAACTACCTTTTTTTTGTCCAGGTATCAGATAGTGGTAGAGATCATTCATGCCACGACCATCAGCAGTTTGCCTCAGCTGAAGAAGCAAAAAGGTAAAAATGTGTTGTTTTTATTTTTTGTTTTAGCACATGAGCGTGTTTGACAAGATTTAGCCACAAAGTCGGGTAGGACAGACACATGGAATTGTGACACCACCAGTGATTTATAGAATAGGTAAATGGGACGGGAGCAGTAGAAAGGCATGAATATGAGGATATGTCGGATGGAATAAACTAAGGTTTAGATGGCTAACCTGCTGTTGAGACACCTGGGGGAAAATGCCCGAAAACAAAGCAGACAAAACATTTTAGATGAACAATAAATAAGTTGTAGCCATTTTTTTTATAATTCTTACCATGTCTCATGATAAAAACTAATGTATAACAGATGTCAAAATAAAAGTTGCGTCTCTTCATGATCACTGCATTTTCTGTTGCCAGACCGCAAAGGTAAAGAGTCTGCAGCAATGAAGGCAGACCTGCTGAGGGCCCGAGACATGAAACGATATATCAATCAGCTAACAGTTGCTAAGAAACAATGTGAAAAACGGATACGTCTGCTTGGAGGGCCAAGCTACGAGAACAATGAGGACGGAAGTACTGAAGATGGAGATGAGCCTCTAAGTCAAAAGGTTTGATTCAGGGATCTACTCTTGAGCAATAAGCATACTTGTCTGTAGCTGCAATAAAACATTCTTCTTTTCCTCAGATCCTTCAGTTCGATGACATCATGTGTAATCCTAGTTACAGGGAGCACTTTAGAGTGTACATGGAGAGAGTTGATAAGAGATCTCTGATAAGCTTCTGGGAACTAGTGGAAGCACTGAAAACGGCAAACAAGGTAAACCACACCAGATGCACTGAATCTAGTGTTAAATGTTGGGGGGGGGGGAGATCAAATGTAGTGTTGAATCAAATCTAATGAAATCTGTAAATCAGTAAACACGATGGTGCTGATGAACAAACTCACTATGATTTATTTGACTCAAAGAAAGCTTAATTGTGAGACAAGCTATTGAAATTGCTCTCTTTGCGCTTCATTACAAAGTTCTAGATGACTTTACAATACACATGCTTCGGTGATAACTGCACTGCTATGACAACACTCTGTTTTACTGCTTTCTAATGATGGCCCTGTTAATGACTTTTCATGTGTGTCTATTTTCTGACATAATGTGTCTTGTGTAGAACGAGGTGCCCCAAATCGTTGGTGAAATCTACCAAAAGTTCTTTGTGGAGAGCAGAGAGATTCCTGTGGAGAAATCTCTCCTGAAGGAAATACAGCAGAGCCTGGTGGGGAACAGAGGAACTCAAGTCTTTGTGAGACTACAAGAGCAGGTGCCCTCCGAGCTCCAAAAACGTATAAGCCCTATTTACGAATGGAACATGTGTCATGAGTGACTACATCGTATTCCAACATGTATCGATATTGAACATCAATGTTTTTTTGAGGTGCAAAATACAGTTAAGTTGATGTGGTTTCAGTTTCTATTAAAACCATTCAAGCCATGTGTAAAGAGACTCAGTTTCTCAAGAAGATGTTCTTAATAACTATAATTTCTTATCAGGTTGCTGAGACAATGAGAGAACGTTTCTACCCATCATTCCTGGTTTCTGACCTCTACGAAAGACTGATCAAGCGTGAGGAGCAACAATGTCAATCTCATTGTAGCATAGAAGAGAAAGAGGAAGAGGTAAGATTTGAAAAGGTTCAAATGATTATTATTTTAATTATTTTGCTGTGTGTAGTGTCAAGGACTGGACGCAGGAGAAGAGGTATGTGATGAGGGCACTAAAGGAATCAATGAGCAGGCCAGCTACGCTGCTACAAAGCTCCATCAACTCTACGACAAGTTGGAGTACAAGAGACAAGCCCTGGGCTCCATTCAGAACGCTCCCAAACCTGACAAAAAGGTATGGAAATATTCTCAATGTCTCCACTTTCAAAGTTGTTGATTTTAATAAACTAAAATACTCATTTTCATGAATCCAGCATGTTGAGAGACATTCTCTAAACCACATTTTAAGCTCTTTTCTGTTAAATCTCGGTCCTCTAATAACCTCACATAAAAGGCAGCCATTTAAAACCACAAGTGAGATCTATTTTCAACTATTTAATCTGTCGCAAGGCACACAAAACACACAAACATTCGCACACTCATTCCTACGGTCATTTTCCCGATCAACCACTTTATGTTTAGTATAGTCATAACTGTTCATCACACATTACATTAAAGTACATTTATCTTAATCAGTGTGTCCTAATGGAGATCTCTTGTTATTCAGCCTGTTATATGGCAACCCTCATGTCACACACAGGCCACAATCAAAGTCCTTTATTGTGTTCCTAGATTGTTAGCAAACTAAAGGAAGAAATTGGAGCCATGGAGAAGGAACACAGTGAACTTCAGCAGCATATTAGTAGAACTGACTGGTGGTGTGAAAACCTGGGACACTGGAGGGCGACGATCACTGCAGCCGAGGTAAATTTTTTTCGAAAGATGGTGAAAAGAAGATGTTAAGCATGATGCTAACATAATACTTCTAGGCAACAGAGGAATGTGGGGAGACTGTAGCTTGTTACAGTGTATGTGTCAGTCTACTGGAGGGAGAGGAGACTACCAACAGTCGATGGAGTGTCCAGAGGAAACTCACTGAATTCCAAATATTGCATCGTAAACTGACAGAGGTGAGAAAACGCCAACAATCCCGAGACTGCGTTGACATTCTTGCATTTTTCACTTTGGCTTTATCGTCCTCAGTGCTTTTCGTCACTAAAGAAACTCCAGCTTCCCTCTCTCAGCAAACTCCCCTTTAAATCCATCGACCAGAAATTCTTAGACAAGAGCAAAATTCAGCTAAATGCCTTTTTACAGGTAAGCCAGCATTTCACATGCCTTCCTAGGCAGGCTGAGATTGGAATTGGATTTCTCTTTGCTTCCACTTGTAAACTGACACTGCAGCGGCATCATAACTGTCTGTCTCTGCAGCGTCTGCTGATGGATGAGCGTCTGTGCCAGTCCGAGGCTCTGTACGCCTTCCTCAGTCCCTCACCAGAGCACCTGAAGGTAACTAATGGGTCTCCCTCTGTCTCGTCATGGTCTTGGACCACAATTGATTCCTTTTTCTCATGTCGATGAAACTTTAAGGAAGAAACGTGCAAATATGCTTGTGTATTTTCAGATCGAACACAATACAATGTTTACTGTTTCCTGAAATTGAAATGTGCATGTTGTCTCTCAGCTACAATTTCATTAACGTTGTTTTTAATAACGCATGTTAACAAATTCCAATTTATTTGAAACGACAGTCTTTATTTAAGAATAAAAAATAGGCAGCATGTACACTTAAAATGGCAAAAAGTCAATGATGACAACATCTGTGTAAAAAAACAAAAGTCAAGCACACTTTTGTCACCTCTGGCAGCGCCTAAAAATGTTTCCTCTTTTATTTTTAATTGTTGCGTTGATACGTCTGATGAGAAAACCACAGCAAAAATGTTCATAAATTATTTTGAAAAAAGGGAGATTCAATTGCTTCAATTTACAGAAAAAAATGTAACTCTTTGTTCAAGGTCATGTCCATCCAGAAGAAGTCGTCCTTCTCTCTCGCCTCCTTCCTGGAGAAGCTGCCTGGAGACTTCTTCTCTCACACTGAGGTAGCGCATGCTTGTGAACATCTTGCGTCTAGATTTCTCACTGATCGATTTTGCTTCAAGGAGGATGGTGATGAGGACAGTGACCTTTCTGACTACGGCGACGAGCCAGATGGCAGGAGGGACGCCCTAGCTGAACCCTGCTTCATGCTCATCGGAGAGATTTTTGAACTCAGAGGAAGTGAGCGTCTAAATCACCCAATGTTTCATCTTGAAATGTTTTAGCTCTTACAGTATATCCTTCAATGAAATGTCTGTTTTTAGTGTTCAAGTGGGTCCGGAAGACTTTAATTGCACTAGTCCAGGTGACGTTTGGACGAACTATCAACAAGTAAGTGTCTCTACATACACTCCTCTGGTTCATGTCTGTTTCATTTAATAAAAGAGAAAAAAATAAATGTTTTAAATATATTTCATATTGTTAAAGTGTGAGAAGATGCTGTCACTTGTTCACCTGAAGAAAACACATTTTCTCACAGCTATGTGGGATTGGACTTGTGAATGAGTCTTAAACCATAATAGTGGCTCGGTGTCTGATTTTATTTTCCTTATATGTCAGTATGAAGGGAGCAAGTGGATGAGTGTGTGTGTTGAGGAGAGGCGAGGCCGTGTTTAACCAATACATTATTTATTCAAAATATGTTTGTTTGACATATATTTGAAACATATTCAAACAAGAATTTTCATATCACACCTCAAGATGAGCTGACTTTTTTCTCAGGACTCCTTCACAGAGCTAAATGGCAGTTGAGTTCAAATGAAATATTCATCCAATCATTTCACTCTTCCCCGTTCAAAATGATTATGTCGTAACCACGATACATTAGTGTTTTGTTCTGCTGTATGTTGTCAATACACTGGCGTCTACCATCGACATTTGAACAAGCTATATTCAGCTGTTCTAAGAACCTTTTGTAAGAGTCACTACTTCAAAGCTCCACATGATGGCGCCAAGAAAAGATTCATGTATAGCAGCAATTAATTCAACTGTCTTTACTAAAATGATCACCAAAGATTTTTATTTTCATGATGTTATATTATTTCACATGGCATAACAATCGTAATCGTAAATCAACAATTTGCAATCACAAAATACATTTTGATCAACATTATTTTGTATTATTCTTCTTTCAAAAAGAGTGTGTGTGTCAAAATGAACTACTCTGCAGTATATACTTGGTTCATTTATTTGAAAATGATTTACAATATTTCGTATTTCCTCAATCATTGCATTTCTGAATTTCTTAAGTGACACGGATTTATCGTTCATGAACATTCTTACAACATTTAGATGATCACAGAAGTCGCTGTATCATTTCATTATTGTTATTGTGAAATCATTTTGAGCCAAAAATATCGTACAGGAAGGAACACGGTGAGACTCGGCCCTGAGAGCTCTAGTCTGTTATCCATTCATTATCAGATCAATGAATTAATGTGTGAAATAAACATCTTGTTCTTGTTTGGATGCAAGTGAATCCTGATGTTTCTTCTGTTTTCTCTCAGACAGATCCGAGACACTGTTAACTGGATCTTCTCCGAGCAGATGTTGGTTTGCTACATCAATGTCTTCAAGGACACCTTTTGGCCCAACGGCACGCTGGCGCCACAACTGAAGGTCCGTACAGAAAGCGAGCGCAGCGAGACTAAAGAACGGGCTCAACAGAAGCTGCTGGACAATATACCAGGTAAGAGTAGGAGTGAACATCTTGTTGATGGCGTCCGCACCTTCAACCTTTTTATGATCTCAGACGCCCTGGCTAACCTGGTGGGACAACAGAACGCCCGCTACGGAATCATCAAGATCTTCAACGCACTGCAGGAGCCTCGCGCCAACAAGCATCTGCTCTACGTAACAAACACAAGCATTCCTTCTATTGTTGAGAATCGTGGGAAATTATCATTTGCCTGTTTTGTTTCAGGTGATGATGGAAATGTTACTGAAGGAGCTGTGTGCTGAACTCAGGGCTGAGGTGGACTCTCTCCCCAAACCGTCTGAAGGCAGATGAAGGACAAACGGGTACAACCGCAGCAGCTGGAGCTGTTGTTTGACCAACGGATCAGAACTGACTCTTCACTCTTGAACAAATGGTGTCGTACTTCCTGTTCTTCATTAGCACTTAAAGAGCAGATCTGTCCCATGACCCACTGGGAGCCCAGGTACGTGTCCAACATGATGTGACTGCAGGCTCCAGTGGGTCGCTGAACATTCCTTTCACACAGCATCTGAGCAGCAGCTTTGTGTTCTGTGATTCTTGTCGACGGCTTTTAATTGTGCAATATAATGTCCTGTAAAAGTCATTGTGATGATTTTATTTATGATTGTTATCCATAGATTTTATTTTTACCAAAATTGTTTAGACTGTTTATATAAGCAATAAATTGCAAAAAAAAAAAGTTTAAGTGTGTTTCTTAAATGTTCAAGTGCCAGTTGTTGAAAGGTAATCTGATTATTTTGTCTGATCAAATTGGATGAAATCTTGAAAATGGGTTTTTCCAAAGGACAGTAGGATCCTGAAATCTGATTGGATCATGTAATTTAATCCAAATTTTAATCTAGATCAAATTATCATCTTTTGTTTTTCAGAACATTTCAGTATAAGTATATATATATATATCGTATATATCGTGTATATATATATATATATATATATCGTGTATATATATATATCGTATATATACGTATATATGTATGTATATATATGTGTGTATATATATATATGTGTGTATATATATATATATATATAAAGTTATACATGTAAATTAAGGACTTTTTTAAATGGTCTTTTTGTAGATTGTGTTATTACTAAAAAACGAAATAAGTAAGTAATTTGTATTTATATAGCGCTTTTCCAGACCAGGGTCACAAAGCGATTAAACAATCAAAACAATACTCAATAAAATATATACTTTAAAAGTCAAGATCATACTGAGAACAACACAGGAGTTCCAGAAAATCAAGGAAAAGCCTGCTCAAATAAAAACGTCTTAAGATGTTTCTAGAAGGAGTCAGTAGATCCATCAAGCGCCAAGAGAGAGGAAGATCGTTCCAAAGCTTAGGAGCAACAGCCTGGAAATAAGTAAATATTTGCAATTAAATATGTTAAATGTGTATAACATTATAAATTAAGTTTTAAATAAAATTAAATGATTGTCAACATGAGCAAAAATGCATATATTTAATAGTAAAATATTGGAAAAACTATTATCATTATTTAATAAAGAAGTGAAGGATAAATTACTTGTGTGAAATAAAATTAATAAGGTGAAAAGAAAATCTAATTTAAATAAAATGTTAATTCTAATCAACACGTCACTTCCTGCTAGTCACTGTTGTCCGTCAAACTGAATTGACTTGCAAGGATCAGGGAAGTCTTCTTTTAGTGCAGGAAAAGAGATGTCTCATAGGCGCTCGTTTAAAGGCGGATGTTGATTTCACTGCGGACAACATCTCCACAGATGCTCTCCACGCCGTCATTATCTGACAGGAAGCCACTTCCTGTTGTTTCTGCGCCAACATTCTGCTCCAGAGCCGTGACTCGCTGCTTCATTCGCTGTTGTGATGAGTTGAACTCCGACTGGAGACGAGCCAAGCATGTCTAAGGGGAAAACAACAGAGTTTTACATTTGGTTCCAAAATTCAGTCTATTGCATGATAGACAAGACATTGAAGTGTAGATGTGTTGATTTTAACATCATTTTTGTCTTGTCTTATGTCGTTGTCCACTGATCCGGGTTCTGGTCACGGGGGCAGCACCTTAAACTTTGAGGCCAAGACTTTCCCTGCCCCAGCTACATCGTCCAGTTGTTCCCCGGGGACCTCAAAGTATTCCCAGACCACATGGGAGACATAGTCTCTCCAGCGCACCCTGGGTCTCCCCTGTGGTCTCCTACCGTTGGTACTGAACGCCTCACTAGGTAAGCGTCCTCGAGGCGTCCTAATCGGATGCCCAAGCCTGACTCCTCTCAACAGGGTTTCAATGGGGCTAAAGCTGCTGTCATCAGAGACCTTCACCCCCAGCAGGAGGAGGACAACGAGGTGTGGAGAAGTCTGACCTGGTGTAGCACCACAATGGGCCTCTAACTTGGCAACCCCACCCAATACACCACCTCAGACAAGGTATCATAGGCCCACTACTGCTGGACCCTGGCAGTGTGTTTTGCCTGGCAACTAGTCGTGTAGAACCTGCAGACGCTTCCATAATTTACGGAAGTAGTCCATCTCTTTCCCAGGGCCCCAAATAGACCAAGTCCTCTGGTTTTCGCCGATCTCTTTCAAACATCAGAGCAGCAGGACTACACTGGCTGGATTCCTGAACAGCTGATCTGTAGTAACATAGAACCAGGGCAAGGTGCTGAACTCAGTCTCTCTTATGTTGAGCCGTCAGAATGGCGAGTTGAGTGGACAGTAAATGGTTAAACCATTGCACCAGACCGTCGCTCTGTGGGTGAAGTGGGTTTGTGCTTGTCTTACTAACCCCTAGTCGTTTCCCCAAACAAATAGGTATAAATATAAAGTTTTATCCCTGGTTGCTGTAGAGTAGTTGTTAGGATCCCCGAACCGGGTGAGCATCTCCTCCACCAGCTTTGTGGCGGTTGTGACAGCACTCCTGGGACTCCTGGTCTGGAACGGCATATGCCACTGGCCACTTCTTTAAATAATCCAATACCACCAAGACGAAACAGTTTCCAGAATCAGTCATCAGGAATGGCCCAGGAATGTCCACTGCCACTCTCTCTATTGGAGCCCCCACAAAGTAGAAATGGGGCGTGTGAATGCTGCGTCTGGCCCTTCAAGGCAGTGCAGGCATCAAAGCATTGTAAACACACTACCACAACTGGTCTAAAAACTTGAAAGTAGAACCAGCCCCAGAGGCTATGGATGGTCTTGGTGTTTTCTTAGTGTTCCACTCCTAACAAACCATGGACACAATAAGAGCTTACCACTGCAGGTACATCGCGCCTTCATGGACTTTGAAGTTGCCCTTACAGAGTCGTACGCCTTTACCTCAGGTCCTAGGGCCGACACCTCTGACCACCTGGGACGCTGGCCCACCTCCAACCCACCTCTCACAGAGGCCAAAGTTCTATCAGCTTGCTGTTGTTGTTTCAGACGCACAGTAGTCAGTTCGAGCCACTCTTCTTCAACGTTGACACTACAGACTGTCGTAACCCTTTGTGTCACCTGGTCCCTTTCTTTTTGTCGTTAAAAGTATCACACTCTGCCGTGGCACCCGCGCGACATGGGAGGGCATCTGCATTTTCACTTTCCACAAGATTAAAGTCACCTGATCTTCAGGATTCTTTAAGTTCAGAAGCCAGTTGAAGGAAAGGGTGGTCAGTAGGAAGGAAGAAGTAATGTCCCTGTCACATGAGTCACATGGGTCACGACGGTTGACGCAGAAGTTATTTTCTGCCCTTCTCAGTGCCCGGCTGAAGTAGGCCACTGCTTGTTCTCCATCTACACAACACTGTGACCGGACAGCCCCAACATGGACATTGCTTGCACCTGTGTCCACAATGAAGGCTTGCCAATGGGGGGTGTCATAGCTCAGATGGTAGAGTGGTCGCCTGCAGTCCAAAAGGTTGCAGGTTCAATCCCAGCTCCAGACAAAGCTTGTGTCATTGTGTCCCTGAGCAAGACACTTTACCCTGATTGCTCCTGATGGCAGATTCAGCGCAGGTGTGCAGCCTACTCCCATCAGTATGTGTGAATGGCTGTCAAAGCGCTTTGTGACCCTGGTCTAGAAAGGCGCTATATAAATAGAGATTATTATTATAATACTGCAGTTTGAGTCAGTTCGTGAGGCGATGCCGCCTTCTCTAGGTTGGTAGCGACTGGTCGATGTGGCCAAGGAATTCTGTGTCCCTTGACAGCAGACAACACTTTGCAAGGTTTATCCATAACCTGGGCCGGGTGAATAGCAGGGAAGATTTCACCTAGGTTAGTCAGTGCTATGCCCTATGCACCAGCAGGTTATCGGGATAAACCACACAATGGTTATGGGTCAAGTAGGCTAGCATTCTCTCAATCAGCCGCTCAGACGTAGCTGACACAGAATTATTGCAGTCCCTGCCCAATAGTGAAGGCGGTCACCAGTCTTACTACTTACTGGGGGCCAGTTCTACCTGCCAGTAGTCAATGCACGTATGTAGTGTCCGTCTTACATTGAAGCCTCAAGGAGAAGAATTGTTCCGAGAAAGAATTTAACAGGTCTATATTTTAAACTCAATTATGGCAGACCTATAAACAGTGGCAAGCCATATAAACCGTAAGTTCTCCGGGTTAATCTCACTATCGCTTCCAGATCGCACAGTGTCTACTGTCTACACTAGAAGGACTTGCGGTATTACCCAACTGCTCTCTGCAAACATTATCTGTAGTGCTGTGTCTAAGTACCTATTAGTACTGCGAAATCAACAAGCGTCCCATGCAGGGTTGGTTGAACTTATGCGGCATATTAAGGAGGATATGTATACCATAAGAAGATTGATTCTGTAAAATATTTAACAGAACAGTTTTTGAGGAAATAAAAATGGCTATCTCAAAATATATTGTTGAAAAGTGGCTACACCAAGGTTACTAATATTGTCATCATAGAGGAAGAGTTCACAAAGTTTACATCACATACATTACATTACATAACAGCTACGTAGATATGCAGACCTGCAGTCGATCCAGATTGCTTTCCAGTCGCTCCACCTTCTGCTCCAGCTCCTGCCCTGCAGAGACATCCACTTCTTCCAGGAGACCTTCCTTCATCAGGATGTCTCGTCCTCTCTGCTCCAGCTGTGATCTGGCGTGGGGAAATTCTTGCAGAGCCTCCATCAGGTCTTGCTTAGAGAGACAGAAAAGGTCGGAGTAGCCCAGGCTGCGAATGTTAGCCGTGCGCCTGTTCCCCATCTTGCTGCCGCTGATGTTCAGAATACTGATCTCTCCAAAGCAGCTTCCTGCTGTCAGCACGGCAAACTGGGTAAAGCCGTCCTCTGCCACCACCGCCAGATGGCCTTCTTTTATGATGTACATCTCCTTTCCTACGTCCCCCTTCAAAGAACAAAAGGCAACATGTCGTGGTTCCATCACAGTCCAGCTGCAGCTACAATCACACACTCAGGTTTCTCATATTGACAGCTCTATTTGAGCAGTAGCTCACCTTCCTGCAGATGTAGTCTCCAGGACTAAATACCTGTGGTCTAAGTTTTAGCACCAGCTCCACCAGAAGGCCCGACTCACAGTCTTGGAAAATCCGCACCTGTATTTAAAGATGCACATTTAAATGTTTGAACGATAAACACGTAAAACTGAGGTGGTCAGAAAAACCTTTTATAAAGTATATACAACTTCATATTCAAACATCCAAGCCTTTGCCATGTTGTGTTCTTGTTTGTTGTAAGAGCAATATAGGACCAAATACAGACTGACATCCACATCATTTTAGATCATTTCCAGGGGCTTTTAATGGACACCTAAATAACCTCTATCTTTAAAGGACACTGGAAAAAAAGAATATTTATGTTGTTAAAATTTGAAAGGAAAAAAAGTCTGTCTATAAACCTAATCAAAAAATCAACAAGCTGTCAATGTATGTGAAGGCGCCACCATTATAATGTCTTCTGTTCACTTTATCTTTACCTTCTTGAGCGTTTCCAGATGGACATTAATAGCGATCTCTGCTCTTAGCTTACTGGGCAAACTCCTCAGCACTTCTTGTTCATCTACTGTCTTCTGATTAGTCCAAAGGTAGTCAAACCAGCGTATAACACGCTGCTCAAGGACCTTGCTGACATGTCTGAAGTGCATGTAGTGTTTCAGAGCGTCCACTTTCGTCTGAAACAAGGCTCTGTTTGCATTCATATTAGAGATCATTGAGCCAACATTCCCGACAATGGAGGCAAAAATCAGAACTCCAATCTGCAACAGATGAGGAAGTCAACGACATTGGGCAATTTGAAAAGCTTAATCTTATTATGTACTTACCAGGAAGTCAAATATCAAAAAGAGATACTCCTCGTCTCTTTCAGGTGGAGGTGTCTCACCGATGGTGGTCAAGGTTAAAGTCGACCAATACATGCAGTAGATGTAACTCCTTGTTAAGGAGCCAAACTCTGGGTCGGAGCTGTTGGGGTAAACCCAGGAATCTGATCCCAGGCCGAGGACTTTAGAGAAGCTGTAGTATCCACAGGCATTCCAGTGAATGATAACCAAGATGTACAGAACAAGTTTAAAGATGCGAAAGGCATTTGGGTAGCCCGTCCTTGTTTCTGTTCGTTCAAAGAACTCAAACAATCGTGAGAGACGCAACAGACGGTTGAAGCGAAGGAAAGGAATATAACCCTGTCCAACAATCAGGTAGAGCAGATCAGTGGGAAGGATGGAGCAGATGTCGAGCTTACACTGCAGGGTGCAGACATAGGTCTCCCTTAGACGCTGCACATCTTTCACCAACAAACCCTGATCCAGGAAGCCTTCACAGGACAAGTTTAAGATAAAGACACAACCATATAATAATGATTTAGATGTTGGAACTCTGGTAAAAAAAAAAAAAAATAGGTTGCACTCTACCTGTGTGTAGACGAACTGCTATGTCCAGAATGTAGACTCCGTCACAGAAATAGTCTATAATCGGCCACACCAACACATTTTTCATCTGGAGCTCATCGAAGCAGGCCCTGAAAACCAGATTGGCAAATAATGCTCAAATTTCTGTGTTTAATAAAGGAACCATTAAACACAGGTCCTTGTTAAATCTTACAGCCTTAGCAGTCAAACATGAGGGACCAAGCGTGACCAGCTTATTTTCCACTGCTGAATATTGGCCCTGATCTGTAGATCTTATTTGTACTTACCTTCTACATATAGGTGAATGAATATTGTTATTTCTCTTATGTTTTGAATTAATTCTTATACCATCACTAGGGATGGTCATCCTTTAGGTTTTACCTCTCGAGGGTTGTTAGCCCCATTTCCAAGTGAGTTTTTATGACCAGTCTAGATTTGGATCTTCCCTAGCGCAAGACCCCTTTCTAAAGATCTCAGGTAGAAATAAATCCTGGTTGTTGGCCTGGTCAGCAGCAATGATGGAAAAAAACAATATAGACATACCAGAGTACTAGACAGACCATTAGCCACATCGTAACCTCAGAGATTGCGGCAAGTGGTTGTTGTGGGAGAGAAGACCACAGCTCACTCACCTTAGACATGGCTAGCACATGTAGGTTATCTATATAGCCTTGGTTCTACAAACATGTGTGGCGCCGTCTACCGGCTCACCACCAAGCATGGGAAAGTAGGCGGGCCCTATAAAAGGCCTCACCTCCTTCAAAATGTCAGCATTTGAAACCAAGGGAGGCGGGATACTGGGCCAATGGTATAGAGCGTGTTGAAGAAATTGGTAGAACCACGGTTATATAGAAAACCTTCACGCACGCTTCGTTCATCACAAGCTTTCACTATAGATACACCAATCTGAAAGCAGTGGGATAATTGTACTTCAAGGAAAAGACCTGCACTTCTAGCTACTGATTGAAAGTTCAGTATTATTATTGTGTGCTGAACATTTTAAATTCCTTCATATATACTACCTACCTGACCACCAGCATAGTCCAGTTGTAAAACACAGCTGGAGCAATCACCATCAGCCAGTGATAGTAAGCGTTATCAGAGGGCGACAGGACGACCGTCTTGCACTTCTTCCTCCTAGGAAAAGACATTCTATTAAAAATGTTTGTTTTTTTAAGATACTAAATAAGACTTTGCTTACATGCGTCTGTTTTGTCTCGTTTCATTGCCAATATCTGAGTCATTTTGAGTGTGGCTGAATCTGCTCTGTGGTCCATGGGCGTCCATTTGGGCAGGGCCTCGGAAACGTTCCAGGAAGGAATCTGGCCGCTCCGTCTCTTCGGCCAAACTCTTCTGAGCCCATTCTCTCATGGTCACCACCATGTTCACAATCCTGATACAGGTTGGACAGATGAAGACAATTTGATCTAATTGATCCCAATCTTTGTCATGTCAGACCTGAACAGAGCTCCCCGTCGACGCAGAGAATTCTGGGAGTTCCCCTCCCTCCTGTCGTTGTCAGCCATCCTCTGTAGCTCTGAAGATGTGTCATCACACGTGGACTGACCTCTGCATACAGATTAGCAATGCTGAATAACAAAAGTTATTATTAAAAAAAAACATTAAAATCTAGTGGACAGCATGTGGGAATGCATGAGTAGAGTTGATATAAATCTCTTCAGTATTTTCCATCAGCAAGTCAGCTTGTCTCTCCAACATGTCTCTCCTCTCCATTTTGGCCAAATAGCCACAATCTCACCTTTCACTCTGAGAGTCCAAGTGCTGACGTGTTTACTTTCTCGCTCGTTTCTCCTTATTTGTGTCATCCTGGCTCTCTGAACAACCAACACTGCTGTCCTATAAAGCTTCCACTCCCCTTGACTCTAGCTGCTACTCTTCTACACCCTTTGTTTTTGTAAAAATTAAATAGATTTTTATAGACTTGCTTCTTAAAACTAATTATTATTATTATTATAATTATTATTTTTATTTACCACGTACCTGTTCTCACATTTGAACTACTTCCCTATCCCTTAAAATAAATTCAGTATGCTTTTATACAGGGCCGGGTCTAGACAGGCATGTATGAGGGGGCAGCCACAAATCTTGAGGGGGCATTGTACTGTTACTTACTTACTTACATGTAAGTTTGAGGGGGCACAACATTTATTTGAGGGGGCCAAGCCCCCTCTTGCCCCTGCCTAGACCCGGCCCTGCTTTTATATCAGGTTGTTTTGGCACTCACATTTATACAAAATCTCTATAAAACAAGTAATGTCTTTGAAAAAAAAAACTTTTTTTTTTAATTTAGTTACACTCTAATACAGTTTAGCTTATGTGATGTTATCTACTTGATGTTAATTCATTTTTGCAATTTTGTTTTGTGTATTTTTGTGTATTCCTAGCCTGCAGTTCATCCTTTTTTTAAAGTCTTGTTTTTGTCTCCTAAACTCCAGCACCGTCAACAATAAGAAACACAGGTTTCTTGAGATTGAAATCTGTTTACAATAACTTGAGTAAATGTTTCTAGTAATATTTTTCGAACCTGAACTACATATCAAAGCGTGTCTTGTCCAATCTGGCGATTAGCATCCTCAAAACAATCCGTGCTAGTTTTTTCATTCATTAATTGCTTAACACAATATTTTCAAATGTATGCACATGTGGATCAAATGTAACCTTTGTGATTATGAGCAGTGGCTAAGATAACAATTCATTTTAGACAAACCTGCTACTTTAGAGCTTAAAAACAAACATGAGATATGTGTACTGAAGAACATGACTACTTGTGTAAATAATGAATGGGAAAAACAAGAGTGTCTGAAGCCTGAAGGTAAAAGAATTGAAATGCAATTTTTGCAGACAAGGTAGCTGGTGTCATGTTACAGTTTTCTACAAGAGCAGAGCAATCCTCTCCTCTGTCTTTCATTTTTGTATACACATGTTTGCTGTGCTTGTTTGTTCCTCTTCACCTCTATTCAAGATTACTCAAATGTTTAAGATTGCCATGTAGTAGTATATTTGTTGGGTGAAAAAGGCCAGACATATAAATAACTTTTCTTTGCTATCTTAAATCAGTACACTCTTTGTAGGATTACAGATGAACATTGTGTAGGATTGTATGTAAACCACACATACATGTAATTTAAGAAAATGAAATTGAATAAGAAAATGTCCGGACACGAGTCAAGAGGATTTTAAATGTGTGTTTTTAAAACTATTTCAAGGTTCAGTAAAACAATGCTTCAGTTTGTGTGTGCATGTGTGTGTACCTGCTCGGAGTGCTGTCTGCTCGCTCACTGTCCTCCTCTGTCCAGGTCTTCACAGAAAGTCTGTGTGAATTCTGTACCGCGTCCGTCATGCTACACACATTAATGTCATGAACCACACAAACGGTTATAAATAATATAGTCAATCTATCGTGCTATAACTATGTAATAAATCATCTCTAAGGACAATCAAATCGGTCTATAAAATATTTTAGATTTTAAAAACATTACAAAACAGTGAATCCATAAATATGTGTCGTTTCATCAATAGGTCATCCACTGTGAGGTCACTCAGCACCAGGTGTTACCATAGCGACCAGAAAGCGTAGTAACAGTGCAGTCATTATGACAATGTGTCATTCGAGTAATACACGACGGAGGTCCACGAACCTGATGAGAGTCCTGCTTCCCGACTGTCCCGGTCCGGCTCGAGGGATGTTTCTCCCACGCATGGAGAAGCCGAGTGATGGAGTGAGCAAGTGTGACATGAAAAGAGTGATCACATGACACTCATGAAAGCGTCGTTTGAATTGCAGATTTCTCTTTGTGTTTTCACCGATGGCCACATCTGATTACAAGAATCCCTTTCCAAGTGGCCTCTAAACTCAAGTGTGTGTGCTAGTATATTAATTAGGTTACATATGCACAACAGAATACATACTTGTTTTTCACATCCCAGTAATTAGCGCTCTTTGTAAGACAAGATTTTCTATAACGGTGCAAGCAGCAGAAACATGAAGTAAACATGAGGCTTTTCATCTTCAGCCTCTCAAGTACCATCAAGCAGCACCTCATCTGACCCACTACACCGGCAGTGTTGAAGATTTTTCTCACGGACCATCCTTCTATTCAGTTTAGGAAAAATACATGACAATGTTCATTCTGTCTAGCCATAATCTTAGTTTTGCTTTACGCTTTTATATTAGTATGACATTTATTCTGTGCCTGCTTCTCTCTCTTCCGTGAAGAACTGGTTTTAACTGGTGACGCCTTTTGTCTCTTAACTGGATTAATTTACCTTCTTTCAACCATCTTTTACCTCAAAAAACATTATGTTTTATGACATAAAATAAATGCATCTTGATTTATGTGGTTTGGTGTTGCTTCACGACTGACTACTGGACCATTTTTTTTTTTTAGCTTCACCCCCCAACACGCTGGTACACAAACCCACCTCCTATTTCTGGACTCACTTGGGGAAAAGCCTGGGACGTGAACCCATCTGGGTCAGTGGACTGTAGTTGGGCAGCGAGGACCCACCGGTGTTAAGGTGTTCATACTTTTTCTCTGTGTTGGACAAAACGCTTGTGTACATAAGACGATTCAGTTGTTATTTTTAAATAACATTTTATTTATTTTAAATGCATTTTTAAACAAAGTTTTTTTGTTCCTTGTTCAAATGAGAACATAATGCTGAATACCACAAGATGGTATATTGATTTAATAAATACACCATGTTCTCTTATCCATCATGAAGATATTTCAGCAGTTCTTTCAGTTGACCAGAAAAGCCTCCAGGATATAAACTTGTGTCTCGCCATAGTCCCTTTGAAGAAAACACTTTTTTTTTTGGTCTCATCAATGGTTGATGCCGGATTAGTAGATGTTGTTTCCGTAGTGCACATTGAGCAGTCTCCAACAATCCCTTTGCACATGATGTACATTCAGAGTGTTGGAGACTGCTCAATGTTTTTTTTTCCTTACTTATGTACTATGTACACATGAGAACAAACTAATGTTATTTTTTCAAAGGCAGGTTTTGACTTCATTCCCCCAATTCTGTACCGTTTCACTTTTACCTTCCATTTATTGTGTTATACTTATTAGCATTTTTTGTTATAATAGTACAACATCTTCTTTTTCAACTTAAAAAAGGTAGAAATGTCATGACATGGCAAATAAAAACATTTTTTGTAAATAGTTCTACTTTGCCATTGTCCTTAATTAATAAATTATGTCCCAGAAAAACAAACGTTGTCTGGTATACAAAAACACACAAAAGACAGAACAGGTCGCATTCAACATGAAATCTTTATTTATTGCTTTTTAATGATACAGATTTGTAAATGATATGGACCTTGGAAACCTTTAAAGATGCATCTTTTTTTTTTTTTTTTTAAATCATATTTCCTCATTTTTAATTTTTAAATCGTTTCTTTTATAACATTTGTAACATTACAGGTGAACACATATTGAAGTCAATAGTATAGAGTTTCATGGGAATGATATGAAAAATAAATGATGGTGAAAACCTGATTGTCATCTTTGGCTGTGACATGCAGCCGAGCAGAGAGACGTATGGATATAGAAATGTATTCATTTTATGACCTTGTTCGACTTGTGACCAGCAGTTACTTTATCATCAAAGTGGAACCAAGTTTCAGAGCCACCACACTTTGTGTCCACCATGGAAATAGATCTTCAAAAATATTTTTATCTAACAATATGTCTGATGGGATCAGGAGTAGCTTTTACAGAAGCATCATCACAAAAGTCAGGTTTGATCTAATGTGAGCATGGAAGCACAGATCTGATGAGAGATCATGAACACTCTCATCATGAACTCACTCTGGGCGACTCACGAGGCAGTGTCTTCCATGCCTCGGGCCATCAGGCAGGCGAAAATGGTCATCACCATTTTTTGATTGACCTCCACTATGTCCTCTGGCAGGGCGTAGACCTTCGCCCCGATCTTCCTGGCCATTGAGATGGCATACCTGCAGGAGGAAGGTTTCAGCATCATTTTGTGTCATTGTTTGAGTTAAGGTGAGGAAATACAAAAAACACATTTCAGTATTTGAGGCTTAATTTCTCCGAAGTTCTATTACATTTGCAATAAGTCTTACATCAGGATATGTTGCAATTAACCATTATTCAAAAGCATTTAATTTTTCGCTCAAGTTACGCTCATTGAAAGTCAGATTAACACAGGTTTATGTGTCTGAAACAATTAAAACCAAAGAGATGTCATTACTTGGCAGTGTCCAGTTTCTCTTCATCATCCAGAGTTCCACTTTTGACCAGGTCAAAGTTGACACTCGCAGGCTGAATGGCATCGATCAGCTCCAGAACTGGAACACTTGTACCGATAGATTTGTCCTAATAGCACAGAGAGTCAAACTTTTCTGCACTTGTATCATATCTTTAGCGTTTAAAAAAAAAAAAAAAAAATGACTGACCTTAAAGCTTTTTATTGAAGAACTCTTTCCAGCATCTGCCAAAGTCTTGTTCACCCATGAGATGATTAAATCATCACCAGCCACTACTCCATCCCCAAGATTTTTAAGGATATTAAATGTATATCTGGACGAAAACAAATGGATCGATATCAAAAACAAGACAGCCTACAAACTTGTAGGGGAACAATGAATGAGAGCGAATTTCTTTTTAACATTCTAGCAAACTTGGATCAATGCTGTGTGAGGATCGCTCACATAATGCTCAATAGACTATAGAGGAACGTTTATATTTCAACATCCGCTATGTTGCAGCGAAACAGGTTTACACATGAAGTCCAGGGCCTAAAGCACAACTCCCAATAGTTTAATTTTTATTACAGGAACATTGTTATTTTAATTGTAAAAGTTTGTTATTTTTTAAGATAACGTCTCGTTCATCTGACTTAATGGAGCTTTATTATAAAGTCATACTCCAGGGAAATATAATTTGACCTCTGACATGCATGTTCAGATGGTTGTACATGTACAGATGGTGAAAACCATAGCAGCAGAGTTTGTGTGAATACATGCGTAAGATAACTCAGGTGACCCAGGACTGCATGTGACGACACCGGCGATACATTTTAGAAAATAAATAAATGCTCTGGTTTGTCTTACGTTTCTCTGCACTTTACGACAAAACACAAAAATCACCTCCTCATCAGCTGCCACAGCAGAGCCAGAGTTAAAGTCGGGTTTCCATCATGGATGTCCGGTCCTCCGATCCCCACCAGAGAGAAGCCGGCCTTTTCCTTCCCCAGCTCCACAATATAGTTACAGTTCTCCAGCTACAACACACACACGGGATTCACACCTTTTTCAAGCTTCAACATTTCTAAGTTCTTTAAGCACAGAGCCTGCTCACCTTTTTCAAAAGTGAACTAGTCTTAAATGGAGGCATGTTTACTCTATCCCAGGCAACTGGAATTTTAGTTTTTTCATAGAGCTGTAGGATCACCATGGCATCCTGCAAGTCCCTGCATCAACAAAGAAACAGTTAGCAGGACGTCCCAAAAGCAGTCAAGACTTTGCTTCGAAGACACAAACCCATAGAGGTAGTGAACGCGAGGATTCACTCCAAGAGAGTTCATCCAATTCCTGAAGGTCCTTTCCTCCCTCGTCTCAGCTAGAGTAAGAGAGAGAAGATTCCTGTCAAATCAAAACAGGGGTACACGTGCCTTTGAGCAAGTGGGCACTACATACGGCGCAGTTCCAAGCCCTCGACTTTGGTGAGAGCTGGATGTTTGTTGAAGAGCGTTGCAACAAAGGCCATATTGAGTTTGCTGTTTCCACCCACGACATCAGTAGCGGTTACGAACTGACGACAGCCGAGGCGATCAGCCTGCTTCAGCATCGATTCAGCCCTCTTTACCAGATCTTTTTCCTGCAGAGAGGAAACACAAAACAATATAATGTGGCAATATGAGACAACATGACTTCAGAGAGTATTAAGGCTCAATATAGGTGCACTACCACGGCACATTAAATTTTAATGTCCTACTTTAAGAAGGTTGTAAAGAATGCTACCCATGTGCACCTCTGTAGACATTTCTAATGCTTCAGGACTAGCTGCATGGTAAATCATCATTGTGACGATGAGCATGCATAGCGAGTCTTTTGGCATGTCCTTTCAGGGGTTAAACGTACACATGCAAGAATGAAAAGTATCTGTTTAACTCTTACATAAAGGCCGTCCATTTCAATGTTGCCTCCGTCAAGATCTTCTGGGCAAATTTGGTCCAGCAGGTGAAAGTATGCTTTAGAGTCCTGCACCAAGACAGACATTAAGTCAAAGATAAACAATACAGGAATGATCAAGAATATTAAAGAGTTCTCCGAGTGCAAGGATCATACCTTTATGTCTCCAGAAAAGTTGGATATGGACATGTCAACTTTCTTCAAGTGGAAATTGACCCAGCGCAGCAGTAGCTCTTCAGGACTTAATTTCATCAATGCTTCCAGCTCCTCACCTTCCTCCAGCAGGGCGGCGATAGCTGCACGGAATTCAGTTTTTAATCAAACTTCTTTTCCCAATTTATTTTTTTCTTGCCTAAAAAGTTGTGAAAATACTGATACCGATCTTGTACCTTCATTCCGGCTCAGCTCAATGTCAGCAAACAGTCCTATTTTAATGATCTGCCAAAGGAGTCCGAGCACCAGGTGGGGTTTTCCTTCTTTCAGGTCCTGAGCCCCGATGTTGATGACCTGGCAGCCGATAGCCGAGGCAGAGTTCAGAGCCAAGTTCAGATTTTCCTGTCGATACAAGATGAGACATATTAACTTGTGTTTTCATTGGAAATCATAAGTTTATACAGCAGATAGTCTTTTACGTGTGTAGTGAATGGAGTCAGTGTCTTTTTGTTGATGGTTCTCTCGTCAATCGTTTCAGGGACTGAGAGGTTGATAAGTTTACTGCATTGAACAGAGAATAGAATTAGAAACATGATTCAAGATTCCCAGATAGTGAATATTGATATTGAGAGCAGCCTAAAAGGTTGTAGGTATTGATTACTGTATTCCATTACATTTATTAAGACAATATTTTATCCGGGATGACTCATATTAAGCACATTAAACCATGAGGGCTAAAACTTAAATATATGAAAAACAGAAAAAAACAAAAGCATTAGCATTTCTTAACATAATTGTTAATTATTGAAGTTTATCTCTCAATTGTCCACACGTACATGTGATGCTCCACGAAAGAGAATGAGGATACATGCGATTACAATTCTAGGTTAATTTTATATTTACTTGATAAAAGTGTGATACATAGATGAGGGGAAGAAGTCAGTAATTTACCAGAATAAAATGCCATCCGACATAGCAGAAAATAGGGCTTTGGTGTTTGGATCAATTGGCAGCAAATGTTGGCAGTCTGGATCTTTCTCCAATGAAGAATTGATGTAGTTGGCAAAGGCATAACGCTCCTGCTCTATAAACAAGTGCAATATTTACAATCAACATTTAGAAATTATACATGAAATATAGCTGACGACATGAGGCAACATGGAGATATAGACTAACCAGAGATGGAGTGTTGAGTTCCTTCACTGGAGATCTCACTGGTACCACCTATAGCTACAATTCCCTCCTTCTTATTGAGCGCTTTCTTAAAACATGCAGCCACACGATCAGTCTTTAAGTCAGTGTAAATCTGTGGAGGCGCAGTAAAAAAAAAAAATTCAGTAGAGGCAAGGGTGTTAAACCAAATCAGGAGCAACGTGATCATACAAGAACCACACCAGTTGGTTAACACGTTCAATGTTAGTGTTACCTACAGCAGTGAACTCTTCAAAGCTGACTTGGCTGTTTTGATCTCGGTCAAGTTTTTGAAGGAGCTCCCGGAATTGGTAGCCAGGTATGGAGATTCCAACCTCCGTGAAGAGATTTTTTAGCTCCATGCTTGTGATGAAACCACTGCCGTCCACATCTGGAGAAGGAGAACAACATTAAAACACTAGATTTAACTGAACTTCTATGAACTTAAATGACAATAAATGTGTGTATGTTTGTGTGTGCACGTTAGTTTCTCTGTCCATAACTATTATGATTTTACTTTTATTTTCAAGGACAAAGATCAATGTCTCAACTGCCAGTTTGCAAAGCAAAGTATAATTTAAGACCTTTTTAAGACCATAAAGTTCAAGACCCCTTTCTAATGCCTTGATGCCAGATGTTTCAGGTTCCCAATAAATGGTTTGTTCTGGCACCAACATGATTGAACTTGCCCCACACATCGTAAACACCAAAATAATTAGGCTCTTCCGGGATATTTCGCTTTTACTTACCAACTTTTTGGAAACTCTCTTGGATTTCCTCCATCTCCTCTGGTGAGACCTTTTTTGACATTTTGACACCTAAAGGAAAATGAATGAAAAGACCATGTTATGCGTTTATTCCTTACATTTCTATTAACAAATGTAATTTGGCCTAAACCGTTCAAAGACCTGACCTTTTTTGATGTCTTAATAATTGTTTTACCCAGAATTCTTTCAATAAAAAAAAAAAAACAATTCAATCAGAGAATTTTAGCAGATCAAACATCTGAATTTGATTATGACCAGAACCTGTTGTACATATTTCCATTTTTTAGGCTAAACAAGCTTGTGAAGTTGTCATCGTTTACTATTTTAATATTAATACATTTTAGATGTATAAAGCAAATAACATTAAAAAAAGAAATGCAACTTCAGTTTGTCAGCCTCCTGAGAGGACCAACATAGAGACAAAATGAAACATAAATAATGACATAAATTGATAATACAAAGGGAGGAATAATTATTGAAAGAAAGGACAGCATTTTTTATTAAAAAAAATACCCAGGAAAAACAAACAAACATGGGCCCTGTCATAATAAGAATGAGAAACCTTAATGCCAGTGTTGTAAACACAACATAGGTTTCTTTTGTGGTGGCAGACCAGAATAAAATAATGAAATATGATCAGACACAAAATAAATCAATAGAAAAAACAGAACCATAAACAGTTTAAAAATAATGTTGTTTTGCAAACTTTCTTGAAAACTGTCTCAAACACAAAGGTCCAGAATTTTTCATTTGAAGATATTAATCATTCATTCGTGTTATTTTACTCTGCGATAATTATAAATAAAGTGGCTTCTAAAACAGTGATACAAACAGAAGAATATATAGTTTCATTTAGAGCTTCTTCAATTTTAACAGTTTTTTTCCTTATGGTACATTACATAATAAGGTAAGGTAAGGTAAAACTTTATTGATCCCTCAGGAGGTCTCCTTCGGGATTTTTTTTTTCCAATAGCCACAAAAAATACAGCAATTTTTCATAAAAAATAAATCAAAATAAAATAAGAACAAGAACAAAGAGAAAGAACAAGATGATATAATCTAAGTCTAAAGATAAAAATAAAGAACATAGATCAAAGAAAAATAACAAAGACAAAGGATACAAAGAACTAACATAGAACAGAACATCCAGATACTTTCACTCCACTCCTGCCCCCGAACTCAGAATTGTACAATTTAATAGCCCGAGGAATGAATGAGTCCTTGAGTCTATTTGTTTTGCACCAGGGAAGGAGCAAATAACTTTTATTTTATGGAATAAATGTGCTCATTTGACACACAAAATGAGTAAAAGTAACATTTTAGACTTTAAAAACAAGTCAAAGTAGTAGTAGTAGTAGTAGAATAAAATAAAATGTTACAGTGAAATCAGAGATTGATTTAATATGAGTCCTAAACTATTTCTAATACCATTAAGAATGCAACTAAAAATAACCTATCAGCTTTACCATGATTAGAATATGTATACGGTTTTATTTCAAAGGGTCTAATTTTAACAAAACACTTTTATGAAAGGGAAGTCTTAAGGAAGGCTTTCGGGTACAGCATGCAAATATAGCTGCTGCCTGTCCAAACAAGGAACAAGAGTTAGAATTCTTAAAGACAATTTAAAAAAAAACTTACATTATGAGCCTTCACACAGTTAAACAGTCCAATATGTCAATCAAATGTTTAATAAAGGAAGTTACAGATGCTGATTCAATATCTCATCCATCCAGCACTGACGGCAGAAAAGGGGCATTAACCAAGGAACACGCCTTGTTTCTTCCCTTCGTACCACACGGTAAAATAATACACATTTTTGAATTTACAATCAAAGAAAAGATGTTTAAACTATCAGAAACTCAATAAAATGAAGATATCTGATCTCTGTGAAAATAGAAAAGAGACAAAAGATACAAAAAAGAGAGTAAAGAAACAAAAAATGGAAGTGAAAAAGTTGTGTTTGTAGTATTTGTTCAAACCTAAAAACAGGTGAGTTAATACACTTAACCCAGCACACTTCTACAAACTATGTTATGACTTTAGATTTGCGTAATCATGACATTTTTACAGAAAATGAACTAACGATATTACGTCACATGCTACGTCACTGTTCGCTGCAATTAAGCTAATGTTAGCTTTTGTATATAACTCGTCTTTTGAGGCGTGGACTCACACTTAAGGTGTTTCTACTGGCGGCAAATATCGTTGTTTTTTCCTTTAAAATGAAGTCGAAAAAGCAAAAGATTCGTTAATTAACCAGAGTAAAACACTGTGTGGTTCTCCTACCTGAAGTCTGCGGGGTCGGTTCACCTACTAGTCCAGCTGGAGGAGAGAAAACCTTCCTCATCTCCGTGACCCGCTCTCTTCTAGAGACACCGCCCGCCCAGAAGCACCGCCCCCCTCACTCGTTCCTGCTTACAGCAAACCTGTATGTTTACACAACATATTACCGCATTTTTAATGAATAAAAAAAAATCTATTAAAGAAACTAAATAAAATAAAAGTAGCTCAATTAATATAATAAATTAAATATACACACTGCGAGTAATGGCAGGTGCTCCAGGAGGTATAAACGATAGAATGGCTCATGCTCTGGAAATCATAAAAGAGGCAAATAGCTATAAATAAAGCATATGTAATAAAAGCGTTTGCATGATACATTTATGGCAGGAATTGCCTGGCTCTCTTTTACCAGTTGGTGGGTCGTTCCTACTATAAAAACTGCCAGGGAATCCCCAATCTCTTTTGCATCTGAGTAGTTGTTGGTGCCGGTGTTGACCTGGGTCTGTCTTTCAATTTAGTTTATGTGCCAACGCTTGTGGGAGGAAAAGTTATTAAGCAGACTGGAGACTTTGAGTGTGCACTTTTTATTTTTTCTCATGTAAAAAAGAGCATTACAGAGCAAATGATCAATGGACCAAAAATGGAAAATACAAGAGAAATGTTTTCTTCCAGAGGTTGGCAAGTTCTAGAAGTAATGCGATAAGCTCCTGTGTGGAAAGACGAGTCAGGTCAGGCTGAAAATGCTATGACGAACACATTCTTGGTGCCAAAAACCCTAAATGAACCAAACTTGCTTTATCTTGCTAACTACATGTGTCCAACTCTGGTACGCCAATAATTTTATATGGCCTGCCAGGTTGGCAGAAATAAAAGATTATTCATGTTCAACTTGATATTGAGACTTATGAAGAGGTTTTAAGATAATATCCAGAGATCATCGCTGTCAATGATTTAAAAGAGACTTCCAATCAAAGTAAAGGAATGAAGGAAAGGGATTTGATGGGAGTGATCAGTGAAGGAGGACAAACATAGGGAGATTTTAATGAGATTTTTTTGAGCTGCCAAGAATTAAAAGACAACATATTATAACAATAAGACTTCCTGGTTAATATTCATTTTGTTAAGCCCGTGACTGAGCCCCCTGTATTAAACAGTGATCAAACCTGGACGAGAGCTGCAGCACTCCCACTGGATCCAAGGTCCGAAATTCACCCTAAACGCGTCCGACATAGAGGAGATGTTTGGATTGTCATGTAAATGTATGTTAAAACTGCTCACTGTTTTTTTTCGCTATGGCCTTCTGAGCAACAGAAACTCCTGCAGTGTTTACTTCCCAACAGGGTTCAGAGGTGTACATGTATGCAGGTGCGACTGCAATCCCACTGCATCTTACCTCAAAAGTTTGTTTGTGTCAAGTAGAGACAGCACAGCATTTCACACACAAAAAAAACTTGACAATAAATAAAATCATCTAATTGAAAAGGCCTCCTTAATCTGTCAAAGCAACCAGTCTCTGCATGCAGACATTCCTCTTCTTTCTCCTCATTTTTTCCCTCTCTCTCCCTCCCTCTCTGTCTCTGTGTGTCAGGTTGTAAATTCCTGTCCGACTGAAACACCCACCCACTTTCAGAGAGCAATGTGCTGCACTGACTTGTTCAACATAGACATATTGTTTTCTCCCTCCTACCGCAAGACCATCATTAAATACATGTTGTTGTTATACAAGTTGTAGACTATTATACTAAACAACCAAAGTATTACATTTCACTTCACATAAGAACCGTCAGTGAACTATACAGGTTGTCCTTAAAAAAGTATCACATTACTGACAGGCCCATCATCTTGGAAAATCTTGTATGGGTTTTACAGGTAAATAGGGGCAACATATGATTTGAGTAGATTTTGTAATATGACAATATAAGAGTGGTGACCAATTTCTACTTGCTATAGTTGTTGTTCCTTACTTTTAAACCTTTGAGGCACATCTTTTAGTATTCTGTCAAGTCCAAACTCCAAAAATTAATCCAAAAATATCACTGATTGCCCAATAAAGCAAACTCATTGCCTATGAGCCAAATCTGGCCTGCCTGGTCATTTTATGTGGCCAGTCGGATGGTTTACTCAAAAGCAAACTAGAAGATATGAGAGGCTATTACTCAAGAGCCCCAAGATGTCTGCGTCAGAGAAGAAGATCAAATCTGTTTTCACAAATTATCTTCCCACTAACGCATATTTGAACACAGCAACTCATCATTTTGTTCAAACCTGGTTCATGTGACAACATCAGCAACCGGTTCAGTGTGTGGTGCCTGGTTGGCAGTATTAGAGTAGAGGGAGACAAAAACAACCAGTGGAATAATGATTGCTTGTGAATGCAGCAGATGCCTTAAGTCGCATGGTTCCCTAAAGTCTAGATATCACACAGCTGGTAAGATGAAGCATGGTTTGTGTGAGGGAGAAAACTTTTGAGCAGGTTAAGAATCAGCAACAGTGTGTAGTTTTCTTTTACTAAAACATGGCCATGATGAAGCAAATGTTCTGTTGACTAAAAAAAAAAAAAAGAGACAAAATGTTCTCTCTTGGAGGTTGGCAAGTTTTAGGAATTCATTCATTTGTTTTATTGCCTCTGGGTCAAGGTGAACGACCTCCCTGGCTTTCAGAAATACATATGTAGTTGTAACACAAGGGATTCACCCTAAACGCCTCCGAACAAGAGGTGATGTTTTTATTGTCACCATGTAAATGTACAGTATGTAAAAACTTTGAAAATGGGAAACAAAAACATCACAAATCGGTGTTCAGGTCTTCAGTCAGTCTTTCTTTTAATCATATCAATTATTTTTAAATTATTTTCCCCGACTTAATTCTCAGCCTCATTTAACATTTGACTTTTATTGAGATTAATCACTCCTATTATGTAATATCTCCATTTTCTATCAATTAAACATAGAAACAAACCTCAGTAGGTTTGTTTAAATGTTACATTGTTTATTTTGAACCATTTGAGGATGTTCTATCACATCCTGTGTTTGGGTACTTCTTTCACGTCTGTTTTGCTTGAATTTTCAAGAGCTTTTCCAAATTCATTACCATGTTTCTTTTTAAACTCTAGAGTGAATAAGGGTGCGTTTGATAGGGCAGCTGAGGGTGCATGATTTCACGAGGACAAAAGAAAGAGTTTCAAGCTCCTCTTGGACTCTTTGAAAAGTACAGGCTCCCACTCACCACGCCCTCTCTAAAATTCTCCCACATTAACCCATCGCACCTTATTTGGTCATGTGGCCTGAGCTGCTTATGATTGGTCCAGGACATTAACACCTAGGCAGGCACAACAATGTGCAGGTACAGACATGCAGGGTCTCTTTTGTTTTGGGTGAATAATACCAGCAGATCATTTAATCAGAACATTCGATTTGAATATTACCTAGTCCAAAAGATTATATATATATATATCTCATTTAAAAATAAAAAGGAACAAGTTTAAAAAGAGCAGACAAACCTTGTTTGAAAACTTTCATAATTATGTTCAGATGTCTACTGAGGGAATCTCCTGGTACAGAAGCTTACTTGTGATTGGTCACATCCCAACAATAACAAACCTAACAATAATAATAATAATAAATAAAGAATAAATTGGTTTTAGCCTTTCTTCCCATTTCAGTCCAGACAGTGAATGTAACCATGTATCTAACAGTCTCCTGTTGAATACTTCTCACTCCTCTAGCTCTGGCAGAGATTATTGATGACAAACGTGTCTAAAATATTTGAAAAAAGAGAGATTTACTAAATTGTGCGAGACAATGATAAACCAGACAAACATCACCCCATTGTGGGAGAATGATTATACAAAACTTGACAATGTATTACAATGCCCTGGGTAGCTAAATTGTATTGCCTTGTATTTGCACATCATCTATAATAACCATGATCAGCCTCTGATCATGGTTAAACAGCGCCCCATGTGGTCATTCAGTTTGGCAACGAACTCAAAATCACTTTTCTAAAACCAACTCCGTAAGATTATTTGATTCCATTATTTGCAGCTCATATATCATAGTGTATTGTTCAAACTGATTTAATCAGTTAAGAAGCCATTTGATTGTATTCATTTGACATTTATTACATCTTTAAGAAAAAAGAAAACATGTACATTACTGGTAGATCTTCAACATTACAATACTCAAAGTGCCTTTAGTCATCAAGGTGTTCTCTAGTATCCAGTTCTTTCAGCAGGGCCCTGAACAGAAAAGTATCAGTTTGCTTCAATGGTAATTCGGTTTTAGACAATAACAAAGTTTAAAAAAAAAAAAAATGTATTAGTAATTTGGGATTAAATTTCCCTCACCTTTGCTCCTCATCCAGGTTGAACTCTGTCAGGGCTCTCTCGGCTAGTTTGGGTGTCGCCTGTAAGCAGAAGGCTGAAGACAGCTTGACGAGCTCAACTGCTCTCTGAACTTCAGATTCCATCTTACACAAGGACATAAAGTCATCGAGAAGTTTGTCCCTATAGGATACAGAAAAAAGAATGTAAGCAGGTGAATCTTTTTTGAACCTTATTGCACAAAGAGAGAAATAGAATTTGTCTAAACTACCAGATTATCTGAAGAGGTTATTCAGCTTCACTTTTGATTCCAATCCAATACTATAAAAGGTCAACATTTATTCAGTTAGGTTGCAGGGAACGGCTAGGCCTAAATCAGAAGTGGGACAAAGCCTTAGTGCTTCCATTAACTTTATCATAATTATTATTGCAAGAAAATCAACCATACATACGGATCCGGTATAATTGGTTGCTCTCTGAATCTACAGTACATAATTTGGCAAATCACACCAAGAGTGGATCCAGAAAAAACCCATGTTCAAATGTTTGTAGTCATTTCTTCAACTCAGATTATTTTTGAAGCCACACATCTCCAGCCAGTCACACAGAGTCTGGTTATGCTAAACATTTCTGCCTTTGTAAAGGAAGTTTTTCATCACTACTGTTGATTGGCTGGGACCCGTTTTTCACCTCTCTTAATTAACGTTAAATTATGTTAATAAAACTGTCAAGTGTCTTTAGATAACTTTGTTATGATTTGACACTTGTAAAATTGAATAACATTACCACTAGGATCGCACCCGTTTAAAATATTTGGTTCAAACCATTTTTAAGGCCAACCCAAATATGATTAATTTATTATAACAATTGTTTTCTCATCAAGACTGAGGGATTTTAAGGAATAGTTTGTATCACAGAATGAAAGTGTGTCTTGAACTCACGAGGGAACTAGACTATTTTCCTTGAAGATCTGCAGCAACTCCCTGGAGAGGAAAGAAATAAGCATCTTATTGATCTAGTCAGAAGAGAACATATTGAAGATCCCTCACCAGGCCTTTTGCGAATTGTTGGCTCGCAGCAATAGGGTTATGGCGTTTGACAGGGTGCTTTTGGTCCATTGAAGAACAGGCATTCCTCGAAGACTCCCAACAGACTTCTTGACTTCCAGGGCACATGTTGCAAAAGACTCCTGGACCTGGACACAAGGCAACCTCAGCTTCAACTGATGATCCTAAACAATGTTTCATATCTAGCAACATGGTATTCAATGTGACAGATACTTTAGTTGATATGCGATCACAAAGAAGAGTAAGTAAGTAAGTCATATATATTTATAGAGCGCTTTGTTAGACCAGGGTCACTAAGTGCTTAAACAATCAAAAATAAATACTCAAAATATATACCAAAAAGATCAAGATAACACTGAGAACAACACAGGAGTTCCAGAAAATCAGGGAAAAGCCTGCACAAATAAGAAAGTCTTAAGATGTTTCTTGAAGGAGTCAGTAGATCCATCAAGCGCAAAGAGAGAGGACGATCGTTCCAAAGCTTAGGAGCAACAGCCTGGAAGGATTTCTCTCCTCTGGTCCTGAACCGTGTGTGTGAAACCATCAGTAGATTCTGATCCACAGACCTCAGAGCCCGAGCTGGGGTGTAAGGTTGGATCAGATTACTGAGAAGGAGGAGCCTGACCATGAATAATAGTTTTAAGGATCGAACAAAATGCAAGTTCTTCAACTAGAGCGGGTCAGAATTCTCGCTGCAGAGTTCTGTATCAACTGCAGGCGAGACAGCTCCTTCTTGTTAAGACATGAGAATAGACTGTTGCAGTAGTCCAGACAAGAAGGATTACAAGCTCCAGATCATGTTGTGACAAGATTTTCCTAAGTTTAGAGATTTTTCTCAGTTCAAGGAAACAGTTTGTCATTTTTCTGCAGTGTGAACTAGAGACATGTCTTTGTCAAATACAACACTCAGGTTTCTTAGGCTCAGTTTGACAGACTGACCTAAGTCACCCAAGTACTGACTCAACCCTGGAACCTTAAAATCAGAAGCAATAACCAGAGTTTCAGTTTTGTCATCAGGCGCTGCAAAGTGTTTTCACTCAGCCATTGTTTGATTTCTAGCAAATAATTGACCGGGGCTCATTTGGATCAAATGAGCAGTAGAGCTGGATGACATCAGAAAAAATGTGGTAAGAAACATCAGGAAATATCTGAATGATTTTAATGTTCATCAGTAACAGCAGGGGTTCCACACAAAGGGGGAGATATTTTCTCTTTGATGAATTTAATTTTGTCAATGAAAAATCTTAAGAATGCATTGCTTTTAGCTTCACTGAAGACAGGCGTGATATGAGGAGCAGGAGACATGAGAGAATTCATTGTGTCAAACTACACTTTGGGGTTTTTCTTATTTGTTGCTACCAGTTTCCTGATGTAATCAGAGCTGGCAGTTTCCATCATCTCAATGTATGAAGACATCAGATCCCTGAGGTGAAGTCTGTGCACCTCAAGTTGAGTGGTCTTCCAGAGACGCTCAGTCTTTCCACAAAGTCTCTTCAGACTCAGGAGATCTTCATTTGTCCAAGGGCACCGTTTTTTCTGAATTTTCAAGTTCGATTTAACAGGTGCCACTTGATCCAGTATTTCAACACAATGATTAGTGAAACAGGTAATCAAACTGTCCACGTTTAGGAAGTAATTGAAGAAAATAGGTATTATCGGCTAAGATGATACGCCTCTGAGACCTAACTTTCAAGGACTTAGGTTCAGGGATGAAGAATGATCACTCAGATTGACATCATGTACAGTTAAATTAGAAATGTTCAGGCCAATAATAAAAAACAAGTCCAAAAACCAAGTCTAAAATGTGGCCTTTTTGATGACTGAGAAACATGTTGCTTAAAATTAAAGGCTTCAGTTAAAGTTAAAAGTTCTTTAGCAGAGCAAGATGACATCATCAACATGAAGATTAAAGTCTCCAAGAATAAGAAAAGATTCCATTTGAATAATGGAAGATAAGAAGTCACTAAAGTCTTTCAAGAACACCGCCTCAGGACCAGGCGGGCGGTAAATTGATACACAATAGAAAGGTCTTGTAGAACCAAGCAAGACCATCTGAGTCTCAAAAGAGGTGAATTCCTGTGTCTATATCACTTTGCAAGAACAACTCTCTCTAAAAACAACAGCCAAACCGCTCCCACAACCAGAGAGGCGAGGCTTCCCCAGGACAGCGCTCCCTACTGGACAGAGTTCGTTCAGATTAATAAACTTTTCCTCTCTGCAAAGTCCCAGACAGACATAATAAATCCAATTTTTTTGGGGGAAAAGATCACTCAGAGAAAACATGAACAGCGAACATTCAAAAGTCCCACGTTCAGCACCGATGACGTCACTGATGACAACAAGTCATCGGCGTCATCAGCGGAGCAGAGCTGGACTCACAATATTTGTAAGTCACTCACGTTTAACTCTGTTGTAACAGCAGAGTTAAAATAGGAAATTAAACTATCTGACCACCACTCGTTGAGGTCCTGGCAGACGGTAGCTGGCGAGTCATCACACTCTTCAATGAGAAGAACGCTGATCAAACGTCGATGACATCCGATGGCGTTGGAGTTCTTCCGAGCGATCGCGACTGCGCGTCTCATTCTGACCTGAACCCCAGATCTCCTCAATCTCTTGTCGAAATCGCCGGTACCCGAGAGATCAACCGATATTCTACAGAGTCCTTGTCGATAAGAAGCGGAGAAGGAAACCGACTCAAGGATGTTGGTAACTGTCGCGAGTGAAGTCATCCATCGACTCTCTGATGTTGAAAAGAGCATCACGATCGTAGATCCATGATGCTTGAGAAATTGCTTTAGTGATATGAGCATAATAACAGGACATGTAGTCGTTATAACGACTGTTTTTGACAAATATTGCTGGAGCTCACATTCGAAGCAGCCGCGCAAAGGCTCACCGGAAGCAGAAGCAAGAGATGGTGGTCGCTGTGTAAACGAGGACAAGTGATCAAGAAAACTAGACGAGGCATGGAACTGAACGTTTAAATTACAATTTCCCAGTTTATTGTCCACCTTTAACTAGAGCGGGGCACGCTATGACGATACTTCAGTGATGTGCTGCAGTGCTAACACTTTCAGTGTAAGCCTGAACCAATGCTAAAAAATAAAATTTACAAAAAAAAAGTACATAATGATGAACGAAAGTTCAAAGAAAATCTCCAACCTCAGGAAGTTGTACATCTCTGGCCATAAGGCTGAGAACTATCTCCACCAAATCCAATTTATTGTCATGTCCAAGTAAGTAGATATCTGAAGAAAAAGAAAGAAAGAAAGAAACATTATTAATATTAGATTTCTATTCTAAATTCTATTTTAAATTGAACCAAACTTGAATAAAATAACTTTAATGTGATTTATGAGGGTTCTGTCACATTACATGTTTGCCTTCAGTTCAGTTGAATGCACAAATATGACATCTTGACTAAAACTAAAATAGTGGAGAATCTTTAAAGTTCATTACTTAATAACAAAGGCACTTGACTGTCAATGCAGTCGCACAACTCGCCATTTCATATATTCATGTAGAGACAGTTATCTTATTTTATTTTACATAATTTGTTAATTACTAAACAAAACTATGAGCTCAACATTTTTCTCCTTTTTTTCTGTTCCATGTTGGACTGCTTTCATTTAAAAACAGGAGTAAAAACAACGTTATACATACTCACCTTTCCATATCATGGGGATCATGTCCAGGCGTCCACCAGCGTCCAAGGCTTGCAAAAACTCCTGCAGACCCCATGAGTTTGGATAGAACATCTGCAAGGGGAATAAAAATAAATGGCTTGTGACCTCTGGCCACCAAGTTCTTTGATGGAGAAGCTGGTTTCATTTCATGAGATTGTACAGCGATCAGGCACTATCTCTTGATTTGGAGGAGAAATGAAGATGCAGATAACAGCCAATTTTGAACTATTTTTTTTTAAATACAATTTTCACACAATATACTTCATCATAAAGTAATATTTAGTAAACAAAATAGTTCTTGTGGAAGTCATAATAATAATAAAGTGATAATATTTAGTAACTTCCTAAGCAAAAATTGATTGAGGGGAAGAAACTGTTCCTCAGTCTGGTGGTCTGCTCGGGTTGCTCTGTCCAGACTGCCTGTCCACTGAGGGAGGAGTCTATAATTGCAGCGGCAGGAATAGGCTACAAAGACCGATACTCCTCAATCTCCTGAGGGACAGGAAATGCTGCTTAGCCTTCCTGAAGGCAGCAAATGTGAGAGTTGATCGCTGATCGAAGGTGAATGTGGAGGACCTCATTTAACAGGTGACAGGGAGGAGACGTTAAAGATGGCATTAAACCACTCATCACCTTGAGTACCCTTCCTTGGTCATCATAACTTTTCTACTACAATTAGTCCAACCCTTAGGGTCTTCCCCACCTGGAGGTGTTGCAAATCTGATGCCTGAAAAGGTTTTCTTTAAGGAGTTAGGGGATCTTGAGGCAGTTTGCTTCACTCAGCCTATAGTCTCTGATGCGTGTTTTGATAACCGACTTCAGCAGTTTTTGATATGTGTAGATATTCAATGTCTAGATGTTGAAGACCTCATCAGCACAAATGGAGATGAGGATGGCGTATTTTGCCAGGTTTACTTTGATTTGTTTCGGAGCAGAGGGATTAGTAAAGTCTAACTAAACTATCCATCCATCCAATGATGTTGGGTGGCTTTGTTAGGGCAATGCTAACAATATCATAGAGGTGGATGTAAACAATGATTAAAAACATTGCAGTGAACTGTTGGACAGCAGCAGAACCACGGACAGCACATTTACAAAAATAACATTTAAAGAGTGATCAACTTACTGAGGGATAGAGCTGCCTGTACCACTTCAACAAAGTATCCACTGTCTCCGTCATGCACAGCAAGCTGAAGAAGTGGAGGCTGAGAAGGAGAGACAGAAAAGCCCATCAACACGCAGAAATATAGCTTCTCTGTTGACCCTTGCATTAGTTCTCACTTACCAGTAAATGTTCATGTCGTTTCCAAGGAGCTTCAAGTTTTCATCTATTTCAACCAGACTGTGGACTTTGTGGGCTAGTTCTAGATCTCTGGATTCTCTACACTGGTTCATAATTGGCCACAGCAAATACATTTTGTATTTTAGAATACGGAATAGTAACAGAGGTAGACATTTATGAGGAAAATTTTGACTTACGATTTTCATGGCAGATGGGAAGAAATTCACTGCAAAAGAAAGCAGAATTTAATTGAAATATTAGAAAGAAAAGGAATGATCCAAAAACCTCTGATTCAACGCCATCAGGAATTTAACACATTCACTTTGAGAACAGTGAAGTGCATGAAGCCGGGTTCCAGAAAAAATTAGGCAAAATCAGATTTAACAGCATTTACGACAACTGCGTGGAAATAGTTCTGGTTTTTGACGTAGAACAAGGAACTTTACACAACACAATATCATGGGCAGGAAATGCCTCACCCTAGCTGCTTTATTGTTGGTCAAAAAACATTTAAGGAATAATTGTCTAATAGAAAAGTCACGAAGCAAAATACTCTTTCAACCCTTCCTCCCCAAAGTTTTATTTTCTAAAAAAATATATAAATATAATCTATAGTCTGCTAAAACTAATTTGCAATGATTAATCATTTTAGATGGAAGGATAGAAACAGGGGCTGCACGATTAATAGTTATCAATTGTGTATAACATTTAGAGAAACATCAAACTCTCTCATCGCCTTTACACATGTCACACATAAATATTGTTCTAAAAGGACTATTTTAAATTAAGCAAAGGTTGTGCAGATAAGAAAAAAACAATTTTGTTCAATAAATATTTACATTGGGAAAAATAATCATAAGAGAATCGTGATCTCAATTCTCAGCAAAAAAATAAATAAATTGTGATTCTCATTTTGTTCGGAATCGTGCAGCCCTTATAGAAAGCATTATATAAAAAAATGTAATCGTTTCATAATGAAATTATAACATACCATCATCAGGGTCCCGGCAGGTGAAGCTTTGTCCTTCCAATTCTGACAATACTTTTGCCAGAAAAATAATTTTACTCTTCCTATTGAGGACTGAAGTAGATAATAGAGGTTATGAGGATGTATGTGAGAGACATCTAGACAAAAACTATTGACGAGAAGAAAGTAGTTTTACTTACCTACAGAGAAAAGGTGGTTGTAAGTAGCAAGACTGGGTGCTGCATATACAAACAAAATTGTTAAACAATCTTTAACTGAATTGCAGTCATTAAAAAGCCCATTTAAGATTTGAAAAGCTTTTTTAACAACATTAATGTTATAGTATTAAATGTATTGATCATACCAGTTGGATGAAAACGTTAATGTACAAAGCAGACTTCACCTCTCAGGCAACAACTTGATTATAATTTCATTTCTCAGAGTGTGAGAGTTGGATGTGTGCTAGTACCTATTCCCAATGCCTTCATCTCATTGACTGTGTTGTGGGAATCATAATGGGCCAGGGATCCATACTGACTGACTGCTTTTAGAACACTGTTAAAGGTCAGCAGGTTTGGTTTAACCTTTTGTTGACTCATCTGGTTCAATGTCTCCTGTGGATAAAAATAAAACACAGCCATGAAAACTGAAAACAGAAAGAGACTTGGTCAGTTCAAGAAAAGGTCTTACCACGATGAGATGCCATGCGCTTTGATAATCTTCTCGGACATTTGGAACAGCTGCAATCAGTGCGTTAAAGATGTTGACGTCGGCTGCAAAAACGATGAGAGAAATGAACGTCTGCACATACACATTGGTTGGTCAGATGGAACCCTAAAAATATTTAGGATTGAAAAGTCTGGATGTAAAATACTGACAATAGACCCATTATCTGCATTGATGGAGATATACGTTTCCTCATTCTTCTCTACATGAAATTGGTACTGTGCATTTCTTAAACACTTGAACTACCCCAACAGGGAAAATAAGCAATGACACTGCTGAACTATTGGTTAAGCAGGCTATTAAAGGGTAAAATATAATTTGTCAATCAGCATGATTTCATTAACTTTAGGTTTATTTCCGCCACCATCTTTAGGTTTAATCTGGATATTATTTCAGTCCAAATGTATATAGAGACAGTGGTCAGTTTTGAAATCACATATCAACGATGATTGACTTTGTAAAAATGACAAAATCTGGCAGTTTCCTTGGTAGACTTTGAAGAAATCGGAATATCTAATGAGTAAAAAAGAATAACCTTCGGCTGAGAGGAGGAAAAACTCACCAGTCAGTCTGTTGTTCAGCATGTCAGTGTACATGCTAAAAGCCTTAGCCGAGTTGCCATGCTGTAAGGAAGAACAGAAGAATTTAATTTATTCATTATGATGGCTAAAACCCACCAGAATAACAGGTATTGCATTAACATTTATAGTTAATCTTTCAGATCTAGTACCTTCTGCATGCCTCGGATCAATGCAGAGTAGCAGCGCGTGTCCTTCTCTGGTAACAGGTTGAAGATTCTCTCTGCACTGTTGTCCGCTTTCCAAACGTGTGTTTTAAAGGCCTTACGTCCTCTCTCCTGCTTGGCCTCTTGGTCAGCGTCATCCTGTTGCGCAAAAGAATATAAAAATAGCTTCAACGGTATTTGTTTAAACTGCTGTAAATGGATTATTTTCTGGGTCAGTCTTTGTAATTGTTAGAAACAATCAATTCATTTTGCTTTAAGAGGCCCTCACCCATCAAGACAAAATCACTTCAGACAATGTCAGAAAAATCAATTATCAATCCCAATTTCCTTACTTATATATATGTATATAAAGACATTCCAGTAGATTATTTTAGAATTTGGACATAAACCTTGTTGGTTTTTTAACACTGTACATTCGTTGTTGTACACAGGGCATTTGAAGGGAACAATAAGCTAGCAAAAAGATGGAATATTTTCCAGTTGGACACATGCTCTTGTCTTCAGCGTGATCACTTTTTCATGGCGTAACCCAATATCATTTTCCACCTGTAGATTGGTGCCTATGCACCTGGTTAATGTTGATCTTTTTTTCGTAAAATGATACTTTTTTGTATTCTCTGATTTATTTCATTACGTAACACGATATGATTGCACTCTTTAAGCACGTTTGTTCAAAAAAAAAGAAAACATCCCCAGCTAAAGTAAACATCCTGCTTAAAATGACATAGACACCATCAATAACTCACAGGGTTGTTGGCATGTGGCTCCTCATTCTGGACAGGGTCCTTGCCACCGTAGAAAGAGACGAGCTCCAGTAGTTCGTAAACGGTCTCCATTGAAACTACCGTGCCTAAGAGAATGGATTAAAATATTGTGAATGGATTAGAGAATCTGCTGGAGTGCCTCTGCTTATGCATGTGAGTGAGCTTACCAGCTTGCAACAACTGGTCATACATTTCAACAGCTGCAGTGACTTTCCTCAAAATGATTCGTTCTTTTAGTGCTTCTTCACTCACATCATCCAAGCACAGCGTCAAAGCCTCAGGCATAAGACACTACAGACAAATAAAAAACAAAGTTCACTACTAGATTTGATTCTTTATTGTAGTCGCTATGAATAATACATCATTTCTTCCCCCTTAGTATTTATTCCTATGCATTGTAATCATCTGGCTAACATGACAGTACAAGTGCAGACAGGAGAGAATAATAAAAAAAAAATTATAATTAAATGTACATTGTAAAAAAAGACTAGATAGACTTTATTGATCTCTCTGGGGATCTCCTTCGAGAAAAAATGTATGCGATGTGTAAATCAAGTCGTGTTGTCAAGTTGAGTTTATAGTTAAATACTATGTGCTGCAGATCTTATACTCTTGATCGTTAACACGTCTAAATCACAGCCTTCCTGGATTAAAGCATCAAAATTTAACTTTTTATAAATACTTGTGCTAAAATACCAATGGCCCTAAATATCCCCAATGTGTGAAGATTAAAGCCATATTTAACACATTTTTCTCTCCATCCATTTATCTCAACTACCCCAGGAAAAGAAGCATCAAGTGAACAGTAACAAATTGCATGTGAAAGTTATTATGTTCATCTAAAAATAAGCAAACCATTATAGGGGGGAAAAGTTGCAAAATCCTTCTTACTGGTATATGTGGTACAGCGAAGTCTTTGGTGAAAAATTTTGGATTATTGTCGATGAAATATTTGGCGGCTGATTTCCCAGCCTTAAAACTGAGTAGAAACAATTTCTGTAGGGAGATATGGAGAACAAATACAGTAATTAAAACTGAGAAAAAACGTAATACAATTTTTTTAAATGTTTGACGAAACTATACACATGCTCAGTCTGAGAATAATTTCTAATCATTTTCTGAATAGTAGCAATACATATTTAACAATAAGATGAAAAAATGGACAAAAGTGCAGCGATGGCATTTCTTTTCTCAATACATAGTTGAACATATCTGACATACGGATTCTGTGGAGGTCCTTGGACTGAGGAATGAATCATCTTGGAAAATGTATGCACAAGCCGTAGGATCCTAGGAAAGAAATAAGAAGTATGCAACATTGTATAAAAGGTTTACATTCAAGTACCTACCCTTTTAACAGTTGATGACAAAGCCTCCAGCACTGCTGTTTTGCTCCTGTCAAATAAATCAGGTCAGTAATCCTGTTATCAATTAAAGAATTAGTTAGTACCGGTAGTAGTAAACACACCATTCTTTCTTCCTAGGTATGGCGATATTTTCTGTTGGTCCTGTGAAACAGTCAAGATGGATGAATTACAAAATATTTAAATTTGTTAAAATTTGTATTACTTTATTAAGTATACATACCTTTTTCAAGTTCTGTTGCTTGTTGTTGCAAAACAGAAGTCCAACTAAAACTAAAATAACATTATACCAATTAAACAAAGAAAGATTGGCTAAACTCAAAGCTCATCCTAACAAATTCGGTAGAAACAATTTTGTATTTAATAAAACAGGAAATGTGTTAATAGCAACCAGATTCCTACAAACTCAAAAAAATAACATTTTACAAACCATAAACTGTATACAATATGGATGTCATATCAGTGATGTTATACATTTGTTTCTGAACAGTGTAGATACAGTGTTGGGTGTACTTAATGACAAATTCAGCACAGGCTTCACCAACCAACCAAGGCTTAAACATTTTTTTAAACGTATGGCTGAGGCTCAAATAAAAAGGAAAAAAGGAAAAAAGGAAAGGATCAACACTTGTAAAATGTGTGCGTCGTAAAACAAGTTTGTGTGCGTAAGGTTTTTTTTGCAGAAACGTGTTTCAACAAGCACACATTTTAGACAGTTTTCTTACCCCATATTATTGTTACATTTTATTTGTTTGCTTGTTATTTCACTGTTATGCGTTTGCATTGAGAATTGGTGGTAGTGTGACCAAATGTAAACACGAAAACAAGCTGTTTCACAAGGTTTCACTGCCTGAATATATCATCTAAAATGGGATTGTTATGTGTTGCAGGAGGCTTGCGTGCACACTTTACAACCATTTAACTGATGGACGTGACCTTGTCAGACACACAAGATAATAGGCTATATATTAACTGAAACAATAACATCATTGCTCGGACTAGTGAAAAAACAAACAATACTAACTCACCTGCGACCCTTCAGCTGCTCAATGTTTTTAATCAATAATCGGTAGTTTTTGTGGATAGAACTACCCAAATTCATGCGCACCGCCGCCATGTTGCTTTTTCAGTGAAGGCTGCTGGGAAAGGACGATACCAATCACTAGTCGAAATGGGGGTGTCAGCAATAACTTAAAATTGCCTTTGCGTTACGTTACAAACACTATATTGAGAAATATATATTTTACTTGTTTTTGAATAATGAACCCCCACACATTTATTAACACACAAGGGGAAATAAGCGACTTAGGTAGTAAATATGTTCTATATCTCCTCCCCCAATACTGTGGTAGTTCCGAAGGTCCCACATGAGGCTCGACGCACATGTGGTCCACACGAGCAGGTCTCTGGACATGTGTTGAGAAATGAAATAGGTAGAACTATCTGATCTCCACAAAATGATGTTTGGAAAGCAAATGCCATGGCGGCGTTTAGAAGGGATGACATTCGGCATGTACTCTGCCGAAGAGCTGAGGTGAGTGACTAGTTAGCTCCATGCTAAAACAACACAACTCTGGAACTTGAAACGAGGTTGTACTCAAATGTATTTCATGTTCTATTTGTGCAGAAAGTTGAGCGTTAAGGCGATCAACAACTGGAGGTTCCTCGATGGGGTAGGAAATATGGCCCCAAACGGTCTGTACGACTTGGCACTTGGTCCTGCGGACAATAAGGAGGTCAGCATGAACGCCATTAATTTTACAAAGAAATACAAGTATTCTAAAGCTTGTTGGATTCATCATTGTTTTAATATTCCATGTTGGCTCTTTAGGTTTGTTCAACTTGCTGTCAGGACTTTAACAACTGTCCTGGACATTTGGGTCATGTTGATCTACCACTGCCTGTGTACAACCCCTTATTTTTTGACGTAAGTACTGCTTTTTCCAAACCAAAAATGCAATGTCTCTTGCCTATAAAGTGTTTGAATTATCATGCTTGAGGGTTTCCTCCAAAAAATAGATGTTTTTGGAAAAACAAAACCAATGAAGGACAGGCAGTTGAACACGTGAGACGTGTTTATTCTAAAAGTATTTATTAAAAAAAAAAAGTGAATCGTTATCATCATGTATTATTTTACATCATTTTTACTAACTTTTGCCTCTAGGGAGCCATAGTTGTTTTAATTTCTCAGAGGAGATTATACAGTTTACAAGGGTATAAATGTAATGCATTATATGACTGATTTATAATATTCATACTGTCCTTTTTGGTTGTGTTTCACCAATAATATTAATAGTTTCACAAGTCAATTTCCAATGGTTGAGAAAAACAACATTTCCGCTCCCTCAGTGCCAAACAAGTTAAAAGAAAATAAACATAGGGGTCCAGTAATATTTCAAAAGCCACGTATATCACTTGGGGCTCCTTTCAGTGGTGTAAGACAATATCTCACGATGACTGAAGAGGATACAGCTGCCTATTAAAGGAGTTTTTAAAACAAATGAAGGCAGTTGTGACTTTGTCAAGATTATTGATGTGTTTAAATTCAAATTCATTACATTTATATTGTCAAAAAGTTGCAGTGTTAACATCCAGTATAACATTTTTCTTCCTGAAATGCTGTAAAACAATGTTTTTCTCATGAGTTGTGAGGTCTCATTAACGCGTTGTTCTTGTTTCCTAAAACAGAATCTCTACATGTTGATGAAATCGGTGTGTTTTGCCTGTAACTCCTTGACTTGTCCGAGAGCAGCAATGCACCTGCTGTCGCACCAATTAAAGTTACTGGAACATGGAGCACTGGAAGAAGTTTACCAGTTGGAGCATGTTCTCAATGTGGTCCGTACTTATTTAAATACAGCTAATGGTTGTTTTTTGTGCATGTATAAATTGTATTTTTGCAGTTGGGTATTGTTTTTGGTTGAAGGGTTACTTCCCCCCAAATTCCAAATAGGGCTGAATGATTAATTGCATTTGCAATATAATAGCGATATAAATTTTTAAAAAAAGCCACTTATATCGGAAAGTTTGCGATTTTATTAAATTTACTGTACAAGCGAGAGAGACATAAACACTCTGCTTTAACCAGTTGGAGATGCACTTAAATACCAGATAAACTGCAAAAATGTGCAGAATGAGTGACCAGTTTGCACTTTTCTTTACACTGCACTTAAGTTTGTTTGATTTTATTTTGTATTGAATAATAAATATGAATGTTTAAATCACACTTTTTAGCATGTTTTTGCAGGATTACGTATCTTAAAAAATGGCTAAATAATTTATCTTGACAATCGCAAAGAAATACATTTTACTGTTAAGTGAATTACTTATTGTATTACAGAAAAAAGCATAAAAAAGAGGACATTGAATAAAGAATTGCATATTTAATCGCAATTACATTATTCTTAATAATGGTTCAGCCCTAATTCAAACTTCACTTTGTTTCTACTAACCCTCAAGTCGACTAAGGGTTGGGATTATTTTCAGAGTAATCTGTTACTGTTTAGAGTTATAGGCAAAAATGTATGTTCATTTTAACGTAGCAAGTAAGTGCCCAGTGACTTACTTAATGTCAAAATCAAGTGTATATGTTGTATTTGTTTATATTTTGGATGCTAAAAATGTTTTTGTTTTATATTTTAGTGTCTGGAAGAGAATCCCAAAGCCAGTGGAGATGAGCTTGAACATGCTCTAAAAAAGTTTACAGATTCCATCATTGCCATTCAAAATGAAAAACACCAAAACACAAAACCGGCAAGTTTTTGATCAGCTTTCATCCAAGTATCATCTTTCAGTTCAGTAATAACGATCCTGATCCTGATTTTCCAGATCAAACGACTTGTTGAAAAGAAGATCAGCCTGATAAGGGACTTTTGGAAAATCCAGATAAAATCAAGGAAGTGCCCTTTGTGCAGGTAGCATGACAAAATTATTTTTTTCATAATACTGTGGTAGTATGGTCTCAACTAGTGTTTTTTATAATGGTAAGAAACGTGATGCAGGGGCAACGATACAATATTTATTGTGATACTGTACCAACAACAATATATTCTAGTATTGTCGAGTACTTTCCTCTGGTGTTGCAGAATAGATGGCAAGACACTTGACAACATCATAACTGCTTTAATTTGTTTTGAAACAAAAAAACGCCAGCAAACATCATCTTTAAAAGATGCAGGAGTCAACTGTATCCTCTTGTCCCCAGTCATCGGTGCGGTCTTGCAGGTTTTCAATGTCCATTTAGCTGTGAAGGATGTAATCACTGCGGCCATCTAGAATTTTTTTTTAAAACGCACATTATTGAACTATAAATCATTAAAAAACAATAGTAACATATAAAATATGATTTGCAAGCCAAAAAAGAAAATAAATATTAAAAATAGATTTTATATTTTCTAAATAAATTATGTCAAATATCGATACAGTATCGTGGGGGGAAAAAAATCTCTGTAACAATATTTTATAATCTCAACCCAACACTGTACTATATAAACAGTTATAATCCTTTTTATTTTAAATCATATATGTATCTGTGAAGATAATAATAGTATGTTTGTTTGTGTGTGAAGCTGCGGAAGTTTCAAAATCCGGCGTGAACACAACAGCAAGTTGTTGGTCACACTTCCTGCAAAAGCCATGGAATCTGAGTTCAACATTGACGGTAACGTATAAGAATTCTTTGTCACATTCACAATTATTTTTTGATAATTCTGTTTAAAAGACATTTGAGTCCTCAGTGCATTGAAATCCAATGAATTTATATTAGTATTAAATATGCAATGAAAGAGTTTTGTATAATAGCTGACAGCAAAAATGATCGTTATTTAAATATGAAATTCTGTTTGTTTATTTTGGTTTCCCTCAGATTTTATACCAGGGAAAAGAGCTTACATGACTGCAAGTAATGCACGAGAGCACATCATAAAGCTGTGGGAGAAAGAAGGTATTTCTACTTGTTTTTCAATCTGTGTCTTATCATTTTGAAGAAATTATTATTCTCTTTGTATTTAAACTTTTTACAAAAGCATGATGTAAAATAAACTTTAAGGTAATTAAGTTTAAAAAAAATAGAATCTATTGCATACTTTCGTAGCTGTTGTTTTTAATGCAACCTGTGTAATTTCTACTCAAAGTTCTAAAGGGGCCAGTCTGGAATTAATTATGTCTGATTTTACTCTTCCCTGTCCAGGTTTCTTCTTGAAGTGTCTTTTTTCTGGGCTGGTGGACGGATCGGAAGAAAAAAACAGTTTCAGCCCTGACCTCTTCTTTTTGGAGTTGGTAATTGTTCCACCGTGCAGGTACTAAAAATTTTAGCTTGATATTTTTGTATAATTTTCATTCCTAACCATTCTTGGTGAATAGAATGACAATTAAAAATAATGCCTTGACTGTTATTGCTGCTTGAGATGTCTCGTGTTACCTGCCAGGTATCGGCCAATCAACCGACTGGGCGACCAGATGTTCACAAATGGTCAGACAGTGAACTTGCAAGCTGTGTTAAAAGACTGTGAAATAATTCGGAAACTTCTCGCCCTGATGGCTGTTGATGAAAACGTGGAGCAGGAAGCGGTAAGATGGCGTTCTGGCTAAGTTTTGAGTGCAAACACTAATTCCATCAACTATCTTAGGGAACTGAGCTGAAAGACAAGACCTTTCTTAGTGGGATTCCTGGTAATTCATTAACTGATCAACTATACAACATCTGGATTCGCCTGCAGTCACATGTCAACATTGTCTTTGACAGTGAAATGGACAAGTTGATGACGGATAAACTCCCTGGAATCAGACAGGTACTTAAACCTATGTGTGTTTTCTATTCACTGATGAGCAGTCTGAGCTAAATGATATTGATAAGCTACGAGGTACATCTTGGTACGTTGCTGATTGGCTGACTGCTCCTGACGCTTCCTTCCAGATTCTGGATAAGAAGGAAGGATTGTTCCGAAAGCACATGATGGGAAAGAGAGTGGACTTTGCCGCCAGGTCTGTGATCTGTCCAGACATGTACATCGGGACCAATGAAATCGGAATACCCATGGTACACCTGAGCAGTGATTTTCCCTGCTGTTTTTTTTCCTTGAGCTAAAAAGACCAATCATTAAACCTTTTTCTTTAGGTTTTTGCCACCAAACTGACGTACCCACAGCCTGTTACTCCATGGAATGTGAAAGAGCTGCGGCAAGCCGTCCTCAATGGTCCGAATGTTCACCCTGGTGCCTCTATAGTGATACATGAGGATGGAAGAAAAACAATCCTATCAGCAACCAACTTTGCACAAAGAGAAGCAATAGCAAAGCAACTGTTGACTCCCTGCTCTGGCCCAGAAAAGATGCCCATGAAAATAGTAAGGGATGCTGTATTAGTTGAAATCAGTAATGCAGTGAAAAAAATAATTTATTGGTAGAGGAGTTAAACCATATATTCCAATATTATGCCACAAATATGAGCACTGATTAAATGCACAAACAAACGATAGTTCTAGTGTATATTTAAAGGTTCATAATTGACAAAAAAAAACGTTTGTTGAAATGTGCAGGTAAATCGTCATATCAAGAATGGAGATGTGTTGTTGCTGAACAGGCAGCCGACTCTCCATAGACCATCTATGCAGGCCCACTGTGCCCGGATTCTTCCAGGAGAGAAGGTAGGAAACTGATAGGTTTGCTGCTGAGAAGCATAACCTCCAACTTCACTTGGATGATCTAATTGCAGGTTCTACGGCTGCACTATGCCAACTGCAAGGCATATAATGCTGACTTTGATGGAGACGAGATGAACGCTCATTTCCCTCAGAGTGAATTAAGCAGAGCAGAGGCGTACACTCTGGTCAGCACGGACCAGCAGTACCTTGTGCCTAAGGTACATTTTCCTCGTTTGCTGTGTATGTGATCCATGGCTATGTGGCAGGTACTCATTTGAGCTAGTCATTCTCATTATGCTTTTAATTTCTTGAAGGCAAATGTTGGATTATTTTGAGGTGCTATGGAGGTCACTTGAAAGAATGTGGCTGCAGTCTTGTCAAATTCAGTGCTCCTTCATCTAGGGGTCACTGGCCAAAATGGCTGCTACATTGATGTTGTGGTTCATGGGCCCCTCTGTGCTTCACCGTGGCCTCTGGGGATAGAAATGTGCCACTCACAAGTGGTTATTTATAGTACGAATATGATATTTGTTTGTTCATATTGAACATGAAATGGAGGAGTATGTAATGTTGATTTAAAAACATTTAATTAACCCTTTACGTCGACTTCATGTGAACACCTCGTGTGTATGTGGACCGGTTTAAAAAGGGTAGACTAAATTATCTAGGTATCTAGCTGGGGATCTGGATACTTTTTGATAGCGAAACCATAATTTTGATACCAATGGTATAAGGTAAATTCTAACATAATGGAAAAAAACAAACTTGAGTAAAAAAAAATTCTCCAAAGGTCTAGTATTTCTACTTTTACCTACATGTTAAGGCACCTGCAAACAAGTAAACAAACTTTTAACTAGATGTTTTCTGTAGGAAAATGGATGGCTGCAGACCGCTCTTCTTAAATTGTTTCTGTTATTTGTGTATTTCTGTTGCCAGTTTTGACACGATTATCTTTTTGAATATGTTGCGTCATGCACTATTTGCAATAATCTTTCTGAATTGGAGCTTCTCTTTGGACCTCAGCGGTATTTTAAGGCGGTTCAAAAACACAACAAAGATTGATGTGAACATTAAATAGAAATATGTATCACTTGATGGTGGGTAACCAAACTTCGTGGCCATCTTGTGAACTTTCAACACTATGCATGTGAATCTGTAGGCATTACTGCCAAACACCTGCAGCGTTATCAAGTCCTGATCACCTACAGGTACCATAACTTGGTATGAATGATGTTTGAATGACGAAGCGTGTTTTGATTATTGGTACAACGGAAGCATTTCCCTCGGAGTCTCTAACATAGCCCTAAACCTAGCTAACCTTTTTTTGTGTGGATTTTAACAGGATGGTAAACCACTGGCTGGTTTGATCCAGGACCACATGGTGTCAGGCACCAGAATGACCATTCGAGGATGCTTCTTTACAAGGGATCAGTACACTGAACTGGTGTACAGAGGATTGACGGATAAACCGGGCAGAGTTAAACTGCTACCACCAGCTATTTCCAAACCTCAGCAACTGTGGACCGGAAAGCAGGTAAAACATGGTTTTCTCTCCGACTGCTGTGATGCTTAGATTTCAAGCTTGGTACTGTAATGGTTTTTATGAGGGAAAAAAGTACAAAAAATGGATTGTAACCAACAAACACAACTGTTATGGAAAAATATTGGAAAAATTGAAAGTCAACTTTTTTTTCTTTTTTTTAAACTTGAACAAAAACAAACGGACACATTGTTTTGTTTTAGAATTTAAATGGGATTTTTTTTTGTCTTTTGTTTGAATATTTTGAAATCTGTTGTCTGTCTATTTATATTGACCATATATTGGTATGGCTCCTCTGGGGCCGTATTGTTTCTGGATTTGATCTATCAGTGGTTTCTGTTACAATGTTGTATTTGTTTGATGGAAACCTCATTGTATCCCAGGAATTGCTGTATGATGCTTCGATGTCATGTTCATTCTAAACCCGTTTTTCAAAAGGAAATTGGATAATGGATATATTTTCTTTGAATAATAACTTGGCAGGATGTGACTGTATTTGTGCTGGATCGTAGGTGGTGTCAACCCTTCTCCTCAACGTTATCCCTGAGAAAGCTGTGCCACTGAACCTGGTGGGAAAATCAAAGATCCCTGGCAAAGCATGGATCAAGCATCCTCCCCGAGCTGTTCCTCGATACAAGCCAGAGGAGATGTGTGACTCTCAGGTACACCCACAGAGAATGTAAGAACAAACGTGGATGTAACTTGATAATATTAATGCATATTATTCTTCCTTGTCTCTGTAAAAGGTGATTATTCGTCAGGGGGAGTTGCTGGTAGGGGTCCTGGATAAAGCTCACTATGGCTCGTCGGCTTATGGGCTGGTGCACTGCTGTTATGAGCTTTACGGTGGAGGAACAAGTGGAAAGGTGCTCAGTTGTTTGGCCCGACTCTTCACAGCTTATCTTCAGCTCTACAGAGGCTTCACACTGGGTAAAGCTGTGCTTGTGTTCGCAAGCCTTGACTAAATGTTTGATCATCCTAAATCACAAAATTACAGTCAATCAGTTTCATTAAAACAATCTTCTGCAGCAGCTACTAAATGAAAACATTTAAATATCAGTTTTCTGAAAGAAATCAGAATATTAAACTCAAGGTTGTTTTTTTTAGCTTCTTTGCTTCAATCAAAGACAGTCATTATACATATTAAGCCTCCTTACCCCCCAAATCACCATAGGTGATTAAAAAACAAAAACTCTGGTGTCGAAGAGTTAAAAAGAGGGCAAACTTGCCAACAAAGATTACTATTGTTCAAGGTTTCCCCCTTGACATGAAAACAGAAAAGGCTTTTTACATCATGGATTAATAATATACTTTCTACCTAACACTTATTGTAACTTTATGAACTTTACTCAAGACACTTCTGTTTTGTGTCAGCATTTAAATTATAGTTTTCTGAAGTCTTTTACCTTGTGAAAACCTCTCCATGGTTTTTCATTGGTCGGCTGCAGGTGTGGAGGACATCCTGGTGAAGAAAGATGCCAACAGAAGGAGGAATAAGATAATTAAAGAGTCCTTGAAGATCGGCACAAAAGTAAGTACATATTTTTTATACAATAATGAGACACTGCTTTCAATGTTTTAATTAAAATGTATAGTAAAATGGGTAGCACTGTGGCATAGTTTGTGGCACCACCTCACATTAAGAAGGCAATTGGTTTTGCTTCCTGCTTTCTGTGTGGAATTTGTGTGTTTACTCCGGTTTCTTACCAAAGTCCAAAGACATACGTTGATTGACATCTTCAAATGATCTGTAATTTTCCAATACTTCATTGTGAATTCTAATTTCTGCTGTGTTTAAATTCCTAATGGCCAATATTAGATTTTAAGGTGCTATTGAAGTTACTTGAATGGATGTCGCTGCAGTCTTGTCAAATTCAGTGCTCCTTCATCTAGGTGTCACTGGCCAAAACGGCTGCTACATTGAAGTTGTGGTTCATGGGCCCCTCTGTGCTTCATCGTGGCCTCTGGGGATAGAAATGTGCCACTCACACATAGCACTATGAATCTTTTTGGTTGTCATCTCAAACTTATACCATAGTCTTTTGTACCCAATTTTCCTTTTAGGCCCTGCAGACAGCTTTTAACCTGCCTCCGGACGTTCTTCGAGCTGAGGCACAGAGCCGCTGGCAGGATGCTCATCTTAACCCAGACCAGAGGGACTTCGGCATGGCAGACCACAAGTTCAAAGAAGTGGCTAACCAAATTAACAATGACATTAACAAGGTATATTCATCCCAACTTTTGAAATATTTTCCCTGATACATACTTGTTATAAATGAAAAACAATTTAAAGAATAGCCAGTCAAGGTACTGCACGCATATTTGTCCATAAAACTTTATTGTGACCCCTAAAAAAAAATAATTAGATGACGATTCAAGTAATGATGCAGCACTAAATGTAATAGAACAAGATGGCAGCCATGTCAAATTCAGTGTTTCCTCTTCAGTGGATGTCACTGGCCAAAATGGCTGCCACAGTGAATTTGTAGTTCATGGGCCCCTCTGTGCTCTTCTACGGGCCTTTGGGGATAGAAATGTACTGCATACAAGCGGTAAGTGGAAAAGCTTTCAGTGTTTCTGAAGAATGCATGAAAACTATCTAGTGACAAGTTTTATTATTGCTAGAATGTTACTAGCTTTTACGTAGTTGACAATCATTTTGATAAATCTAAAATTACACTGTAATGCAACGGGTAACGCTTTTATAGTTTTGTAGAGCGACTACAAGCCTGTGGATGCCTCCATAGATTAGCATCAAGGAGCGCTTGTGAAAGAATTACTGTTTGCTTAAGCCTCTTATAAGCTGTTAAATACAATCAGAACGGAAGGAGAAATTGACAAAAGTCTTTAGTTAAAATCATTAACTGTAGCGGTTAGGGGTATATAGGATATAGAAGTTGTGTTTTGATTCTTCTAATAAAAAATGTACTGTATGTATGTTTTGAGTTAGGCCTATTGACCATCCATCCTGCTTATCACAGTTTGATGTATTTAGAGTAATGGTGGTCTGATGAAGCTTAATGAAGCAGTTTTTTTTATTTTCAGAGTCCACTAGATGGTGGTCTCTGCATCATTTTCCTTTTTTTGAACAATGTTCTAATGAAACATCACCTCTTTTTTAACATGACACTGCTTCATCAGCCCGTCAATAAATAAGAGTTTTTTTTAGGTTTGTATGCCTATCGGCCTTCACACTGCATTCCCAGACAACAACCTCCAACTGATGGTCCAGTCAGGAGCCAAGGGTTCTACAGTGAACACCATGCAGGTACAACTCTACTTCTGCCGTCATTTAACTTTGTTGTGTTCCTTCACCATGTCCATCTGCTTTGCTCAGATTTCCTGCCTGCTTGGTCAGATTGAGCTAGAGGGACGCAGACCCCCACTAATGCCCTCAGGGAAATCATTACCATGTTTCCAGCCGTACGATCCGTCACCTGGTGCTGGAGGTTTTGTGTCTGGAAGGTTCCTCACTGGAATCAAACCTCAGGTTCACCCTTTTCTCGCACTCTAATTTGCTATATCTGTGAGGCATGTATAGACAATTTCATAAACTTGACTCCTTGCTATGGGCAGGAGTTTTTCTTTCACTGCATGGCTGGCAGAGAGGGATTGGTGGACACAGCCGTGAAAACATCCCGATCAGGATATCTGCAGAGGTAACACTCACTTGGATACTTCTTGTAAGACTGAAAAACATGATTAAAATGTACTTAATATGAGGTGGGTGATTTCAAGAAGGCTATTCGTTCACTTCCAACATTGTGGAGATTGTATGTTTTCAGACTTTGGTAAGAAACCAAATGGTTGATTGAGAGCTCCAAATTTTCTGTAATGTTCCAAGACTTTGTTGTGGTTACTAATTTCTGCTGTGTTTGTGAAAGGCTTATCATAGATTTTGAGTTGCTATTGGGGTTAGTGGAAAGAATGTCGCTGCTAGTCTGCAGTCTTGTCAAATTCAGTGCTCCTTCATCTAGGTGTCACTGGCCAAAACGGCTGCTACAGTAAAGTTGTGGTTCATGGGCCCCTCTGTGCGTCAACTTGGCCTCTGGGGATAGAAACGTACCACTCACACATATAACTCATAAACATATAAATCATAAATATGAATTATTTTTTAGGTGTTCTAAAGCTTTTGTACATTTGTACTAACATTCAGGCCTTTCATTCATTTCAGGCCCAGTCTCACCAGTCTTAATATTATTGTTTGGACATCCTGTTACTTACTTAATCTTAAAGTCTTTAAAGGACAGTAACATGAACATTAATCTACTTGGATTGTCAATCACATATATGATGTGAAATCATGTGTATTAACAGAAGCTTTGAAAATAATAATTTAATTTTTCATTGACATTATTCTTCCTCCTGTTCAGATGTATAATAAAGCACCTGGAGGGTTTAGTAGTGCAATATGATCTGACGGTGCGGGACAGTGATGGATCAGTGGTTCAGTTCCTGTATGGTGAAGATGGCCTGGATATACCAAAGACTCCATTTCTGCAGCCTCAACAGTTCCCATTCATAGAGGACAACTACGAGGTAATACACATGTTGTCATTTTTATTGCAGCCTTGTCAAATTCAGTGCGTCCTCCTAAGTGGATACCACTGGCCAAAACGGCTGCTACATCGAAGTTGTAGTTCATGGGCCTCATGTATCACATGCATGATCATTTGGGGATAGAAATGTACTACACACAAGCAAATGATATGTAAAATGTGTTGTGTAATACACGTAACTTGCTTTGCTGCGTTTACCAACTCCTAATGTGCTTCTTCCTCCTATAGCTCAATATGGTGAACCTCTCCCTTTCCACGGGGGTTTTTCCCAATGCATTTAAACATGCCATTATAGAGCCTCTGCTCAAAAAAACAGGCTTGGACCCAACTGACCTCAGTAATTTCAGGCCCATTTCTAAGCTCCCTTTCTTGTCCAAGATCTTTGAGAAGGTGGTGTCTGAGCAGCTGTCTTTGTTCCTGGATCAGAACGACATCCATGAGAAGTTTCAGTCTGGCTTCCGTAAACATCACTCTACGGAGACAGCTTTACTGAAGGTGTCCAGTGACATCATGATGTCGGCTGACTCGGGTAAATTCACTGTTCTGGTTCTCTTGGATCTGTCCTCAGCCTTTGACACAGCTGATCACCAGATCCTGCTAAGTAGACTGAGGGATGAAGTGGGACTGTCTGGGTCTGTGTTACAGTGGTTCTCGTCATACCTTGCTGGGCGCAGTTTCCGTGTATCTGCCAATCAAATGAGGTCTGAATCGGCAGATCTGTTGGAGTCCCTCAAGGTTCTGTTCTGGGTCCTTTATTGTTTTTGCTGTACTTGATTCCCCTCAGTAAAATCATTCAGAGATTTCCAGATGTTTCTTATCACATTTTTGCTGATGACATCCAGCTCTACTGCTCTTTTGATCCAACTGAGCCCCAGAGGCTGAACAGCTTAGTCAATTGTTTGCTAGAAATCAAACAATGGCTGAGTGAAAACACTTTGCAGCTAAATGTGGACAAAACTGAAACTCTGGTGATTGCTCCTGATGATAAGGTTCCAGGGTTGAGTCAGTACTTGGGTGACTTAGGTCAGTCTGTCAAACTGAGCCTGAGAAACCTTGGTGTTGTATTTGATAAAGACATGTATCTAGTTCAACACTGCAGAAAACTGACCAGAAACTGTTTCCTTCAACTGAGAAAAAATCTCTAAACTTAGGAAAATGTTGTCGGAACATGATCTGGAGCTTGTAATCCATGTGTTTGTGTCTTCTCGCCTGGACTACTGCAACAGTTTATTTTCATGTCTTAACAAGAAGGAGCTGTCTCGCCTTCAGTTGATTCAGAACTCTGCAGCGAGAATTCTGACCCACTCACGGACCAGAGGAGAGAAATCCTTCCAGGCTGTTGCTCCTAAGCTTTGGAACGATCTTCCTCTCTCTCTGCGCTTGAAAACATTTTTATTCATGCAGGCTTTTCCTTGATTTTCTGAGACTCCTGTTGTGTTATCAGTTTTATCTTGCTCTTTAAAGTATATACTTTATTGAATGTTGTTTTGATTGTTTAAGCGCTTTGTGACCCTGGTCTGGAAAAGCGCTATACAAATAAAAATTACTTACTTACTTACTTACATATTTTGTCTTCCAGGTGATCCAGAAATCCCAAGGCTTAGATGAAATGGTTGCCCGATTAGACCCACAGATCGCCAGCCAACATTTTGCCACTGTGCAGCGTTGGCTGGCAAAGAGAGCCAAAGCTTGTCCTCGGACAGGTATAGTGGCAAATTATTTTGACCATGATTACGATCTTGATTCTGGTTTACTTGTATTGGTTTCCTTACATGTCTTAATTTATGTTTTTCAAGTTTAATTTTCGGACTGTATTATTCTAAATAGTTTTTACTCTCGGTTTACTCTCGTCTGCGTTATTGTGGGGATTATCTTATAAACGAAGTCCATGTAATGGTGACCACTTAATTTTTTCCCTTGTCAATTACATGTTGAGGCTTAATATTCCCTCCTTGCACTCATTTTATCCCTTTCCCAAACCCTAAATAACATTTCTCACATTCTCACACAGTTTATAAAATCTCAAAAACCAAATACAAAACAAACTACATTTGTTCTTAATATAAAGAGAAGCACTTTCATATTTGATTAGAGAAAGCATTTGCTCATTTCTTTTTTGTAAACGCCAGAAAAATTACGTTTCTTTAAAAGATATATAATTGTTCCTACAATCTTGTAATTTATCGTATTGTCACCCATATATCGTGATACGCATCGTATCGCTAGAATCCAGAGCCTCTTTGTCAATCAAGATACAGTACACAGCGCTTTGATGTTTGCTGACCAAATCGGGGTACAAAAACAGTGCGCTGATTTATACATTAGGAAGAAATCATAGAGTCATAGATGTTGATTATTTTTAAATCTATCTTTTAAATATGCAGTATAGTAAATGTGCCAAAAAAACTAAACAAAATGTGATTGACAACTGTACTAATATTTGATGCTTATTCTCTGACAGGAGCATTTCTATTATTTTCCCAAAAGAAGCTGGCCGAATTGAAAGCGGGTGATTTTAGCACAGTGCCAGACGACAACGGTAGAAACGCTGTTGCTAGTGAGGTACGAACATCTACAAAAAAACTTTTGACATTGCTGATCATCCCTTTAATGTTCACCTGTGCTATTTTGTCACAACAGATCATACAGCAATGGTGCTCTCTTGAAGAAAGCAGCAAGTCAAAATACATCAGGAGGTCTTTGCATTGCCCTGATCCTAGTCTGGCTCTGTTCCGGCCCGATGTGTGTTTCGGTTCAGTTTCTGAAAACTTCCATGACAAAACAGAAAAATACCTACAGAGCAGAACTAGTGGAGGCAGGCTGGAGACGGAGAGGTAATATACACGTCATTTGAGCGTTTGGTTTTGTGTACATTTTGCACAGAAGACAATATAGGTTGAATGACTGATGATATTTAAGAAATTTCTCCTCCACATTTGCAGGCTTCGTCAGTTGTTTCACTACAAGTGGCAGCGCTCACTGTGTGATCCGGGGGAAGCAGTGGGCCTCCTGGCTGCTCAGTCAATTGGTGAACCATCCACTCAAATGACCCTCAACACGTTCCACTTTGCTGGCAGAGGGGAGATGAATGTCACACTAGGAATTCCACGGTAACTATAGATGGATACTTAATTGACTTTTGTATGTTAAATTGATTAACCTTGGTTCATTTGTCCAAACCCACAAATATAACCCATTTAACATTTAATGTTCTTGACGTATTAACCACCTTTAATTGGTTATAAGAAGACAAAAAATTAAAATGGCAATATCTAATTTAAAATCTTAAAATTTACAATTCAATTCCTTTAATGTGTTGATTCATTTTTTAAAATACTCTACAGTTCAGAAACTTTGACTCAGTTTCTAGTTTAATATTTCTGTCTATTTCAGACTGCGTGAAATCCTGATGGTGGCCAGCGCCAACATCAAGACTCCAATGATGAGTGTGCCTGTGCTCAAAAACAAAAAAGCACTGAAGAGGGCGAAGGTTCTACGCAAGCAACTCTCCAGAGTTTGTCTTTCTGAGGTGAACACTTGTCATGCAATATGTGTCGTGTTGTGTGTTTGCTCTGCTTTAATTTGCATGTTTTGGGGTTTCAGGTGCTGCAGAAAGCGGATGTGGTTGAGACACTGCGCATTGAGGGCCACAACAAGCACCGGGTGTTTAAAGTCAGCTTTCACTTCTTGCCGCCAGAACGTTACAACGAAGATAAGCTTCTGACGCCTCATCAGATCCTACGCTTCATGGAAACCAAGTATGCAAGTCTTTTGGACAGGCTCCACATGAATGGCTTAAATGTTTCTCCATTTATTTGAACACATTTCAATTATGTTAAATTTTGACAACATTAAATAATTGATTCCAACAAGAATACAATTGTAAACCTGTTTTATATCGATGGTATTTTATTCATATTGCATGACAAATACCTTCAAATAATATCAACAAGGAATTTCTTGAATAATCGTATATAGAGGTCAGATAAAAGCCTTTTTACTCAACAAATGGTGCCTTTCTTCTGCTACTTTTGTCAGATTTCTCCATATTCTCCTGGAAACCATTAAAAAGCGTAATGCCAAGTTGGCCTCCATTACTGTAGAAACAAGAAGGGCCGCCCTCGGAGATGATCAAGCTCATGCTGGCAATGTGGTGGCTTCAGAAGACATGGTTAGGCGTGCCTTCTCCTTTTTTCTATGATTTATTTATTTACTTTTTTTTTCAAGTAACATATTTTATTCCAATTCAGGGAGAGGAAGAATGTCCAGGAGAGATAGTCGACGACTTGGGCACCGAAGGTGATAAAGATGCATCCGAGGCAAAACAAAAAGAACGACAGCAGGAAGAGGTGAGAAAGGATTTTAAAGCCAGATTTACATTAAACATTTAAAAATATAAAAACAGTTTTCTGTTATTTTTTGCCCCATCTTCAGTCATACTTTTTTATTTCACTAGTATTTACTTCATACATTTCAATTACTTGCATAATCTTATTTCCTGAATACATTTTTTCACTATCGAAATACAGTGACCACAATCGAAGAGTTTAACTCACAAGAAAATAAGTTTCAGATTAAAGTTGATATGTAGTGTATTGAGATTTGTTTCTGATTTCACATTTACTTAGTCAGTAAAGCACTAAAATCCAGTTCTGTCTTTTGTCATAAGGTGGATTACGAGAGTGAGGAGGACAGAGGTGAGAAAGATGAAGATGAGCCGGTAGATGAGGAGATGAAGTCGGATAATGAAGAGGATAAGGCAGCGGATTCCCAAGCACAGACCACAACTTTAAACATGGATCAGCTTCCCGATCCCGAGGTCTCTCAAGCATCAAATGAACAGATGAGGGTGAATTCTGTCTTGCAAACAAGCCCTTTAATCGAGGGCTATCGTTACGATTCTGAGCAGGAACTCTGGTGTGAGGTAAACTATCCCTTTCTGGCCATTCCTGGAATAGCAATGTCAAAAACATAATTGTGTCTAAACATTAATAGGTGGAGCTGGCCTTTCCGTTGAGTAAAGTGCACTTTGACCTCACCTCTTTACTGACAACACTGGCCCAAAATGTCATTATTATGGAGACTAGAGGGCTGACCCGCTGCCTGTTGAATGAAACCACCAACAAGACGGGTGAAAAGGAGATGGTGCTCAACACAGAGGGAATCAACATGCATGAAATATTCAAACACAGTGATGTACGTATAAAGTGGATGGCAGAAGGTAGTAAAAAGTAAATGTTATACTGACAGGTGTTTGATTTCTCCTGCCTGCAGATTTTGGACGTGAACAGGTTGTACTCTAACGAGGTTCACGCCATGGCCCAGACCTATGGCATAGAGGTGGCTCTGAAAGTCATCGAAAAGGAGATAAAAGATGTGTTTGCTGTTTACGGTACAGAGATGCACACTCTTTTTGTCAGATTGTTTTTTTTTTACATGCGTGTGTTCTCTACAGGCATTGAAGTTGACCCGAGACATCTGTCACTGGTCGCCGATTACATGTGCTTTGAGGGTGTATACAAGCCTCTGAATCGACATGCCATCCTCTCCAACTCCTCTCCCCTGCAGCAGATGACATTTGAGACCAGCTACAAGTTTCTTAAACAGGCTACGATGCTGGGTAAATGAAAAATACTGGAGACAAATATTCTTTACTTTTCCTTCATCATCTTTTGTGATGAACATTCTCAAGAGCATTGTCTTGGAACAGTAAGGCTTATTCAAAAATGATCTCAAGTAGTTACAATTGAGACTACTTATAGTAATATTTGTTTACTGTGTAATAACCCAGTCATTTTGCTCCTCATTTGCTGAGGGTTTCTCTTGATTTCATTAACAAAGGCACATTTCAAACCGTCTTGATACCGTTGCGTATATTTTGTGGTAAATTCACTCTAATTTAATTTGCTCAGTTCAAAATAAGAACATAGTTTATGATTATCCATTCAATATTGAGTGTAAAAAATGTAACCCCTGTTGTGATAAATTGTGAAACTGTATGTTAACCTCAGTGTGATATTTACAAGACTTGACTTGCATCTTTACATAATTTAACATGCATAAAAATATACAATTACTGTATTTGACTTCTCAAATGGTCGATAGTTGTAGGTTAATGTGTATCAGAACAGCCCTTTACCCAGTTGTCTCATGTTTTGTTTTGTTCTTTACTAAAATGGTTCTTGTTTGCAGGGTCCAGAGATGAGCTGTCATCACCCTCAGCCTGCCTGGTGGTGGGAAAAGTAGTCAAAGCTGGCACAGGACTGTTTGATCTCAAACAACCGCTACAATAATGTATATATGCCTGGATGCAAGAAATATTTTTTTATGACTTAAAGCTGTTAACATTATGTTGTGATTGTACTAAAAATGTTTAACATATTAAACATTCTTGCACAAATGTGAAGCTGGATACTTCCTTACTGAATGAAACTGAGATGCCATGTCTTGCATCTGTTAGCCCACACCTCAGGTTTTAGTCATGCATCATTTATGATTTGCTGATTCATCATGTTAAGTCAGCTTAACATATGGAGAGTGTGTGAGGTGGTTTGTCTTGCCAATTAAATCTTTTTTAGAAATCATGTAACAGTAAACACTTTTAAGGCAATTATATACGAGTTTTAAAAATGGTGAAATATGGGTGCGTGTGCATGTCATATCCTAGAAATCAGTTTCCCAAAACACTTGACAAAATGAATTGTACATTGGCATGTACACTACTGGTGTCTCAGTGGAGGTTTTTTTGGGGGGGTGAGGCACATCTGGATCAATTCAGAGGAAATGAACACATGGGACAGTAGAGAGCCATGAAAATTAGAATTTAATATATATTAAATAAGGATGACCTCCCTTTAAAATCTATGAGGCCCATAATCACACTAAACTGCAGGATGTTTTCCATTTTCATAAAGGAAATTATACTTTTATATAGAGATATATATTGTCAACTATGGTATCTTCCAGTAGAGTCCAATTGGAGATATAGGAAAATATTTTGTCACCATTTACTAATTCTTATGTGGGTCTTCCAGGACATTGTGAAATCTAACCAGAGGAATCAGATAAAACATTTTAAGTTGGTTAAAGAGCAATTACAAATATGAAATGCAATTAAATGTCATTTAGGAGCCACATTTTATACAATGGCTGTTGTGAGGGGTCATCAAGCGAAAATAAAGTGGCTAAAATATAAAATCAATCATGCTAAAATTATTGTATGTTTTAAAATGAAAAATCTTATGAACAATATTTTCCAAAATATTTCATGATATTCTCTCAAATGTTTTTGAGGAGCGACAATTACTCACAAAAAGGACAAAAGTCTTAAAACAAAAAAACTCGAAGAAGCTAGCAATGGATAATAGAAATAAATACACCAAATAGTTTCTACTCATCTTTCACGCAATGAAAGCCACATAAATACAGTATAAGCGCCTTGACAAGGTCTGGACTAACCTGTGCTGATCAACATTTTTATTTCAAAATAAAGACGTAAGTAACAGGCTCACGTTTTTTTTTATAAGCCAACTATATTTTAAATATAATGAACGATATTTTTTTGGGGAAGGGGGTCATGAAATAGACCGGCTCTAGATCTTACCCAGGCTCTTATTTTGAAGAGCAGCATGTGACCAAAGAACCGTCCCTGATTGGTCGGATGTGTGGAAGGAGGAGTTGAGAAGAAGGTGTTTGTGTATCATTTGACTGATCAACGATCGAACCTCCGTATCTTCGACATGACTCACTGCAGGACTCCATGGAAAGGTTGGTGCAATTCATATCACTCGTGTAGCTGTAACGATGAAGGAAATGCATTCGAACGATCGTCAGCTGCATCTACATGAAATTTCCGGTGTGTAGAGTTGAATGAAGACAATACCTCGTAGTGTTGCTGCTCATATGTCGACTCAAGAACACTTTTATGTCCGGTTACACGTCTATGTTATTACAGGTCATTCTCTGGAATCATGGTAAGAGCTTTCAGATTTGTTAAAGGCAACATTAACAACATTACGTTAGGATTCATATCACAATGAATATATACTTTTAAAAGTGTGTTTTAGAAGCCACGCTTCTTGATTCTCTTAACAAATGTTATGTGAAATGTTGTTCCCATTTGATTTGTTTTTCCTTTTATCAGTTCTTTAGAAATCTGAGCACAATCTTTGCAAGTGTACAAGGCATTCAATTTAAAAACTTGATTTTATCTGTAAAACAACGAAACACCTTCACTAATATGGCATGGAGATCAGATTTTAGTTATTATCTTCTGTTGAAATGATTTAAGTGAAGTTGGTCAACATCCTTCCTTCTGTTTTTTTTAGAGGAGGAATTCTGATTTGTTATTTTTTAATATAGCTTATGTCAAACAAACACGTGAGAATCCCTCACAGATTTAATATCACTGTTTAAGAATTTGAAGAAAGTTTAAGAATTATTTTTGTGATTGTGGTGATGACCTGATTTGAAATGATTCCTTACAGATCATTTTCAAGAGCTTAAATCAATAATCAGAATGGGAACTGGAATTAAAAGAAATTCAAACTATAAAGAACAATGCAATTCAAATCAACTCTTTTGTCCCCCGGCTGCCAGCAAGTTCAGTTTCACAACAAAACCATCTTTATGTTGCTGAGCTGGTCTTCGCAGTTCCAAAAACAAAGAGCTGCAAAACGACAAGGATTTTTCTTTTCTGTCTGTTATGTATTCATAAATGCTCAAAAGTGGTGTTAATGGTTTTTTATTATTGTATATGTGTAAGGTGAGTGTGCATGTTTACCTGAGGATTATTGATAATAAGGTGATTAATTTGAGACATTAAGTTTTAGTTTCGTTTCTGTGTGTGTACCTAGGACCCGCCTTCTGAGAACCAGAGGGGCCTCAGCAGAGGAAGCAGAACTCTCAAATCCACCAGTCAGAATGAGGGTCCCTAAAAGATGGAGTTCTCAAAGGTGAGCCCATCTCAAAAACTCTTGCCACACACCACTCCACCACAAAATATAGTTCCATGGTTACTTTTTTTTTTTAAAACATCCATGCAAAGTTCTATGAATCTGAAATAAAACCACTTGTTTCATGTCTTTCAGCAGAAATGTATTTGGTTAACACACTTGCACAACTTTTATTTTTTTAATCAGGACCTATTTAGTCCACTTTTTATTACATCTTTATAAGCTGCGTAGCATATCCACAGCTAAGTCAACATGCCAACATACCACCCTAAATCTCACAATCATTCCTAATAGACAACACATTTCAGTTTGGCGGGAGATAAAGATCAGAATGTTTGAAAAGCCCACATGTCAAATGGGAATATGATGATTAAGTTAACGCCACGTTACCTGTCTTACCTGTCAAGTCTGTTTTTGCAGACGTGTGCTGGTGCTGACAGGTCTTCTCGGGGCACTGATGTTGGGGATGGTGGCCCTGACACAGTTTTCGTTTCACACAAACACAATTCAGGAGTGGCAAGTCAGCCCTACCCACAGGAAGGTAAGATTCATGAGCAGCACGGCAGTGTGTTAGGAGGACTTGTGGAGAAAGTTGCAATTATAAAAGCTATAATATTTAGATATTGCTAAATTATTTAATAGTATAACTACACATAGGATATGTAGGTTTGTTGAGATTGAGTTGACATTTAGATAAGAATGGAAAATAAATGCATGATAATTTTAAAATCAAAATAATCAATTCAAAGTTATGGCTCTGTCAAAAACATGGCAAGAGTGAAAATGTGGAATAATCTACTTTCTGAAATGAAAAAAACCCCTAACCAGTGTGAAGGTTATCAAAGACTTGTATTTGAAAAAAAAATCAAGGATAATTAGAAGAAGTGTGAATGACTTGAATGATCATCAATTTAGAAATATAAATAAGAGACTTGAAAATACACAGAAGGGTTAAAAGGTAAAATGGCTGAAGCAATATCAACCTGAATTATTTAAAATAACTAAAAATAAGCACATTACATGCATAGACAAGGCATACATACATACACATACAATGAAGACATGACGGACAAAAATACACATGTATGTATGTATATAACAACTTAAAGTATAAAATAAATATTGAGCTTGGTGTAAGAGAGTGTTATTTGTTTGAATACAGGTGAAAACTGTAGATTACTGTTTAAAATTGTTAGACATAGTTGTATATTGTTTGATTGCAGTTTAAAATATTGGACTAAAATGAAAACGTTTGCTTGTAGTTAAAAAAAATGTTGTGTAAGATTGTTGACGACTAACTGTTGTTGAAAGTGTTTGAATTGTAATTCTAAGATGTCTGATTCAGGCTTAAAAACTGAAACTAGTGTTGAGGACAAGATGTAATTAAAAACAAATAAATATAATTAAACAAAAGTTTTTTTCCCCATTTGAAGCTTGTGCAGAATTACGTACGGAAAGTTCTGGAAGGAGGGTGTCATCCAGGCAATGCCAGAAAAATGCTTTTGACTCGACTGCCACCTTCGAGCCATGTTTCTCAACCATTCCTGTGGAAGAACATGCCATATCCTGATGACCTCTTCACTTATGCCCCTCCTTTTGGTTTCAGACAATTGAAAGAGAAGTTGCATGGTTTGCTTCAAGAGGTCAGTAAACAATTACAGCATGAAGAATGTGTAACTTTTAATGTCTTTTTAAAGTGCTCTAGTAGTTGTACATCTAAGATTTTTCTACAACAAGTTCTTTAGAGATGTTATCTGCCAATCGTAGCGAGGTGTGGATCCCTGTGCGGTTATAGTGCCATCTTGGTTAGGTTTAAAATATGAGTAATGTCAGAGTAAAATATATTATATATATATATATATATATATATATATATATATATATATATATATATATATATATAAATAAGCATACATCGTTTTTAAGGGCCTTGTCAGGTGTTAAGTTCAACGTGTATTTTAATAAGAATTTCTGTTTGCATTTTAATTGGATTCTTGATATAGTTTTTCTTTCCTTTAAATTATTTTTCAAAAAAACATGATCTACATTTCATTGTAAAATGTATGTTTTGAAATTCATGATTCCTGAGCTTTAACTGATGGATATTATTGAATTATTATTATCTTACAATGAGCCTTTTTTTTCTTAAATATAGAAAAATGTATTGGGAAAAACATTAAAAAATCTTCTAGATTCAGTGAAAATTACAACTGTGGATCTTTACAGCTTCCAGAACTGGACTCTGAGAAGCCAGAGAAGTCCAAAAAGTGTCAGCGCTGTATTGTCATCGGGAATGGTGGCATTCTGAAAGACCTTGAACTGGGAGCCCATATTGATCGTTTTGACACCATTATAAGGTCTGTTTAAAAAACAATTTGGTTCATTTGGTTCCCAACCCACTAACTTTTTCCTTTTCTTTTTGTTCAGACTCAATAGTGGTCCACTGGGGAAGTACAGTGTTGATGTGGGGAATCGGACCACTATCAGGATGAGCTACCCAGAGGGCACGCCACACAAGTGGATGGACACGGATGCACAAACCATGTTTGTCGCTGTCGTGTACAAAGGCGTGGACATTGGCTGGACTAAAGCTATGGTCAAACATCAACCTGTGGTGAGTTGTGGCATTAAGTGACCGTTGAAAAGACATTTTATTGGTCTTGCAAAGACTGATTCCACAAACTAGTCTTGACAGGGGGTTAAGTCTTCTCCAGCATTCTCCTAAACTTTGACTACATCTATTGTTATATGTATACTACATTTTTCTGTATCATTGTTGGAGGTTTTTTTGGCTTTTTTGTGACAAACATCTGCAGCATTTTTTTTATTTATTTGCAGTCTTTGATGGACTGGCTCTTCTTCTGGAAAAAGGTGCCAGATCATATCCAACTGGATGCCTCAAGATTCCGCCTTCTTAACCCGCTGGTTATCAGAGAGGCTGCTTTGGGTCTGCTGAAGTACCCTCCTCCTTCCCCTCGCATATGGGGTTGGGACCAGGTATCTGTTTTTCCAGTTTTTAACAGCCACAACCTGCTTAGTGCATTTTTTTTCTTTTTCGAATAAATGAAATCTCAAAGTTTCAATTGAAGTCAACACAGATCATTACAGATATGGATCACCAATAGTTAAATGACGTTGGCAAGTTCAGATAGGATAAAAGAGGCCACCAGGAAGTCTGATGTGTGCGCACATGAAGCAGCGGAACTGATGGATAAGAATAGCTGTTCCTTCTTGTTTTAGTTGGGATTGACGGGTGCTGGAGCCAATGAAAACCTTGTGCACCATTTACAAAATCCCGACTTTACTTCACTGTGTTGTAAAAAAACGGATCTAAATGTGTTGCGGGTTGTTTAGTATTGCATAACCATCCTTTATGAGGATTACAAAACTAGTTTTGAAGAAGTAACGAGTAAGACATTTTCTAGCTGTACAGCTGCAAATCTTTTTGTTAGGATTAACACATAACCATGCCCCCAATAAATGATCCATAAAGCAGGGTGGGAAAAAAAAATCTCTTTATCTGAACCACCTAGTTAGGTTTTCCATGCAATAATTAACTACTTCTTTTTCTTTGGGCACAGCGAATTAACCTCCTCCATCTAAGCCTGTGGATTCTGTATCCCTCTCTCTCACACCAAACCAACTTCATGTCCTCTTTCACTCCATCAATAAACCTTCTCTTTGGTCTTCCTCTAGACCACCTGCCTGGCAGTTCCAACCCCAGCATCCTTCTACCAATATACTCTCTCTCCCTCCTTTGTACATGACCAAACCATATCATTCTGACCTTATCTCAAAACATCTAACATGTTCCTCTGATTGACTCATTCCTGATCCTATCCATCTTCTTCACTCCCAACATCTTCATCTCTGCTTCCTGCCTCTTCCTATCAATCTTTCCATGCAATAATTAACAAAAAAATTGTATTAACCTAGTAACTTAATATTGTTAGATTTATGCAAACACATGTCTTACCCATGTCTATTTCTGTCTCTCAATTCAGAACGTGCCGACCATAGGGGTCAGTGCTATGAACTTAGCCAGCCTTCTCTGTGATGAAGTCAGCATCGCAGGTTTCGGCTACAACCTGTCGCAACAGGGGGCGCCCTTGCACTATTACGATCACCTTCCAATGACTGCCATGCTGCAGGAGAAAATGCACAATGTAGACCGAGAAACGGAACTGCTCAAAAGTCTGGTCAGTGACGGGACCATCACAGACCTGACTGGAGGGATCCACTGCTCTTTCTGTACCAGATGATCCTCCGATGATCCTGGGAGCTGAGAGAGCACACACTGTTATACACTCATTGATGTGACGAATGAACTAAACTATGTCTACACTGTCCTATAATTAACTTTTTAGATGTATTGTTATAGTTATTCAAACAAGCAGACAGAAGATGAACCTCTTTAAAATCACTGTGCTACAGATGTGTGCAAACTAACTATTTCTCTATTTATTGATATTTTACCTGTTCATTAATCTGTTAATATATTTTTAATACATATTTATATGAATTATAGAATGTATATATGTGTTATGTTTACAACAAAATGTCACTGGTATTTATTTATTTTTAATTGTTGTAAAAGGTTGTTTGGTAGGTTAATGAATGACACAACTTGAGATTTAACTTTTTTATTACTTGTCTAATTGTAATATGTTTTTTTCCATGACTCTATCTTTGAATCAATTTTTATATTTACTATCTCTTACTAGTTTAGTAGTTAATGAAAAGTAATTATGTTTTATGATTTGTGTGTCACTTGATTTCATTTCTATTCCATTTCTTTAACTTGTATAATAAATCCTCAAAGTTTTTAAAAAAAACTATAAAATGTGATTCACACAATGATTCTGACACATGTTCTTCAATTGTTTCATTACTTTTACAATTTTTTTTTAATATTTCAAATTTTTGAAAATGAAAATTCAACATGCCAGAGAAGGAGATCATTCATCTTTCATATGTTGGGATCAGGACTGTGTTTGTGAAATAGCATGAGGTATTAAACCGGTTTTACTTCTGGAGAAAACATCACAGTTTCATGTGTTTAGTCTTAAGATGATTGGAAGCTCACATGAAGAATTTATCTTCTCTAATAAATCATTGTTTTATTGACTGTCAAGACATTTTTATTCGTGCAGGCTTTTCCTTGATTTTATGAGAATCATGTGTTTTTCTCAGTGCTATCTTGATCTTTTAAGTTTATATTTTATTGAGTTTTGTTTTGATTGTTTAAGAGCTTTGTGACCCTGGTCTGGAAAAGTGCTCCACAAATATAATTTACTTACTTACTTTATAATGCAGTGTGTGACTTCTGCTGTTGGACTAAATATTAAACTACTTGAGTGTGACTTTATCCTGGAGAAAGGATGCTACATTTGTTTCCGCTGATTTGGATTAAGCAACTTCTTTGTCATTGATATTTAGCACATGAGCAGCAGAATGTATTTTCTACCTATGCAATAACATTTTTTCACTTTGTATTTAGTTCAAATCACAATAGACTCTGTTTTTTGTTTTTAAATTCACAATGGGTCTAACATTGGGCTCAGTAACTAAAGGGAAGTAATATTCCACGTCACGAAGAGATGGGCGGCGAATGACAAATAACCTTTTGTGCAATTCGCTTCCATGTGACCAAGATGGAACTAATTCTGTTTTCTCCTGGTAAGTCACATACGACATCCTTGTGACTCAAATATAAATGGTCAAGTGCCCTTTAAGAACAGTAGACACTCAGACATTCACTCTCGACTGATACAAGGACGAAAATGAGCAGTTTAGGTTAATAATACGGATTTAAAATAAAAACAAAATATCACGCTTATATAAGCTCGCTTAAAAAAAAAGAAGTTTTTTTCCCCTTTTTTTGGTGAAGTTTGACAAGTGCTTTTACTTTGAAGGTTTCCCAGCGGAAGTGGTAGTTTCCTTGAGCTACGCGTGGTCAGAAAGGAGTGACCAGGGCGACAGCTAACAGGTGGGTCGCACGTTAAACCTTTCAATTCTGCATTTGTCCGCGTGAACACAATCGCGTTGCGTTTGAATCGTTTAATTGAACACTTTCTGCAACTTTTGACTGCTGCGATTTGGCGGGACGTTGAGACAAAAGGTTTTACTGGGACACGAACTTCCGAACATCAAGTTTTGTTGATGTGAAAATAGTCTTCAAGGCGTCACTTTTGTTTACATTATACACGTCTCGCCCTTTCCATTGCAAAATAGAGGTCATTTCTAGAGAAGTTGTAGGTTAGTTTTTTCCACAGGAAATGTATTTTTGCGGTCTGCATCATTATATGAGGGTTTTTAGTTTCAGGTAGCTTGACGTTGCTCAGCTGACATGTGTGCTGTCACGATCTAGCGTCTTCTATAAGAAGGGGAAGTTTGCTTCTTATGTCCACTTAAGTTCATCTTATTAAGATCAAGATGAATTATCTCCACTGAAATCTGTTTAGAGTGACGTCACATGTGGCATTTTGGACTTACAGTACGTCCAGTAGCGTCAAGCAAACGACTAGAAACAGGTTTGAAGGTGAAAGGTCTCTTTGTGTGATAGGCTTACACATGAGCTGGTCCTCGGGTATTGGTTCCACTGGGACTCTCTTCATGCCCATGTGCTCTACAGTGTTGCTGAGTACATTGTAGGTCAAGGACAACACTCACTCACTAGCAAGATGCACAATCCATTATTGTTGACTATACACAATAATGTGTACAATTAAGTAAGTAAGAATATGAAAAGTGAGACTATGGAAGACAAACCATTTCATTTTTTTTATTAATTATTTAGATATCCATTAATTTATTGATGTTAATTGTCTTTGTACATTTCTATGGCAAACACTGTACAAGCTTTTATTCGGGTGATTATCACAATGGTTTAAGACTAGATCAGTCTGTATCTGTAAAGGGCACTTGAGTCAGTTTGGTTACCCTCTCATGGGTGCTACAGGGGTCCTACAGAGCTCTTCCTGAGCTCAAAATGACCGCCATGAACTGCTCAGTTTCTAAATTGAGCCAGTCAGTTTGCAGCCTTATTCGTCCACTAAGGACATAGATTTCGAAAACTACTCCCATGTTATCTGTTCATTCTTAAGATGCTTCCTCATCGTTGTTTTCGGAATCTGTTGCGATGACCTGAAAAATGATGCACGCACCCATAAAGTCCAAACAAGCATGTTAAAGGGACAATGCAATATTTACAACTAAATTACATGGCCTTGGATTTGTCTTTCTTTTTTTTGTTGCTATTTTGTATAAAAAATCCCCGGGTAACTCCAGCTACTTCAACTACTCCTCTATTAAGAAACACATCAGATGTATTTAATAAACATTGTAGCAAAATGATGACCTACAAATAATAATTTTGGTAAAAGAAAGGGCTAAAAATTTAATGGGAAGGTAATAAATATAATTTAATGAACAAGTACATAGAATTTGGAACGACAGATGGTACATTTGTCTTGTACAAATATTGCAAAGATACTGGGTGTCTAAAAAAAAATACTAAAGTTTCAATAGTATTTATTTTTATTTTTATTATTTAATGAAGGTTACTCCCTAGAGCAGATAATCAATTCATTTGTTTTGCTACCAGAGATAATTGTGACTCCGGGCATATCATAAGACGGCTAACCTCAGAACCGGTAACGTGCATAGTTTGGATTCTTTGGTGGGCCAGGCTGAACATGTTGAAACCTGCACCCCGACTTTTTGTGAATATGAAGTTGTTGCGTCTGACCACGTGATTAACTGACTGTTGAACTTAATCATATTTGAGATATTTGAGGTAATGTAGAAGGAACTTTTATCCCTCTTTTTGGGGGAAAGTAGTGGGCAAACCAGATGGCAAAAAAAGTTTTTTTCAGGTAGAAAAGTCGAGACCATTAGGAGGGCATCTCTGTTCTAGTTCTTCAGACGGTACTAAATAACCAGGAAAATAAATATTTGCTGAAAGTACTTGCAGGCAAATTGTTGTTAATAACACCATTATGGTTCTTAATCTGACCATTGCTAAAATCTGAAAGTATTTGTATTAAAAAAAAAAAAAAACCTGTCAAGACTCAATTATAGAGTGAAGCTTTATTTCACAAGAGTGTCCTGGTCCAGACACACAGACAGTTTCAACATGGACATACGCAACAATGTTAAATATACACATTGATCAATATTGCTTGTAATGTGAGCCAAAAAGTCATTTTATTCCTATTGAATATTTGGTTTAGAAAATGTTACCTATTATGGCAGCTCATTTATCTGCATTTGTAGGATACATGTGTCAGCTATAGTAATATCTTGCCATTGGTGTAGTTTCTGCATAATAATAATAATAATGATGACAACAGAAGAATGAACATTTGTGGTGGAAGCCAAAGGCTGAAATTCATTTTTTCGTTATAGGGGAAGTTGCACACATTTTTTTCAAGTGGTCACAAGACAGTTTGTGGTAGTGGCATGAGACAATTTGTTGTTAACTTGAAATAGTTTTGTCGTTGTACAGCGGTTAGTGTAGACATAGTAGTAATGGCAGCTACAGTTGAAAAAAGACAGCTGCTGCTTCTGTAAGTAGTGTGGCTTTTTTTGGCCATCAGCTTTTATCTGACGGACTCTAATCATCTCAGCAGACCACACGTTCACTGGTCACTGGGGCAAAGGTGAGGTGAAACTGCTTGAACCTGCATGTGATTGGTGAGGTTTGCTCTCTGGAGCTAATCTTTCTGGTGAAATATGTCAATATAAACTCATCACAAAATGAAATCCTATTTGTTTTTGCGAAGATTAGGTTACCAGGTATCTAAGTCATGGTCTTAAACTGGTCAGATTGTCTTCTCCCAGCCAATTAGAACGCACTTTGGATCCACTCTGGCTTCTGATTGGTAGGCAGGCCTGAGTTACACATCACCATTTTCAGGAAATATGTTGAGCAATGAGTATATGAGAGACCGGCTCTGATGATCTCAGTGTGCTTGTGTGCCTGCTGCAGTCTCTCCAGACTCTGAGGAACCCTCTGTTAAACAGGTGAGCAGTTCTGTAGAATCTAGTCTGCAGCTCAACTCTAGGATATGCGGTGCTGTGGAATAGAGCAAAGAAAACTCTTTTTGTTGGTTATGTTTGTACAGAGTCTTAGAAAACAAGGGTGAGTCTGAAACAAGATGTGTTGTATTGTAGACTTTCCTCAGGCTGGTGAAGACACTATGCACTTTAAATAAAGTAAGCCACAGTAACGTCAAGTTTGAAAGTTACACATTATTTCTAACTTTTTCAGTGCTGAAACTCTATTTATTTTTATATGCTATGGTTATAGAGACAATTTATTTTCTCAAGGAATTAGGAAAAAATAAACATCATGCAATACAAAATAGGATATTTAAAATGAAGTTATAATTAAAATAACTTAATTATGGACTCCTACAACTACAACATTTAAGTAATAATACAATTTATTTAAATTGAATGTCAGAGTTCATAAAAATGTAAAATGACAAAAAACAGGAAAACATACAGAGGAGCAGCAAGTTTTGTATAAAACCCAAGACGGTAGTTTGGTTAAACTAAGCAACTCTGGGTGATCAATGATCTATGTGATGTTAAACATTGAGTGGGGGTCACGTTGACCTTTAAAGTTGTTGAGTCACAGTGTTTGATGGAATTGAATAGGATTTTGACAGCCTGCCTATCTTGCAAAGAGTGCAGTTTGATGATTGAATCTCCAGGAGTCTTTCATTTACACTGCAATTTGCATTTCACTCCTCTGTTTGCACGCAACAGTCACGGCACAATAGGTACGGAACGACCAACTTGTCAAACCTGTTTGAATACGTTCGCTTAAGATGTCCGATCTCATTATATAGTTACAGAAGGCACAATTGTTATGTTATTATGCGTTTTCTTTTGGTTGGTTTCTTTTATTCCAAAGCACCTGTGTGTTTGTAGTGGTACCGGCTTTAGACGGGTATGTTGACATTACAAACTTGATACTGGTTTAAGATTATATTGAGTATTTAAAAGATATCTGTCACACAACCTAATATTGAATCAATTATTTCTACGATGTGTATATTTATGGCTTGTCTTTTGGATCTAGTTTTTTTTTTCCAGGGCATCCTAGGCCTGAGTAGCTCCACACACACCCCGGACTTGCTTTGACACACAAGCGGAAACAAACAAAAAGAACCATGTGGGGCCAAGACTTCCTGCAAAAGCTAAGATTGCAAGACCTCGATGACATGGGTCAGTACATCAAAGCCCTCTCCACTCCAGCGTTGATCAGCGTGGGGATGGTGGCTGCTGCAACAACCTACTACATGGCCACACGACCCACAGCAATACCTCCTATGTGTGACCCCAACATGCAGTCAATCGAGCTGCCGGTACGTAACAAGTGCGAGGAGAAACTCCCGATTCCAGATCCTGATACAAAAGAATTCCTTACTTGTGTGCATCATAAAGTTTGTATTCTATGATTATATTATAACCCTAAAAAAAACAATGTTTTAAAACGTTTTTAATTCCACATGCTTGTATGTGATGCCTTTCTAAAAAGGCTTCCATCTGTCAGCCAAGACATGCTCTCTGTGTAATGGTGTGTAATTCTTATTCATGTAAATAAAGACAGTGGTTTTTCACCAAAACTTTAGAGATGTGACTTAACAGGCATCTGAAATACAGGTTATGATAGATATAGGTTGTTTTTTTTCTATACGACTTTAAAGCACAAAAATCATATAACTGATGCTTGTTCCCACAGTGGCACTGGTTCTGACATACATGGTCGTAACCTGGTGGAAAGTTGTTTCTTTCGTTCAAATCATGTTGCTCTGTATATTAAGACATTATTCTGATTTTTTTTTTTACTTTTGACCTCCATTACGAACATGAAACTATCAAATTCTAACCACCTGGATTATTAACCGTGTGCTCCATTAAACAATGTCACTTACCTTTTTTTTACCCTTTACTCTACTCAGGGAGGGCAGTTTGCACGAAAGTCAGTTTTGCAGAAAGGAGAAAAGCCACTGACACATGTGTATGATGACGCCAAAACGATGTATGAATTTTTCCTCAGAGGAATGCGACTGTCCGGTAAGTCCAAATTAAGCTATTGTTTTTCAATATGTCCACCATTGAACAGCTCAAATGTACAAAATGTTAATTGAAAAATATTTTGTTCTGCTTGTTTTACCAGAAAACGGCCCCTTTCTGGGATCCAGAAAACCCAAACAGCCCTATGAATGGATAACCTATGGAGAGGTGAGCGACCAACATCTGTAGAATAAGCCTCAAAAACATTTCTGCTCCTATAAAGTTGAAGTTTACCATGGGTTTATTTTATATGGCTAATGACAATAAGATGTATCATCCAAAATAAGAACATGCATGAACAATACTAAGACATCACATTTTTAATGTATTTTCCTAAATGTGGGTAAGTTGGAACCACATACTTCACGCACACAAGGACACACTCGGACAATGCCGGCGTGTTTTTGTGTGCTGTAAACACTGTGGACTGGGGGAGGTGTGTAATGATATCTTGTGACACTATCAATTAGGATTCCTCAATGCAGTATCTTCTGACACTGCGCTCACCCGATTTAAAGTGCTTCTTCTGTTCCTCAGGTTTTTGAAAGAATACAGAATATTGGTTCGGCTTTTCTTCACAAAGGACACTCCAAAACCTTTGATCCATACATTGGCATCTTTTCTCAGAACAGAGCAGAGGTACACATGATCAGCATTAGATGGCCTAAAGTTAAACCTGATAATTTCAAGAATAGGTGTTTAATGTACTTTAATATATTTCAGTGGACCATGACGGAGCTGGCTTGCTACACATACTCTCTAGTAGCGGTCCCACTGTACGACACACTGGGGATTGAAGCCATCCACTACATCCTTGACCAAGGTGAAGAGACGCGTCCAAAAAAGAAATGCAAACATTAAAGTGTTGGTGTACAGTGTAACTGTTTGCTTTAGACTCTTTTTAATGTCATTTCTTATTCCTTTAGCCTCCATCTCGACAGTAATATGTGATGTGGAGGAAAAGGTCCATCTTATCCTGGATGGTGCAAATGGCAAACAGCTCAGTGTGAAAACCATCATCCTCATGGGAAGCCCCAGCACTGAGCTGGTGGACAAATGTCAGAAGGCTAAAGTTGACATTTTCGGCCTGCAGGCATTCGAGGTCAGTTGTCACTCCTGTTAAAATGTTTCTTCTTGTACATAAGTCAGACATCTGAAACAGTTATGCTAGCATAGCATGCTGTGGCTTCTATTCTGCAAATTCAATTTGAGGACTATTTTCTGTTGATAAAGTGTCCGTTTGCATTGAATCACAATATGAATTAATTCTTTATTTCAAAACTCTACAATTCTGTTGCTGTTTCTAACTTTCATTGCTCCTGCCTTTGATAATGACCTTCTGTGTGTGTTCTATTTCTGTGCAGGAGATCGGCAAAGCCCATCATCAGCCACCGTCTGTAAGTAACTACGAGCTCTTGAATATGATCACGTATAGAAATAAAACATTAAATTGCCTATAAATACTCTCCAGCCGCCACTACCTGAAGACGTGGCAGTCATCTGCTTCACCAGTGGAACAACAGGTTAGGTCCAGAATCTCCTTTTTTCAGGATTTTGTATTGAGAATTGTGTTCATTATATGTATGTTTGTTTACAGGCAACCCAAAGGGAGCAATACTCACACATGGCAATATTGTATCCAACTGCTCTGCCTTTATTAAAGCTACAGAGGTCAGTTGTGATATATCTTTATGAGTATCTTTATTTGTAAAGCGCCTTTCTAGATCCAGAGGGATCAATAAAGTTTTATCTATCTATCTTGTCTATCTAGACCAGGGTCACAAAGCGCTTTAAGGATCAAAAAGAATAAACAGCTAAAATACAAGCTTTAAAAGGCCAATACACATTATTTTCCGTGTCTGGCAAGAATACTTGATGTACTCTATTTATCTATGTTAATTTATGCATTCAAATATATTTGAATAAATGACTGTTTCAGTTATTTTGATATGCTGCTTTAACTCCCTCAAAATCCACATCTTTAGTGGATACATTCCTAAGAAATCTCTGTCCGTTTGAACTGAACTGTGGTCCTGTTATATGATTGATTGTGACTTATAATGTTTATGATTTTACTCTTTATAATAAAAATTACATGCATATCTGAGTTCAGGATGCTTGTCCTCACCAAAGGTACACTTTATAATGTTGTGGTGTAAACACATTATCGATTAGATAGTGTGTTTACACAACAACATTATAAAGTGTACATATTGTAATTTAAATACAATTTATCTGCAAATCACTGGCTAATTTACATCTTCAAGTTTAAAGGGGGGCCACATTAATGCAGTAAACGGGAAAAACTTTTCCAAATAAATGATCAAATATTGTTTTCCTCCCAATTTCAGTGTTGAGAGTAAGATTCTTTTAACTGAACGAAATGGACAATACTGAAGTTTTCCCAGCTGTGACAATGTTATTTTCTCTTTTTTTTTGCCACTGGCACACATGTTTGAGAGGGTGTTGGCGGAATTTTAACAATGTTTCTTCTCTTTTGGGTGACTGTTCCTGTTACTGCATATAGACTCACTGTCCGATTGGTCCGAGTGATGTCCATATTTCCTTCCTTCCCTTGGCTCATATGTTTGAACGTGTAGTGCAGGTATGTGTCGTCTACATCAACATCCTGTCATTGTTCCTGTTGTCCCTCATCCTCGAGTCAGGTGATATTTACAACCTTTTCCTTCTGCTTGCTGCTGTCAGGGTTTGATGTCAGTCGAGGGTGGCCAGATCGGCTTTTTCCAAGGAGACATCCGACTGCTCATGGATGACCTGGCCACGCTTAAACCCACCGTCTTCCCACTTGTACCACGACTTCTAAACAGGATGTATGACAAGGTAATTGATCGTTTTTACTGGTGTGTTCGTTAATTTACCGATTACAATCCTCGTCTTGTTAGATGCTATATGACTTAACGTTCTATTAACTAGTGGATGCAAAATGGATTGGTCGATTTCACAAAGAGACTTATAGGAAATGCTGAATTTAATTCCCTTGGATACATAAAATAAGTTTGAACTCCAAAGCAAGTTCTCCACTCTAAGCACATAGATGACAATAGAACATTTTCAATGCAGTTTTTTTAAATTATTTTCCTGTGCTAGGTAGACTGATGTATCTAATCTAAGGCACGGGTGCCAAATACGTCGATTGCGATCTACCGGTCGATCGCGAAGCATATATATATGTATATATGTATATATAATACATTTATGATACAAGAAAATAGTGAAGAGAGCTCAGATTGGCTGCTGTTCATGTCAATCAAATTGTTATCGCGCCAATTGGTTGACGATTTGATTGACATGCACAGCAGCCAATCTTCCAGTGTACGCATGGCAAAGTTAATATGAATGAAGAATGAAAAGAGCCAAAAGTGCGGACTTTCCGAGAGGCATTTCCCTCAATTCATTTTTTATAACGTACAAAATCAATACGCGTTTGATCGCTTCAAGTCTTCTCTACGAGAGTCACAGAAACAGCACGTCAGTTCCATTAAAGTAAAGCTGCAGCTTCAAATGAAAGCGCAACAAAAAGCTGGTTTTCCTTATGTGATCACGTGAACGGAGATACATCCTTATCATCACACTTATATTAATACAAAATCACATAATAACTATTTGGAAAACACTTGTATCCTATGAATATTATAAGAATACATGAGCAGACGTGCCACAAATTCTGATGACGCTAAAAGACGATCAGACAAAGCGCTCAGTAGTTATGATGATTGATAAACAGTTTTATTCTCGTTAAACTTCATCTGGATTTGAGTCCACATCATTGCAAATAAGCCACTGATAGCCTCTGTAAGTACAACATTCTTTTTAATACATGTCAATGTAAAATATAAATTTTTACACCAGAGCACATCTGAACTCATTTTCAACAGTGTGATTCATGTCAGAAATGTTTAAATTAAAACAAACTTTTAGTCAAGTTTGAATTCATGTTACTATGTTTTTTCATGTTCACGGAAAGGTGAATCTCGGATCTTGTGGTTAAATATGATTGACACATGGACATTTTTGGAAGTTACTCTGAGAAGAAAAGTATCCAAATATGAGGAAATATGCTCCTTACTGACTGCACTATTTGACTCTACTTATTTATGTAAATAAGCATATTTAAGAAGATGATTCCAGATCTAGACATCCTCCCATCATGACTGATTACCAGTCCATTCAATCCATTCAGTGCAAGTCATATGAGTAAAGTATTACATACTTACAGTATATTGACCAAATTTGATGAAGGTAGATCTTATGGAATTGATAATTTCAAAAGTAGCTCGGAACCAAAAGGTGTGGGCACCCCTGCTCTAAAGCAATGTTTCTCAAATATTGGTTTACTTTTTAGTTTTAAAAACGTTAAGGCCCACCTCTGACTACATAAATAAAGAACCCAAGAACCTTTTTATTGCCTTCTAAGTAGCACTATACTTTCTCCAAACTCTTCTTCCTTTCTTTTTGATTTACTATCTCACTTTCTTTTATCTCCACTTTTAATTCTCCCCATCATTTTTAGCCAGTTATATGTATTAATACTCTATGCACTGTGATCCTGCTTCAAAGGTCCAGAGATAACAACAGGGTTCTTCTCTAAAACCTTTAAGATATTGAACAATATTTGAACATTCTAGGTTAAATCTTGTAACGTAAGTACACATCATCACAATAATCTGTCTATTTTGTAAATTATTTAGCAGTCCACTTGCAAAACCTCTTAAAGGCTGCACTCTGGAAGGATATCACTGATTTAAAAAAAAAATTGATAAAAGGTTTAAGCTTTGAGCACCATTTATTAAGATTTGAGGCTGACTTTCTAATAAAACATCCTCAATATTTTTAAACCTGTTTGCAATGTATTTAAACAATACATCAAGATTAACAAGTCAATAATTGTTTCAGGTCTTTGGCCAGGCCAACACTCCCATGAAGCGCTGGATCCTGGGTTTTGCTTACAGACGGAAGGAAGTAGAGATGCAGAGGGGCATTATGAGAACCAATAGCATCTGGGATCATCTCATTTTCAAGAAAGTCCAGGTGAGTTATAAACTCCTCCTTATTACAATGCAGAGCCAATGGTTTGCTTGGGTTAAACAGAATACTGTCCCAAACACACATGACTCGGAGGGTTATTGAAATGCTTTTAAACTCAATCCTCCATCACCATAAAGTGGCACCATCTGCACCTCACTGCCATATTCACTGCTATCAGCAAAGGAACATTTCTTAAACACATTCAGAACTGTAAGCATTGAATCTGAATGTAAGTAATTAATTTTTATTTTTAAAGCCCCAGACCAGGGTCACAAAGCGCTTAAACAATCAAAACAATATTCAATAAAGTATATATTATAAAAATCAAGATAAAAACTGATAAAACAACAAGAGTTCCAGAAAATCAAGGAAAAGCCTGAACAAATAGAAACGTCTTAAGATGTTTCTTAAAAGAGTCAGTAGACTCTATCAAGCGCAAAGAGAGAGGAAGATTGTTCCAAAGCTGTGAAGCATGAAGGCCTGTCACTGACTTAATTGTACATGATTTATAGTGGGGCATCTGTTGTCCCCCCAGCCTGCATCTGAAGAAATCCTAATTATCATTGACACGCTTTGGAAGCTTAAGCATTTTATTTAAATAACATTGTTCATCTTGGAGTGCACCTTTCTCAACAAAAATTCAAATAATATAAATGACATGGCGTAAATGGATTCCCAAGATGTGTTAGGATCCAGTGAAGTGTACAGCTAGAGGAAAGTCTTTTGACAAATTTGAGTGAAGTATCAGTGATGTGTCACTTCCTCATCAGGCCAGTGTTGGTGGCCGTGTACGCCTGATGCTAACAGGAGCCGCTCCGATCTCACCAACTGTCCTGTCGTTCCTCAGAGCTGCGTTCGGCTGCCAGGTAACATGTTAACATGATAATGTTTGCAGCGTTTGCATTCATTCACTGTCTGTTACTGTATCATCAGTACTGATACCATAAAATATCTTCACAGTTCTATGAAGGCTATGGGCAAACGGAGTGCTCGGCTGCATGCACCATGAGCATGCCAGGCGACTGGAGTGCAGGTACGTATCCTTGTGTTGAAAGTGTCGAATTGAGTCCATATGAAAAAGATCAGTGACTCATTACCTTTAAGTGTGCCAAGAATGTCGATTTTAATGAAATTAATTGTTTTTAGCTGTGATGTTAAAATCTTCAGAGATAATACTAGTAATTGTTTTTTACTGTTGAAAGAATATAAGTAATCTTATTTAAGTGAGCTTATATTTGCTGTTATCAAGTAATACTAATACAAAAAGTACAACATTTGTATCAGCTCTATTGCATTCGCAAGTGAAGTGACATGAAGGGATGAAATTGTTCGTGACTAAATCTCCTGGTTGCAGGTCACGTTGGACCTCCTCTTCCCTGCAACTATGTTAAACTAGTGGATGTAGAGGATATGAACTACCATGCAGTAAATGGCGAGGGAGAGGTGAAGCACATCATTCGCTGTCATTCTCTGGTCCTGAAGCTCCAGTCCAACATTCCACATTTGTGTTTTGCATCCAGGTGTGTGTGAGAGGCCCCAATGTATTCAAGGGTTACCTGAAAGACCCGGAGAGGACTGCAGAGGCTATTGACTCGGATGGATGGCTTCATACTGGAGACATTGGGAAGTGGCTTCCGGTATGTTTGCTTATATCTACTGGAACGTTTATAATCTCCATCAAACATATTTATTCTATTATATGCGTAAGTCTGTGCAGTCAAAGATATTGAGAGTTCAATGTTTGTTTTTACATGACATAGTTAATAATAGGTCGTACTTGATGGTTCTTGGTTTGTGAATGTCTGGTCAGAGCACAGTGATGTGTTCGCAGCAAACCCATATCGTATGTTTTTGCAGAACGGAACACTGAAGCTTGTGGACAGGAAGAAGCATATCTTTAAACTGGCACAGGGCGAGTACATCGCCCCAGAGAAGATCGAGAACATCTATTTAAGGAGTGAATCGGTGGCCCAGATCTTTGTACATGGAGACAGTCTAGAGGTATACCTTTCTTCTTACGGATCAATACACTTGAATCCAAAATCTCACTAGTCTCCTTTTCTCGTATCAATTATCTACAGGCTTGTCTAGTAGCTGTGGTGGTACCTGACCAAGAATTCCTGTCCAATTGGACCAAGAAGACGTTGGGCCTGGAAGGCACTTTCAATGATCTGTGTGCCAACCAGGTATAACAATATTCCTACAAAATTAATTTCGGCTCTGCAATAGCTTACTCATGGTATTTGATAAGAGTGAATTTTCAAAGGTATTCATAAGAATGTCAGAGTAGATGCAAAAAAATTGTAGCGTAATACCTGACCTATGACATACTATTCTCTACTTATGTACAATAAATTAAGGAAGCATTGAGAACTATGAAAAACTTGCATGGCCTGGTTACATGTCTCAAATGCCTTAAATTTGAATATTGAAGTAAATATAGGCTTATAATGTCCAAAAGTCATTAAAATCCATTTTTATTTAAGACAAGTGGATAAACTCTAAATGTTTGGATTTTTGAAGACAATACAAAACGAAACGTTCTGTTTATGAGCATCTGGGTCAGAATCCATCAAGCAAAACTAGCTTTACGAGCTGGAGTTATGAGCTCAGGAGAAAACTGTTGGGGCTGTTTTAATAAAATCTCTTCGCTTCTATGCAATGCATGGTCCAGATTCCACTGGTTCATTTCATAACAATCACAGCCAGACCTTTACATTAGACTTTTATTGTTTAATGACATGTAGTGCCATAACAAATTGTAAACTTGCATTTGACACAAAATAAAATTCCTAATTAAAAAAAGTGCAACAAGAGAAAAAATACTCCTGGCTGAAGCAGATTATTGAGGAGGTGTCATTTATCTACACATAAATCAAACTAAAGGCCAATGGGGCACATTCGGGAAGCTATGTCATTTTATCCCCAGGATGTCCCACCCAAATCAAATGTATGTACATGTAGATATTTTAACCCTTGACTTTTGTTCCGGTAATTCTGATGCTAAGTTTTGGTTTGGATGGTTACAAGCTTGATTTGACAGGCTTTATTTAACTAAGTCCATTTGACTGTTCAGGAAGTTAAGTCTGCCATCCTTAAGGACTTCGTAGAACTCGGAAAGGCAGCAGGTCTCAAATCGTTTGAGCAGGTAAAATATTGATTTTTTTCAAAATGGTTTGGAGGAAAGTTTCTGTGTTTGCCGTTTCCAATCTCGTGCTCATTTTGTCTCCTCCAGGTGAAGGCCATCCATATACACAATGAACAGTTCTCAGTCAGCAACGGGCTGCTCACTCCCACATTGAAGGCAAAGAGGAATGAAATGCGATTGTACTTTAACCGACAAATTCAAGAGTTGTATGCTGGAATAAACAAGTAGACTGAGAAAGGGTAAACAAAGAACTTTAAGCCAAAACAAATAACAACAATATTACATACTTTGCCTGGAAAATGTATCATGGTGTATGTTACAATTTCCACTGCTGTGTTTTGGTTTTAAAGTGGAAACCATTACAGATGTGGTTCAGCAGCTTTCTCAGGATTTTACTTCCACTGCAAAACATGTACATGTATTTTTAGTAGCTCAGCGGGGAAACATTGAAGAAAAGGATGTCCTCAACAGGGTTGCGTTTGATCACTTGTGCATTTTACATGTTGTTTGAGGTTCATCGTTTTCTTCACTATTCAATTTATAAACCAAGGGTGATACACAATACAGCTTTATTGAATAATAATGATTGCATAAATCAACAACCATGAGAAAAAGGGAAAATGTTAATATATTTATGGGCTGATAAGGTGGATACCAAGGCTGGATTAAATACACATGGTCATCAAATGACCCGCCTTTTTAATACATCTTTTACCACTTGGCCAAGGTCGGGTTGCAGGTTGCCCAGACTTTCCTTTCCCTAATTCCTCTGGGTGTATGTCCATGTGCTCCCAGACCAAGAGGGATACGTTCTCTCCAACATGCTCTGGGTCTTCCTGAGGTCTCTTCTACGTTGTCTGGAACAGGCGAGGAAGCATGCGTTTAATATTTGAAAGAGTTCACTCACTTTCACCGCCACTCTGATATTTATGTATGGTGTCTTTGTTTAATTGTCCAGATTTATCCATCCATATATGATAAAAAAAAAAAAGGTTATTCAAATGTTGTCCTGTTCCGTCTTTTAACCACATGCCTGCAAGAATGCTCAAACATAATGAAATATTTAGTGTGGTATGCATTTATTGTTTATAAGAAATAAACATTTTGTTGCAATGCTGCGTTTAATTTCCACTAAGAATGCATATTTGATTCTGAACTCATCATTTATAAATGACAGAAAAGTGAAAATATAAGGTAAACGCAAAGGCACATTCATAATGTTTGGAAAAGCTCTTCATATAAGTTTAAATAATATATGGCATTAGGTACAGTTGAAAATGTTTTCCTAGCTAATCTGTAAATATGTTGACAGCAATGTCCTTTCCTTCTTACACCTAACTAGAATTAACAATCATTTGGGAATTAAAGACGAGTAAAACACTTGTAATTTATTTTGGAAAAGCCATCAATTTATTTACTAGATAAATTATACTTACACTGCTCCATGCAGCAGTACATCAGAGCAAACACCAGGCGGCGGTAATCAGTCTTACTGTCCATTTTGTGAACACGATGAAACGTTTTGTAGGGGTCATATTTGTATATCTACATCTTTAATCAGTTCATAGTTCTTTTTTCCCCGCCAAAAAAATCTAATATTCGCTTCTCTTGGTTCTAGAATGTATCGCTCATCTAGAAATGGTGTATTCGTTATTTTCAACTATTCACACCCCTTTTGTGCGTCTAATGGTACAGTCCGGAAATAGAACTCTTTGGCGGGAGTTGATTTCAGCGGCTTGTTTACAATTTGAACTTAGAAGACTGTCACAGACATGTCTTCAGGCAGGTAAGAATACTGACAAATTTGAGCATATATTCGTTTTTCTATCACATTATTTAGTTAAAGCTCTTGGTACGGATGTAAAAATTCAAAACCTTTAAAAGTTTCCAAACCCCTAACGTTGTTTACATTTTACATGTATCCAAATGAAAGTGTCCGGAGAACCAAATAAAAAGTTATTTTCATTTTGTTTATAATTATGTGAATTTTACATCTTGACTACTTTTTGAATTTCGCTATAAATTTGGACTCAATTACCGTATTTTATGTACTAGAAACAATGCCACAAAGCCCATCGTTTATTTTCTAGATGAAACTCTTGGCTTTTGTTATGGTTTTTTGAACCAGTTTGTTATTGTGTAGTGAGGGAACAAAGGGGAATAATTTAGGGGTGGCATAGCTCAAATGGTGAAGTGGTTTGAGGTAGCTGTTAAAACCCCATATCTGTATGATGTGTCAATGAGAAAGAAAAGTATTGCCTGGTTGCTTCTGATCCCTGGTTAGTAATAATTTATAAATAAATTTAACATGTGAGTGTTACACAGATTGTATGTAAACTCATCCATCCTTCATCCGAATCATGTTTCGATAGGAACAAAAAAGCTTTGGGGACCAAGAGGCCTGTTCCACAGAAGAGTTCAAAGGTCATTGCCATGTTTCTCCTGTATAAGCCAATGTACTAAGAGATCAAATCTGATGCATACAAAAAAGATTTGTCCATGTGTTGACTTTCTTTTCAATTTTATATCTAGCAAATGTCTCTGAACTCCGCAGACCTATCATCCATTGAGAAAGCAAGTTTCTTGGAGGGACTGAATTGCAACAATGGTAAATTCAAACTTGAAACTCACTTTTTTTAAAAAAATTGTATAATATATTTAAATATGCCCTATATGGGAGGTACATGTGTTTTATTTTCACTTAAAACTTGGTTTTAGAGAGAAAAGAAAAAAAACCTATATCCACTGATAAATACTGTATATTACTGTTTGTTCCTTATATATTGTATTTATATTCTTTTACAACTCTAGTGTTGGGTAATGCAGTTGAGATAAACATTTCCATAACCCTTCCTGCATGGAAGGATATTTAATTAAATGTATTTCCTTAAATTATATTGTTAAGTTATAATCAATTAAGTAATACACAAACTTAAAAGGTTTTAAGATTAACAGAAGTCTTTCTAAAAACTTGTTCTGACACATTTCATTGCAATAGCATTTATTTCTTCATAATGTGATTTTGTTTTAAAGATGTTTCCTCCCGTGTTTCCCAGACAACCAAGTACTGCACAGTACTGCCTTGGAGGATGATTTAAAGGGAAAATCAAGGTACATTTGATTGGTTTTGTAATAACCCAACTTTTCTTCAGAGTACAGAGGAAACATTACAAACTGATACATTTACATACATTCATGTACCTTCATTGAACAGACCTGCTGCAATCAAGGAAAAGCCGAAAAAGAAAACGGTTGAAAGAGTGTCAAAGCCAAATGCAGCCAGTGGTAGGGGTCGAAAATCTGGACAGGAAAAGAGCGCCGGTAAAAAAACAGCCAAGACACCAAGAGCAACTAGTTCACGGTAAGATCATTTTGGAATTAGTTTTAGTGCTCCTAGAGGTTCAGTGGGCAAATTGGACAGTTTTAGGAGAGTTTATGTTAACAGTTTAAATTATAAATGAGCATATAAAAAATAGATTTTTTTGCAAACTTAAATCTGGTTTTAAAGTAAATCAATGTCTCCTTTACCAAGAGCCAAGGTTCAGCCAAAGCGGGACAAAAAGGCTGAATTGGAAGCTGGAAATTCCTCCAATGCTGAACCAGAGGTAAGTGTTGTTGTTGTGTTCTCTATAAAGAGCTTTGTAAATGTTTTAATACTTCTATCTGCCAAGTCTACACTCAAAGACACCGATATATTTTTTTAATACATTTTTAAAAATGTGTTCTGTTGTCTTTTCTCTACAAACAATCGCCTCGCTTAACATGTCTAATAATTGCTTTTTAAAATATAAATATTGTGTTAATAGTGATAAAATGATGCTTGGCCCTTTTATTTTCCTGAATTACACAACACTGTGTTGCTAACCGTCAGAGAGATTTACACTCTGGAATCAATGAGAAGAGAAGACGGAGCCAAATCCTTTCTGATGATGATGGAGATGAAGAAGAAAGCTGGGTAAGCAAACACTGAAGAGCCTCAATTCTTAAGTTTCTTTTGGAACTTTTTTTTTATACTCCCTTCTTTAAGCAACCGAGTCCAAAGAAGACCCGTCATATCCTTGATGCTAAGAACCGTGACACTTCAAAAAAATCCTCCACTGGTAATTCAAATATCAAATTTTATATCTGCAATAACAAAGACACAAAGAATGTTTCCATTGCATCAAGCAGTCGAGTGACCGCAAAATAAAGAAGTCTGAGTTAATTCAATTAATTAATTTATCAAACCTGGCCATGGATGAGTTCGAGATGGTGGACTTGGAGGTTAATTATAATAAGAGTAAAGAAGTGTGTGTAAATGTGCTATACAGCTGGAGACGCTGCAAAGGCTCCCAAGACTACCAGTGACAAAAAGCTGAAGAAGAGAACGTCTGGAAGAAGTGAGCTTGAGGTGATACTGGCAGCCTTTATGGAATTCTGCAATGAATACAGGTAATCGAATCAGCAAGTCTTCAAACGGTATATAAACGGACAACGCTTTGAGTAGTACCAAAGGCAACATTTCCTTTTTTAACCCTTCACTTGTGTCTTGTTTATTGCACTGAACTCATCGTTCCGTTTCTGTCCACAGTGATTCAGTGGAGTCAAAAGCAGTCAAAGAACATATTGACATGTTTTCTGACAACGTTCAAGGTCAACTCACGGAGAAGGTCAGTCTGTTACAAGCTTGCTTCTAATGGTATTTCCTTTAAGTTGGTTATGACAAGAGGTCAAACGGGGCCATGTGCTTTAACCATTAACACAATCTTTAATTAGAAAATACAGTACATCTGAGCATTACGTTTTTTAAATGGGTATTGTTAATGTGTGTCATTTGTTTACTAGAATTAAACAGACTGGTTTTGATACCTGATCACCCTGATGTGTGACAACAGTAGAATTTTGATTCAAGGAAATGTTTATTGATTGCTATCAAAAGGGTAATGTTCTGTTTAAAGTGGTTCAACCCAGGAGAAGTGATAATAGACCATAGCGCCATCAGTCTATTTTATCTTGTTCCATGAGAGCAGGAACAACAAGCCAAGACTAACTGATTAAGTGAGGTTTTGTGGCCACAGAGTTGGAAAATATATGCCATTGTTGGAATAATTTATCGTGCACTTTGATATTTACTGTTAGCTGTGAATCTTTATCCTTTTTTATAAATCTGTTTTCATTATGCTGACTCTCTTTATCTTTAGATCTCATCTCAAAAGGAGTGGATGACCTTAAAGCGAGAAAATGCCAAGGTACTTTACTGTCAAAAGCTTTTGACCATCAACATCGGGATATGTTTCTCAGTACGATGTTTCTGTGCATCCTAGTTGGCCACCATGACTGCTAGGAAGAGAACGCGACTACTAGAAGCCAAAAATGAGCTAATGAAGTAAAAAGCCTTATATATGCATTTCAATTGCCTACCTATTTTAATAACTTGTAAACCTTCCCTTGTGTGAAGTGCTGAGGCAAAGCTTTGGCAGCTCAATAAAGAGAAAGAAGATCTTGAAGTCAGGTTATCTGACCTGAAAAAGGGCCATGGGTTCCTCAGCAGCATCAAGGAACTCTGCCAACAGTACCAACAGCCTAAAGAGATCGTGAAGGTAAAGGAACAATTCATGTGACTGTGATGAGCTGCCTGCATCATTTTCTTCTTTTGTGTGTATCCAGTATGCGGCGTCCAGTTTGCCTGCTCTTCTGCTCGAGACCAAGTTCATTCAGAAAGCAGAGATGTCGCTGAAGAGAGTCAACAGACGAATGGAAAAGCGATTGAAGGAGAAAGGGAGATGAAGCAATGTTAGTGCATGCAGATGGAGAATCAGTGCAGATGTAAATAAAGTTTTAATTGGTATCTTTCATAGTTCATTGTAGTGTCGTGTTGGTATATAACGGAGTAGGTTTAATAAAACCACCTGTGCAAGCAAACGTGTTCTTCAATGACTGATGCTAATCGGATCACAAGTAAGTAATAAGTTGATGAACTAATACAAGCATACAACAGTGATGATGTTATCCCTGATGCAAACCATATTCACAGCAACGTTCTATACCAACTGTAGAAAATGTTCAATGTTTAAGAGGTCTGAATCACAGAGGATGAAGACAATGACTGAAATAGAAATAAGGAGGCATATTTATATTCATTTATCAGGTTAAATTGTATAACATGGTTATGTGAAATTAAGGGGAAAATTAAACACATTTGTATGTTTAAACAAAGTTCTGTTGATTTTTGACTATTCAAACAACTTCATTTAAAGTAGCTTTGAAGTAAAAGTTACAATGTTTTAACTTAAAATAGATGTACTTATTGAGGAGATTTTAAAATCAAGAGGAAACCAGATACTGAGATAGAAAGAGTGAACTTGATTTCAAAAAACAACACAAATATAGGTGATTAAATTGGGAAGTGCCATTACAGTGTGTAAAAGTGCATCGTCATATATTGAATTTTATGGCTCAATGAAACGGTTGTTACAATAATACATTTTACCTTTCCGTGTCAACATTTAAAGTGGACTGTAATATTTCACCAATGCAAATGTATTTTAAAAGTTTACTTCAATGTTACTAACAAAACAACCTGCAGTGTTTAGTTGACACACAGTATAGTACCTTAACCTCTGTGAATATAAAGTACTTGTCTGAGGGGAAATATTGTGTCAGTTGACATTGAGATTTTGACAATTAGTTTCACATCTACACTGAAATCTTAAAAACCCATAGTGATGAGTCATGATGAACAAGAATCCATTTGAAAGAGGATTTGAACCTTTATTGATTTTTTTATTTTTATTTTACGTTATATATAATATAATAGTTTTTCTCATGCATAATGGTTATGTTTGAATACTAGGTTGACAATATTTTGTTGGTGTTGCAATATAACCACAATATTTAATAATATATTTAAAACGGGTATAGGTACTTTTTTCATTTTCTCCAGAAAAGGCAATTCTTTACTAATAACCAGCGCATTGGACGAGTTCGGGTCCACACAGAAGATCGCAGCGCCCATACATCATCAAAACCTCGAGAAATCTCGCGAGGCTGCTGTATTGACGATAACTTCTGACCCACAGACTCTACAACTTTGTCAGAAAATATGACATTTGATTTCTTAAAATTATTTTAGTGGGATTTATGTTGCTTTATCAAGGGGTTCTTGTTCTTATGATTAAATAATAACTGGTTATCATTTTTTTTATATTGGTAAACAGCTTACTCGACAAGGTGCCACAAGATGATTGACGTATGTATTGACCTACCATAACTCTTGGTCAGTTTATCCCCGCCCACTCAACAAACATTGACTCTGATTGGCTGAACGTTTGTCATACCTGCATTAGTTCCTACTGTATCGCAGAAGAGAAGCCACCACCCCAGGTAATCTCGTCTGTAAAGCTTACCACTGTATATGAATGTACACCTGTAAGATGAACTCGCAGATCAACAATATATATACTTGTGGAAATTCAAAATAGATTTTATTAGTGTCTCTCGGCTGTTCTTGGGAAATCGCAAGATTGCTTCAAGGATGTGTCAGGAAGTGTTGATCTCACGGCACGTCCTAAGAAAAGTTCGTTCATTCACAACGAATCATGTTTTTTCACGACTTCAAAGTTTTTACGGAATATTTTTTTAATAACTGTTCTGTCTAACACCTGATGTTTTATGGATATCCATATAAATTAATTCAAGTTTTACTACTAACGATCATTTGGTACTTTCTACTCAAAACAATCCATTTGTTTTCGAATGTCTTTCAATAAAGTTCAACACTCGTCATTGTGTTACATCTTCTGTCTTATCCAAAATACATTTTATCAAATAGAAACCTGAAATGAGTAATTAAGCAGGAATGAATGGAGTCATAATGTTCTGTACTCTTCCCTGCAGGAACATGGCCCAGGTTGGGGAGGACGTTAACAATAAAAAGGATGACGTGGATGCTTTTCCCCTGTTTGGTAAAAGGTAATAATGGAATTTGAACTGCCATGGGATCAATAAAGTTTATCCATCTATCTATCATTTGCATCTTAGCGAGAAATGTATATACTTGACTAAGAATGAAATGTTATTTTAATTTAAATTGTATAGTTCCAAAATAACTGGATCTTTCTTCCGTTCAATGACTCACAAAGTGGTGACCTCCTGCCACTTATTTGTGTTGCATTCGGTTGCAACTACCCACATGTTCCTTTAAGGGAAAAAAAAGATGCTAAAAAAAAGGAAGTCAAACTATAAATAAGTATATATTTATCGTCATCCCTGCGCAAAGAAACTTTGCAAATGATTGTCTAAATTTACCCACAAATAAGAGCTTTTAAAAAATCAATTGCCATTTAGATTATTACATTGTTTCTTTTTATTATTAATATTATTATATTTCCATTTATCTAATATCAAAATATTAAATCTCCCTAGTATCATAATGCAGTGTAAGTGGCAGCTTTCACTAATAATTGCAAAATAGAGCTGATTGTTGAGCCTGACGTGAAGGTGATGTTTATCAGGGGGAATGATTCCTCTGCGAGTCACCAACAGAAGCCTGTGGGACTACAAGACAACATCAGGAGCAGTGTGGAAGACCCATACTGCTATAGGATGGACTACCCCTCCCTAGGAACCTGCTTGATCATCAACAACAAGAACTTCCACAAAAGCACAAGTAAACACACCCTTCTATTCACACCTTTGTCTAGGACTGCTTTAAGAAAATCATTTGCATTTTAGCTTGTCAGAAGCATACTTATCTACAAGCTAGTCTAGAAGTCTAGTCTAGTTAGAACTAATCAAATGAATGAAACCAGATCAACTTGTTGTTAAACAGGAACGAGTAGGTCTCTGGCTCAAAAACAGGCTTAATTATTAGAAGGAATTAAACATGTCCACTGCTCTGATGTTACTGAATCTGAGCTTAGCTCACTCCATTGTTTGGTCTGTATGCAGGGAGAGGTAAAAATAAATTCAAACGATTATGATGGACATATGCTTGAACCTGCAGACACTTGATGATGTTGCGATCCAGGCATCAATATAAAAAAGTTCTTAGTATAGATTTTTGGGGGTTGTGGAAAAGCGTACTTTGTTCTTATGCAAATATGTATTTTCAAATGTCTGCTTATCTGTATGCCAGGTAGTGATGGATCGATCTGGAGAAACCGTTTAAATATGTCAGAAAACTAAGACGTTATTTAAATGTTTGTTCCAAGATCATAAGCTGTGAGAGCCATCTAGTGGGCTTTTAAAATCTTTATAAGTAACAGTAAAGCATGAAGTTATAAGCATCTATCTAGAAACATGACTGCGATTTTACACAAGTCCTTACAATTGCTTTTAAATTGATCCCCCACTGATGTCGGGGCACATTCTGTACATGATTGCTACGTTATAGGCTTCCACGTAATACCCACTTTTCACCACATGGCGGCACACCCCAGATTCGCTGAGGCTTGTCGCTTTTCTATCAAAACGAAACCAAAGACCAAATAGATGTAGATAGGAAGGGAGTATTTTAATTTTTTAAAATTTATATGATAATTTTTTGGGGCTGCAAAAAACCCTCCTTCAAGTTCATACATGAAACAGCAGAGACCATCAACTAATTCAGACGCAAATTTGAATGAAAATAAAAAACAAGACGCATTTTTTCCTGACGCTGGAGGGAGTTTTCGAAACGGTACTAACTTAAGATAAGAACGCTACAAGAATCCACTTATCTAACCTGATATTTGAGGTTTATTTTACTGAACATATTTTACTATATTGTTTCAAACCTTCACGTTGTGATCCAAAGGTACAATAAAATAAACTTCTGTCTCCTATGATATGTACATACAGTAGGTTAAAAACACACACTGTATTATTGTTCTGGATAAACGTGAACAAACATTAATTTTTGTGTTGATCAAGTGTTTTTAGTGTGAGGTGTGTGTTTTTGTGTGTGTTTTAACGGCAATATGAACTCCTCACTCTTCCTTCAATTACGGTTGGAATATTAGACACCCCTCTATAAAAAATGAATTATATAGAGGATGCAGTTTGAGTTGAAGTTAAGTTGAATAGCTGGCTCACCTTATGGTGTTTGAAATATCTTTATGAGCTATTTATTCATCTAAACAGTTAGATTTATGAAATACAGTAATTTGGATGTTGATGTATACATTTATTTGATCTCCTCAGATATGGGCTTCCGTAGCGGCACAGACTTGGATGCTGCTGCTGCTATGGAGACGTTTATGCATCTTGGCTACGATGTGAAAGTGTGCACGGATCAGACTGTGGACCAGATACACAACCTCATGCTGAGTGGTGATTAAACTTACAGTGCTATTCTATATTTTTTCTCAGCTAATGGCTGCTCCAGTATAATCTGTGCTCGGAGACTAACCCTTAAAAAAAAGAATATTCTACACTGAAAAAAAAAGAATCTCAGTTTTAAGGTGCATTCATTCTTTTTGTATATTTGATGATATAAAGCTTCATTAGATGCAAATGCTGTACGGTTTATTTAGTTAAGTGAGTCAGTCACTCTGCAGAATTCACTGAACCTGATTTTATTGACCGTGTCTTCAGTGTCCAAAAAGGATCACAGCAATAGTGCGTCATTTGTGTGCGTGCTGCTCAGCCATGGAGATGAGGGAGTCATTTATGGTACAGACAGACCCGAAAGATTTGACGCCATGACCCGACCCCTTAAAGGAGATCGCTGCCAGACCCTGGTGGGAAAACCAAAGCTCTTCTTCATACAGGTAGTTCTCCTTGTTTGATCTTTCATTTTCTTGAGCCTCAAAAATGTAACAAAAAAAGCAAAAAGAGACAACTTAATATTCTGCTTTTATTGACAGTTTGTCTTTCTGTTCTAAGCCACTAAATTTGGGTAATGTTTCGAATTACCATCTAAATCTTACAAATCTTAGTGTTTCTGGCTCCTCCTTACATCACTGATCTGATCCAGCCTTACACCCCAGCTCGGGCTCTGAGGTCTGTGGATCAGAATCTACTTATGGTTCCACGCACACGGCTCAGGACCAGAGGAGAGAAATCTTTTCAGGCTGTTGCTCCTAAGCTTTGGAACGATCTTCCTCTCTCTTTGCGCTTGATGGAGTCTACTGACTCCTTTAAGAAACACCTTAAGACGTTTCTATTTGTTCAGGCTTTTCCTTGAATTTCTCAAACTCCTGTTTTGTTCTCAGTATTATCTTGATCTTTAAAGTATGTACTTTTTTGAGTATTGTTTTGATTGTCTAAGCGCTTTGTGACCCTGGTCTCGAAAAGCGCTATATAAATAAATATTACTTACTTACTTACTTACTCTAGTGTCAGAACAGTGTTAATAGAATCTCATCAAAACTCGGGTACAAGCAGCAGATGTCACATTTGTTTATACTGCTTTAGTCTCTCAATTCATCTTCATGATTAGTTGAAAAAGACTCTCAGGACATTTTAAAACACTGTTTCTGATCCACTGGCTCTCAAGGTTATGTGGCGAAGATCATTGTTAAGCTATCATTAAAAACTAAAGAGTTAAGTAGAGAATAATGAAAATTAAACCAATCGTTCATATTTAAAAACGGTATAATATCATAATGATGAGTTTAAAATTGTTTAACTTTGTGAGGACAAAACTCTTACTCACTAACTTACTTTGACAGGCCTGCAGGGGGCAAGAACTGGATGGGGGAATCGAAACGGACAGTCTTCCTGAAGAAACATCAGAAAGAATCCCTATTGAGGCTGACTTCCTCTATGCCTACTCCACCGCCCCAGGTAACTGTGACTTCACACGTTCATATCTTTTTTATTAAAAATGTACAATGACGTGACCAAGTGAACCTCAAGAGACTACAAACGCATGCTTTGAGAGATGAGAGTTGTAGGATTTAATTATCAGACTAAGACAGCGTAAAAATGTGTGTCATTGAAGGTCACACATAGTTTAATGTACCCACATTTGCAGCGAGACCGTCTCACACCATGTTTTTGTGTTATGGTTGTGTTTGTTTCTGTGCTACTGTGTGTGTGTGTTTGTCTATGTTGGGTTAATGTAGGTGTTTGTGCGTGGGTGTGGTGTGTACTGGGTTTGTTTATGGTTGGGTTGGTTTGCATGTTTTTTTGTGTTGGACTGATGTATGGGGGTGTGTGTTTATTTCTGTGTATGGATTGTTGTGTATGAGTGTATATCACTGCATAGGAGTGTGTTGGTTTGTGTGTATTGGGGTAGTGTGTGTATTTGTTTCTGTGTTGGGGTACCATGTGTATGTCTGTGTTGGGCTGGTGTGTGTATTTGTTTCCGTGTTGGGTTAGTGTGTGTGTGTGTGTGTGTTTGTTTCTGTGTTGGGGTAGTTTGTGTGTGTGTATTTGTTTCTGTTTTGCGGTGGTGTGTGTGTTTGGGTGGTTTGTGTATTTGTTTCTTTTTTTGTGGTGGCGTATGTGTTGGGGTGGTGTGTGTTTTTTTTCTTTGTTGGGGTAGTGTGTGTTTTTTTTCTTTGTTGGGGTGGTGTGTGTTTTGGGGTGTTATGTGTATTTGTTTCTGTGTTGGGGTGGTATGTGTGTTTGTTTCTTTGTTGGGGGTGGTGTGTGTTTTGGGGTGTTATGTGTATTTGTTTCTGTGTTGAGGTGGTATGTGTGTTTGTTTCTTTGTTGGGGTGGTGTGTGTGTTGGGGTGGTATGTGTATTTGTTTCGGTTTTGGGGTGGTATGTGTGTTCTCTTCCTGTGGCCATCACTGTTGACCTGAGCACCACAGGTGCAACATGGTTGACTAAGCACTAAATACTTCAATAACAGTGTTGATCACTTCCATATGTTCAGTGTGTAGGACGTTACTGAAGACATTCAGACACTTTAAATACTATATTTAGCATTTAAGTTGTTTATCAGTGAGATTTGACCTAAAGACTATAGGAGGGTTTAATATTAAACTGCAATATTTTCCTGGTAAAGGTGATTTCTCAAAATTGACCTGACATAAGCATTAGAGTCTGATTGTTTGTTTTAAATGAATGTGAACCAATCAATAAGCTTGTTCCTCATGTCAATCATCTGACAATATCGCAGGTAAATGCTGAAAACTTTGCTTTCTATTGATTTGTTCTTGCAGGCTACTACTCCTGGAGGAATACAGCCAATGGTTCATGGTTCATACAGTCGCTGTGTGAGATGCTGCGCAGCTACAGTGGAAAGCTGGAGTTGATGCAGATCATGACACGCGTCAACCGTAAAGTGGCCCTGCAGTTCGAGTCGTCCTCCAGCCTGCCTGGCTTCAGTCAGAAGAAGCAGATCCCTTGTCTTGTTTCCATGTTGACCAAAGAAGTGCACTTTCCTAAGTAAGATGGGATCTCCACTGCTGCCACTCAAATGCCTCAGGAATGAATTGCAGCGTGTCTACATTCTATAATCAACACTTTAACCATTAAATATTGGGCAAGTACATTTAAAGACATGTTGGAAAAATGTAGCTTACTTGGAGCACTGAATTTTTTTTTTTGTAATTCATTTTTATCAATGACAAAAGAAAATGCAACAAATGGAATAAAATGGAAACATTTCCCGAAACTCAGAGTCGTAGTTGTTTTTTTTGTGTTCTTTTGATTCAAAAGCTGTCTGGTAGAGTCACGACTGCACCTGTTGCTTCTTTTTTTGGGTCGCATGATCATGAACTCAGAGGACCGGTTGCCAGTGAGATGAGCACACCTGCATCTATTTGGAAGAGGCATCTATGGTCTGCTACTCTTTCGTCTGTAGAAATGAAAACAAGTGGACTGGAAACGCTCCCTTGATCTCAGCTTCAATGGCTAAACTGGATGGAGCAAAAAAAATGACTTGATGGCCCCTCATAGCAGTAACAATGTCCAATGCAAGTAGTTTTAAAGTCGATCCGTCTTAGTGCTTGTGCTTCATCTGAGTTAGAGTAGTCTAGTCTCCCTTAACATCAGGATACATCTACTCATATTAAAAAAAAAACATTATATAGATTATAGACTTAATATAAACGACACATTGATTTGGAAAAAAGACACAGAAATGCTTTAGATTCATGGACACATATACATGCAGGGCCGGGTCTAGACAGGCATGTATGAGGGGGCAGCCACAAATCTTGAGGGGGCATTGTACTGTTACTTAGTTACTTACATGTAAGTTTGAGGGGGCACAACATTTATTTGAGGGGGCCAGGCCCCCTCTTGCCCCTGCCTAGACCCGGCCCTGTTACATGTATTAGCCGCTAACGTGTTGACAGATGTTACTCTCAGTTTTGTTTTCGCACGAGAGTTCCACAGAAAGAGGAACACACACTTGTGTAAACAGAGAGTTTCGTTTCAGACAGCAGTGCAGAAACGGTGAGGAAAGAGTTTTTGGTGAGAGAGCAGTGTGTGCAGAAGGTAGGAAGTGAAAATGAAATCCACATCAAAGATCGTCTATAAAGAAAGCGATGTACAAGGTAACCCGTATTTTAAACTGGAATAATTGATAGATAGAATACAAAAATATGTTGGCGTCAAATTATATAATGATATTAGATTATATTATATAATAATATGTTTGTAGTCCTCTACTACTAATACTAATAGATAATTTAAAACATGCAATTACTTTTTTTTTTCAAACCTGCAACAGAAATGGCGTCGTCTAGATAAAAAAAAAGGTTGACTTGGCAGTTTGTGAAGTTAAAAAAAAAGTCAACAGCCTCGAGTCAGAGTGAGAACTCTTGTCCGCAGGGTAAACACGTCGATCTACTCGGACGGTGCGCGTGAACGTGCGAGCAGGCGGGGGATTTCCAGCGGGGGCGCGCTCACTTCCCGAACCAGCCTGTTTTGCTTTCGCTCTCAAGCACAGAAACAGAAAGAAACGAAAGATATAGTTTCCATTTTTAAATTCCTACATCACTTCGCAAACTTCCTTTTCCTTCTGTCCGACTCTCCGTGCGACCCTGGCAGCCTGGGCCGCGAGGATAAAAGTGCAGTTTCCCGGAGAGCAGGTAAATATTTCCGCATATATTCGTGCTGACTTCCCAGTGGACGACATGACGGAGCCTGTAAACGAAACTAAGTGTTGCAGTCAAGAGTGTGTTTGTCCAGCAGCCACGACTCTTATTTTCACTTTTGCCTTCTTGTTGACACTTGGAAGGAGCAGAAGTCAAGACGACCCGAGTCACCCTGTGACTCGCCTTACAAAAGTCAGATAACTATCAAGATGTTAGCAACTTTAGTTTTTTGTTTTGAATACTGGTTTACTCGCAGGTTGTTGAAGAAGTTCGTGTTGAAACTTAAACACAACATTAAAATACAAGCATCTCACAGGAAGCTGTGTTGCGTTCAGGGCGCTAGTTCAATAGTTTGTCATTTTCTTGTTTGCAGATCAGAAGTTATCATGCTCAGGGGTCATAGAGAACCCTGACCCCTATCAAAAACACCATCATAGATTCTCATTATTTTCAGTTGATCATTATTTTAAGATCGTCTACCAGATTAAAAAATAAATCTATCATTAAATAATTGTAGTTTTAAGTTACTATTGTGCAGGATCACTATCATTTCCCCCCAATTTTTAAAAACAAAGTGGCTGAGAAGTGTTAGTACTTTGCACGAGGTGGACAGTCATATACATTTAGCTGTACAAATGGTGCAATTCCGTGTTTTTATGGTGTCACCTCACCCTGTTCGACCTGTTTCATCTCATGTCAGAGATGGTACGTTGGCACCGTTAACAGGGAGTGCCACACGTTCTCTGCCTGAAGTGGACTTTGCTCACATCACACTTGGTGTATTTTAGACCTGTGCTCCTCAATCTGATGTGCTTAGGTAAACACACCAGTGACTCCTTTAACAAAGCTTCATATTAAGTATATTTCTTAATGTATGTATGTTTTACATTTCAGTAAAAGCTCAAATAATTTGAGGAAGCACAACAGGGATCACAACAACAACAGCAGGCATTATGGCTTTTGCGGGCCGTGTTGTTCTTTATCTGGAACTTGACTGTTATAAAAATGTCACTTCTGTTGGCAACTTGCCAGAGTGGTGTCCTGTGTTTCTTGTTTTCTTCTTTCGATACTTCTACTCTCTTCTGCTAATGGAAGGGTGTTTGCAGTTATAGTCAAACAGGTTTACAATTTCCTCATTCGAGCGTGCTTTTTCGACAGAAACCACGATGCCAGTGGAGAGAATGAGGATGCGGCCGTGGCTGGTGGAACAGATCCAATCCAGCCAGATACCGGGACTCAAATGGGTTAATGAAGTAAAGGCTTATTCACGTCTACACACACACACACACACACCCACAGAAAGGCAAACATTAGAGCAAAGCAGACATCGACACATGAAACGGATGACGCTGATGACGTTGTGCTAAAATTCTCACAATTTCTTGTAGGAGAAAAGAATCTTCCAGATTCCTTGGATGCATGCGGCGCGCCACGGTTGGGACCTGGAGAAAGATGCTCCTCTTTTCATGAAATGGGCCATACATACAGGTAGTTATCAACACTGTCAGTAGTTTACGACTCAGCTGTGTGACGGTTAGTTAAGCAACAGCTATTTAAAAAATAAAACTTTTTTTATTCGTTTTTATAGATTAAGGTATTAATGATAAACTTGAACAAGGTAAGTCATCAACAGGTTGGATTGAGAAGGTGTGGTTGTACAGGAAAGCTGTTTTATTGCGTGTATTGCTTTGTCAGAAGCAAAAAAAGGTTTAGGGCGGTGCAGAACTTTTTCTAGTCATGAAACAGAAATGTCACCATAAAGGAGTACAATGTGAGAACTTAGTTTCATCTCACTATTTATTGTTAAAATTTATATATATTATATTATAATATTTTTGCAAGTAGGTGTTAGTTTAGTAAGTAAGTAAGTAAGTAATTTATATTTATAGAGTGCTTTTCCAGACCAGGGTCACAAAGCGCTTAAACAATCAAAACAATACTCACTAAAATATGTACTTAAAAGGTCAAGATAACACAGAGAACAACACAGGAGTTCCAGAAAATGAGGGAAAAGCCTGAACAAATAAAAATATCTTCGACAAGCTTATAGGGATGCTTCACCTCTAAGATAGAATTGCCCCTAGATGAATGAAAGGTATTATTTTAGATATTAAGACTCAGGACTAACCAAACTAACAAAAAATGTGATTGTCATCACCAGAGCTCAATATAAACTGATGTGGTTGTAAAGATGTATTATATTGTTGTTCGTGCTAGCTTCATGATGTGTACCACCTGCCTTCTTTAAATCCTTCCACTAATTAAGCTTTTAACCCTTGTATTCTTTTAAGCAAAAACTTAATCCATTTTAATTTGAATATTCAGGTAAATATCAGCCTGGTGTGGACCGTGCAGATCCAAAGACTTGGAAGGCGAACTTTCGTTGTGCCATGAACAGCCTGCCTGACATCGAGGAGGTGAAGGATAAGAGCATTAAAAAGGGAACAAATGCCTTCAGGGTCTATAAAATGCTCTCTTCCTCAGAGAGAAATATGAAGAAAGGTGAGTGCCACTAAATCAATCATCTTGTAATAATAATGAATCCATTTCACCTTTAATTACTTTTCTATGACCCCTTTTATTTAATCTGGACGTTTCTACACCTAGGAAAAAAAAGGACGGAAAAGGATGGAAGACCAAAGCGTAATAAGGAGGTAAATATACTCAATTAAAAAAAAAAATCCATTGACATAATTGTGTAAAAGTTTTAAGCATTTGTTCTTAAGAATTTGTTTCATAAATATACTCAATAAATCTTCACTTAGTAATCAAAATTAAAAATGTGTGTATTGTAGAATTGTATTTATTTAACAGTTGCTTCCTACATAGAACTTTCCCACTTTAACAGCCATTATAAATGATTTTGGTAATGAGAAAACATTTGGAAGAGATGAGTTCCGTGACTTACCCTGGTTATTTATTAAATATGTGTGGTTTTACACTCTAGGCTGCTTCTGCCTCTACAAACACACCAATCAAACAGGAACTGGTCAAGGATGAAACGGATGAGCTCTCATTGGCTAATGTTCCAGCAGGTACTTCACCCATTTCTGTTTTCTTATTTATCTTTTGATGGTGTGTGGATGTGTGCACATGTTATGTTATCAAGCAAAAAGATAATTCTGAAAATGCCACAAACCCAAAGTTCATGCACTGGTGGAACAATTAAACCATATCATATATATTGTATGGGATGTATCTCAATAGAACCACAATAAATTGTCACAGGCCAAATATGTCAAATTAATTTAGAGGTAATTTGACAAGACTGTAGCTTATTAGATTGTTGTTTGGGGGAAATAGTTCTATTGTAAATATGAGCAAAAAAAGGATGATTTAAATATTTATGTTTATTTTCCAACTCTAAACATATCTTTTCTTGTTTAAAAGTTTTTGTTTTCAAATCAATAGTTTGAATTTGGTAGTTCAAATTCACTCACTAAAAATGGCTGTGTAATAGAAGCCAAATATTTCATCTTGTGAATAATATGTTGCTTTTTTTATTCAATTATAGCCAGTTGCAGTTCAGTAGAAGAGGATGTGATCACCAGTGAGCAGCTTCCATTTGTCTGTCAGACAATAGAAGTGACCACAGAAAACGAAGAGCAGACTGTCAGTTCTTCCCACTCGTACCCGCTCCAAATCTCTCCTATATCCTCCCGCAGTGGTAAGTCGACCCAAACTGAATTACACACAAATGTCAATAAATCTGATTTTCCATCTGTTATTTTTAAGAAATTGAATACGAGCTAAAACATTTGTTTATAATTAAATAGAATATGTATTGTAGTCGCATATGTTTTGTAGTTGTTGTGTCGTTATTTTGTAGACAGAGGAATTTATGTTCCTCTTAAGTGACATTTGAATGGAGGCAGAGCTATTACGCAACAGCTCGTATGTTTCCAGCTAAGAACAAGTTCTGGTTTGCTCAGTGTCATTCTTCTCACGTCACTCCTTCTTATCTACGCACTTAGAGTTCCACCCTAGTTTTTGAGGCATAGTACAGTGTCTTCATCGATATGAGTATTACTGCATGTTTCCATAAACTTCCTTTTTCACTAACCAGTTGCTCAGGCTTAGCTTGCTGTGTCAGTTAAAAATCACACCATCTGAACTCTGCCTTCCTCTTTGTCAGTGTCGAGTCCAACATCCTTTTTTATTGTTCCACCAGTGTACTGAATTCAGTGATTCATTCCCTCCAGACTATCCCAATTTGATTTGTTTCATAAAAAGGAGATTGCTTTTGTTTTCCTAGATGAAACTTATCCCTTGAAAATCTTTTTTTAAACTAATCAACAAAAAAACCCTAACTGATTCAGACCTATGCACTTGTAGTCTTTGAACATGTCGACAATGTTACATATTCAGACTATACCTAGCCCTGTCCAGTAAAAGTTGAGCACATGATTCTGTCTTCAGCTGTGGTTTTCAACCGACAACTCTGGTCTATCGTTCTGTCTTATAGCCAGGTATTAAGGACCATGTCCTTATCTAAATGTCGCAGGCTGAGAGAAGGCAATACTGTAGTGCCGAAAATGATTGAGGACGATACATTGGTATCAATTCAACTCTTGATGTAGATGTTAAAATGTTGAAATCATTAATCACATCAAAGATAATGTATTTTTACAAGTTACCAATGACTGGTTCTGGTTATTGTTCAGAATATCCTCTTAAATATAAGTGGCATCAAGGATACAGGACTTAAGTGTTTTTGTTACTCTTTGATAGCAACTCTTCCAGGCATGATGGGAGAAAACTCCTCTGGTAGATAGATAGATGGATGGATGGATGGATGGATAGATAGACAGACGTACAGCGGACGGACAGACGCTTTATTGATCCCCTGAAGGAGAAATCATTTTGTCCAGCAGAAATAACACATCCATTCATACAAACATCCAGAAATATATGTAAAACAATCAAATTAAAAACATAAATACAATAAATAAAGAAAGAAAAATAAAACAAAGAGGAGGATACAAAGATTAACATAGAATATCATCTTTTCACATATCATCATGTACCCAAACTCAGTAATATACTTTCTAATATCACAAGGAATGAATGAGTCCCTGAGTCTATTAGTTTTACATCTGCTTCTCTGCTCACTGATGACAGTGTTCAGAGGATGGCTGTCATCATCCATGATGGACAGTAGTTTCTTCAGTGACCTCCTGTAGGTGTCCTTTGCCTCCCTCAAGCATCGCTTCACCTCCTGCTGTGCTGACCTCATGGTGTCTCTGTCCCTGAAAGCCACAACGGACAGTCTAAGCATGAGAGAGAGAGAGAGAGAGAGAGGTGTGTTGTAGCATCTTATGCGAGAAGGAACAAAGGATGTCTTAAGACGTTCCGTTCCGCAGTGCATGGAGAGGAGCCTGTTGCTGCGGTTAATCTCTTCTGAGCCGCCATATTGTCATGCACAGGGTGTGGAGGGTTACTCTGGATGCACTGCATAAGAGCCTTCATCCTTTACTTCAGCACTGCTCCACACTTTTCCCCATCACAGAAATGCATTTCCTGATCAACCTGTCTCTCAAAGTCATGCCCCCACCCCAACACAGAACCCAAAGATCATGGCACTAGCTACGACATTTGACTGCTTACCTCAAAAGACCTCAGCCTCCTCAGAAAGAAGTGTCTGCCCTGACGCTTCTTTAACACTGTATTCGACCAGTCTAGTCCGTGATCCAGGTGGACTCTTGTATGACTGGATCACATGAATAACCTGTCCATTTACTGATGGGAGGGACTGGTGTAATGCAAGGTTGCAAGTTAAGGGCCCAATTTTGGTTTCTGTTTCTTTGCTTACCTTGTTCAAATGTTGTATTCATGCCAATGACACAGATATAGCTGACTCAGCGTCTGTTCGAGGCTTAGCTACGGTTTTAATCAGACTGGACTTCAGGCAAACAAATTCAGTCATGTTTTTAGCAACTTAAAATTTTGTCAAAAATCAAACCGATGTTCCATAAAGTGCACTCAATCAAACTTCTCAGTAAATCTATCTTATTTCTGTAGCGAGGCAGTTTTCTGGTGGTTTTTATTTTTTTATTTTAGTTTAACATTTTGGATTTTATATAATGTCAAAATCTTGGGATTCATTAATTTACCAATTTGTTTTTATTTATTTATTATTTTGAATACAAGCTGGTGTTTTTTGCAATCTTCCTCTATAGTGTGTCACGTCTAACAGTTCCTTGTATCGGATATTTCTGTATTTGGTTTCAGGTAAAGCACTTTGAGACTGAAGTGCAAAGAGTTGTGTATAAATAACGTTTTATTATCATTTCAGGAAGTGACACAGACACCGACACAGAAGACAGCAAGAGAGTGAGTGTGACTATTATATTAAGTGTTTTCAGCTTCTTTATCAAGCTCACTCCTGATATTTGTGTGTCTGTGTTGTGCATATTTGTTTTCTTGCTTCCCTGTTAGACGGAGAATATATGAGCCAGATCTGTTTAACATTAACTTGATAATCTGCAGTTGCACTTTGTATTTTAGCACCCACGCACTTATACACACACACACGTGCATGCACACACAAGCTGGTTCTGAAGCTGTTGACACATTTTAATTCAAGGTTTTCTAAAAACCCTTCCTTATAACCACCCTTCTGTTTTCGGCATCTGTCATTTAAACTATCCCGACATCTTGCTGAGTCACACCTATTCTCGTCACAGAACTTTTGTGTGCCGCTTGTGTGTGTATAGGTTTGGAAATGTGTCACTGAAGAATGGCCGGGCTCACTCAAGCTACTCACCTGCACTTCTCTTTCCTTTTCTCCTCCCTGATAGGAAGCTAGTGCCGTTTGCAAGCAAGACTATGCCACAGCGGGTCTCAGGTTTCCGAACTTCTCGCTGCCTAGCATGGCCACTTTTGTTGGGGGAAGGAACCAGTTGAAGTCGAATTTCAAGGTGACCAGCACGCGAGATCCTTCGCCCCTCATCAGCTACAGCATGGACAGGTGGACAGCGCCTTTCAGTCACAACTCTGCAGGATCCCCGTCAGCGAGCCACACTCATGAGATGCGGGCTAGTGTCATTATGAAAACCTCTGACGTCACTTACTCTTGACCCCCGACTCGTGTCTAAAGGGCACAATTTCCCTTTCCGTGGGCATAGGAATATTGGTTTGTCTTGACTTCATGATGACTCTTAGGAGCAATGGAGGCGGTACTCAAATCTGTCAAGAACACATGCTCTCCACCAGAAAAACTCATTGCAGGTCTGTGAGGACCAAAACTTCACGTAAGCATATCAACATGTTCCGTCTATTCAAACTGGTCTGGTGCTTTGAAGTGCTTTTTGTTGGCTGTCATTGGTGTGAGCTGACCGCACCATCTATTGGTTAGGTATGACGTAACTAACTAGTTAATTTGCGCAATAATGTTCATTAAGAGGTCGAATTTAAAATATGATCAGCGCTTAACATATTGATTTGAATCAGATCTATAATTGAAACATGCAACCAGTGCATTGCGCCGTTAAATAATTAGGTCGACAGATCCTACTGATAAGGCCATTATTGGATTTTAAAATTTTTTTATTTATTTGGTTCAGCTTGTGCATCATGATGAGAATAGTAATTTTGCTGGGCAGTTATTCTAAATCTGCAACCTCCTCAGGAAATGTAACAGCCAATGGCTTGTTAAAGCAGGTGACAAATGCGAGCAGAGAAGAAAAAAAAGGTGAAGTATGGAAGCTTAATCTGAGACCTTGGGTAGAGCAGCTGTAGGTCTTCATGAGCAGAAATTGTTGGATGCCGATAAGTGCCTTAAAAGGACATCAAGGATCACAATATCTGCAGGTTTTTGACATTTTCCACATTGCAGATATTAAACATCTGGATCTGGTTTGGTCAGTGCTCACAGGTCAGTGTTGAAGAATGCCAAGTCTGTTGACATTCTTTTATTTCATACAATATAAAACCATCAAGCCACACCCTCGGTTTTAACTTTAAGAACAAAAGTCAGAATTATCTAGCATGGAAAGGGACAACTATTTGTGCAAACTCTAAAAGATAAAAGGATCTTCATCTCAATGTTGCTATTGATTGTCTTTGATAATATATTTATCAATCGTCAGATAATGTGTCTTTATAGTCGTCCTCTTTTGCATTTTGAAAATGTCTCGGTGATGTACACTAAAGTAGACTTGACAATATTGATAGGAATCAACTGTTCATGGTTAGCATCACGAGCAACACTAACCCTGAACAGTTGTTGATACAAATATCATAAGAAAGTTATATTTTTTTTATTTATGATAATTTGTCACAACCGCTTTGTCTGCCCCATTTTAGTTACCTAGAGAATACAGAACATTAATTATATCATTTATAAAAGTGATCAACATCAACGTAGTACTGATTTGTTATGATAACTATAGTTCATTTTTGCATGGTGTGTGACTGACAATCAAGCTAATAATAGTTCCGTTAAATAATGGGTGTTCATCTTTGTGATTTACCCTCACTTATACCCTCCTGTGTACTACATTGAACTTTGACCTATTAGACAAATTCAGAGACGCAGCATGGAAATGATCTGTTTATTTCAATAATGGCAGGAATGTAAGCAAAGTACTTCCACAGCAGCTCCCAGTGGTAATACAAAGCAAGGTATAAAAGTGTGTTAACAGTTTAATTGGAAACAATCTATTTTTATTTTTAGGTGAAAACAGTGATGAAAAAAGATGGATTGATGACCTGAGAATCTCATCATAGAAACAAAAAAATATGCTTTTATTTAGTAAAAAGAACAACTAAACTATTTAAAGGATCGTTTAGAAAGTCTGACACCTTTGGGTAAAGAATGAATATTTATTATGAAAACATTTAAAAACATATAAAATCATTTAATAATTTCTCTGATAGGACGACTATTGTGTCGCATTTCACATGTGAACCTAGTGTCTAATTGTTTCGTCACAAATCAAGACAACACAACATTTGCTCTCTCCTGCCTCCTTGTGGACATACTGTTCATAGCTTTGAACTACTGGTCACTTGTGCACCTTACAATGCACACTGTCCATGCACTTGTGTGCGTTTCTGCCCAGAGCAGCTTTCATGTTATTGGTCTGCATTCAGATGATCTGTGCTTGAGTCTGCTGAAGTCCTTTTCGACTGTTTTTAAAAAATGCTCTAGCAACTTTGTTCACACTGGATATTGCGCCCCTTACATTTAGAGTAACTCGGAAAGATAGAAATCTGAAATAATAAGTAGAAATCTAAAAATAATAATTTTGTTCCTAGAACCATATCATGTCATGACTTGACAGTCAAGATGTAGGAAACAATTTTTTTCTTGAGCCACAGTTATATTTGTATTTGACAAAATGCAAAATAGTCTATACAAATGTATCATTTTGTCGTTCAAGCTGCCTCTGTGTTTAACTCTTGCAATGGACAACTGATGATCCACTTTTAATGTAGACGACAGAGAAGAATAAGCGGGAGTGGCAGAAACTTTAAAAATATGTTATAAACGGAAGAACTCTATATTGTTAAGTCATGAATCAACAACTTTCATCATTAAGATGAAGACAACAAAAGATTCTTCAACAAAGGTTTGAAACCATACATAAAAACAATATTTGTGCTGTTTTTTCAGCTTGAAAGTGAGATGTCCCACCATTTATTTATTTTTTCTTGCTCATGCTTCTGGTTCAACATTTTCCTCTGCTGATTTTGTATGTTTAATGACAACAAAGAAGATTTTTTCTCTGAATTCATAAATATTGATATCTTGAATTACCTGTTTCACTCTCTAGCTGTACTTGCTAATGAATCCCAAAACAATCTTTTAAGTGGCCTTTTTAAATGTTGATACAACCTTAAATAGTCAATCGTTTGCTCAAAAAAGTAAAGTTTTCCAAGTGGACTCCAAAGTGAACATTGCTTCTGACAGTAGGTTCTTGATGTACTTGAATCATTGCTGCATCCTGGATTGTTATTATAATGTCTTGCACTGAGACGTGGTGAAGATCAGGCTCAAGTTGCTCCTGAAGAAGATTAACCAAATCCTGTTGATGATTTTACACTGGATGCTTTTTTTTTAATAATCATCATGTTAATAGTTTTCTTTCAATTAAAGAGCTTTTGTTATTTTGATTGACAGCAGTAGAGAATGATTCTTCAAAGATCGCTTTCTGTAATCCTGTTCTCTGCACATAACTTTCACTAATCTCTACAAGATTTGACGTTTTTACACCCATTCTGTGTGCAAAGTGACCAAATGGAAACAAAAGGTAATATTTATGTATTTATATGTTGGGTCGGTGATTAAGAAACACTTGGCTTTCTTCTGACTCCCTCTGTCAGAATCTGAATATCGGAAATAATGTGTCAGTAAAATATAAAGAAATAATGTGCCAAAATACTTTTTGTCAGTGTGTTTGAATTTGTGTCAATAAATTAAAAGGAACAACAAGTGATGGTCTTAAGCATTTTTTCCACAAATTCAGGTAAAAAGAAGTTAGATGTTGAGTGTGAATATACCTTCCTTACAAATGTGTGTTTATGGAAATGTTTTGATTCTCTCATGAACTGCTGGACGTGTCGCCTGCAATTATGTGCTTTACGGGACTATGTCCATTAAATGTTTTCATCCTTTTTCAGTGCTAAATCTCAAATCAAATTGGAAAGATCATGAATGAAATTAGTTGCAATATAATTATATAAATTACATTAAATGGATTTTATTTAACTGTAAAGAATTACAAAACAAATGCACACTCCATCCCATGCAATGTAAAACATTATGATATTTATCATATAAACATGAATTCAGTTAGTTTTGAGATGTCAACTCAAATTCAATGAGTCCCATCACTGATGTGTTACAGAATTATTCACTCAGTCCAATGCATTTTACTGCAAAACATTTAATGTCAAAATCTGTTTAAAGACAAGTGTCAGGTTGGTTGTGGACATTGACTACATACAAACCAGTAAAAGATAGTTTTCTAATCTAATTTGATCACACCCTTTATCACACACCCACACAACTTGAGTTGAATTATCCATTGTTTTTGTATGAGCTGGAGCTGTGGCTAGTGGTTGGTTGATGAAACATGCGATGAGGTATCATGATGCAGTGTCTTCAGTAAGTAATGGCAGTTTGAACATACGTTTTGAAAATAGTTCCAGGTTTCATTGAATAAGTAGATCAAAGCCAAAAATAAAGTGAGTGCCATCTAGTGGCCTTTTCAAAATGAAGACATTGTTTGATGATACATCATCAGCTGTTTAATTAACCCTAGTGATCACTAATTGTTGTCCTATCATTTTTTTAAATGTGCAAGTATCAACAAAAATATTTATGTTTGGATTGTTAATTATCTCATTTATTTGAATGTATGACGTCAGAAATGAAATGTAGTAATGGCTCCGAAAACATGTCTCACCAATGCACAAAACTGTTTGCAACTGAAAATAAAGGTCTGACTTTGCAGATGCTACGTTAAATCAGAACATGAAAACATTTGTGATCACCATACATTTTTTTTTTTAAACCTGGCCTCCAGCTGCTGGGATCAAGCGTTCTGGTTCAGGTTAGGAATGGCACAGGTGGAATGTTCAGTTTTGTTGCACCATCTGTATCTGTTAGGAAGGTAAAATAAATGTTTTGTAAATTTACAGTTCGACTCATTCGGGCATGGAATGCTAGTCTAGATCAGATTTGAGATGTAAATGCATTTGATAACAAGGCTGCTGAATGGAGAACATATTTATGTGTACAAACAAGAAAACCTTTTTCAAATCCTGCCTTTTATCTATTAATGGTTTGGGGGAGAGAATTAGTTAAGATACTATTATATCAATAAAAGGAGATAATAATGTTTCTTGGAACTTTATTATGAGTAGACAAATATTATAATATAATATTAAGTTGATTAAAAACAACTTTCCCTACCTATGGTGGTTGTTTAATAAATGGCCAGCAGATGTCACTGTTACTCCAGGTATCACACGTCTGCGGACATGTTCGTAAAACAACTCTGACAGTGTTGAATCTCATTTCACTCTTTCTTATGCTCTCTGAAACCCTTATTTACATCTTCACCTTTTATTAAATGAAAGATCCACAGGGTGTTTTTACGCTTTCCCACCTCCCAGTAAGTGAGCCAAGTGATGGACTCTTCATGGCAACACTGCACCCAACCGCTCTGCTGCAGCCATGCAAGAAGTCATAAGTATTTTAAGATGCACCCAGGTGGTGAATCATTCAGCTATAAAAGTTGGGTTGTGTGCACCGGGCGGGGGTGAGAGTGAGGCAGCGAGACGGAGACAAAGTGTCACAGAGGCGAAGCTTAATTGACATTAATGGTGCGTTGGTGTGAAGTGGTTGTGAATCTTCAGTCTTCTTCCCTGCAGACTCGTGTTGCTGCCGCTGACACCCTGTGAGAAAGCGAGTTAATGGAGTCAGGTATGCGTGTATGTGTGTTTTTAATATTTCATGTGGCTGTAGAGAAAATGATTTGATGGGAGCACACACAGGTTGGACGCTCATCATCTCACATTTAGACAAGCCATAGAGTCTTACAGGGAATGCACTTTGGAACACTTGGATAAATATAAGCAATCATGAGGTACATTATTATGACAAGCATGAGTCACAGTGACTTTAAATTCATTTAATAATAGTACTGTGTAAAGAAGTTAAATCCTCTACCACAATATGAACCAGAAAACAAAGTGTGTTAAAATGTGTACCAATTTGTGTGAGTATTATGATAAAAGAAAACACAGTGAACTTCCAAATACTCCATTGCAGTAATGGTTTGATGAGGCCTCATGAAACAGATGATGCATCATGATACAGTGGCTTCATTTAACACATCCCAGATAGCAAAAATACATTGAATCAACGTTGAAACATCATCAGGCAACATTAATATCTGATATTGAAACAACATTAAAACTGCCCGCTATGGTCTACATTCAAACAATGTTGGATTTTTGACCAATTTCTAACAGTGAATCAATATTTATCCAACTATATATGCATTGAATACGTTGATACTCTGTCCCAACCGACCACAGGTGTCCAAATTCCTGTGACAAATTTTCCCTACACCAGCATCTATTTGTTGTTTGTTTAATCAATGTTGATTCAATGACAGATTTTCAACGTTGAACTGATAACAGAAAATCTACATTGCATAAACATTGATTTCTCAAGATAAAAAAATAAAAATCCTCTTGTTTCATTGTTCAATTTGTTTGACATTTTACTTTAGCACACTTTTATGAGTGGCTTATTTTTTTTTAAAATCATTTTATTGTATTTCATTAGACTTCATGTTTAAAGTTCAATATAAAGTTTAAAAATCAAAACATTTAGCTTTCATTTAAGCCCACATTAGTTTATGAGTCACATGTTTAATCTTTTTCATTTAATTTAATTTTATGTAATAATGATTTCCACCAGCCTATAAAAAAATGTTTTCTGATTCTGATGTTTACTGCTGTTTGTGTTCTTGTACATGCACTTTACAGCCAATTGATTATTTTGACTCATGATCACTGGAGAACAATTCTGCACAACTGAAACGCCCTCTCTTCTCTTTAACATTTGTTGTTATATCAAAATATACTTTATTGAGTATACCTCAACAAAACAATACATACTTCTTGCTAAGATGTCTCACTAGCTTATTACAAATATAGAAGTTATCAGATTATTGATACAAACACTTGAAAATCAGGATTTATCTGCATCATTATTATAGAAATTGTCAAACATAAAGCAGCCATATTTGTGTTTGTCCTGTAAAACGGTGCGCAGTCATCGTTGTGTTGTTCTATGCATTCTTATGTGGGCAGTTTTACAAGACGTGCCACGCCAGTAAACCTGGCATATTAATTCCACCTGCAGTGCATGATAAAGGGCCTCAGGTGTGCGGACATGTAATAATGTGGGGGTATTACAGATTTTGTGGCCTTATAAAATGTCTGTCATGAATTTTATTATCACATTAACTTAACTTCAGTGGCTTGCATCATAAACAAACTGTATCAGCAGATGGTGTTTCCATGCTTCTACAACTAGAGCTTCTGTTCAGCTGCAGAATCCAAACAAATATTTCACTCAGCAGCTGTTGTGCATTACTTACATTTTTCTAGAATCTTATTTCTGCTGATACGTTTCTTTAGTGCCTAAAAAGAGGACCTAGAAAGAAAATGCATTTTCATTATTTCAAATCAGTCTTTCTGATCTTTCGAAAATACATGGTGTGTACTCAAATCATATCAGTAATTACTGGACGTTACAGGACACCTGCATATAAGGGACTCCATCTAAAAAAAGTATCAAAGAGTCATTATTGGTGCGTTTTTCATGCCATGCTGAGCACCAACGTACCCGGAGCACTGGAAGGTTCAGCGCATGTGTAGTGGGCTAGCTGCTTTTCTTATGGTGTAACCCATAGCAAAGCTATAACGTCACCTCCCGCCTCGACTATTGCAACTCCCTCCTCTTTGGCCTCCCTCAAAAAGTCCCTCCACAAACTCCAACTCGTCCAAAATTCTGCCGCCTGAGTAAGCACAGAAACCCCCACAACCCAGAATATAACCCTCATCCTCCAGCAGCTACACTGGCTCCCCATCAAACAGCGCATCATTTAAAAACTCCTTGTGTACACCTTCAACTCCTTCCACAGCCTCGCCCCTAACTACCTGTCCGACCTCATATCCATCAACACCCTGACTCCTCCTCCATCCCCCTCTCTGTGCCCTCTGCCCACCTCAGCACAATGGGGGGCAAAGCTTCCTGTCGCTCTGCTCCTAAACTCTGGAACTCTCTACCACCAGACCTCCGCAACTGTGGCTCTCTCCCCCTCTTCAAATGTTAACTAAAAACTCAACTGTTCCGCACCGCATACCCCTCAAAACCTCTTTTATCTGCTGTTACCATTATGTTGTTTTTATCCTTCACCTCCTGGTTTTATTGTATTGTGTGTTCCACTGTATAGTGTATCTTATATTTTTGTGAAGTGACCTTGAGTTTTTTGAAAGGCGCTTTTAAATAAAATGTATTATTATTATTATCTAAGCCTCTAGAGGGCAGAACATGCATGAAGTAGAAACATATAACTGTTGTTCTACATGTTGTCCAGTCGACTTTTTTTTTTCATAACTAAATAAAAGAAAAGAGAACAGCTCCTCCACACCCATTTAATGTCAGTCACCAATACTCAAAGGTGCAGACCTCACTGAGCTGCCGTTATAGTTGGAATCTGCTACCCCTGTTCTGCCTAATATTTGTCTTTCCTTTCTCCCCTCTCCTTTTCTCTACATCCCCCTGTCTCCCTTTTCCCTCCCATGTGGCCATCCACACTGAGTCCAGTTCTGCTCGAGGTTTTTGCCTATTAAAAGAAAGTTTTTTCCTCGCTGGCTGGAACCTGTTTTTCACTTGTCTCCTATAGTGTTATTTAAACTGTGAAGTCTCGTGAGATAACTCTGTGTTTAATGGAAATAGTCATCAAGATGCAACGTTTCTACAGACACCACCATCCGTGTCAAAACTCCATCCGGGGGGAAATTCAAAAAACCTTCATGCTACTATAACTTTCAGCCATAAAATTAAATTTGTTCCGAGTGTATAAGTCTCACCTGATGTTCTTTTTTCTCAGCCGCACAACTGACTTCCTGTCTTAGAGTTGTGGTGTGTGCTCCTGCTGAGAGTCAGTTCTCTGAGGGTTTGCAGCAACACTGGCTTTCTGAGGAGTCTGTCCTACTTCTTTGGTTCGGATTCCGCCTGACAAACAATATTAGGCAGGCAGACACGGGGGATGGTGGTTTTTGAGCTGACAGCACTTTGGTGCATTCAGGGCACCTCACAAATATGGAAGAATGTGCCATGTGATGGTTCAATCAGGGGGCTTTTCAGAAAAGTGGGCTTAATAGAACTATTGCCACAACCGGAAAAAGTAAGTTGACCGACTGAGATGAGTTTTCGGTAGAGAGATTCACAGTTCGTTATGCTATGACTCAAGAGAAAAAAACAACAAAGAAAAACAACGTAGATCACATGATCTAGCATGACAACAGGGGAGAAAGCACCACTCCTCTTACTTCTTCTCAGTATATTTTTGGTTATAGCTGAAAATAGTTTTACTTCAGTTTTTCTGTTTAAATACAGTTGAAAATGTTTCATTGTAGATTGTGATTCAAATTCATAATTGTATCAAACTAAAAGATGATGACCATATATGTAGAACTGCTGCCAAAGTCAATGTGATTGTTACTAAATATTAAAAGCAATTCTATAGCTGCAATCATCAAACAAAAGCCATGGAAAAGTTTTTTTTTTATATCGTTGATGAAAACAAAGTTCAACACCATCAACATTAAGGCCCCAAGATCAGTGTTGAGAATAAAAAGCCATCATTCAATGAGACCAGTGTACCGAGTACCATGCCAATGGTAGAATATTACTTGACCCACAACAAATCTAGCTCTGGACTGTGTCATAAGGATTTACAGCCACGCAAGATCTTCCAAAAATGTTTGATGTATTGCCATTTGAGGCAAAATGCATCAATTGATGTCATATTTAAATGTTGGTATTTCCTATTAACAGCAGTAACTCCACAGCCAGACTGCAGGTCATTTAACCTGCTTATCAACTTAAACGGACTGCACTCTGTGTTTATCCTTTTTTTTAACAAGCAGGCATTCACCCCTGCCAAGAAGCTCATGATTAATAATTGCACCAATTAATTGTTTCCTTTTATTTTGAGAATGTATATAATGGTTACCATTTTTAAACAAGAAATGAATAAAACCCCTGCACATAGGTCGTACAATGAGTAGAAATACATTTTTATGTTCTCCCTTTTCAACTATTCTCCAGTTTTAAAGCAAAATATAGCTACACAATAACTCCATATAAATACATAATATATGAACACAATATGAAACATACATATACACGACACACACACACTTGAAGAAAATGAGTGAAATCTCAAATACTAGAAATATGACCGGGTGGTCCCGGTTCGAGTGGTTCGAGCCATGATTGCATCCGGTCTGTCAAAGTAGAAAATGCAAAGAATAATCCAAGCGGAAGGAACCCTAAAAGCTATTCTACTGGCTCCCCTCCGTGAATACTAGTGGCATTTATCTGTGCCCTCAGAGTGAAAGAAGGCTTATTGAACAAGAAATGTTAGCGATGAAGACACCAGATACAAGGAGATGACTAAGACAACCTATGTGCTCCTTTAGGAGGAAATGAAGAGGATTACTACAAGGATGTGTGTGCAGATCATGTGTGTGTGTGTGTGTCCAAGAAGGTGTGTGTAAGCGTGGGTGTTTGTAAGCGTGGGTGTGTGTAAGCGTGGGTCTGGCTGTGTTTAAATGTCAACTCTAATGTAAGACTTGATTGAACAACAGTGCTTCTGTCACTCCACTTGTTTATGTGGGTGTGAGTGCCGACATGTACAACATAAACTCTGATTATGAATCAGGTTTATATAATGAAACTGCAGCGCACGCAGGACTGGGGAACACAAGCCCATTGATCCTATTTTCTTCTATTTTTTTTAGGAGCCCAACATCATTTTCCTCTCTAGATCAGTACGTTGTAATTATATGAGTCAACTTTTGTTTTTACCTCAGGCTCCAAGGAACCTGGACAGACTTAAAGTATGAAGTGACACTTGTTTATTGTTGTTAGAAGCAATAACACTATGGACACCATTATCTTCTTAGGCCTTCATCAGGATCATTAACTAGGAGTAGCTGGTTCAAAGACAGAGTTAGACAATGGTTAAAATTGACCATCATTGTTTGACTTCTGATGGTTTATGAGGCTGTGGGAGAGTCAGCTCCACAGTTTAAATGCTAGTGTGGTCTGCTAGTTTACCAGTTGTATAATGTGACGACAAGTAGAAACTTTGAAAATCACACATGACTTGCACAAAGTCACTCTAGCAGTGATTCTTTATGAGTCATTTAAACTAGTACTACTAAAAGCATCACCACTCGATTGACATTTTATTCATAATTAAAATCAAAATATAATATAATTAAAACCCTTTTAATTGAAATTGAAGTTTTCAACAGTTCAAGAAGCATAGCTCTAATATAATACATATTGAACAGGACTGTTCAATAATGTCTCTAAATTATTTTTAAAAGATTTGATTAATTGGTTTTAATCCTGTAAGACAGATGAGATGCCAGGAAGAACAGACGACCTTGCTGGCCCCTCTAGGAATACGAGACAGGGAAAATGATGGCACAGCGACGCAGCACTGAAGAGTAGATCTGTCACTTCTTGGTGTACACAACAAAGTAATTGAACTGTCTCTCTGTGTTTGTGTTGCGTGCCGACAGCGACGTGAACGTTTTGTCACATTTAGTGAGGATTTAGTTTGGAGATGACTGACGTATTTTTTTTCTCCCTTCTCTGCATTTGGTAGACCACAATCATCGTAGTGGACATGAATAATGTAGAGCCATTTTGGAACTGCCCGAGGAATTCTGGGTGGATCTTGACATTGGAATAAAAAAAAAAAAAAGACATGCTATTTTTCGGTTGAAGTATAAATGTGCCAGAAGCTGTACATAATATTCTATAACTATTTAATGAAATAAAAACAGAAACTGCAATTTCAATTATTCAGTTTTGAATTGAGGGTTCTCCTTTTTAACTTACAAGTAAACTCATTTTACATTTTTTTTAAAGTCACAATTTCAAGAGCAGATTCAACCAGTACATCAATGTTTCAATTTTTGTCCTCATGATCAAACTACATACATACAAATTCAGTTTACCCTCTTATGGCTTATATTGTTGTAACTAGTGATGGTCTGATGAGGCTTTATGAATCAGTGTCATTATTTTCAGAGTCCACCAGATGATGGTCTCTGCACTATTTTCCTTCGTTTTGAACAACTGTTCTAATGAAACATTACACCATTTTTAAACTGATGGCACCTACTGACCTCTTAACAATATGACTTCTTCATGAAGCTTCATCTGCCCATCACTTTGTACTAACAATTTTTTTAAACGTAAAACTCAATAATGAACACATTGCATTTAAGCACGTCTTATTTAACGGGTTGTATTTTTCAGCCCTTTTAACGATAAGGATATTAAACATCACTTGAATTGGTTGACCTGTCTATGACTCTATCTCCCCAGCAGAAGACAAACAAGCGTGGAAGAAGGTATGCAGCGGAGCGTGAAATTATCAAGCCACAATTACAGTCCAGCGTTCGGAAGGACAGAGAATGAATGACAAACCTCTCCAAACACCTCCTGAGACGTCAAGGTGTTGAAGGAAAAGATGCTGTGAAAAAGCGAGTGTGTGTTTGGTACTGCTGGCAACGAAGAAGGTGCATAGATAACTTTCCTGTTATCAGATCATCTTAATGAGTTAATATTTATATTAAATACATTTAGATATACCAATTGATATTTTGTTAAATATTTGAGTACTATTGTTCATTCAATTAAGGCAAAAAGTTGTACTTTATTTCTATATTTGTTTTGTATTTTCAATATAAGACAAATAGCTTTGAATTACTTGTTTGTATCCAGACTTAAATTATATTTAATTTCCCTACAACAGGAATGACATTTCATGTGCACTGTTCCAGGTCAGTATTTCACTTATAAAGTTGGGAAGTTTGTGCTTAAAACCTACTGAACCTCAAGTCACTGAATTGTTTTTGATTGTATCATTCCAATTTAACAGGTATTGTTAAATAAAACTTGAATAAAAATGGCTAGTTACAAACAATAAAACAAATCGTTTGTTAAAATTAATCTTTAGATTGAGTACAATCTCACACAATGAATAATGAAAATGCTGGTTCAAGCTGGGGGCAACTGTAGCTCTTTCCCTTTTGAATGTAAAAGTTCCCAGGGTGGTTTGAAGTTGGATCAATCTTCAAGTTTAATCAGCATGTGAGGAGAGTCACTAGAGCGCCAAACCGTATCAAAGTCAACATGAGTTTTGCAGATTAAAACCACAGAACGCGGGGACTCATCCTACTTCAACGAGATTGAACAAGGCCAAAACCACAGAAGAGTGAATGTTAAACAAGGTAAACATGGAGCGTACTTTAATGTATTAGTCAAGAGAGATTGTTTCTTGAGTACCTCATACAGCTAATGAGGCTTAAAGAATAGGGGCAGACAGGGTTGTGTGGGGTGACTCGTAATTATATAAGAGATATGATGATGAACCTAATTCATAATATCATATGTAGAACAGAAATAACATGTTTTAAAGTTTCCCTGCATTCCTGCATCAACTTCTGCGGCTAAAAGGTAGAATTGATTTGTTGATACCGTATGTAGGCAGTTGCTTATTTATTCCGCTATATTCTGGACCTGCTTCGATCAATTGAGTTAATTTAATGCTTTGATACAGATGACGCCAAGTGGATTCTGACGATTTGGGTGGAAAGAACAAGAGCAAGTTTCAAATGGTGTGATAACTCTTTTCGACATACATAAGTACTTTTGAGTATCTCTGTGCGTTGACTGAACTCCAAAATCGTTCTTTCGTTATTCAGCTGATTAGACAGGAAATTAAATCCACAACACTTAAACTTGCTATTTATTTTTATTCCAATACTTTCCCCATATTATCAATCCTAAATCCTCTTCCCCCAAAACTTTCTTCCAATATATCAGTATCTGTCTCGTTTCCTCTTTCCCCTCTAAATCTCTCAGTGGGAGAGAGCTGAGCTGCCTTCATTCTTTTTAATCTGTTTCCGCATATTCTCACCCTCTTGCTCCGGGGGGAGAGATTTGTGGGCAGATGAGCCGTCTGAAGCCGGGAACATGGTTCACCCAGTGACAAATCTCCCCGTGGCTTCCTCTTCACTTTGCCCGATTGTTCCATACTCTTTGATAGTTCCACTCCTTTTTAGCCCAAAACTACCTCTTTCTTCTCTTTATCTGTTTCTTCGTGCATCAATCTGCCCTCTTCTGCTCCATTGGTTCTCCTGGTCCAGAGCAGGATACAGCTGCCATTTGTCAGTGGCTGAAAACTGACTGTAACCTTGTGAAAACTGTGGGAAGTAATAGTGTATTAGAGCAAATGTAACCTCTAATCAGATATTGAAGCCTCTGTGTGTTTGGAAGTAAATAAACTGCACCAAGTGGAACTTTTCACTTAGAAACTCTAGTGAAGCGTGCAGGGAGGGATGAACTTTATTAATGCCCTAATGAGAAAATGCAATCAGGGCTTCATTATAATGGCGCCTGAAGAAATTTAGGGGTCAATTAAAAACAATATGCAAAGCCTTTCATTCAACCCAAGAAAAACTTTCTTTAACACCTTGAACTATTCATTTGATTTAATGATTTTCTTTCTGATTTAATAATGAAGGCAAGTTCCACAATATGGGGCAATTCAATTTCAAGTGTTCATTATTTATTATTTATTATTATTATCTATTATTGTCTTTATAATTCGCTTATGCTCATGAATTAGAATTTTAAGTGATAGTTCACCCAAAATGTAAATTTCACTCATTTTTTACTCACCCTCATGTCGACTAAGTGTTGGGTTTATTTTTAGAGTAAACTATTCCTTTTTAGAGTTAAAGGACAAAAATATAGATAAATCTCAATGAAGCGACTGAACTTTTCCTTCATAAAGACGCCTCAAAACATCCAAATACCTTCATACTGCTCGTCTGTAACGTCCATCTTGCATTAAAGCCTTGATGAGAAAAATTGTTCCGTAAAAAATGTATTAGGTGTATATTTTACCCTTGTTCCTGACAGACATTTAAAGAATAACAAGCAACAAAAAATGGAATGTGTGCGTTCCGGAAGCGGTTGTGAAGTAAATAATCTTAGAATAACTTATTGTGTTGCTGATGACAACTACAATTCCATAATAACTCAGAAGGTTTGTCCTGTTTTTCAGCAGAAAATGAGATCTGTTTATATTCTTTTGGTCGTGCCTTCATTGTGAATTATCCTAGAAAGTGAATTTTTTTCTGGGTCCACAAGATGTTCTGCAAATCTTAAACTAAACCATTTACTCCTGGAATATCACTTGGGTTGTGGTTTTACTTTCTCAATCTGTCAATAAAAATGTCCTTTTGTATTCCACCTTGTCCCAGTTTTGTTTTCTTGGATACCTAGCCTGAGATTGTCAGCCTCTATTTTTTTCTCTTAGAGAAATATCATATTTTTTGCTCATGTCTTGGCCTTGAATCTTTCGAAATCTTTCCCCTGGCTCGTCCAAGGTTGCTTCATTGCAAAGGAGTTTGTTGTGGTTATATGGCTATTCTTTCTTTCTGAAATCTTTGATCTTCCTCTGGTCACATCTTATATATGTCATTTTATTTATTTCTTCCTTTACTGTATTTCAGCATTTCTCCTGACATTAAAAAGTTTTTTTTTTTCTGATGATAGTTGTTCTTTCTATCCTATATTTTTGAAATTATAATTCTCTCCGTTTGCTCCACTTTCTTCATTGTTCGGCTCATGAGCCTCATTATATCAGTTCTTGTCCTTGTCAATTGTGGTTTTTGTCCAGCTGCGCAGCTGTTTCCATGAGTCCAACAGGCTTGTCATTTAAGCGACCTTACAGTTATTATTAGAGATGTTTCCTTTTTTAGTCTTCTCTTTATTTCTAAAAAAACATGTATTGTCTAATAACAGATAGTTGGAAGTCTTGTTCTGTTATGGAGTTACCAACTTAGTGAACTGCAGCTATTTACTATGAACGTTTAAATTCAAGAGACAGATGATTGATCTTTAGCTTCAAACAATGCTGTTTTTGTAAACCCTTATTCCTATGGCCTTGTTTACCTGATTCCGGATTGAATGAGTTCCTAGTATGTTGCATATTAACCATGTTAAAATTAGACCAGCGTTGTAAATATGGATAGTAAGTAAGCAGATCTGTCTCCTATATTTTCTCGTTACATAAGAAAGTCACAACATAACATTAAATCTGGTAAAATACGAGAACTGGCCTTGATGCGATGGCCATCTCTAATCACATCAGCCTCCTAATGGATGTATCAGATTTATGTGTGTTGGCCGCATTTCAGAGTCAGCTGCGATACACACTCTTAAAGAGCAGCGCTGACTCAGCAGTCTCAGGTCATAGAGAATGTCCTTTGTCTTACTGCGGTAATATCAATCTCTCTCTGTGATTGAGGATATTCCAGACAGGTGTGTGTATAGTCAGATCAATGGTTAGTCTCATATGCTCTATTCAGGCAGAAGTTATTGGTATTGGCCTGGTCTGTCCTCATATTTATACTGAATGCAATGTGCAATTAAGTGTTTCTACGCCCAAACTAGTACGTTACCTGTTAATAGTAAAGTAAATAATTGTGGTTACAATTGCTATTTTTTGGAAAAGCTATCTAAGGCTGAACTCTGCTTTTGGATCTCTACCTTATCCTCTTCCTAATATTATAAACCATATCATTGTACTTGAAGAGATTTAAATCCTAAATAAGAAGACAATAAAGTTTCTTAACAGCTTATGGTATGTCTAGTTCTATAGATGCATTTATCTACTTTAAGCTGAGAATGTTTGTTTTGAAATAATATGTGAAAAAGGAAAATTTTTAGTTTTATTTACACATTACTCACTTTGACTATATTTATGAGCCTCCCACGTCAAACCTGCATGGTAGTAACATGTTTGTTATTCTGTCTGGGGGGGTCAATGCCAATATGGTGCTACAGACTCTGAGTGAAGAATGCAAAGTAGGGGTGAGTGGCGGTCAAGCAAGCCTAAATATGAAGAGAAGTGAAGGAAAAGTCAGCTACATGCAGACATACACACACACACGTCTTTTCACTATATTACTGTTTAAAATGGGGCAACCCAACATTTCAAGTGTTCATTACTGTTGGTTTGGCGATGCAAGACCTAAAAATCGTTTCCACATATAAACTGATGAAGAAATGTCTGCCTGCCTGAGCTCGCTTGACTATGATATACCAGTTGACATTTCAAGGAGATGAATCTGTTTGTCAATATCTTTCCGAGTCAGCACAGTTACTGTTCTAGTTTGGAAGGTTTTTTCATTCGCTGACAGCTATTTTAAGACAATGCATGGAGCCAGAGGGTTAAAATACATGCATTTTACAACAAAATATAGGAAGAAAATCTCTGCTGAAGGTGGCTGTTTAAACAGAAAACATCATTCTGTGGAGCTACAGTCTTAAGTCATAATGAACATTTTGTAAATATAAATACTGCTTGTATTGTTTTGTTAAATGTATTGTGCATTGACCGTCATGTCAGACACCTCAGAGTAATACAGAGAAATTTGTACGTTGACTATGCTGTACACATGGGACATTTAACCAAGGACTGTGTTTCATTATCTGTTGGATTTAAACTTGACTGATGAGTTAACATTTCCAGTTTTATTTTTGAATTGTCATGCTGATGTGCTCTGTTTCAGTTTAGTATGTCTATTGTCAGCCTTGGTGTTGCGGACATTAAAAGAGAAATCATAGGTTTGTATCAAGTGGTTAAATGTGTTTTGGTCTGGCTGTGCTGCTGTTTCTGTGTCTGAGTCTGACAGGCTTGTCGTTTAAACAAGCTTTTGGTTACTATTACGACGTTTTCCCTTTTCAGCCTTTTCTCTCCTTCCGAGTTTCAGCAGTCTCTACTGCTGCAATTCTAAACAAAATGTAGATGTAGTGTCAATGTGACCAATGCTTTGCTGCCATCAGATTATTTGATTTTGATTTGTTTTTTTTTAACCCTAATTCCTATTGAATTGTTTCCTTATTTACCTGATTGGAGGTTAAATGTATCCCTTTTATCTTGCATGTTAACAATTTTGATTATAATCCCATTAAAACAAAGGTGTTATCAGAGTGAGAGGGTAAAATTATGTTAAAGAAGTTGTGTTCCTGAGCAAGGCCTATTCGCATCCTGCGCCTCAGCCTCAGTAGTTTTGGCAGTCATCGAACGGTCTACTTAATTTTTGGTCTTGTGGAGATTTAAAAAATGGGTTAATGGTGCTCACAGTTTTGGGTCCTAATGCTGTCATCTGTTTTTAACAGGTAGCTACATAATGCGGGGATCAACAGTTAAATAAAATAAAATGCTTAAAATGTATTGACTTTAAATTAAGATGCAAAGTAAAACAAATACACTAAAATGTCATTCTTGATTGTTTTAAAACTGAAAACCGTAAGTTAATGTCTAGAGAAGGAATTGCTCAAATGCTCATGAATCCATGGCTCTTATGGTTCTCTTTCTATCAGCTTTGTTTGCTAAATTTTCTTAGGGATTCCCAGGTGCTGAAAACGAGGAAAGATAGAGTTGATGGCTTCATCCCACAACATTGTACATATGAGTAATTGTCACATGATTTGACCTGCTTATTAGTGCTTATAAACATTCTGAAAAGTTGAACCATTAGTTAGACAGTGGTGCTTGTGGCCGTCTTTGTTGCACAATTATCCAGAAACTGAATAAGATACGACTGAGCATTACTAATTCAAAAGCTCTTCGTATGTTGGAAGTACAAAGTACTAGTACGTATGTTGAAGTACCTTGGATAAGCACAATGATCCAATATTGCACAATTGACTATTTCAAGTTTTGTCATTAACCTTGGTTTACACTGATGTCATTTGCACTGATGACATCTAAACTTTGCATTAGTTTAGGAATGAAATTGGACCTTATGACATGTGTTATTTAATTGAGGGATGGTCTAATCAGCCAGATCTACACAAACATCGTTTTCACAAACCACATTATGTCAATACGTTTTTAGATGGAATTAATAACAAAATACCAAAGTAAAAGCAAAACAGACAAAATGAGGACAGTTTTCTCTAAAATCAGGGAATTGGTGCAGTTTGAAGCCTTGTCGTATTCAACAGAAAATATATTTTAGTGTTAGTCACTTCAATGCGGGATGGTTGTTAGACTGTTGTCTATATTCGATGTGTCTCAGGCGATCTACCCATAATACCTTTCTGATTTACTGGTAGATCATGGTCAACTATCGAGCATCCTTGGTCCAAATGTTTTTTAAATTGTCACCAAAAATGAACTTCTCAATATCATCTCTGTCACCTTCTGAAATGTGATATCAAGCTCTCTTAAATGAAAATGAGAATTGTAAAAATCTATCTTCCTACACTCAAAAGATATTTGAGAGGACGCTGAAGCAAAAAAGCAATTTAGTGAAGGGAAGCGAGTCATTTTGGTCGACACTTACACAAGGGAAAACTCCCGTAAGAGCCATGGCAACAGTGTTCTGACAAGAATATAATATGAGTACAGAATTATAAGAAAAAGCTCTATCTTCAAGAGATGTGAACCTTTTAAACACATCACATATGAATGATGGAATCCAGTAATGATACCTTTATTGAGTTCTGCCTCTGAGGGAGGTTGCTCGTCAAAGGAGCTCATGCACGCTTACCCAGCGACTTGTTCACTCATCATAATTCCTGGAATCTTGCGGCTTTTAGTAATGATCTGTCCTGTAGCTAACATCATCTTTTTATGCTCAATGTGCTTCAAGACAGGGCACAAAACGAGGATTGCCACTGCTTGTCATTTCCAATAAAAAAGACCCACAGCACAGACTAGTCCTCCCGGACATTTCAATGTGAATATCAATAGACAAGTTCTGTTTAAAAATAATCTTTTTTTTAACAAGTCTTTCTCAATGTTTCTGTCACTTAAAAGGCAACTTTTCAACCAACTTTCTTGACATGCTCACATGTTTCAAATGTTGAAGTCTTTCTCTCCAAGATGCAGTAAGTCTCTCACCATCATGATCATCTGAAGTTACTACTTCATAAAGTTATCCCCGTCTGAAATCTCGGCGGACAAAAGTTACAAGGGTGTAGCACATTATAATATCACTTGGAGGTGGAGACTTCCTACCCTGATGGCCGACCAATCACAGCGTAGTGGGCGTGGTTGAGGTAAGAGTTAATCTCTAGAGAAACGAAGCGTGTTAAGTGGGCAGAGACTGAGACACAACACATTAGTTGCCTTTTAACTTTATAAATGATACACATACATGGTCTTACTTCTTTGAATTCTTTTTGAGGATATCTTTTTGTCCAGGAGAGCAAGGTAATTCCAAAACAGAGTTATCTGAAGGTCTTTTTTTCCTCACACCCAGTTTAAGGACTTTAAAAAAAACTAAAATCCAAACAAGTTCTCCATAAAAAAAAAGTGGCGAGAACATTCGCCACATATTAAATATATATAAGCTTTTGTTTCAAAGCTTTAACTTTTTCCTTGAAGTGCCTAAAAGTTTTCTTGACATTCCGCAGGAAACAAGATTAAATGCACTCAAGGACATAATAATTCACTTCTTTGAGAGATAAGATTTGAGTACAGATCCAATGATGTGGGACAGCGTTATAATGGAGCACAAGTAAGTGTAAAGCCCACTGGAGTGAAAGCCAGAATAAAAGCTTACGCAAAAAGCATACATTTCATTTCACAATTAAGTGAAAACCTGGTATTGTGCGTACTGTGAAAGCAGGCCCAGAGGATCATAGCTTTGTGAGCTACATGTTTGGCATGATTTTGCTCAAGGAAAAGAGTAGAGAAGGATAAAAGGGTTGCTTTATGGTGTCCCTTTTCACTTGGCTTACCTGTGGCAGAACTTCTGATTTATATTGTGAAACTACGGCTGCCACAGTCTACCAGTGTTTCCTTTTATTCACAAATTGTCTTTGGGATAAGTATAGATGGTGTTGCAAGCTCTGGTTCCTTTTCTTTATCAGTTCTAACACTTGTATTTGCAGTGATGGGTTGATGATGCCTCATATACATCTTCAGTTGTTTGATGCTGTATCATGATGCAGAGTCTTCATTTAGAAAGGCCACTAGATGGCACTCTCTGCATTATAATATGTGGCTCTGATCTAATTTAGTGAAAGGAAACAAAGAAAATGCCATTATTTTGAAACTGAGATCCAACCATCTAGTGGTATTTTTAAAATAAAGACACTGAATCGTGATCCTTGATCAAACCACTGATACTGTATCATAAAGCCTCATCAAGCTTTCACTATCTATTTTTTTGTGTTGTATTGTATTGACTATAGTTGCACTTTTGGGATGCAAATGTAGGAGTACTATTATCATATTGATAAATACCTCCGGAGAATGGTTTCTGATTTTAAACATTTCCCAAAAACCCTCAAAAAGAATAAACAACATTCATTAAAGTATACGTTTTTCTTCAGTTGGAAACCTAACATTCAAAATAGTTTATTTACAGAATGGGGCTGAAACGGAACCCTCTATGAATGTTGATGCGATTTACTGTTTTTGGATTCACTTTTATTATAGCTTCTTCAAAATGTAAGCAGAATGACTCTCTGAATGTTGTTTAACAACATATTTCCATGTAGAATTAAGTTACTGGCAAGTCTGATTTGTCCCTGTTGTGGTCTCTGAACGACACAAGACACTGAAAACACATCATTGTATTTTCGTACAATTACGACTCCATCTCCACTGGGGAGAAGTCAGAGAAGTGCTGCTCCGATTCACCTGTTGCCATGGTGAATCTTTGCCATCTGAATTCACTGAGAGCTTTATCCTTACTGAGGCAACCTCAAATGACTCAGGGGATCATGTCCTCCGTTGTCTTAGTGTGAAAACTTAAATTGTATTATTTCAACTGGGTTTGTTAAACTTGATTTTGAAATGGGCCCCAGGTTAAATAATGAATTTCTACTGTACATAATTCAAGATTCATGGCGTATTTGTTCAAAAGAAACGTACCCTGGTGCTTCGCCGCAATATCACATCACTTATAAGACCTTATGCAAATAATTGGCCTTAAAAAAACAGAATGAAATAATAAACTAAGGAAGTACATTCTATAGACATTTCACATATAACGGTGGGTTTTTATTTTGTTCAATGACTAAAATTTGGTTTCAATAAAAAGAGCCACAGTCTTAGAGATTGAATTCCAAAAGTCTTTAATATACTAAATACAACTGTTAAAAATCTAGAATACTTGTCTAAGCTGATTGTAACTTAAAACTGTTTTATGGTAATAAAGACTCTTGATTCTTCAATTTTAAACACTGGAATATGAAAAAAACACCAGTAAAATACAAGCAAGCGGCACCAGATTCAGAAACCTTGACCTCTTAATACTTCAACATTATCAGAAGCTTCCAATATTTGTTCAATATAATTGTAAAAATTAATGCTGAAAAATTCCTTTGGTTTCATGGTTTGTCTCCAGTTCTCCCAGCTCTGCTTCCCATTAACATATATATTATGGATCAGATTAAGCTTGTTAATGTTGTGGCATCAATCCACCCCGGGTTTATACATTCAATTCTAGAGTGCAGACTGTAAAAGTTCGAGTTAAAATATTAATGCCCACAGAAAGAGCACATTGACGTTAACCTTCCCCTTCCTAATTTCATTGTTTCTGAGGGGTCAAAATTAACCGTGTAGATATTTCTTGAAGCTAAATGTATAAATGACAACTTTAAGTAAAATCTTACAACAATTGTCATTCTTTCCCTTTACTTTTGTTCAATTTAGTATAGTCACTTCCTGTTACCTCCCTTTCTCTCGTTTTACATGAGCTAGCAGAATGGCTCACGGCTGGAGCGGATGAGCAATCGCCCTTTTCTCAAGAAAGCTTACACCAACTGGGACCAACTACGACATCTGCCACAGGGAACTGCGGTTGGTGGTAGCCGAACTGCTGGAATTGGAGACTGGTTTGATGGCTCTGATGTCCCATTTGTCATCTTCACCAACCACAAAGGCTTTCCTGAGGTCAGCTAGATTCTTGAGATCTCAGCAGGCCAATTGGGCCCTGTTCATACAATTTCTCCATTTCCTATCACCTGGAAAGACTTGAAACCGGAAGTTCCGCCAAGGATATTTCCACTCCCTTAGTCCAAAGATACACAATACTTTCTGTGATATACTCCGAGGGACATTGAGAGAGCTGTTTTTAAAACCCAGAGGGATCACCTTATACCTAAACCCTTATGATTATGGTTGACGGCACTTAATCTAATCAGCAATCTGGGCAGGTTACTCTAACCTACGACTATCCCCAGTCGTCTTTAGTCTCATATCTCAGTGGACTTTGTTACCAGTCTGCGCCCTCAGCGGGAATGTCGGTGATCATGACTGTTTCTCCAAGATGGTATACTTAGTGCCCATTCCTTTATGTCTCTAGGCAAAACAGGAGACATCATGGCGCAACACATCTGTGGACTCCATGGCATTAAAGTCAGTCTCAGGGCTGCTTTAATCAGGACTGCTGAGAGAAACCGCTGGAGGGTCCCTAATCCCGAATTTGTGCCAGGCCTGATGGTTTAGTTATGTACTCAAGTCCTTCCTATACAAAGAGAGACCTGGAAACTATCTCCTTGAGACATCAGAGCCTTCGAGGTGGAGTGCATCATAAAACCCTTTGGGCGTCAGACTCAAGCTTCCCGCCTTTTTCACTTACATTCTCTCTTCCATGTCGCCACTAGCCGCTACCCACCCCAGCATCCCAAGCAAGCCTCCGTCTCTTCATCCGCCATTCAAGGTCCATGAGATCTGTGACTGCAATGCTGAGCACAGGGGGTCCAGTACTTAGTTGACTGGGAGAGATATGGTCCAGAAGAGAGGTAATGGATCTCCCTTTCCTTATATTGGATCCTGTCCTTATCAAAGATTTCTAGAAGAAGCCATGTGAGTCGTGAAGCAAAAATACTGATCCATCCTAAAGAGGGGGGTACTGTTATCAAGTCAACAAAGTGATCATCAATTACCTAAAGCATATTTACCCTCGGCTTCAAGTGTATCAAGTCTGTTTCTGGGTCACCTGCTGTCAGTTCTACCTTGCAGAGACACATCATGCTTGCACCTGCCTAACCTTCTACAACATACAAACTACAGATTCTTATCTCGACTTGCTACTGGAAGATTCAAGCTTTAGGGAAAAACTCCAGCTGGAAAATGTCTCATCATCCTTTGATCTCCGTTGCAGAAGCTCTCATCAGTGATGCAGTAGCACTGCTCTCATCAATAAGACGAATCTCAGTTCCCAATCAAAGATCAGTGAATCATACCAGATCAATCTCAAAAACCATACTTCAACGCGGCCACAGAGAATACATCATTAACTGCAGCTCTCTCCATTCTAGTTTCTACCGCAACTTTAAAAGATCTTCGGCTTCCATCAAACCAAGTTTTGTAATTTCCATGCATACCATTGACACATCTTCCACATCCAGCTGATCCTTATTCCCAGCTTCTTCAAGTCTGACTGCAGCTCATTCCTTTAGCAACAAACAACTCATTACAACCTAAGTAGAAAACAAGTTAAAGGTAAGACATTAATCTCTTTTAGTCTCTCAAGTGTGACAAAAGCTTGTAATAAAAAAAATAGAAGAATAATATTAAAAAACAGTGTTCAACTACCAACTCTGGCCAGATTCCAAGCACAGAAGGGAGGATAACCAGATATCAATCAAACAAATAAACCTGTCAAACTTACAAATTGCTGGCTACATTACACTGTTCTGGTTCTCTTGGATCTGTCCTCAGCCTTTGACACAGTTGATCACCAGATCAGGCTGAGAAGACTGAGGGATGAAGTGGGACTGTCTGGGTCTATGCTACAGTGGTTCTCGTCATACAGGGCGCAGTTTCAGTGTATCTGCCAATCAAATAAGGTCTGAATCAGCGGATCTGTTGTGTGGAGTCCCTCAATGTTCTGTTTTGGGTCCTTTATTATTTTTGCTGTACTTGATAACCCTTGGTAAAATCATTCATAGATTTCCTGATGTTTCTTACCACATTTTTGCTGATGACATCCAGCTCTACAGCTTAGTCAATTGTTTGCTAGAAATCAAACAAAGGCTAAGTGAAAACACTTTGCTGCTAAATGTGGACAAAACTGAAACTCTGGTAATTGTTCCTGGTGATAAGATTCCGCAGCAGAAAACTGACCAGAAACTGTTTCCTTCAACTAATAAAAATCTTTAAATTTAGGAAACACGATATGGAGTTTATAATCAATGTGTTTGTGTCTTCTCGTTTGGACTATTGTAATAGTTTATTTTCTTGTCTAAACAAGAAGGAACTGTCTCGCCTGCAGTTAATACAAAACTCTGCAGCGAGAATTCTTACCTGCTCTAGTAGAAGAACTCACTATTCTCCGATCCTTAAATCTCTTCACTGGCTGCCAGTTTCTTACACTTTCAGGATCAATTTTAAAATTGTGGTTCTTACTTTCAGAGCTATTCATGGTCAGGCTCCTCCTTACATCAGTGATCTGATCCAGCCTTACACCCCAGCTCGGGCTCTGAGGTCTGTGGATCAGAATCTTCTGATTTTTCCGTGCAACGCTTCTAGACCAGAGGAGAGAAATCCTTTGGAATCTTCCTCTCCCTCTGCGTTTGATGGATCTACTGAATCCTTCAAGAAACATTTTAAGACGTTCTTATTTGCTCATGCTTTTTCCTGATTTTCTGGGACTTTCTTTTGTGTCTTGGCCTTTTAAAGTATACATTTTGACTGTGTATTGTTTTTGTTTGTTAAACCGTCTGCCACAAACAACATTACAGACGAACAGCATGGAGGAATATGGATGGAAGGAAGTTCTTCTACAGGGAGCCAGTTGCTTCATTAAAATGAATGTCCTTTTTTTCTTATTAATCTAAAAAGGAATGGATTACTCTGGAATGGAAATGGAAAATAATCCCAACACTTAGTCACTTTAACTGGTCACCCCAATACGTAGCAAACCTGCTACATGAATAGAAATGTATACTCATGACAATAAAATAAAATAAATAAATATAATAATAATACATTTAATTTAAAAAAAATACAATCTGACTTCCCCAAGCTTGAGGGGCAGCACTGTGCCACAACTAATCTTTGACACCATCTTCTCACTTGCGGAACAGGTTGCCACCCAGCCAAAGTCGTCAGCCGCTGGGCCTCATCCTTGCAAGCAGCAAGAGCAGCCATCGGGTTGCAGTCGCGACTGTCGGCCATGAACCCATTAAATGCAGTCTGAGATGCAGTGGACCTTAAGGTAACTTTCTCTTACTTTACTCAGCAAGTCCATATCTCAGACTTTCCCTAACTTTCCTTTGTAAGTTTTTTTTTTTTTTCACGTAATATACATTTCTTACATTAATCAAACTCTAAAGAATGCAACTCTTATAACATTAAAACATTTTTAAAATTCTAAACTGTGTCTAAGTCTTTTCTGGTTGAATATATATTGTACTGCTCTTGCATCGGCTTGAGACTTTTTCACATGCACTTGGGTTATGCTCGATTCAGACTGGCACAATTTTTATGAGTCATAATTGCTGTTTGCTGCTTTGTTGACATGCTTGTTCTGTTTTTCCCCTGTTTCATGCTGTCAGATAAATATGGGTTCTGGTGATGTTGCACAATGAAGATGTAATTTATCTCTTCTGGCTTTGTTGGTTTTGTAAATGTTGTGCACACAATCTTAATTATCTCCATCTCTGTCACACCAACAATTATTATATGGAGTTTTTGTATAGTATTGATAGTTGTATGATTGTGATGCGATCGTAGATGCGTTCAGAAATGTATCAAGTCTAGAAGGTCAAATGACTGCAACAAATGCACCTATAGCACCAGAGTATTACAATAAATCAATGGTGATCTGCGAGAGCCACTTCATAATAGTTGCCCTGACAGAAATATAATTTGAACCATTTGCATGCAGTTTTTCAATACGAGGTTTTCAAGCAGCGAGTGAGTCATCATGTTCATTTTTCTTGGACTGAAAATATTTTCCAAGGTCCTAGGGGACAAGGACAAGGACAAATGTGTGTTGAAAGAAAAGGAACAGAAAAAGAACTGAGAAAAAATATCGACTAATGTAATATGAATCCTACGCAGGTTAAGCAGTGGTTGAATAATTTATCCTTTCAGCCTAAAATAACATCATCCCATTAAGGGTAGGAAGCTCCATATTCAATCAAACATAAAAAAGTTCCCATCAACATTGTAATCAAACTGCCATGAAACGGTTTAGTGTTTTGCAAGAAAAAAGTCGAGATTCATCATAAATGAAATATTCTATGAGGGACCGTTTTGAAGAGTTCTCCCATGTGTGTGAAGCAGAAGTATTCCGGTCCTTCCTTTTTACTGCTGTCAGACTCTACAACTGAAATAACAGTAAATAAAAATATGTAGACCAATTAGTGCATATATTATATTTAGAACTTGTAATGTTTTAAATATTAATATGTCTTAATAATTTTATTTATTTTTAAAAAGGGGGCTATTTGATATTCTTTTTATTTTTCTTTGGTTGTTTTTCGGCTCCTGTAAACCTGGAATTCCCCCTCCAGCGACTAATAAAGGAAATCTTATCTTATTCATGAAAATGTCATGCAGGCCTAATGCCCCCAAGATACAACACACTGGGGAGCTCAAGTATTTCAAGACATCAGTTTTAGCCCATCACTTGACCTTGGAAAGGATCACCCTCCTCAAGACAGCTCTTTATTTGCTCTACAGTGATTTGTAGTTCAAATTTGAATATTTGGAAATTACTCTGGGTTATAGTTTAGCCATTTTAGAGCATTAAAGAATCAGTTGTGAGTTTATTTTGGCGATAGAGTTTACTCTTAATGTAAATTATAACTCTCTAACATGCAAGGTTAAATGAACACTTGCATCATTTTAAACGAGTGTATACATCTTCTACTTCTACAGACTGACTCTTCCTCAAAAGGCCCTTTTAGGCATTGAAACAGCTGCCCCTACTACACTAAGAAGAAGAGACAACCTTCGTCTGATTTGATAAAGTAGGTCGAGAAAAATAAAAAACAAGGACCAGTGTGGGTTATATTCCCCCAAAGCAAGTCAGTTTGTATGCTATGGCTCATTGGCCAACAATTCGGTGTGAGCAGCAATGCTGAAAATGACTAGAGTGCAGGAGCCAGTGAGGATGAAATGTGCTAAGTGTGATATTAACCTTTCACTCAAAAGGAAGAAAAACTGCTTTTAGACTTTCACAAGGGAAGTGATTTTTTTTTTTCCACTTCCAACGTCTCGATTCATTCACATCGAACATAATTGTTCCTTACCTATTTTTTGTGTGTGTGAAGATGATCTATTGTGTTTGTTTTCCCTAATCACTGACCCTCATATCATACTTTTTTGTTGTTCATCAGTCAAATCAGTATTCTGTACCTGATATACAGAACATTCTGGCACAAGTTAAATAAAGGCCAAAATACTGTTTATCACTGATCTGACACAAAGAATTGGAGAAAACAGTTCACACAAGCACACTCAAATAGTAGAGGCTTCACATAACAAAAAACATAATAACAAAATAACTAATCTATCTTAATATAAGGGCTTGGCAAAGATTTTTAATTAATTGTGTTGTTTACCTAAAATCCAATAAATAATTAAAAAACAGTGTAAGGTTCACTTTTATTTCAATTTCTTTTGTCAAAGGAACTCTAGTGCTGAAACATCCACACTTTTAGTAACATATACTTGTAAAACATATACATTTTAATAATAAATTAAATCCTTTTACCACTGCCACAGCATTGATGTTATCCTGTTTTTTTTAAATGAGATATAAAGCAATCTATGACCAAACTACTGAGCCACATTTATAACATTAAAACAGACAGAATCTTTAGACAGATGTTTTTGCTAAATTTCCAAAATATAACACTATTGGCAGACAAATTATATACTTGACACAGACAGAAACAGAAACATTACGTCACTCCAGGTGCAGAAACGAAGTTCGTGTGCAGTCGCTCTCACACAAAGTGAAAGAAATTAATGATGTTTTTTCCACCAAGGCACATTCAGAGGAAAATGAAAAGGCTCTTCAAACTAACTTTATCATCGGGCACCATTTAATTAACTGAACGCACTCCCACAACGAAGGAATTAATCAACAGATCGTTTCAAAAATACCTTGCAAGAAAAAAAGTGTTCGACTCTAAATAGAATTCCTGCAATCAGTTTGTTTTCTTGTTTTGTTTCTAATTTAAGTCCGAAAGAAATTATTGATTGTGTTCAACTTTTTTAAAGGGCAAACAATGTGTTGATTTGAGTTTCTCTTATATAGATCTTGGACATCTACTGTATTTATCAGTATGTGTCTTATTGTACAAAACTCTCTTCTAATTTAAATATTTACATTAGAAAATGTGCTTGAGCCCCGCGCAGTTAAACCATTTGTTTTTCTTGAGATTCAATCTTGTTTACCATAACCATCCACTCCGCTGTGATAAGTCAAGCATCACGGTTTGTTAATGTCATCAAACCCGGAAGTCTCCACCTCAAAGGGACTCATTGTATAAACAAAGCGGGTCGTGATTTCAGCTGGCTGGAGGAGGAGGGAAGCCCATTCCATTTTCAGCAGGGAAAAACATTTATCCACACTTTATGATTGATGATCATTCATTTTTCACACCTTAAACTCTACGTCACCACACCTGTTCTCCTGTATCCCCTCCATCATCATATTCATCAGCTCATACAATCTTTATCAACAACAGAAAAACGTGACATTAATGGTCTTGGTGCATTAATAAGCTTTAAAGAACGATTTAAACATATGTTGACGTTAACGTGAAAAAAGCATCTTAACTTGCGCAGCCCTACTCGATATGCATATCTGCCACCAATATTAGTGATTCATCTGCATAGTTACATTGTATCTTTTCCAGTTTCTATAGCAAGTACTTCAATTGTATAATATTAGATTCCTTGTATAAAGTCTGCTTATGTTTGACTCTAATGTATTTCCTTTATTGTAGATGAGTTATTTGTGACAGCTTTGCCCTTTTTGTTCGCGTTTTTATACATACATATATTTTTACTTTTCAAAATTACAATTACGAAAGCACATTATGATGAAATAGATGTACAATCTCTATACATCTTTTTCTTCTCAAGGCAGCTTGTTACTTGTAGCTCCCACACATTAATAAACACTTAAGCATCGACCCATTCGAAGTGAATTTATGTCCATACTGTCATGGTCAATATTTAGAGGGGCAAAACTGGATTAATGCAGCTGACTGTAATTACAGAAGAGTGGTTTGACCTCAGACACAAACAACACCACCAGATTACACCAGTCAAGTTAACATGCTTGGATTGTTGCTCACAATCTTTATACCAATATAATCTTACCTAAAACTGTAAATTGTCTTAACTTTGTTATAATATGAATTGAATTAATATTGCTCACGGAAAAAAACGTTTTTTAAAAAAAAATTGTTTTTAAACAAATATAGTCTTACCTAAAACTTTAAATTGTCTTAAGATAACTTTGTTATAATATGAATATAATTAATAGTATAGCAGGAACTTGAGATCTCTGACAAGCTCAATTATCTCACATTCTCACAAACTATGATCATATAATATCATTTTTTATTATTACATCTGCTGTAGAGAGCTACAAAAAGATTGTCCTGTAAAATGCACATTGTTGCCATTTCATATAAGACACCAATGAGGAAATAACTAAACCAAACACATTGTGCATTTGTTTCTGTGAAAATGCAACAGCAAAATAATCCAAGATGGTGGTGCATTTGTAGCATTTCATTGCAAGAATTCCTCTGGGTCTGAACACTTCATCTCTATGTAGTCTGGATGCCATCATGGCCAGTGACTTTCCCCTTTTTGGAGCTCATTCTCAGCTGATCAGTTGCTATGGAGAGGCTGATTGAGTCAAGATTGATTAGAAGCAGAATGATGAGCTAACACTTGGAGAACTGTGCACAAGGGAAACATCTCCTATTTCTTGCTACAGAACCAATGTTTTGGCAGGTCCAATCATATCCCATCGGTTTCCACTTCTGAGAAGCATTTGAGACAGTGCATTTACAGCAACAGAGCTGCAATTAGATAAAGCATGTCTGTTATAGTTATTGATCTAGGATATGGGACAATACATTTAATATAAATACCTGTTATACAGGGTAAATATACAGAACTGAACAGATTCCTAGATGAGAAAAGTGTGAATGGTTGTCTTTGAGTATATTCTCTGCTATGTGATTGACTGGTGACCAGCCAAAGGTGTACTCTCCCTTTCCCCATAAATCTGCAGAGTCAGACTTCACTGCCGTACAGTCCCTGTGAGACCGCAGGTGAATCAATGACTGGATATTAAAGATATACATCAGATACATCATACATCGATTATTTTACTTCACGTAACTGATAAAAGCACAAATCAGCAAACTATTAAGCATACAATGCACAATAATCATAATGTGCTCTCAGGCAGCCCCGACAAAATCAGGGCTTTCCTTACTATGCATGATCTGACATTTATCAGCAACAATTATATTGAATGGTGACAAAATGTGAAATGGAAAGACGTATATAATTGATAAACTGTCTTGTGTACACTTCAAATAATCCATACACATCTTCATGATGAAATCTGTAAATACCATTTTGAAAAAGATGCAGTGATACTTGCTGTAGAACACTTGAAAGCAGGAAGGGGCTCCTTCTTATGCATTTCTGATGCATTTCTGCAGGCCAAATACACACAAACCTTCTCAGTATGTAAACAAAAAATTTACAATGAGTTATCATAATAAATATTTAGTCGAGTGGTTGCACTTTGTTCTACCACAAGTTTAGAGGTCGTTTTAAAGTTAGACTTTGTTATGTCTCTAAAACACATACGTATATATGATTTACTTCTTATAATAATTTAGAAAAAGACAGAAATAAACATTGTCTAAAATAGCATGTTCACAAATTCCATCCCTAGAATAATGCAATACTGGATCAAATCCTTGAACAACCACAACAGAGGACGCAATAATCACTCATCCATTAATAATCCATCAGTGAAGCATGCATCCTCTATCCTTTTTCCACCTGACTAGCATCCCCTTCTTGTCTTTCTGTCCATCACCCTCCCTCACCCGTCCAAGCCTCTCTTCCTCGTCCTTGCTTTCTCAAAAAATCCAATTAGTCAGAGCCGACTCCCTGCTCCGGCGGACTTCAGAGGAGAGGGTAGCCAGGGAGATGAAGAACAAGTCTGGCATTAACCAAAGTTTTCTCAACCTTAGCTTGTCTCCAGTGGTTTCACCATCCACAACAGAACTAAAGAAACTAGACAAACAAAAACATGAAGTTAATAATAAAACCACATACTAGAAAAACACATATGTCCATGGAGGTGTTGTCTATTCTACACTCATTTTAGTTACTGTTATTGAAAAAAACGAGATGTCGTTTGGTTTCAGTCGGTGTGTGCATTTGCACGAACAATGTCGGACTCCGTAGTGTTCTCTGGACCCCTTCCCAATATGGCCAATGATGATATGTTTACTCGCTATTCATCATTTAATCGCTGGTTGTAGGAGTGGTGCCCCGCAAATGGGGTTGGCTTTGTTAACAACTGGAAAACCTTCTGGGGAAAACCTGGTCTGCTTAGGAGAGACTGCATCCATCCCACGTTGGAAGGAGCATCTCTCTTGTCTAGCAGTGTTGAGAGTTTTAGTGTAACGTGACTCAGAGCACAGATCAGAAGGCAGAACTGCGGTCTTCCACACTCTTCTGCCCTTCTCCTACAACAGCCACCCGCCTTTAACCGCATAGAGAGGGTGAATCTGACCCGCTTAACAAAACCAAGTAAAAATGTCAGTAGAAGAGCTATTAAAGAAAATATAATTCAAATAAATCTAAATCAAATAAATACTACCATTGTAGAAGACAGGAGAATTAAGTGTGGATTGTTGAATATCCGATCCCTGTCCTCAAAAGCTGCACTAATTAATGAACTTATATCAGATAAAACCATTGACTTATTCTGCTTAACCGAAACCTGGCTGTCTATAGATGATTACGTATCTTTAAATGAATCAACACCACCCAGCCACACTAACTTTAATGCCCCTCGACGCTCTGGTCGAGGAGGTGGAGTCGCAGCCATCATCAACTCATGTCTGTCAACCTTTACTAGACCACAATGTGATTACATCTCTTTTGAAAGTATTATACTTAGCATATCTAATACAACCTTGAGATCAGGTCAGTCACTTCTCTTTGTTGGAGTCTATCGTCCCCCTGGACCTTATTCTGAATTCTTGTTCGAGTTCCCTGAGTTCTTGACCAGCCTGGTGCTTAAATCAGATAAAGTGATTATTGTTGGTGACTTTAACATCCATGTTGATATGGTGACTCACTGTTTTAAGCACACATTAGATCTTGTCCTAGCATACAGACTTGAAATTAAAAATGTTATTGTCTCTCCTCAGAATTCAGTTCTTTCTGACCATCAATTAATAACCTTTGACTTCATTTTAAATGACCCAAGTCTACAGAGCAGGAGCACTCTTAAAAGATTACCAAGTTTATGGAAATAATTCCCTCAGTGCTCAGTAAAATGCCAAGCCTCAGTGTGTCAAGAAATTCTACCCATAGTCACCTTGACATTGATAACTTTGTGGGCAGTTTTACAGACTTGTTGCATAATACGCTTGACTTAATCGCACCACTAACTCAAAAGACTGTTAACAGAAGTAGTCTTGCTCCCTGGTATACTCAGGAAACACGTAAATTAAAACAGGATTCTAGACGACTAGAGAAGAAATGGCGTTCATCAAAACATAATGAATTCTACCAGGACTGGCAGGATAAGTTAAAAATATACAAGGCATCTCTTCGGAAAGCCAGAGCCAGCTACTACTCATCACTTATAGAAGCAAATAAGAATAACCCCAAGTTCTTATTCAGCACTGTAGCCAGGCTGACACGGAGCCATCAGTCCATTGAGCAGTCCATCCCTCCTCATCTCAGTAGCAGTGCCTTCATGAACTTTTTTAATGAAAAAATTGTAACTATCAGAGGAAAGATTCAAGACCTCCTAGATTCTTCTAATACAACCATTGCAGCCTCACCGGACACAGACACTATGACTGATACATATTTTGATATTTTTACCAGTGAGTCCTCGACAGCTGTCTCAGGTTGTTTCCTCCTCAAAGTCCACAACATGTCTCCTCGATCCTATTCCCACATGGCTACTTAAAGAACTGTTCCCCTTACTAAGCACTTTCATACTTGACATTATTAACTTGTCAATAACATCAGGCTATGTACCTCAGATTTTTAAAGTTGCAGTAATTAAACCTCTGCTTAAAAAACCCACTCTTGATCCAGAGGTCCTCACTAACTATAGGCCTATCTCTAATCTTGTCTTCATTTCAAAACTTATGGAGAAAGTGGTAACAAGTCAGCTCTGTGATTATCTCCAGGACAATGATCAATTTGAGGTGTTTCAGTCTGGTTTTAGGGAACACCACAGCACAGAGACCGCCCTGGTAAAAGCAAGTAACGACCTACTGATGGCCTCTGATCAGGGCCATGTTTCAGTTCTTGATCTTTTAGATCTCAGTGCTGCATTTGACACTGTCGACCACCAAATCCTTCTACAGAGGCTAGAAAACCATATAGGCATTCGTGGAACTGCTCTTAACTGGTTCAAATCTTACCTGTCGGATAGAACGCACTATGTACATGTCAACCACCTCTCATCGACACACACTAAGGTCAGCTATGGTGCCCCACAAGGTTCTGTTCTTGGTCCAATACTATTCACAATCCATATGCTCCCACTAGGGGACTTGATTAGAAGACACTCTATAAACTTTCACTGTTATACTGATGACACCCAACTTTACTTGTCCATGAAGCCAGACGAAAGATATCAGCTAACACAACTACAGTCCTGTATTACAGATGTCAAGTCCTGGATGACCAAAAACTTCCTCCTACTGAACTCGGAAAAGACTGAGGTTTTACTAGTTGGTCCACAACATCTCAGACAACCATTAACTATTGATCTAGCTTTACAAAATGGACTTGCTCCTGCTACTAGCACCACTGTAAATAATCTGGGTGTATGCTTTGACGAGGACTTATCATTTAACTCACACATAAAACAAATCTCACGGACTGCTTACTTCCACCTTCGTAACATTTAAAAAAAAATCAGGCACTTCCTTCCTTTAGATGCTGCTGAGAAGCTCATCCATGCTTTTGTAACTTCCAGGCTGGACTATTGTAACTCTCTTCTCTCAGGATGTTCTAAAAAGTCTCTCAGAACTCTTCAGCTCATTCAGAACTCTGCAGCTCGTGTCCTGACTAAGACTAAGAGGCGCAAACACATTTCCCCTGTACTGTCTTCCCTACATTGGCTTCCTGTAGAATTTAGAATACAATTTAAAATCCTTCTCCTAACCTATAAAGCCTTACATGGTCTAGCACCAACATACATTAAAGATTTAATCCAAACTTACCAACCCTCAAGGACCTTACGATCCTTAAACTCTGATCTATTAGTTATACCACAAATCTCTAAATGTAGATTCGGAGCCAGGGCCTTCAGTTTTCAAGCCCCTCTGCTGTGGAACAAACTACCGGCTTCAGTCCGGAGGGCAGACACCCTCTCTATGTTTAAAAACAATCTTAAAACCTTACTTTTCGATAAAGCCTATAACTAACTTAACTGTTTATCTTTAGCTGCTATAACTAACAAAACTGTTTATCTTAGCTGCTATAGGCTGAGAATGCTGGAGGAGTTTTAGACACCGAGCTCTGTATATCCTTCTTTTCTGCATTACATTCATCACCTGTGCAGTTTAAACCCACACCTTTTTATTTCTCTCCCGGAGCCCCAGGGCTCCACCTCCAGAGCTGCTGCTGATCCAGGATCTCCACCACGTCATCAGATCCCGAGTTCTCTCCAGCACCTCCATGGACTCTCCTACACTCTCCTATTTTTTTTCTCACTATATTATTATATAGTAATATTATTATTACTCTACTATTTTCCTCGCCATAGCTCACTGTACAGCTCACTGTACAGTGTTTTGTTTCTTGCTCTTTGTTGAATTGCTGGGATCTATTTTTCCTTAATCAACTATAGTCTTATTTCAACTGTATAGTGTCTTGAGATAACTTTGTTATGATAAGACACTTTAAATAAAATTGAATTGAATTGAATTGGTTTTTATTTTGAAAGTCCTTCAATGACAAATTAGACTATTAAACGTTTTCGCTTCATTTTACAGAAATTATTTAACAGTTGTATTTTCCACTACATGACTTGTGCTTTGATTACTTTTATATACTGACCAGGTTTGTTATATTATATTATCATTTGTTAAAATGTTTGTTTAAAACTGTAGCTACACAATTAACGCTTAGTTTGATTGATTACTAGATTTGAATTTTGTGACAACCTGACATAACTTGTGCAAAGAAAATAAAATCATGACAAACTTTGCAAAATACAATACTATTACTATTGGGCAGGGATGCATCATGGGAGTTTAGAGTTTTGTGTGCAGTTTCAACATCAAGCTCCAGCAATGCTACCTGTTCATGATGTCTTCTTGATGACTTCAGTGGCATTTTTTCAACCAGAAGACTACAGGCAGACAGATAAGATTGAGACTGGTTCCAGGAGGTGGAAAAGGAAAATGTCCAGGAGATGTTTGATGAGTAATTAAGGCATTCAGGCAGCCTATGGTAAGCTCTTGTTTATCAAGTGAAGCAAAAAAGACACTTGGTGGTTTTCTCTGGTAGTCTCTTACCCCCATCCTTGCATCAATGACGTAACGTTGACGTTGACAACGTTACTCATCATTCAGCTTCCTTGACCTCGGCAGTGGCCGACCTGGGCCTAGAAGCCAGTTTAAAATCGCCTTCAGCATTGGGCAGGGACTGTAGCAGCGTCATGCAGTTTGGAGTCAACACACCAGCTTTAAGCGGCTGATGCAGAGGGTGCTTTCCAACTTTTTCCTGTATACGTTGTGTGATGCGATAACATCGATGATAATGGGGTCACTACTAACCCAGAGAAGGTGGCTTCGAGATTGGTGGACACCTGCAAATGTCAGCCTTCTTCAGCCACTATAGGGGGTTCATTTGGGGGTTCGACACCATCATCAGCACACTCCACTGGCTCATAGACAATGGAAAACCATTCAACTGGGATGCTGTCTGTTCTGCATATTTCATTCTATTCAAGACCACCCTCATTGAACATCCAGCCATGGTATATCCAGAAGCACAGCTGGCTTTAATTTTGGACAAAAATGCCATCATTATTAGTGCTGGGGCTGTCCTCTCACAGCGTGGGGTAGACTAAGAACAAGTGGTGGCCGACATCAGCAGGGCACTGAGCAGGGCAGAGATGAACTACTGCATTACTAGTTACGATCTGCAAGAGAAGGTGTGGAGAAAGTATTTTCCTTGCAAATACAGCTACCAAGCAGGAAAGCTTCATGAAAATGCCCTGTAAAGTCAGCCCTCTTCTGCAGCAAAGTGTTGTTACTGTTGGCACCGATGTTGCGCGATGTACCAGTGGTGGCAGGCAATCGGAATGGGAAAGACGCCCTGAAAAAGTGAAAAAACTCTTGGGGCTGTTGGTGCTCAAGACAAGAAGAAGCTTTGACTGCTGCTTGCTACAGCTCGCCATAATGGTATCTAAATATTATAAACATAATACATTTTTTCAAACTATAAAAAGGTAATTTACCAGGATCATTTCAATTTGAAAAAAAAAAAAAAATTCCAGGATACTTCCATAAGATTTGCAGTCTAATCTTTTTCTTTTAAATAATTTATATTACAAGCTTAATTGTTTTCTTATCTTTAATATTTGTACATTAAGAATACCCTAATATAATATACTATAGCTTTGTGTTCTCATAATTATTCTTGTTTATGTAGCACCATGGACCTTTTAAGTACAGTAATTGAAATCACTGTATGTGTTACACATACATAATTGATAACAAACTACCTTTACCTTGACCAATTTCATTGGTCATGATTTAGGTAAATCAAAAATGTTTGATATACATTTTTATCTATGTCCAGTTTGTTTTTAAATTTCTTTTTCAGCATTTTCTCTTTCTTTCCCCCCCATTTCCAGACGGTGCCAAGATCAGTTGCCATGAGATATCTTATCTTATTTTTCATTTCTTCCAGTGAATTGTGTTTTTAAGAAATCACCAAAATCATTCTGTCCTTCCATCTCAATTGGTCTCGATTTGACTTTGGGGTAAAAATCAGAGGGTCGTTTTTGTTCTGTGGTTCTTTTTTCCAAGTCTTTTTTCTTTTAAAATAGGTTAATTGTGCTGAATAATTCACACAGTTGTTGTTGCCAACAACTTTTCATCTCTTTGACAACTGCGACTTGTTTTATGTTAGATGGCTGTAGTTTAAGGTGTTGCTGAGTGAAATGGATGCACTAATGCAGTATAATCTCAAGGTTGGGAGGATTTCTTTTCAAAAACTTTCTCAATTGTGTTTTTCCACTTCCCTTGAGAGGGACAAATCATTAGACATGCAATTGATGGGCATCAAATATTCAACCCTCTAGGTATCCCTTTCCTCAGCTGCTTCTCATGTGTGTCACATTTTTAGAGCACAACAACATTCACAGTTTTTAAGAAATGTCCTAGACTGACTGACCTTGATTTTCAAAATGATGGACTGTCGATCCTCATCACATAGATGGTTGGTTCTTGCTATAACAATAATAATATTTCTTACAGTTGTCAAATAGGACTTTCCATCACCATACTTCATACCACTATATTGGACAACTTCCATATGTACAGTATCAGCATCAAAATGTTGCAAAAGTTAAAAGCTTATGTGTAAATCAGAACAAAATGATTTATCATAGACAAAGTTGATAAACAAGCTAATAGTGTTAACACAACTTAGAATATTTTATAAATGTAGCACACGTGTGAGGAAATGAATGATAGTGATGTGTTTTCCTTAATTTCTTTAATCCATCATTTGTTTTTTTTATTGTGTTCTTACCTGTTTTATCAATGCTACTTTAAAGAATCGAGACAACCTTAAATCTCTTTTCTGTATGATTTAAATATTTTATTTCTGACTCCACCTATTAGTGAAACATCAATGTAGCCTCTTGTTGTGGCATTTTCTTTTCATCTACGATCAAATCAAACCCACTGTACCACCAGCTCGAATGGCAACCATGGGGTCCAGAACATCCTTTCACTGAACATTTGTAATATCATCAAACTGGCATTTTTTTTTAATCACACCTCAAAACACCTGTTCATGCTTGCTCATTCACAGTGATTCATTTTCTCGCTCTCCACTTTAGAAAGTAATTCTTTTAACCTTTTTTTTTGCCGGTTTCTATTTAAAAAACTCTGTGTCTTGTATGGTGTTTTAAAAGGCATTAAAATGTATTATTATAATTATTATTACTTCATATGAAAACACTGTTTCTGACCAACTTCTGTGGAGTAGATTGATCACATGGTGTTCAACATTGGTTAAAACCGGGGTCCCTAAACTTTTTACTGTGAGGACCACATAACTTTTCCCTTCTGAAAAAAACGTGTGATAATGGCAAAGATGATCATTTTCAGTAGAGACACACACACACAAATAACGTGTTCTTCACTGGAACAAGGTCAGATAATAAATAATAACACTATTTATGAAATAAAAACAAAACAAAAACCCTTTCTGGATTCTTCACAGAAGAGACATCTATGGAAATTAACTTTGTCCTTAAAATTTCGATATCTTTCCAACCAGACCTTAGATAGTGGAAAAATGTAGGTAGGTGTTGTATATACAGAACAACAAAAACATACAATCTTGCTTTATCTGAAGCTACCTCTTTTTAAATATATCAATCGTGGTGCTACTCCAATAATTCATGTCACATTCAAGGCTTTTTGTATATTTTGGAATGATAAAAATGGATCACTGTATTATCTCTGCTTGTCTAGAATGTTGATTAAAGCTGGACACTTGATGGAGCCTTCGGTTAAAGCTGCACTCAGATCCAGTCCTTGGAAGAGAGTCAGGGTGAAGTTATTCAGCCTCACAGCTTCAAAGAGACTGTGATAGGAGAATGCTCGAGAATTGTATAGAAAGTTTCATGGTCATTTAGCCAATGGTGTTTATGATTAGTTTACAATAACATTACAGTCACAGGTTTTTGGTGAGATCAACTTTTTGGAGGATACACACTTGTTATTATCTTTTTATTTTAAGTGATGATAAATCAGAAAATCTCTAGAAATGAAACAACCTCCTGATTAAAGGATTTTTGTCATATTCAATAATGCTAATAAATGTCGGCACCCAGCGCGTACTCACGTAGACTTCATCGCACGACAGGAAGGGAATATTAAGACGCCAACATCCACAGCAACTCTTGCTACCTCCCCATAAAGACATCGCCCCCAAGCACCAATCTCTCTTTTCAGACAGTCTCCAGCTTACCACTGCGACACTGCTCTGGGGCATGACCTCCACAGAACTAAAACTGTCTACTGCTGGTCCAGTCATCCATGACGGTCCTCCTCTGTCCTGTAGCAACTCTCTGCTCCTTCCTGGTGTCCATGTCTCTTACTGTGCTCATTCCTTCGTTTTGTTAAATATGTGCTGGACAAATGTTGAAGTTCTTTGATCATCCTTTTTCAAACATGTATGATATGAATTCTATTTTTAAGGGCTGATCGTGGTTACAGTGGCACTTAACTGAGGGTCACATCTTGTGACGTAAAGATATAAAAAGGAAATCAATAAATAAAACTGTTTTGCATCTTTTTTATAACATTCCATTATCTTGAGCTAAACTTAATCACATAGAGTACAAAACCACCACCTTTCCCTATTTGACAGTATTTCCGTCGTCTTTCACTCACTTTCTGATGCACTTAGTAGAAAATGATATTAGGAAATGATTTCCTGTTGGCCCACTGCTCCCCGTCCTCCCTACTCTCTAAAGAATTTGACCAAACAGAATGAAGGAAATCGAATGAATTTATGTGTGCGTGCATGTGTAGGTGTGTGTGTCTGTGTGCATATGTCATATTTATTTTCAGTTGCAGTTTTGTTCTGCCACCACAGGAGGTAAGTAGCGTCACATCATCATCATAACATTGGTGTACAAGTCTTAAAGTAGATCTAAAATGCAGAGCATGCACAAGTATTGAAGCATGTTGATGCGTTATATTTGTTTTCAAGATTGGTCTCTATACTGGATAGATATAAACCTAAAACAATAGGTGTCATGCATGATTGGAGATAGATGAGAAATGTAATGTTTCATTAAGCAGTTTTAGATTCAGTTTAAAGAGACAGTTTGGAAGGAATATTTAGATACAAAGAAGTTGTTTAACTGCATCATTTAGAACTTGAAGTACATTTATTTTACTTTAACACTTGACTTACCCATCCAATCATCTATCCATCAATTCAATCTTTAGTACATTACCCATCCTATAAATGTCTATCCTTGGACCGAAATTTAACTTTTAATTTATCATCATCAATTAAGAAATGAGCAAAACAAGACCATAAATCCAAACCTTTTTTAAATTTTAATAGCAGTTAAACTAAGAATGAACCCTTCGCGCGACCTACAGCTCATTCTTGTAGACTTTTGAACAGGCCAAATGCAGTACAAGCCTTGATGTCTCTGGCTAACAACGATTTACAATCTTTCAAAGGCTGGGTCACTTCAGCATGAATAATTCAAAGATAATTCAGAATGATTGGCGAATGCCTTACATTTTAATTTCCCTCTGAGCTTGAGAGAAATGGATCCTGTGTGGGAAGCTTTCAAAATGATTGATTTAGTATCACAATGCAGCAGCAAGAATAAATACACTCTCAAGGTTGCACTGACTGTTTGATCAATCTCCAAATGTTTAATAATCTCTTCAAGCAATTAAACTTGAATTAACCAGCTCAGATATTCCAGTCTTTATTATGATTCAATAGATACTACAGGGTGATGAATGTTACATAGAGGCTTGCATGGCAGTCAGATTGGTGGTACCTTTATAATACTTGAAATATATAAGTTTTAAAATAATTTGAGACCACAATTTTTGTTCTACACAGACATTCAAGAGAAATAATCAAAATAGACACATTGAAATTATAGTCAACAAAAGTTACTGTGTTGCTTGTTCCTCCTTAAATCCCATTCTTCCTTGACTGCACAAACGTTTGCAGTGATTATACTGGAAACATTTTCATTAGTTAATCATTTCCTATATGCTGTTTTCATTCATTCATTAATTTAATCTTGATTTCAAATAGCAGTATTTGTCTGTGAAATGTGAAACGGCACTAAAGAACATATTTATACTGAAGCTAAACTTGAACTCATCATGTATAGTTGCTGGAGACACAGTTAAAGTTTCAGCTGTAAGTATTTTTATCCAATTTTACTGTGTTTGATTGTGCTTCCTGTAGAGATTTATAACACAAGTATTGTTTCTTGATAGGAAACGTTAATTTGTCTGTATAATAAATGTGTTCTGCTCTATCTAGTTTGCGTCTGCAGGCAAGATAGGTGTCAAGATTCAGAGAATATATAGATTAAATTATCAGCGAAATGCCAACGTCCCAGAAAAAGAGGACATAAATTGAGGGGGAAAACAATGACTCTGCTTTTTCTTTTTTTTAAATATCACATGCAACAAGCTCATCCATCATTTGAGCTTTTGTTTACTTGGCATCACAGACCAGGTAGATAGGGTGTCATGTAATCCCCTAGATGTGAATAATTAAATTATTTTCCAGCAGTGCGATGACTATCACAGTGAAGCTTTTAGAGAAGATCAATAGTGACCCATGTAACTGGTGGCCAACATTTGTTTACAAAAGGTGTAAAATTACATTACCAGACATGTTCACATCTGAAGGCCAGTACGCATGACTCAGGACAATAAAAGCTGAAACATTTTAAATAATGAATCCTCATCATAAACATTTAATTCAATTCATCATTTTTACTACTGTATGCAGGAAAACATCTACCAAAAATATGAGCTATTTTTTATTCAGTAAAGATCCGGAACGCAATCATGAGCAATATGAAAAACATTTACCCTGATAGACTTTGAAAGATGCAATCTTATCTTAAATCTTTGCATCAAGTCATCTGTAACCTGTTGCACCCTCTGCACAATTGAACTTAAATAATTATATTTAATTTTTTTTTTATTAACATAACTATGTTGAGTTTGTATAGCATGTTGTCTTTCATTGAATTGTCTCTGGCTTCAATTTAAAATAGACTAAACTTAGATCAATACCTAAAAGTAAAAAAGATTTTGTGTACTATATATTTAGATATGCCTCCTATTTATATTGACTCTTTATGATGGGAAAAAGGACAATATAAGCATGAAGGTAGAAAAATAACCAAGTAAAAGCTCTATAAAAAACTGCCTGGAATGGAAGAACAAAATTATTGGTTTATCCGTGCAATTTATTTAATTAAATAATAAAATTAATAATGATGATGAACAAATGCTGTTGAAATAAATATAAATGGAAAAAACGTTTCACACCTTCATGCTCATATTTTTTACAAAATAGTATTCAATTTCTCAATACCTTGAAACACGTAAAAATACTGTACACAAAAAATACTGTACACAAACAAGGAGAGAGAGAGATGTCATGCACATAAATAAACTTCCAATAACAGGATTTCCTCCGGATATGATCTTCTAAAGATATAATCCCTGTAGAGCTTGTATTACAGAGATGAGAAATGTTATCCGACTCTTGTCAAGTGCTTTGGGCCGGCTTATTTCCTGGACAATGTGGTTTGAAGCCAAGAATCACTTAAAAAAAAGTGGTGAACGACACTTTTACCTTTAAAACTCTCTTTTAATTGTGTGTTTAAGCCCCTTTTTATAAACACAATGGGGCGTGATTTCAGCTGGATGAGGTGTAAAGCACATTATTACGTAATAATGGGCTCCGCTCTCATAACTATCTCTGTGGATTGAAAACTGGAAACTCTTGCATATAATGTTGTTAATTTAAACTAAGAATTGCACTATTATGTCACTAAAAAGAATTTGATTTAATGAAATGAACTGCAATAGAAAAGAAAGTAGTGTTAAAAGAACTTATGTAGCGAATCCAACACAGCACTGAACTGGAAGAAAGCAAAAACAAAGCAAACATTCTGCTTCAATGTCACAAGTGCATGCAGCTGTGTGCAGGAGGGCGTTTTGCCAACTGCACCAATTTAAACTAAACTTTGTTGAATCTAATCCGTTACCATCTGGTCAGTTAGACAATACAACAATAACACCTTACCAGCGCTCACAGTGGACCATATGAAGTAGCTCCTAATGTCCTCATGTGTCCTCGTCGCCTACTGAGCAGATTCTTCGCTAAAGCAATTTTTCCTTGGCTGTCCTCATATAGTCTAGGTAGTGCATACAGATATTCATCAATGCCATCTAAAAGTTGCATGAGATACAGGCACTCTAACACCAGTTAAGCAGTGGGCTTCTTCCTTTGTCTTCCAAGACACTAAAGTGCCACCCTTGGGTAGGCTTACACAATAACCAGTTGTACTTCATTGATCTTTTACTGTATGTCACGAGCCCAATTTGCCCCATTGTACAGAGGGCATGTATTGCCGGGTTCTTTTCTTTTATGTAACTTCTCATCAGTCATACCTCTACGATAGCTCACACAAATAAGGCCTTGTATTTCTCAAATCAATCAAAATTAGTTTTAAAAGCATACATCCATCTACCCCCCACTGCTTTATTAACCTAACATACCATATGCAGGTATGGAAATGAAACAATGCTGTATGTACAGATATAAAAAATAAAAATACAATTCACACCTTGGATCACATCTTGTGAGGAGAGTAAGGTGCTGGTGTTTGCTGTCTGATTACATTTTTAATGAGCAAAGTCTGGTAAGAAAATCCTGTAAACTCAGTACCATCATCAGATCTGAAGCATTTCACCTTGCCATAAGGGCTACAAACTTCTCTTTGGCTTAAACTGTTTCACTTGTGTTCTTTATCGGTAGCAATCTCTGGACTAATGGTTGAGCTGTGTGCACTACCTCTGGAGGTGTTTTGGCCCTCACATCTGGGTCTTTGTTTTAAGCTGGCAAAGGTTTCCTGTACTGCAGGCTACAGAATGTGGAGGTTTGTCAGTTGAACCCGTATTATTCATACCTTAAATAGCACTTTGTATCTCAGTTCTGCCACTGCTCCCGGGTTGTGTACCTGTATGTGGTGCTTTTGCAGTGACTGCACCACATTTTACACTGGAAGGTTCTGGCCTGGTGTCTCTTCAGCTTGCTTTGAAAGCACACCAACTCTGCTGTGATACTGGGGGGGGGTCACTTTCTACTGCCACACCTTCATGAAGTTGTCCACTGCAGCACCCAACTTCTCTGTTAACTCATAGCTGCTTAACTAAGTTTTAAAGTCAGCAAAATATACCGTTTCATTGTGTTATGTGACATGGATTGTAAATGGTTTAAATGACTTCAGCAAACCTTTCAGCACCAGTCTTACTAATACCCCTTCACCTTATTTTTCAACCGATATTTCTTAAGGCTTATTTGTGGTCTTAGCCTGGATCACATTGTCGGTCACAGTTTCGCCCTCTGAAGTCAGTTCTGTATATAGGCTTATAATACGTGGCTTTTCTTTACCTTGATAATAGTCTTTCAAAATCAGTTACGCTTCCTGTCTGTTATCAGCAGCCTCTGGCATTACCAGCGACAAACTTTCTTTCAAAAAACGTTCTGCATACATTATTTTCTTCGTCTTCTTCATCTACTTCCACAGGCTCCGTTAAAATGGTGTGTGTGTTAATCCTTGTTAACCGAGGTGGCCCCAAATCTTTTTTCTCCTACAGTCCGTAATTCTTTTCATCTCCATCAAACAGGAGCCGCGACCAGCGGCTGTCGTGTCGCCAACTTGTATCCGCAGCCCATCTTCTCAAGGTATAACTGTGGAAACACGCTTAAATACGCTGAGTTACACTGGGTTACCACAGAAGGAAATGAATAGAACTGCGCCTACCACACACGGGGCCACATAACATTAATTCATAAAAAAAATATATAATACATTTGCCAACCCAAAAAAATATTGAATAATCAAGAACTATTCAACAAATACAAAACTTTACTTTATTTTTTTGTGGCAAATGATCATAGAAAATGATTTTCTACAAAAATTTGGACAAATGGAAATCAGAAGTTTACCGGTTCAAAGGAGTAATTGGAACAACCGACTGTCTTTATAGCTTCACTGGTCTGGAATCTTAAAGTGATAGTTCACTATATCTTTGGGTGAACTATCTATTTAATTGCTCCTTTACAGATCTTCTGTAAAAAGTGCTATAAAGGTGCGTCTCAGAATATTGCATCATGCAAGTACATTTTTATTCAACAATAATTTTTCACACTTTTAGCACTCAAAGTCAACAGAACAAACTTTGTGGGCAATTGAACACATTAATACATAGATCCAAGATCACACCACAGATGATTAACCACGGAAAAACTGCAAAACTGTGATAAAAATGAAATTGGGATTCAAAAGATGTGTTATGAGCAGAATAAAAGAGAGAGAAAGCTTGGAAATAGGTTTTCTTTGTTGAAAATCCAAGATATTTTCTTTCCAACCTTAGCTACTATTCAATGATAGGTTTAATCATCTGTTATTCTTCAAGTGAAGGCATTTAACATAATCGTATTCACTGTGGACTAAATAGAAAGCATTGATTTCAGTCCATCTGTATAATACGTGTGAGAAAACTGAGGCGGAGATTATAAACTGTTTCCTAGGGCCAGATTAGCGGATCAATTTTGGCCATGCATCACAAATAGTGATATTGCGAGTATACTGTATTTATCTGTGTGTTGATGCTCATGTGGTTTTAATCTTTGCACAGTCAAGTTTTAAATTACGTCCAAGTCTTTCCTGAACCAAAATGTTCAGGAAAAAAGTGTGTAAAGGTTAGACACAGATATACTTTGTATGTTTGAAATGTAACTCAGTATTTGACATGTGTAATCCGAGGATTAATTGTACCTAAAACTATAACATGATTAATTAGTGCCGGTCAAATTAAGATTCTAATTGTCTTTCCCTGTTCAGTTAACTAATGTTTTAATTGATTTTTAATAGGAGCCAATGGATTTAGTTTGTTTGAGGTCATAATATTATCCCATCAAAGCCTTTTAAATTGTTGTGAGCCTTTGAGCTCTACATTATACCAAAGGCCAATCACCCAACAAGAAGCTCAAATAATTATCTCCATTCTCATCCTTCTAATAAACCTTTATGACTTCAGTCTGTTGTTTTTTCATTGTCTTGTGCCTGTCTAACAATTTATGTGTTATCATGTGTCGTAACGATCGGGTAGAACCACACATTTAACAATGATTAACAGTTGTATGCAAAAGGAGATTTTATGACCATTTACTCGACCATTATAAGAGAGGATCACAGACACATGATTAGTTTTCCTCTAGAGAAACAGGCAAAGTGTTTCCTAAGACTGGAACTTTGAGATACCCAGATTTTTCTTTATTGTGTTTTTCCTTGTTTACATGTTAAAGGTATAGGCAGTTTGCTTGGACAGAACAGTTGCGTTAATATAATATTATCCTTTCCTGACAAAGCAGGGGTTTTTGGTATCCCAATATTAAACACTATTATGAAAGAAGGCAAATTATATTCTAAAATCATACATCATTGTTGGCAAAAGAATGATGGCAACAAGGAAAATAAGTAAATGTTCCTTCTTTCTTTACTGTTGAATGGCACACAAATATTATGTTATGGTTACATATTTGTTCTTCATAGCTACTTAGCTATTTTTTAAATGGCACTGAGTAACCATTATTTCCTTGGCCCACTTAAATGAATGGTATTTTTGGCCAAGTTATTTGATTGCCTCTGCTGCGGCTTTGCTGTTGTCCAACTGTAGTGACTTCTCCGCTGGGCCATATGAGAAGATTTTCAGCTGAGTTGGTAAGAAATGTGCTGTGACCGATTAAAATACACAGCTGAGATACACAACCTCACACACATACGCAGAACTTGTTCACAGCTGATGCCAAGTGTCACACTGAGGAAATGAAAATATATTTGGGCCAGCTATTCCACTCACACACAAAGCATGTGCTTTATGAGCCAGAACATCAGGCGTGAGTGTTCACTTCATCTAGCCTCAGTCGTAACAAAGTGTTGTGAGTCTCAGCATTCACACAGCAGTGGTGTGGAAGCAAGGGCATTTTTAAAAGCTGGTTAATGCAGGTGAGTTGGAAGTAGATGTCAAGGTTACTTTGTGGTTTGTGAGCATGAGAGGAAAAGGGGCACATAGAGATGTAGAAGACAAATATTTTCAATTACCATATCATTTTAACCATATGTTTTATAAACTAATTAAAGTGACCAAATATTCATGTGTCAAGTAGGGGTCTTAGTTTTTGAAACATGTTAAGATGGCTGCATTTTTAAAGTTCAACCTCCTCAACCTCCTCATTTAAGACAGCAGGCTACAGGATGTGCCTTGCAATTCACATTAAATGAATGAGCTTCAGATTAGAAAAATCCATTATTTTAAGTCTGGACTGTCACATAAGCAGATAGGATCACTCCATCAAATGACAATAAATATTGAACAGCATACAAATCTGCCCTATTCATTTAGTCATGGATCAGAAAGAGGATCCAGTGAGAACTGTTTATGATGCTCATCATGCTCATCATCCTTTGCCCTCCTCTGCTTCTGTTCCTTTTCTTTAAAATAAATGACACAATTTGCGTCTTGTCCATCATTGGCATGTCACTAACAAGTTGTGGTTTCTCCAATTTGCTCTAAACTCTCATCATGTAAAAGGTGTATTCAGTTGTCTAAGAATTCATTATTATCGTCTGTCAAAAGTTAATGTGTTGTTTGATATGTCTGCCTGCGTTTGAGTTGCAGCATCAAAAATCTACTTTGCTGAAGAGTAACCCCCTGTTTTTGTTCCCCAAACTTGCTGCATGTCACACAAGCTTTGAAGACTCATTGTCTGGAGGGAAACCTTATTTATTTGAGAGGTGAGGGGAAGTGTTCCTAAAGACTGTTTTCCCATTTGGATTTGGCATCATTCTTACCCAGTATACAAACATGGTTCCTTTTAAATCATTTCATCCCACAGTCAGGAAAGAGTGTCTCCATGATGTTTGTTGATGAGGCTGCCACTCCTGCAAGAGGTTTTTGAACAGATGGTATGTTCAATAATTTATGTTCAAGTGACACAGCGGCTCAAGTTTGAACTTTGTTAACAAAAATTATACAACTTGAAAGTGAATAAAATAAAACGTGTTATGGACTACATACAGAAACAAACAGATTCACATACTCAACAGAGTTCTCTTGAGGTTTGGTGGTTATGGTGTGTGGACAAGATGTTGTGAGCTGTGATGGCAGATGGAGTAAGGGAGCTATCAAAGTGTTTGGAGACCTGAGGCTGATCAGCCTTGTCGCTTGTCACCACTGCTCAACATGCATAAGTCAGATAGAAAGAAACATGATAGCCTTCTGCTTCTCCATCTTCTCCCCACTGACCAGCTACACATCCCACTACAGAGCCGAGCCTTCCTTACAAGTTTGTTTGTGCGGTCACACCAAATACTCCCGGGATCTTTGATCAAAAAAAATATCTACCTGCTGTCAATGCAGCAGAAGTTCACCACCCGTCCAACCCAGCAAGTAAGGGATATGGAAAATGAAATAAAGAACAAGATGGACATGGTTTAGCCAAAAACTATTTATTTTACAAGGAAGATATATTTTCTAAATGGATCTAACAGGGAGTAACTAGGGGAGGAGGGTGCTGGTCCCAGATCCCAAAACGAATTCAAGATACAAAACAGGAATAGCTTCTCTTTGATACCAAACTTTTAACAAGTAACGCAAATAGTGTCTCATGGACGCCAACATGTTTCTAACTAGAAACAAAGGAAGTGTTCAAAAATGGGCACACAGGCCAGGGAAAAATAAATAATAAAATAATAATTTTAGATAAGTGATTACACAACATGCAAACAGTAGAGGGGGCAGCTGACGGCAGCAATAAGCAGGGAGACAACAGGGTCACATGTGCCCACCAAATGACTGTGGCCCTGAGTGTCTGTTAAAAATCTTTGAACAGGAGAACTGGAACAGGGCCCCCAGTCCGTGTACAGAACGACAGGCAGAAGATAGGCAGTTGAAGACCAGGATGGAGCCAGGGGCAACAATCAGGAGCCAGGGCTGGGCCACAAAGATTTGAACACTGGAACAAGTTGCCCACTTTATGACAGACACCGGCGACAGGGCAGCCAAGGGCAGTGACACTACCACTGTAAACTAGAGATCAGTGAGAAGATTTCCCCAAAATAAATGATGAAAACAGCTTCTGTTTTGATTTATTTCTTCTAAGAAACAAAATACAGCATCCACCTCATGTATTGATAGCGTCTAGTGCACATTGAGACTTCAGGGAGAGCTCAAGCTGTTAAAACATGAATAGTTTTGTGCCTCCACAAGAATAATTGTGCTTTCTTGCAAAAAAGTAAAGTTCCAAATTTCATCTTTTGTGAGTTTTTAAGAGTTATTGCATCGTGTGATTCTCTAAAACTGAGAATGTAATTGGACATTGAGTCTGAAAAAGCAGCCTATTTTACTTTCAACCTGCAGGCATGGGAAATTAAGTTTTTCTCCCTGTGTGCTGGGAGTTTAAAATACAGACTTCTTTGCTGTTTCAACAACTCACGTTGACAGCTCCTCTGCTATAAAGGGGGATGAAAGTGAGACTGAATACTATTGTTATCGTAAATGTTCTCGGTCTATTTTATTTTATTATTATTGTTTCCCATTGCATTTATTTAAATATGTATTGTAGTTACTAAACCAATATTAATATGGAAATGTAACTTTTCAAATGAATCTGATTATTTATTTTCCATGAAAGACTGAATATTTGCTTTTCTCTTCTTGTGCATAGGCAACTGATTAAGTATTTTTTTTTATTTCTCTCACACTATTTCATTTTAGACTTGAACGGATTAAATGAGGATTTAAATTAAATTAATTTATTATAATAACAACTAACTTTGTTCCCCAAATAGGACCAATTCCCCCTACAGCTTAATTTCTTTTGACAATTGAGGAGTTAAACTGCCAATCTTGGAGTCTCTTCTGCAATGTGACCAAATATCTTGTCTGTTCATCTTCTTCATTTAACAAACCTTGATTGATCAATATGATCTGGGACAAACCGCCAATTGCTCTGTGAATAAAATACACCACAACACGCCTTTTTTTACAACAGTATTGATCTGTTATTATCGTGTTTATCATTGAACAAATGATTCACATTGCAGGAAGAGTTCTGTTCAAAATCCACAGTCTTCCAGGAAGCATCACTTCATCAATGAGTTACAGCACTGGTCACCAATCATCAGGCCGGGGATCAGAACCAAATTTATAAACCTTGTTGCGATCCTCGTCAGCTTGAAGGTGGATCTGTGTCTGCCTTTTCCCCTATAAGTAAGAATCCCCGAGTCACTACATATAGTAATACTTAGCTAACATAAAAGCTAATATCCCAAGACTAGAATAAATGATGTCATTACTCACCAGGAACACCCTTACCGTCTCACTGACTAGCCTGCAGGAAAGATCCTTCCTATTTCTTGCTTTATGACCCAAAATATATGTTGGATCATAAAGAATCATGATACCTGCAACCGCAACGATAAGTTTGTCCTCCACGTCGAATATGTCACTGTACGGGAAAATGTTGCTGCGTAGTCTGGGTTCTGATTGGCTAATGGACTGTGGATTGACACCGAAGAATTTTCACAACAACCTCGAGCATGCAGCATCCAAATCCCTGTCCATGTTATCTTGACATTTAGTCCCTCTATATTGATTATCTAAACATGTGAGACGTTTGCTTGACATGGTTGGTGTGACCCCATCTGAAGAGAGTCCAGCACCCTGCAGAGATACTGATTTTGGTTGTTCTTTCGGTCATTCCCCTCAGGTTGTGAGAACAGATGAAATAGGAATGAAGATTGAGAGGTATATTGAGCCTTAAATCATACATCCAAGCTTGTTTTATTCAACAGCTCTCGATGAAACAGAAAGTGACAAAATAACATAATACACATTTCCTGTAAAATAGCCCCTCTGTAGGCTAATTTACAGATAATCAGAGTGACATAAAAGAGTTGACAGTTCAATTTGGAGAACTCAGGCCTCTGACCTACAGATTTAATAGTCAGTGACAGAGATAATGAGCTGGTGACAGAAGCTCAGACGAGAATAAATGATGGGTGATTGAAATGAGTGTTTGATATGATCTCTGATGGAGATCTGCTGACCGTTGCTGTCACAGTCAATCACCATTCTTACTATCGCTTCAACAATCCTTATATTATGACACAAAGAGAAAAATCTCATTAAAGATCACAAGAAACAAGAGAAGGAGCTGAAACGTTTTTTTAGTCATCATCCCAGTTTTAGTGGAGTGGTTAACATTAGAAAAATAGGTTATGTTAGTGATTTAATTAAAAAGTAGCACAGGCTTGAAAAGATCTTTGTTTGTTTCATAAAACGTGATCTCACGAGTTTGTCCACTTAGAAAGAGTAGAGGTTCAAGACAGGAAAAGAAACCACATCTCAATGTACTGTCCAAGTAAAGTATCATCTGTAGTCTCATCAATAGCCAAACCTTTTCCAAAAAAAGTGTCTTATCAATCCTCCCATGTTTTTTTAAAATTTTATTAACTAATTAATTGATAAACTGACACCTTTTCTTCTTCATCTTAAACGTCTGGGTTTAGCTTTAACTTCGGATTGTAGAAACAGTGAGATCGTCCCAGTTGCAGTGATAGGTAGTGATGGTCTGATGATGCTTGATGAAACCGTGTCATTATTTTCAAAGCTTCATTAGATGGCGGTCATGCACTATTTTCCTTTGTTTTGAACAACTTTTCTAATGAAACATCACATCATTTTTAAACTAATGGTGCCACCTTCTGACCTCTAAACAACATGACACTGCTTCATTAAGCTTCATCATACCATCACTTTGTGAAATCCTAATGTGTTTGGAAAATTAGGCACCTGTTCCTTCCCATTCTCCCACCTCATCAACCCAACACTATAGTTCTGGCTTACTATTTGTTAAAAGACAATAGTAGCCTTCCTTGATCACAAAATAACTACTTGGAACTTTTCGAGAGCTCATAAGGGTTTAATTAGATCCAAAGCACTTACCCAATGGTGTGCTGCATTTTCTACATATGTTTGTTTGTTGTCATCCCTCAAGCCTGGATGCTGCTCTTCACTGTCCTTTCTTCCTAATTTGTGTTCCATTTCAGTCCCATTGTGACCATTATGAATCTTAGCTGGCTCGTTCTTTGGCTAATTAAAAAGGAGATGCCAGATGGTCTCGGTGACAGAAAACTATTGGTTCTGCTGTTAACAGGTGGCTGCTGGTATGGAAAAAGCTTTGGATGAACATTCGTCCCCAAAGCAAACATACAGGCGCATCAATATTTACAAGGCAATTTAAGATGTCCTTGTCCCCCATTTGTATTATGAGAGCCAGCCTGTCCTGTCTACAGCTCATTAGTTCGGTGGATTTAAGAATGAGATTTTCCGTAGATCAGACCAATATCTAAGACATTGGAGGAATATTATTATTTAAGTAAATAATCTAATTCTAGTCTCCTTTGGAAAGTTTCTTTGGTTTAAACGCATGTATTCAACCAAAAGAGTGACCTTTGTCTTAAAATGTGTATTCCACAATGATTCCACTCTCACATTAGGACGTGTAAGTGGAAGGAAAGGGAGTGTAGAAAGTCATTTTTCATAAAGGCAATTGCTTTATAAACTACAAAACCAAAAACTTTTGAAATAGCCAACATTATTTCTGGAAAAGCAGTGGTAATAAAAGTACTAAAATAGTGAGTAGGCTTAATAGATCTTTAAGTGTGAGGCGTGGCAGTGTCTCTCCGGAGAGCTAGAATAGATAATGGTCTACAAATGTCTGGTGCCTGTGATGCACAGAGATGCACAATCCAAACATCTATCAATCTTCTGTCAAGGTTGGGTCACAGGTTTCGTAGATGGAGAAAAGTTCCTCAGAAACGTCTTCCAGGTATTCTAGAAGTACACAGACAGGATTCAAAGCCACGTGGGAGACATATACCTAATGACTGACTGACAGTGACTTTCATTTATTTCTGCGACCATTGCAGTTTCCCAGGACGTAACAGTGGGACAAACTAGGCAGAACTTAGATGATCCATTGACTTTAGTTGAAGTAGTTTAGTGACAACTCTACCATGGTACCATGGCCTGTATTACTTTCATTGTCACTATAAAACTTTAGAGATAGTGAGTAACCTGCCACATAAAGAAACTAAAAATGTGTTCACTACTTTATGGCATATGTCACTTCCCCCTTTACACCTCCATTCCAACGACCAAAGTCTTTGTGAAAGCCTGGGAGGCTTCACACTATCCATGGCAGAAGTTGCACCAAATAAATAAAGGTTTTGTCTGAAGAGACAAAAAAAAAAAACAGGAATCTTACCGGAAAAAAGCACGTTCAACTTTCTACATTGGCCCTGCTTTCACTCGCTGGTGTGAGCTCAGAGAAGATGAGGGTTTTCAGAACGATGCTTTTTTTTTTTTTCAATGATGGACAGTGGTTTCAATGTTTCAATGCACAAGTTTATGTTAACAATAGGAAATTTGCATAGTAGCGGTAAATTACTGCAAGATAAAAGTTAACAGTTCTACGCAACAAACTCAGGTTCTGTAAAAAGAAACAACAATGCAGAAGTAAAAAAGGTATTCTGCATTAAAAATCGGATTCAGTTTCCCAGATATACTGTTATATGTCTACTATCACAACAAGTTTCCTTGTCTGCTGGTTTATACGTATGTTTCATGATTATGTTTTAATTGGTTTGAAATAAGTGATCTTTATTATCCGCTCTTATTTTTTTTTTTTGTTGGAGGTTCTGTGAATACACAATAATTGTTTCTTGGTTACATATTTAAATGAATCCTTTTCTGAGTTAGATAGGAATCTTAAATCACAACTTCAAAAACTATGGATGGTAAATTATTTTCTACCAAACTTGTTAGAAAATTTGACTTGTTTAATTAAACAATATCTACAATCTTTCATCATTTGCATTACTCTTTTTCGTGTTAAGTGCATATTTATATAAACATGATTAATATGGCAGAACTTGGTGCAGAAGTTCAGATTTTTTCACTTGAGCATTTGTAACTACAGATATTGCACCGCAGTGCCGACTGCAATATTGTAGTGTAACTGTTGGGTAAACCTATAGGGAGTACTCGATCATCTGTTTTTTTTTTTTTGCTTAACTTTTATCAAAATGGTAAATCACTGTGATTTTTGCTAAATACATCAGTGGGACTGTTACAGGAGTAGGACTGAAGTTGACTGAAACCTTTTGGAAACCCTCATGTTGGCAACAATTTTAAGTAGATATCAAGTAGAATTTCATTTTCATTCCTAGAAAACAATACGATTAGAAATATCACGTAATATGGTGTCTACGTTGCAGGACCACTTTTGATGAGCCTTTCATAGAGTGGCCGAAGCAAATGCATGATAGAAATTCTCTCACCTGCGGTGTTCCTCTTCTTCATTAGAAAGTAACCTGGTCTAAATAACCTTGGATTGGATTAGATTAGATTGATTTATGCTTCCAAAAAGCCATTTTCCAAAGTAGATGTTTTTTTGTTGTGTTTTTTACAATGGTTCCACACGACCACATAAAGAGTATGTAGATTTAACATATGGCAGTGCTCTTAAGAAGGCCCTCTGCTCATTAAAGTGGGATTTGAAATGATAGAAGACTCAGATGGAAGACTGCAGTGGTTTTCTTTTTCCAAAAACCCATATACCTACCTTGCTATATTTGCTGCATATAGCTTGGTAGTCAATAAAAACACCTCTCATTATAAAAACTGTGGAGTCAGTTTTTCTGCAGATTTAAAAATCGGTTAGTAGAGAGTTTTCTGGATTTACACAGGACGCATATTAACTTTTCTCACATATTTTGACCCGTAAACCAACTCATATTTCCTGCTGCGTAGTGAACAAAATATACTAACTGAATTATACCTAACTTAAACGTGCTATTCACATGTCTTCAAATAAAGTATACAGGGATGAATGCCATTAACTTATAATGGAGCAAATTTGCAAAAGTGGCCCAGTGAAGACAATATAACAGCATAATGGGCAACTAATGTCAAACTCCAACTCTCCTGACTTACTCACATGTTTCAAATGTTCAAGTTTTCATCGGCAAGATGCAGTAAGCCTTTCATAATGATGACGTTTTGAAGTAATTACTTTATAAAGCTCTCCACTGTCTGAAATGTAGTCGAACAAGAGGTAACAAGAGCGGAGTCATTATGACATAATAATGGTCTTCATCAACTGTAATCAGGCCCCGCTTTTTTATACCTTAAGTCTCTTTGAGGTGGAGACTTCAGGGATTGAAGATTCGTGGGCGAGCCTTTTGCACATGTTCTAATGTTAATAGTTGACAAGAGTAAAAGAGACTTTTGTGAAAAGAGACACATACTGATAAGATACATTTAAAATGCACCTAAATCAACATATTAGTTTTTCCACACAAATTAAGATTGCCGGTTAATTCTCTAGAACCACTTTTCTTTTCTATCCACTATGCATGGAAATTACAAAGATCTAATCTGAAAACCCAACAGTGGTAAATGAACATTTTTTAAATTTAATTTAGAAATTTAATTTACGCCGATCCAACTTACACTCTTCCACCATGCCCAATTGATACAATGAAATAGCTTAGGAACGAAATGACACCCCATAGATACAATACACAAATTCAATAAGTGTGTATAAATGTTGACCAGTTACATTTATGTACTATATGTACAAGCAACTCAGCATTTTGTTCCCTACAGAGGATTTGAGGGGGCAAGGTCATAGATGTGCAATACGCTTACTTCAAGGCATTGTGATGCTTGTGAATTTTTGAGTAAAGGATAAATAAATAAAGCATCAAAAAATTATTTAAATTATAATATGAATCAAAAAACAACAACCAAATTGAATGATTATGTAAATTGTGCAATATCTGTCCCAGTATGTTACCTACATAAAGAGCAGAGGAGTTACTATGATTGTGTTTTTCAAAAGAATCAGTAATTCTGATTGATGCAAATGTGCATGAAACAGAATCATTTAAACCAACCCCAATCCTGTCAAATGCAGTCGACCTCAAAATGGAATAGGCTGGGTTTCTTTTATGAAGTGCCTTTTACATCATCTTTAAAGTCTCATTTCAAAATGTCCCAGTAGAAATCCGTGCTTGTCATGAAACAATGTCCAGTGATAGATGATAGAACACGACACAGATTCTCTGTTTGATTATATGAAGTGATCATGCACCCTTCATGTAGCAAGAGTTACCTCAAGATGGTCAATAAACAATTCTCTTTCAAATTTCAGTTTTTTATTATTATTATTTCTATGAAAAAAACTTTTCTTCCTCTAAACCTAACATATATCGGTAATCTTTTTAATGTTTGCAGGTAAACCAGGTTTTTTAAAGTATGTCATGCTGGGTTTCTTATATCATATATAGAATTAAAATAAATGTATTAACTCCACAATGACACGATGATTAAGCACCAATAATGCAAATAAATTGCAAGGTCAAATAATAAATGATTAGTATACAAAAAGGGTATTCGGCCAAAGTAAGTCATCCATTAGTAGTAACAAATTTGCAATAACTAATAATTCTGAAATGACAGTTGTCATTTATAGCTTTTTTTGGTTTTCTCCTTAATTACAGAAAGGACGCATCATTAGTCACTCTCTGTGGTGCAGAGAGAGATCAAGCAGAAATTATCTTTCTCCTTGTTCCTACTACAGTATGTGTATTCTGTAGGAAAGTTCCCCGAAATGCTATTGCTATCTGTCAAGTTTCACTCATTGCTATTAAAGATGTTAAAATTAACATTTTCTATTTTAAAATTGTATGTTTTATACAGAATAAATGAATGTCAGATAAAAATATAGGCTAAACTAATTCTTCATCTGGGTAAAAATGAGAAGTTTGGATAATTCCACAAAGTTCCAGCTCAGTCTATGAGGAACATGCCTCTTCACATTTTCTTCACGAATTAATAAAAATAAAATATTCCCTCAGACTGCTATAAAGGATTTGCTGGATATTCTTTTTAATTCTCCATAGTAGCCAGAGAATGAAGTTCCGACTTTGATAAGATGTCATCATATTGCAGTATGAATTTCTTCGCCCACTTTTGGGGATGAGTCAATGTCTCAGAAAATGGAAACTGACAGAAAAGGAACTAGAGGAACTATTATAGAAGAAGAAACCCCTGAATGGGACGTAACACCGGCAGATAGCTGAAGTGGATGATAGCAGACTTTGTGATCATAGACAAGCACCGGAGGAAAGCACTCACGGAAGATGTAGCCATTCTGAGTGATAGCAACATCAAGGAAATGAAACATGAGTCACTGAAAAAATACCAAGGGCTCAAAGCAGGTGAAGGCAACAATAGTCTCGGTGGTTTAAGCAGTGACCCCCACACTGGAAGATTGGCTCCAACAGTTCTACTTCTTGGTGCTCACCCTCAAACTGCTTCGCTATTAGTTGATCCTCGAGGCCCTGCCTCGTCTCTGAGAAAGCTAAGTTAACAAGTCACCCAGCTGGGTGCAGCCCACTTCCTATAAAAGGTGGGGAATGCCCAACGTACTCCCTCCTATTCATCTCAGCAGAAAGCTCCTGACGGCGTGTGAAAGGATAAGTGATCAACAATGACTCATGAAAGCTTTAAAAAAGTTCTCTGTACACGCATTCTGAATTTCTTCTTTGTGGCGCATCGTGTGATTTTAGGTTGTGCGGCTTGCAGAGAATTTTCCACCAACCATACGGTTGAGTATGGTCGTTGAGGCTTGACCAGATGTGGTGCCCGGCGGGTTTCGTCAGTTGATGAGGTAAGAATATGGAAACTCATAATTCTGACGTTGCCCGGAGGCTGTTTTCCTCCCCTACAAGAGTTTTGAGGGCAGCCAGTTCCGGGTTTGGTGTCTAAGCGTTTCTAGGCCGGATTGCCATGCAACGGTGCGTCACGGCACCATTACACATTGCGGTTTTCTCGCCATCCTGGAATCCTGCGGTGTCTTAGAACTACTGTCCGTGATGATGGGGCATGTGGTGACATGTGTGAAGACACGGTTTCGAGATCAGTATCTCCAGCTGGTTGTCCGATAAGCAGATGTCCGAGAGACCGGCTCAATAAGCTGTGTTTACTTTCACTTCCTTGTTGACATTTGCACCAGTCCAGTGTGTTTAGTCAGCTGATGAGGTAAGATCATTATGCTGGCTGTGACCAGAGGCTGTTCCCCGCCGTCCCCTACAGGAGTGTCAAGGGCAGCTGCTTCCGGATTTGGAGTCCGGGCACCTTGGCGCTTTTACGTGCGGTTTTCCCGCCGTTTCGAGACCAGACAAGGGTGGTGAGCTACCGCCCCTTGCTGGTCCGACATCTAGAGATGAGTATGGCAGTCGGATCTCACGAGAAACAAGCGGATCAGGACCTCCAGCTTAGCCGGATACTGTACTTGATGGGGTGAGTGATGCGGTGCCAACACGCACGCAATCTTTTCAAATCCCATTAGCTCCGTGATTTTTCTCTGACACATTCCTCCATGTTTTTTTGTCTCTTCGTCAGCTCCTATGATGCTCCTGGAGCTGAGGAGGACTCGAGGAAGACGTGGGTGCACGCTCAACGGATCTGACGTTCTCCATATGCGTTCACGCATTTCTCCCACATAGATGGATTATGTGTACAAGAGTGAGGGTTCTAGTGAATCCAGCTCAGGTACATGGTCTCTTGTGACCTTTCGTTTCCGGCCATCCTGGGAAAGTAACTGGGGCAGGCTGAAGAACAGCCAGATGCTCATAAGAGCTCCGGTTCTGGCGGAACATTATTCGGCTTGGAGTCGCCTGGTTTTCCCTGGACAAGCGTGTTGAAGCAAGATAAATCATCCTGCTTGAGAAACAAGGTCTCTACCTCTGTACTTCCTTGGGCCAAGGAAGACGGAGGAGGGTATAGGACCATATTGGAGCTCAACTTTCTGAACAAGTTCATAGCTACTTGCCCATTTCGGATGTTGACGTTCAAACGACTGCTGACAGGTGTACGTCCAGAAAGCTGGATGACATTAATTGACCTGACCAGTGCGTACTTTCACGTCCCTATAATCAAGGGACATGGGAAGTACCTGTCTTTCGCCCAATACACTCGATTTCCATTCGGCAACTCCCTGGTGCCCAGGACCTCCACGAAGTGTGTGGAAATGTTTCACGGTTACAAGACTCTGACCCAAGCGCTGATCGAGCTTGTTCAGAATGGCAGGCTGGTTGCGATGCATGACCTTGGCCGCTCAATGGATACCATCTTGGAGAGGGCGTATGCTTGGCTTGAAAGACAATTTGGCCACTTAGAATCGCCATGAGGCTGCTGAGAGAGTCAAGGCTGCTAAAATATTTTACAGTCTGTCCCCTGAACAGGCATATTTTGGGGGGATTTTTTCTAATTAAAAAAGGTTGATTATTTCCGTTTTTGACACATCAGAAAATCACATTTACGAAACTTGGGCTATGAAAAAACTTGTTTTTAGAAACATTCCTGTATAGTTGCATGCTCTCATGAAGAATGCATGCTAATTTAGTTGTTGACAAGTGCATGTGTCTCTTTCCACTTCCAGATCTGAAGTCTAAGTTCATCTTGAGTCTGCGTTCATTGATGCCAGCATTCTTTGTTATATTGTTTGCAGTCTGAATCCATTGTTAAGCCTTTGTTCCTTCACTGAAAACAAAAAAAACACTTCAAAGTTATGTTGCCTACACACCCATTCACTCCATCCCCTCTCAACTTTTTTTTTTTTTTTTATCCATTCCCACTTTAAAAAGAAAGTCTTGTTTAGTAGCGTTGCAAGATTTCCTGTGGAGCTTTCTCTCAACCATGTGAAGCACAACGTAAAAACAGAATCTCCCCTTTCAAGGATTCTGAAAAAAATAGTATTTTCCAACTTCATTTTCTTCTTGAGTTATTGACACTAACTGGATTCCTGCTCCAAACTTCCTCTCAATTTTAGCATCAGTATTTTCATCTGTCTCTTGTCCCATCTCACTTACCTTCCCCGGGCCAGTTTCTGCTTGTCCCTCTTTTTCTGATCCCCTGCCTCTCTAATCATAGCTGAGTTCTTGTGCGTGTTCACTCTGTGATGCTTCAAAAGAGCAACAGCAACTCCGCTATTGCCCTTTAGCAACGTCTTGCTTGCTGGATGTTAAAGTGAAGTTTTTGAAACTGAATGGGATGCAACCCAGATTAGATGAGACAGAAAGATAATGAATAATGAAGACAACACAAAACTGAGAATATAAATAAATAAAAGATACCTAGCCCAAGAGCAAAAATACATGTGGTGTTGATGAAGTGTACATAATTCAGCTGCTGAATCATGGATTTAATTAGTGTGAATGCTATAATGGCATTCAGACTCATTGAGATCCTGTTTTTCTCTTTATGTCTTATTAGTGTGAATGCTATAATGGCATTCAAACTCATTGAGATCCTGTTTTCCCCTTTATGTTTATATTTGTGTGAATGCTGGTAAGCATTCAGAGTATGGAGATCCTGTTTCTCTTTACGTCTTATTATTATTTGACTTCTTCTGACCAAATGTTGTACCTCATCTGCTCCCACATATTTTATCCGATTTGAACCATTCAATTCTATTTTTTTTTTTTTTTTACCCCTTTTTGCCCCCATTCACTTGAATGAAAAAACTTTTTAACTCATGTTTCCTTCCACTTTGACCTTCAGGTACATTCATCTACTAACACCTAGAAACTTCAACTTATATCAACACACTTGACTACTAGATACAATTCTATTATGGGATGTACCATTGTACTACATTCAATTATATTATCGGATGTTACACTATAATAGATTAAATTCTACTATGGTATGTTTACAGATTCAGCAGAGTCAGCATTCACATTGGATTTTCTTCTGGAAATGCAAATTTTCTAGTTGAATGACTTATTCAACAGGGATGAGCAATTCTCTTTCATATGAGGATGGATGGATTTCACTATAAATGCTGTAACCTCTCTTTAAAGCCAAAAGAAAACTCAGTCACAACCATTATATGTCATAGCGCGATTTTATTCGTCTCCCATCAAATATATATTCAAATAGCTAAATCAGATATGGGCCATCAAGGGCATTGCTGTCAGATCTGGTGATATCAGAAGACATGGCCAACTTTTATAGACACAATTTGAAGTGTTGGTGAATCAACGATAAAATATTCAATTTTTCAGCATTTATCTTGGTTGCACTGCTTCCAATACATGTACTCTTAGATTTCAGTGTGCGTGTGTGTGTGTGTGTGTGTGTGTGTGTGTGTGTGTGTGTGTGTGTGTGTGTGTGTGTGTGTGTGTCAGAGGCAGGTCTTCTTGTAGTCAGCGAACATTGAGGTTAATGCTGCTACACACTTGTGTATCTAAATGAAAGTGATATTGTGCAACCATAGATGATTAATAATTTCTATAAAATAAGTTACTGCCACTGTTTTTTGTTGTGCACTATGTAGTCCTTAATAATCCAGTCTAGTTTTAAGAGATAATAGAGGAATTATGTTTTTTTGCAAACAAACAGATGGTTAAAAAATAGACGTAAATATCCATGCAAACACAGGTGTTCATTAGGGGGACGTTCTATTTATTATAGATATATAGATACGGATAAACAAAGGATTTTGACACAATGTCTCATAACTTAAATATACCAGAAATATAAATGTTTAGAAGTCCTAATAAAAAAGAATACACAGTAGAGTATGGCAAAAATTGACATCGGTGTAATGTAATCACATTTACAAAATAATGTGTGATATTTTTTTATGAAGACCTTTTCAAACCCTCAGGAGAGGAAGTGATATGGAGTGAAACGTACAGTAAGCTGTCAAGTCATCATTAACATCAAATATAAACAACGTCATGGTTTTATTTTGTCTACCTATTTTCTGTTTTGTTTGTTTTTATTTGCGTATGACGCCAAATATTACAACTTTAGGCTAATTAACTCTCATGAGACAAAATCTGCCCATCTACATGTAAATATCAATGGAGTTAAAAATTGCAGGAGTCAGAACAAAAAAACAACACTAAAGTTCCATCTGTTGTATAAAGAAAAATAGTTTAATGGTAAATCAATGTTATATGAATAGTAGTGCAGTACACCTGAAATATCCTACGTTGCTACATGACATGAGTCTATGCTTTCAATTGGTAGTTCAATAAGTTAATCAATTTTCTCGTCCAAATAGCAAAGCTGCGAGCATAACGACTCTCTGGTTATAAAATAGTTTGTTTACTCAATTGAAAGTAGAGTTGTAACAAGAGTTTACTGTGTTGCAGAAGCAGCACAAAATGAAAACAGATACTGCTGTGACAAACATTTTCGAGTGTTTACTGGCCTGAATTTCTAAATTGATGTCTTTTCAATACTGTGAAATTCTCTGTGGGTAAGGGATTTGTAAAGTTTGATAAGATGAGATGGAAATATATATGACAGTTTAGCACGGTTTAATAATGTAGGCCATCATCATTAAACATAGAGTGTTTTGATATTTTACTTGGTATAAAAATGTGAAAGATTGCTTTATTGGTGTAACAGACAAATGTGTGTATTAAGTGATGCTGAGCAGAGAATAACCCAAGGAAATATTCATTAGTGATTAAAAAATGTTGCTTGGGTTTTGAACTGATTGCCAGCAAATTAATGTTTAGCTGTCTTGGAATAATTCTGGTGTGATGCCTAACTAATCATTTGGAAATTAAAGAACATGCAAGTTCTGCTCTTCAGGCTAGAGCGTGAAGGGGCAAGTGTGGATTGTGTCTAATACTAAATTTACTCGGCAAATGAAACACTATTCTTAGACAGAATCACATCAATATTAACATTTCACATTGTTACAGTTCATTCATTTCAAATTCTTCATTTTCCAATAAAGTAAAACCATTAATAATTAATTGTCTTCCAAAATTCAAACATCACAAGTTTTATTCTCTCATGTCGACTAGGTTGTTGTGAATTACCAGAATGGTTTGTATCAGAAGCTTAAAGGCTAACATTCTACACAAAAAGGAAGTTGCTGTTTGTTTCTGTCCGCCCCATAGAGCTATTTGGATTTTTTGCGGATATATGTGTTTTTCCGAAAAAGACGAACGTAAGCTCCAGTCGCTACCATTTTTGTCTGCAAGTTTAAAGAGAATAGTGTTTACAAGTTAATCACTACTGTCCTAATATTACCTACCAACTGTTGAGGAGGCAAGTACAGACTGCTGTTTAGAAAGAAACTAAAATAGGTTTTCTGTGAATGAAAATGTTCACTTGCTCTTACTATAAGATTTACAAATGGGTTGTTAAGGAGCAGACCGCTTCTTACTTTTTCATTCCAATAACCTACACATTCTAAATAAGATTGACTGATGAACTCCAGCAGAGAATTATCAGTTATGTCGTTTTATTGCTTCCACAAGAGATTCCTCCGAGAACACAGCAGCTTTTGAAGAAAGTAAGGGATTCACAAGTTTTAGGGAAATATAACAAGATGTGAATATGGAATAGTAAAGACTGAGATAGAGGAAGTGGAAATGAGCGGTAGCAGGAATAAAAGCTGCTAGTTGAGCTTCTTATCTTCAGCTGGAAAATCCACTTTCAATTCAGCGTCCAGAGAGAAAGCCAGAGCGTGTGAGAGATCCTGGGAGCCAAAGGAGGAGGAGGTAGTCGCCACGGCTCTTATCTCCTCAGTTCAGTTCTGTCTGAGCGGCGACATTGTTGAGCTGTCATCACAATGAGCGTTAATGCGAAAACCTGATCCCATCATGCAGTCAACGGCGCTGAAAAGAAGAGATCGCAGCTTTTCTCTTTTTTGCATTCTCTCTTTGGCTTGAGTGGACTCCATCAAATTAAATCATATTAAATGACATCCCTACTTAATCAGATTAGATTTCTGAAAGCCTTCTTGCATCCATGACATCTTCCATGGATGTATTAGTGTGATCTGCTGCTCCAAACTGGATGTATGTGCACTGGTGAAGACACCACAGTGTGTCAGTTGACTTTAGTATTACACTCAACATTTACATGGCAACATTACCTTCTGAATATAACCATGTCAGATTGACTAAAGGCGGATTTAAATGAGACCCAGTGGGTCTAAAGTGGTTATTTAGAGCCACGTAGTTTGTTTTGATTTACCAACCTTTTTTCTTTTGAACATTTCATTGATTTTGCTGATAATAGTTCAATATATTAATCTAGCACACAACACACATTTTAGAGGTAACAATGTCTTAAGGTTAACACTCAAGTGCTTGTGTTTTCTCTCTTTAATCCCGGTTCCCTTTGTTTCTATTGAGGCCATTGATTGATGCTCTGCTCAATAAACCTGTTAGGAAAGAATAATGATTTGCTGAAATCTCAAAATTAAAGATCCATTTAATCCCACTAGTATTGATGCAATACTTTGGTATCGATACCATTGGAAATGGAAGCAATCTTTCCAACCGTACTACCAGTTGAAAAATCATCTTAATGATGTTTGCAAATTCAGCCATCTGTAAAAAATAAAACTGCATTCAATTTCATAGTTAATTCCTCTTACCGTGATGATCATAAGACAATAGCAAGGCGATGGCTGGAGGCAATCTATGACGGGGCACTCACATGGGCTGAAAAGAAGCTTCCTGAGCGCAGCAAAAGAAGCTGGATCTCTAAACGCTAAAGCTGAACACTAAGGAAATGCCTCACCTGCTTAAGCATCTGTTTCTGTAGCTGCTCACTCACCCACCTCAGCTGCTACATCCTCCTGTAGGTGAGTGCCTTCGATTCCCTTACCAGAGAACTTGGGAATCACTTGGAATTCATTAAATTTACTTTGTCAATTGGTATTTCACCTTTCCTCACCTGCATTGAAATATGTCAGTCATATTTAAATGAGCCTTGGATTTCCTTGGTTTCTATTAGAGAAAACATAGGATGGGAAAGAGGAAAAATGAATTTAAACTGTAGGTTTCTTATTGTTAACATTACTGACATGGACTGAGCATCTCTGGAACTCCACTAAACTTGAGGTGCACTGACTTCACCTCATGGATCTGATCTGCTCATTCAATGAGATGATGAAAATCTGATTACATCTGGAAACTGGTAACAGTAAATAACAAACCCCCAAATTGTAAATAAATGATATTGTCTGTCCTGCTGCTCCATTTAACCCTGTCTTCTGTGAAGCTGACAGCATTGCATTGTTGAGATTTTTCACTGACAAAATTAGGTTGATAAAAGAGAAAATCCCTCCCCTTTTGTGTGGAAGCCCTGCTGTCACTGAGCCGGTCTCCAGTTTGTGGTCCTTATTTAACAATGTGACTTTGGACGATATTTCGGCACTGGTGAGCAAGATGAAACCCTCCTCTTGCTCCTCCGAAGTCCTTCCATGTACCCCCTTATTAAGGTGTTTGATGTAATTGACCCGGGTTACCAAAATGGTAAACCTCTCCCTTTCCACAGGGGTTTTTCCCAATGCATTTAAACATGTCATTGTAGAGCCTTTACTTAAAAAGCCATGCTTAGACCCGACTAACCTCACTAATTTCAAGCCTATTTCTAAGCTTCCCTTCTTGCCCAAGATCTTGGAGAAGCTGGTGTCTGAGCAGCTGTCTTTGTTCCTGCATCAGAGCGACATCCATGAGTTTCAGTCTGGCTTCTGCAAACATCACTCTACGGTGACAGCCTTACTGAAAGTGTCCAGTGACATCATGATGTCGGCATGATTCGGGTCAATTCACTTTTCTGGTTCTCTTTGATCTGTCCTCAGCCTTTGACACAGTTGATAACCAGATCCTGCTGAGAAGACCGAGGGATAAAGTGTTACTGTCTGGGTCTGTCTTACAGTGGTTCTCATCAAACTTTTCTGGGCACAGTTTCCGTGTCTCTGCCAATCAAATAAGGTCTGAATCAGCAGATCTGTTGTGTGGAGTCCCTCAAGGTTCTGTTATGGGTCCTTTATTATTTTTGCTGTACTTGAAATCCCTTGGGTAAAATCATTCAGAGATTTCCTGATGTTTCTTACCACATTTTTGCTGATGACATCCAGCTTTACTGTTTATTTGATCCAACTGAGCCCCAGAGGCTGAACAGCTTAGTCAATTGTTAGCTAGAAATCAAACAATGGCTGAGTGAAAACACTTTGCATCATACTGTGAACAAAACTGAAACACTGGTTATTGCGCCTGATGATAAAGTTCCAGGGTTGAGTCAGTACTTGGGTGACCTAGGCCAGTATGTCAAACTGAGCCTGAGAAACCTGGGTGTTGTATTTGACAAAGACATGTCTCTAGTTCAACACTGCAGAAAACTGACCAGAAACCTCAACTGTCCTTCAACTGAGAAATATCTCTAAACTTAGGAAGATGATGTCGTAACACGATCTGGAGCTTATTATCCATGTGTTTGTGTCTTCTCGTTTAGACAATTTTAACAGTTCATTTTCATGTCTATACAAGAAGGAGCTGTCTCACCTGTAGTTAACACAAAACTCTGCAGCGAGAATTCTGACCAGCTCTAGTAGAAGAACTCACATTTTCCCTATCCTGAAACTCTTCACTGGCTGCCAGTTTCTTCTTCTCTTCTGGTTCTTACTTTCAGAGCTATTCATGGTCAAGCTCCTCCTTATATCACTGATCTGAATCACCCAAGCTCAGACTCTTAGGTCTGTGGATCCGAATCTGCTGATGGTACCTGAACATGCTTCCTAAGCTATTTGCTCCTTAGCTTTGGAACGATCTTCTGCTCCCTCTGCGTTTGATGGAGTCCTTTAAGAAAAATCTTAAGACGTTCTTATTTGTGCAGGCTTTCCCCTGATTGTCTGGGACTCCCGTGTTTGTCTTGTGTGTCTTGGCTTTTTATAGTATATATTTTAACTGTGTATTGTTTTTGATCGTTGCTTTGTGACCCTGGTATAGAAAGGCGCTTTCAAAATAACCTTTACTTACTTACCAGAAATACTCTGCTTACAGATACAATCAGTGCTCTGTCAGAAAGTTCTCAATTTTAAGTTTAACAAAATTAAAGCTGTAAATCAGTAACTGACTAGGGCGCAACACACATTCCTGTTCTCAATACATTGATCAAATAAAAGTGTTTTCCCTTCATATTCATCAAATGTGGTGTTTGTGTAGAAATGTGTGTTTCATGAGATAACTCTGATCACGTGAGGAAAACTGACTCTTGTGCAATGTGGGAATTTCACACAAATGGCTGACATGTGGGTGATTACGTCTTACAAATGGCAACGCTTAGCTCTGGGTCCAATTGTCGAGTCCCGACCATTTGGCCAGCTCCCGCAGGAATATCCTGGTGGCACATAGCGTTTTGATTTTTATTGCCGGCTTCCTGGCTGAATGATCTTTTTTTGTTGCAGGCTCAAAGCAAAAAACATCTGCCACTCTCATAGAGTAGAGTCAAAGCGATCAGACTCAGGTCAATTTTTTCGTTATTTTATAAAAACTCTTTACAAAAAAAATAAAAAAAATCACATTTTCCTTTTGAGTAGAATGAAATACCCAATACAAATGGTGGTGTTAAACTATTTTGTGGTCATGATAATCTGAAAAAATCTTAGTTTTGCATTTATGGCAAGTATGTTCTTTGTTGTGCATACGCACTTGTAGTACAAGTCTGGAAGTAAATCAGTGCTATCAGAATATTCATTCATTTTCTGCTGCTTAATATAATATAATATCTTATGAGGGTATGTTTTTAGACTTTGGGAGGAAACCGGAGTGCCTGGAGTAATTCCATGCAACAATGGGAGAACCTATTCCTACTCCCCCATACCTGGAAGCAAATCTGAAACCTTCTCCTTCAGAATATTGAATGGTTGAATTTAACATTTAAATGTATATTTAAGCAATAAAGCATTGACATTTTTTAATTTAATTATTTCTATAATTTAATTTAATTAAATACAGTCATTTGACAGGTTATTCAATTTAAGTATTTAATTTTAAAAAAACTAAAAAAAAAAAAATCAATTTAGAAATGATTCAATTCAATAATTAAAAAAAAAAAAAAAAAAAAAAAAATAACATTTCAGTAAAATATTTAAGTTTCAGTATTTGAAATTCATCTATTCAATTTTCTGATGGCCCTGATATACTTCCATATACATAGAAACTGCGTGAATAGGCGGATGCCCTAGAAAATTCTAATTCTCCAAATGTATTTATTTATTGAAATGTGTCATGTTTGACTTCTACAGCTTGTAAATTATTAGAACTACATAAAGGGACCTACTCTCTGCACTTCTATTGTGTAAAAATCAAAATATTGCATCCTTCAGAGGGGGACCAAGGGCCTCATGTAAGACTTTCAGTAGGATATTCTGTAGAAACCTGGCGCATGCTCAAATCAAAAAGGTTTCCACACAAACATCCTCAGACGTTTAAATCCGTGCACAAACGCATTTCCTTTGTGCATCACAATCAATGTGGAACTGAGCACAGATTACGGCGTGACTGGCACCTCCCTCTTAGCGTCACTTGAAATATGCAAATCATTTTTAAATGAGCCCTGCAGCTTAGATTCCCCTCGGTGTGATCAGGAACACCAAGATGAATACGGGAAAACATCATTTAAACTGGATTTAGGAGGATTTTTATTTCTCTTTTTTAATGGATAACACACTATTGTTACGCCAGGGAAATTGACAACACTTTAATTACAGGGTTATCAACGTGAGTACTTTGTTCACAGAGAGAATTAGAAGCTTGTTAGAAAGATGTGAAGATGGAGTTTAGCTAGAAAATAACTTTGAGTATGTTAAACTGGGGGGGGGCTCTCTGTGCCAGTTTGTTTATCAGCCTATAACAATGAAAGAAAAATCCAAATGTTTTCTAAACTTAATAAAACAATATAAATTTCATGAAAGATCAACACATTTAAAGCTAATGATGAATAATAATAAATGTTAAGTATGCTCCTGGTTCAGATAAAATCTACAAACACATTTGAATTATAGTACAACATACATCATACAGAATAAACCAAATGATTTATCAACTTAAGGAAAACTAATGAGAAACTGTCCTCTGCTACAGAACATCATAAACATTTCCACTCAACTAACACAAAACACTGCTAAAATATTTTTTTAAACCAGCGAAATCCACATCCTCAAAACTTGTGGGGAGCTTGTGGGATGTGATTGCACACATCTCTGACTTTCAGCTATCAGGGGCGCCATTTTCAGCCCCCCGAAATAATAATCAGAGATGACGATGATTGGCTGTACGGAGTATGATTTATTATCCTCCATAACAGCTGGATCCTCTGGCTCCATCCATTCAAGGCTGTGTTGATCTGTTGCTGTCAAAGGACGCTACATTTAGTGTTGTGAGCATCGGCTTTCTGAGTAACTCACGATACCTCCGCTCCTACATTACTCCTCAAACATGCATTATGACTGCTCTCCTTTGAGTCTTTGCACTCTGTAATAGAACAGGGATGCGTTATTATGCTTAAAAAAAGAGACGACCTCGGTACCCTACTCTAAAGTAGCCTAGTTGATCCCAATCCTGTGAAGGAGTGAAAACCTTTAAGCCTTCTTATTTTGTTCAAAGATGTTTAAAATGTATTGCAATAGTGCAAAAAGTGTAGTTTTAGAACATGCATTAACTGTTCAGGCAAGACGGCAGTAAAAATCTGGTAATTCAATTGTAAACAGACGCAAACAGTTCAACTGAAGTATCATCAGCAACCTCCCGGGGGAGGACGGGGCATGACCTACTTCTCTAGAAATAAATTATAAATTACTTCTCTCAGCTGCCATGAATAACTGTGTTGAGGAAAGTTTTGATGATAAAATGTATCCAAATCAGGGTTGATGAGGAGTGATATTCTGTGACGGACCCTTGTGTTATCTCAGGGTCAAGGTGACCAGGGGCCAAAAAACAAATGTGTTTGTGGTATCCCTTTTGTTATCTTTGGTTCAAGGTGACCTACCTCGCTGGCCTCCAGAAATATATATGCAGTGGTGGAGATCGTTCACCTTGCCCCGGTGACCACACAAGGGTAGTAGAAATGAGCTATAAAAAACAGATCTAAAGCAGTCTAGGCTCTGTCAGTGATCTAAATTCCAAATGTTTTCTAATGACTAATGAAAAACCTTCTTGTAGTAGAAAGAGATGCTGGTTCAATGATGTTTTCCCAGTGACCAGCATGGACAAGATGTTTTTTGATGTTGCTCCCAGAACTCTCGGACCCACTTCTTTTTAAGTTTTTATATTTATTCATTGTAAGCTCAGTCCTTAATACCTTGGTTTACATCAATATTATTTAATTACATTTTCAGATAATATAATGAATCCCATGTTTTTCCTAACACCATGCCACAATGAAAAATGAATAGATTTCTTTACAGTAACTTTAAGATTAACATGTTCTGAGATCTACTTCGACACGGCAGTTCAAACAGAATGCACAAGTAGACTAACATAACTGTCAGCTGGTTACATTTCTGGAATGGATATTAAGACACTTCTTGGAGTTTTAAGAGCAAAGGGAAATGGGGAAACCTTTCCGCAATGGTGCTTGTTGTTTGCATCTCTTAAAGACTCCATACCATATTTTGTAAAGAGAATCACGTTGATTTGGCTAAAACCATTAGTTTGACGACTTGTTTGGCTCTTATATAAAAAAGTAATGCAAAATTAATTCCACATTGACCATTTATTAAAGTGCAAAGTTCGTAGGTTTGATCTGACAGTGAGAGCAATTATAGGTTAAGTATCTTACTCAGGTCCACGGTTTCGAACTGACATCTTTCCAGTGACCTTCCAGTCTTGTGCCATCTGAGCAATGCCTCCTCCATAATTATGTTCTTGTTTCTCATTAAAGTGCGTATGGTAATGGCCTCTAATTTAATATATACTTCAAATACCTCTCTCGTGCTGATGAGATGAAGGTCACTTACATGTGTGCCTCGTGTACTTACTTAGGTATTTACATAAAGAATATTTATTTTTCATTTACAAGTGTATTGATATATTTATTCATATAAGAGACACTGTTTGCGAAACTAACTTCAGGTAAGTGACACCTCTATGGGTTCCATAGGAACATTACTTTGCATCTGGTGGTATGAGTAAGTATTTTGGTGGAACAAGTAAAAACAAGGAAATTATAGAAGCAGTCTAGTTTACATATTTGTAATACACATTTAGCTTTGCCCCCCCTAGATGTTATATAAACTTTTAATTATCATGTCATCCCTCATTTCACTTTTACATGGGCAATTAAACCATGGCCAAATTATACCAAGTGTTTTTCCAAGCATGAGTGGAAATTTAAACTTTTATTTTGCTGTTGAATCGGTTCCAATATCTACTCACCACCAAGGCTAGCTACTAGAAATGTGCTGAAGAAGATTTATGAAGCATTTCCCTCATTTCTAGACGCTGCTAAATATCACTATTGAGTTGGTACCCATTATTACTATACGTTAAAAACTTGGTTTTATATTTTCAGTGTGTAAAAAAAAATCTTTTAATTCCTGAACTAGCTCATCCCTATGGAACAAAGAGTTTAAATCTAGTTTATGCAACTGTCAGCCTGAATTGAACTATAATTATTTTTCAGATATCGTTTTAGTTTCCAGCATTCATTCACAATTATAACAATTTTACGGCACTGCGAGGCTACGTATGTGTATTAACGTCCATACAGGTGACTGTATGTGTATTTAAATGCTTATTATTATGCCGTTTCAATCCATCAGTGTGTGTGTGTCCAAAGGCAAAAATCAACAAACATGGTGGCAGACTTCCTTAAAAGGTTGAAAACTGTCAGAGTCTTACTATGGATCACCACAGCCATGCTATGTAGCTGAGCAAAGGGTTTTTTGAAAAGGTATAAATCAGGTTGACCACAAATGGTGGCCCATTATTCGCTGGATGGATGATACCACTTTCCTTTTTATTGTTAATTTAAGTATGAAATAGAACCTTGATGGATTCACCCAAAATTCCTTTTAACACTGCAAAGACTTTATGGTATTACATCTGGTAAGTGAAAGTAAGGTTTGTTGAACCAAATAACCTTATGAATGCTTTTGCAAACTTTATAAGCATCATGATATATGAGCTTTAAAAACCTGTCATTTTAACACTTGGAGTCTCCTTTCTTCCTCGGCTCATCACAGAAACCCAATAGATGCTTGTAAAATGCACAATATATTAAAGTTAAGCAAACAGCCTCGGGCTATCATACCTCTTCTCTCGCTGGTGCCTTTATTTCTGTATATTATATTAAAGAAACATCAACAACATCTGCTATTTTCTGAAAATAATTTGTCATTTTCATAAATCAAATTTTGGCTGCTGAGAAGGTGTGAAATGTTGGTCTGTTTGTTATTAAACCCCTAATCCACCTGAGGCTGTTTGTTCAGCATCATTGCACTTCTTTTTTTATGGCATCTGCAGTGAGTGATGATACCTGCAGACATGGTCTTTAGGAAACCCAGAACTGTATAGAACATATCTTCAATAACATACATAAGTGAATGAAGTAAACAAAGAACTTAGTTTGTCAACCCAGACTTTGCCTCCAGAATTATGATTTTGTTGTCTGCTAGTCCGGTTTCTGGCTTGCTAAAGGCTGGTGTGTGTTTATTTATTGCAAGAATAAAACATGACACATACTATTCATGAAGTTGCCTATAAAAACTTTGTCAGGGGAGTTATTTATTAGTACACAGGCAAACAAGGTAAGTAAATTATATCCACAAAAGACTGGCAAATAAGAGTTGTGTTGGGGCACTAAAAGGGAGATCACTCTAGATAATCCCATTGTATAATCTTTAAAAAAGTATTTCTACACTACTCAACAGCAGCCCATTCCTAATGTCAACAAAAAAACATGCAATAGCGCAAACATTACAATATTCAACTAACATTTTACCCAGTCTGAAGAAAAAAAAACTAGAAAGTGCACGGAAAAAAACTAGAAAAAATGGGAAACAAATGTCTAATCTTCTGCAACATACAAAAGAGGATAAGGAATTCAAGCCGCTCCACTTCTCACACTACAGCTGAACAAGCCTGTTCCATTCTGTCTGATGAAGCGCCAGCAGCTCGCTAATCCACGCCCTCTGCCAATGGAGGTCAATGGAATCAGGCTCGAACAAAAAATAGAACCAAAAGCCCATCTTCAGGGCAGTCAATAACCTGGAACTCAATTTGACCTCACACAAAGTATCCTGGAAAGACCAACTTCTGTTTATTTTGGAATATTGCTAATTCAATTCAGCTTTTGTTCTGAAGGAGAATGAATAGTATACCATTATAAACCACGATTCCAGACTTGCAGGTGTGAGAATCCTAAAACCTTGTAGTGATGGTTCATGAAGCAGTGTCATTAATGTCAGAGCCCACTAGATGGCAGTCCTTCCACTGCTTTCCTTTGTTTTGAACAACTGTTTTAATGAAAGATTACATAATTTTTAAACTGATAGCGCCACCTACTGACCTCTAAACAACATGAAAGTGCTTCATGAAGCTTCATCAGCACATCACTAGCTTTAATATCTTAAGCTACAGAGCGAGTAAGTTTGGCAACTTTATTTGTCATGTTTTGGCTGTTAAACGTTTAGGACATAGCAGAAATAAGGCAGACGTAATTGCTTACGTCCTTCCTGTATTTTATTACTACTTGTATTGTCCCCATTTAAAATATTCTGCTTTAATGACCAAATAATGGCAAAGTAAGCACATACATCTGCCAAATCGTTTTCTCCAACATTTTTATTTTCTACAAGCAATACTGTCCAAAAAGTATTTTAGCTACATCATATTTTTGGGAGCATTGGAAATATCATTGATAACAATGAAAGTGACTTCAAATAAGCTCAAAGGGACAGCAGGTGGCAGTAGAATGCCAGGACTTACTAAAACAAACAGCATGACCTGAACGTTTGAGCGTGTAGGAAGCTTTATTTTCTATAGCTATTTGAAAGCAGTAAGACATGCTTAAATTGCTTTACGGCATTTTTTATTGCTTTAAGGAAAACAACGCACCCATCTTAAGACCTCACACAGACAAGCATCATCACTTGTGGACAAACACTCATATATAGAGACATTTGAGAGGACATGGAAAGCCTTGTCTTGAGTCTGCCCTTCATTAGAGCCAGTTGAATGCCAGGGCACCACCTCACACTAGCGCCTATTGTTGGACCAAGATCAAGTCCCTGGTTTTGGGCGTTGCTCTCTCAGCAGATAGTTACATCATTACCAATATGCATTTAATGTCTCAATATGTGTATAAATTTAATTAGATCCATATAAACCTTTATTTTAATTGGAAACATGCCTCCAGACACGGATGGACACATAACCTCTTTGGCAGATGGTAGAAACCATGGCTTTATTTTGTTATATCAGAGGCATGAACTAATTGAACAGAACATGTTGTTGCCGGTTTCTCAACGACAAAGGAACTGTCCACGCTTTCACTAGTTGCATTTGATAAGCAGTGTTCCATATCCTGTGACCAGATTCTAGCCAGATATTTTGTTGCATTTAATCATGTCACTACATTGATATTACTTGAATATCAGTCGTCATCAGTCAGAGTATACATCTCGTTCGGTTTGCCTGCATCGTTGAGCACCAAACCTATTGCTTTCCTTTCGATAAGACTACATAAATTGCTATTCTAACTTGCTTAATACCACAAAAAAAACGTAAACCAAATATGATACAGTACGCAAAACAAAACTACTAATGATAATACATTTTGTTTGGCGCCTTTCTGGACACTCAAAAAAACGGCTTTTTTGAAAATCTCATTTGATGTTGTCATGTCTGAAAACACTAACAATAAGGTAGTGAGCATTGAACGTGCAGAGGCATTTCACATTCACAGAAGCAATTGGTAACCCATTAGTAATGGGTTGATGAGCTAGCATCAGTATTTTGATGCTGTATGCAGCGTCTACGTTTGTAAAGGCCACTAGATGGCACTCACATTTGGTAAATGATGCCTGGCTTTATTGAGTTAGTAGATCAGAGACAAATATAATGCAGGTATATGGTATCATCCTTGTAGAAATGTTTTGGTCTCTTCCAGAAACAAGGGTGGCCATCTTGAACTCAGCTCAATTACCCGTAAAGCTTAAAAAAATATCTTAATGTGTTTCAAATCCTAGTGGCTTTTCAAAATTATAAAAATACTGCATCAGAGAACTGATGCTGTATCATAAGGCCTCATCAACCCATCACTAGTAAATACTGTACAGGTAAAACGCAATGTATGAGTACAACTCTATTCTGCTCGTCTATGTTGAAAATAAATGACTGAGCCAAAATAACTTAAGTGTCATAAGATGGATTTCATAGGTAGAAACAGGGAAGTGATCATTTAATAATAAATTATTATTTATGGCCCCACAATTATGTCAGATGTCATATTGAATGATACCAGTTTTAAAATTACTAAACATGTGATAATTGTACTTTTTAATCAAGTAATATGAAACACATTTTGACTTTTTTTTTTTTTTTTTTAAGCTTAACTGGTATTTGAGCTTGAGTTCAAGATGGCCACCCTTGCTGCTGCATGAGAGACCGCAACATTTATATAAGGATGACACCGTAGACCCTCGTAAAGTGCAGAGACGTGCCTGCCATCTGACAGAGAAATTAGAAGATGAAGAGGTGAGAACTGCAAGCTTAGCAGACAAGTACTGGCAGCCTGTCAACATTTGTCAACCCTGCCAACAAAGCGAAAGTAGTCAGTTTAATCAGAGTGGATGGGCACATAACCCTTGATGCAGTGACAGTAGTGCTTGAGGATATAGCAGTGGTGACTGCATTGATGACTCACTTAGATTTTCTGTTCATAGGGCATCTTTCAGTTCATCACAAGACTTCGGGGTTAACTGTTGTTCTGAGCCTCTCAAACTCAGTAAAGAGACACCATGTTCTTGCAACCAATTTTTAGAGGTGATGAAATAGAGGCGTTTGTCCGAGTTACTCGACTATGTGGCTTCAGTATTGTTCAACACATACTCAAGGTTCTGCTCCGGTTGATGTCAAAAGTAACACATTTTTACGACCTTTTTATTTAAGAGACAGAATATATGGGTAGATTGCATCATAAAAGCTAAAATACAGATCTTTGTTGGTTAAATTAATTCGGCTGAAGACAGTTTAAATTATTTTAACTCAAGCTTTAACGTAGTTCCTTAGCTGTGCTAAAAACACAAGTTTAAATTACATTTTATTTAAAGTGTCTTTCTCAAGTCGAGTTCAAACTATATTGAAAAAAAGATGCCAGCGCATTCCTTTTGGAAGGCAGAAACATCGAGCAGAACCAGACTAAATAGAAGCCACTGTAAAGAGGAGGGCACGGGACAAATGTTATCACGCCTCTTAGTCTCTCTTAGACAAAAGCATGGATGAGCTTCTCAGCGGCATCCAAATTAAGGAAATGCCTGATATTTTAAATGTTTCAGATGCAAATAGGCAGTCCGTGATGTTTGTTTTTTGTGTTGGTTGAATGTGAGTCCTGTTCAAAGTAAACACCAAGATTCCCTACAGCCATGCAAGCAGCAGGAGAAAGTGTTTGGTGCGGAAGAAGATAAAGAGCAATGGCAATGGTAATGATGAAATACACAGTTTAATCACAAATTACAAAACAACAAATGTCCACAAGATAAAAAGTGCTCAAGAGTCCGTTATCTCAGTTCATAAACAAAGGTCTGTGCAATCCAACAAAATTGTCATGAGTCTACCTGTTCCTCCTTGTGTTTCCGGTTTTATTGTGATCCCTTCTGTGTCTGTGCTAGTCTTACTTCCCCCCTGTCCGAGTAGTAATTGTTCCCAGCCGTGTCTCGTTAGTCCCACCCCCAGCTGCTGCTGATCGCTCCCCTTTGTTCTTAAGCCCCCACTCTCTGTCATGTCCTTGTCTTGTCATCACCATTTTCTAGGACCTGTATCCTACCGCTAAGTATTCCTACCCTGTCTCTTACCTTTGTCTAGTGATGGCGAGATGAAGCCTCATGAAGCACTGAAGCCTCACAGCCGAGTAGTTCATCTTTGGAGCAAAGCCTCGTGAGGCTTCATTTGCACGACCATGCCATCCTGTGGACAATTGGGAGCCCTATATATTTTGTGTGCAAATGATTGTGATAATAAAAAATGTGCTTGACTAACTTGTTTTCTGAAATACTTATTTTTTTATTCAAAAAAAGCAACAGTGCTTGGCTTCAGTCTGTTTCTTTAAAAAAAAAAAAAAGATTTCACCAGCTTTGGAAGTTGCCGAGCGATTACAGAACCGGTCACGTGACGAGCCGGTTCGCGAGGCCTCGAACGTCATCACTACGTCACCACCTACGTAACCAACACACGCCTCGATACACGCTTCATGAAAAGTTTCCTGGATTACTCGACACACGCTTCGAAGCCTCGACACAGTCAAACACATCACTACCTTTGTCCCAACCAAGACTCATTCCTGCCTGTTGTGTTATTGACCTGTTTCTGCCCCTTGACGCCAAGTTTGCCTTACCCTTGCTATTTGTTGCCGATTACTGGACTGTTTGACTACGCCTCTGCCTTCCCCACGGAATAAAACCAAGTCTATGCAAATTCCCTCTGCGCCTGGGTTTCTCCGTTCCACACCGTGATAAAAATGTCCAAGAGAAAGAAAGCTCAGGGCTGGTGTGGCTGCAAAGCACGACATCCACTAAGGGAGAGGGGAAACAAAATAAGAAGGCAACATACCAAAGGAAAACAAGTACAGAGTGGGTATCCATGAGGTCGGGCAGGAGCAAGATTTACCAGGGTAACGGAAGCAACCTGTTGACGCTGACGGGTGTGTGTAGGCTTTATCCCTGGTGCTTGATTGCCAGATTGTCAGCAGCTGTGGATCTCGCAGGGCGCAGCCATAGGAACTGTGAAGAGAGAGAGAAGGGCAGTGACCAGAAACACTAGAGATGTTTAGTGATGTGTCATTCATGAATGAGTCTTTACAATGACTGGAACTGAACAAGTTATCTCAGAGAATGACTCGTTCATTTTGTGCTTGCACGAATACTGAGTTTGAAATGTATTTTCCAGTTTCAGAGTAGCGTTATTTATTCAAAAGCAGCGACCAGAACAGGAAGTGCGTAATCCATTCTAACTTGACTAATAAACAGGGCTCAGCCACTGCAGCGCTGATCAATACGTCACATCAATCCGCTTTGTTTTTTTTAATTTAATGAACTCTTCCTAAAGTATAGACGCATGTATAACACTCAGATACACGTTTTAAACGGAAGAATCTCATTCCCCCCTCTCAATCTTCACTCAATAGTTCTTACTGCTCATTTGAGTCATCAAGTCTTTCTAGTTCTTCGTTCATCACTCATCGATCAACAGTTCTTCAGGCTCATGACTGATAAACGTTTCATTAAAGTTATTTTTTAATCTATGGTACATGCTATAGCTAAGATAGCAAATGATTTAATTAAAATGTGAAGATTGAATGGGTCGGACTAAAGAATTAAATGAACGAAATGAGATGTTGTGGACCAACCTGTAGAACCTCAGTTTACAGAGTTCAGTAAAAGGAAGTTTTGGGTCATCCAGGAATTCATATCTGTAATACAGGACTGTATTTGTGTTAGCTGATTTGTTGAATGTGGTCTCATTGAAAAATACAGTTGAGTGTCATCAGTATAACGGTGAAAGTTTATAGAGTGTCTTCTATCAAGTTACTTAGTGGAAGCAAATAGATTGTGAGTAGTATTGGACCAAGAACAGAACCTTGTGGGACACCAAAGCTGACTTTAGTGTATGTCCATGAGAGGTCGTTGACGTGTAGATAATACAACTCCCGGCGACTTTATAGATCGATAGCCCCGGGCAGAATGATGTTTTGCTCTAGAAACATCGCTCTATTTAAGTCAAATTTCCCGTCCGGGAGGTCGTCTTTTTCCGGCCAAATTGATATTTCAAGTTCCCTGTGTCACTGATCACCCGCTGAGAGAAATCCTAATTTGTTTTCTTGTAATATAATTATTCAAATGTTTTTAGTCTTGTTTTGTTTTGTCTTTCGCTCCTTCTTTCCCGGGTGTATCTTGCTTCGTTCTTTGATATACAATTTTAGGTGTGATATGCAGATAAACAGATGTTTGAATTTTCCGGTGTCGCAACTCTAATTCTGTTCCATGCTTGTCTTGAAACAGTGTGAATCAGTCTGGAGTGGAATGTTGATTGTGAATGTGTAGTCGAACGTTCACGCTCTTAGATCAAGCGAGTAATTTATACTTTATGTATTGATTGTCTTTTTGCATTAATTTAACAATGGCGTATATGTATATAACAATTTTAATCTAACAGCCATGATCAGAGGCCATTAGCAGGTCATTACTTACTTTTACTAGGATAGACTCTGTGCTGTGGTGTTCCCTAAAACCAGAATGAAACACTTTAAATTGATCGTTGTCGCAAACATTTCCTTAAAGTTTAGCTCAAATGGATAAAGAGAGAGATTCAAGCCGGGGGTAAACTGTCACAAGAAAACAAAACATATGAGACATACTGTTGTCACGGTTACATTAATTGGTTCCTTTAAGACTAACTAAATGATCATGTCACCTCCAGGACTGAAGTATGGCTAAAGGAGTTGATCCCTGAAGCCAACACTTTAGTCCTGGAGGTCATCAGTGGGCTGACATAACAGCTATTATTTTTCATTCAACACAATTTTTTTCACGTTATAAATTGTTTTTCTACATAATAAACATTTAAAAAACAAACTTTGTGGTCTATGAAATACATTTTCATATATCATCATTACAATATTATGTCAGCAATACTTTAATCTATCATATTAGCAGTTGTCATTGTTGTAATCACAATTTCTAGTTAAAATAATTAAACCTACCTTTGTTATTTTACTAATGTCTTAACTAATAAGAACTAAACAAATGGTGTAGGTTTCACAAGAGTTTTACAATCAAAGGAGCTGAAAATCAGCAAACATGCTGACAAGTCTGAGTATTGTATCAGTTTCATGTGTTCAAAAGTCTTGAAAGTCAACTTTTCTTTGTTGTGATAAATAGATACCTAAGAAGTTAACTTCTGAGCCCACACATTCTCGGTGAGCACTTTTAAAGATGACACTTGAAATGAACTCAAAGCACTGGCTGATAAAACAAAGTATTCCTGGGGGAGATAGTTTGTGGCCACTGACACAATAAAGTTTTTAGGCATGAATGCAGAATTGGTTGGGTCCTGATCTACTTTGAGGAGAAGTAGAGTTAAAGTGAGAGCAGAAAACATTAGGATTACTCACTGGATACACAAGCACCTGCATGTAGTCAAGTGAAATGCTGCAAGTGTTTACCGAGTTTAGTGTGTAGTATTACAAATATACCTTCACCATTTATGCTATAAAAACATGAAAGATTACATGAAAGTCTAACCTATTTTAAGAGACGACATAAACTGCTCAGGGTTAAGCCTCCAATTGCTCCTTGTAAATACACCAAGGCATCAGGGCCACTCAAGAGTGACTCCAGGTCATGGAGTGATCTTGAACTCTGCAATAAAACAGCAAAAAGCATCTTGAGAGAAGTCTAGTTCAGGCCATTCTACTAAATCACTTCTGTTGGAGCCAAGAATCCGAGTGTTTGAGACAGAAAGTGGTTCAGAGAATATGAATAAAACTTTTAATATGTCGTTTTCTTTTGGGAGGTCTTTCAAGTCTGTCAAATCACAGAGCTAATTTCTTAAGTCTGGATCTTTAAACTGCAGCATAAGCTTCCCTAAGGTCCCAGGTTTGCTCATTATGTGGCACAGCTTATCAACGGACCCAGGAACATGGAAAAACTCGGAGGACCGTTTTCAATATGTAATTTCGATGCATATTCTATTTCTAATGTGTGTATGAGCGAAAATGTGTGACCCCATGAATATTCATCCCAATTTCTAATTTTAACTGAACAGAATTGAGATCACCTTTTAAATTGTTAGGTTACAAAAAATTACAAGACGGCTTGTCAATCTCTAAAGTGATTCTTTTTTACCAGCTTGCAGTTCAGAATTACTTGGGAAAACTGTTTAATGCAGCAGTGAAAGGAATGTCCACTCTGAAGATATGACCTGATGGTTTGAGGCTAGAAACAGGGTGATACAGTTGCAATCCTCTCGCAAAGTAATAAGCACCCATTAATCTTACTATTAACATTCATAACTAAATATTTTTGTGGACATTTACACAATCACAAGTTTCTCTGCAATTTAAAGGGCTGGACATAAAAAGACATGAATGCTTGAGTGGAACGGACTCTAGCTAAGGCTGGCCTGCATGGCAAGTTTAAGAATTTCTTAAAATGTGAATGTTGTCTTTGTTTTAATGTTTTAATTTAATAAGGTTTTAGGTTTTATGCATGACAGTGGTTGATGCTGTCGGGCGAGGGAGTGAATCTGAATTGTTTGTATGATAGAATACTCATATGAAGAGAAGATGATTTACAGGAGAGCCTCAGGAACAGATATTTTCTAATGTCTGCCGACTGAATTTTTATTTTAGACAAGGTGATCAACAAGAGAGCTGTGCCAAGAATTTCTGGTAGTTCTGGCTGATGGGCTGGTGGTTGATGTTAAAGTTATATGTAGCATGTTTAGAATATATGCTTACTCTTAGTTTTTGGTTATAAAAGGCTAGATGGATCAGAAGTCTAGCTCAGCTCACGAAAGGAAATGCAGGAATGGAAGACACATACCATATTTTAGTTTCAATAGTAATATATATTTAGACAGACAAATATGAACAAAAAACTTCCTCTAACCAAAGTTAAAGGCAACACTGGAGTCATTAGGGAATCTCCATTCTCCTCACCCATCGTTGTTGTTTGGAAGAAGAATAATGATGTTCGCCTTTGTATTGATTACAGAAAACTGAATCTCCAGACCATCAAGGAAACTTACGCACTTCCCAACTTGGAGGAGTAATTTTCAGCGTTGACAGGCTCTCGATGGTTCAGTGTATTGGATTTAAAATCAGGATACCATTAGATTGAACTGAGTGAAGCAGACAAACACAAGACAGCCTTCGTGACACCCTTCGGATTCTGGGAGTTCAACAGGATGCCCTAAGGTGTTACAAATGCTCCCAGCACATTCCAACAGTTGATGGAAAAATGCATGGGGGATTTTAATTTGAAGGAAGTGCTTGTCTTTCTTGATGACCTCATTATATTCTTGCACACTCTGGAAGAGCATGAACGGCGGCAACTGAGAGTTCTACACAGACTAAAGGAGCTTGGTCTCAAACTGTCTCCAGAAAAGTGCAAATTCTTCAAGACATCGGTACGTTACTTGGGTCATGTGGTATCTGAGAAAGGAGTAGAGACGGATCCAGAAAAGGTCAACGCTCTAAAATCCTGGCCAGTTCTTACTTACCTGAAACAATTGAAATCTTTTCTGGGTTTCGCAGGATACTACAGACGCTTCATCAGAGACTACTCTGCCCTGGCCAAACCTCTCAACCAGCTTACTTGAGGTTATGCGCCTACTCGAAGATCCACAAATGCAAGCAAGTGGAAGCATCTTCCACATGCAGTTTGGAGAGCGATGGACTCAGGAGTGCCAGTAAGCTTTTGAGGTACTGATTGAGAAACCCACTTCTGCTCCTTTTCTGGGGTTTGCCAACCCCAAGCAGCCATATATCCTCCATACCGACGCCAGTACTACAGGATTAGGAGTTGCTTTGTTCCAGGAACACCGGGTATCCAGCACCCAAGTTAGAGTTTCTTGCCCTAAAATGGTCGGTTACAGAAAAGTTTCATGACTTCTTGTACGGAGCCACGTTCACAGTTGTCACAGACATTAACCCCCTGACGAACATTCTTACAACAGCCAAGTTGGATGCTACCAGTCATCGATGGTTAGCTGCCCTTTCAACGTTCTCCTTCAAGTTGCAATACTGTTCTGGCAACCAGAACAGAGACGCTGATGCACTGTCTCGTCGGCCACATGACAGCCCTCCTGATGATGATGATCTTCTCCGGGAAGAAGAGCTGATTCACCAGTTCACTCAACAATACCTTATTGAGCCTGGTGGTGTGAAGGACGTTTCACCTGACATAGTGGAAGCCATCTGCCAGAGTTGCCAGGTGAGAACTAACATTTCTCCTGATCCGGCTGGGACCTGTTTCACGCTGGTGGAGTCTCTGTCGAGCTCTGCGGATATCATTCCAGAAGGCTACGCCACTGAGACTCAACATGGCTTGCCAGTCATCCCATCTCTGTCTCAACGGGACCTCAGAGACAAACAGAGGTCAAATCCCTGCATACGAGAGGTTATTCACCAAATGGAGACTGGTGAGAAAGTTCCCCCAGCAATGAGGCATGAACTTCCTGAAGTCGCTCTTCTTCTCCGAGAATTGAACCGTCTTGAACTTCAGGATGGTGTTTTGTACAGAAGACGGCAGGATGATGAGCATGTTTCACTTTTTGGTATTGCCAAGAGAGCTACAGTCGACAGTCTTGACGTCTCTCCACAACGACATGGGTCATTTAGGGATTGAACGGACACTTGATCTCACACAAACACATTCTTCTGGCCTCGAATGGCTGCTGATGTGGAGGCTAAAGTCAAGACTTGTGAACGTCATGAGAGCTGCTCCATTAGTTAATATCATGACCACTCGTCCATTGGAACTGATTTGTATGGATTTCCTGTCACCAGCAACACAAAATACTAGTTCTGACGGACCAATTCACCAAGTTTGCTCTTGCCATGCCAACGGCCAATCAAAAAGCAAAGACTGTGGCCAAGTGCTTGTGGGAACAGTTTATTGTTTATTACGGCATTCCAGAACGTCTTCATACAGACCAAGGACCAGACTTTGAATCTCGGTTAATCAAATAACTATGTGAACTTAAAGGCATTAAGAAGACACGTACTACCACGTACCACCCTCGTGGTAATCCTGTGGAACGCTTCAACTGGACCCTCTTGAGCATGCTGGGAACACTGGAGCACAAGAAGAAGTCACAATGGAAAGAGTATGTGAAGCCCCTGGTACATGCCTACAATTGCACTCGCAACGAGGTCACCCGTTTTACCCCCTATGAGCTGATGTTTCACCTCGACTTTCTGTGGATATGGCATTTGGTTTACCAGTGTCAACACCTCAGACATCATCACACAGCCAATATGTCCAGAATCTGCGGTCAACATTACAGGAGAGTTATCAGCTCGCTGAAAAGAATGCCTTGCAGTCAATGAAGAGGAACAAGGCCCGCTTTGATAAGAGAATGACCCCATCAGTCCTAGAGGTGGGTGATAGAGTACTAGTACGCAACGTGAGGATTCGTGGCAAACATAAGATCGATGATAAGTGGGAGCGTGACGTCTATGTTGTTGCCAAGCGTGCTTGGGATCTGACAGTCTATACTGTCCATCCAGAAAATGAAATGAACAGAACTCAGACTCTCCACAGGGATCTCCTCTTGCCATGTTTATTTCTCTTGGATAAGGTTGAGGATGTGTCACCAGCTCTAGACCCGTCCCCCACCAATCGACTTCGGACCTGACACAGACTCCCTCGATGGATGATAAAGCCTTCCTTGTTTGTGAGCCTGCTCATTTCACTGTAGTCCACTTGCCTGTAGCAGATTCGGCCAGCAATGCCCCTGCTTCATCTCCAAGTGGTTCTGATCCCACTAGTCCTTCGGACCGCTATCGGTTATCCCTGTTACCCCTGACTGACCAACTCCTCACTCACCCACAGTGGAAGAGTGTTCTCCAGCAGCTGAAGTTGAGCTATCATGTGGACCTGTTGAAGGAGACCCACCTGTGAAAGTAACCCTACCTGTAGATGTTAATGGAACCTAAATAGATGAGCCTGAAAATCATGACCCTCGAAGTGACCAAGGTGAGACATGCACTGAACAAGTTGAAATCACTACTGATCAGAGTGTTGTTGATGAGGGATGTAGTGCAGAGTTCGAAGCTGTTACTTTAAAACGCTCTACTCGTAATCGATAGCCACCTGAGCGACTCCAATATTCGATTTTAGGCACTCCGCTCCCTTTTTCAGGGGTTAGCAAATGCCTTGAGTCCCGCACCTGTAGCAGATGCTCATCCTGTTCCTCGTGTTTTTATTTTGTAGCCCGTACCGGGACGTGCATGGTTTAAAGTGGGGAGGGTGTAACCCGGGTGCATTCCTCTTCCGCATGTTGGCATCGTGTTGCCAAGGCAACCAGGGCGTTGCTGCTGACATGATGAGTTACACCCCGTCTAGAAAGCATATTAGATCCCTGTCGCTTCCGGGGTTAGGTGGTATGCATCGTTCGTCCGTGCAGCAGTTGACCTGACTTCCGCTGGTCCCGCTGCCAGTTATTAAAATAGTTTTGATCGCGCTGCACCCACTGAACTGGCCAGGTGCCAACGCCATGATGATGATGATGATTATGCAAATGCTGAAAAATATGATGGCGAGCTAACGAGTGACCAGAGCGTAATCTTCCCCCTTGCACCTGCCGGGTTGGACAGGAGGCTCCTGCGATTCCGTCAGAACATTATACCACACACACACCACACCAAAAACTAAGAGTAAGCATATATTCTAAACATGCTACAGATAGTTCACCCAAAATAAAAAATTCACCAATTTTCAACTTGGCTCAACTAAGGGTTGGGATTATTTTCAGAGTATTCTCTTCCTTTTTAGAGTTATAAACCCTATTTGCATGGGATTAGTATTACCTGTGGACCTTTGGTGGTTTTTGGGCATGGTGAATTTCAACAACCTCCTGCAACCCCTGTACGAAGCCCTGCGTAAGAAGGGTGCTAGAGATCCTGTTGACTAGATGCCAGACCAGATCCAGACTAATGAATCTGCCAAATCGGCCTTGGCTTGGGGTAAAGGAGTCAGTCAAGATGGTCAGTGCTATATTTGTCTGGGCAGGACAGAAAGGATGTAAAAGAGTGAGCAGCCACTTCTGTTGGGTGTCAGCGAGCAAAGGTCCATGTGCACACCAGAGCCCCTCTTGAGACATTTCCCATTCCAGCCTAGAGGTTTGATCATGTGCATGTTAACCTAGTAGATCCATTGCCCCCTTCACAGGTTTTATGCACCTTTTCACAATGGTGGATAGAACCACTAGGTGGTTGGTAGTTGTCCATCTTTTCTCCAAAACCATGGCAGACGTCGCTCGTGCATTTCTCTCGACGTGGATTGCACGTTTTGGGATGCCTTCCGATATCACAGCCGACAGGGGCCCCCAGTTTGTTTCAGAGTTGTGGTCAACAATAGCAAGATCCCTAGTAGTGCAAATATACCACACTACAGATTACCACCCACAGGTTGCTGAAAGCAGCCCTGCGTGCAGCGCTTACTGACTAAAATTGGGTGTATCGTTTACCATGGGTTCTGCTTGGTCTACATTCGGCTCCAAAAGAGGACAGCCCCTATGCATTCCTGGGGAATTTATGCCTGATAGCTCTGCTCCACAGTTCCATACTACTAACAGTTCCTTGTCAGACAATGTTAGGGTCCCGGAGGAGCTATTCATCACTGTTTTCCTCGAGTGTTAGTGCCTGTTTAACTCAGAAATGCTCTTTTTGTTTTTGTGCGTCATAATGCGCCTTGCTCGCCCCTTCAAGCTACATATGATGGACTATTCAGGGTTATATAGGGTCACAACAGACGACATGATTTTTTTTCTAAAGAATAACAAATAAAATAATAAAGTTTATATATATATATAAGTAAAACATTTGCATTGAAAAGTTTGGATTCCTATTAAAACACTACAATTGTTAGGTTTGACTGTCTCACATGGTTCTTCATTCATTGCCTTTTGTGCATATGAGCTACTAAAGCTTCACAGAAGCGTTTTGCTGGGGAGACACCAGGATCAGCAGGTGCATCTGGATGCTCTGGCTGCTCCACTTTGTCTTCCTGGTTTTCCTATCTTCCTGGTTTTCCAACATTATGCATTACAGAAGTTGTGCAACACCATGCAAGGTGTTACAACATGTTTCACTTTTTTTGTTTGAGAAATCACTCCTCTTCTTCTCAAAACCCATCATGATCGCCTTTACCTCAGGGACAGATGTTGGCCTCTTCACATAAATCCTCCGAAGTTCGCTTAGGGCCTCACATACTTCCCATAAGATGTTTCACTCTGTGCTGGTCCAACATCATGGTATTCGACATTGCTGGCAAACCTCTCAGTGCAACCCTTTTCTCTAATGCTATTGGCTCCAACATGTTGGTTGTTTGAGGGTTGATATGGGGGCGCAGCTGGTAGCACAGTTTGTCGAATGCCTCCTTGGGCATTCTGCAATTGAAGTACTAGTCCTTTTCCAGAGAGTTTTGCAGAACCTTAGTATCCCAGAAAGACTGTCCTCTCTCCCGTGGTGTGACATCTTACTGAAGTATATAAAGATCACTTTATAAATAACGTGACTAGCATTGGGAACAATTTCAGGGACCACATCTTCAGGGAGGTTATAACCTAGCTAGTTATTAGCTTGTAGGCTACTATCATTTAAATTGACTTACTTAATTGATAAGACTAATTGTCAAAATTTCGACTGCAGCCTCCATTATTCTATACCAATAGCCTAGAGATACAGATCTAAAAAGGCGCACAATTATTGAAAGAGAAAGATAGCATATACGCAGCAAAATGGAAAGGCGCGCAATTATAATAATAAACACTGGATTAGTATTATCACCTGACACCTGTGTTAGGCGAACTACAGTAGGTAATTTGCGTCACAATTATTACATTACAAATCCAAGACCTGACGCATTCGCATGGGCTTACATTTTCGACATTCTCCACAATTATTACAAATCGCCTTTGGTCCACAGGTAATACTAATCCTGTGTGAATCAGGCTTTTGTCCAAAAAGATAGTTAAAACATCCAAATACCCCCATATTGCTCATCTAAAATGTCCATCTTCTATTGAAACCTCGACAAGAGGAATTGTTCCAGAAAAGCATACATTCTGCTGTGTACACTGGAAGCGCTCGCTTTACCCGGAATATCGCTTGATACTCTTTAAACTTCTGCTACAAACTGTAGACTTGTTTTAGTTCCGGAACAATTTCTTATGTTGAGGCTTCAATACAAAATAGACGTAACAAATTAGCATCACAAAGTTATTCGGATGTTTTTAAGTGCGTCATCATGATGGAAGATAAAGAGAACAAGAGGCAACTGAGCATTAGTCTCACTTCATTGAATTGGATATACATCTTTCCTAATGACTAAAACAGAACAGATTACTCTGAAAATAATTCCAACTCTTAGTCGACATGAGAGCGAGTAGAACTTTAGGTGAACTAACCCTTTAAGACCACCTTCAAATTGATGCAATGTGACCAATGATCCATCAGCACAAAAGGAATACTGTGAAAGATGGACCTTCAGGGGCCTTTGACCCTCTTCTCTTCATCGGCTGCCTCACTGTTGCACTCTGACACAACTCTTAAGCAGTACACGGTTGATCTGGCTCTTTCTGGGCATTTGTCTTCTGGAAACAACACTTGTTGCTTATGGTTTTGTTCTGTTCTTATTCTGCAATGACTATCTGTAAAAATGTAAATGATTCACCAACATTTTCTAGTCAATCTTGTTTTGTTGGTACATCTGCATCCATACCACATCAGCTCTGTGTGTAATCACAGCTTGTCTGTATGGTGATCCTACTCACATTTAAGTGTGACTAATCAGTTACACTATCCAGTAATACCTGAGCCAGCTCATCTATATCTGTTGTTAAGTTGTTCTTAAGACACAGATTTTCGATAATGTAGATTTTTTTTTATAAAGTCCTACTAAGGGTCTGTTACAAAGCAACATTTAGATCAAACAAGTGCAAAGAAAACAAACAAAAAATGAAAGCAACTTTCTATTTATCTTCATAATTGTGGGCAAAACAAAACAAAAACATTTGCTCAATAATCTTATTTAATTTAAATGTGTGAGGCGTGTTAAGGCATATAGATTAAATGCATGCCACACATGCTTGCACATTGCAGCTCGGATAAATCTAGTCTTTCTCTAGTCTGCAGTGAAGCAAAACCTCACCCATATGGTTATGAATTTGATTATTGAAGATACACATTACGGATTAACATTAACACACGGCACAAACATTACGCCTTCTGAATGCAAATTAACACATTATCGGTCAGAGATATTGATTAAAAGGGACACATGGACGAGGACTGTTTTGGTCTGCGGAGTATATTTTCATGTTACTCTATTTAGCTTCAAAACCATCTACTCACCAACCGCATCTGGGCCAAACTGTCCTGCTTTGATTAGAACATGGATTTACATGTGGACAGTTTGAAGCTATATAAGTCATATGATAGCGAGCGAAAGCATCAAGCAGACCTTGAAAAGTAAGCGCAATCGTATGAAAGGAATTTTCCACGCTTAGATGAGTGTCAGTGAATCCCCAATAAGTGCTGTGATTAAAGTGAGCTTTGAAGGAAGTCTGCACACACAGCTCTTGAATCTCATCTCAGACATTTCTACTACTAGCCCTGATGGGATTTGAAAATGTATTTGCATACATAGTATTAATAAAAGAGCGTGTGCTTTAAATATATTCATAGGCATGAAAAACTGATGAACATCAACCAATATAAATCCATTATTCACATTTTTCCCCAATGGAAAATGCTTTAGCTTGTAGGAAATATATTGGTCTAATATGAACCAATCAATATTTTTTCTGTTTTGATAATGTATTGTTGTTTTAGATCTACATATTCCACTGTGATTGTTATAGCAATACATTTTTGGCTTCTCTTTTCTCAATGAATTTGTTTCTACCCTCTGATCACTATGTGTTTATTCGTTTGGATATACTGTACACTTGAATAACCATGCCTGGTACATTGAAAGGATAGAAGTCACCTGGATTATGAGATTTATTGGAGATACTGCTTCATGCTCCTGTGGTGAGGCCACATGAAAAAGAGGCAGATATCTGTCTGATTTGGATAGGGAATACATTTCCCTATCCAACTTGAAAAGGCAAAGAGAAACATGCAGTACAACTCTGCATGTTCAGTCAAGTCTTGAGCATCAGATCATCACCTTTATGAAGGACAAAAGGGACGGATCTAATCAAATTAAACTTAAACTGGCCCTCCAGTTAATTTCATTATCATTGAATAATTTTCTATCAATATTTTTTTTCTTGGCCTAATATGAAATGGGTTCATTCTTTTCCTTAATTATCATTGTTCCAATTAATTTATTGACATTTTTCATTTAATTAATTCATCAACAAATTAATATACATTTGTGTACTTGTTACCATTTGTTCCTTAAAGTGCATTTATTGATTTGAGTGTATCTAAAATTGATCTTGGATCTCGATTGTACTCATCTGTATGTGTCTGTTTGTAAAAATCTTCTTTACCATAACCACCAACCTTCTCTGCTGTGACTTGTCAAGCATTAAGGTTCATCAACAAATGTCATCATTCCCGGAAGTCTCCACCTCGAAGGGACTTGTTGTAAACAAAGCGTACTGGCTGGAGGAGTGAAGCCATTATTATATGATAATAGACTTCGCTCACTTAAACCTCTCGTTCTTCAAGATTTCAGAAGGGGGCGAACTTAACTTAAAGTAATCATTTCAAAACATGGTCATGGTGAGGGACTTACTGCATCTTGGAGAGGAAGACTTTAACATTTTAAACATTTGAGTAAGTCAGGAGAGTTTGGTTTTATCATTTGTTATTACACTTCAATGTATATGTTTATTTCAAATCAAACCATTTCAAAATGATCTGAGCTGAATCTAAATCAGAGCTTCATGCTGATTCCAGATAATACATTTGTTATTAAACTATATTAATTATACACATAGCAAAATGAAGGAATGGCTATTGCCCTGCACACTCTCTCTCAGGCACTGCTAAGAATGAATGGAAAATTTAATTATTGAATGCTTGCCGGGTAGTGAAACTTAAGTGGACGTCACACACACTCCAGCGCATCATTTACTTATAACAACAAATATCACAAATGTCTCTCTGCCAAATCGACCAGCAAGATAAAAAGACGTGCACCTGTTTGCTGACTGATAAGAACTACGTCTACCATATATTTTGCAAACTGTGTGCATCTGAAGTTTTCCCCGTGCAGGAATGTTTCAGCAATTTTGATGGTAGGTTCCTTTTTCTTTGATGCTTCGTGGAATAGTTATGATAAGGTCAGCTGTTTAATTTGGTAAGCATAGCTGGGGAAGATCCTCACATAATTCCTTACAATCCTTGTCAGTGTCCTCACTACACACACAACCCACAACAACTCTGGCCATTCTTAATTGCTATATCTCAGATTAGCTGGGAAAGTGCTAATTTTCACCTGAAAGTGCTTTCAGGTGAAAATACATAGTCAAGCAGATCTTGAAGAGAAAGGAGGTCCAACTATATAAAGACAATGTGGTACTACTGTGCCCTAGTGATGGTCTGATGAAGCTTCACTAGATAGTGCCTCTGCACTATTTTCCTTTGTTTCGAACAACTGTTCTAACGAAACATCACATCACTAATGACGCCACCTACTGACAACATGACACTCTTTCATAAAGCTTCATCACTACTGGGCACTAAACCTCACCGGTATCACCCTACCCCAAAACTTTAGTGTCTACATTTATTATTACATTTACTCAATATTATTGTAATTATCCTTGTTATGAAAATTAGTATTTATTACAATTGATATTAACAAAATGACAGAATATTCAAGCCATTAATGAAAGTCATACCAGTGCAACCTAAAGCTCCGTTTCCAGGCTCCCAATGTTATAGAATATGTTTTTTTTGGTTACCTGATCAAACATGTCTTGACTTGCTGATATGTGTGAAAAGATGCATTGTGGACATTGTGGACAGGTTAAGCGAAATGTTTCTACTTATGCAGACGGTTTTTAATGTACTTAAGTGAAGTTCTCCTATTATTTTTACAGTTATGTAACAGCGATGCAAATTTAAAAAGGCCAAAATAACCATGTTATTACTTAATTGTTAACACTTTATTTCTCCCTTATTTAAAAAAAAATAAAATTTGACCCCTCCCCTAGATTAATTGTTGTAACCCTCTGTGCTCTTACCAAAAAATGATTTGGACCCGTGCCTAAGCAAAAAACTATTTCTCACACATTTCTCATCTCTTCCTTAAGACCACCAGCCAGAACTTTGGGTTAGAATTTTCTGGAAGAAATAGGTGGCTTTTTTTAAAGTTTTGACTTGGGCTCTGGTTACTACTGCTGGGAGAAAGCTTTACTTTCTCCATACAAAGTATTTCCGTTAGTCTGCAAAGAGGTTGACTTTGATGACATCTTCTTTCTATTCCCTTTGATTCAACAAACTGGATTTCATTCCCTTGATTGGTGCTGCCTGAAATACATCAAAGATTCCCTTTTCAGCCGGCAGGTGTGATGCTACAATGGGAGCCTAAGCTCCCCATACTTTATAACGCTTGATGACATCACCTTTTAGGATTTCTGATTGTGGTTGATTTTTGGTTTGAGTTCAGGATGAAGCACCCACCTCCGATTTCCTCCCCAACTTGGGTTATTTCATCTAGTTTCTCCAGGCAGTTATGGGTGGTAAGCATGTCACTGACATAGCTATTCTATTCAAGAACTGTGTCCTTCTTCCTGATTGTTAAACTCTGTTCCTTACACAGCCAGCTGAGCAATGCATCCAGCTGATCTGTCTCACATAGATTTATCCCTCCAGAAGATCGGTGCATTTAACGTTCCTCCAAATATACAGAGTTATATATCTCTTTATGTCACCAAAGGTACAACTCATGTGAATTAAAAATTCAGCGCATCTGGTACTTTCAGAAGATCTTTAATTCTCCTCCCCTGGAACTTTTGGCCGATATTTCACACTAACTAAAATTACGGGACTGAAGTTGTAACAGAATTAGGGTGAACCGTTACCAGATGGCTCATGTACCACAATGGCCCTTTCCACTTCCTCTTGACTTCTTCAGAGTTCAATGGCATCACCTCGTTTTATCATTTCATGAATTTGGTTGGTTGGTCTGTATGTGGCTTTTTACTCTGGCTGATGCTGCAGCTGTTGCATCGCAATGATTTTGAGTTCGTTTTTTGAGCTTTTTAAAATTTATTCCGTTTTTGGATAAGCTCAAAAACTATGGAGATGCTTTTTTAAATCATAAACAAACGTCTTATTGATGAGTGATTGACTTCTAAGGAGTGACCAACATTTTATAAATAACCATATTTTTACATCAATGTTCAAGTTTGGAAATAAAAAGGTCACTTACTGGAAGCAGATTGTATTAGATCATTCTAAGATATTAAGCAAATAGATTAAATAATTATTCCAGACACTTGTCTTGGACCAGCTTGGAGGATCAGCAAAAGCACAACATTCAGTTTTGTGCCTCAATTCCCTGCAGACTAATTATGCATGATTAGCGAACAATTACCTCCTTTCAAAATTGACTGGCTTTTAACAAGAGTGCCAGTTTGGCAAATGTCCTCTCTGTTAGCTATTGGGAATCAATTTGCCGGAGTGGATTAATATGTGGGAAATAGCTTACCTTGCTCAAGAGCTTGCAGAGACATAATTGGGGAACACGCACACAGGAATACTGTGAAGAAGGACAGGACAGATGACACTCTGAAGAAAGTTTAAATGTCTGCTAAAAGTGTCGTAATACACCTTACACATTTGAGTCAACCACATGAATACTTCATCCTCCGTAATCATTTGCTCTAATTCTCTTTGCAATATTAAGGTTTTCACAAAAGTAATGTTACTCTTATTGTAGGAAGATGATGAACAGATATATTTGGGCAGTACTGACATCCAGTCTTCTGTTTATGAGAAGCATCAGCAGCTGGTTTTGTTGTGTTGTTTATATTTGTACGTTATGAAACATCTGCATTGAAATCTTCTTCAGCATCAATACTAATATCCCCCCCCTTTTTTTAAGCGTTTTATTCTCATATCCTACTAGCAGGTAGGTCTTCTTACAGATATTGTACTAAAATACCCCTATTGAAAGAAATTTAGTATGCAAGTAAGACTTACGAAGCCGGCCAAGAGAACATAGAGACGAACACAGCAGCCCCAGAAAATTACGAATGTGCCTGCTCAAAAAAAATGTCTTAAGATGCTTCTAGAAGGAGTCAGTAGACTCCATCAAACGCAGAAGAAGAGGAAGATAATTCCAAAGCTTAGGAGCAACAGCCTGGAAGGATTTCTCTCCTCTGGTCCTGAACCGTGTGCGAGGAACCATCAGTAGATTCTGATCCACAGACCTCAGAGCCAGAGCTGGGGTGTAAGGCTGGACCAGATCACTGATGTAAGGAGGAGCCTGACCATGAATAGCTCTGAAAGCAATTGTTTTATTGTCATAATTTGCCAACATTGTCTTTTTAATTAGATAGCAAAGAGAGCTGTTATGCCACACATCACACAACAGTGGCTCAGTGTTGCAGAGAGAAGTGATTAAAAAGCTGGAAAGAGAACAATTTTGTGAGGCTATATAACTACTAAACCAGAATGCAGACAAAATTCAGATCTTTATGAGAAGCAGAGCAACCTCTCAACACAAACAATGCTGCTCCTGAGTAAAGTGTTTCTTTGAGTGCTTGACACAAAAGGCCTGGTTGGGTTTACATTAATTATGTTTGAAGTGTTTTCTCCTTCAGGCGCACAGTGGTTAGCCTCATCGTCTCATGGAAAGTAGGTTTCAGGTTCGCTTGCAGGTCCGGAGGGTGGCAACTTGGGACCTTTCTGTGGGGAGTTTGTATGTTCTCCCCGTGTGTTTACTCTGAGCACTCCAGTTTCCTCCTACAGTCCAATAACACACAGAGGTTGATCGGAAACTTTGACTGACTGCCTTCTTGTTCAGGGTGTCCTCCACCTTTTGCCCAAAGAATCTGGGATAGGCTCCAGCCCCACTCAAACCCCAAAGGGGAATGAGCTGCAGAAAATGAATGAATGGATGTATTATTTTTCAACAGCTTTAAAGAGATCAAGAAAGGTAATTTATCTCACTGCACCTGGTCTTGCAGATAAATTATCCAAAACACATCGATTCATGTGGAACACTCCTGAGGGCAAAAATAATATTTGAAGCAGATAACCTCAGCAAAACAGCCAAACTTGATTCCCTGGTTTACCGTGCAGAAGTGAACCCTGTTGAGGGATGAAGATGCCTATATTAAATATTAACCTGTTTGTTTGTCAGATGCTGACAAACATTTTATGAACTACGACCAATGGCTGAATGAACCAGTTTTATTGTTTTTGACAATATCTTTACTTTAATATTATGTTGTGAACTTTCTTCAGGTTTACTTCATGCTCAACACATGCCCCCCCCCCATATTGCCAGGTTCATTCATTGGTCTTGCAAAAGAGCTCATTCTATAACAATCCGTCGATGGTAACCCCTGAATCTTCAACACATGAATTAACACTCAGCTAGCAGAATGTATGTAAAGTACAGAGACATATTTAGCCATCTTTGAAAAGCTGATGACAACTGTTTGAGAAAGAAAGTCCTGTGATAAAATCAAGCATATGCCTTGTCGGCCTCAGTCTTGCCCTAATTGACAAGGCGTTAGTCTTTGAACTATGTCTTAATTTTGTTATAGTTGACTCACATCAAATGGCTTTTAATATAAAATGCTTAATGCTGCACAAAAGTAAAATGTTTTGCCTAGAAAAATAAGCAAATGCAGTCTGCAGAGTTTTTTATATGACTGGAACACGTCTGCCGTTTACTGAGGGGTGCTGGAGGGGATGCAAGAGAAAAATATGCAGTATCCATGTGGGTAAAGAGGGAGGCAGTGATAACACGCTATCCACTGACCTTGCACAGATACACTGGGGTGCAGAACAACATTAGTATTTAGGCACTTACAGAGCCACAGGGCAGTCATTTATCGTGTGTGAGTGTTCACCCATCTGCCTCATGCATTTTGGGGGCAACAACGACAAGCATTTTCAGCTCTCACTGCAGGGGAGGAAGGCTTTGGCTGTGCACAGGCATAAAGCCCCAAAGGCTCAGAAACAAAAGTTTTATAAAGACTTTCTGCCAGCAAGAGTATATAATTATTACAACCGTTTGTTAATTACTTTTGTACATATGAGACTGGTCTGAAGACACCCTGTGCCAACTTGTGCATCCAATTTTCTTGTTTTACATGTTCACAGGCTCACTTCACAGCACTGCATACTCATCATAAGCTGATATACGGCAAGCCCCGGGCTGCTTAAGACACAATCTCAAATGTGTCCATTAGCAGCTTGATGTTTGTGGCCGGCAGGAATATACTTTACATGCATTTGGGAGCTCATTTTGACAGCAGCATGTCCAGCTGGTACGTCTTGGAAAACAGTGGGGGCATTATTTCTGGTTTGACAAGAAAACAGCCGCTGCGGGCATAAAGCTTATGTATTAGAGATTCATGTCTATGGTTATTCTTAAGAGTAGTAGAAAAAAAATGGGACCAATTATTATTTTAAAAAGGAGCTTTCCTTAAAGATTTTGTTCACTCTGAACAATCATGTCACATTTACCGGGTTCGCTATTGTAACTCAAACAAAACAATTGTGTCATTGTTAACCTGCTTCACATCTGAATTAATTCCTGAAAGAAGCAAAAGTCTGATTTGTTAACAGGGAAAGGGACATGGCTTTGTACTTTCTAACAGCTAATGCCAATGACTAATAATTTAGGTGAAGGAAAAACATACATTTCAAGGCAGTTTTTAAGAGAATGTTGGATTCTCTGCAATATGCATCATAGATCTTTGTAGAACTTAACTAGCCACTCTTGATTTGAGGGGTGGAGTACTACTAATCTACTACTAATGACTGGACCCCTTTTCTTATACCTCAGGAGAGTCATGACTCTCTGTATAAGAAAATATTGTATAAGATTCTCATGAGGAAATTAATTTCATAGATGAGACCATGATCAAGAGCTTGGCCATTTGGTCAGCTCTCTCTTCACCACGATTGTCTAATAAATAAGGATGCTGATCCGTCAATCTTTCCCTAACCTGCGACAGATACACACACTAAGATACAAGAACTGTTTTAATTGAGGAGTGATCTCTCTATCAACATGAACTGGACATTCCAACCTATTTTATTTATGACTGTGGGACATGGTCTAAGATTCCAATGATCTGATAATCATCCTGGCTCCTTTACAATCGGCTGTATATCCACCGAGTGTGGAGGTTACTCTCCACTGTACCACAACATCACTGATAAGATCTTGTAGTCTCAGAACGGGAGGCCTGTCTATACAAACTGTGAACAAATCCAGTGGTGAAAGGACCTTAAATGGAAACAAATTCAAGTTATTACCGGAAAGCTGACCACATTCAAATCCCCAAAGATCATACTCGAATTCCTTCTCCAAGTCCACAGAATACATGTAAATTGGATGAGCCAAGTCCCCTGAACCTTGGAACGCACTGCTTAGGATAAAGAGCAGCACTGCACCTCTCCATTTACAAAAAATGCAAACAAAGCACCTTGTATTTAGAGAGCACAAAGCACACATACTCAGATAAACAGAAGAACATGTATAATTCATTGCTTTAACTGAGTGTGACTTATCTGGCTTGTGGGTGTCCTGAAGATAACAGAAAAACACAAGAGTCCCAGTGAGAAACTCAAGATCGGGTAAACATAAGCACAGAGGTGTTAGAACAAGAAAAACAGATTTCCTTTTTTTTTTTCAATAGTAAGAGGATGTGGTGTTTAGGGATTGAAAGAAAAAAGAAAAAAAACACAACATTTTTAATACTTAGATGTTGCCTTTAATTACTTACCCTGTAATAGCATAGGAGACTCTTTTCCTGTAACATCTTTTACTCTACTGATTAAAATTACAAACCCTTATATACCATACCATTGCATCAAGTTAACAAAAATGATCTGCAATCAAACAAATTAAACATTACGGCTATTTAGTGTGGATGAAAAATGAAAGCTTATGGTGGGTGCTACTTTGCCTAAAGCTTAATACTACAAAATGTCCTTCAACATTTCCATTTTCACATCATTCCTTACTGAAGTAGACAAAGTCAACACCTTGAAATAAAAATTGTTACTTAAATTTAAAATCAATAACAGCAAAAGGAAGAACAGGCAATTATGTTTGTATGGTATTACTGTATATAAGGGGATCTTGTTTAATGTGAAAAGCGCTTCTGGTAATTAACACTTGCTGTGTGTGTTACATTAAGCTGTAAACATTTTCAAAAGCTCAGTAAGTTCCTTTTTTTCCTCTCAATTTTGGGTCACTTTCTTCTTAATTACTTTCCATGAATCATCTAATTAACAAGAAAAACAAAACGCCATTGGAGCCTTTGTTATAGTAGTTAGGGCTTGTGGCAATGTAAATAAAGATGCATTTAATATTAACTATGACTAGTTGTTCATTGAAGCCACATATTCATTAAGCCCTAACTTTCCTTTTTCCAGGAACTTCTTTGGTTATCTGAGGCCTGAGTCCTGGCTGTGCCCCAAGGGCTCTTTCATGGTACGGAGTTTTAACATTTAAACTGAGAAACAACACATGATCTGATCAGAACGTGTGTGTGGCTGTAGTCGTCACTGAGTGGGCTCCTAAAGTACATCCAGAAACAACAGGGGGCCTCATGTACTGAGGGGGTTTATGCACACAAAACGTGCTTAACCACCTTTTACGTCAAAGTACATATGTATCAATACTGAAAAGAGCGGTACAAGTTCATAATTCCCGCTTGGTCTGTAGTTCTCATACGCCCGGATCAGCTGCTCAGATGCATGTTTGCCACACTGGTCAGGTTGAGATGTTCACATCAGAGTTACATTAATGATCAATATTGAGCATAAATTAACACACAGCAGTTGTAGTTAAACGAGTGGATATTAAATTATTCACAAACGTATTGATATGTTCTATATATATATTAAGTTTTTAATATATATAATTTTAAAAGGAATTATGAGCTTGTTTTTACAATAAAACAAAGAAAATGAGTCGCGTTTGATGCTTCAAGTCAACAAAAGTCACACAGATTTTTGCGAAACAACGTTTGATCAAAGTGAAGCTGCAGAATGAAAGCAGCTGAAGCCGTGTGATCACTTGATCAGAGCGATCTCTTTGAAAAACACACCTATATAAATACACTGTCACATGATTTGTTCATTTGTCATTTGTACACAAAACGTTTTTATTTTATAAATGTAATAAGAACTCGGGTTTAAGTTGCAGTTGCGTCACGACGATCAGATTATCTTCATTATCAATACTCAGCACTTTAAGTTACTTATTTACAGTTTTATTCTTGTTAAAACTGTTTTTTGAGACGTTTCAAATAAACCCCTGATCGTCTGTAAATAAAGTATTCGCGTTAATAACTGTGTATATAAAATATAAACATTTACACAGGCATTTAAATGTAAGTATATGGTCCATGTCAGAAATGTTTAATAAGCGAATAATGTAGAAGAGGGCATGGAAAGGGACGAACAAGTCTGCGATTCAGTCTAAGTTGATTGGGATGTACTAAGGAAAAGTGCCTAAATTCGTTTCGCGCACAGATTCATACATCTGAATATTTTTGTGCTGCGGCATCTTTTGGATTACAGCTTACGGACATATTTAGTAGAAGATCTCGAAATTCATGAGGCCCCTATATTTGATGTCATGATGTTTTTTATGAGGGAAGGCCTTTGCTTTGGAAAAGCATTTTTTCACTCAAACCAATTCTATTGAGTTTTTGTTTTTCTTACAAATGTGTTCATCTGCTGAAGTTTTTGTTTCTTTTGATTTGCATGTTTTCGAGTTTCCTGTAAAAAAAGACAAATAATTCATCTTACCCTGGTTTCAACTGTGCACCCTGTAAACTATGCACTGCCACCATGGATACTGTTCAAAGTGGGGGAAGAAGCCACCACCAGTGGGAATCCTAGTTCCCTGCGACAGTCAGTCCTGAACCACAAGGAGACAAAATATATATATATATATGCAAAGTAAATTGAAATGAAAATGCAACCAAATAAAGAGGTCCAAAAAAGGTGGAGGAATAAATTTACAAGAAACTCAATGTCATGCAAATAATACATCAAAAGGAACAAAAACTCCGGCAGAACAGTTTCACTAGGAGGGGAATGGCAAGCCTTCAATAGCTCAACAGACCAAACAAGAGGAGCAGCTTAAAACGAGAACTCAAAAGGAGACAGACAAGCAATGATTTTAACAAACTGACAATATAAAGGGGCCACCTGTTACAGCGCCACATTCAGTTTGACATGCCTGTAGAGAACAATAAGCGAAACCTTCAATATAATAATAACTATGATCAGCATTTCGAACGCCTGATCGGAATAAAACCACGCATGGGTGAGTGCTGCGTTGTCATTGAGTAGAGGAGGCGTGCACAGCGAGTTCTCCCACTTAAGTGCTGAACTTTCTGTGGCTAAAATAGAGTTGTCAACTGGCGACATGATCTAATAATTGTTACGCTGGCAAACCTCAATCAAGTGCTGCGCCGCTCCATTTACGTCCTGAGAAACACGAGTCCTCGTCAGCCTCACACATATGCTGCACATTGCAGTTGAATCTGAGCTGTATAAGCAAGAGTTGTATAAAACACTATACATTAGCAATCAGCGCACACAACATCTTACCCGGTGGATGTTAAGGGGGATAGGTAGGCAAGCAGCAGAAGAAGCCTTCAGCTCTGAAAAGCTGCGTGCAATTGCTGTCAGCTATACATAAAACAGGACTTCTAGTTGGGTCGGTTCCCTTGATATTTCAGTTTGTCAAATACATGGCTATGATTAGTTTCACGTCACGTATCAAGTGTAAGTTCTTAATAACATGATGAAGATGTTCAGTTAAAAGTCCCTTTCTGGCTCTGTACATGACCAAATGTGTTTTTCTTCATACTAACGCAATTTCAATAATTGTGTCTTTACAAACAGTTAACTTGTGTGTTCTACCTTATATTCTCTTTAACCTTTTTACTGCATGAGGGTGACTTGCTTAGTATTACTTTTAAAAAGTGTCATCCCATATTTCATCCTATGAAAGATGAAACTTTTACGAGAGAAACGTAGTGATGGCCAGATGAAGCTTCATGAAGCTTTATTTTCAGAGCCCACTAAATGGCGGTCTCTGCACTATTTTCCTTTGTTTGTAACAACTGTTCTAATGAAACATCACATCATGACGCCACCTACTGACCTCTAAACAACATGACACTGCTTCATGAAGCTTCATCTGCCCATCACAGGAGAAAGTAATGAATCCTCCTACCATGCTGTTTAAGGCAATCTGTTAGAAAAGGAAACGATGTTCAGAGGTGGGTTTTAAAGCAAGTAACAAACAGGTTTGTGTCTAACTGTAACAACTTCAAATTAGGTTTGAGATTTGTTTACAACTGCATAATGGTTTTGTGCTGTGGAAGGGCACCAGAGATTGTTTTGTTTGACAGCATATGTTGATAGAGTGGTTAAGAGAAAGTCAGGTTTAGTTTCACTGCCTTTGTAGAAAGTAAGAGAAGAAAATTATTGTTGTGTAATACAAGCAAGACAACGTTCATGTGTGTAAGTGAAAGAGGAGCACGAATACCTATGAAGAGCACAGGAAGATAGAACAGATGTGTTTAAGTATCTACAATTGGCATATAAGATGCTAAGGTTTTCATTGCGAGTGGCTAGCGAGGACAAGTTCCAAATGAGTCAGACATCAGAACGCCCCCTATGTGTCGGCATAAATGTACTTAAGATTTAAAATAACTCTTAGAAGGCTACAAACCTTGCTTCAAATTACTCTCAGCAAGCATGATAAAATGGATGTTGAAATCAAAAGAAATTAAGATATAGGTAAGTAGGCCTTATTCTTTAACTGTATTGCGTGCTTACTTTTTTGATTAGTTTTCATTACCCAAAAAAAATATTTATTGTAATTGAGCATTTCTTTATTTGTCCTTGTGTCTTCTGCATCTCCATTTCAGATACTGAATTGCAAAATGGATGGAAAATCAATGTATTGTATGACTTGGCTGCTTTAAAGATTTTGCCAGAAGCAATTGCAGCAAAGTGATTTCAGATGAGTTGTTTGCTGTATCCGTTCATGGTCATTTTTCGAACCTAATGAACAGCGACTGTATGAACAGTTTCTTTGTACTACAATCTATTTTGTATAATTGGCATATCTTGTCATGTGAGATTGAGTGTGAACATATAACTATGGTAAAATGTTTTTACATCAAAGCAGGAAAGTTTGAAAGCCATATAAGAGTGTCTTTTGTTTTTCTTTTAGTATTTCAGCAAGATTACTTTTTTTTAAGGCCTGAGTCTGAAACAATATCTTTTCAACAATTACTTATTAAGGATGATAAAAATATATATATATATATTAAAAAATAAAATACATCCTAATTTTTTTTAAATTTCTTACTATGCTTTTTGGAACTAAATGTAATAATTATTTGGATAATGTTTTTGACACCTGATAAATAATGGAAAAAGTCTTCATGACCCATGGAGAATTTGTGATTTCATCCAAATCAAATAATTATTTCTATATTCATCATCATCAGACATCAAAAATTGCTCAAAAGAAGACTTTATTGCTCAAAGCTCAATCGACCACTCGCTTAAATATATGATAATTAGATAAAGAATACAATTAGATGTTGTGTAATATGTTTCCGTTTGTTGACGTGTGTAATCATTGAGTCATCCTAGAGCTCAAAGCATTTCTAACAATATTTATTTGACGAACTCCATTAGACCCTTCTCGGCAGCAAAGACTTCTCTGCCGTCCAACTCTTTCTATTAATAAAAAGATCAATATAAATACATGTAATGGTTTGAGAAACAACAAATAATGAAAGAGGTGTTGCAAAGCAATGCATTTAATTATCTCCCACAGTATTTGATTTTCCTCACTTCTTTTTTGTAAACTGTATTTATGAGGTTTTTTTTTAAGATATCATGCAGGGTTTAATTGGTCACTTTGTGCTTCATACGCCCTTGTTAGGGTTAGCAATAATGTATAAACATTTTACTCCATGTTGAATAAATGAGGGCTCCAGTTTGGCTAATAGGTATCCTCTGAATACTTCTGAATACCCAAGCATTGGTGTAGTTCAAAACAAAACCTTTAGTTTTTCACTGACTTTCTCCTAAAATAAGTTCAGGTTTTCATTCACTTTGTGGAATGAGAAACATTATTTTGCTAATAACATATTTTCTTCCAACAAGTGGAACTGTTTTTTGAACTTAAGGGCAAGGACACTTGTGTTTGAAATGTTTCCTTTTCATTATCACTGGATGAATAGTCTGTGTAATGCTGTTGCAACGAACCATCATCCCTCAGTGGAGAATTCTGTGCTGTAACAGCTTAAACAATCCCGCAATTAAAACAGGTAATTTGATGTATTTTGTCCAAGTAAGTGACACAGCTTTACATGAAACTGGTTTTGTAAAGCCAAGAACACATTGTAAACTAATCATTTAGTAGATGTAAGTAAATAATCATTTTCCATAGCAAGAGCATTTTCAACTCAATTGATAGCTCTCACTTCAAGGAGGCAATAATACCACTCATTGGGAACCTCAAAATCCCTCTAAGATTTAAGGAATTTGAAGGATTAAGTTGAAGTTTAAGTCAGAAGTCACAACGAATACGAGGCCACTCGGCAAAATGAATGAAAGCAGACATAGTAACAATCCATCAAGTTAACTACATGACTTCATCCTCTGTGATTCCATCAAACCTCCTGGTAAATGAATCCCCCCCCCCCGATATCACCCTGTGTGAGATCATGAGTGTTAATTTCTTTCGTCAAGCTTATTGTGAAACAGATTGCTGAGAAATGACTGCTCCATGGAGATTTATTTCACTAAGAGAGAAGAGCTATTCCTTCAACGCACCCTTGGGTGAGATTTAAATGACTGTCAGAGACTTACTTTGCTCTCTGTGGTAGATGGCGTTGTCTCCTCGCTCATCCATTGTTTCAATGAAAGTAACTGCGTAGGATGAAAGAAATGTTGCTGTTTAGACACTTATCACCGTCATGCTGGGAAAACACTCAACATGAAACAGTTTTAATGACTTCCTCCTGTTTGGTTGAAATATTAAGTCATTTTAGACAAGTTTATGGATTTGCATCAGCTTGAAACACAATACTTGAAAGAACTGCTGCTGCCAAAATACATAAAGTGAAAATGCAACTGAAATATGTTAATGAGATGTCTTAGAATAAAGTAAAAATGTTTATTGAACTGCACCAGTCTGGAATTTCACTGTGATTTGATGATGCAAATATTAAAAGTGCAATATTGTTTCACTCTGTGTTGCCATCTGATCATGTCAGCAAGATCATTGACACACAAACACATGAGTGTTTATGTGATTGGATGGTGGCAATGAATGTATAACAAAGAAAAAAAGGTCTAGTCAAGGTCCATTGTAGAACATGTTTTAAATTTGGCTCCCCTAGTTCAATCACATAATTAATAGAAGGTACAGGTCCAGCATCTGTCTCCACATCTATACTACCTTTAATCAATCACCCTCATTCATGATAGTTGTTTATATATAGACATCTTCTAGTGTGGGTCCATGGGCAAAACCCTTTTGGGGGTGAGTGGTGATGTGATGTCTTCTCTATATTTAGAAAACATATGTAGATTGGAGGTTGGGAAAACTCCCTAGTTCGAGTTTTTAAATTTGTATGTATTTTTAACTGTATATTGCTTTTGATGATTCAAGGGCTTTGTGACCCTTGTCTAGAAAGACGCTTTACAAGTAACTGTTACTTACTTACTAAGTCTCCCCTAAATCATATGCAGTTTTAAAGGGATAATTGCTGATTAATTTCATATCAGTGCACACTTACCTACTATCTATGTATGATCTCCTCCTCTTTGTCAATGCTTTTACCCTCCTTTTTCATGTACTTGACTTCTCTTCATCCCAAGTAGCAGATCATATGGGTTTATTTCCATATTTATCATTTGCAGTGATCTCAGCAGTAATGATTATGTCCTCTGTGGTCCTGTGAATGACACAAACACACATCTACACACAAGTCACGTGTCTGAAGATACAATATTCGTGTTTTATTTCCCCACCACCCAGAAAGTCACACACATTTGCAATTCATCTCAATGATATCCTGTCATTCTCTCCAGAATATCATTTGTGATTTAACAAATTTCAATGGGTGTATGCGCACACTCAGGGCCGTGATCTTGTTCTGTACTCTAACCTCACAGTTTTTATCATTTACTGTGGAGCACATCAGTCACAGGGGGAAGCCACATTAATCATGGCTGTCACTTTCAACATTATTAGCTGAATTCAACATTATCTGCGGTGTGGACCGCCTGTATCCATTATTTACTGACAGGTGATGAATATGCAGGATAAAGCAGCAGCTACAATATGGATTAAAGAGTTTAGGTATATTTTTTGCATGTCCATCTTTCCTAATTTTTGACTAACCCATGATACAATAATTTAATTTTTATCTTGGGACTTCCAATTAATTCCTTAAGAGCTCCCCTACGAGATAATCATTGTTTGTATATAGAAAAAAAAACATCAAATGTATGTATGTATATATACAGGGAGTGCAGAAATATTAGGCAAGTTGTATTTTTGAGGATTAATTTTATTATTGAACAACAACCATGCTCTTAATTAACCCAAAACACTCATTAATATCAAAGCTGAATATTTTTGGAAGTTGGAGCAGGGCTTTTTTAGTTTTAGCTATTTTAGGAAGATATCTGTGTGTGCAGGTGACTATTACTGTGCATAATTATTAGGCAACTTAACAAAAAAACAAATATATACCCATTATAATTATTTATTTTCACCAGGGAAACCAATATAACAGTTCAACAATCACAAATATACATTTCTGACATTCAAAAACAAAACAAAAACAAATCAGTGACCAATATAGCCACCTTTCTTTGCAAGGACACTCAAAAGCCTGCCATCCATGGATTCTGTCAGTGTTTTGATCTGTTCACGATCAACATTGCGTGCAGCAGCAACCACAGCCTCCCAGACACGGTTCAGAGAGGTGTACCGTTTTCCCTCCTTGTAAATCTGACATTTGATGAGGGACCACAGGTTCTCTATGGGGTTCAGATCAGGTGAACAAGGAGCCCATGTCATTAGTTTTCCTTCTTTTAGACCCTTTCTTGCCAGCCACGCTGTGGAGTACTTGGATGCGTGTGATGGAGCATTGTCCTGCATGAAAATCATGTTTTTCTTGAAGGATGCCGACTTCTTCCTGTACCACTGCTTGAAGAAGGTGTCTTCCAGAAACTGGCAGTAGGACTGGGAGTTGAGCTTGACTCCATCCTCAACCCGAAAAGGCCCCACAAGCTCATCTTTGATACCAGCCCATACCAGTACCCCACCTCCACCTTGCTGGCGTCTGAGTCGGACTGGAGCTCTCTGCCCTTTACCGATCCAGCCACGTGCCCATCCATCTGGCCCATCAAGACTCACTCTCATTTCATCAGTCCATAAAACCTTAGAAAAATCAGTCTTGAGATATTTCTTGGCCCAGTCTAGACGTTTCAGCTTGTGTGTCTTGTTCAGTGGTGGTCGTTTTTCAGCCTTTCTTACCTTGGCCATGTCTCTGAGTATTGCACACCTTGTGCTTTTTGGCACTCCAGTGATGTTGCAGCTCTGAAATATGGCAAAACTGGTGGCAAGTGGCATCTTGGCAGCTGCATGCTTGACTTTTCTCAGTTCATGGGCAGTTATTTTGCGCCTTGGTTTTTCCACATGCTTTTTGCGACCCTGTTGACTATTTTGAATGAAACGCTTGATTGTTCGATGATCACGCTTCAGAAGCTTGGCAATTTTAAGAGTGCTGCATCCCTCTGCAAGATATCTCACTATTTTAGACTTTTCGGAGCCTGTCAAGTCCCTCTTCTGACCCATTTTGCCAAAGGAAAGGAAGTTGCCTAATAATTATGCACACCTGATATAGGGTGTTGATGTCATTAGACCACACCCCTTCTCATTACAGAGATGCACATCACCTGATATGCGTAATTGGGAGTAGGCTTTCGAGCCTATACAACTTGGAGTAAGACAACATGCATAAAGAGCATGATGTGGTCAAAATACTCATTTGTATATATATATATATATATATATATATATATATATATATGAAGCACTAATGTGTGTTGCACAACTGCTCTACCTCACTGTCAATTAATAAGAAACACATTTCAAATCCAAACGTTTGATGTGGGGAACCTGCAAAATATATGAGCTCAAGCAGCCAGTCAGACATTTCTTTAATCATATAGAGCCTTTTTGCAGTAATGACTATCCGACATTTGGATATATGCTATGTTTGGGTTTACCTTTGAGGCCTTATTAATCAATTTCAAATCAAAATCAGGATAATATTTATTTTGGCAAGTATGAATGAGAATAATAATAGGAAAAAAGCCAATTGCATTCATTCACTGGCATAGAGATCTGGGAGAGTTTGAAGCAGATGAGGGTCTGGGGATGATTGTTTTGAATGCGGAGCTGAAACGTACAAACAACATCGGCACCTAATTAAAAAAAATACATAACTTATCTCTTGAAAACTATCATATGCCTTGGGGGATTATCAGACAGACTCTGCTTTTTAAGATCAGCATTACTAAAGCATGTGTTAGTCACTGACTCTTGCATATAATAAAACATTTAAAAGACAATAGCTTGTGCACTTGCTGAGGCAATTATTATTGATTATTTGATTTGAGCAGTTTTTACATCATTCCACTCAATGACAATAGAGGTAAGATTAGCACTGAGGCTCAGTACTCGCAGCAACACAAATAAAAAACTGTATGAAAAACACAGTTTTACTTATGGGCTGTTTGACAATTCTTATTCTTCCCTCATTGGGCAAATTTCAATCGTCCTAGCAGAAACTTTACAAAAGATTAAGATTACACCTACACAACCTAAACACTATACATGATATGATAAACATAAAGACTACAATAAACAATAGTGGAAGTATTACATTTACAAAAATGAGTGACAGGTAGTTAAAAACACAAATTAAAAAAAGCTTAACAACAGTGGGCAGGGAGAAGTTTTGCGAGTACCATACACAACTTGGGGGCACATGCTACTTGCCTCATTATAAGATGCAAACCATTGCATGCGTTCTTGATAGCTCACATTATGCTGTTTTGGGCCTTTGGGAGTATTTTAGTTTAGTTAGTCAGCCATGACGGACATAAATGGAACCGCTGTCTCCAACCCACTTTTTGAAAAGCAGTTTAGAATATATATCAGGACTATCTATTTTAGCACATGATTACCGTGTAGCCCACGCTCTCCAGCTGTCACTCAGCCTGTCTTTACTCAGCGTTGTGTTAGGACGATTTTCAGACAGGGGAGTGTGTCCCGCGAAATAACCACAGGAGAACTTGAGTGGATCTTTTGATAGTGGCAAAACCATTTATTTTCTATCACTGCGTTAACACAATTAGTCACCAATTAGCTGAACAGACAGTATAAAATAACAAACATAGATGACACAGAGAGCTAACTTAAGACAATAACAGTGTTTTTATCAAATAATATATAAAACGTTACTGAGCCACAATGAATGTTGCGTACCTGCGGATAGACAGCAATGACTGAACGCATCATCGCTAGTGAATGGTGTCGCTTAGACGGCTAGCCACACAGGACATAAAGTCAGTAAATACCTTTCTAATTGGAGGCCAATAGTGTAACTTAGTGGCGGAACATATTCACTCGTCTACAAACGCAACAACGATTGACTTCTTTAAACAAGTTAATGAGTTCTTCAAGTCTGACTGCAAGCAAGTCCCATCACCGCCTCCTGAATAACTCACTCTGTGTGACGTGGCATGTCGGCGAGAGTCCCCAATCTGGTGAAAGATTTTAAAAAGCTCCCAGAATAACCTCTCGTTTTAAAGCATCTGCTCCACTAAGCTTTCTGCCTGACAAGCTATCACCAAAAGCGTTTCAACGTAGAATGTCAGGTCACATTGATCTTCAAGTGATCCTCCACAGAGTAGCAGTGCATCTTAGCCATCTCCATTTCTCCAATCACTGTGATTTGCAAAATAAAATAAATCTTAATATATATATTTCTTTGTGGTTGGAGTACAGAATAAATTAATGAATAAACAAATAAAATGAAGTAGAAATAAGAAAATACGCAAGTACATACATATATCATGTTGAGGTAATAAAGATTTATACTGAATGAAATTGTTTTATCTACTTATTTTCATTACCAAGCCAACATGTACAAGTCTCCGATGTTAAAATAATAAAAAAAACATATATAAAATTATGTATATAAGGGGCAAACTAACTCTACTTGTAAAATAATTATTTCTCGAAATGTATCTTTGTGACTTGCTTTGGTCAATGGCTCATTAATTCTTTACTGTTGCCAGGGTGCGGAAGGAAACCCAGGTGCAGAAAGTGGTCCAGGAACTATACATCCAACAGGTACGATATCCAAACAACAGGTCAAGGGAATAGGCAGGCAGAAAAACGGGAAAACATACCATGGTCAAAACCGGGAAGGCAAAAGTCTAAAAGTCTAAAACGTGAAACACGAACTAGACAAAAACGGGACAGGAAGTGTGACGAACCGACAAAGACTGAGGGAGAGTGAGCAGAATATGAAGGCTGCCAGCAATCACTGGCAGCTGCAGAACACAAGACAGGTGGAAACAATAACAATCAGCAGGGGGAGGGACCGGAAAGGAAACCCCTGAGTTATCTATCATAACCTCAGGTTCTACGAATTGGTGCGAAGCCCTCTAACGGCTTCGCTATTGGTTTACCCCGAGGCACCGCCTCGTCTCTGAGAAAGCTTAATGAACTCGCCACCCAGCAGGGGGCAGTCCACTTCCTATAAAGGCGGGAAACACCCGCCGTACTTCCTCCAACTGAAAACTCAGCGAGAAGGGCGGCCGCTGGGCGACGAGGTTAGAGGGCTTCGCACCAATTCGTAGAAACTGAGGTTATGATAGATAACTCAGGGGTTCTACTTCATATTGGTGCTCCGCCCTCTAACGGCTTCGCTATTGGTTTAAACCCAAGGCGAAGCCTGACGGGATAAATGTACCCCCAGCTTGACGCCGCTCCTGAAGCAGCATCGCTAGGGCCCCGCCAGCCCAGGATCCAAGTCTACTGGAGCCGTGGGCCTCGAGGGGGGCACAGCAGCGCTCAAAACCGTATGAGCTACTGATCCCGCCGTCACGTCGAGGAGATAGGCATTAGCAAAGGTTGACGTGGACGCCCAAGAAGCAGCTGAGCAGATGTCCTCTGCTGCCACACCCAGTGAAAAAAACACTGAGGCTGCCACACAACGGGTAGAATGTGCCCTCAGTCCGCTAGGAGCAGATCCACCCGCTGCTTGGTAGGCCCGGATAATGGCCGATCTAACCCAATGAGAACCTCTGGGAGGAGATCGCCTCACCCCGTCGGCATCTACTGCGGCAGATGAATAGGGCATCAGAGCGCCTAAACACAGCCACTCGCAGCAAGACACCGAAGACTCCTCGACGCCAAGAAAAGACACTCAGGGCTAGTGGAGAGAGCACAAGCTCTCTTCGTGGTTGTTAGTGTCAGAAGGAGCGATACCTTAAGACAAGATATCCAGTGGGACTTGGTCAAGAGGCTAAGGTCGGGCCTGTGAGAGAGTCCAGTACAACTGGAGATCCCACTGAGGGCTGGAAGGCCTTGCAGGAGGTCGAAGCCTGCAGGCACCCTGTAAGAAAACGCGCCACCAGAGGGTGGGCGAGAGCCGAAGCACCCTCAACCCGACATGCCTCGTTGCTATGGCTGATGCGAACACTCTGTGTCGCCAAAGTCTGTCCGCTATCCAGCAAAAGTTGCAGGAAAGACAGGACAGCAGAGACCAAACAGGAACTGGGGTCCAAGGACCTGTCTGCACACCAGCGGCAGAAAATCCCCCACTTCGAGGCATAAAGCCTGCGTGTCGGCCGGGGCCCAGGTCCAAAGTCCCGCTCAGCTCTTCCCGTGCAGGAGCCACACTTTGAGAGGCCGTTCCAGGGCAGCGGGGCCCAAGGGATGGCCCACGGATCAACAGTATTAACCTCAGTGCCTCCCGCCTCGTCCTCTCAACTAAGGGGAGGAGGAGCCGCGGAGGAGGGAAGGCAAACAGTAGTCCGGCCGGCCAACTCAAGTGGGCTAAAGCATCTGAGCCTAGTGGGGGCAATCCGACGCCCTGAGGGAGAACCAGAGAGGACATCTGAAGTTCTCCTTGCTAGCGAAGAGGTCTGCCACCGGGGGACCGAACCGAAACCATATCTCGGCTCTCCACTGCCTCAGACAAACCCCATTCGTCGTGGACGGCCCCCACCTGATAGTCTGTCCGCTACTGCGTTCATCTCGCCCGGTACATGCTGAGCTCTGAGAGAAAGCAAGTGACGGTCTGCCCACAGCCAACAGTTGGGGAGAGAGGTGAAGCAGGACGTTGTAAATTGCCTTTAGTTCTAGCCAGTTTATGTGACTGTACACTGGTCTACCCCGCTGGCGTAGGCCTGACCCGAGGTGCCTCCCCAACCTGTCAGAGAAGCGTCTGTAAACACCTGAGTGTAAAGGACGCAACCCAATGGAACTCTCTGTCTGAGGTTGGCTAGAGAGTCCCAAAAACTGGATGTCCTGCAAAACCCGAGCGGGAAGGCACACTTTCGACCCTGTTCCCGCTTGAGGTCTAGCTTGAAACTCTGAAGCTCCCTCATATGCAGCAAGCACAGGCCGAACTACCGTGTGAGCTGCTGCCATGAGCCACAGGAGGGACATAACAGTGCCTGCTGTCGTCACATGACGCCGAGCTTCCAGCAACTGTGTTGTCAGTCAGAGAATGGGCTGGATACGCAGGAGGGAGGCGCGCGTATCCCTCCTCCATGTTCAACAGTACCCCCAGGTAAACTAACTGTTGAACTGGAGTCAGAGCGCTCTTGCTGAGGTTTATCGTGAACCCCAGGGTGGCAATATGGGTCAACAACTTCTGTGTGTGAGTGTAACTTTCTGCCTCTGACCGGGCAAGGATCAACCAGTCGTCCAGATAGGTCAAGATCCTCACCCCACTCACTCTTAATGGCTCCAGTGCCGCCTCCACACACTTGGTGAAGGTCCTGGGTGCCAGAGCGTAGCCGAACGGGAACAGAGTGTATTGAAACACATGATTCTCGAGGGCAAAAAGCAAGTACTTTCGATGTGAAAGTACACGTCGGTCAGGTCGATAGATGTCATCCAATCTCCTGGACTAACACCTGTGAGCAGTTTCTTGACCGTCAACATGCGAAACGGGCGGGTAGCTATGAATTTGTTCAAATAGCTGAGATCCCGTATGGGTCTCCGACCCTCTGTCTTCTTTTCCACAAGGAAGTACCAGAAGTAAAACCCTGTCATCATCTCTGCTGCAGGAAGCAGCTCTACTGCAACAGAGTAGAGACCTCGTTTCTTAGACAGGATAATTTTTCCTGCTCCGCCACGCGTGTCCAGAGAATCCCTGAAAAACGCTGGGGTTGACGGGCAAATTGGAGCGCATAGCCCCGCCTGATTACTTCCCTCTGAGATCTGGAATGAAGTAAAACCAGGCGACTCCAAGCCGAATAATGTTCTGTCAGAACCGCAGCCCTGACGAACTTTGGGTTGTCCTCCGGCCCGCCCCCGCAAACGTCCCAGAGCGGGCCGTAGACGAAAGGGCATCACACAAGCCGCTTCTCCATCTCTTGAATCAACAGAGCATGTACTCGAGCTGGATTCACTAGAACCCCCCACTCTCATACATAAAATCCGGCTCTGTGGGAGAAACGCGCAAGTGCGCGTGAGAAACCTCAGATGCGTGTCGTGCGTGTTCCCTTTCCCCCCCGGAAGTCTTCCCAGCTCCCCGAGCACTTCTTAGTGTCACCGGAGCTGACAAAACCCAAAATGTGGAGGAATGTGCTGGAGAATTTAACCGGAGCTGATGTGAGTTCAGAACAGGTCGCGCGCGCGTTGGCACCGCATCACTCACCGCGTCCAGTACATTCTCAAGCTCCGCTGGCGGTCCTGACCTGCTCATCACTCGTGAGATCCGACCGCCACGCACCTCTCCAGATGATCGACCAGAAGGGGCGAAAGCTCCTTGTCCTCGCTTGGTCTCAGAACGCAGGAAAACTTGCGTGTAAAAGCACCATGTTGCGTCAGTTCCATGGCGTTTTCTCTTTTCCGCCGCCATACGTGACGTCCTCCACGGTGCCAGTGCTTGTTGACAGCGCTGTGGGGGAAGGAACAACCTCCGGTCAACATAGACATGTCCTGACTAGTTCCACTCACCTCAGCTGTCAAGCTCTGTCGGGCACAAGCGCTGGTCGACGCGGGAGTAAACACCGCTGAAGCCGGCATCGCGGACCTCTGCTCGCCTGTAAATAAAACACATATGGTTGCTTCCCCCAGCACCAGATGATGAGGCCGACTACGGGATCTCCGTCTCCGAGCACCGTATCCCCGTCGCGCCTCGTCATCACGCCCATGCAGGTGATGGCGGAGCTGCGCCGCCTCCTGCCGGGCCATTCCTCTCCATGGTGCGTCCGTTCCATGGCGTTTCTCCGCCAAACGTGACGCCATCCATAGCGTCGTTCATCGGCGGTCAAAACCCGTCAGCGCATGTTAACACGGAAGTGAATTAAACACAGCTGATTAAGCCGGTCTCGTGGACATTTGCTTTTCTGGAAACAAACACATAGACAGTTGAGTCTGCCCTTCATTTGTGTGGACAGACTCCGTTATTACAGTCTCAGCATGACCCGGACGAAGGGGTTTAACACCTCCTCCGAACTGTATTCTGAGAGGAAACTCTCGCCGTCTATAAACGGCGCAGCATGTTAGCTTAGCATTAGCGGCGAAAGTTTCTAATGACGCCTGTGAATACGTCACACTCACAGGCGGAAACACATGCACACTACTAACATCTCTCTCAGGTGAACCCGTCGAGTGCGCTGCAGGAGGGCCATGTGGCCTGCAAGAGATACTTACCTGATCGCTCTCGCATACCTCATGGTCGACTCTATGCAGCGAGCCAGTCGTCCTCCTCGTCGCGGTTTGTTCATGATCGAGGGACGACTCAGCTCGACTCATCAGGGTCCAACACATTGGAACGTGAGCTTGTCGAGTGCACCGCACAGGACTGCCATGTTGTTTGTTTTTCTTAAACAACATGGCATTAACCTGTCTTGATCATAATCATGATCTCTCAGGCTGCGTGGGTCGACAAGCCTCGAACGCTTCCCGTCACTGTCAAAAGCCGTGGGAAGCGCTCGGAAGGCCACATAATCATCACGTGTGATTTGGGCCTAGGAAAACGAAGCAGACATGTGTGTCTCCCCTCTTCAGGGAGTCTTCGTGCACACATTGTTCACTTCAATATTCATTCGCCATCATTCCATTCCACTGCTTTCTCGCTGAGTTGTAAAGGAGGAAGTGCGGCGGGTGTTTCCCGCCTTTATAGGAAGTGGACTGCCCCCTGCTGGGTGGCGAGTTCATTAAGCTTTCTCAGAGACAAGGCGGTGCCTCGGGGTAAACCAATAGCGAAGCCGTTAGAGGGCGGAGCACCAATATGAAGTAGAACTCACAGATACAGAAGGGAGCAGGTTTCAAAATAAAAACAGGAAACACCAAGAATGACACACGAGACATAACAACTGTGATAACTATAGTGATTAATTCACACCAGACCTAATCTCAAAAAAAAAGAAGAAATTACAGAATACTTTCACATATAAATAAATTATTAATACACATTTCAGCATGCAGCAACTATCTCACAGCCGAAAGGTTGATACAGCCCTCCGGCTTAGAAGGGTTATTATGATCCAGAGTGTGTCAGGAAGAAGATCAGCCTCTAATTCTCTGGGAAAGGAAGCTCCCTTCTCACTGATATTTCCACCTCGGTTATTTCCTCCTGTTCTGATCTGTATAGAAATGGTGGAATCAATACTATTTTCCCTATTTGAAAGGTACACATGTTTTATGCTGTTTCATTTTTTTTCATGAATTCCCTTGATGAATGCAAATAAATAAAGTTGGCCCTGCTCTGAAGATTTCATTACCTTTTAAGCAAGATGATGTTTCTCACTGGTTATCTGAAATTCTTTCCTCTCAAAACTTAACGTCTATTTAGGTAAGTATTTATCATCACCCTCTATGTTTTGAGTGTCTCTACACTTTCTCCTACTTCAATGTCCCAGGTATGTCCTACTGTATGTAATTGGTCAGTTCTGTGAACACTTCACGTCTCTGTATAACGGATCCTTGACTAAAATGTAGCTGTTTTCGTTCAACCTGCAGAAAAGATAAGCGCTTGTACTATATAAAGTAGATTATTCAGAAGGGATTTCAGGTTTTATCAAATGCCAGTATAAAATACGCAGAAAAGAAAAAGAATAGTAACCGTGAAACCAGTAAACTCAAACAGAACATTCATATCTTATTATTTTCTTTATTAACTAAAGAATGTGAAGATAATGACAGACAGAATGCTAAGAATCTGAATTTAAGTGACAGTCATTGAGCTGGTTAATTTAGCCTAAAAGAGCTCTAAACACTGCTGCGACACTTATCTCTGATAATTGAACCCAGCATGGGTTCATTTCTTTGCTTTTAGTCTGAACACATCTGCTGCACAAACAAGACAAACAAGGATTGGAACACTTAAGATAACCTCTTTATGAGAAACAAGCATGGTAAATGTTGTCTAGACTACCTCTAAGTGTTTATTTTCGTACAAACCGCTTTCATAAATGTGAAAGTGAAAAAATAAATAAACACCATTTTGAGTCCTGGTGTGTAAAAGTCGATTGGTCAATATATTTCTTGATTTCTGTTTTATCATAACTCAAAGTTGTTTACATGAATAAGAAGTTTAATTTAAGAGTGAGGTTGTTTGCTTTGTATATTTACATGAATATTAAAAAAAATGTATACACATGTTTCACTAGCCTCAATAAGGAGCGAGACTTCTTATTTGTGCAGTGGGTATTTTGTGAAGTGCGAACATTTCATTATGAATTCATGACCGTCTCATAAGGCTTTGTAAGAAAAATATTTTTCCTGATGGAGGCGTGCCCTGAGCTAATAGCAATGGACAAATGGCAGCACACTTTCCTGGCACTTTTGGTTGATATTCCCTCTGAGCAGAAAAGGTCAGTTCAGCAGATTTCATCTTGCAACAGCTGACAGATATTGAATATAATTGTCACAGAAACACAAAGACAACAGAAAAATCATAGAATAGGATGTTGACCGTTCCACAAGCTAAGCTGGTTGTGTTTGGGTTTTTTAGGAACACAATACAAGTTACAAAATTGAATGACGCTTTCAGATATATATCTAAAAGTTACTACAAACTTCGTCTACAGGTAGACGTTCCAGATGTTCTGCAGTGCAACTGGCTGTAGAAGTCCTGCGCATCATGCTGTTGCTCCACAATGACATCAAGATCCATAACTATGTTTACATGCACGGACTAATGTAGTAGGTCAATTTATTAATGTCTCATGGCAAGATGAACGCAGGATGGTGTTAAATTTATTCTGGAGTGATCTCATCCATATCTGATTGTTTGGTCAAGCATTTTAACAACAAGTATGTGCTGAGCTGTCTCTACGACGGTGAATATGTGCTTGTACCTTATTCATGTAATGCCTGTAAGATTCGTAATTACTTTTTGTCTCAGAATAAAAACCAATACTTCAGGTAAGATGCTTTATTTTCCTTTATTTTCCTGTTAGTAGTGACAGGATTCATGAAGCTTCATGAAGCATTGCCCTCATTTACAAAGCTCACTGGATGGCACTCACTGCTGTACAATCTTTAGACCAAACATTCATGTAAAATAATGACACTGAATCATGACATCTGTCATTGAACAATGGTTAGACAAATGCAAAAAAACAGCAAATACTCTAGACCAGGGGTCTCCAAACCGGTCCTCAAACCGGGTTGGTGCAGGTTTTTGTTCCCACCGATCAAGCACGGTTTATATATACAGTTTATAACGTCAATGTATTTCACCACTTTATGCTTCTAGCTGCAACATTACACTCACTCATTTCTTTATGTTGTGGCTGCTACAATAAGATCTTGATACAATTAAACACTGCGATGGAGTCTATCCTGTGCAGCTGCACACAGGAAAAGATGTCAAGAACAGCTGAAAACGGTGTCATTTTACCCCACCACCAACAGGCCAGGAAACAACATATCTAATGAACAAACTAAAAGAAAAGTTAAATCTTAAATACATTCATTTTTCAAGTGCTTTATTAAATAAATACAAAATTCAAATTTAAATAGGAAATTATTTTCCATGTTAAAAAATCTCTGGTTTTATTTTCAGTCGATGTTGTCCGGCCCTAGTAGTCAGTGAGAATTGAATTCGCAGGATATTTCGAGGGGTAATTTAAGACTGTCCTCTGTAGTTTTATGTACTACAGGAAATTTAAAATGTAGTTTCCAAGGTGACAATAAAATGCTATAACCTAATCAAAGGGCAACCGAATGGTGCGACATAGCACAATTCAGCTACATTTCTTAAACCGTGCCAGCATAATAGGGGTCTAAGAAAATATCGATAACGATATACAGCAAGTTTTTTTCCCCCCTGATACTGTATTGATTTTCAATAGCAATGTATCGAAAAAAAAAAGTTTATATTCCAATAGTGTGTGTATAAAAGACAATCATTGGACACTCAAATATCTATAGCATAAATTGATTTGAGTGCTAGTTTACAACATTTGTATGTATTTCCTCCGTGCCAAAGGAATAACAAAAGCAGCGAAATGGCAGCAATGACTGAAAAAGGATACACCAGCTCCAGCAGCTTTTAAAGCTGATCTTTGGATCTATTTGGGCCTTAAATCAAAACAAAGCAAGACAGTGGCAATGTCGATAAGAGGCGATCTTCAGTATGAAATATGGACATGTGGTTGAGTTTGACTTACTCCAAAGAAATCGTCAGTTCATGATTTTTCTTTACCTTAACTCATATGCATCTAATATGGCTGATGTTAAGCATAGAATAGAAAGTATACTTTAATGATCTTTGTACAGTTAATCCTTTAAAACAAACAAAATACTGTTGATCATACAGTATCGAAATATATCGGAATATATATTGTATTGTCACACACTCCAGAGATTGACTGCAGAACATGGTATTAACAATTAGAGTTAAGTTTATCCAAAGGTAGGATTGGATGGTGTGTTGATTCAGGTTATGAAATCTGACAGTGAAAAAAAGCATGAGTCAGATTAAAACCTTGGAATAAATAAATGATAATAATTAACATTTCGGAAGGCTGGTTGGAGGATAACTGTGCCTAATAATACATACATATCAAGCATTTTTTTTCTCTGACTGTTTTGAACATCTGCTGGAGTCCTCATTGCTCTGTGTGAGGTGTTTGTTCTCAAAGTAGGACCCTGTTGTCGATGATATGACCTCTATCTTTGTGAGCATCTGCCCTGTTAATGTGTCGACAGCTGCAGATCGACCCCTGAACTCCCTGCAGCAGGAGTCTGCCTCTGAGATCACACCTGAATGAGCACAATGAAAAGAAGGATGAATGTAAACAGGCCAAGAAAAAGATGGCACAACAGAGACACTAGACAGAAAGTAATATCCGGCAGATAAATCATCTCACTGTCAGGTGCTCAGTCATCTGATATTGTGACAGCATAGCTTTCTATTCAACCTTCAGCTAATTATGGATGTGTAATGAACCCAGACTGTGTGTCTGCATGTGTGTGATTAAAAATAATGTGCAGTGATTTTTTTGTGACAATTTCATTAGATGTTATCACATAGCTTCTTAATTAATGAAGCAAATTATAATGTTATGAAATTAATATTTGTCTACACCAGGGGTAACCTTTACTATCAAAAGACCCACTGAAGAAAAATCGCTGCAAAAGATAACACAGCTTGAAAAATTTGAAAAACAACAAACAAAAACTGAAAAAGACAGCAGCACAACATGCTTTGTAGACCCTATTTGAAACAAGCTAACAAAGAACTATGCTAACGACAAGTAATTCTGTAGAAGTAAAAGGCAAAAAGAATGATCCTAGTAGTTTTTCAGCATTATCCAGTTTAACCAGTTTTAGTATAAAGAAACCAGTTTGCTCAACTATTAAGCTCTATTTCTGGGCCAGCGATCATTAAAAGCTCATGAACATACAAATACAAATCAATTATGTCAGATTAAGGTCTGAAATAAGTATTTTAATTTTAATACTAAATTACCAAATGTTGCAAATATTCTGGAACAGATTTGAATGAGATAGAAGCATGTAAATGCAACAATTTTTTTATATACTGTACCAATTATACCCTGTGCAACAGGATTTTTTTTTTCAGGGGAGCCTTGTGTGGATTTTCTTTTTTGACCGTGCTGGCCAGATAGCATCATAAGCTGAATGCTCAAGGCATCTCCACATATTGATTGGTGGACTTTCATTACTTATGATACAGTCGACCACCATGTATCATGTCCAGTATAGCCGCCAGCAGCTTGTTTACCTGAGTCCAGCTCAGGTGCTCTGCGTAAGAGCTTATGTTGATCTAAGGGGATGGGATTATTTTCAGAGTTATCCATTCCGTTTAGAGATATAGGCAAACATGTACATCTACTTTAATGTAGCGACTGCAGCTCAGTTGTCTTTTTCTTCATCTCCCTCCAAAAATACATTTAAAAACATCCAACTCCTGCCACACTGCTTGGCTGTAATGTCCATCTTGTAGTGTAGCCATCAGCCTACAGAAGGTAAACAGGGTTAATATCGCAAGCGCTTCCAGTCTACTGTCTACACAGGAATTACTTGCGATATTAACTGGGAGTACTTCCTGTCTGCTTGAGATGTTGGTTTAGCAGCTAGCCTGGGAGCATCCGCTAAAAACAATCTTAAAATCCAGACTTGTTTAAATTATAACTGAATAATTCCAGACGTATTTGGATGTTTTTAAGTGGATCGTTTGGACGAAGATGAAGGCAAAGACAACTGAGCTCAAGTTGCTACAAAAACATGGACTTACATTTATCTAAAAAAAAAAAATTACACTTAACACGTAACACTTAGTGGACATAAGGGAGAGTAGAATTTTTTTGAAATTTGAATCCGGGTTGAAATGTCACTTTGAATGAATATTAACATTCAATAATGAATATTAAATTCAGGATCAACTTTAAAATTCTGGTTCTTACTTTCAGAGATATACATGGCCTTTTGTTTGTTTAATTCTCAACGAACTTGTCGCCAAAATGATTTTGCAAAAATGGGCTAATTATATCTGGCACTTGGATTCGTACGACAGATGGAAACCATTTGGTTTATCCATCAACGGCTGTATTGATGGGTTTTCACAGGGAATAATCTGGATGGTGCGCTCCTACCAGCAGTGACCGGAAAAATCATCTGCTGGTACTACGCGGAGGCAGGCTAGGGATTCTGTGGCTGCCCAAGGATTGTAAGAGGAGGCCGAGGCACGGAAAACGTTAGCGTCAGAGACTTTCAACGTTTTCTCCATCGCAACATTGAGGATGGCTCACTTCTTGATACCAACATAGAAGGTGCAAGCACGGATAATCAGCTAACAGAGAGTTTACTGATTTGAAGGACCATGGTAGGTTCGGAGGGACATAGACAAGAGTCAAATTCAGTTCTGCTTCATGGGTAAAATGCAGGTAAGGTAACAATGTTATGTTGATCATAAGTATTGTTTATAATAACACATTTTCCCACAGGATGAACTGGATCATGTCACCCAAGTGTGGGATTCACATGTCATCAGACCGTCAAAGAATGTCAGGGTACCCAATGGTCGACCTCGAATCGTGTACACATTTCAAGAACTGTACTTGTGTGATGACTGCATTTCCTACATGGATAGAGATGATGTACAGATATGTTTGGCTGACTGCACACTAGCAGATAAATCTATGATCGTTGCAACATTATAATGCTGAAGTCACAGCTTCTTCTTCCAGATGTATCTAATGAAGCACTGGATTTGTATCTGCATTTGAGGAATGAAATAATATACGCTTTGTAATGCAAGATGGCGACACCCATGTAACTGAAATAAACACTTTCCTTTATAATGATCGAATAAAGCACATGTATCAAAGAGAAGGTAACTCTTTATTTTAAAAAAAAAACATATGGAAAATGTCCATAGGTATGAGTGTGTGTGTAAATGGTTGTCTTTGTGTGCCCTGCGACTGACTGCCGTCCTGTCCAGAGTGTCCCCTGCCTCTCGCCCAATGAAACTGGGAAAGTTAGTAAGTAAGTTAGTATTTATATTTATAGAGCGCTTTTCCAGACCGGGGTCACAAAGCGCTTAAACGATCAAAACAATATTCAATAAAATAAATACTTAAAAGGTCAAGATAACACCGAGGACAACACAGGAGTTACAGAAAATCAAGGAAAAGCCGGCACAAATAAAAATGTCTTAAGAAGGCTACAGTCTCCCCCACGACTGTTGACTGTACCTGTATGTTTAGCACTCAAGGCCCAACATAGACAGCCATCGATGTTACTTGGCCAAATATAATTTGTAAAACACTGTTTAATACTGAAATAAGAACATTTACAGTTTTCAAATTAAACAGTTGCAATGCACAGAATATGAAAATGTTAATTTTTTAATCAAATGGTCTGGACAAATTAATTATAGTATGTATTCAGAACTTTCTAACTTGTCAAAACAATTTAACTGTCTTTTACTCCTTATGTTATCTGACCCTGAGAGAAGACAAGGGTTAAACTTAAGCATCATTTTCCAACTTGGGTGTATTTAACCCTGACTAACTATTAATGGTGTTTAATTGTGAGTAAATAAAACATTATAACATTTCCTTGGTTGTAATATGAAATTCAACTCTCAACTGTTTAACCCTTGTCTTATACAGGGTCGGAGTGACCAGAAGGACCAAAAACAAATGTTTGTTGTATCCCTTGTGTTGTCTCTGGGTCAAGGTGAACAACTTCCCTGGCTTTCAGAAATACATTTGCAGTGGTGGAAGTTGTTCACCTTAAACCATAGACACCACAAGGGATAAAATAAACACATTTGTTTTCAGACCTATGGGACACCTTGACTCTCAGATAGCTTTTGAAGAAGAGCCTTGTTGGCTGTTTCTAAAAATGGCTTCCAAAGGGTTTTGTTGAATATAGAATGTGTGCCCATTCTGGAAAAAAAAGTCAATTAGGTCTTCTTCAACAGTTTTATTAAAGTTGCCCTGCAGAGCCTTTTCCAGTGATGCAAGCTCATTCACTAAAATACATTTTGCAACTGAAAAATAAACAATAGAACAGCAATCCAGGTAATGGACAATTGCAGTGCATTTCTGGAAAACAAAAAATGTAAGAAATGAGTAATCATAGTACTACTTTTGGTGCAACGATCTTCCTCTCTTTCTGCGCTTGATGTAGTCTACTGACTCCTTCAAGAAACATCTCAAGACATTTTTATTTGTGCAGGCTTTCCCTTGATTTTCTGGAACTCCTGTGTTGTTCTCGATTACCTTTACCTTTAATTATATATTTTATTTATAGTATTGTTTTGATTGTTTAAGCACTTTGTGACCCTGGTCTGGAAAAGCGCTCCATAAATATTACTTACTTACATACTTACTTACCTATATCTGATGAAGGACTAACTCATTTGGATTCCAGGGGAGAGTGGAGTCTCGGTCACAATCATTTACAATAACTGGTCCAAAAGTCCTCAAGAGCTGCTTGTGTGGCAAGGTCTGACTCATCGCAGAAAATCCTGTCGGTCTGCTTGCTTGTTGATGGCTGATTATGACTTTTAATATCATCAGAACAAAGTTGATTATGGAACTGTGTGTCTGTCATCTCAGGAGTTGCTGGTGTTGAATGTAATATTGGTTCTGCTCTGAAAAATCCAAAAAAAACAAACACTATATGCAGCTCTTTGGTATTAGATACATTAATTAAGTTAAAAATGGTGATTGGGAGCCACTTTTTTCTAATTTATATTGAGGTCTTTTGTTGTTTATAATTAAGAGATACAGTTTGTTATTTGAACATAAATTGGTGCATTAGAATATGAATGCTATTAATTTAGGTAAACAGACGGTAATAGGCTCCTGTAGTCGTATTATAACTATATATGACAAAGGTTCCAAAGGTTTACCTCCATTCGGACACTGGCTGTTGGCTGTCTTCTTGTTTGGTTCCCTGAGGATCGTCTTAGCTTAGTCCTCAACTAAAATGAAGTTAGCAAATCAGCAAATCATAGTCTGATTGACAGAAAGTTTTAGCGTTTCCAATACACGGTTTGATTTTGGGTAGAGAGAGTAGTGGAGCATGGATGGGGGATTGTATTTAAATCTCCCGGCCATTGCAAATTGACAAGTGATTGGAGAATCAATGCTTGCAAAATTTAGTTCTGTGTGATGTATTTCTTTTAGCTGTAAAGCAGTGGTGTGAGGCAGTACAAAAGAAAACATAGTAATATACTTCCTGATACAACAGCATGCATCACATTTAATTTCAAATTCAATATTTTTATACACATTTTAAAGAATTTCCTTTATGTTGGGTAACAAATGAAGGCATATTATGTCTGAGGAAGGTTAAGCTGCATGCAACTGTTGATATATGTACTCTATGTATGAAGTCTGAAATTGACTTGAAATAATTTAAAACATCAGACACTTTAAAATATAGCATAACATTTTTTGGTCTGTATTTTTACATTTCTTTTGAAGATGAAGGCTAGTCTTTGACTGTCATGTTGCTTGGAATTTTCTGAAGAGAAAAAAGGAACTATAAACAGGTTTGTTTATCTTATTAAGCCATTTTTACTTTGCTTAACCTTAGTATCGACATCCACACCTGTCCTCTCATTCAAGTCAAAGTTAAAGTTGCAATAACCAGTACTAACATACTGTAGCTATGGATTTTATGTTTTGTATTATCAAAAGTTATGGTATTTCTCTCGCAACATTATAGTGCCATGAGTCATAAATGCATCATTATAGTGAAAGTGTGTGCCAAAGTAATGTAACAATAATGTAAGGCATTATAATTGAAATAAAACAATATTGTAGATTCTCGTCCTAACGTGAAAGTTTCTTGTTCCTGACTTGAAAGTTTCTTGTCCCAATGTTAAAGTTTTCTCGTCCTAATGAGAAAGTTTCTCGTCCTATTGTAAAAGAGAATTTTTTCCTATACCTTTTTTTTTTGCCATGTCCCTTTAGGGGCTACGTACATGCTGACTCTAAGTCATTAAATGAATAGACCTGCATCAGGATCAATTTGTAGTATGATCGCTGTTTTTAAAAGGTGAAGAGGATTCCTTGAGGCAATTTCCCACTGTCCTAGATTTCAATGGGAGAGTGCCTTGAGTCCGACATCGCACTTCCAAAAGCATGAAACGTGAAACGTATAAAGTTTGGATATAAAACTCCAGCATGTGGGATATATTACTCTGAGTAAACTTTCTTGAGATAACTCAAAACTTCTCAAAAGTCAGATCCCAACCTTTGCAAAACAATAGTCCTGCCAAGATTTTGTAAAGGGGGTCATACGGCCTTCATGTTCTCAAGATTAATGTAATATTATGCTTACATCTTCTTAAAAGTTCAACTGCAGATAATGGTATGAGACAAGAATTCTGTGAGACATTCCAAGGATTAAAAAACTTTCCAACGTTACCACTTCAAGTGAAAGATTAATGTCTAAGGCATCAACTGTAGGGAATTAAAGAGTGGACCTCTGAAGATTTTCTGCCTGGAAGATAATAGGTCTCATGATCATTAATGTCTTGTTTTTTGGCCCCTGACATCAGAGGGTTTAGATAAGCGCCTTGCAGTGAGACTGGGACTTTTAAGAAGCAGAGAGTGACGAAATGAATAATAACTCTTGTTCTACTGAGATATACTTTTCAAAGAGGAAGCCACTTCCTTTTTTTGTAATGTTGGCACTAGCTGCATCAAAAGAGACGAAAAAGTGAACAAAACTGGTGGCAATGTTTCCTTTTTTCCGAAAATACTCTCAAGCTTAATTATTTGCTTCAGTAGTTGACAAGGGTTGGGACTAACAAATGTCTCCGTGAAACTTTTAAGTACAGTGCAGGGATGGAGGCTGTTGATTGGGTTTATTTTAAGGGGCAGTTTTATCTAACCAAAGACTTGCTCAAACTGTGATGCAAAGCAGGCTTTGCAGTGAGATTCATGGCTTCGACACGTGTTATCTTACTAGTTAAAAAAAAATGTGATGGAATTAGATAAGGGTTTATTCAGAAGTGATTCGTTTTTGGTGTAGTTTTGTAGTATCATGTGATTTAGGAAAGTTTTGACAGTTCCTAATTCAGGAGTTGTAGATTGTACAATTTAACGAGGACAAAAGAAAAAAATCTTATTTGAACTATTTATAAAAAAAAAGTTTCTACATTGCTGGTTATTTCAGTAAGATAGATTGTTATCACTGATGATGCAAATATTTTAAGATCTAAGATTTTAACAGAGGACGCAAAATCTGAAAATTCCAAAATAATTAATCTCAATATTTTAGGCAGTTTTTGTTTATTTTTTAATTATTTTTAATTATTTTATTTATTTATTTCCCACTTCCATAGCATTGGAAGAAAAAGTTACATAAAATAAGGCTTGGGAAGATAGAATAAAGCATTTAAAGTACAAAAGTGCAATTGTGGAATTGTTGCACGTAGATCCTGATCCTTTTCCTTCCTCCTTTACTTATTTCTCTGAGCATCCGTCTCAGCTCAGGTGTTGTAACTGCTGTGCTTCTTGGACACATACACTTCCAGTGACTCACCATCTCTTGTTATGGCTTCAACACTATCAGATATAGGCCATGGATTAGTTGATTATATGCATATGTTTTAAAAGCCACAAGGACATAATGTTTCAAATAAAAATAGTTGTGAATATTAACTAATGCATAATTTACAGAAGCAATTTGAATTTCAAAGAGTCTCAGTGTGTGGTAAAGAGGCTTATCAACATTCAGTGATGCGGCACAGCGTTCTGAGCGTAGCAGACTACTGAGGCCGCCATTACAACATGCAGTGGCCGGGACAGACGGGCTAATTAGGTGCCAACAGGGGAAATCAACCAACTCCATGTAGTCCTCTATCTTAAAATGGTGCTGGGTATGTAGGGATTCCGAAATTAATTTTCTTTATGTGGATTTATGTTTTCCATCGAGGTGTGGCAAGAAAGTCACGAGAGGACATCATAGCTTGGATCTGCTGCTTAATGTGTTGATTTGAGTATCTCTTAAATTAAACTTGGACCTCTTCCTACTTCATAAACACCTTGTTTCCACCTCCAATGGACTCTATTTATAAACAAAGCTTGGTAACAGCTTGAGGAGGAGGAGTGAAGAGCATTATTGAGTCTAAAGGACTCCGCTCTCGTAACCTCTCGTTTGCCGAGATTTCAGAGGGGGTAGAACTTTATAAATATAACTCCAAAAATTCATGATGATGGACAATTACTGCATCTAAGAGAGGAAGACATAAACATATGAAACACGTCAGGACAGTTGCATCCTCAAATTGAAAAAAAGAGGTGTACCCTCAATGGTTTGTATAAGAAAATATTTAAAGTGAGAAGGTAATGGTCCATGTAAAAAAAAGAAAAAAAAAGGGGTTTTAAAAAATTAATTATTTTTATTACATATCATCCTTATTTTTCATCTTTCTTTAAGCCAATTTATTCTCATATTTGGATAAAGTTCACTTTTTTTCCACAGTGATGAGTATTATTATTCTCTTTTTGAGTGTATGTTAAAGACGTTTTCTTCTGTTTTAATCATTTTGCTGTCATCATCCCCATATGCAGTGTTAGGCTATAATATTATGTTTTCGGTGGAAGATGTAACACTCCATAATAGAGCAGGCCCAACTGCTACAAAGGAGCTAACTGAAGTAGTTTTAATGAATAAATATCTAAAGAAAAATCTGTCTATTAAAGTCTATTCAGTCTACTCAAAAATATTTGAATGGACTGAGCTTAATTTACATTATTTTTTTCATTCCTTATTCCTTTACTTTTCAAATTGAGTTTCTTATGTGTATTTTAAAAACAAACGCTTGCTATTCCCCAAATCAATTTTGCTATTGTTTTTTATTAAAATCCTTTGAAAGTAGCTGAAGTGAAGTAAAATTTGTCCCTAAGTGCAACTGCTTTTGATTGATGCCAGAGTAGCCACATCGTCCCACTTAACTGGATTACTTTCTCCAGATTAACAGAGTCAGGACACATTGCGCTCTCACAGGACAGTCAGTTTATTTCAGTTAAATTTAATTCAGCTGCCACAAACTTATTAGAAGCGTGATATGTAGTCATGAAGACTCAACACTGCATAACCGCTTCAAGCCAAAAAGATTAATGAACGGCCTGACACTCAAATATCACTGAAGTTAATTAAGGGAGCTAGAAAGCTTGTAAAGTCATTCCCTTTGAGTCAGACTTCTGTGTAATAGTGAGACTCGAGCTCCCAAATATAACAAGGTCTGGGGCTAAACTATTTTTTATTCATGTTAACCTCACACGTGTTGCTAATAATGAGTTTAGTTTTCAGGATACAACACTAGCTTCACTACATCAGCAAATGTCCTTTTGTCAGAATATTTCCTCTGAATGTCCAAATTCCCAAAGGACTGATGCAAGTAATACACTTTCCATGGCCTCATAAATCATTAAATAATTATTGATTTGTGTACAACTTTCAAATGAAAATGCTAGTTGTAGAGTAGAGAAAGAGGAAAAAAGGAGGAATTCCGGGACTTAATCCTGATTCATCAAGGATAAAGGGCAATCTGCATAAGAAAATACAATGAATAAAAACAACTTGGTGCTCGTAACAGGTAATCTGTAAATGTATTATTTCATGACAAATCATAAACTCCTTCTTTTAAATTCTGTTCTCAAAGTGAGTTGAAATAGCCCTTGTAGATCTGTGGAAGAGCCCCTTTGTTCTCTCAGAGAAGGGTAAACACCCTATTCATCATATTTCCTGTTCTGAGTGGGGTGATCATGTTTCGGAAAGGCTGAGTTGTCAGGACCTTGACTCAGGTGTCCTGCCTACCATCCGGAGTTCTAGAAAACACTACAAATGTAAGGCTTATGCACATGCACCATGACAACTGAACATGGCTAGGAGTGTGAAGTCTTTACGAGTTTCGCATGTTGTGCCTTTTGGGGGTTGACTGTTTAGCTTCTGTCCTGCCATTTTGGCCTACCAGGTAGTTTACTTGTATAAGGGTGGCTGTAGCCTCTGAGGACTGGTATCAGGTGTATATCCAGTTGATATTAGTCCGAGATCCTGGCCCTGGGCTGTTGCGTCTTCTTTCCCACTCTAAATGCTTGCTTTTCCCACCATAATGATAATGTAGTGGAACACATTGACCCCACGAATGCTGCAGAACCTGCTTGGGGACATAAGGAAGTGGTTGGCTTTAGCCCAATGTTGAATTTTAGGGTCCAATGTTATCTTTCTGCTGTACCTTATATCTACAGCCTCAGACCTGCTGGGCCAGGTGTTTCCAAAGTGTGTTTACGCAGCATTATGCTTATAAGTCATTGGAAAGACTTATAAATGGTCTTGAAGTTCCAAAGTGTTCCATATGTCAGATCGTAATGACTTGCGAAGAGTGGTCCTGTTCTTCATCACAGACCATGTTCAGACCGATGGTCTCTCCTGCTTGTAGGTCAGTAAATAGTATCTAGAAATGCAGTGCATCAGTGGACAGTGAGATTGCGGGTGAACACTTCACATTGGGCTGTCATAGGCTGACAAACCAACCCCTAGTTGACTTTACATGTCTCTTAGACCTAGGACTGGGGATTTGATTGCTGTTCAGAAATGTTACGGTAGTGTTTCCTACACACTGGTTCCAGGTCAAAGTCATTGTTCTATTTTACGTTACAGTTTTCTATATGCTCTAATGAGGTCCTAACAGGAATACAATGATGCGATTCTCAGTCCCGCTCCCTCACAATATTGGAGCAAGAGTTTGTGTGTCAACCTGTGATAGCCCCAGCTGCGACTTGATATTTTACCAGATCTTGTCTGTGGTTTCTCTGACCAATATCATCATCATACATCATGGCATGTGCTCAACTGGACTTGAAATCAGCTTAATTAAATAGCACCTTCAGAAGTCATACCATATTTACATGGAACCAGTGAATCTCAGCTACAAGACAAGATCTATTTAATTCATGTGATAAGCTGAGGAGCAGAGGTGTCTCCTTTCGCCACCATTTTGATGTTAATTTTGGTATGAAGGATCTGGACAAATAAGCGACATCACACCTATATACCTCTATTGATATCTGCTGAAATATTTTGGTTTAATTTAGTTATTTGGTTTAATACAAACATATCTAGCATGGTAGAGAACACAACGTGTTCATCTGGACCTTAAAAGGTCCGATAAGGTCAGCATTTAATTTCCACAAGCAGATGTTGCTGTATTGATATATCTTACAAATCATTTTAGAGTATTGCAATTGAAACGTATACACCAATTGGTTGGGGAAAAAACAAGTGGTATACACATTTTTTAAGAAAAAAAAATGTTTATACCACTTTATCACTATCTTGTGGCCAGTGATAAAGCACCATATAGCTGATCTAGTCCAGGGAAAAAAATAAAATAGTGACGTTTTTGACTTCCTCTGCTGAGGGACTTTTGCTTGATAGTGCAGAATAATGTCCATCAAAATAAAAAGCCAATATTTCTTATTCATGTTATGCTGACATCTTTCTGCACTTAATTTATATTTCAGACACTTAGGCAACACAATGAGCAGGAATTAGCAGCACACACTTCTGGCCGATTATGTTCAGTCTTGCATGCATGTAGGCTTTGTATTATCATTATTTTAAAAAGACAAGTTCATTTCCAGGATCCATATATCATTTAAGAGCCATACACCATCAATGTCTAATAAGTGGGTAGGGGACATTTTTTTTTTTCCTTCCTTATTATTTTTTGTGTCAGTGTGAAAAGTGATATAACGTCTGTAAATACTGTTTTTGTTTTTTTTGCACGGATGCACTAGACTTTCATCAACTGATTCCCTGCATGAACTATTTTACTGAACTTAAACTCGAATAGAATTTATTTCCATTCTTGTGTGTGTGGTGTGTGTGATGTGGCGTGTGCTTTGTACTTTCCCGTTTACCTCTACTGGCTCCTCTCACTGAATAGAAAAAGTATTAAAGTATAAGCAAAAGACACAAACACACATGCACACACTCGACATCTGTAGATGCATGCAAACCCAGAATACAAACTCCCACACACAGTTATCTTTCAAAGTGGAAACTGGAAACCCACTGACTTTTCCTAAACCTCACATTTGGATCTGATTAGACGTAAGATAAAAGCGAGCCAGCAAGGTTTCTCAGGAGAATAGCAGCTCTAATGCGCCCCAGGGAGCTCCCAGCAAAACCAAACAATCACAAGTTCTCGTCTATCATCCGCAACTTCTGAATTCAGTTTAGTTTTTTTTTTTTTATACCCATTTGATTCATCAAATGTCTTGATGTTCTCATTTAAACTTTTTCTTTCATCACTATTCTGAATTATTCCTTTTAAAGCACTGCAATTTTAATTACATACCACTTTTTTAGTAAGTACGTGAGTAATGGTTCATGTAAGGCTCCCTATTCGAAGCTCTGCAATAAGACTATTACACCTTATTGCGTTTGCATTTGCAGTTCAACCGAATACACTGGGTCTCACTCATGAAGCGTGCGGGAACGAATGTGTGTGTAAAATGTGAACAGGGAAATGTATGGGATTTTGTGCATTTATCAATATTTTAGTAGCTGCTATCTAAACTAAATCACATATAGTTAAATTAGTTGACTTTTAGCAGGTTTTATATCTAGATTATGTTCATGATTGTAAGTGATCTATATATATGTATTTATTACAGGTTCTTTCTACAAGACAAATGTTAATTAAAAAAATAATGTTTAAACATTAGAGAATAGTATACTAATAATAGACTAAATGACAAAATATGTAAACAATTGTCAGGTATGGTTCCTGAGGTGATATTTTGGACCGTGAGATCACTCCTCCTGTGACCGAAGTGTTTCTTTTGTACGATTATTTGCCTCCAGTTTAATGTCAAATCATTAACATTTCACCTGTGAAGCGTTCTCTGTTCTACAAAGGTTGGAATAACTGAACCCTGCAAAGTTATTTTGATATTTAATATTCGCTCTTGAACCAAGTCATCGCCCGTGAAGGTGCCTGAAATTAAACTACTGATCAGTGCTGATCAACTTCCAAAACCCTCTGTAGCTATCATTTTGTACAGACTTTTCCTGGTTCTACGTCATGTGGTGCTCCGCCCTCTAACTGCTTCGCTACTGGTTTACCCTCCAGACCCTGCCTTGTCTGAGAAAGCTTAATGAACTCGCCACCCAGCTGGGTGCAGGCCACATCCTATAAAAGGTAGGGAATCCCCACCGCACTTCTTCCTTTTCAACTCAGCGAGAAAGCTCCTGACAGATGATTGGCAAGTGATCTGATGGCAGAGATAAGTGAACTCATAAACATTGAAGTAGATAAATGTGCATGCATGATGTGTGATGCCCTTCTGGAGAGGGGACACACACATGCTCTCTGTTTTGTTTCACGCGATGGCGATGCTCACCGAGAACATTCGACAGCGGCGAAGCGTTCCAGGCTTGTTGACCCACGCCGCCTCATCATCCCAGTTCATGGCCCGATTATGATCAGGAAGACGACCAGCGGTGTTACAAGACGGATCCTAAATCCCTGTTTGGATCCAAGCGGTGGGGGGGTCGAAGGAGGAATTCCGGGACTTAATCCTGATTCATCAAGGATAAAGGGCAATCTGCATAAGAAAATACAATGAATAAAAACAACTTGGTGCTCAGCATCCCCAGTCGCGCGGCCCCGTTTCACATGTGAACTGGGAGTCAGAAAGGAGGAGGCTCGTAAAACTGCAAATCTGGGTTTGGTCTGCCCGAAGATGGATGAGATCTGGGACTACATGCTGAGAGGGTCTGCCTCTCCTATGGCAGTGGGGCCGACCGTAGAAACCTACGGACCCTACTGCTGTAGATGGGGTGGACTGGAGGTGCAGGGTCACGGAACCCTTGGACGCAGCTGCCCACGATCCTGCAGCTTGGCTCTGGCCAGGCCACCCTGTAGCTCTGCCTGGAGCTGAAGACAGGTTGACGGCGATGTTGTTCAACAGAGCATATAAGGGGGGGGGGGGGGGGGGGGGGGGGCTGTGGACGAAGGTGGAACATGATATTCCAGATGTTGGGGTTGGGGCTCGGAAAATTATGATAATGCGTCTACAGGCATTCCACGTTTTACTTGACAGCAATAATTATATTGCACTTTTTTTCTCTGGATGTTTTTTCCTTAGGATGGACCAGCTTCAGCCTGATGGTGTTTATTGGCATCAAGTCAACAGGAAACTGGTCGTTTAACCTCTTTAGTTTCTCTGATACTCTAGCAATGTAAGGTATTACAATTTCTTTCTTTCTCCATTGCTGTGGTATGTGAAGACCCTGATGGGTTTCAACCATCACGTTGCTCCCAACCCCTCCCTATTGTTCCTGACTCAGGAATATATATATTTGTTCCTCATAGCAGCTCACCTGTTACCAGAATCAATATGAAGATAACAGTAACTGCAGTATTTCCCTCAATTATGAGAAAACACAGGGGTGTTGACTTCCAGATGAATGGCCATTCAGGCACATACATTTACAAACCAGTTTTTAAGATTCAGAAAGACATTAAGTTACTCACAGTTTCTCATGTTTACTAAAATTGTTATGTCTCGTGTGTCTTTCTTGGTGTTTCCTGTTTTTATTTTGAAACCTGCTCCCTTCTGTGTCTGTGAGTTTATTTTCCAGTCCCTCCCCCTGCTGATTGTTATTGTCTCCACCTGTCTTGTGTTCTGCAGCTGCCAGTGATTGCTGGCAGCCTTTATATTCTGCTCACTCTCCCTCAGTCTTTGTCGATTCATCACACTTGTTGTCCCGTGTTCGTCTAGTTCATGTTTCACGTTTCAGACTTCCAATTCGAGATTGTTTTTCCCTTCCCGGTTTTGACCCTGGTACGTTTTCTCGTTTTTCTGCCTGCCTGTGCCCTTGACCTGTTTTTCTGGATATCGTACCCGTTTGCTGTTTATTCCTGGACTACCTGTGACGATCCCAGTGCCTGCTCCAAATAAATGTGTCAAGTTTGACAATCAGACACTTTCTGTGCCTGGGTTTCTTTCCGCATCCTGACAAAAATACTACAGTAAATTGACATTGTAACATGACCATGTTAATTTTTAATATGGATATGTGTAGAAGCAGGATCCTTAATTGACAGTCTGCAATAGAACAGTGTAGATATCTGCCTTGCAGCTAATTATTATCTAATATAAAAGTTCCTCCATGTTTTTGTTCTACATTAAAAGCTCAATCTCGATATGATTTTTGTCTTCAGTGAGACTGTAAGGTGCAGCATCCGGGAACACTACTTTATTCTATAAAATCAACACATTAATGCACAAGGACATTTTATTTTCATCAATTGCTTTTTTATAATTGCATTTTTTGGCTGAGAAGATGAATTAATGCAACATTTCAGCCTCCTTTTGTTTTTCATTTCAAAAGAAATGTAAATAAACCAAGTAATCTATCACAAAGCATTGTGTTTCAGGATAAGCCTCGCTACCTGTTGGTGCTTCGCCCAGGTTGTTTTCCACATTTCCAACAACCTGCTTCAGAAACAACAGAATGAAAGGAAAGATTTTGAACTTTCTATATTATATTGATTAGGTACAGGAAGGTAAGAGACTATGTAATTATATTTTTACAGTATATAGTTCTCATATAAAGCCCTCTATGTTCAATCTGTGACAGAAAAATGGAGCTGAACAACTAGTTGCTATCTTGGTAGGAATGAGTGGGAGGATGGAGTTTGGTGGATGAAAAGATGTCACAACAGAACAGGGAGAAAACGGAAACACTGGTAAACAGTTGCATCAAATGACTCTTGTGAATCAAAGATAAAAGCCTATTTGAAACAAGCTAAAGATTAATCTTGTCATCTTAGTTGTGAACCTTCCTGTCTAACAGTGACAGATAAAGGACCACCTCCTGCCTGCCAGCTGGTTTCATCCCTCATAATATGGAGTACCATCAGTATGTCACTGTTCCTTCTCATCTTTATTCTATTTACATTACATGCATTTCAGATATGAAAATGAGAGATGATACAATCTAGATGTGCTTTGTCAAAGATGAGTTTAAAGTGCTGGACAACACCAATATAAATGTGTTTTTCTTCTAAATCTTTCCTCAGCAGTTTTTGGATCCTTCTAGTACAGACTTTATGAATAGGTTGACTTGTAAATTTCCGGTTCCTGGCATAGTGACAGCAAACAAACTGAAGAGTTTCACACGTTCTTGTGGACGTCTATACATAACCAACAGTTCCTGCTTTCACTGTCTGTAGAAATGTTTTGCTGCCGAGGAATATTAAATATAGATGCTATTTCTGTTTTCGTAGATGCTGACGATGCATTATATCCTTTTATAAAACTCAAAATATGTTCAGCAAAGGTGTGAGAGTTGGGAGGATTCTAGCCTTGGCCACATTGATCGTGAAAAGCTAAGCGCTAATGTTAAATGAAATGTAAAAACTTAGCTGGGACCTTTTAAACTAAAACAACATTGTAAACCGAAGTCTAGTCTCGAAACCAGTATCTGCACATTATATTCATTTACAGTGCAGATAAGAAATCGACACATTCACATGACAATTAATTCATTTTTCTAACATAGTGTAAAATTTGGGACTGTGAAGGACAAAGTTTCTCATAGTCAGGCAGCAAGGGCTAGATACATGTCTCAGGCAGGCCACAATGTGGTCATCTGTCATTATGGACCTGAATTTTACTCAATGACATCCATGTCAGTGAAGGCAGCCTTAAGCCCAGGTCCCGATTCACCCTACTTGCAAAAACGTAGCAAGATTTGGGAATACGTACGTGAGTACAGCCTTAGTACGGATTTTGGAGCATGCAGACGTGCCATAGGACTTTTAGTGCATGAGGAACTTTTGCTATGTTCAGGCTGCGGTCGGGCTACGGATTTGCTACCAGTATGGGTGACGCGCGTGCCCTCTACAGCCAACGTGTGCACAACGCACTGACTCTGAGTCTTTTACATTTTATAAATTAATATAATATTAAAGTTAAGTTTGATTTTTAAGAAAAAAAAACATTTTATTAAATGTTTAACATTTAATTAGGCAAGATGTCTGCTCGGCTACTAAAGACCTGCACTATTGAACTAGCTGAGCTGCTACATCATGTCTTAAACCTCAGTCTACAGCTGGGGAAATTGACTCTGTGGAAGACTTCCTGTATCGTTCCAGGCCCAGCGAGCTTAACTATTACAGACCAGTGGCAATGACTTCACAGGAGCGGTTGGTCCTCAAAAGTTTCAGAACACAAGTTTAGCATGCACAAGACCCCCACACACCACGGTTGGTGTAGAAGATGCCATCCTTCACCTCCTGCATCGGACCTACTCACACCTGGATATAGGAAGCGGCTCGGTGAGAATCCTGTTCCTGGACTTTTCTAGCGCCTTCAACACCATCCAGCCCACTCTGTCCCCTCTCCAGAAGGGCATCACACATCATGCATGCACATTGAGTCAGATGCATGTGGCTCTGGTCTCTTGGATCTCGGACTATCTTACTGATCGACCACAGTATGTCATGTCTGACACAGTGGTGTACAGTACAGGAGCACCTTAGGGGACAGTACTCTCCTCTTCATCATCTACACTTCAGACTTCTGCTACAACTACAAGCTGACAATTGTATTCTACTTGCGATCGACTGATAATTAGTCAGATCTTCCAATGGACTGGTTGGGCCCCCTGCCATGAGCAAATCAATAATGAACGACACATCACTTCCACATTTCGGATTTCCCCCCATTGTTATTGGATTGTTTCAATAATTTATTTAGAAAATTTCATTTGGAGAAATACAATCTAGATCCACTATCCTACACAGAATGTCATAATGGCAAATTGGTCATTTCCAATATTCATTTCCCATTCCTCACAATGTGCAAGCTCAGCTGAAGCAAATGTAAGATAGAAATGAAAAATGGTGCCATGATTACTTCAACTTGAGTTTCTCTGTCATCCTTCATCATCACTAGTATTACTTCAACAACTGCTCGATGAGTCGATCATTATTGTTCATTTTGTGCATTCCCACAATACGTAATGCACTTCAAAAATCGTCAGCTCACATTAGCTGGAGACGAAATCTGTTCATTTTGTTCTGGAATTTTCCAAAGTTAATTTGTCTTCAATATTTATAGCAATTATTTTCATCTATCCTTTTGTCATAATATCAATGATGACATAAATGTTGAACTGTGTCTCCACTAAAATCACCAAATATATTTTACAAGTCATTGCCTCAACCTCTGAAACATATAACCCTGGACATGCATTCTAACTGTGACTGCCTTTGGTGTTTGTCCAGGGTTTAGAGATGTTGTAAGTAAGTAAATTGTATTAATATATAGCGCTTTTCTAAGAAGATACAGTTGGAGAAGCTGTTTAGTTTAGTTCGGAAAGAATATCAAAACATCTTGAAACAGAATATCTTGTGAGGATCGTTAAAAGTCTTCTTCTCCTGCAAGTTTAGTTTAAAGTACGTTCATGTAGTGTTTCAGTTCTGTGCTGTTCCCCAAATTTCAGATGGAAAGAGGAAAGATCATGACTGGAGACAAGTCAGATAGACAGTGGTTGTTCCTGGTAAGTTTTGACATTAATTAAAGGTATATTGGCTTTTTTGTTATCCTTTATGCTAATGCGTCCAAGTGATGGGCTGATGAAGCTTAATGAAGCAGTATCATATTGTTTAGAGGCTATTAGGTGGCGCCATCAGTTTAAAAATAATGTCATTCTTCATTAGAACAGTTCAAAATAAAGGAAAGTAGTGCAGAGATCTGGTGGACTATAGTGAAAGTAATGTGACTTCTCAATTAATCTTCATCTAACCATCACAAATTAGTGGCATACAGATTGCTTGTGCAGGACAAAATGGTAGAATTCCAAAGACACCGTCTTAAATAGGAGTCAGCGATGAAGAAGAAATGGGTCAGCAGCACCACCTGATTGTATAGTTTGTGGTCGTGTCGTTCATCTACCCATTTATCTCTCGATAAGAAACCTCTGCAGAAGGGATCTGAGGACAACCAAGACTCATCATCAGGTAAGATATGTATTTCCACCCACACATGCACACTGCAGGGTGACTATCTGGAAGACAGCTTAGACATAAAAAAAACATGATCATCTGTGGAAGTACAATTTCACATTTTAAGTCTGCTTTGTTGCCATTGCAGACCTCTTTTTCACTGAAAGAGGAGATTGCCACTATCTGCTTACTTTCCTGGTTTATATTTGTATTCTGTTCTTCCAAGATTAGTGCCTGGACATTTAAATCATATTAGATATTCAATAATATTGTTTGGCACACTATTGTTTACTTAATTTAGAAATACCCAAAGAGCGCCCAGCAGAGGTCGATTGAAATAAAGCACTTGGTCTCGAAAAGCGCTATATAAATAAAAAATACTTACCTACTTACTTTATAATAAATGCCCTGTACAGGCCTTCACAAAAAGAGGATTAAATAAATCAGTAAGCTCACCCTAGCTGTGCTACCAAGGGCAATATAGCAAGATAACATCCTGTTAAGATACAGTGCCTTGCGAAAGTATTCGGCCCCCTTGAACCTTTCAACATTTCGCCACATTTCAGGCTTCAAACATAAAGATATAAAATTTTAATTTTTTGTCATGAATCAACAACAAGTAGGACACAATCGTGAAGTGGAACGAAATTTATTGGATAATTTAAACTTTTTTAACAAATAAAAAACTGAAAAGTGGGGCGTGCAATATTATTCGGCCCCCTTGCGCTAATACTTTGTAGCGCCACCTTTTGCTGCAATTACAGCTGCAAGTCGCTTGGGGTATGTCTCTATCAGTTTTGCACATCGAGAGACTGGAATTCTTGCCCATTCTTCCTTGCAAAACAGCTGGAGCTCAGTGAGGTTGGATGGAGAGCGTTTGTGAACAGCAGTCTTCAGCTCTTTCCACAGATTCTCGATTGGATTCAGGTCTGGACTTTGACTTGGCCATTCTAACACCTGGATACGTCTATTTGTGAACCATTCCATTGTAGATTTGGCTTTATGTTTTGGATCATTGTCCTGTTGGAAGATAAATCTCCGTCCCAGTCTCAGGTCTTTTGCAGACTCCAACAGGTTTTCTTCCAGAATGGTCCTGTATTTGGCTCCATCCATCTTCCCATCAATTTTAGCCATCTTCCCTGTCCCTGCTGAAGAAAAGCAGGCCCAAACCATGATGCTGCCACCACCATGTTTGACAGTGGGGATGGTGTGTTCAGGGTGATGAGCTGTGTTGCTTTTACGCCAAACATATTGTTTTGCATTGTGGCCAAAAAGTTCGATTTTGGTTTCATCTGACCAGAGCACCTTCTTCCACATGTTTGGTGTGTCTCCCAGGTGGCTTGTGGCAAACTTTAAACAAGACTTTTTATGGATCTTTGAGAAAAGGCTTTCTTCTTGCCACTCTTCCATAAAGGCCAGATTTGTGCAGTGCACGACTGATTGTTGTCCTATGGACAGACTCTCCCACCTCAGCTGTAGTTATCTGCAGTTCATCCAGAGTGATCATGGGCCTCTTGGCTGCATCTCTGATCAGTCTTCTCCTTGTTTGAGATGAAAGTTTGGAGGGACGGCCGGGTCTTGGTAGATTTGCAGTGGTCTGATACTCCTTCCATTTCAATATAATTGCTTGCACAGTGCTCCTTGAGATGTTTAAAGCTTGGGAAATCTTTTTGTATCCAAATCCGGCTTTAAACTTCTCCACAACAGTATCTCGGACCTGCCTGGTGTGTTCCTTTGTCTTCATGGTTCTCTCTGCGCTTTAAACAGAACCCTGAGACTATCAAAGAGCAGGTGCATTTATACGGAGACTTGATTACACACAGGTGCCTTCTATTTATCATCATCAGTCATTTAGGACAACATTGGATCATTCAAAGATCCTCACTGAACTTCTGGAGTGAGTTTGCTGCACTGAAAGTAAAGGGGCCGAATAATATAATATTGCACGCCCCACTTTCCAGTTTTTTATTTGTTAAAAAAGTTTAAATTATCCAATAAATTTCGTTCCACTTCACGATTGTGTCCCACTTGTTGTTGATTCATGACAAAAAATTAGTTTATTAAAAGTTTATATCTTTATGATTATTAAGTGAAGGAAACATACATTTATTTTACGTCTTTTTAACCTTTTCTTCATAACGTGAAATTTAAATTTATTTCATAATAGATGAGGACAGATGAAACATCTGTAGATATATGGTCTGATGGTGCAGTGTCTGTCTGTGAAGGTTCTCATTCAGGGTCATGGTTATCAAAGTGGTTCAAAAGCGAGCCAACTGGACTGTGTAGAGTCCTAGGACTTGGATAAAGCAGTGTCATTATTATCAGAGCCCACAATCACAGTAGAGTGGGTGTGGTTATGGTTAACATGATCTCCAGAAAAACTGTTTTCTGTTGGTGGGGCTCACATTTTCTAATGTAAATAATTCAATTAAAGTCAACAATGACAAATGCTTAACTAACTATCTTTAAATTGTGTTGAATAAAACATGAGATGACAATCCTTTAGGGCCAGCGGAAAAATCTCTTCGACTTTAAACAAATCTAGCATCAGTCTCTGTCATTAGTAATAATCATTTTCAAACGTTTAATAAATTAAACATATGTTCAAACCGTGATCATGAACGCAAGTCCTCCAGGGCATTTGCGTGTGTTCCTCAATCAAGCATCAGCCATCTTTTTACATGTCAACCTCAATCAGAAAATCATCAGTTCTCTATTTTATGAATAAGGGTGCAGTGATAGTTCAAACTTCACTGATATTCTACTCACCCTCATGTTGACAAAGGGTTGGGATTATGTTCAGAGTAATCTTCGTCCAATAACACACTTATAAACATCAAAATACTTCCTAGTGATCGACTGTAATGTCAATCTTTCATTGAAATCTCAATGTATGGAATTTTTCCGTAAAAAATTAAATAAACAAGACTATATTTAAAGCTTGTTTTTAATGCATGCTGCTGGGCTAGCAGCCTAAATGTTGCGCATCCGAACGGAAACAATATGTTTTTAATGAGGAAAGACGTCTGGCAGAAACTGAGAGACTGATAACTTCCGTCAAGAACAAACTTCAAATAAACAGACTTATCTAAGTCTTTGAAAATAGGAGGAGGTATGGTCCTGATCTTCATGAATTCAGACACTTGTAATAGACTTTTGCACAAAAGAGGTTGATCCCGAAGTCAGTCATTATCAGTGGAGCCGTCCCTTTCCTTGTATTAGACACAGTGTTTGTGTTACATTGCTCACCTCTATTGTAATCACCAGTATGTGTCTGTTTACATTAGAAAATGTGCAAAAGCCCCACCCACTATAAACACTTATCTTTCTGGAAATTAAATTTTGTTCAACCTAACCACACCCACTCTGCTGTGATTCGTCATCACACGTCATCAATCCAGGAAGTCTCCATCTCCAAGGGACTTATTGTAGAAACCAAGCAAGGCAAGATTACAGCTGACTGGAGGAGGAGTGAAGCCTATTAAAGTCATAATGGACTCTGCTCTTGTAACCTCTTGATGGCCAAGATTTCAGACGGGGGAGAACTGTTTTAAGTAATGAGTTCATAACACAGCATCATCATGATGCAAGACTTACTGCATTTTGGAGTGGAAGACTTCAACATTTGACTCATGTGGGTAAGTCAGGAGAGTTGGAGTTTGAAATGAGTTCCCCTACGATAGATACAAAAAGATTTCCATGATTAGCGGCCTGCTGTGGAGAGCACTACTATTGTTATTCCCCCGGCCTCTTTTTATTATTCATTCTCCTTCCGTTTTTTGGCCCTTTTCAAACCCTGCACTGCATACAAACAAAAAATACATCAAAACGTGCGGCTCAATTGGACTTATACTGCTATTATTTTTCTCAACCCATTATACATTTTTTTGAGGCGGAAGTCAGAATCAAAGTCCCATAAGGTAAGAATTGGACGAGGTACAAAAAGTACGCAAATCTGCAACAAATTTCTGCAACATCACTGCTCTGACATACTTTGACGTAGAAACACCATTCCAGCTTTAAAACGTAGACACATGTTCTGAGTATATTAGTTGTATTTCAATTGTGTGTGACCCTTGAATGACAGTGAGTGACTTTAGAAAAATTCAGGGTTTTGAATGATTGTGTATGGCAGAATGTTCGTGCAGCAGAGTGGAGGAGGCTAACTGACGGAGTGAAAAGACTGAAACTTTATGACCACAGACTGAAGCATTATGACCAGAGACTGAAAACATTATTATCAGAGACTGACACATTATGACCAGAGATACTTTATACATGTGACTGTTGTCAGGGGCCAAATGGTACATGTGACTATTGTCAGGGGCCACTTTATACATGTGATTGTTGTCAGGGGCCACATTAAACATGTGACTGTTGTCAGGTAACACTTTATACATGATACTTGTGCTTTGTTTATACAATGAGTCCCATGGACATGGTGACTTCCATGATTAATGACGCGCTGTGATGAACCTCAATGTAGGACCATTCAGAGCAGAGTGGGTGTGGTCAGAGTAAACAATATATATTTTTTAACAAAAAAGAGATGATGATGTACTGATGAGTATGATTTAAGAAGACACTTAAATTAACACATTAGTATTAATTTAAATGTGAGAAGACCAACATTTCCAACACCTTCCCATTCAATACGTCCTTTTTTTTCCATTGACATTCTCACTGGAGCCATTAACGCTGAACAATGTGGAATTATTTAATTAAAGAAAATGGTGAAATAACTAAAAACATATATTCAAGGTAACCAGCCTTTGCTCTGATTACTGCTTTGCAGACTTTTAATATTCCTTTGATGGGCTTCAAGAGGTAGTCACCTGAAATGTTTTTGTTCAATAGTCTTGAAAAAGTTTCCAGGGATAAAACAAAGACAAGGCAAGTTGGAAGCAAAGATCTCAAATTTGTACTCAGACTAAGCACAGATTTCCACCGGTCCTACACCCATTCTCCTTAGAAGTGGTTTTCTAGCAGCGATTTAATAATAACTGCCTTATTCGTGCAATCTAATCATAACAGTTGTTCTAGAGATGTGTCTGCTGCTAGAGCTCTGTGGCATTTATCTTATCTCTAATCTGAGCTGCTGTTATCTTCTTTCTTCTTATCAATTTATGAGACTTGTGACTCGTATTAATTTATCCTTGGCTCTGGTTTTCCTTTACTAGGGCAGGAGTCATTGACAGACTGGCCTACTACATGAATGGTCTGGCCATCCTGTACTTTGAAAAAAACAAAACAAAAAAAAACAGCATCTGAAGTTATTTTGTACCTTTTAATCCTATAGGGACATGTTGTCAATAAAGGTTATTAACAGGCGATTGATACACTGAGTAAACCACTGGATGGCAATTTCATTATATCCATGACCGCTTTTCAATATAATTGCTATTTAAAAATAGATGAACAACAAAGCTAAATATATAGTATGTAAAAACTTGACCCAGAACATTAACAGAAATATGACATTTTTGCTGCAACTCACTTTTCTCCAATGTCTTACAGCCTCAAGATGCTATAAAGAGAGTGAGAGGCGCTCAGTTTGTTTTTGAAGAATTTCAGGGACGAAAAATGTATTACCTGTGTGACAGGGAGGGTGAGCAGGAACTGGTATGCAATATTATGTGGTATGCATCTGAGGAGTTTTTTGGATGAGCACTTTTTGTAATCCATCTCCAACTCATCTTCAGTACCACCTTGGCCACCATCTGCTGTCCTCTTTGTGTATTCCTCAAATACAGATGACTTGAACCTCTTCCAATGCCAGACAAACGAGCTAGTCTGTAACTTAGCAACCGTTGCTTTGTCATTAAATGGCAGCTGACAATTGCTCAACAGTTTGAGGGCTACCTCACCACATTACTGTGGCAGAGAGGGTCAGCCACCAGCTCAGTCTCCACATCTTGTTCCTGTTTTTTATTGTTGACCCACTGGACAAACACATCAGCCTTGACTTCCTAGAAATCTCTGCTCCTATCTTTCAGCTGTGCTTCTGCAACCACACAGCCATTCCACATATCTGAAGGCATATTGAGAAAATCTGAGCTGTAAGCATTGTTTCATTCTTTAAGAACTAGATGGTGTATAACATGACATTGACTTGTGCAGTGCTTATAATCTTTACATTCTTAATGGTTGAGAACATACAGTTCTTCCTCTGGCTGGAATCTTTTATTAAGACAGCAACGTTGTTTACAAGGAACAAAGAGAGCCCCTTTGTAAATACACCCTCTAGTGTGTCTGAAGGGAAAAAGTTTAGGATGTGCGTGTAGCACCAAACATAGACTTTGGACTGATCTGACAAGAAAAGCCATTGTAAGGCTGTCCTAGACATTGCAAGTGAACTTGATGTTGTGGTCCATGGTGTTGATATGGTATGTGAAGGGCCTTACTTCACGTCTCTTTTTCTGGTTTTAGGTTTTTTTCCCAGGTGCCATCAATATATTTGAACCAGTGGCAAGGTGTTTTCCCCTTGAAGTAGCCATTTGGAAAAGAAGAATCTTCTTAGACAGAGGCAAAACATCTTCAGAGAACTCTACACAGTTGGCATAATTTGACACAACTTGGAAAACCGTGACCTGGATAAATGAGAACCTACAGGGATAATACATAATAGGATATCATCATCAGTAAATATTTATCAAAAAGTTCAATATCAGTTACGTTTGTACAGGATATGAGGCAAGGTTAGCAAGGCCAGACAATGAGCTACACAAATTATATTTTCACCATGATGAAGATATTGACATAGTACTTAATATAGCCAAGGCAACCTGGACCATCTGTCTGATGACATTCCCATGTAGGGCCATGTATGGACACATAAACAAAGTTTATAAGGGCTCTCAAGTCTTTTTGATGCATGGAGAGGTAGCTACTAAAGAAATAAGCTGTAGTTAATAACTCATATCAGCGTAAGCTTTGCCGTTGCCTTTGTTACCAAAGTAAATCTTGCTCCTGCCTGACTTTTTGGACTCTGCCTCGAACTCTTAACTGATAATTTTTCCCGACCACTTTGTCATCAGCGCTTTGGGTTCTCTTTTGGTTAGTTGGATTTGTTTCTTCTCTTCCCCAGTGGATCTCGAAACTTGCTGCCCCCCTTAAACTGAATCTTTTACTCGCAGACTATTGTTGGACTTCTCGAAAAGCGCTATATAAATAAATATTACTTACTTACTTACTTACTTATAATTATTGTTGCTGGACTGAGAAAAAGGACTCTTGCTACACTGTCACCATCTGCTGGATGTTCCTTGTACTACTACTTTTTTTTTTGTATATAATTGTGTTTTGTCACCTCAGCCGTTTTAATTATATTCTCTTCCACATCTGGGTCACCTTAAGTAATTCCTGAGGGAGCAATTTCGAAATCCGGCCTCTTCTGCTTTGAACTGCCAAATTGCCATTTCGGTGGAAGAAGCCAGATCGATCGTAAATGCTTTTGTTTCTTCTCAGAATTGTGGAATAAATGATCTAAAGATACTCTTGGCATGATAATTCCTGTACAGATCAAAGCATAAGAACTGGAACGGGAACGGGTTCTGAGATAAGATGCCCAGGCCCAACAACGGTGTATGGAGTCTGGCAGGTGACCAGGGTGGAAAACACCGTAATTGTGTGCCCCACACTATCCCTCCACTGACACAATCAACACCAGGATCCCTACAATATAATTTACGATTCAACTTTTAGACGATCTTTCCATGGACCTGGAAGGTAATGGCTTGGAACCACGTTGTACATGGAGGCAGTCAGTAGGAATCTAGTCTCTGTGAACCTTTTCTTTAACCCCTCTGAACTGAACAATAATTGCATCCATTATATTATATAAAAATAGGAGTATAAATGTAGACTACATTTAGTCACTAAACGTTAACCCATAATATTCAAGAAGAGATTTGGCTCTAGGTATGAATTGGCAGTGTTACCGGTCTGTTCAATAAAATGATTCCATGATATGCATTGCTACTTTAATGTAAATATTAACACTGATCCTTTCATGTTGGCTTGCTCTCTCTACTGGCTACTGAGTTAAAAGCTGAGGCCAATGAAATTTGATCATTGTAAACGTAAAGACATTAAACCTTCCAGTATATGGCGCATCAGCCATACTGAACAGACAACAGCCAAGTAGTCTTGCATTTCAGTTTCGCATCCCATGGTATGTCCTCCTTTTTTAGGGGCTCACATGTCTGCCAACTAAGGGATGCAATAAAATATTTGTGTTTTTCGGGGAGGATAATGCAATCATTTTTAAATTAAACTCTGTTGCTAAACACTTTAAAACATTTCCCACATATATCTTTGTTTTGTTTTGTTTACTGGAGGTATAAATTGTACTAGTTGGACAAACCCATTTCACTTTGTGTTCCCAAACTTGAGCAAACACGACCAAATGCAGATGACAGGTTGGTTTGCGGTTATAATTTTTGCCATAACAGTAGAACACATATATTAGCCTGGGTCATTCTCTTTTGTATGTACCTTAGGCTGCTTCCCCTGCATCTGTCACTGAGAATCAACACCTCAACTAAAATTCATAAACATTCAGACAGATGTAAAAACAAAAAGGCAGATAGTTCTTTTTGTGCTTTGTTGCAGTCTGAAGTAGTGGAACGGAAATAATTCTAATTCAAAGACAAAGAGTAGGTCATTAATTAGTCTTCAGTCTGAATGTAAAAAGCACAACAATAATTTAGTGGGTCAATCGGCCAGCAGACAGACATAAACTGGTTTTATACAACTGAACAGGTGTCCGATGCTGTTTAGTAGAAAGCCAAACACTTTAAGGCCATTTGGAGCTCCATGGCAGGGGCAGTGAACTGCTGGAAGGGAACTGAATGGTTAGAAAGGGGGAGTCTAGTTTTCAAAAGGACTAAGTAAGGCAAATAAACTTGGGGCCGTGTTGATGATGTTGAAGCAAATTCTCAAAACTACTCTTTAGTTGTTTCTTAGTTGTTTTTCTTTATGTACTTTATTTATTATGAAAATCACTTATCAGTAACGATATACGGGGAACACCTTCGAAAGTAATACCTTCCAAAGTGCCAAAAGACTCCCAGAGCCTGCTAGGCAGACCTTCCTTTTTTTAAAATAACTTCTTGCAGACTTCTTGTTTAGTTGTATAATAATTATAAACAGTAATGGTTCCGATTACAACTGTGGGTAGTCTTCATACTGATAACCATATGTTAAACATGAGAAAAGCACAATATGTTCAAGAATTGAAATGATTAATTACATATAAATTATATTATATAAATAATATTTATATGATATTAACAAGTTCTAGACTAAGATACAAAAAAACCCAACTATTTCTATCCACCTATCAGAAACACAAAAAGACTAATGCACAAAAACAATGCAGGGTTTGAACCCACAAACTTGTGTTTTTCGTAATTGAAAAGGAGTTCATTTTACCAAGTGAGCTACACACATTTTCAATAGAAATAATTACTTTTCAAGAAAATGTGAAAAATAAATCCAAATATGGGCTTGGGGGTTAGATTAAACCTGTTTCTCATGTGCCTGCATTTAAATACACATAGTAGGGTAAAATGTGTACTAAAGTTACTAAAAGTGCACAGAAAACTAAATTATATCCAATACATTTAAAAGAATGAAGATTTTAAATGGCTACAATGAAACTGAAACTTAAAAATGATGAACAAATGATGAAAGATAGTTAAACGAGTTCATTGAAGGACAGAAAAGCTTGTTTGCGGAGAAAAAAAAACAGTGTCTCCTGTGAGATGGAGTCTTGAAGTAAAGCGATTTAAAAAAATATGACACAAACACAATCTAATTAAACTACCTGAAAACCTGAAACTTCACAAAGTGTGTTACCAAAAAGTTTTTTGACATAAACTAATTTCAAAAGTTATTTGAAGATTTTGTTAAATTTTCTTTCCATCTTCATCGGAGATTTTACCTCTTTCATGCCTTGGTATGACTCGTGTGGATGCTTTTAAACTGCCAGAAATGCGAATTCCCGTCTCCTGCTGAGCCACTGTTCTGCTACTCTCCTCACCTTGAGTCTTCAGTCCACGTTATTATGCTGGGACTATAGTTGCTTTCCCACTGCAGAAAACCTCTTAAATTCTCAGGACTTTTTAGCTCTGAGAGCAATCATTCTCCCATTCACACAGACGGTAGAGGACACTAGTGATGTCACCGCCCTATTACTAGAGTGCTAAATCACACAAAACAAACTAAAATAGTGAGCAAAATGTAGCAGTGTCCTTGCATCATTCCAGCTCATCCCTGAATCAAACTGTGTTTGAATATTGGTTTAAATAATGTATAGATTGTGTCTCTTGCTTGTTTGCCTGTAGTGTCAGTGGACTGATCAATCTGGATTAAATTAGTAAAAAACATCTCTATGTATTTTAGGTCATAGCTGACTGGAAACAAAATCAATAACGGTCCATTAACTTCCTGGCACAACCATACACTCACCCTTCTCTTTCAATTTAATAGTTCGGCACCACTGGGGAACTCCTCCCTCCAATCTTGTATCCATCCCGATTTTCATTTGTCTTTCTACTTAAAAGAGTGCTTACAATATACATTTATATCTGCCAAGCACTGCCTCATGTCCATTTTTCATTCACCTACTGAACGTCTGTGAAGCCTGCTGCTATCACAACTCAACTGACTTTATGTCACTACTTCTGTCACTCAGAGCTATCCCTCATTCTATCATCCTAGCCAACTTTTATCTGTCCATGCTTCTATTTACCTCATTCTATTTCCCCACTCTCTCTTAAATCAATGAATTAATTCAGGAATTCAAGCCATCCACTTGTCACCTGGACCACCTTCACACAAAATGCTACACCTTGGGCACACTCAGTATGTTCAACTAGAAGTCAGGCCGTTTATGTGGTTAAAAGTGAGATGACATTGTTTCAGGTTAGATTAAATTTGAAATTTGGTCATTAAGAGACGCTAACAGTTTTTCATTCAATATTTAATCCATTAAAATGTGGATGTTGAGGTTTTCCTTAGTCTTCCAGTACAGAAGGATTGTTTTCTTGGCTTTATTTAGACAAGATAGCAATATGGTCTGTGTTTTTCTCGGTAGGGGGAGCTGAGAAGTGTCTCCCAATGTACAAATCTTTGGACAGCATGGAACCGCAAAGTACAGAAATGATGATATGTTAGTTGTTATATTAAGCCAAAGTCTTTTGTGTCCAGGGAGCAGCTGTTACATCTGTCTGATTCAGTGAATCCAATCTGGTGTAGTCTGGAAGCAGTCTAGTGAGTTTTAAGAAATTAAAATGTTGTTACATATTTGACTCCAAAAGTTGGAGCTTTTCCTTATAGAGAGGTCATAATCCCGTTTTGAGGTTGGTATGCACATATAATGTCTGCCTGGTTCAGTATCAAATATATTTTGGATATCATTTTCTTTGTGCTGGGGATGCTTAGTATTTTATTCACTATTTTTTTCTAAATATTGGTAAATCTTAGAATGCAGTTGCATGTATTCTAAAAAGTGTGAATTTGAAATTTAAATGTATTTACAAGTTCAGAGAAGCCCATGAGGGAGTTTCCTACTGCAGGTGTAACACCCTTTTACTTCCAGCTGCTGAAGTTTATTATATTTTTGTTAATAAAATCTGGGTTCTGCCAGATGGGTGATTGGATTGAAGCAGCTATCTTTTGCGAGTTTGTGATTTTTAAGGTTCTCCACCAAGCCTTGAAGGTTGTATTTATGGTCAGAGTTTCAAAACATTGGTGATTTTTAATGGTTTGAGTGATAAATGGAAGTTCTGATAGTATTAGGTTTTTACAATGAGCTTGTTCTGTGTCGAGCCAGGAAGAGTCAGACTTTGGATCTTTTAGCCACTCTGTTAGATATTTTAGCTTGAAGGATCATTTATAAAGTTACAAATTCCACCTTGTGTCTTAGGTTTTTTTGTAATGTTGGTAATATCATTCTTGGCGTTTTATTTTTCCAGTGGAATTTGTTATATGTTGAGTTTAGAGATTTGAACCAAGAACAGTTCGGAGTGAAAGGAATCATCGTGAATAGATAATTGATAATCCACGCTATAAATGATTCCCCAAAACCGAATCTTGATAAAGTTGAGAACAAGAATTTCCAATTACCTTTGTCAAACGCCTTCTCTGCATCTAGTGATAATACTTAGTCATCCAAATTACTTTGATTTGAGATTTGTAGTAGATTAAATAGTTTCTTGAAGTATTATGAGGTTTGGTTCTTGTATGACTTTATTATGGGTTAACAGGAAAAGTGGCAAAATCTTCTGGGTCAAAAATATCATACAGCAACATGAATTAGCAATTTTGGTGACTTAGAAGGTTGTGTCAATTAAATGAACTTTATAGCATGGCCTCTTAACTTCATGTGAGTGATTACGAGTGACTACAGTTTGTAACTTCTCTGAGGCCCTATTTAGTTGGTCTCAGAGATCCTTGGATACAAACGCCCACAAACGCTACAATGGGACAGTCAAAGGAGCCCAGTATGGATCTGGAAAAGCGAATCATTTACTCAGGAAAGTCAGGAAAGTCACTTGGAGTCATTTCAAAGCAGTATCAGGTCCCAAGAGCAACAGTGCAAACAATTGTTGTAAATATAAAGTGCATGGCACTGTTTTGTCACTGCCATGATCAGGAGCCAGCTATCACCTTCTGAGAGAAAATTGGTCAGGAGCGTGAAGAGTCAACCAAGAACCACCAAAAAGCAGATCTTCCAAGAATTAGAAGCTGCTGGAACACAGGTGTCAGTGTCCACAGTGAAGCGTGTTTTGCATCTCCATGGACTGAGAGGCTGCCGTGCAAGAAGAAAGCCCTTGCTCCAAAAGCAGCACCTTTTAAGGCTCGACTGAAGTTTGCTGCTGAACACATGGACAAAGATAAGACCTTGAGTAGGAAAGTTCTGTGGTCAGACGAAACAAAAATTGAGCAGTTTCGAGCCCAGCAATATGTTTGGAGGAGAAAAGGTGAGGACTTTAATCCTAAGAACGCCATGCCTAGTGTAAAGCGCGTGGTGGTACTATTGTGCTGTAGCTTTGTTTTGCTTCCAATGGAACTAGTGCTTTACTGAGAGTAAATGGGGTGATAAAGAAGGAGGCTTACCTTCAAATTTTTCAAGATTACCTAAAATCATTAGCCTGAAATTTGGGTCTTGGGCATAGTTGGGTCTTCCAACAGAACAATGACCCCAAACACACATCAAAAGTGGTAATGGAATGGCAAAATCAGGCTAGAATTAGGGTTTCAGAATAACCTTCCCAAAGTCCTGACTTAAACCCCATTGAGAACATATGGTCAATGCTGAAGAAACAAGTCAATGTCAGAAAGCCATCACAATTAACTGAACTACACCAATTCTGTCAAGAGGAGTGGTCAACGATTCAACCAAGCTTGTGAATGGCTACCAAAAGCGCCTAATTGAAGTGAAAATGGCCAAGGGACTAGTAAACAAATATAAGCACTGAGGTATGCATATTTTTGACCCAGCAGATTTTGCCACTTTTCCTGTTAACCCATAATGAATATTTTTTGTGACAAAGAAGAATCTGTTCCAATCACTCTATCACAGAAAAATAAGAGTTGAAGAAATAACTGGAAACTCAAGAAAGCCATGACATTATGTTCTTTAGAAGTGTATGTAAACTTTTGACCACAACTGTAGCTGTTTGTAAAAGTCCTCAAATTCTTTTAAAGTTATATTATGTATTAATGTCTATTAATGTCAAGGATTTCCCACTACCTTCCTTTATAATGCAGATTTGTCTTTTTCTGGTTTTTCTTTAATTAAATTTGCCAAATACTACATTTATTTGTTGCTATGCTGGAGTTCAGTTACTTTGTATTTGGAATTTTCACTTTTTTATACAAGACATATCGTTTCGTTCTAATTTAACTTTCCTAATCTGAGTGGGGAATCGGTTTGGTTGTCTAAATAATCTACCTCAAGTTATTTAAGTTTTCTCTCTAAATCTTTTTTAATTGTTGGTCCTCAGTCTACTTCTTAAGCAAAAAGAAAAAGATTATTTTCCACGTATTACGACGTGCAAGACTTTAGTTGAGCTTTAAAATTTAGACCAAGTGTGACTGGTGTGTGGTCGCTTACTAATATGGGATGGATTTTTGTCTCTGATATGATTGATTGTAGAGATTTACTTGTAAAGAAGTTATCTATTCCAGACGAAGTGTGATGTACCTGTAATGAACTTGTCTTCATTGGAAATCCTCTGTGAAAGCTCAACCACTCCTCAGGATCTGTGTCAACATTTTTCTGATGATAAGAAAACCCCACACCAGGTGGAATTGGCATTTCACAAACTTCGAGTGAGTAATCACAGCAGAGGAGGGATATTTCAGGGTAATAAAGTCCATTAGCCCGACTTCCCGAAGCAAGAAGGATTAGAAGTTTGACGAACGGTCAAGCTAAACCTTCAATGACCGAAGAATTCAACACTTCATGGTGAGATTCTGACCAACCAAGATCAGATAAGAACTTTTATGGCTTCCTGCAGACGCAGAGTTGGTGAAGATGCGAATGTGTGTGTGTGTGTGTGTGTGTGTGTGTGTGTGTGTGTGTGTGTGTGTGTGTGTGTGTGTGTGTGTGTGTGTGTGTGTGTGTGTGTGTGTGTGTGTGTGTGTGTGTGTGTGTGTGTGTGTGTGTGTGTGTGTGTGTGTGTGTGTCTTGGATAATATTCATCGAAATGTGTATGACCTGCTTAAAGAAATATACTTTTAAGTGAATGGAGCTACTTGCAAGGTGTTTGAAGTTATCAAAATGAAGAAAGAAATCACAGATGAAATATAAGAATTGAATTAATCATTATCAAAACCTTCATTTTGTAATACTTGTTCTACATTTGTCATGTTTGGTGTTATTTGAATGTCCGCGCTCCATGGGAAAATAATCTAGAAAGAACAAATAGTTTTAAAGCATTTTTAATGTACATATGATTTTTCTTGTGTGACGAGAAGAAAAGACAATTGGAGAGGTAAGAAGGAGGAGGGGGTGTCAGTCTGGAAGGACCCTTTTCCCGCCGAAGAAACGTCAACCAATCATAAGGGTTTGCCCCTTTTTACGATCACTAAGTTTCAACATAAGAACTGTGTTCAACTTAGAGAATTTGTGTTGTTTCCTCCAAAAGATCAGAGCGTACCACTTAACATCAAAGCATACCTCGTAACATCAGAACTTATCACCTCCCGCGTGATAAACTTGGTCTTCACCACCTGCCTTCAAGACGATCTCCGTCCTCCTGACGAGCTCCTGCAAGTCCAAACTGAGGACCGCACTGAAGGACCCGTTTCCAGCATCCTACCAGACTCCGCAAAGTTCCGTGAGTTTCTTAATAATCTTGACCAGACCGGTCCGATTATTACAATATTCGCAGCACGTCTCCCAAACTGCGAATCTCCATCAAGAAGCAACAGCCCGTGAATCATCCTTACCTCCCGTAAGAAGAAAGTGTTACTGACCTAAAGACTTTCCCTCAGCGAAGTGAACATTCCAGGCGTTCAGCGCGTTCACGTGAGGTGTCTACAACCAGGAAGACGACACTGTGATTCATAGGACCGCTTGGTCCCCTCATCGAAAGAACTTTGATTCCCTCGTTCCTGACTGTCCTCCTCATCATCCTCTCCTTCATCCTCATCCTCCAACTCTGTTGACATCCACCCGCTTGCCACCTTCATCTGGTGTCCAGCTGCTGCCTAAACATCCATTCAACATCTGACGTCAAGTAAGAAGCTGATCACTTCATCTTGAACAATCATTTTTGTCATTCATTATTCATCCCTTTTTAAATAAATCTATAAAACGTTACGTCGTTGTACGCGTCTCTATTCTGGTGTAATAACGGTCAATTTAAGAGCCTCTTACTCAGTAAGAACAGATAATCACGACAAAAAAGTAGTAAACTTCAGTTAAATGAGATTGATTCAAACTAGTGTTTCATAGTTAATTAATTAGGCCAATTAATTAATTATTATTCACACTTCAGTAAATTTAATAGTTTCCCTTGTACTATTAAACAAGGGTGGTGCCCCCTTTCTTCAGGTAAATCTTACCTAGAGGCAATTTTAAAGTTAAATCTACCAGAACTTAGATGTTCTGAAAATAAACCTTTTTATAAGGCATATAAATCACTACATACCTGTGAGAAGTACGTGAATCCTCTCATCCTGATGTTTCAGTCTCCAGCTATCAACCAGTCCAAACTCCTACATGTACTGTTTTAGAACTGTCAATGATAGCGAAGGTCTGGTATTTTTTTATTGAACTGGATCTGTCCTGGACTGGATCAACACAGTGTTAAAGTCACCTTCTATAATAAGATCAGAACTAGGTATTAGATTCGATTTTAGAATAAGGTGTGGAAGAAATCTGGGTCGTCCTTGTTTGGCCCATACACACCAACTATGGTCATATTTTGTTTGTTATCTAGGGGGATATTAATTATGACATATCTACCTTCTGGGTCTGAGATTTTTGTGTGAATACATTTTTATTATTTATTAAGATTGCAGTCCCTCTTTGTCTGGAGGTATAATTTTCTACAAAGATGTGCGGGAAATTGGAAGATCTCAATACTGCATTTATTGAATCAACAAGGTGAGTTTCCTGTAAAAGACAAATGTCAGTGTTTAGTTTCGTTGGTTTATTTTTAAATGTTATGACTTTTCCCTAATTTCCAAGTCCACAAACATTCCACTGTCCGTCATGACATTTTTTTAAGTCACTTCTGGGTCGATTTGTGCCGATGTTACTGGTATTCCGGAAGATATTAGGTTGTCACTCATGGAGCAGGTCAGGACAAAGGATCAAAAACTGTGTCTTTAAGTTCTTTATCTTCCCTTTTTTCATCTCTTTTGTGAGGGAGGTGCCGTTTTCTTTTACTAGCGTGTGTTCTATTGTGAGTGTTTTGATCCACTCATGACAGAACTCATAACTATTTTTAATCATTTGAAAGTCTTTATGGAGCAATTCGACTCGGGCGATCCCAGGTTCCAGTGAGCTAAGGAGAGTATTGATTGACATTAATTTCTCACTAACAATCCGTTTGGGTCATTCTATAAGCCTTGGAGAGTCTGGGGATCATTGCTGCTTCGCTGCTGGTGTAGATGGTGTATCGCCCGACGAACACTTTCCTGTACATCCCATGTTTCTTTGTCTGTGGTATTAGTTATCAATGAATTCCTCTAGTTTCCATGTTTGCTGCTGGATGACTTTTTTCAAATTATATCCCTGAATAGTTTGTTTTCTTTTAATGACAGGGGGCCGGCATCACAGCGACATCTCCCTCTCTCACCAACAGCCCTCTACTCTGTATTATCTACTCCCTTACCTGAGGCAATATCTTTCACAAATTCAACATTCTGTTTCACTGTTAAGCAGATGACATTCAGCTCTCAGAGCTCAGCTGGTCTCATCATCACCCGAACCCCCTCCATTCAACACATCACTCCTGTCCTTCAACAGCACCACCATTTAAAATTCAAGGCCATCCGCAATCTCTTGGTTGCTTGGCTGGTTGGCTAGCACTTTTCAACCAGATCCACAGGATCCTCAATACAGCTGCTCCCATACTGTCCAAGGACCGGATTGAAAATCGAACCTATTCTTCACCATAACATGTTAATTTAAGGAAGACGAGTAACTGCCTCAAATTATAAACTCACATATGAACAAAAACTAGTCATAACAGAGATTGTGCCACTGAAAGATTGTCTTCCATGAGCCCAGGACATTTTCTCCTTATGCGGCCCAGTTGCATTGTTCCCCACGCTGACCAGTTAAATTGTCATAAGTCTGCTAAAACTGTGGCATACTTTTTTTGGGGAAAAGTATTTATTTCCTCTCTAATAACCTTTTTATATAACATTTATAAAGTTAAACTTGTGACTTAGAGTAGAGACTTAAAATGCTGTGGGTAAAAAGTGGGAATATATAGGTTTAAAAAAAGCTAATCTGTAATGACTAAAGCGTTAGTCCAGCAAGCTTCATGTACAAGGATTTTAATTAATATAATTGATGTATTAATTAGCCGGGCTGGCTCATGTTTGTGTGATCTGTAAATACAAACCTCTTTTCAGGCTGAACTAATAAGCTCAAGTTAGTTCACTGTGAGGTTCAATGAAATGTATTCATGCAAGAAAGTCACACATTGTTCGGTCTGTTTGAGCTGAATTGAGAGTAATTTCAATGACTGAGAGAATCGCATTGACAGTTTGGCATGTTTTTTGACTTTCCCATTAATTAAATTGCCTCCCCCCTACAAGCCTGTGGTGCTAGAAATGTTTTATTTGCAAATAGTTAGATATCCTTTTTATATCACTTAAGTGAAAGAACTGAAGTTGTTGCCCTGCAACCCGACCCCAGATAAGCAAAAGAAGATGAGATGAGACAGTTAACTGAAAGGATGACTTTGAATGGGTAATTGAATAATCCTTGATTTTTTCACAAATACATATTTAGCATCTTGTCCGGTTCCCTGTTGGATGCTTTATTTGATCATGTTTCTTTCTCTTCTTTTTTAGGCCTTATGCTCTTCACATTATTCGTTTTGTTAGGTGCTGTTTTGCTACTGAATTATGAATTTTATTTTCTCTTTCTTTTCTTACTTCTTCTATTTCTTTCCAAGTGTCCTTCTTTCTATTGTAAGTCTTTTTGAAGTTGAAGTCTTCATCTCGAAATACAGTCCCTCATCTTCAGGACAATCTTTTCAAGTTATTACTTTATAAGATTATTGCCAAGATGCCATTTTTAAAATATAAGTTTACCCAGAAATGTTTTATGCATTGGACCTACCTACATTATTATTACTTGTTATTTTGTGTCAAATAAAAGTGAGACCATATATATAATGCCTGTGTATTCATCCTAAATCTTGCTCTACTGCATAACCTCAAACGACTTCTCCCCATTGCCAAAGACAAAAACCTGTTTTGGAACACCATAATCCTCCACTAAGATGCTGGAATACGTCACTAGGTATTCATCCAGGGTACATCCTAAAAAGATAAGTCGTCTTAACTTCCTTCTCTCGATTCAAAGGAGCAGCAATTCCATGTTATGCCTCAGTCTCTCTCTCTCTGGGAGAACTGAACGCTGCATAGAAAACTGATTTCGTTTTTATCTACTTGTCCTTTCAGTACCTAAAGCAAAACATAAACCAATGAAAAAAAAAACAACTTTGACGCATCAACATCAGGTTCACCATCATGGTGTCCTCAGAGAACGTCAGAGTAGTCTGTTTTGATTTAACCCTTTTAAGACGATTAGTTTTAATGTTTTTAATCTGGCAAAATGGTTGTAATGAAAAACATGATCAGATTTTCTAATAAATACAATCTAGAATGCTCAGGGTATTGTTAAGTCTGTTAAATAAAGTTGCACTATAAAGGTATTATTTTAAATCCAATCCTCTTTCAGCTATGAGCTTCAAATAAGCTGTTTAGTCTTTGTAACAGAACATATTTAAGTTCATTCACAATACAAAAATGACCAGATAAAGAATAATTGTAATAATTTGATTTAATATACGTATATTTTGCAACTAAAATGTCCTCCAATGCTTGAATGAGCCATAGCAATGAACCTGTCATTTGGAAAGCTATTGCAAGGAATTTCTACTCAAGAGCCAGCTCCATGTGAGAAGCCGAAAATCCAATTTTGGATTGCTATGCAGTGTTGTGCTGTCTCTCTCCTCTCTTTCGCAATCTCTCACAACCGTCTGACAATTTTAACAACTTTTTTGTTCATTCGATTAACCTTTATTCCACTGACTCAAAAAAGTCTTGCTTGTTCATTGAATACATCACAATTAAAAGTGTACATTTACAGTATGTACAGTAAATGTCAGGTGAATATCCCATCACTATCATTTGAATAAAATAATAATCCAGCAAACATGATTATTTAGATTTTATTTTGTTTGCATATTTTGGATACAACTTTTAAATAAATAAACTGAAACTAAACATATTCATTTCAATCATAATGGCAAAAAAAAGTTCTGTCCTAAAAGATGGGGTAACCAATACATCTCTGTCAAAACTACTGCAGGTACTAATTAATGTTGTTCTGTGAAGCATTTTAAACAACAGTTAGTGATGTGATGCTGAGTGCCTCCACTCGGAGATGGATGACTGTTTTCACATTTTAACAAACAGTTTTTTGTCTCAGAGGTGTATGCCAACAGGGATCTGTTCTTCAGTTACTGACTTAGATTATGCTTTATGTGACAGTTGATGACAGAGACTCAAGATTAACTTCTGAAAATGATACTAAAAGAACAATTCTATAGCCATACAATGATGATTGAAAAAACAATGTACAGAAATGCGACTCTCAAATGGATGGCTTTTTACTTCCTTTTACCGACAGCACAATCATAGAAACGGTTTGGGTAAGCCGCAGTTTGTTCTTCCTCATAGCGCAGGAGACTGAGGAAACTTATGAACAGATGAAAAGCACTCATGGCATAATAGAACATGTCTCCGTCACATTATAATTGCTGCAGCCATCTTTGCATCTGCATTAATTAACTGGGTGATCTAGATATATTTGATGATTCCTTGGTAACTGCACAGAGCTTCATCATTGTAAGGCATGCTACTCTTCTGCCTTGAGAATGCAGAAATAAGAATGATGAACTGTAATCTTTTGAGTAGGAAGGAACAGATTCTTATTCAAGACCCTTTCCCGTTTTAGTACATTAAAATGCAGATCTCTGACAATGACTAATCTCTTCCTATATTTGCCCTTTGAGTTTTCTCCCACACTGTATATCATTTGAAAAAGCAGATATTTGGGGGAAGCAAATAAGTTATTGCTCTTGCTCAGTCTTTTTCATTTGTGTGATGTCAACTAAGGGTCAAAGAATGCATGTGCTTATTTATATTTGGGTGAATCATATTTGTTTTGCATATAACTGTTTAAGGTGTTGTCTATTCATTTGTATTAGTAACACATATCAAAATCGAAATACTCTGGCAGATTCTTCCGGGACGAGATGCTCATTAAGAATTAGAAGAACCCGCTAAAAAAATCAGCCGAAGACTATGCACAACCTGCCTGCGCCTGTCACAGAAATGAAACAAAAACAAGGGCATCACATGGTCAACATGACATTTACATTTTATTATCTCTTTACTTAATTACAATGATATTACACAGAGTATGGGCTGCCAATAGCTATGTGTCCTGAGATAGACACACAATTGACTCAACACCAGTGGTCCTCAACCCCGGGTCCAGACGCACAGAAAGAAAAATACAATTCATATAATTTCTGTTCTATTGACTATTACTGTCTTAAGGTGTTTTATTTTAAGAAAAAAAGGGCATTTACTCTGAAGTAACCCAATTTTTCCAGTATTAATATTTGATCAATATTGTAGTAACTAATCAGCTTTCGTTATTGGGCAGGGACGCATCATTGGAGGTAGCAGTTCTGTGTGCACCATTAATAAGTTAGGTTGGATAATTATCCCCTTCCCCTAAGTTCTGATGGCAAGTTTAAATTGTTACCAAGACATATAACATAAATACATTTTTCTGAGCTGTCATGTATCCAGATTCCCATTAACACGTGACATTTAAGTATCTAAGTACCTTTTTACTCTCTCTGATTGGTCATGCTATTCAAATGCAGTGCGTTGATTATCTCCCGCTATATCATTGCTCATACTAAGACCACAGAACAGAGCACAAGGTGACACAGCTTAACAAATTGACAGAGACATGAAGAAAGCAAGGAAAAGAGATAACATATAAGCAAGGATGAACAAACAAACATAGAACTTTGCAAACAAAACTAAATAAAATACAATTAATAGGCGAAAAAGTGGTACAATGTTTGAGCATTTGAAAAAGAGTGGATTTTGGGAGAGAGAAGGCACCCTGCATCCACAGGAATCTGCTTCAATAAATGGCAGTGTGCAGCAGCTCACAGAGTTCAGCCAATTTTTCATACATGTTTTAATTCATCAACACAGTGTTAAGGGAATTGTGGTACGGGCTTTTGATTAAGGGTATTAATGATATTAATATCAAAATAAGCTTTTATTAGGCATAGTAGGACTAGGTGTTTAACATCTCATCTTGGTAACTTCCGCTTCCGGTGAGCCTTTGATCGGCTGCTTGAACGTAAGCTCCTGCAATAATTGCCAAAAACAGTCGTTTTAACGAATACTTGTCCAGATTTTATGCTCATATCACTTAAGATATGTATCAAGCATCTATGATCTATGATCTTGATGCTCTTTTCAACATCAGAGAGTCGATGGAGGACTTCACTCGCGACAGTTACCAACGTCCGGTGAACGTGTTTCCGGCTCCGCTTCTCATCGACTCGGACTCTGTGGAATATCGTTTGATCTCTAGGGTACTGGGCGATTTCCACAAGCGATCGAGTCGGGCTGGAGTACAGGTCAGGATGAGATGCGCAGTCGCGATCGCTCGGAACAACTCTGACGTCATCGAACGTCATCGATGTTTGATCGACATTCCTCTCGCTGAAGAGAATGATGACACATCAGCGCTGCCGTCTGTCCAGACCTCAACGAAAGGTGGTAAGATTTTTTCATTTCCTCTCCTTAATTCAGCTTTTACTACCGAGTTGAACTTCAGTGACAGCTGGTACCCACGTGACCGCTGTTCGCTTCAAAAGATCCCGCTCTGCGCGCCTGTCAGTGACGCGGCGTCGTCAGTGACGTCATCGGTGCTGAATGTGGGACTTCTTAATGTTCGCTCCATTACTAATAAATCCTTTATTCTTAATGATCTTTTCACAAGAGTTAATTTGGATTTATTATGTCTTTCTGAGACTTGGCAGAGAGAGGAAGAGTTTATTCATCTGAACGAACTCTGTCCAGTAGGGAGCGCTGTTCTGGGGAAGCCTCGCCTCTCTGGTCGTGGGGGAGGTCTTGCTACTGCTTTTAGGGAGAGTTGTTCTTGCAAAGTGATTCAGACACAGGAATTCACTTCTTTTGAATCTCAGATGATCTTGGTTGGTTCTACAAGACCTTTCTATTGTGTGTCAATCTACCGCCCGCCTGGTCCTGCGGCGGTGTTCTTGAAAGACTTTAGTGACTTCTTATCTTCCATTATTCAAATTGAATCTGTTCTTATTCTTGGAGACTTTAATCTTCATGTTGATGACGTCACATCTTGTTCTGCTAAAGAACTTTTAACTTTAACTGAAGCCTTTAATTTTGAGCAACATGTTTCTGAACCCACTCATCAAAAAGGCCACATTTTAGACTTAGTTTTTACTCTTGGCCTGGCCATTTCTAATGTATCTGTACATGATGTCCATCTGAGTGATCATTCTCTTGTCTTGTTTAACCTGGACTTCATCCCTGAACCTAAGCCTTTGAAAGTTAGGTCTCAGAGGCGTGTCATCTCAGCCGATACTGCAGACAGTTTTTCTGCTATGTTTGACGCTCTTTCCTTTGATGACTGCACAGACGTGGACAGTTTGATTCACTGTTTCACTGGTCATTGTTTTGAAATACTGGATCAAGTGGCACCTGTTAAATCGAACTTGAAAATTCAGAAAAAACGGTGCCCTTGGACAAATGAAGATCTCCTGAGTCTGAAGAGACTTTGTCGAAAGACTGAGCGTCTCTGGAAGTCTACTAAACTTGAGGTGCACAGACTTCACCTCAGGGATCTGTTGACTTCTTACAATGAGATGGTAGAAACTGCTAGATCTGATTACATCAGAAAACTGTTAGCAGCAAATAGGAAATACTCTACTGACTCCTTTAAGAAACACCTTAAGACGTTTCTATTTGTTCAGGCTTTTCCTTGAATTTCTCGAACTCCTGTGTTGTTCTCAGTATTATCTTGATCTTTAAAGTATGTACTTTTTTGAGTATTGTTTTGATTGTAAGCGCTTTGTGACCCTGGTCTCGAAAAGCGCTATATAAATAAATATTACTTACTTACTTACTTACTCTTGGTGCTTTCACAGCTAAGGAGATGTTTGCTTTGGTAGGGTTTAGGGTGTTTCATGTGTGGTGGATTGGGGCATGTCAGACTTCAGTTCAAACCATTATCAGTTTTGAACCCAGTTTAGGCCTTTCAATAGATTATGTTCTAACCTAGGTTGCCTCAAAATCTGATCCGAACCTGAGTGTGTGTAGCACTGGTGCCTACAACATAGTCTCTTTCAGTTTTATCCCAAACTATTGGCTGCTGCTTACTGTTGTAGCGACTAGTTTTTCTGTGCTTGACCCGTGACTCCAATTTACTTCAGTACTCAAATAGTGGAACTAGTAATGACGCCCCTGTAGCCTTTTGTATAACCATGGGTCACCACTGTACATTTGCAGCCTTCTGAAAGGTTGCCCTTGCTCTCGGGCCAAATCATCCTCTGCTACTCTGCTGTGGTACCTTGCACACAGGGATGGATTTGAGATTCAGAGAGAGGACATGTTTTGCCCTACATTTTATGATATGGTGACCTCCTACTTGGAAAGACCAGAGATTTGACACGTACCTGGAACGTTGCTTTTTGATCTATGCCCATACTTAAATCTTGCAACACAGGCCAGTTTTATACATATCTGACTTACATTAAATGTATTTGTTCTTACTTATAAACAGAACTCACTAAGATCCAATATTTGAAAAAAGGAGCCGTGACACATTTGCACTGGGCAAACCATCAGTTTCCCACTTTGGTCTTAAACATGTAATCAAACCGATCAAGTGACCTTCTTTTCTGGAAATCTGTATGGAGTCCATGCCTGCAGCAGTGGAGATAATATAAAGCTGTATTTATTCTAGTTAGCAATCTGATCACAACGCTTATCAGCTGGACAAATGTTTGATAACCAGCATCAAAGGACAGAAAGGTTTCTAAAAATAACAATAAATAAATACAAATAATTCAGAGACACCACATGACTGAAACAAAAAAGCTAGATCAAACACTGCAGACATTTTTTAAAAGTCTGACTGAGGCACTGACTTCCCTAGTTTAATGTCTATTTTTGTATTGCAACACGCCACCCCCCTGTATGTTTCATGTTTGCTATCATCTAATTCAATTACCTCTGTATTTATCTGCCTCTTCACTGCTCCCGCTGGCTAATCTGATTATGAAGGAGCGCTGGCAATTAAAACAGAGATATGAGAGATCTCCTTCATGCTTGCTGCTTTAATGAGACTCTGCTTCATGCTTCTTCTGCAACGCAAGTTGAATTAGGTGACACACTTGAGCGAACAAGATGATGCTTGGTTGTGTTGAAAATGAGGTAGAGTGTCTTGGTTTCGACATCAAAGAGTTACACTTGATTAAAGATAAGTTACAATTACATTTTTCTTTAGTTGTGATGAAGCATCTTAGGTTAACTTTCCTTTCAGACCTCATATTATTTAACTGAAGGGGTGATGTTTCTAATTATAACCATATCCCAAAAGAAGAGAGGAACAACACACTGTTTTTTTCATGCTTTTAAAATTGGCAAAGTAAAAGTCAACATAATGAGAAGTACGTTTACACTTCTTTGGATCTTTGGAACACACATATGTAAATATTAAAGACAATAAGAGAGTTGATTAACAATCACACATACAATTTTTGTTAACCTAACCTTTGTCATAAACTCCAGTAATCATGTAATGTAATTAACATAACATGTTTTTTTTGCAAGTCCTCAAACATGTTCCCGCAATTGGCAAGTGTAGTGTTCCAAATAGAGGTGATCAGGAGCAATTAAGGGTTTTTTATAAAGTTTTAAATAAATAAAGCAGACGGATACAGTTTAAAATTAAATAAATAATTTATGGGCGCCAAAACAAGTAAATAAAATATAACAATAAAAAACAACAACTGCTAGATGGAGGCATATTCATGATAAGAAGATGCTGCTTAAGACAGGTGATCAGTGATAATCTCTGACAGCTGAGCTCACATCTGCCACTGTCCAGAGAGAAGAGAGAGAACAGCACCAGAGGAGAAATAAGGCATAACTAATACTGTAAATGGATGAAGACGTGGGTCATACCAATAACACTTATTTCATACATTAGTGACATGTGAAGGTTTTACACTTTTTATCACATAACATATATAACAAACTTGGATGAGATAACGGTTCTATTTTTTTCCTTAATTTATATTTTGCATATTTGTTTAAAATACATACATATTTTCAAGCAGAGGATCAAGTTGAAAGAACTGTAACAAAATCATATATATTATATATAGTAAATCTATTGGAGTCGGTAAGCTGCAGAAGCTAACCACCGTAGCCTGTTGGATGCATGTACACTAACAACTGTAGCCTGTTGGACGCAGGTACACTAACAACTGTAGTCTGTTGGACGCAGGTACACTAACAACTGTAGCCTGTTGGACGCAGGTACACTAACAACTGTAGTCTGTTGGACGCAGGTACACTAACAACTGTAGCCTGTTGGACGCAGGTACACTAACAACTGTAGTCTGTTGGACGCAGGTACACTAACAACTGTAGCCTGTTGGACGCAGGTACACTAACAACTGTAGCCTGTTGGACGCAGGTACACTAACAACTGTACTCTGTTGGACGCAGGTACACTAACAACTGTAGTCTGTTGGACGCAGGTACACTAACAACTGTAGCCTGTTGGACGCAGGTACACTAACAACTGTAGCCTGTTGGACGCAGGTACACTAACAACTGTAGCCTGTTGGACGCAGGTACACTAACAACTGTACTCTGTTGGACGCAGGTACACTAACAACTGTACTCTGTTGGACGCAGGTACACTAACAACTGTACTCTGTTTGACGCAGGTACACTAACAACTGTAGTCTGTTGGACGCAGGTACACTAACATCTGTAGCCTGTTAGATGCAGGTAAACTAACAACTGTAGCCTGTTGGACGCAGGCACACTAACAACTGTAGTCTGTTGGACGCAGGTAAACTAACAACTGTAGCCTGTTGGACACAGGTACACTAACAACGGTAGTCTGTTGGATGCAGGTACACTAACAACTGTAGCCTGTTGGACGCAGGTACATTAACCACCGGAGCCTGTTGGACGCAGGTAGACTAACAACTGTTGCCTATTGGATGCAGGTACACTAACCACCTTAGCCTGTTGGACGCAGGTAAACTAAGAACTGTAGCTTGTTGGACGCAAGTACACTTACAACCGTAGCCTGTTGGCTGCAGGTACACTAACAACTGTAGCCTGTTGGACAAAAGTACACTAACCAAAGTAGCTCTTTGGACGCAGGTACACTAACAACTGTACTCTGTTGGACGCAGGTACACTAACAACTGTAGCCTGTTGGATGCGGGTAAACTAATAACTGTAGCCTGTTGGACGCAGGTACACTAACAACTGTAGTATGTTGGATGCAGGTACACTTACAACTGTAGCCCTTTTGGATGCAGGTAAACTAACAACTGTAGCCTGTTGGAAGCAGGTACACTAACCACCGGAGCCTGTTGGACGCAGGTAGACTAACAACTGTTGCCTATTGGATGCAGGTACACTAACCACCTTAGCCTGTTGGACGCAGGTAAACTAAGAACGGTAGCTTGTTGGACGCAGGTACACTTACAACCGTAGCCTGTTGGACGCAGGTAAACTAACAACTGTAGCCTATTGGACAAAAGTACACTGACCAAAGTAGCTCTTTGGACGCAGGTACACTAACCACCAGAACCTGTTGGAGGCAGGTACACTAACCATCGGAGCCTGTTGGACGCAGGTACACTAACAACCGTAGCTTGTTGGACGCAGGAACACTAACCACCGGATAGTAATCCATGTTTTTTGAGTTATAGGCAAAAATGTATGTCCATTTTAATGATGCAACTGGAGCTCAGTGATCTTCATCTTCTTCCAAAACGACGCACAAAAAACATCCAAATACCTCCGTCGTGCTGTAATGTCCATCTTGTATTGTAGCCTCGACAATAGGAATTGTTCCAGAAAAAGAGGTCTATATTTTAAGCTTGTTGTAGCATAATCTTAAATTAAGCGATAAGGATCACTCTAAAAATAATCCCAACCCTTAGCCAACATGCGAATGAGTAGAAAATGACTGAAGTTTGACTTATCACATAAAAAAAGATTAACACATTTTCATAGGCAGGGTTTTTTACATGATCTGTTAACATGACCTGGGAAATAAATCTATATTAAGTTTGCATGGAGTTTTTTTCACTCCAAATTCTTAAAGCTGATAAATAAACATGCCCCATTGTGAAAATTTAGAGTTGAATGTACTACCACCGTTTCTAGTCAAAGGTTCTGTACACATATCTGTACAGTAAACTAAGTTTTTTTAAACATTGTTTTAAATAATAATTGTACCATTGTAAGACACCGCCTGTTAGTGTTGCTTTTCATTTTCAACCTGTTTCTATTTCTGAGGTTTGAAATGCAATGGAAAAATTGGAACCCAAAAAAATCAGCTGGTTTATGATGGATTGGACCCATTTTTTTCCAAGGCTGGCTGCTTCTTTAATTGCAGAGCCTCTTATGGACTATACCTTTAATTAGAACTCCCCAAGTACCTGGGATTTGTTACTGATTAGTAGCTTTCTTTCAAAGATCATGTTTGGAAATTGGTTTCCAAATTAAGGGTTAAGATCAGTTTTTTTTATAGAAACAAATATTGTTTCTCCCTGAGAGATAAGAAGGACCTTGTATCAGAGTACCAATACTATGACGTCTTGTTATAGCTATTACTAATTAATGTGGACTACTGGACTCATTGTGCTATAAGGTTCATCAATGGCTGCAACCTCTTCACCCACTAATGTGAAATGTATGCCAAATCTTTCATGTGTGCTCTGTCTGAAAGATGCTACACATTGGATGACTAAGGCTCCTTCTTCAGCGAACCAGAAGCCATTATGTCTTGCGTTCAGATTATATTTTGCAAATGTCTGCTCTATGCAGACGGAAATGGGGGATACAAAGCTTCCAGTTTCTCTTCTACTTGGAATACTCTTCAAACTGAAATAAAATGGCAAACTTTAATTTTACTGGTAGCTTTCAGTTCAATCTTTAAAAACATAGGCACTGTTTGTTGGATTTCCGTAATCTACCTTTAAAGTGTTACCGTGACCACATATATTTGTCTATTTGCAATCTTTTTTTTCAGTGTTTGTTTTGTATTTGTTGCCTTCTGTTTGTTCAACTATGATGTGTGCTGCTGCCTTTCTTGGCCAGATCACCCTTTTGGAAGAGATCTTAATCTCAATGTGTAAAGGTTAATAATAAAAAATGACTAGTCACAAAAAAGCAGGTTTAATCAGGTCAAGAGAACATCTATGGAACGGCAGAAACTGATTGTGGAAAATTAAAATCTTCTCCTGTACATAATTTGTATGTATTATCTTTCTTCATGATGGACTGAAAAAACGGTATGACTTTTTAGAGCCAATTTGGTGGGACGCTGCTCTATATAGTTTTCTGGCAATGAGCAATCCGATCAGTTTTAAACCCATCAGCCCATTAGACCTTTAACCAATCTTGCGCATCCTTTCACTCTTATTGTCTTTATGTCTTTATTCTGATATTCTTAATGTTTTCTAGAATACTCTTTCCCAGTAAATTTGCTCACAGAATCTTTTATTCATATGTCAAGTTGATGAATTTAATTCAGAAACAATGTCACACTTTCTACATTTCTCATTTTGTTAAAGACTTTCCTCTGATGCTAACCTGACTCGCTGTTCATTAGGCAGCCCTAGTCCTCAGTGCATCCTCTAAAATGGCTCAGTGAAGCAGGACATGTTCAATTTTAAGATATTTTCAAAAATCCTATCCATTGTGCCTCAGCTTGTGCGTCTGGCTAACTCTGTATGAATTTGTTAAACCATAGAAAGGTGTAATGAAAATGCAATTAATTCACTGGTTAATTTTCTCAACTCTCTTATCTTGATTACATATCCAAAGCAATACAGCTATTTAACTCAGATCGCTTAAGATCAGATCGTTAACCTGTTTATGGATTGACAGTCTTTTTCTGGAGGCTAATTGCTCTCAGATTAGTCCTTGTCCTATCTGTCTCTTATCTAGATGAAAGTAGACATTTCTGAGATTAGAATAGCCATAAATGTTGTTGTTGTTGTTGTTGCCATAGACAGGTAAAACAGGATCTCCCATGACAAATAAGATAATTATTACTGCTAAAGAACACATATATAACCCTGATGATATCATACCCGAGACTTATTAATTTAACTGCCTCATCAGTTGAGGGTGTGTCACTGGAATTCCTTCCTCCTTCACACAATCTGTCTGCTCAGTGCTCAATCTTTCATCCCTCTCATCTACTGAGGTACAGCCCAGCATCATGGGGCTATGAGCTAGTGAACCTCTGAAACTCCAGAGTGCGAGAGAGTACAACCTGTTTTGAGTGGATCATACTAGAGCCTGGACTATGTGTAAAAGTCCAACTCCTGTATGTATAGCCAGGGAAATGACAGAGCCAGTATAGGCAACCAAGTACTCAGACCGTCAAAACCATCTCTAGATGGTTTCCAATCTGCACTTAACTGTTATAATCCCTACTACAATGTATTCTATGATATTTGGAATTAAGTAAATTACTGATTTAATATTTCTGTCTTTTTAAATCTCTGATTTTACTCATCCGGCAAAGCTAGTTTTGTGGCAATTTTGCGTCTATGTTGGTGATATTTAAACATTTGGCTAGTATTCCTTTCATGTGAACACTTACATATAGGGTTTGCTCAAAAATCTTTGTAGGTTCACTGTTTGTTTTTGTGTGTGTGTCAGCTGAGTTAATGTTTAGTGAAGGCATCATTGATGTAGCTTAGAGTTTGAATATTTCTAGAAAATTAACATATGATTAAAGTCTGAATATATCCCATCACACTCACATTTGGCTGTTGATACAACACGCAGGAACACAAATTATGGAGAACAGAAGTGATGTTTATATTATCCTTATTCACCAATCACATTAACATGGCAGTTCTGAAAAACGAAAAATTTCCATAGTCCAACAATAGGAGAGATTTTTAGTGGACTAAGCTACCTAAATATTAAAGTAACAATTAACACAAGCAGAGCGTGGGTAGGGGGAAGCCTCTGAATGCACAATCCATCACAAACTGGGTTGACACATGCAATTGCTTGTTGTTTATCTTTTTTTATTATTCAGCCGTTCATACATTTTTCCATATCTATTGATGGTTTAAAATGGATTTAGATTTTCACCTAATTAACATTTTAAGATTATTTAAAATGGCAGGTTTAACATCTCAAATAATAAAATCCTTTAACATTTGAATGTTAAATTCTTGAGAAATTACGACAAGTCATCAAGTTTCTGTTGCTACAAATCAACAAGCACCCAAACATCCGAAAAATGTAGACCAGGCGTCTCCAAACCGGTCCTCAGAGGCGAGGTCGTGCAGGTTTTTGTTCCAACCGATCAAGCATGTACAGTTTAACCAATCAGGTTTCAGCTTAAACAAGCAATACCAGACTGTAGTAGATTATAGCCCTTAAAAAAAGGTTTACTTTCAGAACATCAAAATTCTGGTCTATTTAACTTTAAAATTGCCTTTAGGTAAAAATCCCCTTAAGTTTTGGAGCACCACCTTTGAGTCTTAGTCCAAAGGAAACTGTACAATTTACGTGGATGATAATTAATTAATTGGCCTTATTAATTAACTACGAAACATTAGTTTAAATCAATCTAATTAACTGAAGTCACTACTTGTTGTCGTGATTATCGTTCTTTACTGAGTAAGATGCTCTTAAATTGATTATACAAAAATATTTAAAAATGGCAACTGACGTACTTTTCATAGGATTTATTGAAAGAAACAAAGAGAAAAAAAGGAGAACAGTTAAGAACAATGTAATGGAATGATGATGCTTGCTTTGATATCATGGAAGGAAGAATATTAATTGATCAGGAAGTAACTGACTTGAAGGCATTGATAATTGTCAACTTCTGGGTAAGCTTTACGACTTATTTTAAGCTAATCTTGCTACCTCTGATCAATTTGAAAAATCCCAACACATCAATCAATGCAAGAGTAACAAAGTTACAGTTACAGGAGAGAGGAAGGCTTGATGATTGCAAGGTGGTTGAGGTGGGGAGAAAGAGGTGAGCGGCAGCAGCAGGAGCACGAATGAAGGACCTGGATCCAGCGAAGTCGGGCGTGACTTTGCAGCGACCAAGGTGAAGATGGCTTGGCGGCAGAAAGCACTGACGGTCTACTTGAGTCATGTCCTTTGTCCTTTTTTGTAGGCTGGCTCTTCCTTGATCGAGTTCGCGTAACTGACCAGAGACGTAACTTGACTCGGTGCAAGGGGTCAGAAGTATTTTCTGGAAGAGCAGTTTGGTTGCTTGGTGGAGCCAGAGGTTCAGGCTTGCTTGGCTGGCTGCTGGAGATTGGGTTGCGTGCAGCTTGCTTTCGTCTTGAGAAGGTAAGGTCAAGCTGGGAAGATTCTTTCACCACTTTGCAGGTAGGGGAGGAGCAGGAGTCAGGAACGGGAATGAAGAGAGGAGAGGATGGGACCCCAAGAGTGTAAGCGTGTCAGGAGTTTAAGGGCCAGAGAGTCAAGAGTCAAGAAGTGGATTTGTATCCTCTTTAAAGCCATCCACTCGTGCTCCTGATTGGTTGGGCTGACATCTGATTTCTCAGCCCCCATTGGCTAGACATGGTCCACCCCCTCTTACCTCTCTTTCCTTCTCTCTCTCTCTGATTGACTTTGAAACGTTTTTTTGTTTACGTTTTTGAAAGATCTGAGGCTCACATGAAATGCTCACTTATCATAACTTTCCCAGCTTACATGTTAGGAAAACACAATATTGAGATGTTTGTTCAAACAGCACATAAACATCAAAACACTTTTATGTATGGTTATATAGTTCATGTGACTTCCTTCTTCGGATTATTTTTACCTGAAAATATTTTTTCTTATATTTTATTGAACAAGAAAAAGCCTATTAATACTCTAAAAATTAATCTGGTCCTTCTGATTCTCTGGCCATTCTGGTCTGAATGGCCAACCTTTTGCCAGCAGCAGTCAGTTCCAGTTGATGGCAAAACAATATGGAAGGATTACACTACAAGACTGACAATCAAAAGATTTAACTCTGAAGATTCCTAATTGGATTAAAGGGGGTGCTCTTGATTGGTTGGAACAAAAACCAGCACCACCCGGCCCTTTGAGGACTGGTTTGGAGACCCCTGATGTAGAATATCTGCACAGTTTTCCTTTGTTTTGAACAACTGCTCTAATGATACCTCACATTTTTTAAACTGATGGCGCCACTTACTGACCTCTTAACAACATGACACTGATTCATGAAGCTTCATCAGCCCATCACTACCAAAAATATCATAACAATTCAATGTCACCTTTATCGTTTGCTAAAACTTGGCAGCCCTGACAAATAAAGGTAAGCCCACAAAGAGTTTTTATTTCAAACTTCAAAAAAGAGATTAGGGTAGGAAAAATACAATATAATATTTAGAAAAAAAATGTTGACCTTAAATAAAATAAATATATATATATTTTTCTCATGCTTTTTGCTGAGCAACCTGTATAAAATTGTAAGAATGAAAAAAACTAAATATTTCACCAAAAAGGTTAAAAATTGAAATCTGTGTTATGTAAGCCACTCTATACTCTCATTTATGTTGTATAAATTATAGAATTTCAAAGGCCAACACATGGAGGGTGCAGAGCAAATGCTAATGTTCTTTCTTACAATCTGTAATACAGTATATACCATGTTTGTATGTAAGTTTGTATGTAAGTAAGTAAGTAATATTATTATTATATATTTTTAAATCTTACACTAAACAAGAAAGTGCCTCTTAAATTGATCTTGGACCTGTATTTTACTCAACAGTGTCTATACTGTAATTACTTCAAAACTGAGACTTTGACCTTAGAATAAGCTGAGTCATTTCTTAAAGTTGGGTTTTGATATTGCTTGCCTTTTAAGAGATATCAAGAAATTATGTCACTCCATCCACTAAGATTGACGTGCCAATTATCGATTGGATGAAGCACTTAACAATGATATACTCGGTTGCACCCTGGACTTTTTGTATATCTTAAAAGCAGGATATTTGTCACTTTTTTACTTTTTTGTTGTTTGGATGGCGATATTTATTTTCGACAATGGCCAAAGTGTGGTGAGGCAACAGAGAGCAAGCTTGCGCCGTTGACAAAATACACAGGAGCAAATGTTAGTAGAGCGATTTTCTTTAATGTTCTGTGTGTTTATGAGTTAGCTTATGTGTTTTATAATATGTTTAACTGGTCCATAACCTCACTAGCGTCTAATTAACTTATGTAGCTAGTGTTGTGAAGCACTACCTGAAGCATCAACAAACTGTCACTAAGGCCTTGCTGAAGGATGAAGTAAAATAGTGCATTGTTCAAATTCTCAATCAGTGCAAGATTAAAGCTAACTGTGCTTTGAGAATCATTTCAGCCACATTTTCTCCCTCAAACACATGTTACAAGAGAGAACATCAAATGATTGTTTAAGTGATAGTTAAGTGATTCCCAAAATTCACTCATTTTCTACTCACCCACATATCGAAATAGGGTTGGAAATAAGTGTTCTGTTCCTTCTTAGAGTTTAGAGTTGACTCACTCATCTTCGTCTTCATCTTTGTCCAAAAATGGCGCTCAAAAACATCCAAAAACCTTCATGGTGCTTGTCTGTATTATCCATCTGGGGTTGAAGCCTCAACATGAAGAATGTTCTAAAAAAAAAAAATTACTGAAGTTTGTCTTCTTCGGAGTTAAACATTTTGAGTGTTCTTGGGTCCAGTCGATTGTTTATTACATGCTTCTAACTCAGTTAAATTCCTAAATTGACACTTAATGAGGACTCTTTTTAAAATTAATAATGTATAAATTTATCTAAAGGATTTTTTTTTTTTTAAACATCTGTTTATTACCTGTTTAAACTTTACAAGATGCAGTCACAGAAGAAGAAATAAGAAAACAAAAAACAAAAACAAAACAAAACAATATATACACAGAAAAAAGACAAACATGCGTGAAAACAAAGATGAAATAATAAGAAAAAAAAAACAAAAAAAAACAAACAAAAGCAGCCAGTCCAGTACACCTCTATCTTGTGATATTACAGTCAAATCAAATTTTCAATGTTGAAACTTTCCAAAAAGTTATAGAACATTTTCCATATTTTCCAAAATGTGTCCAGTTTACCTTTCACACAAAAACTTATTTTCTCCAAGGCTACATAGAAAGTCAATCCTTTAGCCATTGGGAGATACTGCAAGCAACAACATTTTTCCAGGAAAGGGCAATGCATCGCTTTGCTTCAAGAAAACAAATGTTAAGTAACGTCTTAATGTTTCTCGAGGTCACAAAATCAGCAGGATAGACATTCAAAATACAGAGTTTTGGGTTCATCTAAAGGATATTTTAATGGGCATTGCTGTGTTTGTCACTATGTTGTCTTTGCCGTTTAAAGCAAGCATTTTAACTGTGCATTGTTTTTATTGTTTGTTTGTGACCATGGTCTGAGAAAGGCGCTTTACAAATAATAATTACTTACTTATATCGCCAACAATATTATAATCAAAAAAAAATCTCTATCTACCATCTCCTGCATACAATGATTTTCTGTTAGAGTCTAGTATAAATATATATATTTTTTTTACAAAATACAATGTAATATCTCACTTCTAGTATAAGAAATCTTAAAACAACTGAGCTAGTACATCCTTCTGAATAACCCGTCTGTGTCAATATTGTAAGATAAAAAACCTAGATAGCCTAAGTTTGTTCACCATCTCTACTTGTTGATAATGCAACATATAAAAATACTGCAAGAATAAAAGATAAATAAGAAAGATAGTATAAATCATTTATTTTTATTTAGTCTTCCCTTTGGTGGAGTTCTCCCCTCGCACAGGAGTTCTGTGCTTTAAACTGGTGATAATGGATTTTATGTTGTTCCAGCCTCTGTTTGCCATGGACACTTAAGTCCCAGCTTTGCAACGATAAAATACAATACAATGTTGTATGAGGTGAAAATAAACTGCACCAACTCACCAGCCTGAACATTTCAGGATTAAGGATTTTATAAACTTGTCTCAGACAGGCATGACAACCCCCCAAAAAGAGGACATGTCCCGGTAAAAACTGACATTTGGTTAGACTGTATTTCACGGAATTAAGAAAAACAGAGTTGTTTGCAATATAATTCACATATTTGCTTAACAGTGTGAATATGAGTGAAAATACATTTGGCAACATTAAATATCTCTTCGCTTCAATGCAGAAAAAAGAGTGGCTGCATTAAAAGACTCCAAATTGAAGTGTCATCACACCATAATTTCCCAACCATCTGCTCAGCTGTTGCAACCTGCTGCTTAAATAAAGTGCTATAGACACAGCTCTCAATTTTATTCTAAACTGAATTCGGCAAAAATGTGGAACCTAATCTAACTTATTTAATTTTTGAAATTTTTTCTGAGATAGAGGCAACAGACCCTGCTCAGATTTCAATCTTCCACCTCTGTTGGAACGCTTGTTAAAGAAATACGGATTTATACTTTATTACTATACTAAAATACACATTTTGTTGTATTTTACCTTAGTATTAAAAAGCCTATAACAGGAATTTCACCGGTGGGCCGTTGCATTGTTGGACTGGTGGGCCGGTCCATGAGAAAAGAAAAATAAATTGTGAGAATAAGTCTTTCACAACGGCCTACATCATTGTCGTTCACTCAGAGGGCTAGGTTGGCAGCTATTGTTGTAATGGACTGTACCAGTGATCAGTTTTCACTGTCTATACTGATAGCCTATCAAATGTCTTTCACATGTGTAAGTCCCACCCATTTCTCAGCCTGTTGCAGCGTCACATGTCAATCATGCTGCCCCAATGCTGTTAGAAAGGAAGCTTTGATTAGAGAATTGAGAGCTGACACAATCCTGGCCGATGGAACATAAAAAAGCCCCAAAAAACTCAAATGTGTTGCTGAAAAACTCAGGGATAAACAAATAAATCATTTGCAGCAAAAAGTTGGAAAAATACGGATTAATTTGGTGGTTGTTCGGTTTTAACAGCACAAGCAGCAGTAGGAACAGAAGCCAAACAAACAAATATAATGATGTTAAGTTAGGTTTTAAACTTTGTGATGCTTTAGGTTAAAATTCTCTTATTTTTGAATGCCGCTTAACGTATAGTATTAGCTATCTAATTCTATCTATTAGCCTCATCATTTACTGACGGGATGTTACTTTATGTGTCAACCTGCCCATATATAATGTTTTAATCTGGTTAAATTACACTAACGTTCGTACAAATAGAATATTTATTTACTAGCCTTTGTTAGTGTGTTTGTGTTTGTGAGGCACTTCTACTGTCACTGGAATTGCATATGCATGAGACTTGAGGCTCATACACTTTTATTAATTTTCAGTTTTTGTGTCTATACATGGCCCTTCCCACATGGGAACATCATCAGACAGACATTTGATGATGTATTTTCTATTTATAATGTATGACATTATCTTGATCTTTATTAAAATGATGATTCATTTTGTAGCCCTAATGTGTGTGTCTGGCTCAATAACCTTAAAATCCTCTCATGTACATACTTTACTGATACGAAACAGTTTCATTAAAGTATTCACTGTCAATGTTGTTGTATTGTTTACTATCATAGTTTATTATGCTAATCTATTATCTAGATTGAAGATGATCCAGGCAGCATTACTGTTATGGTAAAGATGATGAATGACATATATAATAATAAAGGTCTTTTCACATTGCCTTTTACTATGTGATTAACCTGCTCACTAATATTTATATTACTGATTTATATTAGTGAATGACTTATTGACTTCTGAACTATCAATTAAAATAACCTAATTTGTTTTAAGCAGGGCTTCATGACGTTTTGCATTTCCCGTCATAACTGTATTGCATATTATTATTTCAGGAATTTTCTTGTCTGTTAACAATATATATGTATATTTATGTTCCAGATACCACTCCGGAGAGGACTGTGACCCAGGGACTGTGTCTACATCAATCAAAGACAAAAAAACCTGGCAAAGCTGGTAAATATTCTTCTAAGCATTTTTAGTTATCAAACGTCAATCTTCAGTAATATATCTGACATTTTTACATACTATATTGTATAGTTAGTTTTGTTGTTAATCTATTTAAAAATAACATCTTTATTGAAATTTGATTATCGTTGTAATTATGTTCCCTTCTAGTTTGCCCGGAGTATAGTTATTTTATCTCTAGTCTGGCAAATTGGTGGGACAAATAATTTTGTATCAATGACCTGTTTAAAAACCTGCATTAAAATCAATATGTGATTTATCACTAGACTACTGTAATTATTTCACTGTAGGATACTTAAGGCTTCAGGTAAATGTTTACTGTATGATTATGGTACAAAACAACATGAAATTATATGTTTTCATCAAAGTACAGAAAATGTGTGTTGCTGGCTGGATAGCTTCCTACACCTGCATGAAGTGAGCCGGTCTGTCAACGACTTATGGGCCACTTTCCCCCTCCACTCTGCCCCTCCTATAATAGTTTTAAAAAAATGATTAGGAAGTATTTCTGTTTCTTTATCTGACTGGTAACTTCGATATGAGCTCAGTACTTTAACCATATAAAAGAAATGTCTATGATACACTGCTGTAAAAGACCCAGGCTGGTTGCCCAGGAAAAGTTATCTTGTTAAGAGCACTACAAAACAGTAACTAGAGAGTTCTACTACATTACTGTTCAAAATACAAGTAATGGGCTGATGAAGCTTAATGAAGCATTGTCATGTTGGAAAAAATATAATAATGTAAAAATGTTAAATATAGTTGCTTTAATATCAATGTATTTTTTTTCACTCTTAAAGGCTTCATCTTGAGAACAGAAATTGAAGGGGAGAGAAGAGAAAAGAGGAGTGAGCCGAATCAAGATTACTTTTGTCTGCAGCTGAATGCACTTGCTTCTGTCAAGAGGGTACCAGAGACCGGAGATATTCACAAACCAAAGATCTGAGCGACGTGCCGTGACAATCTCCATGCTCCAAAGATGACAAAGACTTATGGACCAAAAATAATTTGCTAATATATTTTATGCATGAAATATGTAATAATTAATGATTTAAACATCATTTTTAATTAGCCATTGTTACAAAAAAAACAAAAAAAAAAACACGTTGTATTTTCCAAAAATATCACAGATATCCAGGTTGAATGTACATTGTGGCAGTATGATGTTACTTCACCTCCCATTGCGCCCCCTTGGGATACTCTGGGTCCTGATCTCAAAGGCTGCCACACCAGATGGACCTGTATTGATCTATGGGCCACCTTTGTACAAAAATACAGCTACTAGGGATATTTTCTCACTGCACATAAACAGATAACTTGTAAGTTATTCACAGGACACCAAGCTGCGCGTTATCGTCCTCCCTCTGGTGGGACCTGCTCAGAAAGCAGATGGTATCTCAGTGTTCCACACTGTGATAAGGCTTTTATCAGTATGATCTAACAATCCGAGGTAGAAAAATAACTGAGTGATAGTTGAGCAGTTGCTTGATTCACTTTATGGTACAATTCTGGAGGGAAAACATAATTTAGCCTCCACAGTGATCTTCAGAATTAGAGATTAGACATGTACAGTATGTTGTCTGAGGTGCATTTCTGATTCAATGTTGATCAACGCTGTGAAAATGGAGTAATCTGAGTATCATATAAAAACAATCTTGGTCACTATATACAGTATGTTCATTAAAAAAAAAATTGTATGCACCACAGTTTTTAGGTTGACCTAAATTCAAGTAATTTCAACTCAACTGTTATTTTTTCAAATTAAGTGGACCTGTACAATCTGCAAATTTTAATCAACAAGAAAAGGGGTGGATATGTTAAAGCATTATAGAGTTGGAGATGGTAGAGAATATTTGCCTGGATCATTTAAAACTTGGAGCAGCCTGCAAACCCACCTGTCAAGCAGTCACACCACCTGCGAGACAGTAATATTGTGTACTGTACTGTTGTTGCCATCTCCATGGAACATGAATAATTTGACCACATTAAAGAAAGAGGAAACTGTATTGTGTTGTTGAAAATTCTTTCAAAACTATATTTATGGAACATTTGTCTTTCCCACTAGCCAGAATTACACTATAGAACTATAAGTCACACAAGTCTATGTTTATGCAAAAGATGAGGGTGACAGTGAGTAAAGATGCCATAGGTAAAGAGATTTTATAAGTTCATCGTCATGAACCTCGTAATTGTCTTTTTTATGAAATGATCAAAAACACATCTTTCTGTTCAATATCCTTTTTTTTTATTCACAAGACAATTAAGTGGAGGAAAGGAGGGAGGATACCATCTGTGGTTTAATGGTGTTCCTTTGGGAAAAAGAGAACAAGCCGTTTCAAGAGGAGGTAAATCAGACACCACAATCCTTGAATTCACATAGGAGTGTTTATTGCAGAGTTGTGCATGAGCACCAGAGCTGGGCAGCTACTCTCCCTTGGTACACACACCTCTATGGACATAAACGTGATTTCTAGTAGATAACGGTCCTGCTGTGACTGTGTACATATATTCTTTACATTCAAAAAGAATATCAAGCTGGGACATGTTAGTATCAAATAACACTGTATGATTACAAACTTTTAAACCAATAATATTGACTCTGACCTTCTGAAACACCAACTGTGGACTGTGTTCCAAAGTAGAAACTCACTTAAAATAATGGTTTATATTGCAATAATAATTTTAGTACATAGTCTCTATGCTTTCATTAATAGTTTTAAGGTAACATACAGTACATAATAAAATAGCTAATCAAAATATGTTGACAGTCTTACTCTTGAGATATGATTTGCTTAAAGATCGATCAAGTAGCTTTTTACTTTTTTGGTATAGTCTGTTGGCACTATTATACCAGAATTGTATATAGAATTCAAAAGGCCAATTTTAGGAATTCAATTTTATTTTAACAAAATATAGAATTTAAAAAGACAAAAAAAAAAAGATAATAATTTGTTAAAATAATTTTGAATATATCCATTTATCGAATTCATTCATAAAACAAATGTAACCTTTCAATATATATACTTTATTAAATCGAAGTATTTTAATAAATGCAATTCTTTAAAAAAGGAAACAAAATTATTTCATTTTATTTCAACCATTCAATATTCTGATGGCACTGATCTCCTTCCATATGACTAACCAATCCAAACTAACAGGATCTACAGCAGAGAGATCATGGTGGTCTATTAAGAAGAGTTTATTACACTCCCAGAAGGCGTAATTGAAGATTTAGAGAGGATGTTCAGATCTCTATACATATCACAGGCAAATTGCAACCGTGATTGTGGAGGGACCTCTGCAAATCTTGCCCCTGTAAGAATCAGGATCGTTCTCTGAGGGAGTGTATATGATATCTCCAAAGTTAGTTCAATGAATAAAAAAAAAATACAATGAAAAAAACTTTTCGGATCATTAAAATGATCACTTGATGAGGGAAAAAATGTAGGTCAGGAGGAGTTGTTGCTCGGCCATCAGTGTACTTTGTAGTTGCATGTCATTACAGAATTGACAAAACTGCAGGATTCACCCACGCATATTTCTTTTTTTCATTTCATTTTGTACCTTACAAATATTTTAATAAACACTTATGTATGAATACAATTGTGGTATTCACCATTCAAACATACAATGGAACTGCAATGATGAAGAATTTGCTGTGAAGTAAGGATGGCTTTGACGAAGGTTACGTTTACTGCACAGCAAATTTCATAGAATAAAGTAGCGTAGAGATTACTCTAAAACATAGAGAGGGTTTCTGCACTCCGGACGGAAGCCTGCAATTGGCACCACAGTAGAGGGGATAGATAATTGAAGGCCATGGCTCCATATCTAGATTTTGAGATGTGTGGTGTAAGTAATAGATCTGAGTTTCAAAGAGCGTAACATTTTATGACTGATATGTTTGGATTAGATCTGTGAGCTTCTGAGCAGCGTCCAAGGGAAGTTAATGCCTTATTTTTGAAATGATATGAAGGTGAAAGTAGGCGATCCGGGAGATTTGTTAAACGATAAAAACAAACTATGAGTGGTACTAGCAGCAGGAGCAAGGCCATTATAAAAGTCGACATACTCAGTTAAGGATTATCTAGAATGTTGTGGACCAACTAGTAAAGTATAGGATTGTAGTCCTTTCAGCGGATTACTTTCATCTGGCTTTATTGATAAAACAGTTGGGCGTCATCAGATTAACAATAATAATATATAATGTTTTTATTTGTTTTTTTTATTGCCTAGGAGAATGTTGACTGCCAAGAACAGAACCTTTTCAGACACCATTGGTAAGCTTAGTTAGTGAGATTGTTGACATCTATGTAGACATCTGTCCCATACTAGTGTGAGGTCAATAATAAAATCGGGCGCGGAAGTGCCCTGTGTTATTGGGACCCGCCCAGCCAGGAAGTAGGTCATTGTTGTCCTGATGACAGAGCTGAAGGCATTGATCGCTTGCTTCTGGCCTACAAGTTACTTGACAACTTCTCCCAGATATGCTGTGGTGTTTTCCATCCATCATGTGAGGCGAATTATACCAGTTTTGGCTGCATTTTGTAGCACGTGTGCGTGGCTGACAGGGAGCAGGTGTTCTTCGTGTGGAGCGACTCTTTATTAAGGTTTGCGAGCATATCAGCACTTCATCAGTTTTGCCCAAACTAAGTTAAGTTCTACTGTAGACTGACAGTCAGAGCTCCACTTTAGAGACTTGCTGGTAGCCTCCTCTCCTCCATGTCACCGCTGCACTTGCCCAGGTATGTGATTTTGATCAGATCTGCCTCACAAGTCGCTGATCAAAATTGTTTTATATATTGATGGTTTTCATTTATTGTTCACCGCAGGCACGTCCTGAGTCGTTTTAGCGTCGGGTGGCCACTTCACCTTACCACCATGTTAACCGCTGCTGTTTTGTCTCAGTTTGAATTTGATATTCGGTGCTCCGCTGTTCTAACCATTCCCACTTATTGGAGTTTGTCATTTTCATTGAAATTAGATGGTTCATGAGAGGAAGTTCTTTTTAATTAATTGTCTTTGTGTTCAGAGTTAGTTTTGCATGTTTATTCATCCACCTTTTGTGGACCTCCTTGTTTGTTTGTTTTTTTAAATTGTATTTGTTCTTTCTAAACGTATGAACATTTGGCGTGAATGTCCCATCGCTGAAATGACTGCTCTCTTGAACAGACCGACTTCAGCGAGGGCCCGGATTTCCCCTGAGGGTGGCTTTCTCCCTGCACGTCGCACGGTGTCGTTGGTGGCGGTGGGTAGTTCAGAGGGTGTTCAGAATCTATTGATGGTTCCTCCCACACGGTTCAGGACCAGAGGTGAGACATCCTTCCAAGCTGTTGCTTCTGAGCTTTGGAACGATCTTCCTCTCCATCTGCGCTTGATGGATCTACTGACTCTTTCAAGAAACATCTCAATACATTTTTATTCGTGCAGGCTTTTCCTTGATTCTCTGAGACTCCTGTGTTTGTCTCTGTGTTGTCATGACCTTTTGTGAAACTCCCAAGGAGGCCTTGCCTACTTAAATAATTTAAACATAACCAACATCGAAACCCCTCACTTGCCACACATAGGTAAGAAAAAATCAGATCCACTTCTATGTATTTGGCTTTCTAGTCTCTGAAGAAGAATCTGTGAGTCAACAGTGTCGAATAACAAATGTGTCTCAAGTGAACTCTCTCTCCTTGCCTGCTGTAGTTCAGACCAGTCTGACATTGAAGTGGAAGAGACCATCAACTTCCTCCTCCGTTGAGCTCTATCTTACTTGGATTCCTGGACCTCATCATTGCTTCCAAGGCCATCAGGTCAGACATCCTGAAGGACAAGCTAGAGCTGTCTAGAGTGGACTCACACCTCCTATGCTAGATCTTGAACTCTCGCTTACTGCCCAATATGTAAAGACCCGTATCAGAGACTGTACTGCAGACTTTTCTCACCTCTTACCCGACTGCCACCTAGAGGAGCTCTTGGATGACTCTGCCAATCTTTGGCGTTATCATAGGTGGGGATAACGGGTTGTACAGAAGAATCATCAAGGACTTGGTGCACTGGTGCCAACAAAACCACCTCTGAATAAACACTAGCAAGACCAAGGAACTGGTTATGGTTATTGTCGACCCCATTCGCCTTTGTGGAACTCCGATTTCCTGGAGGCTGGGGTATATTTGGAATCATGGACACTCATTAAGACCTATTATGACACTGTTGTGCTTTGAGGATTTCCACCAATTGTGGGTTGGAACCAAACATCCATGGTAAACGAGGGAACACTGTATTTACATTTTTAAGGGTTTTTTCTGCCCCCTTATCAGTTGACTTCATTAAGTTTTCCTACTCCACATAAACCTTCAGCCAGAGTAAAATATATTTCCATGTGGACAGAACCCTCACATTTTTTTTTAAGTTTCAAGAGGCAACATGTAATGTCTCTGTTTTTTATTTGACATCCTGACAATTTATTCTGACTTCTAGCCTTCTGATACTGGCATGCTACAGAAAAAATAAATAAATTACAGTTTCTGTCAGTGCTTTGATCAATCTTCCTGTTTTCAGCAAGTCATCTTCGAGAGGCAAACGTGTTCCAGCTCTTTATTGACTAGGATGTTAATCCTAGAGGGTTGGATCTACAGAGGGAAATCGAGGGAAACTAATTTTGCAGACCATCTATTAATTATTTATTTTCAAGAACATATTTAAACCTTGCTGTGATGTATGATCCTTTTCATTCATCAATCATTTTATTAATACAATTTAAGAATTATTTTCATGTTAAACGAAATATAAACTAAGTAACAAAAATTGAATCGTGATTACACCTTTTAATATGGAATATGTCCACTCACACTTTTTCCAAATGTTTTTCTTCGGAACTAATAGACTTCATATTAATTTTATAAACCAATTCAGTTGGGATAGAATTCCATTTCCCACCAGTCAACCAGATATAACATAGTGGTTAAACTCTTTGTTACATATAATTGTATTTCCTGACATCTTTTCATATTGAGCTTTTCTTCTGTATATGCAGAAATTAATCGAACCACAGCAGGAAGTCAGGCATCTCATCCATTTCAGACACTTCATCATCTACTCTCCATTTCAGTCACTTGAGTTAGGTGAACCAATATGAATCTTCAATTTGAAAGCTATTCTCATTTCAACCTTGCTAGGATTTAGCTCATTTATCTCATTGCCTTGTCTGAGCTTCAACGCTCTTCATGTTATGTGCTGATATATGCATCTATGACCAGATAATTGTCCCATTTCAAGCCTCCACAGTTTGCAGTTGTTATGAATGAAAAATATATTTTCTGCCAGTTCACCAATAGCTGATAGTAACTCTGGATCAGTTTGATATGTGGTTGCCTAAGTTGTAGCGCCCATGAATTGAAGAAATATTTTCCTTGGAAAATATCCTGCCTCGTGTAAGACAGTAGCTGGAATAATATAAATCATCACTGAAACAGGAAGATCTGTTTCAAATAATGCCATTGATGAAATGGAATGAATACATTGTAGCCATCCACCCTTTTTATTACCATTTAAAAACACACAATGACTCTGCACCTCATTTAATTTGCGTTTCAATTAATTCAATAATAATGCCGTATGGAAACCCAAACGAACCTGCCGTATGGAAATAAAGCATTTTTAAAGCTGTACTAATACCAAGCCTGTGTCAATTCTTCTCTTCTGGGCGAGTTGACATATGTATTTAAGATTCAAATTCAACTACTGGCTACAAAAGACAGGCATTATTTTTTCATTACATAACATCTTGTTAGAAATCCATAAATATGAAAAAACACCAACATTAACATCTTTAGTGACATTTATGACAAAATAAATTACACATTTTGAAACCATGTTCAATGTGCTTTCACATCATGTCATAGGTTTAATATAAAAAAAATTTTAAAGTAGTGTAGTGTGAGGTTATAATCCAAACCACTTATAAAATAAAACTCTTAAACTCTTCTCTTAAGAGGCTTCCAAGAAGGTGCAATCAGTTACAGTAGTTAGAAAGAAACATTTTTTTGTGGAATGCTTGAGAAACAATGCGAAAGATGAACCCTTAACCCAGAAAGTTGTATCTGGTTCTTAATGCGTTTTTTAACCCAGCTGGAAATACCAGTTGTATCTCATGTGTACTTAGCCTGATCGCAGAGCTTTGCTAATGGTTTATCCTCTGGGTCTATGAGTAGCATCCACACTCAAATCAATATGTTGCAAAAATCCCTTTGTTGTGTTGAGAAGGTAGGCCTTAATTAAAGTGGTGGTGACGTCTAGGATGCATGAAGCTCTGCTCCACTGGAACACCCTCAAGAAGAGTGTTCACAGAGGCTGTCCCCTTGGTGTAAGTTTTAGTGGGACAGTGCCTCTTCACGTACAACGCTTACATTGCAAACAAATAGTATTGTCTATGCTTATTTTGCCACAACATTAATCCACAAAATGTAGGAAGAGAGTGCCCTTAACCAATGGGGCCATTCCCCATTACTGATAAGATCAATGCACTCCCGACATAGCAGGTGAGATACCGGACTCCTTTAACTATAAAAGGAGAATACTTCTCTGATATCTTTTCTGTCTATTTTCAGTGTGCATAGTTGCAGCTTTGGTGGGCTCTAGAGAACTACTGTTTTTCTCAAGCTGTGTGTGAAAGGTTTTGCCATTTGCACACCCTGTGCTTTATCTGCCATGGCCCCAGTTAAAACATAAGATTAGAGACAGAGGTCGCCAGGTTTCCATGACTCTCGAACAATCAACAGAAAATTGCTGTATGAAGTTCACAACACCATTCTCTTCTCAGAGCAGAAGAAGAAAGGAAATAAGGAGGAGCTGCAGAGTCTTATCTAGTGGATATGCTCCCCTGACTCTCCAGTCTGAAGACGGTGGATCACAAACCAGAGTGTGCCGTTATTGACTCCAGGCGTGCATTTCAAAGTCAAGAATTGAAATATTTTTCAGTATATATGGTGTCCTGCTATCAGATCAGCTGCTTGTCTTAACCTTGTGATTCATTGCAATAATAAAATTACCAAAAAAAACATCTGTTGTCAACTGAGTCTTAATCAGTCATGAGTCAAGATATGATCGGTTGTTGGTCGAATGAGCTCTGGATCCTGTGAAATTCATGGTTGAGCCCACTGTTGGATCAGGATGCAAGGTCTTTGCAAAGTTTCTTGACTTGTGGTTTGGTCAAAAAATATTTTAGACGAAGAGTTAGGACAGAAGAAATAGGATTTGAATCATCTAATTTAACAGGAGCCACTTCGTCGTTAAGAAAACCATGTGCATGTGCTGAACAGGTTCCACTACAGGATGTTAATGTGAACCAATGTACTTCTCTTCCCTCTGAACACCTGGATCTCAACTGTTATAATCCACCTCTATATTATCCAGTCTTCCTAATTTTTCCCATCATTAACTCTGAGTAAGACTCTGGGCATTCATCACTATAAATTATGACCAGTATTAAGTTGAAAAACTTTCCTATAAAGTAAGTGCACTTAATAAAGTAGTAAAGTCGGTCATTTATGTCACAGCTTAGCTACATCATGTACAATGATCATTCTTATGTCATAAAAGTAAATTAATGAATTGTAATTTCAATATATTTAATTTTAAAGTTTCTGAAATTAATAAACTAAGGCAGTAATCAATAATTTATTTTATTTTTAATTTAAAACACATGTTTTTTATAAAAAATAAATCAAAATGAATAAAATAAGAACAAGAACATAAAGGGAAAGAACAAGATGACACAATCAAAATCTTCAGAATGTATAAAGTAATAACTTACAAACAGAGCATCATCGTCACTTTTGACATCAGTTGCCTAAACTTCTATCAATTCTTTATGAGATTGACTTGTGATTTAAATAATCATAATACAATAATAAAAACAGCCTTTTTTTCTTTTGTGACTAGGTTTGCGTGTACATGTGTGTGTGTGCCTGTGTCATGAGACAGATGATGGACACATTTTAGCGTTAACTAATCTTGAGCTTGTCACTTTTCCCACACCATGAAGATTGACAACTCAATTAAACCGAAAGAGAGACTCATATGCCTTGAGTACATTAAGTAATGAAGTAAGAAGGAAGAGGTTTTAATAAAATCATGGCATAACCAACCAACTGTGTGGTCTCTGTGTTTTATTGCACAAGAAACGCATAAAAGTTTGTGTTTACCATTAAAACACACTTTTTTATTGATCAAAAAAGTTGAAAAAGAATAGAAAACATAAGCAAGACTTACGATTAGAAATAATAGATTTTTAAAGATAGATTCTAGCATCGTTTTACTTGGTCTGTGTCTTCCAAATGTTCTTCTGTGTGATCCAAGGACCTCTTTGATTCATCGGACCAAATCCCTTTTTTCCAATCTTCTCTCCAATGTCTATGTTCTTTTGCCCAAATTAATCTTTTCCTTTTATTGGCCAGTCACAGATATGTTTTTTTCTTTGCCACTGTGCCTAGAAGGCCAGCATCCCGGAGTGCGCCTCTTCACTGTTGATGTTGACACTGGCGTTTTGCAGGTACCATTTAATGAAGCTGCCGATAGAGGACCTGTGAGGCAACTATTTCTCAAACTAGAGACTCAAATGAATTTGTCTTCAAGCTCAGTTGTGCACCTGGGCCTCCCTGGTTACAGCCTGTTAATGCTGCTCTCTGAAGCGAGTAGTACACACCATTGTAGGAAATCTTCAGTTTCTTGGATATTTGTTGCATGAATTGGCCTTTATTTCTAAGAACATTAATAGACTGACCAGTTTCACATGAAAGTTCTCATTTTCTGGCCATTTTGAGAGAACAATTAAACACAAAACTGTGATGCCCCAAATACTCAGCTAGCTCAGAAGAGGGGGGATTTTATATCTTTTTTTAACCAGTGTTAAACTGTTTTCAGCTGAGCTAAGATAATTGTACAAGGGTTTTTCTAATCATTCTTCAGCCTTCCAATGCAATTAAAAAACACATTGTACCATTAGAACACCGGATTGATGGTCGCTGGAAATGGGCCTCTATGCACCTATGTTGATATTTCATTAAAAAACACCAGCTGGAATAGTCATTTACCATATTAACTATGTATAGAGTTTATTTCTGATTAATTTAATGTTATCTTCATTAAAAAAAAGATTTCTTAAAAGTCTTCTTAAACCAAACGACATTCCAATGTAACTGTTGTTTTCAACATTCAAATTTTACAGATGTTTTCTGTAGATCCTATCAGTGTGCATCAATGAGCCGATGTCTCACTCACTTTTGGCGTACAGATTATAGGGACATTACCTTTACTTTAAAGTATCGCAAAGCTTGGGTAAATGGATTGGCACTGTCATACAAAACCCACCTATTGTAAACCTGGTTCTTCTAATAGTATGGTAAGAAGATTTTACAGTTTCAAGCCCTTCTAGGCTGAGCCTCAAGGAGAAGAGGAGCAATGGGTACTCCCACCCTTTAAAGGGGAGGTTGGCTGCACACAGCTGGGAGGTGAGTTCATGGAGCTATCTCAGCTGCTTCATCATATGTGTGGGTTTGGGTTTGCATGCATTTGGCAGTGAGAGGTGAGACAAATGAGTTTGACACAAGTAAGGAGTAACAGTTGTAAAATTTGCAAAAAATCATTATGTCTGCACGTCACTTCACTACTGTCTGGTATATGAAAAGAAAATTGGAAGGTCTGACCCATGTCTCACAGGGCTGTCAGTGCCCAGTGAGACAATGTTTCAAATGAAAGCTTATCAATCTTGAGATTGACACTGTTTTTAAATGAGTGGAAGCAAAAAAAGTGCTGCCTTTTTAGGTGGATCACTGCACCTCTCTTACTAGGCTGCCTCAGTACCACGAACGCTACTTATCACTCTCATTGACTTATTTGTAAATGTATTTGCTACAGATAAACTTAGAGCCACAGTCACACCACAACCCCATCCAGCGGAAATATAATTATGCTATTATGTGTACATTGCATGGCAATATGCGTGGAACGGAACAGTGGAAAAATGATGGGGTAATAATAGATACAATATGGGTCACCAAAATGACACTGAAGTGTTTCAGATGTTATTTGTTGCAGCATTTAAGATTATATTATTTATTTAGGATTTGTTGGATTTATTAGACTAGTCCCATTAAAAAACAAACAACATATTACCATCGCTTTAAGTGAAATATGAGTCATAACTAGTTGAGTATGGAGGAAGAAAATGACTTATGTATAAATAAATGTATACATGTATAAAAACATAACAAAATATATAAATGTATAAATAAATGTGTTGATAAATATAGACGATTCAGAGCTACTCATTTTCATTTTTCATTTTTTTTTTTTTTTTATCTTAACGTGATGCGGATATTTATTTACTTTGAAATTACCAACAATTAAAGACATTGTTATGAGTAATAGTCATAACAATGCAGAGAGAGAGAGAGCATGAAAGGTTTATCAACTTTATTGATAATGCTGATCAGGCTGCTGTGCCACAAACAACGGCAAAAAAACAGTGAACACACACTCCCTCCCCTTCTTCAAGAACCGAGACTCGCAATGCCTTCACGGACCTCCGTAAACTCCGAACTTAACACTTCAAACCAACGTTACAATTCTTAATATTTCACATAGTTGACACCTGAGTATTTATACAAGTTGTTAGACTTGTTGTTTGCAGCTGTGCAGGAAAATAATTACTCAGGTTCTCTGATCACTTCAACAACGCAGTTAACTGGACACAAAACTTACTTACAAACATAAAGGCAGCACAACTTAATACATTACACTCTGGACTGTGATCTTATCTAATTCACATCTATATCAGATCATAAATTATTAACAATAGCATGGACAAGGTCCATCTTCCCAGGACAATCCAAAGTTAGCCGTGAAGCTTGGATAAACGTGTGATTAACGTGTGATGGTCTCAAGGCAGTGGTAGTTGATCCAAGGCTGTAACCATCAATTAGACTGATGTTGGACCCGTGCGCTTAATTTGCATTGAAATGTCAAAATGTATAAATACCTAAATAAATAGAAGACAAATGTATACATGTATTAATAAATGTAAAAATGTATAAAGGACAAAATGTGTATTTATATGTAAAATAGCTTGATTTTTTGACAAAAATGTAATCAAAAGTCATTTATATATTTTGACATTTGGACATATTGATATTTATCCAAACATTTATTTATACATTCATACAGTTTTACGTATTTATACATTTATTTATATAAACAGCTTAGCCTTCCACCAATCACACAATTTTTGAAAATATATCTAAAAATATACAAATGTGTATGAAACAGTGACTACAGCCCTGATAAAACTACCTAGCAAATCGAACAAATATAGAAAATAAATAAATTCAATGACATTGTGCTATATAGCCAATACGCTCCTTAATTGGAGGAACCACTTGCAGCTGAACACCTCAAAAACCAAGGAGCTGGTCTTGGACAAAGCCACGTCCAGTGTCCATCAGAGGTGACAAGGTGGAGATAGTGGACAACTATAAGTACCTCGGTGTGTGGATGGACAGTAAACTGGACTGGTCCTGCAACACAGACCATGTATATAAGAAGGTTCAGAGTAGACTGTACTTTCTGAGGAGGCTTCGATCATGTAACATCTGCAAGAAGCTCCTCTGCATGTTCTACCAGTCTGTGGTGGCCAGTGTCCTGTTCTATGCTGTGGTGTGTTGGGGTGGAAATGTGTCCAAGAGGAGTGTCAACAGGTTGGACAGGTTGATCAGGAGGGCTGGTTCTGTGGTTGGCATGAAGCTGGACTCACTGGTGACAGTTGCTGAGAGGAGATCACTGAACAAACTACTGTCCATCATGGATGATGACAGTCATCCTCTGAACACTGTCATCAGTGAGCAGAGAAGCAGAATGAGTGCACGAATGCTCCTACCCAGGTGCAAAACAAATAGACTCAGGGACTCATTCATCCCTCGGGCTATTAAATTGTACAATTCTAAGTTTGGGGGCAGGAGTGGAGTGAGAGTATCTGGATGTTTTGTTCCATGTTAGTCTTTGTATCCTTTGTCTTTGTTGTTTTTCTTTCCTTGACCTATGTTCTTTGTCTTTGTCTTTAGACTTAGATTGTGTCATCTTGTTCTTCCTCTTTATGTTCTTCTTCTTATTTTTATTTATTTATTTTTTTATATGTATTATTTTTTATTGTTTATGAAAAATTGCTGGCTATTGGTAAAAAACAATTTCCCAAAGGAGACCTCCTGACGGATCAATAAAGTTTTACCTTACCTTACCTTAATTTAGACAATATAATTCATTCAGAAGTGCTCAACAAATGCATATGTGCAAATTAAAAAGGAGGCAAAGCACTGTTCTCTTTAGTGTTTTGGACATAACCAAGCACAGTGAGCAGTGTAAGGCCAGATGGCAAAAAAATAATATCATTTTTCAGGCCATTACCTCAGCTAATTGAAGCACCACAATCTCACACACGATATTGCCAACCTACCTCCATCACATAAACACCTGCTCTCAAACACATAACACATACTTATATTTATACTTGACACATCGACACAAAGCCACTGTGTAATATAAACTTCATAAATCTGACTCACATGGTTGGATCTTTGAATCGACGGTGGGCGGTTAACTTTCCACTAACTGAGTGCAAATGACAACTTCACAGCCGGTGAGAGCTGCCAAATTTTCATATCATGTATTAATTGAGGACCACACCAGCTGCCTGCTTTATGGATGGCAGTGTCAGTTGGTCTGTTGGGTGGTTCATCTCTTTGATCCAGACCGAACTATCTCAATAAATTATAGGTTAGATGGATGAATTTAGGAAAAGCTATTTGTGGTTCCCAGGACAAATCAGACTGATTTATCTTCACCGGCGAGTTGATGGAGTGTTCAAAGAAAAATCTTTTGTGGGCTAATAATGGATGAAAAATGTTGGTGATCAATACGCCTTTTCGACTAATATATATATATGAATTAGAACATGTCATTTCTAGATTTTGTATTTTATTAAAAAATGACAGGATTAAAGAATTAAAATCATAGATCATCAAGCACAATTACTGAGCAGTTAGTAGATAGAAATCAATAAGAAGTATAACCTCTTATCTTGTTTAACTATTTTTAACGAAAATTATATGGAAATAATTTAGTTTGTTAACAAGACTGAAAATAAAATAAACACAAAACAAATGAACCTTTTAAACTTGAAGAACAGACCACGGAGTACCGTAATCTCTGGGCTATAAAGTAATATATGAAGTTTTACAACTTCGAAGAAAAGAAAAGAAGAAGAAAAAATGCATTGTTATCTGAATACACTTAACATTTAATTAAGACTTAAAAAAAAAAAAAAAAAAATTAAAACAGATATCACATAATCAACAAAGAGTTTAAACTGCATAGGTGATGAACATGTTATTAAAATATGCATACAGTTGAAAGTATTAGCCACGCTATCATTAACCATATCCACATGGTCACCAACAAGAACCTTTGATGGATGGATGGATGGATGGATGGATGGATGGATGGATGGATGGATGGATGGATGGTTGGATGGATGGATGGATGGATGGATGGATGGATGGATGGATGGATGGATGGATGGATTTTTTTAATCACTCTGGAGATCTCATTTTGGGAAATTGTTTTTCCAGCTCTCAGCATAAAAAAACAAACAAAAATGAAGTATAAAGAACATAGATCAAAGAAAAACAAAGAAAATGATAGAAAGGTTAACATTGAACACATCATATTTCACTGCCCCTAAACTCAGAATTATACATTCTAATATCACGAGGAATGAATGCGTCCCTGAGTCTATTATTGTTGCATCTGGGGAGGAGCATTCGTGCACTCCGTCTGCTTCACTGCTCACTGATGACAGTGTTCAGAGGATGACTGTCATCATCCATGATTGACAGTAGCTTCTCCAGAGATCTCCTCTCAGCAACTGTCACCAGTGATTCCAGCTTCATGCCAACCACAGAGTCAGCCCTCCTGATCAACTTAGTAGAGGCTGATAGACAGGAGTTGAGGATGGTAGCGACCCCACCTCATGTGCCACCAAGCATCAGACAGTGGTGAAGCACCAACAGCCAAGCGCTATCAAACAAGAAGAAGACAGTGTTTCTTTGACTTTGCCCTGTAACAGACAAGGCAACTGGCGCATCAATCACATCCTGTAGAATAAAGCATGCAGGATCTGTGAAAGTATTTTGAAAAATGTGGAAAAAATGGCTGCTGAACAACGTTAGCATTCCATAACCAGTCAAGGCAATTTAGAATTTTAAACTTCAGGACAAACACCAACATTATATTATATAATATATCATATGTTTGACGCAATTATATACATCTAGTGATGAACTAAAGCACATACCAATTGTGCCATTAATGTTATCAACAGTAGCACGTATCGCAATGTGTTTAGTCTCTCTAGCAAACCACTTGAGACATTTCCAATGCTGCCAAAAGGAATTCTAGGCACTCATGTAACACATCCGCCTTAGCACATTAGAGTAATTTCACGGTTCCACTGTGACAAATTGTGACTATTTCACTATGCGCCCACACACAAACAGAAATAAAAAAACATGCTATCTGGTTTCATTTGAAACTGGCACAAGCTTAAATGACACATACTTTAAAAATCTAACACTAAGAACCTTAAATTGGATTGACAACATGTGCGCTGAACATAAGTAGTGTTTAGAAGACAACGCTTTTGACGTTTAGCCCTGTGACCAATCGGATTTGGTGAATGTGAAGGTCAAATGGAATAGCAAGGATTGAACACTGCCTTATAGCTTCATTCTCCACCGTTAAAAATCCTTTATGTCTACAATGTATTCTACCCTTTTTGACCTTGGTCTGTTTGGCTGACTCTTTAATAATGTAATATGTTCAACATCATAAATAATGTAGGTAAATGACTTTGGATTCAAATGTAGTCTCACATATGAAGGGATAGCAGTGGAAAGAAGAAAATATGCAAATGTAATAGATTCATAGAATTAGCATTTCACGTTTCCTTTGTTGTTCTCCAAGACAATTCATTCCGTAAAAAAATAGCATTTTTTACCTTCATATCAGTAACAAACAAGAGTTTTAAACTGTCAGAATCTAATTTGCTCAGAAAACAGGTGGATGAAGAAATGAAATGCAATGAACCAAAGACATGACTAATCAGTTTCAGTTTTGCTGGTTTAAAAAACTTGACTTGAAACTTGACTTGAAACAACTGACTCCTGCACTCACTGAGCTTGGGGCATTCATCCTGATGGCACCGCACTCCCTTGATGTCCTGCAATCCTTCTGTTTCCACCAGCAACAGGTCCATCACGGCAAAGAGGCCTTGAAGAAACAATGTATTTTTAATACCGTGCAGAGAGCAGGTCGGTGCTGAGAGGAGGGCTAACTACAATTAAACTTTAATCCAAGGATCTGTTTGTGGTTTCTGGTTTGGTGTGAAAGTGGCAGAGAAAAGGAAGAGTAATCATTGTGGATTTGAAATTATAGCTAGTTTCACTGTAGGGTTTGCCTTTCTGGGAAGTGTTGAGAAAAGCAGTGGTTGAGATTTACCACCTGCATTAAGTTCAAATCTAGTTTGAGCTTTTCATAATATTGCAGTCTTCCCAAGACTGTCTGGTGCCGCACACCTGTGTTTCCTTAATCTTCTTAGAGACTGTGTGAACAATTGAAAGAGACTAAAGGTCCATGTTTGTTCTTTTTGTTCTCCGCAGTTGTGACCAGTATTGAGAGCCGATTGAGAAAAATTTCACTTTGGACTTGATTATTACTTTATAATTATTATTATTGCCGATATTTTTCTTTGCCTGCTCTGTCTGACTGATCATCTGTAATATATTCCAATCAATTCCTAGTGGCGAGAATGACAATGAAAACATTCTTTAATCCCCAGATTTTGTGGGGAGTTTGCAGGTGATGGCAGCAACAACAAGCTGGTGTCAAGATGTACCACAAGAAATCACATCGTACATTGTATAATGACTGTTGCGGTGTGGTAGTGGTCAATGCAGTTGAACATGTTACTTTATTTTATTTTTATCCTAAAAGTTAGAGCATGTCTGGAGATGTTTCAATTGTAGTGTACTATGAGGAAGACATAAGGAAGAATATTAATGTGTCTGCCAAGCTAAAAAGGCTTTGTTAAGAACCTTTAGATGCAATCTGAAACATACATACTCTGCTACGTCATTTATCTGTCATCTGTATGTACTTCATCTATCATTATTATTTTGTAATTTTAAACAAAGATAATCGCTATCGCAATTGTAAAGTTACTATTTCACTATATATTTTGGTAAACACACTGCTTTAATATTTTACGGCACAACAAAGACTCATAAAGAAGGCTTTACTGGGATTCTTTCATTAGGAAATAGTGTAGATTACTTTAAATGCATTCCTGTCTGTCACACAATGGTTTGTTATAACCAAACCAATACATAATAACTCCGATCAGTCATTCCACCCATATCAGGGGTGATGCCTCCTAATTGGACCTGATGGTAGATAACTGAGTGAACCTGACACACGGCTGTAATATCCATGTTGTTCCCTTAATGGAAATATTGAACAGGCAAGAAACAAAGTGCATTACTTGTTCTTGACTCTTGTTTAGTTATCTCTCTCGCTCTCTCTCTCTCTAGTGATGTTTCCTGAACACGCTTCAGGACCAGAGGAGAGAAATCCTTCCAGGCTGTTGCTCCTAAACCTTGAAACGATCTTCCTCTCCCTCTGCGTTTAATGGAATCTACTGACTTGTGGTTCTGTGAAACTGAAAAATAGATATAATACAGTATATAATGTCACACTATTACATACACCGTAAAAGGGCATTAGGGTTAAACCATTAACAAGTAATAAACATGTTCTGTCCCATTCAGTCGTTGCATCTTGCTACCTTGTACTTTCGCACATTGTATATGCCTGTGTGACCTGGCATGTTAAATGGGAATGCCCTTAACTCCATCCATTATAGATGGTGCTGGTGAATTATGGATGACTTTGGCTTCCCTAGAATAGTGTGTTGACCTGTAATGACTCATGGAATGTGACAGGTCAAAAGACTGAAAGACAACACAGGTGTGAGGCTAAATTAGTTTGACCCAAAGAGATAGTGAGTGAACACACACCCTCCTTAAATATACTCCTACGATTACATATGGCTTAATGCGTTGTGTACGAATGCAGAGAATACTATGAGGGTTATGAAGTGTAATAGCATTGAAATAGAAGATGACCGCAATGATGGGGGTCTACTGTACTATTAAAAAAAAAAAAACTTCAATTCTGTTTATAGTGTTGATGCATAGACGACATTGGGAAATAAAGATTTGCTGCTGATGAACACCACACTTGACAATAAGAGGAATACAGCGATAATGAAGTCTATGAGCCAAACAACAGAGAAAGTAACTTGAATCAAAGAGTCAATTCGTTGGGTTTTCCAAATGTCAAGTTATTTTTGAAATTCAGTTCCACATATTGATTCCAGTCCTCAAAGTGATGAATGAGAATACCAAAATACCAAAGTAAACAAAAAAACAAGAAGAAACTGCCAAAATAAAAAACTAATAAAACCAATAAGCCAAAAGAACCTTCACAAATAAAATAAATACATGAACAGAAAAAATGTATAGAAAGAAAGAAAATTACAGCATTATAATAAAAAAATAAAAACAACAACCTTTACATTTAAATAAATTGAAAAAAATTAAGTAAACGTTTATCAAGACAGATAAACAAGATTAAAAGAATAATGCACGTGAAGAATATAGTTATTTTCTGTAACCAAAGAGATATTACAGAAAAGTCTGAAAATGTCAGGCTTTAGTGAATAAATATAAAGACAAGATGGAATAAAAAAGAAGTAGAGTCAGCACGACAGCCTGACCACCTGACAATCAAGGGAGATAAACCCTGACCCATCTGGTAATAACCATGGAACAATGGATAAAATTCAAGCTACTCAGGCGCCATCATTTTAGTCATCATGCTTTATTCAAAGTAACTTTGGGTGACCAAATTGACAATTAAGAGAATAATTAAAGTTGACCATCTGTCTGGTAAGAGAGAATACAGTCAAAAAGTGCAGATATAAGACCAGCTCTGCTTCTGAACAATCCCCAACAGGACATTGAATGCGCAAGCTGTCTTTATACATGTGCTGTAAATTGGATTAAAAGTAACAAATAATAATACTACCATTTCTAAATAGAATAACTGCAAGAATTGATAAAACCTCATAGAAATAACATATATCCAATATTTATTTTCTCTATGTGCTCCTTTCTAATCATAGTGCTTAAAGAAAACAATAAAATATGACAGCATGTCACATTGCAAGCAAATGTTGTGTCATTATAAGGTGTTAGGTACAGTACATTTGAGTTGTTTAGAAAAGTAGAACACATGTGTAAATGAGCATCATCAACAGAGCCAGCTCGCCTGACCAGCTTGTCCAGCCTGTTACACTTTTTCTTTGACACATTTCCATCCCAGCGGAACACAACATACAATTACTCTTAAAATGCAGATGAGTTTCCTGGAAATGTTAAATTAGCACACTGACTCCTTGTACAGATAGTATTTATTAAATAAGCAGTCCAGTTCTATTATCCATTCATACTCTGAGACACTTTAATTTTTACATTTGACTACATAGTTACATTGATAAATTTACATTAAGGTTAAGTGCCACAGAGAAAATGATTATAGTGAAAATCCTACTACAACTTGACTTTGGTGACTGTGCTAAAACATTGCTGTGGTGAAGCCTCCAAGTAAGAAGGTACTGCCATACAATGGATAGACAAAAATAATGATTTGCTTTTGTTTTTCTTTTCTTTTCTTTCAGCATTGATTTACAACTGGAATTAATTTAAACCAAATCAATACTGGTCCTTTTCAAAGACCAGAGGTTTACAGTTGTTTTCTGTACGGGAAAAGAAGACTTTATGTGTATTATTTGTCTGTCTCCGCGGTCTCAAGTGATCCATGATGAAATGTCATCAGAAACAGCATGGAAATGTGTTTCACATATACATATATTTTTAATGCTTTATGAAAATCAGCTCTTTGAAATGTATACCACTGGTGTGACAAAACAGAAAATAGTGCCATACTTCTATCCACAGATGATGAGACAGTTGATAGTATATGGTAATGCACTTCCAACGCCTACTGATGTATGCAAAATAGACCATTTAATGGCTTGACTGTATGTTTTTGGTTCATAGATTCATCTTTGCTTCAGTGAATGCTCTAATATGCCAGCATGCTATCATCTTCATTTCATTTAGATTGCAGAAATGGACATAATTATGGCTCTGTGAAAATGTTTTGACACAGAAATCTACTCTATTACTTTAGGAATCAACCAAATGTTGGCAGTGCACTTGACTGGCACTGTGGGATGGTTTCAGGCCATTTCTCAGAAGAGTAAATGAATCATTTGCATAAAAGCCACATCACTGTGGATGTAAGTAATGGCTCGGTTCCCTCCATTTAGAACGGGAAAGTTCACTAGATATCATTTCAAGAAGGTACTTGCTGCAAATTGTTGACTTTCCTACCAGCAAGAATACCTTAACCCTCAGTACTTTCTTCACAGGATCGTTTTTTATCATTTTTTCACAGACAGAACAACATCAAACACATGTAATGTTGGCTGAGGATTATCGAGAGGTTAAGACATAGCCCTGAGGTTTTTCTACATTGAATGTGCATCTTGTTCATTTAGCAAGATTGTAATCTTAATTAGAATTATATCAGATGACTTTACTGCAAGGGAATCACGCACACACTCCCTTGCATTTATTTCTGTCGGCTCTTTTTCATTATTTGATTATTATTATTATTCCAGGGCGTTGCAACCTATCACAGTGTTTCAGGCGAGAGATTGTTTTTTAAATAATTATTATTTATTATTTTTGTCACTATTGTAATTTTCATTCATATTTTTTTAGTCTTTTTTCAGACACACACAGTAATGACTAACTATTATCAGGTATATACAAAGCAAACCTGAAAAGTTTGAAACACATTGCAAGTGAGTGATGGGAGAAGAGAAGTTGTACTTCATCACTAACTTGCTCAACACAACTACAACGACTGGCAACATAAGTGAGTATATGCACAATCTAAAATAAAATTGTAGTATATAACTACTTTAATATTCATTACCTCAAGAGGTCAGGAAATCTTTTATTTCAATTATTTCATCAGATGTATCCCAATAATGCTAAAATGCCAGCATGACCAATTTCACCTATCATGACAGCAATAGTTCTGAAAGTGTATACAGTTGTCAATGCTGAACTTGCGCTGAAAAAAGGGATTTTCTAAACTCTCAGCATGCGGTGGGATGAAAACAGACAGAGCTTTTCCTCAAGCAATTTTCTTCAAGCAAGTGTTTCAAAAAACGTTACTTTGAAAGTGAGAAAATCGTTATTTTAGGTCCTGCCCAAACAATCTCATATCTCTTTCTGTGTGGAGGTGTGTGGAAGGAACTGAGAGCAGCTTGGGAAATAGTGGTTTTTTCTAGCTGTATCTGATTCATTGTTCAGTAATTTGTTGGTTAATGTAATAGTGTCACTGTTGGTAATGGTTATAGAAGTTTACAATTGCGGTAGGTGAGTTACCAGAGTAACCATGAAGAACAGCGTGAATATGGGCTCCTGGTTAGCATTGGAGGAGTTAGCACCAGCAGTAGGTAAGAAAGTTGGTCACAGCAAGGTCAGCAGCCAAGTTGAACGGTGATAGGTGTTGTCGATTGCAAGACTTGACATGACAAGTCGGCTGGTGGAGGAGGGGATCATGATGGACTGGGTCCTGGAGGAGGCAATGCCGCTGGTTCAGCCTTCAAACTAAATTCTGCTGTCAAATGTCCCTTCCATCATCAGCGACAAGTTCTTGTCGCTTTCTTCTTCAGTGGGCTTTCAAGACATAGGTTGGTAGTTTCGCCATAAAGAAAATCACATCTCGATGGAAACCTCCACTTTTAAAAAATTTAATTTGTATAGACGACAGGAAGAGTGGGTGAAGGAGGAGTAAGAGACACTTAAAGCAACACATAAGTTTCCTTTTATTGTCCTGATTCAAATGTATCCAGCTTATAGACATAACCTGCAATTTTGATCAAGCGGAAGATAAATGCAAACTTAAAAGAACGAAGAAGGTGATCGTGTTCTCAAGGTTATAAGCGCCCTCTGCAAAGAGTCAGGTTTACTGCTGCAGTATTATTATCATTGGGTAGTTTGTTAGGTATCGCACGATTTATTGAGCGGCACAGCGGGTTGCTGCCTTTGTATTTGTATTTGTATTTGAACAGGACGTACAGAAATTCTCCAATACACATTTTAATATTTATTTCATTTTAAACAAATCCTTTCAAGATTAATGTGAGAACCTCACTTTCACTTTTATGCCAATATAACCTTAAAAGCACACCATGTGGTATTTCAATTCATATTTTCATTTCTAACAATTTGATCATTCATTCAAATCCACATGCTCTCTTCCTCAGGCCCTTGTTCGGTAACTGTAGCTGTTGGCCAGAAGAAGATGTCATCGGGTGGCATCTAACCATCATTGTGTGTTTTGACCCTGAACTACAACACCCTCCAGTTAGTCACTACCCATCCCCTCCTCGCCCCTATCTTAACTCCCCCCTCTTACTCCAGAGCCTCCTTTCTGAGGCCTCGCCACATCCCTCTTCCACCGGGACTGTCAGTTCAATCAGGATGATCTTTTTGGCCTCTTAGACCATATTACTTCATCTGGCCTCAAGGAGGTTGGGCGACCTGGATAAACTGCAGCTTCCTCCCAAAGTCCACCCTCATTTCCCACGGTGGTGTGGTCTGCAGGAGGCACTTCTTGGATTTCTTGTGTGCTGGTGGTTTCTCCCTATATCCAAGATGTCTGCCAGTGCTGTGAGAACATTGTCGTGGCACCAATGGTATCTCCCCTGGCTCAGAGCCGTCTTTCACCCAGCTTATATGTGTGCCATTATCTTTCGCTTTGGAAAGTCCCACTTGGTCTACACTCCTTGCGCTCCAAGCTCAACAGCCCCAGACCTTCTCCTGTCCTCTTCCAGCTGACGGACTCAGTTTGGATCATGTCCTTTTTCTTCCTTGGATCTGCCTTTTTCCATTGCTGGAAATAAGTTCAATTCAATTCAATTCATTTCAATTCATTTCAATTCAATTTAATTCAATTTTATTTAAAGTGTCTTATCATAACAAAGTTATCTCAAGACACTACACAGTTGAAATAAGACTGTAGTTGATTAAGGAAAAATAGATCCCAGCAATTCAACAAGTTGATCCAAGACCTTTACCCCCAACGCTGGGTTTCCAATTATGTCTTTCAGCTTTCGCAGCTGGATCCTCCCTCTTCTGCCCCCTACCCTCAGGCAGGCATTACAGAGCCCTGCGGACAAGAACCACCCACCACAAGAACATTTTCTTACCGTCCACCATCTCACCCTATAGAAGTTAATCCCCACCATGCCATTTTAAATAAATGTATTGCGTTGTTGACATTTTTGCACTGTGTTTATTAGTTTTATTCTAATTTCTCTTGTTTATTTTGTACATATTGTTTATACCATCTATTTTTTGTGACAAATTCCGCAATCGTCCAAAACCACGAAAAACTCCACATATGTACTGGTGAATAAAACTGCTCTTGAATCTTGAATCTCTTGAATCTTGAGATCTTTCTGACCTTCTCAGCCTGCACAGTTGCCCTCGGAGGTCGGTGGTCAGGTCTTTTATGCCTAACTGCTTGCCGGGGCTGACTTGCTTATATTGCCTGTTGAGAGCCTTGATTTCTTTCCTCAGCTGCGCAATCTCTCTTTCTCTCCTGCTAGGCTTCCTTGTGCGCATTCCAGTTTAGCTCCTTTTCTCCTCAGAGCCAAACCGTTCTCTAGCGATTGGGACAACGATCTTTTTCAGGCTGTCCATCTTCCTCTCTACTGTTCCTGATAGTGTGGATTCAAGACATCCATTAGGGTCCTGGTCTAGTTCCATGCCGTTGTAGGTACAATTTCGGTCCCCCCACTTCCTTCGTAATGACGTCACACACTGCATAAGCGATCTTCTCTTTTTAATATTTTTTTTTTAAAGAAACGTTAACATGATACTTTTAACCACATATAAAACATTTATATTGACAAAAAGACGATCTTCGTCAACCTAATCACTTTCTGTTCCTTCATTTCCTGGTCTGACGATACATGTGACTTTGACACCAAAGAAAGTGCCCGCGCTACATGTGACGAATCCGCTGATTGACTGAAGCTGTTTTACTAATAATAACGCACAACTGATATATTGCAATACAAACATTCGAGTTCCAAAATAATTTTCTTATACACATTTAACAATTGATTTAAAACGGGAAAAAAAAATGAAAAAAATTGAAATGAAAACAAATAATTACTTAGGCGTTTGTGATCCAAACTACAGACAGGTAGAATGAACATTTTTGTTATTTGAAAAGCGAATTATTTCGGAACTCGATTGTTTGTATTGTACAAACATTACCGAAATTGTAGGGGGGACCGAAAATGTACATACACCGTACCATCATTTGTCTGGGGCCATTTTACTTTCTGTCTCGTAGGTTGGTTTCCTGAATAGTGTTAGAAGCGTCCCTGTTCATCCTATGGCTTTGGGGTGGAGCAGATGCTGAGAGGTCTCCAGTACTGTGGGGTGCTTCCTTACTGGACTCTCACTAAGTGTCTCCACTATGCGCTTCTTCCGCTTCTCCCCAATTCCACAGGTGCTCTTGGATTGGTGTATTTTACGTCCCTTTGCATTCTTACAGATCTTTCCGCAAAGACACTTTACTTCCAACACTTTCCCGGTTAGCGTGGTTTTGGTGAGTTATCTCATTGACCATGTCCTTGCTGTAGCCAGGACTGTTGTATCCTAAAATAATTTAGCAATGAAAGGTCAAATTGATTTATTTTTCAATGAAACAGCAATATTATAGCTGAGTAACCACAAGTTAAATATTGAACAATACATATATTTTTTATCAAACTCCAAACAAAATAAAACAAAGAATGTTAGCTTAAGCAACAAAACGATGTACCTTAGTCCATTGTGAAGATATTAGGTATAAAAGTGTAAACGTTGACAATAACAGCATATTATTTATTGCAGTCTGCCAGTGCTCCAAAAGAGATAGCTCAAACACCTAGAAAAGGGAAAGTCTTTACTTCAAAGAAACCCTTTCATTATGTGTTTGGTGAGATTTAATATGTCCACCCCCTAAACCTTGACTAAGCAGCATTAAGTGTGGTAGACATGTAATCAATACAGGGTCGCATAAGGTTCTAATGATTCACCTTTAGCTCTAAAGATAACCTCAGCTGAGGAACTGATGGCTTTGATAGAGAAGACGTTGAACAGATTGTTTTAATTAAAATAGATAAGGCTGATCTTTGCCCACACACACATTCACACAAAAACAAACAAACCCCCTCCCCAGTAAGGAACAAAAGCACCTTAGAAGGAATAGAAATCCAACTGTATGCTGTGTAAATTTAAAATAGCTTTCCACAACCTTTCATGACATAACATAATATGTTTCTTATATAGTACCAGATTGTTGGGAATGTATTGAATGAAGTGTGAGAGTTTTAAGGTTAAACCTTCATAAATGTATTTCAAAAACACAAATTTAACCTGTCAACCTGCTAGATGAGTAACATTTCAGCTGATTCTTGGTTTGGGAGTCAACAGATTTGGGCAAAATACTTTAAAATAAATCCGCCTGTCTATCTATCTGTCAGTCTGAGTTTCTTCTCAGACACTCTCTTACCCTCCAACCCCCTGACATTATGACGTTGTATAACTACAATTTCTTCCAAGACTCACAGCATGAGGTACTGCTGCTTTTCCTTAAGAACAACTTGATCCTTCTTTGCATTGGTTTTAAACAAAGCACAAATACTCATTGAAGGGCAACTAATAGCGTCATAGCTCAGATGGTAGAGTGGTTGCCTGCAGTCCAAAAGGTTGCAGGTTCAATCCCAGCTCCAGACAAGCTTGTGTCGTTGTGTCCCTGAGCAAGACACTTTACCCTGATTTCTCCTGATGGTAGACTTGGCGCAGGTGTGCAGCCTACTCCCATCAGTATGTGTGAATGGCTGTCAAAAGCACTACCGAATTTTCCCTCGCGGGACAAATAAGGGATTCTAAAAAAAAAAAAAAAAAAAAAAAAAAAGATTCTAAAAAAACGAATGTGTTGATTTAACTCTTAAATAGATCTTGGACCTCTATTGTTCTCATCAGTATGTGTCTGTACAAAACTCTCTTTTCATTCAAATACTTACTTACATTAGAAATTGTGTTCAGGCACCACCCACTAAAAACATGTTTTTTTTGGAAAATAAATGTTCTTTACAATGACCTCATATACTAAGCTGTCATTAGTTGAACATGGAAGTTTGTCAACATGCGTCATCAATCCCAGAAGTCTCCTGCACTCTCCTGAAAGCGAGAGGTGATTACAGCTGACCTGGAAGAGGAGTGAAACCATTATTATGGACTTCATATTAGTTATTATTTTTAGTACACTCTTTTCAGTGTCAAACAATTAATCAAGGCAAATTTTGAAAAGGTGACTCCTCTGACTGGAACAACAACCTCCTGTTTGGATCGATCACGTTTTCATTTAATCTGCTATAATTTCATTTAAATAAAAAATGGTTTAAAATGTATTACATTTCATCTAATATAAATTTCATTTACAGTATATTACTGGTCAATTACCAGTGTAACTATCGTCAGATTTAAAAGATATTCTAAATCCGAGAAATCAAAAACACATTTTATAGATTTAATATTTTTAATTCATAGCCTTTAAAATTGAAGCCTTTCAAAATCACTATAAATAGTGGTATAACGGTGAAACCAGACAAAACCAAACGAGTTTGGAGCTACTTAATCGTACTTTCAGCCATGCAGATGTGCAGACGGTGAGAGGTCAGGTGACAACATCGAAGCACTGGTGCAAGAATTTAGGTATTTACTGGTGTGTGAACTTAGTTTTGATGTCTGGGGTTTAATAAGTCATACATTCAACGTGGGTTCTACTTAACTTCACCACCACGTCTTGCTGCAAGATGTAGCTATGACACTTGCAGGAGCGATCCAGTCACTCAGGACTATAGATGAGGTTGAGAAGATCCACAGTGGCTGCCCTCAGTATGACACAGGCAGATGCTGTCCTGGAGGAAGATCCGGGACGCTGCTCTGGATGACTATAGATATATGTGGGAAGTTTTTACATTTTGGACTAGGGCAGATCATCTGTTCCCTCCCCTACAAGTGTGTAGAGGGTAGCCGGTCCCTGGTTCTGTGTCTTGCTTTTCGGTGTTGGAGTGCCATGGATTTAATGGCATAATCACATGTTTTTTGGAAAATTTATTAATGTAACACTTGATGTACACCGGGTTTCTCTCAGGTTTTTTTGCCAAAGTTGGTCCTCCCCCTGATCGTCTGAGGGCTCACTTGCAGGTTGAAGCGGCAGGGCTGCGCCCGGTATCAACCTTGACAATAGCCATAGCGCATCTTCTCTAGTGGCAATGGGATCAAAAACCAACCCTGTTCAATGCCCCAGAGGCCCGCAGCCACAGTTGACTTGTCCTGGGCGTGCAGGCTCCATGTAATGCTGCTGTCAAGAGCGGTGATTAGCTGGCGGTCTTTGCCTAGTTGTTAACCAATAGCAACGGTGGTAGGAAATACAGTAGCACCATGAAATAGAACCCACAGATTAACTAAGATAATCAAGCTGTCTGCCCTTTCGCTGAGTATCAATAGGAGGAAGTATGGCTTGTATGCCTCCTATATAGGCAAGTGGGTGTCACCCAGCTGGCTGGCAGGTTCATTGAGTTTTCTCATAAACTAGGCAGGGCCTCTAGGATTAACTAAATCAAGAAGCTTAGTTAGAGGGCTCCGCACCATTCGTAGAACATGTATAATATTAGATAACTCAGGGGTTTTGCAGGTTTGTATTCTGTGAGTCCTATGAATACATCTTTACACATTGCACATATTTTTCCATGAACAAACACATAAATAATAGCCTGGAAAAAAACACTAGCGACAAATAAAAGAGCATGAACCAAGACAGTAACATCAATGATTTTTTTCCAGAGGACATCTTAATTACCCCAAGTTGAACAAATGACCATGCAGCAGGTTGGCATTTAATTTATTCCTATTGAATTTAGCCATTTTAACTGGTTGTGTTGCTAATTTTATACAAAGCAATCATATAATGTTTTCTGGCTTCTACCTATTTCTGGTTTCTGACCTGGAGTCCCTTTCTTTATCCAATGTCTACGATTGTTAGTTGCTCCCTTTCAACACCTACATTATCTCAATCCTCTAAAGCTGTGAATCATGAACACACCACAGAGAATATGATTGACTCACTCCCAGACAAAATCAATAACTAAAAAGGGTGTTTTCTTGTGCAGTAGATGTGTGTAGTGTAGTGTAGGGGAATAGAGAGCTCAGCTTGAAATTAAAGACAGCTAAGCTTGGAATGATTCATCCATACAACATGTTGTATAGGTTTGACAACCAAAATGAGTGAACATTAGGGTTACAGGTTTTTCCCTTTGAATTTCAAAATCGTCATCAGACCCATTCTAGTAAAGCAAAGGTGAATTGTTTATTTTCCAGTAACATTCCCTTTAAATCTTGATTAATGTCAAATAATTTAATAAAAATGCCTTTTTTGTCACCTGTGTAAAGAAAAACTTCAATGGATCGTTTTAAAAATCACATACCCTACAATTAACTTACTGAAGAGGAAATGAAATGTTGCTTTTCCAGTCACCATCCCGGCTTGTTAAATAACAGCAGGACATGAGAAGCCCTGCAACTAATGAATGTAAATTCTTGGGCACCAACATGAAACTGTCCATTTATCTCCACGATGAAGATGGCAGATGAAAACCCTTTGATGTTAAATTGAGCTCAAAGTGACATTTGGCATGTGGTGGTGCTTCAGAATAAAACTATCTTTCTCAAAACAGTAAAATAAACGGAATCATACTTCTTTAAATAGGGGACCAAGGCAAGGTCTCATGCTGACCACAGCCAATTGCCATATAAAGATGAAGAAGTAAGATTGTCACAGATCCCTCGTGGGTCGGTTTTATTGACCGTGTTTGCCACTATAATTATTACTACAGTAATACTCATGATTGTGCGACCAGAATGAGGTTGTCCAACTCTTTTTTTACCAAAACAAATTAGTGGATTAGTGTTACAACACAGAGTTCTTCAATGTCTGGAAATTTGTCTTAATTAATGGACTATTTTCCAAATACTAAAAGAAAAAAAGATGTCCCCAACGTTCTAAGGCTTTAGAAACCTTCTACAGATTGTCGCTATAGCTAACCTTGAGGTTGTGAAAGATAGGCACACTAACCATCCAGTAGGGAGCAGGTGACCACACCTATATGAGGCCTTACTTTCCTGGCCATATATGACTCTCAGGAACACCAGCTGCTGGGCCAGGCATGGGACGTATCTGTTAACAGAGAGATGAAGATGACTGCACTGTCTGACTAAGGTGGTTCTGTGTGTTGCTGAGTCAGGGACGATGTCCTTGCCCCAGACAGTAAGAGAGGATGGGACCATCTCCAAAATATCCTCATTGCCAAAAGTCCAATTTTCACCGCCAGTGGGACTGATGAGAAAATATGAAGGAGCCTCATCACAGCCACTGCCCTCACTGAACACCTCTAGAAAATGTGACAATGCTATGACAATGGCTGAACACAGAGATGTAGATGAGGGCATAGCCCACATGGCACAGCCCGATTGAGGTGACTATGTGTGTTTCAAAAAAGATTTTGGGTTGTTAGGTGGGGGGGATTTCTTAAAGGAAAAATACTAATAGTCATTGACAAAACTTTGTAGTTGAGAGTCCATAACAGTGTCTGTCCGTTATCTGTGATTAACACAAGCTGTGCAATGACAGATGAAACATTATGGTACCAAAAGAACATATGATGAAAACATATAGACTATATCTGTGTCCCCTGTATAAGATACAGACTGCATGTCAGTGCATGTCAGTGCATGTCAGAAATGTTTAAATGAACGAATTTCAAAGGTTAATCCAGTTTACATTCATGTTTTCATTAGTTTGTCCGATCCCGGGGAGACAAATCACGGACTCTGCTTCATTTAAATATGATTTGCATATGTTGAAGAGGGCGTGGAAAGGGACAAACAAGTCTGCGATTAAATCTACGATGATTGGGATGTACGAAGGAAAAGTGCCTAAATTCGTGTCATGCACAGATTCATACATCTGAATATTTTTGTGCTGCGTCATCTTCTGGATTTCAACTTCTGGACATATTTAGTAGAAGTATTAGACATATTTAGATCTTCTACTAAATATGTCCAGAAACTGAAAACCAGAAGATGACGCAGCACAAAATATTCAGATGTATCTGTGCGCGATACGAATTTAGGCACTTTTCCTTAGTACATCCCAACAAATGTAGAATTGATTCAGACTTGTTCATCCTTTTCCACGCGCCATTTACATATTTAAGTAATATTCAAATGAAGCACAGTCCGTGATTTTTCTCTCTGCGATCAGAAAAAAAAATGAAAAGATGAATTTAAAATGCACCGGTGTAAATGTTCATATTTTATATATACAGTTATTAACACAAATACTTCAGGTGCTCATTTGAAACGTCTCAAAATGAGTCTAACAAGAATAAAACTGTAAATCAGGAACTTGCTTGATGATGAAGATGATGAAGATGATGAAGATGATCTGATAGTCTGAATTTCAAAAAAATCTGTGAGACAACTGCAACTCAAAACGCGAGTTCTTATTACATTTATAAAATCTTTTTTTTTGTGTAAAAATGACAAATGAACAACAACGCATGTGACGCAGTGTTTTTATATAGGTGTGTTTTTCAAAGAGATTACTCTGATCACGTGATCACACGGCTTTAGCTGCTTTCGTTCTGCAGCTTCACTTTGATCAAACGTTGTTTCACAAAAATCTTTTGTTGACTTGAAGCATTAAATGCGAATCAATTTCTTTGTTATATTATAAAAACAAGCTCATTATTCCTTAAAACCTTTTTCTGAATAGCGTAAAATAGCTTATTAAAATATTCATTATAAAATGATCGATGTTGTCTCAATAAATACAGATCATCAATTTGGTGAATAAGAAGATATTAATAAGTTTGTGAATAATTGAATATCCACTCGTGTAACTACAACTAATGTGTGTTCATTTATGATTAATATTGATCGTTAATGTATCTGTAATGTGAATATCTCAAAGTGACTAGTGAGGCTGATATGGGCGTACGCAACCTACAGACCTTGCGGGAATTATGAACTTTGTAACACTCTTTTCAGTTTTGATACATATGGACTTTGACGTAAAAGGTGGTTAAGCACGTTCTTTGGGCATAAAACCCCTTAGTACATGAGGCCCCTGGTCTTTGTTTTACTGATTCATTTTTGCTTTAACCTTTACCAATACATTGCATGAGGGGCACTGCAATTAAAAATATATTTTATATAAGTTTGTAAGGTGATGGATATGAGGACAAGGCAGTAGACTTACTCTGAAACGAAACATTAGCAGTGTTCTACCAATACCCACTCCTGACAAATGCATCAAACTCAGAATCGCAATTATTGGTTTTGACATTGATATTGCTACTATTATTGTTTTCAGAAATAGATGAATAATTAGCTATTACAACGACCATGTCACATTTTAGAGAATTTGGTTAAAATGTATTTTTTTGTGTAAACACATTTTTTATTCATGTATTCTAGCAGATGATCTTAGCAGGCATTTATTTTTTTATTTTTTTGGTCATTTTCTGACAAGTGCTCCAACAACAAGTCCACCCTCACCAACTTGACTACCCCCTAAACTCATCTATCTTCGTACTTTTGCCCTTCACCAAGTCTAACTAGTCTGTGTATAATATTGAAAGACTTACATTTGACTTGTCTCTCCTACAATTTCCATAACTTTCAGTCAATTTATCTTTAAAACTATACTTAATCTACTAAAAACTAAAACTTGGATGGCATGGCACACATAATTGAAGGTAATTCCTTAGGTAAGTCCTTTTTTTCTGTCAACACAAAATATGTTAGTACTTAGCGCTGAATAAACAAAATAAAATAAAATAATAATAATTCATAAAAATGTTAATTGTGCTATGGTTGGCATGGTTTTGCGTGCATGCTGGCCGAGAACAAACTAAATTATCCATTCTTAACGAGTAAAGTTACCAGTCAAAAGCATGCAAATGGTCTCTTTTCTTGTATGCATAAATATTACTATTTATGAGCCCCTTGCATTTATACTGATTTTACGTTTTCGTTCTTTATGACCACTCCAAACTGCCACCTGTCATCCGGTCTTTTTGGACATTTGTAGTGTATTTCATTCACATCAACATTTTTGATTGTGTTTTTCATTTATGACTTTTACATCATCTAATGTGGTTTTATATAAGTGAATTAATGTATGAGTTGTATCAGTTTGCGCATACTGGTATTCATGTCCACTGACACGACTCACTGGGTGCTAATCTACTTGCGAGTGTGTTTACTACTTATCTTTTAACATTGTCACTTTCAACGGATAAGGCTACCTTCAAGAAACATAATCTGATCATCGTGACAACAAACATATCCCCTGAAGATTTCATAAGAGCCTTGTTGACAAGGAAGTGGCAGTTCCACACCTTCCTTGTGAGGAAATGTGAATGGAAATATTTTAGCACTGCACAAATAGATACATATACCTTTGACTTGGTTATATAATATTTTTCAGCAAGCACAGGTTCAAAAACCTTTACTGGCCATCTTTGTAAATAACATACCTTAAGAAGAGTTGCTAAGGTTAGGCTCTAAACCCTCTTGCTGCAGCCTCCCCAGATCATGCTGAATACTGGAGGAAACAATAACAACAATGCTCAAGATACAGCAAAAGAAAATGACAATGCTAATCCCAAAATACTCGCTGCATCAGTCGCTGGGAAGTCCTGGCCGAATGACATACATCGCCACATGAATAGACCAAAGAAGGAATCATAATGTTGTCTTTGGACGGTCTGCCTCGGCATCCACCACCTGATTGTTCCTGCATGCCAAGTCCAACAGTGCAAAACCATTGGCACATCTCAGGGCACCAAGGGGCAGTTTTATTTGGCAGGAGGAAATGCATCCTTCCAGGTGAGCTGCAAGACACACTCTGGGACCTCAACAGTTCAGGGACCCGATTATAAACATCACCAAGAGGGTCCTTGACCAGCTGCTCTGGGCAATGTGATATCTACTTTCCACGGAGCTTAATTTCAAGTACCTGATGTAGGGAATGGATCATTAGCCTCCGTTCACTGTGACATGGCTATAAAACATATACATATTTCTTTATCTACTTTTTTCTCCTGTCTGGTAAGCACTCACTTACAATCATCAAAATAAATGTCCAAGATTGTTTTTTTTAGCAAAAATTTTAAAGCCATAAAAATTACATTATGCAATGTCAAGTGGCAAAAGCCTTTGACAGCAATGGTATATCATTCATATCTGTTCACTAAACTAAAAGCAGTTCACGCTAGTGACAGGAATTCTATTTCATGTCAACCTAAATTGTGCAAATATAAATAATTAAATGAACATACAAATCAATATCACCATCAAAGCCATACAAACAAAATGCATTTATTATATTTTCTCTTTTATCTCTGTCAGAATCTGACTGCTATGCAATATACTGTAAAGCTTGTACACACAAACACACATAGAGCTTTTACCAGGCTCTATGTGCCATCCTTTAGTAAACCATCAACAACTTAAGAATGTATATCTGTTATTTTCTTATTGCAAAAAAACCCCCCCAAAAAACATGTATTTATGACACATGAATTTATATACATTCATTAGCTTTAAAATCAGCTCCAGCACATTATTTGTGTGGGACAGAGGGCATATTCTTTCTGGTTAGAACCAACATCCCCCTCAGAATAACTGAGCTGGATCATCCAGCATATTGCTCAGAACCTGTCTCTTGTCATCTTAGCTGACAGGACTAGAAAAAAATGGGTTTTTGGGGCTCAGTGCAGAGGCCTTCTTCTACGTCTGTATCCCGCTGCACTCTGCATGGTCAATTTCAAAGAGGAGCTTGAAAGCCTGATCAACATTCACAAGTCGCCTCATCGTGTCACTTTTCAAAACAAATGACCATACAGCACATGTTTTATTTATTTATCTTGACAAGCCAAAGAAAGGTTTGTAGTAATTGTTTGTTGTCACATAAACGGGACAAAAATCATCAGAAAGAAAAGGGAATGTTTTGCCTTTAATTAAACAAAAGCTTTGTTTACTTTGCCTTTCTAAAAACGGGTCTATCATTTCTAGTCTGCACTTTTGACAGAAATTAAAACTGACACTGCAGTGATGCATTTTACCACTATCTTGTCTGTAATGTTTATTCTTTTAATATAGTACCGGTGTGTCTTTCAACCTTGTGGAGGATTTGTAAATACTAGCGATTGGCAGATGGAGCCCCATAAGTATACTTCTCATCTTCAGAGACTACTTGCTCTTTTATGCAATCTTTGGTTTTCAGATATTTAAAAAAAACAAACAAGAAACAATACTATTTTGCTCCCCGTCAAAACAAAGCACCGACAAAATAAATAAAAATATGCATATAAAATAAAAACTTCTAAATTGAAATTCTCAAATAAAACACTCACACTTAAACAGACTGGCATCACTATGGAAGCCTCAATTAACAAGGAGTATCTGAAATTAGGAGAAATACAAAAGTTGTCATTAAATGTTTTTTCATCAACTACTACAGAAAACGTCCAATAAGGTTTATTGTTGTTGTCTATATGGATTAACAGCAACATTGATGCATTCATTTTGTTAATACATGCACAAGAACTTCAAAACAGTATCCAGTTCCACTGCCAAAGCATACAATTTTGAATGGTTAACACTGAAAACAATTGTGTATTGCCTAAAAAAGGAAGTGTTTTACTCACATAAAGCAGTTAAAAAAACATTGTTGGGCTCACATCTACAGTTTCATCAAACAATCTGTGACTCACCTCATCACATATTTGAGATACATACATTGCTCATTGCTTTTTCTGATTCTGTAGTCATTGTTCATCCCAGCATGTGATACATATCTGGAAGCTTTAAGCAATAACAAGGAACATTCCAAGCATAAGTGACAGGAGAAAGACATTTGAGATGCACATCTGACACCCGTGAGAAAATAAATTACAAAGCAGTCTTGATTATACGAGGATAATTTATTGCTTTCAACCTCATGCTCCGACTTAACTCACACACTACATCAGTGCACATACAACTGTGAAAGTAGCCATTTGTCATCATGACAGCTTGTATTTAATGCAGCCACACATGGTTCCATCAGAGATGAATTCGATGCATCGCACTTTAGAAAAAAAAAACACTTGCACAAAAACAAACCAGCAAAACAAAAACACACTGTTAATAAATACAGGAGTATTTACTGCAGAACCCTCTGCCAATGTAATTTAAGTGAAATATCCATTAGAGCAGCAAATGGATTCCTCCACTGTATAAGTCATAGTAATGAACCCCGGCAGAACTCCCTGCAGTCCCATACGTCAACACAACTGCACTCCAACTTTCAGAGACACACTGGTGCTGAAAGCCAGCGTGTCCTGGCAGAGGACGTCTCCTTTGTAGTACCTGTTCAACTTCTGCACATCGGTAGATGGAAATCCTATTTCACTTTGCATTTTGGCTTTGTGTTTCTTGTGCAGTTCCATTTTTATAACGGTTGTGTTACTTTTAAGATGGAATTTTCACATATTTGTCGTACTTACCTGTTGATTTTTTGATTATCTATCACAATAGCCGACCTGTATTTCTGAAAAATGAAATTATTGGAGCAATTACTTGCTATTCAGTTTTATATATATGTAATTTTTACTCACAACAGAATAATTACATGTTTGCTTTATTTTATTAAATTTTTGCCTTTCATTTTATCTCAATTCCAATTGAAAAAAAAAATGTAATACAATTTTATTGTTTATATGGAAAAATAAATCTAAGCTCAGATTTTTTAAGTGAAAAATGTTTCATTAAACTTTAAGAATAATAGACAAAAATACATTTGCTTTGTGTATTTTTGTTGGTAAAATATAATTTATGAAAATGAAACCACAGGTGACTTAGGACAAAAGTTATTTGGGAAGTTTATCATTGTAGAAGGTGTGGAACATGATGCTTTTTATTATGTATGAAAAGTGGAAGAAGCTAACCGACAGCTAGCAACAGTAATAAAGTCCAAGCACTGAGAGCAGCATCTTTCAAGCACCACCAGTAAAGGGACAAGGGGCCAACAAAAGAAAAGTTGCTGACAATGATTCACACAGATTCTGACATTGTCCTCAGCATATATTTTATTCTTATGAAAGTTATTGGCTTTGTTGCCCAGGTTTTCTTCACTCTCTATGATAGACACTCATATTACAAATCATTAAAGTGTTATCAATTCCCTTTATCCCTGGTAGACACCGTTTTAAAGCAACTTTTTAGCAAGAAACTGAACTTGCTCATGGCTGAACTTTCTCTGGCTGAACTGCAAACCTTGACATAATACAGAAGTATAAAAGTAATCTTTTGTGTTAGAAAATCCATTTTACTAATCCAATTTCATGCTAGATCAATCTTCGGTGGAATAGTGTTTAATTTGGACAAGGTGCCATAAGGAATGGAAACCGAGGAAAACCTGGAGGTTGAAAACATGTCAAATATATACAATTCAAGGAAATGGGATTTGGAATTAATTAATCTCAACTGAATCATATCATTAGAGAATTCCATTTCAATTAAATCTCTCTCCCACACTATTATAAATGTATCATTCATACTATCATATGAATCAAATAGTCAATGGTCACGTAACTGAACTGGGTGTCAGAAAATGCAGAACTAGACTTAAAAAGAGGGTTGGTGTGGGGTTTGTTAGCCTCAAAATGCAATCTTTAGCTTATGTTTAATGTTAATTGTAATACCTCTTGTAATGTTGTGAGCTCTGGAGAACATTGCAACTAGCTGTGACACGAGCAAGCCTGGAAACATGAATCAGTAATTGTTATTCAGAGATGGTAAGGACACATATAGAGTTATTGTATAATATTTTTCTTTTATATTTCATGCTCAAAAAATGTCATAAGCAGAAAAAGCCTCCAGGTTCAGACTGCCGCCTGAGGTCATGCCTCCAGTATCCATTAATGGGCATTGACTTTGTGTTTCTAAGGGCTAAAATACAGCCCTGACCTACAGGTGACGGTTAATGTTGTCTGCGTCACTGGAGTTGGTTTCCATAATCAATGAAAAGCTTTTTTGTTGAAATATTGGTTAATCTAGAGAGTGCTTACTTCCTTGTCTCGCACTCATTTCATTGTGACATCACTGAATATAATTTATCTGATACAAAGCGACAAAATAAAAAATAAAAAACATTTGATTATTTATTGCGTGATGATGTACAAAGATATCAACCATCTTTTACTGTTGACGATGTCACAGTGTTGATGTCGATGACGATTAAGAATATTAAGAATAGTTTTGACAAATGTTCACTTTTCTCACTTCAAACGTGTATTTTAAGGGGAAAAACACATACACCTTCTTTATCCTTCTTCTTGTTGTCATTGTGAATTTTAGTTTTCTGTTTAAACTCACAAACGCACACGACAATAATTAAAATCAATCAATAAAATGTAAAAATATACCTTGTTGTTCTGCAACAACTGCTTACATTCCATTGGATTATAAGAGTGTTTCCCTTTTTATACACACATTGATCACACCCACTTTCAAATGCATGCAGGATCTCTGCTTGCAGAATGAATAGTCAAAGAGCATAACCTTGTTCATGTTCAGGTGTTTATCACGAACAGGGACTTTGATGGGTTCATAACCAGTGTACGGCTTCGAGGGCACATATGTATGCAAATAAACAGTCACACACACACACAGCTGATTGCTGTAGTGAATTATTCAGAGAACTCTTATCCTCAGAAACCATTCATAATGAATCATGTATCTCGAACTCTGTCTACTGGGTCTCCCACGGTAGCTTGTTCTATAACTGCAAAACTATAATATAGAGAAGATAATCCTACATTATTAAGTAGCTACACTGGCTAAGGTGATTCAGCTGGATATACTGAGAGCTGCTCCAAGGGCACCACAATAGCTACCATTAGTTTTGAGACTTCTGAAATGATTTTGGTTATATTTTATGGGTGGTAAAAAATATTCCTCTCATACACATTTTTGATTATTTCAATAACTACAAACAATCAAGCAAACAAATAATCTAAGAACATAAGATGCGTATTTGATAAAAAAAAACATGTTGTTGATGGTGAGCTAATGTGCCTGTAGGCTACCTTGAGCCTCTAAAAAGACCGTTCCCTATAATTGAAAATACTTTCAAGCAGATTCCAAGGTCCAGGAATTTCCATCAAATCTGTTTAAGGACCTGTGCAAACAACAGTTTTCTTATTTATATGTGTTGTACATTTGTCAATATCAAATATTATTGCCTTTATTATCACTTTTTAAAACTGCAAAATAGTTTTAGGGATGAAAGATGATGACAGTCCAATATAATTAGGTTCAGGCTTCTGGGCTCTTGGGTTGTGACTTTGCATATTAATTGTTTTGCACCTTCCGTGCTCTATTCCACCATGAGAACTTAGAACATATGGTCATGTTTAAGAAGTCATGCTGGGTAGAACAAATCTGTATTACTTTTTTTCTTCATTTAAATAACATTTGTTTGCTGTCGGAGGTTTGAAAAAACAGGATGAGGCAGATGTGGAGCTGCTTCAAAAATGAAGATCACCCAGCATGAGTAGAAGGTCACAAAAAAGAGCAATGCAAATGCAAATATCTACAAGATGTGTCCGTCTGTGTGCCACAGTATCAGTCTGAGTTTTGGCAAGTCATATTTTGACATCATTCAGTGTCTGCATGCCTGGGAAGGGAACATGCTGGCTTGAAGATATGTATGAAGAGATGACAAAACCCTGCAGGCTTGTACACATTGAAGCAGTGATTCATGTTTGAGCCCCTGTTTCTCCTCTACTGTGAACCATATGCTCACAAAATACACTAATAATGTGAACTGTATTGTAATATATCTTAGACAGAAAGACTGCTTGTCATGTCTTCCTAGCCTGGGTGCCATCCTATTTCTACCCGGGGCTCCTACACTCGCTACCCTAAAAAAATAGTTTGGAATCGCTTGACTCGCTTCCTTTTGAAATTGAAAATCAGGTAACGACAGCCGATTGGATGACCCCTGGATGACCCTTCTATACAGCGATCTAATCAGATCGCCTTATTATTCATGTGACCGTGTTGTTGTATTGGGCTTAGAAATCTGCAGCAAAATGTACTCGAGTACAGGCATTTCTTGTAACAAGATGTTTTTTACGAGCTGGTTTCTGCCAGCAAAATCGTCATAGTAACACTTCTTAGCAACTCTGTGTTACAAGGGACAGCATGTCTGGCGAGAAAATCTCCAGAAAGCTCTGCAATTTGCAGCGATGACGGCTTTCAAAGCTACAAGTGGAGAGACAATAATAACTATCGGACTCTCGACGCCGTGGAACAAAGAACCAGTTCGCGGGTCAAGTGATCCCAGACAATTTTTTTAGGGTAGCGAGTCTAGGAGCCCCTCTGTAGAAATAGGAGGGCACCCAGGCTAATGACTTCCGGGTTCAATAATACAATTTCCAGATAAGCCTTGTTTTTATTTTTTTTTAATTTTCTTCCTAAATTTGAATAAATCAATAGAAAAAGGGAGTAATGTCAGCTTGCGCGAATGATTAGTCAAATAATGTAAAAAAAATAAAAATCTTATTATAAATCAATAGTGTTTAAATGTGTATTTTCCATTCAACATTTCTATTAATTTATATTAGCCTTTTACCAAACGTAGTTGTTTACCTAATGTTTCTATCAGTTTGCGTTTATTCAGCTTTCACAGTCATTATCCTGTAGAGGTACAGGCGTTACCATTGTCTGGCTGCTCTACCTGAGCTTTACGGCAATACACAATTGGTTATTTTAAGACATAAAAGGGTAATGGGAATGCCATTTTATGTTTTGAAGAGTTACGTCTACATTAGATAGGATTAGTATATATGTTATTATCCTTATATATACAGTATAATGCTTACACAAGGTGCAATGTAGTACTGAAGTACCAATTTCTTTGCTCTTTAAACAGGTAATGTTGCTGGTTCTTTGGACTTCCAAATTGAAGAAAAGGAATATGTGAGAAGAATTCTGTAAACCAATCTTTAGCATGAAGGAAAACAATATGCATCTAAAACAAAATAACCAAAGATTCAAATGTCAATGACAGAATTTCCCATATTCAATCGTTCTTAAGGATGATGAAGGCTCATAATAAGGGTTCGGCTTACTACGATGCAGGTGGTTCCCGGATGCCTATTAGCTGTGAACCCTGAGATAAAACCAAATATGCAATGGAAGAAGCTCTAAGTGAGCTTTGGCAACTTTAAACAAAGTAGAAGGTGGAGCCATATGTTTCCTTGATAACTATGAAAAACTAACTACATTGCAAAAACCAAAGACACAGGGGGGACTTGAAGCCCCTAATTTAGAACTCTATCACCTCTCCTACCAGCTAAAATACCTAACTCAATGGCTGCATGGTCCAAAATCGGACTCTTCCTGGCTCGACACGGAACAGGCTCATTGTACAACCTCCTATTGTCAGATCTTCCATTTATAACTCAAACTATTAAAAATCACCAATGCTTTAATACTCTAACGATAAATACAACATTAAAAGCTTGGTGGAGAACCTTAAAAATCACCAAATCCCAAAAAATAGCCCCTTCGATACGTTCACCCATCTGGCAAAACCCAGACTTTACGATCAACAAAAAAATGGTAAACTTCAGCAGCTGGAAGGAAAACGGTGTTACACACCTGCACCATATCGTAAAAGGTAACTCGCTTGTTGGCTTTTCTGAGCTTGTTGATAAATTTCATATGACAAATTCACATTTCTTGGAATATATGCAATTGCATTCTATTATTTTACCAATAGTCAGACAAAATATGGCGACTAAAGACTCTATCTTAGTGAATAAAATACTAAACATCCCTAATACAAAGAAAATAATATCCAAAATATATTCAGTACTGAACCAGGCAGACACCTCCATATGCATACCAACCTCAAAATGGGAAGAAGACCTGGCTATGAGCACAAACCCTGATTTTTGGAGTCAAATATGCAACAATATTTTCTTTAAGAATGTAAACAAACATTTACAGCTTATCCAGTATAAAGTTATTCATAGGAGTCACTATACTGCTTCAAGACTACACGGGATGGGCTTCACTGAATCAGACAGATGCACCAGCTGCTCCCTTGACACAAAAGACTCCTACTTCCACTCATTGTGGACTTGCACACCGGTCGAATCATTTTGGCTTAATGTTACAAGTAATATATCAACATTTCTGAACTTAACCATTCCATACTGTCCAAGGATTTGTATATTGGCAGACACTTCTCGGCTCCCCATGCAGAGAAGAACAGAGGCCGTGTTGTTAATTTGTCTTAACATAGCCAAGAAAACCATCCTTCTGAACTGGAAGAATGAGGAAAAGGTCAAAATCCACACTTGATTATATATCAAATGAAAAACTTCTGGCGTCTCTAAATGATGAATTACCGAATTTCAATCAAACCTGGGGCCATATTATCTCCCTCTTAACCGCAACTGCCTGACTTCCAAATTATACAAACAAATTATGCGTCACGTGTACATCAATGGCTTCCCTCTGTCCTTAATGCTTATTTTCTTTGATGTATCTTCCCATACACACACATACTATTATGCACACGCAACCACATACAAACAACCACATACACACACATTTATACATAACAAACACATACATAAACTACAATAAATTACAATACTACATTACTGATTCAACCGGGAGTGCGACGGGACTTGGAGCTTGCCGCTCCCGTCTCTGTGTGGGGGGCATGTTGGAGGCAGTTGTCTCCTCTTAGGACCGTCGGTGGCGCTGGGGGTCATGCTTGCCTCTGGCCTCGCCGGGGCCGTTCTGGCTTGGCCGATTCGATGTGAGGGGCCCTGCGGGTGGGGCCTGTGGGACCTTGGGCCTGGTGGCGGTGGCCGCTGGTGCCGCGATGGCCCCGTGTGCCGGCGTGGGGGTGGCCTGCTTCCGGGGGGGTCTTTGGTGGTGTGCGGGGGTTGGTGCTGGCGGGGGTGGTTGGGGCGGTGGACGGGGGGTTGCGTTGGGGGCGGTGCTGGGGCTGGTGGGTTGCTGGTCCGGCTGACGGGGTTGGCGGGTGAACCGTTAGGGGTGGGGCTGGGGCTGGCCGGGTGTTCTGGATGGCCCTCCGGCCCCGATGGCTTCACCTGGTCTGTTGTGGGGGGCTGTGGGGGCCTGTCTTGGGGTGTGTGTCTGCTGCAGCAGTGGCTGTGGACCTCTACTTGCCCTGTGTGGCATGTGCTGTGGTGGGGGAGTCTGTCGCCCTTGGTCCTGGGGGTGCGTGGCCGGGTTGGTCGGTCTTTCGGGGGCTTCCCGGGTGGTGGGGCCGCACACTGGGCAGGGACATGGTAGGGGGACGGCGGAGGCATCGGGCGGACCCATCTTACCGTAGAGACCATGTACCGCCCATGCAAGTGCTGCTGTCCCCCTAGGTGCTGCATGGTGGGTGGGGGCGGGGGCTGGGGGTCAGTACGTATGATGGGCGGGGCCTTGGCACTGTAGAGACCGTTGACCGCCCATGTAATACTGCTGGCCCCCCAACTTCCCTCATGACATGGAGGAGGTGGGCTGTGGCTGTTGGGGACTACAGTTTGAAGATTGGGGGCTGTTCCCGGACGGCTGCAGCCCCATTATCCCCGCCCTGTTTAATGGCATCCCTGCCCACACAAACGTGGCGCCCCTGTGACCCGGGGGACTCTCACCTGAGCCAGTACTTGGCCATTGTTCCCCTGGGCTCATGCGGTGGCGCTCGACCTGGCTACTGGCCGTGTTCACGGGGTATTGGGGGGGGCTGTAGTGGATCCCTATCTCCTTGGCTTGTCTTCTCGTGGTCCCCTGCTATGGACTTGGTGGCGGCCTGACGATCTGGGGGTCTTCCGTGGCCCGGCCTGGCCCCGGAGCTCTATCCCCTGACTGGTTTTCTGGCTGTCCCTTGGAGGGCGGGCCCTTGGCCCCTCTGCCTCCGTGCCTGCGCCTGGTGTCTCCCCCTCTTTGCTTCCTCGGTCGTCCTTGCTGGTGCTTGCCCTTGCGCGCCGCCGGGGCCCCCCCGGTGGTGGTCCGCTTTCTCGCTGGTGTTTGGGGTCGGGCTCGGCTCTAGTGGTTATCTCGCATTCCGGGTCCTGGTCTCCCGCAGGTACCTGCCGCGGCTTGGGCCCCCATGTCTGGATCCTGCTGTGCTAGGTATGTGCCTTCTGGCCTGGCTGGGGGTGTGGTGGCTTCTTGGTGTCACTGGGTTCTGCCTGCCCACCATGCAGGGTTGGGTGGTTGGTGCCTCTGGGTCCCTACTTGCACTCTCTTCACACACACACACACACAACCACACACACACACACACACACACAACCACAAAACCACACACACACAACCACACACACACAACCACACACACAAACAACCACACACACACACACAACCACACAACCACACACACACATGCACATACACACACACACACACACACACACACACACACACACACACACACACACACACACACACACACACACACACACACACACACACACACACACACACACACACACCTACCTCTAACATTTCAACCTCCCCCTCTCCCCTCTATATCTTTACCCGTCACCGGAGTCTGTATACCTGTGTATTTTATACATTTGACATGGGCCTGATCGGTTGCGAAGGAGACTGCCTGCCTCGAGTCCGGTCCTTCCAAGGTTTCTGCCTCTTACAGGAAGTTTTTCCTTGCCACTGTGAGTTATCATGAGCTCTTGGCAGGGAACCAGACTGGTTTTATTGGGTCCAACATTTATCCAACAACTAAGTTGTTTATGAAAAACTGTTGATGTACAATGGATGCCCCGCCACAGAATGGACAATACAATTGTATTCTGTGACTGTTACAGTTTACATGTACTGCATTGTAACTGGTGAAGGTATGTAATTAAAATAAAAAAATTAAAAAAAAAAAAATTAAAAAAAAAGATAACTATGAAATGCCAAAGAGTTGTGTGTGTGTAGTTGTTAGAAAGCCAATACGTTTGAAATGCTTTACTTGGTTTATTGGAGAGAATACTGAATACTATAAGTTATAGAGTTTTCTTATTTCTTCGTAAAGTTTGCATGCCCTTGAATCCATCATTTACTCATAAAGATTCTTGCCACAAAACGTGTCTTAAATGCATATATGTTGATTTATTGCAGAGAATAATTGCAAACGGGTGGGTTCAATGTTTTTTCAAGGTTAAATAAATGATTACATTTTTAATGGTTAATGGAAGTACTAATATCCACTCATATATGCACATGTGTGTAGTAAACATATGGTCCCTTAAAAGGCTGAGAGTTAGCTCCATCTTACATTTTCCTTCTAGTGAAAATATTATTAGGCTGAGAGCAAAGACATCATTCTTTCTTTTGAGCATTCTCATTCTCGAGAGCGCTCAAAAGTAAGTCGTAGAGCTTTACAAATGAGGAAATGCGGCCAATTTATGTACTTGATAATGCTCATCTTACTGTTGAAGACACTGCTATCCATGTCTTTTATATCACAAGGATTAATGTGATCAAGGTAACTCTGGGTCATTGATATTACACATCTGGTTACTTTATTATCAGGGTAGATCAAAAGAGTGATTTACTCTGCTCCAAAGCGGGATAAGTTAAAGGAGGTAAAATCTTTCCCGGCCAATCGGCTTATCTATCAGCAATTGTCCACCCTTTTAATCAGATCAGGGTGGACATATTTGCACAACTAATAAGACAAACATTGAGAAATGGAAGTTTTTTCCAGGTTTGATCTGAATTGCTGAAGATGCACTCTATAAGTGGTAGCAGTGTTCAGTGTGATTGGCTTGTTTAGCGATTTTAGCTGCCTTGAAATATTTTGCTTCTGGCAATTAAGCTTATACAAAACAATTTTCCTCTTTGGCAGTAATCCTAGAATGTTTTAGTATGGTTTCATGTATATTTCAGAAAGAAGCAATTTTGATGATAATCATATTTTGCTAGAACATAACTTCCTCCACCTCTGCAATATCAAAGCATGAATCACAATGCACCTACAATAAAAATAATCAATGTTTTTGTTTTTTTTTAAAAACCCCACTTGTGTATAATTTCTTAATTTATAAACACATTTTAAACATGTCTGTCATTATAATATCTGGATCCTGTTGGTTCCTCACCAAACAATTTCCTTCGATGTTAACCAAAACATGGATTTTGTACTATTTCTAAGACATTTAAACCAAACTGATCTCATCTTATACCTGTAAATTCTGCTGGACACTACTATCTAGAACAGTGGTTCTTAACCTTGTTGGAGGTACCGAACCCCACCAGTTTCATATGCGCATTCACCAAACCCCGCTTTAGTGAAAAATAAAATATGATTTTTTTTAAATTCAAGACATAGATATGTATATGATATGTTTCTGTATTCCCCATCTCCTTGCAGCTTTACTCCCATCAGTGATACATGTGAATTCATGTTGTACATATTCGTCCGACCACTTTCTTCTTTTTCCCAACATAGTTAGTATGGATTAAAGTATTAACAAAGAAATCACACCACGTACTACCACGACAGTTGCACTTTGACTACTGAGCCACTAAATTCACCGCAGCACTGATTTGCCAAACAGTGTAGCATGATCATCTGCAGCCAGGGATGGCTAAGCGTGGTGTGTCATCACAAATTTATACGATAATTCGGGTGTGTCCGGACCTCCGCCGCGGAGGCTCTGCCGAACCCCTGAGACCGACTCACCGAACCCCTAGGGTTCAATCGAACCCAGGTTAAGGACCACTGATCTAGAAGATTGAAGCAGAACACAGGAAACACCCAACTGTGCCTTTAACAGCCTGTGGTGATGATTGGATGTTGACCTCCTCCAGGTAGTCTTCTGCAAATTGAAAAAATAAGAAAAATAAATCAGAAACATGTTAAAATGTCAAGTCAGCTTGTACAAATTTAACAAGTCGAAGCCCTAGCATAAAACGTGATGTACTTGACCTAAGAAAATGAGCAATAGGTCTTTGCCTAAACCATCACTTTATGTTGACCTCTATCTTTGTAACAACTTGAAGAGTTGGAATGATGATATTATTATATCATTACTAATATTAATGTTACTATCTGCACTGCTACACCTCCCAATCATAATGATATTAATGATAATAATAATTATACTACTACTACTATGACCAATAATGATAATTCATAATCATAATATCTGTCGTAATAGTTATAATCATAATAATATTCAAACTTTCGAGGAGCATTTTAGAAACAAACAAAATGTTTTTTTCCCTCTAGAACTGATTTAAAGCACTGAATTATAAAGACTAGTGAACTGGAGAGCAGTGATAAACCAGGCACTGTCAATGACAAAGCACAGCTTTAAACTCTTTTATAGCCTTATTGACTTGGTCATAAATGAATCGTAAATCCATAGGCATTTGATGATGAGGTTTATGTCATCAGTTGACAGAGGCATATGTCTTCATCTAACACCAAGAGAAACCAATAAGCCTTGTAATGAGAAAGACGATCACAATATTTAGAAGAGTCAACTAAGGAGTAATTTGCATTGACACTGCTATGGTGTTTACCACACAATGCTGCAAATGTAGGCAGCAGATCTGTATTGCAACATTCCATCCATTGTATCAGGATCAACAAAGCTACAGCACAGGAAGAGATTTTCACTTGGAAGTCCATCCCATCAAAATACCCCATTACAACAACAGTCATCTGTTTGCGTTTTGAGTTTTTGTTGATTTCAAATGCTTTAAGGGAAACTAATGTGAGACTCCAATTGTCCTGACCTTCTCATAATGTGGAAGTCTTCCTCTCCAAGATGCAGTAAGTCCTTCATCATGACAATCTTTTAAAGTTATTACTTTATTAAGTTTTCTCCAGTCTGAAATCGAGAGGCTATGAGAGCGCAGCCCGTTATGAGAACATATTGTAAGTTTATGAATAATTTAAAATTCCATCGTTTAACCCCACGCTGTTTTCATTCTTGATACATATGAACTTTGAAGTGGAAAAGTACATACACACTCTTAGAACATGAGCCCCCTGGTTATTAAAATATTCACAATTATATCAATATATTGTTTTATACAGCTTAGCATTCAAACCCTCAAAAGAGTCTGCACAGAGCAATGTAACAATTACCTATATAATGAATGTTTTGAAGAAGTAGTTGTATATTTCTGCTTCAGAGTCAGTCAGATTCCAATCTTCATAGAGTTAATAGCAGTGCAGATAAATATCTTATCAACCATTATTATGTTTTGTTACATCAGTCCTGGCTCATGCAAAAATAAAAAATCACAAAGATCCATCCTTATTTCACTCTGGAATTTATTATTTCTGAACCTTAGAGTGAGTTTTTAAAAAAAAAATATTTCCCTTTATTTTTCCATTGGTTGGTTGTATATTTACTTTGTACTTGTTCTACAGTCTCCTGGACAATTTTAGTTTTTTCTCAACAATATTTTGACTTTTTATGGACTTTCTCCTGAATGTTATTGTCTTCTTCTCCCCCTAACGCTTTTGTGGAATCTGGGTCAGCATGACCAGGAGGATGAAAATGAATGTCTTTGGGCTACAACCTCCACCACCGTGTATGTATTTCTGGAAGCCAGGGAGGTTTTCAACCTTGACCCAGAGGCAAAGTGTAAAAAAAAAAATGTTTCAAAACTTAATATTGAACAAAAAATTATTTTGGTTCATTAATCACATATTTACGTTCATTTTATTCCAGATGAAGATGTTTTGGTGGACGATGGTCTGCGTTGGTGAAGTATCTCATTAATCAAGTTCTGTAGGTAGCGCTGTCAGCATAAAAGTCATGGTAAGTTTATTAAAAATAGATGCCTGAAGCTAATGATTATACTGTAAAGTGTCTAGGAAAGGGGGAGGAGACAAACAAACCAGAGACCTAAATGTCTCAGCCCGTGTTTGATGTGTACAAAACACTCATTATGAAGAGTGAAACGAAACATTTTTGGCAATACAGGAATAACTATTTTAATTTATTTAGCTGAAGATACATGAAAGGATGAAAGTATCAGCTCAAGTATTGCAAAATGAGAACATTAAATGCTTTTCCTAGCATGAAAAAAAACACAAATTAAGCACATTTCTCTAGGACGGCAAGTGAGTTTAATCCATCGCCTGATGTGCTGTCATAAACTGTTTTTCTTTTAGAAATGTAACTATTAGTTTCAGTTAGTCAAAACATATTTATAGTCCAAAACATATTTAGAAAGTCAACCTTACTTGATGTCTTTTAAATTAATCCACAACTCAGCCTTCATGTGCTTATGTTGTGCCTTTCATGCTGTCAAAACACTGCTGATCCTCGTCGTCTGTCATGTTGAAAATGCTTTGAACACAATTCTAAGTAATTGTCTTGCAATACTTTGTTGACATGCACGGATGTCTGTTTCGCGCAGAGATTCCGAGAAAGCAAATTACGTATCTGACGGCTTATGTTTTGTGGAAATAAAATGTCAGTGTGGAAAAGAGGTTGTGGCACTGATGGAAATATAGCTCTAATGTATTTTTAAAAAGGGCAGAAAGCTTGCAAAATGATTAACACAAATCTCAAGCATTCATATACAGTATATCCTGAGATATACTAATAATATTTGGTCAACTAATTATTATTTTTTTATTTTTTAGAGATACAGTAACCAAAAAGAAAGAAATGGTAGAAGACAGTGAAATAATAGCAAAAAAGGGGATGAATATCTTGTAAAGTGACAGTTATCTTATCATAAAATATGTCATTTTTGTCCGCTTGCAATTGATTGTTTTTTTATTCCAATAATATAAGCACATTTACAACTGCATTAACAAACCACTTTCTCAAAGAAAATATTTGTGTAGATCCATCTTACTTCATCTTACTCAGGGAATCATGTGACAACCATGTGACTAATTATTGAAATTAGAATATACCTTTTTTTAATAATTTTATTCAATTATTGTAAATAAAAAAATCCTTCAATATTTTGATTGACTGGATTAGTTCCATATCAACAGCATATGTTGTGTTTACAAAATATGTGTAATGATTCGGACTCCTTTTTACCTACATTAATTTTATTTATGTAAATAAATATTTGGTGTTTTTTTATTTTTTATATATTTCATGAGCCCAATGGATCAGCAGAATTCTGGAAAGTGTGTGCACAACAAACATTGCAAGGATGGAAGATTATGCTGCATCTCTTTCTTGAAGGGAAATAATTGGACCAGACCTCTAGTTTAAAAACCAATGGGCTGCTGACTTTTTCACCCATTGAGTGAGAGAGCTAAAGGATTATTGTATAATTGTATTGGCCAAATGTCAGTTAAACCTGCAACCTCTGCGTATAGAAAATGACGGGATGAAGTTATTGAAGTTCTGATTGGATCAACCCTAATGAAAGATGGCCCACTGCGTATTGCGGGAACACCCTATTATCAGTGCGGCACTGGTGTTTGTATTAGCGACTCTTGGCCCCTAAAATAAAGTTTTTTTTTAATCCATGTTGCCAAGTGTGCGAAGCAAGACTCTCATTACGTAGTAATGTGTATGTGTGCTCACACCTGGAATATGAAGAAATGTTTATGGTTCAGAGTTAAAAGCGACGGAATCTCTGTAAAGAATGCTTTCTTGCGTAAATAGACTGGATGCACTTCACTTTTATCGCTGATTTTTAGCACTTGTAGGCTAAAAGCCCAAAGAATCTGGTAAACTGCATTTCACATGACATCGCTGAGATTTATATTTATAGTCATTCCCTCTGCCAGTCAGCATCAATTCAGACTTGTGGAAAGAGTGTATAGAGGCTTTAAAAATGCTGTGGTCAGAACTACTGTAAGAGGAAGAATAGAAGGCTCTTGTAAACCGCAAACCTCTGAACCCAGATTACACAAAATACCAGTTTCTAGATAACTATTAAAGCATTTTATGAATTTTGTCTTAATATAGTGCATTAAGAAACTATCAGAAATTATTTACTGATTTAAGATGAACACCCTCTTAAACAGCTCCTGAAACGGAACCAAGCGTTAAGAGTCTATTCGATCAACACACCCAGCGGTGCCATCATTGGTGGCCCCGAGAAATGTATACCTATTATATGAAATATAAAACTTGAAATGATACCCACCTACTAACATGCTGTGTTTAATTATAAACTAATTTATACATGTTCAGGTACTCTTTCTAAATGACAGGGAATAGTAGAACACTATTATGCTAAATCACTTACATACAGCTCATATCTCAGGTGCTGTAAATTAGTCTTTCTCCCAGTATCAGCATTCCACACATTTGGTCTGTGAAGCTGTTTAAGAGAACACATGGTAAGGCTGCCATGGTCCTGTGGGCATGTTTACGATACCTTTCAACATAACCCGCATCAACACTGTGACTCAGGAGTTGTAAGCTATTTTGACTTCAAAATTATGAAAGATAATTAACACTTTACTATGGACTTTTATTCTGAAATAACCTGGTGCAGACAAATTAAAACATAGTACAACAAAGTAACATATATCTTATTTACTTTACTATATTTAAGAAATTAATGTTGACAACATTTGTGTAATTTTACTGATTGAAACAAATGACTATGTCATGTGTATGTTCCTTCCGGTTTTATTTTGAAGGTGTGTTTCCGTGTTTGGTACGTGTCCTCTGTTTTGTCTTTACAGACGCTGGCAGGTGCGCGGCTGGGGATGATTGAATGGCGGGTTCTTCCCACTCATAAGGAACGTCTCTGACCGGAAGAACTCGCCAGAGTATTCAGTTTCCTGACCAGGTTGGCATCTCGATATCGCTCCGCTCTTAAGCATCTGAACGATCTGTTTTTTGAAGCCCCCTGACGTTGTCAGCATTCTTAGTTGCTCATGTGAGTCTTTTTCCCTTTTGTTTTAGTTGCTGTTCGAGACCCTGATATCCAGCCGTGTTCCTGCCTGCGTCCCGAGCGCCTGTCCTGTTTTTTGTTCCGGTCCCTTCCGACCGTTTTCTGGACATTAAAAGACTTTTTGTTCCGAACGATTCTCCGAGGATTTATTCACTTCCGCGTCTGGGTCTCCTGCCTCGCTCGACTCATGACATAATACTCTGGCCACCAGATGGACCCAGCGGAAGTAAAGGAGCTCCGCCGAGCCCTCGGTTCCCAAGGAACCAGACTATGTTCTCTGGAGGAGGTGACGCGGGACAGTCACGCAGCGCTCGTCCAGCTGTCAGCTGCTGTGGGTGAGCTCACTCTTCGCTTGGCCCCTCCCGCACCTGTTGCAGCCGCCGCAGCCTCTGTGCGCGCTCCGACTGTCTCACCTGCTCACACTGAAAGACTGCCGGCTCTACGCGAACCCACGATACCCACGCCTGAGCATTATAGTGGAGAAGTGGGCGGTTGTGCACGTTTTTTGCTCCAGCTTCAGTTAGTGTTTAGCCAGCAGCCCTCCTCGTTTTCCACGGGTCGTGCCCAGATCGCGTATCTGATAAATCTCCTCCGGGGTAGAGCAGCTGACTGGGCTACTTCACTGTGGGAGTCCAACTCTCCGGCTCTAGCGAATCATGACGGTTTTACTGACGAGATGCGCTGGGTTTTCGACCTGTCACATCGCTCTCCCGCTGCGTCCTCTCGCAAGTTACTTAGGTTGAGACAGGGAGATGAATCTGTGGGGCATTACTCAGTAGATTTCCGTATATTAGCCGCCGAGAGTGGTTGGAATGAGCCCGCACTTATAACCGCATTCACCCAGGGGTTAAGTAGCTCCGTCAGGTATCAACTCGCCACACGGGAAGAACCAGAGGGGTTAGAGGCTCTTATCAGCCTAGCCATCAGAATCAATAATAGGTTGAGGGAACGCCGCAGGGAGCGTGGCAAGGCCGTGTTCTCTCCACCTTTTCCTATCTTTGACCGACCAGCACCTCTGTTGACTCCTGCGACTCTGACGCCGCCACCCGACGAGCCTGGTCACCTACTACGTGTCTGCCCAAGTCGCCCTAAGGTTAGTGCTCGGGTGGGACACACCCGCTCTTCGCATGACCCCACTCACCGAATCACTGTACCTGGACTATTGACTGTTGACATGACTTCGACTGCAGAGGTTGTTCTGATCGACTCTGGCGCTGACGACAACTTCATTGACCGAGACTTCGCCCTGTCCCTTAACATTCCCCTGGTTAGACTAGACGTTCCCCGCCCGGTCTGCGCCATAGATGGCCGACCGCTCATTGACGTGACTCACCAGACCACTCCCCTTTCCCTCACTATTTCGGGTAACCACTCTGAGGTCATATGTTTTCTTCTCATTTCATCTCCCTCTTCTCCTATAGTTCTTGGTCTCCCCTGGCTTCGTATCCATAACCCTCACTTTGACTGGGTGAACTCTACTGTACTTGGTTGGAGTCCTCATTGTCATTCACAGTGTCTCCGTTCTGCGCCCACTACCTCTCGTCCTCCGCTTTCCATTTCTCCCCCTCCTGATCTTTCCTCCGTTCCTCCGGAGTATCACAGTTTGGGTGAGGTTTTTAGCAAGGAGAGGGCGCTATCCCTACCACCACACCGTCCCTATGACTGCGCCATCGACTTACTTCCTGGTTCTCCACTCCCCTGTAGTCGACTGTACAAGGTTTCTCGTCCTGAGCGTCAGGCGCTCGACACCTATATCGGGGAGTCGCTGACGGCCGGTTTGATTCGCCCCTCTTCTTCGCCTCTTGTAGCAGGGTTCTTTTTTATTAGTAAGAAGGACAAGTCTCTGAGACCCTGCATAGACTACAGGGGGTTAAACAGCATAACCGTCAAGAACCGTTATCCCCTCCCACTCATAGATCCCTCTTTTGATCCACTGAACAAGGCCAGGGTCTTCACCAAACTGGACCTTCGAAGTGCGTATCACCTAGTTCGTGTTAGAGAGGGCGATGAGTGGAAGACAGCATTTAAGACTCCCCTAGGACACTTCGAGTATCTAGTCATGCCGTTTGGCCTGACCAATGCGCCAGCGGTTTTCCAGAGACTCATAAATGAGGTCTTAGGGGACTTCTTGAATGATTTTGTGTATGTTTATCTTGACGATATCTTGATCTTTTCCAGTTCCCGTGAGGAACACATCAGCCAGGTCCGCCGCGTTCTCCAACGGCTACTAGAGAACCGACTCTTTGTCAAGGCGGAGAAGTGTGAGTTCGGAGTTCCCACCGTGAGTTTTCTGGGCTTTATTTTAGGGCAAGGTCAGCTGCAGCCAGATCCCGTGAAGGTAGAGGCAGTTTCCCAGTGGCCAGTGCCTGTTAGCCGCAAGCAATTGCAACAGTTCTTGGGCTTTGCGAACTTTTACCGTAGGTTCATCCGGGGTTATAGCCAGGTAGCCGCTCCACTAACCCAGCTTACCTCCACTAAGATTCCTTTCGTCTGGTCCGCCAAGGCGGAGGACTCCTTCAACCGGCTGTGCTCGCTGTTCTCCTCCGCCCCAATCCTACGACACCCTGACCCGGCCCGTCAGTTCATCGTGGAGGTGGACGCTTCGGACACCGGCATAGGAGCAGTGCTGTCTCAGAGGTGCGCCAAGGACAACAAGGTGCATCCCTGTGCTTTCTATTCCCGGAAACTGTCTCCAGCTGAGCACAACTATGACATTGGCAACCGGGAGCTCCTGGCGGTGGTGGCGGCACTTCAGGAGTGGAGACATTGGCTGGAGGGCTCAGAGGTACCTTTTCTGGTTCTGACGGATCATAAGAACCTGCTCTATTTACAGGAGGCCAGGCGCCTGAACTCCCGCCAGGCCTGTTGGGCCCTGTTTCTGGGCCGATTTGACTTTTCCCTGACTTACCGCCCAGGAGGTAAGAACATTAAGCCTGACGCCTTATCCCGACAGTTTGCTCCTTCCCAGGAGGGTCTTGCGGATGAGACCATCCTCCCTAAGCGGTGCTTTATCAGGGCGGCAAGCTGGGATATAGAGCGGGTAGTTCTGGAGGCTCAGGAGAGTCACCCAGGACCCAGCTCTGGACCGCCTGATAGACTCTTTGTTCCGCAGCCAGCCCGTGCCCAGGTGCTTCAGTGGGGACACAGGGTAGCGTGTCATCCGGGCATTTCGAGGACACTATCGTTTCTAAGACAGAAGTTCTGGTGGCCGGAGATGGCACGCGATGTCAAGGAGTTTGTGGCTGCCTGTGCCACGTGTGCTCGCGGAAAGTCCTCTCGTCGCCCCCCCGCTGGACTCCTGCAACCCTTACCTGTGCCGAGTCGCCCCTGGTCGCACATCTCAGTGGACTTCCTCCATCCATGGGTAGGACGGTACTCCTTACTTCCTCCATCCATGGGTAGGACGGTAATCCTTACGATAGTGGACCGCTTCTCCAAGATGGCTCACTTCATTCTGCTGATCAAGTTACCATCGGCATTGGAGACAGCGGACCTGCTGGTCCTACACGTTTTTAGACTCCATGGCATTCCAGTGGACATCGTCTCAGATCTTGGACCCCAGTTCTCCTCGCAAGTCTGGAGAGCATTCTGCAAGTCCCTGGGGGCTAAGGCCAGTCTTTCGTCAGGCTACCATCCGCAGAGCAATGGACAAACGGAACGGGCTAACCAGGACCTGGAATCAGCACTACGCTGCGTGTCGGCGCGTCACCCCGCCTCCTGGTGTCAACAGATCCCCTGGGTATGCCCACAACTCCCTGACGTCTTCAGCCACTGGGATGTCGCCCTTCCAGGCTGCCTACGGATATCAGCCACCTCTCTTTCCCTCTCAGGAGAGGGAAGCTGCGGTTCCCTCTGTCCGGGCCCACCTACGACGTTGTCGTTCTGTCTGGCACCATACCAGGGCTGCTTTGTCCCTCACCGCCATCCGGAATCAACGCCTCGCTGACAAGCACCGTGTGCCAGCCCCCGTTTACTCACCTGGCCAGAGGGTCTGGCTCTCCACCCGGGACCTCCCCATTCCAGTGGAATCCCGTAAGCTGGCCCCCAGGTTCGTTGGTCCCTTCGAGATTGAGAGGATCATCAATCCCACGGCCATGCGCCTCAAGCTTCCCCCATCGCTCAAGGTCCATCCAACTTTCCACGTCTCACTCCTGAAGCCTGTCGCCTCTAGTCCTCTCAGTTCGCCAGCCGAGCCTCCACCTCCTCCACTCATCATCGACGACCATCCCGCATATAGAGTCCATAAGATCCTGGAGGTTTGCCGTAGAGGTCGGGGTTATCAGTATTTAGTGGACTGGGAGGGCTACGGTCCCGAGGAGCGCTCCTGGATCTCCCGCTCACTCATCCTGGACCACTCCCTCCTCCGAGACTTTTACCGGGAGCACCCGGAAAGACCGGGTAGAACGCCTGGAGGCGCTACCTAGAGGGGGGGGTGCTGTCATGTGTATGTTCCTTCCGGTTTTATTTTGAAGGTGTGTTTCCGTGTTTTTGGTACGTGTCCTCTGTTTTGTCTTTACAGACGCTGGCAGGTGCGCGGCTGGGGATGATTGAATGGCGGGTTCTTCCCACTCATAAGGAGCGTCTCTGACCGGAAGAACTCGCCAGAGTATTCCGTTTCCTGACCAGGTTGGCATCTCAATATCGCTCCGCTCTTAAGCATCTGAACGATCTGTTTTTTGAAGCCCCCTGACGTTGTCAGCATTCTTAGTTGCTTACGTGAGTCTTTTTCCCTTTTGTTTTAGTTGCTGTTCGAGACCCTGATCTCCAGCCGTGTTCCTGCCTGCGTCCCGAGCACCTGTCCTGTTTTTTGTTCCGGTCCCTTCCGACCGTTTTCTGGACATTAAAAGACTTTTTGTTCCGAACGATTCTCCGAGGATTTATTCACTTCCGCGTCTGGGTCTCCTGCCTCGCTCGACTCATGACAGACTAAATAATCTTGAATCAATTATACACTTTAAGAATATTCAACCAGAACCCCTCTATTAGAGATCTTGCACTTTTTTCAGAATGCAGTTTAGAATGTAACTCAAATATTTAAAATGTCCTTGGGATACAATTCAGGCTGATCCCCAAATTTCATCAGCCCACAGTATGGAGATTAGCCTAGTTTTCGCTAAAACAAAGAACAAAGGAAGGACCAGTGACAGAAAGAGACACAAAAGAAAATATGGGTGCCTGGAAATATAGCAGAGCTGGGGATTTTGGGAGAGGGATTTTTGGATCTCTTGCTTAAATTACCCCAAATTTATTTGAAATGCGTCTTATGTTTGCTAGCGCAGTGATTTTGCAAGTCAAAGTACTCTGCAGATTAGCCCAGTTTTCTCGGAGGAAGACTGAATGTTTTGGAGGGAGAAAGGAGAGGGACAATTTTAGATCAGTAGTGACACAAACTACATTTCCACCCAGTCCTCAAAGGTAAAATGGGGCAAGAAGACCTTATATTTACTTTCTGCAGAATAGATGATTGAAGGTTTATGCTGGTATTGATTTAGAGTGGGTGAGCATTTCTAAATTGTAATTTCACCATTTTCTTGAACAAACATTAAAAGGAAACTAACGTGTTAATTCAAGTGTCTCATAAAATGATCTTGGACCTCTATTGTACTCATCAGTATGTGTCTGTTTGGACAAAGCCTAAAAATATATATTTACAATACAAGATGTGCTTAAGCCCGGTCCACTGAAATTGCTTCATTTTTTTCAGTAGATGAAATCTAATTTACCATAACCATGTGCTTGGTCAAGTATCAAGGTTTGTCACCACGTGTATTAAATTGAAGAATGTCTCCCCCTCGAAAGGACTCATTTTATAAACAAAGCTGGGTGTGAATACAGCTAGCTGGAGGAGGATTGTAGCCCATTCTTATGTAATAGACTGCTTTCGTAACCTCTCATTTGCCAAGATTTCAGATGGGGGAGAACTTTATAAAGTAATGGGGGAGAACTTTATAAAGTAACTTTAAAACGTAGCATTCAAAATTCAAGGGCAGCATGATGAGGAAGACTTCAACATTTTAAGCATGTGAGTGAGTCGAGAAAGTTCCATTTTCACATAAGTTGCAAGTCAAAGCAATACAGCAATTGCAAGTTCTCAGTTTTTTTGTGTTACTTACTCATATTGCAGATCAACACTGTTGGTGGTGTATTTCCACTTGAGCTGTTTAAGATACAAGACATCACTTGTCCAGACATTTTAAAAATTAATTCGTAAACAAGGGCCTTTACTCAATATATATGTAAAATGTGTTTTAAATGTTCTCATATCACTGCATCATTGAAAGTGTTTAAATAAATGAAAACATAGATGTTACATCTCTTTGACTCACCAAAAGCTTTTTGAATTTCTGCTCGCCCATACATTATTCACAATTAGCAAGTAGAGTGTGGAGGACACAAAAATAAACTTAGCTGACACTGTTATTCCTTCAGGAGACGAAGCTGTTGGATTAAAAGTGGGCCGTTGATGCATTTCGACACAATCACGATGCTGTTTTGGGCATTTTCATCAAATGTTAATTAACAGAATCTGCTCAAGTAGTCCTCTGAATGACTCTCTGGAAACAGATCTTGAATAAGCATCTACAGTTAAAAAAGTAATTACCCGGGAATTATTGTGAATGATTTTCTTTTCACAAAGTAAAGCATGAGGATACTCTCATACAAATAACTCTTTTGGAGGATAAAGCATCAACTTACCAGCATAGACCTAAAAATTGTCCACCCTGTCCATGTCCGTAAATCCTAAAAGCATCAGTTGTCAAGGAAATATTGATGATCCTATTGACCACTGATGGTACAACTTCCTCTTTTACTGGTGTTAGTGTTTGAATACGTGAAAGCGCTACCCAATGATTGCAAAATGCACTCAATATTATTTGAGTCTTTTTTAGGAAAATGGCTTCTTGGTGGGCAGTTGGCTTGAATCATAGTCTGTCTATCTCCTACCAGTACATATTCTATTTTATATTTTTAGTGATGTTAATCTTATTTGTCATTTACCCAGATTTACATTTAACTGTGGCATATATAAATCGTGAACAGTTAATTAAACAGAATTTTAGGTTTGCATTTAACTGTACACGTAGACTCATATACAGTGTTATCTTGTAGTCATACAATATATATTAAAAATTACAGTTTTTATTTTCTGTCCCAGATTATTAACATTGAACAGATGAAGTCTATCAAACTGAGCCTGAGAAACCTAGGTTTTGTATTTGACAAAGACATCACTCACACCAAACAGCAGCGACCAAGAATATCATTAGCAACCTGCCTTTAACAGGGGTGTGCCATGTAAGGTATAATCATGTGAAAAAGAAGGGAGCAGGACAGAACATACAAGGCCGGGGCAGGTACCCTCAAGTTCTCAGGAAGGGTGCTCCACAGGTGTGTGATAGTAGCACAGAAAGCCCAGGGTCCTGAGTCTGGTTCTGGTGGCGTAATGTCTAAAATCCTATATTCAATCCTAGTGGAAATAAAAGGGAAGTGGAGGATTGGGGTTAAATGCCTATATGCACTCTCATTAGCATCCTGTTGGCAGAACCCTGGATCTTGCTAAGGATCCAGATGAGAAGAGCATTAGATCATGGGTAAAATGCATGATCGATGTCTGAGAAAGAGAGGAAGGATTTTGGAAATAGTATATATACGATGTCGTTTTTTTTTTAGATATGGTTGTTATGATTTAATAGTAAGATGTGGGTCCATTATAACAGCAAGGTTCTTGACTTGTTCATTCTTTTTTTCTGTAATAATAAATAATTCCATGCATTGGTAATGGCCTGTGTTACATTACCTAGTATTCTGTGTTTTTACTTGGATTTTGCCTCCCTGTCCTCGTTCCTGAGTGTTTTGACATCAGTCTTTTCTGTTCTGTTTTCTGATTACTCTTTCCAGATTGTTTCCCGTTTATTCCCCAATTTGGCGGACATTTAGTTTTCTAGACATAGTGTTACATATTGGGCTCCTAATTGTATTTGAGTTATTGGACTCTTGATATGCTATGAGATATTAGACTCTTGAATATTTATGAGATTGCGGCCTCTTGTTGGAGGTTTTTTGGACTTGTTTTATATATTAAATTGTTTATATGCTGTGTCTGCTTTAGACTCTCACTTGCACTTTGGTCTATGCGTTATTCAGAACAGCGTATTTACCTCAAGTTTAAGTTGTTTTTGATGTTGAAATAAGTGTTACATAATGCTGTCTATATTTTTTCTTTTTATCATTTGTGGGATCATTATATCATATTATCCTTTATCAATGCCAAATGAGCATATGAAACATTACCTTTCATAATTCTCTGGAGTATACTCAAGGGTTTTTTTACACAGTGGCTAAGTTGTTTATTTCAGTAAGATGGGATAGAGTGTTCCACATTTTTACTACTTCTACTGATGTGTTCATTTGCTTTATAAGTGCTGGGACATGTGGTTGATGGACAGATGTCTGTTATTCTCCTAATCTGTCTTAAATTTGCATATAATTTGTTTTTTTTAAATGATAACCTATTTCTGGCTTTTTACAGTATCAACAATATCTGGCACTCTACTAAGTCAAGCCATTTCAATAATTTTGCCTTTTGTGACAATTTGTTTGCGTGTGCTCTGCATTCTACCTTATTTGCTTAAAGCCTTTTTCTGCAGGAGAAGCATTTGCTTTGTGTTACTTTGAAAAGGAATAGCATATATTTCATATAACCGGTGTGGAATAACCAACGAGCAATGTAATCTTCTTAACACCTTCTCATTTAAGTACTAGGACTTAGCTCTAGTGAATGCATTTTTCGCCACTTTAGATGGGACCTGCTTCAATGTTATAATAATTTGTATTGTAATGATAGTTTTTTTTTTATTTGTTTGTTTAGTGAGGCTTTTCTTTCATCCAAATCATTTATTTATTTTTCAAAATCATTTTCCATGCACTTTCAATCAGAGACGTTAGAGAAAGTAAAGGTGATGGTGGTTATGAATGATGATTTAGTCTGTTGAGAGTTTCCAAATCAGAATGGCTTCGATTTAAACTGTTGAGTTGAAGTACGTCATGCTTCATTCATGCATCTAACTACTCCCAGCAGGTGGCGAGTTCCAATGGGATGATGATGAGGGAGGGGTTGCAGCTTTCTAGCTATCTGTCATTGATATATCTGACTGAGGGGGATTATGTAAAGCAGGGGGTCACCAACGCTGCACCCAAGGGAGCCCACAAAGATGATTCATATTCTAAAATTAGTGGTCACAATAGAGATCTGTGTAAATGTTTCAAAACATTTTTTAATAATTAATATATAAATATTAAAAAGGATGATTTGCACTACAAATATAGAATGTTTTGTCCCTGATTCCAAAATGTTGAGACTGGTACACTTAAAAAAAACTATAGTATTATTAATACGTCTACACAAAATATTTTTAATTTGTATTAATTTTTTGAGGTAGTTTGTTTGAAGCTGGTTTTGCAATATGTCATGGTCGACAGATACATCCACGAGGAGAAGAAGGGAGGCAGAGACAGCATGAGGAAGTCATATGTGACTCTAACGAGAACGCAGCTTTATGCCGTGGACGGAACCAAAACCAGACTGGAATTCTTTATACAGGTTGTTATGTCTGAGGTGCCCTGCCCTGCCCTGCACTGTTGTTATTGATCATGTGATCCTTTTTTTTTGTCAAAGTTTGAAAGTCGAATCTAGGTTTCAACATATATGCCCCCCTCAACGCCCCTTCTGTTGTTGAAGTACCATTGACAACAATCCAGATGAAAGAGTGTTCCTTTCTATCATATTTGTTTATGACAGTGCACCAAAGTTTGCATATTTACCCCTTGCAATTTAATTATGTCACAAAAATATTTTTTAAATTTCCAATTTCCTCCCAGATTCATATTTGCAAGTATTATTCGAATTGTCTGTTATTGGAAAAATTAAAAAAATTAGTCACGTGATTGCGTTGTGTGATTACACTCCCTCTGCCTGTGAGAAGAACCTCACAATGACAACTTGAAGGATGCGTACATAGTTAACCTCTTCCTCCACTTGGGAAGTCCGATCATAACCTACAGTCACAGTACACCCCCCTGCTGCAGACTGTGACCACTACGACAATCAGGAAGTGGACACCAGCTGTGGAGGACACCATCAGAGATTGCACAGACTGGGAGGTGCTGCTCATGGTGAAGACATTGAGGTTCAGTAACCCTAATACCTAATAAACCCTTACCTTAATAGTAAACCGTGGGTAGCAAAGGATGCCCTTAACAGGAAGAAGGTGGCTTTCAGGAGCAGGGACAGGGACGCCATAAGGTCAGCACAGCAGGAGGTGAAGCGATGCTTGAGGGAGGCAAAGAACACCTACAGGAGGAGGTGGAAGGAGAAGCTGAGTGGGGAACAAATAAGATAGGTCTGGGATGGTGTTAAAACCATCACTGGTCACAAGACCAAGTCCTTTCTGACTGAAGTAGACACAGTGGAGGATGCAAACATTTCAACAACTTTTTCAACAGGTTGGAGCAGGCCACTTCAAAACCCCACCTTCCTCTGCCCCCCTCAGCTCCACAGAAGCTCTTCCCAGCATCACCTCACTCCAGGTTCGCAATGTACTTCAGAGGATTTGTCCAGGAAAGGCTGCTGGTACTGAGAAGGTGTCTGCTCAGCTGCTAAAGACCCACACTGCTGAACTAGCTGAGCCGCTCCAGCATGTCTTCAACCTCAGTCTACGGCTAGGGAAATTGCCAACCTTGTGAAAGACTTCCTGTATCATTCCAATCCTGAAAAAGAGCCGGCTGAGCGAGCTGAACAATTACAGACCGGTGTCACTGTGGTGTGAAGTACAGGAGCACCTCAGGGTACAGTACTGGCCCCTCTCCTCTTCACCATTTACACTTCAGACTTCTGCTGAATTAGGGACAACAGCGAGGGTGAATACAGGAGTCCGATACGTGACTTTGTGGACTGGAGTCAGAGGTACCACTTGCAGCTACACATCTCAAAGACCAAGGCGCTGGTCTTGGACTTTGGGAGGTCCAGTACAAAGACCAGGGTCACAAAGAAACTCTATCAACCACAATAACTGTTAAAATACATGCTTTAACAGGGCAAGACAATGTAGTGGCAAACGCAGCGGCCCCAAGATAATTAAGAAAAAGCCTGCTTTTATAAATAGGTCTTAAGATGCCTCTTGAAGGTGTCAGTAGACTCCATCAAACACAGAGTGCAAGATCGTTCGAAAGCTTAGGAGCAACAGCTTGGAAAGATTTCTCTCCTCTGGTTCGGAAGCATGTGTGTGGAATCATCAGCAGATTCTGATCAACTGACGTCAGAGCCTGAGCTGTGGTATATGGATTAAAAGCGAATCTTGACTTCTAAATTACTCAACTTATTTGTGCTATTTAAAAAAAAAATCTACATATTAATATCTACTATATTAAAAAGAGACCAGCTGTGGTGGGTACTCCCTTGCCTACAATAGCTGAGCTCCTTCGTGTGAATGAGGTTAAGCAAACGTCATTTAAGTTGGCAATGCAAATGTGGTACTTGTCATGTGAGACAAGAGAAGATGACAGCGGGGTTGGCATTTATTGAAGATGAAGGGCTTACATGTCATATTCTTTTCCTTTATCCCCGCCAAGCGAACCACCATCACATCTAATTGCATAAGCCCCTTTTGGTCTATGGCATCAGCATGCTTCCATGTTAATCTTCTTAAGCTCACAGTAATGAAAGAACAACATAGATGAGACAGAACTCCCAGGAGGCTAGTTACATGATGTGATGAACAGACAAATGTAGAGTTTGTGTAAGGGAAATATGCTCAGTTTCCAATGTAAGGGAAATAGTGAATGTTGCTCTTTGTTGTGATGTCAAATAAATGTTCCTTTCTGTCTGTCCGTCTGTCCAGCTCTTTGAAACTTCAATAATATGAATAATTTAAGCCAAAAGTTTGGACACACCTAACAAGCTCATTTGTTTTTGCAATTTCTCGATCTGGCTGACTTTCGTTTCATAAAGTAATGATAGTCACATGTTTCTCATAATTTAGCTGATTGGTTCTTGTCATGCCAACTGTGTTTCAACCTGACATCTGTACAACTTAACTGATGGCCCCAACTCCATTAAAAAGTCAAGAAATTCCACAGAGTAACCCAGACAAGACACACATGTGAAATGAAAACCTCTTGAAATCATCAAGAGAAAACAGTAGAAAACATGACTTAGTAAAAAGATGGCTACTTTTAAGAAAGTAGAATGTAAGACATATTTTAATTATTTCAAATTGTTTTGTTGAGTACAAAATTCCTTGTGAAAATTCCACAGTTTTAATGCCTTCAGTGATAATCTACAATCTAAATAGTAAATAAAAAACACATTGATTCAAAGGGTGTATGCAAACTTTTGGCATGTACTGTATATCTCCTAATAATAAAGATAAATATAAAAGTTAAATGTACATTGTGGCCTTAAAGATAGAAAAGCAAAATGGATTATTATAGTGTAAGATTTCATAATCATAATCATTTCAGTGATTTTGTTGGATGTCTAATTTCCATCTTGAACTCTATCACTACGCATGAATGCATACAGAAGCAGAGAACCTCTCTATATCAGTCACTCTCTAAGAGGAAACGATCCATCTAGTGAAAATGATTGAGTTAATAAGTCATTTAGCTGTCAGTTAGCCTCTATTTATCTTACGATTATACTGTCCCAGACTCCCGTTTGTCTGTGATGTGTGTCACGTTTTACAATACAATGATAGCTGGATTGGTTGGCGTACTTCAATCCAGATTTGCTAGACTTCAAATTGGCACATCACCAAGCTTTGGCAACAATGATTAGAACCACTAGTTTGTATTGAAATTACACCATCAGCATTCAAAAGAAAGTGGAAAGAAAAAAACTAAGTCTCTTTGACATGTTAAGATACGCTGTTGTCAGTACGGAGATGCTTTATAAGAGACTAGGATTACATCAGGGCTCAGCTCTCAGCCTTTACTTGTTTGCTATGGGGAAGAAGGGACTGGCAGATAAAGTTACGGAGGAATCACAATAGACATTGATGTTCCTGCCAGCACATTTTTAAGACGTCAATGTAAATAAACAGTTCCATTTTTATATCAGAAAATAGAAAATGACTTGAAGTTGGCGGCTGGGTGTTAAAATTTCTGCTGTGAACAAATAATTACGTTGCCATTCCCCAAAAATTATGAATTCAAATATGGGTGAAGAAAGTTCAGTGGTCAAGGGGGAACTGGCAGCAAAAACAACTGCTTGCAGTGATCATATCACTACAGACAGTTGGAAGGAGTTTCTTGCTGTAAAGGTATCTTTCGGTTGTGGTAACCATGGCAAGGCACCAGAGATGGTCATAAGTGAACTGGATAATAATAGCGTCTTAAAGATTCTTATTGTCAGACCATGCCCTAAAAACTGAGCAAAATGTGTCTCTAAGGCCCAGTGATGTTTGAATCTGCAAACCAACAACTGCAAAAAAGGCACATAGTCATAGTTTGTTAAATAAACCCACCATAACCCTTAAGGCCGACTTAACCTTATTCTTATTGAACTGGGAGAACTCAAAATTACCCAAAATTCTTACAAAAAAATTAAACTACTCTCAAGATGATCAAAGCTTGAGCAAAGCGTTTCCATCTCTATCAACAACTCAGGCTCTTTCCTGACCAGAAAGATTATGTTATGAAACAGTTTATTATTAGTTATATTATGGTTCGACTGCTGAAGAGAGAGCAGATCAATTTTTAATGTGTTGATTTAAGTGTCTCTTAAATTGATCTTGGACCTCTATTGTACTCATCAGTATGTTTCTGTTTATACAAAACTCTCTTTTTATTGAAATATTTACATTAGAAAATGTACTTAAGCCTTGCCCACTGAAAATAAGTTGATTTTCTGGAGATTAACTATTTTTTAATAACCACTCTGCTGTGATTGATCAAGCATTGAGGTTTGTCACAGCACCTTATCAATCCCAGAAGACTCCTTCACGGGACTCGCTGATTAAACAAAGCAGGGTCATTACAGCTGGCTGAATGAGGAGTAAAGAGCATTACTACGTCATAGCACTCTCGTAACCTTTTGTTCCCAGAGAGGTAAAAGTTATAACTTCAAAACACTGTTGTGATGAGAGGCTCACTGCATCTTGTAGAGGAGGACTTCGTCATTTGAAACATTTGAGTAAGTCAGTAGAGTTGAAATTTGACTTTATTTAATCTTAACTGCTACATCTTACAATAGATTACAATACTCAATAATAAAGTATTTCCTTTTCAGATGCCTGGGGTCCCATCCCCTGGGTGTCGGAACCTAACCAACTTTATCCGGGCATGGTAATCCTTGATTTTGAAATGCGTCTTTTCATAGCCCTTATTTGGAGCTAGTTGTTATGAATAGAAGCTTCATGAAGCAGTGTCATATTGTTTAGAGGTCAGTAGGTGGTGCCATCAATTTAAAAATGATTTGATGTTTGATTCGTTTCATTCATCTTATTAATGGCGTCATTTTCAAATAGTGGGGAAAATTGTTCCTGTTACAAAAAACAATGTTAAAGTAATTATTTGTTTAAAGCAATGTTTTTATGTTACCTTTAATGCAGTGTTTTTGAATTATAAGAGCAGCAACAGTGCCATTAAACACATTATACATCTAACACATATTTTTACTTTTAGTTCCTGTTTTTTCAAACACTTTAAACTAAACTAAAAGTTTATTTCCATGACTGCGCAGCAAAGCAACTGACCGAGATTTCACAATGTGTGGCTTTAATTTAGAAAATAGCAGGCAGGACACAGCTGCCCACAAGGTCCTTTGGGTTCAGAGTGTCAGAAGGTCTGATGGAATTTTTAACCTTTTATAGCTGACACTTGGAATCAGTTAGAAGCAAGAAAATGTCAGATTCCTACAAGACTTCAATTGACTGTCACATGAATACGTTTAATTACGTAGTTAATTGTATTAATGATAGAGAACAAAACTGTATTCATATAAATAATATCGCCGCTGCTTCTTCTCTATCTTGCAGAATGCAAAACATTGTTATTTTTTAATTCCTACTATTGTGTTGCCATCACGGCTGCACATTGTTTCCGTCTGGATGATGGAAACCTGATCACCAATGTTTTAAACTCATCATGCATATGTCCTCTGAGTGTTTTACAACAGCTGTGCATCATTAACGTCGGCACTTTAATGGGATAAATCAGTTATGTCGAAAGTTATTATGTAGCTCAGGCATATAAATCTTATGCTTAAGGGATTTCTAGCTGAAGGCATTGCATCGCAGGCTTTACTTATTATTATTATTATTATTTATTATCAACATTTTACATTATTAGCATGATCTGCTATATCATATAAATGAAATACAGTTTAAGCTACACACAAAATAAAGTAATAATACTTACTTATTATACAAGTTATAATTTAATACATTGCAGGCTTTCATTCTAATATCTCCCTTGATAACACGTGATGGAGAGCTTTTTGTTGCTGTTTTGTCTTTTTAAAGAAAAACATTTGTTAAATGACTGTTTTATATCTTATGGACCCAGATTTGTCTCTTGGCTGAACATGTTCATATCTGCAAATAACACCTTCAGCCTCCCCAGATGCCTGCTCACCTGACCTCTAAGACCGCCTCCAGTCCTCCTTATGTCTGAGTGCGCTTGTTAATGTGAAATTAATTTGTGCTTTTATTTCATGCCAAGTTAGTGAATAGGAACTTGGGCACATTGTTGTGTATGTGAAGGCGGAGAACAGATGCAAGCTTTTTGGATCGCACTATGAACTTTTAATTACAGATTACTTCCTGCAACATTTTAACAGGTTAAATGAGACACCATCACATAACACTAACTCATTGAAATGTTCTGCATTTATATAGCAAAGCATGACAACAGCGGTGTTTACATCACAGCTTTGAAAACGCAATAAAGAAACATTTAGTCCTCTATGTTTCCTGAAGCATTGTTTCTGTGAAAATTATGCTGAAGTAGGAAACAACAATCTATAACAGTGACTCATTGATAGGTCGCAGTAAGCAGATGTATTGTATTGTATTGTATTGTATTGTAAAACAAAAATGAACCAGCTAAACGTTATATTAAAAGTAGCAAATCCATCGCCATAGTCCTTAAAATAATACATTAGGTATTAGAAGTAATGGTACCTGTCTGACGTAACACTTTATATTTCCTATGTCAACAGTGTTCCTCATTTTCCATTTCGTTGTAATGCTCTTTGCGAAATGTATCTTTTGATTGTGAGATGTGAAGTGTATCTTAACACACATTTGCATTATTATATGAGGTCACGTAGGCTCCATGGTGCAATGGATTAACTGGTTTCAGAAAGTTATTTTATTTTCCAATAAATATTACGTTTATTCAAGTATATCAAGCCTTCTTTTTTTTTTTCCAGTTTTGATCCATGACCAAATCAACAATTAATATTGTCAGGATTTGCACCATAAGAGCTGGTATGGTCACAGGCTGGTTGCTGTTATATCGCTTGCAAAGGTAAGCCTCAGAATTAAGTCCATCTGCAGTTGCCAGTCTCAGGCTGCATTTTCTGGGCATCGGCCTTTGGATTATGATTCTTAAACCGACTAGCTTGTCGTGATGGTTGGTTACGTTTCCAGCACTCTGACATGCAGTACATGAGCCCTGCAAAGAACTGTAATTACTGAAAAGACTGGCATCATTTCTGCACAAAGTTGCACCAGATATTTTATTGGGGGTTGCCAGTACTCCTCTGCTGTGGTTTGCGGGTGGAGCAATAGAAGTAAGAGGAACATAAATAAATTATTTTTACCCTTCTTAACCCAATTTATGCCTTTTCTATGTATGTTTTTTTTGTTGCGTGTGAGAGAAGCTGACCACTGTCACATTTCCTTCCGGATCAGTACAGTGGATTATTACCTAAAATAATACAACACAACATGGTGTAGGTGGTTTCCATGTTTTTTTTCTTCAAAGTTGCTGCCTAAGAATACAGTACATTTTTGTGGCTTCAGGTATATCTTCTTTTTGTTAGACTGGCCTCTCAGAATGTCTTTGGGTCTTTCAGGGTGATCAAAAATATATGTGATTCTGTTCGGAAAGCTAAACATACAAGTAATAATCTTTATTAGGCTCTTTATGCCATTGCTGGTTGCGAGTCATTTGTCCTCTACTCCAACTCATCCCACTCAAATCAGCAGTGTTGGCTGGCTTAGCTAATAGCCTTAGCACACCTGTCTGCTCCTTCTTGGTGGCACACCTCTTTGATCAACAGTTACCTGTATTCTACCTCGTTAGTTTTCCAGTGTAATGGTGTGTTTCATCATATCATACTCTTCTCACTCGATCTTATGAGGAAATTCAGTTGTTAAAGAGCAGTAAAACAAATTATATAGCATTTTTTACAGACAGTTTTAGTTCCAAAATTAAAACTAAGATCAGAGTGGATAAAAAAATGTCTGGCAACAAATACAACAATATAAATATATAATTACGGCTTCTGTTTATTTATTTTGTCAAAACTGAGAACACTGTCTTGAACACTTAATCAAAAACATTGGCAAACTAGCTATGCTATTAAAAAATACGTGTTAAAACAGTTTTTTGTTGTGACAACGTTTCTGAGACAGCACCACTTTTACCCTAGATTTCATTTTTATTTGTATCTGTTATAATCCCCCAGTGACATGACAATCATATGCAAAGTATCATGCTGCTATGTCTCTCTCTCTCTCTCTCTCTCTCTCTCTCTCTATATATATATAATTATATATATATATATATATATATATATATAATTGTGTTATATTATGCACAATTGTGTGCATACAAATGTGTCCTGAGACCTTAAATGCATTATTTGGTAGCACATACTTTAAAAAATAAAAAATGAAATGAATCACTTTTTGTAACCATGTATATCTCCTGACTATTCAGATTTGCAGGACACCCTCTTGTAACTCTTGTTCTATGATCCTCAACGGGTTTTATATGGTATTGACACTTTTTAGCATGATAAATTGAACAGAAAAGCCATTTTTTACTGATCTTTTTTCACGGCAATCGTGGCTTCACATTTGTTTCGACAAACTCCAGTGTGTCTATTTAATGCTTTCTTGTCAGCAGTAGTGCCCGTCTGGGGCAATTTATTCAGATGGCAACAGCTAGATTGAGCTGGGACTATACCTTCTGTCTGCAAGGTAGCATACATTTCTTTGGAGCTCATAGTTTCTTTTCCCACTGTTCCAACTTTCCTTTATTGTAATCTAAAATGTACTATGGCTTCCTTTTTTAAACCATTTTCTTTTCACCAGTTTGATCCTAACCAAAATTTGATTCAGTGTTTCTCTGTTTTAACTAATTGTGATTACTATATTTTCTTCATCTACTACTTACCATTGGTGTGTCGAAGCAAACACTAAATCATATGAAATGCAACTGTAAATAATTTTGTCCAGTAGGTTTTTTGTCTTTTAATTTGCCTGTCTCTTTGTTTTTTGTATGTTTTTACCAATTCATGCAAAGTGCAAAAAAATGAATACAACAACAATTATCAGTCAGAATTTCTGCATTCTTTTTGGTAGCCATAAGTGATTGTGACATAGCCACAGCTGTACATAGCTCTATCAAGAGAAAAAAAGAACCATTATAGCAAACTCCAAATCTCAGTGTGAATGTTTTGATCACATTGGGTGGTTAAAATTAAGTTAAATTATTGTAAGATTCCAAATGCCAAAGTCCATGGACATAGTGAAATAATGGAACCAAGGAATCAGCACTCAAAATAGAAAAAATGCAGCAACAAGTACATATTCCAAAACGTACATGTTACAGAAGAGCAAGAATATTGAAAAATTACACATTGTCAGAATGGACCTGGTTCCTATTCGAATATCTGCTTTATGAAGGCATACCTGTTTTGCACACATTTGGCAAGATACGCCAATATTGCCTTAATGACTCAGTCCAGCGGGTCTCAAAACTCACAAACGCATGTAATCACATACGGACCAGCAGACACTCAAACATTCCCCTCATCCTTTGGAAATAAATGACAGTGCATGGGCTGTGGATTAGTGGGTTATGTCTGGATATGACAGCTCATGCTCTAACAATAGCACAAGTGGTGACATGAGACAGCACAGTGGGCTTCATTGTAAGCTCCTTCAGACGAAATGTACAATGATCTCAAATATGATGCTTGTTCTGTCATCATCGGTTTGCTGAAAGCTGCTAAATGTTTCATTTATCACTACAGGAAATTTCAAATCAAATAATTAATAAAACCACCAATATTTTCTTGCAAACAGCAGCAATCTAGGAATGCCAGCATGAACAATCACTTTCAAAACTGACCCTCTGGGTGAGTTAGAATAGCTTTACAGCCTCCAAATCCCCCCTAACAATTTCTGATGATATTTGAAATGGCTGATGTGTGCACATTCCTGCACAGGCCACATCACACAAGAGACAGTCCAGTACCATTAAGTGTCTTTCAAAAGCATCCCCTTGGGGAAGAGGCCTCCCCTGAACATAAGTCTGATTGCATCCTGTTCTTCCAGAATCATTGAATGCCTCAAGTTCAAACTAAAAGTATCGACGTCCTCTGGACCTGACAACCCAGTTGATGCTACATTCTAGTGACAGTCCTCATGAAATATAGCCCATTAGATAGCAATCTTTGTTATTTCATATTTGGCAATAAAGTACTGTTTCAAAGAAACATCGAATTGTTTTTAAACCAATAAGTGTTGTCTGTCAAGATTGGAAAATTAGGAAAATTGGAAATGAAAGAATGCAGAAGCTAAATATCAAACCATGTTGTTGATGCTCAGAGACAGGACAACAAAAAGCCTTGACCGGGGGAAAACTACTCGTTTAATTGATATTAGCTTATTTGAAATATCAACACATCTCTAGCTCCCTTCATTATCATTGCCAATAAAAGATAGACAACAATACTGAAAAATGATGGTTGAAGTATATAGAATAAAATAAACATATAAATCAAAAAATAAACAATAACTTGAAGTCAAATGTTTACAATAGAACTGTCGTGAGATTGGGATAAGGGATGGGCCCGTATACAAGTCTCACTCAATCAAGTCATCAATTTATCTTTATAAAAAAGACAATTGTCAAAAATCACTACTACTGAGGTAAAGACATACACAGTATCTATATGGTTGACACATCATTTGCAACCGTTTAGTGTAAGAATACTTTTCAGCAGCTGATCTGTAAATAGCAAAGTTACCGATACTGTGAAAAGAAAAAAAAGGAAAGCTCTTTAATGTGTGACCATCATTATGTCCTCTTAATTCAAAGTGTTTATTTTATTCTACTTCTCTAAAACATGTTATTTATATATATTTATTTGTCATTCATAGATGATATGTTACCATTTGCAGTAAAAACCCTTGTGATGCAAACATCCTTAGAAAACTAACCTAGCAATATCCTGTTTGCTGGCGATATGGACGAGCACTGGCAGAACCAAGGATTAATCAAAGCTGAATGTAAGTAGAAGATTAGGAAGAACATAAAGAACACAATAAATTCAAAATCGAGAGATGGTTCTGAAAGATGTTACATGATTAGAGAAAATGGCACCAGGCAGGTGATCAATTGTCACATTCTGTGTTAATTGAACTTTTTTGTTGATGTACTAAATATTAGTTTATTAAACATAAATATCCTCTATATTTTCTCCAAAAGTACTAAGCTGAAATAAGCTGTGAAGATTTAAAGATGATGTTGGCAAAAAACAATTTTCATAATTTTACCCTTGACTCCCGCAAAATCTGCTTGCAGTGTTTGGCAGTTTCCAAGCGAATGGCTCATTGAAGCGACGCACAACAAAAATGGTTTTCTGTCGGGAGAGTGATGTGGTTGCACACATCATAACTTCATTCAATAACAATGTTCTTGTATATTCGGCATTTGTATCCATTTTGCTTTGAATTTTGTATTTTTAGTGGTTAATATAAGTTAACACGTCATTGACAGGCAACAAGCAATGTACGTGTACAGCCAGCTTGATTTTACTAATACTTAATTACATGATTGATGACTTTATTCCCATGAAATTAACCAATGGTACGCTTTCTTTGTCAGAAGACCTGCCCATTGAGTCATAGAGCTAAGCGATTTTGAACCAAGACTTACCAATATGAATACCTCTTGCAAAAGATTGAAAAAGTGAATGTAAAATACTACAAATATTTTTTCTGTGTGGGAAATGTTTTGCAATATTTCGACCATTTATTATGTGATCAATTTGTTTTTAATATGTGACAATGAATGTCAAATGCAAGAACTGAGCCCTCGCACATTGATTAACCGCCCGGCTATAACGTTTCTTATTTCATCAATGGACTCTCTTAGAAACATGTACGCCTCTAGACAGCATGCACTAGAGAAGCAGTATGAGGGCAAACGCTTTAATTTGAGGCTCAATTGCACCGCAGCAACATCAAAAAGAGGACATCATTATAGTTATTATTTCAATTCTGATTCATTGGCCATGTCCTGGATATGCTCGCCAAGTCTGCAAGTCTGGGTTGCTGAAACAAAGACAAGAAAACTGTCAACTCCTTTTGCTGTGTTTATGGATGATCTGTAATTAATAACGTGTCAATTGCAGACAAAAATATTGCTCCTTATCATTTACCCTTTGACAACAATGGCTTGCCTTGGCAGGCAGACTGACGGCGCAGTTGACAGAAGAACTCTTGTCAAGCGACTCATTCAGAGACAATAATTGCTTAATGGTCAGGCCTGGTCTGATGAGCTGATTCTTTTTCAATTAATTTTTCGTCCAAATAGGTCATACTTCATAAACTGCCAGTTGATCAGGCAAAAACACAAACCGCCTCTAAAAGTAAGTGCCGTTGAAGTCATTCTTATGAATGTTTAAGATTTAGTTAAAAGTGCACTTAGATAAAAATAGAAGAGCTACAAGGCAACAATAGCACATAGATTAAAAGTTAATACTCCTGAGAGCAGGAGGTACACGATTTGAGGAGATGAATTTTGTGTCTATTCGATTGGATGGAAAATAAAAAAAGATTGTATGTGTCTATTTAAATGGAAATAGGGAATGAATAAAATTTAAACCTAACTTGATTTTTGGTAGTCACATCTTTGAAAAGATGAACAACTTATGCCGAACAGTCTAGCTATAAATAATATCAACACCAACATACATCGATCAATGCAAGAGTTGTTGAACATCTTTCTCATCAGCCAATGAGAGGATAATCGGATGGATGACTGGAAGAAGAGGATGATTAACTGTGGTTTCTGAATACTCCGATGACAGAGTCATTAAAAAAAAGAAAGATTAAACTCAAAAGGCCTGACTTTTGAGTCTAGTTTAATTAAAACAACACACATTTCAAAGTATAACTGCAGACACAGTTAGAAAGCCTGGGTGATGTGGAGTGTTGATGTTGAACTTAGTTAGAAAATGCATTTGTAATGAGCGTCACGGAAACTGTGGCAGCAGTCTGACAGGACCCTCATGTGAATCCTCTGGTTCGTGCAATTGCTAAGAAACCAAAAATAAATCCTCCAAACTCTCTTTGTTTCAAAGTAAAACATCCAAGGGAGTGTGAATGGTTAGACAACAGATGATCAGATGCTGACGGGCAGTGACAAATAAGGGGAATCTGTGCGCAGAAGTGTTAATATGATCAAGGTGTCAACAAGTCACTTTGTTTGAACTGCCATATGTCATCGGAGATTTGAAGATCTATGTGACAGCTTTGTAGCTTTGTTTTTTGAGATATATTTGCACTGGGGTTTAAATTTAAATATGAATCATCCTATTTAAAAAAAGCTTCCTAAAGAATTTGATATGCAATGTGAGATCAAAGTTTTTTTGTTTTTAGAGAAAAGCAACTTGAAGACAACATATTTGTTCATTCACACTGTTTGGAATCTTTTGTTTGACAGTATAAGCACATCTCAGAGCATTGAAAATGACAAGAATGCAGACAGAATACCAAAGATAACATACATTTAATATAGAATAACAATGAAGGCAAGTGTATGATATTGGAAGAAGACTTTGATTTCATTCAGGAGATTATGAGCCCCCCTGTTGGAGTTTCTCATTTATTTCTAGTACTTTTTGTCCTTTTTTTCTGTGATCCTGTTTTGACCTTGAAACTCTGTCTCTCTCACTAACACATTTGAATATCTTTAAATTAAATGATCTGGATCTGTAGTGGATAGTTTGATGGTGACTTAGAGCCCTGGAAATAGAGAGAACCAGACCTGTTTCAATCAAGAATTGGTAACATAACCAGGGTGGAATGTCACACAGCTTTATAAAAACAATTTAAACAAATGATAAGATGACTTAAATGCACATGTGAGATAATTTGATTGAAAATGTCTAATTATTATTTATTGACAAATGTTGTTTCTCCTTGTGAGATCATGTGTAGTTATTCTCATAAAAAGGTTGTTGTAACAAGTTTATGCAGATTTCAGCCAATATGGTCCTTTTTCAGCGTGTTGACTTAGAAACAACGGAGGCACTAGAGACTCTTTACTACACAGAGGAGGGGACTGCAGCAGATCAAAATATGTTTCGGCTCAGGCAGCACAGACCCAAATGATGACAAGGAACAGGTTCTGAGCGATGTTTGGGAACATTTTCCTCAATGACCTTGAAGAAGATTAAAACAGGGCCAGAAGGACAGAACACTAAGCCAAGATTAAATTATGATAAAAAGAAGAAAACGATAACATCAAAAGTAGATGAAAGCGAAGACAAGTAAGCTCCATTGCCACATTAACTCCAAAAAGACACAGATTACTCTGAAACACAACCCCTGGTTGACATGAGTAGGAAAATATAAATTTAAATATATATATATTAATATATATAATCATAACCTAATAACCTATAAGCTACACTAAAACTGAAATGATCATGTATATATATATACACACTATATACTGTATATATATATATACCGTATATATATATATGTATATATATATATACAGTATATATATATATATATACATGATCATTTCAGTTTTTGTGTAGTTTGTAGGTTATTAGGTTATGATTTTGATCGACTTTTATTCAGTGGCGCATGTTTTATGTTTTGTTTGGGGAATCATTTTTTATTTCCACCAGGCAACCCTGAAGAAGATGGATTAAGTGACCTTCTCCTCTTCTCAGCTGAACTCATATTGTGAAATCTAAAGAACGCAGTTTCTTCTACCCTGTTGTTGGTAGTTAAACCAAATGTTCCTGTGTCTGAGCTCAACTAGCTCCCGAGACTGTACATTGCAAGCAATATTTTTTATCCAATCATGTCCAGTGTATCAGCCTCCATAAGAGCCACCAAGGACTGAAGTGTGAAACTGCCTTTAATGTTGTTTCTGTGATCGCTGACCTAAAAGCTTTTTTTCAAATTCCCGCAGCTCCTTAAAGTCCCTTCTCTTCACACATAGCCTACATGTAACTGTCACATTATTTTACGGTATATTCTTAACCTCCACAACTCACCATCCCCATTTACTTATTTTCGATTTCCCTATGCTTTTCATTAGAAAACCGGTAAAACATGATTAAACAAAAAAATGTTTGCAAGTGCATTTGTTTCTTCACATTAATACGTTTTTGTTGCTGTTTGAGAATAACTCTTCTATTATGTTGATTTTATTTCTGTCTAACTGTTGAGTTTGTCATTACTTTTATTGGAGCAACACACTTTCAGGGTGTCTTTCAAACCATTCAGTTGTATTTTACAACTCTATGTAATGGAAGTGTGTCTAAAGATTGTTTCCTCCAGTTCACAATGCTGGTTGGCTGGGTATGGTAACGTTGCTCTGTGTCAGACTACTCCTTTGTTTTTGAACTTCAATGGTAGCTTCACAGTTTTATGTTATAAATAATTCCATTACTTGTGGTCAAGATAAATTGAGTGACATTTGCACATGATTCAATTAAATTACAATTTTCATTAATGGAATCAACAGTACCTGTATTTTTGTAAAAGCTGTAGAATTGTACTTGTGACATAATCTTGAAAAATAAATGAAAAAAAAATGTAATCCTAATTTCCCCATTTCCATGTTTACTTCACTTCAATGCATGCTATTCTGAGCAGATAAATCGTGACGGCTTACAATACAGCGTCAGAGAAGTGTCCTTGGTGAGTCAGAACCACGCACTCTTATTTCTTTTCATTTGATTTCAGTTTTCGTTCTCATACAGCTTATTTTAATTGTCTTCATATACCGTCCTTCACCTGTTGTACTTTGTACAATTTCAAATGAATTCCAACAAATAACAAAAAAAACATTTTCTTGCTTTTCAGCTTTTTAAAAAAAAGCATTTTTAACCCAATAGTTGAGCTTTTGATGTTATATACTAGTTCTGAAGATGTACTTGCATTTTCACAGGCAAATCTATAAAGTGGACTTCAATTCACTCTGTTTTTGTGTTTTAATCCATTTTGTTACTAACCTGTGACCAAGCAGCATCAAAACACTTAGCTTTTAGGTCATAAAAAACAAGGAAATTTACTATTTTTATTTTTTATTTAACATTTATAGGACAGCCTGTGCTCGCCTAAATGTGTTTGCATATTCCTGAGAAAGAAAAATGTTTAGTAGTGATGTATTTTTCAAGTCTTTAAAAATGACTGGGAGTAAAATTGTATGTAAAGAACCATGTGACTACTGACTATAAAAGTAAAATTTACTAGTATATACATGTATGATCACACACACTGTAATGCAATGTCTTATACAGTTTGTGACTCTCAAAGAGCATCTTCTTTGGTTTGGTGATATCTATCCCTTGTTTTTGCTGGCTCAATGTCGAAATAGTCAGTTATGTTATATTATTGTACAATCTAATAGCACAAGGAATGAATGAGTCCTTGAGTCTATTTGTTTTGCATCATGGAAGGACCATTCATGCTCCAACAGTGTTCAGAGGATGACTGTCATCATCCATGATAGACAGTAGTTTGTTCAGTGATCTCCTCTCAGCAACTGTCACCAGTGAGTCCAGCTTCATGCCAACCACAGAGCCAGCCCTCCCTGTCCAACCTGTTGAAAGCAGGTTGAAGGATGATATTGACATCCACATTATAACAGTTTTCATGAAGTCTATGTATCACCTGTCGATAAATGTTCTTACTTATTCATCTACAACAAAAAACTTTGGATAAAGGCAGAATGAACCAAATACAAGGATACGATCCCCCAACTGTTTGAATGAACCAAAATGGGAATTTTTAGGTTTGTCAAATATTGCATATATATTGTCAACTTTGGACCTATTCATGATTCAAGATGATTTACATAACACATTGTGTCAATATGGTTCACCATTACAATCTTGAGACATTAGAAAAAGTAATTTACACAGAGATTAATCGTTCCTCCTATGTCAAGAAATTAGTGTTTGTCTAAATGACTTTGAAAAGTGCTTTGCAGGAGCAATATCTCATCATTATGAAGGCTGACTTTCATTGTTTTCAGCCAGTCTGTTAATTCATTCTTTCCCCCAAGCCATTTAATTTTTGCCACCCTGTGCTTTTCTACTGCATTGCTGGAGGACATGGTTGGATAACAGCTACTTTTGGCTGAGAGTTGATGCTCTCGGGGGTCATTCCAAGATTTCTTGCTCACTGGTAAAATGAAAGAAAACACACAGCTTTGTGTAGACAAGACTTTGTAGCACTGCAATACTAAAAATAGTTCTCAGGTTTCCCGTGAAATCTAAGATTTGATTAGCCATTCAGGGAAAATCAATCGCCTTCAGATGAATCATGCAGCTATTTAGTCATATATACAGTATTGGATAACTAATATGTGTGAAACAACTGTAAGCAATGATGCTCTTCCACATTTATTTTCATGGAAAATGCCTTCAAGAAAAGGCATTTGACCATGTTCCTCAGGTAGTCCTTTGTGGGGTTTTCTGGAAATATGAGGTCTTACATACGTTGATAAGGTATGTCTGTTTGAGTGATTCAGAGCTTAACTTTTATGGACATCCTTTTGTAGATGCAGTCTGTAAAGGGGGTCTGGTTTGGGGAGATTAGCATTGGGTTACTGATTTTGCTGATGACATGGTCCGGTTGGCTTCATCTGACCATGGACTTGTTAACATAAGCTCTTGTTAGAGTGGATCACGACTGAGTGTGAAGCAGCAGAACCCCCAAATCCCCCAAATTTAATTGTTATCAGTTCCGATCCTAAACCAATTGGAGGATCTCAATTATCTTGGGGTCTTGTTCACAAGTGACGTAAAAATGGAGTGTCAGATTAACATGCGGCAGCGTCAGCAGTTGCGGACACTGCACCAATCTGTTGTGGTGATAAGAAAGCCAATAGCCAAATCTTTAGGCATACCAAACAACCTATGTATGTCCTTACTCTCACCTATGGTCACAAATGCTGGTTAGTGACTGAAATAAAGTGATTGTAGGTACCGGTGTCAAAATTAGTAATTATTTTCATAGATCTATCTTCCTATGTTTTTGGGCATGCTAGAGAGACTATGTCTCTCAGCTAGCCTCTGTTTCCCCTGAAAAGAGCAGCATGATGTAGCTGGCGAAAGGAAAGCCTGCGACTCCCTGAAATTTTGCGTCTACAACTCGACCCAAGATAAATCAGAAGAAAGCAGATGATGATTGAAAAGAAAATATTTTTTTAGACTATGACTTTTTCAATCATAGAACGTGTTACTAAGACACAGTATTTAGTTTCATGCCTGGTATCACCATTAGGCGTATTAAAGTTCTAAAGTTGATATTACCACGTTTTATAAATTACTTACTTACTTACTTATAATCAGGTCAGTTTTAAATGCTCATCAAAATATTATAGATGAAAAAGGATTACGGAGATAGCATTCAACACACTGGCAACATTTTGTTAACAAAAGGGGTGGATTAATACAAAAATTTCTGATTAAGTTGTATCCTTATATGTTATTAACCCCCATGTAAAAGGAGATAAATAAATGTACCGTCAACGTCTGGTAGTGATAAAAGGATGAAAAAAATAACCTGAGTCAGAATGGTTTAAAGAAAGCCCGATACCGATTGTTCCCTTCACCTCAGACATAAATGAATCACTGGATGAAGAACAAAGTCAATGTGATACTTGACCAAAAATCACTTTTGTTAGACTCGTCAATGTTCTCGATATATATCATCATCTTTCACACTTGTAGAGTCACTCTGCATCTATTAATCACCATCTCTTTCCCGATGTTTCGTCCCCTCTGTCCCTCACACAGTGCACCATTGTGCATGAGTGACTTTGCAGAACCATGAATATCAATGTGTTCTTCATAAATTATGAACAGCATGCAGTAGGAAGAAGACTGATGTAACCCAGTATTTGTCTACTCAAAGCAATGCATGTTTAACTTGAATTTAACACACCTCTTTAGATTAATTGCTTTTGATTTACCTTTTTCTGACCTTTTGATGGACTTGAGCTGTCAAGCCTAAAAGCACCACTAGTAAAAGCACTTTATCATATATGTTCAATTTAAATGTTTTTGAAAATGGTGCAACAGTTAACACCATGCAGAAGAAGATGTTAAAAGTACTTATCTTCACAATATGAATGTTTAGAATTATTTTTATAGATTTATAATTTATGAAAAGGTATAATATAGATTTAATTATGGAGTCACAAGGGACCCTATGCTAACTTTTGATAGCTCGATCCAAACCTTTTTTTGTTTCTATTGAGGACTTTTGTTGTTTTTTTGTATTTTTTTGCATTGTTGTAACACCATTTGGTCTTCATTTTTTTTGTTCATTTTATAAATTATAATATTACTTAATACGATTATTTTCGTTGCTGCATACAGGAATATCATACTACATGTATTATTACAATTTTCACTTTTACACTTTTTTTTCCCAAATAATCCTTAAATTAATATTTACCTGTTTTCATATTTGTCATTCAATTTTTTTTCGTTAATTTTCTAAAAGATCAAGGATAAATCTGCTAAACCTCCAAAATAAAGGCTGATTTGAAAAGATTAGTCAACAATGATTTAATAAGTACATCTAATAATATCAAAAGCCATTTCATAAAAGTAAGTAAGTAAGTCATATTTATTTATATAGCGCTTTTCTAGACCAGGGTCACAAAGCGCTTAAACAATCAAAACAATACTCAAAAAAGTATATACTTTAAAGATCAAGATAATACTGAGAACAACACAGGAGTTCCAGAAAATCAAGGAAAAGCCTGAACAAATAGAAATGTCTTAAGATGTTTCTTAAAGGAGTCAGTAGACTCCATCAAGCGCAAAGAGAGAGGAAGATCGTTCCAAAGCTTAGGAGCAACAGCCTGAAAAGATTTATCTCCTCTGGTCCTGAGCCGTGTGCGTGGAACCATAAGTAGATTCTGATCCACAGACCTCAGAGCCAGAGCTGGGGTGTAAGGCTGGATCACTCTCTCAATGTACTGTCATTTCACTGTAACAGCGACAGTCACAGAAAAAGGTCAGCATTCTTGATTCTGCTAGATTGATCGATTACAAGCATGTTTAGTTACAATATATTTTGAGCTCACATAATGAGCAGTGATCTAAAATAATTTGTTTATCAAGGTAAAAATAGCCTCATTCGTTGTAGAAGTAGGATTAAGATAATTGGTAGGATAAATAGAAAAGCTACACACTAGTTGACACTGTGAGTAATGTCACATCATATCAATACGTTATTTGTAATGTAAAATGTCCGCCCTGTTTGCTGTCTTTTTTTCAAACCCTTCTTGAATAAGTACCAGTTCTTTTAGCTTTTCATCCACAAACCTTCTAAACACAAGTCGTATAAACAACATCAGTGCAATGTTGCAGTTTTCTCCTTAGTTTGACCTTCTCCATAAAAAATGAGGCGTTTCTTGGGCCAGCAATTTAATTAAAGTTGGAGTGTGACTAAACATTTTCCCACCAGTCGTTACACTTGTCAAAGCATGGACAGAAGAATGTGTGTCAAAGATATCGAACATGATCTGCCAGGTGCTAGACCGTTGCATTGCTGTATCCCATTTGGTTCCCCGTTTCCTTTTCCACACCAGTGGTGTGACATGATCCTGTGACAAGTGAGCCCTACTTAGATTAGATCATTAATTATCAATGAGGCTGGTTGGCAAAGCCACAAGCAAATGCAGGGTTACCTCAGCCTCTTTTACAAACTCAAAGACACCCACAGCTAGACACACCCACGAAAACAAACAACAATCTGTCAGAGTTCTGTGATTGCATGTAAGGTCACTTAACTCTTAATGTAAAATAAATATATTTTGGTGTCTTTTGAGGGAGATAATTAATAGTGTTCCATTATTATTATTATTATTATTATTATTATAATTACTAATACTTCTATTTATATTGTTGTTGTGGGTGGTGGTGTTGTCATCATCTACCTAAATAATAGCGATAATTATTGATTAGATAGTTGTGAGGAGCATTGTTGCCAGTGCTTAAGACCATGGCATTCACAAAGAAAAAACTGTCAAGAAGTCTGAACGGATCAAGACTTTTTTTAAGTGGAATTTTGGCAGGAAATGTGTTACCTACTATATCCATCTTGGCGTTTTGCAGTTGTGGTCACAGGGTCGGCGGTGCTCTAACATTTTAGGATCCTGGCCTATGTATATATTTTTTTCCCACATGGTATACCGCATCTTTTGTGTGATCAAAACCTTGGATCAAAAGTGGATTACTTTTCTATTTGCTGGCCTGGCACATGTTAGGGAGGTACTACAATCCACAGTGGTGGATGGACCATGTAAAAAACTGGGATTGCCCATTCTCACCTAGAGCAGAGTGCCTCGTAAGCTCTTGTCCATTAGGGGTAGTCAGTTTACTGATCATTAGATCACCAATGCCTGCAAGTTGTGTGGAGGTTATTAGAGAATTCACCACTAGGCAAACCTCATAGAAAGGTCAAAGTGTGACAAAAGCAGCATATGTTTTTCCGTCAATGCTGCTCATTATGAGACCACTGGCAAGCCCCCTCCCCTCCTTCAATGAAAGACTCATTGATACACCACCCACTCCTCGGCTCGGCGGACTCACCACACTTATGAAGGAAGAAAACATTTAATGATAAGAGTAGAAGTAAGTCAGGCTTAATAAGCCAAGTATTATAATACCCACAGGAGAGGCGTACAGTTCCTGGTTGACTTGGACTGGACTCATTCAAGCTTGAACTTTAATGTCCGGGTCAAGCAGAAGTGATGAAGAAGGCAAACAAATGTTATTTAAATTTTCCTTTGTTCATTATTTGAGACTAAACAGGAGAGTGATATTTGTTTGGGTAACCATCCATGTTGGTAACCACGGAGCACTGGAGTCTGTCTGGTCGCCTAGCAACTATAGCAGGATACATTTTACACTTAACAATGGAAAAATATATATTTTATTTTTTAAAAGGTGGGCACTCAGAGACAAGCTCTTAGATCTACTGACAATTCAGAGTACATAAGCAACCCCTGTATGTTTATTGACTGTGGGAGGAAACGCAGTGTCTATATTAACCCCAACACAAGAAGAACATACAGAATCCACACGGATAGGAAACAGGTTGCCTCAAGCTAAAAGCTAACCATTTTTCTTAAATGTGATCTTGTTACAGGATTGGCTTTAGTTTCATACTATCAATACAAATTAAACAGCCATCGTACTCAAGAGCCACATTGTCCGTTCTTATATGTAAATGACGGACTGTGCATGTTTTAAAAATAGATTAAATAAGCAGATACAGATCATCGTGTATTATGTAATATGCTTTGACACATTGATAATTGTTATCTGTTTGTTGTTGTACATGTGACAATGTTGGTACATCTTCTGTGTCACTCTGGTACCCACGCATATGGTTTATTATTATTTGGTTTAAAATGTGAGAAAGCTGTTATGCCAACTGAAATGTAATTAACAATCTGGAAGAAATGTACACTATATTCACTATATAATGTTAGTAGATTGCAATTCATATCACCTGACACCAATTAGAGCAAACTCAAAGACAGTCAGTAAAGCATTACAAAGAACAACAACGTGTTTTTTTTGTGTTAGGCTTGAGGCCTTGTGCTTGAGGCATAGCTGCGAAAAATTTAATCTACTTAAACTATTAGGCTCTTCCAAATCTTTCACTTCCTGCTGCCTCTGCTGATGTTGAAATGTTTCACTATCTCTCGTCTTTTTTTTCTTAATGTCTAAATGCATACAACTTTAAGATGCTCCTGTATGTTGTGTATCATCCTTGCAGTATGCATCTGTATCGCTGCATATATAAAGTGTTTCAAATATCGTGCAGAATTGCTTTCCGGATGAAGTGCACAAGATTGTCACCTTGGCTCCAGAGCATTCACAAACCTCCCTGGAGACCCCGATGACTCATTGGCTTTCTGAGCTGTGGTTCTCTTTGGGCGCATCTTAATTTCAGTGTCACACTGGAATGTGCATGTTTCGAGGTGAATACAATCATGGCGTCTATTTATCTCTGTGGTGTTCTATGTGTGAGGCGGCTGACTATACTGTCAGTGTCCTGCGACACACTGATTGTCATCCTGACTGTTGTATAAGAAGTGAATACTAATGGTCTCTGTGGTAGCTTGAAAGGCTGTTATTACCTTTTTCTACAGAGGACAAGCAAAGCATCCATTAATCCAAATATTCTGGAATTTTGCAGTGTCCCCTGGTCCACAGCCCATAGGTATCTAAAGCTCACCTTGGATGTTGGAATACTTTTAGAAACCACCTTTTCATGACTCCTAAATATGAAGAAGCTCTCACTGTTTTTAAATAGGTGGCAAACCTTCACTAGAAAGTCTATCCTATATAAGCATGTATATAATAAAGAAATTGCATAAAGCATTTAATTTTTATTCTATTTTTATAAATGGGACTGTACACCATATCTATATGGTGTACATGTATATGTATACACACACATATATATATATATATATATATATATATATATATACATGTATATACATACACACACATTGTTGACCATTGTGAGCAGTTCTGTTTTTATTATTATTATTTACCTGGTCTTTGTGTAAGTTCTTGTCATTATTCCACTTCTGACAATATAATTCACCCAAAAAACTACTTAGCTTATTCTTTCCGTTGTGATTGATCACCTCTCCAATCTGCTCCAGGCCAGTATCCAACAGAGTGAGTAGATGTTCTCTTTAATTTATATTTTTTACACAAATCACTCATGTCATTTGTTGATCAGTGACGGTTTGCAGTTTCTATATTGTTATTATGTCAGAGCCAGGCAACCTGTGCTTTTTTCCTAAACGTGGCCAACTTTGGTATGGTATGGTGTGATGTTCTAATAATGAAAAGGTCTCGTTCGGGGATCTTCTGACTTTATATATTTTTTTTATTGCAAGAAATTTTTGGAAAAAGGGACTGTGTTTCATTACGGATAACTTGAGGGCGCATGGAATTGCTGGATTCACAGAATATGTTGTAGTTTCATATGTTTCCCGTTTCTGCCTGGCTCTGCAAAAAAGGAAGTTCTGGTGTGAAATATCTTATTAGAGGGTGAACTAAATGTGCATTTTTATTTGTAATTTGAGTCAGTGTGGTGACTTTGGGAGGACGTGCTCATGCACTCAATGTCATTGCAAACAATGAAGATGAAAAATGCCGAAATCAAGTGTATTAAATGTTCGTTGTTGTAGCTTTACAGTTTCCTCAGATGGTCCCTAAAGCGAATTGTCCCTACTGTAGCACAGTGGAACAATATGAAGCCTAGTATACATTATAGCGATACCTTTCACTGACATAAATCATCTCTGCACACAATTGGACCAAAACCTTAAATAGGAAACATTATCTCCGATCAATGACCATTGCCTAAAGTTACTGTGGAAGCAATCAAAATTGTTGCTACCCATTATTTTAAACCTGTGCTACTGGGTTAGTACATTTTTATTGCCAAACAATAAAATACCACATTACCTTCATATTTACGTTAGAGTGCCAATTCATACTACTGGAGGAATCGCAGCCCTGATACCTGATGTCCTTTTACTTACTGCTGCCAAGTGAGGATGGCTTTTTTCGCTATGATGAACAGCTTAATGTCTCTGATAGTGCAACCATGTCAGTAAAAACTGAAGAGATGGCTAAGTTGAACTTGGTCCCTCTGATGGAAAACATTATTTCCCAGAATTAAAAACATTAAATTTAGTTATAATGCACCTACACCATCAAGCACACTAGTTGAATGATTTTTCAGGCTGAGGAGTTATGTTCTTCCGCCAAAATTAAATTGCCTGAGTGATGGATGTTTTCGGAGCCTTCTCCAGATGCACTTTAACAGACAGTGCAGGGAATGGTCCTATAGGATAGATACCCACCTTGGTGTCTTAAGTTTGCAAAAATGGCTGCTGCCTTCGTTGAGATAGCCACAGCTGTTGCCATCATAAACAAAAACAGGTGTACCAATGTGCAATACAACATTCTTAGCACTCTACTTGGTAAAGTGTAAGAGCTTAGCCAAGCAAGACAAGGGTCTATGTACATTGTCCGATGGTTAAGGGAACAAGAGCACCACATTATGCATTCATTTAAATAACTTTAATTTTGTTATAGTTAATGTGGAAAATATGAATAAACAAAAACAATTACAGTCAATGTACACAAAAATCCAAACAACATCATACAAAAAACCCAAACATTTTGTGCTTTTCAGACATAGACGCTATGACATAAAGCAACCCCCCAACCTTTTATACTTCATTTAACCAACTAACTAAAGCAATACTGTAGCAAAAGTAATACAAATAATTACAATAAAAAAGAGGTTAAGAAGTATAGTGGTCCCTTGTAGTATCGGGTTCGATCTTCAATGGTCTTGTTGTTTTCTGTTTTTTTTTACTGCATATTTGAAAAAATTGTAATCACACGTCAATTCATTTGTCTAAATCCTTGCATAAGAATCAGCCCACAGTGTCTTAGGTATGTAGGTATATAAGAAAGGGGGATTTTACATTACATTACAGCAATCAGAGAAACTGTAATTTAATGTAGTGTTCCAGACTGACAAGTCTACGAGGCAGTCTAAAGTTTTGATAACTGTATTTGGTAAATGATGCACAGGCTTCTGTAAGCCACAGCCAACATGCAAAGCAAACATAGGCTGTTCAAAAAACCAAAACAATTCTCAATCTTTCTCTTTAACACAAAGACCAACACTCACTTCTTCCAACTCAGCCAATCAGAGTTAGCCTCATGACACATGTACGTAAAATCCTGAACTTAAAACTAAACATAAATCTAAAATCTAAATCCCACTGCTCCAACATTGATTCCTGATATCCTGGCGATTTTATTTTCATTCAATATGTTGGATTTATTTCACGCCTCAAGTCCATTAACCCACTGCTGCGTCAGACGCAGCATGATGCTGCTGACAGCGCAATCAGAGGAGCTATAATATAGTTTACGGGGTGAGTAATCATTAAACACATTGTGTTGTTATCAGGTTAACAGGTTTGGGAAAGGTTAATAATGAGTGCAAAGAGAATTTAAGAGGCATCAACATGCATTTGAATGGTGACAAATAAAACATTCAATATTAAGTGGGTTTTGTTTACACAGGGTGTTATAACCCAACCCTTGTGATAAACAAGGGACCACTGTATTCCACCAGCTCTGGAAGGAATAGAGTATCAACTGAAAAGAACCTGTAAAAATCCACTTATCTATCTTAAAACCTTAAATTCATCAATCACTTTCGCAACCCAACTTTTCAAAGATAGATCTGCAGAGCTTAATGACAAATACGGACTGTATTCCCCAAATACCACCAGCATGTGAATATTCCCACCCGTGAAAAGAACACTCTGGACCATGTTTACAGCAACATTCGTGGTGGATACAGGGCTGCACCCCGCCCCCACTTTGGACACTCTGACCACATATCATTGTTTATGTACCCTGCCTACAGACAAAGACTAAAACAATCAAACCCAGCCATAAAAGACATCAAACTCTGGAACCCAGAAACCGAAAACATCCTGCAAGACTGTTTTGCTACGACAGACTGGGATGTTTTTAAAGCTGCAGCCACTCTGGAAGACTCCTCTGTCAGCGTACAGGACTACGCTGAGTATGTGACCGGGTACATCAGCACGTGTGTTGACAACATCGTCCCCACCATACATGTCAGGACATTCCCCAACCAGAAGCCCTGGGTGAACACTCAGGTACGAAGCATGCTGCGTGCTCGCTCCACTGCTTTTAAATCTGGCAACGAAGCTGAGTACAAAACTGCCAAGTACCAACTGAGACATGCCATCACAACAGCAAAGAGACAGTATCGAGAGAAGTTGGACAGCTTCTACTCCACTGCTGACTCTGGGCGGATGTGGAGGGGCTTGCAGCACATCACAGACTACAAGACCAGCACCAGCATCATCAGTTCTACGGACAACCTGCCAGACGACCTCAACGCTTTCTACACACGCTTTGAGGCCACAATCAACAACACCGGAACAAACACACACACCTGGACTGCCGTACCCCCCTCACCACCACCAAAAGTCTCTTCAGGACAGGTACACAAAGAACTGAAGAAAATCAACCCCCACAAGGCAGCAGGACCAGACAACATCCCTGGCCGTGCACTCAAAGCATGTGCCAACGAGCTGGCTGATGTCTTCACCTCCATATTCAACCTCTCCCTAAGCCAGAGCACCGTTCCCACCTGCTTCAAAACTACAACAATCGTCCCCCTCCCTAAGAAGAGCCCACCCACCTGCCTGAATGACTACAGACCAGTAGCGCTCACTCCAATCATCATGAAGTGTTTCGAGAGAGTGGTGCTGGCTCACATTCAGAGCAGCATCCCAGACTCACTGGACCCCCTGCAGTATGCTTATCGACCCAACAGGTCCACCACCGACGCCATCTCAGCTGTCCTCCACCATTCCCTTTCCCACCTGGAAAACAAAGAGTCCTATATCAGGATACTCTTTGTGGACTACAGCTCCGCCTTCAACACAGTGATCCCTTACAAACTGACCCACAAGATGTCCACACTTGGCATCCACCCTACCCTCTGCGACTGGCTCCTTGACTTCCTGACTGGCAGACCCCAGACTGTCAGGATTGGCAAGAGAACATCAACCAGCATCATCACAAACGTTGGCACTCCACAAGGATGTGTCCTCAGCCCCATCCTCTACACCCTGTTCACACATGACTGTGTCGCCTCCCACAAAGACAACACCGTCCTAAAGTTTGCTGACGACACCGCAGTGATAGGATGCATCACCGCGGCGAACGAAGCGGCCTACAGGACAGAGGTGGACAGTCTGGTTTCCTGGTGTGAGGACAACAACCTCACCCTCAACACAGACAAGACAAAGGAGATGATAGTGGACATGAGGAAGGAGAGGAGACCTCACCAACCACTGTTTATCCGGGATCTTGAAGTGGAGCGGGTGAGCAGCTTTAAGTACCTCGGGGTCCACATCACTGAGGACTTAACGTGGGCCACCAACACAACACAGCTGGTCAAGAAGGCACAGCAACGGCTGTACTTTCTGAGGAGGCTGAGGAAGTTTGGCATGTCGACAAAGATCCTCAGAAACTTCTACAGCTGTGTCGTGGAGAGCAGCCTGACCAACTGCATCACTGCGTGGTACGGCAGCTCTACGGCCATGGACCGCAAACGTCTGCAGAGAGTGGTTAAGACAGCAGAGAGGATCACCAGGTCTCCACTGCCCTCTCTGCACAGCATCTACCACCACAGAGTCCACAGGAGAGCTGCCACCATCATCAAGGACAGTTCCCACCCACAACATGGACTGTTTACACTCCTGCCCTCGGGACGCAGGTACAGGAGTGCAAAATGCAGGACCACACGCCTGAGAAACTCTTTCTACCCCACTGCAATAAGAATCATGAACAGCTGAACACTGCACTGTTGTCACTTTAAATCCATCTCATGTACAGTTCCCCTCCCTTTCTTATATTATTATTATTTTTTTTTATTTTTATTTTTTTTATTGTTATTTCATCTTGACTTTTTTGCTATGTATATTTATATTTATTTTTATTTTTTTGTTACGCCGATATTTGTGGAGGGACGGCAAAGAAAGAATTTCATTGCATAGGGAAACGTGTTTCTCGATGTATATGACAATAAACACTTTGAATCTTGAATCTTGAATCTCTGTCAACTTGGTTATCAACATTAGCTAAACTACCTTTCACACATTCAAAAACAATCTATGGGGCTAAAGGTGTCTGAGGCCTGAGTAACTCTGCCTTCATTGCAATATGATTTTAAATGATGCAAGCCCATGAGGCCTGATATCTCAACCTCTTTCTGGGTCTCAGTTACTAGAATGCTTCCTACCCCAATTAGCTTTGTGACAGAGGTAAAAGGGTTCTAAGCTATCCACTCCCTCGCTGCCGCCCCACCTTCGATGCCATCCTTTTGAAGTGTTCTGCTTGGCTTCAAAGACTCTACTTGTGATGGTCCTGGCCTGAGCCTCATGGGGAAACTTCAGTCTGGGCTCTTCCAGTTCTGACGATGATTAGCTTCCGTGTGCTTCAGTAAATACACTTGTTCCATGCACTATCATGTCCAGCTGAAATATTAAGGCACATGGGTCGTGGCAGACTTTCTTGCAATGAATCTCACATTAATAGTTAAATATCTGTTTGCAAGCACCTTTATATGGATACAAACCTTTCCCTGATAACTTATATTTTTGTTTCAGCTTTTGTAGTAGTTTTATTAATATCATGTGAAACAGTAACCCTATTCTATTATTATTAATTCTGTTGTATAATTTTACACCTGGCTTTTAGTCAGCTGCTATGATTGTTAATAGGTTAGGTTTGATTGTTTCTAGCCGACGTTTGATTTTGCTTGGGTGTTTTTTCTGTTTATGTTGTCTTGCAGACATCAATTATTTATAGTAATGGGCTAATAAAGCTTCAGGAAGCATTGTCAGGTTGTTAAGAGGTCATTGGTGGTGCAATCAGTTTAAAAATAATGTCATGTTTCATTAGTTGTTCAAAAAAAGAAAAATAGTGCAAAGACCGCCATCTAGTGGACTATAAAAATAACGTCAATGCTTCATGAAGCTTAATCAGACCATCTTTATAAATTATCCACTCTGATGTCTTTTTGGATATTTTGCTTTTGTCATTTGCCTTATTAACTGTTTAAATTCTGAAGATTATAGATTAATAAATCAGATTGGCAAACAGTCCCACACGTTATGTCTTCTTTCTTCGTACCATTAAAACCCTACCACATGTTGTTCTGGACCCTGCACCAAACTGTGCGGCTGCTGTCATTTATCGCCTTAATGATGTAGAGGGCTATTAAAGACTTTTTCCCTTTTTCCCTTTCACTGTCTACGAGTAAAGTAGCTGTCAGTATTTGCAAAGTATTTAATTCACTATTCACGCACAGTTTATACACATTTATTTACACATATTAGTTATATTGAATATATTAAACAGAAACACATCCATGCATATTTGCTTCGTGCATACATACAGTTCAACATGAAAAAACAATTTTATCAGTTGGGTGGGTAAGTCTTTTGTTGGCTAGGATTTGGACATAAAGAAAGACAGCAAAGAAAGGGAGTCTTGCACATAGAAAAGTGAGCCTGGGATGAGTGTCTGCCTGCGACAGGGAATAATGCAATTTGCCTCTCTGGATCCCTGATGTTGGAGGACAACAGACAAAAATAAAATGTTATGCAGCAGCTCAAGATGTCCAGCACTTTCAGGAGGCTATGCATGACTGACGGCACTACAGCACCCTTCATATCAGCTGCTGTATGCTGCCTCATACTGCTGGGAAACCTTTTGTCATAATCACTTTTGGTACCTTTTAAATTATTTAATGATCAATTGATGAAGGGGGAAGTATTCAGAAAAAATAGTGTAACCTTTAGAAGAGTGAGCAATATGTTTGATTGTATGAAAATTAAACACTTCAATAACATGTTAAAAAACACAGATAAAAAAATGCATATGATGCGAAAAGGAAATGGACTTTGTTGGTGGAAAAAAAAAAGATTGAACGGTTAAAAAATAAGGTTTAGTTGAGATAATTGCAGTCGAGAATGGTTATGTTTGAAACAGCTGATGAGATGTGTAGTCCTATGTGGAGGAAAATATGTTTTTATGTGCCACACCGACAAAAACACTGATTAAAACTTTAAATAAAAACATGATTTTCTGCAGAGTAGAGAGAGGGAAAGAGTAGCTGGGTCTCGTCACCATCGTTCATGTCTGTGTTAATAGGCTGCAGGCTGACGGTCTAAGCAGGGCTACTAATCACACTTAAAAAACACAGCACCCAGGGTCCAGTAAACCGAGGCAGAGGATATGTTTGATGGATTGACATGTCAAGAGAGCATGTTTAGGGTGGGGGGAGTTGACAGAGTGTAAATAAAGGACAACCATGAGAAAAAGTCATGAAGTGACTCATCAGAAACTACATACTTCACTGTCAAGATGGTCAAAATGTCAGGAACTATCCTACCCATGTGTTTGGAGGGATCTTCATACAGACTAAAAGGTTGTAAGTACTGTTGATGGGTTGATGAGGCCTCATGATACAGCATCATTTGTTTGAGGTTTTATCATGATGCAGTGTCTTTTTTTTAAAGACCATTACATGATACTTTCAGTTTGGAAATGATGCCACTTTTCTTTGAGTTACTAGATAACAGGGAATATCATAAAGCAGAGAGTGTCATATATAGATCTTCCAAAATTAAGACACTGCATTATGGTCAGCATTAGCTGAGTGTTGTTCATTCACCCATGACTAGTAAATACAGTCAAAAATGAAAGAAAGAAAAACCCTCATGGTGCACATATGGGACATACTGTATATACCCAAGGATTGAAGAATCAAGTAGAATTGTTGTAATTCCATTCAATATTCACGAGGGAAATTATTTCAGAGGGCTGAGAATGACAGCAATACAACACATGCTATTGCCATTAATATATATATATATATATATATGTATGTATATATATATGACCATAGTAGACCTGAAGAAAATCCCTAAAAATACAAAAAAATGAAAATATGGTATAGTTGTGAACCTTCCCAGGAGTGACATGCCAACCTAATCACCCCAAGAGCACACAGAAGACTCATCCAAGAGCTCACAAAAGACCTCTTCCAAAGACTTCCAAAGAACTTCAGGCCTTACTTGCCCCAGTTAAGGTGAGTGTTAGTGATTCTGCCACAACAAAGAATCTGGGCAAAATCAGCCTGTGTGGCAGAGTTCCAAGATCTTGATGATCGCCAAGACCTTTAAGCAAAATACTAGACAAGTAGTCTGAAACGTCTAAAGTTCACTTTTTTGATATGTGTATAACAATAACATATGAGTAGGCCATGTTTCCTCCACAGTGCTGAAAGAAGCTCATTGCATTGTATCCCAAGTGCTGGTGGCCTAGTCGGTTCTTAGATTTAGGGGGTAATTACTTTTATGTATATAAAGTGTACTGAAACAGCTATATAGGAATAAAGAAAATCCATTAACATCTCTCAGTCAGACCCTTACCCCAGACTCACACCAAGGCAGCCAAAAAAGTAAAAACAATCCAAACTTAAATCGTATTTTCACTGCGTCAACTTGCTGCACCGCTGCAGACAGTATAATTACAGCAGGATACGACAAAATACTGCGACAAGGCATGATCAGAGCTTAATAAAAGAGTTTAATCAATCTTATTTAATGAACTGAAAGAGTCCACAGTGGAGGAATATTTCAACAGATCGTTTAATCGCACCCCAAAATAACAAAAGCGTTCAAACCAAAAGAATGTGCTGTGACCTTATTTCTGTCTCCAAATTAGGTCTAAAAACAAAATTTTGATTGAACATCCAGAATCACAAGGTCCAAAATACTCTCAAAAGGAAAATACGCTTGGAGCTGTGTCAGACACAAAGACACTTAAATTAAAAATTAAAAATTAAAAATTAAAAATTAAAAATTAAAAATTAAAAATTAAAAATTAAAAATTAAAAATTAAAAACTAAAAATTAAAAATTCTAAATAATTTGGTTTGAATCAATCTCATTAACTGAATTCAATACATTGTTGTCGTGATTAAGGTTCTTTATTGAAAAAGAGGCTCTTAAATTGATTATACAAAAATCTGAAAATCTTTTTATAAATTTTATTGAAAGAAACAAAGAGAAAGTGGAGAACAGTTAAAGAAAAATGGAATTATGATTCTTGCTTTGATATCATGGAAGGAACAGTTTCTTACAAAGTTGAGAGGAGAGAGGATGGCGTGGTGACGAGAAGGTGGTTGAGGTGAGGAGGAGGAGGAAGAGGTGAGCAGCAGGAGGAGCACAAAGCCAAGGCCCTGGATCTGGTTGCGTTGTGTAGGGACTAGGAAGGGACCACTGTAAAAATGTGTGGTGGCGGGAAGTTTCGCTCTGATTTACCATTACTTACTTACTTACTTACTTACTTACTAATCCAATGAAAGATGGCATCATTCTCAATGCTATCTACTTGTCCTTAAAACTGTATCATGATACAGAATCAGCTGCCTCATCAACCCGTCACTGGTATTAAGCATGTTCACCCTCTATACTATCCTACTATCCCATCTTTAGAGCTTTGTCATAAAGTTTCCCAATCAATCTACAGATTTAGATTCTCAGCCCCTGAATACATACACACATACTTTGTCTCTATAAACAAAAGTACCTGTGTCATAACCATCTGCGGACCACATAACCATTCAACAGTGTGTTATTCGTGTTAGTAGTACATGTAATTAACAAATAGTAAGTTTAAATGCAGTTAAAATGCCCTTTTCTGCTCATCTATTTTGAATTTTCTGATTTCACAGTTGGACTTTTCGATTCAGGGCTTACTGTATGTAAATATGATTTGTATACATAAATGGAGGTGTGCATTTCATTGCATCCACATTGATTTATGAATCTGATTAGTATCTCCATGTTTCATTTTATTAAAATGGTTAAAACTGAGTCCGTTTCCGTCGCTCCAACACGACGTCACGTCCGGGTCTTAATACTTTGCTTTATGGAGAAAAGAGGTCAATGCAGAGTGTAACGGGTGGTTTATTCGCCGCTTCAAGTCAAACAAAGATACAAACTTTTACGATCGATCGGACACGCTCTTTGTCAGCAGCTCTAAAGGTCAATAGCTCCGGGAAAGACGGTCCCGAACAATAATAACATTGCTATATTTAAGGAAAATTGCGGGCTGAGAGGTCCTCCCCCTATCGCCCTATTAGTTCCTTCAAACTCCCTGTGTCACGATCTCCTGTGGAGAGTTCCTCCCACTTTGCTTCCTTTTCCAATCATGCAAATGCTCTTCACCCCCCCCTCACAGATGTGTCCCTGCTTCGTTCTTTTAATCCACGACCCAAGGTGTGAAAAGGGCAGAAAAACACGTTTGAATAACCGTCTGTTCCAAGCTTGCCCCGAAAAAAGTCAGTCTGGAGTGAAATGCTGACTGTGAATGTGTATTCAAACGTCCAAGCTCCTAGATGAAGCCAGTAACATATACTTTATATTTTGATTATCTTTTAGCATTAATTTAAGTATGGCGTATACGTATAGTGTATAATAATTTCCAATCTAACATTATAGAGTTGAGCGGTTTTAAGGAAGAAGGAAGTCAGTGATCATAGTACATAAGGCACCTGATTGGGAAACAAATAATAAATAATACTTTTGAAAAAAGGAAAAACTATTTTAATAACAACGTAGCCATATTCACAGCATTTCTGTTACATCTGCAGTGCTTTGTTCCTCACACTCACAAATATGTCAGTTGCAAATTGGATGACATGAAACAGTTGGTGAATTGCGCCACAAGCTAACCCATCTGTTTCAATCCCGGGTGCTGTGTCAAAATTTAGTGTAAGGGAAAGAAGATTTGTTTTCCTACTAGAAATGTGTAAAAACATTGTTTTGCTGTTCTGTTGTTCTAATGAAATAGATTCACAAAGCTGACAACATTATTATTAATATTATGCAAAGTTATTAAAAAGAGTTTGAAGGAATTCTGAAAGTTTACTTTGCATTTGGTTAATCGCTCAAAGGTTTGCATCGAGCTTAAAGATCAATTAACCCTCAATCAAAATGCCACAATCAAGGACCTATTGAGGCTCAGTCCAGAAGGACTCATTCGTACAAACTGTGTTATGACAGGTAACCAGGCTGTTCTACCACAATGTTCCATCTTCTTACTATTTGACAACCAAACTATTGGTTATAACTAAAGCCAAGACAGAAAGGCTCAATGTGCCCAAAGCTAAAAGCAATTTTCAAAGCAAAAGGGGGTCGCCAGTTGATGACACAAGTCAGCTGTCTTCAGCAGGGCTGAACGCTCATACAGCACCAAGCATGGGACACTAATCCAGAGGAGCTCAGCTCTGCCAATAGTCAAGGCTGAGGCCCACTGCATATATCCTCTCCTGCAACCCTTCACAGAAGAGCCATTACACTGGCTACCAAGGAGGGTTCCCGGTGAAAACAAAAAAGAAAGCTGTACCTCCAGCAGAGTGAGTCTGGTAGAAAAAAGTTTTGCCCTTTTTAGGCACGCCATTGAGCGCCCCAGTAGCAATTTTCAGACAAGAGAAATTCTGTGCTTCTTCTTTCAATCATGATAAGAAGACCTTGAACTACTCTTTATCTGGACCCTTGTCAAGGCTCTGTTTTTAGGTTGACACTACAAGGGGCATAAAGACCATAACAACTTAGCTCAATGTATCATAGGCACAGACTAATCCCTCCACTAATTAAAGATGATTTCAGTATTGAATACTTACATCAATTGTGTTATCTGTTGTCTGCAGGTTTATATGATTAGGTAGTCCATTTAACCCTGTAAAACACAAATATATATAGAATTTCAAATTCAAATTTCCGCAACAGATCGACAGAGTTATATCTCGAACTCCAAGTCCAAATCCAAATCCCCAAAAATGCAAATAACTTGAAAAGGTGAAAAGGATGCATTGTGTCTTTGCTGGGTTCATTTTGATTCGTCAGAGATTTGAAAAGTTATTTCAGGAATGCATGTTTGCAGTTTTTTGGTTGCAAGATGTTGGAGCTGAACGATTAGCAATCAACAGGCGAACTGGGATACTTTGGCTGTGGTTGATGGGGGTTGAGAATATTGGAAAAGTATTGAAGGTATAAGATGGGATTTGGAATCGCATCTTACTTTTTGACTTGAGAGCGGGGTTTATATATGTATATAAAGCCCACTCTCAATAATAACTGGATCCAATAATATTGTGAAATCCAATGACAGGAGCCAATGCTTGTTTTATTTGGTTGAACCAAAAACAAAATTATAATTCAGAGGTATTATGGAAAACAAAATTGTCATATTTCTGCAAGAGTGAGTCTTTTTAAATGTGTGTCCTCATTTAATGTATTATGTAATGTATATATGTTTAATATGTTTATGTGTTACATTTTGAATTAAGCCAATTGAAGTTAAACAGATCCATTTTTTTTTAACTCATCTTATAAAAAGGTCAAATTAACTACAGTTTGGCTGGTGCAAAATTGACAGTTGCAATGTGGCACATCTCATAAAGTAAGTAAGTAAGTAAGTAATAGTTATTTGTAAAGCGCCTTTCTAGACCAGCGTCACAAAATGCTTTAACAATCAAAAGCAATATACATTTAAAAATACATAAAAATTAAAATTCTCTGAAAGGCCAAGACAACATAAGACGAACACAGAAGTCCCAGAAAATTAAGAAAAAGCCTGCACAAATGAAGTAAGAAAGTAAGAAGCAGAATTTTAAAATAGATCCTGAAAGTAACCGGCAGCCAATGCAGAGTTTAAATATGAGAAATATTGAAAATAAGATGAGTTTTAAGGATAGGGGAAATGTGAGTTCTTTCACTAGAACAGGCCTGAATTTTGACTACAGAGTTTTCATTCTTAAGTAACAGTGCTTCAGCTATTACATTACAATCGCGTTGCTGCTTCATTCTGGATAAAAATAAAATGAGTGTTCAATTGTTGAATAATGTTAGTACTCCTGCAACCATAGGGAGAGTGACAAGGTGTGCAGATTTTTAGAGAAGGCCTATTCAGGTTGAGTAAAAATAATCTATATTATAGCATTTGCAAAACAAATGTTGGCAGTTACAGGTTACAGACATGCATTATTTTTATATTCCCCCTGATGGAATAAAGATACTGGTGGTGGTAAAGTTGCTGTTGCTTACGCAATAATTTTCAACATAATTGAGTTATATTGATGTTCTTTATTGTTTAACAAATCTTTGAACCAAATAACAAGAGCAACAACTATAAGGAAAACTGCCTTTTTGGCTCACCAGATAGAGAATCAGACTCCCACCCAAACATCCCTGGTTCAAGACCAGCCTTTTCCAATAATATGCAATCATTATTTTGACATAATGACCTCTTAATTATTTTCTAAAATATTTAGCTGTATTGTTTTCCTATTTAAATTTTGTAACTGATCTTTCTTAATTTTTTTACTCAGCCTGCACTGGCCCGTGCCTTTTTCTCCTCCTAACCAGACTATGAACGGTTGTCTGCTGGAACAGAAGGAGAGACAGGGAAAAAGGAGAGCAAAGGGTGTCAGGCAGACGAAGATGGGAGATAAGAAAGAAAGAGAGGGGAGGAGATTTAGGGGAAACTGCGAGGAGCAGGTGTAGTAGAGTCTATACAGGGTAGAGGAAAGATCTAGAATCCAGTGGCAATGACACGTCACTTGAAGTGGACTGCAGTGCTGAGGAAAGAAGAACTGACGGCAGATGAAATAGATTTCTTCTTAATAGCTTTCGTTATTTGGGCTATGGATGAACTGTGATTATTTGAATAATTATGGTGGAGGGTGTGGTGTGCCGGTCAGCTGTTTGAAAAGCAGGGAGAGTGGTTGAAAGAGTATGAAAACGGTAATTATATTAGCAATACTCCCAGCTGAGTGTGAAAGAGTTGTCACAAAGACAAGCAGAGGTCTTCCTGATTAAAATTTCTCGAAGTATCATGACCATCACTACTACTACTAAGTGTCTGGATATGTACTAGACAAAACAAAAAGGTGTTCAGTATTTCACTAACTTTCAGTTGCCACTTTGTGTAATATGATTTATTTATGTATTCATGTTCATTTTAAGTACGCTGGAAAAAGATTTTCCACAATTGTAATTTCAATAATGACTCTAGTCTGTAATTACTTCCTTTAAGTAGGACATAGTTGAGTAGTTGATCATTGTGGTTGCTATAGAGCACATAAAAACTAGATTGCCAAACAGATATACTGGGCACTTGTCCGTTTTTTTCACTGCAGCCCACTGTGAGTATTTCCAAGGTAGGACCAAGTTATTTCCAGCCACTAGCTTTCTCATTTTCTCATTTTTGCTGCTTTGTGCTAAGGTCAGAGTGCATCATGGAGTGATTCTGTTGAAACAGACCTGATTTGTTGCAGACATTCTAAGTTATTACTGCCAGGCCAAATCCTGTGATGACGGCATGAGGGAGCAGAGGGAAAGATCGGAAATCCAAAAGTGTGAGCGGAATCGTGAGAGAAGGGGTAATAAAAAGAATGAAATAGAGTGTATGAAATTGGACACAAAGCCCTACAAGCCCCTAGAGTGTGAATAGAAAGAGGTGGGAAGAAAGCAGTACTGTCTCATATACTCACATTAGAGATACCCAAATGGACCCTTGTTAAAGGAGGATAACACCCATGCTTCAGCAGATTTAAACATCCTTCTGACTTATGTAACAGTTCACTTGGAAAGTTTTATACCCCTAAAGGTTTAGGAGTTATATTTCTGTCTCTGCACTTCTTAAGAGCCATACATATTGTCAGTCTATTTGAAGGACGGATCTTAAAGTCATTAGAGACCAAGGCTATCAGCGGCAGAAAGTATTTCGTCACAAATTTTGAATTTATTAACAAGAAAAACAACATATTATACCTACTTTACTGTTTAACAATTGAAGTAGGACAGCAATGATAACAACATGGCACTTATCTTATCTTTCTTTATCTGCTGGTACAAACAAGCAAGATGAGTGTTTCTATTTTATTATATGTAACTGATTTAAATGTTTAGGAACATAAAGTGAATAATCTACTCAATGTGGACAAATTATTTGTTTCTAGAGGTAGAAATAACTAAAAAAACAGTGTTTTTATGATGAAATGTAGAGTGATTAAATACTGTTCTGTATGCGAATACCAATTTAATGAAGAAAAGCCTAGAAGCAAATCTGAACCCTCTCTATGGAGTTTTGTTGTATGGCAGTCCCTTGTGATCTCAAAGAAAAACATCGTCTAAATTCAATAAATGAATTCCACTATGCAAATAGTAACATGGGGCTTTCACACTATCTTCAAACTCTAATCTACTTCATAGAGACTAATAGAGGAAAATAAAACTATTTCATTCTAGACATTGCTAATATTTGTATACCACTTCTGCAAGAGGGTCCTGATATAGATTTAGAAGTAGCCACGTTTACCGATACAAAGGTTTCTCAACCCAATCATTATCTTATATTTGTAATCTTACTAAAAAACAAAAGAATACATCATTAGATTAATAAAATAAATAAAATGAAAACATAATTGAGATCTGAATCAATACATATTTAAATTTGAAAATGTTCAAAAAAATGTGTTGTTTAATACTGATTTAGAAAGAAAGACGTTTAATTAATTCATCTGCTTTAGCGTTTGATCGAGTGACATAGTTTGCTTTGCTATAAGGGCTGAGTGCCAGGCAGGGTAATGATTATACAGTTCCATTTCTACCATATGTTATGAGCCCAGAGCTTTGCTGTAAAGGAGCTGGCTGTAGTCCCAGTACTGGGGGCAACACACAATAAAAAACTTGCAAAGAAAGGCAGCCTAATCGCATTAGAGGGAGCTCAGAGAGGACAGAACTCTTGTCTCATTGGATTATATTAGAAGTGGGCATTAGCAATACAGCCACAAATGGTTTCTCTACTCATGATGAGCAATAGTGTGTGATTTAAAGCTAATATGTGGTAAAAGTGGGCACCTACGGACTCATGGAAGAGTACATTTACTTTGGCTTAGGGGCCAGGTTACGTATCCACAGGAGTCTTGATTTTCAACGTCAGCGAGATTAATTTAATAATGGAATATATGATAATTAATTAAAACAGTGTAACCCAGATTCTCCATAGGGCCTTATTAGATGAATCCTGCCTGCTGCATGGCAGAGGTCCAGCTGAGCATTTCCCTAGGAATGCTCCTCTGTCAGTGGCTTGTCCTCTTTTCCAACACACCCTACTTAAACCATTTTATGAATAAATAAATGAAAGGTCAAACACATATCTTTTCAGGTTCTCTACATGTTTATGTTAGTGAACTGTGGTCCTGGCTTGATAAGAAAAAGTTTGCACCCAATAAAGCATTTATTAAAAGCACTTGAGGTTGATGATTTGATGCATAATGTAAATAAAACAAGTACAGCATTGCTTTATTTATTGCTCTAATAGTAAGGTACAGAATTTCCTTGAAATATATGATGAAGTCCTGATGTGCATGTTCTTTTTATACCAATTAACTTTTCAATCTAAGCGTGATCAAAGTAGTGTTTTTGCATGTTTTGTATTTATGACTTAGCTTTCCAGATGAGCCTCTTTCTGCCTGAGTAAAGCCAATAAAATAAATAAGTAATAATATTTTATCAGTAATGGTCATACATTAAGACTGAATTAGACTAAGTCAACTGGGAAAAAAGGCATTTTAAAACTATTTAGTTGGGAATAGCCTGAGCAAGTAAGAGTAAGATCATAATGTTTTAATTTAAGATAACTATTGTCTGCAGGAATCATTTCCCTATGATGTGCCTCAGCAGATAAAGAAAACCTGTGAATATAAAATAATAGTTGTGTTTTTGGGCTTCAAATGTGCTATTCACTTTCAGTTTAACTGTGTTATTTAACTGTGGCACGCTGAAGGTATCACTTCAGCTCTAATACAGGCATGATTAGTCAGTCATCCGTTTACAGAGAGGAACTGCTCCACCAGCAAAGAGAACTTTCTAAACTGCCAAATAAGGTGTTTGTTTCTTTGTCAATGTTTTTTGCTGTTATTGAAATGAAGAAAGATTGAAAGATAGCTTGCACTTTTTCTCTGAACTTCCTATAAAAAAAAAAAAACATGTTTTATGCTAACTGTAGCAACTGGAACACCCAGCTGCTAAGCAACCTTTTCTATATTTCTTCACTGATATAGAAACTGAACGGCTTGGTTGCTGACTCTTTTAAGAAACATCTTAAGACGTTTCTATTTGTTCAGGCTTTTCCTTGAATTTCTCGAACTCCTGTGTTGTTCTCAGTATTATCTTGATCTTTAAAGTATGTACTTTTTTGAGTATTGTTTTGATTGTTTAAGCGCTTTGTGACCCTGGTCTCGAAAAGCGCTATATAAATAAATATTACTTACTTACTTACTTACTTACTTACATTAAAGATGAATGAATAACATTATAGATGTTCTATAGGATGTGTCATAATGGCGTCTCTCAGGATCTCACGTAGTGCAACATTAACTAGTTAATTCTTTCTTTTACCTAAATAGATTTCAAATTCAACAGAACAAACTTTTTGAATGACATAAAATGAATATACAAGATTTTTGCATTATTCCAACTTCATGTCAGAGATTCTTGAAATTAGACCTGCACATCGTCTCATGTAAAACCAGAAATGTTTACAGTACAATCATAGCTCCAGGTGTGTTTTCGAGCAAGACACTTCACACCTGATGGTTGAGCTGGTGTGTTGCATCAAAGACTATTTCCGTTATCCTGGCACTGGACGAGAGAGTTTAGGGCGTTAAGGGCGTTATTCACCACTATCTTCCTCAAAAAGCTGTTAGTGTTCTTGCCAAATCATGTGGTTTAACTGGCTGAATGTCAGCCTATGGCAAATTGTTACCAGCATGGTGGTAGGAGGGAATTGATTTAAAATTCAGATTGACTTAAGACCGTAGAAAATGTTTCATACAATGACTGATCCACCACTATAGTACAGAATGTGTGTTGGTCAAAATTAAAACATGCATTCGAAAAGCCACAAAGGTCAGGTAGAACACAAAGGAAAGGTACCTCCAGAAGGCCAAAATACAGACATTAATGGGAGTCCCAAGAAAAAAGTGACTATTAAGTAGTGATGGGTTGGTCAGTTTAAAAAAATGTGCAGTTTCATCAACTATTGTTCAAAAGAAAGGAAAATATTGAAAAGCCCGCCATATAGTGGGAACATAAAATAATGACACTGCTTCATGAAGCTTCATCAGACCATCACTACAATTTAGACAAAGATTGAAACAATAACAATAACTTTCTGCACAGACAATGCAGTCTGCTAGCTCTCAAACAATTTGAAAGTCTTGGAAATGGAATCAAATATGGAAGTAAAATTAATGTTTCTTCCCCCTTGTGATTCACGTCTTTTGCTTTCTATTACATGTTTCTGTTTACTATGTGTGGGTGTGCCTAACCTTGTGGATCAGTTGCCAAACAAGCCCGTCAGCTCTCCTGTTCCGTCACCCTTTTGTTGACAATCATATTTTGTGACAGCACTTTATCCGTCTATCACAACCTCTTCATGTCTGCTGCATTTTGGTATTATACACTTCAAACTGAATAAATGTTACACAATGCATTGTCCAGTCTTGTGACAGATCGTCTTTTAGCTTCTCTTAAAAAGGTTTGTCTTACTTTGTTCTCTCTTGTTTCTTGGACGTATAGTTTCCTGCGGTACCAAAGTTTATTCTTCCTTGTTTTATTTAAATCTATATCTGTGTGTTTATCCCTCTTAAGTTCTCGTTTATGGTTTTCATGATTCATCATTTCTGTTTGATTCCGGTTTGTGCTTTTCTCCCAGTTCTGGCATGCTGTTAGATCCCCTACTTTGTACTTTTGATTATTATCCTAAAATGTGAATTTTCCCCATGTGTATGAACTATTTAATGTGTTTTATTCTTAGGTTTACTCCCCCTTATTTTATTTATTTGTTTTTTGTTATTCCCAGCTCAAATTACATATTGAGTTTCATTTCAGGTTTGTGTTTGCTTGTTATCTCTGAATAGAAGTTAAGAATGTCCTTAAGGTATTCTGTCCTTACGGTTGAAGATATTCCACCTCAAGATCAATCCGTGCCCAGATAAAGCAGGCTGGTTTCCCTAGTCCATCTTTCCAACTTCAACCTAAAACACAGAGGAATGAACCCTGATTGATCTGGTTCAGCAAGCAAACAGGAGAGTGGTAAATAAACGAGCACTTCTGACCTGCCCAAAAAACAACAAAACCAACCGACTGCCTTAGAGGTTTAAACCAAACACTTAGGCAGTCAGGTAGGACACAGAGAAGGAAGACAGAGTGAACACACACAGACTGGAAACCTATCACCATAATAAAACTTGACAACAGAACTTTACACAAGTCTTAATTGTTTACTGATGTATAAACACACACTGTATTTCCTGCCAAAATAGGACTCACAATTTCGTGTGAATATCCGACAAATAAATCATCCTTGACATCTTCATATTACATTTTTGAAATCTGTTGATGTTCGCTTCAATTGTGTCATCAGACATTGTTGATTTGCAATCACGATCAAAGGCAAAATTTGAACACTCAGACTCAGATCATTGTTGGGTATGATAATATCTTGCTGCTTCGTCGCCACAGCTGTTTAACAAGCTAGTGTCTTGCCATAGCTCTTGTCTTTTGTTTTACGTTTCTTCTAGGCTTTTACTCTCATTTCCATCCCCCGGTAAATTACAATATTAATGGAAGACAGTTGAGAAGAGATTATTATTCTTCTTGATTAGGTGAGACTCCATTTTGCAATTCTAAAACAAGGATAATTGTATACTCAGAGTACTTTATATACATGTTTGTGTTCCTCCCCTAGTCTTAAACTACATTAACTTTAAACCAATTAATTAAACAAATATTGAAATTATTCTGCAGTAAGCATTTATTGTTCACGTCTTTCACTTTATTGCCTTTTACTAGCGAAAGAGTAGCACAAAAGCATGGACAAGATTAAAGCCATCGATTTTAAAATTCTGGTTCTTACTTTCAGAGCTATTCATAGTCAGACTACTCCTTACATCAGTGATCTGATCCAGCATTACACCCCAGCTCGGGCTCTTAGGTCTGTGAATCAGAATCTGCTGATGGTTTAGCGCACACATGTACGGACCAGAGGAGAGAAATCCTTCCAGGCTGTTGCTCCTGAGCTTTGGAATGATCTCCCTCTTCTTCTGCGTTTGATGGAGTCTAGTGACTCCTTCAAGAAACATCTTAAGACCTTTTTACTTGTACTTCTCATGATTTCCTTGTGGCTGCTGTCTTTGTCTCTGTGTCGACTTGGCCCTTTAAACTATTGTATTTTAACTGGATATTGTTTTTGATTGTACAAGCGCTTTGTGACCCTGGTCTGGGAAGGCGCTTTTCAAATAATTACTTACTTCCTTCCTTACTTAGTTACATTAAGGTTGAGAAAAATAAATGGCCCCTTTTTAAAATCGAAGCTACAAAGTCATACTATCTGGCGCGCCTCAAATGAATATAATTTTTCACGTTGATATTCATTCATTCATTCATTTATTTTCTATGCTGCTTAATCCCTTATAGGGGTTGCAGGGGTCTGGAGCCTATTCCGGTGTTATGTGGGGGACAGCCTGGACAGGACACCAGTCTGTTGAACGGCAGAAAAGGACAGACAACCATTCACACACACACACTCCTATGGACCATGAGTGCCTGAAAAAAACCCAACAAGTGTATCTCATGTTTATATTGTGATCTATAAAGTAAACAGTGTTCAAGAACAGAAGAAGAACATATTTTACTAGGTCAATTATTGTTACGATTTCCAAGAAGAGTACAACTGATGTTGATGGAAAGACGCATTTCTTGGTAACAGACATACATTTTTTAAGGCCCGCAACTGAACAAAAAAGGTGTTTGCCAGTTGTGTGATTTTGTTTGACACCCTGCTTTAGTGTGTCCATCGTGACAATGACAGTGATAGCAATAATCCATTAAGCATCCTCACTATGTTAACACTCTTTACCTAGAAACAACGAAAAAAGTCATGCTTGTTACTCATTGTTTTTATGTTGCCCTGTTTATGTTGATGTAGTTTTCATTCTACAACCTCTCTCTCTCCTACTTTTTTGACCCCTCACATACACCCCACACATAATCTGAATAATGCGAGTCATTTATAGAATGTATTGAAAAGGGTGACGAAAGTTGAGAGTATTGCCTCTAGTGGTGATGAAGCCTACATACCCAGACGCACACATCACAGGCTGTTTGCAAGTCCCATGGGCAATAATGAAACTCAAGGGAGAAAACAAAGCATTTAAATATATTTCTCAGAATAAAAGTAACAGACAAGAGGTGTGTTGATTTAAAACCCTGCAGTTGAACCTGAAACAGATCAGATGACTGTTTGTTTTCTGGTTAAAAATATACAGATATTATTTGCTCTTACAAGAAACTGAATGCCCCTTAACCATTTGACCATCTGCAAAGTGCCCTTTGTTCCACAATCCAACTAATGCTGCCACACAGATACAATAAAAGCTGTATACAAAGTCACAACAAACCACGTTTATATAATTTTAATTTTGTTTTTGTGCAAACTTTTATTGATCAGTAGCTTAATCTAAATATATATAGACTTTAATACATATATTTTATAATTTCTTGGGTGTTATGATCTGATTTTACTCGTGAATGAAAAGACGAAACTAGACACCAATCACCGTCATCTAAATTTGGCAAAGCCGTGAGTGATACAGTGAAACATATCTGCTATTGTATAGGTTTGAGGCAAGCAAGTCCCTTTTAAATAAGTAGAATCAGTATCTTCTGGAATTTCTGATCAATGAATGAGTCGTTCTTACTGCTAATGGAAGGCAGGAAGGCTCTTTAAGACCTCTATTGCCTATTGTGGTGTCTATACCAAAACTACACAGTGAAACAATTTAGTTGTTCATAACGCCTAAGAGGGATGTCTATCTGGCTTCTGGGACTATTGATGCAGCTAACCGCCAACCTTCACTTATGCTACTACTTCACCAACCCAATGGTAGACAATAATGAAACAAATGACTGAATGAACCCACAGCACCAGTATCAAATGGCAGTCTGGACAACCTTCTCATCATCATGATCCCTTTCTGCTGTTATCTCCTCTAATATGTTGCTACTGTGATGGGAAACCAATTTTGCCACATGCAATATATGCACTGGATGAGCTGGGCTATGTGAGCGGCATTCGAGATACCGCTGCATGGGACCTATAGTAGTGAGGGCACTGGTACAACGACCAAAAACCTTGCTAAATGGACAAGATAAGGGAAATTCACCCTGGAACTATTCCGGTATTCTGATGACTACAACTCACAAAGCTATTTCCGATCTAAAATTGCACTCAATGGTCCTTAGGATCCATGCAAATATTCAATTATCTCATCTGACTGAACGCTTCATGCCAAATATTCCACTTTCCACATGGACCAAATCTGATATATTCCCACTCACTGCCCAAACTATAAATTTAATTAGTTAATCAGAAGAGATGTATGACTGTCAGTGGGAAGTAGATATATTTCCTCGTCCTTCCTGTTTGATACAAAAATATAAGAGATGACTTCCAATAGAGACACAAAACAGCCAGTAGTTTAATGGGCATCAAAGAAAAAAGTATAAAAAAATAAATAAATATAGATGGAAAATAATATCCCCTAAAAGATCTCATTTCATCTTTTACATTAACACCAATTACAAATGGCTTCAAAGAATATGCTGTGCGATTATTTTTCTGTAATCATTGGTGGCTTCAAAGCAATCCTTCCTCCTAGCAGTTTGAAATGACCCATGTGAGCACGTAGTGGCATGTGTTGACCACTTTCTTTCAACTATAATAATCACCTTCTGCTAACTATTCATATAGACAATAATGGAATGTCATCTTAATAAGGCTCAAGACAATTAAGACAATTAAACAAAACTAAATGAAATTTGAAAATGCATAACAATATTTTATTTTGGGAGTCAGAGTTATATGCATGAAGATAGACATATAATGCTTGGGGTCCATTTCCTCTTTGCAAAACACCAACTGAGCTTGTCAAAACATATTTGATCCGTGAGGCTGGACAGCCTCTAGCTAACTCCTAACAGTTTGCTTCTTCGCTTCCATTGCTATCATTTCCAATAATGATAGTATTAAACCTGTCAAACATGCAAGAGCATAAATCCTACATTTTTATATCAACCTTGGACCTAAATCATTTTCAAGTTTCCCCATTATATTAAGCATCTTTTTTCAGCTTCAGTTGGTTTGCTTGGATTGGCAGCCATTAATTATGCACCCCTAAAATGGTTTTCAGTGACCCCATTATCACCTCAGACTGGGTACCCCGTCCGTAGTGGTGAACCAAAAACACAGGATATCGTCATTAACAAAGGGTGTATAAAAACATTAATAGAAGCATCAAAATAACTATGAAATTTTCATAGTCATATAAATATATGGAAAGCATTCATGTAAAAGCAACACTCAAAAGGTAGGTATTTCATTTGAGGCAGTTAAAAACTAGTAAAGATGACTACCTAAAGACCAAGATATTTAAAACAAAATAAAATGTACTTAATTAATAACAAATGAAGTGCTATATATTTATTAAAAAATATGAAATCAATAAAATGCTGTATATTGATGTAGTTGATTTGTAATGTTTTTTTGGGAGATTATTATTAATTATTATTATTATTTTATAGTGTGTGGCTATTTAATGTATTCATTGACCATTTTTGTATATATTTTGTGGAATAATGGTTAGTTACTTGTTTCTGACCTTACTTTACAATTTTCTCTTTCTTGATTTATTTTATTTCTATTTATGGCTATTTTTGATACAATCTTCTCCTACACTGGGGGAAACTGTATCCAAGGTGGCTCTAAAATGATAGGTTAAACCACCCACAATTTAATCAAGATGTAGGTGAAAAGTTAGAGGATAGAAAATTGGCAGCCACAAATAGAGCTTCCTCAATTGTCCTATGTCCCAATGTCATTTTTTTTTAAAGAATGCACATTAAATAGTCAAGTTAGTAAAAAAGTTTTAAAATAAATAACAATAATCTTTCTTTAAAAATAGCTATTTAAAAATATTCCAATCTGTTTTATGTTGTTCTACTGTAATACTATTACTATAAATTATCCCTGGTATCTGTGGCATTGAGGGGAGGGTTTTGTGGGGCACCTTTAGTCCATAGTGGGTCAAAATTCCTCATCAATAAGGAATGCATGGCCTGGTGGTCTGATTCAATTCATTTGCTCAAATAAAACTAAATATGAAAAGAGGAAACAAAGAACAAAAGTGGAGGACATGACGACATTGGTAATTGGACATAAACGTCCTTATAACAGGATGAAACCTTACGCAAAACCAGTTGTTGCTATAGAGGGAGTAAATAGACAGGGGAATGGAGAAAAGTATAGAGGAGGAGAGAGACGGGCACAGAAGCAAGAATAGTGTAGAGAAGGTGCAGCAGGGTCCTGAGTGTAATCTGGATCCATAGATTCTGTCATGGCAGGGTGAGCGAGATTTCTGGATGCAGGCACACACTGGAAGTACTTTGAAAAAAAGGTGGAGAAAAAGTGGTGCTTCAGGGGAGATGGGGAGGAAGAGGATGGGTTACAATTGTCAGTTCACACAATAAGCTTTTTCAAAAAGAGATAATCTATAACATAAAGCATTTCAAGGTGTTTACGGAACCCAAATGCAAGTGAGGGAAAAGATCTCAAGCAGACAAGGGAACATAACAATCCAAAATGTAATATTACAGTCTAACACACAATAATATAAGTCCACAAACCAATACATAATAATAAATAAATAATAAGTCCGATAACACTCAACCAGTCCAGCTAACCGGGGAATAAAACCGGAAAGAAATTACAGGGAACCTCGAAACAACAGAAGATAAAACACGCACGTCAAAACACTTGCTAGAAATAATATCTAAAATACTTAGGCACTAGGAAGGCAAAACACAAGAAGAACACCTTTTACCTGACAGCCCCTCACAGCAGTCACTGTATAAAAGGTGTCAGTTAAGGAAATTGAATTGCCCACCACTGCTTGTGACTATGGTAGACCGGTATTTGACTGGTCATTAATTCTTGATTCTTCTGGATGTTAGATCGAAACCATTTTGTTTTCCAGGATTCATATAATTTTACTCTCATAATTTTTAATGGAGCAAGATTAGTTTCTTAGATGTGAACATAACGCAGCACTTCCATAGCATTCACAAACACATTTTAGTCCTGTACAGCAGAATCAGTCACTCATATTAGTATGGTAATGTATTAGCACCATATTTTCCCCACAATAAAGCGCTCTTAAAAGCCTTTAATTTTCTCAAAAACAACAGTGCGCCTTATAATCCGGAGCGCTTTATATATGAACATTACCTGGTGGGTGACTTGTGTACAAACACTTTCATGACTGCGGCAACTGAGCCGACACGTCATGGGCGGGATTATCATTGTCATAACGGGGTGGGATTTACGAAGCACGTCACATCATGGTGGACGTCTATGGAGTGATATTACTGCCACCGGTTTGAGCGTGTTTTGGTTGTTGTACACTCAAAATCACTCTGCTCCGCGCTCAACCATACACCTGCATTCAACATGTCATACACAGGCGCTCTAGCTGTCATACACACGCTCAACTTTTGAACACTCAAATTTAAACATCGTTATCATGGGAGTGAACGGAGTTGTCAGAACACTTAATGAAGTTTGAATTTATCCGACTGTTTGTTTAACACTCCCAACCTTTTTGACTCAGAGAGCCATGAAAGCAAAATATTTGGAAATTTATTTCAGTGAGAGCCATATAAATAATATTCAGATGTAAGAATCTGTGCTTGACACGAATTCAAGCCCTTTTCCTTTGTTCATCAAAATCAACAAAGAATTCAGACGGGTTCATCCCTTTCCATGCCTCCATTTCAATATGTCCATCATATTTAAATGAAGCACAAGACTAAAATTTCTCCATTGCTGTGATCATGAAAAAACAAAAACAAATGAAAACATGAATTCAAACTAACAGTTTATATTTGTTAATTTTAAACATGTCTGATATGAATCACACAAGTGGATTAATTAAATTTCAGATGAAGTTTAACGAGAATAAAACTGTTCATCAGTAACTTCACATCATCATCGCTTTGTCTGATCGTCTCTGACGTCATTAGAATGTGTGTCTCACCTGCACCTGTTTAACGTGTTTGTGTTTCTGCGTATTCTTATTACATTCGTGAGATAAAGGTAATTTACAAATAGTCATCATGTGATGGTGTATTAATGCAAGTGTGTTTTAAGGACCGCGATCACAAAAGGAAAACCAGCATTTGTTGCGCTTTCATTGAAACCTGCAGCTTAACTTTGATGGACCTGAAGTCATGTTTCTGTGACTCTCGTAGAGAAGAACCTGAAGCGATCAAACGCGCATTATTTTGTTCGATATATTATTTAAAAAAAACTATCTTATAATTCTATATTGTTTTTCTGAATTGCGTAAAATGACTGTCGCACGTTTTGCTCTTTTTATTCTCGATTCATATGATCTTTTCCGTGCGTTCAGTGGAAGAGGCAGGAGCTCTGATTGGCTGCTGTGCATGTCAATCAAACGGCACACTAACCATTTGATTGACATGCACAGCAGCCAATCAGAGCTCTCTTTACTATTTTCTTATATCATATTTTATTAAATCACGCCATCTACTCGCAACAGCTTCGACGTATTGCCCACCCCTGAAACAAGTGATAATATTTTATGTTTTATCTGAAAAGCCACACCTGGCTCGCGAGCCATAGGTTCCCGACCTCTGATTTAGTGGATGCATAATGCAACCCAAGTCCAACGTTTGACTGCGCCTTATAATCCGGTGAGCCCTTTTTATGAAAACAGTTCTAAAATAGGCCATTCATTGAAGGTGAGCTTTATAATCCGGTGTGCCTAACAGTGCCGAAAATACGGTACTGTAAAAATATATGTCAATGAATTAATTTACATTACAGAAAATGCCAGCATAAGAACATCAAGAAGATGCTGTTGAGGGAATGATTACACTGAATTAAATCAACTCAGTTACCACAGATGGTGCCTCAGGAGAGAGAGTGGCTGTGACACGTTTGGAAAATGACAACGCTGATCTCATTGCACATCCCTGCATCATCCATCGGACTGTTCTGTGCACTTCTCTAAAGGAGTTCTCAGAAGTGATGATTATGCAGATGAAACTTCTGTTCACGGCTCATGGCTAAGAAAGTATTTTCTATAAACAATTAGGTTGCAGCATTTTACAACCATTCCAGAGTCATAATCAACCCTGTTTACATTGTTTTTGATTAACAAGAACAAGATGGAAATGTTTGCCTACTCTTGTCCAGTTGGAGGTCAGCTACCCCACTCTTGTTCCCTGCTGCCCATGCTAGCACACATTTGCTCAAATGTAACTTCCAGATAGGCTGGTGTATTCACCATTCAATGCAATGGGCAAGTGTCCAAATGTGGCCGGTCCTCAAGATCCTCAAACTGCATGAGTAAGGATAAGCTTTTTGGATCATAGGAATGCCCGACTTCCAATAATAAAAAGGACCTGTTTAAGTCTAAAAAATCTAATCTAATATACTTAATATAAGTGAATATTGACCAAGATAAACCAGGTTAGAACTCAGTAAACCATTATCGGAGCAGCATGGACTCCGATATGAGAAAAGGATTAATGTTTGGCTGGTATTAACTAAATAAACATTATCATTATTTTCAATCCAATTAACCTCAGAGAGCTGAGCTAAACTTTTTACTCAGTTCTGAATCACAGTCAAAACTGTGTTTTAAAATCAGCCTAAAAGACAGAAACCTGATGTAACATATGAAACCCAGCTCTGTGTTTAATGTTTAAAGAGATTTGAGATGTTTGACATGTTGTGATATTGCACTTTGTTTCAAAACGACATAAGCTGGGCCATCAATATTCGAGAAATTATATCAAAAATAATAATGGTAATTGTAATCAATTACCATATGAAGGCCACTTGACATTACATAGAGCAGGGGTGGGGAACCTGGTCCTCAAAGAGCCGCAGTGGGTGCAGGTTTTTGTTCCACCCGATCGAACATGCACAGTTTAACCAATGGGGTTTCAGCTGAAACAATCAACACCAGACTGACAATCAACTGATTACACTCCTAAGACACCTGATTGGTCAAAGGGTGTCCTTGAATGGTTGGAACAAAAACCTGTACCCACTGCGGCTCTTTGAGGACCGGGTTCGCCAACCCTGACATAGATCAATAAGTATTAATTGATGATTAATTTGTATAATTGTTCAATTTATTATAACTATTTAACGCTTGTATTTTTCATTTGTCATCTTTATTCATTCGATTGTGTAATGTTTTTCTATTAATTACCAACAGGACAACTGGTTGAAGTTAATGCAGTTAACGTGATAAAAAGTTAGGTATAATATTAAAACGTTTTGACTTTTTGATGCATCAGAATATGTGAGAATGTGTGTTTGGTTTCCTGGGTTATTAAAGGTTATATTTATCATTCGTCTGGGTCCACCCAAGGCTGTGGGCAACTTGAGACAAGAGTGCAAACGCCAGAATTTTTCTGTTGACCGACAGACAGAAACACGTACGGGGGATTAAGTCAAATGTCAGAGATGCTTCAGCCATGCTGTGAATACAAAATGTATTTGATCAAAGGAAACTACATTTTGTGTAAGAAAAGGGAAATATGATTCTTGTGATTCCTGACGTGTGGGGTGACTGACCTTGAAACTATCATTGAAAGTTAAATGTTGACCAGCAAGATGATGTTGATGACATCTTGGTCAAGGAGTGTACAGTTAATAGAAAGTTTTTGTATCAAAAAATTTTGCCATTCTTACATTGTTGAGTTCATTGTAAATAACTTTACACCATTTTGTTGAATTTGACAGGTTAAAAATAATGAACGTACTATGGCTGTAGAGGATCATATGAAGCAAAATGATGTTTTCTAGCTCACTTTGGGTGAGCAAATACTTACAGCAGTGTAGAACAAAAGGTTAACCTGCAGGCATTGCAAATCCTAATGTTCGTCAGTTAAAATTCATCATAATAACTGTTCTAATTACTCTGGTGTCATTGAGTCATCTCTGCAGTACACTCAAGTGGGTGGTGTTGCAGTGAAAGTTACTTTTTTGTAGGTGTAAGTCCAATTAATCATGATTAACAATGTTCCTTGGTGCCATTATTGTGTCTCCGGTTCATTTCAGACGCCTTTTTCTCTAGCCACCCAATGTATGATGAAAAATAATTGGAATAAATTATAGGGATCTTCACCATTGCACTTTGTCACTTTGAATACCCAATGGTACAAGGGATTCTAACAAGGTGCCCAAACTACCTAAACTGATGGTAGAAGTGGGGAAACAGTGACTGCACTCCAAGTTCCATGTGGATAGACAAGCTATTCTCAACTGCAAATATTCATAGTTATTTCTGGATTTCTTAAAGGCGAGTTTTGTATAAAGATATTCTATTTATGTTTTTATTTATTGTATTTTATATGTATTTGATTGTTTTATAGGTGTATTTATAGATGTGTGTATGGATGGATATGTTATTATTATTGTTATTGCTGGACAACATAATTTTTCTTTCGGGGGATCAATAAAGTATTCATCTATCTAAGTATTAGAAGATAATATATTAAAGGGCCCTCAATGGTTTAACTATAGATATCTAATGTTCTTGAAGATTGGCGAATGCAGTGGTTTATTCAGTGGCAAGTTGAGCTATAGATGTTGACCCTAATCTGACTATTTATTTCTAGATCTGGTTGTGAATAAAACTTAAAGATGCTTGTCTTTTTTTATCTGATTTCCTCTTTTCAGTACACGATTAAATGGCCTTTTTATCATTTATCACAATGTGTCTTAACCATGTATACGCAGATGCACGCATCAACGTTCAGATACTATCTTGACAGAATTCAATTTCCTCATGCGAAATTAAAATCCTTGCTGTGAAAATGAAACCAGCGCTGACAAGGTGGTCCACTTACTGATTTACTGGCTTTAAGTAGTGATATCATTGATCTATTGTATTACTCATGTGCAAGAAAAAAAAAAGATTAAACAATTAGTTGTAATAGCTTGTTTAGTGTTAACACTGGACATATGGTTGCGTAGTGGTTAGTGCGATCGCCTCACATCAGGGTTGTAGGTTCGCTTCCCTGTAGGGGCGGAGGCAACCTGTGGCATTCTGTCTGGAGTTTGTATGTTCTTCCCGTGTTTCGTGGGTTAACTCCAGTTTCCTCCCACAGTCCGAAAACACACAGAGGTTGATTGGGAAAATTGTCCCTAGGCATTGTGTGTGTGTGAATGGTTGTCTTTGTGTGCGACAGACAGTTTGTCCACTTTCATCCACTTTGTTTCCCCCGTGTTTGTGACAGTATCACCGCATCAGTCACAATTGTCTGTGTGATCAGTAATCAAAGGTTGGGGAATCACCTTGTGTGATTCATAACTGAATTGTCCAACAGTGAGGAAGAGTGTATGCAGAAACATCCAGTCCAAAATGCAAGATGTATCAAAATGGTAGACTGACATTTTTGTCATATTAATATGTAAAGTAAACTAAATGGATGGGAATAGGATTTCAGAGAACTTTTCATATGAGAATAAAACAATGAGGATTTGGGTGAATTATACATTAGCGTTTCCATCAATCGGTGTTAAGGCAGCAGTATATCAAATCAAAAAGCTTTCTGACACATGTCTTTGTCTAAAACCTTAATAGCACTTGTACTAAATATATATATATATATATATATATATATATATATATATAAACTGTATATATATAAACACGATGTGCTTATTTGGATGTTCACACACTGCTCATTGTATTTGAGATTTCAGACAATTCAGTCCAATATGTGTGGGCCAGGGGTTATTTTTAACCCCTTAAGCAATTTTATGCAGCCTCCCGTCAAAATGTGCAAACCTTTTAGTTGGGATTTTTTTTTTTTGTCATGCAATGTTTTCATGGCAATATCATGAACAACGACAGCTGAGAGACTGTTAACTATCGATGCTAATTCCTAAATACTCAAAACGTTTTATCCTGTTTGTCCCTAAAGTGCTCTGTTTATTTTTTTAAGCTTCAGTCCGAGACCTCTCTTCTGGAACACATTATTATAATCCAACTATTCATAACACAAACTGTTATGATATATTAGCAGAGATTTTTTAAGAGTCGTATTCAATTGTGCCAAGGCCTTGGCAATTCACAATAAAATAATTAACTGCATTATTTTGTGTTAGAATCTTTCACCTGCTTTTCAGCTCATACATTTGATCAATTAGTCACCTCAAATCAGGATGTTAGATTAAAGATGTGAATCTATTATGGAAGTACAGAAGTGCTTCAACTTATAACACAGTAAAAAGTGGGTTACACGACTTCAAAAGCTACTCGGACAAACATCCTCTGTGGGGTGCAGTTCTGAATGAAAATATATAATGTACATTAAAACACAAATTAGCTGCCTTAATCTTAATCCTAAATCCTATTACAGTGCATGAAAATTACATGCTTTACAACATGTGCACTAATCACACTTGTGTTTCAATAATTACAATTGTTATTGTTATTTCCTAAAATACCATATGATGTTGTGGTAAGAAATCAACACTTGACTCCACAGAAGATTCAAAAAAAGGATTGACATATGGATTGTGCAGTCTACCAACAACTAAAAAACATTGTGAATATATTTCAACATTTTTCCATATACACTATAGCATTCTTCTAAAAGTATGGTCAATACATTACAATATCACACTTTAAAAAGCCCCTGCAGGTTTTCCCATTGAGGATCCCCTCAGGGATCAATACATTAATGAATATAAAAAAGGCACAGCAGGAAATGTTATCTTAATGCTCAACACCTTCAGGCACTGCTAGACCGGTATATCCTCAGGAAAGTACAGGCTCCTCATTGTGCTACTCACTTTATCTTTTAATTTAATATAAATCTACACCATTTTGAATCTCTTATCAATATTTGCCAGCTGATGAATGTTAAAAGCCCCAGGGATATATTCAGAGAATATGTTTTATGTTAAGGTGTTCTGTTTCGTTATAGAGTAATTAAATTGTATTTCAGAATAGCATCTTTGTCTTCAACGCCTTTATTTTTAAACCCATCTAAGCATTCAAGAAAAACTAGAATGCGTCTACCTTAGAGATAATAAATGTTGTGTTTATGCAATTTAACATTATGTTAGCCAAATTAGTTTGTGTTGCTGTAGAAGGCTGATCCCCACCTGATTAATGATTTCCATAATGAATGCTTAGACTACAGGTTTCCTCAAACAATCCCAACAGACACACGCACAAACTCCTGCAGTGCTATTTACAGCCAAGAACTAAATAACCAGCTATTCTCATTGCATTATTTTTGATTCAAAAACAACCTTCTAGAATCAAACATAATTGTTGAATCATTAAAGTGATAGTTCACTCAAAATTCAAAATGCCACTCATTGTCTACTGATTTATGTCCACTAAGGGTTGGGCTTATTATCAAAGTAATGCATTCCTATTGGGAATTATGGGCAACATAATCATCCATTTTGATAGAGCGACCGCGGGTCACATATTTTTGTCTTCATCTTCATACAAAAATGACACACTTAACATTCAAATACCTTCATTGCGCTTTTCCATCTTGTGAAGATGCCTCCACATTAGGAATTGTTCCAATAAACAATTCTTTATATTTGAAGTCTGTTTGTAGTGGAAGTTCTCAGTCTCTCGCCTCCTGCTTTAAGTGTTTCTTTATTGAAAGACATTGGTATTGTCATTACACATGCACCATATTTACTAGAGGTGTGTATTGGCAAGAATCGTTATCAATACAATATATTGTGATTTATTGCGATACTGTAGGAATAACTATATATTGTTCCTTTTAGAGAAACAACACTTTTTCTAGCTTCTAGCTAGTTTTTAATTGTTTAACTTTAAACTTTGTTTTAAAGCTAAAATGAGTCCAAACGTCAGCTTTAAAAGCCGCTGGAGCCTGGTGTATCCTTTCTTTTTTACTCATTGGTACAATTTTGCTGGTTTATTTTTTTAAAATTTGTCACAGTTAAAAGTAAGTAAGTAAAACAACGAATGTTGCTAACTAGTGGCCAGAGGTTTAATTTAATTGCACCACACGAATGAATAAACACTGTTGTATTTGAGTGTTAATTATAAAATATAACATTGAATGGTTGTCTTCTACACACAATATTGAAATATAAACCATAAAATACCTTTGAATTACAATCAAATGTTACTTCAAAGGTAAATAAAACAACATTCTGATTTATTTATTTTTTATTTAAATATCGATACAATGTTATTAATATTGATACAGTATCAGGAACAAAAACATTGAGATTTATTGTTATATCAATATTTTCTTACAATGGCCTGAGAGCTTCAGCTAAACAACTTAAGGCATAGACTTATTTAATTTTTTAAGAACAATTCTTCATGTCAAGACTTGAATACAATAAAAGATTAGATGGACGTTACAGATAAAATGTATGGAGGTATTTGGATGATTTTAAGAGTGTCATTTCAGACAAAGATCTTGCCTTAGCTCTAAAAGGTACAGATTACTCTGAAAATAATCCCAACCCTAAGTCGACATGAGCGTGAGTATAAAATGAGCTAGATTTTAATATAAGGTGAACTATCACTTAAAATTTATTTTAATAAGGTGATAGTAAAAGTGATTAATGATATTCATTTTTAGTTTCTATTTATTCTGTTACTTTACTCCAGCAAATTGATATATTATAAATTCAGTTAAGTTGGAGGGACATACAGTTTATTATGGAGGGAAAGAGGGGTTTTATGAGTCCATTAATTGGACTCCTAAATTGTGACACCAGCTAATTGAGAGTGAGTGCATAGCGGTAACAGAGGTGTTTAATTAAACAAAAATGAAGGGTGAGTGTGCACATTAATAATGTCATATCTAGTTAACTTTCAGTTTTGCCACCAAGCCAGCATTTGTCACATCTTCTTCTGTGTCCAGTGGGTTCCGGGGCAGTGATGGATTATATTTTAAGGTAAGGTAAGGTAAGTTAAAACTTTATTGAGTTGTATTGTTTTTTTTATCCCTATGTTTGGAGTTTAAGGAGTTCAATACTCCCAAATGGATCCATTAAGTCCTCATGCATCTATAGCTTCGATCTCGCAAGGGACTCAAGAGTCCAGTGGCGTCCCATTGTACAAACAACAAGTGATGGAGGAGTGTCTTCAGAAACATTAATACATGTATAATATATTTATTAATACATTTATATCTTCTTTGACAAAGCCTCAATCAATGTTGAAATTCTGTGTCACAGGAAATGGAAGAAAGAGAAACATTACTCATCATTGAGTAATCTTTGAGACTCATCGTATAATATTTTCTCTAAAACATTACTTCATAACAGCGGCTCGTGCACAACACATCCCTCAGTGAGTCTCTCTTCAATTACTTGACTCCATTAGATTTTAAATCAGCTGTTTTTAATTGACAACTGTCTGCTCCAATAAAACAGATTATTGCTCCCACTAAAAGTGCTGAACTTATTACAAAGAATGTGGCCCATTAGTTTCAAAGCTATAACAGAATTCTCAAGAAGAAGATAAAAAAAAAAAAAATGGTGTTAGTCAAGGGATAGCTTTTCTCTCTTTAATTCATATGGTCAGAAAATGAAAGATCAGTAAAAATGTCATTTTAATCATGCAAGATTGTGCCTTAGTTTATCAGACAAGAATGCTTCCCTTGAGTATTTGCATCTCATTTATTTTAGATATCTTTTGAAAAGTGAGATTGGTTGACCCAAACATGTCACCTTCACTCTGAAGAGTAAACCAGTGATGCAACTACAGCACATCAATCGGTTCTAGATTTACATAGTCTGCAGTCAAGTGGTTTGCGTGAGTGGATGGCACATCACTTTCCCTTACAGTGCCTTATTCAGGATACCTCCTAAAAAGCTATTATATATGTGTTTATACTTCTGGCTTACAATTCTCTACATTACTTATTAGATTACTGAGGGGGCAGATTACTGAGGGGCAGTCTAAAAACGTGGTTGTTTTAGTTGGATGGGTTGGCTGCAATTCTACCTCCATATCTCAGACTCCGAGGATTTTTCCACACAGATAGTCATCTTTTTCTATACAATCAATTATCTTCGGTTTCAAAAAAAGCATAAAGTAAAGATCTTAGCTAGCCCTAAAAAAACACAGTAAATAACAAAACAAAGATAGAGTACACTGCCTGCTCTGAATTCAGCACTGTAGTGCTTTAACAACAAAAGGAGAACATGGAAGTGCAATTGTGCAAGATGGCAGATTAACTATTACTTTTTGATTTTCATAATTTGAGAGGAAAAGTAAATTCAGAGATGCCTCTGACTTTAGTTTTTTAGTCAAATTGCTTCTAATGTACATTTTTTTTTATCAACGTTTAATGTATTCAAAAATGTACATACAATGTATATTACGTACATACAATGTATAATAAATCAAATTAATGAATCGAGTTTGCTTGTTTATCAGCCTCCTTGTTTGTGTGTTTTATTATTATTGAAGCCGAGAAACAGAAATAAAACTCTCACAATGGAATTACAGGAAATAGGCAAAAATAAAATGAAGGTGGTTTCCACATCCATAGCTGGAGGGATGTACACCATGTCTATCATCTGCCTGTAACTCAGTGGAAGTCTGAGAACATTAAGTACAGTAAGTGTGTTGGTCAGGTGTATGGCTTTGTGTCCATGTAGATAGACAAGCATTTTCAGGATTTGATTTTTCTTCAAAGTAAACAAGAGCTTCAAAGAGAATGTATAAATACCAAATGGGCCATTTCACTAACAAGAGACAAGCAGAGAATATATTTTTTCAACAGCAAATGCTCATCTTAATGATTTGTGTTAATAGACAGATGCAAATAGCATCTGTTCTCTTACAGTGATTGGGTTCTTGCTGCTTTGATGGATGTTTACAGGGTGTATGTTACCCGTGCCTTTTTTCCACTACCATTGTTGGCTATATGAACAGCGGCACAGATAAAAATGCTTTTATCTGCTTGGAGTGAGTCATTATGTGCTAATTACTGAGTTTATGTTTGTTTCACCCCCCCATACCACAGCTGATAAATGTGTCTAATCAACCCTCAGCTTCTAAGCTACAATAATTAACTAGTCTTATATCTCATTTATGTCTTGTTCTCGTTATTGTGAATTATATTGTCAGGTAAAAAAACCTGCAACCCAACTCTTGTAAAAAAAAGAAATAATGACAAATTAATATTTTAAGAATTACACTGACTGTTTTATTGTAATAATGTCCTGTGCTGTGTTTTTACTACAGCATTTCATGTTGAATGAATTTGCTGGTCTTTAATACCGCTATTTTGTAAAACTATTTCTGACTGCTGTCAATCTTAAAGGCGGTATATAATGAATAAAAAAAATGAATTCCAATAAATCCAACTTGTTCTTTGCTGTACCCAGCTGTTTGTCCGTGTAGGTAGTCATTCATTGAGATCATGGTTATATGTGGTTTCCAAAGCGAGTCAACTGGGCTGAGTTCTAGGACCCGACATGTGTAGAACTCTATACATCTCATAAGCTTTGGAAACCACTGATATGTTGTGTGCTCTGCCTAGGGTATGTCATCATAAAATTATGTTTCAGCAATGGTTTTCTTGTGATAAAGGGCAACTAATGTGTCTCTTAAATATAGAACTTGGACCTCTATTCTATCAGTATGTGTCTGTTTGTACAAAACTGTGATTAGTGGTGGGTTGATGAGGCCCAGTTATACAACATTAAATGTTTGATGCTGTTTCATGATTTTGGGTTTTTAAAGCCAATAGATCTCACTCTCTGCTGATGATATTTGGCTATGATCTACCAACTCAATGAAACCTGGCATTATTTTCTTTTATTTTTTAATTTTTTAATTAGTAGCATCCCTTCACCAGTTACAAACAGATATACGAAACAAAACAAAAATAACAAATACAGGGTATAATAGTATTGTGTTCATCCTGTGGTGAGGTATCCATTGTCCAGCAACAGTTTTTCATAGATTGCTAATTTAAACTTAATTGTTGTTGTGGTTTATTAAATATTGGACCCGATAGGACCAGAGCTGCACAGCCTACATTTATCTGTGTATAAGTGAGAAATCTTTGTATTTTTTACAAAGATTTAATCTGTGGATTCATGGTTTATTATTTACATTGTTAGTTTACACTTGCTCTATACTACCAGTGCTGCTCTAGTTCCCTGGCATGGCAATATCCCTCATGATATTGCCATGAAAACATTGCATGACATAAAAAAAATAATCCCAAGAGCTTATGATAACAACATCACTGTGGCAAGGAAAAACTGCCTCTAGGAGGCAGATACCTTGAAAGGACCAGACTCCTGGAGGGCAGTCTACTTCACAACTGATCAGGCCGATTACAAATGTATATAATACACAGGTAAACAGACTCAAGGAGGCGGAGAAAATACAGGGGATAGAGAGGGGGGAGAGAAGGTGAGGTGTCTGTGTGTTTGTGTGTGTGTAGGTGTATGTAGGTGTGTGTGTGCCCAGCAGGCAAGATAAACACAGGAACCAGCCATGACCCCAAACACCGGCGAAAAAGTGGACCACCCACAGGAGGCCCCCAGCGGTGCACAGAGGCAAGGACCAGTGAGGACACAGCGGAGGAAGCGAAGATGGGAGGCACCAGTCAGAGGACAGTGCATCAGGGCAAGCATGTGCAGCAGAAGACCCCCCGGCCACCAGGCCACCACCCCACCCACAAGAGAGAACCATAGGAAGACCAGAGGCCATCAAAAATATGATACAGCCTCAAAAATCTGATGCTGTATCATTAGGCTTCATCAACCCATCACTAGTTGTGACTAATACAGTTTGACGGAGACAGTTTGATCTAAGATAACATTAAGCTGTAAGTAACAGAGAATGGAGCGTGTGACAGGAGAAGGCAAGAGAAGAAATGTCTTTCCATAATTGTTCAAAGCCCTGAGCAGTGCTGACACTGCATTTAAAAGTAAACCATACAAAGATGCTCATAGATCTTGTTGGGAAATCATGACAAGCCTTGACACTGTTCCACATCAAAGTTTGTAGAAGCATTGCCTGCTGTTCTGAAGGTTGTCAAGAGTAGTGGGGGTATCAGTATGCAACACCTTATTTAGAAATATTCCAGAGATCTGACACCCCAATTTAAAAACAAAGTAAGACAGTGTATATTGAGTTCCCAGTGGTATGCCTGCTCTTTTGTTTGCTAAATGTGATATGCAAAGGGCAGCTGCAAAAGATTGCTTTAAATAAAGCACAGCTTTACATGTTCATTTCCTCTGAAAAATGTGAATTGATAAAAAAGTATGTATGAGGGAATACTTTGCAGGCATGGCATGTTTTCCATTGACAACATTAAGTATTTATCATGAGATGCACATATAGCTGTCTATTTTATGATGATTTATTTTATGGAAATTTGGCTCTGCTGTTGGAATGTGTTCCTTATTTCTCGCAGAGAGCTGGTTTGGAAAAAAAAATGCTTACATGCACTCCAACATTTCCATCTGTTTACAATATATTGATCCGTCCTTGTTTATCCTGAGTAAAATCTGGCGGCCCAACTGCCTTTCCTCCTTCGTGTGCTGGGTATAGTGGACAAATTGACGAGGGAAGAGAGAGGGCATAATGCCAGGCAAGAAATCGATAGCTGAGGAAATAAGATGCAAACACAGGAGCTGTTGCAGAGAAACATATTTAGTGTGTGTGCCTCAGAGTTTTTGATTTAGCAAGGAAAGGATGATTAAATGTTAAGGTTAGTAACACCACAATGACATGGTGTGTCCAAAGGGTATCTTAAGTGTGACATTGCCTCATATTATAAAGTAGTGATGTTCAGAAAATGCTTCACGAAGCAGTGTCATTATTTTCAGAGTCCACTATATGGCGGTCTCTACACTATTCTCCTTTGTTTTGAACAACTAAAGAACATCACATCATTTTTAAACTATATTTCAAATATACATGTATCAAGACATACAGCATAGATGAAATTGTGGTCCTCTCAGACCCACGATGCAAAACATGAAGTAGACTGTTGAAAGGACAAAATATGAACAAGATCTCTTTAATCCTACTGGACAGAAATCAAACCATGTGAGTGAGACTGTTCTATGCTGTTACGCACAGCAAGTGGCAGTTATTAAAAGACATTACCATCACAATGTGTGAAAGGATGACACAAACTGTAAAGATTTCTCCAGCTAATGCCCACTGAAAACATGTTGCATGGCCGCCAACCATTCAAGAAGGACTCCCACATTTGTATGCAAATTCTATGTTGTAAAAGTAGTCAATTAATCTTTGTATCTGGCCTAGGAATTACTTCGATTTGGATTTCACTTAAATATAATTATATTTCATCAGTTCTCTTCCTTTGAAATTGTTTAACAAGGTTATGTTATTTAAAAATTATGTTGTACTCACACTTATTATTAGGTAGTTGAAGGGGGGTTTCATTATTTCACATTTTCAAAACATCCTTACCATGTTTTCGTAGTGTTTTGGCAAACAAAGGTTTTTTTTTTAGTTAGTGAGAGCATAGTAGGAACCAGCAATGTAGTTCATTTTAAATAATAATAATGCATTTTGATTTTTTTTTTCTGTTTGTATTACTTTGATCATGGAGAAAATAGTAACGAAGATGCTGAGTGCAATCAGGATTATAAAGTGAGATCATTTAGTCATTTGACTGCACCAGCATTTTTTTTTAAGATAAGGAGTACATTTAGCAGAGCACTGTCTGCCTCAAATGTGCATTTTACTCTTGCAAAGTGTGTTAAATTAGATGTGATCGTGTTATTCGGGATCCAAGTCCTGATTGATGCTGTTATTAAGAGATGAAGTCTACAGCCAGCCCTACATCTGTCCACCTGCTCTCCCAAGTGCTAGGCATCGTCCAGCGTCTGTGTTTCTCTGCCAGCTGGCTGCTGCTTGTAGCTCGGGGCAGAATCTCTGAAAACAGATCGATTCAACCCACAACCGGCTGTTGAATTTTGAGTTCTATGCTTTTTCCTTGCACCTCAAATCACTACAGCTATTCCATGACCATCCCCATCGGAATTGAGTGGATGTTTGCTCCCTCCAGTACTGAAAGCATAATTTAAACCTGGAGAAATCTTGCAGTTGCTTCCAACTTACTGGTGGGCAGTCATGATTTGAAATATTCCTTGTTGCATATACTAATATTTAAGTTAAGGTTTTATTATGAATCTAAAAATTATAATTCACATTTTAACATACAAAATTAAAGAACAAAAAGGTGGTACTCCTGGAGCTGAGCGATTACTTTCTCAAGCCAAATCTTGAGCAGCTAGGTGATCATGCAATTACCTCTGGTGATGGCTTGCTAAAGCTTTTGGCTTAAAATGAGGGAATGTTTCATTCAACCAGTCTCTCTAGGTAAATAATCAAACAGAAAAGAGTGTCATCTAGTGTGGTCTGGAAATAAGGACTATGCTTTGTGAAGCTCCATCTGCCCATCACCACACCACATTCAAATAAAGATCGCAGAAGACTGAGAGTAAAGATGTGTTGCAAAAAGCGTTTTTTATTACACTGATGTGTTGATACACTGATTGTGTATTTAATTTATTTGAGATAATCTATCTTTGGCATTCCCTCAAATTCCAGAAGCAAGCTCTGCATACTGTTGAGAATATTGTCTCTGCATGAAATACACATCATACACTTTCTTGTACATAAAAAATAAATACAATTTAGAATGTGAGACAAATGTCAGTAACACACAACTTAAGGAGCAAGGAAACAACGATTTAATTTAGTGTCTCCCACACATTATTTCACAGAATTTCAGATGATAGGCCTTTGGCTGAATCCTTTTTTTTTCTTCTTTTTTTTCATTTTTAGCAGCTCTTTTGGAAACTTTCGCTGCTCTCATTAGTCCTCTGTGACTCTTTCTGTGGAGTTCAGAGTGGGTGGGAACACGGGAATACTACTGAAAAGAGAAAACTTCAATACAAACAGGAGCAAAATTGACAGACGACTTCTTACCCTGTTTATTCTTTATATCAGTGAAACTATTTTGTTCTGTTACTTTGTTAGGGAAATTACCATAAATGTTTCCTTGAAAAGCTATTTTGCCCTCAGCCTGTAGACTCAGACTCCTGGTGTGCATGTGCATTAGACTGTGTGCAATATGCCTTCCTTGTAGACATGGCACTATTTGACACCTGACAGTGTCGAACCCACTTCATTGCACATTCAGTTATACACACCCAATGGAATTCTGTGAGAAGTACATTTTATTTTGGTCCAGTTTGAAACATTCCAGAGGCAAGACTGAGCTTTAATGTAATATCATTTATACAAGATGGTTTTGCAAAGTTTTTTTAAGTTTCACATATGTGTTTGTGATATGCACATTGCACAGATAACACATTTGTACAATATCAATGGTAGACCCTTGAACTGACTACAAGGATATCACACCTACAGCCTCACAGATAAACAATTATTCAGAGGGTACTACAAAAGTGGATTTATCTGTAAGTCAAACCTTTGATTCAAGAGACCAAAAGTAGTTTTCCATCAGCTTTTCACCACGTTGTATAACGCTATAAACTGCAGGTGAAGTGATATATACCAATTTTCTTCATTGTTGTTTTTATTGCAATCATATTTAATAGTTTGTATTAATTAATAAAACTATAACTTTTCTCTTTCAATGCCCCGCCTCCAACTTTGGGCAAATGAGACCGTAATGAGGCAAACTTGTGTATAACCATTGCAAACACTCTGTTCAGGATGCCTTTCTAAAGATAACATATAGTAGAAAAGGATCGGATTTTGAAAAATTCCTATGTGGAGGTGGACTCTTCTAACATAAATGTAGCAGAAACTTCCATGCTTAAATGTCCTAAAAACCAAGAATACACAGTTAAGTTCACCACAAAGTGTACATGACGGGACAATTGACAGCAGAAACAGAGCAAGCTGAGATGATACGAGGATATAAATATTGGAAATATGAATGGTATTGGGAATCCCACAAGCTACAGGAATCCACAAACTTGATGTCAACACATAACTTTAATCCAGAAATCTTTTCTCATTTATCATATGCTTCACATCCCGTCAGCTATTTCATGTTGTTTTAGTCCATGTTGACAGGTGTGGAAGACTTTCATTCACCAACACTAAATTGGAGATCACCACCCAGAGGCTCAGTTAAACCATTTAGTACATACTTTTTTTACTTCATTTCTTTTATGTAACTTATTTTGTATTATTATTTTCTCATGTATTATGTATTTGTTTATAAAACAACAGGTGGCTGTATCTTCTGATTTCTGCTGATTTTTGTGTTCTGTCACTGGTAATAAAAATGGAGGTCAATTAGGTAGGGATGTCCTGTTCTTCTGTTAAGTCAACAATATGTAGAAAGTGACATGTTGGTAAAAAATCAGACGGTGTTCTCCTCTTTGTAATATAACATTTAACTTATTTTACCAAGAGAAATCACACCTCTGATACTTGATGTGCTTGCAGTACTGATGTTGGCCTGAGTGACCAAGATAGTGTCAGTCAACAGTGGCAAAGATAGTGTCGGTCAACAGCTACCACTGTACTATCGTATTAGGCGGCACCTGGTCCATCATAGAGAACTGATTCCATAAGGGGGGGCATTCCAAGTCCAAGAGGATTAGGTTTGTAGACTCTCAGGAATGGGCAGGATCTGCGCCATGAGTGCAATCATTGCAGTGTATTATCTACATTTATTTTGCTAGTGGAGTGCATTTACTCTGAGAGAGCAACGGAAATCTAAACAGCTAAGCAATCCTGAAGACATCTCCCAGGCAGACGCAAACATTTCTTCTCAATGTTGTATGATTCGCCTAGGTGTCAGAGGAAAGGAGAAAATAGAGAAAAGGGAGGAGCTGATGATGATGCTGGATTTATAAGGTCAGTTTAGGTATTTCTACTCTATCTTCCTGCTGCAGGGTGACATCTGCAGATTAAGCAGATGTGTACATGTCTCAAAGTGACACCACTTCACGACAGGGCTCTGTGCTATGTCCAGATTGTTAAACACTATGAGCTGTCTCAGTTAAGCATGGTTCGTTGTCTGCATGCTCCAATCCTGTCAGCGTCCAGAGACACATCTCGGACGGGTTTGGGCGACACCTGTGGCTGAAACAGTCGAGGTGTGGAGCTACACCCATGTAGTTTACTCAGAGTGTCATCGCATAAGGATAATTAAAACAATAGGGGATATGGACCTCCTCCTGTTATCTCCTGTTGTTCTTGACATGTAACATGCTTGTTTCTTTGATCTAATGAGCATCTCCAGGGGTGTGTGTTGCAACTGACGGACATGTCTCGGGAAAGCTCTGTTGTGGAACATTTTCTGAGTCGCATACTTGTTTGCTAGGAAGATTAATATTTAGTGTCCTCAGTGTTTCTACCTGTATTAAACACACAGTCCTCCTCTGAGAGTTTATACACTACAACCTAGTGGTGCTTCAAGTGAATTACAGACAGCATACGTGAGGATCTTTGCAGACCACAGTGTGACCAGTTGCACTTTGACCTAATCAGACTGTCATCTCCTGTCACTCTTGTTGCGTCACATCCCTAGATCTGTGAACTTGAGAGCAGAGAGACTCTCTGGGGGTGTCCTGCGACGAATGGGTGTGTGTCTGCAACCGTGACAGCTCAGTTGTGGAGCCAGATGTAGTGTTGATGTTGCCAGCATCAAACAGACCAGCCACCTTTAGAGTAGACGCCCTGTCACCTGCTGTGACTTTTGGAAAGTGACTGGGCCTATGTTCTGGTTTACTCACACGGCATAAGAGCAGTCAAATACTTAATGAAATTGACGGGGCGGATGTAGCACATTTTTCTTACCTTTTGTGCACCTCAGCATGTTCGGCTAAACACCCTAAATTGTTTCATCTATCTCATGTGTTCCATCATGTAGCATTCACATTCAACAAATATAATGTATTGGGCAAAATGACTTAATGTAATGCTAAATATGTATCTGATGTTCCACAATCGTATCACAGACCCTTTGAGAACACGACTGACGTATTTGTACTCATCCTCCATCTCTGGTAATAAACTAGTTAAAGTGTAGCTTTGCAAATTAATTGGCAAACTAGCCTATTGGCTTCTCAAACTGTTATCTGAGAAATAATATGGACAGAATAGCTTGAAAGCTAGTGAAATGGCCATTTTTCTACTTTACTTCCTGTAGTAGTTCAAACATTTTATAACCCAGATATATATAAGATATATAAGATATATAAGATAATGTCCCTTATAATGTTACACAACTGTTACATGTTTCACACTAGTTGTGTCACTCTGCATAAACTCCATGAATACCAATGTTGAGCTTGAAATGCAACAATGCATTTGTAAACTCATGAACGTGTTCAAAATCATGGTGTGAGGAACACACCTGATGTGGTCCTCTTGTTCTCTGACTGATCTGTCAGCAATCCAGGCACATATAAAAACAAAACAAAAAAACAACCTGCTTCATTCAGTGCTTAGTTGTTTATAAACTGAATCAGGCTTATCTCTTAAAAATATCTTAATTAAAATGCACTGTTTTTAATCATAAATGCAAGTAATCAGAAATAATCAACTTTTCATTCAGCACATAGCAAACATCATTACTAAGGCAATTAACATTTTAAATAACTCATTATACAACAACTCAAAACCGATCTACATAGATATAAAACTGAAATAAATTGATTTTTATAATAATGTCACAATCTTATATCCCAGAGTTACCATAGTTTTGCTTGACCGTCAAACAATTACGTTCAATATCAGGTTTAGCATCACAACACGGACACCTGCTTGCACAGACTCTGCAGCGAACATCAATGGAAAGTTCAACATATAGTGATTCAGAGTTGCATCTTGTGTGTGTGTGTGTGTGTGTGTACAAGCCATCAAAATAATCAATCTCTCAGACGCATGTTTGACAATATTTGTATTGTCCTGGAAATTATGTAATTTACCTCTTTGTATATTTTTCATATTTAAAAAAAAAAGACACATGAAGGGAAGGTGAGACTATAGAATTGTGTAATTCTGGTGGGATGACTGTCAGTTTGACTTTTCGTCAACAAGCAGTTGCAGGTACTCACTAAGGGGCTGCAGACAAACACACAAACATGCTCAGCCTGGAGCTTTTTGAATCTCAAAGCCATTCGAGCAAAATATAAATTCAGACTTCAGACAAATACACTTGCAGCTGTTGAGAGGGAGTTACGACTACATGCTGAAGGCACAGAGTCATGCACGTGTCTCAAACACACCTTGTCTCAATCGTGTGTCATAGCACTCTTATGGGTATAATAAAAAAGTCTTGACATGTCAGAAGACGACAACTTCATGCTTCTACAGTATACTCTATTAAACTAAACTCTTTTGCTGCAGTCTTTCTCTCATAATGGTAACAAAAAAAACAAAAAACTAATAATATTATTATTATAATTATCCCCAAATTTAGAAAAGAAAACTCCACAAAGACCAAATGTGCAGGGGGTATTGTTAGGAGTGGACATGAGAAGGTTAACCTTTTGCAACATTCACTCAAATGTATACAACAATAAACATTTACACAAATCACTATTTACCATTCAATTTGGAATTCAGAGACTTGCTATGATTATGAACCTCAAGCGTTTTTAGTTTAGTAAAATATAGCTTGACAATGGTGTGAATTGTGTATGTCTGATGAGCTTCGCAAACTGTCCATTAAATGTGTTATGTTTGTCTTAATGTTTTTTTGGGGGGTGGGGGTTTGACAGCAAAAATGATTACGTTGAATCATGATGCTTTTTTTGTTTGCACATCACTAAGAGAGGTGCCCAATTACAAGAAGTGGCTTCCAATTAGATTGACTGACTTGATGTGAGTGGTGATTATATGGTGAGTATCTGTGATCAATAAAACTTTTATTGTTGCAATTATTTATACATGTATTTATCTATCAATCTAAAACTGCCTGTCAACTTAATTTATGGAAAAGGCCTACGTCTGTTTGTCTCTTCTCAGGGTTTAGTGTCTTTATACTTACACTTCAAATCGTGTATTAAGTAATTCCAACTCCCAGCATGTTTTTCTTCATATCCATCTGTGTCTTCGACTCTAAATTGAAATGAGCAGGTCTCAACACAGAGTGTTATCAAAGTGTGTAGTATCTTGTTGTGTCTTTGTGTATACAGTGTTTGTGTCAGCTGCTTTGCCACTGTCCGTCACACGAGCATCTAGTCTAACAAAATATAAAAGTGAGTACACTGGCATAGCTCTGATCAGAAACCATTGGCAGTTTGTTGCTGACTTTTGCCAGTGTGGTCTCTGTGCTGCAACCTAAAACCAAACAAAAAACTTAAATTGTGGTTGATGTTTTTTTTAAAGGATACACTGCACTGCACTTTATTTGTCTGTCAGAATATTCTCTTGGCTGGTTTACACAATAATTATAAAACAGAAGCTGACAATCTAAAGTGAAAAAAGGGCCCCAGGGTTCAGTTTTGAGACCCCTGTCAATTGCTGTGTTTTGCCTTTGATTAATTGCTGCAATTTTCAATATATGCATGCATCTTCTACAGCTTAATATTTGTTTACTGTGTTCAATGGGGCACAAAGATTTATGTTTGATTAATTTGGTTGGTCTTCACTGAAGACACACAGAGACAGGCACTGGCATATTCTATTCCATGAGGCTATTTTAATCTCTGTCATATAGATGGTTGTATAGATGTGAACACTTTTTGAAGTTACAGTCTTCACTCCCTGACACACTTGTACCTTTACACTCTCTCAAAGGTCTTTCTTGCAAAAGGTAAAATGAGTGTTCTGCGGCGCCAGTAACCTGGAATCTGCTGCAGGAGAGTTTCTCTCTTGACACATGTTAATAGTTAATTTAACCTGTTGGTTGAGGAATCTGTCATAGATAGACCTAAGGACTTACCAGTGTGCAACGCATACCTTTTAAATTTATGTTTTTAATGATTCACTCCATTTAACTGTTTTAACTTTGTGCTGCGGCTTGTCTTGGCCAGGGCACTCTTGTAAATGAGGTTATTGATCTCCTGGACAAATAAGATGAAATATGAAGAAAAATTAAGATTGATTTTAGAGATTTCCATCAGATAGTACTGTACTTTGGAATACCAGCGAAAATACAAATGGAGATGGTAAGTGGATTGTGATGGTTTTAGATAATTCCAGTTATTCAAAGATCAAATGCTGTTGCCCTTTTCTTTTTATGACCTCTGAAATTGAACTTGCCATGCTGTCAATCATAAATCAATATTTCATTCCATTCCATTAATGACTCTTTAATGTTGACTTTTGAACAGTTAAGGTTTCTTGGCCAAAGAACCATGATTAAAACTATTAATTTTATTTTTCTTTAAGCCTCTACGTTATTACTTTTGCCTTTCCTTTTTAGATATGTACTCCTCTTTGTTGGTGGAAGCACTTTTCACCAGCAGGCTGGTCTAAGACGATGTTTGGTATTTATTTACTCAAGGCTATGTTTTCGGCAAAGTGGTTATGTCCGACTGCCCTGAGAAGCACCACATGTTGGACTGATGGGAGTGCCCACCTTAGTTTTATTCCCAGATGTCCCTAACATTAAGAATAGACCAATAGTAGCCCAAGACAAGGCCAAAAATTTTTTTTTTAATGTCAGTCTGTCTGTCATGTATTTCCTGTAGAGAAGTACATTTCACACTGCACTCCTTGACAACAAAATTATTCGGCTCTCTGTGTGAGCAGTCACAGCCGCCTGCTGCTAATCCTGAACAAGCCAACACTGGCGGTGTCTCCATCCCCTAGCTGAATCAGCTTTCAGAAATGTTCTAGCACTTGATGGACTTTCACCGGCATCATAAGGATTACTTTACATGGATTAGCAATATCATTGCCTCTGTGGCCTTTTTAAGTTTATTTTCGCAAATAAAAAAGATGGATTTACATACTGAACATTGATTTTATGGGGTTTATTTTTATCAAATCACCTGTGTTACACAAATGAAGCATTCACTTTTATTAGTTCCCAAACTATGAGACACTCAAGTACGATGCAGCATTTTTACCAGGCAACAGGGACCCCACTTTTTGGAAACAATTTCACCAAATTTATGTAACCTGATCATGATGAAATGCTAGACCTGTCCCTCCGTGCGAGAGATGTCAATCGGTGTCAAAGCACACATTTTTTAAAAGGTAAGAATTGTGTTTTATCAGACCAAATAACTTTATTGTTCTACAAAATTCAAGAATCAAAGAAACCTAGCCTGTATCATTATTATTTATTTTATTTCCTCACCTTTCAATGTGCAATCTATCACAAATTGTGTTTATACATGCAATTGCGCTGGTTGCCGTATCTCTGAATGTCGCCAATATAATTTTGATTTCCCACAGCCTGGGCAATGTCTTTAACCATTGCAGTCAAATGTTTGTAAGGGTCTTATTTAGTTTCACTGATCAGAAATACAACCGCAGTAAAAAGACAAAGTTTGAGGCACTGTGCAAACTAGTCAGTCTCCCCAATGCAATGAATGCAGATACTTTTCAAATTAAATGAAATGGTGGACTTTTACAACAAAGTAATGGAGGTATGTGTGGCGAAGTACAGGAGCATAATTTACAGATAAAGGTAAGTCCAGAAACTTCTGACTTAATTTCCATTTATTCAATTTCCATTGAATAAAAAAGAGATAGGACCAGGAAAAATACAATAGAATATTTAAAAACTACATTTGACCCATTTAATACTTATTATTTAGCTTTTCATGGTAATAGACAAACAAACACCATTCAATAGGAGAAAAAAAACATTCGGCTTTCGAATTAATAGCATTGAATCTACTGCATCTTCCTAATCCTTTTTTATCATGGTCACGTTCAAAGTCAAAATTATTTATCAGTTAATTTATTTTTTCCTATATCTATTGATTGTTCAAAAATAATTTAGATTTAGACTTTCAGCCAATTGAAAGGTCTCATAATTAAATATGGCAAGTTAAAGATTTTGGATATAGAATTTTGAATACATTCATAATTAAACATGACTCTTATGTGAATGTCAAAGATGACAGATTTATGATTGTACAAATCAATATTTACCCACAATCGAACAATGCCATAGATCTAGAGGATGTAGACTGACATTCTACAAAATATCACAACAATTCAATATAGACTTTTGGACAAAATTCACTTGCTTCAATTACTTTTTCGGATAAATAACTTTCTTATGCTAAATCACAGAAATTAAATCACTCTTCAAACTATTTCAATTCAGACTTCATCTCACTGAACCTAAGTTTCCTATGAGACCTTCCTGAAAGAATAATACTTACTCTATTTGTCATTTTCTGAGCACATATGAATCCTGTTACAGTGCAACTAATGAGGAAATATTACTTTTATGACTTTTCAATTGTTGAAGTCTTCCTCTCCAAAATGCAGTAAGTCCCTTATTACGATGATGTATTGAAGTTATTACTTTATAAAGTTCTCCCCCGTCTGAAATCTCGACCAAGAGGTTAGAAGAGCGGTGTCCATTATGCTACGTAATAATGGGCTCCACTCCTCAAGCGAGCTGTAATCACGCCACACTTTGATAATACAACAAGTCCCTTGGAAATGGAAGTGGAGACTTTAGGTAAATAACCTTTATGCTTGACCAATCCCAACAAAGAGAAATAGTGCACAGACTGCCATCTAGTGGACTCTGAAAATAATGACACTGCTTCATGAAACTTAATCAGACCATCACTAGTGTAAATGATGAATTTAAGACACACTTAAATCAACATATTTGTTGACCTTCAACTTTAGGAATATCTGGATGTCAAATTTTAAGAGATGTAACATTCTTGAAATAGAAATGGTAGAGATAAACATCTATTCTCCATTTGTGTTAATTGATAAAACAAAGTGACATTTCTTTTTATATTTCTGTTACTTTCTACCTTGACAACAATGTGTGTTAGTGTGCATGTGCTCAGGTTTTACATTATGCGCTTGTAAAGATAACAATTGTCGAAAATGAATAATATGTAATAATTGTTCTACATGAAAATAAACAATCAAAGGTTTTAAAATCTAGCTTTATAATGTATGCATTAATACGTGTATGCTTTTGGAAATGGTTTATAATTCATATTTTGAAAAAAAAAACATTTTTGCTGATTGTTGATTGTTCACTCAGCTTGAACACTTACTCAGATTGAACATTTCTCTCTTTCACACATTGGAAACTCAACATTCTTTGTCTATGTGTTATGGACAATGAAACATTAATTTATTTGTTGAATTAACATGCTTAAATGTAAAATGTGTTTTCGTTTTCAACATGTAGCTTAGGATAGAAAAAAAAAGAAAAAATTCCATACTTGTGGTTATTGATTTTAGAGTAAATGATGTTTATTTCACAAACGAGGAAACACGATTGTAAATGTAAAGATGTCTTTACTATTTTAGGAACATAAAAGCTGCACAGATCCTACTTAATCTTAAGCATATGAGTGGAACGTTGTAGTTTTTTTTTCCTTCTTTGTGATCCTTTTTGCTTCTCCTAATGCTGCGAACCTCCTTCTGTGCTGCTTGCTTAATAGACTGTTACTGGCAACGGCTCTTCTCACTCTCCTACACTGCTTACACTCTTTTCTCTCTGACTTCTTCCAACTCCCATCTCTCTCTCTCCCTGGAGGCAATACAGGTGAAGAAACAAGATGAAAAACACTGTTTCCTGCACTCTTCTCCACCTATCTTCTGCTGTATTCCCTCTCTTCTGCCTGTCAGCTCCCAATCCCTAAAATTGAGAACAGAAAAATGTTTATCATCATAAGATCCATCACGATTTCACATTTAAACTAATCACTAGCAATCTATTACCTGTCTTCATCCCTTGTTATTTCCTTCTAGTCTTTTGAACTCATTCTTTTGAACAATTATCAAATCATCTGAGATGTCATAAGCCATGTCATGGTTTATCAACAGTTGATTAAAACTTGAAAGAAACAAATAGAACTGACATTAAAATCCTGATGCTTTAAAAACTACACAATCTCAGTAAATCACATATTGAAAATGACTTCTTATTGGTATTGAATTTCATTATTTAAAGAATCTGTGAAAAATATACCAGTTTGATTTTAAACTCTTTTAAATTGGATAAGGGGCTGCTTGGGACTGAAACAAGAGTTTGGCTTATTAGAACATTAAATCATTTCCTACACATATGAAAATGTATTTATTTTATGAAGATGTAATTGAGCTTTTCCCAACCACACCTACTTGGATGTTCATCATTAATCCTAAAAGTCTCCAAATCCAAGGGACTTGTATAAACATAGCGTGTGTGATTACAATTTGCTAGAGAAGGAGTGAGGCCGATTTTTACATGGTGGTAAGTAAGTAAGTATTAGTTATTTGTAAAGCACCTTTTTAGACCAGTCACAAAGCTCTTGAACGATCAAAAGAAATACACAGTTAAAAATACCTAAAAATGTAAAAAATCTTAAAGATAACATAAGGTAAACACAGGAGTAAAGGCCTGCACAAAAAAGGTCTTGAGATGTTTCTTGAAGGAGTCAGCAGATCCATGAAGCGCAGAGGGAGAGGAAGATCGTTCCAAAGCTTAGGAGCAACAGCCTGGAAGGATTTCTCTCCTCTGGTCCTGAACCGTGTGCGTGGAACCATCAGTCGATTCTGATCCGCAGACCTAGGAGCCCAAGCTCTACTTTGCTGTTCGTCCTAAATCCAAATCCAAAGGACTTGTTGTATAAACAAGTCATGGGTATCCGTCTCGTAACCTTTTGTTCGCCAAGATTTATATATATATAAATGTTTATATATATATATATATATATATATATATATATATATATATATTTATATATATTTATTTATATATTTAAAGATGCGGTCAAGGTTTGAATAATGTGTGCCATGCCCTTTGTGAGAATGCTTAATGTGCTTTTTCAATAGGCCTTTCAATGCTCTTCTCATATTCTCACAGTCTATGAAAGGCCGGCAGCTGGGTAGGCTCTGTCAGTTACTAAAGAGCAACTGCTAACAGAAAGAATAGGAGAGGACATTGGTTCTAAAAGCAGCAACACAGATGACCCCTTTACACCAAAGAGGAAAAACTAAAGATTGGTAGAGAGTATGCACACATAACTTACTTACTGGACACCAACACTAACAAGAGTAAGATGTTGGAAGCAGGAACTTGCAGCAGGACCTGATCTCGCACCTTGAAGGCATTGTCCCTTGAGAGCATCTAACACCAGCTCAGAAACACAGGCTTTACAAAAAGGCCCAAGTCTGCAGAGAAGACGTATCCCCAGCAGACGGCTCAGGGCTAAAAAAAACCTGTGGCCTCACACATTAATAACTCGAGACCTTTCAACTTCTCTTGCCCTTGTAGTTTTAGTTAGCCCACAAGATGAACAGTGTGCCATTACATGACTTTGTCTGAGACACATGGTGTTAGTGTCCACACTGCACACAAACTGCGTCGTCGACTTCTACGTCCACAGACACAAACATAAAAAAATTGTCCCTTGGCAGGGATAACTGCAGTGTATTTAGCTTGTCGGCTTTGAGATAGTATGTCTCGGTAAACTATCCATTAGTAGGACAGATAGAGGGTGTGATATGTTTAAGCGCAATCTCGATACCATATTGGTATTATTTAACAGAAGTAAAAAAAAAAAAGCTAACTCCTCAAACAGGGTAAGCCTACAAACCTTGTCAAACAAGGGAAGGAAAACACAAATACAACCATACAGTTTGCTGCAGGTCATTGCCAGTGCAACATACGTTTTATTAAAATAAAGTAAATATGAAATGGCAAATTGGCTTTTAAAGCTTCCCTGTCCTCTGACATCCTAAATAATCACCCATATCAGCACTCTTTTTGAATCCAGTAAATGTCGGTCCAACACTTCCCCAGAGAGTTTCTTCACTTGAATATTGAATTTGTTGTTAAATCCACAAAGCACTTTTCTGTCATTTAGAATGCAATGAAGTTGAGAATAATAAAAACAAGTAGATGTTTAGTGTTAGTGTTTATTGATTTGTTCAAATACATACCCATTTAAATCATCTGCATGATTATAGAATCCAAAGTTATTATTGTTTCATCTGTTGGATGGAATAAATAATGAAGACTTTGCATCTGCGTTAAACTCCAATTCTATTACCATAGTTGTGTATATGGACTACATTAAAAACATGTCCTATTCTTCCTCAAATACTCAAATAATTCCTTCAAAAGACAAATATAGTGAGTTATTCTGCTGCTACTCGTCTGCACCTTTACTAAATAGAAATGTATTAAATTAAATTAAAGCTAAAATCTTCTAACATTTATTAAGACACTGGTCTTCATTGAAGATTTACATGAATGTTGAAAATTATGCTTGGATTAAAAGAGATATAGAAAGTACAAAGAAACTAAATGCTCATAAAAAAGAATTAGTGCACTCTTTAATGGTTGAATTTCTAAAAAGGAATATGAGCACACAGAAATATTTTGTTCTTTATTGTAAAGCTATTTTAGTCAGAAGAATTTTGAGATTTGTCAGCTGTGTTCCAAGTAAAAGGGAAGAAAGATCCTGATCAGGATTAATTTAAAAAAGTTATTCCTTTTCAGTTTCTGACACTGCTGTTGAATGAAACTTATAAATATGATGCCCGAGTATAAAAAATGAAGACCAAAAAACTAAGCGAGAAGAGTGATAGAGTTGTACAATCAAGAGTATTATAGGTCTAACAACAACTAACTAATATGTAGTGATGGGTGGATGAGGCCTCATCAAACGAATGATGCTGTATCATGATACAGTTTCTTAACTTTGAAAGGCCACTTGATGGCACTCTCTGTTTTATAATATGTGGCTCTACTTTCTCAATGAAACAATGCATCAGTTTTTTGATGCTGTATCATGAGCCCATTTATATATATATATATATATATATATATATAGAAGTTCACTCCTCATCAAGACTGCCTGTCAGCTATCAGTTATTTTTCTGTTCTCTTCCTTACTCTGAGGAGGCTGCATTAAAGCACTTGGTTCCCACTTTATTTAATGGGGACCTCTCTGGAGACTTAACTGCCAGATTGCTTGACGTGTGTCAGAGCATGTGTGTGCGTGTGTACAGTTACTGTGGGTGTCGGGGTTGAGAGCGTGTCACCCTTTGAGCAATATTCTATTAATTAATCAAGAGCAGCATCTTGCAGAGCGGAGTGATACCTGCAGGAAAGAGAAATATTGTTGCAAACCCCTGGTGACCTGGTGATAAATAACACAAGAGCTCAGCACTCCGTAAGCAGGAATACAGTAGACGTACCTGCATTACAATATTTCTTGCTGCTGGCTTTATTTAATTGGCTGTCAAACACACTGTTGACTCCTTTGGACTGAACTGTCACATGAAACATTTAATGTCAGCAAATGCACAGAAGGAAACCAATGAAGATCATATTTACATAAAGTGAAGGTTCAAGAGAGAAAGTTGTGTAATTTCCCCCTTTGTGGTGAAAAATACTGTCACATGTGATATTTCATTTCCCTATTAAAACAACAGGGATTTATTCATGGCTGTTAAACAAAAAAGGTCACACTGTGGTGCCAACAACTGTGCCTAAGGGCTTACAGGAAATTGAATCCATAAAAAGTTTGCTTCGTTGTCAACAGTGATAGCAAGCGGGCTAAATGGGTGAATTATTTTTCATCTTTGATTTATTAGAATAAAAAATATAATATTAAATTCCATTCATATTTCAGAATAGCATTAATCATGTTTATCTTATTGATTATTTACAATATTTGTGATCTATCTTTATATTGCACGCAAAAAACACATGTGAAGATAAGCATATCTGTGATTTAAATTATATTGGGCCTATTGAACAATGCAGTATTTCTTTTTGCACAAATCTGATATATTTATAAAATATTTATTGTCTGTAAGCCCTCGGCATCTCAAACACAACTGAGCAGGAACTGAAATTAAAAGTTTTCCACAACTATTCCAAAGATGCTGTGATTAGACAGAAGTTAGTGAGTTGATTGTCCCTACGTTTGTCTCTGCTGACAGCTGCCATCCAAAGGCCGTTTTATTCTCCAAGGTTCTATCCTTGCATTTGACAATGCTATATCTAGACAAGGGGTCTGTAACATATGGCTCCTTTAACCGCTTGATGCAGCTCTGGCAGTTTATAAAGGTCAGATTTGGAGAAAGAACAGGAACATGTGAACAAATAATTGGATTATTTTAAATTTTTAAATAGTTTGGGATTGTTTATGAGTACAGGTAGTTCCTAAATATTAAAAAATATATTTGTTGTTGTTTTATTTTATTTATTTATTTATTTATCATATTCATTGGTTTTGAAAACTTAATTATGTAATTAGCATTATTTGTTATATTTATATTTTTAACCAGATTGTAAGTACCAACATGTTTTTTTTCTTTTCAATATTTTTATTTAATATTATTTATGAGAATAACATGTATTTCTGACATGTTATGTGTTTTCATTTGGTGGAAAATGTTTCTTTAACATGTGTAGCTGACTCTACATAGCTAGATCACTCCAAACAAGGTTGCAAATTCCTAATCTGGATGGACTGTGACAATTGTTGGTTCTTGTGCTGCGTTGAAGCAGCTGTCTTCCGTAATGTGACCACGCAACCGGTTGAGGGTAGAGTACTGCAATATGGAATAGATATAAAAGAATATAATGGTCTCTAACTAATACATTCGTCAACTCAAATAAAACTTAAGAAATGCAATTTAAATAATTCATAAAACTTATCCCACTTATATTACATTACATATCGCTTTTTTATTTTTATTTGACAAGGTGTCAAGTAATATGTCAATTCTGTAGAGATTAACAGGAAAATATTAAAACACTGTTTGCCTTAAAACAAGAAAATACTGGGAGGATTTAGAACTATTTATTAAAATAAATATTAGCATCACTCTAAAGTTTAAGTTAAAAGACATATTACTATATAATTAACATTGTAATAAAAGTATTGGGCACTTAATAAATATTTTCATTAGCAAATTTCACATTCACAGATCAAAATTTCAAAAAAGTACTCCAAATATTGACAATTTAATTTTTCGAACTTTAAAAGTATATTGAATTTATTAAAATTAATAAGTGTGAAAGGCTCATTATTTGTATGATATACTCAGGGATTTATAAAGAAAAGTGTAGTTTTTGTGTTGCTTTATTATTATTTTTTTGGTGGATTTCTTTAACCGGTGTTGTGGAACGGTTGTCGGTTGTAAGCCAATGTTAATTTTTTTAATGTATGTTTTGTAACTGTCTCTCTTTATGTGGTCCTTTGTTGAGCTGTACATTTCAGTACATGCAATACCAATGTTTTGCTCAACAACAAAAAAAAGTACAATAAAGTGCAATATGGAGGCACACATCCTTGGGTGACTTGTCTGATAGGCAGCTGGCTGATTCATTCAACAAATAAGTTGAAAATATACTACATAACTAAACAGAAAAAGCACAAAATGAAAGTGAGTCAAAGGTAATGAAAAATGGCCAATCACATCAAATCATGCGGGGCCAAAAAACATCTTAATGCTGGGACGTTGCTATGTTTTTATTTTTTTATTTTTATATTCATCTATTGATAGTTCAGACGCATTACGATTAAAGGGTAGACTTGCACCACCAATATTATCAATGAGAATTATATTTTCAGCTGGCAACCTCTTGGTGTATTTGTGTGTTTGCACTTCATTATGCATGTATATGTATATAGGCCATTTTCTCTGCGGTCATACATGCGCGTCATTAGTCTCTAGACACCACCAGGCTTTAATTGCATGTTCCATTACCAGAGTGTGTGTGTCTCTGTGTGTGTGTCTGCTATGTTTAATTGAATAGAAGGTGAAGATCGTGGTGTTCCCCAATGGAGCACTTTCAAACTGTGCCTTCTTTGCTCGTGAGAAGCCGTGGGGAAATTGGGCTTTGAGATATGGAGCAAAAGAGCAGGAAAAAAAGGGCGAGATGAGTATAAATTTGACATTCCTTCGAGATTTTGAATAGAAAGGCAGACAAAGAGAGAGTACAGCTAAATGTGGTCTCCCTGATGAAATAGTTTTAGAGAAAAAGAAAATGGGAGCGACAAAAGGAGTGAGAGACGTTATCTAAATGCGTGTCTCCCTTGAGAAAAAGCTCTGAGAACGAGGGAGCTGTCCTTGGTTCTGAATAAGCCCCTGGCATATAACCAAGTCAAGCAGTTAGCATTGAGCACATCACACTGGGCTGAGGGCTCCGACACTCTGTCACTGTCTCTCTGCTCATGTGTCCTGCCCTTCTTCCCTTCTTTTTAACCTGCAACACCACAATTGTGTTTGTCAAAATGCACTGACAGGGGCATTTAGTGCAGTAGGCACAATTCCGCTTGTGGCAACAACTCTCCTTACAGGAACCAACAGTGCTATTTACATCTATTTATGTTCCTTCTCTTAAGGGATTATGACCTTACAAACTAGAATTCATGAATTTAGATCATTTTGAAAATGATGTAGATAAAACGTATACATTCTTATCACTAGACTAAGAATGGGGTGTTTTGATGAATCTGAGCAACACCAAGAGACCTTGATGGTGATTTACAAGAATCACTGCAATCCATTGATTTGATTTTTTTTTTTCATTTTTAGTTTTCATTCATAACTTTATGAATGCTTTCACATCTTTGCTCTTTCCCGTTTAAAAGCAGAAAATGTTGACACTCTGACGTCAATATTTTGCACAATTCATTGCTTTCAATACACACAATGTTGTGTAACATCCACGTAATTGTTACCATGGAAACATTCGGTTGCCATATTAACAGAAGAGAGTCTGTGATCCTTCCCACTTGCTTAAATGATTTATTCATTTAACATTTTTTACCTTATCTATGTCTCAAATATTACACAACAGGGGTCAACAACTTATTTGCAACTGCAAGCTAGTCCAAGGCACTGAGTGACCCGAAGGGCTACCATAACTTTTGTACAGACTTGAAATAACTCAACATGTATTATTATAGATGATGAATTATATTCCGCTATTACACTCATCACATGATTGATTCTTCAATTATTAACAATGAGGCAACAAGAATGAAAACACAATAATGGAAGATAATAAGATAAGTGTCTGGGGGCTACCACTGTAGTACAGGCAGTGAAGGAGTTGTGATAGATTTTTGTGTTAAATAATCCATATCATGGGGAAGGATTCGTTGTGTTTTAAGGAACAATTTTTTTTCTCATTAATTCATTTTCAACTGCTAATTCCATAAAATGCTGGATTTTTTTTTAATATATAAATAAACCGTTCTCATGGATGCTCCTTCAAAATGTAAACCATGGAATCATGCGTGATAGCACTGGCTGGCTGTCAACAATAGAGGAATAAAAAGGGAAGGAGGGAGTCTGTGGAAGGAGAAGGAAGACACGTCAGGAAAGCTGTGCGGAATCTGTGATGGCAAGCTAGCTTGTTTGGGCTGCTATTCATGCTTGTTTTCTCCTTTTTTTTGGTGCAATGATTCAAGTGCATTGTTTTGTTCTGGGGGAAATAGAATCAGCTTTGTCACATTTTTTAGTTTATTTATTTATATATACTATATATAACTTTATATATATATATATATATATATATGTATAAATATACAGTATATATATATATATATATATAGTTGTGTCTTAACAATTCTTCCACTTCTTTACCTTCATGCTAGTGATAGGTTGATGATGCGTCATCATTGAACATCAAAAAACTAATGTTACTTTTTAAATGACACTGGATGGCACTGTCAGTTTGAAATGATGCCTTTACATTGAGTTATTAGATCAGAATATAATATCATAATCAGAGAGGACCATCTTGTGGCCTTTAAAAATAAGGACACTGCATCATGATACAGCAACAAACAAAAAAATGGGTGCTGGATCATGAGGTCTCATTAACCCATTTCTACTTTATGCTATTAACAGTATGTGAGATTTGTTATTTTCTGATCCAAAATTTCATAATGTCTCTATGATTTAACTTAACAAATACGGGTATTATCTTTACATGTCATTATCCAATTGTTATGTGCATATACACAATGATGGTCTGATAAAGCTTCTTGAAGCAGCGTTATGTTGCTTAGAGGTCAGTAGGTGGCGCTATCAATTTGAAAATTATGTGATGTTTCATTAGAACAGTTGGTCAAAACAAAGGAAAACAGTTCAGAGACCGCCATCTGGTGGACTACTGAAAATGACTGCTTCAAGAACTTCATAACAAGGACTTAAATTACTCACATTTTAATGTCTTTCTGAATATATTTTTTAATGTAATCCTTTTTGATATATTCTCCCACTTATCATGGCCTTAAAGTGGCAAGGGAAGTTAAAGTGATAGTTCACCCAAAATTCAAATCTTACTCATTTTCTACTCAATCTCATGTCGACTAAGGGTTGGGATTATTTTCAGAGTAGTCAGTCCCTTTTTAGAGTTATAGGCAAAATCCATCCAAAATCCATCCATTTTATTGAAGCAACTGGCGCCTTTCACGAACTTCCTCCAAAAATAAAATCTGATCAATTGATAGTTGTATGGATGGATGGATAGATAGATATGACAAATCAAATTCAAAGAATTCAATGATTTTTCTGATTGAGCAATTCACTTAATACATTTTGAAAAAAGCGTGTTACTTCTGTCATGGATTGAATGTGTCCCTTTCACATAAAAAAAACAAACTAAATATGGAACTGGGATGCAATTGTATTAGTATTGCCAATCCATTTGCAATTATGTTAATCTTCCCAGTCAACAATTTGGCATTCCAGTGAACCAAATGCATCTGTTCAATGTCCTGAAAAACAAATCTGAGGCAGCCCTGCTCGTTCACATTGTTCTACACATCCAAAGCCAGCCAAGGAGCTGCATGTTTACAGCCAGCAAGAGTAAACTGCCAGAAAAAGCTTTCAAGAAAATTGAAATTGACTGTTTCTATTATTCTGAATGCTCGTTATGTTAGCAAATATTTTTTACATCCAAAATGGCTGCATTTCAGAGAATGAAGTCATATAAATAGACTTCTGGAACCCGGCAGATGGATTAAATGACCTCCAGCAAAATAGTACAGTAAAATATCTGATTGAATCTGCTGAAATTATCACACCGTTTCTTTCACATGGTAAACCACTGCCGGATGGCATGTTTTGAGAAACACAAACTCTGGAAGCCAACGTAAAATTCTCAAAAGGTCATGTAGGAAACAACACTTTCCACTCGAAACAACACAAACTCAACCCAACCCAATGATGGTATCCCCATCTACTGGCTAACACCACGATTAAAAACTCGCCCTCAGAATGCCTCAAACTCTGCACTGAATTACACCAATAAACTAACTGTGCGCCTAAGCCCCTACACACCTATAACTGATATAGGAGTTAAGCTGCTTCAGGAGCTTCTTGGATGTTTGAACAGCCATTGTTCTGCTGTTCCTGCTGATCCACTGGCCTGGGGGTAATGTGGGATGGCAGTTTTGTGATCAAACCCATAGTCTCTGCTGAAATATCTAAAGTCTGATGATGCAAACTATGTACCATTTTCACTCACTAACACCTGTGTTACTCCCCACCTGGAAAAAATACTATCAGTGTTTTTATGACTTGGACGCTTGATAAGGAAGGCAAGTGTGTAATCCCAATGCATCTTGTGCAGCAGTCAACTACTATTAGATATAGTAACTATTTCCTTCTTATTTACATATGTCTGCTGCAATCCTTTACCACAGTCTCTTAAGGGAGTGGAGTGGCGATCAAAGGTTCATTATTTGCTTGGGTTTATACCTGTTTTGTGTCTGGAATACAATTCAATCTTGATATAGAACAAGTCCCTCTCAATATGTAAGATGGTCTAGCTTTGAAGTATGTCTGATCTTAAGTGGCCAACCGTTTAGAATGAAGATGATTGCTGTTGCTGATCTGAGTCCACCGTGGTAGCCTCCCTGATGTCTTATTATGTTTATCAGGTGAAATGGGATAGTTTTTAACATGTGAGTGGACATATGCTCCCACGTCTTCCTGTGTGTCTGGTTATGTGTTGTTGCTCAGTGTGAATTTGAGAGTGTATCAGCTATCTCATTAGTCGCATCAAGAGCTTTTGGCACCGCAGCCGTTTTCTGCCTAGATCATTTGAATTGATCAGTGCCACTAACGGTTTATGATCAGTTTAAATGACAAATCCATCCTTTTCTTATAGATATATTGTGGCTCCCAAACCATAGCAGCCTGCACTCACAACTGTTTGTTTGTTTGGTATGGTTCTCTCCTTGTCCATAAACCCTCCTTCTTTAACCTTAGTTGAGTGGAATTTGCCAAAAAAAGTGAATGCATTTAAATTGTACGACAATTAAGAATTTTCTAATTTGGTTGTGATGTCATCTAAAGTTGGCAACACATCTCTCTTTTCCTTAACCACTTTATTGTCACAGTGTGAACTGACTGATACGTGCCAATGGTTCCTGTGGAGAAGAATAATTAACATGCAGTCTGAGCTTGTGTTAAGGCTTAAGGCATTTGAGATCAACACATGCAAGTTTATTCTTCTTCTCCACATGAACCATTGGCACACACCAGCAGTTGTCACTGTGACATGCTCAATTATACTCAAAGTAATAATTTGTTTCCATTCAACGTAAACCTTGGCCAAAAAACACTCAACAAGGTGTTTTCAAAGCATAAGGCTCTGCATCTTGTTTTAATTCAGTCCAGGCTGGATAACATTCAAGCCATATCTCTCAAGATATATCACTCTCTACTGCTGTTTTGCAAAGCTTTAATCCTCATCACCATTCCTCTCTACCAAGCAGGTTCTGTGCGAAGGATCCCTTAATCACTCTCACCCAAAATGCATATTTTTGCCCCTCATACTGGCTGCTAGCTAGGTCAACTCACCTCCCGTACCGGGGACTTATTGTCAGTTTGCTGAAGGTTTTTTGAAAAATTATAGGGATAACTGCTCCTGTGTTGATCTTAGAATCCATTAGTGTGTTGTTCACTGGTAAATACACATGCAACTCCTCATCTGAGTCATGCTGATCAATAATTTTTATCTGCTTCTCATGCACAGTGTGCATGCGTTGACTCTTTTATGAAAACGCTCATGAATGAGGTCGAATTTGGGTATAAAGACTTTATCATTTATAACACTGTCTCATTATAGATTCATAGTCAGGCTCCGGATGTGGGTCTCCTTTGTATATAGGCTTTGCTACTAGTCCCATTGCGTACAGAAGATAATTGACTTGTCTGTAAAGCTTCCACCCTACTTGAAACAGGGCAAAACAGCGTCTTCACAACGACCATAAATACTAGTGATCAGTCTGAGTGAATGTCACCGGGCGATCAGCTGCAACCTGTTTTCTTGGGCGGTCTTGACTGGAAATCCCAGGTGCGCCAAGTCTGAAACTGAGATAGGACAAAGTAAAAATGTATTCAAGACCCTGACACGACGAGACCTAAAAAAAAAAAACAGACATAAGACCGATCGGAGTACTCCAACACTAATAGAAACCCATTAGGTTGACGGCTACGATGTAGGACACAATGTTTTTGGTCTCAACGAGTTCGCAGCTCTGAAACACCTGCCCTTCAAGCTCTGAACAAAATCGAACTCAGCTGCAAGAGAGCACGGTAAAATTCAACTTCAGTGTGTTAGTGCAGCTCCTCCCCATCCACCCCTATAAAGACACATGAAAGTATGAGCAACGATCCAGATCCACCAACATAATTCTCACACAAGCTGAACAAACGCATATGACTGTTTCTTCTAGAGGGAATTCCACAACCCCACATAGAGCTTGAGTCACAAAGTAGGAAAGTAACGCTTCACACACTTAAGATTTAAAAATATTGAAAGTATCAAAGACGTATTGCACAGGAATGATTGTGATCTGTATGAAGTCAGAACGGGTGCAAAAGTCCCCCATACCTGTAACATGAGATTTGTACTCGTACTATCAAATTGCATTGACGTAACTACATATTCATACTTGTAATCCAGATGTTTTATGGGTACAAATATATAGTTACGTATATGAAGATTTGAAGTACGGCTACAGATCACATTTTACGAGTGTGTGGAACATATGCACCTATTTTAGCAGTGATTGTGGTGCAAAATATTCTCTGACTCACATGTGCAGATTCAAGAGGTTGTGTTTAGTAACTTGTACTCATACACTTATAAATATAGTCAAGGTTCGTTTTTTTTTACAGAAGTCTTCAATTACACGTGCGTGCCTTCTGGATTATGAGTATGAATATGTAATTACATTAATGCAACTTAATAGTAAGAGTACAAATCTCATATTACAGGTATGTGGGACTTTCTGACCTCATAGATCGATGTCACATGACACCTCGGGGGCTGTCACTCGCTGGATTAGGATTGTATTTAGCTCTTCATTGGTGAACATAAGAATTAAGGTATTTTAATGATTCATCTTGTTTATTTGGTACCCTTTTTCTAACAAAACATCTCTAAATTAAGTTTAAATTTTACCGTCAACATAACTGGTACAACAGTTAATGCATAGGTCACAATCTCAATGATTTTCAGCAAACAAATTAAATAGCGCATTTGACTTAAAGATTCCTACAGTTTAAAATTGGTACTTGGAGTTCTTGTTAGTCAATAGTTATTATAAACAGTTTTCTACCATTGTTTAATACGCACATTTAGTAATTATTTATTGGGATGAAAAATCATTTTTGGAGTTTGCATATGTATTAGTGGTCAACACTTTATAGAACAGTCTTAAATGTCAGCTTCTAATTTGTTTTATTTTCTATTTTTAAAAGGTTGAATGCTTTATTTTTTGTACACAAGTCGGTAACAAACTGAGAATATACTTTTGCAGGGATATTACAGGAAAATCTTCGCTCACTTAGCTTTTTTTATATTCTTTATTTTTAAACCTGTCTACTGGATATATTTAGGCGTTGTCATGCTGAGCTAAAGCTTTAACGAGCACAGTGCAGTGTCGGTGACCTGGTGGCGAGACCAGACATCATTTATACCTGAGGCAAACAAGTCACGGTCGCTGCTGCCAAGCATACTGCTCATTTAAGAGAGATGAGTCTTGCTGCCCGCTTCCACACAGCCGGTCCATGTGTGGGCAGTTATAACTTGTTAGTTGTTTTTTGTCTCACTGCTTGAAACAGTCTTTAAATGTCAATAGCATCACTATTACGAGAAATGATACAAATCTATTTTTCATTATGTGAAATCAAGCTTTTGGAGGTCTGGCTTTTTTTTTTCATGTTGTAAAGAAGCAATAGTAAAAGTAATTGTATACTGTAGTATCCTACAATAAAATTATAATACATAATAAACATTTAGAAACTATGTTGAAAATAATCACATTGAATCAAAATTGTGCTCAGTTCATGAACCTATCTTAACACTAATATGTGTTTAGTGTTTACCACTTTTACCGTTTTTACTTTTTTAATTTGTTCCTAGGTTATCATAAAAATGTCCATGTTTAGAGGTCAGGTCTGAGGAGCCCTCTGCTACCCCATTAGGAAATCCGCCGCAGGAAATGATTGCGTGAATACATCTTTGAATACCTATTTGGATAACTCAAACAAGAGAAGATAATAACAAGATTAGGGCCCGATAACTGAACCATTCCTGAAAGTAGGGATGGGTAGTGAAGTCTTCAGAGTCACCTAAATGGTACGAGCTGCTGTATATATTTCAGTACAAGGAACCTTTAATGAATACTCCTATCATGTTGGAAACGTAATCAACTTTTAAAAAAAACAAATGGCTCTATGAAGCATTTTACTAGATCACAGTTATTTATTGATGGTTTTATTTTTGTTTTTTTATTGCCATCACGTAGAGAAATTTAGAAATAATAATAAAAAACGAAAAAAAAAAAAAAGATTTACAATTTGGACTTGTAAAGGAGAAATGAATATGATAAATTGTCTTCATGTCAAATAAATATTGTATCTACAGAGTTGGGCCATCGTTTATCAGTTTAATAGTAAGTAAGTAAGTAATATTTATTTATATAGCGCTTTTCGAGACCAGGGTCACAAAGCGCTTTAACAATCAAAACAATACTCAAAACAGTACATACTTCAAAGATCAAGACAACACCGAGAACAACAAGTTCGAGAAATTCAAGGAAAAGCCTGAACAAATAGAAACGTCTTAAGATGTTTCTTAAAGGAGTCAGTAGACTCCATCAAGCGCAAAGAGAGAGGAAGATTGTTCCAAAGCTTAGGAGCAACAGCCTGAAAAGATTTCTCTCCTCTGGTCCTGAGCCGTGTGCGTGGAACCATCAGTAGATTCTGATCCACAGACCTCAGAGACCGAGCTGGGGTGTAAGGCTGGATCAGATCAGTGATGTAAGGAGGAGCCTGACCATGAATAGCTCTGAAAGTAAGAAAATAAATTAATGAAAATCTCTGGTGATCAGTGTGATGGTTCTACTTAGGATGCTTTGCAGCCTCTTACCAGAAGGAACCGGGCAAAACATTGAATGTGTAGGGTGGGTAAAGTCTTTCAAAATTGCAGCGGCTTTCCTTCTGCATCTGGAGCTGTAGATGTCCATGATGGTGGAGAAGCTGCTCCTGTTAACCCTCCAGCCAGACTTCACCGTCCTGTGTAGAGTGTTCCTCTCAACTGAAGAGCAGCCGCAATTTCACACAGTGAGCAGTTTGTTTATCTCTTACAAATAAATAACCAAATAAATAATTCGTTCATATACATTGTTTGTGGTAAATGAACAGAAACAGAACATAAAGAATGAGAATACATTAGTTCATTTTAATCAACATTTACTGCAAATGAATGTGCAATGAGGTTTACAACATGTTATTTCTTATTGGAAATGAATGGCAAACAAGGGTGTTTATATATGATGATATGAGCTGTTGAAATACACACGACAGGCAGACACATGACATCATTACTCATTATAACTCATCTAAGTCAAGGGAGGCTGTCCCTAATACGTGTTATGTCCACTACAACAGATTGCCATGTGCTGAGGAGACCATCCATGTTTGCTCCACTAATGTGATAAAGCTATTACAAAATTGTCTCTGGGGTAAGGGGTCATCAAGAACTGAAAGCCTGTCATGTTTATACATTCATTTCAGTGGTCATGATGACATGGACGATCTCTAAGGGCTTTCTTTTGGACCATCTGGGCAAATAAACCAGCTCCGCAATCTTTCTTCGTCGTCCATAGTCACACTTATCCTCGTGAGCACACCTTAACTACATAGATGAAACTTTCCAGTTATCTTCTAGGGGTTTAAAGATTAACTGGTAAGGATCAAACACATTTAGCATATGAAAACAGGGTTTGATGTGTGTCCAGATCCCGCTAACCACTGTGTCCCCAACACATACTGATGAGTACAAAAGATGTCCAAGATCAATTTAAGAGGCACTGAACTTGACGCCTCAATTTCCCTTTAAATACAGGAAAAGTGAAAGACTAGTGTTCCACTGATTCACCTTTAAAATTAATAATGTTATTACTAGTTCTGTATGGAGAAATGTTATTAATGAAAATAATATATCTATCTCTCTTTCTATGTGCATCATCAGATCACATTTAAATGTATAACACATTGTAATAGTCTACGTGTGGAAAGATCTCGACTTATTTTGTTATCCGTGTAAAATATTACACTCTTACTCTTGTATGTACTATGAATTATGTGTCACCTTTGCTCTGACTTGAATGAAAAATACATAAACACATTAATGGATGATAACAATATGGTCAATCAGAAAAACTAGTGTGTTTTACATCTTAAGAGGATAAAGGTCACATAAACTACATTCACTTTCTCACTATCTTTTTGAGAGCCGTGCATTCCGGGAAATGAAATACATTATGTTCTGGGGGTAGTCAGCAGGCCAAGTCACTCGTTTTCTCCCTGTGGACTTCTTGGCTGGGAGTCAAGCAGAAGCACTGTGAGGGCAACACTGAGGAAATGAGTTTCACCCTGATAGCACACTTAAAACTGATTGTGTGTCTTTCTTTTATTTAGTTGAGGGTTCTTGCTGAGCATGCACTGTCCTTGAGTTTACACACAGCAGCATTGTCCAGTAATATAATATAGTTAATTATATTTTTGTATACAAACATTTTGTTTTGAATTTAATTTAATTGTATAATTTGCATTGTTGAAATGTCAGGGCAAAATAATATTTATTTCTTCATAATTATGTAATGAAATTGATAGCACAGTAACAGCCGATAACCGAATGATATCAATAATAAGTTATTTCAGTTTTTCAGTTCTTGTTTTTAACATAAGGTTTTGGACACCCCGACCCCCACAACCCCCCAATTTTCTTTTTATTAGGTTTTAAACATCACAGTTTGCTCTCTCAGGGAATAGGAGAGAGATGCCAAGGAGCAGAGCTAGTAGCATATTTTGCAAGATTTTTAATCCATCTTGGGCAGTTTACTAATCACAGATGGCAGTGTTGTGATAGCGGATTACACCACAGTTCAAGTATCTTACTTAATATGAATGCAAATGAACACAGTTAGTACTTGTAACATAAAAACAGTAACAACAGTAAACAGTAACATAAAAAGTAAGATATATCTCATTTTTCTGTGAAGCTTTCTACAGAAAATCCTACAAGAGTGAGTTTAGATAACAAAGGTTGAAAGCTGCTGAATTATAAATATACCAGCTACGAGTATGTGTGTGTTGGTGTATATTGCCTACTCTGTCTCCAGTGACATGGCTGCAGAGCACAGAGTGAGCAGGTTTAGACCATTCAAATGTAAACCTGTAAATCGGAGGATTTCTTCCACATTTATAATACCTGCTGAGAGTTAAATTCAAACCCAGTAAAGTTGATGTCTTGATGCTGGAAATGTGGAAGGTGTGACGTATAAGGGAGAGGTGGACGGAGGTGTGGAATGACAGCGTACTTCCAACAGAGGTCAAAAGGTCAAAAGGTAAATACAAAACATTGTCCACTTGATGAAATACAATGCAGAAGAAAACAAAAAATGTTTTTTAAGGGTTTGAATGAGCTTTATTGACAAATTATTTTTGAAATACTTTGCATAAGTGAATATTTAATAGTCTTGATTACAACAGATATCACTGTCACAAGTGGGAAGTCATGAGAGTCAACTGAACTAAATTGTATATTCTCCATTTTTAAAACATCTAATAACATGGTGTTTCCGGTCGGTTCATGTTGTTAATGAGTGTAGAACAGCTGTGATTGGAGAATGTCTTCACACATTTGCATAACATCCATTGGCCATGATAACTCAAAATTGAGGATAGTTGTATTAAGCACTTCATCCTCACTTTCTCTCTGTGTTCCCCAACACTCTTCTGCAGGTCAGAGAGCAAAGGAGAGACTTAAGCAGAGGAAGTGTTGCCTCACAAAGATTTAGCATCTTTGTGAGGCAACACTTTGTCTGCTTGTGTTAAAATCATAGAACTGAAACCAAAGATTGATCTCAGCCTGCTATTTACAATGTAAAATAGTAGAGGAAAACCTGCAGAAGCACCTTGAGGGCTGAATCTGATAGTTCTAAAATATGACTAATGTATGGAAATGTTGTTTATAGTACATACTTTAAATATTCAGTGGAAGTCAAATATTTGCTCCCTTTTACGAACTTCTTTACCCATATTTTACAGGTATGTTACTAATACTATGGCTAACATCCCTTGTTATACTCACATGATTCCATCTCCTGACACCCTAGATTGGGCTCTTAGATCTGTGGCCTGCGGACCAGACAAACATCTTAAGACCTTTTTATTTGTGCAGGCTTTCGTCTACTTCTCTGGGACACCTGTTTGTCTTATGTTGTCTTGGCATTTGAGATTTTTTAAATTTTTAGGTATTTTTAAATTTGCATTGCTTTTGATTGTTCAAGCGCTTTGTGACCGTGGTCTAGAAAGGCGCATAACTGTTACTTACTTATGCTTTCTTTATCACTAAATGTATTGATGTACACAGGGTTCATGCGGCAAATGCTAATTAACCTATAGTGTTTTTTAAATATTATTACAGCTCTGACGAACTTAATAATGGGACCTCCTATTGACACCATTCTCTGAAAAGAACACAGTAGGTTATTGTGTTATTCCAACGGCTCTGCAGCTCCTTAACTCTACTATTGATGGTGCACATGGGATTCTACACAACATCTCTCTGACAAACATCTGTCTACAAGGGGTTATACATGTTAATATTACAGGTTTTACATGTATGCTCATTCCTCCATTATAAAAGTAACCCCAAATAACCCCAAGCCAAATGAACCCTGATCTGCAACATGGTCCATATGATGGACATTTACCTCCTCTCACCCCATCTATGCTACTCAGCTTATCATATTAAGTGCATAGATATTAGCCTTGGGTCGAGTCTCTGCCCCATGTAATTATTGTTTTGACTTTGATGGTAAGAGTGGACCTGACCTTAAATAACACTAAGTACATGTCTGGATCTGATGATTAAGATGAAGCAAATTAAATACATTTAATTTACAAATGGTATAATGAGCAGATTTCAAAGTTCAGACTTATGCAAAACAATTAATTAAAGGCTTCTTTTTAAACCACCTCATCTCCTTTTTACAGATGCAAGATAGCACACACCATGGCCTATAAAAATGAAGCAAAGGGATTTATGAAAACCGAGAGCAATGCTACATTTGTAGATTGTTTTCCTTGATTCTTTTGTATTTTTTTCACAATATGGGTGTAAACAGTGTTAATGTATAATCGTGGAGTTCTATGGCACCAGAATAATGATTTTCAGTCCCATCCCATAGTTGGATGTTGCCATAACTACTTATTTTCATTGATTCTTGAACTACTCCAAACATCCTCTACATCCTTAAAGGGTGACAACTCTTCCAGGTGAGGAGCAGATCTCATTACAGAACTAGTGTTGGGTTGGTCAGACCTCAGAAGGCATTGAACTTGTTGATGAAGCTGATGGCAGCAAAACAAACGTATTTACTCTACTTCAAAGCACTCCAAATGTTATGAATATTTTATTTAAATAAATGAAACTTAAGTTGAAAGTTCTCAACTCCAATTCCCCAAGTGCTCATTTGATTTGCATCTCATTTCACCTTTCCCTCTGTTTGCCTTTCTGTTATTTATTCAGCATCCCAAGTCAAGTCTGATTCGTCTTTTAATCTGTATTGCAAACCAAAATAATAAATAAATGAAGTGTCCTCGAGTCACACTGGCTCACTCTGAAGACAAGAAAGCAACACTAGAACTGCAAACACAAGTTTTATATATATATATATATATATATATATATATATGAAAGGTTATTTCTCTCTACAAAGTTTTCTTTGAAATCATAAACCCCATAATTACCATCAGAAAAATGGGGGTTGGTGTATAGTCTTAATATCTATGACTTCAACTGTTTTCACTATTCTTGACTTATTGTTCGTCGAGATCTTTCAAGATCAAACCCTCTCAACCAGGTGATTTATTCTGACCACTTAAGGTGGATAAAACAGAGAGAGAGGAGACTCTGAGACCCAAACAATGCCTGGACCTCATGTTGGAACTGTCTGATCACTAATCATTTGTCCTACAGTAAGTAACTATTTTTATTGTATAAAATGTTTTACAAACTTAAAATGACTTTATATCTTGAAGCAGTAAGAAGTTCAGATTTCCATCTCTGTCGCACAAAAAGGGATTGCTCATCCACTGTAGCTGTGTCCTCAAAGGTTCATTGGAGTTCTGTTAACATGTGTTGTTTAGACTTTGAGAACCAACAGTTTTTCTGTTGGTTTCCTGTGTGGGTTTCTCTGGGATATATAGGGTACACAACCTTTGATCGACTGTGCTGTTATGAACGGGACTAAGTTACAGGATCTCATCACTACTTTTGCTGATTATGCTGTCCATGAATGGTTTCACATTCAGATGTGTATCCCCTCCTCTTAATCTGAGATTGTGTTTAATGGAAAGGTTAAATGTCCTATCCAGGTTGATGAAGAGACTCTTTTCCAGGTTGAGGAGTATTTTTCACTTGAGTTTGAGAAGGAAAAATACAATTGACTAAGTTTCTCAATTATGAGGTCTCATTATCAGTCCGTCATGATGGAAAAAAACTGTGTTTGTGATAAAATCAGGAGCTCAATAATTAAAAGGAATACCTAGAAATCAGAGGGATTAATCATCTGATTTTGATCTTCCCTACTCGTCTGTCGTCTTTTCTCTACCTTTTTCTCTGATGTGCTGCAGTGGTTTATCTCTTTTGACCATCTCACCTTACAGTCCCTTCACTGACTTCAGATGAGTTTATGGCCTTCCTTTGAGACCGAAATCCCTTTTTCTTTCTATCCCATTGAACTCAAAACTTCAGGGTTGATATTCAATTTGCTGAAAGTTGAAAAAGGTTACTAAGAGCAACTGAATGGCCCCAACGAATGGTGTCAAATGGGGTTCTGGGGTCATGATAATAAACCTAAAATCTGATTGAGTTTTCAGCAAATTAATTAGACCGCTTGAGAGAGCATGGATGAGGAGACCCATTGGATAAGCTCAGGGATGGAGAGTTGGAAGCAAGGGCTAGAATAGGGTAATTCGGGAAATAATAAATAAATAAATGAAAGGGTATGACTGTTCAACTCCTAAAGAACCTGGAACACTTTGGTAGAGTTAACCATCGCAAAACATGTGTCCGCAGCAACCTGACAACGTCTCTCTTGTCTCTGACTCATCCGGAGATATGTCTACACACTTGCTTCCCTTCATGTCCTCACTTGTTAATATTGAGAGAAGTGTCTTGAATAACACCATCAAGCAGTATCACTGATTTTCTTCCTGTTGATGTCAACCTCATGAATACTGTCTTAAACTCAACATTAGCACTTGTCTTAATGTTGTTTTGAGAATTTTTCAGTTTTAATATATATACTTTTATTTGAATGGGGCAAAGTTTCTGTGTTGTTCTCTTAGGACGATAGCAATACACTGTGAATCTACTTCTAAATGGCTGTATTATGAGATTCGGCATATTTGAATTGCCCATTTCAAAAAGAGTAAAAATCTAGTAGAAATATGAAAACCACTCTCTTTTGAGTTTAAAAACCTGCTGTTTTTGGAGAAAACTACTTGTCGTTCAGGTACAACTCTAACATAATTTTCATAAAATTGTTAAAAGATATGTCATTTCAAATGGATACTTAACTAATTAGTTAGAAAATACTATATTACATTTTACTTTAGCTAAATTAAACAAGATATTTTCATATAGTGGAGCAGTGGAGGCACGGCTTCTTTTTTTGCATTCAATATGTTTATGTAAATATTATTTTCATTAGATAAAGAAAATGATTGGTGTGACGTTTTTCAAAAAATACTATTGTCCTTATGCAACATGGATTTAAGTAAGTTTGTTTTTAGTGGTTAATGATAGTGTTTGATGTGTATTAGAACATTACAGAAATAAAGAGCAAGATTATGCAAAAGAGACAACCTTAATATAGAATTTACTATGAATGTTGGTATATCTATTTGAAATTAATGTAAAAGTCAGTGTGGAAATTATATTAAACATTATTTGTACCAATAAATGATACAAACAGTTGGACTTCACTGAAAGTTTTGCAGTTTTACTTAAGTTAATGGCTGTAGTTTAGTTGTATAGCCATGGCTAATTGGATTAAATCCTTTTTTTCTGAATTTTACTAAAATGTGTTATTTTATTGAGAATTCTGTTAAGTTACCAATTATTTGAATATAATACTGAATAAGCATGTAGTGCGATGAAGGATAAGGATTTTTCATGATTAACATAATGATGTTACTTACTGAATAGTTACAGTTGACTGCCCTCTTCCATGTCTGCAGGAATTGTACATCACCAGGACATCGAGCTTTGCAGGCAGGATAGAAGCTCTTACCCGAGACACCCGTGTTTCAACTGCTCCCGTCTGGCAGGAGCATCACCGTTCAAGAATTATTTCTATCCATCTGCTAGGCAAAATTACATTACAAAAAAAATGTATGTATTTTTTATTAATTAATAATTATTTATTTATATGCCATTTTATGGTAATGTTCATGATAACACTTTATAAGAATGCATGAAAAACAAACTACTCACATGACACCAAAAAATGATCACATGGCACCCATTACAATGACACATACATAATGTTCGTATTATGAATATATTGACCACATGTAAATCATAAATAATATAATGAAATTAATCAAGTAAGATGTATGTTAATTAAATAATAACTAATCAAACCAACCTTACCTTTAAGTATAAAGTAAATATGATGTTCATTAAAATAGAACAGTATGACCAAGGGGCAGAAGTAATAAGAACTGTCTCTCTAACCCTATTCAATCTCTTAAATAACACGGAAAATTTTTGTAAATCAGCTGAGTATAGCGTGTGGAATACCAGTGTCTTATGACATGGCAGCAAAGTTAAAATGGTAATACAACCAACTGAATAAAGCATCTGCAGAAGCATCATGAGAAGGAGTATCCAGACTAAGAGGGAACCATGGCAACCAGTTGCTGCAGGGAAAAATGTCAAAAGAGTGATACATTAACACCACAGAGCAACCAAAATGATTAAAAATAAACTGTTGATTCATTTGACTGGATGACTAACCACTTAGTGCAGTAGATAATGTGTTTTTATCAAGGGTTGGACTGCAATTAGCTGCTAAACAGCTGCACCATCTGGGAAACAGTCATCACAATGACGTTAAAACAAGTGGGTGTCTTTGTCGGAAAACATTAAGATAGTTGGTCAAGTGATATTTGAAGGTTATAGATGTGTCCAGTGAATTTACTGATGGTGCACTTGATTAACTTAAGTTGTACTTTGCAAAAAGCTGTACCAATTTCTGCTCTATCAGAGGATATACTTAACTGATGGAAAATTGAGTAGAGCAGCATCCAAGTAATGTACAGTTGAGTGCCAGTCAAATGGATCTCATGAGTTACAAGTCTGGGATGCTTCGGGTTTACATATAATACAACTTGTTGTGATTGAGAGGGCGCTGTCACAACAAAGTTTGAGTGGTGCCCTGACTTTCGGGAGAAAAATGATGGGTTCATTATGGACACTCGCCACTTGCTTACTACCCTTTGTAGAAATGCCCACATTTGTATTGCCATATGTACCGAAACATATTACTGTGTTATTTGTGTGGAGAAAAATAATAAAGCATATATACTAAAACGGTTTAAAACTGAGTCAGTTTCCGTCGCTCCAACACGACGTTAATACTTTGCTTTATGGAGAAAAGAGGTCAATGCAGAGTGTACGGGTCGTTTATTCGCCGCTTCAAGTCAAACAAAGATACAAACTTTTACGACCGATCGGTCACGCTCATTGCCGGCAGCTTTACAGGTCAATAGCTCCGGGAAAGACGGTCCAGAATGATAGAAATATCGCTATATTTTATTTTTTATTTTTTAATTATACAAACTAATTATGCGTCACGTGTACATCAATGGCTTCCCTCTGTCCTTAATGTTTATTTTCATTGATGTATCTTCCCATACACACCCATACTATTATGCACACGCAACCACATACAAACAACCACATACGCACACATTTATACATAACATAAACACATACATAAACTATAATAAATTACAATACTACATTACTGATTCACCCGGGAGTGCGACGGGACTTGGAGATTACCGCTCCCGTCTCTTTGTGGGGGGCATGTTGGAGGCAGTTGTCTCCTCTTAGGACCGTCGGTGGCGCTGGGGGTCATGCTTGCCTCTGGCCTCGCCGGGGCCGTTCTGGCTTGACCGATTCAGGTGTGAGGGGCCCGGGGCCTAGTGGCGGTGACCGCTGGTGCCGCAATGGCCCCGTGTGCCGGCGTGGGGGTGGCCCGCTTCCGGGGGGTCTTTGGTGGTGTGCGGGGGTTGGTGCTGGCAGGGGTGGTTGGGGCGGTGGACGGAGGGTTGCGTTGGGGGCGGTGCTAGCGCTGGGGGGTTGCTGGTCCGGCTGACCGGGTTGGCGGGTGAACCGTTAGGGGTGAGGCTGGGGCTGGCCGGGTGTTCTGGATGGCCCTCCGGCCCGATGGCTTCACCTGGTCTGTGGTGGGGGGCTGTGGGGGCCTGTCTTGGGGTGGGTGTCTGCTGCAGTGGTGGCTGTGGACCTCTACTTGCCCTGTGTGGCATGTGCTGTGGTGGGGGAGTCTTTCGCCCTTGGTCCTGGGGGTGCGTGGCCGGGTTGGTCGGTCTTTCGGGGGCTGGGCACACTGGGCAGGGACCTGGTAGGGGGACGGCGGAGGCATTGGGCGGACCCATCTTACCGTAGAGACCATGTACCGCCCATGCAAGTGCTGCTGTCCCCCTAGGTGCTGCATGGTGGGTGGGGACGGGGGCTGGGGGTCAGTACGTATGATGGGCGGGGCCTTGGCACCGTAGAGACCGTTGACCGCCCATGTAATACTGCTGGCCCCCCAACTTCCCTCATGACATGGAGGAGGTGGGCTGTGGCTGTTGGGGACGGTCTACAGTTTGAAGATTGGGGGCTGTTCCCGGATGGCTGCAGCCCCATTACCCCCGCCCTGCCACCTTAATTAAAAAAATAAAAAAAAGTTTAATGGCATCCCTGCCCACACAACCGTGGCCCCCCTGTGACCCGGGGGACTCTCACCGGAAGACCTGAGCCGGTACTTGGCCATTGTTCCCCTGGGCTCATGCGGTGGCGCTCGACCCGGCTACTGGCCGTGTTCACAGGGTATTGGGGGGGGCTCCGCTGCCGCTGCTTTAGTTGATCCCTATCTCCTTGGCTTGTCTTCTCGCGGTCCCCTGCTATGGACTTGGTGGCGGCCTGACGATCTGGGGGTCTTCCGTGGCCCGGCCTGGCCCCGGAGCTCTATCCCCTGACTGGTTTTCTGGCTGTCCCTTGGAGGGCGGGCCCTTGGCCCCTCTGCCTCCGTGCCTGCGCCTGGTGCCTCCCCCTCTTTGCTTCCTTGGTCGTCCTCGCTGGTGCTTGCCCTTGCGCACCACCGGGGCCCCCTTCTTACAGGAAGTTTTTCCTTGCCACTTTGAGTTATCATGAACTCTTGGCAGGGAACCAGAGTCGCACTGTTAGCATAGACCAGGTTCAAACTAAAATGTAAATAACAACCTGCTTTGCATCACATACAAAACTAGACTGTGCGACTCTGGTTTTATTGGGTCCAACATTTATCCAACAACTAAGTTGTTTATGAAAAACTGTTGATGGGCAATGGATGCCCCACCACAGAATGGACAATACAATTGTATTCTGTGACTGTTACAGTTTACATGTACTGCATTGTAACTGGTGAAGGTATGTAAAGTAAAAAAGAAAAAAAAGAAGAAAAAAAAAGAAATATCGCTATATTTAAGGCAAATTTGGGGGCTGATAGGTCCTCCCCCTATTGCCCTATTGGTTCCCTCAAACTCCCTGTGTCACGATCTCCTGTGGAGAGCTCCTCCAACTTTGCTTCCTTTTCCAATCATGCAAATGCTCTTCGGTGGAGGTAACTGTCTACTAGCCTCACGGGTGTTTCCCTGCTTTGTTATTTTGATCCACGACCCAAGGTGTGAAAAGGGCAGAAAAACTTGTTTGAATAACCATTGTCGTTGACTACGTCTGTTCCAAGCTTGCCCCGAAAACAGTGGGTCAGTCTGGAGTAAAATGTTGACTGTGAATGTGTATTCAAACGTCCAAGCTCCTAGATGAAGCCAGTAACATATACTTTATATTTTGATTATCTTTTAGCATTAATTTAAGTTTGGCGCATACGTATAGTGTATAATAATTTCCAATCTAACAATACATTTGGTGAATCATCCCACATTACACATTAATTAAATGAATATTGAAGTAGTATTTATTTCAAAATTAAAAAGTAAAAAGACATATACGGAAGGCCCAAGATCAATTTAAGAGACACTTAAATCAACAACTTAGTTTCCCTTTAAGTCTCGTAAGTAATATACAATTTAGTAAGTTGTTTTTTTATTTACAAGGCTATACAAAAAATAGGTAAAGAAATTAAGAAAATCGTGCTGACAAACTATTTGGTTTCTATAATTTCAACTTTTCAACCTTGTAACAGGCTTCTTCATATCTCAGTCCTGCTTACACTTTTCAAGGATGTCCTGGTTTCACAGCACTGCTATTACCATGGGGACTGCTACCAAGGAGATGACAGACATGCAGGATGTAGCAAGAGAAATATAAGGTGACACAAAGGTGACTTAAAGTAAACAGCGAGAAAGTAGTGAACACAAACAGGGTTGACCTACTATTGATCAGAAGGTGAAGAGCACAACATGCAATATTTTGGAGAATAATTGGCAGACGAAAGTTATTAAGCCTTAATATACAGTATGTCAGTTACTCAACAGGACAATATGACTGTTAAGTGGATGGGATAAAGGAAGCAGGTGTGAAAAGGATCAAGAGATGAAGAGAAGGATTGGGAGAAGTCACTCACCAAGAGAGAAAGACCAAGAATAAATGCAAATTAATGCAAAATTAGAAACTTGAATGATTGGACTAAAACCATTTAGAGTTCAACAAGCTGAAAACCGAACCAAAAAAGAACTCATTATACACATTCATGACTAGAGATGTGTGCTTAACTAAAATTGTAGCATTTTAATTTTAAAATATAATATTCACCTAGCAAAGAATGAATTATTTACAAACTTGAAAGTATTTAATTGGCACTAAATTTTATCATAACAGTGTACAGTTCTGTGTTTTTAATGTAAAGCACCCAACTCTCGAAAAACCCTACGACTTTAAACATGTCTTCTTCTCCAAGATCTCTCATTATGACAATGTTTTAAAGTTATTACTTTATAAAGTTATACCTTGTCTGAAATCTTGGCGAACGAGAAGTTACGAGAGCACAGGTCATTATGACATAATAATAGACTTCACTCCAGCCAGCTGTTATCATGCCCCACTTTCTTTATACAAGTCCCTGGGAGGATGAAACTTCCGGGGTTGATGACACGACGCGACTAAACCAGATATCTTGACCAATCACAGTAGAGTGAGTGTGGTCAGGATTTAATCTCCAGAAAATGTAGAGTTTTCAGTGGGTGGGGCATAAGCACATATCCTTTTGTTAAAATGTAAATGAAAAGAGAGTTTTGTATAAACAGAAACATACTGATGAGTCCAATAGAGAATCAGGGTCACTTTAAGAGACGCTTAAATCAACACATTAGTTGTACTGTAAGATGCTGCGTCATCTTGTTTAGGTTATGGTGTTTCCGTTTAAAAACAATGCGGGGACCAGCCCAACACTCTCTCACAACCTCACCATACACAGAGCTTAAAACACCTCCCCTCTTGTGCATTAAAACAAGTACCGCAGTGGGAGGAAAAGACTGAATCACTTCATCAGCTAAACATTTATGTTCTCCTCACAGACAGAAACCAGTTTTCCCGAAGCTCATGTGGAATACCCAGATTGAACTAACTTGTAACTGAGCACTGCAGGAGACATGGCAGTTGTGTTTAAGAAATTCGTTGCCGTATGGACATCTCAGCTCAACCACAGGAAACTTAAATTGTTTTTTAATATCTTCATAGCTGTCATTTGCAGTACCGACATTCAAACCCATTTCATGGTTTTCAGGTCATATGTTGGTGTCCTGCTTGCCCCTCTAAAGAGAAGAGCATCCCCCGCCAAATGTGGTTGATAGTTGGTAGTGCTCTTCAGCAGCAGTTACTCAATACAGATCAAGCACATACAAGGAGGATACTTGACCCATAATACTGCTGCACATTTGTTTTCACTACCTCTACTCCCTGTTCATCATTGTTCTTCCTGCCTCCCTCTTTTTCTTTCTCCATACAAATGTATTCAATCTTCCTTCAGATTACTTTCATTATTCTTGTCTTCAGGCTTGTACTTCACTGCACTATATCTAGTCACGTGTCTAAAGTTAATGGGATATTTTGAATTATAGAGCCATTTTCCTCTTGTCTTTTCTATTGGTGTGCATAAAGTGACCGCAAGACATTTCTCATGTTAATCCAATTTCTCTACATGATGGACTGTTAAATATCTAGAATTGGTCTAATGCAACTAAGTGACAATATTGAGATTGTGTATAGTTAAACTTTTTTTTAAGGTTATTGAACACAATTACACAAAATATTACATAAATATTTATTGGTATTGGGTGTAAGGCTCTGGGATGGTTCTGTTCCATTTGTCAGATGCTTTGGATCTATCAAATGTGATAAGCTCCCTAGATTGATTCCAGTTATTACTGTGTGCTCAAAGCAATAAAGCGGTTTATGAGCAAAATATTTCGGTTCTCCTAGGTGCTTTCCTTTTTTCATTGAAAAACAACTGAGGCTGCTCTTTATTGTGAGTCACTCCTGGTCAAGATTACCAATGTCCAGCATTTTGTCTTGTCCCAGTTTATAAAGTTCAGAATTTCAATTGTTTCTTGAAGAAAATACATATAAACAGAAAGAATAGCAAGACTCTGTGTATCCTTCTGAGCAGCAGGTTTCAGGTGGACCTTTTCTTCTTGTCCTCATAAACATTACGAACAAACGTAACATGTCACATGATAAAGAAGTCTAGGATAACACACTTTATACTCCTACAGACCAGGAATATATGGTAGAACACAAAGCACACCGTTTGTTAAGACATGATTACTAAAATAGCTTTAGTCAGTAGAGAGAGAAACATGGTGGACCAAGGTTACATTTGCTTCACCATAGTGCTTTCTCCAATACACAGAACTTACTGATTTGTCTAACAAACAGAGAAAAAGGTCTGTATTGTATGATGAAGACCGCAGCATCTGAAAAAATATGTGAGTACTGTGCAAGTAATATAGGAGGACTATGAGCTCTCTCATCCCTCAGTGAGGTGTTCAGAAAGAGTGACAGAGGCATTCAAGATAAGATTAGGAATCAGCACTCATCCTCTTCTCGTTTACAATGATTATGGACAGGATAAAAGTCTGGAAGGAATAAGAAAGATACTGAAAAATAAACGAAAAATACAGAAGAAACAATAGAAAAAAAAATACATGAACTACATTGTCTTTCTGGATATGCAATGCATTTGTGCGGCTTTGACAAACACAAGGCATAAAGAGGCGCATAATAGTTAAAAAGTTTAATTAATAACATGAGTCAAGGCGCAAAAGCAAATGAGAGAACGAAAACAAAATACACAGAGCAAAAACATAGTAGAAAGGGGTAATTAAGGAACAGACAGACATTACCATAGTGCAGGGACAAGTTGCTGTTTTACAGCTGCAGCAATTGATCATCATGACTGGGATCTTATGAAGTGCAAGAATCACAACCCCATGTAGATAAACAAAATAAGAGCATGCAGGAACAGAATATGACTAATAGAGAAAGCAGAAGGTTAATGAGATAACCGCAGATTCAGACTCATGGTCAGTATTGTTGTTTCCCTGTGTTGATTTGTGTCAGTGTGACTCTTCGTCCTGACCTACATTGTTGCTGCATTGACAGATGGACAATTGTGGCATAAAAGACATGGGTGGATGTTTTTCTTTTTTCATTAATGTTTAATGCTTTTTAATATGCCTTGCCAATCCATCTGTCTGCAGCAAAATAACTAATAATAACTAGTAATAATGAATACAAATATTTGAATTAAACATTCAATATGATGGCATGAGGAACAGTTGTTTCACAAAACTCAAAATCCATTGCTTTGCCTTGCACACCCATTTTCATACTTTATGTGGCTTTCCAAGATCTGAATGTTGGATTAAGTATATTTTAGATCGACGGGAGTCCAACATTTGAGGAAGTTTTTTTTTTTTTTAGAATAAGGTGGTATCTAGAGTAAAACCTGCTGCAATAAAGTGACCTTCCTTGTAAGAATTGGTAGAGCCAGGTCTGGGACTATCATCTAAATTACATAACCAAAGTGGAAGTGACTGGCTGAACTCCAATGCATAACCTGTTCTAACCACAGCTACAGTGCACACACATGGTCGAGAGACAAGCTGACAGGAAGGGTGATGTGTTCCCTCTGGTGACCTATCCTGACAGTAGTGACTGTGAGGTGACAGGCACAATCTGGGAAACTGTAAAAACATGTCCTGGCCTTGAGGGGGAAGCATGTCTAATGCTTGCAATGGATTTACTATAAGTCCTGAGAACATCCAACTTTCTTCTCCTTGCTATCGGAGGTCATAGTGACTCTCCCAACTGATGTTGTGTCACCCTAAAGGAAACTACATCTTTTGCTGCTCAATGTCTGGAACAACCCATTTTTTAAGGTTTTCAGACAGAAATGCATACACAATAGGTGCTGGCTTCATCTTTAAATAAGAGCCACCTGATGTCTCAACACCAAGTACAACACCAAAAACTGTTCCTTCAACGCAGGAAAATTGTGTCACATCATGATTAGGAGCTTATTATCCATGCGTTTGTCTTCTTTTTTAGTCTATTTATTTATTTTCACGTCCAAACAGGAAGGACCTTTCTCACAAGAAATTAATACAAAACTCTGCAGCGAGAATTCTGATCTGCTTTAGTAGAAGAACTCACATTTACCCGATACTTAAAACTCTGCATTGGCTGCCAATTTCTTTCAGGATCCATTTTAAAATTCTGATTTTAACTTTCAGAGCAATGATGATCTGATCCAGCCTTACACCAGAGCTCGGGCACTTTGGTCTGTGGTTTAGAATCTGCGGATGGTTCCGCCCAAGCTTCCGGACCAGAGGAGAGAAATACTTACAGGAAGTTGCTCAGGAAGCTTTGGAATGATCTGCCGCTCGGTCTGCGTTTAATGGAGTATTTTTATTTTATTGTCTCCTTCAACAAACATCTCAAGACTTATTTATTTGCTTTTTCTTAATTATATCTGGGCTATTATGTTTGTCATTGATTTGTCTTGACCTTTTAAAGTTTATTAATTTTGTATGTATTTTGACTGTGTATTTTTCTGTTGTTTAAGCACTTTGTGACCATGGTCTATGAAAGTCGCTTTACAAATATAAATTACTTACTTACTGATTGATGCCTGTTCCTTCAAAGAATTAATCATCTCACTATTTGTAGCAGAACTGTAGACCCAAAGAATGCATATCATGAAAATTTAGTCTATTGCTTGGCAAATGATGTACACCTGTAAATTATTTGCCATGTTGTTAAATGATTTCTCCCAAAACCCTGATTGATCAGGTTATCAATAATAACTATTATTTTGCACATAGCTTTTCATTAGGTATCTTAAGTTCACTTTTGCACAAAACCAGAATTCCAGCAAAAGGAAATAGACATAATATAAATGAAAGAAATACAAATAAAAGTTGGGAAAAATAATAAAATACTGACAGATAATAATAAAAAAAACAATTATAATAATATTAATAATATTAATGGCCTCACCCCATAAGTAGAGAGCAATTGAAAATGAATGTTCTTTTCAATCTCACATCAATAACGTAACCCGGTTAGCCTATTTCCAGCTGCGCAGCATCAACCCCCTCAGCCTTTTCGTTACAACCCCCAACCCGCACCCCTTGTCGCCATCCATGTTTACAGCCCCGACACTCCCAGCTTAGATTACTACAACTCTCCTTAAATAAACTTCAACTGGTCAAGAAGTCGGCTGCTCAGATCATCAATCAAAACCCCTCCATTAAACACATCACTCCTGTCCTTTAGCAGTTCCACTGACTCCCAGTTCAGTTCTGCATTCAATTTAAAGTCCTCTTGTACACGTTCAAAGCCATCCACAACCTTGCCACTATTATCTCTCCGATCTCCTCCATTTTCAAACGCCCTACCTCACCCTAAGATCCTAATCCTCCATACAACTGTCCGCCCCCTCCGCCCCTCTCACCTGTATAAGGAGCAGATAATTCAGCCGCTCTGCTTCCTGTCTCCCTGGCTGCCAAAAAAACAAATGCAGTGGCGGAGATCGTTCACCTTGACCTAGAGACAACACAAGGGATACCACAAACACATTTGTTTTCGGTCCTCCGGGTCACCTTGAAGACACATGAGACGACAGAAGGGTGTAAAGGTAGTCAGTCAGAGATTCGTTTAGTTTTAGAACATTTGATACTTTGCAATATTGTCAGACAGCAACACAACAACACTTCATGTGCATATGAAACTAAAATACATAAATTATATTTAATTAGGCTTTAAATCTAGAAATACATGGTTAGTTCCAGCGCGCTTACAGTACTCTGCATTATGACATCTAATGTTCAGCTAAAACAATATAAGCAGGGCTTGGGCTGTCCGTTATTTCAAAAAGGAAGTCACAGTATTTTCCAGAGCTTTTTCAAGGTCATAAAAGTCTTGTCGTGGTCCACCTTCACCCGATGGGCATGAAATATACAATATACAAGAAAGCCGGGAAACAAATGGAAAATTCAACATGATGTCCATGTAACGGTTCCTTGCATTATTTTAATGATTTACTCCCCGTCTCTGAGTAAACTGGTAATACCATGATATGATTTCCCCTCCATGTGAGATTCTCTTTGTTCCGGGCCGTCTGTCCTTAAAGCACAGTAATCTGGCAATCATAACGCTTGGTGAACATGTGTCGTCTCTGTGTGCCGTCTCTGTGTGTTGTCTCTTTGTGGTGCAGGCGCTGGGCAGCATCCCACAGCTGTCATTGATGGACCCGCTGCAGTTTGCATACGTGCCTGGCATCAGTTCGTAGGACAGCATCATCTTCCTCTTACACATCCCTCTATCACCTGGAGAAGGCTGGAAGCACTGTCGGAAGGGTTTCCCCACTGCTCACAACACCATCAACAACACCCCCTCTACTCAGGGACAAGCTGGGGTGTGCTGGGTTGGACCGACATATTAGAAAGGCTAAAATGCTTTGGGGTGCAGGGAACTCTCTTCAGGTCCAGTTATGACTCTGTATTTTGTTTACTGTATTACTGTAAATATAAGGTGTATGTATGTTAATCTTTTTTGTGCTTTTTAAACTCATTATTAGTGATGCTCTGATGAAGCTTCATGGAACAGTGTCATTATATTTCAGATTGTGAGATGGGAGTCTTTGCACTATGTTTTGAACAACTGTTCTTATTAAACATTCCATATTTTTTTAACTTATGACCTCTAAACAACATGTCACTGTTTCATAAAGCTTCACCAGACACTAGTCATTATCTACAGTTTATAAGCCACAATGTGAGTTTTGTTGCACATGTATCTTCACACTCACTGAGGGACTTCTTCAGTAGCTTTGCAGTGTCAGCTTGTTCCTAGTAGATGGGTTCTTAGAAATTGATCTTTTCCCCGCTGCTTTCTTGTGACCTGGCATCTTGTGTTTGGCTCTGGGTTTTTTTTTATCCGAAGCAATTATTCAGTTTTCATGATTTTTATCCGTATTTGTAAAAGCCAAAATAAAAATCCCACATTGACTGGAGCTTTTTTTAAATCTCCTTGGGTGCGTCACATGACTTCCCCCAAATAAGATTTTTTAATTACATATTTTTTTCTTACATATTTTTTTATTTTTCCACGAGTTTCTAAGGATGCTTAGAATAATCCTATTTAGAATACACAGAGATCATTCATAGGTTATATCATTTTGAAATAAATCTTTAAAGCAATGGTGTTGGGTTGAGGTTTTTAATATTATATAAATCTTATACAAACTCTAGAGTTTAGGAGTGATTGTAGAATATGTATTTTGAAAAAAGGCTTTATTTTCATTGTGTGACTCAGCTTAAAGTTACCCTAAAAGATGTTATGGTATCTGACATCAGCAATCCTGCAGGCTCCGATAGATCTGTATGCTGATTCTGCTCATATCAGACGGGAAGACAGAATTCAAGCTAAAGGAGAGTAAAGAGTAGTCGTAGAAGGTAATTTAAATCTTTCAGGTAAACAATATCTCTTAACCAGAAGTAGTGTCAATTAAGTTTCCTTGGGAGACATGGTTCTAGTTCTACGTCAATCCATGTAACTACTCCCTTGTTCAAAAATCAGTCTGCCATTATTTTAAGTTTTGCAGACCAGTAATAGCTGTGGACTTTGTAGCGATAACAGAAAGCCTTATGTTTAGAGAAAGTCACTATCTTGCTTGTGTTGTTCCAGATGTTTAATGAGATGTATGAGTTGTGTTTTATAACATGTCATTCTGAACACGTAATTAAATTGAGTTAGAACAATAATTTTTAATATTGTTGACTAGATCCAAGTTGGAAGTCAGTAGTGTAGACCAGTGATAGAAGTCACTTTTTACTTTGAGAATTAGGGGAGGGTAATTCAAACAGAGTTAGGCAGAAGTAAAAAACATTGTTTTTTTTGAGGAATATTAAAAGGTGAGTCAAAATATTTATTTAAGTTTATTTTGAAATCAGAAAATGTAGATTCTGTACAGCAGGGGTGTCGAACTGGTTTTCACCAGGGGCCACATCGTCATAATGGCTGCCCTCAAAGGGCCAGATGTAACTTATAAATGTAACTAAATGTAAGCTAATGTAAAATAAATGTAACTACTCCTTAATGTTAAATGACTTTGAATGTATTACTTGTGAGGGGGCATAACTACTGTAAAACCAACAATTGTGAGCTGCTAACAACATGTGTGACGTAGCATTTTACAATAAAATAAAAATGGCTGCACGCCTTGCATGTGGTACTAAATACATTGCTACACATAAAAATAAGTCAAAACTTACAGCTCAAGACTAACAAGTTGCAACTGAAATAAGTCTGACAAGCAACTTTTCCTGTTGATGCACATGTGTCATCACACTTGTCATCTCAAGCAGAGAAAAAATTAATCAATTGCAGGACAATCAGATTGGTGAGTCTTTATATGTCCCAACAAGAAAGAAAGTCTCAGTTCACAACTGGTTATTGGTCACGTTTTTAGGTTCCCCAGCTTATATATTGGCTGTGTCAATTCTTGTTGATGAGTAGATGCCTGAACACACCAAGTGGTTCCCCTCTCCACCATCCATTGGTCATGTTATGAAAATAAGTAAATGTGGCATACTTATCTCCGTGTTTGGTGTCAAAATGCCAGCGTAGATTGTACTCTTTGACAATCGACACTGCCTCATAACACAAAAGACACACAGGCCTTTCTCCTTGAAGCACAAACATGTATTCACCTTCACACCTTTCTTGAAATAGCCTTCCCTCCGCATCAACTTTTCTCTCCTTGGACATTTTGCGAGGATGTATTTGTATTTCTTATTTCCACCTGTTCGCATTGATTTGGAGACGCTGCAGCCTAGTGGCAGATGCATCAATCGTGGGAAACATAATACCGGTAGGCATGCATTGTGGGTAAATGTAGTTTTCTTTACAAGCCAGCAGCCAGCAACTTGTGCGACACTTTTTCCTGCTGAAATCGGTCATGTGACAGGGAGCGATGGACAGGCCAGGGACTCTGTGTGCGTGTGTGTGTGTGTGTGTGTGTGTGTGCGTGCGTGCGTGCGTGCGTGCGTGCGTGCGTGCGTGCGTGCGTGCGTGCCGCGATGAGAGCGTGGTTGCTCACATCAAGGGTTTTCCCAAAGCAGCGGCGCTCATGAAAACACATAGCGTGGATGACAATCTCGGGTGATGTTGTTGATTTGAGACAGACAGACAGACAGACAGACTGTATGGCCCATCGCCCCCCGCTTTCATTACAACAGGCTGGGCAATGAGAACCCGACCCTGCAGCGCAGCGCCGCAGCGCTGCTGCGCCATGGATTGCGTGCCTGCGCTTGTGAAAAACCTGACCGAGGCAGAGTCAGAGAAGGGAACGCAAGCAGCGCGAATAAAAGAAGGAAAACCATTTTGTCTGTTGTGGGATTGGTTTGTCGGACAATTTTTTTTTTTTTTTTGCTCATTGGTCAAGGTAAGGCAGGCGGGCCACATAAAATCACATGGCGGGCCACATTTGGCCTGCGGGCCTTGAGTTTGACACATATGCTGTACAGTCTTAACGTTTCATAGAAATTTTTACAACATCTGCAAAAAGGTAAATTGCATGGCCCTCCTTCCTCAGGTCATCCAGTTTATATCATAAATAGTTCTAGTTCTTCGTAGACAGCCTTGCCTGCAGCCTCTATGTATCAGAAATTCATCAGACAATTTCAATTGGTTACATTTAATGTGAATAAAATAATTTCCTAGTCTGAATTTGATTCATTAGTATAATTGAGCTGATATATTGATATATTTTATCAAGACTAAAACAGACAATGTCTATACCATTTCTTGATATCACTACACTCTGTGTCTGTTTCTATATAGAGCAAAACAAATGGGATTTTTTTGGCTGTACCTTTATTATTCAGTGAATGAGATGCGAAGTATACTTGACTGACCCATTCTCTCTTGAGTTTTTAATGTTCTGTGTCAGAAAATATATATTTGAAAATATGCAATGGTTTTTTTCCGGATATGAGAGCATCTTCTTCTTTTTAGTCACCTGAACAATTAATTGGACATTCCAATTTGTAACTTTAAGTATCTGAGCTGTATGTGGAACAAAATGCAGAAGCACAAATTAAGTGACCGAGCAATAAAAGAATAGTGGAACCCCAATTATGTACGGCCTGGGGCTAAATATAATAAACATTTGACCTTACACAATTAGCAATTTTGAGCAAGAATATAATTATGATCCCTTTTATTTATTATACATACATATTTGTTTATTTAAGACAAAAATGGAATCCTTAAATATTTTATTTGTTTAATCATGGAGTTAAGAAACCTAGTTGAACTTGGTGTGTCAAAAAGGTACATTTTTGCATTGACCTTGGTTCTCCAAATCGTCAACTTCTCAATCGAAGCTGTTCAACTGTCTTTTTCAAAGTCATAACACGAGTCACGTGATTAGAACACATGTTTTAGTCTAGCGTTTTTGAGCTTATTCTAACTCATCATATATAATTAAATATAATTCATCTCTCATCAACGATTATAATTCAAACCAGCTAACTTTGGATGTATGTATTTGAATTGTGGACATTATGTATTTCTCATGCTTGTCCGCTTTATTTAGTGCATTAAGCCCCACACAGATTATGACTTTTCCAAGTTCCTGAGTGTCTTCAATCTCTTCAATTACAGCACCTTTTGCCTTTCTGTTACGTTCTTACTACACTTAACGCATTAGGGTAGCAAAACTGCACCATCATTCAGTTTATCTATTTATTACATAACACTATCTCTACTCTCTTGATCAGTCCCACGGCAGCTGAAACTGTCCTGCCCTTGTTTCTTAACCTTCCATTAGAAAAATCAAACAAACAACTTTTCTGTGTTCAACCTTTGGTTTTAACTTCAATGCATCATAGGCGCGCTGAACTTACACTTGTGTCTGCTTTAGTGTCAATTTTAAATTCCACACCAGTTTCTTGTATTTGCAGCCTATCTGGCCATGCTTTGTTGTTATATTTGACTGTTATTGCGCCCAGAAAAAAATCTGGATCCTCTTGTTCATGCTGTTAAAATGTACAACTCATTAGTGCATGGTCCCTGATTTTGCACTTGCTGTGGTCTTTCTGTATATAAGCACTTTGTAAATGTGCTTTGCCACATCTAGTGCACTTGTTTTGAACTTTATATCCCGTACAGTACCTCTCAGCTCCGCTCTGTTCACTGACCTGTCCCTTGACCTGCTCCAAATGACGTGGATGTCTGCAGGCACATTCCACGGATAAATAATTTGAAGTCTTTATCATCACTCTAATAACACCAAATCACCAAGTTTTCATTCTCAGTCGCATCAAAGTGACATTATTTCCGCCAAATCATGCAGGTTCTGGATGTGTTCTTCCTCATTTTCACAATAGTTCGGCACACTGATAAAATATCTCCATCTTATTAATAATTTCACCTCATGCAACAACCACCCAACCTCTCCATCACACGATTGTATTCATCCTCATCAGCCGAATTTGTGTACCAAAATGTCTTAAGGATGTTTTCAACCTCACTCCCCAAGGGATATAACAAAGGTGCAAAGAACTGTACCGACATATCCCTATGATGATTATCTATAGATCAATAGCACACTAGAGTCTCTGACATCCTTAGTTGAATTTCATTCCTAATAATAACTTAAAGCCTTGAATGGAGAAATACCCATTATACCTTGCAGTCAAGCGTGCTTTTAACAGATCGATAAATGCTTCAGAAAAATACGTCTCATTTGTACAAAAAAAGTTGTTGAAATTGCTGCTACACTGTTGGTAATCCATATTGACTCATAAATCCTCCTCTCATACTTAAAGAGGAAACTGCATTGTGAGTTAATTCCCTGCTTAGGTTCCCTAGATGTCCACTGATCTATTTTATTACAGAACACTTTCTAATTCGACACAGAACAGCGGAAAGGGTTATACTTTAGACCTTGAAACTGAACAGGGAAATGAAGGTGCCTCCCAAATGGCCTGGACTTATTCCAGAATTGTATTATTTCAATGATGTCCACCAAGAGTTTCTTCTACATGATTCCATTACAGAATTATGCCCCAGTAACATTAGTATGAATTTTTGATACATTTTGTTGTCATGTCTTTACTTTACTTGGCTTATGTTGAGGTTTATAAAAATTCAACAAATTCAGCAATCAACATTTTTAAAATTAATTTATCAGTTCTCCTATTGGCAATGTATTTAGTTTTGGTTAGGCTAAAGTAACTCATTTATCATTATTTGAATGCTAACAAAATGATGTATTAAAAGCAGACCATGTTCTTTTTGCTTCTTTTGGAGCTTTCATAGATATATGTGCACCTGGGTAATTATCATAATCCCTGAATGGAAACGGCCATGTCTGCATGGTGCTTGGTTAATGTGTCCTTCTGATTCTCAAGAGAAGAAAATGGTTAGTTTCAGAAAGTGGATTGTATAAAATAGAAATTCCAATTGTTCTAATGTCACCTGTCTGAGTTTTAGAACTCCAAGATCAGAACTTGGCAAACATTCACAATGCCTGTGGAAATGTCAAAACAGACTGAGATGAAGGTAAAACTGTTCACACTTCAGTGGAGAGACTATGTCGGGTTTTCTTGTCAAATTCTAGCCATTCTTATGCTGTGTTAAAGCTTTGGAGCAAACCCCAGAAAAGCCAGGAACACATACTCTTGAACAAGACAACTTTGTCACTTAAGAGGAAAGGAGTCAATCATTTTTGTTTATAATTTAGACAATGCCATCTTTAGCTATTTTGTATCAAATTGCATTAGTGATCAATAGCAAAGACTATGATAATCAATTAAAAGTTATAATTTAATTAAAAGATAAATCAATAGAGGCAGATTTATGTCATGTTCCCTTATTCAAAATATCATGCAAAAATACTACCGGTGTCTTTTCTTTGTTTTCAAGCTTTGGTTTATAGACATACATTCTATGAAAAATATGAAGATTATTGGCAGTGGTGATATGTGTTGAAGATTAGAAGCCAGGACATTTCTGAAACATCCACACCAAGTAACATGTGATCATAATGCCTCACTTGACAGTGAGAGCTAATGGCCCTTTCAAGGTGCTAACAACTCTCAAGAGGTGAATCACTCTGATGGGTGTCTACAACCCACACATTAATCCAACCAAACTCCTCCCACTGTTCTCTGTCTTATTCCCTCATAAGTGCTGTGAATATGTGTTTCACTTGAGGTCACGTAACTCCTTCCTACTACTAAAAACAAAACATCTTAAATAGCGCAAGTCTTGCCTCTGGGGTAATTTCAATGTTGACTTTTTAATAAACTGAGGGACACCTATTTCCAGGGTAAGACAGGGTTTTCTGTAATTTTACATAACTGACACATGAGGGGGATCTTTGGTCTTGAGATTTGATTGCTTAGGGTTGCTGTCTAATACAATCCTTATTGAGAACCAGGGGTGTTTATCTAAATATTTATGTTATGTAAGATTGTATTAGATCTTAAAGACCTCGCTGAGATAGATCTGCGTTGCTCTGTGCCCATGATCATGTAATTGGCTTTCCTGGCTTTAATGATTTTCTTTCAAACTCATTCCTGTGTCTGTGTCATTCTTTTCCACCACCATCATCCCTATGAATGCACCACAGAAAATGTGTTCAATGCAATTAAGTATTAAATAACGCAGTTAAAAAAAAAAGACAATAAAGTCTAACCTGATCAACAGAGAATTGCAGTTTCGAGGTTGTGAACGATTCAATCTCACTTTGTCTCCACCGCTCTGGGCCAATATTTATTCACTAAGACAGATATGAAGCATACATGGTCAGGTTTCAATTGTTCCAAATATTACTTTGAGTTTGTCTTGGTTGTGTCACACAGGATGGTTTATGAACTCTGGGCTAATATTATCAAGATATAATCTCCATTAAATCAGCTTTGGAAATAATGTCCCTGTGGAAAGACTTTTGTTCCATCCATTGAAAATGTCAGCTTACACTCAAACATGGTAGACCCTATTCTTTAATACTCTTAGAGTATTATCCACTGGTGAGACTTCCTGGCTTGGGAGGACATGTTGGTGCTAAAGATATTTTCTAAGGCGAAAGATTATTTGTGTTAGGGGACGACTTCCACAACTGCTCCACTGATGTGGAGGTGAAGGGAAAACATCTTTTTTTTCTCTGCAGCCCATAATCATCGCTCTGTTTCTTTATATCAATGGTCTAGGTGTGCCACTTCTCGTCTTCCTGTCTGATTCAGAGTCATTGTCCCAATAGGACAATTGTGCTGTTCCTGGCAGAGAGGTCTTGCATCAGCAGGGTGAACAGAAGGGGATAAGCACATAGCCCTTGGGTGAGTCAGGAACTTTCCCACTGCAGAAAGTATCATCCTCATCTGGAGGTGATACAAGTCTGGTGCCTGCAGAGGTAGACCATTTCTCAAAATGGGAAAATAATCCATTAAGAGCATATGGGAGTTCTGGGGCACTGTGCATCTATCTGTTTATAGTCCTTGATAGATCATGTGGAGAGGCATATAGTGCAAGGGTCATTGACGGAGAACTTATGTTGAATTCACTCAGCACAAGTGGTCTTGGCCTTCATGAAGTCTGCAGACAGCCATTTCCTGGCCAAACGAACGAGTTGCATCCCAAGATCTAGATGCAGGAATGCTTTATTAGATACTTCACCGTTTCTACAAATTCACTCTTTTGCCTTCCCTCTTCTAGAAAGAAGCTGAAGACCAGCTAGAGTAGAGATGAGAAGACTGTGAAACAGCTTCTGTCACTCATCTGTCTAACTGATGATCAGTGGCCCTGTTCTGCATTATGTATTACAAGTATTGTTTATTGTTTGGAAATTAGTATTGTAGTTATGGTTTTTGTTGTTGTTGTTGTTGTTGTTGTTGTTGTTGTTGTTGTTGTTGTTGTTGTTAAATAAAGACTTAGGAGTATGCAGGTGGAAAATCAGGTTCAAAAGGAATTCAGGCATATTACCAGGGCTGGAATGTTTAGTCAGGAACAGACAGACAAAACTATGTTGTCATTCAACTATTATTCAACAGTCTTGCTATCAGTTGAGGTCATAAAAAAGGGAGAGTTTATTACAGCAAATTTGACACAGCTGGGCAGAGCTCAGCCCAGATGGAAGAAACCAAAAGTACAGGGGAAGGGAGGTTCTTTCATTCTTATCAAGATGTGTTACATAAGTATTCATTAGGAGCATAGTCTTTGTCTACCGTTCCTCTTATCTGGAGGGGCTTTTGATACGTTGGCTTGATCTTAAATTGGCCGATCGTGGACTGATAAAGAAGACTTTTGTATTGTGCACCGAGTATCTGAGTCTCCATTTGATCCTGTCTGTTGATGACAAAAATCAAGGTACTAATAATATGATAGGACCGATTTCACACCTGATATTTCCTAAATGTTAAGCTAATGTTGTTTTATCTATAAATTGTATAACTAAGAATAGGGATTGTTTGTCCTCCAATTAGTTGTCAAGGGCTGTTTGACTGGTCCTGTAAATAACAAAGAAGCATTATTGTATGAAAATATTCGTGACCATCAGAGGCTTGTGACCACCTGGACCAACAGTTCCAGTGTGCAATAATTTATGAGATAATTGAATCACAAAAAATATGTAGCTACAAAGTATTTCTGAGTGTTTTTTTTGTTTAATTGTTAAATGCATCTGCTTAAAATGAAATGGGCTAGAATTGTATGTACTTAAAATGGATTGATGGTTCAATATACGTGTTTACTTCAATGTTGCAAAAAGCTGTTTTCATTAGCTTAGATTAGACTAAAATGTCATCGGGATATCTACACAGTGCCATTCACAGACCAAATTCTACAACTGACCCCTTTTCGTCTTGTAACTTTCACTTAAATAAAATACAATGTTTCAAGTAATTGAATTGTTTTAATAATACCTTTACTAAGGATGTAATAAGGGTGAACATTGAACTCAGTCTGAAGTGAGCGAAGAGTAGAAGAAATGTGCTCTGTAAAAAATTGAAATGTTTAGACTTTAATGTATAGACTTTAATAAAGAGGTTCTATAAATGTGCAAGACTCATGATATGTGATCATGAATCATGTAACTAAGCTAAAACTCTGAGGGCTTGTAGATTTATGGGAATATCAGAAGATTAAGAGCAAGGAGTGAAAGGATTGCAGAAAATAATTCAGGACTTGCTGTGTAGCCGCAGTGAGTCACCTTTTTAAAGATTTACAGACAGCATAATCAATTGTGTTTAGGAAGTCATTCAGGAAATATTGTAAATTGACTCTTTAATTCATAGGCTTTCAAAATTTAGCGAGAAGTTTTCCTGTGTTTGTACAGAGGGCACATCTATTCATCTAAAATATGCTAATGTTAAGAGGAACCATATCCTTCTTTTTAATCTTATTTTCAAACACTTGTGTATCCATTGAGCAGTTAAAGCAAGAGGAAGGAATCCCCTCTCTGTATCAAATTGGATCACCTACCCTTGAGGAAATCTTTTTAATTTCTTATCTCATTTTCTTTTCTACTCTTGCAACTATCATATCATCTGTACTTGCCCTTCTTTGATACTCTAGATTGAAATGAATACAAATCACTTTATTCCATGTCTGAATGAGGCCGATAATCTACAAAGCTAATTTACCATGGATAGTGAAGATAACATAGTTCAACAAAATATTATATAGAAAACAGATTTTGAGATTTCCTTTTTTATTACATTTCTCAAGCCTTCGTACACCAAAACAAATGGTGATAGAGTGTTCTCAATTTCTTTTAAGTCCTGTTTAATTTATTTTACTATATTTTCACCAAAAACACACAACATACAAAGACAGAAAATAATATTTATTTAATATTTATTTACTCAGATTTAGACAACTAGTCATAATGGACTCCGCTTTCGTAACCTCTCATTCGCAGAAATTTCAGATGGTGGAGTACTTTTTAAAGTAATAACTAACAAAACATCATCATGATAAGGGACCTACTGCATATTGGAGAGGAAGACTTCAACATTTGAAACATGTCATAGAGACTTGGGCTTTCATGTTAGTTTCCCTTTAACAATATTGTATTTCTGATACCTTTACATTTTTCTTGTTTTATGTGTCTTTCGTCCACCACATGCCTCTTTGTTTTTCAGATTGCTCTACTTTTTGTTGCACTTTTTCACAGTCTTGCTACAGTGCTTGTTGATCAATCACTAAGAAAAATGAACGGTCTACTCACAACCCCACAACTCTTCCTTAAAAAATTCCCTTTGTAACACATGTTCTAATCATCACTTAATTTTTAAACAATAGTGCCACCTACTGACCACCAAATAATGTGACACTGGTTCATAAAGCTTAATCAGCCGATTACTACTTCAGACCAATTATGAGCGAAGTTTGATCATCCTCCTTGACATAAAAACCCTCAGACCTAGATGAAAGAAATTGTTGAGTGAAATTATCAAAATGTATATTTGTATTCATTAGCTTAAATTCCACTGTCACATCACAGTCACTCACTGTCTCAAATGTTAATGTCATCAAAAGAAAAGGGAGATCAAACTTTAGGGAATATGACATTTTGTGACATTTCAACACACAATTTGTGTTGAATGAATACACAATGTCTTTCGTCCAGAGAAAAACAACTACTGTGAAAAAGTTTATTTGGTTGAACCAATTGCTTTGTACACTGAATCTCCTATTCTTAGAGATCTGAAAATTGGCTGCCAATGCGGAGACATCCATAATACCACCAGCAAGCGATTAGGCCTAAGAGCCTTATTGTTTCTTTGAAATCTTCTCAATGATGTCAGCTCACTCTTGCCACTCTATTCTCCCCTTGGCAACTCATTTAGACACATTTTCTTGCAATCATTGAACCCTGTAGTCCAAGAAGCAGAGGTGACTAGGTTGACAACTTTGCAACAATTAACCTCCAGCTAATTATTGGCAGATTTTACATTATTTATTCGCCCTGCTTGTTTGGGCAGCAGGTTTTATTTGTGCTACATAGTGATTATGCTCAGGCTAGCATGAACACTTCTGTAAATGGGCTGATCATGCACAGGTTTGTAAATCGAGAGGATGAATTTTATTAAAAACATTTACAGTTTATGTCATTTAGATAATGTTGATTTGGGAATCAAGTGTCTTAAGAAGATTTCAGGAAGGACACTAACCTTAACAAGGCCAAACTAGGGAGATAACATATGAATATTAAAACAAAGTTTACCTTACGTAGATGCACATGCATATCAATTAATAAAACACTTGTTAAGCAAATCAACATGTAAGTTTATACCTTTAACTATAATTCTAGAGTAATCCGAGACTTTACCTGTCACTAAAGGATTTGCACTGTACGGACACTTAATAACTATAATGCAGATTAATGCAATGTATTCCTAAAATGAAAAAGCAACAGCAACTTGGAATGTCTGTTCCTCATTTGAACTAAACTACACCTTGTAAAAAGCCTGAACAATATTTTATTGCGGTTGTCATGGTTATCTTGAAATCACACAGTTTGCAGTTGGAAACGTGACTGCTTCTGTGCATGCACTGACTAGTGGATGACAAATCCTTTGGTCTGATATCTGCTCCAAACATCCGTGCATCCGAAAATCCGAAGTGGACAGTTATCTTGAAAGCTTGTGTGTCTGCAATTAAAAATGCCGGTGTGACTGTCCAATTACAAAACAACAACCGGGGCATCAATCTGAAAATCTAATGAGGATGCATTCTTCACAAAGCCAACCCACTCCCGATGTTTGTGCCAGAAATTGCAGGCAAAAAAAATCAGGCAGCGCAAAAGGACAAAGCTGAAGGAGAGCAATAGTATGCCAGAAAATGAGAGGAAACTGTAAACAAGAAAATATATATATTATCATTGAAAGTAATTTGTTACTTAACTTTTTATCTCGCTTGAGTTTGATTGGATTCCTGAAAAACTCTTCTTTTGTTTGCAATTAAAAAAAAAAGTTAAGTTTTTCCTCTTATGTTTATATTGGGTTTATATAATGTGTATGTGATTGTGACTGCTTCTCTAGCCGTGTCATGTTGAAGAGATTATGACGTGGATTGACTTGAAAATATGACATGGATTTAAGGACTGAAAACACACTTAATTAAAGGAAAAAAGACTTAAACTTTGGACAGGTCTGGGGTGTGTTGTTATATAGACACCAAGCGTCTGTACATTCACAAACCATACAATTAAACTGACTTCAAATGCGTTTCTAAAAATGCAAATGAACCTGAAGAATCAGGAAACACATAATCTTTTTTGCAAATGTAATCAGTCTCAGGGTTTCACTTGAATTGTTTTCTCGTTCTCTCTCCTCTCGTTAGACTTTGACTACAAGGAAGTGAGACTGTTTAAATCACTTTAATGTGATTCGTAAGTGTCAGATGTTAACGAGTCTCACAATGATGTAGCATCTTTTTTTATAACGGTCTAATGAATGTAATAATGGTGTTCAATGATTGAGACATTGTGTGAAATTGAGGCTTGGCATGGCTTAGAACCAAACCTTTACAGCATTCCTCATCTTTAAAAGTCACTCACTTTATGTTTTGGTTATGAATCCTGTCAATCAGTTACAAAAGTGATGTTTTTGGTTATGAGAGCTGGGCGAGGAATCACTGAGATACCAGTAAAGATGCCAGGAATCAAAAACAGCCCTGAGATACCATTTGGGATGTCAGGAGTCAGAAAACACACACTCTTGTCTGACCAAAGGCATATCAGCTTTCCTCTCTAAGCGACTTTTCTTCTGCATCCACGCTCTCTGCTTCTTAGAGGTGTATCAGTATTTCTTCTCACCCAATCACATAATCACAGCTTTCATAGGAAAACATGAGACGACAATTCCAGTTAAATGATATATTTATTTCGATTTTTTTTTAAACTTTATTTTGTCAAAATAAGTTCCTAATCAATACAATACCTTGTTTCAACACTGACTGATCAGTGCTATAGTTCTTTAAGATTTAATCTTAAACTGGTTCTTAGAATTTAATTAAAAGTATAAAATAGGTCAAGTGAAATATCATGTGTCCGTGGGTTCTCTCTGTGGAGAACGTGTAAGAAATCTACTTAATTGGATTCATGATGACTGGGATTCTGCTGTTTGTAATAAGTGGTTTCCTGATGTTTCGTAAAGGTAAAAAACACATGGGAAGCTGCCTGACCTTTGTGAAGGGACGCATTATACTGTCAGCACACTTGACTCTTGTGGTGCAAACTGCATGCCATTCTTGTCCAGATTGGCAGGCTGTTTTTGGTTCCTGACCTCACCTGTGGCGTTGATTCCAACTTGAAGAAGCTGTCAACTGGGCTTGATGGACCTTGAACTCTGATTCTGCTTTGTTGAACTGCCATTGAGACCGCTTAGAAAACTCAAGGCAGATGAAACCCGTTTCTGCCCTGATTGCTAATAAATGTATCTGAACCAAGCTAAACGCTTGCATTGGAAAGGTTTAAGGCACATGCTAGGGATGCCTGTTTTTTTTTTTCCACCTTCACCCTCATCTTACTCATTTTATCTTTTCCTACTCTGTGAAACGTTTAACGCTACTTCCCCAGTCTATCTGATCCTGCTTAAGTCTTCAATTTTTCAATTCACTTTATTTATAAAGCACGTTAAAAACAACAGTCGATACAAAGTGCTGTACAATTACATGAAAGTTCTTTAAATAAGCCAGAGTATAAAAGTGTGTGTTTTAAGACGAGATTTAAAAATGGACAGTGAGGAGGCTTCCCTGACACTCATGGGGAGGTTGTTCCAGAGAAGGGGTGCAGCAACAGAGGAAGCTCTGTTCACTCTGAGTTTGGACTGGAGACGTGCGAGGGACGACTGGCCGACTCCAAAATAAAGTGTTTTATAGTAATCCAGCCTGTTTGTGATGAAGGCATGGATTACTGTTTCAAAGTGTTGTCGTGCTAAAAAGTGCTTTACCTTCGCCAGCCGCCTCAGGTGAAAAAAAGCTGGACTTCACAACTGCTCCTACCTGCTTGTCCAATTTAAAATCCCTTCCACCTTAAAACTCAGGTTAGAAATTATAGGCTTCATAAAATGAGCCAAGGGGCAGATGGGGGGTTAACAGAGCCATGGGGTCCAAAAACCATGACTTCAGTCTTCCTTTCCTTAAAATTTGAAAAGTCATCCATGCTTTAATTTCTTCAAGACCGCAAGAAAGGTTGGAGACAGAAAGCCTGGAAAGGATGGAAACCACGGGTAAAATGTATAGGGAAAACAGCAGGGGCCCTAAAATTGACCCCTGAGGAACCCCATGTGACAGTGGAGCGGAACAGGACTAAGCAGAACCTATACTCACACACATAGTTCTATCGGTGAGATAAGACCTGAACAACTCCAATGCACTACCACAAACACCCACTGTGTCCCGGAGGAGTGCAATTAAAATATTGTGGTCCACTGTATCAAAAGCAGCCGTCAGTTCCAACAATACAAACCCTTAATAACGCAGATTCTGTGCTGTGCTGCGTTCTAAAACCAGATTGGAAGACTGCCATTACACCATGGTTCGCTAAAAAATCCTCGACCCAACGCAGAGAATCAAAATAGGAACAGTCAGACGGTAAAAGTTCAGGAAGAGCACTGGACTCACCGGCGCTGATCAAAATCTCTGTCACACACATAAAATCCAGGCTCTGGGCATGAAAGAAGTCCTGCAGGATAAAAGTCTTGTTTGCCAGGGATCTGGTGTTCAACAAAGCGAACCTGGTGGGAGCTGGAGCCTGAGATCCATCAGATCTAGAGGCCCAGTTAAGTGACGTCAGATGCCAGTGATTTACCCCGCGCAGAGAGAGCCTGGGCAGGTGTTGAAAGCGTGGCCCGTCAAACACGTCGGTGACAGGTGTCAAGCAGGAGTCGATCGGATCCAGGAAACATCGGGAGACGGTGAGAGGACAGAACAATCCTGTCCTGGTTGGAAAGTGGACGGAGAGTGTGCCAGCCATACCTTTAGCTTCACTCGCCGTTGTTCGGACATGTAGGCTGGTATTCCAGCTAGGAGCAGTGGCAAAGTTTTCTGTCCGTTATGGACAAACGGAGGAAGATTTACGAAATTCGACTGAAACCTAATGAGGAGCTGGCGATCATACATAAGCCGAGACTCGAGCTGTGTAATGACGTGTCAGAATAAACAATAAAACTAAGCATAACAGAAGACAAAGACGAGCAGCCAAACACACCGACGCCATCTTGCCTGTCCCCCACCCTGGATCCCCAAGTAGAGGGGAAGCAGTAACCATAGCACTGCACTGCCCTCAATACATATGCCGGAATAACGTTCGTAGACTGTAGTTAGTTCACTGTTGTCCCTCAATGTGGGTAACCAAGTTTGCAGATTAAGCCATTAAAATTCAAATCAGCAACTTGTTGTTCAACAAGTCCGCCAAAGCACTTATGGTGTAAAAAAATCCTATGTATTTTCTCCATAAATTACCAATCAATGCCTCTCTCCTCCCAGATGAATGAGGAGACCCTGGTGGTGACGCCTGCTAAAGTGGAACACATCTTCATCACCACCAAAAAGCTGCTCTGACCATGTCCTTGGGAAGATACTGAATGACTGTGCTACTCGGCATCATTGTGGATCCTCATCAGTATGCATACCGACCAGAACCACACGACAGCTTAAATGGAATAACTGAACACGCTTCCATCTAAAATACAGACTTATATACCTGTGTACCAGCTCTTCAAGGCCTGCACACCTGCATGTACCAACTGACCACAGACTGCAGGATCCTCAAAATATTATCATCCCCTTTAAGGGTTAATTTTTGGCACTCCGCGGTACAGTTGTAAATTGTACATTGTAAATACAATATAATTACATATAATGAAATGCTATTATGCTATTTAGCAGACGGTTTGGAAGTTGAACATCTCTGTACATATGTTGTATTTTCAAAAGAATATAAATAAATAAGAAGAGATAAACACATGGGAGACAGGGCTCACAAGCTGGAATAGTCATTAAATTAATTACATCCCAGACTGATCTTACAGAATTTTTCTATACGTATCAACCCAGAATATACAGCTGTTACCAGAATTCATTTGGGAGTTTGTTCTTCATTTATATTCCCAAAGGCACAGTCCCTCACAGATATTGAAATATTATTACAGCAAATGTTGCATAGAGTAAAATTCAGCTTCTTTTCTTCCCATTTCAGCCTCCACATTGCTTTCTTTGGTTTTTGTTTTGCTTTTTTATTCTGTTCTCAAGTAGCCGAAAATGCACACTTCAGTGTCTTTGCGTATTCTTCCCTTCAAACATAGAATGAAGCACTCATGAAATCTCTCTCACCTTATCTTGTGTTATCTTGATCTTTTTAGTATATATTTTTTGAGTATTTTTTTTTATTGTTTAAGCGCTTTCTGACCCTGGTCTAGAAAAGAATAATATAAATATAAATTACTTACTTACTTACTTACCTTCAAATGAAATGGCATCTCTAAAGTGGACCTTCAGATGACTCTGGATACTATTGAGCTTTGTAGGCTTAAAACCTGGGCACAGGGGACAGTGAAACAGCTTGCAGCATGTTGCGCACCATAGCAACCAACACAATTTAAACCTGCTCCCGACCATGTGTAATGCTTGTGTTGATTTAAGAATGCACTAAAGTAATGCTTGCCGTTATGGAAACGTACATTTTACTTGATACTGCTGATCTGTTATGGCGATTATGTTCATGTTTTAATTGGCTAAATAAATTATTATATTTTTTCTATATGTTGAATGATAATAATTACAAATAAATTATATAAGAATATAGACCTAAAAATGCTAAAATATTGAAATATGTAAAAACCATCAGATATAATTCCAGTTGTGAGATCAACTCCTGTGGCTGATGTGTTTCTTTTTTGTGCTAATGTTTCTTTTCCTCCAGTTTAATTTCAAACCGTTTATGTTTTACCCAGGACATGGTTCTATTTTCTACATAGACAAGATTAATGGATTACTGTAAAGTTTGTTTTATATTGGATATTTGCCTCAGAACCAGCCAAGTCTTTGTCTCTTACATGCCTAAAGTTATTCACCGATCACAGCAGGTAAAAATTCCAAGAGCCTCTTTATTGACAGCGGATCGTCTGTGAGGGATCTGATCGCTAATTATCTGACAGGATACGAATGTTGGGAAAATCAATGGCATCTGTCACCTCTCTTCAAACCTGCCCTTTGACTGTCCCCTTTACTATACCGCTCCTTATAAAATAAATGATACATATATATAGAAAAATATATTTTCTTCACTTCACCATAAACATACCTTATCTTTCTCTGAACTCAATTTCACCCAAAATTATTTCAATCAATTTCCATCACTTCAGAAAAGTCTCACCCTCTTCCTCTCTCTATTTTCAGCGTATCTGTAGGTCTACAGGAAGATCCACCCCTCCTTATAAGGTGATCATTGTCTATTACTAGTTTAGTAGTTTACCCTGGTCCTCGAAGAGCTGCAGTGGGTGCAGGTTTTTAGTTTAGTGGTTTATGAATCTGAAGAATTTGTTTAGTAGTGTAGACCTTTATTTGCAAATCTGGACCTAGATACACTTGTGTTTCATGAATGTGACCAAATCAATTTATTTTGCTGAACATCACAAAACAAGGGTACACCTTGAGGATGTCTACAACATTGGACACTTCTAAAACAGACTGTATATGTGCAGGCCCTGTTTAAGAAACTAATGAGAAAAGTGTGCTCTTATGATTCTTCCGACACAGACTTTTGACCAAAGAAACAGTACTGTATGGAATTACAGTCCTCGATCCACAGTGAGGGGCTGTCTGCTTGTCTGTTTTTGTCTTGCTGTTACCTTTCCAATTGTGCTGTCTTTTTTAATTAGCTGAGTCTGTTAGCTGTCTTTAAAAGTATTGAGCCTGTTAGTTTGCCTTCTTTGAGTGTGTTGTGCTTGTTAGCAGTGCTGACTGAATCGTCAGTGTGCTTTCCGCTCACAGCTTTCAGCTATTTTTAACCCTACCGTCGCCCTTCATTTTCCACATACACCCCAGCTACTTTGCATCGGGGTCAAAACAGACCACGCAGACCAGAAGAGCACCCCGCTACTGAATATGTATTTCTGGCAGCCAGGGAGGTTGTTCAATTTGACCTGGGGTCAACACAAGGGATACCTTAAACACCAAATGTGCCAGCGGGTCACCTTGACCCAGGGCCTACACAGGAGTTCATCTAAAAGAAGCTGTTTTATTGACATTCATTATTTTTGATCATGTATTAATGCTGTTTTCATGTATACAAGTAATGACACGGCCGTGAAGGCAAAGACTGGTCAATTCCAGCAACAAATACACATTTGTCAAGATGTATTGTCATTTTTCAATTAGACAATCTCAACTCGCTCGTCTTCTTCCGCTTATCTGTGCTCTGGTCACAGAGGCAAAGACTTCCCCCAGCTACATCATCTAGTTCAGACCAGCTGAAAGTGTAGTCTCTCAAGCATGTCCTGGGTCTACCCTGTGGTCTCCTACCAGTGGGACATGCCCTGGACACCTCAAAAGTGCCACAAGATTTGATGCCACGTGTGTTGAACACTTGGTTGCAGAGTGGGACAGAGCTGTGAAATGATCACTACCTGTTGGCGAATTGGCTCTGTCTTCCACAGCCACTGTTCTCATGCATGCACGTTGCATGCTGGTAATTAAATATGAATTGCCAAATTTTGACAGGATAAGGCAAAGACATATAAAAGGAGAGGTTTGAGGAACAGAGCCCTATATTTCTGAAAGGCTCACCTGAATGACATCTTATGCTCCTGCAAAAGTCCGACATAGGTCAATAAAATTCTTACAAATTCTAAATGCTGACTTTTTCTGTACAGGACACATTAAGCTTTAGTCAAAATGGTATTGCTCTGCAAACTGCCTTGATGATTTAAAAATATTTTAAACATGCCATAAGATACATTTAGCGCTCACAAAGAGCTCTTTCTTCTGTCTTTTCCTGGTGAAATAAAGACAAGAAAAGACCATTAGAGGCTCAGATTGCTTGCATTTCCTTGGTACATTTCCCAAGTCCCATTTTTAAAGCTTCCAAAACCCTCAACAGCAATTTTTAAAAACTAGGGTTGGTATTTTTGTGGGTACTGGCGTATGTAAGGGATACACCTGCAAATGCTGTTTAAACAGATAACTCTCTGATAAAAGTAGGCATACATACAAAAAGACAATTGTGGATAGCATATTGGTTCAAGGATTTTGATTTATATACTGCTACTCTCATTTACAGTTCCCAGTGTTGTCTATCAAACCCTGGAGTCGGTCACATCTCACAGCTTGGGATTGATTTTCCAAATTTCCTCTGTGACTAGTGATGGACTGATGAAGTTTCAAGAATCTTTGTACTCATTTTCACTCAAGTGGAAAAGAGAAAAAGCAAAAAAAAGACATATTTTAATAAAAATTTGATGAAAAACATTATCCTGTTGATACAAGTCATACCCTATGTCACCTGACATTCTCTGGGAGATTGATTTATACTGAGACTTAAGGACAGGGTCAAGCGCAGCTGAAGGCAGTAAGCAGTCAAATTACCCGTATCCATCATGATGACCTGAAGGTTGACACCACTGACCTCAGGAGAGAAGAATAACCTGCACCATTGCTCATTGGGAATAATATAGCTAGAACTGTCATGGCTTATAGGTCTCGGGTCATACTCCAGATAGTAAGTAGGGTAGAGCAGGTTGACTGATCATTTCAGTGCCCTTTACACATCTCTGTTATTGATTTCTGTTAAGCCACTGCAAATAAGGAGACAGGGATTGAAGACTTGCTGTATTAATACTGTTATTTTGATCAATTGATGTTAAAACATAATGAAATGCCTTGTATGCCATTTAGAACGTAACTTTAGAACCAAATAACTTCAACCTAAAAATTCATGCGGTGATGTGATTGCCTTTCTGTCGAAAATGCAACACATCCCACAACAGAAAAAATAAATCATAGAAACAAAATACTACTTTTATTTTGTATTGTACATTTAACTCAACCTGAACTCAGATTTGAGACCAATCTTCTAAAACTGCATAAAGGTCTTTAACAGGTAAAATATAATTTTGTTTTTTTAGATCTCCCCAGCTCTATATTTATAATTATTTTTAAGTTCTTGGTCATTGTCTGCCTGGTAGATGTCTGATGTCGGAGTCAGCTTTTTAACAATATCAACTTTGTTGCTCTTCAAAACTCTGACGTTCCATAATGTCATTCAAACACTCTTGGCACCAAGTGTAAGATGCAGAAAAAAAGTCAAACATCTTTGACCCGCTGGCATTTTTTGAAGGCTTTATTTTTGTTCTTTATCGACAGTTCCATGATGTGCTCGACCAAAGAGCTCTTTTTATTTCCCATGTGTGGCTTTGACATATACATAAAGTACATTTTTGCAAACTCAGTATTGTTGTTCTCCTCGTGCTTGCTCTTTATTCAGATGGAAACAGCTCCATTGCACCATCTGCGTGCTGATCAGGTTTCAAATAAGGAAAGAGCTTGACATTTTTTTTAACAGGAACAACTAAAGGGTAAATAAGTAAAATATATTGTTGGATCAGGACACTGCCCTCTTGTCACTACGCACTACAACCCTACCTGCATGGCATCAGTGTGGAGGACGCCATCATACCACAAATTCCTCTCTTACCTGTGAGGATCATGTTCCTTGTTTTAAAATAAACTGAAACTGAAACTGATTTCTGTGCTTTCAATACCATCAAGCCAACTCTGCCTGGCAACATGTGCTGGTGTGGAACAAAATATTAATACATGGATTTTGGACTATCTACAACAGGGGTGGTCAATCTGGTCCTCGAAGAGCTGCAGTTGGTACAGGTTTTTGTTCCAACTGATCAAGCATGCACAGTTTAACCAATGAGGTTTCAGCTGAAACAAGCAACACCTCAACTGATTACACTCATAAGACACCTGATTGGTGAAAAGGTGTCCTCTTGATTGGTTGGAACAAAAACCTGCACCCACTGTGGCACTCGGGTTGGCCACACCTTGGCCTACAAAAACAGACCATAGTACATGAGGACCCATTCTTGTTCAGCCTCCACACATTAGACTTTAGATACAACACATCATCTTGTCACCTGCAGAAGTTCCATGACGGCTCTGCAATCGTTGACCATCAAAGTCAGAGATATCCGTGAGTAGAGGGAGCTCAACATGACTATTTGGACTGTTTCCAAGCACCTGGATGTTCACCAGAGCAATAAAATGGACGGGAATAGTAACATAGATGCTCTCTTGAATAAAGGACAAAGGAAACTGCTCCTGTTAAAAAGGCTGAGGTCCCTTGGGATGCAGGCAACACCCCTGAGGACCTTCTATGACTCTGTGGTGGCATTAACCTTTTTAAATGGAGTCATTTGCTGGTCAGGGAGCATCACAGCCTGGAATGCTCTCTGGACTCAATGCAGGAGGTGGGGACAAGAAGACTATAACTAAGCTGTCTTCAATGATGGTGAGCCCGATGGTGAACCTGTCTAACCTAGTGTTTTTGAAACCCCTTTCCGAAAACTGTACTGTGTTTTGCACCTGTACTTCTATTAATTGTTGTTTTTGTATTTATTTTTGTATTAATTGCGTATCTTTAATATGTGTACCATTTGTTTTCTCTAATATGTATGTACTTTAAAAAAAATTGAGAACTTCCTGCTGGTGTGTGTGTGTGTTGTTTTTTTTTATCACACCACATTATTCATATTTAGATTTATTTTGTTAAGATTTACAGTTTGACTGTGACAGTAGCTGGTTTTGTTATTTTCTCATATAAAAAATGTATGATAGCATTTGGTCTATTTGAATGTTCCTGACATGTTTCATCTTGATCTGAAGAGATAATAGTCATTCATGTATGGTTAGACATTAGAATGACTCAAATTGAACACGTTACCCAGACTAAGACTTTTAAAACACAAATATTTTTTTCCTTTTATTCATACAGCTTCCTTATCTACATGACCTTTGTACCTGCACTCACTCATCGTCTCCTCACAGTGTGCAAAATGTGCACTTACTGTGTAACATTACCTACTTTAACTGCACGCAGATGAGCCGAATGTGTGTCTTTGCACTGTAGACTCTGGCTGACAAGCACCTCTTCTGTGACCCTGGATACAGAGAAGCCCAGAGACCGAATCAACCTTTCATTCCCTGCCCACCCTACACGTGCTGGCCAACAAAAAAAGGACAGAGGGTGACCAATATGCTGACTGCCTGTCACAGCTTTATAATAGGACAGAAGACCAGTGCTAATTGGTTTTCATTTTGATCTCACCAGCCTTTGAATACGTTTCCCACCCCCTTGGTAATGTAATGGCCCCAGCCACTTTAATTACCCACCAGTGTGAAGAGTGAGAGTAAAAGATGGCTTGAAAAAGAAAAGATGATTGCATACGTTGGAAGGTAAGCCATTTATCTGCAGAGCAAGAGAAGAGCAAAAAGAGGGTGTTATTATGTGATCCTGATCTGTTACTTCTTTTTCATACCCAGCACACTATGATAGGGTGTTTGTATGCGACATTTTTAAAATAAATGATACAAGCAATTGAACAAGGTAGTTTGTTTATTTAAGTGTGTTCAACAGAGCGAGAGCAGAACTGTAAAACGAGGGACAGAACCTGATAGTCTGTCTTTCATTGCGTGTAGCCTGGTCTTCCCCGATGATAAAAACATGTTCAACACAATATAGACCTCTGCTTATTTATTTATGTATAATTTATTTGTAATAATCACTGATATGTAATTTGGGCAAAAAAGGAATACCACTGGTAACAGGTATGTACTTGAAAAAAACAGACTATTAATTTAATAATAATTAAAACATTAGTTTATTATAAATGTTGATATTACTTATTTAATGAATAGGTTCTCAAAATACCCTCCATCTACACTACAACAATCCTTGAACATATGTCTAATTTAACTTGAACACCTAATATGATCAATCTTGATATCCTGTTAATGAGCCCTTTTGCTCTCTAAATGTTTGAGAATGGAAAATATTTTTGTTTTTTATCTTTTCACATGTGACCATAAGAAATGACCTTATTTGCAGGTATCGTTCATTCTGCACGAGGACAATAAGTTCAATAAGACCCTGCTTCTTATTCGACCTTTTATGTATATCAGCCAAGATACCACACACACACCACATTCACACTCCTGACCTTTCTGATTGAAAACTCTAAAGTAGATATTGGCTTCATTGGAACAGCGGTATTCAGTCACTGTGAATGGAAGGTAAATAGACATTGATCGTCAATAATTGTCCCAGCTCTCTACAGATTTGTGCCATCTTCAAGAAAGGGCAGATGTTATCTTTGCGTGAACCTGGGCTGATGTTAAATGGCCATATGCCATTGTAATTTGATGAATGATTGATTTAATGACATGTGGAATGATGGGAAAAAGCAAAGCAGGAGTACCAGACTGAAAAACAACTTTTTTTTTCTACAGCTCCTCACTTGCCATGCATCTTTCCTCTATATTCCGATATGATAAATTATTATGCCAAAACTGTGGTTGTAGTCTGCTCATTTTGGGTTTTAATGTAACTGTCACATCTTGCAAAAAATGCAGCTTCTCTGACCTTCACAACAATTTGCTCGAAAATCCTTCTTTAAATGGAAGCAAGGTACAGACTTCACCTTATTTTTCACTTATGGGTGGAGGCTGTACCAAACAATACACAAATACACCAGCTTTATATATGTAGAAGAAAATTGTAAAATAATTTAATAATTAAAAAGTCTAGTTGTTAATTTTCTACGTTGAAGTTAATGTTTAGTTTCTTCTGGAAATGGATACATGGCCACTAATCCCTTTGTACATTTACGGAGTAATGTACTTTTTCCTTTTCCTGACCATTGGTCTATACTAGAGAATTATGCTTTCTTTCACTGCATTTATGTCAATCATTTATTCCACTTGTCAGTGTGCAGTGGAGTGGCAGCAAAAATGTTGAAGAGTGTGTCAGTAGCGGAAGAAAAAACTCTGGACGTTATACCACAACATCAGGGACTGCTGACATGCATGCCAACAGTAAAAACTTCCTGACAGATTTTGCCTTAGGGCTTTTTAATTATGCTCTCAAAGATTGTATGTGTGCCGGGTGATTTCCAGTGCATTAAAGCATTAAGAAGGGAATTGGTATTTAAAATAATCCCTGTTGCCTTTCATTTTAGTTTTCCAGGATATTTGTTGCGCAAACACGTTGGTAATTGGAACACCCACACATTTTGTTTCTTCTTGTTTGTTCCCAATGATAACTCTTCTTTTTACATTATATCCAATCTCAATTCAGAACGCATGGCAAAGTGCAAGGAATCGTGTGACAGAGCTCTGTACATGTACATGTAGAACAACAGTTGATCATGATAACATATGAGGAGGAAAAGCTTTAGCCATGTTTAAAAGGAATGTAGTCTGTAGTCAGTGTGAATGTGTACCCTACTTGTGAATTAATCAAACACTGATCATCCTTAGGCATCTTTACTTTATTATTGGTCATTTATATCGCAGTTTTCAAATGCTAGTGCTAGTTTTCTAAGCAAATGGACGATCTTATATAGCTTAGATGTTCAGCTAAACACCCCTTCTAAAATTTCCCCTTGTGGGACTAATAAAGGAAAATCAAAATCTAATCTCTCCTATCTGCACAAGCCCTTATGGCAGGTCCACCGGAGAGTTATAAATATAAATACACAGAAGAGTGCTGCTTCTCATCCCAAAGAGGCATGTAATACTCAACTAATCATAGTGACCGAGTAGAACATAAAACGGGGCCTAGTATTGTTTTATCGTACTGTAGGAGTTGACCTGACCTCAAGTTAGCTAAGCACATTTAATATGAAACTCAACATGATTTTTTTAAGTCATTCATTGAAACATCTGGTAACTCCTGATTAGGATAAAAGTGTTAATTCCGAACAACTGATTTCCTAAAAGCTGAAAAAATATATCCTTGTGTATAAATGTGGGCCAGAAAAAAAGCGTTTATTTCATCCCTAAGAGGCAACAGTTAATTGGGGCGGAATTAAAGATAATGCGATAGGTAAATGATGTTCCTCAGTAGGCGCGTGTCTTGTGCTCGAGAATAATTACAAGTGTGGGTGTATTACTAATGCTTAAATCAATGGCTAGTTCTTGGTATGCATAATGTTGACAACCTTATTCTGTTTGGTTAGTTCACTAGGTCCATATTGTATAAACCTAATCCATACTTACCATGCCGGATTTCCTAATGCAGGATGTGTTTTGGGAAATATTTACAATCATAGACCAGTGTAGAACATTGGTAGCAGATTCCTGACAAGGCCAATAGATGATTCTGGATTTGGTGGCACAATAATCAGAATCAGAATCAGAATCAGAAAACCTTTATTAGTCCCGCGAGGGGAAATTCGGTTTAACAGCAGCAAGAGAAATAAAAACACCCAGAAATAAAAACGAGAAAGAAAATCTAAATGGAATAAAAGATAAATCTGCGCTATATAATATATACACAATCATATTTACATAAATAACAAGAGGTGCAGTTAAATAGTTATCTTGGTGTGTTCTTGTTGTGGAGTCTGATGGCAGCAGGGAGGAAAGACCTGCGGTACCTCTCCCTCACACACCGGGGATGGAGCATCCTATCACTGATGGAGCTCCTCAATGCCCTCAGTGTGTGCTGGAGAGGGTGAGACAAGTTCCTCCTCATGGAGCCCAGCTTGCTCCGCATCCTCCCTCCAGTCACTTCCTCCACAGGATCCAGGGGGCGCCCTAGGACGTAACCGGCCTTCTTAATAAGGCTGTCCAGTTTAGCCCTATCCTTTGCTGTCATGCTGCTCCCCCAGCAGACCACACCGTTGAAGATGGCAGAGGCCACTACTGAGTCATAGAATGACTTCAGGAGTGGCCCCCGGACACCAAACGACCTCAACCTCTGGAGCAGGTAGATTCTACTCCGCCCTTTTTTATAAAGAGCAGCAGTGTTATCCACCCAGTCCAGGCGGTTGTTGAGGTGAACACCCAGGAACTTGTAAGTCGTGACAATCTCAATGTCCTGTCCCTGGATGTTCAGTGGTGAGGGGGAGATGGAGGGACACCGCCGGAAATCCACAATCAACTCCTTTGTTTTGCTGGAGTTGATCTGAAGGTGGTTTTCCAGGCACCAGTCAACAAAGTCCTGGACAAGTCCCCGGTACGGCCCGTCATCCCCGTCCCTAATGAGGCCGACGATGGCGGAGTCGTCCGAGAACTTCTGCAGGTGACTGGTGGGAGACAGGTGTTGGAAGTCTGCAGTGTACAGTGAAAAGAGGAACGGTGCTAACACTGTTCCCTGGGGGACCCCTACACTGCACAGTACAGTCCTCGAAACACCATCCCGGGTCCTCACGAACTGTGGACGGTTGGTGAGGTAGTCCACAATCCAGTCCGTGAGGTGAGTGTCCGCTCCAGACAGCTCCAGCTTGTCCCTCAGGATGTTTGACCTGATGGTATTGAAAGCACTGCTTAGATCCAGGAAAAGGATCCTCACAGTGCTTCCAGGCGACTAAAGGCAACTGGATGAGAAATGCAACGTTGAAGACAGTGGACCTGAACCATGAGGGGAGGAGGAGGTTCGTCTTGACTGAGCTTTCTAGTTCGAAAATAATGCCAACTTTAACATGTTGCCAAACACGCTCAGTAGTGTTAAAGTTCTCAATGTCAAGTCTCTTTCATGGTGTCAGTCTCTTCTTGGTCTTAAATTCAATTTGTCTTGGCCTTGTCACGGTCTCAACTGGGACTGAGTCAGGATTTCTGTTCAAGACCAGTCTAGACCGACCAAGAAAACAAACTACAAAATACATAAATTACATCAAAAATATACATCAATGTATGAACACATTTCACCTTCTATCATTGCCTGTGAATTTAAAAGAATTTCTCAAGACTTGTTAACATCTAAATCACATTAAAGTGATTTAAACAGTCTTACTTCCTGTAGTCAAAGTCTAACTATCGGAGAAAATCTGAGGATAATTACATTTTGCAAACTATTGAAAAAGATTAAGTGTCTCCTGATGCCTAAAGTTAATTGGCATTTTTAGAAAAATATTTGAAGTTGGCTGGAGAATAATTGAAAATTACACATTGAATGAAATAAACGTTAATATAGTCTGATCAAGAAACACTTCATTTCAGGGAAAAATTGATTGATAAGATAACGTTTACCATTGCGAGGAGTAAACAAAGATCATGGACAACGTCAAATCTTCAAAATAAAATATCATTTAAGAGATTTGTTTAAAAATGAATTGATTACTAACTAATTAGAATGTCAAAACATATTGAACATACAATTGAAATGCTTTTACTCTCCACATTACTTGGTTACATAAAATCCATCTATCTTTTCTCACAAAGATCACAATGTTTCACGTCTTAGCAAGACAATAGGACATGCTTTGGGTAACATGGCCTAAATACTGTTCTAAATAGGGCTCTGTTTCTGTGTTTATAGATTTTATTAATTTAACTGGACTACACCCACCTTTTTCTGTTGTTTTGACAACCCTGCTGTGTTCTGCCTGCCTTCACTTGCTAAATCTCTATTTCTTTTTTATTTCTTTTTTGACCTCCGGCTTTCCTTGCCAAAAGCAATGCAAGCCATCACTACTGGAACAGTGAATATCAAATTTTCAAATTCATCTTCCTTAACCAGGAAGCAGATTCAGCCCACATAAATAAATGATAAATAGAAAAACATGTGTATATAAAAACATAAAAAGATAAATAATTGTTTAAATAAATAAATACATGAATGCATCTATAAAATGAAATAAAAAATACTTTCAAGTGGTTATAATAAGAAAAGCATTTCTAGACAGAAAATAGGTAAGCTTTCAGTGTTTTTGTCAATCAGCTGTTTTAAAATCGCACAGATTAGTGACCCAACTTTTCCATGTCAAGGTCAACTCCCTGGTCAGAAATGAAATGGTTGAAGTAGGCACATTAGATTCGTTCAACTGGCGCTGCCTGCTATGAGAGCGTCTAAATGAGTTAAGTAGTCACTGTTACAGCAGCACTCAACTGTTTATCCTGGCATGACCTAATGCTCTTGTGACCAACCTATTCCCCCAACACTGTAGCCAGAGTGTGAGCTTCCCTTGCAGCAAGAGTTCAACAAGATGAATTCAATATACCAACCCACCAATCACACAATTGTTATGTATTTTTCTAGGTTAAATTATTGACCATAGATTTATTCACACAAGGGTCACAGATAAACTCAATATCATATGTAAACTGAAACTAGAAATCATTTTACAAAAGTGGCAATATTTGGGTAGTGAATACTTCTGCAATGCTGGTATGCAACAGCCTGCTTGCTTCTTGTAGTTGCTAGGAAACCTGTTATACTAAAAAAATATCTGTGTGCTTTGTGAGTGAATGTGGTTCCAGAGGACTATAACCTGGAGAAGCACATTCCAAACTAAAAATCCCTACTTTTAGAACTTCACATGGTAAATGTTCTAATAACATCTGCATGTTCAAGATCTCCTTACTAAACCCAAATCTGAGGCCAATGGCTACATGCGTCGTTTGGCCCTCTGTATATTCTTCAAGTCATTAGGAACTCCCCTTTACAGAAGCAGCACACATACAAAAACTTCCCTACCATAATCCTTTTTTGACCCCAGTCATGTATGTAACATGCACATTTAAACTCTCATTCTATTTGATAGCTTTAGACGTTCCATGATAAAATCAGAGTTCAGGGAATAGCTTCAGGAATAGTCAGAATTGAAGGTATAAATTATTGGATGATGGATTAAGAGTAAATGTTTTGATACACCAATTTTAACTACTAATACTCTGCACTGCCACAACAACAAAATTACAACCTCAGCTATCATGACCACTATCTTATGATTGTTCCAAAAGGTACCCAGAAATAAATAACTAAAGTTTGTTACATGGACATGATGCTTTGGTAGAAAATCATTAAAGGACAAAATATATGATCATTTAAAATATTTATGGTATAAACGGGTAATATTACCATTGCAAAGACAAAAAAGGCAACCAAGTTCAGGCTTTTCAACTTAGCTTGAATAAAACTGGCTCCCATTGCGGCGGCATCAATCAGTCACCCTCCTCCTGCTCCTCTCATCTCTTCTCTTGCTCCTGGTTCCTGTCCTTGGCCTGATTAATGAGCAGATCCCCTGTTGAATCTATTAACAATGTGTAATACGTCTCAGTCGGAAAATAGCCTGCCCTGTACAGACCCAGTTTACACCTTTTTAAAGCCACGTTTCACTTGGTCAAACACTCTCTGTACCTCCCATGAAGACTCTCACTGCTTTTCATGTGGATAAAGTAAGTAAGTAATTAAAGTATACATGATATTGTAAATGAAAGGAAATCAATTTCCAGACACAGCCATATTAACATTTATATGCTGGCTATTGCCAATGGTAAAAAAAAAAATTATGAAAAAAGAATAACATAAGTTGTGAAAGATGTAAATCCATTATTATTTAATGGGCACAGTGTTTTCCCATTGTCTCCTGCAGGCCAAACACTGAAACGTGCTTAGTGAGACAAATGTTTTTCTATAATATTTATTTCTGGGGGACATTGAGATCAATGGGCCCATGACCATTTAAATAATGGACAAAAAATGCAACATCAAGTAATAGAATACAGGTTACAATATGTACTAAACAATATTACAAAAATCTTTATTTATTTATTGTTCAGTTGATTCTTTTTTATTATTATTGAAACAGTGAAGCTTACACACTGATGGCATTTTTAACCAAACACTATAGATAATTGCTGGAGCAGACCGATCCATGCCTAACCTTCTGACGTTAAGATGTTCAAGGAAGTGTACACTAAATGGAGTCATTGAAAGGTCAATAATTAACTCAAAGCTGAGTAACGCTTCCACTTGAACTATGATGGAAGCCAATATCACCGGAATGAAAACACCACTGGTTCAATTAATTCATCTCATGATTACAATAAAATGTTAATAATAGTAGAACACCTTCAACCACAGAAAAATGTAATTTTAATCCTAAAACATGTAATCTAAAAGAGTAATAATAATTACATTTGCTAGTAGGATTTTAATTGTGTTCAGCTTTACACCCGTTCTTGGTTATGCTTTATGGATATGGCATGAAAACCTTTATTTAAATTGCATTTATTCATTTTATGATTGAAGGTTAAAAGCTCATACTAATTGTAAAATAAGCATTGTGTATTTTTTTCTTTTATCTTTTATCATTTCTTTTTTTTTCTATGGTATTTCATAATATCAAACACTTTCACTATTATAATATGTGATTTACAATGCAACACGTTAGATATTCGGGTGTGACTGCCAAAATATTATCTTTTAATTCAACAAACACTAGATTTACTTTCTCTCTCTCTCACAGTATGCTGGAGCATGGTGTGCGAGTGGGTTTTTTGACTTTCTTTTGTTTTCAAAAAGATAAATAATTAGTGATTGCATATGTATAGTAGGTTACCATCTCTATTTATTATTTTATTTATTTTTTTGTATTTTCCATGCTGGTCTGGAAGCTTAGCTCTTCTAAATGATCAACATGGGATTCAAATCAGTGCCACTTTTCTCCGTGACAGGAAACAATAGTCTAGCAGTGGAAGAAAAAGTCAGTCAACATTGGTGTGGTCCTTTTCCTGGATCATATGAACAAGGTAAACTGAGATAAAATCAAGAGTGTCATCATATAGTATGAATGTGCAATGTATAAAGGTATATTATTAGAACCCCTTCATGAATACCACAAGAAATCGAGGCTTTAGATAAAGTCTTGAAAAATAAATGTATTAATAAATTATAATAATATTAGTAATTGGCAGGAAAGTACATGATGCACTTGTCCTGTCAATGTGCAGGTGAAAGTAAAGGCAAAGAGGAGCACATATTTCTAGAAGAGTTATCCAAAGAACAGATGCAAAGCTGCAGATCCCGTGCAGAAAATACAGGATGATTTGGCTCATAAGATCGATGGACTCATTGCTCAATGTTACAATCCTTTCTGGGTATTCCTGGCACACAGTCATGAAGCATGTTATGCACCAGGACTAGACGTAAAGTGTGCCTGGCAGATTAATGGTGGACAGTATCCTCCTAATTCAGGACATTTAGGACGTTAAAAGTTTACTGGGCTAAAACACTGGCTTAATTTAACTGGACCAGGAGAAGAATTTTTATCATGTTATACAACCATTTCCTTGTAACTCCATTGTGTTTTGAGTTCAAATATCTTTCATAACTAAACTATAATAGGATATTGAGCGTGTTCTAAAAATCAACAGCAGTTTGCCAGCCCCTTGTGAAGAGTGTGTGTCTAGTCAGGGATTCTCGATGCACTCTTTCTCAAACTTCTCCACGAGATTTGCTCAAGCCAACATGGTCTATCTTAGCCTGATTTCAATAAAAGCATGGTTTATCTGTAAATACAGAACACAATTGTTTTAATCTGGACTCAGGAAAAGGGAAGAGCTTTTTTTAAAAAAAATTGAAATATTTTGATGTAACTGGAATAAGACGATAAAAGCAACTGTTTAAATAGGTATGTGTTCATTCATTTATTCTCTACTGCTTATTTTCTTATGGAGTTCACGGGAGGGCTGGAGACTATCCCAGTTTCTTCTGGTCAAATTATGTTCATGGTGATATCAGCCCATGTCTTTCCAAACACAGTTGTTCTGTCTTCATGTTTCCATAGAAACAAGTCAGTACTTGTAAAACCAACGGTAAGTATGCTGCTGTATTTTAGCTCCTGCCCCAGATTTAATTGCAAGAATGACCAACCTTAGAAATGAGAGGCCTAAAACACTGTTGTTTTTAACACATTATTTAATGTCCCTCCTTCAATTTTGCTCAATTCGAACCCAAATTATTTTTTAAAGATGTTTGACTATAGATTATTTGTTCATAGTATTTTTGATATATTATATATTATATTATATTTTGTGCTGTTAAGACCATTTTAAGAATGACAACAGACGTACGTACACCAGAGCAATTGTTTTGTCCAGCTGCCAGTCAAAACACATTGTTCATTGTTCATTGTTCTGAAATCTAAATTTGCTTGCATTGATGCAGTAATCAGCCAACAGTAATGTCCACTCAACTGCTTTTAAATATTTCCCAGACTTGCATCAAAGTACGTGGAAAAAAACAATGGAGTTGGAGGTAAATGTATATTCTACATAGAGGGTTGTCTTACACGCTCCTGCAGTTTAGAGACAGTTCTGGGTAATGAAGGATCAGAGTCCTAAATATACCAGACAACTAATATCATGCAGTAAGAGACGCAGGATTAGGACTCTTCACTGGGATGAAGAGCTGACAGCACCATTTCAGAAATCTTGTAAAGTGATGACAAATCTCATCCTGTAAAAGGTCTGGAATTACCATATGATACTGGACGCCTCACTTGTGGTTACAATTTTTCAAGGTTCACCATTCTTTTATTTTTGTACTAAATGGGATGCAAAATTCTAATAACAAAAAGTGTTAAAATATCCATCTTGGAAAGAAAATAAACCAATTAAAAACACCTGAGTAGAACATTTAAGTGTTGGACATTGGCAACATCAGTTTGTATATTAGACATGATGGACACACATTGGGAAGTCATGCTCAGAAATTATGGCAATTATCCTCAAGGCTCACATTCTCATTCTACTTCTGGTTATGTATTTTATCAGCGGAATTGCTTTTCATGACATATTACACTCTCCAAAGAGCAGTCAGTGACTCATTTCCATTGGCTTCTCATCTCTTGACTACAAAGAACTCTCTGTTTCATGATCATTCGCAATTTTCCCAGTAGGAAACTTAACATTTGCAGCTAAAAGACAATAATAGATACGGTATAATGATTTGATATCAATTCAAGAGCGTGGAAGGGCTGTCACAGTGCAGACCAAGGCGTTAGGGGAATTTAGAAATTAACCAATGCTGCGCGTATCGCCCTCCCAGGTGGAAAGGTTTCTGTGTCAGACTAATCTAATGAAACTAGTGCAATTGGTCCCCATACTAGCTCCCCTAAACTTTAATTTGATTCATGACTATCAGGGCCACCGCTGTTATACAATCACACTCTAATTCTACCCCCAAAGCAAAATTTTCCCAGTCTCATGACATGCAGGCACCAATGATTAACCATACGAACTTACTGTTCGATCATTCAGCATACCATAATTTGACTTTTCTTAAGCGCAAAAGTGACTGATGCAATGATAAGGAAGTGACATTATTACTTAATAAATTAGAATTTGTTACGCGTGAAGACACTTTTTGTCGAGATGGCTTTCTACTACTCACAGATAGACAGTTAGAGATGATATGTCTGTATGAAAGACGATACTCCACATTTTGGTTTTTCCCGAATATATAACTGCATATGACTGCTTCTTTTTTCTGCGGAAAATTATGCTGAAAGTGGTTAACTTTGCCATGAACCCTTTGAATACATTTGAATGTTTAATTATCTCTTCTCACTTTAATGAGTATCCGACTTTAGAAACTCAATCGAACTGGGCAGGTTAAGTCTTTCTTTAGCCCCCCAGGCCAATATTCTAATAAATCAGTAGTCAGAAAGTATGATACTTCATGTTTCAGCTTTCAAATTAATTCAAGAGCATTAAAATGAAGTAAAAATTTGAACAAACAGCACAAACATAGAATTAGTGTTGGTGTCACGATTTCAAGCGAAGCTTACAACAGTTATATAAAGATTGTTAAAAAGTCTGACAATAAATGTGGTTACATTTTAATAGATTTGTCTGTTTAACAAGGAAAACTAATGTGTTGATTAAGAGTCTCTTAAATTGATCTTGGACCTCTATTGTACTCATCAGTATGTGTCTGTTTGCACAAAACCCTCTTTTCCTTTAAATATTTACATTAAAAATATGCTTATAAATCGCTCAAGCTTCATTTTTCTGAAGTTTATTCACGTTGACAATAACCACACCCTTTCCCCTGTGATTGGTAAAGCTTTAAGGTTTGTCTCCAAGTGACTCATGGTATTAACAAAGCAGGCGTGATTACAGCGGGCTAGAGGAGTGTATTACGTCATAATGGGCTTCTCTTTTTCGTAACTTCTAGTTCCTTGAGATAACTTTATTAAGTTTTATCTTCAAAACATTGTCATGATGAGGGACTTATTGCATCTCAGAGAGGAGGACTTCAACATTTGAAACATGTGAGTAAGTCAGGAGAGTTAGGTTTTCACATTAGTTGCCCTTTAAAGTAGAAATAAATCTGTCAATAATTAAATACAAAATAAGATCGGAGAGTCATATGTGATATTAGACTTCAAAAACGTTTACTCAATCTTCATTCAGCACTCACTGTAGAGAGCCAGCTTTTTGAATGGTCAATGTCTCACCTTCCTGCATCAGCACTAAATGGAGCTCAAGGGTGAAAGAGAGGAGCAGTGGAAAAAGGAATTGGTAGTCCCGGGGTGGCTGGCTCTAATTGAAATGAATTCTGACTAAAGCAATGACTTTAATGACATTTTGAATCTAGAACTGGAGTAATGACATAGAGACCTCGAGGGAGATTTTCACTTAAAAAGAGCCAAAGTACGGGCACAGGAGGTATGTAAAGGACAAGAACTTATCTTGGAGAATTATGTATTCCTTATACATAATTGAAATATTACCTAAACCAACAATAATAATAATAAAGCATTAACTGTACATTACACAATTATTAGGAGAGGACATAGCGCAAAGGCCATTTTTAATTTAATTAGTAACTTTGCAGAATTTGAAAAAAAGTGCAACTGAAATGTATTTCATTGTAGAAAAAAAAAGGAAAAAAGAAAAGCATTTTTGTAATGTAAAATAATGTTAAACATGGTTATAAGAATTCTGTCATTTATATGTTTGTCATTGTCATTATGTATTTTTTTCCTCAGACCCTTAACAAATAAACAGTACCTGAGGTACAGTCTACGAAAGGTTTTTCTCAGCTGATATAATATGGGCAGGACTTTTAAAAAGTAAAGTTGAACATGGGAAATGCACACGAAAAAATACAACTAATCATTACAAATGAAGCCGTACTGTTGTTACTATTGTTACAATACTTACAATATACAATATTTGTCAGATGCAACAATATTGGCCTGCAGAGACATTACCGTTCTAGCAATGTGGGCCAAAGTTTCTCAATGAAACATGTGGACTGTTACTATATAGAGCTTAGTGAAGAAGATCCACTTTGTTTGAAGTAATTCTAATGTAAGGTAATTCTACCTTGCACAAACAAAGTTTGGATGGATAAATTAATAGGATAGATTTACCAGATATTTCTGGTTATGTTAGGCACTGATTCCTCTGGATATTAAAAATATTTAGTTTCTTACTAAAACCGTCCTGGATTTGAACGTATTACAGGCTATCAATGTAAAATGACAAATCATTTTAATGATATGTTTAAAACTTATATGTTGTACAATATATTAGATAAATATTTCCCAATCAAATTATCTGTAGTTTTAATTTTGTGGATATTAACAAAGTAAAAAAAAAATGTCATTGTACTTTTATACAGTTATGAAAATCTTTACTTTATTCTTACTTCACTACACATGATAACCATTTATTATTAAATGTATCTTTCTACTATCTAACCTAACAATGTTCTGTAACAGTAGGGGTGTATGAAAATATCGAATTTAACGATATATCGTAATATTTTTATTCACGACACTGTATCAAAATTCAATAGCATTGTATCGATATTTTTAAACTGATATATTTTTGCGCTGACAACACGCAGCTCCGCTGCAGTGAAGATGTGAGCGGAGTTGTGGAGGAGGAGAAATTACGCTACAAGATTCAACAGTACTAACTTTAGTGAACTTCTAAAGACGCATCACGACAAAGTATATGAGATAATCGAAGGAAGAAGAAAGACGAAAAAAAACGAAGCAGTTAACTTTGCTGTACTGTAGAGACGAGACGAACTTCCAGTCAACAATAACAAATGTTCTTGTTAGTGTTAATGTTGACTTCATCATTGGAATCTGCCCTGATCCAATAAATAGAGAGTTTAATACTGGTTGAATAAAGGCTGACAGCACTGAGTTCCGTATATGTGACGTCACCATACCCTCCGCTGAACAAACTTCAGGAAGATCAATGATAAATACATTGAATACGTTTAGTTTAGTAATAACACTGCTAAAGGCTTTCCAAACCTACTTTTAAATCTTGTCAAATCAGTCTCAGATCTAATTTATTTTTAACATTTTTTATACAAAATAATAAATAAAATAACTTATGAATTAAAGTAAAATGTTATTTCAAAGGTTAAATATATATTTAACATCAGCTATTGAAGCTGATGTTTGGACTAATTTTGGCTTTAAAACAGAGTTTAAGTAAAGAAAATACTGACAGATACTGGATATTGCATGTTGCTCCATGTTGTTTGAGACTGTTAATGCACTTCATTGTTTATTGTTAATGTAAGCTTACATTTTTGTTAATATTTTAAAGGCCTTGACACACCACGCCGATTATTGGGTGTCTGGCGCTGTCAAGCAGTCAGCGCCCCGAGTCCCTTTGGTGTGTGAGAGTTCGGCGTCCTAGTCGGACGAAAAAAGAGGCGGGTGAACACGTTCAGTCTGAAGTCAAGAGTCTGTCTCAATGGCCAATCTGATTGGTAGAGTGCTAGGTAAAGCTAGCGAATCAGCACAGGACAATGAAATGGAAGTGACTATTGTAAACAAGCAGCAATGGCATGGATGAAACTATACTTTTATCGAAAATCCACACCAATATTATCAGGTGAATGAAGCAGCTCAATGCGGCGCAGTCTAGACATGGTAATCTGGTCCTTTCACATGCATCCAGCGAACATTATCATAACATTGAACAAATCTCATCACCTCCTGCTCCATGAACTCATTCATTTACGTTAATATCTTGAATTGTTGTCCTATTCACATGTAACCTTTCATGTGAGTCACCTTCATCTCAACATTTGTACATTATCACTGTGTCTGATTCATGGTCATTTTGTGCTAATAATGATACAGAAGGACAATATTGTTGACATGACTTTAATGATCATTTTAGATCATCACAATTATTTTCCTATATCTTGCTCGACACATACAGAAAAGCCCTGGGAGCTGCTGCTGTGAGATCCAGGCGTTTTGTCTGCGACGTCTTTTTTCGACAACAAGAAGACCAAGGACTGACAATGCTAGTCACTTCATTTTCATGTCCTTATCCATAGTATTTTTTAACTAATTTTGACTGTTCTCGACTAGTCTCAGAGCATTTCAGGTTTTTACCTCTCTCCGACCGTAAAAGCCAGAAAAAAGTTTTGTATCTTTAGAGAAACAAAATATATCGTTGTTATTACAGTATCGCAATATATCGTTGTTACTACAGTATCGCAATATATCATTTATTCTGATGTGTATCATATTGCCAGATTCTTGAAAATACACAGCTCTATGCAAGAGTAATTTTTTCAATCTTGATTAAACATGCTCAAATATTTCTGTAACTATATTAATACAAATGACTTACTTACTTATTACTTACACTTTTATCCGCCAGGGTTACAAAGCAGGAACACAAGGCACTTAAACAACAAAACAATACACAGTTATATACTTTAAAAGGCGAAGATAACACAGTGACAAACATAGCAGTCCATAGACAGTTAAGAAAAAGTCCACACAAAAAAAGGTCTTAAGATGCTTCCTGAAGGAGTCAGTAGACTCCAGCAAACCCCTCGGAGCGGAAGATTGTTCCGAGGCTTATTGATGATAAAATACAGGTTAATCATTCATGTTGCGACAGATTAGCATACAAATCAGCCTAATTCTCCGAACCTTATCCGACAAGACAAAGAAAAAAATACTATAAAATAAAATTGTGGAAGAAAGAGTCAGGGCCAATTAAAGAACTAGGTGTTGGAATTTTTTTCTAAAAATAATTTATAAAACATACTTATAATTACAATCTATATGGAATATAAAAATGAAAAAAAACACTAACATTGTTCTACAGACACATGCAGGCAATGTCACAGCTGTGATTTGCATTTTTATATTTATTAGAGCATCAGTGACCATTCGTCTCACAATACATTAAAAACATGAAAATTAACAGGAATTGGTGAATAAAACCTGTTACACAACATACATTTATCTGATTTATAATTTTAAGTTCATATGTTAATTAATTAAGATATATATTGTAAATTGACAGTGGTGATGAGACACTCATTTAAGGATTTTATTCTGCTTTTTCTTGATTTGACGTAGCCAATTTGTATCAGAATTTCCCTTAAAGCTCCATATTGATCAGAACAGTATTGTAGAGAACAGAGGCCCAATTGATCCTTTTTTTCTACTTTTCCCACGAGTCTTTTTAATGAATTAGCTCTCACACTGGTTAAAGGAATTTAATCAAATTTTACTCGTTCTTAATTATTATTGTTTTTGTAATGAGTGACGGGTTGATGAGGCCTCATAATACAGCATCAGTTTGATGCTATATCGTGAAAATGAAAATAAAAAATAAGCAAACAATGACTTCCATCAAAAAATACAAATGCATTCACTTTGGCAGCACGAAACAGTGTAAATAATAATAATAATAATCTCTTTTTATATAGCGCCTTTCTAAATGTCTCATTTTAATTTAACAAGCTAATTTGTAAACACAACTACTGCATGACATACAGTCAAGTTTTGTGCTTGCATTTATTAAAGCTCTATTTCCTATATTTCAATACTTATTATTGATCCATCAACTTGTTATTCAAGTTCAAGTTATTTTATTGTCAAATATGCACGTATAAATGAAATTGTGGTCCTCTCAGACCCATGATGCAATGCAAAACATGAAGACAGTTGTTATATCTTACAATAGCATTTTTTAATTCACGTTGGTTTGTGGGTGTGTAAGTGAACAGCACACAAAATAAAGCAGCATTAGCAGTCAAATAAAATAGTAGAATATTGATCACAATTTGAGTTTAACCCCACATGTTGGGTCTTTGTGTGATTTAACGTTTGGCAGAAAAAATACAGCAACGAAGAATACATCTGGCCGAAATGCTGAATCAGTAATCCTTAGCTGAGGTCTGCAACAAGATGGGCTCAAGGACAAATGTAATGTTGAATGGCCTGTGAAGTCTAGTGGTTGGGGATCACTAGTGTAATAGACAATCTTTATTTTATAGTTAAAGACATAAGCAGGAAATATTATTTTTACAGTGATCTTTGTGTTCAGTAGTTGCCTTATGTTTTTGACTTATAACAGGTCAATGGTAAAGGAGAAGTGCAAGGAGAGTAATAGAATGAATGTGAGAGAATGGAGGTGAAGAGAAGAAAAGAGAGGGAGGAAGAAGATGGAGAGTTTGCAAAGTGGCCCTTAAACGTCTTCCAACTGGTCATTAGTGTAATCAGGGGGAAAAGCATCGCAGAGAGCTGCTCCATTAGAAGGCTGGTGACTATCCATCTCTTCCCTCTTTCTTCCCCGTTGTGTCACTTTCTCTCTCATCACTTTCTGCTCACTCTCATCATCTTAAACCAGTCCACTATATTTTGTGAGCAAGAAAACTATGTTCGCACCTGTCAAGCTGCTGTGTGTCACATTAGGTAAGACTTTACACACATGCATATTGATAGGGTTGACACAGGAACAAATAGTCTCAACACAGCATGCAAATCCTTGAACGCTCTTGTCAAAACATATTTTTCACCTATCTGTAAAGCAGTTCTATAATTTAGTATTTTTCATGCTTGAGCTTTTGAATTGTCCCACTTGTCAAGAGGAATTACACATAAATATATCTCTTTACTAACCTCAAGATTCAAAGGTATTGATGTTAAGGCACTTCCCATATATTACCATTCCCATATATGTTGTTTGTTTCTCTTGTTGAAATAACAAGAGTAATGCATTTTTTCTTGGTCATCTTCCTGGTGCTTTTGAACCTTTTTTTTACATTCCATGAGTGTGATTTTGCCCCTCTGAGAGCACTACGTTTCTCCTTTGTAGTTTTGATCTGCAATTGTTCAGTTTTTCTCTGTATAATTTTTTTTTCCTGTTCCACTGCATTTCATTGATTTTAACACAACACAAACTTGGTCATTGTTTTTTAGTAAAGGTTTTGTGTTTATTAAACTGTAAAAGAAACACTTTTATTTGGTATACTGTTTTTGATATCGGAAAACATAAAAAAAAACACTATCACCACTAATAATAGCAAAGATGAAATTTCTTCTCTTACGTTGCCTTTTACATTTTTATTCTAGATTTGATTCAAATTTATATAAAGCAAACCCAAGGGGGTGCGAAAAGTGAGGAGCAACTAGACAACACACACTGAAATAATTTAAACAGTTTAGTATCCGATGACTAAAGTAATTCAAAACAACAACGGCCACAGCATCCCCAGTTCGTGGAGACAATAAAATGAGGAAAGCTCAAATAACCAAACAAAACATGAGGTGGCCAATTCAACAATGAGTTGGAAAGAAACACACTCACACATGAATTTCAATTTACACAATTGATGGAAATACCAGAAACCGAGAAAAAAACTAAGAAAATAGAAAAGTCCATGCATACACATACTCAGATATTAATAAAAAACTAAAATAATAATTGAGTCTCCTTGAAAAATGTTTTTTTTATTAATTATAATTTTCACTATCAAGTTAATCTAATTAACAACATTTTTGTCACTTTTACTTACTCGCAGTTCCCTCTGCCAGTACCGTAAACAATAGCAGTAAAAGACCAAAATCTCTGTGATCAGTGCACCATACTTGTTCAAATCCCCCCAATTAATTCATTAAATAATTTATATTTCCAGTTGGCGTAAAAGGTATGTTCCTTGTTTGAAAATCTGGGGACAGCAGGTCCATAAAAAACCTGAACTTCATTTTTACCCTTAGAAGTACCAGAGATCTTTTCCCACCTTGACAATTTATATCCGAGTCAGTTGAGCTTTCCGGCAGGAAGATGGGCTATGACAGCAAAACAAGAGGTGAAGTAAGACAATTCTCACAGCCTTTAATTCCAGCAGATCCCTCTGCTCAGGAACTGAGCTCTCTCAAGCACTACTAACACTGAGGTGACCCAAGATACCTCTGAGCACTTGAGTGAATAAACAAACAGCTAGAATTCCCTATAGGGAATTCCGTATAGGGAATTCTGGGTGCGAATCCAGAGCTGCTGCTGATCCAGGATCTCCACCACACATCGGATCCAGAGTTCTCTCCAGCACCTCCATGGACTCTTCTATACTCTCCTCTTTTCTCTCACTGTATCCTCCCTCACTTTTCTCTCCGTCCATCTATCTACCCCCCCATTCTTCCTCCCAGCCGGTCACAGCAGGAGGCCGTTAACAATGAGGCTGGTTCTGCTCGAGGTTTCTGCCTTATAAAAGAAGGTTTTTTTCCTCACCAACGCTACACTGTGCTTTACTAATTATTGAATTGCTGGGATCTGTTTTTACCTTTCTCCACTATAGTCTAACTTCAACTGTAAAGTAAAGACACTAAATAAAATTGAATTGAATTGAAGTGAATTGGTGTTCAATTCAAATTTAGAAGACTTACTTGGCTAATCAATCAGCCTCATCGTGTGTTTTTCATTATTGTAGAGTTGGAAAAACTGCATGGCCACTGAGTGCTCGTAGTGATGTTACAATACATTTTTTCATTATACATTGATGATGCAACCCATGAGGCCTCGTGATACAGCATTAGCTGAACATCACACTGTCTTCATTTTGAAAGATTCCACTAATTAAATACCAATCTCTTTGGCCATCTAATGGCCTTTCAAACTGTGTCATTATACAACATCAGCTGCCAATCAATGAAATGTAGCTCCCCAACACCAGCAGCTCTCATGCAGTTCCAGTAGTCTTAATCTTTTTTAAGGCTTCCTTTGTGGACGGTACCCATGCATGCCAAACCTTTTTTCAGTTTGGGTTGTCTGATGTAACAGTTTTCCAGTTTGGTTTTCTACTTCTTAAGCTGACTTCAGACTTCATCCATCCAACTGTGCATTGTGTAAACTAAATGTGTACTCATTTATGCTTATCACTTTTTTTTACATATATTACTATATATTGTAAACTGTATACTGTAAATACAGAGTATATATATATATATATATATATATATATATATATATATATATATATATATATATACTCTGTATTTATACTGTATATGTACTGTAAATGTGTGTGTATATATATATTCCATTTTATACCAATGCATTGACCAAGTCAGAATTTCTTCTACCTCCATTGATTAGATATTTTTTACATTCTTATAGGGTTGATTGAACTAACAGTTATGAAAGCTAAGAGTAGGTCAATTTACAATGACTTTATTTGGCCCTGGATGGCTATAAAAACGATGAGGAAAAAGGGATTCACACTAGTTTCGACATCTGTGATTATGAACAGGAAGACATTTAGAGATTCTCTTGTTATTTACTTATTTATTATTTTGTCTCAGAGAAGAGCTCATCATCTGTGAATTTCTGTCTTAAGTATGTGGTAATTTTTGGTGAGCAAGAGGTTTAATTAGTGAGGGAGTAGTAGCAAGTAGAGAAGTGAAAATAGTCGACACAGTGGAATACATAGTGCCCAAAGGGTAACAAGAGCAACATTATGGGGAGAGCTAGATTTGGTTGCTGTAAAGAACATCACGTCTGAGAGAAAGGTGAAGACTACACAAGAAAGTAGGCTTACCGTAGAGACAGCCAATAACCCACTGCTAACTAAGTGAATCTAAGAGGGACAGCGCCTGTATTTAATAGCAGTTGCCATGGATGCAAGCATTTGTGAAAACCCAATTGATGTCATAAGTTAATAATAGAGCATGCTGACCAGTAGTGCACAAGAAAGATGCATTTAAAATGATTGCACATTCATACATCGATAAACCTGCTGTAATGGTGTTTTACAAGAAATTTCTGTATTTTTGGAAGGATTACAAGAGCCTGTCAAGATGTTAGCCAACCACAACACTGTTTAATTAAGTCCTGACAAATGTGCCTAAAGTTACAAGCTAAAAAAAGCTTTCAGACGTTTCTTCGGATTAATATCGTCTTTTCGTCATTGATTTATGGAGATTATCGCCTCCAGTCATTCAAGTAAGTAAGTAATTTTTATTTGTATAGCACTTTTCCAGACCAGGGTCACAAAGCGCTTAAACAATCAAAACAATATTCAATAAAGTATATATTTTAAAGATCAAGATAACACTGATAACACAACAGGAATCCCAGAAAATCAAGGAAAAGCCTGAACAAATAGAAACGTCTTAAGATGTTCCTTAAAGGAGTCAGTAGACTCCATCAAGCGCAAAGAGAGAGGAAGATTGTTCCAAAGCTTTCTCTCCTCTGGTCCTGAACCGTGTGCGAGGAACCATAAGTAGATTCTGATCCACAGACCTCAGAGCCCGAGTTGGGGTGTAAGGCTGGATCAGATCAGTGATGTAAGGAGGAGCCTGACCATGAATAGATCTGAAAGTAAGAACCAGAATTTTAAAGTTGATCCTGAAAGAAACTGGAAGCCAGTGAAGAGTGTTAAGGATCGGAAAAATGTAAGTTTTTCTACTTGAGCGGGTCAGAATTCTCGCTGCAGAGTTCTGAATCAACTGCAAGACTCATGATATGTGATCATGAATCATATAACTAAGCTAAACGTCAGAGGGCTTGTAGATGTATGGGAATATCAGAAGATAAGAGCAAGGAGTGAAAGGATGGCAGAAAATAATTCAGGACTTGCTGTGTAGCAGCAGTGAGTGACTAGTCCCCCTAGTGGATTAAACATAGTCCATTAACACTACTGAGCAATAACCGTTAACATTTATAGCAGATGTTTTTTTACATGACATTTACGTTAACGTAGCTTCCGTTTAGCATCATCTAGGATCAATACAGTTCTATCTATCTATCTATACACAAGTCATTGTATTTTATATTGTGTTTATTTTATACCTTCATTGAAATTCAAAATATCTAAGATATTTTTGACACAGTCAATAACAAATGTACACATGTATGTGAATGTGTATTGTGGACTGAGATCTTTTTCTACACATTTTAATTTGAAAAAAATAATTTCTTGGAGTTCTGAGAAATTCCAAAGACTTAAATTGGGAATTACATATTAATTTTAATGCATGATTTCCAAACAACGATAAACAAAATAAATAAATTAATAGGAATTTATTATCAATTTAGCAGATGTGAGTGTTTTGTAGAATCGCTGTATACCGGAGTTCATCACGGATGTCTCTTGGACTTTATTTTCATGCCTGGCCTGGTAATGCCTCAGCGGAGGAGGTGGATTTATTTAAATTAGATATTCTGTCGAAAAGAAATTCGACATTTGACCTGCAGAAAACAGTAAAAGTAAACTAAGAGTCACTTTAAAATGAATTTGAATTAAAATGGATCAAGTGAAAACTTTGAGAGGAACAGGGCGAAACAACAAGCAAATTAAAGTAAATGGGTGTTGCTGTCTGAGCTCGACGCATCGGTGTTTCCGGACCCATCGCTACTGTTCATCTTCCATTGTCAACCTTTTAAGTTTCTGTTTAACTTGTCTATTCTCACACACAGGAACAGATGACTAGTGCAGACACCCATGGGTTTCCCCCTCCCTTCGGATCACATCTAATACAACCTGCCCAGAAAGAGCAGATAGAGGAAAAGAACAACGTAGCAGATGACTCATAGGGGCACTGTCAGTGAACTCTCTTCCAGTTAATTTCCAAGAATTAAGTGTATACCTTAAGAATGTACACAGCCTCCACATCCAGTGGGAGGATGAAACAGGAGGATGGTTGAGGGTGCAGAGCATCAACTGACATAACATTTCTGGGTAACTTGAGATAGCTAGCCTTTCAAGGCTGTGTTCAGGGGAGTTCTGATTAAGATAAGAGTGATTAGTATTAGTTCAGGCTGTGCTGTGTTCACGGCGATAGCTTCTCCAAATTGGAATCCACTACAGACATGGTCAGGAACTACAACCATTCTTCCAATCTGGAAAGAGAATGTCATCCATTTTGGGATATAGCTTGTGCAATGCTTGAGTCTGAGTGCTGACAGCAAAACTGCAGTTGCCAGTGGCTGCCAACTGTTCTCAAACTTGTTGATACACCGGGATAACAATGTTATTCCCATGTTGTGATTTATTATCTTACTCTGTGCCATTTGCTATCTTAAATATATTTCCATTTTAGGCGTTATTGGTTCTGTTTTGTATGATCTCAAAGAGTTGTCTGGCTTCTTTTAAGCTGATCTCTCTTGTCAAGCTGATTTACCATTGTGTCTGATCTATTTAAATTACTTGAATTAAAATAGATTCTGATTAAACAGAGGAGTATCACAGATTTCTTTATAAATGATTTGCAAAATTAAATTGAGACAAAATATATACTAGAAAGGGATGAGTCAGGTATGTTAACATCTGTGCCCAGTTCTACTTGACTAGTATTTACAAAGGGAATGTGCTTGGATTCGAGTGCATGAAAAGAGTCCTACATTTGAATATTTTTGTGCATGTGCAATGTGTTGCCCATGTTTCAGTGTGAAATCTACGAAATTCATAGTATATGGAAATGATGATGAAAAAAACACTCACAAAACACGTTTTAAGTATCTTTCTACAATTTTAGTGCAGCAATGCATGGAAAATACAAAAAATCAAACTCCTGCATTTACATAGAGCATTTGTAAAAAACTGACAAAGTTTCAATGAGCAAAATGACTCCCAAGTTTATAAACCTCTTTTTGTTTAATTCAATACAGCATATATTGCTCATTAAAGGGAGCAAACATGCTAACTTACATCTAGATTTACACCTTTAATTTACTAAACTATTTGCTTTTAATTGATTCTGCGTTAAGCTGCTTGTGTTAATATCCGCAAAACCCTATGATATTAAAATGTTTCAGACCTTGTATGAGACATTTAGTAGTTAAATTGTACTGTTGTTAGTTAGAAATAAGTCTTCATTGCTTAACCCATCTGTAAATGACTAAATTATTAGCACAAAAATTGTTACTGGTAATGACAACATGGTTGGTTTGATGAAAGTTGTCAATAGTCTTATTTGTGTCACCTCTATGACCTATTTGCAAAAAAGAGAAACATCAAATTATGACAATAACCTTGTCTATTGCCTCAGGTTACACTCATTTAAGGACAATTAAAGTTGTTTATGGAACCAAGGCACATTTCCCGATCTCCACAGCCCCCCGAAGCAGAAACTGTTCTCATCAAAATGACAGTTTTAATAAAGGAGTTATATTTTTGTCAGTTTCAAATGTGCAACAACTCTTTTAACTTTAACATTGCTGCAGGAAAGTACCAAAAATATTACACTTTAGTCTTGTCCCATCCATCATAACTCTAAATTGTTTGTTGTTCAGTATGAACAGAGCATACATCTTGTTGTATGAAATGAAACATTTGGATGGCTGGTTAATTAATAATAATAATAATAATATATATATGTATGTATATATATATATATATATAATAGACAATATATTGAGGGTCTTGCAAAGATCACCAGTGCGTCTGCAAGAAGAAATGATTATGTTCATTCCCAAATTACGTATTCCCTGATTATTTAATGTTAAGATGAATCCTATTATTTTGCATAAGGATTTACTGACTTAGTTTCTAAATATGCTGGTAGTAAAGGACGGACTTAAACAAAACACGACACCTGCATTTTGCTTTGAACTGTGCCATTGAAAAGTTCAAGTTCATTTAAAAGGCATGCCAGGTCAGATGTTTGGCAATAATTCTATACAATCTAGATGATCCGTCATGTTCTGTTTTGCTGCCTGTATAAACCTTCTGGTTCCAGTCATCACTGGCAAAAGTAATAATCTTATGCTTCTTCCTATTCCTTCTTCTTCCGCTTCCGGTGAGCCTTTGATCGGCTGCTTGAACGTAAGCTCCTGCAATAATTGCCAAAAACAGTCGTTTTAACGACTACTTGTCCGGATATTATACTCATATCACTAAAGATATGTCTCAAGCATCTCGGATCTATGATCGTGATGCTCTTTTCAACATCAAAGAGTCCATGGAGGATTATAACCGCGACCGTTTCCAACATCCGGTGAATATTTTTCCGGCTCCGCTTCTCATCGACTCGGACTCTGTGGAATATCGTTTGATCTCTCGGGTACTGGGCGATTTCCACAAACGATCGAGTCGGTCTGGAGTTCAGGTCAGGATGAGACGCGCAGTCGCAATCGCTCGGAAGAACTCGTCATCGGACAACATCGATGTTTGATCGACATTCCTCTCGCTGAAGAGCATGACGACACATCAGCGCTGCCGTCTGTCCAGACCTCAACGAAAGGTGGTAAGATTATCTCATTTCCTCTCTTTAATTCGGCTTTTACTACCGAGTTGAACGTGAGTGACAGCTGGTACCCACGTGACCGCTGTTCGCTTCAAAAGATCCCACTCTGCGTGCCTGTCAGTGACGCGGCGTCGTCAGTGACGTCATCGGTGCTGAATGTAGGACTTTTAAATGTTCGCTCCATTACTAATAAATCCTTTATTTTTAATGATCTTTTCACAAGAGTTAATTTGGATTTATTATGTCTTTCTGAGACCTGGCAGAGAGAGGAAGAGTTTATTCATCTGAACGAACTCTGTCCAGTAGGGAGCGCTATCCTGGGGAAGCCTCGCCTCTCTGGTCGTGGGCGAGGTCTTGCTACTGTTTTTAGGGAGAATTGTTCTTGCAAAGTGATTCAGACACAGGAATTAATTTCTTTTGAGTCTCAGATGATCTTGGTTGGTTCTACAAGACCTTTCTATTGTGTGTCAATCTACCGCCCGCCTGGTCCTGCAGCAGTGTTCTTGAAAGACTTTAGTGACTTCTTATCTTCCATTATTCAAATGGAGTCTGTTCTTATTCTTGGAGACGTTAATGTTCATGTTGATGACGTCACATCTTGTTCTGCTAAAGAACTTTTAACTTTAACAGAAGCCTTTAACTTTGAGCAAAATGTTTCTGAACCCACTCATCAAAAAGGCCACATTTTAGACTTAGTTTTTACTCTTGGCCTGGGCATTTCTAATGTATCTGTACATGATGTCCATCTGAGTGATCATTCTCTTGTCTTGTTTAACCTGGACTTCATCCCTGAACCTAAGCCTTTGAAAGTTAGGTCTCAGAGACGTGTCATCTCAGCTGATACTGCAGACAGATTTCTGCTATGTTTGACGCTCTTTCCTTTGATGATTGCTTAGACGTGGACAGTTTGGTTCACTGTTTCACTACTCATTGTGTTGAAATACTGGATCAAGTGGCACCTGTTAAATCAAACTTGAAAATTCAGAAAAAAAACGGTGCCCTTGGACAAATGAAGATCTCCTGAGTCTGAAGAGACTTTGTCGAAAGACTGAGCGTCTCTGGAAGTCCACTAAACTTGAGGTGCACAGACTTCACCTCAGGGATCTGATGTCTTCTTACAATGAGATGGTAGAAACTGCTAGATCTGATTACATCAGAAAACTGGTAGCAGCAAATAAGAAAAACCCCAAAGTTTTGTTTGACACGATTAATTTTCTCGTGTCTCCTGCTCCTCAAATCACGCCTGTCTTCTGTGAAGCTGACAGCAATGCATTGTTGAGATTTTTCATTGACAAAATTTAATCGATCAAAGAGAAAATCTCTCCCCCTTTGTTTGGAACCCCTACTGTCTCTGAGCCCCTCTCCTCCCCTTGGTCCTCCTTCACTGCTTTATCTTTGGGTGATATTTCAGCACTAGTGAACAAGATGAAACCCTCCTCTTGCTCAGATGACGTACTTCCTTGTAGTCTTTTTATCAAAGTATTTGATGTAATTGGCCCCTGGGTTACCAATATGGTGAACCTCTCCCTTTCCACAGGAGTTTTTCCCAATGCATTTAAACATGCCATTGTGGAGCCTCTGCTCAAAAAAACAGGCTTGGACCCAACTGACCTCAGTAATTTCAGGCCTATTTCTAAGCTCCCTTTCTTGTCCAAGATCTTGGAGAAGGTGGTGTCTGAGCAGCTGTCTTTGTTCCTGGATCAGAGCGACATCCATGAGAAGTTTCAGTCTGGCTTCCGTAAACATCACTCTACGGAGACGGCTTCATTGAAAGTGTCCAGTGACATCATGATGTCGGCTGACTTGGGTAAATCCACTGTTCTGGTTCTCTTGGATCTGTCCTCAGCCTTTGACACAGCTGATCACCAGATCCTGCTAAGTAGACTGAGGGATGAAGTGGGACTGTCTGGGTCTGTGTTATAATGGTTCTCATCTTACCTTTCTGGGCGCAGTTTTAGTGTATCTGCCAATCAAATGAGGTCTGAATCGGCAGATCTGTTCAATTCAATTCAATTCAATTCAATTTTATTTAAAGTGTCTTATCATAACAAAGTTATCTCAAGACACTATACAGTTGAAATAAGACTACAGTTGATTAAGGAAAAATAGATCCCAGCAATTCAACAAAGAGCAAGAAACAAAACACTGTACAGTGAGCTGTACAGTGAGCAATGGCGAGGAAAAACTTGCTTTTAGAAGGCAGAAACCTCGAGCGGAACCCAACTCATTGTTGAAGGCCTGCCGCTTTGACCGGCTGGGAGGAAGGATGGGGGGGTAGACAGATGGATAAGGAGAGGAGTGAGGGAGGATATAGTGAGAGAAAAGAGGAGAGTGTAGGAGGGTCCATGGGGGTGCTGGAGAGAACTCGGGATCTGATGACGTGGTGAAGATCCTGGATCAGCAACAGCTCTGGAGGTGGATCCCTGGATCAGCAGCAGCTCTGGAGTTGGATCCCTGGGGCTCCGGGAGAGAAATAAAAAGGTGTGGGTTTGGGACAAATGTAGACAATACACAGGTATACAGACTCCGGTGACGGGTGAAGATATATAGAGGGGAGGGGGGGGGGGGTTGAAATAGCCAGGCCAGAGGGCACATACCTAGCACAGCAGATCCAGACACAGGGGCCCAAGCCGCGGCAGGAACCCGCGGGAGACCAGGACCCGGCAGGCGACATAACCACCAGAGCCGACCCCAAACACCAGCGAGAAGGCGGAACACCACCGGGGGCGCGAGAGGGCGAGCACAGGCGAGGACGACCGAGGAAGCAGAGAGGGGGAGGCACCAGGCGCAGGCACCGGGGCAGAGGGGCAGCTAGAAGAACCAGTCAGGGGATAGGGCCCCGGGGCCAGGCCGGGCGACGGAGGACCCCCAGACCGTCAGGCCGCCACCAAGTCCATAGCAGGGGACCGAGTCAAGGAGATGGGGATCTACCACAGCAGCGGCGGCGGAACCCCCCCCAATACCCTGCGGACACGGCCAGTAGCCGGGTTGAGTGCCACCGCATGAGCCCGGGGGAGCAATGGCCAGGCACCGGCCCAGGTCCCTTCTTTTCATGCTGTTGCTCCTAAGCTTTGGAACGATCTTCCTCTTTCTTTGCGCTTGATGGAGTCTACTGACTCCTTTAAGAAACATCTTAAGACGTTTCTATTTTTTCAGGCTTTTCCTTGATTTTCTGGAACTCCTGTTGTGTTATCAGTGTTATCTTGATCTTTAAAGTATATACTTTATTGAATATTGTTTTGATTGTTTAAGCACTTTGTGACCCTGGTCTGGAAAAGCGTTATACAAATAAAAATTACTTACTTACTTACTTACTATTGTTCTCTGATGATCCTTGTATTTATTCTCTGCCCTTTTGAGCTTCGTCAAAATGTTTCTACATGTGTGAATCTTCCCTTTGTTTTTCTTGACCATGGTACAGCAGTGTTGCTATTAGTGTTGTGTGTTGTTTTTGTGCATTCTATTCTTTTTCTTACCTTTTTTTTTGCATTGGTTCTTCTTAATGTTTTTTGTCCGTTTCAGACACTCTCCCTTTGTTTTCCTTAGGATTGAGTTCTTGTCTTTTTTTTTATTTCAAAGGCCACATAGTAACATAATTAAATATTAGTTACTTAACTCAATAATTAATCTTATGTGTGTGCAGGTAAGACATATGAAGATAGAAATGAAAAACTTTTACTGTAATTACTCCAACAACTACATTATAATTACCTAAGGTACAATTGTTTAGGAGATGCAAGAATAAGGGAGAGAGATAATAATCGTTCTTCACTTCCCTTGTTTTGAACTTGTGCACTAAAAAATATGACTCAGTGTTATTATCTCATTGCATCTGATTTGTGATGAAAACTAAATGTCGGATGAAGAAGAAACATTTAACAAAAAAACATTTAACAGTTAATCATATTATATTATGGTACTAAATAACATATCATGTATTTGCCTCTATTTATCTATGTGTTAACACAAATACCTTACACAACTACTTTTTACACATCTTGTTACAGTGTATCAAATTATTTATTTAGCATGTATTTACTTATTTCTTCACAATACATGTAACCTCATAAATAATTTAGATAACTTTGCGACACAAAATGACATAAAATAAACCAAATAATAAAAATATTGTTCAGTTACAATCACAGATGTCGATTAAGCAGTCACAAGAAGACTTTTTTCACCATATTCGTTGAAATGCTTTTTTGTGTGTGGGCGTCTGAATGGCTCAAGTACAAGATGACAATACATTGCAACTTTAATGAGGCAAAAGCTGCCGGCATTTTATTGTGTGTCATCACAGAGCTTTTCCACTTGCAGATGTTGTTATTTGCCCTATGGCTTCAGTGAATAAATAGGAATATTCAGTTGTTTGGGTGGGCAGAGAACAGTAAATATCAAGTATTCTAGAGATGCATTCACATCCAGATCTTAATTAATGGTTTGCAATAATTGTATCTATTTTAATATATGTTTTACTGGGTCATACTTCAAAAATACATTTTAGGTGTTAGTCACATCATCACAGCTGGTGCAGCTGGAGTAGTTGACTGAGGTGGTGGTCTCTCTATTTTATACAAATAGAAGTTCTAGTGTAACATATTTAAGCTCAATATGTGTTAAAGATAACATTTCACAAAATACACCAAATGTCAATTTGTCATGGTTTACCATAAAATGTAGAAGAAAAGATCGATCTCACCGGGGCTCCCGAGAGTGAGTAAAACTCATCAGGGGAACGTGTTGGCTGGAGGATATAGGTAAGATTATTGCTGCCAAAAGTCACCCCGTGAACAATTTTTAAGTTCAAACTTTCCTGACAGTTTTATCTCCATTATTGCTGCAGTTTAAAGTGCTGGCACCAACACACACTCCAACAGTTTCCAGCTCCTTCTCCCTCAACTAGTAAAATGAGAAAGGTTTGAAGTCTCTGAGACAGTCGTATGGATACTTGGTTTCACTTTCTTGACTTTAACTTACAGTGGTATAATACAAACCAGGTTTATTGAATGTAGTGCCTTTTCTTAATTAATTGAATCCCCCTTTTTAACTAGACTAATGTGGCAATCTCAGTGCAGTTGAACAGGATGCACAGATTAAGAAATACTTCAACCTATTTATTTTTGTTGTTGTTATGTAGTGGCGGACATTGCTAGAACTGAAGGCTTCTAGAACATCCACAAAAAAAAATAGTAACCCCCACTGCCTCAGCCATGCCCGCTCTTGTCCTTTGCCTAGTTTGAGAAGGGGGAGTAGAACAAAGAGAATAAGTTAACCAACAACAACAAAAATACTGGAAGTAGGCTGTTATTTAAAGCATGCATTTGCTTAACCTCTTTAACTGGACAGTGCAATCATTGCATATGGTTGTACGGTCCCTGGTTGATAATTATTAGTATTGTGTTAACATGAGATTGGCAAAATAACCACTTTCAACCAACCCTATAGAAAATATGACTTAGTTTCAAAATCTTATTATGCTTTGAAAAAAGGCTGACCAAAATATGGGACCAGAGCTGGGTTCTAATTTACAAAAAATTGAATGTGTCAGGTTAATAGTTCACATTGGACACACAGTTCAAGAGATTTTAACCATCTGTTTAAAGAGAAGGTTTATTATTTTTTAATAAATTAAATCATAGCAGAGTTATCTAAAGACTGTCCAGTTTAATTACCAGTAAATAAGAGAAGAGAGGTCCCATCGAATCTTAATGACAGTGGCGAGGAAACACCTCCTTTTAACAAACCTTGAGCAGTACCTGACACAGTTAAGACACAGTACAGACTCCTATATGAACTTTTTCCTTTCACCACATTGAATGATGCATCAATGCACACAAGATAGTTTATCAATTATAATTTTTTTCAAATTTTGCAGCAAAATTGCACATAATTTCTTCCAAGTCAATTCAGCCCAAAAGAGGCCGTCACAGTGGATGCCATACACGTTTATGTATGATCCTTTACAGTTACAAAATGGAACCATCTGCTGTATCACTGGGAATACGGGGGAATTAGAGTCTGACTCAGCAGATTTAGGGTAGAGGCAGGGTACACCTTTGGCTGGTCATCTGTCAATCAGAGCAGAATATATACACAGATACACATCACAGTCTCTCGACTGGAAAGAGCCATGCCTGTCATCCTTTCAAATCAAATCACTTTTATTGTCATTTGGCTGTACATACAGCAATAGTGCAACAAAAAGAGAACGTTTCTCAGGGATCCAGGATTTGGTCCCTGAACAATCATACACAACTAGGCAGCACACGCTCAAACATTCGGATACATTCCATGAGACGTTAGCAGCAAATTTGACATAAAAGTGTAAAAGTGCAAAGTTTAATGATATATAAAAAGCATATATAAAAGCAAAGATTATTTTTTATAGTGCAAAAGTGATGTCAGTGATCAGCAGTTTAACATTCTGACAGCCTGTGGAACGAAGCTGTTGATCAGTCTGGTGGTATGCTCCGGAAGCGCTTGCCTGACGGCAGCAGTTGAAAAAGTTTCTTAAGAGGGTGTGAGAGGTCCCTGATGATGTTCAGTGCCCTCTTCTTGAAGCGGCTCTGGAACAGTCCTAACGATCCTCTGCAGGGCTTCTTTGCCAGGTAGCTGGAGTACCATGTGGAGATGCAGAATGTCAGGACGCTCTCAACTACTCCTCAGTAGAAGGTCCTGAGGATGCTTGTCAGAAGAGCAACTTGTTTGAGCGTCCACAGGAAGTACAGTCTCTGCTGGGCATGTTTTGTGATGTAGGCCTTGTTTTTATTCCAGCTCAGGTCCTGCCAGATCTGTACTCCGATAATGTTCTCCACTCTCTCCACTGTTCGGCTGCAGATGCTGAGGGGGACTTGCTCGGGTTGTGATCTCCGGATGTTGATGATCATCTCCTTCGTTTTATCCACTTTCAGCAGCAGATTGTTCTCCCTACACTAGGCCTCCAGGTGTTGAACTTTGTCCCTGTACATATCCTTCTTCTTTCCATGGATGAGGCCCACCACGGTGGTGTCATCCGCAAACTTGATGATCTTGTTCCCTTCGGTCCAGGTGCACAGTCATGCGTTAGCAGTGTGAACAGCAGTGGGCTGAGCACACAGCCTTGGGGGATCCAGTGCTCAGTGTAATAGAGCCGGATTTTTTTCCCGACACGTACCGTCTGTGGCCTCTCCGTCAGAAAGTCCAGGATCCAAAGACATGTGGTGGTGTTCAGGCCGAGTAGGAGAAGTTTCTCCATTAGTCTCTCGGGGACAATTGTGTTAAAAGCTGAGCTTAAATGAATGTACAGGATCCTGGCGTACGTGTCTTTGAGGTCCAAAAGAGTGCAAGGTGGTGGATATTGCATCCTCTGTAGAGCGGTTGGGCGAAAGGCAAACTGGTACAGAAGTAATGGAGGCAGGCTGGCTGTAATGTGTGATTTTACAAGACGTTCAAAACACTTAATTACAGTCGATGTAAGTGCGATGGGGCGGTATTTGTTGAGATAGGATACAACAGATTTATTTGCCACAGGTACAATGGTGGATGCGTTGAAGCACCTGGTGACGATTGCCTGACTGAGGGAGATGTTGAAGATGTCTGTCAGCCTGCCCGCTGGTTTTATCCCTTTGCAGAATGCAGAGCTGGCTGAATGGAGAGCTGTCTTGTCCCCCGTCCTGAAGGCTGCATCGCGGGCAATCGGCAGTGGTCACACTTCTGAAGTCATCCAAGGTTTGTGGTTGCCACGTGCCGTGAAGATCTTCAATACAGTCACGTCATCTGTGCACTTGGCGAAGTAGCAGGTTACAGCTTCGGCATATTCCTGGATGTTGATTTGGTCTCGGTGGGAGCCTCCTGCCTTGAAGACCCCCCAGTCTGTATATGCAAAGCAGTCCTTAAGAGCCAAAACTGCACCCTCTGGTTTGTATTTTCACCGGCTTGCTGCGCTTCAGTAGAGGTTTGTACATAGGCATCACAGAAAGGTGATCAGAACGGCCGAGTTGGGGGCCTGGTGTGGCCTTGTATGCATCTGGGATATTTGTATACACCAAGTCCAGAATGTTCTCTCCTCTGGTTTTAAAGTCCACAATCTTCTAGAACTTGGGGATCACTTTCTTCAGACTTGTGTTGGTTAAAGACTCCTGCGACCACAACAAAGCCGTCCGGGTGTTTAGTCAGAAGCTCACTGATGGCGTCATGCAGCTCCCCGAGTGCCTTATTTGCATTTGCTTTAACATTAGTGCCCAGAGCTATGCAAACAACAGCTATTATCACGTTAGTGAATTCCCTCGGCAGGTAGAATGGCCGGCATTTCACATTAAGGACCCCAAAGACGGAGAGAAGAGCAGATGCAGAGCCCCCCACCTCGACTCTTACCAGAGCTTGCTGCGTCTCTGTCAAACCGGAACAGTGTCATCACCTCCAGGTGAATGGTCGTGTCTGGGGTTGCAGAACCGCTAGTCACCACCACTGTATGGGTTGTAGTCGTCATAGTAAGGTCGTCCATGTAACTCTCATTGGGGCTTCCTTCCCAGCAGCTGTTATCAGGAGGTTCATTCCCATGATGAAGAGAATGGTGGAGATTGTTCAGACAGATTAGAGTTTTAAAAGTTCAGAGAAGTACGAAGTTAAAAAGTTGTATAAAGTTATGTACAAAACATGAAAACTATGAAAGCCAGCTTAAAAAGGTGTGTTTTTGGCTTAGTTTAAAACAATCAGGAGTGTCTTTGCTTATGTGGAGGAGATTGGTCAGTTAGGGAGGGGACAAGGTTGTTGAGGGCTTTAAAAGTGAGGAGCCTGTAAAGTTTTTTATCAATAGTGGTAATGCGATTGTGGTCTTGGTGATTATCCAGGGAGCCCCATTTTGAACAAGTTGAAATTTACGGAGAAATTTGAGGGGAATAACAGAGAGGAGTGAGTTGCGACAATCTAGGTGGGGTGTGGCCAGGCAGTGGCCAGGATAGCAGTGAGGGGCTGAGGGAAGGACAGAGGCAGTTGGAAAAGTCCTGCCAAACAACAGTCAGGTTGCCATTGTTGGCTTTGGCCATCCAGATCATCTGACTGGGAACTCCAGTGGGTTCCAGACATCCAGAGAAGCCTTGGATCTCACCGTACTGAACAACAGTGTTTATGTGTCCATTCTAAGTCATGTATGAGATCATCCTCTTAGCTAGTACAGAAAGGTTTCCACATTTTGTGGTAAGATTTTTCTGAGTAGAGATAGTGCAGGTTTTCAGTAAACCAAAATTTTAAAATGCGGAGAAAGAGTGTATATATACTGTATATATGTTCATTGGATAGTAGAGTATTGCTTTCATCAATTAATTGTTTATTTAACATGGTGGATGTTTTTGGTCTCCTCATATGCAAGTTCTGTTGTCTGTAAAATATCTTCCAGTCACAATTAATTAGATAACCTCACAGGACGAACACACGATATGGCATGAGCATTAAGTCTACTGTGCTCTTGTAATTTCTGTAACAGTAATATGCCTGAGGCCTCTTTCTACAACATTCAATAATTAAAATCCGCCCTTTGACTACTTCCCCCACTGAGATAAACCAATCAGAGACCATAGTATTGGGGGTTTAACCTCTACCTTAGTTGAACCTGCTTGGTTCAAGGTGTGATTGACCCTTAAGAGCTTTAAGAAGGAACACAAGATGTATTAAAAAAAAGAAAAAAAAAACATACAACCTGATTTGAAACCATTAATACCATTTATCTCCTAGTCTTATCCACAGAAATAATTAGTTTGATTAAATTGATCTGATCTGACGAGTCCCTTTCTATTATATTGTTTTAGCATTGTTGTTTTCCCTGACCAAGACACCGTAATTCTAAATCCTGCCATTGGTTGAGCTTGCTGTTTTAAACAATTTTCATAATAATAGCGTGTGTGCATGTGATAGGCCTATAGTTCAAGTACCCTACTAAGCTTTAAAAGACCTTCCCCACCCACTTTTTCTCTCAATAAGTCTGGTGTTGTAACTTATTTGGGTTACATTAGTTGATTTATGTTAATTTGTGACATTGTTTATTTATAGTATTGATAAAAGGCTGCTTATTTAATAGTATTGTTATTTTAGTTAAAAACTAAAAAAAACAAACTGAAATTGATAAATAATTTCATTGAAATAATGAGAAATACCATGCGCCATAATGAAAAAAAAATGGGGAAGGAGAAACCATACTGATGTCTGAAGAGAAAAAACATTAAACATCTGGCCTCCGTTGCTTTATTTTCAGGTTCTGCGCATGTATGCAGCAAAGGAGTACAAAGAGATAATAGGTGTGACTCAGAGGTTACCTAGTGTAGGCTAAAGGGAAATGCTGAAAGAGAAAGTCAAAAGCCTTATTGCCTTGAGTTATTGCCTACAGATTGCTCCAGGATTATTTTCAAAGGAAAGAGGAACATCACTTTCAACATGTTTTGTCACTCCAAGTAGCTAATAGATAATGTTTTATACATGGTGATTTGACCTTTACAAAAAAAATAAATTGACTGAAATCCACAACACTAAACTGACGATTTTTAACCTTGGAAAGTAATCACTGATAATGACTAGTCAAATCAAACAGAAAAAGCATTTTAATAATAATAATTCATCCTTGACTTGGGGTAAAATACTTTTTGAAAAGGTAATACTGATCTGATGAGACAAACATCAAAGATTTCTTTCATATCACAGTTTGAAAAGTAGATTTAATTGTTGCCCACTAAAAAATCACGTCCTCTTCTTGTGGTTGCCTCCTTTCAAGCCAATCAGTTGTATCCCTTCCCAGGAGAACGTAGCTACAGTTTTCTCTGTTCGAGCCCACCTCGTCGCTGCTCATTTAGAAGCAGCCCAAACAGACACCCTGTTTATCATGTCTTCAAACAAATGCACATATTTCTAATACAAAGATTTCTTAAAATGGTTATCTTATCATAATCCCTCTTGCAATGACACTTACAGCCACAAACATATACAGATCATATTTTTCCTACAAAGAACGTTTCTTTTATAAAAATGCATAGATCCCCTTCTTGCGTCTAATTCATATTTACTTTGAACATATTCAATTTTCAAAGATGTGTGTGTGAGGTGTAGACTAGTGATGCAACTAGTGACTAGTGATTTCCAAATTACAGAAAAAAAACAGAATGAATCAACACAACAGGTGTAGACGTTCCTGCTCCAGGTCTGCATGAGTGGAACGCCCACAATGTGTGGGTCGTGAAACAGACGACTACTCGACTCCAAAAGAAAAGACAGGGCTAACAGAGAGTGCACAAAGCTCACTCACCAGGTCAAGAGGTTTAAATCCAGGCCTGTGAGGGAGTCCATCACCAGCTGGAGGTCCCAATGAGGGCTGGAGGGCCTTACTAGAGGTCGAAGCCTGCCGGTCCCCCTCGGAAACCGACCCACCAGAGGGTGACTGCAAACAGAGAAACCCTCGAAACCCAGTGTGCCCCACCGCTATGGCTGAAGCGATCACTCTCAGTGTTGCAACAGTCAATCCGCTATCCATCAAGTGTTGTAGGAAAGACAGGACAGCGGATACGGAGACTTGGGACCTGTCTACAAATATAAAGAACACCCTGGTCTAAAGTCCTGCTCAGCTCGTCCCGTGCAGGAGCCATACCCTGAATAGCCAAACTAGTACTTGGGGTGCTGCCCAAGGCCACAGGAGACCAGGGGATAGTCCAAGGGTCCCCACCATTTGTGCAAGTTCTGGGAACCAAAGGGCGCCCGGGGAGAATGGGGCTGTCACTGACTCGGACAGCCACAATTTGTCCTCTTGACAGTCTGTCTGCTACTACGTTTAAGACCCCAGCAGGTGCTGGACTCTGAGGGAAAGCAGATGCTGGTCTGCCCACAGCCAGATCTTCTTTGCCACACTGGGAAGGAAAGGACCTTTCCTTGCCCTGCCGATTCACATACGGTTATGCTTTCTTACAGGACTAGGACGTTGGACTAGGACGTTGGACAGTTGGGGAGAGAGGGAAAGCAGGACGTTGTAGATTGCCTGTAACTCAAGCCAGTTGATGTTTCAAGACACTAATCAGTCCCAGACACCGATGGAGCAGGCCTGACCCGAGGTGCCTCCCCAACCTTTCATGGATGCGTCCGTAGAGTAGTCTAATGGAACTGGCCACCTGAGGTTGGCCAGGGAGTTCCAAGGTACAATTTGCAGCCCTGGTCCCGTCTAGGGTCAAGCTCAACCAGTCGTCCAGATAGGTTAAAATTCTCACACCCTCTGCTTTCAGTGGCTCCAGGGCCGAACGGGAGACGTGTGTACTGAAACACCCGTCACTCCATGGCAAATCGGGATATAATCCCGTGCCTCCTGACTATTAGAATTTGGAAGTATACATCTCACAGGTCAATGGATGTCATCCAGTCCCCTGGATTTACACCCTATAGCAGATGTTTGACTGTCAACATTTGAAACAGGCGAGTGGATATGAACTTGTTCAAGTAGCTCAGGTCCAGGATGGGCCTCCAACTTCCGGTCTTTTTCGGCAAAAATGATCTGACAGAGCTGGAGCTCTGGTGAACAGCTGGATACTTCACAGCCCTAAAACGTGACTATCCCAGGGCGGGCCGGTGACGAAAGAGCACACACGTGCAGAACCTTCATCTCTCGAACCAACAGACAATGTTTCCGAGCTCGACTTTCCTGAATACAACCACTCGGACACATCATCCCGGTATCTCCCTCAGCTCCAGGAGCTTCTCCCCTATCTGTCCTTATCATTGGAGCTAATGAGGGACGAGATGATTTTGAGAAGAGTGACAGGGAAGGGGAACATAGCTGACGTGTTGTGTAAACTTATCGGCTTGGCTCAGCCGACCGTGAATGCACTACGCGGCTCTCTACGGCCAATGATAGTACTCGGCAAGCCACAGAATCAGTGAAACCTTGATCGGGTCCCAAACAAACGAAGCAAGTCGAATATGTGTTCTCTCTCTCCAGGGGAGCAACACACTGGACACCAACACACAGATCAACGTCAATGTTTGTGTCACTTACCATCATTGTTCCACTTTTTCTTTTCTCTCTCTCTTGATCCACACTGTCACAAGAAGAGGACTTACCAATAGTGAAGTTCGGTTAGAGGTTGGAGCAGTAGAACTTCAAGCACACCACAGTTGCAGTCAGGTGGAGAAAAAAACATTAAAGGAGTTTTAAAAAAAAAAGAAAAGACAGCAGCGACCAAAAAAAAAAACACACTCTGGATAAAACAACAAATGTAGGCCCAGACACTAGGAGGACAAAAACACTACAACAAGAAAAATGTAATCCTCAGAGAGAGAATATAGAATTTACATAACAGGGAGTTCAGATTATAATCTGGCGCCTGTTGCAACAAAAGAGGTGGCTTTAAGATCTGGTGCCGAGGTTGTGGCTTTGTGACAAGCTGCAGCTGCTGTGAGAGCAACAGGTGCCATGGAACCAGTGGCAAGCCGTGCATTTCACTCATAGGCCTTCAGTGGCACACGTTTTAATGAATCCACCTCTCAATAATTACTTTAAGGTTATTTATACACCACAGGGATCTGAGCGTGAACGGTTATAGTTCAATAGGACGTTTATCATCAAATGAACATGATCAGTGCATTATATCAAAATATCACTTAGACTACAGTCTGTGTGGTTTCATGGCCACGACAAACACGCTCTGCCTATGAAGCTTGTAAAAACTCAAGCAAGCAAGCTGCACGCAACCCAGCAGCCAGCCAAGCAAGCCTGAACCTCTGGCTCCTGTGAGCAACCAAACTGCTCTTCCAGAAAAGACTTGTGACCCTTGGACCGAGTAAAGACGGTCAAGGAGAGCCTGCAACACAGAACCAGGACCGGACCCAAGAAGACCGTCAGCGCTTTCCGCCGCCAAGCCTTCTTTACCATGGTCCCTGCGAAGTCACGCCCGACATCGCTGGATCCAGGGCCATCAGTCGTGCTCCTCCTGCTGCTAACCTCCTCATCCTCCTCAACTCAACCTCCTCGTCATCATCACTCCTTCCTCTCTCCTCTCGACGACGTAAGAAACTGTAACATTGTCACTCTTGCATTGATTGATGTGTTGGGATTTTTCTAATTGATCAGAGGTAGCAAGATTAGTTTAAGATAAATTGTAAAGCTTTCCCAGAAGTTGACAATTATCAAAGCCTTCAAGTCCGTTACTTTCTGAGTAATTAATATTGTTCCTTCCATGATATCAAAGTAATCATCATCATTCCATTCCATTGTTCTTAACTGTTCTCCCTTTTCTCTTTATTTCTTTCAATAAATCCTATAAAAAGTACGTCAGTTGCCTTTACAATTTTTCATATTTTTGTAAAATCAATTTAAGAGCCTCTTACTCAGTAAAGAACAGATAATCACGACAGAGAACAAAAAAAAAATCTTGTATAAGTGCAACAACAAAACAACAATAGTGCTTAAACAAAATAATGCTTAAATATATAGAAGAACAAACACTCAAAAAAAAAAAGCTCATCTACATTGTGTCTTTATTTTCTAAGAGAGAATTTTTAGTTTTTGGCCTTGTGCTCTTTATGCCTCCTTTGCTGCCTCCTCCAAGTACCGTAAGGGTGTTGCCATTGAAAGAAGCCGGATGTGCTAGGACCTGGGGCGAGTGGTGGGTCCCGGTGTGGGAGCTCCCGGTGTGCTGGGACCCGGTTCCGCAATTCTGCATCATCCTTGAGAACATGGCAACCAAAACATTATCCAGACATTCAAATAATGTGGAAATTATTAATGGTGTTGTCTTAACACACACACATGATTCACACAAAATACTTGACATACACAAACAAATAGCATCTTCACTAGTTTTAAAAAGAGAATACTAACATTTGTGTAGTGAAAGGCTTGTTTGGCTCGCGATTGTTCAACTCCTTCACAGCACTCGGTTTCGAAGTGTGCCTCCGACCTCACTAGCCTAATAGGGAGACCCGGAACTACGTTTAAACACTACCACTTCACGGAAAGTAGAATTGCTTTCTCTTACCTTAGCATCATAGATGCTACTGTTTAGTCTTTGTTGCTTATCAAACGTCAATCATTATATGTGCCGATTTTTTATGTGTAATGAGGCTTCAGCTTATAGAGCAAAGAAAGCAGTAAAGGTGGTTTGTTGCTTGAGAACCACACAGTTGCACCACTCTGTTTAAAAAAAAAAAACGAATCTTGCTGTGTAGCAAATATTTATTAAAAAAACTTATGTTGAGGATATGCAGAGAAAGGCCACGCAACTGTTTGTATTGGATCATGTGCAAGTCACCCGGAAGTTCTGCCCTGTATTTAGTAGTCAAATACTTAAATTCCAATTGTTATTTGTCATAAAGTTGGATAATCATCACTCTGTATAAGTCATTTGAACACAGATTATTATAAAATATGAATATTTATTGTAGTATTTCCTTTATTTTCTTTGTTATCATAGTGGGAGGTGAAGCACGCTGCATGAGACTGATCTGGAGGCTGACAGTTAAATTGGATTCTACACCATTGTCTTAAAGAATTGAAAATCATTCTAATATCAACTCAATAATTGCATATGGTAGATACATTGTTGCTGTCCATCTACCCAGTGGTGATCTTTCTTGTTAATTTATTCATGTAATAATGATCTTCATGCTAAGATTGAATTATTGCTGCAGTGCTGTCGAGTCTGAAGCCCTTTCATTCAAATACTTGACTGGAGTATTACCTTAATATTTAGTGACCTTGAGGGTCAGCCTGACGTTTCACATATTGGTTTCCTATTTAATTTATTTTCCTTTTTTTTCAAGCTCATTAAACGAACTCAAATTATTTTCAAGTTCCACAAGTTGCATGGTTATTGAGCGTCATTTCAATTAGTAAAATGTAAACAAAGCAAATGTAGAATGAATGTATTATATATTCCTACCCACCACAGAGAATTGGATTCATTGAACACTTTCTTCCTCCTAAATATGCATATTACCTCCCATTCCAGCAACTTGCATCAAAGGTTTTGTGTTTGATGTGCAGGTTTCACAGAGCTTTTCCTAACACTTGGCAGCTTGCTGTGCAAGGCAACACACACATACACTGGCTTAGCTACAGCATTGTACAGCTTGCTGTTGCTGTGGTAATATCATAACCAGGTCATGCTGCACTACTTTCTGGAGCAAGGACAAATATGACTGACATACACTATTTGTATATGAACAGATGCCCCTTACCTTAGGTTAGTGCAAGGTGTTGTGTTGCTTTCATGTCTAATTACTTTTGTCTAGTGACCTGCTTTTCACTGTTAAATATCATCTACTTCTCATGCAAATTCCTGTGAGAGGGCCATTTTATGAGTGACTGTTTGGCAGTGAAAAGCTGGAAATCATATTTATGATGCTGTCAACATGTCACTCAAAGCTTCAGGCTTGTTTGGATTTAACTCAAAGACGGGTGAGCTAATCAGTCACTTATTTATCCAAGAAGGAAGGAAGCATTTTTGTTTTCTCTCATGTTCCTTCTTTCTGGTTTAGGCATTTAGGATTTAAAAATGTAAGCCTTTCAGCAGTTGCTAAAACTAAGCTCTTGTTTGCCAATTGATTTTCCTCTACAAGCCTTTAAAAATGTAAGTGGTATGTAATTAGTCTTGGAGTTTTAGAACTTACTCAGCACTTTGAGGGCTGCATCCCATTTCTATCCAAGAAAGATCAAAAATGGAATATTTGTCCAAGGATTTCATTAATCATTTTATTAAAAGACAACAGAGTGGATTCGCGCCTAGTGTGATTGCACCTCAAAAGGAGCCCAAATACCTTGTTTAAAACTGCTATACTCTGTAATAATCAGAATGGGGAAATTGATTACCACCCATCATAACAATAAGTGTAGTGACTTGTTTTGGTAGTTTTATTTGTGGTTCAAATATGAGAATTGTAGTGAAAACATGAAAGATTGACTTTTCTAAAACTATACCATGACAGAGGTCAGTATGGCTTATTTAAAATTTGGTAAAATGTGTTGCCCAAAAAAACCCTAATGAATAGAATAGAATAGAATAGAATAGAAAAGCTTTATTCATCCCCAGAGGGGAAACACACTTTCACAACAGCGCAGTTGAAAAAAATAAAGTGCAAGGAAAAAAGAAATAATAAAAGAGATAATACAAAATAAAACAATCTTAAGAATATACAAATTATTTACAAAATTAGAAATTTGACACTATTAACAAAATAAAATTGAATAAAAATAAAATAAAATAGAAATAAAAAACGGAAAAAAATAAAATAAAAAGCACACGAGAAGAAAAACACACTACGGATTAGCATCAGGATATTTAAAGTAGAGAGTTAAATATCCTGACACCAGTTGGGATGAAGGACCTTCTATAACACTCCGTCCTACACTGGGGGTGCCTGAGCCTGCCACTGAAGGAGCTGGCCAGCTCCTCCACGGTCAGGTGCAGTGGGTGAAGAGCGTTGTCCCTGATGGAGGATAGTCTGGAGAGTGTCCTCCTCTCTCCCACCTCCTCCACCGAGTCTAGCGAGCGGCCCAGGACAGAGCCGGCCCTCGTGACCAGCCTGTTCAATCTCTTCCTGTCCCGGTCCGTGCTGCCTGCTCCCCAGCAGACCACAGCGTAGTGGATAGCAGAGGCTACCACGGAGTCATAAAAGGTCCTTAAAAGTGGTCTGCACACTCCGAAGGACCTCAGTCTCCCCAGGAGGTGGAGGCGACTTCGGCCCTTCTTATACACGGCGTTGATGTGTGTGGACCAGTTCAGTTTATTGTTGAGGTGAACACCCAGGTATTTGAAGCTGTCCACCAGCTCAATGTCCGAGCCCTGGATGCTCACCGGTTGATGTGGTGGAGACTTTTTCCTGAAGTCAATCACCATCTCCCTTGTCTTACCGGTGTTTAAGCAAAGGTAGTTGCTCTCACACCAGTCAACAAAGTCCTTGATGACTGACCTGTACTCCAGCTCGCCCCCCCCAGACACGCAGCCCACAATGGCCGAGTCGTCGGAAAACTTCTGGAGGTGACAGCTGCTGGAGTCATAGGTAAAGTCCGCCATGTAGAGGGAAAAAAGGAAAGGTGACAGCACTGTCCCTTGAGGCACCCCGGTGCTGCAGATGGTCACCTCAGACCTGCAGTCCTGCAGCCTCACATACTGCGGCCTGTTGGTGAGGTAGTCCATCGTCCATGCTGCCAGCTGTGTCCCAACTCCTGCGTCCTCCATCTTCTTCCTTAGCAGCGCCGGCTGGATGGTGTTGAAAGCACTTGAGAAGTCAAAAAACATGACTCTCACAGTGCTACTGGCGGCTTCCAGATGAGTCAGTGCCCGGTGCTGCAGGTAGATGACGGCGTCGTCCACCCCCATCTTTGGCCTGTAGGCGAACTGCAGCGGATCCAACGCAGAGCTCACCGTCGTGCGTAGCTCGCGGAGTACCAGCCTCTCCAAGGTCTTCATCAGATGGGAGGTCAGGGCGACTGGTCTGAAGTGGCTCGGCTCCTTCGCGTGTACCGCCTTGGGAACCGGAACCACACAGGAGGTCTTCCACTGGACCGGGACCTTCTCCAGTTTGAGGCTCAGGTTGAAGATGTGTGTGACCAACTCACAAAGTTGATCAGCACAGTCCCTGAGCAGTCTGGGGCTGAGTCCATCTGGTCCAGCAGCTTTCCTGATCTTCAGTCGCCTTAATTCTCTCCTCACCTGTTCAGATGTAACAGAGAGAGGTGGCTGTGGGGGGTTGGGCAGCTGAGGCAGTAGGGCGTGTTAGGGGGGAGAAAGGTGGCTTGGAGGTAATGAGGGCTGGTAGATGACAGGTCTCCAAAAAGGTGTTGAATATGCAAGTTAACGCCTAAGAAAGCTGACTAACACAATGCTTCAAGGTGGATGGGGGGTCAATGATTAACCTTTTCTAAAATCTACCCATAAATGTTATTTAATAAGTAAACAAAAGCTCCTCAGATAAATGAGCACACACAAACAAACATCAACATAAAAAGAAAAGAAGCAGGTCAGAAGAAAAAACAATATTAACATATAAATATTCATTTGTTTATTTAAAGCTTCCAGATGTTGGGAGGAAATCTTTCAAAATCACTTTGAGATCATAGAACTAAATCATATTCTTAACATATATTCATTATTTTTACTATAGACCTCTAAAAACTATTTTTAATTAATTTTCATATGTTAACATTTGTGAAAGTAAAATTCATTGATGGTCCCTGACAGATGCACACTGGAACATCAGCGACTCTTGGCAGTTCTAATGGCCGCTTTCAGTGAACGCTCTTCGGGCCTGTAGCAGTCAATGACTCGGCAGTCGCTGGAGTGAATGTCTGTCGAATATACAATATAAAACTAACTTCACCACGGTACAGAAACACTTGGATGTAACAGTTTTCCCAGCACCTTGTTGCTGTTGGAAATCAAGCAGCCAATCAGAAAAAAGCTTTCTCCGGTCTCTGTGATTGGTTGGCTCATTGGCAGAAGTAGAAGTAGAAGTTGTATTATCTCTTGGTCAAGGTGACCTGGAGGCCTGAACACAAATTTGTTTGTGGTATCCCTTGTATCTCCTCTGGGTCAAGTAACAACCTCCCTAGCTTCTTGAAACATATCTGCAGAGGTGGATGTCGTTCTCCTTGACTTTAAGACAACACAATAGAGTTTATATCACGGATTTTAGCAAAGATTATAGCAAAAGTAACAGACTCTTCACACTGACAACAACGTTAAACAGCTGATGACCTCATATAAATGTTTGACTATTTATATAAAAGTATCTTCCTTTATTATTTGGTAAAATAATAATTATTGCATAATATTGTATCATTATTAATCATTACTAAAGATTAAGCCATGGCCAAATGAGACAGCTATTTAATTCAGTTTATTAATTCAGAGTGTTTTTTGCTACACACAAGTGTCCCTTGTGATTTTTCTTCAGGCTTGGACACAAGTTTCCAAGTAGAGAAGGAATGTTTCTTCTTGTTCTGCAAACAACTTTTAATCTGGTTTAGCTTGTTGTGTGTTGACCTGGTTGAAGTCAAACTGACAAGATCATTGTCACTGTCAGGAAATTAAAAATAGTCAGTTGTGCACACCGGTCTTCTGCAGTCAAGGTAAATCATAATTAGGAAAACTAATAAGTAAGGAGCTAGCAAAACAAAGCAATCTATACTGTAGTATACATGACACAATTTGTATGTAAAAAAATCTTGTTTACTGTCGAGATGGGACAGCCACAGCTTGGCTGCTGTTCCATACCACAAAAAGAGTGGGAAAAAAAAGAACATCATATGAAAGGTAGTGATGGGCTGATGAAGCTTCATGAAGCAGTGTCATGTTGTCAAAAGGTCAGTAGGCCATTACTAATACAAAGAGCTGTGGGCTGGTTGGACCTTAGTTATACTGTATATGTTGTGGCCACATCCAGAATTGGATGACAATTGAAGGGATGGATAATGCATAACTTACTCAAAGACTGTTATCCCCTGAATCATTATTAAATCCCTGTCTTTGAGTATCTGACATGACAAATAAGTCACTAGGCATTTTTTAAAGCATCTTTATTTAGCTGTCAATACTTTGGTATTGATTGATTATTTAAAAGCTTTTCCTCGCAAATATCTTGTTTCCAAATGCGCCTCCAAACCTCTAAAGAAAACATGTTGTTTTTGTGTTTCACCTTCACCTGAAATGTAGTTTGGTTAAAAGCAGTGTACATAAATTCAAGTTGTAAAAGTGTAAGCTCGACAACAGAATTAACACAAATTATCTATCAAAGGGAAGGATTGGATTATGCATTAGAAAAAGCCTATTCCTTCTCTTCAAGTTCACCTCTATTTCAGTCAATTAAGTTGATTAACCCTCTGACATGCTTTGCCTTAGTGGTTTTCAAGTAAAGCTGAAACACAGGAACTCTCATTAAATTTTCCTGGTCTATTTTCAGTCCGACTCATCACAACATTTGACAAACACGCTTTAAAAATATAAAAATGCCAATTGTCACTCTAAAATGTAACACATGCTTCCTCCCTCCAACCTTCCATGTTCTCCTCATCCTTATTTATGTCACACTCGATGTCTGTGCTCTCTTCGTTCCTGCCACAAACGTCAATGGGACATGACCACCATGCTGTGCATCGATGCGTCCGATCTCCTGTAAGAGCAGACTACTGCAATGTTGTTGCCACACGATGCATTTCGTCGTGTCCTTTTTTTCGCCGAGTCTCCCTCTCTTGTCTTGTTAGCGATTTATTGAGTGGTTGCAGCCTGCTCCCAAGGGAATGGGAGAACCAATTAAATGTTTGTGGATCAACATCCTTGAAAATGTTACGCAGAAGAGAAAGCGCCTATGACCCAAGGAATGATACTATTCCTTTGTGCCCAAAATGAAAGATTGGAGTGCAAAGCTTATCTCCAGCAAATATAATATTTGTTAATGTAACATGTAACAGTAGTTTTTTAATCATGATAGAACAAAAGGAAAGACATATCTTGACCTCACACTACGTACTTACTTGCTATATACACTATGTACTTTCTTACTGAATATTGTCTGTTAATTTAGTATATCACTGGGCTGTTTTAAGCGATGTCCAATTTCCTCCTTTAACCCCTTGTCCTCCATGTTGCTTGTTAGCGGAGACAAAAGGTTGTAGAAATTCTCCATATGCTCTAGGGCAAGGGTCGGGAACCTCTGGCTCGCTAGCCATGTATGGCTCTTCCGGTGACGGCATATGGCTTCCAGACAATTTTGAGTGTATGGATTGCGGGTCTGAATGAGTGAAGGCTGTGAGTGATCGTAGTTTGGATTTATATTGCTCCCTGATCAACATGAAGTGACCACCCCTGAGCTCTCAGATGAATACTGAAATGAGTTTTTATTTATTTAAATGCTGATAGTTTATCTGATACTGCTGCAAGGTGTCGCATCTCATCTCATTTTTTCTTTTGTTGTTGTTGTTGTTGTTGTTGATCACTGTTTTAATTCAAACTTAAGTTAGAAACAGAATTTAGAACTTTGATCCATTTGCCTGACCCACATATTGCACAACACATTAACAATGCTACCCTATGTTTTGATGCTATGATGATTATATTATTTCTTGTAAAAAAATTATTTACAGATACTCCTTGATAATAAACGATCCGACATAACCCAGAGTGACCCGAGGAAACACAATAGCTTACTTCAGGTCTGCTAATGAGCAGGAATTTATGTAGTCGAAACACAATTTCAACAACTTTGGCAGTGAGTCATTTGTTCAACAGATTACATTCATGTCCTCCATTCTGTTCAATCTGTGTGTTCTTGTAGACGCTATATGAGATAAAATGTGACATGTTTTCAGTTATTTCAAATTTGTTTGAGTGTGAGTACATGATCAACATGTATTCATTCATAGCTTTGATGACTTCAGTGATAATCTATAATTTAAATAGCCATAAGCACAAGTTATTACCTTTAAGTGGGCCAATTCAACAACTTAACTAAATAATAATAAACTTTAATTATAAATAAATAAATAAATATTAAACATAAATGTTTATGAGATGGAAAGCAGACAGATTTTCTTTTTTCACTGATGTAACTCAATTGTTTTAATATTTGTATTAATGTGTTTTTCTTGTATGTGTGTTTGTGTGTATAAAAATAGGATGAGGTGTTTAAGCTGTGAAATAGTTCTGAAAGGTTCATTCATTGTTGAATATTGGCTAATGACGCTTCATGAAGCAGTGGCATGTTGTTTACAGGTCAGTAGGTGGCGCCATCAGTTTAAACATGATGTGATGTTTCATTTGAAAGGTTGTTAAAAAAAAGGGAAATAATGCAGACTGCCATTAGGCTAAGAAAAATAATGACACTGCTTCATGAAGCGTCATCAGACCATCACTATTGAATATTAAGGAATCATGCATAAAGACAACAAGGAGTGCTGAAGGACAAGTGAGTGCTCACGTTTTTGTTTTGTTAGTGCTTATAAACCTCTAACATAACACAGTTTTTTAATAAAACTAAAATTCATTGACTTAAAGCACTAAGTATCGATGATGATGATGAAGATTATCTGATCGTCTCTGAGCTTCATTAGTATTTGTGGCTCTCCTGCCAAACACATGCTCAGACTCATATGAATACACCATCACATGAATGTAATAAAAGTGTGTTGTTCAAGAAGATAGCTTAAATCACGTAATAATAATATTGATAGTCAATATGTTTATGATGTGATTGGATTAAAGCATGGATCAAAATCAAATGTGTCTCTGGTATTATTCAGGGGGCCAAGCCATGTGTGACCCCTGATTTAAAGTATGGCTTTATGTAAAAGTCAAACACGACTTTGAACCAGTGAAAGTCTATAACTATTTCTAATTTAATTAGAAATATATCTAGCACAGTGTTGTAGTACATAATAGACAAATATGATATGACGCCATGAGAAAACTTTCAAGTCGACGAATTCTCGTAGTGTCATTGTAAACATTCCATTTAGCTTCAATATCTGTGAAGACGTGCTTCAACTACCTATGGGCAGATGGAGCCTAGTGAAGCCTTGAATCTTTCCATCCATCTAATTAATTTAATGAGGGTTCAAGTGTACACAAACCCCCTGCTGGTCAAAACCTTTATTGACATTTAAACTGTTTGTGAGGCCTTTTGGTGCATGGTAATAGTCACTGCCAACAAAAATAAAATTGATTTTGTATGTTTAATTTATTAATTTATTGAACAGTTTATCAACTTTATTGATAATGCTGATGAGGCTGCATTAGTGAACACACTCCCTCGTCTCGAACGACAACAAATGTCCGCCTTCTTCTTCTTCACGAACCGAGACTAGCGATGCCTTCATTGACCTCCGTAAACTCCGAGCTATTACACTGTAGTTTCCTCACTCAGCTGTGCAGGAAATTTTAAAAACTTTCTTACGAACATAAATGCAGCACAACTAAATACATTACACACTGGACTGTGATCTTATCTAATTCCAGTGGCAGGCCATGCATTTCACACATAGGCCTTCAGTGGTGCACGTTTGAATGAATCCACCTCTCAATAATTACTTTAAGGTTCTTTATACACCACAGGGATCTGACCGTGTACTGTTATAGTTCAATAAGACGTTTAGATAATCATCAGATGAACACAACATCAGTGCATTGTATCAAAATATAACTCTGACAACAGTCTGTATTTACACACACACACACACACACACACTAAAGTGACATACACCACTATTGATCTCATAAAGCATTATTATTGAGAAAAAATGCATTTACTCATGTAGTTCATGGAGGAAATAAATAAATCCATTGAAGCTTGTGAAAGACTAGTCTCGGAGTGAGCATCACTTACTCAACAACGTCCAGCTTTTCTTGAAATATCATTCTTGAAATTTTATTTTGCAAGTATATCCGCGAACAGATCAAGCTCTTCAGCCATTGTGTGTTGAAAAACAAACAGTTAAATTAACTCAAATCATCGGTTTAGCTCCATGTGACAAGTCTCAGTGCTATCAAATCAGAGGACATAAACGTGTCACATGTTCCATGCATTCAGCGTCATGAAAGTTGTGAGAAGGATAGCTTCCAAAGCGCTGACGTTGTGTCGCCAACTTGCATCTGATTGGTTAACACAATCCTTAGGCTGCCGTTGATTTCAATGTACAAGAGCCACTTCTGAAACAACTGAAGGCCTCGGGCAGATTTCTTCTGGCAACACATGACAGCTCAAATATGATTTGATGAAATCTCTCACATGAACATACAATCCTGGAAGCAGTGCAAGCAAGAGGAACGGTATGAAATAAAGAGGAAAGACTATGAGGAATAATGTAATGCATATTAATGAAAAACAAACAATAAAAACAACCTAAACATTTTTTTTCTGATTATGTTTAGGCCAGCAGCCTAAGAAGGCCTTGATGGCCCTGACAGCCCGCCACTGTCTAATTCACATCTATAGCAGATCGTGAATTATTAGCAATAGCATGGACAGGTTCCAATCCTCCCAGGATTATCCAAAGTTAGCCGTGAATTATACATTTATATGTAAAATAGCTCTATTGTTTGACAAAAATTAAATCAGAAGTCATTTATTTATTTTGGAATTTTTGTCTCCGGATAATTATGTCCCAGATCATTTTAGAGGATTTATCTTACAAATAATAGCACTATTTTAGTTACACTTTCTGGAATAAAATTCCTGCCATTAGCAATTATTTTATTTGTTTCAGCAATCAGTAAAGTATGTACCTTTGTTGTACCAATAACCTAAATTGGTGTATCTCTTGGAGGAAAACAATCATTTTGAAGCAAAAGGAATGCTGTTAGTCAACTGACTACAAATTTAACAATTATCTATTCATTGTCTACAGCATCCTCCAACCAGCAAGCATCAGAGGACAAATGTGCTGTGGACTCATCTGAGGTTGATTCAACACAGTGAATTCTAGTGCTTTTTTACACTGCAATGATTTACCAAGTGGGCTCACCACCTGTGGGAAACACCTCAGGAGTCTGGTGCGCTGCCAACAGGTGGCAGTGGAAACAGGGAGCCTCGGTGTACGAGACCTGGGCTGCATTGGCTGGCTCTGGGGTAAGGAGCCTGAGTTGGTGCGGGAGATGGAGCGTTACCGGTTGGATCTGGTGGGGCTCACCTCCACGCATAGCTTGGGCTCATCTGACTTAAGGCGGTATGTCCTGGACCCCGGGTGAAGAGACGAGCAGACCATCTGGTTGTGAGCTGGCTCCGATGGCAGGGGAAGCCTCTGGACCGACCAGGTAAACCCAAACATGTAGTGCGGGTGAACTGGGAACGTCTAGAGGATGAAGTTGTCAGAGGAGTTTTCAGCTCACACATCTGAGAAGCTCTTGCCGACATCCCCGTGGAGGTTGGGGACATCAAACATGAGTGGTCTGTGTTCAAAGAACAATTGTTGGAGGTCCCATTGTGATGAAGCCATGAGAACCAAATCATCTGCAAAAAGCAGCGATCGGATCTTCAGGCCACCAAACTGCAAACCATCCCCGTCAGCGAAATCCTGTCCATGAAAACCAGAAAGGGGATTGGAGATAAAGCACATCTCACGGAGACCAACTCTCACCGAGAATACATCAGATTTTGATCCATGGATCCGCACACAACTCCCGCTGCAGGAATACAGGGATTGAAGGGCCCTCAGTAGAGAATTTTTATTATTATTATTTAAATACTGTCATGTGTCAGTTGTGCTGCCAAGTAAAAGTTTAACCAGAAATTAATGTGAGTTGCATTTCTTCATTTAATGAGGTATTAAGTTGTCTCATAAGATTTAATAATCTAGCGTAATTATTTACTCAACACTTATTTAGTTACAAATAGAGGAATCCCCCAAATTATTTTTTTCTAAACCTATTTAAATTAACCTGCTTAAAAAAGCCAGATTGATATGAAAGCCACACCTGTGAAATATCCGGACTGTCACTTCTTTGAGGTGGATGAAATGGGGAAAGATTGTTTAAGCCATTTTATCCACTCACATGTGGTAAAATGTTAACACAAAGATTCAGTCAAATTATAAACCATTCAGAGAGAAATGCTTCCATCGTAATGTGTATTCTTCTCTGACCTATGATCCAGCAGACGGGACTCCCAGTCGAGCTGCCGCACAGATGTTGCTGAATGACTTAAATACACACTGGCAGTTTCACAGATGGCTGACATTTATCTGTCCAATGCTAATCAGGGACTTCATTATGCTAAACCATCAACAGTAAAAAAAAAAAAAAACATAAAAACAGGAGATAAAGAGCAATCACTCTGCCGTCATCTTATTCGTCTCTATTTGCTTGAAAGTGTCATGAACCGATCAGGGCAGGAGACCCAGATGCGGAAGCGTCAATAATCCACGGAGGAAAAGCTCAGAAGAAAAGTCTTTTAATATCCAAAACAGTCCGTAATGGGAACGAACCGGAACAAAAAACAAAACAGGCGCTCGGGGCGGAGGCAGGGCACGGCTGGAAATCGGGGTCTCACAGCAACTAAAAACAAAAAGACAAAAGGACTCACGTGAGTAAAATAAAGCGCTGACAACGTCAGGAGTCTCTACAGGATTCACAAAGTTCAGATTCTAAAAGCAAGGAGCGAGATCAGAGGGATTGCCAACCTGGTCTGGAAACTCAATACTCTGGCGAGTTCTTCCGGGTAGAGATGCTCCTTATCAATAGGAAGAACCCGCCACTCAATCATCACCAGCCGCGCACCTGCCAGCGTCTGTTAATAGAAAACACAGGACACAAACAAACGGAAACACACCTTTAAAATAAAACAGGAAGGACATAAACATGACAGTACCCCCCCCTCTAGGTAGCGCCTCCAGGCGTTCTACCAGGTCTCTCCGGGTGCTCCCGGTAGAAGTCTCGGAGGAGGGAGAGGTCAAGGATGAGAGAGCGGGATATCCAAGAGCATTCCTCTGGACCGTAACCCTCCCAGTCCATTAGATACTGATAACCCCGACCTCTGCGGCGAACCTCCATGATTTTGTGAACTCTATACGCGGGATGATCGTCGATGATGAGTGGAGTAGGTTGAGGCTCGGCTGGAGAACTAAGAGGACTAGAGGTGACAGGCTTCAGGAGTGAGACGTGGAATGTAGGGTGGACCTTGAGCGACGGGGGAAGCTTGAGGCGCATAGCCGTGGGACTGATGATCCTCTCAATCTCGAAAGGCCCTATGAACCTGGGAAAAACCGCGGGAGCATTGGTCAGGCCGAATGGCATGACCAGATACTCAAAGTGTCCTAAGGGAGTCTTAAATGCCGTCTTCCACTCATCACCCTCTCTAATATGCACCAAGTGATAAGCACTTCGAAGGTCAAGCTTGGTGAAGACCATGGCCTTGGATCAAATGAAGGGTCTATGAGTGGGAGAGGATAACGATTCTGTATAGTGATATTGTTTAACCCCCTGTTGTCTATGCAGGGTCTTAGAGATTTGTCCTTTTTATTAATGAAGAAGAACCCTGCACCAAGAGGTGAAGAAGGGGGGCGAATCAAACCGGCCGCCAGCGACTCCCCAATATAGCTGTCGAGGGCCTGCCTCTCCGGACGAGAAACCTTACATAGTCGACTACAGGGAAGTGGGGAACCAGGAAGCAAGTCAATGGCGCAGTCATAAGGACGGTGTGGTGGTAGAGATAGAGCCCTTTCCTTGCTAAAACCATCACCCAAATTGTGATACTCCGGAGGAATGGAGGAAAGATCAGGAGGGGGAGAAACGGGAAGCGGAGGACGAGAGGTAGTAGGCGCAGAACGAAGACACTGTGAAAGACAATGAGGACTCCAACCAAGTACAGTAGAATTCACCCAGTCAAAGTGAGGATTATGGAGACGAAGCCACGGGAGACCAAGAACTATAGGAGAAGAGGGAGATGAAATGATAAGAAAACAAATGACCTCAGAGTGGTTACCCGAAATAGTGAGGGAAAGGGGAGTGGTCTGGTGAGTCACGTCTAGGAGAGGTCTGCCATCTATGGCGCAGACCGGGCGGGGAACGTCAAGTCTAACCAGGGGGATGTTAAGGGAAAGGGAGAAGTCCCGGTCAATGAAGTTGTCGTCGGCGCCAGAGTCAATCAGAACAACCTCAGCAGTGGAAGTCATGTCTACTGTCAAAAGTCCAGGTAGAGTGATCCGGTGAGTAGGGTCAGGAGAAGAGAGGGTGTGTCCCACCTGAGTACTAACCTTAGGACGACTTGGACAGATAGACACAATCCCCTCGTGAGCCTGTGTGAGCGCTGTTCAGGAGACAAGCGATCTGGGCGCGACTAGTGGAAAACGATGATGGCTGCTGGCTAAACACTAGTTGGACCTGGAGCAAAAAACGTGCACATGCACCCACATCTCCATTATAATGCTCCGGAGTAGGTATAACTGGTTCACGTAGAGCAGGCAGTCTTTCAGTGTAAGAATGAGCGGAGGCAGTCGGTGCGCGCACAGAGGCTGCGGCGGCTGCAACAGGTGTGGGAGGGGCCAAACGAAGAGTGAGTTCACTCATAGCCGCTGACAGTTTAACGAGCGCTGAGTGGATGTCCCGTGTCACCTCCTCAATGGTACAGAGTCTGGTTCCTTGAGAGCTGAGAGCTCGGCGGAGCTCCTTTACTTCTGGGTCCATCTTGAGGCCAGAGTATTCTGTCATGAACCGATCAGGGCAGGAGAGCCAGATGCGGAAGCGTCAATAATCCACGGAGGAAAAGCTCAGAAGAAAAGTCTTTTAATATCCAAAACGGTACGTAATGGGAACGAACCGGAACAAAAAACAAAACAGGCGCTCGGGACGGAGGCAGGGTACGGCTGGAAATCGGGGTCTCACAGCAACTAAAAACAAAAAGACAAAAGACTCACGTGAGTAAAATAAAGCGCTGACAACGTCAGGAGTCTCTACAGGAGAAAGTTCAGATTCAAAAAGCGGGGAGCGAGATCAGAGGGATTGCCAACCTGGTCTGGAAACTCAATACTCTGGCGAGTTCTTCCGGGTAGAGATGCTCCTTATCTCAATCATCACCAGCCGCGCACCTGCCAGCGTTTGTCAAATAGAAAACACAGGACACAAACAAACGGAAACACACCTTCAAAATAAAACAGGAAGGACATAAACATGACAGAAAGCCCAACATGATAACACCATCCAACTTAAGCCTTTTGAAGAAATGTCCAAATGGTTCTTGATTTTTTTTTATGTACTCGTGTTTTTTCTTTCCCTTGTGCTGCAGCTGGTTATAGCCTTTAAGAACATTTCCAACAAAAGCAGAACTCGAAAATTACAATGATATGTATGGCTCCCTTTTTTGCCAATATGGTTTTACACAAGGAAGGATAAATAGATTGCAACAAAACTATCAGTGAACATACGCATAATTAGGTACTGAGAAAAAACAACAAAAATGTGAAACAACTGAAAAGTTATATTCTTGTTTCTTAAAAATTAGCCCTTTTTTCTGGGATGACTTCCGCTTCCGGTTAGCCTTTGATCGGCTGCTAGAACGTGAGCTCTTGCTATAATTGCCAAAGACTTTCTGAGACTTAGGAGAGAGAGGAAGATTTTATTCATCTGAACAAATTTGTCCAGTAGGGAGCGCTGTCCTGGGGAAGCCTCGCCTCTCTGGTCGTGGGGGAGGTCTTGCTACAGTTTTTAGGGAGAGTTGTTCTTGCAAAGTGATTCAGACACAGGAATTCATTTCTTTTGAGTCTCAGATGATCTTGGTTGGTTCTACAAGACCTTTCTATTGTGTGTTAATCTACCGCCACCCTGGTCCTGCGGTGGTGTTCAGTGACTTCCTATCTTCCTTACTTACTTATATTATTCAAATGGAATCTGTTCTTATTCTTGGAGACTTTAATCTTCATGTTGATGACGTCACATCTTGCTCTACTAAAGAACTTTTAACTTTAACAGATGCCTTTAATTTTGAGCAACATGTTTCTGAACCCACTCATCAAAAAGACCACATTTTAGACTTAGTTTTTACTCTTCGCCTTAACATCTCTAATGTATCTGTACATGATGTCCATCTGAGTGATCATTCTCTTGTCTTGTTTAACCTGGACTTCATCCCTGAACCTAAGCCTTTGAAAGTTAGGTCTCAGAGGCGTGTCATCTCAGCCGATACTGCAGACAGTTTTTCTGCTACGTTTGACCCTCTTTCCTTTGATGACTGCCCAAACGTTGACAGTTTGATTCACTGTTTCACTACTCATTGTGTTGAAATACTGGATCAAGTGGCACCTGTTAAATCAAACTTGAAAATTCAGAAAAAACGGAGCCCTTGGACAAATGAAGATCTCCTGAGTCTGAAGAGACTTTGTCGAAAGACTGAGCGTCTCTGGAAGTCCACTAAACTTGAGGTGCACAGACTTCACCTCAGGGATCTGATGTCTTCTTACAATGAGATGGTGCAAACTGCTAGATCTGATTACATCAGAAAACTGGTAGCAGCAAATAAGAAAAACCCCAAAGTGTTGTTTGACACGATTAATTCTCTTGTGTCTCCTGATCCTCAAATCACGCCTGTCTTCTGTGAAGCTGACAGAAATTCATTGTTGAGATTTTTCATTCAATGAAATTGATCGAAGAGAAAATCTCTCCCCCTTTGTTTGGAACCCCTACTGTCTCTGATCCCTTCTCCTCCTCTTGGTCTTCCTTCACTGCTGTATCTTTGGGTGATATTTCAGCACTAGTGAACAAGATGAAACCCTCCTCTTGCTCAGATGACGTCCTTCTTGTAGGCTTTTTATCAAAGTAGTTTATGTAATTGGCCCCTTGGTTACCAATATGGTGAACCTCTCCCTTTCCACAGGGGTTTTTCCCAATGCATTTAAACATGCCATTGTGGAGCCTCTGCTCAAAAAGCCAGGCTTAGACCCAACTGACCTCAGTAATTTCAGGCCTATTTCTAAGCTCCCTTTCTTGTCCAAGATCTTGGAGAAGCTGGTGTCTGAGCAGCTACCTTTGTTCCTGGATCAGAGCGACATCCATAAGAAGTTTCAGTCTGGCTTCCATAAACATCACTCTACGGAGACAGCTTTACTGAAAGTGTCCAGTGACATCATGATGTTGGCTGGTCAATCCACTGTTCTGGTTCTCTTGGATCTGTCCTCAGCCTTTGACACAGTTGATCACCAGATCCTGTTGAGAAGACTGAGGGATGAAGTGGGACTGTCTGGGTCTGTGTTAGAATGGTTCTCATCATACCTTTCTGCGCGCAGTTTTAGTGTATCAGCCAATCAAATGAGGTTTGAATCGGAAGATCTGTTGTGTGGAGTCCGTCAAGGTTCTGTTCTGGGTCCTTTATTGTTTTTGCTGTACTTGATTTCCCTGGGTAAGGTAAGGTAAAACTGTTTTGATCCCCAAATCATTCAGAGATTTCCTGATGTTTCTTACCACATTTTTGCTGATGACATCCAGCTCTACTGCTCTTTTGATCCAACTGAGCCCCAGAGGCTGAACAGCTTAGTCAATTATTTGCTATAAATCAAACAATGACTGAGTGAAAACATTTTACAGCTAAATGTGGACAAAACTGAAACTCTGTTGATTGCTCCTGATGATAAGATTCCAGGGTAGAGTCAGTACTTGGTTGACTTAGGTCAGTCTGTCAAACTGAGCCTGAGAAACCTAGGTGTTGTATTTGTTAAAGACATGTCTCTTGTTCAAAACTGCAGAAAACTGACCAGAAACTGTTTCCTTCAACTGAGAAAATCTCTAAACTTAGGAAAATGTTCTCACAACATGATCTGGAGCTTGTAATCCATGCGTTTGTGTCTTCTCGCCTGGACTACTGCAACAGTTTGTTTTCATGTCTTAACAAGAAGGAGCTGTCTCACCAGCGAGAATTCTGAATTGCTCAAGTAGAAGAACTCACATTTGTCCGATCTTTAAAACTCTTCACTGGCTTCCAGTTTCTTTCAGGATCAACTTTAAAATTCTGGTTCTTACTTTCAGACCTCTTCATGGCCAGGCTCCTCCTTACACAGTTCTGATCCAGCCTTAAACCCCAGCTCGGGCTCTGAGGTCTGTGGATCAGAATCTACTGATGTTCCACGCACACGGTTCAGGACCAGAGGAGAGAAATCCTTCCAGGCTGTTGCTCCTAAGCAAGACGTTTTTATTTGTTCAGGCTTTTCCTTGATTTTCTGGAACTCCTGTTGTGTAATCAGTTTTATTTTGACCTTTAAAGTATATACTTTATTGAATATTGTTTTGATTGTTTAAGCGCTTTGTGAACCTGGTCTGGAAAAGTGCTATATCAATTAAAATTACTTACTTACTTACTATGCAGACTTTTGATGGCCTTCAAAATATAGTCACCTGAAATGTTGTTTTTTTATTATTTTAAGAAATGTCCAAACATTGCCCAGGTGTATCCAAACTTCTGGGCTGTACTTCCTATATATTCTATATATTTTAAATATTAATGTTTAATGTGATATATATTGTATAACATAGAAAATCTAGGTAAAGAGTGTAACATTGTTACACTACACATTGTTACTGTTACAGAATTCATAAGAGGAAAAAGTAGTCCTTCTCCAGAAAAAGACATCCATACAAAAAAATGATTATTATTATTGGCCAGGTTACACAAATAAAGCAAGATGTCAAAAACAGCATAATCTTCCAGGAGAAGGTGCCAATGTGTTATAAACTACACCTACAATTGTGAATGTAATTATATTTTAATGAAGGACATTATACAGATAGTTCTAACGGATAATAATCACAGTAGCAGAATAATTAACAAGGAGTTAATAGAAACTGTTTGGTATTTAGACAGCTTTGAGAAATAAGCTGTTATTTTTGTGAGGTTTTCCGGCTCTGGATATGCCACAGGCTTTTCCCAGAAGTAATAGGGATAAAAGGTATATTGCTGGGTGGGCAAAGAGGAGAAAAGCTCCGTCCCTACTCTGGAGAAGTTGCCATGCCGTAGTGTGATTAGTTGGAGAAAATCTTTCGTCATATTTTAACACTTTTCCTCTGTGAGTAACTTCCAAAAGTGTCCATGAGCCCTAGTCTTGAGGTCAATTATAGCCTGTAGTGTCATTCGTCACTGCGGACAAGTAAAGAGGCCTCATGTAGTAAGAACTGCATTGATTTCCTCCTAAAAAACGTCATACACTTGAACCTAGAAAATGATGCACAAAAATATTTAGAAGTTTGAATCTGTGCATGACACGAATGCAAGCACCTTTCCTAGTAGGCGGTGCAGCAGGTGTTAGCGCAGCTCCAGGATCACATGGGCGAGATACAGCGCTCGACGGCGGAGGTCCCGTTCGTTGGCTTCATCCTCGGGTGCTGGAGCACCAACAACGAAGCCAGCCACCTCAGCAGCAACAACGACAACGGCAGACAGAAGGTCTGTGTAAGCAACATCTTCCCGTGGGCTCCCTCCTACTCATTCAAGGGCATTTATACCCCTGCTGGTTGGTCAGCTGGAGAGATGCATGGCGGTTGGAACTCACAAGAGACAAGCAGGTCGGGATAACCAGCGGATGGGGTGATTGATGTGCTGCTGTGTCCGCATCAGCTCCATGGAAATTCTCCGGCACATTCCTCCACATATCTCGGTCTTCGTCGGCTCCTGAAACATTAAGATTGCTCGCTGAGCTCGGGAGGCTTTCGAGTGCTCAGTCCAGCAGTTAGTTTACCAGTTAGTACTGCTGAACACAAAGGAAGGATACACGTGCCTCCCGGACATGCTTATCCAGCCCTTTCTTGCGACTGACAACACAGTTGCCGGAAGCTCGGAGTTATGTGACAACAGCAGGCGCTGTTATGTCCCTCCTGGGGCTAATGGCAGCAACTCACACCAGGGTGCGGCTGGGCTTGCTGCATATGAGGTAACTTCAGAGATGGTTTGGTCGTCTCAAGCTAGACACCAAGCGGGACCAAGGTTGAAAAGTCCTGCTTGGGTTTTGCAGGACAGTTTTGGAAATCTCTAGCCAACTTCAGACGGAGAGTTTCATTAGGTTGCGTCCTTCATTACACTCAGGTGTACAAAGACGCATCTCTGACAGGTTGGGGATGCACCTCTGGTCAGACGGGGTTTGGAACAGACTGGCTAGAGTTGAAAGCAATTCACAACGTCCTGCCTGACCTCTCTCCCCAACTGTCACAGTCCAACGTCCTAGTGCTATCAGACAGCTCCACCACCAAGGCATACGTGAATCGCCAGGGTGGAGTCAGATCCCCAGCCCTTCTGAGTATGGCAAAGAAGATTTTGCTGTGGGCAGACCGTAACCTCTCTCAGAGCTCAGCATGTGCATAGCAAACGGAATTTAATATCAGACAGACTGTCGAGGGGGGGGTGTCAGGCAGGGGGGGCTCTGACGGCACCTCCGGTGCTGAGTCTCTCATAGTGTGGCTCTTGCACGGGACGCGCTGAGCAGGACTCCACACACTGGAGAATGGCTGTGCACATACGCTTTATGCCTCCAAATGCGGGATTTTCTCTCGCTGGTGTGTAGACAGGTCCCTGGACCCCAGCTCCTGTTTTGTCTCTGCTGTCCTGTCTTTCCTGCAACATCAATCAATATACTTTATTGATCTCCATAGAGATATCTCACGGTGAAATTCAACATGTGGTGCAGGGACCTCGAGGATAGCAATAGCGAAACGGTTAAAGGGCTTTGCACCAATCGTAGAACCTGTATTAATTAAATCTATATCTCAGGGGATATATCGCTGATCCTGATATGAGGGAAACCGGCTTTAGCTTTCATTTAAACCTGCAGCTTCAGTTTGATAAAACTGACATGATGTTGTTTTTGTGACTCACGTAGAGGAGACTTGAGGCGATCAGACGCAGATGATGTTTTTTGTTATGGTCTATATTATCAATATGACTTACATTATATGCATATAATTCATCTTTTTAGACCATTTAGATGAAATTTGACTTTTTCCCACAGCATACGTGGCGATCTCTAGCACACGGTGGTGGAAAACGCTGTATTAGAGGATCCAAACACTGTGTCTAGAAACTTGTAAATGTGTTAATTTTTTTATGTATTATTATTTTATCATAGATGTTGTGATATACAAAGCCTTCTATGTCACACTATATTCAAGTATCCATAATGACAAGCATTTTGTCTGACTTTTGGGCCTGTCTTTTTTTTAGGGAATAGTTTTTGCTTTGCAGTTTATTTTAACCTCTATTATAGTACATTTGGAATGACTGCTTTGTGAGAGTTCCCTTTTATGAGATATAGAGATTAATAGGCATCTGTGTGGATTATTTCTGCTTTAATCTATCTATCCTTCGCGTGAACCACATTTTTTGAGATGTCAGCAAAAAGAGGTCTAAATAGGCCATCCCATAAAACCCCAAAATACTCTTGAATCTCCAGAGCTTTATCTGTTTGGCCTCGTCTTTCCTTCCACGTCTCCCTCTATCTCAAATAGGGCCATTGTACGTGCTCCATCTTCAGCCAAACAACCTCCTCCGGGCATTATGGACACACACACACACAGTCATCAGTCAGTGCTCCAGGCAGATCAGCAGGAACTTGCAAACTAGCTTAGCATGGCTTACTACGGCTTAAAAAGGAAGATTGGTCTCACAGAGCATCCCAGGACCAGAATGTGACTCATCCACTGCCCTATATGGTCAACATATTTGGCAGTGGACGTACAGTATGGCCACTAACGTACAGTATATGTTGTACTTTGCTTGACCATTTTGGGAATAGGGACATGTCAAACACACCCTGACTCTCTTCTCGGTTGTCTCACCATGGCTCAGGCCAGTGACCTATTTAGCCTTCTCATTGCAGCTTTTACCTTTCGTGTTTGTCCTCAACTGACACAGCCGCTAAAGGCCCACACTCTGCTCCCTCACCCAGTTTTCGCTAAGCAGGATTTACAGTAAAGAGCAGATTTTGTAACCAATGAACTGTGAAATAAAATTGAATTGAATTGAATTGAATTGAAACAGTTAGTTTGCTAGAGTTAGGTTGAACACAATAGTATAGAGCTTTAATTTATTATTTAACGTATTTATTTAGTTTTCACATTATGCTGTTGCAAAAATGTATATGCTGTTCTGAACGTGGTACAATTGCCCTTACCAAATACCTAAATGCTCCATGGATTTACTCATTGTCAGTTTGCATTGAAGCTTTTAGTGAGCTGGATTTACTGATATTTTAATGATGCATACCAGGCCAGCAGTGAGCAGTCCCATTTTGGCTCAAGTAATCAAGTAGCTAGAAATTCAAATTTTAAACACTCAAATTTTATATTTCTTTTTTCTGGCAATATAATTTCCAAAATACATAATTTGATCCAAATAAGCGGTCATTAGATTTGTTTGATGGTATAAAACAAACTGCCAGACTGTTTAATTGTTTAATTTTGTGCTTTCACAGAATAGCTCAAAAGATGAAAAGTAAGAGGTAACTGTACACATAATTAACATTATGCCTTATGTACATTGTTGAGGACAGGAACAAACATTATTTACTAATATGTGTTTAAAATTAAAACAGATGCAAAGGGTTTCGGGCACACCTATTTAAGTGAGAGATTGTGTGCTTAGTGTAATGTGGGTTAGTTTACCAAAATTTCACTCATTATCGTGTGTTTATTTTCATAGAATTTGTTCCTTTTTATAGTTATAGAAAAACATGTAATTCTAGTAAAATGAAGCGACTGGTGCTCAGGTGTAATCACCTTCATCCAAAATGACACACCTGAAAGCATCTAAATATCTCCATGGTGCTTGTCTGTAACGTCTATATTTTATAAAAGCCTCGACAAGAGTAATTGTTCTATTAATACTTAAAAAAAATTGGTATGTTAAGCTTGTTTGTAGCAGAAGCTTAAAGGCTAACATGCTACACAGACAGGAAGTACTCTGGGTAAATACTCTTGCAGTGAAGATGTGCTTTTTTTTTTGAAATCTCTAAAATTATTTGATTACAGCTGTAAACTGTTTTGACTACAGTTGAACATGGATAAACACAGATGAAAACGAATTTCTTTGATTTTTGTATATTGATTATATATATATTGATTTGGTGAAAGTGTTTGATGAAAACTGTATGATGGTGATTTATGATGTGCATACATACAACAAGCATTGTGTATGAATTACTGCAGACAGACTACAGCTAGTAGTGCCTGATTGAAGTTAAAACATATCTAGGATTTTACATGATGTACACATGCAAAATGTGTTTTACTTTAAGTCTCAGTTTGTTTAAACTCTTAAAAATATACTAAAATTGATTTAAAGGAAAAGATGAAACAAAGAAACTTAAAGTTGGGTCTTTCTTAAACCTGCCTTAAAACTACACTTTCCCCTCCCACTGATCCATTCCTTATCTATTCCTAGTCAGTTACAAGTGTAAAGGAGCGTTAATGAGCACCAAAAGGCACGAGTATTCAAATAAACAAAAAACACAGAAATACTTTTACTTCATGTAGTACTCAGAAAGAATACTTAATTGTTGTCCGCCATTAGGTCACAAGGCCAAAATTCTTCGCACACATTTTTAAAAATGGAGAGCACCTTCATCTTGCCAACTAAAATCCACTATATCACCAGGTAGATCTGAGGTATGGAAGTGAGTGAACATCACTTAAAACTATACCTTCCCTTAATGAGGTAGAATGCAACAGAGAAATCATCATCATCTCATCATTATCATAAACAAAATCATTAACATAATTATGAGAGGAAAATAATTGAAAACAGAAAACAGAGGGGAATTCTTCCAAAGTGCTAGCTTCGAGTGAATCAGTATGTCAGCTAACCCACACGTATCTATAAAATTGTGGTTCTACGAATGTGTGTGACACTCTATACAGGCCGTTGCCATGGCCATCTGCTCTGCATTGCCAGTGTACCTAGGATCTGCATTGCCACTGACAAAGATCAATGCACTTGGCACCAAGGAAAGGCAGAGTAGATTTCCCCTACACAAGGCCTTACTTCCTGAAAACTATTTCAGAATCAAGGAGGCAGTCTGCTTTGTCACACGTGTAGAGTGCACAGCCCACATTTGTAGAACCACCTGGGGATTCTACTTCATGTGTTCTCTGCCATTCTGCCATCTATGGGCTGTAGTTGCTATGAGTTATGCAATGCAACAGCAGTGGGACGAATGTTCTCTGAATGGACTATGTTTGATGAAATGTGCTTTCCCTGGATCAGAGTTAAGGTGCAGGTAGAAAACCTGCCAGGAGGCCACTCTGGACCTAATGGCTTCGGATTGAAAGTGGGGCTTTCAGCGTAGTGTGAGAGACAAGTCCTCAACACAAAACAAATTGCAATCAGGATTGATCGAGCAGAGAAGTTGCCAAAAGAACACTGAAATAACTAAGGCTTACACTTACAACATGGATGCTAACTTCTGCTATGTAGCATGACTGAGAGTAGGCCAGCCTGGACTCACATAAGCAAAAAAATGTGTTAAACCTGCAACATTGGGGACACCCAACAATATCCTGGCTTGCAAATTGGTCTTTCGTACCTTCCCCACAGCAAGGCACATCACTGTTGCAGACCACGGCAACTTGGCGTGATGCACCCCCTGAAGAGTCTGTCTGCTCTCACATTGCTTGACTTGGGGATTTGATGTGCCAAGAGCGACAGTAGGTGAATATCCAGATCCACATCTACCTGGGAATGCTGTGGAGGGCAAGGTACCTGACACCACCCTGTTGGTTTATGAACATTTTCTGAATAAACCAGAAAATGTGTGTGTAACAGTCTTGCCGCAAACTGTTTGAACATCTCTGCCATCATTTCCAGCCTGTTAATATGCAGAGCCTTGTCTCTGCTCTGAAACCCACAGGTGCCGCCCTATCCTGACAGAGAGCTCACAGACCAGGGACATCTAAGGTGGCTCTGAGTGTTTTAAAAAGACATTAAGTAAGAGATTCCTTGCCCGAAAAGCTCATGTGACATTGCCATGACAATAGGCTGGAAAGGTCCAAACCCAACGCCCTCTCTCCTAATTGTAGGTGCTGCTCTAACATTAAGGACGTGTCTGTGAACAATTAGATATAGAGGAGCACACAGCCCAGGTGTGCTGCCAGCCTGAGGCTCTATGTTTATCAAAAAAGGACATTGTGCAGAAAGAGGTTTGGTCTGAGATGACTGAACAAACTATAGATCCTCCTCATATGCAACAGGTCTGAGTTTGACCACTGGGTGGACTGCTGACAAGTGACAAAGAAGTCTCATCACAGCTACCACGGTCACAGCCAACCCGTAGAGTAGCATAAGTTACATTGCCATGACAATGGACTGGACCCAGAAGAAGAGCCATACTGGGACACAAGAAAATCAGAATTCTGAGGCACACCAGGCTGTAAAAAAAAAAAAAAGGAAGACAATAGGAACACTTTGTAACAGTATCTTCTTGTGATTTAACTAAATATCAGTCATCCAGTTAAGTGAGAATCCATCCTGCCCCCATGTAGGCTCTTCATTGCTCATCCTTCTTCAAGCCCTAGGAAACTCCTGTGTTGAGCATTGAACAGGGTGTAAAGACCTGTGTCTGTCAAAACACCTACACAAACTGAAAGAGATACTTGACTGTTGATATCCAAAGGCATTGGTGTTTCTATAACACCACAGTCAAGACCTTACTCCTAAGAGAACAAATGATATTCAAATATATAGGTGAATCTGTACGGAGATCCACAGATGCATACCTCGATTTGTGTATAAGATTTTAAAAACAGTCACTTAAAAAGGGTCTCGAACATGGGATGTTGAGGTAATGTGCCAAGAGCTATAGCAGTGAGCTAACCAGACTGATGTAGTTAAAGATATTAATTAATTTGAAGTACCACAAGATCATTATTTTGTGCCCACAACTCAATATTTCTTTTTTACCATGTCATGTCCAGGGCTCAATCGTGATTGTGTCCATGTCAACTCGAATCAAGCTGCATAGAGGCGTATCCTCCTTCTTCTGGCGGGATGGTGTGCAAAAAAACAGTTTTTTTAACTTGAAGTTAGTTGTGATGCTTAACTTGACAGTTTCGTAATTGAGGTACACATTTGTATATCTCTGTACAGATACAAGTATATATTTGGAAATAATTTCACACATTAACAACGGTTAAGCAACAATAATACCAAAAAAAAAGATGTTCAGAAGATTGGACAAGAGTCAGAGGGGTAATGATCCACGTGATTGGAGGACACCTGAAAAAAAAAGATATTTAAAAGATTCTCTGTCCCAAAAAACAAATCACTGGGTTCTTCGCAGTACCACAACCACAAACCAATCACAGTCACCAGTTTAAACATTCCCTTTGTCACGGACACTGTCTCTCAGCAGAGCTCACTCTAACACATGTTGAAAAACAGCTGTGACAAGAGAGTGGTGCTCCAGCAGACACAAGCTCACAGTGTTTACTGTCTTGACCAAACGTTCAACAAATGACAGCTCTCCTGTTGTAATCAGCTTTACGTTTTAAAACAGTAGCCACAAGTTTAACGAGACGAAAGTCCGAAGATAGCTGACACAGAAAACCCCTGGTTCTGCAGCTCTGTTGTCCTTCACTGATTACACTACAACGCTGCCTCCACATGCCAAATTCACTGAAGGGGGTCAGCGGAGGACTAGAAGAGAGTGGGTGCGAGTGCATATATGTGTGAGAGGAGCTGAATAATCACTCCTCTCAGATTGACTTGTCAAAAACAGACTAGGAAATCCCGCCTCTAAAATGCTGGATGAACAAATGTACACACACTCTGCAATTTAATGTGTTACAATTATTTTTATTAAGAGAACGGGGAGGCAGAGCAGAAACATTACAGAATGTATGAAACCATATAAAAGGAAAATATAAAGAGGCTGTTATTCAAGGACCACAGCAACAGATATGCCGGAGAGAAGTGCTGTGTTGATCACCTACTGTGTTCCGCCCACTTACTTGTGGTCGTTTAACATTGCAGATGATCAGACTTTCCCCCTGGGGAGAGCCAGCTTGGAGTCACCAGAAGAGGGGAAGGACCCGAATGTCAGGCACAACCAGTTTGCTGCGAACAGACCACCTCCTTCCATCACCGCCATCCAAGAGATTGTTAGTGAACTGCCTCACAACAGGAGTTGCTGCAGATTAGGATCTGGTCCTTTTTTCACTCCGAAGGGTTCTGAACCACCAAAAACTTCTCATGGCGTTTCCGGCCCTCTCAGACTGGCTACGTTGGGAACTTATGCGGGTAGTCAGACCCCCATGCAGGTCGTAGACGGAGATGATTCAAATCATACATATACACCAGTTGGGTAAAAAATGTATACAAGATTACATTTAAAGTTTTATCTACCACTTCACCCGCACTTTATCACTCAGAACTTCGTGAAACTTTTTCTTGGTTGGAACCATGCTCTTCTTGACAAATAATAAAAATAATCATATAATTTATATGACATCATAATGCTGAATCCTATTAGATAGTATACACAACTAATGAAGACCAATTGTCTTCTAATCCACCGTGGCCACCATAACATCATTTTTCAGCTGTTTATCTTTTTTTGAATATATTTCAAGTGGGCCTTGAGACAAAGATGGAAGACAGAATATTTTTTCCAGCCTAGGACAGACATGAAAGAGTTTGACACGTGTACTATAAGGCTTCCCATTTTTTTTCCCATTGCAGCTAATGTGCCAACACAACCTTTCTGACTTACTCACATGAATTAAATGATACAGTTGAAGTCTTGCAGAACGGGATTATGTTGTAATAATGGTATTTTTTACTCCTGAAGATATGAAGAATGCCCCAAATTTATCTTTATACATGTCCCTTGGAGGTGCAGACTTCCTGGATTGATAATGCTGCGTGATAAACCTTGATGCTTGCCAATCACAGAAGAGTGGGTGTGGTTATGGTAAACAAGATTTTAGCTCGCGAAAAACCAAGCGTTTTCAGTTGGTTGGGCTTAAGCAGATTTTTTAATCTAAATATTTTTTATTAAAAAACAGATACATACTGATACAGTGATACAGTACAATAGATGTCCAAGATCAAGATTTAAGAGATACTTAAATTTAAGTTGCCCTTGAATATTTATTATATCCCATGGGAAGAAATATAGTAAAGTCTTATTTAAAATGATTTTTAAAATGTGCAAAATATAATTATTCCACACTGATAAAAGGGTAAAAGGTTGTTTTTTTTTAACAAGATTACTAATTCTAAACTGAAACTTTTTTTTTTCTGATAATTAAAAAAAAATATGAAAACATTTTCATAAAACTACTTTATTTCTTTGCCTTCACATTTTCCTGTCCTGATAACAGAAGACTATTATTTCCCACAGTCTTTTCCCATCATTGATTCCCTTCACCATCAAAGTCTGGTGTTTTTCAGCATAAAAACAAGAAAGTTGAGATGATCAAGAGGCTATGGTTTTATCTAACTGCTTTATCAACCAATCTCGTGGCTTGACTCTTGTATTTGTTCTTTGGTTGGACTGTAGTGCCGCCCACCATTTTCTGACAGTGTCTGGGTGATTTTGTATGCAGACGATCATCCCTGCAACCCCATTTCCATTTCAATCACAAAAGCTTGGCTACTGCGGATGTGCACGCAAACACACTCTCTCACACACACGCTTTTTTATTGCTTTAGAGGACATTTCAGCGGCACACAATTTCTTAATGGAAAGTGATGACACCCTTCGCCACTGATCCAAGACCTTTATTTGCTGTTATCTAATGCCTAAATCAGCATGGAAAGCCACACACTTAAGAAGATCTGAAGCATACAGACACAACATCAAATGTCAATCTAGAAAAATACAGACCCACAAGAAAAAAAAGAAGTTTTCCAAAAAGGAATGCAAGGTCTCACACATAATAATAATAATAACTACATTAATTCACATAAATGCAAACATTCCATTAAAGTAAAATAAATATGTTTATTTTAATAATATATATGGACTAATAAGGGTAGGTAAAATAAATGAACTTTTTTTTGTATTTTTGTGTGTTATCTTAATCATTTTATTCTGTACTGCAACCACAAAAAAATCCTATGTTGTGTTCACAACACAGGCAGTACAATTTTCTGATTATGATTAGCGTCCACACAGTGTAAATGTTCATTGTTCACTATTTTAAAAAATCAATAAGCCAGGGTAGGTATATAGTTTGTTTTTGCAGTGTAAAGCAAATATATTAATGAAGGAATTCATAAATTATAATGAATTGATTATGAATTTCAATGTCATCTTGTATTATCAGTTCACAGTTAATGTGTGATTTATATATACTTTTTCTAGTTAACTTCATACATGGTTAAATGTACATATCCTGTAAAATCATATCTCCTGTTGCCAGCAGGAGGAAGGTCTACACTTTACGCTTTAGGATTTTTTGACCAAAAATATTTAATGGCAGTGTGTTCGATTATCCTTGAATTTTTTTTAATGTCTTCTCGGGATCTCTTAACTGGATGTTGCAAAACTATTTATCTGAACCAGTCCCTTGCCATCTGAGGGGGTAGCAGACAAATTCTTGTATTGGGATGAACCAACAGAGACACATGTTTTTATTTGATTGCAGGGACTACAGTGTCTATAAAAAATAATCAGGGAAATGATGTAAAAAATAAAAAATAATAATCAATTAACTGATGTGTTTATTTGAGTGTCTTTTGGATCTCTATTTAACTCATCGGTATGTGTCTGTTTGTGGAAAACTCTATTTTGATTTAAATATTTACATTAGAAAATATTTGTAAGCCCCCCCCATTTAATACACTTGTTCACTATGACCACGCCCAGGTTTGTCTGCAAGCGTCATCAATAGCATAGGTTTTCACCTGCAAGTAGCTTCTTGTAAAAAAAAAAGCAGGGCTTGAGGAGGAGGTGTGAAGTACATTATTACGTTATAATGGGATTCGCTTTCATAACCTGTAATCTGTTGAGATTTCAGACCTATAAAAGTAACCTTAACATTTTGAAATGAATTGGGGGCTTTACATGTCACTTATGTGATGGCAAGATGAAATAAAAGAAAGTTTTAGCACAAAGTGATATATCAAAACAGAAAAATGTAACGAATGTAACAAATGATTGCTGTAGTTGCCAGCTTTGTATATGTAATTATTTATGTATGTGTATGTGTCATGTAAAAAAAACATGTGGGTGCCAAAATACTCAATGCTATTGCTTAAAGGGTCTTTCCAGAACACAAAGCAGATATTGCAAATTGAATATGTCAGTCCCATAATTTTCAATGCTGCCTTGGCTCAGGTTTTATTCAGTTGTACCAAAACCTAAAATTAAATCAAATCAATTACAATTTTCACCATCCTGCATACTACTTTATACTTTTAAATGCTACGCTACAAGTAAACTTGTAAGTCCATGCAAAAAATTACAAGAAAGTTGACCGAAATAAGATCATTAAACATGGGACCTCAGTACATCTCTAGTGACTGGCTGAGTAAACATCATTAAGTACTATTTTCATTTTCAGATCTCTCTTTATGGCACTTTTTGCTGTATCATATTTGGCTGTTATGTTATGTTGTTATGTTTCATAAAGTTGTACTATATATCATCAAAGACATAATAAATTCACAGGAAACTATGACCATTACTGTTACTTAACACTGAGATGTTTAAATCAATAGTTGTTTGTGGTTGAATTTACGAAGGTCGTTTGGGGCTCAGAATGACAGGAAATGCAATATCACTGTATCCTTTCTCTCCCTAGCTCAGAGTGCGTGGGTAGTATGTCTGTGTACAGTGTGTATTGGCTTGGGGGTGTTTCAATAGACTGAGAGCAATGAAAACATCTCTATAGAGAAAGGCTGGCCAAAGCAGGCCAATGAAAAGGAGGCAAGATGAGACTGTCGGAGAAAAGATTATGGAAAAGAAAGTGAGGAGAAAAGATAGCAAGATAAAAGAGGATGTGGGTGGGCAGGGTAAGGTGATGGATCATAAAGGTGCATCATTGTGTGGAGGTCAACAGGAAAGATATGAGATAGCAGTTGGAGGAGGTATTCAAGGATCTGAGACGTGAAAATGATTTTCTTTCAAGTGTTTTGATGACATCTTAACGCTACTGTAACAACAGATATTTGACACAGATCAAGAAATGCGTGTCTTTTGCATTTTCTTATCACTGAATCCTATATTGCTGTGTGTGAATTAACTATCACCCAGACACTAGCAAAAGAGAAGCTAGTATAGCAAAAAAAAAACTTTGTATTAGAGGTAAAAGTTAATATAAATTTCTACAGCATTGAAGTGAGCTGTTAGGTGGTGTTGCTATGTTTCTGTAGGAAGTTGTGTGGAAGAGATTTCTCTTGTTTTATCCTTTGGCTTTTTGTTTGTTTGCTGTGTTAATATTAAGCATGTCAGAGTAGTTGAGTTCTGAATAAACTTCTGATGCACAAGCACACACATCTGAATCAGATAAGGTAAACAAAGGGACCAGTCGCATCCAAATGGCCAATGTTTAAAGCTGGAGTTGTAGCTAGTGATGTGCTGATGAAGCTTCATAAAATAGTGCTATGTTCTTTAAAGGTCAGTAGGTGTCGCCATCAGTCTCAAAATCATGATTCAACAGAACAGTTGTTCAAAACAAATTGAAATGGTGCAGAGACCGCCATCTAGTGGCTTATGAAAATAATTGCAATGTGTTATGACCCTTCATCAGACAATTACTAGCTGTAACATGCTAATGTTGGCATTTAACCAAGTCGGTCAGTCAGTTCAAAGTACTGATGTTGATTAATTCAGACTTGACATTCAACGTCCATGTCCATGGTAATGTATGCAGTCTTTCATGAATACCATGGTTACAAACTAAGCGTTGATTTGAGTGGAAAGGTGGGTAAGTCTGAAATAGATGATAATAAACAATAGATTTCACACTAACTATAAAGATATACAGGTCATACTTATTAACCAGGACATTTTGTAAGATGAAAACATGAGCAGGACACCTACACAGTGTGTTTCCATCCAAAGTTGTCGGGCCCACTTTGAGTTATAATTTTAGTTGCAGCACTGTAGCGAGGTGCTAAAGCCAAAGGCTTCTTCAAGTGCTTGTGAGAGGCAGATGAAAGAGGAAGGAGCAGGAAAGAAGCGATAAACTGGAGTAGGAGAAAGAGTTGTCTTGTGTAAATAGATCAAGTTTGACTTCACTGTTATTCGGATACATTTTCTATATAGGTGATTTATAGAATACTGAAATCATTATGTATTCATTGTATCTAGATCTATCTGGATCCAACAATTCTGAAATTAAATCTGTTCATGTCTCCATATTTTAGAATTCTTTGGAATTCTCATCATTTCTGCAGAGAAAAATGCAGCAGTGAAAGTGTTGACAAATGAAGACAAACCCTGGGTGCTTTGCATGACTATATATTATATTATTACTATTAATATTAGAGATAAAGATAACGTGGGTTTTATTAGGACTGAATGATTGGTGTCATAGGCTAAAACCATGTTCCACTCTTTGTCAATAATTAAATTATCTTCCACACATTCTGTCTCGTTCTCTATTTGTGCATGTAGTTGTGTGACGTCTATGTATGTTTTTACGTAAACAGTGACATCAACTGTTTACATTCTTCCCCTGCTCGTTTTACCTTCATTAAATGTCTTCAAGATTGAAAAACCCTGTAAGACAGTTGTACATGATAGTTTCTGAGGGCTCTTGAATGTGATGGTTCCCTTTGAAACAACATTTCTTTCTTAAATTTGACATTAACCTTGTGCAACCTGGGGATGAAAACTATCAACCATAATATTTATTTTATTAGTGGTTTAAGAAGCCTCATGGAACAGCTGATGATGTATGATGATACATCTTTATTTTCAAAAGCCACCATATAGCACTCATGCTTCATAATATTTGGCTCTGATCTAGTAAATAAATAGAACCAGTCATCATTTTTAGACGAAAGTGACACCATCATGATGTGTCATCAGCTGTTTCATAAGCCCTCGTCAACCTTTCACTAGATTAAATCTAGTTTGAACTTGTCAGAAGTGATGATGTGCTGATGAAGCTTTAATGAGTGGTGTCCCACATAAAGATACTCACTTTTCCATAGTCTCTGAACGTATTTAATGACCTTAAAATATGGAATCATTTACAAACCAAGAGAGCAACTCACCTGTATCCCTGGGTTTCAATCAGGACCCATAAGATAACTCCAATAGATGGGAACTACTTCTTTAAAGCCTTCTTAAGATAGTTGGCTTAGCAAACAAAGCAAATTGGCTTTTGGTCCCTGATTTGTATTCAAATATTAAATTTGATCAGCTATCAATTGAGAGGAAAGTTGCATCATTGAGTTTTAGTCGGACGGTACTTAGTTATTTTGATAATCGGTAAAGATTGTCAGATGAAGCTTCATGAAGCAGTGTCAGTATTATCTTGATCTTTAAAGTATGTACTTTTTTGAGTATTGTTTTGATTGTTTAAGCGCTTTGTGACCCTGGTCTCGAAAAGCGCTATATAAATAAATATTACTTACTTACTTACTTACTTAATATTTTCCACTAGTCCACTAGATGGCGGTCTCTGCACTATTTTCCTTTGTTTTGAACAATTTTTCTAATGAAACAACAAGTCATTTTTAAACTGATGGCGCCACCTATTGAACTGTAAAAAACATAAAACTTCTTCATGAAGCTTCATCAGCCCATCACTAGTAATCAGTATATGACAGAGAGTGTAGTTTTGATCTATGAATTCCATTTTGGTTAGACTGTGTTCTGTTGTGGTAAACGGCAAATTCAAATTCCCAAAAATTAATGATCATTCTGATATCTCTTTTTTTAAACAGGATACTCGCCTTTTTGCTGTTTGTTCTCAAGAACTTAATTTTAGTATGACATGCGACTTGGTGCATTTGTTGTAAACATTGTTGTGTAATGTAAAACAGTCATTGCTATGTGTTGACACAAGCAGTAATACAAAAAAAGAATACTGATAAGACTTAAGGGGGCCCTAACCTGGATTTGGACTTGTATGTTCTTCTGTTAAATTGTTGTTCCTCACTTTCATTAACATTTAACATTAACATGTAATTACTATTTTGATTATCACCAATACATTTATAGTAACCCTTGACTACCCAGCTTACCAGATGCTTCACAGAAAAATTGATACTTTGACTCAATATCACCTAAGTATCTACCAGTATATATAGAAAAGCGCAATACAGTTAAGTAATGTAGAATGGCTTTGTTTTCTTGGATCAAGATGCATATTTGTTGGAATATTAAACTATTCTAGGTTAGTGTTTTGGTTTTGTAGTTTCCTAGTGTTGGAGAACCTGTTTACTCCTGTTCAGAATTAAAAATCTTTTTAATACAAATGTTGTACAATACCCTTTGATTGACCAATACACTTTTTTTTTAGCCAACCTGAGTATTTTAAACTCAATAGCATTTTTCATCCGTCGTTTATGGAGCAAATTGAGGTATTTAATTCAACAACCATCGATTTTGATTTCAACTTTGTTTGACAATATGATTGGTTCAATGACAACAATCACTTCATACTAGGGTATGATGTGATTAGACTGTAACAATTAGAATTACACATTATAGAACATTTTTAATGGCTTATTAGGTCATGTATTATAATTGTTTATGATTGCTGTTCCCTTACTAACTGCATTTATAAAATGCATTATAAAACACCATTATAAATAATCTTAATGTGGTTAAACACAAATAAACATTGGTAATATTTTCAAGAGCATTATTATTGTTATAGTTATTATTATTATTATTATTATTATCATTATTCCAACAATTCAGAATGCATAATTAAAGGAAATTCAAAACAAAGTGATTTGTTATTAAACTTTACCTGATTTGTAATAATGTAAACTGCTAAAAATAGAACTTTTTTTTTTTCACTAGAAAAAAAAATAGTTTACAAAGTCTTGATCATTTTGTACAGAGTAAATTTGAATTTATATTCATGAAGAAACTAGTTAAATATTTTTACTGTTCCTTTAAGAGGTTCAGGTGAGCGAGTATGTGGTAAGTGTAATGAGAAAAATATATTTAGAGGCCGATGATGTTGAAGGAGAAACTCTTCTTATGCTGTTATTACACCTACAGTACAATTTTTGGTAAATAAAAGGGCAAGAGAGGGCTGCTTGTTTTTCATGAACTCTATACAAAACTTTTTTTTTTAAGGAATTAATATCATTTTTTATTTTTTTTTATTTTAGGTTTCCAATTCGTGGTCTAGGGCATATATATTCCATGGTTACTGACTCTCCGTTAAGTTGAACCTGCTTTGTAAAATTGCTTCCGGGTAAACTACCTCAGGCTTTTCACTAAACCTGCTGTTGAAAAGGGCCCATTGAATCATGGAAATAATTTTTTAACGGATTAATTAATTGTATGCTGTTTTTTTTTTTCTCTCTCATGTTAACTTTGCTTGTCGGCTTACACACTTGTTGTTACCTAAATATTTTTACAGGTGCTAGTGTTGGATTGGCAGGTAGGCAATATACAATATTTAAAATGATTTTATCTGAGTTCCTTCCTGTTTATTATGTTACATACCAACTAAACAAAACCTGTTGTTGCCCTAATTTAATTTATAGGCTTGTTTTTATAAAGCACATTGCTGCTCACAATCCCAATGTATCAAAAACTATAAATGTGCTCTTATAAAAAAAAGTTTGTTCAGTGGATTAATTGAACATATCCATAACAATCTCAACTAGATTTGCTTTACTTAAGTGGAACTTAATGTCTCTATTCTGAGAACTCTTTGCATATCATAACACCCCTTGAAGGATACCATTTTGGCTTTCGGCCACCATGCACTTTATGTCATGGCCAATGAATTATGAACACATTTCAAAGCAGAACAGAAAATTGTTTTGTTTTTTTAGTCAGTAATACTCAGTAGTACCAAGTACTTTTTCTGTTATAGTTTGTTTTTGTTATTAAAACATAGCTATTTTGCATTGTAGTGTTGTGGATGAAGTCAGATGCTAAAATGTATTGTTGACTACAACTAAAATATTGGGAAAATACCTTTAAAGTTATAGGAAAACCTTTAGGTAATTAAGTAACTAGAAAAAAAAGAAAATTATATATTATAACAAGTTTAATTATACCATGTTTTCAATAAGGAAAAAAAAATGCAACTCGATTTTAAATCAATTCTTTTTTAAACAATGTATTTTATGAATTGTATAAACTATGATATATGTAAAGTGCATTAGGTAAAGCTAATAAAATTGTCTCCTAACAGTACAGTACAGCAGCGGATCCAGACTGTCCAGCAAGGGGGTAAAATTTAGAGCAGCAGCATAAAACAGCGGCCACTCTTTTCCCTCAGAGGTTAGTGGAACATGACAGCAGCTTGACTAGCAGCTAAAGTTCCCTCAGGTCATATCACCTACCACCCTCCGGCCAGACATCGTCCTCTGGTCTACCACAATGAAAGGGATTATGATAGAGTTGACAGTCCCATGAGAAAGGGGAATGGATGCTGCCCTCAAGAGGAAGAAGGGGAAAGACAGAAGACCTCGCAGCTGCATGACTTCAAGCAGGGTGGAAGGCATCCTTCCTGAGGCTTGACTAGAAGCTCAACCCAAGGAAGTATTGCAACCCCTGGGAATCTATGGTCCAAAGCTGAAAAAACTCCTCAAGGACCTGGCAGAGCAAGGTAACTCCTGGCATGAGTCCCTTGGGGCTCATTCAAAATCCAAAAGTGTGAGGAGGTATCCTCAAGTGAGCTGCAGGGAGGTTGCAGGAAGACATCCCTGACAGTGAGTTTCCAGGTTTCCTGGGGCGAAACATCGGTTAAAGTTGGGTGAGCCCCACTGGAAGCATTGGAAGTGTGACAGGTTTTAATGACCTGCAGGTTACACTAGTCATTGTTTCCATACTCTTGTCTTTGATAGATGTGCAATGCCTCAGTGAAATGTGTTAAATTGATCCAACTACTAACATGTGTGTCTTAAATACAAAACAAGTATCACTTATATGGAAATGTTTAATTTGTTGCTGATTGTTGACCTGCTAATGAATATAGACGATTGTGACACTCATATTCCTTTTATACTTTCCTTTATCACATACGCTGATCCTGCTGATGTGATTTGAACTGACATCTGAACAGAAAAAATAATGATGTTTCGAAAGCAATTTACATTTCACTGTATGCATATTAAATTCTGTGCAGTCAGAACATAACAAGTTGCAATTGACTAGAATAATGTACATCATACATGCCTAGTCCAAAACCATTTTGTTTCAGCTTCGACTTTATTCACGTATTATTGAATGGTATGACTTAAGTAGGATCGAACAAATAAAACAACACAAGTAAAATACAATGTTCTCACTCATTTAAGTCCATCATGTTTATTTATTTCACTTAAAGACCTGCTGCTTAAAAAAGCAATTAATATATATATATATATATAAATATATATATATATATATATTTTTTTTTTCTAAATCTAAGATTTGTTTAGTGAAAGTAAGGTAACATCTTAAATCTCAATCAGGCGTCACTAACAAACTCAGGATGACTCATGCTGATGTCAAAAAACCTCAGTGCTCTTTAAGGAGTTATTTTACATCTTTAAGTGCTGCTTCCATTCACTGCTTTTTTTCTTAAATGAAAAGCTTTTGAGTTTTCTCGTAAAATATGCATTAGAAAGAAGTGAACCATTTTCATAGGTCTTCCTCAAAAGCCTCTAAATGACTTTCAATAGGACTTCTTCCAAAATAGCAACTTTATATGTTTATATATTCATGATAACTGTCAGACATGCAATGAGAGCTTTATTGCTTGCATGCTTCTTACTTCTTCTTACTCAATTGGTTTGATTGAAATACTGGTTTATAATGCATCTTATTGTGTTTCAGCCCTGCAGTGAGCCGGCTGAATGGTTAAGCTCATGCAAGTAACACACAAACACCTCACCTCAGCTCATCACACAGTAATCCAAGTTACATTTCTATATCTGTTGTCCAAGTATAGTCAGGGGTTCCAGTGTGAGCTGTGGTGTCATTTCTGGATTTCATGTCCAAATGGCATACTTCAGTATACTGCAGGATAAGTGACCAAAAAAGAAAATACAATAAAATAAAGGGCAACAAAAGCTGTCCTAATAAACACAAAACCAAACTCAATGGCTTGTCTGTCTTTTATTTTGTGACATAGAGGTAATGTTGTAATTATATTTATTTGATTAATTAACATCATCAAAACATAATCATGTTAGAAGTTTACATTTTATCATCACATTGTAATTGCTGGTTGAGCTTTTCACAGGATTTCTTTCTCCATTGTTTTTAACACATTTGTTTTATGTGATTTTTTTTTCCTTGGGGGACTTGATTCCCGGTTGCACATAGTCCCTATGTTTTATGCTGAGTGCCTTTGTATGTTTTATGCTTAAGAACCTGTTCTACACTATATTGTTCTTTATATGGTAACCTTTAGAGATCAAAGTTTGTCAAATGTCTTTTAAAAAAGAAAAGTCAAAATTATCTAACTACTACAAAAATGTAACAAGAACCATGTTTATGACTATAATAATAATTCCTAATATGTGCAATATACTGTATGTAAATGTACTTTGCAAAACAACATGAGTTTACTAATTGAGTCATTTGGGTTGATGCAATTAGAAAATTCAATTAGTTGTATCCAGCGATCTTCAAAATGGTATATCAGCTGTTTGAATAGAAAATTGTAGATGGTCAATAATCCAAATTGTTGACCATCCATTTCCCCCCAGTTATACAGCTGTTGTTTTTGAACTCTCATACTTGCCTTGTTAGTTGACAGAAGTGTATGTCATTGTTGTTTACATCCCCTTAGGCACTAACACTAACCACACGACCTCACGTCTTTATGCGTTCAGGATTTGGACATGTTTCAAGTCAAGTGTGTGCAGATTTTTCACACACTTTGCCTTAAGAAGCGATTGAGACCCTGGTCTAAATGATAGAGCCAAAATCTTTTTTAAAGGTTTACTTTTCTTCATTTAATAGCAGTAAGAATCTGAGTCATAAGAAAGGCAGATTTGGGAATCACATGTAAGACGACAAATCCATAGAAAATTAAATTAGCCCATACTTGAACAGATTCATGTTTTTCCTGCTGTAGTTTAACGGATACTCCGTATTAAATTATAAAAACGCGCTCCAGTAGAATGACAGAGTAAAATAATCGTTCCAATATTATTGCAGTGAAAGGAAAAACTCAAGACGACCCCATTGGTTCTGAAAAATAGCTTCCATTACCTATTGATATTTTCCTTTTGGCGACATTAACCCAATCCAAATCTCAATACCAGACAGGATAAAATACGTATTTAATCACATTGAGACTCCTACCTTATGACTATTTCCTGTTGTTTCCTGTTTCCCGGTCCAAACAAACATAATTAGAAGTTGTTTGAGCAGAGCTTTCCTTATATTAAAGCAGCAGCTTGCATGTCCTTGTGGGTCCAATTCATTAGCTCATTGGAAAGCCCAATCAATCACGATGTATAAGGGAGTAGTGAGGATCATAATTCAGTTCAGGTGGAGCCAACAGAAGTGACAGGGAAATGAGTCAAAGGATGGATGAACACAAAAGCAAACAAGACAGTGACAAGCCAGGAGAAAAGATGAAGGATGATTGCAGATTTAACACAGGGCAGTTTAAGGTGGAATCCCATGAGCAGCGTGGTGTTGCAGTAATTATATATTACCTGTCAATTAAAGGGTTGCAGCCTTTTTCTTTTTCAACCATCAGCAAGGAGAGTCTTCAAGCGAGTAAGTGTGGCCATATGGAAACAAGGCAAACATGGTTGAATGCGAACAGTCATATCCATGCTTGCAAATATTACATTTGAGAGTTCAATTCCATGATGAAAACAGATGGTTGATTAGTGAGACGGTGCAAAAAAAGGTAAATCGCTTGTTAAATCTCAAGTGGCTGTCAGTACATGAACAACGTAGCACACACGGTTGCATACACAAACACACAGACCTGCATATCAGCAGGCAAGTAACCTCTGGGGCTGTCTCCTTTGTCTGCGATTGTTCCATCATAGCCATTGATTTCTACCAGATCAATGTAATAAAATAGAAACAGGTGTATGGTTTGCCCCCTTGAGGAGACAACAGCACATAATCACAGCCCAAGCTGAGATACAAACACCAAGCTGCAAACAACTTTGTTTATCAATGTTTTTTAAGCCACATCTGTCAATTTAAACAGAGTTCTTAATGACTTTTGAAGAGAAATTTATTTTGATTCATTGTTGAAAAGATGGGAACAGGTGTGTTGTAAAGTGTTTGTAAATATGTTACTTGTGTATAATAAACACAATGTTCTGTCTCTGTAAGCTAACATTGTGAGTGCAACTCTTGCATGTTTTCCAAATTTCTATCATGAATATAGTGTTGCAATCATAAAAAAATGTTCTATGCTCTTTATGTTGGCAAGTTGTCTCTTCTATTTTAAGGTTAGATAATGGAGAAATCTTTATAGTTACTCGTCATTGCGTTTAATGGTCAAATACAAATACCGTCCAGCTTTTGAAAATGTAATTGTAATACATAAAGTATCATTCCAAACAGTATTATATCACATGTTTACATGCAAATTGTGTCGCACTAAAGAATTAAAGGGTCTTGGACACAATATTTGAAAAGGAAAAAATAAATATATTTCATATGATATGTTGATTTTGAACGGTAAACAAGTTGCAGTTGATGAGTAAGTGACCATTTCACAGCTATTTTGGTTTTAGGCATAATGACATTATAATGTATGTGGACCACTGCTTATAGCTCAAGAATAATACAAGAAGAATAATTTCTACCTTACAGAAAACCAATATAGGTTTGCTCAGATGTTGAGTTCAATATCAAGGACATGCTTGCGGTTATGTACATTGTCCGATTACTTAAAACAACATTTTTTTATGTGTGGTGTGCGTGTCTGTGTTTGTATATTTGCTAAAGATGATATCACCAACTCTATTTGCATTCTTTGTTTAAATGTGTACAAAGTGTTTCTATGTGCCTGTCAACAATTGGTGTATGTCAATACCTCAAGTGCAAAATATTTGGTGTCATTAACATAAGTTAAGATACACAGTGAGCAGTGGAGAGATCTCTTTCAACTTCAATTGGATGTAAAACCTCTAAGTACAGCAATAGCTCATTTTACTTTGGTGAACAATTATCAACAAATAAGAAACTAAGTATTTTTGTCATTGTTGACTTCAAATACCCAGTACTAGCAGTCAGAAACAGGCCAAAAGTTTGAACACAACCTTTCATTCGATGTGTGTTCTTTATTTTCATGACAATTTAAACTTTAAATTATCTCCAGACTCATCCAAACTATGAATTAATACATGTGGAATTATGTATTCAGACACATTTGAAGTAACTGAAAACATGTTTCATAGTCTATTTCTTCAAAGTGGTAACATTTTACTTAGTGCTGCTTTGCAGACATTTAGCTTTCTCTTGATGAATTCAAGATGTACCTGTTTTCACTTCACATGTGTCTTGTCTGGGTTACTTTGTTAAATGTCTTGACTTTTTAATAGAGTTTGGGCCATCGCTTTTTTTGTGCAGAAGTAGGGTTGAAACACAGCCAACAGCCATATAGGGGAACTGTTAGAATTGGTATCATGACAAGAACCAATCATATAAAACAAGAAATACTGTAAACAAAGGAAACCAGACTGAGAATCGCATAAACATTAAATGACCCCGTTAGGTTTTTCCAAACTTTTGGCCCGTCTATGTTGTTTATGAAATTTTAATTTGTCACATTTCAGGGATTGTCATTACCCCAGAACTTTTGCATTTTCTAAATCACATTTATATGACTTTGTCAAATATTATGAAAATAAATAAATGTAAAGTTGTAGAATGGTGCACTAAGGAGTGAAATTTGATACTGAGGCCCATTATTGACAGCAATAAACAGTATCAAACAAATGATATATAGGGTAGTTGCCATACATAGCATAAAAACTGTTCAGAAGTTTACCAACAGCGGGAAAGAGGCTATTCCATTGTTGGGGTCCTTTATTTTTTTTTTTAATGTTAAACTCAGACTATCCAATGTCTGACTGTGCTGACATTATGAAATGTAATTGTTTATATTATCTATATTCTTTACCTGTCAGACAAATGATTAAGCAGATTTGTGTCTTACCAACGCCTACTCTTTTGTTACTGGTCAGGGGTTGAGGGTCAGGTCCATAGTTTGAACACTGAGTCAGCAACTTGTAATTTCTTAATCAATCCAGAGCTACATTCAGCTAACATAATTTGTTGTATAAATTGGGATTGCTTTTTGTTCTAAGCTTCCTTCGGCTTTAACAAATGATCACTATTACACACTTGTCATATAGTTTGACCAAGTAATTGGAATAAAAACACCAAAGAATAATAGTTCAGACTGAGAATGGCCTTTAAGAGGCTCTATTTAACGAGGGTCAAATCTACATGCAGAATATATATTTACAGTATATAACTCTTATCTGAGCAGGAGCATGTTAAATCAGTTACATGACTTTAGGGCACAATGGTACCACAAACAACCAGTCATTATCTGTTTTGTTTTTTTTAAATAAGATGCCTCTTGAGGCAGTACACATGGCTACATGGTGAGACAATGACAGCCAAATGTGGATTTCTTAACACTTAATGAGGCAGCTGGTGGGATGGCATGGTATTGTTTCTATCTCATTGGGGTTGCTTGGCGTAATTTGCAGTAACCCGGGGAGATGCTGTTTCCTTTCATCCTTCCTCAGATGGCTGCCTGACCACACTCAGTGCCAAAAACCCATTGCCATTGCTTAACACATGGATTCTGTTTAAATTAATTGCACGATCCCTAATGCAAATGTACGCTCCAGAATTAATCAGTTTCAGAGAGAAAGGTAATACTTAATTTAACACCATCACTGTTTAGACGCCAAGTCCAGTAAAACAAAATAAAATCTGTTAATGCAAAATTATTATTATTAATCAGACAACGGTGAATTGATACTAATACATAAGTCACTTCAATGATAAACTGAACTTATTTAAGAATTGTGATGTAATCAATAATAAATTACCAAATTCTAAGACCTTTTTAATTTCATATAGTATTATTTTATTGTGAGTAGTATTTTTACCAGAATTTTTCTCTATTTTTTGTGGTCCATTGTGTCCCTTTATAGAAGACCTTCCTTATTGGCTTAACATATCATTTTGTGCTTGTACATTTCATAACTCTGCATGTGAAAAACAAAGAACAAACAAACTGTTATATAAATATTTATTTGTCATACACCAAGGTCCTAATGATATTTGTCAACACCCACAAGACTCCAGGTGCAAAACTTTACATTCTAATTAAAGCAAATGTTTGTATTATGTTTTTTAATGAGTAAACCAGTATAGAGTTTTGTTGTTTTTTTGTTTAAATGTAATGTTTTGTCTGGAATATCTTTAGAACAGTGTTTTCAACTTCAACAGTGCACTAAAGAGCCAAAACACATTTTTACCTATGTTAATTTACTTTAGACAAACAATACAATTTGTTGAGCTTCAAAATGAGCAAACTTGATTAAAGACTTGTCAGACCAGATCCTATTCTGTCGATAAACAATAAGTAAAAGAAACAGTCACTGTCCTCCAAAAACTGCATTGTGAGTGAATGTGCTTTGAACTTGAATATGTGAGAATAGATGTTTTTTTCTTTATACTAAACTTATTAATTAATGTAATTTTTTTTGACTTGAGGTAGCAAATGATTAGGCTCATTAAGATCAGCTAAATCATGTCAATCGTTGATCAATTTTAAACGAAAAATATAAAATACAATTATGTAACATGTTGGAAATCAGGGGAAAATAATTGTATAGCAATATTTGGAAAAAGGTCAAACAGCTGCAAACCCTCTCCAATGTCTTTTAACCGCTTGTTTCTTTTTTCATGACACAAAAGTACTATGTTCCAAATTAGTGTGGATTAAACAAGTTCACTTGCTGCACAATCATTTCCCCCTGAAAACATCACTTAGACGTCCAGGAATAAAACCCTGCAAAAAGAGGGTGGGGTAGAGAAAGCTTAAAATAAATAGACCCTCTTCATTTATTTTTTTCCTGTTCATAACTAAATGTTATTTTTGTTCTTGATCAAATGACATGAATTTAAGGTTTAAATAAGTGAAAAGATAGTCACCAAGCAGATTCATACTTTAGCACCACATTGCTTTTTAGTCCATAAATGCCGAGGTTATTCATTATTAATTATGACAATTCTAAGCCCAAGTGAGTCATGCTTTTTGCTTCTTTGGTTTCGCTGAAGTCCCATTGGTTAGATTTAGCAGAGAGGAGAGGATACAAATCTGAATTTTTAACCCTAAAACACAGCAGGTATTAATATTTGAAAGGTGTGAAAAACAGTCAACTTTCCCAATTGCACGAATATGGAAAATCTAAATAAAGAAACTAAACACAGTAGTTACAGATAATACGTTATCAGCAAATTACAGACAATAATTCACCAGCTTTGAACTAAATAATAGCCACAAAACTAAAAATAATATATAATATAATATTTTAATAGAGTGTGTTTTCATTGCTAATATATAATTATATAAATATTATATAAAGATCATATTTTTTCTTTTCTACTTCCTATATCCTAGTAAACATTTCGTAGTATGCTGTAAAATATGGTACTGTTGTGTTTAATAAATCCTGTTTCAGTCAAAATGTCTTCCATTTATTTCATTAAACTGCTATTAAGGGAAGTGCAGTATGCTATTCTGCACCAGCAAAAACTGCAATGGATAGTGATGCCAAAACACAACACATGATAGCAAACAAATACATTGTTATATGCCCTTTATGAGCCTATATGATGGATCGACCAGCCTTGGCCGTATTCCCTCATTGTAAGTATATCTCCACACAGTATCTCTTCAAGTAATAACATTTAATAAAATAAATGGGTATTTCAATGCCCATTTAATTTCAGTGTTTTAAATATAAATTTGCATTGAATAAAAAAATAAATTAAATTAAAAACATATACATGGCAGAAATAGAGAACAGATGCACATATTGAGATGTTGGGAGATAAGTTGAAGCACGTCTAATTTTTGACAAATTTAACAAACAATATTTGTCAATTGTGGAAAAAAACATAATCACCATAACCCAGTCATTACTATATAGATTTTGGTATTGTCAACCATTTTGTGAGAAAAGAAAATGAATTCAATGCATTCAAAACTTTATCTGGGAACTGTTAGAGTGGCACGTTGCTATAAATCTATACCCATGCTAAAATTAAATTAATTAAAGTGCATGTTATTCTTGTTTTTCTATGTTTTTTTCAACATTGTATTAGTACTCTGTGTAAAGACCGCGCGATAGATGCCATGTCTAATCTTTATTCATTGACTATCATTCCTGTGAACTAAAGAGGATTCACAAAAAATAGCCCGAATATTATATTGTATTGAAGGCAAAAAAAACAATATACTGCATTTAACAGGTAATGAAAAATAGAAAAGTAAACTTTATTTTGTGGTCCGTAAATACAAATGTTGGGAGTCTGTGTATATTATCAGTTTGCATTATATAAACCATGTTTCCATAATTTAATGAATTAAGTTCTAAATTTTAAGTCAAATGAATGATCAATAAAGATGCAGTATCGATTAAAAGACTCTGAAGTTGATATAAGACTCGCCCAAAAACAGGAGTGTTTTTTCATTTTGTTAAGTAAATATTACTTAAGAAAATCAAGCATTAAATGTTTGTTCTTGATATGAATATTCACTACATTATTTAAGAAAAGTTTCCACTCAAATGACCTGAGTTCAATCATGAGGGAGAAGGGATAAAAAAAAGAAACAATGGTGAAATGTTTTTTTAAGGGGGGACTTTTAATGTCAATGTGCTTATAAAAGAGTGAATGAACCAGCATTCAAGAAATAAGGACTGATAGAAAACTGAATTTATTATATTTCCAAGATACATTCTATTCATCTGAGAAACAATGATCAATTAAACTTAACAATACTTTTTTTTAAAGGAGAAAAAGAAGGTGAATTCATAATTTGTTAAACGTGTGAACAATATTACCTGAAACTAATAATAAATAAAACAAAAGAAAACATTTGAAGCGTAATAACTGAGCATTTTTACTAATATTGCACATGTTATTCCATGATTTTATTCCGCCCAGAAATAGAACAAAATATTGTTTCTGTTGTCCATCAACCTGTTCCAGCGATACAAAACCATATCATGTCTAATGCACATTTATTTTGGTTGCATATTGTCAATAAGAAACCTTGTACAAGATACTGCGAGTGTAATAAGGATGAGGATGATGCTTGAAAAGTCACACTGGGCCTCAGGTTGTCGTGCGACACAACAGAATAGAAAACATCACAGATCACGTGCCACAACCCTCCAAGAATTCTTGGTCAAACTGGGAAAAAGTAAATACAAAGTCAGGTCAAGAGTCAGTTGTGGTGACCTGATTTAACTCTGATGCATCACACTTGTGTATCTCTCTCTTTGTATATTATTCATTATTATTATAACACTCTTTAAATAATCCTGCATAGAAAAATAAATTAACTATGTTGTTAAATCTTTCACTACAAAGAGAGAGCTGACAAGGGTGTGTGTGACGATTGAAAGGCCTGAATTATATTAGGAGGTCTCTTTGACATTTCTGGGTTTCAGTCCTTTGATGATTAAGCGGCTTCTTAAGGTGTGTGCGTGTGTCGATGTTTTGTCTCTCCTTGTAATTTACAAACCAGTCCCACTGATACAAATAATGTAAGACTTACAAAATAAATTCCAGTTTACGCTTACATGGCAAGCAGGTTTGTGTTCTTTTGTCTGTTGTTTTTTTTTCTGTTGATAATAAAAACAACATCTTCTGACAGTGTATGTGCTGTTACAATCTCACCCAAAACATAGATTTTGAACTTTGAAGAGAAAACACAACTCCATTTAGAAGACACTATATTTAACATGGCTCTTTACACAAAGAAAAAAATAGTATTACAATTATTCTCAGAAAGAGTTCCAATGTGCCTGGACTTCCGAGGAAAATGATCCATTTAGCCTACCAGTAAAGATCAGGTGTCCTGCTACTGGTGTTCCAACGTGCCGTTTTGAGTCTAACGGTGCCTCTACTGTAAACTTACAAGTGGATAGAAATGTGAAGGAACGCCCACTCATTTACCCCTCTATCTTATACAGAGATGTAGTTTTTTTGAATAATTGTTACAAATAAAAAAACAAAACAATCTTTTACGTACCTTTTAACAGTAATAAAAAGGAAAGAAAATGCTGAATACGAGGTATATTATCAAGCACTGTTTGCAAGAACAACAGATTATGTAGCAGAATAAAAAAGCAGGTTAAAAGGATGAAGCAGATCATAGCAGCAGAAACACTAGAACTGCCTGGTTATTTTTCTATTGTTGTATTTGGTGGGGTTTCCTTTTGAAGATCACCCAAAACTCTCTGACTAATTCTGGTGGACGTGCTGTAGTTTGGAGCCATTTTACCTCTGAGCATTGGTCGTTTAGGATTCCGGAAGGCACTTTTTTGTGTAAAGCAAAAGCAAAAGGGTCTATCTGTGTGTGCGTGCATTTGCGTGTGGGTGTGGGTGTTGTTTGATAGGGAGAAGAAAGCAGAGAGATTCATCTGGCTGTCTATCTATCTGTGTGCATGTGTGTTGGACCTAAAAATGTATAATTAACAGACCCAATTAAACACTACAATTTACTCAGTGCTGTCTGCTCCTCCAGCACCTGCAGGTAATCAGGTGTTCCCTGGAGCTTAGCTTTCAGCTCGTAATACTCACTTTTCCTTTGCTCCACCACAATCTTACTGTGGTTCCCGCCTATCAGAGATGACTTTTTCATCTTTCTGTCCAGTGGCTTCTCTGGGTAACGGATTTCATACCCACCCATCCCTATACTGTTAAAATCCCTCTTTCCGTCCAGAAAGTTCTGGATGAACATGTTTGATTCTCGATTAGGGAGGAACTCCTCCAACTCGTCAATGGTACTCAGGCGCTTGTTACGTTCCAAAGTTGAAAGTGTCTCTTTGTCCTTCTCTGTAGTGTTCCTGAGGATTATTTTTTGCCTCTGTGAGTCAGCAAACTTGAATCCAGCATCCATGTCAGACGAGCGTCCAATCCCACAGGTGTGACTCTTGCCAATGTGTTCAATTGTCTGAGGAATAAAAGCCTCTCCTCCCAGGTCATCCCCTGGGATGGATCCTTTCTTACCAGATTTGTGGCTATGCCTGCGAAGATGCAATGACATGGAGCTACACTCTTGGTTCCCAAGTCCCTCCTGCCTGCCGGCAGGTTTTTTATTCCTTCTCAGGACAAAGACTAGGAGGCAAAAGGCCACAAACACAGTAAGGATTAGCACAACAAGAATACTAAGGATCATAATTGAGAGTGGCACAGGACCTCCTGGGGGAGCTTTACCAACACCAGCAGGTGACGCTGAGGTCAGAATAGGTGTGGGGTTTGTAAAAATGAATGGGGGTCTTGCAATGAGCTTAGGGCATAAGATCTCGTTTTTCAAAACTCGTAACTCAATGTTCAAGAACTGCACTGGGGATGCACATTTAACCTCTTTGGCAGCAACACCATCTCCTAGCTTTTCCAGCCACAGTTTAAAGGCAACTAAATCACAGGAACACTCCCAAGGGTTCCCCTCTAGATCTATCTGGGTCAGTGACCGCAGTTGATCAAGGACACCGCTCACTGGTAAGGTCATAAAATGATTGTTTTTTAGGTTAAGTCTGGCTAAAGAGACACCAGCAAAAACATAGGCAGGCAGACTGCGCAAGACATTGTTGTTAAGATACAAGAGCTGAAGGTTTGGCATGGAGTCAAATGTGCCAGCCAATATTTCTTTAATGGAATTATATTCCAAATATAGATACTGTAGATTTGTAAGGCCCAGGAACATCTCTGGGTGCAGCTGTTCTAGTTGGTTACCATTCAGATACAGCCTCCTCAGATTAGTTAGGTTAGAGAATACACCTCTTTGAACCGTCACAAGCTGGTTGCTGCCAAGGTGAAGCAAATCTAAACCCTCAAAGCCTTGAAAGTCAGAGGGGCTTAAGTCTCGTATGTAATTACCACTTAGGTGGAGCTTTTTTATATTTGGGGGTTTGGGAATGAGATCAGCAAGATTCCTAATATTTCTCTCCTGACAGCTGACACTTATTCCAAAGTCAGACGGGTGGGCTTTACAGCTGCACGGTTGTGGGCACAATAATGGAGGGGTTCTTGTCTGAGAGGAAACAATCTGACTATTTCTTCCAAAAGGTGGTAAACCTACAATCCCGTTACCATAAATTCTAGATGAGTCGGTAGTTTTTGGAGCTTTTGTAGCCATAGGTGCAACAGTGGTTGGAGGAATATAAGAGGGGGACTGCCCGTTTTCAGGATGAACAGGTGGCATTCTTACGTCAAAGTCACTTCCAGTGCCCATGGGACACAGTTCTTGTTTATTAGTCTCTTTCAAAAGTCTCCCGTACAAATCACTAGGTGTTTCACAGATTGCTTCTCCAATAAAAATATTATAGGGCATGTTTTCAAGCCAAGCCTTGAGAGGTGCTAGGTCACAGGTACAATTCCAAGGGTTGTCGTCCAGCTGTAGCTCAACAATACGTCCAATGTGCTCCAGAACTCCTATATAAGGAAGCTTCTGGATCCTATTTCCTCTTATATCCAAGTGTGTGAGTGAAGCAAAACGGAATATGTTGTCAGGAAGTGCCTGAATCAGATTATCATTCAGGATCAGCACTTTTAATTTGTGCAGTTTATTAAACGCTCCCTTTTCAATGTACTTGATCAAATTGTAGTCAGCCTGAAGGTATTCCAAATTTTCTATTCCAAAGACGGTGTCCGCTCGCAGGACCTTAAGCTCATTATTGTTCAGGTGCAGTTGCTTCAATGCGCTCATTCCCATGAACGCGCCACCTTCGATGTTCTGCAGCTTATTGTTCCCCAGCTGCAGTGACACAGCGTGGGTGAAGTTGAGGAAAGAGTTTGGGTATAGGATTATTAAGAAGTTGTTCTGGAAGTTCAGGTGGTATAATGACGAGGCTGGAGGGATGAGCTGCGTGGGTCGATAGACTGTGATCTTTTCACAGTTGACGTATAGCACATTTTCCACAGACATGCAGGTGCAGGCGCTGCAGGTTTCGGCCATCAAGCCTGGGGCGGAAGGCAGCGCCATCGGGAGTCCGTCTGACATGGAGGGGGAGGAGAGGGAGGAGGAGTGGGAGCCAAAGATGGAAGAAGAAAAAGCTGCCAGCAGGAATACAAGCAGCATCTCGATGGTTAGAAATCCTCCTCCAGAAAACCATTTAGTAGCCTTTGGAGAAAGAAAAGAGACAGGTGCACATTCGCACACATACACATGGATAGACACACAAATGGACAGACAGACCGTCACACACACATACACAGAGAGAGAAAACAGACCATCAATTTTTTATTTTAAATCTGTATCATGGAGTAGTTAATATCAGAAATTTTACAAATGTACATGGATGGTATAGATATTTAAAGTGCGCTTGGATTTTATTTATTTTTTTATTTCCAAGAAACATTAGTAGCCCTTAAATCTTAAAGGAAAAAATATATTTAACCTTGCTGCAGAGCATACATGAGATTAAGACTGGGAGGGAAAGCAGCAACAGTAGTACTTTTTTTTTCCATTTTTCTCAGCCCATTAAAAAACACCTAAATCAGTGAAAACAAAAGCAGTCATGTTTTAAGGGGCTTACAATGTGAGCACAAGGCGTACATTCACGAAGCAGTGTTGTTTAATATTGCTGACATTGAATACAATTTTGTTGTGAATGTATGGAATTTAGAGATGATGAGTGATCAAACATAGACTTACCATAAGCTAAGGCGGCAAGCTGCTCTCAGAGACGCAGGGCACCAATGATGAGACATGGACGTATGTACAGCCATCCCAGTTAAAGAACGACGGTGACAGTTTTGCGGGGTGCAACAAGGTTCTATATCCCAAATAGTTACTGTGGCACAGGATCACGTCACACTGAGGCAAGGGAGGGGGGCGCTGGGGGGCCGGTTGTGTCGTTGAGGGAGGCCTGTGGAATTCACCCGATGTGTCTTTTGCTCACCAGGTTTTCCTTTGTGGCAAATTCACCCATTGGGTTGTCCGATCGCCACGGTCACTGTGCTCCATCCATAGGAGCTCATACGTTTAGTTGAGGAAAAAAAAAATTGCTTCTTAGATGTCTCCAAGGCGCATCCGAAGATCGATGGTGATAGGAGATATCATGTTCAAAAAGAAAATCAAAAAGATCCTCATCCTTTCATTTTAGCAAGCTCGTCAGTTTGGAGCGTGAGTGCTGAAGTTGCGCATCTACAGTAAAAAAAAGCCATTGCGCTTCAGTGTATATTATCACTTGTCTCTTTTTGCTCTGTTAATCCTTTAAGTGTGCAATAAATAAATACGCGTGTTATCATCCAGCATTAAAAGGGTGCTCCGCTGTTCACCGATGATAAAAATAAGCCAAAAGGCAGTGCGTAAAAATATGAGCGAGAGTTATTCAGTCCCGCTCCTGAGGAAGCGGAGGAGCAAAAAAAAAACTCACGTCTGTCATTCCAGATCAAAATATGATGAGGCAAAATTGATCCCAAAACTGTTGTCACTCAAAGAGAAATTGAATTCATCTAGAGATAAACCAAATGAAAGCGTTTGGTTTGTCTCTCCTACAATACATAAAAGTATCCCTGGTGAAGCGCGTGTGTCTGCTCGCTCCTGCTGCAGCCGCATTCACTGGGCTACCCACACGAACATAGAGGAGGATGCAAGGAGAGGGAGGAGGGGTGAGCGAGAGGTTGGGTGAGAGAGAGTGAGGGAGAGGGAGAGGTGGAAGGGAGGTCTCACATATAGAAAAAGCCTCGGACCTTGCAACAGATTCGTTCGCTTGCACACTTTACGGACCGGCTTAGTTTGTTTTAACATGTTCATGCATTCTGAAGCGGTTCCGGTTCCACCCGGTGCCTGCGCCGCGTACCTGCCAAATCTCCTTTTTATACTTGCACCAGAGCGCGATCCCGACGTCTTCTTCACGACACGCGCACAGATTGTGTGAGCGAATGAGAGCGCGCGCGCAAAGCAGAGAGAGAGCGGTGCTTGCAACTGAGAGCGCGACTGTGAGCGGCATTTTAAATAGAAGTGAGGGAGTTAGAGGAGAGACGGAGGAGGAGATGTGATCATGGACTGCAGTCACGGAGAAAAACAGGGGGAGAGGAGGTGTTAAATCAATCAAAGACTTGTGCAGTTCACATCTTTGCTCTGCCTATCGTTTTGCTGCTTTGCAGGAGATGTGATGGATTGAGTTTAGAGGTGGAAAAAGGAGATCGCCTAATGCTCTGCTATTAGTTGTAGTTTTAATTTTCCCTCGATGATTCTGATTCACCGTTTCCAACCATTTGCTTATCATTTAAGTGTAAATACCAGAATACATTACATAAAAACATTATGTGGAATTGTAATGGATCGATGGATTTACTACCTTTACTTTTTCCTTTACTACAGGTGCAAATTATTGCCCAAACCAAATCCACTTAAAAAGAAAGATTGTCATAAATCACCACATCCAAGCCTGACGTTTTTGCTTTAACTATATTCCCTGATCCCACTGCAGTAGTGGGAAACAAACAAGAAAAATCAGAATGAAATAATAAAAAATAATAAAATTATGAAATGGTCATAAACGCATGGTAAACATATGATCTTGTTTAACCTCGTTCACACAATATTATTGCTTATTATTGAGTTATCAGATAAAATGCTGGGCTTTGATTTAATGTCAACTCCTCAAGGAACTACAAACCATGCTATAACAATACATTCCATTTTAAAACCCTTATATAATCATTATTAAATGTCATAAAAAATATTGATAAACAAAAGGTAATCGAAAATGTCTAAAATGTTGACTCTTCTAATCCCATATGGTTTCCTTTTAAAACGGGTAACATAGTGTGTCTGGCTTTAGATGATAAGGATATAGTTTGCTCGTAAAAAGGTTGTATAATAATAATGACTATAAAAACAACAACAACAACAATAATAATAATAAGGAAAATATTTAAAAAAAAGTATATTTTATTATTATTATTATTATTATTATTATTATTATTGTTATTACTCCTTTTAACATTGGAAATGTCATGTTATCTACAGATCAATTGTACACTAGGTGGCAGTAGCGTTTCGAAACTGATTTGCAAACCAGTTTTATTATCCAAAATATCGCCCTTTTTATCATGTTCAACATTCAGCATATCTGAAAATACAATGGTGGCTGTCATAAGGCTGAAGGACAAGTGCCCATCAGTCACATAAACTCCTTGGAGGAGTCAATAATTAAGCATTGAGAGACTCTTAAGCGAACTATTGCTTGGTATGTTTTTTAAATTTCATTTAATTCAAAGCTTAGAAATATGGAGCAAGGAGTGCCATCATGTGAGTTCTAAAAAATGTTGACACTGCTTGTTAAAGCTTCTTAAATTAGCAGATTGTACAAACATACATTTAATTAACAAATTAAAATAATAAGGCATCTATTGCTTTTCCGCTGTAAAATTTCATACCTTTTTTTCCCCTTTTTTCAACACATTGCAGCACACACCCATGGGAGAAAAGGGAGTCACTGTTGAAACCTGACAGCTTTCGGAATCACCGGAAACCTCACCTATGGTTTCCTCTTGCAACAGGTGCTGCAGCCAAGTGTCAGACAAATGAAACCAGGCTGGAGAAAGGAAAGATGGGAAGTATGGATTTCAATGCCTCCATTCAATCATGTAGCCATTTCGGTGATGATGCCCCCTGAGTTAATGCATGTTTTGTGGTGTGATACTTAAACTGATTCATCTTAATGTCCTTACCATGTTATATTGTGTATTCCTGCTTTACCATCAGACATACTAAACCAGATAATTAATTGTATAGCAACTATGTATGGACAAGATTCAATGAAACATATTCATAAACTTGTCAACTGTTTAAATTATTTGTAATAAATAGGGCAACTAATGTGTTAATTTAAGTGTGTCTTCAATTGTTCTTGGATATTTACATCAGAAATTGTGCTAAATCTCCGCCAACCAAAAACTTTCCATCGAACTAAAATATTGTTTCACCCCACGCCCACTCTGCTGTGATTGGTCAAACATCAAAGTTTGTCATGTAGCGTCATCAATCCTGGGGGTCTCCACCTCTAAAGGCCTGGTCCCACCGCGCCGACTGTCGGGCGTCTGACGTCGTCGGGCAGTCCTGTGTGGTCTGATGTAGTCTGGCCCAGTCCCTCTAAAAAATGCCTCATTTAAACACCGAAGAGACTGTCGGCAAAAGTGTACATTCTACGCATGTGCGACAGCGGGTGACGTCAGAGATAAGTGAAAACCGGAAATGGTCTAAGACTAGTCGAGAACATTCGGTGTTTTCACCCATTGAACGATAGATAAATTAATAAAAAAAAGAATAACGACACAAAAATGAAGCAACTGGCATTGTCAGCCCTTGATCTTCTTGTTGTGGAAGAAAGACGTTGCAGACAAAATGCCTGGAACTCACAGCGGCAGCTCAGAGGCTTTTCCATATGTGTCGAGCAAGATATAGGGAAATAATTGTGATTATCTAGAATGATCATTAACTGAACGACTACAGACTGAAGTCGTGCACATGCCTCTTTTGTCGTCTGACTAGGACGCCGACCACACAGTACTGCCTGACGGCGCTGGACACCCGGTAATCAGCGGTGTGTGTCGAGGCCTTAAGGGACAACTAAGAAGCAGGGCGTTCTTTGCTGCTGCAGCAGGAGTGACGCCCTTTATTATGTTATAATGGGCACCGTTCTCGTAACCTCTCGTTCTGCTTGACTTCAGACAGGGAAGAACTTATATGATGACTTTAAAATGGAGCATCAAAATAATAAGGGACTTACTCACTTACTGCTTCTTGGAGAGGAAGACTTTGTCATTTAAAACATGAACGTATGTTGGGGAAGTTGGGTTTTCACATTAGTTGCCCTTTAAACAAGCTTAAATATTTTCTTTTTGGATGAAGTTTGCAGATTCTGAAGCAATTTAACAGTGTGAGCCTCATTTTCACCAAAAATCTCACGTATTTAAAAGCTTGAATCAAAAGTCTGACGGTTGTCTGTTATACAGAGAAATGTAGTATCCCCATCCATTCATTTTCTATCTAATAAGTATATTGATACAAAGGGTTTGATATTGAGACTCTTGCAGATGGCTGGGTTTCATCACACTTCTCTGGGCAAATATGCATGTGCTAAATAGCATGAGCATTTTGCACAGAGAGCTGAATCATAGATTTCTGATGCTGAATGCTTACATAGTCGGAACACTATAGCAGACACAACATCTAGATTTACCCTCCCAACTATTAAGAATGTGAATGGAACATCTGGCTCTGATGTCCATAAGTAAATTTTCTTATCGGTGGGATTAACTACAGAAAGTCTTCTACATCATATCCATCTCTTCCTCATGCATGGAATGTCCATCATCATCATCATCATCATCATCATGACCATTGTAGACATCCCCACTGTCATCATCAACATCACTCTCATCTAAATCTTAATAATAATCATCATTATTACCAAAATCATCATCACCATCATCATCATCAACTTCAAGGACCACCATTATCTTGAGGTGACAACCCCCTGTCTGATCCATTGATTGATTTGTTTTATTTTGTTAAGTACTTCCTGCTTCGCCATTTTCCTTTTCTTTACTGTCAACAGTTGACAGGGCGGTTCCTGACAGAGGTTGTCAGAGTCGCACAGATGCAGTTCTTCAGTCAATCAGCCATGCCATATCGAAGAGCTGTGCTGTGTCACAAATCGCATACTTCTCTTAGTGCACTGGTGGTTAGTATGCATCAGGATAGTGTACGTACTAACTAGTACGCAAATTCTCGACAGATAGTATGTCTCAAACCAAACACTGCCTCTACCCACCACAGGCTGATTAAACATGGTCTTGTGTCACACTGGGGGCACCCTGCGGCCATCTTGCAGCCCAAACGGTCTCCTTACGCTTCATCCACAACCAATGACAGCTTATTATGGAAACACTGGCTAGCTCCTTGTTGGCCTTCCGTTAAACATGCCCTCTGATGCCGACCTTCTTCAGGAGCCTTGTGCTGGACCTAGCTACAAAGCCCCTACAGCTAATCTCCACTGGTCACACCTTGACGCTGCAGCCGCGGTCCTCTGCATCAGCTGCTAAGTTGGCATACCGCACGTTATTCCTTCCGTATGCTTAACGATGTCCTCCTCCCTATGCACTAAAAATACTAAGTTTAAGTAAGCAATATGCGATTCGCGACACAGCTCTGATCTCCTGCTAGTACTCGTCAGCTCGTTTCCAGTCCCACCTGGTAATTTTTTACTCCACTCCATTCTCCCTGTTTGCCACAGTTTTCTAGTCAGCGTTTTTGGTTACTTTGTTTTTTGGTGAGTGTTTTATTTGACTTTTATTTTTTTCCTCCACATTGGATTGTGCACCTTGCTGCCCTGTCGGAACTTACCACTTTGTTTTCTTTGGACTGTGGACTTGTTTATTATTTTGATGAGAGTCTTGTGCACGTTGTTATTTTCTTCTGTGTTTTTATTAAATTGTTATTTTGAAAACTTTTCTCTTTTCTGCATTTATATTGTCTTCCGCATTTGGGTCAGCTTGTTAAGTGATTCCTGACATTGTCATTATTATTATTTAAATATTAGGTCAAATTGTATTGAAGAAAAATGTTGGGGGTTTTTGGTCTAAGGTATCATAAATGTGACTGCCATGTAGCCATTATCCTATTGCGTGAGCAAAGCAATATAAGATAAAATCCAGGTCTTTAGGACAAAAGAGAAAGTTTTATGGTAAAAAAAAAAAAAAAAAATTAAAGCATGTATTAGATTGGAAATGATGACTAAGTCATGAATAAAAAAAAACGTTTTTGAACATGGATATGATTTTATACAGGGTCCCACGTATGTCCTACAAAGTGGCAGAAGTGCACCTGGAAAAGCATGCACTGGATGTTATTCTGCAATAGTCATGTCAAAGAAGACCCTTGACAGTTATCTCCAGTCGTTACACCCTGCCGTGCTTTCTTCTTCAACTACCATGGATGATTATCCCACATACTTGAACTCGTCTATTTTCACTACCTATATTCCCTGGATATCCCATGGTCCTCCTGCCTCACTCTATCAAAATGTCACACATGTTTTATGTATTCTACTGATCTGCCTCCTCTTCTCCCCAGCTTCTCCTAAACTTCCTCTTTAGTAGAACTACAAATCACAATGTTGTCAGCAATCATGATGGTAAACGAAGACACCTCCCTAGGCTCCCTTTCTGTCTGTCCATCAACATAGCTGCACGAATATCTGATTTAATCCTATTGAATCCCTGTCACTCCAACCGAACACTTCATGACGCTCTCACTCCCATGATAAATGTCATGCACAACGCGCACATACCTCAGTTAGATTAACCCAGTGAGGGATTTATTGTTTTGTTTACTGATACGACATAAACAATATTTTTTTCGTCCTATTTAGACTCCTGCTAGTTTAAAGGCCACCTATGTGAAAACCCAACTCTCCTGACTTACTCACATGCTTAAAATGTTGAAGATGCAGTAAGTCCCTCATCATAATGATGCTCCTTTCTGAAGTTATTACTTCATAAAGTTCTCCTCCTTCTGATTTTTGCAGAACAAGAAGTTACGAGAGTGAATGACAGGCATCACTCCTCATATAGCAGCGAAGAACACCCTGCTTCTTCCCTCATTCACGTTCCTTGGAGGTGGAGACTTCCTGGATTGATGACTCTGGGTGACAAACCTTGAAGCTTGAACAATTGCAGCAGAGTGAGCATGTTTATGGTAAACACAATTTTAGCTAGAGAAAAACTACGTACTTTCAGTGGGCGGGGCTTAAGCACATTTTCTAATGTAAATAATTCAATGAAAAGAGAGTTTTGTACAAACAGACATACACTCATGAGTACATTAGAGGTTCAAGATTAATTTAATCAACACATTAGTTTCCCTTTACAATTTATATATTACACTACAAACTGTTACTGATCATTGAAAGATTAATTTTGCAACATCATTTCTAGATTTAACTTGATATAAACCATTGTGTAATCTCAGGGTCAATGTGACCCAGAGGCCGGAAGAAAACTGTTTTTGTGGAATCCCTTGTATTATCTTTGGGTCAAACTCCACCACTGCGCATGTATTCATTTAAGTCCGGGAAGTCTTATTCCTTTTGTTTTTCAACCATTTTTTTTTTTTCAACGCCAATTGAATCTTGCACTATTCTAAGTCCATTTAACTAAAAGTCATAGGGTAATTTTACAGATCATTTTCTTAAAAATGAACGAAGGGTAAAATAAGAACGAACATAAATAAACGGGATCCATTTGATGATGTAGGCTGAAAATTAGCTCCCCCAGACTTGATATCTTTGAAAATATGCCTCATTAACCTCATTTATATATAAATATAGAATGTTGTTCCTACAGTTCCAATAAAACAAAAAAACAAACCAACTTAAACAAAGAAAATTCACTTCATTCACGAGCTGTCCTTATAACCTTCATCATAATAATTTCACCCAACCTTATTAGCTCTTCCACCTTATTGTCATGGTTAGCTTCTCTCATCATGTAATGCACCCATTCCTGAATTGCATATTAACCTAACATTTAACACATTTTATTTTGTTTTAGCACTTAGTGTTTTCATAGCATAGAAAACATTCATAAAATCTCTTACTGTGAATTTATTATTATTATTATTATTGATTATTGATTATTTACTGTACTTCTTTCACCGTCCTTCTTTCAGTTTTTCATCTTTTTTCACAGTCCTTAGATAGTATTTGTAGTCAGTGAATTATGTGATTTGTGTAGTTAATTTCAATCTGTTAATGTTACGTTTTTAACGGTCTAGTATAGGGAGCTCTTGCGGTTGTGAAACCTCCGAGCCTCATTCAGCTTCCTTGAGCGACAGGCGAGGGACAACCTGAGCAGTTCGCCAGTCTGTCACAGGGCATGTAGCGACATGCAACCATTCACACCTATGGACAGTTTCCTATTTCCATTATCTGTATGTTATTGGACTGTTGGAGGAAACCAGAGTAAACCCGCACAAACACAGGGAAAGCATACAAACCCCACATAGATGTTCCCTCCAAAGCTGTGAGCGAACCTGCTGTGAGGCAGTAGAAGTATCCATTCCGCCACCATGGGCCCAAAATCTAGATACCATTTTTTTGTTATCCAATTATACATTACATCTCAGCGTAAATCCCAGCATGGACTAGTATTTTGTGAAGTCTTTTTGTCTTTTAGATAATTCTGCACTTCTTTTTAATGTCATCATACCCTTTTCTTCTTAATTGATTAGAAAACAAATATTTATTTGTTTGATAAATGGTTAACATTCTGAAAACTTGTCAGTGTTTAACTGTAAATAAAATACAACCTACTTTATGGAAGCATTAAGTACCACTCACTCAGGTTATTATCATTTAAAAGAACCCTGCGCAGCTTTTATTTGTCATTTAAACAAGCAGATGGCAGCTTTAATCCTACCAGTGTTTATGCTTTTTAGTCAAATAGTTTGCTGATTTGAGAGTAACTACAAATTGAATTTTTTTTATGTGCAGTGTAGAATAATATTATAAACCAGTGTTGATCCTTGAATGTGGGAGGGTGCTTGCTTGCTGAAGTGTAAGACAATGTCGATGTGTGACAGTCCTGGAAAAGTTCCCTCGCTGGCTGAGAAAGGCCTGAGGGAAGCAGGCACACCAAAGTACAAGACGTTTGGCAGAAACCGTCTGGGTTGTCATTGGTAGTCTGGACTTGTTGCTAAAATGATTCCTCATGTGTCAAAACACTGGGGTGGATACTACATCTGATGTTGACTTTATCCCAACTTGAGTAAAGCATACACATGTTGTGAGCTACTTGTGCTTCAGTAAAAGCTTCAAACGGTTAGTTCCCCAAAAATTACAACTCATTTCTACTCACCCTCATGTCAACTAAGGGTTGGAATTATTTTTAGAGTAATCTGTTCCTTTTTAGAGTTATAGGCAAAAATGTTTTCTTGTAATGTTCATCTTGTACTGAAGCCTTGACAAGAGAAATTGTTCCGGGAAAAAAAAAGATTCTATTTTTTAAGCTCCTTTATAGGAAAAGTTTAAAGAATAACAAGCAATACAGATAGGAAGTGCCGCAGGTAAATATCGCACGCTTCCAGTGTAGACAGCAGACTGAGTGCGCTCAGGAAGTGCAGTCAGTCTGCTGAGAGAGTCCTTGGGAATTTAGGGAAATTGTTCATAGTTATGGGTGTATGTGTGAATGTTTGTGTCTTTGTGTGCCCTGCGACTGGCGTCCTATCAAGGGTGTTTCCCGCCCCACGCCGGAAGAAACATGGGATAGGCATAGAGCTTAAGCAAAAAAAACAACAACAACAAAAAAGCATGGTTTCTCCCATAGTTTAACAGCTAAACACAAGCTAAGTTTTTGGGGAAAAGTACAGTAGGGTGTATAGTGAGGAATGAGCTAAATAGCGGGAAGAAAAAATATAGTACTACATTTAGAATTATAGAATTTACACTGCACAGTGTAGAGTAGCTCCAATTCCTTCTTTGCTACTTGCAATATTTACACCCGCTATCAACCAAGTGCATTGCTTTTGCAAATTCAAGAATGTTCATTAATACTGTTTGACACTTTTGGAAATGTACCCTATAAATCATAGTATTGCTCTGTTAATATGTTTTACATTTAGTTAAATTAGTTGACAATTAATCTGTTTAAAATTTTGCTAAGAGGTAGACACATGACTGATACAGCTAGTGCACCACCTGTCACCAAGTTAGGTAGACTTTCTTATAAAGACAACAATATGATATGTTTCACCCAGGAAACAATTGTTGCCTTTTTGCTAACCCAACATAAAAAACATTGGAAATTGGATTTGTTAAAAGTAGGAGTATATCTGCCAAGTGGGAGAAGTTTAATCTCACGTTGGATTTTAATTTGTTTCCTGTTCTTCTCAACGTCTTGAGACGTGTGTGATGTTAATAAATATTCTGATAGTATATTCTACAGGATAATTGCATTTGCTTGACGGAGATTCCATACTTAAATGCCACATCAATGCTTACATTGCCAAGCATGAAGTACAGGGACACACATTTTGTTTAAAATACAAGCATTAGAATCAGAAAATAAACTGTATTGCCAGTGATGTCGGAACCAAACAGGAATTTTTTAAAAACCAAACAGAAAGTTATCGTGGTGAAGTGGAAAAATTGAGACAATTTCCAAGGCTGGAATAAAATTGCAGAAGGTGTCGGCACTGAGTAACGAGTATTGTACAGCTAGAGTTTGACTTTATCAGAATTTTCTTTTTTCTTATTATTTATCGTGTATGTTTTTGTTTGATGTTATTGTGGTCTTTGAAGACAACCTATGCCTAAAATAGTTTAACATGTTTTTAAATAGTATTAATTCTAGTGTAATACCAGTGATTTTTAGTAGTGATAAAGTTTCATGAAGCAGTGTCATTATTTTCAGAGCCGACTAGATGTTTTGTTAGACAAAATATATTCCAAACATAATACTGGTAAACTAAACCTCAAGTCTCCATGTCTTTTTTTCAAAATAGAGACAAATTAAGAGTTTACTTTCCTCTTCCTGGACTGGTAAGCTTTAAAAAGCGCTGGTTTAATATTGTTCCCTAATGAACATAAACTGACCATATTTAAATTCTCGGATAGACATGAAACTTATTTTTGCAGTGATTGGTGTCTGAAGATGCGGCTGCAGGGATCGCTTTCCATATTTCTTTTTCGCTTTTTCTTGATTTATTTAGTATTTTACTTTTTATTTATTTCTAAATTAAATAAAATAATGAAATAAATAAAACATGCACATTTTTATTTTAATTGTTTTAACATGGCACAAAATCTGCCAAAATAATCTTAGGCTGTTGTCTTTTAGTTCCTGAATGCATCAGGCATGTCCCTAAATCATGGAATCTAAGAGTGATTAGTTTGAAAAGCCTTGGACTGTCAGTAATCACATGACTTGACCTCTGACAGCAAGTACAGATTATCCATTGAGATCTAGTTGGATCCTACAGCTGTCACTTACCCTCCCAGTGTTCTTCATATTCTTCCATGTGACCTGAGTAAATGCCTGAACCACAAACTGACACTGTTCATTATTTACTAATCCGCTTGCGTAATCCATAGCTCAGCATTTTATATTTGCATTAGATCTTTGCACCATATTAACTATGTTATGTGTCTGGAGCTGATGAGCACATAACAGAAATATATTATTTGGTGTAAAAACAGAAAAATACTAAAACCAAAACCAAACTGAATAACCCAACCCTGAGATAAGCAAAGGAAGAGGTACGAAGAGGCACGGGAGTGGATGAACACCTATAGTGAATAGAAAAATAATGAATATAATATTGATTAAAAAACAACTAACATTTCAAGATTATTTTTTACAGATTTCCATCTGTGAGGATAGACAGGGATCTGGGATCTTAAGACAGTGTAATGAGTCGGTAGAAAAAGAATGCATTTGGCTTGAAAACATGAAACTTACTGCACATACCGTAGTGTCAGAGATGTATTGTTCTGAACCAGAAGTGCTCAGCCACTAACATAAGGTAAAATCTAGCCAAAAACCTCTAAATCACACGATAACCATACCTCCATCTAAAAAATGCTTCTGCTCAGTCACGATGTCTGATAACTTTATTATGTAACAACTGCACCACACATGGACTTATCTACGGAATCCACTTCTCAAGTGGTCATTCCAAGGTTTTATTCTTCCAGGGCTATATGTTGTTGCTTTCATAAAGTTTTTCATTATGTCTCTCTCTTTATTGCACTAGCAAAGAAGATTCAACCTTCAGTCAGTTGCTGCGTGGGATGTATTATAGAATAAGATATTAATTTAGGCCGTAACCTTGAAGACATGGTGCCAAGGTACAGACTCATAGTTAAAAACTCATAGCGAAACACTTCCAAATCAAAACACATTCTATGGGCTATCTACTTTTAGGGCAAAGCTACGAGAAAAATATCAACTTTAAACAATTATATGAGATTCATATACTGATTTGAGCAAGTATGTACTATAGTTTAAATACAACTCCATTGTCTTTGTGACGAAATGTTAACTATAATATTTGTTTACAGCTACCATAGTCAGAGAATAGAGGCACAGTCATTTTAACTGAGATACCACCACCAGAAAAACTACCAAGGGTTTCCAGGAGACATAGTTTCTGTCTCCTCCCAGCTGGATATATTCTGATCTGAGCACCTCCCTAGGCTTGCATCCCTAAGATCAGCAGTGGTTTAACTTTAATTTTCACCTAAATTCCCTCTCCATCTGTTTGTTCTTGTTTGTCTTATTAAACTTTTAGTCATGTAACTGAACATTGGAAACTGTCACTGCTGATTTGAGTCCGAAACACACCAGCCTTTCATTTCTTCTTTAAAAATCCTAACATGTATGTATTTGTTATAAAGTTGTAACATTGTTGTTGTTTTTTTTACTTGTTTTTAACACAGTTTTTAACATGTAACATAGACAGTGTAACTTTTCATGTCATGCCACTTACCAGCCCATATGCTGGCAGCTTGTAACAAATAATATATAAAGATCATTTAAAAATTACTTTCAGTTTAAAATGGCGTTCAAGCAAATATTTAAAACATGTAAATATACAAACCATAGAACAAAATAAGGTGAAAATGAAAAAAATTATAATATTAAATACAATGTACAGTATATACTGATGACATCTGGATTCCCAGCTATGTCCACCTGCTTCCATAACCTTTTAAAGAGCCATGTCTATAGTTGTCATGTACAGGCAAGTCACATGATATGTCATATCCCTTAAAGATGAAACTATTTATGTGCTCTCCAATCCCCTCTTTGTTCCATTACATTTTTTTTGTAGTCACTTGAGTCCCACAATTAAGTAGGAGTATTCACATCAATGAAACATTTCCATTCCCTCTTGTCAGATTACTCCTTTGTATTGTCTCTTATCCCAGGTTTCAGTCATGAGTGGCCACCTCCACATCCAGCCATTTAACTAGGGCATCACTAGTTTCTTTCAGTATCAGCTTCACTTTCCTGCTTCTGCCCCAGTTTAATAATCTTCCCACCTGTTAGCATTTGCACTTTAGGTGCCTGAGGTCACTGTACTGTGTGGCCAGGATTACGTTGCATTACAATGAATGAGGGGCAGTCTAGGATTAACTCTTCCATGGACTTTGATCCAGCAAACTGACTAACATGTAATGGCAATGCAATGCCATTAAATCTTCATATTAACACTAAAGTCATTGGGTTAAGCCATTGACACTCTGTAGACATATGTGGAGATGATGAGTGGTGGTGTAATAAAGACAGCATTATAATGTGGTAGCTCTAAGAGTTCCAATAGTTGATATCCAATAAATTAATCATTTTTTGAGGGTCTTAGGAAGTTGATCTTGTATCTTCTCACAGGTACTATGTACTAAACTAATGATTAAAAAAATCAGTTTTTATTGGCCAGGCATAAACAAACTGCATTGAAGCAGATTTAAGACACATTATACAGTTAAGAATATATGTATTAGAACATCAGACAACATCCAGAGATTTGTTTCATTTATTTAAAATATTTGGTCTAATGAAGCCAAGTATTATGTCTTTTGATCCTGATATATTAACTGGAACACAGACTCACAGAAGTAACTGTTAAATAATTGTTTCACATATTGAAATCGCAGACACGTCTTTGTGATCTATTTAAGCGAGTCTGTAATTATTACTTCTTTTTTTTTGCAATTTTGATGTGTGTCACCTTTTTGTAAGGGAGAACCCAATGCAGACACTCAAGGGAAATAAGTAACAGAACAAAAGAACTTCGCGAGGGAGACTTGGCTCACAGCTGGATGTTCCCTGAAGATGTCTCTTGAGAGTGCAGACAGACTCAGGATCCTAGGAGCAATCAAAAGCTGATTGGCCAACGGGCACAGTGCAGATGTAATACTTTCTTTGATGTCTTACAAACCGTAGGCAGGTTATGAACCGGAGTCATAACTGGCTGGTGTGGCATGGGCATGACTGTGCTTGGATATTGACATAGCTCCACCTGGACACAAATAAAGAGGCAATCATTACTAAGAAGGATAAGACTTGTAAAGTCTATCTCAAAATAGCCAATAGGGTTACTTAAACTGTCGAGATTCCTAATTCAAATTGCAACATTAAATTATATATTGAAACCATTATTATTTTTATTATTATTATTTTATTATTATTTTATTATTATCGTCATTGCATAATGTGCAAGGTCACCTCCAGACTGATACAGATAAATTAAGCCTAAGAGCAAGTTAGCAATATACTGTGCAGGACACCGCTATTCTCCTAAGAAAACAGACAGTGAAGAATTTATGCCTGGCCATTATTGTGATTTGAGGCTTGTACACGTTACAAACACTGTTGAGTGTGCAAGGCAACAGAGTATCTTTTTTCTGTCAAGTGTGGTGTATTTTTTGTGACGACAACTCTGCCCGATCAATATAACCAGAAATTAGTCATAAATTAATTTAAATGAAAGAGACAATTAATCCAAGATTCAACCCATTTTGACTCACCCATATGTCGACTAAGGGTTGGGATTATTTAGTCTTAAATAATGTTGGGTAAACAATCCCTTTAATAAACACTTTCTCTAAGACTTTTTAAATGAATTACTTCTTAAGCTTGCCTCTCTTAACCATGACCTCAACCTTCATACAAAAATCATGGTGTTTCGAGCCACCGTTCTATCTACCCTCCTCTATGGCTAATTTACAGAAGGGACATCAAAAAGCTGGAGCGTTTTCAAAAGCAGAAAATTCCTGCAATCCTGAAGGTCAATTGACAAGATCTTATCACAAAGCTGTCCTTCTCCGAGCTATCCTCCCCAGAATCGAGACTACGATGGCACGACATTGCCTCCGCTTGACAGGATATGTCAGGAGAATGCCCACAACCCGACACCCCCACCAGATCCTGTTCTCACAACTATAGCATAGCACAAGATCTCGAGGAGCTCCTAAGCGAACCAACTGAAGGCCTATCTCCTTCTCTGCGACATTGACCATGCCAACTGGGAGACTCTTGCGGAGTACCACACTGGCTGGAGGCGGAGCATCACACGGGGGACAGAGTACATGGAGAATCAAGGAGGAAGAGGTCAAGGAGGAGGTCAAGAGACAAAGACGCAAAGGCCGGCTTCTCCAGCCTCGCTCTTTACCCTTCCTGCCCTGTACAATATGTCCCCGACTTTTCTTTACAGCTCTGTGCTTGGGCAGTCACACCAGACATTGCCACACAAGCACAGAAGATTCTACAACCTATCTAAGGGGCGATGCTGAATTTCAACTAGTATACAGTGCTTGGACACAAGCTACTGCCTGTGTGTGTATACATTTAGACCAGCATAACCAAAACTATTCTACCATTTCCATGTTGTTTAATAAATGATTTTGATGCAACCATGGAGAACACATCTTCGGAATCCAAGATTTTTTTCCTATCAGCTGTTTCTTGTGTGGTCTTGCCTGGTTTTCCAGGATTTGTGAAAGTGGTTTTTCACTTCCAGAGAATATGTTTCCAACACCTTTTTGTAAGGGTTTATCCGATAATTTTAGCTGAGCTGTACTCTGTGGTTTCATTGTCAGAACATAGTCTTACAAATTCCATAATTATCTCTCAAACCAGGAGTTCAAGAACCTTTTCCATAACTTAAAAAAAAACTCATTAATTATTCTGTTGTGTTTACTCTGTCATTAAGGAGTAGTGACTGACATGAATTACTTAAGTGGAAATACAAATACGCACAGGGAATGCATCACAAAATATATATGTCATGTAAACAAGGAATGGAACTAGAAACCATGTGTGGATGTGTTTGTCAGTGTGCATGTTCGTGCGTGTGATTATGTGTGAGAGTGTGAAATTAAGAAAAAAAAAAGTTTTAAATATAGACCTTAATCCAGCCTAGAGCCATACAAATGCAACCTGATACTCGGAAAAGCAACTGGACTTAAGTCATAGGCTCACCTGCTAAATTGCTGGAACTTTGATACACAACTGATAATAGGTATATGGAAGAAAAACATGATATTAGTATGCACAAAATAATAGAGACATACTTATGCAATTCCCTTCTCTGTTTGTTTATAAATCACAATGAATCCTAGTAACATTAGAGAAACATTTTTTTCTGAACAGCTATGGAAGTTGTATCTGTATAAATATTGCTGCTTACCGTATTTTGTATAGAAATGGTCTGTTATCATCAATTTACCATGATATATTTGATTTTAACTTTCTTCTGAAGGAATACAAATTTTCCTTTTTTTCTTTGTTTGTGTGTGTTGTGTAGTCAAGGGCTGATGAAGCTTCATGAAGAGGTGTCCTGTCATTTAGAAGTCAGTACGTGGCGCAATCAATTCATTAGGATAGTTCTTCAAAACCAAGGAAAAAAGTGAAGAGACTGGGCTGTGGTGTTCTTTTATTGTGTGTAACAATAATTTACATTAATAAGTTGTGCCAAAAAATATTTCTGTCCTCTACAAAGTAGCACGTTACCATCATGACACTTCTGACGCTCATTACTTTGTCTACCTAGTTCTCACTGCAGCTGTCTTCAAAGAGGCTTGACTGAATAGTTGGTTATGGCCTGTTGATCCCTTCTCCCGTTCCAAAATCTAGACTAGAAAGTGTCTCAGGTCATTACTTTGGCAAAAAAAGGCAAAGTTAACAAGAATGACAACAGAATAAAGGACGGATTAAACTGATCTACTGTTCTTTGTGGCTGTAAAACAGCTGAGATCAAAAGATGACTAACTAAATATAGTGTCCCAACCATATTCCTAGTCTCAGAGCCATGGCTCTACTGCCTGAGTCAGCAGAGATCTGGTACGGGTGTGACTGCCCCAATGTCAGGGTCTGTGCCTGTCAGATGCTAGTCATCATCTTATCTTACCTCCATCCAAAACAAAAGACGGATCTTGCTCTTTATCATCAAAGTATTCACTTTCTCCTTCAGACTCTGACTCAGCAAGTTATTCTGCATCTTATATATTTCTCCTCTGACTCTTAAAGCAACTCCCCCTTTCTTAAAACCAGAGTCATGACCACATCATTTCTTGATAAACTGATGTTGTGCAATTTCACCAATAGGAAAGTCATGTTTTTTTTCTTTGTTTTGCTTTCATTTCTTTTCCTTGCCACCACTTTTTATTGCCATTTCATCTTTCACTAAATACAGCGACATTCAAGCAACAGCATGGTCTTCATCATTCATCGACAATCTTTATTAATTTTTTAATTGTCAACATGGTTCTTGTGTACACAACTTATATATATTTATAGAGCTTGAAGAGGTCCAGAAAACTATCAATCTAAGCCCCATATCTGTATATGTACTGAGATGTCCTACTTGCATTAACTGGAGGAAACACAGGAAATGTATGCATATTGTCAGATATTACCAGATTAGTCATGCATTCCCTATTAGTCCGTTTATAAATCTCAATCAATCCTAGTTGAATTTTATTACCAAAACAGCAGCCGGTGCAGTATTAATAAACAATGATATAATCATCAACCACCATTATTATTTTATTATTTGTCAGTGTTATTTTATCAACATTACCCCTCGGACTATCAAGTCAAGACAATTGACTTCAATATTTATAAATTGATCTACAGTATATTGTAAAATATGTATTTATCCTTGCTTTTTACAGGACAAACACATTGTTTCAGTATGTAAACTATTAGGTCCGGCCATTGACCTATAAATAGGAGTGGGATTTCTAAGTTGTCTTTGTTCCCTTGCTGATGTGTACCATGCAATCTGCCTACATGTTTATAAGGACATTTAGTTTTTAATGTCTATTTTTATTGGATTAGCATTCCGACACACTTTCTTTTCCACTTTCTTAGTTTGAAATATGTGTGAAAGCTGTCTATTGAGTTGCTGAATTACAGAGGGAAAAAAATATATAATTTCAAGTTTTAATAAAAATCTTAAAGGATGAGTCATAATCATTTTCTGGTGCTTAGAAACTGTGCTTTCATGATTCACCAACCCCAGTGGATGGTAATGCTCAAGGCTGAGTCTCGGGAATAAAATGTTCACTATTCCTACATTTCTCCCACTCACTTTTTTGTCCACCTATTTCTTGGGTATAAAAGATCCTTAGAGTGGTCCGTCTCAAATGACTGAGATCCCTCTCATCTCCACAACTTTTTATTAATTGTGATGGGGAATATTTTCAGCCTGTGAGAATTCATGCACACACACACACACACACAAATACACAGAATTGTGCGTGCATTTCTGATCGTTTGAAGAAAGATTTGAAGCGGATTTATATTTGTGCTTTAATAAATTAATAAAATAATTACATCCCTATTAGCATGATTGCAAAGTGTTGTGTTTAAGTGACACACATTCTAGACACCTAAGACACACTGGCTTCCTCTCTCCATCTCCATAGTCACAGTGAAACCAAGCGCTACATATGAATGATAATATTGAATCGTCTTAGCATTTAGGTCATTTTCATTTGTGTAATTTTCATTTCTCCTTTTGTTAACTGCAATTCATATCTCCTGCTTTGTGCTGTGTGTGTGAATGCTTGGTGCAAAAACACACAAAAAAAACGAAAATATCGTGGTTATACTCCCTGCGCAAACTCTGATAATGAACCTACTCCAGTGAATGTGCATTTACCTTTACCCTCACACGTCCCCCAGGCATTGACCGTTCTATATGTATTGTACGTTGTGTGAATATTTAACATTCAATCCAAACCTATAAAATAAATTGTGCTCAGGATATTTTAGATCTTCTTTTTGAGATTTTCTTGTCGATCAAGTGCAGATTTGAGTCATTTAAGTGAGCATTCATCCTTGTGATTGAACATATGTTTCTTTATCAATACATTGTTTACAGAAAAATGTCATCTTTCAGTGTGGAATCAAATAAAATAGTTTTTAAATTGATTAATATTGTTTATCACTGTATGGTCTGTCTCTATTTCATATTAAGTAAGTAAGTGAGTAATTTTTATTTGTATAGCGCTTTTCCAGACCAGGGTCACAAAGCGCTTAAACAATCAAAACGACATTCAATAAAGTATATACTTTAAAGGGCAAGATAAAACTGATAACACAACAGGAGTTCCATAAAATCAAGGAAAAGCCTGAACAAATAAAAATGTCTTAAGATATTTCTTAAAGGAGTCAGTAGACGCATCACGTGCAAAGAGAGAGGAAGATCATTCCAAAGTTTAGGAGCAACAACCTGGAAGGATTTCTATCCTCTGGTCCTGAACCATGTGCATGGAACCATCAGTAGATTTTGATCCACAGACCTCAGAGCCCGAGCAGGGGTGTAAGGCTGGATCAGATCAGTGATGTAATGAGGAGCCTGACCATGAATAGCTCTGAAAGTAAGAACCAGAATTTTAAAGTTGATCCTGAAAGAAACTGGAAGCCAGTGAAGAGTTTTAAAGATTGGAGAAATGTGAGTTCTTCTACTTGAGCAGGTTAGAATTATTGCTGCAGAGTTCTGAATCAACTGCAGGCGAGACAGCTCCTTCTTGTTAAGACATGAAAATAAACTGTTGCAATAGTCCAGGCGAGAAGACACAAACACATGGATTACAAGCTCCAGATCTTGTTGTGACAACATTTTCCTAAATTTAGAGATTTTTCTCAGTTGAAAGAAACAGTTTCTGGTCAGTTTCCTGCAGTGTTGAACAAGAGACATGTCTTTATCAAATACAACACCCAGGTTTCTCAGGCTCAGTTTGACAGACTGACTTAAGTCACCCGAGTGTACTTGGTCAGTACTTTACATGCTAAAGGAATTTATTAAGCCACATTCCAGGTGATTCCAACACCACTTTGAATAAACTTTTTTCTTTAATCAGCATAGTTGATTCCCTCCGGACTATGGGTCTCTCACCAGAAAGAGAGGAAAAGTGAACTTCAACTGGGCATACTTTAAATGATTCACTGTACCTCAAATCTTACTTTGCCAGTCATTTGGCAGCTTCAATTGAACACTATGGAAGTATATCAGTGCCATCAGAATATTGAATGGTTGAATTTAAGATTGAAAATGTTTTAATATTTGATTGTTTTTTTGTATAATATATATATATATATTTTTTATAATTTAATTTAACAATTTTAAATTCTAAGGGTTGCATTTTCTTTAATTGAAAAATTAAATTTCAAACCTGCGACTCCAAAACACAAACGTGTTAAGTCCTTGACCAAGTGAGCTAACCAAACGTTGTAGGCGGAGCCTCAGCAAACATTGTTACTGCTAAATTCCTTTAATATCAGAAACCAATGATTGATGCGCCAGTGCTTCGATCTTGTCACCTGATCGTTTATTGGTACTCTATTGGTTTAATCAATTTTTCCAAAAACATTCAACGTTACAACATTTGAAATGTATAATTCAACCATTCAATATTCTGATGGCACTGATATACTTCCATACAACACCATCTTCCAAAGACTAGTTATCTCTCTTAAACTGTGTTCTAGTGAAGTTATCGCTTTGGATTCACCCAACTTAGTTAAGAAGATTTTCCCCTCAAACTCTCTTCATCACCTTCTGTGACGTCAACTGGCAGTCTCCCCTGAACCCTATGACTCCTGTGGAGCCTGATCTTTGTTCCAGTCTGCTCACTCTGCTCTTATCCAATCCTCTCCCTGCCCTCCTCATCCTGGTACTGCTCATCCTCTACCAATACATATGTATTATCACCTGGGAGCATGCCTCCTGTAATTATAATTCCCTCTTTTTAACACACTACTGGCTGTTCAACCCAAAAACTCAAAAGGTCACAGCGCCACAATGTCGTGGGGGTGTCATTACTTAAATGTTTGATGATAAATGATGGAAATCTACATTCAGAAGTGTTCATCAGACGAGCCACTCTATTTCAGCCCACATTTATCTATCTAAACATGTTGCAAGGTCATGGCATAATTTTCAAAAACCCATTCAATCACTTGAATCAATCACAGGGGTTCACAGTAAGGGAGAGGCTTTCAATTCTTACACAGGACCTCTGCTTTAGTTAACTAGAACAAAATATAATGAAAAATAAAATGAGTTCTTAATAAACCCCAAAACAAACCATTATATATTTTTATTTGATTCATTAAGAAAATAAAAAAAGCTTATTGTTGTCCACTGGGATGTATTTGATTCCATTGATATCAAGAAGACATTGTGTTTTCTGACAATTCAACAATGAACATCATGGGACTGTCTGTCATTACCTTTATGCAGACTGATTTTTATCAAGTTCTTGTTTCCATGGGGGTGGGGGGTGGCATAATTTCACTCTTGCCTGAGTCTCATTTGTTGTGGTGTAAAATTGAGACGACAGAAATAGAAGATGACATCATTACCATAATGGATCTATAGACGATCTACAATGCTGCAGTCTCCTTTACTCTGATCGTGTACTCCCTGCGAAAGCGGAGTCGAATGTGGTAGGTAAAGTACTTTGAAGGAAGTGGAGCCATGGCTTTTGTCTCAAAGCATGAATTATTCAAAATTGTCAACGCTTGTCTCTTTTACTTACCGCATGTCGTCCTGTAACTTACTCACATGTGCCGCTGTGTGAATGGCGATGTGCAGTTTGTGACCTGGAAGATATCAGGAAAAGATTTTGGATAAGAAGGAAATGTCTATCAGATATATCTTAATAAATACTGGCAACTGCCAAGGACAAAGTGGAAATAAATTTGGTCACAATGTTAATATTACGTGAAAAACTCAGACGCATTTGAAGGAATTCAGATTCTCTGAGAATTAAATGAATGCCCTGATTTGTAAACTTTCTACTCAATTTAATGTTTTTGGGGCACATGTCATGATACATTTTTCTTTAACTGTCTATTAACATACTTTAACCAAACACATATGCTATACAGAATTTATTTAATGAAATCTGAGACTGACTTTGAGTCCTTTTTTTTTTTTACATAGGAATCTAAATAATGTAATTTTCTCACTGTGAGATTAATACAGCATTCATGCATCATTTTATATTGGATACACAAAGCTATTCAGCTGTAGGGAAATTTAATTTTTTGTTATTTTGGTGCTTAAAATGAAATAAAAATATATTGGCTCCCTCATACTGATGATCATGTGGCTCACTAACATTTTTATAATACTATGGCTTCTGTTCTCCAGGAAGAGAAAGCATCACATGTGTCTGCCTCTTGTGGTCTTAAATTCACCACAGTCTTGCTGTGTACCCGATACAGTGACAACCTGTGACACTTTCACTGCAGCCACTCCAGCAAATCTGTTTCCTAAATTTGCTGGTACTACATTTTGTTCCTTTTGTCTATCCAGATTTTGTCTTCTGACCCGTTGCTTTTTTTCTGTTGATGAACATTCTGGTGTCCTTACTTTCCCTCTACCTCATTTTACTGAAGTACATGGATAGGGGTGCACATTCAAAATAATCCAACACCCATTCAGATAATATGCTCCGCTCTGCCAAACTTATATATGATACTTCCAGGACCTCTTATTGATTACTTCTGTCGCAAGATTCTGCTTCAATACTGCTGACACACAACTGTGAAGGTCTGAGAAAAGGGCAAAAAGGATTCACACATAATAATAATTATTAATTTTATTTATAAAGTCACCTTTCAGAACGCACAAGGACACCATACAGCCAAATTAAAAAGGCTTGTTTTTAGTAGATGTTTAAAAAGAGCAGTGTTTCAGTGGGAGGGAGTTCCAGAGATGGGGGCGTGTCTTTTTCTGGGGTTGAGGTTGCCCCGTCCTCCGGGAGTATGCGGTATCAGATAGCCTGTTACAGCTTGTCTGTTCTCTGTATGAACAGAGTCAGAGCCGTATAGCCGTTATAAAGTAAGATTCAGGACTCTGCCAGGTCTGCCATTTGTAACAGATTCTGTTCATAACTTTTATGCAAATTATTTAGAGATGTAGCCAGGGCGATGAGGGGGTTCGGTTTGGCGGGCTTGGTATTGGGTCAGTGCTCTTTGTAGACGACATGGTCCTGTTGTCCTCATCAGATAATGACTTTCTTCTCCCGCTGGAAAGATTTCCAGCTGAGTGTGAAGCAGCAGGGTTGAAAAACAGCTCAAAATCCAAGTCCAAGCCAGCCTTCATAGAACCAATGTTGTATGAGGTAGAAAAATGTAGATGGGTTTTTGTTTTCTTTTACATTGTGATACACATTCTCCTGTGAGCATTGTACAAGTAGGAAATCTTCTTTATGTATGTTTTTAATGGGTTAGTAAAGTTCACACATTGTGTTTGTCCACCACTGTGCCATGATAAAAACCCAAAAGCTCATTTGCAGGTCATTAACATGATGAATATGCAAATGTATGGTCAATTAAACAAAGTGATAGTGACAGGAAATTGCTGTCAGAAAAGGACCATGCAGTTTCTGCAGTACTAAAAGATTGTGTAATAAATTATACAGTAATTACTATATAAGTTAACAAGATAGTGATTATCTGGAAAAAATAATTGTTCAATATGGATTGATGTTTATTGCAATGGGTGTATTTGTATTGTGTTTATTGGTGGTAGGAGGAGTTTGACTTAGTTACACATTAATTTCATTCATCTCTCACCATTAGCTGTTTTTGGTCGTGTTCTAACTATTTGGCCAAATAAACAATACTCTCTTGACACCAGATAAAAACAAAGACAGCAATGATTCATGCTGCAATCTAACAGACTTTCCTGTTTGCCCAATTAATCAAAATATAAACACATGAATGAAATGCAGTCAAGGTGAACAACCTTTCTTTGTTGCACATTACCTTTGAGGGATGCAGGACAATAGACATTTCCCTGCATGTTATATAAGCTGTCAAATATCCCTTTGATAGTCTATCATGGGTGAAACATCTATTTTGAAGCATGGATACATCAGTCAGTACCTTATTAGTGTATGTGGGGCCTGGTACATGTGCACACATATGTGGGCTGATACCTTTCATGATAACACACGTCTCAGAATGTGTTAGAGGGAGACAATATAAAGGTAACGAGGTAGAGATAACTGCTTTTCAAGATGTTTCCCTCGATGTGAACTCCTATACATCTTGTTAGATGTCGGAGCTTTGAAGTGTAGGCTTCTCAAGTTGAAGATCATAACACACGCACACACATATAGATACACACATTCATAAATTTGCAGTTACACTATACAACACAAGGTGTGGGAACAGCAAGTTTTTTTTTAAAGTCAAATGAATCATTCCTTTGCATCACAGAAAAGTGATTCAAGCACAATGGGGGACTGTTAGCAGTGACAAAAATAGCAAATATAAAAAAACTTTTAGAAGATGTTTCTTTTATATAGCTAATGACCATCCAGATATTGTGTTTTTTGCACTTTTGTGTTTAGTAGTAGTGGTCTGATGAAGTTTCATGAAGCATTTGCATTATTTTCAGAGCCCACTGGTCAACTGTTCTAAAGAACCATCGCATCATTTTAAAACTGATGTTGCAACCCACTGACCTCTCAACAACATAACACTGGTTCATGAAGCTTCATAAGCTAGTGTTTGGGCTCCAATCATGTGTTTTCAGGTGGTGCTGCCTACCGAGCACTTTAACCTGGCACCTATTGATGCAAACTATTTTCAAACTAAGAAAGGCATCTAAAATTATATGGAACATATAGCTAGGCAAGATCGTGAGGAGAATAACTTTAAGAAGATTAATATAGGAAAGTATAGCTGTTACTCAGAAATGTAACATTAAAACTGAAGAAAGGGTGTGCACAATTTGAACGTTGCATAATTCAACTCTGCTGGGGCTTGCATGGCTGTGGCTTTGCTGCCCTTGCTGCAGAGACAGTAGGAGACATACAAGGGGTCCGAACTCCAGGTTAAATAATTATCCATAGCCTAAAATATAGGCAGGGCTTTGACAGAGGTAAGCTTTGCACCATTAAGGGAAATACAACTGTTCAAAATAACTCCATTTGCCAGATATCTGGCCACTAAAGCATCTGTTGGAGTGAATTACATTACCCAATTGGTCCATGGGGGCATATTATTACCATTGCAACTGCCAACTTCACAGATCCCATGCAGTGTGCCCTCAGAAAATTGTAGAACTGAGTGTGGGAATAAAATATTGCGCGCAGTACCAACAGACTTAAATGCAGGTGTTTTCATTGACATAAAATAAGCAAACATACGTTGTTCACAAGGTCTTATCTTCTCTGTGCTGCCACATAGACTCTGTCCTCAACAGTTGAGGACAATCTGCTACTGTCTGGTCATCAGTAGGACACAATAAGCCATTTCCGTTAAACCACAACAGTCTCCAGCAGCCAAAAATGGCAAGTTCTCTAAACCAGCATACACAGACGAGGGAAGCTTGTGTACACATACAGTGTGTTTTCTTTATTTCTATGACTATTTAAATTGTAGATTATTACTGAAGGCGTCAAAGCTATGAATTAATACATGTGGAATTATGTACTCAACAAACACATTTAAAATAACGAAAACATGTCTTATAGCTTTAGCTTTTTCTTGATGAATCCAAGAGGTAGTTAGTGGACATGGTATGGAGTTACTTTTAGAAATTCCTTGACTTTTTAATGGAGTTTGGGCCATCAGTGCAGCATATCTACTGCCACTCAGCAGTAGTGCATGCTTAGTCTAGTTGTCTGATCGGCAGTGGTCAACAACAACTGTTTGCAGGCATTTTTTAAGTCAGACACAAAATTGCTCTGCTAGAAGTTTCACAGCTGAGGTAAAAATAGTTTGAGTAAGGTAACTGATATGGTAATGATAAAACCGCAGGAAAAGTTAACTTGGCACTTAAAAGTTATAAACATTAAAATGCAAAACCAACCAAACCGTACGGATTGTAGAAATATGTGCTAAAGGTGTTTGTTTGCAATTCTCAGGTCTTTAAAAAAAAGCCTTTAGCAGTTAAAGAACTAATATACTTAATTAAATATTGGCTATGGGTTTCATTTTATATTCAGCAACAGAGTGCAATTCATGTGCATCAGGTAATCTGTTTAAGCTACCATCACTTAAACATTTTGTGTATATACTGTCTTTTTCCGGTCACCTCCATCTGCACTGCTGCCGCAAACCCGAGGATCAAGGCTCATAAATCATTCAGAGAGTGTCGGAGTGGCAGAGTGTGAACATGCAGTGGCCACACTTGCCCAGCACTGCAACAATGTCAAGCGAGCTGAAATGTGTTGCTATTGTTGTCTTCAGTGTTGATATGAAACACCACCAGCACAGTGGGGAAAACGAGATCAGGGTCGCGTTTGATTTCACCGGTATGCTCATCTCAGGCGCCAAAACCGCAGCTGTGTCTTAATTAGAGTGCATTTAAATATTGATGGCTCTGCTTCTTTCTACTGTTAGATGGTGCTAGGCAAAGTGTGGGTGAGGAAATAAGATGAGGGAAAACACACTACCGACTTTTTCGTTTCAAACTAAAAATTGGTAATGAATGAGCAAACATGTGACTCTTGATATATCATCATTATACGGGACCATGGTATAAAAAGTGGCGATTAAACCTATTCTTTAACTTCAAAATAGTAATGGATGAAATTAACTTAGGTTTAAATCTTCAGTTCAATTATTATTCCTTAGAAAAAGATCACCATGTCTTGGAGTTTTAGGCTTGTCATTGCTGTGTTTTAGTTATAATATGCAGTTCTCTCACAGAATAGTGGTCTTATTGTAGAAGGAATTAAATAGAAAAGTACATAGGTCATCGTCAAATTGTTCTGCTCCTCTATCCCACAGGTCCCGACCGTCATACACAGGTGAAAATGTGTATTTATCAAATAAATCATGTGTCAACTTGAGTACAATGGATTTTGTAAAATATTACACGTAAACAAAATATTCACCACTCAAAACTAGATTCCTAAATTGCAGACTGTGCTTAAGAACAGGGGTGACAGGTAAATAATGTTCCTTTTCTAGAAGCAATCGATCACATTGATGGATCGCGTGATCCATATCAGGGAGATGTATGATCCCCTTTGACTCAGGTAATTTATGGCATTTTAGACAGCAGTGAATTGAACAGAATGTAGAAGAGGAGGGGTTAAACTATTCTTAGCGAAATATGCAATACTTTTAATAATATAAAACTGTAAAAATAAGCTTTATCAAAATATAAAGAAATAAAAGTAATTTTATAACTGCCCTTGCGCTCACATTCTGTTGCTATGTGCTTCCGTAAACACCCACACAGTTGCTTGTTTTACGAATCAATTTTGGCTGTTTCAAGTGCATGGCTATAGAGGCTTGTTTGTGTAACAACAGTGTATTAAGAACAATCCTGGAGTACTTCAGGTTTGTTCAGAGAGAAGAGAGGTAGGAGAAGAAAAAAGAAGTTTAAAAAAAAAAGGGGAGGACAAGCTCCTTAAAGGTGAAGGCTCAGGCCTAAACTAATTGTCCATATGACAATGCCAGGAGGTAGCTGTCCACTTTGTGTGTCTTTAGATGTGAGAATGTGTGTGTGTGTGTGTGTGTGTTTGAGTGTGTGTGCGTGCGTGTGTGTTTGCATGTTTGTGAGGAAGTGTGTGCTGGTCGTGCGTGGAATATGCAGTTTCCTTCAAACGTCAGGTTGCCAGCAGGTTGCCAGCTTGCCCCATTTCAGCCAGGTCAGACAATTTAAATGGATCACACACACACACACACGCACGCACGCACACACACACACACACACACACAGTTACACTGTTACATATTCATATTGTTAAAGTTTTGTTTGCCTTTTACTTTTGCTCAGTCATTTCCTTGCAAATGTTAACAGACTGAAGCCTAAATAACATCTCAAATAAATATATGAAAAACTCACATTAAGATGAATGAAATGGCCTTGAAATATCAGTAAAGAATTATTTTAAAATTAAGTTCATATAAACTCTTGGTCAGCATGTAGCATTAACATGGTGGTAGCAGGTGAGTTCACCGGCCTAACCAGGATGCACAGCCTTAGGGCAGTGGGTGTGTGAGAGAGTTGGTCATGGCAACATCAGAAATCGGAAGGTTTTCCCCACCAATAAGATTACGAATAGATGTCAGTCTTTTGCTTTTTCTCAAACTGAACTTTTACTTGATGTTTTTGCAAGTGCAGAGGCAGTTTACCTGTAATTTATGGGGTCCAAGTTCCAGATGATAAATAAGAAGATTTTTTAAATCTCTTTGACACACATGAAGCTAGTGGAAATGATCAAAGTACTGACGTTATATGCTTCATTTTCTCTGACCCTTGGTTTTGGATGAGTTTTCCACCAGACACTTTCCTACTTTAATCCACTAAATTGCGTCTTCTACAGAGGCGTTAAGAAAACTTATTTGCCCAACTACTTCATAATTTACCTTCTTAACTTTAAACTTTAAACTTCAAAGGTTGATCCATTTCAGCTTACAATGTATTTTGTATTTTTCTTAATTTAAGGAGATTTTAAACAGGATACAGATCAAGGGAAATCCTAAATTTAAAAAATCCTAAAATTAACAAAATGCTTCTTATCTTTTAAAATCTAACTAAAATAACATACAATGAATTTGTATTACTCCTAGTACTCTAAATCTCTAAAAGCTTAACAATAAGTATAGCTATTTTTTTTGCTTTGAATATGAGTATTGAGCAGGATTATTTTAATGATCAGGGAGAGAGATCAGCTTCCAAAGAAACAGAGCAAGAGTATGGTTTCTCTTCAGTGTTCATCTAATTACTATAATTATTATTGGAAGGAGTGATGGGAATATTAAAGATGAAAAGGGAAAATGTGACTTTTCATCTAAAAGTAACCCCCCACCTCCTCCACAAGCATTATAATGGATTTGAGTTTGGCATTTTCGTGGAATAAAAACATGGTATGACAGTTTGAGATAGTATCAGGCCCCATCAGAGATTTGATTTGATATTATAAATACCAGGTAGAACACAATCGTGTTCTAATCTGAATGTGTCATGCACATTTTCTTTCATGAGGTAATCTCATAAAGATTGCAACCCTTGAATGTACAAACACTTGGAGAGCACTGATCTCTTTGTTGTTTTATTATTGATATCATCTTTTAATAAATTAATATATATTATATTATTTTTCATAACCCTGAAGATGGAAATCCCTTTATACATTAAAATCACCTTTTTAAGGTAAGCTATATATCACAATCTATATGCTTCCACTAGTCAATGTAATCAGAAAGAACTCAACAAATGTTCACTGTTACAGCTATTCCTTTTGGATGCACCTTCTCATTCAATGAGTTTTCTTTATTTTTATAACTATTTACATTGTAGACTCTCACAGCAGAATATGGGGTGAGAAAACTTTCTAAAAGGTGTGCGTGCTTAAAACAAGTTTCTGTGCGTACTTTTTAAACGTGTACATGTTTTCTGCAAAAAATAATAAGTACAAATCCTTATTTTTTACAAACTTTTAAAAATTCCGAGTACGAATCAGAATACTACCAGTACAAATCAAAGAACACGAATCACTTTCCTGTTAAATATGACGTCACAGGGTCATTCAACGGTCAGGGGTGTTACTCATCGAACCAAGATTCAATGATCCAGTCAGCACATTGCACATGCGCAACCAATTCATCGCATACTTCCGAAATGGCAGAACAGCATTCGAACCAAACTAAGGTAAAAGGGTCAAATCAAACAAACAAACAAAAAAGTATGCACAGAAACTTGGAATTAAGCACACAAACTTGTTTTACACACAAACACAAAGTTTTCTTACCCAATAATAATACCCTTTTCCGTACTCACCGAAAAATTGTTTTCCAACAGTCTTAAAGGAATTCCATGCACTTGTTGGCAGTGTCATGCAAAGAAAAGACGCTTGGAACCAAATATCTCAAATTTGGACTCATTAGACAAAACACAGATTTTTAAGTCTAATTTTTTAATTTGTGGACCAAACATAGTTTCCTAATAGCTATATTATCATGAAGGCCCCAGTTTTGGGGTCTCTCTTAACCGTTGATTTAAAGAAGTTTCTGCTGCTGGGGCTTTGTGTGGAATTTGTTTGGTATAATCTGAGATGCTGTGAATTTCTGAGACATTTATCAGGCTGTTGACTTGGATTAATTTATCCTCAGCTCCGATCTTCCTCATTTGAGCCGTTGATTTAAAGTGCTTGATTTTACCGTGTTCTCTCATGGTGATGACATCGACACCTTCAATGACCATTCCACGGATTACATAAAGTTCTGTGAGGGCAACGTCACGCCGACCCGCAAGGTGCGGTGCTTTGCCAACACCAAGCCATGGGTGACCCCTCAACTTCAAGTTCTGCTGAACAAGAAGAAGAGGGTGTTTGCTTCAGGGAGCAGAGAGGAGCTTAAGGAGGTCCAGCGTGAACTCAAGAAGGCGATCAGGATGGCCAAGGACGAATACAAGAGGAAACTGGAGGAGCAACTGGCGCAGGGCAACACAAGGGATGTGTGGAAAGGCCTGAAGAACATCTCAGGTCATGGCCAGAGTGGAGCCAGAGCCACAGCAGGGGGAGACCAAAGATGGGCCACTGAACTGAACCAGTATTTCAACCGGTTTGATCAGGGCCCCCCTCCCCCCTCCACCTCTGCCCCTCACTCTTCACAAAGCTGTTTTTCCCCTGCTTCAGCCCCCTCCCCCCAACTGTTCTCACCTCCAAGCCACCTTTCTCCCCCCCAACACGCCCTACTGCCTCAGCTGCCCAACCCCCCACAGCCACCTCTCTCTGTTACATCTGAACAGGTGAGGAGAGAATTAAGGCGACTGAAGATCAGGAAAGCTGCTGGACCAGATGGACTCAGCCCCAGACTGCTCAGGGACTGTGCTGATCAACTTTGTGAGTTGGTCACACACATCTTCAACCTGAGCCTCAAACTGGAGAAGGTCCCGGTCCAGCGGAAGACCTCCTGTGTGGTTCCGGTTCCCAAGGCAGTACACGCGAAGGAGCCGAGCCACTTCAGACCAGTCGCCCTGACCTCCCATCTGATGAAGACCTTGGAGAGGCTGGTACGCCGCGAGCTACGCACGACGGTGAGCTCTGCGTTGGATCCGCTGCAGTTCGCCTACAGGCCAAAGATGGGGGTGGACGACGCCGTCATCTACCTGCAGCACCGGGCACTGACTCATCTGGAAGCCGCCGGTAGCACTGTGAGAGTCATGTTTTTTGACTTCTCAAGTGCTTTCAACACCATCCAGCCGGCGCTGCTAAGGAAGAAGATGGAGGACGCAGGAGTTCGGACACAGCTGGCAGCATGGACGATGGACTACCTCACCAACAGGCCGCAGTATGTGAGGCTGCAGGACTGCAGGTCTGAGGTGACCATCTGCAGCACCGGGGTGCCTCAAGGGACAGTGCTGTCACCTTTCCTTTTTTCCCTCTACACGGCGGACTTTACCTATGACTCCAGCAGCTGTCACCTCCAGAAGTTTTCCAACGACTCGGCCATTGTGGGCTGCGTGTCTGGGGGGGGCGAGCTGGAGTACAGGTCAGTCATCAAGGACTTTGTTGACTGGTGTGAGAGCAACTACCTTTGCTTAAACACCGGTAAGACAAGGGAGATGGTGATTGACTTCAGGAAAAAGTCTCCACCACATCAACCGGTGAGCATCCAGGGCTCGGACATTGAGCTGGTGGACAGCTTCAAATACCTGGGTGTTCACCTCAACAATAAACTGAACTGGTCCACACACATCAACGCCGTGTATAAGAAGGGCCGAAGTCGCCTCCACCTCCTGGGGAGACTGAGGTCCTTCGGAGTGTGCAGACCACTTTTAAGGACCTTTTATGACTCTGTGGTAGCCTCTGCTATCCACTACGCTGTGGTCTGCTGGGGAGCAGGCAGCACGGACCGGGACAGGAAGAGATTGAACAGGCTGGTCACGAGGGCCGGCTCTGTCCTGGGCCGCTCGCTGGACTCGGTGGAGGAGGTGGGAGAGAGGAGGACACTCTCCAGACTATCCTCCATCAGGGACAACGCTCTTCACCCACTGCACCTGACCGTGGAGGAGCTGGCCAGCTCCTTCAGTGGCAGGCTCAGGCATCCCCAGTGTAGGACGGAGCGTTATAGAAGGTCCTTCATCCCAACTGGTGTCAGGATATATAACTCTCTACTTTAAATATCCTGATGCTAATCCGTAGTGTGTTTTTCTTCTTGTGTGCTTTTTATTTTATTTTTTTCCGTTTTTTATTTCAATTTTATTTTATTTTTTATTCTATTTTATTTTATTTTGTTAATAGTGTCAAATTTCTAATTTTGTAAATAATTTGTATATTCTTAAGATTGTTTTATTTTGTATTATCTCTTTTATTATTTCTTTATTCCTTGCACTTTATTTTTTTCAACTGCGCTGTTGTGAAAGTGTGTTTCCCCTCTGGGGATGAATAAAGCTTTTCTATTCTATTCTATTCTATTCTCTTCTGCAACCTGCTGGGACAGAGGGGGAGAGAATGGAGGAGAATGAGAGGAGAAAGGCAACGGAGAGGAGGAGAGAGAAACAAGGAGATTTTTCAATAACAATTTTCAAAGGACACTAACTTTTGAAAACCCGGACGCTGGTTATAATTTACACAATATAAAGCAGCTTTGGGATAATTGAAGAGCAAACAACGCCAATCCCATAAATGGTCACTCTGAATGGCAGCAAATATTGGAAAAAAAATAATGAGGAAGGTGTAAATCATTAAATTAATATTAAAACGTAATGATAAAAACCAAGGATCAATCTATTTTGCAATAAAAAGTCCATTTGATATCTATAAAACATAATAATTATGTGTTAAATAAATTGTAACAAACTAATGCTTAAGATAGAAATTAATGTAGAATGTACAATCAATTTCTAATGCTGTCTACACAGGGACACAAATTGACAAGTTATCAAACAAATCTTTATAGTTTATTCTGAAAAATGTCCCCGATTTGTGGTTAATTAAATGCGCACAAACACACACACACACACACACATCCTCACACGCGCCAAATCCTTGACACCATGCGTCTCTATAATACGATTTGACCGCTGAAATCTAGAAAGAGAGGGAATATAAAACTGGTTGAATGGAGAATTGCTGCCTGTAGTTTTGGTACAAGGAGAATGGAATAATCTATAGGCATGGATTTGCATTCATCTCCTCTTCTGTGGCGCTCGTTTAGCTTTGAAAATACAAAGCTTCATCAGCTATTCTGCTTTCTGTCTAAATTTATGGAAATGATGAATTCCCTGTTTTTGTGAGATTATTTGTAAATTAATTAACAGCTACATGAAAATGTGTATCCACATATATGCACTGTGTCTGCAATAAAACAAAAATGCAAAAACTCAAATGAAAAATCATCTTTGCATACTATTGACACTCATTAGCTTATTAAGTCCAATATCTTAAAAGCTTTTAGAGACACTGGCAGACGTGTTAACCCATGGTAGTCTCATTGGTAAAGTGTTGCAGTCTTCGTTTCCTCCGGGATGAAATGTTGTTCTGCAACGCTAGTCAAAAGAGAATAGAAGCATCAAGCAGCAAGTGTGGCTTAAAGGGTCTGTAAAACTATGTAAGAACTATACATAAATATTTAATTTGAAATTGTCACCACCTGAGGCACACCATTTGCGTCATAAGTGGACATTACTGGGCTGAGCTGAGCACCCATAAAAGACAAACAGAGGAAAAGTGAGAGCAATCAATAAAAAGCAAGGAAGGAAACTACAAAGAAGATTTTCATGTACACAAAGAACAGAAAAACTCCCCTCTTTAAGGTTTCATAAGCTGCTTCTTGACCCTTTTAGCCGTATTTAATTTAGATTTTTGAGAATAAAAATTGGATGTTTGCATTATTAAGTCTGTATTTGACATCTTCCTCACTCCTATCCAGTAGAGGCCTATTATTACTTCAATAATACACTGAACATACATATACCCTGGTATTAATGAGGTGTGTTGAGGAATACATACTAAAACATTGTGAGACGTCTCCAACATAAGCTAATTTAAAGAGTAATATGTAAGGAAGAGTTTTTTTTGGAAGGGCATAATTATTGAAATGGCTGGAATTACAAAGAAAAATGATCATCTTTTGAGCACTCCTAAGAAAGAATGTATGTAAGTAAGTAAGTAAGTAATATTTATTTATATAGCGCTTTTCCAGACCAGGGTCACAAAGCGCTTAAACAAACAAAACAATACTCAAAAAAGTATATACACTTTAAAGATCAAGATAATACTGAGAACAACACAGGAGTTCCAGAAAATCAAGGAAAAGCCTAAAGAAATAGAAATGTCTTAAGATAGTAAGTAAGTAATTTTTATTTGTATAGCGCTTTTCCAGACCAGGGTCACAAAGCGCTAAAACAATCAAAACAATATTCCAGAGTCGTTCTAAGTAGCACAAGAAGATTGTTCACTAAAGAGAAAATGTCATTGAACTTAAAGAGCCCCCCTGCTATTATATATAAAGGCACTGAACATCTTAAGACGTTTCTATTTGATTCAGTTGCAGAAATAGCATGGAGGACATCTCCCACTAAGAGCCTCTCACAAAAATGATTTGGCTTGATCTTAAGGTTCTCCTCATAATGCAGTTTAGGAAAAACCTGTATCTTGGATCTCCTTTCCAGCCAAACTTTCTTTCTTTATGCCCTTAAAGTGCAACTAATGTAAAAGCCTAACTCTCCTGACTTACTTACTCTCATATTTCAAATGGTGAAGCCTCTGTAAGACGCTGTAAATCCCTCATCATGAATTTTTCTCTGGTCTGGTGTTTGGCATGGACACAGGCATGGAGAACGGACAGATCAAAGAGCTCACTCTCATTTAGTGTGCGCTCCCAGATAGCCATAGGCAGACATTAGAAATCCTGGTCAGGCTGTTGACAGGTGAAGGTAAGCTTCTATGGAGAACACTCTGCCATTTCTGGCTAGTGGCACCCTGAACATCTGAAATATTTTAGAAACTTAAAATCAAGCAACAAATAAAACAAGCATTTGAAAAGTACCAACAGGATGTTAAAGCCCTAATACTATTGTTATTATTTGAGCTCCATTTAGCTTGAATATGTCTTATACATGTACGTATACGTAATATGTACATAAAATGTCTAAATCACCAAATAGTTTCATTACGTTTAGCCATAAAGTGACATAATTAAAGGGCACCTAATGTGTTGATTTAATCGTCCGTAAATTGATCTTGGACCTGTATTGTACTCATCAGTTTGTGTCTTTTTGCACAAAACTCTCTTTTAATAAATATATTTATGCGTACTTCTTCAAGTGCTGTGGCTTATAGTACACATTCAGATGTGCACGTACTTGGTCAGTGCGCAAATTTGGACATGGTAGTACTGTCTCAAATCAAACACTGTCGCTACACACTTACCGGAAATAACTCGACAGCTTCTTCTACTTCTTTTTAATACTGATCGCAACCGGAAGTTGGAACACTAACGCAGACACTTAACAGCAATTTTCTCCAATTGAATTGAGTTTCATTGTGTTATTATTGTTGTGTTGGTTTGAAAGTCAGAATCAGAATCAGAATCAGAAATCCTTTATTTGTCCCACGAGGGGAAATTCGGTTTAAACAACAGTAAGAGCAGTATACCACAAATAAAACACCCAGAAATAAAATAATAAAATGAAAAAAATCTAAATAGAATTGAATAGAAATTATGCACTATATTACAACATATTTACAAATATAACAAGAAGAAAGGGGCTGTTAAATATTTATCTGGCTGTGTTCTTGTTGATGTGGAGTCTGATGGCAGCAGGGAGGAAGGACCTGCGGTACCTCTCCCTCACACACCTGGGATGGAGCATCCTATCACTGATGGAGCTCCTCAATGCCCTCAGTGTGTGCTGGAGAGGGTGAGATAAGTTCTTCCTCATGGAGGCCAGCTTGCTCTGTATCCTCCTCCCAGACACTTCCTCCACAGGATCCAGGGGGCGCCCTAGGACGTAACCGGCCTTCTTAATAAGGCTGTCCAGTTTAGCCCTATCCTTTGCTGTCATGCTGCTCCCCCAGCAGACCACACCATTGAAGATGGCAGAGGCCACTACTGAGTCATAGAATGACTTCAGGAGTGGCCCCTGGACACCAAACGACCTCAACCTCCGGAGCAGGTAGAGTCTACTCTGCCCTTTTTTTTTATAAAGAGCAGCAGTGTTATCCACCCAGTCCAGGCGGTTGTTGAGGTGAACACCCAGGAACTTGTAAGACGTGACAATCTCAATGTCCTGTCCCTCGATGTTCAGTGGTGAGGGGGAGATGGAGGGACACCGCCGGAAATCCACAATCAACTCCTTAGTTTTGCTGGAGTTGATCTGGAGGTGGTTTTCCAGGCACCAGTCAACAAAGTCCTGGACAAGTCCCCGGTACGACCCGTCATCCCCGTCCTTAATGAGGCCGACGATGGCGGAGTCGTCCGAGAACTTTTGCAGGTGACTGGTGGGAGACAGGTGTTGGAAGTCTGCAGTGTACAGTGAAAAGAGGAACGGTGCCAACACTGTTCCCTGGGGGACCCCTACACTGCACAGTACAGTCTTCGAAACACCATCCCGGGTCCTCACAAACTGTGGACGGTTGGTGAGGTAGTCCACAATCCAGTCCGTGAGGTGAGTGTCCGCTCCAGAGAGCTCCAGCTTGTCCCTCAGGATGTCTGACCTGATGGTATTGAAAGCACTGCTTAGATCCAGGAAAGGGATCCTCACAGTGCTTCCAGGGGACTCCAGGTGAGAAAGTGCTCGGTGGAGAAGGAAGATGATGGCGTCCTCCACGCCGATGTCAGGTTGGTAGGCAAACTGCAACGGATCCATGGAGGAGCGCACCAGAGGACTCAGGTAACTAAGGACCAGCCGCTCGAGAGCCTTCATAAGGTGGGATGTCAAGGCCACAGGTCTGTAGCAGCTGGGATCCTTAGGGTGCTGAGTCTTCGGCACCGGTACCACACAGGACGTCTTCCACAGTAGTGGAACTCTTCCCAGGGTCAAGCTCATGTTGAACAGAAGTCCAACAATTTCACTTAACTGGTCAGAGCACGTCTTGAGTACTTTGCCACCGATGCCGTCTGGTCCAGGGGCCTTTGTTGTCCTGGTTCTCCTGAGCTGATTTCTCAGGTGTGAGGGACAGACTGGGGTGGGTGGGGGCATTGTCCCCTGTGGAGTCAGCGGGGGGGCTGAAACAATACAAGCTTGGGGGGAGGAGAAGGTAAATGTAGAGGTGTGAATGGTGGAGGAGCAGGGGGGAGAGCAGACACCTCAAACCTTGAAAAATAACTGTTTAAGTTGTCAGTCCAATTTTGATCCCCCGCCGCTACAGAGAGCCTGGTCTGATGTCCGGATATGGATTTTAAACCTCTCCAGACATCTTTGGTGTTGTTATTGGCCAGACTCTCTTCCATCTTCCTCCTGTACCTCTCCTTTCCCTCCCTGATCTTTCTTCCAAGCTCCTTCTGAACTGCCCTCAGATCCTCTTTGTTTCCTGACCTAAAGACTCGCTTCTTCTCCTTTAAGAGAGCCTTTATATCAGGATTAATCCAGGGTTTGTTGTTGGAGAAGCATCGTACAGTTCTTGTTGGCACAATGCTCTCCACACAGAAGTTAATGTAGTCCGTGACACATGTGGTTATACCGTCAATATCCTCCTTGTGGGACTCACTGAAAATGCTCCAGTCCGTGGTCTCAAAACAGACCTTCAGAGCTTCCTCAGCTTCTTCAGACCACTTCTTGACCGAGCGAGTCACTGCTGGTTGCCTGCTCACAAGTGGCAATTGTCATAGTTCTGTCCTAACTTTATTATTTCGAGCGTTATTTTTCTGGGACTTGTTTCTGTTTTTTGTTGACAGAGGAGGGGATGCAGCAGCTGCGGACAATCTGGCAATTATGGAGCAGTGCTGAAAAGAACCTGGGTTCCCTGAACGCATCGTCAGTGGATCTTGTCAAATGACCTGGTAACTTCCTGAAGACTACTTCGATCTTTTTGGAATACTTCCTAGTGCTACCTGGACAAATTCTCCTGACGATGTCAGATTTTGTTTTCCTCTCGTTCGTCTCCAGTGCCAGTGACTGTCTGCAGCCTGCACCCTCCTCAGTTCCCGTTCGTTTCTTCGTTTTCCCCGTTTGTATCGTCGGATCAGCGACTACGCTTTTGGATTTGAGACTGTTTAAAGAACTTTCCCAGTGGATCTATTTTTGTTATTAAAGACTTTTCTCCTTCGGAAACTGCCTGTTCGCATTTGGGTCCACCGCTTCCGCATTCCTGACAAAAATGTATTTTTCCTCTTTATCTGTTACCTGATTCTTCAACAGACATATGAAAAATAACATCTGAATTTTAGAAAGTAGAGGCTGCATGTAGGAAGAGACAGACAAGTTAACACAAAAAAACTTAATTCATACTTTGGGGAAATGTAGGAATTCAGCTCATCAGTATCAGGAGCTATAAAAAAAACAACAAACAATTCAAACAATGATTTTGATTCAGTTCAACAATAATTTGTTTGTTAATTTAAACTTATTTTTTTTAGTTGCATGTGGTTACCTAAAGTTGGTCCTTCCTTCACCACCTTGACAGTTCCTTGGCTTTTCTTGTACTTGGGAAAAGACACCCTTGAGTTCATCCAAAATTCTCATTGTGATGCAGACCAGCCAGGTATAGTCTGATTAATATAAATAATCACCACCATTTTTTCTTGTTTTGTGAAATAATGTTGCTCTGAATTCCACTTATGGACGATGGCATGTTCTCATAAAGTATTGTACTGGGAGATCGCGACGTTCCAAAGTTTTTTAGAGAAGTGTACAAAGTTGAAGTTAATAGTTGAATGTTTGAATGAAAAATATATTAATACATTTGTTAGCTGGATGTGTGATGCACCAGTAAAATTAACTGCTGCAGACGTCATGATGTTTCCCACAGGTGTCTCTGATCTTCCTCTCTCTTTGCGCATGATGGATCTACTGACTCCTTCAAGAAACATCTTAAGACACTTTCATTTGTGCAGGCATTTCCTTGATTTTTTTTTCTGGAACTCCTGTGTTGTTCTCTGTGTTATCTTGACCTTTTAAGTATATATTTTTCAAGTTTTGTTTTGATTGTTTAAGCGCTTTGTGACCCTGGTCTGGAAAAGAAAAAAGCTCTACAAATATAAATGACTTACTTACTTCCTGAAGTGCTGACATTCTTGGCAAAGTTTTTTGAATTCCACAAATGTCCCTCTTCGAAGTTGGTTAACCTCAGAGTCTCGCTCAAACACAGGACAGGTCTGAAAGAAAAAGGTGAAAGAGCGCTCTCAAACACTCCTCAAAAACAAAGTATTGTACTGTATTCGTGAGTCTCCCTGTCGCTGCCATTAAAGAAAAATGTTATCAAATTCTGAATATATACTATACTACAGACAAGATTCATGAAACTTCTTACCTCAGTTGGGATGCTCCGTCAACCTATACAGAGGATCATACGTTGACTCGTGTTGCACAGAGATAGAGCTAGAGTCCAGTCCTTGATCTTCGTCTTCGTCTTCATCATCATCCTTCACCATCTCCAGGCGTGGTCTCTTTGCTGATCTGGTCGGTCCAAATTACCCCTGATCGGTGTGTAACGAAGCAGAAGTGTTGTCTATACCAACAATTATGCATTTAATGAAGCCTGTGTTGTGTTTACAATCTAAAATGTGGAATAACAAAAATGTCCATTAATACTAATACACCTGATGCACTAATACACATAACACACTTTTTGCAGCATATTTTCACCAACACACACAGTAGCCTGTACCCGAGCATTGTATCCTAGTCAAAGTTCAGCACAACCCCTTAGTTAGGTTGTAATTCTTCTGTTCTTGTGTGTAGAAAAGTCGGGGTCATTTTGTACAGGGCAGGATGGAGAAGCAGCTCTTTGCGTCTCTGTCTCTTGACCCCCTCCTTGCAACGACGCTGGTTCTCCATGTACTCTGTCCCCTGTGTGACGCTCCGCCTCCCTCGAGTGTGGTCCTTTATATTTAACTCTTAATAATTTATATCACAGAATATTTTTCCTTGCTATTTTTTTCTTTTATTTCAACAGTGTACTATTCTATTTCGTATTTTTCCTTAACGTATCTCTCACATTACTAGCAGCATCTGTTGTAAAGTTTCTATTTATGAGATGAATAAAGAATCAATTTAATGACCTATTGACACTAATAGTAGCACAACATCAGGGGCAATATTGTTCATTATTACAAAAGTAACAACAGAAATACAGGCCTGTGCTTCTCACATGGGCCCATTGTGTTCTGTAGGACTTCTGTGTCTGTGTTGTATAATAATTGACTTGCAATGACCCAGGAGAGATTTTGTCGCTGAGCTCATGTCGTCATTCATCACCAGGTTGCGATGTTTCTATATGAGACAAAAATATGACTTTCTAATAGGCTTACCATTAAATGTGAAATAAAATAAACAAGTACAAGTGTAGTGACCTGAGCTCTTGAAATAACCAGACAACTTCCATTCGTTTGTCTCAACAACAGCTGAACTCTCTGCTAACTGTCAGCCTGTCAATGCGAGGTGCATTCAGGAGCATATATAATGTAGAGCATTTCTAACTCATTTCATACAAGACTCGTCTTGGAGTTAGCGTAACTTTCCTAACAACGTACAGCTTTTCTTGAACAATCCTTCTTGAAAATGGCTTTGCAAGTATATCTGCAACCAGATCAAGCTTTGAAATAACCAGACAACTTCCATTCGTTTGTCTCAGCAACAGCTGAACTCTCTGCTAACTGTTTGTGTGTCAATGTGAGGTGCATTCAGGAGCATATATAATGTAGAGCATTTCTACCTTGTTTCATACAGCACCTCGTTGGCATTAAAAAATAAATAAAAATAAAAAGGCTTGCTGCTTAATATACATGTTATAACATAAAATGAAAAGCAGAAGGAACTCTCTCCATGTTTAAATAAAGAGGATTTTGTGTCACGCTGAGCAAGCAGGTTTTGTGTTTAACCGCTTAGTAAATATTATTGTTGTCAGTATAAATAAATACTACACCAAATTTTACCGACATTACTTCATTGCACTTCACTTACTATTGGAATAAGTCAGGAGAGTTGGGTTTTTAAATTAGTTTAAGAAGTGGAGGGCTGTGCATTTCACACACAGGCCTTCAGTAGCGCACATTTGAATGAATCCACCTCTCAATAACTACTTTAAGGTTCTTTATACACCACAGGGATCTGAGCGTGTACTGTTATTATATCAAATGAACATCAGTGCATTTTATCAAAATATCACTCCCACTTCAGTTTGTGTGGTTTCCATGGCCATGACACACACTCTGCATCTCCCCCAACAACCCCCCCACCCCCCACACCACCCATTCTCATATCATCGTTTCAGCTCCATGTGACGAGTGCTATCCAATCAGAGGAAATGAAGGTGTCACGTGTTCAATGCGCTTGACGCGTTAAGGAAGCTGTTAGGAGGGTAGCTTTCAAAGCGCTGATGTTGTGTTGCCAACTCGGCTGCTGTTGATTTCAATGGACAAGAACCACTTCTGGTTCTGAAACATCTGAAGGTCTCGGGTATATTTCTTCTGCAACACGTGTGTTAGATTAAAAATTATTATACACTATACGTATACGCCATACTCAAATTAATGCTAAAAGATAATCAAAATATAAAGTATAAATGACTCGCTTCATCTAAAAGCTTAAACGTTTGAATACACATTCACAATCAACATTTCACTCTAGACTGATACACTGTTTCAAGAAAAGCTTGGAACAGGATTAGAGTCATGACAGAGATTACTTTAACATCTGTCCGTCTGCCCATTTCACACCTGGGGGGCGTGAAACAAAGAACGAAGCAGGGACACATCTGTGAGGGGGGGGCTAGGAGACAGGAACCTCCACCGAAGATCATTTGAATGATAAACAAAGTAGGAAGAATTCTCCACAGGAGATCGTGACACAGGGAGTTTGAAGGAACCAATAAGGCGATAGGGGGAGGACCTCTCGGCCCGGAAATTTGCCTTAAATATTGTGATGTTATTATCGTTCGGGACCGTCTTCCCGGAGCTATTGACCTGTAGAGCTGCCGGCAAAGAGCATGTCCAATCGATCGTAAAAGTATGTATCTTTGTTTGACTTGAAGCGGCGAATAAACAACCCGTGACACTCTGCATTGACCTCTTTTCTCCATAAAGCAAAGTATTAAGACCCGGAGGTGACGTCGTGTTGGAGCGACCGAAACAAACTCAGTTTTAACCGTTTTACGTGACAGCTCAAATATGATTGGATGAAAGCTCTAACATGAACGTACAATCCTAGCAGCAGTGTGCAACTTGGGCAAGCAAGCAAAAATTACATTATTTTCTGTTTATGTTTAGGCCAGCAGAGAAGGCCTTGCTGGCCCTGACGTCCCGCCACTGCCTTTAAGTAAAAAAAAAACAATTTGGTTGCCATCGAGTTGGAAGCTTGTAATCACAGGAATTAGTTTTTAAAGCCATATAGACAGACTTTTGCCCAGCATGACTTTTCATTAATAGGCTGTTTTAAAATATTTGCCTACAAAACTTACCTTTGGGTCATCTAGGTCTTGATATATGTGAAGTATTAGAATGTTAAGTCTGTGTTGCTCATCCAATGTCAAATAGTTTCTTGAATTTCCAAAAGTTTTTATATGAAGCTGTCCTTGAATGTGGTGATTCTTCATGTTTGATGAGTCCTCAGGTTATAGAGTAAGTCCAGATCTCATCACAAGATGATAAAAATGCAAGGCAAGCAGTAAAGGTGTTTTCATGCCAGACAACAACAGAGCCTGTTTTTTCATCACTCCACTTGAAGACAATAAATCTTCTTCTGTTGAAGACCAGCAATGCAGCTAGAAATCACCTGTCCCATATGCCTCTAGAGGAGAGGCACAGTAATGCATTAGACGTGCCTCACCGGATGATTTTTGGTCTCATAAACACATTGAAAACATAGCAGTATGTAGAGACTCATGCTGTATAACAAATAGTTATGTAATGTTCATATTGGTGATACGTTTATGAGGAACCGATACAGATATATGTAAATTGACCCAGTTTGTATTGGACACACATCCTTGTCATGCCTCACCCAAAAGTTTCTGCTTGTACTTGTTCGGCAAAAACTAAAATTCAGTTATTATAGTTATAGTTATATAGTTATAACTTAATATGGTGGATGTTGAGAGAGGTCACTGTGGATGAACCTTCGATGATTCAAGAACAGGCGTTGCTTGATTTGTTTTTTGCATCATTCCTGCAAGAACGGATCCATATTAGTCTTTGATAAAACACTATTTTAATTCTGGACATAAAGAATGTGATGCTGCATGTGCTATTTAACTTTCATCAACATCCAAGTGAGGCTGCCAACGTTGATGATAAGGTGCTCGAGTAACATTGATTCTATAGTGAGAGTTTGGATGTGCGTCATAGCCACAAGAGCCAATCTTTTCAGGCTGTTGCTCCTAAGCTTTGGAACAATCTTCCTCTCTCTTTGAGTTTTATCTTGATCGTTAAAATATATACTTTATTGAATTTTGTTTTGATAGTTTAAGCGCTTTGTGACCCTGGTCTGGAAAAGCGCTATACAAATAAAAATTACTTACTTACTTACTTACTTACAATTAGAATAAGCTTCTTCCAGCGCCTACAGGTCAGTGTGACATTAACACTAAACTATTATTTACACAGAAAAAAATGCAGGGATCACTTTTGAGTAAAAATAAAGTCTATGAGCAGCAACTGTGTAGAGTTTCTAGGAAGACATTTCGCCTCTCATCAGAGAGGCTTTTTCGATGCCTTTTTAATGCAATTCTTAGCTCTCTCCTTACAAAAGTCTCCAAGGAACAACAACAACAAGGAACATGTGATGGTCACACCAGGACAGTGAGGGTCAACGACCCTCCACAGGTGTTAACGGCCCTCACCTGGGATGTGTCCCAAATGCAGTGCACTGGTTTATAGTACACATTAAGATAGGAGAACAGTATTGTAGATATTCTAGACCAGGGCAGGGCAAACCAGTCCTCAAAGGGCCGGGGTGGTGCAGGTTTTTGTTCAAACTGATCGAGCATGTACAGTTTAACCAATGAGGTTTCAGCTTAAACAAGCAACACCAGAATGACAATCAACTGATTAAACTCCTAAGACTCCTGTTTGGTCAAAGGGTGTCGTCTTGATTAGATGGAACAAAAACCTGCACCCACTGCGGCCCTTGAGGACCGAGTTTGCCTGGTCTAGACTTTGGTTTTGCTCAAAATAAAACAAAAAACAAAAGGTTTCAGAAAACATCTTATAGGCCTACAGCAGTGACGGTATTAATGTCCTTTGTATAACCTCTCCCCCTACAAGTAAAGCATAATTTTAAGTCATGATTGTCTATATTTTGACTAATCATCACACCAACATTGTATCAGTACAAGAATTAAAACAAAGTCAACAGAATAATCTCAAAGTAGATACTGATCATAACTTATTCATTAATGCACAACTGCATCTAATAGCTTGCTTGAGTCCTTTAAAGCGCAATGCAAAAGAAAACACAATAAGATGATTAATTTAATATAACTTTAAAATAAAACTTTAAAATTAAAATATTTACTTTTTTTCCACCAACGGCCTCGAAACCTGAATCAGTACTGCAAAATAAATGCCACAGTGCCACTATTGGCACTATACTTTGATGACGATGATGACCTGCATCTCCATCTTTTAATGCCCTGATGGTTTCTCTCAGCAAGACAAGTGACAATGACTGGAGACATGTCATCAAGGCCTCAATGTTCTTGTTTTGACTAGCCAACGGGACCTCTTTACCGTGTAGTGGACAGAGCTTTCGGCATGCACAAAGCCACTGTACACGGTGCCATCAACAAAACCAGATGGAAAGTCCTCTCCCTCCTCTCCCACGTCGTCCATCTTCCTTTAGAAGAGGATCTGCCACTGCTGCTTGCTGGTTTTGCCCGTTTGGCTGGGATATCATCCTTCATCAACGTTGTTGGCTGCATTCATGGCTGCAACGTCCGGGTGACACCACCAACCTAGGACGCAGTCTGCTACCTTAACAGGAAGCTGTTTTATTCCATCCAATTTCAAGTTGTGTGACCACACAATAAAGTTAATGTGTTTGTGGGGTTGCCCTCAAGATGCCCTACCGCCAGCCTCCACAACAGTCTCCAGGTCTGCTACAAAGGCAACCTACAAAAGCCAGATGTGTTGTAGAGAGAGCCTTTGGCATCCTGAAGAGAAGGTGGAGGTTGGATGACGCTATGTTCCTGAAGTCATCACCTGCTGCGTCATACTGCATAGCATCTGCCTCAGCAACAGGGATGTGTTTGAGCCAGATGATGCTGATGTGGAGGGAGCAGCAGGGGTCCACCCAGAACCAGCTACCCCAGGTGCCATCTGTGGAGCAGAAGAAAGATACAGGATTGCAATGCTGACCTCGATTATATTTAATACAATCATGTTTCAGACATCGCATTCAGCTGTGACCACACATCTTTAACCACAATATTCTACAGTAGAGACGACAACATATCACACACAAACACCACACGCAACATACTTGACATGACATATGCAGCAGTTGATTAACTGCTAGCTCACATAGTAGCAAAATAACGTTAGCTTTCGCGTTTTTTGTACAAAATAAACACAAACAAACGTTACCGCGCTCTCTTTCCAACAACAGTAGTACAAAAAAAATCACATGAAAAATTTACATCGGTATAAACTGGATGCATCGAAAGGGGTGTCGCTCGCCCTGAGCACACTACCAACCTCATCAGGCCAATAACCCTGATGGCTTTCAGTCAGAGCATTGTTCCAAACCCCTCCCTGTTGTTCTCTGCTCCTCCCCCCAGCAGGATATATACTGGCTATTAACCCCAGTTTAATTGGAATCGAAAAAGCCTCTCGGATGTGAGGCGCAACGTCTTCCTATAAACTCTTGGATAATAGAAGTAGTATGATTGTAGTTGTGCAGAGTCGAATGTTGTTGTGCAGTTGAATGTTATTGGCACAAACCAGGTTCATATAGTTTGTATATAATTCAATTAATTTGTGCACAGTTTAATGTAATTGTTCAGCATCCTTTCAACATTTTCCCTTTTCAACCAGGCCTCTAAATGATCTGGTCCAGGGTACAGCCCAAAGGTTGATCTTCATGACCACAGCCATAGTTCACGAGTATGCTGGACCCTCTCTAGAACCTCTGATGGTACTAGCCTTATCTTATTTCACCATTTATCGTCTGCTAAATGACTGGAAATTACATGAGTGAACTCCAACAGAGAATTAGGTCCAAAAAAAGAAAGGAAAAACAACAGTCTGAAAATATCATAATCAATAATCAATAACACCATGCTGATATTAAATACTACTTTTAATAATATTAAGCTTTATTGATTCATTCGGTGAATCATTGATTTAACCTCTTTTCTAGAACACAAGATTCAATAAGCCAGTAGTGGAAGGATTTTAAAATAATACAATTGTCAGTCTGCTGTGTGTTAATTATATTAAATTTTGATTGTCAAAATTTGAAATATGAATAATTTCCATTGTTCCAATTTAATATTTGTGCTCATATAGTATGCAAGGAATTGCAGGAAATGGGAACAGGGATGTGACCTTGAAGCAATATGAATCCTTCTCTAACTAAAAAGAAGAATGTATAATATATTCAAATTACATGGAACACACATTTAGGGAGTCATAATAACCTTCATTTACAACATTAAATCCATATCAGAGTTTTTGTGTGATTTTAATCTCCCTGCAGCCAAAACTTTTGCATGAGGTTCGTTCAAGGTAAGTAGCTCAGCACAAGGACACTAGGCAGAGAGGACAATTGAATGTGCTGTAATCTCAGTGTCTGGGAGATAGACGACGGATCGAGAAGAGGAGGGGATTACTAATTAGTAAGTGTGTCTTTGTGTGTGTGTGCGTGAGTGTGGTAAAAGGCCAATGTATAACAAAAAATCAGCCCAAAGTTTATAGAATAAATAAAAGTGGCTGAGAAAGATCAAAACAAATACAAACACCACAACGCTATTGTGAAAAACTTGCATTTGCAAAAGTTACAATTGAACAACATAAGCTCACAACAGAAGTTGGAACTGCTAGTTAAACACTTTGTTGTTGCCATTTATCATCAATATCTGAGTTTTGAGAGTGTTTTTACTTAATTCTTTTTCCTGTCAATGTCAAGTTTTCTGAAGACCTAGTTATGCTAACTAGAGCATTAGAGTGGTAAGAGAGAGACATCCATTAATTTTTCTCTAGACGGTATATGTTTCCTCAATTTTGCGGAGTGAACCTTTAAAGGATTGTGCAACTCTGGCTCATTTTTAGCGCTGTACCATGTTTGGTATTTCATTTTTCGCAAAAACGATGTTAGAACTACTATATGCATAAATATTTTGTATCAAATTCTCTTTTATTGTCAAAAAAGTTGTTTCTGTTGAATTTGAAATGCTCAATTATCAAAAAAAAAATGCTTAGTCATGATTGCAAAATTTAACATCACCATCATAAGTTATCATGAGTTATTGGTTTCATAACTTCAGGTTCTACAAATTGGTGCAAAGTCACACTCCTGATAAAAACTCAGCTGAGAAAGGCGGCAGCTGGGCGACGTGGTTAGAGGGTTTCGCACCAATTCATAGAAACTGAAGTTATGAATAATAACTCAGGGGTTCTACGTCATTTGGTGCTCGGCCCTCTAACTGCTGGTTTAAACCAAGGCGAAGTCTGACGGGATAAATGTACCCCCAGCTGGACGCCGCTCCTGACAACAGCATCACTAGGGCCCCACTAGCCCAGGATCCACATCCACTGGAGCCGCGGGCCACAGAGGGATGGCACTAATTCGCTATTCTTTTTTAGTCACTAGGTGGAGTTCATATGGCTTTGTTGAATATCCTTTTCCGGGCTCCAATCTTGAATTGGAGATTTTCAAGTACTTTTCAAGTAAATTCATATAACGGCTTAACATATTGTATTTTTTTGGACACTGAAAATACAGTCCACTGCAATCTTCAAGATACTCATCAAGATAATCTCTGGCAATGAATGTTATATATATTCCATGTAGTTCAGGCTATATAAATATGTTTCTTAATTTCGGAGTAGATAAGGGAGTTTCATTCTGCAATAACTGCTTGTGAAGAAAACATAAACACAGGGATCCATGCAGAAAACTACAGAACTGATTGACCATGTGTGACGATGGATACTGTTTTAGTATGGACTGTCTTAACTGTAAGAAGCAAGTTTATTAATCACTCCATTACTCACATACAGCAACAATAGCTCATGCCTTGTATCACCCTTACCTTGTTGTGTTTCATTCTTGATATTCCCTCTTCAGAAATCGCTCTCGCGCGGAGGAATAATACAGATCGTCCTATATTGTTGCCAATTTTACCAGTACTTGTACCAGTACAAACATCTAAGCTACTTTACTTCTTAAGAACTGTTGAGAAAGTTATCTGCATCAATAATTTAAGAAAAAACTATGCAAATAGAATGTAAACAAGTTGACCTCAACCTTTTTTGCACCACAAACTGGTTTAATATCAGATTATATTTCAGCTTTAGTGCAATCAGACTAGAGACCCTTCAACGCCGACAGAGTTGTTGTCTCAATCGTGCTGTAGCCAAAACTTGTCGTCCATCTCTGTGCTGTCATAGAGAGGTAACTTTATTTGAACAACAGTTTCAACATGAACTCCACCAGTGAATACATGAATAATATAATGAAGAGATACAAATAATATGATGGAATAGGGAACTCAGGGGTGTTGAAAAAGCATAATAAAGGGAATGGGATGAATTGAAGGGTGATTATTTGGTGCCGATGTTTATTGTATTGTCTGTAGCATCATTTTTTTTCAAAAGTTTGACCCTGAAAGTTGTAAGGAATGTTTGCTGCATATTATTGTATTGGAGGATGGATACAAACCAGTATTGTCATCTTTGAACTTGTTACTAAACACTTACCCTCTTATGCAGTGTCACTTTTATAGTGCACAGTGTTTGTGAGGAGAGGCTGCTCTAGATAATAAAACCTCAATAAGGTTGAAATCCCAATTGTCAGAAGAGGATTCAAGTCAATTTCCCAAACTGTTATTGTAGCAAGTGAAGCGTGACATCAGGATAATCCCTCAATACAAGCGGGGTTTGTATGATTCTCCTTCTGCAGCGAAGGCCAAACAGCTCTGGTCACACTGGACTCTGTGGAGGCGTTTGTGTGTGGGTATGTGTGTAGAAGCCCTTGGCTTGCTATGTTGAAAATCAGAGAAAATACAGTTGAGATCATAGACAAACAACAAAATTATGTTTTTATAAACATATCTTCAATTAATATCATATTTGATAACATTAATGAATCAAGCAAGTATTTATTTTGATCCATAGGTTCCTCCAAATGTTAATTGATGTTGCTTTCATAAAAATTTGTTGTTTGATATGTATTCATTTGATGGAATTTATTTACCACGGAGCAGATTATTATTTTTGCCGGTTTTTAAATCTTGGCATTCTTTGTGCATGAATCAACAAATAACTTTACGTTAAAAAACTATCTACAAACATATTTTCCGAGGTTTCAAGGGACGGGGTGTAATTTAAAGAAAAGCTTGATTTATTTACCCTTCATGTAGAAGGCATATGTACAGATGGAGGCTTGGGTGACCTTATTTTGAATTTTTTTAATTGAAGCGAGTCCTAATATGAATATCTGCTATTAAATAACTAAAAGATAATTCAAGTACTTTTTTTGCAGAGCATAAACAGACCCATTCTTTAGGGAATGTGCACTATGGACCTAAACGGAACTGATCCAGCAATCTTTTCTTTTCTTTTTTTTTTTAATGCAACAAGAATTGATCAAAGTAAAATGTAAAATTCAGTTAGATCGAAGTAAATTAACAACCAAGGGAGCAGATTAAAGTCTTACATCAAATATTAAAAAACAAGTACAAATGAAAGAAGTTAAAATAATTTACATTATTAATACAATCATTGATATTCATGCAACTTTGCAAGTTTTATGGCTATGGGGACTCATTAAAAGGAATGTCAAAGTACATATCTTTTGCACATGTAATAAAGTGTAGATGATGACTTGTTTTAGGTCCTCAGAAATGTGCTTAACAAACAGGAAAATTAGCCTGAAGCTTTGAAGGCAGTAATAAAATTAACATTGGTGCCCTGGTTAAAAAGAATGCTGACACCTTTAGAAACCAATAAGTTGGAAAGAGAGAGTATTATCATGTTAGAATGCAGTTATTTATTTGGCTTAGTATTTTTCACAGGTTTCATTACAGTGTGACACAATTCAGATTCAGTAAGATGAAATATACAATGTTAGCCCATTTTTGTGCTGGCCCCATTTGGTCTGGATGCAGTGTACACCTGGATGGGGGAGTGGTTATAATGCATATCCAATTTGTGAAAGAAGATAAAAACTCCAGTAGCACTGAACTTGCAGGAACGGATAACTGGTCTCTTGACCGTTTACTTTTTTATTATCTCGTTCATCTTGATTTCTGAATCTACATTTCTGCATGTATAAAACTCAGATTATAGTACCCGTATTTGAGTTTATTCTCTTTTCATGGAATGCTTGTATTTTTTTTTACATTATGTGACACAGGAATTAAAAACTAATATTCTAATTAAATTCATGAATGTCACTCTAGTTGAATTTTACTTACCTATTTTTAACTTCATCTCATGTCTAGTCCGATGCCTTCTTGCCAGCGAAAATTATACAAAAGCATGAAAACATTCCCAAATCACAGCTGCTCTTCACTCATTTTCAAGAGGATATTATAGACTATGTATTGCTTGAAAACCACTCACCATCGTCAGAATTCTCATAGGTGTTGTAAAGCAGACAACATAAACGGATTGTATTCTATTTACGTCACCGCTGCTGTCATGATATTAGAAGTGAGACAATCTCGGTTTGATTCTGTATCATTTGTTCATATTACATCAGCTCTTCTGTGTTGTTCGTGTGACAGGTCTGTTACCTCAATCATCCATATATAAACTCTGCTATAATATCACCCAGAAGTTCAATTAAATCTTCTCCGTTCACTGCACAGTGTTAGTTAAGCTTGTATACTTATGTATTTCCATTGAAAAACACCCATAACTATAATATAATTACTTAAATATGAAATAAATGTTCCAAAAAGTAAAAATAAACACTTAAAGTCACCTGTAATTTCTCTGGTGCATTTAGCTTTTCAAGATTCTAAGTGTGTTTTTTTTTTTTGCAACTGTTTGTCTTATATTTTATTTATATTTTATTTCTGATCATGTTACTTTGTTCACCAGTGCATTTGAGTTACACTCTAGTCAGGTCCTATGACAGCAACATTTTAACTGAAACTAAATAACTATCAATTCACTTACGTTTCACATCTTTTATCTGAGTGAGCTAACTAAATAAAGCCTTTTGGATAAAACAGAGATTTGTCCTTATGTGACAGGTGCCTCATTTAAAAACCTTGCATAAGAAACACTGGAAATACGTAAGCAAAATAACATGGATATAGGAAACAGCGTAAGATAAAGCCTTTGATGTGATAGAGGATGTTGAGTGTTGTTTAGTGGACATATCATTTTCTGAAGTTTTGTCAGAAGTTAAAACTGATCACTTCCATTAACAAGGTGGCAAGGGAGTTGCCGTACATCAAAGGTGTAAGACATCAAGGAGACATTAAAGCAACTTCCAACTAAATAAATGATTTTACCACTCTACCTCTCGTCCGTTATATGCATTACATCTCCTCATCACCTCATGCTAAGAGCTGTCGGTTTATTAGCTGTTTTAATAAGCTTTTGCTTAAAATAAAATAGCACAATTTGAGAACACTGGTGTCTGCCTATTTTATATGAATGTTGCTGCAGTTAAGTATTTGTGCTATTTCTTTAGGAGGTATAGTCAAAAATGTACATCCAATTTGATGAAGTGACTGATGTTCAGGGGTCTCCGTCTCTATCTTCCTCCAAAAAGACGCTCAAAAACATCCAAATATATGGTGCTTATCTGTAATGTCTATCTTGTATTGAAGCCTCAACAAGAGGAATTGCTCTGGAAAAAATGAACTAAGTCTGCTGTTGAAGCTCGTTTGTAGCAGAAGTTTAAAAGAAGAAAAAAAGAAGCGATACAGACAAGAAGTACGACGGGTAAACTTTGTGAGTGCTTCCAGTGTAGACAGTAGACCTATATAAGTTTTTATGGAACAATGAAAATAAACCTAACTGGGGTTTTTTATGAATGTGTGGTAGGCCCTCTAGTAGAGCTTTGCAGATGTTTTATCTCCTGGGCCCTGCCCTGCCTCTGACAAAAAGCGTAAGAAAAATTGTTTGTAATAATGTTTGCTTGAATAAATTAAATTTGGACATCTTTGATAATAGGATGTGGTGGTCAACAGTGTGCAATGCCTTCTTCGGGTCACAGAACACTTCCCCTGTATAATATATTACTATAATAAATGGGTTGGTTATGTTTAACCTATAATGTTGTGTCTCATATCTTTAAATCCTAATGTGATTTAAAAAGAAAAAAAACAACAACGTGGAAAATAGTAATAATTTGATATTGTTGCCTGAGATGTATGTTTTTTCTTTGCATGAATGTTTAAACATCTCCATAAACATACCTTCAGCTTGAGACAGTGAACATTTATTGACTCATCGTTTGACACAAACGCAATTACATATGTAACCGGAGCTGTGAGTCATAAGAACGAATGTGTGGAATTTTGATCTACTTTACAAATCTTTCAGAATTCCCCACATAACTGCAACTCTCGCTGACTGTGTTAAGTGCCTTGCATCTCAAGTGATAGGCTACCTGTTGCTACGGTTTTCAAGGAATATAGAAATAAAGGTGGGTGCAGCTGTCCATCGTAATGCTTAGTATATAGATGAGTGGAGTGGAGTTCGACTTCCTTTCACCTCCAATGGAGATAAATGAATGTGTAAAGAGTGAAGTAGATCAGAATGGAGGGAAAAGGCACGCTACTTTAAGAGCTGGAGTTAAGGAGTGCTGAATATAACTTAATGGATGGATGGAGGTTAAATTAATTACAGAAGTTAAAAAATACAGGTCATGGAGAATTGGATGAGACACCATTAAAGTATGAGACGTGAATATGAATAAGATCGGTGTCACATATTTATACTGTTACTGGAGTAGAGAGTTAGATGAGATAGACTTCATTATATAGAATTTTCAACAACACACACCTTCATATTTTAATGACTGTGATAGGATACATATGCTGCAGATGCGTGAGGTCACCCCTCCCTGACATTGTGTTTACGATATAAATAATATTTATTTTAAACTTATTATTAAACTACAATAAACTATATTATTGTAAATACCCTATTCTCAGGACATACTTTCATGGTCAATTTTCCCTTAACCCTTGAACCTTAGGGTAAAACAGCATGTTTCTTCCTGCAGAGAATATATAAATATATATATATATATATATATATATATACAAAATACAAAATGTATTTTCTCTCTTTCTTTCTCTTAACTTAACACTTCAAGAAGCAGAAACATAGTAACATATGTCACCTTCTGCTGCTGCTCCTCTTGGCTCCACCCATTTACAAAGAGTGCAAAAAATAGTAAACAAAGACAGCAGTGTGGAAAAAGGGATGTCAATCAGAGGTGAATTAAGTCTCTGCGAAGGAGATTGGCTAGTTGCCTTTGAGATCATCTAAACCTGTTTAGGCATGTCTTAAAAACCCTGTTTTAACAGTAACACAAGCAGAGTATGGCTGAATGAATTAAACAAGTGTTTTACGTGTGGTATACGCTCCTTTGTGTCTTGAGATATAGGACACATCCTGTTTTGCTTGTAACAGTTACTGAAGATACATTGTGTGTTATAGTGTGTTAGATAAAATGGCCTGCACTAAATGTTAACAGAGCACACACTGGTGAAAACTCAATCTAGCTGAGAAGAACCATTTTCATCCAACTATCAACCCATTTATCCATACATCCAGGGTGAAGGCTCACCAAAGGGTAGTGAAAGTTGCCCAGAGAATTGTCAAGAGAATCCCCCCTACCACCATTTTAAAAGATTCCATCCATACTGCATATTCACTTGTTTACCCTGTTCCTTCATAGAGGAGATTTAAGAGCATCCAGAGAAGAACACCTCCTTTCCCTAATCAATTAGATAAATGACCAGTGGCTCTGCTCTGTATACATTTGATGTATCGTTGTCTCATTGGGCCCCAGAAACTAATTTAGCTCCTTTCCGATAGGGATTAAATGACAATATATAATCCTAAAAAATACATGCCAAACATACATTTGTGTCCCTGGTTCCACTTAAAGTGCAGCTTATGTCAAACCCCAACTCTTCTGACCTACTCACATGTTTCAAATGTCTTCCTCTCCAAGATGCTGTAAGTCCCTCATCATGACAATGTTTTGCATTTTTGGAAGTTAAAACTTTGCGGAGAAACTGTCATGTATCTATTGTCATTCCAGTGACATTCTTTTAAGAGTTGTGCTGCTTTAACGCAGTCTATTTTTCTAATGAACGGCATCCGTGTGCAATTTATAAACACGTCTACATAGTATTTGTTTATTTTACTCCACGTCAACCAAAAGCATCATTACAAACTCCAGTTTACCCAGAACAGATTTGTTAATATTTTAGTTGTTCTCAGTTACTCACCCTATCTTAACTGCTTTTCATCGCTATGAGTCTGACTATCGCCTTACTTACATTTTATAGGAGGAAGGGATGCCTTTTTTTTAGAATTGGCAAAAGAGAGCAGGCAGTTAAAGTAAATCAGTTTAACGCTGACAAGCTTCCTTTGACTCCTGTTTTTGCTCCAGGGTTAAATGAGCTGCCATGGAAGTGTCATCGAGCAATGACACACAGAGGCAAGAATGTGCAACACACTCACACTCGCACATATACAACCCTGAGATAGTTAAAAGGAACCGACATGAATGAGTAGGCAGGCTCCAGATGTCAGATGTTGATCTTTGAAGAAACATTTGAAGTATTGCCGTTTTGTGAGAGACGTTTGATAACCATGGATTTTCACTGGAAATATGCATAAACAAGTAAATGTGTTTGTTTTTTTTATTCTTTTGCTTGAATGTATTTTTCCTCCTATGAGTGACATGCAAAGAAAAAAAACGTCGTTGACAGAAGATATAACAAAGTAAACATTTCCCTGTAGATCCTGTTATCATCATGTGTTAGAAATAATCAGAATTATGGAGCCTATGGAGTATGGTATCCTTATTCAACCGTTCACAAGTTTGGACTGGTTGATGGAATGTCTTTTACTATTATCAAAACTATGAATTTCAGAACAGATTTATTGCAATTATTGTAAACACGTCACTGTAGTGCGCACTAGGACCTGATGACCCATCTAGGTGTTATGTGTTAACCACAATGTGGTCCTGCTTAATTCTCGCTACAGACAAAAGAGAGGACTGCCAACAACCCTACGCTCATTCTCATGTCTGCGCAGTCTTCTAAGACAGCTTTGCTGCCGAGACCCAGTGACACAGAGAAGCATGCCAACCCCAACCAAACCAGAAGGCCCAGAAGCCGCCAAGGTACAATGGAATCCGTAACCCGTTGGGAGATAAATGCCCCTGAACCTCAAAGCAAAAGCAGGCTGAAGGAAACAGTTTCTAGTCAGTTATTTCAGTGTTGTTGAACAAGAGACATGTGTTTGTCAAATACAGCCAGTTTTCTCAGGCTCAGTTTAACAGACTGGGTTTAAGTCACCCAAGTAATGACTCAACCCTGGAACCTTATCATTAGACACAATAACCAGAGTTAGATAATAACGCAGAATTTTAGATCCTGAAGTAGGCTTTTACCAGCCTTGTGATGCCCACTGGGACTTAAAAGAAATTAAAAGCTGCCCACAAGATTTCATGAGGCACTGACCCAAAGTCATTGGCAAGATCTAGTAAAACCCCATGCAGGTCTTTCTTTTTCTTTTTGGCCATCTGCACCTGATGCCAGATGACATTTGTGTGTTCCAGGCATCCTGAGAAACCACGTATCCCTGCTTTCTGTACTATAAATAAAATAAAGTTGTTTTATAGTGATCTGTGACCATTTTGTGCGACTTTATTCCTTTACAAAACACAACTTTAAAAGAGATTGGAAGATATGACAAACCTTTAACTGAACCAGTATCTTTATAATAACATTTGAAGTACTTAATGATGTGCAGTGAGGTTCGTGAATGAAGTCAAGGCGTGGAAATAGCATATTATTTAATTATTCATACAACCTAATATCAACCCATCATCATTATCTTATAATGACACTTAAACAAACACACAGGATCACATTTGTTCAACAAATGTTTGTTTTATATAAATGAATAGATCTCCTTCTTGTATCTTATTCATATTTACTGTAAAGGAATTGAAGTATAAATATGTGTTCTACGAACATTTATTTAAACCTTCAGTAGAAAAATATTTTTTAAACTTTAAATTCTGGCGAGTTAAAAAATTTAAATCAAGGTTTTCTATCAAAAATATAATAAAAAAAATAGATAATTCTAGATCTCTACTAGGAACCTGTAGTGTAAGTGATCAAAACCATCATAAACCTCGCACAAGTCATTAAACATTGTATATGAAGGTCATTGTTTTGTTTGTAATGATACAAAGGCTGGTATAGTTAGTATCACGTCTTTTATAACTAAACACATTATTGTTGATCTAACGAGACTCCACACCAACAACAACACTGAGTAAAACCAGTAAAAACAATGGACAGTGGATCTGCTCCTAGCGTACTGAGGGCACATTCCAACGGTGTGGCAGCCTCAGTGGCTTTTATGCGGGGTATTGCACCAGTCCACCTCAACCTGCCGTGTTGACGCTCAGTCTTACAAAAGTAAGTAAGAAAATAAATAAGTAATTTATATTTATAAAGCGCTTTTCTAGACCAGGGTCACAAAGCGCTCAAACAATCGAAAAAAAATATATATACTAAAAAGATCAAGATAACACAGAGAAAAACACAGGTGTCCCAGAAAATCAGGGAAAAGCCTGCACGAATAAGAAAGTCTTAAGATGTTTCTTGAAGGACTCGTATAGACTCCATCAAGCGCAAAGAGATAATTCCAAAGCTTAGGAGAAACAGCCTGGAAGGATTTCTCTCTTCTGTTCCTGAACCATGTGCGAGGAACCATAAGTAGATTCTGATCCACAGACCTCAGAGCCCGAGCAGGGGTGTAAGGCTGGATCAGATCAGGGATGTAAGGAGGAGCCTGAGCATGAATAGATCTGAAAGTAAGAACCAGAATTTTAAAGTTGATCCTGAAAGAAACTGGCAGCTAGTGAAGAGTTTTAAGGATTGGAGAAATGTGAGTTCTTCTACTTGAGCAGCTCAGAATTCTTGCTGCAGAGTTCTGTATCAACTGCAGGCGAGACAGCTCCTTCTTGTTAAGACATGAAAACAGACTGTTGCAATAGTCCAGACGAGAGGACACAAACGCATGGATTACAAGCTCCAGATAATGTTTTCCTAAGTTAAGTGATTTTTCTCAGTTGAAGGAAACAGTTTCTGATCAGCTTTCTGCAGTGTTAAAAACCAAGTCTAGAATTTGGCCTTTTTGATGAGTAGGTTCAGAGAAATGGAGCATAAAATGAAAGGCTTCAGTCAAAGTCGAAAGGTATTTTGCAGAGCAAGATGTGATGTCATCAACATGAAGATTAAAGTCCCCAAAAATAAGAACAGAATTTATTTGAATAATGGAAATTAAAAAGTCACTAAAATCCTTCAAGAACACTGACGCAGGACCAGGCGGACAGTAGACTGAAACACAATAGAAAGGGCTTGAAGAACCCAGAAAGATTATCAGGGAGTCAAAAGAAGTAAATTCCTATAGCCCGAAAAATGGGATCATAATCTTCAAATTAGTTCCTCAGTGGACTGTCACTAGGGGCCATGTGTAGCATAAGCTAAAATGCACTTTCAGCATGAAAGTCAATGATGGTTCAAGTTAGTTCACAGTTATATCAAATATAAATGTATCCAGTGAAACTTCTCTGTGAACTGATCATAAGTCATTAAACCATCTGCTGATGATAGTTGTCCTTATTCTCACAACTCACCAGTGATCTCAAACTATGTAATTATGGCTGCTCTGTTGATTCTTGCCACGAAGTATGATTTGAAGGATTCTCATGGGGACATAGCATTTAAATACAGGCAACCATGTAGAGCTGACAGAGAGATAGTGAAAAGGCAGCACATTCTCCGCTTATACATTTAATTGTTAGGAACTGTGAACAATAAATTTTCCAACAGGACAAAGTATTATAATCTCTACAATAATGATGTTTCAGTGCAGCAGACGATCACTTACAAGGCAACCGATCAGTAAATTATCACTGAAGGTATAGAGGTGTGCAGAGTGCCGATTCTCAATCCTGATTTATTTATTGTTCTCTCATATCTGCCAGGTCATGCTAAGCACTGCCCTTTTTCGCTGTCTAATAGATGTTCACGAGACACAACTTACTTTTATTATTGGCATGGTCCTCAATTACACATATGTGCCTTGTGTTTTATGGGTACAAATATGTAGTTACTTGTATGTGCATTTGAAGTACGGGTACAGATCTCATGCTAAGAGTATGTGAAATATATGCACCCACCTTAGCAGTGATTCTGGTGCAAAACAATTATGTGACTCACACCTGCAGATTCAAGAGGTCGTGTTTAGTAACTTGTACTCATACACTTACAAATAAGTGTACATAGCTTGAAATATGGCACTATGAAATAATACAACGATATACACGCTTATTAAAAAAATGAGATCTAGCTTGGAAAGTAAATTTACATGTATTGTTTAATGCAAAGTAGATCTTGGAGAGCAATACAGTCCAAACTCAGTCTCACAAAATTCAAAGTAAAACATAATTAATTAATATTACTACCAGTCGTCATAGTAGAGTGTAAACTAAAGTAGTGTAGAGAAAGTAAAATAATTTGCAACGGCGAGTAGAAATGAGCACAGACAAGTTAATCTATGAATACGAATAAATGAACATTTCAATAAGTGTATGACAAAGTGTTGCATTGTTGTTTTTAAATTTGAGATTAGGTTAAACAAACTGTGATCTTTGTCACAGCCACCATTATCTTTTGATATTTTCACATATCTGAACACTAAATGAACTCCACAGAGCCATTAGAAGCCTGATGAGCTGTAGAGGTCAGTGTTCAGCTCCTCATCCATAAACATTTCTCCATTCACAGTCACTCTATTCCTCGGAGGAGGAAATTGAACTGACTCTTCCCATCTAGTTTGACCCCATCAGTGAAGCTACTGCCCACAAGGAAAACACAATTGCCCACCATGACATTGACCATTCATTAAACTGGATCTTTGCACTACTTTTGTATACTCTTCACTCCCTAAGGTGTAGAACGTGATTTAGAAGCCGCCATCCTATGTATTATTTCCAAACACATTAGATATATGAAACAATTTTGTTTCACCATGCTGTGATCAACCAACTGAGTTTATCTCAGATTTAAGGAGGTAAAACAGATCAGTTCTGACTAGCTGAACTTCACAATTATACTGTCCAAAACATGTATCAAATAATTCATAATTATGTGTTATTTGCTTTTGACAGAGGAGCATAATTCCAAGCTAAAATGTACGAAGATGTTAACCACACTTGCTTCAATTGAAAAATAAAACTGATACCAAACTCAAACATCTACCTGATCAAACCAAAACAAGCAAGGATTTAGAGATTTGTTGTCATAGTTCTGTGTTTGTGTTGTTGTTTTTTACTGTGGGACCTTGTTTTGCTTTGTGTTACAGAGGGGCTCACCAGCTGCAGACGAATGAGCTATCAACGAGCGGTGTTGAAAGTACGACGGTCCTTGAAAGCACCGCCAGAAGATTGTTTATCGACACCTGATTGCCAACTTTCTGGAACACTCCTATGTTCCCGTTCGTGTTTTCGTTTCCTGTTTGGACAGTCAAGCTCTTCACTCCTTCCCTCCCACAAGTGACCAGCCTCAGCACAGCACTGCTGACGTCACTCCTCCGCCTGCTTCCGCTGCTGTGGACCTACCTTCGATCCAAGCACCAGAACACAACTTCAAAGGTTGGCCGCCACTCTGAGTCTATAAGACTGTGATTCCCTCTCCTTCCTCTGCTGTTGTTCGTTGTCTTCCATGGCTTCGTCTGCACAACCCACAACTGGGCTAATTCCTGTATCTCTGCATGGAGCACTGTCTATTAGTCTCACTGCCTTCAGTCATCTTAGATTCCTGCTCAATCTCCTTAATCTCCTCCGGTCTCTCAGCCTGATCTCACTTCTGTGCCGCCTGAGTATCATGACCATGGCGAGGTCTTTAGCAAAGATCAGGCGCCCTCCATAGCTAACATCGGCCCTATGACTGCGCTGCTGAACTTATTTCCGAGCTCTATATCCTAGTAGCCCTCCTTTTAACTTGGCTCGTCATGAGAGGGAGGCGATGGAGACATATGTTTGAGACTCGCTGGCTTCTGGTCTTATAAGCCATCCTCATCTCCTCAAGGGGCAGGCTTCTTTTTTGTTCAAAACAAGGATAATTCTCTCCGACCTTGTATCAATTATTGCAGCCTAAACGCATCAAGGTTAATAATCGCTACCCTCTCCCACTTATTAACCGGAATTTGAACCTCTTAAAAGGGCCGCTATGTTCACTAAGCTAACTCTACGTAATGCCTACCATTAGGGCTTCATATGCTATTACTATGCAGAACAAATGCCCAAATTTGTAAGACTACAGCATTGCACTTCAACAACTGTGTAGTATGTTACTTTGTCCCGTCTCTTTTGCTATGGTTTGAGTTCACAATAGACCCACCAGTGCCACCTTGTACATAACTGATTGCTCTGTACCACTTTCAAGATTAATGTCACCTCCTAAAAACATTTTATATCTATCAGAATCTGGAAAAGTTGCTATTAGTCTAGAAAAGAACTGTGGATCGTCCCTTTTAGGGCCATAAACGTTAACTAGTGCTACATCAGTTCCAGACAATGTATATATCTTCCTTGTTATCAGATATGACCTTGGTTAGTTGAAAACAGATTCCTTTTCTAATAAGTATGGCAGCTCCTCTTGATTTATCCCCACAGTTATAGTGGTAAATATTTTCTATCCATCCCCTCTTTAACAGTGTTCTTCTGGCTGTAAGTGGGTCTCTTGCAAAAACATTATCTCTCCACCTAAGGACTTCAGGTGTTTAAGAACTTTGTTACGCTTAATAGGTTGGTTAACGCTTGGTCCCCCCACACACACACACACAACAGAACTTGACTTAATACAATAAGGCAAACTTCAATATAGTAATATTGATCATGAACATCTAATGACAATAAGAACGACCCACACGATTCATATTTGAATAACCAGCATCAACAAGGATGAACGAGAACATCAAAATAACATTTACTTGTATAAATCTTGTAGGAAAAGTTGAATCAGTTGCTAAAATGTTGTTAAATCGCTCTGTCTCACAGTGTCTTCACCCGTCACTTGTCTCCACTGATGTTTTTGTTGACATACTTGCGCGCCTTCGCAGTGGAGTAGAAGGATTTCTCCACATTCTTGTAAGTGATTCTGAAGTGGGCTGGATAAGCAAATCCGAAGCGAACCCCCTCCACTCCACGAAGCCGACTCTTGACGTCAAGTGTTGCTTTGGCAACACTTGTCGGGTAGTCAGAAAACACTGAGCAGCTGACTCCGTCCACACTGATGCGTTGTTTGATCCGAGCGAGTCTCAGAATATTAGCACAGTCTTGGAAGTAGTGAACGCGGGCTATGATCGTGTTTAACTGGCGCCCATTTATTCTGAAGTTGGTCCACGACCCCCGTGAGCCGCATAACCTCCTTCTTTAGTGTAACAACATCATCTGTGCACGTTGACAAACTTTCTTTCACATCCTTCACTGTAGCTTTCATCGCTGAGAGTTCAGAGGCGATTTTCGACCTGTATTCTTTGAGTTCTAATCACCGCTGACTCACTTTCCAACACTGCAAGACAACCAAAGATAGCAGTTCCATCTTTAGCGATTTGGTGACCGATGCATCCAATGTCGAGACACTCCTTTTCAGGAACGCAACTTCAATCGAGCTTGAGGCTAAAGTCGGTGTCGAAGGCCTCGTGGCTTGAGTCTTTGTTTGCCGACCTTTGCTTCTGCTCTGCCATTTCGCAGTTTCGTTCTTTAAGTATATCGCTAAGCAAAGGTAAAATTCAAATATTGTCCAAAAAGTGCGCTGAAAAAATTACTTTTATATTTTCGTTCAGTGGAGCTCAGAGTTCGGTTTTATTAAAATACTTTATTAAATACTTTGTAAATGTATCAGCTAAAGGGCATTAAAGCATAATGTTTAAAATAAGATCAATTCTTTTTCAGAGGTACATGGATGACTAAATACAATACATCTCGATGCATTGACAGTGTTATGATTTTGGTTAGGAAGTTAAGCAAATTTTAAGGATACAATCAGATAAATGTACACTTATTTCTACTCCTTTCAAAATTGCAAATTATCTGACAGCCTTGTTTTAATTTACTTTATTCTGAATGTCACTTTTTTTTTTTTTGTAAATGCTAAATGTGTCATTAACATGTTTAATTCTCACTTGGTGCAGTTCATAAAATACTTACGGTATTTGCATAATCTCTAAAGTCTCATACTTCTATTCATTAATAAACAATCATCATACATTTGAAGCGAGCCATTACTATTTGATTTTGGTCGGTACAGAACATATACTTTTTTCTAACTTAAAAATATAAATATAAGTTAATTATTAGAAGTCTGTCGGCACTATACCTGTTAGGATGTGTTTAACAAGTTGGTGTATGAAAAATACGCTCTAATTGACCTTATATTCACATATTTGTGTAGGCTAGATAAAGACTGCCATGTTGTATAAAAAATGACAAGAGCGAGATTTGAGTTTGACTCTGCGATCACGTCCATGGCAACTTTAACATAAACCATCTTTGTCGTAGATAGATAGATACACTTTGTTAATCTCTCTTGAGATCTCCTTCAGGAAAGTGGTTTTCCAGCTCACAGCAACACAGATGATAGATTCACAAGAACACACAAGAACAAGAACAAAGTAAAATAAAAAGAACAAGTCTAAGTATAAAGAAAATAGATCGAAGAAAGGATACAGAGATTAACATAGAATAGAATCCTCTTTTCACTCCACTCCTGCCCCCAACATCGAAATAATACAATCTCATAGCACGAGGAATGAATGAGTCCCTGAGTCTATTAGTGTTGCATCTGGGGAGGAGCATTTGTGCGCTCCATCTACTCTGCACACTGACGGTGGTGTTCAGAGTATGACTGTCATCATCCATGAATATTTTTTTTTGTAGGATTGTAGTCAACATATTCTCAAATAGATCTATGGCAGTGTGGGGATTTTGTGTTCCGGTGAACCGACCCCTCCCGAGTCTCGTACGTGGTGGTGGAAAATGAAGGACAGACACATGGATGAGTTTAAGAAAAATGCTCGTTTAGTGAATAATGCAAAAGTCAGAGACAAACTTACGTGAACACGGGTGCTAGCAAGCAGAGAGATCTATCGCAGACGTCTTCGAATGCCAGAACGCAAACATCTCACAAAATGGTGGATCTTTTATAGTAGAATATTCAGGTTAACGCCTCTAGTGAATTGTACATGTAGGATTGGTCAGTAACTGTAAACACTTGATTCTAAGATGGCCGCCGCACATGGTCGTCGTGGAAATTCACCAAAGGTTGTTGTCTTCCTGAGAGAATCTATTCCCACAGACTTGCTGGGAATCTGGGACTGTTTAATCTTTCTGTGTGTGTACAAGGCTTTGTGACCTGGGTCTGTGAGTTGTTACAGTGAGTGAATGCAATGCAAGAAAAGGATTATTTAATATGAATTAAATATGTAAGATTATCAGTTAATCAAGTCACTATTTGAAATGTGTGTTAAATCTAGATGATTGATTACAGTAAAGTTGTCATTTCCTTACAGCAGTCATTGATCGAAATTCATTGTCTTCTTCTGAACCATGTTTGAGGAATTTAAAGTAAAGTTGAGTGGGAACTAAGTGTGGCTCATGAGTGGCGAAACCCAAAATAAGGGTAGCTTGACCGCCGTATGATGTAGCTGATAAGTTACGATTACTTGCTTTTGACTCTATCTGTGTGAGTAGTGACGCTGTAATAGATAGACCCACTTAATGTTGTTTCTAATTGGTTAGTAATTCATGTGTTTGTGTTTTCTCGTTTGGACTATTGTAACAGTTTATTTTGGTGTCTAAAAAAGAAGGAGCTGTCTCGCCTGCAGTTAATACAAAACTCTGAAGCGAGAATTCTGACCAGCTGTAGTAAAATAACTCTCATTTGCCCCAATCCTTGATTGTTAAACTGCTTTGTGACCCTGGTCTAGAAAGGCACTTTACAAATGACTATCACTTAGTATTGTGTTGTGCCTTCCGTGATTAGCTAAATTTACGCAAAAGGACCATATTTTTTTGTTTTGAAAAAGGAAAAAGAAATATAGAGTTAAATGAGTAAATATCGGTGTAAGAAGTGTGGTGTGATAATCGGTCAAATTGTGCGTGACTGTGACACTTATGGCGTGACACTTGGCGGCCCTGTAGATGACTACAGGCAACATAGTCATTATCTCTTTGAACATGATGCCAAACCATGCTTATGCTGATCCCTTATTTGCTTTTTATATGTATAAATATTAAAATCGAAACCACATTAAATCCAACTCTTTGATCGTTTAAAGGTGCTTTCCAAGATGTTATAACCTGTTAAAAGATAATAAAGATCCAAAGATTTTAGTATGGAACAAGCATTTTATATTTATTTTTATATGTTTTGACATTTATGTCATTAGTAAATTATCAACAAATGCCAATTTGTTTGTTTTACTGTTGTTACTTGGAAGTTGCCGCCTTCATGAGTTGTTGGTTTCGCCATTGCCTTGTTCAATTCAATTCAATTTTATTTAAAGTGTCTTATCATAACAAAGTTATCTCAAGACACTATACAGTTAAAATAAGACTATAGTTGATTAAGGAAAAATAGATCCCAGCAATTCAACAATTGGTATCTTATAGTAAATGGCCATAATGTGCACCTATACTTTTGATGGAAGTGTTAACTTGTTGAATAATCATCTACATGGGAAGGTAGGTTTTATGCACCCGCTCCTTTCACTACAATCTTTCATAACATGTTTCATGTGCCGGGAACCGTGTATAGCAGGCTTCCACAATGATCTGTTCTTGTTTCATTTAGCCAAAATATAACAATTCAAGATTAATTTAGCATGCTAGTGGGAGCATGTTGTTCTCAGCAGCTTGCATTAAAGAAATACAGCAACAGCAAGTCATGCTTGACTATGATTCTGGCATAACATTTTCTGACAGTATTCAGAAAACATTCCAATCGATTAAGTATTGCATCTTATGAAATTGAATAACTGTGACATCCCCAGTTAAAGTGTTTCTGGCGACGAGAATGAGAACAAATTGGTCATTTGCAAACGCTCTTTGTTGATTAATTAATTTGCCCCATTCAGCCCATTGTTCTGAGTCAGCATTGCAGTATGGTAGGGAATCATACGGCCCATCTGCTCTTTCAACACTGACTCCCACCATCATACTTTCCACTCACACTCCCTCATCCCTTCTGTCTATCTTCTGCTCACTTGTTCATATGCCTGTTGTATCCTGACCTGAACCCAGTTCCTTTTCCCCTTTCCCTAATCCCTTCGCTCCTATGCTTTTTCTATGACCCACCATATTGCTTTCTAGTCTGCCAAAAGATATACAATGGAAAGGTGAAATACTTTATTCACTCTCTTTTGCAGTTTGTGCATCAGATTGATGACTGAGTTGAGCTGGTAAGCACACACTCCTTTTTTGTATTAATGTATGTTAGACGGATCAGAATTGCAAGTTGCGCACTGCTTCCAGGATTGTACGTTCATGTTAGAGCTTCCATCCAATCCTATTTGAGCTGTCACATGTTGCCAGAAGAAATCTACCCAGGGTCTTCAGACGTTTCAGAAGTGGCTCTTGTACAATGAAATAAACGGCAGCCAAAGGGTTGTGTTAACCAATCAGATTTGAGTTAGCCACATCAACGTCAGCTTTACGGCAGCTACTCTTCTCATAGCTTCCATGACGCTGAACGAGTTGAGCGATTTGAACACGTGACACATTCATGTCCTCTGATTGGATAGCACTGAGACTCGTCACATGGAGCTGAAACGTTGATTTGAGTTAATTTAACTGTTTGTTTTTCAACACAACGGCTGAAGAGCTTGATCTGGTCACGGATATTCTTGCAAAGCAATTTTCAGAAGGATGTTTCAAGAAAAGCTGGACGTTGTTAAGAATTTTTTGCTAACTCCGAGACGAGCTTCAAAGGTTTTATCCGCCAAATTTCCTCCATGAACTACATCAGTATATGCATTTTCTTCTAAATAATGTTGCACTTTATGAGATAAATAGTGGTGCTTATGTGTGTCGCTTCAGTGTTTGTGTGTATAGGGGGGAGCGATGCAGAGTGTGTGTGTCGTGGCCATGGACTGTAGTCGGAGTGATATTTTGATATAATGCACTGATGTTGTGTTCATTTGATGATGATCTAAACGTCTTATTGACCTATACCAGTACACGGCCACATCCCTGTGGTGTAAAAAGAACCTTAAAGTAGTCATTGAGAGGTGAATTCATTCAAATGTAGCTACTGAAGGCCTGCCTATGTGTGAAATGCACGGCCCGCCACTGCCTTTAAGTTGTCAGTGAGTTGATGTCTTGGTGGTGTTTAGAAATGATCGACTGGACTCCCTCTGTCTTCATCATATAGCAAACTAAATAAAGCAGTCAGAAAATATAGTTTGAGTAGGAGCCAAATCGGCATTTTTTAGCATGAATTAACTTATATAGAGATGAAATTTAACATTTAATTGTGTATCAATTATGGCAATCAGGCTGCAATTTATTCTACCAACAAAGCCAATCTTTCAAAATGCCTTTGCCTTCTGGACTACAGTCTGATATCCGACTTTGGTTACAGAAGCTGTGCTTGTTTAACTCTTCTCACTGTGCCTTGGCTTATTTAATGTGATTATTTCTGCCCTATGAATAACTTTTCCTCCCAGAAATGTTTGTCCGACTCTAATCTTAATTTACACCCAGGGTTTCAGGGGTGAGATAGGATTCTGATTTAAACAGTGCATGTGCTCCAGCCTCTCATCCAGAAGAAGACTTCTCTTTGGTTTTACACATATAACAGAACTGAAGCGTAATACGCCAGAAATAAATGCTGGATGTTCTAACTAAGGGGATTTTCTCTGTTGTGAGAATGTGTGGTAGATAAAGATGCACATTTAATCTTAAAAGGCCTGGATTAAAAGCTTTGTTAACACAATTATGCAAAGAAGATATGAGATGTCTTTAGATTGAACATGTGTTATATTAAACTTCTTAAGGTTGAAGCCTCAGTATTAATTATCACAATAATAATAAAATGGCATCTAGAACATCAAACTGTAACAGAGACTTACTGAAGCATCCACAATTGTGCAAATTCCTTAAATTGGCTCGCAATCGACTCATTGAATCCAACGGATGTTAAAGAGAATATTTTGTATTCATACTTTTCAAAAAGTCATGTCACAAGATACACAGAAACCCACTCACTTTTCCTCACACAATCATTCTTATCGGCATTTCAGTGTATGTAGAAAATATTATTTTAATAAAATGTTTTCACTTTAGGACTTACAGACCATAAACCAGCGTCACAATTGTCGTCTTAGCATGGTTGCATGAAAAGTAAATTGTTTTACATTTAAACTAGAGTATAAACTTGGTGTCATGTTAAACCTGCTTCTTGAAACCAACCAAACCTGCTTCTAAAATCTAAAACTGCACACTTTTATTAAAGAGCCGGTATATGCGAAGCTTACTCTTTCTTGGGATTTGGTTTATGAGTAAGGGAAGAAAGGAGGATGTGATTTACGGGTGGATTGGGACTGCAACAGCAGTTATGCAGGCACTATACATATCTATGGTAGTAAAAAGAGAGCGAACAAGTATTTGATACACTGCTGATTTTTGACGTTTTTCAACTAACAAAGCATGTAGAGGTCTGTAATGTTTGATCAAAGGTACTCTTCAACTGTCAGGGACAGAATCTAAAACAAAAATGCAGAAAATCACAGTGGATGATTTTTAAAACATTCGTTTTTATTGCATAAGTATTTGATCGCCTATCAACCATTAAGGATTTAGGCTCCCGCACACCTGTTAGTTCTTCTTTAAGAAGCCCACTCATTAACATTACCTCTTTGAACTCGTTACCTGTATAAAAAGCACCTGTCCACACACTCAAACAAACTCCAACCTCTCCATAATGGCCAAGACCAAAGAGCAGTGCAAGCACATCAGGGATAAAATTGTAGAGCTGCACAAGGCTGGGATGGGCTACAGGACAATAGGCAAGCAGCTTGGTGAGAAGGCCACAACTGTGGGTGCAATTATCAGAAAATGGAAGAAGTTCAAGATGACGGTCAATCTCCCTCGGTCTCGAGCGCCATGCGAGATCTCTCCTCATGGGGCATTAATGATCATGAGGACAGTGAGGGATGAGCCCAAAACTACACAGTAAGACCGGGTCAATGATCTGAGAAGAGCTGGGACCCTAGTCTCAAAGAAAATCATCAGTAACACATTGCGCCGTCATGGATTCAAATCCTGCAGTGCACGCAAGGTTCCCCTGCTCAAGCCAGAGCATGCCAAGGCCCATCTGAAATTTGCCAATGACCATCTGGATGATCCAGAGAAGGAATGGGAGAAGGTCATGTGGTCTGATTAGACAAAAGTGGAGCTTTTTGGTCAAACTCCACTTGCCATATTTGGAGAAAGAAGAAGGATCTGTACAACCCTAAGAACACCATCCCAACTTTATGGGGGCACGGAACGACTACACCATATTGAGGGGAAGATGGATGGGGCCATGTATTGTGAGATCTTGGCCAACAATCTCCTGCCCTTAGTAAGCGCATTCAAGATGGGTCGTGGCTGGGTCTTCCAGCATGACAACGGCCCGAAACACTCTGTGGGAAGCATCTCAAGGTCCTGGAGTGGCCTCGCCAGTCTCCAGAACTGAATCCAATTAAAAATCTTTGTAGAGAGGTGAAAGCCTGTATTGCGCAGCGACAGCCTTGAAACCTGAACGCTCTGGAGAAGATCTGTATGGAGGTGTGGGCCACAATTCCTGCTGCAGTGTGTGCAAACTTGGAACTACAGAAAACGTCTGATCTCTGTAATTGCCATCAAAGGTTTATGTACCAAATATTGAGTTCTGTTTGTCTGATAAATCAAATACTTATGTCATGCAATACAATGGAAATGAATCATTTAAAAATCATCCACTGTGATTTTCTGCATTTTTGTTTAAGATTATGTCTCTCACAGTTGAAGAGTACCTTTGATACAAATTACAGACCTCTACATGCTTTCTAAGTGGGAAAACTTCAAAAATCGGCAGTTGAGGTGGCTTAAAAATATGCCTCCTGGATGACCCAGGACATGCCGGAGAGACTTTGTGCCCAGTCCCATTTATCTATTTCAAAAGTTCAAAATCCGCAACCCTATGAACTGTGAGTGCTTTCCCAATACTCAAAAGTTGCGAATTGAAGAACACAATTAAGGGCTATAGCTTCCTCAGTTTTAAGATTCTTTGAGACCTCTATTGGCAGTAAGTGGTATCCCAGAATGCCTTGTGCATCAAGACTGATATCAATGGCGGCGAACACAGACAGAAAGATGAGCTGCAAATGTAAGTATTTTATTGCATTATTGATATATAATATTTCATATTTATGAATGTTTTCTCTTAGCTTTATGTCAATTTAGGGATTACATACTTCTTTGTTGCTAAACAAGTATTACAATTTTATGATTGAGATTAAAAATGTAATTTCATGTGACTAACTCAGACAAGATGCTATTGGGCCCATGTCTCTCAGTTGGTCTCACCTTGGGGTCCTCCCAGCAGAGCCTGGTGATGCAGCTGGGTAAAGGAAAGTCTGGGCCTGGGACTGTAATTTGACATTTTAAGTATGTTTTATAATTTAAGGAGTTCTTGCCACTTAAATGAACACTGCATCAACACTATCATTGGTCATTCTATTATTCATAATGTATGAGTAACAAATTCAAGCAAACATTTTAAACGTTGGGTTTTTGAGCTACTGAGTGTTTAAAACCACATTGAATGGCAACGTGAGCTATTTAAAATAGTTGTGTCATTACATTGCAAAGTGTTAGGAGAAATTTATACATTTGTTATTTTTGACCCTCGGAATCTCATCTGCATCACCAAGTGGTAGAGGTAAAACCTTTTCACTTGGATCTATTGGCACAGAAATTGACTGAAGGAGCTGAACTGAACTATAAGTTTGATTTGAATTCAAGGAAGTGATGGGCAAATTGGGAATTACACTTTGATTTGATTTGTTGTCCAATGCTGACAGCTTCCATGAAGGACTTTTTTTCTAATAAATTGTATATATATATATATATATATATATATATAATAAATAACAAATGTATATAATAAAAAGTATATATTCATCCACTGCTTTAGGTGATGTCAAAGTACGATTTGTGGGTACTCTCAAGATACATATGATTCATTTTCCCATTTCTTACATTGTGCACATTGTGTTCACTCTCACTTTTTGTAAAATTGCCTGCTTTGAAATGTTACTGTTCGATCTTTGGTCTGGTTCATCATCCATTCACCTACAAGAACCTAGACCTAGTATAGTACCAAAGACAGTATCTAAATAGTTACACTAGTACTACATTGTGCTTCTTTGTGTATCTGACTCCAACTGACTCTCTCAGCCGGTTGGTGTAAGCCTTTGATAAGATAAAGAGAAAAGATGCTGGACACCAGTTCTTAATGCTAATCCTGAAGATAGCTTTCTTTGGCAGAAAGCAGTTGATGGCCCTCCTTCAGTAATGCACAACAAGTCAGGAGTAATTATGTCGCAGAATGCTCTGTAGAACTTCGAACAAACTGATGCTGACAATTCCATGATTCTTTTCGCAAGACATGCTGGCAAGTGCGGCGTGTAGTTCGCTGTGGATAGCTTAGCACAAGGCGTTTGTTAGCCTCAGCTGAGACCTTGGGTCGGCTGGTACTAAAGTTATTAACCTGGACAGGTAGGTAGGTTCTTCTCTAGAATCTGACTGTCAGTAAGAAATCTGACTTAATGCTTTAACTTAAACAAATAATTGAAATCAGATCTGGTTTGAAAGTCACACATTTTTACTTGCAAGTCAAAAGAAGGACAGAGTGTATATGTCTTGTTTGAAACTATTCTAAAGCGTAGAGTTGTTGCTTTCGAATCTTCTCTGCAGTTTAACAAGCTTTTAATTATCTTACTAGGGGGTGGGTTAGTTTCCTTTGTCCCTTTTTCCTCTCTAGGCTAAAAAAAAAGACTTTTGGGGTGCCCATCACAGTAAAATGAAAAATTGAGAAGTTAAAATCAGTTCCAAAATACAATAAGTTAGTTAAAAGCTAAAAACATTTACCAGACTCATTTAATGAGTTTTAACTTTTTGTATCATTTTATTTGTTCTGTAAACTTCCTGATCGAAGAATTTATATTTACTTTTGAAGCTAATACATTTTATTATTATTTATTTATTTCCAGGCCTTTCATATGTTTTGTTTCTGTTTATTAAACATGGTTGCACGGAACATTTTGACTGTGGCTGTCATTATCACTGCTGTCAGACATTTCAGCACTTATTCCTTTTTTTGTCATATTTACTATAAGTTAGTCAATTGGTTTACTCATTTTTGCCCTCACTGCTGTATCTGTTTTCATCCTGATTTTAAGTTTTACCCAGTTATCTCTACTACGGTCAGCTCTACCAGACTCGACTGGACTGACTTCCTCCAACTTCAAGGTTGCAGAAGAGGGGAAGAAGATTTCAACATAAACGAGGAATTTGATGTTTATGTCCATTTTCTTAATTATGTCCATTTCCTTGTTATTTAAAATCATAAATCATTGTCACCCGTGTGACACAACATTTTTTTATAAGCAGAGGATTATAACCAGACTTGATCTTTTAAATGGGAGACTACTTTCCCTTGTCTGCATAGCTCTTGAAATAGAATCTCCTCACTGACTGAGTATGGGATGTTTAACAGCGTGATCCGCATCGCAGGCTTCACCGGCAACATGACCTGCTCCAGGGCTCCGTCGCTCTCCACCGATCCTGCACCAGATTACTTGCCATGTCAACTTTAGTCACTTACAACACAGCGGCACAGTTCATTAGGGCTGCTGATATTATGACTGCTTGACCGAGTATCTCGCCCACTGCCAGGTCCACGTCAGCCACTGCTAACATGGAGCAGGCGGCCACCATGGTAAAGCTACATGCAGAACAGGAGAAACCTGAGAGGCAACAACATCCATTTATCAAAAAGAAAACGTATAAACCATTTACCAATGACTCTATTACATAAACTATCAAATAATCTACAATTAACAAGACAAAAACTGCAAAACACTTCAATTTTTTAAGATCCTCTCTCAGCTCCTTTCACACACCACTCACATTCAGAGAGAGATAGAGAGATTCACAACTATCACTATTCAAGAATCAAACACAAAAAGAATGTCGCTTGTGATTACAGATTAAATTAATGTCCAAGTGTTCATGTCAGAAGACCAATTGCAACCTTGCAAAAGAATAACCAAGGTAACCATGGGGACTGGGGATGTGTTGTATTACATATTGTGCATCAAGGCAACAGCAGAGCCCACGCATGTCATAGTGCCCACACACGAGGAAATCCTACCTCCTGTCTTTGCACTGTGACAGTCACAGTCAACGTGCTGAGGCACATGATTATTAACTGTTCTATATAACGTATCAAATGGGTTTATGACGGATTATAAAACAAATAGAAAGATGGAGAAGCAAACATAATTTAGAAATGAATAGCCACATCAAAGTTATGGGGATGTGCATGAAATTAATATTGGACCTTAGAAATAATAAATTCTGCTGCTGTTACAGTATTAAGCTCTCATTCCTTACCTGTCACTAAGCTTCAGTGATTTTTTTTTCTACAGCTGCAGCTCATTCTTAATCAGCCCTGCATAAATGCTTCTCCAGAACTATCACTCATTGTCAGACTGTTCTTCTGCAGTAAGCATGATTTTCCAGCTTTCTTCTGTCAGATCGCCTGGTGCCCGCCTCCTTGTCCTCCTCCTGTTAAACCCACCTGCCTTTCCTTCCTGACATGATGCTCTGCCTCAACGTTTCTGTTAGTAATGGGTTGATGACTCCCTGTTTCGGTAAATTGACCAAACTATTGATACTGTGCCTGTACAATAACTGTTACAAAATACTGACACCTGCTGGATTACTAGGTATTGCAGGAAATTAAACGTACATATAAGATGTAATAAAAAGTATTTGATATAATAAAAATAAAGTTGAAAATGTCGTTTTTTTTCTGTGATTATTTTCAACCAGATCCCCAGCTTAAAGAAAAGGAAATTATTTTGCATTGCAGAGAGGATGCGGTAGTATGAGAGCATTTTTAAATGCTTGTTTAGGGCTCCCCGTTTTAAGCTTGGTCTGATAAAGCCCAACAATGTATTTGGTACTTGTATACGGTAGCAATGAGTAAAAAAAATCAGCATTTAACATGTGGAATATAAAATTGTAGGAAATGTAATTACTTATCTGTCACTTTTCAATATAGATAGAGCAGAAACTGTAAGCAACAGCGAAAACAAATTTCTAATATAAGATTAAAATGTTCCCACATGGCCAAAAACATATTTTTCTTTGAAGGATGCAATTTGGTCACAAAAAAAGCCTACAGCTCCATTATCTTTTACCTATAATCTAAATAATATTCATAAAAAGAATGCTTATCAGTATTCCATTGTTTAACAAATGCATTGGAATAAAGATGAGATTATATGCGCAAAAAAATTGGAAAATTTAAGCGAGTGAAAAGAGTAGCAAGATATGATTATCTTATGTAATCTTACTGTGCAACAATTGTTTCTATATCACACAAAATCTCCTCTCTGACTTAGAAAAGATGTAAGGCAGACAAAGATAAAAAAGTGATGAGATGAGAGGCTATCATCTTGAAGAAATACTGCTGGCTTTTATTAAACTGAATATGCGATGAAGGCTGACAATGCAAGGTGCCCGGAGTCACTTGTGTTGTGTCTGGCTGCTGTTGACCACTGGATCACTGGGATGATTAGCTGCCTGTCAAGTAGCTGTTTATCATGCTGGGAAGAACAGTATACAGGCCATTTAATGTTTTTTGATTAGCGCATTAAATGCTGAACAGGTTTGGGGACTTTATTTTTAAAGATTAAAACAAAATTTGGCAGATCTTTACTTGTCAATGATATATTTGACCTTCTTTTAGGTGAACACTGTTTGCCAGTTGTTGTCTTATAGTAAATGAAATTGTGAATCTTACTTCATGACATTTCATCAAAGTCTATTAGAAAACATTGTTCACATTTAAATCAATTTTAAAGTTAATATTTTCTAGCAGTCTCTGATTAGAATCTAATTAGAAATTATTATTGTATTAATACAAACATAATGATGATGATGATTATAGTTATTATTATTATTATTAATAATAATCATTTATTCACCTTTACCGCTAAATCCCTTATGGAGGTCCTGCAGGGACTGGAGCCTATCCCAGTGTCTTCTGGCCTGAGACAGGGGACACCCTGGTCAGGATGCCTGTCGCAGGGCACACAAAGACACACAACCACCTTGACTTCAAAGCAACACAAGGGATACCACAAACACATTTGTTTTCAGGCATTTGGGTCACCTTGACCCTGAATTAACACAAGGGTTGAAGTTGCTCCATGTAAGTCGATTCTTTTTTACACTTTTCTAACTTTTCTCTAACTTAGCCCTTACTTTTCTGCGGGTGCAGCTGCAGCTTGGCACCCTTGCTGTTCTCTAAAGACAAGCCTCAGGTCTGCTTGCCCATATGCTCTGTCAGGAAGGTTAACAAGATGCCACCGGAGACATGCACGGTCTTTAACAAACAATGTGACCTGGTCTGTTGATCGTACGGTTCTCGCCGGGTAAATATGTCACCTGTCGGGGGACAGCATCTGCTATGCCTTTGATGAACATCCTCATACACATACAGACTGCAGTTTTTTGCTGTGTTCTGCTAATTCATGCTTATTATTTTTGAGGGGAAGGACAACGTAGAAGTAATATTTTAGTAAATTACTAATAATATCAATGTTCTACTTCAAGGTTAAAGTCTGCAAAACATTTATTTTTCTCACAAAGTCTGGGAATGCAAGAAAGAATCTTTATTGAGCAATTATGTATAATAATATTTTGTCAATAATATTTTGTAATAAAAAACAATTGTTACCTAGAATTTTCGTTATAAACATGCACATAAATATGCATTATTCTCCTAAGGCTTCACTCTCACAACACACCAGAAATAGGGCCAGCCCCTCAGCGCCTGTTTAAACTATGAGCTGTTAAAATTGTAGTGCATGTGTCCAAAACTGTTCAAAATATTGTAGTGACATACTAAAGACGTAATTATCGTGTTCAGTTTTGTAAACAGCAAGTTATATTTATTTTCTTTTAAATTAAATCCAACCTCACTTGCTGGCATCTATCAAAACAAGTTAAAATCTTTTGAAGTTTTTATTCATAACTATAATTTGAGAGGCTATGGATGAAAAATTATTCTGTTCTTGAATTGAATTGCCTAACCTGCCATCATGATGAAGAAGAAAAAACTTTTTGAACTGACAGCAGCTTTCTTTGGACCTCTAATTATAATTTGGTTATCATTTGGATAGCGAACCTTTATCAATGTATTCAAGACCCAAAATGGCTACCCTGGTCTTTGGTTCTGTTTATATATTGCTCATTTTCGGTGTTATCTTTTTTCATTATTTAATTCTGACAAAATTATTTTTACAACACTGGCAATAAACCTTTCTAAAACTTAAAGTTTCAAAAATAACTGTAGGTCAAGGTCACAATTAAATGTTTGCTGCACATATGTATATGTATTCTTTTTTTGTTTCGAATATTTATTAAATAATTAAACAAGAAATCTTATTTGTAGGAACTTTGTGTTGGTTTAAGTGACATTAAAAAAGGGGTGCTGAAGGGATTGTTATTGCACGTTATTGGAGGAATAGTGGAAAAGGATTAACTTTTCTCGGCCTCAAATTTTAAATTTGATTTCAGACGTGTCAATTCCTTTCCCAACCATAAACCCCGCTGCATGTTACTGAAAAGAGCCTACTCTTGTTCCCCTCTCACCCTTAATGCTAGAGACGCGATGTATACCAGTGATGGTCTGAAGCTTGGTCATGAAGCTTCATGATAAGAGTCATTATTTTTTCTAGAGTCCACTAGATGGTTGTCTCTGCACATTTTTTGTGTTCTAATGAATCATCACATAATTGTTTAACTGATGGCGCCACCTACTGACCACTAAACAACATGACAGTGCTTCATGATGCTTCATCAGCCCATCACTAGTTAAAACTTCCCTTTATTTATACATTTTTACTTTACCTCATCTTTCATATTGTGCTCAGGGGTTTATCAAATATTACTATGCCTGTTTTTTGTGTTTAAACATTCACTCGCTTTGATTGTAACATACCCTCAATCTTGTGGTGATACGTTTATAATCCATAAACTTGATCTCAACTTGATATATGAAACATATTGAAAGAGCTGACTTTGACAAACAAAAGTGAGTGGTTTAGTGGGTAGTTTAATGAACTTCTATTCATTGTTGTTGTTTTTTTAAGAGATCAATAAGGACCTTAAGAAATCAAAAGTTCCAATTGCATTTGCTAGGTTAGTCATTGGAAGCCATTCTGTCTCTCCTTCTCCCTCACCATTTTGGGTTGTTTCATTTCTTAGTCATTTTATCTCTCTTCATCCATCATTCACTTGGTCTACTTGGCTCTTTTCTGTCTTACTTTGACTGGGTACATATTTCTGTCTTGGGTTCTAATTGTCCTCGCAATGCCCCCGTTCTCATCCACTTCCTTCTCACTCCTAGAGACAGGCCCGTCAGTCCTATATAGCTACGCATAGTCTGCTTGGTTGATTCGACCTCCGTTCTCGCCTCTGACGCTGGCATTGGAGCCCTGTTCTTGCAGCTGTGTTCCAAGGACATTAAGGTGTGGGATCGGTAACTAGGAGCACTTGGCGGTGTTGGCAGCTCTTCCAGAGTGTAGATAGCGGAAAAAAGGTACCACTTGTTTAGTTGACTGACCTGATCTAATAGATGCTAAGCTGTTAAACTGCAAAATTGCCTGTTTAATTTACATTTTTTTTATATATTGGACACATTTTTTTGGTCTTTCGTTTGTTCATAAATGTATGTATAATAAGTAAAAATAAGCCTTTTTATTTTGAATCGGAACACATTTATCAACAGTATTGTAAAAAACAGTATGCAATGAACAAGAAGTAAGAACAGTGTCATGTCTACAAGAGTGTCCTTTATTAATTGTATTTTTCTTCTTTGCTTCATTTTGCTGGAGCGGCTCAAATAGCTCAGCAGCGCAGGTCTTTAGCAGTCAAGCAGACACCCACAGACACACAGGTACAGGAGCACTTCAGGGGACAGTACTTGCCCCTCTCCTCTTCACCATATATACTTTTTTACTGAAGACACTGCCAAGAGTCAAGCTGGACTCACTGGTGACAGTTGCAGAGAGGAGATCACTGGACAAACTACTGCTCATCGAGGATTATGACAGTCATCCTCTGAACACTATCATCAGTGAGCAGAGAAGCAGATGTGTCTGTCTGTCTGTCTGTCTGTCTATCTAAAATGTCTATGGCAACTACGACTAAAAAGACAACTGTGGCGGGCACTAGGACCTGCGCGTATTTATCTCACCCATCAGGGTAGTGTGTTCTGGACAAACAGTTCAGTTTGGTTTTGCTGAGTGAAGAATAAAGTTGTGTTTGACATCATCCTCTGCTTCTTCACTCTTACCACATTGGTGACCCCGTTTTTGAGCATGTTTGGTGACGAAGACCACGGAGTTTCCTCCTCGGACATGTCTCGCTCACCTGCGCAGCCTGCCCCCGCCTCCGCTGTTAAACTCCCGGACTTCTGGCAAAGTGATCCCGCGTCCTGGTTCCAGCATGTCGAGGCGCTGTTTCACCTTCGCGGAGTTACCGACGATGACTCCAAGTATTACCTGGTCAGTGTGAAAGGGAGTGAGAAAGAGGCGCGAGAGCAGCTGGTGTCATTTCCATCAGCGTTTTGGCCGCAAAGCACGACGATGTGTTCCACCTTGCTCTTTTGAGGTTTCGAGAAACGCCAGCGCCAGCACCCAGTAGCAGCTGTGGGTTCTGGTGACCATGAAGAGCTGCTGTTCATCAAAGACTCAGTCTCTGGGACTCGTTTTTTGGTGGACTCGGGTTCACCGAAAAGTTTGCTCCCTGCGACCCACCGGGACTTAAAGACTCAGGGATGTGGGTTGCAGTTGAGCGCAGCAAATGGATCAAGCATCTCAACTTTTGGATCAAGGTTCGTGACTGTGAATTTTCAGGGACACACATTCAAGTGGGACTTTGTAGTAGCTTCTATTACTGTTCCTATAATTGGCGCAGACTTCCTGTGTGCAAATGGGTTACTTGTAGATGTTGCTAACCACTTTTCCATGTGTTACTGGGGGATCTGTGCATGTACCACACGCTAACTTTTTAGCTGCGGGCGACATTTATCAGCGGTTACTTGCTGAGTTTCCATCGCTTACTAAACCTGCTTTTTCGACTGCAGTGGCCCGCCATGGTGTGGAACATTATATCCCGACAGTTGGTCCTCCAGTGTTTGCACCTGCACGTCGTCTTTATTCCGTGAAAATGGCCATCGCTAAAGAAGAGTTTGCCACCATGGAACGTTTAGGCATAGTCAGGCGTTCTGACAGCCCGTGGGCCTCGCCTCTTCACATGGTACCTAAGGCTGATGGCTCGTGGCGACCGTGTGGCGACCTTCGGCGTCTAAATAACATCACTTCGCACGACCGTTATCCTGTTCCACACATTCAGGACTTTTCTATACACCTAGCCGGTGCTAGTGTGTTTTCAAAAGTGGACCTGGTGCGCGGTTATCACCAGGTTCTGGTGCATGCAAGACGATGTAGCAAAGACCGCAGTAATAACCCCGTTTGGGTTATTTGAGTTCCTCCGCATGCCTTTTGGTCTTAAAGGCGTGGCGCAGACATTTCAGAGATTGATGGACTCTGTTTTGCGGGACCTCGCTTTTGTGTTTGTCTATTTTGACGACATATTGGTGGCTAGCGCGTCGGCTGAAGAGCACATAGACCACCTGAAGCAGGTTTTTCAGCGGCTCGAGGAACATGGCTTAATTGTCAATAATACCAAGTGTCAATTTGGTCTGCACGTTATTGATTTTTTAGGCCACCGCATTTCTGCAGAAGGTGCGGTTCCCTTGCCATTAAAAGTTCAGGCCGTCGCGGAATTTCCCTTGCCCAGCACGACTAAAGGTCTTAAGGAGTTTCTGGGCATGGTAAATTTTTACAATCGTTTTCTTCCCCATGCCGCCCACATCCTGAAGCCCCTGTACGACGCTCTGCGCAAGCGGGCAGCTAAGGATCCTGTCGACTGGACCCCGGAACGGATCCAGGCCTTCGAGTCGGCCAAATCGGCCTTGGCTCGAGCGACCCTCCTAGCACACCCCAAACCGGCTGCACGTGTATCGTTGTCAACAGACGCTTCGGACATAGCTGTGGGAGCTGTGGTTGAGCAGCATGTTGGAGGTGTGTGGCAGCCTCTAGCGTTTTTTAGCCGCAAGCTTCGAGACAGTGAATGCAGGTACAGTGTTTTCGACCGAGAGTTACTGGCACTGTACCTGGCTACACGCCATTTTCGGTTCTTGCTCGAAGGTCGGCCTTTCACCGCGTACGTGGATCATAAACCTTTGACGTTTGCTATGTCGAAGGTCTCTGAGCCCTGGTCAGCCCGTCAACAGCGCCATCTTGGCGCCGTTTCAGAATTCACGACCGACATTCGACATGTAGCTGGGAAGTCTAACCACGTGGCGGATTGTTTGTCACGTGCGCTGGTGTGCCCTGTTCAGCTGGGGTTTGATGTCTCAGCCATGGCTGCTGACCAAGCCAACGACCCAAGCCACCCATATTGTTTCTCTCCAATCGGGAGATACAAGCCTTAAGCTTGAGGAAGCTGTGGTTCAAAAAGGTGGTCCCGTGCTCCTCTGCGACGTTTCTACCGGTCGCCCACGGCCCCTTGTTCCGATAGCTTGGTGTCGTCGTGTTTTCAATTCGGTACACTCCCTCTCACATCCCGGGGTTAAGGCATCAGTCAAGATGGTCAGTGCTAGATTTGTCTGGCCAGGGCTACGCAGGGATGTTAAGGAGTGGGCAGCCGCTTGTGTTTCGTGTCAGCGGGCGAAAGTCCACACACACACGAAAACCCCGCTTGAGCCTTTTCCTATTCCCGCCAGGAGGTTTGATCATGTGCATGTGGACTTCGTTGGTCCATTGCCGCCATCGCAGGGTTTCACTCACCTGTTCACCATGGTGGATAGAACCACTCGGTGGCCTGAAGTTGTCCCTCTTTCCTCCACGACCTCTGCAGACATTGCCCGAGCGTTCCCCTCCACCTGGGTTGCTCGTTTTGGGGTGCCCTCTGATATAACATCCGACAGGGGCCCCCAGTTCGTTTCGGAGTTGTGGTCGACACTAGCGAGATCCTTAGGCGTGCAGACACACCGCACTACAGCGTACCACCCGCAGTCGAAAGGCATGTGCGAAAGGTTCCACCGGTCGTTAAAAGCAGCCTTACGCGCTACGCTTACAGATTCGAACTGGGTGGATTGATTACCCTGGGTTCTGCTCGGGTTGCGTTCCGCTCCGAAAGAGGATCTGCCGCGGAGTTGGTCATTGGACAGCCCCTGCGCATCCCTGGGGAATTTTTGCCTGTTAACTCTGCTCCACAGTTCCGTGTGACCGACAGTTCGGACAGTGTTAGGGTCCCGGGACCTGTTCATCACTGTTTCCCTAAAATATTTGTGCCGGTTCAGCTACAGAACGCTATTTTTGTTTTTGTGCGTAATGATGCGCACCACACACCACTTCAACTGCCATACGATGGACCTTTTAGGGTACTTGAGCCAGGCCCAAAGTATTTTGTGTTGGACATGGGGGGCCGAAGAGAGCATGTTACTGTTGACCGGCTCAAGCCAGCTCACATGGTGGCTGATGAGATCTTGTCCCCGGCACAGGTTCCCCGTCGGGGCCGACCGCCTTCCAAGAGAGTGACTGAAGCTGCTCAGAGTGTGGACACTGGTGCTGAAGCTCACTTTTCAGCAGACGGACGACGCAGCCGTTTTGGGAGGCTTATAAAGGCACCATATAGACCCTAAGTTTTCCCTTCTGGGTGTTCTGGGGGGGGTGGTGTGGCGGGCACTAGGACCTGCGCGGTTTTATCTCACCCATCAGGGTAGTGTGTTCTGGACAAACAGTTCAGTTTGGTTTTGCTGAGTGAAGAATAAAGTTGTGTTTGACATCATCCTCTGCTTCTTCACTCTTACCACACAACTACCTTTTATCCTCCTCACCCTCTGTAATTGTCAGTGATGTTCTGTTGCAAAATGATTGCATATTTATCCATAAATTCTTTATATTTTAACCAATCAAGTGTGATTGCTACTGTTGTTGATGTTGTCGCCACCTTGTCTGTTTTTTTTGTAAATAGAATGTGTCGAAATCAGCTCTGATGTCAATTCCAGCTCCTAGTTTACAGTTTAAAAGCAACTGGAAGACAGAGGGATTGATAAAAGAGTGAGGGAAGATAACGGAAGAGAAGATAGGAGAGTAAAGAGTAAGGCAGGTAGAGGAGTCCAGGGAGGGTCGTGGAGGCAAATCTGGATCCGTTGACATTGTTGTTTTGGACATCCTGGATCCAGCAGCAGGAGGTGGAGGTTGAGCCCTGGAGGAGATGGAGAAGAAAAGTGTGGGTTTAAACTGCACAGGTGATGAATATAATTTATAAAGAGTCTTCTCCTTCTCCAACAATCTAAGCCGGAAACATAAAAACAATGCAGTGCCTGTGTCAGTCCTCACTATAGCCTTTATCAAAACGTTACGTTTTGAGATTATTCTTTAAGAGTGATTTTCTAATCTATGTAGAGTACGGAAACATTGCCCTTATCCGAGGCCAAAAGCAGGTAATTCCCAACTTTTTCCAGAGCAGTCTTTGTACTGTAGTGATCCCTAAAACAAGAATAAAACATTGTAAATGTATTGCTATTATGTTTTTAACAACCCCTGTTCAAGAGTAGGCTTTTTTTAATGAGGTTAAATTACAGCAACTTTAATAGTAATAGTTAGAAACATAAACTGATGTCATTGACATTAATATTGTCAAGTTTGGATTACCTAAGTAAAGGAAACACTTATTTAAACAGACATGTGGGAATAGGGTTTAAGAGACATTGATGGTAGGATGTACCTTCTCGAAACATTACATGTCATTATTTTTAGAGCCTACTAGATGGCAGTCTCGGCACTATTTTCCTTTGTTTTGAAAAACTAAATGAAACATCACATCATCTTTAAACTGATGCCGCCATCTACTGACCTGTAAACAACATGACACTGCTTCATGAAGCTTCATCAGCCCATCACTAATAACAATGTATTTAATGCATTTATGTTTATCTTTAGCCAGCAGCTTTACTTTTGATTCACCACTCTTTGCTCACTCTAGTCTTATGAATGCAGACTATTGTCGCTGGCCTCTGATTAATTAAGTAACATGTCGAGAATAAACAGAGCTGGTTTCTAGTCATGTGTTTCATCAAGTGGCAAATATCAATTTGAAGCATTAAAGGGCAACTAATGTGTTGATTTGAGTGTATTTAACGTATTCATGTTATTATTTTATTCAATTTTTATTTTATTATTATTCCATAATTATTATAATATTATGTTAAATTATTGTTAGTCAGGGATCTGTTGACTTCTTACAATGAGATGGTAGAAACTACTAGATCTGATTACATCAGAAAACTGGTAGCAGCAAATAGGAAAAACCCCAAAGTTTTGTTTGACACGATTAATTCTCTCGTGTCTCCTGCTCCTCAAATCACGCCGGTCTTCTGTGCAGCTGACAGCAATGCATTGTTGAGATTTTTCATTGACAAAATTAAATTGATCAAAGAGAAAATCTCTCCCCCTTTGTTGGGAACCCCTACTGTCTCTGAGCCCATCTCCTCCTCTTGGTCATCCTTCACTGCTGTATCTTTGGGTGATATTTCAGCACTAGTGAACAAGATGAAACCCTCTTCTTGCTCAGATGACGTCCTTCCTTGTAGGCTTTTTATCAAAGTATTTGATGTAATTGGCCCCTGGGTTACCAATATGGTGAACCTCTCCCTTTCCACAGGGGTTTTTCCCAATGCATTTAAACATGCCATTGTGGAGCCTCTGCTCAAAAAACCAGGCTTAGACCCAACTGACCTCAGTAATTTCAGGCCTATTTCTAAGCTCCCTTTCTTGTCCAAGATCTTGGAGAAGGTGGTGTCCGAGCAGCTGTCTTTGTTCCTGGATCAGAGCGACATCCATGAGAAGTTTCAGTCTGGCTTCCGTAAACATCACTCTACGGAGACAGCTTTATTGAAAGTGTCCAGTGACATCATGATGTCGGCTGACTCTGGTAAATTCACTGTTCTGGTTCTCTTGGATCTGTCGTCAGCCTTTGACACAGTTGATCACCAGATCCTGCTGAGAAGACTAAGGGATGAAGTGGGACTGTCTGGGTCTGTGTTAGAATGGTTCTCATCTTACCTTTCTGGGCGCAGTTTTAGTGTATCTGCCAATCAAATGAGGTCTGAATCGGCAGATCTGTTGTGTGGAGTCCCTCAAGGTTCTGTTCTGGGTCCTTTATTGTTTTTGCTGTACTTGATTCCCCTTGGTAAAATCATTCAGAGATTTCCAGATGTTTCTTATCACATTTTTGCTGATGACATTCAGCTCTTTTGACCCAACTGAGCCCCAAAGGCTGAACAGCTTAGTCAATTGTTTGCTAGAAATCAAACAATGGCTGAGTGAAAACACTTTACAGCTTAATGTGGACAAAACTGAAACTCTGGTGATTGCTCCTGATGATAAGATTCCAGGGTTGAGTCAGTACTTGGGTGACTTAGGTCAGTCTGTCAAACTGAGCCTGAGAAACCTGGGTGTTGTATTTGATAAAGACATGTCTCTTGTTCAACACTGCAGAAAACTGACCAGAAACTGTTTCCTTCAACTGAGAAAAATCTCTAAACTTAGGAAAATGTTGTCACAACATGATCTGGAGCTTGTAATCCATGCGTTTGTTTCTTCTCGTCTGGACTATTGTAACAGTTTGTTTTCATGTCTTAACAAGAAGGAGCTGTCTCTTCTGCAGTTGATTCAGAACTCTGCAGCGAGAATTCTGACCCGCTCAAGTAGGAGAACTCACATTTCTCCTATCCTTAAAACTCTTCACTGGCTTCCAGTTTCTTTCAGGATCAACTTTAAAATTCTGGTTCTTACTTTCAGAGCTATTCATGGTCAGGCTCCTCCTTACATCACTGATCTGATCCAGCCTTACACCCCAGCTCGGTCTCTGAGGTCTGTGGATCAGAATCTACTTATGGTTCCACGCACACGGCTCAGGACCAGAGGAGAGAAATCTTTTCAGGCTGTTGCTCCTAAGCTTTGGAACAATCTTCCTCTCTCTTTGCGCTTGATGGAGTCTACTGACTCCTTTAAGAAACATCTTAAGACGTTTCTATTTGTTCAGGCTTTTCCTTGAATTTCTCGAACTCCTGTGTTGTTCTCGGTGTTGTCTTGATCTTTGAAGTATGTACTGTTTTGAGTATTGTTTTGATTGTTAAAGCGCTTTGTGACCCTGGTCTCGAAAAGCGCTATATAAATAAATATTACTTACTTACTTACTTACTTATTATTATGATAATTATTGTTTTGTATTTTATTATTGTTTCTTATTAATTTAATGTGTACTGTACGTCTCAATATAATGTGTGTCTATCTTTCATATTTTTGTGAACTGATGTGATTACTCAAATTTCCCCAATGTGGGAAAAAAAAGATGTATCAATCAATCAATCAATCCAGAATATCCATGGAAATTGTTTCTGACCCTGGCCAACAGTTATTTCCCCACATCTGGAATCTCTTCTATCTGCAAATCTCTTGGGCCCCACAGTAGAAATTGAAACAGCTCTTTATAAAATACCTATTATGAAAACACATGCTTAAGTGAATTTCTACAAGGTCAGAGTGAGATTTCCAACCATTTTTTTTTTAATGAAAATGTTACTCCATTAATAATATATAATTGGAGGCTACCAGTATTTCCAGAATAGGTTTTGTACAAAGCTCCACCCTGGAAGAATTGTTGAACTCAATAACTTCCTTATTAAAGTTGACAACTTTGAATTAATTGATAAAGAGGAAAATAATAAATAATGGTGGGACCATGGTGTAGTTCAATTGATAAAATGGTAGTGGAGCTAGAGCATTTATCTCAGTCCACATAAAGTTATTGGTATGCTGAAACGATCAAAGGCAAAGACTACCTTTAGCCAACTTGCTGGACATTAAGATCCAGGGAGTCATGGTCTGGACTGCCTTACTCTACCTTGAGTAGAATAGAGGGCTAATGAAGATCGCGCGGAACCATTGGACTCTACGAATCATGCCTCTGGTCTCATGAGCTCACACTTACCACAGAAAAATAGAAAACTGCATCTCTAGTGGGTAAGATCCTGGGATCAACATCCTTGGAGTGTATTTTAACAAGGTACCAAGGGATGTTATTGCCAGTATGAAATGAGGGCCTGGCTTATGCCTCCCTTCCCTAGTTATAAAGTCTAGAACCTAAATAATTGATCGGTCATTGTAGATTGTAGTCATTGTTTCTTCATCTGCTGTATGTGTTACAGATCAGCAAATTCAAATCAATCAGTACAATCCAGAGTTATTTTCCAGGTTTAGCAGGAACACTGAGGAATCTTGTTTTTAAAAAGATAGGGGATAAAAGACAACTCTGCCTGATGTCAGAGCGCATATGTAAATGAAGCATTTTTAACCTCCTTTTACCTACACTCACTCCTTTAAATTATCTAAGTTTGACCTATATAACTTTGTTGCCATAATTCTTCACATGAGCTGTTGTTCTGATATACATGATTCTTTCTATTTTGAATGGTAATCCATGCAAGAAATGACCAAAGAAATGCAGATGTGCTACACTTGTGGGGTCAAGAGCAGCCATGAGATCCTAAACTTACCACTTTATTAAACAGCCTTCCAAGGAAAGACATGCTAACTGGTCAAAAATATAGAAAATGGGGAATGAAGGAAATGCTGTTATGCGCAGGAGAACATTTCTAAAGCAAAACAAGGGAAAATATGCCAGAAGAGTGTGGTATACCATTTTGGTTAGAGCAAGTTTTGGCAAGGGGGAAATTTGTTTACACAAGGAAACCCACTTCTTCCCTTTTTACATGTACTAAGAGTGCGTACGTAAGAAGTGGTGCATGTACTTTTTAATAGCAGTGAATATGTCATCTCTGTGCGATCAGAAAAAAAGGAAAAACATTTAAATGACAGAGTAAATTAATTAATTTGCTTTCATTTCACACATTGTTCTTTAGAAAATTAATTTTATTACAGCACATGGAAATATAAATGTTCAGGAAAGGAAAGTATTCCTGCGCAGTACACCTCTAAACATCACTCTGGCAACCCCAGAGATTACATACATAAATATAACAGACCGTGGACCGCCCATGGAACGCTGCTGTCCCCCCTGGTGCTCATGACGGGGGGTTGGGGGGCTGTGGCTGTCACAGGGAAGCCCTTCCTTGAAACCAGGTTTATGGTTTCTCTGCCCACACGAACATGGCCTCCCTGTGAGCTGGAAGACACTCACAGGAAGACTTGGACTGGTACTTGGCCATGCTGCTCTCTGGCTCCTGGTCCCTCCTGTCTTCACTTCCTCCGCCGTCTCCTCACTGGTCTTTGCCTCTGTGCGCCACCTGAATTTGGTCTGCTTTTTCACCGGTGTTTGGGGTCATGGGCGGTTATCTTGCCTGCCAGATCCTGGACTCCCGCGGGCTCCGACCGCTGCTGGGGCACTCGCGCCAGGATTCTGCCAGACTAAGCATGGGCCCACCACTGGCTTGGTTGGTGGCGGTGTGGCTTCTCTGTGTCACTGGGTCCTTATGGCCCTCCTGCAGATGTGTACAGCTGGCGCTTCTGGGTCTCTGCGCACACTCTCACAAACACACACACACCTCACCTTCTCTCTCCCCTTACTCTCCTCTGTATCTTCTCCCTCTACTTGAGTCTGTTTACCTGTGTATTATATACATTTGCAATCGTCCTGACCAGTTGTGAAGGAGACTGCCTGCCGGGAGCTTGGTCCTTTCAAGGTTGCTGCCTCCTAGAGGCAGTTTTTCTTAAAAATTAATTAATTGGCCTTATTAATTAATTATGAAACACTAGTTTGAATCAATCTCATTAACTGAAGTTACTACTTGTTGTCGTGATTAATGTTCTTTACTGAGTAAGAGGCTCTTAAATTGATATACAGAAATATAAAAAAAAATGTAAAGTCAAAGGAAAAGGAAGACCAGTTAAGAACAATGGAATGGAATGATGATGCTTGCTTTGATATCATGAAAGGAACAATATTAATTAATCAGGAAGTAACTGACTTGAAGGCTTTGATAACTGTCAACTTCTGGGAAAGCGTTACGACTTATTTTAAGCTAATCTTGAACAATTTGAAAAATCACATCAATCAATGCAAGAGTGGCAATGTTTCAGTTTCTTAAGTCGTCGAGAGGATAGAAAGGCGTGATGATGACGAGGCGATGAGGAGGATGAAGAGGTGAGCAGCAGCAGGTCCACGAAGCCGAGGCCCTGGATCCAGTTGCGTTGTGGCGTGACTTGGTAGCGACCAAGGTCACGACGTCTTGGCAGCGGAAAAACGTGTCAGGAGTGTAACGGCCAGAGTCAAATGGGAGTAAAAAGGCAAAGGTAGTGAGTAGTTTTGCGCGGCTGATTTTAAGCCATCCAGTTGTCCTGATTGGTGGGTGACATCGGATTCCTCACCCCCCCATTGACTGGAGATGATCCACTCGGTCGCCTCCCTTGTCTCTCTGTCTCTCTCTGATCGACTTTGAAACTTATTTTATTTAAGATTTTTGAAAGATCTGGGGATCACATAAAATGCTAACTCATTATAACTTTCCCAGCTCTTTCTAAGGATCAGAATGATATCAAACATTACATGTTACGAAAACAAAATATAGAGATGTATGTTCAAACAGCAAATAATCATCAAAACACTTTTATCTTCTTTGGATTTTCTTTACCTGAAAATATTTTATTGAACAAGAAAAAGACATTTAATACTCTGAAAAGTCATCTGGTCATAATGGTTCCTCTCTTATCATTTTGTCTCACTGTCCATGAATGGGAGAGATCTGCATTCCACAGTCGTAAACCAAGGTGATAGCAAAAACAAACAGTGAAAGACTTCACTCAAAAGGTAAATAATAAACCATAATTCCACATATTTAATATTTGTAAATAAATTGTAAAGATTACTCACTTATTCACATATAAAAGTAGGCTGTGCAGCTCTGGTCCTATCAGGTCCAATAATTAATGAGCCACAACAACAACTAAGCTTAAATTAGCTATCTATGAAAAACTGTTGTTGGACAATGGATACCTCATCACAGGATGAACACAATACTATTATACCCTGTGATTGTTTTTTATTTTTTTCTTCTATCTGTTGGTAACTGGTGAAGGTATGCTAATAAAAAAAAAATATATATAATAATAATAAAAAAAAAAAATGGCAACTACAAAATAGGCAAAGTCCCATCTCCACTCTTGAAATCATGCAAAACTCTCACCAGCTTCTTCCTTTTTTGAACAAGCCTTATTTTGCACTTGGTGGTTCCAGACCATTGCCATTTCTCAGTCATTTTTGCAATGGTTTGCTGGTAATGCTGCTCCCACTGCTGCTCTGCAGTAAATCTGGCTGTTTGACTCTCACATCAGGTGATTACCAAATCACCCTTAGCTCGTGGACTCCACACAATCAGACTTGAAGGGGTGTGACCAACGGTTGGACTAAACCTCTCCCACTTGATCTTCCCTCATAAACGGCTGGCGAGATCGCAGAATATGGTGGACTTGCGGTCAGAAATTCCCTCCTGAGTGCCCTGTCTGATCCTCAATTGGCAACAGGACAATCAGTCGCCGGACGTCCTGGTGAAGAATCATAGATTGGAGGTCACTCCGTATGCTGGAGGCGAGATTCTTTGATTCTGATGCTTTAGGTCTCACCTCAGGAATGGGGGCACTTGGAACAATCCCGACGTCCACATCCCGCACTATGCCTCTTGAGTCGCAGTTCGCACTGACCACCCTCTTAAACTAAGCTTAAACTGGCCACTCAATGCATTCTGGACACAACCAAAGAATTTCTCCAACTGCAACAATTTTCTGCACTGAAAATAATGATTCTGACCATTTATAAATTTAACATTAATAAAATGTGTGAAATTAACAATACAAATCTTAGTTTGAATCTTTACATAGAAATATTGTTTGAAATTAATATGCATTTGTTCAAAATACAATACATGCATTTACAAGCATTATTCAGTTAAACCAGTTGATCTTCTGAAGTTCAACACTCCACAATCAACAAACGTGTTTCATTTACGTACTGTATCTCCATAATCCCGCCAATTGACACATGCATACTGGGTACGTCCTGCATGAAAATAGCAGTGTGCCACATTTCCAGGGTTTATGGGGGAGTGGACTGAACTTTAAGGTAAGAATGAAGTTTTTCAAGTAACAGGTTGAATTAGATATTACTGTCTTTTCAGTTTTCATAATGTTGTATGTAGTTTTTCCACTCTCTTGCTCGACCAAAAAGTAGATAGCGCCCGCCAATTGCAACGCCAGTGTCCGGTTTTAATAGTGTTGCAGAAATAAAATAAAAAAGTAAACTTGCTCATTAAGAGACTTGCAATTATAAATGTATAAACAGCAGAACTGTTAAAGCATCTACACACTGAAGCGCAGGCGGCCGGGGGCACACTGTTTCATTTTGTATGTATTACCACACCGCACCGCCCTGCACCGAGCTGAGCAGCGCTCGAGTTACCTTGTGCGCTGCGTCCATATTGAAAAAAATAATCTGTGCGCTCAGATATTTACTTTAAATAAAATGTAAATATTAGTGGCTAGAGTGTTGCTCATAATACAAAATAATACACTAATACAAAAAATAGACACAATTTAAAATAGAAAAAAATCATTAAAGTAATATTAAGTATTAATTTATAAGTATGGTTGAACTCTAAAAACGTAATACTTTATAAAAATACTACATAAATTGCACACACTGATTATCCGCAACATTAAAACCACTGACCTAATGGGTTGTTAATGATTTACTTACCTGAGAATTCTTCCTATGTGTTTTTTTAACTGTCTTTAAAAAATACATTTACGTTATCTCTTTGCTAAAAGAATCATTGTCTGCATGCTTAAATTCAACATAACTTAACTTTTTTCCATACAACAAAATCAACATGTCTGTCAGACTTCAAGTCATACTGCAAGAAGAAATTCGAAAGCTTTCCTTGCCGTTAGGAATCCCTCAGACTGTGGGGAAATTAAAGAACATTTTACAAGAAACATTTGCAATTGAATAAGATTTTAGTATTCAGTTTCAGGACCAACATTTTTATGGTCAGTTTTTATGGTCTCCTTGAAACTAAGGACATAAAGGACAAAGACACTATCAAGGTGGTTCTAATTGAACCAATGATCACACTCACATTTGAGGATTCTTTGAATACTAAAGGACTCCGAGGGAGCATTGACTGGAGTTGTGTGTCATCGGAAGATGCCTGTTACACAGGATCCACCATAATTCTGTCTTCTCCAGAGAGCCCCTCCCCTTCGTTTTGAGTCCTGGCCAGCTCAGTTTTAGATTCCTACCTTCTCCTTTGAAACTGAACTCATTCTGCAAGCTGCAAATGAAGCTTAGAAAAAGAATGGAACCTTACTCCACAATCCTGCAGTAAAATCCAACATTTTGGACAAACTAGCAGAGAGCATCTTTGTCTACACTGCCTATCCTTCACAAGCACAAACGGAGCAGGTTGCTGATGACCTGGTTGCGAAGCATCCATCTTTGAGGGACCCAGTATCCTTCAATGGTTCATACAGTTGGCATAAAAGCTTGAAGTATATGCTTGGCAATTACAGAGCAAAGGTGAGACAGCTTTGGCTACTAGAGCTTAATGTAAACTCCCAAAAGAAAAAAAAATGGCTGCAGACTCCAGCTCTCCAGGTCTTAGGCCTTTGTATTCCTTTCGGAACATAGGCCATTGATAAATAGTTTCCACCCCCCTCTGTCTTGTGCCATCCTCTCCAGCTGTTTCCACGTCAGTCCCTTCTTTTTCACATCTAGCTCTGTGCTCCTCCTCCAGGTGTTTTTGGGCCTTCCTCTGAGGATACCTCTAAGGCAGTGGTTGATGAAAGTCTGTAGTTTATTGGTGATGGCGTTGGTGGTCCTCCAAGTTTTTGATCCATGCAACAGTACGGATCTGAAGTTGGAGTTGAAGATTTTGAGCTTCGTATTGAGTGAGCTGTTCTTAGTTTTCCAGATCTTATTTAATATGTTGAATGTTGTTCTTGCTTTCCCTATTCTTGACTTCACATCTTCCCCTGTCCCACCGTTCACTGCTATCACACTTCCCAGGTATGTAAATTTGACGAACTCTTCCAGTGTCTGGTCCCCGATGTTTATAGGACTCATGTTTTTGTTGTTTATCCGCATTATTTTGTTTTTTCCTCCGTTAATTTTAAGCCCCAGTCCTGCTGTTGTTGTTTCTAGGGATTTCTCTTTCATCTGTTGGTGGCTATGTGAGAGTAGTGCAATGTCATCCGCAATTCTGTCATTCTGTCTGAATCCATTGGATGCCAGTATTTGATTGTGGGTAGCTTGCTTCATAGTCCAGTCAATGCACAAGAGGAAAAGGAAAGGGGAAAGCAGGCAGCCCTGTTTCACCCCAATGAGCACTGTGAATGTTTCTTGTACCTGTCCCTGGTGGAGCACTTGGCATTGCATGTCCTGGTATGTATTCTTGATGATGTTTATGTATTTGGGGGGGATTCCGTAGTGTGCCATTAAATCCCATAGCAGCTTTCGGTCTACACTGTCAAATGCTTTTTCGAAGTCGATGAAATTGACATAAACAGGTGTGTTCAATTCTATAGATTGTTCGATGATGATCCTGAGGGTAGCAATTTGGTCACTGCATGATCTTCTGTTTCTGAAACCAGCTTGGTTTTCTCTCAGTTCATCATCATCCGCCTTTTGCAATCTCTCTAAGATGATGCGATTTAGCACTTTGCCTGGTGTTGATAGCAACATGATTCCTCGGTAGTTATTGGAATCCCTGAGTTCTCCTTTCTTAGGATTGATTGCAATAAGCCCGCCCTTCCAGTCTGTTGGTATATTTTCTTCATCCTCCCATATTTCCTTGATCAGCTGGTATAGCATGGTGGTTGAGGTTTCAACATCAGCCTGAAGGGCCTCCGCTGGGATGTCGTCTGGTTCTGCTGCTTTGCCACGTCATAGTGCATTGATGGCCTTCTTTACCTCAGATCTTGTTGGGGGGGGGGGGCACAGTTGATGTTAAGCATGTGTGCTGCTGGTGGAATCTCTATCTCTTGGACCAGGGATGGTCTATTGAGCAGCTCCCTGAAATGCTCTGTCCATCTTTGGTGTTGTTCTTCCTTGGTGGTAAGGAGTCGTCCCTGTTTATCACGTATTTGTGTGTTCATCTGTCTGAACTTTCGGGCCAGTTTCTTGGTGGTCATGTACGGATCCTTAAGGTTGTTTTTTTCCAGCTGCTTCCTGTGCTTCTTGTGCCAAGGCCTCAATGTAATTATTTTTGTCACATTAAGCACTTTTCTTCACCTTCTTGTTAGCTAACTCATAATCTTTGTGGGCTGCTGCCTTTCTTGCTCGGGTTTTGCATTTGTTTAGTGTGTCCTTTTTTGCCCTCCTCTCTCCTATTCTTTTCAGTGTTTCTGTTGACAGCCAGGGTTTGTGTTTCGTTGTCATCTTCCCCACCACTTCTAGGCATGTTTCTTTCCATATGTTTTTCAGGCTGTTCCAGTACTCTTCCCCTGATTGTTGGAGTTCTTGCAGGGCTTGAAACCTGTTCTGTAGGGTGGTTTGATACAGTTCAGTTGTTCAAATTGTTGGTGGGTGCATAGCACTGTATGATTTCCCATACCCATAAAAGAATCAACCTTGAAATCATACAGTGCTATGCACCCACCAACAATACTGATGAGGAACTAAAGGACAACTTCTACAACCAGTTACAACATCTACTCCAGACCAGAAAAGTAAAAAAGACCTTCTCTTACTCATGAGCGACATGAATGCGAAGGTGGGAAATAACAAAAATGGATACGAACTGGCTATGGGAAAGGTTGATTCTTTTATGGGTGGCTTGGAATCTTGCAGTGATGATTCTTGAATTGATGGGCTCCCAGCTGATGAGGGCCCTCTGTGTTTCTTTGGAGAGCATAAATACCACTCCCTCCATGTGTGGTGCTTTTAAATCTGCGTGTCCAGAGTAGAGTATGGACTCACCATTGGCCAATTTGACTTCTGACTGGAGCCATCTGGTTTTGCATAGGCTGAGGATAGAAACCGTGTATCTCCTCTGCAATGACTGTCGTCTTCCCTGCTGTGAACATGGTCCTGATGTTCAAGGTTGCGATGTTGGTAGGTTGCCTAGGTAGGATAGAAGATTCCGACGCACCTTCTCCATATGGTTTTCAGTGTGCGTCTTCATTTTCTCTTTAGCTTGCATGCCCGAAGAGTCTTCATCTCCTAGGTTGTGGGGTTTCTTTTTCTTCATCAATGTTTCTGTAATCAGTTGAATCCACTTCACGGGTGATTGGCCCATGAGTTTTACCATTGCCCTATTAGCCAGCTTTACCTGTTTCCACCTCTCACGACGGGGACATTAGGGTTGGATTTTGAGAGGTAGCTCTCCAGGTAGAAACCTGAAAAAGGCAAAGAAATTTGAGGTAAACTACCTCCCACCTCACCCTCAAGGTGAAACCGATGCAACACTTGAGAAGGAGCGAGTTGAGCTTTTCTATCACTACAAGAAGAGAGACAATAACAAACTCATAGATGAAGAGATGGCAAAAACCTTCTCATTGTGTCGAAATTATGTAATCCTCAATAGACTTCAAAGCACAATGGCCTGCCTTGTTTGAGTTTTCCCAGGTATATTGAACATTTTAATCATGTATTTTCCAATACAGGCTGTTGTGTGAAGTTTCAAAGTGAATATTGCTAATGTAATTATCATTTTCTCATTGTTTGAAAGTATCATTGGCATTATCCTGTAACTTATGTGACACTTTCTGAAGTGAAAGTCACACATCTTACTGTTTTTCAAGATTCATTCTCTTTGTCAATTAAGCTGTAAAGAAAAGCTTTGCTTACTCAAAGAAATAAGCACTAGAATTCACACTTAAATTTCAATTTCAGCGTAGTTTTTGGATTATTTTTTCTGTCCCATTCTGTTTCCCATGTGTGTCTGTAATTCGTTTCTCTCTGTATCTCATTAAGTTTCTCTACATTTCCATGTTTTTCTCTTGGTCTCTCTGATTGAAGAGGAATTCCACGGAATCGCACTGAAGCCACTGCCGTCCGCATTCCTGGGCAAGTTGGACCAATACACACCCAAGCTGTTGAGCCTGTACAGGAGGAAGGGTGGAGCCAGTGGAAAGAAACTTGATGAGAACCTTGACATGTTAAATGAGGCATATATTTACAACAGTGTTGTTTTGTGTAGTTGCTTTCTTAAGTTATGTGTGAAATGCACAGCCCGCCACTGCAAAATGTATATGATATGGGCTTGAAATGAACCCACTCTTTGATTTAGGGGCCTACGATATTTTAAACTGATTTTAAATATTTGAAATTCACTATGATTTATATGATATTGTTTACTTTTGTACAGATGCCAAGACTACAGGTCATTTTTGACCGTCGCTGGCTAAAAACTCCCAAACCCCTTTGTTGACTTGAACAGTGGCTGGAAGAAAGAGGAAGAAAGGATTCATCACTCTCCACCAACGATGTTTGCAGACATGGCAGAGTACCTCATGGGGAAGTACAACTGCACAATAGGCTAATGGGCGACTACAAGGATGCTAAAGCATGCTCATACTTTGATTCTGGCTTTATTAGTAATATTGTTTGTACCATCCAATAAGTGAGAATTCAGATGTGTGCTTTGTCAAGTCAACGAGTGCAAGGTCCCAAAGAAGAAATGATGAGTCACATAGAGTCTGTGTCACTCTGCAGAAATCATCTGGGAAAATCAGGACAGCTTATTGTACCTGTTTTGCTGGGTAATAATGGCATATTATGTATTTTTCTGTCAAGATAAATAATTGGATGGTTCACAAAGTAGTAGGCTAACGAACATGCTTATAGCACATAATCCAAACCGTCAATAAACATTTTATCAAATAATAAATAATTGAATGGCTTACAAAGTAGTAGACTGATATATCTGGATGTATTATAAAGCATGCTGTGTAACACATTAATAAACATTTTCATTAATCGCTTTGAGAAGTTTTTGTTTGTAAGTACATGTTGGGCCATTATAAGTTTCAGCCATGAGAATAAAATGTTTTGAACAAATTTCACTAGTACTGCATGGAAGTCACTTAAATACTACACTGCATTGCAACTAGTCCTCCAGAACATTGTATATATTGTTTCATAGTTAGTTTGAGTTTTTTCAGCTCCATAATTAGCTATATTCAGCTTGTAAGTGAACCAAATTTCTTTTTGTAAATAATTTGAATTGTTATTTCATTTGGGACGCGGCTTCATTTTGAAAGACAAATTGCCGGTTTTGCAATTAATGCGGTAAAATCAGAGAAAGTTACACCGTTTTCAGTTTTTGCACAGAGAGAAGGAGTAACAATTACGGTGTCCACTGTCGAAGGTTCTTTAGTGCCCAGCTGGAAGGAGCAGAGTTATTTTGTTGTTTATTAAAGTGTTTTCATTTTATTGAAATCGGTTAATGTAACACTAAGTTTAAGTGGATGTAGGAAGACCTGTGAGCTGATCACCATTTATTTGAATGAAAGTGTAATGAAAATGTGGTTATTTTGTTTTCTTTATCTTCAGCTCTTACTTGGTTCATGCAACGGCTAATAAAGACTTTGAACCATAATCATCGCCATCAGTCATTAAAGAAGTCTGAAATCTGGTTGGGATGCTACAGTAAGAGCTCTGATCTTACATCGTCGCTGCTAATAAGAGCTAGCCCCCTTCAACGACGCTGCCACCAAGCTACAACGACAAATCACGGGATCCAAACTCAATTAGGATGGACCATTTTGGCTGTTCTACATCAATCCTTGACCCCTTAAATGAGATGAAACAGTGTTTTAGAGTTGCTTTCAGGGAACTTCCACCAATGACTCCAGCATTCGCTTTCTCGAGTCCGACTTCAAGGATTAAAGAAGACGGAATCTCAGTGTCACAACAATACATTCATAGTGTTCCTTGACAAACTAAAGGAGGGCATCAAGAAGAACAGTAAAGGTCACTATGAAATGCCCTTACCCTTCAAGGTGAGACCCAAGCTACCAGACAACAAGCAGCTTGCATTATTATAGTAAGTAAGTAAGTAATGTTTATTTGTATAGCGCTTTTCCAGACCAGGGTCACAAAGCGGTTAAACAATCAGAACAATACTCAATAAAGTATATACTTTAAAGGGCAAGATAAAACTGATAACACAACAGGAGTTCCAGAAAATCAAGGAAAAGCCTGAACAAATAAAAACGTCTTAAGAAGTTTCTTAAAGGAGTAAGTAGACTCCATCAAGCACAAAGAGAGAGGAAGATTGTTCCAAAGCTTAGGAGCAACAGCCTGGAAGTATTTCTCTCCTCTGGTCCTGAACCGTGTGCGTGGAACCATCAGTAGATTCTGATCCACAGACCTCAGAGCCGAAGCTGGGGTGTAAGGCTGGGTCAGATCAGTGATGTAAGGAGGAGCCTGACCATGAATAGCTCTGAAAGTAAGAACCAGAATTTTAAAGTTGATCCTAAAAGAAACTGGAAGCCAGTGAAGAGTTTTAAGGATCGGAGAAATGTGAGTTCTTCTTGTGGAGCGGGTCAGAATTCTCGAGTTCTGAATCAACTGCAGGCAAGACAGCTCCTTCTTGTTAAGACATGAAAATAAACTGTTGCAATAGTCCAGGTGAGAAGACACAAAAGCATGGATTACAAGCTCCAGATCATGTTGTGACAACATTTTCCTAAGTTTAGAGATTTTTCTCAGTTGAAGGAAACTGTTTCTGTATGTATGTCTCTAAAGTCATCTAAAGAAGAAGCTTTAAAAAGGCAAACGCTACATGGAGCAGTATTTTATGTTCATGGAGGAGATGATAGAAAAGGTTCATGCAGTCCATGTCCATGATGATGGGAAATACGGAGAAAAATAGTACATACCTCACCATGGCTCCTATCATCCAAAAAAGCCAGGCAAACTGCGTGTTGTATTTGATTATGCTTCTAAATATCAAGGGACCTGTCTTAATGGCCATCTGCTCACCGGCCCAGATTTAATAAACAATCTAAATGGTGTCCTCCTTCGTTTTCGTCTGCACTCTAATGTGTGATTTAGAAAAGGCTCAAGACTACTTTCGTTTTTTATGGTGGAAGAAAGGAGATACCAGTGTACAACCACATGAGTACCGCATGAGGGTACATATCTTTTGAGCTGCCTCATCACCAGGTTGTGCAAACTATGACCTGAAGTATTAGGCCATGGAAAACTGGGACCGATACCTACTTGGCTCAAAATTCATCATTAGAGACTTTTATGTTGATGATAGAGTAACAAGCATTGCCAGTGTAGAAGAGGATATTAAAAGTTATTATATTTAGTGGGTAAGTGCGTCTCAATTGAGTGCACCCTGCACACTAAATTGGCGTACAAAAACTTCCACAAAACCGAGTATGGTTCGATGGCCCCTCCTACCCTAAACGGCCGCCATCTTAATGACGTTGACGTTGTGAATGGAAGTTACGTCACTTCCACTCAAATTGAGGCGGTAAAAGAAATAGTTGAGAGCGACACCCCCTCAGTTCATTTTCAACTTTATACCGATGTAAATTTTTCATTTGATATTTTTTCACTACTGTTGTTGTATAGAAACGTCAGTAAAGTTTGTTAATGTGTATTTTGGACGAAAAAGCGAATGCTAATTTTATTTCGCTAGTTTTCAAGTGAGCAGCCACTAAACTAAATACGTAATGACATGTATGTTACGTTTGGTGCTCGTGTGTGATAAGTTGTCTGTACTGTAGAATATTGTGGTTTAAGATGTGTGTTTTCTGTTCTGAAAATAGATATTATTATATTTATTTTCATTTAATAATTTATTTATTTTTAAGGGGGAGATGAAGACACGAGGGCCATGATTGAGTGTAGAACCGCTAACGACTCCCTTTTTACAGGGAGGCATAATTCAGCCATCACTGGCTATGAGTAAGTGAATGAACAATGTATTTTATCATGCTAACATGAATGACACCTTTCAGAGCTTACATGTTTGTAGACATGGATGTTACTGTAAGGAGTGTCATTGCATAGTTGTTTACACCTGTATTTCAATCAGGGTGTTCATTAATGCTCGGGAGCTGGGGGGGAAGGTGACCCCAGCCTACGTCAAAAAGAAGTGAGAAAATCTTAAGCAAGCGTACATGGTTGATTTTCATTAACGCCATCACTAAAGTACTATGTGTAAAGCGTCACAACACTGAGGCTGAATAATAAAAACAAAGGAGAAACACTGAATACTTTAGGGAATGTGCAAAGAGCAACATAAGCATTTTTGGGCTCCATAATTAATTGCATCATAATTGCAATATTACCTACTGATATTTTCTAACTATAGAGGGCATAACATTTGTTGGAGGAAACATTTAAAACAGCATTATTAAGTTATAATTATCAAGCTGAAATGTCCTGCTGGCATACACATTACTCAGATCCCAGAAACATTATTATAAGTTAAATGGCTTTATATGACAATAAGGTTAGAGATGTAAAGTATATAATTTCCTCTAATTCGTTCCTTCACAGAAGCTGAGTGCCCCTCAACTGGGGTCAGCACAGAGGGGGGTGAGGTCACTGCCGCATCCTGGAAGTGGTACACCTTGATGGGTGAGGCGATTGGGGCCAAGCCTTCAATAACAACGCATCGCCTCATCCTCCCAGGACGCGGTTGTGGTTGAAGCCCCCTACGTGCAGACCAATCTGGTGCTCAGACAATAACCTTTTTCTGAATACCTCTAAGATGAAGGAGCTGGTCATAGACTTCAGGAGGAAAGCCAAAACAGACACTCAACCCCTATTCACCGAGTGGAAACAGGTGGAGAGGACAACGGATTTCCGGTTTCTCGATGTGCACATACAGGAGGACTTAACCTGGAACATTAACATCACAACCACCATCAAGAAAGCACAACAGAGACTGTACTTCCTGAGAGTTCTCAGGAAGAAAAATCTGACTCAGAAACTTTTGGTGGCATTCTATCATTGCTCCATTGAAAGCATCCTGACTTACTGCATGTGTGTGTGGTTTGTCAGCTGCACAGTGGCTGACCGCAAATCCCTCCAAAGGGTTGTTAACACACCCCAAAAGATCATTGGTTGCTCACTCCCTTTTACCTATAAATCTCCATCTGTGTTATAGTAATGACATGCAAAGTACATGCACTCAACACCACCCTTTTCTTATAATCACTAAATGTTCTGCACGCTGCTGTTTCTGATGTTCAATGTCTGCAATATGTGCCTATCTTTGCTTAGGGTCTCTGCAATCTACGATGTTTTGTTTTGTCTCCGTAAACTGCTTCGGTGTGTGTGTGCATGTAAGCTTGTCGTTTTTTTGCTTTTAATGTTAAATCATTCCTGCACTTTAAGGGATTGTGCTGCCAATTTCATTGTACTGGTACAATGACAATAAAGACAATTCGATTCAATACTGCGATTTATCAAAGTAAAGGGATTCACCTCATACAGCAGTATTAATTATTAATTAAGTTATACTGCCCCGCCTTAAACGGGACAGATATTCCCCTAAGGTATTATTTAACCAAACAAAATTAAGCATATCAATGCAATGTATAAAGAGATCAACTTTGGTGTAGTAAATAAAAAAGATGCGACTGTGATAGTCCAAGCCCACAAACACACACACACACAAAGTAAACCCGTTCTCCATAGAGATGCAGCAATACAACTTATAACTTAAGCGATACTTGTGTGATCACATGCTATAACTTTAAGTTAAAGCTAAATAATAATCCAGACTGTTACTGTCAGGCCCAAATTAAACTCCCCAGCAATCTGCCGTCAACACCCGGATCAGAATCACCTGTGCCCTCACCTGGGCCTTATCCCTGTCTATCACAATCCCCTCAGTTCTAATTAACCACGCTCCTTGGAACTCTACTTAATCCTACCCTGTGTCTGTGTTAATTGTCCGGTCTACGTTGCACTAGCCTGAACCCTTTGCGACCTGGATTACCCCTGCAACTTTCCAAGAACTCTAAAAGACTTTGCCATTCAGAACTTTTGTGCTGACCTGCTTTCTCAATTACCCACAGAGGTGTTTTTGGTTACATCTTGCTGGACATCTGTTTGTTTTCTGCGACAATCATTGAGTAAAACTGCCTAATAATCAGAGAGATGTGCAGATGAAACAGTGGAGAATTTTGATGAAATAAATGAAAGCAGAAATGTATGCCGTCTTGGAGTGAGGATTTTTTTTAATTTTTTTTTTTTAATGTGCTTCACAATATTTGTAATTGCTCTTCTCTGACTTTGTATTTACTACATGCAAATGATTGAAATGTATAGCACTATTATATAAATATATTATATAATATATATATATATATATATATTCAAAGTAAAACATTTGATTCAATGGGTTAATCAGCATTCAGCTGTCATCCGTTGTATCATTAGCAAATATGTAAACAGCAAATAAACAGACAAAATCTTCTACTCTAAAATAAGAACCAAACATGCCTTATACTGTATGTGTGGCCCTCTACAAAGACATTAGAAATTAATTTAATTGTGCATTGGATGGCCACAAGGGGCTTATAAATGTGTGGGGGTTGTTCAGCAGCATAAGAACTGTAAATCAATCTGCTGTCACCATAGACATATATAGACACCGCATGGACTGTAGGCAGACGTGCCTAACGCACCTCCATCTTGGTACAGTGTCATAAGAGGAAGCGGCGCATTCACAACTGCAGGGAAGGAGGTGATTCTCAATCTTAATATACAATTATTGAATTTTTGGACTGATTTTTGAACGGTTTGGTCCGTTCAAAACGTCATACAAGTAGCTTTGATACAGGGTGCTTGAATAATAATAATAATAATAAAAAAGATTACTTCTGATAATTTAGCAACTATGGCTAGACCTGGGATAGTTCCTTCCAAAACACCAATTCAACTTAGTAAGTAAAATGGGCGGCCGGTGCAAATGCAGAGAGCGCACTGTCAAATAAAGAAAGATGTTTAGAGAATGGATGAGAAAAAAATCTGTGAGGACATTTAAAAAACACAAGCAAGAACAAGCCATAAAGCAGGTCTCCAATAAAAACCATAAGCCATAGATCAAGGCTTATTTTCCAACTGTGCAGCAGAACGGGGCCAACAATAGTAATCTTCAACATCTACCTAAAGATGGCTTTATAAGACTCATCTCCAAACCCTTGAGGGAGAAGAGGATCCAAAAAGAGGATTTCTCTTTTCTTTACCAGTAACACCTGTAACAAAAAGATGACGTATAATACAGTTGTACCTCTATATAAATAAAACATACCAGGATTTGAATAAATAAATACATTTTCACTCAACACATAATAAGTAGTTATCTGGCTTGTCCTGTTGTCGACTGCCGGAAACAGAAGAGCATCCTTTGATCTCATGTTTTTTGGCATAGAAAATACAGTCAATACATTTCAATGTCTGAATCATTCAATATTTAGTTAACTAAGTGACCATCAAACAAACCAGGAGATCTACGTTTTCCAATTTCCCCAAAGGAACAACGAACATGTCCACAGTGTGAACATCTTTCCCCTGAGCAAGTCAGTCATTAATATACATATACTGTAAGTATTAAATTATTAGAATTAAAAAATTAAAAAAGAAATGACCCATCGTTAGCAACTTCTTACGTACAAGTTCTTACCTGTCCGTTTGTCTATGGGTGATAGGCACTGGAGACAGCATGCTTTTTTACCAAAAATCTCAAAGACTTTGTTGTTTACCTGCAAATTATAATTAAAGTAGTAAATGACTGAAAAAAATGCTTACAAACGCAGTAACGCATAGACCATAAATCCCCTTATTTACAAACTCCTTTTCTTGATCAGTGATGATTTTCCTGACCACACCATAGGAATACAGTTTGTTGACCATGGCAGAGCACACTTCACTGGCACTTTTGTTACACAGTGGCTCAGCAACAACCCACTTTGTGAAGAGGTCTGTCATCATCATGATGTACTTGTGCCCTCTTGCCATTTCATGGAGAGGGTCGATGAGGTCCAAGCCCACCACATCCCAAGCTTCGTTAACCTAGTGGAATATTATTAATTATTATTATTATATAATAACATATAAACACCATTGTTGCATTTGTTCAGAAATATATGTACACCACCTTTATTAGATGCAGCATTGGGATCTGGGTCTTAATGGGGTTATTGAGTTGGCATCGATTGCAACTCCTCACCTGGTAACAAATTAACAAGAAGATTTTAAATTTTGGTGAACAGAAATGTTCCACCTCATGTGAACAGGTGCTGCTTTAACTGAAATGTTCACATACAGCTTTTCTAATTTGTTAAACACAATATCAAAACACTAGTAGAAATGCAAGGCATTCAATTTTTCAAACAGTAACCGTGTTTAGGTTCTTACCCAGTCTTCCACATCCTTTTTTATAGTTTTCCAGTAGTATCCAGCAACAACCTTGTCTCTGGTGGCTCTCAAACCCTGATGATTTCCAGTCCCAGGTTGATCATGGCATTCATGAAGGACGTAACACTTTTCATCCTTCATCCTCAGTATTTCTGATGGCACCCAGTGTAGAACAACCGTCCATCTTTAGACAGACATACACAAGTTCAATAACAAAAAAAAATGGAAATAAAGTGCAGTCATGCACACTATTTGTCTACACCAGGAGTTACTATTACTATACAACGTTTTTGCATGTTAGTTTTACAGTAAAAATTATTAGAAAGTTATTATTTTTTACTTTTATTTTTAATAACAAATACATATGTTATACAAGAAATGCTACTGAATGTCAGAGGCAACTAGATCTTGGAAATTTCGAGCACTTCTATAAAGTTTGCAGATTGTTATTACATTTTAATAAAAAGTTTGGAGCAGAACAATGCATATCCTGTCTTTCGGTCTTTGACAGGCTGGACTCAAGGACGCCGGTAAAGAGAAATTCTCTTAAGCACTAGAAAAACTCAAAAGTCTTCATCTTTAGCTGAGAGATGTAGATAGAACACAACTTGCTTCTCGATGATTCGTTGAAGAACAGGCGTGCTCTAGTGACATCAGTAATTATGCTAATAAATGCATAAAACGATGTGCGCATGTGGGAAGGAAATGACTTCAAGACAACCCGGATCTGGAAGGTGATTGGCAAGGGGAAAGTTTTAGGGCAGTGACACCTGCACTGAACGTTTTCAACTCTATGTCTTACAGGAACGTGTGACTGGATGCAAAGCTATGTTGACGGTTACAAAGGATGTTGTGCGATGAGACTGTAGATGAATGACTGTATGAATGGGAAAACCAACCTTTTGCATGTATATGACAGTATTGGACGGTAGCGAATCCTAATGTTAGCATGCTAATGGATAACGGGCATGAATGTGAGTTGTTATCAACGCAAAGTCGTTTGATTCAATAGTCAATGTAAATGTCAGCTAATAGATTGTTTATGGGTATATCCACTCATTTATTCGGTTTAAATTGGTTATTTTGTTTACAGCATGTTCGGCTTGTACTGTTGTCAATGGTTAACAGTAAGAACGTTAAAAGTGCGTGTGTCAGTGCGCCTGCATACGTAACTTTAAGAAATGAAGATTAAAGGAGCGTTAGAGAAGAACTATGAATGAACCTGCACTGAATGTTTGCAACTGTATGTCTTACAGAAAAAACAATAAACAACAAATGTGTTGCACTGTCAAGACTTAATTATTTTAAGGAGCGTAACATAGTTTGGTGAGCTAGCCAGGAGGAGATCAAGCACTAACGATATTCATGCTCCAAAACCATCCTTCACGAAGAGTCGAACCTTCTTCAAACTGCAAGAAAAAAATAAGTGACGGTCAGATCCTATGCGACACGGTGAGTGCAGCCTTATGGCAGCTGGGACAAAAGGCTCTAGTGGATGTCTACAGGCACATGAAGTGTAGGAACATGGACATAAGAGGAGATCCCAGCAGCCTGAGTCGAAGGGCACTCATAATGATGGCAGAGAAGGTGTGGGAGGAGAATGAAGAGGATGATGAGAACAAGTACTTCACGGATATACTTATATTCATCAACAAACTAAATGGAGACAGTCCAAGGACACAGGAGGACAAAACAGGAGCAGAGTCAGCAACAGGGATAGACTTCAAGTATAACCATCTGCCCTCCGATGGGCTCAAAGGAACCACATACACTCCATTCAGAAGACTGAGCCAAACTGAGTCCTGCCAGAGGTTACAATGAGAAGAGAGTTCAAGATTGTGGGCCAAATTGGAGAAAGTGGACTAAAAGGAAAATTATCATTATCACATACCTCAGTGTAGTACATCAAATTGAGATGGCATTGGAAAAAGGACCCACAGAAAATGGGATTGGGGAAGCAGTAATAAGAGCTGTCAGTTCAGGGCTACCATGGAGAGACATGTTAGAAATCAAACGTTGCTTGTCTCTCCACACATAAACTAACCATCTTAAAATGTCATTACAAAGTAGACAGCTCCAATAAACACTACAACCAACTAATAAACATCTCCCAAGAACCAAGAGAGTCTGCCTTAAACTCCTGGGCAATAGAGCTGAAGGAAAACTACTATGTAAAGTGTTCGGTTTTTGTTCCGATTAACTGACCCCTCCCCAGATCGATTTTTGTTGGTGGTAAGAAAGACAGAAACACAGGAATAAGTTTAAGAGAAAATGTTCATTTAGTGAAATATGCAAAAGTCAGAGAAACACTTACATGATCTTGGACACTGAGTGAGCAGAAATCTATCGCAGAGATGTCTTCAAATGCCAGGCGCAAAGTTCTAACGAAAATGGTTGATCTTTATAGTATAAATATTCAGGTAAACGCCTCTAGTCATTTGTGCATGTAAGATTGGTCAGTAATTCTCAACACTTGACTCGTAAGATGGCCGTGCCACGTGTTGGTCGTGGAAAGTAACTGCAGTTTGATCGTCTAGAGAGAATCTGTTTATCAGTTGAATTACACATATGTGTTTCCTTGGTCCAGAGACAAGCTGGCATCTTCGAGAGATTGTTTTGTCTTTCTCAGTTTGACCTGACCAGAAGAATTGCTGAGCACATGAATTTCTAAAGAGATGCAATGATTATTAAATATGAATTAAATATGAAAGATTATCAGTTAATCAAGTGATTATTTCAAATTTGTGTTAAATCTAGATGGCTGATTGCAGTAAAGTTGTCATATCTTTACAAAAGTTGCTAATGAGGACCGAGATGACCAGTACAGCCAAGCCACCATTCAGCGGAAATTCTTACGCTCAATTGAAACCGGACTTCTAAGTGATGCTGTGAAATTACAGATTCCCCCTTCCCTCAGTAAAGCAAAAATACCCGACGAATTTATTCAAAAACTAAATGAGGCTTCAAAGCTGGAAATTGAGAGAGAAACGGAAAAGAGTTACCACAGGGAAGAACCTCAAAGCACAGCTCTCTTCTTGCCAAAAACTGTTGTTTTTCACATTTTGATTTTTCAAGACCAATATTTCTCTTCAATCAGCTTCGGTCAAAGATTTCCAACATGTATCCCAGATGTAGAGAATGATATCAAGCGATGTCCTTGGCTTGTGGTCTAACGTTGGGAGAGACAGTATAGGTGAGGTCGCTCCTTTTGCAGTGGTGTCCTAAGTGGATAAGCTTTCATCAGTGATGTCAGGCCTGGAGGATTTGAGTCATAACATTAGAAACAAACATTGTGTTTAAAATACATCATCATCATTAATGCAACACAATATTAAACACTAGTACAATTCAAAATCCTTCCACCCATCTACAGTATTTCCTGCTGTTTAAAATTCTTCAAAAAATATTCTAACAACTCAAAATGTCAAGCTTCAATAATCCCAGTGAACAACATCTGAACCAACCAAATTAACTACATGTTTTATTCATACTAAAAGATTCACTCTAGAGTCTATAAATGAACCACCGTTCTTTAAAGGAATCCTAGAATAAGTCACCAAGTTTACATTTAGTAAAGATAGGCCTACCTCTCTCCTCAGGACGTGATCTCGCTGCCATCACCGCTAATGACAATGCATCAAGCCTTCTTACCAAGTTAGAAAATAGTTTCACTTACAAATAACATTCAGCTCAACAGAGCACAATTAGGAATCAAAATACTCCAGATCTCCTGATCACTTCAACTGTTCAGTTCTTGAAGGGAAAGTCTCAACATTAAGAAAAAAAAAACAAAAAAAAACGCAAATTAGAAGTTACATTCTCCTCTTTCAAGTAGATCTCAGATCAGTTGTCAAGCCTGCAACTCCAAAACAGTAAGTGTATCAATGTAATATACTTTTGAAAATATGGATGTTGATTCTTATAAAGTTTTACAATGCTAGAAATAATTTATTTGTCTTGTGCAATCTTACTACATTTTCAACCATATTTTCTCTTCAACTTAAAAAAATAAGGAGAGTTTATTTCTGATTTTTCCTACTATTCCATTTATCTAAAACGTCCTACCTCTTGCAGTACAGTGTTTGTACACTGTTCAGAAATCTATTTTATTATATAATTTGTTTCCCAATCAACTAAAACAATTTATATTTTATATTTAAATATTTGGTCTTTTTTCTTTTGCATTAAAAATGTCCATCCTTCAATAAACTAGTAAGTTAATGAAAAGAAAACGTTATCATGCAAGTAAGAGAAAATTTCTTCAGTTGTCAAACCTTTTTTAGGGCTAATTCAATGTATTGGATTTGGCATGTTTGGCAAAACATGACCCATGAGTGGCTTTGTCTTATCTGTTGCTGACAAACTTTCACCTCCACCTCGGCCCACCAGCATCACCTGCACGGTCCAGTCCAAGCTTCAATGAGCTTGTTCAGTGAGACCAATCGCAGGGACTTCAGTCGAGTAATCGTAACTGTGCCTGTCTTAGGTTGTCCCACGGTTTGAGTCTGGATCTTACTCTTCATTAGGGACAGCCTTCCATACTCTCCTGAATCAGGCTGCTGAGAGGGCAAGAGTATCACCGCTAGAGGGTAGAGAAGCCACTTTGCCTTTTCCTCAATCCAAACATTTTTCTGACTGTGGTCCCAGAACAATGTTTGCCCAAGTACCAGTCATGATGCTTCACTGCGACTCAAAGTACCTTATGGTTTGATTAAAAATGTCCTAATAGAAAAGATATTCCAAATAGTGTAATTAGATAGACACTATATATATCTTAAATTGAATCACTATCATTAGTATTCAAATGATCTGTGTTAGTACAGAAGGGACTGATCTAAGAGACCAACCTCAATAGAAGTCTAACTTTCTGTCATGGACAAGACAACATTTTAGAGCTAGAGTGGAGCAAAATGGTCTCCAAATCTAACAAAGACTTAATTTTAAGTATCCAAGAAGATAAAACAGCTGACAGAGTTATTCTATACAACAAGAATCAACTTCAACACGATTCAACACACAATTTTCAAAGTAACATTACTTTTTATGTGCCAAGACAAATTCTCACAGAAAAATAGTCCAAACATATAGAGTTAAGCAAAAAAAAATCCCAGAAATGGTATTAAAGTTAAGTTTGTTGTCTTATAACTGATTTTTAGTCACAAAAGAATACATACAGCTTTTATTTCACAGCATCTGCATTACTGTTTTTGGTTTACAAGCTAACATTTTATTATGTAGATGTTAATGTGATCAATGTGATATTTAATTTACAATCTTTTACAATTACATGTTTGTTCATTCTTTGTTTTTTTAGCAAATAAAACAGTTCTCCTATTTTTTGTCAATATGATATTTTCCATACTATATTTAAGTATCCTTTAAATGTATCACAGCCTGTGCCTTGATAGAACATTTATTCATGATCCTCAATTACCACAATGAATGATGTACAGAACATTCTTTGATGCCCACCCTTTTTCCCATTTTCATTATCATTCTCTTTAGATTTTTATAAAATCATTATTGTCTGCTCTTACCAGCCACTGGATGCAGTGAGTCGATTTGCAATAAAAATTGTACTGAATACCCTAGGTCCAAGGACTCATCAACAATCACTTTCTTTTGCAACTTTATTTTTGAACTATTTCCACTTCATTCTTCTTTCTCTCTTCCTCTCTGTTATTTGCTTCTTCACATGAAGATACAACATGCTCTTGACGTTCTTTTTTTAAATATCCTTTAGTTTTTTTTTGCTTAATGCTAGTTTTTATTTTGTACCTTTTTTTACCCTGCACTATATACTTATTCCGAGTAATAAATTACTTAGATTACCGTATGTAGTCAAGCATGTTAGACTACCTTGAGTAGCAAATTACTTTACGCTAATTTATTCTGTTTCTGTGTAATTAGTTACTTTATATTACTGTACGTAGCCACTTTAGGCTACTTGAGTATTAAGGCACTGTATACTACTATATTCTTATTCTCGAAACCAATTACATTAGGTTACCAAAAATGAATCAAGCACTTTACAAAAATGTTGATGTGCCTAGTTTATAATGATCGTGTCTACTTCAACAAACCGACTGCTTCAGTTGGAACACCATTAAGGCCTGGGCACACTGCGCCGACTGTCAGGCGTCTGACGACTTCGGGCAGTACTGTGTGGCCTGTCCCTATCCCTTGAAAAAAATGCCTCGGAACACACCAAAGAGACTGAAAACCGGAAATGCTTTCAGACTAGTCGAGAACGATTGGTATTTTCTCCCGTTGAAAGAAAGACAAAATAAAAATACGATGGATAGCGACTGGCATTGTCAGCCCTTGGTTTTCTTGTTCCGGAAGAAGGACGTCGCAGAAAAAACGCATTTAGTGAATTAGTACATGGAGTAGGAGGTGATTAGATGTGTTCCAATGTTATGATAATGTAAGGCTAGACTGCGCTGCATTGAGCTGCTTCATTCACATGATAATATTGGTGTGAAGTTTTCGATAAAAGTTTGGTTTCATCCATGCCATCTCTGTTTAGCTAGTGTTTACAATAGTCACTTCTGTTTCATTGTCCTGTGCTGATTCGCTAGCTAAAACTAGCAATTGACCAATCAAATTGACCATTGAGCCCGAATGCGACGAAAAGATTGAGCGCGTGAACCTGCAATCTTTTGTCGTCCGACTAGGACGCCGACTCCAGACTGGGGGAGACACACCACAGGGACTCGGGGCGCCAACCACACAGGACTGCTTGACAACGCCTGATAATCGGCGCCATGTGTCAAGGCATTTAGGTTTCCTGCAATCCTGCTGCTTCGACAGCGATCCACATAAATACCCTGTTTGGAAGAATAATAATCTTAGACCTATGTTCCCTGACCTTTTACACTGTATGGATTTTCGTGTGCTTATCTCACCAAATCTGATGTCTCGTTCGTTGAATCCCTTTACTCTGATGGACAAGAGTTCCATGTCCAGTCACTGGCCTCCTAGAGGTCTTTTCTGTGCAGTCTTTCAGCAAGCTGTCCATTTTCCTCCTGTTGATCAGAGATGTCGAGGATCCGGCTCGAAGGACCACATTTTTAAAGAGGAGAAATGAATACAAAGCCATCTCCCTAGAAAGTCCCATCTTCACTCTGAACGGGGAGCTGTTTCAGTCGAAACAAAACCGTCAATTTCAGCCGTCTTGGGTCACCCATCTGATAAACAGAGAACTCCCGCAACGTCTGATTCAGACGGATCGGGACTACATTATTGTCTGCTCGGGACTATGAAGCGCACTTGAAATTAATAAATGTCGCCAGTGCAATTCTACCCCTGGTTGTGCTTACCGACCTCAAACCAATTTTTGGTGGTACATAAATCGGTAAAAATGCTTTATTTGTATTTTTTTTAAGTTTGGTTTGTTTATGCATCGCAGAAGCCAAGAGGCTCTCGTGGAGTAATACTACGGCTCTCACGAAGAAATACATGCTTAAGAGGTCCTGTAAAGGGGACTTTATTGTTTATTTTTAAGTTTAACAACTCAACAATGTTGAGAATTTTTTTATGAAAGAGCTGAATAAAGTCTGGAAGTGCTGAGTGCACTTTTGTATGAAAATAGACCCTTTCATTGAGAGTGCGCTTATGGTATTTACATCCTATATTTTCTGCTTGTTTAAAATTCCATAATATTTTTTTCTAATGCAATAGTGCTTAGCATCAATGTTTTATTTTTATTATTATGAAATGGTCGAAATTAAATCATTTAAAATATTAAGTTACGTTTGTATACAGTATAAGAGTCACAAAGCGCTTAAACAAAAAAAAAAAGAAGTGAGTTTTTCTTTTGGAGAAAGACCCGGGAACAAGACGCAAGACATTATTATACAGTGCGTCACGTCGCTCTGGTCATAATAGTCACATTCACATATGAAGTGCTGTGACGATGAGTTGTATGAGTATAAGTTTGGTGGCTTTTGCTCCAAAACACTACTTACTTTGTCTCTCCAAGAGCTCAAAGCACAGTGTTCCTTAAAACAATTAAACGATTAAACAGTTTCCCGAGGGATCAATAAAGTTCTACCTACCTAACTACCTAAAAATAAAGTGACACACATTTTGATTTTACCAGAGTATTGTACAGTATAACTGCTAAACTGCCACAGCCGCTCCTGAATTTGTATATTTGGTATAGTTAAATATAATTTATTTCGGGTATTTTATACTTGTTTTGTTTTAACAGAACAGCTTTCTACAAGAGCTCCATCAATTGCTGATGGATGCTGGTGATGAGCTGGAGGAAATAGCTAGAGCACCTCTCCAGGCTTCCACTGACTGGGAAACAAGAAGAAGTGCTTTGTCTTGGAGCTGGAGAGCAGAGAGACCCCGTCTTGTAAACACGGTCATTCACAAGAATCTGTTGTGGAACACATCTGTCAAAAGTGTGGGAGCAATCCAGCTGCTGTCTGTTGTTGTGACTGTCGACCACAACCCTTCTTCTGTCTAAAATGTGACGTTGACATGCACCCCAGACACGTCTTCCACAACAGAGAAGCAATGACGGCAGGATTCCATCAGCCATTGCCTCCAACAACTGTTGTCGTGGATAAGGCTTTTTCCCATTGTGGTAAGTCTACTACTAGTGTCTAGATAATGCTTGCAGTTTCTGTAGATGGAAACCGCAAGCATTACCGGTTCAAGAATGCAGCAAGGTACTCCAATTTTTTTCAAATAAGCTTGAACTGTGAAATTTTGTCAATTGCAACTGTGCCATTTGTTATTAAGATCTGAAGAACAGGCCATATTTCAAGACCTCTTTATTGACAAGGATGCAGAAGTAAAAAGCTTCTTGGACTACATTCACAAAACATGTAAGAGCGATTTCAAGTATGAGGCAAAAAAAATATTGCTGTTTGATACAATCACTTTATGCACCTGCATATGAATGTCAGTAAGTTTTATTCATTGTTGTGTTCTTTTATTTTTAAACAGGTGAAATGGAGTGGGGCATATCAGGAGGGAGCAGGCTCTACAGGAGGTGGAGCAGTGCAATGCTTTCCTGTCCAGGATTGCAGTGACAACAAAGCACATGTCAAAAGCAGGTGAGATGACTAAATGCTGTGCTAGTTTAATATAAGTTTGATGCGTAAGGATATTTATAATTAAATTCTATTTTCTTTTTTTACAAGAGGCGCAGATGTGCTGACCCTAAGCAGAAGTTTGAGAATTTTGCCACCTCACTGAGTAACAGTTATCAGAAGGTTGTTGCTCTTTGTAGACCACAGAGTCTGCAAAATCAGTTCCAAAACCTTGCGGTCATGAAAGAGGAATTGGGAGTGACAGGGAGCCATTTGGAGGACTGGGTGAAGGATGTGAAGGAGTGGGCAGAAGGTGAGGAATAGATTTTGGTAATTTCAGCTGGAACGTTGTGGTAGGTACATTAGTCTGTTCAATGCTTTCTGCATAGTTAAACCATCTTTAATGCAGCAAAGGGCGTACTGATCTACTGAGCCACTCCACCTGCCTTTACTGTCTCTGGTAGGAGAAGCTTCTGATTCCGCTCCTATTCTCCATCTAAATTTGATGATTTGATGATCTAAATTGTTAATGATATATTAATCCAAAATGGATGCAACTGTGGATAATCCAAATTAATATAACACTTTTATAACCTAAATAATAGTGTGAGGGAGGCATATTGTTGTTTTCCAGACTCTGTTGACCTCAGGACTAAAAGAAGGGCATTAAAACTTTTCATGTCAATAAAGAGACTTGAGAAGGAGAATAACATTCTCATAAAGGAGATGAACCAGCAATGGAAGTACTTTAATGAAAAAGGTTACTGATATAGATTTTTATTATTTTTTTTCATCCACCACAGATTCAACATTTAACCTGGATGAAGATGGGTTGAAAGGTCTCCAATCCATCATTCCACGGAAGCAGTGGGACATCAGAGAAAGGATGGCTGGTCCAAGAGACAAATATTTCAAAATACTGCCAGAAGCGGAAACAACCACCTTTTTGTCATCATCAGATGACTATTCTGACAGTGACTCAGGCTTTAAAACACCTTTCTTTGCGTAGTTCTTTACTATTTATTTTTTATTTAAAAGCTGGAATACGCATTTAAAGGCATTAAATTCATGAATCTCAAAACCATGCCTCAATTTGCCTTAAAGTGTCTTAAATCACAAGTAAAAGATATTTGAAGACATAAGCAAGATTTTTATTTTTAAAGCATGAATATATCTTATACCTTTTTTAATAATAATTTGTAAAGTGAGGCACAATAACAAGTTCCCGTTCAAGTTCAAGTAACAAAAAAGTGAAACATTTGACATCAGATGCATATCTTGATTCCACATGTTGCACTTCTAAAACACATGTTTGCAGTAGAAAAAAAAATGACTGAAAGCAGTACCTGGCAAAGCTTTCAAAAAATGTTAGCATCATTACTGGATTTTGTCATTTATCTATTTTATTAGATCTTTGAATATTTTAAATTGCATTAAAATGTCTTGAGTTTTGAGTTGCTTTAAGTCATATAAACCATGAATAAAAATAAATTCACAATGAATAATTGTGTGTGTGTGGTGTATTCATGCTGTGTATTTGTTATACTATTCCTAATTAAACCTCATAGACTATGGATTATCAAAGATGTGGTAGGTAAACTGACTCTGTTATGTTAAATGTGCTCTGTCATTAAATCAAATGAGCTAAGCATATACTGTATATGGTATACTGTATGTACAAATGATGTACTTTTTTGACATATCCTGTAAAATTATGAACCTCACCTAAATCAAATGTTTCATCTTTAGAGGTTGGAATACATACAAATGTCAAATGCTTCTAGACCAATTGTTTCACTTCATTCAATAATGCACTCACAGCTGTTTGTGTGATCCTGTATCATGCTGTAGATATTGAAAGTGGATAAAGACGGGTGTGGTGAATGCAGTCCAGTGCAGTGAGTAATGTCACAAGCTAGGAACAAGTGTGTGATCATCACAGAATAGACACTACCTCAGTTCAGGACTCACCTGTCTCCACTCAATAGGACACTCTTTTGAGGACAGCAATGTACAGCTACTGGCTAAAGAGAAAGGATGGTTTGTAAGAAGAGTTCAAGGGCATATTCTTCTATCTTCTTCGGAAACTGAACGTAACGTCTCATAATCCCAGAGATAAATATTTATATTTATCTATTTATATTTATAGATATATATATTTATACTTTTTTATACAACTCTATGCTGTGATTTTTAACGGTTGCCAAGCAACGAAATTTCGTTGCCGGTTTCACTGCTGTGTTTTTTTGTGCAAGTCACCAGCATGGCACAACATGCACAGAACGTCCATGAAAATGAAGACAAGAAAACAATAAGGTGGGACTCCCCCTTGACCTCTAAGATCTTACCATAGTTCAGTAGGACGCCAAAAGGAAGACAAATGCTGAGTGAAGAATGTCAAGCTATTGAATTTGATAGTGAGGACATAGGCTACATACACAGGATGAGAATCAAACCCCATCCAGTGACGAAGAGCTGCCAGTATCCCCTCCTCAGCCTGCTGTTGATGGTGATGTTGTGATGAAACAGAGACCAAATAAAGCTTAGCCGGTAAGACAACACCCACACAGGCAACGAACCCGTCCATTAGTGTTTAGTTTCGAAACACTGGGTCAAACTACGTTTATCAGCGAGACACAAAATGATTATTATTGTCCTGCAAGAAAGCCTAGTCGCAATCCGATGGATGGTCACAAGGGGCGCGGGAGCTCACTTGAGGGCTTTTAAATTTGGGGGGGTTGCTCAGGAGCAGAAGAACTATGAATGAACCTACAATGAACATTTGCAATAGTATGTCTTGCAGAAAAAAGCAATACACAACAAATGTGTTGCACCTTAAAGACCTCATTTTTTCAAGGAGTGTAATATAGTTTGTTAGTGCATTTAAACAATTATTCATGCAGTGCAGTGAACAGGTAAGTTTTCAATAAGATCTTGAGTCATTTAAGCAGTTTAATAGCAGAGATTATAGCAGAAGTACCATCTCGTCACATGGACAATAGAATGAAACAGCTGATGAGATATTAACATACAATATAGAAAAGGAAGTAAAGGACTGGCATAGTCTCGGGATTACGGGACTCAGGCTCTGTGCAACGCGATAAATCAATACAAAGTGCTGTACAATGACATGGAAGTGCTAAGAAAGCACAGTTAAAACACACAAAGATAAAACAATATCAAATAAAACAAGTAAAAAGCACTAAAAACAGCTCTGAGTCTCATGTTGTGTTAAAAGCCAGAGAATAAAAGTGCGTTTTAAGAAAATATATAAAAATGGACAGTGAGAATGCTTCCCTGACACTCATTGGGGGGGTTGTTCCAGAGCCGGGGCGCAGCAACAGAGAAAGCTCTGTCCCCTCTGAGTTTCCTTTTGGACCTCAGCAGTTGATCAGCCAATTTGAGGCAGCATGCAGGAGACTGGCGATGGAGCAGCTCCGAGAGGTAAGACGGGGCAAGGCCATTTAAAGATTTAAAATCAAATCAAATAATCTTAAAATGAACTCTAAAGTGCACAGGCAGCCAGTGGAGGGAGGCCAGGACAGTAGTTATGTGATCCCTCTTACCGCCAGCCGCCTCAGGTGAAAAAAGCTGGACTTCACAGCTGCTCCTACCTGCTTGTCCAATTTATAATCACTGTCCACCTTAAAACCCATTTTAGAAATTATAGGCTTCATAAAATGAGCCAAGGGGCCGAAATCAGCAAATGGAGCCATGGGCCCAAAAACCATGATTCAGTCTTCTTTTCATTCAAAATTAAAAAGTTGGCCATCCAGGCTTTCATTTCTTCAAGACACAGCAAGAGAGGTTGGAGCAAGCTTAGCAGTGAAAGAAGATGCCATGCTTTCGTAGGATGGAACCCAAGGGTAAAATGTATCAGGAAAACAGCAGGGGACCTAATATTGATCCCTGACGGACCCCGTACGACAGTGGAGCAGAACAGGACTCAGCAGAACCTATACTCACACGCATAGTTCTATCAGTGAGATAAGACCTGAACCCCTCCAATGCACTTCCACAAACACCCACTGTGTCCCGGAGGCGTGCAATTAAAATATTTTGGTCCACTGTATCAAAAGCAGCAGTCAGTTCCAACAATACAAAACCCTTAATAACGCAGATTCTGTGCTGTGCTGTGTTCTAAAACCAGATTTGAAGACTTCCATAACACCATGGTTCTCTAATAACTGCTTTAGCTGCGCTTGTACAGCTTTTTCAAGCACTTAAGATAAGAGGGGAAGCTTTGAAATGGGCCTGCAATTGGACGGTTTAGTTTTATCCAGACCAGGTTTTTTTATTGGTTGGATTACAGCGTGCTTTAACCTCTGTGGGACAACTCCGGAACACAGACTGCTGTTAATAATGGCCAACACCGACTGAGATATGCTCGGAAAAACTAGTTTAAAAGTGAGGAGTTACAGCATCATCCGAGGACAGACGGGTCAGAGTCAGCTGGCAGGATAAGAGCCCTGGTGGAGATATAATAAAAAAAAAATTGCAGGAAGCTTACAAAATTCAGAGTATATTGTTCTAAATAAAACCTGTGGGCTGTGGTGATTTGATTCCACAATCTCCGCCAAATATTCCCTACTTGAGTTCTTTACAATAGACTGGTATCTACACCAGCAGTCCTTTAAAATATAAAAGGAGATCTTCAGCTGGTCCTTCTTCCACCTAAGCTCGGCCCTGCGACACTCTTGTCGGGCTACGCGTGGCCGGTCATTGATCCAGGGCAGAGGTTTGGCCTTTGGCTGGATGGTTTTGAGTGGAGCCACAACATCTAGTATGTCCTGGCAGGACGTGTGGAACCAGGAGTTTAAACTCTCAGTATTAGAAAGTGTGGGGTCAGGGGGGGGCGCTCAGCTGGTTGAAAGCAGCAGAGAACCAGCCGACAGGCTTTTATAACAGAGTAGAATGTGAGTGACAGCGGTCACCCACGTGACCACTGCTGTTCTCTTCAAAGATCCCGATCTGCGCGCCTGTCAGTGACGCGGCGTCATCAGTGATGTCATCGGTGCTGAACATGGGACTTTTGAATGTTCGTTCCATTACAAATAAATCCCTTTCTCTAAATGATCTCTTCACAAGAGAAAAGTTTGATTTATTATGTCTGTAATGAGCGCTGTCCATGGGAAGCCTCGCCTTTCTGGTTGTGGGGGCGGTTTGGCTGTTGTATATAGTAAGTAAGTAAGTAATTATTATTTATATAGCGCTTTTCTAGACCAGGGTCACAAAGCACTTAAACAATCAAAACAATATTCAATAAAGTATAAACTTTAAAGATCAAGATAAAACTGATAACACAACAGGAGTTCCAGAAAATCAAGGAAAAGCCTGAACAAATAGAAACGTCTTAAGATGTTTCTTAAAGGAGTCAGTAGACTCCATCAAGCGCAAAGAGAGAGGAAGATTGTTCAAAAACTTAGGAGCAACAGCCTGAAAAGATTTCTCTCCTCTGGTCCTGAACCGTGTGCGAGGAACCATAAGTAGATTCTGATCCACAGACCTCAGAGCCCGAGCTGGGGTGTAAGGCTGGATCAGATCAGTGATGTAAGGAGGAGCCTGACCATAGCTCTGAAAGTAAGAACCAGAATTTAAAAGTTGATCCTAAAAGAAACTGGAAGCCAGTGAAGAGTTTTAAGGATCGGAGAAATGTGAGTTCTTCTACTTGAGCGGGTTAGAATTCTCGCTCCAGAGTTCTGAGTCAACTGCAGGCGAGACAGCTCCTTCTTGTTAAGACATGAAAACAAACTGTTACAATATTCCAGACGAGAAGAAACAAACGCATGGATTACAAGCTCCAGATCATGTTCCGACAACATTTTCCTAAATTTAGAGATTTTTCTCAGTTGAAGGAAACAGTTTCTGGTCAGTTTTCTGCAGTGTTGAACAAGAGACATGTCTTTATCAAATACAACACCCAGGTTTCTCAGGCTCAGTTTGACAGACTGACCTAAGTCACCCAAGTACTGACTCAACCCTGGAACCTTATCATCATGAGCAATCACCAGAGTTTCAGTTTTGTCCACATTTAGCTGAAGAGTGTTTTCACTCAGCCATTGTTTGATTTCTAGCAAACAATTGACTAAACTGTTCAGCCTCTGGGGCTCAGTTGGATCAAAAGAGCAGTAGAGCTGGATGTCATCAGCAATAATGTGATAAGAAACATCAGGATATCTCTGAATGATTTTATCGAGAGGAATCAAGTACAGCAAAAACAATACAAAAGGACCCAGAACAGAACCTTGAGGGACTCCACACAACAGATCTGCCGATTCAGACCTCATTTGATTGGCAGATACACTAAAACTGCGCCCAGAAAGGTAAGATGAGAACCATTCTAACACAGACCCAGACAGTCCCACTTCATCCCTCAGTCTACTTAGCAGGATCTGGTGTTCAACTGTGTCAAAGGCTGAGGACCAGAACAGTGGATTTACCCGAGTCAGCCGACATCATGATGTCACTGGACACTTTCAATAAAGCTGTCTCCGTAGAGTGACGTTTACAGAAGCCAGACTGAAACTTCTCATGGATGTCGCTCTGATCCAGGAACAAAGACAGCTGCTCAGACACCACCTTCTCCAAGATCTTGGACAAGAAAGGGAGCTTAGAAATATGCCTGAAATTACTGAGGTCAGTTGGGTCTAAGCCTGGTTTTTTGAGCAGAGGCTCCACAATGGCATGCTTAAATGCATTGGGAAAAAACCCCTGTGGAAAGGGAGAGGTTCACCATATTGGTAACCCAGGGGCCAATTACATCAAATACTTTGATAAAAAGCCTACAAAGAAGGACGTCATCTGAGCAAGAGGAGGGTTTCATCTTGTTCACTAGTGCTGAAATATCACCCAAAGATACAGCAGTGAAGGAGGACCAAGAGGAGGAGAGGGGCTCAGAGACAGTAGGGGTTCCAAGTAAAGGGGGAGAGATTGTCATGAGTCGAGCAGGACAGGAGACCCAGATGCGGAAGTGAATAATCCTCGGAGGAATAGTTCAGAACAAAAGTCTTTTAATATTCCAAAAACGGTCGGAAAGGACCGGAACAAAAAACAGGACAGGCGCTCGGGACGGAAGCAGGAACACGGCTGGAGATCAGGGTCTCGAACAGCAACTAAAAACAAAAGGGCAAAAAGACTCACGTGAGCAACTTAAAACGCTGACAACGTCAGGGGTCTTCAAAAGATAGTTCATTCAGAATTTCAAGCGCTGAGCGAGATCCGAGATGCCAACCTGGTCAGGAAACTGAATACTCTGGCGAGTTCTTCCGGGTAGGGGTGCTCCTTATCAATAGGAAGAACCCGCCATACAATCGTCCCCAGCCGCGCACCTGCCAGCGTCTGTCAAAAACAAAACACAGGCACGTACCAAACGGAAACACACCATCAAAATAAAACATGAATGACATAAACATGACAGAGATTTTCTCTTTGATCAATTTAATTTTGTCAATGAAAAATCTCAACAATGCATTGCTGTCAGCTTCACAGAAGACAGGCGTGATTTGAGGAGCAGGAGACACGAGTGAATTCAATCGTGTCAAACAAAACTTTGGGTTTTTTTCTTATTTGCTGCTACCAGTTTCCTGATGTAATCAGATCTAGCAGTTTCTACCATCTCATTGTAAGAAGACATCAGATCCCTGAGGTGAAGTCTGTGCACCTTAAGTTTAGTGGACTTCCAGAGACGCTCAGTCTTTCGACAAAGTCTCTTCAGACTCAGGAGATCTTCATTTGTCCAAGGGCACCGTATTTCAACACAATGATCAGTGAAACGGTGAATCAAACTGTCCACGTCTGGGCAGTCATCAAAGGAAAGAGCGTCAAACATAGCAGAAAAACTGTCTGCAGTATCGGCTGAGATGACACGCCTCTGAGACCTAACTTTCAAAGGCTTAGGTTCAGGGATGAAGTCCAGGTTAAACAAGACAAGAGAATGATCACTCAGATGGACATCATGTACAGATACATTAGAAATGTCCAGGCCAAGAGTAAAAACTAAGTCTAAAATGTGGCCCTTTTGATGAGTGGGTTCAGAAACATGTTGCTCAAAATTAAAGGCTTCTGTTAAAGTTAAAAGTTCTTTAGCAGAACAAGATGTGACGTCATCAACATGAAAATTTAAGTCTCCAAGAATAAGAACAGATTCCATTTGAATAATGGAAGATAAGAAGTCACTGAAGTCTTTCAAGAACATCGCAGCAGGACCAGGCGGGCGGTAGATTGACACACAATAGAAAGGTCTTGTAGAACCAACCAAGATCACCTGAGACTCAAAAGAAGTGAATTCCTGTGTCTGAATCACTTTGCAAGAACAACTCTTCTTAAAAACAGTAGCAAGACCTCCCCCACGACCAGAGAGGTGAGGCTTCCCCAGGACAGCGCTTCCTACTGGAAAGAGTTCGTTCAGATGAATAAACTCTTCCTCTCTCTGCCAAGTTCCAGAAAGACATAATAAATCCAAATTAACTCTTGTGAAAAGATCATTAAGAATAAAGGATTTATTAGTAATGGAGCGAACATTAAGAAGTCCCACATTCAGCACCGATGACGTCACTGACGACGCCGCGTCACTGACAGGCGCGCAGAGCGGGATCTTTTGAAGCGAACAGCGGTCACGTGGGTACCAGCTGTCACTCACGTTCAACTCCGTAGTAAAAGCCGAATTAAAGAGAGGAAATGAAAAAAATCTTACCACCTTTCGTTGAGGTCTGGGCAGACGGCAGCGCTGATGTGTCGTCATGCTCTTCAGCGAGAGGAATGTCGATCAAACATCGATGACGTCCGATGACGTCAGAGTTGTTCCGAGCGATCGCGACTGCGGGTCTCATCCTGACCTGTACTCCAGACCGACTAGATCGCTTGTGGAAATCGCCCGGTACCCGAGAGATCAAACGATATTCCACAGAGTCCGAGTCAATGAGAAGCGGAGCCGGAAACATATTCACCGGACGTTGGAAACGGTCGCGGTTATAATCCTCCATCGACTCTCTGATGTTGTAAAGAGCATCACGATCATAGATCCGAGATGCTTGAGACATATCTTTAGTGATATGAGCATAAAATCCGGATAATATCAGGACAAGTAGTCGTTAAAACGACTGTTTTGGCAATTATTGCAGGAGCTTACGTTTCAAGCAGCCGATCAAAGGCTCACCAGAAGCGGTTATAGAGAGATTTGATCTTGCAAAGTGATTCAGACACAGGAATTCACTTCTTTTGAATCTCAGATGATCTTGGTTTGTTCTAAAAGACCTTTCTATTGTGTGTCAATCTACCTCCCGCCTGGTCCTGTGGCGTTGTTCTTGGAGACTTTAATGAATTCTAATCTTCCATTATTCAAATGGAATCTGTTCTTATTCTTGTAGACCTTAATCTTCATGTTGATGACATCACATCTTGCTCTTCTAAAGAACTTTAAACTTTAACAGAAGCCTTTAATTTTGAGCAACATGTTTCTGAACCCACTCATCAAAAAGGCCACATTTTTAGGCCACTTAGTTTTTTACTCTTTGCCTGGACATTTCTAATGTATCTCTACATGATGTCCATCTGAGTGATAATTCTCTTGTCTTGTTCAACCTGGACTTCAACCTTGAACCTTAGCCTTTGAAAGTTAGGTCTCAGAGGCGTGTTATCTTAGCTGATACTGTAGACAGTTTTTCTGCTATGTTTGACCCTCTTTCCTTTGATGACTGCCTAAACATGGACAGTTTGATATACTGTTTCACTAAACATTGTGTTGGAATACTGGATCAAGTGACACCTGTTAAATAGAACTTAAAAATTCAGAAAAACTACTCTTGGACAAATGGAGATCTCCTGAGTCTGAAGAGACTTTGTCAAAAGACTGAGTGTCTCTGGAAGTCCATTGAACTTGAGGTGCACAGACTTCACCTCAGGGGTCTGATGTCTTCATACAATAAGATGGTGGAAACTGCCAGATCTGATTACATCAGGAAACTGGTAGCAGCAATTAAGTAAAACCCCAAAGGGTTGTTTGACATGATCAATACCTTCGTGTCTCCTGCTTCTCAAATCGCGCCTGCCTTCTATGAAGCTGACAGCAATGCATTGTTGAAATTTTTCATTGACAAAATTAAATTGATCAAAGAGCCTGAGCCTGTCTCCTCCTCATGGTCTTCCCTCAATGCTGTATCTCTGGCTAATATTTCAGCACTGGTGAGCAAGATGAAACCCTCCTCTTGATCAGATGACATCCTTCCTTGTAGGCTCTTCAAAGTGTTTAATGTAATATGCGCCTGGGTTACCGATATGGTGAACATCTCCCTTTCCACAGGGGTTTTTCCCAATGCATTTAAACATGCCATTGTGGAGCCTTTGCTTAAAAAGCCAGGCTTAGCCCTATAAAGGATCAAAACACTGAGTCGCTTCCGTCACTCAAACACGACGTCACTTCCGTCCCAAGTCTTATACAACATTCCAGAGTGTGTAACGGGTCATTTATTCCCTGCTTGAAGTCAAACAAAATACCAGCCTCAAATAATGATCGGACCGGACCCCAATCTCCTGGCGACTTCATAGATTGATAGCCCCGGGAAGAGTGGTGTTTTGCTCTAGAAACATCGCTCTATTTAAGTCAAATCTAAAGTCTTTTTCCGGCCAAATTGTTCTTTCAAGTTCCCTGTGTCACCGATCACCCGCTGAGAGACATCCTAATTTGTCTTCCTGTAATTTAATTATTCAAATGTTTTCGGGCGGGGGTCACCTTCTCTTCCATCTTTCACTCCCCCTTTCCCAGTTGTATCTTACTTCGTTCTTTGATATACAATTTAAGGTGTGATTTGCAGATAAAGGGATGTTTGAATTTTCGTAATGTGAATTTTTAACTCGTAATGTGTAATCAAATGTTCCCGCTCTTAGATCAAGCGAGCAATTTATACTTTATATTTTGATTTTATAGTATTAATTTAAGTATGGCGTATACATATATAATAATTTTAATCTAACAGCCCCGACCGACCTGAGTAATTTCAGGTGTTTTTCTAAGCTGCCTTTCTTGTCCAAGATCTTGGAGAAGGTGGTGTCTGAGCAGCTGTCTTTGTTCCTGGATCTGGGCGACAATAATGAGAAGTTTCAGTCTGGCTTCCGTAAACATCACTCTACGGAGACAGCCAGGTTGTTTCTGGAAAATACACTGTTCTGGTTCTCTTGGATCTGTCCTCAGCCTTCGACACAGTTGACAACCAGATCCTACTGAGAAGACTGAGGGATGAAGTGGGACTGTCTGGGTCTGTGTTACAGTGGCTCTCGTTGTCATGAGTCTACATGTCCCTCCTTGTGTTTCCGGTTTTATTGTGAAATCAGCTCCCTTCTGTGTCTGTGCTAGTCTTACTTCCCCCCTGTCTAAGTTGTAATTGTTCCCAGCTGTGGCTGATTGCTCCCCTGTCTATTTAAACCCCCACTTTCTGTCACGTCCTCGTCTGATGTCATCTTCGTTTTGGACTCGTATGAATACGCTAAGTACCCGTACCTCTTGTTGCCAAATACTGTTCTGTTGGATTACGTCTTTTAGTGATGGGTCGATGAGGCGTCATGAAACGTTTCAACACATAGCAACACTGTATTGATACTGTGTCGATACTGTGTCACTGAATACTGACATCTGTTGGACATTAAAAATCCCTACAGGCAACCTATGAACCGACTCAACTGACACTGATTTTAAGACCTAGTATATACAATAATATAATCCAAGTCATTGTATTTCATATAGTATTATTTCATATCTTCATTTAAATAAGATAGCTTTTTATCTTTTTTAGATACAGTCAATAAATAATGTGAATATGTATCATAACATGGACATCTAAGAGAACGTGTTGGGAATAAGGATGCTTGTGGACTGTTTTTTTTGTTTGTTTTTTTTTACCCATTTTTATTCAAAAAAAATTAGTTTTTCCAAAGTGCTGTATTTCAGTCTGTTTCGCTTCTTCGTGATTATATCTCCGGCTTTCGAAAAGACCCGCTCACAGGGCACAGAGGAGGCTGGAGTGCATAGGAACTGCAGTGAAAGCTGGAATAGGTTGGGGAAGGTGGTTCTTTGATGGTCCCAGTATTCTAAGGGGTCCTAGGGACATTTCCCTCTGCCAGGTACCTTTGGACCTCTTGTATTGCATCTGCAGTAGAATTTTAGTCTGCCTTCCCACTTCCATGTCCAGATGTTTCCAAAGGTCATCTTAAAAACAACAAACATGCATTTTATTACATGATTTCAAACAACAACAACAAACAAATAATGCTTAATAAATGCCTGAAGTGGGTGCAGACAGCTGTTCTGCAGATGGTCCTGGCAGGGGCTCATTTGTGCGTCCGATCACTGACGCACATTCAGAACGCAGCCGAATGATGGCCTCGTTCAATTTTGTTGAACTACGGAACCCGAGTGATTTAAATCTGGGGTCAAGAAGTGTTGCTATGGTCAACACACTTAATGACTCCAGATTGGAAGCAGTGTCTGTGACTCGACGCTTCAGGTGTTCATGGAGGTGTTTGGCTGCCTGTGTGTGCAATGTTGAAGCACTATGCTCTAGTGCAACGTAGAGCATTTTCATCATCGGGACGACCTTTGACCCTGACACTCGCCTCTCCTCAGACAACTCCACTGTGGCTTGATGGAAAGGAGCAAGCACAATAAGTGTTTCTCTTATGATGTTAAACTCATCAGCTGTAAGTGGAGTCAAATCTGTTTTAAGAGAGGCCAGAGATACCCACACTGACTCCTTCTCATCATTTAGCCTTGACAGCATTTCATATGTGCTGTTCCAGCGTGTTGCCACCTCATTGATGAGTTTCAGGGTTGGTCGTCCCATCTGCTGCTGCACTTGAGCAAGCTTCTCCTTAGCTGTAGTGCTTGATCTAAAGTATGTGATAATGTGCCTAGCTCTGTGTCTGATGGATGCAAGTGTGGGGATCTGGTCACATGATTTTCTAACTACTAAATTAAGACTATGTGCAATGCAAATTGAGTGTCGAATTTGGAGCTGTCTAGTGGATGCAATCATGTTTGGTGCTGCGTCTGTCACAAAACACTTTACTTTATTAGTTATGGCCCAGTCCGCCATCATGCCCCTTTTGACCTGGGCCAAATTGTCTGCAGTGTGACTTTGTGGAAAGTATTGCACTCCCAACACAGATGTACACAACTGCAAATTAGCATTTATGTAGTGACAGGTAAGAGCCAAGTAAGCTTCCATGTTTACAGATGTCCACATGTCAGCCGTTATACTCACTGACACAGCTTGCTGTACTTCCAATTTCACTCGTTCCCATTCCTCCTCATATTTTTTAGCCAGCATTATTTTGATGGTCTGAAAATAACACCAAATTAAACCAAAAGCAAATCAACATATTTAATTTATATATTAAATAAATTGGATATATACACTACAACTTTAGATAATTTCAACACAAACCTTTCTGGTTGGCAAAACATATGATGGCTCAAGGACCTGTACCAGATCCCTGCACTCTCCACAATGCTGATGGGCTGGCAGTCCTTGACAATGAAGTTCAGCAGAGCCTCATCCAGCATCTGCTTCCTGGTAGCTTGATGGTTAAAAATGAGATAAAGAAGAAAGGAATTAATTATGAAAAAAAGAAACTGAGTAAATTGTAGAATGGCTGTATACCTGAGTTTATCCTGGGTGTCTCTTGAACTTCATTCTCATCCCTGGCCCTATAATGCCTCAGCATTGAGGAGGTGGACTTGTTAAAATACGACAATTCTGTCGTACATATGCGACATTTAACCTGCAGAAAATAATAGGAAATTATTGAATAATTGAAATTATTTTTAATTCCAATAGATCAAGTGGAAACTTTGAGAAAACAGGATGAAACGACAAGGAAATGAACACAAATACCTTATTTTCTGATATATGATCGAAATATTCCCACACGGGCGAAATCTTTCTTTTTGCTGGAGGCTGCTCCATAATCTCTTACGACAGCAATTTTGAAATAAGTCTTCGTCAAAGTGAGGCGACTCTGTTGGCAGCATCATCTCGTTGACCGATGCGCTTCCTTATAAACACAGATTGGCGCGCAGACGTCAGTTCGACACAGTTTGCGTATCGGTCACGTGACCGAACCCTCTCATGATCGGTCACGTGACTTTCTTAAAGCGGTACGCGCACCGACACGGGGTTATGCTCTATGAGCTCGACGCATGCGCTGACGCATCGGTGTTGCCGGATCCATCACTAACGTCTTTGCCTTCCCCTTCGGAATAAAAGCAAGCTTCCACAATTGAACTCTGCGCCTGGGTTTCTCCACTCTGCACTCTGACACGTGTCATACCTTGCTGGGCGCAGTTTCAGTGTATCTGCCAATCTAATGAGGTCTGAATCGGCGGATCTGTTGTGTGGAGTCCCTCAATTTCTGTTCTGGGTCCTTTATTAGTTTTGCTGTACTTGATTCCCCTGGGTAAAATCATTCAGAGATTTCCTGATGTTTCTTACGACATCTTTGCTGATGACATCCAGCTCTACTGCTCTTTTGTTCCAACTGAGCCCCGGAGGCTGAACAGCTTAGTCAATTGTTTGCTGGAAATCAAAGAATGCCTGAGTGAAAACACTTTGCAGCTTAATGTGGACAAAACTGAAACTCTGGTTATTGCTCCTGACGATAAGGTTCCAGGGTTGAGTCAGTACTTGGGTGACTGTCAAACAGCCTGAAAAACCTGGGTGTTGTATTGGACAAAGACCTTCAACAGAGAAAAATCTCTATATTTAGGAAAATGTTGTCACAAAATGATATGGAGCTTGTAATCCATGCGTTTGTGTCTTCTCGTCTGGACTATTGCAACAGTTTGTTTTCATGTCTTCACAAGAAGGAGCTGTCTCGCCTGCAGTTGATTCAGAACTCTGCAGGCTTCCTGTTTCTTTCATGATCAACTTTAAAATTCTGGTTCTTACTTTCAGAGCTATTCATGGTCAAACTCCTCCTCACATCACTGATCTGATCCAGCCTTACACCCCAGCTCAGGCTCTGAGGATCCGAATCTACTGATGAGTCCTCGCAAATGGTTATGGACCAGAGGAGAGAAATCCTTCCAGGCTGTTGCTCCTAAGCTTTGGAACGATCTTCCTCTCATTCCAGTGCACAGCACCACGTCGGAGTGACCCACCGAGAACAATGAGACTTCAAAATTTGAACAAGCAGATGTAGTGACAGGCTGCTTACATTCAAAATCATTCTTAAACAGTTGCTGTTCCCCCTCCTCAAAACGACAAACGCGGATAATTAAAATAAGAACAGTCAGACAGTAAAAGTTCAAGAACACACTAATTCTGATCTATGATCTATGAATTTCTGTTCTATGTTAGTCTTTGTATCCTTTGTCTTTGTTGTTTTTCTTTGAACCTATGTTCTTTGTCTTTATCTTTATACTTAGATTGTGTCATCTTGTTCTTCCTCTTTATGTTCTTCTTATTTTATTTTTTATGTATTATTTTTTAATGTTTATGAAAAATTGCTGGCTATTGGTAAAAAACAATTTCCCGAAAGAGACCTCCTGAGGGATCAATAAAGTTTTACCTTACCTTACCTTAAATTCCAGGCATGAAAAACGTCCAGGAACACTTGAATAAATAATGAATGTCTTTATTGTTTTAATGCTCTAATTGCCCTTTTTATTTTCTGTTTGATTTAATTAAAAAGGGGACTTGGTTCATTTTGGGGGGTGATTAAATTATTCCTCTACTGTAGAGTGCATTCAGTTCATTAAACAAAACACATTTATGAAATTATTTTGAAAACAATTATTATGTAGCTCTCAAATTGCCATGTCGCATTTTCAAGAGTCAAACAGAGAATGAATGACGCTGAAGTCAGACCTCTATTTCTGCATCTAGCCAAATTTAACTTAATATTTATGTTTCAGTGTGTGTCAAGTGAAATTTAACTTCTGCAAATAGTGTTTTGTTTTGGAAATGTACTTTCCTTTTATGAGTCCTGCCCAACTGGAAAAATCAGATGTAATCCTATATTTGGAAGCCTCACGCTTGAATCAATGACCAGCTCCTTTATTTCTACCAGAGACTACAAATTTCCACGGATAAGTCATGATTACATTAATCAGATGTCAGATCCAACAGTGTGAAGTTACAAGAGTTAACTTTAAGAGCTGACTTGAGGATTATTCATTTTTTTAAATATTTAAATTAAAAAAGAGTTTTGTACAAACGTCTAATAGAGGTCTGAAACCAATTTAAGAGCTACTTAAATCAACACATTAGTTGCCCTTTAAAATCCATAAAATTAGTGCAGGACAGCTGTGCTTGGACAACATCTAACTATGTTAGACGTTTAAGAACAACCGCTGGACGTCTGAATCGAGTTGAAGACAAAAAAGAAGTTGGTTAAAAGTTCTATGAACCTCTTTACCTACACTTTATGCATGTGGATTGTTTCCCTGCAGAAATATTACCGTAGCTCATCTGTGATTGATCCCTAATTTTTTCTATTTATTTTTTTAAGAATCAGATGTGCACAAATATACATGACACATACGATGGAATCTTACGTGCCTCAGGCTAATACTTCAACTGTACAGCGATGATAAACCTCACAACACACTGATTGACCTTTATTAATGCCAGGCCTGCCCTATGCTTTGTCCTCCTGGGTAGTCTGGCATGGCTTTGCTCATTACGCTCTAGTTGGTTTAAATTTAAAGCCCCTAAAATGCTTTTGGGAGGATTTTGAAAACAAAAAAGCAATTGAGTCTACAAATTCCTTCAATTTTATTTTTTAGAATTCTCTTTGATTCTACTTTATGTAACAACTATTTATTTATGGCATGTGTTTCCCTGCTATTAAGAAAAAAGTTCAGGGCATACAGACCTCTGGCAAAGTTGCCTCTTAATGTGAAAAGACACTTTACTCTGTAGGCTACACAATGAGCTCTTGACTGATCAACACATAGTGACTTTTGCCTGTCCTTTGCCCCAGAGAATGACAGGGTGAATCATATACAAATAACAATGGGTCACTCACTCAGTGACACTCGACAACAATGTAATACATGTGACTTTGAGCTCTGCTATTTTTTTGGTAGTGAATTAAAATAGCTTTCTAATGGTTCACACACGTTAAGCTACCATGGAATGAATCCCTTATCCGACTCAGATTTCACATTAGTTAGACTAAACTCCTTCAATAATCAAGATAATTAGCTAACTAATGCTATGTTGTTGCTTGCATTGGACATCTATTGCACATGTGAAGACACTCTAGCAGATGGTCCTCAAACGTCTCAGGCCACAAGTTCAGGACAAGACAAGACCCCCTGCAGTCTGCCTACCCGCCCGCGGTTGGTGTAGAAGATGCCATCTTTCATCCCCTGCATCGGACCTACCACCTGGATATAGGAAGCAGCTCAGTGAGGATCCTGTTCCTGGACTTTTCTAGTGCCTTCAACACCATCCAGCCCACTGAGCTGCAGGGCAAACTTACACAGATGTATGTGGAGCCTAGCATTGTCTCCTGGATTGCGGGCTACAATTCTGATCGAGCACAGTATGTCAGGCTAAAGGACATCTCTTCACCATCTACAACAACGCCTAGCTTAGTCTTGGATGATTGATTGTTGGATGCATCAGGGACAACATCGAGGATGTGTACAGGAGTCTAATATGTGACTTTATGGACTGGAGCAAGAGGAACAACTTGCAGCTGAACACATCAAAGACCAAGAAGCTGGTCTTGGACTTTTGGAGGTCCAGGTCAAAGCTACGTCCAGTGTCCATCAAAGGTGACGAGGTGGGGATAGTTCACAACTATAAGTAGCTCGGTTTGTGGCTGGACAGTAAACTGGACTGGTCCTGGAACACAGACCATGTGTATAAGAAAGTTCAGAGGAGGCTCCGATTATTCAACACGTCCTCACACCCAAGACGTCATACCGTCCGACGCCGTGCAATGTCCCCCTGGCGTCACTAGGGTGACGTTACGGGGGGGGGACAAAAGCATCGGTTTTCGCCTACCCGGGTCACCCAGTAATATACAGAGCACTCCCCGACGTCGGATTCAAACGACCCGGGTTACATTTGACGCGTCGCCCACCTCTTCGTTGCCATGGTAACGTGACGTGAAGTGTCGCTGTTGTCCTTTGACTACCGTAATTCTAGAACTATGAAGCGCATGTTTAATGTCAACGCTGCGATTCTAACCCCGATTGTGCTTAACGTCTTCAAACCACTTTAAGGAGGTACACAGTGAACATACAGTAAATCCGTAAAATGCTTAATTTTAATTTTTTGAAGCTTGGATTGTTCACGCATCGCGGAAGTCCAGAGGCTCTCGCGGATTAATACATGCTTAAAAGGTCCTGTAAAAGTGACTATATTGTATATTTTTAGGTGTTTCAACTCCATAATGTTGACATTGTTTTATGAATGAGTAAAATGAAGTCTGGATGTGCTATTTCGCTTGATCCCCTTTATAATCTGGTGCGCTTTTCTATGAAAATAGAACCTTTCATTGAGATTGCGTTTATGGACATATGTTTTCTTTTTATTTAGCTGCGATTATGAGCGTCTACGTGACGCTTGTCAACAGTAATCGCGATCCTGCAACAGTGACGTCACACACGCTAATAAACTGATCGTGCAGGAATGTAGAGCCGTCACACCACAGGAATAAAATTAGATATTGTGCTTGTTTGTTTAAAAGCGCCATGGAATACAATTGTAGATGTGTGCTTGTATAAAGACCGAGTTAAGTTTAGTTTAAGTTTAGCGTCAGCTAAAAAGTTTTCAAACTGCCACACACGCAACTTCCGCCAAACCTCCGGATGTTGACGTCACACTTGTTTACAAAGATCGATAGCATTTTGTGCTCACGTTTGTGCTTGACATGAAACCTTTCTCTGCAACTCTATGTTCTTTTCTAGGTGAGATGGAGTGCTGCATATCAGGTGCTGGACTAACCATCGGAGGTGGAAGGGGTCAACACATGTCAAAAGCAGGAGAGATGGTTACATCATACACACTTTGGTCATTAAAATAGTCATGTTTGGTAATAATGATAAATACATTTCTGTGGCAGGATGCACTGACATGTTGACACTTATGGTCAAGGTTTTCTGGCTTCTGTTGTTGGAAACACTTGTTGTGCCCGTCAAGGTGGAAGGTACACTAGACTGAAGAGTCTTTTTCAATAGTTTACACTTAATTAATTCATGATTCATTAACATATGATGTCTGCTTTGCCTGAATATTGTTCATGTTGAACTCTACAGGTATGTCGATCTCAAACCAGGGTAAACAGAGACTTTGTTACAACTTCTAAATCACCAATAGTCATTTTCACAACACATTACCTGCACTGATGATGAATACTATGGGATGTTATTCAAAATGAAATCAAATTGTGCTTTATTAGAGGGTTCATATCAAACAAATGTTCACAGATTGTCACAAATGTCACGAGTAACCATCAGAGTGAATCTGCACATCGTTGATGGTCTCGTCCTCAGTGAAGACTTGTGTGTAGTAGTTTCTGGTCCGAGTCATGGTTCGAGTGACATCATGCTGACTTGCTCCTGCTCCTAAAATGCTCTGAAGATCCTTCAAAGCCTCACCAGTCAAGCCCATGGTGCATCTTAAAAGAATAAGACAATAAGAATGAACAGCTGTACTTCTGTTCTTCACTTGCTAAATAAACTCTTACCTTGCTGTGACGCTGCCATGCGAGACAACTCTTTCAGGGAATCACAACGACTTGACAGGGACTTCCAGAGGTGGTTCATCTCTTTCTCAAGAATCTTTCACTTCCTGCCGTCTCCTTACTGCCCTAATAACGTCGAATCCTCTTTGTCCGAAATTCAACAGAACCTGGAAAACATTGTATTAATGAAGTCGTATGATTCTGATCATTTGAAGTGTATAATCTATTGAAAAAGACTCTTCAGTCTAGTTTACCTTCCACCTTGACGGGCACGACCAAGTGTTTCCAACAACAGAAGCCAGAAAACCTTGACCATAAGCGTCAGCATGTCAGTGCGTCCTGCCACAGAAATGTATTTATCATTATTACCAAACATGACTATTTTAATGACCAAAGTGTGTATGATGTAACCACCTCACCGGCTTTTGACATGTTGACCCCTTCCACCTCCGATGGTTAGTCCAGCACCTGATATGCAGCACTCCATCTCACCTAGAAAAGAACATAGAATTGCATTTTAGATTATTTCCATGATGGGATGTGCTGTAGGTTTACAAGTTTGTGTTCACTATTTTACAAATATTACTCACTTACTTCACATTTTAAATCATTTGGCAGGAACCACAGAGAGAAAGGTTTCATGTCAAGCAGGTCTGGAGTTCTGGGCAGTTCTTGCAGGTCACTTCCATGCAAAAACAAAACAAAAACATAATAGTGCTCCCTTTTAAATATAATAAATCAATAAATACAAGCAAGTATACTTGATCATTCAGAGATAAGCTCTCCATGTTTCCTTCATCCATTGTTTAATGGTGTTTCCATCTGGTTTACCTCTTTATGCTGGAATTTAAATTACTTTTCATTATTATTTTATATATATTCTTTCATTTAAAAAAAACAACAACAGATCAAATCCCTCATCCAAAAGGGTTCAAATAAACGTATACTTATATAATTAAATACGATAAATATGTTATCTGTATTAATATGCGGAAGTGATAAATGAAATCAATATCTTGAATATTAATAAAATAAATCGCCTACCATGACCTGCCAATATAGCAAACTTTTTATTGGAATTTTGAATATATTTTCGTCCTTTCAAAATAACAAACAAAATACGTTTGTGAGTTGCATTATAATTTTAAAAGCTTAGTTTTAGCTAACTAGCTCTCGTGTTAATGCACCACAGAAAGTTACATTATACGCAATGAAACATTATTTCTGAGTCTTAAAGCAATAATTATATCTTACCTCAATAGACGAGTGACGCACACCTGGTTCCGTCAAGTTACTGCACAAACGTGAGCACAAAATGCTATCGATCTTTGTAAACAAGTGTGACGTCAACATCCGGAGGTTTGGCGGAAGTTGCGTGTGTGGCAGTTTGAAAACTTTTTAGCTGACGCTAAACTTAAACTAAACTTAACTCGGTCTTTATACAAGCACACATCTACAATTGTATTCAATGGCGCTTTTAAACAAACAAGCAAAATATCTAATTTTATTCCTGTGGTGTGACGGCTCTACATTCCTGCACGATCAGTTTATTAGCGTGTGTGACGTCACCGCTGCAGGATCGCGATTACTGTTGACAAACGTCACGTAGACTCTCATAATCGCAGCTAAATAAAAAGAAAACATATGTCCATAAACGCAATCTCAATGAAAGGTTCTATTTTCATAGAAAAGCGCACCGGATTATAAAGAGGATCAAGCGAAATAGCACATCCAGACTTTATTTTACTCATTCATAAAACAATGTCAATATTATGGAGTTGAAACACCTAAAAATATACAATATAGTCACTTTTACAGGACCTTTTAAGCACGTATTAATCCGCGAGAGCCTCTTGACTTCCGCGATGCGTGAACAATCCAAGCTTCAAAAAATTAAAATTAAGCATTTTTACCGATTTATGTTCACTGTGTACCTCCTTAAAGTGGTTTGAGGTCGTTAAGCACAATCGGGGTTAGAATCGCAGTGTTGACATTAAACATTTCAAGTGCGCTTCATAGTTCTAGAATTACGGTAGCCAAAGGACAACAGCGACACGTCACGTCACGTTACCATGGCAACGAAGAGGTGGGCGACGCGTCAAATGTAACCCGGGTCGTTTGAATCCGACGTCGGGGAGTGCTCTGTATATTACTGGGTGACCCGGGTAGGCGAAAAACCGACGTTTTTGTCCCCCCTGTAACGTCACCCTAGTGACGCCAGGGGGACATTGCATGGCGTCGGACGGTATGACGCCTTGGGTGTGAGGACGTGTTGGATTATTTAACATCTGCAAGAAACTCCTCTGCACCTTCGATCAGTCTGTGGTGAACAGTGTCCTGTTTTATGCTGTGGTATGTTGGGGTGGGAATGTGTTCAAGAGGAGTGTCAACAGGTTGGACAGGTTTTCAGGACGGCTGGCTCTGGTTGGCAGGAAGCTGGACTCACTGGTGACAGTTACAGAGAAACGAACTCTGGACAAACTACTGTCCATCATGGATGATGACAGTCATCCTCTGAATACTGTCATCAGTAAGCAGAGAAGCAGATGAAGGTCACAAATACTCCTCTTCAGATGTAACACTAATAGACTCATTAATTCCTCGTGCTATTGGGCAGTATAACTCTGAATTTGGTAGCAGGGGCAGAGTAAAAGGATAATGATCATTTCCTTATGATCTATGTTGTTATTTTGATCTTTGTTCTTTATACCTGCAATTTGTCATCCCTTGAGATTTGTTCTCTGTTTGCACTTTGTTATTGCTTTTATGATTGCTTTGAACTGGAAACTCAGTTTCCCAAAGGAGATCTCCAGAGGGATGAAGTCAATCAATCTCAGCGTACTTTATTATCGTCCAGTAAAGATGTCCTTTTTTACAAGTAGCATTATGGAAATGATATATTGGTTTAAGGAAATCACACCAACCTCAAAAAGACTGCAGGAGCAGGTATTACTTGCTATTACTGCTAATTCATTCCAGCATTAGAAAACAGGCGTAAAAAGTAAGTAAGTAAGTAATTTGTATTTATATATAGTTTTCCAGACCAGGGTCACAAAGCGCTTAAACAATCAAAAAAATACTCACTAAAATATATACTTTAAAGGTCAAGATAAAAGTAACATCTTTCTTGAATTCCTTTATTTTTTTATGTTTAAAGTAGCACAGTTAAGGGCATAAAAACACAAAACATATATATACTGCATACTGTATATATATAAGTGGGTACAGAAAGTAATAAGACCCCTTTCGATTTTTCACTCTTTGTTTCATTGCAGAATCATACAAGTTATGTTGTTTACTCATCAATGTACACTCAGCAACCCATCTTGACAGAAAAAAAACATATGTAGAAATGTTTACAAATTTATTGAAAAAGGAAAACTGAAATGTCACATGGGGCAGGTGATGAGAAGTGCCTGGTTTTCCACACATCTTAGAATTGAGGCCAAAGAGTTCAAACTCTATGCTGGCTTTCATACGTCTTACACTGAGGAGGGGCTTCCGTCGGGCCACTCTGCCATAAAGCCAGGATTGGTGGAGGGCTGCAGTGATAGTTGACTTTCGGGAACTTTCTCCCAACTCCCCACTACATCTCTGGAGCTCAGCCACACTGATCTTTGGGTTCTTCTTCACCTCTCACCAAGGCTCTTCTCCCACGATTTCTCAGTTTGGCTGGACTGCCAGATCTAGGAAGAGTTCTGGTCGTCCCAAACGCTTTCCATTTAAGGCCACTGTGCTCTAAGGAACCTTGTGTGCAGAAATTATTTTGTAACCATGACCAGATCTGTGCCGCAAGTCTGTCTCTGAGCTCTTCGGGCAGTTCATTTGACCTCATGATTCTTATTTGCTCTGACAAGCATTGTGAGCTGTATGGTCTTATATAGAAAGGTGTGTGCCTTTTCTATTCAAGTCCAAACAGTTTAATGAAACAGAGCTGGACTCCAATGAAGAAGTAGAACCATCTCAAGCAGGATCAGAAGAAATGGACAACATGTGAGTTAAATGTCACAGCAAAGGGTCTAAATTTGCAAAAATGTCTACATTTCTGTTTTTTTCTGTCAAGATGGGGTGATGAGTGTACATTAATGAGGAAAAAATGAACTTAAATGATTTTAGCGACCGGTTATTGTCCGTACCCACTATATATGGATAGATAGACTTTATTGATACATGGATATGAACGTGTGTAATGGCAATACTTGTGAAAATACAGGATGATTTGAATCGTTTTAAAAAATAAAAATGTTACTGACAATAATTGTCTACTTTTGGGTGGTGTGCTAATGCCTGAGACCAGTTTTCTAAACGCCTCAAACATTTTCTTTTGCAGAGCCTTGTCCGTGTGCTCTGCTTGGTCCCCATTTGTGGCCTGCTATTGTCTTAGTTCAGGGTGACGTCTGGTGCCAGAGGTTTTTTTTTAACTTTCTTGTTTCTGTATATCCACAGGGTTGTTGCCGTTGCTGGGGTCTTGGTGCCTGGATGATGTCTTGTTGGGTCAGGGCCTTGTGGGGCAGATGTGTAGGGTAAAGCTTATCAGTGTCTAGATTTAATGGCATCGATGTGGTTCCCCTTTTTCTCCTCTTTTAAACGGTCACGAGTCTCTCTTCTGAGACTGTGTACTCCCTAACAAGCATGCAAACACAGACACACACATTCTACCTTCTGAACAGGTTGGTGAGGTTGTGACTATTTGACCAAGTTGTTAACTTTTAGTTTAGTTACTAGTACATGTTTTGCGGTTGTTTTATACTTGTATTGGTCCTTCATAAAGGTTTTACATTCTTCTGTTTACTTGTCTTTATATACAGTAAGCATAATGCAGGGCTAAAACTTTGTGTTTTTTACTTATGTAATTGGGGTGGTAGGAAGGTTGCAGCATTAATGGAAAAAACATTTGGGTGCTTATTAAGTTAATCTCCGCTAAAGAAATGTAATATAAGTAACAACTAAACAACTCATGTTGGTGTTATTTTACTGGGGTATGTGGTATTTCCCAATTGTAAACAATGTCTTTATTGATTTTTGAATCACCCTGCGGATATTCATCCTTAGAATTAGCAAATAGTTTAGAGAGAGAGAACACCTTCTCACAAGCACACATTGACTTCACAGCAGTTTGTGCAATTAAAAATATTAACCACTCTGATTTTACAGAATTGAATATCTTCATAAATATTTGTCTTCCATTCTGACCTACCACAGATAAGAAAGTTTTGGATGCTTTGGCTAGTTGTGTATGGAGTTAGATTTGTTAATTACTTCAATCAAAAAAAAAAAGTCTCTTCAATAAAAAAAAAAACTTAAATTAAAAAAATAAAAGATTCAATAAAAAATATATTTTCGATCAAGAAAAAAAGTTACTTTAATAAAAAAAAAACATTGTCAAACGTTTTCCTTTGATTGAAGTTTTATTTCCCTCCCACAGTCCAAAAACATACAGAGGTTGATTGAGAACTTTTGGAAAATTGTCCATAGGTATGAGTGTGTGTGTGAATGGTTGTCTGTCTTTGTGTGCGATGCAACAGACTGGCGTCCTGTCCAGGGTGTCCCCTGCCTATGAAACTGGGATAGGCTCGAGTCTCCCGCGGCCCCAGTAAGGGATAAAGAGGTATTCAATGAATTAATAAAAATACTCATTTAGTCACATGTCATAAGTGGGCAGGTGCTTTATGGTGTCACAACCTGGAAAATTGTTTGAGAACGGGCACACAGTGAACTCCTTGCGCGACACACAAGGTTTTAATTGATTGAAGTAACTTATTTTTTAACTGAACATTTAAGACACAAACATCCAACCTAAAATGTGCCCCTACATAAAAGACAATAATATAATAATAATAATTTGAAAACATTTTTTTTGATTAAAGTAACCTATTTTTTTATCTTTTTTTTTTTTTATTATTTAATCTTTTTTTTTTTTGATTGAAGTAAACATTTTTTTGATTGAACAATAAAGAAACAAATCTAACTCTATAGTTGTGAACCTTTGGGATTTCCCTAAAAGGTAGAGAACAGAACTAATTCATAATCATCCTGTTCAAGGTGAGCAAACCTGCCTCAACAGTACTGTGGTAGCTCATAGCATCATGCACACAACATGAATTATATTCCATTTTATCTTAATATTCTGTTCTCCTCTAAAGCAGGGGTCCCTGACCAAGGATCGGTTAAATGTCAGGATTATATTAACGGGCTGATGTTCAGATAGAGGAAGGAAGTAAAAATAGAATAGCATGACACGCAAAAAAACTACAACTACTGAGTGTATGCTGATGGTGGTGTTGTGTATGAGTTTTCTCCAAGCTTTTAGTGACTCTGTGCCAATGTGTGAGCAGGTTTGTGTTTAAGCAATATTTATATGGAATAAGGACTCTTAAAGAGAAGTTCTGTCTCTAAAGAGTTTGTGTTTTACCCATTTTGACAATAGTCGGATGCTAATGTTATTTATGAGCAAAATCTAGTTTTTTTTCAAAATGAAACAGCTTTCAAACAGTAATATTAAGTAGAAAAGATTATTATTATTGGTTGTTTTTTTTATTTCTTTAACTGATGTCTCATGGATGGAGACAACTGTTGTAATGGACTTTAGTATTACCCTCATGAGGTAAGGTGATAAATGGTCTCAAACAGACAAGGGTTTCCTGACACTCCTTTTTACACAGTGCTTACAGACCGTCAGGATCTCTCTTGCTTTATAACAGTTAAAAACAGTATTTTGTACAGGATACTACATAATTAAGCACATATTTTGAATGTTTGATTGAGAATTTTTTATTTTTTGCCGATTATAAATAATCAGGAAAATCACAAATTACATATTAAATAAAATAAAGAACATCAAGAAAATGAAACTTGATAAGAATAATTCACTGAATGACGGAATGTTTTATATGCTGCATTACAGAGCTTCATTAAGGACAAGTATAAATGCGTCTTGCTTACTGATTGGCAATTCGTAAAATAACATGCATTGCAAGTTTATTCTTCTTATGATATTAATGATAGAAATCTATAGGCTCTGCCCTAAAACTTGACTTTGACAAGTTCTTTGACAATCACAAGTGTATACTTGTCTGCGCAAATGCTCAGTATAGTTTTTAAAACAGGCTATTTCCTTTATTTAAGCTACTTCACAACTCTGTGTTTAATAACAAGCGTTGTTAACTAGAAAATACAATTGAGCCAATGTTCTGGACATTTAAGCCAACATTTCCATTTAATTGAATTGAATCATGTTGTCTTGAATGATACAGAAAACGTCATGTTTATAATTAAGATGGGTGACCAATGAGTTTAAAAACCAGTGCCCCTCTATCATGACTTTAAAAATGGCAGTGACTCCCTTAGAGAACTGAAAAAGGCTGGTTGCAGCTGGATGCATCTCAGCTGGCCCAATCAGTTATGAAGGAGACTCCCTGCCGGGAGCCTGGTCCTTTCAAGGGTACTGCTAGCTTGAGGCTCTTTTCCCTTTCCAGTGTTGCATCATAACTTGTCTCTGCTGAAGTGTTTGTTGTTATCAGGCTTTGTCTTTCATTATTTTTTCAATATTTAATCTTTTGTTTTTGTGACTGGATTTTATCAGTAGTGAATATAAATTTCACATTATATTTCATCTAAAAATGTACTTCCACTTTATTACGAAACTGATACTACAATTATGTTGTATGTGTTTTCAAACACTGCTCTTGAGATATCTTTGTTATGAATTAGCATTTAAAATGAAATTGAATTGAATTTTTCTGCTGCCATGACCATTTTAAGGGAGAAGGTTCTGGATTATCCAGGTCTATTCTACACGACTTCACCATCCAACAGACAAACAAGGTACTGAACGTTGCCCACTCGCACTATAAATTCAAACACAGAAAATTCACAACAATACGTGTATTAATGTGAAATATTTGCTGAGTGGGGAAATATTTGAGCCTTGTAAAGCTCTCAGGTAGTTAATGAGTGAACAGGTTGACATAAAAAAAATAAAAGCAGATGTTCTCTCTTTCAATTGATCAGGATAATTGTTTAAAGATTGTGTAACCAGAAGGAGGAAGTCCACACAATTCAGGCTTGCAGATCTCTTTACTGTTGAAACAGACAATACACATGAAGTGATGCTCTTGACGTACACACAGCTCCTGCATCTCATACGTCTTGAGTCCAGTAGTCAAGAGAGAGAACTAATACAATTGATCGTATAGTGGATTTTTTCTTACAAATTCTGTCAAGCCTGATTTTCCTTTTATAACCATCAAACGTATAAAATATAACAAAATTACAATACATACATATTTTACAAATAAACACAGTGGCTCTTTAAATAATGAATAAATAAAATCAACATTACACATACCTGTTGAAACAGACAATACACATGAAGTGATGCTCTTGACGTACACACAGCTCCTGCATCTCTAAAAACACACACACACACTCAATGAAGTACACACCCACATGGCTAAAATGTTAGCACGCGCATGATAACAGTTTAGCGACCTTTCTAAATGACGTTAAAACGCATCAAAAGACAAGTAACACACAAAGCGAAAACAAAATACAAACAGGACTAAACAGAACAACAATTTGGACGAACTTCAATCTATATCAAAACATACTTGTTACAATTGCACACAAATGACTTAAGATGATTATGATTGTATAATATGCTTATGATTAAGGATAAATACAGTAATACAATTCCAACAATAAAACCCTCACATTGTCTGTTGTATAAGTTGAGCTTGCTGAGTTGACCATTTACTCATCCATCATCATTCTCTCCTCTCGTCTTCCTTCTTCCATAGATTGCCCTGCACAACAGAAAAGCCAAATCAATATGGCTGGGGATATTAATGCACTGGAAGTAGTGATGTTTTTATAAAGAGCTTTTGTGGCTCAGTGAAGGGTGAAATCACCCTCGAAATGCTGAGATCTAACACTTGTGGTGCTCCAAGCAAAGAGAGGAGGGAGAGAAAGAGGGTAATCATCAATTTATTTCCTTCATATAATTGAACTTGTTGACATTGTCAAATCTATCAACGTGTGGAATGCTTGTCAAAGTTGTAGGAAATTCAAAGGTTGAAAAAGAGGTTGTCCCAAAAAGAATGATCAGACAAATATATTTTAACTCCATGTAGGTGTATTGTTTGCATTTATAAACTATGAACCCACATTTGTCAAAGATTAATGATGATCTGACGAAGGTTTGTCTGATGCCGTTTCATCTGAAAATTGACACCTTGATGGACTTACTGCATCTTGGCGAGGAAAACTCCAACATTTGAAACATGTGAGTAAGTCTTCCTTCTCCATCATGAGGTAAATTTGGAAGGTTGGTATAGAGTTTGTTAGTAAAATGTAGTATCTTTTTTCACTTTTTTTATTAACGGGAATAGATGTGAATTTGTAAATCTTTTTGCAAAAAAAAAAGATGTAGAGTTTCATCCAAAAATGTATCTAAAAGTTACTCCAGCCTGTGGAATTTCTGCACTGAATAATGCATTAAATCTCCAACACAAGGGGCGGCTGTCATTTCATTAAACCCATTGAACTGCAATGGAAACAAGTCCTCAGGACATTTCTGTTAAGCCCAAATGTGTGACTGATTTTGACTGAAGTTTATTTGACATGATGAAGAACCTCAAAGGGGTGCATTTAAGTAACTATTGTAGTTTTGATGGTCACTAAACACAGTCACATTCCCCTCTCACTCACGTGTTGTGCATAGAGCTACTGATCTCTGTCTCTTGTAGGAGAGAAGTTGATGATTGGCTTTACTCCTTGAGCTACACTTGAAGCAAGATAAATTACAATTTACAGAGGTTTCAGCAGGCAGCAGTGGAAAGTGCTGTGAAGTATGCCACCAAGAAATTCCCTGTGAAGGAGTATGGGATGCCAAATGTTTCTGAATGTCCAGTAAAGAGCAGAGTTGGCAGGTAAGTTGGTAAGTAAGGTACATTTTAATCTATCTCTCTCCAACCATTCAAGAGGACAGATTTTCACCAATCATGTGTTTTAGGAGTGTAATCCGTTGATTGTCAGTCTGGTGTTGCTCGTTTCAGCTGAAACCTCATTGGTTAAACTGTGCATGCTCGATCCGTTGGAACAAACACCTGCAACCACTGCGGCTCCTTGAGGACTGGGTTTCCCACCCCTGTTCTAGGGGGACATGGCATAGATTATAAGGTAATGTATTTATTGGATTTAAGAAATCAACTTAATACTATTACCAAGACGAATTGCTGTCCAAAATGCTGTCTGTCTGTGAGCAGATTTGGCAGGCTTTATTCAATGACCAAGTTTTGCTTTGCACTTCCTCATTCAAATGGTAATGTACAACTGTAGACTGATCAAAACACACACAATCGGCCTGTTATCAACGCATCAAAATCTTCCTCGATCGCCTACAACGTGAGACATTTAATGTAAACAAGTGGTCCCCGAGCTAGTGATGAGCTGATGAAGCTTCATTAAGCAGTGCCATGCCAAATGATGTGTTGTTTCACTAGAACAGTTGTTGAAAACAAAGGAAAATAGTGCAGAGACTACCATCTAGTGGCCTCTGAAAATAATGACACTGCTTCATGCAGCTTCATCAGACCATCACTGCTCCCAGCTAAATCAGGCTGGTAATATTTGGTCCTCAATGGGCCCAGGTTGTTTTGGTGATTTATCCCCCGGTCAAGCACATACAGATGCAATCAGGTGTCTTTTTCTTATGCGTGCTTGACTAGTTGGATCAAAAACCTGCAGGAGCCGGCCCTTTTTCGGGCCAAGTTTGGACATGGCTTAGCTAAATGAGCTTAGCTAGAAGTTGAACATTCGTATCTATTATCTTATCTAGATCTATTCTGGTTCAAATGTCAAGTGCACTACAATAAAAGGCTGTAAATTAGTTACAGTTCCGATGCACTTGATTCAAATGAATGCTATAATTTATTTTGTCAAAAATTATCGTTACAATTTTCATTTCAAATAAAGACTAGCATTAGGGGGGCAAAGTGCACGGAGAGCAGCATAAAAGCACGGACATTGGTCTTTAGGTATAAATTAACAATAAACAGGGAAATACTTTTGCCTGTCATGACACTAAAATCTCACTCTTATCATTTTGGAAACTTAGCAGTCCCGCTGTGTGTATATTTCAATTACTTCAAATGTGTGTTTATTTCCTTAATAAATTTAATTGAGTGACTGAATGAATCAGTCGAATGATCTTGCCTCTGTACATTTCAGCACTTTAGTAATTGGAGAGCGTATTGATCTCTGTAAGCATGGACATTATTTTGATTTATCACACTGTGGAGTTGACGGGACATTTGAGTTCATGCTAGACACTTGTCCACAAAGTATGCAGCTCACCTTGTCATAGGTTCTGAGCTTTAAAATGCAATATTGTTAATCTGTCACATGAATTTAACAGTCGCTGTCTGAAAATCCATATTTCAGAGAGCAGAAGGCTAGTGGGGAGGCAGTCAGGCAGATTTAACCTTATTTTGCTGTGGTGGCATTAGAGAAAAATGCTGAAGTGTTCACTTGACACCAAATGAGTCGAAATGGAAGTCCTGATATATGAGATTCCTTTAAGCTTTACATAGACATTATGGCTTAAACTTGCAACAGTCTCTGCTCCATGTAGCCAAAATGGAGAGTTACACTCTGCCTGCTGTTGGAGACAATAAAACCTACAATATAATCCTGAATAGTTGGAGAAAAGTGCCTGATAGGGATAGAATTGATTATACATAACATCCACTACATCACTCTAATATAGCAGTTAATTTCCTTATTTAGATTTAATTTCCATTTCAACATTCACAAAAAAAGAGAGTTAAATTCATATCAGATTGACCTAACATGACACACCCACTCCACACCTATTCATCAATTTAATTCAGTGTTCTTCGGTTCTCATCTTTTGCCTTTCAACTGCTTGGATAATTTCGCATTTCTGAAATTGTTCATTTGATTTTGATTTAGGACAAGCATTTTCTGCTACAAGTGTGAGTCTGACTCACAAGCTGTCATATTGTTCATGGTAAAAAAAAAGCAAGCACACATAGACAACTCAGAACTTTATAAAAAGGTTACCCTTTTGTCTGCAGTGACTATTAAGAGTTCAAAGTTTCAGGAATAATTAAAGAAAATACTAAACAAAAAACCAAATAACACAAATGCACACACTTAGAGGTTATCTGTCTGGGCATGACCAACATGTTTCATTTGGAAATAATGTCTTGCTTTACATAACTGCTGGTGTGAAATGCCAAACAGAGGCTGTGATAGTAGGGGTCACAGAGAAAATGTCAGCCCACTCTGGTGCATATCACTAACCTTTAGATATTCTAGTTTGCAGTCTGATTCCTTCACTGCAAGACCTGCTTGGAATGGATTTGCATATTCCAAATTTAAACACTCCACAATGAACACCATTTACTAGAGAGACCAAACCATTTTTTATTTTTTTATCTGGTGGTGTTTAATTGGCTATTTCGATTTTTTTAAATACAATCATTAAAACAATTATCTGAAACTCGAGTTATGTCTGCTTCATGTATCTAAATATATTGCAGGCCATGTCTAACAATGTTATATTAGACAAATATGTCCTAAAACATAAAATAAAACATATACACATTGATCATTTTTAATATGACATAAATGTTAGAAGGAACACAATCAGAAATTTGAAATTTGTTTAATAAATGCAAAGTCTGAGGGTAAAAATAAAACAATAAGAGAAAAACCAAGGTAGCAAAACCTGAAACAAATGACACAGTGAAATAATGATCGACTAAACAGCAAATGCACCAGTCAATCTGGCACAAATACTGTAGAACCAGGTGGGTTATAAAACTGCAGCTGCCTGCTGGTGATTTTTGCCACTTGTAAAGCTCAGGCAGACATAAAAAATAAAAAAAATCTGATATTAAAAAGAAAAGTGCATTACTCAAATGGACATTTAGAGAACTTAATTCTCATCTTAAAATTTTCAAAAAGTGGTGGAGGTGTTAAAGTTTACCACACCTTCCAAGTGGCACCATTATTTTTATACTTTATGCCTTCCGCATCAGCAATTGCAGACGGAGTAAGAGAAGCCGCTCAGAACTCCAGTTTTCGGCTGACCTTCAAATGACTGTTACTTGTCCGTCCGTCTGTCTTCCTTCCTGCATAGTCAGTTAAACTCTGCCTACCTCAGGATCATCTGCCTGCACTCCAGCCCTGTCATCCACATCTTGCACTCCTTCACATCCTGTATAAACACATTTATGAAAAGTCTGGTATGCAACTGAGTCCTCCTTCCCCACCTGAGAACCATAAGGCCAATAATGGACAATTATGGTTTAGCATTTTTCATGAGCTTGCTGTGTAGTTATGCTCTCTCCTGGGCAGCTGCTGTGGAGGAAAGAGGTAGTAATCAGACAGTGTTCCTCTACTCAGCCTTTATTGCCGGGATGAAACTTGTGCTTTATCATGAATAAATGAAATAATTAATAACCATTTGCGCACTTACCACCAAGCCAAGACTTTAGATGATCTCATTGCTCTTTGGATCCATGTTGACAACCAGCACTGGGAGCTGAGAAGACCGCTACAATACTCACTTTAATCATCTGGTCAGATTAACACTTTCAAAGAAGGAAGTAACTCCACCTCATTTATCAGATAACTCTCCAATTTAACTGGTTTAACTTTGTTGCCTTTCTACCCGTCACCGTCAGTTAAATGGACAGACTCGTGAGAACCAGGGAGAACACTGGTGAGCCACACAACCACAGCGCTAACTCCCAACCCTGCACAAAGCTTGAAGCAGTCCTTCAGTATCAAGGTCTATAAAACTTCACACACCATTGATTTCGGTGCTGATAAAGATATTATTGATATCACTATTGTCAAGCAATTAAATATTGAGAGAATTCAACTTTCTGAACAGCTATAACTTAGAGCTTACCTCAATCACCTACAAGACCGCTCCTATAAGCCTTCATCTGTCAGGTATTCATCATAAAATGATTTATATTTTTTTTGTAATTTCAGACTTCATCTAACAGAAAACTGTCGGTGGTTTAACCTTTTTGGTCTGAGATTCATCACTTTCATACATTCAGGGGAAATTGTTTGCAAGACTTGGTCCAAGATGCAGTGAAACATCATCTCTCGATCAAGCAACTTTTTAATGTAAATTCACAAAGCAATTCTGCACTACTCATACTGGGTTCCCCATCAGTAGACACTGACATCAGGTGACTGGTGTTTTTAAATAGCTCACAGCATCCTCACAAATGTCCCGTCCCTGTGCCCTTTAATGGTATGAGTTTAATCTGTTCTTCCTGCAGCCCATCATGGTTCACATATCTGCATAACAGTGCCGTCTGCTCAATGTCCTTAACATCACTTGACTCATTACAGACAATTTAATATGCTGGCGCTGAATTTATGCCATCAATTTGCTAACTTGTGATGCTTGTTGCCGTCTTAATGGTCCTGACCTTGCCGATATTTGCAGAGAGGCTTCACTGTCATTTTCTGAACAATCTGTGTTTGAATTTGGAAAATAGATGCTCTGATAATGTTATGATTCTTTCATGTACTCTCCGTCTGTGAGAGAACCACCCCTCCCCTTCAAACTACCAGGCTTAGATGTGTTTGGGGAAGTGATCCACTTCTTGTAGCAGTTCTGAAAACTGTCAATACTAACATTCATTGATACATTAAAAAAAAATGTTGCAGTGCCTAATTGATGTATAAGGGCTTTTATCAGGTTCTATTTCCTGTGTGTTTTGTTTTTTGATATTTTCGTGTTGACTGAAATTAAACCACCAAAGCTCTTTCTTTCACCAATGATAAAGAGATGATGAAATTGTATAAAGCTTGGAAAAGATACAAAGAGCTGTAACAAGGCAAACGTGTGAGTGGAGAGCAACAATGGGAAACAAAAATATGGTAAACGGAAATACGTACGACAAATCGGCGACAGATAGATCTCAAACAACATATTTAGTGTGCCTCCAAAAAGCGAGAAAAAATAAAAGAGGGGTGTGAGTGATGAGTGAGGATAGAAAGTGGGTAGAGAGAGATGGTGTATAAAGAGTATGAGAGGGAAGAGAAGGCATTCATAACACATTCTGTTTCGGAATAATGAGCAGAGGGGGCAATCATCGTTGGGGTTTTTAGGACGACAGGTTACGACACACACAAACACACACATCAATCTCTCCAAGCTCAAAGATATTGTATATTCACAGCTAGAGTTCTGCTCTAATGATACCCATCAGCTCCCCATATCTATATTTCACTCAGTGTGTGCTTCAGACTGCAGAACAAAAACTGGACAGACACACAAACATTACATTTTCTTATATCTAGATGCTTCTTGTCGTGTATTCTCACACAACCTTTTATGGATCATAAAAACAATTTCTATGTTTTTCTATCCAGCAGCTTTGAACCATAACGAAGTGTAGCTTTGTTAAGGCTACACTGCTGTCATTCCATCATATTTTGTGCTGTGTGTGTGTTTCGTTACATGTTCAAAAGCCTGTTGAATCTGGTAGCTTAAATTCTTTGTATTAAAATATTTCCTTTTCTTTTCTTTTTGTTCTTATGGTGCGTGTGGTGGAAACTATTCTCAGGAGAGTATCATATCATGATAAAGAAGACTCCAGTGTGCTAAAGGCTGTGCACATGATTAACTGCAGCCCCCCTAACAGCAACTCCCATTCCTGTCAGACTGCTGACGAGTGGCATATTGCAAGTGTAATGCTGCTCCTGGATACCTTTCTTACATCACTGACATTATCCTTTGAAGTAATTTCCTTCAGAGCACCCTAATTTATGCTAAATATACCTCTCACATACATATACAGTATACTACCTTGAGAGTGAGTATATATCTGTCAAAGGTAATATATATGAGTACAAGAGTGAGTACATATGTATGTAAAAGTATAGTTGTATAGTATAGTATAGTCGAAAAGGAAGTTGTTTGATTGAAACGGAAATCAGGCCGTTTCTTGCGCTCTGATTGGCTGAGACATGTTGTCACTTAGACAGGCGGACTTCAAAAGGTAATGTAAAATTTTAAGATTTATAGAAGCATTTTCAAAGAGCCTTTATTTTGAAATTACACATTAGACTCTAATGAAACTTCCCAGATGCAACACTAATAGACTCAGGGACTCATTCATTCCTCATGCTATTAGACTGTTTAATTCGTTCGAGTTTGGGGTCAGGAGTAGAGGGAAAAGATGAGTCTATTCTACGTTAATCTTTGTATCCTTTGTCTTTGTTATTTTATCTTTGATCTATGTTCTTTATCTTTAGACTTAAATTGTGTGATCTTGCACTTTCTTTTTATAGAAACTTTCTTCTTGTTCTTTTATGATCTATCTTCTGTGTTGCTGTGTGCTGACTGGAAAAACAATTTCCCCCCAGAGGGATCACTAAAGTTTTATCAATCTGGCAGATGCGTCATCATACATAGTCCATTACTTTCCACGCAATATGACGACAACAGAACCTGAAAGATTGGCTCCATCAGCTGATCGGCTGCCAGACGAAGACATTTTGTCAGAGTAGAGTTATTTGACGCATTGTCAAACTTCTGGATTAAACACAGGTATGTAGAATATAAAACAACGCGTATTGTCCTAACAATCCTAACAAAACAAGTTCATAAATGCTAGTTAAACGTTAAAACAATAATATGGTCTCAATCCAGCAACGATAATGTATTTAATTGATCGTTTACTTAATGGCTCCTTCAAGAAACATCTTAAGACACTTTTATTTGTACAGGCTTTTCCTTGATTTTCTGGAACTGCTGTGCTGTTCTTGGTGTTATCTTGACATTTTAGGTATATATTTTTTGAGTTTTGTTTTGATTGTTTAAGCGCTTTGTGACCCTGGCCTGGAAAAGCGCTCTCTATATATAAATTACTTACTTACTTAATAATATATTGTTATTGTTTGACCTGTGTGCGGATTTCATTGAATATACATGATACATGTCTAGTATCGAACATGTTCTCTTTGTGATTACTTCAAAATAAACCCGGACATTCCAATTTTCAGAATTTGAAGGCTGAGCTGCAACAGGACGTCAAAGCAGTCGAGTCTTTCAGGGTCTGCAAAGACTTGTGCAGAGATTAGGGCCATGGCTGAGGCTCTCAAACTGAAGTCCATGTGCAGAACCAACAGTAAAAATGATGTCTGTGATCCGGCATAATGCAGAGGTCTGTATATAGTTTGTAATGTGTTATGAGTGTGTGTTTATTTTCATATTTATATACACATTTCTTTCCACTGTTGTTTCTGAATGTTTACTTGTTTGATTTGTCAAATAAATAACTGTTTTTGCAAGACTCTAGTATGATTAAATAACAGATGCTTAAATGACTACACAGGTAGGCCCTAGTATAAGAACATGATAGATGGATGGATGATGGATAGATGGATGGATATTACTTACTTACTTATAAACCTAAGGACGTGGGTTCGATCCCCGCACTTGACAAGATTTTATTTTATTTTTTTTTGCAGTGTCTTTTTGTATGATAATGATCAGTTTGTGGAAATTATATTTTATGTCCTGTTGCATAGAAAGGTTTTAATAATTTTCCTATAGCACTGGATTGACAACGGCAGCTCTACGTGCTTGGTTTGGAATATTAGGTGTTTTATTATTATGTTTTTGTTGAGGAAGGTGAAGTCTGCATACAAGAGCACCACCTAAAAAAAAATGTCACCAGCCGCCACTGTGTGAGAGGTGATACATATGTGTGTGAGAGTGTGTATATATGTGTGTGATATTGAGTACATATGTATGTAAGATTTAGTATATATATGTGTGAGAGGTCTGGAATTAATTTTGTCACGTACGTCCCCTCATACAATAAGGTAATCACCATCTACAACTGCTGCTTGTCTTGATCCTTCATCATGCTGCTCCTGCTTGAAACTTCCATTGACTTAAAACATATGTCGGACACTTATCACCACTAAAATTCCATTATTGAGAAACAAGGTTTTTTGATATGAACATGTTTTTTATTCATATTAAAAAAGAAAAATATTGCACTTAGTTAGCACACAATACAACAAGTCCGGCTTAATCCAACTTTAAATAAACAGCAATGTTAAATTCATCAAAGCACCGTTCTGTCTCTATAGATTCATAGCAGGTGTGTTGTCGCTTTGGAACACTTGGGCTTATGGGAATTGTAGTATTTTGAAGTTTGAAATTCCAATAGAAATTGATCTAGGATAACAAGAATGTTATTTTATTGTGGATTAATTTAGAGGCAATGTATTACTTAAATTATTTGAAATTATTATTAAAATCATCAGATATAGACTTATAGAAACAATAACCTAATCTATGAAAACATCATACCTACTTATATAAGTAAGTAAGTAACAAAGCTCTATTATGTGCATCTTTAAAACAACCGATTGCAGTGCTTCTATGTCTGATATAAAACAATCTTACTGTAAAGATAATATAATTGAGGTAAGTGTAGTTTTTTAGTTGTTTGTTATTTTATTGTTTTTAAAAATTAAAATTGTTTGCTCCATAAAAGTTAATGTTACTCAATTCTAAACTTATTTTTTTAACAAATGGTAATTATATGCTAATGTACTCAAGGATGTCAGGAGGGTAACTGTGTACACAGAAGGAGTGTCAGGAGGTGGGATCGGGAATCAGCTCCCATCTGCCACACTTTTTTGCTGCCACAGGCCTGAACCACGGTGGACAAGAGAGTACAGGTGCTGAGGGTCATAGGGGGAGGGCATGGAGCATCTGTTGATGTGTCCGAAAAGTCATTTTATCACTTCAGGTTGTAATTGTGTGTGTGACAGCAGGACAGATGCTTGCTTAGTGGGAGCACAGTCCCCTGACAGGTGACAATGTTAAATACTTTTAAAACCTTATGGCCGACGGACTGGGGTCACATTGTTTGTTAAATACTTTCTGGTCATCCGGGGCCATCCTTTCCTGTGTGCCATGGGGACACTGCTAATTAGGCCATCTTGAAAACAAAGCGCTGTGATGAAGCAGCCTTTAAAACAAAATTGATTTCCCACTACAGCTTTGTTTTTTAAATGTACTATTTTAAATGCCTAATATATTTGAATATACCCAATTCACTACAATGAATGAATCAATCAATTGAGGACAATTTGCAGCTGTAAATGTTTGGTGCTTTGAGGTGTATATATACATTATAGTATCTATATCATTAAAGGGCAACTAATGTGTTGATTTAAGTGTCTCTTAAATAGATCTTGGACCTTTATTGTACTCATCAGTATGTGTCGGTTTGTACAAAACTCTCTTAATTGATCATCAATCCCAGAAGTCTCCACCTCCAAAGGACTGGTATGCTTAAAGTGGGGCATGATTACAGGCTGGAGGAAGACAACCTACTTAAAGAAACTAAGCATGGATTCAGATGTTATTGTCTGCTGTAAGGACTTCATTGTACCATTCTCTGTTTCCGTGTAGCTTCACTTATAGATATGCATCAACTCATCTGGAACAGCACCACAAAAGAGGGAATGTTAAATATAACAGACAACCAGTGCAAAAATGAAAATGAGTGAGGTGCTAAGTTATCTACCATTTTTTTTGGATGCTGTGTTTTACCAAAGAAACACCACAGATAAATATTGGGATTACTGGGAAAGGAGTATACAACATACAAACCTTTATGGGCACTCTCACTATGCAGGTTATGTTCACCTGTTTGAACATCAACATATGAAATTGTGTGATTACCAGTGAAATGGGAGTAACAAAGCTTTAATAAAATATTTAACCCACTTTAACATTGCAAGTTATAAGTGGCACCAAATCTATCCTTCTCTTGACTAAGTGAAGATCCAAATTTGCATGGCTTATGCCTATCTGGTTCACAACTGGCATCTCAAACCCCCACTCCGTCCAATATCAGCCAATTGTCCATTTTCATACTGAATCATTATTCTTAAAACAAAACCGATAATGTCATAAAATTATAATTTGCATTACCATCTTGATAACAACACTTGCACTTGCTTTTCAATTGTATCTTAGGTAGCTCTTATCAATGTTATCTAACTGTTGCCAGACACCCAATGTTATGGCCTATTGCTTGCTGATATCTGGCCATCGCAGTAACATACAGGTACACTAAACATCTCACAGCTTTTGGACCATCGATGAAAAGGGTTGCTGAGCTTCCAGAAAATGGAGGCTAAGCGAAAGTTAAATCGGAAAGACTTAAGTCTTCCCTTCCCACTCCTTTACTCAGCTGGGACCTTCTCCCCCGTTCTATCTATTCATCTCTATCCACTTCTCAAACAGCTGGCCATTGCTACATTCTCCTCCTTATCCAATCAGATCATCACAACTCCTGAATTTCCTTTTTGTGGAAAAGTCTGTTTCTATGACGTGACTTGAGCTATGTACTTAATTTGTAGGAATTAAATAACTTCTCATAAAAAACACCCCCCAGATACAGCCCACTGTCATTGTCTATAAAAATTATTTTGATTTTTTTAAATAAATATGATGATGCTCCACTGTTACTTAATAAACTGTAATCTGTGTTTTTGAAGAACTCTAACTAAGCTATCCCTATCTGTTATCTCCTTGTTATTTTTGGCTAATCCTTCTTAAACATCCTTACCACGGTTGCTCTTGTGATTAGCTGGGACCTGTTTTTTCTTTCTTGTTTTCTTTGTTTTCTGTAAATATTGCGAGGAAGGTTCTCGACTATGTCCCTCTAAGATTCGGGTGAGGGTGGTACAGGAGAACGGTGTATCAGATACCCTTGTGTATCTGATGCGTGTTCCCTGTACAAGCGGTTTTAGGGATGGGAATCTGATTAGGATGCCTATTAGACACTTCGCTGGTCATGTCCCAGTTGGGGACACACAAGAGAGATTATGGGTCCCATTCATGGCAACGAAAAGTAAATCTATGTGCAGATTTGCACATACACGTCTACACTAATAAAAATCTACTCCAGATCCATTAACCACGGGGACAACTAAAATCTAATTTTGAACATGTGAGATAGCTCTTGGTAATTAGTTATTAGCGTAAATCAAAGAGGCTATTCGAGGAAGTTCCACTGGCTGTGATTAGTGAGCTAACTTTGGGTGCATAGTAAGTAAGTATGTGTTATGTGTAAAGTGCCTTTTACGGACCAGGGACACAAAGCGCGTAAATAAAAGAAGAATTCATACAAATTAAAAAAAAACCTTTATAGGCCAAGACAAAACCTTAAATAACCACGAGATAATATAGAAAAGGTCAGCACAAATAAAAAGGTTATAAGATGCTTCTTGAATAAGTCAGTAAATGCAATCAAACGCAGAGGGAGAAAAGATCCTCCCAAAGCTTAATAGCCCCACATGGTTGGGGCTAAGAAAAGATTGGATCTACTAAAATGTTGATTAATGACCTCGGATAAGCAGAATATGACCAGATGAGACGAGACATGTACACACTTTTACCAGTAAAACTGAGTGTAGGTATTTAATGTATTCCATGGTTGCACTTTACCTTTAATTAAATACAACTATATGACAAGTTAGGATAATATAAAATCAAACTCAGGAGTAGATGTGTACCTGCAAAAAAGCCAGAAAAGTGTTAATAAAATTTGAAGCTTTCAAAGTGTCAATTTAAGCCAATGTATTCTCTGTACCTAAACACTGCCTATACCTGCAGCTGTCTGCTGATGGCATCATCTATCTTATATGACAGGCAAACTGCAGTTGCTTCAGAGGTCACAGTGGGTCTAATTCAGACAGTTAGAGGATAGATGCACAAATAGACAGATGGAAGAAAGATGGAATACTTGGATTCAAGGCACTTTAATGCAACCTTCAGGATGAATGATTGAATCCAGAATCAGTATTGACAAGGCGAGCATGGGAACAGTAAGCAACGTCTGCCATGCAATCAGATTTGCAGTTCACCAGAAACGAAATATTGACTGTACACATTTTGCGGAGTTCATATGTAAGTGAAATACTAACCCGATTCACTTTTATTTACATTATGATCACCGATGTTTCGTAGTATGGAAAACTTCAAAATGTTTTACCTATGTCCAAATGTATAAAACTCCTGGAAACATCTTTAAAACCATCTGTGGTTACAGTTACAGTTACATGTTGTTGATCCTTATCGTACACTTGATATATTAGGAAGAGACAAGAGTCCACTTGAAATAATAGAGAACATGGTAGCATTCACTTTGGTTCTTGCTCTAAAGCTTAAATTGAACAGAAAAAAAATCCTTGTCCACCAGGATTGTCCTTTCAAATTCAAAAATGGCCAATGCGAAATTATACAAAAACTTAAATGATAAAAACTGGGTTTTGGGTTAAGAAAACATCCCTCAGTCAATTTTGACTATTTCTTCATGTGGCTTTCCTTGACAATATAGCATCTAGACTGTTTGTCACGGAGAGGAATGGAGAAACCCAGGCGCAGAGGTAATTTGCAAAGACTTGATTTTATTCCGTGGGGAAGGCAAAGGCGTAGTCCAACAGTCCAGTAATCGGCAACAAAAGGCAATAGCAAGGGTAAGGCAAACTCGGCGTCAATGGGCAGAAACAGGTAGTGATGTGTCCAACTGTGTCGAGGCTTCGAAGCGTGTGTCGAGTAATCCAGGACATTTTTCATGAAGCGTGTATCGAGGTGTGTGTTGGTTACGTAGGTGGTGACGTAGGGATGACGTTCGAGGCCTCGCGAACCAAACCGTCACGTGACTGGTTCGAGCAGCGCTGCTTGAACCGGCTCGTCACGTGACCGGCTCAAGAAGCGCTGCTTGAACCGGCTCGTCACGTGACCGTCTCGAGAAGCGCTGAATGAACCAGCCCGTCACGTGACCGGTTCGGTAATCGCTCGGGAACTTCCAAAGCTGGTGAAATAATAAAAAAAAAAAGACTGAAACCAAGCACTGTTGTTTTTTTGAATAAAAAAATAGGTTTTTCAGAAAACAAGTTAGTCAAGCACATTTTTTTATTATCACAATCATTTGTGCACAAAATATGCAATGCTCCCAATTGTCCACATGATGGCATGGTCGTGCAAATGAAGCCTCATGAGGCTTTGCTCCAAAGATGGAACTACTCGGCTGCGAGGCTTCAGTGCTTCATGAGGCTTCATCTCACCATCACTAGAAACAGGTAGAATAACACAAAAGGCAGGAATGAGTCTTGTTTGGGATAAGGGTAAGAGACAGGGTACGAATACTTAGCGGCAGGATACAGGTACTAGACAATGGTGATGACAAGACAAGCACGTGACAGTGAGTGGGGGCTTAAGAAGACAGAGGAGCAATCAGCAGCAGCTGGGGGCGGGACTAACGAGACACGGCTGGGAACAATTACTACTCAGACAGGGGGGAAGTAAGACTAGCAGAGACACAGAAGGGAGCGGATTTCACAATAAAACCGGAAACACAAGCAGGAACATGTAGACTCATGACACTGTTATTCCCCCCCATGTGTGGAACTTCCTTGAACTCATTTAAGTAACAAGTTATTACAAGTTTATTTGGTAAGAGATTAAAATTGATGAGATGGAGATAAGTAAAAAGTTTAGTGTAAGTTAAGTAAAACAATTATCAAATGAGGTACAGAAATACACATCTGGGTCAGTTTTAGGGGTGTAAGAAAATATTGATATAATTATATTTTGGGATATTTTTTTTCCGGATACTGTATCGAAATTCAATAGCATTTTATTGATATTGAAATTTTGAATTCATAGTTATTTTATGTTTTTTATTTCAATAGTGTGTATAAAAGAAATTCAGTCCATTTTTTTTTTTATTTTCACCCAAGCATTAACGCTTTACATTAACACTTCAATTAATCCTCTGGCTACTTTTTAGCAACATTCGTCATTTCCTCTGTGCCAAAGGAACTACAAAACTGGCAAAATGGCAGCAACGACCGAATACGAAAGAATACACCGGATCCAGCAGCTTTTAAAGCTGACCTTTGGACCCATTCTGGCTTTAAAACAAATTCCAAACAAGACAGTGGCGATGTTGATAAGAGCCATTTCAGAGTTAATGATTCTTCTCTTATCTGACGGTAACTCATGCACATCTAATATGGCTGATGTTAAGCATATAATAGCATTAAATGTATACAAGATGTTTTTTGTACAATTTAATTAATTAAAAGAAACAATATATTGTTGTTCTTACAGTATCGCATTATATCAGACCTGGGCAAAGTGCAGCCCGGGGCAACATGTGGCCCTTTAACTGTATTTATGCGACCATCGTAATGTCAAAGTATGATCATGTATAAATGGGTCTAATGCATAAACAAATGTGTTTTGTATTTATTATTAATTTACATTTTCACAACACTTTTTGTGTGTAATTTTTCAAGTATATATTAATCCTGAAAAGCGGGCCGTTTTTATTTTTTTAATATGTGCAGCAGGTTTTGAAAAAGCGAATACGGGCCGTTTTTCACAAAACTTGTATTGTACAGAATAAAATGTATGTTAATCCAAAATTAAATATCGGTAGCCTTTTTATAATCTGCAAACTATAGACATGCGCTTGCGTACTAGCCAGAAGTGACCGCCGTTTGTACTTATGGTAAACCCTATTAAAGACCAAAATACAGATGTACGTCTCAAGAATCATCAGTATTATTATATACTCGGTTTTTACCTGCTGCAGCTCATCGTTAACAACTTTACAAGAACAGCGATTACCTTCATGTGTGATTAAACATAATTTCACGGATATTATATATATGTGTGTATAACAGTAATGTGTCAGTAGTCTGGCAGTGAACATGAGTACTCACAATCGAAGCACTGGAGAACTGTCAATCATATGTGACTGATCTGATACAAATTGACGCCTGTGTGATGTTGTTCATCAGCATATCACCAATATAAACTTCACATAAATATTTCATATACAGTCCGAATCTCTACAATCAATGTCTCAAGTCTATTAGTGAGAATCGTTGCTGCTGATCGATCAAGTGCATAGAAGTCAGGTTTAGACATGCAGTTACAGTTAGAATTATATTTCTTACTATTTTTATTGACAACTTTGATTTATCTAAACAATAAAAACAAAATTATTTACAAAATAACGTAATTTACTGAAGGTTAAAATTAAATGTTTGTTGTACGTGTCTTTTTTGTTTACAGTAAATATTATTTAGTCACAAGAAGGTATGAAGAATTATATTAAATAGTTCCATACCAATAAATAAGCTAAATAAGACAGGCTGTAAAGTTCTTATAAATACGTCACCAGCCATAAACATCACACACATCACTGAACTTGCACTTCCTGTTGTCATGAGTCGATCAGGGCAGGAGACCCAGATGCGGAAGTGTCAATAATCCTCCGAGGAATAGCTCAGAATAAAAGTATTTTAATGATCCAAACGGTCGGAACGGACCAGAACAAAAAACAAAACAGGCGCTCGGGACGGTGGCAGGGCACGGCTGGAGATCGGGGTCTCGAACAGCAACTGAAAACAAAAGGACAAAAAGACTCACGTGAGTAAAATAAAGAGCTGACAACGTCAGGGGTTTCCATAGGATAAATAGTTAGGATTTCAAACGCGGAGCGAGATCAGAGCTTGCCAACCTGGTCAGGAAGCTGAATACTCTGGCGAGTTCTTCCGGGTAGAGATGCTCCTTATCAGTAGGAAGAACCCGCCACTCAATCATCACCAGCCATGCACCTGCCAGCGTCTGTCAAGAGAAACACACAGGACACAAACAAAAGGAAACACACCTTCAAAATAAAACAGGACGAACCTAAACATGACAGTACCCCCCCCTCTAGGTAGCGCCTCCAGACGTTCTACCCGGTCTTTCCGGGTGCTCCCGGTAAAAGTCTCGGAGGAGGGAGAGGTCCAGGATGAGAGAGCGCGTTATCCAGGAGCGTTCCTATGGACCGTAGCCCTCCCAGTCTACTAGGTAACGGTAGCCCCGACCTCTGCGGCGAACCTCCAGGATCTTGTGCACTCTGTAGGCGGGGTGATCGTCAATGATGAGAGTTGGAGGTGGAGGCTCGGCTGGCGAACTAAGAGGACTGGTGGTGACAGGCTTCAGGAGGGAGACGTGGAAAGTAGGGTGGACCTTGAGCGACGGAGGGAGCTTGAGGCGCATGGCAGTGGGACTTCTGATCCTCTCGATCTCAAAAAGACCAACGAACCTGGGAGCCAGTTTGCGTGATTCCACAGGAAGGGGGAGGTCCAGGGTGGACAACCAGACCTTCTGGCCAGGTGAGTAATTCGGAGCTGGCACACGGTGCTTGACAGCGAGTCGTTGATTCCGGTTGGCGGTGCGGGACAAGGCAGCCCTGGTCTGGTGCCAGACAGACCGACAACTTCGTAGGTGGGCACGAACTGAGGGAACCGCTGCTTCCCTCTCCTGAGAGGGGAAGAGAGGTGGTTGATAGAATAGAATAGAATAGAAAACGTTTATTCATCCCCAGAGGGGAAACACACTTTTACAACAGCAGCAGCAGGACAATGAAAATAAAGTGCATGGAAAAAAAGAAATAGTAAAAGAGATAATAAAATAAAATAAAATAAAATAAAACGATCTTAAAAATATACAAATTATTTACAGTATTAGAAAATTAGCATTATTAACTGAATAAAATAAAGTAAAATAAAAAATAAAATAAAATGTTTTTTTTAATTGGGATGAAGGACCTTCTATAACGCTCCGTCCTACACTGGGGGTGCCTGAGCCTGCCACTGAAGGAGCTGGCCAGCTCCTCCACGGTCAGGTGCAGTGGGTGGAGAGTGTTGTCCCTGATGGAGGATAGTCTGGAAAGTGTCCTCCTCTCTCCCACCTCCTCCACCGAGTCTAGCGAGCGGCCCAGGACAGAGCCGGCCCTCGTGACCTTACTTGTCTTACCGGTGTTTAAGCAGAGGTAGTTGCTCTCACACCAGTCGACAAAGTCCTTGATGACTGACCTGTACTCCAGCTCGCCCCCCCCCCCCCCCCCCCCAGACACGCAGCCCACAATGGCCGAGTCGTCAGAAAACTTCTGGAGGTGACAGCTGCTGGAGTCATAGGTAAAGTAGAGGAAAAAAGAAAAGGTGACAGCACTGTCCCTTGAGGTACCCCGGTGCTGCAGATGGTCACCTCAGACCTGCAGTCCTGCAGCCTCACATACTGCGGCCTGTTGGTGAGGTAGTCCATCGTCCATGCTGTCAGCTGTGTCCCAACTCCTCCGTCCTCCATCTTCTTCCTTAGCAGCGCCGGCTGGATGGTGTTGAAAGCACTTGAGAAGTCAAAAAACATGACTCTCACAGTGCTACCGGCGGCTTCCAGATGAGACAGTGCCCGGTGCTGCAGGTAGATGACGGCATCATCCACCCCCATCTTTGGCCTGTAGGCGAACTGCAGCGGATCCAACGCAGAGCTCACCGTCGTGCGTAGATGGCGGAGTACCAGCCTCTCCAAGGTCTTCATAAGATGGGAGGTCAGGGCGACTGGTCTGAAGTGGCTTGGCTCCTTCGCTTGCACCGCCTTGGGAACCGGAACCACATAGGAGGTCTTCCACTGGACCGGGACCTTCTCCAGTTTGAGGCTCAGGTTGAAGATGTGTGTGACCAGCTCACAGAGTTGATCAGCACAGTCCCTGAGCAGTCTGGGGCTGAGTCCATCTGGTCCAGCAGCTTTCCTGATCTTCAGTCGCCTTAATTCTCTCCTCACCTGTTCAGATGTAACAGAGAGAGGTGGCTGTGGGGGGTTGGGCAGCTGAGGCAGTAGGGCATGTTGGGGGGGGGGGGGGATGAGAACAGTTGGGGGGAGGGGGCTGAAGCAGAGGAAAAGCAGCTTTGTGAAGAGTGGGAGTTGGAGGGGGGCCCTGATCAAACCGGTTGAAATACTGGTTAAGTTCAGTGGCCCATCCTTGGTGTTAGATTGGAAATTATTATACAATATACGTATACGCCATAAGTTAAATTAATGCTAAAAAGATAATACAAATATAGAGTATAAATTACTAGCCTCATCAACCAACATTTCACTTCATACTGATATACACTGTCTCAAGGCTAGCTTGGAACAGAGTAGAGATTAATCAGCGACTTAATGAAGCATCTGTCTGTCTGCTCAGTTCACACCTGTGGGCGTGAAACAAAAGGGCAAAACGGAACACACCCAAAAAAGGGGGGCTGGAAGACAAAGGAACTTGCCCACACAACTGGCAAGGAAGGAAGTTACTCTCCAGGTGACCCGAGACAGGAGCTAACATGAAAGAACCACTGCCCCGGAATAGGCGACCCCCTGGACAGGAAACTTTCCCTTAAATAGAAAGAAGCCCCATAACCCGAGACCGTCTTTCCCGGAGCTATTGACCTGTAGAGCTGCCGGCAAAGAGCGAGTCCTTTCCATCGTAAAGTTGTATCTTTGTTTGACTTGAAGCGGCGAATAAACGACCCGTACACTCTGCATTTTGACCTTTTCTCTCCATAAAGCAAAGTATTAAGACCCGGACGTGACGTCGTGTTGGAGCGACAGAAACTGACTACTTTTAATCGTTTTAATGGTCTCCCCCTGCTGTGGCTCTAGCTCCACTCTGGCCATGACCTGAGATGTTCTTCAGGCCTTTCCACACATCCCTTGTGTTGCCCTGCGCCAGTTGCTCCTCCAGTTTCCTCTTGTACTCCTCCTTGGCCATCCTGATCGCCTTCTTGAGCTCTCGCTGGACCTCTTTAAGCTCCTCTCTGCTCCCTGAAGCAAACACCTTCTTCTTCTTGTTCAGCAGAACTTGAAGTTGAGGGGTCACCCATGGCTTGGTGTTGGCAAAGCACCGCACCTTGCGGGTCGGCGCGACTTTGCCCTCACAGAACTTGATGTAATCCGTGGAATGGTCATTGAAGGTGTCGATGTCATCACCATGAGAGAACACGCTCCAGTCTGTAGACTCAAAGCAGTCTCTCAGCCTCTCCTTGGCTTCATCATTCCACATCTTAACAGTTCTTTTCTGTGCAGGCTGCCTCCTCACCATGGGAGTGTATTCAGGTCGCAGACGTATCAGGTTGTGATCAGATACCCATAGGCAGGCATGAATGGTGACCTCCCAGTGGCAGATGACGTTAGGGAATTGTGAGCATACTCCACCCAGGGGATGTGCTGACACCAGGAGGCAGGGTGACGAGCCGACACACAGCGTAGTGCTGATTCTAAGTCCTGGTTAGCCCGTTCCGTCTGTCCGTTGCTCTGCGGATGGTAGCCTGACGAAAGGCTAAAAATGTGTAGAACCAGCAGGTCCGCTGTCTCCAATGCGGACGGCAACTTGATCAGGGGAATGAAGTGCACCATATTGGAGAAACGGTCCACCACCGTAAGGATTACTGTCCTACCCATGGAGGGAGGAAGACCGGTGACGAAGTCCACTGAGATGTGCGACCAGGGGCGACTCGGCACAGGTAAGGGTTGAAGGAGTCCAGCTGGGGAGCGACGAGAGGACTTTCCGCGAGCACAAGTGACACAGGCAGCAACAAACTCCTTGACGTCGCGTGCCATCTCCGGCCACCAGAATCTCTGTCTGAGAAAAGCGAGTGTCCTCGAGACACCAGGGTGACACGCTACCCTATGGTTGTGCCCCAACTGAAGCACTTGGGCACGAGTTGGCTGCGGAACAAAGAGTCTATCAGATGGTCCAGAGCTGGGTCCTGGGTTACTCTCCTGAGCCTCCAGAACTACCCTCTCTATATCCCAGCTGGCCGCCCTAATAAAGCACCTTTGAGGGAGGATGGTCTCATCCGCAAGACCCTCCTGGGGAGGAGCAAACTGTCGGGATAAGGCGTCAGGCTTAATGTTCTTACCTCCTGGGCGGTAAGTCAGCGAAAAGTCAAATCGGCCCAGAAACAGGGCCCAACGGGCCTGGCGGGAGTTCAGGCGCCTGGCCTCCTGTAAATAGAGCAAGTTCTTGTGATCCGTTAGAACCAGAAAAGGTAACTCTGAGCCCTCCAACCAGTGCCTCAACTCCTGAAGTGCAGCCACCACCGCCAGGAGCTCCCGGTTGCCAATGTCGTAGTTGTGCTCCGCTTGAGACAGTTTCCGGGAATAAAAAGCACATGGATGCACCTTGTTGTCCCTGGAGCACCTCTGGGAAAGCACTGCTCCTATGCCGGTGTCAGAGGCGTCCACTTCCACGATGAACTGACGGGTTGGGTCCGGGTGTCATAGGATGGGTACGGAGGAGAACAGCGAGCGCAGCTGGTTGAAGGAGTGTTCCGCCTTGGCGGACCAGAGGAAAGGACTCTTAGTGGAGGTAAGCTGGGTTAGTGGAGCGGCAACCTGGCTATAACCCCGGATAAACCGGATAGAAATGAGCGAATCCCAGGAACTGTTGCAACTGCTTGCGGCTAACTGGGAAACTGCCTCCACCTTCATGGGATCTGGCCTCAGCTGACCCTGCCCGAAAATAAAACCAAGAAAACTCACGGTGGAAACTCCAAACTCACACTTCTCCGCCTTGACAAAAAGTCTGTTCTCGAACAGCCGTTAGAGAACGCGGCGGACATGGCTGAGAAAAAATCAAAATGTCATCAAGATAGACGTAAACAAAATCATTTAAGAAATCCCTTAAGACCTCATTAATGAGTCTCTGAAAGACCGCTGGTGCATTGGTCAGGCCAAATGGCATGACCAGATACTCGAAGTGTCCTAAGGGAGTCTTAAATGCCGTCTTCCACTCATCGCCCTCTCTAATACGAACCAAGTGATACGCACTTCGAAGGTCCAGTTTGGTGAAGACCATGGCCTTGTTCAGTGGATCAAAGGATGGGTCTATGAGTGGGAGGGGATAACGATTCTTGATGGTGATACTGTTTAACCCCCTGTAGTCTATGCAGGGTCTCAGGGACTTGTCCTTCTTGCTAATAAAAAAGAACTCACGAAGAAGAGGGGCGAATCAAACTGTCCGTCAGTGACTCCCCGATATAGGTGTCGAGGGCCTGACGCTCAGGACGAGAAACCTTGTAAAGTCGACTACAGGGAAGTGGAGAACCAAGAAGTAAGTCGATGGCGCAGTCATAAGGACGGTGTGGTGGTAGGGATAGCGCCCTCTCCTTGCTAAAAACCTCACCCAAACCTTGATACTCCGCTTCCCATTTCTCCCCCTCCTGATCTTTCCTCCATTCCTCCGGAGGACGAGAGGTAGTAGGCGCAGAACGAAGACACTGTGAAAGACAATGAGGACTCCAACCAAGTACAGTAGAATTCACCCAGTCAAAGTGAGGATTATGGATACGAAGCCAGGGGAGACCAAGAACTATAGGAGAAGAGGGAGATGAAATGAGAAGAAAACAAATGACCTCAGAGTGGTTACCCGAAATAGTGAGGGAAAGGGGAGTGGTCTGGTGAGTCACGTCGAGGAGAGGTCGGCCATCTATGGCGCAGACCGGGCGGGGAACGTCTAGTCTAACCAGGGGGATGTTAAGGGAAAGGGCGAAGTCCCGGTCAATGAAGTTGTCTTCGGCGCCGGAGTCGATCAGAACAACCTCTACAGTAGAAGTCATGTCAATTGTCAAAAGTCCAGGTAGAGTGATCCGATGAGTAGGGTCAGGAGAAGAGAGGGTGTGTCCCTCGTGAGTACTAACCTTGCCACGTTGCCGGCTGCGTTCCCTCAGCCTATTATCAATCCTAATCGCTAAGCTAATAAGTGCCTCTAAACCCTCTCGGGTCTCGAACAGCAACTAAAAACAAAAGGACAAAAAGACTCACGTGAGTAAAATAAAGAGCTGACAACGTCAGGGGTTTCCATAAGATAAATAGTTCAGATTTCAAACGCGGAGCGAGATCAGAGCTTGCCAACCTGGTCAGGAAACTGAATACTCTGGCGAGTTCTTCCGGGTAGAGATACTCCTTATCAGTAGGAAGAACCCGCCACTCAATCATCACCAGCCGTGCACCTGCCAGCGTATGTCAAGAGAAACACACAGGACACAAACAAACGGAAACACACCTTCAAAATAAAACAGGACGAACCTAAACATGACACCCGTTTCACAATTAAATCAGCGTAGCAACATTAAAGACTTAAATATTGAAAATTGAAATAAAGATAAAGGCCTTTTCTGAAAATATATTGATTTTTTAACAATATTCTATTAAATTTGATTTTGAATTTATGTTAACAAAAAAATAAAATTCAAAAAATGTCCCGAATTGTTTTTTTTGAGTTGCGCTTCAAAAGAAAGAAAGGAGGATAGTGACCGTGGTAAATTCTCACTTCTCATTATGTACACAGCTGACTATTGCCCTATACTACCGGTAGAGTATCATTGTTTATTAAAAGATGATGAAGATCTAATTATAAATTCAACGATGAAAGTATAACTGCTGTTATAATTGCATTAAAATCTAAAAGTTACAAAAGAAAAGTAGATATAATCTAATTATGTAAGTATAATATTTGTGTTGTCAAGAGGCTGGATGTTCCAAATTCAGGAGTAACACCAGTGCACAGTGGTTCGTAGATCTTGACAAATGTAACTTGTCTTTTGGCATCAACAGTGCATGCGTGCTTGCATACTACACAAAAAGCACTGAAAGCAAAGAAAAAAAAACCCTGATATTTTAAACCTTCATTTCAGTTACTCACAGGAAGTGATTCTTTAAATCTGGGGTCTCAAACTCAAATTATCTGGAGGCCACTGGAGCATGAGTCTAGGTGAGGCTGTTTTTGAGGCTTTATTATTAATGAGCGAATATAACTTAAATATGTATTCAGAACTTACTACTGTACTACTGTAGGTTAAAATATTTGCTCTGCTTTGAGTAAGTGATGAGTTTCAGGGAAAAGAAAGTCCCTGGCACCGACAAGTGGGGAAGCTTTAGGTGACAGGACAGCTTTAGCATTCTCTGAGTCGCAGCTCTACCACTGATGCCAAGCAGAATCTGACAACACGTGTTACCGTCCTCCCTACAGTGCTCTGCATCCATTACGCCCAGGGTTGGACTTTTGCCGAGGGTGGCCCTCATGCGGGTGAAACATGAAGTGACCTTTCTCTACCTTTCAATTATAGAATGGACTTGTCGCCAATCCTCATTTAACTCCAACCAACATAGCACAGATTATGGCTGCATCCCATTAACCTCCTTATTCCTCATAATTGTAGTAAATTGGTAGTAGGTGGGAATACCAGAATGCCTTGCACATTAAGTGTGAAAGCAATGATGGCTTAAACCAGGAAATCAGCAAGCAGTATTTTCTTTGTTAATAGAGATGAATTAATTAAGAAAATCAAGCAGTTGTCTTAGTTTGAATGCCATTTTATGGATTACATACTACTTTGTAGCTTAACTTTTTATAAAAAATTAAGCTACAACTTTAACCAGGTTATGGTGGGATTTTTGCGGAATATGTCTGTAGTTATTTCATTTTTGCAGGTTATGTGGTTGAATATATGCTTAAAAAAGTCTTAATGTGTAAGCTAAAAAAAGAAACCCTGAACTGACTGAGTTTGCACACAAGCAAGCTCCAAAAAACTTTCAATTGTGGCTTGTGAACTGTTCATATTACGAAGATACTCTCCCCCTTCCCCTTCTCTGATAAACGTCTCTGCATTCAACAGCTGATCAGCTGTGTGTCAGTACATGATTGGTGCAGCCTACAGTATCCAAGCTGCGCATGTGTGGCGGCGACGCGAATTTGATGACGCCACTACGGTTCTCTCACAAAGACAAAACACGATTTCAGCCACAGTATCCAGGACACGCAGGAGTTACTAGAAAGCGGTTGGAAACTCTTCACCGTCAAACTTTTTTAGGATTGAGCTTGTGGAATGATTGGGCCTATTACTGTGTTTATGTTTAACGTCAGATAATCATTAATGAGATTAGTTTTTCCTAAAGTATCACTCGGGATAAACCTGTTGTAACCTGTGCTTTTATTTTATTATTATTATTATTTTATCTGTTCACATCCGATCTGCTTTGTTTGCTTGTGCTTAACAGTAAGCAAACTCAATTCTCTTTCCTGTCTAATGAGTTCTGCGCATTCGTTTGATCCAAGGAAGAGTAACATTTTAGAATTAAAACAGTCAATTTATTAAAAGTAAAGAAGGATTACAAAAGAAGGCCAAACAAGACCTTAAATACAAGTAATGTAAGAAATGCAAATTATTCTGAAATACCATAGGTCCAAGCGCTTGGTCCAGTCTCTGTCAGACATCCTGGTTAACCCACCAGATCCTTCCAGAGAGTGGCAGCTAATCTTTAATCAAATAAGTGAAGTTCCCCAAAACTGACTCCATTATGAACAACAGATGTTGTTTGACCTAATCACTGACCTAAACAAAGAATCTTCAGACTTCCTTCACACCTGTTATCTCAAACCAGGTTTGTAGACCATAAATTCTGTGTCTTGATATTTCAAGAGTCGTAAACGTTCCTTATCTAAACAAGGACAACATTTCCACATGGCTACATCCTTCCTTTCCCAATACATATGTTTTTTTCACAGTCAGCACTTTTAACACAATGGCACCAAGGTCCATAAAAGTTGAGACATAGATGCCCAGAGCCCCTGAACCCTGAACCTTTAAACCCCAAACCTTTTGAACCCTGCTGCCTGGCAGACAGAATACAAGAAGATGTTTAAGATCTGAATAAGAGATAACATTATCATTGTTTAACACTTGAGTACATCTGAAAGAGGACATACATTCAACCCATCAATGAATACACATATAGGGAAGTAATTTAGAATATGTCTTCAACAGGCAGAGCACAGTGGCAGGCCCTCCTTGCAGAGATTTGCAGACAGGTCGCCAGAGTATTCCTTCTCGTCGCCTGGTAAAGTACCCTGAGTTCCGATTCCCTGTGTAATTTAGATCGGTTAACCAAATTTTTGTTTGTTAGCAGTCTGCTACCTTTCTGCCTATGCTTTCCCACCGATTCTAGTTCTGGAGTTCATTTTTTTTGGACCATGTCGATTTTTCTTTTGCCCAGAGTGCAGCTGATTTTTTGGACGCTTGCCGCCACTGTGCTCTGCCTTGTCGCCAAGTGGATCGTCCTCCTTTTGGACCCTGTTCAGAATCACATTTAACTTAACAAAGACTCTGACGTCTACTTCCGCAATTGGATCCACCTGATCAACACGTCACAAAGCCTATAGTTATCATGTGATTTGTCGACATATTCAACATCATTTTTGGGTTGTGTTTGGTAGGCTGCAAAACCTCGGGAGAGCTGAGTCAGTACAGGATTACAGTTACAGTATTCACACAAGCATGGGCACTGCCACCCATATTCATGCACGCTGGCCTCTCCAACTCCGTCAGCAAACAGAGACAATCGATCACAGTTTAGATCGCATTAAAGTATTTACAAACAGGAAGTGACGATGTGTTTCACGTTCAAAAATATAACTTTATAGAAAAATAAATAAATAAACATTTTATAGTGATTAGCATTAATTAAAACACAACATTATAAGCAATTATAAGATAAGACAAACTATGAACTGAACCAGTTGCTTATAATAACATTTTAAGTAGATAATGATGTGCATTGAGGTTCAGAAATGCAGTCAATTATAAGATGTGGAAAATAGCATATTATTTAATTATTCATACAAAATCATGCAACTCGTAATGGTTTATATCAAACCATCATCATTCTCTTATAATGACACTTAAACAAACACACTGAATCCCATTTGTTCAACAAACAACGTGTATTCATGTAAATTAATAGATAACCTTCTTGTACTTTATTTATATTTACCGTAAATAAACATTGTGTTCAGCACACATTTATTTAAACCTTCAGTAAAAACGTATATTTTAAACTTTAAATTCTGGTGATTTAAATAAAGTTTCTATCAAAAATATGATGAAAAATTAGATAATTCTCGATCGCTAGGAGGAACAAGCTGTGTCAGTGATAAACATTTTAGAATGTCATTATTTTGTTTGTAATGATACAAAGGTTGGTTTAGTAAGTATCACGTCTGTCATAATTAAGCACATCTTTGTTGATTTAAGTAGAGTTCACACACACACCAACAACAACACTAACACTAAACTCATTGTCACAATAATTTCTAAATTTCTTGCATCTCTAAATTGCTTATAAAGTTGTATTTTGTAACAAATGCACTTACAGTACATAGACAGTCGTTAAACACTGTAAAAAAAATGTTTTACTTTAATTTAAAACATCATCAGTTTGTCAATACTGTAATGAAAATTAAAATGAAACTGTGATTGATTGTTTTGTTTTCTGTTTTCTGACAGAGTTAGAGAGGCCAGTGGGCATGCCTGAGGGCACCAGTTGAAGCCTGAACATTAGATGTTGAAAAGAAAAAAACTTAAGTCTATATTTTATGCTTGTTTGTTTAAGCAAGTAAGTATTTGATATATGTAAAGGGCCTTTCGCAGACGTTGGTCTTAAGTGCTTAAACAACAGAACAATTCACAGTTAAAAAATATCGTTCCAAAGCTAAGGAAGGATTGCCTGGAAGGATTTCTCTCCTCTGGTCCAGAAGTGAGTGCGTGGAACCATCAGCAGAAACTGATCCACAGACCTCCGAGCTGCGGTGTAAAGCTGGATCAAATCACTGATGTAAGGCAGATCCTAACTATGTAAAATAAGAATCTGAATTTTGACAATCAGTTGACAATCCCACTTCATCCCTTAGTCTTCTGGGCAGGATCTGGTGATCAATGGTTTCAATGGCTGAGTACAGTTCCAAGAGAATACATTATAAATAGATAATGCATTCAAGCTTAACAATTTGTCTTTGTGTACAGATGAATCATAACATGTATTTGTATTACACAATATGTCCAGAGAGACAGTCTGAGCTCAGAGTCTATGACTGACACCTAAAAGGTGCATTTATGTGTGGAATATGTTCTCTGTCGGCCAACCAAGCTCTGCCCGGATACAAACAAACCCATGAGAGCAGAGATTTATAAAATAGCAGTTGTGAACAGGGTTTTTCACACCCAGACTCTTGCACTGATCCATGGAAAACAAAAGGGATGAGGGATTTACAGTACAACCAAAATGTTTCCTCATGGCCTCTTGTAAAACATACATGGTTGATTTCAGATCACAAAATGCAGTGAAGCACAAAATGAGTCATTTTTAACAGCTAACAACTTGGCCCACTCCGCTCACATCTGTCATATGCTGATGTGCTACAACGGTTATTGTTAATGGCATGAGGCAGTTGTTTGGAGCGTTTTCAAGGTTTGCATATTATAATTATTTATTTTCCATACAGTTGAAGATAGCTTATTAGCCTGTTTAGGCTATTGATAAAGTCAAACCATGAAAGATGACTGTACGCAGTTTTCTGGTAGGAATTGTCGAGACTTCATATCTTTTTCAGATTTGTTGTTTATTTATTTTTTAATTGAGTGAAGAATGAGATGAAAGAAAAGCCTTCAATGGGTAGTAAGTAAGTAAGTAAGTAATTCTTATTTATATAGCGCTTTTCTAGACCAGGGTCACAAAGCGCTTAAACAATCAAAACAATATTCAATAAAGTATATACTTTAAAGATCAAGATAAAACTGATTGAATCAAGGAAATTGATGAATTGATTAATTGATCAGGTAGCTGACCCTGTCAGCTAAATAAGACAGTAGTTTATGATACACTTCATCCATAACACGCACACATAACTAATAAAACAGAATGAAAATGAACTAAATTTTAGAATTACATTTTCCTTGGTACATTATCATTTTTGACTGCATGTGGTTTATTATAAAAAAAGAAGGAAAAAAAAGGTTTGCTATTGTATAGTGATGGGCTGATTTATGAAGCACTGTCATGTTGTTTTAATGGCACCATCCGTTTAAAATGATGTGATGATTAGTTTGTTCAAATCAAAGAAAAATAGTGCTATTTTGACCAAACACATTATGCTGGGGCTTAAAGCTGCGTCTTTTGGAAGCTTCATTACAAAAGAAAACAGATTAATTTGTTAGAACAATTTAACCAGATGCATATACATATTCAATCACAACTTAAATACTTACAGTACATGACATGCATTTTCATGTACTTTGCATAAAAAAACTCACGTTCTCCTGTTGTTGAACTTTTGCCCCCAAGAAATCCACTTTGGAGATTGAGCTTTAAAAAGAAAATGTCTCATACATATACACATACAATGTTATAATTTGTCATATTGGTTATTTTCCACATGATAAGCAAACAACATACATATGACATAGATATAGTTATGTGAAATGGGTTACCTGATGAAAGTCGGCCATTGCTTTTGTCACTGCTGCAACTTGGTGGCACACTTCCTTGATCTTCAAAAAGCAGACATAAGCTTAATAGGTGTGAAGAGGACACAATCTGGATCGGTTGCTGGCATTTCCGCAGATGGGTCATCAAGGAACTATGTGTGGAATGCCGGTAAAGGTCTTGTCCTGGTTCAGAGGATTATCTTATGCGTCTTCTCTCTTTTTTGACGTGGATGAACTATGGAACGTCAACTGTTTTCTTGTACTGGAGTCTTAAATTCATGAACCGTTTGTTTATGCATGTGTCCAAGGCATACCTCCCAATTACTACCCAGCCAAGATCATGTGCGACCATTATTTCGCCTGTTTACATACAGTCTGACCTTGTGTGCTCTGAACATCCTCATTGCAAGTTCTGGAACAGTCAACATATGGCCTTTGAACCTTGTCCAACTGGTGTAGTTACGTCACCCTTCTCTCATCTGATAACCGAGCTGTCATGTTTCTGAAGTCTAGCTGTAGACCGTGGACCGAGGTAGGAAATTTGTTGACTTCGTTCTAACATGCTTTTCTTCATGTTGACCAGAAACCCCAATTGCATTTTGTGACGCAAGACTAGGGCAGTTTGATCCTGCACCTCTTGTCAAGAGGATGCAATGATCAACCAATTGTCTAAATATGTCAGTATTCTGACCTCTCTTGACCTTACTCTCGTTGTATGTAGAAGTCTTACTGCTGACTTAAAAACCTACCACATTATATTTCTCTTTCTTACTAGCCGTTGCTGAAACTGTGTGCGGAGGATCCGTTATCAATCTGGTCTCTGGACACAGACTTCTTTGACCAACCACTCAGCGAAGAAGACGCCATCGATTTTTAACCGGACTCCGTATCAGACACTGATCATACGCCCGAGCGTTGAGTAATGACAACAAGGGGGAGGCCAGTGAGCAGAATTTCAGCTCTGTAAAGCAACAGGTGGCTGCCTTCCTATAATACAAAGGGATTGAAAAGGATGTAAACAACATTGAGGCATGCCACCCTCTGCCTCGGAGAGATGACATCGACAAGCAAGCTGTCATCATGAGATTGCACCGCGCTGTTAAAACGAGGAAGGAAACTGAAAGGATCAAACGTATTTATCAATGAGCATCTGACCAAACAAAACACTAATATAGCCAGAAAAGCACGCTTCATGAAAAAACAGAGGAAAATTCAACACACATGGGCATCAAACTGTAAAGTATTCATTAAACAGGACACCAGAGCAAGCCAAAGTTCTGGTTATAAGGAACATCTAGGAACTGGACAAATATGGACTACAAGGTATGATGACTCATAAACAATACACCACCATGACACAGTCTGGAAGAACTCATTAATCTACAGTACATCTGGAGACAATAGGGATATAACTCAAAGGGTTGCTGATCATGATAAACTGGAACTGACAACATTCCAATACACTGACCATAATTCACTAGACTTGGAGCATGATATATATCCCAACAATAATTTATTCTCTAACATTAACAACAATTGCTGCCATTACACAGATGAACAGTACAACCAACCTTACACAGCAAATTATCAATAATCCATTTCAATAGCAGAAGTCTGTATGCAAAGTCAATTAAAAAAAAACATTTAAAATAATAGCCATATCAGAAACATGGATCAATGCAGACAAAGGAATGGATTTTGAACTGGATGAATATGAATTTCACTGTGTAAACCAGAGGTTGGCAACCCACGGCTCCGGAGCAACATGCGGCTCACTGAATTTTTTGAAAGTAGTTATGAACGTGGATATTTAATTGAAATGTTTCGGAGCGTTTTTCCTGCTCCCTCTTTCAGTTCACCTTTGACAAAAAAAGTTCTATTTCATCCCTACTGACCGCCAGAGGCGGTGCTTCAAGCACTGAATGTATCCATCTCGCGCATGCGCTGTTCGAGTTTAATACCAACAAAGTCACCTGTGACCCCTGATGACCCCGGATAGGGTATATCTTCGTGTTTTCGCTCCCTCTCCCGACATTTGTACTGCTGTTTTTTCAGCTACTGAAGTGGATTATTTTATATTTGTTGGTGACAACTGCGTATTCGCTTCCTCTCCCAGCATTTGTGCTACTTCAATCTCACATGTGTAACACTCGTTAGTGAAGGCTGTGTTTTTGCTCCTGCTCCCAGCGTTTGTTGTTTTTTCTCTGTGTGGCCTTTCGCTCGTTGCCAACATGCTTGGCGGCCACTCTTGCTCAGTCTGTATGGCTTCTCTGCAGCCTGAAGATGGCCATGATATGTGTCCCTCATGCCTTGGTCTCGAGCATCTGAGGGAAGGTCATTCAGAAGATCCCTGTATGAACTGCAGCTTCATGCCCTGGGGAGTAAGGGCTGCAAGACTTGCTGAGGTGGAGCAACTGTTGGGCCTCGTTTCGTTGCCTGAGCAGTTAACCTCAGCCCAGCGGCAGACTCCAGTTCAATCCCGCCGATCTAAACGGCAGGCTGCTGAGACTAGAGGCCCCACTTCTAGGAAGAAGGTTAAAGAGTCCGGACTTGCTTCCAAGGTGGACCAATTAACGGAGGAGGTTAATCAAATGAGATCCTTCTTCCTCACCTTCAAGTCTGGGACTGGTGAAAGAGAGTTGGGTGATCCTGCTCCTCCTCCAGCCATCTTGGAACCGGAGGAAGATGTAATCTCCATGGCAGCTTCAGCCACTGAGTTCGCCGAATATGGAGAGGAGGTGGTACAACAGCATGTAGCCTCCCACGCCTCCGCGGCGGGCTCCCGTTCTTCAGCCCACAGCTCTACTGTTGGTTCTGAAGACGGCTCTATGGGGGCCATCATTCGTACGGCCCTGGCTCGCCTGCAGTTGGATATACCGCAGGCTCAGCCAGCTTCGGCCAGTGCTTTTTTCAGACGCGAATCAGCTCCCGCCAACTTTACTGTGCCTCCATCTGACGAATATATTTGAGGGAGTTGCATGCATGCTGGAGGGACTCTAGAGCCCTCTCTCATGCAAACTCAGACGGCCGGACCCTGGCAGCCATGCAGGATGCACCCAAGTTTGGCTTGGGCCGCAAACCAGCGGTTGAGCCGACAATAGCTGCGTTAATTGTCTCACCTGATGAGGCTCTGAGACCGGATGCGAGGTGTCCTCGTCCCCAGTGTCGGGTGACGGATGACCTGCTCTCCAAAGCCTATGACACAGCGGCACGCATAGGTAATTTTATGTCCCACCTGATGCTTGCTTTATCAGCATCCCTACAGGAGACTCCACTGGATGCTTCCATCCATCATTTCAGTGACGCTTCCCTGCAAGCATTCGCGCTGATGTCTAGAGAGCTGGGGCAGTTGATGTCCACTCTCGTCCAGGCTCGCCGCCAGGTTTGGCTGGCACAATCACCTCACCATGCAGGAGAACCATCTGCAGTGTTCCAGTGGAACCGGGGGAACTGTTTGGACCTGCAGCGCTAGAGGCACTTGAGCGAACTGTCCAAGCCAGACAAACTCAAGAGCAGCTGTCCGGGCTTCGCAGGAGTGTGCCTCACCACAGCGGGTGGACGACATCCTCCGCCTCCTTCACCTATTTTGCAGGGGCATGTGGTTGCATTACATGGAGTTTCTGCGACTCCTAGGAAAACTGACGGCTGCCGCCACCGTGGTCCCTTTGGGGCTGTTGTCGCTACACCCCCTTCAGAGGTGGCTGAACAACTTTCATTTGGATGTCAGGTGGCACCGGCAAAGGAGACTCAAGGTGTCACATCGTCTCCTTGCTCTGGCTCAGTGGAGAGAGAGACATTTTCTCCTCCAAGGCGTGCAGATGGGTTCGGTTGCATTCCGTCGAGAGGCCATCACAACAGACGCCTCCCTCTCAGGGTGGGGTGCAGTGTGGCAAAACGGTACAGCCCATGGGCTGTGGTCTGCTCGAGACTGCTCGGAGCACATCAATGTTCTAGAGCTACGAGCTGTGTATATGGCCCTGCAGTACTTTTTTCCTTTCCTGATAGGGCCACGTGTGCTTGTGCGGTCAGACAATGTGTCGACCGTATCGCACATAAACCACCAGGAGGGAACCAGGTCTGCACAGCTGTTGCAAGCATCCCGGGACCTCCTGCTGTGGGCGGCTCCACGCCTGGCCAGCCTGAGAGCAATGTATTTGCCCGGGGACCGGAATCAGGTCGCAGACCTGCTCTCTCGGGGCAAGCCTCCATCGGGGGAATGGCGGCTTCATCCATCCCCATCCATCTTGCGCACGACTGGCCAGAAGGTCTCCTCTATGCTTTTCCCCCAATCCCTCTGATATTCTTAACACTACAGAGGGTCCTCCAGCAGGGTCACAGGCTGCTGTTGGTAGCCCCCTTCTGGCCAGGGAGAACATGGTTTCCACTGCTGCGCAGGCTCTGCCGCAGCTCACCATGGCGTCTCCCCGACAGGAAGGATCTCCTGTCTCAGCTAGAGGGCCAGATTTGGCATCCCGACCCTCTTCGCCTGCAACTATGGGTCTGGCCGCTGCAGGGCCCAATCCGCTTCTGACGGAGTGTTCAGATGCTGTCTGTGATACTATACTAAATGCCAGGGCGCCTTCTACCCGGCTGCAGTATGCAAATAGGTGGCAACTGTTTACTGCATGGTGTTCAGACATGGGTGAGGACCCTGCACTGTTCAGTCCCAAAGATTCTGGAGTTCCTCCAGTCACTATTGGACAGTGGCCGGTCTCCTGCTACACTGAGGGTATACGCCTTAGCCATTTCCTCTCGACATGTTCGGGTGGATAATAACACAGTCCCACAGACTGATGTCCCTCTTTCTAAAGGGCGCGTGGCGATTACGCCCCCCACGCACACAGCGTGCCCCAGCATGGGATTTGCACCTGGTGCTCAACGCTTTGTGTCTGCCTCCCTTTGAACCCCTGTGCGGGCTCTGAGGACCTATGTAGCTGCAACCGCAAGTATAAGACGGTCGGACCAGCTCTTCCTTTGCTATGGTGGCCCTAGGAAAGGCTGTGCTCTTTCCAAACAGCGACTGTCTCACTGGATCGTGGATGTTATTACCCACGCATATAAAGGAAGTGGTCACCCCCTGCCATTCGGGGTGAGGTGCCACTCTACCAGAGCGATGTCTACGTCATGTGCGGCCCTACGGGGGAGGGGGGGTACCCCTGGAGGACATCTGTGAGGCAGCATCATGGGCCTCACCAAGCACTTTTTTTCAGGTTCTATCGGTTGAACGTCGCCACTCCTCATCCATTAGGTGTGGTCCTGTTGCCCGACTCTGTTGCTTCCCCTCAATGAGGTATGTACTGGGATTCTTCGTGACCTTGTTGTTATGGGTCATCCAGTGCTTGAAGCAGAGCGTTCTGTCACTCAGAATCCTTGTGACTTCGCGAGAAGATTCTACAGGTACAGATCCTCTGATGTCACCGGAAGATATACCCTATCCGGGGTCATCAGGGGTCACAGGTGACTTTGTTGGTATTAAACTCGAACAGCGCATGCACGAGATGGATACATTCAGTGCTTGAAGCACCGCCTCTGGCGGTCATCCAAGATTCATAGAACCGTAGTTACATACGTAACTTTCGTTTTACTGTATGACTTAACTGTGCGCAGAACTGTCGCTGAGACTCGCTCAGACCTAAAAAAGCCAACTTGTAGATCTACAATTTCTTTCTGCCTACATAGAAAATATTTTATATTTTTCAGTTGCTCAGTCAGTTACAGACCTTTACATTATTATAATTTGTTACATTTGATCAAAAATTAAAACGATTGATAACTTTTCTGTCTTATAAAAGTGAATAGACGGAACTGTATTAAATAAAATAAGTGAACATCACAACAAAGCATTTTACAGTCTAATTGTAGTTGAACCGGATGAAAAAAGATGTATAGTTTTGCCAGGAAAATCCATTATCCATTCTGACTAGTTAGCGATAACTACATCAATTTCTCTCAAAATAAGAATCTGTGTAAAACAAAGCTTTAAAAAAAGACATGGTTAAAATGGGTATATATAATCTCTGAGTCACAAATGCTTTGCATAAGAACAGCGTTATGAACAAACATGAGTCAGTTCAATAGGACACAAAAATACAATACTGCACAAAACACTGTTCATGCTTAAACTGATATTAAAACTTCTCTACTTATGCTAATATTATGCTCATCTCTCAAAGGATATGTCTCAAGCCTTACAGTCTATGATCGTGACTCTGTCCCGTGTGTAAAAGTCCTTCATCGACTTTCTGATGCTAAACAGTTACTGTATGATCGAGCGTTTCCCCCTCCGTTTGTCATTGACACAAACTCTCCAGATTATCTGCTACCCTGTCGGATACCAGGTGAGTTCCGCAAGAGATGGAGGCGAGTTTCACGTTCTGGTGTCCAAGTCCAGAGAAGAAATTCTGCAGCTCTCCTGGACTTTGACGTCATTGGACATGCCTGATGTCTGCGCTAAATTCTTCCCTGTGACATGGTGACAGCTTTCTGGTTGTGTTTCAGTCTACCGTCTGCCTGGTCCTACGGCAGTGTTCTTGAAGGACTTTAGTGACTTTTTATCTTCCATTATTTAAATGGAAATCTTATTTTTGTAGACTTCAATCTTCTTTTTACTTTCAAAGCTATTCATGGCCAGGCTCCTCCTTACATCAGTGATCTGATCCAGCCTTACACCCCAGCTCGGGCTCTTAAATCTGTGGATCAGAATCTGCTGATGGTTCAGCGCACACGCTTCCGGACAAGAGGAGAAAAATCCTTCCAGGTTGTTGCTCCTAAGCTTTGGAACGATCTTCCTCTCCCTCTGCATTTGATGGAGTCTAATGACTCCTTCAAGGAACAATGGAACATTCTCTCGACCAACAAGCCCAGGCTCCATCAGGCAACCATCAGGACCAGGCTACAGCTAGAGACAAGCGGATCCAGCTTCACGGGACATTGCCCTGAATGAGACTCTGGAGCAACGCCCTGGTGAGCTAAAGCAGCTTGCTTCTTAGCTCATGTCCAGTGCAACAAAGAGGAAGCTCAGAACATTCGATTGGAAGAGGTTGTAAAAATTCCAACAAGAAGTCGGCAAAATCGCCATCCAACAAACGGAGATTCTGAAACGTACGCAACGGGTAAACACTTTGCAAACAGCTATGAGGCTTTACTGAAGAAGAAAGACGCTCAGATCAAAGAACTATAAAAAAAAGACTGGATGATTGAGCAACAATCTCGCAAAGTTGATATTGTTATCTCTGGATTGAAAACTCGCCACCGTGCTTATTTTAGTGTTACATTATCTCTTGAGACGGAGACCCTGGAATCGCAGGTTTTTCAATTTTTCAGTAGCTTGGATATTCCTATTCACAACAATCAGATCTCTGCCTGTCGTACACCTCAGATTAATAAAAACAAGCCTACTCCACCCGCAATCATAGTCCGTTTTGTCAATACAAAAGGACAAGGTTGGCTTGCTACAGCAGGGTTCAAGCTAAAGGGTACGAGTGTGTTTGTTAAAGAGAATCTAACAAAAATGAATGGAAACATTGCCTATCCAGCGCGTCAATTGAAATAGGCCAACAAAATCAAAGCTACCTGGACACGGAACTGTAACGTTCATCTGAACGAATGGATCGACACTAGAGGAAGAAAGAGCAGTGATGGTGAAAGAATTAAATGAACTGGACTTCTATAAATGATGATCAGGACAGTACCATGTTATGAGCTGTGAATATGTAGCTCCTCATCTATGGATTTCTTCTTTTGGTCCGTGTGGCGCTGGGGGCCTACTCAAACAGCGGACTGGTTTCATCAGAAATGCGAGTCCTGCATGCGATTCAAGCTTCCAAAATATTTCTATGGATTCTGTTAACGTAGGCCTACCTGACATTGACTCTAATTTAAACCTTTTAAAGCTGTCCTGCAATTATTACTCTGAAGTCCAAGTGAATACATTGCTACATAACTTGAATTGCTATAAACAAATTCACAAAAGGGAAACCATGGATTACTGAGAAATCAAAAAAGCTTTCTAGGAAAAAAAAATATATATATATATATACATACATACAAAAGATCTCTTCTCAACCCCTCCCCCATAAATATTGTGATTTATAAAAAAATAAATTCACAACTTTGGTAAGAAAAGCGAAGAAAACATATTACCATAATCCAGTGGTTCTTAACCTGGGTTCAATCGAACCCTAAGGGTTCGATGAGTCGGTCTCATGCCAGAAGGTCAAGACACACCCGACATTGTGTCAATTCGTGATGACACGCCCCGCTTGGCCATCACTGGCTACAGATGATAACGTTACATTGCTTGGCCAATCAGTGCTGCGGGGAATTTAGTGCGCTCAGTAGTCAACGTGTGACTGTCACGGTAGTACGTCGTGTGATTTCTTTCTTGATATTGTAATCCATGCTTACTATGTCGAGCAAAAAAAGAAAGCGGTCGGACGAATATTTACAACATGGATTCACATGTATCACGGAACGTGATCGGACCCAGCATCCTATCTGCATGATTTGCAATGCCAAGTTGAGCAACTCTAGTCTCGGGGAATACAAAAACAAAACGCTTGCTGAAAAGGCCACTTTGCCTGCTTTTGGATTTGTACCCATTAACAAACAGTTCCTCACAGCATCGTACGAAGTTGCTTACCTGATCGCAAAGCAGGGCAAGCCACACACCATTGGTGAAACACTCTGCGTTAAAGATGGCGAATCTGATACTCGGAACAGCGGCCGAAGGTAAATTATCCCAAATTCATCTTTCAAATGACATCATCAGCGACAGAATAGAGAATATGAGTAAAGACATCTTGGCTCAAGTAGTCGCAGATCTGATTTCAAGCCCGGCAAAATTCAGCCTTCAACTCGACGAGTCCACAGACGTTTCTAATCTAAACCAGCTTGCTGTTTTTGTGCGCTATGTGAAAGACGACATGATAAAAGAAGAATTTTTATTTTGTAAGCCCCTTACAACAACAACTAAGGCAGCCGATGTGAAGAAGCTTGTGGATGACTTCTTCAGAGACAACAATCTTTCCTGGGATATGGTTTCTGCAGTTTGCACGGACGGAGCTCCAGTCATGCCGGGAAGAAAGTCTGGTTTTGGCGCGCTAGTAAAAGCCGATGCGCCACACATTGTTACGCATTGTATTCTGCACAGGCATGCGTTGGCAACAAAAACCTTGCCTACAAAGATGGCAGGAGCATTACAAACTGTAGTGGAATGTTTGAACTATGTGTGAAATAGTGCTCTGAGGCACCACATCTTCAGTGAGCTGTGTAAAGAAATGGGCTCTGAATTCAAGGTACTAATGTACCATTCTAATGTTTGGTGGTTCTACGTCATTGGTGCTCCGCCCTCCAACGGCTTCGCTATGGGTTTACCCCGAGGCACCGCCTCGTCTCTGAGAAAGCTTAATGAACTCGCCACCCAGCAGGGGGCAGTCCCTTCCTATAAAGGCGGGAAGCACCCGCCGCACTTTCTCCTTTTTCAACTCAGCGAGAAAGCTCCTGACAGTGGAATGTAATGATGGCGAATGAATATTGAAGTGAACCATGTGTGCACGAAGACTCCCTGAAGAGGAGACACACATGTCTGCTTCGTTTTGCCTAGAGGCCCAAATCACACGTGATGATTATGTGGCCTTCCGAGCGCTTCCCACGGCTTTTGACAGTGTTGGGAAGCGTTCGAGGCTTGTCGACCCACGCCGCCTCAGATCATGATTATGATCAACACAGGACTGCCGTGTTGTTTAAGAAAACAACACGGCAGTCCTGTGCGCTGCACTCGACAAGCTCACGTTCCAACGTGTTGGGCCCTGATGAGTCGAGCTGAGTCGTCCATCGGTCATGAACAGATGTCGACGAGGAGGACGACTGGCTCGCTGCATGGAGTCGACCAGGTGAGTATCTCTTGCAGGTCTCGTGGCCCTCCTGCAGCGCACTCGACGGGTTCACTTGAGAGGTATTAGTGTGCATGTGGCTCCGCCTGTGAGTGTGACGTATTCACAGGCGTCATTAGAGACTTTCGCCGCTAATGCTAAGCTAACATGCTCCGCCGTTCATAGACGGCGAGAGTTTCCTCTCAGAACACAGTTCGAAGGAGGGTTTAAACCCCTTCGCCCGGGTTATGCCGAGACTGTAATAACGGAGTCTGTCCACACGAATGAGGGGCAGACTCCAACCACATGTGTTTTGTTTACAGACGAGCAGAGGTCCGCGAGACCGGCTGAGTCAGCTGTGTTTACTTCCGCGTCGACCAGCGCTCGTGCCCGACAGAGCTTGACAGCGGAGGTGAGTGGAACTAGTCCAGACATGTCTATGTTGACCGGAGGTTGTTCCTTCCCCCACAGCGCTGTCTACAAGCACTGGCACCGTGGAGGACGTCACGTTTGGCGGCGGAGAAACGCCATGGAACTGACGCAACCTGGTGTTTTTACGCGCGAGTTTTCTCGCCGCCCTGAGACCAGGCGAGGGCGAAGAACTTCCGCCCCGTCTGGTCGATCAACTGGAGAGGTGCGTGGCGGTCGGATCTCACGAGTGACGAGCAGGTCTGGACCGCCAGCGGAGCTTGAGAATGTACGGGACCGGGTGAGTGATGCGGTGCCGACGCGCGCGCGACCTAACTCACTTCAGCTCCGGGTTAATTCTCCAGCACATTCCTCCACATCGCGGGTTTTGTCAGCTCCGGTGACACTAAGAAGTGCTCAGGGAGTTGGGAAGACTTCCGGGGGGGGGGAAGGGAACACGCACGACGCGCATCTGAGGTGTCTCACGCGCACTTGCGCGCTTCTCCCACAGAGCCGGTTTATGTATGAGAGTGGGGGTTCTAGTGAATCCAACTCGAGTACATGCTCTGTGGATTCAAGAGATAGAGACGCGGCTTGTGTGATGCCCTTTCGTCTATGGCCCGCCCTTGGGGGGCGGGCCGGAGGACTACCCAAGGTTCGCCAGGGCTGCGGTTCTGACAGAACATTATTCGGCTTGGAGTCGCCTGGTTTTACTTCTAAGACCCACTTGGCTGGGGGGAGTAATCAGGCGGGGCTATGCGCTACTTTTGCCCGTCAACCCCCGCGTTTTCAGGGATTCTCTGGACGCGTATGGCGGAGCAGGAGAAATTATCCTGTTGAGAAACGAGGTGTCTACTCTGCTGCAGAAGGAGGTCGTAGAACTGGTCCCTGCAGCCGAGATGATGACAGGGTTTTACTCCCGGTACTTCCTCGTGGCGAAGAAGACCGGGGGTTGGAGGCCCATTCTGGACCTCAGCTATTTGAACAAGTTCATAGCTACCCGCCCGTTTCGCATGTTGACGGTCAAGAACTGCTTTCAGGTGTAAGTCCAGGAGATTGGATGACATCTATCGACCTGACCGACGCGTACTTTCACATACCGATAGTCAAGAGACATCGAAAGTACTTGCGTTTCGCCCTCTAGGGTCGGGTATTTCAATACACTCGACTCCCGTTCGGCTACTCTCTGGCACCCAGGACCTTCACCAAGAGTGTGGAAGCGGCAGTGGAGCCTTTGAGAGTGAGTGGGGTAAGGATCTTGACCTATCTGGACGACTGGTTGATCCTTGCCAGGTCAGAGGCAGAAAGTTACGCTCACACACAGAAGGTGTTGAGCCATATTGCCACCCTGGGGTTCACAGTGAACTTCAGCAAGAGCGCTCTGACTCCAGTTCAACAGTTAGTTTACCTGGGGGTACTGTTGAACTCGGAGGAAGGATACGCGTGTCTCCCGGACGTGTGTATCCAGCCCATTCTCCGACTGACAACACAGTTGCTGGAAGCTCGGTGTCACGTGACAACAGCAGGCACTGTTATGTCCCTCCTGGGGCTCATGGCGGCAGCCCACACGGTTGTTCGGCTGGGCTTGCTGCACATGAGGGAGCTTCAGAGATGGTTTGGTCGTCTCAAGCTAGACCTCAAGCGGGAAAGAGGTCGGAAAGTGCGCCTTCCCGCTCGGGTTTTGCAGGACATCCAGTTTTGGAACTCTCACGCCAACCTCAGGCGGAGAGTTCCATTGGGTTGCGTCCTTCGTTACACAAGTGTTTACAGACGCTTCCCTGACAGGTTGGGGAGGCACCTCGGGTCAGGCCTACGCCAGTGGGGTCTGGAGCAGTCCGGTGCTCAGACACATAAACTGGCTAGAGCTGAAGGCGATTCCGGTTCTCCTGCTTCACCTCTCTCCCCAACTGTCACGGTCCAACGTCCTAGTATTTTCAGACAGCTCCACCGCCGTGGCGTACGTAAATCGCCAAGGTGGAGTCAGATCCCCAGCCCTTCTGAGTGTGGCAAGGAAGATTTGGCTGTGGGCGGACTGTCACCTGCTTTCGCTCAGAGCCCAGCACATCCCGGGCGAGCTGATTGCAGTAGCGGACAGACTGTCGAGGGGGGCCGTCCAGGACGAATGGGGTCTGTCCGAGGCAGTGGCAAGCGAGATCTGGTCTCGATTCGGTCACCCGGTTGCAGACCTCTTCGCCAGCAAGGAGAACTTCAAATGCCCTCTTTGGTTCTCCCTCAGGGCTTCGGATTGCCCCCCACTAGGCGTGGACGCTTTAGCCCATTCGAGGTGGCCGGTCGGTCTGCTGTTCGCCTTCCCTCCTCCGCGGCTCCTTCTCCCCTTGATTCGGAGGATGAGGCGGGGGGGGCTGAGGTTAATTCTAGTGGCACCAGACTCCCCGGGGGCGCTCTGGTTCCCAGAGCTGGTGCGCATGGCGGTCGGGGCCCCGTGGGCCATCCCTTGGGGCCCCGCTGCCCTGTGTCAGGCGGGGGGGACTCTGACAGCGCCCCCGGTGCTGGGCCGGCCTCTCAAGGTGTGGCTCCTGCACGGGACGAGCTGATCGGGACCTTGGACCCGGACGTTCTCCACACGCTGGAGAACGCCCGGGCCCCATCAACACGTAGGCTTTATGCCTCAAAGTGGGGGATATTCTCCCGCTGGTGTTCAGACAGGTCCTTGGACCCCAGCTCTTGTTTGGTCTCCGCTATCCTGTCTTTCCTGCAACATTTGCTGGATAACGGGCGGACTGTGGCGACACTGAGAGTGTTCACATCAGCCATAGCGACGAGGCATGTCGGTTTTGAGGGTGCTTCGGTTCGCGCCCACCCCTTGGTGGCGCTTTTCCTGCGGGGTGCCTGCAGGCTTCGACCTCCTGCAAGGCCTTCCAGCCCTCAGTGGGATCTCCAGTTGGTACTGGACTCTCTCACAGGCCCGACCTTCGAGCCTCTTGACCAAGTCCCACTGGATATCTTGTCTTTCAAGGTATCGCTCCTTCTGGCACTAACAACCACGAAGAGAGCAAGTGAGCTTTGTGCCCTCTCCATTAGCCCTGAGTGTCTTTCCTTTGGCGTCGAGGAGTCTTCGGTGTCTTTGCGTCCTAACCCAGCGTTCCGCCCAAAGATTCTGAGTTCCTTGTTCCGGGCGACGACCTTCACGCTGCGGGCCTTTCACCCGCCGCCTCACTCGGACCCGGGTCAGGAACGTCTCCACCTGTTGTGTCCAGTGAGGGCGTTGGCCTGTTCCTTGCGGCGGGTGGCCGAGTTTAGGCGCTCTGATGCCCTTTTTTTCTGCCACAGTAGATGCCGGTGGGGAGAGGCGGTCTCCCCCCAGAGGTTCTCTCATTGGGTGAGATCGGCCATTATCCGGGCCTACCGAGCAGCGGGTGGATCCGCTCCTAGCGGTCTGAGGGCACATTCCACCCGTGGCGTGGCAGCCTCAGTGGCTCTTTTGCGGGGTGTGGCAGCAGAGGATATCTGCTCTGCTGCCTCTTGGGCGTCCACGTCTACCTTCGCTAAGGCCTATCTCCTCGACGTAACGGCGGGATCAGTAGCTCATACTGTTTTGAGCGCTGTTGTGCCCCCCTCAGGGCCCACGGCTCAAGTGGGTTTGGACCCTGGGCCGGCGGGGCCCTAGTGATGCTGCTCCAGGAGCGGCGTCCAGCTGGGGGTACATTTATCCCGTCAGGCTTCGCCTTTTGGGTAAACCCATAGCGAAGCCGTTGGAGGGCGGAGCACCAATGACGTAGAACCCCTGAGTTATCTATCATAACCTCAGGTTCTACGAATTGGTGCGAAGCCCTCCAACCTCGTCGCCCAGCGGCCGCCCTTCTCGCTAAGTTTTCAGTTGGAGAAAGTGCGGCGGGTGCTTCCCGCCTTTATAGGAAGGGACTGCCCCCTGCTGGGTGGCGAGTTCATTAAGCTTTCTCAGAGACGAGGCTGTGCCTCTGGGTAAACCAAAAGCGAAGCCGTTGGAGGGCTTCGCACCAACTCGTAGAACCTGAGGTTATGATAGATAACTCACGGGTTTGTCCCTTAATTAATTCTTCAGCCTATTTAACATTATTGTATAGTTTTTTTATTTGCAGTTATTAGTTATTGCAACATTGTCTGGGCTGCAACTTATCCTTCACACATTAATAAATTAAAAGTTATACAGAAATATATTTGATTTATATCCCACTCTAATAGATATGCACACTAAACACCTCTAGAATAGATTTAAAGTACTCATAATTGATAAGTTAAATGTTTACCAAACATGTTTATTTATGCATAAGTTTTTTTTTTACAATAAACAAGAACTTCCAAAAAATTTTACAGAATCTGTTCATTCCCACCATTGATGTTCACTCATATCAAACTAGAAACAGAAATAATAGTTTTCTTTAACCTTACTCACGCACTGCAAAACATCAAAGCTGTATTGCCTTTAGTGGCCCAAAGCTTTGGAATGACCTAAGCTTAACACTGCGATCAACGTCTTCTTATGCTGCATTTAAAAAGCATCTGAAGGAACTATTGTCATCTTAACGTTGTGAATCAATCTTGATTAATGTCTGTTCTATTGACCTGTAAACGATTTGATTTCTACCGAATTTTGCTTGAATACAAAGAACGTGTTGGTGTTGTATCTCTGATGCATATTTTGTTTTGCCCTTTCTTGAATGTTTTTTGATAAAAGTTCAGCCTCAATGTCATGAGTCTGATTTGAGAAGGTGAGGATCTCTGTACAAGCCCGTAAGGGCTTCGATCCCACCTTGCACAGTTTTGTATTAACTTGTGCTATACAATAAAAGAAAGAAACAGCTTAAGACATTCTTATTTGTGAAGCCTTTTCCCTGATTTTCTGGGAATCCCGTGATTTGTCTTATGTGTCTTGGCCTATTGGCCTTAGCTCATTGTTCTGATTGTTAAAGCGCTTTGTGACCCTGGTCTAGAAAGGCGCCTTACAATTACGTTTACTTACTTACTAATTTTCTACTCACCCTAATGTCGACTAAGGGTTGGGATTATTTGAGAGTAATGTTCTTTTTAGAGTTATAGACAGAAGTCCAGAAGGAGCTGAGAAGAAAGATCAGGGAGGGAAAGGAGAGGTACAGGAGGAAGATGGAAGAGAGTCTGGCCAATAATAATAACAATAACAACACCAGAGATGTCTGGAGAGGTTTGAAATCCATATCCGGACATCAGACCAGGCTCTCTGTAGCGGCGGGGGATCAGAATTGGGCTGACAACTTAAACGGTTATTTTTCAAGGTTTGAGGTGTCCGCCCTCCCCCCGTCTTCTAAACCATTCACACCTCTACATTTACCTTCTCCTCCCCCCCGAGCTTGTATTGTTCCAGCCCCCCCGCTGACTCCACAGGGGACAATGCCCCCCCACCCCAGCCTGTCCCTCACACCTCTCCAGGTGAGAAATCAGCTCAGGAGAACCAGAACAACAAAAGCCCCTGGACCAGACGGCATCGGTGGCAAAGTACTCAGGACGTGCTCTGACCAGTTAAGTGAAATTGTTGGACTTCTGTTCAACATGAGCTTGACCCTGGGAAGAGTTCCACTACTGTGGAAGACGTCCTGTGTGGTACCGGTGCCGAAGACTCAGCACCCTAAGGATCCCAGCTGCTACAGACCTGTGGCCTTGACATCCCACCTTATGAAGGCTCTGGAGCGGCTGGTCCTTAGTTACCTGAGTCCTCTGGTGCGCTCCTCCATGGATCCGTTGCAGTTTGCCTACCAACCTGACATCGGCGTGGAGGACGCCATCATCTTCCTTCTCCAACGAGCACTTTCTCACCTGGAGTCGCCTGGAAGCACTGTGAGGATCCTTTTCCTGGATCTAAGCAGTGCTTTCAATACCATCAGGTCGAACATCCTGAGGGACAAGCTGGAGCTGTCTGGAGCGGACACTCACCTCACTCAGTTCGTGAGGACCCGGGATGGTGTTTCGAAGACTGTACTGTGCAGTGTAGGGGTCCCCCAGGGAACAGTGTTGGCACCGTTCCTCTTTTCACTGTAGTCACCTGCAAAAGTTCTCGGACGACTCCGCCATCGTCGGCCTCAATAAGGACGGGGATGATGGGTCGTACCGGGGACTTGTCCAGGACTTTGCTGACTGGTGCCTGGAAAACCACCTCCAGATCAACTCCAACAAAACTAAGGAGTTGATTGTGGATTTCCGGCGGTGTCCCTCCATCTCCCCCTCACCACTGAACATCCAGGGACAGGACATTGAGATTGTCACGTCTTACAAGTTCCTGGGTGTTCACCTCAACAACCGCCTGGACTGGGTGGATAACACTGCTGCTCTTTATAAAAAAGGGCGGAGTAGACTCTACCTGTTCCGGAGGTTGAGGTCGTTTGGGCTAAACTGGACAGCCTTATTAAAAAGGCCGGTTACGTCCTAGGGCGCCCCCTGGATCCTGTGGAGGAAGTGACTGGGAGGAGGATACGGAGCAAGCTGGGCTCCATGAGGAGGAACTTGTCTCACCCTCTCCAGCACACACTGAGGGCATTGAGGAGCTCCATCAGTGATAGGATGCTCCATCCCCGGTGTGTGAGGGAGAGGTACCGCAGGTCCTTCCTCCCTGCTGCCATCAGACTCCACGATAACAACACAGCCAGATAATTATCTAACTGCACCTTTCTTGCTATTTTTGTAAATATGTGTATATAATATAGTGCAGATTTATTTTCTATTCTATTTAGATTCTTTCTTTTCTTTTTAATATTTTATTTCTGGGTGTTTTTATTTTTCTTCTGGTATATTGCTCTTGCTGTTTGTTAAAAAGAATTTCCCCTCGCAGGATAATAAAGGGATTCTGATTCTGAAATGTATGTACATTTTCATGTAGAGTATATCTTCTCGTCGCCTGCATATGTTCTCTGTGCAACCAGATCGCTTAACACAGGGGTGTCCAAACCGGTCCGCAAAGGGATTGGGTGGTGGAGATTTTTGTTCCAACCGATCAAGCATGTACAGTTTAAGCAATGAGGTTTCCGCTTAAACGAGCAACACCAGACTGACACTCAAATGATTACACTCTGAAGACTCCTGATTGGGTCAAAGGGGGTGCTCTTGATTGGTTGGAACAAAAACCTGCACAACCCCTTTGAAGATCGGTTTAGGCACCCCTGGCTTAACCGATTTTTAGTTTGTTAGCAGTTCGCTAGCTTTTTTCCCTAGCTTGTCTGGCACTTTTTGTTCCAGAGTTTTCTTAGTTTCTTAGGTTCTTTTTGATCACTTAAGACCTTTTTCTTTGCCCACATTGCCGCTGTTTGGACGCTTGCCACCGCTGTGCTCTGCCTCGTCACCAAGTGATTCGACCTTTTGAGAAATAATTCTCTTGAACTGAACTAAGACTTTTGCTTCCGCTCTTGGATCCACCTGATCAACACGTCACATATAGTTTGTTTAAAAATTGCATGAAGCAAGACAAAGTAAGTAAACCTTACATCGCATCACATTTCATTTTTAACGTCAAAAGGTTTTTCCAGCTCAGTGTTTCCTTTACTGTGCGAATCGATTTCAAATGGCTCTTTAAGTGCCAAAGGTTGCCAACCCCCTGGTGTAAACAGGAAGAATAGTGGATGAGGAGTGACTGTGTTCAAAAACTTGAATTGTGATTGATAACTACTGAAATATGAGTAAAAAATAACAAAAAATGTAATAATCAGCTGTATAAACAAAGCACCAGGCTCTAGTATAAAGAATCCAAGGACCAGATGGGGGAAATGTTTTCAAATACTAATCACAGTAGTTTTCATCCGTGGTGACTTAAATATTGATCTGTTCAAAACCAAGTAAGCACAAAATGAAAGACAACTGTATTAATACAATGCACAGCATGCGTTAACAAAAAAAATAATAATAATAACCAGACCTAGTAGAATCATCTAAATTTTGGACCAAACCTGGCAGGAAGAAATCCTGATCCATTGTTACCTGAGGATTGGAATGATAACTTTATAGTGAGAATACATTGTTTAATGTTCCTCAAAGCAGTGGAAGAAACATAATAGTTATACAATAATAAATGTAAACACAAAGCATCTACTGATTTTAATTAAATTGATATTACATTTCTAAAAAAAAAAAAAAAAAAAAAAAGGTCATTGAGGATTTCAAAACCACTAACATACATCTTTAACTTATCTAAATCTAACAAAATGAAAACGGCTAAAGTTGTGTGGCTATATAAAATTAGGGATTGACACCACTTCTCAAATTATAGGCCTGTTTTATTTATTCCAAAATACTACAAAAAAAACGTTCAATAACAGATATTAGTTTTTAAACAAACATAAATTACTTGCTGACAGCCAATACAGAGCAAACAGTTCAACATCACTAGCATTAATAGAATCAATAGAGGAAATAACAAATGCTATCGATCACAAACTGCATTCTGTTGGGGTATTCATAGACAGAGAATAAAGCTTTTGAAACAATCACGCATAACATATTGATCAATAAACTTCAACGTATGGGATCAGGGGAGTTACTTTTGCACTGGGTAAGAGGTGATTCAAGTAGCAGAAAAAAAAATTGGGGGGAATATTCATCGTCATGCTTGCGCTCCCACAGGGGTCATTATTAGGTCTAGGAAATGGTTTTTACTTTACATAAATGACATTCGCAAAGTTTCAGAAATGATTAAAATTGGTATTATTTGCAGATGACAAATATTTTTTGTTCTAGGGGGGGATGGATTTACATGAGCTGTTGGGGAGGATCACTTCTGAAATTGGCAAGCTAAAAAAGTGGTTTGATAGATACAAATGATTACGCTTAAGCGAAACCAAATTCATTCAGCAATTGCCATAAAAAATATATATATGTACATTAAAACCATATATACACTATTGTGCAGAGGTCTTGGGCAATACTTACAAATGCACAATACAATCACTATCCAAACTACAGAAAATATCCATAAGAATAATTCATAATACCGGATATAGAGGTCACATAAATTCCCTATTCTTAAAATCAAAACCTTAAAATTCACTGGACTGGTTCACTTCATAACAGCACAAATCATGTACAAAGCAATAAACAAGTTACTTCCATACATTTTCAAAACATGTTCTTTAACAGAGATTGGGGTTATAATCTGAGGGGAGAGTTTAATTTAAACAATGTGGCCACGAACATTATTAAAAAGTTTTTGTGTTTCCGTTTGTGGAATAGATTGGATGTGGAGTTCAAGAATGTGCAAGCATGACCCACTTTAAAAAGCAGTACAAACAGATTTTCACAAGATACAGGGAGGAAGAAGGGCTTTAACAATCAGGTGTTATCATTAATGATTTATAAATTATTTATTTTATATTTAGTAAATATGTATCATGTAAATGTACATTTGGTGTTGATGGTTATTAATTGAGTAGTGGGGAAGTTGGTTTAAATAGGCTTATGTTTCATCCTACTCTTTTTCAGTCATCTTGGGTTCATATTATTATTGTTTTGACTATCGTTATTATTGTTTGACTAATCTAATTGGTTTTGTTTGTTCATCATAGACACAAAAGAAAGCAGGGAAGCAAAGAAAAGAGGTGGAGAAATTGAAAGGTGTACAGTGGTATGCAAAAGTTTGGGCACCACTGCAAATTTGAATGATTTTCCTTTTATAAATCATTGGTTGTTTGGATAAGAAATGTTAGTAAAACTTAACATATACAAGACAAACACAGTGATATTTGAAAGGTGAAATAAAGTTCATCATTTTTACAGAAAGTGTTCAATTATTATTGTAACCAAATAAGGAATGTGCATAAATGTAGGCACCACAAAAGAAAAATTAACTCAATATTTTATGCATCCTCCTTTTGCAGAAATACAATTTTCAAAAGGCTTTTTATAGCTTATGAGTCTAGATTCTGGTTGAAGGTATTTTGGACAATTCTTTTTTGCACATCATCTCTAGTTCAGTCAGGTTTAATGGGTTCCAAGCATGGACAGCCCATTTTAAATCGCACCACAAAACTTCAATAATATTCAGGTCTGGGGACTGAGATGGCCATTCCAGAATGTTGTACGTTGTCCTCTGGATAAAAGCCTTAGTAGATTTTGAGCAGTGTTTAGGGTCGTTGTCTTGTTGAAAGATCCAGCCCCGGCCTGCCATGTATAACGCCCCTTGTTATGCCCAAATAACTATTTAAGTTTCTTCAGTCCACTGCATCTTATTCCAAAATGAAGCTGGCTTATCCAAATGTGCTTTAGCATACCTCAAGCAACATTGTTTGTGGCTTGGGCAGAAAAAAGCCTTTTTCCGCATTACTCTTCCATATAGCATCTCTTTGTGTAAAGTGCGCTAAATAGTTAAACGATGCACAGTGACACCTTATGCAGCAAGCTGATGTTGTAGGTCTTTGGAGCTGGACTTTGACTGTTGTCACCATCCTGCGCCTAATCTTGTCTGCCCCAGTCGACCTAAGGTTAGTGCTCGGGTGGGACACACTCGTTCGTCGCATGACCCGACTCACCGGATCACCCTACCTGGTCTTTTGACGGTTGACTTGACTTCGACGGCGGAGACTGTACTAATCGACTCTGGCGCTGACGACAATTTTATTGACCGCCCTTTCCCTCAACCTTCCCCTGGTTAAGCTAGACGTTCCCCGCCCGGTCTGTGCCATAGATGGCCGACCACTACTCGACGTTACTCACCAGACTACTCCCCTTTCCCTCACGATTTCGGGTAACCACTCTGAGTTAATTTGTCTTCTTCTGATTTCTTCTCCCTCTTCTCCTATTGTTCTCGGTCTCCCCTGGCTTCGTATCCATAACCCTCACTTTGATTGGGTGAACTCCACGGTACTTGGTTGGAGCCCGCATTGTCATTCACAGTGTCTCCGTTCTGCACCTACTTCCTCTCGTCCTCCACTTCCCATCTCTCCCCCTCCTGACCTTTCCTCCATTCCTCCGGAGTATCACAGTTTGGGTGAGGTTTTTAGCAAAGAGAGGGCGCTATCCCTACCACCGCACCGTCCCTATGACTGCGCCATCGACCTACTTCCTGGTTCTCCTCTTCCCTGTAGTCGACTGTATAAGGTTTCTCGCCCGGAGCGCCAGGCCCTCGACACTTATATCGGGGAGTCACTGACCGCCGGTTTAATTCGCCCCTCTTCTTCGCCTCTTGGTGCAGGGTTCTTTTTTGTGAGTAAGAAGGACAAGTCCCTGAGACCTTGTATAGACTACCGGGGATTAAACAGCATAACCGTTAAGAATCGGTATCCCCTCCCACTCATAGACCCGTCGTTTGATCCTCTGAACAAGGCCATGATATTCACCAAACTGGACCTTAGAAGTGCTTATCACTTGGTCCGTGTTAGAGAGGGAGATGAGTGGAAGACGGCTTTTAAGACCCCCTTAGGTCACTTCGAGTACCTGGTCATGCCGTTTGGCCTGACCAATGCGCCAGCGGTGTTCCAGAGACTTATCAATGAGGTGTTTTTTGTGTACGTTTATCTTGACGACATTCTGATCTTTTCCAGTTCTCCTGAGGAACACGTCAGCCACGTCCGCCGCGTACTCCAACGATTACTAGAGAACAGACTGTTTGTCAAGGCAGAGAAGTGCGAGTTCGGAGTCCCCACAGTGAGTTTTTTGGGTTTTAGTCTAGGGCAGGGTCAGTTGCGGCCAGATCTCATGAAGGTGGAGGCAGTTGCTCAATGGCCGGTGCCTGTTAGCCGAAAGGAATTGCAGCGATTCTTGGGTTTCGCTAATTTTTATCGCAGGTTCATCCGGGGTTATAGCCAGGTTGCCGCTCCATTAACCCAGCTTACCTCCACCAAGAGTGCTTTCACCTGGTCCTCCAAGGCGGACGACTCCTTCAACCGGCTGCGCTCGCTGTTCTCCTCCGCGCCTATCCTACGACACCCCGACCCAGCCCGTCAGTTCATTATTATGACATTGGCAACCGGGAGCTCCTGGCGGTGGTGGCGGCACTTCAGGAGTGGAGGCATTGGCTGGAAGGCTCAGAGGTACCCTTTCTGGTTTTAACGGATCATCGGAACTTACTCTACCTACAGGAGGCCAGGTGCCTGAACTCCCGCCAGGCCCGTTAGGCCCTGTTTTTGGGTCGTTTCGACTTTTCCCTGACGTACCGCCCGGGAGGTAAGAACGTTAAGCCTGATGCCTTATCCCGTCAGTTTGCTCCTTCCCAGGAGGGTCTGGCAGAGGAGACCATCCTTCCAAAGCGGTGTTTTATCAGGGCGGCCAGCTGGGATATAGAGAGGGTTGTTCAGGAGGCCCAGGAGAGTGACCCAGGACCTAGCTCTGGACCGCCTGATAGACTGTTTGTTCCGCAGCCAGCTCGTGCCCAGGTTCTTCAGTGGGGGCACACCCACAAGGTAGCGTGTCACCCGGGCGTTTCAAGGACACTCTCTTTTCTCAGGCAGAGATTCTGGTGGCCGGAGATGGAACGCGACGTCCTAGGTTCGTGGGGCCGTTCGAGATCGAAAGGATCATTAATCCCACTGCCATGCGCCTCAAGCTCCCTCCGTCGCTCAAGGTCCATCCCACCTTCCACGTCTCTCTCCTGAAGCCCGTCTCAACCAGTCCTCTCAGTGCGCCAGCCGAGCCTCCACCTCCTCCGCTCATCATTGACAATCACCCTGCGTACAAGGTCCACAAGATCCTGGAGGTTCGCCGCAGAGGTCGGGGCTTCCAGTACCTAGTGGACTGGGAGGGCTACGGTCCAGAGGAGCGCTCCTGGATCTCCCGCTCACTCATCCTGGACCTCTCCCTCCTCCGAGACTTTTACCGGGAGCACCCGGAAAGACCGGGTAGAACGCCTGGAGGCGCTACCTAGAGGGGGGGGTACTGTCATGTTTTGGTGCTTTCCTGTTTTATTTTGTAGTCGGTTTCCTGTTTTGGTTCGTGTTTTTGTTTGTGTCTTGACAGACGCTGGCAGGTGCGCGGCTGGGGGTGATTGAATGGCGGGTTCTTCCCACAGAAAAGGAGCGTCGCGGACCTGAAGAACTCGCCAGAGAATTGAGTTTCCAGACTAGGTTGGCATTCGTAGATTCTCTTTGCTCGTGTTTCCTATGAACTGTTTCCGGAAGACCCCTGACGTTGTCAGCGCCTTATGTTGCTCACGTGAGTTTTTTTTCCTCTTTTGTTTTAGTTCCGGATCTGAGATCCCGATCTCCAGCCGCGTCCTGCCTTCGTCCCGAGTTCCTGATTTGTTTTTTTGTTTCGGTCCCTTCCGACCGCTTGGAATATTAAAAGACTTTTCCTTGAACACCTTTGTTTTGAGGTTCCCATGTTGCCACTCTTCAGAGAAGATGCAAAGAGGAGAAACACTTGCAATTGGCCCACTGCCTTGTGTAAACTTCTTCTTTGTCTTTGTTACAAAGGTGACTGCTGATTGATTTTCACAAGGGTGATTGACTTATTGTCCTTATGATTAATCCAGCTGCAAACTTGCACGTAGCCATCGCCCTCTATTTTGTATTCATTGCAAGTTGACATCAAGGCCGCAAAGGGAATTAACGGAATGATATTATCGAATCTTTTGACATTTAAGTAAGTATATATATATATATATATATATATATATGTATCACTGTGTGTGAAATCTTTCGGTGTTGGTGAGTATGAAATTAAAGATAGAAATTACCTGTGTATCTTAACACAATACTTAAAAGCAAATATGTTTTATCGTTATAGGCCTTATATTTGATACTATAGAATATAAAGTACCGTAATTTTTTTCAGTCGCTTCTCTCCCCATGCATTGAACCCAGTGGCCAATCTGAACAGGGCCATCAAGGCAGCGAAACGTGCCCACAGTCAAAAGACCGCATTCCTCTTTCCAAGTGCTTATGCTTTGATCTGTGATGGAGGGATCAGGGCAAGAGTATCTTCAGGTAATTTATTCCACTATTCTGAGACAAGAACATCAGAAGCGGAGCCGATCGACTGGTATTCTACCACTGAGACTGAACAGTTCAGAGCAGAAGAGCACAGATTTCAAAGTTGCACAATCTTTTACATTCTTAACTTATCCAGGTGTCCAAGAGTCTGCGCCTCTAAGTCCATTTCCCTTTCCAGGCAGATAAGCTTGATCTTCTTAAAGTTCTAGTGTTGTCCTTGACTCTTAGCTGAATTGAGCCTGTCTCAACCCAGACTGGTAATAGTGTGTAGTGTTTGTGTAAGCTGCAGGCATCTGTCCCTCTGGGAAGAGTCTAAAACTCATCCCTTTGTCAGACGGCCTCAGGAAAACATCCATCAGGTTACATGGCCTCAAGGAAACATACTGCAGATCAAACGTTCTCAGTCTTCAAAATAAAATTCTTTAGCCAAAACAACCTATGGCAATATCAGGGCAAATATTAATTTATCGTTTTTTTTTTTTTTAATGGAACAAGAAGTACTGGTTTGTCATCAAAATCAGCTATTGTGGCGCGATTTGCTCTAGAAACTTTAAAAGAGACTCAACAGTAAGTTAAAACCTAGCATTCATTTGTTTTGCGTAGTTAAAGATATGAGCATAATGCTATATTATTAAAAGTGCAGTTTAAAAAAAGTAAATGGATATTCATGCAGAATAAAACATTTTTTTGGTAGGTCCTTTATTAGCAATAGTTTTATTAATGCTGAATTGATTTATTTTTATTCCAGAAAATGGATAGAGTGAAGGCTTATGAAGCCCTAAAGAAGGAGCTGAAGACTGTAAATGATTATTTATTTTTTTATTTATACAAGCAGTAAATATGCATTTATGATGACATGGTAGTATTGGCCTCATCAGACTTGCTCGCTAGAAAAGTTTTCAACCAAGTGTAAAGCGGCAGTGATTAGGATCAGCACCTCCAAATCCGAGTCCATGGTTCTCAGTCGGAACAAGGTGGGGAGCCTTCGCTTGGTTGGGGATGAGATCCTACCCCAAGTAGAGGACTTTAACTACCTTGTTCACGAGTGAGGGGAAAATGGACTGTGAGAGCGACAGCGGATTGAGGCGGCATCTGCAACTATGCAGACAGCCAAGCCAAAAGTCAAAGCTCTCTGTATACCAGTCCATCTAGGTCCCTACCCTCACCTATTGTCTCGAACGGTCGGATGTGACAGATAGAACAATGTCGCAGGTACAAGCATATGAGTTCTCTGCAGGTTGGCTGGGCTCTCTTAGAAATGGGGTGAGAAGCAAGGTCATCCGGGAGAGGCTCGGAGTAGAACTGCTGCACCTCTGCGTTAAGAGCGTACTGAATCCGGATAAACGGTAGAAAACGAGATGAGACCAGTGAAAGCGTTCATACAAACTGTTAGCCTGAGAATGGTATGCCATAGTACGGTGAACCTATGTGCTTAGAGACCTTGCGAGCACCAACCATAGCTCCGAGATAAACTGTGAACCTCTGTCAGAAGTAATAGAGATCAGCGAACCGAAATGAGCGATCCAAGTCCCCAAAAATGGCCACTAAGGCCCGATTCCAATTCTCAGTTTGACCACTACCACTACGTTTGTGCGTGCTCGCGAAGTGTAGTGGATTCCCAATTCTACTTTCGGCGTAGGGATAGTGTTCAAGGTAGTGCCAGGTCTCCCTACAAGAGGTAGTGATGTCGGGGGCACACTTCGCAACCGAGTGTTGAAGGAGAAGGAACAATGGCGAGCAACATTGTGCATAAATGTGAGTATTCTTGCTTTAAAACTAGTGTTTCTTCATAAAATTCATGTGAAAGCATTGTTTTTGCTGATATTCCATGTTGCTAAAATATAAACACACGGTGAAGATGCTAACGTTAGCAATTGTTTGTTCGTAAACTTGAGTATGCATTCTTTCGACGATATTCCATGCTTATAAACGTTTAAAAGTTGTTAACTTTTAACAGTGAAGACGTTAGTTGTTTGTGTATTTCATGTGAAAAGTGTTGTTGTTTTTTACACGTAAAAACGATGTTTAATTCGACGCTACTTTAAGCATTCTTTCGACGATATTCCATGCTAATAAACTTTTAAGAGATCACAGTGAATATGCCATTTGTTTTTGTATTTAATTAAAGCAAAGTATTTGTGTATGTATTATGTGTATTTTTGTATGTATTGTGTATTTTTTGTACACTCTATACTATACACTCTATACTTGCCCATTAAAAATATTTTTAAAAAACAACATATCCGATATTACACAGGGACGCCAGAGGAAACAAGGAGGCTAATCATTTTCCGCATGGAAAATGAGGACCGGTTCAAGAAGTCCAAGTACACGTCGAAAGCACTTTGGATGCGAGTTATGAGTTTAATAATTCATTAGCATGTTCTTTTATTCTGTTGAATCTGTAAGTTTACATTGCTGGTTGTGTCTATTTCAGGGAACTGTTGCGTGAGTTGGGCCTGGAGGAGAAGGTCACGGCCCAACAGGTTTCCAAAAAATGGGAAAACCTGAAAAGAAAATACAAGGTAGTAGTTTCATTCTAGACTACTTATAAATACAATAAAAACAAAACTCATGATCGTTATTAGTTCTATATTAATAAAAATGTGTTTGTCCTTTCTCCCCGTGTCTCCATTTCTTTGCATGTGCGGCAGGAACTACGGATACCGAAGACGGGGAGTGGCACGGACAGGGGCGAGACGACTGCTGCCAACTGGCAGTATTTCGACCTAATGCACGAAGTGCTAGGTGGCAGGCCGTCGGTCGACCCCCCCCCTGCCTGATAGCCTCGGTCGTTTGTCCCACGGTAATGCTGGTCACTCATAAAAGCAACACTATTGATAATTTTCATTATTTGAATGTCTGGATTATAATTTGTGTTGCCATGTTCTACAGGATGCTGCTGAATCCTCCGAAGCGGGTCCGAGCACCTCCGAAGCTCGGACAATTCAACAACGCTCCCCAAGTCCCAGCACATCGGGAGTTCGGACACCTCGCCCACACTCCCCAGGTCCCAGCACATCTGGCAGCGCCGGTCCAGCAAGGAGCCCAGGAACACCCACGAGGAAAATAAAAATAAATCCTGTTCTCGAATTCCTAAAAGAAGCGAACCTGCGCGAAGAACAGCGGTTCCATGAGCAGTCCGCAAAGGAGGATAGACTCAATGAAAGACAAGAGGCCCACAATGTCCGATTTGGGGACCTTCTAGAAATGATAGTGGACAAGATATAGTCCTGAGTGTTGTGTGCTGGTGTTGTTTTGATTTGAGCAGTCTTTGCACTTTTTGATGTTGCTTGTTTGCCTTGTTTGCTGTGATTTAATGAAGATTTTGTTTTACAATTTCTAGTTGTGTCATTCTTAAATACATATTTACATTCTATTAAATGTTAATATTTATATATTAGTACAATTAATGCAAATGTTAATAAACATTTGAATGAGAAACACTTGAAAACTCTTCAAACATTTGGGCAGCCAGTCTGTCTCTGGCAGCCGACCCAGATGTTTCTTGGCGTGCTATGTCTTCAGGTTGAGGTGGTTCGGGGAGGTTGTGCAAAAAGGCACATGATGCAATTACATCGCAAGCAAATGTAGATTTTACCTCCAGTGCCCTAAACAGAGTTGATCGCCACCTTGTCTTCATCATACCAAAGGCCCTCTCTATAATGCTTCGGCCCCTGACATGATGAAAGTTGAACCGCCACTGGACTGGCCCATTCACCGGGTCCTTGTAGGGTGGAAGCACACAGAAGGGGCTCTCCAAACAAGGATACCCACCATAACCCAAAATGATGTAGCCAGGTGGGGGATAACTTGGCATTCATTTTCTAGTAGCTACTCTGAGGCGAGAAAACTACTTCCAGATGTTATTTTTATCGGGATATCACACAAAGCATTATGGGACATGCTTTTCTTATCAATTTCAATTGACTATTGTCAATGTCATTCCGTTAACTCAGTTTCTGACTTAAATGTCATGATTTAATTAGCAGCCTTTAATCAATACTATAAAAAACACAAATCAATTACCACAGGGCACACCAATGCATGCAACAGGCGTCTTCAACCGGGTTTGCATTTCCTACAACGTCAGTCCTGTCAGTAGTGAATTCTAAAACTCCAGCTACGTGGCGCTTCTGGCGAGCAGACCATGGCTCCAACAACTGCGCCATTACAAACATCAAAGGCTTGTGATCGACATAGCCGATGAAAGGGCAACCCTCTAGCAGAAAACGGAAATGACGTTTAGCCAAGTACAAACATTTCCTAAAGCCCCGAAGCTAGCATGAGTTAATGATGCAGGTCCCCCAGCCTGACAAGGAAAAGTAGCGAACGACACAGCGTCGATCTGTCTACGATTGGAAAAATCTACTGCAAACCTATTAGAACACAGACACTTAAAATAAAAGAGCTTTGAACTTTTAAAAGCAGGACGCCTAATTAGGAATAAATTCTCTACATTGGGTTACTTTCACTCAATAACCTTTCATTGCTTGATTGTAAATTCATATTATTGAGTCTACCTAACTGTATCACATTCATTAAAATGATGTATAAATGCAAGGTTTATTCGTAAAAAAAGAACCCAGTTAAGTTTCAGTTTGCTGTGTTTGTCACTATGTTGTCTTGGCCTTTAAAGCATATATTTTAGCTATGTATTGTTTAAGTGCTCGGTTGAGTGAGCCTGGTTTGAGAAAGGCGCTTTATAAATAATAATATTTACTTGAATAATTTGTAAATATTTACTTAATTGTAATTTTTTTTTTCTACTGAACAAAGTTATGTCGAACCACATGACATAACCATTTTAAGTTAATGCAAAATATATATTTTTTTTTTTTTCAGTGATGCATATAATTTAGGAAATTGTGTGTGAATGGCTATACGACTTTCTGTGTCCTGCGACAGACTGGCGTCCTACTCAGAGTGTCCCCCACCTCTCGCCAAAAGAAAATGCTCCCCCACAAGGGAATATGCGGCAGGAAATGGAAGGAGAAGAAACATCACCAAAAAATAAATAAATACTGCTGCTGCAGTAACAAACCTCAGTACAACAGTCACAGTACAGTTACATCAGCCTTATGTGTTGGTAATCACAGATAGCTTAGGATATATAATTGATGCTATAGTGTCATCTCTCGTTACTGTACATCCTACAGAAGCAGATAGTGACAGATTTGTTTAAGCTGACTAATATTTATGCCTCAAATGAATATACTGTATATGGATGTTTCAAATGGCATCATTACTATACGAAAACAATACGTATATATAAACCTGTATGCATGTGTAATTCCCTCCCAACCTTCAACTCCTGGTTATCAATGTTTTATGCCTACACTCTACCTTAACTTGTGTGTAAAGTGTTGGTAATGATCAGCAGAATCCTGGCACCGTGATGTAGTGTCTCCAGTGAGCTGAACTGATAAAATTGACAAAGTAAGCCATAATGGATGAAAAAGTTATATTACATGGTAATTAGCTTAATGCATTTTTAATTATCTCCTTTAGTAAAGGTAAGCAGAAATATTGCACAAGGTGTTGAGTGCCATGTGTTTTTCAACTACACTTATCATGATAATGATTATGTAAAAAGCTCCACAAACACCACCAAAATCATTACAGAGCCATCTCAGTGAGAGGATAATATGGGGCTTTCATTTTGTTATGGGTATATTTTGGTCGCAATAAGATTTTTAAATGCATAGAGAACAAATCAACAAATGGAACAATCAATGGTTTGCACATGTGTTTTGATATACACAAGTGGTTTTATAGAGATGTTTGCTCTTGCAGTCCCTGGGCTTTATTCTTTATTTAGTAATGTATTTACACTGGTTACACAATGTAATTTCTTGGACTTTATTTTATTGTATTATATAAATCTCATTCCAACTCTAACACAGTTATACAAATCATTTAACTTCTAATTTCCACTGATCTGGATGTAGAAGTCGAAGTGCTGCAGAGTTTAATACAGCAGATATAGTGTTAAATATAAAATTCCGTATTCCAATTCCATATATCTGTCACAGAGATGCACATTAAAATATTAGTATAAGTGTGTATTGGTTTCACTGAGAGTAAAATTTTGTTTTAAAAATCATACTGTGCAGGCTTGAAACTCAAGGGTGGAACAGCATTCTGTTCAGAATTTATTGAAAACCTGACTCTTGACTGTCAAAATGTCAGCTGATTTAACATCTGTTGGTCTGGGAAGAAGCAGATCTCAAAAGAGCAAAATTCTCAGATACTTATCACATCCTTGTCAAGTTCTCAGATGACCCTGGGAAGTTTGAAGACGCTAGATAACAGTGACAAAAAGGGAACTTCTCTTCCTTCTCATGAGAGTGCTAAACAAAAGACCAAGATATTTGCTTCCTAGTTTATAATTCAACTCAAGTTTTGCTGTGTGTTCAAAAATATAACCAACAAAATGGTCATAAAATACAAAAAGTAATTTAACACTTAATTTTGCGTTTCCACTCACAGCAGTGAGAGAAGACAAATACTATTTGGCAGGCAAGATGACCGCAATATCCCTAGTAAATAGTGTTCCTCATCCAAATTTCCTCTCAAAGGATCTGGTTTAACTACATCTCAGGGCAATCAACACTCAAGTTGACTGTGGGAGACATTATGGATTAGGAACTAGGTTTTTAGGTTTGTACTATGTACAGCCCTTGCTGGAATGGATCCAAAGCCATGTCTTGGTTCAAGTTCTCTGGGGTTTGTGACGACCTCTCTAACCAAGGCACTTCTCCCCATATTGCTTAGTTTGGAAGGGCAGCCAGCTCTAGCAAGAGTCATTGTGATTTTGAACTTTTTCCATTTCCCAGCTCTACAGACAAGGATTTGTTGTTTTCTCTGCCATGCACTGTGAGCCTATGGCCTTATATAAACAGGTGTGTGCTTCTCCTAATCATAATGAATTAATTTGCCACAGGTGCACTCTAGTCATGTTGTAGAAACATAACCAGGCAACACATCTGTGGACACACCATGCTCATGGATATAAATTTACCAAAAACTTTCAGTGGATTCAGAAAGTTTATTGCAAGTCTTTCTCAGTATAGAAATATAAGTTTTATGTCACATAAGAGACAGATGTAGCCAAGTTTAGGACATGTTCCTACAGAGAAGTTCCTAAAAGAACTTACATGCCTCAAAGCCACCACCATCATCCCGGTCCCGAAGAAGTCATCCCCCTCCAGCTACAACGACTATCGCCCGATCGCACTCACTCCCACCCTTATGAAGTTCTTCGAGTGGCTAGTCCTGCAGCACATAAATTCTGAGCTCCTCCCTCCCTGGACCCCTTCAAGTTTGCATATCGGTATAACCGTTCGACTGATGATGCCAGCTCCGCTGCCCTCCACTAAGCCCACACCCACCTGGAGGCTACTAAAGACTCATACGTCAGATGCTGTTCATCGACTTCAGCTCAGCATTCAACAGTGAGGGTCGGCAGTAACACCTCCAGCACCATCACACTGAACACAGGGGCCCCCCAAGGATGTGTGCTGAGCCCCCTCCTCTTCACTCTGCTGACCCATGACTGCACTCCATCATCCAGCTCCAACCTCTTCATTAAGTTTGCGTACGACACAACTGTGTTGGGTCTCATCAACAACAGTTGTTGTACGGCGCCTGCACCGTTTCCGTTTGTTGATTATTTTTATTTATTGTCTACCTAATGTTTTGCATCGTGGATCTGATGGGACTACAATTCTATCTGAGCCGTATGTCTTGCATTAATGTATATTTGACAAATAAAAGAACTGGAACTTGAACACTATCGCCGACACCTGCTGGATGCATGTTTTGCAAGTTTGGATCAAGAAATATTCGCGAGATATTTACACCGTTATCAGCACCGAAGACATGGGTAGGAATTGTCCATTGATCCATATTCAGTTTTGTGTTTTAGTACGCCAATTTAGTGTGCATTGCGCACTACATTTTGTATACCAAGAATTGAGACGCACTTATGCACTAATAATACTAAGTTTAAGCGATTTGAGACACAGCTCTGCAGTTATGTCAGCAGGCTGATGTCAAGGCCCCTTGCTAGAGTTCGAGGGAGAAGGCCACATACCAGGAGGTAAAGGCGTTTAAAGGACCACTGAGCTTGTAAGATGCTATTGGCAGATGCTGGACCAGGACATTAAGGAATGGTGTCAACAGTGTGAAAGCAAAGGTACTGGTCAATGAACGGTTCTACAGTTACATGTCGGCCCGTGTCCACTTTGCAGTGCAGTTTTGTAACCGAACTCGTCAACAAGCTGTGTGTGTTGTACAGCATCCAGCTGTTGTTTAACTACGACACAACAGTACATCAGTCTACTGGAGCGTCTCCTTATTTCCTCAAGGAAACCACACTTGCCTGTTGACTTCCGGCTTGGTCATCTTCCCGAACCCACTGAGGGAAGAGTGTGTGACTGGATGGCCGAACAGAGTTGGCATCTGCAGGTGGTGTTCAACTTTGTCAAGGGCCAAATGGAAGGGCCAGCTAAGTGATTAAAGGAAAGGCATGATCAAGGGGCACCGGAGGACAGGGCAAAGGGTGTCCCTGTAAGATTATGCTGTTCGTGGTCGGAACAAAATACTAGATGTCTGGGCATCCAGTGTTTTTTGAGGTGGTAAGACCACCAAGAATTGGTGGGGTGGTGTTGCCTCAGTGGATAATCAGATTTAAGTGAGGCTAGTCCACCGTAACATGGTAAGCCTGCAATGTCACTGTGGTTTGAGCCATGTCAGGACAGGTTACAGAGTTCACTGGAGGCCAGAGCCAGACATAGAAGGTGTGAGGAAATGAAGGCCAGGTACTGGTAGTAGTGGAGACACCTGTAGGTCAACGGAAAGCACCTATTTTTACTCCAACTACACAGGCTTCAGTGCCAGTGCCACAAAGGCCAGCCCCTAACACCTTGCCAGTTAAAAGACACAGCCTGAGTGGTCCACGAGAAAGACTGTATTCTATTCTATGTGCATCATCTCCCACCGTCGGTACAGCAGGAACATATGGGGCTGCATCCTCTCAGGTATTGGGTCCTAGCAATATAGCCTTTGTAGATAGATCTTTTGGCCATGGTCCACAATTGATGAATACCTTTATTTCTAATTTATTGACATGATTGTGGTTTATCAGCATGCCACAGAATAAAAAAATGTAGTGGTACCAATAACCGTCTGGGTACCTGGTTCCGATAGGAAATTGACCCTGTTTGCGACTCCCTCTCCTTCAGCAGCAATTATGTGTCTGGGGCAGAAGTGCAGAGAAGTCAGTGTTTCTGGAGCATATCTCTGATCTGGTTTATTAAATGCTGATTACTGGATTGAGACAGCTGAATTCAGGATTAGGGTCAAAACACCGGTAGGATCAACATTTTTGTCTGCCTGCAATCATACCTGAATTTGTATACGAAAGATGAAGCCAGCAAGACCCCAGGCGGGGAGCGGAAAACAAGGCCGGCTACACCCCAGAGGGAAAAGCAGAGAACAGGAAACTTTAAAAGGACAATTTGGCCGGAAGACCAAACCTCCTGGGCGGGGAATTTGACTTAGCTAGAGCGAGCTACAGCTAGGGGCCATTGTGTCCTGGACTGTAGATTTGTTAAATCGCAGGAAGAAGGGAGCCCGGTCAATCATGAAGGAAGCTTGTATTCTTTTGCTTGGAAGTGGTAAAAAAAAAAAAAAAAAGCGACCCTAACATACCCTGGATTGTTCATCTTTCGCGAAAAATCAAAGGACCAGACCCGGGCGGAAGTGACCAGTGTCTGTGCGCAGATGTCGTTTTCTGATTATGCCAGCCTCTAGGGATTCCTATTTGTAGTTCTCCATAGCTTCACGTTCCAGGCGAGAGGGATTGTACTTTGATTGTGACTTGGGCATCGCCGCACCTGGCAACAGATCAATAAATAGCACAGTTATAAGGGCGGTGAGGAGGTAGAGAGAGAGAATGCTCCTTGTTAAATACCATCTTCAGGTCGTGATACTCAGGGAATTTAGGAGAGGTCAGCAGAGAAGGGGGTTGTCGGAGGACGACTGGTGGGAGCTACAGCAGATTGATGACAATCCTTATGACAGTCCTGACTCCAACTAATAATCTTAGATGCTCTCCATTCAATCTGGGGGCTATGATTCAGTAACCAAGGGAATCCCAGAATTTTGGGAACAAAGGGAGAATGAATGACAAATCGAGTAATAGTTTCTTGAAGGTTACCAGAAAGGAGGAGGTTTAGAGGAGCAGTCTTGTGGGTAATAGAGGTCAGCAGACGACCATCACTCCACGGAGACAGACTTACTGAAAGTGTCCACTGACATCATCATGTGGGCTGATTCTGGTAAATACACTGTTCTGGTTCTCTCGGATCTGTCCTCAGCCTTTTACACAGTTGATCACCAGATCCTGCTGAAAAGACTGAGGGATGAAGTGGGACTGTCAGGGTCTTTGCTACAGTGGTTCTCGTTATACCTTTCTAGGCGCAGTTTCAATGTATCTGCCAATCAAATATTGTCTGAATCAGTGGATCTGTTGTGAGGAGTCCCTCAAGGTTCTGTTTTGGGTCCTTTATTATTTGTGCTGTACTTCATTCCCCCAGCTCTACTGCTCATCCAACTGAGCCCCAGAGACTGGACAGCTTAATCAACTTCTGTTTTCTGGAAATCAAACAATGGCTGGGTGAAAACACCTTGCAGCTAAATGTGGACAAAACTGAAACTCTGGTTATTGTGCCCAATGATAAGGTTCCAGGGTTGAGTCAGTACTTGGGTGAATTAGGCCAGTCTGCCAAGGTGAGCCTGAGAAACCTGGGTGTTGTATTTGACAGACATGTCTCTTATACAACACTGAAGAAAACTGACAAGAAACTGTTTCCTTCAACTGAGAAAAATCTCTAAACTAAAAACTATGTCACAACACGATCTGGAGCTTGTAATGCATGCCCTTGTGTCTTCTCCTCTGGACTATTGTAACAGTTTATTTTGGTGTCTAAAAAAGAAGGAGCTGTCCCGCCTGCAATTAATACAAAACTCTGCAGTGAGAATTCTGACCTGCTCTAGTAGAAGGACTCACATTTCCCGATCCTTAAAACACTTCACTGGCTGCCAGTTTCTTTCAGTATAAATTTCAAAAACCTGGTTCTTACTTTCAGAGCTAATCATGGTCAGGCTTTACCTTACATCAGTGATCTGATCCGAAGGCAGGAGAGAAATCCTTTCAGGCTGTTGCTCCTAAGTGTTGGAACGATCTTGCGCTCCCTCTGCGTTTGAGCCCCAGGGCTCCACCTCCAGAGCTGCTGCTGGTCCAGGACCTCCACCACGTCATCAGATCCAGAGTTCTCTCCAGCAACTCCATGGACTCTTCTATACTCTCCTCTTTTCTATCACTGTATCCTCCCTCACTCTTCTCTCCGTCCATCTGTCAACCCCCCATCCTTCCTCCCAGCCGGTCACAGCAGTCAACAATGACTTTGGTTCTGTTTGAGGTTTCTGCCTTTTAAAAGGAAGTTTTTCCTCGGCATGATGGGATTCACTCATTGTTGAATTGCTGGGATCTGTTTTTCTTTCTCCACTATAGTCTTATTTCAACTGTGAAGTGTCTTCAGATAACTCTGTTATGATAAGACACTTTAAATAAAATTGAATTGAATTGATGGAGTCTACTGACTCCTTCAAGAAACTTCTTAAGACATTCTTATTTGTGCAGGCTTTTCCCTGATATTCTGGGACTCTTGTGTTTGTCTTATGTGTTTCAGCCTTTTAAAGTATATATTTTAACGGTTTATTGTTTTTGATTGTTATAGCGCTTTGTGGCCTTTTTCTATAAAGGCACTTTACAAATGACTTTTACTTTCTTACTTACTTAAAGCGTTAGCTTCGAGCGGTTCAGAAGGCGGAATTATCTCAATATTCAATTGCTTGATAATATAGAAAGTGATAAAACTTTCATCAGCACCAGAATCAATTTGCGAAAAAAAAGGTGTAAGGACTGACCCTGATACTGTAACACTGCTTCGAACTTCATGCGTGGTCGGGGAGTAAGTGGAATGGAAGTCTGACTCATCAGGATTCCGTTTTTTACTGGTTCTAGTGGTTCAGCCCTAGTCTGAGTATCTCCTCTAATGGGTGGTTGGAAGTCTTGGGGGTTTACTTCTGCCCCAATTCATTGAGTCTTGGGGACCCATCCATGGCTTCTTTTCTCAGTTTCTGTTGTCTTTCTTACTTTGCAGTTTCACTCACCAACTCAATTAACATCTTATCTTTTACAGAAACTTCAGTTTGGAACGTATCACTTCAAAAAGGATGACTCTAGCTAGCAAAGGCATTTTCTCTGAATTAGCCTCGGAATAAACTGCTCACATTCACTGGATCACTTGATTTCCACAATATTTTCTCGTTCAGTTCCATGGCCCTGAATAGGAAATTCTGGGAAGACAGTTTTAGGTCCTGAGATTTTCATTTTTTGGTGCAGCAGATCTGAGGAGGAGTCCGCAGCAGCAGCAACAGTTGCAGTAGACACACTGTACATTGATGAGCCCCTTTGCCAGAGAAGTAAAGAACCACTAAGCTGGTGGGAGACCAAGGCTTCAATTTATCCACGTCTTAACCAGGTGATGACACGGAGACTGTGCATTGTGGAAACATCAGTCCCTTCTGAGAGAATCATCTCAAAAACAAGGCACATAATTGCTGACAAAAGAAACCGGATCAGCTACTCAAAGCTGTGGCACTTGCTATTTCTAAATGCCAACCTTTACCTTAATTAAAGATCTTGGTGTTCATTTTTTCTGAACAAAATGGAGGTATTTGAATGTTTTTAAGTAAGTATAAGTATTTCAGATTAATCTGTTCTTTTTAGAGTTATGGACAACAATGTATGTTCATTTTAATGTAGCAACTGTAGCTCTGTTGTCTCTGTCTCCATATTCATCCAACAAGACACGTTTACTATTGTCTTTATTACACAGATCCTTGCCGTATGAATTGCTCACTGCATTTCTCTGTGTATTCTAAAGTCGTGCAGCGCCACTGACACCTGCTGGCCATTTATTGCTACTACCTTGAAACACACCAGCCAAAATGACAACAAAACAAGAACTTTCTCCCCATCAACCTCTACAAACTTTCTTTTTAATTAAATTGAACTTTAAGATCTTGGGCTTTAATTAATTTAATTAAAATAATAACTACAGAATATGTTTAGTATTGCCTTTATCATGTGCTGACTTTTATCTTCACTTAATTCTCTCACAAACACATTCTTTTTAGGTCATGGAATTCTGAATTGGGTGGAAACGAGTCTGAGTAGGAATGGGCAGAGGCCTGCTATTTGTTAATTGCTTACCTCTCTCGGTTAATACACATTCAAAATGACTACAGTAAAATTAGGAAGCAGACAGAGCCATACCCCTGCTAAACGATCAGTTCAACCCAAAAATATTCTATATACATGCGTCAAGTGTAACCACCAAAAGTGGTCATTATTTAATTTCGTACAAATTATAGAAGAAACAATACCTGTGGATCTCGGTTTATAACCTAGTGATTTTTATTAAACCGTTAATTAATTTCTTCCTATTGGAGGTAAGTAGATGCATTGTCAGGGTTTGAGTGGTTTAGTGGAATGGAATCTTCATGAAAAATAAATTAAATAAATGGTGCATTTTTATTTATGTGAGTTTATATATTGCTGTATGTAATTTGCTGTTTTGTTCATGCATAACTTCATTATACAGCAGTTCTTCAATTTCACAGCGATATTTAGTTAGCACCTCGTTTGTCCTTTTGTTATTTTATTTGTTTTATATGACAATGGTTTTTATCCAGTTTGTGCATTCAAGCCTATTTTTAAAACCAATCAATAATTAAAATATATACTGTATCTTTTATAAAAATCAGAGAAAATGCACCTGTTAACCTTTGTTATCATGATGTACGGTCTCACCTGCCTTCCCTGACCTCACGCTGCTGCCTTATTGTTCTTTTGCATCATTTTATATTCTTGATAATATTTATATAGCTGAAAGTAAAATCAAAAAGTTGCCAGAACAAACAGCTTCTTAGCAATCGAGAACTACCAACAGAAAACCCTACCAACTGTAAATCTAATGTTAAAAGGATGGAAGACTGCCCTGGATGTCATCGGTCCAAAAAAGGGATAAGTAATTGTTACTTCTACCAATTAAACACTACTTTTTAGTCATTTGCATCTACGGTTTGTTTTGGAGCATTTCTTTGGTCTCAGAGTTTGCATGTTTATGCTTAGCATGTTTACACCATGACCTAATAAACACCGCCCTAATACTTGTGATGGTCTGATGAAGCTTCATGGAGAAGTGTTGAAATTTTCAGAGCCCACTAGATTGCAGTGTCTGGACTATTTTCCTTTGCTTTGAACAACTGTTCTAATGAAACATCACATTATTGTTTAACTGATGGCACCCCCTACTGTCCTCTTCATGACACTGCTTCTTGACGCTTCATCAGCTCATCACTACTTAATACCTCACACTTGCCAATTACCTACCTTCCGTCACTTTGTTTGCTCTCTGACTCTCAAGCGTTTTTTTGTTGTTGTTGTTTTTTAATCCCATAAGTTGTTGAAAGGCATTTAACGTTAAGATATTTAGTTTTGAAATGGAATAAAACAGTAACTATTATTTATTTAGGTTTTAAACTTGAACAACCTCCACCACTGTGAATGTATAATTGGAAGCAAGATTTTCTTTTGTGTGGCGTAAGCGTTCTTGTGTCTTTTCTGTGCCAGTTCAATGTTATGAAGGACATATCATGAGATAATTGTTAGTTTATTATAAGTTAAACCCTTTGTATCATGAAATGTAATGAAATGAAGTGGAGTGAAAGTATCATGACATTCTATTCCATGTTTATCTTTGTATCCTTTGACTTTGAGCTATGTTCTTTATCTTTAGACTTGGATTTTGTCATCTTGTACTTTCTTTTTATAGAGACTTTGTTTTCTTGTTCTTATTTTTTTTATTTTTATGAATTATCGTCTGTGTTGCTGTGTTCTAATTGGAAAAAACAATAATAGTTCTATCTATCTATTTATCTATGGACACCTTCTCATTCAGGAGCCTTCATCAGCCAATCTGGTGTCCGTGAAAGATGAGGAAAAAACATGTTACGTGACGTACAATCCTGCTGAAAGGTTGAGGTACAGATTTCTTGTGACTTTTTCACATATCAACTAAGTGCCCCCTGGATTTTGGTTAGTCCTCTCTTTCAGAACAGTAAAAGCAAAGAAAAAATATGAAATAAATACACATAATTACATGCAATTAAATTGTAATTATTTAAACAAATAAAACAATGTCTGTATCAGCTAATACATTCTTGTCTGCCTGTCGTCTGGGGGTGATAGGCACTGGAAATGGCATGTTTTATATTAAAAATGATGGAGACTTGGTGTTTAACTGTGGATTACAACTAAAATAATGAATAAAAATAGGAAATAGGTATAAGCCATCATGCACAGAATTTTAAATCAACTAATTCACTTCATCATTGTAATGATGTGTTTGTGCCCTCTAGCAGTTTCAGAGAGAAGGTAAGTAAGTCAGTAATAGTTATTTATAAAGCGCCTTTCTAGACCAGGGTCACAAAGCACTTTAACAATCAACAGCAATACACAATACATATTTAAAAACTCTAAAAGGCCAAGAAGGCTGATGTGTTACAAGCTAACCACACCCCAAGCTTCCTGAAGCTAGTTGAATAATAGTACTTGTTATTATACATAATATATCTAAACAGATTTTTTGCATGTTTTTTCAGGGAAATAAATGTGTAGACTACTTTGATTGGTGTCTGGATATTAATATGATCCATGAGCTTGCATCGATGGCAACTCCTCCCTGGTGCAAAAACAAGAAATTTTAAATTTTAAACCATTCAATTATACCGTAACTATGTTTAAGTACCTACTTAGTCATCCACATCCTACTGGCCAAGTAGTAGTAGCAAAGACGCTGTCTCTGGTGGCTAGCATACTCCGATGTACAGTTCCTGGGGCACACATACTTACAAAATTGCCCATTTAATATATACCAGTAGTTACTATTTAATAAAATTATTTCCATGTTAAGATAAAAATTCATTGTGCCTCATCCACGCCTTTACATCGTCCAGACGGATGGTCATGGTAGATGCTGGCGGAAGAAGTTTAGGTGGAATTTCTGTGAAGGTTCAGTTCACAAGTCTATCCCACTGTCTACTGTCTGTCTCCACCCTCTGAACAAAGAAAACTGAGTGTAGCTCGCAAATGGACTAGATTTCTGCCTATAACTTCAAAAAGGAGACACGATTCTTTGAAAAGAATCCTGACCCTTAGTCAACTTTAGAGTGAGTATAAAATTAAATTTTAATTATGGAGACTATTCTAGACTTCTATTCCAACTTACTTGCTGTTTTAAGATACTATTTTGATGTGTCTATGGCATCAATAATGTAACAGGCAAAGTGGACTTATATGTTTAAAATCATATGTGGTGTTGACTGAAATGTTATTTTGAATTCAACTGAGTCCTTTAAGAAGTTCACTCTAATCTTGACACTTATGTCTCTAAGTTTACGGTCACATTCATAAATCTGATTCACAATGCAGTAGTAAGCAGACCTGCAAATTATGGGCAAAAAGGCTTTATTTAGCAATATGACAATGTATAGCAATGAATAATTATTTATTTCAGAAGGTTGACCTCTTCTCTGCAAAAGGACTCCCATCTCAAGACACTATATTGTACAGTAGATTACCTGAATGTTGCTTGAATTCTGATGAGTGAAGCTTCACGAGCTAAAGATTATGTAGTAGAGAGCAGATAATCTGATGGGCTCTGAAAATGAGAACACTGATTAATTAAACCTCCATTTGAATGTGTATTTTAGGGATGAGGCAACAAAGGAAAACATGCCATTTTCGACTACTTTGATTGTCATTTTGAAAGCACTAACAACAAAAGAAAAAAGTCAGCTGTATTGGATACTGCTGATATAAATTAATCTCCCTTGTCCTCAGAGAGACCTGTAGTAGTCTCCTCTTTCTCTACCGCAGAGTCCCAGCTAGCCTGGGCTGCGGGTTAGCCTACACATAAAGCCACTTTCCATAAAACACCTCTGTTTTATGGAAATACTGATGGTTCCACAATTGTCAGGTTTGGCTCCAGTGGGGCAAGAAATTGACAAAAAAAGTATTGTCAAGGTACATCAATTCAGGACACAAGCAGATTGGTTCTTTCTTAGAAATCATTTTGCTAAGGCGCTTGGATTTTACACAAAAGGGCTATGCCTGAAACCTGATGATAAAGATTGCCTACTGGGTCAATACAGAAGCAAACTGAGGCTGGGAATGCTGCAAAGTGTGTTAGGCGATGTGGACGCTTTCCTAAAAGATAAGAAGTTATACTGGATCGGTGCACTGCTTGAAGCCGAACTCTTGTTCTTTGTAAATGATGCCGATGATGCTATGTTGTTGCATCAGAGGGAACATAGAGTCTTTCCAGCAGAAGAACATAAGTTCAGTACACTAAGAACACAGAAACAATTAAAAGATGTGAGGAAGGATATCAAACGTCCATCACGCCTTGTTGCATTTCCAATACACCCTCGTCCATCCCTTTTTATACAGCGCTGGGATCCATTTGTACGGAGGATCATTAATCAACCGAACAGACCACAAAGGCCCAATATCCTTGGTGTTTATCCCTACAAACACAAGTTCTCTCTTTGCTTCCCCCAGTCAAGAGACTAATAGTATAATAACCAGTAATTAATCAAAATTGCAACCCAGGACTTCCATAACCTCAGACCTAACAATGACTCATCTTGTTTCCTTGGAGAAAAAAAGTACTGAATGATGTTGGAATTCCAGGTCAGGAATAAGCGAGAACTGTCAAGGAGCTTGCAGCTACAGTAGTATGGAGCAGCCATCACGTGTGGCTTGAATCAAAAAAGAGACTATATGGGCGGCACATGGAGCCACTGGTGTAACAAACACTCAGGACTGTTCAGCGTGTGGGTGAAGTTGTATTTAGAAATGCCAAATCACAACACAACATCCACACCTGATAATGTGTTGTACTTGAGACATAACACTTAGCGGACTATCCATGAAGACCCTGCCATCTCTAGCAAAGACCACATTTTAATAGCTGTGACAGTATAAAGGGTTTTGGAAAAAGGGAGAAGAAAAGAAAAGATGTTTAACACCTTGTCCTATTAGGCATAAAGAAAAAGATTACATTCTTTTTAAGTAAGTAGTCATAAAAAGGATCTAATCTCAGACAAAAAAGAACACACATTCACTACTCTTATTTCACTGCAAGAAAAATTTAGTTTGGCCTGTTATCAGTTACAAGTAGATTTGCATCCATTTAGGTTGTTGTGTTAACCTTATAGGTTATTTACATTTTCGTGTCTTTTAATCCAAGGTGGGGGGGAATGGATCAGCAGATCTGAACCAGGTCATAGGTCACCTTACTGCGAGGTCCCTCTAATTATTATTGTAATGTTGGTTATTGGAATGAGTTTCAAGTATTCTTGTAAAATATATTTGGCTTTGGATTCATTATTTGTTGCTTTCCAACATAGACAACTGTGTTGAGAAAAACAGAGTAAAACTATTTGTACTTCACGAAAACATGCTTGCTCCAAAGCATGTTTTGATTGTAAGATAACACGCAGTCATTATCACAGATGGCGAAGACTTGCGTGTTCCAACTGCAGTGTGACAACATGGTCTGTGTTTGTCTGTCTTTGTCCTACAACATTTGCTGAGCCTGCCTCAATGTGAACTTTGCTCCCTGAAGGCTTGTTGTTCTCTATTTGCAAAAATTCCTGTTTATTTTTAATAAATCATACAACACAAGTCTTTATCTCTGTAACTTCTTTAGACAAATTGACAGCAACTTGGTGTCGGAAGATTCCTGGAGGAGTGTTTGGCTGGGGCTACCTAGTGTTACATTTACCAGTCCCTGGCGTGTTAACCATGGTAGAGAACAGAAAATGGAAAATGTACTTTATATTGCACATGAGAAGTCAACAAAATAAGAAATATCTAAGTCAAGTTAAACACCTCAGAAATATGATAAATGTTGAGAAACAAGTAAATCAAATATCTCATTCAGAAAAAAATCAGAAAACGGAAAGTGAAAACTATAAAACATCTACAAAATCAACTGAAGTGAAAATAAAATGAAGACATGATGATACCACTGATCTAAACCTAAGAACTTTATCAGGACTCAAGACAAATGAAAGAGGTTAACTAATTAAAACGTCAAGATATGAGCAGTTGAAAGCTGAACTTAGAGATCAGCATATCAGATCACTCGAGATCGAAAAACTTAAGTCAGAGGAGACTGTGACGGACTAAAGAATGTTGAAAAAGATACCAAAAGAAGTTGTAAGAAATTCTTAAATGATATGCCCAAGATTGTGTATCAAGTTTAAACACAGAACATCCCTTCCTTCATTGAACCTTTGCAGAATGCAATACAGGAAAGTTCTACAAGCAGGTCTACAAGCTGCAAATATTTCCATGAAGACATCACAATTGCATTTAACGCCACAACACAGAAGGGAGTACACATCAACAGTGTCCACATTACCACAAAAGATGAGTGTTATGTATTGCCGTTAAAAAGCTTCCTGGGAGAACTGCTGTTGACTATGCAGACCATGTGTGTTTGGCAGTTGATAATCTTGGCTTTGTATATAGTGGTTACAACCATGAAGATTTCAAGCACTGCCGGTCAACAATCAACAATATTTCAAACTCAATGAGAGATCAAGTGGCAGTAAACCATGCTGCAATCCGACAGATAAACGAGAGATGGGGTAAAACTCTTTAAATAGAAACAAGAATACATTAAATTGCCTTCTTGATAATAAGCTAGCTCATGTTGATCAGCCTTAAGATCTCTGGAAATAAGCAAAGGTAATTTCTTTGGTGAAAACTACCTGGTCTGTAATCTCGTTCTGCAGATAAAAAGCTAAGGTACATGGACAGCCTGTAGGATGACCCAAGCGGGATTAACTGTATTTTGAGAAGATGAAGGCCTGCCTAAAGGTGTAATACCTACTTACCATGTGAATAGATTACATATTCCATTCCATATCGCTGGTAAACTGAATGAACATTGCAATAGTTTCCTTTATTTGTTTCTACTGGAACTGTGTCATGTGGGGGTTTGCAATAGTGCATTAAGTTCCGAACTCTAGGACTAATCATGAAATTGCTAACTCGTCCGTGGATGCAATTTTTTTTTATACATCCGTTGTTTATTCCCTGAAATCAGCCAAGCATACTTAAGCCATAGAACCACTGCTATGCATTTGTGTTTGCACAAGTATCAATGTGTATGCACATGGACAATATTGTTGGTACCCTTTTATTTGATTGTTCAAGCGCTTTGTGACCCTGGTCTAGAAAAGGCGCTTTACAAATAACTATTACTCACTTACAATGCTTTTCAAACATGCTTTAACAGAATTATTTATGAAAAAATAAACTCTCTTACATATACCTCAAAAGCAAAAGAGGTTGTCCATCTTAAACCAAATCTCAGACGGAAAGACTAGCCCAAGCAAAGTTCTGAACATTTACATCTGTTGACAAAGTGCTTGTCAGGAACTACGCTGGAGGTCTTAAGTGGAAACCAGCTACCGTTGTTGCAAAGACTGGCCCTGTTTTATACACTGTAAACCAGCAAGCATGTAATCTGGAAAAGAGATGTCAATCAACTTCTTCACTCTGGGTTGAGTGACCACTCATCTTATTTATCATACATAACCTGTTATCAAACCATTATCGAGCACCTGTTATCGAAGAGTTTGCTGAGATGGCGAGTGTTCAAAACTTCGAATGGGTCACCTACACGTCGTGATCATCCAAGAATAAACAACACCCTCCTGATCGACGACATTGTAGTGTAGTCACTAACTCATTACTCTGGGACAGAATAATTCCCCTGGGTTCAGTCCAGATTGAGGTAGTCTACCCTCCCTCTGTAATTTGAAAGGTTTGAATATATATGTTTAATAAATATTTGGTATATGGGGTACACAGTTCATAGAAGTAAAATTAAGGATTTTACATGTAATTATTCTGTTTTCACAAGGGAGCTTTAAAAGTTAAAGGGGAGGAATATGTTTATGTGTATTGCACTTCTGTTTTTGTCTCTACTGAGCCACCGTATTTAAAGCCCTCTATGTTGTATGTGGTGGGTAATGAATAAATGAAGCTGCACTCAACAGCTGTTAAATAAAGTTCCAGTCTCCTGTCATTCCTGTGGCTGCTTAAAACTTTTATTATATTGTGGAGCATACAGGACACTTTACACAGGGTATCTTAAAATTGTGCTGGTACAATTACATCTCAAGAATATCAAAGGATTCTAGAGTGAAACATGCTGGCCAGTGTCAGAATGCTTAGTCTCAGTCGCAGGCCTGGGAAGATTGCCTTCTATGAGCCATGTGGGTAGCCTCTTGGCCGGGCACCTCTTGCATCTCACCAGGTTCATGACCTGTGCATTGTGCCTCACTCTCCTTCTCCGAACATTTCATTCTGGTCTGATGGATTTTCAGTCCTCGATGATTCTTGAAAGACTTTGACACCTTCAACTTAAAGTGTTCTGAGCTAATTATGAGGAATAACAGAGTTAGATCAAGACACTTCTAGGGAGATTATCCCTCACAGCTGGCCTGGGGAGACATGTTTTTAAAATACAGATAGTTCACCCTAAATTCACTTATTTTATACTCACCCTTTTGTCTATTATTTTCAGAGAAATCTGTTATCGGTTATAGGAAAAATGTAAGTCAATTTTAATTTAGTGACTGGCCTTAAATTGTCTTCAGCTTCATCTTAATCCTTATAAATCACTTAAAAACATCCAAATACTTCTGTGGTGTTCGTCTGTAATGTCCATCATGTATTGAAGCCTCGGCATGAGGAAATGTTCCGGACACTGACACCCTCAATGTGTTTGAATGGGGAAAGGCATCAGGCAGCAGTTAAGCGACTGGGATCTTATGCTGCAAACAAACTTGAAATATTCATACTTATTAACGTTTTTTCATATCCATTTTTTTGGAGGAAGATGAAGACAAATTAATTGTCGATAATAATATATTATTTAGTCGTTTCTTTAGAAGTGTGTACAAAACTGATCTTTTAACATAATTTTGAATATTTATTGTGTTTTTGGTCTGCATTAGTTATTCACACAACATGTCTATACTTAACCACAAATAACATTGGAAAGCAGAAATATGTGATGTACATTTTAAATTTATTAATTTAAACAAGCAATGCTCCATACATTGAAGTGGTGAAAGTTGTGGGCTACATCAGCAAAAAAATGCAAGTGATTTGAGAATTGTTTTTGAGGAAGAAGCAAGATAGAGTGAAGGAAAAAAAGGGAGTTGGTGCTGACAAAATATTGCTGACTCTATTTTTGAACCATAATGCACTTCAGTGGTTGTAGGGTCTGATGGTGATAAGGACACTAAACTCTAATACATAAAGCTACATTCTAAAAAGCAGAGTAACAATCATCCTACTTCTCATAAGTAAAGATGACATGGCATGTATGTGCTTAAGTCTAAAGGTTTGTTCTTCTTGATAATGTCCATTGAATTTGACTGCTAAATGAGTTAACATATTTATGCCACTGTGTGTATGTAACTGTTAAGATCAAGGTTCACCAACATGGCTCCCAGGGGCATCAGATAACCTGCCAAATGGCTTGCTTAAATAGTTTTTTTTTTGTTTTTGTTTTTTAATATGCCATCTATTGTGTTGCCTTATTTGTAATTGTTGAACGATCAATAATGTGATCAGTGTATTAGAGGGATATAATTAATTGTCGATAATAATACATTACTTAGTCGTTTCTTCAGAAGTGTGTACAAAACTGATCGTGGCCCTTCGGATCACAAAGTGCCCTTGGAGTAGCTCACAGTTGCAAAAAGGGCTGGTGACCCATGTTTTTTAGACGGTGTCACAGGCGATACATCACTGCCGTCCTGTGGCGGATCCTGCTCTCAGCCTTGCCTCCCTGCCAGCTGATGCACTAGTCTGTCGAGGATCCGCAGTCGAGGCTCGAACGGACGCGGGTTCTGCTCTGATTTATTTAAGAAAAACGCACTAACAGTACGACAAAAACGCTGGAAGAGCCAGCGTCCCAGACAAAGTGGAGCCAGCAACTTATGATACGTCCCGGAGCCGCAGCACGACCAACGTAAGAATTTGGACCTCATTTCTAGAGTCATTCATCGCAACAACTAACATTTCTATCTGCTGCAGTTTTTAACGAAAACATGCTCTTTTGAGCCCAACATCTGACCGACTGCTTACTGGGAAGCATTGAGCTGTTTGTTGTTTGTCTTTGCACACAGTGTTGCAAAGTTAATACATTTTTTTTTACTCACTTTACTAGTGGGGAATGTGAGATTGGTAGTAAAATAAGAAATGTCGAAGCAAAGCGTTTATGGAGGATCTAGTTTGTCAATAAAGCGGAGGGACATCCACTCCGCCTATGCTGCAGCGTATTTGTCTCCGGGAATCTGGAGGACATGGCTCGGGAAGACAGTCGGAGCTGAAACGTGTTATCTGTCCAGAAGTAGCAGAAAAAAGAACTCAAACGCAACACCACCTTAAATAGAAACGTAAGTGTGTCTTTAGTAGAAAAAATAGTGCTTGTGATAACAGTGCCTTCATCTTTTAGTCTTTCGTTCCCCCAGAGAGCTTAGCTAACAGCTAGCATAGCTTAGCTCTGTCTGTGAACTTTGAAAAGTTTCTCGATTGCGAAAGGTTGTAAAAAAGAACGAATCTTCTTCGTATGGCCGCAAACGGCTTAAGCGTCTATATAACACTCTTCTGTTGCCACGAAATGTTATTGTTGTTAGTTTTTACTGCGTCAGATTTGTGTTAAAAGGTTCCGTGGACGGTAGCAAGGCTAGCAAACTTTCTAGCTATGATAAATGTATGCTCTTTTTGTCGCACAGAACAAAAGCCGTAGTTGTTTTTATCCGATTTGAGAGTTCGTGTTAAATATGTTGTTAAAACTCTACAAGAAAGGAAATGTTGTGTTGTTGAAGGAGGGAGTACTATCAAGTCATGTTGGTAGTTGTCTTAGTTAGTTCATAGTTCATCTCCGACACGTTCGCTCACTCCATAGGCATTTTTTGTACACTTCATAGAACAGAAACTCTTTATCTAAGTCTGACGACTTTCATGTGATACGTTCTCACTCTTTGTGTATCACTCGATCACTTTCACATTAGAGGTGCACACTCATAGCCATTTTCTTTTCCGATACCTATTGTTGAGACCCCAACAGGCCGGCAGCGAGTTTTCATGATACTAATATACACGCAGTATTTATTATACTTTTTTTATTACAATAATGAAGGCCATATGATAACATTGACTACATTTTGAGACTGTTCACTTACCTTTGAGTGTTTACAGTGATGGGTAAATGCTCAACAACAAATTGGTAATTCAAAACTGAATGTTTCAAAACTCATGGAACGCAGTAATAATTGCACAAGTGACTGGGAAAAGCAAAACTATGTTGTGCTCATTGAGGTGGTAATGTGTCCTGTGGTGATTTTCAGCCGAAACATAATTTTGAATATGTATTGTGTTTTTGGTCTGCATTAGTTATTCACACAACGTGTCTATACTTGACCACAAATAACATTGGAAAGCAAAAATATGTGATGCAAAATTTTAATTTATTAATTTAAACAAGCAATGCTCCATACATTGAAGTGGTGAAAGTTGTGGGCTACATCAGCAAAAAATGCAAGTGATTTGAGAATTGTTTTTGAGGAAGAAGCAAGATAGAGTGAAGGAAAAAAGGGAGTTGGTGCTAACAAAATATTGCTGACTCTATTTTTGAACCATAATGCACTTCAGTGGTTGTAGGGTCTGATGGTGATGAGGACTCTAAACTCTAATACATAAAGCTACATTCTAAAAAGCAGCGTAACAATCATCCTACTTCTCATAAGTAAAGATGACATGTATGTGTTTAAGTCTAAAGGTGTGTTCTTCTTGATAATGTCCATTGAATTTGACTGCTAAATGAGTTAATTGAATCTGCAAGCTGTCATTTAAAACTGCTGCTCTAGGGTCTTAAAGACTGGTGGTTAACTAAATGCAATACATTTTCCATCAGCCCTAAATGTGTTACTACCCACCGAGCTTTCAGCCCAGCCCTTGTGTAATAATAATTGGGGACAAAATGCAGCTCTCGTCATCCATTGTGTCGAGCAGGTGAAGTGGGACCCTCTTCACAAATGAATGTGTTGGTGCCCTCAATGAAAAGCACAGGCACGATTTCTGTGGCAGGTTCAACCTTTGCTATTTGATCGGTTTACACCTACTCATCAGAAAATTGTGGTTGACTTGGCTTTAGATTGGATCCCAAAGGTGGGAAAAATACATAAAAAAAATAAATACAACTGTAATTGTATCTGAAGGGAGAGCCTTTTTATTTGGAGCAGTGCCTGAATCTGTGCTGCTTTACAGAAGATTAGAGTGAAAGCATCCAAACTCTGGTGATGAATATTGCTTTCATTTTTTAGCTTAACATTTTTTATGTAGTGTTTCAAATGCCTATAGTCTCCAAAAGCTGTTTTCCTAAAGTCTGACTAATTGGCCATCAATAAACTAATGTGCTGTAATGTTAAATGAGACTCGTATTTGTGGTTTGTGTGTCAGGAAAATGTGGGTTCCAGCTGTTTGGTGACCTCCCCATATTTTGTGATCAGCTCCATTTGGGGTGCTCCATTTGCAATCAACAATAAGTTGTGGATGGGGGCTGCAGCACAGCTGTTTGCTGGAAGGGAGTGATCGAGTCAAAGATGGGATGGTACAGGAAGCAGCCCTTTGTGGTCACATCCTTTTTACTTGGGCCGGATCCACAAGACTAACAGCTGCTGCTCCGACAGGTCCCAGGGTGTTTTCCTATTTATTGCTGGACAATCAATATACTGAACCTACATGTCTGAATTCCTGCAGTGTCTGAATTATTCATAAAAAGGCATTCTTACGTTATATTATGAAACGAATGGTTACGATTATTATTATTCCCTCTTGCAAATGATGTGCACATAAGTTACATCCTGTTTACAAACGGGCACATGCCAAAATGTTTGACACAAAGACAATGCCTGCTAGTCTTCCTTCCTTTTTAATCCTAAATTTTTTTTTTTTTTTTTCATTATCTTTACTTTTCCCCATGTCTCTATCAAAAACATGTTTCTTTTACAAAAATGACGTTTGTGTTAGGCCAAACAATCATAACTATTGACATTTTTTATTTTCTTCTAGTTTAATCAATTATGATTGTATCCTTGAAGCTAGACACTCTCTGACACGCAAATAATATTTCTCTGCTGATTTGTCCCTTTCGCTGTTTTTTTCTCTCCAGAAAGCTGGCGATCACAAAACGTCAAGCCCAGGTGAAGTGGGTTTCTTTTAAGGTGGTACTGGCTGTTTCTAGCCTGTCTGCCTGTTCTAGTAAGACTCTTGCCAAGGTATTGATCTCCGCTCAAGCTCAAACCCCCTCCTACCATCAGTGGCTCTGACCTCGATTTGGACAGCTTGCTGCAGAGCCCTTCCTGAGCAGCAGCAGCAGCTGTGTCCTGCCGGCTCACTCTTCTCCCTCCCCTGCTTCCTGTCCTTGGTCAGACTAGTCTAAAGCCTCATCCCCTCACATCTCCAACACCCCACCCCTCATCTTATACCAGCACACACGCATACATATAACACACACATGTATATCACACACATATTCACACACATATTCACACACTTCAGTGGCTTCTGTTGTTTTCCACACGCTTGAAGAAATTGCTCTTGACTCAAGTTGAAGATTGAGGGAGTTGTAATTTTGATTCCCCCGGAGTGACTGAATCTGGTCCAGATTTCGTACTGGTGTGATTGGACCACAGCCTGAATGACCTCCATGTCAAGTCTCTTCTCTTTTACAAGCCCCGCAGTCAAGCGACTGCTTGGGTGGAAGCAAGGAGATGAGGAAGAGAAATGGGCTGAGAAAGCTGTGGATGCACTTGTTAAGAAGCTGAAGAAGAAGAAGGGTGCAATGGAGGACCTAGAAAAAGCCCTGAGCTGTCCCGGGCAGCCCAGTAAATGTGTTACCATTCCAAGATCACTGGATGGAAGGCTACAAGTTTCCCACCGAAAAGGTCTGCCTCATGTTATCTACTGCAGAGTGTGGCGCTGGCCCGACCTTCAGTCTCACCATGAGCTGAAGCCACTGGAGGTTTGCGAATACCCCTTTGGATCCAAACAGAAGGAGGTCTGCATCAACCCATATCACTACAAACGAGTGGAGAGTCCTGGTAGGTAGTTTTTTTTTTAATAGCAGCACCTTATTGTACTATATTTCGGTGGGCATAGCATGTACTGATCATTTTAACAAAGTTCTGTATCATCATGTAAATAAGCTCAATGGATGTAGTTTCATGATGATTATTTAAATATTTATTTTTACCAGTTAGTAGTTTCAGTTTTTTGAGGGGGGTTTTAAACTAAGATGCAAACACTTAAAAGCATTTTTTTAAACATACTAACAGCAGCTACACAAGTTTTACATCTTCTTTGCAGATGTGCAGTTATGTTTCCCCAAAAGTTAATTTGTTGCTGGCAATCCGCAAAGGTCAGGAGGTTTTCATCCACTAGCCTACTCCCTCCTTTGCACAGAAAATCAATATTGCTGGCTTTTTGTAGTCTTATTAGGTTATATGCCTCAAGCAATCTAGATGGGGTTTGGCATGAGAAAGTGGCTTTCTGAATGCATAAACCACTTGGAATAAAGACCCAAGCCTTCTGTCTTTTAACTCGTGCAGGTGCGCATCCTGCGAGTAAATAAAAGTAGTTTTCAGGCTAGGCTTATATACAATATCATTGTTACTGTTTAGGCATCACATTTAGATTACAATTTTATCTCAAATAAAGGATGGGATGTAACGTATGAGTGGTCCCATGTGATATAATTCCACGTAAACCATTAAAATATTTATATATGAAGATGAGTGAAACTATTAATATTAAAGATGTATATTTAGCGAAAAGTGAGAATACATTTGTTAAGCCCCTTGGATTTATCCAAAACTTCTCTCGTATGACAAAACCCAGCAGACGAGTCCATCAAATAAATCCTCTAGATTCTGTTTACCTTGAGCAAATCTTTCAAGATTCAAGTTTTGGGGCAAATGTGAAATACATTTTTTTTTCTAGTTGAACCTTCATATTTTATTTACCGTTGTTGCTGCTATTTTATTTTGGTGTGAAATTGAAACGTGGCCAACTATTTGGGTTATATAACCTTCTCCCAACTCTTTCTCCCCCCCAGTTCTTCCTCCTGTCCTGGTACCAAGACATAGCGAGTTCAACCCACAGCACAGCCTGCTCGTCCAGTTCCGCAACCTGTCCCACAATGAGCAGCACATGCCTCTCAACGCCACCTTTCCAGAATCCTTCCAGCAGCCTCATAGTGGTGGCAGCAGTACAGGTGGAGTCAGCAGTGGCTCTTTCCCCATCTCGCCAAATTCTCCTTACCCTCCCTCTCCGGCCAGCAGTGGTACTTATCCAAACTCTCCTGCCAGCTCGGGGCCCTCCAGCCCATTCCAGCTTCCAGGTAAGCTGCATTGTCTGGTCATTGGTCATACTGTGTGCAATGTAATGCAATGTGCAATTTTTTTAATTAATATATATTTTTAATTTTCCTGGAAAAAAAAACAACCTTTTTGAAACTAAAACATTTTTTTAAGACTGGACAAATGGAACATTGTCATTACATTTTTTGCGGCAATTGTTTTATTGTCTTTGTACAAAAAGAAAACAAGGAATACTCAATACTATCAGGGAGTGCTCGTGTGATCAGCTTGTACATTGTTGCCATGTTTGATTGAGAAACGGACTGACCTCTAAAAATCTAGCACAATCTTTATTTATTTTACCAAATTAACTCAAACCTCTTGGTACATGTTTTAGAAAGCAAGGAATAACAATTAATAAGGGAAATTTTAGTTGTTCGAGCAGAAAGTTCCACAAAAAGATTAAATATACAGTACACGCGTCTCAATATTCAGCCATCATTACAACATATGTTAATACATTTGCATCAATTTCTAAAAGATTTGAAGGGAATTATGTTAATTAAATTGACTACTAAAGAAATGCATTTCACAATAGACAGAAGTAGTGGTGTAAGAAAATAACAGCAGCGACTCTGCTGCAGTGAAAATATGAGCGGAGGTATGGCGGAATCACGCTAGAATTGAACAAATTCAACAACACTTACTTTATTTAACATCTAAAGACGCATCACGACAAAGAATATGAGGGATTGAAGAAGAAACAAAACGAAGCAATTAGTTTTGCTGTTCTATAGAAACAAGAGAAACATTCCGTCGACCACGTGAAAGTCCATGATAACAATCCTTCTTGTAAGTGTGTTAGTTTTAACTTCATCATTGGAATCTGCTTTAACTCAACTCTTGTTTAATACTGTTTGACTAAATGCTGATATTGTTGAATTCCCAATGAGAAAAGGCCTCATGAGGCATGTTTAAAATAAAATAAAAAAAGAAACTCTTATAACCGAAGGCTTCTTTTATATTGGATCTAAGAGGAATGTTTTCTCATCTACTGTTGTTTTACAGCTAAATTTGCAACTGTTTCAATGCAAGACTGGATAAGTTAGAAAACCAAGATGGATCTTGCTGTTGACAATTTGTGTCTGTGTCTTGCACTCGAGTAGGTTATTAGGCTATTTTCCTAAATAAGAACATGTAAGCTGTAAGGATTTAGGTTTTAGACAGTGGCTATGTGAGTCTTGATTATTTTATGAGGCCTTCTCTCTGTTTTAAAATGGGCCATTCACTATAGTTTGTTTTTAACTCTATTTTGTTACAAATAATGGTTAATAGGAAAACAATTGGCTAAAACATCAATACATTTTATACACATCTCTGCAACATGTCATAGATTAAACTTTGCTAATTTTGTGGCGATTTAAAGTGAAAATGAATAAATAATTGATAAACGGACTCGTAAGTGCCTTTTTTCTTTTTTAAAGAACATTTAGTTTCCGTTTACTGGTTACTGACCAGGAAAACTGATGAAAGTCGGGTACATTTTTTTTTCTTTTGTAGAAAATGGTCTAGTCACCCTATATATAAATGCTTAATTTGATATAAATAGTTGTATGTATTGCAAACTACATATTATATTGTTTAATAGATCTTGGAATCTGTCTCTGTGTATGCTCCATATGCTTAAACTTTCCTTGCATAGCCATGCAAGGAAAGTTTGAACAGCAAGTTGGCTTGAAGCATGCTGTCTTATACATCTATTAACATGATACAAGCTCAAATGTATGTAAGGATGTTTTGTCACATATGGAATCAATATACGCTATGCTCATGCAGGTTTGGTTAAAAGGTTAGATTAAGTCCACAATCGATCAACATGACATGGTTCACCAAAATAGGCCTACAATAATTTTATTATGGTAAAAAGCAAAATCTTATGCAAAAAAAAGAGTGAATTTAAAATTACAAAAGTAGCTCCCAGAAAATGTGTAACAACTTGGGGGACACAATGTGGATTCTTTAAACAAAAACTGACAAAGTGACTTTTCACATTTAAGACACTGAAGGGTAGTTGACTCATTCTAGCGCCTGGAAACTGGAAACCATTGGTATCATAAAAACCAAAGTGTTACAAGTAGGCATTATTTTAAGAGGCAAAATAAATTTAATGATATAATAAATAAAAATGTACTACGTTTTCAAAAGGCTAAAACTAATCCAATAATTTTTCCTTTTTTTGTCACCTCAGCGGACACCCCTCCACCAGCATACATGCCCCCTGATGAGCAGCTGGGCCAGGACAGCCAGTCAATGGAAACCAGCAGCAGTCTTCCTCCGACTGTGACCCGAGGAGGTGACAACATTGGTGAAATACGGGTTACTCTCAATTAAAAAATAATTGGCACATTTTTTCAAACAATCTACTAGCAGTGTACGAAACTAGTCCATTCTTGTGGATAAAAACATCTTTATCCCCTATTTTGTTTTGTATTTGCTTCTGCTTTCATCCCTTCCTTTTAAAGGATACAATTACAAATGTATAATAAATATATGATGATTATTGGCTATTCCTAGATCACAGATTCCTGCAGGAGAAATTGGTATAAGAAGGCAACATTTTCGACAGGGGGAAACCATCATTTGGAGGATATTATTTAAATGTGGGACTGTTAATTACCTTAAATCGATACCGCAGTACCGAAGAATACACATTAACAGTAACACAAAATAAAGACCATTCATGAAATATAAATACAAGTAATTTGTATCGTTCCAACTGATTTTCATTAACCTAAAAAATTAGGACTTGTGTGACTATAAATTAAAATGTATTCACAACTAGAGGTGTAAGAAAATATCGATCAAAAACGATACATCCCCATGTTTTTATTCAATTCAATTCAATTTTATTTAAAGTGTCTTATCATAACAAAGTTATCTCAAGACACTATACAGTTGAAATAAGACTACATTCCTGATACTGTATCAATATTCAGCATCACTGTATCCATATTTTTTTTTCTTTAAACTATATATGCACTGACGTCACACACCGACGCCAGTAAAGCAGCTGCTGCTAACAGCAGAGCTAACAGCAGCGGCTCTGCTGAGGTGTTGCTGTGTGTGGATTTTTGGAGGAGAAATCCCTCCTCAGGATTCAACACCACTAAGTTTATTAGTATCTATAAGAAAGAAGCATCACAACACAGAATATGAGCAGATCAAAGAAACGAGAAAGACAAACAAAACGAAGCCGTTTACTTTGCTGTTCTGTAGATGCAAGAGAAACTTCTGCTGTCGACTGCATGAAAGTCAACATGACAAACGTTCTCGTTAGTGTAAATGTTGATTTTATCATTGGAATCTTCCTTAATCCAATAAATGGAGTTTGTGTTTTATACTGGTTATATAAAGGCTGACAGCGCTGGGGCCCGTGTGTGACGTCAACAGACACTTCTCTAAATTTAAATTTCACAAACTTCAGGACGATCAATGATGATACAAAAATACATTGAACATGTTTAGTTTAGACAAAAGACAGTTACACGCTTTACTTACTTTTAAATTGTGTTAATCACAGATCAAATGATTTATTTATTTTACCAAAGAATTATAGGTAAAATGCTTTGAATCTAAGTAAAATGTTATGTCAAAGGTTAACCGTATATATTAAACCTCAGCATTTATAGCTGATGTTTGAACTCAAGTTAAAAAATTAAACACTGACAGATTCTGGATATTGTGTGTTGCTACAGGTTGTTTGAGACTGTTAATGCACTTAATTGTTAATGGAATTATTTTTTTTCAGAAGCACTCTCCTACAAACCCTTTCACATTTGATTAGAAAGAGTATTTGCTCAATTCTTTGTTGTAAAAGTCAGAAAAAGTGTTGTTCCTTTAAAAGAAACAATATATCGTTGTCCCTACTGTATCGTGATACGTATAGTATCACCAGAATCTTGACTATACATGGCTCTATTCACTATCCTCTCTTTTACGCAGCTATGACTTTAGGCAAGAAGCTGATCCATATTCTGTTTTTGGGGTTCAGCTTTTTTGTGAAATTGATTTCATTTTGTCATTTTCATTAAACCTAAATATTGAATTTGCTTTGCTTGGCAGATGTGCAGCCGGTTGAGTATGAGGAGCCGAGCCATTGGTGCTCTATCGTCTACTATGAGCTGAACAACCGTGTAGGCGAGGCGTACCATGCCTCGTCCACCAGTGTGCTTGTGGATGGCTTCACGGATCCTTCCAACAACAAAAACCGTTTCTGTCTTGGTCTGTTGTCCAACGTCAACCGGAATTCCACAATTGAGAACACGCGCCGTCACATTGGCAAAGGTCGGATGAGCTAGTGGTTGTAAGGTATCTTGTGTGCATATAAGAAAAACCAACACATTCTTCTCCCTTCACTTTCTCTCAGGAGTTCACCTTTATTACGTGGGAGGGGAAGTATACGCAGAGTGTCTCAGTGACACCAGCATTTTTGTACAAAGCCGTAACTGCAACTATCACCATGGATTCCATCCTACTACCGTCTGCAAGATACCAAGTGGCTGCAGCCTCAAGATTTTTAACAACCAGGAGTTTGCGCAGCTTCTGGCACAATCTGTGAATCATGGCTTTGAGGCAGTGTATGAGCTCACCAAGATGTGCACCATTAGGATGAGCTTTGTCAAGGTACTTTCCTTATTGTGCGTGTTTCTGTAGAAACCTAGGCTTCTGGGTAATTTTTAAAAAGTTACTTTCATATTTCAGGGATGGGGAGCAGAGTATCACCGACAGGATGTCACAAGCACCCCCTGTTGGATTGAAGTGCATCTCCATGGCCCACTCCAGTGGCTTGACAAGGTTCTAACGCAAATGGGCTCGCCACTGAACCCAATCTCCTCGGTTTCCTAATGGTCCAAGAATAACACTTTTTTTTTGTACCCATTATCCCCTTTTGTCCTTCCCTTAGTGATTCATAATTAAAGGTGGTCTTAATTGATGAATTGTTTACACTTAATGTGGGAAGGGACTTTGAACTCTCTTTGATATTGGAGTAAAAAAGCAATCAGATTCCAGTGGTTGGTCATTTTACAGGCCAATACCATTGTAAGACCTCAAGCAGCAAGGACAACATGAACAATACAGCTCAATGAGCTACACTTTTGGCTGCAAAGCTTGGAGCATTAACCTGTTGACTTCTTTATCCTTCATTTCTGGTCTGTTTTTTTTCCAACTACTTTATATAGTTTTTAACAAGTCAGAACTTTTTTCCTCATGACCAATAGATTCATTTAAATTTGTTCTGAACAATCTTCTGAAAGCATCACAGTATCGCACAATTTCTTGATCATTGTATCACATTGTTTATTATTAGGCTGGAATACAACAGCATTTTCTGTTCTAATGTTATGAATAAACAGTGCGATACAACTTTTTGGAAAAGTGACGGATGTTCACTGGGTTGATAGATATGAGAAATAATCGCACTCTAACATGCCATAAGCTAACGTTGTAAATGTCTATTGTAATAGAAGTAGTCATTTATGATATAATTAAACATTGAACATTATTACTGATTCCTAGTCTGTACTGCAGCTCATGTACAAGTAACATTGTTTGCATACTCACTGCATTAACAATATTGTGCACTCAAGAATGTTGTGGAGGCATACATGCTTTTTGCCCTGGGTACCAAGGCAGTTATTGCTAGAACATTGACATGAAGAAATAAACTTGTTGATGGAAAAATGTGGATGTGTGTTGCACTTCCTTCACAGTCATTTGGCAGGATTCACCTTCAAACAAGAAAAATGCCTATTGGTAATCATACAAACTCATACGAAGCTAATCATTGTAAAGAATGTTTTTCTACCATCATGTGTTGAATCCTCTGTGTTCCCTCTGGTAAAGTTTTTTGATATTTTTCTTTGATCCACTCCTACTTTTTTATAGTCCAGCCAACAGGCAATTAATTGTAATTTTTCAACTGTGATTATCCCCCAGTTGTTTTATGACAATGCCATCCACACGACTACTGGTTCAGCTTGAGGTTTCTGCCTGTTACAGGAGGTTTTCAATGCCATTGTGCTAATTGTGATTGTGACCGCAATTGAATAAGGACAGCCCTTTAGATCTAATATTAAGAGATGACTGCAATAGATTCCAAATTCAAATGGAACACTTGGAAGTAACTCTGGACCTTTATCCTCCTTATAATGGCATATGAGGGACTAATGGACACCTGGCCATGGAACAACTGAGCAGCCAATTGCTCCATTACTGTTGGTCCTTTAAAAAGTGAGAAGACCATATACCCTCATATTGAAGATGAAAATCCTAATTTAATGCCAATCTTGTTAATTTTGTTAATGTTATTTTGGCACCCAAATGCATACATGCAAACTGAGAGTAGAGGGACCTGCAGACCTTTTCACTAAGCAATCAATTTTCACCATTGTTTCCCTATCTGAATTGCGTGTTAAAAAACGTTGGATTAGCATTCAGCCAGTAAGACGATCATAAATCTAAGAAGAACATAGCCTCTATTGGAACAAATACAAAAATGTAAGTAATTCTTAGTAAACATTTGAAGTTTAAGGTTACATGAATTAAAATATTTTCATTACAGTCTAAGTCACTGTACAACACTTTCCAGATTACCTTCTCTTTATTTTTATAGGGTAGATTGTTATAAATTCTAATCTGACGATGGTGTACATCACCATTGACTATTTTTCGGGGCAACAATTCTCGAAAACTAAGCCATTTAAAGACATTTCAGAGGCTTGCAATTGAATATGTGAACTTGCCAAACTAGCATCTGTTATGGCTTCTTCAGCACCCTCACCCAACTATTCTAGTGTATGTGAAAGTGTGGCACGTTAAATGTCACCTCCACCATCTGTCTCAGCATGTAAATGAATGCCATCAGTCATGTATATGAGATTTGAACGGTGAGTTTGTTAAATTATTATTTTTCCTCATCATTGGATATTTGAGCTCCTGCGACTGATTGTTGAAGTGACACGTGTTGCTGCTAGAATCAAGAGAGGGGGCCAAGTCTCCTAGAGTATCTCCTTGTTGCCATACTCCAAAAAGTAAAAAGGTAAGTCTATGTGGCTTTAAAATTTAAATCGAATGATTATGTTGTCAGTTTTATTCAAAACTTTATTGTATACTGTTGAAAAAAAATGAGTACTGAAGTCCATTTTGGACTATAGAGCTGTGCAATGTTGAAGTGAGATTAAATAGATTGATTGATACACCATGAATCTGAAACCACTTTATTACGGCATAAAACAACATTCCATCGCTATTACTCACTGTTTTGTGAATCTTTTATTTTCTGTTTTAGCTAGAGAACTACTTCCGCTTAAAACTTGGCACGGATAGAAACCGTGCTGACATGTCATGTTTAACATTTACACATATAAAGGGCAACTCATTAAAAACGCCTCTCTGATTTTGGCAACTAATGTGAAGACCCAGAGAGAGTTTTGTGCAAACAGACACATACTGATGAGTGCAATAGAGGTCCAAATCATGTATTTACGGTGTAAAACAAAGTGTTGCTGCTAAAGAAATGGCTTCCACTGTGGACTTTTGGGTATGGTATATCCAACGTCATATCTTGTCTGCAGCAAGGTAGTCTTGAGAAAACCAGGGCTTGGTTAGGGATAGTTGATAAAAGATCTCAATTAGTGTAATTAACCTTTATTTTCACAGTAAATATCATTTCTCCTGTTTTATGCTGTGGTGTGTTGGGGTGGAAATGTGTCCAAGAGGAGTGTCAACAGGTTGGACAGGAGGGCTGGCTCTGTGGTTGGAATGAGGCTGGACTCACTGGTGACAGTTGCTGAGAGGAGATCATTGAACAAACTACTGTCCATCATGGACGATGACAGTCATTCTCTCAGCACTGTCATCAGTGAACAGAAAAGCAGAATGAGTGCACGAATGCTCCTTCCCAGGTGCAGAACAAATAGAGTCAAGGACTCATTCATTCCTCGTGCTATTAAATTGTACAATTCTGAGTTCGGGGGCAGGAGTGGAGTGAAAGTATCTGGATGTTCTGTTCTATGTTGGCTTTTGTATCCTTTGTCTTTGTTGTTTTTCTTTGATCTATGTTCTTTATCTTTAGACTTAGATTGTATCAACTTTTTCTTTCCCTTTATGCAATAAAAAAATGCTGTATGTATTGGCTATTGGAAAAAAAAAACAATTTGCATGCATATATATATATATATATATATATATATATATATATATATTTATTTATTTATTGTGATGACCTTTCTAAATTCCAATTAAAAAAAAACATTTCTATTTATATTGTACAACTCCATCAAAACTAATACTCGACCTTCAAAGCTTTCAATTCGATTTAAGATATACGAAACACAAAACTAGTTTATTATGCAAAATCTTCGTCGGTTGCTCGTTGCTCGTCCTTTTGTACCATTTTAATCACACTATTCATTATTTTAGTACGAATTTAATCTCGTAATAAATGTATATTATACGACTTTAATCTGGTGATGAAACTAAATAATCATCCGAGTGCCTTTAATAATCCTTCGTACTATAATATAAGAGATAATATGTATTTAAGGAATCTTTTTTTCCATAATCAAGCAGCCTACTTTCTATTGGTCCACGTTGGACTGTACCGTAATTATTCAAATAAACAATACAACACATACTTGGTTATGTGTTACTTAAATAACTTTAGCAACGCAGACAGCATGTTTTAAGCTTTATTTGTAATGACGAACTAAATTTGCTGGACACTGTACACGTTTAAGTTACCAATAGCTATTAAATCGTCTACTGGTGAAGTTTGAATTGTTCGTGCGCTTATTTACCGTAACAGCCGGATGTGATGTGGCTCCTGTGTAGCAAGCCAAAGATAAACACGTAGCCACTAGCCAGACGAACAGGGCGATGATATGTAAATATGTCCAGACGAAAATGCTGTCCTATATCAAAATGGAATGAGCTGTAGCTATATTAGCGATTGGTGATCTAGCAAACAGGTTTTCTCCCAGCTGAAAGAGGGCTTTCCGACTCCATAGTCCTGGTAAGTCCAGAGTTATGACAGCTGCTAGCACTAAGCTAACGTGCTACCAATACCTAAAAGCTACAAATGCTATGAAATGATTGTAAAATTATCACATTTATGAATTGCTTTGTACCAATCGGTTTACATATCTGACGCACCGCTATATTTAATCTACATTATTTGGTGAAACGTAGCCGAATTTCTTGTGAGATATGTGAGACTTTAAATTAGCTTTAACGCCATCAAGCTAATGTGTCTTGTCTAGCTGCATGTCCATTGAAACTGACACTCGCTTAACTTCCCACTTAAAAAACACACTTACATTTGTAGTATGGAGGTGACCGATGGTTGTATTCATTCAGGTAATACGATAAAGGTAGACGATGAGATATGATTTGCTAAACTCACTATACAAAAATAGTATCGTCCCCATTTACTTTAAACGTTTAAATACCATTTTACAATCTCAATGGACTCTATCCTACTGATATAAGTAAATTCCTTTTCACGCAGATGCAGCATTAAAGTGTTTTTATATTTATCAAAACATTTTAATAATGTAATATTAATTTAATTTGCAAATGAATAATAATACACAAGTCTTACATTAAGCTTTACATACCAAAACAGTATATTTTCAAAGCTTTGTAACCTTTGACACACCAGAATGGCTGCCTTGGTCGCATGGATCGAGTTATGAAACATAGATTTTATCGTACAAATGTTTCCCAACTACCTACAGATTTGCATGCAAACATTCTGGCAATAATTCCTCTAAGACACCATGTGTTTTCCTTTAAGAGAATCTCCATTTGGTCAATGATGGTGCGGGCGTTGCTGGTGACCGCCACCAGTTTGGCTCTGACTGGTGCTGTGGTGGCACATGCTTACTTCCTTAAACACCAGTTCTACCCGACAGTGGTCTACCTCACCAAAAGCAGCCCCAGCATGGCGGTAAGATTATTTGCTGTTGCAGTCAGATTGGTTGAAAAACTAGTATCTGTGTTTTTACCAATTAGCCAAAGAGTTTTCATCTATAGAATTAAAGTAAGGTACATTTTTTTTTTACGTTAACACATTCATAGGAAGCTATGTGAGCAAAAGGATGGAGGATTAGTGTGTTTCCTCTATTCACTTAAATTACAAAATAGTCCCCTGCTCGTATGACCTATCTGAAGGACATTGGATTGTGCAAATTGCCACCAAATAGCTTAAAAACAGTGGGCTATAGAGATTTTCATCATGACTGAAGTAGAGTATGTTCTGGAGAAAACATTTAACTGACCCTGTGTCTGTTTGTACAAAACTATCTTTATATCTACATTAATAGAAAACATGCTTAAGCCCCGCCCACTTCAAACACTTTTTCTGGAGATTAAATCTTTTTTAAGCGTAATATTGGCCACTCCGCTGTGATTGCTCAAGCATTGAGGTTTGTCACCTTGCGTCATCAATCCTGGAAGTCGCCACCTCAAAGTGACTTGTTGTATAAACAAAACGGGGCATGATTACAGCTGTCAGAGAATTAACAAAGCCCATTATTGCATGATATTGGGCTCCACTCCTTTAACCTCTCAGTCGCCTAAATTCCAAATTGTGAAGAACTTTGTGAAGTAATACATTTAAAACAGATCATCGTCATGATGAAGGACTTAATTCATCTTGGAGAGGAATATTTCAAAGATGTCAGGAATTTTTTATTTTTTATTTTGTATTTATTAATTTATTTAAACATTAGTTTCCCTTCAACCGAATTCGAAAGTATGTAATTGATTGTTTTTGTTGAGTTCAGAAATCTATATTTCTCTGCTGTAGGTTTTGTACATCCAAGCCTTTGTGTTGGTGTTTTTGCTGGGAAAGTTCATGAGAAAGGTCTTCTTTGGCCAACTGAGAGCTGCCGAAATGGAGGTAAATCTCATTTTAATTGGTTTGTCTACAGGTTTTAAACTCAAACTGGCCATCTTTGCGTTTGTTTCAGCATCTGATAGAGCGATCATGGTACGCAGTGACAGAGACATGTCTGGCTTTCACTGTGTTCAGAGATGATTTCTCTCCTCGATTTGTTGCTCTCTTTACCCTCCTACTGTTCCTCAAGTGCTTCCATTGGTTGGCTGAAGACCGGGTAGATTTTGTAAGTATTTCTTCTTGAAAATGATGTAAAATACAAAAAACACTCCACACGTTTTTATTTACAAATAATCTTACATCTTGTTTATAAGGTAGATAGGCTGCTATTACATTTTATATGGCTGAGACGATGCAATAAAATAAAAATATTAATAGATGTATGTTTTCTTGATTTGTCAGATGGAAAGAAGTCCAAACATCTCATGGGTTTTCCACTTCAGAGTGTTGTGTAAGTACAAAACATCTACCAAAATCCATTCTCTCCCTATTTTCTCTCATCATGCCATATTACCTGCTCGAATCACATAGTTAAGTCTTTCCAACTCTCATACTTAATGTTTCCCCCTTGATAACATGCAAGCATTAAGACGTTTAATTAAAACCTAAAGTTTATGCTTCTGTGCTCCAGCCCTGATGACTTTGCTGAGTATCTTGGATTTCCTCTTTGTCAACCATGCTGCTCACAGCATCATCACCCGCGGAGCCTCTGTGCAGCTGGTCTTTGGCTTTGAGGTTTGTCATATACTCTTATGCACGAACGACAATTATAATCTCGGCGTAATGAGTCTGTTTGTCTTTTGCAATATTTTCCTTAAATGTATTTTTTTACGTATTACTATTTCTATTGCTTTGTTGGTTTTCAAATATCTTGGTAGTTGAATAAATTGTTTATTTTTAGTGTATTTTATACTTAATAATTCATTAGAGCCTTTATTTTCTTTGTCGCTCTTGGAGGATGTATGACGCGTTACATTTTGTTTTAACTGCCGATGACATGGTGTTTTTTCGAGCTATTATAAAATTGTTAAACTGTTACATTTTATATTAATTTATTTTTAGTTGATATGTGTCAGGGTATTTTTGTTGGAATTATGCATTATTGTTGTATATAAAATGATCTTTCAGGCCTCGGGGTATTGTGGAGTGCAAAGCTAAATATTTTTTATATTTTTTAACCTTTTTAGTGTTCAACAGAACCAACTGTGATTAACATACCAGATGATTGTATATAGAATATTTATGTTAAAGACCCTTTAAGATACATTGTAATAACCACACAGCAAATTCATATGTGTAGCCAGATATTTGTGTGTTGGATAATAAGCTTTCTATTCTTTGTTGCTCAGTATGCAATCCTGTTGACAATGGTGATAACGACCTCCATCAAGTACATCTTGCACACAGTGGACCTGCAGAGTGAAAACCCCTGGGACAGTAAGGCTGTCTATATGCTCTATACTGAGCTCCTCACAGGTCAGTGTGTGCGATTTTTGTCTTGAACAATCATGTGGATTTAAAATTAATATTTAATGGTTTGATTCCAGGTTTCATCAAAGTGCTCCTATACATCTCCTTTATGACCATTATGATAAAAGTGCACACATTTCCCCTATTTGCCATCCGCCCTATGTATCTGGCCATGAGGTAAGAACTGTGCACCTATATTTACTGTAGTGAATGTACTCTATACTATATACTACTATTTACTATTTAGAAACATGATGATGTTTATTTACTTCATGAGGTTTCTGACTATTAGGGCTGAAGAAATTGCTAATAACTATTACTTTTCATCATAAAGCTTTAAGGAATTCTTGTTGCAAATTTTTTCTTTTTTTTCTTTGTTCACAGGCAGTTCAAGAAAGCTGTCACGGATGCAATCATGTCTCGTAGAGCCATTCGTAACATGAACACACTGTGAGTCATTGTTTAAATTATTTTAAGTAAATAAAAACAAACGTATAATGTAATTTGTAGAGAAATTATTTATTTGGAAAAAATCTTAACATGCATCATTTGCCCAGATATCCTGATGCCACCCCTGAAGATCTGCAGTCATCTGATAATGTCTGTATCATTTGCCGGGAGGAAATGGTCACAGGAGCTAAGAAGCTACCATGCAATCACATTTTCCATTCCAGGTTTGTCCTGACACAAATGATTCAGTGCTCCTTAGTTACAAGGGTTTCATTCCTTCTGTATTGTCTCTGTCTGCAGTTGCCTTCGTTCCTGGTTCCAGAGGCAGCAGACCTGTCCTACCTGCCGCATGGATGTCCTTAGAGCCTCAAATAACAACAATAATAACCAGACTCCAGCAGCTGCACAGGCTCCAGTTGCTGCACCTGCAGCTCCTGCCAACGCTCCTGCAGTGCCACCTGTTAATGGTGAGCTACAGTAACAACCCATATCTTTGCAATTGTGACTCATCTGTGCATTTCGGTAAAACATAAAAGCCTCTCTTAGTTTCATATGAAAGACTGCTATATGTGAGATCTGAAAGATGACGGTTCATTGACAGAACATATTATTTTGTTGCATTTATGTGGTCCAGGAAAAGATCTGATGAAGCTATTCTGAATTTTTAAATTGGCATTTTACTGTGTTAAAAATAAAAGTATATTTAAAGAAAATTGCATAAATTTAGTAATCTATTGTCCATGGAAAACCCAAAAAATTAAAAGCCATAAAATACATTGGTGCAAAATATGATCAATCTAAAACAAGTTAAATAGCATATTTCAGACTAAATGTTTAGCTGTAACAATATTATGAAGTGATTTCTTCCATAATGAAGATGCCTAAATAGGACTTGGTCAAAACAAAAGTCAATGTCCTGCAAGTACTGATGGCTTCTTTGAAGATGGTACCCCAGAGCCCAATTATTATTCAACATGCCAAAGAAAAGTTGTTTTGGTTGGATAATATTTTCAGAGAAACCTTTATATGTGGCATTACATTTTCTGCATCAGGATCTTACTTTCATTATTTAGTTAGATCATTTTACTTTTTCAACATGATGCAAATCTACATTACTTGAGTAATTGGGTGAAGTCTATTTTTTACTGGTAGAGCTCAAAAGGATATTATCTTTTATCGACTCAGTTCAGGTTCTGATGTGAGAATTGATATCCCATGCATTGCATCGTGTCATTTATTCACTTTCTTGACCCTCAATACAGTGGCTCCAGGAATGTTACCTGGCTTTCCACCGGGTGTTCTTCCTTTTTGGGGTCCTTTCCCTGGTGTTCCTCCCCCTCCGCCTCCTGCCACAGCAGGTGGAGTTCCAGGTGCCACTGACACAAACCATCGCAGCACAGATGCTACACAGACTGCTGGTAAGTGCATTTAGGTTCACGTAATTGTTTATCTCAGACTAAAGTTAAAACTTTCCTAAGGAGGCAGCCAGTCCTCTTCGTCAACTGCAGATCCGACTGCAGCAGCTTCTTCAGGGTCCACGCAGCCAGGGTTTCCTTTCTCTTTCCCACCACCTCCCTTCCCGAGCACACCCTGGCTGCCCATGCCACCTCCCCCTCCCTTTGGTAAGTTCCAGACATTTTTTAAATTTTTTTTTGACTGATCGAATAACGCCAGACATTATTTAAAATGATGCTGTTAAAACAATGAATTACTATAGAGCATGGTTCATGTCTTATTTTGCAAAAATGAAGAATATGTGGTACTGATGAGTTGATAAGGCCTCGTGATGCAGCACCACACGGCTGACGCTACATCACGATGCAGTGTCTTAATTTTAAAAGGCCACTAGATGACACTCTCTGCATTACAATACTTGGCTCTGATTTTCAAACTGAGAGTGCCTAGTAACCTTTCAAAATTTAGACAGTAGTCAGTTACACATGTTGGCTTGTAGCTTTATTAAGTTGATTTTCTGCCATTTTTTTCTGCTGATCCATCCATTGTCAAACAATTGCAACTGCCATTATAGGTCCTGTATTACCTGTGATTCTTCATTCACAAGAACCTGATCTGATCAACTTCTCTCCTGCAGTGTCATCAATGCCTTCTCCTCCCCCATCCCTTGCTCGTCTGTCAGATGAGGAGTTGACGGAGATGGAGGCAGAGGGCCGCAGGGGACTAGAGGCTCGGCTCCAGTGTCTTCAAAATATCCACACGTTGCTGGACGCAGCAATGCTTAACATCCACCACTACCTGAGTACCGTGGCCACACTCGCGTCAGTTCCACAAGTCTTTTTTTGTATTGTAGCTCTTTTTACCATGGCTAAGGGAGTTTCCTTAAATAGAATCTAAGGGGATCCCTCATAATCTTTTTTTGCAATTTAGAAACAAGTATGAAGGGCTGCACTATTTGTATCTTTAATTTATATAAATATGTGTGATCTCTTCTTTTGTTATGTTGGATTAATGTTTTTTAGTGACTTCTTAACACATGCTGTTTTCTCTACAGTCCCCCAAGGACTGACGCTGGTTTAGGAGAAGTAAGACGCTCAACCCAATCACCTTCATCTGGTGCCGAATCTGCGAGCCCAAGTCAGAAAAAAGAATCTCCAACCTGTAAGTTATTAACAGTGGTGACTATGACTTTAAGCATCATTTGATCTTCCTCATTATTTATTTGTGAAGCATGACACCTCAGAGTATCTTGAGATTACAGAATAGATGTTTACCACTATTAACACAGTGGTTTGTAAAATATGCTTAACATGTTTTTGCTTCTATAATGACATAGTAACTCTAATCTATTTTAGGGTAAACAAAGGATGAAGATATAACACTTTTGAGCATTTTTTTTCCCGACTAGAAAAGACAGTATTGGACTAAAATGAGATTACAGGTAGACTGTGGATGACTGAGTGTATATGATGGCACAGTTTTATTGAGGGTTGTCATGTCAATCAGGGGGTTGATCGCTGACATCATGCAGCAAACCTCTTAAAGAAAGTTCAATGCTATCTTGAAACCAACATTTTAAGCCTAAGCAGAAGTTCAGTTTGCCACGCTTGAAAAATAACGTTGCCCTGCACATGACTACTTTTCGTGAAAGTCCAGGTTAATACCAGCTGAATTACTGTTGGCACGGTAAGGTTTGAAAATGTCACTTTAAACCATTTGATGTTGATTTGAGTAGGTAACGAAGTCTGGTAGCGGTAACAGTTGAATTTAACTGTAATTGTTTCCATGATACAGCGGAGGTTCAGCCGGCAGACTCTACTTCCACAGACACTGAAAGACAAGAGCAGCAAGAGGACACAGGCGAAGAAGGCGAGGACAATGGAGAGCCCAACACAGCAGAACTTCGCCGCCGCCGTCTTCGTAAGCTGGAGACTGAAGCGTCATCATCCTCACCTCCAGATGTTTAATCTGTGATTTTGGACATCACTATGAACCTTAAGGAACAATGGACATGGATTTTGAGTTGTTGGACATGGTTTATAGCCCCTCCCTGTGGTGGCCCCGGTCCACAACCACAGTGAGTTCTTGTGATCAACTTGCTGAACTGGCCCTCTTGGACAGGATGTAATGGCATGTAGTTATGTTTTCTAACTGAGATGTTTGAGTGGAAGCCACTTCTACTGTTAGGTTCGGGGTAAATTTGTGGCTTTGTTGTTCAGTAGATTGTTTTCATTTAGTTTGTCACTTTGCTCGAATACAACCAAACCAAATCAAGGGAGACATTTTCTTTATTCTTTATCACTTCCAGTTCTAATTGTTGCCAGACCGGGTGTTGTAACCTACTGATGTATTTGATTGTGTATATACTGTATAAAAAATTTTAATAGGATGATCTGTACATAATGCAGAATAAACTGTTAGGCCAGGGCTGGACTACTATTATTAATATTGTTTGTTTTTTGTTTGTTTTTATATATATATTATATATTCTGGGAGAATTTCTATAATTGAGCAATCTTGCTTTTTCTACTGGAATTGAAGTTTGGAGGATGGAATAGATTTAAATTCTGATTAAATAAAATGCCAAGATTTCAGTATGTTAATATAATTATTTAATTAAAGTACAATCCATATAATAACGAATGATGAAGAAATGAAATGGGAACATATCCAGACATAGTCTCCGATACATTGTTAATAAAATATATATCAAGTCTTTCGATTTTACAATTAGGCTTGGTGTCTTTTGATGGAGTCGACTGACTCCTTCAAGAAGCATTTTAATACCTTTTTATTTGTGCAGGCTTTCTTTTATTTTATTGGTGCTGCTGTGTTTTTCCTATGTTATAGATTGATAGATAGATATTGGCATTTTAAAGCATTTATTTTAACTTTATATAATTTGATTGTTAAAGTGCTTTACAAATAATGACTTACTCTTTTTATTTCCTTTTGTGGCACCACTGAATGACATTATTGTAAGAAGAAACGGTATGTTCTATTCTACACCGCTAGGGCTTTAAAATTGAAAGAAGACCGTTCATGTGCGTTCAGGAGGGAAATATGTCAATAATTTACAAAAATATACATTTAAAAATATATTTAATCGTTGAGACATACATTTCTATGGAGATCATACGAAGGTTGTTGATAATAGTGTAATCGTTATTATGTCAAGCCTGGTTCAAGAGTATCGGTAGATGGGCTCAATGCCTCATTTCGTTCCGCCAAGAATCCTCGGGGAAGACGGAAAAGTTGGTGACGTCACAGGATGTATCGGTGTCTCTGAATCGAGTCCAGGGACCAATCGGCTTTGACAGGAAATCGCGGTTATTTCAATTTCTTGTTATCGCGCCTAACGACTCATCATGGCTGAAAAAACAAACAATAACGTAAGCGCTTTATCGCAACGTGTTATACAGATTTGCAATTTAACGCTCACTGGACGGTTGGGTTTATAGTTCTGGAGTTCGACCATTTGTTTTAAGTGCGAAATCAGTCTAATCTGCTGCGTTAGTTAATGCGTTTAAAGATGCCGATGCTTCTAAGAGCCAGGAAATCCCGTCCGAGCAGCGCCCGGGAGACCGGAGAGGAGGAATGGAGCACAGAAGCGGAGAAACCGGACCGCCCGAAAAGGAATTCGAATGCGGCTCGGACGTACGTGGTAGGTTAGAGTTACTCAGCTTTTCCACCTCCTCTTCCTCCGCTGCAAGCCACGTAGCTTGGTGCTATCGGTAGCGAGCTAACTCCCTTAGACTAGACACAGGGTGGGTTTAGCTATCGTTTTAAACTCTAGCTAAACTACCGGGGTCTCCTAGAGTCGAATAGCGCAAAGGTTTAACTTGGGTAAGGTCGATTTAAAAAGATAAACTGAACAGTCATCGGAAACATGCTTCGACCGTCTTTTCTGGTTTAATTGTTTTGTTATATTGCTCTCCAAGCTTTTTTTTTCCGTGTCGGTTGAATTTGTTATTGTGACAACGTTTTTTTTTTTATTATTTATCTTTGTTAGGATTCAGAGCAGTCAGACTCCAGCTCGGAAACACAAGGAGAGATGGAGAGTCAACATGGGGACTTGCTTCCAGAGGACAAGGCACAGGTATTAGGCATTTGTGTAACCTACATACTATATACAGTTACCTGCATTTGTGTAACCTACATACTACATACAGTTACCTGCATTTTTGTTACCTACATACTACATACAGTTACCTCCATTTGTGTAACCTACATACTATATACAGTTACCTGCATTTGTGTAACCTACATACTATATACAGTTACCTGCATTTGTGTAACCTACATACTAAATACAGTTACCTGCATTTGTGTAACCTACATACTATATACAGTTACCTGCATTTGTGTAACCTACATACTATATACAGTTACCTGCATTTTATAGATCAAGGCAAGCTTCCAAAGGTTATACAAGGATATAGTTTTATGATTTTTATTTGGGACTTAAATGAAGGTTTGATTTTCTTCTTTTCCACAGGAAGTGAAAGGTTGTACTGTGGTGCTGAACCGCATGAGTTTAAGTGAAAAGATTTCCAAAGGTGAGCTGGAGCAGAAGGAATACTCTGCCCTCAAAGTTGGAAAGTCGGTCTCGAGAATTCCAACCATAATGAAACGGACCCCAGTTTTGACACAAGTCACAGAATCGCCAGTTTCTGAAAAGGGTTTTATCACAAATAGTGCTGAGCCGTTAGAGGTCACATCCCAAGCATCAGAAGAGACTGGTTATGTTGAAGAAAAAATGGTTTCAGCATCGGCCTGTGTCCCAAAACCTTCCCTCTACCCAACCCTGTATACAGGAAGTTTAGACAAATGTGCAGAGGATTTGGCTGCGTTTGACGAAATAAAACAACCTCTGATCACTATCACTCCCCGGCCTCCTATTAGAACAGACACAGGACAAGAGGATTTACCTGAGGAGAAAAACAAGTGCGAGGACACGCAGATCAAGGACCAAAGTAGATGTGATCCTCCCAGCACCTCCAAGTCAACTTGGATTAATGATGCTGACTCAAAGATCTGCGCCACAGAAGCTCTGCCATCAGAGGCAGAAGAGACTCCTGATCTAGTCAAAAACAGCTCAGTGGATGACATCTTGCAAGAAGAGCCCCCATGGTATGCAGGATTGACAAAAAGTCCTGAATTAGAAAACGACCCATCCTCGTCAGATGATGACTGCGATGATGATTTGGGAGACGAGGCGATGGAAGATTCTGACAAAGAGAAAGTGACATCAGACCAATGTGAAGACCATGTAGATTCCTTAGAACTGAAAGAAAGGGATGAGGAACAACAAAGTCCAAACCAATTCTCAACATCAGAAAAGCCAATTAAAGCTGAAGCCAAAGTGTCAACTCGGGTAAGTTCCAAAAATGCTTATACAGTACATTCAGGATATAATTTAGCATTGTCAAACTTCAAACTAAGAAAATAGTTTTAACATTCAAGTTATATATATATATATATATATATATATATATATATATATATATATAAATGACAGTTGTGTTTGGATCGTGGTTGACAGAGTTGTGGGTATAGTTTAGAGGCGGATTTGGCAACACAGAATGTTTGGGTTGTAATGGTAAATTATATATAGTGACTGGATTTTATCACTTGTATCTTTATTGTGAAGCAAAAGGAACAAAGCTAAGCAGCTCAACTTTCAAATCTACTGTTTCTTATAAAAATGTAGAATCTAATTATACCCATTTAACAAATTTCTCATTCTCCAGAGTTCAACCTGCTCCAGTTTTTTCCTTTCACTCCTTTTGCCCATGGCTCTTCTGCTTGTGGGTGGGTTTGGACAGCATGTTTGGCACTATGGTCTGCCCATGTCAGTTGTCCAGCTCAGCTCTCAGCTGCAGTTACACTGGCTGGAGGGCTTTGGTCTGGTACAAGAGCCCTGCAGTGATGATTGTCGGTAATATAAGTGAGAAAGATGAACATATTTGTAAGACTCTAGTTTTTTTTTAGTATCAATCATTTCTTTCACTTTCTTTAAATCAGCGTACATCTTGTGGAGAGCATCCCACAGGGTCTCTATCCCTCTAACCCTTCACCCTGGCGGAGCACTGCGGATATCTTGCTTCAGTTGCTGGGCAAAGCCAACACATCTGTGGAAATTGCTGCTTCTGATCTGACCCTGCAGGATCTACATCTGTCCGATCCTACTGATGCTGAAGTATGTAAAAATGAACCTTGTAATATATCTCTTTTTAAAACTAATTCTTTTGTATCCATTTTTCCCTTTACATTTTAGGGAAGAAAAGTTTTGGACCAATTACAGACGTTAAATTCCAAAGGTGTAAAACTTCAGATTGCTATCACCTCTCCACAGACCTACTCTGAGGACTCAAAAGAGCTGCCTGGTGCTGGTAAATATTCACTCCGTCTCATTGACTACACAAGGTGCCAGATTTAATCAATTGTGCCAAATTTTAAGCCGCAGCAATTAATAATGTTAAACAGTCGCTCAGCTTTCGGTAAGAAGCTTTGATCAGTGAAGTGGTCGTGCTCTGGATCAATTTAAGGGACCCTCAAATCAACATGTTGGTAAGATGTCCACAGTGGTGGCAGGGACTCGAATACTTTTTGTGCAGGCTTCACTACTCTGTGGAGAGCCACCCTTTCCGATTTCAGCTGATATCTGTGGCCAAAGACCAATTTCCATAGCTGTTAAATTAATGTTTTTTTTTGGTGCAGACATAAGGGAGATAAACCTCGGGGCTTTAACTGGAGGACATTTCAACACAAAGCTATGGGTGGTGGACCAGAAGCATCTTTACATTGGAAGTGCAAACATGGATTGGCGCTCTTTAAGTCAGGTAAGGATCAATAAAGGCCATGTTTTTGTTTATCTATCTGAGATATTGTATGTGTCGAGTTTAAATGGTGTATTACTTGGCATTTTTAAAATATTATGTCCCTTATTTTCTTTCAATTTACACTTGATCACTAGTTTCAGGTTGATAGACCATCAATGCGGAAGAATAAAGTTCACCACAGAGCTTCACAAACTCAAAAAACAGAAACTCGTATAGGTTTATTCATATTCTTTATAAAAACATGTTATTAATACAGTTGGTAAGACATTTAAACATGGCAATAAAGCTCTTGTAGCACAACTGGTCACACTGTTAAATGTTTTATTGGTTATACCTAAAGAAAAATTAACATGATTTACACTACAGTCCAGGTTTGAAATTGTGTTAGATGACCATTTTTGTAGTTTAGCCACCTGGATTATTTTATGGCAAATATTGCATTTATGAACGTATGAGCAGCAATGATGCATTTTCTTCATTGTAATATCTATTTTGTTTTTGCACATAATCAAAGCAACTTAATGCTAAATTCTAACCCTATGGAGGAAAGTTTGAACTAGTAGTTCTTGACAGAATAGACTATGAAGTAGATGAGAAGCCCTGGTCTGATGTAAGTAACATTGGTATTGTGATACATTGTTTCAATGAAATTCAGAATTGGAATAAACTGTCATCAAACCTGGAACCTTTAATACTACTGTTCTTTCTATTGCTCAAGACTTTTTCTGTCCTTGATCTTTGTATTTTTATTTATTTTTACTCAGTGTGTTGCCCAAACAATAAGAATGGGTTGATTTTTGTGTTTGGTGGTCTGTCATCTGCAGATTAAAGAGTTGGGCCTTTCATTCGAGAATTGCAGCTGTTTGGCTCAGGATGCCAGTCGAATCTTTGCTCTCTACTACAGCCTTGGTGTCGCCAATGCTTCCCTCCCTCCATACTGGCCTGCACGCTTCTCTGCCCTGTCAAGTTCCCGGAATTCTTTGCTGCTCAAGCTAAATGGAGTGCCTGCTCAAGTCTACCTGTCTGTGAGTAAAGTCACAGTTTCAGATCATTTCATTCTCTAGTGTGGGGTTTAACACCACATAAGCAGTTGGGGTTGGACTCTTGAATATCACCAAGGTTACTAATACCAAGATAATACCAAGCCAAGTCAATTAGCAATTATTCAGACTCAATTGAAATGGTCTGTGACATGATCCTTACCCAAGACAAAGAAAAATAACTTTATTTTGTCTTGAAAAAAATATAGGTTCACTGTTTAGTGAACACAGTCTAGGTAGAAAAACTGAAATGTTAAACCATCTTACTTAAATAATGCAAGGAATTAATGTGTTTTTGTAGAAAGAAAATATATTTTAGGGCATTTCCTTCTCTTAAACGATACCTGATTGCCACAGTATTGGGTTTAATTGCATTTATATTAAATAATTTATAGAACCAACATTTTCTTTACCGTTTTTTGGCATAACCTCTGTGTGTTTTGTGTCTCGTCCAGAGTGCCACTACTCAGATTTCTGCCCGTGGCCGCTCAGATGACCTCAACACCATCCTTAATGTCATAAGTGATGCACAAAAATTTGTTTATATTTCTCTCATGGACTATCTTCCTTTGGATGATTTTAAGAAGCCACTCAGGTATATAGTGAAGCACAAATTGTGCTGTGGAGTCCTTTGTTTGTGATACAAATATCTCACAATGCACTGATTTTTGCTTTTTCTTAGGTTCTGGCCTGCTATCGACTCTGCACTACGTGCTGCTGCCTGCACATCTCATGTCAAGGTGAGGCTGATGGTGAGCTGTTGGGAACACTCCCAGGCCTCCACTTTCACCTTTCTGCAGTCTCTACTGGTGCTGCGCCGGCCCCCACTCTCCTGTGACATTGAAGTGGTACGTGTCTCAGTAAAACCTTATTCAAACCATGTGCCATGTATCCTCAGCTTGTCCTTTACATTTTTGTTCTAATAAGATTTTTAACAGTTGTTTTATTTACATCATAAATGTACTCATCGTAGAAATTTAACTACATTTCCAACAGTACTCAAGCAATCCATATACAACAATCAATCCATTTTTATCTATGTTCACAGTTTTCTACCATTGTCAAACGATCAACTGATAAGACAAGATATTTATTAGTGTTGAAAAGGAAAAAAACTGTTCTTATTATTTCTTCCCTTTGGTCATACTTTTGTACATCAATCAGCATAATATAAACTTCATAAACTATTTTATTTTTTGTCTTATGGTTATTTATGTGATAGTTATGTATGTTGTGAGCATGGATAAACCTTTTGTGTCATGTGAACATAATATGTGACATGTGAGCAGTATATTTCCAAATCCATGACCTTTCAAATCATTTACCTCTATTTTTGGTGTCAAATAAATGTCTTTGAAGCCAGACATTGGTTTAATCACCTCAATAGTCAATATTAGGTGATCAAATTAGTATTTTTTTTTCCCTTTCAGCATTCTCAGAGTTGTAATATCCTCATCACTGTTTACAAAAGTTATGCATTGATAATGCAAGATTGCCAATTTTCTTTCTTTCTTTGCAGAAAGTGTTTACCGTACCCTCAACTGAGGCCCAGAAGAAGATTCCATTTGCTCGAGTAAATCATGCCAAGTTCATGGTGACGGACAGAGTTCTCTATGTTGGTCAGTGGAGCATTTCTTTCATTTTTGACCGGAAGACAAATTGTAATTGTACATGTGTGGTTATTATGAATATGAGATTTAAATATTTGAGCTACTCAATACAATTTGATTCGTACACTATTAATGAATGTTTGGCCTAGCCTGTTTTTTTAATTATTATAATAATAAGATATTAACTTTTGGCCACGACATGTGCAAAGAAACTGTCCGTTATGTAGTCTGAAGAATAGAAATTAAAAATATAAATTACTTAATTAGAACTGACTAACGTATAAATGAGAAAGGATGATTTAATAAGTAATTCTGCTGTGATCTGTCACTACTTGCCATCAAACCTGGAAAGGGGAGCAGAGACCATTATTACGTCGTAATGGTCTTTGCTTTCATAACCTCTTGTTTGCCAAGATTTCAGACGGGGGAGAACTTAATAAAATAATAACTTTAAACATCATGGTGATTAGCGACCTACTGCATCTTGGAGAAAAAGACTTCGACATTTGGGAGAGTTGGGTTTTCACATTTGTTGCCCCATTAACCGTTACTTACTATAAATTTAACCGTATTCAAATTGTACTGCAGTTGCTACATTTACCCAGCAGATGGAGGGCTTCAGCCACGTTGGAGTGCAGTGTACCATGCTGCATTCTTGGGCTGCTTGGTTTATCCCTAATGAACAAAAAACACTGGGTCGATTTAGCGATTTGACCATAAGCTTTGGTTAAATTCTCAAGATCTACACTGACACTTTGATGCAATGGTAAAAATGGGAGACTATCAGCATTGTTCCCACTGAAATTGTTAATCTGATTTTATTAAATAAATGCACCAAAAAAGATATTTTTACAATTATGTTTTCATATGTATGCTTCAATGACATGTGATCTACACAAGTACAAATAAACACTCTTGAGCAGTACCTAAACCACCCTTGCATTGTTTGCTATAACCAGAGTTGTTTTTCCATATTCTGTTAATTAAATATGCTATAATATAGACTTTTTTTTTCAACGTGACCAAGTCAATACAAGTGGAACTAATACTGTTTTTTTGGAGTTGGGTCTGTGATTGCTTAAAAAAATTCTCACTTTATCAGTTTTAATCAAACCCTTTCTTTCTTCTTTTTTTTTTACTCAGGGACATCCAACTGGTCAGGGAACTCCTTTACAGAGAGTGCTGGTGTGGGCGTGGTAGTAAATCAGACCGGTTCTGATGTCACAAATGTCGAGCAGACTCTGCAACACCAAGCAGCAGAGCTTTTTCTCCGAGACTGGACCTCAGAATATGCCAAGACTCTCACCGTGGAGGACATGCATGTTTGCCCTCTTGTGTAGCACAGAGTTTTGAACTTGTATGATGATATGTGCTGGATTTAAGATGAGCAGCCCTAGTTTTAACGTACCTTAAATTTAGTTGCTTGAACTGTAATGACTTATGATTTTCTCCTGCAACAGTTTGTGTATTTTTCTGAAGCTGTTATTTTATTATACTGTCCTTGCTGGTGTGCTGCTTAAAATGTAACATCATGCAAGTCTTGTGTTATGTGGAACAATCTGATGCTGGAAATAAAATGATCATAAATCATTTCATTTAAGATACACCTGGTCTTTTGGTGTCTACTGGTGTCTGATGAAGGGGAGGGTGGAACGTATATACCTCTCTGTTGCCCTCACTACCCACTGCAAGGTTCTTCAGTCCTCTGCAGTACAGTTGGTCAGATATAAGTCAGGATGGCTCTGTGTCTGCAGATCTCCTCAAGTCCGTGATCAGTACATTTTGTCTCAGTCGTGTTAAGGTTCAGATAGTTATAACCACTCCGTCAGGTGCTGGACCTCCTTTAGATCGGCCGACCGTTTATTGTCTCTATTCTAGTCAGTCCTACGATGTCGTGTCAGCAAACTTGAAAATGATGTTGTTCTGGTGAATGAGGGAGCATTCATGAGTAAAGACAGAGTAGACGAGTAAAATTCATAATTAGGGGCGTTCCAGTGTTCACTGGGGGGAATGTGAGGTCTCCCATCCTAACTTCTTTCTCAGGAAGTCCATCCAAGTGAACTGGCACTGGTATCCTCGGTGTTGGAGCAACTGGACGGTAGTCTTCAATTCTTTTTAGTAGTGGAACAATGATGGCAACTTAAGATGGTCATTTTATTTAGCTTGTTCCTAAATTTAGACTATTCAGACTATATAGTACATCTAGTCTGGGGTTTGCCATGACTTTAGACTGACGGGACTTGTTTTTTTGCATTTGTTGCTCTAGTTCTTCCTCTTGTTAAACTAGACTTTCTTTTAGGGTTATTTATTTTTATTTATATCTTTTTAATATAGTTTTTTTTTTCTTCGGTGTTTTGATTATATAATTCACAATATTTGTTGAAGACATATCTTCTTGTACAGTCAAAGTGGTTGTAATTGGCATTGTTGTTTATTAATTGTATTGATAGATTGATTAGATAAACTTTGCTAATCCCTCTGGAGATATTCTTCGGGAAATCGTGTATATATATATATCGTGTATATATATATATATATATATATATATATATATATATATATGTATATTCAACCTGGAGCGATCTTGAACGCTACTCAACGAGACAGACTACGTATCCCACAATGCATTGTACCGTTGCGGATAAAGTGAAACACAGCGGATGCGTCTTAATTGCAAGTAAAATGTATCGGCACCTATTTGGGAGTAAAGGTGTGTTCGAATTAATTAATTTACATCGTTGATGGTAAAAAGCGGTTTATAATTCGATTTAGGGTTGCATAAATTGTCGATAGATGGCGACTGAGTTCGTCATGAATGAACTTCGAACCGGATGGGAAACCTTGGTTCCAAAAACATATTTAGAACATTATAATGGTATCGTCAAGTTATACTGTTAATAATAATACATAACAAGGAAAAGAAAAAACACAATTATAAAAAATAGATGGGGAGATAGATTCTTCTTAAACACCGAAAAGTCCTTAAAGCGATTCTATGCAATTTGAAGTCGAGCGACGCCAGTGGACTAAAGTGGTAGTGTTTAGCCCGACGGGAGACAACATTTCCCATGAGCACTCGCTCAACGTCGCAAAACTTGCCATGTCCCGGTTTGCAGCAGTTGGACGAATTTTCTGTTTCCAGACTTCCATTGGCTGAAGGAAGGATGGATACCGATGAGGTAATGAATCAGACTGTGGATAATAAATATGATATGCGTTATGACGGCTTTGTAAATAACATTACTTTAACTTTGTTTTTGTACCGTAAATCGCCCCCCCCACAACCAGCGCGATATGTAGCATGTTCACACCATCCCCAAGAACTATTACAGTGAAAATAAAAATCACACAAAACACCTCATGTCCCGGTGTATGAGTCATTCAACTAGTTTTAATTTGATTTGTCATCACAAGTTTTATGAAAATATTTTAGTACACTAATTTTAAGGTATCCAAACTACCTACAGCTGCTTTAACAATGCCTAATTTAGAAATTCTCAATGATGGCTTTCATGTAGAAATATGCATGACAAACTTAAGTGTAATGTTGGTATCTTCTAAAAGTATCTTTTCATTCATTTGTTTTCTTCACCTGATTCTGTTAATTGACACTAGCTCGTCTATTTTCAGCTACGAAGACAGGGATTATTATCTCAAACTTGACTGATTTTCGTGGATCATTTGGATATTAAAAGTGAAAAGGAAATCAGCTCAGTGCTGTGTTTTTAGCTTTACACTAGAGGGCGCTATCGAGATGACATAATAAAAAGACACGATAAGCTGTTGCTTTTTTCTTCACACTAATCATTTTATTCATGTTTGTGACTAGGCAATCCAAAGATTTAAACTTGCTTTTCAGGCAGGACTCTCTCAGCATTTTATTCAGCATGTATATAAAACTTTATAAGGTCTCCCATTGTTGTTGCACTCAGAAGAAGGGAGTCAGAAAATGTATCGCGTCATATATTTTAAACAAGTTTCCTCTGCTCTGTAGCATATCATTTTTAGATAATTTCCTATAAACATGAATAAGCAACCACTCTACTTTCATGTATTACCAGCTTACTTGGGGGAGAGACAGAAACCTGTCGCCAAATATGGAATCAAATATGGAGCGAGAAGAAACAGTCGATGTGAAGCAAATTAACAGAACTTTATTTAACTACTACATCTACAAAAGTTCCCCCACCTTTAGCATCAAGCTTAGTTTATTTTATCACCCTCTAAATTTAGCTTTAATTTAAGAATGGGGTATATGAATCTAACAATTTTAATCTAACATCAGACAAGCAGGTAAAGCATGCAGGTGTTAGGGTTTTCTTCCGAAGAACCGACCCCTCCCCAGTCTCGATACGTGGTTGAGAAGGACACAGACACAGGAATGAGTTCAAGAGAAAATACTCGTTTAGTGAAATATGAAAGATTATCAGTTAATCAAGATGGCGCTGCAGATGGCAGACCCGGAATGATGTTCCGCAGGAATTTAGTTTCTTTTGTGCTTTTTCTTTGCTTTTGACGCGCTAAGCTCGCCAACTTCCGCAAGTGTAAACCTCTGCTCCGATCCATTCACCTGGCGAATATCCACTCTTTGCCCAATAAAATAGAATAACTGCTCTTCTCCATGGAAAAAACTCAGGCTTTTTGCTTTACTGAAACCTGGCTCAGTGACACGATCCCGGACTCTGCTCTCCAGTACCACCTTCATCCCTCCACCATCTCACTCTTGACCAGTTAATTCCCACCATGCCATTTGTACATCATTCATTGCACTGTTTGACGGTTTTTATTATTATTATTATTGTTATTTCTCTTGTATATTTTGTTAATATTGGTTATCCCTTTTCTAATTTTGTTACCTATTTTGGAGTCGTCCACAACCACAGAAAATTCCACGTATGTACTGTATACCAATATGTACTGTCGAATAAAGCTGCTCTTGAATCTTGAATACCCACGGTGTGTGACAGTGACTGAGGTAAGCGGGCCCTACAGCCAAAGAGCAGAGGAACACAAGAGAACAATCCCCCACTTTTATATCACACACTCGGGTGGTGATTGGCTACCATCAGAGTGAGCAAACCATTAACAGAGCTTTAGTGAAAATACCCAATTTCCTCATCACACTACATGTTGACATCACTGGAAAAACAAGTTTTGGATTCTGATTCTGAATTTGCGTTCATTCAAAATCTCATTACACCCTTGTAATTATAATTGAATGTCTTTCACTCTGTCTATGATTTATTCTGTGTACATTTTAAGACTTGGCTCTCAGCCACTATTTGTTTATTTTGATGATGGATACAATTTTAAGTCAGAAGTGGAATGAAACTAGAACCAAAACAGAATACAACAGCTTGGCTAAAGTGTATATGAAGCGAAACATGTGGTTTTCAGTGTGAAAAAAACCCGGATGAAATGAAAATAAAACTAGGATCTAAAAGGATAATAATGACAAACGTGGCCCAGCAGAAGAGTGATCCTTACGAAGCCAGGTACTGCACAAGCAAACCCAGCAAAACAGAGTGGAAGCTGGTAGAATCCAAAACCTTTAAAAGCATATTGTTTCATGGCAGTAGATGTACTGTACACTAACAATGTGACTTGGTTGCTTGGCAACGTCTGCTCGTTAACGCATTGTGTTCTCGACGCTCACACTATCGGCTCCACCAAAGTCAATGTCAACTCAAGTTTAAGTAAATCAAATTATGAATTATTTAAATTCATTTATTTTTAATGTATTTTATTTAGAATGAGCAAATATATAAAATGGCTTAACAATATAAAACTGCAACATTCGGTTTACATCACCATGTAATTTGAAAGTCAGGTTTTATAAAAAAAAAAAACAGAAAAGCACTTCAGTTTGTATCAACAAAAAAAAATTCCGAAAGGAAAGTAGGTGTTTATATAAATATAACTAGACTCAATAGTTTTGTACTGCAGAAGCCTGCATATTTTTATTTACAACATTTTATACAAACGTTTCATTGCTGAATTTTTTTCACAGTAATACTTAAGTTGTGCTTGCCATTTGTGAAAGGAGGTATAATAAAACAAATATTTACACAGTTTAAAAAAATGTTTGGTTATCACAAATTCACATGGTGTCAGAATTCACTACCCTTTCATTTCCCTTTTAAGTTTCAAGTCTTCCCTCAGTGGCACATCCCAACAATGTGGCCTCTTCAGAATTGAATTCCAAATTGTGTACAACTCTTTTGGCGTTCTCTTATGCACCAGTAAGATTGTGTGATAGTTACAAGGGATAAGTAGCTCTTTCTTTGGAAAGTCAAAAGTGAGAAAAGCATCATGGTGGATGGGCCGTGTGTTCAGTCGTTCCATACACATGCCCACGAATACATCATCGATGGGAAACAGGTGAACGGTATTTGAAATGTTTAACAGGCGTTTGGCTAGCGCGGCAGAGTACAGCACACCTCCCCCACCTGCGTATATAGGATAGCGCCCCATGTAAAAACTGGTGGGGATAAAGTACTTTGACTGGTTAAGTCGGTTTGGTTCAGCTGCGTCAATCACGTCCCCGATCATGAAGTTGTCCAAGTTTCTACGTTTGAGCGGGTTCTTCAGGTAAGATCGTAGGAAGGATACCATGTTGGGTGTGTTCACAAACACGTCATCGTCACCCTTAAGGATGAATAAAGTCTTTTTGCATTGTTTCGAGAACCACCTCCAGAAATGCACGTCCTTCAGAGTGAGGTTAAAGAAGTTGTCGTTGAAGTCCCACTGTAGAATGTCCTTGTAAAATAAGCTCTCCATCTGCAGCAGTGTGGATACGTTCCCGCCAGACTGCTCTAGTGGGTTCCCTCTGCCAAGAAGGAAAACCCTCCGGATGTAGGCTCCGTCGCTAACACTGCTGTTCCTACCCTGTCGCTTCACCCACCCCTCCTTTCCCCAGGTGTGGCGGATAGCCTGGCGATTTGCAAAGTTCAGTTCTGTTGATTTGATGGCGACCAGAAGAAGAGGAGGCTCCTTCTCGACTTTGGAGCCGGCACCACATGCATCTTTAGGTTCGAGGAGGACTGGGTAATTCCGGCTACCCATGTTAACAACAAAGTGCTGCATCTGATCCGTCAGCTTATCTCTCCACGGCTTATATCTCTTAGCAATTGAAGCAATGCTCCACCGCTGTAGAGAATCATAAAAATGATCATTCTTTATTTTCCTCTTTGTATTTCTGGGCCGCAGCAGTGGGTTAACAAAACGGTCCATTCTTATCTGAACATGATTCCAGAATGCATTTTCTTTAAGCTTCCAAAAAGTTTTAGGCGTCAAGGCAAAGCTCTTGTTCTTGTACAATCCAGGAGCCACAAAATGCGGCTTGTCCAGACCTCTTTTCCGTCCTGCCTCCAGTGCAATGTGGTCTAAGTGCAAGGAGAGAATCACATACACATAGATGAAGAGCAGGGCCAGAATAATACATGGCATGAACATGCACATGAATGCATTCCGCCATCGACAGGTGCAGCGCGCCATGAAACTGTAAAAGCAGGGACAGACAGTTAGCTTCTTCGGTTAATCAGTGCTGTTGGTTGAGACATTATATAATACATCAAATCCTCCTCTTGTTGTTGTTGCACGCACCCACAGGAAAGCATCACATAAAATTGTTAAGAGCTCAGTTGACGTTCTCACCCAACAACTGCTAGGACAGTACAAATGTGACTTTTTTTTTATATTTCTCAATGTTACAAAATGGAGTTTAAGTTGAGTAGGTTGACATTTCAATGATACTTTGAGATTTAATTTGCAATTGCTATTATTGACAGTTTAAATGACTTGGTTTCATTTGTTTAAGAACGAAGCAGCATCTATTCTTTGAATTTATTGGAAGCTAATGCATGTCTTTTGTTTGTCTATCTTTAAGATGATCAACCTGTTCTCATCGTTTCACCTCATCCAAACCACTGTCAAGAAATAAAAACAAATAATAAAGGAATGAGATGTGAGCAATTTAACTTTGGGCAGATATGTTTGGTCAGAAAGACCAACCACAACACAAAAGACTGACACACATATATCAGAGCACAAGTCACAGTACAAGATAAGGACAATAAATAAAACTCACCTTGAGTCTTCTATCTGTCCTTCAGACCTCTTATCACCAACATCCCAAATTGGGATTAAGACCAGTCACCTCACAGGGATCCAACTCACTGATGACTAGCACTGATGACATTTCGTGGCGTCACTTAGGTGTTTGCATAAGAGGATCCACCCATTGGATGAGCTGTTGAATGACAAGTTCCTCCTTGTTAATACATCTTTCTGCGGAGCAAAATTGGCTGATTTTAAAGATTTACCAGTGTTCAATTTTAGAGACAAAATAGTGTGAGCAAACAACTGTAGTGTTTTGTTTGTCTATGTTGCATTTGCAAGTATTCTTGAGCTCTGGAGTCATGAGTATACCAGGTTTCAGTTACCTAAACAATCCAGCAAAAAGATTATTTTGCTGTATTGCCTATTTTATCCTTTCTTTAACCCTTCCCATTAAGCCTTTTCACTAAATTGCAAAAACATTTTTTCAAACTCACTAAATACACCACTGTAATCTACCAGTGAATGCAACCGTAATTTGTACTTTATTTGCACATATAAAATACATCATAAAAAAAGGTGCAATTTTCGGTACTGCAAGAAAATGTCTCATGTATCATTCAGAAGTCCTTAAAGTGTAGATGTCATCTGACACAGTTGCAGATGAATCTGGTCTGTGTTTGGGCAGTGCAGCTGCAGAAGTCCTCGGGGCCAATATAATGACAGTGATATGAGCGCAGAACTGCTATTCCCCGCTTTCAGGTGCTGTTCTGAATCATTTAAAATGTATGTATTAAATCATGTTTTTACCGACAGGATTGACAACAAAGGGTTATGTTAAGCAGTTAAGGATCTTTTTTTCCAACTTCAATAGTGACGGGCTGCATCTTAATCTACAAGTGTTTTCAGTTAATCAGTTTCTGTTGAGATCCTGAACTGGATTTCAAACCGGGTGTAAGAGACAGACCGTTGACTAACAATCAAATGGAAGTATGAGTTCTCCCCCGCAGTTTTTGCATTGATCAAGTTCTGCTTCTGTTCTGCTCAACAACACATGCATCTTTGTATTCCCTGACTATAACAAGCAGCTTTTATAGTCCTAATTCCAAATCAAGTTAAACTGGAAGTTCGGGTGCTTGAAATTACATCAGGCCATGAAAGAAGACTCCACGTCCGCTTGATTGCCTGTGAATTAAAAAAAAACATTTTAGTAGTGTGTAGTTTATTTATTATAATGAATTCCTTGAATTGTCGCAGATTAAAGTCAACCATTGATTCATTACATTAAGCCACTGGAACACGAACTTACCCATACTCTCCGCTCCTTCATTATGTCAGGAGTTCCACTGTTTCTATGGTAGTTAACATCTTGCTCCGACGCTGAGGTTTGAAGAAATGTACTTTCCATGATAAGAAATTGATTATTTGACTGTGAAAGTAACATAAGCCATTTTAACAGAAACCTCTGTCAGCTTTTCTAGATACACAATTCAAGACCAATAATTAAATCACAATAAGGTTCATAAGATATTGTTTGAGGTGTAAATTAGTAATTGTAGCTTAGAAAATGATACGTTGTAGACTTAACAGGACAAGCACCAACTCTGTCAAGCTAACCAACATCTGTTGTTTACAAAGGGTGTCACCAAAGAGTGTGAGGAAGTCCCACATTCAGATCTTATTCTTGCAGCGTCTACTTCACCTTCCCCATCATCTTATGGTACTCTGATTGAAATAGACTCCTGCAACTTAAGGTTGCAGACAATAATATAGTATATATTTCTATATTTCACTATAATGGGATGGTGGAGCAGAGTAGGGCTCCGGCTTCTTTAGCTCCTGGGTTGACACCCTGGATATGGATTATTATGATCCAATCTTTTAAACATAAACATAAGAAACGATTGAACTTGTGATATTGGTATCTTTAAAAAATTGCTGTCACAGCTGAACATCCCTTTCGCCTAAACAATGTCCATAAAGAAGAGACTCATACAAACTTTCAGAAATGTAGAAGTACTATCATATAAACACCACCACGCTAATTCTGACAAAAACTTCACAGAACCTATTTACTATAGGGCAACTAATGAAACGAGTTAAAACCCAACTCTCTTGAGTAACTCACATGTTTCAAATGTTGAAGTCTTCCTTTCCAAGATGCAGTAAGTCCCTCATTATGACCATCTTTCAATTACTTTACAAAGTTCTCCCCCTTCTCAAATCTTGGCGAACGAGATGTCATGGGACCGAAACTATTATGCTGTAATATTGGGCTGCACTTCTCGTCTAGCCAGCTGTAATCACACCCTGCTTTGTTAATACAATGAGTCCCTTGAAGGTGGAGACTTCCAGTTTAAAAGAGAGTTTTGTACAAACAGACACATACTACGGTAGAGTATACAGTACAATAGAGTTCCAAGATCAATTTAAGAGACACTTGAATCTACACATTAGTTGCCCTTATACAACAATGGGTGAGAAAAGACACACACCCTAAACATACAATGAAAATTCAAACATTCTCAAGTAAACACACAGCACAAAGATCACTAGACAACACTGCCATACAATGAACAATAAAGGGTGTGCCGATAAATCGCTACTGACAAATTGCCAACACACCTTTTACAAACCTTGAAAAAAAGGTAAAAAGTGAAATCTGCAAACTTAAATGTGCAAAAAGGAACAGGGATAAAAAAAATGGCCAATTTTGAAAACCTAAATACCCGCACAGAATGAACCATGCACACACACCATCCGATTCAAACTCACAACATTGCTCCATCTGTTTGTTTGGTTTATTCCTCGTCGCGGTTGCAGGGGGCTGAACCTCAACACATACAATAATCATAAATATGTGCACACTCGCACAAACACACACAATAAAAAGAATACAGCACTACACATGGACACACAAAGTCAAAATGTTTGGAATTAAGTTTTATTTTTCATATGAAGGGATGGTTTGGATTTTTTCTTCTTTTACAAGTAGTATGTTTTTTAGTTTTTTGATAAAACTTGCAAAAAATCTTCTAGCATATTCCAAGAATGACATGAAGTCTGGGGTTTTATTGCTGAATGTTAAAATGAAGACACGTTTTTCATCTTTTTTTTCACAGAATGAAAAAAAATATTTGCTTGCTGCTTTATCCATGCACCCAACTACCAGTACCACTAGGACATGCAGGGGGGAGGAGAGGAAGGTGAGGAGGACGAGAAAGGGGCAGGGGGGGCCATTTGTTAAAAAAAGACAAACTGTTGGCGACCATGAAGGAAGAGTTGTGGGTGTGTGTCACAGTGTGTGCTTGCTCATGACTTCTGCGTGTAGTTTTGGTGTGTATGTACAGGGCGGGGGGGAGTGCAGGGTGAGGAGGGGAAGAGAGGGGTTAACAGTTCAACTAACTCTAGAAGCACACTACCCTCACTTGCAGTTACTCCATGTTGCAAATCCCCAGATTGGTTACAGTGATAGAAGACCATACAAGCCAACTCTATTCCAAGAGCTAAATAAAGCCTCTTTCTAAGGGTCATTCTAGAAGGATCCAGTGACTCTACAGGGCTCCACTTTATTTTTTTTAGTTTACCACATTACATCTGTCATCCATGCATGTCCTGTGGAACAAATCAACATGAGACACAAATGCAACACAGTGTCATTTTCCTCAGTGGAGGGGTCTCTAGGCCCAAAGTATACTGAATGTGGAAAAAGCTGCTGAGTGTGCTGTTTGAAAATCCAAACCCTTGCTGCATCTATTTCCTTCTGAGGGGCGAAGGGGTGAAACTGTGAGGGCAGTGAACGATGGAGGGTCAGGGGGTTCCACACACATAGTGCGTCCACACTTAAAACACATGGTGCGTCCACACTTTTGTTTTCACGTAAGGTTTTGATCCCCTTTAGCTCGACAACAGATATCCTGTGCCCATGCTATGACATGTGAACCTCACTTGACCGATGACCAAACAGGAAGTCCCATTGTAAAAACAGTTGCTGGTCACTGTTAGCCTCCACCATAAACGTTTGGGTCTAATGTCAATGGTTAAAGCTTATACTGTTGCAATGCCATCTTAGATTTGTGGTTATATGACTTTTAAAATGCCAAATTCATGTTGTGACTTTTGCCTTGAGTGATAAAGCAATAACATTGTTAACTTCTGAGCACTAATGGTATGCTCCACTTGTCACCAATTGTATTCTGTGTGATTACAAGACACTTGCTGTACTACTTTAGTACTAGCAGCCAAGCGTAACTGGATCTTATGTAGCACCCTTTGATGGCAAAATGTAGCTCTTTGGCTCGTGTTGTGACGCAATCATGCACAGAAGCCTCTAGTGTTTCTTTCAAAATCAATCAATCAGCAAGAGAAGAGAAAACAAATTGTAAATAAAATCATCAAGCTGACGGAGCCTTTGAAAAACATAATGGACTCACATTTTTTTGTTTATGCTTCCACATTAGATAAAGGGCTGCTATTTTTTAACTATTTCATGACCTTCAGACCCATTGTATTGTTATATAACGGTATAATGACCGGAAGAAACAGATGAATGAACGCCTGCAATGTATTTCTATGATGCAAAAAAAATGCCATTGGTTCGCCAGAAATCTCATCTTTGTGGCTTTAGTAGTATGAACACAGGGGCCAAATCAAACCAATGCGGATCCTGAATTGAAAACATAGTGTGGACGAAGCCAAGGATGAACGAACAACAGATCATTCAGTCAATATGACCAAGCAAAGTAATTAAAAGTATACTGAGACAAATCAAGGATGCAGTTACGTATTTGGCTGTGTGATAAAGCAGAGTCTCTTGCAGCGCGATCCTGCACCATCAAGACATTTCGTGGTGATTGTGGTGACCTTCTAACTTTGAGGGACCCTGCAAAGCTTCCAGGAATATTTGTACGAAAAAAGAAAGGACAGAAGAGACCCAGAGTGAGCAGCGGGGGCTTATTCCTCAGCTCCGCTTCAGATTGAACATATGTGACCTCAACATCACCGCCTCAGTAGTATGACCTTCACTTACACACACACACAGACTGACACACACACAAAGCAACAGACTCCCTTGGTCGTGACCCACGGAAGGACAGCGAGGAGATGAGGAGGGTGAACGAGGAGCTCTCTTGCTTGAGTCTTTTGGCTGATGTGAAGGGAAAGTCCTGAGACACAGTGCGGCTCTAAGCTGCTGGCATAGGAAACGAGCGGGCAGTCCACGGGAGGCCGGAGTCAGGCTGGATTACAACTGGATTGGTTCGGTGGGTTTGGATCGGCAGCTCCCTGGCCAACGACTGCTCATGGAGGGGAGGGGGGTACAGTGCAATGGAGCTTCTGGCAGCGTGAGGGTGGGTGAGGGTCGAACAGAAGCGCTGACGGAATGAAGCTTCAGAAAACATACACTCACACACACTCCTGGCAGCACCCTGAACACCTACACAGGAATCTGAGGTCACTTTCCATTGAAGACACTCTGACACTAACGACAAATGTTTGACAGGCAGCGAACAAAGACATAACCGATGCGTGTTCATCCGTCTAGAATCTTCCGAGAGATATCTATCCTAAACTTCGTGTGGTCCCTGTAAAACATAGCGTGGATTGTAACCATGTAAACAGACACCTTAACACAGGAGGAATCAATATTGCATGATGACACAATCAGATCACAGTTCAAAAAGAGGAGGATCCCAAATCAGAGAGAAAACCAAAGCAAAAGGAAGGAGGGGGGTCGGTCTCTATAAAAACGAGGAGTCTCCATAAGAAAGGCTACAAAAACTCAACGGGACCTCCGACTTCAGCATACAGCAAAAGGCACCACAATATTATTCTATTTATCTAACTCGTGAAAAAATTGGCACGTAATTCTTTTTTCATCTCTCATAATGCTGTAAATCAAAAAACTTTACATATAAATATCCCCCCCGTTATAAAAAAAGTCTTTGCTGTTAGCTAGTAGACAATTTTTGCTGAAATGAAAATAAATATTTCATTTGTTTAGAATATCTGTCTGTTATACAAAATAAAAATATTTCTCCTAGGTGCGGCTTTCTAGTCCACTGGTCATGTGTAGGAGAGGGGGGCATGTGTCAGGTGGTTGGTGGCAGGAGGTTTAGTCTTAAAGGGGCATGTTGTCGGCTTTGGAACGCTGTGACTGGGAGCTGCGGCCGTTGCTGCGCATCCCCGACCGACTAGGCCCGCGGTGAGTCCGTGTGTCCGCGCCCGAGGAAGAGCGGTAACCCGGTACGGACAAGGGAAGGTCTACGTTCATGTTCTGCATACTTAGGAAAGGCGTGCTCTCCCCGTGAGCGTCATCGTCCTCCTCCTCCTCTTCTTCTTCCTCTGATTGGCTGAAGCTCTGTGAGCTGTAGTCCCGCTGGCCCGTGGGCCTCTGGGAGATGTGTCCGTTTAGGCGATTGCGTCGCGGGCGTCTTCGACTTCGGATGGGTTCTCTCGAAGAGGCGTATTCCTGCGTGGTCTCGTAGGCCTCCTCGTCAGGGAGACGGTAGGGGCTGGATGGTAGACTTCCTGTGCTCTCTGTCAGGTATGGTCTTCGTGGACGTCGAGGCTGCCTATACAGACTTCGGTCCTGAAACACAGCATAAGAATATTGTAAACCAATGAATCCACAATTGACAGCGTGTCCAACCCCCGCATACAACCAAGGGTCCCCACCTAAGCAATTACACCTGTTAACAACCTTTATGAAAATGTATTTGATATATACATTATGTTTGAATTGCTTTATCATATGCTAACGTCCCTGCATCAGGGGGAACAAATCCACACAGAACCGACCCAGAACATTGGTACGTACGTCAGGGCATCTTAGTAGCGGCTGGTCGTCGTCTCTGTGGTAGGCAGCAGCAGCAGGGGGGAGTGAGAGGGCGTGGCTTGTGTTGGGTGATGTGATCTGAAAGGTGGGCACCTGTGGGGGTAGCGGGGGGTAGTGGAACTCCACCGGAGACAAGCGTGCTGGTGTGGTCAGTGCTGACACATACCTGCAGAAGAAGACCAGTTTTAGGTTTAAAAACAATGTTGAAAAACTGAACTAGTACTACACGTACTACACTTTTTAGAAAATGTATGTATTTTTTTTTCTGTAAATACTCAGGTCGTTGTTATTCCTGTGCTATTAAACATAACAGTTAAGTTAAGTTATTTATTTTTTGTATTGTCACAGTCTTAAACAAGGACATTGTTGTAGATGTTGGAAAGAACTATCTAACTAGATAAAAAAAGGCTTTAAAAGTTTCACCACATTCTCCACTAGATGTCACTACAGAGCAGAGATGCTCACGGCTGGATCCACAGATCTGAGACCTTCCTACCTGTCACTGTGAGGTGAGTCTCGTAGTGAGTCATAGGAGTCCCCGTACTGCATCCCCGGGCCCGTGACGTCCCCGCAGCCCCAGTGAGCGGCCCTCCTGGCCATGCATGCAGGGCTGCTGCACTTGCTGGTCCCCACAGAACTGGAGATTCCACCTGACTGGCAGTCTGAGTTCATGCTGTCTGTCCGCTCCATGCTCCACGTCTGCTCCTCGTGTCTGCGGGTCAGGGAGAGATCGCATAAAAACTCTGGTCCAAACCGCTGTCTCAGTGCTGGCTCCGATTCTAACCTTACTAAGCGATACGTACATGAAGTGATCCATTACATTAATGTGATTAAAACATTAACTTTTGTTTTAATTCAATCACGACCAGTTTACAAAAAGCTGGTGTACACGTCATAGTCTGTACTGGGTTGACCCTCCAGGTTAAATGTCCCCAAAATAATCAAATCTCAATTTGAGTCTAATTATTAATTTTTCTTTTTGTATTTTTCCTGGTGGTATACCACCAATACCTGGTGGTATTGCCATTTTCATGAAATGATTGATTCAATAACTGTCATTTATTTGAACAATTATTGTATACAATAAAACAATCATGCACAGAAGCATGTATTTTGTTCTATTATATTTTTGGGGCACAATATATATACATCGCATGGTTGTTTTATGTTGTGTATATATATATATATATACACTGTATATATACACTCTATAAAAAGTAAATGTTTTTTTTATTCTTTTAAAATATTGTAACATTCTTTCCTAAATGAAAATATTGTCTTAAATCATATGTTTTATTAGCTTTTATACTATCTATGAACTATACATTTTTACATATATATATATATATATATATATATATTTTCTGATCATAACATCTTGTCCAGTGTCCAGTGATAGCTCATCCTTTTATTTATTTATGTATTGTTTGTATTAAAACAGCACCGGGTTTTGTCTATTAACCTTTAAAACATTAAGTTAGCGCATAACTGTTTGGTCATGTGGCATCTTCTGAATGTTAATCGTGTTTCTTGACATCACATTGCATGGAATGAGTATACCCAGAATCAAATGTAGCTGTTTCAAACATCAGTTTTAAAAAAAATATATAAGATATAAATAAACATCCAATCATGTTTGAGGTGCCAGAAGAAATCTACCCGAGGCCTTCAGTCGTTTTAGAGATGGCCCTTGCCCATTGAAATCAACGGCAGCCGAATGTTTGTGTTAATCAGGTTTCGAGTTAGCGACACAACGTCAGCGCTTTGGAAGCTAACCGCGTCACAGCTTCCACGACGCTGAACGCATTGAGCGCGTTGAACACGTGAAGCATTCATGTCCTCTGATTGGATAACACTGAGGCTCGTCACATGGAGCTGAAACAATGATTGGAGTTAATTTAACTGTTTGTTTTTCAAGCAATGGCTGAAGAGATCCTGAGGGATCAATAAAGTTCTACCTAACCTAACCTAACCTAAGAGCTTGATCTGGTCGCGGCTATACTTGCAAAGCCATTTTCAAGAAAACCTGGATGTTATTAAGAAAGTGATGCTAACTCCGAGACGAGTCTTTCACGATTTTCAAAGGAATTATTTATTTCCTCCATGGATTACATGAGTAAATGCCTTTTCTTTTTTTTTTTTAAATAATGTTGCGCTTTATGAAATCAATAGTGGTGCTTGTGTGTGTGTTTGCCGCTGAAGCGCGTAGTGTGTGTGTCTGTGGGGGACGCGATGCAGAACGTGTGTTTCGTGGCCATGGAAACCACACAGACTGTAGTTGGAGTGATATTTTGATATAATGCACTGATGTTTATTTGATGATAAACATCTATTGACATATAACAGTACACACTCAGATCCCTGTGGTGTATAAAGAACCTTAAAGTAGTTATTGAGAGGTGGATTTCTTCAAACATGCGCCACTGAAGGCCTATGTGTGAAAAGCAAAGCCTGCCACTGATTATATATATTTTTTATATATATATATATAATGACTCTCTTGTGGACAGCTTAGGTTGGCAACTAATTGTGGGAATTATTTCATTTGGCAAACTCTTGAATTATGTAATATTAAACTAGACAATTACATTCATGACATTGTGAACTCTGGCAGAGTGACAAAATACAAATCAAGCAGTTTGTGTAGAACATTAAACCAGTTAAGCCATTTTATGTAGTGCAGCTTTTAGCATCTCCTTGACAAAAGTGATATTTGCTGAAGGAACTGTCCCTTACTCAGTGAGTGCTTTTCTCCAAGTCTGAGTTGATGAAACCACAAAATATACGCATCCCCCCCAGTACACAATACACTGGCCCCTCTCTCACTGTGCTATTTTTACAAAATATTTGAAAAAGCTTAGCTTATACTTGCTGTGAAAAATAATGTCGTAATTGGGATGAAACTAGAAGGAAACTTTTGTTTTTCCATGTAAGATTACTCAGAGAATACCTGGGTCTGAGACTAGGTTTGGTCTGGTGTCACTTATATTGTGTATTGAATGGTATTGGAAGTAGAGTAGCGCCAAAAATAAATCAAGAGAAATGTGATGCTGCTCTGTGACTAAGTATGGTAAACATATTATCCAAAACCGCTGCGAAAGCAGATTTTAAAAAATGTGATCCAAACTATGCTTTGCTAAAACCTTTTTTATTCTGCTTTTTGTTTTTGTTATTCTTGTCACAACATTTGCTGTCTAAAAGAAAGGACAAATGTTCCTAGATGTGATGAAAGAAATTTAAGATTATATTTAGAAAAAAGATTATAGCCAGCGAAGGCTTTTTTTTTTTTTAGGTCAGATTGTACTTTCGGGAAACTTGATTTGGACTTCAAATTATTTGACCCATGATGGCCATGAATGATCACTAAAGAGAACCACAACAGTTTTGTGGGCAGAGATGTAGTTTCATCGCTAAGGTCATAAGAATCAGAAACAGACCAGAGTGAGTGAGAATGAGTTCTGACTCCTTACGATATACGATGTCTTTTCTTCCTGTGACATGCTTACATCACTACGTGCAACAAATTCATTTACATTCCGGTTTTAGTCCATTTACACCTCATATTAACCTTTCATGTAGACAATTCTCAAACTCATACTCTTACATCCCAACTGACCTGGAAGCATGTGAGGCGGTGGTGGAGTGGTGGGAGCGGGTGGACATGCGGCTGCCTGCGTAATTCCCTGCACCTTCTGCTCCATGACTGATCACACACTCTGTCGTAGGAACCGTCTTGGAGATGTACTAGCAAACACAAAATGAATACATGGACTATTTTTCAGCTTCTTCATCACAGGTTATTAGTATTCATTACATGGCCCTTCTCTGTATCCATCCATCCATCCATCCATCCATCCATCCATCCATCCATCCATCCATCCATCCATCCATCCATCCATCCATCCATCCAGCGAAATGCTATTCTTAATACTCAGACATATTATATATTATATATTATATATTATATATTATATATTATATATTATATATTATATATTATATATTATATATTATATATTATATATTATATATTATATATTATATATTATATATTATATTCCAGCAACATGAAGAGTTAATGTGGCATTTTTTCAAACTCACGTCCACCATGGGGATCTCCTCTGGACCAGGTCCCGGGTGGTTGGGGCCGTTGGCAAGCATGCGGTGTGGTGGCTCCAAACACTGATTCTGGTTTTGGTGTAGGTGGCTGTGCATCTTCTTCCTCTGCTTCCTGTGAAAATCAAGAGAATTTAGAAATAGAGTCAGACTTGTTGTGTAATTGTTGAACATTTTCTTGACATCCTCAGCAAACTTCAGGCTTCATCGTTGTATTGTGTAAACAGGCCACTTCTATCTGTTAAATCTAGTTAATAATTTTTTGCAGTCTCCTTGGCAACTGAAATACACACAAAATTTTGTTGTCTTTTTAATTACACACATGTTTCTGATAACATTGAACAACATGAATACATATATAGGGTGTCTCTTTAGAGCAAATATTCTGGTACATTTAAGCATTAAAAAATCGGAATAGTTTTCTGTTATCGGAAGCAATCATGTCATAATAACTATATATCAACCTACCAATGAAGTGTAATTATTCCATGACATAATCTAATATAGTTATTCAATTATATTGTATTCACCTTTATATTTTATGAGATTCTGAATTGAAATCATTAATCATATTGTTGACAAAACATTTGAATATAATATAAAATAACTTTAATTCAAAATACCCTTCAAAAACAATCCCTGGTCTGCTTACACGGGTTATCAGAAGAAGCCTAATTTGTTCATGTCAAACTTCAGTCAAACACATACTTGGTTTTGCAGTAGGCCACAACACAAACGATGCCAACCACTAGCAGCGCGACACAGATGCCTGTGATCGTCAGCACCCGCCTTTGGTAGAGCTCTTCAGCCTCTGTGAACGGAAGCACACACAAACATGTTCACACGCCCACACTGTTGGACATAAACACACTCATGACACACACAAACACACACTCCTCTTGCTGAAATGCTATGCTACTGCTACCCTTTAAGAAAACACTATGAACACACTTCTATGATTACTACGTCTGTTGTCCCTGAACACACCATGAGATGATGGATGGCATGTTAGAGATGGAGGGGATCTGAACACATGCCTGCGTTGATAAAACCACTCAGCAGTTTTCACGATGGTCAATTAAAAGCAGGAATCCAGCAAAAGATTCTCAAAGAGTTAACCCTTTCAAGGCCAGACACACACTAAAACAAATATGGCACATGACCAACTTTGATGTGCTGCATTTATATTGTATTTGTCCCAATATACTAATATATTGGCAAAGAGAATACTGTCTTTTCACATCCAAATCATAGAAGTACAATAGTTTAGAAAATTGACTAGAATCTCTTGACATGTTCAATACAATTCAGATTATATCCAGTAGTGATCAATATCAAAGGCGAAGAAGGAAATTTATTGATTACTCTCTAATGATCCACCATCATGTAACATGATGCCCTATTTTCACATCTTTTGTGTCGGCCTGAAGTGGCATAACACTTTGTCACACGTCAAGACAACAACAGAAAAAGCTACAAACGGGTGATAACGTGTGGGGGAGAAGAAGCAGGAGAAACATGTAGACCCCGGGAGGGAGGAGGGCTGAAGAGGGGGAGGACAGGGCTGAGAGGGAGACAGCGGGGGGATCCAGCGATAACTGGTCCCAAGAAACTTTGCATTGGCCTGATTTTTTGGTTTTGTTCCGGCAGCAACAAATTGGATCAGAAACCTTGGATTGTCTGTAATGGATTAATTAGATGAGACGAATCATCTTGAAGGTTAATATTCCTGCTGCCTGAGGCATATTTGCTGGAAGTTTTACGATCAATGAACGAACTATGAAGGTGAAAATTGAGAGCAGAATGTGTGAGATCTGTCTGACGCTTTGATGAATCTTTGAAAACTGTGTCAATGTGTTTAAGGCTTGTTTCTACATCTCTACAACTCAATTTTACCAGCACAATTACTTAAATAAGCTGAGTTCCTGTTGTTTTTTTCCTGTAATATTTGCTGTATCTTGAGAACATTATTGTTAATTTTAGTGTTTTGTTTTTTTAGTAAAAGTAAAAGTTCTTGCTCTCCATTTTGGTGTCCCACAAAGAAGAATCCCGAGAATGAGACCCTTGAAATAAGATTAAATCAATTCAACTTACATTTATGATTTAGGTCCGTAAGAAATGCACCATGATGTATATCGCTGTCTTATACCAAAAACGAGTTTCTGTTAATTCTCTTATTCCCACTGTCTTCTTTTTTAGTTTTATTATAATGTTGATGACACTCTGTTCTTTAGCTTCTCATACGCACTATCAATATTAACATGTATCTGTATTGACTTTCGATCCTGTTGGCCAATTAAAATAACTTGGCACGCAAGTTTTGTCCCCCGGACATTTGACAAATGCGACTTAAATATTATGACATTATTGTTTTTCACTTGCAGTTTTTATTTCACAAAATACATTTGGCCGACCTGCACTTGAATAAATAAATATGTCCATCATTTTGCACTTGTCAGAGTCATTTGGTGTGATTTGAATATCTGCTCTAAACTTGGAAAGCTGGATTGGTCAACCCTTCAGAATGTTCTCGACATCTCTCTAAAAGGATAACCACAGAGAGCTCTAAACAAAGAGAGTCTGGCCCTGCTATTGTGTGGTTGTCACAAGCAGCTGATACAGGTAAGAGCAGCAGGCGAGAAGGTTGAACAAACATCAGCTCCGATTTAAGTTTTAAACTGACTTTCTTTTAGGATATTTTCTCTGGGTTATAATAAATAGACACAATGGAGAAGTCTGACTTTCCGTCTGTTGGCTATTTCTGGAGAGTCAAATTTAGTAGCAGGAAGAATGCATGCAGAGGAGGGAGGTTACATGTCTCAGAACCAGGTTAGTGGGTAGGAGAAAGAGGGGGACAGGTTGAGAGAGACCCAGTTGTTGGCTTCAGAGAGAAGATGGCACAATAATGCGTGACTGTGAGAGGATCTTGGCAAACCCTTAAAGAACAGAAAAATGAATAATAACGGTTCATACCCATAAATTCAATTCTGAGAAGCTCTGCCAGCGCAGAACGTTGACGTTGTGAAAGGAAAGAGACAGATAAGGGTCAGGTTTAATGTCCACTTTGGAGCAATATATTATTTCCATGCCCTGCTGTTGTTTAACCAGGATATAAATTCATTAGCGGTATCTCTGATTGACAGCGTTCAGTAACAGTTCAGACAGCCTCAGCTCTGTGACCCCAAATATGACACAGAAAAAAAATGGGAATCAAGTGGGAGAAAATGAAGCGAAAGAGACACCAGCAGGCAGAGAAACATGCATAGACAGTGAGACAAATAAAAACATATCACATACTACACTAAATACATCTCTAAAAAAATAGGTAAAATAATGAAAAAAAAAAAACAAGTAAGCAAAGTTTAAAAAGCAGTGAGTTACTCTCCAACAGAAACCACATGATGAGGCTGGCTCTGCAGATGAGGCTGGATGCTGGAAACGCTGTGCTTCGTATTGATTACAGTATATCTCTTGTATAGCACTTTGTCCCACTACTGCTCTGTAAAGTTTTACAACCTTTTTAAGATAATCTAAGAGCATTCCCAATTATCGTGGTTTTGCATGCAAACACTACACAGGAACGCCAGCCCTGCCTATGTGACAGCGGGAACATCCATCCGGACGTCAAGGAGCAGCGATTGTTCCTTCTACTGACCAAAGGAGCACCAAACAAAAGCACATCACACAGGACAGGTCGTAGCGTGAGGATGAAGGGGTCATATGAGGAAGATAGTTCACACAGAATAACGTTCTTTTGTGACGTAAACAACGGCCATTATTGCAAACAAGAAAAGTGCTGCATTCATCTCCCCTTGTGGTTGGATGATATAATGAGACAGCAGTTTTCCATGGGACGTTGTGTTGAATATTTTCTTACCATGCCAGAGATCATGCAGGTAATCTCTAATTCACAAAATATTTTTTTAATGAATCAAGCAAAAATCCAAAAAGCTATATTTAGCTTAGCTTCACATAACTAAAGAGATGGTTAAATTCGAAAAATACTAATAATATTGCTGGGCATTGATGAATGGATGTCCAAAAAAGTTCTGCATTAATAATATTAAAAATAGCTGACCCTTGTTTATGCTACGCCAAGGTACCACTTTCCACTCCCAAGCATCACATCTATATTAAGAATGTTTAAAACCTGGATTGTATTAATATTTAATCCTAACTCTACATGTTGTAATTGAGTAATTATCTTTCTTAAATTACCAAATATTTCCACATGTGGTTAATTTTTGAAAGTTTATCAAATATTTTCAAACAGATCAAAGAGATGATCCATTGATGCTTGAGATGTCGGATCTTGTATTTTGTCTTGAATAGAGTTGACATCCACAAGTTACTATTGTAGACACACATGGGTCAGTCTACAAAACTGTTCAGTCTTTTTAAAAATAGCTTGAAAATGTGTCAATGTGTATTTGATTTACTGTATAATATAGTGTTTTGAATTATATAAAATAGGTTTCAGTCATTGTGAAAGTAAATCTACACTTTTTACTTGGACAATTTCCCCTTGTCCAGCAGAATTAACACCCAAAGTGATCATTCAAAAGGATTTTGATCGAATAAGAATAATCAATTCTGTGATTATTACGTTACTTTAATAACAAGTTGTGCATAAAGTATGTTCTGGATATTAAAAAAGTAGCATCACTTATAGACAACACTCTCCTTGAAGGAGCCAAGGTCTCAAACAATGCAATTTGATATGATTTATTTGCCCTTTTTGATGGTAAATTAACCCCATAACAAATAAAAGATAGAGAAACTATGAGTGTTGTTTATCAATTTTTTGCTGAATTGTAAACTTGCTAGCTCTGATATCATAATATGGTGAAATTTGGTCATGCCAAGTGAAAATTGTTTTGTAGAATGACCCACATAATCTTTATCTATAGTTAAGACTTTCATACTAGTTGGCTAACTCGTTAAAATAAATGAATGAATCATCAGTGTTAAAAAAAAAAACTAGCTTACATTGTATTGTTCTGCCTCCTCTATTTCTGCCGTGTGTTTCCCTTGATCAAGCTATGTGTACATCTGACACCCCAGGATGAAGGGGCTTGTATTTAGAGCTCTGTCAGGTATTAACCAGATTGTGAATCGAATGCCGTTGACCAGTGGAACACCAAGAGGAACCAGGGCAGACAGGAAGTTTCAGGGGTGCACACACACAAATACGACTTCCTCCACTCAGCACCTCCATAGTTGCATGCAGCATCTCAGTGGGAAGAAGACAGACAAGAGCGGATGGACATACTGTAGAAACCGGCCATGACGGAGTTTTGACAGCGGTCCCCCGTATAGTCATTGGGACACCTGATGGAGGGAAAACAAGACACAGAAGGAGGGACGGGGTGTAGACGGAAAAAGAATAGGAAGGAACAGTAGGAAAGAGAGGACAAAGACAGGAGGAGAGGAGAAAGGAGGGGTAGGAAAGAGACATAAAAGAGAATGAGGGATTAGAAACAGCACAATCCACCGAGTATAGTGAGAAAGAAAGAGAGAGATGGCTGGCCTGCATACTGTGACATCACCACCATCAAAATGACATCACTGCTACAGTCATGAGGGTCATGTGATGGTGGTGCAGAATGCGGGAGGGGTCAAATTTACACAGAGAAAGCATCAAACAGGAACACACACAAGAAACACCACAGATATCTCTTTCAGAATCCACCCAGTCTCGCTAAAACTAAGAAACGCTTTGTCACCGAAAATCAACTTTGAACTTTGAGTGTTAAAACAGACATTAATGGACGACAAACACAGAGATGAGTCTATATGGGCATTGTGAACAGTTTATTATTATTCAAATAATATCCTGAATTTGATTGTGTTGTTGTAAAGTTGTGAAAAAAACGTATTTAACATTTTTTTTATAATCTGTTGTTCTGTAGAAAAAGGTATCCTCAACAAATGGTGCCAGACAAAAAGGTTTAGGAACCACATGATTACCAGAAAAGAGAAAGACAGATTTGGTTGGTTCATCACGTGATTATAATAACTGTTTTTTGATGGACAACCTTTAGTTAAAAACAGCAAATATAAAACAACATGGCTGGCAAAAAAAAAGTTAATTTAATTAGAAATACACCGTAACATTAGATCAACAGGAACCCCAGCGCGTTTCTCCATTTGTGGTCTATCCATTAGCCTAACAACAAGCTGATTTTTTTGGTAAACGTTACAGAAAGAAGTGTCTTGGTAGGTCAAGAGTCACAAGCCAATTTGGACCTTTTCCAGACATAGCAGTAATTAAATTAATAACTGGTAACAAATTCCTCAAATACTTGTTCCTGGCTGTGACTGGGGACCGATGCACTCATAGAGAGAACCAGGCTATAAACAGAATTCTGATACTGATTCGAAATATGTGGCTTATAAGTTGGAACAATTAAAGTCCCTATAAAAGATCCACTGTATGTTTGATGTTTAAAGAATGGAATATTTTAATTTCGATCATTAACTGCAGCTTCATGCTGTAAAAAGTACATTTGAGAAATATCTGAAGGTGCTGGAGGTTTTTTATGCCTGGAAAGCAGTATTCTAATGGTGTTGTGGCCTTTTCTCAGGCGTAATTGATTTGGACTTGTTATGGCTATAATTGATATTAAATCATCTCCTACCGCAGCCTAATGAAAGCATGCATCTAATTGAACAGTGACGCTCATGCATCCAAACAGCTGATGACCGCTGTTTTATAGTGTTACGGATGTGGCCGCCTTTATAGTCATTACAGCTCAACATCAGCACTCAGATCATTTCTACCACCCACAAGAGTATTTAAGAACGGGATGGTGGTCAAAATGCAACCCTTGGAGATGGCCTGCCTGCGAAAAACCTTTTCTCCTCTCCCGCACCAACCAGAGACAACCTGCATCAATTACAGTAGAAACCCTTGGAAGAGCCCACTCAGCAATTTCCCATGGAGTTATAAATAGAGCAGAGCCAGAGAGGTGGGAGACACTCGGAGAAGAAGTAGCTCTTGCCAACAGAGGCTTTTTTTCCTCCACTTTTTTCCATCCCTCGATTTCCCTCACCTTATCTATTCCTTCATTATCTGGCCATGCTTTTAACCCTGCACAGATCATACTTATATGGAGTAAAAAATAGATTACATGGCCATAATGTTCAGACATTAGTTGTCTCCTGTGTTCTTCGCATTGTGCTTCTTTTTTAATTGTACAGTCATAGCGGAAAATATTTTATTTAACTAGCATCTGTGCAGGAAGTCTAAAATGTTCAGTGGCCAAAAAGAAACTTATTTCTTCTGCAGAACAACATCATATGATATAAAAAGAAGTCCTACAAAACTCAACAACAAAGCATCATGAAGCAGTGTCATGTTGTTAAGAAGTCAGTAGGTGGCGCCATCAATGTACTGTATTTGAAGAGGATAGAGAGGGAAAATTGGATGTGCAAAAAAAGGTTTCAGTTTTTGGATTCTCTTCATATTATTGTCCACTAGCTTAAAAAATGTAATTCAACGTGACCACTGTAGCTATATTGGATTGTATATTGCGATGGCGATGTGATGGAGCTTGTGGTCTCATCGTAGAACCAGTGTCTATTTGGCAGACTCAGCGTTTCAACTCTCCACATTTCTCTTGAACCGATAAAGGTTCCATGTATTCGAGTTTCCTGCTAGTCAGCAAGTAAAAATGAGAATCCTGAAATGTCTCCTTCAGCAATGACCCCATGCTTTCATCAATCTAGTGAAAGAATTATCGAGATGGATATAAAGAAAGAGACACTACACAGACTGAAAGAACTGCGGATAAAGATCTGGCAGATACATCCAATTGTACAGAATAACAACAAAGTGTTTGATCATGCATGCCTGTACTTGCCATCTGTTATCCACACTGTCAGGGGAAGTGTGTGTTACATAAATGACCCAGCATGTGCAGATGAAACATCTCATCTTCCGAGTTGAGAAATGCACATCAGAGTAACTGCAGAAGGAGCTGAACTTTGTTTGACTGAGAGTGAGTTATTACCAGCATATTTGTTTTTTCTTGGAGCTTCACATCAGGCAGCATCTTAAGAGGGGTCTGTGTTCTTACCCCCAGATATACAGTTCAGTGCTGAACATCTTCACAATGAAAGTTTCGAAACAATAAATCTGTGATTCAGTCTCCATCAGAGATAATGATTTTTATATGCTGTTAATGGAAAAACCTTCACAAAACAAAACTAAAATGTCTTGTTGTACTTTACTGTAACTACGGAACAGAAGTTTCTAGTCACCTGAACAGTTTTTTTTCCGAGAATGTGTTGACAACAGACTTGATCAAGACTTTTCTTGGCATCATACTGAATTGCTTCCATTTAATGCAAGTTTCAGAATGTCCATTTTCCTGCAGTCTTACAAGATGATTTATGAGTTATGCTCGGCCAAACTGAACTTTAGTGGAAAAAATAGTTCATCAAGATTCTTTGCTTTTTTTTTCGTTTTGTGAAAAACCCAAACAGAAAATCACATTCTGTCTAGTGTTTTTTGTTTCTTGCAGTGTTTCCCACAGTCCAAGATATCCCATAGTTCCTGTGTCCACTATCTTGGGCTTGCAAGTGGTCAAGAGACTTACAAAACCTCCAGCACAAGCCAGAGACATCTCACTAGCTTTGTAAATAGATCGTTGAATGACCTTGTTCGTATTCTACTGTGCCTCCCTTGGGTGAGGTCCTAAATCTCAGTGAAATAATTTTGTTAGCCAGTTGTATCTTCAAAGCTTATGACAAGAGGCGAGAAGATTGTCGTAAATTAAGAGTTGTGCCTTTTGGCTTAGCTCTTTGTAGACTGATATTTCAGCCTGAAGATGCTTCTTTTGTCCAAGAATCGATTAATTGTGATCATGATTTTGGCTGCAAAGATGAAACGGAATGATTCATCTGCGATTTTTAGCTTTAATATTAAAAAACAATTGAAAGAAACACTTTCTGGAGCAGATGGTTAAAAAAGTATAAATATAAATATAAATAAAAACTCCTTGTTTCAGAGGCCTCCTCCATTATTCTTGATTCTTATCTAGTCACACATATTTCTTCATAGCTTGTCTCCTTTGATGCCTTTTTAACCATTATCGCCATCTCCAACATTCCTGACCTTAACAACAAAAATTGTTCCAAATATATCTAATGTAGACCTCAATAAAAGGTGTGTATTTAACTTATTGTGGTTATAGATGTCAAATGTAGCAAAGCTTTTATTATCTCTAGTTATCTTCAACATATATGCTTCCCAACAATAGAAGATATTTAGCATGTTATGCTAACAATGCTATCAATGAGAGTGATTCAATGTGACATAACAAGATGTGTGGTTGTGTGTTACCATACATAATGAATAACTGAGGAATGCCGTTGTAAACATTTTTTAAGTCATTTTTATCGTCTTAGCTAATTGAAGAACAGACCAGAGAATGATGACACAACAGACAGGTGTTCGGACAGGTGGAGAGACCATGGGAGCGACCACATGGTGAGATGATGTAAAAAAAAATGTTCCCACTTACTTGCAGGAAAGCTGGTTTATACCATGAATGAAGTAACAGTCTCCTCCGTTAGCACAGTAGGTCTTTTCTGATTCGTTGCAGCGTCTGGCATGACTCACACCAGGCGACGGCGAGGTGGTCGTCACTATTTTACAAACAAACGACAGGAAATAGATCCAAGAAGAAAATGCAGTCACAACTTGTGAAGATAGACTAGATGATGAATAAAGTTGTCCCTCCTGTATTTCTGTGGTTTAGAAAGGCTGATTTGGGTTTTGTGTACTCTAATTATTCATCATTTAGAATAGTATTTAGACCTTATTAAGATACTAAGTAAGTAAGTATTAGCTCATACCTCTTTTATATTTTAATCCAAGGTCAGAATTGTTGTATAGCTAAGTTGTCGAATGATTTCTGATGACACTATATTAATGAAAGAAATATCTTATCTCATTAAACTGATGGAAAATCACATAGTTTAATATACACATAGTACATGTAGGATTTGTTCATTATACTTGATTTGAATTTATCCACCGGTTAGCTGTGCTGCATGTTTTAAAACGATACATAATGTAGAAATCACATGAAGTAGAATCTTGCATACTGTCGTAGCTTTAGAGAGGTTTACAGAGAAATCTGTGGTCTTACATTAAAAAATAATTTCTTGTGTATGATTTTCTAGTTTGGATATTAACTTAACAAAGTGCTGATAAGATTGAGCATAGTCAAGAGTCTGGTAATAATTGCAAGGCTTCTCATGGGGAATATGGTTTTAAATTTTAAACTTTTCAAGCTGTGCACTAAAAGAAACACTTTCCTCACTAATGCAATAGGACCAATAACACACAACAACCACATTTTAATATTAAATTTCTCTTTCAGGTTCATGGTTAAATTGAGTATCTCTGATGTTCTGAGGATGAATTTTTTTTCCGCTGCTACTTTTAGAATTTCATTTGTTCGTCATTTTTTTACTTCTATCATCACTTTGCTTTGATATTTGGTTGATAAAAGGTAACGCTCGACAACAAGATAAGTTGAGACTAAATTGTGTTTAAAAGCTGATTTACACTGTCAGGTTTGCCGATTGGATGCTTCATGCCCCAGACTTGCTATCGCTATTAAGACTCGTGGAAACATGGAAGTGTGGATAAGTATGGCGTGTGTTGAGCTCACAGATCTGCACGCTGATTATACTTGTGACGTTTTCTTGCCCTAGAGAATTTTCGGCCACACAAGTGTAGTTCCCCGAGTCTTCCACCCGGACCCGACCGATCTGCACCTTTGAGTTTTTTCTTCAGAGCGGAGAAGAAAGAGAGGGAGAGGGAGAGAGAGAGAGAGAGAGATAAAGGGTGACACAGAGCAGATGAAAAAGTGTCTGTCGGTCATTGTTGTTTTAAAAACGAAGCAGACTCTTGTCTAACTGGGGCTTAAATTGAATTCATACAGCAGAAGAGAACAGTGAGAAGGATCTTCATGTGCAAATGTCCATGGTGACCGGCCAGCAGAGCTAATGGACGGAGCTTATTAGGTTGAAGCCGCGGTTGGAGCCGGGGTTTTGAGCGGAGCTGCTCAGGCCATGACATTAGCTGCATATCGTGGACTGATTTTGTATGAGATAATGACACAAACTGCTGCATTAAACACAAGATGGAGGGTAGTGTTACCCTTCTCTATATAGAAAAAACAGAGGCTCAAAGGTGAGAAAAGTGTATGTGTTTAAAACTCACTTGTTGGTCTTGATTTTGAGGTCTCTGCCTTTCTGGAGCTCGTGTCCGTCTTTGTACCAGCGGAAGGAAGGGCTTGGATTTCCCGATGCCTCGCACTTCAAGTACAGCTTGTCCCCTTCTATTAGTGACTGACCACGCATCAGCCTCAGTCGAGGAGCAGAGGCTGGACAGAGAGAAAGGGAGAGGGGAAGAAAATAAGTCAGAACAATTGAAAGATTTATATCTGTGAGCATTGGTGCACACTTGTTAATGTATTACCCAACAATATTCAAAATATCTGGAATTTTATATTGTCGTGGCAGAGAAGATAATGATGTCCACATCCGGGGTAAGGTCAGAAGTGGATACCGGAGGAAGAGAGAACATGATTGACATGTGGATGTAACTAAGGTTTTCATCCCAGATTTAATTGTATTAAGTAACTCAAAGACCCCAGACATTTTAAACATTCTCCAAACATTTAAATGGCTGCCTTTTTCCTAAAGCCAATGACGTGGACCGTCACCCCAAGAACTCTGCCGGGGGCCAATTTGGACTTTATCTGGTTTTAACATTCAGTGCCAAAGTCAAAATCAATACTCACTGATGGAGCTAACTAGCTACTAATGTCAAAGCCTTTGTGCTGCCAAAAATGAACAGAAATAAAATGTTTTGAGCACAAACGTTTGCCCCTGAACACGTGTCATCACGCTCATCTGATCTGAAGGGTACAGAGGCAGGGTGTGCTTTTTCTGGACTGGCCGAAGGTGCTTTGTGTTCTGTCTTTGTCTTTTTTGTTTTTGAGGGCTGAAAGACTTTCTAGAGGTACAGTGAGTTGCCTGCAGTTGTGTGAGGATGCTTGTAAATGTCATTTTGGCTGAAAAAAAACAAACCTTTTATATTCTAATCTAGTTGCTGATACAGTGTTTATGCTTTTAGAACATCCCCTGGAATCCTACTTGGCGGCATCACTTACTTTTTAATGTATTCGAGATAAACATGTTGTGATGTTATTTTGAAGGTTTTGTGTTGCAGTTATTCTAAACTTTTAATGGTGACTCCACCTCAGTAGTATGTATTTCTCCAAGTGTCTGAAGGCATTTAACTATTACATAAAATAGATTGTGTAAGAGAAAATTTGTATTTGTATAAAACTGATGTCAGTTGACATTAAATTATATTTAATTGTGGCAAAAACATAGTTTCCAACTCCATGCTCTTGAAAAAAGTCGAACTTTTTCTGATGTTGTGCAAAATCTTACTTTTTAAAGAAATTGGGTTGAATCTCCGTTGCCAGGGTAAGTGCTGAGAGGCAAGTAACTAGGTTTGATATTATATTTTCACCAACAAAAAAAGCCTCTGGTATTTTGGTTTTAGAGGGAAGGCAGAGTAATCCCTGTTTATTTTTTGAGGTCTCAATAAAACTTGTACCTTATATAAAATAACATCACAGATTTTTCCATACATTGCTACAGATTATTTGGTACATTGTGCCGTGGATTACTTTCAATAAAATATTTATAAATGAAGATACCTTCTATTGTAGAGGTAGAAAAAGTATCAATATGTTAGAAGGGAGAACATGAGATGGTTTTAAAAAAAGAAAAAATTAAATACAAACGTTTTACTTTTATCCTAGGACATGCAGTTTAGCTGCAAATGAAAGCAAATAAATTACTTCTCATCACATTTGGAAATCTCCTTCTTGTGTCCTTTCTCTTCCTCTCTGAAAAGCATATGTGCATCTGGATGTAGTAAACTCCTGCTGCGCTCAGAGAAACTGTGCAGTGGCTTTTGATTTTCTACTTCAGTCTTCACACTTGTCTGCAAGGAAGTCTCACAGAACTTTTGTTACTGGCTAATAATGTCTAAATTTTTGGTTTTCAAACAGCAGCTTCTACTTGGATGCTGCTGGAGAGATAAGAGGAAATCAGAGCAACTGTAATCTAATAATGTTCCATATGTGGAGAGGAGATGAGATTTCAGTGTGGGGGAGGCAACCATGGTTCAATTTCAGCTGTATGGACTTCACATTTGACTCACAATGACAAAATACCTCAGAGAATAATCCTTTGTTTCCATTCAAGTTTCCAAAAAACCTTGAAAGTGCTTAAGAAATAATCCTCAGTAAATGAGGTTGCAATGTCTCCAAACAGAAGAGAATGAACGCTACAATGGAACACTTACAGCACAGTAGAGCGCTCTGATTTGATAGTTTTCTTGGCGTGAAACACATTAATGGTTAATTAATGGAATTAGATTTGTTCTGAATGAAGCAGTGTTTAACTCCTGTTCAAAGTTTGACAAAATACAGCAAGTATCAGCCACATACTCCCTGTTAAATTATAAAGTCAGACCTGTAAATAAAATAAGTAATTTAAATTTTTAGAGCGCTTTTCCAGACCAGGGACACAAAGCACTTAAACATGAAAACAATACCCAATAAAATAAATTCTTAAACGGTCAAGATAAGACCAAAAACAACACAGGAGTCTCAGAAAATCAAGGAAAAGCCTGCAAGAATTAAAATGTCTTCAGATGTTCCTTGAAGGAGTCAGTAGACTCCATCAAGCGCCCTCGTTCCAAAGCTTAGGAGCAACAGCCTGGAAGGATTTCTCTCCTCTGGTCCTGAACCGTGTGCGAGGAACCATCAGTAGATTCTGATCCACAGACCTCAGAGCCCGAGCTGGGGTGTAAGGCTGGAACAGATCAGTAATGTAAGGAGGAGCCTCACCATGAATAGCTCTGAAAGTGATAACCAGTGAAGAGTTTTAAGGATCGGAGAAATGTGAGTTCTTCTACTTGAGCAGGTCAGAATTCTCGCTGCAGAGTTCTGTATCAACTGCAGGCGAGACAGCTCCTTCTTGTTAAGACATGAAAACAAACTGTTGCAATAGTCCAGACAAGAAGACACAAATGCATGGATTACAAGCTCCAGATCATGTTTTGACAACATATCCCCAAGTTTAGAGATTTTTCTCAGTTAAAGGAAACAGTTTCTGGTCAGTTTTCTGCAGTGTTGAACTAGAGATATGTCTTTGTCAAATACAACACCCAGGTTTCTCAGGCTGAGTTTAACAGACTGACCTAGTCACCCAAGTACTGACTCAACCCTGGGAGCAACAACCAAAGTTTCAGTTTTGTCCACATTTAGCTGCAAAGTGTTTTCACTAAGCCATTGTTTGATTTCTAGCAAACATTTGACTAAGCTGTTCAACCTCTGGGGCTCAGTTTGATCAAATGAGCAGTAGAGCTGGATGTCAAGCAAAAATGTGTTAAGAAACATCAGGAAATCTCTGAATGATTTTACTGAGGGGAATCAAGTACAGCAAAATCAATAAAGGACCCAGAAAAGAACCTTGAGGTACTTCACACAGATCTGCCAAGTCAGCCCTCATTTGATTGGCAGATACACTGAAACTGCGCCCAGAAAGGTATGACGAGAACCACTGTAACACAGACCCAGACAGTCCCACTTCATCCCTCAGTCTTCTCAGCAGGATCTGGTGATCAACTGTTTCAAAGGCTGAGGACAGATCCAAGAGAACCGGAACAGTGTATTGACCCAAGTCAGCCGACATGATGTCACTGGACACTTTCAGTAAGGCTGTCTTCATAGAGTAATGTTTGCGGAAGCCAGACTGAAACTTCTCATGGATGTCGCTCTGATGCAGGAACAAAGACAGCTGCTCAGACAACACCTTCTCCAGGATATTGGACAAGAATGGAAGCTTAGAATTAGGCCTGAAATTACTGAGGTCAGTCAGGTCTAAGCCGGGTTTTTTTGAGGCTCCACAATGGCATGTTTAAATGCATTGGGAAAAGACCCTGTGAAAAGCGAGAGGTTTACCATTTTGGTAACCCAGGGGCCAATTATAGAATAGAATAGAATAGAATATAAAACGTTTATTCATCCCCAGAGGGGAAACACACTTTTACAACAGCAGCAGCAGGACAATGAAAATAAAGTGCATAAAAAAAAAGAAATAGTAAAGAGATAATAAAATAAAATAAAATAAAACGATCTTAAAAATATACAAATTATTTACAGTATTACAAAATTAGCACTATTAACAGAATAAAATAAAGTAAAATAAAAATAAAATTAAATAAAATTAAATAAAATTAAATAAAATTAAAATAAGATAAAAACAAAAAATAAAAACACGAGAAGAAAAACACACTACGGATTAGCATCAGGATATTTAAAGTAGAGAGTTAAATATCCTGACACCAGTTGGGATGAAGGACCTTCTATAACGCTCCGTCCTACACTGGGGGTATATGTGAAGGACGGAGCGGGGTTATATGAAATACTTTGACAAAGAGCCTACAAGGAAGGATGTCGGACGAGCAAGAGGAGGAGCAGGAGACACGAGAGAATTTATTGTGTCAAACACCACAGGTTTTTCTTATTTGCTGCTGCCAGTTTCCTGATGTAATCAGATATGGCTGTTTCCACCATCTCATTGTATGAAGACATCAGATCCCTGAGGTGAAGTCTGTGCACCTCAAGTGTAGTGGACTTCCAGAGACACTCAGTCTTCCGACAAAGTTTCTCCAGACTCAGGAGATCTTCATTCGTCCAAGGGCACCGTTTTTCTAAATTTTCAAGTTCGATTTAACAGGTGCTGCTTTATCCAGTATTTCAACACAATGATTAGTGAAAAGGTGAATTAAACTGTCCAAGCAAATGTATCCAGTCATTGAAGGAAAAAGGGTCAAACATAGCAGAAACTGTCTGCAGTATCAGCTGAGACTTGCCAGCATTGCCTCTGCCAAGGAGGTTATGTTAATGTATGTCTGTTACAGATTATAATTTCTTGTGGTGGCGCATGGTGAAACATTATTCTTGAGTCATGGAGGTTGTTTTCCTGTGTTTTATAAAGTCCCAAAATAAGCCCATCAGCAGAAGTACATGCTGTCTGACCCAGTTTTTTAACCCCTGACGAGGATGCCAAGGTCCAAGTGGTTGAAGTCACTTTTTAAATTTTTACCAATGTTCCCATGCAAGGAGCAGAATATGTTCTTACAAAAATCCTTTCCCCATCACCCGGACTAAACATTGGGGACTGTAGATCATAAAACAGGGAGAATTAACCTTCATGGTATGAACTTTATTTTTTTCCATCCGTGACTGTGTTGGATTGATTTAAACACTTCCTTTTGGGATTTAACCCATTTTTTTTCACTTCTGATCCTCTATCTGGTTTCTTTGGTGCAGTAGGCAAACTATGTTCACATGGATCGCTCTAGTTGTAGTTGTGTTAGTGAGGAGATCCTTTCTTCTAGCCGATACACAACTTTGATGTGATTCATATTCGTTGTAACAAATGATGGGACATTTTGATTAGTACTAGAATATCAAAAACAAAATGGCAGGGTGTTACATGTTACAAGACTTTAAAAAATGTATACATAGAAATTATAAAAAAAATGAAAATGTACCATTTCAAAAGAAGAGTGAGTTTGTCACCATGAGATGTGAATGAAACTGTGTGTTTGGAGGTGCTATCATGCATGGACATAAGTTGTTATATGAAAAGATTCAACACAATTGGAGTATATTCACACATCCCACACACCTTCAGCCATCTCCAGTCTAATTTTGCTTCTGCAATCTGTACAGTGACGACACTGTGAATGTGTGAACCCTCATGTTCGTGTGTGAGGAGGGAAGCAGCCGGAATGTGATCTGCACTGGCAGAATTGATGTCATTGATTGTGTGTATAAAGGTTAACGCACGTGTGATTAAAATTGCTGACTTAAGCTATAACAATGATTGGAGAACTCCTCTGTCAGCGCACATGGGGGTGGGGAGCCTCGGGTGGACTCAAATGGCGTGTGACTGGACAGCACCAACAGCCAATCACACATGACCAAAGCTCCAGAGGTCCTTTGCTCAAGGTCAGCTGACTCTCCGATCTCTGTCCAGCAATGATAGCTCTAACAAAAAGTCATCTTGCCAAACATGATCCAATAACAGAGTGAGATGAACCCCTGAGCCAGTTAGGTGTGTTCACACACATCCTGGTGTGCACTCGCCGCCACACATGTGCTAGGATATGTGAGTCAGCTGACAGCCAGGCGAGGGAGGAAGTGGAGTACATTCATAAAGTCTACGTAGATGCATGAGCTGTTGTGTGTAACCACAGCGGAGTTGTGTGTAGTTTCATGTATATATAAAGGGAGAAGCTTCTTCTATCTCATTCTCCCATCAGTGTGATTTCTGCAGCGCACAGCTGTCACCATGGAAACCAGGGAGGGTGCAGGAGATAGTGAGAGAAAGGATGAAAGGCAGGAGAAAATGCGATGGAGAGAGTGCGTGTTTGGTGGTATATGATAGCCCTCACTAGCCGGCGCAGGCTGAAGTGTCTCTATGTTGTGAACGATATTTGCCAAAATGTTGTGTGCATGTGTGAACCAACACTCGCACCAACTGACTTGACCTTGTCTTTCATCGTTGCTGTTGGCTGCACAACTGCTGGAGTATAAACACACACCAGCTTCAACAGACACACACTGCTCCAGAAACAGTGCAGCGTATCAGAGACAGGAAGGAAAGACAAACAAGTGTGGAGCTGAAGAGACAAAGTAGGATAAATTGATGTGTATTTATAGATATCACAGCATCGATGTGATAGATGGACGGATGGATAGATAGATGGATAGTGAGGATGTGCAGAGTTAGTAATGAATAGTTAATGAAGGGCTTGCAGGCTGAACGGTGGAGAAAAGCTATTCTCTGTGTCTCTCTTTTCTCCTCCTCTTTTTCTTTCTCAAGGCTGCGAGTCGTGTGAGAGTCATTCTGCTTTCCAACTGTCTACCATTTATCTTTTTTTATTCCCTCTGTCTCCCCCCTCCTCTCTTCCCTTCTCCTGTGCCTATACATCCAGCCACTTGCCGATCCCTCCTCCATCTCTTCACCTCTCACCCTTCCATTTTTCACCTCTCATCTCACCCACCACCCCAACATGCACACGCACCATCAAGTGCCGGCTTCGGAGGCAGCTAACAGTTCTCCTGATAAGAGGATTGAGGCATTGATCACATCTGTCCTCCATAGGAGCCTGAGACAAATATCCCATTGACCCTTTGAAAGGCCAAACAAAATGCCCGACAGCAGCTTCGGAAGACAAGGTAAAGATAATGAAAGGTTTGATTCCTCAAACGCTCCTCTGGGAACAGTGGCTGGTTATTTATCTTTCCGTTTCTGTGCTATTGGCTTCTACACATCGCTATTAAAATTGAAAAATGAAAGTTTTAAGAAGGAAATTCTCTTTTCTCTACTTATCCACAACATTTTTCTTGCTCTTGCTTGCCTTTTTGTCTAGAGCTAACCTTGCAGTTTGGCACTGCTAAACTAACTACTAGTGATGGTCTTTCACTAGATGGCAGTCTCTGCATGTTTTCCTTTGTTTAAACAACTGTTCTAGTGCCAGCTACTGACCTCTTATCAACATGACACTGCTTCATGAAGCTTCAATAGCTTCATTACTCAAACTTCTAATTTTGAAGGACTCTAGGGCAGGTTTGTCAAAAGTAGGGTTTGCTGGCAGTTTTATGGGTATGATTAGATTCCTTGCCTCTCTTTTTGATTTTGCCAAGAAAACATGGAACACTTTTTAAAGAAAACAGGGGAAAGAGCTCCAGAGTTTTTCCCTTTGACCACTTATTGTTTTTGGCATTTAACATATGTATTACATTTATTACAGTCTGTAGCATGTAAGAAATCTGATCAAGAAAGATCATGGCCCTCTGTTGAGACATTGCATATGCCTGATGTCTCAACAATAAAACAACCATCTGCATCTCAAACCAAGGTTGTGATTTGTTTTAATTGCTGTCCTTTATGAAGTCAAGTTGTATATTTTTACTAAATTTGGTACAGAACCTGCAAAATCCAATTAATTTTTTCTTTTTTTTAAATCCAGATTTTTGTATGTGTTCATTAGAAATGATGCAATTATCTGTAGTTATATAGTTGCAATCTTGTTGAACACACATGATGGTAGACATTATTTGAATATTCATCTTTATATTTATATTCATGTAAAAAATGTTATTCTAGTTTTCAGTTGTTCATAAGACGTCTGGCTCTCAATGTGTCTCTGTTTCAGACTTTTACTGTAGACTGTAATATCCAGGTAGACAGTCTGGAACTGCTTTATTATTCATAATAAAATCTTCACACGCTTGCTCATGCTGACCAGGCGAGAGCCTCTGAACAGCATTCCGGCAAAGTTACATACAGATTTTCCGGTATTACATTTAAATGTTCCTTCATTTTGATTTATGAATAGGCTTGTATGATATGTCTGACATTTCACGTAGCCGTTGGCAATCATGTCTCTAGAAATCAATAGCAATCGTCTTGAGTGCTACAAAGCCTGAGATGGTGACCCTGGTCATCAGAAGATATCCGCCACATCGCAACAGCTGTGTTCAGTGTACATATGGTATAGTATACATCAGAGATGAAGCACTGAAGGAAAGTTAAAGTCAGGTTCAAAGAGGGGCTCTCCGTGGAAATTATGAAACATACACTTTAGCATGCACAGTTGGTAAATTGCAGTGGACAGTGATTTTATGTTGGTCTAAACGGGAACAGAAAAGTAAATGTAAGTTGTATCATACAATATCCATTGTTTCTGGTGTTAAATATGATGCAATAATTATTTTCTAAATAATGTTTCAGCTAGCTAGTGATGTCACTGATATTTATCCTATCATATTTCAGCTAACTTGGATAGGATATAAAGTTAAGATTACTGGTTTTTGTGCACTTTAAGTGAATAGATACAGGCCAATGCACTAGCCAATCAGCTCTCGGATCAGTAATCAGTAGAGTAGGCAGCGGGCCTTACATAAACGGACAAGTACGTGTCCTGTGATTAGATAAGCACCACTTACAGTGAATTGAAATGTACGTGTTGTGTCCTGTGATTGGATGAGCATCACTTACAGTGAACTGAAATGTATGTGTTGTGTCCTGTGATTGGATGAGCACTATGTTATCGACAAAAAAAGATCCAAATATACACTATTGCTGAAAGAGGTCAACTGATAGATTTGGTTGCTGATATAGAAACATACTTTTCCATGGACCTGAAGCTCATAGATAAACTGTACAACAGAGACATTGAGGTCTTCTTAAGAAAAGAAAGAATTCTCCAAGATGTTCAAAAGTAAGTGAACCAGTCCGTGTAGAGTTTCTAGGAAGACGTTCCGCAGCTCATCCAAGCAGCTTCTTCAATTCAAAATGAGCTGGTGTTTAGGAGCCAGTATACCTGTATATCCTGTTAGGGGGAGGAGCAGAGAACAACGTGGAGGGGTTTGAAACAATGCATGGACTGAAACCCATCAGGGTGATTGGCCTGGTGAGATTGGTAGAAACCCATTAGTGTGCTGAGGACACCTCCCTGTCCAGCAAGGTGCTGCTTCTTAGAACTCACAGTCCAGTTGTCACTTTTGAACCATTGATTAATCCCCCTCCAGTCTACTCCTCATCAGAAAGATTTGTACTGATCAAAGAGTTATTCTCAAAGTGGTTTGTCAAATCAAATTCAGTTTCCTTGTTTGAGTGGAGATAAAGAGGCGCTCAGACACCTGGAAGACAGATGAAGATACTCAAGCTGTCACCATCAAAGATAGTCACAACAAAGAGTGGTAATGTTAGCGCTGCTGCGCTAAATATAGCCTCATCCAGAACAAAGCAGTAGTGTGAAGACTCTTTACGTGAGGAATATTTATATCAACGAGTTGGACAGTGTTTGTGCAAGAAGAGGGACGCACATGATTGAAGGTTGTGGTTTGGTAAATATGATTTTTAATGCACATATTTCTTCTGTGAACCAATCAATAATAAAATAAATATATATCACACATGTTCCAAAGTCAAGGCCAAATTCAAATTATGTGGCCCATGTTATAGCCAATACCAATTGAAAACACTGTAGTTCTTATTAGTTAATAACCACCATTATTGCCAGGTGTACAACAAATATGAATTGTATTGTATATCTCGTTTCACAGGCCCTTTTAATACTTTATACCAAAAATGCAGATCTGAGTTTTAAATGCATGAATAATTAAAAGAGTTTATCGTATAAATAAAAAGAAACAAGACATAACCTAAGTGCTGGTAATGTGGTGATAACATTATCAAAATATATAATGCAATATTGTTGACAAATGTAAACAAAAAAAAAGTGTTTATATTTTCAATGACTAAAATCTTTGACTTAAAGGTTAAAATGTTTTTTGTTAATAAACGGGATATTGAAAGAATAAAGGGGATCTTTTGACTTTTAGTCGACTCCAAGGCTATTTGAGAGTCTAACTATAAAACTGAGACTCTTCAGATGCTGTCCTCTTTTAGCCTCAGTAACTTCCTCACTCACCTATGAAACCAACAGAAGATGGCATTCATGGTCAGGCTCCTCCTTACATCACTGATCTTATCCAGCCTTACACCCCAGCTCGGGCTCTGAGGTCTGTGGATCAGAATCTACTGATGGTTCCACGCACACGGTTCAGGACCAGAGGAGAGAAATCCTTCCAGGCTGTTGCTCCTAAGCTTTGGAACGATCTTCCTCTCTCTTTGCGGTTGATGGAGTCTACTGACTCCTTTAAGAAACATCTTAAGATGTTTCTATTTGTTCAGGCTTTTCCTTGATTTTCTGGAACTCCTGTGTTGTTCTCAGTGTTATCTTGCCCTTTAAAGTATATACTTTATTGAATATTGTTTTGATTGTTTAAGCGCTTTGTGACCCTGGTCTGGAAAAGCACTATATAAATACAAATTACTTACTTACTTACATCAACTATCTCGGATGGTTCAACTCAAGTGTTGAGGTACCTCGTGCTGTAGCCAACCACTCTCCTGTAGTACAAACACCGCACAGAATCAAGAAGACGATAGCACGCAACAACTAGACACCTGGACATGTTTTGCCATTTACTGAATTGCGTTTGGTTAAACCAGGATAACACATGCAACAGAAGAAACACCAGGATGTACAACACCATGCAGTGTCATTTGATTAAATACAGAAATCGACTGCAGTCTACATCACATGTTAAAGTCAAGGCCTGGGGGTCAAGTACGGCCCTCCCAGTTATTCCTAGCCACCTACAAGAACTTTGAATTTGTATAGTTTGCTCAAAGATATACAGTATGTGAAACTTACTCTCACCTCTTATTCATGTACTGTATATGTACTAGACAAAAGTTTTTTTTTCAAGCTAAATAAATGAAGTTTGATGGGTTGGTTAACAAATTCTTCCAATTGCCATCATGCCGTCAGGTCGCATAGTCAAAGTGGTGTAGTGAATAGTATTGTTAAAAATAATATCAAGAGACATGATTGTGATCATAACAGAGAATATTGTAGAAAAAAAGCACATTTATTTCAAAGGTTTTAATCTAAATATTGTGTCCTATTACAACATCTCTCTCATTCACAAAGTGAGCCATGTGACAGTCGGCCTTTCCCTTTAAGGGGCATGTGTCGGATTTTCTACTAAGGCTGACTGCCGGAAAGATGAGTGCTGATACATAATTCACAAGAAAGTACACACACGTACAAAATCTCACACGCCACATGACCGAGGCCCGAGTGGGTGATGAGCCAACAGGATGACCAGTGCGGTTGATCACAAGAGCACCTGTGAGACATGTGATCAAGTGGACCATACAGTCATCATGTTTAACTTACTAGCACAACACACACAGACATAGGCAGTGGAGAGAAGAACTCCTCAGCCTTCTGTTAGTCAGTATACATAATTTATAGCAGCCCAGATCTCCGTGCTAATGACAGCACACTGGGGCATCTGCGGCACAGCAGCGTGTGTGTGGGTGTGTATCTGCGTGAGACTGTGTGTGTGCTTCGGAGGTATAATGTTCAGACAAGGGCCAAAACAGAAAATAAAAAAGAAAGAGTGATGAATGAGGGTGAGAGGCATGAACACATGTGTGATGACACTTCTTTCCTGTTAGTGTGTTGCAAATGTTAGAACATCTTCTGCTACGCGATGGAGGGTGCGGCCTTGGATGCATTTGCCAGTCGAAGGATTGCTTTGATGTTTCTTCCAGAGCAAAAATCTCCTAATTCTAGGATTTAAAGATCAATACCTGAGTAGTTCTGCCCTCCAGCTGCTGCGCACACTGATGGAAGTCTTAGCTAGAACACACTGCTGCATGTTCTCCCACAAATCCTCCTGCTGGATATTTCTCTGGGTGTCAACATAAAATAAAAATGACTACATTTGACCTCATTGTCCTAAACTAATGTGTCAACATTGAAAAAAAAATGTATATATACAGTGTATATATATATATATATATATACATACATACATTACTGTGCAAAAGTTTTAGGCAGGTGTGAAAAAATGCTGTAAACTTAGAATGCTTTCAAAAATGGAAGTGTTATTTTCATCAATTAACAAAATGCATTGAGTGAACAGAAGATAAATGTAAATCAAATCAATATTTCAAAACAGCATCAATTCTTCTAGGTACACTTGCACAGTTATTGAAGGAACTCGGCTGGTAGGTTATTCCAAACATCTTGGAGAACTAACCCCAGATCTTCTGCAGATGTAGGCTTTCTCAAATCCTTCTGTCTCTTCATGTAATCCAAGACAGACTCGATGATGTTGAGATCAGGGCTCTGTGGGGGCCATCTATCTATCTATCTATCTATCTATCTATCTATCTATCTATCTATCTATCTATCTATCTATCTATCTATCTATCTATCTATCTATCTATCTATCTATCTATCTATCTATCTATCTATCTATCTATCTATCTATCTATCTATCTATCTATCTATCTATCTATCTATCTATCTATCTATCTATCTATCTATCTATCTATCTATCTATCTATCTATCTATCTATCTATCTATCTATCTATCTATCTATCTATCTATCTATCTATCTATCTATCTATCTATCTATCTATCTATCTATCTATCTATCTATCTATCTATCTATCTATCTATCTATCTATCTATCTATCTATCTATCTATCTATCTATCTATCTATCTATCTATCTATCTATCTATCTATCTATCTATCTATCTATCTATCTATCTATCTATCTATCTATCTATCTATCTATCTATCTATCTATCTATCTATCTATCTATCTATCTATCTATCTATCTATCTATCTATCTATCTATCTATCTATCTATCTATCTATCTATCTATCTATCTATCTATCTATCTATCTATCTATCTATCTATCTATCTATCTATCTATCTATCTATCTATCTATCTATCTATCTATCTATCTATCTATCTATCTATCTATCTATCTATCTATCTATCTATCTATCTATCTATCTATCTATCTATCTATCTATCTATCTATCTATCTATCTATCTATCTATCTATCTATCTATCTATCTATCTATCTATCTATCTATCTATCTATCTATCTATCTATCTATCTATCTATCTATCTATCTATCTATCTATCTATCTATCTATCTATCTATCTATCTATCTATCTATCTATCTATCTATCTATCTATCTATCTATCTATCTATCTATCTATCTATCTATCTATCTATCTATCTATCTATCTATCTATCTATCTATCTATCTATCTATCTATCTATCTATCTATCTATCTATCTATCTATCTATCTATCTATCTATCTATCTATCTATCTATCTATCTATCTATCTATCTATCTATCTATCTATCTATCTATCTATCTATCTATCTATCTATCTATCTATCTATCTATCTATCTATCTATCTATCTATCTATCTATCTATCTATCTATCTATCTATCTATCTATCTATCTATCTATCTATCTATCTATCTATCTATCTATCTATCTATCTATCTATCTATCTATCTATCTATCTATCTATCTATCTATCTATCTATCTATCTATCTATCTATCTATCTATCTATCTATCTATCTATCTATCTATCTATCTATCTATCTATCTATCTATCTATCTATCTATCTATCTATCTATCTATCTATCTATCTATCTATCTATCTATCTATCTATCTATCTATCTATCTATCTATCTATCTATCTATCTATCTATCTATCTATCTATCTATCTATCTATCTATCTATCTATCTATCTATCTATCTATCTATCTATCTATCTATCTATCTATCTATCTATCTATCTATCTATCTATCTATCTATCTATCTATCTATCTATCTATCTATCTATCTATCTATCTATCTATCTATCTATCTATCTATCTATCTATCTATCTATCTATCTATCTATCTATCTATCTATCTATCTATCTATCTATCTATCTATCTATCTATCTATCTATCTATCTATCTATCTATCTATCTATCTATCTATCTATCTATCTATCTATCTATCTATCTATCTATCTATCTATCTATCTATCTATCTATCTATCTATCTATCTATCTATCTATCTATCTATCTATCTATCTATCTATCTATCTATCTATCTATCTATCTATACCATCACTTCCAGGACTTCTTCTTTACGCTGAAGATATTTCTTAATGACATTGGCTGTATGCTTGGGGTCGTTGTCCTGCTGCAGAAAAAATATTGGGCAAACATACACCTCCCTGAAGGTATTGCATGATGGACAAGTATCAGCCTGTATTTCTCAGCATTGAGAATACCAATAATCCTGACCAAATCTACAACTCCATTTGCAGAAATGCAGCCCAAAACTAGCAAGGAACCTCCACCGTGTCTCACTGTTGCCTGTAGACACTCACTATTGTACCCCTCTCCAGCCCTTCAGCAAACAAACTGCCTATGCTACAGCCAAATATTTCAAATTTATATTCATCAGTCCAGAGCACCTGCTGCCATTTTTCTGCACCCCAGTTCCTATGCTTTCGTGCATAGTTGAGTCGCTTGGCCTTGTTTCCATGTCGGAGGAACGGCTTTTTGGCTGCAACTCTTCCACGAAGATCAGTTCTAGCCAGACTTCTCCGGACAGTAGATGGGTGTACCTGGGTCCAACTGGTTTCTGCCAGTTCTGAGGTGATGGCATGGCTGGATATCTATCGTTTTCGAAGGGGAATAAATCATGATGTGTCTTTCATCTGCTGCACTAAGTTTCCTTGGTCGACCACTGCATCTATGAACCTCAACGTTGCCCATTTCTTTTTTCTTTGTACTTCTTGAAAAGAGCTTGAACAGCACATCTTGAAACCCCAGTCTGCTTTGAAATCTTTGTCTGAGAGAAACCTTGCTAATGCAGTAGAACTACCTTGTGTTTTGTTGCTGTGCTCAGTCTTGCCATGGTCTATGACCTGTGACATGAAACTGTCTTCCACAACCTCAGCTTGGTAGCAGAGTTTGCCTGTTCCTCACCCAGTTTTAAGCTGTATCTTTTTTACTTAATGATTGTGTTTTAACCTACTTGTGAAATTGATGATCATTAGCATCTGTTTGGTATCATTGGTTGATCATACACATCACTAGAATCCTACCAAACCCCTGACTTGAGAATGTATGCTGGTTTGAAGGCAAAGGGTAGTAACAACAAATATTGATTTGATTCTTAGTTTACAGCATTTTTTCACACCTGCCTAAAACATGCCTTAAAACTGCACAGTACTGTATATATATATATATATTTCCCAACATTAATTGTTCAACATTGTTAAATATATATATATCGCAGCACATTTTATGTGTCTAGATATAGAAACAAAAGCAAAACGTGTCCTGTCAAAAGTCCAAGCTAGATTCATACATTTAAAAGCTCTTAAAATCGTACCACTGTGCCTGTGAAGCAGCAGACTCTGTCTCTATGGCAACAGCTTCAGATCGGGTTGGGGCAGCAGCGCTTGGACAATTCACACACTCACAACTCCAAGTACCTGAAAACACTAGTAATCTCTGATGTTTGAATCATTATTGAGACGGTGAATTTTATGTCAAAGCAGGCCTTTCAGGATTAACTATTTAGCTTGTCTTGGATAAGTACCTAGCTAGCATACAGTGAACTCAAAAATGTTTATACTAAATAATGCAGACCAGATATAGCTTTTTAGCAGGTTGGCTCTGTAAAGACGTGGGTTCCTTCCTAAGTTGTATCGCTCCAAATTTTAGCATCACATTTTCAGATTTTCTATTTCAATAGGTGAAGCCTTCATTCAGAATGTCACCCTCCAGTTGTAATGGAGGAATGGTTGGTTTGCTGATGATGCCGTTCAAGGTCCGGCGAATTGGTTCTTACAATAAACTGACCCTGTGAGTATGAGCCTTGCATTTAAAAGTGTCTGTCGTTGCTCAGATGATTATCTTGAACAAAGTGTCCAATGGTTGTCATGGTGACCCACATTATCTCCTTGTACTAAATCCAGGGCCCCATAATTATGTCACGGCATCCACTCTTCACCTAACTCCCTCTCGAGTCACTCAGACTAGCTCTTCACTGCTGCTTGATTTTTGTTTTGACACTTTATACCTCTGCCAAGGAGCTAGTTTCACAGGACTTGTAATGTAAATATACATTTTAATTCGTTTTAAACTTTACTATATTCAAATGGAACTTCAAAACACCACACAATACAAATCGTCTCTCACTTGTCCTATTACCAACTTTTCATGAAGGGTATATTTAAATACACTGACATTTTGAGTCATTCAGGCACACACATGCAGTAAAAATGCTTAAAATCCCATAAACTAATTGGTCAAGTGAATTAGGGTTACATCTGCCCAAGAGTTAAATCGAACAATTCACATACAATTGAACCTATGATTATTTTGAACACCTATCATACTGACATTCCAGCAATACAAATAGAGTAAAATGTGAACATGCAAGAGCCACTTTTAACTGTTGTGTAGGACCAGTATGTGTGATGCTCACAGATCATAGCTGCGACAGTAATGAGGACATCAAAGAACAACGATCCCTTGACAGAATTTATACTCTCCTCACAAAGACGAGGGAATTTGTCAATTGATTAAAATCCTTATTTTAACCTACAAAACTTTACATGGTGTAGCACCAACATACATCACAGATCTAATCCAATGATATCAACCTTATAGGATGTTACAATCCTTAAACTCGGATCTATTAGTTTTACCACAAATCTCTAGGTGTAGATTTGGAGCCAGCCTTCAGTTTTCAAGCCCTTCTGCTGTGGAACCAACTACCGGCTTCAGTCATGAGGTTTAACGGTAATATTAAAACTTGACTTGGTACTTGAGATAACTTTTTAATGATAAGACACTTTAAATAAAATTGAATTGAATTGAATTAATGGGAAACACTATCTAATTTTGATTTGACATGTAGTTTTCGGCATTTTTGGGATGTCAAAATAACATCCAATAATCACTTCAAACTATCCTATAATACTTCTACTTCCTACTACTTTCTCTGTCTGACTTTCCGTACTGACGGTGGATGAAACTTGCTATTATTAGAAGATCTACTGGAGCTGGAGTGATGTTCTATTTGGTGGTTGGCTCTTAAGATTTGAAGCTCATATTCAGCCTTGTCATGTTCGGGTGTAAAAGAATGTATTTTAGGGAGAAGCCTGTCAACACACCTCAAAGGAACGCCAGCAGCAATGATCAGACAAGGCCTGGATCAGTCTTTGACTGTCTGGGATGTAAAGTAGGACAGATTTGTCCATTTTATAGAGAAGTCAGGAGAGGACTGTAGATTAAGAACAAGGTCTCCTTGTGTTGTGTTGTGGCCTAGAATACCGCATGTATTTGTTGAGTCTAACACTTGAATCCACATGACTCTGCTGTCTTTTACTGTGCAAACAAGATTAACTGTGTCATTCTTTAAAACACCTCTCCCTCTGCACTGCTGCAGGTTGCTTTTAAATGTCAATCTTTACAGGCACAGAGTATTAATAAAACCAGTAACTTTATTTCCCACCTTCTAAAATAGGTATTTGCATTTTTTTAACTTCTGATGCAAGGTTGCTCTTTTGATGTTTGATAACCTTATAAATGGTTATTGACAAACAGATGTCACAGAAAAGTTTCTTAAAGCATTAACCTTCTGAACATGTTTTTGGAAGTGTTAGCTGAAGTACTTATGTTTAACCAAGACTCAGTAGAACTCTCTAGCTATTCATTCAAAGATGTTGCTTACTACATAGCTTTGTCTGGACGACCTGTCATGTCTGTACCTGTCATGTGACAACTAAACTACTTTACAGCAGTGAGTCAGAGACACTGTTTTTAATATGAATTACTGAGAGACTTTTTAAACTTAAGAAAAGATAAAAACCGGAAATTGACATGACAAGAGCCTTCATCTGGCTTACAAAGTGTAAGACAATGAAGTCTTGGTGGACGTCTTGACAATCTTAAGTGATTATGTCATATGTGAGAATTTTAAGCCTCTCTTTAATGGCAACTACTGTCCAAATCCAACTCTTCTGACTTACTCAAACTTTTCAAATGTTGAAGTCTTCCTAACCAAGATGCAGTAAGTCCTTCATCATGATGATGTTTTGAAGTTATTACTTTAAAAAATTCGCCTCCATCTGAAATCTCTGTGAACGAGAGGTTACAAGAGTGAAGCCCTTTATGGCGTAATAATGGTCTTCGATCCTCCAGCCAGCTGTAATCACATCCCGCTTTGCTTATAAAGAGTCCCTTTGAGGTGGAGACTTCTGGGATTGATGACACTCCGAAAAAGGGTGTTTTAATGGGTGGGACTTTAGCACTATTTTCTAATGTAAATATTTAAATGAGTGTTTTGTAAAAACAGAAACATACGGATTTGTACAATAGGAGTGCAATATCAGTTTAAGAGACACTTAAATCAACACATTATTTTAACAAGCGACACTCTTCAATGTAAACCACTTCATATCTTGATCTTTAAGGATCAAAACTGTAGTTTGACTACACAGTCCTTCTCTGGTATTTGTGACATTTATGACCTTGGCATTGAATGATTACACAAGAAGTTCAAAGGTGAACGTGAGTTGTCAATTTGTTGTTCATCTGAGATGAAGTCATTCAGAAGGCTATTGTCTCTTCTCCAGGAACAGACTCCAGTGTTTGGGTTACAAGGTTGTTCTTGAAACAACTGAGATACAGCCAGTGTGACCTAGGTCTGCCCAAGGGACTCCTACCAGTTTAACATCTCATCAGAAAGTCCACTTGTTGCAGTCATTTTAATCAACTTTTTGTCTCACCATTTGTGAGAGTGGACATATATGTTGAGCGCTTTGGTGTCCAGCAGATGGTGCTAGCCCGTGGGACGTGTATTGTTACCTGTCTAGCTAGTAGGGACGGATAAGCCTTTGAAATATGTTAAATAGTGTTTTAATGGTGAATCATATTGCAAGTAGCTTCGTCTTTCGATCCAGCTTCAGAGATAGTGGCTTTCAAAAGTGGCTTTTAATGCACACATTGCATTTGTTGAGGGACTTAATGCATCTTGGAGAGGAAGACTTCAACATTTTAAACATGTGAGTAAAGGTTTTTGAAGCATTATTCTCTAAAGGTGGTGTCTGTAAAAAAAAAAGCTTAGCTAAATTGGTGTTAGCCAGGTTCAAGCCAGCGTTGTGGTTGGTCGGGTTTGGAGTGTACGTCTACTCACCAAGGTAATGTCTATAAAACCACAAAGGCATGTGGCCTGGTCAGTGACCGGCAGCGACGGACTAATAAACCTTGGTGTTGATGAAATGATGCCGTGGACACAGAGAGGCTAACGGTTGCCATGGAGTTCAGTGTCACCTCCCACTTGAGTGTTTAATTAGCTTGTGTTCCTCTCTGCTTCTGTGGCTTTTTACCACATGTGTGTTTGCATGTTGCCTGGGATTCAGTGTCCTCTCCTTAGCTCGCCCCTGCCTGGAAGTTGTGTTTCAGACCCAAGCCTGATTACAACAGTCATAAATAAATGACTTGATAATTTCAGGAGGACAGAGAGGTAAAAATAGAACGTGACGTGGTAACTTCAACTGAACTGAACTCTCATGAAACATTAGGTATGATGATTTACCTGGACCAGCTGTGATTTCAAAATATCTGAATTATTCATTTCAATTGCTATTGTCCTTCAATTGTTAAAAGATATCCAATAAAAACACTAAAATATAATAAGGAAATTACACTCAGTGAAGAGTTATAGTCTCCATAAGAAACAATCTGAAGATCAATCTTCAATTTCACAATGGGTAAATTAACTAGAAACTGAATTAGAGGAATATATATGTATCGATCATTTATCTTTGAATCAAGAGGTTAGGGTGAAAGTCACAAATGTGGGCTTTTCAATAACTTTAATAAATGATTCAAGGAGAAAATGAGGAGTCAGACAAGAAGGGAGGATAATCAAAAACATCATGTAAGTTGCTAGAGTAGTTTTTGTTTCTGTCTCCTACTCCTAACCTTCTGCTCTCCTACGAGACTTCTAATAATCCTGCAGAGGTTATGGAATAGTGGTGTCTAACAAAAATACTCTTCATTTCACCAAGAATCGATCTGCTTCATACTCAACTAAGGTGGGAAACCATGAACTATTTGGTTAAACAAACTTCACAAACAAGTTGACTTGGTTGGATTTGAGCAAGGAAACATGGACGAGACTGCCAAGCGAAACAACACTTGAACACAGACGAAGCGAAAGGACATTTTCAACAGGTTGAAACACTCGATCAGTAACTGCAGTCGCTCCAGAGTTCCTCTCACATCTTTGCCTTTTCCCTGAATCTGATTTGACGTCTGAAGTTGGCCGGAGGCAACAATATATATTTGGAAATGAGGTTACCTCAAGACAAGGTTGCTGTCCTTGACTCCCATCACATGCACGACCCCCCCACCCTCTCTCTCTGACACACATCTTCTGCACATGCAGCCTGTGATGATGCAGATCTAGCAGGAGCTCGATCTGTGGCAGAAAGACTTGCTGATGTGCCTCTCATTAGATAATGAGTGACCCGGTTAGAGGATTTGAGTGGCAATCGGGCTGAATGTATGGAGCATCCACGTGCACGCGCAGACTCCTTACATCACCATGGCAGCTCCCTTATAGTGCGGTGTGAGAGTATGAAGCTCAAACTTACCGCAGTCCTCGCACAACACTCGCTCCACATCTTTCTTCAGCTCCGGTTCGCTGGCGTCCACGGGGGCGTAAGAAGCCTTGAACACTAGGGGCTCAGCTGTGGGGTCCATGAAAAAGATGTATCTGTGGTCCTTCTCCACCGTGGTGCACGGGGCCTCCGAGCCGAAGTCCCCGACAGTGACGAGCTGCTCCCTCTCTAGGCCGCCGCTGTTGACGGGCCACACGTCCAGCACTTTGACATTCACACTGTAGGGCTCCCGGGAGGAGACGTTCTCCGGGGAGGAGCGCACCTCGCCCTCGATGACCACGGCGGATCGGTAGGCCTGGTCCTGGAGGGAGTTGAGACTCGGGGCGTAACAGGCGAAGGAGACCCCGATGACCAGCATGGAGAAGTGCACTGGATCAAGCCTCATGCCGTCAGCCTGTGCTGTGCTGCAGTGCTGCTGGGCGGCGGAGCGAGCTGGAGGAGAGAGAGCAGGCAGGGCAGAGCGGCAGACCTTGTGGAAGTGTCCATGCCATCTGTGTCTGCCGCTGCTTTCCCCATACGGCTGCTGGCCTCGGATGCGGGGAGACACCAGCCTAGGAACCGGAAACGGTCCGCTTCTGCATTCTTAAAAATGTGACTGCTGCATTCTCCTTCACCAGAGCCACCCTCCCCCTCTAAGCTCTCCTTTTCCTGAAAGACAAAACAAGACTCGTAAATTAGCCTCCTCTAGAATCCTCTCTCTCCTTCTCTTCAGCTGATGGCTGAGGGAAAAAAAAATCCTCGCGCGCACCGGGGGAATCACTAGAAAACGCACTCCGCGCACACGCAAGGTCTGATCCTTGATCCACTGGCTAGGTTCGCGGAATCCGTGGACGGGATGTGGTTCCGAGAGATGGAATCCCGGGACGAGCAGGACGAGCTAGCAGCGGTTATCCAGCGAGGCGGTGCAACAGGAGCGCGCGCCTTCCAGCCGCGTCCCCCGCGCCCCACGCCACACGCGTGCGGCTGACGTGCGCAAACATCACCTGCCTCGCAAAACGCCCTAATGACCCGGACACTCTCCGGCAGACCGACACCACCGGCTCGTGAGCATGCCGGTACCTCTGCGGGTGGGTGCAATGGGCGTCGAGAGCGCGCGTCGCGGACACGCGGCGCAGTCGAACACGGCACCCACTGTGGAGCAAAGGGTGCGAGGAAGGCTACGGGCGACTACTACACACACTGCAGAGGGCTGATAAGATGACTAACGCTGCGAAATTCTCTCAATGGATTTCGTCTGATATAGAGGAGAGCGCGCGCCCCAACACACCCTTCCTCCCTTCACACCCACTTTACAATATGTGGCAACACGTGGAAGCGTCAGTCACACACACGCCCCCCACTCCACCTCCTCAAACTTTGCCAATCCTGCATAGCTACAGCTAATAAAACCATTTTTTTCATTGAGCAGCTCTCGGCCAATGAGAGAAGAGCACCATACAATAGGCTGGTGGTCACTAAAACACACACGCACACACCAGTTTGTGCTTCCACCTCTGAATCCATCAATCAAGCCATTCATAGGAGTTCCTCCTCCGTCCATCAGAAGACCCTCTGTAGAGGTCAGAGAGCTCATTGTCCAGCTGAAGATATAGAATATCATATAGGGGATGTGCTAGAGGTGTCATGGGTGATGTTTTATCCACCAGCGTCACCATCAACAGGGTCATGACACTGACCATACTATCAAGCCTTGACAGGTTTAGTGCTCGGTCTTCATACACCACATGCACGATGACCATGGTGAGATGGCTGCAGTAAAGGTTGGACAGGTCAACCTCAGTTCGGCTTCAGCCACCTGCGTGATGTGACATGACTTTAAGTTACTGCTCGTCCTTCGTTCGTACAGAGGATTGACGAATGAAAGCTGTTGACCCTCCGTTCAGAGGGTGGGATTCTCAGAGGGGCTGTTTTTGTAATGGTATCTGCACTGCAGCAGGGTGCAGATCAAGTCATGTGAAGCAGTCTCGTGACAGGAAAGTATCAAGTGTTTTTAAATCTCTCAATACATCCCCACATGAAGGTTCTGTCATCAGTTGGTGAATGGTTCTAGACAATTAAAAATAGTATGTTAACCAGAAAAGCACTCAGGCAGTGCAGATCTACATAAATCTGCTAATTTTAAGATGATTATATGTAAAAAATATATTTCTCTATAATTCTACACTGTTTTCTTTCTGCATTTGAAATGATAGCAATAAGCAGGTGGCAGTAGCATTCATGGATTTGCTCAGGCTCCATGAGCTAAGCCTTTGTCATGTGACGAATCAATCACATGACAAAAATATAAATAAAATGGCACAATTCTAGGTGTAATCTCAATGTTATTGTCAAATAAAGAGGAATTTAACACACAAACATGGACATAAATATATACATACAAATATATGCATAACAAAAATAAATCTAAAGATAAATGATTATCCTGTTACCTCCTTGGCAGAGGTAAAACTTAATTTAGTCTTTGTGTGTTCAGTGATCCACTGATGACACAAACTTGATTAGGAACCAAAACAGACTTTGGCAATGACTGTTTTACATTATTGAAGCACACTCGTATTTTTAAGGCATCCATATTTGACAATGCATGGAATGGACATGTTTGATATAGAATCAAAACATTCAATAACAATTAAAGTAAAAGTTGTCAGTTGGGGGACCAATACAGGCCCTGCAGGCAAGTGAGAGGCCAGTGCTGCATGTAAAAGAAAACGTGTTAAACCATGTATGAGCATGTTGCATCTGTTTGGTTAACACAATGGGAGGGCTAGGCTGGAAAGCTATAAAACCAGAGGTATGTGGTTGTGTGAAGACAACTGAGGTTCTTCGCACTTGCATATGTGGTTACATTTACATAATCAATGGGCAGATCTCTGAGAGATGACATCTGAGACTAAACTAAACAGACTTCTGTGGGCTCACTGTTTGGCAAGCCACGCTTCGCTGTTGTCACTTGTGTTTCATTCCTGAATACAGCCGGACAGAGTTGATCTGTGAGAGGATGTAACCAGGAGGAAGAGGAAAGGCCAGGAGAGAATATCGACGACTAGTGATGGTCTGATGAAGCTTCTTGAAGCAGTGTCATTATTGTCAGAGGCCACTAGATGGCAGTCTCTGCGCTATTTTCCTTTGTTTTGAACAACTGCTCTAATGAAACATCACATCATTTTTAAATTGCTCCATGAAGCCTCATCAATCCATCACTATCGACAAGCTCAAAGAGGAGCAAACTAAACGTTTTTTCAAGAAGGAATCAAGCACTTTTTTTTTGCTGGTAAGCAGATGCTCCTACATGACACTTACCTCAGAGGAGAACCAAGTTTCTAGAGATGATTAATTTTGGGACCGGTTTGCTTATGCCCCAGCAACCTCATCTCTTTTAACTGCGTAAGAACAAGCTACTGCCCAAAGTAAAAAAAAAAAATTGATAGGGAACTTGCCTGCTTACCACCTTGTCTCTTGAAGGATGATGTATATTTGTAATAGACAGAATATTTAAGAATTAGGAGTTTGTATGTAAAAGAGCAGGATGGGCATACATTATGATAATGTCATGATTGTATTTATATTGGAAAATACAAAACGTACAGTATAAAAATCGAGTTAAGGTCAAAAGGTTCATTATATTCATTTTGTTTAATAAATACATTTTTTAATGATTTGTTAGATGATAATTTCCCGTAAGACGAGCAATTCTCCATGTATGAACTGACTCAGAGTGAACGGTTAATATTAACAATGACACAGAAACATGAACTTAATACTTACTTGACTTATTGTTGATATATTTAAGTACATTTTGCGTTCACACACGTTCTTACCATAAACGGGACAGGAAAGCCAACTTTAAAGAATCATTGTCAATATCATGTTCTTATTGTCGCCAGGATAACGGCGGGTTAATGATGATTGGTCCTTGACGACCCCCGTCATCCGCTGATATTGTTCATTCAGAAAACCGACACCACTCCCCCCCAATGTCGCTGTCCACGGTGCTGAAGCACCATGACCACTGTGTTCAGGTTTGAGGTGGATTCTTCAGTGCGATGACTTAAGTGTTGGTGGATCACACGGCAGGGGGTTAGAGAGGCCAAGTGTCTGCTGCAACACGCAGCTTCGCATTATAATCGCGTTAACCACCGGCTGGATCGTTGCAAAAAAATCCTATGCTGTCTTGAACGCAACTTTCCGTCCAGCACAGCAACACTGAGAGGATGCCAGCGAGTTCTCGCGAGAGCAGTCGGAGCGGTGTGACTGGCAGTGAGGCTGCAGCAGGCAGAGGGAGAAGCTGGAAGATAAAGCAGGGAGGCAGCATCATGGCGGACAGAGACAGTGGCAGTGACCACGGAGGGCCCACCGCGGGCCCCGGCTCGCTGCCCCCCGGCGCCATGGGCGCCATGTCCCGGCTCCAGCACGACACCGAGGAGCTCGCCTCCAAACGCGTTGACATCCAGAACAAGCGCTTCTACCTGGACGTGAAGCAGAACGTCAAAGGCCGCTTCCTAAAGATAGCCGAGGTCGGGGCTGGAGGAAACAAGAGCCGCCTCACTCTCTCCATGTCGGTGGCGGTGGAGTTCCGCGACTACCTCGGGGACTTTATCGAACATTACGCCCAGCTGGGCCCCAGCAACCCGGACCTGGTGCAGGATGAGCCGCGGCGGGCGCTCAAGAGCGAATTCCTGGTGCGGGAGAACCGCAAGTACTACATGGATCTGAAGGAGAACCAGAGGGGGCGGTTCCTGAGGATCCGGCAGACCGTTAATCGTGGGCCCGGACTGGGAAGCGCACAAGGCCAGACCATCGCGTTGCCGGCTCAGGGTCTCATCGAGTTCCGCGACGCGTTGGCCAAACTCATCGACGACTACGGGGTGGACGAGGAGCCGGCGGAGCTCCCGGAGGGGACCTCACTGACGGTCGACAACAAGCGCTTCTTCTTCGACGTGGGCTCCAACAAGTACGGGGTGTTCATGCGGGTCAGCGAGGTGAAGCCCACGTACCGGAACTCCATCACGGTTCCGTGCAAAGTGTGGTCCAAATTCGGAAGCACCTTCTGTAAATACGCGGACGAGATGAGGAAGATCCAGGAGAGGAGTAGAGAGAAGCGGGCCTCGGAACTGCTACCTGAGGGCCCGCACGGCGGAGGAGACGACTGCGACGATGACTGACGTGGATCTTGTTTTTTGGTATGGAGTTGAGTGAAGACAAATGCGAGTTTAAACTGTAAAATAGAGAACGATACCAAGGGAAACACCCGCAAACATCCACCACACACACGGCAGCACCCCTGCTGCCCCCTCGTTCGTTTTACTGGATGTCACCCCACTTTCCACGTGTGTAACAGTAAGCGCTGCTATCAAGGACTGAACTGTAATATATAAACTGTTTCCTACTTGATTTCAATGATAATGAACATAGTGTTTCTATCTCTATCAAGCAACAGATTTGCACACATCAGAGCTATTTAAAAAGTATATTTAATAGTTTAAAAGCCGATTTAATGCTTAATCCAGATTAAATACAGAGGTCTATCATTTCAAAGTACTAACATAGAGCGATTATCTGACATCAGCACAAATATATTGTATATTGTATAGTTTATTCCAAGCCAAAACAATACATGTATATGTAAAAAAAAAAAAAGCTGTAAAATTGCAGATGGAGGCTTTATAAGGCTCAAAATTTCACAAGGCTTTCTTCCAAATTGTCCTTCAAAAGTGACGTTTTTTCGGGTTGATTAAAGTAAATTCAGGCCTTGCTGTGTACCTCAATGGGATCTCCCCAGCTACTGTAGTCAACATAAGCCCTCTTGCACCATAGAAACTTCAATGAAAAAAAGTGCTAACTAGACGTACTAATTATGATTTTGTGAATCAGCTGTATACAATTCCTTATAAGATGCCCACGTTTTCTGTGGGTTCAAGTTTTCTCTATTTGTTTCATTTCCTTTAAGAGTGGTTGGGTGTGGGATACTAAAGGTAAAGGACCATACTTTTCGGGAGTGCCAGGCGCGATTCGACAGACCCCCAACAAATGGCAGTGCAAACGAAGCAACTAGGCTAACACGTCCTCCAGGACGTCATTACAATCCGTGCCTTATACACTCCACTCGTTTACGTGTACTCACATGGAAGGTCCATGACCTTGGGTTTTCATTGACGAGTGCTGATATGAAGGCGGAATTATGAACTGCTGATTTTGTGCCCCTTAAGCACACGGTTGGCAACTCCCCAGATGAGCTGTTGGCGGCGGTGGACTCAGAATGCCCCTTGAGCCTCCCCACCATTAAATTCATATGATGCACCACTTGTGGCATCAGCTTTAGATTCATCTTGAGAGGTTGCTTGTGCACCACGAAAGGGGCTATGGGATGAGATGAGGAAGCTGACGTCCATGCAGCAATCCGGAGTGCAGTACGGTGGATGTACAGGCCTAACACTGCAGGGCCGAGGCAGCGTCTATCTCTTTATGGTGCTACAGCCCCTCGACTGCTCCTTCGAGGGGCCTAGACGCTCAAAATACGTCACTTTTGCATTACTGTTATTCAGATGCTCTTTGTTTTATTCACTTTGTGTTGTTTGAAATGTGTCGGGGCCCCTCCCTCCCAGACAGAGTGGAGACAGCTATCGACTAGGACGTGACATATTAGTGTGCAATATTGTGTGCCAGCCATCGGCGGCACTCTGTCACATGTATAGACCATTAATAGGTGGAATATGTACAGGCTATGGGATCCATAGATATTCGGAAGCATGAAGACAAAGAGGTTAATGAATCTGCATTATATAAGTGAAATGTGAAGTCTTTCTTCTCGGGCACTTAGTCCGTGTTAAAAAAAAAAAGGTCAGACGCGTAGTAAGGTATATTTTTTGTCATGTTGTGAACCAGTAGGCTGCTTTGTGTCTCTCAGTGTAGACTAGTGCGGATGTTGTGTGTGTCAGTCCAAGTCAAGACACCCCTCCCTCTTTCCACACGGCTAACAACCCCTGACTGTTTCCATGTTGGCCTCTGCTGTGGCACCTTAGGGTCTCGTACCCTTTCTGAGGCCTCTTTTAGATTACACAGTGAGCAGCAAGCCTCTGCAGAATTCTAGACCCTTCTCTACAAACTAAAAAATTTAAACATAATCTATACTCTACTTCACAATTTTACGAGACTTAATATGATTTATTTTGAACATGAAATGTTTTATTCTACAAATTAAAAAGGAAAAATGGAATTTGTTTATTACATATAAAATTGAGTATGGGCGTACTTTAGTACACATAACGCCTTTTTCGGTCACAGTCATCACATTTGATCAGTGATGAAATAATGCAATTTAAACTGCACACAACATTGTTTGTTGTTAAAACTGTAAAGTGTCTTGAGGTAACTCTGTTATGAATTTGCACTTTACATAAAAATTGTTATTCAATTTTTGGGACTGCCTGTATAACTGTGTGTGCTCCTTCAAGATGCAAGTCACATGGTCAGGCCCTTGACAAATGACCCCCTTCAGAATGAGAGTAGTTGTCATATGTCATTTGTAAAAGTCCTGATTACCTGCCTCTGCAAGAAGGTGTAGTCGTCTCTTCGGTGTCGGTGAAAGGCCTGAAAAAGCCTGGCACTAAGCCGGAGTAGCCTTAAATATCCTCTGACCTTGGCCGGCCCTTATGCTCTTCACCCAAACTCTCGACAAGCCACCTTTGTGCCCAGCAAAGCACAACGAGGTCAACTTGAGTTCATCTTGAGTTCAGCACGGACTCACTTGTGATGCTGCACTTTTTCATTAGCATTCAGTTGCTAAGGCTTCTAGTACTCTCCGCAACAACTGGAACAATCACTTCACTGACGTCAGTTCGGTGGTATGCATGTTAGTTTTTGCTGCTTATTTTGACACGAAAAGCACGTCTATGTGGGAAACAATATTTCCATTTAAAGGCTAAGTAGCCAGCCAATTAAATGTTGTGATCCATCACAGAGTATTAGCAACTGGTGCTACATGGACTGATCTGTTGATCAGATCTTATTGAGAAGGTACAGAGGAAGAGAATGTTATATATATATATTTACAAGTTTGATGATAAACAAATAGAGAGTACATGGGCAAAGATTAACATACTTGGTCGTTAACCCATGTGTGAGAGAACAGATAAAACACATGTGTGAAGAAATCCATCAGGCCTGCAGGTTAAGCTGCCCTCTGTGTAATGTGCAGGCTGTAAGAGATTACGGAAATTCTATTTTTGTTAGTGAAATTCAGTAGCCATGGTAGCAATCCCAGTCCCTTCTTTATGGTGTGTTATTTCCTTAAGTGTCAATTTGAAGTTCAACCAATGACGGTGCAGCAGTCGTGACTTGCATGTTGTTCAAATAATCTGATTGCTATGATGGCTACAGCTGTCATGACAACGCTATATGCACCATCCAAACTTCCACTTTTTAATTGACACTTCTGCTAAATTGTCTAAGTCGGACTGGACTTCCAGGTTTAAGTTCAGTGTCCATTTAGATTTTGGGAACTGGGAGCACCACACAACCACGTTTGCCGAGTGTATAGGCCACTGTTGTGTGTAGGAGTGCAACTTTCAGGGGTGGGGTTGATACACAATGAACATATCCCATGACACCGTCTGACGCCCTTTATCATCCCACATCAGAAAATATGTTGTAACTTTAAAAATATTTTATCTGTGGTGTGTGTGTGAGTGTGTGCGTGTATATATATTTATATATAAGAATACATATATATGTATATATATATATGTATATACACACATATATATCTATATATATGGTTTGTTATATATGATGCTCCTCTTTTCAGAAAAAAAACATTTAAAAGGGGGAAAATGTTGCTGTTTTTTCCTTTGTATTTTATACTTACAGAAAGCATTGAATAAAAAAAAATACTTGCACTTTAGATATATTAAGAAAAATACAAATCTGCATATTATTTTTGATAGGGATCTCACATACAAAGAGTATAAACAAATGACTGGCTTTGTGGCGTTGGACAAAGATGTTCTACTTATTGAAGTATATTTTGTCTGTGTGTCTGAAGGTTTACTTAAGTCAACTGCATGATGAATTAGTGCTTCTTTTTTGTTTTAACTTGATAAAAACTGTCTGAAAACTGTGATAACGATCCTCTGGTTTTATTTTTCGCTCACATCCTCTGAAATCTGCCTTTTTTCCCCCCGACTCCTTGACGATGGTGCTTACTTTGGCTTCGAGCTCATGACATCACCATAACTTGCGTCCATACAGATTTCTGTTCATGTAATCTCACAACCTTATTAAATTTCTGTTGATGGCAAAAAAGTGTGCTGTTTTGTACATTGTTGTTTGCTTTTAATGTTGGGGGAGTCTTGTTGTCTGAAAATAACTAATCGCCCAATAAAAACGTCATTCCACGTGTTCCAGTCTCTGTCAGTGTTAACAGGAGTGTGCAGGTCGTGGGGGGCTGATCTTCCAACGCAAAAACAAAAACTTTATCTAGAGGTTGGCACACATTGATTGTTTTTGGGTGGTATCAGTATGCCGATAACAAAACTGCTTATTTTGAAAAAGATTATCTGTATTTTATCTTTCCTACATTACTCCAGCTAAGTTTTCCTTTATTTCCCTCTTTATCTGAGGAAGAATGTCCTCATCAGGCACTACTATAATAGTCTAGAAAATCACTAAAGATGAACCTCAATAAACTGCCTCATTTGAAGACAGATGACATCCAAATCAACTTTCATGATTCAGAAAAGGGAATTAAACCCGCATTTAAAGGGTGTTGTCTTGATCTTTGAAGTATGTACTGTTTTGAGTATTGTTTTGATTGTTAAAGCGCTTTGTGACCCTGGTCTCGAAAAGCGCTATATAAATAAATATTACTTACTTACTTACTTACATGTGTTTTCACTAGGCAGTCCAGGTACGTTTGTCTCAGGTGGTTTCCCATATAAGGTTGTTTCCGTCATCAGAGGCCAACAGTAGGGTTTGCGAGGGTTCACAAAAGTGGTAGTGATGGTCTGATGAAGCTTCATGAAGCAGTGTCATTATTTTCCACTAAATGGCGGACTCTGCACTTTTTTTGTTTTTGTCAACTTATTTACCTCTCAGTAAAAACATTACTGAATAAGTTGTTTCATTGATTGATCGCAAGATTTCTTTATCAAATACATTTCACAGAGGAATGCAATGTCTTAATGCTTTTCAGGTTTGTTTGTCTGGAGTTTCTCGGATCAAACGAGAAATCAAAGGTTAAAAGAGACCATGAGACAAATAACGAGTGTATAAAAGCTTAGTTTATGAAGCACAGACTAAATATTCAGTAAATATGTCCTTTACACTCTAGCATCATTTCAAAAAACAGTTCAGATATACAAACGAAAAAAAGATCAGATTTTGACATCAAAATGCCAAACTGTCTTTTTTTTAGTTAAATAAAAAAAATAATTCTGTCACAGTCCTATAATACAGCACAGGCCTACCCTAGAACACACGGGCCGGCACGACAGCTGGGGTGTGGGGTGGGCACAGGAGGTTGCCCTGTACTGAGGCGGGTCGATTCTAAAAGTGGAACATCTGAAAGGGCTGTACAAGGATCCGGCTGTGATGGTCACGAACGTATAATAACATGCAGGTTTTCACATCGAGAACATTGAAGCAGAAAATAAGAAAATATAGAAACCTGTGTTAATGTTCGATGAAGAGCTGAAACATCTACATGTCGGCTTCATCGTTAACACTGCGAATCTCACAAACTCCAACTTGGTTTTTATTCTCTTCACACAACTCTAGCTTGAGCAGATCAATACCTGTACAGCTACATTGTTGTTATAGAGTTATGCCACTTGAGGGGCCTTTATGATTTATTTAAAGCTACCTCGCTTGAGTAAGTGAATAGTCATTGTGGTCTTGAGTGTCAGGACAAGTCAAAAGTGACTTAAATGTTCTGCTAAAAGTGAGATCGGCTGAAAAACTGTCTTCATCAAACACTTTCTAAGTCATTTCAATCTAACCTGACGACACACTGGAGCAGTTTGTGAGCTAGCACACATGCTAAAGAGTTAGCTGAGGGGTTGCCATGGATTATTATAGCACTGCATGATATCATGCTAGTTAACGTTAATGGTGGCGCCACTCTACAGATTAAGACGAAATATGTTGTTGTTAAATATCCTACATCGCGAGAAACAAAAGCAGGCGCACAGGAAGAGTTTTTGTCTTCAATCTCACAATTATATTGGTGGAAAAGTGGAGCCAAAAGTTGGACAAAAGGTTTAGCAATTTTAGCAATGTTGCTAAGCGTCCTAGCTACTCAATGAAGTGGAATGTGAATGTGTCAAAGGCATTTATATCTGCTACGTGTTTGGCATCATCACTACGGTGTACCACTATTCTTCAGAAGCTATGTTTGATACTGGCAGCTTTTTTTGTGTTCTATACCCTGTTTGTTTCCTACACATGACCCTAAGAATACTATTTCTCACCAGCTCGGAGCAGCTCAAGCAGACAAAAGAGAGACTTCGAAAATCCCAGACTGAAGTTCTTTCACCTGGAAGGTACCTTCAGTCTGTGTCCACTGACTAAGGCACTCGCACTCGAGTGGCCCCGGTGGCTGCAAATAGAGCTTTAAATAAATAAATAAATATCCTGTACAAGGACGCACTATATTGAGAGCTTGTCTTCTGCGGACATGTCCACAAACGCCTGCTCTGTAGGTCCTAGAGGTGAGGGACAAAAACATGCTACAGTAGTACCGTTTCCACCATCATCCGAGTCGCAAGCGGCTGTAAACAATCAGATCTGTCTTTCCGGCCTTTAGCTAGTACAAAATAAATCGCTCTGGTCCAAATAGAAATAATACTGACGGTGGTTTTTAAATACACATCACAGTTAGGATCAGTTACATGTGCAAGAATTCAAGTTCTAGGAACTTTGGCAGGTTCAGGATTTCAGACGAAGCTCCTCGTCGCCACCTATTGCTGAAAGACAGTCACCACAGTTGGTCCAGAAAGCGCTGTGCTTCAGCTCCTCTGCGACGCCGCCCGACCATTGGACCCACCGTGCGCTTGACTGATGGACGGAGAAGACTTGGTTTTTCGCAGGACGCAGTCTCGACCCTCCATGAAGTGTCCGCCCATCACGCTGGCCTCGATCTTCTCCAGATCGTCCGTCACGGCTTTCAGCTTGGCCTGAAGGAGGTTGATGTACGTCTCATAGCGGGTCTTCTGCTCGACCATGGAGAGAGAGAGAGAGAGAGAGTGAGAGACGGGTTAACGTCTGACCGAACAACATGAACGCGTCACGCCAACCTCGTATGTGAGGTAGTGCTCTTTGAGCCGGTACTCCTCCCACTCGCGGCTTTTGGGGTCAGATGAGGGTGAGTTTTTCCGGTGCTCTTCTAGCTCCAGGCTCATCTGCTTCAGCTTGCTCTCGTGACTCAGCAGCTGCTCGTCCTGCACCAATCAGAGCACACGTAAACACAGGAGACCCCAGAGCCAGCCAATCACGTGCAGAGCTACCGAAAGAGCAGGTGAGACTTTGAATGTGGTTTTGGTCGTCGACGTTGGTTTTTAACAAGCAGATCCTGCCTCTCTGTTGTGTGTCTGTGTGCTGTTTATTTACCTGCCTGTCTTTGTGTCTCTGTGTGTCGTCAGTGTGAGTCTTTGTGTGAATGCCACGTGTTTGTGTGTCGACAAATGTCATTGTGACTTTCCTAAAGCGATTGTACCTTGTGTGTCTAATTGTCTAGTTTGTGTGTGTGCTTGTGTGTCTTTTTATCTTCTCACTTGCCTCTGTTCTCCATCCCAGGTTTCTGTCTTTGTGTCTAGCACTCGTGTGTAAGTTTGTGTGTATGTTATTACTGTGCATGTCATGTGTGTGTGCGCACCTGCTTGAGTCTGGTGGATGACGACGGCAGAATTGGACGACAAAATTTCTTCATGGAGCCAATAGCAGCAGGGAAAGCCGGGGCAGAGAACAGAGCTGCGACCAGATTTATCCGGAATATCCACGACATCATCTCCTCCTCGCTCCTGCAGAGAGAGAAAACAACGTCAGAATTTTGATTTCCCAGAATTTTCACTGGTTAAGATCAAAATCAGTATAGTGACTATACTGACCACTACAGAACTCAGTGTAACATGTATGATTTCGCGGTGACTCACGAGGCCTGCAGCAGGAAGACCCTCCAATCAGAGGTCTTTAGCTTGAGCACATTGGCTTTTTTGCTGTAGTCGGTGGCTCTGGTGGCCAAAGCGTGATGGATCCTCACGGCATTCTTCAGGTCCACCTCTGAGATGTCAGCGTCAGGCTTGTACTCGTCCTGACAGAGGAAAGTAGGAAAAGGAGGTGATACAAAATATTTACCTTTCATTTATATTAATATATATATTAATATATTTTTATATATATTTACCGGTAATTTGTTAAGTAAATGTTTTAAATATGTTTTATTAGTTCTTCCATATCCATATTAAGGTGTGTCGTGGAGCTGCCACCTGCTGTCCAGCCGAGCTCATTGTTATCAGTAATATTTCGAATGCTTAAAAAACAGTCATTTAGATCATTTAAGTTGGGTGATAATATTATTATTTTTTAATGCAGTGCCTGAATAAATATGCAGCTTATCACTGTCCACTGCCATAAGAATCAAGTGAGAGACACAAGGGTGAGTTTTATAAGAAAGTGGTCTCGTGTGCTAAATTATTATCGGATGGTTAGTACAGCCATCTGTCCAGCAGGGGGAGACAAATGTGCACCAGATTGGCCAAGCCTCACTACCTCATCTAGCTTGCTGTCTCACTGGGAACATACACACACAGACACACATGCGCGTGCACGCAGCTACCAGCAGCATCTACCACCAGGAGACAGGCGGATGTGTGTTTCTATGGTAACGGAGCACGGAGCGGAAAGCAATACCTTCTGGAGATACAGGATCATTCCCTTCAGAACTGCGTAGAACTTCTTCCAACCGCGACGACCCCTCGGAGCTACAGGAGGGTCAGAAAAAAAGAGGTCATTTTCCCACAGACGCAGGCTTGAAGAGTCAACCTGTCCACTCACTGCGCCTGCCGTCCATGTCAGCGTGGCTCTTGCGGGTCAGAACGCCGTGTTTGTAGGTGACAGCGTTTAACAGGATGGGAATGGCGATAAAGGGGTTATTGCTGTCTGTTACCCTGGCAACACGCTTACTCCCACCCTCGCACTGCTCCTCCACCAGCTCTGACAAGCTCTTCCTCAGCTCCTCTTCCTCACTAAGCAAACAGATAAACACCTCATCATCCTCATCATCACTTGAGTGATCCGAGCAAGCGATTACTCACACAGCCCACTCCAGCTTCTCGTTCTTGATGGAGTTGTACAAGACCTGTGTGAGCGGGCACAGTTAGCATCTTCAAGATGAATGTCATGAGAGGAATATCATCGCGACGGGAATAAACACATGACTGTCAGAATTTCGCGGGCAGATGGTTATCTTTACCTTCAGCAGTTCTTTGGGGAAGTCTTTGCCATTGTTGAGGCCGTCGAGATTGCTGATAAACTGCTGACAAGACATCTTCTTTCCAATGTTCTGGGAAAAAAAATGGAGCTGATTTTTTTTCAACATAACTTCTCCACTGGGGGGCAGTGTGAAGCTGCTGGAGGATTGGCCAGTGCAAATCGTGGCGTCGCATCATACAACAGGAGAGTAGCGAGGGGCCCTCAAATAATTATAAATATTGGAAAATAGAATCATGAAGTTATCTTCTTCGTTATTTCCATTATTGTTCTATAATTACAGTTCTAAGGAAACATAAGCCGTATAAAATAGCCGACATTCAATTATAATAGATACTATTTTATATGTAAGTGATATATATGTAAATAAGTAATCAAAACGAAGGAAAACAAATCATAAATTTTAAAATAGAGATACAAAAAAATACTGTTTTATATTTTACTAAACTTGGGACAAACGTGAAAGAGATTTGGAAGCCCAGAGGTGACATGAATGTCATTATTACAATATTGTGATATCAGTACCTCTTGCATAAATTCATATGTCAAGTATTTAATTTTCTTAACTGTAGTTTATCGTTCATTGTTTAAATGTGGGCGCTTTCGCATAGGGACGGTTTGTCTCAGTAGACTAGTGATGCCATGTAACAGTCATTTCCATACATCCACCTGTAATACTGGCCTCTTAACTGCTTGCCAATAATCGTATTACATATTTCTTAATATCCTCAACGGCAAACGTTCTGTGCTTTGATTGTCTTGATTAGGTTTGTCCTGCTCACAATAATACAATTTGAGGTCAAGCTGAACCTCTTCATGAGACTTACTTTGATTAAATGCTGATCATTCATGTCACCTAAGGAGCTCTGTACAATATTGGTTTTAATAGTAATTTAAAGACAATGGAATTATAGTCTTAAAATTATTATAAATTAAAATTAGAAATAATGAATTAACAGTGAACTGGTTGACTCTGTCTCTCCTGGACATTATACGGCAAAGGACCATACTTTGCTCATGTCTTAATTCTTCGACCTTAAGTGTCTAAAAAGGCACCTTCAAGTACAATGTTTTGCTTTATTTATATTAACATAATAATTGTCTTGTTGTTGATTTAATGCTTCTTATACAGAAATACATTTTAAATAGCAGATTTTCATTTTAGATGTCGTCAGATCCATTTTTTAGACTGGTATCCTGCACTGGCATCCCCTTGCCTCACACCCTGTGTAGCTGGGATGGAACTACTACCCCTGCTTTTATGTTAAGGGTAAGGTGTTGACTATGAATAAATTGAACTAATGTGTTGATTTAAGTGTAAGTGTCTCTAAAATTGACTTTGGAACTCTAATGTACTTTACTCTTAACATTACTCTTGCCCTTTAATATGGCGATGATCGATATTTTATCAAACGTAAACTGGTAATGACCCATAAGAACCTCAGTTGCTGTGAGAGTGTCTTTATGCTATATTTATAAGATCTGATGCAATTTTTCCACAGGCCAGATGCCTCAGGTTTGACATAGATGCTATAGCGGTAACTTGTGACTTTTATTAGTCGAGCATGTTTTGTTGGTGACAGCGCTGTGTCACCGTGTCATGTGGGAACATCATGAAGAATAGAAGTGGGATCAAAGGAGCGAGTTAGTTGCAAAGTAGGAACAGATGTTAGCGATCATCGGGGTGAAGTCTGGTCGTGAAGGAATACTCACCACCTGCAGGGGCAGACCAGATGTGGAGAGCAGGCAAAGGATTTGACAGGGAGGAGAAGAGAGAGGGTATTAGTTACACGGAGGATGTACACGAGACTAGTGAGCGGGGATTATGTCGAGCAGCAAGGTGAAGTAAAGGTAACAGTACAAGAGGTTAGCTGGGTGTTGTCTGAGCACAGCGTTCCACTTTTAATTGATGAGACTTTGTGAAGAGGGACGAGACAGAAAGGGGTCAGAAAGTAGGCCAGAGAGAGAGGGACAGAGAGAGGGAGAGAGAGAGAGAGAAGGCACACTGGCTGGTAATGAAAACAGGACGAGGAGTACGTACGTGTCCGTGCAGATCGGTGTTGAGGAGCATGAGGGCGCAGGTTAGCGTGTGGGCGCCGTCTGCAAACACCACAAACGAGCTCAGACAAAAACACAAACAAAGTCACACATGCGCTGGACAAGTGCCTGCAGAGTTCTTCCTCTCTCATTACCATCATAAGCAGCATCTTCACAGCTGTGATCTTCAGACGAAGGAGTCTGTGGGTTGGACTGGCAGAAGCGTCTCGAGAAGTGGACCAGTATCCGCTCCCTCTCCTGGGTCTCCCCCATCAGCGGAAAGGCTTTTAAAAAGCTCCTGTCACGGAGGGACACTTGAGGTCAGCACAATCTTCAGAAAGTCATGCGATCGTCTAGAAGAGGATCCTTGGAACTGCGGGACAAACTGAATTATGTCACCAATAAACACCAGAAGAGCCACATGGTGCCTGAAGTCACTGACCTGTAACCAGTGATGACTGAAAAGCGTTAAAGATCTCGCTTTAAGACGTGGTTGGTAACTCTTAGTCACATGGTACACTCTATGAAAGCCGTGCTTTTGTGAATGGTTGATTCATTTACACCTCTCCCCTCAGGCAGGAGACTATCAGGACCAGAACCTCCTGCCACAACAACAGTTCTATCCCCTTGGCAAATTACACTCATAAACACAAACTTATTGTATCTTTGCCAACATTGAAATTTGTAATTTGCAATCAATAAATTGTTAAACTGTATTATTTTTTTAAGTTTGTATGTCATTTATATTATTTTGTCACATTTAATGTTGCACATATATACCTAAGAAAATGACTACTTGTTGGAACGATCCACTTATTATAGCAATAAACATTTTATTCTATATATATTTTAAAAGATCAAATTAATGAATAACATGATTCATGGTTCAATGTTATTGTTAATATAAACTTTTTAAGCTATTTTTGCTGATTATGTCATTTTTTACTTAACTACTATGTATTACTTTAAGATGGGTGCTATGTAAAGATGTGAGCCAGGCATAAGTCATTTGTAAATTAAAGAGATGGATATTTCAATCTAAGGTGGCACAATTCTATTGCAAAGACATCACTCAAACACTTGCCGGAGCCAAGGTCCCAAACATGCAACTTCCCACACTTTTTCGGTCGTTAGATTGTTTTAATGTTTTTGCAACTACATTATACGTAAAAGATACAATTTCCAAAAATGAAAAAATACCTCAAACTACTGAGGGAAATAGTGAATAGCGAACTCAATGCTATACTTGCTAGATAAGACCAGATAGACTAAATTGATCATTCTGGAGATCTCCTTCGGAAAATTAGATTTTTAGTACACATCATAAGTTAAATTATTTATGCATATCGAACACACAATGAAGATGATAGATTTCTAGTCTAGCTAGTTGCTTACTAGTAATATGTTGCTTGTTTTGGAGAGTATATATTATGTAAATCAGAATTAAATCACAAAGCTACAATTTCTAATTCAAAATGATGTTTGTTCAAGATAGAATGGAGTTTGTCTTTCATAGGCTGGTAAACATTAGTTAATCTGTGAAATACCAGAGTAACAAAATACAGTTACTTTATATCACTATTTCTTAACCCTAGATAACAGTTGTTGCCAATACTCTGAATGTGAAATTCCCATGAAAAGGTAGTTGACTCCAGGTGACAATGGTTTACAATAAGACACAAATGTCCTCCATAGCTGGACAATTACATAACAAAGAATTCTCATTTAGTAGCGTTTATCTTGTTTCACCTCAGAGCTCGGTCCAGTGAAAGGCCGGAGAAATCAAAGAAGTTCAGGTACTCTGACGCCACCAGCTGGCTGAAGTCGTTACTGCCGGAGAGAGAAAGACGTCACATTAGAAAAAAAAACCTTCTCAAGAGTAGCAGTAAAGTTGAGTGGAGGACAGATGAGAACATTTTCTTCTCTGCAGCTCCGGCTCAGAAGTGGTTACATAACTGCAGCATGAATGTTTGAGAAGAACATCGCATCTCACACACCAAACAAGGGCGACAGGAGAAGTTCTTGGTATTTTCGACTTGTTACACAAGATTCAGACACTCACTCAACAGACAAGACGAAGGAGAAGATGAGATCATTAGGAAGGTTGAATGTTGTCGACAGGTCAGAAAATAAAGGGGTTAATCTCTGTCAGTGGGCACTGACGACAAAGCTGTTCTCTCCATTACGTCGGGCATTGTTGTGAAAACATCCCGATATGTTGGTCTTGATTCAGCAGGGAAACATTAAGTTGTTTAATGAGCTGTGTTGCTCTGTTGAAGTGTGTCGTCAGCACACATTTTGACATTCAGAGCGTCGTGTCCACTCACTTCTTGCCCAGGTGTCGCGCCACGTCGCAGCGTTTGAAGCCCTCCAGGTAGTAGAGGCGCTTGGCTAGCCTCTTGGCGGCCTCGGAGTCGGCCCTGCAGCCGTTGGCCAGAGTGTCCGTGCTGCCGCGCTCCAGGCGCCCCAGACTGCCCATGTCCCCCTCCTCCGAGTCAGACGGCACGTCTGTGAGGTTGGCATCGCTGCAGAGACACAAGCACACGTCAGTCGGCCAGGTTGTTTGTGTGTAGCTGCAGATGACGAATCACAACAGTGTTTGACTTTGTAACAGTTGTATCCAATTCAACACTGTCTCTGATTGGTCCATTTTCAGGTGCCACCTTTAACATGCTTGAGGTGCAAAGAACTTCATTGTCCTGAAATATCACTATCTTAAGTGAAGAACCAAACTGCCATGTTCATCCCAGAGCTTTATTGTCTCCACATATATGTGACCAATCTGTTCGATCTGCTCTTAAATGAACACTAAAACCACTGAGCACCAACATATATCGAAAATGAATGTGCGTTTCTGTTTCAGAGTTGAGCAATGTTTTCTTTTGAACCAGGGTCACTGTATGTTTTACCAGTTTGACTAAACAAATGAAGTCAGCGAGAGTTTGGGTCATCACATTCATATGTTCCGAGCTGGAAGACATGAAGTCATAATTCATGACAGAAGCTTCAAGAATCACTGATTATCTGGGAATGAAGTTGCTAAATGAACGAGTGAATTGTCAGTGTTTATGTGTCGTTAGGTGTTAGAATTAAACTGTTCTTCACTTCATCACAGCCACAGTGGGTTTCGGAACCCTGCAGAGACTCATGAAGACCCTCTCATCACGACTTACAAAAGTGTTTATGCCATCAGAACAACAAGCCGTGTATTAATGAGTTACTCCTTACTTATTCATGAGACTCTCCTCCATTCCAAGCACTAATTATCCTCCGCAGACCACTTGTTTGTTAAAAAACTTTCTCTCCATCACTCTTTATTTTCCTCCTGCATGTGTCCTGTCAGCATTCAGGCCAGATGATTCATTCCTTTTCTCTTCTTTTGCATAATCTGATCAGCAAATTGCATTAGCGTCACAAACCCAATGCATTAGTCGCTATTATCATTAGGGAGTCTCAGGTTACCATAGCAACAGCGGATGTAGAGCTCCTGGGTAATTCTATGAATGAATACAATGCAGATAAAAAATTGTATTTAAAACATGAAAATAAAACAAATATTTAGATTATTCATAAAAGGGCCACATTACAACTAGTGTGTGTTGTTAGTGGCCAAAATAAGAAACATACATATAATATATAAATACTTAATACATACAGTATATACTATATATTTATACATAATACATATATACTAGTATGTAAAATGTAATAAAGGATTTGATTTTGAAATTAATTTGTTAGCAATATGAGTTAGCAAGTTAGCAAGATGTTTTTAAAAAAAAATGGACCATTTTTTACATTTTAGACAGCCCATTAAATGGACTTGACCTGAGGTATTTATAGCACCATTGGCTAGATAGCGCCCCTAACTTGAGTGAGTTCCTTGTGAATTCAAAACAACTTCTGACATGAACTCATTCTTACTCCTAAGGTCGGAAGAGATAAGCCAGAGTCAGAACCAGGAGCCTGGACCAGATGGCATCTGCTTGTGTCTGGACTCGTCCTCCGGGACAGGGTGGGCAGATTGTGTATCCGGGAGGAGTGAGGCAAGCAGGAGCCATGTTTTATTTGGAGATGGAGCTAGTTGAGGTGATTTGGGGGTGTAATTATGAAGCTTCCTGTACAATTACATCAAGTGCAGGACCGTGGAGCCCCTCAACAGGCAAAACCACCAGAACTAAATTTAAAATTTCTAACAAGGGTTGATAAAAATAGGACTACGACAGTTGAGATACATCCACAACGTCTATAAAATAAACAATGAGATGACACGGACCCAACAAAAATCACCATCTGGATCCTCAAATCACTTTAAGTTTAAACCGCTCTCTGTGGTTCCAAAGGATGGCTGTTGAGCGGAGTCTGCTGAGTTTGTTGCGTAAGGCAGTACCAGAGACACTACTGCCACCTCCGTCACATATGTGAAAAGCAAATTAATAATTGAGTTGATGAAAGGACATACGGCAGAAGGAAAGTCACACTTTCTACTGGAAGGAAAGGAGGAACACAACAATTCAAAAATGTTACTACAATAACAGTATATGTTCATTTTATTTAAGCCTTGTGTTATCTCAGGGTCGAGATGACCCCCAAGTCCTGAAAACAAACGTGTTTGTAGTATCCCTTGTGTTGCTTCTGGATGAAGGTCAACAACCTCTGCCACTGCATATGTATTTATGGAAACCAGGAAAATGTTTCACCTTGACCCTGAGATAACACAATGGATTAAAATACAGAAAATCTAATTATATTATTGGAAAACAGTGATTTTCACCCTGCAGTTTTATTTTAAATTGTATTTAATCTCAGTGCCACCATCAATACATGATCAACGTCATATAAACTGTGGGTGCATTAAAGGTTCTTTTGAAAGTATGGCCAAAAACCACTCCAGGACACAGAGATGATCACAGAACCAGTTAAACACTATAGAACGTGTCACATATCCAGTGGCCACCCTGTGAACCTGGTGTAAAAACCCCATCCTTGTGACAAAATTGTGTGTCCTCGGGCCACGGATGCCATCTTGGATCTGCGTCAGTGAAACAGATACGAGGAACATGAAGGCACATGCCACTGACTCACAGGCTTATCTGCTAACCTCCTCCGCCCAGTCTTACACCGACAAGGTGTGTCCTTCTGTGTCAGAGAGGTGTCTCTGTAGCATCTTCAGGGAGGACTGATGTAACTTCTCTTCATCTCAGTGGGTACGAACACCAGAACGGACACGAGGTCACGGTCACTGAACCCGAATGTGTCTTATCACTGGACGTTGCTCTCTAACGATCGCCAAATTGTCGAAAGAAACAAAGTGTAACTTTGAAAAACAAAAGTACAAAAGAGGTTATATAATTCAACGTAATTAAACAGACAAAGTGTTCAAATATGTATTACACTTTCATCAGATCAATTTAGTTTATTTTTGATGACTATCATTAACAATCAAAACATATCTGGACTCTTACTCATTCAATGTTTTCTGATCAAAACTGTATAATATTTGTTATCTTTCCAATTCAATATGAAATATCTTTCTTTCTCTGATATCGATACATAATAAAAAAAAAAATCAGTTTATTGAAGTTCAATTTGAGTGTAAAAAATGTTATTAACCATAAATAAGATTATATTTCCCAATGAAACGAACTTTCCTTTAAAACATTGCTGTATTCTTTAATGTAAATTACTACAGTGACAATACTTGTAAAAGAGAAATTGTTTTGGAAAAATATTAAACCAAAAATCGTTGTCTGTTATTACAACCAAAAACGAACTTTATGTTGAACTTTATATTGAATTCGGATAGTTTTGGTCACGTCTTCTTACGTTGAGGGCGAGTATTACAATATTCGGTTCGGATATAACGATGAAGAACGTTCGTGAATGTTCTTAAATCTGGCTACAGTCGGATGACAAAAGTCTCCTCAGAGCCACGAAGCGTGTTTCCTGAGGTCGACGCAGAAGATGTAGAACTCACAGCAGCTGCAGCAGAAAGTCGAAGTGAACATCGTACTCGTCCTTCCACATCGCGGATCAGATGGTCATGGGCGGAACCGGCTTCCACCACCTCATCGTCCGCAGCTCCGGTCCAAACTTGAGCCGGCTCAGGCAGCCTTCAGGTCGGATCCAGGTCTTGTCAACAGAGCCTGGAGTCGTCTGGCTGGACTGCAGCGGCGCGGGGAGGAAGTGGTGGGCGGAGCTCGGAACGAGAACTTTTTCCTGATGGATCAAGTTCCTGGTGGAAGTACAATAGTTCTGTGTGCCGCTGCCAAGTCCACTTCCTTCTGCTCCAACATGCAGACTCGAGTAAGAAACTCAGTGAAGACAAACTCTTGAAGAGTCCAACCCCTTAACTTATACTTGACTTCAAGTCAAGTAGTACAAGTGTAGTCTCAAATAATGTCCAGAGAAACAATACAATACTTACATTTATTTTTATTTACAACTTGTGAATAGCGATCTTGTGTGACACAATCTTCAGATCTTACTAAGTTTGTAGTCCTTGACTTTCTGCAGAAATCTCATGTTCAAAAGCGGCAACTGAGTTATTTTAACCCCTGCGTTATCTCTGGGTCAAGGTGACCCAGGTATCCCTTATATTGCCTCTAGGGTCAAGGTGAGTGACCTCAAGGGATTCCTCAAACAATAGTTTGTTTTCGATAACACAGCCCGAGGACACACAATTTTGTCGCAATTTTTTTTACACCAGGTTCACAGGGTGGCCACTGGATATGTGACACGTTCTATAGTGTTTAACTGGTTCTGTGATCACTCTCTGTCCTGGAGTCATTTTGGCCGTACTTTCAAAAGAACCTTGGGGGTCATCTCGACCCTGAGATAACACAAGGCTTAAATAAAGTGAACATAGACTGTGATTATAGTAACATTTTTGAATTGTTGTGTTCTTCCTCTCCTTCCAGTAGAAAGTGTGACTTTCCTTTCGCCGTATGTCCTTTCATCACCCCAATTATTAATTATTAATTTGCGTTTTCGATAACACAAGTGTTAACCATGCGTGGGTCCCATTTTATAGGGCAAAGTCATTTGTGTGGCCTAAAAGGGATTTCAACAAAATCCGTTTGAGCGAAGATAAATTCTACTTCAACGTCAAACGTATCGCGTTTCTTATACTGTATCTGGGATTTCCCCCTTATTGAAAGATTAGGTGGTGGTGGTTGTGTTATGAGTGGGTTGTGGGGAAACAGATTCTGTATTATGTAGAAAAGTAGTGCTAAAGTTAACATTAGCTGTTCACTTAATTGAACACCTGTGTTCAATGTTGACCTATGTCTGCACAACTTATTTGTCGGAGAAAACTATAGGGTTTTAAGACATGTTTCTTGACACCTCGTGTGGGATAGACATGACACCTCACATCGAGGGATATAATTGTAATCTTATTTGTCCAGAAAGAACACATTTTTGGAAGTGGATATATTTGTGTTGGAAATGAAAACTTGAGTTTATTGCAGGAGAGTTGTTAAAAACACCAGCTGTGGAGTGAGAAGGACAAAAACGAGCAAGCTAGTCACTTCCTCACACACTGGATTCATCTAACGTCCGTGAGTCTTTAAAGCAAAAAAGCAGCAACGAAACAAGGGAATGAAATGTTGCAGACGAGAACCTGGTGAGCACGAGGAACGTCTCCTTGCTAACAAAAGCGCACGTGTCCTCCTGCAGCTTGACTCATGGAGACCGTCGGAGCGCAGACAGCAGTATTTATAAACTGGCTGCAGCACAGATGTGATCCTCACATGGGAACAGAAAATAATTTGGTGATTTGTCGGCCAGTGGAGCAGCAGGAGGAAACTGCTGTGCAGTCAACTCTGTCCCATAAGAACAACAGCAATTATCCCTCATCAGTGTGTCAGCATAACATCACCAGCGTTGCTAGAAAGTTGATGAAGACAGACGGAGATAAATATTTAATATAATAATCTCTTACAAGATGCATCTATTCTCTTGTAAGAGTCTCCAGAAAGCTGCAGTTGTGTTGTTGTAGCGAGCAGATCCGCACACTGACACCTCGGAGAAGTGAAGTCTGCGGTTGAAGTATGCTAATTCACCCAAAACTGCTATGAGAGAGAGAGAGACAGTGGGATGTGTCATGAAACATTGAGTCGAGCTAAAAATAGCCGAGGATGAGACTGTCAGAGCTGAAATGAGTTTGTGTGTGTGCATATTCATGTGTGATTCAATATCAGAGCCAGGAGAGGATAATCTGCAGGATGTTTCCACGCTGTATAGAACCATTTTCATCCCAAGAATATTTGTGAGAGTGTGTGTGAGTACTTGTGTGTGTGTGTGTGTAGATATTTGGGGCTTCCATATCTGTGTCACTGACGGATATTACAGCTGAAGCAGCTTTTGGTACATTTCTGTTTACTACCTCCAGAGTGTTTTCATGTTCCTGTGCTTGACAGTATATGAAAGAGATTAGCGGCGCTGTGATGTGGAAACAACTGTGCTGCTTTTATGTGCTCAGCCTCAGATCTGGTCGGCAGAAGCAGCAAGAAGGACAGTTATCTTCCCCACATGCACGTCTATGTTAAATTATTGTATTTTAACATTATCCTTTTAGCTGTGAGGAAAGTTGTTCCTTCAGAACATTCTCAAAAAGAAAAGTTGTCAACTTCCCATCTCAGAATGAACCCCATGACTGACATGCCCAGTGACAGATAACTAATCAATAAAAAGGTGTGATTGACAGTCCAATAAGCCAAGCCCATAGCTGGGGCGTCACCTTGTTACTTCGATTGCTGGAAGGTAAACAACTTCCACCTATTTGAATACACCTTATGGGTTTAACAGTGGATCACATCAATCTCAATGCAAAATGGCAGCAGTTCCAGTCTGAGCCTCTACCAAATGACCAGGTGTCTCACTCTATCTTAAAGTAATAGTGATCTCATTTTTGTAGCCGATTCAGATCGTCCATTTTTTCGCGTCTCAACAGGCGATACTCATTTTTACCCAGTTTTTCACCTCCTAGAAACTCAAACACACACTTTATCCTTAATTTATTTTAAAGTAGAAGTAACATATCATTTTAACGTCCATTCTAGTTTAAATAGCATCTTGTAATAAAATACATTCAGAGGAAAAAAATACATTTTTGTGTGACTCTCCACTGCTTGGCAAAGTGAGCTAATTGAATTGAACATTATGTATGCGAACAATATGAAATGTAAAGTAGTGAGTAATGACCCTGTTTAAATCACAGTAATGATTGATGAATTGCATTTTTTGACAAAGCAACTAATAACAGCACGCTTCACCTCAAAAACGAACCTAGACACTGTCACATGATACCTAATAACTCCCAACACTTATCACCAGAGATATTTGTCTTTCAGCGGTCCCAGAAGATTGACATGCTTTTTATGATTGACTTAAGAGAGGGAAGGAAGTGGCTTTATTCTCACAAGGGTATCGCGAGTAGTAGAATCGCCCTCATTGTAAACGTACATTTGTGAGAATTGTGATTTGTAATTCTCTTATTCAGTTAGTGATGGGCTGATGAAGCTTCATGAAGAAGTGTCATGTTGTTTAGGGGTCAGTAAGTGGCGCCATCAGTTTAAAAATGATGTGATATTAGAACATTTGTTCAAAACAAAGGAAAATAGTGTAGAGACCGCCATCTAGTGGGCTCTGAAAACAATGACACTGTTCATGAAGCTTCATCAGACCATCACTATATTTAGGATTACGTAAATGATGAATTGGTTGATGTCACAGTTTTCCTAGGTCGCTTACTAGCATTATATATATACACACATAAACAGAAAAAGTGACTTTTTTAACTCTTAAAATACTTTCTCTTGCACTGATCAGTAGCTCAATGTAGGAGCAGTTCAGTGACGCTCGTCTCATGTAGAGTCTTGAGAGGCAGAAGAGATTTAGATTGGCTTCAACACCCTCTAGAGCAGTGGTCCCCACCTTTTTGTTGTCTACTTTGTATTCACAGACCAACCTTATAATAAAAACACATAAGTATCTTGACGTGTCACTGGGTAATCCTACTTCATAAAAAATATAATTTTTGAAAACCTTTAAGACTATCAATAGAACCAAAGTTAAATCATTTTCTTTCTTCGCAGCCCGGTAACAATTAGACAACATGGACTGGTACCAGGGTCCGGGGTATGGCGACCACTGATCTTGGAGACAGTGAATTTGATACCCTTGACTGTTCTCAACTTCCCCCCCAAGACCAGCAGATGGATCCACTTTGGAGTACTCAGATGTCTCATGACCCTGCTGGGCAGAGGAAAAGTGAAGACGATGATGTCATCACACAAACAATGGCTCTTTCAGCTGGCGCTCATGGACAGGAAGTGGCTCCATGGTTAAAGGACAACATCTGCAGCGGAGGGTAGGGGGGTGGGCGCAGACTCGTCTGTCCCGTAACGCATGCAGGTTTTTTAGGCACCAAATATGACGAGAACCAAACCCAGATGGGGCTTCCATTTGTCATTCCTGTAGCTGCAGCTGAGGACCAGAGTCACGCGGAGGGGACACATGCAACCAGAGATAGTTAATGTGAGAGTTCAGGTTACATGGCTGTTGTTGTTAGTACCTCCCCCATCAGTGACCCACATCTGTCTTGTTCTTCAGAGCTACTTTGCTAATGAAAACAACAAAAAGGAAGAGGAAGGAGAAAAGCTCCTTAGACTGCTCCATGTTTCTGCAAAATTGAACGTTTACACTGAGGTGTGCAGGTCTGTCCTATCTGTCCAGCTGAGCCACAACTACCACAGGCGACATGAAAAGGTCGTCAACCTCGCCCCATCAATCGAAACTCTCTAGACTGACGCCACCTGCTGGTCAGATGGATGACACACTTCTAAGAAACGTTTGTAAAGTTTTAAACATACCTTTAAATATCAGTAGCAGGTCATGTAGCTCAAAGGCAGCTGATTTATATTTCAAGCTAAAATTTTAAATGAAGCAACATCATGTTTTTTTTAGCCAATATGGTTGCTGACGGAGCTGTTGCTCCTAAGCTTTGGAACGATCTTCCTCTCTCTTTGCGCTTGATGGATCGACTGACTCCTTTAAGAAACATCTTATGTTTCTATTTGTTCAGGCTTTACCTTGATTTTCTGGAACTCCTGTTGTGTTATCAGTTTTATCTTGACCTTTAAAATATATACTTTATTGAATATTGTTTTGATTGTTTAAGCGCTTTGTGACCCTGGTCTGGAAAAGCGCTATATAAATAAAAATTACTTACTTACTTACTTACTTAACTTATTACCAACATGAAAATAATTCTCAAATTAATCATGAATTTGATGTTTTTCTTCAATAACCTTTAGATGTATCTAAAAAGACCAAAACTTTTCAATTATATATTTTGTATTACATAATGTATTTTATAAATATAAATCTACCATACAAATGTATTTATTTATTAAAACGATTACTTTTATACATTACTATATGCTTTTTAAAAAAATCTCTGTAGGAGCCAAGGTTTCAAGAATGTAATGTCATGTAAGTAATTTTGTATGATTTATTTGCTTGAAATGGATGTACCTTGAAAAAACTTTCTGCACAACCTTCGCAAGCTGGGATAAACTGTTGCCAATGAACTGTGATTATACTCATTTGACCATCATTTCAAGTCACACCAAAACTGAGATTTCAAGTCGTACCTGATGGAGTTGTGCATGGTCCTGTCCTCCTCAGATCCCTGCAGTTCCATGTGGTATCCATTGGCGTTGGCCCAACGCCCCGGCTGACTCAGCACAAACTCAGACCTGCTCCCCGGTATGGTGGTCCTCAGAGGGCTTCCCCCGACTGCAGCACCTCTGACACTGAGCTCCCCTCCAGGACAATCCGGTCCACCCTCCATCAGTCCATCCTGCTCCTGGACCGTCTCCAGCTCTAGCTCCAGAGGTTCTGGGGCCTGCAACAGTGCCCTCTGCTGGATGAGCGGCGTAAGTGGCGCATCGAAGCTAACACAGCTGTCTGTTTCATCGGTGAGGGACAGCACGTCCAGAGAGTCCATGCTGCTATAGCAGGTGCCGCCTCTGAGCAAAGCAGACTCCACGATGCGCTCAAATGTGGAGCTGAAGCCATCCTTGTTGTCAACCACAGCCTCCTCCACCACATCCTCTTCCTCCTCTTCCTCGACCACCTTCTCGATGATCTCTTCAAACTGTGAACTAAGACTGTCCTGACTGTCCCTCACATCTCCCACCGTCTCCTCGTCTTCCTCCACCTCCGTGTCGGCCTGTTCTACCGTCGACTCAAAGTTAGAACTGAAGGCGTCCAAGTCACCTTCTTCTCTGGCACCATCCTCCCCCTCGTCTTCGTCAAGGCATAAGCCATTAGACAGGCTGAGGGAAAAAACAAACTTCATCAATTATTAACTATGTTACTGAAATTCATCTTGTCTTTAGATTGTGGTTTACTTCTTAATGGACGAGAATATGAATCAATGCTGCTGCTGTTCATGCGTGTGTGTATGTGTGTCAACAGTGAAGCCAATAGTGAATGAATCAGATGATAAAGAGCTTATGTGATATTCCGACTGAGCTCCTCTCCACCAGATTATCAAATATGTTGATAACACAAAGAAGACATGGAATCTAAAATGTCAGTTGTTTTCAGTGCTTCATCACTGGGTGAAGTTGAGCATACAATGCAATAGAGCTTAAATATTGGGCTACATTAACATAATATGGGTGTAAATTAGCTGTTTGGCAGAGGTCTGCACTCTCGGAGTGCTTCTCTAGGTATACTTGTTATTAGTGTTTGGCCGATGAAGCTTCATGAAGCACTGTCTTGTGGTTTAGAGGTCAGTAGGTGGTGTCATCCGTTTAAAAAAAGTTATCGGATGTTTCATTAGAACAGTTGTTCAAAATCAAGGAAAATAGTGCAGAGACCGCCATCTAGTGGACTCTGAAAATAATGACACTGCTTCATGAAGCTTCATCAGACCATCACTAGTTGATACACTCTTGTTTCTTTCGTGCTGCTGCCAAAATCTCCTAGAAATCAATAAAGAACAATTCAAGGCCGGCTCCATTCTTGAGTCACCTTGAAGCACCAACAAATTTTTGTTTCACAAAAATAAACTATGTGTAAGTTTTATTTCTAAACCTTTATTGAAAAAGCTAAAGTGTGGGGAATTGGGAATTTTAAATGTTAAGTTAGTTGTAGTGAGAAGCCAGAGTAGCTTGACTCGTATGCAGATGAATCTTCACTGTGTGTGGTAGAGAAAATGCAGAAAAAAAGTTACCACAATGACAGTGAGCCTTCAAATAATACATTGTCTTGATAGAATAAACGTTGAAGGAGTTACGGTGTGGTTTAAGAGACATGCCATAAGAGAAGTGAACCCACCTTGCATCCTTGGGAGGAGTCTCCTCCTCTCTCTGATCCACCTCTGTCCTCCTGGATCCTTCTGCTACATTCAAGCATCCCTCCTCTTCATCTTCATCCCCAACCCCCTTCTTAAACTTCGACCTCCCCTCCTTGTCCTCACATCTCTCCTCCTGGGCCTCCTCCTGCTTTTTGCCGTCCTCCACGTCGCCGTGGTGATGCGCCTCCCAAGGCTGGTGGTTTGTGGGTGTTATGGGTTCCACTGGGTTCTCTGTCGGGGCGGGAGACAGCGGGTCCTGCCCCTCCTGGGTCATGGTGCTTCTCAGTCAGGGAGCAGTCGTCCCTTCAGGCTGGAGATGATCACCAGATCTTCAGGGCTGAAAGAATAGACGTTCACTCGGATGGATGTTACACAGTCCGATCATCTTGAGACACAGCTGAGCAGGAGTGTGTATCAGCGCGAGTCTCCTTCCTCGTCCTCTACTGGGAGCTCTAAAAGCAGGACGGCTGAAGTAGTCCACAGCAGAGGGAGCAGATCTGTCGACTCATGCCTTGATGAAAAACTATTTGCCCTTGTTCAGATTTCACAGCCGGATAGCAACACCTGGGTCGGCATCACGGCTCCACTGAGACTTGTTGCAAAACAAAATACGTTCCACTGACACAACACTGAAGCAGATCTCCAGAGCTCACTCAACAAGACTTTCTGATTTATTTTTCCTGCTTTTGCTCGATCAGAAACGGCTGTGTTGTAATTGAGCCGTCTGTGATGCAATAAGGTCGTGCACACAGTGAGATTAAAGTCACAGTCCATGCAAACAAATGTTGATGATCGAAATGAAAGAACATCAAAGGAGAGAAGGGAAATGTTTTGGTTTCAGTGACTTGCTGTTTTTTTTGTCTGGTGAATATAGCTAACAGTTTCATTATTCCCTGTACGCTGTTGTTCGGCCTGTACAGCTCACAGTCACGTAGAGAAGGTTTAGTAAGAAAGGCGACTGCGAAGAGAAAAGATTACAAATGCCTTAAATTCCAGCTTTCAATGATTCTGTGATAGAACTGAATGTCACATTGTATGACTAACTAAATCTAGATTCTAGTGGAGTGTTGAACAACGTAATGATCCATCTTCATCAGTAAAGCCTGAACACTGGTGTCCGGCTGAGCGAGTGCACAGCCGCGTGGTGTCACAAGCAACTCTGCGTGTCTGACATCCTCACAATCTCTGCTGAATCATGGGCCGCATGCGACTCACTGCACAACTGCGATGAAATATTAACACCAGTGTTGTGAGCTGGATGTAGGTGAACACAAGTCTGGGATGATATGGTAGACACCTGATGGTAAGGCTCGTTCAAACTCACTATGTAGCTTGTCTTGAAACCCCAATGCCTTAGATTTGTAACCTCCTATATCATATTATTTTTTAGATGAGTAGTTTTTACTCATCTAAAGCTTTAGAAGAAGCAGCATTCATGCGTTACTTCATTGTCTCCCGGGGTTAGACATGGAAGTAGATCAGTGCCATCGGAATATTAAATGTTTAAATTTAACATTTAAAATGTTTTAAATCTCTATTCAAACAAAAAAAAGCAACAAAGACTTTTTTGAATAAAATGATTTGTCCTTTCAACATTTGTATAAAAACAAATGTAACCTATTATATAGAAGTTAATGAATTCAATTATTTCCCCCCGCCCAAAAAAAAAATTCAAACGCTAAAAAGAACAAAGAAAGAAAATCAAAGTTACAACCTTTGAAATGTTAAATTAAACAATTCAATATTATAATGGCATTGATCCATATATTATATTTAGAATTTAAAACAACACATTTTAACCACCTGCTCCTTGTCCTATTACCAACTGTAAATTATATTTTCTTGAATTGAGTTGTTTTGCAAACAGGCAGACATTAAAATGTGGCACGTAACATATAATATATAAGCATATTGGCACAGGTTTTAAAACAAATCTGCTCCAAAAGAGCATTTCTAGTTCATTTTTAACATCAGCTCCATCAGTTCCAACATGGTTGGGCTGAAATTTAGATTGTTATGCCTTAATAAGCCTTAATAGAGTGGGAAAATGTGTAAATGAAAGAAAATGTAATTTTTTTGCCTTTTCTAAAATTAAACCGTTTCCAAAAATAATTAAAAAGATCAAGAAAGAACGTCCACTAAATGATATGATTGTATAATCATATGATATATAATAATAAAAATATAGAGATTTAAATAAATTAACTTTTTTTTTTAAATCAGCATAAGTGTTAAAACCAACACCAAACTATGGTGTGGCCACACTTAATGATGCCAACATGGCAACATTACTCACTCATTGACTGTGATTTCATTGCAGATTCTATTGACACGTTTGCATATACACACACTCACAGATGAACACACACACACACACACACACACACACACAAGCATAACAGTAGCAAAGTTCCATAAATGGAAAGCAGACATGGAAAGTGGGAACTGTCTTGAGTGTCGTGTTTTCGTCTCTCCATCTGTTCTACATTAGTCGTTTTTTTTGCCATCTCACCATCGAAATAATCCTCCTTTTTTCCACGTCTCCTCCTCTCGTCGGGTTGTAATTAAAGGTAAACGGGTTGTAGCAGCAGAATGAAATGGGAATCATTATGAATTCTGCTGCTGATGAGAGAGCAGATGTGCTCCGAGACCCTCGGGACGGAAGATGGCGGAAACAGACCTTGATAGAAAGAGAGAGTGTCTGCATGTACACAACTGCTACCAAGTGAGACCTAATGCATTTCACTTTTGTCAGCAGAACACAGAGCCTCTTAAGCCTTATCAATTTCCTTTAATCGAGATCTGACCACCTGCCAATCAAGACACCACACGGGAAGAAGCGGCCGGCTCAGACGCAGAGGCAGCAATCCAGAGAGTGACGACTGATAAGCGTCTGCCTCTGGAGTCTTTTGTATATCTGTCCGTCTGTCTGGTTCATTGTCTCACGCGCGCTCCATATAGCAACACAAGATGGCGTAACATATTGATCTGGAGCCTACGACCCGGATAGATCTTCTCCTCTAGACAAGTCGAATGTTGAAGCAACATTTTCTCCTCCTCGTGACACACACTGCAAAACTCATTTGACATCCGAGCCACAGAAGTGAATTCCTCTGACTAATATTTGACTGCAATTGAACTTAGCGAACGTCTGAGCTTATATAACAGTGACTTCTCTTTTTGTCAGGGTTCACTGCACTCTCACATCTCTGACACATTTAACAGAGACACTGTGATGCTGCTGTTACATAAACCACATTAACCAACTCTAGATGACCAGGATCAAGATCCTGAAGTGGACCTCTTGTGTATTTTATTTCTATCAGCATCCCTCTTACCTCTCCAGGAGCCTCGCATAATCTATCAGATTATCTTTAGTTTAAGATAACAATAATAGCCTGATGGCTATTGTGCACGGCAATCCCACAATCCTTTGCAAATGTTAAATGACAAAAAACAACCAAACCTTTAATAAAGTCAAGAGTTGCTTGTGTGTCATCTCAGTGATTCCAGTACATGCTTCTCCTCCCTCTTCCTCTCTGGAATCATTTGTGATCGCTGCTGTTGTTAGAATCGTGTGACAAACACTGATGATGAAATCAGACTTTGAAATGTAGAACGTAGCAAACATCTACAGTACAACTTGATCAAAAAGATCTCCCCTTTCACCGTGACCTGCTCGACTGTTTCACAAGTTCAAAACTCACAGTTTCAACATTTCAAAAGTTTTTTTCTTTTGTTTTACTTCATAAAGGAGCATTGTGTGCTCTAGCAGAGGCGGAATCCAATTTTTAAGGCTCTTCTTGCAACATATGTTTGTGAAACTGTGAATCGTTTGCTTAGGGCGTTTGGTAGAGCTTCACTTGTCTGTCACAATTTAAAATGAATTAAAAGAACTCGAGGAAACTCTTTGTCAACCACACTCTTTCGAAACAAACATTTCAATTTGCTTATTTTAGAACCAAATTACTTACTAAATCATCAGTTTATTTTTGCTTGGTCCGGGTCAGAAAGGAGGGGAGTTTGGGTCATGTTGGCATCGCAGGTTAAAGCTGTATAAAAGGGCTAAATTGAACGTAGCAGATCAAAGCTGTGTCTGTCTTTTTATTCAGAATTGTGATGGTCTGATGAAGCTTCATGAAGCAGTGTCATGTTGTTAAGAGGTCAGTAGGTGGCGCCATCAGTTGAAAAATGATGTGATGTTTCATTAGAACAGTTATAATGACACCGCTTCATTAGGTTTCATCACACCATCACTAGTTGTTTTTTTTTTATCTCAAGTGTAATGAGAAAGTAGTCACACAATGTTTTTGTTATACAGGCTGAAACTTGCTAGAGTCAAGCAAAGAATAAGGAGCTATATGTACCTCTCAAGCCATTTGAGAAAGTATGTATGGTCATAATAAGAAAGCATAAGAGGTCTCCTTGAACACCTTCAGTTCAGTCTAATGTACTAATGACCTTGATGGAGAGTGTTGTGAGAGAACAGTTGTCGTCAGTGTAAATGTAACCACTCATCAACCGTGAAAAGAAAACCGGAATCTTGCAGTTTAGCAATGACCTCTCTGTCTCTCTCATGTCTCAAGATCGCTTCACAAATCCCATTAAGTCTGCAGACGCTCCCGATAAACATCGCTGCTTTTGGGCTGAGATTAAGTGAGCAGCTAATTAGGCCTTTTTTTTTACTTTGTTTAGGCTCATTACTTTGTTTTCTCCTCTAAAGTGATCGAACGGCAGGAGCACCACGAAGCTGCAGTCCCGTACAGTTCATCTAAATCATCTCTTTTCAAAAATAAATTCTAGCATCTACTTATAAATATTTACTATTGATGTTAAATAATGCTGTGTTTATCTATGCCGTATGATCAATTATGTGATCAGTTATCTGTGTCATGTGATCGTTTATGGGTGTCATGTGAGCTTGTGTATATTCTTTTCCATTTCCAAGTCGTTCTGTCTCACAGATGAGTGTCAGATTTGAAGATGGGAAGAGAAAGCTTCTCACAACCTTCTCTTCCTGTCTTCTTTAGCGGTGGTCTCTTACTGCAAATGACCCACTGACCCTGTTCATAATGAGCTGGCTGGATGCACACACACGCACACGCACGCACACACACACACACACAGACAAGTAAGGAGGGCAAAGATATACAGTCATCCTCTAAAAATGTGCAACCAGCACAGATGCAAAGCGGCGGGGGAAAACATTTCCTGGCTGCTATCCTGGAAGAGGGAAATACAGCGCTGGAGTTGATCCAGGGTATTTACGAGTGTGTGAGTCTAACGGACGCTGCTATGATCCACCCCAGCTAAGTGGAGCGTGACAGTGGGCAAAGCTCCCCCAAACCACCCAAATGTGTCACATCTATGTTGTCAGGGTCAACCGTTTTCTTGGTCAACGCGTCGTCTGTACCCAGAGTGGTGATTTATCTTTACGTGTCTTTGGAACGGTTCAGCGTTTTAAAAGTCATATCTTCGCCAGCGTTTTTACAAAATGCCGCATTCTATCCAATTTGTTGCAACTGATGATCTCTTGAGCCAATAAAGTGATTAGAGGGATTAAAAAGCAAACGCAGCATGAGAGCGATGTGGAGCAGATGAGATGAGTCTGACACCTCCTCACGCGAGCTCTGCTCAAGGGCGCTGTTGTATTTGGGGGATTAATTACAACCAACTTGACTAGACATGCAAATGTGTGTAATTACACTTATAATGACTTTGATTTGCAGGTTGTAACATCTTGCACCTGCTTAAAAGACCCCACTAGAATCAGCCTTTAAATGGAATGCTGGTAAATTTAAAAACATTTTGTTGGTGAAGAAATAATCTAGGATCTTAGCACATGTGCTTCGTAAGGAATTAAATTTTATGTATGCATTACAGGCTTATATTCAGTCATCGATAAGATAGTTTATGTTGTGAGGGTTTAGTTCCTGCTTTCATGTGTGTCATCTGCATAACTAAACTCATAGTCTTTGTGTTGCTACTGCCTCAATAACACATTACTGAACTTCCTGTGCATCAGCCGAAGAACAACAATCCAGCCAAACAACAAATCCAAACACCAGCTGCTCTCACTAAAACGTTTCACTTTTTTAACAATTTAGATGACAACACAGGCCGGGAATTTCCTCTCCGAGTATTTTTCACATCAAGTCTGGTTGAACATTCTCATATTCTTGTGTCCATTTTTCTTCCATGCCGTCTTTTAGATTTAAATCAATCAATCATCGGTTCAGGTGATACAATTCTTGTTAGTTTTCAAAGATGTTTTGTTTGTGTTTGTCTTGAGGGGATAATTGGCAAACCAAGGAGCTAGCATGTTGCTATTGTCAGCCTGTGAAGTAGCTCAGTCATATCTCAGAACTCTATTCGAAGAAAGCCTAGTACATCAGTGAAATCTTCTCTAGAACAGACCCCTGATAATTCTCCAGGTATGAAACTATTAAGCTGTCCCAACTTGGCCTTACACCCTTCTTTTATCTCAAGGTCGTCAACATTTGAAACATTAGGTATGTCCCAGTGCCTCACCATGACAACTATTGTTTGCATTTTTTTTTCCTGAGAAAAACCTTGTGCGCACTTGTGGATCAAGTGCGCACACTCAACACTCTTGACGTTACAATGATCTACCACTTTAGGATACAAACCCTTAAATAAGCAAATCTTCCAGGGTCGAGACACATATTTCATCTCTTGTTTTTATTACCGTCGTTAAACTATCCATTAACATCTTTCCAACACTCTCCCTTCCTTTAACCTGTCGAGGGGTTTTACAATAAGCGTCTTTGTTTGGTGTTTGGTCATTAACAAAATTATATGAGATGCAAAAACACAAACAACGACACTGCAACAATCACGTTCTTTCTCTAATGCTTTATAGTTTTTTTGTTTTTTTTATTTACGAATATTTTAACTCAACTTCTAATCATTTTAGTAGTGATGGGCTGATGAAGCTTCATGATGCAGTGTCATGTTGTTTAGAGCTCAGTAGGTGGCGCCATCAGTTTTAAAATGATGTGATTTTTCCAAACAAAGGAAAATAGTGCAGAGACCGCCATCTAGTGGATATAATAAAGATTATTTCTAAAGAATTTTTGGCTAAAATATAGTCTGCAGAGTCCATAAAAATCACGAAAAGAATTTTAAATATTGACAAATATCATCTTATAAACGTGAAGGTAAATTTGTAAACAGCGTACTTCATGATTTTCATATCGTCCTAGCATAAGTAAAATATTTCTCTGCTTGACTTCCAGCAACACTTTTTGCTCAAAACTGTCCTTGTCTTCTTGAGAGAAAAACGTTTTCAACAAAGTATTTTTGTGAACATATTAGTTGAAACAGAGTCATGAATGTTTATTGATGCTACTTTAATACATGTTAGCAAACCAAAGAATGTAATTATACAGCTCTCATCTGAGGCTCAAAGTAGCATTATTATGTGTCATGACAGCTATATTTAATATACATCTAAACCTGGAGAGTTTATTTGAGTTGGGACCCGCGGACTGTCCGATACTGTGGTCATTTGTTCTGGTTTCCACGTTCCTGTTCCCCTTAAACGTGCCTCACATACCCTTGAGATGTACAATGAAGTTCCAGTGTGTGAGGTGCTGTCTCCTAAATACTCAATAGGACATAAACAAAGTGGATTGACAAGCCTCATTGTCTCTTCCCCGGTGTGTGTGTCGGAGAGAGAGAGAGCGAGAGGACAGCCATGTTCTCCCAGCCTCCTCCAGCCAGTAACCATGACAACAGGATGGCTGGGAGACACGGTTCAAGCTCAATTGAGACCGGCGTCTTTTCTTTTCCTTCCAAAATAGACCTTGGTCGCGTTTCAACACCGACTTATCATGCTGAAAGCGGAGAGGAAACGCTTTTCTCTCCTTCACTTCCCTCCCGAAACGCATGAATAGCCTGGAAACGCAGTTTTTGCTGAAGGACCGTAAAAGCAAGTCCGTGCCAAATAATAAAAAAATTAAAAAAAACACGTCCACTGAGACAGTCGTTATTTTGAGTACAAGCTAATACTGTGTGGTATTCGGTTTGTTGGTGATGTTAGAGTGGAATCGTGCACCGTTGGACTCACCAGCCGGAGATGAGGAGCGGCGCGGCGGTGCTTCTCTCCCGCGTCTGTCTCCGGACATCCACGCCGTGAATGACGCTGTCAAACAAGCGCTTCTACCACCTTGACGTCCTTTTCCAGAGCCTTCTCCGAGCAGTCTGGCGGAGGTATGGATGAACACACGGAGGCGTGTTTCCGTCTCCTCCTCTCTCTGGAGCCTCCGAGTGTGTGTGTGAGCAGCAGCAGCGTCTCTCCCGGCCGAGAGCGAGTGTGAGCGGATCCTGTGTGTCCACCGAGGGCCTGTTGATATCAGACTGGAGCCTGCAGGGAGATCATCCCTGCCAGAAGTATTGACACACTTCTCACTAGCCAAACATTCAGCTCACATTCAGTCATCTTTTTCGCTGAAGAGCCAGTGGAAATGAAGAAATAATTTACAGGCTGTGTCAAAATAGTCCAATGTCCAAAGTCCTGCAGCTGTCAAATTTTGGACCTGATGGAGTTTGAGGAATGTGCTGGATAAACATGACTTACGCAACTGAATTGATCAGCTCAGATTGTGATCCAGGGATTTTAAATCAGCCCCATAAGCTTGTATCTGTGATTCCCATCAGAAAGTTCTCCAACCAGATCTGTCTGTCTGTCACCACGCGTCACTATCCTCTTCATAAACCTCCTTAGCTCTGTCTCCAAACGTCATGGATCTTACCTTTTATTTTTTCTTTATCTTGTCATTCCTAATGACAATGAGATTCCTAGCAGCAAACATATGCCCCTGTTCACGCAGCTAATTCTTTCAAGATCTACACTAGCACAAGCAGAGAATGAAACAGTATAAAAGGATCTACTTTGATGTGATTGTGGGGGCAAAATGGGTTGATATGGAGTCTCTGGAAAGCTGGTCAGTAAAGTTAACTTTTGCAGTGAAGTATCTCCTTGGCAGATGTATGTGTTGTCTCAGTGCTTCCAAATAAAAACAATGATGAATGATGTTTTAGAAGTGTAAGCTGCCCTTAAAAACAAAATAAATTGCTATCAAAATTCAATTTCATTAAGAGTTAAAAGTATCTTGACTTGAATGTATGTTTTTGAAAGATGTGTGGAGTAAAAACGATGCACTGATATCCAATAGAAACCCTCAAATGTGCTTGACCCAAGCATTGAGTTCAAGTTCAAGTGGGACGGAGAGAGACAGACACCATGACTTATTTATGACAACCCCGCCTGTCACACAGCTGTTGTGAATAGAAGTGCCACGTTTATAAACCGGTGATGAATCCCAGAATTCCTGTTTCCATGATTTTCATGATCACAAAAACATTTTGGTTTAGCTCCACAAATGAGAATCATCTGCAAGTGTAAATCTTGGATCAATACCTAGTTGTAGAATTGTATTGTATTGAATTGTAAATGTATTGAGAAATCTATATGATCAATAGACTTCTGTCAGTAATCATCTGGTGCCTGCTGTGCTCTGGATCTACACCTCTGACGACGTTGTGTTTCTGCCTCCATGGCTAGTTTGCTAAAGGTGCGAGTCAGTCTGTCATCACTCCTTCCTCAGTGGTGGGACTGTAATTACAGCCCACCCCCAAACCAGAAACGCTGCTAATTGAGCCCTTGCCGAGGAGCCATCTTTTTCCTGGAGAATAAAAAGTGTTCCTATTTGATTTGACACTGTGAAAATGTTTCATTATTAATAGGGTGTTCTTGGTTTTTGTCTTTCTTTGTCTCACTCAGGCTCCTCTTTGTTTGATCCACGAATCAGCTGATGTGAATTTAATTCAACTTAATTTAAAGAATCAAATGATAACAGTTTTATCTCAAGACTCTTCACAGTTTAAATAATATTATATAAGAGAAGACCAAAACAGGGTGGGGCACTTGGGCTTTGAGGAGATGGAGAGAAAGAGGGCGAGTCAGAAGTACACAGGTGATGAGACATGCTGCAGGAAAGACGGATACAAAGAGACAACTTTTGTGTATAAAGGTTGTGGGGCAGTGATGATCTAAGTGTAGCTGAGTTGTGGTGATATCATTGTGTGTTCTTGAGGAGTTTTATTAGAAACAAAAAATTAGGTATGGATGTTGTTTGGGTTTAATCTGATACCAGTGTCTTGCTTCCATTCTCAGTATTGGCCATCGTTTTCCTATTCTTTTTGCAGTTTTTCCCCTTTATTTGTATGTTGAATTTTCACATTTTCCTCCTGGATTTCATTTTACTTACTGAGTTGTGTTTGTTTTTTTTCATTTGTTTTCAAAGGACACAATTATTCAGATTATATTACATTTATACAATAGTTTACTGCTCAAATATAACATCTCCACGCAATGATTTATAATTCTGATTATTTTAACAATCTAAAATCGAATTATTTTATTTTATTTTTTCAAATGATATCAGTTATGCTCTTCTATATCAATGTGGTTTGACGATCCCATATTCAAACCCTCATTTTAAATAAGGCTATATACGTAATATTTTTCTGTCTTCAAAGAAACCTTTTTTCAAATTACTCATCGTAAAGAAGAGATTGGAACAATTCCAAATTCATTTGTAATACATTACAGAAAAATACATGTAAATAGTGGATATATTTATTTTTAAATTCTGTATATTTACACTGTTATTTCCATTTGTTATTTATTTTTTCCTAATCAATGCAGTTGAAGTCCACAGACATACAGGATGCTCAGAAATGTAACCAAAATCAGGGGAACTAGGAAGGATGCTCGAACCATGTCCTTGGCGCAGCACAGAGGTCATTCTGCAGCATGTGTTTCACCCACCGACTCACTCTTGTTCCCACCATGCAAGACTCTCTCACACAAGTCCAGTGTGGTGAACCTCATCAAGATCTGAGCAGCTTTGTTAATGAGGCCTGAGACCTGAACCATCGATAGCACATTAAAAGAGGAGGTGGAATGAGGGATGGAAATGAACAGAGGAGGACAGAACAAAAGAAAGTGTGTTGTTTGAAGACAAGGGGAGGAGAAGGTGAGCGGGGTGGAGGAGGGGGGGAGGGATGGTCTGAAGATGACAAAGAGGAAGGCCGGAGTTTGGGGGAAACCCACCACAAGGCCGATCCTAATTACTAATTCATTAACCTGCCCAGCCTCCCCCCCTGGAACAACACACCCGCACGGACACACACACACACTGTCCCGGGAGATGATCATGTGACGGCCCTGGATTGTGACAAAGGTGTGTGAGTGAAGGTGTGAGGCATCTACAGTGTCAGTGCCGGAGTGTGTGTTCAAGTGTGTTGAGATGAAGCAGCCGGTGAATCAATATGCTGATGCGCTCCGGTCGTATCATCGCAAACACAATCAAAGAAGGGGGGGAGGGGATGGGTGTGCTTCTCTGTGTGTGTGTGTTTACACAACAAAAGTGCGCACACATCATTTTGCAGCATTCCCCTACACATGCCCACAAGAACAACTCAATGTATGGATACAGATATCACACAGACACACACACACTCAGACATGCACACACACAGACACACACTGCTGACGGTGGAGGAATGAAGAAATTCTCCAAATCAAAATCGATCCACGACTCTACCTTGATGCTGCTGTTGCAGGCCGAACACGACGAGACGCACACACACTCGGTTCACACACACTTTTACACACAAATCAAAGAAGAGTTTAGATGCACCTTTGAAGTTCATATTGACATGTTGTGTGTTTGTGTGCGTGGGTGTGTAGGTGTGCCTGTGTGTGTACGTGTGCGTGCTTGTCTAGATGTGTGTTCAAATGTGTTTGTTATTAATACAGACTCACAGTTATGAATAAGAAAAACATTATGACCACCTGGCTAACACACTCATCGGTGCTGGAGAGGACGTGGTGTGTCAGCTCGTGTGTGTGTGTGCGCCAGAGTCAAATGTGTGACGCTCATCTGGGTCATTACACACACAATGACACACACATCTCTTCCTGTGACAGGGGGGACTTGGAGTGGGGGAGGGGTCATCAGCTGACCATCCATCACTTCCACCTGTGACCACATCACACACTCTGACACTGAGTGGAGTTTAAGAGCAGGATGAAAAGTGTGTGTCTGTTGTGTGTTCACATGTCTGTGTGACAGAAACAGACTGTGTGTCTGCATTTGTGTGTGTGTGTGTATGCATGTGGCTAAGTGTGTGTCTGTGTATAAGTGTGTGTGTGCGGGCCATGCGGGTCAAGAGACAGCACCGTCACCATGGCAACAGAGCCAGCATCTTTCTCTGCCAGCTGGTTTATAAAATATGGACATGTTTGTCTGGAGCAGGTCAGAAGTGCACAAGAGTGTGTGAAGCCACAGCAGACGTCTCCATTTCTCCCTGAAGAGATGCTCCAGCAGTGAGTCAACACATGATGATGGGACTTCGATCTGGGGAGCTCGGCGCCCTGAAACTACAAAGAATCTGCACGTATAAAAATGTGTGTATTGCAGTAATATAGACGTAGATATACGTGCTAATTCCACATTTATATCCCTATGCAGATCTCATATTTCATCTATATATCAAGAATGTTTCTCGTTCACTGTAAAAGATTTTCATTTATTTGATTTTCAGCCATGTTCTACTGCACCGCATTCTTTTTATATATTCACTTGTATTACTTTTAACCTATTTACCTTTGTTTTCTTGCTTGAATATCCATTAAAAATGGGAACATATCACCAAGTGTCACAAACAGTTGCAGTGCAACAACATACCTTTGAACGATGAAGTGACATTGCTGTGCAGCACGCAGTTCAACTTTTAACGCGCTGTTTCCAGCATTTTCTTTGCTGAATCGACATTTTCCCTGAAAAAAACCTTGGCTTGTTGAGGAGAAAAAATGAAAGGAGGTGTTGTCCTGGTTTCCACTGGCATTGGAGCGAGCTTGTTTCTGCAATAATTCTGTGGTCAGTGTGTAAACTTTGTGGTCTCGCTACATTCCAGTGTGCGTCCGCTGGTTTTTGCTTCTCGTGTTCACGTCACAATGTGGTGAAAAGACTCAGCAGCAAACAGACGACATTTGTTTTATTTAATTGTTGCTGTTCGGTTCATGGGAGGACATTAAGGTCAGCAGGCCGCAGTGAAAACTTTTCTGTTCCTACAGGAGAACAGCGATGCTCATATACAGTGTGTCATTGTTTTTAGATTAAAACATTTACTCTTATATGCTTCTGTTGTTGCAGTGCACTATAGGACTGTTCTAGGATTAGTATCCTGTCACTCCATCCATCCATCTATCCATCCATCCATCCATCCATCCATCCATCCATCCATCCATCCATCCATCCATCCATCCATCCATCCATCCATCCATCATCCATCCATCCATCCATCCATCCATCCATCCATCCATCCATCCATCCATCCATCCATCCATCGAACCGTCCATCCGTCCGTCCGTCCGTCCATCTGTCTGTCTGTCTGTCTGTATGTCTGTCTATCTTGTTTGTTTTTATTTTTTGTATCATCATACTCTGTACCACTAATAAATACAATTTCGAACTAAAGCTTCAATAAAAAGGAGATGAATCCCTTCTCCTCTGTGCTTGATGGATCTATTGACTCCTCTTAGAAACAACTTAAGACATTTTTATTTGTGCAGATTTTTCCTGATTTTCTGGGACTCCTGTGTCTGTCTTATGTGTCTTGATCTTTTAAAGTATATATTTAAACTGTGTATTGTTTTTGATTGTAAAAGTGCTTTGTGACCCTGGTCTAGAAAGACGCTCTAGAAATAACCATTACTTACTTCTAGTACATTCTATCAAACGACAATTGTAGTTTACTAGTATGTCCAACAGATGACGCTGTTTGTTCAATTTTATGCCGCGTGGTAGCACGTGATTGCTGTTGACCAGGTGACTAGGTCATTATGGGATGTTGGCTCCTGCCGGGAATTCCCCGAGAGCCGCGGAGCCATCAGGAAGTCAGCAGGTGAAGGAACGTGTGCAGAGATCAGTTTTTATGAGATTTGTTTCCTGAAGAAGACAATTACAGTCACACAAACACGTTGATTTGATATTCACTGTGCTGTTAAAACATTTCAGAGATATAATAGATATATCACTCCTGCTGACTCATCCCTACATGTTAAAGGTTGAGCCATGATCTTATTTGTTTGAATTTCAATACAAGACAATGTTGGTGATCTAGTCATTGTTTACCCATAAATATTTGTATAACATCTCATCACTATTGTAGCGTATTAGCCAATTAAAAAGAAACTACATCTAGCATGTAGCTAAAAAAAAATTGTTTGATCTACCTTAGTAAGTAAGTAAGTAAAGGTTATTTTTAAAACACCTTTCTAGACCAGGGTCACAATACACTTTAACAAAAAAACCATATACAGTTCAAATATATACTTTAAAAGGCCAAGACTCATAAGACAAACACAGTAGTCTCAGAAAATCAGGGAAAAGCCTGCACAAATAAAAATGTCTTAAGATGATGTGACTAGACTCCATCAAACACAGAGAGAGAGGAAGATTGTTCCAACGCTTAGGAGCAACAGACTGGAAGGATTTCTCTCCTTTGGTCCGTAACCGTGTGCGAGGAACCATCAGTAGATTTGTTGTTGTGTCCCTGAGCAAGACCTTTAACCCTGATGGTTCCTAATAGTTTGCTCCCATCATTATGTGATTGCATGTGTTTGACTTTACCTTGGAGCTCTGAAAAGAAGTGAACACACGATTGTAAGAACTATTGATAATAAATTGATATTATAAAATCAAATCATTTGATTGACAAAAGCTTATTTTGACATTTGCACAAAATAAGCTTTTGAACTCATGAAAGACTAAAAGATACATACACACATAATGTATAGGATGTGTGGTTTCAGAAGTTTAGGTTTTCATTGCCAGTGACTATAAAACGAGAATAAAGGATTGAGTTTGGACACGAAGCAAGGCTGGACTAAAGATCTGGACATGTGAAGAGGACAGACAATGTTGGATTAAGAATGTTTGAGATGAAGAAGAGCGAGACAACATGATGTTCTTGAAATGCTGTTATTAAACTATTGTGAGTCTGTTATATTAACATATGAACATGCAGCAGAAGCTTCTCTCATCTCCTCAAATGCTCTTTTTTCTCAAATGTTTTTTATGATGGATCATCTTCCTTTAGGTGAAAACCCACTGTGTTAGTGGAACAATTCCCTCACTATATACAGTTATGAACAATCCACGGTAAGCATTTGCTCGGGTCTGGATTCTGGCTCCCGCCCTCAGCCTCGTGCAAAACAGTGACTAGTGACACACATGAGAGTCTGGTTTCACTGGGACAGAAACGTATTGACTGACGATAGTTCAGTTTCAATTTGCGTAATATTCAGCACTTGTGTGGAAATCTATTCATCATGTTTGTTTGGAGGGACATATGTAAAACACTGTTCCCTTTTTAACACGTGATTTAATCATTTTCATTTTCTGTCAACAAATGCATTCTTCACTCTACTATTAATCCTGAAGTAGGTCGGCCGCTCACGTGAGCTAATGTCAGTGTGAGTCCTGTAAATAGGTCGCAGTATTGGAGTGGAGGGGAATTTTCAAAACAAATGACGCCTTGCTGATATCAGCCGTCATTAATCACTCACGAACATGTGACTGTCGCGTCAGACCTGACTCACCGGCGAAGGTGGAGCCACCTGAGAAACACTGATTATTGTTAAGTTTTATCACAGTCATAAATACATGTTTAAATGCAAGACAGATAACTGAGCGTTTACCAGCAACCCTAAAACTTTGTTAAATGTCAACACATGTACGTGAGCTTCAAATTTTATAGTGATCGGTTTTTATGTCTGGTCCTGTTTTTGCTAGTTCATAACACAGATATGCTCTGAGAAACTGTACGTAAGTGATTGAAAACATTTAAAAATGTCTAAAGGCCTGTCTTCCTTCATCTAATCCTTCTTGAGCCATTATCACATTTCCTGACCATTGTGTAGAAGGTTGTTGTTTTAGGTTTTCTTGCTAAAAATAGGACGGATCAACGTGAGATGAAGCTTCAATATGACTTGTTTTATAACGTGAAACTATTTAAGTAATGGTTCCAAATTACCATAAATAGATTAGAACTTTAGTTTCACTTTAGTATTAAAATTGCTGCTCAAATAAATCACACATATTTAAAAAAAATATACAACTAGAATAATAACACTAGTTCTAAATACGAGGTTCTGTAAGTGCAAATGTTATAAAACAATAAACGTTCATACAGACAAACATACTAGTTAAGACAAGCAGGAAAATCAGATAAGAAAAATGCTTTAACAAGGAAGTATTCTCTTGCTTGAATAAACTAATTTTTTACTTCCAATAATTAACCTCATGGAAGATCATTCGTATTACTTTTGTATTCATTTAAATTATATCAGAATGTCTATTGTCACAAACTACAATAGCATGACGTATGGTTGTCAAAAACTCATCATTATATTTTTGACTTCCTTCACGAGGAGAAAAGAGGGAGGGGGAGGAAAGACAACTGTGTGTTTGTGTGCCGTGGATCCAGCCCACTTCTGCTCAGTACAAATGCAGTGAGGCTGATCCTGCATTCCACCTCTACCTACACACACACACACACACACACACTCACGTCACAGCGGTCACCGTCACACTCTCTGGGGGATCTCAGCTGGCTGGTGAGTCCACTCTCTGTCTCTGTGTTGTCATTCTGCTCCCGTCTCAGCTCCACACTCACGATTCATCACCTCTTTGTTGGGTCACGGCGAGACTTCGGTGCTTGATTTTTAATCATCTAGAAGAACAATACGACATGTTTGATGAGAGATGATGCTCATTATGATGGACACACTGGATTATACATCTGCTGGAACCACAGAATTCAATCTGGTGTTAGGCAAGATGTTACTTACAAGGAGGTTTGTGTAGTTGGTTCATTCAGGATTATTGTTATTATTATTTCGCTAGTTTTCACACTGGTTAGTTAACTGATCTACAACCTTAAATCTCAATAACCAATGAGCATACTATTATTAGATTATAAAAGCATCATTCTGACTTCAAAATAAAACTCCACATGTTTCAACTGATACTTCATTGTGTATCGGTTAAAAACATGCTGTGTCGCACCTGCAGCTGAGCAGTTACTATCACTGACCTCAGGTCAGCTAGACATTTGTTCAGGTGCATTTGCTGTTTTCAAACATTAGGGAGGCGGAGTCTCATGCGCTCCGTTTCAAACTTCCCAGCCGTTAGTTCCCTCAGACACTTCCTGAAATACAAGTGAGCCAACGAGTTTATGGACTCACGTTTTGATAAGAAGTTGATAAGAGTGTGTAGTTGTGTGTAACTCACTGTCATTTGTTCTGAACCTCTGTGAGTTTTTGCACTACTTTACTATTCTTTTTATAGTCTTTACAATCATCAAACCTGATGTCAATCACTCGTCTTGTTATTCATACAGTTATTGGTCGAATAACAGACTTAACTTTGAGTGGGTTTTTTTGCGAAGTTTCTTAAAATAACCATTATGATATTTTCTTCAGAATCACTGACAGACTTTACATACAGTAACTACTGCCAACGTCTTTCCACTTTGACTTAAGTCCTCTGAACCCACGTGAGGAAAGATGGGTCCATCACCTAAAGACTCCAGTCATGTGCCTGAGTGAACTGACCAGGCTCAAAAACAGACTGTTTTATAAATGTTTATCTTATGACTTTCCTAGATTCAGAAGTCAAATATTTTCCATTAATGTTCCAAGATGATGGCAAACATTAGCCTTAACTTCTCAGCCACGTTGTTTGTGATGCTAGAAGTAGAAACCTCAACAGAACCATAGACAGGTCATCAAACCCCTTAATAAGTCAAAGTAGTAATTGGTAAATATTATATATTTTATAGAATCAAATGCTAGAATGCTGATTATAAATAAATGCCTTATCCTTTTGTCTCTGTGATTAGAGTATTTTCCAACATGTACCAATAAGTCAAAGGTCAGTAACCTGACACTGAGATGAAAGAGAAAAGGCGATACATCGACATGGCTGGGATCCAAAACAAAGTATGCAGGGTTCAATGGAATAGCAGTCCATCGTCGTATCCACCTTGTCAATTAGTATTAAGATAGGATACAATATGAAATCACTACATCAAATGTATTTATTCAAAAGACAGTTCCCATACCGGGAGTCGAACCCGGGCCGCCTGGGTGAAAACCAGGAATCCTAACCGCTAGACCATATGGGAGACTGACCACAGTATCAATGAGTCACAGTGTGAACTTCAGCACTGATCATGAGAACAAGCTTGTTCTCGTTGTGGACAACCTTCATGCTCTTAAAAAACTGAGATCAACTCAGAGAATCAGTTGTTTTCTTCTTCTTTTGCACATTTTGTTTTGGTGGCTTTCTCATTTTTTGTTTGTCACAGAAATTTTAGAGTTCACCCTCCATCTGTGGTCTCTGATAGCAAGTAGTCTTTAGCACCCCACCCAGTGTGTGTGTGTGTACCTGCTGTTATCATGGTAAACATGTCTACATTTGATTCTCTGTGTTTTGAAAGCAGTTTATTTGTCACTTGCTGTAGGCAAACACACACTTGTGCAATAATAAACATTCTCTCACACACACACCATGTCTATATACACACACACACTATTCAAACACACATTCACATGGATATCACTCATGTGTTGTCTTTTGTTGTGTGAGGTTTTAATGAAGCCGAGTAAACCTGATGATCTCTCTCTCCCTCCCTCAGTAGGACTGGAGCAGAACCTGACCCACTGGACTGAGGAGGAGCTCTAAAGAACAGGGAACTTGAGCAGGAAGAGGAGCCCTCACTTCTTTGCTGCTGAAACGTAAGACAACCGGCTTAGAGCCCGAGGAGCCGAGGGGTGTCTCGAAGGACCGTATCAAAACCACAGATGTTGGCTAAAATCCTGGAGGAGATGTGGGTGGAGCCGGCGGTGCTGGAGGCTCTGAGCGAGGAGCAGAAGAGAATCCTCTTCCTGAAGATGAGAGAGGAGCAGGTGCGCCGCTGGAGAGAGAGGGAAGAGGCAGAAGGACGTGGCGTCTGCAGCAGACCTCAGAAAGGTAACACTGGCTCAGTGGAATGTCAAATTATCAAATGGTGGAGTGGAACACGAGAAACCTCTGTGAGTGCAAATGTTATAAAACAATAAATGTTGTCGTCCAGACAAGCAGGAAAATCAGGTACGAAAAATACTTTAACAAGGAAGTGTTCTCTTGCTGGAATAAAGCAATTATTTACTTCCAGTAATTCACTTCCTGGAAGATCACCTGTTGACACATCTTATTACCTTACTGGATGAACAACACAAAAATGTTCGATACCACCACCTTGTCTGTTACATGAAAGAAGTAAAAACCTCAACAGAACTGTAGTCTGACATCTCCTGTTAACGAACCTCTTTATACGTGAAAACAACAAGTAAATCATATATTTTCGATTGAATCAAATGAAAAAAAGATGGAAATATTGATACATTTTCGTACAAACATTAAACTATGATTTTAATTCTCATAATAAATTCATATTTTTACTTTTCAACGATGTAAAGTTTTTTCAAGTATTAATAAGTCCATCAAATGAGAGGGTCAAAGGTTATAAGCATCATCATATGCATTTATAACAAACAATGATGAATTATTCAATGATTTAAAAGACTGTTCCAATATCATTAGAAATAATATGTTGATAAAAATTTTGACCGGTCGTTAACTTTTGCAGAAAATAAAAGATGCACTGAGAGAAGAAGAGAAACAACGAGAGGGAAACAAATCTGACATCCTTTTTTAATCTGTTCAAGGTCAAACAAAATGTTGCGTTCATACATTAGTGAAAGAGCTAATACTCTTTGTCAACATCTATCAATGAGATCAACAAATACATAAAGTAATTTGTGGGTCAAAGGTCAGTCACCTGATGCGTTTGATGTCAGATGATTTATTAGAATATACTCTCGATAAGGATAGGATTCAAAACCATACATTAAGTGCACAATGGACCAGCAGTCCAGTGCCGTAAACACTCGGCCACCTTATCAGTAAATAATTGGTTTATTTAGAACAGTTTAGAATCTATCAGTGGTTCTTCTTAGATTAGATTAGATTATATAAAACCTTTATTCGTATGCAGAGAGGGTGTAGCTACAGAACATTTAAAGGGGCCTGGAAATCAAAGATACATAATCCATATTGAAAAATGGTATATAATACATCCGTATTAAAATATAGAAAAATGGTCAGACCTGATCAAACATACTTAAAGATGGAGCTGCACACAGTACAGAATTGTTGTCAAGCCTGTTATGAGTGTTTGATGTGCAGCCTGACTGCAGTGGGCAGGAAGGAGTGGAGGAAACGCTCTTTCCTGCAGAGCGGACGGATATGTCTGGCACTGAAGGTTCTGTTCAGTGCCATCAGAGTATCCTGGAGGGGGTGAGACAGGTTCGCCATCATGGATGACAGCTTGGTCAATGTCCACCTGTCTCTCGCCTCCTTCCCTGAGTCCTCACCTCTGTCAGGCCTCTTTTTTATAAAAAGTAAATTAGTAATTTGAAAGAGTGAGATTAATGAGCTGAAATATATTGATTAATTTGCACTTAAACAAAACCAAGAAGGGCTGGATCATGATGCATCTTTGGAGAGGAAAGCCTCCTACGACCCAATCCCAAATAAGCAGAAGAAGACTAGAAATTAATTCATTGATTCTCATTCTACTTAAATCGTAAATATCTGGGTATTTCCATCTTAAATCTTTTTCGAGTTGAGATACATTTTACCATTTAAAGAGAAGAGTACTTATCAAGGATAAAAACTAAATATAAGCTCGGATAAAAGGACAAAATAAGATTGTCAATAATGGACAGGGCCACTTTATTTCCAAGGTTATGGAAGTGTTGTTTTCATGGGTGGGAATTCTGTGGTGAATAATGGTGATTTAAGGTTGTGTCACAGCCGTTTTATCTCTTGTATAATGCTGAAGGCGATAGAAAATGACAGAGAAATATTGATTACCCCAAACATTTTTCTTTCCTCTCCTTGAACCGTTGTCTCTCCTCCACACCAAGTGTGTCTGTCCGTCTTCTATCGATGTCTTGAGACCTGTAGACCATTGTGTTCACCCGGCGTGACGGACAACAAACGTTTTCCTGCAGCAGCAGCTCTGGGTTTAATCAAGACTGAGTAAAGCTGCTGGTCTGCGGTTTCTTCCACTTCAAGCACATATTTAGTTTCCGTCTTTGTTGTCAATCTGTGCGTGTCACCTGAGACGCAGCCGCCTGTGTGTTTGTGTTCCACAACATTTAATCCGCGGAGGTGTCTTGTGTGAGTTCGCAGGAGCGCGTCCCTGGCTAGTCCAGGAAGTGTTATTGTTGTTGAGTGAAGGTGTGTCGCACTCTTGTCTATTTATAGCATCAGCCGATTGTCTTCTCGTCATCTTTGTTATTGTGTTCGGAGACACATCAGCAGTCTCATGAGAAGACTCACCGTTGAAGGGCATACAGGTGAAGAGACCACGCCCCTTGTGACATCAGCACAGGTCTATCCACTGTCTGACATTTGTCAACGGACTCTGTGATTATATGAGTTATCTGTTGCTTCTCTTGTTATTCACCAGTGATTCAGAGGTCTTCTGGTTTTATGGTTGACATGGTTCTAAGTTCAGTCACCTCTAAAAAAAAGATAGTTCCCATACCGGGAGTTGAACCCGGGCCGCCTGGGTGAAAACCAGGAATCCTAACCGCTAGACCATATGGGAGACTGACCTGACAATCGATGAGTCACTTAGTGAACTTTAGCAATGAATTGATTAGAAGAACAGATCAACTCAGACTTAGTGGTTTCTTCTATATCTGTTAATTGACATGGTCATGATCATTGCTTACATGATTAACAAAAATAACATTTTAGTCTATTCAGTGTGACACATCTTTGTAAAGTTATACATACACTCTGTTGAAGAGTTGAGCTAATTTTTTCAACATGAATCAATGAGTCAACTGAACAGGGAGCATTGTGGGTCAAAGGTCAATCTGCTGCTCTCTGAGCGGAAAAGGAGTGATCGACGAAGGTGGGATTCGAACCCACGCGTGCAGAGCACAATGGATTAGCAGTCCATCGCCTTAACCACTCGGCCACCTCGTCTGGGATTAAGAGTAATGACGTAAGATAAAATCATCGATTTATCCGGGTGTGCTTTTAGTATTCAAATAATGTCCATCATTTCCTCAGTTCCATGATCATGCAGTTGAGTGAGTGACGTGTTTTCCGGCGCGACACTGAAGAATGACAGACATCTAAAACTGAAATTAAATAAAACATGCAAGCGTTCAAGTTGGACGACAGCACCACCATCTGGGTGTGTGATGGAACGGCAGCCCCGGCGCTCTTTTTTATGAAGCTGAACATTTCTTCTTCGTCCTCCTTCAGCCGCCAGGAAACACGTGACCTGGCTTCTGGGTCGAGACGGTGACATCAGCGTCAGTGTGATCGGGGAGCTGGACGAGTTCCGGTCCGCGCTGCTGCAGAGTCGCACAAACAACAGGTAGTTTTTTTGTGTGTGTCGCTACTGCTGCTGCACACAAACACACATACACATAAAACACACTCACACGGTGGGATCGATTTTTTGATGACGTCATCACCACCAGACCTGCGTTATGGCTGGAGGTCACACCTGCTGCATTGCTGCTGTTTCACTTCAAGATACAAGTGGTTGGTGTTCGTCCAGTTATGTTGTTTTAGAGACATTAGGAAGGGCCAAACTTGAAAAGCCAAAAAGGATTAACTAGAGAAAAGATTAAATCTTGAGAGTAGAATAATATAGAATATAGGAAAAGTTTGAATTATGTTGATATTATAGGAATGAGCTACACTTGTTATGTAGTAAATATTGTCCCATTTCAATATTGATTTCATCTATGTATGTCCGTAGGACGGCTGTGATCAGCACTCTTCTTCGTCCTCCTCGTCCAGAAAAACACAGGCTAAAAAACATCCAAGTGTTTACTCAGCTGCACTCAAAACACACATTTATATTTAGAATGGATTCAGTGGTCAGTATTAAAAGACAAGAAAGAAGTTGAGTTGAAGGCCGACTACGTTAGGGTCACATAGACAGAGCAAAGGGGCCAAATATGGCCCCCGAGCCACAGGTTACTCAAGTAGGTGTTGGACTCAGATGAGCACAACTTTAGTATTTTGACCTTCAGAGTGTTTGCTGAAGTTGTTTACGTGCTGGTGACTGTATCTCAACTGTGTGGCTGTGTTTGTCCTGCAGGTGTCACTCTGTCAAAGGAACCTTCTCAACATCTACAGACTCCAGAAATGTGAGTGGTGGATGTCGTGCGTGGTCATCTGAACTCAAGTGTGATGTTAGCGTCCCCTGTGTGTCACAGGACAGCCGCTCGTCGTCGGAGGAGGACATGAAGGACACCAGCGAGGACAGCGACAGTGAATCCGGCAACAGCTCGGACAACCTCGGCGACTGGCCTCCTCTCCACAGGCTCCGTCTTAGTAACCATGGCAACACGGCGCCGCTCAAAGCTCCTCTGTCAGAGGCAGAGCTGGTCAGCTCGGAGGACAGAGGTGAGAGAATGAGAGAAGACGGCGGAGACAATACGATGCAGAGTTGTGAGCACCTGCCGGTAAACTCAGAATCACAAATAAAAGCAATAGATAGGAAATACAGATACCTCAGAAAATAAAGTCTTGTGCTGCTCCTCCAGCTTTGTAAGCTCAGTGTGTGACAAAATACATGACTTAAAATAATGATATTGTAAATATATGCTTAGTAATAGTATATCTTACCATGGCATTATTTTTAAAACCTATAAATATACTTTTAAAGTCTTTTTTTTTCTCAATATCTTGAGCATTTTTATTCCTGAGCCCCCCCTAAAATGCTCAAATTAATTGTCAAATATTTGAGTTGGTCTTTTTATGAATAAACATTTACAAATGTAAAGGGTTAGGCTAGAATTGAATAGGAGGATAAAATAATACAATTAAAATGTATATTTTAGTTTGAAGTAAAAAAGGAATTTCCTGTGAGCAAAAGTCAAACAGGAAGTGAGGCAGCACACAACTGTAACTATCACTGTAACAAATGGAATCGTTTTTCAACGAGAATCGTCTTGTGCCGCTCAGAACCTGCTCGGCTGCAGAGGAGAAATGGCGGCCGTGTTGCTCAGCTGAGGAGAGCCTTCACAGCTGACCCTCACGCTCTCCCCTCCTCCACCGAGGCGCACGGACCCGTCAGACCTGCTCGTTCACACGGCAGGAGTGCAGCTCTGACCCACTAGCCCCGCCCACTCACACACTCTCCAAAACTCCCAGGATCCTGACTTGAACCCAAAACAGACGCCGGAGCTGCTGGACTGGAGGAGAAATGTAAATGTGTCAGATGGCTCATCGTGTTTATATTTGTACAAACTTTTCATACTTAAATACTATTTTCATACTTAAACACTGTCCGAAGTGATTTAAACTTGTTGTTTAACCTTCAACCTTTAACCTGTCAAATACAAGTGTTATTAAAAATATTTAATATACAGAATCTTTATTGTGTTAAGTAATTATATAATTATAATCAAAAAGGTAAAAAGCTAATCAAACTAATCAAACTAAAAAACAGTTGAATTCTATTAACAAATTCCATTCTCAGGGTTCACAGCATTCTTATCCTTATTCCCAGTGCTCCAGGGTCAAAGGGTCACGTGTGGTGGTGCTGTCCTCAGAAATATAGGTCAGATCAGGAGTCAAAATACATGCTGAGACTGTGTGAGGGACCATCAAGCCAAACATCTGATGACCTGCTCTGCTTAAAGGGCAACTTATGTTTTATGTATTTGAGTGTATCCTAAATTGATCTTGGACCTCTATTGTACACAACAGTTGCTTAAGCAACAAAAGAAACAACTAAGCGGGGCATGACTGCAGCTCGCCGGAGGAGGACTGAAGCCATTATTACGTCATAATGGACTCTCGTAACCTTTTGTTCGCCATGACAGAGGGAGAACTTTATAATGCAGTAACTTCAAAACATGGTCATGATGAGGGACTCATTTGCATCTTGGAGAGGAAGACTTTTGAAACATGTGAGTGAGTCAGGAGAGTTGGGTTTTCAAGTTAGTTGCCATTTAAATGAAAATAAAGCTGTAAATATATGTTGGGTTTTTAAGGAGTGGTGAGTATCTTGGTAAAACAAAATCTTTTCTAACAGCTCAGATCACTAAGGACAAGTCGTAAAACTAATTAATAATAAAGAAAATATACAAAATAAAAAAAATGCCTTCACTACAAGGCTGTTCTTATATTATTAATTTGAATTTAAAGCTGAAATATTTTGTCATCTGTGTTGAAGGTTCACTCTGACCTCATGAGGGGTGCAAGTCAACAGTCGCATGAGGCCCCCCTACGCCCATTTTTCAGGCCAAGAAGTATGTTGAATAATGAATTCATTTCTGAACAGGGGCTTGAATTAAGTGCATCCTAGCTAGTTAGGACACAAAGCAGGGGACACCCTGGAAAGGCCACAAGTCCATCACGGGAAACTAGTATTTTGACGAGGCCTCATGATGCTGCGTCTGCTGTATCATGATACAGTGTCATACTTTTGAAAGAACCTGGATGAAATCTGGCATCATTGTTTTCACTGCCATCTAGTGGCCTTTCAAACTGTATCATAATATCACCGCCACTTATCAGTTTAGATTAGATATGACTTTATGGTCACTATTTAAATTGAGTGTTTCTCTGAAGAGAATTGACACACAATGTCTCATGACACTGCTTGTTTACGCACTAGAACGACCACACACCGAAAAATCTTCTGCTCGGAAACAACTCTCGACGTCACACCGTTTGTGTAAGAATGTTGAAAAACACGAGACGAGTCAAACATGAGTCTGTTTCGCGACGACGTGAGGTGTCTTCAGGCCTACCCTGCTGGTTTGGTTCGCCCTGCAGTCCAGGCCTCACATGATCGGTCGGAGGTCAGTCGATGACACGGTCAGGTGACCGGCTCTTTCCACCCGAGGCGGCTTGTTAGCCCGGCTAGCAAGACGCTGCAGCGTTTCCTCACGCTCTATCTTTAGAAGACGTCTCATGATTTAAGGCGCTGGCGTGGGACTGGAAGGTGTCGCCGGTCAAATATTGACACGATGTGTGTGTGTGTGTGGAGGGGGGGGGGGCACACAAGTTAATGGAGGTTACTAGCTAACTCGTCACATGTATTCTGGAATGGGTTGGTAATTATTGGCAGGAGTTGTCGAACGTCCTGCGGGCGCGTGTTGATAGCGGCGTCTGATAATGGCGGCCCCCCTCACAACGACGATCTGTTTGCTCGGGATGTGATGGAAACGGCTCGTCACAGATCAAACGCTCAGAAGCTGATTAGCATGCGGTCGAGGCTCGGAGACGGAGGTCCAGACGTTCCGGCAAAATGGGACTCGGGTCACGAGGAAGCAACACGTCAGAGCCAACTTAATCAACCTCCTCACATTCCCCTCTCCGTCGCCTCAGGAGCCAGTGTGTGCGGGCGAGAGAGAGAGAGAGAGAGGGAGGTGTCCGTCCCCCCCATATATCTTGAGTCATGTGACTTGACACGGGCAGTCATGCACGCAGCGTGAAAAGCCCTCTCTATATATAGTGGGACAGTGTTGGGTTTCCCTGCTCGGGCCCGGGACGAGTCTTTGTCGCCGCGGTGTTGTTTGTTTTGGGAGGTGAAGTCGGGCCGCGGCTCCTGCGTCCGCCGACGCCAGCGTTTAATCACACAATTAGCGCTGAGAGATTTTAATTATGATGCTCCCAGTCATCATTAAAGCTAGCAAAACCCATGAGTCAGCGAATCGTCGGCACGGAGTTTATTTCGAGGGTGTTTAGAGGCAGGGTCACGAGAGTGCACAAGTTATCCAGGCGACACACAAGTTGGCCGCGACGTCTTTGGTCTTTGAAGAAAAACAACATCTTTTTGGATCCTGGAGGTGTTCGTCTGGGTCAGAAAGACTGAGTGACCTCGACTCTACTCGAGATCATGAACTTGGCGAAGGTGCAAATGTTGAAACCGACTCGAGAGGAGCGAGCAAATGTGGCTAAAGCTCATTTATGTAGTCACAGTTTGACCTACACAACAGGTGGCTATAATGTTTTGACAAATGAACATATACCTTGTGGTTTGACAACAACATGGAAGGACAGATGCAGTCAGGGGGGTCAGTGAGGCTGCACGTGTCCAGGTCTGGTTTGGGGGAGGGGAGGCGAGATGGGGGTTGGGGGTGGGGGGGCTCTCCTGCCCGAACGACACACATTTCTCATCCTGACACTGATGAACATACGACAAGCAGACGAGGAGAGACTCGCACTATCAAGACCATCCCTGCACAGGTGATGATGATGATGATGATGATGATGAGGGTGAAAGAAAATCCAACAATATACGAAATTAAAAAATGCATTCACTGCGAGGCTGTTCTAACATTATTAATATGACATTAAAGCTGAGTGAGTAGATGGACAAGTTGAAATTATAGAGTTAAACGCTTTCAAGATTGTTTTAATTATCTAAAAACATAACTAACCCTAACTATAACTAGCCCTAACCTTACTCTAACTAACTCTATACGAACCCAAACCCATATTAACTCTAATTTACCCTAGCCTAACCCTAAACTTTACCAACCCTAAACCTAATTATAAGTAACCCTAAAAAATGTAACCCAAACTTCAACTTATCCAAACCTAACCCTATCAAACTCTAGCCTAACCCTAAACCCAACCCTAACCAATAATAATCCAAACAACCATGAATATCCCTAAGAAATCATTATACTAACCCTAAACAACCCAAACCCTAACTCTAACTAAACGTACCATAACCAACACAAACCCTTTAAACTTTAGCCTAAACATAGACCTAATCAACCTAACTCAAGCCTAACCCTAACCAACTCTAGGCTAACACCAACCAACTCTAGCCTTACTCTAAAAAAAACTCTGCCTAACCCTAACTTACTTTAGCCTAACCCTAACTAACTCTACCCTAACCCTTACTAACTCTAGCCTAACCCTAACTAAGTCTTGCCTAAACCTAACTAACTCTAGCCTAACCCTTACCAACTCTAACCTAACCATAACTAACTCTAGCCTAACCCTAACCAACTCTAGCCTAACCCTAACTAACTCTAGCCTAACCCTAAGTAACTCTAGCCTAACCCTAACCAACTCTAGCCTAACCCTAACTAACTCTAGCTTAACTCTACCCTAACCCTTACTAACTCTAGCCTAACCCTAACTAAGTCTTGCATAACCCTAACTAACTCTAGCCTAACCCTAACCAACTCTAGCCTAACCCTAACTAAGTCTTGCCTAACCCTAACTAACTCTATCCTAACCCTAACATACAACAAGCAGACGAGGAGAGACTCGCACAATCAAGACCATCCCTGCACAGATGATGATGATGAGGGTGAAAGAAAATCCAACAATGAACAAAATTTAAAAATGCATTCACTGCAAGGCTGTTCTAACATTATTAATATGACATTAAAGCTGAGTGAGTAGATATAAAAGTTGAAATTATAGAGTTAAAACGCTTTCAAGATTGTTTTAATTATCTAAAAACATAACTAACCCTAACTATAACTAGCACTAACCTTACTCCAACTAACTCTAGACAAACCCAAACCCATATTAACTCTAATTTACCCTAGCCTAACCCTAAACTTTACCAACCCTAAACCTAATTATAAGTAACCCTAAAAAATGTAACCCAAACTTCAACTTATCCAAACCTAACCCTATCAAACTCTAGCCTAACCCTAAACCCAACCCTAACCAATAATAATCCAAACAACCCCGAATATCCCTAAGAAATCATTATACTAACCCTAAACAACCCAAACCCTAACTCTAACTAAACGTACCATAACCAACACAAACCCTTTAAACTTTAGCCTAAACATAGACCTAATCAACCTAACTCAAGCCTAACCCTAACCAACTCTAGGCTAACACCAACCAACTCTAGCCTTACTCTAAAAAAAACTCTGCCTAACCCTAACTTACTTTAGCCTAACCCTAACTGACTCTACCCTAACCCTTACTAACTCTAGCCTAACCCTAACTAAGTCTTGCCTAAACCTAACTAACTCTAGCCTAACCCTTACCAACTCTAACCTAACCATAACTAACTCTAGCCTAACCCTAACCAACTCTAGCCTAACCCTAACTAACTCTAGCCTAACCCTAAGTAACTCTAGCCTAACCCTAACCAACTCTAGCCTAACCCTAACTAACTCTAGCTTAACTCTACCCTAACCCTTACTAACTCTAGCCTAACCCTAACTAAGTCTTGCCTAACCCTAACTAACTCTAGCCTAACCCTAACCAACTCTAGCCTAACCATAAATAACTCTACCCTAACCCTAACCAACTCTAGCCTAACCCTAACTAACTCTAGCCTAACCCTAACTAACTCTAGCCTAACCCTTACTAACTCTAGCCTAACCCTAACCAACTCTAGCCTAACCCTAACCAACTCTAGCCTAACCCTAACCAACTCTAGCCTAATTCTCAACTCCAATAATTATTTGTTGTTATTTGTTCTCGTTTTAACGTTTAATTACATTTTTATTCTTCACAATATTTGTATTAATTACATTTTTAATTCATCACGTTTGAGGATACAGTCATGGTTAGATCACAGTTATTTTGTGATGTTTTTAAAAATCTTTTTAGATACATTTATCTCTTTTTTTATTTGTCATGTTTTTGGCCTTCGAGCATCCTTCTTCCTCGCCTAATAGAATCCATCGTTTTCATGCTGTTTGAATTTCTTTCTGTTACTGTTAACGACATCAGATCCTCATTGCCTTTCTGTTCCATTGTCAAGAATTCTTCCTTTCTTTTGAGGATCCTTTGTTGTTCCAATTTTCCAATTGTTGTTCCAATTTCTTTCCAATTTGAATACAAATAAGAAACAAAAGGTATATATTATTGTCAATTGAAATATAAATGGATAGAATAACAACAAAATAATAGTAGTCATGAATATATAATAAATTAAATGTACTCTGACAGGAAATTAATTGAGTAAAAAGTAAAACCACTGCTTCTCCATGTGGAGAGAAGCCAGATTCCTGGACGCTTTCCTCCGTAGATGTTGTTCTGTTGGGTGAAGACCTCTCTGCAGGTTCATGTCTCCTATTTGTCCTGAGAACATCTGTCCCAGAGGAGATGAAAATGTAAAAAAACATTTTCAGAAAAATGACAAGATGTCAAAAAGAAAATGAGAATAGAAAAGATTTGTGAATGAAAAAACATATTCTTCTTGATACCTTCTAAGATTGAAGCAGGACAGATTGAGCGTGATGATCAGAGAGGGTTCAGCTGATGGATGCGAGAGGAGATGCAGCTGACTTCAACAACGATCGAGTCACATGGAAACACACGTGAAGAAAATCCATGCTGAGGAGTCACCGCAGGCTTCATCACTTCCTGAGAGCACAAGCCTCACACAACTAGAACCAGCTAATGGTTGACAGGATTTTAGGCAAACATTACTTTGAAGAGTCGCTTACAGAGGCAGGAGCTTGTTGGAAAACATCTCGTGTGTGATGTTGCTGCGAGCGCTACAGGATGATGCAGCGATTTTGTCAAGTCAGTCGGTAAATGTAAAGTTCGTGGGCCACAGCAGAGATCCTGCTGTTTATTGGTGCCTTCAAATGATGTCATCGTAATAATTTAAATATCTGGTTCATATGTCCTCACCAATTAATGTCAGTAATCCAAGATTTTTTTTTTTAACTGTGATAATTACACATAACAACACAACTTATATTGTAGTAATAGCAGAAAAAAATAGTTATTGCAATCAAGATTAAAATAAAAGCTATGAGATCATTAATTTACATGTGCAAAAACTACTGTACTTTGGAGAGAAATTATTCCTGTGAATATACTGTACCATTTTTACATAAATGATGTTTGTTTTTGTGTAAAACTACTTGTGACATTGATGTCTAAAAGATAAATAAAAATAATTAAATAAATAGAATATGTTATAAAACACTCAAGACCTCTATTGTACCCCTCAGTATGTGTCTCTTGGTACTAAACTCTCTTTTGAGCGTCCACTACTGAAAACTTCTAGAGATTAAATCTCGATTACCATAACCACACCCACTCTGCTGTGATTGGTCATCATTGATGTTTTTCCCCCGCTCGTCATCAATCCAGGAAGTCTCCACCTCCAAGGGACTCGTTGTATAAATAAAGCAGGGCCTGATTACAGCTGGCTGGAGGAGGAGTGAAGCCATTATTACATAACGGGCCTCACTCTCGTAGCCTCTTGTTCAATGAGATTTAATTACATTATAATGTAATTACATCGTCATGATGAGGGATTTACTGCATCTTGATGAGGAATACATTTGAAACAAATTAAGTTAAAAAAAAATTAGTTGCCCTTTGATAGTTCAAATAAAATGTTGTTTTTTTTATTTCAAAACAACTTTTTTGACAATCATTTACAAACCTGAACAAATGACGCGAGGAAAACGAAATACATTGATAAAGATTTAAAAAATATATATATATATAATTGTTTATATAATAATAACTAGATAAACTACTTTTCGCAGCAGTTATTATTGAATAAGTGTAAACATGACTCGATTCAGTTTTTGTAAAATAAGAAAATGAAGATAAAGTTTGTGAGAAAGTGTCTTACAATGTTTGTCTGTGTTTATTTCACCTTCCATTGTGCGTCTGACTGTTTGTGTGCCGTCGTCAATCGCACTCTATTTTGGGTCCAGTGCCCCTGGCTTCAGGGGTCAAAGGTCAAGGGTGGCCTTTAACCCCCGTGTCACCAAAATCCAACCCGAGGGCAGATGTGCCGCAGCTTCTTCGAGGATGCATGAGACACACTCGCCGACACACACACACACACACACACACACGGATGATCTCAGAGTGATGTCGATCTGCCAGCAGAGAAGAATCCACAATGAGACACAGTGTCTCCGAGCGAGGCCGCAGTGGCCCGGGTTCCGCCCAGCACCGGCGCAGGTTCTACCCGGTGCAGGTTGTTCCTGCTGCACTTCACCAGAGAGGGGGCTCAACATATGTATGCTCGGCGGGGGTTCCGGTGGCGAGCCGGACCACGGCGTCCGTCATTAACCCTCTCCGTGCGTCACCCGTCCCTCTGCCCGTCAGTGCCGGGCCTTCATCGCTCCTCCTCATCTCTCTTTGTTCAGCCGCCTTATCTTCATCCCCTGCTGTCCATCTCCCCGTCCTGCTCCCAACCTCCTTTTTTTTTTTTTTTTACTCCTTCTCTCCCCCTGTGGTCTGCTTTTCATCTCCCCCAGTTTCACCCACTCTTACACCCCCCCCCCTGCCCTTCACCACGACTCTTTCAACCCCCCTTCACCCTCCACCTTCTTTCCCTCTTCCTGGATCCGCTTTCGACCCCTCCGACTCCCCTCCACTCCTCCTCCCCCCCTCACTCTTTCAACCCCCCCATCCTCCCCCTTCTCTCCTGCTGCCATCTTGCAGGCCAGTGGAGCCAGACTGCAGGCGTTCAGGGAGTCACTGGACCTGCTGGGCAGCGGGTGACACAGATTTCCGGTGTGTGCGTGCGTTGACGAGAACGGGGGTGTGTGTGTGTGGGGGGGGGATTAAGCACGGAATCACTAGAAAGGCATGGAAGAGAGAGAGAGGGGGGGATGAGGGGGGGATCCAAGAATTTGAAATTCTTTCTTTGTGTGAGAGAAGAAGAAACACTTGAGTGTGTTTCTCATTCAGTGGCGGCGTTGTAGTAGCATGATGTTAGCGCTCTCTGCCTTCTCCATGAGTTGGCAGTGTCCTGCCTTGGCTGGCGTGCTGTGTCTCTCTCTGCCTGACAAACACACACACCGCCCCCCCCCCCCCCCCCACCTCCGCTTCCACGCACACACACACTGTGCCTCTGCGATCCCCCTGACTGAAGGCGCACAGGAAGTGCAGCCGTGGCCCAATTATAGCGTGACACCTCGGGCCGGCCGTTGCCATAGTTACGTCTTCCCTGAGGTCCCCTGGAGTGTGGCGCCGAGAAAGAAGGTCTTATCACATCAGCCATCGTTACGGCAACAAGCCGCCGTGTAGCTTCTTGCGTTTGGGTTTTCTCTGGGCTGGTTTGTTGGTTGTAAATAAAAAGGAAGATCGCGTTATGAAGCGCCGGCGTCGTCGGCTTTGACCCGCGCTCGCCAACACGGCGTGCAGGTGTGTTTGTGTGTGTGTGTGTCTGTGTGTGTCTGTGTGGTGGTGATAAGGCTTTCAGCCACACCATTAGGTGACTCATAATCCACACACACACAAACGTAGGAGCGGAACGGACGCACACACCAATTAAACACGAGCGCACGGGGCCAACGTCTTTATTTCAAAAGGGCAAACAGTTTTACAGTACAAGTTGCACATGAAATAATTTAGACTAAACTGAATTTTCTGATGCGGTGACGTCCCGACAAACTCCCGGACAGAAACGAAAACGTCTGCCTCCTCGGTGCCGAGAGAACACGATACATCCAAACTGGAAAAGGATGTAAAAAAAGACATAATGTTCTCAGGTATTTACAGTCTATGTACAGCGTGGTCATCCAGCGGCACATCCTTCGTCTCTCCACCTCACTGATTGTCAAAGGAAAGGATGAGAACATTCTTGAACCGAGCATCTCCAACAATCGTCCGGCCGGACTCCACCATTGTTACTATCCATCCAAGGTTCCGCTGCTCCTCTCCTGTGCCAGACCCAAAGTAAAGTCAGAACCTCTCAGGTCAAAGGCCGACACCCGGCTCTCGAACCCGGGGCCGCCGGGCTTCCTCTTCAACTCCTCGCACTTCCTGTATTTACAGATCTGGTGTCCTCTCTTGCGATTGCGGCAGCTGCTGCACTGTTCACAGTTCGTCTGACGCCGACACGGTACGCACTCCCCGCACCTCTTCCTCTTTCTTCGTCCGCCGCTGCTCCCGCCTAAAGACCCGGGAGAGTAGCCTTCGGCCACCAGCCCCTCCATTCCCTCGGTGCCGATGGCGGCGCTCCTCCAGTGGCCTCCCCCAACTTGGAAGCCTGCAAGTGGGAGAAGAGCCGGGCTGAAGGGGAACCAGGCGCCCAGGAAAGGTTGAAAGTCAGTCCTACATCCGGGGGAGTCCTCTTCCTCCTCCTCGGGACCGGATCCGCTCCCCTCCGCGTCCCCTTTACTCCCCTTGGGTTCTTCTCTCTTAGCCGGCGGGTTGACGGGAGCACCTGAGCCGGTCTGCTCGGCGGTGGCCGGGGTCAGAGCCAGCAGCCCGGCTCGCATCAGCAGCTCCGCGGCGTGAGCCAGGTGGAGCCCACTGGGTGACTCCCACATGTCGGGCCAGGAGGGGGCGCGGCGGGGTTTATCGTGGCCCTGCTCGGCCTCCTGCTGCTGGTTTGAGGGCGGCTGAATCCGACCGCTGACGTCCACCGCCGTGGAAGGGGAGGAGATGTAATGGGAGAGGCTGTAGGGATGGTTGGAGCGCTTGAGGCTGGGTCTCAGAGGCTCGTTAGGGATTTTAGCGCTGCTGTGGGGCTGATCCGGGGAGGAAGGGCCCGCCATGTCTACGGCGGTGGACATAGCCGTGCGTGAGAAGGGGGGGTAGGGGGAGTTCTGTCCTTGTGCGAGCGGACGTGGGAGGAGAGGTGAGGGAAAAAGGGGGACTGATGTGGCGTTGACAACTGTCCTGGTACTTTAGCCAAAACGGCAAGCCTTGGCCGGGATCCCTATTCCCATTCTCTGCTGCAGCCTCACTGTCCTGGAGAGCTGGAAATAGGATAAAGAGTCAAGAACCGAAATAGAAAAAGACACTGTATAAACAAACAAACGCCACAGGAACACATTCTGGAAGCGGAACCTCAAACACGGGGTCTCATAAGGATTGTGGGTTTTCAAGACAAACCTTACATAAATGTACACATTTCTGACTAAAAAGCGGCTGCAAAAGCTTGATAAAGACACAGTGAAAGCCTGGCGGATGGTGTCGGCACACAGGAGGCGCTATCCCTTTAAGGATTTCACGGTATATCAATGCAATCAATAACAGAGCGACAACAATATGCAAAGATATGCGCATATGCGCAGGTCAAATGTGGAGCGCGCTTTTCAAATACATTTTGACGACTGCTGTTATGTGTGCCAGCCGCAGCTAATGCTCTGCTCGCCAACATCTGACAGAGAAGCCCCGGAAAAACAGCCTGTCTTTTGTCTGCTATCGACGACGAGGAGCGGGTGCGCAACGATGCGGTTGCTGTGGATAAAAAAAGAACCAGGCGAACGTTCCGTTTCCACGTTTGTAGGGAAAAAAAACTACTCCGGTTATCATCCCACGGCGAGCGCCACGATCTTACATGACAAGTGTGTGAAATATGTCGGACTGGGGGTCGACGAGAGGCGCCGGTCCATGGATCCGGATCGAGGTTACCTAAGACGACGGTGTCGGACTGACGGAGAGAGAGCTGACCACCGTCCGAGCGCTCGCTGCGACACGAAGCTGCGCAGCGAAAACACGAGTAAAACCCGACGGAGCGACGGAAGGGGGACCGCGGAGGTGGTGGTCTTACCTCGTCCAGAAGCGTCCGAACCCTCGCGTCAGAGACACGGTGGAGTCATGAACTAATGGTGGCGGCGGAGCTGCGTGTCGACGACGGAACTGCCGAGTCCTTCCTCCACCTCTCCGTCCCGGAGGGTCTGCAAACACTCTGCACGGAATTTGGGGGCGTCGCTGAAAATGCGAAGTGGACTCTGCAACAAAAAAAACCGGTGGTCACTCTGAACGAGACCCCTTTGCATCCGCAGACACGCCACCTCATAATGACGCAAATGAACGACACCAAAGATCCGAGACACATTTGTGAGTCCGTGTGTAGCAGTAGTTAGTCATCACTATTCTTAAATGACACACTATCAGAAGAATGACACAATATCAGAAGAATGACAGAGATATGGTTCAAGGAGTAATAATGCATTAAATATCACCAAACACACTTCAAATATCTAATAGTACACTAGATAAATACATAGTTTAGTTTAATGTATGCGTTTGTGTCTTTCCATTAACATGATTTAAGGCATTTTTGCTTTTGTTTTTGCACTTTTAATTGTGTATATATAATATAAATATATTAATTTATTATCTATACCGCTTAATCCCTTATGTCAGTCGCAGGGATACATTTAATTTAAAGAATATATTTAAAACAGGTTTAAGCCATCCATATTTATTTATAGTAATCGATTAATAAACAAACATAATTCGTTGCCATCATTAATTATCTTAATTATGTAGCGGAAAAAAAGTCAGTTATTATTTATTCGTGGTGAGGAGCCATCATTTGAATTCAATAATAAATGTCTACATGTAAACCGTTAAAGTTAAGATAAGCTAGTTGTTAGCTCGTCCTTCAACGAGCCAAGCATACAATCCGCTCTTTGTGTGCGTGTGTCTGCACGACACCGAGGTGTCACCGCGACCGGACCAGGCTCGGAACCGAGAGTCCAGTCCACCTCTTGTGAGAGTCCGGAGCTCATCTGGCAGGCAGCCAGAGCTCGTGCGCGGGTGTGGGGGGGGGGGGAGGGAGGGGTGCGTGTCACCATGGGAGCAAGTGTCCGCGTGCGTCTTCAGGAGACGCCGTGTAAATACAACGTCCTCTAGCGGCCAGCGGCGACACTGACGACGATTAAAATGGCCACTGGACTCTTCTGGAACACGCAGACGTGACGCACTGATCATTACCGCTGGTGTCGTGACAAGAGAGGCTTTTTGTTGTGAGGTGGCTTGACCTTTGACACCAGTGGAGGGGCAGACATTCCACGAGGATTTAGGCGAGAATCTTCACAAACATCCTCTGCAATTGGAGCAGAAACTATTAAGTTAAAATTAAGACCACTAGAATTAGTACCATTATTTTTCCCTTCATCTTGTTCTTATATCAAGTAAAATAACTGCTCGTAATAAGATAGTATACTTAAGTTTGTCACAGCCATTGTACAATTTGATTAATTCTTGCATTTCTGGACATTTAATTAAAAGCCATGAAAGTATTACTCAAGCAAACATAGAAGCTTGAAGCAGTTTAATTTAGACATTCCAGGTTGAAACATTTTGATACAGTGAACATATTCTTTCAGGAAGAGGAGTCAAAAATCAAAGAGTTACAATCAATCTTAATTTATTTACAGTACTTTGATCAGTAGAAAACAAACACCCAGCCGAGAACACTGTTCACCAATCCCACTCGTCAAAGTCAAGAAAGACTTCCAAACATGAATGAAACTTCAGATTTATCAAGAATTTTGTTCGATTGCCAACATTTGGTCATTTCATGTTTGTAGACGTTTCACCCAGAAACACCAGAGGCTGAACAGGTCAAGAACTCCATCGGGAATTCCACTGTCCAACGAGGTCTTTTGGAACACTGATTCAGCAGCAGCAGCACAAACACAGGGTGGTCTGGATGCGTTTAGGCCTCCTTCTTCTTGATGATGAGGGGGCCCACGTTGTCTCCGGTCTCCTCGTTGTGTTTGGCGTGGGCTCCGTCACAGAAGGGGAACTGAAAACGGTGACATTAAAAATGATAGTCATGAACTTTAATGGATCAGGCATGACTTATGACAATATGACACGCGGACAGTTTAAAGCTTCCGTCATAAGCTCACCTTCTTGGACTTCCAGCAGCGACAGTATACCGCCTTAGTGCCGATGTCCTCCATGTCGAAACTGTGCACCACTTTAGGACTATCTTTGCTGATGCACTGGTTCACTTGGCCCTTCTTGCAGCTTCGCCCACTCAGGTAATGACCCACGAGGAACCCACCTGCCGCTGCAACCAGCGCCACAGGTGCCGCTACGAGCAGATGCTCTGCCACGAGATCACAGCAAAGAAAACATCATGAAATGATGACCAGTGTGAGACCTTCATAAGGCAGATTGTGTTCCTCACACCCTGCAACAACACACTCATTAGTATCCAATAACTTTGCTCAATTGATGTACTGTAGTGGAATGGTTGAGCTTAACGGATCAGACTACATCCAGCCTTACACCCCAGCTCGGGCTCTGAGGTCTGTGGATCAGAATCTACTGATGGTTCCACGCACACGGTTCAGGACCAGAGGAGAGAAATCCTTCCAGGCTGTTGCTCCTAAGCTTTGGAACCATCTTCCTCTCTTTGCGCTTGATGGAGTCTACTGACTGTTTTAAGAAACATCTTAAGACGTTTTTATTTGTTCAGGCTTTTCCTTGATTTTCTGGAACTCCTTGCGATATCATTATTATGACCCTTAAAGTATATACTTTATCTAGTATTGTTTTGATTGTTTAAGCGCTTTGTGACCCTGGTCTGGAAAAGCGCTATACAAATAAAAATGAATTACTTACTACCAAAAACAAATATATATTTGTGGAGGAAGTGTCTCAGTGATGGTCATTTGGGTCAGTGATGTCAGTTAAATTAATAAAGTCAAACCTTTACAACCTAATAATTTGAATTAAGCTATATATTAAATGCATTTTCGAGAGCTTAGGGAACAGACCGCTATCAGAAGGCACAGGTTTGGTAGAATGACCCGGGGAACAGCGAAGATTATCCGAGTCAAGAGGTTCATCACATGAGTCACGTTGAATAAAAATGAAGGCGTTTGTAGTAAAACTCTGATGTCACGTGAGACAGTCACACATTTACATGGACGTCAAGTTGAAGGAAACTTGGAGATTTTTTTTGCTGAGCAACATTTCGCCTCATACATATGAATCGTTATTTTAGCAGCAGAATACATGTGTCTTACAGAAACAAACAAATGTGCACCCACTTAGCTTCTGTGAGGTGACGCGAGTTGAAACGTGCGTTTAGCGACATGCTAGCGACAGCTAGCTAGGACACTTACCTTTAGACAACCTGAACCCAGAGCCTGCGAAGGCGGACGAGGCTGACGCGGACATGCCTTCTCCGGACGATGAGTGAGGACAGCGGCAGGAAGCGGTGACAAGGTCAGGTAGAGCAACGTTCTGGACTGTGTCCGCTCCGCCTACAAGCTGCTGCCCCTGTGACGTCACGGCGCATGGACCAATCCCGGCAGAGGAAAAGCGGTGCGTTTTCGCAGCTCAAGATGACTCCCAGACGATGCTAAATTGTTTCGATTTTGCGCTAACGTTAGACGGCCTTTTAAAAAATGAGAAAAAAGTGGAAAGTGTGTATATGATTAGGCGCAAATTTAGTTAGGCATTATTGACACTTTTCACATCAACTGTGGGCCTGAAAAACCAAAACTTAACACTAATCATTGGTTATATATAGAAGCAGGTGATATTCTTGTTAGCACTCTTTGTTTCATGATGAAATACTTTATTCGATAGATAACAACCCTTATTCTTACAAGCCCAAGTGAGAACTAAGAAAATATTAAAACGCACCTGGTGGTAGTTCACCCCTTGAAGAGCAGTACCCATCTCTAGTCCTCATCGCTGGCAAACTCAAGATCCATATTTGATATTGAATATTTGATCACGCGATTTTAGGTCATAATCCAAAGTTGCGTAAAATAACCTAGGAAACACTTTTCTCCTCATGGCCGGAGGCCAATTTCAAGCAAGAACTCAAAACAGTCCTTGGGCTCCGATCCAGACTTGGGTGCAAAGAGATCCAGTGGCACTGAGGTAAACAATAGCGCTGGGTAATACAATTCTATTTTCCAAATGGCCAATCTTCTCAAAATGAGTCAACACGGGAGTCAAAGGTTTTTATTACACAGTTTAATCAACACACAAAGCTCAATGAGCCTCTCAGGTAATTCAATATACAGAGGTTTTGTGCAAGAAGAGTGGGTTCTCCTCGCACCCAGAGCCCAAGCCAGTCCCATAGCCGTTTAAGATGTTAGCCTCTAATTTAACAGCAACAAAAAAAGAAAAGAAAGAAGCAACCTAAAGATTTATGGGAAGATAAAAACACAGGTTGAACTAAGAAAAAAAAAAAAAAAAAAAAAAAAAAAAAAAGTTTAAATACCTGGTCCAGAACCTCCACTTGGTGAACAAAGGACATGTGGTGGCAGGGGTGACACGGGTTACAGTGGTGTGTGCGTTCGTGTATGGACAAAAGGGTAAAGGTGATGTGGTGCGGGAACAGGGTGCTGGGAAGCAGGACATGTAGAAATAAATTCAAGTCCTTTTATAGAATCCAACAGAAGACCAGTAGAGGCCATGTGTATCTTTATTTTATTATTTTCACATAGCCTGCTAGTATTTAATGTACAAAATACAGAGTGCTCTTCGACTCGCGCATGATGACAGATTTCTTCAATTGTCACCTCAACAGGTGGGAGTAGGTCACGAGGGACAACGGATCGAGAAAAGGGTACAGAGTGTCAAAATCCCTCAAACTGGTGTCCTCCCTCCCTCTAAAGGGGAAATTAAAAAAAGGTCCTCAAAGTTTTTAAGATTCTTGGAGGTATGCTTTTACCATGTGACGTCTGCCAAGCTGGAGGGGGTGAGGGTAGTGACAAAACATAATTCAGGAGGTTATTGACACTATGTACACAGGAGAGGGATGGGTGAGATGGTGGGAGACAGAGGGAGGAGAGACAGCATGAGGAGACGGAGCAGAGGGAGATTTACAGGTACTCTGGTGAAGGGAGGCGTGGCTCAAAGAAAGCACTCCAATGGAAACCAACATGATCTTGTTTTGAACATTTCATTTGTTTGTATGGTTTTTTTGTTTTCTCTTTACGTCTGAAGCTCCCCTAACCTTTATGCAGTTGAGGTGGTTGGCCGTGACTCTACTCCGACAACTACATTGCATACTTTTGTGTCCATTCCCGTGCTATTTTGTTGTACCTGCAGACAAGCAGAGGAGAGTCCAGGTGAGTTTCATCACTTATTACATCACATTAGAGCCATTAGTAGCTGCTAGCTTCTTTTTTTCCTGAACTTTAAAAGAAAAGCTATACAAATTATTTATCATCCGCTCATTCAAAAGCTTCTGAGGTGTAACAATGACTTTTAAACTCAATCATATTATTTTTATTTTCAACACATTTGAGAATCCTCATCATTTTCAACATGCCCCTTGTGTCCTAAAAGTAGACCGACACTGAGAAATTCCAGCCTGTGCAACATTAGAAATCAACCATATGTTGCCGAGCTCATGCTCCAGTGACAGCTGGTGTCAAAAAACAATAACACACGTGTCAGGTCAGGAAATCATGCTCCACTTATGCAAGCGAGTGAACATCAGTATCTGGCTTAAACCCTCCGGACTATTGCCCCTAAAACATGTCAGTACAATACATTAAAAAAAGTGATATTCTAATACAAGTTTTGCTGGTAATGAAACAAAAGACATATTACAAGATTTGGGTAGTTTTATAAAATTTTATCTGGATTTCAGAAGGTTGTAGAATTTGTAGGTTGTATTCGCCGTGCTCCGCTCAGAACTTGCTAAACATTAATTCAACTAACTATCATGTTCCTAAATGCTTCATTTAATGTTTTAAAGTTGCTAGGCCGAATCAAGACTGATCAGAAATGTTGATGCTAAGCCAAAATAGTAGGTGGTCAAGGGGACTCACTGTCACCCACACCCGTTTCTACGTCGAGAAGTGTCATTCAAGTCTTGAACCATACAATTTTTAATCATGACATTCGTTTTATTAGGACCAGATGGAACATTCTGCTTTACAGGTTCATCTCAAAATATTAGAAGTTTGAGAAAGAGTTTCAACATTTTCCATTACTCATTTCAGAATGTGAAACCCATGTTTTATATAGATTCATTACACATAGTGAAACATTTCAAACATTTATTCCTTGAAATTTTGAGAACTGTGGCTTATAGATAATGAAAACCCTCAATTCAGTGTCTCAGAAAATTAGGATATTTTGAAAAAGTTCAATCTTGGACAGTCATGGTGTCACACCCTAGTCAACCAATTAACTCAAAACCCCTGCAAAGGTATCCTGAGCCTTTACATGGTCACTCAGTCTGGGTCAGATGGCTACACAATCATAGGGAAGACTGCTGACTTACAGTTACAGATGTCCAGAAGACAATCGTTGAGCCACAAAAGGTCATTGCTAAAGATGCTGGTTGTTCTGGAGTGCTGTATCCGAGCATATTCATGGAGAGTTGAGTGGAAGGAAAAAGTGTGGTAGGATAAGGTGCACCAGCAAAAAAGAATAACCGCAGCCTTGAGAGGATTGTCAAGCAACACCCATTCAAGAATTTGGGGGAGCTTCACAAGGACTGGACTGAAGCTGAAGTCAGCGCATCAAGAGCCATGACGCACAGACGAATCCTAGACATGGGCTACAAATGTCGCATTCCTCGTGTCAAGCTACTCCTGAACCAGAGACGACGTCAGAAGCATCTTACCTGGACTAAGGAGAAAAAGGACTAGACTGTTGCTCAGTGGTTCAAAGTCCCCTTTTCAGATGAAAGCAAATTTTGCAATTAATTTGGAAATCAAGGTCCCAGGGTCTGGAGGAAGAGTGGAGAGGCACATAATCCACGTTGCTTGAAGTCCAGTGTGAAGTTTCCACAGTCAGTGATGATTTGGGGAGCCATGTCAAGCTTTATGGAGATGCCCATTTCATTTTCCGGCAGGACTTGGCACCTGCCCACACTGCCAAAGGTACCAAAAGCTGGTTCAATGACCATGGCGTTACTCTGCAAACTCACCTGATCTGAACCCCCTAGAGAATGTGTGGGGTATTGTCAAGAGGAAGATGAGAGACACCAGACCTAACAATGCAGATGGACCTGAAGGTTTCTTCTATTACACCTGAGCAGTGCCACATGCTGATGGCTTCCATGCCACGCCGCATTGATGCAGTAATTCATGCAAAACGAGGTCCAACCAAGTATTGAGTGCATGGAAATGAACAGTAAAATATCATTTTTTGGGTCTTATGTAATGTTCTAATTTTCTGAGACACTGCATTTTGGGTTTTTATCATCTATAAGCCACAACCATCTAAACTTTAAGAATTAAATGTTTTAAATGTTTCACTCTATGTGTAATGAATCTATATAATTCATGGGTTCCACATTCTGAAATGAAAGACAAAAACACTTTATTGAACTTTTTTTTTGAGATGTACCTGTACATTAAAACTTTTGCTGTACACTTTAAATAAACCACCATCTGACTAGTGTGTGAAAAACACAAAGCTTAAATCGACAATAAAACGCAGAATATAAAAATTTAGAAAAACATACTTTTCCCTGTCCGTCTTGTAGATGCGAGCGATCTCGGGTACTAAGGGGTCATCCGGGTTCGGGTCGCACAGCAGAGAGCAAATGGACAGAAGAACTGAGAGAGAAGAGAAGCACAGTTGTGTATCAGCTTGTATCGTTGGCCAGGACTATAAATGGAGAACCAGCTACAGCCGCATCAATTTTATCAAGTGCTGAACTCCACCCGTGGTCCACTTTTTGAACAAGACAGGTTCCAACAGCCATTCCCTGCATCGATCACACATCGAAGGTGCGGTCACACTGCATACCTTTGGAGATGGTGAGCGCTGGAGACCACTGTGACCGCAGAATATCAAGACAGATGCTTCCATTGCTGTTTATGTTGGGGTGATAGATTCTTGTGGTGAATGCAACCTGAAAGAGGAATAAATACATTCAGCTAGGCATTAGAGCAGTAGGCATATCCGGGGGCATCATCAATACATGGTTGACTTTATAAATAACATATCTGGAAAAGTTTCTCCATTTTGTTAGCGTTTTTACAGCATCTTTTACAAGTTCCCGATTCTTGTGTCAGGGAATACCAAGTGTCAATGTCGTGTCTAAACAACTTCATTGAACCGATAGTTTGTGAACTAGTTCATATTTTAGAATGAACATGAACTGAACTGCATTTTCCCTGATGAATGGTACAATGAACGCGTTTATTCTGGTGTTCATAAACGTCACACACTCTCTGTTCGTCTTCATCCAGTAGGTTGAGTTCTACAACCGGTGAACACACACTTAAACAGTTCTTAATGTATTGTGGAAACCACCCCAATCTGACAACACCAGCCACAACTGCTTACTTCATTACGACGAAGAGCAGCCACAGCAGCATGTAGCTGACGGACTCAACATTTAAACCAGTTTCATGAGCAGGTCGATGAGGAGACTAAAACCTTACATTTCTGTAAAGACTTGCAGCTGACATTCAAAAAGAATATCTAAACCTCAGGACTGCAAACTCACAGATGCTACTATGGACTGAATACCGTTGACAGAAATTCTGCTCCGATAAACCTTTCTTTAGGATTTATTAATCTACACATCAGTTACCTACATTTTATATGCTCACTTTAATGTTTATGAAACGTGAAATATTTAATATTAAAACAGGTAAAATACTTGCAGTCTGTGATATACATCTGGCCTGTGACAATATTCATAGCAACTTGTAGAAAAAAAATGAACGATGAACTAGTTCATTCTTGGAGCTGTGACTTAAAACTTTGATAAATGGACCTTCAATTAACCAAATACCATTAAGAGTAGCACAGCGAAACACTAGAAGTAGAAGTGGCAACTGACAATATCAAGTTCTTATCAACCAGCTAGAACTTTACTGTCAGCTGGTTGTTGCAGAATAAATTTAAAACCATAAATGACTTGAAGTAAACAAAAACTCATCCTGTTGTTGCGTAGTAGTTTAGATATAGTCTGTAGTTAAGGTGAAAAAAGTCCAAGAAATTAGTCAAAGATCCATTTCTTAAGAGTGACTTCTGCTTCATATCCACCTCAAATATTAATCAAGGTTCAACAACGTATGCAACCAATGTCATTTATTAATGGTAGCAGAGGAACAAACTGTTGGCCAATTTCCAGCAACAACTCTAATGCAGGAGATCAAAAGATTCCCTAAAATTCAAGACCAATGATGACTTCAGCTGTGCAGCATAGACTTTATTTACCAACATAATTAGTGCCGCACAAACTGTGAACAGGACCCCTCAAACAGGGGCACCAATGCACCAACATAGCAATGTGACAAAAAAGATTGGTGTTGATGATAGTTTCAGGTACTCATGCCCTAAAAACATTATCCCTCACTCGTCATGAAGGAACGCTGGTGTGGACATTTATCATTCCCATATCAGTGAACCATCACTCCAATAAAACCACAAATTAATTTTCTACACCCCTTTTCACTCTCAAGAAAACAACTCCTGTCCTGTGAGAATCTAGAGGCGTCCCCAGGTCAAATGAGATACAGAACCTGTCCCGTGTTTCCAGCATGTCAAGCATGCTGATGAGATCCCACAGCCTTCTCAACCGACCTCTTTGGATACTGAAGAGCAGCAGTTTTCAAACTTCTCAACTCTAAAAGATGCCCATACGCCTTGTTCTCTGGTCACAACAAAACGCTTGTAAGCCAAGTAAGGGCAGGAACACAGATAGGTTGTGAGAATTGCCTTTTGGCTCAGCTCTTTCTTTACCTCAATCTTAATTGATCTGCTGATGTCACAAAACACCCATAAGATTAAAATAGTCTGCTGATAGTCATACTGGTTTAATGTTCCCCATAGACTCATCAAATGGGACCAAAAAAAAACATGTGGTTCACTATAATCCTGCAGTCTTTTCAAGCTGTGCAGTATAAAAGGCATAATGAGCAACCAGTATTTGCACTTTTCTTTGATTTACTATTGACCAATAAATCCTTCCAGTTCCTGTTCATACCGTAGATAATGATGGTAAACTGCACTGATTAAGTAAACTATGTTCAATAAAAATGTTCCATTTTGACTGTAACCATTAGCATCTTTAACTTAAGTACTGCCACCCTACAGGCCACCATACTTTGAAGGGGTCATGCTTTTACCCGTGTCTGGACATGAAAAAAAAACATGATACAGTCCTTTTGACAGATAAATGTGCTATTTAAGCAAACTCAGCTCCAGTAATTATTTTCTTATTAGAAAAAAAAATTGTGTAAGAAAACAATGTAAAATCCTGTGAAACAGATTTTTTTTTTTAAATGAAAATGTTGTCATACCGAGTGCTAACGAATACCCTAGCGATTAGCAGAACAGCCACTAGATGGTAGTGTTGTTATAAGCATTGACGAGGCAGGACAACGACAGACGTGAAACTTTAGACTGTGCCACTTCGGCCCTTTTCTACAGAGTCATGAAAAAATATATATAACGTTGCAATTTTTTTTTTTTTTTTTTTTTATTTGGCCGAAAAAACATCAATTTCAATTAACTTCTGTTTTATCAATAGACCAGACAGCGTGTTCATCATCAGTTCGCTGGTTGCAGCCAGCACATGGTGTTATCATTTTGTATGTGGTCATTTCAGAGATTTTTGTACTTTTTTTTTTTAAGAAACTCTGGTAACATGATGGATGCGTCTTATTTAACTTAATTGTACTTTATTATACTTTTTTTTTTTTAATTAGTCTTATTCTCAACCATTATCACTATAAATAAATCCTATGTTGAGTTTAAAAATCCCAAATAGTCACCTTTTAGCAGAGAACGTTTTTTACAAGAATTCTTGGTCGAAAAGACTCGAGAAATATTTTTAAGAATGTGTAGTACCTCACTTTCTCTAAGATGTGTTAGACTAAATTTAGAATGTATTGTGTAAAAAGAAAAATGTATACAGCATATAAAAGACAATCATTTTAGTGATAGAGATATTTCTTTGCAGATAATAAATATGTCCTTTAAAGTTGCAATATGAACCAAAGGTGGCTATTTAATCAATGTTATAATTCATAATGCAGTATATACCTGTAAGGCAATTTGATCAGAATCAAAACAGGTTTATTGTCAGTGCTCTAAACTCAGAGGAATACTTTATGGTGATGACAGAAGAGAATAAAGGTTTCAGTTTCATTTGCAGATTAAGATTTCGAAATAAAAAATTCAAATGAAAATAATATTTACAAATAGGAATGTTGTTGTTAAGCAAAAATACAAGCTGCATATATTAAGGTTATAATTGAAAACATATGCCCAAACCGATTATTTCTATGAGTTGATAAATCCTTTCAATACACGATCCGGAAAATATGCGCGATCTGGGAACGCCTGTGCAGTGATCGACCCACTATGTTTTTAAGGCAAATAGATTCAGACAAAAACATATAGCATAGAACAGGATCTTGGAAATCCCCGATCCATTTGCGCATTGCATTCAAAATACATAACTTTATTTACTGTCCGATGACATAGCGTTAATAATTGTCAATCGTCATGTTTACACGGATGTTTGATAGTAAACGTACACAGACTACATTATTTGTTTTCCTATTTATCTTTCTTAAGATCGATGTTTTGAGACTCAATGAGACAATACATTCTTACCAGTATAAATAAAATTATGTTTTTGAACACGTGCATGCAAATGGATTGCTGAAGTGACAATTTTATACAGTACTACATTGTATTGTCCGAATCTGTCCATAAAAACATGGCGACTCAAAACAGACCATTGCGCAGTTGTTCCCGGATCGTGTACTGACAAGTCCAATTATTCCTTCTAAAGATTATATTTTTAAATAACAGCTTTTCTTCAGAACTGTAATCTCAGAAGATACCAGTAACAGATATTTAATCCTGATATTTCCATACTGAAGAAGCTCTAGGAATCTGTTCTAAGATGAATCTCTGAAGGTTTCCAACTTCTGCCCAAGAATCATTCATCCCGGCTTAACTCACCTTTGGCGGTTTAAATGGGTAGTCTGTAGGGAAATGTATGGTCAAGAAGAAAACCCCATTCTGATAAGGACTGTCGTTCTGAAGTGAAAGGAAATAGTTCAGTGAGTAAACCGAATCAAAACACAGTTTTGGGGGCCGGGGAAATACTTACAGGTCCCATTATTGTGGCTTGCCAGTGAAACACTGAAATGAAGCAGAAGCAGGGAGATGACATCAGTACTGAGGTTAAACATGCACATTAGAGTTGCATACTAATACACAGTTTTAAATAATGAATAGGCGCCTTTCAGCCTAGGTTGTGATATTACAGCTGCTATTTAAACATTTCACAGGGAGATTACAAAAGAAATCCAGGTTCAGGACAGTCAAATACTCATAATTGGGTTGTCATAAAACGTTGACAAGCCAAAACAGGTTGACGAATAGGTGATTAAAAGGCCATTAAACCACTGATGTAAAACAATATTCAGATAAATTAATATACAAATACAGAAATAACTTTACAGTAAAAATGAAACAATTATTCATTCTATAAAATATAAGCATTTTGGAGCTATTGACAAAGAATCTAAGGTATAATCAACAAAATTCCTAGATTAATTTACTTAATGATTTAGTTACACTCCCGGGATTGCTTTGATACAACAGAACCAGGAGAAAAATACAAGAAATGGGAGTAGGAAATGTTTCGTGTTTAAAGAGCTGAGAGTTTGCTTATTATTCACAAAAAGGAAGCAAATTAATTAAAATATTTTAGCTGTATGATAACCTGGTAGGGAAATAGAAGATCCTAGCTACTGGTATTAGTAGCCACAGGATTTATATTAACCTCATGTCAACTTCTGAAAGCTATGTCTGTTAATTATTACCATGTCCTGGAATCTCACACAAATGAAAGCTTGATCTTGATCTCAATGACTCAGTTATTACATCATTACAGTACAACTTACTTTAAACTATTAAACCTTCCAGACAAACAAGTGACCAGATGGAGATAAGCAGTGAACTCACATGATTTCATTGACACATCACCTTCCACAATTAACATAACAGATTTTAGCAAGGTACAATCAATTGCTTACGCAATATACTATACCATACATGTAAATCCAGTTTTATTTTGAAACAAGAGGTTAGTCCTAGACATGAAATGGCTAAAATTTTACCAGCAGAGGACTTCCCCTATATATCTTGTGTTGATTAGCTTTACTGGAAATAGTTAGCTAGATAACATTTTCATTTCCTTAACAGTTTGAGCTCTTGTAAATAAAATAGAAACCTCACAATCTCCATTTAAATGAATAGAACATTCATTAAATAAATATAGGGGTCGAATACACGGTCAAAATCCAATGCCAGAAGTTGTTTTTTTTACCACTAAACTAGCTTTTAAAATGGCATTAACATCGACAATAGAATCTTGGAACTACTAAATATCACAGACCAATTCAAGATAAAGTGAAACCAGCATATGCAAATAGCAGAAGGAAAGATAAAAAGAATACTGTTACATCAACAGTTCAGATTGTAGAGCACACAACTGAGGTCAAACACAGTCATGAATGTCATTCAATTCCGATTGAAGCTGGTTAATGACTGAACACTTACTGTCGTCACCTACTGGTCCCGCAGAACATTGGGCAGGTGGATCCCTTGCCAAGTCGTTCAACTCCTGAGACCAGAAACACAAAAGGTCATTGGATTAGCAAAGGGAGTGAGCACCATTGTCTTTTGGTCACATAAAAACACTAAAGTAATGGACTCATCTACCAGGTATTGGAAAAGACTCGTCCCTGAATTGTGGAGGCAGACTTTGTAATTTTCGCTGAAAGTCAAATGCAAAACCCTTTAGCTTTAACATTTTGTGACAAATTGACAGATTAGACTAAGCAGAGGAGGGTTTGGAAGTATACTGGGTGGAGAAACTGCTGTTGCGGTGGAGCTAAGAACTAAAACTGATTTGAACTTCAGGCCATAGGCATAAGTGAATAAATATCACCATATTTTAGCCACATGTGACAGGAAAAGGCAGTTCATCTCGACTGGAATAACCAAGAATCCAATACTTTATGATTGATAATGGCTCATAATATTAAACGTTGCAATACGTCCAAAAATAGACACTAAAGCCTGAAGTCTTCAATAAATACCCTGCCCTCTAATTTACCTGGCTCTTACCTTTCTGGAGCCAGGTAAATGCAACGCAGAATCAATGGATTCCACAAAAATCAGTCAAGTTGCAGTCAACAAGCTTGTCCATGATTTCTAAATGGACTTCTTTTGGCATTCTACTCTGTATAAATCAAACAACCACAATCCTTTTGACTGGTGACGGCAGTAAAAAAAAAAATCATATTGGCTTAAATACACAACACAGCAACTATTTTATGGGTCAATATCACCAAAGTTCACCCATTATTGCGTATTTTAATGTTTTAAAAAAAGGGGGACGACAAAGAAAATACATACTTTAAATATCAAAACATGTCTGATACATGTTCTTGTTGGTGTCACAATTATGTTTGAAGAATCAATTTCAATACAAAAACCTTTTTTTCACTCCGCTTCTTCAAAATACTGTAGCATATGATATTTTATCCCAAATACATTTGGACGGGCTTCTAAAATTAATGCTCACCCTATACGTCGAATTTAGCTCCACTGAGGTTAGCGTAGCATGTAAGCTAGTAGCCCGGGTCGAACATTATTAAGGGGGTTGTGAGGACATAGTAACGCCGCAAAATTGTTCTGTTCGTGTACCGTGTCACTGCGTGAGGTAAAGAGATGAAACCAGACGCAGGTTTGTAGTTTAAAGAGCATTAAACGCGGAGCTGACAGCCTCTCGACCACAAGACGAACAACGCGTGGGGCCTGTTTGCACAACAATGCTAACACCCCCACTTTCTAATACACATTCATTTGTTCTAAACACATACAACTGAATAACTCGGTTCACCGTGACACCTTCATGCATGTTGACGTATATATACATTTGTATGTTTGCATAGCCTTTACGTTTATCTCATTTACAATCTTGAAAATCTACAAAAAAAACGCTTAATAGCCATCCTTAACACTCGTGTAACTTAAATTACAGTTCATAGCTGATCCCATGTTTAAACCGATATAACAATCGAATGCAAATGTAAATTAATATATATTTAATGTCCTGTCCTAACCTCGAGTGGGATATTTTACAACCGCTAATGCTAACCGACCACAGGACATCAGAACGGTGTAAACGGAGCCCCGGAACTCGTAAATTGTGATAAAAGTAGTCGTTTTGTAGACGTTTATATTTCTATTGTTTCGTATATTTGACAGGTGGCTGAGCTTTTGCAGAATGTAGCATGGAAGTCCGTTAGCTTGGGCGAGCTAGCATCCGTGACTACTACAAAATAAACACGTTTGACACAATACGACGGATGGTTACGATAAAATGGTGGACGCAATTCAAAGTCTAGTCCGGACTAAACGCTGAACATCGAAGGGACATGGAGCCCCAGAGGAGAAGGATGGCTGGTGTGTGGATGGTGGCCCGTTATGAGCGCCGTTAGTCAACAGCGCCGCATCGCTACCACTGTCGTCACCCTCTCAGAACGATCTGCGAGCGGGGGTTAAAACTTGGCCGTGTTCGGGACTTTAAATCGTGTGCTGGATTCTACCGGAACGTGCCGCCGTGATGCCGGAGTTAAAAGAGAAACTACGAAACCCGGGCCTCGTCCATCCAGTTCCTTACCTTGTGAATTCTTTTCAGAGCCATTGTTGTGCTAGCGGTTCTGTCAGGGGAAACGTGCGGTTAAAATGGCGATCGGTATCACAGTCCGAGGATATTGCTAGGACGTATTTATCATATGTAATCTCACACTCGAAGTGCCGATTCGTACAAGAAGGAGCCGCCAATGGAATTTCGAGCAGAAAGTGAAAGATAGAGGAGGGTAGAACCTTGGTCCTTCCTCCTGCTGCAGCTGCTACCAAATCACTGCGGCCTGTGATCAACCGACAGCAATGACACAAACACTTCCGGCACCGGCTTGACACAATAAAAGACCTGCAGCAGCTCGTGAAATGGAAAACCTACTACATTTACACAAATCAATGACATGTTAAACGTCACCTCATCTCAATCGTGTTGTACTGTAAATAATAAACCGATACCAGTTATATGAGTCTGCATGAGGAAGAATAGCCTTGGCTCGTTTTCTGTTTACCCTATAGACATTTTATTAAAACGTTTCAGGCGAAGAGAAGCATTTTTTCTTTGGTGTCAGAGGAAACAAAATCAATGCGGGCGAGACTGAATATCTTGGGGACCACTAATCCATACCTCGAGAATATCTGGGTTGCTATGTGCCAGAACAAACAAATGCCTTATATATCTCAATAATGAAAAAAAAAATTCTACATGCCATATTAAAGTAACCAACTATGATTAAACACCATACACAAGCGTTTTTAATGGTTAGAGCAGCTTGGAATAAAAGTATAGACCAACTACAGGCCTTAAAAGACAATCTAGAAAAACAGTTAGAACATGGATGCCAAGGAGCTAATTTTACATCATTTTTTGGTACTGTTTGTCAATCTCTTACTTTGAAGTTGATTTATGTGTGGTTGGTCCAACAAAATGTAATAATCATTTTCATTCATTTTTTTAAATGGAAATGTATCTTTTTAATTTTAATTCATTGTATTTGATTTTCTTAATCTCATTTTATTCATTCGTTCATTCGGATTATTTCATGTTTCTAATGCCACCAAAATAAATTCCAGTTTTGTGTTTACAATGTGGACAATGAAAGTTTTCTGATTCTTAATCTGATTATTTGAATCCAAACTTGACAGATAGTTGAACACGAAGACCAACAACATCTCCAGCCATACATTACACATACTTGTAGTTTCTTAATAATGAATATGACAAATAAATTGTGGGGAAGGGCTAAACAAGTTCCGACAGGTTCCGAACGGCTGTTCACATTTGGATCAGAAGTAAGGCTCAATGAAGGAATATTGGAAGTTCTGTGACGTGTAAACTTTGACTTCAGAGGAAGTGCTGCTGGCTACTCTCTAGCGTTACTGTCTGGAGTATGAATGAAAGTATGAATCAAAAACTTTTATTGTCGGTATTCATTTTATTGTTAGTGTTGTAAAAACATGAGATTTTTGTGGTGTATGTAAAGAATAAAAGAATAAATAAGACAACCGCAAAATAATATATATAGAAAATCAGGACCAAGCACCACGGCAGCCATTCTTTCGGGACTATGACCAATGTTGCTTTTTTTTTTCATTGTATATGATGAGCACATAATACTTTTTTTTTGGCTTACAAATATATTTTCGCAGTGAAAAGTAAGAATTAGTTCATGGTTATAATCAGTCAAAAACTAAAGGAGAAACCGTCTCTCCCATGTGATTGTGATTTTAGTTTCCCTATTTTATTTTCCTACGTTTATTTCATTCATATAGTCCGTCAAACATGATATTGATTGTGATGAGGGCAGTTGGACAGAAGGTGGCGCTACAGAACTCTATTGCACCACCAACCGTGGGTGAAGAGGCGTTCCTTCGTTGAAGGAGTGATAGACCTTTAGATCATTTTAATTCAAGATGGAACTCCAGAACACCCCTAAATGGAATCATGTGTCCCCGTGTCGTGAACAAAGGTTATTGGTATGAACTATTGTTTAACAATAGCGTAGCCTCTTCAAAATGAGGGGTTTAAACTTGCTAAACTAGTACATCGTGAGGCCTTCTCCTATGTGTATTTATTTTTATTCATAATAGTAACTGGCTACGTCATGTCTCTGTCACGTGCCACAGAGTGGTTGAAAGAGGGGAACCACTGTCATCAATTCATCCACATGATGGCACTGTGAGTCCAGTGTGAGTGCGTGTGTGTGTGTGTGTGTGAGAGAGAGAGAGAGAGAGAGAGAGAGAGTGTGTGTGTCGATATGTGTGGGAGTTCCTTCTTTCTCCAGTCCGGGGTGTAGTCAGCTGCGCGTCTCGGTTGCAGAGGCTCGTCTCCCCCCCCCCCCCCCCCCAACTGGTCCATTCTGCATCCCCTCCATCATCCACACAAAACACATTGGTGGACCCCCAACATGCCCCGCCAGCAGCGGCGGGAGCAGCCAGGTATCCGCCTGTCCTCAGCTGGCTCCCCCGGTCCGAGGGCGCGCGGAGACTCCAGCGAGTGATGCCACCCCTGCAGCGAGACACACCCGCCGGAGGACCCCAGACACCCATCTTGGTCCGTGACAGAAGAGCGAGTCCCCCCCCCCCCCCCAGCCCTAACTTCGGCTCCCGTCCAGGATGTCCGACTGCACCGCAAGTCCCGCGGACCGGGTCATCAAATGTAGGCATGCAACATAAAAAAACAACCTTGCACGGCCAGCGAGAGGCTCATCCTTGTTCCCCGCTTGCATCCATGTCGCACGTCCATCCTTTTGTTTTCCTTTTAAAGAAATAAATAAAGACACGCTGGCCAGTCACCATGCATGTGCCTCTCAACCTTTTAGGGGAGGGGTGTGTGCAGGAGGAGGGGGGAGTGAGGGGGTATCCACGCCATAATCAGGGTCTTCCCTCGTTATTCTATTAGAATTCTCCCCCTCACTGTGGCGTGGACCCCCGCCCCCCCTTTCCTTCTCCAGCGGGGGACGTCTCTCTCTTGACGCGCGGTGCCCTAGCGGCGGGTGGGTGTAAGTGAACAACAGTGGGGGATCGAGAGAGGACGGGAGCAGGGAGGGAGAGAGGGAGAGCAGCATCTTGTTCCAATGAAACATCAAGCAGTGTGACGATGACAGCGAAAGGCAGACATAAAGGTAAAGAGAGCTGCGGTGTTTCGGGTTTTGTTCGCGGGTGGATGTTGCGCGCGTGATCGTGGGAGGGAAAAGGGGGGTGATGACAGTTCGCGACTCTTTTTTTTTTAAATCTACGCTTCGTGGTCGACGTTCAGCGGCAGAGAGGTGTTTCAATGCTGCCGTGATCATTCCGGCAACTTTTCCATCCCACCGTGGCCCCGAACAGGCCTGGGATCAGCCAGGATTCACGATGGAGCGGCTCCTGCTGGAGGCCCGAGGTCTCCCTTCACACAAAATGGGGCTCCGAGTCGGTGCTGATGCAAGCCGATCGTGCATCGAGGGTCTGTCTTTGCTTCACGCGTGGGTGGCTGGAGGGGGGGTGTGTGGGGGGGGGGGTCGGGTAAAGGGGCTCGCGTCGCACAGATTGTCGTGCTGTACCGGGTCAGGACCGGGCTGCTGGCGTGGCAGCGGTTCTTCCACACACGCAGCTCGTCACACGCAGACTGGACGGCTGTCGCTACCACGGACTGAGTGCCGGGAGGCGCTGACAGTTGGATGCGTCGATCGGGCATGCCCCGGTATTCCGTGCGTGCGTCCCCTCCTGGGTGGTGCGGGGGCTTCTGCAGTTTCTGCACGTAGATGTTTGTGAGAAGAAGAATACAGTGGGACTGTATAGATGCAGACCCTACACCCCTCTTACCCTCTCATACTCACTGCCTGCACGACCTCCTGAAAGGTTGTCATTTCACTTTTGGTTTAGAAAGGATTTGATGAAGCTACTGACAGTTTGTTGCTAGAGAACACAGGCTTTGGGGGACAAATGGAACAAATTGCATCCATTTTAGGTCAAACCTGCAGCAGTGGACTTGGTGATTTGTTATCAATGGACCCTCATCTGTCTCGTTATATAGTTGTGTCTTTCGTGTGGTTGAAAAACATGACTATTACTTGGTGGTATTGCTTTTTATTAACATTTAGGTATTAGAAAATCAAATGATAACCCAAGTTTGGACTTTTGAAGTGCATGGATGAAATAACCCAGTTAGTAGTTAGATGAACACCCTAAGATCCAGAGACATAGAGCTACATCAGCTTTTGTGGTGATTTATTTGGTGTCTGTGTTAAAGTAAATAACACAACTTTTTATTTAGTCCGACAGTGCTAGTGTCTTTTATTTAGCTCTTGGCATGGTGCCACTTGTGAAAGTTGGTCTCACAATAATAATACAAAATAAAATAATTCAATAATCATTCATCATCAATCATCAATTTAGGTGCATAATGTAGATAGTTATAGAAACAAGACAACACTCACATCTGAACTATCTGCTCCTACAGAAAATGGAAATTGCGTTGAGATGACTTTGATGCTATCTCTGTGTTTAATGATGAGTGGACAAAGTATGTATTTTAAAATGTATTATTCATAACAAAGACATGTTTTTTATTATAATGTATTTTATTATATTTGAAGTTATTCACTTTTGCATTTTATATATTTTTTATTTAGGAATATTACAAATAAAATATATGCATGTATAGAATTAAACCTTGATAACTATCTTCCAACTGGCATAAATATACCATTTTATTCTATTTTATCCTTGAAAGCTTTTAATTTGTCTCATGTTATATAATGGAGCTCATTAGAGAGAACTGCTTATAGTTCCCGCTCTATATATATATGTGATGATAATGCTCTTACTTTACACTTTGTGTATTTATGTTATGGACATTGACTGCACTACACGGTAATATAAAAACCTGACAGTAACATATCAATGGCAACAAATACAGACAAGCTACCTTACTTGTATTTTGATAACAGCAATTGTTAGCATCTTTTAGCAACAGCTATCACCTCAACCACACACGTTGAGGGCCACCAATAACATGTGATGCAAAGCAAAACCAATAAGAAGGCTTGTTTCAAGGCTCAAGAGGAAGTTGGTTGATGTGAATGTTAAAATGATATAATTCTGTTGCTATGAAAATGATTACGTTATTGTCATATAACGGCAAAGTAGGTCATTCTTTGGGAACCACAGTGACCAAAAGGTATCAGTTATTAGATACAGCAAGGATATCAATGTAAGATACAGCTGTTTTTTTACAAATCTGTACCCCAGTGTAGCCAATACACTTCCACAGAAGCCTCGCAGATATTTATCAGTCAGCTGAAAGTGATTTAGGGCGCTTGTCCTACAGAGATCACAGCATCAGGCACACCGACAACACTTGGACCTGATACAGTGCACTAAGAGGTTCCCTGCTTTATGGATTTGACGATGGAAAGCCACTGAGAAAGGGAGCCAGATGACAAAGCATACCCAGAGGACGGACAGAGAGTGTGGGGGCGAGGTGAGGGATGGAGAGAAGGAGGGAATGTGACAAGGCCAAGGAGGAGGTGAAGTGGAGAGAGAGAGTGATACAGAGGGAGAGAGGAAGACAGCGGAAATCATGTTTCACACTGCTGAATGACAGGATGGCATCCTCGGACTTGACCAATGGCCTCCTCACACCCGGGCTGACTCACTGATCATGCAAAGCTGTCTGTGTGAGGAGCCAGATCATCGGCGAGTTGGCTCGAATCGGGAGTTCTTGGAGGTTCGATTTTCAATTAGAATATAAACGCTCATCACATCACTACCAAAAGACTCTATCTTTCTGATTTAAAAATCAAGACAAGGGACATGGAACAATAACTTGTCAATACCTTGACAGAATACAAGAGTATTTCCTGAATTGTAAGAAGTACGTGTTAGATTGAGATGTAAAATTGGTTCATGTTCACATTGACAAATCGACTTGGGAAAATGCTAGTGGTTAAGATCAGGAACAGAGATTATTGAGGTCTGTTATTAAGGAATTGCAAGAATACTTCTAAATACAAGGTGTTTGGCGGAGTGTAAGATAACATTGGACCAAAATACAGGGAATAATATTTAATGTAGCCTCTAAGAATTAACGCATTATATTAAAATGAGACTTATATTTAATTATAACTCAGATGTAATGCTTGTTTTACCTTGTTATAACATACATTCAGTCTGAAGTATTAGTTTAGATGTCGTTTAAACATGACCTAAAATGAAAGAATGAAGCGTGTGGGCGACTATCACGTAAATCCTCCTCACAGCACTATCTGCTGTTCTGGTGGTGGAACTTAGCTTCAATGCAGAAATAGATGTTGAGTATGTTGATTTAAAATTTTGTTGAAACTACGCTGATTGTATTTGAGAGGATCTTCCCATTTTGGGTTATAATTGGGGAAAGTGCATCTTCATGAAAGGTGTTTTTACAGATTGAGCCCTGATATGTTTTGTTTTTCTGAAATCAAGTCAGGAGTGGAATACTTCAACACTTGCGTCATGTTTTGGCACAGCAGGTGTGAACAGGCAGTAAGAGCGTTTGGAACTTCTGTCTATTTCACCAGAGAATGCAGGAGGTGAAGGAAGTGTGAAGAAACTTGGCGGTTGGCTGATGATGGGATGTAGAGGAAGCACAAACATGGCTGTATCCTCATAAAACTAAAGCCTGGATCAACGTCTTCAGTCATTGATAGAGACACTCTTTCAATGCACTTGATGTATTCTCCCCTCTTTTGTTAGATAATACTTAGACGTGTTGGTTCACAGAATCTCAGTGGAGCCTTCTCTGACATGCATGTACGCACTCATGCATGCACAAACACACATCACCTCTGGCAAAGCTCAGGGCACTCTGGGCATATTTCCTTTTAGTGCAACATGCTGCCCCAGAGAGCGCTGTGTGAGCTGCATTCTAGTGTTTGTATGTGTGTGTGTGTGTGTGCGCTGCGAGTCCTGGGTCTACCTTGACAGGTCTGTGTGTGCCCTGTGGGGAGGGCGGTCGGGCACCGACTATTTATAGTAGAGGCACTCCAGAGAGAGAGACTGAAAAAGAGAGAGAGGGATTGTCTAATGAGGGCAGGCTGATCTGGGATGGGCCGATGTCTCTCTTCCTCACACTCACTAGTGTGTGTGTTCACAGATGGTCCTGAGTGTGTGAATTAATTGAAGGACTTCAAACACATCTTCACTTGTCCCCCCACCACCTCCTCCAAAGACCCGTGGATCTGTGTTAGCTGATCTGGGTCAACGATGGTAGATAAACACACACAAGCACACACGCCTGTGAACATTCACAACCCTCCTCTCTCACACACACACACACACACACACACACACACACACACACACACTCCAATCCTGGCTCCTTCTCTTCTCAGCTTCTCTCATTCTTCCCGCTACTCATGGAGAGGCAGACACCGGGATGACGAACCGATGTGGAGTAAAAGGGCAACACAGCAGACGCACACTCATACGTCCCATCGGTTGTTGTGGACGTCTGTAGATGTAAGAGTCTGGACCGGCAGAACGTTGGACCGTCGTGTTTGTTGACGGCGCTGCTCACAGATGATTTCCTGCCTGAATCACACATCCATGGACAGATGGATCTACAGTCAGCTCGGCCTGTCCCGGCTTCCCGTCACTTCCTCCTGTGACGGCGTGGCTGTGCGGTTCAGACTAATGAAATATGGCCATAATTGACCTCAGCCATTAGTCGGGCCGTGCACAATGATGAGATGATTCTGATCAGATTCTGCTCCACTTAAGGTATTAGGCCAGCCAAAACAAATTTAGGAGATTTGGTTGAAAGCTATGTCATCGACCCTCCTCCCGGGGCCTCCACACTGCTCTGTGCTTTACAAAGTTTCGGCTGAGCTGGCAGTTTTGGTTCTTGATAACAACTCCACACTGGGAACGTGTCAGAGTAGGGAAGCGCCAGGAATTAGGAATGAGAGGAAAGGTTATCCATCTGATCCAGCACTGTATGATTGACTAGTAAAAAGAAAATCCACACAAAAAAGAGGCACCTTGTGAGCATGTTCCAAACAGGATGCAAAAACGTATGTGATACATGGCTTTAGATTTGAGATTTATTCATATAAATCCGTTTAATCACAATTTTTTGTATACAGTGTTCCGCTCATCTAGTAACTATGTATAGCTCTTAAGTGCTGTTCAGAAGCTTCTAATAATTGTTGACACAATAAGCAAGTCCATGTATTTCCTGAGCTTTTGTAAGATGCAGTTTTGACCTTGCACAACCACAGTAGACTTGGATGATCAACTCCAGGCTACAAGGTGAGCTGGCAGTCTGTAATAACAGCATCTATCCACTGACAACTCGTTGAACTGTTGTCTAGACTGAGAGCAAACATGACAAATGCTTCCTGTCACATGCTACATTCTCTTTTCCTCTAACTGCTGCAGTGACTTTAATGTGTAAGCTTATTGGTTTTGGCTAAATCTCAGTCGTGAGTCCACCAATGATATTAACCAGCAGACCACATTTACTTCCAGCAGCCATTATCATGAGGCAACAATTGTTCTTTTAACCTGGCGGATGTCGCAGGAAGTAAATGCAGTAACTTATGGTGCCATTAAATCTGCTTTTATATGGAGGGCTACCTGCTGTTATTTTGGGATAGGCATTTTAGAGAGCATCCATGTGGAACTGTAGCATTGCATCTCCTGCTGTGAAACCTGAAGCTGAACGTATCCATAACAGAAACTGTTTCTATTTCAGAATTAACGTTTGGAGTCAATCAAATCTTTGATGGAGATATCACACTGTGTCATCTCAAAACAATATATATTTATCTTTAAACCCATAGCGGAAGAATGACCAAACATCATATTTGTATTCATTAACAGGGTTTCAAATACCAGAGACTATTTTTGAAGAACTACTTTTATTGGACATGGTGCAGTGAGTCCTTTCTGACAACAGGCAGATATTCATGAATGCTTCTAGTGAATTAAAGGGCCTACATACATCAGGAAAGGTGAAGAATATCAGTCCAGACGTAACATTAATATGATTATATGAGGGGAAAACTGCAGGTCATTTTTTTAAATGAGCTCAAGTGTGCCTAACTGAAAGCTCTGGAGTCTGACCAGATCATTGATGTAGTCTGAAAGAGATTTAGATTTAAATAGAAATATTTAGAAAAGAAAACTAAATTAAATAGTAGTTTAAATTCCATTGATTACCACCAGCACATGGGAATGTAAGTGTTCAAGCACTAACATACAGGGGGCAGTCTTTAGCTGTAGGGCCAGAAATAGATAGATAGATATAATTTGGTTCTTTTGTCAGTTAGTTTGACAGCCCCGGTCTACAATAATAAAACCTTGAATTCAATCACTATTACATCCCGTTGGTTCATTTACTCCTGTTGCACGAGCCCACTGAACTTGAACTTCACTTGGACAGCTTAACGCTATATGTTGGGTTAAAAAACATACTATATACTTTTACAATTAATTCTTTCAAGCTGGAACTTGGCAACAGGAAGTAAAAGTGTAATCACAGGGATGTGTCGGTATAAATGTTCCTGTTTCAGACAGACCCACTTATCATAAACAATAACACACAGAAATAATCTGTGTCATGAACAACAAAAGCCTCACCAAAGCAACAATTCCTTAGTAGCATTTCCACTGAAGTGCATGACACGTTTTCAAGATCCTGTCGTTTGCTGACTGAGCAAATGACTCACTGAATTATCGTTTCCAGAAAATGAAAAATAAACTTTTATTGGCCTCACGGCTGCATGTGTCATCATCGAACTTTCAAATACCAGTCATTGTTATTGTTATTGTTATTATTGGACAAATGTTTCTGTCTTAATTGGAAATAACAAAATAAATGGTCGCCTCTGGCACAAGTAAAAACATTATCTTGAGATTTCTCTGCCACAGCTGACAGCTCCCACCTCTAGAACTGCACTCATTACAAACGTAATGTCCAGAGTTAGCTAATATATGTTGATTTAATGCATTTCGGTGGAATGTATATTTCGCTAACTTAATATGTTCCGCCATAATAGTGATGTCATCTTTACTAGAAAGCATTAAAAAGCACTTCCATTCAATATGTAGTGTGATAGTTGTGATGTCTCAATGTAAACGTATAAAAATCATGAATAAAAACATAAATTGAATTGCTCTCTGAGACTGTGAAAAATGAGAAACCTTGTAGGTCCAATGTCAAGCATCTGATACTGACATGCTAGAGAAAACAGCAGGATAAGATTCGAACCCATGGATGCAGATCACAATGCATTGGCCTAAACCTTGTTTAATGTCTGCAGCTCCACTGAAGTTCTGTGAAGGAACTGTACTGATGTAAAAGTATAAACACAGGTCAACTCGTAAATTGAAAAAACAGAACAGCACTCAGACATCATAAGCATTAAAAACATCAATAGCAGAAGTTGGAATGAAAAGGGAAGTGCAACCGCTGTACACAGATAGTGATGAATCGTTGAAAAGATCTGTACATCCAGATGGTAATCCAGACAATCACCATCTGTTTCTTGTCTCACTATCAACATTTTATGACTGTATTTGAGTTATTTTGCTGAGAGAGACCAATAAGCACCTTATGACCATGCAACCTTCTTGGCAGAGGTAACAATGATGAAAGTAAAGATGTTGTGTAGGTGTAGGGAGATAAATAAAGTCGTCTTAAAGAATCATAATAATCGTTTATGCCAAAAAGAACAAACTAACGGTCTAAACCTGGTCCACATTCAATTCAAAAGCAGCAGAACCATCTCTCCCGGTGATTTGGGTGGTTAGAATTCTGTAAGATGCTCATAGCGTGAGTCGGTCAGTCAGATATGAACTTCTCCTACCTTCATCCCTCCTCTGCCAAGTATAGTTTGTTTCCCTGAGCTCCATGTCTCTGCTGCTCTCGTACCTGCCCTACTTTCTCAAGTGCTCACAATTTACAAGCTTCACTCCTTCTTTCTCACACGTGCCAGGAGCTTCAGTTTTACCTCAATCACCACTGTGTGTACAGAAAACTGAACGTGTGCGTCCTGTAACAGATCGAGTACACAGTGATCCTGCAGTACCGGTCTTGTTGTTCCTCTTTATAAATAAGTACAAAGTTCCATGCGTGAGTAATATTTTCTGTCTTGTGTTCTCCGACACCTCTTCAAATATTAATCAGTCCTAACCTGGAAGGCAAAACTGGTTTGAACAATTGGAAGCATGCTCATCGAGTGCTTAGAGGATGGAAAGCAGACTGTACGGCTTGGCAGATGTGGGTGTCCTGGGATGTGTCTGCGAGCTCTCGTGTGAGTCTTTATGGTCTCGGGGTGAAGACCGGGTCCACCTCTGTAACCCTGGTGCTGTTAAGTCACTGTTGGTGTCATGCTAGCAATCCACTCCCACTTTCCTCCACTTCAATCCACTTCCACTTTCATATGCATCACTTGTTTTCTGTGGTGTCATTACAGAATAATAGAATGAAATAAAATAACATACAAAATAAGCAATATAAATCATTTTTAAATAACCATTTTACCATCATTTTACAGAATTCCTTTGAACCACCTTGTGGCAGAGAAGATGTACTCTATTTGGAGGCCTCATGAAAACATTATTATTTATTTGAAAGATTCACTGTCATATTGACTTCAGCTAGCACCCATATTAACTTGCTAAACTAGAAACTTAAGCATTCACTTTAAAGTTCAACTCACTTTTTATTATCTATCTGTACCACTGATCCCGAACTATGGCCTGTGGGCCAGATACGTCCTGTCTCCACATCTAGCCAGGGCCCCTGAACAACACCAGAGACGTTCAAAAAAAAGAAAAGTTCATATACAGTGTGTGACCGTCACAGGAAATGTTTGGTTTGGGACCCCTGATCTATAGTGTGGTGGAGCAGCATCGACTATACATTGACTATCAAAAAAAAATTCTACCAAATTGTGTGGGAACTTGAGATCATGGCTCATGTAAGGGTTTAAGTGAAGTCGTGTGTGGTCTGAGATTTCACACATATATAAATACATTATATGTATTTATACACACACACACATAGTATAGGATGAAATAAATACTTAATGATAATAGTATACAATTAATAAAATGTGTCTATGTGGGGCTTTCCAGGCATAATAAAAGAGATAACAGTGTTTAATTCAAAACACTTCCATCAACAGTTGATCCATTAAAAACATTCTAACACATTTTCAAGAGCTTATGAAATGGAAGGGTGTCACAGAGTGACCCATATGCATTTGTGTGCGTGTGTGTGTGAAGTTAATTTTAGTTCAGAGACTTTGGGAAGTTAGTGTCACCAGAGATTCACTGAAACACACAGTCCATTAAACTGCAGCTACTGAAGACCGGCGCGGGTGATTAACGAGTGCTTTTATTATGATCAAAATTCTCGACATCAGCAGACTTGATGAAATCCTGTGTTGATTTGTGTCCTCCATTAATTGTGCGCTAAACGACGCCTGGCTCAGCAGCACAGAGGAAACCCTGCTAACGCTCCAGAGGTGATTACATGAAACTGGAAGAGCGCATTCTGCCGTCATGTGAAATGTGAACGCAACTTGAAAGTGTGATGACAGACATCAGCGAGGGCGCCCAGTCAAGACCAGGGAACGATAGAGGAATGAAATCCGAGGGAGGGCAAGACAGTGCTAAACAGAGAGTGTATATGTGTGCGCACCAGGCCTAGTTTGAAGTGTGTGATCTAGGCCATTATCTGTGCTAGCACTGGTGGGGCTCCTACAGGCTCTGTGGATCCTCTATAACAATACCTTTTATGAGCCTGTGTGTGTGTGTTTGTGTGTGCGGCTCTCTCTAGTCATGCGTGTTAACACCATTGTTCCATACATGATGCACGCATGCGTCTGTGTCCTTTCTCTCCAGTGGGTTTGTTAAGAGCACTCGTGTCTGTCTGCATTTCATCCAGTGTGCGCTGTGTGTGAGTCCACATGTGCAGCTGTGCGCTCTTGCTGTATCACCCCCGTCGTCAGTCAACCCCCTGCTCCAGCGGTGCCCAGAGGGCCTTCATTATGTAAGAAAGACATTACTGCAGAACAGAGGCAGCCCTGATCACTTTTGCTGCTCCTGCTTCAATACAACGCTCACACACACAAGCACACACACTGTGATTCATGTTCATGTGCACAATCACAAACACACGGGCTCATAAAAGGTACTCACACACACATGCACACAAACGGGCACAGATTAACACGCACATGCATGCACACACACTGATTCACAGACGTGCACAGACACACAGCTAGCACTTTAAAAGAGAAGATACCATTTTAACATTTTAAAAATGAGTTTCTAATCATTATTGTATCTCTCTGTCAGCGGTCCCCTTCCCCCTGGCCCACCGGCTGACCATGAAGGAGGTGTTCGACGCGGAGGGCCGGCCGCGGGTGGACCTGCTCAAAGCTCACCTCACCAAGGAGGGTCGCCTGGAGGAGGCCGTGGCCCTGCGGATCATCGATGAGGGTGCCGCCATTTTGCGCCAGGAGCGCACCATGTTGGACATTGAGGCACCAGTCACGGGTACGTTATCAAGTCATTATCACCTTCCAAGAGCGACCAAGGTTAAAGAGGTAGGAGACAAAGCCTGCAGAAGTATTTGCTCCGTCAGCTGTGACACAACGTCAATTGAGTGTTGAGCAGGACTCTTTCTTTTCTGAGATGGAGCTTCATTTCTGCTGCTACTCTGACACCCTTCAGGTGACCAATCATGTTACGGACATTTGGAAAACCTCTGTGACTCCAGAGTCCACAAGAATCTATCACCTTATTGAAACTAAACGAGGCAAAAGGAACCACTTTTTCTACTTTCAGTCATGAGCCAGGCGGGCTTGTTCAGGAATGATGGGATTCACATATAAATCTCGGGTAGAATTAAGGAATGCTTGCTTGTGATGGACTGGCGGGTAGTGAAAGAAAATAAAATTATTTCCTCACACAAAAAACTTCAGCAACAGAGTGTAGATCAAGTTTGAAATGTATATAAAATAGACATTTTAAATTTAATTTATTAGCAGTTCGGCCTGACTTCTGTCTTCCTGATGCAAATCCGCTTCCAGAGAATATAATGAAAAGTTCAGCACTTTTATGGGACTTTCTTTTCCTCGACTAATCGCTGAGGCAGGTGGAGGTGAATAAACTAAAGTGACAGCTTTTTAGGATGTCACAGCAGAACAAAGCGAGCTGTAGGAGAAGGCAGGCACATTTCACTCTCTTCACATCCCCGTTCAAACTAGGAGCAGACACAAAAACAACAGATGAGGAGAGTGGTCGTTACATCGAGTGATTTGTCAATCTATGGCTCATCTTAAAGACTTGTGAGGTTTGCTAAACTTGATGGGCAGATTCTCATCCGTCAACATGAGGGAAGAGAATCCTGAAGATTCCTGCTGCCCTTGGGGCGACATGGTGTAGTAGCTTGAGCCGATCCAGGCTGACACGAGGTGAGTTGGAGGTCAACAATGGCGGGCACACAGAGACAAGCTATCAGTCAACTTTACATTCTCACTTAGGACAATCACCTGGACGTTTCTGGTGAGTCTCCAAAAAACAAACAAAGGATAACTCGCACATCTAATTGAATCCACTGGTTTGTTTTACTCCAGTGTTCTATCACTCAGCACAGACTCAGAATGTAGGATCAGTCTCTGACTCTCTTTTTAGTATAAAGATACTTCTCACCTCCCTTCAGTTTAATTGTGAGACACATTTTGATATTTAAGGTCTCATTCATTCATCCAAAAACCAAAGATCAGTGAGCTTTGCAACAAATAAGTCTGAATGCACTTTTTGTGAAAGACCATGATTTTCTGTCAGAAGAAAGGTTGAAATCCTTGTCAAGGTCAGAGATCGCCAAAAGACAAAGCTCTCTGGTAGATCCTCTTATCCTCCTTTTACAACACCTGTAGTATTCCAGAAACAGGCGAGATATTTAATTTAAAGAGAGACAACATTTATCTTAAACTACCAGCCCAGGCCAGTTCTGATGTTTTAAAAGCTTACATCTTTGCATCTGTCGGGAAAACAAGAAAGCATCAAATTAAAACAAATCTGCTTCAACTGTTGCATCAGTTCCTTTAGTCAGTCACAGCTTTTCAATTGATCCGATCGTTTCTTCCCTTAAGCCATTGCAGAATGACAAATGAGCGAGATACTCATATTAATATAGTGACGTGGTACATTGAAGCAAAATCATTCAAATGAAGCTGCTCAGCATATCTGAGGCGTCTCTGCTTACATGAACTCACGTGATAGAGCTGTTACTTTGAGGGAACAACTTTGTGATTCAATTAAAATCAGACTCACACACGTCCCACTCTAATAGTGTGATTTGTACAGGTGCGTATCTCATTGCTTGCCGAGAAACAACACACTTCTGTCAGCAGTAATTAAAAAACTTGATGTGACGGGCGTACACATGGGACGGGTCGATTCATTCACTTACAGGGAAAATAACTGCAACAGAAATGGACAGTTTGACAACTCTGCAAGCAAATGAGTTGTTGTTTTTTAGCTATGTTAATTAGCAACGTTTCTGGATAAACAGACAGGACGGATACACCTCCGTGAAGCCATATGGAGCCACTGAAGCAGGGATGCTGGTAACGCTCGTCGTAACTGTGTTTCTTGCAGTGTGCGGCGACATACACGGCCAGTTCTTCGACCTGATGAAGCTGTTTGAAGTCGGAGGTTCTCCTGCGAACACACGCTACCTCTTCCTGGGGGATTATGTGGACAGAGGCTATTTCAGTATTGAGGTAAGATTCATGGCTTCAGAGGCACCTGGACACTCGTGTTGTGTTAGCAGAGTTACTTTTGTGTGAGACCTTCAGCTACTGTGTGTATTTACTTGAGCATAAATGCCCTCAAGGCATTTAACATGATGAATGACAGCACCTTGTATGTCGGATAATGTGCACACAGATTTAAAATTCATCGCCAGCTTCCACAGGCCACAGATTGTGTTTTCCTCCAGGAAACCATTCGACATCAGTAATGACTTACAACTGTACCAGACTCTGCTCACTCACATATGTATGGAAACTGGATGGAGAGCTATCCGGAGGGTTGTTTGGACAGTTGATACTTTACAACAAGAGTGCAATAATGTTCTCCTGATTACTTTCTTGTGATTGTTTTTCCTGAAAGAAATGTGTTGAACAGAGTGTGTAACTCTAATCCAGTCACATCCTAGAGACCGATACCCCACATCTCTCTATCTCTTCATCCCTTCTTTAAAAATAAGCTTTTAAAAACAGCCATTTATGTTTATTTTTAACTCGTGAGCTATGATTAAGCTTGCACAAGAAGTCCCTCATCAGTCACTCATGTGAATTTCTTTAAATGGTGAGGACAAATGAATCCGCATTCCCATGATGCTCAAGTGTTGTCACTCAAGAGAGAGCCAGAGAAAAGACATTGAAACGATCCACATCTTAATACTGAAGCTTTTCTCTTGATCGCATTAAAGTGTTAAAAAGCTTTCTTTTCTTTTGATGGTTTTCACATGTATTAGATAGAAGCCTGGACAACTATTTAATTTCTAACGTATATAAACATAATTGCACATGTGTCACATATTTGTTGGCTGACTAACAGTTGACGTGATTGGGAAACGCAATAAAAGATAACATTTAAAAAAGTGCAAGGATGATAACTCAAACAAAATTTCTTAAGTTCTAAATCAGTTTTCTTGAACTTGAAATTGTGCGGATTTAGGGCGACATATGGACATTTGACAAATTGTTGATGCCCCTGTGACCACATTTTTTATGAATCTCAAACTGACCTAACTCACTCTCTGTTGTAGGGAATACACATTCATTTAGCATAGGGACACTCATTATCTTATGAGCAGCTTATTAGACGGTTATTAAAAATTATCAATACTTATTATTATAATGTAAGTAAGTGAGTAAAGTAAAGGTTATTTGTAAACCCCTTTTTTAGATCAGGGTCACAAAGCTCTTTAACAATCAAAAACAAAGTACAGCCAAAATACATGTTTTAAAAGGCCAAGACAGATAATACAAACACAGGAAAATCATGGAAAAGCCTGCACTAAAAATGTCTTAAGATGTTTCTTGAAGGAGTCAGTAGATCCATCAAACGCAGAGGTAGATGAAGATCGTTCCAAAGCTTAGGAGCAACAGCCTGGAAGGATTTCTCTCCTCTGGTCCTGAACCGTGTGCGTACAGACCTCAGAGCCCGAGCTGGGGTGTAAGGCTGGATCAGATCAGTGATGTAAGGAGGAGCCTGACCATGAATAGCTCTGAAAGTAAGAACCAGAATTTAAAGTTGATCCTGAAAGAAACTGGCAGCCAGTCAAGAGTTTTAAGGATCGGAGAAAAGTGAGTTCTTACTTACTTACTTATTTACTTATTTCTACTAGAGCGGGTCAGAATTCTTGAGAGAGTTTTGTATTAACTGCAGCTCCCTCTTGTATAGGCACGAAAATAAACTATTACAATAGCCTAAACGAGAAGACACAAACGCATGGATTATAAGCTTGGGATCCTGTTGTGACATAATTTTCCTAAATTTAGTGATTTTTCTTAGTTTAAGGGTGTTGTACTAGAGACATGTCTTTGTCCATTACAACACCCAGGTTTCTCAGGCTCAGTTTGACAGACTGACCTAAGTCACCCAAGTACTAACTCAACCCTCAAACTTTATCATCAGGAGCAATCACCAGAGTTTCAGTTTTGTCCACATTTAGCTGCAAAGTTTTTTCACTCAGCCATTGTTTGATCTCTAGTAAACAATTGACTAAGCTGTTCAACCTCTGGGGCTCAGTTGGATCAAAAGAGTCATCAGCAAAAATGTGGTAAAAAACATCAGGAAATCTCTAAAAGATTTTACCCAGGGGAATCAAGTACAGCAAAAACAACAAAGGAGCCAAAACAGAACCTTGAGGGACTCCACACAAATGATCCACTGATTCAGACCTTATTTGATTGGCAGATGCACTGAAACTGTGACAAGAAAGGTATGACGAGAACCACTGTAACACAGACCCAGGACAGATCCAAGAGAACCAGAACAATGTATTTACCCAATCAGCCGACATCATGATGTCACTGGACACTTTCAGTAAGGCTGTGTTCGTAGAGTGATGTTTGCGGAAGCCAGACTGAAACTTCTCATGGATGTCGCTCTGATGCAGGAACAAAGACAGCTGCTCAGACACCACCTTCGCTAAGATCTTGGACAAGAATGGAAGCTTAGTAATAGGCCGGAAATTACTGAGGTCAGTCAGGTCTAAGCCTGGCTTTTTGAGCAGAGGCTCCACAATGACATGTTTAAATGCATTGGGAAAAACCCCTGTGGAAAGGGAGAGGTCTACCATTTTGGTAACCCAGGGGCCAATTACATCAAACACTTAATAAAGAGCCTACACAGAGGGACGTCGGACGAGCAAGAGGAGGGTTTCATCTTGCTCATCAGTGCCAAAATATCAGCCAGACTTACAGGCCTATAGAAGGCCCACAACGTGGAGGCAGGCTCAGTGACAGCAGGGGCTCCACAATAAGAAATAATGTTAACAATAATGTTGTATTATATTGCAGTTAAACAACAGTAATCAGTAAGGAAAGAAGTAATTACCTTATTAACAGTTAATATGAGTTCCTTAACCTGAAATCCTTATTTCTTAATGTTTCATGATGCTTATTAGCATTTTATACATATAGCAGAACATTTTGAACTTCTTAGAAAATGTTCCCCAATAAAAATGTATATTTTTCTATTTTAGGATTACATAGCTGACTGCCAAATTATGAACATTGTTTTTTATTTTGTATTCATCATCTAAGGTAACAGTGATAGTCAACAGTCATAAAAACAATTAATAGATGTTCGATTTACAGAGACTGAATTATGTTTTGTGAATATTATTTTGGAAACATTTTGTACTGCCATTTCTTTTGAACCTTTTATTTACCAATAATGTACAGTTTATTCGTACGCAATAGGACTAGATGCATACATTGTTTCATTATGGCAAACATTAAGTGTAATTGAGTTCCTAGAAAAATACAGTAACAACTTCCTTCATTTGTGTAGTAAATCGTGCCTCCAAAAAAGTAATTGCCCTTCACCTTTTTTTGGATACATTGAATACGGTATTAAAAGAAAGTATGAAAATTAGATTAGAACAATGCTTTTTATATAGTAAAGAAAAATGGCCATGATTTGACTTCCGTTAATTGTTTCTATAAATGTAGTCATTCTTTCGTTCTGTACTGCTACCACAGAAAAAGCCATGTTTTGTTTACAATACTAGCAACAAAAGTTTCCACTTTATGCAAGAAATGTTTCAATTGTTTAGACCACAAAGGCTGATGTTAGGTTTTTGGAAATGTGTCAGAGGTTTAGAATTTTTTGTTGAATGCCTGTAAAAAACTTTTTAAAGAGTATTGTCAAATGTTGGTCTGATCTGTCTCGGAGCCTGATTAAATTATCTCTAAACACTGAACATGAAAAACTTCAGGTTAATTCAGTGATTAGATCAACCTAAAAAGTTTCCAAGTTCACAAGTGATTGTAGATTAAGAGAAATCTGTGTTTCCAACGTAACATTTCCTCTCCATATGTTTGACAGTGTGTGCTATACTTGTGGTCGCTGAAGATCCTGTACCCAAAGACGCTCTTTCTTCTCCGGGGAAACCATGAATGTAGACATCTGACAGAATACTTCACCTTCAAACAAGAATGTGAGTCATTATTCTGCTTCTTAAATGACACATGACCTCTGGCCTCTGACCTCATCCATGCCATTTTGAAAATTCTCAATGTTTCTGTCTGCCTCTGGTCAAGTGGTCCACTAACAAATGTTTTGCCCAAGAGTTGTCTGACCGATCTTATGGTTCTCTTGCTGATCGCTGCAGGAAGTCACATAAAAGCTCACACACATCAGGATTTGTTCCTAAATGGTTATGCAGCACTGAAAGTAGTCTGGTGGACAGACTCTAGACCAAACATCTGCACTTCATAATCAAAGTGGAATTGACGCAGTTAAATCTGTAATGTGTTTGCTAAGACAAGCCAGTGCTTTAAAATGTCATTATATATATATATTTCTATTTTACGTAACCCATGTGTTATCTCAGGGTCAAGGTGACCCGAAGGCAAACAACAAATGTGTTTGAGCTATCCCTCATGTTGTCTCTGGGTCTGCATATGGGAGGTCATTCACCTTAACCCAGAGACACATAAGGGTTCAGACTGATGTGCTCACTTGGGCCTTTGGGCTATATGTGGCCCTTGATAAGATTTTATATTTGGCCTTCAGCCTCTATGTGTAGGACATGTATTAACATTCCTAGCATTGCATCTATAGAACAAAAGTTCTGTAAATGTCCAATCAGCTTCATAGAATAACACATTTAATTTATGCATGTGTTTTTTTAAATCGTCAAAGTTCGAAGTGGAAAATGGATAGCTAAATTAACCGAAGCTATAAGCCAAATGATATGAAAATATACACATTTCTACACCCTGTACTTGTGAATTGGAACCTCATCTAAATAAAAACATGACATTTCCTCCTAACCATAGTTTTTTCATGCCAGGATGTGCGTTGACACTGTTAGCTTAAATGTTCGCACACCCTTGTGCATCAGCAATATAATCTTGGCCATCTTGGCCGAGATATGTTTATATGAATCAACAGCAACTCAACATGGCATGAAAATACACTTATGTTCTGAACACAAATTATGTTAGACTTTAAATAACATTATGGGTTTCAAACTCTGACTAGTTTGATTACAGAATTGCAGTTAGTGAATCACCATACGTCATCAAACCCAGAAGTCTCCAATTCCAAGACTCGTTGTATTAACAAAGTGGGGACTGATTACATCTGGCTGGAGGAGTGAAGCCCATTATTACGTCATAATGGACTCTCATAACCAATCATATGTCAAGATTTCAGAGGGGGAAGAACTTTATAAATTATACTTCCAAACATCGTCCTGATGACGGACTTTCTGCCTTTTGGAGAGAAAGACTTCAACATTTGAGACTTGTGAATAAGTACATGAGTTGCCCTTTAATGTTTCCTTCCTGTCTTCACTCAGTTTCTCAGGCCGGTCCAAGGCTAGGTGATTAGCAGCCAATTCATTTAACCCTCAATGATTGGCTAAGGGACTTCCTCCTCCGTGTCTGATTGGTCATGGGACGAGCACGCTAATTTCCCCTGGTGCTTATGGCGAATAGTGGTCGCCCTCAATTACCATCTGCTGCGTGTGTGTACATGTTGTGTAAGTGTACGTTCGTAAATGTGTCTTCATAAATGTTTGAGTGTGTATGAGAGCGCTGACAACTGGTGGACCAGCAATAATGAGCTCTTGCTCTACAAGGCAGATGGAGAGGCTGACAATCACACTTGTCTCTGTCCATGTCACACACACACACACACACACACACACACACACACTCCGGCCTTGATTTGTGTACATGTAGTCGTCAAACTCTCCTCGCTCCTTCCTCCCTCTCAGACCGCTCTTGCCTCTCCTCCTCCTGTCTCCTCCAATTAATCCATCTACATCTTTATGAAAATGTTATTCTGCTTTTCCCTTCTCCTGCCGTCTCGCATCTCAAATACACACTTCCCTCTTTTCTCTTCAGTGTTGGTTCGGCTCTCGGCTATTTCTGTCTTGTTCGGTATCAGATGTGTTTTTTTAAAGAAATAAACATGTCTTTTACTGACATGTCTGTCAAATCAATAGTTTATAAGAAAAAATGGCTTCACGTTGGCTGCTCATATTTGGGTCAGATCCTTGCCTAGTGTGGGGTTATTGGTTCTAAGAGTGAGTGTTCTCGCTCATGTACATTTCTGAAAGTTTGTTCTTGCACAAGGGGCAGAAAGTTTGTGGACTCATGAGGAAATGAAAATGTTTTCCCTCTATTTGAAGTCATCAGAGTGTAAACTCGTGAGTGGTAGCGAGCGTGCAGCGGTGGTGACTGTAAACGTGCGATCTGGCTCTTCTCTGTCTCACCTCTCTCCCTCTAACCACCTCCAGGTAAGATCAAGTACTCGGAGCAGGTGTACGACTCCTGCATGGAGGCGTTTGATTGCTTGCCCCTGGCAGCCCTGATGAACCAGCAGTTTCTGTGTGTGCATGGAGGGCTTTCACCTGAGATTCACACGCTGGACGACATCAAGAAGGTCTGCTCACACACACCCATTGTTGATGTGCTGCACTTTGTTTATGTCATGTGTCTTTCTAAAAACTTCTTTGCTGCTGAACATAACGAGAATCATGCAGGATTATAATCTGGTATTTGCTATCCTTGGCCAGTAAGGACCAAAAACCCCAATACTAAAATGAAATCTAGTACTTCCCAGCTTATACCATTGAAAGAAACAGTCGAAACTAGTCGAAACTTAGACAATATATGATATTTAACACTTTGACAGCTAATGATGAATTATAATGGATGTGCTATATGCTTCTTGTTCAGATAAAAAGTACAAAAAAGGAGTTTACTGTAATATAAATCATTTGGGTTCTTAAGAAATATGTAAAAATGGATTGGATCTGTGGTAAGAGGTATGTATACAGTAGAGACTTCCCATTTCTCAACAGAAACATAATAATAAACAACCAGATAGTACACACCAAGCACATTAATATAGAATGAAATATATGTGTCCCCTGGGGATTGAACCCACAAACTGAAAGACTAAGTGTGGCGTGATGTCAATGGATCATCATTGACTTTCAACTATCAGGAGCGAAATCATAATCAAAGACGACGCTGATCAGCGCCCCCCAGGTAGACAGGATATAACTGTAGTGTCGAGTCGACACCAACTTATATTTATATACAAAATGATAAAAAGACCTTAAATGCAATGCAAATATAGTTTATCAGTGTGTGTGTAGTGTCCTAGAGACACAATTATCACTGGTCATGATTATTTTCAAACTAAGATAGAAAAAAGTGTTTATTGGGAGTTTTTGTCAACAACTGGTGTTTATTACAAAAGTGACCTAAAAAGCATCTCTACATGACATAAGAGGCATCTGCTTTACCTCCACACATACAGAACATTTCCCCCTCATCTTAAAACAGTCGACACACATGAACGCAGGGACGGGAACACACACTTCCTCATCTAATGGCAGTGTTTCCATGGTGAATCTGCTGGTGTGACATCTTCTCCCTCCTGTGTGGTGAGGGTTGCCATGGAGATGAACTACGGTGTATGTGTGTCTATGTGTTTACTGCTCCCCCTCCGATTTATACCACTGCTGCTGAATCTCCTGGTACAATTAGCATTAATATTACAGTATATGTCTTAGGGCCTCTTTGTAATTGAGTATGATATTTTAACATAATCATGGCTCTGAAAGTATCAGTAAAGAAAGTAGAAAGTATATAGTATTAATACAACATACGCATAAAAACAACTACACTGTTGAATTATGGTTTACAAACTGGGCACTTATTCTAATTTGGCTGCAGTTTATTTATTATAGACCTTGACCTGCAAGTGACACCACTGTGAACCCATTTATGTTGTTGGACAATATTACTTACTTACTTACTTACAATGATGGATCATTCAGACTCTTGAGTGTATTGAAAGAAAGATGTAAACACTTATTTCAGCCATTGAAGTGTTTTTTTTTAAATAAATTATACACATTTTTGTTCTAGAAAACATGACTGAAACCCCACACTAACTGTCTGAGCGTCCCCGCTTACTTACAATGTACCAAAAACTGTATCTCCCATAATGCACCTCAGTTGCGGGACTCTCTTTTCAAGCATCCAGAAAGATATTGTTATTGCATCTTTAGTTCAGAAAAAAGCCAAAGTAGCTCTTTTAAACATGAAAATGTGAATCTGTTAAGGTGGGTAAACTGTTAAATAGCTGGGAGACACAGTACTTTATTGATATGTTATACTTATATATTTAGTTTTATAGTGTTTGATTTTGTAAAATACTACGAGCCTTCAAGGAGTTATGATATATTTCAATAAAATTAAATTAAACCAGAAGCTTCATAAGGGAAAATTATTTTTTGTCTTAAAATGTTTTTTCGTTGCCTACAAAACTGACATTGAGATTTAAAATTGAGTATAAAACAAGAAGTAGGATGTATACATCTTAGAGGAGGAAGAGGCTCCAGTAAATCTCAAACTCTCTTCTGTTCAAACTTGTGTGTGTGTTTGTGTCCTAGTTGGACCGATTTAAAGAGCCTCCAGCGTTCGGGCCCATGTGCGACCTGTTATGGGCAGATCCCCTTGAAGACTTTGGCAACGAGAAGACCCAGGAGTACTTTGGCCACAACACAGTCAGAGGCTGCTCCTACTTCTACAGGTAGAGATCGTGACAAACATCTTACATAATCGCTCTGTTGGTTAAGAAGCAGTTTCTGAAGCAGAAGCCATAACCTCATTTACTGGATCGGAGCAGTTTTTGGATGTAAAAATATGCTAAAAAGATCCGTAAATGTAGTCCACGGAGATTGCTTCGGGGGTGCATGTGTGTTGGATTGATTTTATTACAAATTGTGAAAAACTAATAAGCGGCATGTGCTCTGCCCAACGCTCTCGCTGATGAGGAAACGGAGAGATGCCTATTGTGCACTTTCACTACAGCCAAGATCTAATAACCATCACCAGGAGCCGAGCAAGACGCAATAAATCCTGGCTAGTTGAACACATGCACTAAGTTGAGAGCGCACATTCGCAAACACACACCATACACTTTGGTTTTCGGCATGAAACGATATCCCACAATCCCCGGGGAGACTGCACGGTTCTGTTGCTATGACGACTGGCTACTCCTGCCAGATATGGAGTGATATCAAATACAGTGAGAGTAACATAAGATGTAATGGCGAACGTAAACGAAACACAAATGGAAGAATGTAAACACGTGTGATGGAGGAAGGTAGAATATGGTGTTATGACATGCTGTCTGTGGCGAACACAACAACACGGTGTGCATCGACCAGCTTAGGCAAACATGGCCCTCTACCCAAAACATCAAGCAGCATATGATCCACCATTAGCTCAGAGCCACCTCTGCCACCTGCTGGTCACAGTGGTCGCCAGCAGCTCTTTACATCAGCCTGTAAAACCTGTTTTGTTTTTTTTTCTCACCAGTTACCCTGCAGTGTGTGAGTTCTTACAGACCAACAACCTGCTGTCCATCATCAGAGCACACGAAGCACAGGATGCTGGGTAAGTAGCCTGGTTGGCCTTACAAGGAGTCGGTTTGATTTCATGTCATTTTACGACCAGAGCGGTTTTTATTTGTTTTGACAGTCATGTGTCGAGAGGTGCTTCATCATATCTTCACACTCAAGGTCATGATTAGAGTCAATCATAACACCGCGGACATATTATAGTAGTAAAAAAGAACAACGATATATACATTTAAAACATTAAAACAAATTCAAATATAAAATGCAGCAGAGGTGAAAAGTGGATAAAATGGCAGTAAAGTTGGAGAAAATTAAATCAGATGCAACAGGCAGTTTCGAATTTGAGTTGGGATTTGAACTGGTGGAAGTGGATGGATGTCATCAACAATGAAAAAGAATGTTGAATTAGATATTGGAGATAGAGGTAGATTATGACAAGTAGGGGACCCAAGGCTCTGCTGCAGGCCTCAAAAAATCACCTACAACACGAATCACTACAAGCAACCTTCTCTCTTTTATTGATACTTGTAGTACCACCACCTCCTCAATGATAAAATATCATTATTTCATACCAACTATGGACTACTTAAATAGCAGCTGGTATTTAAATACTTCCAGAACTACAATGACAATCTACAAAAACCTAGCTTATGTGGTGAGCTATACCCCAAAGTAAGTAAAAACTGATAAAAGAGTTTCATCAACTGGGGTTAAAAAAATTAAATTTACAGTTAATGATCAGGGAAGGTGTTTTCTGTATAAAAAAAACAAATGAAAATTCTCTTTTCATAATGATGAACATTCCTATAATAAAATCTAGCCTTGGTAGCTTTGCAAATCATTTAAATTCCTGATTTGAGTCCCTCTGAAGCATCTCAGTGGTGTGTTTGACGATGTTTGTTTGTGTCATTTCTCCTCAGGTACCGTATGTACAGGAAGAGTCAGACCACAGGTTTCCCCTCCCTCATCACTATCTTCTCTGCTCCCAACTACTTGGACGTCTACAACAACAAAGGTCTTGCATGCATGAAAGAACACTTATATATATATATATATGTATTATATAATACCGTCGAGGAAGTTATCTTGCTAATCAAACATAGAGAAAAAGTAAGGAGAATGGAAGTAGACTCAATTCCTGCCGTCTCGCTTGTGTGTCCAGCGGCGGTGCTGAAATACGAGAACAATGTGATGAACATCCGTCAGTTCAACTGCTCCCCACACCCCTACTGGTTGCCTAACTTCATGGACGTCTTCACCTGGTCACTTCCTTTTGTAGGAGAGAAAGGTAACACACACTCACATGAAGTACATTCAAGACTCTTGTCTAAGACCACCTGCACCTACAGCTGTTTATCAGCTCACAGATGTGGGAAAACTCTACTTAGAGGATTAGAGTGTCGGGTCTGATCAAGATTTTCCTGTTGTCCTGCAGTGACCGAGATGTTAGTAAACGTTCTCAGCATCTGCTCTGATGACGAACTCATGAATGACGGGGACGAGATCTACGACGGTAAGGACCTGTTTTTGTGATGATAATTGTCATGACTTCACAACTGAGCTTGCTCTGCGACAGCCAGTGCAGCGGCAGCTCGGAAAGAAGTTATCAAGAACAAGATCCGCGCTATCGGGAAGATGGCCAAGATGTTCTCAGTCCTACGGTGCGTGGCTAGGTGTCTTAATCTGTACTGCAAGTATTTACGTTGTGTGTTCCGACCTAGGCCCAACACAAAGAATCATGGTTAGGCTCATTCAAGCCCAGCAGTATATGTAGTCTTGATAGTGACGGGCTGATGAAACTGTCATGTTGTTTAGAGGTCAGTAGGTGGTGCCATCAGTTTAAAAATGATTTCATGTTTCATTAGAAAAGTTGTAGAAAACAAAGGAAAATAGTACAGAGACCGCCATCTACTGGATTCAGAAAATAATGACACTGCTTCTTGAAGCTTCATCAGACCATCACTAAGTCCTAATACTTTCCACTCATCTTTGGGTCCAATGTCATCTTTCTGGTTTAATAACTAAAGTGTTATATAATGTTGAGCACCACACTCCAGGATGTGAGGTGGTGATGGGTTGATGAGGCGTCATGATACAGTTTGAAAGCCAAATACTTATTAGCAGAAATTGTCATAAAGTGACCTTGAAAAAAGACAGCTGATGCAGTATCATGAGGCCTTGTCAACCCATCACTAGGTATTTCAGGAAGAAGGAATTTACTAATACTTCAACAAAGTTTAATCGGGACTGGGGCTCAATCAAGAAGAGATTAGGCAAACTTTTCAATGATTTCAGACTAGTTCTATCTTAATCCTTTCATTTACATTTCCTTCTTCGGAAGTTTCCACAAGCACATTGAAGATCCTCACTTGCTGGAAAAAGCTTCAACACTGTCATCTGTGTTCACCACAATCCCAATCAATTTGCATTAAAATAATATTATGTGCATGTGGCGTGAGGTCCAGATTTGGCCCTCAGGCCTTCAGTTTTACCCATATGGGTTGGAAGTACATTGTGAGGGTCCTGAGCCAAGAAAGGGTGATGGACCTGGAAAAAAGGATCCCCACCATCCCTTATGTCCTGTATAGGAGCAGTGATTGACGGTTGGTTATTTAGGTCATAGTCACTGACATCAGCTGTTGATCTCTGAACCGTTCATGAGCAAAAGTAGGAAGTGAAAGTGCAGATTTCATATTTTAAATCAAAGTTAAATGGCTGCAGGACACTTGGAACCAGCAGGACTCGCTTGTTTGACGTGACGTTTGTTGATCTCACACTCTCGTCACCTTGTTCCTCCACCGCTCTCTCCACACACAGGGAGGAGAGTGAGAACGTCTTGACCCTGAAGGGCCTGACCCCGACAGGCATGCTGCCAAGTGGAGTTCTATCTGGGGGTAAACAGACGCTGCAGAGCGGTGAGTTATCTCCGACTCTCACACGCACATGCACACACACACACACACATTTAAAAACACAGACCCTGCAGGTGCTGTATTTTCTTTGGACCACCTTCCTTTAAGTCCCCTGCTGCCTTCTCTCCTCCGCTGCTGATAAACTCCTCCCATTCCTCAACCTCTCTGATTCATTCACCCTCTCCACTTCACCTAACCGCTGAAGAGGATACTAACAGCCTGCGCGGGTGTGTGTGTGTGTGTGTTTGATACAGAAAGGTATAAAGTTCTCACACAGGAGCAAACATGGGATCTTTGTCCTGCTTTGGCCTCGGCCAGCACCGCGAAAAGTCTGAAACATGTTTTTGAGCTGCTGGACCAGAAAGAGTTCAGCGGTGCAGAAAGAATACTTGGGAGAAAGTGCTTGATTTATAGTGATATCTCTGGTGATACATCTCCGAAGCTCTTCCCTCCCTTCGCCGCCCTCATCTGTGCAACCAGCCTGTTTTTAATCTGGAGCTGCACATCTCCACCATCTTCAGGTCCTCTGTGAGCCTTAAACCCGATCCTGACCCCAGAAATCCACACAGAAGCATGTTTCAGTCTTTTTTTCTTCTTCTCCACTTCTTCTCTCTGGTCTTTCTCTTTCTATTCCTCTCTTCTTTTTGACCATCAGCTACCATTGAGGCCATAGAAGCCATCGAGACAGTTAAGGACGCTGAAGGTAACATGCAACTCATCCCACTCGTGCAAGTGTGTGTGTGTGTGTGTGTGTGTGTGTGTGTGTGTGTGTGTGTGTGTGTGTGTGTGTGTGTGTGTGTGTGTGTGTGTGTGTGTGTGTGTGTGTGTGTGTGTGTGTGTGTGTGTGTGTGTGTGTGTCTGTGTGTGTCTGTGTGTGACAGAAAACAGCATGGCTGCGCTATCAGCCATCCATGCTCATAAGGTCATAGATTTTCCTTCCCCACGATGCACTGGGCTCTTGTAACCACATAAGCTGCAACATGCTAAAGTCACCACATGAAAACATGCCAAACATCTTTGCTTTGGAAACATGAAACACAACCACATCCTCTCTATCAAAAAAAACGCCATAATTGACCGGAGAAGAGCAGGGCTGAAGGTGGGAGTGGACATCTTGTGGGCGAGACGGCTCACGTACTGTCTGTATTGTGAAAGTGCTGTTGAAACATCGTAAGTGCCGTAGAGAACATGCGCCAATCTGTTGCTGAAACACACTTAAGTGGTCACATGACAGGGAGACACGAACCTGCCAGGTCCTGTGACAGCATTCTGAGGGTCATCAGCAAAAACACAATGTCCTTTGAAATCTAAACTTCAATTTATGTGTGGTTCAAAACAGATTGTCGTCATGTCACTTAGTATTTCTGTGGGTGTAGAGCGTAAAGGTACGTCCAAACCCTACCTGAACGTCTCCAGCATTTGTTCGTGTCAATAAATGATGGCTCTTCTGTGCAGTGATCTGTCCTCTGGCTTGTGTCTGCAGCGTGACGCAGTGGCATATTTTTGCGGAACAGCATGTTTGTAGCAGCTGTTGCTCCGACATGACGTAGATCTTTCATGTCTTGATTAGGAACGGAGCATCTGTCGATGCATCCCAAACACAGTTCGTCTTCCATCTTGAGTTCGGTTTTCTAATTTAAATGCTGCATGCTACAAAAACAGGGAACTTAAACTTTTAGTTTGTATGTTTTATTTATAACATATTTTGTATGGTGAGTTTTTTTTAAATTTAATTAAAGATTTACTAGCTAGTTTAGCAGGTATACAATTCATTAATTCATTAATTCAGTCATTCATTCATTAATTTTTCATCTGCTTATTCCCTTATAAGGGTCACTTAGTTCAAAGTTGTTTTAAATTAAAGTTAAAATAAAGCAACACTAATGAACTTCATCTATTATGCGTCACAGGGTGTGAAGGCGAAGCTTATTGGACCCTATCTACGCATTTAACATTTTTCCAGAGGTTAGGAAATGGACGTGACACAAAAGGCATCGGTTTCATAAAATGACCGTATATCATACACCACTAGACATGACTCGGGGAGACTGCCTACATTATTTCAGCACCCCATTAAATCAATCAAGTTCTCTTGGCTAGAATATTGTTGTATATTGTTTGATTGAATGACCTTAGTTAGTGTGACATGCCAGTGTCACTGACATATACAGTACGTCAAACAGCTTTTGTCTTATGACACAAAAAACACTAGAAGCCATTCTTACATTATGACTTTAGAAGTGTTTAAATTCCGGTGGTTTCAATATTTCCACTTTTGAAATAACACAGTTCCTGAAAGCATCACTTGCTGCAGAGACTTGAAGACAAGAAAAATAAGGGAGCTTTTAAACATTTAATGGACATGTAGAATAAAAGTTCAGATTTTTAAGAAGTTATATTTTCATTTGTCCACTATAAGCTGCTTTTCCTCAGCTAGCCACAGTGATAAAGCCACATTCATGCAGACGAATGAAGCCAAACTCTTCATTTAAAAGCCCCTGATTGTAAACATCGGTTGAGTACCTCTAGTCATATTCTTAAATTTCTTTTGAATAATCTCTAGACGCTTGTAAACCTGGAACGCTAGATGAATTTAGCTGTGTCTTGAATGCAGCAAGCGAGCTGTGGAATGCAGAAGTATTGGTGTTATAGTTGTCAGCAGAACAGAGGAAAAAGTTGCAGCCAAATCAATTGTCTGCTTTGAATGTAAATCTTTTCCTTTTATTGCAGAGGGTTCCTCTGCTTCTGCTCACGATTGTGCTGACCAGCTGGAGTTGTCTGTGAGCTTCTGTCTTGTGTCTCCACTGCTCACTCGCAGATGTCTCTCTTACTCCAACCAATCGCTCAATAGCAGCAGTCTCGCCGACCTGTCCTGTCATATTTACCACAACTGCTCGTTCTGCCATGCTTTGTTTGTTATTCAGATTCAAGACAAGACCAGACACTAGCTGAGCTTTCAGACAACAGATACATTTGTTGATGAACGTGGACCCTTCAGGGGTCTCACTACTGCAGTCTTGCAGTTTCACGGTGTCAAGCCAGTAAGAGGGACAGAGAGTACAAAGTTAATTAATTACCTTGATTCATAAGGCAGTAAAATTGTTTAAAATGTGACATAAATAAGTCATTATTTTTTATAAGATAGTTTACACAAATAAAACCACTTTTATATCTGTCAGCTATTCAGCGTTCATTTAAGTTTGGTTCTGTCCGTGAAGGTTCTCATTGATCCAGGTTTATCCGAGAGGTTCAAAAGCGAGTCAACTGGACTGTGTAGAGTTAAGTTTGGTAGTTTAAATGGAAAAAAGGAGATTAAAAATACGTGATTTGTATAAGCATAAATGATCATTAAATATTTAACTTGTTCACAATAACAAACTTTCATTTCTGGGACATATTTTTCACATTTTCAACACCATGCTTCTTTCTATTCTCACTGACTGTCACAGCATTGATTTGTTGAAATAAATGGAAACACAACAATCCCTCTCTCTAACTCCTGCTCTGTGAACTCTAAACTAAAATGGTGCTCCCGAGTCATTGTACTTTCTGCTGTAACAACCCACATTTCCAAACTCTGGGAAAATTAAGAAATAACTTACTCTTGCTATATCAAACACTACTCTTTGTATTTGGTCATTTCACCTTGTATTGTCAAACGTTTTTATCTACGTTCTTTTGATAATTATACTTGATTTGGACTTGGATTTCAAATAAATAAAGGGATGACCTTTTACTTTAACAAATTGGCTTATGACTATAACTACTAATACTATTATCTTCATAACAACTTTCACTGCGTGTCACATGAATCTTGAGACTTAATTTGACAGAAAGCCTGTTTCTTTTTCAAAATAATTTAGATAAAATGTTTATATATTCAGGGTTTTTTCCTGCTGTAGAAGTCTGTCGCTGGAATATTGTGGTGCTGAAATAGGAGCTCCTAGACTATTCAGGGGTTTAAAGAAATATTAAATGGAATTAAGTAAAACCTTGTTTCTGGGTTTGAGTCACAGGTTGTTGGTTTAGGGGTGGTAGTTGATCCCAGAGGCAGACCAGTTAAAAATCTACCAATGCAAGGGAAACTTAAACCTTACTTGAAAAACATCATACCAATCCTGATATTCAAAGAGAAACAACGTATTAAAGTGGAGTATAAAAAACCATTGTGTTCCCCTTCAGCCCCATCATACAGGACATCTGCATTCATGTGTGTGCCTGCCTGTCTGTCTTAACAGCGATCCGAGGCTTCTCCCCGCAGCACCGGATCAGCAGCTTCGAGGAGGCCAAAGGTCTGGACCGGATCAACGAGAGGATGCCGCCGCGCCGCGACGCCATCAACAGCGTGGGCCTGTCAATGGGCCGCATGAACATGGGGGAGCCCAACGGGACCGACAGCAACAGCAATATACAGTGATGGACGTCCACTCCCTCTGGCCCAGACACATACCTGCAGACAGAACACTGACATGGTTCCACATTTCTAGATTCCTGTACATATACATATATAAATATATAAATATATACACGCAAAATATGCATTGTACACATGCAACCACAGTATTTTATGGGCTACACACACGCAGACATACACAAACACACACCATGAGCTACTCCTTATCTTGCCCTGGGCTGTATGTAAAGGCATGAGAGCGCTGAGACTGGACCACCTGTAGTCTCTGCAGAGAAGCTCCTGTACGACCGGGAGAAACTACAAAATCCCTCCTGATGTAAAAAGCAGGAGGAGCTGTGAGCTCACCACTAGGTCAGCATGACGTGAGTGTGTTGGTGTCGCATCAGGTGGAGTGTTTGCACGGTTGGGGGTGGAGGGGGGGGTCATTTCCTGATATGGAATCCGGACGTGGATCCAAACTCGGTTGTGGATTGCCTGCCTGTGAGCGTGCACATGCTTCAACGTGTAAGTGTAAATGTGGTTATAATCAAAGTGTGTTCTGTGCATACGAGAGCAGAAGCAGGTCCGACTTCACATACCAGAGGAACGAACACCTTCACAGCAGTACGGCTCCACCTGAGCAAACTCCCAGCTCGGTCAAACTGGATCAGGATGGAAGTGATTCCTCACTCCCGGTGTAAATAGACATAGGAAGGTTTTATTGCACATGTGATGCAAACGACAGGTGGCGCAGTATAGCATTATTATGAATATGGGAGAGTTGAGGGCACTCAAATGTGAAGTCATAATTTTCTTTCTACATCCTGATAGCAGGCTTCCAAACGGTGGTATCGGTCCAAGTGTCTGACCAAAAAAAAAAAACGACGATTTACGGAGGAAAGGACTCTTTAGCAGCGTGACAAGAAGGTCTTTGTAAAGCATTTTAATAAATGCATCATTGCATGCAGAGTTAAGTTCTTTGATAATAATGTGAAGATTCTATTTGTGCTCTGTGTTTCACCTCGTAGGACGTTTTCTTCTTTTTTTCTGGCGAATATAAATGAGTAATTTATTTTGTACATAATGTTCATTTTATTTATTTTTTGTATTCATTTCTTGCGTTCTATTTTTTAAATGAACTGTGTATCTGCTTCTTTTCTCTTTCTGTTGATTTCTGAGGCTGTACAGAAAGACAGTACTACTTCAAGTCAAGAGTGTGGAGTCCACCCTCTCTCCTCGGTTCTCGGTTCATGTACAGGAGTTGTTTTGATGATGAATATGACTCATGACAAATATTCAGTTGGCATCGATGAATGGCCATACTATATACAGAGGCACAGGCATTCAGGCAGCCGAAGCATGATTGCATGGTTTCAAAAGTGAGCAACAAAAGTGAACAGAAGTTGCTGTCAGAAGTGAAAGGGCAAAAGTGTACTCGCACTGATCATAACCCTCAAGATTCCTCTTGATATTTGCTATTTATGATCTTATGATTATTCTATTTGTTATGGACATTCTTAATATTTAAAATATCTCTATTCTGGTTGCGTTTCATGTTGAGTTGCTCCTTGGTTGATCTTGTTGTGCTTCTTTGAGAGAGGTTAACCCCCCACACAACCCCGGGAGACCCTGTGCCATAGAAACTGTGCCACGGTTCTTTCTCTCTCTCTCTCTCTCTCTCTCTCTCTCTCTCTCTCTCTTTCTCTCTCTCTCTCTCTCTGGTTTGACTTCCCCAGTCACTAACACTGTAAGCATGCCCCATGGGACGATCCACTTTTTTACTCTTGAATAAAATATGCATGAACCTTTGGTCTGGATTCTGAGCTTTCTTGACTGCACACAGACGAGCATGGAAGTGGCGAACATGTCGTTTGTAGAAGGTGACCGAGGTCAAAGAGTAATCTGATGGAAGTTTAAAGTTCTTGCACTTCTTTATCATTCTGCTTCTCTGACTGACACATAGGGACATATGTAGGACAAGTGGAGAGAGAAACAGTCAACATAGTTTAATCGTCTCTTTCACACTTGAAAAAAAAGCCATTCTTTCTTTCAATAGTATTTCTGAATATTGACTCCAACTAGTTTATTCTTTGGTTACTACATCAACTCTTCCACCTTCAATACAGTTTCAATGATCCTCCCTCATTACACCGGCTTTATAATTCTCTTCATCTTCCTCATTCTTCATCCAACACATCCCCAACTTTTCCCACAAACTTTGGATCAGTCCGACTATCGAACAAGTGGAGGGAACATCTTGAAATATAATATGTATCGACGAAACAAAATCGTTGATCTTAAATTATTTTTCTACATCTCGACAAGAAAGAAACTTCTGAGAAAACGTGAAGGTCTTCGTATTTGACCAAAAAGAATAGAAAAAAATCGAAAGGGAGCTGGAACACAAGGTCTCATGGTCCGGATGTTAAAGAAAAAAAGTATCCCCAGAATATCTTGCTTGTCTTCATTACTGATGGATCTTGTTAAGAAAACGATGAATGGATTAATTTGTGATAAAAACCTCTTTTACTAGAACGACCATTGAGTATGTACACCAACTGCGCAGAATTTAAGATGTTGCCGGGATCAACTTACAAGTAACAGAATCATGGCTACAGCTTGCTAAGTAATTAGCTTTTCATGTACAGGGGTCTCATGCTGGGAGACCTCAGGGGAGTCCTGGTTGAGCACACCAACAAGTTGTTGACACAAACGAGCCTCTTAAGATTCTCAGTAAGTCTTATTGTTGCGATGTAAACATAAAACTCTTATCTGCCGTAAAGGGGAGGATGAGCTTGTTTCTCCTAAGATCTTACTAAAATGGCTTTTGCATCATGTTTCATCCCCCTAAAAGATAGTTAGCTGGGTTGCTATGGCGATAGTCATCCTGACCCTCAGCCCTGTGCTGCACAGATTATGTTTGCTGGCAGAGGAAATGCTGAGCTATGCAAACACCAGGTAGGAGTTAGTGTGTGTTGATGAGAGGATGAGTCGGGCCTTGCTAAAAAGCATCAAATGCAGACAATGGATCTGTGCGGCTACACAGGACATCTTTGTCTGGAATTATGAACCACCATCCTGGCTCTCATGGAAAACCCCCTAGTTTGACTAAAGGCTTTTTTTCCCGATGACATGGTTCCTTTATTCTGTGTTTAAACATGGATTCTCAGGACATTTTTAGGATTGGTGAGGAATAAAATATAAATGCTTTCTTTTCTGTCATGTTCTGTAGTTTCATTTGCATGTATTCTATTTTTATGACAGCATTTCAACACCAGATCTTTTAACTGTGTAGTCCTCACAACAAAGGTCAAACAATCACAATCAGAATTGGCATTAACTGTTCAGTCGACTACTTTTCTCCTGAAAACTTAACTGAAGCTCACGGGAGAACAAAAAAAATCACAAAAAATATGAAAGTAATGAAACATAACAAGACAAATGTATGTCCTATTCTCTACTGGAAGAAGTTGTTCCAGCTCATCTCTGAGCTACAGAGAGACTAATTAGAAGGCATGTTGCTAAGATCAGCATTGGCTGTGTAGATGATCTGAAAATGACCTAAAAAAAATGTTCGGGGCAGCATGAAAAGTGTTTTTATATTCTGTGTTAGTGATATAGCAGTGTCTGATTTTAAAGATTATTGTTGTGCCTGATTAGTATCCAAAAGCAGTGTCATAAATATCAGTTGGATTATTGCTCTGATCTATAATTCTCAATATTAAAATCACTTCGGAGAGTTGTTTTACACCACTCAAATTAATGTACTCTTCTAAAACCTTCAGAATTAGTTCCATTAGAAGATGTTATCTCCAAAAAAAAATTTTCTAAAGTACATATGTCGTTTAAAAGAGAGTTTTGTACAAACAGACACATACTGATGAGTAGATTATAGGTCAGATATCTATTTAAGACACACTTATATCAACTCATCAGTTTCTCTTCAAGAACTGTTAAAGTTAGTGTTAATGTTATGTTTTCCTTCAATTTCTTCATCCAGAGGCAAGGAAACGTACAAAAAAACAGTCAAGCTAACGTCTAAGATGGGACAAAACTGAACTTCCAGAAGAGATTTTCCATTATATAATGTCTATGTTTAGAAGAAAAAAAAACATAAGAAAGACTTAATTTGTGTAAGTAAAAATGTAATCAACATGTAAAATCAACACTTAGGACACTTGTGGGTTGAATGTTGTTCCACGTACCTACTACATTTCTATTCGATAGAATTAAAGAATGGAATGGTAAAGATCATTATAAGATCATTAACTATAGTTCAATCCCGATCATGAGAATGTGTAATGTGTTATTTTACAGTGGGTAAAGAATAATGGGTGATCAGTAAAGTGTTTTATTTCAAATCACTCCACAACTGTTTGTGAGCGAGAACTGCTTTATGTCTTCTCGAGCGATTTTGACTCATGAGCACTATCTCATGGTCAATTTGAGAAAATTCGAAATAAAGTGGACATTGAAATTCAAGTTTCAACAGCGCCATCTACCTGTGAAGCATTGTAATGAACACGTGTGAGAGGAAACTTGAAAGAATCAGAATCAGAAACCTTTATTTGTCCCGCGAGGGGAAATTCGGTTTAACAACAGCAAAAGCAATATACCAAAAAAAATAAAACACCCAGAAATAAAATAATAAAAAGAAGAAACTACATTATTGTCATATATTGATACTTTAACATATATTGACAAGAATAAGACAATATAATTAGTTTTAAAGGAGTTTTTTTATATATCTTTTTTAAATGATAGACAAGACTAACTTTCAAAAACCACAAAGACACATAAGATTCAGCTCCTCACGTGCTGCTACATTATACTCAGTTGAACTTTTTTAAAAGACGTCGCACATTTACAGGCTAGACTATTAACCTACTTTCCTCTAGAGAGGACACAACAATCCTCCCAGTCACTGTGTGATAAAATAATTCCACAGACAATAATTTACTCTTTATGGCAGAATAAAGAAATAGAAATATTTCTGCATAAAGCACTTTTCTAGACCAGGGTCACAAAGTGCTTGAACAATCAAGAGCAATTCAAAAATTTAAAAATACCTACAGATTTAAAAACTCTAAAAGGCCAAGATATAAGACACGGAAGTGTGAAGTGCTGATCCACAGACCTAAGAGCCCAAGGTGGGGTGTAAGGCTGGGATCACTGATGTAAGGAGGTTAAAAGTTGGTACACAGCTTTACAAAAGGAGGTCTTGGCTTCATTATGGACAGCTAGATCGGCAAAGATAAGCGGAAGTACCACCGAAATAAAGCGGCACATGTAAAGCTGCAGACCACAGTTACGTTCTTAAGGGCTGCAGTGTCAAGAACTCACACTGACCCACATGTGTGGCTTTCATCAGTGAGCCCGGACGGAGCCTCCAGAACTCTGGCACCAGGCATAAGAGAGTCACTTGTTTCATTGAAGCTCAGGCTGAAGGACGGACAGAATTATCATTCACAAAGCCTTCTTCACACCTCCTGATTGTTTGTGGAGAGCATGTGATGGTCTCACAAACAGAAAGTGACAGCTGGTGTCAGCTGACTGATTGAGAGCTCTGGAATCAGCTGCATATGAATCTCTCACCACACAGTCTGTGTTGAGCTTCAGTTAATAAAAGTTACCATCATAAATAAAAGCTTGCTGCTATGACCATAAAGGTATAAGTAGTTACAGTAGTTTTTATTTCGAAGGCAATAGCAGTAATTACTGTCCTACTAGTATTACCTTAACTAGAATGAGTAGTAATCGCTGTAGAAATAGAAGAAGTATTAGTAGAAGTAGGAGCAGTAATAGTAGTAATACTAGCAATAGCAGATGTAGCAGTAGTAGTAGTAAAATAGGAAGTTGTTATAGCAGCAGTGACTGTAGTAATAGTAGTTGCAATAGTAGTAGTATTAGTAATAGTCAAAGTCATACTATTAGTAGTAATAGTAATAGTATAAGTAAAGCTACCAATGGCCGTATAAATAGTAATAATAGAAGTAGTAATATTGGTAGAAGTAGTAGTAGTAGTTTAAGTAGTGGTAGCAGAGGAAGTGAAGATGGTAGAAGTATTGAAAGCCCAAATAGCAGTAGTAGTAGTAATAGTAGAAGTATAATAGCATAAGTAGGAGTAGAAGTTGTAATAGCAGAAATATCGGTAGTAATAGCAATAGAAGTAGTAGAGCAGAAGTAGCAGTAGTAATAGCAATAGTAGAAGTAGTACAGCAGAAGTAGCATTAGTAATAGCAATAGTAGAAGAAGTAATAGCAGAGAAAGCAGTAGTAGAAGCAACAGTAGAAGTAGCAATGGCAGAAGTAGCAGAAGAAAGAGTAGAAGTAGCAATAGCAGAAATAGCAGTAGTAGTAACAATAGTACGGCAGAAGTAGCAGCAATAGTAGTAATACTAGAAGTAGTTATAGCAGAAAAATCAGTAGTAGTAGCAATAGTAAAAGTAGCCAAGTACAGAAGTAGTATTAGCAATAGTAGAAGACGTAATAGCAGAAGCAGCAGTAGTAGTAGCAATAGTAGAAGTAGTAATACCAAAATTAGCTGTAGTAATAGTATAAGTACTAATAGAAGAAGTAGAGGTAGTAGTAATAGTAGAAGTAGTAATAACTGTAGTAATAGTAGAAGTAGTAATAGCAGAAGTAGCAGTAGTAGTAATATTAGAAGTAGTAATAGTAATAGCAAACAGGGAAGTAGCAGTATTAATAGCACTAGTAATAGCTTTAGTAATAGTAGAAGTAAAATTAGCAGAAATTGCAGTAATAATAATTGAAGTGCAAAAATGTTAATAAAAGAATTTAAAACGTGTCCAAAAAGCCAGAATTGTTGCAGATCAGCAGATCTTGTGTTGACTCTCACGCTCGTTGCCACACAAAGACTTCTTATCAAACTCTTCCCACGAGCGAGACTTCCCAGCAGTCTTGAGTTGGATGAGCAACACTTTCCACTACCTGTGTTCCCGTCATCATCCGAGCGGAGACAGTCCGACCTCTGTCGTCACATGACACGTGCTTCTCTAATGATTGACTGACACACTCAGAGCGACCTTTGATGGATCTCACATTGATGCGCACTAATGAATGCTGACGCTGTCAAGAAGCAACTGTCAAAGGTACAATACTTTCACGTGAAGAACTGCAGTCGTCATGTGATCATCATGTTAAACAGCATAGACTTGATGAGGAGCTGCAGGCTCTCTGTAAGAGGTACAAAACTAGCCACAAAATACTATATATATATATTTGTAATTTTCTTATACTTTGATGGGAAACAGTTAGCAGACAATTCTGGTCGATTACTGCCAAGTATATATTTTATTGAGTATCATTTTGATTGTTTAAGCGCTTTGTGACCCTGGTCTGGAAAAGCGCTATATAAATACAAATTACTTACTAACTTACTTACATGGATATTTTTTAATGCAACAAAGCAGTGCTGTGGGTGATATTTAGCTCTGATGTGAACATTGATAATCCAAATTTACCTTTGCTGTTCTAAAGATTGGCAGCGAAGATTCCCCCAAGGGTAAGTTTTTAGGGCACGTTAAGCGAGGGCAAATAATCAGTGTTGAAACGCAGGTGTGTGTTACTCACCTGTGCGTAACACACTCTTACTCACAGGTGAGTAGGTGACTAAGAGTGCCGATGATGTCACCCCGCAAGCAAACAGAAACTCCCTTCAAGTCAGGAGCACTTTGTTCATATACACTTCCAAGCATGAAGCCGAAAATTTAAAATACCTTTTAAAATATATTTTCTTGCTTTTACTTTCACATGAACAATAGCCATGATTACAATGTAGGATTAAAGAGTCCCTAACACGTTTCCTCTGTGACCTGGAAAGACATGAACAGCTGAAAAAGAAAGAATAAATGTTTAGAAAATTAATATTAAGTCTTCTTTGGCATACCATCCTACACTATACCAACAAACTATATGTATTTAAATAAACAAAGTATTTCATTTTTAAATGTTACACCTTAATCCATTTGACAATTGCTTCAGTGAAACCTGTGTAAAAAGCGGTAGATGTATAAAGACTGGACAAGCTTGCCGATCTTTGGATAATGTTTTGTGGGCACTAGATGACTTACATGGTTAAAGCGCTCCACTAGCAACTGATAAATGTAAAATGTGTTTTAAAACGGTCAAAACAAGAGTCCGTTCCGGTAGCTCCAACACGCCGTCACTTCCTGTTCCCGGGTCTTAATACTTCACTTTGTGGAGAAAAATGGTCAATGCAGAGTGTCACGGGTCGTTTATTCGCCGCTTCAAGTCAAACAAAATACAAGCTTTACGATCGATCGGACACACTTTCTCCCGGCGACTTTACAGGTCGATAGCCCCGGGAGAAAAGGTCTCGAACTGTAGAAACATCGCTATATTTAAGGCGAATTTCCGGGCCGGGAGGTCCTCCCCCTATCGCCATATTGGTTCCTTCAAGCTCCCTGTGCCACGATCCCCTGTGGAGAGTACTTCCAAGTTGGTTTCCTTTTCTAATCATTCAAATGTTCTTGGGTGGGAGTTCCCGTCTTCCAGCCCCCCCCTTTCCTGGATGTGTACCGCTTCGTTCTTTGATCCAGGACCCAAGATGTGAAAAGGCAGACAAACAGACTTTTTTTAAATAACCGGTGTCATGTCTCTAATTCTTTTCCAAGCTTGTCTTGAGACAGTGTGTCAGTCTGAGTGAAATGTTGATTTTGAATGTGTATTATAACGGTTAAAACTGAGTCCGTTTCCGTCGCTCCAACACGACGTCACGTCCGGGTCTTAATACTTTGCTTTATGGAGAGAAAAGCAGTGCAGAGTGTAACGGGTCGTTTATTCGCCGCTTCAAGACAAACAAAGATACAAGCTTTTAAGATCGATTAGGCGCGCTCTTTGCCGGCAGCTCAACAGGTCGATAGCTCCGGGAAAGACGGTCCCGAATGATAATAACATCACTATATTTAAGTAAGTAAGTAAGTAAGTAAGTAAGTAATATTTATTTATATAGCGCTTTTCAAGACCAGGGTCACAAAGCGCTTAGACAATCAAAACAAAACTCAAAAAAGTACATACTTTAAAGATCAAGATAATACTGAGAACAATACATGAGTTCGAGAAATTCAAGGAAAAGCCTGAACAAATAGAAACGTCTTAAGGTGTTTCTTAAAGGAGTCAGTAGACTCCATCAAGCGCAAAGAGAGAGGAAGATCGTTCCAAAGCTTAGGAGCAACAGCCTGGAAAGATTTCTCTCCTCTGGTCTTAAGGCAAATTTGCGCCATATTGGTTCCTTCAAGCTTCCTGTGCCACGATCCCCTTTGGAGAGTACTTCCTAGTTGGTTTCCTTTTCTAATCATTCAAATGTTCTTGGGTGGGGGTTTCCGTCTCCTAGTCCCCCCCTTCCTGGATGTGTCCCGCTTCGTTCTTTGATCCACGACCCAAGGTGTGAAAAGGCAGACAAACAGACGTTTTTTAAATAACCGGTGTCATGTCTCTAATTCTTTTCCAAGCTTGTCTTGAGACAGTGAATCCGTCTGAGTGAAATGTTGATTGTGAATGTGTATTCAAACGTTTAAGCTCTTAGATGAAGCGAGTCATTTATACTTTATATTTCGATTATCTTTTAGCATTAATTTAAGTATGGCGTATACGTATAGTGTATAATCATTTCTTACAGTTTTAAACTAGTTTTACTTTTCATTCTATTTGACATATTGAACAATAAAGTGCTTTTATTCAAAGTCTGTCTCACCAGCCTCGACACGGGCGGATCCTCCGGTCGGTGTAATGCCCGGACAAGTTGCGTGAGACAAACCAGAACTTTCTGGACTCAAGCCCCGCCCACGTGAGCCACAGTCGACCAATAGAATCCGTCTCCGCTGATGCAACTCACCGCTATATAAAAGCCTCCTCAGCCCAGACCCTGAGACTCGTACCTGACTTACATGGAGAACAGACGTGACCACCGTGAGGAGGAGACCCCGGAGAGACACACACTAGAGCCAGGATGGTCTATACAACTGCTCCGGCATTTGGACGAGGAGCTCCGGTGACGTCGGGCGAGACGAGTGTCTTTGACATGATAGGGAAGTACCTGTTCCCCGAGGCTGACCCGGGACGGACTTCTGTCCGACGAGGAAGTGTAGACAGTTGTGACGAGATCGACTCTTGTGGTGAGTTCAAGCTTTGATCCTTGACAGGGTCTGGTTACAGCTGCTGAAATAATACTGACAGGTTTGTTCTTCTCTTCTACTCTCAGAGTCCGACCTGGAGGTGCAGCTCCTCCATCAGGACGTGAGCCGGCAGCTGGAAGTCTGTCTGACCGAGGCCAAGACCTGCACCCTACACTGCCAGGTGCTGCTGCTGCCTCGAGGGATGACCGTCAAGGTGGGTCAGGACCTGATCCGATCCTCCGCGGAGGAGCCGTGTGGGCTCCGCGGGGCCTTCATCCAAGTCTACCTGGAGGACAAGGGCCAGCTGACAGCCGTGGGGAGCTTCAGTCCAGACCCGAGCATCACGCCCACCTTCGAGCTGTCGCTGGTGTTGAGGCCCGTGAAGGAGGACATCTGGCTCAAGAACATCTTCGACTCCAGGAAGGTGTTGAAGCTGAGACCAGACTACAGACTGGTGAAGAGAAAGCTGTACTCCTCCGCCAGTCCTGTCGTGCACGAGTTCAGCTAGCATCAAGTTTACATGTGTTTGTTGTTTATATCTCTGATCACTACATTTGCACAGGCATTGACGATTGTTAGACATACTTTTGAGTGTGACTGGGCAGGACCCACTGTTGAATACCTGACTTTTATTTATGTTCAATACACTTTTTACACAAGCTTTTGGTCTCCTGAGTTCTTGCCACCATCTTGCTCTCCATGTCTGATACTTTACTATCTTGGCTTAAGAATAAAAAAAAAAAGTTACTTTCATTGTAAAATTAAAATGGATATTATTATTTGGGGTCAACTATGGAGTATATCAGTGCCATCAGAATATTGAGTGATTGAAATCGACTTTTGAAATGATGTACAGTTAAAAAAAAAAAAAAAAAAAGTTTAATTGAATTCATTATTCAGTCATTATCAGATTCACATGGTTTGATATAAAAAATAATCACAGCCTTTCAATACAATATAAATCGAGAATCAATTATTTTACACTCCATGATCAGAAACTAAATCAAATGAAAACATGAATTCTACTTAAATGTACAGCAAAAGTGTTTTGTTTACAAATAATCTCCGATCAACAACAGAAGAGTTGGGAACCTGGCTGACAGCAGTGGATAAGTCGGGGCTTCCAGGCAAGTTTAAAGTCTGGATCTACAAAAGCTTCTAACACACCAGCCTGGGCCTGATCAACCCTGGCCGGGTCACCTGGGCAAGGGTGTCTGTTGTGAGCCCCGAAACACCCTATGAACCCAGGATGCAACACTGATGATGTGTATAAGTTGAACCAAGTGTTTGCTAGAACAAGTTTACTAATGTAATGTTGTATTCATGAGTGTGATTTTTAAGGATATATCTCCGTTCACGTGATCACAGGAGGGAAACTTGCTGACGTGATGTTTCACAAGAACGTCCATGACTCTTGTAGAGGAGTCTTAAAGTGATCAGACACGGACCGTTTTGTTCGTTAGAATATAAAACATTGCCTATAATTCTTTCATGAATTGTGTGTATCATCCGATAAAAAACGGGTAACACGATCATGTTGTCTTAACAAATAAAGATAAACAGTTTGGTGTTTGAGAAATATATTTATAAGTTTATGAATCATTTAATATCCACTCATGTAACGACAAAGTGTTTTTTATCAATAATGATCATTAATTAATGTGTTTCTAAACACTTCTCAACATAAAAAGTGATTGTTGACATGGATCTGAGCAGTAAATATGTACTTCAAACATGTCGGGAAGTCAGCACTTGTTCACGCTCTTTTCATTCTTGATACAGATGAACTTTGCCTTAAAAAACGAAGTATGCACATTTTTTGCACACACTAGTACATGAGGCCCCAGGTCTGGTGATCTGATAGAGTTAATAACTCATGTACTCTGATCACAAGAGCAATGTCATTAACAGAATATACATGTTAACACAGTACAACCAAACACATGATGCACACCAAGGCAGTGGTAGTTGATCCGATGACGTCTCTGTAACCAATCACTGCTTTATTTATTCTGAACTTGATTCTGGTTCTTACTTTCAGAGCTATTCATGGTCAGGCTCCTCCTTACATCAGTGATCTACACCCCAGCTCGGGCTCTGAGGATCAGAATCTACTGATGGTTCCTGAACACGGTTCAGGACCAGAGGAGAGAAATCCTTCCAGGCTGTTGCTCCTAAGCTTTGGAACGATCGTCCTCTCCCTCTGTGTTTGATGATCTACTGACTCCTTCAAGAAACATCTTAAGACATTATTTGTGCAGGTTTTTCCCTGATCTTCTGGGACTCCTGTGTTTGTCTCATGTGTCTTGGCCTTTAAAAGTATACATTTTAACTGTGTATTGTTATATTGATTGTTGAAGCGCTTTGTGACCCTGGTCTAGAAAGACATTTTACAAATAACCATTACTTACTTACATTAATAAGAAAATGTATAGATTAAAGTCAAAATGTATAACATTAAATGTAATGACACATTTATTTGTATAGTTATACATTTATAATTATGTAATTTATTGTCCTTCATATATCTTAGCTCCTAAAGACTCATTTCAATTCATTGTTACATTTAAATTGATATTAATAATGAGGCTGATTTCAGAATAATCTTTTATTTAACAAATGTACAACAAAAGCCAAAGACATTTATTAGCTACTCAAACACAAACTCTACATGGTCCATCTCACGGGTACAAAACTTGTTTTCAAACTTTCAACTAACACCAAGTTGTTTAGAGTCACGACTAGCTTGCGATGTTTCAGCCCATGAGCGTCTTAAAGATTTGGTATTCCTGAAACAGCCCGTTTTAAATGTCGACTGTGTTTGTAGAAGCTGGTTGCTGATGTTAGGACTTCACTTGCATTAGAACGATTACAACACAACAGCTTATTGGACTTTCTCCTACATACTATTTATAAAGTGAAGAAATATCTATTTGAAAAGAAAAATTAATAGGAATAAATTGACTTTCACATTAAACTATCTCGAAGTCAAGTTTCGACCGGCCTACGCGTTTTTTTGGACTTTGTTGCCAGGAACCAGCCCGGTGAACACTGAAGACAACACTTACTTTTGAAATGGTTTAAAACACGTCCGCAGATTGAAATCCAATAAGAATGTGATTTTATCCGTGTGACAGTATCTATGACATGGGCTGAAAGAACGCACTACGACACACTCACTTTCTTAAACCTGGGGTCAGGTTTCTAAAACAACCTGGCTCGTCGCTCCACTCTGCCAACAACATTTACAAAAGCCGTCTGTCTAAACAACTGGACGAACGACGCCATTCTCCTCGAACGTTTGCTGGTGAACTATCTTCAATGGTAGAAAGCTGGACGAGTGAGCTCCTCTGAGGCTGCACTGACCATTAGCTGCACACACTCCCCGACTTAAAGTACTCCATCTTGACCGCCAGGGACTCTGGTCATTTCTTCATCTTAAGATCTGCCTCCATGGCACTGCGACGCCCCCTGGTGCCTCCGTCCTGCAGTAGAGAAAGTCAGAGTGACATTAGGACAAACGCTTTTGAGCGAGACCGTGGGGATGATTAACATGAGCTGGAAAGGAGGTCAGAACTGATCCAGTCCTACACATGAAGACAACACAGTCCACCTGAGAGGGATCAGTCCTCAAGTGGAAAACAATAAACGGATGACCAACAGAACTAAAAAAAAAAAGGAGAAATCAAATTAGAACATGCAGACGGTCAGAGCCAACGGAAGAAAAGAGAAAGCAAAATAAGGAATGAGGTCTTTCACTGATAGTTGACGAAGGCGGACTGATGAAATGTGTGGCGTGTGTGCTATAGTGTGCATGAAATGCAGTTTAATAAATATTCATGTCTTATTTAGTAACACATGACATAATGTATGACATTATAATGTCACAGACATCTCATGGTTTTGTGCGTGTGCGGGCTCAAATCCTGACTCTGGTGGATTCAGAGGTAGACCCTCCATACTTACAAAGAGAGAGAGAAGGAAAGCAGGAGAGGCCATTGGAACACTGTCCTGTAGGAGGACAGATACTGGAGTGAGAAGGAGAGCGAAGAGAGAGGACACACGTGCATGAGAGAGCAGGAGTCAAACAGGTCAACAGGGAGAGAGAAAAGTATCCAACTTTTGATGTCATCTGGCGTCAGACTCGGAGGCTGAAAAGGAGGCATCATGCTTAACGCTGATCACTTTTTATGCAAGACCGTGTCCTCGCTGACACCCGAGTAACTAAACCCCTTTTAACTAATGACAACCAACAAGAGTAGATGCATCAGAGCGGCAGACAGCCGGGGACAGACAGGTGAGCTGGGTTGGAGAGAATAAAAGCCATTATTTCATGTCTAATCCTCTAAGAAGCTCCTCAGACTGAAGAAGAAGAAAAAAGGTCCTGTTGATGGAGTTGCACTACAAACCTTGTCAGCCGGCTCTCCTGGTTTACGGTTCCCCTCCCTTCCGCGCAGGCTCTTGGCCGAGATGGCGCTCTCCGAGGTCTGCATGATGAGCTGGGTGGCCAGGAACTGCTGCACGTGCTCCAGCACGTCGCGCTGCATCTCCAGGGCCATCTGGTATACGTCGTGGTCCGAGGAGTTGTACATGACGGCGTTCTGGAACATCAGCATGATGTCGCGCTGGAACTCCGCCGTGGTGCGGATCACGCCGGACTCAATGTTCTTCTTGATGGCCGAGAGGTCCATGGGTCTGTGGGGGTCACTTGTCTTTAGATCCATTACCACACGGATGGTTCAACAGCTCAGTCTCACCTGTGCACGATGCTGTGGTAACCGGGGGCGATGTCGTCTGACACGGGCTGTAAGAAGACGCTGGCGTACCTGAGAAACAAGTTTTCATGATCAAGTGTTTATTCAAGGTATTAGCACCAGGAAAACACAGTGAGAGACTGAATATTCAGTGCAGTTGTGTAGAGGTGCTGCTACACTGGGATTGTGAAGCTCTATGTTCAGATTTTATCCTCTCTGCAGCTTCTGCTCAATTGACAAACAAGGTGATGCTGAACTGTCTCTTCATTAGCCAAACAAGAGGAGAAAATGTCACTGCATTAACACACATGCAAGTGAGGTGAGTGCAGTATCATAGGAATGGCTCTGGTGCATGTAGAGGCAAAGGATGAAGTTCAAGGAAAAACTAACTATAACAGAGAAACACTCAATTCAACCAACAGAAAAGGTATAAAATAGTGTTAAAGGCTGCGTTCATAAGGATTGATTCAACCACTTTTCCAGTAACTCACATACAATACAAACCATGGCGACATCAGACATAGAAAGTATCACCAGATAATCTTTCTAACATCATGAATTCAATGAGAGCTCCACCTGTGGTTTGCCGCAGCTCTCCACACCAACATGATGGCTTTCTTCCAGATTTTCTGGGCCTGAACCGCCTCCTGGTCCTCTCCACATGTGGACCTGATGACGGCAGAATACAAATGATAAAGATTCATCCTCAAAGATGATTTCGATCCGTCCTCACAGTTGGGATGAGGAGGCTGGACTGCTGGCGAGCGAGTCTGCAGTGTAACGTTGGGACACTGGTCCGTAGCCGTCCTCGCTCTCGCTGGCGGCGCGCTCCGCCTCCGACAAATACGGACCCTCGCCCTCGCCACACTCCTCCTTCAGCTCCATTCCTTCTTCGGGGTCCCCCTCACTCCCCGCCTCCTCCTCTTTCACCTCCTAGGTGCAGACAAACACGTGGATAAAACAGGGTCTGATGGTGTTCAAGGTGATCTCAAAGGTGCTACCTTGGACTCTCGACAGGAAACAGAGCTGTCTTCAGAATCTGTTGAGCAAAACCACACAATGAGAAAAGAAACCGTCTTGAGGAGAGCAGTGGGGTACTGACCAAGGCAGGGCGGGTTCGGCTCCGGCTGACTCCACTCTTCTCCTTCACTCTTAACTGTGGTGTCTGAACTCTCCTTCCCTTCCGGGGCTTCTTCCATCACTTCGCTCACTACTTCTTCTGAGGTGCCGGCAGGTGTGACCTCAGCTTCTTTCTCTGGCAATTCAGGGTCTTCTGCCTTCGTCTCTGCCTCAGCAGGCATCTCCTGGCCAGCAGGAGTCGGGTCGGAAAGTGAGGCCACTTCTTCAGGAAGCTCTGTGGACTCAGAGTCTGTGGGTGTGGGCTCTGGGGTTTTTAACCCCTGAGTCTCCCACGGGCCTGGTAAGGTGTGTCCTTCCTCGCAAAGAGAGAGCGCTGCTTCTACCGCCGCCGCATCCAGAGCCTCCACTGAGTCGTCCACCTGGTCGTTGAGGATGACAATAATTATAAATGTAAAATCATTTATTTTGTCTTTAACAAAGCAAAATCTCAATTCCTGAATAGGTTTTAAAAATTCTTTATTCAAACCATTAAGAAGGTAAAGCAAGACGTTATAATAACTATTCTAGCACAGATTTTCTCAAATATTTAATGTATAAAACATATTATTAATAATCTTAAGTTTTTAGTAGAGACAACTACTAGAGATGGAATTTTCTTTAATCTTTAGTAATGATTTAGCTTGTTCTGAACAGCCAATGGAAGTTACACAAACGCAGACTCACACTGCTAGATCTGACATATGTTTAAGATAAACACAATTATGATATATTCACAAATACAAATTGTTTTAAAAGAACGCTTGATTTGTTAATGAAGATTATACAAACCCATTATGGATTTAATTCAGTTGAGCTGCAAATCCCTCCAATCATCACATTATTTTTTCTTTTCTTTTTTTTAATCATCCTTATGCAAAGTTAAAGATTTCTTCTTATTCTGCTGTATTTTCACTTTTTTTTTTATTATGCAAGTCAATAAGATTGCGTTGGTTGACATCACACATAACCACACACACTTTTCTGTCAGATTAGAGGGGACGGCTGAAAAAAAAATCTTTTAAATTTACCAACATTTTAATTCAAAGCATATTTTCATGAAAATAATTAAAAAACATATTATGTATTATTTTGAACCAATAATTGATCCTAAAAGTTTATAAAAAAAATTAATTCACCAGCACTTTAAGAATATCTCAATGCACGGTGGGATTTGTTTGTTTGTTTTAACTAATGTTCGTGCTAAACTCCTGGGTATCAATGTTATGTTGATGGTTTCCTGACTCTTTTCTGCACTTAAACATGCCTTAATATAAAAAGCTGCTCTTTCACAAAGACACAACCTGCTGCTTAACTTGTTACGGTGTGTTCAATGACACTCAAGCCAGTTCTCAATCTTAGAACGACTGACACAGGCACCAACAGGTTTAGAAAGGCTAACTGCTGCAGGATGAAGAGTACAGTGCAATGGTGAATGTTCCTTAAGATGTGTTTACAGTTTGTTCTGTTAAATTTCAACAACAACTAATAAAATTCTGTACCATCTTTCTGTCCTAATCCCTCGTGTTATAAGCAGACGAGCAGCAGCTTGATATGTGGCTAAAAACAGGCGACCACGGTGATGCACAGCGTGTCTAAGAAGGCTGCATTCATTAACAAAGCACTTTGATAAAAAATTTAATCCTGACGTCACTACTGGTTATTTGCAACAATGAAACCCCACAGCTTGTAATAAAGTGCACTTTATAGTCCACAAATTACGGTAACCTGTTCTTTAATTATTATAGTTTTTAATGATTGCATTTTTTATGATTGCGTTTTATCTGGTCCCTTGCATATGATAGAAACATTTACTTCAACAAGAAATATTGTCACATTTAGATCTCATAGACTTTTATCTCGTCACACACTTCTAAGATACGTTCTGTGCTTCAAAACAAACACCACAACGGACTCCAGTAATGGCACCAAAACAAACAGTTACAGACATAAGTGTTATAGAAACCAACGGAAGCCGTCCAGGATTACTAGCAATCAAATAACAATATATCATATGACAATAAAAAAGCCATCAGACATGTATGCAACTTTTAAATACTATCCTCATTCTCCACTTGAGCTGAAAAAGAGTTCAAGAACACACCTTTTCTTCAATTATGGCAATGATGCCTCCCACTGTCTCCAGGTCTAGCTCATCCCCCATGTAGGACACTGCTACGAGGTCCTCTTCTACCAGTCCGGTCTCTTCAGTCAGCTCTGCCTTCACTGCAGCTTCTGCTTCACCTTCTGTCAGCAGAAACCACACGAGAAATACTTGAGCACTTTGGGAAGAGTGTTCTGGGAAAGATGCTTTATAACTATATTGTTTTATTACTTTATTATTATCATGTTATGTTACCTGTGATGACATCATGAGTGGCGGGCAATGCCGTAGCTACGGTAGCAGTCTGCAAACCATTAGTAAGGCTTCCTGTCGAGTCTCCCTCTGCGACCTGGCAATCGACAAAGAAACAGGATTTGCTTGAACTGTGTCCTGCTCAATCAATCTATACTATATTGGGTCTAACCAGGCGGGGGCTGGCTGAGATGAGGTTGCCTTTTTTGAGGAGTTCTGACAGGAGAGGAGAAGGGGGCGGGGTGGCCTTCTGTGCCAGGAGACGCTTCTGTGGAGAGTCTTCGATTAGGGCAACAAGACCTCCACCGTCTTTGGCCCCTGGACCTGAAGCCTCCGTTACCGGGAGAAATACTCCCACACCCTGAGCCTGGTAGGAGACGGATAACCGGAAATGTTTTAATTAATTAATCATAAATAAGTAAAAAAGAGACATTGTACAACACACAACCCCTGTAACATAATGGACACCTGGAGGAGAACAACATAATGCTATTACCACAGACAGCGTGCCGATGTCGTCTGAGCTGACACCTCCTGTTTCCATCGGTGGCGTTGGTACTGAAGAGTCAGTCAAGGAATCCAGCATGGGAGAGCTGGCGCCCAGAGGAGAGCGAACTGTGACACTAGACAGGCGCTTAGGTGTGTTTTTGACTGCCTGGCGAGCTGTGAGCGACACAAACACAATATTTGAAAAAATAAACTTATGACTTTAATTTTCATCTTAGGACCACAACGTGTTCATTTGGGTCGAGCGCAAAGTATTGACACTTACCTTGATATGCCATTTCTGTTGCTTTCCTTTTCTGCTCTGCTTCCTCTTCATCCTCCTTTTTTTTCCTGAAAATCAACAATAAAAATGTTAAGAAAACAAATCACTATATCCAGGTTATATTTACAGTATTTTTTTTAATGTTTAAAAAAAATAAGAATTATGAACGACTACGTACAGCGTAATTTCAGTCCACAAATCCTTTAGCTGAGAGTCCATGTGACCAGTTTGTATGAGATCAACCTCTTTCTTTAGTTTCCTGTCAGGACACACATGACCATTAAGATTGATGACACATTTTAAGACCATCTAGCATCAGTAGCTCAAGTATCCACCTGTACTGCTCCTGTGAGTCACGCAACAGTTTCTTCAGCTCCTCTATCCGCTCTGTCGTCAGCCTTCGAACAATCACATCTTCAATGGTTTCAACCACCTCACCCTTCTCGCCACGCTTACGCCTGGATTGGAACAAAAACACAGGTTATCGTTGACCAGTTTGAATGTTTAACTGTCTCAAGTCAGAGGTACTAACTTTGGTGCTTCTGTTGCTTCAAGCAGTTCCGAGTATTGAGAGGCACAGTGCTAGGAAATTAAAACATTAATTAAAAACATTTCACATTCATCTCCAGAAACAATAATGTTGTACCTTCTGTGAGAACCAGTCAGGAGGGCGACCGGGTTCTGAAAAAGGCTTGATGGCTCGACTGACAGACACCCTGAACCAAATATCAGTGATGAGAAATGGAACGGCTAAAGGAAATAAAGACATCAGGTACACTCTCACCAGTTTTGGTCTCCACTCCTCATAACAGAGGAGGCCAGGCACAGTTTCTCCCTGATGGACCAGGGCTCTGTTGGACCCACATTTACAATCTTGTGTTCTAGAAGAATATATATTAATACATTAAGAACAGTGTGGGCATGCATATTTTATTTGAGAAGACAAACGTCGAATCAGTGCAGATATACAACTAATAAGAGGACATATAACACTGTCAAATACGTATAAAATAAACAAGAGCGTAAACAAATGTATCTATAGCGTTTATTGTTAGCTTCAACGGAAAAATAAGCACGATAGAGCCGTTGCTGATTTTGAAGACAACCTCACACCAGCAGGCTATATGCATGTTTAAACAGAAATGTAACCACGGGGAGAGCATGAAAACTTAAAGTTTATTTATTGAGGTGGAACCGACTGCATTGATACTTTGCCAGAGTTAGCTTAGCAAGCGCGATTACGGGGGAACACATTAATGAGACACAGGCGCCTTTCATGGATCTGACCGCGTCGATGGTTCGGGTCTACGCAAGAGAGCTCGGAGATCAGGGGTCTGCTAAAAATGTTTATTATGCTGAGAAATCGTTGGGAATGTTACTCACTGCCGATGCTGCTCGCCATTTCTATTGTGCTGAGGCCGCAAGCCCCACTTCCGCCGAACTGTATTAGAAGCAACACACAATAGTGAAGGGACGCCAAGGTTCCGCTTGGAACGTGCTACGCATACATCGTCGAAAAACACTTATTACACAATTATTATTTTTTATTACTTTCTGTCGGATTATTAGCTACTCACTTGTAAAATGCAAACAATAATTGTGAAACTAAAAGTTTTGGTTTTAATCGCTTCATAATATAATAGACCACCCTTTGTTTTTTTTATATTTGTAGAAATCCCTTTTTCCATTACCGTCTAGGTAAACATTTTTATTTTATCACAAATTATTTATTTGCTCCGTGTTGTTATGCATACGTTATTATCCAACACAGACCTATCTTCACTTCAAAATTGACACTTTTCCTCAAATAATATACGCTTTCCCATCTGTCATTAAATTCACTTCTTCTAGAACAATATGATACATCGCAGTACTGTAGAAACAAGTATATATTTGTAGTATTGCCCAGGTACTTGACACTGGTATTGCAGAAATGTACACACTGCATGACAAAGTCGTTACTGCTTTTACTTGTTTTGAAACAAGAATAGGTTTTAAAAGCTGCTATAGTCGATTGTATCCTCTTGTCCTCAGTAATCGCCAGGATCTCGCAAGATTTTAATGTCAATTTAGCTGCGGAGGACATAATGATGTTATTTACAACTTAAAAAATATATATTTTATTTTTAAACACACTTTATTGAACTGTAAACCATGAAAGAATTATGGTAAAACAAATTATTTGAAGGCCAAAAATAGAATATCGAAAAAAACATGGCCATATTGATATTTTCTAACACCTCTACATTGCAGTGACCAATACTATCCTTTTAAGATTTCCTTTCAGCTACTGACACCTCTAACATGTCTGTCATTTTCTTCACCTTCCTTATCTTTAAAAAATATATGTTTATATGTATAATAGTGAATAAAAAGTGGATAGAAGTGATGGACTGATGAAGCTAATGACGCAGTCTCCTGTTGTTGAGAGGTCAGTAGGTGGCGCCATTAGTTTAATAATTATGTGATGTTCCATTAGAACAGTTGCTCAAAACAAAGGAAAAATAATGGCACTGCTTCATGAAACTTCATCAGGCCATCACTAGTTGATATAAAGTGCAATATCTTATGACATTTTTATTTGTGCAGGCTTTTCTTCCTTGATCTTCTGGAACTCCTGTGTTGTTCTCAGTGTTATCTTGATCTTTTAAGCATATATTTTATTGAGTTTTGTATTTGATTGTTTACGCGCTTTGTGACCCTGGTCTTGAAAAACACTATAATTATAAATTACTTATATTTAAAACTTTCAATCAGATGATTTACTGTATAATAAATCAACATAATCATAATTATTTCATCAATATGCCCATATTTGAACTCCCAAGGATTATATTAGAGCATTTTACATTAAATAACTATATATAATAAATAACTATCTGATTAAACCGAAAAATAATTCTTTGTCATAATCCAAAAAAACAAAAACACACAGAGGATTTAAATATTGGCAGTCTTTATTTCAACAAGACTAAAATGTTGTTTAATATACACTTTTCTCTTACAATTTAACATCTATCTCATCTGTTTCTTCTCATAACATTTATCTGATACTCTCAAAGTAAAAATCTGGTGTACTGTTACGGCCTCTTTTAGAGACATCTAAACGGCTGCTCTTTATTTACAAACTCTTTTCAGTCGCTCGCTTCTCTCAAGAGTCCTTTCTGTTCCACGAGGGCCTGGGGCAGATGCAAGACTCTCCTTGCCTGTGCAACCAAAAGTCGTCGTCATGAGACGAGCGTCCGTCTCTGGCTCAAAAACGAACATCATCCCTCTCTGCTGGAAGCCCTCCAGCCAGCCGGAACATGCTTCTGCCCAGGCCTGCAAGCAGACATTCATCTTGGTCGCCTACTCTCCTCCACGGGCCGGGTCTCTCCACTCTCCAACTTCCACTCTCCTGTTAGTGGAACTTGACTGTAACAGAATTTTGAACCAATGGAGCTGCTGGAGCTCCTTTTTTAAAAAACTGGTTTTGCATAGATGTTCTTCCAAAATCTGATATATTGACTGATTTTAACTTACAATCAACCTGTCAAAGTCAAACATGAGGCCAAAAGGTTGTGTGCAGCCTTCAACGTCCGTCTGTGGGCTGAAAACTTGACGCAAATCCACAAAAACTCTAAAAACTCTTTCTTGTTTGCAACTGTTACAAGACAAACACTTAAATTTTTACAAAATGGCCACATGAGGCAGAATTGTATCTGAAATAAATCCATTGGAGGAAGTTTTCTTCCAACACGATCGTGACGAGCACTGATCTTCGTGGCCTTGAAATGATGAGATCAGAGTGATTCCCAGATTTTAAAGCACCTTTTCTCTCTAAAACTAGCAGTCAAAGTTGCTGCAGTACCTAAAATATATGTCATCTCAAAACATCTTAAAACCCTGTACGAAACTGATTCACTCCGCCGGTTCCTCGTCTCTGGTCGATCCTAAAACTGTACTCTTCAGATCATTTGTGCTCCACTGACCGTACAGTTCGAGGGAGCGGGCCAGGCGACGCTCCGCACACCGGGGGAAGGGGGTCCCATGAAATCACACACTTTCAGCTCCACATCATTTTTTGCATTGACAATGAGCGCATGCATGAGGTATGACCGCGATAACAGTTCAATTAACATGAAAATAGCTGCTGCTCTCAGTGAGGGGAGACTCTTCCTTCATGGAGATGAGCAGCACATGTGTGTCTGGGCAGATGTGGACAATTGAATATGTGCAAAGTGATCGCTGACAAGCAACAAAGCAAACAACCAGGACTACTACTGACTACAGGTTCAGAGAAGAGTCAGTCACTGCTCTGGACTGGGTGGATGAGGAAACACGTGGGAGATGATTGCCTCGGTAAGACAATGCCAGGACACTCCGGAGCTCTTATAGAGCCATAACCTCTGGAGAACAGAAGGTGTTGTGGGGGGGTGAGGGTGACTAGGTTTTAGGGAAATGTTTCTGTACACGGCTGTCTTTTAAACATACACAAATAATTAAAAGTGAAGTTATTGTAATATTAAGAAGCTCCTCCCCCTCCCCCCTTATGGCAGACAGTCCAAGGTCCTGGAGGCTAAAGTCCTTAAAGTCTTTCTCGCTCAGTCTTTCCTCCTGTCTGTGCTCAGCAAGTTTTATCTCCAGTGAGGAGTGAGCAGGAGCAGGCTGCAGAGCGCCAGCGCCATGCTGCCCTGGAGGGTCGTCCCAGCCGAGGTAGGGGAGCCGCCCTGCACCGGGACGATCCGGGGTTTGACGGGGTTGGGTGGCGTGGAGAAGTAGATGTCTCGGTCTGTGCTGCAGGAGGGGGAGTCGCAGCCGCTGCCGCTCTCTTCTGCTCCGCTGCTGTCCTCGTCTGCTGGAACGAACACACAAGGTCAGGACGGAGCACGAGAAAGAGTTTTGTTGTGCTGCCATTATTATATATATATAAGTTTTAAACACGAACAAAATGTAATCAATTTTTGTTTCCTCCAAACTCCTGAGATCATAAGCAGGTTATCGTTTCGATTTCTCACCATTGTCCACTGTGATGTCATTGCCGCTGTGAGCAGCCTTCAGCCAACTGGTCATCTCCTTTAGAACTGCAATCTGGCTGCGGATGACTGTGTCCGGTTTTGTGATGTCAACATCCACATCAGGGTTGGACACCTGATTGGCCAGCCCGTTTCCAATGACTACCGACTCATACCTGTTTAGAGACAGAGTGGAGGTGTTTGTCAAGGACACATTTCATCCCCTTCTAAATCTACAAAGTAATCTTAAAAAAAGTCTTTACCTGCTTTTGGCAGTTCCATTCCAGCATTCGTCCCCTGGAGCGATCCTCTCTTCAACACACACGGTCTCAGGCAACGTGGACCAGAACTTTTTGGCGTGCTTCAGCTTCTTCTTCACGTCGGTGGTCTGTTACAGGACATGTCACAATTTACACACGGGACAAATTCATCACGTCTACGACAACAAGTTGATTTGATCCGTACCAGTCGGTCCAGGCTGGTGCCGGCAGCCGTGGTGGGTCTTGCATCTGGGCTGTACGGGCGGAAACGGCCGGTGAAGCCAGTTTCTTTGAGAGAACGTTTGGAGCGGATGTTTGGTTTGGGCTGACCACATCCCTGAAACACCTGTCAGAAGAGTGAAGCGATATTTAGTCGTTGTGGTTGCGCACACAGTCAGAACATCAGAGAAACACAGACCTTCTGAGACACCTGGATGCTGTTCTCCTGCATGTTCATGATGGCCTCCGAGAGCTTCACGTCGATGGGATCCATGACTGCCTCGAAATTAAAGGGACCCTCCAGCCGCTCAGCCAGGCTCAGCATGGCATCTGAAACACAAGGGACATTAGGAACCTGACAAAAGTCCTTCCACAGCCATAAAATTAAAACCTATCAGCTAGCATTTGTAGACAAAATAAGGGTTGAACGTCTGGCCCTTGTATGAAGTGTGATAAGATGTGTTGCACATGACCTTGTGTCAAGTTGCTGTTAAGCAAAGTCTCCACAAGAGGGAAGCACGCGCCCACTGATGTAGCGTGTCAGCAGCACATGAAACATGACACACTCAGATGTCACTTATGAAGGACGATTAATGACGTAAGTATAAATATAAATGTATAAATACAAAACTAAATGTATAAATAATTAAATAGATGTCTGAAAAAGTGTCAAAATAAACAAATAATTAAAAAACATTTTTAAAGAACCATGCTTTTCTGTAAAATATATACATTTATTTATAAATTTGGACTTTTATTAATCTATGTAAAAATAGATTTAGTCTTTTATTTATTAATGCATTTATAAATATTTTCTTTTATTTATTTTAACATTACTTTGAGTGCTCGCCTCTGGACCCAGAACTCTCAGTTCTTTTTGCACTTGATCATTATTTTTTTAAATCTTTTAGTGATGCAGCTATTTATACATTTAGATATTAGCAACGATTAGATACATTGTTATGAGGAGTAACTTAACATTGAACAATAGGCTAATATCTTTTCTATTTATTTGTTTAGACATTGTTTATATTCTCACAATATTGACACCAGAGAGTTTATTCTGAAGAATGTACTACCGAGTATTTAAGGTAAGGTAAAACTTTATTGATCCCTAAGGAGGTCTCCTTCGTGAAAATGTTTAACATAATTTATACAATTCGTTAGACTTGAAGAGACACATTACATTCTGGTTTTCTCCCCCAGCTGTCAAGGAAATAAATAACTCACGAACTCTGATCATAAGAAAAACATAGTTTACAGGACACAAACGTTAACGCAACCTAACACATTATACACAATATTTGCTGGACTACTTCCACATCTTCATCAGCGCGGATCATAGATCATAAGCAATAGCATGTACATGTTCCATCTTCCCAGGATTATCCAAAGTAAACGGTGAAGCTAAGTGAACGTATGATGCTTGTCAAGTCAGTGGTAGTTGATCCGATCACATCGCTGTGACCAATCACTGCTTGATTTTTGAACCTCCTACTTAATTTGCATACTGTAGTCGAAATATCCAAACAAATTTATAAATAAAAAAATAAATACGTGTTGAAATCACGAAATACATAAATTAAAATGTCAAAATAAATAAAAGTATGTACAAAAAAGCACCATTCTTCGACAAAATAAAATCATATGTAATTTATGCATTTATTTATGTATACATTTAGTTTGGTAATCATACATTTATTTATAATCATGTAAATTATTGTCCTTGATAATCACTCACGTTGCTATGTTGCTCAAAATGCTGCGTGTGTGATGTGAGCAGCAATATTGTGCGACATGCTCTGACAATAGCTACTATTTTTCAAGTCAACATTCAGATCATGTACGAGAGGTCAACAGGAAGCTCTTCCTGTTCACACGAGTGTCCCTTACCCATAAGGTTGTTCCACTCCGTGTCCAAGTCCGCCTGGTTGGCCAAACATCCCTTCATCACGTTCAGACAGTAGTTCTGGCAGGGCTTCAGGGCCACCTGGCCTGAGCAGTAGGGACAGTACAACATCTTCATGGCTGCACGCACACAGCTGGGAGACGCATTGACCTGCAGGACACACACACTTGAGATGAACTGTTGATGATGTCATTAGTCATAGATCAGCTCTAAGGAAAAAAAATGTCAAAGCATGGCTGGATCAGAGCAGTTGATCTGACATGAGTTCATAAACAAATGCTGGAGTAGCTCAAACAAATGCGTGTGGTGAAGTCTGACTCACCGTGGAAACCTTGTTGACCACCTCAGGCATGAGGGCGAGCCCACGCGTGAAGGTGCGGGCCGCCACGAACGCCCTTGTCAACTGGATCCGGAGCTTGCGGGGGACGTCTCCGAAGGGCTGCAGCTGCTCCGTGTGACGGCTGACACACTCCATGTAGGAGTCGCTGAACTCGTACTGCACGTTGACCAGCCGGAACATCCTCTCCAGGAGGTCCGCCCAAAAGTCTGACAGCATGGAGTCCAGGTTTATCGCGGCGCTGCCAGACACGTAGTACTTGGTGAGGTCCTCGAAGAAGTTCTTGAACAGCTCTGCGTTCTCGATGTACATGATCCCGTACGTGCGCACAAACATGTTGTGCAGCGACGTCTCGGCTTTTTTCAACAGCTCGCGGAAAAACTCTGTGGTAAGAGAGAAGAAAGGCTGGATGAGTGAGGCTGCCAAACAATCCTGAGATGTAGCAAACACTCCAATATGTTATAAGGTAGATTGATGGGAACATTTGCCTCTGCAGATACCGCGTCCCTCTCTCTATATACAAATTCATGTAGGACGTGTTTGGAAAACACAGATGTTGGGTTAATAAAACTCTGAATCCTTAAGTGATGCAGCTGTTGCAATGGGCTTGGAGACATTTGAGCATCCCCACCCATCAGCTGCTGCCACTAGTGATGGCCAAGTGAAGCCTCCTCAAACACCAAATACTAACTTTAGCCTTCTACTGAAATCTATTGTGCAGTGGAAAATACAGCAGATATTTATATCCAGATTTAGCTGTTTTCCTGTATCTGTAAAACGAATGTTACCAATGAATAAATTATTTTCCAAACATGCAACAAGCAAAGAATATAAAGATGGTTGATTAAACAGAGTAACTTCTATTTCAGTATACAACATTTCTTTCACCACCATCATAGTTTATTACATAATTACACAATTCTCATTAGTGTTGTGTTACAAATGACCTCAATCGAAATGTCTCAACTGACTCACTATAGTGCAACATAGATTCAAACCATTCATCACACGTGAAAACGAGGCTCAATTCCATGCTGGACACGTGATTTCTTGATTTTACACGCTCACTTTTGTATAGACTATGCTTGTGTCTTTCATCCCATCACTGGTTAAGGTTTGTTCGTTCTTTGCTCTGCGACAGCAGTGGTGGCTGATTTGGAAGGAAGGCAAAGGAATGTGTTTTTGGAAAGCGAAACGGTTGGAAATTGGGAGCCAAGCAAGAGGGGTGAAGGGTGGAGCAGGAGCATCAGCGCCAAGTATGGGAGCGGCACTGCTCCTTGTCTCTGTGGACCATTGAGAGGAGACGTCTCTCCACATCAAGCCGCTTCAAACTGACCACCATCAATGGCATTTTTCTCTTGTCACATTCCATTCACTTTCTCTTCTGCTGGCTTCTCTTGGACTGTCCTTCAGAGGCATTTTCAATAGGATTACTGAATAATGTGAACCCCCCCCCCACCCTCCCGTATATGGACCTGCGCCCCCTCCTCCTGCAGCCATGCATCTCCCTCCCTCTGCTGCTTTCACTTCATCAGTTCCTTCAGAGAGCTCTCTTCAGTGGAGACAGGGAACAATGACCTACTTCATCCTAAAGAATGTCCATCACCCCCCTCACCACCCCCAATAATCCATGCCCCCTCTCCCATGAACAACTCTCCTCGCCTACCAACTTTCTTAATCTGGACAAAATGAAAATTCCACAGAGTCACTGAAAAATGTCTCAACCTTCACTCACATGCAGGCCAGTGCACACCATTTTCCACCGCCTGTCCCCCCCCCTCCCTCTCTCCCCAAAACTTCTGTCCCCCTGTATTCTCTGCAGGGGGCTTTGAAATGTAAAGTTCCCATGCTTTCACAGGGGAGTCACTTCATGTTCTCTGCGACTTGTGTGCACTGACATACACACCAACCAGCGCCGTCACTTCCACTCCAAACTGACATGCCAAACAGAAAAAACAGGGGGGTTTAGGAGGGGGGCTTGGGGTGGGTTGAGTTGAGGTTTTTTTAACTTCAAGTCCCCACTGTGTCGCCAAGGATACCGGAAACATCGCAACCCCTCCATTTACCTCCCCATCATAGTTCCCACCCCGACCTCTCCAGCATCACCCGCCACAGGAGCACAGAGTTCCACACTCCCCTGTTAGAGATAAAAACACAAGAACCCCCTTGGAATCCTTGAATGTTGAAATTTGTCTCTTTTTCTCATCACTTGTATGTATTAATCCTCAAAATTGTTAATACAAATATTTAACAAATATAAACTATGTATATTTGTTCAAGATATACATTATATATATATACATATTAGTTTATCATTAGACACACTTCATCATGTAATTTACTTTCTCCATCAAACAGCTCCGTCCTCCTCATTTCTTCAGTCTCTTGGCTTGGTCTGCGGCCTCGCACAGGCATCTTGCATTGTCATTAAAAACAGTTTATGAACAGGCCGGAGAGCGGAACGCTCGCTCTGGATTTTTCCATTTAAAAATGTGTCTGTCGCTCAGCCAATGGTGTGAGGAAATGTGGGTGAAAGGTTAGGCGAAAGCGTGCGCTGTGGAAGGAAGGATCCCGAGCAATGTAAAGAGCAGTCTCGATCTTCCTCCTCCCTTGGTCATCATTCCCACATGTTGCAGAGAAGCACTTAATTGTGAGTGATGATCTCAATCCCTCATGACCAAACATCCACCTTTTCCTCCTCCGAAGAACTTCCTGGCCCCCCACCATCCCTGCTCTCCGTGCCTGTAAACTCTGCTCCTCCCCAGCCTAGCTCCGGCTGTAATTGCCCCCCTATTTGTGCCAATTAGCCATTGCTTCTTCACTCTTTTCTTACGGGATAGGATTCTGTCCCTCCTGCTGCTGTGGGAGAGGGATGCCTCTGGTTGGGGGCCTTAATCTGAGAGCTTAAGTCTGAGACGTGGGTTCGCTTTGCTGGACGGGGTCAGCGCAACAGGACAGACGGGCCAGGACAAACACACTGAGCGGGGAGAACTATTCCTGGCTCTGGTCTTAATTGGCCATGACTCCCGGCTCCCAGCCTGCCTAATCACACAACTTCCTGACTCTTGTTATGTTGCTCTTCATGTAAAGCTGCAAGCTATGGTTCCCTCGGATGGGTTCATCTTGCTGTTGAGGTCAAGTGTGAGTTTCTGGGTGTCTCTGTGTGCATAAATAATACAACAGATACCCGAGCCAGCGCATACGCAGGAAGAGACCGGCCTAATGGTGCAGGTGAAAGAAAGTGTAGATCCTCTTTGTAAGCAGATCCTACATCTAACAGTTTGAGTACAGCGGCAATGGTAAGGAGGCGCGGGAGGGGGGGCTAAAATTTCAGAGTCACTTCTGACTGACCCTTAAGGGCGAGGAGGGCCTGAGAAACCAACCACAGATGAGAAGCGTTCATGTGCTACATCATCATGTTACTATCATAAATATGGTGTTGCCCCATAGCAGGGATAGATGCTGGTAACAAAATGATACTTTTGGTCCCTGAAACACTGCCTAAAGAATGGAAAGCACACAAACTGTCCATAAAGCCATTTTCCCCACAATATAAAGGATATCCTTTTTCAGTTCATCTCCTTAGTCGTACGTTTGTTTATTCCCGAAAATAAAGCAAATTTAATTTCAAAGTTTGCAGCATGAGCATCAAGCATCAAGATAAGATGATAAGATAAGATGGTGTTTGCCAAAACCTTTTTATTTTGGAGTTTTGTTTTACTGGAAGGAAACTATTGACAAAATTCACCCAAAATGCGAGTCTTCATTTAATTATCAAGGGCCAATTTCAGCATAATGTAATGTGGTTAAAAGATACATACATACCTTTCCAACTGACTCTTAGGAAAAGTCCTTTAATTCCTATCGCATTAACCTTTAGTTTTTGTAAATTCTAGATTAATTTTTCATATTTATGATAGTCACATTGCTACAAAACAGCCTTTTGAAAGGCAAACCTGAACACTAATCTTTTTAGCTCTTGGCATCAAAGGTGGTCTATTTGTTGCATTTAAATGCGATTCCTTGGTACACAATTACTTGACGGTCTGGATTTGGCCCACGTGCCACAGCACGTGACCTACATATGGATGTCTGCGCCTTCATAACTGATTAACTAGTTTAAAATTCTGTTCCACTTGAAGTGGAGTGTGATGAAGACGACTGGTTACAAATCAGTCAATGTAATCAGGAATGCAGTCAAACTGAGCAGAGTTCCTGTCATAAATTAGTTTTCCAGAATGGAAGAGTAACTAAAGTGTATCATTTTTGTTCACAAAAGAGAAAAGGGGCCGTGAGCAGTTGTGTTAACCTTACTTCCTTCACAGAAGAATGGTTTTGGGGAGAGGGCTGCCGTAGACTTGGGGACAAAGGGCAGTGAGAGGGGCGGGACGACTCAAGCTGCCACTGCATTCCAACACGTCACATTCCTGTTCACATCTGGCTGCAATACACATGCTTGCCCGCCTGCTTCTCTTCACAGATACATATGATCTTGGGGTCCCCACACAAGCACATAACACACATGTAAAATCTCATCTCAACTGTTCATCATCATTCTCATGACACCCCCTGCACTAAACTACATCCACAATGGTGACTCAGCATTGAATTGTGCTTCCATGTGCTCTCCCCGTATTTTCTCCGAGTGAAATCCAAACCTTATATTCACAGGCGTACACACATGTGCGTGCCGACACACGGAGTGGTGTGGAAGAGGGGCAGGAAGTGTTGCGATAGCTCGAATGAACGTGTGTGGTCTGCATGCACTTCTCTCCAGAGAGAGCAGGAGTGGGGGATGACGAGGCAGAGAGACATTGAAAGACAGGTGGACGGACCAGTGGACACAGACTGACTGTCTCTGCACCGGGCAGCACTATGGCAGATGGAAGCGTCCGTCAAAATTCAAGCCGAGCTAACTCAAGTTTTTCTTGGGGTTTTGAGGAGCAAAGCTTTGAATTAGTTTGTTTCACTTACTGTCAAAGTGAGCATGTCTTTGTCTGAACGTTGACTGCAGGTTGGTGCTGAGCCTGTGGACGGGTTCTTTGATTTCTGAGTGGCTCTGCTGACTCAGCTTCTCCTCCATCTCCACAGTGCAGCAGGAGAAACCTTGTGGACAAACTTTCAGAGGAGCTCCTGCAAGAGAAGCAAAGAAATTTGAAAACAAAGACAATCACAAGAGGCAGCAAAACTCAGGGGACACATGCAACTTGTGTATTTATGTAGAGTAAAAACTAAAAGAGAGTTCATTTAAACACACTTTAAAAAGTTTGGAGGAAAAACTATCAAGAAAAATCTGGTCAACGCAGCAAGAAAAGCATGAAAAAATAGGAGAAAAGGAAAACAAGAAAACAATAAGAGCGTTTAGGACACCATTCTAAGAGGTAGACTCATAGCTCATACAGTTGCTGTTTTCAATCCAGCTTTAGTCTCACAAATGTCTTTACGATGTCTTACAGATTTATATGCAAAGGGAGACAAATACATGGAGATTCACATAACACATAAATATACAAGTGACAAAATATATATATATATATCAATATTAATGATTTTATTAAGTTGATAAATTATATATTATACATTCTTTGATTCACTGCTTTTTTAAGGAATCGTCACTGAGCTGAAGCTCAAAGTTTGTGGTGACCTACAATCTAAGATCTGTGTTTTTCACCCATCAGCTTATGGGTGTCCAAGTATGACTAGTTTGAACCAACAAACACCAATCATTCACCCACTTGTGTTTTCTTTAGGATTAAATGTGTAACCCGTTACTCGGGTTTGTTGAGCAACAATTTCACCCGTCATCACACCAAAAGCACCTTGAGAGCCCCCACTCCTTCCACAATTGCACTTAAGTGGATTAATTGCAACACTCGGCTTAGAGCGCTCTTTATCGCACCACTTTATGGAGCCTGCTCTTATCCCAGCAATCCTCTGCTCTGATTGATAGTTCATTACAGCTTTTCCAGCATCCTAAACACGCTTTGAAGAGGAGATTAGCGCCACGGTCCTCACACACTTCTCAGGTGAGGCAGCCGCACAACTAATCACATGAAGACACTGACCTGGTAGAACATCATAGATGAACATTTCAGATTTGTGTGCGAGATTTTGACGTGACACACAAATAACTGTTCGACTTGTCACGACAGAAGTTTCATGTTCAATTAGAGGGGGGTGGGGGGTGTTGGGGTGGACCAAATGCAAAGTTGCAGCTGCAATAATGTTTTGTTTTAAATGTAGCTGTTGGAATTCAGAGGAACACTGGGATCCTTTGACTTCATGCAGGCACCAACAGCATGTTTGGTTTCCCCCCAACGACTACAGGACAGTGTGCCCACACAGGTTCTTGCTCCTGGCTCGGATGTCATCGCCTGGGACTTACCTTAACACTTCATGATATAAATTCAAACGAACAGTTGCCCATATTGTTCGTGGTGATCCCTTACTGCTCATTATAAGAAAAAGACTAGTGTCAAACGCTTGGCTCGAAGGCCCAATCTAGACTGCCAAGTCATTTTTTCTTGGCCAAAAGAGCTCAAATTTCTCAAATGAAATTGAAATCCTGGGAGATCCTGCAATGGCTAAGGACGAGAGGACACTTTTAAAGCTGATGTTTGGACAATTTGGTTTCAAAACATATAAAAGCAGTTACGACTTCATCAAGAGTAATGTAGTCTGTAAATTCTGCAACACCAGACGAAAGTACAGCAATACCACAAATATAACATTGTCCCTACAGTTAGCAATATATTGTATTGTTGCCCCTGTTTTGTGATACATTCATCATTCGATTCTTGACAATATAAAGCCCTAATTAGCAAGCCCTTATTTTTGTTATATTGTTATTTTTTCTTTCTTGTACTTATTGAGTCATGAGACATCTTCCAGCAAAAAAAATACATCCCAGTTAGTTCTAGAGTCTTAATCTCACGTTGCCATCCAACTGTTGCTAACAAGCAGCTTCAAGGGCTGTGTTTGTTACAGCTCCTCGTGGTTGATGATCAAGTAAAGAATGTTTCTTTTTTTCACCCCCAACATGTCTCCACGGCAGCACAACTCATCAGTCTTTATTTCCTGATGTTTGGAAGGTTGAGGTTAAGAAAACCAAGGAGTAACTTGTGGCCTTTATTATTTTTCAACATGAAGATAAACCAACATTTCTGGATCATGCTTCAATGACGAGGCAACATAGCTCAAGTTTCATTCTGCGTACATGCCAGACTACAGACAGTAGAGAAAAATGTTTAACAAGTAATTAAAATCACACACATGTAGATCAACATGTGACTCTCTTATACAAGCATCAGAACAGGGCACCAGAGGGAGGGATGCTCCCTGGCGCCATTTACTGGACCCCTCAGTCTGGGAACAAGTCCAAATAATCCTCAAGTCATTCCTTCTCTGGGTTTTCTCCCCAAACCCATCCCACTCTCCCTCTCCCCCCTCTGACCCTCATCCATTCCAGCAGAGCCCTCTTACACAGACTCCCATATTCAAACACCAAGGCACAGTTGGCAGCCCCAACCTAAACATATTCACACATCACATCAGTGCTCAACACATGACTCTTTGTACCGGAGTGATTGGAGGTGTGGCAAACACACACAGGGCTACAGAATTTGTAAGTGAAACAGTCATTCCTGGGCCGGGCCGCAACGGCACAATCAGTGCTGTATCCACGTGGAAAGTTGCTGTAGTTACCAAGACAAATAAAAGTCAGTGATTTCACTGGAATTTCTGGACAAGTGTGACATTGTTTGCACAGATGCTGAAGCATGAAAGCAAGATTACACTCGCGATTTTCTTGAACCAGAAGCAAAATGATGTCCCGCAAGAAAGCTTCACCACAAAGCTGGAATCTTGAGTTTCTCATGTTACACGGTAAGCTGTGTCCATCGTTGCTCTTCAGTGGCTGGCATGAATGGTCTTTGTGTGGTGGTAAACTGGCCCTCAGTGGCCTGATGTAGTTCCTTTTCTGGATCTCTCCATCGAAAGTGTTTAAAGAAGTTACAAGAGACCGAAAGTTGTTCAAGGAAAACCACCATTTACAAAGCTCAGAAACAACAGCGTTTTGTAAACAAACATGTGACTGTGTCATGGCATTCATCAACACTCCACTGCTCCCCTGCTTTTCCTTTGTGGGGAGACCACCATCCTCTTTAAATGGCTCATAAAATAAGTCACTTCCCTTTGACATTGTCCTGCCTCTCAAACTCCGTTCTCAGAGGAAAGATGGTGGGGGAGGTGAAAACGCCTTGCGGACAAAAACCAGATTAGACACCTCGCCACCCCCTCTGCCTGCCATCGTGCCCCTGAACCAGACGGACACGAGGGTACACCCCTTTGTCGCCCTCCCACATGCCCTCAGCCTGGACCTCCACCACCCTGCAGGCTTAACCAGTGAGGTCAGGGGTTAACAGCCACTCCTCTGAGCAAGGTCTTGTCCTCTGACCCTCCTTGTGCGCCAGCCAGGACATCCAGCACACATACTAACTCACCCCCCAAGCCCCATTTACTCCAATAATACCACCACCTATATACATTCCCTCAAACATGGAACACTCCGTACACACAGGCAATTAGAGGCCATAAAAACGCAAACACTTGCAAATGTATTAATAGAATAGTCTAACAGACAATGCAGAGCCATAAAGCCACTAAAGGAGTCTTTCTGCATGTTATTTCTGAACCCTTCACATCACCGAGGAGAGAAAGAGGCCGCAGGGAAACTTTTCGCCGACTACTGTCGCTAATTCGAGCCTGGTGGTCTGAAAACTGAAACCAACGTTGGAGCTACTTCACAGCCACGATTCATAAATAATTAAATAATCACCTGTTCTGCACTCATAGCATATGTACATACTAATCAATCCCAGTGGGACACAAGTCATATGCAACTCTCAGTCATGTAGAATAAAATAATATTTGACTTCTGAAACTTTGCAAACGTGTTGACAGGACGGTTGGTCAGAAGACAAGATAAGCATGGGGGGGGGGGGGCACTGATGTCATGACTTCTGAGTTGCTTTTGTGATTCATAACATATCACATTAAGAAGGTATACCTATACATGCTACTATGAAGACACTGGTTCTGACATAAATGCTAGTAACCACAACAAAAAGCTAACATTTTTAAATCACTGGATTTTGCAAAACAGTGCAAGTCAAGTTTTATCATCTTTATGGACAAGGAAATTCTGACCATATACAGCAGCATGTAGAGGACATTGCCGTCCACCGAGCATTGCTTACAGTGAGTGTTGCAAATTTACTCCCCTGCAGTCATAACATTCTCCTCCTTCTCATCACCCTCAACACAGTAATTATCCTGCTGGGGGAGTCATGGGAAGGGGGCCCCCTTCAGCCATTTGTTGAGCCACTTTCTGCACCTCGCTACATCCTGTCATGGGTAATCACATGACCTGAACCTTCTAAGTGGTTTTTGCTAAACACTAATAATAATTTAGTTGAGATGGACTAAAGTTTTTATTAAATACTTTTCGATAGTTAAATATACAACTGGATGCCATTGTCACTTGCTTTTTCTGTAAAAACGATTTTTAATTACCAACCAACTAAACTATTTAAATGATGGATATGACTTTAGACATACGATTGTAACCATTGAGGCGCCGCATTTAAGCTTAAATTGTATTCATAAAACAAACTTTAATGGTCGTGTCTCACGAGTGTCCCAGTATCTTATTATATTTAAAAGCCAGAAGTGTGGTTCAATATTTTCCAGAAAATGGCAATAAGCTTTGTCTTTCACGGTCTCGAGGAGAGGTTACACATTGACATCTTGCCGCCTTCTGCAATGGCAGACTTGATCAAGGGCAAGGGTCCAGCTGAAGTTAGAAGGGAAAGTGTCTCCCCTGCACATATATCCCGTTTGTAGCAGCCAAAACCTGAAAGCCTATAAAACGGATAAATCTTATCGCTCCCCCTGTCACACTCACTTAGCTGTCAATTAAATTCTGTCAATCATGTCACATAAATGGGCAGACAGTCGACGAAAATACTTTTTACAGTTTTGCTACACATTTTTGCTAGTCAAGCAACCAAATGGCAAAAGGAGAGCTAAAACACCTTCCATGTTCTCATGGCTCCTCACAGCACTTCGCACCAGCATCCCATTTCTAACCTCAACACCCCCACGCTGCCCCTCTCTCTACTGACCTAATGCTGAGTCCCAGTCGTGTTCAGAAGTTGTTTTCAAGTCGTTTCCCAGGCAACAGTAAGAAGACAAACCATTTGAAAATGTCTTGCAGGCATAAAACTACAGTTAATTCATTTTAAAATACAGCCAAACTTTGACAAGAAAAGTTTTTGTATCCAACGAAAACTTCCTTTCAACTTTACTAATTTCATCAAGGAGACTGGCGTTACAGTTTAAAAGATCCCCTGAATCACTTAAGTACACTCTTGGTCACATTAGAACCTGAATTGTGTAATTTAAAGCATCCATGTAAGACCATGAAAGTGAACTTCCAAAATTAGGCCACAATTAGTAATAGAACGAATAATCAAAAGGCAACAGTATATTTATATCCTGTTAGTTTTGCCATATGTTCTCGTCGCCACACACATTTATTGCATTGTTGGGTGTACGTTGGTGAATGACCGCAAAGGGAGAAACGTGTAACCATCAGGCTGTAAAAGGAAACCCTTATTAGAGTCTCAGCTGTTCATATGGAGACAATCAGGGCAGGGCCACACTTCCAGCGACTCTGCTTCTGCTACACCACACTCCTACGCAAATAGTCAAACGACAACTTTATAGGAATTTGGTGAAACCATCAACAATTTCCAGCTTTCACCCCATTAAAATTGAAGGAAAACGTGGCTTTAGTTCAACCAAATCTCAGGAGAGCCAAGCAAATCTTTGCCTCATTTCGGTTTGAAGAAAAACTGAAGATCATCAAAAAAACAACTTTACAGCCCTACTGCTACTGAGAACCTTTGGAGATGTTCAGAAAACACAAATCTGGTAACATCTGGGTGACAACCACAACCCCATTAAGCTCCTGACTATACCACCACCACAGACAACTATCAGCGAAGAGAGGGGAACAGGACTGTGTTCCCCCACTAGCTTGAAATACAGATCAGCTGTTAACAGAAAACACCTCCCTGGAGGCCTGCGATGAGATTTATGTTTTAACCATCATCCTTGTAGAAAAAAGAAGACCTGCAGGTTGCGATGATTCCTTAAACAGTGACAATATATTACACACTATAGAAAAGACATTACATTACTCACTTTAGAAAAGACAATATGTGAGACGATTCGGTCACTTTAACTAGTTGAACATTTGTTCCACATATATCTGATCTAAACTTAATGTGTGTCCTGTGTTTTATATCAAGGGTCCCCAACCCCCCATGGCCCTGTGGTTCGTACGGTACCGAACCATGAGCAATAACCGGCTGTAGGCAAAGCCAAATTGTGATAGAAATATAGCTTTACATGTTATTAGTAACAATGTAAACTCGCCATCAGGTTGGATTATTATTGGCTTACCCCAATTTCTAACTTGTTAATGGTGCACACAGAACTGCAATCTCCCATGATGCACCCTGCCCAACAGGGAAAGAAAGATTATTGATCAAATATTAACACGCATTTATAAGGAATAAGATCTGTTTTTATAATTCAACAAACAAAATGTTTTGCGTTGATCACTTCAAGTGTAGTCTATGAGAGTCACGGACGTTCCTGTGAAACAACATTGCGTCAGTTATATCAAACTCAAGCTGCAGTGAGCAAGCCACAGCAATAGCCGGTTTACCTTGTGTGATCATGTGATCGAAGATAACTCCTTGAAAAACAAAATGATATTAATGTACCATCACATGATGACATGATTTGTTGACAAAAAAAACTTATTCCATTACTATAATACTAAGACTCCCCCTTAAGGTTGCCAAAAACGCCTCTCCTATTTATGTAGTGTTTCGTGTCCACCAACAACATCACACTTCTCAGAGAAAAGTTGTCCGATCCAGCTGAAAAGGACCTCGTCAGGCAGGAAGCAGCACAATAAACCTGTCGGAAGCTGTGTTCTCTCTTACCACCCTTTTCTCCTGCTCATACACCAACAGCTGAACCTATCATCATCAGAAATCTGCACTTCACGGTGTTGTGGTATTTTCAATCTAGAGCTGCCAAGATGGGTCCCATAGTTGCGATAACAAATTTAGTACTCAACATTGTCGTTCACTTTAGAAAGTTTTGTTAATTTCTCCACCACATCTTCTGCTTACCGGTCTTCCTTTTTGCAGATGACCAGTCTTGGTAATTAGGGTTTGACTTGATATCACCATTAAAGTATCGACATACAAGCGTACAATGGCAAGCCAGAAAGAAGCTTAAGCATGTGGAAGAATTTCGCTAAAATGAAGAGTGTCCAGGGTAAATCAGCAAGGCAGAACAGTGATACGTAACTATTTCGGAGAAAACACTTTCAAGCCAATTCAACTTCTAACAAAGAGGTACAGTCATAAGTAGTTAGCCATTTATCTTGTTAGCCGTAAACTTCTCCAGCAAGATACGAACTGTGATTTCTGATACTGGACAGACAGTAGCCACTTTTTTTATGTTAACGTAGGTCAATTATTTTTTTTAACAATAGCTTAACAAGATAAGAATAACTTTGTAATGAAATATATGACACATTTTCAGTATGCAACCAATTATTGGCAGAGTACTTTGGAAGAGCATTTGGTCAACCTGGACACAGGTTTTAACTGCCTGCTGGTCCTTTTAATTTACTTCATTATTTTTTTATATTCTTCAATTATTTAAAGATACGAGACAAAGGAATAAGCAAAAGCCCACATTTTTGTCAGTAAAGTGTGATGCAGCACCTGTTATGCAGCTGCCTTTACCCATTCTTCTGCACAGCACTGAACCAAAAATGTATTTCTGGGATTGATCTTTCACTGATGTATTAGATGATTATATGCTTGAAAAACAAAGATATTTGGTAGATCACTACTCATTCATGCCGACTGTTCAGTATGAGGCCAGAGAGAGCTTTGTGAAGTTTTGTTTTCTGTTGGCATGTTTGTGTGTGTGTGTCCTTATCCAAAGTGTATTAGTTTGTACAATATACACAATTCAAATTGTAGTACAGGTCTGTAGATAGTGGGTGCTGCATATAGCTTGGAGTACCCGGGTGAAAAATAAGCTTACACTGTCCAAAGTTTTGATATATTACTTTATCACTATAGCATATATATCATCACTTTGAAAATTGAGCACCAAAATCTGTGAATTGCAGTTATAGATGGACTATCTGTGTCCATCCTTATTGGTGTCTAGTGCAACCAAAATCACATGGTCAAAAAAGAACATAGTGATGACATGTGGTATGAGGAGGTCACAGTGCTTTTTGACCAGGTCAGCAGTTTACAAAAGAATCGCCATTAGAAGGTTTGTAAAAAAAATATTAAACAATACATGTATATTGTCAGTATTGTAAACACAACACAGACATCTGTGGCATAGGAACGTAGTAGAAGGATCATAAAGGCAGTGGGCATATTTTACTTATATTACAATCCAAACAAAACCAGTACAAATGACAGTAAGCTTTGTGCAAGACACACTTAAAAAAGTCAAATAAGGGTAAAGAAGGGAAAAAAGAGAAATTAAGTCGGAAAAACATGTTTAGAATTGAACCAATAACAGAACCATGAATAATAAGTGCAAAATAGAAAATGCTATATTTCTATAATACCATGTTTATAGTTTTACTGTGATCTCCTAATGACCACATGAAAAAAGTGTTGCGTGTGGCCCCCAGCACCTCTTTTTTACCTAGGATCTAGTATCCCCCTCATTCGATGCTCAGAAAGCATATGCTGTTAGTAAAAAAAAAAAACTGTGTGGTTAATATTTTTGATTTATCAAATTGAAGCACTGGGAGTGTAATGCAAACAATCATATGGACCACCCGTCACCTCCATTCACAAAAACAAATCCACTTCGGGGAGGAAGTCTCTCAGGAAGCACCAGTGCTGCTTGCCACAAGACAGATTTAATGGAGTTAGAACAATGGCCAGCATCTAATTGTGAGGCAGGAAATTTGTTTCAGCGGCATGCTTTCTGGAGTAGATATGACCGGCCAGTAGCCCGCCACTGGGATTAGAATTGTTTGAGAGGATAATAATGCTTCCGTAAATAAATCAAACTGGTCATTAATGGGAAGAAAAAAAAAGAACTGCTGACAACCAGAAAAAACATGCATTTGCCAATATCCTATGATAGAAGGCAAGAGGCATTGTTCCAAAGCAGGGGCTCAGTCTCAAAATATTGAGCTCTATAACTTTATTTTATAGAAGGAAACACTAACGCAAAGTACACAGAGCAGTCAGCAACCCTCCACTTCTGATTACTAAACCAGTAAGGGGCAATAGCCAATTAAAACTCTCCATTTGCAAACATTCCAAAACGCTGTCATCCATGAACATTTACCCAGAAGCCCCTGGGGAGATTCCACAACATTGCACCAGCCTCTTGGTCTGTCCGTTTCCTTCTCTAGTCCCAGCTCGCCATCTCTTGCTTTGTCCTCTGACACAAAAGCTCCCTGCCTACACCACTTCCCAGGTCACTGCTTTGTCAGGGTTTCAACTTGCTTGAAAGGTTTCCTAAATGAACGGGAAAAGTCAGAATGCAAAGGGCAATGACGGTTTTAGTGGACTTTGATATACGAAGGAAGCACATGTTGTCTGTGTGTGTAATGTCGTTTTCATCAAGGCAGGAATTGAAAATTGAAGTAAAAAAAATGAATGGTTAACTTTGAAAACAATTTTTTAGAGTTTTGGGTTTAATAACTACAGCAGAATCTTTCATCACTATACACCCTCAGATGCCTGACTTTCTAAATCAGCAAGATAATATCAGCATTCAACTCTCAACTTGCTGCTGGCAAATTATGTACCGAAAGTCTAATGTTGGAGGAAGGAATAAGAATTACGCCCTTGTAGCAAAGTTAATTCAAAATCCGTGATGAAACCAACAAGCTTTCATACTCACCAAGGTCTAATTTGTGCATTAACTACCTCAACCTCAAAAGAATGTTAACTTTTTATTGCAAGTAAAGTGTGAAAACATCTGTAAGAATTGTTACATTTTGTATAATTATTCTTTTTTTCAGTTTTGAACATGTGAAAGAAATTGTTAAGTTAAGACGTTGTTGATTAAATGGTGCAGTTTCTTGTCGTATTGTCTTGATTGAAAACAGATATCCAACTGTTTTCTAAGAATTATTGCTGAGGCCGAATACCGAACTCTTTGTACAGCATAAACAAACTTGCTAAACATTTATTAGGTTGTGTGTAAGCAGGTGGAGCCGCATAAAAGTGTGGTGGTTTTTTTTGTCTGCAGGGAAAGGACTTTTAATTGAGAATTTTCTTCCCAAAACAACCAGATGGGGTTGTCATCAGAGCCTGCGTTAAGTGATCAACATGAAAGCAAAAACATGAAAAAAACATGTAAATCATGAGAGTTCAAACTCTTTCCTAACAAATGCCACAATAGATCAACGTAGACAATGATTAATTAAACAACCCGCCTCATCTTTCACCTTTTTCACATATTTCTTTTGCTTTATGTGCCTTTGGATGAGCCGCAGAGAGGCAGTGATTGATCTCGCTCTCCACACAACTATGCCGCTGAAACTGTTCCGTTCAAGATTTGCTGGGACAGGCAAAGGGTTTTACAGACAAACTGAAGGGACAAGTTTCAGCACAGCGTGATTACAAGAAAAAATAAATGTTTATAGAAAAGATACAAAAGCACTTCCTAGATCGTCTTTCTGTGCCAACCCTACTATTCTCCATGGACCATGTCAGACTAATGAAAAGACGCTCTGAAGGAAAGGATGTAAAACACTCCTTACACAGAAATAATTGGTTCATAGTTGAAAAAAGTGGTGTTGATGTTGAGTAGAGATATCATCCATTTATCTGTGCCAAACACTTTTAAAAAACCTCCCAATACAGACTACTAAAGAAAAAAAAACATGCAAACCTTGACTAGAAATGTATTTCAGTATTTACTCATAAAAAACCTTTAAAGGGTTGGTTAACCAAAAGTGACACTCTACTCACCCTAATGTCATCTAAGCATTGAAATAATTTTTAGATTAATCTGTCAATTTTGGAGTTATAGGCAAAAATATATTTCCATTTTAATGCAGCGACTGCTGCTCAGTTGTCGACATCCAAATAAGCTGCTCGTCTGCCATGTCCTTTTTGTTGTGAAACCAGAGTAAGTTATTTCACTGTTTACATGTTTTATTCCTAAATTGAGCATCAAAATGTAGATTTCTTTTGGTCAGGTTAACACACTATAAATCGGAACTGGTTCCCTACCGTTAAATTCACTTACTTACTCAGGTGCGATGGCAATGAGTCAGAATAATTTAAACCAATTTATTCAATTTAAACATTATTCTAAAGTTAGTCAGTCCATTAGGTCTTTCATTAAGAGTCTATACTCATATTACACGTCACATTGTATCCATCGGCAAACCTCACCTAAACGCGAACATCTATGAGGATGTTTATAACAGACATCCTCAGGCAGCTGAAGTCCACCAGATGTTGTGGCAGGACAGGGCCCGCGTAGCCCCCAAGGCAGAATGAGGTCAGGTACAAGATCAGGTTTCTGGAAACTCACAGCTACAAAAGGGCAACAAAGATTCTAATATACCTGTTGAGCCTTACGAAATGAGACACCAGAAATGGTGGTGGGAAGAGAAGCACTCGTCTCTGACCGTCAAAGGGACACTAAAGTCTAAACCTAAAGCACATTGCAATCGGCAGCTCAGTGACTATGAATCATACCGGTTCACCATTCCAATGCTGGACAATATTTCAACCCCTGGCAGGTTGACTAGCATTCCTGCAAAAGTTTTACCTGCCAAAAGAAACCACCCTAAATTTATGTCAACCAAATGATATGTAGCTTTGAGGCAATCAAGTGAAAAAAAAAACCCATCCTTCAGGACATCTGCCATTGGTTTTGAAAATGAATCACAAAAAGGATCCAAAGAATAGGACGTTTTTATTTTTTTACACAAAACAAATGACTGCTACCATGTTGAAACAAATTGATGAAATGTAATCCTTTAGCAAGCAGTACACAGTTGGGTTACACAAATATTAAGAAACCCATTAACCAAACCACTATTAGAAAAAGTGAGCCTGGAGTGACACTTTCGTCAGCAGGAATCTTAATGGAGGACCGGGGTGTAATTAGTAAAGGATTACAGATAGCCGGGCTCACACACAGCATTGTGGTTTTAACCCAAACACCCAGGCCGGTCCCTGGCTTCACTCCCACCAACTACTTCACAAGACTACACTCAAAAGATAATTATGACCATCAAAGTCAAGAGTTCTAGAAGGATCTACAGGGCACACATTCAGGTGTTGCGTCTCTTAAATTGTAACTTTGCAACTACTACCTAGGCTATCGAACACATAAGACAGTCAGGACTTAAAGTATATAACCCCAACATTTACCATTTAATTTCAAACACTCAACACTGACATTGTATTTAGATGCAAGATCTAATAACCAGCAAAAGGAATCATTTCCCCTTAAAACATGAACACACTTGCCTGTCAGGCAACACTGCCAGATCCTCCAGAGCCACACACACCGTGTACTGTTTAGACCTCACAACGTTCTTATGCGTTTTCTTTAGCAATGGCATGTTGTCTAGCTCTCCTGCATTCTCGGCCAAGTCTGGTTGACTTCCGAGTTTTTAGAGTGGCCACTGATATAAACTGGTATACAAATAAAATGTGTTCTGCATCATTTATTGTTATTATTATAATACCATACCTGACCTGGCTTTCTGCTAGCTAAATGACTTGAAAAGTTGTTTCAATCAAATTTCAGGGAACGTTAATAGTAACAAATTAGACAATTCTGGTTCTAGTTCTGCTTGAGGTTTGCTAGGGACATCCTATAATACTGGCGCTGGTTCTGACATAAACACTAGAATCCAGCCTGAAAAGCAACACAAACATGTCTCCACTACTGAAACTCTTAAATCTGAGAAGTTGCATTTTTTACAATGCAAAATGAATGGAGGTTTTTCCACTTTGATTCTTTCACAAGGAAAAGAATATGTGAGATCTTCCAAAAGAATGGCTAAAAGCTAAGACTGCACATGGCAGTAATGCTGCAGACCTTGACTCTGGGTCGGGTCCTGTGCAATGTCACTTTGTAGAGATAATGCAGAAGTATAAAACAGGCTTAAGGTGGGCTAAATGAGGCAGGAAGGAAAACACTCCTGACTGTGCAAACAGGACAGGATTAAGCTCTATAAAGGAAAACACTCTGATATATCAGTCGGAGCAGGGGGAAATGAGGGAAGGGAAAACAGGATGTGTCAACAAGTGATTTAGAGACTTCTTCCCTTAAGTCAAAGCAAGACCTCAACCTCAGCATTTCTCACTGATCACGTCTGACAACGTCGCAGAAAAAAGGCTTTTGGGGCCCTATATGAATGAAGATGTTTTGACCAGCATGTTTGTTTTAAGAGACATGTTCACAGACGTTTCCTTGGGCGCCATGTTGTAGGTACTTGCCAGAATGACTAAGAAAAGATGAGTTAGTGTGCTTGCTGACACGCAAATACCGCTTCAGATTCCCCAGGTCTGTGTCACACACACAAACACACACACACACAAACCCATTGGGGCATTCTGTTAAACTTCAGAACTCTTGTCTGTCAGTCAACTCTTTCTCCCTGTGAGCCTCATTCAGAGCTGCCAGAGTGCTCTTTGTTGCACTGTGTTCCCAGCTTCTGGGATCTCTGCATGCAAGTCTTGGTGGTCCAGTGTGGAATGTGGTAAATAGGGGGGGTCTTAAAGGAGAGGGGTGGGAGACAATTGTTTCCTCCGACTGCATACCCCCCCACTGATCTGTCGCTCACTTGGCCATTTGTAGTGATCTGGGCTGAAGCAGAGGATTCAGAGAAATGGAAGTACAGACACTCACTTGACGCAGTGCAACTGAATTGATGTTTCACACAAAGCAGACTAAGAGGAATTCCTGTGTCCTCTGGTGCAGAGAATAGTGACCAAGAAAACAGATCAGGTATGTGTTGACAGCATTTCACGCACAACCATCAGTGCATGCACAAGCAAATTCACGTGTCTTATCTACAAGTACATTTCAGAATTCTCTTTGACAAAGCTAATGAAATGTGGGCACAACAATGTCGGAGGGCCTGACCAGAAGACCCCCTTATGTGGCCCAAAAAAACAATGTTGGAAGAACAAGACCATTACTGACAATGGTGCCTAATGAATAACCACACCCACCTCTCCTACATTATCTAGTGGAAGATAAGCTCATCAACAGTTACCTGCTAAACCTGAAAGTCTCAAATACCAAGCATAAAAAACTCAAAAGGCACCACCTACAGATTAGATTCTCAATCTCCAATTCTCAAGATAAGATTTGACCCAATTGTCTCATTGGTGAGAAAATTACAGCAGCTGAGAGGAAAGCAAGCGAGTTATTTATTCCAACACACAAAATAAGGCACTAAGCTGTAACACTCAATAGATGCATGTAAATTGTAAAATATATATATATTTTTTTTATTTTACACACAAATTATTGAACTATTAACCATAAAAGAACAATGGTCAAATGTGAAATTATTTTCAAGACAAACATTTAAATAATAATAATTGTCACAATGCAAAAACATCTGTATTTTCTAACACCCTTAGTATTTAGTATTTATTCTTGTTTCTAGCCAGAACAAAAACCAATTTAGACACGGATAGTCCAAAATAGTTGGGATAATTGGTAATTATCTTTGTTACAGCTGTATAAAAGTTAGCATGATGAAAAGGAGCTTTGTTTAAACAAAAAGACCAAAGTGAGACGGTTTATTAGTCAATTATTATAGGATTTAAATTACTAGGCCAAAGTTCACTGGAACAGATACTGCCCTTTGAGTTATAAAAGCCATCAGGTCTGTGTACCACAGTTATCTTATCAGCTAAATGTCAGTGCAATACCAGAACCAGTTATTTCCAAAAACAGTAATGATGTTGGGTATGTAGCTTAGAAGTCATTTGTTGAATCTCTGTGGCTTACCGGGATCTTGACATGCTGCACTTCTATACACCTCGTGTTTGAGTTGTAATAGAGGAAAAAGATTCTTGTGGGGGGGAGTCGCTGCTCCGGCTGAAGGCTGGAAAACAAGTCTTTGATCTCCATGTTTGTCTCATACCTGAAGCATGACACACGCAGGAGTAAACCAAAGCAGATTTAGCCTGAGCATGGCTGCCGCGTTGAAAGCCCCTTTAGATACCAGCCTGGTTAACGCTGAGGATTGTGTCACATTTGGTGATTTAATGAAGCAAAGTAAACACAAACTATGACTAGTGAAACGTAAAACCAGTATTTACAATGTGATATTTTGACTGATGATATTAATCTGACATAAATCGCACCTTTGGAGTCATTTCATTCCAACTCGCAAGGTATGAAACCACAGACGAGAAATAAATCATAATCCAAACAGACACAAATTTGAGGAGTAAAACTCTGGTCCTGAACTGCTTCCTCTGAGCAGTAAAAGATTAATACCTTGGGATCAACAAGGAATTTGCTGTCCGAGTCTGCCGTTTCTCCCTCACTTAATTTGCTGGATGCTGAAGTAATCAGAGTTTCCAGTTTGCTTTCAAACAGCTTTACTAAATTTCAATTCTGGCCTCGCTTTAGCCTGACTGCTATGTGAACGGTAACAAACAACCTTATCACAAAACTGCCAACACTAACACCAGATGTTTGTGGACAGTGCTTTGAATCTTTCCCCTCGAATAAGTCCCTGGTTCTGAAAACTCATTAAAAAGCAATTATTAAAAAAACTCAAAGACAACAACAATCTTCTTTGGGCTTAGTTTTGTAAGAATAATATTTTTGTAAAGTTCTGTAATCAGGATTTTTTTATGGTTAGTCCAAAAATAACAGAACTGTGAGTTATCTAGTTTGTATTGAAGCTACTTCTCCTTATATGGTTCTACTTTTAATTAAGCATAGAAACACAAGCATGTGAAAATAAATAAGGCTAACAAGATAGTATTCTATCAAAGTAAGAAACTGTGCAACACATGACCACAATGAGAGAAACCAGTCACAACGACAAAATGGGTTTCTTGAGTTTGTGTCTCTGGCACAAATGTGCGCAAAGGAATGGAAATGTGGCCCCCTGTCTGCTTCCTTCTGGGTCTCGAAAAGCGCTCCACAAATATTACTTACTTACCCATCAGACAGGCACGGAGACAGTCATTGCGATCACTTTTGGTTGCAATGTTAAACAACCCATTCTTAATTATTTACATTTTTATGAGATTTCTAAAGATAATTTGTATTTACTCAATTTTTTTTCGTTTATCCATTTCTTTATTTTAACCGTTTAATCAAAAATAGTACTTATTTGAATAGCATATGATTTCAGAAGTACAAAAATATATATATTTCTAATATTCCTTTTCTTACTTTTCTTTATATCATTTATACTGTGGATTTGAAATAGATTGTTTTGCATGAATACTTCCGTCAATCATTTTGACATGCTTTTCACACATATGGTTTGATTTAATCATAGAAAAACATTTTTTTACTGCAAAGTATTTTATTTCGTTATTTGTGTTATAATTCTATAATAATTCATAATTATGTCATAATTTTGGTTAAGGGAAATTTAAACTTGCTGCCCCTGCTGTAAAGGTTTGAAGAGTCGAGTTGGGTCATGTGCCCTTGGATTGTCAATAAAAAGTTTTTTTCAGGAATCAGTCCGAAAACAACGTAAAGTAAGAGTTGCAAAGTCATAACCTGACTTCTGAACAGTGGCTTCCCCGAGATTTTGAAATCGAGCGACTTAAAGTAGATTTTTGATTGAGATTCTAATTATTACAATGAAGATAAATACAGTCCTCCTTCTAGTCCAGTATCCACGTACACTCCATCTCCTCTGGTTCACCTCCTCTCTTAAATGACAGTAGACCTCTCAGTGGATCAATTATCTCAGTCTCTATCAATGACAAAGAGGCGCTCATTGAGGTCGACCCAGGCATACACCACTAACCTTTTGTAAAGAAGGAGGCACGTGCATGTGTGTCTGTGTCACACAGACCTGGACAATAAAACTAGCCTTATTCACATTCTTCTTTCAAAACCCAGAAATGCAAGGCAGTATACGAGACCAAAGCAAAAATGTTGGGCGACTCTCAATGACATTTAGCATCACAAAGACCTGCAGAAACAAGACAAAAGCCCAACACTGGTAGGAAAAGAAGCCTCGGAAAGTTACACCCGACGACTTAAATTCTGAGCAATGATGGTTTTTTAAGATGCAAAATCTAAAAAGGTTGAGTCGAACGAGCTCATATCAAATGTCTCATATTTAGCTTGATTGCCGAGAGAAAAATGTTGAATTTCAAATGACTTTAACATGATTCAGCGTGGTCAGCTCAAGAATGCCAAGGACAGTCTAACCAAAGGGAGTTTGGGTAAAAGGGAATATTCACCACAAAAAAAATGAAGAAATGAGAGAAGCATGAAGTGAAAAACACTGAACAAAAAAACTACCAAGAAACGAATCCTCCATTCTGATGAATGAAAAAGTGCCTGACTGTGCTTTCTTATGGTTGTTTAAGTCACCAGTCTGGCAGCAGATGTCTGGGGAGACATCATGTGCCTGAAATAGCAAAACCACAAACTTAACCAAGTCGTTGAGAAAAAAAATCCATAATCCTTGTTCACAATGCAAAGGAATGTCTGCCGACTTGCATTAAGCTGGAGAGGAAGCCTGGGAATAAACACAGGCCTGGCTTCTTTCAGTGGGGAGCCGGCGTTAGGTGTTGATCATGGCTCTCTATTGTTATGAATTACCTTCAACTATTTCCGAAACGAACACCGTGTTTACCGACTGTTTCCAGCTGTACCTTCACCTTCACCACAGGGATAAATTAAACTTTGATTTAATAAGTGACAGTTTACTCATAAGTTTTCGTGTAGTTTAGGCTAGCGAAGCATACAAATCAGAGACACGATGCTAATGTAAACTTATAAAAAAAAAAGTCCATACACGACGGTAATAAAAGCAGGGAAGACTCACCGTTGACTCCTTTGTTGGGAACATCGTTGACGTTGAAGCCCTTGGAGCTGTACGCCGCTCGAACTTCGTTGCAGTTTTTCGACTTTTGCTCGGCGGCCGCCGACCAGCACGAGAGCAGCAGCGAGCTCGCGACACACGCCACCAGCAGCAGCTTCATGTCGGCGAGTTTGAGAGGAAAAGTTTGGAGCTCGAGGAGAACGCTGGGTGAAGGTAGCTCGAGTCAGGGTTAGCTAGCTGAGGTCCCTCATGGAGCCGCTCTCTCCCAACTTTATTCACCGCCGCACCGAAACCTCTTGTGGGGAGAAGAAAGTCCAGAAAAGCCGTCGTCCTGTGGTTAGAGAAGGAACTTCTTCTTCAGGTCACACGCGTTTGGTAACAATCAAAAAACTTAAAAAATGTGAGGAAAGAAAAGTTTTGAAAAACTCTTTAGAGACTTTTGACTGCAGGCGAGAATCTGTGCTGCGGTTTTAAAAAAGAAATCTTGTTGTGCTGTACTCCAGGCGTGTAGAGGTGGCAGTGGGGCAGGACTGTGCGCTGGTGGTACTGAGGTCCAGATGCGGGGCAGGGATCTGGGGGACCAGGAGAGAGGGCGAGTTCCGGGGACAAAGTCGCGGAGAATTGGAAAGAACGGGGGCGGAGCACGGAGCGGGGTTAAAACCTCAGGACAGAAACTGAGGAATCAGTCTGGGACAATAAAATCAGGACTGGATTTTTGAACTGGAGCCTTTCTGCTAGGTACCTCGTAACTTTCCATCTTATTTTAACTTTAACTTAAAAAAAAGACCTGTAGTTCAGTTCAAACGTTTGTTTTCAACTTTCCATTACAAGGTGGAGTTTATGTTTCACATCAATGTATTTTCCCTTTTTTATTTTTTAATGAAAATAGCCCAAATAGCTGCTTGTTTCATTTTATTTGTCCTCAATTCTATTTTTTGTAATAAACTATTTGAATATTGTTATACAATTCACATACATTATATTAGCGACATATTATATAATTTTATCAGACTCACTTTTATTGAAACATTTTCATACATTAAGTAATCATATAAATAAACCTTTTTTTGTATTTTACAAACAATATTTATGTTTTTATTATACATGGTTTACCTTATTATTTTTTTTGTTTTTTTTAAGTTTGTTTGTATTGTTTCAAAATGTATCTGTTTCAAGTCATATAATTCTACAATTATGAAAAAACAAACTTCTTCAGTGTGAAACAATAACTGTAAGAGAAACTGCATTCCATTCTTCAAGTTCTAATATATCATTTCCAAAATAATTCTGGGTTTTTGTGTTTTTCATTTCGGTAACTCGGACTTCACAGGAAGTGTGAGATTAGCAGATGTGTGCCTAAGGAACTTTTCAGCAGTCCAGCGATTGACCTGCTTTTATCTGTTTTACCAGTTGGGGCCGAGATAAAAAAACTCTTTGAAGTGATCTGACTTCCTTCGTTTTTCCTCAGTGTTGCAACAGAAGAACTCATTGACAAAGATAAATACTGTATTTTCCCGAGGAGACTCCTTCAGCCTCCCGTAGTGATGACCACATATCTTGTTCAAGTCAAGTCGGCATTGTGAGAAGGTTGTTTTATCTGCAGCATTTAGATTATTAAAGATGTTTTTTCTTTTTGTGTGTGCAGCTTCATCCACATGTGTGCCCTACTTCATGTTTCTCTGTGTGTTTGTTGCATGTGTGCATCTTTACGTTTTCATTTTGTTGTAAAAAAAATAATAGCTTCAAAAGCGAACGTCTTGGTGAAGCATTACACACTCCAGAGAACCTCGACTTTGATGTTTAAGGTTCTTGTTCATTTCATAATTCATCTGACAAAATTGTTTGTTACAAGCCTTTCTGTTTGCATGCCAGAGGAGTCATCACTAAAACACACCAGAAGTGCATCCAGAAGTGTTATTCACCCCTCTATTCACCTTCCTGTTTCAATGGCTCAGTTAAAAATTTGGCTTGTGTGACAGTAACACATACATGCCTACATATGAAGGGTCAACCTGCTTCCTGTTAGCAATGTGCTTTAAACACGCAGCTGCCTGTCAACTCTAGTACAACGTTCAGGTGCAACACACTCCCAGCAAAAGAAGCCAAAGTGCTATATAAGCAAGAATTTCATGCGTCATCTTCACTCTGAACTCTTCATCTATCATTCTAAGTGAGATAAAAAGGCATTGAAAAAATCGATCTTCACATTTCCCAATACTTCAACATCTCACCAGTTCAGTCTGCGAACCTTGGACCGATTCTGAAAACAAAAATCTTTGTCACTCCTGATAAGAGTCCAGCATCCAAACACCTGATAACTTCCCTGGAAAACAGCAAGGTTAAACACACCAAATACATGTAAAATGTGGACTTGTTTAAGTTAAATTTACAGATAGCAGAACAAAAACTTCAAAATTATTTCTTTAGATTTACTACACTTTATTACAAAATAATTTTATGAAGGCTAAATATGGATGTTTACTTTGACCGACAGTTTATGCATTAATTATTTTTTTTAATTTTTATATAAAAAAAAAGTAAAAAAGATATTGTACATGTGGCAGCATTGTAAAATACTCTAATGACACATATTTGTAGTCATTCTTCAAAACCTCACAAAGGGCCCTGAACGTGACGCTGTAAATACTGAACCTGAAAAACAAGCAGGGGTGAATCCCTCTGAAAGTCCCGGAATTAAATCCAGGACCAGAAGCCCTGAGGCAGATATTAAATCTGCAAAATCATTTTCTGTGGCCGGTGAGGTGGTAAAGGTTGCATAATTATGCTGCTTTTAATCTGAAGGAAAATAGAATGCGTTTATGTGTTGGGATGTTTTTGGGTTAAGGCCAAACTCCAATACATTTATTAGGGATGGAAGTTGTGTGTGTGACAGAGGGTTTTACCCCGGCAAGTACACATGTAATAAGAGCTGGTGGTGCCTCTGTGTGAAACATTTATTTCTATTGCCTGTTTGCTATACATAAATAAATTCAGGTCCTTTGTTGTTTCTATCTCAATTTGGGAAAAGATGCAGATAATTAAAAGAGAATTACAAACTGCCACTAATTTCTTGGTATATATTCGGTACAACAAAAATATCTTTACAGATTTTAGTTTCTTGTGCAATCAATGTACAGTCTAAAAGTTTTTACCAGGGATTGCAATAATGCTAAATCATCTGCGAAAGTTTTTCTCAAATTTGCTATGTTCAAAATAGTGGAATGATTTGTATTTTTCTGATTTCAGGAACAGTAATGTAGTTTGCTGAGTAGAAAAGTAAAGATAAAGTTTGATTAGTAAATTGTAGAAAAAGCCATTTATGTTGAAATTGACACCACACTAACCACTTCCATAAACTACTGTTAATTTTGAGGGCCCATCTGAAACAGGCCGGGTGAGGATCCTGGTTATGAAAAGAAAAGAGATAATGATATGTCTCTCCACTGCCAGTGTTTAGAAAGTCCCTTAATGGCCATAATAAAACTTTCCAGCTCCGTAAGAGCAAGCCCGGACATGTAGGAAGCCCTTGTGCGTGTGCGCCTCTATTGGTTTGGGGGGTAGCAAATCGACATTCCTCCTTTTGTGTCCACATTCCTGAGTCAGATCCATTCATTTGTAGTGACTGTGTCTGCTGCAGGAGGATGGCGGAGCCAGGAGCATGGGAGAGCATGGGCCCAGCGCTGCTTTTAATGGCCCAACAAAAGCTCCTAAAATGCTCCAGTGCCATGGTAATTACACATGAATGAGCGTTGAACGAAGTGACATGTCCTAAGCTTTCTCTCTCTGCCTTAAGAATTTCAACATCCAGCTCGGTCCAAAGATGGACTCCAGGGAATTCTCCAGCACGTGCATATACATTGTTATTTTCATTAACATGCCCTCTGTTTTAACCCTTACATCTGGGAATAAATATTCATCAGTAGCCAGGAGAGGCAACAATTCCACATCGTCAGGATCTCACTGTTCATGCTGACTAACATCAAATTGACCTTTCAATCCGATAATGGTGATGTTGCCCCAATATTAGCCTAAGAAAACACACCGGCTCTGCATGTCAATGGGCCTGTTTGCCCCTTCTCTAGTGCAGCATTAGCATTCAGGGTGTAACCCCCCACCCTGGGTGAGTTTGCTCATCTCCTCATCATCAGTTTTCCATCTTAAAAGCTACACTCCAGTAGAGGAGAGAAAGGCACAGCTGGATAACACCGGGGCTACAGCGGGTGTGTGAAAAGTTACAGGCAGGGACACAACATATTCTGAAGCGAGCTTGTTAGGAGAGAAGTAACTCAAACAATTAGCGCTAATGAAGCTGATTTTCTCATTACTGTGTCTGTTACCTTCACCAGGTATCAGACGCTCTGTCAATCACGAGCTAATGAGTCAGAGAACACTGAGTGTGGTGTGGGAGGTTTTAGGTTGAACACATCTGATTCACATTCAACACTGAGATTTGGGGGCGCTCCAGTCTAGAGACACATAAATAACATGATTTAGGCTTTCAAGTGGATCGTCTGCTCCGTACATAAAGTAGCATTCTTGCAACAAAATATCATCTGTGGCATCCTTTCCATGTGTTTCCAATACCTCTTACGGTAGGCGCGCCGGATCGAGTGACATCGTGTGGTCACTGTCTAACTGCTCCAGGGTTTCTTCACTACGTTATTGTGCATTTTTAATGTGTTACCCCAACTCTTGATTTTGCCCTGAATGTGCTGTTTTTCCTTCTCACAGCTGATTTGCCAGAACATAACTCAGTTTTGAATAATATGATCTGCATTCTGATTATTTTCTTCAACAGAAAGCTTTTGTCTGTAAAGTTGGAAACACCATATAACAGGACGCAACTAGAAAAACAAACTGCAAACTACCAAGTTGCTCATTGCCATATTGTTATTATTAATACAGTGATTATATATGAAATCTACCAATTTCCTCAATATTATGTTACTTTTTTTTGCATTTGAAACATGGGTAATAGCAATTAGCAGTAGAAGTTTGCTCGCACAAAATACAATAGGAGAGAGTGAGAAAATAAGTGAATACTGTTATTTTTACTGTAAAGCATTTGACAGTTTCTTCTCCTCAAAAGCACATCTGTGTTTCATTAATAAAAGTTTGTGATTCTGATATAATATCTACAAAGAATTTAGAATATATATATATATATATATATATATATATATATATATATATATATATATATATATATATATATATATATGGGTATATACTTGGTTGGGAACCAGTGCACTAGTTTATAGAACATTTTTGTGTGTGTGTGTGTGTGTGTGTGTGTGTGGGGGTGTGTGTGTGTGTGTGTGTGTGTGTGTGTTGTATTGATTATTACTATCTGCAAAATATGTTTTTTTTTACAGTAACATATCTGTGACTCAAGATTCAAGATGCTATTCAAGTTTACTCTGTAAAAAATGAGTGAGCTCTGTCATCTGGTGAATTACTCTAGATTTGTTTGTGTGACAACGATCAGAGAAAGCTGACTTTTCTGTGGTCCGTCTATAGTTGTTTTACCCAGAAACCTGGATCAGAGTGAAGCCATCAGTCCGCAGTGAGAAAGAACTCCTGGTTTATTAGGCAACAACCATTAATGTGACACTGAGAATGGCGGCGACAAATATTTACAGGTTGAGACAAAAGTGCGAAAGAAGAAGCTAGAAAGTTGCAGCATTGTTTCAGTCCGGTCCTAAAACTCCCTCTAAAAACCACAAATCTCAGAGGACTGCAAATAAAGACATATTTATAAACATCATCACAGAGACACACAACTGTACAGAGAGTTCATCGTTCTTTGACAATGAGCGAGTGGTAGAACTCATGAATGAAGGTGAGAAGGAAACACAGTATTTCAGTAGCTGAGTTCTCAGCCAGTAGTTTTCCACTTTAGAAGCAACAGAGCTCTTTACTGATGCACGATAAAAAAGTTCCTGATGAGCAGGAGGTATATTTTCCTATTAACACCAGCCTCTCAGGTTAACTTAAGAATATAAATATTCATTAACCAAAACCAGTCTGAACTTTTATTCTGTGAACTACACAAATATTTTGTTATGACCTCCTGTCCAGTATTTAGTGGCCATGTTGAAGTTTGACCACCAGCTTAAAAAACGGAGAACGTGAAGCTCCAACTTTATCTTCTGGCAACAGGTCAGACATGTTATTGTACAAGCTAAACCTAGTGTATTTGGGGGAGTCTGACTCAACCATTTAATAAGAGAACTGAAAAGCTTCAGCTAGCATTATCAAGCTATTAGCTACATTCATGGAACACATTTCATCCAAACGTTGTTTGAGAAGTTACAAAATGTTACAATACAGTTCAAGTATTCTCTTCTTCCTGAAGAATTCCAGGTGACATGTTCAATCAAAAGAATGTCAGTCTTGTGTATCACCACATTTACACTTTTGTAGTGAAAATCATTTCAGAACATGGTTACAAATTAGACAGTTTTTCTTCGTATCCAGAAAACATTGAAGAACAAGGTCAAATGACATACGTAGCTGATCAAGAAATCAACACAAGGCAGACCTGCTAATGTTGCTAATAAACATGAACTAGAATGTCTTTTAGTTTCAGTGATTCAAACACTGAAAGTAAATACTTGATGACTGAACATCTACAAATCTCCTTTCTTCTGAGTCAGTTTTATATCAAAGCTGCTTCCATTGGCATTTCACCTTTAAAGACACAAAGTTATGAAATAAAAAAAAACATAAAGTAATCTAGTTGTTGTTTTTTGATCCCCATTCTTTCTATAAGTAAAATAAAATTCCTTAAATAATAATCATGTTTCATGTCGGTCCTGCAGTTTTACATCTTGGCTGTGAAATCACTCCTACCTTTGCACGAGATAATGATTTAAGCAGTAACTTGTGGTATGATCATTTCTTATTCTTTTTGGTAGTTAGATAAAAGCTGGGCCACAATCTTCTTACCCATCTTACCATCTATGGGTATGATAATATGGGTTAACCATATGATTAATAGAAACTGTTGAACTTAACTGTTGAAACTTGTTTAAATGTTAAGAAAATGTTAAGAGAAAGACAACTCAGACCGAATGCTTTACTTGCTAGTTCAACTAGTTAACAGTTCAATCTGAATTCTCAGGTTAAATTCACCACATTATTCCAATTAAGAAAATACCTGTTAAATTACAAACCAATAATTACTAATATTAATTTGATGGCGTTGTTATGATGGGGAAAAAAGGTTTTCAAATGGAGTGCATCCTGTCTCAGATGGTCAAAAATGCAAAGTGTAAATTGCAGTGGTTTCCGTAACAAAGGTGAACGAACACAAGTTAATGTCACTAAAGCCGTTTCGTCCCTTTTTTCAAACATTTCAAAAAGATTCTGAAACTGCATCAGTCAGCAGCTCCTGCCTCTAGCACTGCTTTGGAAACTGCTCAGACAGGAGGTCAAAGCAAACTTGACCAGACACCCTTCGGAACATTAAGGAAGAAACTGTGATCTGCTCGTAGTTTGAAGGTGTCAGTCTCACATCACACAGAAAAATAACTTCTCTCAAAGGTTCCATTTGGAAGAAGCTTTCCAAGTTTTCACTGTGAGGAGCAGAACGTGACGATCACTGGTGACAATGTTGGGCAAAAGCAAGTGTTAGGGAGGCGGACAGGACCAGGTAGCTCTTCCACAGGGGATCTGCAGGAGAGGGGACGCCCCCGGCGCTGCCCGTGGCCAGAATAGGAGTTAGCAGCTGCTCCTGGAAAGTGAAGTCGTCCATTGCCAGGTTATCAGCCAGGTCTGTAAGAAAGATACGGAGAGATCAGCTGAATGACAGAACAAAGGAGGAGAATGACAAAAACTGTCAAGAAGTACACATGATGTGCGTGTGAAACATCCTGCTGCCTCGTGTGATCAGATATGTTGATGCTGTCCTCAAAACTCCTATTCTTAATACCTCTGCCAAAGTAGGTGACATTCACATGTTTGCTGCCCACATGACTAGCTTGGTTCATGAAATTAATCAATCTTTAATTTGCCATTGACAAACAAAATGTGTTATTGTTCATGACACATTGCTTCTGGTATTATATATTCTGGTATATATTCTTGTTATTGCTATAGTTTGGATGTCTCAGGGTTAAACCAATATCACTAGTGTGTCATTGAGCCAATATAGATTTTGACTTGTTTAATGTTTTGCTTAAGAGTCATGTAAAAAAAAAGCTCAGTAACAAGGATATGCACCCTCTAATTGTTTTATTCATTTATTTTATTTTCCTGCCTCATTTGATCCTCCAGCTGCAGGTTGTTGAAGCCTATCCCAGTTACCCGGGGCAAGATTCGGAGGACAAATTAGACATGTCACTTTCTCCTTAACCACTGGCACACAATTCAGAGCCATGCAGCATAAAAAGTAAAAATGTGAACACGAGCAGTTCAAACACTAGTCACAGGAACAACAGCAGAGCCTCAGCGTCTCAATATGTCGTGACATCATACATCTTAACATTTGTTACTATTTTGTCTCTGCAGGACAGGAATCTACAGAGTGAAGCGCAGACTGACTCTTGGCAGGCGAGGAGGCAACAGACTGTCTGTTCCCATCAAGACTGACGTCTTCGCCGAAACTCAGGTTCATCCAACACAGGCTCTCTACCTGCTGTGACGGCTCATACCAGCTCTGATCGCAGCTCAACAACCCGTAGAGATCATGACAGAGGAGATGATATACATCCAACTAAGATAGGACAAGTCAGTACCTAAGAGGGGTTGACATAACTATAAGCTATGAATTATCAGTGGCAATGAAGATAAAGGAGTAAGTTCACGTTTGGCAGAGGAATCTCCTAATTTCTATGGTCAGAGATGCATGACATGCACAAATATTGTTTAGTATTTTTTTTTGTCATACCAAATGTTAACAGGGTCAATCTGGAAAACCTTTTCGGATTCTTCTGTTCGGTCAACAACATTGTAAATAGAAATTGTACATTTTTACCAACAACAAGGACATTTTAACATTCAATCATTTATTATTATTATTACTATTATTATAAATAAAAAATGATGCACTTCATAACAACAGAATGAGTGCACGAATGCTCCTTCCCAGGTGCAAAACAAGTTCAAGGACTCATTCATTCCTCGGCCTGTTAAATTGTACAATTCTGAGTTCGGGGGCAGGAGTGGAGTGAGAGTATCTGGATGTTCTGTTCTATGTTAGTCTTTGTATCCTTTGTCTTTGTTGTTTTTCTTTGATCTATGTTCTTTGTCTTTATCTTTAGACTTAGATTGTGTCCTTTTTTCTTTATTTCTCTTGTTCTTATTTATTTTGATTGATTAATTTTTTGTTTTTTATAAAAAATTGCTGTATGTATTGGCTATTGGAACAAAACTATTTCAATCAATAACGCTTTACCTTACCTTACCTTATAAGATTCTATATGACAGAAGTATATCTCTCATGTAACAAATCACACATTTTTTAAAAATAGTTTTCATACCAGCATGTAACACTTACTTGTTCAGGCTATTACAAAGGAACGGTCTCTTTAAGTGACATCACTTCAAGTAACAAACAGTAGATAGAAACTTCTATTTTTCCCCAACTTTAATGTAAAGCGAAGACTATATGTACCTGGTTACCTAGCTAGCTAATCTAGATCCTTAAAAAATGTCTTCATAATGTGTGAATCCTTTAACTACACATGTGCTGTTTACCCAACCAAACCTTTCATGCTGATATCTGTGCAGCTGAAACTCTGTGTTCCCATAATTGTCTGCTGGCTCTGTAGTTAACACCCCGCGAGTCTGCGTTGAACTTCTCCTTCATCTGCGGACGAATCAAACCTTCTAATCTGAATTCTCCTCTCTGGCTGCCAGCACTGATCACATCTTTGCGTTTCATCTCAGGCTCACTTTTAAAGTTCCCGGGAATTCATTAATTTAAAACAGGATGAGAACTTTGATGAAAGTCAGGTGCCTCGCTGTCATCTTGGCAAAATAAAAGCATCATTGCACTCAATTCAGAGAGCAGACGTCCAGCTGAACGCTGTGAGCTGAAGTGACTACAAGAAGACTTAGAAAGTTTGCCTCATTGGATAAAAGTTAATCCCACTTTTACTCCCTCGACTCCCTCTATCTGCCCACCCGCTCTCTGACACTGAGCAGAGCCTCCTTCTGTGTCTGTGCTGCTGGAATAAGCCGGCTGACTTACGAGGTAGGACATCTCAGATTGAGATCGTGAGGGAACGCTGCGTGTGAACCAGTCGGCCCATAGACACACACAAGCACATCAATGTAACACACATGAACACAATCACACAATGTGATGGTCCGGACATCCGAGAGAGAGAGAGACTTGAAGTAGAACCCGGGTGATGTGTTCCAGGTCAGACCCAGGACACGCAGAGGAAATTACGTCTAAACTAGGAATGCCGAACAACTCTGTGAGTCTAGCGGGAAGGGAAACATAAAGCAGAACAGTGATTGTCAACTGGTTGGTCAGGACCAGAGATGGGTCATTAAGCCACACTTAGTCTGTGATGTCACTTAAAGAAACTGTTTGTAAAAGTCAGAACACAGGACAGGTTCAAACCATGAAGTTAATGTAACAAATATACTTTTGTTTTTCAAAAATAGCATCTTTAATTAATTAAGAATGTATATGTGAGGTGGTCATTTAATGTACAGTAGGTCTTTCTGAATATGAAGACAATATAAATGATCTTGCCAACAATGACTTCAATCATCGACTTTAATGTTTTCAAATACAAAGTTGTGTCAGTCTCTGACAGCTGGTGGACGCATACAAATGATCAAAATTGGAGTCACTGCTTGTCATTTAAGAGTGACTGTATTTCAGACACCAGAACTAAAAAGACTCGTTCAGGTCACCATTCCAGCGTGAAGCCACGCCTGCACAGCTGCGATGCATCTGCACGAGGGGAGAAGGAGAGGCTGGGACAGTTACGTTTGATTGATTTAAAAGAGACACTTCAAACAAGTTTGTTTTAAAATGTTTTCAGAGAAGTGTCGGTTCACAGCTTCTTCAAAATGTTCATTTTTCTGTTCAGTTATTTCGATTTGTGAAGGATATTTGAAACAAAATAATAAAGCTGTTTTAGTGAATCTACAGTTTTCCTTTTCTTCAGAGTTTTCTGAAAATCTCGACATGTGATCAAGAGTGAGGGAGGAGGGGCTTCTTCTCTGAGTTAAACAGAGGAAGGAGGCAGATAAATAAACCTCCTGGCCTCAAACTGCATCTCCTCCAAATTTCTCTGCCATTACGACATCATCTGAACACCAGCCAGGGGACAAATGACTTCTCCTCCTCCTCCTGTGTCCTCTGACATGCTAGTGGGCAGACACATTCTTTGGGGCTCTGAAGGAGCGATTTGTCACTGTCGACGGCGACGCACTGTACCGCCGGGCCAATTAAGCTCAAACTGCAATTCGATACAGCTTTTATATACACGCCGGATGTGAGGAAAGGGGGGGGGGGGTCTGCATGTGTGTGTGTGTGTGTGTGCATGATTGAGTGGGGCGTGTTCGTGAGAGACTTGCTCCACACAGCAATAATGAGTGAGAAAAGTCCCGGGACGGTGCAGAGACGAGATCTTTTCTTGTTGGTTTAAACACTTGGACACGAGGAGCACAGAGGAGCCTTGTTCTCTCCCACAGCCCGACTGAAAGTGAGCGCCGCAAACTTAGCTCCGACACCGGGCCTGCCTAATAATATCCTGGTATAATTAGTGATGAACACCTGCGTCTGTGTGTGTGAGTTACGTACCCTCTCTCTGCTATGTTTTCCTTCCACAGGACTTCTTTAAAAGTCACCTCCCCAGACAAGAGCCAACATTCCCAGTGACATGCATTCGTTCATAAACTGTGATGACTTTTCAAACTTCAGATTCAACTCATGTCACCCGATCAAAAGGTTGTGGATCAAATCAGACTTCTGCTGTGCATTCAAGGTTAAGGTGACAATGTTCGTTTTAAAACCAAAAAACAGAAGAGCTAATGAGGGAGCGCAAAAGGCTACAGAAAGACTGATAGTCACAAGTCAAACACTACCGATTTGTGTATTGGCAATACTGTAGAAACAAAATATATTTGTATTTACAGACAGCATCACTCCTGATATAGTGGGAACTGCTTTTGTTTTAAAACCAAACATCGGCTTGAAAGCTGGTGGAGTCTACTGTATCCTCTCGTCCTCAGTCATTGCCGGAATCTCGTGGGAATGTACTTTTCCTTTAGCAGTGGAGGACGAAATGACTGCCAACATCTAGCGACCGTTGTTTATTGAAAAATTAAAAATACATATCTAAAAAAGACTAATTTTGGATACACTTTATTGCAATAAAAACCATAAAATTACAACCATAAAAATAAAATCTGATTCCAAAGAGTAATAAAAATTTATAAAAACAATACACTGTGTATCGATGTCGTATTGTGAAGAAATATAATGCAATATTTAAGGGTATCGATATTTTCTTCACCCATGCTGATACACATTTTTACAGCATTAAAAGCATGTCTTGATAATAGACAATTTGTGTGTTTGTGTTTAACCCGCCTGCTCTCTCTTTTGGTAATAGTTTTCTGTTTTGATTTGACCGATAAGTGAGTGTGTCTTAGCCGCCATAGTTTTACAGGATTCACCAACACATCAGCATATTAGAAACATCATTATTACTGTCAATAAAGCTCACCATTACTGCCAGTGTCGCGGGAATGAGCCGACCCGAGCTGGTGCGGGAGCAGACAGAGCGGCAGTCAGGAGGAGAATTAGATGTACAGATGTTTAGCTGTCACTATAAATAGAGCAGTGTGCTCGAGATCTTCTTCAGCTCCACACCTCCCTGCTAGTTTTATTGTGGCCTTATGATCTCCACTTACGACCCCGGGGAGAGGTCAACAGTCGGGCCATTGATTTGTTACGACTAAGAATGAAGTCACATGCAAGTCAACTGCTGAGAAGTCTTGGTTCAGGCGCTGTCAGAGGGGGAGCAGATGTTTGTTTGGATCCACGGCAGGTCAAACTGTGTGTTTGCTGGATGTTTTTGTCTGTCTTTGGAGGGGAAGAAGGGGGCGGAGCCAGGGGATGGGAGTCTGGACTTTGCAACGGTGCCGAAGGCTTTGGTTTACAGTTGTCACAACAAGCAAACTATGTCAGAAAAGTTGCAACAGTGAGTGGAAAAGTGCACTTTGGAGCAGCCGCAACTGCAGGTGATGATTACATGTTGAAGGAAAACACAGGAAAAGGCTGCTTAGCGCCGTCTCTACGCCATACACCAACTGGGAGACACTGGTCGGGGCAGAATGCTTCTGTAAGCCCTCCGCTGTTCCTTCACGGTCCGCTACAGTTTATTCGCTACACGTGTGCTTCTGTGCAAAGATAGGTATGTGGAATGTTGAGACTCCAAACACAGGTGCTTCTTATGAAAGTGAAGAGATGGTTTGGATTTCTGCTGCACAGGCAGACGCACATAAGCTGCTCCAGTTTGAATCATCAGCTCAAAAGATGTTGAGGTTTTTCCAGGATAAGCAAATATTTTATCGGCCTTCTCCAAAGTCCAGAGCAGAATTGAGCCTAGTTTGGCTCCAGGGCCTCTTGCAGGCCTTTGATTGTATAGATGCGGCCCTCATGAAATCAGTAAAAATTATGCAGAACTGTATGGAGTTAGATCTCTGCCACAGGCTTCAACAAATGTGATCAACAAATGCAGCGGTGCATGTTCATATAATGTTCAAAAAAGGGATTCATTCGTAGGAGCCCTTTAGCTTCCACTAAAAACGAGCTTTTGCAGTGTCTTTCTGGATGAAAAATCCCCCCCTTTAGTTGACATGAGCGTAATTCTTAGGTGAACTATCCCTTTAACGTAACCATTGGGTGTCTGTGTTATTTTTTTACTCGTCAATTCCACCAATGTAGCCATACTTACATATCCCATGTTATTCTTTCAGATCCTGTTGCTATCAGCCATGGATAGGTCAATTGGTAGTGTGCGTTTAAGATATTGTGGGTGTGAGATCAAACTTATCTGTGTTAATTATGTATTGCTTTGATTGTTATCGTGCACATTTTATTATTAACTTACAACGTAAGTAATATTCTGTGGCTATTAAAATTCCATTACATCGGAGGTACTAAGGTCCCCTTTACTGAAACATGTAGGAAGCCCAAAGAGCCTCCAGTTCAGCTGCAAAACAATAATAATAATAAAACATTACATTACATTACAACTCCCAGAGTAGGGTTGTGACAAGTTTAATAAAAGGGAGACAGTGGGTGGTTATGTAGCCTTCAACGGTATCACTGCTCATTGTATTCGCTGCAGATGCTGTTGTTAGTTAAAAGATATAAGTTAGAGCAAGACCCATGTTCCCTCTGAGTAGCTTCTTGTGATTAGTTGAGAAGCCCAGCCAATGACAGCACAAAGCTTCAAGAAGATGTTCACAGATTGGCTGGCTGCGAGAAACTTGTGTTGTTGTGTATTATATTTTATATACATTTTTTCCATAGTTATTTCATTATTTATATTAAGGATATTTGAAAGAAAAACGAAAATATGACCAAATATTCATAATCTAAAGCATTAAAATTATATATTAAACAAATTTGTTTTAAATAGCTGTTAATTCTTCTCAGATTAATTAGAATTAAACAGTTATTGATTCACAATTATGCTACAAGTTAAGCTATATCTTTATTATATATAGAGTAAAAAAATAGTTTTGGCTCAGGAGCCTGTCACAGCAGGGCCAGGAAATCATTTGTTTGTGTACTCCTGGTCAAGAGCAGAATGTTCAGCTGAAGTTAAACTTGAGAATGCATGATGCCATGTGTGTGTGACAGTATGTGTTTCTCAGTATCTCCTCCTGTAAAAACATGAAACCAGCAGCTGTTTCGCAGACAAAAGCTGGATTCATTTGTTTTTGTGGTCGTGGGTGACGCTCTGGACCTCTCACCCCTCTGCTCTCTGCCAGGATTGTTTGTCCCTGGACAGTTGAGATTGTGAGCCAGAAGGAGCAGGAACGCTTCTGTCCGTGGAATGCGAGCGTCTGCTTCCACACCCACAAGCTGACCACAGGGGCCATCAGAGAGACAGAGGACGGCGGGCCAAGACAAACGGGACGCCCAGTGGAAGGCTGAGCCTCGGGCCTGAGCAACAGCACGGTTCTGTGAGTGGCTCTGACCTCACGACCTCCACAACTTGCTCTGTTATTATGAGCTGCGGGACTCCCAGAGCAGAGTCCAGAGAGACGGGAGGGATATAAAATCATTGATGAGAAGATTATGTCTTAAGTAACAACTATGTAATAACTTATGTCCTTTAAATCTGGTTGATCTTCCTGCAACACAGCAGGGCATTTATAGATGCTGCTGACCACAGCAGCTCAAACCATGATGGTCGCGGAGAAACTGCAGGAGGAAAAGTTGGTGCTTGCGAGGATTCCGGTAAGAGGCTCATTGTTGAGGGGCGGTAGAGGTCAATAGTAGCTCAAGGGTCGGGACAATGGTGGTCCTTATCAGGGTGCCAGATAGAGAAGGACACCTCGAGAGGCAGGAGTGGACCTGGAGATGATGACTCAGCTCTAAAGTTCGGCCCGGGGGACAGTGAGCAGAACATTCTTAGGATTCTATCTTTATCTGCTCGTAACGAGGGAAGCAAACCTCCTCCACACATCTGTACAGTCCAGACGGAGTCACACCCACGGTTCTGGTCATCCACTAAATATAGACGCATGTCAAGTTTCCACTGAGCCTGTCTGGACAAGAGCTGCCACTGTGAGGTCATGTGACGTCACACTAGCGACTCATTGCTAGGGTACAATTGTCAGATGGAACCAGCAGCGATTTCTATTCATATGTCAGAATAACAGTCTTATCTAGGCGGTTAATGTTTGACAAGACCCTTCCACAAATGGAGCAGACCTCCCCACAAAATGGCGGCTGTGTCTGCCGACAGTCCCTTCAGAATGGACTCGCTGTGAGTGTTTGTGGACCGAGCCTCAGCTGATGGACACGACCCAGGAACTGGCCTGGAATCAATTTACGGTGTCCAACGTAAATAGTGCTCTTGAGCAAACAAACGCTTTATAGAGCTAGGCACAAACAGAGCGCCGGTGGACCCTCGTGTGCATGACGAGAACCCACTCAGCATTCAATGAAAAACAGCTCTGCAACACATCCACTTCCTGCCTCTTCTGAAGGGTATGAGCCCAGGGTTGATCTAGGAAAGCTCTACGGAGGACCAGAGCGGGTTATAAGAAACTTCCTAGTTTTGTGCAGAATGAACCTATAAAAACAATGCTGCATGTCTGGTGGAGGTGGAGGGAAGGGAGAGGAACACTTGGTGGGAAACGTTTTGAAATTGTAGTTGTACCTACATGAATCCAGATGTTGATTATCAATTAGTTGAGGGAAGATAAAAAAAAACCTTTTTTAAATCCATATTGTTTTAGAATCCCATTCTTGTAGAAACCACCCCAATACAAACACACACACCACCCTAATACAAACCCACACACTACCCAAATACAATCAGACACACCAGCCCAAAACAGAAATGAAACACACCAACACAAAACACTCACACATCACCCCAACACAAAAGCATTAATCCTTTCCATCCCAAAACACGAACACAAACCACCACAAAAAAAAACACATTCACACACACCACCCAACATAGAAGCAAGAACACAAAACGAAAACTCCAACACAGAAACACAAACCACAGAAACACACACACCACTCCAACACAAAAACTCACACAGTATGCTAACACAGAAACACACACACCAGCCCAACACAAAAGCGCACACATCACCCCAACACAGAAACAAACCAACACAAACCACCCCAGCGCAGAAACACAAATCACAACACAGGAAAACAGAAACCACCCCAACACAGAAACAGAAACCACAGAAACACATACACCATCCCAACACAGAAGCACACATCACCCCAACACAGAAACAAACCAACACAAACCACCCCAACACAGAAACACAAATCACAACAACACAGAAATACAAACCACAGAAACACACACACCACTCCAACACAAAAACTCACACAGTATACCAACACAGAAACACAAACACACCACCCCAACACAATGACACACACAAACCCCAACACAGAAACACACACATCACCCCAACACAGAAACAAACCAACACAAACGACCCCAACGCAGAAACACAAATCACAACACAGAAAAACACAAACCACCCCAACACAGAAACACAAACCACAGAAACACACACACCATCCCAACACAAACACACATACATCACCCCAACACAGAAACACACACCTCACCCCAACACAGAAACACAAATCACAACACAGAAAAACACAAACCACACCAACACAGAAACACAAACCACAGAAACACACACACCATCCCAACACAAACACACATACATCACCCCAACACAGAAACACCTACCTCACCCCAACACAGAAACAAACCAACACAAACCACCCCAACACAGAAACACAAATCACAACAACACAGATAAAAACAAACCACCCCAACACAAAAACACACACATTATACCAACACAGAAACACATAAACACAACCTCAACACAACAAGGAGTACATACAGTATAGCTCTCCTGTTGGCCTCACACACCTGAGCACCTGCAGCAACTGCTTTCCTGGCTCTTACTCTGTCCTGAGTCACCACACGTCCAGACCGTGCTACATGGAGGAGCCTGAATAACCAGCTGATTGTTCTGAGTCGAGAGGGGGTAAGGGGGGGTCATGAAAAAAACAAGTCGTGACAGGAGCACCTCTGAAGGTTGGGGTGGACTATGCTACTCACCTATAAGGTGCTGAAGGTCAGAGGTCAGTGCTGCGGCCTGCTTCCTTACCTGGCACTCAGTGGAGTGTTACATGTTTGGACTCCCCAGTGAAGCATCTCATCAACTCTCCCCACATTCTTTCAGCATGTCAGGGACCTCTCCCACTCTCCCTTTTGTTCCCACAAATTTGCAGCAGACGTGAAATCTGGACATCCCGAGCTGCATGTTTCACATTACAGGAATATTTCCATCTCGTATTTGCGGAGCCGCACACTGATAAAATGCTCACGAGCGCCCAGAGGGCCCGGCTTTTTCCCTGCAGTGACTGAGCGTCTGAGTGGCGGATTATAACAAGAGCTCCATTCACACGGCTCCTGCTGAGCGTGCTGAGGTGCAGAACACAGCGGAGGCCTGTCCGGCTCAGCGAGAGAAAACATCAGCTCTGGCCCTGGCACAGCCCGGCGACTGTTGGCTTTAAAACAGCTGAAAGTTTCCAACAGCATCAAAAGCTCATTTTTACAACTTATTTAGTCTAGCGGGGAGACTCTTAAATAACAATCTTTATAGTTTTTTAAACGTGAACAGTCAGCCCGCTTATAAAAAGAGACGTTGACGTGAGTCACTCTCTTCACAAAAACGTGTTTTTTTCTGAACCATTGCTGTCACTTACTTTAATGTACAACATGGAGGAATGAAGCTCAGCTGGAGATTCCTGCAGCAGATGTTCCTTTTTAGAGGGAAGAGGTTGTACAGTACTCGTGTTTTGTGACAGCTACAGCTCAGATTTATGACGTTTGGAAATAAAACACACATGACCCAGCGGAGTCCTCCCATCATTGAGCCATTTTACGACAAGTTTTTCACTTCATCGCAAAACAACCGGATGCTACGTGGTGCGTGGTGCTAACTGTCATTATAGAAGTCAGGGGTCCCCAACAGGTAGCCCTTGAACCCCTTCTCAGTAACTTACCAAGAGTTAAAAAAAACCCAATACATTTGCATGATTACTCTGGAAAACAAAGCTGATCAAGTTTTCCAGCACTTTAAAAAATGAAATGATGACTGGTCGACAGGCCAATCTACCTGCTGCAGCAGGAGAGTCCAATGACACTAGTAATAAGACATTTGGGTTTCATAAATAAATACAATACGTGTCTCTGATTTATGGTAAGTGTTATTATTTTATTGTTATTTCTAAATAATTTAAAGTATATTCTTTCATAAATGCCACTACATGTTAGCAGCTATTGTGTTGACCGATTTTGTGTTTTGTGTTTAGAACCAGCTAAACCTTTTACCTGTTAAGATTAAGTAAATGTTTTCAGTTGTTTAATTTTTGGTTATTTTATTGATTATACTATTCATTTCACAGTTAGTGTTATTATTTAATTCCCAACTGTGAAGAACCCAGAGAGGGTTATTTGGTTATATTTATTTAATTGAAAATGTTATTATTTATTTCCTTTTTACGTTTGAGCTGACCCCAGGCCAATAGATCAATAACATTTATTTTTACTGGAATGAAGTTTAAACAGTTATGAACATTTATCATCAAGTCTGGGATCTCACTGTATGAGGACCTTTGTTTACATTTTCTTTTGAATTTTTGATCAACTAAATAACATAATCTTAAGAAACATTCCCATGTCCCTTTTTTTAAATAAGTGTAATTTCTCAATATATAATTTAACTTGAATTAAAAACACTTATTTCTTCCTATTTTGATTCCCCCCAGTTGTTAGTAGATACTCTGTTAATCATTTCCTTATACCAATTATTTTTATTTAATTTTCATTCATTCTATTTCAATTTCGAAGTTAAAAAATGAAAATTGTTTCAAAAAATTAACAGAGATTAGGGGACCATCACTAATGCTGAAGTGACATGTCATGAGGAAGGACGTGTCTGCTGTTTCAGGTCATTAGTCAAACTGTGGGGGGCTTTGAGGGGAAGTTTGGGGGGTCCCTGTCCTGGAATAGCTCTCTTGGCCTGGAATGCTCTGGAGAATGTGTGGCAGGAGCTTTGATTGGTCAGGAGGGGAAGTGTGTGTGTGTAGCATTAGAAGCTTATGGAATCTGTGTTGAGACGTAGAAGGGACAGATCAATCATTGTCGTGTCCACAGTGTGGTCATTGGGGCCAGGGCGGCGGTGGTCCCCGTCCTCGGCTCTGGTCCGTCTGTGCACGGTTTCTTTCAGATCCTGCGTCGATGTCAGTGTGAGGAAGACTCGGGCCTTTGTGAAACCGGATCACCCTCCTCCATCTCTGCACACCGAGGCTCAGACAGTCCGCCCATTAGGCCTCATGCTCTGTAGGTTGACCTTTGAACCCTGGCCCCTTGTTTGACCAAAACAGGCCTTGCCGGGTCAGCATTTTGCTGGGTCATCACTAGCTATCAGCAGCTATCTGTGTAACTGTCAGTGGAGGGGGTTGTTGGGGGGGTCTCTCCAAGGTCTGCAAACACCAGCGACTCTGAGGCAAACAGACATGCTGCGACTCACTCCTGCTGGGTCACTCTTTAATTCTTCTTCTCACATGGAACTTTACTTTTAAATACTATCTCCCTGCTATTGGGTAAAGACATTTTGCAGATGAATATTGAAGTTCCAATAACTAGTTTCTTACCAGAGCGAGGCGAGTACACAAGAACTTTACCCTTTGACTGTGTGAATAAGTGTATTGCTTTACTTTACTCTAAGATAAATTACATGTTCAATATCTGCAGTTAATCAACATCACTGTGAGTTTAAAAAACATTGAAAATAGAAACAATAAAATGTTTTTCCTTCATTTATAACATTGAACTCTAAAAGAACTCTGACTTTTACTATCCAGTTGACAGGTTAATATCCGGTTGTTTTTAGCTGCTGTGGTAGGTCTCGAAACTTCCTTCCTAAACTAAATATATACCTCAACACAACACAAAGCTTTTGTTTTGTAGTTACGGAAAAATAATTCAATTTTCTTTATTAGTCTGCATTACTGGTGCAGGTGAATCTGCTCTATGTTAAGGTGGCCCTACTGTTTCCATAATGACAGTTATATGAGCACATGATTCTCTTCTTTTCGATGGTGTTTGAATCTTTGTATTTTCTTGTGCATCAATTGCATCAGACCCTGCTGAGATTCAACACTGGTGATCAACAGTGTGTATAGTGTGTTGTGTGTCGAGTGCTCCAGGCTCTCACGGCTGCTGGAAATGATGGCCCAGCAGGATTCCTCTGTTAACCCGTGGCTCCTGCACTTGCTCTCTGCCCGTGAACCCAAATCTCTGCCACAACATCGCACACAGGAGGACTACTCCTAGTTCTGTGTTTGCTCAGCTGCGCCAGCTTTGTGTCAGCGCACTGTAGGCCTGTGTTGCTGCGCTGCCGACCGTCTCTCCCTCCGACTCTGTTTGGTTTCTTTTCTTCAGCAGTTTGTTGGCTCATTTGTTCTTTGTTTGGCTTCAGGAGTTAACGGCTGACATTGTTGAGGGATTGACAGCGGAGGGGTTGCAGGGTCAGGGTGAGGAGGCTACCTCAGGAAGCTTCACGTCTGCTGCAGCAAAGTCTCACTGCGGTGCTAACATGTAGTGGAGCCGTGTTAACACGCAGAGACACACTCGCACATTGTTTTTTCTCAGTTGATCTCATCATGAGGTCAATTTACTAAAACTCTTTGTCTCAATAAAGAGTTTATTCCATATAAATATCTATTTAGATCAGTGCTGGAAAAAGTGTGGTCTTGGGACGTCATGTGACCCTTTGACTCTATTGCTGCAATCGGATTAAAGCTAATCAACAATTTAATTTTGTATTTATTTAACTATTTATCTTCAGTTTTACTTTCAATATAACTTATACAATTATTTGCTCTTTTTTTCAACTGTTTTGTTCATCAAATAACTTCAAGCATTTAAAAAAAATACATCGGAGCAAAGCCGGGAACAACAACATTAATATGCCAGTAACTCATAAAGAAATGACAAAAAGAAAATCAACTGCTATAAGTATACATATATGTTAGTGTTATTAAACCATCATACAAGTAATCTAGAATTGATATTTAGTTATATATTTTTTTCATTTATACTTTAATTAACACAATTAACTGCCTACTGTAGTGTGTATGCAGAGAAAAGACTATCCATGCATGTCCTTTAAACGCATCCAGCTGCAGCTGAGTTTCTTAAGAGGGAGTGAGACCCAAAGAGAAAGATGGTCCCCTTGAAAATGTGTGACTGCTTTAGCTTGATAATGACAGTCCTTTGCGACGACATCTTGTTATAATTGATCGCCTGAACGCTTTGTTGCCGTCAGAGACTCCGAGTGTTTGAAGATGAAAAAGTGGTTAGACTTTTTCAGGAGACGATGACCCATAAATTCAGATGCAGTTTACGTAATTGTTTTGCGTCTCGTAAAAGATAATGTTGTGTCATTACTGTGATTGTGTCGCTACACACGTGCGTCTGACCTGCGAAGATGCGTAACCGTTTACGTCTGGGTGGCGGCCCCAGCCCAGACACGCCGGTGCACTCGTCTTCATCGTCGCAGTCGCCGCTCTGGAACCCCTCCTCTCCTTCGTCAATCCATCCGTCTGCTCCGCGTGACCGGGCTCTCCAGCGCTTCTCCGACACAGTGACGATCCGCAGCAGCTGTGGATCAAAGCGGTCGTAGGTATTGACTTATTTCCTTTAACAGTTTATAAAAGACGGTAAATAATGGCTGCGTCTCATGTGTGATTAGGAAGGCATGAGGGGAATTCCAGTCGCAAACTCAGCAACACTGCTATTTACCAAACGTTGCTTACCGCCGGGATGGAGGTTTTGATCTCAGTGACAGGTTTGTTGTTTTCTGACCATTCAAACAGTCTGCGGCTTCAGGCTTCGTGTTGAAAAACCAAAGCGCGTCCAACCAGTGGGACTGTTGTTCCTGGCAACATCACTGTTGCTCGTGGTATCCCCACGACAACAAGGACAAAACAATTTCACATCCCAGACATGAAAAATGAGACTTCATGTTTCAGACAGTTGTTGTGAGATGTGGTTCAGGGAAATCTGCTGATTGCAGATCGCAAAGAAAAAAAAATGAGTCATGTATTCTGCTGAATTCAAGCTTTAAACCAAACACATTCCTGCTTAATGGTAATTACAATTCAACGCACACAGCTCACACTACCAGTGCTAATCTTCTCCTTTTTCTTTTGGAACTAAAGACGTATGTTTAATTCCGACACTGTGGTTTGGAGAAAAACATCCTTCCCATGGTAGAGTTTATAACCAGGGTTCACAAGTGAGGGAAAGATGAAGAGAAACATTATTATATTTGTAAAACATACTAGAATACTGAAGGACAAAATATAGTAATGAATATTATTTCATCGCATCTGAAGATTCAATATAAATCTCCAAGGAATCTCTTAAAAACGTGGAGAAAAAATTGTGGTTGAAACAGTACTGAATAATTTAGCCGCAGAAACATTTCTCCATTATCAGTTTATGGGGGCCACATGAATTCAGTCAAAGGGCCACATGTGTCTCTGGTGTCTGTATAGTTTAAAATTCCACGGAGGAGCAGAAAAGAGTGACGACACGTGAGTGTGTTCGTCCATCAGCCTCCGAAACATCCCGAACGACTGAGAAGCTGCCAAGGTAACAGATGTGCTAAATTCCAGCCTGCTGCCCTGCCAGGCCGCTTTCATCTCACACTCTTTATTGATTTCCTTCCTCTGTGCACACGTCAGCAGGCACGGCGTGTTGTTTTCCTTGTTGTGTTTAGACTGAGACTATTGAATTCACATGGACTCCCATCATCCGAGGAGAAAACATAAACCTCGACTGGATCACAATAACATCATAAGACAAACAAGCGTCGCCCTTCCCTGCAACTGTTTTTTTTCAAGTGACATACAAAACAAAAATCAGCTTGTCAGCGACACAACAAATCTCCATTCAGTTCCAAACATTGAGGCCACGCAGGTCCGATGACCACAACATTTCTGAGAGACCGGTCACTCCGACCAGGGAACTTCACAAACAGCCTGGTCTGGAATAATTCAACCTCCATGACAAACGGTGACCCGCGGTGACTCAGGCAGCTTTCGCTCATCCGAGACAATCCCTGCCTCTAATGAACGACAGTTTAACACACTGACGTGTTTCCTCAAGGACATGATAGTGTTTGCCTACATTTGTAGGACTTCAAGTTGGCTTCACTGCGGTCCTGGAATCCCTCCACATAGTTGGCGTCCTAGCAACCCTGTTGGGATTGTGGGAGTGGTGCCTAGTAAACCAATTAACCGTCGCACAAACACTGGAGGAGCCGGGAGGGGACTTTTTGAACAAGACTTTTAAAAAAACCTTCTCTTGAGGTAAACAGAGACACACAAGCAGGAAGTTGAATAAAGATCGGAATATAAATCTCAGTGGGGACTGAAATAAAGGCCTGGCTGCGTGATCACAGCTTTAAATGAGCCGGAGAACCAAACCAGCCTTTTCTTCCTGAGAGCAAAGACTCTGTGAGGCTCTGCCATGACTGCGGTGGCAGGGAGGGGTGGGATGTATGATTGTGTCGAGGGTGACGCCGTGTTTTTGGCACGAACGGACCACAGTGTGATCCGACAACAGCTTCCAGATTTACTGCAGGAGGCTCTGAAGATGAAGTGAGAGGAGAAAGTACTTCAAGAACAGATAATCAGATGTGCTTCCTCTGTCTCCCTCAGTAGATTTTTATTATAAGATTAAAAAAATAAATAAAAGAGAAAAATATTATATTATTGCATATTATAATTAATTAAATAGCAATTTATTTTAATACACCGTTAAATCACAAACCTATGATAACAGTTACCCAATAAGCTGTCTTCTATGTGATTACTTACTGCGTACTCGTAACTGTCTTTTTGTACTTTCTTAAGCGTCTTTGTGTGTCCAAATAAGCGCTATATAAATGTGATGTATTATTATTATTATTATTATTATTATTACTCTCAAAAAGTATTTTATCAAGCTAATCATTTGAAAGATAGTTGGAAGTCCAGGTTTGTAATATTCTACCATGAAATAAAGACTATTTTTGCTCTCGTTATTTCACAGTTTTGAGCACTGATCTAATTCAAATAACTAAACTGGCAACAATTTTTTTCCCAAGCTCCACTGAATAAAGGATTGTTGTGACACATGTAACAGCAAAGAGAACACAAAATCACTGTGCGTTTAAATTATAGTTCTTAAAGGGTTATGTAAATGTCTAAAAAACGAACGCTCTATTTATGTTGAGAACAATGGGGGAAATAAGGGTTTGTGCTGGCACACTCACCACAGGAAGGAGAACCCTTGGCGGAGCTTAGACCGTCTGCGATAAAATTAAACTCCCAAAGCAAATGAAAGCTGCTACTAAACGATTGCTAAGGTCTATAAAAAGATGGAATCCAACGCTCAGCCGCTTCCTGCTGTGAGCCCACAAACCAATTAATGTCTTCGCCCAAAGACGATTGCCCCGGCCCTCCGCAAAAATAAACACTTTTAATGACAAAACATCGGATCTCGAGAAAAAAAGAAAAATCTCTCCGGAAGAAGATGATGAGGCTGATTTGATGCGTCTCTAGTTCTGCATCATTAGAATCAATAAACCCCCAAGTTTTATAGTTATTGTTAAAACTTTAGTTCTACTTGCTGGTGACATGTCTGGTGTTAAATGTATCACCTCATGACATAGTCCTGTGAAAACTGAAGCATGGTCGTCACAGTTTTTATTAATTACTCCTTTAATTGAGGTTATAAAATTGTTTTTTTAGGATATCTTTTTTCTCCTTTTATGTCCTTTAAAATAGAGATAATAAGAGTTAGTTTCTTGTTAATTACATTTTGTTCTTTTATTCACAGTGTGTAATGTAGTAATAACTACCGTGTGCCCAGAATTTATCATACACTCTGTAAATCTTCAAAACAACAAACATGGTTATCAAGTTGTTTTAACAGCTTTGAAAGGATTTCATTTAATTACAAGGACACTTGAACCATGGAAGCATCATCCGGTAAATGTGGAGATGTCACATGTCACGCTTTAAGGACCGTTCCATCTACCAGGAGTCTTTGTCGAGGCTGGAAGTGAAGCAGGAATCAAAATATCCACTTCATTCTGTTCCTGAAACATCCTCTGGTCAATATTTATGACACTGAATCTTAAACAGCCATGTCAGACGAATGCTCGGTTTACATGAGTTCTTGTGACATCACGGCGCCCCCTGTCTCTTTAACTCCTCTGGAACAAGGTCATCTTGATGAAACATTCAGATGTTACCTACGAACGAGCCCCGGGCGTCAAACAGGGTTCACCTACCACCGACGCGAGACAACCAGCCCGAAAACAGAACCAAACACATGGTTGCCGAAACACGGGCCGGCCGAGACAGAGACGCCGAGACCACACGTCTGTTGTCGCCACCCACACGCAACACGGGGTCAGAGTCGGACAGCTGTCCCGGAGAGAACATGGACGAGTCAGCTGTGTGACGGGTCGTTCAGGCTCCTGCTGAAGAATCAAGAGAATAGTTTGAAGGAGTGATGCTGGAGGTGACGGACAGGGGATGAGCGATGGAGACAGATGCCGGCGAGAGGGGGAGGAGCGCTCTTGTTAGATCGGGATCTGCTTTGTGCAGGGTCCTGCTCCACACGAAGAGGACAAGTCTGGACAAGCCGCTCGTGACTGGAGATCCTCAGAATGTTTCACTGCTTCAACACAACGTGACTGTAAACCTCAAAATAATTGTGGACTTCTTTTGTCACACTCGGTCCAACTTGGTTTCATTTAACCTGACATGACTCATGGCAGGTAAAGCTTTCACAGCAGAACCCAAATCTTTATAATGATGGCTCTTGTCAGTGGCAAATCTGATTTGAATGCTCAGTTCCATCAGTAGTGTTAGTCCTTAGACTAAAGGCTGAAAATGGTTTTAAGTTGAAAAACCACCAGACTTCCTCCATCATAACATTCCACTGTGCCTCGTGAGACGTCAACACGCTTGAATTGGTCACATGGCGTTCAAGAAATAACCCCCCAAACTAGTCAAAACCTTGGTCCAGGGCTCCCACCGAGTTGGATTTTTGTGGCACTAAATATTTGTTTTGGATGTATTGTTTTATTTTTCTGTGTTTATCTCTAACACTGAGGGCTATGTCGTGAAGATGAAGCCAACTTTACCCGCCTCAACAAAAGGGTTGCTGACCTTCATATTAAACTTTAAAGGAAGTTATCGACTTCCTGTTGAATCTTCCGTCCGTATTCCACTCCTCCGCCTTCACTTTCTTTAGCAGGCGATGGTCTTTTGTTTAAGTAGCGGCTGCCCGGGTCACTGTGTTAAACATCTCCAACGCGACTGCTCAGCAGATTTCCTTGATAAATGAAGGAAATGAACTTTCCTTCCACGTAATCCCCACATGTGCTCGGCGCTGCTGCTGCGGGATCAAGTTAGCAGACAGGCTTCTTTTACAGCGCCGAGAGAAGACGCTCTTCCCACAGGGTGAGTCATGGAAAAGCTCCTCCTGAGCAATCTTCACCTGGCCGGTCAAGAGGAGGATTTGTCTCTCCATCTCTGCTCTGTCTTCCTCTATCTGTCCGGTGTGTCACGCAACGGGTGCTTGACCCCAGTTAATGCAGACAAGATTCATTTCCTGATGTTAATTCCAGTTGGAACGGTCCACTGGGCGTGGAGCCTCTGGACTCGCTCTTTAACTGGGACAATCTCTGAGTTCCCTGTCCACAGGATAGTTGAATGAAAACAGAGGCGGTACAGGAATGGAACCTCTGTTTGTTCAGACATAGTTGAGATCAAGGCGGCATCGTTCATATTAGATATACCTGGTATGACAACTATTTTTCCTTTTCACAGTCTAACTAAATGAAAATCTTGATTCATGTCTGTGAATGCGGCTGATTGTCTGCGTGAGGTTTAATAGTTGAAGAGTCCATTCCTGTCCAGCTGCTAAATCTGATTACGCCTCTCAGACAATTTCTTTTTGTCTGCTGCCCGGCTGCTTTACACGTTATCTCCATGATTCCCAGAGTCATGTGTTGACAGGATAAAAAAACAAACATTATTTTCACTTGAGGAGACTGTCACTGCTTGTTCCATGACCACAACAACCCGCTGCTGAGAAAGTTTCAGGAAGTTGTTTTGGACAAAAACATAGCTTTTTCTATTAGATATTTTCTCTGACATTTTCAAAAAAGTGCTTCTTGAAAGCAGCAGCAGCAGCAACAGTGTTATTGTAACAGTTGTTAAACTGAAGCGTCTCCTGCACTCGATACCAGCCACATTCTTTCTGGAAACTAAACTTCCCAAAAGGAAACATAACATATGTGGTTGTTGTTAGCGCCCATCAAAACCAAAACAAAGAATGAAGATAAGAAAGCCTTAGTGTGCATTATCAATCCTCCTCAAGGGACTCATTGTATAAACAAAGCAGGGCGTTGGAAGGAAGAAAGACGCCTGTTATCGCATCATAATGGGCTCCACTCTCATAACTTAGCTTTGCAGTCCTCAGAGACAGAAAAAAATGAATTCAGACTGCAATACAGAAGGACCTCCAAATTGTTATCTGGTCCCTGTTTTAAATCTAACTCCTGAAAACCTTTTAGTTTTTAAGTTATTTGGCGAATAAATGTATGTGTTAAACTTCAATGTCTTCAATAAAACATTTGAAGCATGGGAGTAAGTCAGGAGAGATGGGTTTTGACATGAGTTGCCCTTTAATGTAAATATAGTTTAATGATATGTTGTATGATATCATCATCTTCCTGGCACCTCTTGCAGGAGTAGATGAAAATGAAAGGTCTGTATATTAGAACGTCTGTAGACACAACCAACTACTAAGCATTTGAAGTACAACATAAGGTGTGTCAGTTTTGCTTGACTCGTTGTCATTCTTTTTAAACCACGATGAGTGACCACCCAGCACTTCCTGTATGTATCATGTACGAGTGACCTCACCAAAGTGTGATAAACGGTAAACAAGCCGCAGAAGAGAAGAGAGAAACAGATGCAGATGGGAAAAGGAGCCAGAAAGTAGGAGGGGGTGTATGTGAGGGAATGACAAGGTTAAAGTCATAGTTCACAAACTCATTTTCTTCCCACCCTCATGTCGACTAAGGGTTGGGATTATTTTACGAGTAATCACTTTGTTTTTGGAGTTATAGACAAAAATGACTGAAGCGCAGTCGTATATGGATTCATCTTCTTCCAAAAAGACATCCAAATACCTGGTATAGTCCCCCCCTGCTCATCTGTAACATCCCTCTTGTATTCAAGCCTCGATATTGTTTGCAAAAAATAAAGCAAGTCTAGAATTTAAGCGTGTTTTTAGCGGAAGCTGTTTCCCATCAGCATAAATCTTGCAATGTGTTTGAATGAGGAAAGACTCTCAGCAGGAGCTGAGAGATTGGAAGCTTCCGATACATTGAAGCTTAAAAATATACAGACTCACATGCAGATTTTTCGGATCAATTCCTAATGTCAAGACTTCAATAACGACGGACCTTACAGACGAATACTATGGAGGTATTTGGCTGTTTTAAGTGTTGCATTTGGATGAAGACGGATGACAACTGAGCTCCACTCGCTTCATTAAAATGGACATACATTTTTGCCTACTACTCTAAAATGGAACGGATTACTCTTGGAAAATATTTCCAACCTTTAGTCGACATGACAGTGAGGAAATGAGTTACATATTTAAATATATCCTTATAAGGAGCATAACATTTTGACAGGTTGGAAGAGAAGCTTTAACCCTGGAGCCCCGAACAAAAGGCAGAGGAGGTCTTTGACCCTCATATAGAGACCCAGCAATGACCTAGCACAGACAGGAAACAGGAAGTGTGACCCATGACCTTTTCTTTTGAATGCAAGGGCTCTGTTACGTAACAGAGAGTGACATGAAAACTTTTTTAATCTTCAATTGCTTAAGAATGTAAGATTCTTTGAGTGACAGTGACGGTTAAACTTTATCAAGTTTTTGTCTCGTGTCAACGTTTTTATTTCCCTTTATGAGATGAAAAAAAGCAAATATGTATGATAGCAAAGAGCAAATTAACAAATATTTACTGATAAAATGTCAACTTTTTGTGATTAACCTGCTGTAAAAGTCTCAATGTAACGTTTGTGTGATATTGCAACAAGTTGTTGCATGGTGTGTACTGATAGGGGTTTATAGGTCAAAGGTATAAAGTTATATATCATGGGGCTAAAGAAAAAAGTGACCTTTTATGAGGATGCAGGGTCATAGGTTAACCCTGTTTTAAACCTCCGCTGACACAGTCCAAAAACCTAAATTATTTCCTTACAAATAATAACTAAATGTTCTCTTTTGCGTTGTAGAGATCAGACATGCAAGCTTCATAGTTGCTGGTTAGTAGTTGTGTGGGAGCGGGTCAGAAGAGGGTGACCTGACTCGGGCCTCATGGCGGACGGATGGAGGAGGACGAAGGGGACAGGGAGGGAGGTAAGGAGGACTGGGTGGCAATGGAGAAAAGGATGGTTGGGCCTCATTAGCAGGCAGACTAATTGGAAAGAAAGGACCCTCACATGCTCTGTCTGACCTCCCGACCAGCAGGGGTGCCGGGTTGGGAGTGGGGTAGCATGAGTGTGTACGCGGGGAAGTCTGGGGGGTATCTGCTTCGTGGATTCCTTAAGTTAAAGAACCATAACTCCGCATAACTCCACAAATCCTAAACTTAGCATGAAGTCTGAGAGCTCCCGAAAACAAACAGGGATATGGACTCTCTCTGCTAGCATGCCCTGCAGCTCGGCTGAGGTTTACACCAGGTGTCACACTTCATTTAAAGAACGCTAACGGCTTATCCCGGCTCACAAATATAGCAGGAAACCAGCCCTCCTTCCTCCTCCACTTCCAGAGCAACTTGGCACATAAAACCGAGGAGGGCAAGAGGACGAAGGCCCCCGAGGGGGGTGTATTAAATAACGCTTCAAAACCCCGGCAAATAACATCAAACAGCAGTGGACTGCAGAAGCCATGATGGCTATGCTCACAAGTGTAAGTTTACAGACCAGCAGGCAAAGTCTGACACCCATGGTGTGACTCTGAAGAAGTCCATCGACCCAGATAAATCTCACGGTGTCTCATCACAGTCCATCAAGAGCGTTAGTAATAAAGTTTGTGTTTCTAATGTGTATATCACCTGTGTATACGGTCGCAGCTGTCCCTTCTTAAGTGTGTGAGAGTTATGCGGTGAAGAATGTTACATACGAGCAAGGTGTCGAGCGCACACTGGCCAGGCTCAGCGGCTTTAGAGGAAGTGAGACTGCGTGATGGAAATGTTGGCGCTCAGGATCTGGTTTATTTTCCATCCTGAAATCCTGTTCTACCTGCAGGATTTTTTCCCAGGTTCTGGCTTCAATTAGGGTGGGAAGCAGGCGGGAGAGGAGGGGATCTACAGCCTTAGAAGAGCTGGGGGAAACTGTGGGGGGAGCGGGTGACAGAGCTGGAGTCTGTCAGACACAACTCAGCACAGCTGAAGTGATGGAAGGACAAGTGACAGACCACGATAGGGGCTCATGTGAAGAGCAGGCCAAATGTTGAAAATCCGAGGTGAAGGTTTGATCACTTAAAACTCTCGTTCTGTGTCGAGAGGCCAAGAGGAGGGTGTTGGTAGAATCCTGGGAGATGTGACCCCACGAATGGCCCACTCATCGGACAAATGAGTGGGAAACACTCGGTAATCAGACCAATCACGTAATTGCGCCATTTTGCCACCAGCTCAACCATCTCCTGTGAGATTAGCCGTCAAGAGTGGAAACATGATAGTCTGGGAAGTTAAACAGATGTTGAGAAAAACAAACTCATCTCCAAGAAAAGAAACGAAAAAAACAGCTAAATAACATGACCCACTTTGGGACAGAGACCTTTAGACAAGTCCTGGAACTTTCAAACAATATGTGGAACGAAAACAGGACAATAATCTTATCGGGGTTTAGAATATTAGATTAAAAAGTGAAGCTTGTTGCAAGTCACAGCATCATTTTAGGGCCCTAAGGTTGGTTGTTCAAGCCCTCGTCCAGACAAGACTTCATCGCTACCATACAGACGATGTCTGGACGACAGATGTGTGAGTCGGACGAGAGGTGGTGACAACTTTGACGGGGCCAGTCGCAGCATTTAGTTGTATCACAGCCTCGAGGTTGGAGGTTGTAAGTTGAGATCCCTCTGACAACAAAATTACACCACATATTTCCAGCTTCTGTTGAAGACCAGTCCTAATGTTGAATCATGGGAAGGGGACAGAGCCTGTTTGGCTTCACAGTAGAAGTGAGTGGTGGTATGTTGATGGAAGCTTGTCTATATGAAGCTGACATACTTCATACACAACACACAGGCAGGACCTAACATAGGCCATCACAGTGTAGGTATGGATAAACTGTTTGGGCTCCTCTATGTTGTTTAAAGAGGCTTTATCTGCAGAAGAAAGCCGTTTCACTTCATCCATTTATAGAGCACTGCTGACTTTAAACTTGGCTGAAGCGCGCTTATGACATCAGCTGCTATCAACGTGAGAACAATAAGCTAAAGGCGACTCTCTTTAGTTCTGCCTCCCAGAAGCTAAAAAAAGTTCCCCTGCCTGGACTCTGCTGACTCTCGGAAACACACTGACAACATGAGAAATTACAAATTCACGCAGCATGTTTAGCAGGACCCGTCGTCACAGAGCACTCAGGGCTGCAGGAATGCAACATCAGGGGGGTTCAAGTTGGAAGGAAGTTGATTCTTTGGTGGGGCTCCATGGTCTCCCCGCTGTTGGAAGGTTCAGTCCCTTCGCTTGTAGCTAGCACACATACAAGCGGGACTGAATTGTAGTTTTGAAAGTGCGTCAGAAGATCTGGAAAGAACATTGATTGTTTTCACCGCCTCGGCCAAAAAGTAAAGTAGATTCAATCAGAAAGCATGTAAGTCTTGCAAGACAAAGAACAGAAGCTTTCAATGAGCCCCAACATCGACTGAGAAGTAGCAGAGCATGTGTTGGATTAATAGATTCAGGTACTATTCAGGAAATGACCACTATGTTGGTCCATCCTCTGCCATGTTTTCACTCATGTTGACCCAAGATATTATCACACCATATTTATTTTAGGTATGTATGAAACTTTTTTAGCATTTGAAATATCCTTTCAATCAATGTGACAGCAGATGTCACCAGCGTCTGTGAGGAAGCTTTGCATTCCTCATAGACAGAAAAAAAACTAATTCAGTCTACAATACAGTCGTTTGAGAGAACCCTGTCATACCACTTCAACCATGTTGTCCTCCAAATGTCAGACCTCAGGAGACTTTCCTACAGAGGCATTAAAAAAATAATTATGTTAGACTTCGGCGTCAAATTTATGTAACATTTGTAATAAAAAATCATCACAGATGGAGAGGAATGAGAATAAAAACCAAAAAAACTAAAACAAACTACATTACTTCAAGTGATAGTTCACCCAAAATTCAAACTTCACTAATTTTCTTCTCACCCTTATGTCCACTAAGGGTTGGATTATTTTCAGAGTATAGTTATAGGCAAACTGTACATTAATTAAAAAAAAACAACTGAAGTCCCAGGGACGAACTTCCTCCGAAAAGACACTTAAAAACATCCATATACCTCCTTACTGCTCGTCTGTAATCTCCATCTTGTATTGCAGCCTCGGCGAGAATAATTGTTCCGGAATAATTATACAAGTCTATATTTTGAGCTTGTTTCTGGCAGACGTTGAAAGACTAACAGCGCTATAAACCGAAGGTACTCCGGGTAAATATCGCGTTTGCTTCCAGAGCGCACACTACTGACTACACTGGAATCGCTTCCAATGTTTACCCGGAGTATTTCCGGTTTATATTTATATTTACAGTATATATATTTAAAAGTCTGCTACAAACAATCTTAAAATATAGACTTGTATAATAAATCCAGAACAATTAGATTCAATTAAATACAAGATGGACATTTCATACGAGCAGCATGGAGGCATACGGCTGTATTCACGAGTCTTTTTGGAGGAGGTTCGTCCCTGGCTGCTCAGTTGCTTAATTAAAATGGACATACATATTGGCCTTTAACTCTTGAAAGAAACTAATTAATCTGATAATAGTCCCATCCCTTTGGTCACATGAGGGAGAGTAGGAAATGAGTGAAGTTAAAATTTCGAGTGAACTATAGCTTTAAAAGAAAAGAGCATAGGCCTCCACTAAGTTCCACAAATAATGTTATTTTGTACCCAAGATTGTAAGAAGAGTGGAGCACACAATTATTGTTTCAGTCCTTCTCACAGATTTACGAGATGCAACTGTTTTTTCTCCTTCTAAGAATTTCAAGAAACTTCCTTAATAGAAATGGATATTTAAAACTTACATAAAAATGTTTCAATATTGAGGTCTGGACTTGAACAAATGAATCATGTGGCCAAGACATATTCTGATCTGTTTTGTGTTCTCTTGGACAACTTGGAAAGTTAAGCCAGATTTAGAATATTAATGCAAAACAGAGCTGTTTTGTGAGACACGGTTGTGTTTCATATAATGGAAAAAGAAACTAAAAAACTTTCTGATTTCTATAAATCTCACTGAAGAGAAACACAGAACACTTATGATCAAATATAAAACATAGAACACTTAAGATAAAATAATGATTTAATATATAAAGTGATGAATAAAATGATGGCAACAGGCTTAACTCTGCTCATTGTCTGGAAGCAGCATCACACTGAAGTTCTGCCAAGTCCATTCTTGGACTCAAAAAGAAGAGAACAAGTTGTCGTTGAGCTTCTCGAGCTTCACTCTGCGTGTTTCTGCTCTGACTGCATCCCAGTGGAAGGCGTTCCTGTTAAATCGTACACCTAATGAGACGGATGATTTGCTGTGAAAATATTTGTGAAATTTGATTTCTCCGCACATATAAATGCAGCGCTGCGCCTCGTAAACTGTTTTACTGCGTAAGAAGTATGCTGTTGATGTGATCACATTTTTGTTAGATGTTTATCCAAGTGGAGGGCCAGGCTTGCTGTTCCTCCTTCAAATAAAAATGATGGAGAGCTTCAACATGGACTTTTTTCTCTACAGGAACACCAGCATATACGCAATACGTTTTTGTTGTTGTCTCACAGCAACTGCTCCATTTATTGATCATCTTACTGAAATTTACAGTGTCCATGATCAATCAAAAACAATTAATCATCATTAACAAACAATTTACGATCAAATTTATTTTGATAATATTGTGAAAAAACACCTTTTGTACACATAAAGTTATTTTTTATATAGATACCGATATATATTATTTTCTTTTTAGAATTAATTAATAACCAAAACAATTTCAGGATTATACATTTTTTACACATCTTAATGTGGGAAATTTCAAGAAAGTTAATTTAGTTTAAAAGACCATTAAAGTGACTTTACACATTGATCAGACACTTCCTGAAGCAAATGTCCTTACATGGCCACATCCCCTTCATCCAAACTCATCAAAACCATCCTGGTTCTTCAACTCTGGTGGATCAAAGTGGATTTCATCGCTCTTGAGTGAAGTAAACAAGAGAAGGAGAGAGACACTTACAGAGCTAGAACCATGCAGGAGAAGCACATTTCAAGAGAGGAATTTTTCCTCAAACACATCTGTTCACAATGTTTTCATCTTCTCAAGACAAATGACCATAAATTATCTGAGGGTCGCTGAAGTAAACATGGACGAGGTGAAGAAAGTTCAGTTGAAAACAAAGGAGGCTTGAGCTGATCCAGCAAAGACGACGTCCAGGTTATAGTTTGAAGGTCTCACTTTTAAGTGAGGGTCTGCAGACACTAACACTGGACCATCGTGGGTGTGTGTGTACGTGTGAGTGGGTGGGATTGGAGGTGGTCAGCACCAGAGATCTCTTGTGTTGACAGCTACAAGTGCTGATGAATCCATCGTAGAGACGCTTTTAGAGAGATGGTTTCTATCCTGACTACAAAAGGGGCGTGACAGCTCGGGTATGAATGAAGGATGAGTTCAACCTTTCACGAGTTTTCACAGAAACTGACCTGGTTTATGTGCTTCAGTTTGTCTATGATCTGGCTGATGACCGGCTCCGGAGCCTTGTTACTGCGGGTCTCTGATCCAGATGACGGTCTCTTCTGACTGGTGCCAACGAACCTGAGGAAGAAAAAGAGCTTTATTAAGCAGCGAGGAAACTTTTTTCAACTCACGGTTCTGATTCCAGCGGGATTATGTCGCCATCTAGCGTTGATTTAGTGAAATTACCTTTGGATAAAAAGACACTGAACATATTTTTGCGTTTAATGATGAAACCTTTTTTTATTTTATTTTACAAGGTGAGGTAAGTTGTGTTTAAATAACAATTGTATCAATTAGTTTAACTTCATTCTTAAAAAACCCAAAAAGGTTTGTTGTTTCAAGATGAAAACGGCATCACAGAAAACGGGATTAACCAAAGCTCACACAGATTCAACAAGAAAAGGGGCAGAATAATTCACTCTGATTCTTTTCAAGCTTTTCAAGTAATGCGACTGTGGTGTATTTCTGCAAACATAACAAATGATAACTTACGCCAGGAGCTCAGGACATTATGTTACAAGAACTGACAACATTGAAAGACTGACAAAAGTACCACAAATTCAGGCTTCAAAGGCAGATTTTACAAATGACAAACCTCAGTGTGAGAAATAATGACCTTATACAAGAAGTGGGGATGCTTAGTATCGCACTGTTACTCAATCCATACTACACTACAGCCACAGCTGTCTGTGACATACAGTAGAATCCCTCATCTGCGTTCAGATCTCTCAGCATGTGAATCTCATCTGCTTGCATCTTAACTCCTAAAACTGGTTGAGATCCACTCCATGTCTCCTGCTGCAGCCCAAACCTGCTGTGAAGATTGACAACCCGACTCTGAAGCCAGAGGGTCCAGGGGTCAGCTGCAGCTATAAATGTCACCCGCTTTATTACTGCAAATATTGGAAAGATAATTGACAGGCGATTAATTCTACTGCCCATTGTGAGAGAGACAAGGTGTGGTTGAGTTCACACTGCTTCCACCTGCTCCCTGTATCTGCCTCCCGCTTCTCAAGAGGCTCAGAATACATTTCTTCACTTCTTTATTCCTCTTATAAGCCGTCATCACACTTCCGCGACTGCTAATTATCACTTTAATAATGGAAAGAAAGCATCATCCATTAGGGAAAAAAGATGAGGAGAGATTCTGAGGGATAAGAAGCAGCGAGAGTTTTACATGATGGACCAGCAGATGATGTTGCTCACAGTGTGAAACACCATCAAACTCTTCCCACCGCTGATCGTCTCACTTGTCAGCCTATGAATCGTAACCCAGCTGTGGTGTTCTTATTGTTTGCCAGGAGCGTTCCAGTCCTCTTGCCCCAAAAGATCTAATCCAAAGGAACATTCTGGGATCAGTCTGGAGGAGATGGACGTCTGGCACGTCAGGAAAACAACAGAAGGTGACACTGAGGCTGTTAAAAGGACCTCAAAGAACATTATGTTTTTCACACCACCTGATGGATCACACCTCCACTCTGCTGCACGCCAGGCAAGGTCAAGGGTTGACTAATGTGTTAGAGACATTTTTTTTATGTCTGTCTCGTCGTATTGCTGGTAAAACAGGTGAACGCTGAATTTTAATCTGAACACACATTTTAAATCAGTTTTTAAAAGCTTTTACATTTTTCAAGAGTGTATTAAGGTTGAAATAGAACATGAATTAAGATGTGTTAGTTGTCAATTTGCCTTTGTCTGTGTGATGATCTGTCATTATTACTCTGGGGCTAGTTATTTTAGATATATATTCACAACTTTGGGAGACACTAACAAAAAATGTGTTTTTAAATTCACAGCCAATTAACAGTTGAAAGGGTTCGGTTATTTAACAAACACTTTCAATGACACTTGAGAAATGATATTATTACAACCTATTACCAAAGTAGTCATGAATAATTAAGACAAAAATAACCATATATGTGTTATAAAGGGCATCATCTCCTACCTCTCTAAAGAGAAGTCATCCAGGAAAGGTAGGAGATGAAGCCCTTAATAAACACATATATGGTGGATATTTATATTTAAAAAGCATTTGGAATGGTCTAATATCCAGCAAACTTAAAATGTATTTGCTCAAACCTTTGCAGTGTTGTAAATACCGTCTGCAGTGACAGATTTTCAAGATTGCGGAAGAAAAATTAAGCAACCTGCGATTTTGCAGAATGAAAAAAAGCCTCTAAAAGTCGGATCAGGTATGTTTACGTACCTTTGTTTACATCATTTGTGTTGTTCTAATTTATATAATTATACTGAGTGAGCTTCTTTTACTTACATTTATCCTTAAAACCTTATTCATTTTAAAGCAGGGAAGACTTTTATTTGACTTGTTTATTCTTAGTATTATTATTATTTAGTTCTGAACTTTTTGTGATCACTTAATAATCTTGACACTTGTTCCACATTGTACCCCTTAGTATTTTGTTTCACCAACTTGTCAACTTCACAGACCGTCTACGTATTTTCGAAGTAATAGGGAAATAATTAAAATATTTTCTTTTTCTTATTTTCTTTTTGTTTGCAAAATGCTGATGAACACCAAACTATTTATTTGAATAAATACCAACTTTGTAATTCTATATGTTATTATTGTTGTGATATCTTTATTAGTATGTTGTGTGAAAGGATGATGTGTGATTTATAAATTGTTTGATACACTTCTAGTTGTAGTAACACAAGGAAGAGGGGATGAAAGACCGGTGGAGGTGTTAGGGAATGATAACTTTGCTGCAGAGGAGGATCTGTGAACACTGAAAGTAGAGTGAGAGAATAAAGAGTTACAGTAATGTTATGAGTTACAAAGCTATATATAATGTAAATGTAAGCATAATTAAGTTTAAAAGATTGTAGTATGGAGGCTTGTGTTTTTGTAGAAATCATTTTCAAATTGCAGAACAAAGTTTGGAAATTCTGCAATATTGCTGATCACTGGAAAAATTATTTCTACCAGTGATTTGTAAGATGACTTTTATACAAGCAGTGTCAGTTTACTGGGTATTAAATATTGACGGTCAACCACAACCTTGTTAGAAATATCTTCAACGTATCTGCTAGTAATACAGTCAAAATGAATACATCGGTATAGATTACTTGTTTAAGTCTGCTCTTAAACCAATAAACTTTAGTTTTTGTGAGAAGATTCAGATACATCCATAGCTTACAACCTGTCATGTTTGAAAGTAGAGGTCACAGATTTGGGTTAAAAAAGGTCTAGTGATAAAAACGTCAAGCAAGCATGTGACCTCAGACTGCTCTCTAATTGGTTACTTCTCATTTCCTGGAGAAATGAAATGACGAGGTGCCAGCAGATGAGAAGGAAGTTGATGGGACATCTCACCTGTTTTAAGAGACAGAAACAGCAAGTCCTCAAGTTGCTACTCTGGTTGTGTTTCAATAACTAATGCTAGCCGGCTAACCAGAGATAAGTAAAGAATGAAACTGTGGTTAAGATAAGTCATCTGTCAGTCATGAAAGACTCAAGTTCATCAAATAGTTCTTTGCCATTTATCAAGAGATTACAAAAATCCCGTGGATTTCATTGGGATTAGAACACGTTCTGTTTTGTGTCGCAGGTGTGAAAAACATTGCAGCAGCTCAATTTAAAGTTTTCTTCTTAAACGACTCATCGCTCGCTGCAGTGAATTAATTGTTCACGCACGACAGAACGTCTTATCTTTCATCTCATCGCTCCAGTCTTCAGGCTGCTTCTATGGGAGAGAGGGATGAGAAATTGAATGTTTTGACTTGACACGGCTTCACGTCTATTATCACCGTTATCAGTGTGATGCTCTTTGATGTGATGCGGCTCTGATACCGGCTCCTGCTGAGATGGTAAACATGCGCATAAAAGCTCCATATTTAGGATCACTCCTCAAGTATTTGGAGGCATTCAATAGCCGACCTCTTTTTTTGGATCTAAATTTACCTCCATGAGACAATAGTGGCTCAGTGGGTGCTTTTCCTGAGCTGTGCCGGGAGTGGAGATGACGGTTTCACCCTCAGAGGTGACTCTGAGAATTGCTTGTAATCTCTCCAATCGTCATGTCTCCCAAATACATTCAGTCCGACTCGTAATCATCCCCTCAGGACATCGCTGCCCTCTCGCCAACCTGACGTCTCCTCGCACGGCGACAGACTGTGCTTCAGCATTTTTTCAGACGTTAAATGGAAGCGTCTCTGAGATGATTAAATTCCAAACATAATTTACAAGACCTTCGAAAAAAAAAAATATCCATAACTTCCTGAGCCAAATTGAAATTGAAGCCGGCTGACGGTGCAGACGGAGAGAAGTTATGTCAGGGAAGGCAAAGGGTGAAGTGAAATATCGTGAAGACCAAATTAGATTCGGCGGCAGATGAAGGAGGAGAGAGCGATCGAAACGGCAATTAACTACACAAGGAGGAGGCGACAACGCATGTGACATTAATAACATCTCATAGAGCCAAAGTCAAGATTTACACATGCTCTCGCTGGGAGAGGCAGCTCATCAGCTCAGAGCAAACCTACCCTTCAACTCACCTCCACACCTCCAGACTGAAACAAGACTGTTGTTTCAGCAGCCATGTCGAGAGACACCAACACTGAGCAGCATGTGCAGCTGCCTGTCGAGTGTCCTAGAGAGCCTGCGTGACTTCGGGCGAGCATATGTCTGCGTGCTGTAATTAGTATGAAACCAGACCTTGATTTAGAGGTTGGTGAGTCGCCACATGCTGTACACTTCAGCGAGCCATTCATCCAGGAAGCCGGTTTCTTACGACGTAAAAGTGAAACTGAAGGCCGTTTTTAGAAAGACGTGAGCCAGGAATGACACTTTAGCCAAGCGCTAGGGTAAGTAAGTAAAACACACTTTTTAATGATAAATGACATAATACTGAACAAATACATAAATTAATAAAAAATGTTGTGCAATAATATAAATATAAATAATTAAACAAATTACATCCTATTTAATTTTAATGTATATATATCAAATTTGACTTATTTATGCATCTTTAAAAAGCATAAATAAAAGTTAAAATCTACTATTACTATACAATATGGACAGTATGTTTATTATAAACAAAAATGAAATCAGATGACATTTATTTATTTTTGAAATGTATTAACTTTTTTATAATCCAGTCACTTTTTTATACATGTACACGTCAAGTTTATTAATTTTAGTTAAAGAAAAAAGTAGTTTTTGATTTAGCAATTTATTACGCTAGCAGGGAAACTCTAAACAAGACAAACATGTGAAGTGAAAAGATACCTATATTAGGCAAAAATCTAATATTGGGAGCTAATATTAGCAGTCTAGCATGCGGCAAAAATTGGTAGCATTCTGCTATGCTAACGGTTGATCTAAAGTTGTTCTTCAGAGCTTTTTTGTACTGTGGGCTGGTTAAATGTATTACATTTACAGGCCAACATTCTGAAAAATACAAGTAAAAAAAAATACAATCAGCTAGCGCTCTGGACTGGTTACAACCTGTGTATTTGCATCCATGTATATTTGATTATATGAGTTTGTGTTTTACTCATTATCACTAGTCAAGAGTCACATGCTAATATTATTTCAGAGAAAAACTGTTTTCTTTTTCTAAATGAAGCAGCTTTTAGGCAATAATAATAAATATATTTTTCTGTGTGTCCAGGTATCAAATGTCTCACGGACCTGTACCAGTCTCTAGAACATTAACCACATTTACCACAGACCTGAGGTTTAAAAATAATCTTGTAAACTGTATGCGCACCGAACCCTCACAGAGAGATGTATAAGAGCTGTTTACAAGAAAGAACATGCTCAGCTAGCTGCTCGATCGCTTCTGTCATCTTCCTTGTAATGCTGGGAGTGTTTGAAAATCAAACCCACTCAAGAGTATTTACCTGTCGGTCATCTCCTGACCATTCCAACAGAGGGAGTAGTTTCCCGGAGCTGGTTCTCGGCTGCACAGCGCCTCCCCCAGACCACTGTAGAAGGAGCTGAAGCCCCTCAGGTTGGCTATAAACTCCCTGCAGAGGAAGATACAGGAAGTGTCAAAGACTGATGGACGTGTTTGGTGTTTTCATAAGATAAAACATGTTTGAAGTCACTGTCATTTTTGGGGCCATATGCACCAATCATGGTTCATTTGTGAAAACAGACTAATTGACCTGAGCTCGGACCCCTGACACAGGTGAGGCCAAAAAAGAAACCTCAGGAGACACAGATAATATGATACGTATTTTACACATTTCTGATTGTTAGCAAGGACTAATCCAAACTGAGTCATTATGATGGCTTGTCCACTTCCTATCCCATGTAACATTTGTAAAGCTGCTCACCTGCGGAGGCCGGCCAGAGTCTCATCGGTGTCGTGAAGCGGCTGCATGTGTCGGACTGCAGCTGGGAGCTGCAGAGGAGGTGATGCAACAGAGCGAGCCGGCCTTTGAGGAGACTGTCCACACTTCCCACTCACCTGGGAAGAGAGAAGGAACCAGAATCAACCACAGGAAGCGGCACATCAATGACTTGAGTGTTTATTTCCAGGAGGGATGAGTGAAGAGGATTTGCATGACAAACATTCTTACTCAGTCTTTTGCCGTCTTGATTCAATTTGTCGCGGCAACTCTTAAATTTCCGGGCACGTGGCCTCTGGTTTGTGTGAAAATATTCCACATTTCCCCCTCGCGGGATGTTTGCACGATAAACAAAGTCTCTCACAGATTAATGGAGCCTGCACATTCTTCTCAGGTGCAATAAAAATGCAAATGGCTGTTAATGTTTAGCTAGTGGTTTAATGATCGGTTGCTGGTTTAATTTCCCCGGAGCACACTGACCCGGCCTTAACTCTGCCATGTCATGTGAACGGCTAATTGTGCCCAGCGTCCCTCTAAGTGAATCGCCTGTCAGGACGCCGCTGAATACTGATGCAGGACGTCTTCATGCGGAAGCACAGAGGACACGCTGGTGTTCCGGAGCAAGAAGTTATGCTTACATTGTCATTCAACGCTTGCTCAGCACTTTAACTCTGGAGACAGGTTTAATAAACACACACGCTGATCATGTTCAACTGGATCACACGCACACAGTCACGAGCCACGTCTGAAGCTACGCTGCCAGGATTTATTTGATGGAAAGAGAAATGTTCTCACGGCCGTCTTTTCTTTTCCTGGAAGGTTTAAGAAGTACTTTCTGTTCTTCAGCTATCATGGAAATGATTGAACCACAAGCTCTGACCCACTGGCATGAAGCAGTTTAGTGGTCACATAGACGGCGAGGCAGTTGTAAATAGTAGAGATTTTGAACATCCTTTTATAGATAATCGCTTGACAAAGAGATAAAAGCATTGACAAATAATTTTCAGTATTCAAGATGTTGTAAAATGATTGATAAGAGAGAAGGTCGGATCATTGAAATTGAGATTGCTTTACCGTCATCTCCATGACAACCATGATAAACCTGGCAATATAGTTTTGATATGTATCCATGTCTGGTGGAAGATACTTCTATGATATTGAGGTTAAGAAACCACTAAACTAAAACCATGGTGACCTGTGCAACCATTCAAATAAATATTTGTTTTTTTAGTTTAATGTTGTAATATGTGACTCTTTATTTACTGTTTTTTTTAAAACTTTTTTAACCAATTTATTTAATTTGAAAGTACTTTGATCTTGATAAAACCTTTTTTTCATCTTTTCTCTGAACAAATATGTGGTTTGTTGCCTCTTTTAGTGTCTCCTGGCAGAGCCATGGTCTCAACACGAAGTTCTCTCTTTAAGCTCCACAAATATCAGTGTCATTAAACTGAATTTAAACAAAGACGACTCGTGCAGACAAACATGGCAGGTGTTGCAGTGCTGGACTGTTTCAAATGTTCTAGTTAGGGCACACACACACACACACATTGAGTCATTTGTCTAACACATGAACACACAGGACACAAACACGCACACTCTTGCTTGACGGACAGTAGTTGTATGACAGAGAGGTCAAACACGATTATCATACTGTCAAACTTAGGAACAAATTGTGGAGACAATGTACACTTAAAGCATCGCTACACTAAATATTTGTTATTCATTTGTTATTACACACATATATTCACACACATTAACAGATGCATGCACACATTCATTTGTGTCTCCCAAACACCTTTCTACACACACAATAAAAAAAACAAAGATATACAATCATTTATGCACAGACACACAATTTTGTACATACAATCATATGCTCTTACATAAACACACACACACAATGGTCGAGGTGAATTTGTCTCTGTCCACTAAGAGGGGGAAGTTGACACACATCAGCACAAACATCAATTGTTCTCTTTGTTGTCACACAACTCTTCCACAACTCAGAGCTTTCTTCTGCCTGCAGCAGGAGCTCATGATTCATTGGACCGGTGTTCCTCTCTGCCTTCCCGTCTAGCCGTAGGGGAGTCATCGCCCAGGGGAGAAACTGATTCAGCAAAGACCCCCCTCCTCTGTCCCCAACTGTTCCTGGATTCTTCTAGTGAGGGGCTCATTACCACAGTATTAATATCACCCAGGGCTGCACTAACACAGCCAACAGGAGAGTCTGAAGATAAAAACCTGTCTCAGCACGAGGGCTTGGAAAATTATCTGCACACCTTTATCTGCAGCGAGCAGCCCGTTGCACTGAGGGGGAGAGATAAGCGGATGTCCAGTAACACCGACTTGCATGCATTAACACGCACACACACCGTTCCAGCGGAATATTTGCATAGATTCCGAACACATCAAAGTTACAATCTCACTCTTGTGTCCATCAACGCTGTCGAAGACTATGTGGTGAGTGTGCGTTCCTGGGGAGTTGGGGCTCAAGGGGAGATGCTGAGTCAACGTTCCTCCTCCTCCTCCTCTGTTATTGTTGTCATCAGCAAAGGGAAAAACGCACACAATCCATTTTTCCACTGCGGTTTGAGTGAAGCGAAGAATAGTATCTTCGAACAGTGTGTTCGGAAAACGCAACATCACAAAAGACGTCTACTGCAAAAAAAATGAGGACTATGTGTGTAATGTTGTGACATATATAGTTACACACATGATTCTTCATGAACAAAGCAGCTACATCAAGTCAGATTAGAAACCAAAATGGTGACTCAGTTGATCCCCAGAGTCTTTGCTAATGACTTATAATGACACCATTACCTTCTACAATGTCTGAAATCATTTTCTTAAGTCACCTTATATGACAAACGGTTTCTTTGATTTAACAGGATAAATGTCTTGGTGTTTATGTCTCTTACCATCTAACCAGAGCTAAAACGCTTTTAAGCTGTTGTAATTATATGAAGCAAGGAAAAGGGAATTACAAGTTTTTTTCCAGTCTGATTCAAAGTTGTGTTCTCTACATTATTAAAGGAATACTTGCTAGATATAATATTCCATACAAAAGATACTGTATTGTGTGAAACGTTAAAGCAGCACAACGAAGGATTAAACACATACTTGGGTGGCTTTTGACTCAGTCCGTCAAACTGAGCCTTAGAAACCTGGGTGTTGTTTTTGACATTGTTTTTGAAAAATGTCTCTAGTTCAACACTGCAGAAAACTGACCACAAACTGTTGCAACAGTTTGTTTTCATGTCTTAACAAGAAGGAGCTGTCTTGCGTGAAGTTGATACAGAACTCTGCAGCGAGAATTTCTTCACTGGCTGCCAATTTCTTTCAGTATCAACTTTAAAATTCTGGTTCTTACTTTCAGACCTATTCATAGTCAGGCTCCTCCTTACATCAGTGATCTGATCCAGCCTTACACCCCAGCTCGGGCTCTGAGGTCTGTGGATCAGAATCTACTGATGGTTCCACACACACGGTTCAGGACCAGAGGAGAGAAATCCTTCCAGGCTGTTGCTCCTAAGCTTTGGAACGATATTTTTCTCTCTCTGCGTTTGATGGATCTACTGACTCCTTCAAGAAGCATCTTAAGACGTTTTTATTCGTGTAGGCTTTTCCTTGATTCTCTGAGACTCCAGTGTTTGTCTTGGTGGTGTCTTGACCTTTGAAGCATATATTTAATTGGTATTGTTTTGATTGTTTAAGCGGTTTGTGACCCTGATCTGTAAAAGCGCTCCACAAATATAAATGACTTACTTACTTAGATCTGTTTATGGTAACAGTGTAAACCATCGTCTGCCAGGCCTTATTTGATGGAAAGAGAAAGGTCTGGTTTTCTTTTCCTGGAAGGTTTAACAAGTACTCTCTGTACCTCATCTATCATGGAAATGATTGAACCAGAAGCTCTGACCCACTGGCAAAGCAGTTTAGTGGTCACATACATCACTTGACAAAGGGATAAACGCATTTAAAAGGCAATTTAAGTATTCAAGATGTTGTAAAATGATTGATAAGAGAGAAGGTCATTTCCATGACAACTATGATAAACCTGGCAATATAGTTTTGATGTATATCCATGTCTGGTGGAAGATACTTCTATAATATTGAGGTTAAGAAATCACTAACTAAAACCATGGTGACCGGTGCAACCATGCAAATAAATATATATTTTTTAAGTTTAATCTTAAAATAATTTTAATAAGTATTTTCAAAAGATACATCTTGAAAAAGCCTTTTTATCTTTTCTATTTACAAAGATGTGGTTCGTTATCTCTTAGTGTCTACTGTGATGAACCAACAAAGACAGCCTCAACAGGAAGTCCTCTCTTTGAGCTCCACACTTGAAATATCAGTGTCATTAAACTGAATTTAAACAAAGACAACTCGTGCAGACAAGTTGATATGGCAGCTGTTGCAGTGTTGGACTTCACTCTGGTGATAACCAGAATCCACAGGTGCTGCTCTTGTTCAGATCGTGGTGTTTGTCTTCAGCTAAGTTGTCCATTGGAATACGGGAGAGAGAGATGTAACGTATGCTAATTCAAATGTCGAGGTGATTTTGCGTGAAGATCTGTGTCAAGAGCAACTCAGATCTCGTCTAAACTCGGTCAGATCTTTCATCCACCCGTCTTAACCTACTTCGTGTCTTCATTTTCTACCGAGGGGTCGCGAGGTGATGGATGTCTCCTCGTCTCGCTCATGTCCTTCTCCCCCCTGGGTCTACTCCTCTCACTCCCTCCTCCTCACCCCTTCCATTCTTCCTCACTTTACCCGTCTGCTCTACCTCCCTCACCCGTCTTCCTCCTCCGTCACTGGTAAAAATAGAGCTTCATAAATCATGCATCTTCTCTCGCCGCGGCACCAAAAAAGAAATAAATGGGAAGGAGAAGTTGAGGATAAGATGTAGAGATGGAATAGGATGACATCAAGCTCCAGGGTAATAGTGTGGAGGCTGACAGGGGATGAGATTGGAGCCGCGGGTCTCTTGGCTGCCCCCCTCTGTCTCTCCTGATCCCCGCTGGATGGAAGAGATGTTTATGTGTCGACAAGAATGAGTGGTCATCTCTCCTGAAGACTTTCTAGTCAGCGGAGGAGACTAAAGAGGTGTCTCTCGCACCTCCAGGACTTTTCTGCCAAGACTGTCGACCCGACCGTCAGCACCAGTACCAGGGGTGTTACTTTGCGCAAGGGACAGAAAAGTGGGAGACAGTCTGTGACTGTACGATGAGCTGTTAGGAGATATAAAGTATTAACTAGAACAGCATCAAGACAGTGCATACTTCCACCAATAAACAAATAAAACCAAACATGAATCAAAAAATGGCTGATGGTAAAAGCGATGTGTCTAAACCAGGAATTGAATTAAATCCTTCCATATGACTTAAAAATTCTAGTTTGACTTAACATGTGAGTGGCTCTGGTTTAAGGGATACTTAAAGATGTGTTCTTCCTCTCTGCTTTGGAACAATCTTCCTCTCTCTTTGCGCTTGATGGAGTCTACTGACTCTTTTCTGGAACTCCTGTTGTGTTATCAGTTTTATCTTGATCTTTAAAATATATACTTTATTGAATATTGTTTTGATTGTTTAAGCGCTTTGTGACCCTGGTCTAGAAAAGCGCTATACAAATAAAAATGTCTTACTTACTTACTTACTTAAGGTCTGCTATGCTCGTCAGTCACAAGATGAACTGTATGTTTGCAGAGAAAGAGAATGTACATTTCTCATCCAGAGTGACGCATATTTAGTTTTTTTTCCTTGGACTTAGTCCTAAAAGTAAGATTTCCATAAACGTGAAGTCACTGACGGACTCTAAAAGACAAACCTAGATTATAATCAGAAAGTATATCAGTGCAAATCTAGTTTATCAGAATAATATAAATAATAGAATAATTCTACAAACATACAAAATCCTCACAGTTCATCATTATTTCCAAACTCAAAAAGAATAAATAATAATAATTAAAAAAAGATCAAGCCACTTTTTATAAAGTTAAATCAGCGGAAGCGCGGCGCCCCAGCGCCCTCTATGGGCCAGCCACCACTGCCTGCCATCAACCCAAACTGTAGCTACTTTAAATTATTGTCAGTACACCCCAAGTGTCTCCAAGAGTAGACAAACAAACACTTTACAGGATCAACAAGTCGTGCAGCATACCCTTCATTTTATAATGTTGATTCCCTTATTGGGTAACAGAGGCTCGAAGTGTATCCCGGCTGCTAAGGTGAAAGGCAGGGGACTCCCTAACATGTTGTCAGCTTGTCGCAGGGCACAAGGAGACACACTGCCATTCATTTACTAACTCACATCGATGGACAATTTCAAATGTTTCGGAATGTTGGAAATCAGAGCGGCCAGCGATTCATACGAAGGCAGCCAGTTTCCTCAATCTGGAATTGAACCAGCAACCCTGTGATTGATAAATCGCACGTTGTCTGTGCAGGCTAAGTCTCACTGTCCCCTCATTGTGACTCCTTGAAGTTTCTCTCTTGTGTGTCCTTGGAAAGACAAAATTAGCTGCTGGAGAAGACAATAACTCTGTCCTTTCAATAACACCGGCGAGTCAGGAGTGTCTCTGCAAGATTACATTCAAGCACTCACACGAGGCTGTCACGGAGCGAAACAATACTCTGACATGGCAGCTTTAATCCCATATACTGGAACCACAGTCGCAAACACGAGGAGAGTCATCTGCGGTGACTGGAGCGGCAGTCTTAAATAAACTGGAAAAACAGAGAGAAAGATTTCCCTCGTGTCAGCGATCCAAGGAAGCAGCCACATCCTCCGCCGCAGAGTAAGTGAGGTCAACCTGTGTGTTAATAAATGATGGCTGCTGAGTGAAAACCTGGTCACAAAAGGGATTCGGGGTGTGAGATTGAAAAGTTCAGCAGATATACAGCAACAGAAAAAAAGGTCCTCCTCGGTGACTGTGGCAGAGAGATGCCTTCATTTTTCATGAGCACTTCTCCTCCACTTCACTCAAGGGCCGAGACCCCGGCTGATGGTTTGTGGCAGAACGAACCACACAGAGGCTGAGGCATCCGTCCGTGTGACTCACAGCAAACATGCATCTTCTCACCTTCGCTCGCTTTCTTAACCATCCACTAGCTCAACAGACCTGTCGTTGAATAGTTGCTGTTGTCACTCTCATGAAGCCACACACGCCTGTCGACAGGCACTTTTAGTGATCACCGACAACATATCACTAGGATTGCTTAGAGTCAAATGTTTGACCTAAGAAGGCCAAGAAGAGAGTGCAGGCAGAAAGGAAGGAGCTTTACAGTTCATAAGTTGAAAAATGCTAAATCTTAATGTCAAGTAAATATAAATATCTTAACCAGGGGTCTCAAACTTGTGGCTCGCAGGCCATTTGATTTGAAAATGGATAGTCTGTTCCTCAAAATCAAGTATTCATGTCAATGAAACTGCCAGTGTCATCAAAATGAAAGTCTCGACACCATTGTTTATGAACAAGATCGTCAAATGGCTTTGTCATTTTTTCATTATGACAGAACTTAGGTGACTCTATCTGAAAATGCTCAAGACAGCACTACACACTACTTGTACAGCCATTTGAAAACTACAGTAAAGTTATACATTGCTTTAGTTAGGAGAGTAAGTGAGTACAAGACACCGAATACGTATGTTTCACATTTTTACTGTATATGCTCTTTGCAATTCTACAGTATTGTGCAAAAGAAAAATACACTTCAGTCACTTATTTAGAACAAACTTAAAAAAAACACCCCTTTAGTAGACACAAATGTGAAGAATATAACAGGACAGATTGTAACTGAACATATAGGTAAATCATTCTGGCACATCCAGACGTTCCTGTCTGTCTGGTCACATATTTTCATTTTCTTCTCCCTCTTCCCCTGTTTTGTCCCCTTCCCCTTCCTCCCCGCATCCTCAATCCTCTTCTACGATGCCGACCTTCCATTTCTGTGTCACAGAATTGTAGTGATGGTACACGCTATGTCATAGTATTCATGGGATTCATCCCTGAGTGACTGTGGTTACAACTAATACTTCACACACCTACTTGTGAGTGAAAGCTGAAGTCCACCTGAGAGCAATTGTTCAATTTAAAAATGATAAAGAAAGGATAACAATTTGCTTGACAGACTTTGATAACTAGTTCAACAATTTTGTATGTAATGACTCAGGCAATGAAATGAAGACTATTGGTTTTATTGGGAACGACTATTCAACATTCATTCATTTTGACTGACATGACATAAGAAAATGACAATGTTATAAAGCAGAAGAGAATTGTATGAAAGCAACTGATAGAAGTCCAAAAGCACTTGCAATGTTTTCAGAGGAAGGAGAAATTGCTACTATGATATGCTCAAATTACTAAATGACATCTCTCCGGTCCTTAAAACTCTTCACTGGCTTCCAGTTTCTTTCAGGATCAACTTTAAAATTCTGGTTCTTACTTTCAGAGCTATTCATGGTCAGGCTCCTCCTTACATCACTGATCTGATCCAGCCTTACACCCCAGCTCGGGCTCTGAGGTCTGTGGATCAAAATCTACTTATGGTTCCACGCACACGGCTCAGGACCAGAGGAGAGAAATCTTTTCAGGCTGTTGCTCCTAAGCTTTGGAACGATCTTCCTCTCTCTTTGCGCTTGATGGAGTCTACTGACTCCTTTAAGAAACATCTTAAGACGTTTCTATTTGTTCAGGCTTTTCCTTGAATTTCTCGAACTCCTGTGTTGTTCTCAGTATTATCTTGACCTTTAAAGTATGTACTTTTTTGAGTATTGTTTTGATTGTTTAAACGCTTTGTGATCCTGGTCTCGAAAAGCGCTATATAAATAAATATTACTTACTTACTTACTTACTTACATACTACAACTCCACTGCCCTTGATTGGTGGATTAAAGAAATGTAATTTATCATCCATAATAATATACATTGAATTACTTCAATAGTGTGTAACAAGCTGATGGTTTGGGTCACTTGGTGCCCATGGAGAAGCTCACAATTGCAAAAAGGTTTGTTACCCAAGTATAAGATGGTGACTTCATGTGGCCTCAGATATCCTCAACTCTTTCTAGCCAAATACTGCGCGATGACGACTCACCAGTGTACTGAGGCGGCTCTTGGCACCGACAGCGTGCTTGATGGCCAGCTTGATCATGGACGGCAGCCTCAGAACCACGGCCTCCATGTCCTGCTCCCCTCTCATGCCACCAGCCAGCTTTCCCAAACCATCGATGTAGGTCCTCCAATGAGGCTGCACCTCCGCCGCCCCCCCAAGACAGCCCTGCATCACTGCCTGACAGAAGCCCCTGCAGACCGGCGGGCCCAGCAAGCCCTGGCAGTGCGGACAGTACCAGAGCCGCAGCAGTGCGCGGCCACAGTCTCTGCTGGGGCGCAGGTGGTCTGTGGTGTTGACCACCTCAATGCCAAGGTTCAACGCCTGCAGGAAGACCCGAGTAGCCAGAAGAGACTGAGCCAGGCGGGTCATCATCATTTTAGGATAGGGCCCGAACGCGGCAGACTCCTTCCAGACTTCCTTCACACACTCCTCGGAGAGGGACGTTCCGCTTCCACCCAGCAGGCGGCGATACGTTAGTGGGAAGAGGCGGCTGTAGAGCAGCGTCACCATCTGGTCCACAGTGGAGTCGGAGCCCAGGATGTAGAGCGACATGTCCAGGAAGAGCTGCCCCACCAGAGACTGGGCTACTCCGCCGAGAGCTGGAAACTCTGACTTGAGCATGGCCAGAGTGGAGTTCCGACCGTGACGCAGGACCAGGTCAAACGCCTCTGTGGGGACCAAACAAAGACACAGTCAGCAACTTTTTGTCATGAACCAACATCAGAAATAAACACTTTAAGTGACATGTTTGTCCTGGTGAAATTAGCTCCTTGGCAGATGTATGCAACATCTCAGTGATCGCTAAATGTCATTGTCTTTCATCCTCCATTGTTTTTGTCGAGAGATTTTTCAAGACAACAAATTTTTATTATAAGATTGCTTCACAAAGACAGAAAAAGGAAATAAAAGAGAGAGCACATGTGCGCTTGAGGATCAACCAGAGAGAAAGAGTGTGAACATAATGACAGAATCTAAATCATCACTCCAGCAGCAGAGAGATGAGACTTCACAGGACAATGGTCAGAGATGCTACAATCCTGTTTACACGACAGGAAGATGGACCGAGCGCCGGAACAGAGAATAGAACCGGGTTTATTGGTTTCCGCACTGCAGGAGCAGAACATGTTATCTTTGTTATTTCATTCACCTGCTCGGACATTTTCATTTCTTGCTCTTTGACTTTTTCTCAGATCAAACGATGCTTCACATTGTCTGGTCATAGAGTGATTCCAGAACAAATGTGACAGCTCTTCATAGTTAGCTTACTTAATATGGATTTAATAACGTTGTTGTCACACCAGGCAGACACAATTTAAATGAGTAAATATCACATTCTGAAATGAGTTTCAAAGATTTGCATGTCAGGACTTGGGGCAGGGAACCCAGACGCAGAAGCAGGAAACAGGATTAAATGAACAAACTACTTCTACGTTTAACAAAAAGAGCAGGCATAAGGCAATGATAAAAAGGCACAAAAACATCGGTCAACTGAACTAACAAGAGACAATAAATAAGTGACTTTATTTACAGATAAAAATTAAGACCAGAAACAGTTTTAATTTCAATTGTATAAAAAAGAGATATGTCAAATACAATAGAATATTTAAACTCTTCATTTTGGCCTTAAATAAAATATTATATGTTTTACTCACGCTTATATTGACCCATTAAATACTCAATATTTATCTTTTAATGACAATAAACTTTAGCGTAAATCTAGCAAGTCACAGAAGGCCCCATGCAATATTTACCAATCAGAAGCAACATAATGTCTTTCCTGACAGCAATGCGTCTAACAACGCGTGATCGAGTCATCGTAACTTGACCTTTTCAGTGGCGGGCCGTCATGGCCAGCAAGGTCTTCTCTGCTGGCCTAAACATAATCAGAAAATAAATACATTTTTTTAATTATTTTTTTATTTTTTTTATTTATTATTTATTTTTCATAAATATTTATTTTATTATTCCTCATAGTCTTTTCTTTATTTATATAATGCACTGATGTTCATTTAATGATAAACATCTAATTGACTTATAACAGCACACACTCAGATCCCTGTGATGTTTAAATAACCTTAAAGTACCGTGTGTGTGCGTGTGTGCATGTGTGTGTGAAGAATGCTGTTGAAATAGTAAATAACCAGTAGCCAATTGAATAAGTTACCCTTTGGGGTTTATACACTTATAAAACTGACACTAAAGGAGTCAGAGCCTCACCAACCATGAACCTTACTGCACGTTACTGGACACAGATGATACAAATCAGGGCACTCAGGTCACAGGGACACAGGGATCAGGACTTTCACAATAAAACCAGGAATTGATCCAAAAAGTTACCTTAAAAGACTGGACATGACAATGTATTTGTATAACAATATAATAATAATAAATGAATAAAACTCACTTGGCAGCACCTGTTTTTTGGATTACTTAGCTGCTTAGTTTAGTGGAGATCAAGGGTTAACCTGATTCACCTAGAAATTGGTAAAACATGTAAATAATACATTAAAGGACTGACCCTCGCTGTTACCAATTCATGCAAAACAAGTAGTGGATATTTATTCACAGACTTCATGGAAACTGCAATATTAAAAAGCAAGTTCTACTAATGAATAAATCCGGTTAATAAAGGATGGAGGACATTCTTTAACTTAATAGAATATTTCAAAAGCTCCAGGGTTTGATACGTAACAGTTGTGTTTTGACTGATGCACTCTCTCTACTCTTGTAATGTTCTTTTATTATACTTTAAAAACCAGAGAGCTGCAGAGACAAAGATTCTGGCATCAATTAAAAAAATGAAACATTTCTGAAAATTTGATTTTAAAAAGATGAGGTTGGTTGAGTTTTTTTCTATATGTTTAAAGTCATAAGGACTTTAATGTGTCTTTAACTCTTTTGTTGATTTAAGTGTCTCCTAAATTGATCTTGGACCTGTATTGTACTCATCAGTGTGTCTTGTTTATTTCTCTGAGGATCTCGTTTACGGAAACTTTGCTGTGATTGGTCAAGCATCGAAGTTTGTCATGCAGCGTCATCAATTCCGGAAGTCACCCTCTCCAAGGGACGGAGGAGAATAATGCCCATTATTATGTAAAAGTTGGATTTTGACATTAGTTGCCCTTCAAGAATACAGTTAAAAATATCCTACCCTCCCTTGATGGTCTCTTGGAAGTAGGGAGAAGTGAGGGAAAATGGTGAGATCTTTAATGTGTCCCCAAAACTAGTTCAGCAGGTAGAAAAGGAACAAATAAGGGCCATGTGAAGGGCTCTGGGGAACTCCACATAGGAGAGGTATTGTTAAACATAATTTCATCCATTAATGCTGATGGATGCCTGACAAGTTTTGTGAGGTTCAGCAGCACCAAGACAACGGAAATGAAAATATGAATGTTGACTGTGCACCATCGGTTGTACACACTCTTTTCTTAAACCGCTACAAAAATTCATCTGATGTCTTTACAGCCGCAAACCAAAAGCTGTCTTGCAGCAGAGTTGTAGTGCCAGTAGCTCACGCTCAACAACAAGGAGGCCAAAAAAATTCTTCTCGCACGATGAAAGTTTGGAAACGATTTACACGGTCTAGCATGTTGATTTGGGTCCGTAAACGCTTCGTCTGCAGACACGACTTTGATAGCAAACAGGCTTCTGTAAAAACTCACTCTCTTTCAAGCGCTAAGAATGCTTTGTGTAACAGACAAACTAACTCTCGCTCTTTAGTTTTCATTTTAAACTGGGTCGGACAATGAAGATCAATATCTAGTTTCTGCAGACGTGAAGTGTCTTTAATGGACAAACTTGTTTCGCGAAGAAAAACATTTCTAGTTGAAAAGAGATTGAACACAAAATGCTTATCTCATCCGACTTGGACAGATGATGTGTTGAAATATTCAGTGTTATGAAAGGTTAAAACAACTTCATGATGTGAATGTAGTAGCATGTGCGGCTTCTACATAAGTAAAACACTTCCTACTGTGATCAGTGACGAGCAGATGTCCTACTACTGAGCGGCTGATAGAAGCACAAACACAATGTATTGCTAGAAATCAAACAATGGCTGAGTGAAAACACTTTGCAGCTAAATGTGGACAAAACTTAAACTCTGGTTATTGCTCCTGATGATAAAGTTCCAGGGTTGAGTCAGTACTTGGGTGACTTAAGTCAGTCTGTCAAACTGAGCCTGAGAAACCTTGGTGTTGTATTTGACAAAGACATGTCTCTGGTACAACACTGCAGAAAACTGACCAGAAACTGTTTCCTTCAACTGAAAAAAATCTCTTAACTTAGGAAAATGTTGTCACAACGTGATCTGGAGCTTATAATCCATGCATTTGTGTCTTCTCGTCTGGACTATTATAACAGTTTATTTTGTTGTCTAAACAAGAAGGATCTGTCTTGCCTGCAGTTGATACAGAACTCATCAGCAAGAATTCTGTGCCACTCTAGTAGAAGAACTCACATTTCTCCAATCCTTATAACTCTTCACTGGCTGCCAGTTTCTTTCAGGATCAACTTTAAAATTCTGTTTCTCACTTTCAGAGCTATTCATGGTCAGGCTCCTCCTTTCATCAGTGATCTGATCCAGGTCCACGCTCCCAGACCAGAGGAGAGAAATCTTTTCAGGTTGTTGCTCCTAAGCTTTGGAACGATCGTCCTCTCTCTCTACGCTTGATGGATCTACTAACTCTTTCAAGAAACATCTTAAGACATTCTTATTTGTGCAGGCTTTTCCCTGACTTTCTGGGACTCCTGTGTCTGTCTTATGTGTCTTGATCTTTTAAAGTATATATTTTAACTCTGTGTTGTTTGTGATTGTTAAAGCGCTTTGTGACCCTGGTCTAGAAAGGCGCTCTAGAAATAACCATTACTTACTTACTTACTTACTTACTTACAAACACACATCCAGATGTGAGTATAATCCCATTTTAATGATGCAAATCCTCTTTTATATTCAGCTACTGAAAAGTGAAACAAGTGGTGACCGCAGAGATATTTCGAACAGCCCATTGACGAAAGCATGTAATTCAGCTGCTACCTGTCGTATCTCTTACACCGGAGAGAGAGTCTAATGGCGGAGAGAAAGACTAGAGGACTGTTCATGAATGTAATTCAATGGTTGTAAGGGTCAAACTTAGAAGCATCACAATCCCATTTCCTGCTTACTCTGATCGCAGCCTTTCATTAGCGAGAGCCAGCGTGGTGTCAGGTATCCTCTAATGGAGGGGAGGGCGGCACTGTTTCAAAGACCTGTGACATTCTGGATACCAACGGGGGGGTCAAGAGCACACACAAATGGAGCTCATGCCCACGCTGGCAGGTTGACTCAGGCTTAGAATTAGCATAAATGTGAGAGGGGGTTTGGGGTGCTCCTGGTGTTGATATGACAGCAATAACTTTGTTCCTCCTCGTCTGCCCACGTTAGAGAACAAACGTATTAAAGAGCAGGATCTGTGTAGTGGCATTCTTATATAAGCCGTTTGCATTTATTCACATTTGAAGTGGACTCGACGGTGTTTGGTCTGCTCTGAGTGTTGGACAATCCACAGCTCAAACAAGGAATATTAATTCCTTTGGTTCTCCCTCTACAGTCTGACAACCTGCGCTCATCTGCTGTTTACATTACAACGTTTGTGATGGATTATGTTTATAAAAGTCACATTTGTCGCTCAGTGGGTTTTTCTTTTCTATATTTCTTTTTTTCTGGTGCATTTCTCTCCTCTCAGTGACAGGCACGATCCACCAACTAACTCTTGAGTCATTTTAGCAGACGCCATAACTTTATCTTTCTTTTTTTTTGTGGTACCCTTGATGATTCCTGTTTTTCTTTTTCCTTCTCTGTTCTCTGTTGCGTCTGAAGCCCTTTTATTTAACTGTTGAAGGGCTCCCTAAATATTATGAATAAACACAATAATACAAACACAATGATTGATATCCTAAATTTAAACCCCAAACATCAAAACAGGAACATAAAGGAAAATTGTATTTCAGAAATCCACTCCTGAACTATTTGGATTAGATGTGGGTTAATGCAGGTTAAAGTTTTACATAGGACCAATTACTCAACCAAGATTAGCCAAATATTGATTTGTCAGCCCTCAATGCCATCGTCCTGAAGGCCTGGTTTCTCTCGGTCTCATGTCTTAGTCCATCCCTTCTTCTAATTGTCTCTCAATTCTGTCCCACACACCATTCAATCCGGCATTCCTCATGACACATTCTCTGCTACAACTGGATCAAAATAAAGCAGTCATTGAATGAAACGCCACAGAATTTTACTAGAGTCTGGTCTCCCGTTAAAGACCAAGTAACAGCTTTAAAATTCTTTACCACTAACTCTCAACAACAGAGTAAAAGAGTAGTCACTTGACCCTCCTCATGTTTAACTGGTTTGACGTCATCATAGATTGTTTCTACCTGTCCCCCCTCCCTGATGGGTTAAACACTCTGGTGCTGTGTCTCAATTGGTGCACGTCTCTAAGTGCACTGCTTTACAGTACACTGTAAGACGGTGCACTTACTTGCGCAGTGTACAAATTTCAACAGAGTAGTACTGTCTCATATCAGACACTGTCTTAACTTACCCGTGGTAAAATGTTTGTGGTAAAATAAGTGTTTTCTCAAGACATTTATGTCTTCATTTTTCTTGTGTCAGAGTGTTTGTGTTCGTCCTGATCTCCAGCCCTTGTTCCTCACCACGATTAAGCTAAGTTTCCAAGTTTGTATTTCTGTTTTCTTGATCCTCTTAAGGGAGGGACTCTGTTTGTACATCTTTCTGTTAAGTGAAGCTTTTAACCCTTTTGTTGTCTCCAGTGGAGTGCCTCTTTTGTTTAAACTTTCATAGATTTTAATAGTTTTGTTTGTATCGTTTGTTTGCTACTACTGCTACGTTTTTTTATTGCCAGAGTTGATTAGTTTATCACTATTTTATCTACCCTATATTTTCTTGTTTCTTCGGAGGTCTCTTGCCTCTGTCCGTTTTGTGTTTGGTTTCATGTACCATCGTTTAGTGATTGTGCCCTGATTGTTTGTCTGGTTTTTTATAACAAATATATTTTGTCTTTCTTATTGCGTTTGGTTGTCACTCAGTATTCTCTATTGCTGATACATCACATTCAAAAATACTATTTTGAAGTTAATTATGTGCTGAATATATCCTGATTGGTTGCTTTGACAATGGACTGCTGATGATGGAGACAGCAGCTCAAGTACAAGTGTTGGTGAAAACAATAAATCTCAGGCCACTTGTGTTTGACATCCAACAGCTTTAAATGGCGGCTTAATGACACAGACATAGCACACAGTGTGCTAAACCTTTAAATGGCCTGTCAAATGAACATATTAGAGGCTTCAGGAGCCGTCAGTCAGAGAATTGTGCAAGTCCAGGTGACTGACGGAGAGACTGACCGCTGACTGTGGATTTCGTGTGCTCCACTGCCTCATCAATCTCTAGGTCGTGCAGCCGTTATCCCCAGGAGAAGAAAACATCAATAAATTATCAAGCCAATGAGACTAATCCATTTGGCTGACAGAGTGTCACCTCCAGCCACCACGGAGACGGATGGCGAGGAGGTAAATGCCAGGGCGAAACAGAACTGTTCCAGGACTGGCAAGAAGTGCGGAACTTGCCCCAAAGACATAGAGTGAAGCTGCTGATGAGTGATAGAGTTAAAGTTTGAACCATAAGATAAAGACTTACAGGGAAGATTTGTAAATTACCTCCAGCAACTACAGCTGGCGCTCGCTGACAGGTGGAATAAACCCCGAGATCTGACATATCGTGGACTTTATCTGTGCTCTCCAACAAGTTTGCTCCCTTTTTTGCTCCCCGAGGGAGATGTGAAAGTTTGACAATGTTATTCGCAAGATACAGTTGTTACATCTGTGGAGAAGAAATACAAGCACTTGGATGGGTTGCGAGGGTGCTTTATCTTTAGAGAAGATGCAGAACTAAAAACAGTTTCTGCTTGGTTATTGCCCGATGTATGCTGCTCATCCTACAACACCGGTCCCTGTGTGTCCATCTTGAAATGTAGATATGTGTCTTTAAAACAGTCTTTACTCAAATAGTGGTAAGATGGACTTTTGCAGTAGACCAAAGTGTAATTGTGCCTCCACTACTATAGGTGTCGGGGTCTTTATTAAGGCTTCTGTCCCTGCGATGTTAACTAGGAAAAGGCGGTGACAGAAAGATAGATGAGGTAAATGAGTTGCAAGATTCTTTACAGGAAATTTCAAAACAAGCTATTGCTAATATAATACAAAGTTGGAGGGAAAGTCAGATACACTTATTTAACATTTATATGGATGTTATTAAATATTCATGTTCTACGACTTTACAACACTTTCTTCTTCAGGGCAACATCTTTTTACAGCAGCCGCTGCACAAGAGAAGCCAGTCCGTGTAACCTGAGAGCTGCTCCCCCGGACAATGAGTTTAGGTCTGGTGCCCGCGGGTTTAGAATGTGGGGCTCCTCCAGGTGGGAGGGGCTGATTCCAGGAACACAGCAAACAGGATGCTGGTAAGTTCTAGATACAATCACCAATAGACCATGAGGGCCAATGGACAGCAGGGCAGAAATGAGACAGAGAGTGTATTGGGTTACTCCATCTGGTCCACTACACACATGCACACACACACACTGGAATGTTTCCTGCTAACACACAGAGCACAGCAGTCACCACATGGTGACTGTATGGCAAACCATTTGCATCACACGGTGGATAATGCAGAGCACTAAGTGGGGAAAGCAAAGTACCGCTATTTATGTCTGAAATCACAACCTTGAGTACCAGGAGATGCCAGAACCAATCGCATATTTACACTATGCTATTTTCACTCAAGGATTTCTTTGTTTCATTTTTAAGGTTACACCAGTTGAACTCCACATAAAAAATATACAACAATAACAAAGGCCCCATTTATTATTCCTTTCTTTTACAAATAGTGGTTCAAGAAACACTGAAACCATCCGAACGTTACTCTTTGTTGCTAGATGCAGGGTTTAAAGACTTTTCCAGTTTTTTTTAAATGCTACTGAAATATTATGCAAACATTTCCATCTCTTCTTATGCATGTTTGAACATTGTCTTCTCGTCTTCTCCAAGCTACGTAATGGCTCAGTTGCACCTCGAGAATTTGCCCTCCAAGATGGTTTTAGCCTTGAGCCTTTGATATTGCCTTTTCTAGTTTTCCTTCCACTTTAACAATATGATGTATCATGACATAGATACTGGGGCGAAGGAATGCAGCTCACTTTGCTAAGTGACCAGAAAACGTCTGACTGCTCACTCCTTCTGCCTGACTTTCACATCGACCCCTGTAGTTGTGGTTTTCACTGAGGTCAGAGTTGAGGAGCTCTCTATCGCAGACAGGCAACCAGGCGCCGCCAGAGGACACGACGCTTGGCAGCGTAGAGGACACGGCCAGGTGGGAAGGACATCAGGGCAAAAGTAGCAAAAGCAGGGAAAAACAGCTAGAGGCGAGGTGAAGGGAGCGAAGGAGAAGAGTGCCAAACGTGTGCAGAGAAGGCGAGAGGACTTTGAAACTGCATTCAAAGGCAATCCAGTTGATCTGTGCCAGAACTGTGAGACACAACGTCACAGTGCGTCCTGACAGTGACCAGACCAACAACACAATGCGCTGCTCAATCAATCTGAAAAAGGATACTTCAGTAAAAGGGGAAAGAGATTCACTTTCCTGCTCATAAAACACACACATACACACACACACGTCGAGGTCTGGTTGCTCTCCAGGGTTCTGATTTGAGGATGAAAAGCAGCCTGTCCACGGTGATGCTACACCGAGCCAAGAAGACCAAGGTCATGACAAGCACTCAAACAGCTCCATTAATCCAATATGCATCTCTGAGCTGAATCTGTGGTTCAAGACTCTTGCCTTTCATTACATGACAGCTTCAATTCACATCGCCTGCTCTGAAAACAAATTTGATGTTAAAAGTAAGTAAGTCATTTATATTTGTAAAGCAAGTTTTAGACCAGGGTCCCAAGGCGCTTAAACACCAAAACAACACACAGTTGAAAATATATACAAATGTAGAAACTTTAAAGGCCAAGAGACATGGTTGACAAACATAGCAGCCCCAATATAATTTAAAAAAAAGCCTGCATGAATAAATAGGTCTTGAGCGGCTTCTTTATAGAGTAAGTAGACTCCATCAAACACGGGGGCAGCAGAAGTGCTTCAATCATTTTTGAAGACCATCTATTCAAAGACGACTTATAAGAGATATAACAGTATCAGAGAGAGGAAGTGTTTTTGAAGTTCTTGAAACAGATGGGTGCACAGTGTGAGAGGCAGAGACGAACACGAGTGTGAGGGATGGAGGACTGGAGAGGAAGCGAGGGATGAAGGAGAGATGGATGCTGCCTTTGGTGTGAATGTGATTCTGTAATGTAACAAAAGCAAATTAAAAATTGATGCCACAATCGCTTGCACTTGACCCGCGAGAAGCTCTGCGACAGCACAAATGATGCGTGCGTTGTGCAGACGTGCTCTAACAAGTCGACGCTGTGCTGCAGGACAGTGGTGTGTAAGCATGCTCCTCTGACACAGATTAAACTAGATAATGAGTCGACTCTTCTTTTTAATTAAAACAAGCAGATTTAAATAAAAGATGAGAAAAAGGCCAGAGTCTGGCAGCTTTAATAATTTATCGTGACTAACACAGTCTCCAGGTCTCAAAGCTGACACACCACAGATAATGTAAAACATGTCCTCTCAGCAGAGGTTTGGGAGACTGAAGGATGTGCTGGCTAAGTGTTTGTTTTACATTCAGGGGTTCAGACGACACAGGTGTTTTTTATGAAAGAAATCTAACTAATGATTTTCTTCTACAAAGTTCGTAATAATAGGCTTTACATGTTTGCAAACATGCTATGAAATACTCAACCCTTTGAGAGTCATTATATGTGCTTTAACTTGACACCCTTTTTTTCTTGTTTGAACTGCACTTCCCAATCTCATCTTCTGTCCTGAAACTGAAGCTGTACTAATTCTGTTTATAGTCTCACCTTAGAGCGACAGACATTTTGAGCCCAACTTTAGCCGACTGCACTAGTTAATTCCTGAGTGCTATGAAGCCTGTAGGCGAACAAGAACCAGACTCAACTTAAACCTGCAAAAATATTGCCCCCTTCAGGTTTCAAGATAGACAGTTGAGATCATCTGAGATAGTAAACCTCAGGGAACCTCAAAACAAACACACAGTGAGTTTAAAAACTTTTAAGGAGCCAAACTGTAATAACTTCCTTTGTGAATGCAAAGTACAAATTAGGTTCAGGTTGATGAAGAAGTCTTGAATGTCAACTGTAGTTAATGTGCCTCTGGTGTATCATCAGTCTTTAAAGGTCCCACACTCTCCTGACTCGTCCATTGTTGGAAAAAATGTCATCTAATGTGTGCAGAATACTAAAAAGGCTGCAGGGATCTAATGGCCAAATCTGTTTTTCTGTTTGTTTTTATTTTCCTCCACACACACACACACAACCACACACTCCAATATCGCAACAAAATGAAATTTTCATGTACAAAATTAAAATCATCTTAACAAATACTTTTACATTGAGCACTACTTTGTACTTTTCAACAAAATATTTAAAATGTCATTATATAAAGTATATAAATAATTTACCTTAACATTTAAAAATAATTGGATTCAATTGTTTATTAAAAACAGATTTAACCTTTCAATGCATAAAATATTCAATTACAGTATTTTAAATATATATATATATCAATACTTGAACCTTTCAATATTTTAATGCCATTGATATTCTTATTATACTTATATATATTAAATGTACATGTACCATATGAACAAGATTATTCTATTATATATTATTTATTTTGAATATATGAGGGCCACAATAATACAGGCAAACGGCCACATGTCACACTGGTCAGCATTAGGCTTTCATCTAAAAGTCCTTAAATAACTTCTGGCTTCTTGGAGTTCTGAATAGTGTAATGTTTGAGTGGGATGTGGATGAACGGAACTGTTCAGTGCAGCGAACTGAGTCTACATGGTGGTTGGTATTGTTAAGTAGAAGGGTAAGAGTGAAGCAAGGAATTTTCCGTCAAAAGGCTTCAACTTGGGTTCAACTTTGAGAAAGAAAGGACCGCCCAGGGGAGCATTAACTTCCAACAGACTTTGAAGTCGACATGAAAATTTAAATTATTTTCAAGCAGACTGTAAAAGATATATGGGAAGAATCCCTTGTGAGACTTTATGTGACTGCCAGACTGAAACGGGTCCTTAAATAAAATAGAAAGTGGCACCTATCCCTGCAGCTCATCCACATCGGCAGGGCTGGAATTAAAACGTGCGGTCAAGAGGTCAGGCAGAGCAGAAAGTTGAGCAATCGGTCAAAAGTAAAAGTTGTTGCAGAAGGGTTTGACGCTGCTGTGTAGAGTTTTAAAGCACAAAAATGTGAGCGTAATGCAGCCGAGCACAGGCTTTGTAGTTTACACCGAGAGAGGAGGCGGCTGCTCCACGAACAAAACACAAATGCAACAGGTTTAGAGCGAAGACAGCTCACAAAGAAAACCATTAGAGGGAAACATTAGCGTTCGACTGCCAAAAGAGTAAACAGGAAGAATAACTGATCAGGCTGTCAAGTGTAAATGATGCCGGGAAGAACAAAGAAGCGGCACAAGCCGAGACAAGATTTTAGGGAGCCTCATTTCAAGTCATAAAATCCACTGTCATTTATCTCCGTTTGTCTCGACACGCTTGGCTAGTGTCAGTACCTGCAGATTCATTTTAGACCCATGATGCAGAAGTAAGAGACTATTAATTATTTAAAAATAATTGAATTGATTTTATGTGCAAGGAAAAGAAGAAGACACAGGAAGAGAGATAAGAATCTTGGGGTTTTTCATACCTCGTAAGGTAAAGTAGGAGCTACTAGGACAGTGTTTTCCCCCAAAAACACTCAAATGAAAATGTTCAATCGGTTGAATTCATCTAACAAGTCATGCATTTACTTTTTGACTTTTTAGAGAATATATATTTACCCTAGTGTTTCAAGGTGTAAAATAAATAATATTTACTATCATATTCGTATGTTTCTCCTACAGTTTTAATTTAAAAAAAAAAAAACATCTTTGAAAAAACAGTCACACTGACAGAAAAAGTCCTACCAACGATGCTATTCCGTCATATTTCAACTTATTTTTGCTGTTTTGCCTTTCATTAGGACTGATGGACCCTAACTACAGTTGCATTACCTAACAGGACCCCTTAGTCAGGACATTGTGTGTGTGTGTGTTGGTGTGTGTGAGAATTGAACATTCTCTTTTATTTTTTACAAAGAGTCCATCATACTTGCTCTCACTGAGTGTAATCAGAGGAAATTAAGATGCCTGAGATGTAAACACAATAGCTGACTCAGCAAATGCTTGACTAAGCCATTAAATTTGTTTTTTATTTTGCATCGGGTGAAAGAGACCGGGTGCACGAAGGTGTCAATAGACACGTTAATTATAATCGGTTTCATTAAAAATGCAAACATGATTTGAACAGTTAGATGCATCGTTTGTTTTTCTTCAGTCTGAATCGTGGGGGCAGCGGTATCTTAAAGAGATCAAGACCTTCCTCTGCCCTGAAACTCATTTATTGTCCCAAGCTTTTTTACGTCATTTTATAATGATTCTTTTTACTTCCTTTATTCTTGTTTTTTATATATTTGAGTTATTACTTTACTGTTGATTATATTTTCCCTGCCCCAAACAAGAAAGATTATTATTTGAAATAAGGATAAAAAGGATAAAGCTGGATAAGAAAGAAAATTTCAGTCCTCAGGACTCTAGGCTGATGTTGCAATCTGCCTCTGTTGAATTCTACTATTACTTTTATTCCACTTTTATTCATTTGATAGAAATGTGCATAATTAGCACCAAAACATTTAGTGTCAGGGGTGTGATGGAGGCTTTTAAAGGTTTGCAGCACCACTGGTTTCTTCACGCTGATGAATTTCTACTGTGCAAAATGGTGGCAGGAAGGTTTACAGGACATATATTCATGTAAAAAGCAAGTTATTTAACTGTGAGTCCTGATAGAATTTTGTCAATGTTTAGGTGGTCAGGGCCAAGAGTACTCTGTGATTTCACCTTAGAATAAAGAGTCCTCTGCTGCAGAAATATTCCAGTGATCGATGAACACTGAGAATAAAGAGATAGCTTGGGCTTAAAATATGAGCCATTACATCGAGCAAAAATCTTCTGAACCCCTTCTTAAAATATGCAGATTATGTTTGAATCATAATTGGGCATTTGTTAGTATATATTGTAATATCTTGGTACATTTAAATATATATTAAATATTTGTAAAGTTTGTGGATTTTTGTTTTGCTTCAAAGCAATTGGATTGGCTTTTTTTTTTAACTTGCTTTATTTTGAATTTTTCATCGTAGACATAGCTCTGGTGAGTGGAGAGATCCAAATATAGGCCTTTGACTTCTGGCTTAAATATTTAGACACAAAAAGACAAGGATCCAGAAAACTATTGTGGTAAAAATGAGACAATATGTCAATCACAAGAAAACACTCTTAGAGCTGAGAGTTCACCTCCCCGACTTATGGAAACCATTTCAAGCGATCAAAGCAATGAAGCTTCAATAAGGTTGAGTCGTACAGTTCATGAGCTCGAAATAAATAATCAATAATGGGAAGGCAACTAATTATCCCAACAAGGATTTCCTTTGGCAAAAACATGGTCTTGTGGGATTAATTAACCAAAGTCAATAACAAGTGTGATTCAAGGCTGAAAGAACGCCATCCAAACACCACGGCGGCAACTCTTTATTGTCACGTGTTTGGCTCCAGCACTTGGGATTGGAGCGGCTACAGAAGTATTTATTTCCAAGGTGGCGTTACAACACATTGTCGTGGTGTCACGCCGACCTAATGAGCTTCATCATGTCCCTGATGTTCCCTCGCACAGAAGCAGCAGATGGCGCCGAATTGTACCGCTAACAAGGCTAATCTGTAGAGGTGGAGAGATGATGTGAGAAACATAATTCAGATGGGAAACTCTTTGAATGAGTCATGGGAGCTGGAACATGGATGCTGATGATGAAACTGCAGGAGATACCTCTGATTAAACACCAATGTCTTGATGCCAAATAAGTGACACCAATGGGTCAATTTCCAAGTTTTACATTCATGCATGATTAGCTAATAATATCAACATCTAAAAAAACACAACAAAAGTACGATAGGAGTCATAACATCAAACTACAAACGTGATATTGTCATTTTAAAAGTTCAACTCCACATACGCAGGGGTGGGGAGGTTCCATTACGAGCGTCGCACTACAATATGGGAGTTTGTTTTGGCAAGGCACTTTTGAGGCGACGTTTGTAGAATGAAAAAGATGAAAAAATCTGAACTCGCTGTTTCACTACAAGGTATCCGACGTCTCTGTTCTTGGCCACTTCTGCTCCTTATGTCCCCAGACACCAAGTCTTCCACCGTGTCATTCAAACATCTACACTTTTTTGTATTCCTAGAGTTCTGACCCTATGACTTGGACTTCCTCTTCAAATCAGGTTAATCTTTGACCATAAAACCTTCATCTTTGATATAAAGGAAAGTATAAAACCAACTCAATGACAGCTTCTGAATATTTCATCCTTGCTTCGAATCTTTGACTAGATATTCTGTATTAACTTAAAAAATATGAAATGAAATATGTAAAAGACGTTTTTTTTGTGTGGTTGGAAAAACCTGCGTTCTGCTGTCAGCTTCCAACCAAATTTCCAAATGAGTCGGTTGACAGCGAGTGTTTTCAGTCTGGAAGTCACGATCTGGATCAGCGGTTACATCATCAGCAGAGCTGCTGCAGGATTGTTAGTGAACATTATGCTAATGGATGTCTTCCAACTCCTTCCAATAGTTCTGTGACTCCAATGCAACTTTTACGTTTTGCCTGATCTTTTGCTAGCGCTCCCAAAAGCCGATGACAATACAAGAATCTTTCCACGAGTTCAACCCCCTCCTGCTCATTTGTTTGCTTCTTTACGACGAGTTGATTGGTAAACACGCGGCTAATTGCGCAGCAGTGAGCGTGCACTATAAATAGGTGAGCCTGAAGAAGCGTGATGGGAGGAAAATATCCCTCTCAGTGTCTCTTTGTTGTTTGTGTGAGGAGATGAAAGACAAACACCTACGTTGCTTGAATGGCTGAGCAACACCTCACCCCTCCTCCTCCATCCCTCTTCTCTTGCTGCCTCTCATCTCTGAGCACAACAGGACTCTCTTGTTTGCCGGTGTCAAGCACACACACTCACACACACACACACATGTAAGGTCGATGCCAGTTTTTTGCGCAGTGTGTCAGTTACCACGACACAAATGAGAAGCGCTTTCGTAAAAAACACCCTGACAAATTCCTGGTTTGATCAAAGGGTGACATTCCTTTGTTTTCACATCTCCATTAATTAGAACTTCGCTAACCTTCGGTTCGGCCCAAATCCCCTCAACCCCGCCCCGGCCCTAATCCATCCACCGCGAGAACGACATCTCCAGCGGAATAAAAAATGAACATAGAGGTGGTTTGGGAGGAACAATACCGAGCACCCCGGCCTGGGGTTTCTTCAGTTATTTATCTTGAGGTAAAGACGTGTCTTCTCCGCCCCTATTCATAATCCTGAACTCCCCACAGGTTCCTTGCCGGCCCCCGACTCCAAACCCCTCTGAGGTTCACCTCCATGATCCAGACCTTCGGAAACCCACCGAACGACAACTCTCTTAATTTTGAATCACGGTTTCGGTCAGAGGGGACCTGGCATTTTCCGCTCCCATTCTCCCGCCACCTTCCTCTCACCTTCACTTCCGACACTCTCCCTCTCCCTCGTTCTCCCACGCAGCCCATCCCATGCGTCTCCCTTCCCAAAGTCACAGTGATGAATGGGCGAGCGCTGCCACCTATGTGCCCACCAGCGAGAAGCGGAGGCCGGCTAACGCGGCTCAGACACTCTCGGGGACGGCAGTAATTAATCCAGCAAGACGGGAAGGCACGACTGCAGGACACACTGGGAGCTCCGGGATATGGTGTGTGTGTGTGTGTGTGTGTGTGTGTGTGTGTGTGTGTGTGTGGACACACGTGTGTGGGTGGATGAGCTCCTTATATAAACACTTCTTCCGTGCAGACGGGAGCAGCCAGGGGCGCCGTTCGAGTTTGTCCTTGAACTCTGAGGTCAAACCCACTCCAGGAACACACACTGAAACATCCTCATAACAAAACTCAAACACACATTTTCACTTCCTTGCATCAACTTTATCATCACAACTAATAAAGATCAGACTTAACAACCCAAACGTCCATGTCAGCAGATGTACTTTAAAATCTTAGTGATAATAGTAAGTAAGTAAGTAAGTCATTTTTATTTGTATAGCGCTTTTCCAGACCAGGGTCACAAAGCGCTTAAACAATCAAAACAATATTCAATAAAGTATATACTTTAAAGGTCAAGATAAAACTGATAACACAAGGAGTTCCAGAAAATCAAGGAAAAGCCTGAACAAATAAAAACGTCTAAAGATGTTTCTTGAAGGAGTCAGTAGACTCCATCAAGCGCAAAGAGAGAGGAAGATCGTTCCAACAGCCTGAAAAGATTTCTCTCCTCTGGTTTTGAACCGTGTGCGTGGAGCCATAAGTAGATTCTGATCCACAGACCTCAGAGCCCGAGCTGGGGTGTAAGGCTGGATCAGATCAGTGATGTAAGGAGGAGCCTGACCATGAATAGCTCTGAAAGTAAGAACCAGAATTTTAAAGTTGATCCTGAAAGAAACTGGAAGCCAGTGTAGAGTTTTAAGGATCGGAGAAATGTGAGTTCTTCTACTTGAGCGGGTTAATAGTATACATACACAAAATGTCTTGGCATGTCTTTGGCTTAACGACATGTAGAAAGTTCCTTTTTTTTTTGGTTCTGATTTGGCCTCACAATTTCTGAAAAACATTGAAACTGAAACCACAACCTTGAAAAATTCTTCTATCTTATCATCATCTCTGCACACTCTCACAAGAAGGTTGGTACAAAAAAAAAAAATCTGTTTTTATTATTGATAATATTAAGAGGGAATATTCGTCTACTCTTTCATTATAATGAGCAGCAAAGGATTGATGCAAACCTGAGAAAAATGTGCTCAATATAAAATCAGAGGGAGTTTAATATTTGTAATTTGAAAAAGGAGAAGTGCGGATGACAGTCGAAGAGTTCCATTAAAGTAGTTACTACAAGTACTAGTCCTATATGTAGTACATGGTTTTGTGCCTAACACAAGATTTGTTTACATTTAACTCAACTTAAATGCAAGTGGTTAAAGTGTAGATTCAAAAAGGCACCAGGAGGAATAATCATTTAAGACCCAGAGTGGACAACTAAGATCAAATTGGTCCTGCCTTGTTCCTTCCTTAAGGTTGTGTCTCAGTGCTGAAGACGTCTAAAAGACATCTCCTGGCAAGGTGAAAACTAATTCTCAGCGACTATTCGATTTTATGGAAACTGCCTAGATGTCTCTGAGAAACCTTCACATCACCTCAGTGAAGTCCCAGCGGCTTCTGTGAGAATTTTTACCTTTATGTCCCTAAGATGCCCTGGTGAGAGCACAAAACATTTATTTCGCAAAGAAGAGCGGAGAGACTTTGTGGCGGTCTCAAGCAACTGGGATGTCTCCCAGGTCTAGTGTCTCCAACTAGTCTCTGAAAAACCCCCAACATGTTAGCTCCCTCGCGACCAGCAGATATGAGACAGGGGTCCTAAGATTCAATTTTACCTCGACTGGATACTTACAAACCAAGGTATTCTCTGAACATGAATAAAACTATGAAATAATCGTAATCGTCAGCTTGTGTATACTTCTAAGTCAAAGAGAAAATAAGGCTGGGAAAAGCTTTCTGGGTCCATAAAATTCACCAAACATTTAATCTGTCTTCAATTATCCAAAAGAAAAAATAGCTGTGGCCATGTCAGTACAAAATTCATTTTGAATGTAATACTGTGCTCCATGGATCAAAGCCAGGCCACAAGTACCAACTCCTGGCACGATTTAAAGAAATTATCTTTGCTCATGAAGCTCTCACAGTAGGAATATTATCTGGTAAATAATGTGTAAATATATTTTTCTCTCAGGTCAACATCGGCAAGTATATCAACGGAGTATTACATCAAAACTAGAGCCTAATTAGAGCAATAAATTGACGGGTACTTAATGCACGAGCTCCTGGCTGCAGTTCTCTGGTCCGTGACATCTAACCAGCGGCTACAGCGCTCTGCATCATTAGCACGGGCCCAGCATACCAATCACATGTCCCTATAGCATAATGGGATAACTGAGAGGAAGAGGAAAAAATGGTAGCAGTGCTGTAGAGCTGCCCTCGGTGTGCGGTCTCCTGGGTTTTGGGGAGCAAGTTTTAATGCAAGACGCCGGACCAATTATGGAGCAAATGAAGCTTGAGAAGAAAAATGTCAACCGGGGAGTGAACAGAGCCGGGCCGAGGAAGATTGGATATTGCTGTAAATGGAAAACACATAGGAAGTAAGGCAGCACAATTAACTATTGAATATACTTGCAGATTAATATGTGAAATATTTCCACTGCAAAACTGATACATATTGGTTACATTTCAAATTATGTTAAATAACCTGGTTACAAAGGCAGAGAGAATTTGAAGTTTGCTATGAACCAAGACTTAATGCTGAACCTAACATTTTGTCTAACCCATAAAACTTTATTGCCATTTACTTAACTCCAAAACTTACTCCTGAATAAGGTATCCATTCCAATATCTGTATCACAATGGCAATGGATCTGACATAAACGGTACTCACTACTGATGGCTTGACAAGGCTTCGTGATACTGCATCTGCTGTATCATGATACAGTGTCTTCCTCTTGAAAAGACACTAGATGGCACTCTGACCCACTAATTCAAATAACATGGCATCATTTCCACTGAGAGTGCCATCTAGTGGTCTTTCAAACTGTATCAAGATACAGAATCAACTGCCTCATCCACCCATCAATAGTCATCACATTATCATAATAATGTGCTTTATTATGGTTCATTTATTTGAAAAAACTAAGAATTTCACCAAGTTTACAAACCTTGTCTTTCTTCTCATTGGTTCAGGTCATGTTTATAAAGTAGTGTTACGTATAAATAATTGACAAACGACAGTGAAAAAGGACAAACAACATTTTGTTTATTATTTACTTCGCTGTTATATCGCTGCCTTCACCGTGCCTCATAAACAAATGTTGCTCCACTCCTAGAGGAGTATATTAAAATAAATAATAATAAATAAATAATATTTAAAAGTTCTTTGACAAATAAGCATGTTCTTCATTTTAAGCCAGTTCTTTTGTGCACCTACAGTATTTATAAGCCACAGCGAGGCAAAGATATCACGTCCAATTCTATATCGAATACTAAACTTCTTCCTGGAGACTTGCAGACTTCAGTGTTCACACTTCCTGTGTTTAAAAACTACAAAGGACTTGGATATCATGGATGTTTCTTCTTCTGAGCGAGATCTTCCATCGCCATGTTATCCTGCCCTTTTTCCTCCTGCACTCGCTCTCCTTTATCTCCTCTCACACCTGAGCACCTTCTTCTCGTCTCCTTCCTCCTAAGCTCAACACCCCTGCACCTTTCACCACTTCCTTCTCCATCTCTCTTGTTCTTTTCATCCCTCTATCCTCTCTGACTATTAATGTCAACGTCATTAAAAAGCTTTTCCTGGAATGATAAATGTTTTATTAGGCTCCACTCATAGTTTTTTTGAAGGGTAAATACAAAGAGAGGAAAAGTTGGTATCTGTTTCCCTCTTGACTTCATTTACATATCTGTCAGTGTGACCCCTCATCACCATCATCCCTCCTCTTTTTTTTCACTTTCATCCAGGATCTTTCGTCACTGGAAACCAGTAGCCTTGATTCTTCATCTGTATTCACTCGTGTTGCTAAAACGTCTCGGGATGATAAAACGCCATTTCTGACTTTCAACTCGGCATCAGTCACAGTCCTGGGTGGATGAACAAGTATCTTTGATATCAAACACATTCGCCAGAGAGTGGGGTGGGGGTTCTGGGGGTTCTGCTGTTGCTGAATCTTACATTGAGCCCGTGGGCTGCAAGATGATTGTGTTTCCTGCGCTGTAATAGGCGTGTGTCCTCTGGGAGAGAGTGTGTGCTCCGTGTCTCTGGACCCTTCGGCGGTGTTAATGATTACTACACCTCTGTGTCAAAATAAATAAATAAATGAAATTAAATGGGTCACCTTATGTGGGCCGCACACTCACTTAGGTGTGTATTCTGGACACAAACATACACAAGCTGATGACTTACATGGTATTTTAAGAATCTTCTTGGTATTCTTTTGGGAGTACTTTTGAATTTCTCTTCTGTCGAGCAAAGCAGTGAATCTCTTACCTCTTACCTTTTAACACACTTTCTCCTTTACAGCCAGACCTTGCCAGGGCTTTTTGCACTCATTTGACCTCAACTATATTTTAGGAATTATAGTAAGGAATTAGGGAATAAGTGGTTAAACTAAGGTTAAGTGTTGGGATGGGAACATAGATAAGGTGATTAATGAGTACATTTTTTAGGTTTAGGTAGTAGAAAGGGTTTAGATAGTACCAGATTGAGACTCGGAACCCAACCCCAACTTCCCCGGTTCAAGCCGAACCCAATGTTTGTTTTTTTTTCAAATAATATGCACTCATTATCTTTTGACATTATTATTTTCCAAAATAATTAAATTAATTAAAAAAAATTTCCTATTTCAATTTGTAACTGACCTTTCGTTATTTTTTTACTCAGCCTTCACCGGCACATATCTTCGCCGTTGTATCTGTGGCACAATTTTTCTCATTCTTAATTTATTTAAAAAATGGTTTAGATTGTCCTGGACAACAAAATGCAAAAGTACATGTGTGAATAAATATAAAAATGTCGAAATAAATAAATGACTTCTGATTTTCTTTTTTGTCTAAGAACGATGTTATTTATGTGTATGTATATAAATTTTTGTATACATACAGACATAACAATTTATGCATTTCATTATTTCAAAATTAATCTATTAATGCATTTATACATTTTTTATTCATTTAATTTTTTCTACTTTTTATCTTTATCTTATTTATAACTATGCAGTTTAACTGTATCACCAGAAACAGTTGAAAAGTGGACGACACACAGTTTTTAGAATAGTGATGGATGGATTGTGTCACTGTGGATAAACGTGAGAATCTCGTTTTCTCTGTCCCTCCCTCTTCATTATCGGTGCCTCATCATCTGTAATGTGACCCCAACATCTGTGCAGGAGCAGAGATCAACGTGAAGCTGCTCTACATGACAGTCACATCATTCTGCTTCTCCTTATGTGACGCCCCTGCTCCTCATCTCGACCCTTCCTGTTCCACCCTCACCTTTCTTTCAAGGTAACAGACGAAGAAAATAATCTAAAACTTGAACTGTAAAATGTATGTCAAGTCAATTATGATCTTTTTAACAAAAACTCACTGGTCATGTTAAACAAACATGATAATGTTCAGTATTGCACTCATGAAGACTGAGACAGGCCTGGACAACAAAGGATTATGGGATGTCGTAGCTGTTGCTTGTTTGAAAATCAAGTCTGGGTCTCTTATTGTGGCTGCTACCACTCCGACCCATCCTAGAAACAGTGGGAGAACTACATGAAGGAATGATCTCATGATGATGAACAGATATATTAAAAATATAATTCACACAAAGAAACGTCAATGACTGTGTTTTATTGTTAGGAATTAAAACGTTTCGAACCATCAAAAGCTTTTAAACAGAAGTCAGACGTGATAAAAGCCGAGCTCTGCTGATGATGCCGGACAAGTAGACAAAAGGTTCTGGCAGATCCGTTCATATCATCACAGAGCAGAGAGACTTCAGACTCGACAGCTTCAACACTTAAGCCAAAGGAACCCAAAGTTCAGCTCCCACTGGGGGGTCTGTCACATATCTGCCTGTATTAAGTATCCCTGAAGGAGCTCGGACAATCTGCATACAGACACACTTCCTCCTGCTGGGCCTTGGATCGCCGAGGACTGCCGTGTGTCTGTCAGTCTGTGCTGAGCCTGGCAGTCCAGCCCCAGGGAGGGATGGTGGTGAGTGTGCTTCAGTGACTCCTGAACTGACCCCAGGTGGCCGCCACGACCTTTGAGCGTGTTTCTACTGAGGAACAATCCAAACGTCACAAATAACTTCACCTTTCAAGTTAATCACGTTTTCCTTTTTTTTTTTTTACAAACTGCACTCATCGGCTCATGACTGTGAAGCACAAGTTCTCATTTGTTCCGAGTTGTGGAGCACAAAATGAAAAGATTGTTTTTCATCACAAACAATTGATAGTAAAGGTTATTCTGCTGGAGTCATTTAAAAAATATATCTTTCATATGTGGAATGAAAGATGGATGGTTGAACTGCGCAAAGGACATGAAGAAAAGAAAGAAAAATCAATTGATGCGAATGTACAAAGAGTTTAAAGGTTCCATTTTATGCTCATTTCAAGGAATTTTAAATCAACAGCAGATCCAAGTAAAGCTCTCTTAGATGTTTCTGTTAATAAAAGGGTTTTTTTTAATTACGATCGACGTTTTGTTTGGTCATAAATATACCTCCGTAACGATATAGCAGTGTGTCCCAGCCAGTTAGGACAAGAGGCAGGAGACCCTGAATCATTGGGACTGATCATGTGAGTGACCCAGACTGCTTGTTGCATTTTTACTTTTTCAATCCTTCAAATTAATCTTCGCCGTTGTATTTGTGGCACTGTTCTATCAACAAGTACTTGAACATTCTGCCTCCTTATTCAAAAGCATATTTAAGTTCATTTACATATTCCGAGCTTCACAGGGTCACGAGAAAGTACCTGCTCTGGGCCAGCAGATTTATAATCTCTGTCATCGTCAAACAGCTCATGAATGTTCAGCTTAATCGTCTCAGTGTACTTCATTTACAATTACTATTACTACTGTACTACTATTTACAATTTATTGCACACAATATTTTTTCTGCGCACCGTTCTTTGAAGAAGAGCTTCTTTCCCAATGTCATCCAATGTCCCAACACTCCTAACAGACTTGCCAGGCTGCATCAGAATGAATGAAGACAATTTCAGATGTATCCTCCGAATACCGTTTCTCTTTCTTGCAGATGCCTGGAAAGGTGTGAGTGACCATCGTACTTTTTTAAATTCTCATGATTTGGAGAAACTGCTGAACCAAGAACAGTATAAACATGCACTTTTCCGCACAGTTTTCCCTCTCGAGGTCTAAAACTGCTGTTAGAGGTTGTTACTTCTCAAGCGAATATGGAAGAGAAATCTTGATTTGATCACACTAATCTCAGGTAGAATAAGGTATCGCCCAAGTAAAAGATAATGACATTATTTGATTTTCATCTCTGCTGAGGAGGTAACATGATCATTATTCTTTAGCAAGCAAACTGAAAAAAGTTGTTATTGTATTTCAAAACACAACTTTTGATAATGTTGTGAGGATCATTCACTTGTATGGCTTTGACTGCTGCTGCTGTTCAGCCTCTGTTTAAAAGTGACTATGTGACTATGGTGACAGTAGAATCTCGTATAGCATTGAACTGAGGCGAGGTGGCGCTGTGGTTAGGCAAAGGTTAGTTAAGATACTTCAAAGTCCTGACAGGAAATGAGGCCATGGAAGTGCCTCCTGAAGAGTGAGAGTCCTTCACACGGCCGCGTCAAATGTGTAAATGATGAGCAGATTAACTATTCAACTGAAGACATAACTCTAGCTCTGCTGGCTCACCCCCTGCACGGTGAGCTCGCCGACATATTTACATGAACAAAGTGACGGGAGGGTGTTCCTCCATCTGTCTGCCCGCCGTCATTACCAACCCGGCCTTTGGTGGTGGTGAGCCGGAGAGAAGTGGTGTGTGATGGGTGTGTGTCAGAGTGTGAGGCAGCTGTCTTGTCTGGAGGTGGAGGGTTTAGATGAGCAATTATTTTTTCACTGGCTCTCCTCCAAAGGATCTCTGAGACACCTGTTAGCCTCAAGTTCTGTCTTTAGAAAACCAAACACACAAATGAGATGCACTACCGAGGCCTGGAGCAACATCCTAACTTAAAATGATGCAGATATTTGATTAGAGTTGCTTTATTCTTTACATCTCTACAAAAAATACAATAAAAATTGTGTATGAGTTATCGGGGGAAAAGAAAACGGTCAGTCACAACATGAATATGGCTACCAGTTTCTGTCAGGATAAACTTTAAAATTCTGGTTCTTACTTTCAGAGCTATTCATAGTCAGGCTCCTCCTTTACATCACTGATCTGATCCAGCCTTACACCCCAGCTCAGGCTCTGAGGTCTGTGGATCAGAATCTACTGATGGTTCCTCGCACACGGTTCAGGACCAGAGGAGAGAAATCTTTTCAGGCTGTTGCTCCTAAGCTTTGGAACCATCTTCATCTCTCTTTGCGCTTGATGGATCCACTGACTCCTTTAAGAAACATCTTAAGACGTTTCTATTTGTTCAGGCTTTTCCTTGATTTTCTGGAACTCCTGTTGTGTTATCAGTTTTATCTTGACCTTTAAAGTATATACTTTATTGAATATTGTTTTGATTGTTTAAGCGCTTTGTGACCCTGGTCTGGAAAAGCGCTATATAAATAAAAAATACTTACTTACTTGTTTTTTTTATGTGTTCACTTACATCAAGTAGGATCTAGTGGGCTCTGAAAATAATGACACTGCTTCATGAAGCTTCATCAGACCATCACTTGTTAAAAGCTGATTTTTTATGTCTCTTTTTTTCTAATGATTAAGACAGAATAACACATAAACAATCACACTTAAGTGTAGCAGAATGTATACGCCTGGCACTGCATCTGTTCAAGTTCAAAACAATAAATGCCTTGATGGAGATCTATTCATATGACACATTAATGAACAGAAAGGAGGGAAAACTGAAGTTAAGGGCATTTGTAAGGATTTTAATTGAGCTTGATTGACAGTTATTAAAAGAAGAGGTGTGAACAGCATCACTATCTAACTAGAAAAGCATGAACGAACAACACCTCGACGAGGATCTGCTCTCCTCTCCTCAAAGGCGACTGTTGACACATGTCAGCGATGATTTAGACCAACTCAAGATGCATTCAGCGTCGTACAGCTAAAGTATTCCATGTGATTTATTCATGAGCCACAGTAAAAGTTATTTCGGGTGGTTCTGCAAAATAAACGTAGGGGTCTCGCCGGGTGAAAGATGGTTTCAGGAAAAGTGACAGCTGTCGTCATTCAGCAGCTCCGTGTCACAGTTTAATTTCTCGGTGTTCCTGGTTTCAACGTCTCACTGAGCAGCCGAATGTCATCCAGCCGTTTCATACAGCGTGACAGCGTGTCCTGTTGCACGAGACATGCCGTCTCCTCCGCCTGACTCTTCAAGAGACATGAAAGTAACTTTGCTAAATATTGTAGTTGTAACACGAAGCAACCAGAAACAATCCGAAAGGAAAGAGTCAGTCAGAGACGGTAGCTTTAGAGAGATGAATTCTTTAAAGAAAGAAAATAATTTAGAAAGAAAGTCATTTCCTGGAATGTCATGTCTTGGTTTTTTCATTTCTCAAGGTTGTCTATTATTTCTCCGATCCAGAGAAGCTTTGTGCGAGCAGAGGCTCATAGAATGGCGGGCCAGGGCCAGTACCTACGTTTAGAAGCACAGGCCTTGTATCTACTGACGAAGATTTTTTACCTGAGTTTGGAGAAAGAAATAAAGTCAATGTGTTGCCTGAAGAGAAACATCTCTTTCTTTTCCCTTCAGCGACACGTACAGTTTTCTTCCGATTTAACAAACTGTGGCTCTGGGGATTGAGCTGTTTGTCGAGACTGTTTCAAGTTCTTCAGAAGGTTTACTTAATTATTATTATAATGCTATATATATATAGTAGTATAATAATCAAGTATAATAAGTATAATAATACTTTACTTATCTCTAAACTTAGGAAATTGTTGTCACAACATGATCTGGAGCTTATAATCCATGCGTTTGTGTCTTCTCGCCTGGACTATTGCAACAGTTTGTTTTCATGTCTTAACACAGGGGTGCTCACACTTTTTCGGTTCGCGAGCTACTTTTCTAATGATCAAGTTCAAAAGATCTACCTTCATACTTCACTCAGATAACTTGCACTGAATGAAGTGAATGGACTGATAATCAGTCATGATGGAAGGATGTGTGGATTTAATCATCTTCATAAAAATACTGACTTACATAAATAACTAGAGTCAGTCAGTGAGGAGCATATTTCCTCATAAGAAGATACTTTTCCTCTGAGAGTAACTTCCCTTTTCCTTTGTTCATCAAAATCAACAAAGAATTCAGACGGGTTCATCCCTTTCCATGCCTCCATTTCAACATGTCCATCATGTTTAAATGAAGCACAAGACTTTAATTTCTCCATTTCTGTGATCATGAAAAAACAAAAACAAATGAAAACATGAATTCAAACTAACAGTTTATTAATACAAGTGTGTTTTAAGGACGCGATCACAAAAGGAAAGCCAGCATTTGTTGCGCTTTCATTGGAAACTGCAGTTTAACTTTTAGGGAACTGACGTCATGTTTCTGTGACTCTCGTAGAGAAGACCTGAAGCGATCAAACGCGCATTATTTTGTTCGATATATATATATTTTTTAAAACAAGCTTATAATTCTAAATCGCTTTTCTGAATTGCGTAAAATGACTGTCGCACATTTTGCTCTTTTTATTCTCGATTCATATGAACTTTGCCGTGCGTTCAGTGGAAGAGGCGGGAGCTCTGATTGGCTGCTGTGCATGTCAATCAAATTGTCAACCATTCGGCGCAATAACTATTTGATTGACATGCACAGCAGCCAATCAGAGCTCTCTTCACTATTTTCTTATATCATATTTTATTAAATCACGCGATCTACTCGCAACAGCCTCGCGATCGACCTATAGATCGCGATCGACGCATTGACCACCCCTGTCTTAACAAGAAGGATCTGTCTCGCCTGCAGTTGATTCAGAACTCTGCAGCAATAATTCTGACCTGCTCAAGTAGAAGAACTCACATTTCTCCGATCCTTAAAACTCTTCATTGGCTTCCAGTTTCTTTCAGGATCAATTTTAAAATTCTGGTTCTAACTTTCCGAGCTATTCATGGTCAGGCTCCTCCTTACATCACTGATCTGATCCAGCCTTACACCCCAGCTCGGGCTCTGAGGTCTGTGGATCAGAATCTACTGATGGTTCCACGCACACGATTTAGGACCAGAGGAGAGAAATCCTTCCAGTCTGTTGCTCCTAAGCTTTGGAACGATCTTCCTCTCTCTTTGCGCTTGATGGATCTACTGACTCCTTCAAGAAACATCTTAAGACGTTTTTATTTGTTCAGGCTTTTCCTTGATTTTCTGGAACTCCTGTTGTGTTATCAGTTTTATCTTGATCTTTAAAATATATACTTTATTGAGCATTGTTTTGATTGTTTAAGCGCTTTGTGACCCTGGTCTGGAAAAGCACTATGCAAATAAAAATTACTTACTTACTTACTTACTTACTTACTTAATTCAACGTTTGTTCCTCTCACACACTTCTGTGGACCACAAGGCTGCACTGAGACCACAGCGGAGGGATAGGACTTCTTACACACGACCTAAAACAGTTTTTCTTGTGATAAATCTCTCAAAACCTTTGATGAAGATTGTGAATACATTTTCTTTTAATGTATAAAACAAATTCCCATTGATAAGTCAAAACAAATATGTATTAACACTACCCTCTCTTTTAGAAAAAATAACAAATAAAAATTAAAAGTTAAATCTGGTGATCACAGTCCAATATAATCCATGTATTATACCTACGACTTAAATAAATCATTTTTGATGTACCTTAGGGAAAGAAAGACTAGTTTATAAATGTCAAATGAAAATCTTTTCAACCAAAAATGTGTTTTAACATCATAGCTGCGTTTGTTGTTGCTCTGAATTTAAACTCCTTTTACCACATCCTGGGAAAATGTCACACAATGTTATCTGGATCTTTTTGAGAGCTGCTGGACACTTTGGAAGGAAAAAAAAGAATGTAAGTCTTCATATTTTCAGAAGACATTTAGATGTGTTCACTTAAAGACTGAGGTCTGCTTTGTGTAAAAGTTGTGGGATGTGTAGAACTCTGCAAATCTGTGCGACTCCATGTTCTCCCCCCGAGTGAGTCATTAGCTGGACGGACACTCATTTAGTCTCTCAACCCTCATGGAGGTGTCGGTAGAGTTCTGGAGTGTTGTAAAGAGATCCAGCCGCCGGTTCAACCCCTTGGGTCTTGTCTACGGTTTACTCTGAAATGTCGCGGTTAAACCCAACACCTCTCCAGGGCTTTCAGCGGAGGCCGACACTTGTTAGTCAGCAAGTGTGTGTCGGCTTTGTGAACTGCAGCAGTTGCAAAACAACACAAAGCCTTTTTTAAAAATAAATGGCTTTGCTGCTCCTCCTCTACTTGAAAAGTGTCTGCAAACATGTTTCACAAGTTTTTTAGCTTTTAATCAAGAAACTGCTGGAATTTTAAGTTAAAAAAACATGAATATCACATTAGCAGCCTTTAGTTTCTAAGCACTGCTCCGACTGGATTTTAAATGTCACTGAAAACTCAGTAAAAACGAATGTCATTCTCAGCTATATTCCAGACCGGCACATGCAAACAGATTACCATCTTCAGATTTATTCAAGGGAAACTAATGAAAATCCAACTCATGACCACGTTTTGAACTTATCACTTTATAAAGTTCACTCTCAGCGAACGTGAGGTTACGAGAGTGAAGCTTATTATGACTTCCAGGATTGATGACGCACAGTGACCAATGTTACTGTATATCTGAACACATTCATTGAATGATAATTAATAATTTGGACGAATGTTAGTATTTGGTCAGATGAATATTACTGTGTAAACGTTCATTCTGGTGGCTGGGAACGTCTCACTTCACTTGATCCAGAAGGTCGCCAGATTTCTAAAACATGTAAAACACACTTTAAACAACTTTAAACACCCCATCTGGCAACACTAGCCACAACTGCTTATGTTAATAAAACAAAGAGCAGTAACCGTGAGGCTATAGCAGCATGTGGTCGACAGACTCGACAAAGTATCAATAATTCTTCCTATAATCATTTGAACAAGTTCTGTGACAAGGTCGATGACGATTGGAAAATACTTTTTCTCAAATTTATGGACTGAATACTGTCGACAGAAATGCTTCTGTGATGTAAACCTGACTCTTTAGGATTGGAGATGGGATGTCCTGATCATGAACAATTCAGTATATTTGATTTTGTTATGGTAACTTTTATTAGATATATTTTTTACAATACTGGCAATATATTTTTTTTCCCGATTCTGATATGACAATGAAATCTGATGCATATTTTTCAAGTTAAAGCAGATTAAATAAATTGCTGTGGTAATCATTTAGAAGACAAAACCTCTTAGCAACATATAGAAATAAATAACTATACACTTGTTCATTCCTCGAGCTGTGAACTTTTGACCATTTTGAATGAAGAACTGTACTGGGGTCGCAGTTTGATCAGAGGTGCTTCAATGTCTTTCACAGGGTTAGAAATAATTTTTAAGAAGTTCATGTTGTTTAAATGATGTAGGTTTTTAAAGAGTTTGATGTTTAATGTTGGCGTTTACAGAAGGTAACCCCTGAAATAAACTAGGGAAAACTGTACGTCCGTGGAAGCAGAACATATTTATTTGCCTGATTAAGGCGAGCTTGAAATAAAAGAATGTCAACTCCAACAGCCGTGCACGAGCCGACACACGCCCAGCCCTGAGTCTTCCTCCGGTGCATTTTGCTTTACAAACAATCCCGTTTAGAGGAAGCCCTGCTCTGTCATCAGACAAAAACACAAGCTGAAGCTCACAGCAGGGGGGGAGGAAGAACTGCACATGAGAAGGAATCTAGGAGGCTCCGCTAACAACACACACACCGACTTCACCTCTCTGACCTATTTAGTGTCAAACATGCAGCTGCTTCATCGCTCCTACTTGTTGATGACAATATAGCTTCTTAGGAAAACAAAGCTTCGCACAAAAGCCCACTTGACCTCAAGCCTGCCGTCTGTTGCCTTGCTTTAATAGAGTCTGTGTTTCAGCGGCGAGGCTTTCTTAATGGTGCACTTGGCTTCTGCTGATCTGTGTCATGTCGGCAGAAATAAGACAGTGAGAATTACGGCGAAGGGGAAACTCTCAATTATTCAGACGCCTTGAACTTGTGAACTCCGTCGGACTTGAACTTTCAGACGGGGAGAGCATGTCTGAAAGTGGAGCAGCCCTCATGGAGGAAATGAAGTCATTTCCATTTTGCTCAGTCGAGTCACTTTAGTGTCACTTCCTTTCAGCAGGTAACAGTTCAATATTGTACTTATATAAGGGACAAGACATAAATGAATATAGATGACCAGGGAAATGTCATCATTAAAATAGTTGCTTTATGTTAAGAGTTAAAAATAAGTACAACATAATCAATATTTCTAGTTAGTTTTAGTTTAACTCTGACCTCATTAGGGCAGCAATAGTACAATCAAATGACGATATTTGATCTTCGATATTTTCGGTCAAAATTGACTCATGATTAAATATTTTTGTGTCCTCATTTTATTTTTTATTTTATAGTTTCTTTGTTATCTCTGCTTGAAAAATACTACAAATCGTGTAACATGTATCAACACCAGATATTGTGTCAGGTCATATCGACACATATTTCATCTCTGACACAATAATGTATGGCCGATAGGTTCAGTGGAGTTTGTGAGCATTCAAGAGCTAGTTTAAGTGTTAAGTATATATTTTATTGAGCATTGTTTTGATTGTTTAAGCGCTTTGTGACCCTGGTCTGGAAAAGAGCTCTATAAATATAAATTACTTACTTACTTACTTACTTAATTTAAATACTTGAAGAAAGATCAACAAAGAACACGTGGATTGGGCCTTCTGAGCTTCCTTAGATTTGGTGTCTGATGAAGGTAACTGAGCAGAGGACAGGTATGTTTACAGGACAGGACACAAGTGCAAGAACAACAATATTGTTTCATGAGCGTGTGGGCTTATCCACCGTGTAAAACACGGGCGCACAAATGAAAAATAACGGCAGTAGCAGCGGCGAGAAGACAGGTAGGAAACAAGTCGTCGGGAGCATGATGGATGAAGGTGTGGGAGGTTGAGCTCAAGGGGAAGAGACAGGTAGCACAACAACAACCACCAGAGGAAGGGGGGAGGTACACGGAGGACTAGAGGGGTGACTGACAAGACTCTCTACAGGGGCGCCCCAGAGCGTGTTCTGTTAAGCAAACAGCTGCACCGATGAGTGCTGATCAAATATTAATGACGTGTGGCCCCCATCGTTCGCTGGTTCCAACTAACAATCCCTGAAGTGGATTGCAGTTCATGAAGAAGTGAGGCCTAAAGTAGGTCTAGTAAGAAATCTGTGTTTGTTTTGCAAAGGTGGAAATTAATGCACTCAATGCAAAATCAATATAAACTACCAACAGATGTGATGATGGACTCATACATAAATCTCGGATCCTGAAACACCGGCCAATTGCTACAGGGCCCTGAATAAATGAATATTTGATTGGCTCTCTGAGTGTGAAAGGCTTTCCTCAACCAGGGAATCTAATCAACAAACTAGTAAAAATGAGTCATCTTCGAAGCCTCTTTGGACAAATAAAACAAGTAGTGTTTTCCAAAGAACGTCAGACTGATCCAAAGTCCTTCAGCTTGTTCGAGAGAGTAGACCAATTTGTACAAGAAAAGAAAAATACTCAGATAACTTTTTCTACTTTATATCTTACAAAAGAAGGATTTTTCTAAAGAGATCACAATTGAAACCAATCAAGGAGCAAATTTAAGGAACATTCTTTGGGTGTCATTGACCTCGGACTGGGATGGCTGCTCGACTAGCCAAGAGTCTAATTCACTTCAATTCCACATGGTTAAGTCTCCACGATAATGTGTTTTACGTGAAAGTGGTTCTTGGCACAAAATGTTTTGGATTGCTGACCCGATTGCCTCTTTGCAATGTTTCAGTAGAAGTTTATTTCCAGAAGAAATCTATTGAATAACTTCTATAGGACAAAACCTTCCATATATGTGGAATACCTGTCATTTGATAAAAAAAAACTGCAGATATTTGCCATCCTTACCCTCCTTGATAGCGTCCCACTCTGCTTGTTATGGTGCATTCCATTTGTGCTCGGAATCAGAAACTGGAACTAGATTAGGGTTTCCCGGTAGGGAGTCCAATTTCAGTGGGTGTTTCATTTGTCAGCCAAACATTAGAACCCGGAGATCAATTTGAAATCGGAGCCGCAAGCCGAATGGAACATTGACAATTTGTCTCTGACAGGGGCCTCGTTTTTCTAATCTGAGCACAAATTAAACGCGGCGGTAGGTTCGATAAACCAAGTCATGAATGGGAGTTGTGACGAGAAAATGGCGATCGTGCGGAGGACAATGCAGGACAGAGGACAATGTTTTATATATTGATCAGCACCATCAAAAGGTCCATAACCGACACTTGAGAAAACATCTGCTAATGAAAAGACAGTCAACCCACCTACTTTAACTCCGTCCATGCCATGTCAGAGATCAATACTAACAACATCCAAGTTAAACACACCCCCTCTTCTTCTGTCTCCATCCTTCTTTCAAACGCACAGAATGGAATGAAGGGATGGAATAATTAGCCTCATAACTATTGTTGTGAAGTCACTTAAAAGGCTGGGCCACTAAATGAGTGTGACTCGACTCTGTTCTACCCTTTTGATCGACCCACCACTCCCCGGCAGCCGCCCCATCACCTCTGCACTGACAGGCAGACCAGGGAATTGGCTGAGGGGGAGTAATGGAGCTTGTCGGAAAGCTCGTTGCTTCACACCACTTAGCCTCCATCCAGGGTGGTGGGAGACGTAGAGGAGGGGGGATGGTCGGAGCGATGAGTCTCCTACGGGACTGGGATCGGACTCAATGCCACCCAAACATTTCCCCTCACATCAGTCACGCCGCATGGGCAGAGAACGATCTATCACTTCCTTTTCTTCTTCACATCAACAGCACGTCAGTGTCTGTCCGTGTGTACCTTGTTCTCGCACAACTGTTTGATTCCACTACAGTTCATGAAGCATCCACTCAACATCGTTCTCTTCATCTTGTAAACATGCTTAGTGCCCAATCAATTAAGTGTATTTATGTGTCATATTTCCATCACATCAAAACTTTGCAGATAGATTGCAACAACAAATCAATAAAATAGATGAAAATTAACTATTAAAAGTGTTTGGCAACAAATGTTGTTATCAATACCTTCTGTTTAAACCAACAACACCTCTTTGACAACATAAAAAAAATGTTCTTTGTTTACAAGATGCCAGTCGCTCACATTTTTCAAATCCATCACAAAATGCAGATTCTGACCCCTGCTGAGTAGCTGCTTGGCTGCCCTACTAACACACAAGTGTCAGTCAAAGTTTAGATTCAACTCTTACATGTAATTTGCATGTAAGTCATGGCTTGGCTGTTTTAAATGTAAATTCATTGTTAGTGCTGCGTTTAAATAAAGAGCCGGAAATTTACGTTTTTCCGTGTTTTCAGTTATTAATTGATGTATTCATCATTTCAAAAAATATATAATCACTAAGTACAACCTGTCTTGAAAGTATAACATATATATTATTTATTTCAAGGTAAAACATAAATCTCCATATAAAGCTTTAAGCAAATGATCCTCTATAACATCATCTTTAAACAGCTCTATTATCAGATGTTCCAGGTGAAGGGGAGGCAAAGACATTTAAAACACGTGAATCATTTTTACACATTTATTACAAGATCTTTTGTAGCGACTGCCGACAGATTCAATGACTAACCTTCAACGATAAATGGTACAGAGAGTAGAATAACTCACAATCTTCCTTCATTCACTGTGTACCCTTTAACCAATACAATAACAAATCGATCCATTTCCAAGTAATAAAACCTGAATAACATAAGGTAGATAGAACTTTTTACATTAGCAGAAAAATAAATATTTGGGAGATGACAAGCACTGTTGTTTTGTGAAAATGTTGCCTTTTGAGATCATTTCTCCACTGTGTCTGCCAAATACCATTTGAGTGTCTTAGAACTGATTCTAAGACAGACGTGTGTTCAGTCAGAGAGCTATTGGGCTATAACTAATTAAATTATTAAAAATAAAATTAAAAATGCTTTTTAATTAGATTTCGGGGAAGGTTACATCTAATTTAGGGAAACCAAAAACCATATTGAGCTTGGGGTCAGACAATAACCAGGTCAACTCCAACGGGACCACCAGAAAATGGGAAGAAATATTGATTAAAAAAGACTTTTTTTTTCTTTGGTTATTTCCCATCAGGACTTTCTAAAAAAAGTCAGCCTCTTCCACCATAACCTTCAGGATTGTCACGTCTGTCTTCTTTGTGTCCTCCTTTACAACAACCTTAAACCTTAAGACGAAGAGACATGAAACACCACATGAATAAACTTTTTTGTTCCATTATCATTCGTTATATCGTTCCATCTCTCTGTAAGCAAAATAATACTACAGAAACATTAAGCTTGTTTTTAAAATGTTAATAGATCATTAAAATGTTGTGGTGATCTGGATCTTGATCTTTATCTCTAGCCGACTGTGTGTGCTGTGCGAGTGAGTTCACCAATGTCTAATACATCCGAAATGTTTAAAAAGATCCCCCATTATATTGATTCAACAAAAAAGGAAGGTAGGCTTTTCTTGATCCAGCCTTTCTGCACTCTTTTCTACACCCACATCGATCTCTGTCCATTTGATTTTCTTTTTTTAGTTCCAACAACAACCATTATATTTGAGGTGATCTGAAAGGGAAGTTCTAACAGCTAAAAAACCTGTCAAGACAAAAAGAAAGAAGAAAGACAGGAGAGGAGAGGAGGATCAAAAAAAGAAAAGTTGGAATATTTGACGGGGTGATCTGAAGATGACTTTTCCTAATGAGCGAGTTTAATACATGTAGCTGTGAATAAGCCATGAGGTTTCAGAGACGTACGACGAGGCCCGGTGCCCTTCTCTCTGGCCTGACATGATGTTGTGTCTGCATCACTGAGCTCCAGTTGCGTAAGTCTCTCAATATTTCATGGATGGAAATGAAAAATGCATCCATTCAAACGATAAGTGCCTGATTGGAGTCGGAAGCAGAGGGCAAACGGAGGAGGTCACAAAGTGAGGGAAGGAAGAAGACTTAAATAGGACAGCGCTCACCTCCGACGAAGATTGAAGTTCTTCATTCAAAGGATGTGTAGAAGCTTCTACCTGAAGCTGCTTCTATCAACCCACTGCGATGTGTGAGTGTTTCATTAAAGCAGCAGAAATGCTTCTCAAGAACAATGAAACCTTGAAGATTAAATCTGTAGCAGGCGTCCCCAGTCGTGACCTGACAAACTCGCTGCACAAAGAGAGAGATTGACAGCCAAACACCTCCAGGTCTTGGTGGAGTTGCCCTCACAAAAGCAGACAAACCTTCTATCATAGGTGAGACGTGCAGGAAGTGAAGGAATATTTCAGAACCGCATCTCCAGCGGTGGGACGGGAATGTAAACAAAGCGACGTCTCTCTCCCTGCGAGCATAATGGGAAGACGAACGAGCACTCTCTGAGTCATGTCTTCTTAATAGATGAGCTTGTTCAAATGTGATCATACATTTGCATTGATTTAGCTGCGGCTTTGATGAAATGGACCTGGAGGAAGCTCTGAAAGCTGTTTGTATCATCCATTAGCTTAAAAAAACAACTCAAGTGATGCGCCGTGATGCGACGTGATTCATTCCAAAGCAGCTTATTAGCCGGGTATATGTACACGTCGGAGTCCACGCCGGAGTCCACATGGCGGAGAAACAAAAGCGTCTTGTCTCGGCTGCAGCCGGGAGGCGCTGTCAGACCCTTCAGCCTGGTTTGATGCTCACATTTCAAATGACACTTTGATCTCCGCAACACACTGTTTGTATTTTTTTGCGTCTGTGATGAAATTCAGCTGGAGAGGCGTGCAACAGGGCGCATCATTAAAATGTGGCTGAGAACGCAGCACGTGCCTCCAAACCACTCCTGACGATTTGGGGTAATAATGACGGAAGAAACAGGAAGCAGGTAGTGAATAGTTACGACTGAAGACAAGCATAATGAGGCCGATCCATAGATGTGAAAATCTGTGAGTGAAGAAAATCCATCCATTGAAGCCGCTTCTGATCAGCGTCCATGTTCTCTGAAGGACACCCGACATGAAGCTGCCCAATCTCTCTCTTCACAGATCAATCCGGTCTGAAAGTACAGAGAGCGGCACCTAATCTGAGTCAGGAATCGGCTTTTGTTCAATAATCGTGGCAGAGAAACATCAAATAACCAGTCCACAGTTTATGTCTGGAAGACGCTTTCAGGGCGATAATTCTACTATTGAAGATTTTTCGGCACCGCAGCAGAAATAGAATTCAAACATTCGCCCCATGCAGTGCCGCCGAGCTGACACATTATCAGCGGAAAGACAGGCGTCGTATTTGAGCTTCAGTCGAGTCCAATCAAACCACAGAGACGTGATTAAAAAGGTGCAGCACGGACGACAACAGGAGCGCCACAGACGGCAAGAATGCCGGCTCTGTCAAGAGGAGGGCGCGCAGACCTCCTGCGGTGAGGAGCGCCTGGCAGTCGACACAAAGCCTGAAGAGATAACACTTGAAGTTCTGGAAGCCAAACAATGGAAATGGAAAGCATGTTAACATGAAAATGAAGGTTTATGCGAGTAAAGAGCGACTGAAAAGATTCCAAGCCGCAAAGCATTTTTACTTCAGTTGGCAGAAGGGCTGTCTTTGTTCCCCCAAAGATTTCCAAAGCTGTTGGATATTGTCAGCTATAAATAATGATCACAAATGGCTGTTTATTTACGTAGTTTTTGGATCTACAATCCAATAAAGACAGAGGAATAGTTCCAAATGAAAATGTAAGGCTAAAGACGAGACAATGAGTATTCCAGCAACCTAGGGGGGTTTCTGGACCTTTTAGCATGAATTGAGGAACCCTACTTTGTCTTTTTGAAAGTCACAACCTCCTGTCACAAGCCTCAAGTATCACCTTCCAAGCCTCATCCCCACCTGCAGTCTGGTCCTGCCTCAAGCTTTAGCACACAAATCCCATCAAATAAAATATAGATTATTATTATTATTATCAAGAAGTTCACTTTCGCTGACAAACACCTGCTTCCATCACTTCTACAGTCCTAATCCTCAAACTGTTCAAAAGCTGTCAGATCCTCCTCTGATCTCAACTCACCTCGTTCTCCATCACCAACACCCAATGACAACAAAGCCAAATCACAGATAATGATGGCGGTTTTATAGTTTATGTTTTTTTTCAGTGATTTGTTTTTATTTAACACTTCTATATTTTGTATTATTTTTGTTGTTTAACCGGTTTGTGTGATTAATTTAAACTTTTTAGATGTAATTTAGTTGCTAGTAAACAAATCCACAAATATTGTTGTGAAACTCCAAAAATCTGAAATCGGTATCAGGCAAAAAATCTGAGAATCTTTGAACCTCTAGTAGAAACATGTAGTAGAAACATCAATTTAGGTTCTGAAATGACAAATAGAGAAAAGAGGCAAACAAGTGCACTGACTGTAGCCAGATCATAGTTTTCAGCTTAAACTGAATAAAAATAATATCTCCTATGACAAAAGTTAACAATTAAGATTTTCTTTTCAGACTAATATTAAAAAAAATAAAAATAAAGGTAAAAAAAACATCTTGTCAACATTGCAGGTTTACGTTGCTAGAAGTGATGAAGATGACGAAGTTGTTTTTCTAAATACCTGTCTCCTGTCTGTTCTTCCTGTCTGCACTTTTCAGAGTACTTCCTAATCTTCTCCTGAGCTATTTCGTTCTAGCTGTTGTCGTAGATACGTCAATGGTGTAAAACACAAAACCATATACACCAATTATATAATGAGCTCTGATTGGTCAAAGGAATTATCTTCAGGTCTGCAAGGTTCATTTTCCACGAGGGCTTGTCTGGACCTGAAACAGTTCATGTACATCAGAGCCGATGCCGAGCAGTTTGAGTTGTCACAACTCGGCAGGATAAACAGACCTCTTGGGTGCGAAGCGGAACACGGCGAGTAAACTCTGCCATCCTAAGTGAGCGGAAAAAACAGCACTTTATAAAACCCGCCACTTTTCATGTTGTCGCTCAGACAGCTGACAGAATAATGTGAAGAAATCATAATAATGGTGGCAAATCTCGCTACCTGGATGTTCTGTGATGTGTGTGTCTCATCCTTCACACACACACACACACACACACACACACACACACACACACACACACACACACACACACAAACACACACCGTAAATATTTTCAAAGGCTGTTGGGTGCCGACACAATTCTTTGTAGCTCTGAAGCTACACGACAAAGTAAAAAGCGGCTCCTAAAACCCAAACCTTTAGTGTCAATTTGTGGCACAGCAGTGTTCCAAAAAAAAATCCCATTAGGAGCGAACAAATAAGTGACGCATAATGATAAAACTGCAATTATTTTAACGCTAGATTAGCAGCTGATAGAAGACGGAGCGATAATGGCTGCTAAACGATGCTCGGAGGAGTGGATTGGACTCAGGAAAACACTCGCTCCCCCTCATCAACTTATTAGATCATACGAAGGGGGGGACGGAGGACGGGGGGGTAAACTGCTACAGCCATGCCACACGTGTCCTAGCAGCCCTCCATGTTATTGGATTACGCTGGGAAACTTCTCCAGAAGACACAACGACTCCGTAGAGAGAGCGAGGCAGGGGATTGTTATTGGAGAGTGGATGATGGGAAGAGCAGAGGAGCGCCTGCTCGAGCCTGACGCCTGCAGCACTTAGCATCGAGCGGGCGGCTAACGAGCGGGAGACGGCGAGAAGACGCAGAGGCCAGGGAGGTCTGATTCTGATTATTGGCATCTGGATGAAGACACGACGGCCAGGTTCTGCATCATCCAGCTCCTTGCCACGTCTGGTTTGGGCTGCTGCCACGTCAATTGTCCAGTCAGCACTATCCAAGAACGGCGAGGGCAAACTCCTCTCGGGGGTCACCGGGGGTCTCGCCTTGTCATTTGGTGGGTAATTATAGAACCGAGAGATGCTGATTGAATGTGTTAAGACTGCTGATGGAATAATTGTTGGCTGCGTGTGCAAAGGAAGGACACAAAGCAGGACGTTTAGAAGAGTGTTACAACAGCAAGAATAATCACATTATTTAAATCTTGAACACGATTATGAAGAACTAAAATCGATATTTCCCCCAAAAATAAAGCTGGGATTGGAAATGACATGAATGAATATTATAAGCAGAATACCACTTTACTTACTTTACCACTTTTACTTTCTTTAAATGCTGAGCTGTAATTGGTGAATAAGCCTAGAAATATCTTGAGATCACAAGACCAAAGTGAAGGTCCATTGTAGACTTTACTATGCAGGTAAATCCTGGTAGGTTCTTAGTTTCATCAGTCGTTTTAAGGGTAATCCATCTTTCAGTAGTCTGCCTCAAGCTCCAAGTATTTACCTTTCTTTCCTGAAGCTGGTCACCCTTTAAATAGTTGTCCCTGAAGTTTGAGTCAATCTAACTCAATTGAAGTTGAATGGGCAAACTAATGTGAAAACTCTCCTGACTTACTTACAAGCTTCAAAAGTCTTTCCTCTCCAAGATTTTCTTTTTCTTTTCTTTATTAAGTTCTCCCCAATCTGAGGTGGAGACTTCCTGGATTGATGACGCACAGTGACAGACCTGATGCTTGACCAATCACAGCAGAGTGAGCATGGTTATGTAAACAAGATTTTGTCTCCAGAAAAAAAAAGAGAATTATCAGTGGGCTGGGTTAATGTCATGTAAGTATTTCAATTCAAATAAAGTTTTGTACAAACAGACACATAAGATCCAAGATCATTTAGGAGACCCTTTTTTTCAACAGATTCATTGACTTTTAACTCAAGTCTACAGAAAGATGTAGTCAATGTTAGATAGTTGTTTCATTGACACTAAACAGTTGTATTCAGAATTCTGGTTTAATGACGCCGATATAGCGCCTCTATCTGCACAACCAATCAGCAATTGATGATGTCATAGGCCTGACTCTCTGGTCTTATGACCTCCGGGAAGGACAACCACATAGTGCAGGGGAGCACTATACATGGAACATGATCTACCAGTCGATCGCAAAGGTAGTGTGGGTAGATCACATGGCATTAAAATAATAAAAGTCAGCCTCTCATCCATCCCGTCATTTAATTTAATAATTTATATTTATAGCAGCAAGTCTGACATTTTTGACACTAACCCCAGTCTCGGACGAAAAAGTAGAGTTTGACTTTCTGTTTTGCTTTGAGTTTGATATTTTACACTGTTAATACAAGAACAACTTTATTGACACTACATAGTCTCAGAAAACGGTGTGAGGAAGTCCAGTTGATTGGACCAGCCCTTTACTAGTTAGAAAATGATAAAATCGGCTGTTATGTTCTGCACAAGATCTGCCAATGAAGTTGGCGCGATACAATATTAAAATTAAAATGGCTAATTTTCCGTTTTCAAAGGTCACTGGATTAAACAAATGTTGTTATTGCATGGACACAATTTACCCAAATCATTTATACAATGTAAAAAAAAAACATGTTGTTATGCAAGTAATATCAACATACATTGTACATGTAAATAATTTTTAAGTATTTAATCATAAATAGATGTTTTGCATTTTCTGGGGGTAGGTATATCGTTTTGACTTTTTAAAGTATATAAGTACTCATTTTATAAGTAGCTTTCATGATGAAAAGGTGTTGGTAACACTGACGAAGTACCATTTCTTCTGTGTATTTATTTATTTATGTGTGACAGATTAGAGCTAATCCCTGTTATTATTATTATTATTATTATTATTATTATTATTATTATTATTATTATTATTATTATTATTACTTTTATTATTATTATTATTATTATTATTATTATTATTATCATCTTTGTTTTTGTAACCGAGGTTTCACTCCGTAATTTCAAATCAGATTTTCAGCTAGCACTGCCATCTAGAAAGTTATTTTTAAATGATTTTATGTGGTCTGGTTTATTTCAGGCCCCATTAGGCTTTTTTTATTGTTATAATTTTCTTATTCTGACTGACTGTTTTACGTCATATAACGCAGTTTTAATGTGAATATAAATCAAAACATGTACTGTAGATAAAGAATGCTGTAAAAAACGTTTTATTTTAAATGTTTTCAAGATCTATTAAGTAGTCATGGCATGGCACCTACTAATTTAAATGTACAATTTTAAAGTTGGATGTATTTTAAGGCCTCATTCTAATTGAAAACATCTGTGGACATATTTTGGCTACTTGAAGAAATTGTGGTTGTTACACGATGAGCAGTAACTATCAGATAAATAAACAGTAAAGCGTCTTCTGATTCCAGGAAGTGTTATAGTGCAATCGTTGTAACTCCCCCAGAGAGGGAAGAGGAGAGTCGAGCATCAACACTCTTTCATGTTTCCACCTAACTCCTCATCATTTGCAGCGGGGCCCCGAGGACTGCAGAATAAACGCTCCCCTGCACTGCAGCAGCCGTTGAAGCTGCACACAGATCACCCTGACGCTGGATGTAAGTCAGACCTGTCAGAAAGCCCACTGAACCGGAGCTCCATGGACTCATCCCTATAGTCCACCAGAACCGGGCAGGCTGTCCCACTTTCTCCACACAGATAGATGGACACATACATACTTACTCCTTCTGAGTATTTGACTTTACAAGCAACCGGGCCGATTCTGTCCGCTCATGTTTATTAATTGGGTTTGCTCTTTGGATGCCGCTGTGACTTCCCCCGGGCTAACACCGATCCTCGGGCTGTTGAGGAGCGCTGGGGCTGCGATGAAACTGAGGAGAGACAGCAACATGGTCTCTTCACCGGCTCTGCAGTCTGGAGCCTCCACTCAGACAATCACATCCTGGCAATTACCAACAAATCATCCATTAGAAGAGTTGATGAACGCTTGTCTCATTAGCACGAGAAAATCATCACATTTCTCATCCCGGGCAGACGTTTGGCCCGTCCAGCACACAACTCTGAAGGACACATCGCTGAGAAACGAACAACAATTAGAGCTGTCAATCACAGCCAAACCTGCTGCAGGGTAGAGTTTAGGATCTGTCAAGGCAGCGATGATAGGTGAGGCTTGGATAAAATGAGATTAGATTTAATAATAGAGTGGAAAAATGCTACTTTAATTATCACTAGCACTTGTAAAATGTTAATCTGGCTTAGACGAAAGATCTGCAGCCATATTTCTTCATCTCCAGACATCATCACAAGATGATTTTCACGTAAAGATGATTCAAGGTAAACCTCAGGAGGATTGCCATGCTGGTGGCTACGTTCAGAATACACATGATTTGAATATATGATCTGGGTGTTCTCAGAGTTGGACATGCCACCACCATAACTGGCCACTTTCATGAAATGTCTCAACGTCAACACAACATTCATTTCTGTCTTTCAACCACTGGCAAGGTTTAAATCTAAATAGTGAAAAAATCATCTTTTTTCTAAAACGCTGGTTCTTGAAGACATCAAAGTTGTCTGTTTAAAGGATTAGCTGGATTATGAAACAATGATGGAGGAGTAAACTTGGCAGGAAGCTGCAGTCATTCAGGATAAAATGTCCAAGTGTGATCATAAATAGGTGTTTAGATGGTTAACATTTCAACTTTTGACTGGATCTGGAGCCAAGAGAAAGAGACACAAGCTGACAGCCTGTCTTTGTTCCAAGCACCGAGTCTCAAATCTGCCCACACACTAACATCGCAGACGCCAGAACCACTGACGACACAAACATTGCATCTCTATATTTCCGATCTCTGACGACGTGATGTTGACACCGTAATATCATCAGAGAATTGACTTAGTCTTAAAGTGTTTCTCATCCCAAGTTTTCCACACACTCTCAAAGACTCTTTGCTTTCTCCTCTTTTTCTGTTCATAACCTTCCGCTCCTCGCTTACATCAGTCCTCATCAAGTTTGTTCCAAAACATTTTCGCCTCAATCTTTCTGGCGAATTTAAATTCTCTGATTCAGAAAAAAAAAATCTGATTAACAGTATGTTTCCATCAAAATTTCCCATCATCTTTTTTGTTGTGAGAGTTTTCTATCAAGCGTTGATATCGTCAATGTCCACAATTGATCTCAAAACAAAGAATTTAATGAAAGATGAGGAAGCAGAGGAGAAAAAACTGTGTGTCTACGAGGAGACGCGTAGATGAGCAGGTGATCAAGACCTAAATATATATATTTAATATTTTGGGTACTTGATGATTCCTGCAAGGTCTCAGAAAGCATGATTGATCTGTTAACTCTATACTGTCACTCTCAATTCCCAGTCAAGAGTGCAACATCCTGCAATAAAACACTCACATCCATGCATTCATATCTATCCTTCATTTGCTGAAACTTCATTTGCAGGTTAAATTTTAACATATTTCGGACATTATCATCTTTAAAAAATGTTCTGTGACAGGTGTGGAAAGTAGCGGTCACCAACATAAGTATTGTGCAAAGATCTAAAAGCCAGATAAGCAGGAGTCACACAGGAAAACTGAAAAGAGAAAAAAAACTCAAGAAACAGTCCTGGGGGAAGAAACGAGGGAGTAAGTAAGTAAGTAAGTAATTTATATTTATAGAGCGCTTTTTTTAGACCAGGGTAACATTACAAACCTAGTGTGGAGACTCGATACTTTCATAACTGTTGCACAATATATCGGCCGGGCACACCTGTCTACTGCTGACGAAGTAAAACAGAAAACACAACACATAAAGAAGACGACCACAACAAAACAGGGTTCACAAGGAACATGACTCTATCTGATTCTCAAATACATTGAGAGCATCTGCCGTTGGAAGAGGATGGCGGCTGGCATGGCACTGTAGGGAGGAGATTGTTACGTCGCACTAATGTGGATGAAGATGTAATCTGAGGTTGTCACACATCTGAGTGGATGCCGCTGATCCCATCGCATCTCTTCCATAAACAATAAAGGCCCATTAGTCGCTCAAATGGAATTTTCCGGCCGTGCATCTTTCAAGCTTGATGATATATATCTGACGGATGTGAGTATGTTAAATATCTCTCTCAGTTTAGATAGCAAACGACTTCTGATGTCATGGAAGAAGCTGCTTGAATGTACACTTGTAGTGCTATTGGACACAGTGCAGGACCATATCCAAACCTCACTGAATCTCTGTTGGATGAGTAAGATATAGTAAGTAAGTAAGTAAGTAAATTGTATTTGTATAGCGCTTTTCCAGACCAGGGTCACAAAGCGCTTAAACAATCAAAACAATATTCAATAAAGTATACAGTTTAAAGATCAAGATAAAACTGATAACACAACAGGAGTTCCAGAAAATCAAGGAAAAGCCTGAAGAAATCGAAACGTCTTAAGAAGTTTCTTAAAGGAGTCAGTAGACTCCATCAAGCGCAAAGAGAGAGGAAGATCGTTCCAAAGCTTAGGAGCAACAGCCTGGAAGGATTTCTCTCCTCTGGTCCTGAACCGTGTGCGTGGAACCATCAGTAGATTCTGATCCACAGACCTCAGATTCATTAGTCAATTTTGAATGGTGATGGTGATGGTCTAACAACAAATTGTGGACCCAGATTTTGGATCAATGTATAGTTCTGGGGTGGTCAGTTCAATTTTAAGGGGGAACCATGATATACTGTGACTGTCGTGAGGGGCATTCAAGCCAAACTGCAGACGAAAAGAAGGATAAGTCATGATTGGGGCGAAAATAATGATGCCATGGCATTCTAAAACAATCTCAAGTTTTGTAGGATTTAATATAATATAGATATTATTTAGAAATGTATATATAAATGTCAAATCAAAGTAATTTAAAATGACACAAATGCTTCTAAGAACACGTTTTGAGAGAGATGAAGCAAAATTTTCAGCATTATGTTGAAATATGGGAGGGGAAAACTGACACAAAATGGGGAAGAAAAACAGGGAATCTTGAGCAGGTATAGGGGCCACATAGATACAGTTAATGGGCTGTATTTGGCCCCTGGGCATCACATTTCCCAGGAGTGTCGTAGTGGGTTCAGCTGATGAAATATTACGTCTGTTGGTCTGAAGGGTTAAAACGTACTTTTGTGTTTTGTGCAGAATCCGAGGCCTGGGAAAGCAGAGAGGGGCAGGTGGGGTTGAGGAGGGGGGAGACTCAGAGATGGGGGAGAGCTGGGGGGAGACCCTTTGATCTCTGGCAGGAGAGAGCACAGACGAGAGAGGCTGAGAGGAAGATACCAAACAGGGCGAGCGCTTTAATCCCAACAGTGGCATGAAGACACGAGGGGGGAGACGGACAGACAGACAGAGGGAGTTAAGTAAATTGAGAGAGACAGAGATGGAGAGAGTGGATGACAAGCTCCGAGACAAAGAGAGCCCGAGAATAAAAATGAAGCAGATAAGACCAGGATGTTAAAAGGATTTCAGTCCGGAGGATGTTTGGGGAGTTGCGAGCAACCCTATGCTAAAGCAATTAGTATTGAACCCATTCTAGCAAAGAGCAGCGGAACCACTGCTGAGCCGCTAACATCGTTAGTGGAACAACCAAGTCCAGCAAATCTCAGGGTCCCCATTAAAACCTCAACTTTTAATTGGCATGTCAGGGTGGTGTTGCGTTCCACAAGACATCAGCGCCTTCTCACAAACACAAGAGCACGGACACAGTGCACAGTAGCATGTGTATAAACAGTCAAATGATTATTCCACCTTTGATCATCAAACACAGTGTTTATCAATGGAGAAGAAACTTCTGTTTGTACTGTGTGAGACAGAGAAGAAACTTGTGCCAGCAATTCAAATCCATAAGAAGCAGAAGAAAATGAGGCTGCTATATTCATGACTGATGCTGAGACTGTGCTTAAAAGAAGGATGAAACTCACACACCAAACTTAAAGCAGTTCAAACTTGATGCTTTAACTGACTGCTGTTTTTCAAAAACTTACTTCAAATGAACATGATTTTATTAAGTTTATGGGCCAACAACACATTATTTTGTATTTGTAGTTATTTATTATATAGCACAGTATTATATAAGGTAAATAATGGCGATTCTTCACTTTATATTTGCTCATATAAAAAAGAACAAAATAAATAAATATATATTTTGGGACACCATAAGAGACCTTTAGAGTTTAAGTGGCTATTGTTTTGCTTTTTATTTTCACCTGAAATGCCTAAAATGTCTTTTTGTTCAAAAGGAAAAAACTTCTGACACAGGAATGTGTGTTTCATTGTGGCGACGGACGGATAAAAGAAAGTGAGGCAGATGCTGATCTTACCTGTGGTGAAATATACTTATTTCATATATATTTATATACTAATAAATAAACTTACACTTTTGGAAAATAACTTGAATTGTTGGGTTGGTGTCACTCTTTGTTATTAAAAAGTATTCTGCAGATCTTTTGTCTTTTTATCAGTAAAAAGAGATCAACCTAGAATTTTTTTATGTTTCAAGGTTCCCTGTTGTTTCCTGTTTTATACCCCGGTTCGTACATTTTGGTTTTTGGACTTTTGGACATTTAGAGATTTTTGGATTTTTGGTTTTCTTTGTTAAGTACCGTTGTATTGTTTTGCACTTGTTATTTATTAAATTTTTTGTTTGTTGATATTGATTGTGTCGTCTGCTGGTTACTCTCACCAGCACTTGGGTTCCTGGATATCAGTCCCGGCCCCCGGCTTCTGGGATAACTGGTTTCCTCCCTAAGAGGTTTATTTGTATGACTAAATTGCCCAATGGTGTGACCTATTTAGTTCAATGTTTGATATCAGTGGAGTGTTTGAAAGATACATCAGGGTAGCATCTTTAAACCAAACAAAACCAGACTGAGGTAGAGGGGAAGTCAGTGATACTAGACGTGGAGCCAGAACACCTGGTCCTGCTGATATTTGCTGGAGGCTTTACGACTGCTGCCAAAAACCCAAATATAAATCAGCAAATGTTGGGAAAATAACAAGAAATCGTACATAGGTGGGACAATTTTACCTCCATGTTCGGGATTATTTGTAATCTGAATGGACAGACTTTGGAGAAACAATTCCACTCAAATATCACTCTTGTCGTCAGCTGAAATTTGGCAGGCGTGGTGAACAAATACTTTATACTACATAATATTAACAAAAACTCTTGTCTGACAACAACATTTAGGAAAACATGTTGTGCTACTCGCACGCGCTCACTCCTTGTTTTTCCAGTGAAAAAAAAGTATTAAAGTTTGAAGGTAGGAAAGACAGTCAATATGATGCTATTTTGTTAGGGCTTTCACCCATGTTGGCTTCTTTTAAACATGCTAGCTTTAGTCCTGGATGTGGTGTTTTAAGTTGTTTTTATTGTGTTGTGCAGGTTTTATGCTGTATTTGGGCTGAAAACTATCATCCAGATCTGGCGACACTTATGTTTTGCTCACACAAGAGTATTTTGAACTTGATTCTAAGGAGTACTGGGCTTGTGAGGAGATTAAAAAAAACACAACTTTGAGATGTGATGCTTTTTAATCAGCTCCGTCTGATATGTATTCACACCAAATAATTACGTAAGTCAGCTGCGAGCAGTGATTATCTGGGTCAGAGCAGAAGTGGTTTTAAATGGCTGTGGAGCTGAGGTTGCTACATGGATAACCTGTGAGAGAAAAGCATCAGGCATCAGGAGGACGTGTCAGAGGCGCCCAAACCTACGACACAGTTTCAGGAGCTCCAACTGTTGCAGTCCGGTGATGTCCATTAATATTAGAATGACGTGGACCTGATATTGACTTTGACTCATATTTGCTTACCTTGAAATATGGCGGCGTTCTGGATGATGAGGCGTTTGAGCTGAGCGCTGACCGCCTGCAGACCAGACTCCATGTTGCTGCGCGCCGCCACCTGATAGCGCTCCTCCATTTTTTTAGAGCAGCAAGAGGGGCCTTTGCTTTGGCAGACCTGCAGATCCGAGCCTGGCGGGGAGTCAACAAAAACAGGATGAGCACTGATGTTCAATTCACGGAAATCTCTTTAGCCTTCCTCGCGAACATTCATGCTGCAAACAACATCTATATTAGATTCGGTGGCCTTAATAAGCCTGATTACCATGCGAGCGCCTCTGCTGAGGACACGTATAAATGGTTGGAGAAGCAGTGAGGCACTCGTGTTGTTGTTCTGAAGAATCATCTCGCTCAGGAAGTTGGTCAAGTCTTCTGAACCGAAACTTTGACCCATCAGGTTTCCAGGTTCTTCCTCACATATTACCCATCGAAACACAGCCAGAGCGTCACACACATGTGTGACTTTTACATTCCTGATAATGGGCTAATAATGATAACGGTCTGGGCTGCAGATCCTGAATATTTTAAAACTGTATCATTCACTAATTAAAGAGTGGCTAAAAATATGAAAGATAAATGGGAATATTAAAAAATGTTCCACATATTAACTAGAAAAGCAGAAAGACAGTGCAAGCCTCCACCAAGGAGCTCAATCAAGCGACCAATAAAACCACTCCCATGACTGAGGAATTGTCTTGTCTTACAGTAAAAACTCATTTTCCTGACTGGCTAAAGCTGTCGGTCAATGCTACAGTCATTCATGATTCAAATATATGCTGTATTTATTACGATTATTTGTTAGTTTGTAATGGAGCTGGGTGTTTGTGCTTTACATTGAAACAATTAAATAAGTCATAAAACACAAAAATGTACTTGATTTATAATGTTTCTAGACGTTCTCAAATGTTAACATGCGCAAATTTAAAAAGCGTTTTTTTAGTTTGTCTGAGCTCACATTTGCAAACATTTAGCAGAATGAATTCAGGAGTAAAGTCAAGATTCCTCCACTTCTTTCTGTATTCTGGCCAAAACTCGTGGGAGCCAGAAGAACAAAGAAGTTATCTTTAATTCAAATTTGTAAACAAGACAGCATGAGACAAAACTCAAATCAATTTAAAATGTGAAAAAAACAATAGCGATATGACAACAGCCCCACAAAAAAATAATTCAAAAAGGTCTCTGTGCATCTGTTAAATAGTTTATCTATTATTGCTGCAGGGTGGAAGTTATTTTTGTTTTCCTCAAATGACATCACAAAGCCGCGCTGATATCAGACGTGTAGGAAAATCACTGGTTTATTAACGATTCGTTTGATTTTTAAATCGTGCGGAGAAGGGTCTGAGAGATGCTTAATAACTGAATGTGACCCCCGGTGGGGGTCAATGACAAAGAAGCCGGGGGCCGGGACTGATATCCAGGAACCCAAGTGCTGGTGAGACGACACAATCAATATCAACAAACAAAACATTTAATAAATAACAAGTGCAAAACAGTACAACGGTATTTAACAAAGAAAACCAGAGTCCAAAATCTCTAATTGTCCAAAAGTCCAAAAACCAAAATGTCAACCGAACCGGGGTATAAACAGGAAACAACAGGGAACCTTGAAACATATAAAAAACAGGAGGTCATTCTAGGTTGATCTCTTTTTACTGACAAAAAGACAAAAGATGGAGAGAGTTAATTATAACAAAAGAAAAAATGGAAATACATGAAAAATTTACATTTTGTTCTGTTTTATAAAAGCGTATCTGCAGCTTTTAATAACAAAGAGTGACACCAACTCAACAATTCAAGTTATTTTCCAAAAGTGTAAGTTGTATATTTCACCACAGGTACGATCAGGATCTGCCTCACTTTCTTTCATCCGTCCGTCGCCACAATGAAACACACATTCCTGTGTCAGAACACCTTGATAGTTACAGAAAAGTTCCAGGGGAATATTCTCCTCCTACACACCGACTGTATCCTGCAGCTGATTCCCCCGTGGCGGCTTTAAGATGATGTGCACGCAGACATAAATAGGCCACAAGCAGACATATTTAAGTATAAAGAAGGGATCCAGTGAAAATCCCTTTCCATTGTGATTTCAATCCTCAATCTGTCTCTGTCTGCTGTAGGTGGATGATTCAGTTTAGTTTTCATACAACCAATAAATTATCTTCTGTGGCAGAGCCTCATTAAGGCTGATAACTCTGATTTAATTTACGTTTATACAGGTTTCTCTGACTTAAATGATGGTCTTGTTATTTTTTTTCATTTCAGTTCCGCCCTTGACTATTAACTATTGACTATATTAGCCAGAGCAACTTATGACTGTCAGTCCAGTGACTTTCAATTTTCCATACACACAAGGGTAAATCAGTCACACTTCCTCAAACATGTCAAACAGACATTCCAACAAATCCTGGTCCTTCCCTCAACCTATAAGTGACTTTGAGCTTTTGAGATTGTCTTCTACTCTGAACTCCACAACCCACCTCGTCGGATTCAGGGTCTCTACATTCTACCTGTGCACCATCTTGACCCACTCTTCCTTATCCCTCCAGACGTCTTACCTAACTATGGTGCATGAAAGAGTCTTTATACTGGATCTGCATCGATCAACACCCTGGACATGTCAATTTTGCAATTTCACATTTGGAGCTTTGCAAAAATGACTCAGACAGTAATTACTCAACTCTCTAAACCATTTAAATGTTGTCGGATGTGGTGAGGGTGATGGAAAATGGTGGCTATTACATCTGTGCCGCTGTGTTATTTCGGCATTGTGACAATGCAGCTCTGAGTCTGGTTTTTAATACTACTAGTGTGCTCAATGAAGAGCTTTATCTTTGCATGAATAATAGAACAAAACAAAAAACAAAAATTTGACCAGAAAATTATAAGGTTAAAATTCCATTTTACCACTTATTTGACAATGTGATGATTTTGCTGTCCCTTTTAAAAACTTTATTAATTTTGAGTAATTCTAAAAGACAAAGCTTTAAAATGGCCAACAAGGTTTTGTTTCAACTAGTGGATGAAAGATCAAGGTCCATTACGACATTACTATAAATGGACGAAGGGTTAATGATGGACACTGGTATCTTCTGACTTTCTGTCACTGTTTGTGTGTCAAGAAAATGTAAGCAGTGATGGAAGAAAAGAGCTTGTCTTGTGAATGGAAGAAAGAACGAGTTAATCTCAATTTGAAAAGTCTTTGGTACAAAGTGAAAGTTGCACGGAAAAGAGAAGGAACTGACTGACAGATCACTAAGAAGTGGTGTGAAGGAGGACACGACTCCCCGCCGACACGCGACTCTTAGTGTTTAAGGTTCACTCTCTAATGAGTGCAAGCAGCAATAAACCTGTCACGGTGAATCTCTGCATGCATGCTGACACACTTAATATCTTCAATCGATTCAGACGGACGACTCCTGACAGATAAGATCAAGTTCATCTCAGACATCAGCGGCCAAATGATGAAGCTGTCGATGGCGGCGCAGGTGACGACAAATTTATCCTACAAATCAGACAGTTTGTCATTTGGAAGATGATAAATGTGTTTCATTACGCAAATAGTTGGGGAGCACAGGGAGGCAGAGAAGCGTGTCCCCCACAGAGTTTCCCGAATAATGAAATCACATCCCGTAAACAAAACCTTTCTGACGATTGACAGGTCACCTGGGAATCTGGAGTCTTGTCTTTGCCTCAGGTTTTCTGCACAGCGCATGGCTTTGAAATACATTGTGACAGAAAGCTTTGTTTCATATCCTTCAGCTCCAAAATGCAATTTAAGATAAAGAACATTTCATAATAGATCCAAAACTGTTGAGCTCAAACTAATATCCAAACAGGAGGATGTTGGTTGACCTGGAAACTTCCAGTGTTCCAACTGTTAAGCTTGAAAATATTTCATGGTAGAAGGAAGTCGGGACTGTTTGCAGTCACAAACCCACCAAGGATAAGTTGATAGAAATAGAGAAAAGACCTCAATAAGCAAATCAATGACGACTAGACTTCTCTTGACGATTCTTAACCCTTTACAACGGTCCTGGTTAAAGAGTGGCCCAATGCTATTTCACTAAGCTTATGAGCTTTTGAGGTCATTGCAAAACTATGTAACTGATAATTGTTTCCAACAGGAATTTGTTATACTACTATTACTACTACTATTTGTTGTACTTTCCCTCATGGTTTAACTCTCATTGTAGAGTGTTAAAATGTGTTAAATTATTAGTTGTTGTTTTTTTTATAGTTTATAACGATTTATATTTAAGTCAAATGCATATGAAATTGCTTAAAATCCCAAAACAATATTATACTATATTTATAGTGTGATTGCATAACTACACTTCACGTCTTTATTTGCAACAATTGATCTTTTCTTCTATTTTTTCAACATACTCATTATAGTTAGGCTCCATTGAATCAATCACAGTCTTTATTTTAGACTTTTACTTGCCATCCCTTGACTCACAGGGTAGATGGACACACTTGGAGGTTTATATATGTTTGATTTAAGACAAGACAGCCCAGAAAATAGCTTTGAAAATGATCCATTTAATTTCTAAGTGAAAGGCTTAGAATCAATGGTACTTTTTTATATTGTTATCACAATCCTGCAAGTAGAACAAAACTTGTGATTGATCAAACACCAACTGTCCTGATTATTTCAGACCCGTTTGGTCCCTGAAGACTCGCTTAAAAAAATTTAATTAGTCATTTGGGTAGTCATTTGAATGTGTTTGTGGGGTTAGACAATAAAAGGACTTTAAACTGTTCATGCTAGTTATCTGGTATTTTGCCCAAGATGAAATCCTCATTGAGAAAAAGAGGCCAAACACATGGAGCGTCTGGACACAGGAGCATCATTTGCACAGTTTACGTGACATAAATTAAATGAAGTATCAAAAAGTCAAGTCATACGCAGATGAAACCGAATCCATTCCCACATTTCCGTCGAGATTTAAGAGGTTTTGATGATGATCCAAAGAAAACAACAGGCTTAAATAGACAAATTATGCCGTTGACTGATATTTGAGAAGCTTGGCTGTTGAAGTGCTTCGAGGCGATGATGGGAGACGTCGGCTCTCTTCTTCATTTTTAAAGTGCCAGCCAGAGTTGTGTTCAGCTCCAGCTACTTTCAGTCCAATAGCCCTCAGGTACCCTCGGTTCCTTTCTATCCTCACATTATTGGTTAATTAGTCGATTTTTGTTCCCCGGTGGCCCATTCTCTCCATCTAAATGAAGAAGGACAAGTTGTGTGGAAGGAGCAATTTAGATGTAAATTTCCCCCCAACATACAGTCTGGGTTCAAGGTGACGCCTTTAAATGATTCGCTGCTCTCAATCAATATTCAGACGTGGAAGGGGGCGCCGTGAACCATGTAGAGGAGCTCACAACGCTTTCAGGGTTTTTTTTTGGTTTGAATGCCTTTTCAGAAGCTCATTGATCGCCTTTCGGTTTGTCACTGGCTTATCAGAAAATCCTCACAAGGCTGCTTCTTAAAAGTTTCTCTCAAAATGCCGATGAAAAGAAAACCCACAGGGCCGCTCAGAACCACAGGGAGGCAGATCACGCCGCGAAAATACACCACATCCGAACCACTGTTTAAAGCTCTGCTGCTCCTTTGAAATGCACTTGATTTCATTTGAAAACACACTGGGTGTTGCTGCCTGTAAGATGTTTTAAAACCACATTGGATTCAACAATTTTCTCAACATTAATTAAAGGAATAAGCTTAAAAAATCTGACCAAACAAGAATGTCATGCTCCAGGTTTTTGTTAACTTATGGGCGATTGATTTAAGTCTCTTAAATAGTGCTTGGACCTTAGCGGTTTGTGGCTATAATTTTATAGTGCTGTCCTGAATGAATCCGTTTCCCTTTACTTCAATTGAAAACAGTAAAGTGCCCCATATTAAATACTTGATTAAGCAGTTGATATCATATTTCAGCGGTAGCACGTTATTATGTGACCTGGCAGAATCTGTATTCCCATTATTTAGCTCAGCCCACTTTGGACAGGAAGGTTAAATGCTAACAAGGTAACAACAATATTACAGATACATACATTTACATATAAACAATAATACATATTAAGAAACAGCAACATATGAACGACGAGATCTAGAGATCAAAAAGAATCAGAATCAGAATAATTGTTTTGATAATTGTGTCTGAAAAGTATCATATGCGAGAGTGTTAATTGGTTTAAACATGTATGTCACTGTGAATGCTCGAGACTTGAGAGCCTTGTAATGTATGTGAGGCAATAGTTATCGGCACAAGCTAAAAATAACTGTTGTTGTCAACGATCTGAGCGTTTGTTAAGTGTGTATCTATAGCAAATAACTCTAGGCAATAAAACCAAACTCCTCCTTGTTGGAGCTAAATCTTCACTCTCCTAATCCGACGACTTTTCCTCTCAAATTGATAGCTGCACAGGGCATCCCTCAGTTAAAGAGTCCTCAACAGCACCCTATACTTTACAGCACAAATCATAAACATCCCAGTGTAAGCACCTTCCATCTTCGCCCGTCTCTCACCTCCATGTTGGTTAATGCCCTGGTAGTATTACTGTTAATCAGTCTGACAGACAAACTCCTTCATTATTAATATATAGTATGTTTTTAAATGAAGGCAATGTTTCCTCTGTAGTCTGGACCTGGACTGGATTAATGGCGACCAACAAACAATACCATTTTTATTTATGGAGCTCTTGAAAACAACCCACATTGGCCACTAAGTGCTGTTCAAAAGTGAATAAAACAAACAAGCTGTGATAAATTACAATAAGACAGTTAACAAAACATAAAACCCTGAGATAAGTCTTTAAAATAAATGAAATTAAAGAAGAAATACGATCAGCTGTATGCTTAGATGAAAGCCAAAAAGGAAACGTGTATTACAAGATGAGTTTTAAAAATGACAGTGATAGTGCCTGAACTTATTTCAGGAGCTGAAGATGAGTGAAATGGCTAAAGATATGGTCGCATTTTTACACTGTTTTGAAGGCACATCTCTGATCATGTGATCATCAGATCATTCAGTTGTATTTTTACCCAAAAGGGAAATTCATATAGAATTTTGAAAGGAAAAATTCAAACAAAACTTTGGTTTGAATTAGTTAATTTGTAGTTATTTGTATTAAGTGTAATCTTTGTAGTTTAGATTTAAAATTAAAATTAAAATAAAAAGTATCAAAGTCATGTTGAAAGTATGAAAAAAATAGTACACAAGCTAGCTCAGCCCCTACTTGTGACACCAAAATCATTATTGTGTCTCAGCACAACGACAATGGTTGAACCGTGGAGGAAAATCTATTTTATTCACCGTTATGATTTTATTTATTTAATTGTATTTCATTCATTTGTATTTTTCTGGTAATTTATTCAATTTTCTGGCTGCCTCCACCTCTTGACCCAAATAGCTGGATTACAAAGAATGATAAATGTATTTAATCTACTTTGTTGTTTTTTCAAATTTGTAACTACAACAGTCCAAATACATGGTTAAATGTACACAAGAATTGAACTGCTATTTTACGTGCAAAAGATTGATGAGAGGTTTGAATATCAAAAGTATCACTTATATACTAACTTATAACAAATAATCAAAGGGTTAGGAAAATCTGAATCTTTAATGCTGATAAGTTGCACTAACATCCAAGAATATGTAAAAGCTTCACTATGATCATAAATTATATATAATGCAGCAGCGTTGGGTGTAAGCTTGCAACGCTCCCTAGTGTTTCCTCCCAGGCAAAATAAAGCACCACTTTATAAAGACAATACACATAATTAAAGTGAAGATTTACAACCAAAAGAATGAATAAAAATATCATTAGCTGCTGGGGATTACATTTGTTTTCATCAGTTTTACTGCCATTTTCCCTCTCTGCTCCACTTTAAGTGGTCTGGTAGAGAGATGATTCAGAAGCTGGATGCTGGGATGTTAAAGAACATTACAGCAGACACACCAGCTGATCGCTACAGAGGATGTTCGTGAAGGAAGAGACTGATAAAGAAAGAGGAGTCCATGACTTAATTGGATAAAGACTTTAGAAGTTAGGATGACGTGCATGTTTATGCTTCAGTGTCACTTTGGCGGCAAAACAAACAAATAATGCAACCAGTGAACCTAGAAGCTCATCCCCATGGAAACAAAATTAAAGTCCTACCATTGAATAATTAAGCTTGTTGCATTATTCTGTACACAACAGGTAAATTGATCAATACAATAAAAGCAGAAACCCAATATCATTTGATACAATTTAAAAAAAATCTTTCATGCAGTCAATGGTCAAATAAGCTCAAAGCACGTCAACGGCCAATATTGTTCAAGAGCTGAAGTATCTCAGTTTTTATGGACGGGTGAAGAGTGTCAGATGGATTGTATTTGTCCAAATAAGCTGCTACGCTTTAACTACTGCCATGAGCTTTTGACTTGTGATGGAGAGAACAATGAGATAAAAGCAGCTACAATGGTTTTGCTCACTAACGTGGCAGGACTTTCCCTAACTTTGCACAGGTTTTAGCCAACAAATCCTCTCCTGACATAGATACATCTGCAGGGGGCTCAAGAGTTGGTGGGAATTTAAAATGGTGGGTCAAGAAGCAGAATCTAATGCGGAAGTATTAGAAACAAAAGGTCCTTTAGTGGAGCCACCAGCTCAGTGACTTTCATTGTTCTTATTGATTCATTTTCTCCCTCTGTTTCTGACATTGTAGGTACGTATTTAAGTCCACTAAAGATGTGACCCTGCTGCCACAAATATGTTGCACGGTATGGAAACTCTTCATTGAATTTGAATCTACGTTCATTGTCGACATATTTTAGATATTCATTTTGCATTTTTGTTTGAGGGTACTTTTCAGTGTTTTTAGGTTCCAGTTAATGACTTCTATATCATTTCATGCTAAAGGAAATAACTATTGTCTAAAGTCAGATAAACCTTTCTTTTTTTGTACTCTGGATTTCACAGCGACTGTATCTTCTTGGACCCGACCCAGGTGGTGCCACAGAACCAGCCAAGGCGAAGATGTCTGACTAGTTTTCTTGGCTGAACGCACAAGAGGATTAAATAAAAAGGATTTCACAGAGTGACTTCATCTTCATATCTGACATGTACGACAACTTGTCGGAAATGTTACCACTTAAGAGTTAGAGAGAATTCTTTCCGATAACTCGAGCGTCGCTTAACATCCCATACTGATCCTTAATGTGTTTTCATACTTACAGAGCAACATTTTTAACCCTTCAAGGCATTACTCTGAAAATAAATGTCACATTTCAAGCCAGGAGAAGAAAAGATTTAATTCAGAGCAGTGTTCTAAAGATAAAATCCAATTTCAGAGTGTAGCTTTATATATGTCAACATCTTCTATATGCCTGGTGCATCAACCATGCCAGCACTAATCAAGACCTCAAATAGATGTCGACTGTTTGTTTTGCCTGAGCTGACATGTATATGTATGACATGACATATATATATATGAGAATCCAAAAACACACTCTGAAGTAGAACTGTAATGGTGAAGGTCCGTATTTTGTAATGTTGATTTTATTCATTTCTAGTCTGTTAGATTAAGTGAAGATAGAACATCAGGGTTTAAAGATGAACTAATGGACTAGAGTTATGTTGTTGTTGTGTTTTCACAAGTTCTATCACTAAAGATAGTACTGCTGTGAGCGCGTATTATAGCAGAACTTTAATTGTGATGTTTTTGCAAACAAACACAAAAAATGAACTAGTTTAAAGGATAATTATTATTGTAGTGTAATCTTTTGTAATACATATAGAATGATTAGTAGGGCAGCGAACGGGGTTGACAACCCAGTCCCATTAGGAATGTCACGGAAACTGGTGACAATCTAGGTTTTAATCAAGTTGATATCTTGTAGTAATGCTATGCAAGTATCACTATATCAAGGCTCATCTTACGTATGCTTACAATACATAAAAAGCATTAAAGGTGGCCTTTAAAAACCCTGATCACTAAACAGCCTTCAAGGTTAATTTCTGTGAATTTTTTCATTTCACAATCCAGGCATCTCATCGAAGACCTCATTCGGCATCCAGCAAACAATCGAGGAAATGATGAAACTGTGATTGCTCCAGTTCAGAGAGAGAAAACACTGCATGTGATTATAAATATGTGTCAGCTGTCAGCGCAGCCCTGAACAAACTAGTAAAATCTTCCTTTTATAGAGAGTTTGATGCAGCTCGGATGAATCTGGGGCTATCAGAGATTGTGGACTCACTGTGGAGCTGCTTTGGCTCTCCTGACGTACGGTGAGTGCTCGTCTCTCCATGTGAGGCTCCATCTCACCTTCACCCAGAGCAGCGGAACAAAGACATGAGTGGTCCTCCCACAGAGCTACTTTTTTAACTCCCTCATCTTCACCAAAGTACTTTTATTTGCATCAATGTGTTTGAAATCATGTTCAGATAACCATGCTTTGCCTTTAGCAACGTATTAGAATTTGACTTCTGTTTCCTGCTGAGATTTCTAGGAATCTACCAAATCCATGCTTGTGTTCTCTTTCACAGTTTGATTTGCTCAACGTGGTAAAACATGTTGGCACATAAATGCTTGGACCTTTGTCTCCTGCCGATTTCACCCACAGATAGAAGCTAGAAGTAGTTATACTCTTTGTTTCCTGATACACTTCTTCACTGTTCAATCTCTCACCCCAGATGTCTCCCTTTCTCGCTCCAATTTGTGCTAAAACCCAAGTCCCACGAGATGCTGAATTAGCATAATGTCACACAGTTAGCACAACGGAATAATCAGACAGCAGCTAACGCCACTGTATACTACTTTCATAGACATTTCCTCCTCTGTTCCGACACAAAACCACAATCCCTGCTGATTATACAAAATAATAAATGATTGTCTTCCTCAGCAAAACTGCACTACATGTTTATATTTATAGGAAAAATGACCAACAACTGAACATAGACTGTTCTTTGAGGCTTGTAATGAGAGATGATTTTTCTCTTTCTCTTTCTTTTGTCTCATGGAAGGTTGCAGGGGCAGCAGTTCAAGTAAAGAGGTCCAGACAATCAGAAACTACCTAAGGCTCTTTAAGGTTGACTCATGCATGCCCTCAATCACAATGAAAACTTCCTCCTCTACTTGTGGTGGAACATGGGCTGGACTTCGAACCTCTCCCAAATTGCTTGACCTATCTCCAGGGAAGAGTTTACTCACCATGTGGAAAACTTTATTTCAGTCGATGGTACTTTCAGTGAGTACCTGACAGCAGGTGAGAACAACTAGTAAAAAATTTAAAATGGGAGGAAAAAAGCTTTTTTTATGTGAACTTGTGTTGAAAAGAAAACTCTTTGATTCCAGCTAAATGGTGCTTGTTCGAAGTGGGACATTATTTTTAAAGTAAAAGCATCAATGCTACTGCAATTTTCACAGAGGGATTAAATAGGGGAACATTGTTTAAACCTTTTGATTTTAGACAGTTGGCTTGGATAAACAGTTATTTGTGACTGTTTATCATAATTCAACAAAAAAAAAAGACATGTTTTCCTCATTCAAAAAAAACAAAAACAAACAACAACTCCTACATACTGAGAATAATACATGAAAGCAAAACAAACTCCAAAATCCGTAATGCTTAAAAATAAAATACAAACAGAATTCTTAACTCAAATTGTAGGAAAAACACAACCATAAACAGTTCAAACAACATGGCATACACAACCATTTATGTGTAGCATCAAAAAAGACACATCAAATCACCTCTCAAAGTGACCCACATCTACACACGAACACCTTCTTTCTATGCAACAGTTGACCAACACACACACACACACCTGCTTATACAAACTCAGAAGACATTTGACATCGAATAAAAAATTACATAAAACTAATTGTGTTTTAAATACAGGTGCAACAATGTTTTTAATGAGATCTGGTTCATTCTAACCATTATTTTGAGAATGTAGGAGAGTAAAACAAACTAAACTACTCAGTCAAGATGCTTCAGATGTCATATTATTACAGTCATATTGTAACGCCGATGTGGTTCGAACATCCAACATGAACAGAGAGTTTGTACTCTGACAATAAAAAGTAGGCCCTTCTGTCTCCATCAAAGTGGTTAAGGAGGGATTTACAAATCCTTCAGAACACAAATCCGGTGCACTCTCCATCCACCTAACATGACCATTCATTTGTGTTTTTGTAGTGATGTAAGAGTGCGACAATGGGATGTCGAACTCCATTTGAACACATTTGTTGCGAGTGAGATTTCAGATCAGTGCAAGAGTGACTGTAGGAAATTATTGGGTTGACGTAATGTTGTGTAAACCTGTTTTTGCACACGAACACACACACACCCATCCCCACAAAGACACATAAACACTCGCACACACAGTTCTTTTCATTTCAAATTAATGTGTCATCTCAATCTGATATCTTAAAATGTTGAAAATGTATTTAAAAGAAGTCAACAGATCAAACTGCAAGCGAACTGATCAAAACCAGCTCTGAGCTTTTGTAGATAGAAAGCAGGAATAAAACATGCGTCAGATGCGTTGAGTAGTATGTATTGAGGATGTGACTTAGAGCTCCAAAAGTTGTCAGTTTTCACCCTAATGGGACCTGGCTCAACAGTAAATCTGCTAGCTAGCTATGCTACATTCATTTGAAGGTGACAACTTGAGAAACAGTATATATATATACTGATATACAAACATACTTGTTCCGTCTGTCAAGACAAAATTATTTATACAACAGAAAGAACTGTGGTATTATAAGATCCTAGTTCCTGAGAGAGACACTGTTTTTAAATAGTAAAATCACTTCTCTCCCTCTAAAAGTGACCATCCTCAAGCCTTCAACACTACCTTTGTTCAGACATATAAGTTCTCTCTGGCAGCCTTTTGACAGAACGATGATCTCCACCTCCTTAAATGCGTCTCTTAACCACATCCCTCTGTCTCACTCTTCATATGTGGCTCTTTGTTTAGTCAGGAAATCACATCCCATAATATTTTACTGCTGCGGCTCTTAACAACGGTCCTCCGGAGACTTACAACAAGAGTTAGTGTCGGTGGACGTTCTCTGTGTTCTGTCCAGGCTTTGTGTGTGTGCTTGCGTCCGTGAGTTAAAACTGAACTCACACTCACAGATACAGATGAACACAGTATGTCTCCATATAATAATACTAAATGACACTTTCACCTTTGATCACACTATCATCATGACAGCCATTTAACACCCCCAAACCAAGACAATAAGACTGAATTAAACACATACCTGAGAAAAATACACAGTTAAACAAACACATAAGTTGAACTCAACGCCTGTCCTGGATCGGGAACGGGAGCTCACGTTATTTAATGTGCGCAAAGTCAAATTGACTTTTAATTTTCAGGCAGCATCAACAGCATCGGACATTGGAGCGCTGATATGTGCAGTACACAAGTGTCACCACAAGTGACCAGGAGGTGGAGTGATTCCATTACATCATCCTTTTTCAGTTGCCCTCTGTAAAGCTGCAGACATTATAGGGACATTGAACGTGTTTTATATGATCATAAAAACAACGTTTTATAGATAAGATCCTTTGTTAACCTTCAATATTAAGTTTCACCTCCTAGACGTCGAGTCAGGAGCAGCTTAAATATGACATCCCTGGCAGGACAGTACTTGGATAGTTAAAAATGCTAACCATAACTATACTTAGGGTACATTTTTTTCAATTTTATTATTGAAATTATTGTTTAAAGATACGAAGAATGTGGTAATGGAAATGTAAGAAGGGTGTTTGTATACTCAAAACTTTAATTAAGGTCAATTTAGTGTGAATAAATGGAATATTGAATGAAAATGTCGGGTGGTGATTCCATACTCTCACTGTCTCCTGGTTGGTCTCTGGCACTGATCTTTAACTCTGTAATTGACATAATGTGAGTTTTATGTCCAACGATAAATCTGCTGCTTTTAGTGCACCACCTTTGAGATGTTTCTGTCTTCAGCACTCTTCTATTTACTGCAATATCCTCATCTGTCGGGATCACTTTATGATACCTTTAATGATAATAAGTCTATACAGGCTGATACTGATCTGTTTGGATTTTATTGGCTTTTATTTTCACAACCCGGCAGCTTGAATTAGAGAAAGTGGTTGAAGCGCTGAGAGAAGAATGAACAAAGGTCTATAATATTTACTGGTCAAACCATGTTCCTATTGTCACCTGTTAAGACACGGGAGTAGTTGGATAAGTGAAAGAAAATCCATTGTTTTTCAAGTTGTTTTTTTTTATTGAAGAATATGATGGAAACTTGAGAAAAAAGAGACTTTAAAATCGATATTTTCTCTTCTGTCTAAATCATGTGAAGCAGTGACATCAGTAGGGACAGAGTTACCTTGAGAGATTGATAGACATGGGTTGTACAACATTAATGATTAAACAGCTGAAAAATGTATTTTTAGATGGATTTGTTGACTTGTTATTATAACATACAAATGCTTCTTGTAATCATGTGTGATACAAATAATAATAAGTGATTGAGAGTTAACCTAATGTAAGGACAGACTCTAAATTCAGCAGGAATAAGTCACAGTAAGTTTCTCCCGTACGAATAAAGAAGATAGTTGGTTCTGCAGGTGCTCCAAGTGAGCAGATCTAAATAGTTGCTCCACCAGCACAGACATTAAAGCTGGATGTATAGAGGTGTCACGTCAGAAGAGGTGCAATATCGCATGGCGCGTCAAAGACAAAACTTGTCCTGTCTGCTGTTCCAAACAATTTTAAGACTTGTTACCCCGTGATGCCCTCATGCTATTAGAACATGTTAGCTGGCAGGTGGAAGGCTGATAGGTCACTCAGAAATGTCTGAACGTATCTTGTGTAAAACATTTAAAAAACCTGAAGCTTGTTTTTAACAGGAGCGTCGATCCAGATGTGTTGGAGTGATGTGAGCATCCTTACATGACCCCTGTATATCTGTTCCTGCTTTTTATTGTTTACTATTAATAAGAACACCTGAGATGCTCCTACATTACTTTTTTTCATTGTCTGGTCTAAATATTTAAGAAACTAATAATTATCTTAAAACTCATTTTAAATCACAAAATATATTTCCCGGACATGTTTTGTCAAATATTCTTTGAAACTTCAGAATTATATTTAAAATTATTAAATTATTAAAGTAATTATTATTATTTAAAATTTTAAACTGAAAAACAAAATGATCTTCATCTTACTGGACACATGAAGACCTGAACTTAGGAGTGAGAAGCGATAAGTGAGCGCAGGTACAAGAAGAACGCTACTGTGACAGTACCTGACACCGGTGTTTCTGGGACCCACTTGGATCCCGGGTGAAGGGTCTGGAACACCGCTCGGACCTCCTGACAGTTCGGCACCTGCCCGTCCAGCTGGAGGAACATCTGGATGAAGGCGCACAGCAGAAGCGCGCAGTTCATGTGAGAAGGAACCATGATGCATTTAAAAACTGAGAGGAATGATCTCGCCTAACGGTCCAACTCAAAAGTTCCGGTGGTCGCAGCGAGGTTCGTGCGCGTGTCTCAGCATCCCTCCAAGTGTGGCGAGGAAATGACGGGGAAGCTCCTGCGATAACTTCTGATCCTCTTCACCGTGGAGCTCGGGAGGAGAGGGCAGGATGCATGCGCGCGCTCTGCTAAGCGCGCACACGCATTGCTCTACACTAACAGCGCGCACACACACACACAAACGCGCACACACACGAGCGTGTATTAATGCGGTGCTGCTGCGGTTGTCCTGCAAGATAAACGACCGCGGACGGAATTAGTTCGCAGATATTATGCACTTTGCGTTTACGAGGCCGATGCAACCACGACACGCAATAAATTACAATGAATTATAAGTTCACACAAGTCATTTGGTTGTTCGACTAAAGCGAGAAGAACTTACTTATTTCAGTATTTCATCAATGTAAACTAACAGATTCAACATGAGGGAGTCAATACGCTTGTATTGCTGCCATCTAGTGTTCAGTTTTTAACATGACTCAAGTCATGGTTATTTGTAAGGCGCCTTTCTAAGACCAGGGTCAGAGAGCCGTTTAACTATCAAAAAACAATACTACCTATCTACTATCTACTTTAAAAGACCGAAAAGTATAAGACAAACACAGGAGTTACGGGTGACTGACTTGATTAGCATTTGTTCAGGCTTTTCCTTGATTTTCTGGAACTCCTGTTGTGTTATCAGTTTTATCTTGATCTTTAAAATATATACTTTATTGAATATTGTTTTGATTGTTTAAGCGCTTTGTGACCCTGGTCTGGAAAAGCGCTATACAAATAAAAATTATTTACTTACTTACTTACATTATTAGATGGTAATAAAACACCTTAATAATACAATTACTCTTTTTCAATTTCAATTAAATCTAAAGGGCTACTTAGAAAAATTGACTCTGTTTAGTGTGATGTTCCAACTATCATGGACACTTAGAACCAAACATGTAACAATCATCTGGAAACAGTTGGAAATGTGTTTCATGGTCAGCAGTACAATCAAAAGAAGAAACGTTTATTGGTTCATTGGTTAAGTTGACCGGAGGTAAGTAATCAGGGACACCCAGGACAACTGGTAACAGTCTCACATTTGTTTGACCATGAACACAAAGACACAGTTTTATCAGGTCTTGTTTTAATTTCAAAACTGCAAACAAACTCAGCGGAGGTAGCTGGTCTGAGACCTGGGACTTGTACTTGAGGTGAAACCATGTGTTTCTCCTGCAATGAGAGCATCTCCACTCCTGCACGGTGGCTCTCGTCATCTGGCGGCCTACAGATGGATACTGTGCAATTTCTTTTCATCCATGAAGCTTTTAAAATTGCCAAGTCATCCACCCGCAAACAGGCAGACAGGCCGCGGTGCCAAGACAGCGCTGTAAACAACTCTGGACGTTATCTTCCTGACTCGGAGCCTCAGAACGCGACGGAGAGCTTTGCATGGATTTGCACAGCAGTAATGAACAGAAGCTGAGAGCAAACCAACAAAACTCTCTGTTGCACTCGTGTTGGTTCAGGCTGAACTGAACCCAGCAGTACCTGAAGTGTACAAACTGCAGTAGATCAAGTGTACTACCTGCACTATGAGCACTTTTGAACAGCTGAGTCAAGAAATGTAGCTATAGGAATACTTGAATGAATCAATATAGACCTCTTTATCTCTCATGAATCAGTTCTCCTGTTATTAAAACTTTAACCAAAACACCTTCAACAAGACTACACTAGTAGCACTTCTTCTTCCACAACTACAAGTACTAACCAGAACTGTTTAGCTTTTCTACAAATATATAACTGCACTAACTGAACCACATTGAAGAACTAAATAGGCCTTCGAGTACTACCACTCAAATTGCTACAAATACTATTCTTCTACCACCTGAACTATTATAACATAGAAAACACTGCTAGTAATGTTACACTTGTACCACATATCCCTAATGTTTACTACAACTTAGGATACTCCAGCGAGTGCAGTGTTAATATATTTACCACTCCTTATACTTCCACCACTGCATTTTCTTACATTACTACTGCCTTTATCTATACGACCACTTGTATTAATGCGAATGTGACAAATGCTATTGCTAACATGAAAGATATTTAGCAATATTTACAGCGACTACCTTTATATTATTCTCTATTATTACATCATCTGTGACTTTCACTGCTGCAGCTCCTATTCACCCCAAAAAAGTGTCAATATTTATGGGATTGAAAATGGACCTCTGTGCACAATTAAATGACATTTTAACTTTTAATAACAAAAGCAGATTGAAATGTAAAATAATGTTGCTGCATCAAAAACATTTAGGACATCATCTATTATATATATTAAGTAAATAAACTGAAAGTAAAAACATTTGTAGGCGGGTGTATACGGAACAAAATAACTGATAAGACTGAGATTAGCTACTTGATGTATGTAATACATAATATGAATAACAATATTACTGTTTAAATGTACATAATGTACACAACAAGCATCACTGCTACTGTCACCACTACTACATTTACTACTTCTAGGATTACTACCTCATAATACTGCATTTACTTCACTGCAACAAACACACAACTGTTACCCAAACTACGTATACTACGAATACTATTTCTTCTAATAATAAAACTGCCTATATTCATCTTCAGCTAATCTTTCTCTATCCCTAATTCTGCTATATCAACAAGTACCACGTGTTTCCCAGCTCTTGTTACCACTCTAAGTGTTCAGGTGTACCAGCATATTTGAAAATCCAGGAGGTGAAGAAGGACAAGTCGTCCAGCCAGAAGGAGCAACCAGAGCAGTAGATTCTGAGACACATACTGACTACACTAGATGCACCTTAGCTGGAGGAAATGATGTCACTGCGAGGTCACAGGACTCTGTCGTCATCTGAAACACCAAACAATTGTTTCATTAATGAGAAAATGAAGGAATGGATGTCAAGCTGTTAAAATCAGTGTCGTCGGATTTTTCATTTTAATTGTAAGTTCGTGCGTCGTCGATGCATTCACGGTGATGCATTCAAGTACTTCAATATACATGTATGCTCTGCAGAGAAAATAATCATATCAATGTTGTTGTCTTTTATAGTTTGAATCGGATTTTAATACACGTTAGCGGGATATATTTGCGTTTAACCAAGCAAAAATGTTTAATTCGATTGAAAATAGGATCAATTCCATGTGGTGCGTTCATGGTTTTCAGTTGGCTTTTAATTTCGATTTGAAAAAATAACATCATGAAAGAAATGGAGGAATCTGTATATTTTTACTTGCCTTAACGTAAGCTCTTTCAAATAGACATTTAAGCAGGCAATAAACGTACATTTTCCCTAAACAAACATAATTCATTCAAACCTGAGCCCTAATGGAAACGTTTTAATTTCTAATTAATGTTTAATAAGTTGTTTTCGTTTCCATTATATGCGGGAACTTTGCTTTCGTTGTCCATACTAGAGTCTAAGATGCGTTCACGTGTTTCAGTCACTTTCTGATACATGTTTTGAAAAACGTTTTTCATTTTAAATAACGGAAAAGGTATATTGTATCTGAACAAAAAAAACAACAAAATCAATTCACTGGTCTACATGAAGTAGAATTATCATGTTCTTTTTATATCTGGAAATTACTTTAAAAGTTTGTTCAACTGACTGAATCTACTGAGATTTATTTTACATTTCGTAGAAAAAAATCGTGGTTCAAATTAAACAATAGATACACGTTTAACAAAAACTTTAAGTCACGTTTAAAAGTTTAGTTTTTGCCATTTTCATGTTATAAAATCGAATTGTTAGGCAAGTGAACGCACCATGAACGTAAATAGACGGTTAGGAGGAACACACCTCGTGATGATGGCGCCAAATAAAAAAAAGAAGAGCGATGATCACATCCGCTACGTAACAAAAGTGAGGGACAAGCTTGAGGCTGATCCAGGCATCAAACTACTTTTGTCTTTGTGACAATCCTTCTGGGATATTTTGATGAAATCTAAATCAGAGTTTTTAAGAGCAGAATAACCTACCTTAGTGACCACACGTCCAGTGTGGGGGTCCACCTTTGCTCAAAGATGTTACATCCTCCTCGCTCCCCTTTTCTTCTTTTGCACAAACAAAATGTTTTGTCATGCATGAAATTGTGTGAGCATCTTTTTTTGTGTTGTTTTTCCTGTGTGGGGGTGGGGGCGTTGGGGGACGCGGTGCCCCGGGCCTCTCCTTGATTCCTCCCTCCCAGAAGTTTCCATCTTGCGGGGGTGTGGGGTGGGGGGGGGATAGTTCAATCCATCTCCATTCAGAAATGTACTGGTCAAAGAAGTCCAGAAGGCTTCTGACCTGTCACCCCTGCAGACCCTGCCCCCACATCCCCTCCGCTCCAGAAACCCCCCCTTCACCAGCATCCGTCTCACTAAAATCTGCCATTATATTGTCTTAGCAGTCGAGTGTGATCAGAGCCAACAAGGAGAGAAGGGTCTAGAGTGTGCAGCCCCCATTGACCCCCCTCCCTGTGGTGGGAACTGGCTCTGGTTTTACTTGCCTTCCTCCCCAGATGAACTTTAACCCACTTCTGCATGCATTCCCCCTGCTGGCGAAGCCTTGGACTCAGAGTTCATGGGAAGAACTCTGCAGCTGCATCTGATGATTTACCCACAACCCCCCACTTCTGATTTCTAATGTCCAGGAAAAATAAAATCAAGTTGCTCGTTGGCGAGCGAGTGGAAGATCTCGTCACCATCAAGCTTGTTGTTTGGTTGCCGGTCATTGATGTGCACACGGACAATAGGCAGTCGGCCCGATGAGCCGACCTCATGGTGGACACCTCCTGGTAAGAAGGAATGTGTCCCAGGGTTGTGATCCGATCTGACAACACTGCGACGCCACCAGTGCGGGACCACGAGGCAGTGGAGGAGGAGGAGGAGGAGCTGCTTTTACTACGGTTAGGTAAATGAGCTGTAACTGATTGGATCTCGTTCACGGCCCTCCAACTACAAATATTCAGAGTTTAGAACAGACCTGGGCAAAGTGCGGCCCGAGGGCCACATGCGGCCCTTTGACTGTTTTTATGCGGCCCTTGTAATGTCAAAGTATGGTCATGTATAAATGGTTTTAATGCATTAACAAATGTATTTTCTGTTTATTATTAATTTACATTTTCACATAACACTTCCCTCCTTTTTGTGTGTAATTTTCGAATATATATTAATCACTCAAAACATTTTTTATTTTAAGTTAATTGAATAAATGTTTTAAAAAAAAACAATATATACAAGAATAAAATGGCATCTTATTTAGCTTAATAAATGTCACAGCCTAATGACGCATGTCCTTCTTTTTAAGGGATTTTTTCTTCTTTCTTTTTGCTTGACTGCCCCTAACAACATTCACAGAATTTATTGTGGCCCTTGAAGAATTATAATTGCCCACCCCTGGTTTAGAAGCATATGAGTCAAATCACTTCAGGTGCCACCAGAGTCAGAAGCTACTTCTGACGCTCGACCACTTTATACCAAATCATTTTAAGAAATATGTCCACCAGGGTGGTTTATTTGTTAATTCATCAAACCCTGTTTTCACTCGTTATTTATTTTTTATTAAGATGTACAAACAATTTGTCATCAATGGCAAGTTAACGCTCAGTTAGTGTTGTGATGCGTAAATATTGGACTGATAGAACCAGAGCTGCACAGCCTTCATTCTTCAGTGAAAAGTCTGTGTGAGTTTAAATATATTGTTATTCACATTGTTAGTTTGAATTTACTCTTTACTACCGGTGCAGCTCTAGTAACTCTGTATGTGTGTGTGTGCGTGCATGCACGTGTGCGTGCATGTATGAGTGAGCACTGACCCAGAAGTGCCACCAGTAACCATCTGCAGAAGGGGTGAGAAGGAACCCTACAAGGGGGTGGGATGCTGTCAACCCCTGCGACCCAGTGACAACGAGAAGCTATGCCACCCCCAAACAAACCAGAGGGCCCATGTCCAGCACAGCAGGACCCAGAGCCGATGGCCCCAACAACAGCCACAGCTCATCCCCGGAACCATCAGGCAGATAAACCACCGGCGCCTGAAAAAAATGTGTTTGAGGTATCCCTTTTTGTTCCACCTGGCTCAAGGTGAACAACCTCCTCGTCTTCCAGAAACATATAGACCTTGGTCTTGACCAAAAAGCAACACAAGGGATACATTTCTGTATAAGATTGTTGATGGTAACGAGTGAGTTTTCTTGTACTATATGGTGGAGGTGTGTAACACTCTTGTCCGATGATGATATTCCATCTTAATCTTTGTATCATTTGTCTTTGTTATTTTTCTCTTTGATCTATGTTCTTTATCTTTAGACTTAGATTGTATAATCTTGCACTTTCCTTTTTATAGAAACTTTCTCTCCCTCTCTCTCTCTCGCTCTCTCTCAATAATAAATACAATTTAATTGATCACTAACATACTACTACGACAAAATATATTAAACAAGAATTAATATAACAATTTGTGTTGTCTCTAATCTAAATAAGGGGATTATTATTATTGTATGGAATGAACACGTTTTGCAACAACAGGTTTTCAAAGCGACATTGGAAGCAAGATAATGCATCTCTCAGCTCCTTCTCAGTGGGTAGTTGTGCAAACCGGGATGATTGTTGCCGATATTGGCCACGTTATCGCTGAAAACAAAAACTATTTAGAAAAAAACAATTCCCCGAAGGAGACCTCCTGAGGGATCAATAAAGTTCTACCTTACCTTACCTTAAAAAAACAGCCAATGTGTGAGGTGTAAAGACTTAGTGACGCCTCAATTCATTTAGCTTCATACTGTCTACTGACAATGTTTTTAGATGCAGTGAACACACCAGTCTTTTCTTTTCCCATCGTTGTCACAGTGAGCCAAAAGCTACATATATTTTGTCACATTTCCTCATTTTAGCGTTCAAGAGATGTTTGTTTGTCTCATCTCTGTCGTTTTTCGCCCTCACTGTTAAAGACTTTTCCAATGTGTTTCTTGAAGACTTGTTTACTTGCTCTTACTCCGACTCCTTCTCCCTTAGTTGTCCTACTTTCCTGAAGGATTTGACAAGAGGTTCAATGGGAAAGAGCAAAGAGAGATGGGAACATTGGACACCTCTGCCTGGTGCCAGTGTGTACCAGCCTTTTCTAAAAATAGTTTGTGGTGACTGTGGCCATATGAAATGTTTAAATTGCATTTATCAGCCTATAAATGATTCCTTGAACCTGAATGCTATTTAAGTTGAGGATAAGGAATTTCATTTTACATTTTCATACGTCTTGCTTTGATTTGAGACATTGACATTGTTGTGATGATGGAATTTCCTCATACATGTAGATTCATTTAGTACATTTGCCTTATTAGTCGTAGTCATAGGTGTTTTTTTAAAAAAGATATACTTATTGTAAGTACGCTTTTAAAACATAGAATATTTTCATATTTTAAATGTTTTACTGAAGAGTATACTATTGTGTAGCCTTGAGTGTTGTGTTTACAAAATCATTTTTTATTTGCAATGGTTAGTTGTTCCTTACTTGTATAAAATAAGCCCCAGTTTGCCAATTGAAAAGCCCAAAATGATGTTATAAAGATGTTTTGTTTGTCTGTTGCAGGTGGTTTACAGTCAGCTTATTGACCTACGAAGGCACAAAGGTAATGTTTCCTGTTGATTGTGTTTAATTTTGTTACTTTCATTTCTGTTTGAGAAGATATTTTAATGATATCAAGTGTCAAATGTCAACATCCTTGTCGCAAGTAAAGTCATAGCGGTAAATACAGTCACGATCACACTGCAGACAATCCTCCTCTGACACATGGTGCATGAAAAGTCCTGCGTGTTATAGAGTGGAAAACATGGTTCTAGGCGGACCGCTGGGAACATTTGCATTTTGGATGATCTTTCGTCAAATCCAAATCATCCTGCCTGGGTGACAAAAGCAAGCATTACCAAATCATTACAGTTAAAATGATCATAAGTTAAACTTGTGATACCCACCACTTACCTTAAGATTATGTCTTTAAAATCCCAGGCAGAATCCCCTTCATCATTGAGTTGGTGCAGGTGGTCAAGCCAAAAGGAAACACTTTAAAAGGAGACAGTCTTTATGGCTAGACATATAGCTCCATTGGTGCAAATGACAGGTTTCAATTTATCATATGAATCAACATGCCAAAAATAACTACGCCCCTTGCTAAAAGATATGCTCGACTTTTAAAGATTCTTTTTTTCCCCAGATACCTGGTCCAGGGTAGCAAGGAAACGCAAATCTTCCTTTCTGACATGCAATACTTCTCTTAGCATTTAGCACCTGTAACCATGCAAAGCTCCAGAACCTTCTATATATCCTATATGAAATCAACATTCTTTTGTAATTCTTGTATATCTACTCCCCCCCTACCATTTGGACTGGTCAACTGCTGCCTTTACTTACATTCTTTCTGCCTCTGTTAATGCAACCACCTACTGCTGCGGCTACAAAACTATATACACATCTATACACTGTTCGGATCTGTTGCCTTAAGAAAAGGAAAGGGGGATGGTTGAGTGTCTGTGTGGTCCTTTAGTGCGTGTGCGTTTGGAGGCACATGAACATCTTTATACCAGTAGAAGTTGATGTCAAATTTTCTCTACTCTTTCTCCGCTATGAAATCATTTTTAGCACAGAATAATCAAAAACAACCTTCACAGTGTGCCTGGATTTTAACATGTACAATTTAAATAAAAGTGCAACTCGCACCTACTCTGGTGCAAAGTGAGGCCAGCGGGCCACATGCATCCTTCACGCGCTTGATGGATCTACTGACTCCTTTAAGAAACATCTTTTTTTATTTGTTCAGGCTTTTCCTCGATTTTCTGGAACTCCTGTTGTGTTATCAGTTTTTATCTTGATCTTTTAAGTATATACTTTATTGAACATTGTTTTGATTGTTTAAGCACTTTGTGACCCTGGTCTGGAAAAGCGCTATACAAATAAAAATTACTTACTTACTGTGTACCTAGAAACTCTCTGAGCTCTGAACTAAACTTTGCATACAGACTTTCCTTTAAATTATTGGCTATAAGCGGTGTCACTCAATTCTCTGATTTATGATTCTTCTTTTCATTGGTTGAAAATATAAAGCCACCCTTCACATGTGCTGGCAGTGGCACTCAAAAGAGCACCCGTTTTTGAGCAAAAGTATGAAAGACGATTTTCATTTGTACCGCAAAATGTGACGCTCTGATTTGAAAGTTAAAACAGAAGGAGTGGAAGTCATTTGTTTTTAAAGCATGTACCTAAAAAACTAGTAAAACGTGTTGATGCAGCCAGAAAATGACAGAAGTATACAGAAATAAATTCAAGTATTAGATAAGTACAATATAATCATATTTTGTTTGTTAATATAGTATACACTTAATTATTCTGACAAATGGATTGAAATGCAACATTTTGATTTTATGCATGATTTTGACTTGACTTTAAAAAAAACATTAACTAGGTTTAGAATACACATGTTTGATGCTTGATAACAGTATTTTGGCTGTTTTAGGTGGACTACCCTCTGCAGGAGATGAAAGGAACCAGGCAGTGGAGTCTATGATGACCCTGGAGGTCTGTGCCGCTACAGGTGAAGGTGGGCTGAGGTCAGAGGTCGTATTGAAGAACAGGATATTGAGGACAGAGGCTTTAATTACTTTTCAGTTCATTATTCACCCATTACATGGTGATTTCTTTTTCTAACCGTCTCATGTTGTTTACATTAAGTTATATATGCTTGTTAACAAACAGAATTATTATCACGTACACAATTGTATAGGCAAGTGTCCTTTTTTTTTGATGTTGTGGAAAATGCCACCCTACACTTGTTCTGATCACATAAAATTAAAAGGCGTTTTTTTTAGACTAATAAAAAAAAAGTCATTTTCTACACTTAAAAAAAAGAAAGAAAAGGATTTCCCGATATTTCATCAAAAGTGAAACACACACAGAAAGATAACTTGCCACAAAGTTTTATTGTCATGAAATAAGTCACACTTTTATAAAGTTATGTACATATTTATCGCACCAACGGTAAATAAAGGAAAGAAATCGGAGAATGACTTTTAAAAAAGCAGAATTTTAAAACTCAATGAAAGCTGGAGGTTGTGTTTATGACTATATATTGTATGACCAGTGATTTATCAACTCGAAAGGAGGTAGGGTCTCTTTTTGGAAAGATGAAATGCGCGCGCACAGCAAGTGGAAAGCTCAAGTTATCACAACAGCGCCCTCTGTGCTGTGGAGGGTGGTATCGATCTGGAGCGAATCTGATGACAGGAGAAAGTATCTAGTGTCTGCAGCTGCTAGTTTGAGCTCAACACGATCAATATTCTAGAAGTGAAATATTACAATGGAGCTCTGCATTTGGGACTTGAAATGAATTGCTTTGGTTTAAAACAAATTTAGATGTGATCGGTTCAATAAGGCAACATTCATTTTGAGGTACCATGCTGCAATTCAGTATGAATTAACACTGGTGTGGCACCACCCAATGAAACATTTGGGTTTCCCACTGAGAAAACCAGCTTGCTTTCCCTACTCCTGTTACAGACGACAAGTCCACACACGTATACGAGCCACTGTTGTGCATTTAAAACGTTGACTAAAATGTTTTAAAGAAAGAGGTGAAAAGGGGGTGGCGGACGCAGCGTTTATGAATTTATAAACCACGAGGTACTAGCCGGAGCACACGCATGTGTTGAGATAGTAGCGGAAGTAAGGCAAAGATTGAGTTAACAAGTCAAGGTGACTTCACTGCTTGTGAAGAAAGAAGTTTGGCTTCTTTAAAGGTTGCAGGTTTAACGTTCAGGCATTTTTAAACCAGAGGATTGAGTGTTGAAATTTGAATTCCACTCATTTCTTTTAAAAGAAAAGGCACCAAAACATTTTTTTTCAAATTGTGCAAATCAGAAGCAATTTAAGTGACAAGACGAGGTTTTTATTCAGATGTGTAATGAACTAGACTGGCACCGGTCTAAGAGACAAAGGGGTTTTCCTATATTATGGCTCAGGATATCAATCTAAACATCCAAAAAAAAGCCAAATCTCAAAATGTTGTTTAAGCTGTCGAAGAGAACAAGCTAAGATTCCACAGTGTATCAAAGTTAAATTAATGGTAGCTCAGTGTGTGCAAAGTGAAATGCTTCCAGAGATCAATGGTTGTACTTTTGTTAGCAAAGACAGCTCCCCCTGCAGCATTATCCGATGCCTCGTTTCTATTTCAGTCATGCAAGCCTCGCTGAGCGCAGTCGGGGGAAAGAAAAAAAAAAAAATCACAACACGATAAATTGATTCCTCTATGGTTTTGATTTTCTTAGTTTGTGCCAGCGTGTGCAGCATTAAAGAGAACATCACTGTGTGATAATCCCTGTGTCGCCTCACACATGCAATCTTTAAAACTACACATTAAATCAGTGGCGATCTGGCGACTTGCGGTTTTCTTAAGATGATTTGAGTCACAGCAAACGGTGAAACGACAAGGCATTAAATCAAACCAAAGCAGTAGGAGAGTTGAGTATCATCAAACAACATTCGTCACCCCAGTTTCAGTCTCTGAATCGCCCTTAACAAAGTTTTAGGAACAGCTGAACCGAAGCTGCCGTCATTGTGAGGTTTCTGCCCGTGAAAATGGGGGGAGTAACAGTTTAGGGTCTGGTATTACAAGTAGGGATGGACGCGTGTTAATTATAAGAAGCACAGTGTTTATAGAACAGATGTTGGCCCACTAAGGTTCTGTGGATGCAAATCCACATAAAATCAGAAAGTGAAGGAAGAAATCTTTACACGTTTCCTATATTTGAGAGTGAACGATGTTTCTCAACATCTACCACCTGCAGCGGCAGAGGAGTTGGTGCTCTTAGGATTCCTCTGGGGCACTCGGCCTCTTCAGGTCCCGGATCTGCTTTATCAGATAGTTCTTCTCATCACAGAACTGCTCGTCCTCAGATCTGTCAGTCTGGAATTGGCTCAGGAAGTCCACCAGCTTGGTCTGGTTCTTCAGTAGGATGTCCAGCACAGGCTGAGTCTTGTTAGGGTTCGCCACAAAAACCTGCAGGAGTTTGTTCAAAAAGAAACTTGTGTTGCCATTAGGGCTGCGGCAATCAATTATTTCTTTTAATACACGGTTTTACTATAGTTTGAATTTGTTTTTTTTTTACAAAGACAGTATTTAAAGGAATATTTTTCACGTTATAGGTAAACAGGTTTTCCTGTATTTTCATGGTGTGAACAAGCCATGATAAAAAGTTTGAAAGACATTCATGTCCAATCATTTATGGTGAAACTTGTCAAAGGGCTCACCTGTCCTGAACCGAGTAAAAACAATACACAAATACACAATTTGTCATTGCAATAACTATCCCAAATCTAGTGACATTTTAAAGCAACTCAGCTCAATTTAACATTCTCAAAAGTGTTTTATATATTGATATACTGCACACTGAGTGAGTGAGTGCTGCAACACACAATTACTTTTGTTCAATATAGTGGAATGTGTTGCAGAGGTGATTTCAGGCCACATTATTGACGATCAATCTCTACAGAAGGACAAACAGGTCAACCAGAAAGAAAATTGCGTTTTCTAATAGCTGGTGTGCTACTATTCTCCACTGGTATGAGACTACAAACTGGCTCAAAGGCTTGTGTCAAGTGGTTGTCTACGCACCTTGAAGACATGGAAGGCCTCGAACTGAATATTCCTACTGGTGTCTCTGAGCAGGTTCATCATCAGCTTCAAGTTCTCCGACCGGCTGATGTATTTGGTCATGACGGTGAAGTTGTGGCGATCAAGAAGTAGTTCCCCAAGAAGCTAAATGTGGACACCATTAGATTAAATATTAAGAAGCTTAGCAGACACAAATCATAAATTCAACTGCATCATCAAGAGGGGCAGAAGTAGAACCCTCCCAAAGCTCCTTTGGAGAAACAATGACACTTTCTAAGTTAACCCGTCACTCTACATGCAAAAAAACAACAAAAGATCAAACATAGATCACATGAAACTTCTAAGATTATTTACAAAAATGACTCTCCTTGGAGTCTGCAGGAGTGGAGTTCAAAAGGCTTGCTAGTGTAAAATAAACAAGGAGGAGCAGGTACCTTCAAAGACTGTCGCCTTGTGACATAGTTTTCAGAATGCAGAAGTTTCTCGTATTCTGGGAAGACCTGATAAAGGGGATACGTGTAAGAAAATGATCTTGTTCATTAAATGAATGACAATATCATTTATTCTTACCCGGTCATACTTTTTCTCAAGGAAAACGGCACACATTATCTTGTGTCTTGTTAGCAGATCCTGAAGTAGAAGAGAGAGAAGATTGTTGAGGGGTGTAATGACGAAGACAAATTATTTACCTTGAATGAAGCAAAAGCATCCGAAGCAATGTCAAAGGTCGAGAGTTCCACGTAGCCGAAGAAGCAGTAGAACTTCTCGGAGTCGAGGATGATCCGGGCTAGCGGCTCGTGGCGCAGACACTCCCTCAGCATCATTCCACAGTTCAAAGCAACTTCTGGACAGTCATATCTGAGTCATAGCAAAAAAATATTTGGTAACTGATGACTTGTGAGTTTTGATTAGAAGAGAGGGGAGAGTCACGGTTATGAAGCTTGGGTAGTAGAGAGTTCCAGAGTTTGGGGGCAGAGCACTGAAGGCTCTGCTCTCCACTGCGTTGAGGCGAGCAAATGGTATAGCGAGGCGGGTGGAAGAAGAGTAACAGGGAGAGCTAGGCAGGAAGTTGATGTATATGAGGTCAGACAGGTAGGAAGAGATGAGGTTGTGGATGGACTACAAGGTATACAGGAGGAGTTTGTAAACAATTTGATGATTGATGGGGATCAAGTCAAGGTGCTGGGGGATGGGGATGATATGATGCAATGTGGGGGTCTTGGTGATTATGGAGGAAGCTGAACTCTGGACCAGTTAAAGTTCATGGAAGGACTTTTGAGGGAGGCCGAAGAGGAATTGTTCACAATAATCTAGACTGGAGATGACGAAGCATTGGAACTAGTTGGTGTTCAAGTATCTGCATGATTGGCAAAGCAAAACAAGCCTGAGCACAGGAAGGATTACAATAAAAACTGTATTAGCACCACTAAACCGGGGATAGTGGAGGAATGTAGAGCCGTGTAGCAAATAAGATCAACGCAGCCGTGTTCTCTACCTGGACTATCTCTTCATCACACAAGTGTACGCAGCAGGTTTGCACTCGTACCAGAAGTTGTTTAAACACATTTGGTCTTGTAGAGAAAATAAAAATCAACTGGTATTTAACAATCCCACAGCAGACGCCTGAATAAATAATTGCGGTATGCATTATGTCACATTGCATCCATTAACAAGTGAAGTTCTGTCATAAGCTGCAAGTTACACACCTAATTTATTTGCACTAATGTTTAATGTGTATCTTTTTATTATCAGATGTGGAAAGATGTCCACAGTTTTCCACTAAAAAGTAATGTTACTTTGATCAAAAAGAAAAGTAACTGTAGCTAAAAACACTTATAATACAAGTGAATAAAAATCCTAGGAAGTTGATTTTTAAGAGTATACATTTCCTTTTCTAACAGCAGTTGTTAATAAGCTCTTTTGCATAGCGCAAAAATGACAAGATCAAATTTAAGTTCTAGAGGTTTGTTGTGTAAAACAAGTTAAGTTCACTTGATACACTGATTAAGTTCAATAAAATTATACTTGGAGGTTAATATGAAGTATACTAATTTAGAACCAAACAAGTACAGTATTCATCTGCTGCCACACTTACCCATTCAGCAGCATAAAGAGGATCTCTGGGTGTGAAGAAATGTACTCGACTGTCGGTGTGCGGGTTCCAATCTGTCGCCGTACAATGTTACTGAATATCTGGACCACATCCTTTTTCCCCTGAAACCAATAGAATGCAATTGTTAAGGTGTGGATGTGTTCAAAAGTTAAACCTCAGTAAAGCAAAGGTAAAAACATTTTATCTAAATATTAGCAAAACAAGGAAAGGAACCCTGAAGCTCAACTATGGCATTATTTGATACAGCACTAAATCCTCAATTCATGTAAATGTCAGTAGAACAAATGTACATGGTTTTGATTGTGGTTAAAGTGGAGTGGACAATGTGATCAACAGTGTATATTGACCACGCTAAAACAATATTTCTCCCACCTCAAAATCAATTCGGTGTAAGTTCTCTATCAGGGCGATGAGGAGGTTGGTATTGTACAGCTCCTGAGCCAACTGGGCCACCGCCTCGGTTTGGGGCTCCTTTTCACCTGACCCACAAAGTACCTCCTTCAAAGACATCAGGTTTTTGGAGACCTCCTCTGTCACCTGGGCACAGTCGTTTTGAAATTAAGACAACAAATTGCATGATAGGCCACACAAAAAGCAACACTTACTGACCTTTTCACACTTTTTACTGTCTCCTGGGTCCAACTTTTTCAGGTAAGCCACATTATCCTTCAGACTTCTTACGATTTCAGCAGGGCTCTTCTGGGACTTGCCAAAGGGAAAAGGCATGACTGAGGAGAAACTCTGAAGATGAAAAACTCACATTATTTCGATATTGAACTATAAAAATAACCAACACATGCAAGAAAACACGGAGGAATGCATTAGCAAGTGCATGTTGAAAACGCAGCACGTATAAAGGCTACATTAGCAAGTATTTCGTTAAATGGCGACACGGCTAACTACCGCTGCTAACCCTTCGTTGAGAAGTTTAATAACTCCTTTAAAAGGAGGGTTGAAGTCTTTCAACTGTTTAGTGAATAAACAGTGAGGTTTTAAGAAATAATATCACAGTTCTGGAGTTTCACGTATGACGGTAAAATTGCCGAACGCGTCCGACTAGTTAAACTGACCTAGTTAACAAGAACGATACATCGACAGTAATCGAGTAGTAAAACATAACAATAAACTGTAGAAACGGCGGAAATACGCGTGTAATATTCAGTTTGGACCGCCATGGACTCACCGAACTGCTGTTGAAGTTGAAGGAGGCTAAAAGTTAGCTTGTGGCTAGCAAGTTACTCGTTCTGTGGGGTTTCTCAGAAATCGCAGCGACGTTATCTGGGATCTGTGACGGGGCTCTGCGGCGATGGCGGACAACTTTACTGACACTTCATAGCGCCGAGATCACGATAAAACACGGTGAGCTGTTGGCCGTCCGTCGCCTAACTTGCTAGTTGTACCGAGCGAGTTAGTGGGCTGGCCCGTCTGACAGCTTCATTTCCTTGTTCTCTGCTGCTGCTGCTGCTCTCTCCACGCTGGCGCGGCCCCGTCCCTGCTGCTCCAGCAGCGCGCTCTGGGAAAGTCACCTTGTCCTTTCTGACACGCTACCCTCTCGATCGGTGTGGTTTTCTTCGTGTCCGAAGGTCTTTTCTCCGGTCTGTGGTCTCTGTCCTCACAACGAACACTCGGCGGCTGTGTTTTGCTTTACAAAACCTCTCGCTGGAGTCAGCCAATCAGAGGCGCTGACGGGACCCTGAGGAAACGCCCCTTTCGCTCATGTTTGATTCAAGCACTTTAAAGTAATCGAATCGTTAACATACAAAATATATCATTATTACAAACTATTCATCCACTAATTTTCGTGTAATTCAAAGATGGTTGGTCAAAGTGGCAGCAGCAGCCATACATTCCTCTCAACCAAACCACCCGAGCTGTTCCCAGATCAACTGAGAAATAAAAATTAAATGTATAATGTTCTCAAAACAGTAGTAATAAAGTTCGACATGTAACAGCCAAATGTTGTCTTTTCACAGATTTACACTACCAAAAAAAGCAAGTGGCCAGTGCATACATCTTTTTAAAAAAAAGAGCTGAGTTCAAATGATTTTCTAAAAACATAGAAAACAAACACATTATTAAAAACAACTTCCATGATTCTCAGATGGTGTTGGCTAGTTACTAAAGATAGTTTAAGTTCGTGGATCAGGACTCGTTCTCATGACACCTGATTAAAGCTCTTGTTGGAACCATTTTTTTTGTAGCTGACACCATCAATACAAATGCACATCATTAAAAAAAACGAATGTTTTCTGCTTTCTTATTCTTTTATTGCGCCGACCGTAAAGGAGTCATCGCACCGAGAGGCCTGTGTAACTCTTGACACATGTTCGTAAATCAGCTCTACATTTGGGTTATTCTACTGTAGAGGTTAAACCCCAAGGGTTGTCTTGGAAACTATTTACACTGATATTACATATTTAACTATAGTATGTATTTTGGCTATGATGCTAATGCCTTTGCCACTTATGATCATTCAATTTGTTTGTGTACAATTAGCATCTCGGGATTGAAAAAACAAAACAACTAGAACAACACATCGAGATAAACTGCAATGTACAGTTGGGAGTTATTCTGAGCAAGTTCTCCTGGTCTAGTGTGAGGAGGGGATTTGCAGGATGAGCTCTGTTTACATGTAAACTATGGAAAAGTGCACCTGGAACAACTCGAGTCAGTTTTTTACAACCTAAATTGTCTATCTATTTGAAGAAATACTGTACAAATGAACACCGTACACTAGATAAGAACTTTACCATAGCATTTACATTAACTCTGAAGCATTCAAGCACAAATATTATAAATCATGCTTAAAACAAATGTCAATGCAGTGCAACAACATTTGGTGTGGTAACAAGCTAATGAAAAAAACAATAAAAATTATATTTAACATATGTTTTCTTATCAAGTTTGATCACTCGCAAACATATAGTGTATAAAAACCTAATCACTGGTTTATACCCAAGCACTTATATTAAAAAAAAATCCCCGTCTGACGGCTCTTTTATATGAGTAATCATAAATAAAAAAATTTGATAAAGAGGTGTATATGCGTGAAGAGACTAAGACGCTTGTTGAAAACAAGGCCCGGGAACTACCTGCCCAGGCCAACAAACATCTTTTGTGGCACTAGAGAGATTTAAATACACCAGGTTTTCATAATAAATAAGGTTTTAATACTAAATTGTTGTGCATAATAAATGATGCCTGCAATTATTATAACGGTTTTGAATCCAGCTTACGCCAACTCAAGTTGGACCCTGAGTCTCTGCAGGTATGTGAGGTTGAATTTAGGTTGGAGGGGCCAATTCTAGTTGTCCACAAGTTTCCCGTTTGATTAAGAAGCAGGCTGTCCAGGGTGTCCCCTGCCTCCTAATCCGAGACACTGTAACAAGCCTTAGTCAGGCAAGGGAAGAGTTGGGTTTTCACATAAATTACACATAAATTTTCATTTTCACTTCCCTACTTCCTTTCTCCAAAATAAGATTTTCTCTTTCAGGTCGAGCGATTAAAAAAAAAAAAAAAAACGTCCAAATAACACACAGACATACACGCACAAACAACTTACAACTTACAACTTTTTTTTCTCTTGGGTTCCAAAGTCTTAATCTTAATCTACATGTAACTTTTCTATGGTCTGTATCTATGGTTTACCTGTCATGTATAATGTCTTGTATTTATGTTCTCTTCTGTATCATCGAACCTGTCCTTAGGACAACGGATGAAAATGAGCTATTGTGCCTTGTTTGCTTTATGCTTACATGATGAATGTTTATTGTCCTAATTCAAATAAATGAAATGCTATTATTTAAATTCCTTTGTGTGGAATTTGGTTTAAATCCAATTGCACCTTTTTTCAATTGACACCAGTGCCCCGCGACAGACTGACAAACTGTTCAGGGTCACTGCATATCACTGCGACCCCTATAAGGGGTTCAGTGACAGAAAACGAATAAACGAATGTATGGACAAAACAAGACAGGGGTTTTATTCTGAAGGCTAGACCCGGAAGTGGCAATTTCACGGCTAACTTGACGCTAGCTAGGAGCAAAAAGCCACCGTTGAGAAGGAGAGCACTGGGAGATCCACAGACGCTGCTCGGGAAGCTCGTGAGTCTCTGGATCGTGTCGAGGTGCTAACAGAACCCCAGCCAGGTGAGGTGAGCCGGGGAGCAGCGGTTCGCAGAAGCCGCTCGGTTCTCCCGGCCTATTGTGTGGCGGGGGCCGTGTTTGCTAGCTGCTCTCGGCGCCGTGGAAACATCATGTATGGCGCCTTCGAAAGACTCCACAGACCCGCGCCTGTCATGATGGTTTCCCTCATTTAAAGAGAAATAAGCGATTTTAACTTCACCGAAAATCAAAAGGGAAAGTCACAGTTTCCGTGTACGAGGTCTTACTGACGGAGTGTTTAAGGCCTTTCGATCTTTTTTCTGTTCCTCTCGTATGTTTCAAGTGAGAAGTATTTTCAGTTTCTGCCAGTTTGATAAAGAAACCTACACACACACACACACACACACACCCCCTTTAATTCAAAACTTTCTTTGGATCGCACAAGTCTGTCATTTATTTTCCTCACGTGTGAACAACAGTCTCTTCGTCTCTTCTCGAACCCAGAAGCTGAAGTAAATACTGTGTAAATAAGATTGTAGATGTTAAATGGTTTATATGTTTCTATAGTGTGTTCAGCGCTGGAGCTGCAGTGACTCCTCACACTATGGCTGCGTCTTCAGGGTGTTGCTGCAGATTCTCTCAGTGATTTCCAACACTTTTTTAAAGAATGAACCCAAATATCCAATTCAATTCATTACAATTCAATGAATAATGCATATTTTTTACAGTTTTTTTTTACTACGTTCTTGTATAATTGAATTCCATATAAGGAGTCACATTTAATTTTCTATATTTCAAAATCCACTATTTTATTAATACTAAATAATAATATAAAGAAAAGGTGACCCAAACCAGATATTGCCATGGTTACCAGTTTAAGCTACACTGTGGAAGTCATGCTAGGTTTTTTTGTTGAGGTAACCGGATGTTATTTTTGTCTTGTGTTAGCAATTATATTATGTTACTGCATATGCACGACATTTATTTTTATTTATTTATTTATATATATATATATATATATATATATATATATATACAGTGTATTTGTGTGTGTATGTATATATGTATGTCATTCTTCATTTTAGATATAAGCTTTGACACTTGTATAATGTTTGTTTAAAACATAATTACTTTGGTTATATTTTACTTTAAGACACTTTAAGACAAAAAAAATAACAACTTTACTCATGAGGCAGTTGCACATCATGATGCACATCAACCAGATGCATCAAGGTGAAGGTTGCATTTGAATTGAAGTGTTCTCTCTTGGGTCCACAGTGACTCGGCCACACACACTCCAGTAGGTCATGTCAGGACAGGGACGAGGATCTGCGTCCAGGCTGCCCAAATGTGCCTTCTGCAGAACCAACCGAGAGAGCGACTGTGGCCAGCTGCTTATTTCCGACAGCCAGAAGGTGGCAGCCCATCATAAGTGCATGGTGAGGAGAGTGCTGTTTGTAGCAGCTACTGATGCTCTGAACTGTTATTGTACATGTTGATATTATCAATACTAAACATGTTTAATAATGAGTAGCTCTTTTTGTAATATTAATACATTTGTTAACGTCGATAGTCTTTTGAAAACCAGAAGAAAAAAAAGATTGTTAATTTATGCATTTGTGGCATATATAGCTGTTCTCCTCGGCGCTGGTCTCGGCTCACTCGGAAAATGAAAGCATCGGCGGGTTTTGCATCGAGGATGTAAAAAAGGAAATCAAAAGAGGAAACAAACTGGCAAGTACCTGATTTAAAAAAATTTCAATTAACACAAAACATTTAATGTTTGCATGGATGTGTTGCTACTTCTTTGAAATTAACAAAAATGTATTTAATGCTTTATAAAAATGTTGCCTTTTTTTTCTTCTACTGACGGATATTGTTCCCAACTCATGTTACGGTTGAAACCAAGTTGCATTGTTCATGAAGCATTAATTACTGTTTACTAACTTGCAATGAACACGATGCACTTAAATTTCATTTTTACCCTCTCACCATTCTTGTTTACTTTGAGAATGAAAAAACAATTAAATTATTTTGTTGAAAATATCCTTTTTTAGTCCTTGAATTTCTGAGACTCTTGTGTTTGTCTCTGTGGTGTCTTGACCTTTTTAAGTATTTATTTTATTGGGTATTATTTTTTTTGATTGTTTAAGCACTTTGTGACCCTGGTCTTGAAAAGTGATCTATAAATACTAACAACTTACTAACTTAATATCTGAAGTAAACCAAGGATATCAATTTTGAAATCTAAAATCCATATATCGATAACCTAATTGATTGACCCTTGTGTTGCTTCTGGGTCAATGTGAACGACCTCTCTGGCTTCCAGAAACACGAATGCAGTGGTGGAGTTTGTTGATCCAGAGACAACACAAGGGATGCCTCAAACACATTTGTTTTCGGGCCAAGTTAACACAAGGGTTAAATGTGTGGGGTCCTCTCACTCACAAAGACAAGTGCAAAATAAAAACAACCTTTAAAGAAGTTAGAATGAACCGCCTGATACAATGGGTTCTTCATGTACTTCTTTTATGGATCTGGTTGTATTAGGTTGGATGGACGGAGTATATGTATAACATCCTCATGTTCTTCTGGTAGATGTGCTCCTCGTGTCACCGGCCAGGGGCGACCATCGGCTGTGACGTGAACTCCTGCAGGAGGACGTATCACTACTACTGCGCTCTGAAGGACAAAGCTCAGATTAAAGAGAATCCACCACAGGGAATTTACCTGTGAGAAACTAATCTGAAATCTACATTTAAATTTCAACTCCTTGTTAATTTTCTTCTCTGTCTAGTGTTTACTGCCGCAAACACCGCAATGCCTCACAGGAGATTCAAGGTAACCGCATGTGGAAGGAGTGATACAGCCTAGATACATTTTAATAAAGACACAGGGGTCTCGTTCATGAAGCGCCAGTAAATCCCTGCGCAGATTTTTTTGCTATAAAATTCATCATGTAGAAAATGTGTATCTTTATAGTCGATTTACCAATAGATCACAATCATGAACATAATGTAGATTTTAAACCTGCTAATTGTAAACTCATTTTTAACTAATTAAAGTTTTTTTTAAAGACATTCATGCATTGTTTACATAACAAAGCGCAATATGAATTTAAAAGTGCATTTCCCATGGTTGCAAACATTATTTAAGAGTTAAATTCCCACATCTACACATCATCATGAGCAGATTTTAGATGCAGCAAGAATGGAGCCACCAAAATATTAATGAATGCCAAAATCCTGGAAATTTTCCACTGTTAAACTTAGGAAAATGTTGTCGGAACATGATCTGGAGCTTGTAATCCATGCGTTTGTGTCTTCTCGCCTGGAAAATTGAAACAGTTTGTTTTCATGTCTAAACAAGAAGGATCTGTCTCGTCTGCAGTTGATTCAGAACTTTGCAGCAAGAATTCTGACCCGCTCAAGTAGAAGAACTCACATTTCTCCGATCCTTAAAACTCTTCACTGGCTTCCAGTTTCTTTCAGGATCAACTTTAAAATTCTGGTTCTTACTTTCAGATCTATTCATGGTCAGGCTCCTCCTTACATCACTGATCTGATCCAGCCTTACACCCCAGCTCGGGCTCTGAGGTCTGTGGATCAGAATCTACTGATGGTTCCACGCACACGGCTCAGGACCAGAGGAGAGAAATATTTCCAGGCTGTTGCTCCTAAGCTTTGGAACAATCTTCCTCTCTCTTTGCGCTTGATGGAGTCTAATGACTCCTTTAAGAAACATCTTAAGTCACTTTTATTCGTTCAGGCTTTTCCTTGATTTTCTGGAACTCCTGTTGTGTTATCAGTTTTATCTTGATCTTTAAAATATATACTTTATTGAGTATTGTTTTGATTGTTTAAGCGCTTTGTGACCCTGGTCTGGAAAAGCGCTATACAAATAAATATTACTTACTTACTTACTGTTCACGTTTTACACACTTTGGTTCTGCTGATGCTTCATGGATGAGACCTATTGTTTTTTCCACTGTAACAAGCGTAAAAGATTTGGTGATAAAAGGCAGAAACGTACTGTCATCTGTGTTTTTGCCATCAGATGATGAGGAGGAAGAGGAGGAGGAAGAGGAGGAGGAGGCCAACCATTCAGACACGGCAGCACCACACAGTCGAGGGAGAGGGAGGTTGGAGAAGGGGCGAGCCAAGACCGGGTCTCGCAGCCAAACAGAAGATTCCCGCTCCACATCGTCACAAGTGGCAGATGAAGAGAGTTCATCTCATGTATGATTAAAGACCTGATCACTCAGTGTAGTCCACGAGGTCTAACTGGAGGTTGATGTTCTTCCAGCGAGATCGCTCACCTCTCCGAACAAGCATAGGAGACGGCGGTCAGCGCTGTGGCTTCTGTCACGCAGGGGAGGAGGAAAATGGAACAAGAGGTGTGCTTCATACAGACAACTCCAAGAAAGTGGCAGCGCATTACAAGTGCATGGTAAGATGTTGGAGCACCAGCTCTGAATGCCTCCTAGGATCAGATCTAATCATCCATTTTTTTTGGATAATTTCAGCTGTTTTCATCTGGAACTGTCCAGCTCACCACAACTTCACGCGCAGAGTTTGGGAACTTTGATGTCAAAACAGTCATTCAGGAAATCAAGAGAGGAAAAAGAATGGTTGGAACCTTGTCTACCTTTAACACTTTTTAGTATAAAATTGTATATTTTAGGCTCATTTTCTCAGTATAGCACAACTATCAAAGAGGTATTAGTGGCCATTTTAATTATTAAGTCGATCATGTTTTTGGTTTTCTATTATTCTCTTTCTGTACTTTAAAAAAAAAAAAATGTTTAAATTCTTTTGATGCCATTAACTCACTTAAATGAGTACATAACAATAAATTTGGTCAAGAAGCTTTTCTGTAGTTGGCCAGGTGGTAACAGTAGCAGAGAAATGTTGAAAAACCTATTGAAATTCCAGCTGTAAATTCAAATTAGCATTTTTTTTAATATAGGGTGAATTATACCATCTTTAATTATAACCCAAGGTTTGTCTGTTTTTTTAATTTCTCTGGGTATTTGTCAGATTATATTTATGTACTTTAGCGCTTTGTGACCCTGGTCTGGAAAAGCGCTATATAAATAAAAATTACTTGCATATTACTAAAACGTTTTGTGGTGGGAGGTAGCAAAATGTATGCGGTGCAGCTAGTGTCCCTAGATGTTGGAAAAAAGGCAAAAAAGTATTATGATAGCGAAAGAGAAAAAGATGGTGGGGAGGGTTTACATTTTTGTGCATCCCTCTTACAAGAACATTCTTCTCTGCCTGGAACAGAAGTGCACTCTGTGCACTCAACTGGGTGCGACCATTGGCTGTGAAATCAAAGCGTGTGTGAAGACCTACCACTACCATTGTGGTCTGCAGGACAAAGCCAAGTTTATAGAAAACATGGCGCGTGGCATCTACAAGTAAGCTTCATGTTTACATCATACAAATAAACCAGGTGTTTTTAAAGTAGGTGCTCAGTTCTGTTGTGCATGTTCACGGATTGAAAGTCTGTTAGTAATGAATACTTTCAAAGTCTGAATCATTACCTCATGCTGATCACATGCAGTCGTGTTGACCTTATAAGAGTGAAGGTCAAGGTCTGTCCTACATCGCTGGACATTTGACTCGGTCATTTGAGCCGTGTAAACGATTTCTTGTGACCTTAATTTAACTGATGGCCAATATACCTGTCTTTCCTAAACTTTCTTATTAAGAGGTACAAAAAGGATCTGTCGCTCCTATAGGCTTCTTCTGTAATTATGTATACATTTGTTCACAGTTTATGTTTCGTAAAAGTTTTGCAATTGTATCCTTTTCCCCTGGTTTGTTTTAGGCTGTATTGTAAAAACCACAGTGGCAACGAGGAAAGGGATGAAGAAGACGAGGAGCGGGAGAGTCGCAGTAGAGAAAGGGCTGCTGTGGACCACGGAGGAACAGCTGGATCAGTGCAAGTTAACGGCAACTAGGTGCGGGGAATTTCATCACAATGCCTCTGGAAATTCAAACATTTTCATTTGAGTTTTTTGGGTTTTTTCCAGGATTCCCTTCCCTCTGGATTACTTTAAATGAGGGCAAATGTTTTATACCAGTTGATACATCCTTGTTCCAGTCAGTGAATCGTTATTTTTAGTTGGACTGAAGGGGGTTTCCTCATGCGGGTGACTGCTCCAAGCTTGTTAAGTTCCAAAGCAAAGATTTCCCAAATGTTGTGAGATCATGTTTTTGTACAAGAATGAAAAGTGGAATTAAATTTGGTAGGCATGTATGATTGAACTCAAACAGCCTTTCCACACATTTTTTAACACCAACTTCGAAGACGTCTGTTTCTCAGCAGCGTGGTTTCTGTTTGTCTTTGTAAAAAATCGACTTCCTGTATTCATGAGTTGAGTCAGCAGTACAACTTCTGCTGGCATGCACTGCCACTGTTCAAATTCCATTTTTTTATTTATTACTTAAGCTTACAGGCAAAGTGGAAATTAGAGGACTCGACTTTGTTAAGTGTACTGTTACTTGTTACTCCACCAATGTACCCATGAATTACTTAAGAATAGAACATATTTTATTTTATACTTTTATATATAGAAACATTTCCCCAGATTTTTGAATGTTCAATTGTTAATCCATTCACTAGAAAATACGGCTCAGTTATCTAACGTCATAAGGGACAAATAAAGTATCAGTGGTTGTATTATTGGTATTATTATTGCTAATGATTAAAATGGTAGTTAAATTACTCATTTACCTTGATTTAATTTAAGGTGGAAAACGGTAACAAAGGTATCTCAATAAACTTTACAATTTAAAGCCCAACTAATGTGAAACCCCAACTTTCCTGACTTTCAAATGTTGAAGTCTTCCTCTTAGAGATGCATTTAGTCCCTCGTGATGATGCTCCACGTCACTTCCGTCCTGAGTCTTATACTTCGATTTGTGGAGAAGGATGAACAATCCAGAGTATGTACAGGTCGCTCAATTCACCGCTTCAAGTCGAAGAAAATACAAGCTTCTTATAACGACCGGACCCCTTCTTCTGGCGACTTCATAGATTGACAGTCCCGGACAGAATGGTCCCGGGCTGTAAGAGGCTCGCTGTATTTAAGTCAAATTTACCGACCAGGGGGTCGTCCTTTCCGGCCAAAGTTCCCCGTGTCACCGGTCCCCCGCTGAGAGAGTTCCTAATTTGTCTCCTTTTAATCTAATTATTCAAATGTTCTCAGGCGGAGGTGTTCTGTGCGTTGTTTTCCTGTTCTCTGCTCCCCCACTGGGGTCTCGCCGGCTTCGTTCTTTGCTATCCAATTTAAGGTTTGATCTGCAGGCAAACAATCAACCGGTGTCATGACCCTAATTCTGATCCGAGCTTGTCAAACCAGTAATCGGTTTGAGAGAAATGTTCATTGTGAATGTGTGTAGACAAAAGTTTACCGCTCTTTAGATCAAATGAATAAATTGTACTTTATAGTTTTATTATCTTTAAGCATTATTTTAAGTATGGCATATACGTTTATAACAATTTTAATCTAACACCACTCTGGGTGAGAGGAGATGACACCGATGTGAGTGACTAAAACATGGCGGCCCCCTGTCACTAAAAGATAACAAACTATTCCGTCATGTAACTCGAAAAAAGTCATCCAGCAGCAACTACAGGAATTCATTGACAACCTTTACTACGGACAGAGCAACATGGGACGTAAAGGAAAGGGTTTGTCGGGCAATACAGCTTCTACACCAGCGGTGAAGCAGCAATGATCCCCGGACTCGACAAAACTTATGGATTCACCGACCCAAACGGACTTCTTCACCTCCACCTTATTTCAGAGAGGTGAGTGAGAAGTTAATGTCAATTCATTCTCTCCTTAACTCACTAGAATCTTGGATTGTCCTCGTTCAATCGCTCCACAAAGACTTGAGTTGTCATGAGTGGATCAAAACGCTTACAACAAAACAAACGCAGTTAAAAGAAAACGTCATCTCTCTCAAAAAAAGAGATGACGAATATTAAAAAGGAAAATAAAGAACTTAAAGACACTGTGTTGGACCTCCAAGCGCGCTCCATGAGGGACAACCTTATATTTACTGGAATACCAGAAACGACGGCACAAATCGACCCAGTAGTGATTCTTAAAAACTTCATGACCGACAGTCTAAAGCAGGGGTGGGAAATTCAAATTTTTAAAGGGCCACATTAAATTCTGTGAATGTTGTTAGGGGCCATCAAGCAAAAAGGAAAGACAAAACGATACCTAAAAAAAAAAAGATGACATGAAATGTATTAAGATAAATAAGCTGCAATTTTATTCTTGTATAGATGAGTATTTTTCAAAACATTTCTTCAATTAACTTAAAAAAAATGTTTTGAGGGATTCATGTATACACAAACAATTACACACAAAGGAGGGAAGTGTTATGTGAAAATGTAAATGAAGAATAAATACAAAATACATTTGTTAATGCATTAGAACCATTTATACATGATCATACTTTCACATTACGAGAGATGCAGAAAGGCAAAGATTTTGATAATTATTTTAAGAAAAAATGGTCCTTCTTTCTAGAAACTAATGACACGCCAAACATCTCCGCTTCACTTCTCTGGGAAACGTCTAAAGCAGTACTACGTGGAAAAATGATCTCCTTCTCTTTGCATAAGAAGACCGAGGACCAACAAGAAAAAGATTTAGAGGGAAAACTAAAAGATTTTGAGGCAGATTATTTTAGACAACCAAACCGATACTCTTCTCTGTCAGATTAGGAAAGTTAAATTAGAATTAAATGATCTTGAATGAAAAAGTGAAATTCCAAATAAAAACTATGTATAACTGAACTCCAGCACAGCAACAAATCAACTAAATATTTGACAAATTTAATAAAACGAGAAAAAGAAAAATCAATTAATCATTAATAAAGTATTTGAGTACTTTTTTTTTTTTTACAGCTATATAGTGCAGATTTAAACCCAGACACAGATGACATCATGAAGTTCCTCCATGGATTAAAAGTACCACAACAACAGGAGAACAAGTAAATAGTTTAGACAGGCCCATATCACCAGCGGAAGTTTTCATAGCTCTTAACAAGATGTCCAGGTATCCCAACTAGAGAACATAAAATAGCCTTTTATGCAGATGATGTGCTGATCTTCTGAGCCATCTCTTAAAGAATAATTAAACAACATCCAAAGAAAACTGACCAAAAACTGTTTCCTTCAACTGAGAAAAATCTCTTAACTTAACTCGGAACATGATCTGGAGCTTATAATCCATGCGTTTGTTTCTTCTCGTCTGGACTATTGTAACAGTTTATTTTGGTGCCTAAACAAGAAGGAGCTGTCTCGCCTGCAGTTGACTCAGAACTCTGCAGCGAGAATTCTGACCCGCTCCACTAGAAGAACTCACATTTCTCCGATCCTTAAAACTCTTCACTGGCTTCCAGTTTCTTTCAGGATGGATTTTAAAATTCTGGTTCTTACTTTCAGAGCTATTCATGGTCAGGCTCCTCCTTACATCACTGATCTGATCCAGCCTCACACCCGAGCTCGGGCTCTGAGGTCTGTGGATCAGAATCTACTGATGGTTCCTCGCGCACGGTTCAGGACCAGAGGAGAGAAATCCTTCCAGACTGTTTCTCCTAAGCTTTGGAACGATATTCCTCTCTCTTTGGGCTTGATGGAGTCTACTGACTCCTTTAAGAAACTTCTTAAGACGTTTCTATTTGTTCAGGCTTTTCCTTTATTTTCTTGAACTCATGTTGTGTTATCAGTTTTATCTTGATCTTTAAAATATATACTTTATTGAATATTGTTTTGATTGTTTAAGCGCTTTGTGACCCTGGTCTGGAAAAGCGCTATACAAATAAAAATGACTTACTTACTTACTATCCTCAGCCACCTGAGAAAGAACAGACACTGCTGAGCCAACCTGAGTAGGCCAGACATGTGGGTGCTCCAGGTAATGTCATGGCTCTGGCAGTGTGCACCCTAGTGAGTATTTACATTTTTATTAATTTGAGCTAATGTGTGTAAAAATTAGACACTGAGCTGACTCACGTAGACAATATTATATAAATAATGACATGCAATCTCACCTGGAAAACAGATTAAATAGAAAATTTCATGAAATAACAAATCAAAACGATATATTTTTACTGGATTACTATGCGTTTGTGTCTTCTCGCCTGGACTATTGCAACAGTTTATTTTCATGTCTTAACAAGAAGGAGCTGTCTCGCCTGCAGTTGACTCAGAACTCTGCAGCGAGAATTCTGACCCGCTTAGTAGTAGAAGAACTCGCATTTCTCCGATCCTTAAAACTCTTCACTGACTTCCAGTTTCTTTCAGGATCAACTTTAAAATTCTGGTTCTTACTTTCAGATCTATTCATGGTCAGGCTCCTCCTTACATCTCTGATCTGATCCAGCCTTACACCCCAGCTCGGGCTCTGAGGTCTGTGGATCAGAATCTACTGATGGTTCCACGCACACGTTTCCTTTAAGAAACATCTGAAGACGTTTTTATTTGTTCAGGCTTTTCCTTGATTTTCTTGAACTCACTCAGAATAACAAATCGAAACGATATATTTTTTACTGGATTACCATTTATTGTAGTGGCTTTAAGATAAGCAAGCGCAAGGCGTGGGCGGGGCTAGCTGGAACCTCGCCATTTTCATTGGACCGCAGTGGGTGACGTCACGAACACAACAGAAGCGCCACAGTGTAGTCGCAGCCCGGAAAAGCGCAGGCGGTCCGTCCAGAGTCCAGTCCCCATCGTTGGTGCTGGATCCACCCTGCGCCCGGTCGTAAGACAGAACACACGAGTCCCTCGAAGCGAGGTCCACTGGGTCTCTTTGAAGGGAAGAAGCAGCACCGAAGCGGACATGGCGACCCCGAGCCAGTGTGTGGTGGTAAGCGCTCGTTCTTCTTCTTCTCTGCTCCCTGACCCGTTCACGCGCATGTTTTTCCGAGCGCATGTGTGTTTCTGGTCACGTCCGCGGACCCACAAAACACGCCTGTCAGTTCCGAGCGATCACCTTGGTAACGGTTCTGCTCGAGCGTGGCCTGGGCCGTGGAGACACGCGCCCTCCACGCCGCGAGTACGTGACATGACGCGGCGTGGGCGGTACTTGTGTGTACATTTTTACGCCATCAAACACCTGAAGTTCAAGTGTCAATAGGTGTGTGTTGGTGATCAATGTCAGATACGGTTCATGATATAAATCTAATAATCTTCCCACCATTTATTTTCACATCAATCATAGATGACATATCCATAATATGTAGTAAACATACAACAAGGTAATCCTATTCAAGTCACCCATCAGGTAGATACAAGAAACAGAGCAATACAAAAAACAAAAAAAACAAAAATCCCTCGCCCAAAACACAAGATTTTCACAGCTGTCTTCTTTAAATAGTTGTACTATCGTTAACCTACCAAAGTAAACCAAAGTTAACCTAATGGCAAGATTCAAGATGTTGAGACTGGCTCTTCTCGGTGGATGACTGAAGAAATGCAATTATTTATAAATATACTTTAGCAATTTATCAGAGAGGAATTGACAACTCGATTTACTCTCAGAAGAAGCCTCTTGGTTTTTGGCTTTACTACTTGCTTACCTTGTGTGGTGTGACTGCTCAGGACAGGTGATAATATTATCCTCGCAAACAGGACCTGCTTGAATAAACAATGAAAAATATATTTCCTCTATGAAATTGGGATTTGATGAAAATCTTTGAAAAAACTACGTCAATTCAAAAATCTCCACTCTGAATGAGTTTTCATTCTTAAAACTTTTCATTGGTAAATTAAAATCCCATCCGTCAATTATGTATTCTCTTATCAACCAATATGACATATGAATAATGTCTTGTTTCAGAAATTAAATGATGCTATTGGATAGCTTGAAGCTTTTCAAAATAAAATCTTGTGTTATGAGTTGCAACACTATAGTGTTGATGATTTACTTTAAGCTGTTTTAAGTTGCTACAGAAGATAAAAAAAACAACTTCATAAAAACTTATAAATGCATTATATTGTCTGAATAATCTAGAAACCTTTTACGCTGTAATACGTTTTTCCAGATGTTAACATATAGAAATATATCACACTTTTGAAGTCTGCTTAACAGCTCCAGAGGGCAAGGTGAGTCCGGTCGTCTGAAAAAGCTCCAGCAATGACTCGTCTTCATCAGCCATTATATTGGAACAAGTAAAAACTAACCATAGCAAAGCATGACATTAATCATGACATTAATGGCTCAGGACCAGAGGAGAGAAATCTTTTCAGGCTGTTGCTCCTAAGCTTTGGAACGATCTTCCTCTCTCTTTGCGCTTGATGGAGTCTACTGACTCCTTTAAGAAACATCTTAAGACGTTTCTATTTGTTCAGGCTTTTCCTTGAATTTCTCAAACTCCTGTGTTGTTCTCAGTATTATCTTGATCTTTAAAGTATATACTTTTTTGAGTATTGTTTTGATTGTTTAAGCGCTTTGTGACCCTGGTCTCGAAAAGCGCTATAAAAATAAATATTACTTACTTACTTACATTAAGTTTCTCTTAAAATGTAGACAAGAGTCAATGATGGCATGTCCACATGTATCTGTTATCGCTAGTAAACAACCTGTATTTAGACTTTGCACGCCAACTGTCCACAACCGGAGATGATTTGGCTGGGGGTTGAAGAATTCCGGATCATGTGACCGATACTACATCTGCCCTCGGTTTGGAATTTGTTAGGAAATGTGCAGCCTAAACAGAACAGTGTTTTTTTTCATTTGAGATAACACCGTATAGCGTCCTTGCCCCAGTGCAGTTGTCACATGATACCGGTCCTTGATGGTTTCTGACCTCATAAGGCGGCAGGAGAGAGATTTTCCGAAAGATGTGATGTACAGATTTCTCTGTGGGTCTAATCTCACATTAGAATTCCTGCCAATCTAAACGGCCCATGACTACTAATAGACTCTTCTCTGTGGGTCTCTGTGAGTTCATACTGCTCATTCATGGGAAAGTTGCTGGCCCTGTGTGCTTGAGGTTCAAGTGGAGGTCTCATGTTCCATGTGTTACGAGCGCCACTGAGACTTTCTGAAGACCTTGCATTGCATTATGTTTCAGATCAGTGATGAGGAGCAAGGCTACGACCTTGACCTCTTCTGCATACCAAAGCACTACGCTGCTGATTTGGAGAGGGTCTACATTCCACATGGACTCATTTTGGACCGGTAGGTGACCATTTTTTGGTTGACAGTTATTGGAAAGCGTGACCTGTTACATAAATCTTAAATGGCCACATCATGTAAAATTCAACCAATTAATAAAACTCATTGCAAAGTTCTTAAAATTTTAAACAAATGTATGAAAAAACAGCTTGAGTGTGTATTGTAAATATGACACAATCCGAGGGCAGGAAGAATACAGGCAGAGAGCAGATCTATTCTGAAATTGAATTAATGGTTGTTTATAAGCAGAGGCATAATGAGTGTGACAACATTGAGTTTTTGAATACATGCCCCATGCCAGAGGGATCAATAAAGCTCATCTATCTATCTAAATAAATGTATTGACACAAGAATTAGAAACGGGTAGTAGTAACCAGTGACTCATTTTCACTTATAATATGAGCTGCTTTACACAAAACATTTTGAACACATTTGTAAAATATTGTGTTTATCAGATAATAAATCAAATTCTTCATTCATTTATGTTCCACCACTTACTCCCTTATCAAGACAATTCTTCTCCCATTGTATTTAATATCTATATAATAAATTACATCTGATGGATGTCAATGTGACCAATAGTGCAGCATGTGGCAGTTATATTCCTGAACTTACTTGCACAGCATACACAAGATCTCTCTCAAGAGGGTAATTTATTCTTTAAAAGACCCCTGGATCAACATGGTAATCCAGAACATTACAAAACTTGTATTTTCATTTCTGTGCCGCTTAATCCCTTATGGTGGTCACGGGGGCTGAAGCCTATCACAGTTTTAAAGGGCGAGATGCAGGTGACACCCTGGACAGGACGCCAGTCTGTTGCAGTGCACACAAAGACACACATACACGGACAGTTTTCCCAAGATCCCAATCAACCTCTGTATGCTTTTGGACTGTTGGATGAAACCGGAGTGCAGAGAGTAAACCCACGCAACACAGGAGAACCTACAAACCCCACACAGAAGGGTCGCATGTTGGCTCCCTCCCAACGTGGGAGCTAACCGGCAACCTTTAAGTTGAAGCAACCTTAACCATTGTGCCCATATTCTGAACTCTACATTGAAAAAAAAATGTACTTTATTGTGCTAACAGACAGACCTTCGTAATTAAATGCAATATTTACACAAAATGATATTGTAACTTACTTTGACTTCTCGTTTAATTCTAATGAAGAGAAAATAATTATTCCTTTTCTTTCACAAAATGACTCGAAGACCAGTTTCACAGACAATTAAGTTTTGTTGGTTCTCTCAATTTCAAACTCGATCCACAAACCTGCAGCACCTGCTCCCTCACTTCCTGGCACACACTGTCACCTGCTGTCCAATTAAATAAAAAATGCAGGACATGTATAAAATATTTTCAGAAAAAATGACCATGATATTGGATGTTTTCAAATAAGCGCCTAGGCAGGGGTATGCCTTCACTCACTAGTCAGTGTTTTTCAACAACATCTGCTCACTTTTGTCTCCCCTATATTGTTATAGGACGGAGCGGCTGGCCAGAGAGATCATGAAGGAGATGGGGGGCCACCACATCGTGGCTCTCTGTGTCCTCAAAGGGGGGTACAAGTTTTTCGCTGACCTGCTGGACTACATAAAAGCCCTGAACAGAAACAGCGACCGCTCCATTCCAATGACGGTGGACTTTATTCGCCTCAAGAGCTACTGTGTAAGTCGGTGAGATTCTGTGGAGCTCAAATCATGCTTGAAGTAACAAAGACCTACTTGATGAGCTCTACAACCTGCAGCTACAGGATCACATGGTTGAAGTTATGATCCTGAGAAACTCCTTTAACACGTGCATTGGTGAATCTTTGGTTTGAAAATGTTGCTTTAGAAGTTCTACAGTTCTTTTTTATTGACTTAACATTTCATATCCAATTGAAGTATTTGCTATGAATTACTATTCAACTGTGGTGAATAGACTGGTTCCCAGGGGCCAGTGGTGGTCCCAGACCAGATCTGATGTAAGATAAGATGTTTTTTTCATATCTTATCATATGGCCCAAAGGATTTAAAATGGCAAAAATTGCAATTTAAAGTAGTTTTATAGGAGATTAAACTAAATAGTATCAATCTATTACAGTCGTAACTTAACTGCTAATTTTCTACATGTAAACTGACCTTAAATACACGTTTGCAGAATGACCAGTCCACGGGTGAGATCAAAGTCATCGGAGGTGATGACCTGTCTACATTGACAGGAAAGGTAAGGTCTTCCACTACGTTTGAATGTTGAGGGTGTTACTGGTCTAATGTTATAGCTTGGTTTTTGGATCACAAAGTGAGATAGAATTTGTTCAGAGGCAAGAATGTTTTGTAGCACTAACGTTGTGTTTTGTCTTCTGCAGAATGTTTTGATCGTTGAGGTATGTGCAGCCTTTTTTTTTTTCTAATAACATGTTGACATCATCACCATTTGCGTGTTTGACAAGCTTCTGTTGCTGTTGCAGGATATTATTGACACAGGCAAAACTATGAAGACGTTATTGCAGCTTCTCAAACAGTACAAACCCAAAATGGTGAAAGTAGCAAGGTAGCTACTCATAACCCTGTCATGACAGATTATATTCAAGACTTTCATGTGGAGTGAGACACACTTTTTTCTTGTCCACAGTTTGTTGGTGAAGAGAACACCCAGAAGTGTCGGATACCGTCCTGACTGTGAGACCAAAATAAACATAGTTATTTCTGTTTTGTTGACACTCAAGTTGTTTTTTTATTCAGTTGTAGGATTTGAGGTTCCAGACAAATTTGTGGTGGGATACGCACTAGACTACAATGAGTACTTTAGAGATCTAAATGTAAGTATTCTGCTTTCAATGGCCTTATTGTGTTTCATTAATGAGTTAAACATGATTATATTCTCTTTTCCTTGAAACCTAATTTCCAATTCTTTATAATTTTTTTATTTTTATTTAGAACATGTTTTACTCTAGTTGTGTATGACTTCTACATGATAAATAACTTTTAACTAGATTACTTTAAGAAATGATGCACAACCAAACGGCACATGTTTGTGCTAAGAATAATTTGATTTTTGCGTCTTTGGTTACTGAACTGACAACATGCTCCCAGTCAAACCAGCTTTCAATTAGTTCTGGTGGTAAAGGATAAGATGAGGTTTTAAAGAGCCTTGTATAATTGGAGAAAGCTGACTGTTTTAAGTGAATCTAAAATGATTTAATGATTAGAAATGGAAATTTAAAGGATCAGTTTCTTAGCCCTGATATTCAAAACTTGGTTATTGGTCTATTAATATGTATTCCTTTCCTGATTCAATTGATTATTAACTAAGCATTTCATGTTTTATGTTAACAGAGCTTTTTCATGTAATGTTGATTTTGGAAATCTTGAATAACCTTATCCATGTAATGATATTTACAAAGAGCATATATACACTTTGTACTAGTGCCTTTATAGACCTTCAGAGAAAGTATAAATCAATAATAGGCTCTGATGCTAACCCACATCTTTTGCTCTTCCAGCACATCTGCGTCATCAGTGAAACGGGGAAGGAGAAGTACAAGGCTTGAGACACGATTACAACACTTTTTACGTTCGCTTTTATGATTTTTCTTCTTAATTATATCATATTTAAATATTTCTCTACATGCATGGTTTCTCTTGAGGATGCTGCTAGTACTAGTAATCGAAGATTTTCTACCACCTTTACCAACACAGCACTTGTATGACCCTGGATGAAGCCACAGAAGTGTTGCCCAGCGAGGATTACACCAAGAGAGTTGTATTTCACCCCATCAGCTTTGACCCTACATTATTTGATGTCATCACTGGTTTTACACATGGTCTTCTGCTGATATGTGTAAGGTCCTTTTTATCGCCCAGTTTTTAAAGATTTTATTTAGTCTGTTTGCTGTTTCATCACTTTTACAGACTTCTGTCTGTATATTTGGGGTTGCTGCTTTTTCTTTTCATGTAAAACAAAGATGACTGAAATATTTGCCATTGAACATTTTGGTTCATCTCCATGCTGTGTTTTATACAACCTGATGTTCTGACCGAAGGAATTCATCTTTGTGTGTCACAATATCACATCATTTGAGTTTATTGTTCAAATTGTTTAATACTTAAGCTGTGCCATGATAATGAATTTGTGTCAATCTTGTTTGGCAAGTCAATAAATATACATCCTACATCAGACTCCTGATTTTTATTTTTTTAACAGGCAAATGTGTGATTGAAGAAATCCATATGATTATTGATAAGACATTTCTGTATTAAGTTTTATAAATTTAGATTCATTTTTTATTGAATGTCAATGGAATTGTTCAAACCTGTTTAGAATCAGGCAACACCAGTTGCATCACGGGAAGCGGAAGAGTCCCCGGAAGCACGCCGGGAGACGGAGCGCTCTGATTGGACAGTCTCTTCTGAGAGGGGCGTGAGGTTAACAGTGCTAATAGTTAGCATGCATGCTCTCGTTCATGATAAAAGCACGCGTTTGAGGGCCTGGATATTATTAAGTGTTGCATCTGCTCCGCATGCAGACTGGATTATCTAGCTCTAGTTGATGTAGAGTAGTTGGACGAGGTCATTTTGCACAGAAAATAGTTCTCCGGCCTCTGGAGCTTTGTAGCCAAGGATGCTAATAGCTAGCCAGATACACCCGCGTTAACGTTGGCCATCACACAGCAGCGTCGAGGGATAGCACTGAATTCGGGTTTTAAGTTTTCTTTTTTAAACTTGTCGACAAGTCTGATGTTTGACAAGGTAATTCGTCTCGCTAACATGTAGTTTGGTAACAATTCAGTCGCCGTTCACTGCTGCTTTGTGGTGTTTTTGGCAATCTGTTAGCAGGTATTGTGTAGCACTCGTGTGCTAATGTTTCTATAAGTTCATATCGCTTTGTGTTGTTGCTACAGGCGTGTGCATGGATGGTTCTTTGCTCGATGGTTGAGTTGGACTGAAGGGCTTTTATTAGCCGGAGTTGAGTTTCTTTGTCCTTCGCTCTCTGCAGCAGAAAGGGCCTTGTTGCTTCTGTCGTCGATGGCTCACATCAGCTAAGTTGCTAAAGTTTGCATAGCCGCAATGTAAAGCAACGACACGCATTTTTTTTAGTCTATGAACGCGTGGCTGGCAAAGACCGCAAAGTAACATGAACAACTCTGGAGTCATGCCTCATGAGAAGATGGAGCTGGACATGGATACCCCTGCTTCTCTGGTTCAAACGGACGGGCAGTTGAGAAGATCCAACAGTGCTCCCATGATTAATGGATTAAGGTTCAAGAATAGTTGTCCTTCGTTGACTCGTTTGGAACTCTTGCAATTTATTTGGTAAAAATGTCTCACTTGAATGAATTCATCATTGCAGCGATAACTCTCAAGTGTTCCAGAGAGAGGTCTTGAGAAGCCGGAGGAACAGCACAACAGTGGTCAACAGGCCTAACATGGTAAAGTAAAAAAAAAAACGTTTTCCTATTACATTCCATATACTCAGTGTTTATCTTTCTCTGTACAGGTTCCATCATCACCCATCCGGGTCCCCAGCACCCGTCTGCACCAGATCAAACAAGTAAGTTAAAAACACTGCAAAGATTGATTCTCATGTGTGGCATGTCGGACTACCATCTTCCTCTCAAACCAATAGGGAAATATGGTGTTTGAACTCATGCTAGAGAAACATGTTTTGGTGTTAACAGGGCCGTTGATCTTAAAGAGTTGATCAGTTGGTAGTATAAGACTCCGACAGCAAAACTTTTTTAATATATTGAACTTTTTTTTAATGATATACAGTAAAGGCAAGTCTGTGCTACACATCTTTTGAAAGTTTAAAAGTCTGGGATATGTCATTTTGCTGGATTACAATCGCAAAGAGGATTAGATCACAATTTTACTAATGCACTTTTTTCAAAAACAATAAAACTAGAAGTTGAAAATTTCAAATATTTTCCGATGTCCGCATGAAAAGTTGTTAAATACTGTAGTTTGTTTCTTATGCTGCTCTTTAGTTTCTATAGACGTCACTGATCAACGGATTAAAGCGTCTCTCTGCTTGTTGCGCTCAGCGCTGCTCGCAAGTCATTTTGACTCCACAAAAATGAAATTAACATTAAATAAAATCGCAACCTCTGCGCTATAATAATTGCATGAATTATTATTATTAGCTGTATGTCCTATTGCATCAAAGAAGATGGTAACTAGTGCCAGAAGCCTCTCGTATAAGACAATGCTGAATTTTAATCAACTAATTTATGATTTCTTTTTTTTTTTCTAAGTTGGGTGCAACAGTAAAAACAGTCTTATCCCCATGAGTAAAACATATGTGTTGTAATATTGATCATAAAATATTTTACCCTTAAGAGTTATAGTTAATGAATATTTATAATGTCTGGTGCTACATTTGACTTGTCCTTTCACAGGAAGAGGGTGTTGATGTGATGAATAGAGAAACAGCCCATGAGCGGTAAGCTTTAAATACTTGAAATTATAACCAGGAACGAGGGTAATTCATTAAATAACAATAATGTATGCTGTGCTCTTGTCTAAACAGGGAAGTCCAGGCTGCCATGCAGATGAGTCAATCCTGGGAAGAAAGTCTAAGTCTGGTAAATGCAGTTGACTCTCTTTTCTGACCCATCTACTGAAGGCATGTCGGTGGCCTTGGCCAAAGTTGCTCCTATATCTGTGGAGTGAACTCTCAAAAGCATGCAAGAGAAATATTTCCGAGTTAACAGGGCCACCAGCCTCTCAAGGCCAGGCTGAGTCGGTAGTATAATACTCGAACATTTGTTGCTGGAGTGCACTCACTATTTTAAATGTCCTCAAGTCAAATGGGTAAAGATGTGAATTTTTATTTCAGAGTGACAACGATCAGGAGAAATCGGCTTCTTCATCCCCGAAGCGAATAGACTTTGTGCCGGTGTCTCCTGCTCCGTCGCCAACAAGAGGAATTGGCAAAAAGGTAACTAAGGCTGTTTCCTTTGTAGATTGATTAAATGAAGATGGTCCTCTATTTGTTCCTTGGGAAATGGGAATTTCAGTCACATCATCCCAGCAGACAGAAAATAACAAAAAATTACAGTAATTAAACTTTAATGAAAATAAAGTGCAGTTCAAACTAGAATCGAAATTTCTTAATGGTAAAGAATACAGTTATTATCATCTTGAAACTTGACTATTGGTTGGCGGCAAGCCTCATCTACTCCACAAATGTAGCGTTGTACAAATTGCTGGTGTCACAAGGGATGTCCTTCAGTCTGTTGGTGTTGCTTCTGGGGAGTAAAGGCTTTCCACCTACTGATGACTGTGCATGGGCTCACGCTTTGTGCCAACCACAGAGCCAGCTCGCCTGATCAGTTTGTCTTTGACATATTACCCCCACCCCCAAGCACACAGTTAAAGAAGTTGTATTTCTCATAGTTTTATCACAATAAACATGTAGTCATGCTTGCTGCAACTCACAATGAGCTGGAAGGAATGTGTCCAGTTAGAGTTTCGTTTCCCGAGAAATGACAGTTTGTCCATGAAGATAGTGACCCCTCACCAAGATAAGGGAGCTGAACTCGGCGTGCAGGCTGCGCTCACTGACTCATACAGTAAACCGGTCTTTGCCGGCTGCATCCAGCAACCAATGAACAAACTGTTTGTATTCAAGTGTGCCGTTATATGGAATAAAAAGCCAGCAAGCAGAGAGGTTCTTCAGACAAGCTGTGAGAAGCATCTCCACTCCTTGTTGGTAGTTAAAACTGGATTCTGACTGTTTGTTATTCTAACACTTGTCTCTGTTCTCATTCCGATTGTCTGGGAGAAAATCCCTGACACAGCAAATAAGGGGAAAAACTGGTGACCACAAACTGTTGAAACATGTAGTTTCTTGTAGATGATAATATAAAATATACTTTCTTGTACAGATTGTCTGTGTTGCATGGCCAGTCACACTTTGAATTACTTATCTATACTACTCTTGACCAGCTACTTGGTTTTTGTAGTGTTCAGCTGAACGTGTTTTTTGTTTTAAGGGGTTAGTTGTCTTTGTCCAAAAAGCATCCATATACTTCTGTGGGGCTCGTCCGTAATGTCCATCTTTTATTGAAGCCTTGACAGGTCATTGTCCGTTGCAATCATTTTCTTGTAAGAGGCTTCACTTTTTTGAGCATGTTGTGACGAAAATGTTGACTACCATCATAATTTGGTCATGCTCATATTCTTAATTTCTCTTCCTGTGGAGCAGCAGTGTTTCTCTCCATCTCTTCAAATCCTGGTGAGCAGCAACGGCCTGACGCCCAGCCCTGTTCCGAGCCCGACCCGGAGATTTAGGTGAGCCACGAGACTATGCTGTTTACTTTTCCCTTAACACCCAACCACATGTTTATTTACTGTTGCAATGTTTGTCACACTTGTGCAGTCATTAAAGGCAACTTGTGTGTGGATTTCTTAAATTGATCTTGGACCTCATCAGTATAACTTTCAAGGTTTACTTTTCAAGTCTTGAAGGACTCGTTGTGCATGTTGGAGAGGAAGTCCAAGTCATGAGAGTTGGGTTTAAGTTTTATTGTATACCAAAATTCAGTGTGAGATAACTCTGGCTGAACCCTGATCACAAAATTCAGGACGGCTCCATTTGTCTTCTCCACCTGCTGCAACCATAGAGAAATATTTTGTTTATGTTGATACCTGCGTGTAATTCAAGGTTATATACCATTTTGCTTTGATTAGTTGCAGTTTTTACAAATTATTTTTCATATGAACAGGAAGTGATGAAATGGCTGGTTTAAGTACAGTTTTAGGATTTGATAACCTAATCCTTGTTGGAAGAGTATCCTTTCATCTGCTTTTATAACGACTGTGTGAACTGAAGACATTTTATGGTTGTTCCCCAAATGGTGTGTGTGTAGTTTAATTAACCAGTATAAAAACATCTGCTCTGTAACCTCATGCACTCTCTTCACTCTCTATTATACACCTCTAAAAAGTGCTGCTCTCTTCTGCTGACCAATAAATGGCTCTTGTGGTCTTTGGGCCCTAATATGAATTGAGTAACATTGACGGGGTACACGACGCTATCGAGCAGGTCTGATGATGACGGCCCGTGTCTTGTCTGTCTTTCAGCCGGAGGAGTCAGAGTCCCATCAACTGCATCAGACCCAGCATTCTTGGCCCCATCAAGCGAAAAGGTGAGCGGAAGCTGTTGTCAATATTACTGTCTGTCTGTCTTAAACCATCATAATATATAACTTGAAGCCTTGTAAATATTCACTGCAAATACTTTAAAGCTCCTGCAAAAATGTGCTAAAAGGTGTGGTATAAACATTTTATATTTTTAAGTGCAAAGTAAAGAAAAGTGCACTGGTCAGTCAGCCCGAAAATGAAATCAACATAAAATGAAGTGCATCCCGTCTATAACTACATGCCTACAAAGATAACGTGTCAAAATTTTCAGCCCATAGGCCAAATCTAACCATCAAACTGCAGCCTGGTAAAGCTTGAAGTCTTCTTGGACCTAAATTCAATTCCTTAGTGCTAGTTTATGTTCATCATTACCTGCGAAATCGGTGGAAGACTTGGCTTGCAGGTCTGACTTTGGTTACACCTTGTTTTGTTGGTCTCTGGCTAATGTTGTCATTCTTGACTGTGCAGGTGAGATGGAGATAGAGAGCCAGCCGAAGAGACTCTTCCAGGGAACCACCACCATGTTTTCTTCTGATGTGTCCAATATGTCAGACCTCAGGTCCTGGTGAGTCTTTCTCTACGACTTTGTACAGCTTTCTGGTGCCTCCTGTCATTTTGTGAGGAATGATGGCTGCATGATGATGCCAGTAGTGATGGTCCGATGAAGCTTCATGAAGCTGTCAATATTTTTAGTCCTCTAGATGGCGGCCTCTGCAGTATTTTCCTTTTGTTTTGGTCAAGTGTTCTAATAAAACATATCATTTTTAAGTTTGTGGCGCCACCTACTGACGTAACTAAGTGTTTGTTCTGCTCTGTTGTCAGTCACTCTCCAGAAATACTGGACGGCAGCCTGAGCAGCATCAGCTCGTCTACCGGCTCACCCGGCAAGATGGAGGGAGTGTCTCCCTCTTCATCCAGCAACTCGCCCTTTGCCTCCCTGCAGGACTTCTCTCCAAAGTGACCCGGTTTTAAACCCTTTGCTGACCGTCCCTATAGATTCTAGTGTCTTGCATTTGCTAGCGAGCAGCAGTTGCTTTTTTTTTGTTTGTTTTTGAAGCATTGGAGGATTGCTAAGCCATGGTGACTCATGTTCGGAGGACTGAAGACACTGTGAAGCACCAGCTGCTATTTCAGGACAGACATGGCTTTTCCCTTCGACCCACCAGCTCTGGTCATTGGAGACTTGAGGCACAAGAAGACGTGTCCATCCCTGTATTCTCCCGGAATACTTCTGTCCACTGGCTTTTGTATGTCTGCAGAGTTTAAGAGAATATTTAACTTATTGATTTCCTGCTTTGTAATTATGTACATAGTAACTTGGGATTAATTGATCCGTCAGTTATGACGAAGGCACAAAAAGGTTCGATGACTGTTAAACTGAAAGTAGAGAAGATTTTTGGACCCAGTGCTGAAGAACGTCCCGAATGAATGTTGTCCAGACATGATCTTTAAACACTAAAAACTCCTGGAATAGTTTGATGTAAAGTTTCTTCTGGCAAATCTTTATTTATGGTCAAATGTTTATAAGTTTCTATTCCTCAAGAGTGGAACACTGTGATGGACGGAAGCGGCTGGAACTAAAGCTCGAAGCTAGATGCTTCTTAAGTGTGAAACCTCGGTAGTGTCTTATGATGTTCGCACCCATGTTTCTGTTCCACGCTCCTGTGAAGTCGGACTTGGCCATGGTTATGTATTGTTGACATGAATCTGTGCTTTTTACAGAAGGCTACGATTGTTATTCTGAATGTGTTCTTCCCTTACCAGTGTACACAAGGAGCTGCAGCCACCTCAAGGCTACACTTTCAATCTAAGGGGTCAGTTGTCCGTGATCCGCAAACTTCCTGTCTGTGCTTACATGATCGCTGTCATGTCAGACTTCAAATAAATTATTTCTTTATCTTTTATTCTGAGTGTGTTGTAGATGCTTTTACAAATGCTTCAACTGTGGCAGGGAATCGTGGACTTTGTTCATGTTGGGCCACAGATGCTTAGATGCGTTTGTCATTTTAAATATAGCAAAGCAGGGGCGTCGCATGCTTCTTAAAAGGAGCTGATTGTTTAAAATTTGAAAACCTTGATATATGTAGAAAGTCTTTGCACCTCCTGACAAGAATTCAACAGACAAACCATGTTTATGATTGAAGTAAACAATCTAATGCTTTAAGTGAAATGTCAAATGAAAATTTATTCAGATAAAAACCCTCGCATGCAAAGGACTGCATTTGGTCGACACTAAAAAGGTTAAAACACAAATGTAAAGATGGATACAGGTGAATAACAAAGTCTTTTTATACAGCTTGTTATATCCTTCACACTCATGATGGCCACAGAAATATATATGAGGCCAAGCTGGACTTCGAGGATAAACACCTATCACTGCTGGACTCGAACATAATATGCTCTCTTTAATATGCATAAGTTCCACATTTGTGGGGAAAAAAAAAAAGTAATTCTACAGGCTGGATGTCCAAAGAGGAAGAGACGCCCCCTAGTGTCAGTGTCATCAAGTTAAATCCTGTTTATCATGTGCGTAGGATGACCATCGTGAGAAGACCTGAAAAAAAAAAGCAGGATTAAACGGATGCTTAATGTTATCACACAACCTTATGTTAGCTATTCAATGAATCGACATGTAAAGGTTATTTGTAAAGCGCCCTTCTAGACCAGGGTTCTTGTCTTTTCCATCAAGTTTTTAACTCAAGTCATTGTTCACCACGAGTCCTTCCACCCGTCCCGTGTTTCACTCACCAAGAACGTAAGCAGCTACAAGTTTCTTGTTAACACTCAAGTGGAGGTAGACAGGCACGGTAGATTCCTGCTCGCCCAGGGTCGGCAGCATGAGGGCGGCCACACACACCAGCCCGAGCAGCACAGTCAACAGACTGGGGCCCCCGTTGACTGGACGGCTCTCTGACGAAATGGGAAGAAGTTACAACATGACATTTTCTCAGCTGCACGGTTTAACTACCTGTATGAGTCGCAGTCTGTTCGTAGAACTCGCTCTCTGCGAACTGCTCTTTAAGCCTGCGCTCGTCATCTTGGGGTCTGGGGCTGGGGGGCTCCAGGGAGGCCGAGGGCCGCAGCGTGGCCGTCACCTCCTTGCGTCCCAGGGCTTTTCGCTGACTCTGTTCCGACACCTGCAGTCGGAACTTGTCGTAGACGCCATAGTGACACGGCCGCACGTCTCTGTGGCGGATTACTCTGCAAATACGCCAGAAGTCAACTCCAGCAAACCAAAACCTTTTTAATCCGTTTAGCAATATTTTAGGATCTTTATAATAAATCCATACACTGAAGGGTCAACACCAACATGTTAAGTAGAGGAACATTTGCTTTGTTAACAAATGAGCTCATACAAATACAAAATGTGTTTCACCCAGAAGACACTCACATGTCCACACAGCACTGCGGCTTCACTGCTCCGGTCGCATCCACAACACTGTATTTGTTGGGCGCCGTGCACAGCACTGGAGGGAAACGACACGTGACTCAAAGTATGAAACACGAGGTAGACGACGGGGCATGTTTTTTTTTACACTCACCTTTAAACTTGAGAGCAAATTCATAGGGGTTGTAGAGTGTGAGCACCTGCTTGTGAGACGTCTGCTCATCTGCGTAAAAGACAAGCTCTGTGGGGAACACGAAGACAGGAAGGTTTCCTTCCACCAGCTCAGGCTGCCGATGCTGCTGCTGCATTTGCTCCAGCTGAGCTCTGCCCCTTCCTGTCCACGGTCGGCCTGCAGCCCCAGCCCCTCTCTCCAGATGCTTATTAGCGGGGTACACAGCCTTCAGGGGAGAGAGGCGACTCCTGCTCTCAGGTCCTGACGCACATGACACGGAACTAAACCAAGAGAAGACAGAGAAGATCATTCAAAAGTGACCTCACATGCTAACATGCATTTAAATAAATATAATTCCAATAAACATAATAAAAATGAGCTACAGTTAAATTAGGATTCGATTAAACAAAAAATGAAACACCCTCGAATGAGACGTTTTAATCTGTTAATAATCTTCCCTCATCAAACATGGAGTATATTGCTCCACCCTGTTGGTGGGTGAGGAGTACTGCATATCTTGTCTTCCCATCGGCATTACAAAATGATAAACCTCTCTGAGGCAATTCTCATCTTCAGATGTATTTTTTCAGTGCAGAAAAAAACATTTTTATAAACAGCAGATTAATGGCTCTTTTGACTGTTGACAAATGTATCTAAATAATTACATTAAATACAAAAAGATGGCTCATTTTAATTTAACGTATGATACAACAAATGGATTGTTAATAAAAAATGTGCAATATATTACATTATGTAAATGGTTTGTTTATAATAAAACACCTTTATTCTAAATGGTTTCAACTTTTGTCAGACAGAAGACGGACACTGAAGCAGTTTCTATCTTTGAGCTGTAATTGTGGTGATTAACCAAGAATCACACACTAAACATGTTTTCTGATAATGTTGCTTCTATTGTTAGTGCTGCTTTACATCTAATGTGTGTGTCCCTTTTAAGGTCTGGAGGTTTGTAAATAAAATACAAACTCTTGCATACTTTGGTCAGCCGCTCAACTAGAAGGATTCTTGTGTTGACAATTTATGGAGTACTCCTAGAGAAACCAACAATATCTGACAGAATAGCTGTTTTGTTGAGAGTTTGCACGGACCAACAATTTCCAAACATTTTGTTTGTCTGAAAAGAAAGATCATATACAGTATTGTATTAATTCTTTCTATGACTTTTAACACTACACTACACATCTGAAGAACATAAACCTTTATATGAAACATCAAAGGTTGCTATGTGACATTATTAAACAAGGGCATCAAAGAGAATAAGAACTTGAAAATGGTTATTCTATTGAGTGCAGCAGCTCATTGTGAGAAACAGAAAAAGCCACTTTAGAGAAACAGTCTGGTAAAAAAAACGAGTCAGTGCCTGCTGCTAACCGTTTCTTGTGCACCTGTGAGACTGCAAAAGACACTTTTGTTGAGCCGTTCAAGGTAAAGTCAAGTTGATACAGCTCTGCATTGGTAAGCACCTGGCATGTGTCCTGCCTAAAACATCACCAAGACAACACAAGTGTTTGGTTTAAGACACAATAAACAGAATCTAGTCCCTGCTCCTTCCCTTGTTTTCTGCTGTTTAACTTCTTCAACGTAACCATCAGACTGGACTACTGTAACTCTTCTGTCAGGATGTTCTAAGAAGTCATTCAGAACTCTGCAGCTCGTGTCCTGACTAAGTCTAAGAGGCGCGAACACATTTGCTGTCCTCAACATTGGCTTTCAGTAGAATTTAGAATACTATTTAAAATACTTATTTTAACCTACAAAGCTTTACATGGTGTAGCACCAACATACATCAAAGATTTAATCCACGCATATCAACTTTTTACGATCCTTAAACTCAGATCTATATGTTCTAAATGTAGATAGGAGCCAGGGCCTTCAGTGTTCAAGCCCCTCTGCTGTGGAACCCACTACCGGCTTCAGTCCAGAGGGCAGACACCCTCTCTATGTTTAAGAGTTATCTTGAAACTTTACTTTTTTGATGAAGCCTATAGTTAGGACTGACCAGCTGACCTCTTAAGCTGCTACAGGCTTAGATCGTTGGAGAAGTTTTAGACACCAAGCTCTCTCTCTGTGTATCCTTCTTTTCTGCATTATATTCATCACCTGTGCAGTTTAAACCCACAGTTTTCTCTCATCTCTCCTGAAGCTCCATGACTTCACATTCAGCTGCTCCTTCCCCACCATGTCAACAAATCTCTCCATGACCCTAGACTCTGCTGCCCTACTCTATACTCTCCTATTACTTAAACTGTCTAAAGATAACTTTATGATTTGCTCATCTGACGTTTTTCCATATAGGCTCTTAATTACAGTGTTTGGTGGAATTGGCCCCTGGTTTACCAAAATGGTAAACCTCTTCCTTTCTACAGGGTTTTTTTTCAAATTCATTTAAGCATGTCATTATGGAGCCTTTAAAAGCCACTTTCCTTCAGGATCAATGTAACAGTTTCCAGCCTTACATCTCAGCTCGAGTTCTGAGGTCTGTGGATCAGAATCTGCTGATGGTTCCACACACATACACTTCCGCACCAGAGGAGAGAAATCCTTAAAGGCTGTTGCTCCTAAGCAATGATCTTCCTCTCCCTCCGCGTTCGATGGAGTCTATTGAATCTTTCAAGAAACATCTTTTATTTGTGAAGGTCTTTTCTTAATTATCTTGTTTTGACCTGTGTTGTTTTTAAAATGTTTTTTTTTTGTTTAAGCACTTTGTGACTCTGGTCTGCAAAATGAATTTTACAAATATGAATTACTTACTTAATTACACTTTAACTAAAATCGAATTGAAATTGAATTACAATAGGAAGAAACATGTTGCTGAATATAAGGATTGTTGGAGAACCAGAAGCCAAGTGAGGTTTCTTATCACACCTTCTTATCAAAAACAAATGGACGTAAGCAGTGTTTTAGTGGAATAAACAATTGAGAGCGAAGTAAACCATGTGAATATAGTGTTCAAGGGTCTTCAGATCGATGGCAGCAGCGACGCTGGGTAAACGCCATGTGGTCTCTCGGTGGATCACGTGGTCGGTGTTTACATGGTTACAGCAGAAAGACGTCTGCGGTGTTGCAATACTTTTCCATGAAACAGGATACATTTTAAATTGAATACATCCACGAGAAGCTTCGTCAGATTGTAAAATAAATGTATATAATCACCCAATATCCAGAAGGTATTTTTAGTGTCTATTAAACTGTAATTACACAATAATGCTTAATAGTTAAGATAACATTATACCACTTGACACGTGATAGATAACGTTAAATGAAAATAAATGTTTCACAATGTTCTTTCCACGACATTATTTTTAGGTTATTGTGAAGTAATAACTACGCTGTTAGCCTCAGCTAGCATTAGCAGTAATAGCATGCGAGTGAAGTTACTGTTTTCTCAGCATAAATCATGTCATTACACAACATAAAAGAGTAACATTCGTGTCCTGACAGGCTGACTAGTACCTTCTTTTCAGCACACGACAGCTCGGGTGGTACGGTGGGTTCTTGCTCTTCTTCCACCCTGCTGTTGTTTCACTATAGCCCTTTTCTTTGTCAATAATATACTGCAGAAGGCGCAGTGCATGTCGGGACGATGACGTCAACTAGACGACTCATTTTAATATTAATGTTTATTTCAAGCTAAAACCATCTCGGAAATACATTAGCGTCGGCGTTATTTTCATTTCCAGGTTTTAGGTATCTTTGTGTTTTTGTCAATGCAACCAGATAAAAAAAACAGTTGTTGTTGATGGATAGATAGATTATATAGATTAATAGATAGACAAGATTAGATTAATAGATAGACTTTATTGATCCCTCCTCTCCTTATGGAAATTGTTTTTCCAGTCAGCACACAGCACAAAGCAACAAAGTTGATAGATTCATAAAAAACAGGAACAAGAACAAAGTTTTTATAAAACGAAAGTGCAAGATTACAAAATCTAAGTCTAAAGATAAAGAAAATAGATCAAAGACAAATATCAAAGACAAAGGACACAAAGATTAACATGGAATATCATATTTTCACTCAACTCCTGCCCCCAAACTCAGAATTAAAACAGCCTAATAAGGTAAGGTAGAACTTTATTGATGATGAAATTGTTTTAATAGCACGAGGAATGAATGAGTCCCTGAGTCTATTAGTGTTTTATCATGGGCAGGAACATTCTTGCTCCATCTGCTTCTCTGCTCACTGATGACAGTGTTCAGAGGAAGACTGTTATCATCCATGACGGACAGTAGTTTGTTCAGTGATCTCCTCTCAGCAACTGTCACCAGTGAGTCCAGCTTCATGCCAACCACAGAGCCAGCCCTCCTGATCAACCTGTCCAACCTGTTGACACTCCTGTTGGACACATTCCCACCCCAACACACCACAGCATAAAACAGGACACTGGCCACCACAGACTGGTAGAACATGCAGAGGAGCTTCCTGCAGATGTTAAACGATAGAAGCCTCCTCAGAAAGTACAGTCTACTCTGAAATTTCTTATATACATGGTCTGTGTTGCAGGACCAGTCCAGTTTACTGTCCAGCCACACACTGAGGTACTTATAGTTGTCAACTATCTCCACCTCGTCGCCTCTGATGGATACTTGACGTGGCTTTGACCTGGACCTCCTTGAGGTGTTCAGCTGCAAGTGGTTCCTCTCACTCCAGTCCACAAAGTCAAGTATCAGACTCCTGTACTCGTCCTAGCTGCTGTCCCTGATGCATCCAACAATGGCAGTGTCGTCAGCATACTTCTGGACGAGACAGCAGAAGTCTGAGTCAGGCTCCTCCTTACATCACTGATCTGATCCAGCCTTACACCCCAGCTCGGGCTCTGAGGTCTGTGGATCAGAATCTACTTATGGTTCCACGCACACGGCTCAGGACCAGAGGAGAGAAATCTTTTCAGGCTGTTGCTCCTAAGCTTTGGAACAATCTTCCTCTCTCTTTGCGCTTGATGGAGTCTACTGACTCCTTTAAGAAACACCTTAAGACGTTTCTATTTGTTCAGGCTTTTCCTTGAATTTCTCGAACTCCTGTGTTGTTCTCGGTGTTGTCTTGATCTTTGAAGTATGTACTGTTTTGAGTATTGTTTTGATTGTTAAAGCGCTTTGTGACCCTGGTCTCGAAAAGCGCTATATAAATATATATTACTTACTTACTTACTTACCTTGCTCAAAAGTTGTTGACACCGATTTCTTGGACTTGGTCTTGTGTCCAGTGATGGTTCTAACACCATCCCAGACCTCTCTTATTTGTACCCCACTCAGCTTCTCCTCCAACCTCCTCCTATGTGTCCTTTGCCTCCCTCAAGCTTTGCTTCACCTCCTGCTGTGCTGACCTCATGGCGTCCCTGACCCTGCTCCTAAAAGCCACCTTCTTCCTGTTAAGGACATCCTTGACGTCCTTTGTTACCAAAAATTGTATTATAAGGTTAACAGCAAACAGTCATAGCAGGGGCGACAACATCTAAGCAAACATATTAATAATCCGTCATAGACAGTGTGTCGGACCCTCGATGTCGTCACCACGAGACTTCAGCAGCACATCCCAGTCTGTGGTGTCAAGGCAGTCTTTCACTTCCTGATTGTCCTAGTGGTCACAGTCTGTCTCTGCACCACAGGAGTGTACAGGGACTGAAGGTGGGCCAGGTTATAGTAATAACCACAATGATAATAACCACAATGATAATAATCACAATGATAATAACCACAATGATTATAACCACAATGATTATAACCACAATGATAATAACCACAATGATTATAACCACAGTGATTATAACCACAATGATAATAACCACAATGATTATAACCACAATGATAATAACCACAATGATAATAACCACAATGATAATAATAACAAATATAATAACCACAATGATTATAACCACAATGATAATAACCACAATGATAATGGTAATATAGTTGATCTGATGACAATTGCATGTGAACTAGTAACAGACACGTGCTATGTGAAAGCAAAGGTGTAGTTTAATAATGACAACGACAGTGATTCAGGTACTGTGACATTCACAACAGTAATGTACAGTTTGGATCGTTTAAAATACATTTAGACACGTGGAGAGCTCATGAAGTGAACTGGACACAAAAAAGGAACCAGTCAAATGAGTGTTCCAGGGTTGATCTCGATAACGACACTGGAGCAGATGAAGCACAACCACAGTCAAGTGAAGGTCGTGAATATGGAGACACTGAAGGAAACGTTGCCTTATATAGGGATGGAACTGTGTTGTATTTAAATAAGGACATTTATCGACACATAAAACCTGTTGAATTATCCCACAGACGCTTTAATTGTAGGTCAACAATTTCTTAGTGATCCTTTATAAACACTCACTGCAGCTGATCTACACACAGGCCACAGACATGGCGACCTCATTGTTTATATAGACGCTATATGAAGTGGGCGTGGCCACCCGCACGGGAACGAACCAATGGCAGCGCAGCGGAGGAAGAGGGGTGGTCCCTTTTTTTGGAGAAGCAGAAGTTGAACAGAAAGCCGAGCCAGAGCTCTGGAGAGGCGGATAGAGGAGGCCAGAGGCAGCGGCCCTCTTCTGGAGGGGGGGGCTTATTGGAAGAAATATACACACACATGTGTGCGCTGCTTGGCTGCACCGTAGCTCATATGTGGAGAACAGTTCTTTTAGAAAGCATTCACGCGGGGCTCGCCATTTAAAAATGCCTATTTTAGTTTTCCTCTTAGACACGTCCGCCTCTATGAATCAGCGCACTTATTTGGGCACGACGTATCTGGACGTTGCTAAAGGCGCGGTTGAGGTCTTTATGAAGGTAAAGAATGTTACTTTTCTGCAGCCAAGATGTTGAGCCGAGGCTCCGCCGAACAGCATTAATACTTGTTTTCCTTTTTTTGACAGCTGCGCGCCCGAGACCCGGCGAGTCGAGGCGACAGGTACATGCTAGTTACATTCGATGATCCGCCATACGGAGTCAAGGTAATAAGCAGCTGTTATTACGTGTCAAAGCTCGAAATGGAAATCTGTAAATAAGACTTTATTGTCCTTCGGGTTCTTAGCCAGTGTTGGGTGGCTTCCTCGTTGCGAAAAAAAAGGCTATTTATTGTCTCCAAAAAAACAGCCGCAGAGCCGGAGCCGCACTGCCTCCTGACGTCCAGCAGACATTTTGCTTTTGTGTCGAAATCACTCTCGGGCGTTGAGATGGAGGCGGGGAGATTTATTGTTGCGGATGACGTGTTGTTTTTTTTGATAACGCCGAGCGTCGATTGGTCCGAGAACCCGCCAATTATTAATAGCTCCTCCCTTTCAAGATAGACGCGTTCCCATTGGTCAGTCTGCGATGGACGTTGAAAGGTCTCTTCTTTTTAATGGAAGTTCGGAAAGTGTTCATTAATAAGACATCCATTTGTCTAGAACGATTATGGCTCGGTATCCGCTATTTAATCGTACCGAAGTATTAGTACCTAGTACTTTGCCTTTATATACATTGCGTTTTTGAATTTACAGCCAAATGTAATGAACTTTGTGTTTGTAACCATTTTCAGTGTGAGGAGCACATTTCGTTACAGCCACGAGTCACTGTAAAGTGAAGATCTAATGCTTTAGTGTTAAATACAAGCCATAGTGTTTAATATACAATACGTGTGTATTTATATTTTTAAACGTTATTTTTCCCGTTGAATGTAACATTTTTTCAACCTAAAACATAATTCGCATTACATAAATTAAAAAATACTTTTTTTTTCATTAGTTGGTCTAGACTAGCAAAGTGTTTATCAGAGAGGTTGTGAGTTTAATTCTAACTTCTCATACTTTTTTCTTACCATAATGTAAACGAATACAGTGGTCAAATAGTGACTATAGATTATCTGTAGAAATAAAGGTGTTGGTGGATTTAAATATATTGGTTATGATTCGGATTAATGTTTTTAAAATTAGTGTTTATTTATTCTTTATTTATTTCGTTTATTAATAAAAACACAAGGCCAACACTATGAATATTTTGCATATTCTTTTATTTCAAATTGTAATATACAAGACACACAAAAATGGGAAAATATAAGCATACACAAATCACACAAAAACACGCATATACTCACACACGCGCTTATGGGATACCTTGATGTTATTAACATTATTACATTATTTCACCATTTGTTGATTGCTTTATAGCACTGTTAAAAATGGAAGTCTACACATTTCATATTTTTTAATGAAATTGCAACCAATTAGAGGTCAAAACACGAAAGCCTTGTTGTGGCGACAGATTTCTGTCAGAGAGCTGTAAGTGGGGTTAAAACAAGATGATAAATGTGTGCTTGTGATTTATCAATTATATAGCCCTAAATATAATACCTAGTAATTTTCTCTGATAATTTTCTAACTGAGAATAGTTTACTCTTTTAGGTAAAGTCTTAACATTTTCCCATCTATCAGATTTTGCTGGAGCCTCATTATAAAATTAGTAATGTATGTTTTGGATTTATTACTTTAAAGAATGCAAATATCAGGCATCATTTGGCTCCTTGTTTACAATTAATTAAAGGATAATTGTGTATTGTGTAAAATAGTAAATTAAGTATATGAGATACATTTTTTTTAATGTTTATGTAATTTGATGCAAGATGAGGGACAGAAAAATATAAAAAGGACCCATAAGGAAAATGACTAATTCACATAGAAATGATACAAAGTATCCCAGAGAAGCATAATATCATCAATATAATCTTTGTGCTACAATGTGTGTGCTACAAAGTGTGTGCTACAAAGTGTACATCTTTCAAAGAAGTCCATCACAGATTTGTGCTCTCAGTGAAGTTGGTTTGACGCCTCTTCCTCATGCTCTTCCTCTCTTTGTCTTTTGTTGTTTCTGGCTGCTTTGTGCTCTGAAGTTTATGATGAAAGGACAAGGTTATGGTGAATGACTTACTCTGATTGCAAAGTCACAGAATGTTGATTCAGAAGTAGAGAAGGAAAACTGAGCTCGAAAACTAGTTATATTGTGTACTACAAATGATTTAGTCCAGACTAAGATTCAGATTTCTTCTGACCGGCACTTGATGTCTGGTTGTAACTTGAGTTTTACACCTCATGTTTATTATTGCCCCGTGTTGACATGGACACCCATGGTGTTTTGCTTCTGCTCCTCCCTCTCCTGGTGGAGGAAGTGGTAAGCTTTCAGGTCATCCATAGATTAAGCAAGAAGCTGAAACGGTAAAGTACTTGACCTCGCTGGAGCTCCACTCCCACATCCTCTACCCTCGGAGAATTTCTTCATCACACAGGCAGCAGTGGGGCGATTATTTTTGGATACCAAAAAAAAAACTATTGAATTAGACGCTTGAAAGTACAAGTGTTGTACCAAACACTCGTTTTCCAATATTATTTTTTATTTCCAGTTACTGCTTTAATCTCATTTTTTGCTAGTGTCTCTAGCTGTGCGGTTTGAAAGTGGTCTACCCGGAGCTGCTGCTAATGAAAAAACAGTTGATCCATGTATTTGTTTGTACCTCAGGCAGGCTGGAAGGAGAATCATGCCACCTTCATGTGCGAGCTGAAAAACCTGCAGGCATCTGGGCTGACGACTTTAGGTCACGCTCTCCGAACAGCCTTTGACCTTCTTAATCTCAACCGCTTGGTGTCAGGCATTGACAACTACGGACAGGTATGAGCGATGACACAATACGAGTAACCTTCTTGGACTGAGGTCAGGACAGGCCTACAAACAGAAAATAAATACTTCAATAAGAGCAGCATTATACATGCACAAAACATTTGGATATATTTTTAATGTCCACGCATGAAGGAGTCATACTTTGGCAGCTGGTGCGTGTCTGAAATGCATTTACTGTCACACACTTCCTCTAAATTATTGATAATATATGATCCATTAAGGCATTTTTATAAAAACCGTGCTGCAGCCTTACACGAGGAAGGTTGCCTGTTCAAACATTTAAGCAGGTCTTTAAAATCTTAACTTCAGTAATTTAGCATTAACAATACAAGTTATAGTAAGTAATTAAGTAAGTAATATTTGTAGAGCGCTTTTCTAGGGCGACTAATGTGAAAAGCCAACTCTCCTGACTCGCATGTTTCTTCCTGTCCAAGGTACAGTAAGTCCTTCATCATGAAGATGTTTTGAAGTCATTACTTTATAAAGTTCTCCCCCCTCGGAAATCTCGGTGAACGAAAGGTTACGAGAGCGGAGTCCATTATCACGTAATAATGGGCTTCACTCCTTCTCCAGCCAACTGTAATTATGCCCCGTTTTGTTTAAACAATGAGTACCTTGGAGAAGGACACTTCCTGGATTGATGAGCGCAGTGACAAACCTTGATGCTTGACCAATCACAGCAGAGCGGGTGTGATTATTGTTTTGGGGCGACATAGCTCAGATGGTAGAGTGGTTGCCTGCAGTCCAAAAGGTTGCAGGTTCAATCCCAGCTCCAGACAAGCTTGTGTCGTTGTGTCCCTGAGCAAGACACTTTACCCTGATGGTGAACTTAGCGCAAGTGTGCAGCCTACTCACATTAGTATGTGTGAATGGTTGAATTTCCCCTCGCGGGACTAATAAGGGATTCAAAAAAAAAAAATTATGGTAACAAGATTAACCTCCTGAATAATATAAGTGTTTTCAGTGAGCGTGGCTAAAGATCATGTTCTAATGTAAATATTAAAATGAAAAGAGAGTTTTTTGCAAACAGACACATACTATAAAGGTCCAACATCAATTTAAGAGACACTTGCATCAATACATGTGTTGCCCTTTAAGAGTGTGGTTATGAATAGTATTTTATCAAACACATGATGCATTTAAAAATACACATAATCGAGATTATATTTTAAATATGATAAGTATGTCTATGCCATTTCCTGTTTGAAGCAACTGTGGCAGCGGAACCATTTTTACCAGTCACAGTTGCCCCTGCACTTGCATGACTTCCATCTATGTCAATAAACATTATTTGGTGTTGAACATTTGGCCTATTCTGATGATTACATTTTGTCACTCTGCACTGACCCTATGACACTATTTTGTTTGTTTGATTCATTTTCTTTCATCATTCTTTCTTTTCATAATTTTTAAAAGTTATTACTCTTTTGATTGTCAATTTTCACCACCTATTTTAACCTCATTTAACCCTCAATTTACCTGTATTCAGTGAAACAACTGATAATAATACTAATATTAATGTGGTCATGTGACTTTAGCCGCAGCTTCAAGGCATCTTTTAAACCAATCTATCCTCTTCTTGTACTAATTTTAATACATTTGAGTTGTCATTTCTTCTCTTAAAATACATTAAACTGCTAGGGTATCTAGTATTAACAAGATGACACATTTTCTGGATTATTTTTTTCCAGTTTGAAGTAGATTTTAGAATCTTAAATCAAAATAAACATCATTCTTTCTATTACTATTTCGATTTCCATCTACTTATAGTAGAATAACTTGTCAGGACAATGCACCTGAATTCCTGGACCTGATCATTATAATTACTCTGTCATGACAGAGCTATCTTGTTTCCCTCTCTAGTCAAGAGCTTATTTAGTAGTAACTTCTGCATATGTAGTATCGTGTTACACCTGCGTTAGGTGATGGTTGTTATAGAAACAGAAAGTAGGGCAATATTTTGTTGTTGCTCGCGTGAGTTAAATGTTTGTTTTGCCTGCAGGGTCGTAACCCTTTCTTCCTGGAGCCGTCCGTGATAATCACCATCACTGATGGGAACAAGCTCACACACAGCTCTGGGGTGCCCGACGAGGTGAGCGAGGGCAGGAGCTGCAAATGTGCTAATTCTGAAGTGACTTCCTTAGTGGAGGGGTATTGTCTCACTTCTGTATCTGATCTGCAGCTGCACCTGCCTCTCAACTCCCCGTTGGCGGGCAGCGAGTTGACAAAGGAGCCTTTCCGGTGGGACCAGCGGCTGTTTGCGCTGGTCCTGAGGCTGCCTGGAGCAGCCGCACCAGAAAACGAGCAGCTCGGTAGTGTCCCCACTGACGAGTCGGCCATCACCCAGATGTGTGAAGTGACGGGAGGTTTGTGATTCCTTACGCCTGCCTTCCTGTTTAACGTTCATAACCATCCTCTGTATCCTCAGGGAGGTCCTACTGTGTCCGCACACAGAGGATGCTGAACCAGTGTCTGGAGTCTTTGGTCCAGAAGGTTCAAAGTGGTGTGGTTATTAACTTCGAAAAAACAGGGCCAGACCCGCTTTTGGTCGGTGACGGTGAGTGACGAGAAAACATCACGTGCACAGTCGTACGATAGATGAAGCTGAACAGAAATAATGATGAGTAGAAAATTGTGCCATCCTTTGCTTACCTCCTCACCGCCTCACTGTCTTTGACTGCTTCGGTGCAATCAACCAACATGCAGAGTTCATAGAGCTCTTGAGCTGTTATATGTGTGTGTCTGTGTGTGTGTCTGTGTGTGTGTGTTACTCCCTGCGGACTACAATCAACAATATCTTTCCAATTAATCTCCTTTTTCAGTGTCATTGACCCCATAATAGTGTCTGTGAAATCCTCTTCATTCATTTGGTCGTTGAGATTTACAGAGAGAACAAAAAACATCATTCATAATAGTAATAATGTTTTGATTTTTTCATTTTATTTACTTTCAAAAGTGTCAAATGCATTAAAAATCTATTTGAATGTTTCAATGTTTAATATAAATGTGAGAAATTGCATAAATTATATGACACAAAATATGTTTGGTAATACATTTATTTAAAAAAAACATTTTCCCAAAAGTAACAATTATTTCATTATTAAGATTATGCCCTTAATACTGTGCTTACTACCAAGTAATGAAAACACTTTTTTTTAGCTTTTCCTCAAAGTGAGGGACAAAGCTAGACTCGCTAGCTTAGCTGCAGTCATTCTGTAGTGAAACTGTATCTCTGTATATTTTGAAATCTATATTCTGTAAACCTTCAATTTAATTACAATTACAGGTAATTCTAAATGGAATTGATTATATCTTAAATGGTGTAAAATGGTAAAGATTAAATGGCACTGGCTTTGAAGAACAGCATTTTCATTTTAGAGAGACTTTTGTCGGTAACCAAGACATCCATTCAACACATGGCTATACCACTTTGTGCTCGACGACAGGAGAGACAACAAAAAAGAGGATTCTTTGATTCTGTTGAAGATGCATTTGATTGAGAGATGTTTAACCGTCATACACAGCTTACGTTGTTTCCCAAAATAGAACCGTTCTGCAACTTGATTTAGCCTCACAGCTCGAGTGTTTGAAAGATTGCTTAGTTTGGTTTCTTCTTTTCACTCTGGTTTCCTCCCAGAGTTCTGAAGCGGTTAATTTACTGATGTAAATATTTCAATGAAAAGAGATTTTTGTACAAACAGACTCATATTGATGAGTACAATAGAGGTCCAAGATCATTTAAGAGACACTTAAATCAACACATTAGTTCTTTAAGAAGTTAAAAAGTCATCTTGAGACTGAGTAGGTTTCTAAATAACCCAGTCAAAGAAAAAGATCCTTTTGAGGTTATACAGAGATTTTAATGTGGACCTGTTTTTCAGAGAACTCCGTGGAGCCGAGTAGATCACTGTCCTCCTTCAACACACAGCTGTGGCACAGCTGTCACAAACTCATCTACGTACGCCCCAACCCCAAAACAGGAGTTCCAGTTGGCCACTGGCCCATTCCAGAGTCCTTCTGGCCGGACCAGAACTCCCCGACTCTGGTGAGTTGTAAAAACAATAAAGCAGTGTCTGTACTTTACTCAAGGGGCTATGAGACTGTCCCCAGTCCACATGTGAGTGGGAATAGGCACTGGTACCAAAATCGTTGGTTGTTATTTAATGGAAACGGTAATAACCAGAACAGAAAGAAGAATCCTTTTCATTTCAATCAATCCCATCCTGTCCCGTACCTTAACATTATATCCCTGAATTTTATGCAATCGAATCTTCGGATCAAAGAAGCACAAAAAAGAATTCTATGTCATCAAACATAATTCTCACCTCATATTTAGTTCATGTCATTAAGTTAAAAGTGATACCTGATAGTTTTTGTATACTACTCGTAAGAACTACTAGTGCTTAGTTTTCTGTCACTTTTCTTCATTGTCATTTTAATAGTTTTTCTCTCACGTGGGCCCCTGGTCCACACCGGGTGTCAACGGAAGATTGCGTTCTAACAATTGGTCCTTCCATCAGCCCCCTCGGTCGGCCCACCCTGTGGTCCGGTTCTCATGCGTGGACTGTGAGCCCATGGTCATCGACAAGCTTCCCTTTGACAAGTACGAGCTGGAGCCGTCTCCTCTCACCCAGTACATCCTGGAGAGGAAGTTGCCTCACATGTGCTGGCAGGTAGGATCTCCGCTCTGCTCTCTCAAGTGAGCACATCTGTTCTCAAGAACACTCTGTGTCCAGGTGTTTCTCGGCAGCAGTGGGAAGCAGACAGACCTGGGCCAGCCCTTTGGTTACCTCAAAGCCAGCACCACGCTCACATGTGTCAACCTCTTCGTCATGCCTTACAACTTCCCAGTCATCCTCCCGCTCCTCGGTAAGAAGACTGGCCTTCTGATAAAATCGCATTTGAAAGTCAGCCTTTAATTCATTAATCCATTCCTGCTCAGACGACCTGTTCAAAGTGCACAAACTCAAACCAAACCTCAAGTGGCGACAGGCTTTTGAGATGTACCTGAAGACCATGCCTCCGTACTACCTCATGGTAATCCCTCCGTCCTGCCGCTCTTGTTCCGTCTTCTTCACTCATTTTGTACAACTGAGAGCCAAAACACTAACCTGCTCTTGCTATCTTCTGGCAGCCCTTAAAAAAGGCGTTGAGGATGATGGGTGCACCTAATCTGATTGCAGACACTCTGGACAGCGGCCTGAGTTACAGTGTCATCTCCTACCTGAAGAAGCTGAGCCAGCAGGTAAACCATCTCCGTTTAGTTTCACACCGCGGCAAACCGACAGCTTTATTGTCTTCTGCAGCATAATGTTGATAGATACTTTCTCAGGAGGGAGGAGGAGATTTAGAGGCTACACTTTACACCAGCATGTCAGCAGGCTAGTTAAAGAACCTTCTTGTGTTAAGCAGTCACTGGCAGAAAAAAATGTTGTTGGAAAAATAGTCAATAGTTACATCTCACACTATAAAACAAATCCAATTATTATTTATTTCAAATCTCATTTTCAGGTAAGTCAAATATTTAAGCTTTTCCAAGACAAACAGTCTTGACTGTATATTAACTTACAGTCAAGTATATTAACGGATTAAGGTAAGTTGATGTGCCTACTTCCCCTAAGTCTGTTTTTAGAAAAGACTATTCATCGTCTACAAATCACAGCATCTTAAAACATGTCAAATGTTTTCTCTGAGATATGAATCAAAAACAAGACAATTCTCTTAACGAGATGTTCGTTGAATTGTCGGAGAACTGTCATCAATTCAGATTAGATGATCTGACTGAAAACTAGAATAATGTATGAATACATTTATTTTAGTTTTCACAATAAAATCTCTGCTCAAAAATATGAAGCGGTCAGTATAGGCAGCAGCTGAGATCAAAGTAACATAAATAAATGAAAGTGGATTCTATTAATCACAGTGCTTCCTCTTTATCAACCATTTGACCAAATGAATGTTCGGTTTGCTGTTCAATAATGTCAGAGTGGACTGACGGGTTTCTCTGCTGCATGAAGGCAAAAATAGAGTCGGAGCGTTTGATCGTGTCTGTGGGGAAGAAAGTGCCTCAGGAAACAGGCATCAAGGTGAAGAATCATTCCAACTCTCTGTCTCTGGCCCATCGGAGAGACTTCAAGCAGCTCCTCCAAGGGATCGCCGGCGAAGGCCCGCTGCGCCTCGCCGACCTCAACTTTAAAGAGTTTGCCGGGTTCCAGATCGCCCTGCTCAACAAGGTAGGCTCAGTGCTTAGGAAATTATTTGTTTTTAAAATGAGTTAAAAAAACAATCGTCTTCCAAGGACGTGAAACCTCAAGCTTATCGAAACGCCTACGACATCCCGAGAAGGAATCTTCTGGACCAGCTGACACGGATGCGCTCCAATTTACTGAGGACGTCACAGAAGTTAATCCGAGGGCAAGACGAAGGTGCAGTGCAACCACCGTGTGATAATATTCACACTTTCATCATTTAAAAGTTTTAGTTTGACAACTGTTTGAGGTACCTCAATGTCTATTGACATGTTGGCTATCACCTTAGCTGCAGCTGTTGTTTAATAGCTTTTATTTTAGACCAACAAATTCACTAGTATCATTCTATAGTATGAGCTAACTCCAAGACTATTGGTTGGAACTGTTTTTGTCACATGGACCTAACTAGTGCTAGCAACAGTTAACAAAAAATGCCTGTTTTTCACCTTCATATTTTATGCTGGTACTTTACCCTAATCTTGAAAATCTTTGAGAAATCTCTTTAATATGCTAACTGGTGCCAGCAGAGGCAAGGAAGATGTCTTTACATCTGCAGCTGGAAATGATTGGAAATGTGCATAAATGTGAATGTATCTACTCCGACATGTCTCTCAGATTACCTGCACAGTATTCCAGTGGCTCAGATGGGAAACTATCAAGAGTACCTGAAAATGATGCCATCTCCTTTGAGAGAGATTGACCCGGATCAACCCAAACGCCTGCACACATTCGGGAATCCCTTCAAGCAGGACAAGAAGGTAGAATCCCTTTCTTTCTTTTTTTAACTGAGAGATTTGGTCTTCATTCTGAACACGTGTACAAACTGCTCTCTGCAGTCTTCGGTCCAGCACTGTGACTTTTAGACTCTAGAGGTATATGCATTTTTTGCCTCTATAGTTAGGTCCTGGGTATATTCTGATGTAATGGCTGTAGAGTTGTCTTTAAAAAAGTCCCAGACCGAGTATTTTTGTTTGTTTTTCTGTGATCGAATAGTTATTTGACTTAAAGGTAAAAAGTTTTTGACTTTGTTGTTGTCTTAATGAAGAATACAATATAAAAAAAACACCTTTATTACATGATAAGAACTAAAATGACACATATAAGCAAAGTTAGATGATGCATTTTGAACTGTTTTCCATATTTAAAAACAACATACTTTCTCTGCTTGACTTTTACTATTCAATATTTTTCTGCCAGTGACAAGACAGTATCCAGGCGTTATTAGCTGCTGTGGTAAGATTTGGACAAATAATGCTCATTTGAGGATTTTGAATGAGCCTGTGATGAATGTTAAGCCCTAGTAGCATTCTAACTCACTCCGTGTACGGACCTCTCAACAGCACTTTAAAAGAGCTTCGAAACAAGCATCTATCCAGGGAGCCTGTAATTGAGGTTGAATTCACTGCCAGAGAAAACTCTTCAACATAGTGGAAATGAAATCACTGACTGCACCATAGGACGTCAAGTAAAAGCGACAGATTACTGGTGACACATCTGCTTCGATCCAAGAAGCTCACTGTGAACCGATGACAAATATCCTGATTACGAACGTGATGGTAACTGTCTGATCCTCTCAGGGCATGATGATCGATGAGGCGGACGAGTTTGTCGTGGGTCCTCAGAGCAAGAAGAGGGTCAACTCCGGTGACTCCAACTCAAACGCCACTCTGAAAAGAAGGCGCAGCATGTCTCCGTTGCTTCGCCGACCGCAGACTCCACCGCTCAATAACAACCACGTGATGGCAGGAAAGAAGGGAGTCGGGCTTCCGCCGGCACAAAAGCCGACACCAAAACTCAAAGGTATCAGAGTGAAGAGTGACCACGTGTTGAGTGTTGCTGTGGTGTGTTGGGGTGGAAATGTGTCCAAGAGGAGTGTCAACAGGTTGGACAGGTTGATCAGAAAGGCTGGCTCTGTGGTTGGAATGAAGCTGGACTCACTGGTGACAGTTGCTGAGAGGAGATCATTGAACAAACTACTGTCCATCATCATCTGTGAGCAGAGAAGCAGAATGAGTGCACGAATGCTCCTACCCAGGTGCAAAACAAATAGACTCAGGGACTCATTCATTCCTCGGGCTATTAAATTGTACAATTCTGAGTTCGGGGGCAGGAGTGGAGTGAGAGTATATGGATGTTCTGTTCTATGTTAGTCTTTGTATCCTTTGTCTTTGTTGTTTTTCTTTGACCTACAGTGAAGAAAACAAGTATTTGAACACCCTGCTATTTTGCAAGTTCTCCCACTTAGAAATCATGGAGGGGTCTGAAATGTTCATGGTAGGTGCATGTCCACTGTGTGAGAGATAATCTAAAAAGAAAAATCCAGAAATCAAAATCTATGATTTTTTAACATTTTATTCGTGTGATACAGCTGAAAATAAGTATTTGAACACCAACGTTAGAATTTTGGTAGAGTAGCCTTTGTTTGCAATTACAGAGGTCAAACGTAGTTCTTCACCAGGTTTGCACAGACTGCAGGAGGGATTTTGGCCCAATCCTCCACAAGATCTTCTCTAGATCAGTCAGGTTTCTGGGCTGTCGCTGAGAAACGAGGAGTTTCAGCTCCCTCCAAAGATTTTCAATTGGATTTGGGTCTGGAGACTGGCTAGGCCCCTCCAGAACCTTGATATGCTTCTTACGAAGCCACTCCTTGGTTTTCCTGGCTGTGTGCTTTGGGTCATTGTCATGTTGGAAGATCCAGCCACGACTCATCTTCAATGATCTGACTGAGGGAAAGAGGTTGTTCCGCAAAATCTCACAATACATGGCTGCAGTCATCCTCTCCTTAATACAGTACAGTCCTGTCCCATGAGCAGAAAAACACCCCCAAAGCATGATGCTACCACCCCCATGCTTCACAGTAGGGATGGTGTTCTTGGGATGGTACGCATCATTCTTCTTCCTCCAAACACGCTTAGTGGAATTATGACCAAAAAGGTCCATTTTGGTCTCATCTGACCACAAAACTTTCTCCCATGACTCCTCTGGATCATCCAAATGGTCATTGGCAAACTGAAGACGGGCCTTAACATGTGCTGGTTTAAGCAGGGGAACCTTCCGTGCCATGCATGATTTCAAACCATGACGTCTTAGTGTATTACCAACAGTGACCATGGAAACGGTGGTCCCAGCTCTTTTCAGGTCATTGACCAAGTCCTGCCGTGTAGTTCTGGGCTGATTCCTCACCTTTCTTAGCATCATTGAGACCCCACGAGGTGATATCTTGCATGGGGCTCCACTCCGATTTAGATTGACCGTCATGTTTAGCTTCTTCCATTTTCTAATGATTGCTCCAACAGTGGACCTTTTTTCACCAAGCTGCTTGGCAATTTCTCCGTAGCCCTTTCCAGCCTTGTGGAGTTGTACAATTTTGTCTCTGGTGTCTTTGGACAGCTCTTTGCTCTTAGCCCTGCTGAATGTTTGGGTCTTACTGATTGTATGGAGTGGACAGGTGTCTTTATGCAGTTTACGACCTCACACAGGTCCATCAGATTCAGGATAATACAGTGGAGTGGAGGAGGACTTTTAAAGGTGGACTAACAGGTCTTTGAGGGTCAAAATTCTAGCTGATGGACAGGTGTTCAAATACTTATTTTCAGCTGTATCACACGAATAAAATGTTAAAAAATCATAGATTTTGATTTCTGGATTTTTAGATTATCTCTCACACAGTGGACATGCACCTACCATGAAAATTTCAGACCCCTCCATGATTTCTAAGTGGGAGAACTTGCAAAATAGCAGGGTGTTCAAATACTTATTTTCTTGACTGTATGTTCTTGACCTTACCTTACCTTAGATGGTCAACAACTGGTTTTCGCCCTGCAGGACTGGAAAGACACGAGGGGTCGGAGAGCAACGGAGAAGAAATTCCAGGGCAGGAGTCCGGTGAGATGTGGCCCCTGGATATGGACGTGATCTCGGAGTCGTCACCGGAGGGGAAGACGGCCGCCTTGCCTCAAGGAGAAGAAGTTATTTTGACCGAGAAGAGACTTGTGACTGAAGTTCTGGAGGAGGAGGAGGAGGAGGAGGAGGAGCAGCAGCAGCTGGACAAGAACAGCTACCACACACTGAGTCCACAGAGCCAGCCGGAGGGCAGCGAAGACACGGACGCCGGCGAGCTGGAGCCCATCTTCATCGCACCGCTTGACGGCAGTCAGGCGGAGCTGCGCACACGCGTGCTCAAGGAGGTCCGCAAACCTGGAAGAAGTGAGTACAAGACAACAAACTACTGTTCATTCACGACTCTATTTATTCAATTTATACTTTACTTGCGTTGAACATTGTACCAATTATGAACTTAAAGTAACTTGAAAATAATAAATATGCAAATATTAAATGTGAAAAAATATGATATAAAGATCTATATCCTGGAGGATTCTTAGCTCTTAAGCGGAGGAAACACCACAGCTCTTTGCCAGAAAAGAAAATAATTTGAGTGGAAGAAGCTCTATGCAGATGGAGACGCTGGAGTCATCATGTGAATGTTCCCTCAGACTACCAGGCCATCATGGGACTCCTGCAGCAGGTGAAAGGACCAGCCGACGTTCAACGGTACCTCATCCAACACGCCATCCAGGAAGCTATCAGGTGAGGCAGTCGCCACCAAGGTTGTCCGTACGTTCTTGTCGTCACCGTTCTCGTTCTCCGCCAGGTTCAAAAAGCGAGTCCTGATCCAGCAGTTGGAGACCACTATGGCTGAAATGGATGCCACGATAACCACGTCCTCGCAGCTCCCCAACCACCACAGCAGTTAGTTTGACCACCAAGACCTCGGTTGACAGTGACCACTGAGAGAGCAAATGCACTCACAGATGTCCTCATCTTTTGTCTCCATCACACACACTCTCACACAGAAGCACATGGCTGATATTTCTAAATAATTCACACACTTGTAGTGCAGTGTGACCTTTGATTCTAAGTTTAACCCCCCCTGGATCTTTTTAGTCATGCGCCCCAGTAATGCAGGGTTGAGCTGAAAACAAGTTACACACCCACCTACTGGGTTGAATAGATTTCCATTAGATCAGTGGTTTGACACAATTCACAACATAATTATGTTGAAAACATGTCTCCTAAAATACAGAATTATTTATCAAAATAATTTGTATTGGCTCAACTGTAAGTTAGCCATGATTGTTCCTTATCTATCAATACATATCTTGATTTACTGATAAAATTGATGTTTGACGAGCCAAAGGGGGCGCGGCACAAAAAGGTTCTGGGAACCCCACATCATTGGATTAACTAGATATAAATCAAGCTCATACGGCCACACAGAAACATTTAGAATCAATTAAAATACTTTAAACTGTGGAAGAACATGTTGCAGCACAATGTTTTCAAATTGTGCAATGAAGAATTGATGAGATCAAGCAGGAAATGTAATTAGACTGATCCAATCAGCACTCCAGCTCCAATCTCAGGCTGTCCAACTGCATTTGTGCTATTTTGTTAATCGCCAGAAAGGCACTTTTAACTGTCGTTCAGGATATTTGCACAAACCACTGTAGAGGTCATTTCAGCAGCTGTTGCTACCACACACACACACGCAAACCTGTCTCTTCCTGCAGCGCAACACACACTCCATTGATCTCCAACTTTATTTGGCAGTTTTGACATCTGTCCCGACCCACGAGGCCACGTTGGCAGCCATTTTTATTCCACGACAGATGTACACTACTCTTTTTCTATGTTCATAAGGAATATAGATTATTTTTGTGAAATTGTTTATTTCAGAGTATGATAAATATTTTGGAAGAAAATTTGAAAGCCAATTTTGTACGCTGTTGAATGCACATAGAAGTGGAAAATGTATTGAATTACTTTTTTAATAAAAACAAGTAAACCAGTTGTGAAATGTTTGTCTCTTTGAAATAAAAATGAAATGATACGGAAGGCAGACCAAAAGTAAAGCCTGCAGTGACACCTAGTGCAGTGTGAGCGCTATGAATAAAAACCAGGGGCTCTACGTGACCCTTTATGTATAGTCTGGCCTTAGCAATTCGTTTGACCAAGTTTAGCAACCTTTTTAATAAGTCATTAGTGAAAACTTTAATAATTTGCTTTTTTAATAAGTTATCTTTCTGCCAGGATTAGACTGACAATAGCTTGGGAAATTTCCACTGTAAAAGTAACCAACGCTAAACCATTAATAGATAAACTTGGTGAAGTTTGTACTTGCATTTAATTAATTTAAATCTATAAAGTTAGTATTATACTTCTTAAAAAGAAAATATTCGGATATTAATTATCTTAAAGTAAAATGTATTTAAATGGAATTATATAGACAAGATGGCTCCTTCTATGGGATATTTGTACACTTGCTCATTCCAGAGATATGGTAAAAAACAAACATGAAAGCACTTCGGTACATTTAATAGGCAACACTTATTAACAAACTGGTAAAATCAGTAAGCTTTTATTAATTAAATTAAACCTTGACAAACAAAGTAAATGTACCATAAATGTCTACTTGGCCAGTGTTACAGTTTCATCATGATGTCATCTCACCAGTTTATTTTACACATGAATGTTCAGACAAGCTTCCAGAGACTCGCCGTAGAAATAAAGCCTTTACGTTTTGTAGAAAACAACTGCAGGAATCTAAAATATGGTAAATGTGAAATGACGAGTGGGACGCTCCTCTTGGAAACATCGTAAGGTACAAAGGTCAGCAACATCCCAGTTCAGTTCAGGAGTCAGTGGAGGTTGCGACCCATCGACGTGAAGCACAGCCAGATCTTCACGAACACGGTAGAGGTTGGCACACTCGGGACAGTGATGTTAGTTTATGTACAAATGTTACATAGTTCCAGGAAGTTAAACAAAAACATTGTTGGTGTTATTGAGGTGAGAGAAAGGAGGAAGGAAGGCCAGTCTCAATGCAAATGCTCCAGCTTGCGTAGTCGTAGGGGGTTGAGGAGAGCTTGTTGGTTGCGTTCGGAGGTGGTTTCCTCTTCCGTCGCACGGAAAAGCACACGGCCTCGATGGTTGAAGAGATAAAACGACGGATGATTCCTCAGTGTGTCGAAGGTTCTGTAAATGAATGAAATACTTAAGAAAACATTTTTTTTCAATTTAATGCACGTACAAAATGAATGTGATCAAATTACCAAAAACATTCAATACAGCACATAAATTAAATAGATCTGAAGATATACACACTTGTTTTTGAGCTCTGACGAAGCATCCATGTCTTTAAACTCCCCAGCGATGTGCACGATTCCGTAGCAGGTCATTATAAAGGATAATAACGTCTGTAGTACAATCTGCAGGTGGAAGAGAGGAGAGGACATCAAACAGAGAAAGCAAACCAGTAGAAATGAAAAATAAGATTTAGTTTCGTACATCGATTGGCAGAGTTTCGTTTTCCTTCTCCGTCAGTCGCATATAAGCTCGATCTGATGGAAAAAAAATGTCAGAAACATTTCAATGAGTCGAGCAGGATTTGGGTGACGAGCTAAACTGCGCTAGCGGTGTTAGCATCCTGACGCCCAGGCCCCAACTGTCGTCTACGAACGCCTGAGACCGGTGGGACCGACCCAAACCACATTTCAAACACCGATATATTTGGCTTTAAGCAAAGCTTTGGGACTCACGTTGTGCCGCAGAGAAGGCTGCGTGGGCTAACGCGAACAGTCCAATGCCAACAACACCTTTCCAGAACGACGAAGCCATCTTCAAGCTGGGCGACCACTGGAGCTGTGCAGTGTCGTAAAACTGTCGCAAAACACCGCAATCATTACGTTGGCAAAAAAATAAATAAAATTATTTCTTGTTTAAATAATTATTGAAATGTTTAACACATTTCGTTTATACTCTAATATATGTTGTATCTATGTAAATGAAGAATCAACATACATTTGTATTTTTCTTATGCATCGTGCTATTTTTATTTTTTCCTTTTTTAAAAACGTTTTTCACTCTTAAGAAACAACTTACATTTAAGAGTTCATATTAGCAATTTTCTAAAGTTTAACTTAAATGTTCAATCATTTCTAAAAACTTCCTCGCCAGGAATAGTAGACTTCCGCTCAACGCCAAGCCTTTCCGGTCCCTCCCCGAGCTATCATGTGCTAAATTTATCTCGATATTGGTTCTTACAAATCATATTCTAAATCTTAGAAACATTTGTGTGAACAGGTAGTTCTAGCTTTGGCTAACACAAACATGGCAGATGCCATCCAGAAGAAGTTGAAGGCGGAGGTGGAAAAGTATACGTTGATGCAGAGGGGTATGTAGCAACCGGCTAACTAGCTAGCCTTAACATGCTTCTATCTGTGTCGGATACTGGTCATATTGAGTCAATTGTTTTTTAAATAAAATGTATTTTAATGTTTTTAACCTATCTGCATTGTTTTCTAGATGTCAAAAAGAACATGTCAGTGAGACAGAAGCTCGAGGCACAGCTGGCTGACAACAACATTGTAAAAGAGGTAACTGTCACTGTTCCTCGAGCCATGAGTGTTCTTCTCTAAATATAATGTTCTGATCACAGGAACTGGACCTGGTGGATAGTTCTAACAAGGTGTTCAAGCTCATCGGTCCAGTCTTAGTGAAGCAGGATCTGGAAGAAGCTAAAGCAACAGTGGCCAAGAGGCTGGAGTACATCAATGGCGAGATGTGAGTGTAAAAGAAAATTGTATGTTGGTGTGGCTAGAATGAAGGATGTTTGTTCCTGTGCCACTGAGAATTAAGTAAGTGGAAACATAAAAAGTGTGTGGGGAAGACTAAAGAGATCATTTGTGTAATGTGAATCACCTAACCCCTTGTTGAATTGAAAATGTCTTTTGTGATATCAAGTTAAAATCAGGATAGTTAATTCCCAGATTTTAAGTAAAAATATGTCCAGCTAAAAGCATTGTGTGTATTATCAAACATGCATTATATTGCTGTTGGAAAATACACGGCAAGAAATTAGATCAAATTAAAAGTATGAAAAAAGTTGTGCTAAAGTGTTCTATAGTGCCACTTCAAACATTTTAGCGACTGGTCGAGAACCATTGACTATACTTAGACAACTGTAGTTTTTCATCTTTCATGTCACACCTCAACAAAATTCAACAAAAGCAGATCAGCTTCAAAATATGTATAAGTATTGTATTGATTCCTTTTAAATGTTTCAAGTTGATCCAGTTAGGTTTATCAATATGTCGTCGTATAATGTGATTTTCTTTTTTTTGTTCTTTCTGTCTTTCAGTCAGAGGTATGAAGCCACCCTGAAAGACTTGGAGGAGAAGTCTGAGAAGCAGCGGGAAGTCTTGTCCAGTTTACAGCAGGAGTATCAGAAAGCTGAGGGACTTTCTGGTGGGAAAGTCTGATAAACACACTAGCGAGAACACAGTGAATAGATAACTGTTCAGTGACAACAACACTGAGTCGACTTGTTTGTTTTCATTTGCAAATTTGTTATTTGCCTCTTGTAAAGTAATAAAAATGTTTTTTTCCACGATCAGTCTACGTTGATAAATGACTGACCACAGGGAGGCACTATTGTGAACACATGAGTTTCTGACTGCCCTAACCTGACCAGTTCATGTTGATTCTTAACCAAACCTCCTGGATGTTTAAACCAACTACCTGTATTTCAATCTTCTCCTCACTTGTGAACATTGTGAACGAGGCCCCGATAGTACAGAGGAAGGTGGGAAGCTGACTTGTATTATATATTCGTCCAGGCGAATGTACAACTATTTCCCAACATCTGTCTTGTAGGCTTCTGACTCAGGGACGCAGTATCGACCAGCAGGGAGTGATCTCGAACTAATTTCGCCCCCCGTAGCATCTTTTAAACCCCTGGAAACAGACCAGGCTTGGATCGGTGGGAGTAAAACTATTGGACGATGACGTCACAGAAGCGCTTTTGGCGAAACCCACATTTTTCCCCCCGCGGTATGATTTGTGTTGTGTTCCCGCAGAAGTGCGCACATTAGCAACACAATGATGAGGATGAGTGTCTGGAAGCTCCGAGCACACGACCATTCACACATCATCCACACTTCCAACGTCCTTCACGACGACTGTCCCTCAGTGGAAACACCAAAGATACATTTATGAACACACACAAATTATGTACGCAATTGCTTATATTTGATATGAATCGTTTCTGTACCAATACTGCTCCGTTACTCTTTTACTTTATTTATAATTTAGCTAATTTACTGACTCCTTCAAGAAACCTCTTCAATTCAATTCAATTTTATTTAAAGCGTCTTATCATAACAAAGTTATCTCAAGACCCTATACAGTTGAAGTAAGACTATAGTGGATTAAGGAAAAATAGATCCCAGCAATTCAACAAAGAGCAAGAAGCGAAACACTGTACAGTGAGCTATAAGCTATATATATAAGCTATGAGATATTTTTACTAGCTCATAGCTATCTAAGACATTTTTATTTGTTCAGGCTTTTCCTTGATTTTCTGGAACTCCTGTGTTATCGGTGTTATCTTGATCTTTTAAGTATATATTTTATTGAGTATTGTTTTGATTTTTTTAGGCGCTTTGTGACCCTGGTATAGATATAATATACTTAATTACTTACTTTTTGAAGGCACTTAAAAATAAACTGAATACAAATAATTAGGGGCGTCTTTGCAAATATTGTACATTTTACGTATTTATCTCTCTTTGCGCTTGATGGATCTACTGACTCCTTTAAGAAACGTTTATATTTGTTCAGGCTTTTCCTTGATTTCCTGGAACTCCTGTTGTGTTATCAGTTTTATCTTGATCTTTAAAATATATACTTTATTGAATATTGTTTTGATTGTTTAAGCGCTTTGTGACCCTGGTCTGGGAAAGCGCTATACAAATAAAATTTACTTACTTACTGTTTAATGTTTTCAGTGATCTTTGCGTTTTTTTTAATTGATATTATAAGTAAACCTTGTTTTATGTACAGATTCAGCTTGAAGGTCAATAACATTTACTTAAAATATTATTATTAATTATTATTAGCAGCAGTTGTGGGATTCATTTATTCTTTATCATAAGAACTCTGTTTAAAATCCCTTAATTTGTACATCAAATCTAAAATGTAATTTTCACTCCCTGACTTAAGGAATGATGAGAAACAATTACAACGGTTGTAAATGTGACAATTGTGACGATATAATCATAATTTTAACGTGGAATGAGCACACAAGCAAGCACTTGCCGACGCTTGTTACTTGCCACCAATTCCAGAGTGGATCAGTTCAGATGAGTGTGTATTTGTGACCAGTGTGTCGCAATGATTGAAAATGCTCAGCATTTAAATAGACATCTACTTCGATGAGCTGCTAACGGTCTGAGTGTCACACCCTAAAACACATCAATGAAGTGTAGTAGCCACATTGTACTTTATTGCATCAAGAGCATTAACGATCTGATAGTTTCAGAACAAAAAAAGAAGAAACTAGTCCATAAAAAAACAGGACATGGACTCAAAAAAAAGAAAAATATAGAATCTGTGCTGTACAAAGGGTGGTAATAAAATACATATATACACGTGTGCGAGCTGTACAAGGGTCTGCCAAGTGTCACTGAGGCCAGGGTCTCCACACGGACTCTGTGGAGGTCACAGCAGGAGACTTGGAGTCCAGAGGGAAGTAGGTGTCATGGTGCTGAGGGTATTCCTGGTAGGAAGGATGTGATGGACTGCTCTGGGTGAGCCGGGGAGGCGGCGATGGTGCCTCGCTGTTGATGAAGTGGCTGATGCGGAGCAGACAGGAGGTCATGTCCTCTGGATGGACCGACCGATTGGCCTGCTGGTTCTGGTCTGCTTTCAGGAAGTGGATTACACTTTCAAGGATCTCAGCCTTCTCCACTTTTGGGTTCTTCATCCTCTGTACAGAGCAGGCAAGATATTGTTAATTAGTTGTCTGAGATATACTGAAGTCACTAACAGTTTACCGTGCTTACAGTAGATAAACAAAGCAAACTAATATAATCCCACAAGACTTCACAAATCATTAGTTATAGAAAATTGTCACACATAATTTGCCTTCAATATCATGTGATTTACACCCAGAGAGTCGACAGAAATGTATTTGGTCAAGTAAAAAAAGGAAAATAATTTGTGTTTACCTCATTTTTGGTGCTCTGCAGCATCAGCAGTCTCAGCGTCTCCAGGCTGTGGTTGATCCGCTCTCGTCTGCGCTTCTCCATTACAGGTTTGGATGTTTTCAAATTCTGTGAACACAAACACTTTAGACCTGGAAAACTCCTGAGCCAGCACTGAACTGCTTTTCTCTTCTTCTTCTTACCCTCTTCATCCTGGGAGACTGTGGGGAGCTGAGAGCTTTCATGGCTGCTTGAGTCCAGGTGAGTGTTGATGGCTCACCTGAGTGCTGGTATTTAACCCTCAGGACCCGCCCTCCTCCTCCTCCCCGTCATTCATGGAATTAGGATCGTTGGTGTCATGGTGTCGGCTCACTTCAGGAACAGCTTTTGTTTGCAGGCTCAGTTGATTGATTGGATTCAAACTGCAGAGCAGACAATATTCACTCACTTCTCCACAATACATTGAATTATTTGTTTTGGTATGAATTTTCGTTTTATTATCTTACCACAACGCTGAATCAGCAAGAGCTTTGGACTGGTTTAGCACAACAAGATGGTCTCATTGAATATGTGTTTCACTCATTTTCACTAGTTAACATCCTTCATTTTTAGTAAACCGAAACAACAGTCAATGTGTCAAGAGTCACATGCCAATGTTACTTCAGAAAGGAAAAATAACATATTTCAAAATAAAAATCCTTTAAGTAAGTAATAGGCAACAGAACAGAAATTATATAAATGCCTCAATGACTGCTACCAGAGTTTAAGAGGAATATTATGTTATACATTGAAGTATGTGAGCTTGGTTTCCTTTTTTAATTAGTTATATTGAGTGTCTATGTACAGACTAGTCAAGTGAAGATGTTACACACAGAAGCTACATCCAGTGAGGTGCAGACTCCTCGAACAAGAATGAGAATATGATCACAACGATTCAATGGGAAACCACTTTAAGTCTCTTCATCACGTCAGAACCAAGAGAGTGGTTTTCACTGGCTGCTCTGGTCTCACATTCCAGACCCGCGTACATTCAACAGGTGTGAACGGTTGTTTTGGTTCAGTGAACTGCCTTTGAGCTGGCTTTCTATTCAGACTTTAAATCCCTCTGTTCAGTCAACCCCCAAAATAGTTTTGGACTAAGAAATGTTTCTTTAGGATTATGAATGTTTTCCAAGAGTCAGAAATGTAATCGAACATTTGAAATTTAGTGTATGTATTAAATAAAACGTTTATTTTTCAGTCAAAACTTTTCAGATTCAAAATGTCGACCCTGATTTAACTCCATAATAGTAACCAGTGTTTTAGTACTTCACCGCTTTGTCAATTGGCCCAACATCTCTATTTTTATTATGTATATCACCTAATCCTTGTGCGTTCTCTGGGTCAAGGTGACCCGGTGGCCAAAAACAAACGTATTTGTGGTATCCCTTATGTAGTCTCTGGGTCAAATGAACGACCTCTTCCAATACATATATATTTCTGGCACATGCTTGCTACAGCTGGATACTATTACCTTAATTTCAACGTTAAACTAAACTTAAAAGCTTCAGCTAACAAACAAACACATAGCTATGTAAGGTGTGATCCCCTGATCTTAACCAATTTAGAATTAACTCAATTTTTCTGGTAGGCACAGTTTTTTTTGTGAGATCTTTTAGTTTCCTTTACATCAGAACATGTTACATGCATGTTGACAGTTATTTAAAAGCTCTTTTACTCAGGGAACATTAAAACTCAAGCTGGATAACAATGGGATTGAGGTGACTTACATAAACAATCAAAATCGTATTTAATTACACGTCAATTCATTTTGTCGATGCTTCAATACAAGGTGGACATTACAGTCAAGCAGTTTGGAGGTGTTTGGATGTTTTTAAGTGTATACTTTTTTGGAGGAAGTAAAGATGAAGTCCCCAGAGCATTATTCGCTTCATTCAAATGGGCATACATTTTGGCCTGTAACTTTAAAAAGAAACAGATTACTTATAGAAAATAAAGCCAACTCTTAATCGACATGAGGGTGAGAAGAAAACGAGGGGATTTTGTAATATTTGACACCATCCTGCTACTTTATTTTACCAGAGTCCTCTAATTCAATGAATCATCGAGTCACTTATTAAATTAGTTGAACTCATGTGTCCTACTGTAAACACAACCCACCCCCTGCAAACACGCGCACACGCCAATCACTGCCTTCACACCTCGTGTTGTGGGTCAAGGTGTTAAAGAGTAACAGCCCCCAAATCCCACACGAGGACACTCGTGGATCCCAGTATTTCTCCACAAACAACTCTTATTTCAAAAAAGTCCAATAAAGATGGGATGCATTCCTCGGGGTGTGTGTGATCCCCTTTACTTCCACTGAACCCCTGATCCGCGCTGATCCCTGTAATGGGCTCAAGTGTGGAGATAACACCCGGATGATCGGATCACGGATCCCTCAGAGAGGATCTGGCCATTCAAGCCATGCAACTTCCGTTTTTAAATCTAGAAAGAGGCGATTAGATGGTGGTCATGGCAACCTCGTGCATGTGATGATGGAGCGTGATTGTTGCAAGTGTGTGTGTGTGACGCCCACTCAATAACCTCAATAACGCGCTCCACTGAGTCCTTGATAGAAAGCAATTGGACTAAAACATCTTTTGTCGTCCCCCTCCCCATCCTCCCTGTCTCCCCCCTGAGTGTGTGTCGGCCAGCTGACCCTCTGGAGCGTGTGTCCACGGGTGTGACCCCACAGCAGCAGCACACTCCTCACCCGGGTGTGATGATCACCACGACACTTGTCCACGCGGAACCACGTCCCGTTTGTCCACGGTTCCCACGCATGCCGAGGACTCACACCCGCGTGGAGCGGGTTCGACCCGGACAGACATGTGCCTGGACGTTCGTTTGGTCGGTCACGTGACGACGTCTCACACGTCATAAAAGCTGCTCGTGTTCGCACTTCCCTTTCCCACGAGAAAACTTTTCTCTCCTAAGTCCGTCTGATTTTCTTCATTGAGAAATTAACATGTTGTGTGTTATTTTATTTACTCATTTATATGGTCCTGCCACCTCAAAATAAGTTTCTGACTCTAAATCCAAACGCAAAGGCTGTTGCTGATGACGTCATAATAAAACTAATACGTAACAAAGTTGAGTATTCGCGGTTAAAATAAATCAATTTGCGCGCCTTTGTTTGAACATGAAGTAATAAAGCAAAGAGATTGCTTTAGTATCGCTTAAGACCGAAATTACGCAATTACAAACAAACATGTGACGTCATCGACACCTGTCAGCCAATCAGCGAGCCAGGGAGGACTTTTATAAATTGTCGCCCGCGGGTCTGAAAGTTTCTTCTGCCTCAGCAAACTCAGACGTCAGGACCAGAGATGACCAAGAGCCTACAACAACCACTGATGGAGGACAGCCGCGGCAGGAAAAGGGTGAGAAAGAACTTTAGTTTTACTTCAATACCATTCAAATTAATTTACCTGCTAACTGTTAAACTAACAACACAAAATAGATTGAATGAAAACACATTTAATTCTTAATTCAAATATTCCGATACTTTTCATTTTTGAATTAACTTATTACTGAATATATATGAAATATATATACCAGTTTTTTCTTCTAAAAAGTTTATATCTTAAACGTGGCTATAAATAATAATTCTCAAATTAAATAAACAAACTTGTTTTTATATTTCTTTTAAGTATGATTTATTGTTTGAAAAAAAAGAAGATATATTTTATATTATATATCAAACAAAGCATTATTAAAGGAGTATTTCTGTACACTAATACACATGTATCAATAATGTATTACATTTAGACGGTGGCGTTAAATGCAATAATTTATAATAATAATAATAATTTTATTCATTATATCTTTTAATTGTATCAATGTATCATCTTATATTTTTGTTTAAAATGCTTCTGGTAAATGTATACATACCTCCTAGACGCTAGTGCAGTAAAATAAATCCTAATTTGTCTCCAATTCTTTAAAGGACCAAGCTATTGAGTATTTAAGTGAAAACCATGCATCAGTTCCATGTGTTTATTTGAGGCGTGCATGCTAATATGAAGCTGTCTGTCTGTAGGTTCTGAAGCCGTTGGTGGAGAAGAAGAGGCGAGACCGAATCAACAAAAGTCTTGCAGAACTGAGAACTTTGTTGTTGAACAGTACCTCAGATCCAGTGAGTCCAGAACCCATTCCTTCACCTCATTCTGTTCGAGAATGTTTTTTTAAAAAGATTCTCTGTCAACAATTATCCTCATCAGCGGCTGCAAAATCCTAAACTAGAGAAGGCTGAGATCCTGGACTTGGCTGTGGAGCATCTTCACAAGTGGACTGAGGGGAAGGACTCGGCCAGAGGTCAGTGGACCGTCACGGTTTGACGGTTTTCTAACAAGTTCAGCCTCTGACCTCTTATTTTTTCGTTTTAGACTGTTCTGGATGCCTTCCCCTCCCAGAACCTCCTTCTCACCTGAACATGGAGGGTGCCGGGTTCCAGCAGTGCGTGGCTCAGATGATCAGCTACATGAACAAGATCAGTCCGGCTCAGAGGACCGGGCTGCTGGACGGCCTTAGGAACCACATGGAGAGTCTACAGACCCAAACCCGAGCCCCTGAAGCATCTCTGGACCTTATTAGCACATCTGAGAGCAAAGACAAGTCGCTGGTGCTGACCCACACGCCGCCTCAGCCTCTGATGTGCTCCACGCCCAGCCACGACACCCTGACACCCCCCACGTCCCCCTGGTTCTCGCCCTCCTTCTCGGCGTTCTCTCCCACTTTCCCGTCATTTGCCTGTCACTTCTCCTTCCCCCCCAGCCTGTCGCCTCTCTCCACCAGCGCCTCCTTCTCCACACTTCCTGTCCACGGCCACCTTGCCACGGTCTCGCACCCCGTCACCTCGCTTCGACCCCCCCCTCTCCCAGCCCGGAGGGAGGTCCCGTTGAACCCTCTTCCGATGTGGAGACCCTGGTTTTAAAAGAGACATGTTATCAAACCCTGTACAGTGTAAATAATAGTCTATATTTTATATTTGTCTTGTAATAAAACTGATTAAATAATGAGTTAGAACATTTTTTCTAAAAATAATTTAGAGACTGACGACAAGGTCTTCTACTCCCTGTATCAACCAGACCTCGATATGTGATTTGAAAATGACTGAATGGAATGAAACTAGTCATGAGTCCTGGAAAAGACAGCAATACAACAACACAGCAAACTATACAAATCATGAGCAAAAACATGGAGCAGGATGGAAGAAGCACTGAAGAAAAGTCGAGCGTGTTGTTAAACAAGGTTGAAACTGTTCATTTATGTACTTATCTCTGCACCAAAAACTACATCGGCGACATTTCGATCTCTACAGTTGTTCAATATTCCACATTTGATAATGACAAACTATATTTTCTCCTTATGTGTTTGAGTTTGACACCACGGTGTCAGAATAATTATGACTTTGTTATTCAGAATTATCAACACTTTAATAAATGTAGGCTTTTTGTATTAGCATGTTGGTATGTAGGTAGGTAGAACTTTATTGACCCCTCAGGAGGTCTCCTTCGGGAATGTTTTATTTTTTCCAACTAGCCACAGCAAATACAGCAATTTTTCATAAACAATAAATCAAAAATAAAATAAGAACAATAACAAAGAGAAATAAAGAGAAAGAACAAGATGATACAATCTAAGTCTAAAGATAAAGATAATGAACATAGATTAAAGAAGAATAACAAAGACAAAGGACACAAAGATTAACATGGAACAGAACATTCTCATAGTTTCGCTCCACTCCTGCCCCCGAACTCAGAATTGTACAATTTAATAGCCCGAGGAATGAATGTGTCCTTGAGTCTATTTGTTTTGCACCTGGGAAGGAGCATTCATGCTCTCATTCTGCTTCTCTGCTCACTGATGACAGTGCTGAGAGGATGACTGTCATCATCCATGATGGACAGTAGTTTGTCCATTGATCTCCTCTCAGCAACTGTCACCAGTGAGTCCAGCTTCATGCCAACCACAGAACCAGCCCTTCTGATCAGTCTGTCCAACCTGTTGACACTCCTCTTGGGCACAATCCCACCCCAACACACAACAGCATAGAACAGGACACTGGCCACCACAGACTGGTAGAACATGCATAGGAGCTTCTTGCAGATGTTAAATGATGATGATGGGTGGAGCTGGTTCAAATAAGAAGAGATAGGGATCCATTCTGATTATTTTTCAAATGATATTTTTGGTGCTGAAGGTTATGGGAAAATCTCAGAGTCAAGACAAAGCTGCAAACAGCCTCATGTGATCTGTGAGAGTGCGTCTGTTTAGTCTAGTTCATGGTCAAGTCAAACTGATACGACTCTGCTTTGGCAAGCATCTCGCTCGTGTCCTGCTTATAACATTCACACAACACATCTCATACACATAAACATGTTCTTTGTTCTTTGTGTTAACCAAGGTTAAGAACCCATCTGGGTATAAGAAATATGTAACATCATGACTATGAGATCACAGATTTCAATGTTAAAAACTCTTAAACTAAACGTATACATTTATTCTTTATTATTATGTTGCGTTTTGGACAGCTGAACTAACATTTTATCTACTAAACTAGTCAAACTTACATTAGCGTATTTTTTTTCTTTTGTTTTTATTAAATCTTTTTTTAAACATTTTTTAATCTAATCTTGGCTTCACAGGCACAACTATATGAAGTTGATGTTGTGCGTTAACGTGGGTGTCGTGGGTGACTACAACGCCATCTAGTGCCCAAAATTTGTCATCGACACAGGCGTCTGCCACAAAGTGAGCAAGTAATTCATCTATCGACGGCTTGTGTCATTTAAATGTGATACAATTTTAGTTTTGATTGATTGTTTTTTTTTAAATTATAATCCGTGATGTGTCAGCACAATTCAGACATGTGTTTGTTGTTATTTATTGTTTGCACACTGTAATTCTATATAATTTCCCGAACCTTCGGCCCTTTCCGTTCTTTAAAACCACTTCAGTCAAAACCCTCTTGAAGTTTAATTAAAATGAAGGTCTTCATTTTGGCATCTTTTGTTCAGTTGGCCAGCAGGAGGCAGCACTGTCTTAGATTTCCCGGCTGTGTTGCGCTCAGTAACCCTCTCTGACCTCTCACACGAGCGATAATGAAAGGTGATGTCATTTTAACTTTAAAAAGAATCAGTGAGAAGAGAGGGCTCCATCCTTCTCATCTTCGTACCTCCAACCGCACACAATTGCTCCACACACTTTTTTTTTTTATCAGATCATCTCTAAATATTTTCAACAAGGGAGAGATTTGGCTGCAGTAAAAAGGGTTTTATCACATGATAGGACTTGTTTTTAGATAATAGTTATCCCCCCCCAAACATCTTGTGTGTGCCATCCGCTCTGAGGTGGCCATTGTTCTTTGTCAGACAAATGAGAGGGCGCACTCTTCATCGGTAGCCTGATTCCTCAAATATTGGACTTATGAAAGCAGAGAACTCTGTGCTCATAATGAGTAGGCAAAGAGATCACCCCGAGATGACCTGACAGTAGCAGAAAGGGTCCAGGACGTGCTGATTAGAGCTGATCGTGTTACACCCCTTAATCACTGTTTTGTTGGCCGACACATTCCTGATGTGAAGGTGGTGCGAGGTGTCACAGGTCTGTCATGGCCCGCTGAGGATCTGTGAATTCCTTCGTGTTGCTACAATTCAAAGTCCCAATGCTGAGACGGGAATGATGTCAAATAGTATCATCACACATGTGCACACTTGAAAACACTGCAGGAGGAGTCAACAGGTATGTGGCTCACACACACCGGACATACAGGTGTGTTGTGACGCACCAGGACAGGACGCCAGGACCCTACAAGTTTTGAACCATCATCGCCTCACTGAGAGGTTTTAATGGAACATTGACTTCTAATTGAATCTGAACTTTTCACAAGCTTGAGACAATTTCCAAATGTATTTTGAAAATTATTAAAAACTGAAATTTTACAGTCAAACTTGATATATATAATTGCATATAAATCATCCTATTTTGTCCTCCTTAGAATTAACATAAAAATAAAATCCTTAAAAAGTAAATTTTAACTGAATTTACATTAACATTATTCTAAAATTATGCCTGTGATACAATACGATTTTTTATTTTATTACAGATATAAAAATCCTGAATAACTCCTATCACCACCCTGTAGCACATATTTTCTGGTTATTAGAAAGACATTTGTTTTTCAAAAGATATTCATGGACCACTGGCAGGAGCCTCGATCTAAAGTGGTCAATGTCTTGGTGGTGGATGGCTTAAAAAAGTTGGACTTTGTAGAATTACTTTTTGTAGAGGAGTTTTCTGGACGAAAACGTAGTCCCACTAGTGCGACCATCAATGGATCCTGTTCCTCAGCCTAAACTATATACAGTTTATAAAATATGTATGTGTTGAATTTAAATATTATTTAATGGTCACCTTATGTGTTGATTGAAGTGTCTCTTTATACTCACTAGTATGTGTCTGTTTGTACTAAACTCTCTCTTCTTAATTAACACATTTTATTAATTGAATATGGAATGAAATATGGTTAAGCCCCGCCCACCGAAAACCCTTTTTTTGAGATGAAATTTCGTTAACCATAACCCACTCTGCTGTGATTAGTCAATTATTGGGTTTATTAAGCACTGTCATCAATCCCCGAAGTCTCCACCTCCAAGGGACTTGTTGTATAAGGAGGAGAGAAGACAATTATTACGTCATAATGGACTCCGCTCTGGTAACCTCTCGTTTGCTGAGATTTTTGACCCAGCTGTCTTATCTCTGAGTGTTTAATCGCCTATCTTATCATCGTTCTGAGACAACGCTTTAGTATGTGTTTGGCGAGGGAAGCGGCTACTGCGCAAAAGTGAGTATTCCCCGTGACCTCGGAATGCGGCGCAGCATTTTGATCGGCGACAAACGTTTACGTGTCCAGTTTATTTGTGCAGGAAGACGGAGCATTCTTTTGGAGTTGAGTCAATTTGTTTAACTAAGCTCCATTTTGGACGGTGGCCCAACGACACACATGCATTTTATCAGGCAGATTTAAGGTCCTGGCTCAGATGTCAATACGGAAGAATGCAGATCTGTCACTACCACAACCCAATATCATTTTCCTGCCATCATTCCTTCCTATGTCCCTCCGATTTGCTGCTGCTTTGAAGTAAACACAGACTGAAGCAAATTACCTGAAGACTGAAACATTTTTGACATAAGTCCTGAGAGACGGGCCCAGCCACTTTTCCTGGCGGCCCCTTTGGCGTTTTTAATCTGGGGCCTGAGGGAGACAACGGCGCTGACAGAGTGATGGGACAGCTGTATGAGCTTCCAGGAGAAAAAAACTGCAAAACAAGCTGGGAGAAGGTTCCATGCAGAGGCAATGAGGAGACTGATACCTGGACGTCCTAGGACTGCAGGGAAGAGGCTGGCAGCAGTGACGAGCGGTTTGTAGGCTCAAAATCCTTGTTGAGACCTTTCTTTCTCTTAACAATGAAGGAATTTTATTACATGTCAACATGAGTTGTATCTAACCAACCTTCCCTTGCAGACAATACTGCCACTGTAATGCTCTTGGAGATGATGTCACACATCATCAAAAAACATTGGCATATTGGCAGGAAACAGTGTGAAACCTCTGAACACTGAAAGAGCAGAAAGTAGATGGAGCATGCATGCTTCTCTCCAGATGCAGCACTAATAGACTCAGGGACTCATTCATTCCTCGTGCTATTGGATTGTATAATTATGAGTTTGGGGGCAGGAGTGGATTCTATTCCATGTTAATCTTTGTATCCTTTGTCTTTGTGTTATTTTTCTTTGATCTATGTTCTTTATACTTAGATTTCTGTCATTTGTCTTGTTCTTTTATTGCTCTTTTTTCTTGTTTTATGAATCTATCGTCTGTGTTGCTGTGAGCTGGAAAACAATTTCCCGAATGAGATCAATAAAGTTTATCTATCTAAACAGACCGAACTATGGTAGATTGTTTTCGCGCCAGGAGGATAGAACAGGAGATGGGATAACGATGGTATCGTTAATGGATTCCCAAAGTTCCCAAAAGACAACATAATTGCCAAAAAATGGCAGTGGAGATTGTGGAAAAGAGGCGAAGAAACGTGTTCAGCTGGGTGGAATGGGTGGAGAAAAGTGTCAGGAGTAATGTGTGATAAAAGAGTACCAGAATGAAAAGAAAGATCTACAAGACAGCGATGCTGTATGGTCTAGAGACAGTCACACTGAGGAAAAGGCAAGAAGCAGAGCTGGAGGCAGCAGAGATGAAGATGTTGAGGTTCTCTTTGGGAGTGAAGAAGATGGATAGGATCAGGAATGAGTTAATCAGAGGAACAGCACATGTTAGATGTTTTGGAGATAAGGTCATAGAGTCCAGAATGAGATGGTTTGGTCATGTACAGAGGAGGGATAATGAGTATATTGGAAGAAGGATGCTGGGGTTGGAACTGCCAGGCTGTAGGTCTAGAGGAAGACCAAAGAGAAGGTTTATGGATTGAGTGAAAGAGGACGATACAGAGAACAGGGTTGGATAGAGGAGGTTGATTCGGCATGGGAGTACCCGAAGGGAAAAAGAAGAAGAGGGTGGGAAGAAAGCAGAAGACAAGTGAGGACTAGGGTACCTGGGAAGATGCATTTAATTTGTACATTGAAGGTGTAAGAAAAAGGAATCTAATGCTCATGATCGGACAGACTCAAAGAAGGGCTAACCATCTGAAATGTAAAAACTACCAGGTAGAATGATAGAAAGCTAAGCCTCTGACATGACAAATATCTAAAAGGACTTCCAGAAACTTACCATGATACTGACAAATATGCTTAAAACATACAACAATTGAACCTCAAATATCTCCTAGTTCTTGCGGTAAATGTTTTGGAATGTCTGGGGAAGTCTTACATTTACTTGTTGCTTCTTGTGCGTGCTTTATCACCTCCTCTCTGTTGGATTTGTTACCAAAATAAACAAGTTGCTGACACACAAGAAGAGGTATCACTGAAGAATCACAGTTGAAGTAACAAAACCAACATAAAGTCACTCGACTTTATGTTGGTTTTGTTACTTCAATTGTTCTGGATTAAATGAAGGAACTGGAGGAATGTGATGCAACATTTATACTATTTGAAGATTAGATATCGATGATGCTCAGATTAACTCTAATGCCAAAATAATTCACATAGGAAGTAAAGTTAATGGAGTGGTAAGAAAGTTGGAAGATGGTGTCCTGAGATTCCTCTGCAGAGATTCGTGCAGATGGCTCACATTGCGCTTGGATCATATATTTTCCGCATCATTACCTTTGACAGCTACAGGTGTCTTTTTTAGTTTTGTGTCCTTCTACATCCATAATTCATCCCAACACTTCCACTCATTTATATTGCAGCAGACTCATATTATGCAAACCGACCACCAAAAGCACATCGCAGGAAGAGTGAAAGTGCATTTCTCTGTTCACTCGTCCTGGAAGACTTCATGTTCCCTGCCAACTTTTTAAGATCCTTTGCAAGTGTTCTTGTTTGAATGTTAAAATGCAATTTAGCCTCCTGCTGTGAGCTTCTGATTAGAATGCATACCAACAACAGTTGCTTTGCTCAGCATAACTTAAGTGTCAAAATATTGAGGTCCTTTTTTGTGTCCTTTTATTATTTCTAAAAAAGACTGCTAATTGTTGTCCAGTGAAAAAAAAGAGCTTATCTGCCAGTTTAAGCCGGTATATGCTTATGTAGAAAACAATTCAGTGTTTGTGTTTCATCCTTTGACTTATAAACGTACTAATACAATGTATACGTAAAATGTGATTCAAAAGGTGTGTGTATCACGTTCTACTTCAGCATCTCCGCAAATACATATAGCCACACAAATGTCCTCCAAACTAACAATGTTTCAGCATCAGTTTCTGTGTTTAACAGTCCAGAAGAAACAGCAATAATACAATACAATATAGTTAAAAAAAAGATTAGTCAATCTTGTCAAGATTAGATCTTAAACTTGACGTAGAAACCAAACTAATACTAAACTAATGTTGTAGATTAAGTTAGCTCTTATAACAAACACTTGTAGCCTGTTTTGGTTTACAGAGGTAATCGGCGAGAGAGTTTTAGACTAACAAACGTCTAATCTATAAATTTTAAATAGCTAATCAGAGACTGCAATCCTTCTATCAAGAGCTAAAAAAGGTAATTTTTTTTTTCAGACTTTCACCGACAATTATTTTGTAATCGACAATGGACAACATTTAGAAAAAAAGGGTCTATTTTTTATTTTAAAAGTGTTTATATTAACCTGTAGATCATATTTACAGTCACAGTATATAATTGGAGCCCTTTGGAAATCCAATTGCACAGCTACAGGATGAGGTAACAGGACCGGACTTTAGTGGCTATACTGATCACAAAAGGGTAAACCAGGACTCTGATTTAGTAAACCAACAGCAAGTAAGTTAGGTTAACTCTTAAATTAACAATCCAAAGAAGAGGAAATAAGGGACAAAGACCCAGAAGCGTCTCTCCCGGGCTTCATTGTCACAGGAAACTTGCTTTAAGCAGACAGGAAGTAACTTGAGCCGAACAGGAGGGGGTCCAACGAGACATGGCAGCACAATTATATTTGACATAAGGCGCTTTTCACTCATGCATCAGTGCTCTCCGCTTTCCAGGGCTGCTATCACATCGATCCAGTGTCTTGCCTTTCTGCCCCTCGATTCTACTAAGCCATTTTGCTGCCGATGATGAACAATGACTGCCTTTTCAGGGATCCTATAGCATTTTTCTTCCCGAGGGTCCCCATTGCAATCAAATCCAGCTGAGCGTTTTCACTGGCTGTCCAAATTGTAATCTCTCTCGCGTCACTTTGATGTTCGTCCGGTTTCAGTTTTATCCTGAGCGTCTTGGCTGCCTCGCTGGCCCGATGCACTCAGATGCTCCTTTGTCAACTTTCTCCTTCGGGGTGTTTTAGATTGGTGTCTGGGAACATGCATCCTCCTCGGCCTGTTGTGACCTGGACCGCCAACCCTAATGGGTGGGCTTTGACCCCACTAGCCTGCAGCCATGGTGGGTTACAACTCTGGCACTGGACTGCTTGTAATCCAGGGGATGTACTTCACTTCACTTTGTGCTCTTTGGCCTCTTTCTTAAATTCAGTGGGAGCCTAACAGGGCACAGGTCAGCGCACCAAACAGAAGCTCTAGATAAAAATAGCCAGGTCGGCTAAAAATACGAGCTTGTGGGAAACCTTTTAGCATTCGAAGCAACAGAAAATAAAGTTTTCAGAGAACAGCCTTGATGACATTTTCCTTGTGTGTAACCTCATACTGCTGAGAAAACTCTGAGAGCAGGGGAGAGAGTGTGCGGACATCAGATTCTCCAGGGCCTTAAGGGGCCCAACACTGACAAATAAAGCAGTTTGTCCTTATCTGTGCCATGAAGAATTCCTTCCCCATGAAAGCTGCACATCTAAAATTAGGCTCATTTAATCTTTGATGGTGATTTTATGAAAGTGGAGCTATTTTTACCAACATGTGCACCTTTGTCACACATTGTTCCAAAATACACCTGCGTGTGCGAGAATGAAATAAAAGAAGAAATGTTTACAACTAACAGTTATTGTTCTATTATACCCAGCTGACCAACATCTGTGTCATCACTCCCATATTGTACTGTGACCCTGGTGTGATGTTCCAGAAACCTGTTAAGAGATTTGTTTATTGCTTCGCAGCACTGTGTCAACACAACAAAGGTGCAAAGCATACAACGTAATAACACTTTCCCTTTTGTTCTTATTAGGGCGCATCAGTGGATGCAAATGAACAAAATGTATCTTTTTCTTTAAGCTAAAGTACATCTAAGAAAACCTTCTAACACTTTTATGTGTTCTGTATCTGTTGATTTGTTTTAATGATGTAAACCTTTTTTTTGTTTAATCAGATTGAAGTTCTTTATGACTTGTGAACCCTCTTATATAAATAAATCTTGTTTTTATTTAGCCTTTTGTATTTTACAATCTTTTTAACCACCCATCCACTAAGTTTCCACCTTTTGTCAAAGAACTTACCTTCTGTGCTGGACAGATACATTTAGTTCTCATGTTCACATCATCATACGTGCAAGTTGACTTTCAGGCACACCAGGCACAAATGTATTTTTAAATGCTTTGCTTCTTCACGACTTTGACACGAAACTTTCCGGCTACAGTTTCGGAGTCGGCGAAACACCTCATGTAACGTGACGGGATCATCTCTGCGTGTCGCCTTGATTAATGTTGCCTCCATCTCCCTGACATGCCGGCTCTTAAAGCTTCAGGTATATTTAGAGATGAGCTCTCGATCTCCTCAGAAGTGTTGCGTGCGACCGTGTGTGTGTAGTTTATCAGAACTTTCCTCTCTTTGTCTTCCTCTGCTCCACAATGCTAATCTCATCATAAAAGATGCCCCCTATTGAATAAGAGCAGCGTTATCTCTGCCCCTGCCATCCTTCTCTTCTCTTCAGTTGTCTCCGAATGTGCAGACCACCAACCTCTCATCTCCCTTCAGGAGTTAAAGCTGAGTTATGATGAAACGGAGAGAATTCTGCTCAGAACTACGGGAGCTGGTGGTACTTTGTCGGCCGAATCTCGATGGCATGATAGGACACTGTGATAAGGAACATGAAAGTGTCGTCAGCTTTTTTCATCTCCCTCTTTCCTGAGAGGAGTCGGCTTTAATGTTGCTGTGAAAATATGGAGTTTCAAATGAAGATGGAGAAACCTTAATGCAGATGTTGATCTGTTAACTCCCAGTGCCTCCACAAATGTCATGGCTAACATGTATGAATGAATGAAAGCTTAGCAGCTAGCTTAGCTTAGTTCTCCTGGTTTTCCTGTTATTTATCTTGTCCGCCAGATGGTGTTCATTATTTTTTCAGTCAATAAACCCTGGCACCTGCTCACTTCCTTCATTCATTATAATATAGTCATATAATATAGGAGCATTTTATCATCTGTGGCCTTCAACCTGTGAGTGTAAATAATTCCATTAGTAAGTATGTAATAGTTACTTGTATAGCGCATTTCTAGACCAGGGTCATAAGACAATTGAACAATCAAAAGTAATACACATTTAAAAATACCTAAACATTTAAAAACGCTAAAAGGCTAAGACATAAGACAAACACAGGAGTGCCAGAAGATTAGGAAAAGGCATAAACAAATAAAAAGGTCTTAATGTTTCTTAAAGGATTCAGTAGACTCCATCAAACACAGAGGGAGAGGAAGATCGTTCCAAAGCTTAGGAGCAACAGCTTGTGTGCGTGGAACCATCAGCAGATTCTGATCCACAGACCTCAGAGCCCGAGCTGGGGTGTAAGGCTGGATCAGATCAGTGATGTAAGGAGGAACCTGACCATGAATAGCTCTGAAAGCAAGAACCAGAATTTTAAAGTTAATCCTGAAAGAAACCGACCTATGTGGAGTTTTAAGGATCGGGGAAATGTGAGTTATTCTACTAGAGCAGGTCAGAATTCTCGCTGCATACTTTTGTATTAACTGAATAACTGCAGGCGAGACAACTCCTTCTTGTTTAAACACGGAAATAAACTGTTAAAATTGTCTAAACGAGAAGACACAAACGCATGGATTATAAGGTCCAGATCGTGTTGTGACACCATTTTCCTAAATTTAGAGATTTTTCTCAGTTGAAGGAAACAGTTTCTGGTCAGTTTTTTGCAGTGTTGTACTAGAGACATTTCTTTGTCCAATACAACACCCAGGTTTCTCAGGCTCAGTTTAACAGACTGACCACCCAAGTACTGACTCAACCCTGGAACTTTATCATCAGCTCATCACCAGAGTTTCAGTTTTGTCCACATTTAGCTGCAAAGTGTTTTCACTCAGCCATTGTTTGATCTTTAGCAAACATTTGACTAAGCTGTTCAGCCTCTGGTGCTTTGTTGGATCAAAATAGCAGTAGAGCTGGATGTCATCAGCAAAAATGTGGTAAGAAACATCAGGAAATCTCTGAATGATTTTACCCAGGGGAATCAAGTACAGCAAAAACAATAAAGGATCCGCAACAGAACCTCTACACACAACAGATCCGCTGATTCAGACCTTATTTGATTGGCAGATACACTAAAACTGCGCCCAGAAAGGTATGACGAGAACCACTGTAACACAGACCCAGACAGTTCCACTTCATCCCTCAGTCTTCTCAGCAGGATCTGGTGTTCAACTGTGTCAAAGGCTGAGGACAGATCCAAGAGAACCGGAACAGTGTATTGACCCAAATCAGCCGACATCATGATCTCACTGGACACTTTCAGTAAGGCTTTCTCCGTAGAGTGATGTTTACGAAAGCCAGACTGAAACTTATGGATGTCGCTCTGATCCAGGAACAAAGACAGCTGCTCAGACACTACCTTCTCCAAGAACTTGGACAAGAATGGGAGCTTAGAAATTGGCCTGAAATTATTGAGGTCAGTCTGGTCTAACTGGGCTTTTTGAGTAAAGGCTCCACAATGGCATGTTTAAATGCATTGGGAAAAACACCTGTGGAAAGGGAGAGGTTAAACATTTTGGTAACCCAGGGGCCAATTATATCAAACACTTAATAAAGATCCTACACAGAAGGAAATCGGATGAGCAAGAGGAGGGTTTCATCTTGCTCACCAGTGCAGATATATCAGAGTTTAAAGAAGGACCACAAGCTGGAGACAGGCTCAGTGACAGCAGGGGTTCCACGCAAAATGGGAGGGATTTTCTCTTTGATCAATTTAATTTTGTCAAGGAAAAATCGCAATAATGCATTGCCATCAGCTTCACAGAAGACACACGAGAGTATCTATCTTGTCAAACACTTTGGGTTTTTTCTTATTTACTGTCACCAATGTAATCAGATCTGGCAGTTTCCATCATCTCACTGTAAGAGGACATCAGATCCCCGAGATGTAGTCTCTGTACCTCAAGTTTAGTGGACTCCCAGAGACGCTCAGTCTTTCGACAAAGCCTCTTCAGACTCAGGAGATCTTCATTTGTCCAAGGGCACCGTTTTTCTGAATTGTCAAGTTTGATTTAACAGGTGCCACTTGACCGAGTATTTCAACTCAATGATTAGTGAAACAGTGAATCAAATTTTCTAGGTTAAGGCAATCATTGGAAAAAAAAAAAAGGTTGTTTCGACTTGAACTTCACAACTTTCGTGAAATCTCTCTCCGTTGTGTATTGGGCATCTGTTAGATATTTTTTATTGTTTTGAAAACTTCTGGAAAACGTCAAAGCATAAAATCTTTTCATAAAACATTTTCATTGCACTTTTATTTGTGCAAGAGCCGTCATCTTTTTCTTCTAGAACACTCTAGACGTTTTTATTTGTTCAGGCTTTTCCTTGATTTTCTGGAACTCCTGTTGTGTTATCAGTTTTATCTTGACCTTTAAAGTATATACTTTATTGAATATTGTTTTGATTGTTTAAGCGCTTTGTGACCCTGGTCTAGAAAAGCGCTATACAAATAAAAATGACTTACTTACTTACTTACTTAGTCTTGTGTCATCCCACTATCTTTATCTTCCCATTCATTTACAATATTCATCTACCTTATTTTAAGTCTTTTCCAGGTCCCTTCATCTGAGCTCTCTTTGTCCAAATCTGCCTTTCATAAAACCATTTTTGTCACCGTAAATGAAGACCTCATTATTGCTACCCGTTTCCCACTTTCTTTACTTAATATCTTTAAACTCAAAGGCAACTCCAATTTGAAGTACAATAAGATATGTGTGATTATTTTGTGTCTAATCTGAGGTTACACTTGTGACATTACAAACCTACAGACATGTGATGTTACCAATGATACACTGAGGTACAATAGCAGGTATTCCAGATGCTCCTGCATGAACTTGTTAATAAACAACCTTCTTGCAGGGCGACAGCACACGTGTTGACACAGCAGAAGCTGAGTGGATGTGAAACGTCTGTATCAATGCTGTTATGATTGCACGTCACATCTCTGCGCCTTTCTGGGTCAGACCAAAGGAATGAGGTGTTCCTTGTGAAAATAAACATCAACTACACCGCGTATTACAGCTGATTGTGAAGCATCCAGCAATGACAACATAAACCCTTGCCCAACTACCTGCAGGGCTTGGATTGTAACAAGTATCGTGATTGGTCACCGTTGACGAGGCATGTTGTGGAAACCACACGACTTTGGCCTCCCAGAAAACACTCTTTGTTTGTGTCTGACAGCGGGAATGTGTGGCTAAGCATCGGTGTGGCACTTTGAGTCCCTATGTTCCCACAAGCTTTGATCCTGCCGAGCAGGTGGGTGTCCATACCTGGGAGAAGAGGAAGTCATCTTGATCACGATCAGTTGACACATACAATCATTTGGAATTATTGATGTCTACACTACAAACATCATTTGCGTTCATTCCTCTAGTTCTTGAACATTTTTCAGAACTGAAGGGAAGTAACAAGGGTTTTTATATTGGTTTCCCTTTGATGTGTTGTTTCGGAGTAAATTGTACCAGGTTAACCAACTAAAACACACTAATAGCAGTGATGTTGACAAGATGGTAGTATCAATGTAAATCTCTTTTTGTGTTATGGACAATTTAATTATTAACTGTTTAAAAAAAAATCATATCAAACTAAAAGTGATACACCAACACAATATAACTCCCAAATAAAACAGTCAGACCATATTACAGACAAAGTTTATTACAATGGAAAGACTCATTAAAAACAAAGTTTGCATTTTTAAGCAGCATTGCTGGTGAGGTATAAAACTGCTAGCTCTTTTAACTCTAAATGTATTGGGAAATGTTTTTATTGCAAAACACTGTGGACTTGTTGTATATACTTGAATAACAGATGAAAAACTGTTCCAGACAATGACTCTTAATCCCTGTCAAGGTGACCCGGAGGCTGAAAAAAAATGGTTTTGTATACCACAAAACCATTTTTTTGGCCCTTTTGTTGCTTCTGATGCAGAAGTTGACCTTAACTCAGAAGCAACACAAGAGATACCACAAACACATTTGTTTTTAGGCCTCCGGGCCACCATAACCGGGAGATTGCAGTGAATAATAATGGTAACGTCTGCCAAACGTAGAAATGGCATCACTGTGATATTGATTCATAGAATGAGCCTATTTTATTAGGTGATCCAAGCGGTTACACTTATTTGAACTTTGAAATAATTTAGTCACTGCAAATGTGGAAAAATGTTCACGTTTAACTGTTATATAGAAGGGGTTCAGATTTTTTCATTTAAAAAAATGATTTTGTCATCAATTTTTATTTGTCTTTAATCCCAGGTCCAAAACTGTATTATCATATTTAAAAATGTCAAGTTGTGGTAAAATGTAGGTAATGTAGGTAATGTAATATATAATAATTATTTTATATATATATATTTTATATTTGCCAAATCATACAAGAGTGCAAAAAAAGACGTCAGTTAATGAGTCCTTAACACTGACTTTTGTCCCGAGATGGAGCAACTGCAGCTTTTACCTAATGGGATCGGCCAACTGATGTAGATTAATAAAAGAACCTGTTCTGGTATCATTGTGCTCCAAATAACTGGCCATTGTCTGACCTTTGTGACTCCAGAAATGCTGCAGTGCTGCTTGTTTTTCCAAGGCGGAGTTTGTTTCAAATCTCCCAGCTCGCTGCCTCTGTGGTGGAGTGATGTGTTGGTCCGGGTCAGGGGATTTCCTTCTTCCAGAAGCACTCAAAGTTATTACTGTGGAGGAGGATCTGAGCACTGCTGCAACGCCTGTTTGAAGTTGAACACTGCATCACTCCCCGAGATCACAGCAACACCAAATCTGAACTCGCCAGCACTTTACCAGTGTATTTTAAATTCACCTGGAATTACAAGTGAATGTCCCGATTCAGCTCTGACATCCGACACTCTCAGGACACCACATAATTACAGATGAAAGGCTGCTGGTTTAAGTGCGACAGCTCTGCCAATTCACATTGATTCCACCGAAGAGTCGGCGTTGTTTTAGCCCGCTGTGCTCCACAACAAGTTGAGGTAAAGCACAACTATTGAAAATTTGCACAAGGATACTCGCAGGGACATGTCTGTGATTCATTCAGTGTAACAATGTAAGAATAACAGATCTGTGGTCTGCATGTCAAAGTTCTGTTTAAACATTATCCCAGCAGGTCTTGTTTTAGTATCTTGGTGCATTTATTTTAGGCTTTTGAAAAGATAACAGAAAGCGGATTCTTATCCAAATGCTTCATACCTGGTTCTCTAGTAATAAATAGCGTTTTGATCAAGTTATCAGTTTAAATGACGGTCAAATGGCATTTATTTCGGTTCTTCCACAATATCTGAGACAAGTGGTATGAAAAGTAGGATGGTCGGATCATTGATAGCCATCATCTGGAAGTACAGTTTATAAGCATAGACTGTGATATTCATGGTCAAACTACTCCTTACATCACTGATCTGATACAGCCTTATACTCCAGCTCGGGCTCTGAGGTCTGTGATCAGAATCTACTGATGGTTCCTCGTACACAGTTCATGACCAGAGGAGAGAAATCCTTCCAGGCTGTTGCTCCTAAGCTTTGGAACGATCTTCCTCTCCCTCTGTGTTTGATGTTTGATCTACTGACTCCTTCAAGAAACATCTTAAGACTTTCTTATTCGTGCAGGCTTTTCCCTGAATTTCTGGGACTCCTGTGTTATCTTGATCTTTTTAGCATATATTTTTCGAGTATTCATTTTCTTTTTAGGGGCTTTGTAACACTGGTCTAGAAAATCGCTATATAAATATATATTAGTTACTTACTTACTATATGTACTTGATTGTCATGTTCCATTTTAATTTTGGTTTCATTCTGTTCTCTCTTTTCTCTCTCTTCCCATTTTGTTCTAAGTTGACTAATGGCATACGACTGGACCTCATCAGCAATCAAGACAACTTCATTCCAGAGCTGTGTGCTGGATCAAACATTTCCCTGCACCGGTAAAGTAGTCGCTCTCTATGTCTCTCTCTGGAAATTCCTGCTTTGGAACTTTTTGTTCCTTTATCCTCTTGGCCTGAGTGCTTCAGTTTGTCTCTTGTTTATTAGCAAGTGTTCTCCGTGTTTTCTTTTTTGTTTCCCTGGTCTTTCCTTTTGTTTCCTGTTTTTAATTCCCTGGTTTGGTAGACACCTTGGTTTTTGAAAGTTTTGGACAGTTAGAAATATTGGACTCGATATTTTTTATTGTATTGGTTAGACTTGAGATTTTTGTTTATAGTTCCTCCCCCTTGGAAAGAGACAAAGTTTTGGCGAGCAGAAAAAAGATTAGGTTATGATTGCACACGCATTTAGTTGAGGCTACTCTGGCTGATACAGGATAACTTGTTAGTCATGTCAACCATGCCCCTTATTATACAAATTATTCAAATGAGAAATGTACAGTGAAGTTGTACGTGGCATCCAGTCTTGTTGCAGCCAGCCTCAAGTGGACATTCAATGAACTGCAGCTCTTTGTACTTTCTCCTTCTTAGAAAGGTCTTCTGGAGGAACTCTTAGACCAGGGGTGGCCAAATCAGTCCTTAAAGCACCAGGCGTTCCCTCGACCAATAAAAAACATGCATTCTCAAGTCACAGGTCTGCCCCGGGGCCTCCTCCCAGCTGAATTTCTCAAGAGAAAGGCTTCCTGTGAAGTGTCTATCTTGGAGTAGTTCCACCAACCTGTTCCTCACCCTTTCTTTGAGGGAGCGTTTAGATAGATTGGTTGTCTTGTTCTTGCTCAGTCGAACCTATGTAGAGAGCAAATTAATTGTATTGGATTGTAGATCAACTGGTAAAATATGCCTTGAGAACACATTTTCAGTGCAAAATCATATTCACATGCAGTGCTCTGTATGCTGATGTCAGGTAACTTGCAGAGGTAGAGCCTGTCTGCCTTGTTTGTTATATAAGGACCAATCAAAGTTAAGCTTCTTTAAAGCATCACATAATATTCAGGGACCAAAAATCCCTGACTGGTAATAATTAGTGGTATTCTCCGGGCTTGGATGTATTCCAGGAGCCGCCACTGTGGCCTCTTGTATATTGGGTTCAGTTGATGTGAACCGGCCAATAGACGTCCATGGTTTCACGGTGAATTCTTCTTGCATATCGTTTTTCCCTGCTCGGTCTTAACTCTCTCCCACTAAGCCCTCTTTTCTCTCCGGCTCCCCTGTTTTGTTATTCTACCTGGAGGTGCAGGTGTGAAAGGGTGAGGCCGTGGAAAAACATTTGACTCTGTAAGCTTGTCATGAAGGAATCCATTGACTGACCTCTATATCTCGGCATACAATGACAAATGGGTTGGCAATTTTCCGCCTGACTGAGGGACAACAAAGCAGATTTCCATGTTCACTTGTAGAGAGCCAGAGTACAGTCTTCGTCCAGCAGGTTCTCTCCAAGGAGTCTCTAGGTTGCACTCTGATGACCAGATATGCTGAGGTATCAAAGAAACCATAACACGTAAGTGTCTGATGTGCTGCACATGTGAGTCATTGTTTTTTTTTTTTACATGAATCGTCTCTTCTGCCCATAGTTTTTAAATCAAGTACTCTTGTTAAACTTTTTAGTTAGCGGTAAATTCATAGCTGCACTAAAGTCTACGTTCAAAAGTCCCAATGAAATTTAAAGTTTGTTATTATTATTAAATGAACACAAATGAAAATAAAAGTATTTTAAAATTGAAAAACAATTGAATCTTATTTGTATTTTGTTAAATTGAATAAATATTTGTGGTGCTGTGTTGGTTGTGAAATCCTGATGCAAAAGTTATCAGTGTCAGCAATATATTAAACAAAGGAAACCATAGTCCAATATCTTCCCAATTATTTCCTACTTTTACTAATCTAAGAACAATATCATTTTGTGATGTAGAAAATGACCAGAGGCCTTTCTGTTATCAGCAGGTTATGACATTCAAATTAATTCATATATATCAATTTTTTTAATGTTCATGTATTTTCTGGCAAAGATGGATGTTCAAGAGAGCTGCTGTTGTTTTGATAGCTGATTGAATTACTCCCAACGACTGGCAGAATGTCTATAGTTAAAGCTATGGAAATGAACCACTTGACCTTCTTCCTGACCCCAAAGATCTCCACACCCTGTGGGAGCACAAACTGTCAATCTGCACCACAGTCCAGAAATCAAAGAGACCAATGCTGTAATAACAGCGGCAGCACCACAGAACTGACCACTGCTTCTTCAAACACACATGTGCATCCACCACCTCCTGCACACATCGATGCACACACTCACAAACGTTCCAACTACAAAATGAATTGCAGGTAAAGAGTGTGTTTATGTGTGTGTTGGCTGGCCAGCAGATGATTATGTCCTGTAGGGATAACCTGTCAGGGCGCTGAGGGGCTAATTGATGCCGCATGCTATTCACGGCAATTATTGCACCCAAATGTCAAGACCTCATTGTGACTCTGGGAAACACACACACCGTTGAAGGCTCCATTCTTATTTTCATGCTTTTAAAAACTTGGCCTTTTGTTACCTAAAATGGCATTCATTCAGGTAAAAGTTGGTAGTATTACACACATTCAGTGACAGAGATAATGTACATATTCAATAATTTCATCATCACAATTATTTTCTCCGATTTTATATCCGCATTATTCTCATACAGACTCTAAGATCTTCAGGATATTATCCCTTAAATTTCAATTATCATCCCAACATATCTTTATAATAGCTTAAAAGTATTGGACATCAAAAGGTGGGGCACACTACACAATAATAAAAATGAAATAAATACAAAATATGTATAGGTGTATATAATTATAAATGTTTATAAAGTAAAACTGTGCGAACCCCTTACCGGCCAAACAATGACTTGCTGGACCATATTTGGTCAAGACAAGTCAAGACAACTAACATGTATCTTAACTGGTGTTCAGACAAAAATAAAGACAAGTCCTGATATTTAGAAGTTTTAAGGAGGAACAGTGCAAATGTAAAAGTGGATAAAAATGAGGAAGTATACTCAGAAGTATAAGTATAAACAAAAAGGAGATTTTTTTTCAGAGCAGTTTATTGGACGTTGCATGTTACAGAAAATCTAAAAATGCATAAACGTCAATCTACTTAAAAAATGGAATTTCAGAGTTGATAGAGAGCTGTGATAGAAATTGTGCCATATGGCAAAACGACGGCCAAATGAAGAGAAAATGGGTCCAAATGGGCAAAAATGTCCACAAGGACACGGATTAAACTTTAAAATGTTTGTGTTTGAGTACTTTTTTGATGTTGTAGTGAGAGCTCCCTGCTGTTGTGTGATAAAATATTAAATTCCACGATCCACATCTGTGAGGAAAGAAACCCCTTCTACAGATGACACTTACTGGAAACTCAACGTTAAAGATTAGATTGGTTTTCGGGGAAATCTGTGTAATCTGACAAGAAGTTGCTGGTTTTAAAGAAACTTTTACAACTGATGTAAAGAAGTAGACTTATCTATTTTTCTCTCAATATCCAATCCTAACTTCCCCAAGGAGATCTCCAGAGGGATTAATAAAGCCTATCTTATCTAATCTAAGGCAGAAATTGAATAATCAGAATCATGTTTATTGCCAGTAGTGTAAAAAACAAACTTATTTATTTATAAGTGGAAAAAGCGAGCGGATGACATGTAAAATGTTAATTTCATAATGTTTTGTGAGAATTAAACACTGTATGGTGTTAGTTTATTTTAGATTGAGTGGCACGGTAGATCTTACATTTCAAATGTACTGTTCTGACCCAGTCCTGAAAATTTCAATGAAAAAAAATTCACCAGTAAAGCATTTCCATAAATGACGCTCAAATACCACTATGGTTGCCACGGATGAGTAATGATAATGCCAGAGGTTATGACTTAAACAGTTGTAAATTAACCTGCATAGACTTAAATGCTTCATTTCTTTTTTTCCAAATTAAAATGTTTAGAAACAAACAATTAGAAATCATTAGCATCATTAGGTCAAATCACCTACTCCCTCTCTGGATTTAAACTCACCTAGCAAATCCACTAATGTCTGTTGCAGACACAATCCAACCACACAATACTAGTGACAGAACATAACAATGAAACATGGTTTATCTGACAATGCTTTGTGCAATTTTTGGGAAATGTCACTTTTTATTTTCAAATTAAAAGCTTTCAAAAGTTTCCCCATTGATAAATGTTTTTTTTTCATAAAGCACCGTCTTATCACTCTTCACCTATTTGTCTGTCCTTCATCTACTTTTGCTGCTGGGGTATGAAAGAGGTCCAGAATTCTCTCAAACCAAAAAAACAATTCCAGCTCTTCTGGAGAAATGTGCTGTATTCAGGTCAAGCAGGAGACAGTATCGCCAAAATGTTTCAGGTCTGCCATGTAGTTACTTAGTAAAAAAACATTAATAAAAAATATTTCCCCGCTCCTAAGGGCCATATAACAGGACTTGGTGGGCCATCAATGGGCTACATTTATGGAAAGGTTTCCAAATATCATGGACACGGATGTTCCAAACCTGTATTCTTGTCTGGTTGCAGAGGCGAAGATGCTGCAGCTGTGTTTGTTGTACCAGCTCAGATTCTCGTGCTCAGCCTCCTCCAGGTTCCTCTGTGTTCAGGAGTTAAACAAAACACTGTCAGTCAGTGTCAGCGGCTGTAGATACGCCGCCGTGTTCCCAGATCTGAGATACTCATCTCTGCAAAAATGACACTGACCTGGCAGCCTCATCTTCTTTTTCTGTCTTGCACTAAACCTAAAGATTGATGTTTTCTATTAATGTCTCCATGGAGACGCAAACAGAGGAGCATATTTTCCACCAGAGCTGACAGCTCGGGATGTGAAGTGTCAGTGAATCAGGTATGCTAGTCTAATTACTGCCTGCACAGGGCCGACCACAAAATCCTTTTAGCTCTGACACTAAAAACAATCTTGATATAATCGAGTACAATGCAGCAAGTGTCAGAGATGATCTTTTGCCACAACGCATGAATAATTGAAGAAAGACAGAAGTGACGGGGAAGTGGGTGCGGGGGTTTATTTGGTGGCACATTTTATGGCAGATTGGTTCTGATACATACAGTCAAATATCAAGTGCTATACTTACACTGCTGCTATAATCCCTATAAACACACATGCAGCTCATAATTTGTGCGCTCAGCAATTTACTGAGGAATAAACAAACAACAAAGAGCCTGAAATCAATAGTTGTGGGATTCAAATGACACAAAGCTGCAGTCACCATCCCTGAGCAAACACACCGTGAGGTGGTCACAGATTTAGAGTAACAGGTGAGACGAGCAGCACCTGCCCACTCACTGCCCTCTAAGTATAGAAATTATGCTCTCTGTTAAGTGGGGTGCCACAACAAAGAGCATTATGTTCCTGCTGCAGACCGACATCGCAGTCGTGGACGTGGAGTGTCGAAGGAACACCTGCGCCGGCAGCGAGGAGAGACACAGCAGATCACTGACTTCCACACCTGCCCACGGAACCGTAGCGCACACTTGATTGGGTTTCCTCAGGAGCCCTTTAAGGTCGCCGCCGAGGAGGCGATGAAAGTGAGGGCGCGTCCATTAAGCAAGCGGGTGAGGGTTCTGACGGGAAAGGAGTAACGGACCACCTGGTGGAGGCGGTCCGGGTTCAACAGAACTATCCATGTCAGGCCAGGGAGATTTCCAAAACACTGTTTGAACAAGTGCATCAGGTGACACCACTTCTGGTGCTGCTGCAGGTCTACAGTTTCTCAGGGCCAGTTGCTATTTAGATGTTTCTCTGCTAACTTATCTTTAATGGGAATTGAATCAGTTTTATTAAGACAATAGCTGCTGGAGTTTGCATTATTACTAGTTTTAGCATTTCAACTGGTGATGTAGCTGCAAGTGTAGGGACTGTAAACAATTCTTATTTAAATCATTTTTTTTGTCTCAAACAACACACTTTTTAATTATCAAAGGGATCTCAGCTCAACTCAAGATCTAATGTAAGGAAGTCTGCTTTTGTAAAAAAAAAAAAAAACATATTTTCAGTTTTTTCTTAACAAAATACCACAAATAGATATCAACACTTTTCCCAAACCAGTCCAAAAAAAAAAACGTTTTGTGATAAACTTTCCGATGTGTTGCAACATCGTAAAAATCAGTGGAAACTTTGTACCGTGGAATAAAGGTGATGAAAGCTGCTCCACCGTCTATCACTGCTACCTTGGTAATGTTAGACAATAATTACAGCTTTTTTATGAGTGAATAGTAATGCATGTGTTTACACAGAGGATGGGGATGTCCATGTGCACGCAGGTTATAATGGTCCCTGGATGCTCTCGATAATCGATGACAGAAGAGTGTTAATGTTGAAGGTGTGCAGGTGGGAAAGTCCCACAGCATCAGATGAGAGAGAGTTGGCAGCAGGTTTGATTCTCTATATCAAGACCCCCCCTTTCTCCTGGCCTCCCCCTCTAGACTCGCCATCTCTCGCACGAGAAGATCACAGGGTGAGTTTTCATGCTCCAACAAAGATCTTCTCCCAACCGTAGAGGACACTGCAGCACAGATATGAGATAGCAGCTCTTTCGAAATAAATCTTACATCACTTGACATCACTTTTAGGTTCCAGGTTTTAATTTCAAAAACGCACATCTATCATAAAAAAAAAGAAAAAAAAAGAAGAAAATTTCCTAGCAGTCTTTTCAGCTCCTATTCCCACCGGAGGAAGAGCTTATCGCTCTGACCTCCGCTTTTATACATCTGCTAATTTGTCGAGCTTTTGCTAAAGGTCAGAGTTCACTTGTCTTGACGGTATAATCAAGCGGTCTCCTCGTCAAAGGGAGAAGACTTTGAAGTTTTATGCGTGCATCACTTCTACGACCCTGTCCCTCAGGATGATGGCATCCATAAAGAAAGACAACATTGATCTTGTTTGCAGATTTATATGTTTAAACTCTGGAACGTAAAACCAACCCTGCTCTGTCAAAATACACCCCTCTAACTTCACATTGTTGCTCAATAAAAGTTGCCGTCAATAAGAAATACTGATCAGATTTTGACAGATTTATTATTTGACATATATTCTGTGTAAAGTTGAAGTAAAATCATTTTCTCGTCCTGACATGTGTGACAGACGTTAAGCAGTATTAACGTTTTAAACAGAACTATGATTGTGATTTATTATGTACTTCTAAATTTTGTTGACATTTTCTGTCATATCACATTAACGGCTATCAGTACAGTGTTTCAGTCTTTACATACAGTCCGTAGTGTTTTTTTTTAATGCAAAAATATATTCTCAAATAAATAAATATATAACATAAATATATATATCTAAAATGAATAAATAAAATGTTACACTTTACTCCTTAAAAAAATCTAGAAGACATTTTTTTCCTTCAAAGTCCTTCGGAACAAACCAGTGTCCTGGATCCCACCGCTCTCCCCATTCCCGAGGGAAACACTTCCCGATCACTCATCTCTGCTTCCGTCAGCTACCTTCCACCTCCGCACAGGTACTTTAGGAGCGATCGTCCGCCGGAACAAGTGACCTCCTCATGTCAAGGGTGCTGGCTGACGGAGTCAGACATTCCCTCCTGTTGTCCTGCCGCTGAGAGCATTCCTTACATGAGGCCCCGGTGCCTTTTATCGCTGCTTGCCAGGTCGCTGTCCACCAGTCTGCACCGGCTCTTTCCCCTGCTGCCTGCGTCCCAGCGTTCTGCCTGGGAAAGGCTGCAGCTCCTAATCTGGACCAGACTTCCACAATTCTCAGCTGTGGCCCAGGATGTCTCTGTACAGTTCTGGCACGCGGTCGGGATCGACGGGCCGGGGCAGGAAGTGAGTAAATTTCTGGTGTCTCCTAGATTTCGTCCCGTCTCTCGGCGTCCCGTCTTTATTTAACGCCACAAAGTAACGCGTCCCTTTGTCTCCGTGCTTGTAGAGGTTGGACGAGTAGGTGTTGTACCAGTTCTCCTCGAACTGCTCTCTGAAGACGCACTCGGCGGTGAGCTTCTCCTGAGAGATGAAACAAAAGATAAATCAAGAGCAGAACCGTCACATATTTTCTCATCCTATCTCCACACAAAAATAATCTCCCTGTCATCACGTGGACGGAGCGTCGTGAAAAGATGGTACTTACAGAACCATACAGCTCTCCTTTGTCGTTCATCCCCAGATAAAGTCCACTGTCCACTCCTCTTATGCTTATCAAGCCAACGGCAAGGCTTATAAATTCCAAAATACCTGGAGAAGAATAACACAGTTGTTTCATACAGTCTTTGAAATAGATTACAGATTAATTTCAAAGAAAAGAAGACTAGACAGGCACTGGCTACGCCTCTTTAATTTGTGCTTAAACAATCGCCACGACTTCTAAACGGTGCCATCAGTGGCTTCTTCTTTGAATTATTATAACGATTTTAACAATTAATCCAAACTTTTAAATAAAAACAAAGCTCTTAATATTGAAGTGTCTAGGCTTAAATTAAGCATTACTTAAAAGTATTACATTTTCTGAAAAAAGGTGTTACCCTTATTTATACATATAGATCATCATATTAATTAACTTTTTATTTATTTTTACCAAAAACTTACTTTTTGGAGACCTTTAACTATAAGCTTTTAGAAACTCAGTTGTCAAACTGTAGATAAAGTGACAGTTCTAATACATCTAAACTGTCATCAGAACACATCAGTAGAGTGAACCCCATTTTTACTTTACCAAAGCGACTGTGGTCTTTCCTGGTCCCTTGAACGGATCCATCAGGATGCATCTCCAGATGGAAGCCGGTCCTGCAGTACAGCTGCCTCCTCCTCAGGATCCCCTTCAGGTGGGTAAGATCCGCGGCGGTGCTGCGGGACAGCCTGTCCCCGGTCAGCAGGTGGTCCCCCAGCAGGGTCGGAGCGTCCAGAGGGGTCAGCAGGTAGTGGGAGCCGACGTGCGTGATGCCTTCAATGCCGTGCAGGACGCCACCAACTTCGCCCAGAGCAGCGGCGGCAGCCATGGTGTTCCAAGTTCAAAGAGAAGTGTTGCTGAAGAGTACCTGGCAGAACATCCTCCTCGGGCTCGAACCTTCTTTGTATCTTTCTCACTGTTCATGAGCTGCTCCCTGGGAGCCTCTCGTGCCGCATACCTGAGGGGATGCACCAGTGGTCCGTGAAGGCGACACAGCGGGACGGAGAGCAGCGGCTCGTGGTGCGTTCAGGCTCAGAGTGGCGGCGGCGGCGAGGCAGGTGCGGACCCACAGGAGGAGCCGTGGGCGGGGCTGCCCACTTCCACGAGACACACAACAAGTTCAACGCAACACTGACGTCACCTTAGCGGTTCAAATAACACTTTATTAACTCATTTACAGTTTCTCACCAACAAAAAAATATTTTAACATTCTTTATTCCTACAGGGACTTGAAGCACTCACGTCCTGTCTCGCGCGTCACAGCTCGGTGTAAACAGTCATGGCGGCCATTCACAGGTTCTTCTTCTCTCTCGGCTCCAGGAGCCGCTCCGGGTCCTACAGGCTGACCAGGGTTCTGAAAGTGTTGGCGGCGGGAGCGGGTGTGACCGCAGCGGCCGTTTACTACCAGAGAGGCTCGGGCTCCGGTGTCCGCCCGCCGCTGAGGAGCCTCGACGACCACCGCCTCCTCCAGCTGGTGCTGCCGTCCGTGGCCGCTGCCGACAAGGTACCTGCGCGACAGCTGTCTTGGATAATATAATAATAATAATAATAAGAGAAATTCTTGTGGTTCAGATGAGAACATGCGCGGTATTGACCACAATAAAGACGTCGCCATCATGAGGAGCTCTCCGCGAATCTTGGTGCTGAATTACAAAAAATGTCATCATTTATTGATGGAGAAAATAATATTAGTTTTTACCTTCAAATGAGGGTTGATCACTAAATGAAATATAAGGAACAAAATGAGATTGGATGCTTATGCGTATGATTCCGAGAAAATATCAGTTTTAGACGAGTATAAAATATAGAAATGATCACAATCCTAAACACAAAAACACTTTTCTTTCATTAATAGCAAACACTAATTTATGCATATAAAAAAAGCACCAAAGGAATATAATATAATCTGTAGGAATTGATGATTTTTAAGGCCGTTTTTGTTTATTTTCTATTAATTTGATTTCACAGTTTTACATTTGTGAATTAAAAAAACATCTGGGAAATTATTCTTAAGAAAGACAAAATAAAACTTTAATAATTATAAGAAAAGTAAAAATGAAATTCTATTTATTTATTTCAGCTAAATTATCCATTGGTTTTATCTGGAGATGTCTTTCAAAACTTGTGATTAAAAATATTATAACTGATACTTTTAAATAGGCACAGACATCACCAAAGATTGTGTTGCTGTAGTTTTTGTTTGAAAATATAGGCAAAGTGTACTAAACTGTTATTAACATAAGTAGAACAAAATAATGTAAATAAATAAAATGGTAAAATCTTAACATGTTTGAAGTCAAAAGGACATACATACTACATAATAAGGTTTTATTAGATATTAAATCACATTTATTTTTTCTCTGGCTGCAACAAAATATTATTTAAGTAAAACTCTTAACAGCTTCAGACATATTCATTCATCTTCAGTCTGTCGTCTATTCAAAGCTTTGGATCCCAACAAGGTAACCTGGAGTTAATTTTAAATGAGATTCGCTGGTTACTCTTTCACAGGAATGATCAATCCTTGACACCTCCAGTTATTGAGCTCCAGAGGGAAATGTGTGGATTTCAGTAGTTTAACATGTTCACAAGAGATGCAATAAACATGTAAACAAGTGTGTTATTCATAATCTGCTGCTCCTTGAAGGATATTAGTTCACTGCAGGAATCCAGCGCCACAGAAACTGGACACTGGGTCGTGGTGGAAAGGCTGACATTTGATGAGAGGCAAGGGGGGCAGTTAGAAAGGGTTTAATGGTTATACAGAGGGGGGCACACATTCCCTGGGTGTTTGCGCCATGCCCACTGGACCTGGCTACGTGCCACCTGACGGAGAGATCGACTCTGTCTTCACCGATCCGGCCCTCTGATCTGGCAGGGTTGGAACATTTGTAGGGACATTATCTTGTGCACCAGGATGAAAAATAAGTCTGACATAACACGCACCCCATTACTGAATTAAAGCACGGGCCTCTTTGTTGTTCCCCAGTGAGTGGGGCTTTATGTGACAAGAAAAGCTTCCGTGCAGCTCCTAACAAGTATCTTTCAGTCAGTATTATCACTGCTGATATGACTGGCAGGATTCCAGGAGTGTGTGTGTGTGTGTTTACAGGCTCGGACTTATGGCCTGGATGATGGAGACGTGTACATGTCCTCCTATGAAAGCAGATTCCGCTTGTTCAGTTCCGTTGAGCACGAGGGCCAGCTCTTCATGACTCCACGCAACTTCATTGATTCCATCACTCTCACCGAACCTCAAAGTGAGTTGGCCTTCTCTTCCCCTGACGCCATAATATATTAAAAATATGACCAGTGGAAAGCGGTTAACAGGTCAGGTCATTCCACAGCCCTGTGTTGCTCTTTATTATTGCTTTATTAAAACGTTTCAGATGGATTATCTAAGCAGTTATGAGCTGAATACATTTGAAAACCTTCAAACTGAAACATCACAAAACACATACTTTCTTAATAAAAATGTCTGGTTTGTGTCTCACCTAAGGGTTCTCCTCATTGTCTGACTCAACACAGGTCGATTCCTGCAAAAACTCATGCAGCTCAGAAATGACACTGACCCATAATTAACTGAGATTCAAATCTGGACTCGCCCTGAAGGTGAACATTTGTGCCAAAGTCATGACGGAGCATTTAACACCAGGTTAGAACAAGTTGTTGGACAAAATCAATTCTAAAAAGTTAATTCCACCAAAAAGACAAAGTCGCAAAGTATGGTTTAATTTGTATGTGTAACACTATATTCCACTGTGAGAGCATCAACAGCCACTTTCTTCTTTAAGTCACTTCTGCCACATAAGATTGGTCCTGGTGTCGAAGGAAATGTACCTGCTGCTGAAGACCTCTGAAGTGTCATCAGACAGTAATTTGTGGCTCCAAGTGCTTCAGTCATAACACCTGCATAAAGATAGACATCTTTCCCAGCAACCCCACTTTTATGGCTCATTTATACGGCTACAACCCTGAGAGCCAGCGAGACCAAACAATGCTGCGTGCGTCATGGATGTAATGAAGACAGCATTTAATGACTGTGATTGCTTTAATATTTGGGTGCGTGCCGCCTTTGGAATGTTTTAGTGCACGAGTTAGTTTACAGTTTTGCTTGTTGATCATTTGTTTTTATTATGAATAACCAGATTATATAATGAAATGAATTTAGGTGTGATAGTTAACGACTGTTTCACCAGGATACATGAACTCATCATCCAATCCAATCATCACCCATTCAGCAGAGACTATAAAATCTGGCAGCTGAGATTTATTGTCAGTTTTATCGATACCGTTTCAAGACCAATTGTCTTAACAACACCTCTTTCTTATCTGAAGCTTTATTGGCCCTTGGAATGTAACGCAGTAATTCACAAGTTGTGTTATACTTGTTCTGTTTCAAAACACTTATGTACTTATGTTGTTGTTCATCTTTAGGCAGAAGAACATGCAAGTCACTCACCAGGAAGGCAAGTTGTTGATTTAAAATGTCTCCATAATCTTAACACAATTAATGATTTTGACTGAAAAGTAATGATACATTTGGTTTCTGTCTCCACAGGAATTAGACAAGATCCTGACAGACACCCCGCCAGTTTGTAAAGGATCTTCTAATATGTTTAGGAATCTCAGGGATAAAGGTAAATATATCGTCATGTAATCACTTAATATCTCTGTGCTCTAACCAATGTTGACATAGTCGGGACTTGTGTTCTCATCATCAACGACAAAATAATGCTCTGAAGCAGTGACCCTTAAGCCCTGGGCTACACAAAAAGATAAAAATAACAAACATGATTTCAGTTGTATTTATTATGGTTCTGTAAGGTGTTTGATTTCGTCAAGAACCACATGTTTCTGACATATTAACAGCTTTGCTATTATTTATTATTAAAAATACCATTGATACCATAAAGTAGTAGTAGATGTCGGCTAGACCTAAGGTAGGCTAGCTAATGAAGTACGTGGTGTGTGGTTTACTATTGATGGCCTGGGGTGTTAATGCAGGTTTGAAATAACACTGTAACTAACAGTAGCCATATCCAAATCAAGCTGTCAGGTGAAGCTTTTGGACTTTCCACCTGGGCCTGCACACTCTTGGTGCTGTTGGGTCAGATGTTCCAGCTGCGCATCTGATCTCAACGTTCTGCCTTTACCCTTCTGTTGCTTTAGCCTAAGTGTCAATGCTGGGATTTGGGGCTTTTAATCCTGCTGTTAAACGTTGCGGCTTTGTTGAAAAAAAAAAGCGCTGGATTGATCTGCGAACAAAGCGCTGCTTCAGTGAAAGAGGGAGCTGTTTGAACCCGGCTCTGTCGAGACTTGTCCCCTGGCCACCCCACTGATCACCACGGACATTATGAAGACCAAGAATGGCATTGGATTACATCTTTGGAACTGCCACTCTGTATGAAGTGTTTCTGTGGAATTCTCTGTATTGTCTAACAACATCTACTTGAGCTGAGAGGTTGGACTGGAGGGAGGGGGCCGGTGAAGTCCCTCAAGGAGAGAAGGTGTGTGGTATTGGTGAGACATGGCTGGAATCTTAAAAGTTTTTTTTTCCTGAACCTGTTTAAGCTTCAAAGACTTTGAATGCAGAGATCAATGTCTTCATAAGTCCTGGCTACTGAAGACACAGTGCTGAGTTGAAGGTTGGGTTTCATATCAGTGCTGGCTGATGCATATGTGTTGATTTATATTTCTTCCAGCATGCCACAACTCATAAATAAAAGTCCCTTTTTCCCTTACCGTAATGATATTGTTAAAGAATGAATCCGTGAATCTTGCTTATTATTCAGAACTTAAAAAAAAAATCCTTATTACTCATTCTATCTGTTAGAAAAATCACTTAAAAATAGATAAACATTTCTTATAATCAGACTAGGAACAGCTGATACATTTACAGGTTTCAAAGATTTCGCCATTCACTTGTGTGGCTTCTCACTTCTGCTGGTGCCTAGCTACGTTCAGAACAACTGCATTTAAAAATAGCTGTGCTTTTACTTAAGGTGGTTCAAAGCAAGGATATGTTATTTTGTTCCAAGAGGAACATTTTTCTTTCTCAGTTGATTTCAGACAGGATTCTGCAATTACCTCATTGACAAGGAAATTTAAAATGTATCTGATTTTTGATGTGGTTTTAAATTCTTTTTTTTTTTAAATACAATTTACTCAATATCATTTGTGATCCGACCAAGGTGGCAAAATGTCTATGTATGATAAAGACACATTTAGGTCACATGGCTGCTCTTCGCTCCAGACGAAAATGAACGTCTAAGTCCACATCATCAAACATCCACGTGATGTTATTGCGTAAAAGCTATTGATGCACGACAAACCCTGCTGGATTCTTTCCATGACAATAATGAAGTTATTTATGTGGAGCTTTGGCACGCCATCTGATTCACAGTGACACACACAACAATTGTTATGAGGGCGGAGAATCAATAGCATGTAACATATCTTCTTGATTAAAGTTTGGCTGGATGACCCTCACAAGAGTCACAGTATATATTATGATCCTTTTCTTAATATAACTCCCTAACCCTGGTGTAGACTTGGGCATAAATCTGAGCAAACATTTGAAGAGGACGTAGTATCAACCTTCACATGGGAAATGATGGTGGTCAACAATCTTCTTGCCACTCAAGCAGCTTTGTTTGAAATGTTTTATTTCTTTCTCCTTTGGGAATTATCCTGGCAGCAATCCCCCAAATCTCTATTTTTTCCCATAACACCTGGAGCAGTCACCCAGAACTATCTACGCTGGATTCTCTCTCTTCCCGGGCAAACAAAAGCTTGGGAATGCTTTCAGAGGCAGAGGGCAGAAGTCGACTAAGATACCTCCTGACACTAACCCTTCCCGTCTCCATGTCACACAACAAAGGGAGCTGAAGGACATGACACAAAAAAACCTGATTCGGCCATTCTCAATCAGTGACAGATCACTTGAGAGTGTATTACACCTTGTTACCCAAACACGATCAGAAGCCGTGGGCCTTAAATTTGTTTGGGTTTGTGTTCAGATAGGTCAGCTTAGTTGTAAAGCTTGTATTTGTGTGAGCGGAACACCGAGCATGAAGTAAAAAGCACCTTTTAAGATGCTATCAGTGAGTGTGAGCAGATTGCTCAGTCCTTGGATGGTTTACTTGTCCCAGATGCGTGAGTTTGAATGATTCTTCACACTTAGGTGAGGGCCATTTGACGCCACATTGTTCTCCAAAAGTAACAATCTGGTTTTTGTTTCTGGCTAATTGTTCTTTCCGTTTCAGGCATCATAAGCTACACTGAATACCTCTTCCTGCTGTGCATTCTAACAAGTCAGTATTGAATTTACTTGCGAAACCTTAATTGAAAAAAAATGTATTCGTGAAAGTTTTTGTCATTTCAGAGCCACATGCCGGCTTCAGGATCGCCTTCAACATGTTCGATGCTGATGGGAATGAAATGGTTGACAAGAGAGAGTTCCTAGTGGTAGGACATATGCATGTATGATGTCATTAAAATTCTAATTCAAATAAAATTGTGTTCTTTTACAGCTGGAAGAGATTTTTAAAACGAAAAAAGGTCGAACAGATGTTTTTGAAGACATGCAAAAATATGACCTGCAGGTATGTTTCAAGTCTAGATGGTAACTTGCTGTAACCACAATTAAAAAAGAAACTTAGTTTTGGTTGAAATGGTTGAACATTTATGCTCCATTCATCTAAGTGTTAACGTGCTTGACTTGCGGGCCACATTTGGTCCCACGTCATCATATATAGCTCAAGTGTTGATATGTTATGAGAGTAAAAAGAAAATCAATATTATCACATAAACCACATGTCCCAAGTGTGCTACAACAGTTTTTAACAGTGAATTGAACGAGAGGGTTTTGACTAAAATATTTTCTTAAATGAGTTTGTTAAACTTACTCTAAAATAAATAAAATTAATGTAAATAATTATTACAATGTAATGTAAAATCTTTAATCTTTTTTAATGTTTTTATTCTCACTGATTTTTGATTGTTTTCTGAAATTCCGGGCCCATCTAAAATGTTCCTTACCAAAAGTATACAAGAGTCTTTATGACCTTTTATATATCAAAATCATATTTTACTTCCTTCTTCACAGATAAAATATTCTTCTATTTGTCTTAGAGTTAGGGTTATTGAAGCAATTTACCTCGTTTTCTTTTCACAAATTAGAAAGCTAAATATCGTAAATGAGAAAAATTATATTTAATGATACTAACCTCATGTGGTCAATTACAATACACTAAAAGTCCTGAGCCGTAACTATGGCAGTCATACAGGAGCGTCTTCTCAGAGTCAACACGGTCATACAGGGTAAAACATGTCTGGAGCTTTGATCCCTTGCAGGGGGGTTTGATGCAACATGCAGGTGGATGTAAACAGGTAGAGCCCAGTAGCGTGATAGCAGCGGCTCTTTGAGGTCTTATCACATAAACACAACATGGTGGAGCTAGCTGTGCAGGGAGGGACGTTAGCATCTCTAGTTCTGTGATAATCTCCAGCCCGTACAACCATCAAAAAGATCATTAGAATAGGCACTCCAGATTTTGAAAAAAAAGGGAAGTTTTGCGTGAAAACAAAGTTGAGGGTGAAAACTTTGAAAGTACTCATGAAGATTAAAAAAGAAGAGATCTGATTTGGGCTTATGGGTCATATAAATTTAATGGTATGAAATCAATTGAAAGCCATTTCGAGTGCGAACCTGTTAAATGATTCATGGATTGATGTTCTCTCTCCGCTCTCTTTCTGTCATGCATGCATCCTCCCCTCCTGGATTTCAGAGCCTGCAGCTCTACGGTCAACATAAATCTCAGCCACTAAGTGTATGCATCTTTTTTTACTCTCCCGCTTGTTGCATGCATCGCTCCCACCTGAATAGAAAGTTCCCATGTATCAAAGAGGCTGACACTTGTCTCAGATAACCTCGGTTGATTCCTCTGAAATTTTAATGCATCAGTTGCGCTGACTTATCTTGCATAATGTGTGTTTTTTGAGCGTGCGTGCAGTGATTTATGTTCTCTCCTTGTGCTGGCATTGTACGAGAGGTTCCACTTCATCGACCACTTGCCTTAAAAAGTGACATTTCCACCCAGACCCCCATGTTTTATTTTTACAGTGTGTTGAGGAGTGGTATTTCAGCTCAGGTTTCCTTTTGTGGTGGGTTTGACCATGAAGACCAGTCAGGGACGAGGGGCAGCACCATGAGAAGCACTTAACACACGCCAACACAGATCCATCTTTACATGACACTGCTTCACCACTTGCTTTTTTTTTTAGGTGTATTCTCCATGAAAGTTAAAAGGTGAAAACTTTTTCCAAAACAGACAGTCCTGTGGTCGGGCTTTCCCCCAGCATATTGTAATTACAAGTGTATAAGGATCTTTTCATGGCCTGAGTCGGCAACGGTGCAGCACTTTAAAGGCTTCCGTAATTAGCTGTCGGATCATGTTGTAAATCTTTCCCCGCCGAAAAGTGTTTTATCAGCCCTCTCCAGTTTCCCCTGAAGCCTGCCAGATGAAAAATATCTGAATAAGATAAATAATATCAGTAAAAGAGTCGGTTAGAGCTTTGTCTCTTGTTGGAGTTATGCTTCTTTTGAATAAAGATGTTGAAATGGGATATGAGAAGTGAAGTGTGAAGGTTGCATAGTGTGAACTTCCACACAAGGAAGGTTTTGTTTAGGATAAGCAGGTGGTTGTCTTGGTTGGAAACAACATGACTCACAAGAGAATACCTGCCTACGTTTTCCTTTTTCCAGGGAAGGTAACCCACCTCTCCAGAACCGCAAGCAGCTGTTATATCCTCGATTTGGGTAAAATACTAAATAAATAACAGCCAAATTACGCGGGCAAGAGTCCCAAAAAGATCTTCACATGAAAAAGATTGCTGACCTATATTCATTTAGTCAATCGAGAAGCTAATAAGGGAATTCATTTAGTGCTCGGCGTTCTAGCTTATTCTTCTGCAATGTTATGTATTGTTTTACAGAGGCAAATACACGTATTTTATTAACATAAAGGTGAACAAGCAGATAATAAACACTAGACAACTTTGTTTTTTTCCCATGGAATTGGGTTGTTGTTGTTGATGTAGTATCACTTTACTATAATAAAAAATATTTAAGAAGTGATATTTTAGCAGGGCAACAAAATACTGTTGTCTAGTTTTCGGTGTTGGTGTACGAATGTATCTTCCTTGGTAAACAGGCACCAAAGACAAATGTTCTGCTACATTCTCTCACCTGCATGCTTTCGACATGTGTTAGCTTTGTTACTTTGACCTGCCAAGAGTCTGCACGCATGGCTGCAGCGCTGCCTTCAGTCACGATGAGCCTCCTAGATTCACCAAAGTCTGCTTCTACCTACCGGAGTGTGGAAACTTGCTGTGTGTGTCCTCTGTGGATGGTATGCTCACCTATCTGTTCATGTTCAGCTGTATGAGTCCTCCATCTAATCATTTGCATCAGCAGTCTTCTCTTAGGGATGCAACAGCCTCGCTCCAGAATGATAACAATTGCCAGATGTGTATTTTGTCTTCTAACAGCTGTGCTCTAACCACTGCCACAGGTCCTTAAAAAAGATGGTCAGCATGTGGAGACCCGAGGCATGTGGGACGCTCTGAAGCGTGGCACCAGTCATTTTCTCTTTTCTGACCTTATTGAGGTAGATATATGATTTCTGTATGCACAGTGCTGTGGAAGTTTCAATAATCCACAAAGCAGCTCTTTTTTTTTGTTTAGCCCCCAAAAAAATATGTCAATATTTTTTTTTTAGAATTCGTAATATCATTGTTAGTAATGAGCTGGAACCTGCTTGCATAACACACAGTAGTGGCATGTAAGAACAGGAGCTCACCTTGAACCTACTTCTGCACAACCGACAAATCTTACAAATCTTTAAATTGTACTGAAAATCTCACATTCAGATAATCCAGATCGTCCTCAAAACTGGTTTAAAATTGTTCATATTTTATTTTTTCATATTCTAAATATAGGCTTATTGACTTTTAAAATATTTTTTTATTGACATGTTAAATAAAAAATCATGATCATGGAGGTAAATATATATTTGATAACAAAAACTCATGAAAGTAAATGGCTTTGAATATAAACATCTTGTCGCTGTATTGAATCATAAGTCTAAATAAGAACACACTGAAGAATGTGCAATGGAAGTGTTGCAGGCAACGGTGTGCAGGAAGCAGCTTTCATGCTTCGTCAGTGAAACGTTAACCATTAACTCAATGTGATCATTAATAGCTAAATCTTGGCCTAGTTATTAACCAGCATCAACCAACATGCTTATATAAATGTCATTGTTAATGTTTACCACATGGAATTTCTAAGCAGTGGATGAATATAAAACGTATTGTTTCGATAGCTCACAGATGAAAAGACGGAGACGACCCTGCTGGTGCATTTCTTTGGTAAAAAAGGGAAAGCCGAGTTAAAGTTTGAAGACTTTTACAAGTGAGTGGAGGATTTTTATTTCGGGTGGAAGCTTCTCTTGTAAGCATGACTATGTCTCTCCAACAGGTTCATGGACAACCTGCAGACAGAGCTGCTGGAGATCGAGTTCTTGTCCTATTCCAAAGGCATGCCCACCATCAGCGAGGAAGACTTCGCCCGGATCCTGCTCCGCTACACCAATGTAGACGATGTCAGCAGCTATTTGGAGAACGTGAGCCACAGCATGCACGATGATAAGGTGCGAACCAGGAGCTCCACTCTCCACCACCGAGCCACAAAGTTTAACTTCAGTGTCAGGACCAACTAAACGTCTATTGAACAATTCATTCACTGATGGCAACATTAGCATAAAGGGGTGTCAAAATGGTCCAGAAAAGGGCTGAGAGGGTGCAGGTTGTTGTTCCAACCAGTCAAGCACACATGAGTTAACGAATCAGGAGTCACCTTAAACAAGCAACACCTGACTGACAATCAATTGTTTAATGTCTTCAGACGCCTGATTGGTTCCACTATAGGTTGCTTGACTGGTAGGTCCCAAAACCTGCACCGTCTCTGCCCTTTTCTGGACCAGTTTGACACTCTGGCGTCTTGTTTTTTGGGTTCTTGGCAGATTTCATTATTTTGCTGATTATCTCCAATTGCTAGGAAACAAACAAACAATATTGGATCATCATTTACAAGATAAGATAAGATCTGTCTTTAATCTTCCCACATTGGTTTGTCACTGCAGTTCTCGAAAGATGGTTAATCCTAACATAATAGTAAGACACACAGTACACATATTAAAATACCTACATCTACAATAATGAATACAAACAATAATGACAATTGATACATTCAAATAGTCATACAATATTTATGATAAAATAATTAAAATAGAATAAGTCCAATGATGAATAGAGTAATGATGAATATATAAACAACGAAAACATTGGTGTTGATTCTTTAAAAAAAACTATCTATATGTTATAACTAATTAATCAATCTTTCATGAACAACACATTTATACATGAAAGATTATTTAAAAGCCGAATGTTGACACTATCTCTTTATTTATTCTCATCAAAAATGAAGCTTAGTTGTTATATCTACTAGGTCATTCTCATCTCCGATGGTATGGATAGAAATACACTCCAGGAAATCTGTCAAGAGGTTCAACAGCAAAAGACATCACATAAAAAGTGTCTTTTTCCATCAGAATCAGAATACTATTTGTTGCTATTGAGGAATGATAACAAAGTGATTTTTTTTGTGGTGTTGAAGACAATTAACAAATGTTATTTGAAACAATCTTCTGGTGCAGTTTGTGTGTTGGTTTTGTGCCCGGCTGCTGTTAACCAGCTGCTGAGTGATGCATCCTCATTCCAGCTTGCATGAGTCTTTTGCACACTGAAGAGACACCAGCAGCCCCTCGGAGTGTTGCTAGATCTCTATTGATAGCCAAGTGGGTTTCATGAATAGGCTAAGAGATGTTTTATGGCCCTCACCTTGTTAAAACAGCAGATTAGTCATTATTGGTTTGTTTGACTCGGTGCGGCTTGTTAGGCGGGGCCCGGGGCCAGAGCAGGCGCTAGTAGCTGCAGGATGGTTGAGTGGACATCAATTGGCCCAGTGTTTGAGGTCATGAGCCGAGCTTGAGATGTTTAGGGATTCATCACTTTTGTTTTTGTTTATTCAAGTATCAGGTTAATCTGCTTTAGAGAAGTCTGCGAGTGGCCTGACCCCGTCCCAGTAGCTACCATCCTCCCCCCACTGCTGACAGCTCAGCGTGTCCATACCGCTCAGGGAAAATCCAGCAATGTATGCTTTATCTGTTTGACTGTGTTATCTATCTGACTGCTTCAAGGTCCCATACTCACTAAAGGATTCCTCTCAGGATGAAAAGAAGAAGATTATGGATCGTGTGAATTGGGGTGTTGACACATGCAGTCACACTTTATAGACACATCTGACAGTTTATCTTCAGGAGACTAAAAGTTTTTTTTAATTGCAGGGGATTGTCTTTGAAGAGTTCAGGTCCTTCTTCCAGTTCCTCAACAACCTGGAAGACTTTTCCATTGCCATGCAGATGTACAACTTCGCTAACCGCTCCATTGGTCAAGGTATTTACACAATAGTCATTAGTATTGTAGTACTCAAGAATGGTCACCGTCTAGGACCACTCTTGAAGGGTTTGGCCTCGTCTTGGTCTCCAGTGCATTCTTACTCGGTCTTGTCTTGGTGTTGGACTCTCAAATACTGTTGAGACTGATCGAGCAAACAAGCTCCAGATGCCGACTCGGTGTCTCTAACTCTTAATGAATGAGTGTACCCCTGTACACGACTGATGAAGATGGTGCAGACCTGGAACACTCACCAGGGACAATGTCTGAGAATTCAGCCAATTTTACATTTGGCTTCAAAAACCGTGCAGACTTTACATGCTTACAAATTACAAATGTGCAGAAGAAAGCATCGTTTTTAAATTGTCTTTTGCACCGATCACAGAGACTGCTGGGAAAAAAATCCAGCTTTTATCCCGAGAGGAAATAGAGACCGGTGTCAACATCCCTTCCTTAGACATTAAAGCGCAACGAATGTGTTGATTTAAGTGTCTCTTAAATTGATCTTGGACCTGTTATACTCATCATCTCATCAGTAGGTGTCTCTTTGTACTAAACTCCCTTTTCATTCAAATATTTACATTAGAAAAAACACTTTTTTTTCTGGAGATTAAATCTTGTTTAGCCCAACCAGACCCACTCTGCTGTGATTGGTCAGGCATCGAAGTTTGCCAAGGCTCGTCATCAATTCTGGAAGTCACCTTCTGCAAGTGACTTTTTATTGATTTTAATGACATGATTTTAAAAACAAATCATCTCTCGACCTCCTTCTCCTGCACATGGACAGATAATGTAACTAATCTTAAACACAGGTCAGCTGGATGTCAGTGTTTTTACCTGAAAATCTTTCCCATTTTTTGCATTTGACCCCTGACCCTGACAGGTCACTAACTTAACAACACACATGCAAGTGAATGTACACCTTGTTTCTCTTTGTATTTCAAATACACTTGTATGTCTTCCTCAGAGGAGTTCAGTCGTGCCGTCTACGTGGCCACTGGTATCAAACTCTCTCGTCACCTGGTCAACACAGTCTTCAAGATTTTCGATGAAGACCACGATGGCAAACTAAGCCACAAGGAGTTCATTGGCGTCATGAAGGACCGGTTGCACCGTGGCAAAGGGGTGAGCCTTAAATATGAATCATATTATTATTTAACAAAGTCGACACAAATGAATGCCACACTTTTCAAATTTGACTAATGACACCTAGATATTCAGTTAAGTCAAGTAGTTTTGTTTTAGTCTCAGGTGCTGATATATTTAAACGTAATGTCTTGATAAGCTTCTTGTCACTTTGTGTTAAAACGTCTCAACTCCGGCTGCAGATAGTTGCGCGACACTTTACTGCCATCTAGTGGACTTTCAAGAACTGTTTTGTCAATCACAGGGCGTCCGTCTCGAGGAGAAGCATACTTCCTTCAAGTCTTGCATGAGGAAGGAACTTGCAAGAAAATAAGTAAGTCGTCTTATTGTACATACATATACTTTGAGACCCTGGTCTAGAAAGGCGCTTTACAAATAACCTTTCCTTGTTTACTTACTTACTTACTTACTTACTTACTCATTATTTATTACTTAAGACAGACGGATGTAGATAAGAATCTGCGTTACACAACTACATTATACGACAAAAGGAAATCCAAAATGATGTAAACGTTATATGTTTCTATATATATATGTAAGTGTATTCAGGAAAAGGAGTGAATCAAAAATATGTTCTTATCATGAACACTGATAGATTTTGTTTACATACATGTAGGTCAGTAAAAACATTGCTGAGAACAGTCACACTGACCAACATGCTCCAGTCCTTTCAGTTCCAATCCAGTGTCCTGTTGCACTGCAATATTTAGAGGCGATCAACTTTCACCAGAGGCGGCTTCAAGAGGCCAGCAGCACAGAAGTGTGGAAATGAAGCCAAATGAATGTTTCAGAAGAAATAACACCCTGTGTAAAATATGCTAAACTTAGTAAACACTAGAAAATATGCAGGACTCTAAAGACGAAAATATTGACTCCCTTTTGGCCTCATTATCTTTCTTTAGTGTATTAAGGACCTTGATCTTCTTGTAGGCTTGAACGTTTGTGATATTGAGAGCAGACCAGAGGCAGAAAAACAGCTTTATTGGCAAAACAAATGTATACAGAAGGGGAGGTGGAATTAAGTATGTCTGGAGGTAGATGATGAATTGGAGTTATAGTATGTGAGTTTATTTAAATGAAATATCAGGATGATTTGACTCCAGACTTTACGTGAATCAAGCTCTGTCAACTGCATAAAGTGATTCTATTTATTTTCTGCTGCATTTTACAAAAACTTATCTTGTGATGAGTCCTCAAGTTCATCACTGAATCATTAATAAAAAGTCTTATTTTACCACTTTTGATTTATACATTTTTAAATGTAACTGCTTGTCTCTTACTAAATCACATCCTTAATAAATATAACATTTTTATAGTGGGTTTAACCATTGCAATTAAAACTATAACAACATTTAAATTTACAAGAGGCAGGAGAAAATGAAAAGCAAATCCAGCAGAGATTATTTTAATTGTATGCAATGAAATAGATGAACTTATTGCACAGTTTTTCTAAAAGGTAAAAAACAATCTAAAATGTGTCCTTCCAGAGCTTTATTTTTTTTTTCTGTGAATGTTTAAATTAGAATTTTTGAAAAGCATTTGGTGGTCCAATCTTGTCTTAAGTTAAGTGTTTCATTTCATCAATGTCATCTTGCGCCAAAAATATATTTCTATTTTAGCGCTGTACCAGTATTATAATGAATTGTTTTTTTGTCTTTCAGCTTTGATAACAACGTTGTGAGGATGACAACACCATAGTCACTTCCTCCAGGAAATAACAAAGCGATGTTTAAGAAAACCCTTTATTGCCTCGTGTGCCTAGTGCACATGTGTATTATATTTGTTTACTGAAGGAGTTTTTAAATGCTGGTGAAACTGATATTTTGAATGCTTCATCTTTAACTTTCCTGGAACAGCTTTAAGGCCACATTGGCTAAAAGAACCACAGCAAATAAAAGAATTGTGTTTCTGCCCTTGAACGTTTTATATTTCCGGCCCGACACACAATTCAACATTCTTGAAGGCACAAACACAAATGGGTAAGATGTTTCTTTTTTACATTTTATTTAAATCTTTATTCAACCAGGAAAAAAATCCCATTGAGAGTCCTACCTAAGACGCAGCAAGGTTACACATTGGACAGAAACACATTTACATTACATGAATACAGCTTTTGATGAACCTCTGAGCAGAATGGTAACAAAGTTCACCATCTGAAGACATGAAAAAGCAGCACCATATAAAAAATGTCACCATAATCTAACACAGATAAAATGTGGCAGTGACAAGGCACTTCTTTACACCAAAAAGAAGGATGCTTGATTGTGGAAGAAGAAACACAATTAGGTTATCATTTCTTCACAAGTTTAACAATGAAAGGTTTAAAAGTAAGGGCGTCCTCCATTAAGACAGACACCAAGGTATTTCCTTTAGGGTGGACACTACAGGGTAAGTTTGATACACCTTGTTATGATGAAAAAAACAATATTAGCTTTGTCTTGTCAGCATTAAAGACCCACTTTAGATAAACAACAAAGTGAATGTAAAGCTACAAAGGCTTCCAGCAGGGAATTAACGCTTTGACAATCCAAGGAGAAGGAGCCTTTTTTAATAGCATGGTGGACAACGTCAAAAGAAGTAAAGTTAAAGCATCACAATATGCTCTAATAAAGCAATTTTTTTTTCACTTCATTTCAACTTTATATGAAGTGTCTTATCATAACGACGTTATCTCAAGACACTTTACAGTTTGAGTAAGACTATATTGGAGAAAAGAAAAACATCATTGCAACTCAACGAGGATTGAGTCACAGTGAGAAAAAAATCCTTTTGGAGGGCAGAAACCTTGAGCAGAACTATAACAACTCCTCTTGTTTTTTCAACCCTTACTTTAGGCTTCATCAAAAAAATCTTATTTTAATCTGACTCTTAAACATTAGACTTGAGGTATAACTAATAGATCAAAGTTTAAGGATCGTAAAGTCCTGGAAGGTTGATAAATTTGGATTAGATCTGTTATGAATGTTGGTGCTAGACCAAGTAAATCTTTGTTGGTTAAAATAAGTATTTTAAATTGTATTCTAAATTCTACTGGAAGCCAATGTAAAGAGGACAGCACAGGGGAAATGTGTTCGCGCCTCTTAGTCCTAGTCAGGACACGAGTTCTGAATGAGCTGAAGATTCTGAGATACTTCTTAGAACATCCTGACAGAAGAGAGTTACAAAAGTTACATACGTTACAAAAAGCATGGATGAGTTTCTCAGCAGCATCTAAAGGAAGGAAGTGTCTGATTTATTAAATGTTACGAAGGATGAAGTAAGCACTTGGTGAGATTTGTTTTATGTGTGAGTTAAATCATGAGTCCTGGTCAAAGCAAACACCCAGATTCTTTACAGTGGTGCTAGCAGCAGGAGCAAGTCTATTATGAAAATCTAGATCATTAGTTAATGATTGTCTGAGATGTTGACCAACTAGTAGTAGAACCTCAGTTTTGTCCGAGTTCAGTAAAAGGAAGTTTTTGGTCAACCAGGACTTGATATCTGTAATACAGGTCTGTAGTTGTGTTTGTTGATTTCTTTCATCTGGCTTCATTGACATGTAGAGTTGGGTGTCATTAGTGTAACAATAAAAGTTAATAGAGTGTCTTTTAATCAAGTCCCCCAGTGGGGGCATATAGATTGTGAAAAGGATTGGACCAAGAACAGAACAACAGAACCTTGTGGGACACCTTAGTATGTGTCTGTTTAGTGGTGGTTGACATGAACATATATTTTTTGTCTTATAGGTAAGATTTAAACTAGTTTAAAGCAGTTCCATCGATACCTATTGGGTGTTCTAGAATATAGAACAATTTGGTGGTCGATTTTACCGCTTCTTAAGGGATTATGTGCTGGTGTTGATTCTGACGGGATAAAATTCTGACAGTTTTGTTCAAAAGTGCAGGTAAAATCGAGAGTAAAATGATTGATAAGAGCGTTTTTTTCATTAGGATTAGGATTATATTCTAGGATGAGGCTAAAAAAACAAGGCTCGATTTTCTGGTTAATCTTCTAGTCACAAGTCACAAGCTTTTACTTTCTTTACCTTCATTCAAACCCAAAACACCTTCACTGCACCCTGCAATATGTCAGAAGGTGATGGATTATGATGATTGCACACAACCTTCTAAATGCTCATCAATTTATTCATTCTTTAAAGGTCGGTACAATATGTGGCTAAAATTGGATTTTTCACTCTAGATTTGGCTCTGTGACACTTCCAGCAGACAAACCCGTTGAACCTGCTCCTGGTGAGAAATGTGCCAGGCTTGCAGCATCCAAGGATCGTCATAGCAACCAGCAGGGAGGCGTTTGAGGGCGGCGCTGTCTGCTGTGTGTGTCTGCTGTGTTGTAGTAGTGGTGAGCAGTGCAGCAGCAGCAGAGGCTGGAGGGAACTTAGCGGCTGGTTCAAGCGGCGATGCAGTGACACTCTTCCTGGAGGAACGGAGGAGGAGGAGGAGGAGGAGGTCAACACATGAACGTGCTCCTTCAATCTTCTCCTTGTAGACTATGGCACCGACGGGTTCACGTAGTATCAAGCGTGGCTGCAAGAGAGTTCTGTACTGGATCCCCGTCCTCTTCATCGCCCTCATCGTGGCGTGGTCGTACTACGCATACGTGATGCAGCTCTGTATAGGTAAGTGTTTGTGTTGTTTATATGGATACGACAGTTCATTAAGCCGACTTTTATTACCAATTCATGAGACCCCTCCCCCCATCATCTTGAAGTCTTACTGTAAGAGCATTATGTTGTTTTATCTTTAGGTCAGACATTGGACAGAAACATCTACACTTGAGTATTCACATCTCTATTATTCGTCTCAAATAGCCCGTTTGATTGGCTTTGTTTACTATTTAATGTGCGGCCTGATTTATGAATGGCACGTCAGCAGAATGCAACTTTCTCCCTCTAGATAACAGCAGTGACCTGGTTAGCACTCTTGGTTGTGGCTTCCGTCTCCTCCTTTCAGTGAAATGGAGAGAGTTTAATGAAGCCAGCCGAGGACAGGCTGTTGTTCTGAATACAATCTCCCAACACCAAGTGTGGGTTCACCTTCTGCTGCCTCTGTCCTGGCGTGACCCCTGATCAGCGTTTATGTCAACTGATCAACTGCTGCAAGATGAAACCCCTTTAACCAGCATGGAAGGCAACACAGCAGCAGACCAGCATGTGCTCTCGACACAGTTATGTGCTCGTCAGCTGATACTCTCTCACTGAGCCACTCAGTTAATCTCATTGTCTGCTTTACATAATTCACCCCCAGCAATCTGTAGCCGACCCACTTTCCACATCCAGACATCAGCCCCCAAAACTCTCCGCTGCTTTTTAAGAAGAAGAGCTTATGAGAATGTGACTTTAAATTCATGTCCACAGTGGCATATGTGTTCCACAGTCACCGTGGGCTTCTGCTGGCACGGCGGCCCGTACACGACTGTTGGCAGGAACCTCGATTTTAGCCTTTTTTGGCTCAACTCCTCACTGTTGTGTCCATGTTAGTGAGTTGACGAGTTGCTTAAAAAAACGACAAGCAATTGAAGAAATAGTCTTGTAACAGGGTTATGATGAGTCAAAAGTCAGACAAAGAAGTGGTTCATAGGTGTCACTGTTGCATTGTGTTGTCAGAAGAGTTTTCCAGTCATGATGACTCTAAACCTTTGACTTCTGCATTCATATCTTGCTGCACATTGTTGAGTGAGCCGTTACTTACAGGATCACACTATTGGACGACGAGAGGTGTTTAAAAAAAGAAAATTACAGTCCAAAAACTTCACTGTGAAACTTGGATTAGTTTTCTACTGCTTAAAAAAAAAAAAAATCATGCAGCAAGTAAAAAATAAAACCTCAGTCTTTGATCTTAAATATACAATCATCAGAGTCATACTTTAGAGCTGCAGGCCGGTGACCCCGGACATCATTTCATGATGCTTTTGTCTGCCAGTAAAACACACTAATAATAACTATAACCACACAGCAATGGTAGCAAGTCATGATGCTGCCTGAAGATCTTAAATTTATTTGACATTTCTGATTCATTTGAGTCAATAAAAAAATATGTCGCTCCTCTTTGACGACTTTAAATCATGTATTGTGTGTTTTATATGCATTCTTGAACTTGCACAGCTCCTACTTTGTTTGGTGTGCAAGCGTGTTCCAGCACTCTACTGCTATATTATTGATATTTAAAATTATAAAAATGATTTTTAATGATATTTGATCAAATAAATGTCGGGCAGTAACATTTTGTAAATACTACATCACAATGTGGATTCAAATGAGAGGCTTGGGAGAGGTCTGCACTCCCTGAGTGCTTTTTTAAGTTTATCAATATTTGCTAACATAGCCAAAAAAAGCAAGGGAGACCAACCATCCCCAGTTAACCATGAATGTGACTGAACAGACCAAGATTCAATAGTTCTTACCAATCATGAAACTGACCGAGGATCAGCCAGTAAACTAAATTAATGTTGCTGCTTTGTGTGGATCCAGTAAAAAGAGGTATTCTTAAAGAAAGCTTTTGTCAGGATTGATAAGTGGCATCACCATCAACTGTCCTGCCCGCCTCAGGAGCAGATGGATCAGCAGTCCAACATGTTTTCCACACATCAATGATCACATCATGACCTGCTTCTTTTTCAGAATCTATCCAGGATACAGGACAGAAAGGTGAGCGCTCAACAAATGTTCTTCATGTTTATAATGCCTTGGGAATACATTTTTTATTTTTATTGGAATGTTTTTTTACTAAGTTTATTTTTTAAAACGAAATTATAATTAACTATAACTTAAATTAAAATAAATGAATGAAGCCAGTTTCAAGATGTATTTGAACCAAACAAAGTACATCAAGAGGTTTTAATTTATTCACTTAGTGAAGGATTCTTGTTTTATGAAAATAATATTGGTGTAGTATTTAAGGCTTGGTTCTACTGTTTATATAAGAACGTTATCTGTACCAAGTATCGATGCTAATCTGTAGGTCGGGGTGGAGACGACTGGAGCTTCATTGGATCTGCCATGTTGTACATTTCAGAGACATGGAGTAGAATTAGAAGAGTTAGAGTTAAAAAGGGAGACTACTAATGTAGAAAACTACACATGCACACACATTAAGCTCTCTTAAAAAATATATTTTTATCTTCTAGTGATGTATCTGCTGGTCTACCATGTGGTCTTCATCATGTTCGTCTGGGCCTACTGGAGAACCATCTTCACAGAGCCCATGATCCCTCTGAAGGAGGTGAGTGCGACTGCACATTGTGGGAAAGCTGTGATTGAGCACTGCATTTAGACTAAGTGGGAGAGCCTGGAGCTGCAGCTCTAATATTTCAGACCACTGCACCGGCGGTGTGCAGCGAAACGCCTTCCTACATTTCAACAAGATCAAAAAGAAACAACCTCATATGACACTGTGCGTCTCTAGCATGTGATAGTGGTGGTCAGTGCAAATTTGATTGTCATCGCTAGATTTGTTGAGCTATTTATTTGTCCAGCTCACGATGAATCGTCCCTGGGAGACTGAGAGCAACAGCACAAGCTGCTGCTATAAAAGTAGATTTCTTCCAAAAATACAACACGTAAATTCCTGTCATAAGATCGCAGAAACTTTTTACACCCAGACCTAAATGAGCCTTATCCAGACTTGATAACTTCTTTGACTTAAGTGTGTGTGAGTCTACCTTATTATTAACCTAATAAAAACAACAATGACAAATAGTCATGAATTTAAATTTTGAAACGTGTTAATAATCTAATTTCTTATATGAAAGCTAGATATCACCCTGCCTACATAGGTGCATTTCTTTGACCATAGTTATGTGGCCCCTCGTGAGGTCATAGTATTAAACTGATCCTGTTGAGATCTTTGTGACAGCAAAACAAAAGTCATATTATTATGTAATAATAGTTCAGTTCTCTATAATTTCAAGTGATATTTCAACTAAATTCCAAACTTCACTAATTTTCTACTCACCATCATGTCTACTAAGTATTCTTAAGATTATAATCTGTTCCTTTTTAGAGTTTTAGGCAAAATTACGATTTCATTTTAACGTATCGACTAGTGCTCAATTGTCGTGGCTAAAAGACATCCAAATGCTTTCGTGCTGCTCGTCCGTAACGTACATCTCGAATTGATGCCTCGACATAAGGAATTGTTTAAAAAAAAAACCAAAATGAAGTCTCTATCACAGACAGGAAAGACACAGGAAGCACTACCAGTGTAGACGAAAGCACTCGTGATATTTTATGATTATGACTTTCATTCTATTTTGCCCTAGCTCCTGAAGTACTTTTGAATAGACACAATATAAATACAATTCAAAAAATGGCATTAAAACTGAGTTGGGATTTACATTTGTTTTGGAGGTCACATGCTCATGAATTATGTGAAAACAAACAATAGAATTCCTTTTCAGCATGAATTATCACAGAATGTTTGTTATGACATTAAGAGGATGAGCATGTCATGGGATAAAGATTTGTCATGTGATTATGATCTTAGGTTTGAGGGCTAACTGAGACATTCTAGTTTGGTTCTGCTCACAAGACTTCTGTTTTTAGTTCCAACTGTCCTACTCTGACAAAGAGCTGCTGGAGCGAGAGGACCGCGGAGAGTCTCAGCAGGAGATCTTGAGAAGGATCGCCAAAGACCTTCCCATCAACACCCGCACCAACTCAGGAGGTACAATCCCCCCTTCGTCCACGAGTGTTGAGCAGCTCTGTGACGGAATGTCTCCCCAGCGATCCGCTTCTGCGACCACTGCCAGCTGCTGAAGCCCGATCGATGCCACCACTGCTCCGTGTGTGATAAGTACGACTCCCTGACCCCTCGCCTGCAGAGAAATCACTTGATCAAAATAGATTCATTAATGGCTGACCATGTGTCTCTCCATCTTGTCTCCATCATGTCTTCCATCATCTGTGTTGCAGATGCATTCTAAAGATGGATCACCACTGTCCCTGGTATGTATGTATGTTACCCTAAACTCTAAATTTTAAACATTTGCGAAAGCTGATAGGTCCATATTTAAATTAAATTAAATAATACATAACTTAAATAGTGAGCATAAAATATGATACAATATAAGAACAGATACAACATATGATGTGAACACCATCAGAAGATTTGATTCCTGTGATGTGATCCCTGCAGGGTGAACAACTGCGTGGGATTCTCCAACTATAAGTTTTTCATGCTTTTCCTGGCGTATTCGCTTCTCTATTGCCTCTTCATCACCGCCACCGATCTGCAGTTTTTCATCAAGTTCTGGACGGTACATACATTTTTGACCTTTAGTCTCCTTTGAGTGTCTCGCAATCATGAGACACACTAAGATGTTCTGAGGAAATGTATGAACAGCCATAATCAACATCCAATTTTCTCTTATTAGGGTCCAGATTGCAGAGGTAGATGTCAAAAATATGCCAGAATGTAGTTATTACAACATAAAACGTTTGTCTACGTCATTTTAAATATAAATCTACACTTTTTACTCAATTTGCCAAGATGGACTTCTATGTAGCAGAACTGCGATACAGAAATTGTCCCAAGTAGAACACTTTTATTTTCATTAACTACATTATTAAAATGATCTCTTGAAACACTGTTTAATGTTTAAAAAAAAAAGAAAAAGAGAATCATAATTTCACACTGTTGGTAAAGACGAATTCTTCTGTGAAAATAAGTGTGTCACATACAAATATCATTTTAAAAATGATTCAAGATGAAACTGATCTACGTTCCAGCTACTTAAGGTTGGCTGTGATTAGTCCTAGTGACAGTTGAAAGTTTCATGTGGTTGTAGAATCCGGCACCGTCTGCATACGTCATGAGGAGATCTCGCTCCTAATCTGTCCAGAATGATCAACTGAAATGAAGCATCTGACAAAGACAGTCTTGAGTCCGAACGACGAGTGTGTGTTTGCGCAGCATAATGAAGTTTCACCATGTTATGTGTTTTCACAAGGCTGGAGGTAGAGCACACTTCCGACTGAAGGAATATCTGGTATGACTACTTAAATTGATACAGTAGCTGACTAGTCTCCACTAGAGTCGATGGACCCTCACCTACCTCCTCCTCCTTCATCCTTAAGGGACTTTAATTGACGCCTCTCTCCTACAGAATGGCCTTCCAGACACTCAGGCCAAGTTCCACATCCTGTTCCTCTTCTTCTCTGCCTCCATGTTCTCGGTCAGCCTGGGCTCGCTCTTCATCTACCACTGCTGGCTTGTGTGCAGGAACAGATCCACCCTGGGTGAGTGGTGTCAGGTTTCCCATCAGCTTCCTCACAACATATCCGGCTGTAGTCGCTATAAGACCCCTTGTTGTACCAGGACACAATATCAGTCACGTCTTATTGGGCTGAACTAAGCCTGGCCAGGAAGAGGAAGACTGTAATAGAAGCTGTATAACTAGCTTCACCTGCAAACATATCATCTGATCCTCTAAACCCCCCAAAATTCTTTTGTTTATCTCTCAGAGGCTGTGCGAGCCCCAGTGTTCCGTCATGGTACAGACAAGAACGGCTTCAGTCTGGGAGTCAGCAAGAACTTCAGACAAGTGTTTGGTGATGAAGTCAAGTACTGGCCACTTCCTATTTTCTCAAGGTAATTCCACCTGTTGCTGTCTTCGTTGCTAAAGTGAGCAGGCAAAACACTAAGATCCATTCGAAGAGGCCTGATCACAGGGATCCATTCATCACCTGCCTCTATTCTGAACGCAGGATATTTTGATCAGCTCGAACTTTTCATATTTATGATTTCTCCTTAATTCAATCTAGATTATGAAGTGCCACTCTGAGAGTCAAACTGGTTTATACTTCTCAATTTCCAGTTTAGGTGACGGCTGCTCATTTCCAACGTGTCTTGTGAATGTGGACCCCGAACAGCCATGCTCCCCCACTCGCGCCAGCTTCACCACCAAGAGGTGTTTCTCACACACAGACACAGACACGCACACACGCCATACACACACACTCTTTTCTCTTCACCTTATGGCATGAATCAGCCTAAGAGTTATTTAGTTGGTGATCCGTGAATCAAAATTTGAATTACAAATGAAATAAAAATGTGTATTTCAGTCTAAAGTAAATATTAGAGCTGGAAAAAAGATAGGAAACGTGACATTTCAGTGTAAACTTCTGAACTCAAGTCTATGCTATGCAAGTAGTATTTGGTCATCTCCTAATTGATTTCAATGTGTTTTCAGTTCAGCAGAGGGTCGCCACTTCCCCTCCAAACCGCTGAGGGAGAGCCAGAGTCGCCTGCTTATTACCGCCCCCTCCTGGTCCTACAGTGACAACGCAGCAGAGAAAGACAGGAAGGGTGAGAACATGTTATTGTTGTTAATGTTATGTATTATATGTTGTATGTTATGATAAATATTCTAAATGATTTCTCAGGCTCCTGCAATCCTGCATTGACCATCGAGAATGAAGCATAGAGGACAACAAACATTTGTATCCAGGTTCCACTGCTCGCTCTGCAGACTCGTGCCTATCAGACGGTGGCGTGTTGATGACGTCACTATTTTGTGCAGCTGCATCTTTGACAGTATCTGAGCTGTCAATATTAAGAGCCTCAAAATCTGTCTGCATTCCGTCTCCACAACTTTGGATAAGCACAGAGCAGCAATGGAAGAGTTTGCTTGTTTTTTTCTGCCATTGGATGCAAAAGTCAGTGTAGCAGAGACTCACAAACCAAAGCTATGTTTGAGTGGGGCTGCTGTTTCACGTCATTTAGTGTACAACATCACGGATAAACACTCCGCTTATTAGGTAGGTTTAAACAGTCATGACTTCATAGAACTCTCTAGTCCTGGTACATATTTACTGAGTTTTGTTTTTTTGTTTTTTTCTGAACGACCTGCCCCGCGTGTTACTGTCACATAACCCCCAAACTGCTTTGGTTGAAAAACAGTGTTTTCATATGAAGTACTGAGAGACTTTTGCAACTTACAGAAGATAAAACAAAAAACTGACACAACAAGAAGAGACGTCATCTGGTTTTATAAGCGTACATGTGGTATGTGGCAACAGAGGTTCCACAACATTGCAGATACATTGTTCTGACACAGGTGTTGTTAGAAACATTCTATCGGATAACATGTATTGCTGCTTTTAAATGTCTCCATAAATGTCTAAAAATATATTTCTAGAGTAAAACCATCAGTCACTGTAATGAATTCCGGTCTTGACTAACCTCTTGCTCCAGGAATGTTGTTTATTAATGTTACAACTGCATGCATGTTCATCAGTAGCTAATAGCAACCTGTAACTTTCCTAGGACCCCCAATAGAGAGCCTTTGTAATGGTCCAGAACCTGCGTGATTAAAATTAGAACCCAGACAACATATATAACACCCTCCAATTGTCCCCAAAACATCCCAAATACATCTTACTCAAATATAATCTCTATATATCTCGCTATATCTCGCTGCAGATAGCGTGGTTCTGTGTCCAACAATCTCCTGAACTGCACTCTGTGCCTCTGCTGGTTGTTGTGGTACTGGATCATCAAGTACACTCGTTTTGTCCTGGGGTTCCTGATAATAACTTCGACAGGTCTGATCTTCATGTCGTCTCACGAGTCCCCTGTATTGCTGTGCCACTGTCCATGATATAGGTCCACTTCTCTCAAGTAGTGTTACTGGAATCCATTCTTAAGTATACCCTCACATACACTGGATCAGTCTCTGAACACACCTACTGAACTTGGGCCTGATCTGTCGATTCATGAGCAGCTCTGCAGGTGTGGCATCCGTTGTGGTCTGAGGGGTTGACCTGTACTTGAAAAGAAACCGGGCCTACACTGCCCTCCTTCATCTTCTTAATGCCCTCCTTGAACAGATGCTCAGCGGAGTCATTTGAGAAAGGATGATAAGGTGTAGTCACAGACATTCATAGTTAAGACAATCTCGAATTCAGCACCAAACAAATGAGGTTAATCAGTCACAGAGGTCGTTAAAATTGGGATGTGATGATGAGAAACATTTTGCGCAGAAGTATATATGTAGTTTATCCCTGGTTGATTGGGCCACTGCCATGGATGGAGTTGTGCCAGATCTGGAGAGGAACTATTTGACTGACATGGATGACATTTGTCACCACACTTAACTGTGGGCCAACAACTTCATTCTTGAGACACCCATATGTGCGACATGAAGCCCCTAAATTACCTATTTTTTTCCATGGGGTGTATCACCCTTCTTGCCCACAGAATGCGCCCTTCTTCCACACTAAGTTCATGATAACTTGGGAAGTAAAGCTGCATCGTTGTATCGGTAGACACTGTGAACCAAACACCTCGCAATAACCATTGCGTAACTTGGTGATAGGTCACTCACTCTATTACACTCCTGGATCTGTTTTAATCTGCAGTGGTGTGCCATTCGTATGCTCCATGAGCAACAACCTCCCAGTGAGGAGGAGTAATACTGGAAGTAGTTGGCGATGGAGGTCTGCTCAGTGCATGGGCATCTGGATGCTGCAAGTTGCTCTCTCCCTAAAAACCCAGCAGAGGTTTATGATCAGGCACATTGTTAGGTTCTTCAAACAAGCACTGGTGAAAATTTAGAAGGACAAAAATGATGGCTACCTGATGACAGGGATCGCACTATAATGCTGATTAGTTTCATCTGAAACATGGTGGGACAAGATTGCTCCTTCACCATAGGGTGACATAGCACAGGACAGGACGAAGGGCGTCGTCTCATCAATGTGCGCCAGAGGTTGTTCTGATTTATTCCAACCTCAACGCCTGGCCTTGTTGTTTGCTCCACCTCTAGTGAGATCCTTTCCTCATGTAATGGCTCCAATACATTGGATGTTGGGCAAGAGCCTGTGGTAATAGTTCAGCATCTCTGCTTTTAACTGCATCTGATTTTCTTGCCCTGGGGCAGATACAATAGCTTCAAGCTTGTCCTTTACTGGGTAAATCCCCTTGTGGTTAATTCTCTAACCGAGGTACACATTCTCTAGCCAAGAAAACACATGTCTTTCTTGCCTTTAAATGTCTCTCCAGTTCTGACCCCAAATTCTGAAAATGGCTTGCGTCACTCTTTCCCAATGGTTGTCCCCTACTTTAGGAAGTCCTTGTAAATCATGCCTGGGGCCGAAGACCCTGCGTAGGGAAGCCTTGTGTACTGGAAAATACCCTGTTGTGTATTTATTGTATACCTTTTTGGATTCTTCATGAAGTCGGAGTGGCTGTCAGACCGGAGACATTTCCTGTTTGGTGAACTGTTTGCTCCTTGTAGGTGACTGATACCATAATGGTACCAAACAATCCAACTTCATTGCCTGTATCAATGAACAGTTGAATTGTTTGATGTGGTGATTCACATCCGATCTTTAATCGTCACTATTATGCTGGCCACAGTGTCTATTTCAAACTAAATATCAACCTTTACCTGTATATTCTTCCCCCTCCTGATCATCCAGTCTGTATGTTCAACCTATTGTATTTCCCCAGTTCTCTATGGTCCGTTTGGGTCCACGGCACCTCACGTCCAAGTGCTCCCTCTTGTGACAGCTGTGGTACACTACATCTGGGAAGCCTCCACATCTGAAGCATCCTCCCAGTGCAGGTGTCTGCCACTCCACTGTCACCTGCTCAAGTGTGTGAACAGATCCTTCTGTCTTACTGTGTTGCACTTCTGCTACATCCTTAGCTGCCTTCAACGTGCCAACTTGGTTGCTCTTGTGTCCGTTTGTTGTCCACCTTGGATAACACTTTGGTTTCGGTCATCATTGACCCAGCGATTGACTTACCATGCAGCCTGACTTTGAAAGTTTGAAATATGCTCAACAGTGAAACTGGGTTTGTATGTGGTCGCTAAATAATTTTAATAACTCCGTCAAAGAAAAATAACCAGGTTTACCTGGAAAAAGTCTCTCAGCACTGCATACACTATTCCACCACATGCACTAAGAAGAATAGCTCTTTTTTTTGTTTGTTTTTTTTGTTTTCCAAACCATCTTATTAGCAACTAAGTAGGATGCCTCTGCATACTGCCGATAGTCATCAGAGTAACTTTCCTAAAACCCCCAAATAACCTTTTTAGTGGTCAAAATAAATACATAGTTAAAAATTATCCCTGACAACATTATGAAGCATGAGTTTAATCTTTAACAACATTTAAAAAAAAAGAAAAAGTAAAAGGTATTATGAGCGTGTCCACACACCATCAATGTCATTTGAGCCATGATTTTGAAAAAATGTGGAAATAGTTAGGTGCATAAAAATGAAAAAGAAAGAAATAACCACTAAAATAGAAACAAAACGGAAGAAACGAGATCCTCTTTCTCTCTTTATCCTTTATTCAATTCTGTTTTCTTAAAAGGTATTACTAGTATAATGCAGAAATGTCACAAATACTTTTCTACTCATGTAACTATTGAGATGCCCATTTTTCAATAACTTCTATATTTTTGTATGTTTACCAACACTTTTACTTGATACCATTTAAAAAACAACCTTAATAATTGATGAAGTATTAATAAGCAAACTAATATTCTGTTTGTTTTAATATTCTTTACCATGAAAAAGTCGGCAGCAACCCCACTCCAAACAGCTTCTCTGTTGTACTCACCTAGATCTCATGACATGTTTGCCAAACGTTAGTATCAGTTGTAGAATAGAAGTTTAACGTACTCAACATTCCGCGCCATCTTTTCGTTGAGTGAGGAACAAGAGCTGATGCATGCTCTCATCTCAGGATGTCCACGTGTTGTAGTGTGTTCCGTGACCATGTTTCTTAAGGGCTCTCTGGACTCGTAGCATGCGTGAGGATGTGGACGGAGCAAACTGAGGTTCATAAAAATGGCGCTCCTGCTGCTTCGATCACAACCACGTGATCAAGAATGTATGCTTGTAAAAAAAAAAAAGTGTTGATCAATATTTTTGTATCTTGCTGTCGTGGCTCAGAATGTGATGTTCAATGTCATGCCTTATAATAAAAGAGTTCATGATGTTTTAAATTGACTCCAGTAGAAAAAAAAGCTCCAAGCCTTTATTTACAAAATAATCTAAAAACGGTCCACTTGCATTTCTTCCAGTGTCAGACACAGCTGCATGAAGAAACAATCATTCCTACAAAACATAGAAGCACACGAGGTGACGTGACACGCCGAACGATCGTCGATCATTTAATCTATGAGCTCACGCGCTGGGACGCCTGCAGCGGGTGATCATGTGACCAGACATGCACATCGCGTCAGTGAAAACACACGTGCGAGTGTGAACAAAAGAGCTTATGTCGGGTTTGTGTGAAGATCCCTTTAGTTTTAGTGTCTTCTGGGACAAATCCAGCAGAATAAACAAAAGTTTAAAAGATGCAGCTGAGGTTTAAGGCCAGGCCCGGTGAAGAACTTAATGAAGGCAAGAGAGACGAAAGACGCATCCCAAACTTTTTTTCATCTTTTCGTATAAAACCAGGATTAAAGTGCAAAACATTTCTACAGAACATCTGAGGAAACTAAAACGCCATCATGATTAACTGAGGTCCAAAAACACGTGCTGAATGTTAGAATCAGTCATCGCCCACTGCAGCTATTCAGAGAGGGGTTTAGGATGATGTCACGACGGCTGCTTGTTGGCCTCCTCCTCGTAAGCGTTCCCCGTCCCGTTCTGGACGTACGTGGACCCGGAGCCGAGGCCGTACAGGTGGCCACAGTACTTGGCGTCGTCGATGTGATCCTCGAAGAACATCTGCAATCAAGACACATGCGACTTAAAAAAGACAGTAGGATGTTGTTAAGACAAACGGGCACCTCTCTCATCTTGAAGAAAGCCATCCCCGTCAGTAGAGAGTCCGACCCGGCCTGGTGCTGCGGCCCGATCCGCTCCAGCTCAAGCTGCTCTGCTACTTCCTGAAGTCCTCCCTGGAAACCATGACAGTGTCACGACAGGATTTCTTCATTAATAATCCGAAAAGGATTTGAATTTTTTGTCTCTGAAAAGAGTTTCACTTTGGAAAACTAGATTCAATCTACCTTTAGGTTTTTGCAGCTCTTCATGAGGTACTTAACGTCGTAAATGATGGGACAGTACAGTCGGAGGATTTCAAAGAAGTCCACTTCCTCCTCGGGCAGTTTGGCGTTGGACAGAATCTTGATTAGATATCCAAAGTCGTAGCCGCTGAAACAGAATTGTAGCGATCAACTGTGAGAATGATGGTACACTTATGAAATATAACCCAGAGAGCTGAACAACAAATATCCAAACTGGAAACAAACGACCCTATGACAGCGAACTTAAACACCACAACACAGACTCACCAACAAAATCTCCACAACAAGCTTCAAACAGCATCAGCATTTACCAAGGGCTAGAAAAATATAACACGCTAACCGACAAACCACAAAAAAAATCCTGTGAGGGGAAGGAGACAATCCCAGCTAGTTTAGGTCACAAGACCACAAACTCATTTGACAGGAAGTTTCATCAGAGAAGTTCACCTGTGGAAAGACAGCCACTTGATGCCGTCACACAGAACCACCCCCGACGTCATCAGCAGCTCGGCGAAGTCCAGCACGTCGATGCCATCGTCCTCGTGCTTCTTGAACTGAATCCCTGAAGTTGTCAGGAGCTCGATGGAATCCTGCGCGTACATGTCTTCTCTGGAGAGAAACGACATGCCGGTTATGACCACTTCCTGTTACAGCCATGAAATCCAGAGAGCTCACGTGAGGTTGAACTTGAAGTTAAACTGCCATGTGGAGGTTCCCAAAGGATACTCCCCCTGGTCGTTCATGAAGGTCAGGCCCAGCTGGATGATCTTCAGCAGGTCCACATTGCAGCGCATCAGCTGGTACTGATAGTCAGCATTGCTCCGAAATTCCCCGATCGGTCGAGCGACAACGCCGGGAAACTCTGTGTCCTGTGAACGAGGAAGTGTAAAAACAAACTGATCAGATGCATAATCTGGAGGATGGACGTCAAACTGCAGAGTTTGTTTGTCTTCAATTCAAGCATAATTATATAGATTAAGGACTGTGAACTAAAAGGTTCAAGTAAATAAATATGTTCTTACAAATCAGAGTTTTGGATTGATCCAACCACATTTTAATTCAAGAAAATGAATAACTTAAAACACACTAAATAAATATTTCTACATCTGAAAATAAAACTATTATATGGAGTTTTTATTTCATTTTCTTTACTTTTATTATCATTATCGTTTAAAAAAATAAATCTGTTACACATATTTGTATATTTGTGATACAAAACTATTATAAGCCAAGTAAGCTTTACAGAAATGCAAAACCTTTTTTTTTTGGTCCAACTAGAACTTAAGTGAAGGAAATTTTAAACTGAATGTGTTCCCTGCGATGGACCATGGACCAGGTCAGGGTGTCTCCTGCCTCTGGCCATAGGCTCCAGCCACCCATAGGGGGCTATTGTAAGTAAGTAAGTAAGTAACTTTTATTTATATAGTGCTTTTCCAGACCAGGGTCACAAAGCGCTTAAACAATCAAAACAATACTCAACAAAATATATACTTTAAAGGTCAATATAAAACTGAGAACACAACAGGAGTTCCAGAAAATCGAGGAAAAGCCTGAACAAATAAGAAAGTCTTAAGATGTTTCTTGAAGCAGTCAGTAGACTCCATCAAGCGCAAAGAGAGAGGAAGATCGTTCCAAAGCTTAGGAGAAACAGCATGGAAGGATTTCTCTCCTCTGGTCCTGAATCGTGTGCGTGGAACCATCAGTAGATTCTGATACACAGACCTCAAAGCCCGAGCTGGGGTGTAAGGCTGGATCAGATCAGTGATGTAAGGAGGAGCCTGACCATGAATAGCACTGAAAGTAAGAACCAGAATTTTAGAGTTGATCCTGAAACTGGTGGTTGGAGCCTATGCCTGGGGAATTAGCAGCAGGACATAAATAAATGAATGAAATTAGTGGCATGTTTAGCTAATAAATAAGGGGGGAAAGTCTTTAAACCTCTAATTAAATAGAAATCCTATTATTTATCATCTCAAAATACATCTTATGAAAACATTAAATAAATGTATGCATCGTGTCTCAAATGGAATACCATCATGAGGAGGTACTGCTGAAAAAAACTCTTCTTTATAAAAGGAAATAAATAGATGAAAATACTAATAAAAAAAGATAAATGTAAATGACTTGGTTTCATCTCAGACTGTGGTGGTACACCTGAGATCATCACCCACCATGGCAACATAGTTGTATTTGCGGATGACATGTCTGATCCTCTTCAGCTCCTCCTCCAGGTTGTTGGCCCAAACCTCACATATTCTTTGGCTGTGATCGACAGTAGCTGCCGGCATACTTCCACTTCACTACCGACACACAGAGCGACGAACACAACGTTAGCGCTCAGCAGAGGGTGCGTGTGCTTCATCCGTGCGCGCACACACACACACACAGGAGAGGAGAGGCATCACCACATCATTCAGAGAAACTTGAGGACCAGAGTGTGCAGACATGTCACACACACACCGGCTGCTACTGGCAAGCTAACCGGCTAACTTACCGTTCCACAATCCGGACAACCGCGTGTTTAAAGCGCTTGTTTGGTGAAACGTGTGTGTGAGCTGTGCGACTGTGCTCAGGGCTTCCGCTAACTTTTGTTTTTACACTTTATATGGAGCATTGAGTCGATGTCAACCTGCCGCTGCCATCATTGCTGAGCGCGCCGTGCGACGTCATCACGTAAGACAGCTGGGCCGGTGGCTGACGTCAGCGTCCACGCTCTTGTGCCGTACAGAAGTCAAGTGACTCCAGAAATATTTCTGGCAGAAATCTTGAGACTCGTCCACTCATAATAATGACAAAACAAGAGAAAATAAAAACGTTTATAAAAACGTGAATGTAAATTGACTCGGTCTCTGTTAACGCATATTTAGATAGCATTCGTTTATTTGCCTCCATTTTTGTCATTTATCTGAAAACTCACTAAAATAATGACTGCCAAATGGCTTATATGTAAAAAATGGTATCATTAAAAGTCCAGACAACATGTTCATGTAGACATACTGTCCCAAACTTCAGTTACTAAAAAATCCCCTGGAATGCAGAGCAGTCATATTTACTCATGACCTTATTCTTGAGGCATCTTTGTTGCCACAGCAAGTAGAGTTCCTCTGACAATTGTACATCTTAAGACGTTTTTATTTGTTCAGGCTTTTCCTTGATTTTCTGGAACTCCTGTTGTGTTATCAGTTTTATTTTGACCTTTAAAGAATATACTTTATTGAATATTGTTTTTATTGTTTAAGCGCTTTGTGACCCTGGTCTGGAAAAGTGCTATATAAATAAAAATTACTTACTTACTTACTTATAAAGCATCACCTCCCCTCTTCCTGCTCATGTCTCTAATATTGATATTATATATATATATATATATATATATATATATATATATCTTAAGACATTTTTTATTTGTGCAGGCTTTTCCTTGATTTTCTGGAACTCCTGTGTTATTCTCGGTGTTATCTTGACCTTTTAAGTATATTTTTATTGAGTGTAGTTTTGATTGTTTAAGCGCTTTGTGACCCTGGTCTGCAAAAGTGCTCTATGAAAATAAATTACTTACTTATTTCAGTGGAGTCTTTCTTATCAATCTTTCATGAGTGACTCTTAAGGGTGTTAAAAAGTACTTCTTTTGGGACAAAATGATAGGAAACGCAGGATAGTCAACAGGTTTATTGAACATATGTAGTTGTTATTGTGTTTTTTTTAGCTATTCAAACATGTACAAAAAATGTAATGTAAACAAAAAATAAAATAACAGTGATTTTCTTTTCATTTGTTCACAGAAGCAATATAGCAGGGGCAAGTACAAAAATATAAACATGTTTTGAATTTGAATGTAAACCAGATGATCAAATATCAACTTTGGTATCCTGTAGAGTTGACAAACATCCTGAATCTATTTCACTTGTGAAAAACACATTTGGCACACAAGAACTACTCCTCCACACAAACGTGCCACCAATAGTCAGGTGTTCTAGTCAATGCCTGCATCAACAGATCCTTCTTACACTCGGCCACACTTAGATACATTAATAAATGTTACATGTTAAATTAGGTCCAGCCATCGTGTCATGCTAACAGGTCAGGTCATAATCCGGCCGGAAACAGGAATCTTTTTAAACAAGAACATTGATGATGTTGAAGATATTAATTTGAAATTCCAGTTTTAATTTATGATAGCAAAGGTGGTGTTTGTAATGAATAAATAATCACGGAGATCTCAGTTCAGTCTGAAGATGGTAAAACCATTTTAAGATGCTACATTGTGGAATTAAGAGTGTGAACATTCAAGTGACAGCTTTACTTCCTGGAATGTACCAGCATCTGTTTGTTCAGTGGTGGCAGTGTCAAGTCATGCAGTCGCGTAAACAGCCTCATCGGAGTCAACATCTCTGGTTCTGTCATTGCTAAAAGGCGACCGGCACGTCATATCTGCAATGCCAGACTCCTGGTCGCTGCTGTTGCAGTTGAAGTCCTGCGGCGAGATCATCAGGCCTGCTTCTGGTGGCCTGGGCTGGCTGGGGCTACAGGTGAAGAAGCCTCCTGTGTAATCCTGGGGAGTATTGGCCAACCCCAGGTCCTTACCCAGAGCCCACATTGTGGGGCTCTTATCAAAGACTATTTCCCTTTTGGCCAAATTCCACTCCTGCTTCTGCTCCAAGTCAGCGATTTTCTGATAAACAAACAACGATAAATGAGCAGGAAAATGAAGCTTCTTGATAAAACTCTACCTGCTTGTGCGAAGAAAGCTGCGCCTCAAGCTGCTGAGTCTCTTCCTTGATAAGCCTCAGACAATCCTCCACCGACTGGCGGGGATGAATCCCACGGTCAAAGCGGTTGTACAGGCCACGCCAGAATCTACGCACCAAGAAACGCACCAAAAACGTCACAATTGGGACAAGACTCGTGAGAGCTGGAGTAACGTATTAGGAGAGATAGCATACTTGAAACAGTAGGGGGCAGTAGAAGGCCGTAAGAGGCCCTGAGACACGCCCTGGTTAGGTCTGTACAGTGGGTTCATGAAGTCTGCTCGGTTGGTCCACAGGTTACTCCACAGAGAGTGGGTCTTCTCACACAGGCTGAGGAATAAAATACTTAAAACCGTGCATGAATTGAGACTGAAACTAAAGCAATATAAACAACGAACGATGCAGATGTTTAAGGAAGAGTTTACAGTCCTCAAATATTCATTTTGCGGGACATCAAGGTCACCGATAAAGGGTGCGAAATATTTGGCAGTCTTGTGGGGAAGTTGCAGGTTCAATCTGCCCCAGATATAATTTAGTTAGTTTTAAGCAAGACACTTAACTCCAAATGCTCTTGATGGTGAGCTGGTGCGTTGCAGCCTACTCCCATCAGTATATGATTGTGAGTGTCAGAACGCAGAAAATGAAGAACTAATTACCAAATCTTCCTGGGTGTCAGTTCATCTTTTTATTTAATTTGTAAGGAGCTTAGCATTAGCAATTAGCATTTATTAAGTGCTCCGAAGTTCACTGTAGCATCACTGAAGTTTAACTTGTGACTCTACAACTCACCCCATTTCCGCCCGCTCACGCTGGTTGTTTCCGATGAAGTTACCGAACTGGCAGGAGTATAAGTGGCTGTGGATGGTGATGAGGAAGCGCTCGTTGAACTCAAAGGCGCAGGGGAACTGCTCTGTCAGCTGCCACACACACTCCAGGAACTGATCCATTATTGGGGAGGCATCTTTTGGGTCCCCCACCAGGTGATTGCATCTAAGACAGGAAAAGAACTATAACTCTGATCCAAAACTTAGAATGTGTGAGTAACGCTTTGAAGTAGAAACCTGTGAGAGAACTTGTGTCCAAATGAGATCCAGTCTTTTTCAATCAGAACCTGAGAGAGGAACAGACACTCAACTTTAGTAGAAGTATGTTGCTTTATAAACCATCTGCCGTAGCCTGATTGCCCGAATGCTAGGAAGTGTTTGGTTTAATTTGGTTTCTATTAAGCCCTGGTGACTATTTTTGCAGATGATGCATTCCACTGTGGTCAGAATCTTTGAAATTGTTCCTTGATCTGCTTGTGCTTCGGAAGACTGATGTGTGTTTAGGTAATTATGTCTAAATGCTCAACCAGCAATGCCTCCTGTCAGATCAGACAATGGGGTCACAGGAAAGCAGCCAAGCACCTCTCAACAGGGGTTAATATGCTGCAATCCTATCAGTTAAAGAAGTGGTCCCCCAACCCCCTCCAGGGACATCATCTAGAAAATGCACACTTCTTTGGTCAGGTGTTCCAAAAGATCCAACTAGATTCCAGCTGATGCGAGTGGTCTTCTCTTTGAGTCAATCGTTTTTCTCTGTTTAATACTGAGTCAGTTGACTGATGTATTCTAAACGATGGATATTACGACAAGGACAACCAGGCACCCGAGAACGTGACCTACCATCAGTCCTTTCAGAGTCCTGTAGTAAGGGTCCAGCAGCAGGGAGGCCACCGAGCACACTTGAGAAGTCCGGTCCCAACCATCCGAACAGTGAACCAAGACACTGACCCCTTCCTCTGCCACAGCCTGCACATTAACAACAATCACAGATGAAGTTTGATGGCCACAACATTTATTTGCTTCCATCAATGTCATTGAAAGAGAACGTTCATTTTAACTTCTACCTGAATAATATATTGTACAGACAGAAATAATATCTATTAACTCTTCATCACAAGATATTATTTGTTTTACCATATAGAGGAGATAAAAAATAATATTTATTTGAAAAGTTAGGAAATTAAATGCAACAAATAGAGGATTCACTTTTAATCCTAGAAGAAGAACTAATAAAGCCATACAAAAAATAAAAATAAGTATAAATATTTAGCCCCACTTTGTCAAGGTCTGCTTTAAAGCAGCAAGAAAACTTCTTTGAGCTGCATGTTGCAATAAAAGCATGTTCTAGACAGCAGGATTACTCTCCAGTCTGACCTTGGCGATGAAGACGCCTGCATCCAGAACAGCTTTGATGTGCTTCATCCAGCCCGAGTTCTCCAAACCCTCCAGGAAGTCGGACATGGAGGGGGCGCGCAGCTCAGACACTGTGAAGACAACACAGCTGTCTCACTCACAGGAAACATGGACGTACCTGACGGCTGTTCTATATTAAAACAAACAAAGGAGATTTGGGGTCTCTCACTGCAGGGGGGTCATTATCTGGAAATTAAATTTGGGAAGACAAAGAATGGACTCGAGAACCACCAGCCAGGTGGGCACCGTCTTTGCTCCCATTGGGCGAAGAGTTTTTTTCAACTCCTTCAAGGATTTAGCGCAGGAATTATTCTCATGCCCCCGACTCTCTTTAGGGGACAAGGTCATGGATCGTCCACCCCAGGAAACCAAAATAGCTCCAAATTAAGAACAGATGGATTCTCAGAGCAGCACAATACCACGAAATGCTCCAGTGGGCTTACCAGAGAAGGAGAGGAAGGAGATGGAGAGCTCCGTGTCTTACCTTCCAGTATCTTCTGCTGGCTGTTTCTCATGACGTGGATATTCTCGATCCCAATGAACTGGAACTTAATGTTGGAGTAGTTGTCCTCGTTCTCGTAGCCTTTCCCCGCTGCTCGGTTAGCTATGGCGTTCAGCTGAAAAGATCGTCAGTACTGGAACAAACCACACGACTCCAACACCTGGACACACAGAATGGCTCACCTTGGGTCTTGTGTCCACCACAAACATGAAGTCGCTGCGGGGATTGGACTTCATGATGGCCTCCAGCAGCTGCTCGTCCTCCAGGCAGCGGGCGCTGAAACCGGACAGTGGCTGGCTGCTGCGACAGATTGCAGCCTTCGGGATGAGACAAGAGAACGAATGGATGTCAATACAGAATTTTTATCAGGAAAATTAAATTATAGTTAGTGCAATAATATTTCTAAGCTTATTCAGCATAATTTTTTTTGCTTAACTTTCACTTAACTTTTTTGTACTTTCATTGTCAACGCATTTTGATTACACCACAGACTCTTATTTTGAAAACAGGAAAATGAAAAGGAAGGGGAATATTAACAGATATCAAAAAACTCCAAATCATCTTTTCCTTGAAGGCTAACTAATCTGTTGATTTAAGTGTCTCTTAAACTGAACTTGGACCTCTATTGTACTCATCAGTATGTGCCTGTTTGTACAAAACTGTCTTAATTTAAATATTTACACTAGCCTCTGTGACTCTGCTAGTTTTTGCAAGTCATCAATTCAAGAAGTCTCCATCTCCAAGGGACTCGTTGTATAAACAAAGCAGGGTATGATTACAGCTGGCTGGAGGAGGAGTGAAGACCATTATTAAGTCATAATGGACTCCGCTCTCGTAACCTCATGTTTGCCGAGAAAATTATAACTTCATCATGATGGAGAGGAATTCTTCAGCATTTGAAACATGCAAGTAAGTTAGAAAAGTTGGGTTTTCACACTAGTTACATTACTTTAATAAACATCCTTGACTGGCCTGCGATGATATTCAACTTCTACTTTATTTATCACCTCCTGGTTACATCATCACTGGTTGAAATGACTGATTTCCTCTGCATAAGTCACATGGGATCAGACCATGTTGTGTGACTCGCTCCAGGCAGCTCAGTGTCCCCTGCTCTACAAGCATCCTGAGAAGTTGACCCCTAACACACAATGCTTCCTCAGTTCCATGGATCAAAGACATGAATGAAGAGTCATCTCACGTGATTGTCTTTGGAGTGGTACGACAGAACCGGGAATCGACCTCTGCTCCGGAACTTGGAGCTGCCGGCGACGACAGCAGGAGTGGCTGATGCAGGTACGAACAGCTCAGCCGGGTAGGTGTCACTCACCTGTGGAGCACAGAAGTCAGTGAACAATCAGGAGAGTCGCTTCAAACGGCATCTCACTTTGTAGTCGTTGTTTAGTGGGGAGAGTTTCCAGAGAGAGTTCGGGAGTCCCATCCTCTTGTACTCAGCCTTGAGATCCAAGAAGTTCCACTCGCTCAGCCGCTCGTCCTCGTCGGTGTTGGGCTTGTAGGAGAAGCAGTAGAGCTCCTCGTACGACTCTGCAGGCAAGGGATGAAAGAGAGGCGAACGAGTGAAGAAATCCATTCCACTTCTCCACCTTCCCGAGGTAACAGCGAGCTCACCTGGTTGGGAGAGCCGGTGCAACGACAGGTAAACACTCTGGGAGTCAGAATCTTCAGGGATTAGGAAGTGAAGAATCTGGAAGTTTTTGCAGCGGATGATCAGAGGACAACCTGCAGACGTGGAAGCCAGTTTATCCACACTGACCACCAAACTGTGGAGCACCTTGAGGAAGAAGAAGAACAAACTCTTAAAGAACTCTTCTATAACAAATAACTTACAGTTTTAGAGTTCAATAGTAATACATTATAATGAAAAGTAGCACATAACATTTTTTAACGTCATAAAAATGTAATCACTTTAGCATTTTTTATTTGATCTAGTCTGGGCCACATAAATACAATCAAAGGGCCACATGTAGCACCACAGGCAGTCGACCTGAACCCTACTGAGGTGAGGCAAGGCAACATGTCTGAGTTCTTGACCAGCCTGGTGCTTACATCAGATAACGTGATTATTTCTGGTGACTTTAACAGCCATGTGAATATATCTAACTCTATCCTGGAGTCATTTGGTTTCTCTCAGTACGTACATGAACCGACTCACTGTTTTAAGCACACATTAGATCTTGTCCTAGCATACAACTTGAAATCAAAAATGTTATTGTCTCTCCTCAGAATTCAGTTCTTTCTGACCTTCAATTAATAACCTTTGATTTTATCTTTAATGACCCAAGTCAACAGAGCAGGAGCACTCCCAAAAGATGTCTGTCTGAAAGTTCCGTTACCAAATTTAAGGAATCAGTTCTCTCAGTGCTCAGTAAAATGTCTAGCCTCAGTGTGTCAGAAAACTACCCATAGTCACCTTGACATTGATAACTTTGTGGGAAGTTTCACAGACTTGCTACATAACACGCTTGACTTAACTTCACCACTAACTCAAAAGACTGTTAACAGAAGTAGTTGTACTCCCTGGTATACTCAGGAAACACATAAATTGAAACAGGATTCTAGACGACTATAGAAGAAATGGCGTTCATCAAAAAATGATGAATTCTACCAGGACTGGCAAGATGTTATAAAAATATACAAGGCATCTCTTCGGAAAGCCAGCGGCAGCTATTACTCATCACTTATAGAAGCAAATAAGAATAACCCCAAGTTCTTATTCAGCACTGTAGCCAGGCTGACCGGACACAGGCACTAAAACTGATATGTATTTTGACTCCTTTTTACCAGTGAGTCCTCGACAACTGTCCCCTTTCGTTTCCTCCTCAAAGGCCACAACATGTCTTCTGGATCCTATTCCCACATGACTATTTAAAGAAGTGGTCCCCTTACTTAGTACTTTCATACTTGACATTATTAACTTGTGAATAACATCAGGCTATGTGCCTCAGATTTTTAAAGTTGCAGTAATCAAACCTCTGCTTAAAAAGACCACTCTTGATCCAGAGGTTCTCACTAACTATAGGCCTATCTCTAATCTTGTCTTCATTTCAAAACTTCTGGAGAAAGTGGTAACAAGTCAGCTCTGTGATAATCTCCATGACAATGATAATTTGAGGTGTTTCAGTCTGGTTTTAGGGAACACCACAGCATAGAGACCGCCCTGGTAAAAGTTAGTAACTATCTGCTTGCTCTGATCAAGGCTGTGTTTCAGTTCTTGTTCTTCTAGATCTCAGTGCTGCATTTGACACTGTCGACACCGAATCGTTCTACAGAGGTTAGAAAAGAATATAGACATACGTGGAACTGCTCTTAACTGGTTTAAATCTTACCTGTCTGATAGAACGCACTATGTACATATCAACCATCTCTCATCGACACACATTTAGGTCAGCTATGGTGTCCCACAAGGTTCTGTTCTTGCTCCAATCCTATTCACAATCTATATGCTCCCACTAGGGGACTTGATCAGAAGACAGTCTATAAACTTTCACTGTTATGCTGATGACACTCAACTCTACATGTCAATGAAGCCAGATGAAATAAATCAGCTAACACAACTACAGTCCTGTATTACAGATATCAAGATAAAAAAAATCCTTTTACTTTGAATCTGGACTGCCTTCTTCAACCTTCGTAACATCTCAAAAATCAGGCACTTCTTTCCTTTGGATGCTGTTAAGTAACTCATCCATGCTTTTTTTTTTACCTCCAGGCTGGACTATTGTCTATTGACAATCTTAAAACCTTACTTTGCCATAAAGCCTATAATAAGGACTGACATGGGCTTTGCCTGAATCAGCCCTTTTTGATTTTCTTAAGCTGCTATAGGCTTAGAATGCTGGAGGAGGTTTAGACACCAAGCTCTGTATATCCTTCCTTTTCTGCATTTCATTCATCACCTATTTCTCTCCCGGGGCCACTCATTATTGAGTTGATCTGTTTCTCCACTATAGTCTAACTTCAACTGTAAAGTGTCTTGAGATAACTTTGTTACGATAAGACACTTTAAATCAAATTGAATTGAACAGGAAAGGAAGCAACATGTCAACAGTAGGGACACTGTTTTAGTTTGATCTGGTGAAAAAGTAGTACTTTTAAAATGTTGTTGTTAAATAATGTCAAGCTTTGTGCACAAATGTTATATTTCTAACATTTTTTGGAAAACAAAAGCCCATTTTAAATGTTTCAACAAAGTATATCTACTCATTAAAGGCCTTGGAGTTCTTCTTAAACCACTGTCTCCACCAAGTATGTCTGGATCTTTGTGTTCTTCCAGGTTGATTAAACAATAAAAGAACCAAACTAAAAAGAAAAGGAAGAACTAAAATATGCCTTCCTTTTCAGTCTGGTTATCAGAACTCGGATCCAGAAAACACTTTCCAGATATTACTTTAGAGATATACTTAGCAAACACAAAATATCATCAATCTTTCCTTTATTTTCATTTTTTTTAGACTATTAAAAATATCAAAACAAAAATCGGATTGCCCAGGTCAATGTTTCATTGGACATTGGAATATAAAAATGAGCACTGAATAAAGTTTTCTCTCACACCTGATAATATTAGCATGCACAATACAACTGTATAGTAAGTGTATTATTTAGGGAAGAGTTTAACTTCCAGTCACCTGTGACCTGGAGTACTCTAGATTCAGAAGAATGATGTAGGTTTATTTATTCAGGTGCAGTAGCAGGATGTTGTACCTGGATTCTACTGATACTGTAAAACAGAGCTGCTACTGAATAGTTCGCATAATGGAGGGACCTGCTGACTACAATCCCTGCCTACCCATGTTTCGTTGCGCATTCCGGCCTCGTCCTCCACAAAGATGGTGTGTGTGCCGGTGAGGTAGAGGGTCCCCACCCTCCCTCTCCTGGGGGTGACTCTGTCCAGCAGCCGGACATTCTCCACCTGGAAGACACAACACACACACACACACACACAAACACACACACTCAGACGCACGCTCTTTGCACCGAGGAGCGTGACACGTCATCTGTGGTCTGATGTTACCTTTGGAAGTCGGATGTGCTCCATCAGCTGCAGACTCCCGCCAAACGCGCTGTCACTGGCACTGCGTGTGTGTGTGTGTGTGTGTTGTGTCGTGTGTGTGGTGCTGGAGGTGATGGTATGACGTCAGCTGTGATCAGGTAAAGCTGCCAAAACACGCTCCGCTCGACTGGGATAGCTGAGGTGGCCGTTGGGTCCTAGTGCGCGGCGAGTTAATGGGACACAGATGCCACGCTGCCACTGTGGCTGATGTACAGTGGAAGACAAAAACACATTTGCAAACTCTGAAACAAATGTACAAACAAGGAAAATAGGGATGGAAAGATGTTCTAAAAAATATTACTTTTAAATAAATGTAAAAAAAAGAGAAAAGCTTATGAATATTTTAACCGCAACCACATTTTAAATCAATATTTGCGGGCTTACACACACAATGGGAAAATTACTCTTCCATTTGTCTCTGTTTATTTGTGGAATATGGAAAAAAACAACACTCTGGTGATAAAATAAATAAATCTAAATACGCCATAGAAGCCTACCAAAAATACATTTAAACTACCGGTATGTATAACTATAAATAAATTAATAGTAAGTAAGTAAGTAATTTTTATTTGTATAGCGCTTTTTTAGACCAGGGTCACAAAGCGCTTAAACAATCAAAACAATATTCAATAAAGTATATATTTTAAAGATCAAGATAAAACTGATGACACAACAGGAGTTCCATAAAATCAAGGAAAAGCCTGAACAAATAAATACGTCTTAAGATGTTTCTTAAAGGAGTCAGTAGATCCATCAAGCGCAAAGAGAGAGGAAGATCGTTCCAAGGCTTAGGAGCAACAGCCTGAAAAGATTTCTCTCCTCTGGTCCTGAACCGTGTGCGAGGAACCATCAGTAGATTCTGATCCACAGACCTCAGAGCCAGATCTGAAAGTAAGAACCAGAATTTTAAAGTTGATTCTGAAAGAAACTGGAAGCCAGTGAAGAGTTTTAAGGATCGGAGAAATGTGAGTTAGAATAGATACATTACTTGGTCTTATCTATACTATAACATTAATAAAAAAATAGTAATAATAATTAATTTTTATGTTGAGCTATTTCTGATGTTTTAATGAGATTGCTTTCATCCCACATTTCAAACTTTGGTATGCATTTGATATACAGTACATAACTTATATTGTGTGCTGCCGACATTGAAGAGCCGCTAAACTGAGTTTCGTGAAAACCACTGTCCCAACGATGCTGCAACAGTAAAGATTAGTCAAATTTCAACGTACATCTGTAGTGAATATTGCGTCTAAATGTGGCGTGATGTTTACCAAAAATGTACAAAAAAAGTTCTATTCAAATTTCTATTTCAATGGTACACAGGTGAACACAAGCAACACACTTGTGGGCTCAAACGTGACTCAAGAGTTCAGTCCACAGTGAAGGACACAAAGGTTGCAACAGGCAAAGGTTATTGATTCCAACATATGGATGGATGTTTGCTTTGACTGTTTTGACTGTTGTCCATGCCTGATGGGATGGTGAGGGAATGTGTGACTGTGGGCCACAACAGTTTAGGGCAATAAGATGTTAACTCCCAAAATCCCAAAAAAGTTTTGTCTAATAAAATCTTGTCAATCATTCTTTTTCTACGCCTCGCATCTACATTGGGTGAGAGCTGGGATGCCTTAAATAAGTCAACAGCCTAAAAATGTGTATATTACAACACTTGCATGCAGCAGAGCTGCTTGGCATAGGTCTGAGCACCCAAGTGCCTTTTTTCCAAGCCAAAAGATTGTTGACTTCATCCACTATCAAGCCATGTTCTGGTTAAAATAGCTACAATGATACGTTCTGAAAGACTGACTTCCTGTTGTCACTCATTGATCTTGACAAAACCACTGAATTAAAATCTCAAATGATTCAATATTCTTATGGAGTCGTCGCAGGCGCAGCCATCTGCTGGATAGTAAAGCAGCGATGATAAAAGTGGAGAGGTAAACTAAGCAGAAGTGATTGATTTAGGCGTGCAAGAGTGATTTTACTACACAATCTGTTGCTGGGATAGTTTAATAGTAGGAGTACTCTTCTCTATTTAACTAATTGTTTTGGTGAATTGTTCATTATTTGATTAAATAGAGGAACATATCACCTCCTAGCACAAACAGATTTTTAAAAATGGATACTCTGTTTCTGGGGTCATTGAGTTTCTTCTCCGCAGACACAGAGTTTTACCAGGTAACATCTCCGGAGGCGCGTGTCTGCCAGCTGATTCGCCGTGGAAGCTGGTGGCCCACATACAGACAGGAAATTACTTTCTAGAAGTAACTGTGAGGATTTAGAAACGTGGTCAGAGCTAATAAAGAGAATTAGACCTGGTTTGAGTCTGATCAGAAAACAGATTTCTCTGCTGTGTCCAAATAATGCATCGTCTTTGACTTCTGACCCACATCTCTTACGAGGAATTGTTATCAGTAATTGTTCACTCCAACATTTCCTGGTGACACCATGGTGAACTGAAGCGAGCGGTCCATCGTCCACAGGGCAAACACCACTAAAGCTGTTGACCACATCCACCATTTCTGAAAGCTAGGTCACTCAGCCATCGGAGGCCAAATGTATTCAATTGGCTTCACACAATTAGCACGAGTCAACAGTGAAATCAGGTGAAGCTCAGAAGCTTTCCACTGCTACCATGGCGACAACCCTCATGTTTCCAAAGCAGGTGTGATCAACGTTTAATCCTCCATATACACATCGATCAAGCCTCATGGAGCGTTTGATTGATCCATGTTGTGCCTCATCCAGATACATCCAGAGCACTATAAACTTATAACTGACATCTTTCATCTCTTTTTTCCCTTGTTCAGGGTTAAAAAAGGATGTCCAATAAACGCTGAAAAATGCCTCTGACGGGAATTTGATAACTAAAAAGAGTATTTAAGTTTTTGAAATTTGGCAGATGGATTGTGGAGAGAACAGCCTCTAGAACAATAAATCTTTAACACTAATCTTCATTGATAACAGTATCAATACGAATAAATGAATAGCATTGACATTGATCTTGTTTCTGATTCACTCGGAAAGACTATTTAATTCTGTTATCTAACCTATTATATGTATTTAAATGTCTTATTTGTCACATACAATTCATTTTAGAGCCTTGGGTTTTGGGTTCACACTGTTGAGAACTTGTTTTTACACCATTCTTTCCTTTAAATGTTTCAATTCAAAATAATTAAAATTAAAAAAATGTCATTTCTATTGTTCATATCTTTGTACACATACATGTCTAATATAATTTAAAAGTAAATATGGTTATAATAAGGGAGAACATTTAAAAATATATGGAAATATGCTTAATGGTAAATTATATTTTAAATCGCATTTTCTTACATTTCTCAATGTATTTCTACGCTTTCCACATTTACTTTGGATAGCATGGCATTACTGTATTTACAACAATTTTCAGTATTTATAGTATAAATAAAAATGGCAATTTTGTTATTACATTTTGGAGCCTATTAAATGTCTTATTACGTCAAGGTTATGTAATTGTTGAGATTTATTTGCCCGTCATTTATAAAAAAAAAGAAAAAGAAATAATTTTTGACAGTGGGACAAGGAATAGATGATAAAGCATTGGTGGTGTTTTGAATTACAATCTGGATCCATGAACCTTTTGAAAGATTTGTCACTTTGTAGAGACAAATGGATTCTTTCTTTGCTGCCAGTGTGCGTGTAGTACGTTGGATTTTCAGACGTTTTATGCTGGTGCTCGTTCTCTCCTGTTAGCATGCAGGTCAGGTGTTAGCGACACATCGCTGTGATATTTGGCAGCTCGTCTGGCTGGACCGACTGTATGCCAGCTGCCACATTCTCACCGCGGCCTCCATCAGCTGGACCCTCCTTCAGGAGGTTTTCTGCTGAAAAGTTTGTCTCAAAGAAACCAGCATTTCTGATTCCAGTCATGGTGTTCTGCTCTTGTTGATTTTGTTACATCGCTGGGTCCAATAGCTCAGGGAACATTGAGCAATACCTGTCTTCCATTAGGCCCGGTGCTGTGGCTCGTCCACCCTTCATTGACCAATCAGCACGCAGGCTTTTAGCAGCTCTACTGCAGGCTGCACTGGGTAAACACAAGAGTCTGCCTCAATGTTTGACATCGACAGTTGCTTAACCATTTATCAGCGTGGGGTAGGCACCTGGGCAGCTGGGATGTGTTTGACCTCATCGTGCATTTGGAAGCAGAACACTTCTTTAAGGTTGAAAATACAAACTTCATATATTCCAAAATAAAACGTGGTGACAAACACCCCCTGTAACGTCCCGTCTCCCTGGAGACCCCACCTCCTCTGTGGCCTCCAGCTCAGCCCCCCGATGTGGAGGGGCATGGCAGAGCGCTGGGGACAGGGGAGGAGTAACAGTCGAGCCAAGCTCAGTCTTACATGCCAGCAGAGTGCTGAAGCTAGAACACTTTTACTATATTTGTGTTAGTGCAGCCGATCTTGCAGTGACTCGTCTGAAGCCTTCAGGGTCCTTCAACTCCACACAGGTAGAGACTTGTATTTCTTTCCTCTGTTAACTTAATCAGCCTCTAAAAGATCATGAATCCATCCAAGATTGAATGACATTTCATCAAACAACTGTCACGTGCATTTACTTTTTAAGCTTTAAAACTACATCAGAAATACAAAAACATGTAAGGCATTTACAGAGGTTTTCAATGTTAATTGATCGCTCCTCAATATTTGCACATTTTAAAATATTGATCATTTTTAATTGTTATATAAAAAAAATCAATCTATTTTTACATACTAATTGTTGACCTTACACTTGAAAGTTAGACAGAGTAAAGCAAATAAAGTTAGTTTACAACATCGCCATACATTCAATTTGGAGCTCCATAAGATAGCAGGTGGCATTAGCTTTTTGAAACTTGCTTGCACAACACAAAACACCAAGAAGTACATAAATAAACATTAAAAGGAAAAAACTTTATTTTCTCAATATAACTTCAGCTCATTGAGTTTGTGTGTGTGCATGTGTTAGTGTGTGTGCACCTGCACAGAACCTGTCAAGTGTTCTACCTTCCTCTCCCTCAGCACAGAGGAAGGGCGTTATGGATATATATTTAATATCAGTGCCATCAACATATTCACTTCAATTAAGGTATTGTCCAGACAATGTTTCGCTGACTGTGGTCTCAATAAGCTTATATTACATCTCTAATTCAATCTGTGTTTTGTGAAATCATAGGATTGGAGCAGAAATAGCGTCACACTCTTGACGGTTGAATCAATAAGTATAAGATTGCGTTTGCTAGGAATTTAAACCATAGAGTGTGAATAGTTCAGTGAACCACGTTTTACTTTTTTGAAAAAAGTTTTAACCCTGTGTCACATGACAATGACAGTATATTTGAACTTACAATTGTTTTACAATTTTTGGGATCATAATATCAACCTCTGTGTAAAAACGAATTAAATAATTTTGAAAATAGTTAGATTATTGAATTAAATTATTCAATAAAAACAAATTCAAACTTTTTACCCGTTTTAACCCCCGGGCCTGTGGATCAAGGTGAAAGACCTCCTTGACTGGCATGAATTATTAAATTCAACTTTTCAATTAAATTATAAAATGTCATTCAATGTTTAATAAAATACAAAATTTCAAATTCATTTTCCAATTCGAAAAATTACACTTGAAAAGTTAAATAAAAAATGTAATTGTTATGTTCATTGATCTATTCCATACTTCTTCAACATGAATATATGGTGGAAAATAAACTATAATCTTTCTCGTAGTGATGTGTTCGTGGCCCCTTCATTTCTGCCGCTCTTTCAATTAACAGCATAACTGACCAACAATAGAGAGTTCATGGGACACTGACTGACGCTGCACCGCTTTGGCTACATTCCCTAAATTGTACGCCACATTACATAATCAAGTTTGAATTTTTCGATCAAAAATTGAAAAGCAGAACTCTAGCTATTGCTCTTTAGACGTTCAAACATTGACAGCATGAGAGTTGTGATGTGAAACTGGTGACCTTGTCTTCTGAAGGAAAAGAAGACGGACAGAGAGATATGAAGGAGGGATGAAGGGACAGATAGTTGGAAAGAAGGACTGACAGACGGACAGACAGACAGACAGACGGATAGTTATATTTATAGGAGAGACGGATTGACACCAAAGAAAGACACACAGAGATATGCATTGAAAGAAACACACAAACAGACAGAAAGACAGACATTTCGATTAGATTACAGAAACAAATCTTCTATTTACATTTAAAGAAGGCCAGATAGCATATCTTTGGTTTCAGTTCTTGGAGTTCAGGTTCTTTTTATCCGACTGTCGTTCGTCAAACACTTGACGGTCGACTGCACCTTTGTTTTCCTGAACGTACCTTAAAAAAACAGACGAAAATGTTTTCCTCACAAGAGTGGCAGAAAAGCAAACAGCAGCTCCTCTAATATGTTAACAGTTTTCTTTTGTAGGCAGGTGTCAACATGCTGAAGCAGGTTCTGTCCTTCAGCCGCTCCCTGGTCCGGCGGAAGGTGGTGGACATGAGCAGCCTGGAGGACTCCAAGCTCTGCCGCTGCCTGGGAACGGTGGACCTGATCGCTCTGGGAGTGGGCAGCACACTTGGAGCCGGGGTCTACGTGTTGGCAGGAGAGGTGGCCAAAGGAGACTCGGGCCCCAGCATCGTCATCTCCTTCCTGATCGCCGCCCTCGCCTCCGTCATGGCCGGACTGTGTTACGCCGAGTTCGGCGCCCGAGTCCCCAAAACGGGCTCCGCGTATCTGTACAGTTACGTGACGGTTGGTGAGATCTGGGCCTTCATCACCGGCTGGAACCTGATTCTCTCTTATGTGATTGGTGAGTTGCTCGAGATCCAGGAGACGAGTCCAGTCAACGACCATCCAGGGAATGTTCTGTAACCAGTCTGTATCGGTGACATCATCAACTATACATTTTTTTAGATCCTCTAGTTTCCACTCCGTAAAATAACATAAAGATATGCCGTCAGCCAAAAGATATTCCTTTACTTTAAGTTTTGGCTCCCTAGAATCGAACCTACAACCTCTCTCAATTGTCTTTAGTTGTTAGAGTGCTTCATGATGTCCCTGGCCTCCCGCCCCAAGTAGCTGGGACAAACATTAGACTTTGGCAAAATCAGTTCTTACTGGTGAGGATGCCATCAGGCTGTTTCCTTCAAGGGTCTTACAAACATGCGCTTCACATCACTCCCTTACATTTCTAACATTCAGACTTGATCTCACACTTCTGTGTGACTCTTCCTTCTCTGCCGCCTCTCAGGAACGTCGTCGGTTGCACGAGCGTGGAGCGGAACGTTCGACGAGATGATCGGAGGCCACATCGAGAGGTTCTGTAAGACCTACTTCAGCATGAACTCTCCCGGTCTGGCTCAGTACCCCGACTTCTTCGCCGTCTGCCTGATCCTGCTGCTCTCTGGTGAGGCTGTCAATCTTGCTGCAGTCATGTGACCATACAGGTTGACTTTCAGAGGTTAGGGTTAGGTTAACAGTTAAGGTGTTAAATGTTAAATATTAAGGTTTTTTTTCACCCTACAAGAACCAACAATCTTTAAAGCCAGGCCTAGAGAATAAAAAAAACACTTAATAATGTCATTTAAGAGTTGAAAACATGGACCTTTAACTCACTAACTTGAGAATCCAGGACTGCTAAGTAATCTCAGGTATTCTTAGAGTTCTTGTGTTGCTCGTCCTTGCAGGGCTGCTGTCGTTCGGGGTGAAGGAGTCGGCCTGGGTCAACAAAGTCTTCACCTCCATCAACGTTCTGGTGCTCCTCTTCGTCATCGTGTCCGGCTTCGTGAAGGGAGACGCGGAGAACTGGACGATTTCTGAGGAGTCGTTGATAAACGTCACCATCGTCACCAGGTAGAGACGTGGACACTGGTGTGAGAAACAAACAAGGTCTTGATAAAAAAACAACAATTCTTCCAGGAACTTGTCTGTGAGCGCTAACATCAGCAGTGACTACGGAGTCGGGGGGTTCATGCCGTATGGATTCAGCGGGACCCTGGCCGGTGCTGCGACCTGCTTCTATGCGTTTGTCGGATTTGACTGCATCGCCACAACAGGTGAGATTCTCCTCAGGTGTGGACGATCCCCTCTGACTAACCCTGTGATCGTCAGGCGAAGAGGTGAAGAACCCCCAGAGAGCCATTCCCATCGGCATCGTGGTGTCGCTCACTGTCTGCTTCCTGGCTTACTTCGGGGTGTCGGCGGCGCTCACGCTGATGATGCCGTACTACCTGCTGGACGAGAAGAGCCCCCTGCCCATGGCCTTCGAGTATGTGGGCTGGAGCCCCGCAAAGTATGTGGTCGCTGCAGGGTCCCTCTGCGCCCTCTCCACCAGGTACACTCACACACCAAAAGTGGCTGTTCTGGGGTTACAAGGGTAAATAAGTCGAGGTCCACCGGTGATTGTGATCTTGGATTGATTCCTGGCGGTAAAGGAAAGGAAAAGGGGGAAAGATATTTGTTTAATCTGCATGACTCTGAATAGAAAATGAATCTGATTTCTTTCTTTGCTGCTGGTTTGAGTCTCAGGGACCTTTGAACCCTACATCATCTGATGTTCTTCATCAATTTAAATTGACCTTCGTAAGGTCACCAGTTGTGACACAAACCAGCAGGAGACAAACTTGTGCTTACTTTCTTACTTTCTCACGTGAACTGTAATGTGTGTGTTTGTGGGTGATAAGGCGCAACAAACTTATTTTATTCATGTATAATTGTATTTATGTAATAATGATGAACCAAAAACTCTTCAAAAGTTCACCCAAACTAGAATACAAACACCATCTGAAAGTAAAGCTCTTTGCATTCAAACAACCATCATAACGGCAAAAACTGTCACAAACAAGATTGTTTGGTTTAATACTTTTGAGTAACGCAAGATTGAAATTTAAACACTTTAAATCAATAAATACACACATAAAATATACATGCACATAAACACAAAAGTACAATAAACTGTTTCTGAAGGCGGAAAAATAGATGATCAATGGCATGTTGATGGTAAATATTCTCCAAACGCACACAGGGCTGAGTTCACTGATAAGGAGTGAGTTGAAGAGATTGTTTTAAGAAAGCTTAGGGCATGAAAAGAACATTTTATTTGAGTTTTGAGTGTGGAGTGTAGATAGAGTCACAGCAGCTAAAAACATCTGGCATTAAAATAAGAGTCCAGGAGTTTGTTGTTATAAATATATGTAAAATGATTTTATTTCATTATTTCAGTTTATTATTATTATTGATCACTTTTAAGTCATGAACATGTTTTAGTACAACATTGTTAGTTTACTCTTACATTAAATTGTTTTTACAAGGGCAAAACGTCACAGTAACGTTGAATAACGTTGTAGATATTAAAAATGTAGCGTGTCAAACTTTTTCAAACAAATCCACAGCCATTAAAGGAATATAATCTTAGGGCATGTTAATATATTATAGTCATAAAAGGGTCAAAGAGAATGACATTACCCCACAAAACAAAAGCTCAATAACCTAAAGAGATAATGATGGCATGCTAAGCTAACCTGGACGAGACAATCATTTTTTGAACGCAAAGTCAAATTTATTGAAGATGTTTACAGTATAGTGTGCTGAATCACCCCTGTTGGTGGTCTGTGTTGTGGGTTCTGGACTAATCTGGCTTTTGTGGTCTCTGCTGTCTCATGCAGCCTGCTGGGCTCCATTTTCCCTATGCCACGTGTAATCTATGCTATGGCAGCGGACGGTGTGCTTTTCAAAGTCTTAGCCCGAATCAATCCTAAGACGAAGACCCCTCTAATTGCCACTATGACTTCTGGGGTAGTAGCAGGTGAGAGTCGGGGGGGGCGGGGCTACCAAGACTGCTAATCTTTCCTCACTGATCAACTGTGAAAGACAGACCAGTGGGTTTTTAAGAGAGAGTCCAGGATGACCACTGCCGTGTCCTTTCACAGTTGTGCACGTGTGCAATTGTTTTCCTTCCCAGAATCCCTTTAACTTAACCATGACCCCTCTTCTCCGTAGCCTGTTGGGCTCCATGTTCCCTCTCCCGCGCATACTGTTTGCCATGGCGCGCGATGGTATTCTGTTCAAATTTATGTCCAAAGTGAGTAAGCGGCAGTCGCCGGTGGCCGCCACGATGGCCGCGGGTACGACAGCGGGTAAGATCCAGAGACGAGGAGTCGTCCCGTGTTTGGAGTGACTGTGTTCTTAACCTGCGGTGGACGGTGGTGGGACATGCATGTCTTTGTGGTGGTGGGTGCAGGAAACTGGTGTTTAAGTGTCTGGGAAAAAATGTGCAAATATCTTTTTTGATTTGTGCACAAAAAATTGATAAATAAAATAAAAAAAACTTTTATAAATTTGAGATACAAAACAAACACTTTTGTGTCCAGATTGCCAATAAAAAAACTGAGATATGACTTTTTTTTTATTACCAAGGCTTCATGTATCAGGGAAAGATAATGACAACTGCATATACACAGGACAAGTTATGGCTTAGAAATGATGGTGTTCAAAAATAAAAGCACAATTGTGCAAGACATATACAGTGGCTGGGAAATGCACGCAAATTTGCAAACTAACCAAAAAAAATCAAGCTACTAAATCTCTATAAACGTGTTTAATAATTTAAACATTGTTTTTGGCTCTTCTCAGCCACTGTAGTGTACTGTGAAAGAATCATGCAGTTTTCAAGTGATTTGTTATTGGCTCGATGCATGAAGCCTGTTATCACTGTGTGATGTTGTTTAGATAGTTCTATCTCAGTTTTCTTTTTATTTTCATAATCATCAGATCTTCATTAGTACTTGAAATGTTTTTTTTAAATGCTAATGTGACATATATTGAGCAAAAGCCTCAATAAAATTGACATTTGTTTCTTATTGAGGCACAAACAGTTTCATGAACTCATATTGAGCATGAAGGGGAACATTTATTACATGTTTATTGATCAAATATATTTACTGTTGACCTCATCTCATTGTCGCACCTGTTGTGTTGTGTTGTGTTGTGAGGTTTTCACTCTGGAATGTGAGGTTCAGTATGAGCTGTTGAGCTTTGAACATCTGTCCGAGAAGTTATTTTGCAAACATCGCCGCAGTGTCTCACATCAGACGACCACAGCTGCTCATCAATCACGGCGTGCACGTCAGTCTTCCTCTTGTGTACGCCTCTGTTGCTTATTGACATGTCTTCCGTCCGTGCAGCTATCATGGCGTTCCTCTTTGACCTCAAGGCGCTGGTGGACATGATGTCTATCGGAACCCTGCTGGCGTACTCCCTGGTGGCCGTGTGTGTACTCATCCTCAGGTGAGTCGGAGTCGCTCACACCTGTATGAGGTGAGGAGTCGACGGTTCATCGCCGACTATTTCATTATTGAGCAGAAAACTCCTGCAGAAGCAGCAGAGCCACAGGTTCGAGTCAACAGTTGCATCACCGTGGTGATGTAAGAGCCGTGAATGCTTCTATTGTACCGATGTAAAGTGGCTGCTGGGGTGGAACTGGATGTTCGACACCACAGCTGCCCCAAAACACAGCCGTGTTTATCCTGTGGTTCATGGTTCAGGGAGTTTATCGCAGGAAAAAATGTCTCACAATTATAGTAAGTAGTGGCGACCAACTCAGGAGGATCGCCAGGCAACACCTGTGCACTCTAGTAACCCTGCCTGGGTGAAGTATCGGGTCCTATGATTGAATAAAAAATAACATCTATAAATATTGTTCTTTTGTGTTTATGTGCATGTATATTTTATGTGTGTATTTATTGATTTAAAGTGTTTAAATCATTTCAAACTTGTGTTACTCAAAAGTATTAAACCAAAACATAACCAATTGTCTTCAATTTTGACTTTTTATATTATTTAATTTGTTTAAATACTGTATTGTTTGAACACATGTTTGCATTTTTAGATCATTTCATATTGTATTTCAAAATCCCTTTTTTTGAAAAACGTTTAAAAACATTTAAAAAAGCATTTCATATAAAAGATTGCAGACCTCTGCAAAGCAACTCATTTAAAACCATATTGTGATACTTCTATACACCATTTAATGGATCTGGCTTCATTTTATTCATCATTTTAATATAGTTTTTAGCATTTGAAATGACTGTCAAGTGTTCCTGCACCAGCACACAACACAAACAGGGAAAAATCGGCCCTGTCTACATAGAGGACGTTACTGTAAATGATTTGTGGATCCAGATGGAAGTTTAGGACATACATTCTCGTCTTATTATCAATGTTTCCTGAAAATGACATCTGTTATTTTGCTAACAGACGGATGAACCTGTATGTGACCTTCTTGACTGAGGTCACAATGCAGACACGTGTGATGAGATCTTTATGACACTCAGGTACCAACCAGATGGCTCTATGGAGCGGAGAGCTGACGCCTGTGAGAGGGACTACCTGTCTCCTCAGGAGGGCGAGTCCGACCTGACGGAATCTGAATCCCACCTGAACATGCTGAAGGGCGGCAGCTCCACCCTTCAGACCGCCCTGCACCCCCCGACCTCCCCCACAGAAGACTCCTCCAGCGTGGTCAACATCTCCATCTGCGTGCTCGGTACATTTAGACTTCAGTGCTTTACCAACTGCGACCTAACCTGCGCGCTCGCCCACAGTGCTGCTGGTGTGTGTGCTCAGCTACCTCACCACTTACCACATCCCCTCCATCATCTCCATGGAGGTGTGGATCCTGGCCTCGCTGCTCCTGTGCCTCCTCATCTTCACCGGCTGTGTCTGCGTGATCTGCAGGCAACCTCAGACCAGCAAGAAGGTCTCCTTCATGGTACGTCCACGATGTGTGTCTCCTGATAGTGAGTCAAAATTGAACCCACTTGTGTGTTTGTGTGTGGCAGGTCCCCCTGCTGCCCTTCCTGCCCATCCTGAGCGTCCTGGTCAATATTTACCTCATGGTGCAGCTGAGCGGAGACACGTGGATCCGCTTCTCCGTGTGGATGGCTGTCGGTGAGTTTCGACCTGGTGACTGTCCTGAGACACACTTGACATGTGTTCAGGCTTTTCCTTGATTTTCTGGAACTCCTGTTGTGTTATCAGTTTTATCTTGACCTTTAAAGTATATACTTTATTGAATATTGTTCTGATTGTTTAAGCGCTTTGTGAGCCTGGTCTGTAAAGCGCTATACAAATAAAAATTACTTACTTACTTACTTACTTACATTCTCCGAGGTCAAACACTAGTTTCAGTCATGAAAACAGCAGTTTCTAGTTTTCTATTGTATTAACTGCAAAAATACTTAATTTTTATAGAGGCGTGTGTGATGAGACGTTTTGGAGTGCTTCCTTAGTTCAGAAAACTTCTTTATTGTCACATAATCACATTATTTAATCAAATCTTAAAAAACAATTACAATATAATATATCACCTATTTGTCTTTTAATATACCTAATATTTATTTGGTAAAAACGCAGTACGTTCAAGGTCAAAGTACACTGAACAAAAATAAATACGCAGCACTGTTTTTTTCCCCATTTTTTTTATTGAGATGAAATCAAGATCTTCAAGATCAAAGATTTTCTTCATACACGAAATAACCATTTCTCTCAAATATTCTTCACAAATCTGTCTATTTCTTTGATAGTGAGCACTTCTCCCTTGTCGAGATATATCAAGATGCTGATTGGATGGCAGGATTATTACACAGGTGTGCCTTAGACTTGCCACAATAAAAGGCCACTCAAGTGGGTTAGGACGATGGACTGGAGTCATGTTAGGACCCCGATGAGGATGACTAGCATGCAGATGAGCTTCCCTGACAAGTTTTGCAGAAAGTCTTTTGTTATGCAAACCGATGGTTGCAGCATCTGTCCTAGTGGCTGGTCTCAGACGAACTTGGAGGTGAAAATGATGCATGTGGAGGTCCTGTGCTAGTGTTCTTACAAGTGGTACGATGTACTGCCAAATTCTCTGAGACGCCTTTAGAGACGACTTATGGTAGATAAACGAACATTCAATTCACGAGCAGCAGCGGTGGACATTCCTGGTGTCAGCATACACACATTGTGATATGTGTGATCATTTTTAGAGTGGCCTTTTATTGTGGCCCGTATAAGGCACACCTGTGCAATGATCATGATGTCTTATCAGCATCTTGATAAGCAACGACTGTGACGTGGGATCGATTATCTCGGCAACAAAGAAGTGCTCACTATCACACAGTTAGACCAGCTTTGGTTCTTTTGTATATGTATAAAAATGTTTTTAATATTTGAGGTTATCTCATAAAAAATGGGAGCAAAACCGTGTGGGTGGGTGTTTCAATGAAAAGAGAGTTTTGTACAAGCAGACACATACTAATGAGTACAATAGAGGACAACTCCAATCGACACTTAAGTTGCCCTTTAAAAAGAAACAAACCCGTTCAGAATCGCTGCTAGAAAGAAGTAATAGACACCAGAGGGCAGTGTTACTGAGAGAACGCATCCGTCATTTGTTTTGGCTAAGATGTTATAGAAGATATTTTGTTCTTCTGTAAGGTTTCCTGATCTACTTTGGATACGGAATGTGGCACAGTGTGGAACGCCAGCGCCTCCTGCAGATGCCTCCCAACAGCAACAGCCAGGAGAACAAGCAGGGTGACGTGTGCGAGGAGGGGAAGGACCAGGAGAGGTTCACGTGCCCAGAGAAGACCAGCCAGTGTTGAAGACTTTTGTGAGGCCTTGATGGACACGGCCCACGTTAGAAGTACCTTTGACTTGGAAGTGCTGCTTTTACTTCCTCTCTGCCAAACGCAGTATTCAGAGTCACGGGATGAGAAGCTGCCATCACTGTGACGTCAATGGTCGGTCACAACGGACAGGTAACATACTGGAGAGTGACCCTCATGACCTCGTGGCAAAGTTGCTACTCCTATCTTGACGGACATCAAACCACCAGTTTAAGCATCTGTTTCCATTTTTCAACTGTGATTGTGTTCTTGCTTTTGAATTTAAAGTAATAGTTCACCAGAAATTCAAACTTCGCTCCTTTTCTACTTTCCCTCATGTCGACTAATGGTTGGGATTATTATTATTATATATTAGAAATGTATGTACATTCAACAGTCGAGAATAGAGGTCAATTTTCTTTGTCCAAAAAGACACAGCAAAAAAAGAAACAAATACCTTGATACTGTTGTTTGTAATGTCCCTCTTGTGATGACAACAACATGACAAATAAACCATATATATAGTTTGTTTATAGCATTAGCTTCTATGCTGGGAGCTCACGTGATATTTATCCAGAGTATTCCTGTCTGTTTAGCAGGTTAGCATTTTTAGCTTTTGCTACGAATAAGATTAATATCGACTTGCTTATTTTTTTTAAGAAAAAATTCCCTTGTCGGTGTTTAATTACAAGAGGAACATTACAGGCGAGTATTGTGGATGTGTTTGGATGTTTTGAAGTGTGTCTTTTTGGACGAGGAGGACGAAGTAAATAAGTGATGTTTGAGTATGTCATGCCGATTTACATTTCTGCCTATAACTCCCAAAACACAAAATAATCCCATTCCTTATTCGACTTGAAGAGGAGCAGAAAACAAGTGAAATCTTTGGGTAAACGATTACTTTAGATTAACAGCCACAGTGTCACGTATACTCTGACGTAGAGTATCCATCAGATCTGAGAAGCACTAGCATGTCCGAATAAGACGGACAGTAGAAAATATAATCCCTGCTATCCATTCATTCCTTCATGCTATCTACTAACTGTTACATTGACACATTTAACTTTTATATTGCTGCCTTTTTTATGTACTGATCATGTTTAACCTCTTAGTTCAGCTATTAATTGTTGATCATTGGGACCATCTTTAAGGCTGTAAACCCAGATAAGCAATAACTGTACGCAAAATTCCCCCAAAAACTGAAGCTCATTTGAAGCATCTGCAGTGGTCAGTACATGTGGAAAGTGCTGGAAAGTACAGCTAATAAATAACATGTTTTTTTTCTTTTTTCCTATGTTGTAAATCTAAATATGATGTCATTTTATGTGGCACGAAAACTCTAAGATTGTTATTTTTAATTAAAAAGATTAAGACTTGACAGATTATTCGAAATTCCTCTCAGAAACTCAAATAAAGATATATTTTATTCTGCCTCTGCTTTTGAAAGTTTGCTTGACAGGTAATGACAACTGTTCTCTTAGGAACTTCATGCTTCTGGTGGTCATAATGTCATAATCGACTGCACAAAGAACCAGGATGTTCAAAGGTTGACAATCATAAATGTATTTCTTGGTCAGTGCTTGTGTCTTTTAAAACAATTTTTAAATACGACTCCGGAAGGATAACGAGTAGGAAATGCTAACTGTGGGTAACCTGGTCTGGAAAAGCGCTATATAAATACAAATGATTTACTTACTTACTTACAGTGGGTAAATGCTTCAGCTATGTCCCCCTCTAGTGGTGATATTAGAACGTGTCTACTTCTTTCATCCAGCAGAGGGCGGTGTAGCTCCTCACTGCCCAGTGGAGAGGGAGGACACAGAATATCTTCTTACCCCCACTTTCTTCCCACTCTGTGGAGCATGGATCTGCTCAGCTGGAGCCTGCATAGTTGCAGCAAAGCTTCAGTGTGATCCCTCGTCCCCTTCCGAGAGTCTGACTTCCACAGCTGGTCCACCATGAAGCTCTGGCTTCTCCTCTGTGTGGTGCTGCTTTGGAACGAGCTCCAGAATGGTAAGTAGGACAGAGCAGAGCAGCTTTTATTTGGGACAAACGGAGGAGGGAAAATGTCTGCAGCTAAAATGAGTTTAGCACCTCACATTCCTGATGACCACCGTAGTCCTGCAATTCACATTCTTTCGCTTGAGCCTCTGTTGTGTTTTTGCATTTGAGGAGCAACATTTCTCATTCTCTGGTCTTCAACTCTCAGCTCAGTAACTCTGTTAGTCAAAGTTGAGAAGACACACAGAGGGAGTGGATGGAAACTCTTATTTGATTGATTGATCAGTTAAAGTTGGTGCCTTTTCACTTTTCCACTCCATTTGGTTTGTGGTTGCACCCTCAAAACATCAACACAAACATCATTGAGTTGGTTCAGTTGTCCACACAAATCCTGTATATGGTTGTAATGCACCTGCAACAAACAATTCTAGTGTGACAGTTTAAGTCACACTATACATATTGGTGAAAAGAATTACGGATCCCAGCGAAACAACAATGAGTGAATCCAAGTGTGACAACCATGAGAAGGCAGAAACCTCGAGCAGAACCAAACTCAGTGTTGATGGCCTCCTGCTGTGACCGGCTAGGAGGGTTGAGGCGGGTAGACATAGGGATGGAGAACAGGGAGAGGGTAGATAAAGTGAAAGTAGAGAGCAGAGCGAAAAGTAACATGATGGACAAGGAGATGTCATGAAGAAGAACGTCAGAATAAAGTTTTTTTTTAACCTTCCACTCTTAAAAAAACCCTTTATCAGATGGAGCCATCTGGGTTCCCTTTTAATCTGCAAGCAATGGCTGTGTTCGTAAAAAAGAATAGTTTTTGAACATTTATGAACCATCTCGGGTGAAGTCAAATAATGAATGTATTATCGCCCCATACTGTGCATTCTTCCTCCAGCAACCACCACCCTTTCCCCTTCAGTCAATCAATACATTTCAAAGGGTGTCAAAATCACTTGACCCCGGCATGGCATGTTATCTCTGGGTCAAGGTGACCCGGTGACGACCTCTACAACTGAGTATGTATTTCTGGAAGCCTTGACCCAGAGATAACACAAGGGATACCACAAATACATTTGTTTTCGGGCAAGGGTTAAGGTCCAGTTGGCCTAATTGGACTACCAGGAACCTGTCATGGACTCACTGCGCCCCCTTCAGGTGTGTGCCAACAGGCCAAGCGTAGAAAAGACAACAGCGAGAACCGCATCAGGCCCGGTGGCAAACGGGTCAAGCAGCGTCCACCTAAACTCAAAGAAAGTGGTGGAAAGGGCCAGTCGCTGCTGACCCAGGTGCTGGACAAGGGCAACTTCCTCCGTCTGGGCCCGAGCGCCACCCTGACCGCGGGAAATAACCTGGAGCTGAGATGCAAAGGGAGCAAGATCGGCTGGTCGTACCCGGCGTACCTGGACACCTTCAATGACTCTCGCCTCAGGTTCTGGGATGTTTATTGTAAAGCCCCTTGTGAAGGAGCCACTGTAACTGTCTCACTGCTTCCTGTCTCACAGCGTCAGGCAGAGCGACAAGTATGGTCAGCTGGTCCTGACGTCGCCATCTGCTGCCGACACCGGGCCCTACAGCTGCTGGGTGATCCTGTGTGACGGCGCGGAGTGCGGGAAAGACCATGAGCAGGTGCACGTGACCTACATCTACTTTAAAGGTGATTTCAGCACAGTTGTACAAAGACACTCAGGTTTCCTCCCACCATCCAAACTGGTAAGAACACGAAACTCTCTCGTCAGACAAGGACAACCTCTTCGTCCCGTCCGCCATCCACTTCGAGATCATCTACCTGCGCCCGGACAAACCCGCCATAGTTCCATGTAGAGTGACCGACCCACAGTCCAGGGTCACCCTGCACAGAGAAGTCCCTCCCGAGGAGTTCCCCACCAACGGGACCGAGGTGACTTATGACCCCACGAGGGGATTCGTCCTGAAGAATCCCAGCTCCAAGTACCAGGACGTGTTCTACTGCAAGGCGGTGACCACAGGAACTCCCCAGATCTCCACCAAATACCAGCTGCTCTACGTGGAGGGTAAAGTCTTTACTCAGTGGACCTCTGACGTCACGTAGTCATGCTGTGATTGACAGTTCCCAGCAGCCCGCCGTTCGTCAGCATGGAAGCCCAGCGCGTGGCGAGCGGAGGCGACAACATCAACATCACCTGCACGGTTCTGGGCGAGCCGGAAGGGGACGTGAGCTTCACCTGGTCCTACCCCGGTCAGGTGAGACTACAATTAGTTAGCAACAGGTTAAGATGTGCTGCTCAGTGAAGGTCAACCGTTGTGCAGGGAAGTCGTCCGGTCAACGTCCAGACCTCCTGGAGGCTGGTCAGCAGGGGGAGGGCCCACCTCATCCGGGTCTCCCAGAGCGTCCTCATCCTGGAGGACCTGGAGACCATTGACTTTGGAAGCTACACGTGCAAAGCCAAGAATCAACACGGCGAGACCATTATGACCAGCAGAGTCGACGCCATGTAGGTCAGGAATGTTGTTTTGATGTTTCGTTATTTCAGCTCTGCAGTATAGTGGTCAAAAATAAACATTCCCTGTCACAAAGGGGTAGATGCTCCTCAAAACTGTGTGAGCAAGCAACATTTTTTTGTGGGACAAATAGCAGTTTGACTGAAATACCACCATATTCATATTGATTCAAGACACTTTTTGGTCTTAAAATTCAGTATTTTATACACACATCCACCACTACAACACAATCAGAAATGTGTTGATCAGGAACGAGCACAGATGGCTCTCAGAGAAAATCAACCCAGCCTCTAAAATCTTTTGCGAGGGATAAACCAGAAATTAAAACAATAATGAATACGGCTCAACCAATCAGGTGGTGTTCCTCCAGGAGGCAGAGCCACGGCAAAAGCACAAAGGAACGCTTCATGTGTCGTAATAATGAGGCAGGTCTGACTGCTGCTGCCACGACTGGCTTATATAAAAAGAAGCAGCGTGCCAGACTGACGTTCTAATACACTCCGTATGTGGAATGTGAGACCAGAACTTTCTTTGGTTTCTTGCCACGACATTTTCCCATTTGCCTTCCAGAATAACAGTCGTTACTGCATATTTGGAATTGAGAGGTGGCACACACACATAAACAAGACAAGGTGCATGAACCAAGAGTATAACTAGTGTTATAAACAAAGAAAATATTGAGTTTTTTACATTTTCAAATGCAGTAAGTATTAAACAAAAATATACATTTATATACTTCATTTGCAATACAATGCAGTAAAATAGGTAATTAAGAGCAATGATATAATCATGTTTTAATATCAGGAAGAAAATAATGATTTGATAACATTTATTTTTATATTACATTTTATAAAACTTCAAAATTGATATTTAAAAAATGTAATAAAATGCATTGAGTCTGCAAAAAAAGGTTAAATCAGTTTGTAAATAAATATGATCAAGAGAAAATATACATAATATAATCAAATTAAAAAAATAAAAATCAAGACTATTAGAAATGAAAAAAACCCAAGAAAAACTATTATATATTTTCATTGAAGCCATTCATGAATTATTAGATCATATAACTTTGCAAAAACAGCTGCCATTAAACCAGAAAACAGCCACTGTTGTCAATGTAAAAAAAAAAAAAAAAAAAGCGTTTGACAAACAACATAGAATAATACTTTAATAATTTCATATTTCCACACGCATACAATTTCCACACTCTTGAGACCTTTCCAAGATCTGTGACCAACCTGAACTGAGAACATTGGGGGGGTGAGTCGGGGTGGAAGACAGACCTCAAACAAGACTTGGATTGGTCCCTTAAACGTAAAACCACAGAGAAAACCACGACAGGCCATAAGTTCATCCGTATGTTGATGACAAAAAAAACAAACTGTGTTGAGCTCAGGTGCGATCACAGCTCATCAGACCGTCAAACTGAAGCGATGAGAAAAGAAACACCAACCACGAGTAAGAAGACAGTGATGTACCACATGTAGGTCCTGAGATTCCCTCCACAGAGTACGAAGGCAGAAAACAAGGAAGCCTCGGATCAAGTGCTTCTGTGCAACTTCAATGTCTCACAGTGTCGACCCTGAAGGAGCGGCTGCTGTGCCTCGGCACAAACGGGGCTCTTTCGGGGACACACAGTCACCTGGGTGACACCGAGGGGCTGGAGAAGATGTTGGACCTGCATGGAGACTGGAGGTTGAAGGAGTGGGATGGGGAACTGGGGGACACTCTGTGTGGGCTGTTCAACTCCCCGTTATTCAGCTTCCAAAGCAGCTCCTCGTTCTCCATGGACAGACGTTTGTTGACCTTTGACTCTTTCTGGAGAGTCTGCTGCAGCATCGCCTGATCTGTGGACAGTTGTCTACGAAGGGACAGATATGATCAGATAATCAATAAATCAGTCAGTAGAGCAATTAATCAGTACCTCCGTCAACCAACCAATCAGTTAACTTATCATTAACTTGGTTTACTAGTAGACCAATAAATCAATATATCCTAATGAAGCATAATACACAACTCAAATATTTAATAATCAATCATTTGACAGAGTTATGACATCACACGTAAGTGACACAGGTCTGCTGGTGCAGTTGTTAAGTCAGCAGTGTGGCGAACTAGAAAAAACTCTTGGTGTCTCCGGTGATCTTGAAACGACAGATTATGTGTAAAAGAGTAAACGGAGACATGTCTCTGACTACTCAAGTTACCTTCTTGATTATGGTTTAAGTGCACCAACTAAACAGTGACTGGACAATCCCGCCATGACACAGATTCAAGAACACTTTCACAATTTGCAATGTGATGCAGAAGAATTGAGCAGTCAGAAACATAAACACGTCCACCCTTTTCACTGCTCTCCTCCCCGAGTCAGCAGTTTACTATTCTCACAATCGGTTAGTCGACCGCTGAGATGAATAAACACTCAAAAATAACAATCTAATGTATTCCTCCACTACTTCAGGAACTACTTTATGCACAACATGTACATTCATGACTAAAATGTTCTTAACCCTCTCATGCTTCAGTTTGATATGCGTTGTGGTGGTGCGTGCGTGTTTGTTTGTATTTGTGTTGTGGTGGTGCGTGCATGTTTGTATTTGCGTTGTGGTGGTGTGTGCGTGTTTGTTTGTGTTTGAGTTGTGGTGGTGCGTGCATGTTTGTTTGTATTTGTGTTGTGGTGGTGCGTGCGTGTTTGTTTGTATTTGTGTTGTGGTGGTGCGTGCGTGTTTGTTTGTATTTGTGTTGTGGTGGTGCGTGCATGTTTGTATTTGCGTTGTGGTGGTGCGTGCGTGTTTGTTTGTATTTGTGTTGTGGTGGTGCGTGCGTGTTTGTTTGTATTTGTGTTGTGGTGGTGCGTGCGTGTTTGTTTGTATTTGTGTTGTGGTGGTGCGTGCGTGTTTGTTTGTATTTGTGTTGTGGAGGTGCGTGCATGTTTGTTTGTATTTGTGTTGTGGTGGTGCGTGCATGTTTGTTTGTATTTGTGTTGTGGTGGTGCGTGGGTGTTTGTTTGTATTTGTGTTGTGGTGGTGCGTGCATGTTTGTATTTGCGTTGTGGTGGTGCGTGCGTGTTTGTTTGTGTTTGAGTTGTGGTGGTGCGTGCATGTTTGTTTGTATTTGCGTTGTGGTGGTGCGTGCGTGTTTGTTTGTATTTGCGTTGTGGTGGTGCGTGCATGTTTGTTTGTATTTGAGTTGTGGTGGTGCGTGCGTGTTTGTTTGTATTTGTGTTGTGGTGGTGCGTGCATGTTTGTTTTTATTTGTGTTGTGGTGGTGCGTGCGTGTTTGTTTGTATTTGTGTTGTGGTGGTGCGTGCATGTTTGTATTTGCGTTGTGGTGGTGCGTGAGTGTTTGTTTGTGTTTGAGTTGTGGTGGTGCGTGCATGTTTGTTTGTATTTGCGTTGTGGTGGTGCGTGCGTGTTTGTTTGTATTTGCGTTGTGGTGGTGCGTGCGTGTTTGTTTGTATTTGTGTTGTGGTGGTGCGTGCGTGTTTGTTTGTATTTGTGTTGTGGTGGTGCGTGCGTGTTTGTTTGTATTTGTGTTGTGGTGGTGCGTGCGTGTTTGTTTGTATTTGTATTGTGGTGGTGCGTGCGTGTTTGTTTGTATTTGTGTTGTGGTGGTGCGTGCATGTTTCTATTTGCGTTGTGGTGGTGCGTGCGTGTTTGTTTGTATTTGTGTTGTGGTGGTGCGTGCGTGTTTGTTTGTATTTGTGTTGTGGTGGTGCGTGCGTGTTTGTTTGTATTTGTGTTGTGGTGGTGCGTGCGTGTTTGTTTGTATTTGTGTTGTGGAGGTGCGTGCATGTTTGTTTGTATTTGTGTTGTGGTGGTGCGTGCGTGTTTGTTTGTATTTGTGTTGTGGTGGTGTGTGCATGTTTGTTTGTATTTGTGTTGTGGTGGTGCGTGCATGTTTGTATTTGCGTTGTGGTGGTGCGTGCATGTTTGTTTGTATTTGCGTTGTGGTGGTGCGTGCGTGTTTGTTTGTATTTGCGTTGTGGTGGTGCGTGCATGTTTGTTTGTATTTGAGTTGTGGTGGTGCGTGCGTGTTTGTTTGTATTTGTGTTGTGGTGGTGCGTGCATGTTTGTTTGTATTTGTGTTGTGGTGGTGCGTGCGTGTTTGTTTGTATTTGTGTTGTGGTGGTGCGTGCATGTTTGTATTTGCGTTGTGGTGGTGCGTGAGTGTTTGTTTGTGTTTGAGTTGTGGTGGTGCGTGCGTGTTTGTTTGTATTTGTGTTGTGGTGGTGCGTGCGTGTTTGTTTGTATTTGTGTTGTGGAGGTGCGTGCATGTTTGTTTGTATTTGTGTTGTGGTGGTGCGTGCGTGTTTGTTTGTATTTGCGTGGTGGTGGTGCGTGCGTGTTTGTTTGTATTTGCGTTGTGGTGGTGCGTGCATGTTTGTTTGTATTTGTGTTGTGGTGGTGTGTGCATGTTTGTATTTGTGTTGTGGTGGTGCGTGCATGTTTGTTTGTATTTGCGTTGTGGTGGTGCGTGCATGTTTGTTTGTATTTGCGTTGTGGTGGGGCGTGCATGTTTGCTTGTATTTGCGTTGTGGTGGTGCGTGCGTGTTTGTTTGTATTTGCGCTGTGGTGGTGCCTGCGTGTTTGTTTGTATTTGTGTTGTGGTGGTGCGTGCATGTTTGTTGGTATTTGAGTTGTGGTGGTGCGTGCATATTTGTATTTGTGTTGTGGTGGTGCTTGCGTGTTTGTATTTGCGTTGTGGTGGTGCGTGCATGTTTGTATTTGCGTTGTGGTGGTGCGTGCGTGTTTGTATTTGCGTTGTGGTGGTGCGTGCATGTTTGTTGGTATTTAAGTTGTGGTGGTGCGTGCATGTTTGTATTTGAGTTGTGGTGGTGCGTGCGTGTTTGTATTTGCGTTGTGGTGGTGCGTGCATGTTTGTTGGTATTTGAGTTGTGGTGGTGCGTGCATGTTTGTATTTGAGTTGTGGTGGTGCGTGCATGTTGGTATTTGAGTTGTGGTGATGCGTGCATGTTTGTTGGTATTTTAGTTGTGGTGGTGCGTGCGTGTTTGTATTTGCGTTGTGGTGGTGCGTGAATGTTTGTTGGTATTTGAGTTGTGGTGGTGCGTGCATGTTTGTATTTGAGTTGTGGTGGTGCGTGTTTGTTGGTATTTGAGTTGTGGTGGTGCGTGCATGTTGGTATTTGAGTTGTGGTGGTGCGTGCATGTTTGTTGGTATTTGAGTTGTGGTGGTATGTGCATGTTTGTTGGTATTTGAGTTGTGGTGGTGCGTGCGTGTTTGTTGGTATTTGAGTTGTGGTGGTGCGTGCGTGTTTGTTGGTATTTGAGTTGTGGTGGTGCGTGCATGTTTGTATTTGCGTTGTGGTGGTGTGTGCGTGTTTGTATTTGCGTTGTGGTGGTGCGTGCGTGTTTGTATTTGCGTTGTGGTGGTGCGTGCATGTTTGTATTTGCGTTGTGGTGGTGTGTGCGTGTTTGTATTTGCGTTGTGGTGGTGCGTGCGTGTTTGTATTTGCGTTGTGGTGGTGCGTGCATGTTTGTATTTGCGTTGTGGTGGTGTGTGCGTGTTTGTATTTGCGTTGTGGTGTTGCGTGCATGTTTGTATTTGCGTTGTGGTGGTGTGTGCGTGTTTGTATTTGCGTTGTGGTGGTGCGTGCATGTTTGTATTTGCGTTGTGGTGGTGCGTGCATGTTTGTATTTGCGTTGTGTTGGTGTGTGCGTGTTTGTATTTGCGTTGTGGTGGTGCGTGCATGTTTGTATTTGCGTTGTGGTGGTGCGTGCATGTTTGTATTTGCGTTGTGGTGGTGCGTGCATGTTTGTATTTGCGTTGTGGTGGTGCGTGCATGTTTGTTTGTATTTGCGTTGTGGTGGTGCGTGCATGTTTGTATTTGCGTTGTGGTGGTGCGTGCATGTTTGTATTTGCGTTGTGGTGGTGTGTGCATGTTTGTATTTGCGTTGTGGTGGTGCGTGCATGTTTGTTTGTATTTGCGTTGTGGTGGTGCGTGCATGTTTGTATTTGCGTTGTGGTGGTGCGTGCATGTTTGTATTTGCGTTGTGGTGGTGCGTGCATGTTTGTATTTGCGTTGTGGTGGTGCGTGCATGTTTGTATTTGCGTTGTGGTGGTGCGTGTTTGTTTGTATTTGCGTTGTGGTGGTGTGTGCGTGTTTGTTTGTATTTGTGTTGTGGTGGTGCGTGCGTGTTTGTTTGTATTTGTGTTGTGGTGGTGCGTGCGTGTTTGTTTGTATTTGTGTTGTGGAGGTGCGTGCGTGTTTGTTTGTATTTGTGTTGTGGTGGTGCGTGCGTGTTTGTTTGTATTTGTATTGTGGTGGTGCGTGCGTGTTTGTTTGTATTTGTGTTGTGGTGGTGCGTGCATGTTTGTATTTGCGTTGTGGTGGTGCGTGCGTGTTTGTTTGTATTTGTGTTGTGGTGGTGCGTGCGTGTTTGTTTGTATTTGTGTTGTGGTGGTGCGTGCGTGTTTGTTTGTATTTGTGTTGTGGTGGTGCGTGCGTGTTTGTTTGTATTTGTGTTGTGGAGGTGCGTGCATGTTTGTTTGTATTTGTGTTGTGGTGGTGCGTGCGTGTTTGTTTGTATTTGTGTTGTGGTGGTGCGTGCATGTTTGTTTGTATTTGCGTTGTGGTGGTGCGTGCATGTTTGTATTTGCGTTGTGGTGGTGCGTGCATGTTTGTTTGTATTTGCGTTGTGGTGGTGCGTGCGTGTTTGTTTGTATTTGCGTTGTGGTGGTGCGTGCATGTTTGTTTGTATTTGAGTTGTGGTGGTGCGTGCGTGTTTGTTTGTATTTGTGTTGTGGTGGTGCGTGCATGTTTGTTTGTATTTGTGTTGTGGTGGTGCGTGCGTGTTTGTATTTGTGTTGTGGTGGTGCGTGCATGTTTGTATTTGCGTTGTGGTGGTGCGTGAGTGCTTGTTTGTGTTTGAGTTGTGGTGGTGCGTGCATGTTTGTTTGTATTTGCGTGGTGGTGGTGCGTGCGTGTTTGTTTGTATTTGCGTTGTGGTGGTGCGTGCATGTTTGTTTGTATTTGTGTTGTGGTGGTGCGTGCATGTTTGTATTTGTGTTGTGGTGGTGCGTGCATGTTTGTTTGTATTTGCGTTGTGGTGGTGCGTGCATGTTTGTTTGTATTTGCGTTGTGGTGGGGCGTGCATGTTTGCTTGTATTTGCGTTGTGGTGGTGCGTGCGTGTTTGTTTGTATTTGCGGTGTGGTGGTGCCTGCGTGTTTGTTTGTATTTGTGTTGTGGTGGTGCGTGCATGTTTGTTGGTATTTGAGTTGTGGTGGTGCGTGCATATTTGTATTTGTGTTGTGGTGGTGCTTGCGTGTTTGCATTTGCGTTGTGGTGGTGCGTGCATGTTTGTATTTGCGTTGTGGTGGTGCGTGCGTGTTTGTATTTGCGTTGTGGTGGTGCGTGCATGTTTGTTGGTATTTGAGTTGTGGTGGTGCGTGCATGTTTGTATTTGAGTTGTGGTTGTGCGTGCGTGTTTGTATTTGCGTTGTGGTGGTGCGTGCATGTTTGTTGGTATTTGAGTTGTGGTGGTGCGTGCATGTTTGTATTTGAGTTGTGGTGGTGCGTGCATGTTGGTATTTGAGTTGTGGTGGTGCGTGCATGTTTGTTGGTATTTGAGTTGTGGTGGTGCGTGCGTGTTTGTATTTGCGTTGTGGTGGTGCGTGAATGTTTGTTGGTATTTGAGTTGTGGTGGTGCGTGCATGTTTGTATTTGAGTTGTGGTGGTGCGTGTTTGTTGGTATTTGAGTTGTGGTGGTGCGTGCATGTTGGTATTTGAGTTGTGGTGGTGCGTGCATGTTTGTTGGTATTTGAGTTGTGGTGGTGCGTGCATGTTTGTTGGTATTTGAGTTGTGGTGGTGCGTGCGTGTTTGTTGGTATTTGAGTTGTGGTGGTGCGTGCATGTTTGTATTTGAGTTGTGGTGGTGCGGGCATGTTTGTATTTGCGTTGTGGTGGTGTGTGCGTGTTTGTATTTGCGTTGTGGTGGTGCGTGCATGTTTGTATTTGCGTTGTGGTGGTGTGTGCGTGTTTGTATTTGCGTTGTGGTGGTGCGTGCGTGTTTGTATTTGCGTTGTGGTGGTGCGTGCATGTTTGTATTTGCGTTGTGGTGGTGTGTGCGTGTTTGTATTTGCGTTGTGGTGGTGCGTGCATGTTTGTATTTGCGTTGTGGTGGTGTGTGCGTGTTTGTATTTGCGTTGTGGTGGTGCGTGCATGTTTGTATTTGCGTTGTGGTGGTGCGTGCATGTTTGTATTTGCGTTGTGGTGGTGCGTGCATGTTTGTATTTGCGTTGTGGTGGTGTGTGCATGTTTGTATTTGCGTTGTGGTGGTGCGTGCGTGTTTGTATTTGCGTTGTGGTGGTGCGTGCATGTTTGTATTTGCGTTGTGGTGGTGTGTGCATGTTTGTATTTGCGTTGTGGTGGTGTGTGCGTGTTTGTATTTGCGTTGTGGTGGTGCGTGCATGTTTGTATTTGCGTTGTGGTGGTGCGTGCATGTTTGTATTTGCGTTGTGGTGGTGCGTGCATGTTTGTATTTGCGTTGTGGTGGTGTGTGCATGTTTGTATTTGCGTTGTGGTGGTGTGTGCGTGTTTGTATTTGCGTTGTGGTGGTGCGTGCATGTTTGTATTTGCGTTGTGGTGGTGCGTGCATGTTTGTATTTGCGTTGTGGTGGTGTGTGCATGTTTGTATTTGCGTTGTGGTGGTGCGTGCATGTTTGTATTTGCGTTGTGGTGGTGCGTGCATGTTTGTATTTGCGTTGTGGTGGTGTGTGCATGTTTGTATTTGCGTTGTGGTGGTGCGTGCATGTTTGTATTTGCGTTGTGGTGGTGTGTGCATGTTTGTATTTGCGTTGTGGTGGTGCGTGCATGTTTGTATTTGCGTTGTGGTGGTGCGTGCATGTTTGTATTTGCGTTGTGGTGGTGTGTGCGTGCGTTAGACAGTATGTATAACTTCTCCAGTGGAACAATGTCATCCACGTTGATCATATCTTGAAAGAATCCACACTGTGGAGATGAGAGTCTGGTTTCACTTTCACTCGAAGAGAAGAAATTCTCACCTGGACAGGGCGGCGTGTCTTTCCATGCGAGCCTTCAGATCCTCATTCTCCTGCTGGACCTTCTTCAGGCTTTCGTCCAGCTTCACATTCTTCTCCGTCTGCAAACAGGAAGTCATGTTAAAAAGTCAAATTCTTGCCCTGTTGTCACGTAGACTCATAGCTCCTGACTTACCAGTTTGTCTATTTCCATCAGCTTCTTCTCTTGCTGGTGCAGCTGTTTGGTCTTAATATCCAGCACTACTTTTAAGCTCTCCAGCTCCTGCTCCAGATACACTGTGCGAGAGTCCTTCTGCAGGGACACGGAATATAAGACTAATGGTCTTCAACACTAATCTATTAACATCACATAGAAAAAAGACGAAGAACTGAAGACAATACAAAACACACGATAAATAATGAATTAACATAAAATACAAATATTAAGTAAATACAATCCTAAAGAACTATATACATATTTTAAATTAATTGGTTTGTTTATTTTATCAATTAATTTTATATAGTTAACATATTATCAACAAATTAGAAAACTAAACTAATTCATAATATCAGCAGATACATCTTCAGCTTCTACGTCACTACCGTTGATTCTCATCTCAAGGTTCACTGAACTTCACGTGGTTGATTTCTGAGAATTTTACTTTTTCAAGAGCAATTTAGAACTTTATCTCTTTGATCACAAGTTCTATTGCTCAAGGGGGAGGTCATGAGGCGTCGCCATGGAAACCAGCTTGGCTGAATACCTGACTACTTTCAGCCAGCTTTTTCCTCCGACCCTCTTCTGCCGTCAGCTTCTGTTGCAGGACCTTGTTCTCCTCGCTCAGCTGCTGGATCTGCCCCTTTGAAAGTGGAAAGATTTTTAAAACACAACTTCGCGACTTGGATACTTGACTCAAACACCTACAGAGAGCGCAGCCTCGGCCTCCTTCATCGTTCTGTCCAGTGACTCCAGCTCCTGACTGTGGACTTTCCTGAGCTCTGGAGGTTTGACAGAAACACAGCAGGTTTCAAGTCAATGATGCAAAGGCAGGTGATGAGAGGGATGAGTTTGTGGTCACCGTGTTACCTTCAAGTGACGCTTCGTACTGTTGTTTAAAACACCTCAGCTGGTGTGTGTGGCTCATTTCCAGCTCCTGCTTCATGGCTTCGTGTTGGGCTTGAAGCTCAGCCAGCTTTGAAAACAAGAACAGGTCAGTCGATACCATCATGACAACATGCTCTCCTAATTATTTCTGCCCAGTATCAGATTGACAATTCAAACAAACGTTGAGAGAATAGTGTTATTTAGACAAAACGAAACACAGCAGTCGACTATGGAACGTGCAATTCTGTAAAATTATGACTCATTTAAGTAGCATCTCAAAAATTATTTGACATTGATTTGGCAATCCAACTCATAGGTTGTCATTTTCACAGCCCACCAGATGGCGCCCTCTACTCTATAATCTTGGATTTTTAACAATTATTGAAATTATTTTAAATGAGTTTGAAAGAAGCGCCACCCACTGAGCTCTGAGTGTAAATACACAGTCTCATTAAACCTTAATAAAAACATTTTATAATTATGAATAATTCAATGTACTTATTTTTTTAACTATCGGGTGAACTGATGCGTTTTAGTGTGATGTAGATATTTGGAAATGTTTAGAGCGATATCAATATGAATGTGAACAGGTGTAAAACTACATTGAAGAGACTGACCTGCTCTTGCATGCGAGCCTTGCACTTGTCTGCCTCCTCCTGGTAGGTGAGATGGACCTTATCCCACTCCACCTGGTAGAAGGCCCGCACCCTCTTCTCCACCTCATCCAGGTCCTTCCGGTGCTGCTCCTGCACGTCGTGCAGGGCTTCCTCCAGCGAGCGCTGCACATCCTCCTTCTCCTTCTCCAGACGCTCGGCAGAGTGCACCGAACTGACTGCGGCACAAACACCAGAAACTTCAGCTCCATGTTACGCGACGTATAACAGTCAGTGGCTGTCGTAGACATTCATGGAAGAATGATGTTTTGTGAAAACTTCTACACTGCGCCTGGCGTAAATCCACAGTTTCCATCGGTGTGTGTTTATATCTGGAGCGAGCCAGCGAGGCCAACTGGACAGACTTCAGCCGCGTAGGTGCTCGTGTGTAAACACCCCTGACAGGAATAGTCCATCACCACAGTCTGAGAGACCGTCAGCTGTTTGGAGCGAGACCGGCTGAAGTCATGTTAAATATTCAGTAGACATGTGTGACACCGGGTTTTATATAACATACTGCATGATGGGGATTTCAGTTGCTGTCCGATGGAGCTCTAAATAAACTCGAATAACAAAATGACTTCAATGCTGGAAAGAGTTATTTCCGAGTGGAAGAAAATGGTCCAAATCAGGAGCAGAAGCCAACATCATGAGCCATCGATCAGCCGTCTTCAGGGAAGGAAATCATAACTGAAACTTTACCGCTGTGTGAAACAAAGACGTCATACAAACTCAGATCCACCAACTTTCTTACAGATCCTAGACTTACTACGCCTATCGAGGTTTAACAAGTGTTCTTAGGAAGTCATGCTACTACACTTAACGCTGGCTTAAGCCAAAGTTTCATTGGTGAATGTTGACAGTGAAGTAAATGCTTTTCTTTGGGGTCCTGGATAATCATCTGGATCAGGATCCAAGGAATGGGGACGACGTCAGCAGAAGCTCTGACTTTTGTCTACTTCTACTGTGTGTTGTGCAAGCAAGTTCCTGGCTGCTACTTCTGCCTTCATGGAGCGCATTTGTGTAATGATATTCAAGTGCTTAAAAAGTTTGACAGTTTAAGTTTGACGTGTGAAAATGTTGTCATTATCATTGAAATATTATGGTAGTCAGAAACTTTCCAAGCATGATATGATCTGTTATTATGTTAATTATCAACAAAATGACACCTCATGATTCTGAATCAGTGTCTTCATTTTGAAAGTTCACTTGATGGCACTCTTTGCTCTAAAATATTTGGCTCTGATCTTTAACATTAATCAAAGCTGTATCATGATACAGCATCAGCTGCCTCATAAGGCCTCATCAACACATCATTTACTCCAGTGAAGGTTTCACACCAAGCCTGAGGAGCAGTGTGGTGTGCATGTTTGCAAGAGTGCTCAGCAAATAAGAGCAATCATGTGAAGGTCCCGAGGCGGTGGCACTTCGGGATGCCGTCATGCAAAAGGGTGTGTGTGTGTGAGATGTATGCACTGGGCGGAGCCAGACTTGAGCCAGGGATAAAAGCTGCTGTTCTACCGTTAATTTGCATGAGAAAGCAAAATGGTTCTTGGAAACTTTCGACTTTGCAGTGGTAGGGGGGAGGTGTGGGGTGGTCAGAGGTCAAGCTTAGGAATGGACTAACGTAAAGATTTACAACCCAGTCAGAGGGAGGAAGACATTTGCTTTGTTCCACAGTGAAAACACGCACATCTGAACCCCACAACAGTCACTTCTTCTATCAAAGACCCCACATCTGTCGAAGGTTGATCCACACATGAAGGTAAGAGACGTACCCAGTTCTCCTCGGAGGGTGACCAGCTCCTGGGACTGCTCCCGGCGCTGCCGTGTGGCTTCATCCCGCTGCAGAAATGTAAACACACTTGTCAAGTCGTTGTTTGAACACGGTTGAAACAACCGAGGCGACATCCTGCACAGGTAAGAGGATACAGTCATGATAGAAAGTTGATTCACATGACAACACCTTGATACAACATCCCAGAACCCTCTTGGATAACAACATCAATGGTTCACTTTTAGACAACGGTTTTAAAGTGATGTCACATTTCTAGTTCCCGTTTTCTTCAACTTCTGCAGTGATGCAGCACTGCAACAGCAGAAGTGTTGATTTAATTAACTACTCGTCTTCCACGGAGACCACAACTGAAGACAAGAAGGCAAAAAGAAGGAGGCGAGCTGGAAGAAAACAGCCTGTCCTGCTCCTGTAGGAAGAACAACATGAAAGCAGTTACCCGCTCTGCAGTGTAGGAAGCCCCTATACACGCTTTGCTCCCAGAACAGCCCATGATCCAGTTTCAGCCTGAGGCTCACGTCTGTGAGAGTCTCCGTCTCCCCCTCCCTCGGCCGAGGCCAGGGGACCCGGGCCGCCTGAACAAACAGCGGTCCAGGTGGGCGCACCACCTTTCCAACAGCTCCGACTACATCCGACACACGATCGAGTTCTCTGCCTCACAGCTTACTGCAAAGTGCATTACCGTATTGCTCCTAATAAAGCAGCGTGCTCTGGTGGAGGAACTGCCTCCTCACCACTGAGATTCGGTCTTGAAGGCGGTGCTGGAAGCAGCCGGGGTGGAGCAAACTGATAAATTGTACTCGGCCGGCTGACATCACGCTGATGGAGCTGGACTTGTGCTCCGACCTTCCCAGGGGATTGAGAGAGAGGTTTCATTACCACCATCCCCCACTCCTTTAAATCATTCCTTCATGTTCGCGTCGCTGTGCAACAATTTTTTTAGCACAACTGGCTAGTGAGAAAAAAAACAGCATGACCAGAAACATCTTCAAGTCACAGAATACTTGGAATGCTTTGGCCGAGTCGCCACTTGTTGACAGGTTCATTTTGTTGTCAAGAAAAAGAAAATTAGCAGAGACTCCAGTAAAAATAAAACTTCTACCCCACAGCGGAAAATGTATCTCACATTATAATTTGATATAATGAAAAGGCCTTTCCATCATAATTATGCATTTGGCGTGTTATAACATGTTATGACAATATGTAAGAAAAAAATATATATATATATTTTTACCCTACTTATTGTTAGTTTGTTTAATCACAAAACATCAGTAATAACGAGGAACAAAAACGGTTGAACCTTTTAAAACAACCGTTGTTGTAAAAAAGCCTTTTTAATGAAAGATTTGTTTTACTGTTAATAGGGTTAAGTAAATTAAAACAAAAAAAATCAAAAACACATTTTACACATATGATTTTGGGTGGAGATTGAAAAAGTGACCCAACATGATCAGATAAACCTCAAATCAAACAATATGAAGAATATGGATAGAAGAGCTATAGTGCCATGCTTTTTTTTTTCAACAGTTTAAATTGAGAACAATGAGTTACCTAAATGAATGTTAAAATCAGTCGGGTAAGACAACATTAATGTAATGATTTCAGATGCCCTCTCTGGGGTAGAGCAACTCTCTGAAGAACCAACATTGATGCATCAGCTCCATATCATGTTTCACTTGGTCTAAACAGAAGAGCCATTTCATTCCTCCTATTCCGACCCCGCTCAATATTATTAAACTTGGATGAAGAAGATTTCTCAGCAGTCTAGTCAAAGTAGGCAACATTCCATGTGAAGCGTTTAGCTGCTGATCGTTACCTTATCATGCCAGCAGCCGGAACATTCTCACACCGATGACCAGCTCCTGCCACCTATTCCTGGCCTTTAAAGTGGCTCCAAGATTCCAGTGTGCTTTCTATACTACAGTTACGGTCCAAAGAAACAGAACTCTCCCATAAATACATCACTAGATCCATAAATTGCTACTGACAACCTTATAATAATCAAACAATTGTTTTGTGGAAAATATTTAAAAAAACAATGATGAGAAATGTAAACTTTAAACCAAACTTTATCACAAAATGGTAATGACCTTTTGATGCCATTGATCTACTATCTACAAGATTCAGTTTTTCAATAGATATTCTTTAAGGTTAAAAAAAGAACTGAAGTTTTAAATAATTTTTAAAGGGCTACAAATATTTAAATCTTCACAGACTTATTTGTCAAAGCGGAACAAATGTCACGTGGCTTCTAAAAAGTACAGCTAGTTTCACACCCCTGTCAGCAAATAAAAAGGAAATGAAACAGGGATCACTGAAAGTCGCTCGAAGTGGTACACTCCTATTACACAGGTCTACTTGTGATAAATCAGAAGATTGTTACATTCATCAGTCAACAGGCTCAGCAGGATAAAATAAATTTGTGACTTTAGCTTCCAGAGCTAAAGGTCAGACGTTGATCCTTGAATCCCTTTCCAAATTCTTCAAATCAATTTTAAAATAACATGTTTACAATGTTTTGTTTTTCTTCATAGATTGCTATTAATGGTGTCTACATTTCAGGATGAATGGACTTTTACAAAAACTCCAAGTTATAAAAGTAGTAGTAAAACATCAACATGTATCAATTCATTGTTGTTTTTTTTAGATTATGTTAAAATAAACAACAATGAATTGATAGGGCTAAACTGGACAGCCTTATTAAGAAGGCCAGTTACGTCCTAGGGCGCCCCCTGGATCCTGTGGAGGAAGTGACTGGAGGGAGGATGCGGAGCAAGCTGGGCTCCATGAGGAGGAACTTGTCTCACCCTCTCCAGCACACACTGAGGGCATTGAGGAGCTCCATCAGTGATAGGATGCTCCATCCCCGGTGTGTGAGGGAGAGGTACCGCAGGTCTTTCCTCCCTGCTGCCATCAGACTCCACAACAAAAACACACCTAGATAACTATTTAACTGCACCTCTTGTTATTTATGTAAATATGATTGTGTAAATATTATATAGCGCAGATTTATCTTTTATTCCATTTAGATTTTATTTCTCGTTTTTATTTCTGGGTGTTTTTATTTCTCGTGCTGCTGTTAAACCGAATTTCCCCTCGCGGGACTAATAAAGGTTTTCTGATTCTGATTCTGATTCTGATTCTGAAATGAATCACACGTGAAAGTGCAGACAAGCTTCTGCTTATAGATGTAACCACAAACAGTTAATGTCTGATAATAGCAGTATCAAATACAATATCAAACAGGTTACTGGCCTCTTGAGAAAACTGAGTGAAAGACAGAAAACAGTCATTACAAATATCAATTCAAATGCATCTACAGGAATTATCGTGCGCCTTGCATGGCAGGGAGCTGGAATCAAGTCCAACTACATAGGACAGAAGGCAAGTGACATCGTTGACTTAGTACAAGACACGTTCATTTACACGCATACAAGAGGAATTCAGTGGCTTATTTATCCGTGTAGGAGTTTGTGTGAGAAACCATGTCAGGGTACTTTCATTAATACACGACTCATTTCTTATGTTTAGCTTGTCAGAACATTAAACAACAGATGTTTGACGGGTTATATCGTGAGACGGTTCCATAAGTAACTAAAAGTGATTATGAAAGAACACAAACATTGACACAAGCTAACAGCTAAGTTGCGAGTTGAACTGTGCTGGTGAATAGAAGAAAAGAGTTGATAAGGGGGACCCAAATATAAACAGGCATCTGTCAAGCATACACTGGCAACACTTCAGTGTGAAAACGTTACACCACAGCACTAACCAGACTGACGGAAATAGACTCATGTGGTCAAATGGGATGAACAGGGTCAACATTCTTTCCACTCAATTTTGTACATTGATAAACATTACAATAAGAATGAAAAAGTATGTATTAAGGATGACAAATCTGCTTAAATATTTATTTTAACAACAGCTATACGAAAGACTGTATCGTGGAAGTTTAAAAGCTCTTATGAGTCTGGGAATAACTTTAGAATGTACGTTGAGAAGAATAATCCCTCAGGCATTATAGTTCCCAGAAGTTAAACACATGGCACCACTCTTTGAACAGATCCCAGAACAAACAGACAGATTAAACATCTTTATTTGAAAAGCTCTCATCATGCTGCTTTGAATGATCAATAATTCTTTGAAAAGTAAACATTGCACTTTTGGCGACAAGTTTTATATGTTCCTACTGTGCAAACTATACATGATGACCCGCTGACACAGACGCTTTATAAAGCTATAAACCATCACTTTTTATAATTAAGCTGATGTGCAACACATACTGGTGTAATATATATTTTTAAATAGCTTGCTGTACTTTTGGGTGCTTGACGCTGAAACCAGAAATAAGTTTCCTGGTAGAAGATGAATGAACAAATATAAACAAAGTTAATGCAAAAACTAAACAAGACCAATTAAAATGTCGCTTCAATCTATAACAAACTTTCCTGTAAAACAAGCACTGGCAAAATATAATTATTTCCAAGATACTGAAGTTTGTAACAACAAACGCAGAGTCTCAATGTATCAGAGTAACGTTGTGAGAGACAAACAGTTGATCACGTTTGTCAACAATACAAAGATACCTCAACATGACCCCTCTGACTCTTACGATGCCTTGAATGTTATATTGATAGAATTAAAAAAATTATCATACCTCTGTCAGAGATTGCTTCAGGACAACAGTGATTGCCTCAAAACTTAGGTTTTTAGCAGCGAGGTCATCCTTTAACTGGCTGATCAGTCGCTCCTTTCTCTTATCCTCGACCAAGTCCGACGGCACCACATCTGGGGGTCCGTTGTTCTGGGTTGCCTGCTGCGGCCGGGTGCTGGCCTTCGTGGTTTTCTTGTCCACTGTGAAGGAACATGTGTTAAAGGTCAGCACGTTGATCACCATGCCCACATTCATAGCTGCTGCTGCTGATCCAACAACAGCACCCACCACAACCCGTCACCTCTGTGGACCCCGTCTCAGCAATGACAAGTTATGCTGACCTTGCTGACTTTTAAGAGCACAGCACTCTTGCTAAACACACCATTATCAGAAAAGCGCGTGTTGGAAACTAATTAAGCGTTGACAGTGTACACAAGCGCTTCTATAAAAGTAGCTGTGATTATGTAAGAGCTAAGGGGATGTTAAAGCAGATCGCTAACTTATATGATAGCCTGGCACTGTCAAAACTTATGAAGTAATTGTAAATATTAATTTAGCTCCAGCAGGTGTAAAACACCAGCTTCCAATAATAAAGAAATAAGAAAATGTGTCAATAACTGAAGAAATTCTTGTAATGCAAATGATGCAGTCACTACAAAATATACCCATAAATATGTAGTTAAAAATTTGAATACACTCCATTAATATACCACTGAGTGAGCCATTGCATAGAAAAGAAAAAAAACGCTCATGTGTAATATTCCATAATCATCAATGGGCGCCCTCTTGTGGTTGAGCAGGTGGCAGCAAAAAACACGCTTGTAACTTCAAACCAAAGCAATACATTGTTAAATATCCATTTATGAATAGATTAAACAAGTAAAAAAATATTTCAAATAATTTTTTAAATCCTCAAATACCTGCTTGAAGATAGATTTGAGCAAATACTACTATATACTACAGCAATTACCCGTCCTATTATACTGCTAAATTTCTGGACAGCGTGCATTTACTTGGAGAAGGAATTTCTTTAAAAAAAATTTAAAAAAAACATGCGAGAGTGAATGTCACTTACAGATGCGCGTGGCATTTACCGAGAAGCGTTTCACATTGAATGTTTAGACATTCAAAATATATACAACACTTTATACAAACATGCTACCTCAGCATAATAACCAGATAAAAACTAGGTCTTGAAAGCAAATACACGGACAACTTTTTCAGTATAAAATAATATAAAATGATTGTTATATTTACAAAATGTATTTTTGTTTATCAGCTCCAACATTTCATTACAAAAGTCACAGCGCAAACATGCCGTTTTTAGTGATGATTATCAACTATGATATTTCTATATGAAATGTATTTTATTTTTTAACAGGGCTCACCACTGACCACTGATAATATTTAAAACATGCCTCGCTGCCATCAGTCCTCATGGAGCCCACAGTCACAGCATTGGTGACCCTGGAGGATATGTTGATGGTGAAAACTTAAAGAATGTGAAGCCTTTTACAAAACTATCTTTTTTTCATTCTTTCCATAATAACACAAACATCAAATAATTGGTATTTGGTGTACACTTCCAAGCAACTAAAGTTGTGTAAGATCTAGGGCGTCTTCAAAAACAAATTATTTTGCCGTTTAATCTTTTGTGCGTCCAGATTCTTACATTCTTTTTAACTGGTCATATTCAAAGTTTATTCATGCCTTATGTAGTCAAACGAGATATCCTTCAGTTCTAACAAATAATAGTTGAAAATCCACTCTTCTAATTGCGAAGGCTGGAACAAATATGTTCAGTCTTTTTCAGTGCACTATTAAAATCTCCAGGATGGATATTACATCCAAAATGATAGTCAGATGTGGATTAATATTCCCTCATGCTTGACTACACAACATGTCCATGCTGCAGCTCTGCCATGGCAACAAAGGACCAGCAGCTATTCTGGTCATAGTGTCACAACAACCCAGAGTTTAATTCAATTTCATTTATTGTCCATTATGCGTTATTTTTCTTTGGTCTCATAGTAACACTTACACATAATCTTCAGGGCAAAAAGCAAAAAAAAGTACCAGCAGTTACATTGAAAACACATTAAATGGACATGGAGCTCAATACTCCGATGGAATTCGGGGTCAAGGAACTTAATTTTTTTTTTAAAAGAATTAGCCCCTGGTACAGTGTTGTTTGCTCTTTTGACAGCTTTTTTCCTAAGCACATCCTCGAGCATAATTGTTTCCATCTCAACCCTATGATTGAGGTTTACTATTCTCTGCAGCTTGAATGACATAACAAGATTGTTTTAAGTTTTAGAATGCGGTTTATTTCAGTTATTGCATTTACATGGTCTTTTAGAGATAAACAACGAACAACCGCAGCTGTATCATAAATCGGTGTCATTTGTAAATGCAAGGAGATATCTCACCACAGCACGCAACACGTCACAATCAGCCACTTGTTCATATATTGTGCCGAGTGAGTCACAAATACTCATTTGTTTGGTATGCATTTCGGAGGAAGTAAACAACAACACTGCAAAACAACGACTGACTTGCTTCCTAAAAATATCAAACAAATGTAAACAAAATACTACAGACACACATGGGTAGGCAGTCTTGGTTTTTAAGCAACAGATTTTCACTTCTGTGCGCTGGCACGACCTCAAGACCCAAAATAACCTTCAGTTCATCTTAGGGTGAAACAGGAGAGCCGGGTCTTCCTGCATGCAGCAGAAAGTGTATTAACACCTTGCAACATGCCACAAGTGACCAAAAGTATCAACATATAATATGCAAGACTAAATTATCGATAATCCCGTTCAAGTTTTGTCTCCTGAAATACATCCCTGATGTGATCCAGAGATCCAGCTAGGTAAATGAAAGCTGACCCGAGTGCTGTGCTCATCAGTACAACGCTAAACTATAAAAGGCTTAGTGAGGACATGCAAGAAGAAAGAAGAAATCAACAAACCTGTGTGGAACACTACAGTGTTCTTCGAGCATCCTGACAGCAAATGAATGTTTCGGAGTAAACCTTTGGCTGTTAGACGCACATGGATATTAGACAACGACAGCCTCGGCGACCATAACATCTCTTCAAAATAAAAAAAGCGAGTCGCCTCTGTTATGATCTAAAACTTGATGAGGATGAATTAAAAGATGAAGAAAAAAGGTAGAGTCTCTGTATCAGCGACATGACAGATCAACACTGGAGAGAAATCAGCAAAATCCAAAAATAGCTGAGCCTCCAGTGGCAGCCTGGTTAAAAAAGTGAAGACCACAGATAGGCATGGAGGGGATGACCAAGAGACCGATGAAGAGTAAAAATCACTTAATCCTGGAGGTAGAACAGGCGCCAGAATCTCTCCAGTTGGAGTAGAGCAGAATCTCCATTAGATGATGACGGTGCTCTGGCAGTGCCAGGATGCTGGGACTCATACGGAGGGGGAGGGTGGTGGATAGAGAAGAGGGGTGGAGCTAGCGCAAGAAATACAACCAATAGAAATTTCTAAAGCCTCCCAGCTTTTCCTTTCGCCGACATTCACCCTACATAACCACCAGCAGGCGGATGAGAGAGATGACGAGCTGCTCTTGGCAAGGTTGTCTGTTCTAATGAAACAATCCTGAAGCTGGCTGGCTGCATTAATCTCTCCTCTTTTGGTCTGTGATTCATGAGCAGTGTTGGGGAATTATTTCAATCTGCATTCATCTTCTTAAAATGCATAAGCAGCCAGAATAGAGATTTGTCAAATATTAAAAAAATAAATTCTGAAGCTGTTCTTCCTTCCTGTCAGAAAGAATCGCACTTCAGCATTTGTTTGGTATGTCTTGCAGAAGAAACTGAACTTTCATTTGGTCTTTAGAATAAACTAGAAATGCTAAATTAAAGCACACACCTCAGTCAGCATCCAATAAAATAAATGAATCCACTCTTAAGAATCAAGAATTGTGTTTGTTTATAGCCAAAACCATAGATTATCAAATGGGAAAGACAAGAGTCTTCTAACCAGCTGACCATGAGCGATGTTAGAATAGCAATACTGTCTCTGACCCACTGCTTTTAACAGTTGGTGGTCGCATGACACTCAAAGAGTTGTCCAGAGAAAGTAACAGAGAAGAACATAGTAAAGATTATTACTAGAGTTCTACTAAGTCACGACAGTTCAACATTAACCCATTATTAAAAAAAAAAGAAAAAAAAGTCAAAATGCTGCATTGTGCTGTTTTTAAAATAAAAAGGTCAATGTGAGCTTGATATGGTGCTCAAGCTTTGGGTTTGAAATGCTGGATATAAGTTTTAATGATTGTCTCACAAAATAAACATTCAGTAAACTGGGAAAGCAGACAAGTAGGATTATAAACTGTTCATACCATGTTTGCTGGGCGTCAGGCGAACAAGTCTGGAGGTAGATGTTCTTCGCTGGGGACCCTCGGTAGAGTTAGATAATCCCTTCTTAGCAGAGGCAACTGATGTGGACAGTGCTGTAAAAAGCAAAATATCCAGGTGAGGCATCAAGCTGGAGTTGAACTGACCCATCTTGTTTCCAGAACTTGAATAAAATAGTGCTGGACTGCAGACAGCTTTTTAAGAACCAATTCATGAGTGTTAATGAAGCCTTAATCGATTTAATCAAGACAACAAAGAGTTTGGCTGAGTGAGTTTAAATGACCAGATAAGGGGTAACAATAAGTCAAGTGATTACTAATCAAATTAGTCTTAGGCTCAGGAGGAAAAAAAAAAAATCCTAATTCAAGTTGACTGAATAGTAGCTTCTTAAAAAGACAGTACATTTGGTAGTAACTCAATTAAGTACTATGTGATTTATACAATTTTTTTTTATTTATTATTATTTTTTCTTTCATTAATTATTTATATGCTTTTTTATGTAAACATCTCTTCATTCATTTTATTGTATTTTTTATTTTCATAAATTTATTTTATTAATAATATTTATTTATATTATTCTGTAATGCCATTCCAAAACAATCTAAGTAAATTTTAAGTACCGTATTTTCCTCACTATTAGGCGCACTGGATTATAAAGCGAACCTTCAATGAATGGCCTATTTTAGAAATGTTTTCATAAATAGGGCGCACCGGATTATAAGGCGCATAGTATAGAAGATATAGACAAATGTTTGAAAGGGGTTAAATTATGCATCCACTAGATAAAGCTGTGTTAAAGAGAACGTCAACAAAACAGTCAGATAAAGTCAAACTTTATAAGCGTTCCGACAACTCCCTTCACACCCCTGGTAACAATGTTCAAGTGATGTTTAAAAGGCTTCAAGCAGCAGCGAGCGAGACTGGTGTTGTGAGCAGACAAATGTTGAGTGAGCAGCAGAGAAGTTGAGTGTGTGTATGACAGCTAGAGCACGCGTGTATTACATGTTGGACGCACGTTTATGACTGGTTGAGCGCGCAGCAGAGTGATATAGCGGGAAAAAAAAATGTTTTGAGTGTACAACAACCAAGACACACTCGCCTAAAACGGTGGCAGTAAACCTACTCCATACAGTAAGGCGCTCCTGATTTTTTTTTGGGAGAAATTGAAAAGCTTTTAAGTGCGCCTTATAGTGCGTAAAATACGGTAATTTGATTTTAGATTCAATTTATTCACTTCTTTTTTCCGTGTTGTGCTTCAAGTGTGTCTGTGTACAACATGTACATCTTACTCCGTTTACGTCTTGAAGATCTGATCAACATTTTCTCTTACGAAAAATAATGTTTTAATGTATTTAAGACACTTTAAGGATTCTTCACTAATGGTATGTGTTACATTTAATGATTGTGTAGAATTATACTTACAGGTTGCTCTGTTGGGTTTTGCCGGTGTTGGGGTGAGTTTTGCTCTCAGAAAGACATTTTTCATGGCTTTGAATGGAGTTTGTTTTGGGGCAGCTCCTCCAGTAGATACTAGAGTGTGTAAAGAGAAAGATTGCAATATTTGTTAGTTTAACTAAAGTCAGCATTTTCTAAACAAAAAGCATTTATGAATAAAATATTTAAATCACCTGCAACATTTGCAGAAAATCAAATATATACATATGTTAATTTATACAGATTTCTTTAATATCACACTACCATTTTCTTGTGTGTCAAGTATCATTCAATTGTGACTTACTTGCCCAAACATTTGTATTAATTCCAAGACTGCAAACAAAGGAATTGTTTAAAAAACGGTAAGATCCAATCAGAAGCCATGTCAATAGCGGGATATCACAGTTGTGCTCTGGGCTTCCTTGAGCAAAAAATTAGGAATTGGGTAAAAACTGAGGTGAAAATTAAAAAAAACTAATAGCAGCTTCACAGTCCTGTGTATACAACCATCGCTAATTGTGTTACCAAAATAACAAATAAAAGCTCAACAGAACGTTGACTATGATCGACATTTGGTCACGTGGAATAGACTGGAACAGAACGGGTTGCCGTGACAACCAAGCCAGCAACCTGGGGGCATCCACAGTAAGAGGAATAGATCATCGTAGCCAATCACAGAATAGGTTGGTGAGGTTCGAAGTAAGGTTCATTGTGCATCAGCAGAGCACAGCCTCATTTATAATGAGTGTTTATGAAGACAACCTTCTGTATCTTGGAAGGAGTTCTGCCAATGCCGGCTTTGCCAAGAGATATTTCTGCAAGGCCGGTTTGAATTGGGTCACCCCTCCCCTACTCATCCAGATGTGTTGAGCCTAACACGAGGCCGTGACACTGACCTGGATTCACACACTACATACACATGACACACTTTTTCTAGAAATGCCTTCATACCAGAATCCAAGCTCACCTTGTGAACCAACTGCACCTTCAACACGCTTGTTGTGACCGCTGTCCAGCGTTTGACTCTGCCGAGGACCTGGTCTAGGCAGTTTGGATCCAGGAGTGGAAGTGAAGCACGCAGATGAGTGGCTAGCTGGTCCTTGGGGTGCACGGAGTCTATTCAGAGAGGGCTTGGTACTTGTGGAAGCTGTACGCACTGATGACGCTCTACTTATAGGAGTTTTCTGGACGCCTGACATGGAAAGAAACACCAACATTATATATCCAGAAAAGCACTGACACAGTGTATTACTCTGCAACGAAGTAAACTTACATTTCTACAGTTAAAAACAATCAAACAACTAAATTAAGGTCCATGATAAAAAAATGTTGGCTCGTAGTGGAAAAACGTCTTGATTTTATTAAGTAATATGATTGTATGGACATTGTGTACATCTGCAAAAAGCCCCTGAAGGTCAGGTAGGTGATATGTGGAAAACATAGTAAGTAGTGCAGTATTCCGGTTCAAAAGTGCTTAATAACATTCATAACAAACATAAATATTCTTGATCAATATGTATTGGAATGCATTTTTCCTTTCAGATTTATCCAGTTATTGAATCCAAGTGTAATAGTTAAATTACACTGAAAAAATACATACCTTGCATAACCTCTAATGGAGAAAATGTGCAACTACAATCATGTCATCATCTAGTCATCATGCTTTGTATGTGCAAAATGTGGTTTGATGTCTTGCCTTTAAATACAGTGTTAGATTAAAATTATTATACACTATACGTATACGCCATACCTAAATTAATGCTAAAACATAATCAAAATATAAAGTATAAGTTACTCACTTGATCTAAGAGCGCGAACGGTTGACTACACATTCACAATCAACATTCCACTCAGACTGATCCACACTGGTTCGAGACAAGCTTGGATCAGAATTAGAGATACAACACCGGTAATTGAAAACATCCGTTTATCTGCAAATCACACCTTAAATCGTAGATCGAAGAACGAAGCAAGACACACCAGGGAAAGGGGGACTAAAAGACGTAAGAGAAGATCGAACCCCCGCCCGAGAACAGTTGAATGATTCGATTACAAGAAAACAAATTAGGATGCCTCTATGCAGGTGATCGGGACACAGGGAACTTGAAAGGACCATTTGGCCAGAAAGAGACGACCACCCGGATGGGAAATTTGCCTTAAATATAGCGATGTTTCTACAGCTCGGGACCTTTTCTCCAGGGGCCATTGACCTGTACAGTCGCCGGGACAAAGTGTGTCCGGTCGATCGAAATGCTTGTAATTTGTTTGACTTGAAGCGGCGAATAAACGACCCGTTACACACTCTGGATTGTCCATCTTTCTCCACGAAGTGAAGTATTAAGACCCGGGACGGATGCTACGTCGTGTTTTGATCGTTTTAACAGTTTGATCTCAATGACCTGCATCACAATGCTCTCTAAAAATGTAACATTGTAAAACCTTAACCGATCAAAAAGTTGTACCTGTACCACTCGTTTGTTTTGCTTGGACTGCTGATGTAGGCTTAGAGCTCCTAGATTCAGTCTTCACACAGTTTGCCAGCCTCAGCGTGGTTGGCAGAGGGATTGGTTTTGTAGTTGCAGGTGTAGGTTGCGACAGTGGCGCCCTTTTAGCTCCATGACCGCTGCTCTCGCCTTCCACTGCAGCAGCTCTGCTGGACTCTGCCTGTAGTGAAATGATTATTCTAAACCAACTAGCAAAATAAATGATTTATTTGACAAAACTCACCACAAGGCTGTTTTTCTTCACCACTATAGATGAGCTCTGACCGGGCTTCTCCAGGTAATTTCCAGGTGAAGCTGCTTTATTTCCAGAGCTTATTTTATTTCCAGGTTTAGCTTTTAATTGGTTTTTGTCATTTCTAGGAAAGGAAAAGGTGCTGGACAACCTGAACGTCTTTTTCTCCTTTGTCGCTTTAGAAAACAAAGAGCTGTCTGATGAGCCCCGAGGCCGCATCTTGGGTACCGGAGGCACGTCTGGACTTGTGGTGGAGCCCGTTCTGACTTTGATTCTGTCCAACAAGCTCTTCTTCGATTTTGGTTGGGGTTCAATTTGTCTAGAGGATATTTCCAAGACTGATAAGCAAAAGGTCTGGTTGCCATGGCCCTGAGCCAGGGAGTCTAGATCCTGGGCTGTGGCGGTCTGCGGGGCCACAGAACTGACAGGAATGCATTCCCTTGATGAAGCATCCAAAGCAAGAAATGATTGAGTCTCATTAGTGCACTTGCTTGTTATTGTGACACCGGAAGAACCCGCGTTCACCTGTCGGGGGGGATCACTGACACTTGACTTCCCTCTGTTGACCGCTCCTTTGCTAATTTCAATGTTTTTGCTCTTCACACTCAACTGCACTGGTCTGAGTTTGGCTGGCGTGGTCATTGCTGTTTTCTGAGCAGGTTTTTTGAGAACTTTTGATCTTAGGTTGCTTAAGTTTGGTTTCTTTGTCTCTTTTTTGTCTTTGTTTTCTTCAAAACATGGGTCATTGGGTAAGGGTTCTGGGAGTTTTTGCTGATCCATGCAAGGGGATTCTAAAAAATCAGGGAGGCTTGCCGTCTTGTTCCCAATGTTTTGCACCGGCGTGGAAGTATGAACATCCTCTGCGTCTTTGGCTGCTGTCATAGTGTATACAAGGGTCTTGACTTCCTCTGGGCTTAGAGTTCCATGAGCCGGTGGTGTCTCAAAACTTTTATCTGAAGGGGTGTCTGAGACGAAGAAGGTTCTTTGTAATAGGCATTCATCCTCACTCGGCAAAACTACAAGACAATCATCACAATTCATGTCCTCTTTCTCAGTTTGGGGGCTGCAGTTTTCCTCCTGAATGAAAGTCATACCAAGGCCAGAAACTGTAGCGTTGCTTTGCTGAGGCCCATCATGTGATAAATGATTAGAATTTTCCATTTGATCTTCTAAATGACAAGATTCATCCAATGAAGATACAACCGGGGCTGATTGGTCTGCTAGACAAAAGCTGTTGGTACGAAGAATCATCCCACCAGAGCTCATGGAACAGTAGTCATTCTCAGCTTTGTGAGATGATGCATAGGAGCCATCTTCACTACCTTGCTCAGCACTTTCAGAATATGTTTTAGCACGCTCTAAAGATCCAAACACATTTTCATTTAAAATATCTGCTGACGCTGGTCTACACAAGTTAGCGTTCCAACAATCCCTTCCATTGATGGGAGTTGAAATAAATGTCTGGTTTAGGTTCAAGTGTTTATTATGAAACACGTTATCTGCCAAGGATGGGGTAAGTTTGTTATCCAAATGAGAAGATCCCTTACGGCCAATCAGTTGCATGTCACAGTCAGGGGAGATCCTGGATTCGTGGTCACTCCTGCTAAGATTACTACTTGTGGAATCAGGAGATGGGGACAGTGATAAGTCACTGTGATGACCGTCTGGAAAGCAGCCCAGCTTCAAGTCTTCTCGTGCCACGGCATTGGCTTGAGCCTGAGCCGACACGTCAGAGCTCATGTTTGAAACTGTTGAAGCCTCTTCTGCTTACTCTAGTCCAACAATTGCATCACAATAGGTGGAGCGTTGATCTCGTTCTTCCATTTAGTGGAGGATTTCTGTAAAAAATAAAATGTTCAAAAGTTATGATTTTACAAATACTCTTAGCTAATGGACTTAGAATTAATGAGATAAAGCCTTCTTAGCCTTTTTTTATTTTGCTTTATCAAAAGCCAATTAAAATATTAGGAGGACACTCGCTCTACCAAGACTGAAACTGATCTGTTTTTGCTCCACTGAGCCATTACAGCTCCTGTAACAGAAGCTGTACGCTCAAATTATTGATGCCATGTCCAGGAAAAAAAAAGCCTGTTGAGTTTTGTCGTGTCTCTTAGCTCTTTTTTTTTTAACCACAAACCTCTAAATGTTAGCGTTGTGAAAGAACAATTGTTGCTCACCTTTATGAGGTTATGTTTTTATGGCCTTACTAAGATTGAGTGTGATTATATTCTGGTGGGGATCTATCATGTCTGGATACAGAGATTTGTTTGTCATCTTGAACTATTCAACAACTTAAAACCAGAATGTATAAAATACAGTTTTGTAATGACAAAATGTGATGGATCATTTTAAAAATGGGATTGCTAGATGATATTGTTACAATTTTGATAACTCTGATATTGACAAAATACAAGCAACAAAGGTGGCCTTGAGGAGGACACCCAAGTACCTTCAACTATGAGGTGCAGATTAAATTACCGGTAAGACAATATCTTATGTAATATACTTCAAATATTTTAAAACTGGAGCTGAAATTAAATCGTGAAAGAGTTCCTGAGAAGCGAAGACATTTAAACCAGCTTTACTAAAGGTTGAATGTTAAACAAGATTGCTTAATCAATAACTTTGTTAGTTCAGCTTCACAGTGGGGGGTGATTGCACAACAACATGCGTGATCTTGAAGAAGAACATTGTACCTTTTTGGACTTAATGGTTTATGATTTACATGGAGTGATTAAACAAAAGTCAGAGATAGGCTCACAAATGTAAATACCTAGACAAAGTTCTCCAAAAAAAGTGAGCTTTAATGAAGAAAGCAAACACACATTTGTGGACTTTACCAAAAGTTCTGTTATTTGTTTAACAAGATAAACAGCGATATTAGTATTAGTGCTGCACATTGAACTCTGGCACTCAGGAGTGTTTCCACTCATAAAGTCACACAAGCCACCCGACAGATATTCAAGATGTCAGTGCGACTTGATCTACAAACAACATTGCAATATTCACACAATCATAGAAGCACAAGCCACAAAGCAACCAACATCACTTACCTTCTCTTTAAAAATGACTACAGAGGCAGTAATGTTTAACTTCCCACGTGTTGGTGGTGGTTCCAAAGATCATTTGTGAAGTTTACCAGCTTTTTTAGTGAACTTTCAAATAGTGCCAAAGTTATAAATCCTGCAAAAGTGCAGAGGTATGTATCCGCATGTGACTCCTCTGAGGGCCCAGTCCAAACCCACAGTGTTCAGAGTCAATGGTGCATCAGTAACATCAGGGGAGTGTCTCCCTGTGCTGGTGTTCCCTCTTTCTCTTTTACAAAAAAACAAAACAACAGTTGTTGTTGGTCAAAGTTCGGCTCAGACGTGTGTCCAGATCCACTCCTTAGTCCTTAAGTTGACAGAGTGAGAAGAGGACGGAGCAATCAACATGTTACCTTATCCCTGCAGGGCTGAGTGAAGGGGGAGTGGCCTTAGTCTGGCATTCAGTGTTGCTAAGCAGCCAAAGTCTCTCTTTTATAAGGAAATGACCAGGCGGCTTTATAAAGAAGGACAAATGAGAAAGGGTCCCGGATGACGAGAGGCCACCAGCACGAAGGAAGCAGGTTGTAAACAAACTACTCGACACCCGATTCCACCACTACTGTGGCAGGAGCCTGACACCCACTCTAAGACCTTAAAGTCACCGGCTATTCCTGCTTAATCTATGGCAAGGCCTCTGACCCCTGGTACCAGAGTCTAATCTTAACCTCAGACAAGATGTAAATCATGTTGCAGAATGTACTTATTATCCACTTACTTAGAAGGCAGGGGACCTGTGTCAAGGCAGCCCTTCTAAATAGTGAGGTTTTAGCAAGACCTTGAAGAGAATCTTAAACTTACATCACTTGTCATTTCAGCATTCATGGCTGAGCCGTCATAAAATAAGTTTATTATTTATACATTACACTGATCTGCATTTTAAATTGCCATAACTGGATAAGCACAGGAGCAGATGAACATTATTTTGCTTGTTAGTATTGTTTAAATATATATTAGAAAATTATTCTGCATTTACCTATGTGAACATTCGTTTTACATTTACAAACAAACGTCATATGACATTTTTTTTTAATTTACACAATGTAAACATGAAAAGTTTGTGTAACAAACTGAACATCGTCAGTGCTGGGGCTTGTTATCCAATATAATATGAGACATAAAAATGAGTCCAACATTCAGATGCTGTGACTGAGCAGTGTTATAATAAACTATTCGTTATTAATAAATTTAAATTAAATATAAATAGTTGGGTTAAACACAAACCACAGAGAATTTTCATGGTGAAATTAGTATGCAATAGTTTGTCAACCTGGTATAACGCATTTACTGCTTCATAGCTTTAACTGTTGCTATTGCAAAAAGAAAACGCATCAAGCAAATAGTATTTCATCAAGTCAAGTTGGTTACATTCACCTTCACAAGTTAAAAAGTCCTAAAGGGTCTGAATATTGCTCAGCTTTTACTGTAAACAGTAGAACCATCACAAGAATATTGTGAAGTGGCCTCAGGCGATGTACCAGCAGGCAATGTTGACTGCTCAGTCTTACACACAGTGATGTTGTGAGAAAAAAAAGGGGTTGGCCTTCATAACTCCAGACACGAGGATACAGTGGGGCGGCAGGTCAATCTTGGGGGTTTAGTCAGAAGAGGGACAAAGCCTTTTTTGTGCACAATGTGAAAGGTCAGAAACCACAATGAGACTGGTCACGGTATTCTGAAGCTCAGTTAGTCTCCACATTACAGTTGAGAGAAACCAGAGATCTCAGGGCTAAAGAAGAAAAGGAAATAAATATAATGAAATATAATTTAAAGAGGCTGTTTTGAGGGGTTGAGTAATGTGTAATTGTAATTGTCTGCGTGCTCTATATTGAGAATTTCTCATAAAAAAAAACAAAAACAAATACATTATACCTTGAACAACATAAACAACATTCATGTGATAAAACAAATCAAATGAAGAAAACTTAATGATCCAAAAAACGTTACAATTTATATTGTTTTATTTATCCATTGTTATTATTTACTTAAGGAAATATTAAAGTTACAACATAATAGCTGTGAATTGAAACCACAATGAGACTGGTCACTGTATCCTGAAGCTCAGTTAGTCTCCCCATTATGGTTGTGAGAGAAACCAGAGATCTCATGGCTAAAGAAGAAAAGGAATATAATAAAATATAATTTAAAGAGGCTGTTTTGAGGGGTTGAGAAATGTGTAACTGAAATTGTCTGCGTGTTCTATATTGAGAATTTCTCATATAAAAAACAACAAATACATTATACCTTGTACAACATAAATAACATTCATGTGATAAAACAAAACAAATCAAGAATAATTAATGATTCAAAAAACATTACAATTTATAATGGGTTTTTTTATCCATTGTTATTATTTACTTAAGGAAATATTAAAGTTACAAAATCTATATCTATCTATCTTTAGAACTGTGATCATACTACAGGTATCAACAAGCTTTTATTTATTTTTGATGCCATTATGAACACATGCACACATTTTAATATCTTAATTTATGATGGCTCCACAGGGGCTGGAACATATACCTCTTAAACAAGGTTATAGTGTGAGGAAGAAGATAACTCTCCCCAAATAAACCTTCTCCTTTATACATTGTTATTGAAGTGAATGGAGATTAGCAGGACGCTAATACTTTACCTGGCGGAGAACTTGTGGAAACAGTTACAAAACTTCTATATTTAGATCAGAGTAAACATAGAAGCAGCTTGGAATAGCAGGGAAGCCGCTGAAGCAAGTCTACCAAGTGTGTCTTCTTCAGATATTCTCTGAGAAATGAGACCTGGAGCCACAACAGCTGCAGTGGTCAGCACCACGTTAGCCATGACAACTTTAGCCGCGAGAGCCTCCAGGTGCGACCAACACCTCGACTCATGTTGAGACGAGGACACACTTCACACAACATCACAGGTTAGTTCTTAGAACATCGTTTTTCTTACCATCTGTTGGAGAATGTGGCTTCACTGAAAATAAAATTCGAGATGTGTTCACCTGCCGCGCGTGCGCGCCGAGACGTCCAGCACAAGCATTTCTCATGACACTTGCACTTCTGACTTTTTTCTTTTTTTTTTTTTTTCCAGATTTACTGAAAATGAGCAGCTGTTTTAAATCAAGCAGGAACTGGTCACACTATTGTGTTGACCTGATTGTGTTTACGTCACAAATACATTCCGGTCCAGGTTTTATCCCAATTAATCTCCATTATGATTTATTTTTTAACTTTGTACCTCGAGTTCTTTCTTAGTTACATTTTTCCGTTTTTATTACAATCAAAAATAAATTTTATTGACCAACTAGCCCTTCATGTACTGTATATTGTTTAACCCCTGCAGCTACTTCTCTGCATGGAGGCCCTTGATGGAACAGCAAATAATGTATTATCACCGATTCATTCTTAAAAAGTATCCATCATTGATCAATGAATACATAAAATAAAAGGTATATTTTAATTGTTAAGTGACAAGGGTTAATAAATTTCACAATGTGTAAACAAAACAAGATTGATTTGTCAATCAGGTGACCTCAGACTTTATATGAAAGATGCGACTATAAACTTAGAAGGCTCACGTACACGCTGAGAATGTTACACTGCATTACTTCATGAATGAAGTCATACTTCAGGGTATTTTTAATGCATTTATTATATAAAGAAAGGTGTGTGGGAAGAAAGAGAGCATACACCACTATTTCAAATTGAATTGAACAATTATTTAATAATTAAATGAATACACACCTTTTGATGCCAGGAAGGAAGATTGATAAAAGTTCAATGTAAAGTGCATTGTGGTAACAGAGAGCACATTGAACATCTCAAGCAGAAGGATATGAAGCCGAAAATATGAATAATCTTGAAATGAAATCCCACTGACATTTAATCACAGTCTCTTTTGATAACGCAATGCCAGACATCAGTCATTTTACTATACTGTACATCATCCACTTTCGAACCACCCTAACTAGCCTTCAGCATCAATCTAACCTCTGTTAAATCCAAAAACAAATTATACGAGTTCATGAGGAATTATATGAAATGTAAAGACAAAATTACACTTGTATTGTATACTGCATCAGTGAGTAAACAAACATATTCAGTGAATAAACAGGCTATGTGAGAAAATCTGTTAGATCTGCTACATGCCAAACAAACTAACCACATGTTAAAAGAAAAAACTCATCTTTGTGGTTATTTATATATCAGTAAGCATGGATTCTTAACATGATCAGTACAACAAGACAAATCATCAGACCACTAAGTTCATGAGACAGGATGCTTTAACAAGACTAGTTTAAGACAAAATTGAATATCCCTTTCCTCAGTGTGGATTTCATGTAGGGCCCTTGTCCGGCAGGCCAGTCAATGTGGACACTTAGGGAGGTGAAATGACGGAGGAGCAGAAAGTAAGAAATTCTTCTTTGTCGATCGAGAACCAGGCCTGTAGCAGTGAATGTCGTCCTCCATACTTCGTACCCTGTCGCTTATCCCTCTTTGCTCTCATACGCAAGACGGCCAGTTGAGGCCACCACAGGCTGCTGAGACAATGATGTATACGACCACCTGCCAGGACAAACAGCAAAGAAGTTATTAACAAATATGTTCCTGGAACATATCTCTTTACTCACCAGACTAACCAGCACAATGACCAAAGTCAGCTTTAGGTTCTTCATACACATGGCTCGTGCCAGGTTACGACTTGTTGTCTTAAAAGTGACCGACTGTTTGAATGAAACGGGAAAAAAAAGGGTGTGATGTAAAAATATTTATTTTAGTAAAATAACAAAAACTTACCGAGTCAACCAGGTTTTCTGCCTTGTCAATCAAAAGTTCCAACTTCTCTCCACGTTGAGCTACTAAATCTGCCAAGAAAGAATAGTATTGAGTGATCATGAAGAATGTATAAAGCAAAAGTAGCTCAGGAACCCCTTTAGTCCTACAACACCATCAAAACGTATAATTTTTCTTTGGTTATTCATGACAGGATTTAAAGTTGAAAAGTGTTTGTGTTCAATTCAAAAAACGTTAGAAAATGTTAAATGTATTATCATTAAAGAAAGGAAGTTAAGCACTCACTCAGTGGACATCAGAAAAGTTCTACAGCTTCAAAATAATTAAAAAAAACAATAAATCAGTATAAAAATTGGTTTGTGTGAGTTTGATATTGTATTTATGCTGCAAAGAATCTTTTCACACAGAGTAACACAAGATTGGCAGTTTCCTATACCTTAGCCTTGTGCAAGCTTAAAAAGCATAAAAAAACAGGGTTGCCATGAACTTTGCAATGAATAAATACATAACAATATTTACAGGAATAAAAGTGATTTTTTTATCAAAACTTATAGAAAAACAGAGACAAAGTGAGGTCCAAACTCGCAGCTTACCTATATTCCTGACCATAATGCCTTTGAGGTCGTCCACTTGCAGCTGCGTCTCGGCCACACGATCCAGTCCACGTGGATCTGTGTGGTGTTTCTGCAGGAGTTTGAGAAGAATGCGTAGATTGTCTTTAATATGAAACAATTGTCAGCTTTATTTAAAGTGTTGAGATTGTAAAACACCATTTAAATGGTGGAGATTTTCTGTAGCAGCTCCAGTAATACTGGGGAATTTAATATCAATTTTACAGCAGAACTTTATCTGGTCTCTGCTCATTTCTACAAAAAAATACTTAGAAATTATGCTAGCTATGCAGAAACTATGAACATGTAATTTTCTGCTTGAGTGTTACTGACCATTTGAGCAGCTAGTGTCGAGGAGAATTCACTATTCATGGCGTATGGTAAAGCAGTCTGAGCCCGGGATCCATATGTCGTCTGGAAACGCTTCTTGACCTCACTCAGGAAACTAAAGGCACGTGACCTCTCAAAGTCCTTAGACAGAATCAAATACATAAAAGGGATTCAGTGTGACATTATACATTTTTACCTTGAAAACATGATGTTTCTCTTTACATTGTCAACAGTGTGAGCAGATCTTTTTGTCTAAACAAAAAATAATTAGGTGGGAGATCTGAGGAAGTACTTACATCATCAGTAATACAGAGGTAGATAATTCTGTCATGACAGATGTAATGAAAAAGGTAGCTGTAACGAAAAGAACAAACACAGTTCAATCTGATGAATAAATACTAACTTAATTACATTTTAAATAATAAAATAAAAATCTTTATTCTATTAAGAACGTTTGCTGCTGCCATGCTGAAATATACAAGTAGATATTTGTTATTGTACATAAACTGCTGTCACCAAGATATTAGATGTAGACATAATTCTGAGCGAGTATAACCAGTCTGTGTGTGCATAGTTTTGTTGACAAGTGTTAGGGGAACATATTAAGAAGGCATGTCAATCGACTTTTCTTCTTACCATTTGCTCACCAAATTAATAAGATCAATAGCAAATTCTGCTATCACAAGTAAACAAGTGCTTTATGAGGGATTGACATGCATACGAATGGTTAGATCTTACTGTCTTCTCACTATAAAATGTTTCAAGCTTACCTGCCGTGGCTGTATGTCAATTTGTTATTTTCAGAAGGGATTTTGGCCAAGATCTGCTCTGTCACTTCCAGGAAGTTCCCACCACACCAGGCATGTTTGGCAAGGATGGTGGTTCCACGGGCTACCACGGCAAAGAGGATTGCCATGGCAACAGCTGAAGTTGTGGCACCTGGATTGACTGACAACAAGAGAGATGATGCTGGAATCTGTATTTTGGAGTGGACACATAGCTATCTCACAATAGCAGAAGTCAAACAAGTGAAGGATACATGAATCTGATACATGAATCTGAAAGTAAACATGCACATTTATGATAAACTGTTTCCTTTAGACAGGTATATGAGTGTGTTCAGCCAACACATCACACAGCTATTTTTAATGTTACGCCATTGCCATACATATTAAGTACAAAGCATCATGAAACGACTCGTATGTTTTCTTAGTAACAATAGTAATACATTCGACTACATATATGACAGATACATTCAGGATGTAAACGGAAAGAACCCAGTCAAAGCGCTAGTTGCTAACTGTGTATCACAAAGACAGAGATTAGTGGCAGTTCCTGACAACATGACATACAGTTGAACATGTCTCTTGGTTACCTTGTTGTCACCGATGATCTCTTAAATGTCGAACACAGCTCGAGTTCTGAAATCTTGTGTCAGCTGTTTACAAATCCCTTTCGAGTGACTTCTTCTTCGGAAAACACCAGACCGGAAACGCTTGCATTGTGGGTAATGCGGTTCTACGTATTTCGCAACACTCTTCTTTACAAAAATATACCTTTACATAAAATACTTTAATTCATGTACTTAATAGTAATATGTATGATACCAAATACGTCACTTAATGCCATCTTAATACTATCAAAAGACGTTATAAAAAAACGTTTGAATTAATCCAAACACATCAAGAGATCTAACGTGGTTGGAATATTTTAGCTATTTCTTTCATCTTTATAAAGTAATTGTGAAATCTATATTTTATTTAGTTTTAAACAGAAAACAAAACAAAAAAACGTGAGGGTGACGCATTTGGAGGAAAGAGAATCCTCAATTTTGTCTGAAGGCATTCTGCAGACGACATCGGTTCGGCAGAATAAATTAAAGGTTATTGAACAAAATTGTATTAAATCCCGGTAGAGATATATGTATACATGATCTTTTTAGGGTTCATTTTAAGCTTCAGTATTCAATATAGTTACCCATTAAATACATTGAATGAATAACTGCCTGTCAGTCTCAATGCAGGGTTTAAGTTGACATTGTTAGCATGTGAAGCATGGCATCTGAAGGAGAGAAGAAAGCTGTCCTGGAAATGGTAATAGTATTAATCGTGTGATGTTTTGTCGGGTGGAAAATCGCAAACTTAATTCTGTCATTTTCGACTAAATTATACTTCGATCGGAGTAATTGGAGGTTTTAGTTTCATATACGCAAAAGGCTAAATATCCTTAGCATAACAAGTACACGTGAAGGGCTGGAACACAGTAATAACACTGACGACAGAGATATTATATATCTATGAATGGAACAAGGATTTTATATCCTATTATACACGTGTCGGTTCATGTTACTCCTAACACTGAATTGTTTATGAAAGTACATACATCTAACCAGCAGATGGAAGCGTTTAGTCATTTCTCTGTTGTTGTGGATAGTTTTCTGAGGTCTACTATACATTTATTGAAAGTCAAGCTTCATCGTTACTTTGATTTAATGTAATATTACTTTTATTAATGGCATTAATAGTATTTTTTAACTGTTCAGGTCCAGGCTGATGGTGCTGACGAGGGCTGTGTTACATTCGTCATGCACAATGAAGACCACACTCTAGGAAACTCTTTGCGTTATATGATCATGAAAACGTAAGTTTGATTCATATGATCATCAAAACTCAAATATAGCATATAACTAAATCCTGCTTTAAATCCAACAAAAATACTGTATAAAAAGCTGTATTTGACTTGTTGAAATTTGATTTGAGTCTGACCTCATTTGGAAAAAGGCTCAAAGTATAATGGCTTTACCTCTCCTTCAAAAGATGCCAGTTCAGCAGAGCCTCAGATATCATCAAAAGAAGACTTAATGTAATGACAGTTGTAAAACATTCACAATCTAGAAAAGACCATGAAACTCGTTTTTTTAAAAACTCGCCAAAAATTTCTGGTTCCAGAAACTGGAAATCACTTTACCACACTAAAAAAAGAGATTTAAATGAATGTAAAACAATGAAACAATTGGCGATTTTGTGCTTTTGCAAAATTGCTAAAAAAAAAAATGAAAGAAAAAAAAGCTAATATTCTAATACCTTTTTAGACTGTTGACTTTAGACTTCCTTGAATCACTCTATGAAAAAAGACCTGCTTTTTTGATAATATTGCAATCAAGAAACGAATCAGTTTTAAGCAGGGATGGATTGATTTAGCAAGCGTATGATCATGATCCAGAGTGCATTATTGAAGACCTGTACCTTTTATTATTAATTAATTTTTCTTTCAGAGTCGATGTGGAGTTTTGCGGCTACACTATCACGCATCCGTCTGAGAGCAAGATTAACTTTCGCATTCAGACAAGGGGTGAGGCTTGTTCCTGAAACTCTGGGGGATTTTTAAAAAAAACTGTTGTGTACGGTGCTGTCTGACTTGCTGCTGATTGAAGTCTTGTGTTGTCACTTTATCTACTCTGCTTGTAAGATCAGACGAGGACCAAAAATAACTGCTGGCATATTTCTTGCTGTTAGCTAAAACCAATTAACTTGTTGCAACAGCAGAAATGAACTTGTCTGTAAGAGAGCAGGCGAGTCACATGATAGGGCGGCGGCAGCAGCAAGAATGCTAGTGGATGTCTGGAGCTCACATCAACAAAGCGAGACACAGTGTCTCTTCAGTCACAGACTAAAACATCCAAAAACTTGTTTAAACATTTATTTTCTGATTAAAGACAAGTGTGAGTGACATTAGAGTTAGTTGGTGGCAGTCGTGAAATTGCAGTGTGTGCTAATATAGATTATTTTTGGACATTCTTTTTCACAAACCTCTTATTTATTGAATGTCTTTTTAATCTCCTCGGTTATTGGGGAAAACAGAAGGATAAAGTTTGTTCATGGTTGCAATTAGTTACTAAAGTAAGAGCAAATGAATGATCAATGCAGGGAGCATGTGGCTACATTACACATTTCTATTTATAAAACTCAATCAGGTCAGACTCCAAAACATTATGACCACCTACTTTATTATTTATTTATGATAAAGCAACGTTTTTATTAATTTCTCGCAGGCACCAGCTAACCTGCAGACACTGCAAAAAATGTTTTTTTTATACATCTTAAAATGTTTATTTTGTGTTTCCTTTTTTTCAATTTGCCTTTATTGAAGTATCAATAATTTATGTGTGTATTAGTGAATCTATCATCCATAATAATTGTGTGTACCAAACTGATAGTAACCCTTCAGGCCACACACTGCCCTTCAAGTAGCTTTTTACCATTCCAAAAAATCTTTAAAAAGCAAATTAATAGATAAATGGGCAACAAGATTTGAGTTACTAAATGTGTTGAAAATGCTTAACAAAGACTACAAAAGTTGTATTGGAGCACAGATACATTAATGAAGTAATAAGAACCATTAAGTTATTTTATGTTTCTATCTCTGTTTTTCCATCCAGATGTGAAATGTTATGTAAACATAATGTAATGGACAATTCCACAAACACACATGGGCTGAACAATTATTGAAAAAATATATAATTGCCATTATTTTCCTAAATATTGCGATTGCGATTAAATATGCAATTATTTTTTATGCATTATTTTCTGTAATACAATGAATTATTCACTTTACTGTAAAATGTATTTCTTTGTTATTGTTAAGATAACGTTATCAAGCCATTTTTAAGCTAAAGGTAAATTAAGCATACATTGAAATAAAGGGAGAAGGTTCATTTGGTTACTTGAATTACAGCTGTATACAAACAAATAATATATTCACGGCAAATACTTCTTCAAAAATGTGCTAAAAGCGTGACGTAAACATTTATATTTATGAGTCATTAATAAATCAAACAAGCTTCTGTGCAGAGTAAGGAAAAGGGAAAACACTGGTCACTCATTCTGCCTTTTCTTTCTGCACATGTTTGCAGTTTATCTTGTATTTAAGTGCATCTCCTGTATGTTAATATATTGTAATTTACACAATTTGAATCGTGTGGTTGTACAAGGTAACAAACGTTGATAAGCGCACACGCAGAGACGAGAGCAGCGCGTCTCAATTGAAACTTTCGTACAGATGTCAGGATGTAAACTAGTTGAAAATCCTGGAGGTTCTTTCATTCATCTGAGCTGCCTTCATCATATTAGTTGTTCATGTGTATCAACTCACTACTCCTGTGTTGCGGACATATGGAGATTTGAAGAGTTCGGTTGTGACGCTGATACTGCATGTTGTTCCATGTTTTTAAGACTGTTAGCATTTTATCCACACAGTTGCCATATACTGCTGCTCTTTAGCTCCTGTGCTCGTTATTGATCAACGGGTTAAAGCAGAGAGTTTGTTAGTTACACTCTCTTGTTCTGCGTATGTGTTTTTGCTGCTGGAGAACATAGTTTCTCCTCCAGGGGATCAATAAAGTGTCTGTCTGATGATCTAATGTCAACTCCTTTTTATTTCTAAATCGTCACAAACTCACTGGAAGACTGTCTTGCTGCAGTGAAGTTGGTCATAATGATAAAGTCATTGAAAAAAGGATTGCAGTTTTCCTAAATATAAATTATATTTTAAAGTCTTGTGTAGTTGTCAAGATAATTCTAAATGGTCAGTATCAAAGGCTACTTTTGTTTATGCTGTGTCTCTAAGTGTGACTGTGTTGGATTCACTGTGTCTAGATTCAAAACAAAAGTATTTATTGTCAGCGAGGTGAATTTTACATGTGAGCTATAAAAACAAACATGAGATGGTCGATGACGATGAGATTCGCCTGCAGACTCAGTGCGTCACTAGCGGTCATCATTTTCAACCACAGTCGAAGATCAAAACTGATTCTGGGGGTAACTGTGACTCATTGAAGTTCCATCGACAAGCAACCGTTTTACAGCGTGGCTTGCTTCAGGCCCATAATACTTCCATGTCTTACAACAGCTCACATAATTTGAGTTTAAACATGCTTCTGTAAACGATAAGTCATACATTTAAATGGTGCCTTTGAAAGATCAGCTGTGTAATGCTAAAGCTGTTTGGAAAGCACTGCCTGGTATGTGTATGTTGAAGACCAAACTAAATATCTTTAAATCATGCAGATCTCTTTTAAGTATGTATTGTATAAATCAATGATGAACTTTCCTTCCTTCGCTCATGGTGTTGGTTACAGGAGGGATCCCAGCCACAGAGGTTCTCAGGAGGGGTCTCAATGAGCTCAGTGATGTCTGTCAACATGTCCTGAACACCTTCCAGGTAAGTTTGACTTTCAATCATTAGACATTACGCTGACGTTCAGATTCAAACAATCTAAGCTATTTTTCACACAAGTTGTTTCCCATCCTCCAGCCATTATTCCTCCAGGTTCAGAGAGAGGTGAATGAATTCCAATAAACGAAAGATGTTCGCAGTTTGTCATTTTTTAACATTAAGATATAAATCTAGAAAAGATATGACAATGCCATATGAAGAAGCATGTTTGTCTATATCTTTATTCATTATTTTCTGAGTGATATATTAACTATAACAGGAAGTAGTCTGCTGCTAAACTGCTTGTCGTACTTCATTACAACCCTTTGGACTCAACCACATTTCATTCTCCTCACGGCACCACAGCACGACTGACAGTAAGCTCACAGTGTAAATCTCTTCGTTCCAGGAACTGTCGGCCAAATCTGTGTTCACCACAGGACATCTGCTTTCTCATTTCCTTAGCTTTAAATCACTCTTAACGTATATTTTATATATTATATGTCGTACATTTTCTCAAAACGTGTGCTCATTACGTGGTAGATATTTTTATAACATAGCCACATTCCAGTCACTAAAATTCATAGACTGAATGATCAGATTGCTGGATTAAACATTACCAAATCTGTTGGAGTAATACTTTTGCCAGGACATATTATGATTTTAATCTGAAATGTACCAATTTGCAGATGAGCAATAATAGTTATTTGTTTATATGTTCACAAGCCCTCATCTATCTTATGCTGAATGTTTCCTTCTAGCCATCATTTTCAAACACTTGACAACTTGACCAAGTGACTTTCACACACAACTGTTCTGCTATTTATGTCAATTCTCAGGCACAGGAATCAATATTCTGTATTTGACAGTTTGACAACTTTGTTATTTGACGGTCTGCTGCAGTAAATTGGCTCATCAAGTCTTTTAACCCCTCGAGAGGCAAACAGGCACGACACAGCTCAAACTTTCCGCACACAGGGTCACAGCATTCCCATGAGTTAAACCACAAAGGCCAGATCATGTGGAGGACATGTTGTTATTCCTGTACGGAAAGAGGAAACGGCATCGATTCAATGCTTTCTCAACTTGATCTCTTTGTTTTGTTTGGTTTTAGGCAAGAGTTGATGAGTTCAAAGAACAGCAGGAGCAGCCCGTGGAATGATGACTCTTAGGAAGACACTCTGGCAACAAGGAAATTAACTGCTTTTTGTATTTTTGTTTTTTATATATATATATATATATATATATATATATATATGTATAAAAATAATTAGTTTAGTTTTTTGGAATGAAAATAAAACTTGAGAAATCTGGAGTGACTTTTTTTACATGTCAACATTGACGAGCTGCTAGGTACGTCCTGAAGGATTTCCCAAAAGATGATGTTGCCTCGCTTAAGGCGTTTGTTTGACCCTTTCAAGGAGAAACTTCCTCATTAGCAGAGGAATGCAGGGAAATCTCGCAAGCTGTCAGCGCGAGGTGTCAAAGTAGGTGTCAAGTAGAAATACTGAAGTTCAAGTTCTAAGGTGTTAATCATATCCCTAAGTCAGTTCTGTGTTCGTGCACAAGTGAAGTTTTTCGGGAAAAACATGAACATGTGTAACATGTTCAAAGAGCAATTTATAGTCTGAAAAGAACCAGCTCACATGTTTAAATTTCTCCTGGTTAACTCCTTTAAATCCTTCTCCTGGAATGTACATCTGGGGAAATCATAATCTGGAGAGCAGGTGAAGTGGATTATGTTGTTGCAAAGGAAAATAAAAGTTATTGTTGCGTATGAAATGACTTAAGCCGTTTTGACAATCTTGTGTGGGAACTAGAAAAGCACTGAAACTTCACATATCTCTACCAAGGGACCCATTTCCTTATTTAAAATCACTTCAATTACACAACATTTTTTTGTTACTTCAGTCATGAATTTCTTAACCCTTGTGTTATCTCAGGGTCAAGGTGACCCAGAGGCCTGAAAACAAATGTGTAAGAGGTACGACCTCCCTGGCTTCCAGAAATACATATTGGTGGAGATCGTTCACCTTGACCCAGAGAAAACACAAGGGATACCACAAACCAATTTGTTTTCGGTCCTACGGGTCACCTTGACCCTGAGATAACACAAGTCTTAAGTGGAGTTTTCTTTTCCCCCCCTCATAATGATTGCAGTAACTATACTATTGAGTTTCAAATTTCCTTCAAACTAGATTAGAGTTGAAAAATTAATTTTTTAACAATTTCCCATTGATCATTCTAAAAATAGAAAACATTATTTGTTAATAATTGCATTACTTTCTGATTTGCTCGTAATAATAGATAATTAGGGTGTTGTTTAAAGTGAACTCTGTTAGCATCATTTTAAAGAAGTTGGAACAAGTCGGTCATAAGTAATATAAAATGATTAATCACACGTTTAAAAGATTATTACACACTTGATCATGAGATTGCATGTTGCCTTTAAAGCTGAAACCAGCTGCTCATGTTCATGTGCACACCCAGATGGGAAGAAAGTAAACACCATCTTTATCCATCAAAAAGCAGATGTTGAACAAGAACTTGGATTTCATGATCTCATCATCAAATTGTACCCAACATACAAGTCAGCTTAATTTAGTGGAAAGCTGCAAGCGTTAATTTTTTATTATATAAACTATTAAATTCCCATGATGCAGTTTACCACATCATGCGTGTAGCGGTAAGTCGATGAAAACAACAAACATTGTTGTTAAAGTTGAGCTAATATTTTATGTCTTAAACGTGTTGATGTGAAAAATGTGTACGTCATAAAAAACATTTTCGTCATCACAAGGGAGCCTTGGGAAAAACATGATGTAAATAAGGACCAATTATTAATTTGTTTCACTCTTCTTTACTTTCTGAGAAAACAAAGAAACGTATTCAATGCTATACTGTGCAGGTCTACACAAACAGCTAACCTTCTTTATTAGGTTTGAACATGATATAAATGGCTCTTTAGAATTAAATCTAGTTATAATATAATAATGGTGAATTGGTTTAATGCAGTAAGCAAAAATATGTTTGGACCCAGACGGTCCTCGTTTTTTTATTCATCATCCTGTCCTCCCTTCATCATTTCTCACCGGTATCTCTCCTCTTCATGTCTTCATTCACCAGATCCATGATCCTCATTGGTGGTCTTCCTCTTGTACCATCACCAACATTCTTGGTCCAACACAGGCTTTCTTCTCCACCTCTCTAAACCATTGTTCCTTCCAAACTTTGTGAACAGATATTTCCAAATATTACCTACATAATGCTGCTGTTATCAGTCCAGTGAATGACTTTGTTGTCGTTACTATCTCTGATTTATTTAGTCCAATACACACCTAATATACAGGCTGTATAATATTTGTATAATACAGACTCAAGTTAAACCCTTTGTTTTAAAGAAATGTTGTGCAACTCAGGTGTCAGTAGCATGTATCCCCAAATGTATTGGTGTAGACCAAGAGTTACCTTTTATTTGTATCGACTTGTTCAACCCTGCCTCTCTTCACCACCCTTGACCTAGCGAGCTGACTAGGTCTTCTGAAATACAACGAAACATATGAGATCCTCGTCTTCTCACAGCGACGCAGACGGACATGTTTGTCTTCTGACTATTGTTTGTGACTATTGAACAAAAAAAAAGACCTAAAATAATCTTTCTGAAAGTAAATTATTTCTTCACAGCAATAAGGATGTGGATAAAGAATGCTCTTTGATGTGTAGTTGTATAATAAATCTGTCGAATCTTTAAAATCATGGAGCTTAAACGTTAATGACATATTACTGCTGCTTTCAATAACAACCTCTGTTGCTCCCTCATTAGTTCCATTCAGGATCAGATCAGCCAAGCAGGACCGAAACTAGTGTTTGCAATATATTCAATTTAAAGAAAATACTGACAACGGGACATTGCTGAGTGATATAATAACAATAACAGGAAGTAGTCTGCTGCTAAACTGCTTGTCGTACTTCATTACAATCCTTTGGACATGACCACATTGCATTCTCCTCACAGCACCACAGCATAGATACAGATGGTGGAATTTATTATAAGTTGGTGCGCTGGATTGCAATTTCTCAGAATCTTTTGAAGACTTGTGAAACTCTTGTGAAGGTCTGCGGTGTAGAAAATCAATCAGATATGGGGGGATAAAGATAAATTCAAGAGATCTGTGAGGTCACAAAACAAAGGATAATGTCAGAGGTGGAGAAATATATTCATGCAGGTAGATGTAAAGAAAAATGAATAAATAAAGTGGCAAAAGCATTAGTTTTGTCATAAAAGATTGAAGAGGATTTTAGAGGTATGTGCTGGAGGGACGCATGAGTAGTGGCGCAGCATGTAGCAGAAAAGACAGAAATGAAGGGAGGTGAAGAAGAGAAGGAAGGCTGTGTGGAACATGAAGTCAGTCACGACTGTGACGTAAGAGTAACAGTGTGAATAAAGTATGGTAGAGAGAACAGATTTAGAAGAGTGATAAAGATTCTCAGGTCGTCATTGAGAATAAATAGAACCAATTTAATCAGGGAGACGGCTCATGTGGAGCAGTTTAGCAACACAACTAGGGAAGCAGGACTCGACAACATACATTCATAAAATAGTATTTATTACTGCTTTTTGCACACATACACTCATTATAACGGCATTTAAACCAGAGCTACGATACATTACATTAATCTCCACTGTCCATCATCAGCGAGCAGCTCCAGTCCTTCAGCACAAAGTCTCACTGGTAAAAAATGCCTTAAAAACACATGCTGACCTGATCCATACAGTGGCCCAAACAACTGCTAATAATACATTATTAGTGTTTACATGGTCAATAAACATAAACATCCACTTTCTATAGCCACTATTTGGTTGACATTTCGAAAATGCATGTTTCATTTAAATGCTCTTTAAGGCAATATTTAACAACATTAATTCACTGACAAGTGCTAGTATTAGAATTTCGCCGTAGCTAGCTAAATACTCAGTCTGTTTATATTTATCATGTCTACATTACTCATTTTCATAGATTGTTCTCACAAGCTTAAATATTTGTCAAATACATCAGTTTTAACAGCATATATCTGGTTAATTTGAAGACTAATACATTAAAATATACTTTGTAGAACTCTTTTTCTGCTGCTCAAACACTAGTTAGATTGATCCAAGAGCAGCAGATAGAAGCAAACACTCGCCACCGAGCTGACTGTAAGATACGGACACAGCTCGCACGCATCTCTTCTGAGTGTGTTTTGTGATTTTCTTAGAAAAATAGAAGTTATATGAGCAGGAACAAAACTATCTCACATCAGCCATATGACTCTAAATAACACTGTTAGTGACATCATTAGGGCAGCGTGAGCGGGATCACCTGGACAGCAGCTGCTCTCAACGTGACTCCCACCAGACGTGGCTGCTGATCTTCCGCATGTTCTTTGTGATGTTAGGCGGTATATTCAAAGTGTTGAAGCTGAAAGATCAAGAGGTCATTTTCTGACTCAGTCTGGATCTTCACCTTCCTCTCATCTTTCCTCATGAGGTATTAAAGCTTCATCAGACCACATATCCTGTTATGTCGTCATCAATCTGAAGTATCTTAGGTCAGAGGGGTTTATATTTAATGAGTCCACATGTGTGGTGGGTGGTTGGAACTGGCAGAGTCCTGTACTTCCATTCTTTGTTATCTTACTTCTGAGACAAGCGAACAGTCTCCTCCTCCCAGCGGGAACTGTAGCAGTCTGTTGGCAACGCTGCTGGGAACATGGCTTTAGAAGAAGAGGCACATGATGCACGCTCGTAAACATGTTTGTGTTTATGAGGAGATGGAGTACTTCTGACTGGCGCTGGAGCGGGAACTAGAGCGATCAAGTCCATTCCCATGACAAGAGCCCTTCCATGTTCCTGAGCCCAGATCATCCGAGAAAGAAGTCCTGTAGCACCAGCAGCACAGGCAAGACTGCAAGATCACACACACTTCAAATTAGTACACACTCTAAGAAGAAACAGTTGGATTAAGTCAAAATCAAATACAACTGGCACACTACACATACTTTTGCCAAGGACCTTGTTTAACTCAAAAACATCATATGATCAAATCAAAGAGCTTTGATTTCAAAGTTTGCATGAAATCAAACTACGATCATTCTTTCAAAATTCCATCTTGGTTTGGCCAACTGTCCCGTGGTTGTTGGGTTGAACAGATATGTGACACACTGATTTTGGTCCGCTAAAGTGGATGTTTAGGCTTTCTTAATGCTATACAAAAAAGTTTTTATATTCTTCATTAATATCTTTTTTTAATTTTTTTATTTCATATTTTTGTGCAAGTGTCACCAATATCAGAAAACACACTCAGCTCTTTTGTTTTATCTAAATAATAATACAACTTATGAATCTAAATGTGGGTTTGAATTTCAACATATCAAAAATCTGTTCAGCGATTTTTACTTTATGATTCCACTCTTGACTCATGTTATTAAAATACTTTTTGCACAGATGATTCAGGGTCAGGCTGTCATCTAAAAAAATCAACATTAAATATAATTAAACAATAAATAAAATGAAAATTGTTGCAATTTTAAGTATTATTTTTATACAGTTATTTCCACTTAATTGAGCATAAGATCCAAATGATTAAAACATATCACAAAATGTCAAAGCTCTTTTCTTCTCACCTGGAAACAGTTTTTAAACTTCTTGCTGACAAAGTACAGTGCAATGGGGTTGATGCAGGAGTTGAGCGAGGCCATGTTGATACCAATGTAGTCCATCACTAACAGGAAGCTGGTGAGCAACGGAGCAGAGGTCAGGACAACAGGACAGGAGGGAACAATAGGTTCTCACTTTTTACTTATCGTTTCAGAGATATAATGGAGAGGAAATTAACTCTATCTCTCACTTCCCAATAGATATAACCCTTTATTACTTAATAACACACGGGTGTTAAAATAAAACCAGGCCTAATTGTAAAAAAAATAATAATGATAATTACTGGAGTTTATTTTTACATTATTTTCTGCCTCCAATCTCAAATAGAATCACTTTATAACTTGTTTTCTAACTCAATAAATACTATTTTGTTGTAATACATCTTTCTTTGTCTCACTCCAAAGTGTAATGCTACAACTTACTGTAGTTTTCTTTTCGTTATGCACTCAATAAAAGACATTTGTCACTTAATGAGACAGAGAAATAGATTGCATTGCAAAAGCTACATATTTATGTGGAGGTTCACCTCACTGCATACCTGAGCAGTTCACATCTGTTTGGGTCGGCTTGGTCGTAGATGGTCTTCTTGAGGATGCGGCTGAGGTGGAGCGGCAGCCAGCAGAGAGCGAAGATCAACACCAGGCAGAAGACCGTCTTGGCCACCTCCCGCCGCTGCGCAGACCAAGACAAACACTGACACTCGGACTCCAGGACCACGGAGGCAGCCGTGCACAAACCTGCTTCATGTGGTCGTTGAGAGCGATGCGGATGCCTTTCTTGCGGCTCAGCATCTCGCTGGACATGAGTGTGTAGAAAACTCCGGTACAGGCCAGTGGCAGGCAGAAGTAGAAGCCGAAGAGCCACCAGTCTTTCACCTCCTGGTAGAACTGAACCACACAAGATAGGGTGAATTCACAAGATCACTAAAATTCAATTTGGACATTTATTGCATACTTTTATAAGGATAGTGCGTGGAGAGCATTGCAAAAACAAAGGCATTTGAATAAGCCACAGCAATGATGATTTTACTGCAAATTTCCCAATCCCAAATTATTTTTACAGCTGGTTAAAGAGTAAATAAACTTAATCCTGAACTTCCCCTTAAGTGTAATTGATTAAATGTGAGTACAGAGAACTGATTAAGATGTTGTTTTCCTCACTGGAAAAATAACTGAGGTGAGCTGAGGACATTTTTTGACTCTTGATCTTATACAACGCTCAATCACCGGTGAACGGCTGATGAAGAGATACCAAATATTTTCATGATGTTTGTTTCCCACTGGCCTTTATTAAGAATCATAAATCATGTACTTTGAAGTGAAAACGTTGTTTTTGGTCCAGAAATTCCTTAAATGAGAGTTTGATGTGGTAAAATAATGATAATGTTAAACGTTTTTTTATTCAGTGCCTTTGTAGGAAGGTGAGTGCAGACAAGCTGCTCTTGCTTCTTGTTTTAACAGTCCAGCTTCTTATTGGGATGTTCACATTGAATTGTATACAGATACCATGAGGCATGTATGTTAATAAAACTTTCAGGTATATAAAGAACGAAAATAATGCCTGGATGTGCAGCAAGAGCTTCACCTAAAGGTATTGAATATCATCCCCAGTCATGCCAATCACCTTCATTTAGGCTATTTATCTCTATTTTAGCTGGTACCTCCATCTCCAAAGCATACATCCAACACTGTCTCTCCTCTCCACAAACTGACAGCCCTCCTTGACTTTGTGTGCAAAACTCTTCACACAAGCACTGATATACTTATTTCCTTTCTTGTTCTTTTGATCCAGAAATGTTTATGACAGTTTTTCAATGAATGTCCCCTTGATTAAATGCAATTCTCGTGAACTTGAATTAAAAAAAAAAGACATATGTAGTAAATTTTAAACATCTACCGTTAAGAAACTTGTGTTCTGTTGCGGATGCATCATACAGACTCGCAACTTGTTGCCTTTGTAGGGCAACTCCAACATGTCAAAGGCCAGCGCCTCTGGGACCGCCAGCAGGACAGCTACCAGCCAGATCATTGTCACCTCCACCGTCTTCCACAGAGGGATTCCCATCCCCTTCACTCTGCTCCACGACGTCACTGCATGGTAGCTGGAAAACACATCTGTCAGTGTCTGTGAGTGTCAGATTGAGTGAGACATTACAATTAGTTATAATTTACCGGTCAATACTGAGGGCACAGAGGCTGAGGACAGTGATCCCCACTGAGGCCTTCTGGATGAATGGTATCAGCTTGCAAACGTAAACCCCGAATGGCCAATCTTGTGCTAAAAGCTGGTGAAAAATGACAGACATATTACCACGGCTTCATTGTCTGGGAACTTCCTCCATGTGTTCCTGCAGCACTGAGGCCGAAATCAGCCCTCATCCGAAAAGTTGATTCAACGGTAGGATCAAGTTTATTCAATAGTACTGAAATATAAATAACATCCTATCAAGTCCTAAACACCTTCAATTAATTTTTGCACACTGACATCACAAGTCGACATTAAATGTAAACGCCTGAGCCTATTATTATCTCTAATACATTTTAAAAATGCACATTAACTGTATTAAAAAAAAAATCTCAAAGTATTTGGACAACTATAGAGAATTAACACAATATCACTGATGCATTTACACCATCACTTTACACTTAATTTAGACACTAGTAAGTAAGTACATTACATAAATAAAGCTAGCTACTGCTGTATAAGCATACCTAAATCACCAGCAAGCTCAACTGACATATTAAATCAAATTTGGAGTTACCTTTAGACTTTCTTTGTTGTCGTTACACAGTGATTGTATAAATATAATTATAAATAATGTTTTAAATAGTGCATTGCTTGAAGTTATATTGAATTCAGCAGTCTGATGGCCAGAGGGCAGAAGCTGTTTTTAAATCTTTCTGTTCTGCAGCGGATACTGCGGAACCTTCTGCCAGACGCCAGGAGAGAGAACAGTCCATAGAGGGCTGGGTCGGGTCGGACAGAATTCTGTGGGCTCTGTTCAGGCAGCGTGTTTTTTCAACGTCTTGGATTGGGGGGAGTGGTATTTACGATATGTAAATGTCAATGTACTTTATTTATACAGCCCTTTACAGCAATCCTTTCGGTTCACCAAAGTGCAGTTAATAAATACAAAAAAAATAAAATAAATAAAGACAATAAACAAATAAAATAGTAAAAATAAAAGATGATAAAAATAAGATAGAAGATAAGGATAAAAGTGCAATCAAACTACTGGATTTTATAAGACATAGAATAGGTTTTTTATCCTAGCCATATCAAAATCATGTTTTCATCACTTTGTTACTATGCTAGAACATCACCATCAAGCCAACACTGCTACAACATCACTGCCATGCTAACACTGCTACATCATAACTATCATGTTTACACTGCTACATCATTACTATCATGTTTACACTGCTACATCACCACTATCATGCTAACACTGCTACATCATTACTATCATGTTTACACTGCTACATCACCACTATCATGCTAACACTGCTACATCACCACTATCATGCTAACACTGCTACATCATAACTATCATGTTTACACTGCTACATCATTACTATCATGTTTACACTGCTACATCACCAATATCATGCTAACACTGCTACATCATTACTATCATGTTTACACTGCTACATCACCACTATCATGCTAACACTGCTACATCATTACTATCATGTTTACACTGCTACATCACCACTATCATGCTAACACTGCTACATCATCACTATCAAGCCAACACTGCTAAATCATCACTGCCATGCTAACACTGCTACATCATTACTATCATGTTTACAGTGCTACATCACCACTATCATGCCAACACTGCTACATCATCACTATCAAGCCAACACTGCTACATCATCACTGCCATGCTAACACTGCTACATCATTACTACCATGCTAACACTGCTACATCACCACTATCATGCTAACACTGCTACACCATCACTGCCATGCTAACACTGCTACATCATTACTATCATGCTAACACTGCTACATCATCATTATCATACTAACACTGCTATATCATTACTATCATGCTAACACTGCTACATCATCACTATCGTGCTTACACTGCTACAACATCACTATCATGCTAACACTGCAACAACATCACTATCATGCTAACACTGCTACATCATCACTATCGTGCTTACACTGCTACAACATCACTATCATGCTAACACTGCTACATCATCACTATCATGCTAACACTGCTACATCATCACTATCATGCTAACACTGCTACATCATCACTGTCATGCTTACACTGCTACATCATCACTATCATGCTAACACTGCTACATCATCACTATCATGCTAACACTGCTACATCATCACTATCAAGCCAACACTGCAACACCATCACTATCATGCTAACACTGCTACATCATTACTATCATCCTTACACTGCTACATCATCACTGCAATGCTAACACTGCTACATCATCACTATCATGCTTACACTCCAACATCATCACTATCATGCTTACACTGCTACATCATTACTACCATGCTAACACTGCGACATCATCACTGTCATGCTACCACTGATACATCATTACTATCATGCTAACACTGCTACATTATCACTACCATGCTACCACTGCTACATCATTATTATTTTCAAGCTGACACTGCTACACTAACAGTGTCATGCCAACATAGCAACATCATCAATGTCATGCTATCACTGCTATATGATCACTGTCATGCTAACACTGCTACAAAAACACTGCCATGCTAACACAAGAACACCATCTTTCATGACAACATTGTTACAACATCAATGTCATGCTTACACTGCTTCATCACTCGTATGCTAACACTACTTCATTATCACTGTGATGCACACACTGCTACGCTATCAATGTAATGTTAACAGTGCTACACATACACTGCCATTTTAACACTTCTACAACATCACTGCCTTGATAACACTGCTACATCAGCGCTGTCATGCTAACATTGCTACATCATTACTGTCTTGCAAACACTGCTACATCATTACTGTCATGCTAACACTTCTACAACATCAATGCCTTGCTAACACTGCAACATTATCACTGTCATGCTAAAACCGCTACACAAATTCTGCATTCCTAACACGTTATCAACATCATCAATGGGATGATAGCACTGCTAAACCATCACTGTCATGCTAACGCTGCTACATTATAATATCATGTATATCCTGCACTATCATCACTGTCATAACACTGCTGCATTACTAATGTCATGCTAGCATGGCTACGCTAGCATTGTCATGTTAACAGTGCTACATTCTAAATATCATGCATATCCATCCATCATCATCACTGTCATAAGACTGTTACATTATTACTGTTATGCTAACACAGCTGCGCTTTCACTCTCATGCTAATACTGCTGCATCATTATTTCAATGGAAACACTACTTCATCATCACTGCTAACACTGCTACACAAACACTGCCATGCTAACAGTGCTACATTATAATTATCATGCACAACACTGTAACAACATAACTGGGATGCTTACACTATTAGAAACTGCAACACTGTGAGGCATGATAGACGATCGGATAATCACAACAGGCAGTCATTTGTCTCACCAGGTAAACTGGATCGGGATCATCATGCTTAGAAAATCCTTAGGTCATGGACGGTTTTTAATGATTATGTGGTTTTTATGTGAAATGAGCACCTTTGAATGCTTTTCTAGTAAAGTAGCATTTTTCTCAAAAAAGTCACTGTTTTCCCTATTCTGTATGTAAATGTAAGTTCTTTATCCAAAAAAACTTTTCTTTTCTTTTACTATGACGGCCCTCCTGTGATTCCATATGTCCAGTTTTAATGCAAATGCTAAAACTAGAGTAGCCCTGACAAGTTCATGTATAAAGCATCTGGAATCAAATATAATTTTATCATGAAAAAATACAAACCACCAAACTTTAAAGAATAAATATCTGAAGCTTGCAGTGAAAAAACTCACAATCATCTCCAACTCATTGGAAGTAGTTTGATAGAAAACGGCATCAATCCAATTTGAGTGACTGAGCAGTCCTGTTAGTAGTTTGGTTAAATCCGTGAAACCTTCTTAACCATGGGGATAAACTCTGTGATTAAACACTCAAATACATTCACAGTCATGACGGCGTTGCTAACAACATTTTAAAATTGTGTACAAGTGCTGCCTCATGTTTTTTATTGCATTACATTTCAATAACTTTGGTTTTATTTGACAACCCTTATGAGCTCACAAAGCATGAATGCCATGTTGTCAGAGATGAGACATGAGCATGATTCTATTAGGATCTTCTCAGGGTGTCCCATTAGGGCGTTCCTTTTGTACATCTAGTCACATATTTTTCTCAAGGTGGCGTCACCTTGTTCCAGAGCCCACTTGATGAAATTTGAGGGGGATAACTTCACACATCTCAACCATTTTGAGACCGAGACACAATTCACAATCACGTTGGGTGAAAGGTGGGAAACTAGACGAGTGTGATTACCTTGTACACGGTGATCGGGATAGCAATTATGATGTAAAGCAGGTCACCAAGTGCCAAACTGCCGATGAGAACGTTTGGCCCGTTCCTCATACACTTGTTCTTATAAATGATCCTGAGCAGCGTTGCATTTCCAATGATCCCGATCATGAAGATGAGGCACGAGACGATGGTGTTGACATACTTGAAGGCGTGCCTAATCTCGGTTTGCTTCAAGCACATCGGCGGGAACGAACCCTTCGGTCTGCCTGGTGGTGCCGCCGGCAGCAGGACAGAAGAGTTGGAAGATTCTGAAGATAATGGTGCGCCCTCCGAGTCCCGGATGATCCGAGATGCTCCGACCTCAACGATCACCAGGAGGCACAGCAGTGCCACGGCCCTCATTGTTGCTCAAACCTGGTATCTCGACTTAGATCACTTCCTTGTTCAGAACACTCTTCTCACACTCTGCCTTTTGTGGCGTCTGCATGTGGCTTTGTCTTCTGATGTTTGTCCTGGAGGGTAAACAAACAAAACATCAGATATCAGACAGATGTGGCAGCCAGTCATTGCTTACTGGACACTGGAAAGAAAATACTTGAGAGACCCTGAGCATGAGCTTGAATCAAATCCTGCCAATCTGTCAACTGGAAAATGTAAAAATGTACATTCATGGAATATAGAAAAAGGATGATCGATATTAACACTCAAGAGAGCACAGACATTTTCCAAATGAAATTGAAAGTATCATTCTAAAGAACACTGCTGTTTGTGTGTCTTTAAAGATGTTTTTTTTATTATTGTTGTATTTTTAATGTGAAAATTGAAATGTAAGTTGTTTTTATTATTTGTCCCATCTAAATGTTGTTTTTGTCTATTTTTAACTAGATATTTTCATATTTCGGGAAAATCAATCTTACATCTGAGTTGGAGTGGTCTGGAGTGAAGGCCATTATTTCGTCATAATGGTCATCGCTTCCATAAACTCTCTTTCGCCGAGAATTCAGAAGGGGAAGAACAGTATAAAGTAGATGCTTGAAAAATCGTCATGATGAGGGACTTACTACATCTTGGAGAGAAGGACTTCAACAGTTGACACATACTTTAGTTGTGAGCTTGTGTGAGAGAGAGTGAGCGTGACAGATGCTCCAGATCACAAAAGATCCTTGCGAGGCGATGATCCTCTAAAGAATTACCAGTTGGCCCTAAGATGCCCCAGAGCGTCTTCTAAAGATAAATGAGCTGATTGATGATAGATGTCCAAACTCACCCACGCACTCACTCACACACACCACACACACACACACACACATGAACACACACACAGAAAGAGACACACACACACCGTTTCAGATGGTAACTCAATAGACTTATTCTCTGATCTTATGAACGTCCTCTGAAGTGAGGTGATTTTCTAATCTTATTTTTCAAGAGATTTTTTCATCTCTGGCTTCAGATCTTAGAAACTTTGGCAACCCGCCGAGAGAAAGTTGAGGGATGAGCAGAGGTCAAAGAGTAATGTGCTCGTGTGTGCAGGAACGTGGGAAGTGTGTGTGTACAGGGACCAAAAAGATGACAATAAAGAGGTTGATGTGAATGGAACAATGGCAGGAAGTGGTCAGTGGACGTGAGAGTGTGCAGGAGTCATCAAGAAAGCCACAGTGAGGAACACACAGAGGCACGAATTGGAAACTCTTTTAATCTTTTTTTTTTTTAGAACTAGCACGCCATGTACACATTTAATTGCCTCTGTGTTTAAAAAATCCTCAACTCAGGAATACCTCAACTACTAGAACAACCACAAATCTGTTTTCCTTCTGGCACAGTAGAACATTAGAACTCAAATAAACTTTAATTATTGTTACACACCTGCAAGTCTAGTTGCCAGCTATTTTACTTTAAGCAAAAAACTTTGTCACCACCTTCCTAGGGGCTCACTTTTCATTCCACCTAATTCAATTCAAACGATGATTTTTTTTTTTATATTAACAATACTGAAATGAACTCGAGGGGCGGATCAGAAAAGTGAAGTATTCGCCTGTGAAAGAAGGTTCGCGCTTAGAATAAATCCGCATCCAGGACAGATCTAACACAGTTTCAAAATAAAAACAAGTGATGCCACAATGCTCACGTGAACGCATCCAACTTGCACCAAACAAAAGATAAAAGTCCCTAACAGACCTGAATACTCAACACTGACTTTTCTAAAGTGGAGGAAATAGTAGAAAGAAACCTTTTCAACACTGTACTCTCTCTATAGGACAACTGCACTCACCCTGACGTCAATCCGATAGTGCACAGATCAATATTCCCTCAGATATCCAGGAGTTGATGCAGAATAAATCCGAGTGCAGGGGTGTGTGTCCAGTGTTCCTTCTCTGCTCACTGACGCGCGCAGTCACGCTGAGTCTTTATAGAGCGCAGAAGCAGCCAATCCAGAGACGAGCATCCTTCTCTCTGTCCGGCAGGATGAGCAGGCAAAAAAACAAAAAACTTCTTCGTTCTTTAAAAAACTTGCACCAAATAATGAAAATAACGTTTTCCGCGTCACCCAAATATTATTGTATTTCCAGTCAAGGTTTTTGATTTATTTGGATTTCACTTTCATTCTGTAAAAGTCCAACTTCCCATGACACCCAACAAATGATTCTAGTGCAGATAAGTAATAGCTCTACTACGAGTCTTTCGAGGTTGTCTGAGCTCCTGGTTTCGGCGGAAAACTCTAATTTCCATAAATAAGTTCTGACTCTTGGGAAGTCAAAATCAAACTATTATATACTATAAATAATATAACATACTTGTCTATCTGATATTATTTAATTGTTACAGTACATTACATTTTTAAAATGTTGAAATTGTGTTGAAAAGCTTTTAAGCTTCACGCTATATATTAAATGTTAACATTGACTTTAAGTGACTCGCATGGATTTTTTTTTTTTGCCATGATAAATCATTTTTAGGGCTTAATCATCTTCAGTGGAACAAGCACTCATTTTCATGTGGCTTGGTTCCACCATGAAGCGAGGTTGAAGTCAGTTTTGTCTTCCAGTAATATAATGAGGATCTTCGTGGAAAATCATTTTCTAGAACTGGTGCCCAAGGCTTAGCAGTGATGTTTGCTAACTGTGCTCATCTATTTTAGACCTCCTACAAATTCATAATCACTCTGTTTTTCCGTCTTGTTGTCTGAATAAACTCAATCCTGAAACACTTCTTGTTTATTTTTTATTGAGACCGTCTGAAAATAATAACGGACACACTTTCTTACAACCTAGTTTTTGTAATTCTCTAGGTTTCAAATAAAATCATAATTAAAAAAAATAAAAATCCTGCTGATTTCCAAACATGATGCAGATCTTGAGAAAATTACTCTGATTACTGTTTTGTAAATGCTTATTTGCTTTAAATAACAGCTGGTAAATCTCTTCCTAATTGGGCAAAAAAATGTCTTTGGTATTCAGGTGAAAGAACCTTCGTGGTGTCGAGGTCATTAGAGACAAAGATATAGTGTTGGGAGTCTGCAGCGACTGTAGAATATACTTCTGTCATGGGTTTGTTTATGCTTCAGGCAACATTGTGTGTCTTTACATCAGGTTTCAGATAGTTGCCCGTTTGTTCTCGGCGGCCTTCTGTACTTAAACACCTGCTAAATGAAAGTATTCAGGTTGGTCAGGAAGTTTTCCGTCACATGATGGAGTCAGTGATGTGCACCGGTGACTCATGTGGTGGGAACATCTAAGATCAGAAGAGTAGAGGTCAAAAAACATCTTGTCTTGTGAGACAATGAAAAGATTTCACCTCTTAATGGCTAGATTGTTTTTTAAAGTCTATTACTTCAAGAAATTTCATCCATTCATCCATTCATCTACCACTTGGCCGGGTTACGGGGTGGGCAGTCATAATGTAGAAGAAGAAGCCCAGAGTCCTCTTTCAATAAGAGACACTTTTAGTCAATATTTAACTAATTTCAGAATTATTCACAGTTAATAATGAGTTATTAAATTGTGTTTCAAGTGAATTCTTATCTGCTGTCAGAGGGTAGAATATAGTAATGCTATGAAATTCACTTTAATGATTATTACCTACCTAATATGCAGATAAAACATCAATAAATGTATTTTATTTATGGTATATGTGTTACATTGTGTTAGCCTTAAATCTTCCTTTTAATTCACAACTATGTTTTGAGTTAACACCTCTGTTAGAGGAGAATGGAATCGTTTCAGTCAATATTTTCATCCGTTATGAACTAAACTCACAGTTGGAAACACTGGACACAAACAGCAGACAAAGGTCCTCTCTGTGGAAGTTAATCACACCAAGACGCTGCTCTATTTTCAGAGGTTACTATTCTGGGTGCGTCATTACTCTCATTAACAAAGTGCCGCCAAGCTTAACCGTTCGCTGACATTATCTCAATTACACATCGTTATGCACGTGTCTTGCACAAGGATGGAATCTGGATAAATTCTCTTTTGGCCACATTATTCCACTCAAGTTTTACAATAGGCAATACAAAACCTTTGACGCTGCTGAGGTTCATCTCTGATGACCTTATAGTCGCTATTAATCATTCTTCACTGTGCTCTTTTGTTTTTTTTAATTGAGCCATGTGACCCAACATCATCCATGTCCCTGTCATTTATCTTTCCATTCAAAAATATTTTCTCAACAATCTTCAGAAGAACTTTCATGCTGATTGTATCTGCACATTTCAATTATACTGTAACATGTATCATACAGAATCAACAAAATTATTAAAAAACTAAAGGAAAGCTTTTAAGTACGTGTCCTTTGCATCAGAATATCAGACATGCTTTCTAACAAATGATCAGAAAACACACTGCAAAGAAAAAATAGTAATTCAAATAAAAACTCAAGTAAAATAAAAATGTTGCAAGTGGGAATCGCATCGGCAAAACTTCACATACTCTAACTTCCATGTGTAGCGCGCTACCAACTGAGCTAACTGGCCTGATGTGTTAATGCGAATGTTTACTATTTGTATGACAATCATCAGGGTATGAGCTACAGAAACGTGGCGTCACTGACGGGCTCTTCAAAAAGCGGCCCCTAGATAGACAGGATATGACCAATAACATCAAAAAACCACGATTATAATCGGAACGCTAATCAATGAAAATAAAGTTTATCAATGTGGAGAGATTTACAAACATACAAAATTATCAATGTTGAGGATTATTTAAAAAACTTAAAAATAATAAATAATAATAATGAATACAAATGAAAAAGATAAATATATTTAAAAAAACAAAAACAGCAAACAACCACTGCTCTGGCCTCCATCTGTTCCCTCCCTTTTTTCTAACCGTGACTATTGGGAACAGTGTTTCGATTCAGGTGGACAATCAGTCATGCCTTCATATCTATAATCGCGCAATCTCCTGCACTAACCTACTTTTAAAATCATTTTCCACCTTCTGCTGTGATCTCAAGAGAGTAAATTAGTTCTAGTCCAAGCGTCTCTCTGTCAAACCATAATCCCACCTTCCCAGTAAACTTCTGACCACTGAGGCACCTGTGCTAGATCATTCCTTCTCAAACTCTTCAAACTCTTCTTCCCACAGCTACTCCAGTTACACACAAATTATTTTCTCGGTCTGAAATGAGGGTGACGGAACCAATCTTGGACTGTCAGACTGACAGATCTCCCAGTGGATATCTGCACGGCATATCAAAACAAGACAGGACTTGGTAGCTGTAGCCTTCAGGATCATCAGACAACTCCAGTGGAATGATTTTTCTCAAAATTAGTTTTTCTGTAAAGGCCTTGACACACCACGCTGAGTCCCTTTAGTGTGTGTCCCCCAGTCGGGAGTCGGCGTCCTCGTCGGACGAAAAAAGAGGCGGGTGCACGCATTCAGTCTGGAGTCGAGAGTCTGGCTCAATGGCCAATCTGATTGGTCGAGTGCTAGGTTTAGCTAGCGAATCAGCGCAGGACAATAAAACGGAAGTGACTATTGTACACACTAGATAAGCAGCGATGGATTAAACTACACTTTCATCGAAAACTTCACACCAACATTAGGGGGCAGACAGCTCAGATGGTAGAGTGGTTGCCTGCAGTCCAAAAGGTTGCAGGTTCAATCCCAGCTCCAGACAAGCTTGTGTTGTTGTGTCTGAGCAAGACACTTTACCCTGATTGCTCCTGATGGTAGACTTGGCGCAAGTGTGCAGCCTACTCCCATCATCTACTCCAACTCCGAATTTCCCCTCGCGGGACTAATAAGGGATTCTAATAAAAAAAAAAAAAAAATAATTATCAACAAACATTGAACACATCTCATCATCTCCTGCTCCATGAACTCATTCATTTACGTTAATGTCTTGAATTGTTGTCCTATACACATGTAACCTTTCATGCGTGTCACCTTCATCTCAACATTTGTACATTATCACTGTGTCTGATTCATGGTCATTTTGTGCTAGTAATGATACAGAAGGACAATATTGTTGACATGACTTTAATGATCATTGATGATTCAATGCCAGTCGCTTCATTTTCGTGTCGTTATCCATCGTTTCAACGGGTGAAAACACTGACCGTTCTCAACTAGTGTCAGAACATTTCCGGTTTTCACTTCTCTGATGTCAACACAGTGCAGCGTCACTCGTGTCGCACATGCGCAGAACGTACACTTTTGCCATCAGTCTCTTTGGTGTGTACGAGGCATTTTTATCAAGAGACCAGGCCAGACTACGTCCCACCACAGAGGACTGCCCAACGGCGTCAGACGCCCGATAATCGGCGCGGTGTGTCAAGGCCTATTCTCAGTCAAAATTACAATCAGTCAATTCGTACGTTTTTTTTTATATAATACCAGATGTCGAAAATGCCACTTGGGAAAAGGATGATAATCAGTTACAGCCCTAAAATCAGAATCATACTGACCAAAGCACTTAAATCCTTGAATCTGGTTGACCTGACTGTTGATTTGTACTGATTTGTAGCTTTGACTTTTCCTTTTTTCGCTCTTCAAACACTTTTAAACAATGCAAAACAAAATCAACAAGTACCCATAATAAGGCGATGTTGACTTATAAGGACGTTTTACAAGAGAGAGGATAAAACTCACTAAAATGCCTTTTCTTGCAGATTTCAACACTATGGCCCTACATGGCCTGTAAGACATGATAACTTTCCAAGATATTTGAGAGACCTTCAATCTTCCTTGCCTGATCCATGTATCATCCGACTGACACTTTGGTCTGACCCAGTGGAAACTCATGTGTCTTAGTGTTTCAACTGCACATGATTATCAGGCAGATGAGTGAGAACGTCTTCATGAAAGCGTCGCAAATCATTTTTTCTTCCTTTTTACAATGAAGTTGTTCATCTGTCTGTTTGTTGAGGCTTTTGTGTCTATCTGGGTTGGGACGATGTGCATGTGTTTTTATTTTCATCAGAAGGTCTTGAAGATCTCCGTTCTTGGTGTGACCGTTTTTTCTTTCTGTTTCTGTGTATGGTTGGTGTGCATGTATATATTTGTTTGTCAGGGTGATAACTGTGTGTTTCTGGCTTTTGCTGTGTTGATGTTTCTTTCTCAATTTGTGTTTATGTGTTGTGAGTAGTGTTTTGGGGTGGTGTGTGTGTATTTTTCCTCGGTCGGGAAGGCGTATGTGTGTTTGTTTTATGTGTTGGGGTCGTCTCCTAATTGTGCTTCTGTATTGAGGTAGGGTATTTTGTTTCTCTGTTTGGGTGATTTGTACATTTGTTTCTGTCTTGGGGTAGGTTGTTCTTGTGATTTTGTGTTGGGTTAGTGTAAGTGTGAGTTACTGTGTTGAGGTTGTTTGTACGTGTGTGCCTGTGTTGGGGTGATGTGTTTGTGTTCCTGTGTTGAGTTGGTGTGTTTCTGTTACTATGTTGAGGTGGTGTGTTTCTGTTCCTGTTTTGAGCTGTTTTTTCTCAGTTGAAGGAAAGTTTCTGGTCAGTTTTCTGCAGTGTGACAGACTGACCTAAGTCACCCAAGTAGTGACTCAACCCTGGAATCTTATCAGAAGGAGCAATCACCAGAGTTTCATTTGTGTCCACATTTAGCTGCAAAGTGTTTTCACTCAGCCGTTCAGCCTCTGGTGCTCAGTTGGATCAAAAGAGCAGTAGAGCTGGATGTCATCAGCAAAGATGTGGTAACAAAAATCAGGAAATCTCTAAATGATTTAACCCAGGGGAATCAAGTACAGCAAAAACAATAAAGGACCTAGAACAGAACCTGGAGGGACTCCACACAAAAGATCCGCTGATTCAGACCTCATTTGATTGGCAGATACACTGAAACTGCGCCCAGAAAGGTATGACGAGAACCACTGTTACACAGACCCAGACAGTTCCACTTCATCCCTCAGTCTTCTCAGCAGGATCTGGTGATCAACTGTGTCAAAGGCTGAGGACAGATCCAAGAGAACCAGAACAGTGTATTTACCTGAATCAGCCGACATGATGTCACTGGACACTTTCAGTAAGGCTGTCTCCGTAGAGTGAAGTTTGCGGAAGCCAGACTGAAACTTTTCATGGATTTCACTCTGATCCAGGAACAAAGACAACTGCTTAGAGACCACCATCAGTTGTTCTGTGTTACCGTGGTGTGTGATTTTTCTGTCTATTATTTTCTATGGCAGACAATGTTGGAAGGATCATCACAGTTCTGACAAAGTTGAGTAAACCAGTGAAAAAATAAAAGGGCAGTTTATCACTATCTGGATTCATTGGATAGTTTTAAGGAACTGAGATGTACAACGTATTATTAGAGTTTTAAGTCGTAGATCATACACTGTGTGTGTGAGCATAGCATTATAAAACATTGACAGGGTTCTGGACCACTCCCATTTATTCCAAACAACCCCCACATATATTAGACTTTCCGTCACCAAGGTCTAATCTTCACAGCATTGAAGGGATTAGATAGACACACTCTACACACAAAGACCCTACAGTGCATGTTGTGAGTCTGTTGACCTGTATTTGAATGCTATTGAACACACCCTTCTTTTCTATTTTGTGTTACCAACAAAGTCACTTAGTCTGAGCAAGTTTGTCTCATGTTAATAATTGGAAGCATCAACATCTTTACCTGATAAGTGTTCATGATCTTGACATCCAATGTCATGTCAATGAACCCCAAGGAACCAGCTTTGCATAGGAGCAGCATTTCTGTCAACAGTTTTTGGTCCATAGTATCTGATGAGTTTGTGGACGTGACATGCAGATTTTGTTATTGAAAGTTGGTTGGTCAAGAAATCTAAGGTTTTTCCATCTTCATTGACTTTGTCACAGAACATGATCAAATAATTATAGAAAGAATCCTTGATACTTTGTTGATTTTGTCGGCTAAATGGAGCTTCGCCATTTTTGCTGTACATTAGAATTTGTTTACAGTGTGTTTTAGCAGTGTTTTAACGTCATTTAGAAATCTGGCAACTTTCTGGACAAAAAATGAAGAGTGTGACACCACACGATCACAATAATATTCATCAAGCAAAACAGACTACGTTCAGCTCACGTTTATCCAAAGTATGAACTACGGATCAGTGAACTCGTTCAGGCACAACCCTTCTGTGTTCAAGAGAAAATCATAAACCGAGGAGGCTGGAGGCTATTGGTAATGGTGGACCCCAGACAACCTTTTGGACGAAACACAAAGGTGTGCTTCAAAAGAAGGGGATTCGTGTTCCCTCTGGATCAAAAGGCACAAACAGCTCACAGGAAGCTGTGACAGGAAGACGACTGTGACGCCCAGAGCTACAACAAAATCACAAGATAAGAGTTAACAGCTGACAGGCTGCTCACAAGACAACAGCTTCCAGCTCTTTTTACATGATCAGGAACATTTCTCTTCTTAGACCGGACCTCACTGACCTCATGACTTGCCCAGCACAAGATGCAAGAGCAGTGATTCAAATCAAATGTCAGGGGCGACAAACATCTTTACATTTCTTCTTTTGTCAAACATTGTCAGATCAATAAGGAAAGCAATAACAACCCATCAGCTGCTTAGTGCAGACAATGTTACTGACTGTCACACGACCATGATGACACACTGGTGAGACGAACAGAGACAAATTACTTATGAACATGTTTTGACTCAACATGTGTAAATACATTTGATTATTGATCATTAACAATTCTGGATAGCAGTAACCCAAAATATTCCAATGTACATTACGATAAAACATTAAAATAGTCTGTTGAAAAAATTCCCTTGTAATCACTCTGTAAACTGAAAAGTGTCTTTCTGAGCACTGTAAGCAACTCGGCACGTCTACCAGTAAATCTGATGCCACATTCATCAGCAAGAAGATGACATGAGGTCAACTTCAATTAGCAGACGTTTGACTGGAGAACGTTCTGTTCCTGGAAGTGATGACAGATTGTAAGAATGATCACGTAGGGTAAACTTGTGTTATGTTTTTGTTATAAAATTGTAATCTTATCCACTTCCACCCACTTTTTTGTGTCAGCCAATTGCCTTGCATTTCATGTCCTAGATACAAGTCGATGAAATGAGTTTCATTACGAGGGAGACTCTGTAGTCTTGTCCAAGAAGTGTTAAAAGGGTAAAAGACACACTTAATGAGGCACCAGTTGAGGAACTCTTACGCCAGGACTAAAGTTAAACCATCATTGATCTATTAAAAACACTCAATTGACTGGAATCTTGGTTGGCTTTGTGAGAGTAACCAGATAATCTGAGATGATTAGTTGTTTTCCAAATCAGCAGAAGAAAGATAAAGAACTGTTGGCAGGCTGAATGAAGAAGAAAGCATCTGCTGAGCTTTGTCTTCTATCAAGGCTTTGATTGGATACGGTTGATCCGCCGCATGAGAATCCAGGAAAGCCCATTTTAATGGGGCGTTGTTAAAATTTTAGAATGGTTAAAAAAATGTAATGGAGGATTGCAGGATTAGCATTTGTCCGGTTCAAAGCAAAGCATGACAACAAACAGAAACAATATTTTTTTCATTAAAAAGGAACAACAGCTTGCAAGCATGCAAGGATTCGTTATCGCTACAAAAACCAGAGACGCAAACAAATATTCTAGCTTTGCAGGAGATAAAAAACTGTTCTTTTGAAGTCACCGCAGACTGAATCCCATTTAGAAAGCTCATGTTCTGATCGCAACTTAAACATCCAATCACAGCTGTTCGACTAGCTGAATCACACACGTGGTTGAACACAAACTACAAGTGGGACGTGAACTTAGAAAAGGTGTCAAATGAAGGGCCATAATTGACATTTCTTGGAGATAGTGGATCAGTCTCACCCAAGGTGCTTTCGTGAATTGTCTGTTGCTGCTAAATCTATTGTGACTATTACAGAACCCAAGAGGGGCAATCACTCTCTCTTTTGTGGAAGTGAAATAGCCATGCAAAGCTTTTGCAATCCTCTCCAATGCCATTCTTCGAACACCAAAGGCCAGGGCAATTTCCCGGGAGCTTAATTGTAATTGGTAGAAACTCAAAAAAAAAAGGTTTATTTCACAAAGAAGACTGTAATGGAAATGCACAAATGCCTGTGAAAAGCATAATCATGAGGCGATCTACACATCTGAGGTCAACCTCAGCTATTCTGCTTTCTAGCCTCAATCTCAGCCTCTAACAGAGTTTCAGTCCATCAACTGTCTTAGAAAGATTCTGACTTGAGAAAGATGTGTGTCATGAAAAACGACGGGACACCAACAAGGACTCCAACATTTTATGTTCTCGCTGACTGTAACATGCACAAAGAACAAATTCTTTTCATGTGTTCCAGGGATCATTTCCAACACTGGAACAACCGGGTTGGTGCTGACAGAAAATATTTTGAGGCTCTTGTCTTTTGTTCGACTTCTGATATGCCGAGACAAGCCAGTATTTATTTGAGCTGTGGAAATCCACATCCAGCTTGTTCCAAATAATTCTTCACACCTTAAATCCCACCAAGAGAAACATTAACATCGGTATGATGAACTGCTCCTCCACACTTTCCCAGCATCCACAGACAATACCCGGAACTAAATTCCATCTCAGTGGACAACCTTAAATCTCAGCCAAGAAACTGATTTTTGTTGCCTCAACTGCAAAATAAACTGAAGTGGAACTGTTGTTTTTTGTTTGATCAATGAAGATGAACCTTTCTCTAAAGGCAGATTTAAGAGTGAGTATCAAGAGAACAACATGATATCATCAAATCAGCTGTAGGTTGTTTAGCTAATTTGTTGATTTGAAAACATGTCCTCAGAGAGATCACATGAATACCTCGTGAGTTTAAAAATAAGCATATGCTGTGGACACTGTCAGGAAAAGTTTTAAAATACAGGTGATCTTTTTTTTCTTTTGTTATTGTCTGTGAAATGAGATTGAAAAAAGAAGATTCCAAATAGTTTTAGAGTCCAAAGATCTGCTTTGCAGCTGGAATATATGATGGGAGGTGCCTGCCTCAGCCTGGATCTATTATATACAGCAGGACGTCAGCAGTTAATAAGCTCACTTCCTCCTGATAGCGATCACTTGTTCATCAAAAGTGAGATATTTTTCTGTGAGAGAAGATCAAGCACATCTGTTCTTTCAATATTTTTCCATCAAAAGCAAACCACATTGTCGTGTTGACTTCAGTTCCTTAAAACTCATGTCAAGGCCACCATGTTCTCCTTACTTACCTGCCGTGTCAGACGTTTTTCAATCACCAATAAAAATGTTGCTAAGTGTATTTATTTTATTAGTACTGAACTACAATTTTGTCCTACAATTCATGAGATTAAATGTGTTTCATTTTTATTCTAAATTAAACACAATTCTACAAATCGTAAATTAATGAGGTTGATTTTGTATTAATCGCCTAACAACAGTTATTCTGATTCTAGGGGTCAAATAAACTGCTTATACCAGGAAGTGCTTCATTCAAGGCGTTTGTCATGAAATTTTTCCTTTGGAACCCCAACAAAAGTGCACAGTATAAATTAAAAAAAATATATATATATATATATATATAAATAAATAAATAAATAAATAAATATATATATATATATATATATATATATATATATATATATATATATATATATATATATATATATATATATATATATATATATACATTTGAAAGAACTAAAATCTAAAAACACAGCAACATAAAAGCATAAAAACAAGTAAAAGTACTTTTACATGTCACTGACCAGATGGTTCTACACGCATATGGTTTTGGAGTCTATTAGGAGAAGATCAGAGAACGATCATTATGTTAGTTGTTCTTTTAAGAAACTGCCAGCTGTGACTTTCTTCTGATCATTTGTGACAAAAACAGCACACGGAACAAATCGAGGCTGCATACAACCTGCACCCAGGCAACAAACTCATTCTTTTGGTTCAGTGCGTGTGACTGTTCGTTGATCAGAAGTGTTTCTGTTCCAGATGACCAGGATTACCTCAACCGTCGCACACTTCCTTGAGTGCTGCCTTTCATAGCGAAAGTTAAGTAGTTCGTTCTCAGGGTGTTGAAGTATTGACTTGGTGTCTTGTCTGGTCCCTTACTGGCATGTTCTTTACCTTAACAACTGCACTATAGATGGCTCATCCCACAACAGTGATTTGTTGTGGGATGAGCCAAAATGAAAGTTTTTTTAATGGGCCATGAGCCTTTGTTTGTTCTTGTAAAAAAAGGCTTTTGAATTTTGAGGATATGGATTTGAAGTGCAGTCTCTGTACTGAAAAAGAACACCAAGTTCACATTTAAGCCTTTTAACATTGTGGTAAAAGGAAAAAACCCAGATCATTCAAATAAAAAAAAAGGGGGATTGAATCAAATGCTAGTAAGACTGATGCCATAATACACTTCATCACCATGGAGATGATGTCAATCCTATCAAAATCGAAAACTGGGGATTAGTCTTATATTATGACGCAGTTGCCAGTGACACTTGTTGCCATAACAGTTGATAATAAATAATTAATTAGAAAAACATCTTTGCAGCAAAAAACAGTGAGCAATGGTTCTGAATTATGACAAGACAACAAGAAAGTTGCATCTGCTGACCACCTGTCTTAGAAAAACCAGAGGCAGACCATAATTTACGAGCGCTAAAGAAAACATATGAATAAATGCTGAAATTATGATGATTTAAGATGTTTTTGTACTGCAATGATGGTGGAAGGGGGACGATGATGTCAATGTGGGCTCTAATGGGGACTGATCTGATAACCTTTAATGCATCTAAAAGAAGGACCTTTATATATTCCTTTTTTTGTCCGCGAACATGTCTTCCTGTCCTGAGAACAGGAAGAGCGACACTTGAAATGACATCACAGACTGGTAAACTTGCACCTCCGGTTTATTATTTATGTCCGCGTCAGGTCAAGAGTTCTTTTCTTTGCAGAATTTAGTAACAATATGTCAGAGTGGAAGTAAGCCCTCAGGATAGGTGGGTACTTCCTCGCAGCACAGGAAACTGCAGATATACAAAAAGGGCAGAAAGTGAAAAATAATGGTGTGCAGCTAAAGTTCATGAGCTGCCTTTTCATTGTAGTGATTGCGAAATGAAGATGTCCGTTACAGCCATAGGGAGTATTCCATTCTTGGGTGTATGCTTATGTCTCTTAGCTCATGCTAAACATGTTGATGCCCTGATGTCATGTGTGTGTCTGCTCTGATGGTGACATCATGAGGTGTTATTCAAAATACACCGAAGGATGGATGGTATACATGCATTTATGAGCAATTGAGTATCAATCAAAACCATCATGAAGAAATTGAGACTGTTTCAGGTTTTACCACAGCAGCTTTCAAACCTGGAGCCTAACTTTATAAACCCACAGAAAAAACTGGATCCTAAGTCCATGTCTGTCAATGTTTTATATTTCAATAGTTGTGTTTTACATAAGACTTATCTTGGAAATAGGGCCAATACTCTCACTTTGGGAACCTTTGTTTTTAAATTCTGTAAAATCCAAATAAATCCACCTCTTGAGTTAAGAAAGTTGACAGGACAGACCTAATGAATTATGCTTGTATTATAAATGAATACATTACAATGGTAGCTGATGAGGTGGTAATGTAGAAAAAACTATTTATGTCAACTATAGTTTGAAATTGTGTGTGTTAAAGGGGATCTGATGAGAGTGGACCCCATTATGACATAATAATGGGCTTTGCTCCTCTTGAAGCCAACTGTAAATAGTTGGATGGATGGATGGATGGATGGATGGATGGATGGATGGATGGATGGATGGATGGATGGATGGATGGATGGATGGGTGGGTGGATGGATGGATGGATGGATGGATGGATGGATGGATGGATGGATGGATGGATGGATGGATGGATGGATGGATGGATGGATGGATGGATGGATGGATGGATGGATGGATGGATGGATGGATGGATGGATGGATGGATGGATGGATGGATGGATGGATGGATGGATGGATGGATGGATGGATGGATGGATGGATGGATGGATGGATGGATGGATGGATGGATGGATGGATGGATGGATGGACAGCCGGAGGGACAGACTTTATTGAATCATGTCTCGCTTTGTTTATACAACAAGTCCCTTGCAGAGAGTTCAATGATTGATGACGCCTAGTAAAAACCAGGATGTTTAACTAATAATAGCAGAATGGGTGTGGTTATTGTAAAGGAGATTTAATCTCCAGAAAAAAGACACATGTTGATTGAGGTACAATTTAAGACAGATTAGCTTTACTTTAAACGCACAATGCTCTTCATAATGTAACTAACATCAGATATAGGAGGATGTTTATTATTAGATGGATGGTTGCATGGATGTTTACATGATGGCTAAAGACACATCAGGACCAGAGGGTGTGACCTGATAAACACTGGAGATGTTTATGGGGGGTTTCTCAAGGCCATTCCACTTGTAAACCTAGAAGTGTCCCTACACAGCAGACCACCCTGCTATCACAGGAATGTGAAGCATTTGTTTGCATAGGGTTTTTTAGATCAGGAGGTCTCTTCATTGTTTGTTTGCACCGCAAACCTGTCTGTCATTGCCGCATGAAGGGTGGAACGTCCATCTTCTAATGGGACTCTCATGTGTCCTATTACTGGGTGGAGGGAAAAGTAATTTGGAACACAAAGCAGCTGCTTGTTTTTAACCAACATCCTCCGCAAAATCATTTGACTGAGGTTGATTCCCCCGCAATCTAATCAGTTTAACATAAGGTGAGAGGACAGTCGGGACAGAAGGGGGGATGATCGAAGGAAGAAGAAGAGAAAATATTCAGGCTCTGATCGCAGCTCTGATCTTTGTGTTGCTTTGTCCAGAACTCAACTCATTTAACAACATCGCCGCCTGCCATTAGTTGAAATGAGCCAGCACTAAGTTATAACTTCATGTTTGCCAGAAAAAAACATGCTGAAAGTGACACTTCACTTAGCGACTCGATTACATCAAGCTTATTATTTTGCAATATGGCTTAAATTAAATAGTAGCCATCAGTGGTCACGGGTTTTGGATGGGCTATGTTCGTCACAACATCACCAGTTGCAAACCCATCGAACCTAGAAAACTTTTTAGATCCTTACTACTCACCCCAATTAAAGATATTATTTAGACAACTGTTTCACACTTATCTTGTTTTAGAATTAAATTAACATATAAGTTAAAAATCATTTTTACTACACAGGAACCATGTACAAGTATATGACTCGAAGTGTACGATTGTATAATAACTTATTGAAACCGATGTTAAGGTCAAGACAAGATTAAAACAGATAAAAACATATTCCTATCAAAATAAGTTAAACGTTCACTTTTTGCCATGATAAATAATAATAATAATAATCAGCATTGTTCAGCTAACAATTTTCTTCCAAATCTTTTTGTTGATACATGTATCATGTGCTACTTTGAAGTTCATAGTGAATTTTTTTTTTTTAAATCCTCCAAGCGGGATGGAAGTGCTGCTGTTAGCAATGCCATGCCAAATCAAGCGTGACATTCCTAAACGAGTGTTTGGTGACTCTTACCTGTTGTCAAGAAAAGTAATAAGAAGTTAGAACAGCTGGTTGACATCACTTCTGAATACTCACCCGTGTCTCATGTTTTTCTCCTGACAAAACATCCCAAAACACAGGATCACATGCAGAGAAGCATATGTTTCAACTGAAAAATAAGACAAGAAAAAGACAGGATCGCAAATCATCATGCAGGTTCTGGCCTCCTCTATGTGTAACAGCCTCACAGCAGCATCTCTCTCACTGATGAAGTCAACTCCTCATTTTGTTATTCTACCGAACCCATGCCAGTTCCACTTATTATACTTTAACAAAGAAAAGAGACACTTTTTTCATTCATTAAAAAGGTTCTCAGTGTAATATTAGCAAATATAAGTTTGTTATGGTCATCACAATTCTCAGAGTAGGGGAAATGGACCAGAGACCAAAGATACCAGCTTCTAATGAGCCAGCTTTCAGTCTGAAGCTAAATCACTTTGAGGGCTGAAACTCTGAGAGTGAATGAGCCGAGTCGGGAACAAACCCTACCAACTGTGACACTTTGAAGATCCATTATAACTAGTGAAAAAGTAAACCTTTGAAGTTTACTCAATTTTCTGACAAGGAGAGTTTTTTATTGAACTCACACAGAGCCTGACTATAGAGAAGCATGATCCGACCAGAGACTCTGCCATGGTGTGCGTTTCCATTAAAAAAAATGTCAGATACAACTGAGCGTGAAAGATTTGTGTACAGCAGGGCGAGACGAATTTATGTAAGAGCCTCACATCATGCTGTGAGGAGGACTGGGCCGTTCCAGAGACACAGCTGGACAAATGTTTTTTTTTTGGTTGTCTATCAGCATGCAGCAGCAAGCGAGGATTCTTAGAAGGTACAAGGAAGTCTTTTATTTTAAAGTTAGGGTGTTAAGATGTCAAAGTATCTCAGACTTAAAACATCTGTACCAGTTATCAAGAGCACAACGTTGAATCGAACTCAGCAGGCGTTTCTTGACCTTTGAACTTTTCCTGGAAGCTCGTGCTTCTAACTGTGATTCTGAGGGATTTGAACTTTTCAGCTCAGAGATGTCATCCTTATCTCACTCTTGAGATAGATTGCTCCCCAGATACTCCATGTGGACATTAGAAGACACTCTTTTCAAACGAAATGTCAAACAAAACCCTATCAGTGAGGTGATTATGTTTTTATAGTACCTAACAAGAAACACCTCACACAAACACACACACAAAAACACACGCAATCACAAAGACCTGGTGTAGACCACAATTTAAAGGTAAACGGATCAATGCATTTGTCTTTAAATGTCCACATTTATTTTTGTTTACGATGACTTTAAGTTAAAAGTTTAAGTTAAATATCTGCTTGTTAAAGCTACACAGCATGTTCTGTATGATCAGAAATACAAATGTAATTTCAAATTAAAGGATTAGGGGTCAAGATATTTTAATGTAATTATTTGATATATTTTCAAGTTAGCGGTGTGTTGCATGTCAAGTTGTTAATACGTCTATCTCTGTCTCCAATGGACCTGACATGGGAACAGCTAATCTGCTTTTCGTAGCAGGATGTGGAGATAAGCCGCTAGAAGAGGCTGAGGGGTAAATAAAGAGTTAATAATACTTTATCAATGGCTGCATTGAAGGACATGAGGGGTGACCCTGCTTGGTGGACAATAATCAGAAGATTTTTTTTCTGTGCATGACCAACAAGCAGCTCTTTGTGCAAACATGAGTGCATGATTGTGTTTTTTTGTGACGACAGACAAGCAGGAACCAGGAGTCTGAGACGTGATGTCTTGTGATTGGTGGATATTGGTGGAGAGAAGTAAACATGTGGAGAACATTCATTCACACACACGGAGGCGTGCACACACACACACACACACACACCTACACACACCGACACATACACTTAGACACATACACACGTACAGGAGAAGGACAAATATTGCTGATGGGATCTGACCGCTTAGTCTTTTTCAATTGTTTAAGCATGATTTTGGATAGAGGACCCAGTTTTTCAAAACACTACACACAATTAGCACAACCATACACACAATTAGCAGAACACCTCACATCCTTTGCAAAATGAAACAGTCTTGTAAATACTTTACACTAATTTATAATTATCTTATTTTTTACCATATGAAAACACACATGTTCATAAGACTTATTCTGTCTGACCAGTTTCACACTGCTGGGCTTAACCTAAAACACTTTTAGCAATTCTACTCCTCAGTTATTTGAGTAATGGAAGTGAAGTACACAAACCAACGCTGACGAGTGATGAAAATATAATTGTAAATCAGTTCAAATGTCAACAAAAGATGTCCATGCTACAATAGTACTGTGTCTAACATCAACAAAAAAGTACAGACCAAAAGTTTGGACACACCTTCTCACTCAATGACTTTCCTTTTTTTTCATGACTATTGACATTGTAGATTCAAACTGAAGGCCCCAAAACTATGAAGAAAATACGCCTTATATTTTTCACAGTAGCCACCTTTTGCTCTGATTACTGCTTTGTACATACTCTGCATTCTCTTGATGAGCTTCAAGAGGTGGTCACCTGAAATGATTTTCACTTCACAGGTGTGATTCAGGTCAGATTTCTTTCCTTATAAATGGGGTTGGGACCATCAGTTGTGTTGTGCAGAAGTCAGGTGGATACACAGCTGATAGTTCTACTGAATACACTGTTAGAATTTGTATTATGGCAAGAAAAAAGCAGCTAAGTAAAGAAATACGAGTGGCCATCATTACTTTAAGAAATGAAGGTCAGTCAGTCCGAAAAATTGGGAAAACTTTGAAAGTGTCTCCAAATGCAGTCGCAAAAACCATCAAGCGCTACAAAGAAACTGGCTCACATGAGGACCGCCCCAGGAAAGGAAGACCAAGAGACTCCTCTGCTGCGGAGTTCATCCGAGTCACCTCAGAAATCGCAGGTTAACAGTGGCTCAGATTAGAGACCAGGTCAATGCCACACAGAGTTCTAGCAGCAGACACATCTCTTGAACAACTGTTAAGACGAGACTGTGTGAATCATGCCTTCATGGTAGAATAACTGCTAGGAAACCACTGCTAAGGACAGGCAACAAGCAGAAGAGACTTGTTTGGGCTAAAGAACACAAGGAATGGACATTAGACCAGTGGAAATCTGTGCTTTGGTCTGATGAGACCAAATTTGAGATCTTTGTGCAACCAGAAAAGTTATTTTCAGTTGTTTCACACTTTTTGTTAAGTACATATTTCCACATGTGTTAATTCATAGTTTTGATGCCTTCAGTGTGAATCTAAAGAAAACTCTTTGAATGAGAAGGTGTGTCCAAACTTTTGGTCTGTACTGTATATATATATATATATATATATATATATATATATATATATATATATATACAGTATATATTGAACGATTTTGTTCAATATAAGTAAGTGCTTTGGAATTTGAAAGGAAGTGACATCGTGATATGCAAAATCTAATGTATACAAGCGTGTTTATTGTTTTGCAATTTACTGTGTGCAGTCATTTGCAAAAAGTGTGAAGCTGACAGTTGTGCTAATCTGCTCCAGAGTTTTGCTCCTTGAGTGTTAGGTTTTTATTATAGTGTTTATGAAATAAAAAAAAGTAATGTACTTCCATGAAACAGTTTGTTGTTTCTTTAACAGGACAAATTTGATGTTGGAAATGGAAACAGATTTTACAACACTTTGCAAATGGAACAGATTTCCAAAAGCTTACCTTTCCCACCTCATAACGAGTAATATGCAATCATTCTAAGGTTAATTTTACTACCTGTTACTCTGAATCTTAGTATTTGAATATTGGAATTTAAATGATCTGGTCCGGGGAGTTACGGTGGACTTTAACTCCCACTAGTGGCTGGTTTTAAATGAGACGGATCGGTGTCCAAAAATGCTACCTTAGGACTTGCAAGATTTTATCCCACGACCCTGCGCGTAGAAACCTCCGGCAAATGAATACAGGCCCACAAAAACAAGTACCAGAAAATAATATAATTTATTGGAGTATCAAGACAAGGCAGCAAATTAGACCAAAGACCAAAGTAGGCTAGAAATAATCACAACTGACAATTACATAACAAACTAAGGCTTGCACAAAAATGAATTAAAGTCAAAGCACACATTTAGTAATTATAATACATAAGGAAAGGGAAAACAAAAACACATTAGTAATCTTAACAAAACCACACGTTGATGCGACAGAAATAACGATTATAGGCACTACTTCATTTGAGAACAAAATCGCTGCTGTGGAAAACTACAACAAGGGTTAAACATGACCAAAAAGAACCACAGGAAATATTAACACAATATTAGCACAAGATCTAAGTCGCACAACTGTAGCTCACGTCTACAAAAGTTGAATAACAAAAACAAAACTACCTAAACAACTTTGTGGCGAACAGAATAGCGAGGATATCAATTAAGCTGTGAGGCGAACCAAACCAAACATAAAGAGGCAATGTAAACAAAGTAAGTAAGTAAGTAAGTCATTTTTATTTATATAGCGCTTTTCCAGACCAGGGTCACAAAGCGCTTAAACAATCAAAACAATATTCAATAAAGTACTGTATATACTTTAAAGGGCAAGATAAAACTGATAACACAAGCGCAAAGAGAGAGGAAGATCGCTCCAAAGCTAAAGCAATGTAAATAAAGAGGCAAGGCAGGGCATCTTTTATGTTAAATTAGGCCCTAATACCAGGGAACAGGACCGCGCACTGATCGTACCCCATGCATACGTCCCAGAACGCCACGTTGTCTGCCCGACACCGGAACCAGATCAGCCGACTGCCATGACAAGGAGGATAGGGGCAGACTGAACGAAGCATACCTTTATATTCTCCGCTCTGTTAACACCACCAAAAGTCTCTTCAGGACAGGTACACAAAGTACTGAAGAAAATCAACCCCCACAAGGCAGCAGGACCAGACAACATCCCTGGCCGTGCACTCAAAGCATGTGCCAACGAGCTGGCTGACGTCTTCACCTCCATATTCAACCTCTCCCTAAGCCAGAGCACCGTTCCCACCTGCTTCAAAACTACAACAATCGTCCCCCTCCCTAAGAAGAGCCCACCCACCTGCCTGAATGACTACAGACCAGTAGCGCTCACTCCAATCATCATGAAGTGTTTCGAGAGAGTGGTGCTGGCTCACATTCAGAGCAGCATCCCAGACTCACTGGACCCCCTGCAGTATGCTTATCGACCCAACAGGTCCACCACCGACGCCATCTCAGCTGTCCTCCACCATTCCCTTTCCCACCTGGAAAACAAAGAGTCCTATATCAGGATACTCTTTGTGGACTACAGCTCCGCCTTCAACACAGTGATCCCTTACAAACTGACCCACAAGATGTCCACACTTGGCATCCACCCTACCCTCTGCGACTGGCTCCTTGACTTCCTGACTAACAGACCCCAGACTGTCAGGATTGGCAAGAGAACATCAACCAGCATCATCACAAACGTTGGCACTCCACAAGGATGTGTCCTCAGCCCCATCCTCTACACCCTGTTCACACATGACTGTGTCGCCTCCCACAAAGACAACACCGTCCTAAAGTTTGCTGACGACACCGCAGTGATAGGATGCATCACCGCGGCGAACGAAGCGGCCTACAGGACAGAGGTGGACAGTCTGGTTTCCTGGTGTGAGGACAACAACTTCACCCTCAACACAGACAAGACAAAGGAGATGATAGTGGACATGAGGAAGGAGAGGAGACCTCACCAACCACTGTTTATCCGGGATCTTGAAGTGGAGCGGGTGAGCAGCTTTAAGTACCTCGGGGTCCACATCACTGAGGACTTAACGTGGGCCACCAACACAACACAGCTGGTCAAGAAGGCACAGCAACGGCTGTACTTTCTGAGGAGGCTGAGGAAGTTTGGCATGTCGACAAAGATCCTCAGAAACTTCTACAGCTGTGTCGTGGAGAGCAGTCTGACCAACTGCATCACTGCGTGGTACGGCAGCTCTACGGCCATGGACCGCAAACGTCTGCAGAGAGTGGTTAAGACAGCGGAGAGGATCACCAGGTCTCCACTGCCCTCTCTGCACAGCATCTACCACCACAGAGTCCACAGGAGAGCTGCCACCATCATCAAGGACAGTTCCCACCCACAACATGGACTGTTTACACTCCTGCCCTCGGGACGCAGGTACAGGAGTGCAAAATGCAGGACCACACGCCTGAGAAACTCTTTCTACCCCACTGCAATAAGAATCATGAACAGCTGAACAGTGCACTGTTGTCACTTTAAATCCATCTCATGTACAGTTCCCCTCCCTTTCTTATATTATTATTATTTTTTTTATTTTTATTTTTTTTATTGTTATTTCATCTTGACTTTTTTGCTATGTATATTTATATTTATTTTTATTTTTTTTGTTACGCCTATATTTGTGGAGGGACGGCAAAGAAAGAATTTCATTGCATAGGGAAACGTGTTTCTCGATGTATATGACAATAAACGCTTTGAATCTTTGAATCTTTGAAGATGAGGCCACCGGTAATGAGAAGGGCGTGCTTACTCAAGAGAATGTAAACTTAATCATATCAATATCAAACTTAAAATAACCATCCGTTTACAGATGCAAATCTATTATCAAAAAACAAATGTCTAATCTCAAATTCAAGATGCTTTATAAGATTGAAAAAGAAGAAAAAAATAATAATTACGCCCAAATGGAGAGCAGAGTAGGAAAAAAGAAACCATTTTAAGCAAAAGCTGCCATTCGTCTTCGCCTCTCTTGTACTATGAATCTCCATCCCATGTTTCACAGGTCCCAGGTGGATCCTGTTAGCCACTCCTGTGATGTCTGGAGACATCCATTGAAGGAGTGTCAGATTCTGTGTAGTTTGTGGTCTTGTACACTTCTTGTTTTATCTAGAAAGCCTTCGTGTTTTCTGCCATATACTTCACCTCTGTGTTCTTTTTACCACCATTAGTATATTAGTAATTTGTTTCACCAGTATAACTTCCTTCCTTCATGTATATAACCCCTGATACCTAAAGTTACTCACATTCCCTTTTGTTTGCGCTCGTGTTAAACCGGATTGTCTATTGACTATTCAATTTTCTGCCCATTCCTTGCGGGTGTTAAAGGATGGATTAAAGTATCTAAACTAAAATACTCTGTACCTCTGCCTCGCTTCCCCTGTTTGCAACTGGGTTCACCTTCCAGCCGTGACATTAACTCTGTAAATCCTTCACTTCAGTTCAATTCAGCTGGAGGCATCCATAACCTCTGAGATTTACTGGGTGGATAGACTTTAGAAATGTTCCAGACCATCATGGTTATTAGTTCACAGTCGTTCCAGGAATTCTTTACTTCCTAACACCCAAAAGTTTAAAGCCAGAGTAATATACTACATTGAGTTATTTCTTTATAAAATATTCTGTGGCATTTGTACTTAAAAAGCCTTCATCTACACAGCCTAAATGTTCTCCTTTTCATCTCAGCAGAACGCTCCTGACAATAGCATGTAAGAGCCTTGGCGTTTAGATCTGTACACGTTTTGTATTTGTGGCCTAATCATGTAGTTTTAGCTTGTGTGGCCAGTCGAGAACTTACGCCTTGCAGCTTGATAGTTTTTGTGGCCTGGCCAGTTACGTCGTTTCGTCCCTCAGTCAATGGGCGGACTACGTCTGCTTTTTCTGGTTCGCAGCCACGACAGCAGCAGCAGAGTCTAGGTGAGTGGGCTCTGTGTGACCAGACAATTAATGCTGTGAAGACCTCCCTCCTACTTCTTTAAAAGAAGTTTACCAGGAGCATAGAGCACAGCTTTCTGCTCAGAAGACAAGGGATGAATTGGGACTGTCTGGGTCTGTGTTACAGTGGGTCTCGTCATACCTTTCTGGGCGACGTTTCAGTGTCTCAGCCAATAAAATAAGGTCTGAATTGAGGATCTGTTGTGTGGAGTCCCTCAAGGTTCCTTTTTAGGTCCTTTATTATTTTTGCTGTACATGATTCCTTGAGTTAAATCATTCAGAGATTTCCTGATGTATCTTCCACAGTTTTGCTGATGACATCCAGCTTTTGGCCCTGAAGTCTGTGGATCAGAATCTAATGATGTTTCCACGCACATGGTTCAGGACCAGAGGAGAGAAATTGTCCCAGGCTGTTGCTCCTAAGCTTTGGAACAATCTCCCGCTATTTCTGTGTTTGATTGATCTACTGACTCCTTCAAGAAGCATCTTAAGACCTTTTTATTCGTGCAGGCTTTTTCTTAACTATTGTGGTGCTGCTGTTTTGTTTGTGTTTATGTTATCTTGACCTTTTAAAACATGTATTTTAACTGTTTATTGTTTTGATTGTATAAGCGCTTCATGTCCCTGGTCTGAGAAAGGCACTCTAAAAATAACAATTACTTACTTACTTATTTTCTTACTTAAATACTCGTTTAATCCAACTGAGCACCAGAGGCTGAACAGCTTAGTCAATTGCTTGCCAGAAATCAAACAATGGCTGAGTGAAAAGGTTCCAGGGTTGAGTCAGTTTTTGGGTGACTTAGGTCAGTCTGTCAAACTGAGCCTGAGAAACCTGGGTGTTGTATTCCACAAAGATGTCTCTAGTACAACACAACAGAAAACTGACCAGAAACTGTTTCAACTGAAAAAAATCTCTAAACTTAGGAAAATTATGTCACAACACGATCTGGAGCAACACGCATAATCCATTTGTCTCGCCTGCAGTTATTACAAAACTCACGAGAAATATCACCCTGCTTTTGTAGGAGAACTCACATTACCCAAATCCTTAAAAACGATGCATTGGCTGCTATTCAGGATCTATATAAAATCTGATCTGATCTGACCCAGCCTTACACCCCAGCTCGGGCTCTGAGGTCTGTGGATCAGAATCTACTGATGGTTCCTCGCACACGGCTCAGGACCAGAGGAGAGAAATACTTCCAGGTTATTGCTCCTAAGCTTTGGAACGATCTTCCTCTCTCTGAATCTTGAGAGCTTTTTATAATTTATAAACACCACAAACACACACTTCATTCGAAATCAAACACAAGTGTAAATAATTGAATAAACTAAAAACTGATCTCTTTTGCAACAAGTTGCCTGAAAGTGCTTCTTAGAGGGAGAGATTTAGGAAATGTAGAGTACCTGCAGCATCACTCAACCCTCTCTCTCTGAGCATCATAAAGTGAACAAACCGCTATAAACACTCGCTCCAAAATCTTCCCCCAGCTTGCTGTTAATGAACTAACTGTCGCCTGGGAATATCGTATTTAGGAAGCATATGAAAGGAAGAGGGCCAAGTACGCTGAACTGGTGGCTGAGTGTCAGAAAAATGGATGGAAGGCTCGATGTGAGCCTATTGAAGTGGGCTGTAGGGGCTTTGCAGACAAGTCTCTTTACCGGGTCCTACGACTCTTGAGGACTTGCGGACTACACAGGAAAAGAGCCATCAACGTGGGCATGGTTGTGGTTATATGGTTAATGATAGCTTGGCTTCTACGTTTAATTACATACTTGAATCAATTGGTTTCCTTCAGTATGTACATGAACACACTGTTTCAATCACACCTTAGTTCTTGTACTAGCATACAGAGTAAGGAATAATCTCTTCCCTCAGTTCCTAGTCTTATTGTGTAAGGGGACGTTCAGGGATGCTCTGCTCTATCGTATACTCTGGAAACACACAAGTTAAAGCAGAATTCACAACAACTATAGAAGAAATGGCATTCAATAAAAAAGGATTAATTAAATATCTATTTTTTAAAAACTCTTCACAAGAAAAACGCTTTTTTAACCCAATAGAAGTTTAAGATATTTGTCCATAAACTGCTTCATTCAAAACTTGAAAAATACAATGCATTAATCAAGAAAGCCTGTTTTTATTTTATTTATCATAATATAAGTAATCACTACGCCGCGTTCCCAAAACTTGTTTTTAACCAAGAAAGCTTTTAAAGATATCATTCCATCCGCACTACAGGAGTTCAAGCAACCTCTAAAGGGTTGATATAGGTGACTCTATACCCTGCCAAGAGAGTCCAATTATTTAGGGTTAGGGTTAGGGTTACTATTTAGGACAAGAGCCAAAATGGAACAAAATAAAACTAATAGCTATCTTTTCTTTGTCTTAGAAGCAGAACTATTCACAACCCATTCAACTCACACAGCATCAGACAACGATTAACTCAGCCAGACGAAACTAAATGCAGAAATTTATAGAAGAGGTTTTCTGCTTACTTTGTTTTTTTGGCCCATTTTTACGTACTTTATATTTGATTATATTTTAGCATTAATTTAAGTATGGCGTATACGTATATAACAATTTTAATTTCTAACAAAATCTAAAAGGATTGATTGTTGGTTTTCTTTATTTAATAAAGTTGTGTATTTCAAAGTAAAGGCTACTTTTTTTTAACCGTAGTATCGAAAAGTTTTGAAGTATCGCAAAAATTGGCATTGGTATTGGCTACTGAAATTTTCCTGTGCTGTCCTATTTAGCTTGCAGTAGAATTTAGAATACCATTTTAAAACCTTCTTTTAACCTACAAAGCTTTAAATGGTCTAGCATCAACTTACAGTACATAACAGATCTAATCCAAACATATCAGCTTTCTAGGATGTTACACTCCTTGAACCCAGATCTATTAGTTATACTAAAAATCTCTAAATGTAGATATGGAGCCAGGGCCTTCAGTTTTAAAGACACTTGGATGTGGAAGGAACTACTGGCTTCAGTCCAAACTTTATTTTTAAACACAAACCTTTTTCTTTGTATCCTTTTTTCCTCCTTTTTTTGTTCACCTGTGCAGTGGAATCCCATCCAGGCCTTAGTGGAACATTTAGCGAGTGATAGGCTCTGTCACAGGCTCAGCCTTCAAGCCTCTTGATCCGTTACAATATGACATGTTATCTGTCAGATTTTGCTCCTACTGGCACTGACTTCAACAAGAGAGCAAGTGAGCTTGTGTGCTCTATATTTGCTCTATTTGAGTGTTGTTTTTTTTGTTGTGTCTTGTGCGATCAATTTCCATTGATCTGTCCAGAGGTTATCATCCCCTTCTTCCAGTCAATGATCCGCACATTGTGGGCTCTGGCCTGCTTTTGTGAGTCTTTGTTTTAGGTGTTTATGCGTTACTGATAGGTTACGAAGAATGTCTGCTGGGTGAGTCTGGATGAGTCTCCCACCAGTGGGGCCCATAGGGTGAGATCTGAAATTTGAACATTATCTGGTGAAGTAGAACACCCTGACAATCTAATATATTCCAGGATCTACAAATGGTGTGGAGCCCTCTAACACCAGACTGAAACTTCTCATGGATGTCGTTCTGATCCAGGAACGAAGACAGCTGCTCAGACACCACCTTGGACAAGAATGGAAGCTTAGAAATAGGCCTGAAATTGCTGAGGTCAGTCAGGTCTAAGCCTGGCTTTTTGAGCAAAGGCTCCACAATGGCATGTTTAAATGCATTGGGAAAAACCCCTTTAGCAAGGTAGAGGTTTACAATATTGGTAACCCAGGTCCCAATTACATCAAATACTTTGAAGAATGTCACTAAAGTTGATGATGGACCACAATTGTACTGATCAGTATGTTTCTATTTACACAAAACTGTCTTAGGAAATGTGCCTGAGCCCAGCCCAGTGGAAATTCTTAGTTTTTCTGGAGATTAAATCTTGTTAACCATAAGCACATCCACTCTGCTATGATTGGTCAAACATCAAAGTTTTTCACCACACGTTATTAATCCTGGAAGTTTTTAGCTCCATGGGACATGGTATGTGTATAAACAAAGTGGGACATGATTACAGCTGGCTGGAGAAGAAGGCTCACATAACCTCTCATTTGCCGAAACGGGGCAGAACTTAAAGAAATAACCTCAATACATTGTCATGATGAGGGACTTAATGCATCTTGGAGAGGAATATTTTATCATTTGAAACATGAAAAGATGCTCATGTTTTCAGTGTGTGGCGTCATCACGTACGAATTGCCAACACTGAATAAGTAGACTTGACAGAAATGGTAGTTACACCAGCACTAAGCTCTTTGATGTCATACCATCAGCGCATGAGTGTTCCAAAGTTTGTTTAACTCATCCAATGTCCACCCCAGATCCAGCTGTTAATGCAGGGGATATGTGCAGTGTCAACTTGGCCAAATTCTTAGACAAACAAAATAGTCAATCGTTTCTGTCTCACCTGAATTTTATCCAACTGACTGTCTCTGATTCAGGACACCTTGGGTATTCCTAGTAATTTTATGAAGAACATGGTGTTTTAGTACACTCTTTTTTTTGTCGGACTCCCAGGACCTTCATCATGTTTGCAGAGAGGGCTTTGGAGCCTCTACGGGTGATTCTAATGAGAATTGGCATTCTTAGCCATCTGGTTAAATTCTCTTCAAGTCAGATGATGAAGCCATTGATAAAACACAGTGTTTTGAATCATTTTGCACAGGTGGCATTTATTGTGAAAAGCAAATAGCACACTTTTCCATGTCAGCAGTCACTCTATTGGGGTGCTCTTGGAGACTGTGTCAGGATGTACTCACCTCCCGGAGGCCACTTCCAGCCCTTACTCGAAGTGTCCTCACAGTTACTGCAAGATTGACAGTCAGAGACGTGTCCCTCATAGGGTTAATGTCCACACCTAAATTGTAGTTGCTTTGGTCTACTGCACATGAAGAGGCTTCAAAGAGAACACTCAGCTGAAGCTAGACCCGTTGTGAGAAACAATTGGACAGCCTTTCTTCCATCACAGTTTTGCAAGTCTCCTTTAGGAACTGCTGATTGAAGCTTGACCTGTTTTTGTGAAGCATCACAAGATGCTGGCTACATACCAAATTCTGCTCTTTATCCCCTGAAATGTGAAAGTACAGCGTCTTATTTACGTCAGACAGCTTCCTTGCCCTGGCATGTGTGATCCGCCAAGGGGTGCGAGATCATCCTGTGTTTCAGGTTAGCACAGAGGATCTGGTCCTGGGCAGATGTTTATCTCCTGTCATTGAGATATCTGTCCAGTGAGTGAGAGGACTCTCTACATTTCCTCGGTAAGTGAAGGAGTTGAGACGCACAGACAAACCTTTGTTTGCTTGGTACCAGTAGATGTGGGGAGGCGCTGTTTACTCAGCGCTTTTTTTTATGGTCAGGTCAGCTGTTTCCATGATTTATGGTTTGTTGCAATGGTTTGTTCCTCCAACCTGCTTCTGCGACCCTCCTGAATGGAGTTCCAGTTGAGCAGATCTACACTACCGTGTCCTGGTCCTCCACTTCTACCTTGTTAAGGCCTACCTTCTCAACACCACAACTGGTTCCTTACCCTATGTAAGTAAGTAAGTAAGTAATTTTTATTTATATAGCGCCTTTCCAGACCAGGGTCACAAAGCGCTTAAACAATCAAAACAATATTCAATAAAGTATATGAATTAAAGGGCAAGTTAAACTGATAACACAACAGGAGTTCCAGAAAATCAAGGAAAAGCCGGAACAAATAAAAACATCTTAAGATGTTTCTTGAAAGAGTCAGTAGATCCATCAAACGCAGAGAGAGAGGAAGATCGTTCCAAAGCTTTGGAGCAACAGCCTGGAAGGATTTCTCTCCTCTGGTCCTGAAGCATGAGCGAGGAACCATCAGTAGATTCTGATCCACAGACCTCAGAGCCCGAGCTGGGGTGTAAGGCTCGATCAGATCAGTGATGTAAGGAGGAGCCTGACCATGAATAGCTCTGAAAGTAAGAACCAGAATTTTAAAGTTAATCCTGAAAGGAACTGGAAGCCAGTGAAGAGTTTTAAGGATCGGAGAAATGTAAGTTCTTCGAGCGCGTCAGAATTCTCGCTGCAGAGTTCTGAATCAACTGCAGGCGAGACAGCTCCTTCTTGTTAAAGCATGAAAACAAACTGTTGCAGTAGTCCAGACGCATGGATTACAAGCTCCAGATCATGTTTTGACAACATTTTCTTAAGTTAAGAGATTTTTCATGGTATTGGGGCAGCAGCTAATTTTTCCTCAGTCTGAATATCAGATGAATGAGATACGACTTGCAGGTCGACAATAGATACACAACGAGAGAAGCTCTGCTAGAGGGCCTCTCATGCATTGTAGTCATCTTACCTTCAACACTTAATAATGTTTATAGGTCCTAAATGTATCATTCATCCACTTCAAGAAAACCCTCTGACAGGCCACATAAACTGTAATGACTTGTCAGGCTGGACTCATGCGATTGAAGGAATCTTTTTTCAACACTTGCTGACAAAACTCTAGTACTGCTGTCCCCTCTCAAAACCTTAACAGAGGAATAATTATGATGAATCCATTACACATGAGTGACTTCAAAAAAATGTTGTGTAATCAAAAGTTTAAAACATACTTATTTTTGTAAATTATAATGAAAATGTTTACAAACGGACTCATTTGGTCTTTCAGAGCATCATTAAAGTCAACATCTGCATCTGCATCTGCATCTGCATAAGCTATATTAACAAATTAATTTCCTTGTCATCCAAATCCCAGTTTTCCTATTAAAGGTCAATGTTATTTTGGCAACAGAAGATCTAAAGCACCAGCAAGCCAGCCAACTGGAACGGGTAGTCATTTGGCACAGCAACGGTAGGTGCAACACTCACAGGGTTAACCAGCCTGTTGTGTGGGGCACAAAGACGTCACATGGAAATGGCTGAAGTAAAAATGGCTGACCTGAAGCAAAAAAACAAAAACAAAAAACAAATAATAGATACTGGTTTAACATGAAAAACATTTCCCACTTCCTAGCATACAGGGCACTCGCGGATGCAGACACAAACATTTGAGCACACATTTGGGGTCTTTAAAACACTCGTACCAACTTTTCTAATATTTGCTGACTTGTTCTTAATGTGCAAGATGCCCCACCAGTTCTTCAAGTATAGCTTAAAGAACTGCAGTTGAATTCTGTTGAATAGCAGTCCCACAGCATTAGTAAGCCAACGGCTTTTGTTAGAATTTCAACTTCTACATTCTAAGAAAGTGTCTAGGTTTTATAAAGGCAAAGAAAACCAACAGACCTAAAAGGCATGACATGCATGCTGCTGATTCTGTGAAACTAAATGATTAACTGAAAGAGGCATGTTCCAAAAAAATATCAGTGCTGAGTTCAATTGTTTATGTGAAGAAATAATAGTGGTTAACAGGTGGCCCCTATTTAAAGATCAAGGCAACTGACGTTGCATATGTGTATGACTGTGTATTCGTCCTTGGAAAACATATTTACATGGTTTTTCAAGAAGAAGAGCGTTCTTTGATTAAAAATGAATAACAGATGGGAAAAACTATACAGAAGTGCAGAAAAATTAGTCTGAGCAGCTAAAATTATATCAAACGCCAAAACCAGTAAGGTGAGGAAGAATACAAAAACGACTTTTTGAATGGATCGCAGAACAGCCAAAACGGCAAAAGCTCAGCAAATGATCAGCTCCAGGAGGATCAAAAAAGGTCTAAGATTGTGAGTACTGTAACAATCAGACAACGTCTATGTGAAGCTAAGCTAGCTTAGCTAATATTTTGTGGACTGGTGGGAGTAAAATTGTTTTTGTTTTTTGTCCAAGAGCCACAGACAGTTTGTCAGACATCTTGCGAACTCTGAACTCACAGTAGACAGTGAAGATGGTAAAGTAAGATGTTGGTCCTATTTATCGCATACCAGGGATTCCGGAGCCCCAGAATGCTGGAAGAACTCATGTTGCCATAGCTAAAGAGGAAATTGGTGATTCAACAAGACGACCAGCAAGGGAGCAACATTATAGTTCCGGACAAGTAATGGAGTCGCCAGCACAATCCCGAGACCTTAATACCATAGAAAACTTCTGGACTGACATAAAAATGCTTGTTCATTATGTGGAACCAAGAAATTCAGAGGAATTGTGGAACGACCTGTCAAGCTGCATCACTGTGTGGTACGTAATATTCTCATTGCTATGAAGCAGAGCATTAGCACCTCCTTTCTTAGAAGCTCCTTCACATTGCATCTTACATTGTCCACACTTTGCAGGGCCAAAGAATAAGATATTTAAAGATTGTATCTAGTTCTGCACATTTAAACCGTATAGGTTTAGATTGTCTACTACTACTATGGTCCGACCCAGTTAACTTGTAGTACAAAAAGCAATTCAGCTGCAAGGAATTTTCTGACTACCTCATTAGATGTCACGTTGACAACAGGCTTTCATTGATACTCTTATTCTTGATACTCCTATTGTGCTGTTTAGCTCAACTTTTCTCGTGTGCATACTGGAGTATACAAAGTGAATGGCTGGTACATGATTCAATCATGAGCATTGAGAAAGGAACTGTGGAAACCTTGAGTGGCAAAAGTGTACGTTTTTTGTTTTGTTTAGTTTTTTGAATAATGGTCACAAAACACTTTTATTAGGATACATTTTCCCAGAAGTACTTTGTAAAGTCATCTAAGTTTCAGGTCTGAAAACTGAAAGGCCTGAATTTGAAGCTTAAGCCCTAGTGGAAATGGTTGGCACTGAGAATTTATGAGTTGAGTTTGTTTTCACTACAGGGCCACCAGTCGATGTTAGCTAACCCAGAAAATAGGTCAAAGGTTGGGGCGACAACCTGCTGACCTGTTGAAGTCCAGTCACACTCAAAACACATCAAAGCCTATGTGTAGATTAGAATAATCAATTAGCTAATTTAATACTTCATGACTGGAACTTCAAGGTCAAGTATCCTCTGACCCAGAGGCGTGTTACTAAAATTACTCTGACGCCACATTACATACCGTGACTGCTGTGACTGCTGCAAAGACAAAAGGAAGAAGGAACCAAGGAATAGAGCTCCAACACGTTCCCAAATTAAGATTTTATTAATTTAAAAGAAGAAAATGGGGTTCAAAATGGAGTAAAACCTCACAAAGACAGTAAGAAAATACACACTCCACACTCCGAGTGGTTCTCCTCTCTTTCTGAAGCGAACATGCAACATTCTTGTTGTGAGGCAGTCACACAAATCCCTGCACCGCCATGTGCCCTAGCTATCAGACTTGTTCAGCTACAATAAGCTTTAAACAGTTGTACACTTCTTTATATATACATCATACTATTGTTGAATTTTCTACCTCTATCAAACATTTTCAGTTGTTATAAACCAAATTGAATCTGAAAAACCAACATTTTTAATCTGAATTTAATCAATTTAGAGCTGATTATATGTATTGCGATTGAAAAGGAGCAGAGGGAATAAAAGTTATTATTATTTCTGCCCCTTATTGACACTTTAATGCCATATAGAAATAATAATTTATTTAAATAATCTGTATCTTGTATGCGTAGCAATCACTTCTGGATAATTACTATGGATGAATTCATTATAGATTTTTCATTTAATTGTTTGTGTGTTTCCCATTTTTACTTATTTTACTCACTTGTTTATTTGCCTCACAGTAGTTCGAACATGTTTAGTGAAAATGTCCTCTAAGTCTAAATTTAAAGATGTTCAGGTAAGTGTCCATGTGTGGCTCAGTTCATTTACAACAATGTCTCTCTACTCAATCAGAATTCATGTAACCAGTTTTAACTGTTTTTAAATCTAAAAAAGATGCAGGGAAAAGCACAAATAAATTAACTAGTTCCATCTACTTCCCAGCTGTCTGGGGTGAAAGGCAAGGACACCTCTTGCACAGCACAAAAAGACAACCTCTCACTTTCTACAGGACAATTTTAGATTTATTCATTAAACTCTGAATGCTTTCAGGAGCAGGATACTCCAAACTTGATATGAATCCAATTTCTTATCAATCTTGACGACTGGATGATCTCATGACCTCTGCTTATATAACTGCCTCAGTGATGAAAACAAACATTTGGAGTACAGTTATCTCCTGACTGATACCACTCGTATAAAGTCTTGTGCATTACTAAGAAGAAATATTACAATTAAAATGAACTTCTTAGAAACAGACTGATGTTCATTGTCCTCAATTGTGTGTTTGTTGAAGAGAGATAAGAAGTAAGTATTAGATCAGGAAGGCTACACAACCAAATTACAAGTTAAAAAATAAATAAAAAAGGGCCCAATTGAACATCTTATCCAAACAAATGAAGAAGCTGCCCAAATTATCTGAGGCCCTATGAGTTTGGACGTTCTGCTCCAATTAAGAGTTATTTTACTAATGTGATAATTAAATGCAGTGTTTTGGGAAGGAAATGTTTTGAAATATTATATCAGTCTACAGTAGAAGACTTTTGCTCTCTTGGCTTCTTTTTTGGTCAGTGTTATTATTCATATATTTAGGAAAAACCCATCATTAGAGGCATTCATTTGAGGAATAACTAAACATTGGAAAATGGGCTACCTGAAATAAGCTAATAGTGTTTGAAGGCCCACCCACTAAAAAATAAAACTGTTGTAATTAAGTAAGTAATTTATATTTATATAGCGCCTTTCTAGACCAGGGTCACAAAGCGCTTAAGCAATAAAAAAAAATACTCAAAAAATATATACTAAAAAGACCAAGATAACACCGAGAAAAACACAGGAGTCTCAGAGAATCAGGGAAAAGCCTGAACAAATAAGAAAGTCTTAAGATGTTTCTTGAAGGAGTCAGTAGATTCATCAAGCGCAAAGAGAGAGGAAGATCGTTGCAAAGCTTAGGAATGATACAATTAGTTGTACCATAACCCCACTCACTCTGCTCGGATTAGTCAAGCCTAGAGGTGTGTCATGCACCGACATCGATCTCAGAAGTCTCCACCTCCAAGTGACTGGTTATATAAACAAAGCAAGGCCTGATTAGAGCTGGCTGGAGGAGGATGGAAGCCTATTATTACATCATAATGACCTGTGCTCTCAAAACCTCTTGTTTGCTGAGATTTCAGAGCACTTTATAAAGTAATAAGTTCAAAACATGGTCATGATGAGGGAGTTACTGCATCTTGGAGAGGAAGACTTCGACATTTGAAACATGTGAGGGAGTCAGGAGAGTTGGGTTTTCACAATAGTTGACCTCTAAAAGAATGTTCACATCATGTTGATTTAGGGAAAAACATAAGTCGCCCAGCATGCTCATTTTTCTTTGTCCTTAAAAACATCCAAATACCTCCATACTGCTTATCTGTAATGTCCATCTTGCAATTGTTCGGAAAAAACTAAAGTATATATTTTAAGCTTGTTTGTAGCAGTAGTTAAAAGGCTAACATGCTACACAGACAGAAAACATGAAGGTAAATATTAGACATAGAGAGGTATTTGGATTTTAAAGTGTGTCTTTTTTGACAAAGACAAGTGAGCATGATTTGTGACCGTCAAATTGACTTATTTCTGCACATAATTCCAAAAAGCAACAGATTCATCAGAAAAGAATCCCCAAATTGACATGAGGTTGAGTAGAAAATGAGTGAAGTTTGAATTTTGGATGAACAATCACTTTAATGTTTTGAATGGCTTCTATGGGACACACACACACCTATGTTCACAACAAGCAAAGAAGACAAAAACATTCTAAAACGTCAATAAAATCAAACGACTAAAATATATCATATTCCAACAGTTTTGGGGAATGCAGCAAAGCTAACATGACTGGTGGGCTAGTGGTAAAGACTGTCCTCCCCTGACCTCTCACCTGTTGTTAAGACCTTGACCCTGCAGTTGAAGGCGTTCACTGGAAAAACGGCTTGTTAAGCATTAGAAACAGACGCGCTAGGAATGCAAGGGAAGGTGAAAATGACTAAAGGACTGTTAAACAAGTATGTCTTTAAAGGTGAACTTAGATGTTGATTTAAGTGTCTCTTAAATCGTAATTGGACCTCTCTTGTACTCATCAGTCTGTGTCCTGGCACTCAAATATAACCTCAGCTTTAGCTTCTCTAAAGGCTCATGCAGAACAACTATATATTTTACCAAATTATTGTTTTTTTTTCTTTGAATTTAATTAATATTTATTTTATATGAACGCATCTGTAACATGGCACTTATTGTTCAGTCTATACTAAACTTTATAATGTTTTTTTTATAAAAGGAAACCTGTTTCTAATATTAAAAAAATGTGTTCAAGGAACTCAAATACCTACTATCATCAAACACAATTAAATGCTCGTTCAACTTGACACTATATGGCTCCGCCCACGTCTATGATTGTACAGTGGCTCATACACTCTCTTGAACACTTGTTCATCACTTTTATTCCAACTTCCATGGTTTTGTTTAGGGATTTTTAAGAGTAACAATTGCTGACCAGTTGCTTCTTTGGATTTGAACTATTCTTTGTTTTGGTTCATCTATGGTCCCTGAATGCAACATCATGTTTGCATCACATTCAACTGATAAACATATTCATGTTCCTTTTAAATGCAGCTGACTCAGCGGATGTATGACCCCTTTTCTCTAACTTTGTTTAGCCCAAATCTACTGAACTCAACTTTACCATGTTTGTGTTGTGTTTCCACCTGCACTTTACGTCCAACCAGTACCTGCTCTGGTGTGTGTCCAAGCAAACCAAACCTAAAGTAAAAAGGTGAAGTGGACAGGCCGGCCCTACTGAAGAGAGACTCAGCGGGATGATGACTGCTGAGTAGTTAGCTGTGTGCTAAATGAAGGAGAAACAGATTTTTTTTTTAACTGCTACATGACCATGACAACACATTTGCAACAGCTGCTTTAATTACAAGTCTGCAGATTGAATGTGAAGTGATCAGGAACAGCTCAGGGAAGATGGTTGTAACAGTTACTGGGGGGTTACAGGAGCAGAGCAGTCAGCTAATGTTAGTGAAGCAAACATAAGGAGTCAGGCAGGAGCCAGGTCAGAATTCCAACTACGTGAGCAGACTACTTTTAAGGAGTCATCAGGGAACCGCACACAGCAGGACACATTCCGGCTTATTGGTGTAGCCAACTGTTCACTTTTTAATTTCAATCTGCTAAAAGAATTTTCAATTCAATGTTTCTTTCTGGCTGTTACAAGGTGGCTCATGGCTTCATGTCTCGAGCCATTTTTTGGAGACCTGATATTTGTATTTTATTCCTTTGTGTATGTTTATTGTGTTTATGTTCATTATATAAACTACAGACGAGTCACTCGGGTCCAAGTAGCGCAGTAAGTGGCTCCTAAAGATCCAAAATATCTGTTGTTTTAAGTCCTTGAGCCCTGACAATAAGATTAAAAAGACTACCTCTGGAAAGAAAAATGATATAATCACTTACTATAGGGACATCTCTTTCAGTGTGGTGAAATAAAGACCCTACATGATTTTATTTTACACAAAGTGTTGTTGTGAAATACTCTTTTTAGGTAAACCCATGAAACAATAACTTGTTTTGGACACTTGTATACAATATATTTTAAATACTATTTCAGTACTGTTATTTTTGTTATTGTTTGTCTGCAGCTATTGAGGCATGTGAGATTGACAGTCACAAATCCAAACAAAAGTTCTAATAACATCAGAGATTGAAGTTGTGTATGTCTGGGAAAAAAATGCCATCTTATGAGGGATTTCTGGAAGAGGCTTGTACACGAAAAATGTCTTTGCTCATATTGAATGAACAAGAAGATCAGGAGGAGGTTTCTGACTAGAACTTTTGTGCGTCCATTTTTATCTCTCATGTTATGTCTAGTTTTATTCTCTCTTCTGAAATATGCTTGTTCATTTTGGTTTGACATCACTCGCACCGTAACAACAGACTTGTGTGAGCTTGACTAACAACATGGTATCAAACAGTTGCTTGTTTACAGAACTGCAGACATAAAAATGTCATGATGTGCTTCATGCTTGGAGCAGTTTAGTGTGAACTAAAGGCTTTTTATCTCTGTGTGCGTCAGCAGAGATAAAACTAATTATAGTTTTATCAGGAAAAATATGTGAAATTGAAAGTCTGGTTGGAATTGAAATGTTGACTTCAGTGATGCCATTCGTCCTCTATTCTGCCGACCTTTACCTTGGGCCAAGAAAATATCATCTGCATGCAAGATGTATTGAAAGTAAACAGAACCCCAATATGTAGTGACATACGCACACGCCCAGGCACATACACGGTATGAGCATGTGATTACACAATACCTTCTACATCATTTCTGTAACAACAACAAAGACTTTTCTGTCTGTCGAAACACAATCGGCTTCAGCCAAAATCGTGTTTGAACTGTTTCAGAAGGGATTGTAATTTCACCACCAATTATCTGTGTTAACTCACAGATTATTGAGAGAAATATTTATGAGCATGATGAAATCACACTGGCCGGTTGTCAAAGTTACAGATGAAATATGTGTTTTTAATGTCATGTTCCTGTAACCTCTGTCAGCAGCTCAACTATTTTCACTGGCGACTGTTCTGTTCTGTTCTATCTAGATATGCCTCCAACTGTGATTGCAAAAGTTTAGATTTGACTTGAATTGAAAGACTAAAGTATAAAACATCATAATTGTAATATTTGTGAATTTATTAACTGTATTATAGTTGTTTTTCTTCTTGTTGGAACAAAATCTAAAGCTTATCACCCATGAAATACCTGCAGTTCAATGGATTGAGCAGCAGGAAGTCACAATCAAGAGTGCTAACCCCACCACCAGATGGCACTGCAAGTCACTGCAAAAGATCATAACTGTCTTGAAAAATAAATGGTTTAAGTTGCCACGCAAAATTCTACTTCATAGTCTTTGGAATTTGCCATCAGTGGTTTTAACAGCGAGTCAGTTTCCTCCAACATTCCCTTCTTGATCTGGATCAGGACATCAACATGCACTTTTACTGGCCTTAATGGTTAAAATTCTGCCATGTAAATGATATGACTTCCTGATGGTCCAAGAGGGATGGTATTGTCAATCGATCCATCTATCTTTTTCGACTTCAATATCGATCCATCCATCCATCCATCCATCTATCACGTAGTTGGAATCAAAGAGGCCCAAACTATCGTCTCTCTATAAACCTCTTCTAGGATAAAACTATGGCACTCCCTGATTGGTTGGGTGACCCTATACTGTAGTCTGATAAGTGTATTTGTAGGTCACCACCCAGTTCGACCACCCAGTTGAGTCATCCTAAAAAGATGCCTTAGTCTGTATTAAAAAACAAATCTAACAGATCTATTCTAAAATGTAGATGAGGTTGGTGCATAAGTGTTTGTGTTGTGTTTGAAGGTCATGAATTATTGTATTTTTCTTTCTTTAGTCTCACAAACATTCAGCCTCAGATGTTGAATCCTTGTCAAATTTTTAGACAAACAAAAATAGCTAATCAGAGGCAGCCATCTCACTTGTGTGGCGCTCAATCGGCCCCTTACTCAAAGGTGAGAAGGTCAATTATGATAGATATGTAAACTGTGCTGCCTCGTAAAAATAGAATATTCGCGTTAAATCGATGACACGACTCTTTGAGGAGGCTTGCTCATGAGAGTGATGCAAGCACATTTTTACAACGTGACCATCAACAGTGAGAGCAGCACAATTATGTGGATCCACATGGTTCGAATTAGTCCTGATTTCCTTATATTAATACATTCTTTAATAAGCAGCCAGAAAGAAGACTAGCAGGCATGAGGAGTGATAGGAAGAAGGCGCTGAGATCCACTGGAAGTCTCATCAGGCTCTCACCTGAACAGACGTCCTTTTGTGCTGATCGAGAAGATCATGTGCCTGATGTTATCTGCTTATGAAGCGGTAATACAGAGGGCGACCATCCTAGCTAATTGAGGCGAGAGAAGGGAGGAGCCTCATTGTCACTACCTTTTTCCAGACAGAAAAATATGAGCATTCCGAGACAAGCTTACCTCAAGAGCCACACATTCAACTATTTGTGTCATATCATGTTACATTTTATAGTTCTTATGCTTCCTCTAGTGGTCATAGGTTTACTCAATCTTTATTTAAATATATATATATATATATTAATGTATATATATATATATATATATATATATTTATGTAATGAGAATTAATACATACAAATGTGGATTTTACAAATTATTCATTAATAGGAATTTCTGTCTATGGTAGAAATGTTATTTTTGTGTAGATCATATTTGAACTAGATTTCAAAATCAATATCCCACATTCACAGTTAAACCACAGAATACATTTTAAAAAATGAAAATCAAATACTGGTCAAATACCTGCAGAAAAAAACACCTGAATGAAAAATAGAAAAGACAAGTGGTAATGACTTTAATAACTATGGTTATTGTTTGTTAAATGGTTAATGGGAAAATACAAAAACACAAGAACAAAAGTCCACAAAACACGCATAAAAATACAGGAAACAACAATCCAACATTTTTTACTCAGTTCCACTTGTATGAAATGGGAAATCTCTAGGAAGATAATATTCTTGTGTCTTTTAGACTTCAATGCTTATGAACAGATGGTAATACATTTGAAGCAAATATTTTGTTAATAACGTCTGGATGAAGGAGTCTTTTTAATAATTTGGTCAAGTGGTCGCTGCAGAGCAAACAGTTGTATTCGTGTCAATTTTCTCGAGGTTTCTAAGAGGCATATTTTATGTATTACTTAAATGTGTACTGTATGGCTTAATAAAACGTGTGTTTCTCCAATCTTATTTTGTAAACTGCAGATAAAACTCAAACGTCCGCAATGTGGGAAGGAACATAGGTATATAATTGATTTTCCAAGTTGAGAATATCAAACAATCATTCAGCAAGTGCACAAGAAGATGGTGGAAGATTTAGAATCTGCAACATGATCTGTTTTTGCTTCTCTGGCCGGGCCTTAGCACGGAGGTGAGACGGTTCCGGAACTCCCCGCCCGAGAGAAAGTATAGTAGTGGGTCGAAGCACGAGTTGGCAGCTGCCAGAGATAGTGTCACCACCACCGATTTCTGCATGGCCACCCGCTCTGAACAAGATGTTTCCGTCCGATCCAGGAAGTGCAGGTGGAGACTCCGCTGCACGTGGTACGGCATGAAGCTGATGAAGAAGGTCAGCAGAACGATGACGATCATACGGATCGCTCTGGTGTCTGTCGTTGACCTCGCAGCGACCTTCCGTGTTAGAAGCGTGTAGATGATGCCGGAGTAGCAAATCAGGATGACGAGAAACGGCAGGATGAAGCCGACCAGCAGAGAGACGTAGTTCAGGGTCATGATCTTCTCCAGGTGCTGGCCTCGCGGTGGCTCGAAGCACTTGGTTTTGTTGGTGACGGGGTCGAGATGCTGCCCGGATATGAGGAAAGGGGAGGAGAGCAGACAGATGACGACCCATATCGCCAGGCAGATCTGGTGAGCACGCATGCGGGTCATCATGCGAAGGTTCTGAACTGGGAAGCAGATCGCCAGGAAGCGTGTGACAGACATGGCCGCCATAAAGAAGATGCTGCAGTAGAGGTTGACGTAGAGCGTGTACGAGCTGACCCGACACAGGAAGTCTCCCAGAGTCCAGTGGCCCTTGTTGACATAGTAGAGCACCCTCATGGGGAGCGTGCAGACGCACAGCAGGTCCGACAGCGCCAGGTTCAGCATGTAGATCTGGAAGGGAGAGTTCTGCCGGTTGGTCCTGAGCAGCACGATCAGAGCCAGGCCGTTCCCCAACAGACCCAGCACAGTGATGATGGAGTAAGACGTAGAGTAAACTTGGTTTCTGAAGTCGTCGATGGACGTGCAGTCGGTGGAGTTACCCTCGAGATGGTCAGTCAGGTTGACTCGATCCATTTGTGCTGTTGAAAGAGAAAATATAAACATGAAGTGTGAAGTGTTAAGATGAAAGTAGACGGCAAGATAGGTGTTTTTTAACTGAAAAATCCTCAAAACAAAACAAACAAATAATTTCTGATTGTCTGCCCAGAATGGAGATTATTGGAACATTAACAATTTCCCGAAGGAGACCTCCAGAGGGATCAATAAGGTTGTGTATATCTATTTATGTTAACCCTTGACACACCTCAGGCTACACACAAGATAAACTTACCAGATAATAAGATGATTTAAGGTTTTAAAAAATACAAATTTGGTTTTATATTGTTTACAAACAAAACACGCACGTGGAACTATAATGTCACGAAGGTTAGTATCTAATGGATCCAGTGCCCCCTAGAGGCAGACTGATCAAACTGCTTTAAACAACTAGATAGCGCTATCACTCTCAAAATTACGTAATAAATGTAAAATCAGTAGCCAAGAAAACTTTTAAATAAAACTGATCTCAGAGCACTCGGTAACAAAAACAAACCAAAACCCTCGGGTAGACATTTGTCTGCAATAGCCACATTTCTCCAATAGATGTCGACCTCCGCGCAATAATAGACCTGTATGACGGCAAGGACTAAATAACTATCTATAAACATCTTTAATGGACTTAAATATCACATTAAATGTCTTTCCGTCAATAAATATTGTTTAAAAATATGAAGGAAAAGTCCACATGCTAACCATTCTCATAAAGTTAAACTTAAGTTTGCATATTTTAATCATTTATAACTTTAGAACATCAGAGAAGTGCGTTGAGGTTCATGGATGGTGAGGCTATGACTCCTCTGAGTCATCTTATTTAACCACTCATACAACATTTGGTAATGGAACTTATCGTCATCCCTTATGCAATGACACCTACACAAAAACAAATATATACACGAAAGATGTTTTTTGTACATATAACGTTTATTTTATAAATATATTTCTTGTGTCTAATTCATTTTTTGTGTAAATTTAAAGGGCAACTAATGTGAAAACCCAACTCTCCTGACTCATCACATGTTTCAAATGTTGAGGTCTTCCTCTCACAGATGTAGTAACTCTCTCATCATGATGATGTTTTGAAGTTAATACTTTATTAAGTTGTGTTTTTATCATTAAGTTCTCCCCCATCTAAAATCTCGAAGAGCAAGAGATAAACATTTATAAGGTCTATTTATATTCGATTTCCCCTAACCTTAGGATTGTGGATGGCAATGTCAGTCTCCGTTTATGGAAGTAGATCAGTGCCATTAGAATACTCAATGGTTCAATTTAATCCATCATATTTTTTGAAATATCGTTTTTTATAACCCTTGTGTTATCTCTGGGTCAAGGTGACCCAATTGCCAGGAAATGTGTTCAAGGCATCACTTGTTTTGACTCTAGGTCAAGGCTAACGACCTCTATAAGAACCTGACTCAAACTGTAAGCAGACATAGATAACCTACTTATTTATTTTATGTTTTCTGTGATCATTTAAAGTTGAAAAATTATGACCCAGAATAACTCCATAGCAATAATAAAAGCAATGTTGAACTTCTGTCTGCGAGACCAGAGTCTGTGAGTGTCATATGACCATCTATAACCATTACTTACTTACTAACTTACTTACAGCAGTGAGTCAGAAGCAGTGTTTAGATATTAAGTGCTGAGAGGCTTCTTTTGTTTTAACTTACTAGAAGACAAATTCTTAAAATATATAAATTATAATAATACAAATGTTTGTCATATCCTTAAAATAATAGACATTTTCCAGCTTTAAGAAAAATGTAACTTTTTTACATAATTCTGTAAATGCTACAGGGAATTAGATCTGCTGCGATTAAAGGTTTTATAAAGTAAAAGGCGTTTTACCATGTGTGGTACACACAACTTTTTTTTTTTTTACAATAAATTACATCATACAACATTTGTTACTGCAATAAGCTATTTCAGGTAAATATTTCACAAACTCACCTGCAGGTTGATGTCCAGTTCAAATTCTCCTGTGATTGATGCGACGGTGGCAGCACTGCTGTTTTTACTGCTGTGTTTGATGACATCTGTGTATCCCAACCAGTCATCGGCCAGACAAAGCAGGTTCTGCAGGTTTTTTTTTCTAGGTGTATTCTACTACGTTAAAACAAAGTTCATCAGATCATGTGCTGTTGACTTTCCAACAGACACTGTCTTTGTGATGTAGCGTCACTCAACGATGAAATTGTGATTTTGATTTCACAATAGTAGAAAAGTGTCTACTAGAATTGCTTGAAAATATCATGACAATAGTCGTGAGGAAAAATTTAAAATGTTTTTCCTCATATTCATGTACATCATGGAAAGAAAATCATATTGATATTAATCTGTTATAAAATAGTGAAGATCTCATTCAAATTGGCAAAGTTCAGTTTGTCAGTATTATTATGATTTGACTTCTTTCATTTTGATAGACATTCAACCATCAAGCTAGTGTAAATTGAACAATTAAAAATAACAGTATTTCAGCTGCTAAAAATATATATATATATAGTATATATATATATATATATATATATATATATATATCAAGAGATAATTAAGGTAAGAATGGGAGATCTGTGCCCCTTTAAGTGCTTTAACTTATAAATGGTATGTGTGAAATTAGTAAGAACATTTTTTTTGATCAATATTAATCTAAAAAAATGTCTTGATGACTGCCCTGCTTTGGTCTTACATGTATTCATGGCGAATGTCACTCAAAATGTTAATTTGAAACATCTGTCTGTTGGTAAAAAACGTCGTAAAATTTTTAACTTGCTTGGACATGATTGTGAGCAAATATTTGAGGTTTGTGTTGTGAACTTGTATGACATTTAACTGCTCACTCGCCCTGCACCTTTAATAACTACACTAATCATGACAAAATGTGCTGTTATTCTTCTTTAATCATTGTTTTTGTTGTTAGCATCATGCAATGGTGGAATAGTAGGACCAACTGTTATTATTTTATTTTATAATTATAACTACATGGCAGAGTATTTTAAAGTTGAGCATGTTTACACGGTTACGCAAAACATTTCTGTCCTTCTTCCTTGTGTCACATTTCTCAAATTCTTGAATCTATGACATTTCTGAGCACAATAACTGTCCTTTTTCATCCTCTCTGAACTGACCTTTATTTCCTGTGACTATATTTTTTAACCCCTTTGTTTTCTCTGGGTCAAGGTGAACGACCTCCTTCCAGAAATAAAATGTGGCAGAGGTCTTTCACCTTGACCCAGTGACAACACAAGGAATACCACAAACACATTTGCCGTCAGGCCTTCGGGTCATGTTGACCCTGAGATAACTCAAGGGTAATATGATAAATGTTGTTTGTTTCATTTCCAAAGGAAGACCTATCTAATTTGGTCATTTAGATCCGATATCCGTCTGAAATGGATCCCTTTTTTTAAGGCTGGAAGCTACATGCTAACTTATTTAGTTTCAAACCATCAAAGCTAAACATGAACCCTTAATAGCACTTTGTGTCCACAGAAGTGAGTCACAACTCAGCTAAATAATCGTTGCTAATCACGCCAGTGCACTTTCAAACAGGAAGCTTTGTTTCTTACGAGACGTTTGTATTGATGATCGTGCATGGACAGGAGTTTCTATTTCATCTGGCTATTCTAGTTGTTTCCTTCCTTTTACTGCAGCAGAGTCAAAGTCACTGGTGGTGCAGAGGTTAGACCCCTCATACAAGTGTGTAAGGTTTGTGAACTTTTGTCACAAGACAACTCCATTCTTGAGTCTTGATTCAATGCTGTTTTTAGTCGTTTAAAATAAGCACCTTAGCATGCTTTCACAGCGCTTTTCTTATTTCTTTTCAGTAGACCTTCAGTGGCTACAGTGTCTAACTTAGTTTGTCGAGAAAACTCCTCAGAAGGACGGATCTGCTGTGATGTCACAGGGTGTGAGTTTGTGCCCGGGGCGGCTGATTCTCATCCAGGTGACTAAACTCTGAACCAGACCAGACATGATGTGACATATTTGTCAGCTCTGTTGGAGCAGCCGATACATTTGAAAGGCTCGCTAGCTCACTCTCACTTCTGTGGAGAGAGTGTCGTGGAAAATCTCTAGTTTGACTTCTAAAGATACAGTATGAAGGTAAGATCCATTCCATCTTTTGACACACACTGATTATGTTTGAACGAGACGAAACATTATTTTTCTGTGTTACTCACCACCCTAACGATCAGATGATTACACAACAAACAAATTACAATGAACAAATTACTGTTAAAAACTGCTCTGACCAGAAGCGAAAATCCTATTTGAAATATTTCATTCGATTTTACCTTCACTTCAAGACCATACACATCTCACCCACAGGTAAACCGAGGAGCCTCTCACGAAAACCTGCGACTCTACTACCATTTTAAGCTGGTTATGGTGTTGCTGCTCCCCTGTGGGTCCACCCTCCCTCTGCTGGTGAGCTGTGTGGTCAGCCTGTGGGGGCTCAGGTGCCTACGCTCCCCACAGGTCTCTGTCAAACCCTCAGCAGTGTTACTGAGTCACCTGGTTCTCTCTGACGTGCTGGTGCTGCTGCAGTGGGGTCTGAGATTAGGAGCATGGATGACGTTGGACAAGACTAAAGGCGGGTCGGTTCAGTTTATGTTTCTCAATCAACAGCTGCTCCATTCCCACCACTTGGCCTCTCTGCTCCTGCTGGGGCTGCTGGGAGTGGAGGCGGCGCTGGTGCTGCGCTGGCCTCAGCAGACCCGCAGTCTCAGGACTTCTCACTGGGCTCAGCTCAGCTGTGGACTGGTCTGGATACTTGTCCTGCTGGAGTTTGGACTTCAAAACATTCATCTCCAGTATCCAGAGCTCACGACCAACAGCTCCTCGCCAAGTCCTTCCCTTCCTTTCTTTTCCTTCTGCCTGAGGCGGATGTTGTGGCTGGGGAACTTACATCTGCACTACGTCCTCCTGTACAGCAAACCTCAGAAGAGACGAAGCAGCTTCTACTGACCCACAATTTCACCATGTCAAATTTTCTTGTGTTTCATTTCTGTTTTGTGGATTCAATGGATTAAATTATACTTTAGCTAACGCAAAAATTCTCCATATGTGATAGGCTGGTGTCATGATTGTCATTTATATAAGCTAATTCACCAAAATTCTAAACTAAGAGCGCCACCTACTGGGCTCTGAAAATAAAGGCAATGCATCATCCACAATTATCATTAACAAATACACTCATCATATAATTCTTAACAACATCAATCATTTATGAGAATTAAATACTGTAGTACAATCCAGTATCCAGTATCATCTTCCATATATCTGTAACTTAGTCACCATCACTTTCTCTGCCCTCGACTGCACAATGTTGAGTTGTACTTATTGTGCTTTGCACTGATCTTTGAAAACCTTTAATACATTTTTTTTCCGCTAAAGCAGATAAACTTTTTCCAAAGAGGGACACATGAGGGGAAATGTCTACTTGACATTGTTGTTAAACATAAAAAACAATAAAGATTTAGCTTAACTCACACAAAAAGTAACATAAATAGTTTCAGATTGAATATTTTTAAATTGTGTTGAATCATCACTAATGTTTGTTATTGTTTTCTGTTTTTTTAATTAAAATTGAAATTTTAAACAAGGAAGTATTGATTGAATGATGTATTCATTAATAAATAGTGGTGATTCATATTTGGAGCCACAAATCTTAAAGGTTTTTTCTGTGTCCTGCTGTGCCGTTAAACCAGTGTAATGAGCTTCATTGCTGGTGAGGCACAGATGTACAATTGTTAGAAGTGAAAAGATCATTTTGTTTCTGTTTTAATGTAACAGTATATGACTGGTAACGTTTTACATTTCAATGGAACTTACACTAACATATACACAGTAACATGTTTTTTTTATACATTTTTTATTTTATTTTATATATTTGTTCCTAAATATGAATCAATTTGAATAAAGATTGTCAATCAAAATGAAGAGAAGAAAAACAGACCTGTTCTGAAATTGGGTTGCAATAATGAGCAGCAATATTAATTTTATTATTATTATTAATAGTAATAATAATAACAGTAGCGTAATAACATAGTGTAATAGAAGAAGAAGAAGACACAGAAAACGCAGTGGATGTTTATAAAATGTCTACCTAACTTTCTCAGTAAAAGCATGAAACAATTTCACATTGTTAGCCCCATCATTGTTTGCATGAAATGCTAACAGCTGTTTGTTAGGAAACATTTGCATTAAAACTTTGTCTTACCTTTGCATTGTGAATCTAATGTGTTATATGTGTTACTCGTCCAATGCCAAATCGCTCCTTGAATGTCCAAAGGTTTTTCAATAAATCTGTCTTTGAATATTCTGATTCTTCATGTTGGATTTATTTCATGTTTTGTTTGAGGCTTTAGGTCAGAGGTAGTTCAAATGCTATCACAAGATGAAAACAATGAATAAAAGCAGGGTTTCTTGCAGGACAGCCACACAGCCATTCTTTTTGTATCACTCCTTTTACTTTTTCTCAAAAATCTGCTTTTTTTTTTAGATTTGGCAGACTTATCTGTGATCTTAGTTTTCTACTTGTGAATGTGATAAGGTTGATATGCTATGTTTGTGTTATTGTGTATGGTTCTCTGGCCGTGGTGTCATATTGAGGTGCTTTACAAATAATAATTACTTACTTACTATTATGAGTGGGATTCATTTAGAAAAGCTTCAGAAGGTACATAAAGATCCTAGTGTTGACTGTTTTTCAATCAATATTGAGTACATTTTTTCAGCTAGAGATTTAACTTGACTTAGAAGCATCAATGTAGAAATGCCTGCAGGTTAAACAGTAACTAAGCAACGACTCAATGTTGACACAAGTCGGTCACCTCTGACAGTTTATCTGCGGTCGGTACTCATCTGTAGTTTAATCCGACGTGTCAACAATTACATGGTTAGCTTGTAGGTTATGCAACACCTACGTTCACACAAATTTGGAAGGACTGTGGAAGAACACTTCTGTGAAAACATGTTTTCTCTTTCATTACATAACTGACACGATCATTGATGTCTGGCAAGTTTACGTGGGTCCATTAACCTTATATCTGAATATAATGACATATTATGACAGAATTTGTCCCAGCTAATACAGTGTTTGAGAGTAGCAGAGCAGATATGGAAGTTATTGTCCTTTCTCCTCAGCCACAGCCAGAAGCTTGCTTTTTCTGCTTCCTCAGTAAGTACCTTGGTTTCCCTTCCAAGCTTAGCCCGGGTTGTTGCCATGTGCCAAAGCAGCCTTGTTGCCTGGTTCCGACAAAGCCCCTACAGCCTACTTTCACCTGGGTAGGTGGTAGAGGACCAACCCGCCTCTCTGCACTCAGCAGCTAGCTCTGTGTACTTTGCTTCCTTGCACTCGTGGGCAGCTTAGATTCCCTCCTCTCAGGGGATGGTGAGCTCTATGCATGGCAGACTTTGCAGCCGCAGACCAAAGCATGACGTCTGGCTGGAGTGAGGTGGTGGTAATTTCGCGGGGAAACTTTAGCTGTTTGCCGACATTCATGCCCCATCTCTTGCCAGAGAAAGAACGCATCCATGGCTTTGTCGGCTGGTGTTGCTTCTGCTGGTCTCACAAACCTGACTGGAAGCTGTTTGGCTTTGGGTTGGTTGCCAACCCCTTGTCTGCAGCTCTCTAGGATTTCACGGCTCGTCCCAAACCACTGAAGGACCTCTCTTCTTGCAGGCTTTTTATTCCATATTTCAGATGACCACACACTTGAGTACAAACAGTCTGTTCATTTGTTGCTGAACGCAGCCAGCACATTGTCATCTCCTGCATGATGAGTTCAGCTCCCTTATCTCGCTGAAGGTCACTGTTTTAATGCACAAACTGGCATTTCGGCCCTGTGATATGGCCTTGGTGGAATATTGCTGCTGGTTTGCTTTTGACACCACCATGGCTTCTGTTCCCTGTTTGTGGCCTTGGACCAGAGGCATGGAGAACTTTTCCAACCTAGCCCTGCTCTCCCAAATTGCCCCATTCCCATTATCTTCTGGTGCTGGAGCCTGCTGATGGCCTTCGAAACCTGGAAGCCCATTCGGACTGGTAGAGATGCATTCTTCACGCGTGGAGCAGTGGAAGCTTCTGCCCCGTCTGCAGCATTACTCCTCCTGGGGTCTGGCTGGCTCTGTGAAGGATGATCTCGAGCGATAAACAGGAGACAGGAAATGGAGCAGCCCATAGCGATGCCCACCTCCAGACGCTGCCATCCTGTTGTGAAATCCTGAAGGCTGCAGCACATCTGGGACTCACTGGCTGTCTCAGGGATGTGAAAGAAATCCAATGCAAACTGGATAAGTTTTATGGGGGACCGACCTATAGGCGTTCGCCAGGTTGAGCCACACCACATGGGCGTCGCTTTTTTCCTGCTTGGCTCTGGATCTGCCCCCAGATCATAGATGAATGTTCTACGCATGCTGGGAAACCTGGTAACCTTCTCTTTGTTCTTGCTCTTATTTTATTTGGATTTTTTTTTTAATGAAAAATTGCTGTATTTGCTGTGGCTATTGGAAAAAAACAATTTCCCGAAGGAGACCTCCTGAGGGATCAATTAAGTTCTACCTTACCTTACCTTACCTTCTGGCAGCTGGTGTCGATATAGGCATTCTCTGTGAGGTATGATGTCATCTTTTGGTCATGACTGCGAAGAAGACTTTTCCCTGGACATTCAGCAGTGCAATGCTCCTGAACTGATTGATGTCGTGAGACTCTGTTCTTTTGGAATAAACACAGCCAGAGCTTGTGTGTCAGAGGGGTACTGCTTCGCACAGGGGGTTCTTCTTCCATTCGCATACTGACAACAACGATTCGACCAACGGCTCTGTGGTTCTCTCCCCGGCTGGGCGTCCTGCTTGTCTTATCTGCTGAAGCAGTGCAAGGATGATGTATTTGAGTGCGTCTCGTTATCCATGTTCGTTCCGGTTCGTGGTCGTGGTTGTTTGGCCCATCTTCCACCCCGCCTGACGGAGGGCCTTAGGGTTGTTTTTCCTGTTTTTTTTATTCAAAAGCATTTTAATATTAAATATTAAAAAATTGAATCATTTTAAATTCAATATAAAAAATTCTAAACCCTTTTAAATTCAGCATAACAGTGCCACCAGACAAAACCAAACGGGTACCGAGTAGCTTGATCATTCTTACTACAATCAGGTGACAACATCAAAGCACTGCCCTTCAGTTTAGATATTTTCCTGACAGTCTTCACAGTTCGCTGAAGTCTCCTCCTGTCCTGCTGTATGGCTGCTGCTTTGATATACGAGGAAAGCACAATCTAGATGACTGCACTGTAGAAGTTAATCAACAGATGCTTCGACAGGCTGTGTCTCCTCAGCTGACGCAGGAAGTACATCCTCTACTCTGCCTTCTTCAGGATGCAGGTGAGAGATTGTTGTTCCCAGGAACTTGAAGGAGTCCACGGCTGCCACATGGCTGCTGTTGATGGTGAGGGGGCATAGGGTTGAGGGGTGCCTCCTGAAGTCCACTGTCATCTCCACAGTCTTGAGCGTGTTTAGCTCCAGATTGTGCATACTGCACCACCAAACCAGCCTCTCGACCTCAAGACGATATGCAGACTCGTCGCCGTCCTGCATCAGGCCAATTACGGCTGTGTCGTCTGCAAACTTCAGGAGTTTGGCGACTAGGTGTTCAGAGGTGCAGTCTTTGGTGTAGAGGGAGAAGAGCAGTGGTGACAGGACTGCGTGGTGCGTCTGCTGATTGTTGAAAGATGGAGTCGGTCACGTTCAGCTGGGAGTGTTTCCGGCAAAGGATGCCGGGTATGATGGTGTTGAACGTCAAGCTAAAGTCCACAAACAGGATGGCATAGTTCCCTGGGCTGTCTAGGTGCTGCAGTCTGTGTTGCAGTGCGAGGTTGACTGCGTCATCCACCTGTTGGCACAAACTCTCACCTCCTCTACATTCACTGTCAGTGGGGTGGGGGGGAAGTCTGAGGTTTGATGGGGGGTGGTGGTAGGGTAGTGTGAGCTGTTTGAGGTGTGCTAATGTCCTTTCCAAACCGGCAGTAGAAGGTGTTGAGGTCGTTGGCTAGGCCTTTGTTGGCCTCAGTGTGGGGGTTTGGCTTCTTGAAGTTGGTCAGGTCTCTGAGGCTTTTCCACACTGAAGCAGGGTCGTTGGATACAAATCTGTTCCCTAACTTCTCAGAGTAGCGCCTCTTGGCTGCTCTGATCTCTGTTCAGTGTGTTCCTGGCCTGCGTGTAGTGGTCCCAGTCCGCGCTCCTGAATGCCTCCTCCTTAATTCTGCAGAGCTGGCGCAGCTTGGTGGTGAACCAAGGCTTGTTGTTTTTGTATGTCCTATGGTCTTGGTTCATCATCTGTTACAGATCTACAGCGCCTGTTACATCATCTAAGTTGAGTACAGAACGTCTCCCGTCTGATCCCTGATTGGCAGCCTGAGGACGGCATGTTACAATTTGCAGTTTTATTTTTGTTAAACTTCTGCTTAAGATGTTTCAAACAAGCTTCTTGTGACAGGATGATGTACAGCCTGTTTGATACAGGGGACTGGCTACACCTGCCTGATATCAGTCAGCAAATTAGCAAATTAGCAAATGTGGTCTCTCAGCTCTCTTTGCCGGTAAGTGCTGTCATTATGAATCGAATACGGTGTTAAGTTTAGTTACACGATCATTTTGCTAATTTGATCCACCCTGTTTTATTGCAAAATTAACATTAACACAATCAAGGTTGAGGTAGTCTGGACAACTTACAACTGCTGCCATAAATGCTCATGGCTGAAAAAGATGGGCAAGTATTTAAAATAACTTTTCTTCGCTGTTCGTGGTTGGATCCTGCATCAAACTAATTTTTCAATTTTTATTAGAAGGCCCTGAATGCATCACCATCTGCTGCACTGCAAGCCTGGGTCTCCTCTCTTGGTCGCCTCCTCACCTCTCCTCTTCCCGCCACTCCTTGCTAGAAAGTCCCTCCTCGCCGCTGAAGGTGAACTACAGTAAATGACTGATCTTTTGTACTTTATAAACTACTTTGTGCTGGTTTGGGACCTGAAGAGTCGGCGGAGCTCCCACTTTTGATAATCTTGTTTTGTTTAGTTTCATATGTTGCACCCTCAAGCAGGAACAGACTCCATCTCTTTCTTTTTGGCAACTTTTATTTCTCCAGTACGTCACTAATTAATTGGAACAATAGGACAATGAGGTACTCATGCAAAAACGAACTGCAACACCGGACCACGCACTTCTCCGCGCCGGCTGATGACGTCATCTTCTTATTCCGTCCAAACAATCCAAAGAATAAACAAAATATATAAATGATCTTTATTACTAATCAATTTAGTGTATCAATGTATTTAACTGCTATTTAAATAATAATCTACAAATTTAATTTACTTACTAATTAATACTTCTGATCCTCCAAGGACCATCACCTATGTTGCTGGGAGCCTGGTACTGAGTAAATAGGCTCCTAGTAGGGGTACACATGGCAAACAGGTCCCTGATTCGAGGTCAGACTAATTATGGTCCAAAGTCGACTCAATGAAAAAGAATGATGAAATTAAGTTTACCCTGCCCGGAGGGAAACCGGGGCCTACCCCTGGCCTGGGTGCTGGGCCTGTGACCCGCGTAGCAGTTCAACCCGAATGAACTGCACGGACATTCCACCCATTCCATCTGCATCCCATGGGCTCACTACCTGTGGGAAACATCTCAGGAGTCGGTTGCGCTGCCAACTGGGTGGCAGTGGAAACAGGGAGCCTCGGCGTAATGGTAGTTTTTTGTTGGACTTCTGTGCTTGTCATGGCTTGTCTGTCACAAAAACCATGTTCTAAACAGGGAAGCTCATAAGCTGCAGGTCAATGATCGATTTTGTAATCGTATCATCTGTTTTGAGGAAGTATGTTCTGGACACCCGGGTGAAGAGAGGGACAGAACTGTAAACTGATCACCATCTGGTTGTGAGCTGGCTCCGATGGCAGGTGAAGTCTCTGGACCGACCAGTTAAACCTAAACGTGTATTGTGGGTGAAATGGGAACATCTAAAGCAGGGGTCCCTAACCAGCGGGCCATGGCTCGGTACCGGTCCGTGGGTCATTGGGTGCCGGCCGCAGAGAAAGGATAAAACATTTGCATAATCTTTGCTTTTTTAAATAGTCCGAGTCGGAATGTTACATTTTGAAAATGTACCGGATTCTCTTCTCGCATCTGGGCACGTGGTATGTTAGTCGCTTTGCGTTATATGTGGCAACCGGCGCTCTAATGAGGCAATGAAGCGTTCAAAACTGATTCGCCACTTGGAGACCAAGCACCCTGCATTAAAAGACAAACCGCTGGAATATTTTGAGAGAAAAAATGAAGAACATGAAGGACATAAGCATTTAGGACCACCTAATCATTAAATGCAAGTGCACTGAGAGCGCCATACTTGGTGTCTAACCGTATTTCCAAAGCTAAGAAGCCATTTACTGTTGGAGAGGAATTGATCCTGCCCGCCACTAAAGACATTTGCCGCGAACTTCTAGGAGAGGCTGCAGTTTAAAAAGATCGCGCAGGTGCCCATGTCAGCTAGCACTGTCACCCGGCGCATTGAGAGCAGAAAATATTGAGACGCAATTGTTTGAGAGGATTAAAACGTCACCATAGTACGCACTCCAGGTTGACGAGTCTACAAGGCAATACTACTTGCTTATGTGCGATATATTTATCAGGAGGATTTGCACGAGCCACAGAACTATTCAAGTCGCTGGATAGTTATGTATCAGATAATCTGAAGTGGTCATTTTGTGTCGGCATATGGACGGATGGAGCAGCTGCCATGACCGGACGGCTGTCTGGTTTAGCTACTCTGATTAAGGAGGTTGCGCCTGAATGTGAATCTACACATTGTGTTATTCACAGGGAAATGCTGGCTAGTAAAAAATAATGCATCATTGATCTCATTGATCTCTCATGCTGAAGTCGCTGTGGTGGTCAGAAAGCTCCACAGTGGCAACACTGCGGGAATTGATGAGATTTGGCCAGAAATGCTGAAGGCTCTGAGTGTTGAAGGGTTGTCTTGGCTGACTCGGCTCTTCAACATTGCGTGGGCATCTGGGTCGGTACCCGACGAGTGGCAGACCTGGGTGGTGGTCCCCCTATTTAAAAAGGGGGACCAGAGGTTGTGCCAACTCCAGAGGTATCACATTCCTCAGCCTTCCCGGTAAGGTTTACTCTAAGGTCCTGGAAAGGAGTGTCCGATCGATGGTTGAACCTCAGATCCAAGAGGAACAATGCGGGTTCCGTCCAAGCCGTAGAAATACGGACAAACTCTTCACTCTCTCGACGGTTCTCGAGGGTTCCTGGGAGTATGACCTGTCAGTCTACATGAACTTTGTGGACTTGGAGAAGGCATACGACCGAGTGCCCAGGACAAAGTTGTGGGAGGTGCTTTGGGAGTATGGAGTGAGAGGCTCTCTACTGAGGGCCCTCTAATCACTGTATTCCTGCAGCGGGAGTTGTGTGCGGATCCTTGGATGCAGATCGGATGTATTCCCGGGGAGAGTTGGTCTCCGTCAGGGTTGTGCTTTGTCTCTAATCCTGTTTCTGGTTTTCATGGACAGGATTTCGATGTGCAGGTTTGGTGGCCTGAAGATCTGATCGCTGCTTTTTGCTGATTTGGTTCTCGTGGCCTCATCACATTGCGACCTTCAGCTCTCGCGGGATCGTTTTTTGTTTTTTTTTTGCATTTCTATATATATTTTATTTATACAATTTTTATAACAAAGTGCAAACATGTTCAAGAGTACAAAAGAAAACCAGGTTATTAAAGCACAGGAAACAAAGAAAATTAAAATAACAAGAAACAAGAATACACAGTACCGAATAAAGTAGACAAGAGTAGAAATATAAGAGAAAAAATAAATAAAAAATACTAAAAATAAAAAAGAAAATAAATAAAATAAAATAAAACAACTGTCAGGCAAAAGCTTAATGATAATAAACACTCTTGTAGTACGTCAAGGGGTTCAAAGGACCTCGGTGTCCAGGAGAAAAGTCCAGCTCAAGGATAATTTATAAATGTCTATGCGTCTCTCTTAATGAATTGAATGAAAGGATCCCAGATTTTTTTGTACTTTCCTGCATTCCCAGAAAGGGAAAATCGAATCTCCTCCAGATAGAGGCATGAGGCCATGTCGTTCATCCAGACTTTGTATGATGGAGGAGAAGCTGACTTCCACTCCCGAAGAATAGTCTTCTTTGCCACAACCAAACCGAAGGCGAGGGCCTGCTGAAATGCTTTGGGAAGCTTTTTTGTATCGTTGGTACAACCCATAATAACCAATGATCCATCTGGTACAAGAGTCTGATTGTATGCAACACAAAGACTATTAAAAACATTGGACCAGAAAGAAGTGAGACTTGGACAGGACCAGAACAGGTGTGCAAGAGTACCATCACATTGTTTACATTTATCACATATTGACGAAACATTTGGGAAAATTCGATTCAATTTTGTCTTAGAGTAATGGAGCCGATGAACAACCTTAAACTGAATGAGCTGTAGTCGTACATTTATGGAACAAGATGTTATTGTGGACAAAGAGTCGTTCCACACCTCCTCAGGAATGCTCACATTCAGATCCCTTTCCCATGCATCGTGAATGTGATTTGACGACGGCTTAGTTTCAAATAGTTTGACAAGATGGCTGATAAGATGTTTACAGGTGGGAGACTTCGAGACAATGGTAAAAAAGTTGTGGTCTATCGGGAGCGATTCAAAATTAAGAAAAGACTTACTGACAAAGTTCCTCACTTGAAAATACCTAAAAAGATGGTTGTTTGGCAACTCAAATTTTTCCTTTAACTGCCCGAATGAAGCAAAGTTGCCATCTATATACAGGTCTTTAATTGTAGTAAGGCCTCTCTTAGCCCAGTCGATGAACACCGGGTCTGTTTGGCCTGGTTTGAAGGCAGGATTGTTACATAACGGACTTAAGACTGATTGCTCTGTTATGTTAAGCGTCTTCTTTATCTGTGCCAAGATTTTAAAGGAATTTTGAAGTACGAAATCGTGGATATTTTTTGTTTGAAGATTAACGTTTGAGAGTAAGACAGCCGATGGCGACAAACCCTGACTTGTTATTAATTTGTTGGTCTCAATTACAGGCCAAAGTGGGGAAAGAGAGTCAGATTCAGTTTTTACATGTTTTAGTGGATTCCAAAAAATAAAATTTCTCGCATTACATGACCAATAATAATGACGGAAGACAGGGAGACCAAAGCCCCCATCAACTTTGGATTTTTGTAGGTGATCTTTGGATATTCGGGGGTGCTTGTAGGACCAAATAAAGGGCATGATAATTGAGTCAATGTTTTTGAAAAATGATGTTTTTAATAATATAGGGATATTTTGAAACAGATAAGTTAGTTTAGGAAGTATCGTCATCTTAACAGCATTGATACGTCCAACAAGAGAAAGAGGTAATAACTTCCATCTCTCAACCAGTGTTTTAATTTTATCAGTGATGATCAAGTAGTTTTTCTTAAATAGGTATTTGGGATTTCTAGTAATATTTATGCCCAGGTAAGTAAAGTAATCGATTGAAAGCTTAAAGGGAAGATTTGAAAGGAAGTTTTGGTCAAGGTCATTGTTTAGCGGCATGAGGACACTTTTGTTCCAGTTTATAGTAAAACCAGAAAGTTGGCCGAATGTTTTCATAAATTCAAGGAGTGGTGGAAGGGAGCTTTGAATTTTTGATAGAGTAAGAATCAGGTCATCTGCATACAGACTGATCTTAGAGGTAATCATGCCACATTTGATGCCCTCAATATTTACATTGTCCTGAATTGCAATGGCGAGAAGCTCAATCACCAAAGCAAAAAGCATTGGTGACAAACAACAGCCCTGTCGAGTGCCTCTGTTCAAGCTAAGAGGGGGGGATTTGTCAAAGTTTGTTAGTATAGAGGATTTAGGATCCCTATAGAGAAGTTTAACAAATGAAATAAATGTGTCGCCAAAACCAAACCTACGGAGAGCTAAAAACATAAATTTCCATTCGACTTGGTCAAATGCTTGTTGCGCATCTAAAGATATAATTGCAGAATGAGGATGCGTTGTGGAATTAACAATGTTTAGAATACGTTGTGTATTTGAAAGTGGAAACCTGTTTGGTATGAAACCTGTTTGATCAGAGTGGATTAAACTATGTATATGTTTGGACAGTCTGTTTGTAAGGACTTTAGCTATTATTTTTTGGTCACAATTTAGAAGGCTTAAGGGTCGGTATGATGTAACTTCTGCACCATCACGGTCTTTTTTCAAAAGCAGACAGACATTAGCTTCGTATAACGTATTGGGAAGTGAATATTCTTTTAATGAGCAGATTATCATGCGAAGTAATAAAGGGGAAAGTAAGTCAATATGTGATTTATAAAATTCTATACCGTATCCGTCTGGGCCACAAGCTTTACCGCTAGGGAATTGCCGAATCGCTAATTTGATCTCTTCCAAGGTGATCTCTGCATCTATTTCGTCTCTGGCTTTAGCTGGAAGAGTGGGTGAATTGATCATATTAAGAAATGTGTTTATGTCTGCATCTGTCGCTTTGGATTTTGAGGCGTACACATCAGTATAGAAATCCAAAAATCTACCATTGATCGATTTGGGATCTGTTATCAACTGTCCATCTGGAGAGAGTATCTTGTTGATAGCGGTGGCGGATCTGATGCCCTTAAGCTGCGTGGCAAGTAGTGTGTGTGGTTTATCTCCTAACTCAAAATGTTTTTGTTTTAATCGCATTATGTCGTTTTTTACCTGATCGCAGAGCAAGTGGTTGTATTCATATTTAAGCTTTAGCATGGACTGTAGTGTATCATCCGAATTTGTATTTTGGTAGTCAGTTTCTAGTTTCGTTAATTCTGTTTCAATCTCCTGGAATCTCTGGCGTCTGAGCTTTTTTTGCCGTGATTGGTATGATATAATGTAACCTCTGATCACCACTTTTAGTGTCTCCCATAATGTATTGTCTGAAACGGTCCCATTGTCGTTGCACAGAGTGAAGTCTGTTATCTTATTTGCGATATATTGTGTGAACGTATGATCTTGGCACAGATAAGGGTTATACTTCCAATTACAGTGCCTTGCGAAAGTATTCGGCCCCCTTGAACCTTTCAACATTTCGCCACATTTCAGGCTTCAAACATAAAGATATACAATTTTAATTTTTTGTCATGAATCAACAACAAGTGGGACACAATCGTGAAGTGGAACGAAATTTATTGGATAATTTAAACTTTTTTAACAAATAAAAAACTGAAAAGTGGGGCGTGCAATATTATTCGGCCCCTTTACTTTCAGTGCAGCAAACTCACTCCAGAAGTTCAGTGAGGATCTTTGAATGATCCAATGTTGTCCTAAATGACTGATGATGATAAATAGAATGCACCTGTGTGTAATCAAGTCTCCGTATAAATGCACCTGCTCTTTGATAGTCTCAGGGTTCTGTTTAAAGCGCAGAGAGAACCATGAAGACAAAGGAACACACCAGGCAGGTCCGAGATACTGTTGTGGAGAAGTTTAAAGCCGGATTTGGATACAAAAAGATTTCCCAAGCTTTAAACATCTCAAGGAGCACTGTGCAAGCAATTATATTGAAATGGAAGGAGTATCAGACCACTGCAAATCTACCAAGACCCGGCCGTCCCTCCAAACTTTCATCTCAAACAAGGAGAAGACTGATCAGAGATGAAGCCAAGAGGCCCATGATCACTCTGGATGAACTGCAGATAACTACAGCTGAGGTGGGAGAGTCTGTCCATAGGACAACAATCAGTCGTGCACTGCACAAATCTGGCCTTTATGGAAGAGTGGCAAGAAGAAAGCCATTTCTCAAAGATATCCATAAAAAGTCTCGTTTAAAGTTTGCCACAAGCCACCTGGGAGACACACCAAACATGTGGAAGAAAGTGCTCTGGTCAGATGAAACCAAAATTGAACTTTTTGGCCACAATGCAAAACGATATGTTTGGCGTAAAAGCAACACAGCTCATCACCCTGAACACACCATCCCCACTGTCAAACATGGTGGTGGCAGCATCATGGTTTGGGCCTGCTTTTCTTCAGCAGGGACAGGGAAGATGGCTAAAATTGATGGGATGGATGGAGCCAAATACAGGACCATTCTGGAAGAAAACCTGTTGGAGTCTGCAAAAGACCCGAGACTGGGACGGAGATTTATCTTCCAACAGGACAATGATCCAAAACATAAAGCCAAATCTACAATGGAATGGTTCACAAATAGACGTATCCAGGTGTTAGAATGGCCAAGTCAAAGTCCAGACCTGAATCCAATCGAGAATCTGTGGAAAGAGCTGAAGACTGCTGTTCACAAACGCTCTCCATCCAACCTCACTGAGCTCGAGCTGTTTTGCAAGGAAGAATGGGCAAGAATTCCAGTCTCTCGATGTGCAAAACTGATAGAGACATACCCCAAGCGACTTGCAGCTGTAATTGCAGCAAAAGGTGGCGCTACAAAGTATTAGCGCAAGGGGGCCGAATAATATTGCACGCCCCACTTTTCAGTTTTTTATTTGTTAAAAAAGTTTAAATTATCCAATAAATTTCGTTCCACTTCACGATTGTGTCCCACTTGTTGTTGATTCATGACAAAAAATTTTGAGTCCAAAATAAAGTAATCAATCCTAGTAAAGGTATGATGTACGGGGGGAAAAAAATAATATTGTCTATTAGATGGGTGCTGAAGGCGCCATATGTCTACTAGGTCCATTTGTTTGATTAAGTTATTTATAACAGGAACTGATCTCAAGGATGAAGCTGTTTTCAAAGATGATCGGTCTAGTACAGGATCTAGGTAACAGTTTAGATCTCCCCCAATTATTAAGCTGCGATTACTATACTGTGCAGCCACATCAAAAATGTTCTTGAAAAAGTCAGGTGAATCAAAATTAGGCGCATAAACATTTAGTAGAGTTAAATGAAATGAGTTGATGGAGCCGGTAACAACAATAAATCTCCCACCTGGGTCTGTGGTTATGGAATGGAGCTCGAATGGGACGGTTTTGCGGATAAGAATGGCAACACCTCTGGCCCTGGAGGAAAATGAAGACTGATATACATGCGAGACCCAGTTAGCCCTCAATCGTCTCTGCTCAGAAGGTCGAATGTGAGTTTCCTGTAAGTAGATTATATCAGAATTAAGAGACTTAAGATGTGAAAATACCTTTGCTTTTTTAATGGCGCTACCCAAACCTCTACAGTTCCAAGATGTAAATGTAATTGGAACAGATCCTGAACCCGCACTACAATTATTAACCATTATCGAATAGTGTCACATTTTTTGCATATGCACAGAAAGAAACCTGACAGCTGTCAAAAGTAAAGATAAAAAAAAACAAAAAGTGAAAATTATATAAAAAATTCAAACCCACTTGTTGTGTAAAAACAACAAAACCCCACATACCCCAAATTCAAGCAAGCTTTTGGTAATAGAACAAACACTAACCCAACTCTTGAGTCCGTGGAATATAATGCAGAGCACCAGAACAATAATTGGAAACAAATAAATGAATAATTATTTTAAAGAAATCTCAAATGTACAATACTGAGCAGCACACTGCTTATCAGCATGTCTGCATATTATAAAAAAAAATGGAATACCAAGAACAATTGAACAGTTGAAAACGTATATAATAAAAAAAGAGATTGAACGTTACCATAGTGACAATAAACAAATTAATGCAATAACGCATTGATCAAACTTAACAGAGACTTTTAAACATTTAAACGCTGTGCGAACAGTGTTACCACAATAAGTTTATGACTTGTTTGGCAAAGATTTGGCAAACCGTTCAGCATCTTCAGCCGTGTTGAACACCGAGGTGGTGTTGTTGTAAACAACGTGCAGTATGGCAGGGAAGCGCAGAGAGCACTTTGCACCAGCTTCATCCAGGTTCTTCCTCACGATGTTGAAAGACTGACGTTGTGCCAGCACCTCAGCAGTATAATCCGGAAAGATGTAGATTCTCTTTCCATTATGGTGTAAAGGGCCGTGTTGTCGGTTCAGGCGAAAGATCTTTCCCACGTCGCTGTCGTTGTGTAGCTTCGCCATGAAGACTCGGGGCCGCTCCGAGGCCTGCGGTTTAGCTCGATGGATCCTGTGAGCTCTGTCGACCTTGAGAGGCTTCTCAAAGTGTTCTTTGCCCAGTAGTTCGGGGATGAGCTGGGAGACGAACCGGGTGGGGTTACCTGCCTCTTCGCCCTCCGCGATGCCCACAATCCGGATGTTGAGTCGTCGTGAGCGCCCCTCCAAGTCGTTTAGCTTTGCTTTTAGCATACCGTTAGCCGACTTTAGGCCCTCACAAACGGACTCCAGTGCAGCGATGCGGCTATCGGACGCCGATAAGGCCTCTTCCGCGCCGTCCAGGCGCTGGTGTATGTCCAGGTTATCCTTCTGAAGGGCCGAAAGGTTACCTTCGATGGTGTCCAAACGACCCTCCATAGAAGTTTTAAGGGAATTCACCAATTCACACACTTTGGCCAGTTCGTCACCTTGTTTAGCGATAGCAGCTAGTATGTCCTCTGTGTCCCTGCCAACACAGACTCGTGTACTGGCATTTGACGCTCTGGAGTTTTTCTCGCTATCGTCCTTCTTGGGCATCCTGTTTAAATTATGTATTCCAGACGAATAAAGTTGGGATTTCTTTGGTGCCAGAAAGTTGTTTTTTTTGTAAAAGTATAACTTCTTCACGGAGCACAAGGCTAACACGTCTACTCCATTACACGGCGAAGCTCCGCCCCCTCGCTGGATCGGTTTTTATCTGAATGTGAAGCGGCTGGGATGAGGATCAGCAACTTTGAGGCCATGGTTCTCAGCAGGACAAGGATGGATAGTTCTCTCCGGGTTGGGATTGAGCCCTTGCCTCAAGTGGAGAAGTGCGGTAGGATGCCTCCTGGGCGCCTCCCTTTGGAGGTGTTGCAGGAGTGTCCAGCTCGGAGGAGACCAAGGGGTCGAGCCAGGACCAGGTGGAGAGATAATTTCTCTTTACTGTCATGGGAGAGTCTTGGGATCCCTTAGTCAAAGCTGGCAGATGTTGCTAGGGAGAAGGCCGTTTGGCGCTCCCTGTTGAAGCTGCTGCCCCCACGACCCGGCGATGGATAAGCGGATGACGATGGATGGATGAATGGATGTTAATACTTCTGGGTCTCAACACGCACCTGCTTATATTTTGTTAATCCAAGTCATGATTTATTTTAGTTATTCCCTCATTTTAATTTGTATTCATTTGCTTCTTTATTTCCATTAGTTAGTGTGTTGATTTAAATTCTATTCAGTTATTTAGGAATTAATCATTTGTGTCAAAAAGATTTATTTTGTTTCCTGCCAAAATATTCTGTTTTCTGTGTCTTTGTTAGCCAACTGGCGCTGAAGGTGGTGGAGTTCCAGGTGGTGGCGGGGTCCCTTGTTTTCGTGTGCTGTGTGACCTTGGTTGGGATAATTTGTTGTGTGCACAAACAAGTGGTTCTTGGTTATTACCTTCTTTGCTGCCGCGAGAAAAATGTTCACCAAATATTGGTCCTCTTTTTGTATAAATTGTTTCTTTGGCACAAGTGTCTTGTATGCTTGCATCATGATCTTAACAATTGGATGTATTGCATCCCAAATATCTTTTTATTGTAATAATCTCTTAATTGTAAGTATAAAAATAAATCCTGATTTGTTAAGTTAAATTATTTTTTTATTTCTTCAAATGTCATTTTTTTAAATCATAATCGACTTGTTAGGAATACATTTGCTTTTATATGCAATCCATTTTAGTAATCAAATTTCTTTGCCTAATTTTAGTTTCTTAATTATCATTAACCACGTCTCTGAAGAAAATGTAACGATATTATTTAAATTTACAGACTTTGTTATATTGAATGACATTTCTCTTTCCCCCTTAGTATTTGCATTGGAAATCGTTGTAGTTCTATGTCCTTCCATTGTGCTACATATTCATCACTACACCAATATATTAATGTTCTTAGTTGGTCTGCATGGTAATGTTCTTTGAAGTGCAGGAGTGCCATTCCACCACTTTCTCTAGGTAGCTGGAGAGTGCAATATCTTATCCTGGGACGTTTTCCTTGCCATATAAACCGAGTAATAAGTTCGGCAGTGATTGAAATAAGTACAGCACACGTGGCAGTATATTCCTTTTAATTGCTCTAATTCTGTTGCTAAATCCCATGGGATATGTGGACGATTGTTCTTTCATTATAATTGTATCAATGGTTTTATAATTGTTCTCATATAATGTAGAAAGATGATTGGAAATATGTGTTCCTAAATATTTGATTACTTTTGATTTCCAATTTATTTTAACAACAAACAATAGAATTTGAGTTTTATGAATATTCATTTTATAACCAATTGTATAGCCCAAATTGATCTAATATTTTCATGAGTGAAGAGAAGGAATTCACAGGGTTTTGTAAATATATTAACACGTCGGAAAGCAAACAGAGCTGGTCTGAGGAAACATCCTTGTCTCGTTCCTCATTCTATATTGACTCCTTCTGAGAGGGATCCATTAACTTTTGTTCAAGCTGTGGGATTGTGCTGAAATAACTTTAATCGCTTTTTCATCAAATCCAAATTTTGATAAAGGTTGATAAAGGTAGTGCCAATTTACACGATCAAACGCTTTTTCAGTATCTAAGCTGATTAATGCAGTTTGGATTTTGCTAACGTTTATTTTATCTATAATGTGTAGTGTCCTTCTGATATTATCTTGTGTTTGTCTACCCATTACAAAACCTGTTTGGTCTTCATCTATGATGTCAGTTATAAATGTTTTAGGAAAATTATTTAGAAGTAAAGATTTTATAATCTACATTTAAAATTGATATTAGTCTGTAGTTTTGGCAATTGCAAATTGCATTTTCTCTTTTTAACTTAATAACTGTAATGATTGCTTCTCTCCAGGAGGGGGGAATATTGTCCTTACTGATAACATAATTAAGTTAGATAGTTTAGCCGCTTTTGGCCCTGCTTCATAATAGTTTGGTTTAATACATTACTTCTGTTTCATGTTGGTGGATGTCATTGATTTTTTTGTCTTACTTCTTTCATTTGATTCTGAATTTGTTGTTCCATGTTTTGTCTTTGGTTTTGTTCCAGTTGTCTTAATTTGGTCGTGAGTTCTTTGTATTGTTTTATTCTTTCTCTTTTTAGATGACTTGTAGTTGTTATAAGTTTTTCATCGTTATCATTATCTTTCAGATAGTTTGACATTTCTGATTGTATTTGTTCTTTAACAGATTTATTGTTCGGTATTCCCATGTCCTTTTCTTTAGGGTGTTGATCTCTCCATACAACACAGAAGCCTATCTCTTCCCAAATATTTTTAACAAACTTTGCAATATAATTTTTGTGTCTTTTCTTGCTAGTTGTGTCCATATTTTGATTCAGGATTACATTCATGTCACCGCCACAAATACATGTTCCCTCAGCCTCCTCAATGATGCCATTGAATAGTGTCTCAAAAACTGCTTATTACTCTCTGGTGGTGCATATATGTTTACCAATGTTGTTTTTGTCTGATGAATGTTCCCTTTTTCTTATAATATCTTCCTTCTGAGTCTTTTACTTCTTTTTGACAGTCAAATTTGGTTTGATTGGACATTAAAATTGCAACTCCCCTTTTTCTGTCCTTTTAAGAAAAAGGGCCCTACATTGACATTGTCAGTGTATAAAATAAAAATCCATCCAACAATTTGGTAACTGCAATATTTCCTCTTCCTAAATCTTATCATTTGTCTTTCCTGCTGCCTGTTTGCATGATTGATAACTGTTTACTTTATTGATCATTTGTAAGACAATCCAGTGGAATTCAGGTAAAATACTGATATTTTTAATGAAGCACTAGATAGATAATGATAGTCTCTGGGAATATTACGTTGACCTTGGCAAAGGTCATCACTCATCATCGACCGCTCTAATAATACAAGCCTTTATTGTCTTAAAGGACTAGAGGAAATGACATCCCTGTCCTGAATAGATATGGTGACCTGCTGCATGCAGAACAAAACAAGTCAGAAGGACGCACAATGAGCATGTTAATTTTAGCATCTGACACACATGTAGATCTTAGTATAACCCTGGAATACATCGCCTAAGAAGTAAATGATTTAAGACTGTGTGAGCATAAAGGATTCTCTTTATTTAGCTTTAGTGGTCGTCTGTACTCCTGCTACTGCGTGGACTCATATTTACTACTGTGCTGCTGCTTCTATGATGCCATGATAACTACAACTGATACTTCTTCAGCTACCACTGTGCCAGATGCCAAGAACTTTTGAAAATTCTATTATGCTATCCATAGTAATACCAAAATGCTACAAATACTATACATACTACACCAATACTATACATAAATACATTATACAAGTACAACTATTTTAGATACAACTACAATGACCATCAGTTTATGTCAATTTTACTTCAAATACCATTAAGGCTTTTACTGTCAAGAGTAGTATTTTTATTTTATTTTTTTATCCCAAGTACTGTTTCTTTTACAGTACTTTTTACAGCCTCTATTACTAACACTGCTATATATAGATATGAAACGTATATAACGGCTTTCAATATGCTAAAACTACTGTACTGTTACATGTACTACTAATGTTACCTCTGAAACATCTATTAAAACTATAACTATTATCAGAATGACTGCAGTAAACTTTTACAACTGTGACTTCTACTACAAACAACAATACTTAATCTACTTTTCCGACTACGACCACAAGAGTACAACTACTTCTCAAAATTTCTACTCCAAATACTTCAAATACTGAGGTAGAAGTGTGTCCATGCTTCCTGCACAAGTACTGCAACTATTACTTCCACTGCTCATCACAATAAAACAGCTGGATGTACTTCTGAAACCACTTTTTCCGATTCTGCAAAAACCTGTACTATTTAAAGCGTTACACCCCCAGGGACCTCCACGACAAGTTTTACCTTTGTAACTTCTTTTACCAGTAAATGTAAAACTGATATATACACTACTGCTAAATAAAACCCACTCCTGATACTTTTGTCTGCCACCAGTGCTCCCACGAATAACACAAGTACTCCTACTGAAATCACCGGTACTGAACAAGAGTGAGTATTACTCTGAATATGACCAGTACCAGGAGATAATGTCGCATTGTGTTGAGCTTTGATGGGTATTTTGTAGATATAATTTGATAGATTTTTTGGCTTTTGAAATACCATTGAAAGAACGAGCTCAATGAGACAGTGGACGACAGCGGTGTACCTGAACCCACTTGCACGACTCAGAGATTTAGTTTGGAAGAAGAGGTCAGTAAGACACAGACATGTAAGTGAACTAGTCGCCACAAGCTCATGTCTCTATGACAAGACGATACGATTGGCTTAAACTGGATCACAAAATGAAGTCTTGTGTCCCTGTAATCATCAACGTGTACAAAGGGAGCAGACAAGGTGAGTGACGACGTTGACGGACAGCAGCTTTATTGTATGTAGTCTGGGACGAGATGTCAGACAGTCTGGACCGCCTGTGTCTCGTTGTCACTGCTGGCTGCCCATGCTGCTCCGGCCACTGCTTTTGGCTAAACAGCCTCGGCTGACCTCTGTCACAGACTGCGGCATTGATCCAGGGTTTGACCTGTAATTAGGTCACAGTCGAATGCTGGCTCCGAGGGTTCAAAGGTCATCTCTGGACATACACACAGAGGGCGCCTCTTTTTGCGATCACGACAATATCAGTCCATGTTATCTGCAGAGGCCGGGTCTCTGGTGGCGTACGGCCTCATTCGCTTTTGTCCGGGTCTGTTGTCAAGGCCGAGGTATTTGTGGCATGATGGGGCAGCCCCTCAGGCCCTCCTGGAGCAGATGAATGGGAGGATGAAGAGGAGGAAAGCAGGGAAATACACTCATCATGGCGTTAAGGGAGAGCAAGACAGAGGGAGGGAGAGCGGAGCAGTAATAGGGCCTTTGTTTTGATATGTGTGACTCACAGGCCGAGAGAACAAGTGGAGGGACTCAGGAGTCCAACTGACTTATGGCCATTACGGCAACCGTGTTGCATGATGGGAATTCACCAACATACAATGCCTCCTCTGGCTGAGTCGTTACTCTCTAAATATCTGCTAAAATAATCCACAAGAATGTGTTCTTCACTATCTCCTTCCACTAGATATTAGTTTTGACTTAATTTTTTATTAAAATATAAATTCAATTTTGTTGAATGTCATCAGTTATTAGGAATAATAAGTTTAGGTCAATAATTTCAAAGAAATTAAGACATTCCTTGACAATTATTTTTTAACATTTTTATGTATTAATTATTTTTTAATATCTATTAATGTATTGGTTTACTATTATTTTATTACATTTATTTAACAACATTTTGCAAAAGGAATTTAAAAATTTTTTTTTTTACTGGTTTGTCTGTTTTATTCGTGTACATTGAATTGTCAATGATTATTAACATAAAATCTTAATTTTAAGGTGTTTCATATCTATTAACAAGTTACGAGGTAACAATCTTAACCTTAAGATAACAACTTAAATTAACAACTGTGTATTATTTTAGGTTAAACTTTGTTTTTCTTTTCTGAAACTGTGACTCTGAAGAAGGTAACTTATATAATGGGCAATGGTCTGTAATGGTCACCTTGAGAGTTTCCTGACCATCAGTGAAGCTCTCAAGGTGATCAAGATGGAATAAAGGAAAGTAGGCGACATTTTAAAACCACAAAAACATGTTTTCGTGTGTGTGTGTGTGCGTGTGCGTGTGTGTGTGTGATCAGCCTATGTAGAGAGCAGGATGTCCTGTCCTCCCTGCTGCTATTGTGGAGTGGTCAGCCTGCCAGACGCTACCCCCAAAGACCACTTCCCCTCTGTCAAGTGTCTCTCTTTCTTTGTTTTGCTCCACGCACACTCACATGCCAGCCTGGATGCATTGGAGGACCAACTACGCCCTGTCACTGGACTAAAAATAGCTGCTGGAGGTGCAGACAAGATGATTGTCCTGGAACAATCGGGTTGCAGCACTTTGATCTGACTGTTGGGTTTGTGGGAGGCAACCTATGTTGATTATAGATGATGATGTCATCAATGCATTTGTGGGTTTGTGGCCTGAAACCAACGACCAATCAGGTGAGACAAGCATCACTAGTGTGACCAATTCTTCTTAACATTTAGCGAGTTAAGGCAACTGCGATGTAAACTTTTATATTTCACTACACAAATCTCAAAAGATGAAATAGCTTTGCCCTTTTGTTTTTTTTTGTCTTGGCAAATACACATACAAAATGTTATTCCTGGTGTTGTATCTTCCATGAGGACAAGGACAAATCATTGGGCCGGTACTGGTCTGTGAGCCATTTGTTACCGGGCCACACAGAAGGATTTTTTTTCTACTTATTATTACAGCCTAAAAGGAGTTTCATGTAGAAAAAGAAAACAGAAACAATAACATTAGCATGTAACTTTTGACTGGTGAAAATGAGTAAAACACAAACTCTAGCACAGTGGTCGGCTACCCGCGGCTCTGATGCGGCCCACTGAGGTTTTTGAAAAAAAAGGATAAATGTGGGAATTTTATTTAAATGTTTCATAGCGTTTTTCCACTGATGCATTAAAAAAGAGCAAACTTCTCCTTCGCTTTACCTTTTATTTCACAAAAAAGGTTACTGTAAGACGTAAGTTTGCCGATAGAAGAACTACATTAGTAGTCCCTCGACTGTCTCAGTCTTAAAGGAACAGTAACACGCACAAGAACGAGCGTTATCATATTTTACTTTAGGTTGTTAAAAAAAAGGTGTCTTCGTCTTCACATTAATCCAAAAAGACACTTAAAAACATCCAAATACCTCCAGACAGCTCGTCTGTAACGTCCCTCTTGGATTGAAGCCTTGACATAAAGAGATTTAGGCTGATGGCCTGGTATCATCCACTTAAAGCCTAACCTATAGACTGGCTTAAGTATTGATGATCTGATCAATTCGTCTCATGTCTAGGGTTTTGCAGCTCCCAGGGTTTTCTTTGCTGTAGGAAACGGGTCCAAATGGCTGTTTGAGTGGTACAGGTTGCTGACCCCTGCTCTAGAAACAACATTTCTGTTTTGGAGTCTCTTAAAGCTAGGTGACAGAACACCATCGTCAGCATACAATGAAACATACATACTGTAGATGTAAATACACGAACATCTAGTTGTAACCAGTGTAGAGCTCTTGTTGATTCAGTGTTATAGTGAGATGTATTTTTCATGCACTTAATTGTAGTTTTTTTTTGCATGTCATGCTTTTGCTGAAGTACCTACGTTCGTTGTTACAACAGATTCAATAAAAACAATATGTTTAAATGTTTAAAATTACCAAATGCATTTTGATGACTTGGTTATGGAACATGGATATTTCTGGCAGACATATATATTCTTTAAATAACATGACATAAGAAAATAAATGGAAGGGACTTAAATGAAAGCTCACAGATTTATGTTATGACAAATAAACACGATCCAGAACTCAGACAATAAGTAAAATATTGACTCTTTATTAAAGATGTGTTCAACGGAAGTGAAGTTAATTAGATTAAATTTTGCTCTGTGTGCGCGCGTGCACGTGTGCGATATCACCCCTCCCCCCCCTGAACGACCCTCCATTGTCTCCCTTCCTGTCGCCGTGCGCGCTCCTTCACGTGACGTGAGCGCGCAGGAGCCTAGACCCCCTCACTTGTGGAAGACCCGACCTCAGATCCGCAGCTTCTCCAACTCAGTCTCAACAAGTGTGACTCTGCGAGTCTCTTAAACACAATAACGACCACTTTTGTCTGAGGTGCGTGTCTTTGGGAGCTTTTTCTGTGGAGCCAGCGGGAGAAACATCTGAGAGAAGAAGTGTGGAGTTTATCTTTTGACAGCTGCAGCAGAAGAGCTGTCAACATCCATCCTGCTGCCTGGACGTAAGTTGATGAACAAAACAACTTTTTATTTTCTATTTTAAAAATTGTGTTTGGCTGGCTTGGTCTAACTTAAAAAATAAAATAAAAATACCTTTCTTATCAAAGTTCGTTTTGAGAGTTAAACTGAAAATGTATGGTTTTAACTGTGTATTGTTTTTGATTGTTTAAGCGCTTTGTGGCCCTGGTCTAGAGAGGCACTTTAAAAGTAACCATCACTTACTTACTCAGCAGAAAAGTCACATTAGTCATAATTGTGATAAAATAATGTGTTTTGAACTTTACATCAGCCTGCCATTTATTATCAAGACGATTTCTTAGCTCAAGCTATTTTCTTCATAAGATTTCGTATTTTTCTTTTGTTTACATTTTTCTTTTTACTGCATATTTAATTAGCCACCCTTTGTACTATTTAACGTCCTTGTCTAAATCCCTTTTTGTGTGTATACACAATATCTTACATTTAGATCGAGGTATAAAATGATTTGTTGAAGTTAATCACAGTTTAATAACCTCTTGAGAAATCAACCTTTTGTCTGGAGTTATTTTTATTTGTACTTCTGTGGTAGCTCTTGATATGAAGGAGCTAATTGCTATATAAAAAATATTAAAAAAAACATAGAAAGAATACACACCTTGAATTGTATAACTAGAATAACTTTTGTTTCCTTCATAACTACTTAGACTCTCAAATGTTGATGCCACTTGAACAGTCCTACAGACATACAGTCCTTATTACCATTTTTCTTTCCAAAACTTTGGAAATCATTTTAAATCTTTGAATTTTGTGGCTGCTGTAAATGTCTTTTGTTGCCATTCCTACCGTTGTATAATCACTACAAGATGGTGCAGGTGGTTTACTTAAATGTGGCTAACAGGTCAGTATTGTGTTTAAAAAAATGTGATGTATCAGTCTCAGCTGGTTGAAACAAGTTATTAAATCTATATTGTTGTTTTAAAAACTCTTCATTAAGTGTCACTGTACAGCTCCAAACAACCTATTGGATAATATTGGTGACTAACACTAGCTGTTGAAGTGGAATGTTTATTTTTTATAAGAGGTATTTGGGAGGTTGAGCTCAGGGTGGTGGTATTTTAGTGGATGTCAAACAAACACTGTAAGTTATAGTATGTTCACAAGTGTGGAGTGGCCGCCTGGTTGTTCTCCACCGTCGTTCTTCTGCTCTGTCCTCTGACAGAGAGCAACAGCTGGATGAGTTAACTGGACCAGAACTTGATCTGGTTTGATCCAGTGGTCCCACAGGCCCATGTCTGTCACTGACTCAGCCCACTGAAGGGGATCCCTGTAACTGTGCAGCTGTCACGGCTGACCTGGACGTAAAAACACACTCGCACAACTTGTAGTAATCCACAACAAGCTTAAGGTTTCCTCTGAAGGTCTTGTTTCCTTTAAGCTCTGAACTTAAAGCGACCGTTTCCACATTCTATAGAGGCAGAAACATGAGCTGAATGAGAAGTCAGCACAGTCGGGGGTCCTGGGACCGAGGCCACGGTCCACAGAGTGGTGTGTCTATGAGAGGACTGGCATGTGTAAGTGTTTGCTGCTCGTCAAGATGTGAAAGGGTGTACAGGATAGTTTGTGTGTGTGTGCGTGTGTGTGTGTGTGTGTGTGTGTGTGTGTGTGTGTGTGTGTGTGTGTGTGTGTGTGTGTGTTACGTTCGGATACAGTGAGGGTATTGTAGAGGTTGGTAGGAGGCGTGTGAAAACGCAGTTAAGTTGTCACACTGCAGCTGGCACTGGTCACTGCTGATGGACTGTTTGTGTGTCAGACAACAACACCGCCTGGACCAATCTGCTGCCTTAAAGTGTAAATCTCCTTAGAAGCTGAACACATCAAAAAGCCATGTTATCATCGAGCCCGAGACTTAACAGCTCAGCTGCCACTATGCAGTCTGCAAACCCATCATCAGTGAACGATAATCCAGCCACTCTCATCTCTGCATGACACCACGAGACCCTCGATGCTATCATCTACCTGTCAAAAGTTTGAACTAGCTGAGAAAAATCTTATAACAAGACAAGAAAACTTTAATGTGCAAAAGGAAAAATGACTTTCACCAGAAAAATAATGTTTATAGAATTTAACTCTTAGATTAAAGAAGTTAAATGACAAAAACATCAAATGATTTTAATGTGCTTGTTACTTAATTATTATTGTAGTTTCATTATTTGGCTACTGTTACTGTAAATGTTAATGTAGAGAAAATAAATGAAATGAAATGTGTTAGCCACGGTAATGATAACAGTTAAGCACGCTAAAATAGTCATTATGCTCATGTGACCACTACAAACAGCAGTTACATGTCAGAGATAATAAACTCTGAATAAGCATGATTAAAGTTCTGATGATGTTTTAAATCATTAAAGCACACAATCTTTATGTATATTCAATCAACATGTTTGCACTCCTCGAAAACTCAGAATTGAAGATAAGATAAGATAACTTATAAGATAAGTTAAGAATGAAGATCACATTTATTTGAAAATAACTTTTTTATTTGTGTGCACTTTGAGTATGTCTATAAAAAAACACTTTAAATTTAATGTTTTATATATAAATTATTGTTGGATTTGTGTTCAACATTTTTTACTGAAAATACATATTTTATTTAAAATTCAACTTTTCAAATCTCATTTGTGACCAACATAAAATGTTCAAGAAAACAAAAAGGATTTGTCTTCAATCATGTGTTTAATACCAATATTGACTAGTTTGATTGATTTTCCCACAATGCCCAGCCCTCAGCTTGAGACACAAGTCCCTAGTCATAATTTGGGTGTGTTGTTTAACATTATGAAGATCTTAGGACACTCGGACTGGACTTTCCCAGTTGAGAAGACCTTCAACTAGACCCTGTAACATAATCTTGAATACGAACTTCAGTTGAAAATTGTCCCTGGAGACAGAGAACTACAAACGAATATCAGTAGTGTTGAAAGGAAATGAGTCAAGAGCCTTGGTTTGTCTCTCCAACCCGTTACTTGTCATCAACCACATCTTGTCACAATCAGTCCATTTGTTTTTCCACCTAAAACCGAAACTATAAAAAGTTGATTTGTTTCTTAGAAATGGATTTCTATCTCAGGGTGTGAGATAGGGCTGGATATCAATCAAACATTTACTATACTGGTACCTTTATTTTCACCTTAATATTTATACCAGTTCATGAATCATACATCTTCCCATACCAATTTAATCAAATCAATTTTAACAAAAAGAAAATTAATTAATTTACTGAAAATATTATATAGTACATTTTACAAATCTTTTTTTCTTTTTTTTTTTTCTGCTGTGGTAAATTCCCACTCCAAGCTGTTTTCTTACATAATTACATATTAAATAATGTTACAGTACATAATTGCAACAAAATTGCAAATAACGTAAAAGTTTTTCATTCAAAAAAATGTAAAGTACAGCTAAAAAAATAAAAAAATATTTTTTATAATATTATGACCAATGTTTCAGTACAATATTATCATCTGATACACATCTAGTTTCCACCTTTCTTTAACTTACAGTATCTTTCTTTTGCCTAATTTTGTCAGATGTTGTCAGGTCATATTTGCTATATAATGCTACATTTTTATTTCAAAAGTCCAAAACCCTTTCTTCAGACTCTCCCCAGGCACACCCTCACATCACAACATTTCTCCACGGCAGAAATGTTCAGCATTTGAGTGAACATTCAGTTGTTGGAAACCTCGGCGGGTGTGAATCTGTCACGTCAGTGCTATAGGTTGGACAAGTGAAACAAACCACAAAGCTGATTCTCGCTATCCTCCCAACCAAGGCATGGAAATAAGCAGTAATTATGTCAATCTATTTTAATGAACGCACAACTTCTTCTTCCAGCTGCAGTCTTTACAAAACATTAATGGTTTGGTGTCAGTCTACAGTTTCTGATGAAGCCCCAGTGTGACACTTTTATTTATACTGGCAGATAACACACCAGTCAATTCAGACTCCAGCTAAAGAGGCGTTGTGATGTAACAGGGTGGAAGTCAGGCGTAGAAAACGTTTCATGGCGACGTAAACTGGCTCATTTTAGGTCTTACATTCTGTTTCTTGAGGAGGGATCATTTCTCATCAGTGTTTCTTCTGCCTGTGTTACCATTGTGACGAGAGAGAGGCTGAGGAATGTATAAGGAAGTCTGGAGTTGCTAAAGTATGCAAGGTTAGTGCAGAGACAGCAGTTAGGCTGGATCTGTGTTTACATAGAGCTTAACCCAGGGTTTCTATGAAAAAATAAAAGATGAACACCTACCCAAAAATGTGAAACTACTGTGTGGAACGGTTCCTTTCTCTTTCTGGCCCAATTTGTAACTCAGTAAATGTGCAACAACGATCTTGTCTTTCTCTCAGTGAACTCATCACTACAACTGAGTGAGTTATAGTCAAGTCTACCACCAGATGCATGTCATACATGTTTTCCATTTTAAGAAACAAATAGAATTTTATCTAATCAATCATGTAGGATTTTTTTTTTTTTGCTGAGAAGTCTGCCACACTCTCAATGCTAGTGCAAGTGGATCTGCTTTGTGCTCGGTAGGAAGGAGCAATCGTCTGGAGAATTAGAATTTCAGGTCATAAGTTATTAAATGGATCTTGTACTTCAGTATGTGTTTGTCTGTATAACATTATCTTTTAATTAAAATATTTACATTAGAAAATTTTCTTAAGCCCTGCCCACTGAAAAGGCTTGGTGTTGTGATGAAATTGATAAAAACTACTCTGCTGTTTGTTGTAAATATAGGAAGTCTCCACTTCCAAGTGACTTGTTGTATGAACAAAGCGGGACGTAATTACAGCTGGCTGGAGGAGCGTAACCTATTGTTTATCAAATTTCAGAACGTTATGTAGTAATAACATCGTCATGATAAGAGACTTACTGCCTCTTGGAGAGGAAGACTTCAACAGTTGACGTGAGTCAGGAGAGTTGGGTTTTTATATTAGTTGCCCTTAAACTAGTTATCATTTCCATATCTGTCTGTTAGACAGGATGAGTCGAAAACACATGACCATATTTCAGAAGATCTTTTGGCGAAAATAAAGGGAGCAGATGATTATATTTTGATTGTGTTCCAGATTATCATCTGGATCCTTAAGTCCTTTGAAGGGTTCACTCATCTGTTGAATATGTAAAAACATTCTTTCATGTCTACTTTCTGTGAGGGAGTCCCAGGATGGATCATGATTGACATTAAAAAGGTTTTAAATTATAAAAATGTACCTAATTATATGTTTTGTTAGATATTTGCACTCTCTGAGTGATTTTCTAGACCTTTTTTTATGTTGTCTATGTGTTATTTTGGCGTCATTTAGCTTACATTTAGTTACAGGCACTTTATTGAAGTTCCTCTTGGCTCCTGGCTGATGTATAGTTCTCGACCCAAACTAAGACTAAGATTGGACAGGAAAAAGGAAAGCTATGAACTATAGTTTGTTGACCGTGTGAACAATGAGTGTTTTCCATGTCATTTTTCCTTCAAGTATTTGTACTAACAAACTTTGTGGTGTTTAATGTTGAAGGCAGGAATGCTGTCATTGTCCAACATGTACATTAATACTGAGGGAAGTGAACATTCTTCTTTTGTCTTCCCCCAGGAGGTCCCGCCAGCATTTCCGCTGTACATCCTGACCGTCTCAGTGTCCAGCATGCTTGGGAGGAGGCTTGACAAGGGGATCCCCTGCTGACATCCCATCAACTGTCCCTGTTACCCTAGCCCTCAGTGGAGCATCACACCTAGCTTAGCCTGTCGCCATGGCGAGTTTGGTGCTAAACGAGACGGGGATGGAGGACTGTGGCATTGACGACTCGTTTAAGTACAACCTTTACTCGGTCGTCTACAGTGTGGTCTTCGTGTTGGGCCTGATCACCAACTGTGCAGCACTTTTTGTCTTCTGCTTCCGCATGAAGATACGTAATGAGACCACAATGTTCATGACTAATTTAGCGTTATCAGATTTGGTTTTTGTGTTCACACTTCCTTTCAAGGTGTTCTACAATGTAAACCGCCACTGGCCTTTTGGAGATGGGCTCTGTAAGGTATCAGGGACTGCCTTCATCACGAACATCTATGGCAGTATGCTCTTCCTTACGTGCATTAGTGTAGACAGATTCTTGGCAATAGTGTATCCTTTTCGTTCACGTTCTATTCGCACGCGACGAAACGCAGCTGTGGTGTGCGCTGCTGTGTGGCTCACCATCGTGGGGGGAGGAATATCAGTCACCTTCTTCTCCACCATCAACAGCAACAACAGAGCCACTACCTGCTTTGAAGGCTTCTCAAAGAGCACTTGGAAGACCTACTTATCCAAGATCACCATTTTTATCGAGGTTAGTGTTAACCTGTGTTAACATGCAAAACATGTCAAGCTAATTCCATTGTTGAATAAGATCACAAGTCTAAAAACTTTTATTTTGTTTTTCAGATTGTGGGTTTTCTCATCCCCCTCTTGGCAAATCTGGTGTGTTCTTCGTTGGTTCTCCGGACACTACGACGGCCAATAACAGTGGGTCATGGCTGCGATAGCAAGAGGCGCGTTCTCCGGATGATACTGGTCCATCTAGCCATCTTCATCATCTGCTTTGTTCCCTATAACTCCATCCTCTTTCTCTATGCACTGGTGCGAACCCAAGCTCTTGCCAACTGTGCCGTGGAACGCTTCGCCCGGACACTTTACCCCATCACCCTCTGCCTGGCCTGCCTCAACTGCTGCCTTGACCCTGTTGTCTACTATTTCACCTCGGAGAGCTTCCAGAAAAGCCTCACCATGGGGACTAAAGGATCCGGCTCTAGACCAGAGAGCATTCCACGTAGTGACACAGACGTCCAAGACACCGGCAATACTCTTCCAAGAGATACATATGCGAGCAATGGAAAAGAGGGTAAAACATCTGAGAGCAAATTCTGACTGAAGGAAGTCGCACTGAATCCGCAAATAAAACAAATCAGCTGTCTGGACCTGAAACTACATAACTCAGCCAATTAGTGAAGTCCGGGCTAAGTCCTGAGGAATGGCCTGGGCTTTAAGTATTAGTCCACCAACAGAGGAATGTATCAAAGTTTGTTGTGTGGGGAACACTGCTTTGATTTGTGACCCAACTGCAGGGTATCACCGTTGAAGCCCCGACTCCTTCACCTAAAAAGACACTTGGTTGAGGACGATGTATCTCTTTCACATCTTCTTAACTGTAAAGTAACACAACAATCTAGTATGACATGTAAGATATTTAGTGTGTGAGGGTGACGTCGACACTATCACTGCAGCTCGTTGTGCTGCTATCTAGAGACATTAAAATATTAATACCATTTATTTTGTTTTCTGTGTTTTTATTGATGTAGATAAAAATTTATTAAGGTAATCTTTCAAGAATACACAAGGTTGTTGGTAGAACTTAAAATATATTATATATATTATAGAAAAAGAAGGACCAAACTAAGCTGAAAACCTATTCAAAAAAAGTAATGTGATTCAAACTGATGGGAAAGAGAGGGACAGAAGATATTTAATGTGTGGTTAGGAAAGGGTGAATGAGAGTTATGTGACACAAGAACGAAAAGAAACCATTTTTGGAAAAACAGTGTCTGAAAAGTTTGTCCATGAACTGTTGATGAGTTCAAAAGTTTTTTGTGTCAAGTGGCTGCAGTAGGACCAAGCAACCTTTAATGAAAAGAGAAGGTGGTGAGGTTACTTGAAGACCACTGGTATGACCGGACTTTTGTGACATGCTATAGTACAGCTGTATAGTTATGTCTGTCCTACCCACTGCAAGTAAGTAACAGGACTGGTGGAAACACAGCACAACAGGGTAAAGTTGAGTTGAATAGAACAGGCCTAGAACTGTGTTGGTGGTTCCCTTTTCCAACATCAAGTAAGGTTTAAACACAGAGTTGCTGGAGGTAAGTTCTGCATAGTTAGGAACAGCTTTTTGATGTTTAGACATTTACAGGATCTTACATTTATTTTAACAAATAAGCTTTGCTCTGAGAAAGTGCTAAGAGAGGATGTCAGGTGGTACGCTTCTACCCAACACTAAGGAAGTTTCAGAGCAGATATCTTTGCAGTGTCTTGACTCTTCAGATCACTCAATACTATGGCTTTTAGTATCTAAGATAGCAGACCTGAACGCCAGTGGGGCTTCTACGAGACATCCAGAGACACCTCAACTGATTCCTCTCAACGTGGAGAAGCACTCTCTAATTTCAAACTCTTGTACGTGTCTTGTTTGTCTGTTGACAGTAGGGGAGGGACATAGATCGACCGGTATACAGACAGCTTTGCCTGTTGAAACACTTTAGAAGGTCAAAGAAGCAATTGGAGAGTAACTGTGGCACTCAATGCAGGCGTTTTTGGTGGAACCAGAAGGGGGACCTTCAGATGTTGATGATATTATGATAGATTAAGGTGACCAATTAAATTCCATCGAGGAACTTCTCTGAAAAGCTTCTTTTCTGCTTCCTGTCATTTATTCATTAATTAATTCATTCGTTTTAGAGGCTTGCGTGGATGCAGTGAGATCTGCTGAAGGCTTTGTGCTATGTCACAGCCCAAGTGCTCATTATGACTGGAGCAATGGTCCATTGTTTGCTCCTGAATGAGGTCTCTCTGTCTTAATCCAGCCTGAGACTGCAGAGCTGCTCAAAGTCTCTTACAATACAGTGCCCACACTCCAGGAGCAGATCAACCCTGTCGGAGAAGCAAACGTGCCAAAAAGCCTATGCACCAAAACACATGAGTCGGCACTTTTGCAAGATGACAATATTCAATTGTGAAGACACCCTTTTCACAGCACGATTGAACACAGGACCAGATCAGTGCTCACTCAAACTTCACTGCCTCACCAGTGGTTATGAGAATGTCCAATGTTTATGTTATTCTCTGAAGAAAGGAAGTAGATTGTAGGCTAAACAGTTCACATCCTGTTGACACCAGCACATGCTCGCTCTCTGCATATCCAATAATCTTAAGATATGATTCGTAATGAGAATCTGGTTTTAGACCTTTTCATAGGGAACCCCAAACAAGCTAAACAAAAATAATATTAACATAGAACAGGGGCCGTCACTCTATATTGAAATCCATTCCACCCGAAATGAGAATTGTTGTAAGCAGTCTCGTTAAAATGTTGGCCAGGCAAAAAATATGTTAACATGTTAGGTCGATGCAAAATGAATGGTCCATCTCCGAAGTATCAGTGTTGAACTCTATTGCGACGTTTTGCATACTCAGAGGGAGTCACATGACCGATTTACTCCGATTGTTAGCATCAAATTTATGACCACTAAACCACTTTAAAAAGGAACAGTTTTCAGAAACAGTTTTCCTCTAATGTAGAATCAATTGGAAATACATCAACAATTATATGAACAACAACAGTGCTAAATAAGAGCCAACATTTGAAGCTGTTTCTTTGTTATTGTTAGTGAGAGCAGTGATCATCTTCACTTTATGAAGTCAAATGTGTGTCCCTCTGTGGCAGCAGCAGGGGGAGAAGAGGAGACTGTAAATTTACTTATGCTTTTGGGTCAAATGTCAGAAGGAGGATGATTAAAATGTGCAGTGGATGGAAGAAGAACAGGAAATACAGGGAGGGGGAGTCAAAGGGAGTTTTTTTTCTTGACCAGTTCGTGTCAAGAATGTGAGAGAAGAATCACAACAGAGATTAAATAGATGTGCATGTGGCCACTACAAAATATTCACCGTTTGTCTCCACTGACCTCTAGTGGCTGCAGTTATGTTTGCGTTCTGGCTGAAAATAGGAAACAGAAGAAAGTCCTGTTCAAATGTACATTTTCCCCGGGTAGGAATTTTGTTGTCTCGCAAAAATAAAGTACAGTTTACACAATATTTACCCTTACAACTGGTACAACTACGATTGTGTTCTGTGTTAAGGATTTTCATTCAAACTCCACTTCAGTACAGCTTCAATCATTGCTTTATTTTCTTCAAGAACGACCGGTTGGAACACACACGTTAATCAACTTTTCCCGGAGCAAGTTACACATCATATCCGGGATCGAACAATACTCATCCTTCAAAATAAAAGTACTGTGCATAACACAATGAGTAAAGGCGCTTTCTTTTACATTGTTTAACACCCCCACTCGTCTTTAACTTAATGGGTTTCCCGAGAGCACAACATTTTATGTACTTTTATGTACCAAACATATCTTTGACAAACCTTTTCAGTTTCAGTTTAGTTGCTGGTTTTGTCATTACATCAGCAAGCATTTGCTCAGTAGGAAGTGCAATAGTACCTTGGTTGTCTTCGTACACTTTTGTTTGTGCATACTGGTACTTGTCCATTCCTTTAAGTAGCTGTTTCAAATATATACATTCCTGTATAGCTGATGCTAAGGCAATGTATTCTGCTTCACATGTAGAAAGTGCAACCGTTGGTTGTTTTCTTGATTTCCATGAAATTAGAGAACTTCCTTCACAAACTGACACAATAACCTGAGATACTGCGCCTGTCTGCTCTCTCTGATGCCCAGTCTGCATCACTGTACACTTTCAAACCTAGTTTACTTGTGTCATTTATTTTGAAGCATAAACCTTGTTCTGCTGTACCTTTAAGGTACCTGAAGACATGTTTTACAGTGCTCCAGTGTTCTTCAGTTGTATCATCAAAATGCTGTGAGAGTTTACTGATCACAAAACGTATGTCTCGTCTAGGGCATGTGGACAAATATATTGAACTTCCCACTGCCTCTCTGTACTTTCTTGAATTTGTCATTTTTTCAGCATTTTCTGAATAGTCAAGTTTTGGTTCACATGGGGTCTCTCTTGCCCTACAGTCTTCCATTTCAAATCTTTTCAGTATTTTGTTCACATATCTTTTCTGTGACATAACAACTTGGCCTTCTGTTTGCTCAAAGTCTATTCCCAGAAAATGTCTGAGTCTTCCCAGATCTTTCATTTTGAACTTTTCAGTTAGCATTGTTTTCACATTGTTAATACACTTTCATTGCTAGCTGCTATTATCAAATCATCAAGCCATATAATGAGGATTACCTTTTTGTGGCGACACGAGCACGGATAGAGTATTATTTATGTAATTTATGTGTTCAACAACGCCACCCTGGGAATTTCACCCAGAGAATATTAATATAAAGTTCAGCACATAGGTTCATTCGTGGGAAGGAGCAGAGACAGTAATTCAGAAAGAATATTTATTATTACTATATATTAATTTACCACAACAATAAAACAGTGCTGGTTACGACTATCCTTGCTCAGGGCTGACACCTACGGTGAGAGATGTCCGACGAAAAGGGGGGATCCCTGGGAACACATACAAACAAAACCCACGTGCAAAAGAAAGGGGGGAAACACCACCACCGGGACACCAATCCGACACCGCAGTACGGCAGCTCCTGAGCAGATAGAGAGTGAAACGTTAACAATGAGTGACGACAATGACGAACAAAATACAAATGAATATACTTTAACTGTAAAACTAAACAAATGACAAATCAACAAAACATAGAATGATCAAAATAATCACACGGAAAGAAACAGACACAATTGAAATAAACGTAAACAAAAATGAACACAAGAACTCAAGAGTCCGGGGTGAACTGCGACACCGAGCCTCAGTCCGCTGTCGCTCGCTCGACTTAGTGCGATTAGCCAATCACACACACGCACAGTCGGCCGTCGGGACACAGAGGTGGTCGGGAGGGGCGAATCGTTGCCACCCGATCCGTCCCAGCAGTTCCGGGTGAAGTTTAAATAAAACAACCCAAGACAAAACAGCAGTGAAATAAGCGGGTGGTCTTAGCGGAGGCTGCGCTAAGTGAGCTAGGGGGATCAATAAAAGCAGAGTTAAAAATAAACTAAAAAACCGGAGGAGGAAAGCTCCATATGTGCCAATCACTTAGCCACATACCGATCAAAACATTCCTGGGGAGCAAGGCACGAAACGGCGTCACCCACTTCGTAAAGAAGTTGCAGAGGGGAAGCAACACGCAGCCAAGCACACCCAGAGAGGAATCTATCAAAAGGATCAATGAGCTTACCACAGAGCTGGACAGAACACCACGAGAGAACCACAGTCGTCGCTAACAGCCTACCTCTGACCCCGGAAGCGGAAGCGTAGGACGCTGATTGAGGTGGGAACTCAGCCTCCAGCCATTCAGAGCGAGGGAGAAGTGTGCGCACCGCCTCCTTTTAACCAGCAGGCTAAGACGGGATTGGCTGGAATGCCAACAACCTCGTCCTGCTACAATCTCCCCCCAACAATTGTATCGTCGGCCCGACGATGGAATAACCGGACACAAGGACCGAGTTTACTGCCATGGTCTAAACAGTGCAGCAACAGAGTTAAACACTGAGTTGGAAGGACTAGTAGATCCTTGTTCAGGGTCTGCTAACGGCTGTGGAAGATGGTGAACATTAGAGTGCTGACCCGCAGTTGACCTCACTGTACGCCGCACAGTTTCTCTGCCGACCGAAGGGAGAAGACGGGGCCTGTCCACCATAGGATCAGGGTGCACAGAGGTTGAAGGTTGACCTCTGGGGCTAGTATGGATTGGAGCTCCAGCCTGGACAGAAATGGGTGAAAAGCTCTCGGTCCTTAAAACCAGCCAGTCACATTCAGATGAAAGTTCATCTTCTGACTGAAATGACTCGGGCGGAGATGGAGAGGGAACAGCGGGAGGATCACACGAAGGATCGACACCAACTACGGCTTTTAACAAGGAACGATGGACCTGCCTGGTTCTATCTGCCTCATCTTTTGGGGCGATGGTGTATACCGAGCCCCCTTCTTTCGGTACCCTCAAGACAAGGTGTATGACAGACGACCACTGATCTTGGATCTTGTGGCGGCCCCGCACACCAAGCTCCCGCAACCAAACGAACTGGCCCTCCTTCAGAGGAGCATGCCGGACATGTTGATCATGATTTCTCTTACGGCGCTCCGCGGCCACCTTTAATCGGTCACGGGCCCCCTCAAATGCCATCTGCAGTCGGGTTTGATGCTCCTGAACCCACTCGTGGGAGGTCTCAACCAGACCTAGGGTTGAGACCTCCCACGGGGGTCTCAACCCGACCTAGGAGAAAGTCAAGAGGGAGCCTGGGCTCCTGGCCAAACATTAACAAGAATGGGGACTCACCAGTGGCTTGATGTGGTGTGGTGTTATAGGCATACAAGACCTGGGGTAGACATGAGCTCCAGTCATGTTTCCGAGACACTGGCAAAGTACGCAGAAGATCATGGAGTGTCCGGTTGAACCGCTCACACTGACCATTTCCTGCTGGATGGTATGGAGTGGTGCGAGATTTGTCAATGCCATAAAACTCACAGTTGTTTTATAATGGTGCTCTCGAAACTACGTCCCTGATCCGAATGTATCCGAGCGGGTACCCCAAACCTGGAAAACCACTCAGTCACCAGGACCTGGGCAACAGTAGTTGCCCTTTGGTCACGGGTAGGGACCGCCCAGGTATATTTACTGAATACATCAGTCATCACCAGGATGTCTTCGAAACCATTACGGCTTGGCTCGAGGAGAGTAAAATCAATAGCTAAAATTTCATTAGGCCGAGAAGCCATCAAGTGGCCCATGAAACTACGAGCGGCCGGCTTACAAACTTTTGCTACCTGACACCTTTCACATGCCTGACACCACTGTTCCACCTCAGCTGTCATACCTGGCCAGTAGCAACGCCTGCGCAAAAGTTCCAAAGTCCTCTCAATGCCCTGATGACCATGGCCCTGATGAACCTCAGTGAGGACCTCCTTTTTTAAAACAGCAGGCAACAACAGCTGCAGCACCACCTCCGCCCCATCTGGTCTAAAAAATTGCTGATAAACTAACCCGTCCCTCTCTGTCAGACAATCCCATTGACGGAGTAACACTAAAGCAGCAGCGGACATCTGCCTCCGCTCCTCATTATTGGGTCATCTTTGACACCTCCAGAAGGCCAATACTTCCTGGATAACTGGGTCAGTAGCCTGGAGGGTAGCAATATCAGACGGCGAACGATGAGGTAAGGCTGCAGATACCGACTGGGTGGCTACAATTTTGCCGCATTGTAGCGCTTGCTGCAAGGGCTCAGGTAGCCGGGTGCCACGAACCATAGTATGCAGGTCTGGTGGCCCCGGTGTGTTCTGGCGGGAGAGGGCGTCAGCATTCTTATTACTTTTTCCTGACCGATGCTTTATTTCGAAGTTGAACGAGGCCAGCTGAGCTGCCCACCGCTGCTCCGTGGCCCCCAACTTGGCAGAGGACAAGTGGCTCAAGGGATTGTTGTCGGTGTAAACTACACACTGGTGACCCAACAAGTACTCCCTAAACTTTTCAGTCATGGCCCACTTGAGAGCCAAGAACTCCAGCTTCATGGAGCTATAGTTCTCCATATTTCGTTCTGTAGGCCTCAATCCACGGCTTGCATAAGCTATTGGTCTAACCACATCATTTTGTCGTTGGGACAGAACAGCACCTAGGCCACCATAGCTGGCGTCCACTTCCAAGATAAATGGAAGGGAGAAGTCTGCATAGGCCAACACTGGTGAGGAGATTAATTTGGCTTTCAGTGACTCGAAGCTAGTGTGACATTCGTCGGACCAATGGGATGCAATGCTGTTGCTGGCCGTTTTGGGCTTGGCACCCGCCAGCTCTGCCACCAACTTGTGCAGAGGTGCAGCCAACTTTGCAAAACTTTCCACAAAGCGACGGTAGTAACTGGAAAAACCGAGAAAGGAGCGAAGCCCCGATACGGTAGTAGGGGGTGGCCAGCGGGCGACCGCTTCAATCTTGCTCGGGTCTGTGGAGACACCCTGATCAGAAATAACGTGCCCCAAATACCGCACTTCCTGTTGGAAAAAGGCACACTTTCCAAGTTTCACCTTCAGTCCTTCATGGTCCAAACGCTCCAGTACCAACCTCAACCTCTCTAGATGTTGTTCAATGGTAGAGGAGAAAACTACAATGTCATCTAGGTAGAGCAGCAGGGACTGACACTGCTGGTCACCAAAAATGCGCTGCATCAAGCGTTGAAAAGTACTAGGTGCGTTGCAAAGCCCGAATGGCATACGATTCCACTCAAAAAGGCCAAAGGGTGTGCAAAAAGCAGTTTTGGCACGATCAGGCTCCGCTACAGGGACCTGATTGTAGCCACTTGCCAGGTCCAACGTGGAAAACCAACGGGCTCCACTAAAGGCGTCTAAAGACTCGTCAATGCGTGGCAGTGGAAATGCATCCTTCCGGGTTTTACTGTTAAGGAGCCTATAGTCGACACACATACGGAGGCTGCCATCTTTCTTTTTAACTAGCACAATCGGGGAAGCATAGGGGCTGCTGCTCTCTCTAATGACCTTGGAACCAAACAGTTGGTTAATATGGTCCTTGACTACCTCGTACTCAGATGGGGGAATGCGGCGATAGCGCTGCCGTACTGGAACCTCATCCAGTAGGGGGATCTCATGGGCGATCAGGTCAGTACATACAGCTACAATCTTCATCATACCACCAGGGATACGCCAAGCCTTAATACCACGTAGCTTGAGCTTCCCTACTCTCGGATCAGCCAACTCACAGGCCTCATGGCACTTCTGGAGGGCCTCTGTGATGGCAGTAGGAGCCTCAGACACCACCGGTAGATGAAACAATGCCAGGCCATGCTGACCGAAAAGTTCCCCATAGCATTTGCGAATGACATTCATCCCCAGCACACCTGGAGCCGGCAGATGGGTACCGCCAGGTGAGTCTTTAACCACTAAAATGCCACAGGCAGGTAACGACTTGCCACACAGCTCAACATCCAACTCTAGGTAACCAATATATGGGATAGCCAGACCATTCGCTGCTGTGAGCTGCAGCCAATGACAAGCCCGGAGTCGCTCTTGACCCCACGGTTCAAACTCTTTGTAAAAGAGGGATTCCGATATGGTTGACACCATGGACCCCGTGTCCACCAAACACGAGACTGCAACTCCGCCCATGTTCACCGTTAAATGAGGACAGGAAGACATGAGCTTGGACACTTCAACATCGCCTGCCCGAACACTTGAGCCAATAACTGCCCCCTCCGAATTGTGAATCTGCAATGCGGCGGGTGCTAGTTTTCCGACGTGTGAGCAGAGCGGAATGATCTCTGCTGTGCAGAAGGGGATGAAGGTCGACTGCGGGCCGGAGCACGTGATCCATCGCAGTCCCTAGCAAAGTGACCTGGCTGTTGGCATCTCCTACAAATTATAGGACCACGAGAAACTGCCCGGCTGTGCTGCTGTGAACCTTGCAGACGGGAAATGTTTTGAGTCAGTTGGTTCAACTGCTCCTGTTGCAACTTAAGCATCTCTCTCAATTCGCTGAACTCTGAGACTTGAGGGACACCCAACGGATAACTACCCTGAACCACATACTGAGCACCAACAGCCAGGGGAAGAGAGTTGCTACGACCCCGAGCCTTGCTGGGCGAACCTTCTCGCTCCCATCTGATGGCTTCACTTCGGACCTCCAGTAGGGTAGAGGCATGCTGCCCGCGAACAAACTGCTTCAACTCCCGACGGAGTGACCCATCCAGCACATGTTCCACAAATTGATCCCTCAACAGTACCTCCGCATTGGGGATGCCTGTGGGTGCACGCTGCTTCACGGATGCCATTAGACCCATAAGTGCGAGCGAGAACTCAAGGAGAGTCTCTCCCTCGTGTTGACGTCGGGAGAAAAACGCCTCTTGTAGCGCTACATAAGATGCTGTGCATCCATATAACTCCTGCAGCACTGAAATGATTTTACTTGGGTCACAACGATCTTCAGCAGAGCGGTACTTAATTTCATCACGCGCTTCCCCTTCTAGATGATCGAACAAGAAGAATGCCTGATCGGAAACAGATAGGTGACGAGCCCTCATACCGGCTTGTACCTCCTCCAGCCACTCACCTAACCCTATGCCCGACTTTCCCCTAAACATGGGACACCTTCTATCACGTGATACCATAACCAGTCTCTCGGTTACAGGGGCACTGACGCTGAAGGATGCAGGAAGGGAAACTGAAGGGGCTGTATTAGTGCCAGGGACAGCTGCAACCTGTTCCTGCCTAAGTTTCTCATTGTCAGCCCTCAATTGAGCAACTAAATCCCTAAGTTCCTGCATTTCAGCCGCCATCATTTAAATTTTTTTTTTTTTTTTTTTTGAACAACTAAGACCACCCTTACCTTGAGGATGAAGCCAGGTAAGGTGGGACAGGGCTCGTTGCCGATCCGCGAAAACCAACTGCTGTTTTGTCTCAGGGGATGGGACAGGAAAAAAATAAACACAGGTCAGACACCAAAATGTTGGTCACTCGCTTTCTAAACAAAAATAGAAGAATACACACTCAATCTAAAACTGAACACTTGTCTCTGCTCTCAATGACGCGATCCTGCCAACAACGCCAGTTTGTGGCGACACGAGCACGGATAGAGTATTATTTATGTAATTTATGTGTTCAACAACGCCACCCTGGGAATTTCACCCAGAGGATATTAATATAAAGTTCAGCACATAGGTTCATTCGTGGGAAGGAGCAGAGACAGTAATTCAGAAAGAATATTTATTATTTATTATTATTATATATATATTATATATTATTATTATTATAATTTACCACAACAATAAAACAGTGCTGGTTACGACTATCCTTGCTCAGGGCTGACACCTACGCTGAGAGATGTCAGACGAAAAGGGGGGATCCCTGGGAACACTACAAACAAAACCCACGTGCAAAAGAAAGGGGGGAAACGCCACCACCGGGACACCAATCCGACACCGCAGTATGGCAGCTCCTGAGCAGATAGAGAGTGAAACGTTAACAATGAGTGACGACAATGACGAACAAAATACAAATGAATATACTTTAACTGTAAAACTAAACAAATGACAAATCAACAAAACATAGAATGATCAAAATAATCACACGGAAAGAAACAGACACAATTGAAATAAACGTAAACAAAAATGAACACAAGAACTCAAGAGTCCGGGGTGAACTGCGACACCGAGCCTCAGTCCGCTGTCGCTCGCTCGACTTAGTGCGATTAGCCAATCACACACACGCACAGTCGGCCGTCGGGACACAGAGGTGGTCGGGAGGGGCGAATCGTTGCCACCCGATCCGTCCCAGCAGTTCCGGGTGAAGTTTAAATAAAACAACCCAAGACAAAACAGCAGTGAAATAAGCGGGTGGTCTTAGCGGAGGCTGCGCTAAGTGACCTAGGGGGATCAATAAAAGCAGAGTTAAAAATAAACTAAAAAACCGGAGGAGGAAAGCTCCATATGTGCTAATCACTTAGCCACATACCGATCAAAACATTCCTGGGGAGCACGGCACGAAACGGCGTCACCCACTTCGTAAAGAAGTTGCAGAGGGGAAGCAACACGCAGCCAAGCACACCCAGAGAGGAATCTATCAAAAGGATCAATGAGCTTACCACAGAGCTGGACAGAACACCACGAGAGAACCACAGTCGTCGCTAACAGCCTACCTCTGACCCCGGAAGCGGAAGCGTAGGACGCTGATTGAGGTGGGAACTCAGCCTCCAGCCATTCAGAGCGAGGGAGAAGTGTGCGCACCGCCTCCTTTTAACCAGCAGGCTAAGACGGGATTGGCTGGAATGCCAACAACCTCGTCCTGCTACAATCTCATCATGTTTTTCTTTTGTATACACACAATGATCAGCAGGGTTCTGTGTGAAATCATTTCTGATCAAACATGCATGTAACATAGCATTCCAATTTCTTCCGGACTGATTGAGACCATAGAGAGACTTATGCAGTTTACACACCAGTTTTTCACCTGTGTCTGACCATGTCTCGTAACCCTCTGGTTGCTCAATGTAAAGTTCAAAATCAATAGGTGCATGTAAATATGCTGTCTTAACGTCCATCTGATGCAGCAGCAGATTCTCCTGTGCTGCCTTCTGCATGATCACCCTCACACTGGTGATATCAGCAGTAGGTGAGAATGTCTCTTCGTAATCAGTTCCTTGTTTTTGACTGTAGCCTTTTGCTACGTATCTTGCTTTGTACTTTTCTGATCCATCAGTGTTACTCTTGAGTGCGTACACCCATCTGCCCCCCACTGCTCGTTTGCCTGGTGGAAGATGGGTGAGGCTGAATGTTTGATTTTCCTCCAGTGACTGCATCTCCTCATTCATAGCATTGATCCACTGCCTTGAGTTGGTTGAAGCAATGGCATCCTTGTAAGTCTGAGGAATGTCACACACTGCTCTGTAACAGAAGTCAATACATGTTGTATGTAGTTTGTCTACCTTTTCTTCCGTTTCAAAGTCCTGTAGGTAAGTTGGTTTCTTTCTTTCCCTCTTTGGGTTCCGCCTTGTTCTCTCAGCATCGTCTTGCTGAGACACTTCAGTCTGTTTTGGAGCAGTCTCCGAAACATCACTTTCCTTACCATGACTTGATGCATTTTCTTTGTTTTCATCAACCATTTCTCCATTGTCATGACTTTTTGGCTGTACATCTCTATCACAGTACTCAATGTGTGCTTCAGATATTTGTCTCTCTTTTTCATTTGCTGTTTTGGTTGTGAATTTCACTAACCTGTGCTTTTGGACTATTTCTGTGTCTGGATAGTACACCAGATAAGCTGGGCTGTTTTTATCATATCGTATAAAAACACCTTGCTGGCACCTGGAATCCAACTTCCTCTTGTTTATAGGCAAAACAGATGGACCCGATGGACAGTTTGGAAACATCCGGTTTCACGCCTGTAAACATCTCATATGGAGTTTTTCTTGTGCGTCTGCTGTAGCACCTGTTTCGCACGTAAGCAGCTGTCTGTACAGCATAGTTCCATAGTTTATCTGGTAAGTTACTCTCTAACAGTAAACACCTGCCCATGTCATAGAGAGTTCGCCAACCTCTCTCTGCTGTGCCATTTTGGTGTGGCGAATAGGGCCCTGACTTTTCATGCCTTATCCTATTCTTGGTCAACAGTACTTGGAAAACTTTAGTTGTAAACTCAGTGCCGTTGTCTGAACGGACGCACTTGACTTCACCATAAGGTGCTATGTCTGCCAAGAATCTTTCTGTGGCATGAACTGCATCACTTTTGACTTTAAGGAAGTACACAAACATTGTACCTGAGTAGTCATCGGTAAAAGATTGAGCATATCTGTGTCCCTCTATGCTCGGGGTTCGCATTGGACCTGCTAGATCAGTGTGGACTAGCTGTAATGGTTTTGTAGCTTTTCTGTCTGGCTCCCTATTTCTACTCTGTGTGAATTTTCCTTTCGTACACACTTCACATATCTGTGTTGGTCTGACCACACTCCCATTTATCACCATGCCTTTTACAACACCTTGTCATTTTTGTACATCTTCATAATTGCAATATCCCATAATCTCATGCCAGGTTTGTATGTCGTGGGACACTTTACATTTATCAACACTCTGTTCAACTCTGTTGATAAATAATACAAATTGCCACTTTCATGAATGTCAAACCTGCTGCCATCATTTGTAATCATGTGACTGTTTTTCTTGAACGTGACTGTTGCTCCTCCATTCGCTGCTCTCGCCACTGAGAAGATGTCTTGGGGGTACGTTGGCATGTAGAGTGCTTGCCGAAGCTGTGCTCTGTGTTGTCGTCCGGTGCTGTCCAGGAGATGAAACACAGCGGTCCCTCTGCGTTGGGCAATTCCATTGCACTTGGTCCCATCTGCCAGCTCGACTGCGTGGGTCTCTGGCTGAAATGTGTCGTCGAAACTCACAAACTTGCTCATGTCGTTCACGATGTGAGAGGTTGCTCCTCCATCCACCATGATGCTTTTCATCTTTATGTTGTCTGCTGGTCTCTCAGTCTTTGTATGTTTCGCCATGAAGAGATGGTCGTCATCACCTTCTTGCTCTTTCTCTGCAACTTTTCTGGCACCATCTTGTTCTCCCTTTTTCTTGCACAGGGATTCTTTGTGCGTGTTGCTTCATCTTCATGTCTTTTGTTATTAAAGTGTGTATTCATATTTTGCTTGCTATGCTTTATGTGTGTTTTCATTACATTGTCCGTTGATTCAGCCGTTTTCATCTTTTCAGCTTCTTCATAGATTCTCGGCCTCCTCTTAAAGTCTGTGAATGTAACTTGGTCTTCATTTTGTGTCACATGGACAGCTAGAGGCCTGAACATGTCCGGTAGTCCACCAAGTATCATGGCTACGATTAGTCCATCACTCATAGTTTCACCTGCATTTCTCAAAGCAGTGATAGTATTTTCCGCTCTTATAATATAGTCTGTGACACTTTCGTTGTCTGCCATCCGTAGCTTGGTCAACGATGTGTATTAACTTATTATTCTTGGTTTGCTTTTTCCCGAATAATGTTCTTTCAATATCTTCAGTGCCTCCCTGCCTTTATCGGCAGCGTCATGTCTGATTAGAGATAGACTTTTATCATCTATCAGTCTTATCAGTTCGGCATAGCAGTCGGCATTCTTCCTTCCGTCTAGAGATAACTGCTCTTCACTAGCATCCGTGGGCTCATGCAAAATAGTCTCTTTCAGGTTTAAGATGTGCAAGTGACCAAGCAATCTCGTTTCCCAAAGGTCATACTTATCCTGTGATAGCATCCCTGCTGCTCCTCTGTTCGTCATCTCTACACGTGTTTTGCGGCAGTCTTTTCTTCTGCTAGCTTGTTAGCACTTAGCTCTTAGCTCTAGCGTTCGCGTATTGCGTCGCGACGCTCCCCGTAACTTTGCCCGGTACTTATCTTCAAGTTGGCTCTCATTCTCTGCCACTTCTGTCCGTCATTAGTCACTAGCGGTGTCCGAAGCTGTCTGGGCCCATAACCTGTTAGGGATTTTCATTCAAACTCCACTTCAGTACAGCTTCAATCATTGCTTTATTTTCTTCAAGAACGACCACCGGCTGGAACACACACGTTAATCAATTTTTCCCGGAGCAAGTTACACATCACATCCGGGATCGAACAATACACATCCTTCAAAATAAAAGTACTGTGCATAACACAATGAATAAAGGCGCTTTCTTTTACATTGTTTAACACTGCTTCTAAGATTAGGTTAAAAATGTGAATACAACGTAGTATGAAAGGAACGGATAAAAAGTAGCCGGATTGAAAACAAGTAATTCTTTAAAATGCATGTGTGTTTAAAAAATAGTTTGAAACACTTAGGTATGAAATATTTTATCCAAGATTTACTTAATGTTGTTGATTAGTTCTGCATGGTTGGTTCTGCGGAGAGAACTCTTGGCCATGATATTTCTGCTGTGTCTCAAATAATTGAACGAAAGAAAAGGTGTTTGGACCTAATATGTTTGGACCCCATGGCTCTGTTGAACCCCCCTTTGTTGATTTGGGCCCATTGGCATATCAAAAAAAGCCTTCCATCTCTAACCAGTCAATTTAAATTGGACGGTCAAATTGGAACAGTTGTGAGGTCCAGCTTTTTTCAGAAGAAGTGGGTAACTATGATGCACTTTATTTTGGAGTCAGACAGTGGTCCCTGGCAAGTCTCCAATTGGTACAGAATGCTCCTGCTCTCCTTTAACAGGGAAACTTAAAAGGGAGAAAATAACTCCCATCCTTGCCTCGCTACACTGGATACCTGTGTATTTCAGATTAAACTTTAAGATTTATTAGAATTTTACTTGATGTTTAATCTGTACATGGCCTCGCCCCATCCTACCTCTCAAAGCTGCTCCACCACTATGCTCCTGCTCGCTGCCTCAGGTCGGCCGACCAACTGCTCCTGGAATATGTTCAAGCAGAAGCTAGAAGAGACAGATTTTTTATATTGCTGGGCCCAGGCTCTGGAACAACTTGGTTGTCAGAGAAGCCCCCTCACTCTCCATTTTTAAAACTCATCTTAAAACCCACTTCTATTCCCTGGCTTTTTAACTAAGCATTTTTGTGCTTTTTACTTGTTTATTGTATTCTAAGTTTTTTAATCTGTTTTTATTTGTGCTATATTTAATGTTCCACTACTTTTTTATTATGTAAAAAAACTTAAGTCTTTATGGTAAATCAATGCCATCAATTGTGAGTAGTTGAATTGACATTTTAAATGTTGACATTATAACTGATTTTTTTTTAAGCATTAAATATTGAATAATTGAATTCAATAATTTCAATCATAAATTCTGATTCAGAAGTTCTAAATTCTAAATCTTTGAATTTTTAACAATTTAAATTCAATATAAACATGTGGGTATGAGAGTGCCACCAGTCGAGTGCCGAGCTATTTGAACTTTCACCCAGTCATGTGACAAGCAAACGATTAAATGTTTTGTCACTGTCGTCAGTCAACACCCAGCGGTAACTGACCCACAAGTTTTGCAAACAGCAGAAAAATCAGCTCTGAAGTTATTCTGATTATTGTTACCTTTTTCAGTGAAGAGCACGTAAATGAAGCAAACAAGTCAATGATGAAACCTTAAAAACTAAAGAAAAGAAGCTTCAGAATTCCACCAAAACAAATTCATTATTTTTTTCCAATAACAACTTTTGCTGGCGGATTTCCCAAAAATACATTAGGAATTTTCGAGACTAGGAACATCCCCATCTGTTGTGACCAACTAGTGTATCATGCACATCAGAGGAAGCAAGAAGCCGAGGGTAGCAAGAAGGTTCAACACTTTCTGCCTCTGACTTCATGAGGATCAACTAATCAATGCCTAGATCTTCACCCATGTTTCCTTTATTAGTTCCAAGGCTGATTTCACACAGTTGATGGAGGGACACCAGAGAGTAGTCCAACAGACTAGTGAGTTGGTCGAGTGCACTGCAGGAGGGCCGTGTTTTTTTTAAAGAGTATAAAGTCGATCGCCACTTTATACATACTTGCCGTTCTCCATGCAGAGAGCTGTAGTGGAAAAACACCGCTGGTCGTCCTCCTCATCGTAGTCTGCCGCACGAATAAGGGACGACTCTGCTTTACTCGCCAGGCCTCAAAAATGTACCCACACTCTGACGGCAAGACATTTTTATTTGTGTACAGATTGAAATGTCAATGCTTTCACATGTCATTGTCCATCACTTTATTTTTGTATGAGCTGTCAGGAGGTTTCTGCTGACATTCAAGTGCGGCTAGTATTCCCTGCCCTATATAAGTAAGTAAGTAAGTAATTTGTATTTATATAGCGCTTTTCCAGACCAGCGTCACAAAGCGCTTAAACAATCAAAAAATACTCACTAAAATATATACTTTAAAGGTCAAGATAAAACTGAGAACAACATAGGAGTTCCAGGAAATCAAGGAAAAGCCTGAACAAATAAAAAGGTCTTAAGATGTTTCTTGAAGGAGTCAGTAGATCCATCAAACACAGAGGGAGAAGAAGATCATTCCAAAGCTTAGGAGCAACAGTCTGGAAGGGTTTCTCTCCTCTGGTCCTGAACCGTGTGCGTGGAACCATCAGTAGATTCTGATCCACAGACCTCAGAGCCCAAGCTGGGGTGTAAGGCTGGATCAGATCAGAGATGTAAGGAGGAGCCTGACCATGAATATCTCTGAAAGTAAGAACCAGAATTTTAAAGTTGATCCTGAAAGAAACTGGAAGCCAGTGAAGAGTTTTAAGGATCAGAGAAATGTAAATTCTTCTAAAATGATAACAACAGCGATATGTGCAAAGGTGCAGAACCCAGCTGGGTGGCTTGTTCATTGAGCTCTCCCAGAAACAAGATGGGGCCTTGAGGATTAACTTATAGTGAAGCTGAGTAAGAGGGTGTAGCAACATGAGGTAGAACTGCTTATACAACTGTTACAAGAGAGATGGCAGTGCTGCACTGGGTTAAAATACACAGTCGTACAAAAAAAACCTCTCTATGTGAAAGCAACACTTATTGTGAGTGTTGTTAGTGACAGTCTACAGTCCACAGAGCTAACAAAGAGAATGATGATCATTTAGGATAACACCTGCCTGAGTGAAATGTAAAACAGGCATAGCCAGAGTCCAAAAACGGACTTCCAGCAGGCCACTGATGCATGTTTCTGCTAAAGCAGATGCACAGAATAATCAGACTAGTTTCAGACGCTGTGGTATGGCTTATATCATTTTGTGCTGAGCTAATGCTAGTTAGTAGTAAGTTTCCAGTGATGTCAATTTATTTGGCTAAAACCAACATAACAACATCTTGAATAACCCAAAACCAGTGTAGCGTCATCATTCTAATAAGAACTGAGATGAAGAACTTAATTTAAGGAAATGTGGCTAAAACATTTTTGCATGAAGTAGTCACACATTTATCTGCACACCCTGACGCACATGTCAGAGGGATACTGCCTCTCGAGCACTTCCTCTCCAAGTTCACAGGGGCGGGAGATGCTGACAGCTGCAGATGTGAAGCATTCACTGCCAGGAAGGCTCTTTGGCTTTACTTTCTCCTCAAACCCTTTTACAGTTGTGACAGAAGCCTTCACTACAACGTCTTTTCAACACCCAATTCTTGTCTACACAACATGGTCTAAATATTGTTTTCCTCTGCCCTGTCCATCCTTTCAACCAACATCACTCCTTTTCTCTCTCTTCCCTTCCTTTCATTTATTCATTCATCCACTCTTCTTCCTGCTTTCCTTCTCTCTATCAATCATACATACCTTGCTCCATCCCTTCATTCGTTGACAAGATCAAGGAGCCACTACAAACCCCTTCTGTTGATGTGAAGGGAAAGTGTTACTACTTAGAGTCTCTCATATAGTCTAGAGTTCTTCTGGGGAGAATCAGTGGGGTGGGAGGGTCGTGGGGGGAGGTATTGAGGAGAGAAGGCAGAGTGTGAACTTCTTCTTCCGGTTAACTGAGTGTGAACTGCATTTCATTTCAGGTTCTTTTTTATACTTTTATTTATCTGTGTGTTCTTTTTTTTTCTTCTGCCAGCTCCAGCCATTGGAATTTGTCTTAAAGGGTTAATAAAATACCATCTATCTATTTATCTATAGATAGATATTTAAAATAAAGCAAATCGCATCCTCTAATTAATTCCCCCAAAAATGTTTACTTTCCTGTGTGTTTTTGGTGTCACATGAAGTAATTTCTGATGAAGGAAATGTTACGATAACGTGACACTTCACACATAAACCACACCCCCACTGTCACAGGAAACCAACCAAGTTTATGCCCAAACCTCACAGATCGGCAGAGACGCTCAGAAACAAAGGCAGGAGATTGTTTAAAAAAATAAGCAGAAGAAGAAGTGTATTATAGTTCAGAACGAGGGGTGACTTTTAAACAGTGGACTGGCAGTGGTGAGGGACAAGAAGATGACATCTGGATGACCCCTCTGTATCTTAACGATGATTTCACGTTGAAATATTTGGGTAAGTTTTAAGACTGAAAATGTGTTGCTTTTGTTGCTCTTTTGAATACCTTCATAGTGCCGTCATGCCTCGTGGGGTATTTGTTATATTCCTCAATGTTAAGAATGTCTGTAATGTTGCGCGTGTGTGTGTAGACATGAGGCCGTGTGATGGGTAGGAGTTACTGTGAATTCATTTCAGTTCAGCTACATGAACAAGGTGGAAACCCCCAAGAAAGTGATTCATAGATGCAAAGCTGAGTTTTCCATTGATGAGACTGATGGGAAATTGTTCAGAAACTGAGAGGGTTTTTTGTCGAAACTGTCAGCTGCTCCATGACTTGAGAAAGCGTCCAATTGTTAAGATAACCTTCGATTTCTTCTTTAAGAGTTATGCTTTTGTTTAATAAGGTACATTTTAAGGTAGACATCAAAGTCATCAAACCAGCTGCTCAAACAAGGTCCAGTATGTATACCATCTTAAAATATCAGATTTTTATTTTTTCACAGTAGCATAACGGTACAGCAGGTGCAGTGACGAAAAAAAACGTATCATTATTTATTGATTTAGATTCAACTCCAAAAAACCACAAAAATTGATTGAACCTTTCATGAACATTTTTGCTTAAACACTTGAATCTTGTTTAATCACATCCTAGCATTTGATGTGTGGAAGAGACACCCATGGGTAATCCTGAACGTCCCTTCTTATTTGGTTCCATTTATCCCATTATTTCCTCCCGACATGAGGTCATAATATTACAAGTCAATAAATCATTGTAAAAATGATTTTACTGACAACTGACAGTAAAACTAATCTGTGTTGGTAGTACTTTAGTCGGATTTCGAGTTTGGCATCTAAAACTGAAGAATAATGTCCCTGTAATACCTGTCAGATAAGCACCAAAGTTCTGCACCTGCATATCAGATAACATGACAGATAGGATATGCAAAGTAGACCTTTTTACCTACATCTGATATACAAAATACTTCTGTTTATCTGCTTGGCTTGCACGAGACTTACAAGACTGAAGAAAAACCGCACTCTCGTGCACCGAGTTTGTTTGTTCTCAGCCTACGTAGTAATTTCTTGGTGTCCTACTTACATACTTTCAAACTGATTCTGGATGCTTTTCCCTTTGAAATGTTGCAGACAATGGACATGGGGACGAGAATGGATATGCAAATGCCCCTGACCTGAATACAAGACTCTGTGATAAAAGCTTCCTGTTGAAGCTTCCGGCTTCTCATAACATCCAGCTGTTAGTAGAAGTTCTGGCTGAAGATGACCTTTTCAAACCAAACATGTCCAACTGAAGAAGACCTCAAGGTGTATAGCCATTACTTGTACGGTGTGGTCTACAGTATCATCTTGCTGCCTGGCCTGCTGGGTAACCTGGTGGCTGTGTGGGTGTTCTGGGTCTATATCAAAGAGACTAAGAAGGCTGTGGTGTTTATGATGAATCTGGCCGTGGCTGATCTCCTGCAGGTACAATAACACTATAAGAATGTAAAGAGCTAAATATTTCATATTGCCTACATCTAGGAATTCTGATTTTCTTCTACATTCCAATATAAATATGTTTATTGAAATCAGAATCAGAATCAGAATCCCTTTATTATCCCGCGAGGGAAAATTCTTTTTTAACAAACAGCAAGAGCAATATACCAGAAGAAAAATAAAAACACCCAGAAATAAAATATAAAAAGAAAAGAAAGAATCTAAATAGAATAGAAAATAAATCTGCACTATATTATATACACATATTTACAAAAATAAAAAAGCAAGAAACTTATTGTCCATAGTGTGAATGTTTCTTGGTCTAAATGCCAGCCTTTAGGGGTTCAGTGTATTTCTTTTCTCTTGTCCCAAGTAGCAGGGATAGGCTTCAGCTACCTTAACACATAAAGAATCAGAATAAAACAGATGGATGTATAGATGGATGAAATAAACCCTCAGAATATCTTAATCTAAACACCAGCATCTGTCTTCCCTCAGGTTCTCTCTCTCCCATTGCGAATCTACTATTACTTGATGGACGACTGGCCTTTTGGACACCATCTCTGCATGATATGCTTCTATCTAAAGTATGTCAACATGTACGCCTCCATCTTGTTCCTGGTGTGTGTCAGTGTGCGTCGCTGTGAGCTTGTCGTGCGACCCCTGAGGTACAACTCATCCAGAAAAAAAGTGGACATGACTGTTTGCGCCTTGGTCTGGCTGGTGGTCTGTCTGGGCTGCCTTCCATTCCCACTGCTGAGGAACCCCAACATAAATGGTCCAGCAGAATCCAGACACTCCTCCAACTTTACACGAGTGTGCTTTGCAGAGCTGCCCATGCACAGCCTCAGTGAGTCGGCAGCCTGGTCCCTCCTGGTTATAGCAGAGCTCCTAGGCTTCGTCATCCCCTTCTTTGTGGTTCTTTGCTGCACCTGTCTGACTGCGGGGAGCCTTCGGAAGACAATCTCTGGCACTATCCCTGATCAGGGTGAGAAGCAGAAGGCTTTACGGATGGTGCTGAGCTGCACTCTGGTGTTTTTGCTGTGCTTTGCTCCATACCACATCACCATGCCTCTGGACTTCCTGGTCAAAGCAAATGCTATCAGCAACTGCACCCTAAAGAACTTCATATTGCGATGCCACCCGCTCACTCTGTGTCTGGCCAGTCTTAACTGCAGTCTTGACCCCATCATGTACTACTTCACAACCAATGAATTTCAGAGGCGCCTGAGCAAAACAGAAGTTCCAGAAAGCATCAGTAGCTGTCGACGGCTGTCTTGCATCACAGGATCTAATCAGGCATGAAAATACAGTTGCAGATGAATCTACTGATGGTTCTTCGCACACGCTTCCGGACCAGAGGAGAGAAATCCATCCAGGCTCTTGCTCCAAAGCTTAGAACGATCTTCATCTCTCTCTGCATTTAATGGATCTAGTGACTCCTTCAAGAAACATATCAAGACATTTTTATTTGTGCAGGCTTTTCCTTGATTTTCTGGAACTCCTGTGTTGTTCTCGATGTTATCTTGACCTTTAAAGTATATATTTTATTGAGTATTGTTTTGATTGTTTAAGCGCTTTGTGACCTTGGTCTGGAAAAGCGCTATATAAAAAACAAAAAAAGAAGAAGATGCAATACCGGTATGATGAATCCCAAAACCATGTGATTGTGCTATACCCTTCAATGTGAACTTTTCCTATTTGTTTTCTTTCTGTGGACTGCCGTCATTCACATCTGCCACATTATCTAGGCACACCAGGACAAGTTAATGAACAATGAGAAGACTCATTCACAAAGCTTCAATGGGTTCAGCATATCAGAAGAAGTAGCCCTCAGCCGAATGTGAAATGATACTTTAGGGACGTAAAGTATAAGGGATTAGTCTGTCTGATGAAGCCACCTTGACCAATATCAGACCCAGTATGCATCCTGAGTATAGTACGCAACCATGCCTAGTGACTATATAGAATGTCTGCAAATTGTAAAAGCAAAACTTGTAAAAATGTAAAATAATAAGAGCTCAGACTAGGAGTTGTGATCACCTTCCACAGGGCAACTTAAAAGGACACAACTAAATGAGTAGCACCATTCGGTTTGCTTCCAACATCCCTAGTGTCCTGGAACAGTTTGTCAATGTAAACCACTAATCCTTGGAATACTTGGAGTTTCAAGTCTGACATATGAAGGTTTGCTAATTATTCATAAATAAACAATTTCTTATTTGCTTTAGAAATCAGTTTGCGTCGGTCCATCCAGATATTTGAAATGATGATCTGTCAATGCTCTAACTCAATACTGTGATAATGGTATTTAAAACCCTTGTCCTTGACTTATTAATGTCCTCATTCAGACTGAAACTTGACTTCTCCATCATTATAAATATAATACAACACCCTTAATGTGTGTTTACAAAGTCCCCATGTGATGATGTACTCCTTATGTTAGCCTTTTATGTGTAAAGATATATTTACTTTAATAATCCTATGAAAATTGAAGATATGTGTCACTCGCAGCTGTAGACATTACTAGTTGAAATACCTGAAAAACAAAAACAAAGCCCCAGATATATATATATATATTTTTCATGTGTGCAAAAAAATACCATACCAAAAAAATCCTACTTCTGATGCCATTACAAACAAAACACCATGAATACCTGGCTGTGGTTTCCATTGTTCCAAATGGAAAATCTGAAAGTCATCAAAACCTCATTGGAATGCCATTTATGGCGACTGTTAAACACCTGCACTGCTGAACTAGCTGAGCTGCTGCAGCATGTCTTCTAGAGCTGGGGAAAGTACCAACCCTGTGGAAGACCTCCTGTATCATTCCATTCCTGAAAAAAGATTCGGCCGAGCGAGCTGAATGATTACTGACCGGTGGCCAAAGGTCCAGCACACGCAAGACCCCCTGCAGTTTGCCTACCGGGCCGCGGTAGGTGTAGAACAGGGGTGTCAAACTGGTCCAGAAAAGGGCCAGGGTGGTGTAGGTTTTTGTTCCAACCAGTCAAGCACACATGAGTTAACTAATCAGGTGTCGTCTTAAACAAGCAACAACTGACTGAAAATTAATTGATTACTGTCTTCAGACGCCTGATTGGTTCAACTATATGTGCTTGACTGGTTGGAGCAAAAACCTACACAACCCTGGCCCTTTTCTGGACCAGTTTGACACCCCTGGTGTAGAAGATGCCATTCTTCACCTCCTGCATCGGACCTACTCCCACCTGGATTAAGAGAGCGGCTCAGTGAGGATCCTGTTCCTGGACTTTTCTAGTGCCTTTAACAGCATCCAGCCCACTCTGCTCCAGGACAAACTGACGAAGATGCATGTGGACCCTGGTTTGGCCTCCTGGATCTCGAAGTATCTCACTGATCAGCCACAGTAGGACATCACGTCATACACTTCAGACTTCTGCTACAACATCAGGGACAACAGTGAGGACGAGTACAGGAGTCTGATACGTGACTTTCTGGACTGGAGTGAGAGGAACCACATGCAGCTGAACACCTCAAAGACCAAGGAGCTGATCTAGGACTTTGGGAGGTCCAGGACAAATCCACGTTCAGTGTCCATCAGAGACGAGATGTATAAGTACCTCGGTGTGTGGCTGAACGGTAAACTGGACCGGTCCTGCAACACAGGCCATGTATATAAGAAAGTTCAGAGTAGACTGTACTTTCTGAGGAGGCTCCAATCATTTAAAATCTGCAGGAAGCTCCGCATCAGTTGCTGAGAGGAGATCACTCAACAAACTACTGTCCATCATGGATGATGACAGTCATCCTCTCAACACTGTCATCAGTGAGCAGAGAAGCAGATAGAGTGCTATCATGAATGCTTCTTCCCAGATGCAACACTAATAGACTCAGGGACGCATTTATTCCTCGTGCTATCAGATTGTAAAACTCCGATTTTGGGGGCGGGAGTGAAAAGATCATCAAAGTGATTGTGAATAGATTATGAAACAGACTCTAGATCCAGTGGGAGAACAAACTAGTTTATTTCATGACAAGATTCAGATAAATGTACAACACTGAGTTCTAGATCCTGTAGTAGTATGATGGTAAAAGAAATAAACTGTTTTAGGTTTGTGTTGTTTCTGAGAAACATGTTTACCATATGAACAGAAGCGAGAGTTTGGAAGTTTTGTCTCTCCTTAAATTAAATTTCTCTTCTGAGACGAATACAAATATCGACATAGCTCAGCAGTCGTTTGGAAACCAAACCTGTTTAAAATTAAATAGCATTTTTGTTACCTTCTTAAAAAACTACATCTTAGTGCGATTGTCTTTCAGTGCATAATATGAGGGATTATTTTAATCCAAAGGAGAATCACATTGAGGGAAAACCTTAGTTCAATTGAAATAAAAATGGAGACAAAGATCAAGTATCTGGCTTGAGATAATCATCCACTCTTGACACAACACAACATGAACACAGAGTTGAGTAAGAACTGGGAGTATCATCCAGCATCAACAGGCGTCACACTTTAGGATTAATGTGCTATTACACTGTAACATAGAGTAAGTCGGAGAGTAAAAGACTGACAGTTCCTGCCTTTAAGCGACGATCTACGAGTCTGGAGGAAACAAAGATCCAGATCATGTCACTAAGAGGAATGGATGCAGGTCACTAGTACAAAACTTGTTGATGACAAAAGATTCAAAGTGCAAGAACCATGACACCATTATAACAGAAAGAAAGAGAAGAACTAGGAATGACAATTCCCTCTAAATAATATTGTTAGCTGCGGAACGCTAAAACACTGCAACTTAAATTCACAAATCACTCAAGATTCAAGCGGCAAAAGCAAAGACTGGAGTTAGACTTTTGTACAAAATCTCAGTCGACTCGTCTCCTTCTTGCTCCTCTCTAAACGTCATCCCTCAAGCATGGCAGATCCGTGTCTCTGTGATGAACTTGTTTTCAAAGTGCTGGATGGTGAAGCAATCCTCGGCAGAGCGCTTGTGAATGACGCCACCTGGTGGAGACAAAAGTCTCCATAACGTTTCTCTTAATGTCAAACGACAAGGTACACACATCCTAACATGACTTAAGACATGGCTGTGAATTTGCTTCATTTTACTGTAAAAATCTTTTACTGAAACATTAGACATTTCAAGTATATCAAGTTTAGTTTAGGCTTTTAAGTGAAGTAGAGAACAGAGATTAACAAAAAAAAATCTTTTTTCTTGCGGAAAATGCTCAGTAAAAATGTTTAAATCAAATAATTTTTGTGTAAAACGAAAGCATAGGTTTATTACATTAGAACAAAGAGTAAACAACCTCCAAGTATCTTAGTTTATAGTCATAAAATATTTTGTAAATGACATTCCTGTGACCAGAAAAACCACAATATTTATTTTATCATTACTCGCTTACTATTACTGCCTACTTATTTGATGCAGTGCACAAGAGAATAAATAGATACCGTCGACTTAACACAGAAAAAAAAGAGTTTAAAGTGTAGATGTGAGGCCTCAGCCAATTACAACTACTCCTCTTGGCCTCAGTTTCATTGCTTAAAACAAGTCGATATTTTAGATAAAAACCACAGCGATCGGATGTGGACTAAACAAGGTGAAAATACGACACTCCACTGACCTGGCAGACTGGCACGCCGCTGCATCCGGTAGGTTTTCTTCCCGTCACACAGGCGGCGGATGTAGAAGCCCAGAGGTTTGATATCATCGATGCGCTCCGTCACCACCAAGTCCTCGTGCACCAGGTAGCTGCGGTAGGAGCCAGACTGGAAGGAGAAGAGATATCAAGTCACATAGAACAGTCTTCCTCTAAAAAAGTAAACCAAAATCTCACCATCAGCTGCGAGAAAAGGTCGATGAGGTCCTGAGGGGGAAGAACTACTGATGTGTTCAAAGGGATCACAAAGCAGGTCCTCAGGGTCAAGTCCAGGTAGGCAGTCAGCTTCTGCTCACAAATATCTCAGCACATCAGTCCATTGTAGCAATCAACCCGAGCGACCTTGACGTCCTCACCCTGTTGAAGTCGTGAAGGATGTAGGCAGGGTCTCCGGGTCTGAAGCGAGGAGGGGGGACGCTGATGACGGCCATGCTGTCGGAGATTTCCACTTCCTCCTCCACCCGGGGCAGATAGTACGGCTGGCTCTCGGCCCCAGATGACATGTCGCCAAACTGCATTGATCCATGATACAGCCTCTGCAGGTAAGAAAGACATTCAGACACTAGATGGCGCCACCTACAAGGTTTTATAACTATTTACAATGTGTGACGATATTAGTTTTACGTCAGTGTCTTTCAACCTAAAATAAGATATCTTTAAGAAACATCTTAAGACGTTTCTATTTGTTCAGACTTTTTTGATTTTCTGGAACTCCTGTTGCGTTATCAGTTTTTTAATCTTGATCTTTAAAATATATACTTTATTGAATATTGTTTTGATTCTTTAAGCGCTTTGTGACCAGGGCCGGGTCTAGGCAGGGGCAAGAGGGGGCCTGGCCCCCTAAAATAAATGTTGTGCCCCCTCAAACCAGGGCCGGGTCTAGGCAGGGGCAAGAGCCTGGCACAATGCCCCCTCAAGATTTGTGGCTGCCCCCTCATACATGCCTGTCTAGACCTGGCCCTGTTTGTAACCCTGGTCTGGAAAGCGCTATACAAATAAAAATTACTTACTTACTTACTTATAACCTTATAACCTACCTAAGATGTTTTGCATCTTTATCTGAACGAAATAATAAAGTATGTACATTATGAAGTAGTTTAAGCTTCTACTGCAACAGCCATTTTAAATGTGTTGACTAGTTGAGGTTAAGTCTAAACATATCGTATAAACACATACGTATGTGTACGAAAACAAAGAAACCATGTTTAACCAACCCAAGAGTTGCAAACTAATGACTCAAAAATAGTACGTGGAATATATAATGTAAAATAAAATAAATAAATTATTGTTTGAATGAAACGAAAACATGCAAATTAAATAATATAAGTTTTGAGGTTAAGTTTTTATTAAAAGTCTATAAATAAGCAAAAAACAATGATGAGAGTTTGATGGTCATCTAGATTCTATGTATTCATCCCATAATATTGGCTTAAAGTTTAACGTGTAGAATCCCATCACAGGATCAAAAACGCTACACGAGACCAACTATGTAAACATGCCAGACTGAAGGCCGTTTCGTGCTCGTGCTCGTGTAACACGCGTGTAACAACACACACAGAATGAAGTACCTTCGGGGTGAAGTATCGATAGAGACACGCTCCCCCCACGATGAGCCCACTCAGGATGAAGGCTATGCCCAGCAGGGTGACCAGACAGCGACCCGTGGATCCGTCCGAGCCCACGGGGTCAGAGGCCAGCTCCGGGTCCTGGACACAAACACAACACGACGCTAAGGTTACAGCGGCGGTGCAACACGATCGTGCGTGTTTAACGGTCCACGCGAAACCCGACTGGGTCGTCTGGTCGCGGTGACAGTGGACGCGCAGGCCCGCGCACACGCACACCCACTCACCTTCTCTGCCACCGCGCCATCTTTGCCCAGCGCCTTCTGCGCCACGGCCGAGCTGAAGGCGATCTTCACCATGGTGGGAAGGATAAGTCCGTGTGGAGAACCAGACCAGAACCAGACCAGAACCTGACGACCTGAGAGCTGCTCCGCGCTGTGACGCACTTTTGCAGCTTCGACTTATCGCGCACTTCCGGTGGCTTAAGATGGCCGCCGGACAGAAAGAAAACATGGACGTGAATCTCAATAAACGTCAGTATATAAGGGTGTTAAAGAGCATCATTTAATTTATTCCGACAATAATGTTATTTGCTAAAATAAAAATAAATAGTTGTTGAATTATTTTTGTCTGAATTGACAATTTGATAATTATAGCAGATTTAGCGTCACCTCGCGGACAAAAGTGAGAACTACTTCTTAAAAGCTCTGCTTTGATACGTTGATAATACCCTAAGGTAAAACTTTATTTAAGGTAAAACTTTATTGATCCCTCAGGAGGTCTCCTTCGGGAAATTGTTTTTTTTTCCAATAGCCAATACATACAGCAATTTTTTTTATAAAAAATAAATCAAAATAAGATAAGAACAAGAACATGAAGGGAACGGACAAGATGACACAATCTAAGTCTAAAGATAAAGACAAAGAACATAGATCAAAGAGAAACAACAAAGAAATTAATCACAAAGCGTCTTCACTTAATAACACAAACACAAATATTATTTCTGTAACTACTACTTAAACCGTTATATCATTCGTTTCATCCATATTTTGTGTTGATATTGTATGTCAATATCTAGTTGTAAAATATGAAATGCAATATATATTTAATGGTTGTGTTATATTTGCCAAACGACGTGTCATTGTAAGTCAAAGATTGCCTGTGGATGCAACTGTGCAGGATGTTTCATGTGAAAGTGAACTGAATCTGTTAGTGAAGTTATTTATAGTTTTTTCTCAGTCGCTTTGGTGCTTTTCTCACATCACTGTCAACATTTGCACAGCAGTTAGTGCATTTCTCAAAACAATTAGTGCAAACTACAAAACCTAGTGGATAACCGTCAAAAGTATGTCACTTGCTCAAAATGGATAGTCTGTTCCTCAAAATCAAGTATTCATGTCAATGAAACTGCCAGTGTCATCAAAATGAGAAGTATTGACACCATTGTTTATGAACAAGATCGTCAAATGGCTTTGTCATGTTTTCATTATGACAGTTTATTCTCTCTGTGTTTTCCAATGCAAAAAAAAGGTCAGAACTCGGTGACACTACCCGAAAATGCTCAAGACAGCACTATACACTACTTGTACAGCCATTTGAAAACTACAGTAAAGTTACACATTGCTGTAGTTGGGGCAGTAAGTGAGTACTGAATACTCACACTGACACTGAATACGTATGTTTCACATTTTTACTGTATATGCTCAAAAACACTTGACCACTCTGTCAATTGTTGCAATTGACACAGATTCAATATTGCCAAATATATTGTTATTTTTTATGACAGTGCTTTGAATGTCTTTCAACCTTTATTGCATTGTTTGCGATCACTATTTCATAAATCGCTTCCTTTTGTTGCGGGGTAAAAAGTGGCCCTCTGCAAGGTTGTCTTTGAATCCTATGTGTTTCAGAGTAAAATTACAGTAAAGTTCACATGAGATATTATGAGATGTTGGATTATTGTCCAATACTATACATACCTGTTCTCCCAACAAAATGTTTGAATGATTGAATTCACGGTGGTTCTTCCAACATTTGGTTGCAACCTCCGACCAGCCACAGCCATTGTGAGGACATGATTGACAACATGGTCCACAATTGTAGCCCTAATTTAATTAGGAATCTGCCTATGTATTTGGCCTCTTCTCCCTCTTCCCCTGTTTTGTCCCCTTCCCCTTCCTCCCAGCATCCTCAATCCTCTTCCACGATACCGACCTTCCATTTCTGTGTCACAGAATTGTAGTGATGGTACACACTATGTCATAGTATTCATGGGATTCATCCCTGAGTAACTGTGGTTACAACTAATACTTCACACCTACTTGTGAGTGAAAGCTGAAGTCCACCTGAGAGCAATTGTTCAATATAGGAGACATTTCCAGGAAGAAATGATTAAAAAAAAGGATAAAAATTAGCTTGAAAGAATTTTATAACTAGTTCAACAATTTTGTATGTAATGACTCAAGCAATGAAATGAAGACTATTAGTTTTATTGGGAACGACTATTCAGCATTCATTCATTTTGACTCACATGACATAAGCAAATGACAATTTTATAAAACAGCAGGGAATTGTATGAAAGCAACTGATAAAAGTCCAAAAGCATTTGCAATTTTTTCAGAGGAATGAGAAATGGCTACTATGATGTGCTCAAATGACTAAATGTTGCAGAGGTTTAACTAATAGTAACAATAATTTTAATTCTGATCTGAGTAAAGCACCAAAGCAACTGAGAAAAACGGTAAACATAAAAAACATACATATTCAGTCCATTTAGACAGTGTTTTTTTATGTTATTATGTTTTACTTTTTGAACTTACAAGCAGGCTGAACATGAAGGATTCTTGAATTATTTTGAATTGGGAAAATATTTCAGACAGACAGACAGACAGACAGACAGACAGACAGACAGACAGACAGACAGATAGATAGATAGATAGATAGATAGATAGATAGATAGATAGATAGATAGATAGATAGATAGATAGATAGATAGATAGATAGATAGATAGATAGATAGATAGATAGATAGATAGATAGATAGATAGATAGATAGATAGATAGATAGATAGATAGATAGATAGATAGATAGATAGATAGATAGATAGATAGATAGATAGATAGATAGATAGATAGATAGATAGATAGATAGATAGATAGATAGATAGATAGATAGATAGATAGATAGATAGATAGATAGATAGATAGATAGATAGATAGATAGATAGATAGATAGATAGATAGATAGATAGATAGATAGATAGATAGATAGATAGATAGATAGATAGATAGATAGATAGATAGATAGATAGATAGATAGATAGATAGATAGATAGATAGATAGATAGATAGATAGATAGATAGATAGATAGATAGATAGATAGATAGATAGATAGATAGATAGATAGATAGATAGATAGATAGATAGATAGATAGATAGATAGATAGATAGATAGATAGATAGATAGATAGATAGATAGATAGATAGATAGATAGATAGATAGATAGATAGATAGATAGATAGATAGATAGATAGATAGATAGATAGATAGATAGATAGATAGATAGATAGATAGATAGATAGATAGATAGATAGATAGATAGATAGATAGATAGATAGATAGATAGATAGATAGATAGATAGATAGATAGATAGATAGATAGATAGATAGATAGATAGATAGATAGATAGATAGATAGATAGATAGATAGATAGATAGATAGATAGATAGATAGATAGATAGATAGATAGATAGATAGATAGATAGATAGATAGATAGATAGATAGATAGATAGATAGATAGATAGATAGATAGATAGATAGATAGATAGATAGATAGATAGATAGATAGATAGATAGATAGATAGATAGATAGATAGATAGATAGATAGATAGATAGATAGATAGATAGATAGATAGATAGATAGATAGATAGATAGATAGATAGATAGATAGATAGATAGATAGATAGATAGATAGATAGATAGATAGATAGATAGATAGATAGATAGATAGATAGATAGATAGATAGATAGATAGATAGATAGATAGATAGATAGATAGATAGATAGATAGATAGATAGATAGATAGATAGATAGATAGATAGATAGATAGATAGATAGATAGATAGATAGATAGATAGATAGATAGATAGATAGATAGATAGATAGATAGATAGATAGATAGATAGATAGATAGATAGATAGATAGATAGATAGATAGATAGATAGATAGATAGATAGATAGATAGATAGATAGATAGATAGATAGATAGATAGATAGATAGATAGATAGATAGATAGATAGATAGATAGATAGATAGATAGATAGATAGATAGATAGATAGATAGATAGATAGATAGATAGATAGATAGATAGATAGATAGATAGATAGATAGATAGATAGATAGATAGATAGATAGATAGATAGATAGATAGATAGATAGATAGATAGATAGATAGATAGATAGATAGATAGATAGATAGATAGATAGATAGATAGATAGATAGATAGATAGATAGATAGATAGATAGATAGATAGATAGATAGATAGATAGATAGATAGATAGATAGATAGATAGATAGATAGATAGATAGATAGATAGATAGATAGATAGATAGATAGATAGATAGATAGATAGATAGATAGATAGATAGATAGATAGATAGATAGATAGATAGATAGATAGATAGATAGATAGATAGATAGATAGATAGATAGATAGATAGATAGATAGATAGATAGATAGATAGATAGATAGATAGATAGATAGATAGATAGATAGATAGATAGATAGATAGATAGATAGATAGATAGATAGATAGATAGATAGATAGATAGATAGATAGATAGATAGATAGATAGATAGATAGATAGATAGATAGATAGATAGATAGATAGATAGATAGATAGATAGATAGATAGATAGATAGATAGATAGATAGATAGATAGATAGATAGATAGATAGATAGATAGATAGATAGATAGATAGATAGATAGATAGATAGATAGATAGATAGATAGATAGATAGATAGATAGATAGATAGATAGATAGATAGATAGATAGATAGATAGATAGATAGATAGATAGATAGATAGATAGATAGATAGATAGATAGATAGATAGATAGATAGATAGATAGATAGATAGATAGATAGATAGATAGATAGATAGATAGATAGATAGATAGATAGATAGATAGATAGATAGATAGATAGATAGATAGATAGATAGATAGATAGATAGATAGATAGATAGATAGATAGATAGATAGATAGATAGATAGATAGATAGATAGATAGATAGATAGATAGATAGATAGATAGATAGATAGATAGATAGATAGATAGATAGATAGATAGATAGATAGATAGATAGATAGATAGATAGATAGATAGATAGATAGATAGATAGATAGATAGATAGATAGATAGATAGATAGATAGATAGATAGATAGATAGATAGATAGATAGATAGATAGATAGATAGATAGATAGATAGATAGATAGATAGATAGATAGATAGATAGATAGATAGATAGATAGATAGATAGATAGATAGATAGATAGATAGATAGATAGATAGATAGATAGATAGATAGATAGATAGATAGATAGATAGATAGATAGATAGATAGATAGATAGATAGATAGATAGATAGATAGATAGATAGATAGATAGATAGATAGATAGATAGATAGATAGATAGATAGATAGATAGATAGATAGATAGATAGATAGATAGATAGATAGATAGATAGATAGATAGATAGATAGATAGATAGATAGATAGATAGATAGATAGATAGATAGATAGATAGATAGATAGATAGATAGATAGATAGATAGATAGATAGATAGATAGATAGATAGATAGATAGATAGATAGATAGATAGATAGATAGATAGATAGATAGATAGATAGATAGATAGATAGATAGATAGATAGATGAAATTTCTCCATTCTAAGTTTGGATAACTGAAGCTCTTCATAGCTGCACACTAAAGTCCTTCGTGCACTTGTTGACATGCGTGAGAGCCCAAAGTGACACACACAGTCTCAGCCTTCACTCTGTGGTGCAGAAACAGCGAGCTGTGCCAGGGCCCTGCAGTGACACGTCTCCTCGCTCCTCCGTTCTTGGTGGTCTACCGCTTCCTCCACTTTCCTTCTCTTGACTCGGTTCGAGTCGTACATGCAAGTAAATAAACACTTACCACCGCAGCGACGCTCTAATTCCACACAGCTCCGTGGCATCCCTCCAGCCGTCCACATTGCAACTGTAACCATAAGCATCTCGCTGTCTCACAAACACTGGGCACAGCTATGATATTTCCTCTGTTCAACAGACAGATTGGACCGGTAATCACCACTGAAAGGTACATAAACAGAGCAGCTGATTTCTCTACCTATAACTCCCACTCAGAGCGGCCTCCGCCCCACTCTCCACTAAAATACTAAGTGATCCTGAAGGCTTGTTTATAGGCTCGTCTTACGCCGTGTTTGATGTGAGAGCTCACACTCGCATGTGCGCACGAACACACACTGGCTGAGAAAGAGAAGGGGCTGCATTAACAGTAAAAGCCGTGATGATAAACAATGGAGTTAGATTTAATCCAAGGGGCTTCTCAACATCTCACATAACACTGAGAGGAGTGGGTCAAACTTGGAGGGGGTGTGCACGGAGACAGGTGGGTTATGTTGGTGCACGGAGTCGAGCAGTAACAAGCTGAGCAATCTACAACGGGCTGAAGCTTGACTGGGCTTTCCAAGAATTGATTAGCATCAGCTCTCACTTTACATCTCAGACCTGAAGGTACGTTGAGGTTTAAGACTGGCCGCATCCACTCAGTCTGGAGTTTGCATGTTCTCCCTTTGCTTGCGTGGCACTCTGGTTTCCTCTCCACGGTCCACAAACATACACAACTAAAGACACAGAGCGAGCAGTAATGTATCTGTGGATTTTCTTCTTGACCTGTCTGTCACATTTGACACAGTCTGTATCTTTTATTACAAATTAAGAAATGATTATAACTGTGTTGTTTTTCTTAAGAATTAAGACATGATTATAACTGTGTTGTTTTCTTTACCAATCAACAAATAGGTTAGGTTAGGTAGAACTTTATTGATCAGAAATTGTTGTTTTTCCAATTAGCCATAGCAATACAGCAATTTTTCATAATAAATAAATAAAATAAAATAAAAACAAGAACAACAGAAATAACAAGATGATACAATCTAAGTCTAAGATAAAGAACATAGATCAAAGAAAAATAACAAAGACAAGGATACAAAGATTAACATATAATAGAACATCATGATACACTCCTGCCCCCAAACTCAGAATTGTACAATCTAATAGCCCGAGGAATGAATGAGTCCTAAATGATCATAACTGAGTTTTTATATACCTATTAAGATATGACTATACCTGTATTTTCTTACAAATATGTGATTTTTGAACTTAAGATATGATTATATCTGTGATGCTTTACCATTTACTATGTGATTATACTTGTGTTTTTTATTTATTTTTTAAGTCAATGGCAGCGGGACTAGATAAGCTTAAAGCTTCTCCCGCTGTTTTCCCTTTCGGGACATGCATGTAATATGTGGATTGTGATGAAATGACGAAATGTGAACCCGACTGTCATGTCCGAAATAAACGATTCATTCATTCATCTTGATCTCTGGATGTGGGTAGGTTGAATGGTCACATTCTACCCTCAAATTCATATCTACCAGTATGTTGCTCTTCTAAAGGCTTTTTAGTGGATGTGGATTTAGTGGATGATCTCAAACCCTAACCATACAAGTTGATATCTAGCCTTATCTCAGCATCACCCTTTTCATGATTGGACAAGCTTCTCTCTTAAATGGAAAGTTTACGAAAACTTTAGCATATCGCTAGATCATGGACATTCGAAGGTATCGAACAGTAAGACACCAAAACAGTCTGCCCTAGATAGAGTCTGCATATTAGGAAATTGGGTTTTACTTTGGATCCTATATACAAATTTTGAAATCCCTGAGCCTCTTGGATTAATGACTAATTTAGCTATTATACACACGCATGTATTTTTACTATCAGCCTTCAATACCCTCTAATATTGAAAACTAATTCCCACACGTTAATGTTAAGTTAGGAACCCGTTCTTAGGATTCCTGGTGACCTACAGTATCTTAGGTGCCCTGAGTCTCTTTCCCCAAGTAGCTGGGATGGAAGAAAGAGCAACTTCTTTATACTTTAAATGTCGGCAGTCTCCCCTTTGTTAAAAATAACGCAATGTATAACTGGGTCCCTAAATCATGTCTCACACAAAGATCCTGCTTTCTTATTTTAGCGAGTGCACAGTACATGTTTCCTGCTGTGTCAGCAATATGTGACAGAACGCAGGGACACAGTTGACCACATACAGTGTGGGACGCACAGCTCATAAAGTTTACGACATTCAAGTGCTGAAGCCACAAGTGACAAATGAGTGTGCTGCACACATCACAGCATATACACAATTAAATGTATATACAGAACCTTTAACGACTAAAGCGGCCACAGCGTCACTGTCACTCATGATGTCACTGACAGGTCTTCATGCGGACGCAACGTAATTACCAGGTGGAGGGGATTTCAGTGGTTAAGCAGTGAGGATGTCTCAAAGATTTTCTTTCCTCGACCCCCCCTCACATGATCCCAGCATGGCCCCAAACTTTTGCCGTTCACATATGGTTTTAAGACAAGAGTGACAAATGAGTGTTTCCTGCGAGTATCAGCTTCTAAAGATATCTTCACCTTCACGTACTGCTGCCTGTCACTTCCTCAGTGTGTGCTTTGCTTTCTGGGAAATATTATAATTCCTGCTGAAGGAGTGAGATTGTAGTGAGTGTTGATGGTGGTGATTAATCTGCACCAAATGTCGTTCTAAAGCAGGTACGGGCAGTTTTCTGCCACATGTTGGACCCCAGGATCACATGTGGCTCTTTCCACAAGTTGGATCAGCTCACTGGGCTGATACTCAGCTAACATTAACACTGTGGTGACGAGTGCATTGATTTACTGTGCACTGAACATGTGCAAAAGTGTCACCTCTGGGAGATTTTTTAAAAGAAAACAATGATCGTTAAAGGTTTACGTGAGTGGCAGAAAAATGAGAACATACATGAACAATTTGGGGGAGATTAGTTGACTGGCGCTGGTAGAAAGAGACGCTAGACAGATGAAGAGAAGGATGGAGGAATAAGTAAAAGACTGATGTCTTTTATAGTCCAGGGAGTTAAAATGAGAAAAAATTACCTCATTATCCTGCTCCAGTTTTGTCATGTAGTCTTCACACACACATCGACACACACACACTGTGCTGTCTGATGCAATCGCTTACAGATATACTGAGGTCAGTGCTGACACACAACAATCTACAATCTATAGTCTGTGCTCAGTTATGACACTTTCACGCTTTTTTAAGCACACTGAAACAAGAAACAAAGTTGTGTCCATTCATTCCAACACAACTGCTATTTTCTCCTTCATCCTCTGGACTAACAATGACCATTTCCATCTACAGGTAAATCAAGACCTCTTCGTTCTCTTTACCAAGATAGACTGAGGATGACTTCTTCAAGCCTTCTGATCCTCTCAGTACACCCTGGAACCCTTTCACATGCCTCCTTAGGGTGGAAAGTAAGACGTGTGTGTGTGTGTGTGTGTGTGTGTGTGTGTGTGTGTGTGTGTGTGTGTGTGTGTGTGTGTGTGTGTGTGTGTGTGTGTGTGTGTGTGTGTGTGTGTGTGTGTGTGTGTGTGTGTGTGTGTGTGTGTGTGTGTGTGTGTTTATGTCGTGTAAAACTTCTCAGAGGTACCAAGTAAGCCTGTAATATTGAAGACATCCCCAACACTGGTCTTGATTCTTAGCAAGTCAAAGGTCACCGTGCAAGAACAAAGACCAATGTCATGCGATACACTGAAGAGTGTGTGTTCATGTGTACATGAGCGCTGTCTGGAAGGACTTTCCTGTACTTAAGAAGACCAAACTCTGATCAGGATGTAGTTATAGCGTGCTAATTTTAAAGCTGTATGATTGCTGGCTTTATGTCAGCTCCTACCACACACACCCACAAAGACACGCACACACACCTACACACACACACACACATGCCGTCTTTATCAGTCATTCATTTCTGGTGTCATTAACTTGGGTTGGGGGGTGTGCTTATTGGAAACAGAGGGAGACAGGATGATGTCACACAAACACACTCGACTGCCAGGGCGCTCATGTGTCTCGCTTTCATCACCATCATCACCACACACACTCACTCACCCAGGCTTGAATGTGATTGACAGTTGAAAAAAAACTCTGTCTCGGGAAACACTTATTCATGCTCCCTTGCTCTTGTCCAACATCTGAGAAGGGTTATTTATACCCACATGGTCTACTCGAAGTAAGGCTCAGTGGCAAAGCTGAGCGATGTTTGGAACAAAGTTATTGTGTGTAAATAATGGAAATGATATTATATGTTAATATTTAGCACAGTTGTGCAGCATTCAACATCCACTCTTGTTTTCAGACTGACAAAAGATCTCTTTATTAGCACTGATGGAAGTTTACGTTCTATGAATACGGGCAGGAGCCGCTAATAAATCATTTCTCATGGAACCGATAGAGCCCTAACCACCAAGCATTAAAGCGTCATGAATGCAAACCACAGACTGGCGAGCAGGAGCATGTGTATTTGTGTTTATGTGTGAGAGTAACACAGTTTTGGCTGCGACGATGACGGGGCTAGCGCTGGGCTTTGATTGAAATAGCATGTTGTCTTTTGAGTTCCCATTTTCGGCAGCATTTAAATTATAGTGTGTCCCGGGATCTGTGGAATCTCTTCGGGAGGGGAAATTGCTTGATGCTTAAAAATGCAGGACGATGATTTTTCTTTAAGCAGCCATGTTAGACATGTAGTGAATCTTTTAAATCAGAATGGTAATAATTAATACATGGATTTTTATATAATTTAGCAGAGCAACATAGAGTAGAGGTGAATATATATGAACATATTTGTTTCATAAAAAGTCGTCTAGTAACATCTCTCGTAAAAAACACTTAAATTTAACTGACATAGCATACCTCAGCCAGGGAGCCTATTTAACGTTTCATCAGTTTTTGTTTATCAGTACTTCGTTTCCTTATTTCCTCTAACCCTTGTGTTGCCTCTGGGTCAAGATGAACCACCTCCATGGCTTTCAGAAATACTACAAACACATTTGTTTTGCAGCCTCTGGTCACCTTGACCCAGAGAAAACACAAGGGTTTAACAGTGTTCACATGGAGAATAATATTATTAATTTATTTAGTTACAGATGGTTTGGTTACAGAAAAGAGAAACTGAAATATATATATTCTTATTTTTTTGTAATAAAAGTAATAAATTGTTATCATGATTAATAACAATCGGTTACAGCTATTTCTGCAGGGTTTAGAGCTTTTGCCTGTTGAATGGGTTTTTAGAAATTATAAGTATTTAATTCTTACCAAAATATAACATTTTGGCTAATTGAATTTGAAAAGGCCATTTGCTTTAACTTTGTATTTTATCCTGACAAGGTGTCGTAATGGAAAGTACAACAACGGTTAGCCGATTGCAACTTTATTTATTCACTTGCTGCTTACAAGCTAAAAACCATGAATGGACCACATTTTGTATTCTACATTCATGTTGGTGCCCCAAAACTTTGTAAAAAAAAAGTGAAGAATAAAGGGTAGTAAAGTAAATAATAGTGTGAACAATGTGCAATCTGTTTCAAATTGATTCAGGCTGAAGTGAAAGTGTTGGTTTTGAGATAAAGTTAGCTATTCTGCTGAATTTCTCCATTGTCTTAAATATACATGTAGTATTCAGAGTCATACGTGTGTAATGTGTCAATACAAACCCCAAATTCTCAATAAATAACTCATCAAGATCCTCTTTTTCCATCTTTAACCCTTTTTTTCTTACCATCTTTCAATTCACGTTTATTTTCACTATTTATATTTAATATGAGGGTTTTTACTAAATAAATAAACTATTTCGAGTTTTTTATTTTTCAGAAAGCATTATTTTTGTCATTTGATAAAACAGGGAAGATTTGACTGCAATTTCTGGACCAACATCTTTAGATCATCACTTCATGACTGCGACTGACCTTCTGTTTCAACTCCAAGACAGTTGGCTTGAAGACATGAAATTCCTGCTTGATGAAACCAGACCCCAATAGTCAAACTCTGACAGAGTAACCTTTCATCATAGATCAGCTCAAGAGAGCCCCGAAGATTCGATCCCTCGCCAGGTCTATTCGTGCAGGGGTGCAGGAATGAAAGGTCCGATTAGGGGGCCTGCTGGAAATATTCAGCGGCCCATCATCCTGGCTAACCAGCACCGCTTCCCTTGTGCTGGGTCTCTTGATTGACATGTGAATTACAGTGTGTGGTGATGATAATAAGAGTGCTAGCCGGGGCCAGCCTGCATCTTCCAGCCTGCGGCTAGTCTTTCACTGGCGTGGCCTGAGAGTCGCCTCCATCCGAAGAGGCAAATAAAAATGACGAGCAACTATTAAAGAACCGCCAAATTTTCATATGCTGATATTTAAGATTTGTGGCTCCTAAACATTTGAAGTCAACTTAACAAGTCTGCCGTTCGGATTCCAAAATGGAGTGCATGACACATATTAAGGTATTACGAAACTGCTAAGGATTTGTTTTCCATCCTTTAACATCTTTCTCGGAAGAACTTTCCACAACTCTCCAAAGCCCAATAGATCCGAGTGCCCTGTTCAATTAGAGCTCTGCTTGGCAGAACCTCTCTACGAGGCGCTGAACAGAGGATGGAAAGGAGGAAGACGCTCGATTGAGATCCCAGCATGCACAGTCTGACTTTCATTATCAATTATGGTTGTTTTTGTTTCATTTCACCACAACCATTGTGCTGCGCGCTGACTGACAGCGTGAGCCAGACGGGTCAGGCAATTTCCATCAAACAAATTAGCAATCCAAACAACGGACGATAGACGTGCTGTGTAGCTAACTGAGAAAAAGCTGTGGACAGATGAAGATCCATTCATGTTTAATCTGAAGGGGCTGCTGTAAACACAGGTTTAGGAAGCGACGACGAGGAGAGAGGAGATAATTCACAACATACTTGTGGTGAAAGGAAGAGCTGGAGCTCTGGCAGCGCTGTTCTCTTTCCACCTTTTTCCCTTTTTTGCCCTCATCACTTGTTATTTAACAGACATATTCAGACAGAACCAGTGAAAGATGGTTGTCGTTGCACATGAGCCATTAAATCTTTCAAACTGCGGGTTATTGGAAGGCGGGTGAGGGCACTGCCAGTCTGAGTCCAGATGCTGCCGGTCCAGAGGATACAAAAAGAGTTAAAGTCTGACAACTTTTCAACAACACTTTTGTTGTTCTACAATATAATTGTATATATATATACAGTATATATATATAGACATCGTTGAGCGCTCTTGTATTCCTCGACTGTGGAACATCTGCCTGTCTCAGACTACGTTATTTTCCCTCTTTCTAGCGAACCTTCTAGTTCTACAAGCACACTTGTGTGTAAAAAAAATAGTGCAGAAACCATCACAATGATGAAGCAGCAGCTGTTTCACAAAACATATGAAAAAAACCAAAATGTATTCCACAGTCAGGGATGAAATAATCAATTTCAAAATCATCTCGCCATTTAATACATCATATTTTTTATTTTAATTTTTTCACTTCAATTTTTACATTTAAATTTCCAGCTTTAAAAGTCAATATTATTCAGGGGATGGTTCAGATTCATCTTGTGCCATATGGTAAGTAACAGATTTCTGCTTCAAGTATGTGATTTATGAGCTAAGACAAGTGAGATTTCTTGTTTATCGTCAACAAATCTCTTCAGCAGCACACACAGCGAGTTGATGAGGAGCTACTTTGCAGAATTTGGACGCTTTTCAACAGTGAATCAAGGAGGACATCTGACGATTAGCCTTGGTTGTGTGCGGTCTTTTTCTCCCTTCCTGAGTTGATGTGGAGGTGTGTCAGCTTCAGGACAATATGTGAAGAAGATGTCACACAAATACACCAAGTAACTGCTGACATGTGGAGGTCCAAGAAATGTTTTTCTGGTTTGCGCTTTAAATCGTACAACAGCAGAAAAACAGCTGAAAAACCTCTTAGAGGAACAGTTAGCGGCACAACGTCTTCCAGCAGATGGCCTCTCACTCACTACCAAACTCCCATTCTATTTGTGCCTAAATGGACTAAGTGTTTGCAGCATTCTAGAACAAACACTCCACATATGTCACGGCAGGCGGTTGGTGGAAGTTTGACGTCTGGCAGCGAGTGGGCATCCGCTCCTGCAGACTGTGCCCAGAATAACCAACACTCTCCCCCGGCACACAAACCCAGCGTTCAGCATCAGGACCCAGCCTAAAACAAACCATCAGGGGACCCCGTCACTTCGACTCAGCACCGACCAGCAGACAGACAGCCGTGTTTACAACACTCTGTAAGCATGTGCACACATTATGCACCGCTCCTGATTATTCTTTGGCAGACACCGACACACACACAGGTTGCCAATTTCCATCACAGTAGAAAACCCTCAATTTGATTTATGTAATTTCCCATTCATACCTAAAATGAAAATATAATTTTTATGACCAATTCCTTGGACGTTTAAGACTCATTTGTATTTGTTGAATCAAAATCTAGCAAACAATTATCCACTTGAGCTCAAAAGTCAAAACTGGAACCATTGAATGATGTCACACTTGGAGTGCATTTCTGTCAGAAAGAGAGACATAAGCATCATATTCTTTATGTTCAGCTGAAGACACGATAGAGTCCACAGTCCAGTGTTTTCTATTTAAATCGTAAGGTTGCTCGTTGAATGAGTAAAACATGGAATGAGAAATATTTAGTAACCCTTGAATCTTTCTTCTATTGTTCTTGCTTGGAAGAAGTATGGGCCTTCAATTGGCTTGTCTGTCTGACTCACTTGCAATGAACAATGAGTTATGATACATTACTTTTTTCTATCTGTCTAAAGTGACGTATCGTATGATGTATATAAGTAGACTACAGACTGCTTAAAAAAAACATTACTTTGTATATCTGCTAAACGCAATTTGGTAACTTGTTTCACTGATCAAGTTTTTGGCAACAAAACAAATCCTTGCTCTATTGCATTTTAATAAAATTGACCACTGTGGAAAGTCAAAACACCACATATATGGTTACGGCAGATCCTTCAAACGCAAAACAAGCTCTTCCTCTTGATTAATTTCCCCTTTCTGCATCGGTTAACACACTGCAACCCTTTGATTTTTTGAATCCATGCTCTGGCTTTAAGATGGTGTAGGGAGGTGCTGGCTATCAATGTGCTGATGTCACAAACAGTGATGACTTCAACATAACAGTCAGAAACCTTGTTCCAAAACACTTCCACTGGGTTAATTAAATTACAACAACAGAGTCAACTAGCAGTGAACAAGCAGCTTGTTCCATCCTCACTTCCATTAAGTTCGAACTACAATTGGTTAAGTTGGAACTCCATTTCCAGCATTCAGTCGGATGTACAAGCTCTGCTAAACACAGTCCCGATAATGGATTTTTATTTCTCCACCTTGTGGGCGGTGGGGTCGTGGGGCTGTTGGGCTGGCCGGCTGGGGGAGGCATGTGGACTTTTGGGGGTGGGGCTTGGGCTTTGCTAGTTGTTCTGGATGGCCCTCTGGCCTGGGTGGCCTTCCAACTAGTCCATGATGGGGGGCCGTGGGTGGGTTGGTCTTGGGATTGATGCCCACTGCAATTGTGGCTGTGACTCTCTGCGTGTGCCCTGTGTGGCATGTGCCGGGTTGGGGGCGTTTGCCTCCCTGTATAGTCTGGGCAGGGACATGGCGAGAGCGATGGGCGGACCCTTGGTACCACAGAAACCGTGGAACGCCCGTAGAATGCTGCTGTCCCCCCTGGTGCTCATGGCAGGGGGAGAGATGTGGTTATCACATGGAAGCCCTTCCCTCATACCAGGTTTTATGGTTTCTCTGCCCACATGACCGTGGCCTCCCTGTGACCCGGGAAACTGTCACCGGAAGACCTGGACTGGTACCTGGCCTTGCTGCTCCCCAGCTCCTGGGGTGGTACTCGACGCAACTACTAGCCGTGTTATTGCGGGGCATGCGTGGACCGCACCGCTGCTGCTGTGGTGACTTTCTATCCATCTGGCCTCTTGTCTTCCTATGGTTCTCTCTTGTGTGTGGGGTGGTGGCCTGGTGGCCGGGGGGTCTTTTTGGTGCACAGGCTTGCCCTGATGCACTGTCCTCTGACTGGTTCGCTGGCTGTCCCTCGCCGGTTGGCCCTCCGGCCCCTCTGTCCCTGCGCCTGCTCCTGGTGCCTCCCCTCTTCGCTTCTTTTTCGCCAGTGTTTTTCATCCGGGAGTCCCGCGGGCCCTGAGCCCTGCTGGGGCACTCGTGCCGGGATCTTGCCGGGCTAGGCATGGGTCCACTGGCTTGTTTGGGGGCAGCGTGGCTTCTCTGTGTCGGTGGGTCCCTCCTGCCCCTCGTGCAAATTCGTGCGGCTGGCGTTTCTGGGTCTCGGCCTACACTCTCACACACACTCACACTCACACGCACACGCACACGCACACACACACACACACACACACACACACACACACACACACACACACACACACACACACACACACACACACACACACTCAATCACACTTCACCTTCCCCCCTCTTTACTCCCCTCTATATCTTTTCACCCCAATTGAGCCTGTTTACCTGTGTATTATATACATTTGCAACTAGTTGTGAAGTAGTCTGATCCTTCCAAGGTTTCTGCAGTTTTTCCTTGCCACAGTGATGTTGTTATCATAGGCTCTTGGCAGGGAACTAGAGCTGCACTGGTAGAATAGAGCAAGTTTAAACCAACAATGTAAATAATAAACCATGAATCCACAGATTAAATCTTTGTAAATAATCCAAATATTACTGACTTATACACAGATAAATGTAGGCTGTGCAGCTCTGGTGCTATCAGGTCCAATATTTAATAAACAACAACAACAACTAAGCTTAAATTTGCTATCTATTGACAATGTTGTTGGACAATAAATACCTCACCACAGGATGAGCACAATAATATTATACCCTGTGATTGTTTTTTTGGTTTTCTTATATCTGTTTATAACTGGTAAAGTATGGTAATAAAAAAAAAGTAAAAGAAATCACAATAGCTATAAAGAGTATACAAATACTAGTATGTACTTATAATGAAAATGAACACAGTGACTCCAGAAAAAGCCTTTTCACTAGATGCACAAATGCCTTCTGAAAGGGCCTTTTCTGGTATTTAGTAAGTTCGGAATTGGCAGTAATTTTATTTAATTTATCAGCCTATTTTTTATTTTACCTTGAGCAAGCATCTTTAGTATGGGATTTAGTCAAATCATTTTTTCACTAGGCATTATTGTTTGCATTAGCTATAGAGCTATGAAAACATATCCTATTTAATTGGTTACTTAAGGTTTGACAGAAAGTTTAAACTTTCTCTTTATGCAAATTATTTTATTCTATACACCTCGGGTACCGGAAAAATACTCCTTCTCTGGGTACAAAAGCAATGTCAACAAAAGTGGATGCTATCCAGTTAACCCTTTGAAACTCCAATCACCTAACCTTCTCTTTAATGGAGTCCTCTGGGTTTACCTGTTCTGGGGATCAACATTACCCATACGTTCAACTTTATCTGCAGATATTTCTCCCCTCATTTACAACATTTAATTAGATCTTTATTGCCAAAAAAAACACATCCCCACATAAGTAAAGTAATGCTCAATTTGATGCAGCCTTGCCCTCCAAAATATATGTTAACGAAGAATCATTTTGTCCAACTCCAAATATCTACCATGAAGCTACCTAAAAACAAAATCATGTGGCGTCGCATCCCTGTTGTCTCTGTTTACAAGTCAAATTCCATATAATCCATCTTTTACAAAAAACAAAACAAGTGGTTTTTCAACCTGCAGTGAGAGACTTTCAATCTGGATGGATAAGGGAATTGTTCATCTTCTTCATTGGAAATCACCCACGGCTCCATCGACTCCACAGAGGCTTATAGATACTGTGTCTTTTGAATTTGAAATTAGAAAAAAAAATCAAGCATACAGCGGAGGGTGACACAGAAAGTCCAATATTGTCCAATTATTCTTTTCAATCCAATCATCATATGACTGTCTAATCTCTCCGACCCCGATCATTTTATTTCATTTTTGATGAATTTAAATTATATATTAATTTGGGTATACATTTATATTTATATATACGTTGGAATTATTTGTCATTATATTATATTATATTATATTATATTATATTATATTATATTATATTATATTATATTATATTATATTATATTATTATATGAATTAACTAGTAAATTAAGTAATTGATTGTTTTATTTGTATACTACGGAGCCCCTAAGGGAACATGGAAAATATATATATATATTGCGTGATCTCGTTTTACTTTTTTTGCGAGATCTCGCAAAGAAACATCAACTCCACCTCCGCCCATTGGTTCTTGCGTGAAGACGCAGCTTGACTGATTGGCTACTCTGTACCTACTACTGTGAGAAGTCATGGAGGATGAACTCAAACAATTTCTTCGTTCAAGAGATGCTCCTGAGGGTGAAATAATTCGAATGGAAACAGAAAAGGTAAGCATGGCATTAAAATAATGGAGTTAGCGTTTCCAAACCAACCAAATGAAGCATGTTGTGCTAGCTTTTGATACTCATCTTAAATTTGCTTTTTATGTTTGTGTCTTGGCTTTAAACATTTTTTTAATTAAATCCACGCAGTCTCACCAAGAGAGCGCAAAATTAAAAATAAAATCAATATAAGGAACAGGGACCAAAACTGTTACATTTTAAGCATTAACACTTTTTCATGTTTAATTAAACTTGATGTCTATGTATCTCTGAAACTCTGTATCATTTTTTGAAAATAGTTAATACATTTTATTGTGATACTCCATTTCAGAATGCAATTTTCATATTATTTGTGACATAACTAGAAGCTAAAACACTAATAAGCGCAAGTTGCAACATAAATAAAACAATAATATTCAGCATGTTTTTATTTCAGCTAAAGTGCATGCATGTAAAAAGATGAAAATATGAAGTGTAAAGTACCAGTTTGCTGCTTGATTTTAAGCTTATTTGTGGCATAAACTTAACTTTGACCAATTTTAGTCAAGTTATTAATTGTTTTTTAAACTAGTACACAAATACTGAAGCATAGTTATTGTGGCCCCACTACCACCAGAGTCCTGACTGGCCAAGTTTATCTCTTGAGAGTTCTGCAAAGAAATCGAGGAGAGGTTCCCATTTTGGTGTACAAGTCAAGAGAAGACACCCTGCAGCTCGCCTGGACTCTGTAGTCATCGGACATGCTCGATGTCTGCACTACATTCCTCCCTGTGATGTGTGTGACAACACGTCAGCGCTGCCGTTTGCCTGGAACTCAATGGAGCTCCTGAAGCCCACACAGCGCAGGAGTGGTGGTCAGATGCTTTAATTTCCTCTTTTTACCTGGTGTTTACTCCAGAGCTGCCCGCATGGATGAGCTGTAACCCCGTTACCACTGGAGTAGCCTTCGAAAGGTTCCGCTGTCACTGCCTCAGTGACGTCATCAGTGCTGCATATTGGCCTGTTAAATGCTAGCTCCATTGCAAATAAATCCTTTTTTTTATCTCTTCACAAGAGAAAAGTTGGATGTATTATGTCTTTCAGAGATATGACAGAGAGAGTAAGAGTTTATTTATCTTAATGAACTCTGTCCTGCTGGCTGCGCTGTTGAGGGAAGTCCCTCCCCTGTCGTCGTGGGGGTTGTTTGGCTGTTGTTTATAGAGATAGTTGTTCATACAAAGTTATTCAGACACAGGAATTCCCTTCTTTTGAGTCCCAGATGATCTTGGTTGGTTCTAAAATACCTTTCTATTGTGTTTCAGTCTACTGCCCGCCTGGTCCTGCCGCAGTGTTCTTAAAGATTTTAGTGACTTCTTATCTTCCATTATTCAAATGGGATCTTTTCTTATTCTTGGAGACATTCACCTTAACGTTGGTGACATCCCATCTTGCTCTGCTAAATAACTTTAAATTGAACTGAAGCCTTTAATTTTGAGCAACATGTTTCTGAAACCACTCACTAAAAAGGCCACATTTTAGTTCTGTTAGTTTACTCTTTGCCTGGACATTTCTAATATGTCTGTACATGATGTCCATCCGTGTGATCATTCTCTTGTTTCCTTGTTTCTCTTGAACCTAAGCCCTTGAAAGTTAGGTCTCAGAGGCGTGTTATCTCAGCCGTTACTGCAGACAGTTTTTCTGCTATGTTTGACACTCTTTTCTTCAATGACTGCCTTCGGGACAGTTTGATTTACCGGTTCACAAATTATTGTCTTGAAATACTGGATCAAGTGGCACTTGTTAAATCGAACCTGACTTTTCAGAAAAAACAGTTCCCTTGGACAAATGACGATCTCCTGAGTCTAAAGAGATTTTGTCGAAAGACTAAACTTGAGGTGCACAGACTTAACCTCCGGGATCTGATGTCCTCATATAATAAGATAATGCAAACTGCCTGATCTGATTCATTTGGAAAATGGTGACAGTAAATAAGAAAAACCCCAAAGTGTTGTTTGACACAATAATTCCTCTTGTGTTTTTCAAATTAAGTTGATCAAAGAGAAGATTCCTCCCCTTTTGTGTGGAACCCCTGATGTCACTGAGCCTGTCTCCAGTTTGTGGTCCTCATTGAACAATGTTAATGTAATATGAAACCTTCCTCTTGCTGGTCCAACGTCCTTCCGTGTAGGCTCTTTATTAAAGTGTTTGATGTAATTGGCCCCTGGGTTACCAAAATGATAAACCTCTTTCCACCGGGTTTTTTCCCATTGCATTTAAGTATGCCGTTGTTGAGCCTTTACTCAAAAAACAGGCTTAGACCCGACTAACCGCAGTTATTTCAGGCCTATTTCTAAGCTTCCCTTCTTGTCCAAGATCTTAGACACAGTTGATCACCAGATCCTGCTGAGAAGTCTTAAGGATGAAGTGAGACTGTCAGGGTCTGTGTTACAGTGGTTCTCGTCATACCTTCATGGGCACAGTTTCAGTGTATCTGTCCTTCAGTGTAGTGTACTTTATCCAGTCAAATAAGGTCTGAATCTGCGGATCTGTTGTGTGGAGTCCCTCAAGGTTCTGCCTTAGGTCATTTTTGCTGTACTTGATTCCCCTGGGTAAAATCATTCAGAGATTTCCTGATGTTTCTTACCGCTTTTTTTCTGATGAGATCCAGCTCTACTGCTCTTTTGATCAAACTGAGCACCAGAGGCTGAACAGCTTGGTCAATTGTTTGCTAGAAATCAAACATTGGCTGAATAAAAACACTTTGCAGCTAAATGTGGACAAAACTGACTCTGGTGATGAGGTTCCAGGGTTGAGTCAGTACTTGGGTGACTTAGGCCACTCTTTCAAACTGAGCCTGAGAAACCTGGGTGATGCATTTGACATCAATACATGTCTCTAGTAAAATACTGCAGAAAAAAGTTTCCTTTTCCCTTAGAAAAAACGATAAACTTAGGGAAATTATTTTAGAACACAATCTGGAGCTCATTATCCATGAGTTTGTGACTATTATAACATTTTATTTGTGTGTCTAAACAAGTAGGAGTTGTCTCGCCTGCACTTAATACAAAATTCCCCAATCCTTAAAGGCCTGGGCACACGTCTGACGCCGTCGGGCGGAACACACCAAAGAGATTGTCGGCAAAAGTGTACGTTCTGCGTACGTGCGACAGCGCTCATCTGTGTTAACGTCAGAGAGAAGTGGAAACCGGAAATGCTTGAAGACTAGACGAGAACGGTTGGTGTTTTCACTCGTTGAACAGAGATCAAATAAAAATAAAAATACAATTGATAACGACACGATGAATCGACTGGCATTGTCAGCCCTTGGTCTTCTTGTTGTGGAAAAAAGACATTGCAGAAAAAAAACCCGTATCTCACAGCGGCAGCTCAGAGGGCTTTTCTGCTTCATCTGCTTCATTCGCATGATAATATTGGTGTGAAGTCTTCGATAAAAGTGTGGTTTAATCCATGCCATCGCTGCTTATCTAGTGTTTAAAACGGCGCTGATTCGCTAGCTAAACCTAGCACTTGACCAATCAGATTGACCATTGAGCCCGAGTGCGACTCCATTGCTGTGTCTCAAATCGCGTACTCAAAGTTAGTATTTTTAGTGCGTAAGTGCGTCTCAATTCTTAGTATGCGAAATTTAGTGCGCCATGCAGACTAAATTGGCATACTAAAACGCCCACAAAACTGAGTATGGTTCGATGGACACTATCTGCACTAAACAGCTGCCATCTTAGTGACGTTATAAACTGAACTTACGTTATATATATATATATATGCATATATATTCATATACTTACAGGTGTATTTTCCGCAGCAGTATAAGGATGACACGTCTTCGTTGCTGATACCAGCTTAAATATCTTGCGAATATTTTGATTCTCATATTTTTTCTTTATTTCTTTTTCCAAACTTGCAAAACGTGCTGCCAGCAGGTGGCGATAGCGTTCAAACAGCTGGTTGCAACCATCATTAATAGAAGTAGAAGAAGAAGCTGTCACCTCAATTCCGGTTAGTGCGTAGCGGCAGTGTTTGATTTGAGACATACTATGTGCGGAGAATTTGCGTACTAGTTAGTATGTACACTATCCTGATGCATACTAACTTCTAGTATACTAAGAGAAGTATGTGATTTGAGACACAGCACAGAATCTACTGATGGTTCTGCGCACACGCTTCCGGACCAGAGGAGAGAAATCCTTTCAGGCTGTTACTCTTAAGCTTTGGAACGATCTTCCTCTCCCTCTGTGTTTGATGGATCTAGTGACTCCTTCAAGAAACACCTTAAGACATTTTTATTTGTGCAGGCTTTTCCTAATTTTCTGTGACTTCTTTTTTATTCTTATGTCTTGGCCTTTTTGAGTTTTAATTTTTAGGTATTTTTAAATGTGTATTACTTTTGATTGTTCAAGCGTTGTGATTGTTTGTGATGCTGGTCTAAAAAAGGCGTTTCACAAATAACCATTACTTCCTTATTTCCTTACTACCGTGTTCCACCTCGGTGCTCAAACAGTCAACACCACAAGGAGTACAACAGAGGATAAAAGATCAGCAGAAGCTCCACTATGATCGAAGGACAAAGCCTCTGTCAGTGTTGGCACCTGGAGACACAGTGCACTATGCATGTCATACCGAGGGTGGGAACCTGCCATTGTCATCCAACAGAGAGATGAGCCGGTTCCTACACAGTGCAGACTCCAGAGGGCAACACCATCCAAGTCTGTTCAAGAGGACAGTTGGGGACGATCAGATGGACACTGAATCACCTCAACAGGATCCAGTCAATACTCCCACAGCGATCAATAAAGTTTATCTAATCTAATCTAATCCCATACCTACACGTTACACCAGGACTGGCAGAGAAGTGTGGTGTCCCAGCAGATGCAGAGACTTTTGTATCAATGACCTGTTTAAAAACCTGCATTAAAAACATTACATGCTTTAAAATCACTACACTGCTGTAATGATTTAACTGTATGCTATATAGGGTTTCAGGTTAATGTTTAACCTACGATTATGGAACAAAACAATGTAAAAAGCAGTTTTTTCATCAAGGTACAGAAAACCTGTGTCTCTGGCTGGATAGCTTGCTACACCGCGCATGAAGTTGGCTGGTCTGTCAGTGACTTCCTGACCACTTTTCCTCCCAGTCTGCACCTGAACATGGTGAAGGTGTTCCGTCTGCCTTGTCCTCTTGCATAAATTCTCAGTAAAAGAATTGTATTTTTTTGTTTGAATTTTGAAAACTGTGGAAGGTTGTATTAATAAAATTGTCTTGTTGCATAAATGTATTTTATGTGTTTTCTAACCAAACAAATGAGCTTATAGGTGAAATGTCCCTCACACAAAAATGAATATAAACAAAGATACATTTATAACATTCTCTACTGTTAAATCACCGTTCACTTATTTAAACCGACCCATTGATGGAGTCCCTAAGTCTCACTGCAATCGGCAATTCTGAGCCGGGGGTTACTTTTGCAGCTCTGGTAGCGTCGGGTGAGAGCCTGAAAAATGGGTGTTGGACCATGGAGTTGAAAATATAGCGTCTTGAAGATCACCTACCTCTCCTTTAATGTCTTAATTCATTCAATAACTCTTTTGTCTTTCCACACCTCTAACAAGTATAGTCTGATGCACATAAGACCCACAGCAGTCATCAATTTAACTGCTATTATCGACATGTGATTATCAATTAGACAAATGCTAAGCATGGCTTCACCCATAAGCCGCTAAAATAATCCTAATTGCTGCTTGTCATCAAACTTCCGCATTTAATAGAAACCTTAGGTTCCTGCTTAATTGGATTTAAGTCCTTTGGTTCCTCCAGATATTGTGTCTAATAAGAGGAACCATGTGTTGGACTCACCACAACAACGACAGACTTCCTGTTGTCAAGCAGTGAGACAGGCGTTGAAGACTGAAAAAAGTGAGCAACCTGGAGAACTTGGAAAATAATCTTCTCAACCACTTGGAAGCAGTTTTTTTAATGCTGTTTGATTCCGGAATGAAAGGCAGCAGGAGCTGACCTGACTGTTATTGCTGTCGCACGTTCTTCCTGCCACATTCATAAACCCGTGCTAGCACATCGAAAGATTTGAAAAGAATAAACATAAATCCAGGCCTGGGCTCTAAAACAGTGTCATGATGACAGAGAACATGTGATTCCTGTTGGTCATACCTCTCCATTTCCCGGCCCTAGTCAGAGATTTCCATCACCAACCAAACCAACCGTATCGTAAACACAGCGCTCATTTGTTTTCCACTCACAGCAATTATATTATGTGATTAAAAAAACATTTTAAATACAACCCTCGCTGACTTTTATTTGTGTAAAGCGGATCTATTTCATGTCGAGCAGTAATGTAATAATCCTGAGCTGTCATTACGGCCTGGTCGCTCTGTGAGCTGAGCTCCGTCTGATTTCCTCACTTATGAGAACCAGACTGGTGCACCATGCCTGCCGACCACCACGAAAAGAAGAATTAGAAGAAGGAGTAAATCCCACTCATCCTCCTGTGCAACCAGAGCTCTTAAAGATACCTTCACATTAATAAAGGAAGTGTGTTAATATATAGAGGTGATATTCCTCCTTCCAGATGGTTCCCATAAACAAACTTAAATATTTGGACCTCAACCCTACTCTTCTAAAAGGGTTTTTCTTTTTGTTTCGTTTTTCTCCCTAAATAAACATTATCAACAAACTTTCTTGTCGTTGTAGTCAAAAAACACTGTAATCTGTCTTTATCTAAAGCACTTACATATGTATTGTAACGTATTACTCATTTAATTTTATTGTCTAATAAAACTCTTAATATGTATATTTGTATTGCTGCAGATATTTACAGTTACACTGCAGTTTAAAACAATACTTTATTTTGAACAATTCATCTTATTAAAATATATATTGTTGTATATTATATATTTTGCCATAAACTGATTAATATTGACAAATTATATTTTTTAATTACATTATATGAAATGAATTTTGTTTAGTGGCATCCTAGTCTTTTGGTGTGACCCATTTGGGAGTTCCACATATGACTACTATTAGTACAAAATTTAGGTCACAAATGTACCTATGTATCTTCTATGTTAGTCTTTGTTATTTTTCTTTGTTCTATGTTATTTATCTTTATCTTTAGACTTAGATTGCATCATCTTGTTCTTTCTCTTTATGTTCTTTTTCTTATTTTATTTTGATTTATTTTTTTTATGAAAAATTGCTGTATTTTCTGTGGCTATTGGAAAAAAACAATTTCCCGAAGGAGACCTCCTGAGGGATCAATAAAGTTTTACCTTACCTTACCTCATGACATCATTTATACATTTCTAAATTTGCTTTTACAGAAACATTTTAATCGAGGACGTTGTTGAGAATAATCATATATTACATAACGGTTTAATCACATAACGCACACAAAACATTATTATTGAGAGAATTAAAAAATAAAATGAATGGAGAAAATGAGTAATAATATAATAATATAATAATAATGATTTTATTGTTTAAGACAACAGGCCGTTAGCACACAAATAACAAGTATGCACACAAGTGCTAACCGTGTTTGCATTTCTTGTCAATACTTCCTCAATTACAGTGGTATGTGCTTTAGCGCACGTGCGCCCCCCCTTCTCTGTCACGCGCACGCAGAGAGGATCGGGAGCTGTGAGCTCTTCGTGACACGCAGTGAAGACACGACACTGACGTGGGTGAAGGGGCAGAGTGGGAGAGCGTGTCGGAAGAGGCGTTCCATACTCCGAAGATTTGGATGAAGGCGCGCGTCCTGGAGAGCGCATGGACACGCACCGGGTCAACCACGCAGCGCCAGGAAGCTGCTGAGGCTTCTTGTCGGACCGAACCGGAGGAGAAGGCAAAGGTCGGAACCAGTGACTCCAGAATGCAGGGTCTCAGCTCACGAGCACACGCGTTTTCCGTGGAGGCGCTGGTGGGGAAACCCAGCAAGAAGAGGAAACTGTCGGAAGGACTCGATTCAAGTCCCGCAGGAGTCCTGGACACCGGTGAGGAGTTGGCTTGTGCGTCGCCATGCTGTAGTTTCAGGCTAATTCAATGGAAAAAAGTCTTGATGATAGATATAAGTAAGTAAGTAAGTAAGTAAGTAATTTTTATTTGTATAGCGCTTTTCTAGACCAGGGTCACAAAGCGCTTAAACAATCAAAACAATATTCAATAAAGTATATACTTTAAAGGTCAAGATAAAACTGATAACACAACAGGAGTTCCAGAAAATCAAGGAAAAGCCTGAACAAATAAAAACGTCTTAAGATTCTTAAAGGAGTCAGTAGATGACTTTAGCACTGCAAAGATGTCTTGGAATTTATTTTTAAATAAGTCACTAAGTCATGTCTACCGACCAAGGCCTGTCAGAGTTTCCGTTGGTTCGGATAACGAAGGCGGATTCGACGGAGAAGGAGTGCTGTGATGCCGTCCAAGTGGACCCGACTGGAGAAGACACCCAGCCGGAGGACAGTGAGGTCCGAGTGGATCTGCAGGGCTCCGAGCTGTGGAAGAGATTCTTTGAGATCGGAACCGAGATGATCATCACTAAAGCCGGCAGGTATGTTGTTGTCTTGTGTTTAATCTTGAAAAAGCGTGTGTCGAGTAAGTACATGAAATATACATACGATTATGTATTTAATAATGTGTTTATTTAAGTAACACGTGGACTATTTTAAGTTAAAGTTTTTTGTTTTTTTTCAACAAGGCCGTTTTAATTTAAGATAAAAATGAACTGTCCAAAATAACGGTTTAAAAAAAATAAAATCATTTGTGATAATAAAAATAAATAGATTTGTCTCGGCCGTTTATTTATTATATTATTAAACAAAAATATTATATATAATAATGTGAAAATGTAATTTTTGAATGAGTATTCTTTAAATTATTTCCCACAAAGATATTTCTTATCTGAGCTATATAAATAGAAAATAAACTTCTGATCCTTGTTAAAAATAAAGTCAGATTTATAATAAACCATAGCTCGTTTTCTGTTGCGTGCGTTTTTATGAAGAGAAACCGGCTTCAAAAGGCCTCTGACAAGCGACTACTGTAAAATCAGTCTGTAAAACAAAATCTAACTTTGACTATATTATTTAGTTATAAACGGTTCCTCAAGCAATAAATTCGTTCTGTTCGTAATAACATTAGCTGGTGTAACAATATTAGTCCATGAAAACTATTAGAAGTCGATTGAATTAGAAAATGAATCATTTCGATATTCATTCGTATTTTTGTTATAGGATGAAGTCTGCTGGTCCATATTGTTTTATTAGATTACTTACCGTGACGTTCTACAAACTTTTCCTTAGAAGACGCATGCTTCTGTGTAAATGTAGAGAGCAGACGCACGAAAATAAAGCAAGAATGTTGGATTTATTTGTAAATGCTTTATGGCTCTGGCGGTGCAGAAGGATGTTCCCGTCCGTGCGTGTGAAAGTGCGCAACTTGGACCCTTGTCAGCAGTATTACATCGCCATGGACGTCATGCCGGTGGACTCCAAACGCTACAGGTGAGTGTCGGATATATATCCAGAGAGACCAAGTGAACAACTGTTGAATTGATTCTAAAGAACATTTTAATTTATTTAATTTAATTTAATTAAATCATATAAAATAAGTTAGTATTTCATTATTTAGCGCCGGGAAATGTTTGGTAATTAAAATAGTGTTTATCTTTTTTTTATTTGGTTTATTAAATGATTCAAATATTCAAATAATATGTTGTGAAAGATAAACTTAAAGATGTAAAAAAAAAAAATAGTGATAGGGAATGCGAAGGTAATAATGGCGCGAGAATACAACAAACTTCTTTTTACGTACAACAATTTATTTAAAATATCATAAAAGTTAACAAACATTCTAACCCGTGTGATTTGAAAAAAAAAATGAATACATGCTTTTGCGATGTATTTCGTAAATCGTGTATAACATAACCTGTAGTTAACGTTAATGTGTGTGTACCTGCAGGTACGTGTACCACAGCTCCCAGTGGATGGTGGCCGGAAACACAGACCACTCCTGCATCGCCCCCAGACTCTACGTGCACCCGGACTCACCGTGCGCGGGGGAGACCTGGATGCGACAGGTCATCAGCTTCGACCGAGTTAAACTCACCAACAACGAAATGGACGATAAGGGACATGTAGGTAACAGTTACTGAGCATGCGCAGTTCATCTCTTCATCCTTCCAAAATGAAATGTTTTTAAATTCGAAATTATTTCCAAAATTATTTATCAGCGAATTATCGATTTCACATTTATAGAAAAATAAAGTAAACAAAAGCATGTTAGGATGAAAGGAATTGTATAGAAAATATAGCAATTCTGTTTGAACCCGTTTCAAACACCACAAAAAAATTTACAACGTAAAATAAATAAAAATATATATTATAACATATAATAAAATTGGAAGAAAATGGAAACTAACAGCATTGCTATTTATATTCTCAAAGTGAAACTGAACATAACAACTGCTTGACTGTGCATTTTTAATTTGTAAAAGTTAATTGAAGCCCTTTTAAAAAGGCTCCAGGAACTCTGTAAACTCAAGCATGGTGAGACGCCTCATTCCAGCAGCTTCAGCTTGGCTTGGTGTAGCTCACTAGTTAATAGAATTTCTATGAAAGATACCACTTCGGGACTTTTTGGTGTGGCAAAAGCAGCAGGAACTGGTAGGTTCCTGGCGGCCCTGGTGTGAGCTGCTACAGCTTAAATTCAGCATCTTCATCCGGTTCAGTCTTATCCTCTATATTCATCTTAAAGTATGGATTGGCCGTGAATGCTCTTTCATTTATTTAATTTCAAATACATGTTTGTTTAATTAATTGTACATGATTAATTGTTTTATAATACATAGCTTGAGTTACAGATATTTAACAAGCTATCAATTTTAATTTCACAAAGATGTTTTATACTGTGAAATATCATGAGGTATTTAAAGAGGTATTCGATTCGTTATTGCAGACTCAACGAAGATTTTTGCAGAACACATCAATAACACCTTTTTTTTATATATATTTAAAATGTGTTTAGAAAAACAATAAAAGGTTAGTTGTTATCTTCACTGTATCAACATAACTAGAGACAAAGATCACAGGATACTATTATATTTTTGATCGCGCAGAACACATGACAGATGATCGTTTTACTGAAATAGTGGAGTGATGTGTTCACGTTTATTCGTAAAGAGATCTAACTAAAGTAAAACAAACAAGTGTTTTATGCTTATTAACTTACTTTATAGTATATATATTAGCGGTAAAAACAGAAAAGACAAACTAACGATTTGTAATCGATTAATTTAACCAACTAACTTAAGTTACATGTCAGCTTATTGAGGTGGATCTGATCACTACAGTATTTCTTAATTTCTTCTTAACATCAATGCGCGAAGCATATCGGAGCCCCTTGCACATAAACATATATAAATGTCACTGTTTTTTGAAAAAAAAAACCAACAACATTTATACGATTTTGGCAAACATTTCTGTGACAGTTTTTAAAAAAACGTGTTCTGTTCTCGCCTTCACTCGTCGCAGATCGACGCATCACGTTTCAAAATAGTTCGACTGTTAAAGTTAAATGAATTCTGCAGAGCCAGCGAGATTTTCCTTTGTATTTTTTGAAAATAAAAAATGTCGCATTCAGTTCCGTTCAAGTGTGCGTTTATAGAAAGCTTCACACAATTATTGACATTTCCAACGGGCCAATGATCATACACACGATTTATTTATCCTGAAATCCACATAACCCCTTTTGGCAGTCAGCATTTCAGATCTTAAATGTCTCAAACTTGTGATTTTTATTTCTTTTGACAATGAAACATTCATTTTTTGCAGAACAAGAACACTTTCTGGGTAGAAATATTTGCTAATTTTGGTAAACTGTTTCACCAAACCCCACTCTTTCTAAAGGTTGTTATTAAATGTTATAATAAAAACTCAGATATATTCAACTAAACTCTGTAGTTTGATTTTAAGGTTCTCCTAAGGCAGCAGTTAAGAACACTTTGGCAAACACCTGTATCTTCTGATCCCGAAGCCGATCCCTTTTCTCTTAGCCTTCTTATGAGAGAACGGACTGGACAATATTTGTAATAATTACACTGTAATGTTTTTTGTACATCCTCAAATATTGCAGTGCGGCTTCATCAGCTCTGTGTGGTCAATAATCCCAATATTAAATTTAATACATTTTGTTGTTACAGATTATTCTCCAGTCCATGCACAAATACAAGCCTCGCGTGCACATCATCCAGCAGGACCCACGTATGGACCTGTCTCAGATCCAGTCACTCCCTGCTGAGGGAGTTCATACCTTCTTGTTTCCAGAAACTGAGTTCACGACTGTCACCGCCTATCAGAACCAACAGGTAACACTCTTTCCTGCAGAGCCTTCTGAGGATCATAATTGCTGTCACACATTTAATGGTTACATTCCTTGCTGATGATACCATATATGTCATGGAACGCCACAGCTAAAATAAATACATGATTTAGTTATTTAAACAGTTATTAGTTATTTTTAGAGTCGATTCTGCTTTTACATATATGGATACATTAGTCAGAAAATATATATTCAACCATTATTTAGAATGAATTATCTATTTTCTTTATTTGATATTTTCATTTAATATTAAGGTTTCCTCTCACAATCAAAGTAGCTCAAATATATGGAGTCTAAAGTCACAAATCATCTGTGATAGAACCCCAAGTGTTTAGGGAGTTATCGGAAGAAAATAAATATTTAAAACATGTTAAATAGTTTTTTAACATGATGAATTGATGAAAAATGTAAACTAAAAAAACTTTTATTTTTTATTTTAATTTAACATTTATTCTAATGGTCAATATACAAACAGTTATTTTAGGGTTTTGTGATATTTTCATTGCATGAAATTGATGAAATTTACTTTATTTTATTTCTGAGTAGAGTGAGACCAAGCTACATAACTGTCCTGCTGGACTCTTTTCCTCATCATATGGTTCATATTTTTATAAACAATGATTGTTTTATTACTAAATTTCAGTCAATATCCAAGACTGACAACATACACCTTCATGACGTTATTTCACAAGACTGTAATTCTTTTTCAGTTTTACATACAAATATTGTGTGTGTGGCTCATATTGAATAAAATGTTGCCATGTTTGGTCTAAATGATTCATGTTTCCATCAACAGAGCTTAAAAGAAGTTTGATTTGAGCGTGTTGTCTGGACAGAGCCAATCTTAGATGATCAATCGGAGAATATCCTTCTCTACTCATTAACAAGATGAAATGCTTCACACACTCCTGGACCTGACTTCTTCTTGAATTGCATTGTTCCGACAGTATCCCTTTTTTCTAGGTCAGTGTTTGTTCCAGGGTTCCAGGGTTGACCACAATTTTGGCTCTGGTTCCTCAAACAACAGAGCTCCCTGCTTGAGTGCCAGCTCTTTTCATCAGGGATCAATTTACGATCAGCCAACGTATTATTACAGAAACTCAGTAACAAGCGGTGGTGAGCAGACCGCTGGAGTCCACAGCCCAATAAAATCAATCTCCAAAATCTATGTTTACCATGGCTGAACACCCCAGGTGCTGCTGGGAAATGTAGTCTCTGAGGATACACAGCGCAATTCTCAGCGCGGCTTTAAATCTGAGCTCATTGTTGACTTAATAAACACACTGTAATCCATGTTTGTTTCTTCTATCCGAACCAGATCACCAAACTGAAGATTGACAGAAACCCCTTCGCCAAAGGCTTCAGAGATCCGGGAAGAAACAGGTATGCATATTCACAAAATGTTGTTAAAGTTACTGACAGCGCTCTATAAAAGTCCCAGAGAGAGGCTTAAAGTTTAACCGCTGTAAACTGACACCTCATAAAACCTTCAAGAATCACCGTCCATAATTTCACACCTATCAAAATTAATCCCTAAAAACTCGGAGTAGCAGTTTCCGATGCTCATCGGTTTGTGTTTACAGAGGCGTACTGGACGGACTTCTGGACTCCTATCCCTGGAGGGGCTCCCTCAGCTTTGACTTCAAGCCATTCGCCCTTCAGCTCCACGGTATAGTTTACATCAGCTCTTGTTACTTTTGGGGAAATCTGTTCTGGTCTCATGACTCAACATGTGTCCTCTTGCGCAGGGAGCTCTGGGTCAGCAAGCAGCCATGCTCCCTCACTGAAGAGTCTCCTGCCTCTCTCCTCTTCTTCACCCCTCCATCCTTTCTCCTGCCAAGATGCTGCATTTTCCACCATTGCGCTTCCTCTCTACGGAAAGACAACCCAACCCTCGTCACTGCCTGGCAAAACCTTCTCCTCTTTGGGAGCTGACAGACTGAGAGGCCTTCCTTCCCTATCTCCGCTCACGGAGCTGCCACTCCTGTCCATGCTGATGGGGAAGAAGTTGCCCCACTACAGGGAACCATGTCTTCATGGGTCCTCCATGAGTACCCCCTGTCTGATTCCCGTCACCCACCCACTCAGCCCTCAGGGACCAACTTCCTCCATCCTCCCTCGTCTACCGGACACCTACTGTCTGTACCGCTACAGTTTCCCACTCAACCCTGCGATCAAAGCCAACACTCGGCACACCGCGCTCACGACAGACTGTCTGCTGCAGCAGTCGCCCTGGAACCAAACCACCAACCACTGCTTGTGACTGCAGTTTGGCAGCTCTGGCCCATTAAGACTCAAAAGCCCGGAAAGACAAAGGATACTCCCAGATTGACTTTGATGATGGCGAAAAAGAGGGACGTTTTTTTTTTGGTATTTAATTTGGTTGGATTTTCAATGCAGCTCATATCGGTCACTACTGACCAGTACTGTCTGACACACTCTTGATTTCAAATCAAAGACAGTAGACATTTTCGTACTATAGGTGATATCTGTACCAAAGTCCACCAGCAGTCTGAGCAGAGGTACGTTGCTTTACAAGTATACTTTTCTTTTGCTTTTCCTAATGTATGCATTTAATAACAAGACACAACTAATCGTTTTTGCTTTACTGATGTATAAACATGTATTTAGAAAATAAAACTCTGCTATCTTTTCATAAATTAATGCATTATTTGTTTCCCACCACTAAAAATATCTTTACGGGCAAAGAGGCAAAACTGGACATAAACAGGATTACCTTTCAGTTTCATTTAAAAACCATGTGTCAAACTCATGGCCTCAGGCCAAATCCAACTTGGTAAGTTTTAGTTTTTTTCAGCGGACAATAAATATTGCACAAAGTGTAATTATAATTTGTCACTGGAAATGCAGGCCAAATTCATGACCTCCGGAAAAAGGTTTGATGTATGCAGATATTAGGGACCAAGAGTCTGATGTGAACCCTCAATAAATATTTTTTTACCAAAACAAGGATCGTGATAAAAAAAGTATTATATTCGATTTAAAGAATTGATTAATACTTCAGTAAATCATGATTATTTTTTTGTGTTAAATCTTACACAACATCCACCAACTGTAGTTTGACTGAGGGTCAGATTGTTGGGTAATATCCAGGAAGTTAAATACGATTTCTCTTTGTACTGTGATCTGAGCTGCAGCTTGTAGATGTAAAGTCGTGGTGGCATCAAAATAATCTTTTGCAGACTTGAGGAGGAACAGGGCAGATTTTGAAAATGGAAGCCCAGAGCAACGGGAGGCCCAACTTCTATTCTCTGCTTCGAAAAAAAAATCCACCCTGAAATTACTTTCTTGTTTGATCCATCGCCAAGCTGATCCAGCACTCATGTCCATCTTGTCGGTTCTGTTGTCACCGAACAAAGCAGGCTTGTTGAGACGAGCAAAAAATCATTCTGGTTTCAAATACATGACAGAAACAAAGTCCTAAAAGTATTTTATCATCTCCAAATCTGTTTAGATCAAATCCCTACAAAAAAATAAACATGATTTGGTGGGTGTTGAGATGATTTCGGTAAAATGTGCAGATTGATTCTTAAACATTTACCATGTGTAAATTAAATTACATCAGTCAAAAGAAAGATTTCAAAAGTAAATATCACAGACCAAATAAATGATTAATAGATTTGTTTATATAACCCATGTTTATTAACATACAAGCTTCAACTGGAGAAGAATGTAAGGTTGACTGTGAGGTAGAGAGAAATACTTTTTGCTTGGTTGTCTGTGTCGAAAAAATTCCTTGAAATGTATAGAAATGACTAACTTTCTATGAGGTACGTGAAATGGTATGAGGAAGGTTAGTAAAGGTTTAAATTAAATGGTTGGCCATATATAATAATAATGTGATGTCACCCTGAGACCACCATTGGGATGTCTAAGGCCTAAAGTTTCTTTTGTTTTTCTAGCTTCAGGCAAGTTTGGAGAAGTTGTAAAGAAGTGAAGATCTCCATGTGCTTTTCTTGTCCTAATAAAACAAGTACGCATAAGAGAATTGAGCCTCTTTTCCTCAATGGTTCTAGAGTCAGCAGTGAATCAGGAGGAAGCCCACGCTAATAAGCGCTGAGGGTTGAGTCCATACCAAAGAGGGCACGCCCTTCAGCCACTGATGTGATAATTCCTGCCTTCAGCTCGAACCCCAGCCTTCCTCCCGCTCTCTCAGCAAAACTAGAAACAGCGGTTTTAGGCAAAGGGAGGGGAAATGGCCTGTTTCCCGACAAACGATCATAACCAAACGGCAATTAAGCTGTCAGGGCCGAGCATGACAGTGAGCTAGCACACACTGGACATGGAAATAGCAGGAAGGAGCTAATTGAGGAACCGAGGCAGGAGATGACTTGAGTCTGAGCGAGAGGTCAGGTGCATGGCTGTCCAACAGCACGGCTTTTGTCCAAAGACGGACGTAATCTGCTCGGATACCTGATACTGCCTGTCATTTCCATATTTGCCTTCACGCCACAATCAGGCTTAAGTCCCAACTCATGCTGATCTTTCAATTAGATCAATTGCTTTCAGTCCAGGAGACGTGAACTTTGCACCTGACGCACACGTGCGCACCCCACACTCACCCGGAGTCGGACACACACTTTCTACTGCGGCTTGAAAACGTTAAATTAAACGGCAGACACGATAAGTAAGAAGAGTGTTTTGATAATCATTCATCTTTGAACCTCCTTTACATTTTTTGAGTCACTCTAGATGTCTTGTGTAATGATTTGGAGAGAAAAGTATGAGAGGAAAAATTCGCTTGTATCTTCGGAAATTCATAGAAAAATGTAAAGGTTCTGATATTGATCAAAGGTTATACCTAAATTACACATCACAGATCATAGCATAACTTTATGACTTGTCACTGAGAAAAAACTGTCGATGGAAGAAGCGACGATGTTTCTCAGCATCACACTTAAGAAAAATACCATTGTTATTTAAACAACCTTTAGAGTAATCCTTTTTGGAATATTTGTGAAATAAACATTTAAATCAATGTCTCACCACTAACAAGGAAAATTTTCTCCAATCAACCAATTGTATGTGTTTGAAATGTGGGAGGAAACATGAGTTCCCAGAGGAAACCCATACACGCACAGAGAGACTCATGACAAGGATTACAGAGTTTATCCAAATTTAGAGGTCAGACTGAAGACAAAATCATAATTACTTCAAAGAAGTGATTCTAATAGTTTTCTTTGTTAAAAATGTGATGAATTTGATGTTCTCAACCAGTACATGTTCACAATAATGATAATATAATATAATCACCCCAAATAAAGCTGTCACAGTCACACAGTCACACAGTCACGCCAATGTTTACAAGTCATAATCAACATTCAGCAGTGAAATAAATAAATGTCATGGAAGCACTCAAAGACTTTCTACAACTCAAGCAGCTTAAAAGAATTATCATTTAATTCTCTATTGTTTTTGTGTCACTGACATGTGTCGTCTGACGGACAAATGATGAGCCCGTACCCGCTCGTAAGTGTGTTGATAATGTGTCAACATGATCCTCTAGGAGCTGGTGGCTGAAACAACATGGAAGTGGTTCAGAATCAGCTCAGTAAAAACACTAGGAGGGACGTCCGAAGTGACAGACAGCTCTCGTAAAGAGAGAGAAACCCGACCCTGAAGTCATTTGTTTCCAATCATGTTAAATGGGATCCTGAAACAGGAGAGATGGTCGGTGTGTGCAAATATACTTTGCTTCATTAGATTAACAATTACTCCACATAAACACACGTGCAGACATACACACGCACACACGAAACACACACACACAAACCAACTCTGCAAAGTCACACATATGTAAAGACGCATCTCATCCCTCCAGGCACACTCGGATTGTAGTTTTCTCTGCAAACTCAATAAAAGCTGGTTATTTATCAGGTCGGATTTTGGGACGCGCCGAGCTCAGCTGTGAAGTCAAAATTGGAACCAGCTGCTGTCCAAATGGAATTACACTGAGTGAGTAATTTGAAAAGCAAGAACAGTTTAACTGTTATCTTAAAATTATCCAGAGATAGAATGCATCGAAGCTGCAAGAAAAGACACTGACAGACTTGACTGTACCTGCAACATAAAAACGACGGTATCTATAGTTTAAGAGTGGTCTCTGTTGAAAAGCTGTTGTTTTAAACTTCAAGCTATAAATCATCTTACTAGTGATTACTGCCACATCGTGGAAAGGCATAAGTCTTTGAAGGTTCCATTGTTTTCCTGTATGGCTTCTAAGAACTGCTGCTCATGCTGCTTACTCCATTTTGGAACTAGCAAAAACTAGAAAAGTGAGTGTGTCCAAAATGCAATAGAATCATAATATCCGTTCATTAAACATTATATCAGAGCAAGGGTGTCCGAACCTAGTTAGAGTAGGCCCACATTTGATGACGTGAAAACGAGGCCAAATGTGATCCATGACAGCTCCTATATTTCCGACAAAAACTGGAAAAAATGGTATTTAGAAATGGTTATGGACACTTTAGCTTTATTTGCATTGTTGTCCTTTGATCTTATCAGACAAATCTGTAAAAATGTAAAAGTTAAATGTAATGCAAAATGTAAAAGTTGTGTGTTTTACCAACTGTGGCTGAATAATAAATATCACAAATCAGTGCCAAAAGGCGCCAAGACAACACTTCGGACATGCCTAAATTAGAATAATTAAGTTTGAAATGTGAGTTCGAGCTCTTTTACATTTTTTCTTCACTAAACAATCCCTTGGCAGCGGTACGCACTGCTCAGTGCTTTTCTATAGTTACAAATACGAAGCCTCACAGCCCGAAAGGAATCCAGGATGATGGGGTTTAGAGCCAACCTGGGGCCATTTTTTCTAAAGTTGATACGCATGTGTGGGTGTTCTTTTGGCACTTTGATTCCTCCTACAGAAAAAAAAACCTTGATGATAAATTCTATCGAGTGACTCCCACCCCCCCTAAAAAAATAAGAATGTTTTGCAAGACAAATTGAGAATAGAAATATAATAAATAAGTGTTAGAAACCAAATAATTTTCACTTTATTAAAAGATTAATAATGGATAAACATAATCTAAATAATATTGGTCGATGATCTTGTATCATAACATTTATATCCTAAATAGCGATGCATTGTTGCATCACAGGTTTACTGTGGCAACAACAATCTCGCTGTATAGATTCGAGAGTATTTTTTGTTCACGTTCTTGAGTCCTGTCCACAGACGGTTTCAGGAGGTGGTTGAGGGGGCAGATCGGCATGCGCTCCTGACAAGCTCCTGTCTTTCAGGGTCAGAGGTTAAATGAGTGAACGGCAAACAGCTTTAACATGTGGCCTGGCACCTGGTCCACATGCTGGTGTGTTTACCCAGGTTAACTGGCACTGTGGGGACTTGGATCAGAACAAGCAGCATTCACATGAAGAGATGGGTTCATTGTGATGAATGTGTGGGTGTGCAGGACAGCAGGGAGGAGTGAGCGCTACATCTGGGCTGCACACGTCCACAATTTATCAGAGGGAAATGTTAATGTCTCACACGCCTGGTGCACTTTCCTACTGACAGGTCTGGTCTCCACCTTGATCGTTGGAATGAGGACACAAAATCAATGAATAAAAACAGTGTCAAAAAAACATCTGTTTCAAAATACATATATATATATATATATGTATATATATATATATATATATATATATATATATATATATATATATATAAGTGTTAAAAAATGCATATAATACGAATTAATGTGATGTATTAAAACAAAAATAGGAGTGGAAATTAAAGAAATAAAATAAAATAAAGGTCTAGTTGTACCTTGCCTCTCTCCCTACAAAGCTAGCATAGATTCTCTGCCCACTGAGACATCAATGTCAGCTGCTCAAAATGAAATAATGGAATATTAATTTATGCTTATAAAAATAATAGTTGTGACAACGAAAACTATATACTAAGTACATACAGCTATTGAGAAATGAACTTGATACATTTTTGAAGATAATCATTTTTATTATTATTATTATGTAATATATATATATATATATATATATATATATACTTCTATTTTCCTCAGGAAGTCTGATTTTCGTCTTGCAGTCCAAAACCAACTAGTGAAAAATAAATTAATCTATTAATTAATGTAAGAAAAATAATTTTCAAATAATAATGGGAAAAAAGAAACAAGAAATGAAATGAAAACTAAAAGTTTAATTTAATTATATAGAAGATATATTGAAAAAAAAAAAATCAATTTGACATTACATGTTTGGTTAAAAAGACAATAATCATGTGAAAATTACCTTGAGAAACTCCTATATTAAAGGAGACTTTTGTTAGTTGGAATAGCGAATTTAAAATATTCCCACATTGAACTCCCTCAGTGTTGATGTTTCTAACTCTGTTAGCGTCTGGCTTGTACCACTATGATCATAGATATGAGCTCTTTCAGGGACGGCTGCTGTTTTTTCGACCACGTCTTTGCTGTTCGGCCATCAGAGGGTCAGAGAGATTTCTAGATGTGAGCTGTCAACACTCAACGCTTCTGTCCAACAAACACAACACACACTCTGACCTCAGCCTTTCAATCACAAGCCGCTGCTCTGACCTCCATTATTGTATGGTCGGAGCCGGTGTTATGAAATACGAAGAATAAATCAACTTTTTGGAACTAGAGCTGCTCTGACAGTGGGATAGATGGTTCAGAGCTGTTTCTGCTTCCTGTGTGTGACAGCTTATCACTCCTGAAGTGAGGAGACAAGAAGAGAAGACACAGAAGGAGCTCGGATGAGAGTGATGCTCTGTGGCTGATGTATCAGATGGCAGCAGGAGGAGGTGATTTAACGCTCTCCTCTTCTCTTCTGCTTTCATGTGGTCGGTCCAGGGTTCGAACCGCCCGCTGCCCCAGATGGTGCTGTCTGTCTGCGCTGCCCTCTATAGGATGTGCCCTTGTCGCCCCCTCTCTGCAGTCTCTCGCCCAGCTAATTGATTTCAGGGGAGAAGGACCAGGTTCACTCTTGTTTCACACACACACAGACAGCTCGCCAACAGCTCACTGCACACACTTACACGCGCACTGTCAACGCTAATTCAATTTGGGACGCGGGAGTGTGACTAACTGCAGGCCTGTGAGTGTTTTAACATATGCACCACACACATGCTCACACAAAACACACACCAACAGGCTCGCACATGCTCACACACAAACACACACTCACCCACACAGTCACACTCTCTCTCACACACACATGATTCCAGGACTCCACTGGAGTGACGCTTTTATCAATAAACAGACACGCCTCTGGCCACCTTGTGTTCCGATCCACCATTGTAAGCAATTGTGTAAACCCTTGGGAAAAAGGCAGCGGTCCAGCCCGGTCAACGGGCACATGAATAAAACTCAGACCCGGCCAGACAAACTCAGCTCCAACCAGCTTCAACGTGGCCCGGACAGCTGGGTGAGAGAGAAATTCTACCATGTCCAAAAACACGACGATGCCAAGCAACTGGCACCACTGGCTGGGAGCGAGGAAATCCTGCACCACCGTTTCCTTCAACTTCAGACCGGTGCCGCTGGAGCCAGAATTTCAGGGTCTCCTGACTGATACGCAGCCACAGCAGGAAAATCGGCCTAGAGGTGAACAGAACACACCTTCACCCAAGACAGGCAATGCAAGTTCGCCTTACCAGCCACGTGCTGAATCTCTGTGGTAAACTCGGAAATTGCCGACAGGTGGTGCTGCTGGTGAGCAGACGAGGGCTCAGTTACTCAAAAGTTTATGGTCGACATATGCAGTAAACACAGGGCCCTACAGCAAGAAACGAAAATGCTGCATCACCAGGTACGACATCAACAACTCATGGTCAAAGGCACTGTATTTACACTTATTGTCCCAGTCAACAGGGGCTGCCACACGCCGCTCAACTAAAGCTCCCACCACCACATCAGATACATCAGTACCGAGTTGGCACAGGAGTACCGCTAAGTTTGCCAGGGCCCACTTAACACCTTCACATCCTGCAGGCGCAGTCTGCCTCATCACTGACCTTCTTCAGCCTCAGGGTCCCATAGAGTGGCTGCAGGAACCCGGTTATAAAAATTCACCATGCTGAAAAACCTGATGGAGACTGGCTGGGGAAAATCCACCACAGCCTGGATCTTAGAGGGCAAAGCAACCACACAGTTAGATCAAATACAATGACCGAAGAAGTCTTTCACAGGCAGCCCAAACTTACACTTTGCTATGTTAACTATTCATCTGTGCTCATCAAGAAACCCGTCATAAGGTGCAACAGATGCTCTTCTATTGACTGACTGGTCACAAAAATGTCATCAAGGTAGACGAACAGAAATGTCAGGTCCTATAACGCCGAATCCATAGAGCTATGGATGGTTTTAGCCTCATCATTCAAGTCAAAAGGCATGCGCAGAAAATAAAATAACCCAAAAGGGCAATTTTTTTCCAATGATGTTCCCAAGACTGTAGTTTTGGGAACATCATTGGAACCATATTAGCTACACAAGATAGCCACGCACCAGATCCACCATGGAGAAAAGTACTTGCTAAATGGATTGAAAAATCCTGGATGTACAGAATGGGATAATGGTCATACGGATGCGTAACATTGTCTCCATTACCTCCAAAAATCACCACACAGACACCCAGACCCATCTGATTTAGCCACCATGTGAAACGCCAAACGCTCCATTGAAACTTTTTATTTAGGAGTAGCCAACTTTGCTGAGTCGAGACACCATGCACGTGCAAAAGCCAGCGGTCCGACAGTGGGATTAAAGAGCTGTACTCCATGTTCGGTAACAGTCGAAACAGCATCAATAAACAGCGATCCACGAGCAAACCATTAGCACACAGAAAACCTGCGCCAATAATGGGAACTGAAAATGAAGCTATCACAAAGTCAAATTTGAAACTGTGTCTTTAAAACACACAGTTGGCAGCACTTAATGATGGTCTGCAGCCGTGGGCTGATAAGTATATTTTTAGGGGAAGGAGGCGCTTCTGAGACAGAGTCCACCAGAAATTTCTGACAAACAAGTTCATTCATAAAAGTTGTCACCAAATACAAAATATTCAACACACTACAATTAAATACAAAATTATTTTACTCTACCAGTCGTTTACATGAAATGTTACATTTATACAGAGACGTAACAATCACTAGAATAATTCCACATTCGCTGTAAATCACATAAAATGTATGTCTCTGTCTGAAGACCTTTTTTCTGTAGTGACGCGTTATGACCGGTAGATGTCGTTAAACTGAACAATCTCTTTACACTGCATTCATATATTAAAATCTAATTTTATGGAATATTTGGTCACATTATAAAAAAACGGTAATATATTATTGTTTTCTAAATAGTAAATATGCTATTTATCTTTTAGCTTGCATTATGGGTGGCTTATTTGGTTTATAAATATGTTTTATATTGTTCATATTTGAATAATGGAAAAAAACTGTAATCCAGCAATGTGTTGCTGATCCATGATATTTTGGGCTGTGAGTTTTTACATTTGATTTTAGAGGTAAGATATCTAATCTTCACATATATTTAATATTTTCATCATCTCATTAAAGTGATCTGCTCTCACCAAAGATTGATTTTCCATCATCCATTGACTAGTTAGTGTTAACTCCTTGAATTGTTTTACCACTTCATCTCAAAATAAGAATGTGTGTACAACAAAACTGTTAAGAAAGACCCGGTTAAGATGGATAATATATCCTCTCAGAATCACAAAATGCTTTGCATAAGAACATATAAACAAACATGAGTCAACTCTATAGGACTCACTGCAGTAAAAATACAGTACAAAACATTGTCAATGCTTTCAATGCGATATTCAAAATTCAAACATTTTCTACTCGCCCTCATGTTGACTCAGGGTTGGGATTATTTTTCAGAGAGTCGACATGAGGGTGAGTAGACATGAGGGGTCAGTAGAAAATGAGTGAAGTTTGAACTTTTACCTTTTTTTTTATAGTTTATATAGTTATAGCATAAAGCTAAAAAAAGTAAGTAATCCTTATATGGCATCATATTTTATTTTTGAAGTCAAAACAGTTTTGCGGCTCCTAGTGTTTCCTGGACTGTATGAAACGGGTCGAAACGGCTCTTTGAGTGCAAAAGGTTGCCGACCCCTGATCTATTCCAACCCCCCTCGCTCAAGTGCTCTCGTGGGCCAGGCTTAGGGCAGGTGAGGACAAAATCATACTGGAATCAATCAAAAGCAGTTAAAATCCCCTCCCATAGAGTATGTGCAGTGAGTCAGGTATCCTAGAAAATATATGCATTGCTAGGATTAATCTAGTGCAGTAAATCTACCCAACAATAATTATATATCTGAAAGAAGAATTGTTTTTCATCGACAAAAGAAATACATTTGTAAAATAGGATGCAGTCTTCTCTCTATCTTTTATCGAAAGAGGAATGATACACCTGGCCTGTCGAACTCTTTTCTAAGAAACTTCTGTGCTTCCTGTGAGTTTACTGAAACAAAAATAATGAGTCTCATTCATGAAATGTGGCAAGAATTAATTTGTATGTCAATTTTAAGCAGCGGGAAATTTACCGGATTTGGTCGTTCATCAATAATTTAGTAGCTCTGATCTAGCTGCTCAAAATCTACACACCGTCCTGATAAAACCTGTTTCAATAATAAAGAATCACAAAATCTGATAAATAAAGACAAAATAAATATAGCAGTTAATTGTTTACATAATAAAAAATATTTGGTATTGTTTTCGAACATACTAATCTATAAGGAGGTCCAATTGCCAATTTTGAGAAGACACACTTACGCAGTGTTGAAAAAAAAACGTCTGCATCCCTCAGGAAGACCATTATTTTTATACAGGGCAACACTCACATTCCATGACCTGCTCCACCGCTTGGCTGGCCACTCGAGGCCTTAAATAAGTAAGAATACATGACCAGGCCCATTTCCTCACCTGACCCAACTTTCTGAACATTGTTTGGAAGACTTTCTGGATCAAATGTCTTTGGCTGCTTAATTTAATTGAATTGGTGAAAATAGACTCAGATGAGCAAATCTTTGTTTTTATTGAATTACAGGATGATTGTACAAACATAGATATTCCCCCTTTGTATTCTCAAAAATACAAGTCGCCTTTTAAAATCTACAAAGTGAATATTTTCTTTTGAAAGATGGCAAGGATACAAGTAATTATTTATTGGAAATTTAGGCACGAAGTCTAACCGGTGAACATAAGAGATAACCCACCAATTGCTGATCACCCCAACAGAAGAGCCGGTTGTGTTATCTGTGTTGTGAAGTTGTGAGTCTGAAACAATGCTTAAAGTTAGTGTATGTCGGCTTCGATTGAAGTTCCTGATGCGGCTCAGTGTCTTCATTTGTTCGGAGCAGCTCTAGGCACTGTTAACTTGCACCACATGACAGACAAGATTGTCATTCTTGTTCAATAACAGGGCGGTGCGACGTGTTCACGACTTGTTCCACTCTCAAGGAGAAGTACAGCGGAGGTGAAGGGTCAGCTGGGTGAAGAGGCAGGATCAGGTGTGTGTGACCAAGGTTAGCAGGTCTAAAATTGCTAGAAGTGTGTAAGGAGAGAGCCAACTGTGACGGTGTGTGTGTGTTAGTGTGCGTGTGTGTGTGTGTGTGTGTGTGTGTGTGTGCGTGTGCGTGTGCGTGTGTATATGTGCGTGTGCGTGCATGTGTGTGAGTCAATAAAAGTGAGTTAAAGCGGCGTTAACACGTCTGAGAGGAAGCCTATGGTCACAAGGTGAGTGGAAAGTTAGCAGAAAGAATCGGACACACTGAGAGGAAGCAGGCCAATGGAGGAGCCTTAAGGCAGCCGCGATTGGTCACACATGGGCGAAGACACCGGAGTAGAACCAATCAGCTGGACTTCCTGTGTCTGACCTGACCCTAAACACGTCGTAATTGAATATCTGCAGAAGGGAAGAAGGAGAAAATATCTCTTTTTTTCCTGAACCTGATGTTGACTTTCTGAAGTCTCAGATAATAAATTAAAACATGTGGCGAGAATATAAGTGTACAGGAGGAATTAACAGACATTTGCTATTACTTGAAAGCATATCAATAAGCATGAGATCCTTATAATGATGAAATAGGTTGTTTTATTTAGATATTCAATTATTTTGTCTGGCCCATATTTGAACCTTGTACACTAAACCTTGTGACATTCTCAGTAACCACGGTCTTTGGACTAACTTCAATCTTCTTTTAAAATACATGTTTACTTGATTTTCTACATATGAGTACATAAAAAATAAAAAAAAAGCATAAATGATTAATCAATCAGTCACAAAGGAAGAGTACGTATCGGTAAAATCATATTTATCCTCCCCATTGATTATACTAAAGTAGATTTGCAATTTGATACATCAATACTTGCCAGTTATTTATATTTGTTGTGATCAGTTAATATATTATTATTATATTATATTTACAATCTTTCATCAGCCTCTGAGGTGTTTTTTTGTGTGTTTGGATATTAAACCATTGATTTCCAATCCAAATAGAACTTTCCTGTCATGTTAGTTAGAAATGTACATGTCCTCATGACTGCTCGACTGAAAGGGTGCAAATGCTGCAGTTAGTTTAGGAATTTAAAATAGTGGCAGAAATAGCTGACAGCTGTGGGATGGTTGTTTTGGGGGGCACACTTTTACATGGTCTGAAAGCGATCACATCACATGTCAGCTGATGATGATTGTGAGTGTAGTTAATCGTTTAAGTGTCTGCTGATGATAATTGTGAGGGACAAAAACAAGGGTCAGTGGTGGTCCCGTGTCACTTCGGAGTTCTTCCACCGTTGAGAGGGCAGCGGGTGTTCATGTAGAGATGTTTGAGTCTGTCAAGATAGCACCTGTAATGGCTCCCAGCTGAACCCTTCTCTGGGGACACGGCCCGCTGTGGACGTGTGTAATGAGGCGCTGGCATGCGAGCGGCAGAAGGCCGCTTCCTCTACTGGTGACACCTTTGACCTCTCATCTGTTCCCTATTGGAGGAGAGAAGGGAGGGTACGCTGGAAAAAGCAGCGGCATGTGGAACTGCATTCTTCACGCTAAATACAGCTATGAAACGATAATCTGACAGTTCATCTTAACGATACTTCTCTCACTTTCTGGATCTTGGCTCTAGTTTTAATCTGTTCTTCAATTGATAGTTTTTACTATCTTAATCATAATAGATACATAAGAACCCATTATTATCTGCATATTAAATATGTCAGAAAAGGGATACAATTTAATAAGTTAGCATTCAAACACGTTTACCAAAACATTTTACAAACATGTACTTATAATTCCTAAAACACAACGTAAAAGCTGCGTTCAAAAATAGACAAAGAGTTAAATAAGCATGAATACAAATAAATAAAATGGTGTGATAGCAACAGGTAGTTAAGGAGTGCCATAATTTGGATAATAAATTGTGAGAAGGCACTGTAAAACTGTAAAATGTATGGTAATAAAACTTGGAACTTTTTTTTTCTATATTATTTGCCATTTTTATTTACATATATTTTGCTTTTAAAAGTCCGAATTTAGGCATTACTATCATTCCATACACATGGAGCTTACAAATGAAATTGGTAAAATAAAAATAACTTTTTATATGTATTAGTATCACCAGTGTTATTTCAGTTTTGGCCACTAGATGTCATCTTGTATTCTCCAATGTCACGTTAAGGTGACTTTTTAATGGCTTTCAACGTCACACAGTTTTTGTCAAACTAGAAATTGTTTAAAGCGTAAACAAAGCATGCCACCAAACATCTGTAAAACTGCGATAGAATTACAAATCTAAATAAAACAGTTTAAATAGAATAGAATGCCTTGAAACAAACCAACCAGGGGGCGGTGACCATACGGCATCATGTTCACTCCTCATCCGTCATGATTCCCGCGACCCTCAGACAAGAACAGTCTGCACATCCACGTCACACATTATCATAATGAAATACGAGAGCCATGGCCATCTCTAGACGAGACATCCTATTTTGAATAAATAGAAAAGAAAAGAAAAGAACCCAACTCTGTAACATATTATTAATTTCTTATGTATACAGTATATATATACATATATATAGATAGTAAAAATTTACGTATATATATATATATAGATCTATCCATCACATATATATATATGTAGGTAAATATTTACTATCTATATATATGTATATATATACTATATATACACACACACATCTATCTATCCATGTAAACCGTTGCATCTTTCGAGCACAACCTTTCACGGGCGCTATCTTGGGAGCAGGTGCAGGAACCCTCTTGTCGCGCTTCTTCGTCTTTGGCTGCGTCACACGGTCACGATTCTACACCAGCCTCCTACGTCACAAGTGTTGGGGAAGTTGACGGGCGCGCGTGTCCAAAGTTCCATCCAGGCTAAAAATAGTTTGTGCTCAGTATCGGTGGCCTGTGATACACACGTCTAGTGACGTCATTTGTTCCCCTTTCCCCTGTGAAAGAGTGTATTGACCTTTTCCACTCAGATACTCGTTTCCTCTCCAATGTTTAATGACTTTCCTCTTGTGTGTCTCGTGTTTTTTCTCCAGTCAGTTTAAGAGAAACTACATCCATGTCTGGTCCTAGACGTGGACATACATATGGAGATCTAGGGTGAGGAGATGGTTGGTTTGATGACTCTGGTTCGGAGGGATTAACGACCGGGTCAGGAGGAGGGAGCAGAGGGATGACTCATAGCAGGAGATAACGACGTGTGTGTGTGTGCGCGCGCGAGTGTGTTTGTGACAATAGTATCACCTATAACTGATGAGGCAGGTCCATTGAGGTTTTATATTCACACTGTGATGACGTCACGCTGATATACAAACACGTGCCTCAGAGAAAAAGTGTTCCCTCTCTATTTTTATTTATATATTTAATATTAAAATAGACATCTCTTAACCATTAACACGTGCCCGCGCACGCGCACACACGCACTCACACACACACCTACACACACACACACATACACACACAGTCCTAGTCATAACTGAATGACGGCAGGTCGCTATGGAAACTGCGTTACGCTCCGGGCGGCCGGAGGAGAAAACCAGAGCGGGAGGACTCGTTCCGGTCTTCATTTCAGCACCACGCGTCTCCTGGACAGCGCCCGGATGAGCTGGTCCACATGTTCGAGTCTGTCATGCGTCAGAGCCGCAGCAGCAACCGCATCTAGGGGGTCTCCAGGACACAGTCAAGCCCAACAACAGCACACCTAGACTCCCCCAGACCTAGAGATCGGTGGAAGGTCCGGGTCAACTCCTGCTTTTCCGGAGCCATCGCTCCCTAACAATCCTCAGCAACAGGTAAGACCAGACACTTTCCTCCTCCAATGTTGTACACTTCTTTATCCGTCATCATATACTGCAGTAATATTGACATGTCTGGACTATTTCTAACACTCGTTTCGGGTTTTTCTTTGTATTCTGAATCTTAAATAACAATAATAATAATAATAAAAAACTTTTATGTTAGATCGTATACCGGACAGAAACAAGTATAAATAGTAAATAGTTTAAAAAGTTTTATTAAGCCGATTATGTGCTGGCAAGAGACAACTTTCTGCTGTAAACCAAACAACTTCATGCTCAATTCTAACAATATGATTAATAATAATATAGAGAGATATAAATATCTCTCTATATATATAAAGATTTATATATATATAGATATATATTCTCTCTATATCTATCTATCTATCTATAGATAGATAGATAGATAGATAGATAGATAGATAGATATATATCTATAGAGTATATATACTGTTTATAGATATATATATATATCTATATAGAGTATATATACTGTATATAGATGGATAGATATAGATTTTCATGATTACATTTTATTTTTTTTATTTTTTTTTCGAGTGTTGAATTCATTCTCAAACACAAGTTACTGTTTACTGTGTCGACTCTCAGGTTGACTGGATGTGTTTCAGATCATGTTTGTTTTAGATCCAGTTCATTGTGTACAAAAGGCTTACGTTTACGTGAGAGCTGAGCTGATGTGCCTGGATGAGTCACTCTGGCTGTAAGTTTGAAGAGTGTGTTGGGAGAGGGGGGTGGCAGGGGACGGCTAGAACGCTTCTCCTCCCTGATACATTGTTTTATTGTGCCGACACCTAGAAATTGTCTTGTTTATAGTTGAAATTTGTGATCTTATTCTCAGTCAAATGTTCTAGCAGTTCATATAAAGTGTTGCTCAGTGGCGACTCAGAAACCTTCTCTGTCACAGACTGTTGTGGTTTCAACAAAAAAAAAATCCCTCTGATGTCTGACAAACTGCTACCAGAAAGAATCCCATTACTGCTCATTAGTATCCTGATGTTTACCCTCTGAGTATTGACAAATCATCGCCATCAGCGGTGTTCTGCTGCTGCTCTGAGTGACAGCTATTGATCCAACAAACAATAGATCATAATGGGCTCGGATGAACCGCTGTTGTTCCTACAAAGAAGCGCTCACTTGCAATATAGCCTACTTAACAACATCATATAAACTCTTCTGTACAAAGAAATTAATTTATAGATAGTTTGATTGAATTTTGAGACTCCACATCTGATCTTATATTGTTTGTATTGTCTTGTTTTGATTTGTTGCTTGCATTGGTGTGTTTGTATGTTTTACATAAAACAAAAGAAAAAAAGATGTGTGTCTTTAATCAGTGACGTTCGTTTGATTAATGCAGTCTGCTAGTGGTGACTCATTCAGCTTAACCCTTGATTCACCAGCACAGACAATTAATAAAAGGGATGTTTGCTGCTATTCATGGACTCATTGATAATCCTGAAATGTAAATATAGACCAAAAGTTGTTGCTAAATGTGTGGCAGTGAGGATCATTTACTAAACATCGCTTTGATCAGCTTCGACAGAGGAAGAAGAGGCAGAAGCTTCATGTGTTAGTTTGTCAGTGGGCTGAAGCTGTCAAACAAGCTGTGACTTGCAGACTAGCAGGGAGTGTGAAGTGTGCTGAGATTGGAACACAATTCCGACACATCACTGTCATCCTTTTTTATCTACAGAGCAGCATGACCGAAGCCAAGCCCAGCCAAAGGTTCCATTGCCTGAAAGCTGAACAGGTGGAAGTTCTCCATCAGGTACTGTCCAACATCGTTCCGATCCACGGGCGAGGAAACTTCCCAACCCTGGAGCTTCGCCCTCGTGACATCATCATCGCTGTGCGGGCTAGACTGCAGCAGCAGGGCATCACGGTGCGAGACGTTCGCTTGAATGGGTCAACTGCCAGCCACGTTCTAGTCAGGGACAACGGAACCAGCTACAAAGACCTTGACATTATCTTTGGAGTGGAGCTGCCCAGTCAGGAGGAGTTTCAGGTGAGACGATGCAAATTGAGATGGTGGTACACTCTCATACTAAATAATATATTTATAATATTATATAATATAATAATATTACACAAACTCCCTAAACTGTTTGAGTTGCAGACCAAACAAAATGTACATTTAGATGGGAGTCAGATTGCGACATTTTTAGGCTTGATATATCTAAATTATTTCTGTGTTTGTCCTCCTTCATCAATCATCAGAAAATTCCTTTCCTTCAACATAGGTTTTACTCGTATTACACAAAATAAACTTAAATATTAATTTTCTTTTATATGAGCCAACCATCCAGGTGTTGAGTTTGGCACATGTGTAAAATAAATTTGAAATCAGATCATAGCCATCATAACTAGCATTAACTGCATTTCATATTTTCAATGATGTAGGACATTAAGAGATATAATACTTTGAAAACTGAGAAACATTAGAAACCAAGAAAAAAAAAATGCTTAGCAAACATAACGTATACATCTATAAAATCCACAACACAACATAAATAGACTTAGTATTATTAGAGTAGTAAGTACTCTAGTGTTAAATGAGAAAGATAAATGTTGATTATAAGCAATAAAAACATTTATATATATATGTATATATATATATATAATGTAAGGTATGTTAAGGGCTTGCTTGTGTCCCACAGGTAATAAGACTCACACTTCACCGAATTTTTAATATAGCTGTATTGACTATTTTTCTTCATATAATCATGTAATCCAGACTAATTTGTAAAGCATTTTATAATAAGATCCCATAACAAATATGTTCAATGTTTAACCAAATCTAAACCATGCAGGTTTTAATAATGCAAGCAGCTTTGGATTCATTAGTTATAGCTGTCATGTTGTTCCCCTGCCAGGTGATAAAAGAGTCGGTCCTCGGCTGCTTGCTGGATTGTCTCCCGGCAGGAGTCAACAGAGAGAGGATCAGCAGCGCTACAATGAAGGAAGCCTACGTCCAGAAGATGGTGAAGGTGTTTAACGAGCATGACCGCTGGAGCCTCATCTCACTGTCCAACAACAGTGGCAAAAATCTAGAGTTGAAATTTGTTAGCACTCTACGTCGGCAGTTTGAGTTCAGTGTGGACTCCTTTCAAATTATCCTGGACCGTCTGCTTGAGTTCTACATACAGCAGGAGGCGCTACACAGACAAAGTACTGTGGACCTAAACAAAGATGTTTCCATGCAAAACACAAACACAGACACCAGTTGTTCTATCAAAAAAGTAGAGTCAGAGAAGCTCTTCGGTCAAGAGACCAGTGGAGAGAAAGATAATGGGCCTGGTGAAAAAGAGCAGAGACAGAAAGATCAAGAAAATGAATGGCAGAATCAAGCGTTTAACCAAACTGATGATAAGACAATCCCAAATCCTAAAGAACAGTTGAAAGAAGAAATGAAGACTGAAACAGAACGGAGGCAGGATAATTTAGATCTGAGCAACAGTTTGAAACAATCTAAGCAAACAGAGTTCTGTGATGATTCCCCTCAACCAAACCAACCTCCGGCTGAACATAGAGAACCTGTCAGGGATTCAACAGAGACAGCGTCGGCGATCACTTTGGCAGAGTCCTCGAACCATCCAAAAGAATCTCCCCACAAAGATGAAACCAACATCTCTCAGACATCTCTTGAAACTAAGTCACAGCTAATGTCGGCTCCCAGTGATCATCCATCCTCACAAGAGGCAGAGCCGGCAGATGAAGTGGATGAAACGCGACAGCAGACTGAGAGCTCCACAGACACTAGTCAAATATCGGTCTACTGTTCAGTGCCAGCCACAGCACACACAGGCAAAACAAAGAGTATTGATTGTTTGTGTTCTTCATCACTCACACCTCACAACACGCAGCAAACTGGAGTCGAGGAAACACACAGCTCACTAAATTCTCAGACACCTGATAAATCACTAGAAACACTTGATATTCTGAACCCTCTAGACACTCAGGACAGTTTAGCTGCACCTTCCTGCCTCGTGACTGACAGGAAGACCACCTCTCCAACAATTAAGGCCTCTGAAAGACTCTCTCATATGGTGGTGCTTAAACACGCTTCCCCAAAACCTCCTCGCAGGATGTGTAGGAAGGTTGCTGCAAGTAGCCATACCAGCTCTGAATTCAACTCCCTGTGCACAGAACCAAACACCAGCTCTGGTCCTAAGCAAGAGCCTGGTGAGCCCTGTCAGAACCAGGCATTGCCCACAGAAACTGATATCGATCCAAACCTCTCCAATGACCAATTAGACTTCAGCTCAGGTTGTGATGAAGTCCCTACTCTTGCTTTAGAATCTGCTTTACCTCAAGAATCATGTGAGAATCCAAAAGATACACTGTATGTGGCTCCTGATCCATCAGGCTCTGATGAATCTAGTTCCAAACCCCAAGAGCTAGATCATCTTGAGACGCTGGATGCGTTACTTTTACAAAAGTTGAACTCAGACACTCAGGACCTCACAATTACCTCCCACAACGAGCCTGATACTGAAACACCCGAGTCAGACATCGGGACACAAGAGTCCTTACTTATTTCACCTCATGCTTTTGACAGCGTAACCCCTCAAGCATCCTGCCTTAACCTACCGATTCTCAGTCTTCCACCTCCTTGCCTGAGTCCTTCTCCTCCTAGCCTAAGCCCTCCCCCCTGTCTGACCCCCCCATCACAATCGTCTCCGATGCTGAGCGCCTTTAGTCCGACGCCCAGCTTCAGCTCTCCACCTCTGAGTTTCAGTCCTACCTCATCTGGCCTCAGCTCCCCACCTTATCTCACCCCACCTATGCTTAGCCTCAGTCCTCCTCCACTTTGTTTAACACCTCCTTCCCCCTGCCTCAGCCCTCCCGTCCTCTGCCTTACTCCACCGAGGGAGTCAGAGGACTTAATTCCTCAGGTATGTTCCACCACAGAGCCTGTAATACTAAACCCAGACAAAAAAGAGATTAAAGAATCTTCTATTGTACTGCTGGAAGATAAAAACAAGCAGGATTACATCTCAGTGTCGACTCAAGCGGCTGATCCCGTCTCTTTTCCGGTGACGATTCCTGGCTCAACCATTCATTCGCAGCCTCTCTCTGGCAATTCCATTCCAACATCGCTGAACAAGGATGCCATGGCTGACGGCAAAGTAGAGGAGCAAACCAGCACTATCGACTCAGTCCCTGCAGTGGAAGTCCTGGCGGAAAGCATGTATGGGGACTTTGAAGCCGCCATGGACCATCTGCGGTACCGTCTTATCGCTACAAGAAACCCTGAAGAGATTCGAGGCGGCGGTTTGTTAAAATACAGCAACCTGTTGGTCAGAGACTATCGACCAGCCAGTGAGACTCAGATTAAGACACTGGAGCGCTACATGTGCTCGCGCTTTTTCATTGATTTTCCTGATGTACAGGAGCAGCAGAGGAAGATCCTGTCATACTTGAAGAACCACTTCATTGGCGAGGAGAGGAGCAAGTACCAGTACCTGATGACACTGCGACGTGTGGTGGACAACAGCACCGTGTGTCTGATGGGACACGAGAGGCGTCAGACGCTCAACATGATCACAGTGCTGGCGCTGAGAGTTCTCGGAGAACAGAACATTATCCCCAACACAGATCACGTGACATGCTTTTACCAGCCAGCCCCTTACCTTGCAGAGCACAGCACCCCCTACATCACAGAGCCCAGCTACTGCAGCTACTACATACCCCAAGGGGGATCCACTCTTCTTTATCAACCTTATCCATTACACTTGCACTCTCAGACAGGACTGGTGTGAATAATATGTTATCACACATAAGCAGAGGTAATGTGCTGTCTGTGAAGGGGTAAAATAGAGGGATGGATATGGTCTATAATAGACCTGCACGGGAGGTAAAAGCCTTTTTCCTTTCTTTTTTTTAACGAAAACTCCTGTTGAGCTTTCTTGGGTTCTTGATTACCTGTAATTATTCGGGCTTTGTAGGAAATAATTCTTCCGATATTGTTTGATTCTAGAAAAATGTATGCACTGCATGAGTCATAACTGTTCAGTCGCCCTGGGAACTGTGCTTTCGCTATTCACTCACAGGTTCACTCTTTAATGCTCTTAATGTGCTGTTATTAATGAGTTTGTTAAGAATGTGGAACTTGCCTGTTGTTGATATTGTGCATGGATTATTTAGGACTGTTCTCTCACTGCCAAATACTGTGTTACTACTTAGCTATTGAGTTTCCTTTGCAGGAGGAGTTTTTCATTAAAAAAATGAATTAAATAAATAAAGTTTACTTATGTGAGCACGTGTTCATACATGGCCCAGAAACCGGTACCATTTCTGCTTGGCATTTTTTAAATCATCTTGGACAAGATTCTCAATTTCTAATTATAATCACGAGCCAGATTTCATTTTATATGAAATCATCTTTACCACAATGTAAGATCCATTTGAGACCTACATTTATTCAAAACATACACCATTAAGACAAATGCTTTTTTTTCTCAAAAAAGAGAAAACAGATTCTTGAGTTGGTTAAAAAATTACAAAGTCATCTAATTAATTAACCAAAATACATGTAAAAAAAAGAATTAATGCATTAAATGCATTTAACACTATTTTTAAAAGCTCATGAATTCTACTGAAAGGAAAATGTACTGGTTTCGTAGACTGAGCCACACAACGTTGTACATGCATGAGTCGTATAGATCCAAATTATTCTCTATTTTTACAAGACGAAACTCTGGTAGTACCTTTGACAACAAGGCCTTCACAATAAACTGTACAGCGTATTGACGACAGTGTGTTGTGTGTGAGTACATGCCGTTGTTTTCAGGTAAACTGTGTTAATATGTAATTGTTGTGGAGTCCTTTTTGTAACAAGTACTGTTACATCTTGTGTTTTTCTTTATTGAGAGCTCAGAGGTCGGAGGTGGTCTGGTTCTAACCATTGATAAGTCAACCAAGCAAAACAATCTGCCACCAAACAAAAATGACTTTTTGCAACCAGGATCAACAGGAAACAAATTCAAGGGATAAATCTGTGCCACAACAACTATGACCAAAGATGGTTGGAAATGAAATCAAGTGCCTAAATGTGAGACACGATCGTCTTTATCTTACTACTCTTAACGGAGAGGGGCCGGTTGGGTGGGTTCAGTCGATGACCCCTGTATTGCTGCCTGTTTTGATGTCTTCTTTAATGTTGTCTTTTGTTGTTGTATATCCATGTATATTTTGATAAAAAATAAACTTAAAACTACAAGTCTCCTCATATTTCTGTCTCTTTTTCACTCATAGCTTTTCAATTCTGTCGCTCCTCTTATCGTAAATCACCTGTCCTTCAGATGTGATTGTAGCCAATGACGCACAGCCTGCATAACACAGTGGGCTGGGCGATGTGTAAATGTGACTAGAACAGTGTGTGAGGTGTGAGACCGACACATAGGGAGAGTGTGAGATGTTATGCAGATGGTCACCTAATTGAAGCACTGCAGGATAATAAAAACCTGTTTCCACTTTGCACCCACTGGTGAGATAAGGGCAGTGATGTGAGTGATACGATGACCTGTTGAGGCATTTTCAGATTTGACATCAGTGTGGAAATATTCTGCAATCTCAGGGTTTGTATCAGATTCTTACAGGTCCACTTTGGGTTTCCATAGAGACAAAGGCAAGACGCATTGTGGGCACACACACGAACAAAGGGAGGACCCACACACTGAACGAGGGGGCGAGGACTGATCAAACGAGAAAAGGCTGAGGGAAGTAACGCGTGATAGATGGAGAAGGGGCAGTTATTGAGTGGGGTGAGTTACAGATAAATCCTGAGCGGCGGAAGCAGGGAAGTCGACAGGGAGAACGTGGGAGACAGTTCAGCCACAAGGGAGTCACTCCAAGGCAGCGCTGTGACGACAGCAGTGACATCAGAGCAGCAAATGCACACGTGTGTGGATGCTCCCATCTGTACGCACTTCAATTTTCCTAATGGTCTGCCCAGCCATCCACCCTGAACAAACACTTTCAAAACACACAGAGATCCCACACACGTATATCGCAAATAATAACTGCCACACCCTTGACAGCTCTAAAAATGAAATGCTCAGATTCATTTGTTGTGTGTTTTTTTTTTGCTATCTCTCGGCTGAATCTTATATAATTGTGCGATTAAGCAGATACATCAAAGCTAAAGTAAATACTGCATGAAACATATTTAAGATCTTTTATAGTATAGAATCACAAAACTGGGCCCATTAAATAGATTGTATAAAAAGACTGAAACTTCTAAGGCCAACAGAGGGATATGACTTCTCCACTTTGTCTTCTTTTGCTTGGCACCCGACAAGCCACATAATAGCTCACAAGGACCTTTTCTGGATGTCAAAGCATCCTTTTCTTGTTGTACTTATCTTAGCCTTTACTTTTTGAGTTGTTTACAAGAATCGTCAAGAACCATTGTGACCTCTTCCATTGATGTGTGGTATTCTGCTGCAACTGCGTTTGCCCTCTTTAATCTTACCTTGAACTCTTCTAACTCCGGTAAGAGGCTGAGGATCGAATGTGCGGTTGTGTCCTTTCAATAGGTGTAATTGAGGAATTGGAAGAATTTATACTGTTTGGATATTGCTCCTGATGGTAAGGTTCCAAGGTTGAGTCAGTACTTGGGTGACTTAGGCCAGTCTGTCAAACTGAGCCTGAGAAACCTGGGTGTTGTATTTGCCTGAAGTTAACACAAAACTCTGCAGCGAGAATTCCGACCTGCTCTAGTAGAAGAACTCATATTTCCCTGATCCTTAAAACTCTTCTCTGCCAGTTTCTTTCAGGATCAATTTTAAAATTCTGGTTCTTACTTTCAGAGCTATTCATGGTCAGGCGCCTCCTTACATCAGTGATCTGATCCAGCCTTACATTCCAGCGTGCGCTATTAGGTCTGTTGATCAGAATCTACTGATGTTTCGAAGTTTACGAAGAAAGTAGAGCTAGTTTATCAATTATGTGATAAAATTAACTTGTTATTCTCTTTTTCTCTTTCAGAGTTCATTGAGGGGCCAGTGTTCGTACAGTGTTGTCAAAGTATTATTGGCTGCAAACATATGTGGAGCAATGGCTCCTTTCTCAATATCTGCTCTTAAAGTATAATTCCAATGACAAATGAACATTCTATTGACGGTAAAATGTGGACATGTGCTCTAAAATTTGATCAGCTTAGGGTTTAAACAGGCACTGCGGGGCCGGCCCCTTCTCATGTGTGTTGAGAGCAATGCCTTTGGAGGGTTATTCATAATAACAAAATTGTCTTAGTACCTTAACTTGTTTTGTTTTTTTATGTTATTCGTAATAAAATATTATTAATAGATGGTTGCCCTTTATAGAAGACCAATTATTTTTACAATTATTTTGTGCCTGCAAAGTGCTCCAAAGCACCATTGTCCATGACCAAGTCTGTTTTTAGTCTGACACACCGCACACGCAAGTGTTTGTGAGCTGCTCATAATGCTATTGCTGACATGTACAGTTTATCTTGAAAATCTGTGAATTGCTAGATGTTTTGAGATCTTCTTGCATTTTCAAAGTTTGAGTGTCATTCAACCTCCCCTTCCGTTCACCGTTCATCACCCGTCCCAGCTTCGCCCTTACCTCACTATCCTCACACACACCTTCTTCCTCCTGTGACTCAGTTCTCAGCTGCCGAGGATATGAGCGGATCAAGCCCTTCAGGGTGATAAAAAAAAGGGCCTAATTAATGTGTTTCATGCAAAGTAGAGCTTCTTAAGCACATTTTAATCCTGAATGAAACAACTTGAACACCCTCACTTTATCTGCTAAATCATCCTTCAAAGCCAAATGGAGAAGGCATCGATGAGAGCTTCAAAAATAGTTTTTCATCTCTCCAGATAGACGCCTGTGTCGTCATGAGCCGACTCGGAGGACTGCTGTATTAAAGGAGCTTTTCATACTCAACACTTGATATTTCACGCTCCCTCGTGCAATTAGCTCACTTGGCAGAGCAACAGGCTGACATGTCAAGAGTTGTAGCTTCGAAACTCACCTCATCTGAATTTGTATTTTATTTGAAAAATTCTGTTTATATTCCTACAAGGTGATACAGAGATAGAACTTCATGTTATTATCCCTTTTAAAATAGATACATGGAATAGTTAGGCAGAAACACAATGTCTGTCTGTTTGCACCTTTCTCTCACACCCAAATGATGCATTCAATGATGTCGGCATTGCATGATCAAAGAGGAGCCGTCTGTCAGCTAATTAGGCAGAAATGTTCAGTTTGTTCTTACATTTTCCTGGGATCAATTTTAAAATAAATTGTGACGAGTGTGTCTTTCAAGGGTTGGTTCACACACAATTATGTTTCACTAATTGTCTACTTATGTTGTCTAAGGATTATTTTTCAGAGTTAAGAAGCACGTGGAACATCTACCAACTGCACTGGACACTTGATTAAAATGACAAAGGATCAATACGAGGGATTAATAAAGTCTATCTGTCTGTCTGTCTACATATTTCAGAAGTGTTGAAATTTCAGTCTCTACTGTGATGTCACAGCATACTCGTGCATAGCACACTCAAGGGGAACAGAGAGCAGGTGAGACACAGGTGACACAAATCAGGGCAGTCAGGTCGGGAGCATGAAAAGGAAGTTAACATGACAGAAGCTGACAGGGATCACAATAAAACCAGGAAGTCAGTACATGAGGGCATGTAAATTACAGGACATTACACCTTCCATTACAATACAGCAAGTTTTCCGAAATAAAATGTGGAAAATGGGAATGAAAAAACCTTGCGTTACTGTGACCCATGATAAAAATGACAACGCAGCTCTTGCCTTAAAGACTGCAGAAACAAATCTGTCGATTTACCATGTGATCAATTTAAAGCCCAAAATGGTATTAACAACGAGTCTTTTCAAGTAGCTGGGGTACAATTCAGACAATATTGAAAATATAATAGATTTCTATTTCATGGTCACCGAGGGCGAGATGATATCTCCACACATGCAGCTTTGAGGGCCTATCTTGCCGGTCTGCACACTAGTTTGCAACCTGGAGACTTAAGTCTCCACTGGTCAAGTTGCCAGGGCGACTCGGACATCTCAGTGATGTCGTGGCGAATTCTGTGTGTTGTCGCCCTGGTGGGAGCACAAGCAATTTTTAGCCTCAGAGTTTCCGCTACTAATCTGTCGCCGCGACCTCTCCGTCGGTTAGACCTTCGGTGACAGACCCTGGCAGGTTCAACCTATGCATCTTTTTTGCTAAACAGAAATCTGTACTTTATTGATACATTGGGTTTTTTCAAACATCCTCAGGAGATCTCATCTGATTTGCACACACTGTTGTGTGACATTATCAGCCAGTTCAGGAGTGTTTGTATTTGTTTGTGTGTGCTAATGTCTGTGGTCTGTTGACGGCTGCTGTTTGCACTCAAGCATGTTGTAGCATGAGACTGGAGGAGGCAGCAGGGTGGGGGGGAGTGAGTGGGAGTGTAGCGGAGGGGTGTTTCTCACCAATTGTGCTTGTATGTTGACTGACTACGCTTATTGACGTCACAGCCGCCCACTTTTTTCCAAGCATAGATTCCCAACTGCATGCGGCTCATCCTTGACGTCTCCCTCACCTCTTCCTCCTCCCCCTTCGAGCCAGCAAGTAAACAAGACAGTTGAACAAAAACAATTTAGGCAGCATCCTCCCAGAGATACCACTAAACATCTGTTCTCTTCAAGCACCGCAAGGTCCAGTCGGCGGGGAGGAAATTTTACTCCAGCCTGTTTGTGGCTCTGTATGCAAACGGCTGACGTTGTTTCCACCATAAATGTTCATCCACACGGTGGTATCCCTGGTGACGACAGGTCATCATTTAAATCACTTCCTCGTAAAAGGTCAGCCACATCTTTTACGCAGAGATCCCCCGCCCATCTATACACACACACACACACACCCCTGCATGTGTGGCCTTGACTAGAATCGTGTGGACAGTGTTGGTGAATGGAGTGTGGAAAGAAGAGAGCAGCTGCAAATGCGTGGGATGACTGAATAAGATGTTCATGCATGACTAAAATAGTGGCTATTTTCCTCAATATATCAAGACTCCTTAAGGACAGAGGAGAGGTTTATGCAAGACTGGAATCAATGCCCTGGTGAATACTCGCATTAGGTGGCACAGCAGACACATTCACTTCAGACAGAACTGCTGCAAAGAGGCAGAAGATTAAAAAAAAAAGCTTCACTAATTAGCTCTTTAATGTCAGCGTGCCCTGAGGAGTAATATGTGTGTATCAGACTATCGAATCCATTAATATGTCAGGAGGCGGATCACAGGAGACATGATAAAGAGATGGATCGATACATAACCAGCACCTGAGGAGTAGCACAATGATGAAAGTGTTAAAGAGAGACCACCGGGTGAAAATAACCCTTTTTTTGTCTGATCAATAATGTATTTCTCTTTCCATTTCACAAGTGGAAAGTGCTTAAGGATATACTTTATTTGGCCTGTCTGGTGAGGAGCTGAATACATCAAACACAGAGCAGATGGAAAACTAAATTACACTTCCTAAGACGTCTGCTGTGTATTTTTCATTCCTTAGGTGATAAATACTTAATAGGTATATAAACTTAAATTGTGTTTGCGCAGGTGCAGGTTGAATAATCAAAATATGCATTTCACATTTACTGCGATGATGGTATAATTTCCAATGGTCCTTATTTAGTCTTTAGCTGATATTTTAGAGTCTGTGAGTTGCAGGTTTGTTTGTTTTTTTTATCATGGAATGATCAATCACAGCGTTCTGTGTTGAGAAAAAATGTACTTTTAGAAGGCAGAAACCTTGAGCAGAACCAGACTCAGTGTTGACTGCCTCGACATGCTGCGACCAGCTGGGAGGGTGGATGTGGGTCAAGGTAAAAGAAAGTGCTCTTACTCCAATCCATCAGAGGGACATCTAAAGACGTGTGTGGAGGTCCAATCTCACAATCACAGATGAACAGATCACTGGCCCACCCTCTCATGACAAACCAGAAAACAATCTGTTCCATATCTTTAATTGCTGTAAAATTCTGTAATATTCCAGATATGGAAGGGGGGGACGCTTGTCGCACGGACCTAGGCTGCTCCTGCATACATCATTGCTGCAATTTCATTCTTGCTCCTGGACCAGACGGCCTGGCCGATGAAACAAGCTGCTGGGGGGCACTTGATCTCCGTTCTGCAAGCCGCATGGTAAAACACAGCCAGTTGTCCCCCAGTCATAGTCCACAGACGACTGAGGGACGATGTGGCTTTACTTGTAAGAACACTAAAACTTCCTGCCATGCGCTCAAAACACAAAACATAAAAACCCATGATAAGGATCAAAACAGTGACAACTACATCACAGAAAGAAGGTTGCCAGTTTGCGCGAGTAGGCAACCTACTTCAGTGTTGAGTTTTTGGGGAAAAGGAAACTTGCAACCTTTCTGAGTGGAGTTTGGGGGGGGGGGGGCACAGCAGTGCTCAAAACAATGTAAGTAAGTAAGTAATATTTATTTATATAGCGCTTTTCGAGACCAGGGTCACAAAGCGCTTAAACAATCAAAACAATACTCAAAAAAGTACATACTTTAAAGATCAAGATAATACTGAGAACAACACAGGAGTTCGATAAATTCAAGGGAAAGCCTGAACAAATAGAAAAGTCTTAAGATGTTTCTTAAAGGGGTCAGTAGACTCCATCAAGCGCAAAGAGAGAGGAAGATCGTTCCAAAGCTTAGGAGCAACAGCCTGAAAAGATTTCTCTCCTCTGGTCCTGAGCCGTGTGCGTGGAACCATAAGTAGATTCTGATCCACAGACCTCAGAGCCCGAGCTGGGGTGTAAGGCTGGATCAGATCAGTGATGTAAGGAGGAGCCTGACCATGAATAGCTCTGAAAGTAAGAACCAGAATTTTAAAGTTGATCCTGAAAGAAACTGGAAGCCAGTGAAGAGTTTTAAGGACCGGAGAGATGTGAGTTCTTCTACTTGAGCGGGTCAGAATTCTCGCTGCAGAGTTCTGAATCAACTGCAGACGAGACAGCTCCTTCTTGTTAAGACATGAAAACAAACTGTTGCAATAGTCCAGACGAGAAGAAACAAACGCATGGATTACAAGCTCCAGATCATGTTCCGACAACATTTTCCTAAGTTTAGAGATTTTTCTCAGTTGAAGGAAACAGTTTCTGGTCAGTTTTCTGCAATGTCGAACAAGAGACATGTCTTTATCAAATACAACACCCAGGTTTCTCAGGCTCAGTTTGACAGACTGACCTAAGTAACCCAAGTACTGACTCAACCCTGGAATCTTATCATCAGGAGCAATCACCAGTGTTTCAGTTTTGTCCACATTTAGCTGTAGAGTGTTTTCACTCAGCCATTGTTTGATTTCTAGCAAACAATTGACTAAGCTGTTCAGCCTCTGGGGCTCAGTTGGATCAAAAGAGCAGTAGAGCTGGATGTCATCAGCAAAAATGTGATAAGAAACATCTGGAAATCTCTGAATGATTTTACCGAGGGGAATCAACTACAGCAAAAACAATAAAGGACCCAGAACAGAACCTTGAGGGACTCCACACAACAGATGCCAATTCAGACCTCATTTGATTGGCAGATACACTAAAACTGCGCCCAGAAAGGTAAGATGAGAACCATTCTAACACAGACCCAGACAGTCCCACTTCATCCCTCAGTCTTCTCAGCAGGATCTGGTGATCAACTGTGTCAAAGGCTGAGGACAGATCCAAGAGAACCAGAACAGTGAATTTACCAGAGTCAGCCGACATCATGATGTCACTGGACACTTTCAATAAAGCTGTCTCCGTAGAGTGATGTTTACGGAAGCCAGACTGAGCTACTGATCCTGTCGTCAAGTCAAGGATATAGGCTCTAGCGAAGGTTGAGGTGGACGTGCAAGAAGCGGCTGGGCAAACGACTTCTGCTGCTACACCCCGCCAAAAAACCACTCAGGCTGTCACACCGCGGGTGGAGTGTGCCCCTAGTCCGCTGGGAGCAGATCCACTCACTGCACGGCAGGCCCGAATAATGGCCGACATCATCCAATGAGAGTACCTCTGAAGGGAGACCGCCTCACCCAGCCGCGTCTACCGTGACAGATGAATAAGGCATCAAAGCACCTGAAAACGGCCATCTGCCACAAGTAATGGGCCAAAGCTCTCACAGGCATAACAGGTGAAGGCGTTCTTGACCCAGGTCCAAATGAGGCGGCGGATGGAAGGCCCGCAGTATGAGAGTGGTCGCCCAGAAATCCTTTATTTGTCCCGCGAGGGGAAATTCAAGCAAACAACAGCAAGAGCAATATACCACAGATAAATCACCCAGAAATAAAAATAATAAAATGAAGAAAAATCTAAATAGAATAGAATAGAAATCTGCACTATGTTATATATACACAACATATTAAAAAAAATAAGAAGAAGAAAGGTGCTGTTTAATATTTATCTGGCTGTGTTCTTGTTGTGGAGTCTGATGGCAGCAGGGAGGAAGGACCTGCGGTACCTCTCCCACCTGGGATGGAGCATCCTATCACTGATGGAGCTCCTCAATGCCCTCAGTGTGTGCTGGAGAGGGTGAGATAAGTTCTTCCTCATGGAGGCCAGCTTGCTCTGTAGCCTCCTCCCAGACATTTCCTCCACAGGATCCAGGGGGCGTAACCAGCCTTCTTAATAAGGCTGTCCAGTTTAGCCCTATCCTTTGCTGTCATGCTGCTCCCCCAGCAGACCACATTGCTGAAGATGGCAGAGGCCACTACTGATTCATAGAATGACTTCAGGAGTGGCCCCTGGACACCAAACGACCTCAACCTCCGGAGCAGGTAGAGTCTACTCTGCCCTTTTTTATAAAGACCAGCAGTGTTATCCACCCAGTCCAGGCGGTTGTTGAGGTGAACACCTAGGAACTTGTAAGACGTGACAATCTCAATGTCCTGTCCCTGGATGTTCAGTGGTGAGGGGGAGATGGAGGGACACCGCCGGAAATCTACAATCAACTCAACTGCTGGAGTTGATATGGAGGTGGTTTTCCAGGCACCAGTCAACAAAGTCCTGGACAAGTCCCCGGTACGACCCGTCATCCCCGTCCTTAATGAGTCCGAGAACTTTTGCAGGTGACTGGTGGGAGACAGGTGTTGGAAGTCTGCAGTGTACAGTGAAAAGAGGAACGGTGCCAACACTGTTCCCTGGGGGACCCCCACACTGCACAGTACAGTCTTCGAAACACCATCCACGAACTGTAGACGGTTGGTGAGGTAGTCCACAGTTCGTGAGGACCCGGGAAGTGAGGTGAGTGTTCGCTCCAGACAGCTCCAGCTTGTCCCTCAGGATGTCTGACCTGATGGTATTGAAAGCACTGCTTAGATCCAGGAAAAGGATCCTCACAGTGCTTCCAGGGGACTCCAGGTGAGAAAGTGCTCGGTGGAGAAGGAAGATGATGGCGTCCTCTACGCCGATGTCAGGTTGGTAGGCAAACTGCAACGGATCCATGGAGGAGCGCACCAGAGGACTCAGGTAACTAAGGACCAGCCGCTCCAGAGCCTTCTTAAGGTGGGATGTCAAGGCCACAGGTCTGTAGCAGCTGGGATCCTTAGGGTGCTGAGTCTTCGGCACCGGTACCACACAGGACGTCTTCCACAGTATTGGAACTCTTCCCAGGGTCAAGCTCATGTTGAACAGAAGTCCAACAATTTCACTTAACTGGTCAGAGCACGTCTTGAGTACTTTGCCACCGATGCCGTCTGGTCCAGGGGCCTTTGTTGTCCTGGTTCTCCTGAGCTGATTTCTCACCTGGAGAGGTGTGAGGGACAGGCTGGGGTGGGGGGCATTGTCCCCTGTGGAGTCAGCGGGGGGGCAGAACAATACAAGTTCGGGGGGGAGGAGAAGGTAAATGTAGAGGTGTGAATGGTGGAGGAGCAGGGGGCAGAGCAGACACCTCAAACCTTGAAAAATAATGTTTAAGTTGTCAGCCCAATTTTGATCCCCCGCTGCTACAGAGAGACTGGTCTGGGCTGCGGCTGTTGGGGACGGTCTACAGTTCAAAGATTGGGGGCCGTTCCCGGACGGCTGCAGCCCCATTGCCCCCGCCCTGCCCGCACAACCGTGGCCCCCCTGTGACCCGGGGGACCTGGGCCGGTGCCTGGCCATTGCTCCCCCGGGCTCATGCGGTGGCACTCGACCCGGCTACTGGCCGTGTCCGCAGGGTATTGGGGGGGGGCTCCGCCGCCGCTGCTGTGGTGGATCCCTATCTCCTTGACTCGGTCCCCTGCTATGGACTTGGTGGCAGCCTGACGGTCTGGGGGTCTTCCGTGGCCCGGCCTGGCCCCGAGGCTCTATCCCCTGACTGGTTCTTCTGGCTGCCCCTCTGCCCCGGTGCCTGCGCCTGGTGCCTCCCCCTCTCTGCTTCCTCGGTCGTCCTCGCCTGTGCTTGCCCTCTCGCGCCCCCGGTGGTGGTCCGTCTTCTCGCTGGTGTTTGGGGTCGGCTCTGGTGGTTATCTCGCCTGCCGGGTCCTGGTCTCCCGCGGGTTCCTGCCGCGGCTTGGGCCCCTGTGTCTGGATCTGCTGTGCTAGGTATGTGCCCCCTGGCCTGGCTATTTCAACCGAACTCAGAAGCGAGACCTCAAAAAACAAAATGTCCAGTGGGACTTGGTCAAGAGGCTCAAAGGTGGGGCCTGTAGGCTCCCACTAAAAACCACACCACCAGCGGGTGGGTACGAGCCGAAGTACCCTCGAACCCGACGTGCCTCGTTGCTATGTGTGATACGAACAATCTCAGTGTCACCACAGTCCGTCCCTTTTTCAACAAAAAAAGTATGAACCAGGCGGTAGATGGGTAGACGGGGCCCGGGCATTCTCCAGCGTGTGGAGAACATCCGTGTCCAGAGTCCCACTGAGCTTGTCCCTTGCCACCAGGGCCCCCCCTGCCTGACACAGACGATGGGAGTCCAAGGGATAGCCCATGGGATCCTGACCGCCATCTTCGCCAGTTCCAGGAACCACAGTGCCCCCGGGGAGTATGGCGCCACTCTCCAAATGAAGGGGAGGAGGAGTCTAGGAGGATGTAAGGCGAACAGTAGCCTGGCCGGCCAACTCAAGTGGGCCAAAGGTTCCAGGACAAGTAGGGGGGAATCCAAGGCCCTGGGAGAACAAAATAGGTCATTTGAAGTTCTCCTCGCTGGCGAATAGGTCTGCTACCATCCCGGACAGCCCCCCTCGACAGTCCTTCTGCTACTACATTCAGCGCGCCCGCCATATGCTGAGCTCTGAGAGAAAGCAGGATCTGATGTCAGCTCTGGAGATTCACATATGCCACAGCAGTGGGGCTGTCTGACAGCACTAGGACGTTGGACTGTGCCAGTTGGGGAGAGAGGTGAAGCAGGACATTGTGAAATGCTTTAAATGCTGGGATGCGTCTGAACACCTGAGTTTAACAAGGACGCAACCTAAAAGGAACTTTCCACCTGAGGTTGAGAGTTCCAAAAACTGAATGTCTAGCAAAATCCTGTGCGGGGAGGCGCCCCTTCAACCTTGGTCCCGCCTGGGATCTAGCTATAGACGACCAAACCGATCTCTGGAGCTGCCTCATTTGCAGCAAACAGCTGGCACCGCCGTGTGAGCTACTGCCATGAGCCCCAGGAGGGACATAACAACGCCTTCTGATGTCGAGCTTCCAGCAACTGTGTTGTCAGTCGGAGAATGGGCTGGATACACGTGTCCGGGAGGCACATGCACAAACCTCTTCAAGGAGAGCAGCCTCTGTGGATCTCCTCTACCTCATCTGCAGTTCACTGTAGAAGTGAGCCCGTTGAGTGCATTGCTGGAGGTCATCTGCAAGAGATACTTACCTGGATCGCTCTCGCATACCTCACGACTAATTTCCATGCAGCGATCTGTTCATGATCAAGGGACAACTCAACTCACCAGGGCTCAACAACCTTCTTCTTCTCATCACTATGGAACCTGAACGTGTTGAGTGCACCGCAGAGCAGAGCTATGTTGTTTGGCAACATAGAAGAGTGGGGCAAAGCGTGGCAACCAAGGGATTTCTGATTTTATTTATTATCCGACAACGCCACAAAAAATGCAAAGAATGAGAATCATAACATGCGTTATAACTAAACCTAAATGTGAACTACGCACTGCCACCAACATCACTATTCACCGGACGTGCTGGGGGAAGCCACAAACAGGGGAATCCGGGAGCTTGTTTAGTCCGTCTGTTCACAAGAGACCAAAGATCACTATAGCGTATGGGATCTTTTCATAAATATTCATCAGTTCGCAGACGAAATAAGGACAGATTACAATTGAATATAAAGCAAAACAACCAAACAAATAGGTCCACAAAAGTTTGTAGAAAATAAACATGCAAAACAAACTCAAAAACATGAAAACAATGAATTGAAAATAATCCTGGAACTTCAGCTTGTGAACATTCTCATGTCAGGATAGTTTACTGAATTCAACAGAGTGTGAGTTGGACAGACAGATCGTTGAATATTACTTCACACGGAGCCAAAACAGCATCAGTTTATAAGGTGGCGAGGTGAAGCCACCTGATCCTGAATCTTCTGTCTACCCCTCACATTATGGTCCCGCAGATATAGACCAACTTGTAAAGGATTTTTCTTTACCTGTTGATCGTGCAGCTACCAGCCTGTTCCGAGCACAACCAACTGCAGCTGTGAGCCTCTCTTGATGTTCAACCAACCAACTATAAACATCCCCAGGTTCTGGAGCACAGACTCTGCTAAGTAAAAAGTCCACAGTGGTTACTCCAACTCTGAAATGGGAGAGCAGAAACAACAGCTTGAGTGACATCTATTTCACCAAGTAGTTGGAAGGGCAGTGCAAGGCTGAAGATGTTAAATAGAACTATGCCCTGAAGAACACTGCCGGGAAAGTGCATCTGTGTTTTTATTACTGCAGCATGAAGGGTAACGAATGTCAAAGTCAAAAGAGGCTAGCTGGGCTGCCACATCGGAGTTCCAGGTCACCCAAATTATCTGACTGAAGATGGCTCAAAGGGTTATTATCAGTGAATATCTGTCATAGACACCTTTAGGGACAGAAATTCCAACTTCATGGAGTTATAATTTGACATATTGCGCTCCGATGGCCTAAGCCCTCAACTCGCATATGCAATGGGTCAAACACCTTGTCCAGTGTCCTGTGAGAGGACAGCTTCCAGAACGCTATGGCTAGCGTCAGTCTCCAAAATAAAAGGATGTGAAAAGTCGAAAAGCGTGAAAAGCGCGCAAAAGGCTGTCTTAGCTCGATCCATTTCTGACACTGGCACCTGGTTGTAGCCAGAAGCCAGATCCAAGGTGGTGAACCATTGAGCACCCAACAAGGCATCAAGGCTCTCTTCTATGCGTGGCAAGGGAAAGCATCTTTTCGTGTTTTGCTATTAAGCAATCTGAAGTCCACACACATACGTAGACTACTGTCCTTCTTACGGACGAGGACAATGGGAATCCAAGAGTTGGTTGATATGAGCCTTGACAGCTTCCTAATCTGCACGAGGTATGCGTCGATGCAACACGTCGATATTGCTGCCGGACAGGGACATCATCCAGTAAGGGAATGTCATGTGACAAAAGACTAGTACATCGTAGGTCAGTTTCATGAGCAGAGAAAACACAACTATACCTGTCGTGGAGGAACCAAACCTCCTTACACTCAGCCTCGGTCAGAATGGAAAGATCGATTTTATCCATACCAATCTTACTCAAGTCCATCACAATATGAGATGACACTGTAGCTGAGGTTGGCCTCACCTCAGTGACCCCTTTTGGAAGGCTTACGATTTGAGCCACATCCAATGTTCCCAAGGTAATACATGGGTAAAGAAGAACATCATTCTTCTCTACATTTAGCACAGGAATGAAGGCAGTACCACGAGTGACCAGAACCAAGCATTGTGGTTAATAGCCCAGCAGGAAGTGCTGTCCACTGTGGGTTAAAAGAGGGTACTACTACCTGCAACATGTTCGGAGCAGGTAGCAGCAACAAGTTTAAAAGTGCATCCTGGTATACTAACTGGCCTCCGGCTGTGCACTTTAACAGTGCCAGCAATATCAAACAGATGATAAGAAGCAGTCCAATGACAATGTTGGAGGGCCTTCACAAATGGTTCTGGGAAGGGCTGGGCAGGCTTCACAATCAGCCATCGTGTGATTTGTGCCTAGGCAAACAAAGCAGAGGTCATGTGTGTGTCCCCTCTCCTAAGAGGCTTAAGCACGTCATCCATACACATTTTTCCAATTCATTATTAATACGCTATCATTATATTCCACTGTGATCTTTTTGCTTTTCACTGTCAGCGGGTTTCTGCTGAGTTGAAGTGGGTATTCCCCACCTCTTATAGGAAGTGGGCTCCACCCAAAATTAAAAAAAACAACAAAGATCTGAGCAACTGATGTAAAAATAAAAAACAACTGAATTCTCTAAGTGAACATATAAAATAGGTCAAAGTAAAAAGTAGAGGCTTTATTTTTGTATTTGTCTAGAATAAATTTGGTTTGAATTTGGTTGATATACAGGAAGGCACAGCGACATATACAGTGCCTTGCAAAAGTATGAATCCCTTTGGCCTTCATTTTTCATGTTTTGCAGCCTCAAAACAAAAAAAAAAATGCAAATAAAAACCATTGTGCATAACTATTCGCCCCCCAAAAGTTAATACTTTGTAGAAACACCTTTTGCGACAATCAGAGATACAAGTCACTCTGGACAGGATTGTCCTCCTGAAAGCTGAACCTCTGTCCTAACCTCAAATCACACAGAGTGTTGAACAGGTTTTGCTCAAGAATAGCTCAGTATTTAGCACAATCCATCTTTCCCTTAACCCTGACCAGTTTCCCAGTCCAGCCTGCTGAAAAACATCCCCACAGCATGATGCTGCCAACACTATGTTTCACTGTGGGAATGGTGTTCTTCAGGTGATGTGATGTGTTGACATAGCGTTTTCTTTGTTGGCCAAAGTTCAATTTTAGTTTCATCAGACCAGAGCATCTTCCTCCATGCATTTTGGGAGTGTCTTTAAGAAAACTCTTCCAGTGTTACATCAGGTCTCTGTGCTGCCTCTCGGATCAGTGCCTTCTGTGCCCGGTCATTGAGTTTTGGTGGGCTGTCGTCTCTTGGCAGGTTTGTTGTTGTGCCATGTTCTTTCCATTTGACTATGATAGATTTCGTGTTGCTCCTGGGGATCATCAAATATCTGCATATTTTTTTATAACCTACCTCTGACTTGTACTTCTCAGCTACATTGTCCCTCACTTACTTTAAGAGTTTGTTGGTCTTCAAGGCATTGTTCAGTTTGTGATGGCTCTTGCTTAGGTGTTGCAGACTCTGGGCCTTTCAAAAATGATGTGTATATGTGCTGACAGATCATGTGACACTTAGATTGCACAGAGGTGGACATCACAGATTATATGACTTCTGAAGGTAATTGGTTGCACCAGAGCTTTCTAATTGGCTTCATAATAAAAGGGAGTGAATACATATGCACTTGCAAATTTTCAGTTTTTTATTTCTAAAATTAGTTTTTTAATATATTTTTATGTAGATGTATTTCTCATTTCACTTCACCAACTTGGACTACTGTGTTCTGATCCATCACACCAAATCCAGGTTTAAAAAAAACATTTATCTTAATGCTGTAATTAGGTAATATCACAAAATAGGTAAAAATCCAATAGGGGTTTTATTTTAATTTTGAGTTGACGGACCAGAAATCACTGACATAAATGTGACGCTTTACTGCTCTCTATGCAAATCAAATTAATTAAAAAAACAGGACACTTGGATTTTGAGTTGATTCTGTGTCGTCAGAAAAGCACTCACACCTGCAAGCAATCGATAAGCCTGTATTTGTAACAACATGGAAGGATCGCTAGAAAACTTCTCTTGGAAGTATATTTTCTTATATATCTTATTGGGACTGACATGATTATAGTCCTCCCCTTCAGTTAGAGCAAAAGTAACAGTAACATGGCCTAAAATGAAAGCATATTTAAAAGAATCCATTAAAAACAGGAGTTAGTTTATGCTTTATCAGCTCAACAAATGCGATCAAGATCGTATCTGGCCCACGGTGACTAAAACGTGATGCAATCACGCCATCTAGTGGGAGGTTTCTGTAGCAACGTCTGTGGCAATCCTGGAATCTCGACAAAATGGAGCCCGGTGCTCGGCCATGACAAGTTCGTCCGCCGCATCTGCAATTGGGAACTCACAGTTATCCATGTGATTTTAGTTTTTACTATCACATTCTACGGAAGTGCATAAACACCGACATTTAAAATGTCATTAAACACCTCATTGTATGCTGTTCATTATCAGGATCACAAAGATAAAAAGCTGGAGGTGACTTAATACTGATATTATTGCTTCACCATCAGGCTTTTATTAGACCTCTGTACATGTACTTGAGTTGGAGGTTGTTACACAAGTTTACGGTTTGGTTCAATGAGAAGTCTTTAAGTCTGAAGGAGAGGAAAGAAGCTTCATCTTCCTGTTGGTGTTATGATGGACACAGTAGCATATAGAAATAGTATTTAATAAAAACTGACCTTATGCTAGACTGAACCTATTTTTGTGTTGATGCTAACAAAAGTAACATGTTGGGTACATCAGGTGTCAGCATCATGCTGAAAAGTCTTTTACGTCTTGTCTATTTTAAGACTCATACAAAACATTGAACACTTATCTTTTTCACTCACACTTGTAAACAAGTTACAATCAGAAGCTAATAACTTGGACCAGAACTGAACCTACACTATACTTTTTTTTAAATTGACAATCCATGGGATTTAAACTCTGACCTCATAATTAATCGTCATATGATAATTTTTATCACTGTGCAATGCTTTTTCTAGCAGTAAGACCAATGTATTTTTAAAAAGGATGATATTTTAAAAATATCTTCAAATAGCTACTATATGTCTGTCCTTCTGTTCATCGCTCTATTGTTTAAACACAGACAACTTCAGATTCTCTGTTGAAGTCTTTATCCCTTTTGTTATCTCAGGGTCAAGGTGACCCAGAGACCCAAAAACAAATGTGTTGGTTCAGTTCTGGTTCAAGTTATTAGCTTCTGTTTGTAAATTGTCTGAGTGAAAAAGACAAGTGTTCAATGTTTACTATGAGTCTGAAAATAGACAAGACGTTAAAGACAATTGAGCATGACACTGATACCCGATGTTGATACATGTTGCTTTTGTTAGCATCAACAAAAAAAAGGATCAGTCTAGCATAAGGTCAGTTTTTATTAAAAAAAACACATTTTTATAAGCTTCTGTGTAATCATAACACCAACAGGTAGATTAGGCTCTTTCTTTCCTCTCCTTCAGACATAAAGAATTTGCATGAACCCAAGCGTAAACTTGTGTAGCAACCTCAAAATCAAGTACATGTACGTCTAATAAAAGCCTGATACAAAGAGATGACACAAGGGTAAACACCTTAAAAATGAGTTAAACACTTACATTACTATTTAGCATACTAACCATCCAGCAGCTATTTAGTTAGTTTTTAAATGGTTAAAATGAGTTCCCTGTGAGTTTTTGGGGAGAAGGAAACTTGCGACCTTTCTGTGTGGAGTTTGTATTTTCGTCCTGTGTTACCTGGGTTTTCTCCATGCACTCAGGTTTTTTCCCATACTCCAAAAACATAGTAGTATAAAGTAGTAATTGAGACAAAATCGTGTAATGTATCCTGAAGATGTCGTGATTTTTTGTATCAAGTGTGGACGATGTAGCTGGCCCCTTGCTTGATCGCGTTTCCTGCACAATATAGAATTTTTTCCCCTCAACATGCTGACTTACCGACAGAAGCACAACCTGTTTATGATTACTGCTCTTTTCTCATATTGACTTGTCAACCAACTCAAGTCAATAGTAGCTGTGGTTAAGCCAAGATAAAAAAAAGAAAAAGTAACAAAAATGTCACCTTTAGCGTAATTGACATTTCTTATATCCGTCTTTAACAGATGTGGAGGCGTGGCAAAGAAGAAAGACAAGCGAAGGCGGATGAGGCTGAATTAAATTGCTGACAGGAGATGATGGTGAATAAGAACTCAGATCTCACTGGTGGAAGCACATTGACTAAGCAGCTGAAGTGTTGTGCTTCCTGCAACAATTCCATGAAAATGGCCACGGTATCGTGACATTTTTTTAATTTGAGCAGGAAACAAGTGAAATGGTGGTTTATTGCATATATATATTATAATCACTGTTTTACTCAGCCCGATATTTTTTTGTTCCTTCTGCAAATTCAAACTTGTAACCGTCTTTTCATACTTACTGGACAATAGACAGTGTTTTTTATGATTTATTACCCGTATGGACTTTACACCAACGGTACTTTTTATGATGACACGTCAAAGTGGCCGTCACCAGACAGCTTCAATATATTATACATGTTTATATAAACAAAATCAAGCAGATCTAAAGGTATCTGAAGAAAAAAAAGCATGAGGCAGCTTTGAGGAAAATTCCCAGGACTTTATTTTATTAAGAGAATTTCAGAACATAAGAGAGGGACCAGACACCTGCATTGTGAGAAATTTCCAAATTTACTAGTTAAAAAAAATGCATTTAGAAAAGCTGACGCAACAGCGTGGATGGAACTGGAGCTGATTTTTTTTTTTCTTCTTAATCGTCAAAAGCAGGGTCATCAATGAGACAGGTCGGAGGCATCACTGTTCCCGGAATGTTTCACATGTTCGTCTTCCTCTTTCTTATGGACAACACGCTTTTTTTTAAACACTATTTCAATGAGGAAAAATAAAACACGACCATGGGACAGAAGCAAAGGGAACTCACTGCACAATAAAAAGGTCTAAAAAGAAATCTCCCACGTGAACCGTTAATAAAACATGGGGAGTAGAGAGGTGGAGAGGGGGTATTGTGGAGGGTGGTGCGGTCAGGGCAGCAAAAACGCAAGAATACACAATTCACAACAAAGCCAATCTGACGGGGACACACTTTCTACACCAAACAAGCTTTCGACAATCATGAAATGCCATTTAAAAAAGATTTTAGTGTGTTCATCTTGCTTGCAGACACTTGATATGACCACTGCAAATCTGCAAGGCGCTCCATAATCAGCTTAAATTTGTGCTAAAAATCTGTACGGATACTTATAAAATCATTGATAAAAATATTCCTCTGTTAACAATACGCCTTGGAGGGAAACCATGTGAGACTTGGAGGGTGGTGGGGGGCTGGCTGGCTGACTGACTGGGGCTTTCAGGACGACAGGCTGTGAAGGAGAACGCTCGGGCAGTGGTGCTACTCTGACTTGGCCTCCTCCTTGGCCCCCTCAGGAGCTGCCTCCTCCTGCCGGACCAAAAACAAAAGTGAGTTCTAAACCTAGTAACCAGAAGATAGAAGTGGTTCTTCCTCTGCAACACGCACCTCGTTGGTCTTGGCATCTCCATTCTCAGAGTGGTTTTCCTCGTTGGCTTCTGCCTCAACGTTCTCCTTTGCCTTCTTAGTCTTCTTGTCCTCCTTCTTGTCATTCACAGCTTTTTCTTTCTGTGAGAACAAAACAGCGACGATTCAGAGGAGTTAATCACTACCTGACTTTAATTCTGATTCTGCTCTTCACCAACCTTAGCTGCCTTCTTGACCTTTGGCTCGGCTTGCTTGGCTGGTGCTGGTTTCTGTCAAAGAAATAAGTTGACATACAAAATAAGTATAAAAAAACGTTATAAATGAAACAAATTTAAATGATAAAGTAAATAAAAGGTAAATAATTAAAGACAAATGGTATGGTGTTTTTAAGAAAACATAAAAGTTAACTGCTGATTTGATAGAATTCAGTTAAAAGCAGCATTTTAGAGCAACTTGATAGCGACCATAGAAGACTTAAGTATTCCAAATCGACTAAAGAATATTCTTAATGACTACAATTTATTGTATTTTTATATTGAACATATTTAAACTCAGAAAAGTAAATTAACAGTCTGGGTACTTTTGAATGTGTATTTTGAATACCTGTCAGCTGATATATATATATTTTTATGTTTAACATCTAAAAATAAAAATGACCTACATACCTGTAATTTATAATAATCAAAATACATTTAAATGTTTAAATCCTCATGGAACATTTAAATACATTAATGTTTTACATTTATTTGGAATAAAATAAGTTTTGAATATACTGTGTATACAAACGTTTTATAAAAATGTTTGATTTAAATCTTATATTAGAATGAGTCGATTAAATAATCAAACATTCTTGTTTAGGCTATGTAACTTTGCAGGTTTGAATTTGAATTCTGGTTACTATTACCATTAGTTTTGGGGAGTGAGAATTAAGTAGTTTTCCCTGCTCATTTCCATTCACAGATATATACACTTGTTGAGATTAAGTTTAACCTTTAACATTAAGAATAATGAAACTAGCAAGTTTTAAGAGTATTGTTGAATCGTTTTGTAATGTCTACAACCTTACCGCTGATAGCCGAGCAGATCTCCTCTTGGGCTGAAAGGAAGCACACATTAGCACTTGGTGTATTCAGGTTTGTAGTCTTGAAGCCAATATCACAGTAATATGTAGAATTAGTATTAAAAGTTAATTATAACGACAGGAATGTTGGGCGATTGTACTCGACCCACTCTTACCTCCTCCTTCTCTCCTGCTTCTGCTCCCTGTAGAGAAAATAACAACATCAATAAATGAATGAAACAAAAACAATTATAACTATATTAACAGTTAAACTGTTCAGGTTCATAGGAGGAAACTTTTGTCAAGCCATTTTTCACTTTAATCCCTTTACTATAGGCACAGTTGAAAAACTTTTTAGACTGAAGTAGAATGGTGATGTTTGTCAAACTACAGGTAGTTTTATCAGGTTAGTGGGCTTAAAATGTAGGAGTACATTTAATTTGCTTGATGGTTCACCGAGAGTGCTGCCATGTGGCCCTAATGGTGCAGATTTCGGGGGACAAGCCCCGGCTCAACACCCAAATCCCCCATGTCTCCCCCTCTCATTCAGGGCCCGCAGCTCAGATTTGAACGCTGGCGCGGGAGAGGGGGAGGGACCTGCTTTGGGCTCACATGCGCCACCCAACGGCACAGCTGCGCAACTGCGGCCATTTGGGACAGCGAACAAAGAGAGAAAATAATAAAATGTATCAAAACGTCGCGGCGAATGTTCGCTTTTGCGATCGGAATGCAAACAAAGGACACCGTGTTATTTTATGGCGGTACTCCGGGTCGGTTTAGTGGCGAAAAGGCGATACACGAGCCGTTTTGTTCTCGGTGGCTCGGCGACGACGGTGGACAAGAGCTGCAAAGCATGGCTGCTGCTTGTGCTTTAACTGCATGGAGACCGAGACTTCTGCCTCTAAAGGACGGCGGCGCCAACACGATAAACTCCTTCCACAGCTCACATTAGCGAATCAAAATATTCACTTTTACATACAAAAAAATCCACGATATAAATACGAGCGAGGCAAAAATCCTCGTCGATATATTTTCTTTGTATATGCCGTTATAATTTAGTAATGCTCAGAATGGATGTCTCCACACGCGATTTTAATTTACTCACGCCTGATATTAAGCACGGTGTGTTGGTGGATACGTACCTTTCTCTTGGGCATGTTGATCTCCTGGAGATTTCTTAGAAAACAACTAAAAAGTGTATTTTTCCTCAGTGCATGTGAAGGCGAGCGTCTCCGTTATGCTCGGCAGTGTAGTAAACACACTGGAACACCGAGGAGAGTGGTTGAATGGGGGGAGGGGTGCGGCCAACTGCGTGATTGATGGGCGACTCGGCCAATCACGGAGCGCCGTCGTGTGCTGCGGAACACTGTGGATTTTGGAGCCGGTGATGTTCAGCGGGTTTACAGGCAGGGAGATGGGAGGACACTCGCGGGGAAGAACGCTCGCTTTCTGGATGAATGCATCTTTCATTTGAACGCTATAAGTCGTGTGCCACCCATACACATCTTAACCTCAACAACAGGGGGAAAGCGCCACTCCAGCTATCTCTTTCTTATTCAGAGGAGATTGAAAACCACTTGAGTCCAACATGGCGCCCAAGTCCTTTCTTCACCATTTCTGTGCCGGTTCCCTAAACTCGCCTCAGAGGACAGCCTTGTGTTATTCGCCCAGACGCCAGCATGGGGCAACAAAGTCCCTCTAATAATGGCGGCCCACACAGCCCCAGTGCAAGGAAAGTGCTTTTGAACACACAAATGTAACCACTTCTTCTTCAGGTGCAGGAAAGTGCCAGAATGGCCAGGAAGTGAAGAATAAATGCAAAGCGAGTTGTTATTTAGTGTTACAGTGCAGAAGGAGAGAGAGGGGGAGGGAGGGCGAGAGGAGGCGGGGGAGGAATGCGAGCTCCATCCAGTCTGGGCGAGGAGCGTTTGCGCAGATAGTCTGCGCTGGATCCCTCAGACGAAGAGCTCCTGAGCACCGGGCACAGAACCAAACACCGCCTGCTGACCGTCTGCACGGAGCTCACAACCACCGAGGCTTTCCTGGAGCACCAGCACCCGACGACGAACATGGTGGTCAAAGTCTACATAGCATCGTCCTCCGGCTCCACTTCAGTGAGTGCTTTGTTGTGTAACTGTACATAGAATTAGAGCATAAAGTTTTATTCAAGGATTTAACCTCAAAACACAGTGTGTCAGTCACAGATGAGAAGGAAGTGAAGCTGGGATCAGCATCAGGGTTTCCTTTGATTTTCTGCTGTAATCTTTGGAAATAGTCAATGGATCTATACACATTTTGCTGTGTCACACGTAGCCAGGGTTCCAAACAAGACTTATATCTGGTATTGTATACAAGGCAAGACAAAGCAGATCTATAACTTGTGACTGACAGGTGATGTTTGAAGCCAGGATGAGTGACAGCATTCGTTTTTATTGTTTTGTAACTGTCGTCTATAATGCCTGTGGGTGATTGTTTAATCTGACTAAAGTATCAAGATATATCACCTAAGTAAGATCACAGTTAGTATTTGATATATTAGAGTCTGCAGTCTTGACTGACACAGCATTCAGTGCGTGACAAAGCAGGTTTGGGATGCTTGTCTAGGTTCAGCTATGCACACATCTAAGTTGACATGATGCTTGTGGATGTATGTTGTAGTGACAACAAACACAATCCCAAGTAGTTTATGGTTTTCTAAAATAGTAGGTGCCACCATATTGCCTTCCATCCATATCTGATGGAATCTAATTTCAAATCTGTTGAGTATATAATGTGTTTTTGTTACCTAACATTGTGTTTACATGCTACCAGCTAAAAGTGTATTTGTTCTCTGTGTTGGAGGGCAAAAAAGATTTGACGTGAAAACGCGGATATATGTTTAAAAGCTGTAGCAGACTAAATGGAATGCTGTATGACAGTGCAGTTATGGTTGCTATTTGTTTTAATTTGGATCACAAGGTGTTTGTGAAAGGATGATGACCTTTATTGTGTCTTAGTGTCAAGATAAGCTTTGGATTTTTACCAGAGTAGTTTTTTTTACATATATCTATTAGCTCCAAGCACATAATATTTTAGATTCTTGGATATAAATATCATTGCTCTTATTGGATACTTTGCATGTGTTGGAAAAATGGAATTCTACTCACCAAGGTTGATTCATCATTCAGCGCTCTATGGCTAACCAAGCAGGAATTTACACTGCAAGCTGATCCAGCCAACAGTCCAATCATTTGAAAAGTATTTTCCTTCTCAAGTTGTGACTCTAGGAGAAAAGAAAATGCCATAGATTTAGGGGAAAAAGTGATTGATTTGACGTGAAATGCTTTGGAGAAAGAGTGGACATGTTTTTTTGTCCAGAGAAACATGCTGAGGACAAACGTTTTAAGATGCTAAATTTGTTAATGCAATTCCGAAACAAAAAAACAAATCAGTTCTTAGGACCATTTTCAATACCACAAGGATATAATATTTTTAATTAACCTGAAAATGCAAAACATAACCCCTATCTCAACATATTTACAAATTACAGACCCACATCTTAACTATTTTAAACAAAACAATTGTGCAAATAAAAACCTTCAACTATGATAAAGTAGTGATGAGTGATGAGCAATTTGAACAAGACTGTTTGTTTTGTTGTAGAGCAGACAGAAGTAGCTCTTACGAAAATCCCTGGTTGATGGACTAAACTTTTTTTTGTAATAATGCAGATTCATTGGTTGCATGCTGTATTTAGTCTAAAAAGTGTTAAAATAAATCTAAACCTACCATGAGGTTCAGGTCACATTAGCAACAATTTACTCCCACTGAATAGCTTGTTAATGTGGCTCGCACACAGAGAGTGACTGATCTAGCACATGGACTCTTTCAGACCTCAAACATTACTGTAGATTACATCATTAGCAACAATACACTGCATCACTGTGCTACTCTGAAGTCAGTGGTTTGGAGCTTTTTCTCAAAAAAAACACATGACTGTTTCATGATCAGACTATAAGCATCCTTCTGCTGTGGGGGCTTATTTTCAATTCCTGCTGTTAGAAACACTGCAAATGGCTTTCACTGTAGCCTGTGTTGTTCGTTTGATGACTACCTTTGTTAGGGAAGTCATTCTGTAAATATTTATCTAATGGCACACCCTGGCTCTGATTAATAAAAAACAAAAGTATCTTTATTTAAAAAACTCCATTATAATTCCAGAAGTTTCTGTAACACAAACTAGTTCAACTTTTTGATGTAAAGCCGGCTAGGAGATTTCTTTGTTTGAAACCTTTTTATTGCTCTATTGCTTGGAATAGAGTCACCTGTGTAAGATACAATAGTAAAAGTCATTTTGAGTGACCCTTTTGTAGTAAAAGCACTTCAATGTTGCGCAGATTTTCTCGGGTATGGTTTAGGGGATACCTATTTAGGGTGTTGGTCTTTCACATTTTAAAATGAAGCTTGCTCTGAATGTTTTGAAGAAAATCTGCCCAAGCCATTTTGTGCATTGTTTTAGTGCATTTTGTCCTAAATTGTATTCTAAGGATTGATAAATATTCTTTAGCCAAGTGTTTTTATTGCTTCTGAACACCTGTTCCAAGGGGTTTACAATCATTTTAGTTCATGTATTTTAAGGTAAAGTTGAGGGGAATCATCCTTGTCTGGGAACATGTTTGCTGAACATGACGTAGTCAACTGGAATTCAAGGAATGTTTGATAATTTATAGTAAGTGAGTAATAATTGACTACAACTTTCACAAGCCACTCTGTGTATATACTACTATAAGCGTAGTGCCACATAGTGTAAGTTTTATGTGTGTTTTAAAAATCTCTACATGTGAAAGTCTGATCTGCAGGAGAGTTTTCCTCTAACCTCTAAGCTTGGTCTGTAGAAGGGTGCAAACACAGAGGCAGTGTTGGTATTCAACAACAACTTATCAGTAGAAGTAACATTTATATTATTACCCGGTTTCTAAAAATGCATTGAAGTGTTTGAAAGTTTTTGCACGATACAAGCAACCTCCTGCATGCTACAAGAGTGTATGTTACAAGCTTTTCAACTCTAGGTACATACGTTAAGGGCCTTGTCTTTGGTAATTTCCTTGACTTTTAGGCAGCAGTTTAAGGTTCTGTGGTGACACCATATATGCAGACATATGGGTGGAGGCTGCTGTTGTTTAACTTCCAGTCGGGTTAACTGCCCAAATCAGGATGATCTAATCAGTCTTTATCGCTCACAGCCACACACTGTTTACAAGTTAACTCGACTCCAGAGAAATGCACATTGATTTCAACACACATTTCCTACTTCTGGGCACATTGTTTCACAGCCATCAAACTTTGGTTCTTTGGAGGCACCTCCCAAAATGTATCAGTAGTATCGAAACACGCTATCGCTTCTAGTGCCAAGTTTCGCTAACCAGGAACAACTCACTTGGCTTGATAATGCTACCTGTGAGTGGTTGTAATGTTTGGCTCGGCGTTATCAATGTGAGATAGAGATATGGCAGCAACGGTTTTATGCGCACCATCCCTATGAAGTATAAATTTACTATAAGGATAAAGATAAATACGATGACAATTAAACCCTAGTCGATTCATTAAAATTGACTTGCATGATTGTCTATAACTATTAAAAGAAACTGCTTTATCTGAAAACAATCCGAAACCTTTGTCAACATAAGGGTGAGTAGAAAATGAGTGAAGTTTGGGTGAACTATCACTTTAATGTTCGCATGTGTTATGGTTCTGAGAAGGCTAATATGCCACTGTGCAATGCAACATATGCAAAACATAATCATGCCTAAGACTGACAACTCTAGTAGTCCGCAGCCATCCTCTTCTCTTCATTCAAGTCTGTCTGTGAATGTTACACAGCTTTTAACCCTTGTGTTAAGGCCTAAAAACAAACGTTATTGTTTTATACTTTATGCTGCTTTTTTGTAAAAATGAACAACCTTCCATTTATACATATGCTGTGGTGGATGTCGTTCATCATGAGCCAGGGACAACACAAGTAATAAAACAATTACATTTGTTTACATTTTATAACTTCAATATGGTTGTTTTGAAGCTAGTATTAATTTACCTGGGTCGACAGTGTTCACCCTATTATATTTATCCAAGCCCCAGAAGATTGTATATATCTATGATAAATCAATCCCTTCAATTGGCAGGCAATCTTTACACCAAAACTTTGACCTTTCTCACAGACTGATCCAGACTATTGTTGAGGGCCAAACATGTCTACTATCCACAAATAACATGATGTCATCAAATGATAATATAGTTTCTTTCAATTCTGATCACAATTACTTTCTGGCTGTTCTTTATTGTTTAATTTTACATATAAACATAGTGCTTTTGTTTTGTACCGTCGTCAAAACAAACCAAAATCATTTTAATAAAACGTATACGCTACGCACATCTGTGCTTCGAGCTAAATGTATATTTCTTGTGATTCATTCATCCCTAGTCGGCCTCCTGAGTCATTCTTGTCAAAGAACAGAGGTAGACATATTGTTTCTTCTTCTTTTCGACTACAATAGAATAGACTCTAAATTCACAAAAGTCAAGTACAATAAATGGTAGCCCTGCAGTTACAGTTTGGAGAAGACGGCGTGTGGCCAGCTCTTCTTAGAAATGTTGCTTGCTGGAAACAACACATGCTTAAGGTTGACTGAGTTCTATGTTGTTGTGCAGGTAAATTAAACTGCAGTAAATCATCATTTTGGACAGGCTCTGATAAGGTTTAGATCTAACTATCTGAGGCAGTGCTGTAAGCTGGTCTTGGATCTTTGCCCAGCATGAATGCATTAAAAATATCTGATAATCTAGGACTGTCCTTGTTCCCTTATTTCCTTAATCTGCCTGTTTTGTTGGCTCCTCGGATAAGCTCTCTCACAACCAGACTGGTAGTTTTGTCAAAAAGCCAGCTCCAAATCGTCCTTAATCTTTTATCTTTCATACACTATGACCCCGACTATAGTCTGACAAAGAGGTTAATCATTAGATTGATGATCATAATGACTTTTCCACAGCGGTTACTGTATCTCACGCCTAAGACTTCTTTTTTAAAAACTGTCTTGTGTCTATTTTTTAACAATCTATGTGGTATTTTCATCTGTTTCTAGTGCTCTTGGCGACAATACAGGTCATTGTGATATTTCTGAAACTACTAAACTACAGACTTGACCTCGTGACATGAATTTTTTTTCTACTTTTCCCTGAAGGAGATCTCCAGAGGGATTAATAAAGTGAATGTGAACATGAAACTATTTTGCATTTGCATTCCTTTTTTCAGTTTTTTTTTCAGTTTTATTCATCATTTATATTGTGTGCTTTTTAGAAAATAGCCTCTTCATGGCAGAATGTAGTTCTTGCTGCTGTTTAAAGCTCCTTTTAGCCACATTAAATGCCTTGGAGGGCCAGATTAGACACATGATGTAGAAGCCTCGATTTTAAATTGATCCGGAGCAATGAAAGTAATATCAATTCTGCTTGGTAATACCACCGAAAAAAAAAAAAAAAAGAAGAAGAATTTGAATGTGACCAACCACTATTGGAGAACCACAATTGTAATTGCATGAATGTGTGTGTCTGTGGGCGCAGCTGTGTGTCTTCTTGCTGCAGACCTTATTTGGCTCTTGTTTTACCTCCTCTAGAGTTGCACAGGGACCCTTGTTTCCGTCTGTCCTTGTAGGGGCATCCTCCCTCATGCACACACCCATCCAAATCCCAAAGGACAACATTTTTATATAATCACGCCCTCAAACGTCCATGCTGAGAAAATCGGATCGTCAATGTGTACACAACAGCGTACGTGAAGCATGTGTGAGAAGCGCTTGTGATCGTCCTGCGTTGCGCAATAGTGTCTTGTGTGACCTTTGAAGTCAGAAAAGTCTCGCAACAACGTTTTTTAGATGAGCTTGTGGTTCAACGCTAACTGACAACTTCCTCTGTCGCCCTCTCAACTTCCTTATACTACAGATCAAGAAGCAGCAGCAGGATGTGATTGGTTTCCTGGCGGCCAATAAGATCGAGTACGAGGAGTGTGACATCGCTGCCGACGAAGACAACCGCAAGTGGATGAGGGAGAACGTTCCCGAAGAGTCCAGGCCAGCCACTGGGAATCCACTGCCGCCACAGATATTTAATGAGAGCAAATATTGTGGGGTGAGGCACACGCACACACACACGCACTCTGCAGCACGAGTTGTTTGGAATGACCCTTTGCATCATGTTCTGACACTGTTTAGTTTATAGTGAAAAGTGACAATAATAACGGTTGAACCTTTACTTGCTTTACTCTGCCTGCCAATATAGTGTCTTTCTATGGTATTATGATTTATCATTAAATTATTAATTATCAATAATCCTGGAAGTCTCCACCATCAATAGACTAGAACACCTGCGCCGGGGGGACACATGCAGCCCTTTGGCTGTATTCATTTGGCCCTCAAAAGGGCAGAATAGAAAATAGACATTTGTTTTTCCAGAGAGATAGATTTGTGGCCAAGAAGTACTGAGTTTAGTGGTATCACGAATTAATTAAAATCTTTAATTCATCTTTGGCATTTCACCCAGTTTAGCTCAATTTTACACTATATGGCACTTCACCACAAGATCCTGAGTTCCAGTCCCGTCTAGTCCTTCTCATTTTTATGTGATTTTTAAAAAAACTCTTATTTTGATGTATAAGTCTCGTGAACAGACATTGTTTTCTTTTTGTTTAAACATTATTTATATTCTCACATTAGTGACACTAGGGATATCACATTGTATTTGGTTAAAAATCACTATTTATCACACCAATGTCTCTTATTGAGACTAGTACCTAAATGTTATTTACATGCACCATCAGACAGAGGGATACTTTATGAAGTAACTTTAAAACATTGTCATGATGAGAGACTTACTGCATCTTGGAGAGAAATAGACTTCAACCAGGGAGAAAAGAATCTGTAGCGGTAAATAAAACACATAATGTCACATAGCTACAACCATAATCATTAAATAACAAAATGTGAATTTATTACCATGAAAATTTGCTGATTTACCTTAGTTGAAAAAATATCAATTGAACGATATTATTATATACAGTACAGTATTATCATCTTAGGGCTAAATGCTGATTCTGTTATTTTCCATGTGTAAGCTGAAGGTTTATATTAGTTAAAGTCAAAACCTGATTCATGGTTGTCGTTATTGAGTTTCAGAGGCAGCAGAGTAAATGATCGACGTCCTCACAGAAGAGCGTAAATACAGTTGGACAGACGACTGACCAGCGTCTCTGAAGCTTCCTGTTTGAATCACTCGTGCTCAGATCTTGATGATATCAAAGCAGCAGTGAAGTGGCACACAAAGAGATGTTAGAGAACTTAAGAGACGAGGAATGCCCTGGACAAACCTACCTATTATTTCCATACTTCCATTTTTGCACACAATAAAACCTGCTGTCAGATGGTCTGACCAGACCTTGGAGAGATAACAAGAGCGTTGCAGACTGGCCCGTGTGCAATTCGCTGCTCGCCTCGTTGCCCTCCGGCTGCTTCAAATGCTATTTCTTATTATCATTCCACTTGTCGGATTCCGGTTCAGTAGAGGGACTCCTCAACCTCTCTCTGTCTCTCTCTCTCCTCCTCAGAACTACGAGACCTTCTTCGATGCCAGAGAAGACAATGCTGTGTATGCTTTTTTAGGTCTGACCGCTCCGCCGGGCTCCAAGGTAAGATAAATGATTCAAGACTTCTTCTTTCAAAGCTGCATCCCATCTAGAATCCCAAAATTGAGTTGTGTTCTGTTATGATGACCAGCAGAACACTGACAGGTTCTTTGCTGCCCCCTTGCGCTACTTGTTTGCCTCCCCGGAACTGCTGGTCACCATAGAAACAAAGGGGGTTTCCTCACTTTTTAGCCTAAAAACGGTCTGATCATCACTCTTGTCTCCACAGGAAGCTGAGGCACTCGCCAAGAAGGCCCAGCAGTAGTTTGTACATGACCCCACCTCAACCCCCAGACCTGTCTGGAAGAGATTCCAGCTCACACCACACTTTATTAATGTTAGCATTTTTGTTTGACCCAGATGACTAATCTTTTCAGCTGTGCCTTGTCAGCTGCAGTCAAGGGAGGCCCCTCCCTCTTAACTCAGTCTGCTATCACCCGTTAGCATGGACAGTCAATGTAGCTTGGACAGAGAACACCTCCACTCCAGCCCTTGAACATCAGACACCACTAAAATCGCCCATCTGTGTGTGTTCCTGCCAAACCTGTCGCCAAAATTGCTGCACTTTTTTGTAGTCCAATTGATCGAGCCTGTTGTCTTTGTTGTTTCTTTTATATTGTACTGATGCTGTTTTAATAGCAAACCTTTTTCTACGAGGATGTACAGTATGTCCCGACACTCTGTGATGTTTTCTTTTTTGCTGCAAGCAATCTGTTTTTGACTTCCCAGTCTTAACTACCTTTAATCTCCCAGAAATAAAACCAAGTACAAACCTAAGAATTGATTATCTTTGTTATTGAACCTGAAACATTTAACTAAATTATTTTGTTGTTTTGGTTTCCATCAGGCACTCTGGTTTCCTCCCACATTTCTGTGCTGATGAAGTTGTTAAGCCGAGTGGTTGTTTGTATGCATCTTAGCCTAATTTGCTGGGGTTGTCTTTAAGTATTTCATTTTCTCTGTGGAATCAGAATAAAAGTTTTCTGATTCTGAAAAAAATACATTAACAAAATTAGTCGATATTAATAAGCACCTAATACAACTTTTCTTTTAAAATAATTTAGAACTAATATATTGATAAATGAAAAAACATCAATTAGAAATAATCATTAAAAAAGATGTTCTGGAAAAAAAGTAAAAGTTAAAATAAGAATTATTATTTATATCTAATCTCTTTTTCCTTCCTTTGTCTTGCAACTCCGCCTCTCCTATCAGGTGTATGGGGGAGCCACTTCTGGACTGTGTCCCTGTACTGTCAAAAGTCAAAATATACAATGGAATACATTTTTACAAACTTAGAAATTAAATCTGTTTTCATAATTGCTTAATCTGTTGTCCTTCTCAGTTGAAAATGCAGGCTAGACAGCATTCTCCAGGTCATGCTAACCGGATGTGTCCCTGCAACCAATTCCAGGCGGGTCAAGCTAAGCAGATAAGAGATCAAATGTATAGTTTGCTATATGCATAGCTATGTAGAAGACAATGAAATGAAGAAAATAAGTTACTCTTAAAAATGGTTCACCATCTTTGTACGGACTGGTTCCTCCTTTAGTATTTGCTTCACCTCCATATGCAGCTCTGCTAGCATCGTCATGATTCTTTTGGCAGCAATGTCTAAAAAGGTACAGATCGACCAATTACATCGTTTAGAACACTTTTCATCTCACAGATGTAAGACAAAGTAGAGTTACAAGGAATATGTTACTCAATTGATAATGGTTAAGAAGTTGATGAGAAACTTGCCTTACATGATCCGGCTTGGCTCCTTACTGCAGAACATTCCCTGTTGTGTTTCAGGAGCTAAATCTTAAAAAATACACAGCATGAAATTACACGTAAATCTTGCAATATATTATTCTATTTATTTTCATCAGACTTAAATCATTTATCCAAAAATAATATAATGAAACTATATAACAACAACTCAAGACGACACATTCCCAAATGTTACCCAAGTTTGTCTACCATCATTATTCAGTTGGACTGACTCTGCCAAGCAGATTCCACTTAGGCAAAAAATGTAAGAACAAAACACTTGTGTTTTAACTTGGACAACACACTTAGAAAGTGAAGTGGTTCACTAAACATTATAATACTGGCCAAAGTGCTGGGCAGTTTCTGAGCAGCTTCCTCCAGAGGCTAAAAAAGACATAAAAACTGTAAATGGTTTTAAAAGTTATTGAAGTCCATTTTAATAAGTAATTGTATACCTTTCCTTTATCAAGGGTTGGTACAGAAGCATCTTGGTTCGACACTCCTAAGTACTGCAATAACAAACAGGTAGAAATAGATGCATTAATACTTGAAAGTAAGCGTAGCAGTTGAGGTCACTACTGACAGCGTCACCACTGTACCAGGAAAATGAATAGCTGGTGGACTGGAAAATCTTCTCTTTGCAGTACTGGATTCTGACTCCCCATCCTACTCCAAGCACACAGGATTGGGCCTTGAAAATAAAAATATAATGTTTTTATTTATTTTTAATTTTTTAATCAAGGAAAAGCCTTGATTTTCAGTAATATGCTGAATTATGAGTTACTCGGTTATGATTTGAAAAACAATGATGTAGTACTTGAGGATAATAATAAATATTATATTTAAATATAACAATTAATAACATGTTATAAGGACTCGTTTCTGCCACAGATGTCCAACATTCCCGCCACAAATGCCCCTCCCCAACACCCAACATCTATGTCTAATGTCGCATCAATGTTGATTCAACGACAGATTTTCAATGTTAAAATGGTGACAGTTATTCAACATTGAATCAACGTCAACCAAAAATAAACTGACTAAAAATCAACATTGAATCAATAATATTTGCTATGTGGGTTTTGAACTTTTTATAAAATATTATGTTGGAGATGATGCAACTGTGTATGTGTATGTGCGAGTGTTGGCTGACAATTTAAACTTAATGTCAATGGAAAAGAGATCAATAATCAGAATCAGACGTCATTGCCAGAAATGTGGGAAAGTGGAAATGGTTAAATCACATGCAGCCATGTCCGCAGAGCCAAATAATTTAATTTGAGTTATATCTTTACACAATTCTGTCAACAGACACCATACATCTGTTTCTTGTGCCATTTGTCTCTGTTATTTCTAAAAATCTGATTTATAGGAATATTTCTGGATATATGTATTTTAAATCCCATGTGTTATTTTCTTCCACTTTACTTGGGTCTGGTCGCGTAGGCAGCAGGTTAAGCAAGGAGGCCATCCAGCTCTTCCTGGGGGGACCCGAGACATTCCCAGGCCAGCTGACAGACATGGTGCATTTCCACTACACGGTTACAGCCATACTCGATTCGACTCTAATGGAACATATGTATCCACTTGCCCTGGTACCTTCATGCAGTGGTCAGGGGCCATCATAACAGTGCGTGAAAGAATGCTCACATTCTTTTGTACGTGACACAAGACAATAACAGCAATGGTGTAGCTTCTGCTCTGAAGTTCTTTTTCACAGGCAATAGAGCCATGCAGCTGCAATATACAGGAGAAGTATAAGAGAGCCATTGGTACATTAATTAAAATATATTGTGCGATATTGAGTGACATCAATACACTGTACTTGGAGGAGAGTAAATGAATATTTCTCAAGTAAAGAAAAGATGTTTGTTTTCCACCACATGGGGTCGGGTCGCAGGGACAGCAGCCTCAACAGGGAGGTCCATGCTTTCCTCTCTCCAGCTACGTTGTCAGGCTCTTCCCAGGGGATCCAGAGGTGTTCCCAGGCCAACAATCCTTCTGAACTGGAAGACTAAGGAATACATCAACATCCCTATCTGGCATTGTGAAAGGCATTGTGAAAGGCATTTTAATGGATTATATATCAAATGAAAAATGGTTAGCGTCTCTTAATGACCAAATGTCTAACTTTGATCTGGCGCTGCGTTTCTCTGCGGTGCGGCCGGAGGAGCGACCCATCATCCCCCGGGATATTATGAAGAGGAGACGGGGATGCCGCGCCGGAGTTAAACGCCGGGAGCTGAGGAGAGCTTATCGACCGGCGCTGCCGTCCGTCGTCATGGGCAACGTGAGATCTCTCCCAAACAAGATGGACGAACTCGCGGCGGCGACCAGGTTCGACCCGGAATATCGACGGTGCAGTATGCTGATGCTTACGGAGACGTGGCTGAACCAGAACCACACGGACGCGATTGCTGCGCTGGATGGATTCTGTTTATTACGCGCGGACCGGACGGAGATGAGCGGGAAGAGAAAGGGCGGAGGTCTTGCGGTGTTCGTCAACGAGAAGTGGTGCCTTCCCAGGCACGTCACTTTAAAGGATCAACACTGCTCTACTGACATTGAACTTTTGGCGCTGAGTCTGAGACCTTTCTACTTGCCACGGGAGTTTTCACATGTTGTCACGGTGCTTGTGTACATTCCACCGTCGGCGAGCGCGGAGGCAGCATGTGACGTCATCACTGGAGTAGTGAACGGGTTACAGACTCAGAGCCCTCAGGCCCTCTTTATCATCTCCGGTGATTTTAATCACGCATCTCTTTCCTCCTGTCTGCCCAAATTCACGCAGTACGTCACTTGTGCCACCAGAGACAATAACACACTGGACCTTTTTTATGCGAACACTAAAGACGCTTATTTATCATCCCCCCTTCCTCCTTTGGGACGAGCTGACCACTGTCTGGTCCATCTCCAACCTGTTTACAAGCCACTTGTGAGCAGGCAACCAGCAGTGACTCGCTCGGTCAAAAAGTGGTCTGATGAAGCTGAGGAAGCTCTGCAGGTCTGCTTTGAGACCACGGACTGGAGCATTTTCAGTGAGTCCCACAAGGAGGATATTGACGGACTAACTACATGTGTCACGGACTACATCAACTTCTGTGTGGAGAGCATTGTACCAACCAAAACTGTACGATGCTTCTCCAACAACAAACCCTGGATTAATCCTGAAATAAAGGCTCTCTTAAAGGAGAAGAGGAGAGTCTTTAGGTCAGGAAACAAAGAGGATCTGATGGCAGTCCAGAAGGAGCTGAGAAGAAAGATCAGGGAGGGAAAGGAGAGGTACAGGAGGAAGATGGAAGAGAGTCTGGCCAATAACAACACCAGAGATGTCTGGAGAGGTTTGAAATCTATATCCGGACATCAGACCAGGCTCTCTGTAGTGGCGGGGGATCAGAATTGGGCTGACAACTTAAACGGTTATTTTTCAAGGTTTGAGGTGTCGTCCCTCCCCCCGTCTTCTACACCATTCTCACCTCTACATTTACCTTTTCCTCCCCCCCGAGCTTGTATTGTTCCAGCCCCCCCGCTGACTCCACAGGGGACAATGCCCCCCCCACCCCAGCCTGTCCCTCACACCTCTCCAGGTGAGAAATCAGCTCAGGAGAACCAGAACAACAAAGGCCCCTGGACCAGACGGCATCGGTGGCAAAGTACTCAGGACGTGCTCTGACCAGTTAAGTGAAATTGTTGGACTTCTGTTCAACATGAGCTTGACCCTGGGAAGAGTTCCACTACTGTGGAAGACGTCCTGTGTGGTACCGGTGCCGAAGACTCAGCACCCTAAGGATCCCAGCTGCTACAGACCTGTGGCCTTGACATCCCACCTTATGAAGGCTCTGGAGCGGCTGGTCCTTAGTTACCTGAGTCCTCCGGTGCGCTCCTCCATGGATCTGTTGCAGTTTGCCTACCAACCTGACATCGGCGTGGAGGCCGCCATCATCTTCCTTCTCCAACGAGCACTTTCTCACCTGGAGTCGCCTGGAAGCACTGTGAGGATCCTTTTCCTGGATCTAAGCAGTGCTTTCAATATCATCAGGTCGAACATCCTGAGGGACAAGCTGGAGCTGTCTGGAGCGGACACAGTTCGTGAGGACCCGGGATGGTGTTTCGAAGACTGTACTGTGCAGTGTAGGGGTCCCCCAGGGAACAGTGTTGGCACCGTTCCTCTTTTCACTGTACACTGCAGACTTCCAACACCTGTCTCCCACCAGTCACCTGCAAAAGTTCTTGGACGACTCCGCCATCGTCGGCCTCATTAAGGACGGGGATGATGGGTCGTACCGGGGACTTGTCCAGGACTTTGCTGACTGGTGCCTGGAAAACCACCTCCAGATCAACTCCAACAAAACTAAGGAGTTGATTGTGGATTTCCGGCGGTGTCCCTCCATCTCCCCCTCACCACTGAACATCCAGGGACAGGACATTGAGATTGTCACGTCTTACAAGTTCCTGGGTGTTCACCTCAACAACCGCCTGGACTGGGTGGATAACACTGCTGCTCTTTATAAAAAAGGGCGGAGTAGACTCTACCTGCTCCGGAGGTTGAGGTCGTTTGGTGTCCGGGGGCCACTCCTGAAGTCATTCTATGACTCAGTGGTGGCCTCTGCCATCTTCAACGGTGTGGTCTGCTGGGGGAGCAGCATGACAGCAAAGGATAGGGCTAAACTGGACAGCCTTATTAAGAAGGCCGGTTACGTCCTAGGGCGCCCCCTGGATCCTGTGGAGGAAGTGACTGGAAGGAGGATACGGAGCAAGCTGGGCTGAGCTCCATCAGTGATAGGATGCTCCATCCCCGGTGTGTGAGGGAGAGGTACCGCAGGTCCTTCCTCCCTACTGCCATCAGACTCCACAATAACAACACAGCCAGATAATTATCTAACTGCACCTTTCTTGCTATTTTTGTAAATATGTGTATATAATATAGTGCAGATTTATTTTATATTCTATTTAGATTCTTTCTTTTCTTTTTAATATTTTATTTCTGGGTGTTTTTATTTTTCTTCTGGTATATTGCTCTTGGGATGGATGCTCGCTGCAGTTGTGGCTGTGACTCTCTGCGTGTGCCCTGTGTGGCATGTGCCGGGTTGGGGGCTCCCCGGGAGGTGGGGCAGCAAAAGGGGCAGGGACATGGCGAGGGGACGACGGGAGCGATGGGCAGACCCTTGGTACCGAATAGACCATGGACCACCCATGTAATGCTGCTGTCCCCCCTGGTGCCCCATAGTAAGCTGGGAAAATGAGCTGAGGGCCGGCAAGTGTGATGGGCAGACCTTGGTACCACAGAGACCGTGGTCCGCCCATGGAATGCTGCTGGTGCTCATGAGGTTTTATGGTTTCCCTGCCCTCATGACCATGGCCTCCCTGTGACCCGGGAGACACTCACCGAAAGACTGGACTGGTACCTGGCCATACTGCTCCCCGGTTCCTCGGATGGTACACGGCCCATGCTGCTGCTGGGGTGGCTTCCTGTCCCTCTGGCCTCTGGTCTTCCTATGGTTCTTTTTTGTGGGCGGGGTGGTGGCCTGGTGGCCGGGGGGTCTTCTGAGCCACAGGCTTGCCCTGATGCACTGTCCTCTGTCTGGTTCGCTGGCTGTCCCTCGCTGGTTGGCCCTCCGGTCCCTCTCTCTCTCTGGCTGGCTCCGGTGTCTATCTTGCCTGCCGGGTCCGGTACTCCCGCGGGCTCAGACCACTGCTGGGGCGCTCGCGCCGGGATCTTGCCGGGCTAGGCGTGGGCCCATGGGCTTGGTTCCTCTTGCCCCCCTTGCAGATGTGTTCAGCTGGCGCTTCTCTCACACACACGCACACACACACACACATACACATACACACACACTTGACCGCAGTGAGATATTTCAGGGGGTCTAATGCATTATTTACTCCATTAAATTGTTTTCCATTTGGCTTTTTGCGTGTGATTATGAGTATTGGCAAACTTAACTTTAGCAGTACTGACTCATATCTTATTCAAAATCCTTACTGTTGTTTAAGAATATCCAGAAAAATCCAGTAGCAAGGAAATATAAATGGGGTGATAAATATGTAAAGATGAACAGTAAATATTTTTCAAGCTGAATAAAATCATTAATTTCCCAGTCTGATAACAGATGAAATTGAAAAATCATGTGACAATAATAATCTCCTTAGGACAGCTGACCTGGTACTGCTGAAACACACACTATTTTTTATTGCCTTTATAGACAGGGAAATGGCAATAGGATGTTGGTATTTTGAATCAACTTTTAAAGAATAAATAAGGAAATGTGTTTAAGGCTTAAAAAGGAAACATCTTCACCCAGTTCATTTGAAAATATTGAAACAGATTTATAGTGTAATGAGTCATCAATGAAATAACAGATTAAACTATTCTGTTGAATTAACCAGAATATGTATATATCACAAATGTGATTGTTTATCACTATCCAGTCGTTTTGCATCAGTTAAAGTTAAAAAAAAGCACTGATGAAATGCAGTGAAGGTTACGATTTATAATAATAATAATAATAATAATAATAATACATTTTATTTGTTTGGCAGCGCCTTTCAGGTCACCCAAGGTCACCTTACAAAACAGGAGTGACAGATCATAGCATCAATAAAAACAGAACAAACAAACATCGAGATAAAAGTGCAGTGCAGAGTGTCTGGTTCATAGGGAATGTGCCAGTTTGAACAGGTGGGTTTTAAGTCAAGATGTGAATGTTGTGATGGAGTCTGACTGTCTTATGTCTGGTGGGAGGGAGTTCCAGAGTTTTGGTGCCGAGCAGCTGAAGGCTCGGGCACCCATCGTGCTGAGGCGTGACGTGGGGGTGATTAACAGTCCAGCAGAGGAGGAGCGGAGGGAACGGGAGGGAGTGTAGTCATGGAGAAGGTCGCGGAGGTAAGTGGGGGCTAGGTTGTGGAGAGCTTTGTAGGTGAGGAGAAGATTTTTGTAGTGGATGCGGTATTGAACTGGGAGCCAGTGGAATTGGATGAGAACAGGGGTGATGTGGTCAGATGATTTGGTGCGGGTGATGATCCGGGCGGCTGAGTTCTGAATGATCTGCAGTCTGTTGATGAGTTTGGTGGGGAGTCCGGTGAGAAGGGCGTTGCAGTAGTCGATGCGTGATGTGACAAATGAGTGGACCAGGATTTCAGTGCTAGATTGGGTCAGTGATGGGCGGAGTCTGGAGATGTTGCGGAGGTGGAAGAATGCGGTCCGGGTGATGTTTTGAATATGGGGTGCAAATGAGAGGGTGTTGTCCAGTATGACGCCGAGGCTCTTGACTTGGTGGGAGAAGGGTACAGGGAATCCGTCGATGATGATGGGTGTGGCTGGGGTGTGTTGTGATTTGGCGAGGGTGGATTTGGAGCCGATGAGCAGGGCCTCGGTCTTGTTGCCGTTGAGTTTTAAAAAGTTCCTGCTCATCCAGCCCCGGATGTCTTCTAGGCAGGTGATGAGGGAGGTGGGAGGGATGGCCACGGTGGGTTTGGTGGAGATGTAGACCTGTGTGTCGTCAGCGTAACAGTGGAAATGGACCCCATGGTGACGGAGGAGTTTGCCCAGGGGGAGGAGGTAGATGGTGAACAGGAGTGGACCCAAGACTGACCCCTGGGGGACACCCAGTGAAACACCCGTACGCCCAGACTTGTGGTGGCTTAGTTGGACAAATTGTTGACAGTCGGTGAGGTAGGAAGTGAACCAGGAGAGTGCAGCACCGGTGATCCCAATGCCAGCCAGGCGGTCCAAGAGCAGACGGTGGGAGATGGTGTCGAATGCTGCGCTGAGGTCGAGGAGGATGAGAATGGTGAGCAATCCGGAGTCAGCTGCACGGAGGAGGTCGTTGGTGATTTTGACTAGGGCTGTTTCAGTGCTATGTTTAGGACGGAAGCCGGATTGGAAGGGTTCGTGGAGATTGTTTGTGTCAAGGTGGGACTGTAATTGTGCGGCAACCACCCTTTCAAGGGTTTTGGAATTAATTGTTAGTTTATTTAGCGTATTTTATTAGAACAATATGTAGAAATTCCATTGTGATTTTAAAATTGAAATTGTTGACAGCCTGTTGCTTTGTTTGTTGTCTTGTATTTAACTGCAGTGGGGGCGACAGGTTTGTTGACATCTGGTGAACACAGCTCCACATAAAATGAATAATTTAAAAGTCCATATACAGTATAAATTAGGGTGCTTAGGTTTAGTGTTGTATTGCTAAACATAATAATACATTGTACATCATAACCAGGTTACCTCTGGTCTGTGCAGCAGTAGCTGGAGTTCTTGTAGATTTCTCCACATCTGGTACACAGAGAAAACATGTTTTTGAGTTTGGAATAAAGATATATTAATAAAATAATATAGGATAAAATAATAAAAGATGAGGATAGAGTAAATGTAATGTCAGTCAAAATTAAATGAAAATACAGGGTAAAGCAAGTTACTGCCTCTGTGGTGGAGCCATATTTGTTCTCATCTTAAAAGAAAAAGAAGAAAAACAACTCTAGAGGAGACAACAAAAGTAATGGTCAACTGTTGCTCACCTCTTTGGTTTAGATAAACATATATTTAACTGATGACACAGTAGTAAAGATCCACGTGTCTTTTGGATGATAGATTCCATAAAAAAATACTACTCTAAAATACTCCTCAAACTTTTCTTCTCCTGCTTATCCTTCTGAAAAAAGTGATGAGTTTTAAGATGAGTTTTCAGTGTGGCAATGTTGTGAATGTCCAGTGGGAGTGAGTTCCAGAGGCGAGGGGCAAACCGGCTGAAGGCTGTGGACCCCATGGTTGCCACACAGGCAGGTGGTGATGGTGAGGTTGATAGAAGAAGAGGATCTGAGAGTCAAGATGTTATGACATTCAGCTAGAGAAGTTCCAGCGGAACACGGAGTTAGCATTGATTGCTAACTAGCTACAGGACAATAACTTTAAATTAGATCCTATTTTGTTGGAATAAGAAAATGTAACATTAAACAATTCTATTACTATGAAGTTTAACATACCACTGTCCGCTCTGTGGTCTTAAACTTACAATCTCCTGTTACACTTATTAAGTTGTACTAATTAATTTACTGTACTAAACTGAATTAAACTAGTTTGTAACATTGTTTTCCTATATCATCAGCGGGCTACTCTTTGTCAGGTTTCTCCTTTGGACCTGATTGCCTTAGGGTATAATGCTCTTGACAACCTAGCTCCTGGAATCATTCGGACACACAAACTACATTAACAAACTCCAAGAGAGAAACAAACCACCAACTTGACTACAGGAAGAAAACAGGTCTTACCATTTATAATGACATGTATACAGCTCAGATCAAACATTACAACCAAGAAAAACAAATCCTATTACTACTCAGGCCAAACACTTGTTTCACCCCAACCACTACAATCACCTTCGCCCCATCTCAAACCCGCTTATCATCTTGAAAATCCTGGAAAAAAATATCGCCTCCCAACTTCACACTGTTTCTGGTTCACTCTCCTTCCTCATCCTTCTCAACCTGACCGTTGTATTCGACACCATCTCACGGCCCACCCTCCTCGTGCATCTCCAACACTTGAACCCTCCAAAGTTACTTCATATACATCAACTTCCTGACTAGCTCTCCCTATTCCTCTTCTTCCACCCACCTCTCTATACCATTATACTCATTATACTCTTCAAATCAAAACTCAGCCTTTTGGTTTTGTTGCATTGTGTGATTTTATTGTTTTCTTTAGTGTGTTTGAAGTGACCTTGAGTACTCTCAAAAGGTGCTATTAAATAATTTGTATTACTATTATTATTACCTCTGGGGAAAAACACGGAACATTTTGATTAAGTTTGAAATTAATGAAATTAAAACTTCTCTATTTACTTTATTGCTTCACAAAAACTCTGACAAACATTTCCTCTTTCTCCTATCTTGGACTCCCTGTGACTTGTCTCATTGGTTCTCTTCGCTCAGTAAGTAAAGGAAGTGGCCTCGGGGGGGTTGGGGTGGAGGGGGCTATTGCAGAAGTGAAAGCAGTTTAGAAGATCGACATTTCTCCTGTAAGACAAAGTTGTCAACACGCATCATGCTGGCTGAAGGTTTTGTCCAACTACTGCATATGAAGGAAGAAAAGTTGCCTTCCACCTCAGATGGACAAAGAAGACGGACACATTCTTCAAGTCTTAAGTCACAAACCTGTAACCTTGAGCTTTTCGGAGACAAACCAGAACCAGGTGAATATAGATCCTCTCTTAAACAACTCAAACTCAAGCAATTCCACTTGATTGACTTACATACATTTCCTACCGTAGTATTTCTTAGCATGCTATGTTAAAGAACAACAAGCTGTCGTGTATCTCATGGAGACATGATGTGATCGGAATCTTCTTTTAAAGTGATAGTTCAGCCAAAATTCAATTTCACTCAATACTCACTCTCCTGGCGAATCCGGGTTAGGAATTTTTTAATAGTAATAAATTCCGTTTGGGAGTTATAGACAAAAATGTATGTTAATGCTAATGTAGCGACCAATGCTTACATGTCGTCGTCCAAAAAGACACAGCCAAACATCCAAATACTTCCAAACAGCTACAAGCTTTAAATATAGTTGGTTTTATGGTTTGCCCTTTTATTCCAAGACAAATAACATGTAATCTGGAAGCTTTTTAAAAACATTTTTTACAGTAAACAAATGCTTACTTGGACTTAAATATTCAGTTTTTCTTCCAGTTGACAATTCAGTGCCGAGTGTTTATGGTTGCTTTACTAGGACTTGAAACAGAAACTAAAACTAATATTGCTTCATGAATAATTTTGAATTAGTCATACAACAAAATGGCCAACTAGTCTACTAACTAAAACAAAATCTGATTTAAAAACTGACTCTTTGTCTCGCTCCCCCTCACTAAACTCATAACTGCTGCTAAATGCATTAAGCAGATTTTCATGTGTCATATAATTAGAAATCTCCCATTTTCTGCTCTCTGTTTTTAAATTACTGCAATCATTGAGGCGCTACTGAAAGAAGAGATCATGACTTATGTCTTGGCGAATCTGCCCTGTGTTTAGCTAATGAAATAACAATTGAGCCAAAGGTCCTGGTTTTCTTCCAGACAGAATTTGAAAGATAAGATAAATCTTCATGGAGCTACACATGTAATTTCAAAGACAACTTGTGTTCATGAAGGACCCAAGAGTTCTTTGAAGAGATTACGCATCATACACACATGTTTATGTTCAAACTAATGGTGTGATTCTATTTCATTGATGCTCAGGTCCACAGAGAGCCTGTTCCCCTATAAAAGCTCCATCTCCAGCTCCGGCTGTTGGCCTCTCCATTCCCAGAAGTTCATCCATACACACTGTGGAGACTGTCCTCAGCAGCTGTAGCCTCCTGGATCAGTATCCCGACCTGCAAGTGGGTGACTTTGGATTGATCCCTTCTAAACCAGTCAGAGTCAACATGGATGTTTACCTTGAGCCATCAGACCTAGGACCTGCTATGGTCAATCCAGACCAGGGTTATCTAGTCATGGGGACCAACTCTTACACCAGTCTGGGCCTGCCGAGCTCCCAGCTTGAGCCAATGTCAAACTCGCTACTTAATGGGCTCCTGGATCAACAGCTGGAGGAAGTCTATCTCCAGCACCTGATGCAATTCACACCTGGGGAACAGCCTCCTGCACGAACTGGTGCCTCCTCCCAAACCCAGCGCTGACTCACAGAGAATTGACTCTCTGGAGGTCTGTCTGAACGAGGTGGAAAGCAAGAGGCCGCTCACCCAACAATCTATTCCCTGCTCATCCAACTTCAGCTCGCCGGTTCTTCGAATCTCGGAGTCTGAAAACAACCATTGACACCAAACTTGGTTTTCACAGAACATTATATTTGATCAATATGTCAATGATATCACCTAACTATTGTGTGGGATAAGTGATTTTTTTTTCAACCTATTTTTGATGTATTCTGATAGATGTATTGTGATTACGTGTGATGTCAATGGGTGAAGTTACCAGCTTAATCTCATTGAGTTCCATTGTAAAGAAATTAGTAAAAAAAAATAAAAAAATAAAAAAAAAGTGTTTTTCTGTTCGATTTTTCACTTTGTATGAGTTGAAAAAAAAATGATCAGAGAGATTTGTAGCTCAACTGAAATTATCCCTATATAAATGAGAATCTATGAAAATTCAACACAAACTCAGTTAAATGAAACATTTAAATCTGTTTTCACACAACAGTGAAGCTGAGTGTATGTATAAGAGTTAGATTTTTAATTGCCACAGCCTTTGGTTTCTTTCATAGTCCATTGATATGATTGAGATGTTAAGGACTATCATATAAATATATGCTGGCAACAAAGAACTGATCACAATTACTCAACAGTTTGTCTCATCAGAGTTCATTAGTATACAGCTGTCATCAGTTATTTCATAAGCAAATACAAGATATAACAGCAAATAAACATCTTCTTTGCTAAAATACGACTGAACATGTCTTCATATGTATAGAAGCCTAACTGTCATTTGCACAGTTGTGATGGTCTGATGAAGCTTCATTAAGCAGTATCATTATTTTCAGAGGCCACTAGATGGCGGTCTGTACACTATTTTACTTTGTTTTGATCAGCTGTTCTAATGAAACATCACATCATTTTAAACTGATGGCACCACCTACTGACCTCTCAACAACATGACACTGCTTTATGTAGCCCATTACTACTGCACAGTGCACTGAGCGGAGAAGGTTTGAATGAACTTCAGGGTGATAGTAAAGCGAAGTTTACAGCGGCCTTTTTTACCTGACACAATAGTGGAACTGCAGTAAAAGACCCGTCATATGGACAACAACATGAAACAGCTGATGAAATAAAACAAATAAAACAGAATTACCCTTCATACTTGCATCTTTTTGGATTTCTAATATCATGACAGATATCGTGTCAATTGACAGGAGATGCTCCAACTCTTCCATGGGTCAAAAGTATCTTCTTGTGTTCTCCAGTGGTAAATAAATTACTTTCTTAATCTGTTTTCTGCTGGAGATTTAAGCTGTCCACAGTTCGCTAAGATTTCATACAGGGAGAAATTAATTAATTATTTAGAATAATAAATTCTAAACACATTCTCCTGACTTCATTTGTATTAGTGAATGCTTCACAATCGTGATTGCAATATAAAAGATGTTGGATCCTAAAGGGGTAAACCATGAGAGTCAGCTGAACTCCTGTCCTAACATCTACCAGGCACTTTGTCAAATCAAGGGGTTTTGGAGCAGTATATAATTCGGAGTGTTTGCTTGTGGATGTGTGCAGAACAGCTGTGCATTGAGAACGTCTTCACGCGTTTGTCTAACTTCGCCAGCTCTCCAGATTGAGATTAAGGCAAAAATCCACCTTTTCTGATGGATTGCTAACGATTGAGGATGATTCGTATCAAAAGAAATATACCACCCTGGTGGAAGCATTTCACAGAATTATTTGGTAAAAAGTTGTATTTACCACTTCTACCGTACGTACTAACATAATTATCTAGCTCTGTGATTTCGACTCAAGTTGTTTAATTCAAATGTTTCTTCATTTATTACATGCATGTCCCTAAAGGGAAAGCGGGAGAAGCAGAAGCTTATCTAGTCTGCCCCCATTACCCTCAAAATAGTAGTAGTAGTAGTAAAGAAATGAAATCATAGTCATCTTTTATCAGTTTATTTCACTTTGGCGTAACAGATTCTTGTTAGGTATAACAATTTCAAATAACATGTTGCAACAGTAGATGTTACAAAGTCACAATGGGTCTGATCGACAGAGAGTTAAAGGTCAAGTCCACTTTTTATATGTTAAATGGAGTGAGAGCCATTTTTCATTTCTCTTTCTTCTGCAACGTTCTCAGTGCTGATTTTTACCAAATCCTTGTCAAAATCTCACGAAGTTTGGAGATCCTGCACAGCACTCAGAGTCATACATGTCCTTGACTTCATCCAAATGGAGCAAGGCTCAAGACTCTCCAGTTTTCCCAACTGTCAAGGGTGTAGCCGAACATGAATGTTAAATAGCTTCTCTATTATTTTTGACAGTTGTGGCAGTATTGAGATTGGTCTATAATTGGTAAACTTTATTTATTTTGTGTTTCTTTTCATGAGGTAGCATCAGTTTTCTTGAACTCAGCAGAGGTCTTTGATAAACTTTAGAGACTCTTCTTGTTTATTACAGATGTGTTCCTAGTGATGGGAGGCTTTAAACACCTGATGCTGGTATCATGATACAGTGTCTTGATTTTGAAAAGGCCTCTAGGATATAGGATCTAGGAGACTAGACGAAGAGATATGGCTCCTCTACGCAGAATACATCCAAACTGGAAGAGATCCAGTGGTTAAAGAGGAGTGGATGACCTGTTAGGGTCAATTTGACCAAGAGACAATACAAGGGTTAAGAACCCTACTGTTGAAACAGTGGAAAATCACCTTTCATTAGAATGTGATGAAAAAAGATGATTGTTTAAAGGAATAAAGAAATGTAACCATATTCGTAATAGAAAAATGTAATTGCCAATTTATTTTTACCTAATGAAAACTTATACCTGTGGTCAGAGTCAACAATTTAGGATCCCCCTGATCTTGCAATGTACCACACGAGAGTTCATCTACACTCACATTTTACCGGAAACATGTTGAGAAAGGAATGCCCCAACTCCCACATTGGAGGCATCTACCTCAACAATAAAGGGCTTAGTACAGTCCAGAAGGCATACATTGAGGTCCATGAAAGCCTTACCTGCCTCAGAACTCCAACGAAAGACGCTCCGGACCATAGGTGAGGGCAGAGATGGGTGCCGCTGACGAGCTGTAGCCTCTGATGAATCATCCATCCATCCATCGTCATCCGCTTATCTGTCACTTGGTCGCTTGGGCAGCAGCTTCAACAGGGAGCGCCAAATGCCCTTCTCCCTAGCAACATCTGCCAGCTCTGACTGAGGGATCCCAAGATGCTCCCATGCAAGCGAAGAGGTATAATCTCTCCACCTGGTCCTGGGTCGACCCCTTGGTCTCCTCCCAGCTGGATGGTCCTGGAACACCTCCAAAGGGAGGCGCCCAGGGGGCATCCTCAAGAGATGCCCGAACCACCTCTTTTGACTCCTTTGGCGTGAGAACAAGACCCCAAAATACTTAAACTCTTCCACTTGAGGCAAGGGCTCAATCCCAACCTGGACAGAACAATCCATCTTTCTCCTGCTGAGAACCATGGCCTCAGATTTAGAGATGCTGATCCTCATCCCAGCTGTATTCACATTTAGATGCAAACCGATCCAGCGAGAGTTGGAGGTCACAGTGTGATGAAGCCATGAGAACCAAATCAGCCGCAAAAAGCAGCAATCGAATCTTCAGGCCACCAAACCGCAAACCTTCCCCGCCAGAGCTGTGTCTCAAAATCCTGTCCATGAAAACCAGAAACAGGATTGGAGACAAAGCACATCCCTGATGGAGACCAACTCTCACCGGGAATACATCCGATCTGCATTCAAGGATCCGCACACAAATCCTGCTCCGGAAATACACTGATTAGAGGGCCCTCAGTAGAGAGCCTCTCACTCCGTACTCCCGAAGTACCTCCCACAACATTGCCCTGGGCACTCGGTCGTATGCCTTCTCCAAGTCCACAAAGCACATGTAGACTGGCAGGTCATACTCCCAGGCACCCTCGAGAACTGTCAAGAGAGTGAAGAGTTGGTCCGTAGTTCCACAGCCAGGAAGGAACCGCATTGTTCCTCTTGGATCTGAGGTTCAACCTTCGATTGGACCCTCCTTTCCAGGACCTTAGCGTTGACCTTACCAGGAATGCTGAGGAGTGTGATGGCTCTGTAGTTGGCACACAACCTCTGGTCCCCCTTTTTAAATAGGGGGACCACCACCCCAGTCTGCCACTTGTCAGGTACCGAACCAGACGCCCACGCAATGTTGAAGAGACAAGTAAGCGAAGACAACCGTTCATTACTCAGAGCCTTCAGCATTTCTGGGCAAAACTCATCAATTCCAGCCGCTTTGCCACAGTGGAGCTTTCTGACCACCACAGCGACTTCAGCACAAGAGATCAATGAAACCCACCCATCAGCCTCAAGCTCGGTCTCCACTAGAGAGGGTGGGACATCCAGTTTGAGGAGTTCCTCAAAGTACTTTTTCCAACGGCCAACAACATCCTCAGTTGAAGTCAGCAACATGCCATCCTTACTGTAAACAGCTTGGACACTCTGCTGCTTGACCATTTTCCAGAAGCGCTTTGGTGTCGACCGAAAGTGTACCTCCACGGATTCTCCAAACTCCTCCCACACCCACTGTTTAGCCTTTGCAACAGCAGCAGCCCTTCTAGCCAGGCGGTACTTTGCAACTGCTTCAGGAGTCCGGCAAGACACTAGGTCTCGATAAGACTTCTTCAGTCGGACGGCTATCTGACAGCTGGTGTCCACCAAGATGTTATTAGGTTACCGCCCCTTGAGGCACCGATGACCTTCAGACCACAGCTTGCAACTGAAGCTTCAGCATTGGCGGCTTTGAACACTGACCACTCATGTTCGACGTCCCCATCCTCCACAGGGATGTCGGGAAAAGCTTCTCAGATGTGTGAGCTGAAAAAACCCTGACAGCTTCGTCCTCCAGACGTTCCAACTTCACCCGCACTATACGTTTGGGTTTACCTGGTTGGTCCAGAGATTTCCCCTGCCATCGGAGCCAGCTCACAACCAGATGGTGATCAGTTGACAGTTCTGCCCCTCTCTTCACCTGGGTTTGCAGAACATACCGCCTCAAGTCAGATGATACGATTACAAAATCAATTTATTGACCTGCGGCTAAGGGAGCTCTGTTACCAGGTACACTTATGAGCCTCCCTATGTTCGAACATGGTGTTTGTGACAGAAGTCCAACAACAAACCACTGTTTGGGTTAAGATCAGGCAAACTTTTCTTCTCAATCACGACTCTCCAAGTTTCTCTATCATTGCCCATGGGTGCGTTAAAGTCTCCCAGAAGGAAAATAGAGTCCCCAGGTGGGGCCCCATACAGGACCCTCCAAGGACCCACAAGAAGGCCGGATACTCCAAACTACTGTTTGGTGCATATGCACAAACAACAGTCAGAGTTATATCCGTTCAGCCTAAGCCGTAGCAAGGCGACCCTCTGATCCACCGGAGCGAACTCCAATATACAGGCGCTCAGCCGGGGGCTTGTGAGTATCCGCACACCCACCTGACGCCTCACAGCATGAGCAACACCGGAGAAGGACGGTCCAGCCCCTGTCCAGGAGCAGGGTTCTAGAGCCCAAGCTATGCGTAGAGGTGAGCCCCACCAGATCCAATTGGTAACGCTGTATCTCCTGCACCAACTCAGGCTCCTTACCCCACAAAGAGGTGACGTTCCATGTTCCCAGAGCCAGCCGATGAAGCCCAGGTCTCGTACGACGAGGCTCCCTGTTTCCACTGCCACCCAGTTGGCGACGCACCCAACTCCTGAGATGTTTCCCACAGTTAGTGAGCCCATGGGATGCAGATGGAATGGATAGAATGTCCACGCAGTTCATTTGGGTTGAACCCGGCCTTGCTACGCAGGTCACCCGGACACCAGGCGCTCGACGTCGGGCCCAGCACCAAGCTCTGGCTCCAGGTGTGGGCCGCAGTGTCCCTCCGGGCAGGGTAAACTCAAATCCTTCATGCATATTCATGGAGTCGATTTTGGAACATACTTAGTCTGACCTCTCATCAAGGACTTGTTTGCCATGGGTACCCCTACTAGGAGCCTAGCCACTTAGTACCAGGCTCCCGGCAACATAGCTCCCTGAATCATTGAGATACACAAACTCCCGCTTACCTTACATTGGAAACATGTTCAACAGTCTTTGAAAAAATTAAAATTTCATCCAGATACCCGTTTATCATGTCCCTAAGGACATCATTAATCAGAGCTTGAAAAACTGTGGTGGTTTTTGTGTTGGTTAGACCAAGGGCATTACTTTATATTCGTAGTGGCCCAAGGGAGCATTGAAGGCCATCTTCCATTCATCACCCTCCTTTATGCGAACAAGGTGGTAGGCGTTACGCAGGTCCAGTTTTGTAAAGATAGCTGCCCCTTGGAGAAGGTCGAAGGCTGTAGACATTAATGGTAAAGAGTAGCGATTGCGCACAGTTATTTTGTTCAGCCCCCGATAATTAATGCAGGGCCGAAGACCACAATCCTTTTTTCCCACGAAAAAGAAAGAAAAAGCACCAGCAGGTAATGTAGAGGGACGGATGAATCTATTGGACAATGACTCCTGGATGTAGGAGTCCATGGTTGCTCGTTCAGGCTGGAATTGAGAAAATATCCGACCTCTAGCGAGAGTGGTTCCTAACAACAATTCAATGGAGCAGTTGAAGGGCCTATGAGGGGGGAGGCTAGAGGCTTATGTCTTGTTAAAGACATCTTTCGAGTCTAGGTAATCGTCAGGGACTTTGGATAGCTCTGAAGGGTTTATTGACAGGGGGCAGAACAGGGCTAAACAGGCAAGTGGTATGGCAAGAAGGTACCCAATCCGTGACCGTTCGCTGACTCCAGTCAATAGTTGGATTGCGGCGACTAAGCCAAGGGTAACCTAGAACTATAGGGAACTCAGGAAAGCTGACAAGGTAAAGGGAGATCTCTTCTTGGTGAGGGCCAGATTGGAGATGCAAAGGAGAAGTGGCATTGGTAACCCTACCATTCCCTAGGCTACGTCCATCCAGGGCCATGACGTAGAGGCAGTGCTCAAAGGGAACAAGGGGAATATTAAGTTTGTTAGCTGTGAAGCTGTGAAGATGGGAAGGTGGACTCCTTGATCATCGGGTTTAGGAGAGAAAGTTGCTCCCGTCATAACCTTCTCCTGGTCAGATTGGTCTGGTCTTTTCCCTGAAGCTTAGGACAGGAATTCTGGAAATTGCCCGGCTGACCACAGTAAATGCAGCATCTCTCAAGCCTCCACCGTTCCCTTTCTTCCGGTGAGAGCTGGGTGCAGCCAATATGCATGGCTCAGGTGCTAATGAAGGTAAACCTGTAGTCCCACACACATTGTTAAATGGCAATTGGTCCCTGCGACGCTCTCTCAACCGGTTATCCAAGCGTGTGGCATGTTCAATAAAGAGTCTAGGTTACTAGGGCAGCCAATTGCAGCATCTTTAATAGGTTCTGTGATGCCATGATGGAATGCTGATTAAGGCAGCCTCATTCAATTAACTCTTTGCAGCAAGTGTCCCAAATGTTATGGCATAATCTGCCACACTGCCTGTACCTTAAGGAATGGTCATTAGTTTGTTGGTCGAATCCTTATCAGCAACAGTTGAACACTCAGCATAAGATAAGAGAAATCTTTAAAATTTGAGCATTAAGGCCCCTGCTTCTTCCAAACTGAGGTCGCCCATTCCTGAGCTTTAGCTTCTAACAATGTGACTATAAATGCAACTTTTCTGCTGTCTGTGGGGTAGCTGCTAGGCTGGAGTTCAAAAGTTAGTTCACATTGTGTTAGGAAGCCCGAGCAGCCTCCTAACTTGCCATCATACCTAGGAGGGGTTGGGAGTCGAGGCTCCACATACCGGAGTGGCACGGCAGGAACGCCTCACTATCCCCAAACACCCTAAAGTCCAAGATAGTCTCATTGTCCCAGTTTAGAAAGTTTATTAACAAAAAAAATTCCAGCAAAGGAAAAGAAGGTCCAAAAAATGATTCCAAAAATACAGCAAAATCCAGAGATTCTCAGAAAAGAGTACAAAAATCTAAATCCCGGACTTGCATTGGTAAGGTAAGGTAAGGTAAAACTTTATTGAAATTGTTTTTTTTCCAATAGCCAATACATACAGCATTTTTTTTATAAAAAATAAAGAATAAATCAAAATAAAATAAGAACAAGAACATAAAGAGAAAGAACAAGATGACACAATCCAAGTCTAAAGATAAATATAAGAACATAGATCAAAGAAAAACAACAAAGACAAAGTATACAAAGACTAACATAGAACAGAACATCCAGATACTTTCACTCCACTCCTGCCCCCAAACTCAGAAGTGTACAATTTAATAGCCCGAGGAATGAATGAGTCCTTGAGTCTATTTGTTTTGCACCTGCGAAGGAGCATTCGTGCACTCATTCTGCTTTTCTGCTCACTGATGACAGTGTTCAGAGGATGACTGTCATCATCCATGATGGACAGTAGTTTGTTCAATGATCTCCTCTCAGCAACTGTCACCAGTGAGTCCAGCTTCATTCCAACCACAGAGCCAGCCCTCCTGATCAACCTGTCCAACCTGTTGACACTCCTCTTGGACACATTTCCACCCCAACACACCACAGCATAGAACAGGACACTGGCCACCACAGACTGGTAGAACATGCAGAGGAGCTTCTTGCAGATGTTAAATGATCGAAGCCTCCTCAGAAAGTACAGTCTACTCTGAACTTTCTTATATACATGGTCTGTGTTGCAGGACCAGTCCAGTTTACTGTCCAGCCACACGCCGAGGTACTTATAGTTGTCAACTATCTCAACCTCGTCGCCGCTCATGGACACTGGACATGGCTTTGTCCTGGACCTCCCGAAGTCCAAGACCAGCTCCTTGGTCTTTGAGGTGTTCAGCTGCAAGTGGTTCCTCTCACTCCAGTCCACAAAGTCACGTATCAGAGTCCTGTACTCGTCTTCGCTGTTGTTCCTGATGCATCCAACAATGGCAGTGTCGTCAGCATACTTCTGGACGAGACTCAGCTCTGAGTTGTAGCAGAAGTCTGAAGTGTAGATGGTGAAGAGGAGAGGGGCCAGTACTGTCCCCTGAGGTGGTCCTGTACTGCACACCACAGTGTCAGACGTGATGTCCTTCAGCCTGACATACTGTGGTCGATCATTAAGATAATCCGTAAACCTGGTCGATGGCAAATACAGTGGTCCACATGACTCCGTGAGGAATGAACAGAGAGGTGAGTGCTGTAACTTATTTTGACTTACATTAGTTGATTTATGTTGATTAGTAACATTGTTGATTTAAACATTGATTAAAATCTGCATATTTAATATTATCAGTATTTTAGTTAAAACAGATGAAAAGGAATGAAATGTGCGATAATAATTGTGTTAGATTGGGGCTTCCGGTGGCGCGAACGAGAAATGCTTAGAGAAGAGCTCTTCCACACCCGTCGATATAACTATCTCCTAACTCTATAAAACTCGACCAAATTACTACGACACGAATATGAGAGGAGGTAAAAGGACAAGAAGTCAAAAGACTGACAAGGATTTGTCGGGAAACCCAGCTAAAGACCCTGTGCCAGACGACGCCGCTGGAGAAGCTAACGCCTGAGAGGATGCTAACGAGGGGCCCCTGCTGAACCTACTCAAAACCGACCGAGAGGGTTTAAAGCGGATTTGAGCCGCTAGCTCCGTGAGTTCAGACAAACTATGAAGGATGACTTCAACAAGTTCAAGGAAGATGTAATGAATGAGCTACAAACACAAAGGGCGAGCATAACGGAGGCGGAACAGCGGATAACCGATCTGGAGTCAGATCTCTGCGACATGAAAGATACACTCCTGATGGTGGTGAAAGACAACGTGAAGATGCAGGAAAGTGGCTGATCTGGAGAGCCGCTCGCGAAGAAATAACCTTTGTATTTACGGAGTACCAGAGGGCACAGAAGGGAAGACAGTGATAGAGTTTGTCCAAGATTTATTCAAAAATAATCTCGATCTTCCTGACGGAGTGATTCTTCAGATCCAGCGGGCTCATAGAGCGCTCACCCCTAAACCTGCTGCGGACGCACCGCCCAGATCGATTATTGTAAACTTCCTCCAGTTCCAAGTGAAAGAGTTGATCCTGAAGAAAGCCTGGCAGAAGAAAATAATCAAGCTGGCTGGCAAGAGACTATATTTCGATCACGACTATGCAGGTCATGTAGTTGAGAAACGGAAAGCATACGGAGCGATCAAAGTAGCGCTGCGCGAGAGGGGGATAAGGTACCAGACGCCCTTCACCAAAATCAAGATCTTCTGGGACTCGGGACTACACATCTACGACAGCGCGGAGGAGGCGGCCGAGGCTTTGAACGGACGCGGGATCCAGTTGAAGGTGACCACAGCTGATCACAGTGGAGCAGCGATTGACAGCCCCGTCACCATGGAAACCAGTCGACGCCAGAGAAACAACGCGTCGCGCACGATAGAGGCTGAGCGAGTTCAGACACGCATCTCAGCAATAAGTTCGCCACGGTTTAAGAGATAAGTGGAACTCGTGTAAATCATAGTTCTTGTTAAAAATATTATTCCTTAAGTTCATGTTCGGCACATTCTAATAATATCGTTTGAAACACTTCACTGGGTGATTAACGATCAAATGTTAAATAAGACTTCACCAAATGTAGATCAATGTTTACAAAAGTAGACGGGGAAGGAACTCGACTAAACACCTAATGTTGGACAATTCTAGTATAGGAATAGCAGTTATTCTGTCTTTTTCTTTTACTAGGGAGGGCCCCCACACTTCTGGGGCTCACTTCCCTCCTCCCTCCAACAGGGAACTCAAGGAATGGGCTTTTACACCCCATCCTTTTGAAGTCAGTGTGTTATATGTTTAAGGTTTTTTTTCATTGTTCTGTGTGTTTTTATACTTTTTGGGGCGATTGCATATAAGGTTATTGTATACACATGACAGAATCCATAAAAATAATGTTGTTGAATGTAAATGGTTTAAACAACCCTATAAAAAGACAAAGGGTAATGACAAAATTGAAAAAAGAAAAAACTCATCTGATTTTCCTACAAGAAACTCATCTGTCAAAAACCGAACACGAGAAGTTAAAAAAGTTCGGATATCAGAATGTTTACCATAGTTCATTTAAACATGGATGTAGAAGAGGAGTGGCAATACTAATTCATTCCGCTTCCGGTGAGCCTTTGATCGGCTGCTTGAAACGTAAGCTCCTGCAATAATTGCCAAAAACAGTCGTTTTAACGACTACTTGTCCGGATATTATGCTCATATCACTTAAGATATGTCTCAAGCATCTCGGATCTATGATCGTGATGCTCTTTTCAACATCAGAGAGTCGATGGAGGACTTCACTCGCGACCGTTACCAACGTCCGGTGAACGTGTTTCCGGCTCCGCTTCTCATCGACTCGGACTCTGTGGAATATCGTTTGATCTCTCGAGTACCGGGCGATTTCCACAAGGGATCGAGTCGGGCTGGAGTACAGGTCAGGATGAGACGTGCAGTTGCGATCGCTCGGAACAACTCTGACGTCATCGAACGTCATCGATGTTTGATCGACATACCTCTCACTGTGTGTGACGACACATCAGCGCTGCCGTCTGTCCAGACCTCAACGAAAGGTGGTAAGATTTTTTCATTTCCTCTCTTTAATTCGACTTTTACAACCAAGTTGAACTTCAGTGACAGCTGGTACCCACGTGACCGCTGTTCGCTTCAAAAGATCCCGCTCTGCGCGCCTGTCAGTGACGCGGCGTCGTCAGTGACGTCATCGGTGCTGAATGTGGGACTTCTTAATGTTCGCTCCATTACTAATAAATCCTTTATTCTTAATGATCTTTTCACAAGAGTTAATTTGGATTTATTATGTCTTTCTGAGACTTGGCAGAGAGAGGAAGAGTTTATTCATCTGAACGAACTCTGTCCAGTAGGGAGCGCTGTCCTGGGGAAGCCTCGCCTCTCTGGTCGTGGAGGAGGTCTTGCTACTGTTTTTAGGGAGAGTTTTTCTTGCAAAGTGATTCAGACACAGGAATTCACTTCTTTTGAGTCTCAGATGATCTTGGTTGGTTCTACAAGACCTTTCTATTGTGTGTCAATCTACCGTCCGCCTGGTCCTGCGGCGATGTTCTTGAAAGACTTTAGTGACTTCTTATCTTCCATTATTCAGATGGAATCTGTTCTTATTCTTGGAGACTTTAATCTTCATGTTGATGACGTCACATCTTGTTCTGCTAAAGAACTTTTAACTTTAACTGAAGCCTTTAATTTTGAGCAACATGTTTCTGAACCCACTCATCAAAAAGGCCACATTTTAGACTTAGTTTTTACTCTTGGCCTGAACATTTCTAATGTATCTGTACATGATGTCCATCTGAGTGATCATTCTCTTGTCTTGTTCAACCTGGACTTCATCCCTGAACCTAAGCCTTTGAAAGTTAGGTCTCAGAGGCGTGTCATCTCAGCCGATACTGCAGACAGTTTTTCTGCTATGTTTGACCGTCTTTCCTTTGATGACTGTCCAGATGTGGACAGTTTGATTCACTGTTTTACTGATCATTGTGTTGAAATACTGGATCAAGTGGCACCTGTTAAATCGAACTTGAAAATTCAGAAAAAACGGTGCCCTTGGACAAATGAAGATCTCCTGAGTCTGAAGAGACTTTGTCGAAAGACTGAGCGTCTCTGGAAGTCCACTAAACTTGAGGTGCACAGACTTCACCTCAGGGATCTGTTGACTTCTTACAATGAGATGGTAGAAACTGCTAGATCTGATTACATCAGAAAACTGGTAGCAGCAAATAGGAAAAACCCCAAAGTTTTGTTTGACACGATTAATTCTCTCGTGTCTCCTGCTCCTCAAATCACGCCGGTCTTCTGTGAAGCTGACAGCAATGCATTGTTGAGATTTTTCATTGACAAAATTAAATTGATCAAAGAGAAAATCTCTCCCCCTTTGTTGGGAACCCCTACTGTCTCTGAGCCCATCTCCTCCTCTTGGTCATCCTTCACTGCTGTATCTTTGGGTGATATTTCAGCACTAGTGAACAAGATGAAACCCTCCTCTTGCTCAGATGACGTCCTTCCTTGTAGGCTTTTTATCAAAGTATTTGATGTAATTGGCCCCTGGGTTACCAATATGGTGAACCTCTCCCTTTCCACAGGGGTTTTTCCCAATGCATTTAAACATGCCATTGTGGAGCCTCTGCTCAAAAAACCAGGCTTAGACCCAACTGACCTCAGTAATTTCAGGCCTATTTCTAAGCTCCCTTTCTTGTCCAAGATCTTGGAGAAGGTGGTGTCCGAGCAGCTGTCTTTGTTCTTGGATCAGAGCGACATCCATGAGAAGTTTCAGTCTGGCTTCCGTAAACATCACTCTACGGAGACAGCTTTACTGAAAGTGTCCAGTGACATCATGATGTCGGCTGACTCTGGTAAATTCACTGTTCTGGTTCTCTTGGATCTGTCGTCAGCCTTTGACACAGTTGATCACCAGATCCTGCTGAGAAGACTAAGGGATGAAGTGGGACTGTCTGGGTCTGTGTTAGAATGGTTCTCATCTTACCTTTCTGGGCGCAGTTTTAGTGTATCTGCCAATCAAATGAGGTCTGAATCGGCAGATCTGTTGTGTGGAGTCCCTCAAGGTTCTGTTCTGGGTCCTTTATTGTTTTTGCTGTACTTGATTCCCCTTGGTAAAATCATTCAGAGATTTCCAGATGTTTCTTATCACATTTTTGCTGATGACATCCAGCTCTACTGCTCTTTTGACCCAACTGAGCCCCAAAGGCTGAACAGCTTAGTCAATTGTTTGCTAGAAATCAAACAATGGCTGAGTGAAAACACTTTACAGCTTAATGTGGACAAAACTGAAACTCTGGTGATTGCTCCTGATGATACGATTCCAGGGTTGAGTCAGTACTTGGGTGACTTAGGTCAGTCTGTCAAACTGAGCCTGAGAAACCTGGGTGTTGTATTTGATAAAGACATGTCTCTTGTTCAACACTGTAGAAAACTGACCAGAAATTGTTTCCTTCAACTGAGAAAAATCTCTAAACTTAGGAAAATGCTGTCACAACATGATCTGGAGCTTGTAATCCATGCGTTTGTTTCTTCTCGTCTGGACTATTGTAACAGTTTGTTTTCATGTCTTAACAAGAAGGATGTGTCTCGCCTGCAGTTGATTCAGAACTCTGCAGCGAGAATTCTGACCCGCTCTAGTAGAAGAACTCACATTTCTCCGGTCCTTAAAACTCTTCACTGGCTTCCAGTTTCTTTCAGGATCAACTTTAAAATTCTGGTTCTTACTTTCAGAGCTATTCATGGTCAGGCTCCTCCTTACATCAGTGATCTGATCCAGCCTTACACCCCAGCTCGGGCTCTGAGGTCTGTGGATCAGAATCTACTTATGGTTCCACGCACACGGCTCAGGACCAGAGGAGAGAAATCTTTTCAGGCTGTTGCTCCTAAGCTTTGGAACAATCTTCCTCTCTCTTTGCGCTTGATGGAGTCTACTGACTCCTTCAAGAAACATCTTAAGACGTTTCTATTTGTGCAGGCTTTTCCTTGAATTTCTCGAACTCCTGTGTTGTTCTCGGTGTTGTCTTGATCTTTGAAGTATGTACTGTTTTGAGTATTGTTTTGATTGTTGAAGCGCTTTGTGACCCTGGTCTCGAAAAGCGCTATATAAATATATATTACTTACTTACTTACTTACTAATTCATAAATCTGTGAAGTTTGACTTGATCAAAGAAAAGAGCGATAAAGAGGGAAGATATGTCATTGTAAAAGGAAAACTTCAGAATGAAAACTAGAGAATGTAACTTTGGCTTGTGTTTATGCACCTGCAAACAGTGAAAAGGTATTTTTTAAGGAGCTATTTGACAATATTGTAACAGAAATGAATGATGACTTCAATGTGGTATTAAACAGTACATTAGATACATCCAACAATAGAAGAAATATGAACCATGTTACAAAAACAATCAAAAACATGTTAAGAGACTACGGTATGATCGATATATGGAGAAGGTTACATCCAAAAAACAGGGATTACACACACTACTCTGCACCTAACGGAAGCTATGCAAGGATTGACTATTTCTTTCTAAATCAAGAAGATTTTTACAAAGTAGAACAGTGTGTAATAGGAGAAGCGGATATATCTGACAACAGCCCAGTAATATTAAAAATTTAACTAAAAATCACGAGTTAAAAAAACAATGTGGAGGTTGAATATTGGTATTCTGAACAACAAAAAAATAGTTGAAGAAATCAAAAATGATATTTTCACATATCAAAAAGAAAACGAAAATGGTGAGGTTAACCCTGCAATAGTGTGGGATGCTCTTAAAGCAGTTATGCGGGGAAATATTATAGCAAAGTTCTCTTTACTGAAAAAAACAAGAGAAGCAGCATATAAGGACGAGAAAGAAAAACTACTAAGGTTAGAACGACAACACAAAAACAGCCAGGACCCCACTCTACTTCCAAAGATACAAGAAACCAGGGATAACATAAAAAAAACAATTAAATTCAGAAGTAGAAAAAAGAACTAGGTATTTAAAACAGTAATATTACGAGATGGGGCCAAGAGGAACGAGACTTTTGGCAAGAAGACTTAAAAAACAGCAGATCGACCGCTCCGTTCATAAAATTAGAGATGCTTTAACAAATGAAGCCACTTTTGATCCAGAGGAAATAGAAACTAAATTTAGAAATTATTATGAGAATTTGTATAAACAACCACCTTCTGCCGACATAAGTCAAATCAAAACTTTTCTTAACTCACTAGATCTACCATGCATCGGCACAAAGCAAAATGACCTCCTAACAACACCGATAACAAAAGTGGAAATAGAGCGAGCAATTGGAAGGTTAAAATCAAATAAATCACCAGGTAGTGACGGATTACCGTCTGAATGGTATAAAACATTCAATGAACAGCTGACCCCGATGCTACACACATCATTTAACTACACTCTTGAACATGGTGTGATTCCTCCGTCTTGGAGCGAAGCTATCATCTCAGTTATCCCAAAAAAGAAAACCAGTGAGAAGTGTGAAGACGACAGGCCGATCTCATTATTAAACATAGATTATAAACTTTACACTTCCATCATAGCAAAAAGATACAGCACATTCATGACAGAGATAATTGATGAGGATCAGACCGGATTTATCAAGGGCCGTCAAACGCATGACAATATTAGGAGGACTATGCATGTAATAGATCATGTGGAACGTAACAACATCTCAGCTGTCCTCATAAGCTTTGATCGAGAAAAAGCGTTTGATTGCGTTAATTGGTCATTCCTGTATCTTGTACTAGAGAAATTTGGACTAAATAGTAAAGCAATACGATGCATTAGATCGCTCTATCAAAAGCCAACCGCAAGAATAAGAATAAATGGTAGTCTATCAGACCCCATTACCTTAGAAAGATCTACAAGACAAGGTTGTTGCCTCTCACCAACTCTTTTTGCTATTTGTATCGAACCATTGGCCCAAGCAATCCGACAAAACAAGGAACTTAAAGGTATAGAAATTAATCACGAAAAACAAATTATTGGACTTTTTGCAGATGACATAATATGTTATTTACAAGAACCAGAAACTAGTATTCCAAAAGTAATACAACACATGGAAGCATTTGGCTCCTGTTCTGGCTACAAATTAAATTTAGCAAAAACGCAAATTATGGCAATGAATTTTACTCCATCTGAGAATCTCAAAATAATATTAAACACAAATTGGTTTGCCAAAAAAATAACATACCTAGGGGTCACCTTGGTCAAGGAATACAAGAAACTGTCTGAAGAAAATTATAGCAAACTACATAAAGAAATTAAAACTGACCTAGAAAAGTGGGGTCCCCTTACACTGGATTTGAGTTCAAGAATAGATACAATCAAGATGAACATCCTACCTAGATTACTTTACCTGTTTCAAGCATTACCAGTTGAGGTACCAGAGATTCTATTCAGAGAGTGGGACAAATTGTTCTCTAGATTTATATGGAATGGACAAAACCCGAGAGTAAAATTTGAAACCTTACAGATTAGTAAAGAGGGAGGTGGGATGGCTTTACCAAACATGAGAGGATACTATCTTGCGTCCCAGATAGGACCAATTATCTAAGTCTCATTGGAGACAGAAAAACCATGAAGGAATATAGTAACCAATTAGATACAATAAGTAAATTCACACTTGAAATGTGGTTCAAGGTGGTCAGAAAACACAAATTGGAAAATGAAATTAAAATATTCAGTTGGATAGCATACAATAAAAATTTCACTCCAAATAATCTGGATTTACAGTTCAGGCAGTGGATCCAGACCGGTTTAACTGCAATATGCACAGCCACAAAACATGGCAAAATGATGAGCTTCCAAGAACTGAAACAAATATACTCTCTAAATAACAGAGACCACTTTAGATTCTTACAATTACGGGACTTCTATGACAAACAAATTAAACCAAACATGAATGAAAACAGAAATGGTATAATCCAAACTTTGATTGGAACCTATAACGGCAAGAAGTGTAAAATTGTCTCAACATTATACAAGCAATTGATGGAAACTAAGGGAAAGACAACAAATTATGTAAAGGAAAAGTGGGAAAAAGAGTTCCATATCAGTATAAGTCAAGAAGAATGGTCACATATTTGGCAGACGCAGCATTCTACGACATCTTCTCGTATCTGGAGGGAACACTGCTGGAAAAATGTAATAAGATATTTCATTACACCAAAAATGAAAAGCAGACAACTGTCATCGGACCAGTCATGTTGGAGAGATTGTAACAAAGTCAATGTCGACCATGCTCATGTTTTCTGGTATTGCTCTAAAATCACGAAATATTGGAAGGATGTGCATGAAGCAGTTGAAAACATCTTGGGCTATAATATTCCACCTGCATGTTCAATTTCGTACCTGGGCTTAAATTCAAACATTGTAAACAAGGAAGACAAATATTTATTTAAAATACTAGTGGCAGCCGCTAAAAAGGCCATTACCAAAAAATGTCACAATACGAAACCAACAACAGTGGAAGAATGGACTCACATTGTCAAAGGAGTTTTTGAAATGGAACTTTTAACCCACAGGATAAGGACACAAGAAGACAAATGTATAGAAAAATTGAAAAAGTGGACTCTGTTTACACAAACGACACTTGTGAAAAACTTGGACTGTATCAGTGTGTACTTTATATATTGAAAGATGCATGTAAGAAACATGAACAACCCCCATTTTTATTTTTTTATCTTTTTATTTTTGTTTTGTGTTTTTGCGTTGTTGTTTTTTTATTTTCTGTGATGTATGTGTGTTTTCCTTAATGTGGAAAATTCTAATAAAACTTAAGTTTGAAATAATTGTGTTAGAAACTGGATGTTGTCTGACAGAACAAAGACAAGAAAGTGAGTGACTGAACCTCTGTTTGTACCAACCTTTTTTTTCTTATATAAAGAAACTTTATTTTCCTCAAGTGACGTCCTGTTATTTTTTAACATTTTTCTACATTGAGCTTACATTTACAAACACAATGGGGAACAGAAATAAACAGGTGTGGATAATTACAAGTGATTGCCAGAACAAAAGTGGAAAAAAATAAAAAGGTCACAGGTTGCTGTTGAGGAAAACAACTACAACAATAGGCTAAATCCTTACAATAATCAAATTAATTAGAATGTACCTAGGATTACCATAGGATGTTTCACAAAGCTGTATTTCTGGCATGAAAATACTGTTAGTTGTAGCGGGTACATGGTGATGTGGTCTCTCACCTAGTGGTTGATCGGTAGTGACCCACTGAATGTTATAAATGTTTTTGCTATGTATGAAATGTGCTGTTGTGTGGGATGGAGGTGCCTCTACTTCAGCGGCTGCTCCCAAACTCTCGCGGACGTCTAGCTTCAACGGTTAGGTCAGAGTTTTGGCAAAGCGATCCTGCTCCGAGGTTTGAGGTACTTTTCTATCTGAGAGGAATTACGACGGATGAGTCCAAATACTACTTCATGGTCGCTGCCCTTGACCCAAAGAGCACGAGTCATGTAATGATACTTCTTAGAGATCATCCAACACATGGAAAGTATACCGTGAAGCAGCTTCTTCTTTAGCGTTACAAGCATCCAATTTTCCTGCCTCTCTGATCCTCACCACCTCTCCTGACGATCTGGTCACTCACTACAATACTGAACTCCACAGCAATCGTAATTCTCCTGCTACTCTAAAAAACAGATCTGTTTCCTTCTCTGTCTCGGCCCCTTGGTTCACCCCTGATGTCAGTCTCATGAAGTCCAAAGCTCGCCAACTTTACTCACCATTGACAACTCAACCATCTCACCCTCCCCCCAAGTTAAGAGTCTGGGTGTCATCCTGGACAATACACTTTCCTTCCAATCCCGCATGAATAACATTATCCGGTTTGCTTACTTCCACCTGCGCAGCATCAACCGCCTCCATCCTTCTTACACCACTCACACTGCCGCCATCCTCGTTCACAGCCTTGTCACCGTTCAGATTATTGCAACTCTTATCTCTACGGCCTGCCCCAAAAATCCTTACATAAACTTCAACTGGTCCAGAACCCAGAACCCCCTCCATCTATCAGATCACTCCTGTACTGCAACAGCTCTAATGGCTCCCAGTTCAATCCTGCATACAATACAAAATCCTCCTCCTTACATTCAAGGTCATCCAAAATCTCGCCATTACATGTCTCTCCGATCTAATCCATGTTCACACTCCCTCCCCCTCCCTAAGATTCTCCTCCTCCATACACCTGTCTGTCCCACCCTCCTCACCACAATGGGGAACAGAGCATTCAGCCACTCAGCTCCCCGGTCTTTGGAATTTACTGCCAATTTAAACATTAACCATTTTAAATCACATCTTAAAACGTATTTATTTAAATCTTTTTATTTCACCTAATCACCGTGTTTCAATTATGTTTTTATGCTTGGCTGTTTGAGTTTTATGTAAGGCGACCTTGAGTGCTGAGAAAGGCGCCTCGAAATAAAATGTATTATTATTATTATTATTACAGCCTGTCATTAGCGGAGAGAGCTTATAGCTGCTGTCGCTCCCGTGTATTGGTGGTTTGATGGTTTAGCAGTGGTTCGCAGCTTGGCTGAAGAGGCGGGTCGTATATTGCTGATTTCCAGAGGTGTCTCTGGACTTCCATCAGCACTTTGGTGAGAAGGCTCGTTGTTGTGTTTCCCCCTGCGCTTTTCAGATAGCCAGGAAACGAAAGAGCCAGCACTTAGTAGCAGCTGTGGGCGCTGCTGATCAACGAGCTACTGTTTGTGACATATTCACTGTCGGACAGGCGTTTTCTGGTGGACTGCATTTCTCGTAAGAGCTTCTTTCGCCTGACTAAGATGGACTTGTCAGCCTGTGGCTACGGATCGTCATTAAGTGCTACCAACGGATCCTCCATAGAGACTTTTGGAGGAAGGTCAGTGACTTTGTGATAGTTTCATTTTCAGTTCCCATTATCGGTGCAGATTTTCTATGTGCTAATGGTTTACTTGTGGATGTTGTTAGTCGCTGTTTATTGATGCTATTTCTTTTGCTACTGCTAAAGAAGAGTTTGCTAAAATGGAGTGTTTGGGGATGACTGCGCATGACCGTTCCATTCTGCACATCATGGAATTTTTTTGGTCTGTTTAGCAGGTACGACAGTTTTTGGTGAATCTGGTGCGTGGCTATCATCAGGTTCCAATGCGTTCCGATGACGTTCCCAAGACTGCGGTGCTTAGACCTTTTGGGCTGTTTGAGTCCCTGAGCATTTCTTTTGGTTTTAAGGGTGTGGCTCAGACCTTTCAGAGGTTGATGCATTCGGTGTTGCAGGACCTGACATTCAATAGAAGAGCATCTGTTGCACCTTTTTGTTGACAATTTTCCAGTGTCTTGATGAGCACGGATTAATGCTTAACACAACAAAGTTGTAAGGGTTTTTCACATGATACACTCTCTCTCACCCGGGTGTCTGTGCGTTGTTAAAGCTGTTCAGGGCTACGTTTTGTCTGGCCAGGCCTTCGTTAAGATGTTAAGGAATGGGTGTGCGCAGCATGTCAGCAAACTTTAATGCACCAACACACCAAGATGCCTCTGGATCCAGTTTCAGTTCCGGTCAGGCATTTTGATCATGTGCATATGGACCTGGAAGAACGTTGTCTCCTTCCCTTCCCAAGGTTTTACACACTTGCTAACAATGGTGAATCGGACCACAAGGTGGCCAGAGGCGGTTCCTGTGTCCTCCACAGCATCTGCAGATGTGGCACGGGCATTTCTTTCCACCTGGTTTGTACATTTCGGTTCCCCGTCCGACATCACATCTGATAGAGGTTCACAGTTTGTGTTCGAGCTTTAGACAGCGCAGGCAAGGTCTCTAGGTGTTCAGCTCCATCATACTACAGTGTACCACCCTCAGACTAATGGCATGTTTGGGCGTTTTCACAATTAGCTTAAGGCTTTATTACATGCTGAACTCACAGATGCTAACTAGGTGGATTGTTTGCCTTGGACATTGTTTTGGTTGGACTTTAGCTCCTAAGGAGGATCTAGATGCCTTTTTTGCTGACTTGGTGTATGGTGAACAGCTCCGTGTTTCAAGGTAGTTTTTGCCCGAAAGTATGCCGGATGTTCGTTTTCCGGTCTCTTGCGCTACAATTTGCCACGCTCACTTTGTTTTCATTCGCATTGACGCTCACCGGTCACCCCTACAGCCCAGGGTAGTGACCCACCAAATGTTATAAATGTTTGTGCTGTGTAAGACATGTGCTGTCTGATCCAGCAACCTGTTAATAAACAGTTACCCAACTCACGTCTCTTTCCTCATCCTGCCACAGAGTTGGCTAGAATAGTCTTCAAATACTAAAAATTATCAAGCAATGTCTGGTCTACTGGCCAAGAGCTCCCCCTGGTGTCTACATTCAGTTTTGGTGACTTATTTTCATCAACGTTAGGTTAAATATCTTTACCTGAATAGCAAACATAATTTGTGTCATATCTAACACATCCGTCCATGATTAACTTGGTGAGAATGCGGGACCTGAAGAGGAGGACGAGCTCGAGCCATAGTGGGTGAGGAGATCCACAGCAATGCGAGACATGACTCAGAAGTGAGAGCAACTCACTGAAATAGCTCACCTTGCTGCTTCTTTCAACCGCAGATCTAAACCCCACCCCACCGGGATATGTTTTTTTTAAGATCTAAATAGTATATTTCCAGAAGTCGCTTTCAAAAATAATTTCTAAACTTTTTTTTAAACGTACATATCTAACCGACGCACGATATATAGAGGAATCTGTATCTCGGCTCTTAACCAACTCCTCATGCCCAGCTGCTGGAGACAAATGTCTCTTGCGCATACTTGTGAAACATACTTTTACCTCTAGAGGGCAGTACACACCGGATAAAATATTTGTTTTGATTAACAACTGAATACAACAAAGAAGAAATGCAGCCAAATGCCAAAACAAGGACATTTGATTTGGTAAACAAAAAAAGAAAAAAAAAGCAACGCAAACTAAATCAGATAGAGTTTAAAACAAATGTATCAGTACAAATAAAGAATAAAACTAAGAAAAGATCCCAGCTATAGAGATGTTTTATTTATTTATTATTTATTATTATTTATAGACAAGCACTTATATAAACATATTTGCTGTGAAACTGAAGAAATAGAAGTGAAAATAATGATTAAGTTGAATAAATATTGGCACACTCTCAATACATGTATTATAAAGAATCAATCTTGCTTAAGTATTTAGTATTTCCACAAGCTCAGTTTCACAGTTGACATTGTGACAACAATTATAACAGATATACAGGCAACGGTCGCCTGTGATCCTCGGATGGCACTTTGCCTTCTTCTGTGATCTTTTGTTGTTCAGGGTTCAGAAGAGGACAGCAAGCACAGCGCTGCAGTAAGGAAAAATGCTGCCGTTCCATCCAGCCTGTTGCTGTCATGATGCACAATAAAAACATCTAATAACACTCACATAACCTTCTGTCCTTGTTATGGAAGATATTGGTGTTTTTTACTCCCTCTCTCACTTCTGTCCTGTATACAGCTCTATCTTTGTTTCAGAGCATATTTGATCTGTGCATGAATAGTATACATTGTTTACATTTTCCAATTAATACCATTTTCTGTGTGCTGTATGTTTCGAAATCTGTTAACTCTGCTGCTGAGTCGATACACATTTCACCACTGTGCGACGAATTAAGAATTTTCCTTTTTTTATCTTATGATTATGAGTCTTAATCGGAAAATGAGGATGAAATTGACTTCTTGACCTGTGAAGGTTTGTAACCAACAGTTGACCTTCCACACAGCTGATCAGCCACACACAGGAGGTCAGAGGTCATTTTCACCCAAACTCTAATTCACTTTAAAAGAGTCGCACCACTCTGACACATACCAGAGTATTGGAAGCGTCAAGTGCACACACTAGCAGACACTGTAATTTGACGAGGGCAAGCAAAAGCCATCCTAAAATACCCCCCCCCCCCCCATGCTGAACCTCCAGGGGGTCCAGGGAGTGGCTGGCAGAGTTGCACGGTTGTGGGTCAGTCCGAACGCTCTGGAGGGTTGAAGAGGTCTGAAGAGTTTGGATACATTGAAGGTAGACTTGGACCATGAGGGTAGGAGCTGCTGCCTTGGCCGGGGGGATATTTGGTGTGTTTGGAACGCTGTGCTTCTTTCTGGCCTTCGCTACGGACTACTGGCTAGTGGCCAGTGACAACTGTGGTCCGTACAGATGGCCAACACCAACACCCACGACGGTCAACGGGACTCTGGTGAGAGAACACATTTTAGGAGCACTAACAGAAAAATATTAAGACAGGTGTGAAGATTTAACAAACGCTGTGACACAAGAGTCCCAGTGGGAAGTGAAAGTATCATTGGAGTTATTCTCAAAACTTAATTAAAAATAAACTTTTTAATTAAAATGCACAATATTAAGGAAACCCTCAAAATATTGCACTTAAACATTGAGTAATGATTAAGCCATAAGTTCATTTGCTGATGTTATTTTAGTTTATTTTAGTTTTGTTTAGAAAACTCCAGTTGGAAATGCAACAGGACATATAAACCTTTCATTCATGCATGCTCGTTGTTTTTTTCCCTTAAATGTTTGTACACATGAAGTTATAAATCATCCTTCTTTCAAACCTAATTTAAAATAAACTGGTTAAGATTACAAATTAAAATGAAATAATATACATTAAAGACTGAAACTAACTTACATTGAAAAAAATACATGTTTAATGCTTCATAAAAAATAAAACAAGTATTATTTACTGTTCTGTTGTCAAGCTGCTTCTATAGGTTTTCCTAGGTGTCAGATGCACCCAGGATTGTCCTCAATCAAACTGAAGTGGTTTGAAGTGGTAAATATCAACTGTTACTAAGCAGTCTACAGTAAACTCGGTTTCAGAGTATTAGAACATCAACTTGCTCTTTGTACTTGAATCCCGGGTGACCTCTGCCTCATGAACTCCGCCTTCTGTCTGATGATAAACCAGCACACTTGTTTTTAGTTGAACTTCTACAAGACACTTTCACATCTTGGACCTCTAATGTTGGATATCCACTGCAGTATTTGAATTTCAGAGCTGAAATTATGGAATTTATTCGCCAAATCTGTTCCATCTCAAACATAAAGTCAAAGCTATATGAACATGACGATGAACATTAATGGGATGAACCTGTTGCTCAGCCATCAGACGTGGAACAATGATGGAGTCCCTTACGCTGCCTGCACTCATAAAAACTTAGACAGCAAATGGAGGGATGCGATATTAAGCCACAGGCCGCAAATGCCCCGTGACCTATGATCTAAAACCATAAGTCTGATTTTAGTTAGTCAGTTTTCCGACTTTGTGTCATTTACAGTCTTTATTCCTGAACATCATAGCACTTCTCCTCATAAGAGGAACATCACAAGTCTTTTGTGCTCTTCAGCCCCATCAATCATGTCCTGACACCTCAGAGGAAAACATCATCCATAAGTTCCTCTTGAAGAGCTCTCAGAGACTGTAATCAGAAGCATGCTGGTTGCCTTGGCGCCAGTGAAGCACTGGACCCCTCGGAGCAGCCGAGCGTTGACAACGTTGACACACATTTTAGGTTCATCCAGCTTCAGTAATGTGAGTTTATTTCTTCATTCGCCAGCCAGTGTCAGTCGGTTTGTCTCTCGTCCTCAGAACCAGACAGAGGCTGCAGTCACCGCCTCACACTCCGCCTCTTCCCTCACCCTCCACCACGAAGGCTTCTTCTGGCGCTGTGACTTTCAGGTGGAGCCCAGCACTGATGAGGTCCAGGCCACTCTCTTCAGTAAGACTCCAGTTTCAGCTCTTTGTCTGGTTGTGCTTTTGTGGTTTCTTTCAGTTCAGCAGTCAGAAGAAGGAAGAAGTGGAAACAACTGTAAGACAAGAAGACATTGTACAAGAAGATATTTAATCTGCAGTGAAAATATAATTCTCAGAGATCTCAAAAATATCTTCTCTAGTTAAATAATACTGTTAAGTTAAGTATTATCTCAGTCAAATTACTTTTTAGTTTCACATTTTTCATTGGGATTTTTTTTTTCTTCTTTCTTACTTCATACTCTGAAAACCAGAATTCTATATTACTTTTGTCATCTGCTCCTGTAGCGAACCAGCCGCAGTCGAAGGTGTGTGTCCACGGTTACCTCTTCCCTCTGCCCGTCGCTCTCGGCCAGGTGCCTCATCCTACATATGACGCCACAGCAGGTAATGGTGGGATGCAGGCCACTTGGGTGTAGAGATAGGGGGAACACACAGAAGATAGTCGGTGCACATATGAAAAAATAGTGACTCACACACACTAACATTTTATTGTTATGGTCAATTGACCTCCAGTTTTGTGCATACGATTCTTTTGAAAAACATGCTGAAGTGAGTTCAATGCTGTGCTTCTCCAGTGTTCCGTGGCTTCTGGACTCTCCTGATCCTTCTGGGTCTGGCCTGTGCTGTGGCGGGAACCTTCCTCCTGCTCTGTGGCGTCCCATTTTTCAGCCACAAACTCTACAGACTGGGCGGAGCGTTCCTCATTGCTGCTGGTAAAATATAGCCTCGCATGTGTGTGTGAGATGATATCACAGTCGACATACAAATGCTCAGCTGTGCATACCTGTCACATGGATCTGTTGCCCGGACAACAACGGATGTAAACAGCTGAGGTAGGGCGGTGGCTGATGTCTCTCGTTCCTGCAGCGTGTCTGTTCCTGCTGGTGCTGTTGCTGTTCGTCCTGTGGATGGAGACCGTGGACGTGAGGCGCTACGTTCTGCAGGAGAGAGGCGAGTCGTGCCCAGAGGTCACGGTGACGGTGCTCTACGGTCTGTCCTTCATGGTGGCCGCGGCCGCCGTTCCTCTGGAGCTCATCTCTGGGATGGTCTTCATGCTGGTGGGCCGGGCGCTGCTCGCCAGCAACTGAGAAGCGAGGGAAGAATGGACGATTCGTAAAATAACTGTCAGTCCAAAAGTCATTTGGATCACTCTACAAATAGCAGTATGTTTGTTGTTATTTTTTTTATTTTTACAGTGTAATAAATCATTGTTTGATGACCTGTAAATTAGTTTTTATTTTTTAAATTTTATTAATTAGTACTGAAAAACAAGGTTATTTCACGTTTGCCTCTGACAAAGAGAATTATTTTGTAAATATAATATTTTGTTACAATTACCTTTTAGGAAAAGTTTTAAAAAGTCAAACTGACCTGTGGAAAAAAAATGTTATTAATAATAGTTATATTCAAAATAACTAAAAGTAAAAAGAATTGAATTAGTGTAATGAGCCAGGTAGTCAAGTTATGGAAGTTAATGAATTTAGTTTTGTGGGTGAGAATTGTGATATAAAAACTTATAATTCTGAGTTTGCAATTCATACTTTTGAGGTGAAAGTAAGGAGATTAATAGATAAAACGAAAGTAACTTAACAAGGTAACACATTCTACATCAAGTTCACCGCCCTCTAACCTATCTTTACTGTTGGTTAATCCACTATGCATGTGCTGCCTTTGAAACTTTTGCACCAGATTATTTTAAAAATACTAGAAAATCCAATAGGTATAGGTGGAACTGCTTCAAGCTAAGTTTTATCCATCCTCAAGCATCCAAACATATCAGCCATCTAGAAAGCCACGGTCCTTCCTCTGAGCACACGCCTGTATCCAGGATCTCCTTTACCTTGCCATGATGATAGACAGACAGACAGACAGACAGACAGACAGACAGATAGAGACCACCAGGCCAAAAAGGCAGGAAGTGAGAGTGTAGCAGGGCTTTACTTCCTTTTATTTACCCCTCCCAGATTTACTAAATTGGCTCACCTGAGTCATGCCAGGCAGGTGTAGACTGTACCCTGCATCAAACATGCTGAACACATCCTGTCACACAAATAGGATAATCTGTTGTTCTGGTCGCTTTTGCAAAAGAGCATTTTAATTTGTAGTGCGATTCACGCTAGCTAACAACAGGGGGCTCTCAAGTTCTCTTCCGCAAAGGGCTGGTTCAAGCAACATGATTCAAGACTCTGGCAGATGCAGAGAATCTAAAGTACTAATATATCTTAGAAGAAAAGTAAACAACAAATGGTAAATGAAACTAAGGTAAGCAAGGAAAGCTTGTTTAAGCAAGTTAAATTAATAAACAAAGGTGAAAATAAATGGACAGAAAAGGCAAATATAAGAAGGTTTTTGAAGGAAAATAAATGAATAAAAGGAAGGGTGACAGTGTAAAAGTAAGAGATGGAAAATACTAGTGAGGAAGAAATATAGTGTATAAGTTCATAGAAAAACAAAAAGAGCAAAAGAAAAATGGGATGAGAAGAAAGAAAGTAAAGTCATAACGAAAGAAGAAAGAGATACAAATGAAAAGAAAGGATGAAAATGTAAAAGGGACTATAAGAAATATGGGAACATGGGAAGGAATTATTTATATATAAAGATAAATAAATTGGACTACATAAAGAAAAAAATATATATAATTAAATTAAAAGAATGAGAAAGAAATAGAAAGAAATGAGGCTGTATGAAGGAAAGTAAAGAAGGAAGAAAGGATGGCTGCTTTTCATAATTCATTAACTTGTGTTCCTCTACTTTTATAGTTTTTCATCTATCATCAGCTTGAAAGAAATGAAGAAAGAGGAAGAAGGAAACAGCAGCAGAACAAAAGACAAAGACCAGAGTGGTGGTTTAAAGGACCACATGTGTGAGGTGCCGGACCCCAAATCGTGGAACCTAGTCACAGGCTTGGTCCTGAAAATGACCTGGACAGAACCCGGCCTTAGTCCCTCCAGAGCGCCTGGGCTGTATGCTGGTGGTGGTCTTATCCAGTCAAAGAGGGGATACACTCACTGAAGGAGCTTTACTTGCTCACACTAACCCCCCAAACTCTTCCAGTGAGCTGATTACCTGCTCAGTTTGCGTGAGCTCTCGCCTGCTAGGCCCAGGGCGTGTGTGTGTGTGTGTGTGTGTGTGTGTGTCAGCCCAGACGGACACACTCGGCTGGGATAAAGGCTTTTCTCCTGTCAAAAATGACTGCCCTGATAAGAGCTGATATGAGAGAAAAGCTCGCCTTATGGCATCACTCTTGCTTTTTTTGTTTCTTTTGTACATCCCAAATCCCCAAGAACGGACCCTCCCCTCTCCCCAACACACACACAAACACACACACGCACTGCTAATCTGTATTGACAGTAGTTGAGGTGAGAGCAGGTGGAGGGATGAAAAGAAGTTGCTGCAGTGTTTCTTCTAGGTATAAATTACACGTGTGGATTTATTGTAGACATCCCCTCAGACAAGCTCGGACAAATCATGTTTGTGTATGGCATGTCGTTTATAAAAAAGATAAACATACACAAGAATTTCTACATTTATTTATAAAATGATTTCCTTTTTATTCCCTGAACAGAATATAAATAATTGTCTTGCATTTTTACTTGGTTTTATTATTTATTTTCTCATGTAAGACACAGTATACCGTTTATGCTTTGGTACTGGCTTTTACACATTTTGTGTCCTGAAATGTAGATAAAAATAATAATGAATTTATTAATTTAAGTATAAATTTGTCTTAAAAGCATCTTTCAGTTTGAAATAAGCTTTACCATCGCCTTTAGTTAAGTACTAGAAAACAATTACTATTATATTATTTACAATATTTTTTCTACAAATATATAATGAACAAGCTGAAAAGATGATGGATTTTGTGACAGCAAACCAAACTTGTATAGAGATAAATCATTTAGTTTGAGAGGAACTTCATTTCTACTAAATACATTTGAATTGTAACTCTTAAAGAGAAATAAAGAAAACCATTTTTTCACAATCATAGGCACATTCAACTTCAGAATATATTTTAGTGATATGCTACAATGTGAGTACCAAAAAAAAAACAAAGATCAAAATTTGTCCCAAAATGTTGTCAACCACCATTTTATTTGAATGCCTAAAAGTCATGAAAGCATTTTGTATGACATATATCATGAGAAACTTTGTTGGTAAAATTGTTGATTTCACTTTTCAAGAGAGTCTCTCCCTAGTACTCCAGTTTGTCGTCTCATTGCCCTGCGACTCCGGCTTACTGGAAAAATGGCTATAAATGGATGTTATATCTTTAAACAATATTCCAAAATGTTGCTTTGTTTGCACAACAATATAGAAATCTATTCCCCTCAACTTTGTGAATCATGACAAAGCGAGCGATACACAATTATTTTTCTTTCGACATGCTGCTGTCGTTTTAAAGCTGTTTGGCACATTCATCTCAATTTAAAAGCTTAATTTACACACAGCCATTACTGACCCACAAAGATTTCTTCGAACAAAGATTAAGCTGCAGGATTTTAAAGGGAAAGCGAAACGATGACAGATGCTCATTTAATGTCTTTATTTACCGATATCCCGCCTACACACACGTATGTAAATACACTTTTTCATTTCTGCTCAAGGAGACTGAGAGGAGACCAGAAAGGCGAAATAGGGGGGGATGGGTACTATTATTTTTTCAGCCTAACTTGATTGACAGCTGGCAACATATGGAGCACTAAGAAAGGGTTGCCCACGCTCACTTCTGAGGAAACAAATATTTGCCGGAAGGTGAGAAAGAGAGTAAGAATTTTTTTTTAATTAGTTTAGAGACGCATTGAGAGATAAAAGTCAGCAAGACATATCCATCAAAAGCCTACTAAGTTAGCTTATCCGTGGAAGTTGCTGGAGCCAGTGAAGGCTGCGGGCGGCACTGAGGGGGGTTTATGTGGGTGCTGGGAAAACCACTGAGGTGCACAACACAGGAAGCCAACATGGAGGCTCCATTAACATCTGTGCATACGTTAACATATTCTGAGTGGAATTAACATTTAGGCATGCTTCCACGCTCCAGCAACGCTCCTCAAGCCCCACCAATTATTTCTTAATTACCAACTCTTCAACGAGACGGAGCCACGCTCCGATCAAACTCTCGCACACGCAACACATTGCAAGCACTCAAGGTAAACACGCTGCAGTCATTTAAGAGGTGTTTGCACACCGCACCTGAATTAGAAACAGAGGAAACACGTCAACAAAGATTCACGACCTAAATGAATCCATCCATCATCTCTGCCTAGGATGTGAGCTCAGGTATGATGACGGCTACTTCAGATAATCTCTTCTATGTCACCCACTTCATATTTTCAGAGTAGATACACTTAAAATTTGTGTTACAGAAGCCATTTGTAACACAAAAAATCTAACCGGGAGTTTTCCACATCAGGTCAGCTCCTGTGGAAAGGAAACAAATATTTGAGTATAAGGATTTCGTTTTCATACAAGACTTGCTACACAATCCTTATGCATGCACTTTAACACAAGCCTTGATTTTAATCTCGTCGCCTTTTCCGAAACTGAAACTGATTTCGATCTGCTGCTGATTTTACTTTGTCTAAAGGAAGTTTAAACACATTAACCATACACAATTTTGACACAAATCAGGGTAGCTTGTGAATGATCTGTATAAATAATAAATAAACGTCTAAATCTGGTGATGGAATTTTAACCTTGAGACTTCAGCAAATGGATGTTGTAGTGTTAGCTCATAGGAAAGACTAACAAGTGGCAACGTATAGATACAGAGATTAATTTACAAACTGTTGCTCCAATCTGTGACTACATGCATAACATGTAAGGCAAGAGAGAACACAGAGATGAAGTGAAACAGCCCTTTAAAAAAAATGATTGGACGACTAAATGTCAATTAATGTCAACTGCCATTTACCGTACCTTCCAACCTCCTCTTCGATGCTATGCTGAATTTGAAGGATCATTTTAAGTTTGGGGTGGAGTTTGGGTATCAAAGTCATTCCTAACTGAAATCTTTTGTTTAAAAACATCATAAGAATGTTACACTGTTCTGTTTTACACTGTTCTTATGATAATGAAGCCGCAAAATGTTGGCATAATATTGAAACAATAACAACTCAGTAGTGTCAAAGGGTTCGGGGTGACAAACATAAACAAATTTAGACTGGATTTCTATCTGTCAATCCCCAGGGAAACAATTAGCTATGCATGTACATAAAGAAGAACAAAAAATGCATTTTTTGCTCTTTTTCTGTAAAAAGAACGTACCACGAACGTCTTAAAGAATAAAAACAAGGTGGCTTTGATTCAGCCCGTTCAAACACTGACCACGGATTATGCAGCACTGATAAGGTAATTAACAGACTATGATAGTGTAATTAACAACATCTGAGGAGAAAAGATGGTTGAAGTGGTGTGTTGGTGCAGAGGCTCATCAAAGCCATGGCACTGTTTTAAAGACGGACCAGCAGCAGCGTACCCGTCTGAGACCATCTCCAGGAGCTATGGCTGAATGAGTTGACGCATCATTGTGATGAAAATAAAATGCTTATTTGGAGCCATTCAGTCGTATGCAGTGGACGGAGATCATATCGCGGCAACAGGAGGCTGTAACTGATAGGTCTATTGTGCACGGGCTAAATGATGTTTCTGTCTATCAAGTCCCGCCAGATTCCTTGAATTCACTCCCAAATCTACCTGCTGTATTGAGGAGGCATCTTTGTGAGGTTGAGCCCGGCACTGCTCTCCCAACAACAATCCCCCACTCGCAAACACACACTTCTTCTGTGCGCACCGAACCAGCACAAATTCACTTTTATTGCATTTATTTGTTTATTTACTGTTATCTTCTTTCCATTTCAGAGACTTCCCTATCAGAGACCTGCAAACCCTGGAAGCCGAGTGGCAGGGGAGCGACAGGTTCACATAGTGTGTGTGTGTGGAGGTGTGCGAGTGTGTATATTTGAGAGGATTGGTTCAAAATTAAAATACAAATAGAATGAAAATGTAGGAATCATCACTTTTGTTATCTGCAGCTATACGCTTTACAGCTTCCACTGTGAACAAATTCCTCCAGGGTTATGTAGGAGAAAGCTCAAACGCTCACTCGCTCGCTTAAGTAAAGTGATAAATGCTTGGCAACAATTCTCGTGCACTTGATGGGAAACTCATTTCAGGCATTTAAATGAGGGAAAACACACAAAACATAAGTGCTAGTTTGCTGACATAACCAGTTGTTAGACAAGTTGACTTCAGAGCCGAGTTTGACGCAAACCTTTTTTTTTAAAATCTCAACAATTACCATGAAATCCGATTGTTGTGTGAATGCGGTTGTCTGACACATTGTCCTTATATAGAGCTGTAGTGGAGCTTGGCAACGCAGAGCTGGACCTTCTATGGTCCAGGTCGTAGAACACTTTCAAATTGAACTTTAAAGCAGCATAGAGTGAGTTACGTTATGTTGTTATTTGGTGTCAACACTTTATGCTCTTTGATGGACCTTTCCAGGGTGTCCTTGGCCTTCTGTCAGAGGAAGGGATTTTCTCCAGTCCCCCTCAACCCTCAAATAAAGGGATGATGTTATAATAATCCAGAAGATCAGGACTCCAGTTAGACACGTCAAACTTGTGACAGTAGTAACCACAGCAGAGTTCATGGGATTTTGAAACCAAACAAAATAGTTACTTTTAACGTTATGAAACCAACATTTTGTGTTGAAAAATTGTATTTAGTTTGGCACATATTCTGGATTAAAACACCAGGGTGAAGGAGTGCAAAGTCCCATCAATCACTGCCTCATTACCACCAACATCCTAGCCCAGCCAGTGTGTGTGTGTATGTCTGTGTGTGTGTGAGAGTGAGTGTGTGTGTCTGGTCCACTCAGGAGGAGAGCGCGAGCGATCTCACCAGGATCTGAACTGCCTCTTTGATCATCTTAAGCCAAACAGAGGGAAAGAGACGCTCGCCCCTCACAGAGAGGATTAAATATCCCTGAGTCGGGACATCACTACTCCCCCTCGCCAGCCTCTCCTCTCCTTCCTCCGCTCCCTTCCTTCTCCTGTCTACCCTGGTTATGACTGAGTCTCCAGGGGAAGACGTAAAGTAAGTGAGCGATGAAGGAAAAGTAAAGAAGAGGTTGTGTGTGTTTCAGGAGCCCAGAGGACACCTGGACCCAGATGGACTTTTGACTCTTTTCACTCATGTCTAGAAAAATCATGGCTCTTCCTCTGTATGTTATGATCTGGTTTGTGGGGTGTCAGGATCTCTCAAGTGTGAGAAGGTTCCCCCAAAAGAGGGACAAGTGAAAGGAAACATAGTAAAAGATTGAAGGATGTCCTTACTGTTGATCTTACCCTGTGTGTATCTGAGTCGAGGGTCATGAAGTCGAATTCTTGATGAGGTAAGAAGCCTTACTTTGATGTTTAGCGTGTTAAGGAAACACTTTAACCAGGTATGTCCACACAGAGATGTGCAAGTTATACCTGAGTGACATACTCCTCCCATACACACCGTCCCACTCTCCGCTCCTCATCTGCTGCTTTCCTCACACTTCACACAGTGAAAATGGCCACAATGGAACACACAAACTCTGGAACACTTTACCCATTCACCTGTGACAGTTGGACTCTTTGGACATTTTCAAATCACAACTTAAATCACACCTCTTCAAACTGGCTTATTCATTGTAATCATTTATATGTATTTTACTGTATATTAACTGTGTATTTTCCATGTTTTTATTAGTGCTTTTATCCTCTGTAAGCCGTCCTTGGGTGTCTTGAAAGGCACCATCAAATAAAATGAATAATTATAATTATTATCATTATTATTAATCTTATTGGAACAGAAAAATCGTCAGCTACTCTTTTTGAAGGTAGAGATTGACCCAAAGGGGGTTGTGTCCAAACTTTTCATAATTCAAATAAAAGTTCCTCTACAATCTGCCATGACTTTTAATAAAGAATTGACCGCTCTCTAGCGAAATTATAGTTTTTTTAGATGCAACTTGGGAGGACGGGAGTAAGCCATCGTGCCAGTGGAAACCAACAACCACCTGGTTGTGAGCAGTGTGAAATCACTATGGGTTCCATTAGTTTTTTAAATGACTCTGGAACTTATTAGATATAATAATAATAATAAGATATACTTCAGTTTGGATGTGGAAAAAAGCTGAATTTTTCCCAAAAGACTGGTAAAACGGAACAAGTCGTATCAAAGCAAGCCTGTAAACATGATGGCCTGATTTAGAAGGAGAGAGATGGTCTGTGGTGATCATCTGGATCTGAACTGAATTGAGGTATGTGAAAGAATTATTTAACCGAGAGCAAAAATGAAATATTGACGTAAAATGTGTATCATCAAATTCTCATTTCTAACCGCATACAACATTCTGGATTAAATCTTGATTTAAATTTCAGATTGATCGTGCATCTGGTGGAAGTGTGTGTCACAGCTATTACCTCCAGCGGAACAGAAGCAGAGGTCAGCGCTCTCTACTGGGGGTTAACACAATCAGCATCACTGCTTCCTGCTGCTGTGCCAGGAGGGGACGGGGGGAGGAGGGGAAGATGAGAGAGGCAACAAGGGCAGACAGAGAAAGGGGCAACTGTGACATGACAGTGACAAATTGCCTTGTATTTATTCAAATAATGTAATATGATCCTTGTGCTGTGTTGTAATGTGTGTTTTCCTTGTGTCTGACCCTGCTGAAGAGTTAACGCTAACAGACTTATCACAGGTAAGACGACCCCAAACATGTTCCTGGTATTGTGAGAATGTTTAAGCACTTTAAACAACGCAATGCACACCCAACATGATTAATAAGAATCTGAAGCTTTTTATTGCCAGTCTTGTTAACCCAACATCATTTATTTGTGTTTCAGTAAAGAATAACATTTTATCTTAATTATTGATTGTGTTTTTCAATATAAGGTTATGGATTATTTTACATATAAAATGCAATAAAAGAGATGAAATTAGATATTTAATTTCTGAAAATAGAAAATAAAAAAATGCAAAATAGAAAACATGCAGCCATGTAATCACAGACAATAAGGAAGTGAATACGGAATATGTCTATTTCTCTCGACTCGGCGTGGGACAGGAAGAAGCAAATCTTTTTCAGGGGTGGAATAAAGTAATGTTGTCTTAAAACCAGTAAAAAAAACACAGCTAAGAACACAATTTTGCATTTTGGACCTTTATAATGAATGCATGTTGATAAAGTTCTGCTAGTTTACACATACTTATGTTAGAGCCTCAGACTGTCATGATCTCATAGTCTCCACTAACCTTTGAAAACATCTTGTTACCACCACCATCACTTGTGCTGCTTCTCCTCGCAACGGTCTTGATTGACATAGACGTCAGCAGAGATCCAGGAAGTGGACACACACTGATGAACCCAGTCAACACACCATGAACACTGACTCAGAGGTGAGTCATGGAGCACTGAGGTCAGAGCAGACATTTGTGCCTCCTATAGAGAAGAAGCACCTGCTCCCATGAATGGTATGTGCAATCCCAGGTAAGTGCTATATTGGTGAGTTTTTTTTTATTTTTTATTATTCAATTCAAAAAATAATTAATTAATTCAAAGGTTTTTGTATGGATGATAAAAGTGTGCTGGCTGGTCACAAAGCCATACTATTTAAGAACCAGTGATTTTGTTTGTTTTTTATTACACAAGCAATAAAATACTTCATATGAAGAATAAATTATAGAAATAAATAAATTAGGCTTAGAGAAGTAAAACAATATCTGGCATACAAACCAAGGAAATGTATATTAACTCAATTCAATTCAATTAGTACAATCATAATACAATTAAGGCACTTTGCAGATTAAAAAGCAATATATATTAGAAACGAAAAACAGGTCTTTGCCTTTTAATAGATAGAACGTCAAGCAGAGCCAGTCTCGGTGTCAGCGGTCTTCTGCTTCGACTGGAAGGGAGAAGGTCCATGGAGAGGATTCTTGATCCGTTGACGCTGACATGGAAAAGTGAAGGAGATCCAACAACATGCTTCAGATGGACTGTACAAGGAGGTTGAACACTGGGGCTCTGGTGGAGATGGAGAGGAAGAGAGTGAGTTTGAAGTGTACAGTTGTTGAGAACTGATGCAGGAGAGAAAAACATAGAGCGAGATAACTCTTAAAAAATAGCGAGAGTTTCTGCCCTTCTTAATAAAGACAGGAGTTGGTTCCACAGCAGAGGAGCTTGAAAACAGTAACAGTAACTATAAGGTCGAGTTTAGTGAAAAGGAGTTTTGGGTCATCCAGGACTTGATAGCTCTAAAACAAGATTGTAGTTGTGTTTGCTGATGACTTTCCTCTGGCTTCATTGAAGAAATGACAGTTGGGTGTCATCAGTATAAATAGGAAAATGTATACCATGTTTTCTGATAAAAGATCCTACTCAAAGCATATAGATTGTGAATTGGATCAAGCTAAGATCAGAACCTTGTGGGACACCATTGTCAACCTTACTGTGTGTTAATGAGCTGTACATAATGTTTTTTGTCTAAAAGGAAAACACTTAAAGCAGTTCCACTAGTCTAATCTGGTGGTCAACAGTGTCGTAGTGAAGATTACATTTTTTTTCAAATACATTTGAATAGATTAAGTTAATTATATAAAATTAAAGATATTGTGCATAATAAAAATGGTAATCATCACAAATTCCGTTTAATAGTTTTAATAATAACAGAGCTGGAGCTTATCTTCTACAGAAAAAAAATGAAGAAAAAAAACAAATAAATAATAAATAAATAGGTTCTTCTGACGTCATTGCTTTAAACCAATGGGATTCATACGTATGATTTCATGATCACTTTGCAGAGCTACATGTAACTGTAATGTTCTCTGATTAAATTCTGTAATCTCCCTGTGCCACATGAACAGCTATACTGCTGACACTGATAAAGGATTAACTTTTTAATTAGCGTTCTTCTGTCATTTATTTCATCATATTTGGGTCAATCGGAAATCTCATCCACATCCCAAGCCCTACGAGTCAGTTTCCAGCACTCATCTCTCACCTCTCTGTTCTCTTGTTTCTTCTTATCAGTGCTACCTGATATCCACACCGACGCTAATGACACCACAGCATTTGCGATGCCTGGCTTTACGGCTCACGCCTCACTCCCACCCTACGTTTTCACCTCTTATTCTCGCTCCTGTTCCTCGCGTTCGCTCTTCCTCCGCAATTAGACACCGAGAGGAGTCCCAGTTGACTCGCTCTGGTAATCAGACATCTTTTTCTTGTCCATTTAATGCTGGGATTAATTTCCTACAAGGTTAATTAAAGAGGCCCATCAGACACAAGTGATTATTGCAAAGGTTACAATTTCAATTCCTGTACACACACACTACACACATGCCTACACACTTTTTTGTTTAGACCTGCACACCAAGGAAAGAGAGGAAGTGGCACTCAAATGTTGACCACTGAGGAATGTCATCGTCAGTAAAAAACATCTTTCAATTATAAGAATAATGTTTTGATAAATGAGTTTAAACAGCTTTTAGAGATTGGGCTGTAGAATTACAAATCTAAGACAAGGTGATTCATTTCAGTTCGCTAATACATTGGCTAGTTACTAGGATCTATCATGTTGAGAGGTTAGCTAACACATCTAAGACAAACTTCAACACCTGAGAGGTCAGTTCAACAATGGCTTTTCCAGCTAAAATTTAGAGGAGCTCAGCCATTGGAATAGTTTCAAAGAGGTGAAAACATAATCGAGATTCACCTTGATAGTTGTAGTATCCCTTGTCTACTCCACATCATGTAAGAAGAATGTAAAACGGAGGTCAAGTGCAAAGGGTTTCAGACCTGCTCACACAGAGTGCACTCAAATTCTCTATTTCTAGAAGATCGGACATACTGTATGTAGTGATGGGCTGATGAAGCTTCATGAAGCAGTATCATATTGTTTAGAGGTCCGTAGGTGGCGCCATCAGTGTAAAAATGATGTGATGTTTCATTAAAATAGTGCAGAGATCCATCAAGTGGGCTCTGAAAATAATGACACTGCTTCATGAAGCATCACTAACTGTATGCACTCTCACACACTCAAATACAACTAATGTGTTGATTTAAGTGTCTCTTGGACTGATCTTGGACCTCTATTGTACTCATCAGTGTGTGTCTGTTTGTACAAAACTCTCTTTTCATTGAAATATCTAAAAAGCTAAACCCACTAAAACGCTTTGTTTTTCTGGAGATTAAATCTTATTTACCATAACTAAGCCCATTCTGCTATGATTGGTCAAGCATTGAGGTTTGTCACCACAAGTCATCAATCCCGGAAGTTGACACCTACAAGGGACTCTCACAACATCTCGTTTGCTGAGATTTTAGACGGGGGAGAACTTTATAAAGTAATAACTTTATTAAACCATCATGATGAGGGACTGGACAGGAAGACTTCAACATTTGAAACATGTGAGTCAGTCACGTACATGAGTTTCACATTACATATGCACTTTATGCAGCGATGGAATTAAATGGAACTTTTGTCTACTCTACATTTGTTAAATGTAGTACATGACTTTTTCTGCATCTGCGTTGTAAATGTCTGTGGCTGTTTAGCTATCTAAAACAACAAAAGGTCACTACGAGGTCCAACTAAATGTCGGAAACATTCACAATCTACTGGTAACCATAACAACAGTGAGTAAGACCCGGGTCTCAGTCCATAACGCGCTCTTCATAAACGAGTAAATTAGAGGATCAACCAACGATTACTGTTTCCAGTGCACAGTTAGAATCGAGCGTCAGGTGATGCTTGCATGCACACTTACATTAGCATGCTAAATGGAGGTGAGGAGAGTGCGGGGCGAGGTGGTACAGAGCAGCCTCAGTATATTAATCAGCCCGAGAGAGACGACCCACCCACAACCCGTCATCCAACTGCTCCCACCACCTCCTGCTCTGCTACTGAGAGCCTCGCCTGTACGACTTCGCCCAGCTGGAGAAGTGTACAAGTAGATCTGTGTTCACTTAATGCTCCGGCCTTTAGCTTCAACTGACACCTAAGTGATGTAGTAACATCCTTACAGAAAGGCTGAACTATGATGAAGAAAAATACAATTAAATGTTCAAATAGCCAGTAAGGTACTTCAATATTTCATACTACAGATATAATTTTCTCATCCCCTGCTTCCATATAGTAGTACAACAGTTTGTTGCATGTTAAAGTATCATGATTGCAACTGTTAGATTGGAAATTATTATACACTATACGTATGCGCCAAACTTAAATTAATGCTAAAAGATAATCAAAATATAAAGTATAGGTTACTGGCTTCATCTAGGAGCTTGGACGTTTGAATACACATTCACAAGCTTGGAACAGACATAGAGTCAAGACAACGGTTATTCAAACGTGTTTATCTGCCCTTTTCACACCTTGGGTCGTCGATCAAAAGAACGAAGCAGGGACACACCCGTGAGGGGGGGGGGGGGGGGGGGGCTAGGAGACAGTTACCTCCACCGAAGAGCATTTGCATTATTGGAAAAGGAAGCAAAGTTAGAGGAGCTCTCCACAGGAGTTTGAGGGAACCAATATGGCGATAGGGGGAGGACCTCTTGGCCCGCAAATTTGCCTTAAATAAAGCAACGTTATTATTGTTCTTGATCGTCTTTCCCGGAGCTAATGATCTGTAAAGCTGCCGTCAAAGAGCGTGTCCGATCGATCGTAAAAGTTTGTATCTTTGTTTGACTTGAAGCGGCGAATAAACGACCCGTACACTCTGCATTTGACCTTTTTTCTCCATAAAGCAAAATATTAAGACCCGGACGTGACGTCGTGTTGGAGCGACAGAAACGGACTACAGTTTTAATCGTTTTACACCTCTACGCTAACATCCTGAATACTATGGCTTTACTACTTCTACGTTCTAAGATGCTAACAGTAGAGCCTCAACATCTCTTCGATCTCTTGTTGGATTACTCCTGTGTGTCGTTGATACCTTCGTACAAACAGGGGTGAGTCTTCTTTGAAATCAGAGGGCCATCCCACCACTGACACCATTTGCAACAGAGTGTGGAGCAATACTTGGTCAAAAACAAATTGGTATTTTGTGGTAAAACTAAACATCAAACATAGAATCAATGGGTTGTTGATGTCCATGAATCAAGATTTTATTGAACAAGTACTAGGCTGTGAACTTGGCAGAGAAAAAGTAAACACATGAATGTGAAAAAATGTTGCAGCAGATGAGAGTGAAGCAGAATAAGAGCCATTGAAGCAGCCAGAAGTAACCTGCTGTTATAGTAACAAGGGACCCTGATAACACAGTAATAACAGGCTAATCGTATTTGGGTTCAGAAAGCACAACATGCTAATTCAATTAGCTTAATAAGCCCCTGTAGATAACAGCGCTCGTTTCAGCTGCCATGATTGGCTCAAGTTCCCTAGGAGGTGGTTCTCTAGGGGCGCAGAAAACCTCCAGTAGAGGGGGAGAAGTCTATTCTTCTATGAATAAAATTTACTTTTCCACATTCTTTTTCTTTCAACTTTTGGCTTTCCCCTCTCAATTTCTCCCAATTGTGTCTCCTCACAAAAACACAATGGCGAACAAAAACCATCTCAAGTCTATTGTCCCGCCGCTGTGTCTCGGCTCCGTCTAAACGCCGAGGTCTTTGTGCAAAGATGCTTGGAAAAAGCACAGCGGTATTGTTTCAGCAGCTGAGGAGGAGAATGGAAGAGTTACAGGGCAGAGAGTTGGCAGCTGAGCCCAGCTAGGAGCTTCTCCACACAGAGCGAGGGATCACCCTGCTCCACTACCGCACTCTCAAACACACACCAATCTAGATGCTCCCTCCCTGACTCTGTGAAATCTGCATTCTCTTTTAACCCTTTGTTTCTCGTCAGACCAGCTAATCTGTTTACGGGTGTTCGTGAGGGTATCTTTGTCTGTGCCACGTACGTTGATGTGCACACGCCTTCGCACATTAATCTACAGGCCAGAAGCCATCTGACACGAGCGGAATATAATTCCAATCCCTACAGACGCAGACCTGCAAACGCTCTCTTTCTATACCTTCCCAGACGTAAACATGAATATGTGTGCGTTCTACATGAAGATGGAGAAGAGGTAGGGGAGGGGCGTTTATATGTGTAACAGATAAGAGTGCAGACAGTGTTAAAGAAGCATGGGAAGGAGAGTCACAAGGATGGTCTATTAACAAGGAGCAAGAAGTTCTGTTTTGTGCTGCCCACTTTTTAAAATCTACAAAAGTCCAAGAAAAAATCTGTTTTTTTTTGGTCAAAAGCGACAACTTTCAAACTTAAAAAAAGCAGTCAGAAATCCTGTTAGTAAAAATCCATACTTTCATTCTTCCATAAGAAGCAGGTTAACCAATCAGAGCTTAAATTGTAAATTGACATTTAAAGGGAGGGATTTCATCCAGAAGAAGCAGGATCTGGTGGACTTTATCACCAACACCGTTCCTATATCACCAACACCGTTCCTATATCACCAACATCGTTCCTATATCACCAACACCGTTTCTATATCACCAACACCGTTCCTCCCCGGCTGTGCTTCTCTGTTTACACCAGCTCCTTCTTCAAACGTCACAGTAATTTAAGAGATTAGACGCTGCGGATTAGATGCCACAACGCTGCCTCATTCTGAGGCGTCGAAGCCTTTGTGCTCCTTTCTTTTCACCTCTTTCACTGACTAAGACGATATAATAGTTAGCGGTGGTAAGACACTCGCGCTCACAATGGCGGCATCCCAGCTGATTCGTGCGACAACTGGATAATAGCGAGTAATTATGTAAGAAGTAAACACCTTTTCGCCAGCGCTTCCTTCCACCCTGGACTCTGATCGTTGTCTATTGGTTGGTCTTACTAGTCTTCCTCTCGCTACTTCGACTCTGATTAATGAGACGCACACACACTCGCTCTAAACACCATCTCGCCTCTCACCAACTTAGCGGCACTATTAGTAATGATTGAACCCTATCCAGTGGATGTAATATATTAGCAGGGAGATTATTCTGACGTTAAAACATGTTCCCTCCGCTGACAGCATCATCAATCACCCTCACACTGCCTGTGGAAGACTCGCACACTGGACATAATTGCTTCAGCATGGGGTTGGGGGAGCAACGGAGGAGTGGAAGTGTGCGTGATTTAGTGGAAGTGTTTGTGTTTTTCTTGTTAGGAAAGTGAAGCACGGACAATGAAGGATGCTGTGGCGGTGTGTGAAGATCCACCGTTGGAGTCCAGCGTTGATATTTTTGGACAATTATTTCTGCCAACTTCACTCAGTCATAATAAATGCTTTCTTGTTGGCCACACACTATGACCCTCACCAACCTGATGCCTTTATGTAGGAAGAGTATCGCGGAATATGTTGAAGTACCAGGAAATAATAAGAAAATGATTGCTCTAACAAACAGCTAAACATTATGACAACTATAGTAACATTTCGCAGGTTAGTGTTATGAAGTATACAGTAGATGGTATAGACAGTAGTACGGCTCAACATTTTTTATCCTTGGTGTTACACAACAGCCAGGATCGACTCATCTCCACACACATTGTATCATTTTCGTAACCTTGACTTACCATCTGGAGTTATAGTTCGACATTTTGGAACTTTGGGTATCCATTAAAATGCTCTCTTCTTCAGATCTCCTCATTTTTTCTGATATCCCATGCATCACACAAATAACCACTGAAGGGTGACCCAGTAAGTTTAACTTTGTCTCCTCAATATCACCCTTTCACTAGTTTGTGCTAAACGATTTATTTGGATCAGCCAGCTGTCAATTAAACATCTGATTTGGTGTTTTCGAAGATCGCTGGATTCAACTAATACAATGATCTGAAGCTAGATTAAACGTCTGCAAATACTTATTTAATTTGTAACTTCACCAGACGCACTCCAGTTTTATACTCTTTTCGATCCATTCAAAATTGCGCCGTGACACGATGTTAAAAAAAAGTAGAAACTGATCCTATTCTAGTGGCGCACAGCAGCGTGAATTATCTGATGAATTTGCATTAATTCTATTTTCTAGGTGGAAAAAGCTCATGTGTTTACTCTACATGGTCTATTATCACAGTGGTAGAAGTTGCTGGCACTTTTGGTAAATAAGATGTGTAATGTTTTCGAGTTTACATTACTTCAGGGGATTCAATAATTGATAAAACTGATTTAAACAAGTGAGAAAATGGTTTCTAGAGTGCAAAATTTTCACTTGGTCAGATGTTTTAAATTTTAAATTTTAAAGTTTTAAATCTCTTGCCATAATTTGTACATATTACTGTACATGATTTAAACCTCACTTTTGTACATTAAGTACCATTTATTTCAGAAATAGATGCATTTGCACAACATTGCTATCATTCAAAATACTGAGAAGAGGTTGCTCACCCGAAAAATACAGGAAACCCAGACTTCACATAAACAACACAACACCACAAAGACACAAACATTGCAATTGTGCTTTACTGGTGCGGCTTGAGTGTGTTCTAAAATTAAAAAATGCTCAAGTGTCACATCAAATCACAGGATTAACCACCTTAAGAAGCAGAATATTTTGAATAAAGTAAGCATTTTGTTACGTCATGTGTACGCTTATTAAAGGTGGTGTGAGGTGAAATCTATTTAGAATGTCCTATTTTCTAGTAGATAAACTAATCCCCATAAATAAAGCTTGTGTTCTTACAGATAATAACTATAAACAGACACATGTATATTCCTTTTTATTATTGCTGGTAATATTTCGAACTGAGCGAGGCTGAAAAACACAAACCTACCTAAGATCACCTTGATATTTGATTAATAATCTGATATTATCCACCTTATTCCTTAGCGTTTCTTCCCATTCTACAACTGTGACCACCTCTCTCCCTCCTTCTAATGTGATACAGTGATTAGTATTCTGTTCAGGCATTAGAATGGAAAGCAGAGTGGCTGCCGAGAGGTGTCCGGAATCACATCACTCATATTCCTCTAAGTGTTTGTGTGTGTGTGTGTGTGCATGTGTGTGTCTGAGACAATGAAAGAGAAAAGTGAACCAAATCATGGATCGCCAAAAGCTCACTAGTGGTGCGTGTGTGAGTTCCAAGTGCATTGTTTAAACACACATTTGCCACCTAACTGAGTTGTTGCGCCACCATTTGTCAGTCTCCTGTGTGTGTGTGTGTTTGTGTGTTTGCTTATATGCCAAGGTCAACTGCACTTCATCTCTCCTGGCTGGTGAATGCACATCGTCTCTCCCTGCTTGCTTGAATGCAACAGTGTTTTCTGTGCAACAATAAACAATGTTTAATCACAAACCTTCTCTTTTCTCACATCTTTATTTTTATCAAACCCTCCCAGTAATTCCATTTATTTATTCTTAAGTATGTTTCATGAGAGGCATTAACTGAGATTAATGGCTCGATCTGCTAATAAGCCCATTTACAGAATGTCCTTGTTCATGGAGGCAACACAGTAAGAGTTAATATTTGAGTATTTCCTGACTGTTCGGGCACCTGTGTGTTGATCCGACCTCAACAAGCTGATGCAATATTTCAGAGCACTGTGTTTGCACATGACCATAATGTGATATGTATTTGTAAAAATGTAATTGTTGTCTATTTAAGTATTATCACTATGATTTTTCAATTATTATTATTTTTGTTTTTTTTCCTCAGTGGGTTCTAATGCACCAGCAGATGCGGAAACACCTTATATGGTCTTTCCAGCATCAGCTGGTCCATGAAACAACTACTTTCGTTGGTAATGTATAGTATGCATTGTTAACATATTAAATGTGTATTCTTGGGACAGAGAGAGGAGGCTGAGGTGTTTTTACATCTTGTCTTTGTGGCTTTATTTACCAAAAAACATTGTTAAAGTACCTGAACTTAATAGTTAAAAGTGGATCAAAGCAATTCTGGAAAGCTAATACTGTTCTTCAATATGCAACATTAGCATCTGAAAGAATTGATCACAATAATTTCCATATGATGGATATCTTTTCATTTATGTGTAAATCAAACCATTCAACTTTCAAACCCCACAATGAATATAACAAATGTGTTGAAAGGATGCTGAAAGTCAAAAGTCAGTAACTCTAATCTGGGCTTCACCGTCAATGTGAAACACATCAAACACATGGTTTATACTACAACAACTTCCGGCTTGTTTTCTTCACTGTCAAGCATTTACACAACCAACAACTGAATGAAGATCTTTGTTGACCGATTGCAAACATTCCATTTATGTGACAACAGGCACACACTTTCATAGCATCCGTTGAATGAGAATCACACACTTTGCAATCATAGAAGTGTCCATGACAGCTGCACAATTCTCCAGGGTTGTCTACATGATGTTTTGTGTCTCTAGATGATGAAGTCATCATTCTTGTTCTCATTTATTTGTGTGAGTTGTAACATACAGCTTAAGGCTCCTACATGAGCTGGATTTGAAGGTATATATGGTAATATTGTTGGTCTATTATTAGCTTAACTCGGATGATTCATGTTACAAGTCTTGTTTTGTTATGACTGTGCTGTTCCACTTTTGTCAAACTTCCTCAGACGTGTCGAGGAAGTTTGACAAAAGTGGAATTAGTTTACTTGGCCTGAAAGTTTTTCAAATGAGTCCAAAGAATAAACATCACAAAAGTTGAAAAAAGAATTCTGGTCTCTTTGTGCTAAAATTAATTGTTGTATGTCAGTCTTCACAGTATAAACTGTTCTGTTTAAATGCTTGTGTGGATAGTGATTGGCTAATGAGGCTTCATGAAGCAGTGTCATGTTGTTTAGAGGTCAGTAGGTGGCGCCATCAGTTAAAAAATGATGTGTTGTTTCATTAGAACAGTTGTTCAATACACAGAAAAATAGTGCAGAGACTGCCATCTAGTGGACTGTAAATATAATGACACTGCTTTACTAAGCTTCATCAGACCATCACTATTTATGGGTGTTTTTTTCATTTTTTAATTATTTTTAAATGGAAATTTGAAGAGCAATTAGTTTAGTGTTTTGCGAGACTCAATTACTAATTACTCAAGAGTTCAAGTGTTAAGTGTTAAATGTTAGATGTCAATGAGTCTTAACTTGTGTTTAGTTTTGTGCTTTATTGTGGTAGTGAATGTTTTAAGTGACAAATTTTAGGGAATTTTATTCTGTTTAGTAACTTTTATATCGAGTTTTGTTGAGATGTATTGTTACTTGATTTTATGTTTGTTGTGTGGAATAATATTTTACTGTATTTTTGTGATGAGCGATTTGTAATTTATTATAGTATGTTGTAGTAAACAGTGACTTATGGTTTTGGTGATTCAATATTATTACTTGAACACTGGAAAAGACATTATTTGAATTAAAAAATAAAAAACAAACATGTTTTGGCTCTTTTCAAGGTAACTCGATTTTCAATTACAGCACAGTATTAAAACAATACAATTGCAACATCGCAAGGAGCAACAGAATTTAAACAACTAACCAAAGATCTGAGCCAGCCACACGATGGTCATAATGTCGGCCATGTTAAACAGGTACTGTTATCTATTCTTTGTTTTGTCACCAGAACGATGTCTCCTTCGTTTGCCCAATCGCATATGTCTTCCATATTGTGTTTTCTTAGAATGAATGGACTGTAACAAACTTCTCTTAACATATCCTGACAGCCTGCAGCGTAATGACGCTGACAATCAAAACAAGAAAATAAAAAAAGATAATTTCATCAGAATTTTCTCGTAAACTCTGCCAAAATATTACCATAACAAACAATACAACGTATGTAGCATTTGGAAGAGAGATGCTGTGCACAGGTACACTGAGGGATGAAAAAGGGAATATGTGTGACAGGAGAGGAGGGGAGAGAGTGTGTGCTTGCATTAAAATAGGGGATTTTCTTGTCAGAGTAGCAGGGAAGGGGATTAGTTTAGGATCTGACTGAGACAGAGGAGAGCAGGGCTGATGACTTTAGCCACATAAAGAGATGAGTGAGCAAATATGTGTTCCATACATCAATATCAGCAGTGTGCACATTATAGACACGCCCCACCGAGCTAAACATATACCGTACACAACCGCCAGCATTTCTTTGTTTATGCATGAGTGCAGAGAGGCAAATTTATATCAGTGAATTCAATCCGCTCCTATAGAAGATGTTTATGCTTCCTTAAACCTCAGACTTGGTTGCAAAATAGATGACACACACACACCTCCACATGCAATCACACACACACACATAGACGTGCGTGCGGTGGTGAAAGACAGCCACTAAAATAACCTCTGTTCCAGCTGGTGGACTGCTGAGGCTCCTGCTGGGCTGTTTTAATGGAGAAAATTAGCCAAGCAGAAAGGTGGATCCTGTTTGTTATGCTTCACTGTCCCTCTTCCACACACTCGGCCAAGGAAGTATCCTCTGTTGTGCTCTCTCTCTCCTCCTCTGCTCTCCTGACACTCGGTATCTGCACCAGCTGCTGCCGCCTTCACACATCTCTCCTCACCTGCCTCCTCATCCTCTGCCAGATACAGGACGACCCCTTAACATCACACACACACACCGACACGCACACACACACACACACACACACACACACAACTCACACTCAACTTCAGTTTGACCAAAAAAGTGACTTATTCCTCTTCCAAAATATGTTTTCTAATCTACTCGGTTGCATCAATCCTTCCTGTTTCAATGCTTAGAGCAACAAAATGATCTTGAATGTTTTTACTGCAGCAGGTAGAGAATATATAGTGAAGATATGAAATGAAAATCACTTGAAAAATCCAGAACAGGACTTTTAACGTTATTTCTCAAAATGACCAGTTCCATGGACAAGTAGACTACTGGACTAAAATGCAATGAAAGTCAAACATTCCATCATCTGTCTTTTAAGTAATCTTGAAAGGCAATTGAGTAAGAAATTTGATTCTCAACCATCTGATCTGATCTCAGTCCATTAATCTACAAATGTATGCAAACTATCAGATCTCTACTAGACTATCCTTCCTTTTATGGAATTTTCTGCCTCTCTAAAACTAATTTGATGGTAGGTATTTCTGCCAAGTGGTTTTAAAACTAGGATAGTCAGGTGAGTCAACGTCACTACCCAGAGGTCTTGGGAATAGACATGTGCCACAACAAGCTAGACGAAACAACCACCGCTTCATTTTGTAAAAGTCTATCTCTACGGAAGACCAGAGTTAATCTAGGTTACGTCAAAACCTACTTTTATTCAGAAGGCTGCCCTCGAATCTTTGGCTTTAATAACTTGATGCAGGTTCCCTGGCTTTAATTCTCTGACAAGTAGGATTGAATCAGGACATACATGTGAGGGCAGTGGCAACATACTAGATGTGTTTGAAGCATATTGTTTTTTCTGATGAACAGGTACATATGGTAAGACTGGTCATGTGAAGTCATTGGGCTCATCAATGTGTATGAAGGACTCGCTATTTTTTCCTTTAAATGAACCAGCTATTGACCAGTACACTCTAGACCCCATACTTAACACTGTTAGTATCAATATGGTCCCATGAGGCCACTGATAAAATACGAAGTACAGCAAGTATGGTTGATGCATATGGATCATAGGAACTCTCTCTGAGCGGTTCAAACAGGATGGACATGACAGATGGTGAAGTAGGAAGATCTGAGGTGTGATGTGATGTTTAAATGTAGGGTTTTGTCCTAATGGAATTCTCCACATGTCCTTCAATGTTGCTTTTTGATTGGTGATACTTTAGTTGTGGGTTTATTATGTCACAAGGTGTTAACATGCAGAGTGACATACAGATTTAAAGTTTCAATGTCATTTTTTAGTAATGTGCTTAAAGACGAATGCTTAAGGATCAGCATCGACACACACACTCCAGTGGAGTCACCTGCACTCTTCCACATCAAGTATTTTTAGCATCACCTCCTTATCTTGTTTACCTCAACCTGCTTTTGCCGCCCCAGCAATGAACATCCCACCGACAGGAGAGAGTAGCAACCCAAAAAACAGGAAACAAATGAGAGGAGGATGGCAGGAGTCAGCATGAATGGAGAGAAAGTGAGAGGTGAGAGTGTGTTGAGGGATGAGAGAGGATATGCAGAGGAGTGAAAAGCCTCTTTGTTCTGGATACCCTTGAGACAGCTGACATCGCCACAATAAGACCTTCTTTCACTGTGAAAAGAGAGGGAGCCTGAGCTAAAGAGAGCTGGAAGAAACAGAGCAGGGTTCACGGTTTTGAGAAGCCAAGGTGCCACTGATAGTAGAGATAAATGATTGAACTGGTGCACATAAGCAACTCCAACAAGAATCCCTGAAAACGTTTGAAGGTTATTAAAAAGGAAAAATTTATATATTTATACTTTTCAAAAAGACAACACGTGTATAAAAAAGCACTATGATTTAATACAACTCTCCTGACTTATTCACATGTTTCAACTGTTGAGGTCTTTCTCTCCAAGATGCAGTTAGTCACTCATGACAATGTTTAAAATCTTAATATTTTATAAAGTTCTCCCCAATCTAAATCTTAGCGAAAGCGGAGCCCATTATGACTTTATAATGGGAGTCACTCCAACAACAATTAAGTAAGTAAGTAAGTAAGTAAGTAATTTTTATTTATATAGCGCTTTTCCAGACCAGGGTCACAAAGCGCTTAAACAATCAAAACAATATTCAATAAAGTATATACTTTAAAAGTCAAGATAAAACTGATAACACAACAGGAGTTCCAGAAAATCAAGGAAAAGCCTGAACAAACAAGTCACTTGGAGGTGGAGACTTCCAGGAATGATGTGCAGTGACAAACCTTGATGCTTGACCGATCAGAATAGAGTTTGTGTGGTTATGGTAAACAGGATTTAACCTCCAGGAAAACAAAATATTTTCAGTGGGCCTGGTTTAGGCACATTTTTTAACGTAAATATTTAAATTAAGATCGTTTTGTGCAAACAGAAACATACTGATGAGAAGGTCCAAGATCAGTTTAAAAGAAATTTACTATAAAAAAAAGAGACCTTTCAAAGTTTGGACATTTTTAATAAATGACAACCATGAAGATTTATTAATGTTTTAGGAATAGATTTTTACAAGAACTCAGAATATCCATTTGAACTCAGTAAAATTGCAGTAATTGAAATAAATGTTAATCGATTGTAATTGTTTACAAGTTATAAAGTTTAAATATTGCCAAAATGTTGCTTTTAAGTACATAAAACCACATAACCACTAGTACACTTTTGTTTTTATTATCTTTTATCTCAATTTAATTTCAAGATTTACAGTTTTTTTCTTTTTAGCTATGCAAGACACATTTCAATTTTGTTCCAGACAAACTGATTATTCTACGCCTGGCCCCAGTTTCCGATTTCTAAAAATATTCACTATAGTCTTATCAAAACAAAATGAGACGGATAAGCTTGAGCGTTTCAATAAAAACATCTCTTGTGATCCAAATACTTCCTCGGTACCTAACCTCAGACTGAATAAGTCCACAAGACCAAAATGAGGTTTCCCTTCCAAGCAAGACAACACTTGAAACACAATAATTATTTTTAAAGTTCCTGCCCACATGGCAAGGGAAGGACTCTTAACCTATCTATCAGGTCCAAGCCAAACACACATGCATTGGCAGAGGACCACACCAGGGGGGGTCCTTTCCGCTCAGATCCACGGGTCTCTGTGTAAACATATTATTTTAGATTAAATGTTTCCCATATTTGTTATTCTTCTCTTGGAGACTCCAGGTGGAGTTGGTATCAGACCAAAAATCATATCTGCATTCCTTTGAACCTGCGAGTAGGCCAAGGAAATGTAACCAAAAGGGAGCGTGAATTCCCCTTTCAGGAGAGAACAACATTTGTGCCGATTCCTAGGTCGGCCTGGTTTCTAGATGAGCAACAGAGACAGGAAGTGGTTCTGTGCATCACTCTCGTCAACACCGGCAAGCATGTGCGGTGATGAACTGATGTTGATGAATGTGGGAAGCTAAATGTTAAAGACTTATCTTATTCCTGTATGTCTATAAAAAAGGTTCTTGTCAAAATCAGTATAGTCTGAATGAAACAAATATATGTTTAAAAGTTAACCATGTATTAATAAAACAATATTATATAGTTCCTGGAAAGCTGCTCATAAGATCATTTAAGTATTTGAATGAATTTGAGGGCTCTTCAAAGTGATTCTAAATCTGAGATAATAACTAATAATTTCTGGGTAAAATCATTCAGAGATTTCCTGATGTTTCTGTCACCAGAGGCTGAACAGTTTAGTCAATTGGTGCTGGAAATCAAACAATGGCTGAGTGAAAACACTTTGCAGCTAAATGTGGACTAAACTGAAACTCTGGTTATTGCTCCTGATGATAAGATTCCAGGGTTGAGTCAGTACTTGGGTGACTTAGGCCAGTCTGTCAAACTGAGCATAAGAAACCTTGGTGTTGTATTTTACAAAGACATGTCTCTGGTTGAACACTGCAGAAAACTGACCAGAAACTGTTTCCTTCAACTGAGAAAAATCTTTAAACTTCTGGAACGATCTGGAGCTTTTAATCCATGCGCTTGTGTCTTCTCATTTGGACTATAGTAATAGTTTATTTTTATGTCTTAACAAGAAGGAGTTGTTTCTCCCTCATTAATAGAAATCTCTGCAGCGAGAATTCTCACTGGCTCTAGTAGTAGAACTCTCCGATCCTTAAAAATCGTCACTGTCTGCCAGTTTCTTCCAGGATCAATTTTTAAATTCTGGTTCTTACTTACTAAGCTATTCATGGTCAGGCTCCTCCTTACGTCAGTGATCTGATCCAGCCTTACACCCCAGCTCGGGCACTGAGGTCTGTGGATCAGAATCCAATGATGGTTCCGCGCACACGGTTCAGGACCAGAGGAGAAAAATCCTTCCAGGCTGTTGCTCCTAAGCTTTGGAACCCTACCTGTCAGAAAAAAATAACAACTTCGATGACACTATTTTTCCAACATTCTTTGTCCAACTCTGTCTCTTCTCTGTCCCATGTGTCCAAATCATCTCGCTCCAATCTCTCTGATGCGCTGATATTCAAACAACAAGTCACTGTCCACGGCAGCTCAATTACAAAGTTAAGTATTAAGTAAAATAACCAATTTATAACCTTTACAGCAGGTAGCTGTTCACCTTTAAGTATAAATATGAATGTATTAAATCAAAGTTCCACACTATCGTGTCAAAAATTTGCAGTCAGCGGTCATCTTGTCATGATGGTGTCGGAAAACTATCCACAATCTGATGCTCTTGAGCGCTCGAACATCAGCCTCATGCATACTAATGCCAGCTAGAACTGCTGTGGCACAAGGCATTGCTATTTATGTTCGTAAACTGTGCACCATCCTAACTTTGAGCAGCGGTGGAACGTGTGTTGTGGACAGAGTGTTCTCCCTGTGTTGTGTTTGATGTCTCTCTCTCTCTCTCATTACGGACTCTCGAGACTTTCCCTAATGCATAATTGTGGTTCTGATCTGCCTCTACTGCTGGAGATTAATAGATGAAGACACACACCTACACACGCACACACACACCTATATACATGCACAAAAATATGTACGCATGCACACACACAGTCATAACCACAAGCGCGCACACACAAACACAACACGCACAAATCCACACACACACTATTGACATGGAATCATTATCAAATGCCTGCTTGGTTTCTAATCGCTATAAAAGTTAGCAGCAGAAAAACAAGCCTCATCTATCAAACCCGTGGATATATGACATTTAGGTGTATAGAATATATGATTTTAAACACAGTTACAGCTTAATAAAACATCCACTGGTGTAATTCATCATAGTTTAGTGTACATTAACTCTGTGAAAGGGGGCTTGACTGCAGGTAGGAGGATCAGGTGTGCTTCTGTATTCTGCAAGTGTAGAGTAGAAGGGGGCATGAGGTCATGAGGTGTGTGTGAAAGTGTGTGTAGGTGTGTGTGTGTGGAAGCAGCATCATCAGTCCTCAAGGGCTCAGCAGGCTAATTAATAATGAATCCCAGAGAGTCTGTGTTTGAAATGCAGATGCACGACTGTCGGCTCCGCCTGCTCCCTCAGATGGATGTGTGTGTGTGTGTGTGTGTGTGTGTGTGTGTGTGTGTGTGTGTGTGTGTGTGTGTGTGTGTGTGTGTGTGTGTGTGTGTGTGTGTGTGTGTGTGTGTGTGTGTGTGTGTGTGTGTGTGTGTGTGTGTGTGTGTGTGTGTGTGTGTGTGTGCTTGGTTGTGTGGAGTTTGGGTTTGCCTCAGGGGGAAATAATTTCTCTGGTCGATGAGTATGAACTGGATGACGTAAAGGTCTAAGTTGTAAGTTACTTAATGTTAACATCTCACCATCTTCACCTTTTCATGAGAACAGAGAAGAGGGGTATATGGAAGGAGAGGGGCAGCGAGTTGGTTTTCTATAGCTTGTGTGAGTATTTGTATATGTGGGGGCATGTGTGTGTGAGTGTATGTGTGTTTGCGTTTGAGAGGGAAAGATGGTAATGTATGTAGATTTTTCTATCAGCAGTTGCTCCTTCACTGGCACTGACAAAGAGTTCTAGCTCTGCAAACAGCAAAACAACACCTGTGACACACACACACACACACACACACACACACACACACACACACACACATACACACACACACACACACACACACACACACAGACACACACACACACACACACACACACACACACACACACACGCATACACACACAAAGACAATAATCTCTCTGCCAAACATTTACTCTGCTGAAGTAAAACATTTGGTGCAAACTATCACTATCGTCCTCTGGTCTGAATTGTTGTTAGTGATGAATAAAAAAGAAAGAAAGAAAGAAAGAAGAGCATGAGCTGCTACCAATAAATGAAGTTGTGCTTTTATTAGCATCACAAAAGTGAAAATACACTTATATACACTTATTTTCAACAACCATTACTACTAATGACAAACACAAGGAACAAATGATCCATTTAACAGAAAAGTTGTATTTTAAAATGTGACAACCCCCACATGTATTATAAATAAAAAGTTATTTGTATGCTCCAGAATAAAGCCATTATTGTGTCTGATTTTTCTCACATTTCCTTCTGAATAACCTCCACTTTTCCTTTCAAAGTTTCATTTTCAACGTAAAAACAACCGTGTTTGTGGGACACCAAAAGTTGGCTCTGTGGGTGGGTTTGAAGGTTTAAACACGGAGTCATTGGCCTTTATTAGCCACGTTACAGACTAATGGGAATATTGATTTTACTGTCCAGGAGTATGTGGACAGTGCCCGAGACGAGTGGACAGGGTTTACATTCACAGCAGGCTACTAAAACAGAAAAGTCAATGTATTAATAGATGAAATATAATTGCTTTATATTTTTGGACTATTGGATAGCTCAATAATTAAAAGGAGTTTCCCCCTTTTTTCTTTTAGAAAATGGGGTGAAGGAGGGAGTCAGGGGGTCTTGACCCCTGTGACAGGTCCCACGCTGGGGGCCTTTTTGTCTCAATGTCAAGCTGCAGCCTATTTATATATCTACATAAAATGGATGAATTAGAACAAACGATTCATTTCAAAATATATTTAAACGTGGTGGTTTAGAAAATATACTTAGTGAATGTTATTGTTATATTTTTTAATTAATAGATATTTCGGTAAAACCGTTATATTGTTATGTATCAAACACAGGTCTAATTTTTATTATTCGTTTAAAATAATATTTTTTATACAATATTTTATAATTTATATGTGGATTCATTTTCTTTGTTGTTGGTGAAATTAAGAATAAAACTTGTTTACTATCCAAACGAGAGAAGAGAAAACATGGAAGTGGAAGGCTTTTCCTCGGTTCCCGCCAAACAAAAATAAACAAATAAAACATACCAAAGTATCATTTTGCGGACAAAGAGGGTAAATTCGCAGTGATTAGTTGCTCTTGTTGAGCAGCGACACGGAGCTTGGTGTCGGCGCTGGAGCAGGAGGTGCAGCGGCTCAATGGGCTCTTTATTGGAGCGTGGATTTGCCTTTTATTCACTTCGCTATGGAAACGCGCTCGACGGCAGAAAAATGTTGATGCGAATAAAAAGAATCGGCACAAGGAGAAGCATCTGTTACACTAGGAAACTTAGACTAAGAAGGGACACACAACCCCCTCTCCATCAGGAGAGCAAAACATACTAGTAAATTGATTTTTGGGCATTTCTGCCGATATAAGTTTAATGTTTCACATACGTTCATGAATATATTAAAATTAGCTTTTCATGTATACGTGCTAATACATTTATATGAAACACATCTAATACCCCAAAAAGCTTTAAAATAATGCAGACAACAATAAAGACAAAAAAACATCTAGATAGACACAAATGATTAAAAACAATTTAATATATTCTAAAAAATATATATGAAAACTATTTTCATAGAAACAATTAGAATAATGTTACGATGGTTATAAAAACGTTGCATGAAACTACATGTTTCTTTTATGTCTTTTTGTCATCCGCGTTGCACTCGCTTAGAATATAAACATAACGGTAATTTAAACGATTGCAATAACAAAAACTTCCATTTCATCGTGGGACAAAAACTCATTGGTAACTTAGTTTACACATAAGTACAAGTTCAGGAAAAAAGAGCATAACATGTAGAAAGTATATGTGAACTTGGTTATCATTAACTAGCAACCAGCGGGAATATTATATTATTATAGAAAAAAAAACCTGCATGGAATGTGAATGTACATTTATTTAAGATTGTCATTCGTTTACATTTATTTAAATACAATAAAAATCCGAAAATGTGTTTTAAATCAAATAACTTATAATATATATATATATATATATATATATATATATATATATATATATATATATATAAATCATTCTTTTTCCATGCATGCGAGTACCTAGACCATCGTCCATGATCTCGAGTATTTCTTTAGGTGAGTCAATTGTAAAACGCTGTTCTTCAGTGTTCAATCCAACGATACAATCCAAGCACAAACAGGTGAAGAGTTTACGCACTGCAGTGACGCACGAACATATGTCATCCCGGCTGCGAGAGAAAAGAAAATCCTGCCATTCCTCCTCGCAGCTCCACGGGCCGGTCCAGTCCAGCTCACCTCCAGGCCCCAGAGTCCGGCTCACCTGCTCCGACCTCCCGCTGTCTTCCCCCTGACGTCTCCTCCTCGGCTCGCTGCTCTTTAATGACTTTCTGGTGGCAGCTGCCGTCTTTTTATTTCTACTCAATGTATGAAAATGTATGCAAATTTAAATCAAGCTTAACCTGGGAGTTGAGGCGACGATTTTAATGGAATTTCAGAATCAGTGAGGGAGTCGAGCAGAATCTTCTCATGGCAAACCTTAATGATGGTTCAATGGGATCTCAAATATATATGTTTGATGCATTTCAGAGTCTAGGGAGAATTAGAGTGATTCGACAGCGTTGAATTGGGACTATCATGAAAATGTATTTAAAAACATGCTTAAAAGGGAAATTGAATAAAAAAATTCTTTAACAGTGGATAGATCATTAATGTTGTTCAAATATTTTATTATATAGGCACAGTCTTCATTGCCCGTGTGTTTAATTTCATGTTTTGGATTTGAAATATGGATTTGTGGACTCTTGGACAGATTTAACGAAACCTGGCCATTGTGATAAAATATAATGAATTTTGAACCTAATGTAATTTTGTCACTAAACATTACGATAAAATTGCATCCTTTTTTTTAAATTATGTATTTATTAATATTTAATGTATTGTATTGTATTGATCTTTTTTTATTTAAATCATAGTATTTATTCTGAAATGCCACCACACAAGTTTCTGCAAGTTTTAGTTTTAAGCAAGTTTCTAACAATTACATTTTACCATATAAATAACCTCTTCGTTTTTTCTTAAGCATGTAGTAGATTAAAATCTATTTTTGTTGAAGATAAAATAAAATATTTACTGCTTACACGTGATGTATAGTCTTTAAACTGTGTTTTTAAATGATACCAGTGACTTCAAGCACCCAAATACATTTTAAAAACAAATTTTCCCAAAACCTGTGTTTAAATGTCTTCGCCACAAATGTCACACGTGCACAAGAGTGGACTAAAAGTTAATATTTAGACCTGCTCTGGCCTCGTGCGTCCTCCTGAACGAAGCTGTGTCACGTCTAACAAATGCCTCCACTCTCTGAACCTCCTCCTCGCGCGCTCAGGGGTGTCGGCACAGCAGTAAACTCCCGCGTAAATCACTTGGAAACTTTAATTGATAAACAGGAACTGCGCTCCACATGCATCTTTTTCCACCGCCAGGCTCACTGGACCGGCGCTAACTTCCGGTTCGATTTCTGTTAACACTTGCGTGGTGATCAACCGCGTGATTGGCGGAGACGGTTGGGGACCGCGCGTGTGATTGGACGGGGGTGCTGTCAGTCACCGGTGCGCCGCGGCTGAGACTCCAGAGAGGGAGATGTCAGCATCTGAGCCGCTGCCTGTCTTTAGTAGTTCTGGTGGGCTCCAGCAGCCAGCATGGCCACAGCTGCCTCCAGCCCCTACACCCTGCTCAGCTCCAGTCCCATGATCCACCCGGACAGCCAGGGCATGCAGCCGGGGAGCCCCTACAGGGGTCACCAGAAGCTGCTGCAGAGCGACTACCTGCAGAGTAACGGACACCCGCTCGGGCACCAATGGGCGAGCAATCTGTCGGAGGGCAGCCCCTGGTCGGCCTCCATGGAGCAGTCGGACATCAAGCCGGGCCGAGAGGACCTCCAGCTCATCCATCACCGCTCCCCGCACGTCGCGCACCACTCCCCGCATCACAACAGCCACCCGGGCGCCTGGGGGGCGCAGGTGACCCACAACTCGTCCATCAACAGCGGCCAGCAGATCAACCTTTACTCTCAGACTGGATTCACTGTCAACGGGATGCTGGAGCACGGGGGGCTCACACCTCCACCCAACCCGCCCGGGCAGAGCATGCACCCGGGCCTCAGGGACACCCTCAGCCCCGAGCACTGCGGCGACCTCGGCGGGCACCACTGCCACGACCACTCCGACGAGGAGACCCCGACCTCGGACGAGCTGGAGCACTTTGCCAAGCAGTTCAAGCAGAGGAGGATCAAGCTGGGCTTCACCCAGGCGGACGTGGGACTGGCCCTGGGAACTTTGTACGGCAACGTGTTCTCCCAGACCACCATCTGCAGGTTCGAGGCTCTGCAGCTGAGCTTCAAGAACATGTGCAAACTGAAGCCTCTGCTGAACAAGTGGCTGGAGGAGGCGGACTCGACCACCGGGAGCTCCAGCAGCATAGACAAGATCGCGGCTCAGGGCAGGAAGAGGAAGAAGAGGACCTCCATCGAGGTCAGCGTCAAGGGGGTCCTGGAGACGCACTTTCTTAAGTGTCCCAAACCGTCCGCGCAGGAGATCACGTCCCTGGCCGACTCCCTGCAGCTGGAGAAGGAGGTGGTGCGGGTCTGGTTCTGCAACCGGAGGCAGAAGGAGAAGCGCATGACTCCTCCCGGGGAGCCGGGGCCCCACGAAGGACCGTACTCCCACAGTGGGAGCGGAGGAGACGCGTCCTCGTGCCACGATCTCTGACACCAGGAGGAACCTCGTGCTCCGGGACTCCTCCACAACAACACCCAGCCAGCCTTCGTCCTTCAGCCGTGAAGGAACATCTAAACCTCACACTTCTGGTTTAATATTTTGGAAGCCGTTTAATTCTCTCCACATCACGGATACAAAACAAAAATGTGCCTAAAAACCCCGCCAAGGCCTTTAGTTTCTGTCTCTCAGCCGTTTTCTGTAGGAGTACAGATGTTTTTTTTTATTTTTAACAATTATTTTGGGATTTGCTGAAACTGCTGTGGAGTGAACAGACCATAATAGAACTGCCACTCACCGGTTGTGTTTTCACGCTTTTTTTAAAAACTTTATTCGTAGCATCTCTGTATATTACGATCATTCTTTTGCATATGCAAACATATAGGCCCTTATTCCAGTGGGTGATCACTACAACAAGAACAGCACTTGGAGGGGGATTTTCTTTTTAGAAGCTACACACACTCGTTATTATTTATAAATGCATTTATTTTGACCATATAAACTGTGTGGACACGAGTTTGACGCTACACACCTGCCTATAATTTTATTTCTCGTATAAAAGGTTTTTTATAATATTACCTGTTATCGGTTGATTTGCTATTTTTCCAATATTGTACAGTTTTATAAATATATTACCCCTTTTTGGAGTCATTAATTTAAATCAGTTAACCATGCACTTGATTAGAATTGTAAAAACAAACAAAACTATTTTCATTGAGATTGAACTGTATCGGCGGGTTGATTCCAAATTTCGACGACAGCTCAAGCAATTATTTATTTTCAGTATAAAAGCTTGTATTATGTTTTGAAATAAACTATGTATGTTGTAATAAACAATTTCTTCATTAATCTGGTCACTGTGCGAAAACGAGTTATTAAAAAGTATTTTTAGATGATGAACATAACCTTTATTTTGAGCAACATATGTTTAAATCGGTTTTAAATTAATGAATTAAGATCTAATTAATAACAGTGAAATTTGATGGAAGCAAGTATATTTTACAAGCCTTAGGGTAATTGGCCACAATTTCTCCACCATCACAATATATTTTAAATGTATCACATGTCATTATTTTTTTTTCCATTTGTTATTAACTAAGTAAAAAAAATAATCTTTTGAGGTAATTTGTTAAATTCTTTGAAAATATTATGTTTTGAACTTTATCATCAACCTAATCACTGTTTTGTAAAATGTAAATGTTAGTGCTTCATTAAAAAAATATTATTAATAATAATACTATGTTACTTCTTAGAAGTTAATATAATTATTAAATAAAATAGTAAAATATATTTAGAAAATGATAATACAGAATTGTAAAAAAAATAATAATTGTTTTCATTATTTCTTCCATAACAATCATCGTTCTATCTTGGATCAGCAGTTTGTTCCATGTGACCTTCAGGTCATGTTTGCTTTAAGGGTCGTGTGAAGAGGGTTATTTTTCAAAATAAGACCTTGAATTGACAAATATCATAACATAACAACATAATTAATGTATAGAAAAAATTAAGCACTGATAATGGTGTGAAACTTATGTATTTTCTGCTTGATCACCAGAGGGTTACAAATGTGTAGCGTCATTGAAAAATGTGTTTGAATTAGATATCACCATTTGTTTTAAAATCTATTCAAAATGTAGCATTGAGGCATTTTGATGCTAAAATAAGCGGCTGTGAGGTTATGAGGCCTGACACAACCAGGTGAAGCTCATCATCACGCTTTGATGTAGTTGAAGTTGCTTCAGGTGGAGAGACAACATGTCCATCCTCGCGCTCCCTCACTGGGCCTTCCTTATGTTCAACAAACATAATGGTTAAAAAATATATTAATCAGGAGCTTTGTTGATTCAAATAATATTTTCCCCGGTTGTCAGAAGAGAAGCCGTAAAATACATCAAGAGGTGTTAAGATGAGACTCTTGGAAAATTGAGGAGCTTTTTGCATGCGGTCTCCCTGAAATGTTATTGTCCAGGGCCTCTGCCCTCCTCAATCAGTCATGCGTGATTTATCGCCTCAGCCGCTGGGCCTGACAGCCAAACACTGACACACACACACACACACATTCAAGTGCACACACACAATCAGAAGCAGATGAATCTCATTTCAAAGACTACAGCTGCGTATAATTGGCCATGCAAGGGCAAAAATATAGCAATATCCCTGAAAAAAAAATCACAATACCTCAAAATAATTTAATGCTGGTTTGAAAATTAGTGTATGCATGGCTGCTTAAATGATTCAGAAATAGAGTGAGAGAGTGAAGGAGAGGAGGAGAAGGGTGCTAGGCCTTGCCTTGAAAACACAGAGCCTGACTGGAATACTAATGTGTCTGAATTTATGCATCTCCTCAGTCTGCGTCCCTGAGAGGGGGGCAGGGGAGACAGAGAGGGGTGCGAGGGTGGAGGTGAAAGGGGACGAATATATGTAGCGGAGGAGAAAAAGAAAACCACAGCTGATTGATTTCATTCATCTACTTTGGGTCAGAATTGCAGCAGGCATACAAACAAGTAAACACACACTTTGGTCGGAAACACTGACAGTGATGAGTAACTAATGTGTCCACACAAATGCCACTCTTTGTGTGTTTTTGTGATCGCAGAGCAACACAATTGACCCAGTTTCGGCTCCACGCAAAATACATAATAGTTAGAGCTTTACAGTGACATCATGTTTCTTTTCAACAAACTCCATATTTAGTCACTTAAGCTGTTTACAGTCTTAGCTACTCTCTTGCGAACTCTTCCATCCTTTATTCAACGACCCTCGTTGAAATATATGTCAATGTTAATCTCTGACCCACACATTCACTTCTATCTAAAAACAACAACATACAAACACCCATACCGCTGTAGGTCTCTTTCCTGCCCATGAACCCATTAAAACTCACACTCACACAATCCCAGAAGACACGAGCCAATGCACACGTGGACACACACGTCAAAGCATTACATCATTTGTTCATTTGTACATCCAAACCCGGAAAAGCACGCATCCACCATGAAAGATATTCGGATTAAAGAGATAATTCCATATAAAAGTATTTCATAATATTTTAATAACTTCTTCTAATTTATTCATTATGTTTCAATGAGTCCGACATTTTAATTCAGATAAAACAAATTGATTTATTCATTATTAGCCACAACAGAAGAATTACAAAAGTCTAAAATAATAAACATATCTGTAAATACCTTCCAGCATCCAGACCAGCATTAACATGCAATTCCCAGTTAGTCCATTTTGAACCAATCATTGAAAAGAATAGAAATCTTTTCCGGATTTTCAGTTATGATGTTTATACTATAGTACTGTTATAAAGATTAAGTTGAAACATTCTCAACTTGTTAAGTGTTCCATGTACCTTCTCTTTGTTACCTTCTTTAAGTTTAAGTTTTCCTTTTTTTCTTCTTTAGATAACTTTTGTTCTGTTGCTAGGTAATGTATTAGGAACTAGACAAATAAGCCACAATGAGGTGATTTTCATCAAATATTTGTTTTAAACTAGTAAACAGATGTGACTTCTTTGAAGATACAAATGGAATATTATTGATGGACCTTTTCACTTAAGCATTAAATACATGAAAAAGCCATGTCACAGGGATTTCAGGTAAGAATCGTTGTGTTTATATCATCATTCTTTCCAACATAAACAAGATTTAAACAAGTTTCTTAATTTGTAGGAACATGAAGTGGAGAGAAACTAGAGTGAATTAAGAACTTGGTTCATACATTTACTGTTAAAAACTACAACTAAAATAGGATTTGATTGTTAACTATTCATGCAAGATTAAATTGGCGCATACATGTGTTGTGAGTTTTGTGGTTTATTCAATTTAGACAATAATGACATGAACAATGCTACAACACAATGATATGGGGGTTATTACACTAATACAACTTATTTTTTCTGTAATATAAAAAATTTGATCACAAAAATGCAACAAAGAGAAATACTCTTACGCATACAGGACTTTATTAGTTACATAGAGCATTTTATTTCAGATGAAAAAACAAAGAAGAGCCTTGAAAACATGGACCAAAAAGCCTATTAATGTTTAATAAATACATACATGTTAGAGCTCAGTGTATTGAGCCTACACAAGCAAACACACAAACCGAAAAGTATATTTACAAACGTGTACGGCTTGGAGGGAGTAAATCACTGTGATATCTTCATTTGAGACAGAGGGCTGATCACTGCTTGTCCTGCATGTTCCACATTAACTCATTATCATATATGCTCACTCCATTAATTCTCTTGCTTTTATTAGCAGCAACACACACACACACGCGCAAACACACGCACGCACACATGCACAGATAGTGGACTCATGACAAGCACGGCCGTACCTCATGTGACAGCTAATGGCTTCATTAGAAGCAGCCTTCTAATTGGCTGACTTTGGGGAGTCACTGGTTAATGAGGATAAATAGATTCACACCTGAGTGGGGCGCCACCAACCACAGCAGCACTGTGGGAACAGAGTGGGACAGAAGTGGGTCCGTGTGTAACTTCCGCCGCCCGGGCTGTGTGTGTCTTTGGCAGTGTTTGATTAGCACTGGGAGGCCAAAACAAAGAGCAGCGTGTCAAAGTAATTAGCCTCGCCGTCTACGGCGTGTTATGCTTCAATTTCACCAGCTAGAGGGCACTAGAGGGCGACTCAGAAACAGCTGCTCAAAGTGGGTATTGATTTACGGCGTAAAACAAATAAACAAAATCATAAAACAAAACACGAAATTGTTAAACCAATTTACAAAACAAATGATCGCTGGAACAAATGAACAATCGCTGAAAACAAACTACAAAACTGTGTTATCAGTTTTATCTTGACCTTTAAAGTATCTACTTTATTGAAAATTGTTTTGATTGTTTAAGCGCTTTGTGACCCTGGTCTGGAAAAGCGCTATACAAATAAAAATTACCCACTTACTTACTTACTTACAGAGCTCCAGTCAGCCTGCGACCGCTATAAGGGAGCATGCAATAGAAAATGGATGGATTCTTACTCCTAGAAAAACTTCAAGAATCCAAGGTATTTTAACCCGAAATGCAAAAATGTTGGTACATCTGCACGGAATTCACATGCACAAACGCACTAGCCAACAGCCTTTTTTTCTAATGACAATTTTTAAAGACCAAAATGACATCCACACTCTAGATATTTTACCTGCTGCGCCTCATCGTTAACTTTACAAGAACTTTGACAGCAATTACCTTTAATAACCACGTGTCATCAAAACATGATTTAATGGATATTGTGTATATGAATGCACATGTGTATAATGTTCATATTAATTCTGAATTCTGAATTTGAGTATTTCTCGATCAACGCACTGGAGAGCTGTGGCTCACATCTGACTGATCAAAACAAAGGACATGACGTGGGTCTGCTGTTCCTCAGAATATTGTCAAAATGAACTTTCAGAAATATTTGTTACACAGCATGACTGTACTGTCTGTGTAATGTCTTGGATGTTTGTGTGTGAGGAATAATATCATTTTTTACTGATGGTCACATTTTGAGGCCTTTCCCCGAAAATGTGTTTTTTAAATGGTGCCATTAAACTTTTGTTTTTTTTTATTTAAAAAACAAAAAGTTGATATCCCTTTTTCATTAGCGTTTTAAGATTAAAGATAGAATGAATGGTACAAGAACAGGCCCTAGCCATGTTGGGGCCCCTAGGCAAAATTATGATTGGGCCCCCATCTCCATACCATCACCACAGCAACAGATGCTTCATCAGTCCATAATCTACACTGATTTTATGTTGTATAAGTGTGATACATTGAGGTTTACACATGATGCAATAAGTTGACCGATGCGTGATTTTACGTTTTCAGAGAATTACACAAAGGTGTGCAAAATGTCGAAGAAAAAGAAAAGGCCAATGGCGGGGGATGCCATACCATTTTACAAAAACAGTTTTACGACAAAACAAAAAAAAAAGTAATGCTTAAATAAATCACAAAAGAACACAATAGTTCTGCAAAAAACCTGCAAAACATTGTTTTTTTTTCAACAATGTGCAAAATAAAATAAAAATCCCAGCCTGTCAGAAGTGTAACAAAGTGGGTAATCTTGGAGAATCCACAATGGTCTGCAAGGTGTCATTGCTGTTGGAGGGTGAAAGGCCTTACATATGCCTCATATGGCGATTTGGGACCAAGGAAGGCTAAGAACTTTTAATGGATTGGAGACAACTACAGATAGTTGGTGAGATGTTTTGTAAGATGTTTAAACTCCAGACGTTAAAACGAAGTTGACACTTTGTCAGTAAAATATCTAAACTGATGCTGCAGTTCTTCAATGTTGTCACCTGATCGCTTATGCATGACTGACCGAAAGTACGATCAAGTAGCTCGGTACTTGTTCGTTTTTGTCTGGTGGCACTGTTAGCCCTGCATTTATGTTGAGTTAGCAAGGCTTCGAATTTTTATATTGAATTTAAGACTTTGAATATTTTTATCTTGAATTTAAGACTTTAAATATTTTTATTTTGAATTTAAGACTTTGAATATTTTTTATATTGAATTTAAAAGGCTTCACATTTTTAAATATTAAATTTAAAATGATTCGAATATTTTTTATATTGAATTTAAAAGGCTTCACATTTTTAAATATTAAATTTAAAATGATTCGAATATTTTTTATATTGAATTTAACAGGCTATGAATAAAAAATATTGAATAATTGAAATTAAAATATATAACAAATTCAACCTTTCCATTTTTTTTTCAAATATTAAATTCAACCATTCAATATTCTGATGGCACTGATATACTTCCATACACTTTTTTGATTGAAAAGAAATTCCGCGGCACACCACCAGTTAAAGATGTTAAAAAATGTTTAAAATGATCAAACCCAAAAGTAAAATACTTTTGGAGTACTTTTCCTAACTTTCAAAATTGTCCATGGGCCTTGGCCTTGAGCTCAATCCTTCCCTACGGACAATCTGGTGTAGATTTTAAAAAGGTGCCATTAAAACGTCTGTGACTCTCGTAGAGGAGACTTGAAGCACTCGCAGATAATTTTGTTTGTTATATTATAAAAAAAAACATTGTTTCATTATGAATTGCTTCAAATAGCTGATAGAATATTCGTATAAAATGATCATGATCCCTAAATGCCATCTCAGCAGGAAAAGGTAATGTCACCAGCCAAGTGGAGAACATTGGTGCCAACAGTATTACCACCAGCTCATTGGATTGATCTAGCAGTTCTGCTAATGGCAGTCCACAAAGTCATGCATCCATTCCCTGTACTCTAGGTCATACCAGTCAATGTTGTCCTGTATTACAGATATCAAGTCCTGGATGACCCAAAACTCTTACTGAACTCAGACAAAACTGAGGTTCTACTAGTTGGTCCACAACATCTCAGACAATCATTAACTAATGATCTAGATTATCATAATAGACTTGCTCCTGCTGCTAGCACCACTGTAAAGAATCTTGGTGTTTGCTTTGACCAAGTCTTATCATTTAACTCGCACATAAAACAGATCTCACGAAGTGCTTACTTCCACCTCGGTAACATCTAAACAATCAGGCACTTTCTTTCTTTTGGATGCTGTTAAGAAACTCATCCATGCTTTTGTTACCTCCAGGTTGGACTATTGTAACTCTCTTCTGTCAGGATGTTCTAAAAAGTATCTCAGAATCTTCAGCTCATTCAGAACTCTGCAGCTCGTGTCCTGACTAAGACTAAGAGGCGCGAACACATTTCCCCTGTGCTGTCCTCTTTACATCGGCTTCCAGTAGAATTTAGAATACAATTTAAAATACTTATTTTAACCTACAAATTTCTTTTCGAGTTTTAGACAACAAGCTTTCTCTCTATGTATTCTTAATTTCTGCATTATTTTCATCACCTGCAGTTTGAACCCACACTTTTCTTCTCATCTCTCCCGGAGGTCCAGGGCTTCACCTTTGGAGCTTGTGCTGGATCCAGGATCTCCTTCACCACCATGTCAACAGATCTCTCCATGACTCTTCTGCCCTACTCTATACTCTCCTGTTTTCTCTCACTGTATCTCTTTTCTTCATCCATCAACCCAATTCTTCCCACTACCTCAGCCTACAGCCAGAACCTTAATTTTTTTTTTTGCTTGCTCAGCAATGGCTTTAGTTTACTTTCTGAGTTTAACCCCACTTTTCCCCACGTTTCAAAACAGCCAAACAGACAAAGTCAAAGCTTTTTTTGCAGACAAGGCCCAGAGAGCATAATACAACAGAGAAAATACATTCTTTAGGATTTCTGCCTATTTTTTGGAACTTGGTTGTGCCACAATCTGTACCAACGCTGCTTCAGAAGAACTTTGCACAAAGAGGTGAAAAAAGAAATTCTTTTGAAGATGCAATAATGATCTTTAATGTCCATATATACACAACTTTGAAAAACAAAATATAATCTTAAAAATCAAATGAAATAAATACAATATCATACAATTTCCACAATGTCTTTTCTAGTTATCCATGGAAATGTTTAGTTTTTTTTTTAGTTCAGCTTCTCTGGTCACAGAAGAGTCCCAGAGGAATCCTCACAGCTCCCCCACATGCTCTTCATCTCCGAGTTTTACTTTTCTCTCTTAGCGATTTTTTGTTATCATTTGAGACAAAATGCTTTCTTCATTAAATTCTTCAGCTCTTTTCACTGATTTGAAGTCGTAACAGGAGGCAGGCGGTTGCAGGGAGACACAGCTTCTGGCCACACATGCGTTTATGCCGGTAGATGACAGTGAGCGACTCACAGCTCCACCATTTCCTGGTCCACACACATACCAGAGGGAAACTAAAGCAAACCAAACAGGACTGAAGCGTAGTGGGGGTGAAGATGAACAGCAGTGGGGGAGGTGGGCATACTTAACTGAAGCAGCTTTGCATCAGCCAATCACAGTGAAGGAAAACATCAGCTGGTGCGTTTTTTTCTCGTGGAAGAGAATGAAAGGCGCGGCGGGCGAGTGCATAAGGAAACTGAGGAAATAAATACACGTCCGTCTCCCTGGTGGTCAAAGATATGTGCGTCCCCTCGTCTGCTTCCGTCCTCACCCAGAGGTCCAGTGTGTTTATGTGGATGTCATAATAACTGGACTGAAAATTAAAAGAGGGGAGACGGTGGGTTTGACTGGCCACTATTTGGATGTTGGTGTGCATCTATCCGAGTTTGCATATGACAGTCCAGCTAAGGTTTCAAACTGGAGGCCGAGCAGTGTCTCTCTACATGTCTGTTGAGGTGAGTTTCTTCATGCTGCGTCTCTGGGCTAGACTGGACGCAGCCACAGGCTCCAGCACTGGCTGACTGGTCTTCTGGCTCAGAGCGGAGTAGGTTGCAGCCATGGCTCCCTAAAGACCAGAAGACAGAGTTTACTGCTATAGCAGTGCTTCGTTTGTGTGTGTATAAAAGTAGGGATGGTCTGATGAAGCTTCATAAAGCAGTGTCATTATTTTCAGAGCCCACTAGATGGCGGTCTCTGCACTATTTCCCTTTGTTTTGAACAACTGTTCTAATGTAACATCACATCATTTTTAAACTGATGCCGCCACCTACTGACCTCTGAACAACATTACACTGATTCATGAAGCGTCATCAGTCCGTAACTAGTAAAAAGTAAGTGTGTAAGTAATTTATATTGTGACCAGGGTCACAAAGCGCTTAAACAATCAAAACAATACCCAATAAAATATATACATTAAAAGATTACGAAGACACATAAGACAAGCACAGGAGTCTCAGAGAATCAAGGAAAAGGTTGTCTCTACATTATATATAGTAGTCTGGTGAACAAGTAACAAGTAAAAAAATGACATTTTAATATTATTATAGTAATAAATATACCTTAATAACAAAGGGTGCAGAAGATTTTGAGTTACTTATAATTTGTTTTTGAAATGAAAACCCCAAAACAGGCAGTTCAAGCTTAAAATATGATCCATGTTTTTCTACCTTTGCTAAATATTGTGCTTCGTTTTGATCTTTGTTCGGCCAAATGAGTTAAACATTTTCATCACAAGATTTACATTTTGTTCCAGTTAATGAAAACCTGATACATAATAAAGCAGTTAAATTTATATTAGCAATGTTTACAAAGAGTAAAATACTAACCTAAATATCTAAACACCATTTAAAAATTGTGACCTATTTTATATACAATTATTTCATTCTATCTCAATGTCGAGATCGGGCTTGTGCGCTCACCTTGACAAGGTGCGGTGCATCATGGCGCGTGAGCTGGAAGTGTGGCAGCGCGTCTCTGCAGGTGATCCAAGAATGCTTTAAAACCTGTTCTGCTGTGTATCTCTGGTGAGGGTCCACGTGGAGCATATGAGACAGAAGTTCCTGGAAGGAACAAACATTGTCAAAATGTGTTGGCTCTGTTAAACCTCACATGATATGCGAGTCATAAAGCCTTTTTCCCCTCAGTTGTTGTAGCATCTTGGAACTCTGTGGTGATTCAGAGTGACATCATTTGACACGTCTGTAGTTTACTCACCAGAGTTTTTACATGGTAAGAATACATTTTTAAAAAAAAATACGTTTTTGGTTACTTTAGACCATTCCTTAGAACATTCAAACATCTGTGTTGAGAGTGTTACATTGTCGTTTGTGATACTTTTAAAGCTAAATTCCAGTCCACTCAACAAACTTAATTTCAATTTCTATGACAGAAAATTTAAGGATGAAAGCTCCTGTATTCAAAGTGCTCTGTGGAGTAATACAAATGTCTTTATTCAAAATGTAAAGTCTCTCTTGTAATTTGACCTTAAACCTTCATTTATTTTGACATCCAAAAAAATGAAACGGAAAAATCAATGTATTAACTGGTAATCAATATCTACCTTCGAGGTGTCAGACACTGTATCCCAGTTTCCTCCTGTCAAGGAGAACTTTCCAGAGCCAATTCTAAGTAGAATCTCCTCTGGTGTGTCGTTTGGCCCATTTGCAAACGGTGTATACCTGAGAACCAGAACGAAGTGAGAAAACATGATCAGAGATGTATAAGAATGAGATACAAGCAGGTTTGGTTGGGAAATCAGTGAGAGAAAGATTAACTATTACCCTGCCAGCATTGTGTAGAGTAGAACTCCAAGACTCCATATATCACAGGCAGCGTCATAGCCTTGTCTCATCAGGACCTTCATGAGGACACACAAAGCCAAGTGTCTATTTCAATCATCTTCTTCATCATAAATGGGGTGTTTCTCACCTCGGGTGCCACAAAGTTGGCAGTGTAGCAGGGTGTGAGAAGCAGACCGTTGCCCCCTCGAAGCTGCTTTGCAAAGCCAAAGTCACAGATCCTGATGGAGTCAGGATTTCCCGAGTCATCCATGTACAGGATGTTGCTGGGCTTCAGGTCTCGGTGCACAACCTTAAAAAAAGAAAAAGAGAACTTAGAAAAGGACTTAGCAGTACTGACTGTGGGCTGGTCTTCCTCACCCCTTGGCAGTGGAGGTAGTCAACAGTCTTGGTGATGGTGTAGAGCACAGCACTGGCTTCTCGCTCAGAGAAAAACTTCTGCCTAAGGATTTTATCCAGCAATTCTCCTCCCTTCATTAGCTCCGTTACCAAGTAAACATACCTGCCCTCGTCATACACCTGATACACACACACACACACACCAGATGATGCGTGAGAAACATGATATAAGATGTACTGACATGACACAACAAGTACTGACGTCTTTGAGAGTGATGATGTTTGGATGTTGCCCGTATCGCATCAGGATCTCGATCTCTTCAGATGGATCTCGCTTACTTTTGTCGATAATCTAAAAAAAAAAGAAATACATAAAAACTTAATTGATGGATACATAGAAAAAAAAAAGCATTTTCAGCATTTTAATATTCTAAAAAGTGGCTTCTCAGCTTAAGGTGGAGTGTGCTGCCCTCTGTTGGTGTGTTGATAAAACTGAGCAAGTTATGAGAAATCCACAATTTCCTAAAAAAGCACTAACAGAAATAAAAATGTGGCTGCACTTTCAGAAAAAAAAAACCTCAAGTGAATTTATTTTTATTTCTATTTTATTTGTTCATTAACCAAGAAAATTATAATCATGGAGCTGACAGTGGGCATGGGAGGACCGTCTGGGTGGGAGGAAGAGGAACAAATATCAACATCTGGTCATTGGCTGTCGAGAGCAGGAAAGCAAGATGCATGCCAATTGAGGTAGGCTGCAGAGGTTTTGTGGGCCAGTCACTGCACAGAGCCCTCAGGGCACTGGGCATCACAGGTGGTAACTGTAGAACTATTTGTTTCTTCTTACTTTTCTTTATACGTCAGATAGTCCATTACATACATTTGGATATACATTATATGCATTTTATTTTTACATTTTATTGAGTATATTTATTGTTTCATGGTTTTTCTTTCTCTTCAACAGAAAATTATACGATTAATCTGTGGTTGGATGTATTAAAGGTAGGTGGCTTTTAGAATCCCTTATTTGTCCCGCGAGGGGAAATTCGGTAGTGCTTTTGACAGCCATTCACACATACTGATGGGAGTAGGCTGCACACCTGTGCCAAGTCTACCATCAGGAGCAATCAGGGTAAAGTGTCTTGCTCAGGGACACAACGACACAAGCTTGTCTGGAGCTGGGATTGAACCTGCAACCTTTTGGACTGCAGGCAACCACTCTACCATCTGAGCTATGACGCCACTAAGAAAAGAAGAAAGTACTAGCAATAGCATTCAAGTCCAAACTAACAGTTACGACTCTACTGTGAAGAATAAACTGAAAGTAAGGGCATTAACAAACATGAACTTTGGCAATTGCTTGTGCTTTGTAGACAATTACTTTGACCTGCACTCTGTTTCTTGCCAGTACTGGAGAATAATGATGAGTTTACAGGGAATTATCTCCTCACCTTCACAGCATAGTCCATCCCGGAGACTCTGTGTACGCAGCGTTTACAAATAGAGTAGGAGCCGACGCCAATGTCCTCTTGAAGCTCGTACAGATCTGAGAACTTGGCTGAACCCCCTTGCATCTGAAGGAAGAAACCCTAGATCAACATTTTTACAGCGGCAGTCAAACTGTATTTTCATGTTGGAGCAGTAGATTTCCAGCAGCTTATGTCAAAGTACCAGCAGAAATACAGTATGATAATCCTAATGTTTATATCTTTGGTCCATTTAAATGCATTAGTGAGGAGGTTGTTTTTTTGTCCCTTACTAAACCAAAGTATTGACTGTGGTTTCATCTGCCTCATCATGCCAAGCATTTTGAAGTCATGTTGTCTTCCCTTCATTTTAATCCTAATGAACATAATTCTCTTCTTTTAAATGGAACTACCATTGGATATAAATAGCTGACACTCTGCATCAGGAATTTTCCCGCACCTGCCCAATGATGATCAGATTCATTAAGGTCAAAGAAAGGTTGGCTGACAGATTATTTATTTTGCAACAATAATAAACTCCTGTAGTGAACTAGTTTAGTGACGCGATCTTGGTTGCAATGATCCTCCAGGTTGAAATCAAACAAGATTTTACAGTAGAGTTAATGATGAATCACCTGAACTATCGGAAGTATACTGAGCAGGGGTGAGCTCTTGTTCTCATCCATTGGTACCGGAGCAACAAAACTGAAGCCTTTAAAAAGTTGGTGGGCGTTTGCGCTAGGTGGGATTCCAGGAGAGTCTGAATGAAGACAAAAGGGCGTTAAAAAGTTAAGATCAAGATCAATAAATATAAAAACAATTTTAACAAACACAATCAATGTATTTCTAACCGATATTATTATACACGCACAACTCTGCAAAGCTTTAGATTTAGCTTTGACTTATCCTTGAGAGCAATGAGCTAAATGGGACAGCAGGTGGCAGCAGCGGTCTGGAACAGGCTTGATTCCATGATAGGCACAAACGAGGATTGAAGTCTTTTTGCATCACTTGGAGAAATTCCATGTCAAAATTGTGATGAAGGATTAAAACATGTAAATTCTGACAATATAAAGTTAATTTCCCTTTCGATATGCTCCAAAGAAATCCGTTGCTGGTTGTACGACAGTAAAAAAAAGTTCAGATCAATTGCCTACATGTTCCCTCTGCCATAGAGGTTTTGTCTTCCATTTGTATAAAAGCAACATCAACCCAAAAAAAGTATTTCCATTTGATTTAGTTTAGCAATAATCTCATTTCGAAGTGACCAGGCTTGTGATCATCTTTAGAGAGATTTTGGAAGTTTCTACATTCACTTGCATGAATTCTCGCTGCTGCCAAATCCACTGAAAACACATTAGCTCCTTGACAGCAATATACAGTGTCACTTGAATGTTATAGTTTGCAAGTAAGTAAGTAAGTTTTATTGGTATTGTATCCTAGAACAATTGTAAGCCAACATTTAGTTGATAAGTTACACAGTTAGTAAAAAACAAAGAGGTGTGAATAATTTGCTTATTACTGTATATAGTGCCATAAGATCACATATGAACATGCATGATCTCACGATTCCATTGATCAGGTATAGCACTTGCACTTGTATAGCATTACATTCTAGATATGACAACATAACGATTTACTGGAACTGCACCATGAGCAGCTCTGAAACAGGAAGTAGTAGCCACTTCTGAATGAAAGTGTGCCGACTAACCTTTAGGTGTTTTAGCAGTGAACTCTGGGTCAAAGCAGAAGGTGTCATCCGGTTTACCTGCCGCAGGCTTGAATGGAGGTAGCAGTTCTCTCCTGTAAAGTTTCTGCCATGACAACAACACACATCCCTGTCAGACACCACACATTTCTGCTGGCTGTTGGAGCATATGTGAAAGAGAAGCCCCTTCTCAGATTAACCCCACACTCAGCCAACACAGCCCTGCTGGCTCTTAAACACTCGCATTAGTGCATACACAGCGAGGTCTGGCCATCTGCCGGCACACACAGCGACACGGAGAACGGTGCGGCCAAAACTTGTAGCCAGTTCTCACCGACCATGAGTGAGGTATAAATCATCAACACGAGCTTAGAAGAGAATTCATGTTACTGTGTGTCTACTCACATTCCAGTCGATGGTTGAAAAGAAAGCATGGCGTTTGATCTCTTCCACTCCGTCCGGTCCGGCTCCTAAAGATATAGAGGTCACATCAGTTCAGTTAACAAGGAATGTTCTATTTGTACGGCTCTGAACGGTCCATATGAGCGGATGAACTGCCTTTTGGGGAATTTAAAAGTGTGTGGAAATGAAAAATTGTCACATTGTAACAGCAATACAAAAAATGTGTGCTTTTAAACATAGTTTATTCAATAAATCACAATAAATATCACGCATTCTTATGAATTTTGATTGCATTTTTTTGGAATAATTAAGAAGGCTCAAGAGAATTACATGCAACAAATTATGTCAACAAAAACATTTATCAATTTTACTCTGGTCATCCCTTTTTCACTAACTTTATTGCTAAAACTTGCTGACAATGTTAAAGAGCCATTTATCTACAGCAAGTTGCCTGCAAGTTCAAAAATCAATACATTTTCTCTTAAATTATATTGATGTCATCTAAATAAACAATACATTTTGAACTTTGAAATAAAATAAATCCAACATTTTAATGTAATTTCTGAATATCTTGCCAGCTAAACGACCTTTGTTAATTTGACCAAAAGAAAGTACAGTGAACCTGAACGCACCTGTGAGGATGTTTATAGAGCCAAGACATAGTGATAGAAGGACGGAGTCGACAAGCTATTGTTTCTTGATGCTGGAATTGGCAACTTGTGCATGAAATGTACTTCTTTTGCATGATTTGCTAGAGCGCAGCCAAACTAATTCTTCTCCTGTTCACACTCCGGCTGGTGTAAACACAAAATTGAGATCCAACCAGTGTAAGTTTGTTTTTGATTAGTCTTCCTATGCCAAAATTGTGATGAAGGATTAAAACATGTAAATTCTGACAATAAAAAGTTAATTTCCCTTTCGATATGCTCCAAAGAAATCAGTTGCTGGTTGTACGACAGTAAAAAAAAGTCAAATTGTAAGGAACCTTTAAACCTTTTCTATTTTTAGGATGACAATTGATAATGATGAAAACATGTATGTAATAAATATATTTGTAAAGCGCTTTTCTAGACCAGGGTCACAAAGCGCTTAAACAATCAGTACTCCTTATTAAACAGTTCCTACCTAATCGGTTTGCAGGATTCCGCTTAAAAAGCATTCTCAGCAAGCTCTGGGCTTCCAAACTTAAGAACTGTGGCATTCCCAACTTTGCTCTGTCAGTAAAAACAACAGAGGTTATCAATAACTCCCAGACACATTTGTAACTAGATGGTTCTAATTTCTCATCTTACTTGAGAATCATATTCATGGTCTCATTGCGGTCTTTGCCCTGGAATGGTAACGTCCCTGTTAGCATTTCAAACTGCAAATAAAAAAAGATTAAAAATAATTAATACATTGGTTTCTTGTGGTTTACAATGGTGAGCTTGTAAATTGTTCGTTTACCATAAGTACTCCTAAAGACCACCAGTCAGCACTCTGTGTGTGTCCTCTCCTGTTGACCACCTCAGGGGCCATATACTCCACCGTACCACAGAAAGAATACGCCTTCTTATCAGCATCTACTGACTCTTTGCTCAGGCCAAAATCTGTCAACAGTGAGAAGATGGATGACTTTATTGATGATGACACCAACTGAATAAATGTGTGATTGAGAAAGCTGTAGAACAGGGGTCTCCAAACCGGTCCTCAAAGGGCCTGGGGGTGCTGGTTAGAAAAAAACCCTGTACCACCCCGGCCCTTTGAGGACTGGTTTGGAGACCCCTGCTGTAGAAGAACTTGGCAACAGCTGTTTACACCAAAAAAAAGATTAGAACATGCTTTGATTAAAGGGTGATAGAGTAGTAAAAAAAGTAATAAGGAGAAGCAACTTACCTGTTAATTTTATGTGTCCAGCCTCGTCAAGTAAGATGCTGCAACACAAGATGTACATCTTTATATATCCATGCCATATGTGAACTTTGTCTAAATACTCGGTTCCTCACAAAAGCCTAACAAAAACCCTTACAAGAACCATTTTGAATTGTAAAATGTCAACGGTTCCCTAGGTTTGCATTGAAAGGTTGACCTTAAACATGCAAAGAAAGAGGTGAGTATCTTACTTCTCTGGCTTGAGGTCCCTGTAAACTATGCCCAAGTTGTGCAGATGGTCAAGGGCCAAGGCCAGCTCTGCAAGGTAGAATTTCACATCTTCCTCTGTAAACATAACCTGATAAGAACTGGACAAATTTACTCTCTGAACTCAGGAAAGAAGACACAATTCAGCAGCAGAAACAAACAGCACAGCATCAACATCAAGCTTCAGTCACCACAGACAACAGGCTATAACTGCCACACAGTGAAATGTTTTAGAGAGGAAATATAAGTGATGTAAAAAGTTTCCTGGAGCTGTCGCTCTTTCAGATACCTTCAGATCTGTCTAGAGAAAAATTCCACTTTAACTGGGCTCCCCAAATACATTTTAAAAGGGCTTGTGTGGGTTGCCATGAAAGATACATTGAAAACATTTGAAAAATAAAGTGGTAAATATATAATTAACATGTTTGGTCTATATTATTTACGATTGTATGAAAACTATTAAAAATATCAAAACTTTTCGGACATGGTTTGCTATTGGAATTTTTGAACGTCCCCAATCACAGACCTGTTTAAATCTGTGAATAATTACCTTTTACTCACTAAAATTTTCCTAAAATCCCATGGGGTCTTAAATAAAAGCATACATTGAAACCAATTTAAAGGAAATATATCACATTACATATCTAATTGCACTTAGAAAACAAGATTAAAGAAGCAGAATATGGGCTTACCTCTTTGGATAAGCGAGTGAATACATCCCCTCCCCTGAGAAAATCCAGAATTAAATACAGTTTTCCTTCCGTCTGAAAGGCTGAAAGTGAGCATAGACTTTATTAAAGTTGATAATTACACCAGTCACAAAGTAAATAACATGAAAACCCAACCTTGACTGACACTCAAACGCTACTTACCGTAGTGCAATTTCACTATGAAGGGATGATTGACCTCCACCAAAATGTCTCTTTCCATTTTAGTGCGAACTCTGTCCCTGACTTGGAGATGACAAGGGGAGAAATTCAACCATTCCCATGTTATTTGGGATCACTTTTGAGTAAAAGGCTGAATAACAGACAGTACCTTTCAAAGATGCCTTTTTTAAAACTTTCATTGCATATAACTGACCAGCATCTGGACCTAAAATCTTTCTAACCAGAAATACCTGTGAAATAAATGGGAAGAAAGATGGTGAGAGGTGAGCCTTGTTACGAGCAATAACTGTTGTTCAAGTTTGTCTTCTGTGGTGGCTTGTTGGTACATTGTATCCTTTTCAAGTATGTGTCTCTTTTTGTGAGTTACACAACTCTCCATGAGTGCCTCCTCAATGCTTGTGTCACCTATGTCTCACGATGGGTGTGCGCAACCAATAACTAAATAAGTCTGCATATGTGCCAAACGCTCAAGAATTCTGGTCCAATTATTTAACTTGTCGTTCCCATTTTTTCATTTTACTTTTTGTGAAAAAAAAGTTTGTCTTATCTTATCTTTGCCATGACCTCCTCTGACAGTCACAGAACACATATGTTGTGCATAGGAATCAGGCTACAGCCTGAGACAGTAATGTTGTTAAAGTCCTTACCTTGCCAAAAGAGCCCTGACCAAGGACTTTTAGCAACTCAAACTGAGATGGATCAGCCTTCTCACAGCCCTCCTTTACATGGTGAGTGATAGGAATCTCCTTATAATCCCCTTCGTCCTACATGCAAAGCAATGAGTGTACTAAACTTCTCTGAGGTAGACAATCTGACATTCATAAAGTCCATTACTTACACAGTGAGTGTAAGACTCTCCCTCCTCCATCGGCTCGTCCATGATCTCATGTCCATTGACCTGGAAAAGGCAAAAAGTATCATAAGTGGACATTCGTAAACACATGAATAACGCAGAATTTATCAGCTCCGAACATGACTATGACTGATACACGCCCACATGCATGTGGAAAAATCAACAGATGAAATCGGTGAGTCACATGCCACCACTTTCTGAACTTGAAGAGTGTAGCGGAGTGTATTCTCTCTGCCTATCGTGATGTCCAGGGCTCATCCTGCTCCTTTAGAGCTTGTCATTATTAGCATTCTAGCTTAATCCCTGGCTGCTGCAAAAACAACATGTCTGACTGGCTCTGGGTCAAAACTCTTCTCAGCCTCTGGAGGACTCGTTGGTGTGGTCAAATGCATTTCCAACACTATTTAAAATAACTTCACTTTCATTAATGCCCCAAATGTCAAGTCTTTCCCAACAATCGCTTGTTTTCAACAGCTCATCAGCACAAACAATGTCCTGTAAACAGTTAATGACTGACCACGCTTATGCCATCCACGTCTGCATACATCCGTTTTCTGTGCTAATGCTCAGTCGGCATGATGGATTCACTCCGTGTGTGTGTGTTGAATTCCATCAGGCCTCTGAAGAGAGGGGATGAGTCATAGCTCTATGCAAGCCCACTCAGTGGGTGGAGCCAGCAACATACACTCACGTACATCCGCAGAAAAGAGACCATCAAGCAATCCCGGGCGTTTAGGATCCACATAAAAAACAAAAACAAATGAAAAACTCTCACTTTGGCATCAAAAGATTAGTCCGGTGCAACACAAGGCTGTAAGTGGTGCATCTGTGACGGCTGGCCAAAGCAACAGCAACAGTTCCGTCATCATTCACACTTCAAATTTCACTCCCACCTTGCTGTGGCTCATCTTGGGAGTACAACCTACACTTGAAGAGGATACAAGCCATTTTCATTTGTGCACCTGCTGCATCACCCGTTGTCTGAGTGACTCACTTCCAGTCCAAAGTAAACATTGTCTTCAGTCAAAAACTGACACAAAGTAGATACAGCCTAGTCCAATTAAAGAGCTATTCTTGGTGTAGCAAGCTTCGAGAAGAGAATATGCTTAAAGACAGAGCGTGCAGGGTACATAAAGGTTAACGGAACAATGACCTCACCGATTCATGCAGCCACAGCACTGTCATCACAGAAACTGAAATGGTCTACATTTACGGGCTTTTAGAGGAGTGAAGAAGGATTAATCAAGTTCAGAACGTTGTCTTCAGCAGTTCTACAGACACGGCTAGGAGACTTAGTGTAAATAGTACCGCAACTATCCTAGAGAGGAGGAGGTTTCATGTGTCGGGTTGACCTCGCTGCACTTGAAAACAGAATCTAGTTTTGTTGCATTTTTCCCCCACTAAACACAAAGTTCCTTAAAATTATGTAGAATGAAGTTAGAGAGGCTAATACATTTACTACTTACTTACTTATATTTGTAAACGTAGTTTTGCAAAAAATGTTCGTGGAATTGTATTATAAAAAGTTATTTCAAAATGTCTAGCTTTTGAAAAGGCACTCTTATAAAGAAACACTAGATTTGAAACTGGGGTTTGACTGCATACATTTTTTTTTTCAGTTGACAAGAAAACTCTGTTTAATAGTAGCATTAAAGAAATACAAATAACAATTATAAGGGTGGCATTGACAAATTATGAGTGGAGAAAGCAATCTAGGTTTTAATAATCGACGAATAACAATGTTGAGGTACATATGTTGCAGTATTATTGACTACTAAAGTGCAGATATTTACATTAACGATAAAAACATTGCAGACTCTGAGTTTGATGAGTGTTAACACGGACAGAGTTAAATTTAAACACGTGATTCTGATGGTTGGTGATCCGCCGTTAACCACAGCTGCTCAACAGGTTTAGTCGAAAAAGTAGGACGACTTGTAATTTACTGTAGATTTTTACTCATTTACTGATTTATTTTTACTTTACTGTAGCACTTTCAATACATCGTTAACTAAAGCTTAATTTATATGTAAATAATAAACATGTTATGATACGACCATTATGAACAAGTTAAGCAGCTTAGTAACAAGTTTATGGACAGCAATCTATCAGTTAGCATGCTAACTATATGCTAACGCTGCACACGCTAAGCTAACTGAAAACCAAACTCATCTGAACAAGTGTTAATAACAACTAGGGTCACGCCAAGACAATGTGAGCGCATACAAATAGATGGTCGTTTTATCCGAGAGGGTGGTGTGTTGCTAAAAAACACCGCAGTCCAGCAGTTTGTTGAACTATTTCGCTTGACCGGTGCCACAAAAATAAACATCTACATCTCCACAGCTGTTAGCGTTAGCAAGTGTGTTAGCATGCATCACGGTGCAAGTCGTGACGCGGATAGAAGCCTCACTTCTGACGGAACAACTTGCAAAACACGATCGAATAAACAAGTTACTCACCTCGCTGCTAACGCTGTTAACCTCCATCTTGTGACCGAAATCCTCTTAAATCTAAGGCATCGTAGTCCACATAGACACCCGCTCCACTTTGTGTATCTCCGCGGGTGGAAGTCCGACTCTTCTGCTCCGAGGGTCCGCTGGAGGCTGCAGGGTCGCGGGCGTGTGGAGGGATGCGATCGGTGGCTCGGTAAATGCCGATGACTTGAACCATACGCGACAGGAACCGCTACTCTGCCATTGATGCGAATATGGCGGCCATTGTGGTACCTGATCGTCTGTGAATGAGTTTATTGACGTATATGTGACGCAACTCGGTTCAGGATTTCCCCCGTCCAACAGTGAGGCTGCGGATGACGAGGGTCGGACGCAGCGGTGATGCTCAGCGACGACAGTTACCCGAACCTGGTCGATCCATGATGGAGCTGGAACTCTGTGAAACCGTGCATCGCTGGGAGTCCGAGTGAAATAAAGAGGCTTAAAGCTCATCCACGCTCTCCACAGCTGTTCCTTTCCCGCCCACAAGTCCGTGTGTGTGGATGTAGCAGATCATGCCTCGTTGGTTTCAGAAGCCCACGATCACGATTTTTCTCCCACTTCATGGGGTTGTGGGGTGCTGGAGTATGTCTCAGCAACTTAGAGGTGGACACCCTGGACAGGATGCCAGCCATATTAAAAAAGGACAACTAGACAGACACAGTTTGAACACTTCACTTATGTATATTTATTGTAGGAAACCCTTATAGAAGGAGAACCCCCCTCCCTTTGTTATGTCTCTGTCTTTCTCTGGTGTTTCCTGTTTTTATTTTGAAACCTGCTCCCTTCTGTGTCTGTGAGTTTCCTTTCCGGTCCCTCCCCCTGCTGATTGTTATTGTCTCCACCTGTCTTGTGTTCTGCAGCTGCCAGTGATTGCTGGCAGCCTTCATATTCTGCTCACTCTCCCTCAGTCTTTGTCGGTTCGTCACACTTGTTGTCCCGTGTTCGTCTGGTTCGTGTTTCACATTTTAGCCTCCCAATTCGAGATTGTTTCGCCATCCCGGTTTGTACCCTGGTACGTCTTCTCGTTCTTCTGCCTGCCTTTGCCCTTGACCTGTTTTTCTGGATATCGTACCTGTCTGATGTATATTTCCTGGACTACCTGTGACGATCGCTCTGCCTGCTGCTAATAAATCGGTCAAGTTTGACAATCGGACACTTTCTGCGCCTGGGTTTCCTTCCGCACCCTGACACCCTTCCACTCAGACCATGAAATAATCCACATTAATGGGAGACAGAACCAGCATATCGATCAAAATACCCTTCATTTTCAAAAACCCATGAACAGCTACAATTCCACGTGAATGTATGTTTTTTCTTGGCTGTGTTATTATTTAAAATGTGCTGGGAGAAAGTACTTTTGTTCTCTTTTCCAAGATAAATTATCATTAATAAATAAACTTATTTTCAATAAAGGCCATCCAAATTAGTGTTTGAGTTGGGTGTCTCCACAGGCTATGACATTAGCTGATGTAGACTAACTTCATATTTTAATGTCAAGTCCCAAGTGTGGGCTAGTTGTTCAACGGTAATCTCTTATTTGTGTTACCTGATAGGATCAAATCTTGAAAATGAATTGTCGAAGAGAAAGAATTCCCAAAATTTCATTAGATCATGTAATGCATTCCCAGTTCTATGTGTCAAACACAACCATCAGTTTGTTTTTCAAAACTTTTCCAGATAACTTTATTGTACAAAAAACAAAATAAGAGTTTTTAAAAAGAAAAGTAAAAAATAAAACTTTCACTTGTGAAATATAGCCCAGAGTTGAATACAAAAAGATGAAACCTGTCAAATATTTTTGAACCCTGAATACTTGAACATTCCTTTGTTAGCTATAGCACATCCAGCCTTTTTTTTGTCAATTTATCTAAATGTTATGTAATAATAATAATGTTATAGTTAATGTAAATGAGTTGATTGTATCTGTTGTACAAAAAAACAAACCATTTAAGAACCACCTGTGTACATTGTAAGTCTTTATGTTGCCAGTAGCCCACATTGTGATGTCCCATTTAGAGCACTGGTAATACAGATGTACTGATCTGAAAGTCTTTTTGGATCAGAATGATCCCATCCAATGTGGTTTTGAAAATTACATACCTAATCCTAAAATGGGATTTCTAAATCTAGATTATTTTGATCCTTATTTTTGCTGGCCATTGATTTAGCAATGGGATGACACAATTATTTTTTTTCTAGTCTGTTTATGTTATTATTTGACTTTCTATGGGCTACTTGTTTTTGCCTTTGGCTGATTTTTTATATCTGGTTGGTAAAATATTCTAGGTGACTATCTAAATGGCAATTTAAAAATCACCAGGCAAAGTAATCTCATCTCTGTAAAACCAACGATATCACCTTGTAACCAGTATAGTAATAAAGCACTTAAGCGCTCCCATTGTTAAAGATCGCCTAGTTAATGTTTACCTTACTGCCGAAAAACATTTCTCACGTCTGAACGCTCAAAAATGCTTTCGGTAGGTATGAATGAATAGAGAAAATATGACGACAATATCATTGAGGTTCTTTATTGTGTTCTCTGCACAGAGACCAGAGAAAGGCGAAAATGTGCAGTAGAAAAAGGCATCATCAGTTCTACCGTGTGGAGCATCTAGCCACAAGAGCAGGACCTGAAGCATTTTTAGCAGTGTTACAGTATGTCAAGCAACTTAGTCCCAACACCAACTGTAGAGTGAGGAAATGTGTGTGAAGGAAATGTTGGTGAATTACTAAACTGCTTCCTGCAGTGGCTCCTCTGATGCAGAGGGCTTTGTAACGTCACTTGTGAAACTGTCATCCTTTAGCAGGACAGACGGAAGGTGTTTATTGACAGACATACTCTCAGAGTCAGCGTCTAAGTCACCACATGTGTCGGTGTGATTGAAAGGCTCTTCTTCTCTCACCATGGTCATCTCCCAGCTGTCGGATGTCTGAGGTAAACTGGCCATAAGTTCCTTATCGAAAACACACAGGTTTCAGTCAACAGAACACAAAAAAAACATGGACTTCATGAACAGAGTAAATTTACCAGCTGTCTTTCCACGTCGTTATTTCTTACAGCAATTAACAGGCATTTTGTGAAGCTTGCCAGATCCAAGTATTTTTGTTTCTGGATCTCAAGCTCATGCTCCAAGAATTGGACTTCCTCGTGCTGAAAACACAACATGTAACTAAATTAGGTCAAAATCTTCCCAACATCTTGCTGTTCATGCTTGTGTGTTTTCACCTTGAACTCCAGTAGGTTTTGCATTTGCTGCAGGCCTAAAGTCACAACTTCACCTTCACTATCCACGTCTGCGTACTCTTCATTATCATCAAAAACCTCTAGCTTCTGTAAGAGGAATCTGATTATAAAAGAGTCTCAAGAGTGGGCATCGCATCAACTGTTATAACTAACCACATTGTTAGATAGTGGAGCACCTTTGCTTGCTTCTGGTCCATCATCATCCCTGTGCTGCGAGTCTGTAGTGTCATCTAAGAGAGAACACAGTGTTTACACTTGTGTGTTCTGTGTGAACTAGTTTTCAAGATCCTCACCTTCTGAAAGACAGAAAGATCCTTCATCATTGAAGTCATCTCCGGGTTCAGGCGTCACAGGTGAGTCATTGCGTGGAGGTGAATTTGTAAAAGTTGCTGGTCCTCCTTGAGGCGGTGGGATTTCAATACCCATCAGGCGATACTTCCTTCGTCTGTTACTGATCCATGTCTTAAAACACAAAAGAGAAAAACGGATGTAAATGATATCAAACCCACATATTACAACCTGACTGATAGATTGGCAGACAAGCTCAGAGAATCTCTATGACCAATTATGTTAGCTGATGATATATTAAATATATAGATAGATAGATTTCCTTTATTAGTTCCACAAGGGGAATTTTTTTTACATACATCAGGGAAATAAAATACAATAAGCAAGGGCACACAAAATTGTTTAAATGGAATAAAATATTTAAATATTAATATTAAATAATATATATAGTTGACGATATAATTCTGAGTGAACATGCAGGTACCACAAAAAAGCATTTGGGGTCATCAGTCAGAGTAATGGTAAAGGTTCAGAGAGATGAGGAAGAAAGTGCAGGAAGGGTGGATGGCAGCAGTGGTATAACACAAGAGTCAAAAGGGAGCTTTACAGGAGACTAGTATGGCCTCTCCACAGTAAATGGCAAAAAGACAGGAGCAACAGTTAAAATGAGGAATAAGTATATCAGGTGGACAGCACGTTTAGAGAAGCTGCAGAGGCTTCTCTGAATACTCTTATAGCTAAGGCATCATAACAAAAAATGCTATTATTTCTGCTAGTATCACATAAGCGAGACAGCAGTTGGTCAGGGTTCTATAGCTACAGTACTATATTTAGTCTAGCAAGCCTCTCACAGTTTATTCATCAGCATGCAATATTTGTTTAATGCCAGGTAAAAAAAAGTTTAATGCCAGGTGAAAAAAATCTTGATACAGTTTACAAAAGTCTGCTTAATCTAGCCAAAACATCCATGAGGAAATGCTTGAGAACGGGTGTAATGTCCCAAAAGGAACCAACAGCTGAAGTTTCTTGGTGACATCACTGTCAACTGAAAGCGTATCTTTACTAGAGCACAGTGCACCTTGACTATTTCGGTGTCCACATTGAGCTGGTTTGCTGCAGCTGTGATCTTCTCCCTGCAGACTGATCCCAGACTGGTCATGCCTCTGTCCCAGTAGCGCTTTAGCTGGATCAGGTCCTCATCACTGAATTGAGTCCGATCTTGAAGCTAATAAAAAAAAAAACATTTTAACCCTTCCAAAAAATAAATAAATTAATGATTAAACAAGCATTATGTCCGTCCTCACCAACGTCCCCAGTTCACATGTATGTTAATAAAAAGCATAATATTCATTACAAATCAATAAAACAACTTCCATGAAAAGAGAAATGTATTTTACAAGCTTCCAAACACAGGGCCGCCATCATTTATACATAGGTATGTTCTTTAATGTTGAATTAAAAAAACAAACATGTACTCTTTTTTTACTCTTCATTTACTTATTTTTAGATTTCATTGTATGTTTTATAAAGTTATCTTAAGGATCACCCTAGTTATTGTCAGCAGCACCACAGCTAGGAAGTGAATGGCAAAACCATCAAAACACCTGTAAATGCAATTAAAAAAAAATAAACAACTAAAAAATGGAATCACGTGCTCCTTTTCCAGTTATCAACATTTGCCACTGACCTTGTCTTGCTACGTCTCCAAAGACCTCACAAAGTAAAAGCACAGAGTTGTTACCACCAGGCCACCAATCACATTCACTTGGATGTATTTACATGTGATTAAAAAAAAAGTATACAACTGATTTATAGTATATCACCTAGCAAGGCTACAAAAATGTTGGAGTGTTGAATGTTAATGCCATATTTTGTCAGCACATTAGGATGAACGTCCTTTATAAAAAGTTGCTATTGGGGGACCGTTTAGAAATCCTGATGCAGTTTTAGAAAACTACCTAAATGGAATAATCTTCTCCAATTATTTGCAAATGTGCCTTTCAGTCCTTTTTACTAACAAACACAAGAGTCAAATGACCTCCTTGGCAGAGGTAATAACTTACTGTTCTTTTTCTCGAGTTACTGATAACCCAGGGAGCAGCAGACAAGTTGACTGTAAATGTCTGCAGATAAAAAAAACGAGTATATAAGGTCATTATGTATGAGGATGAATTCACTCGTCTCATTTGTCTCACCTGTGAGCTTAACTCCCTTGATACTGAGGTCTGTATTGCGAGTGAGTTGCTTCCCTGTGGGGCCATGCTTACGGAAGGTGATCTGCTGCCTGAAACTGTGACAGGTTCTGCCTGCTGAGTCAGTTGCCTATGTTTGTGAGTCTGAGCTGCCATGTTTGCTAATTCCTCCTCTCTTTCCCATTCATCCTCATTTGCTGTTTCAATGGCGATGGAGAAATTTTCACATCGGTCAACTATTTGGATGACAGACTTTTGACTCTCCTCGCTTTTGTAAGTTGACGCAAGACCCTGCCGCAGTCTATTGCCATCTTTTGTTTCGGATTTATCTGACAAAGAGAACACTTGTTGAATACAAGGAGTCTTTTCTGGAGCAGAGAGTTGAGTGGGGAGAGTGGTTAGAGTCTTCTGCGACACAGGTAGTTGAGGTTGGGTGTTGGCTTGAGGTCTTGTTGGAGGTTGAGTGGAAGAAGACCAGGGGCGTGTTTGGGAATTACAATTCTGTCTATTCCAGCTGTGAGGTACCACGCCGACTGTTGCCCTTATGCCCAAATCCCCCGGGGGAAAGCTTCCCTTTTTAACTGCAGTGTAGACTAGAGGCCCTGAGGCAGGTGTGAGTGATGGCAGGGTCGGAGGCAGAGACATAAGCTTGGCATGAACGGGTGACGAAGTTGTTCTGTGTCTGCCCTGCAGAGCTACGTCCTTCCCTGTGGAGGTAGGATATGACTGGGGTTTCTGTTCTGTGTGAGATGGAGGGGCTGATGGTTTAGGTTGAGGGCGAGGAACAGAGTTGTGAGAATAGATGTTGGTCAATATGACGTCACTAGTGTTATGGTTGCTTCCGCTGCTGAGGGGAGAGGAAGAGGACGGCGAGGGCGACGAAGAAATCGAGGGAAAGGATGAGGAAGAAGGAAGAAGATTCACATGATTCTGGAGGTTTCGGACCACAGCCAATTCCGAAGGAAGAAAAGCCCCACCAGTGAGGTTTGGTAGCACCCTAGATGAATGAGTGGACACGAGTCCATCTGGGAGTCCATGCCAAGGTAGTTGATAGGTCATTGTTCCATTCTGGTCTACCTTGGATGCAATTTTGCGTCTTTTGTTTCCAACCCAAGTCTTTGAAAATGGAGAAAAAAAAATTAATATAATTGTAAAATAAAACTTTCTTCACTCACCCGCACAACACTGAAGTCCAATTTAGCCTCCTGAGCACATTGGAGAATGAGCTGGAAGCAAGCTTTGCTCTGATTTGTCATTCCATTATCGTAGTAGCGCTCCAGGATTCTCTGCTGCTCCACTGTGAATACTGACCGCAGGTTCATCTGGAATATAGAGGTAAATAAATAAGCCAGTTCTAAAATACATTTCAGCTAACACAATGTACAAGAAAAGTATCAGAAGAAGTATTCACACTACGGCTATACAGATTTATACTAATCATCTTTTTCAACACACTTTTCTGTCTTAAGTGGAAAGAAGACGTATGGAGTATGTTATTTAGTTTAAAAGACATATAGATGCCTAAAAAAACTATATCACCTCCAATATAACCATGTCCAGTTAAATTGTTGCAGACCAAAATAGAACCACTGAAATGCTTGATGACATTAACATTAGCATTCAATCAAAATGGAGACTGTTATCTAAATACTGATTGTAAACATTTTGTTCCTTGTAACACTCACAGTCTGCAGGCCACGCCTTTGTGACCATGCGTCCATGCCGCCACTGGTGGGGAACGGGGCTGCCATGATGGTCACGATTGTGGAACTCTACATCCTGTGTCAGCGTACATTGCTTACCGCCTGAAGTACTGGCTAAGAAGAGAAAAGTATATTAAAGTAAATTAAGTTGTATTTGTAGTCCTTTTATTCTCATTGCAACATGTACAACAAGATGATAAACAATCCAATTAGATAACTTGTTAACCCATAAACCACGACATTCACATTATGTGTATTAGGAATTACAATGTTTGGGTGAATATGGGTTAAAATAATCTGGTATTATTGTATTAATAATGCCTGATCAGGAGCCAGTGAAAAGGATGAGTTGGAAGAAAGGCAATGCACTCGATGAGGATTGGTGGAGAGACTTCAGTGGGAGACCAAAGAGGGGAGAGCTGGTAAGGTAAGGTAAGGTAAAACTTTATTGTGTAGATAAATAAACAATTAATAATATATCATCTTGTTAGCAAATAAGAAAGCCACACTACTCTTCCGTATTTTATCCTTAAAATGTTAAAAAATAAACAACACAACGTGAACAAATATGTATATATATATATCAAGTTGTGTTTCATTGTGTTATTACTGATGTGTGTAATTATACACACAGACACACACATCAGTAATAACATAATAAAACACAGTTTAATATATATATACACACATACACATCAGTAATAATACAATGAAACACAACTTTATATATAGAGAGATTTTCTGAGTTTTCCGCATGCGTCAGATCCTATCAACATTCATTATCAAAATAAATACAACGTGTTTTTAAATTGGATTAAAGTCTCAAAATTTAATTTATAAGCATCATCTACTGAAAACATATTAAAAAAAACAACAGGTCATGATATTGATCCAGAGTCATGTGATGGCAGTCAAGTACTGTTGTAGTTTTAAATTAAACTGGACACGACAAAATTGTGCGACCAATAAGCGTCAAGCTGGTTTATTTTGAAAGGCTGACTGCGCATGGCCGCCTTCGATATGAAAACATTACGGAGCTAATACTCATATAACACTATACAACGGAATATAGTCCTGGTTACGAATCCCAACCACTGTTACTTGTAACTACAGACAAGCCGTAGAATTGCGGCGGATGTTTTTGAAGCACGGTGTTTATTCGTGCAGCAGTTAGCCTCTAGGCCGGAGTTAGCTTCCGCAAGCTAGCATAGCATAGCTAGCTTAGCATCCGAAATGGATAGCCGTGGCTAAACTTTTCCTTCAAATCTGTGATTTCCAGACCCCGGGCACTATCCCACCCCTTCACCGTGCTTCCGGTAGATGGTCAGGAAGGAAACGCGGCATGATTGTGTCGATCAAAAGTAAAATCAACACCGATCTTACCATATTTGATGACAAAATCAGCCGTTCGAATTCAGCAGATTTCGGCCGTCCTCCTGCTAGACAATGAAATCAGAACTCCGATCATCAATTCTAATCATGATTGTGACGTAACACAGACATGAGCCAATAAGAGTTCAAGATCATTTGCTGTGACAGCTGGAGCAGCTGGACCCGCCCACCTCTGACTTTGATCTTTGGGGTGCTGGTGGATGAGGTCACGCTTTAGTAACGACACAAAGTTGTGGTTATAGTTTGTTCGAAATGGAGAGGCAATACTTTAGTCGCAGAATCTGAATTTATGTTTACAAAATCCTGTATAGAGGAATCGTTCTTCTTCAATCTGAATAGTTTGAGCAGATAATAAAAAAAATAAATCATACTTGGCTTTAAAAAAAATCTTTTTGTAGTAAAAAAGGATATGCACGAACAAACAAGACATTATTAAGATTCTCAATTAAATTCACAACATAGTAGTAGTAGAAGTTGTAATTAAAGTAGGTAATTATAATTATTACTATGTCATGAATAATATATTAATATCTAATATGGATATTAAATATGTCCTATATATCCTAATGTATATCTATGTAACATAAGAAAGAACAATTAATTGGTCACCAACAAATAATGAATAAAACAGCCTGTCAACATACAAACCTCTGAGCCAACTGACTGTTCTTTCTAATCTCATTTCTTTGTAAGACTGCCAAATCTGTCAGGAGGTGCAGACCACATGCACCATACGCCTGAAATGAACATGCCTTACATTAACATTTCTGGCAAACACTAAAGAGACCGTCACCATCAGTTAATTTGTCCTGATCATTACCTGCAGCAAGAGTCATTTGATATGAGCGAGCTTCTGACAAACACAAACCTCCTCTGATAAGATGCTATTCAGGGACAAAACGCCACTGAAACTGTTTAACAGAAAATACACCATTATACAAGTTTTGTACGTTTTAAGATATGTGGGACAAAAGCAATTAATCGATTAATCATCAACCATGTTAAGGTCGAATACAAAGATGGTTAGGATACATCTTGATAGTGGGTGATTGTTGATAAAGGTGTTGCAAAAGGTTGATTTATAAAAAAAAAAGTAATTGGGTACGCCGGCAGATTGCACTGTGGTAAACTATAACTATGTTGGGTTTCAATGTTTTCATCTAGGATAAGCCATTTAGAATATGTAAACCATTGTAATAAGTAAGGATTTAATTTCAAATCTCCTTTGTTCACACCAAAGTTGAGAAGAAACGATTTAATAAAAAAATCTGTGTTCTGTCTGTTTGAAATATATTGTCTCTTCTAGTTTAAATAGCCAGACCATATATTTTTTAATCAAATATTGAACTTTTATTTTTAGCATCAATAGAATACTTGTAATAATGAAATATATATATTGACGTTTACAATTCAACAATCTAACACAGTAAACGGACAATGACGTCACCTCTGTTGTAGTTTCGCAGCAGGGGGCGCTATTTATTCAGACTAACGGTGATTATCTCCTTCACAGATGGATAACTTCTCTCAGTGATTTGGCGCATTAAGGCGCAACTTCGTGCATTATTCTCTTGTTGGAAAGGCATCGTTACAAATGTGCCACAGTGGCAGTTTGAATGTGTTGAATATCTTGGCAGCACGGATGCTTTATTGGTGCATTTACCACAGTGTTAATGAAGTCGTTGAACGCATGTTAGGGTCATCTCCGCTGGTCAAGCCATGTACAGATCATCTCTGCACGCGTGTGCGCTGCACCATTCCCTGGGCTGTATTATGAGAAGTGGCCCTAGTGATGCTGCAGCGAGACGGGTGAGGGGGAAAGAAGAGAGGAGGAGGGGAGGGGTCGTCCTCGGAAGCTGCTGGCGGGAATGCACGAGAAAGGGAGAAAGGGAGAGCGAGAGAGGGAGGAGGGAGTGTGTGTCTCAATGTGTGTGCGTGTGGATTGCACCACCGCATCCTGTTCACCGTTTCTGCGGGCGGCCACGCTCTGATGGGGAGAATTAAACCGCCAACCTCTGCTTCATTCTCACATCTGTCCAGCGACGAGTCATTCCAGATGTGACTATTGTATTTCGCCCGCATCGACTCCTGCGCTGTTCACCTTGGAAAGACTGTTACACCATGGCGTTGGTGATGGAACCTATTAGTAAATGGACACCAAAGCAGGTGTTGGACTGGATGAAAGGTGAGCGTTTTTGATCGATGAGTCGCTAGTGATGATGTTGATGATGTGAGGGCCACTCTCGCAGGATCTCCTAATGCGAACCTGCAGGCTGACGTGTACTCGAGATGAAGTGTAGATTCTGTGATCCGCTGGTGCTGATGCTGCTGCTGCTGACTTCAGTGGCACCTGCAGCAGCGACACTTTCGTCAATGAATGGGGAAATCTGTCATCTGCTCTTTGACTCACTGACACACGGTGTAAAAGCTCACCATTCACCTAGTGTGTGCGTCCAGACGAATCCCTATGTGTTGAATATAGTGAGGAGTGTGCACGCCCCATCCAATCCCCCTTTACTTATCAGCACCATGGATAGAGAATTTGTGCTATAAATGTACATAATGCTGCACAGGTTTCATCATTAATGTAAGGCATGTCGATTTCTTGTGTGGCTGTCATTGTTCAGATGACTGAGAGTGTAGTGGGCCTGATGACAATGAAGGCAGAGAGAAGGGCTACCGCAATCCCCTTATATGAGTAAAACGACTCCGTCACTGTGTGTTAGGTGTGCGTTTACCACATTTTCCATCAATAATGGTTTCCATGAGTGTCTCTAGATGACACCTGTGAGCATGTTTTATGCTGATCTGTGCGATGAGAAGTCAAGGTGCCTGAGAGGCCCTCAGGGGATCCTGCAGACGACTATTTGGGATGCTTTAGGTGACATCCCAGCTTTCATAATTGCACCCCCGCCGGCACCGTTTTACGACTTCGTCCTCTGAGTCGTGAAGCTGATGTACCCTTCATCAGGCCGAGTGAAAATCTGATGGGAGGTTTTATTAGTATCAGGCCGGACATAATTAGAGTTGCCCAACATGCAAGATGCAATTTTCGCTTCACTGATTTTACGTTGTTGGATGCTCAGCGAGTCGCAGTATCTGCCATGTTTTGCATATTTCTTAAGGTTACAAAAGCGGAAAGAAAAGTTTGTGGTTATGTAATCATTTACAGACATTTGATCTATTTTAAGCTGTAGCACCGCTCCAGCCAAACACTATTTTCCGCCACCTAATGAAGCAATGAGTCAGTATTTTTAAAATAGGTCCAAAATACATGCTGTGATAAAATGGATGGATGGATGGATGGATGGATGGATGGATGGATGGATGGATGGATGGATGGATGGATGGATGGATGGATGGATGGATGGATGGATGGACAAACAGAAGAATGAATGGATGGATAGATTGATGGATCTCTGTTATAGACGTTTCACAGATAATTTAAGACAAACATGTGCCTAAAAAAGTGTGATTATTAAGTTAATAAAGACATTTCAAAAAGCAAGAACAAAGTTCTAGTCATTTATATTCTGCTGCATTTGAGACTAGTCAAGTGTTGTCTGCAACCTTTAGTTTACACCAACAGGACTGAATATTGATGTGTTCTTGTTGCGCACCTAGAACATGCATGAGTTTGAATTATTTCAAATAAACGCGCCGGAGCTCCACAACTTTCCCGGCCTAGAGCTCGACTACCTTCTCTGGGGTCGAGTGAAGTCTTGTGATGGGGGCAGGGGTGGAGGTCGGGAGGTTTAATGGGTTTCTGGAACAGCTTCGGTGCTGCCGCAGGAGCCTTTCACTTTGTGCTGAGCCCGGCCGGAGTGCTGGCCATGAACACGGGGATGATGATGCAGGAGCACCTGGTGAGCGTGGAGAGACTGTCCCACAGCCTGGCGGCCTGAGCCACCTGAAGGGGATTCTCTGGCAGTGGCAGCTCTCCTGCAGGACCAGCTTTCACCTGGAGATTCGCCCCGACAGGACCAGGAAGGACCGCAGCAGTTTCGGTATTTTGAAGTTCTTCAGTCTAGCTCACCTGACCCACCTGGTGAGCATCAGAGGGGTGGACAGTGGTCATGGAAGAATCTTTCAGCTGAAGGAGCAGTTCGAAAATAACTGGGACAAAACATATTCTTCCAACATCTACTGACTCGTAGAGAAATGTACCTTTTAGTTTGGGGCGCTGAACAAAGGAGGAATCAGCAGTTCACTCACTTCCTACAGAGGCTTATGGACCCGGACAGAGTACCAGAACTATACAGGGATGTTCTGGGCCAAAGCTGAATGGTCTTGAAACCTCTCCTGGCTGAGAGGTGATCCAAGGTGGGGGTGTTAATGCATTAGCACTCCCTAAACTTGAAGGATGGAAAGAGACTTCCTCCACGGCATTTGGGAAGCTGGACAGAAAAGCACAAGTGATTGTTGATAGATGTGAAGGAAAAGGTGATCAAAGTCCCTTTGATGGAGGATCATATATGAACACGTTACATTGACTCAATGAAACATTCTGCATGTTACTGCACAAGAACTGAAACTTTTTGGCGACATGCTTTCAGAATGAGAATCTTACTTCAAAAATGTAATCTTCGATTCTTAAAAAAATGATTTTCATGAACATTCTTAAAAAATAATTAAGAATATAAACTCCAAAAATAAATAAATAAATAATTGAAGAAGGGGTGCTGAATATTAATGTGGCTCAACACAATAACACAATAAATTCTGCATTTCCCTGAGTCTCAAGTCCTCAACTGGTTAGTCATAGTAGAAGCTCATATAGGAGTCAGTCTTTCAGGATACTCTCTGCACAGCAACAATCTTGACAGGACATGCATCTCCCTCTACATATATGTGCTAGGATGTGCTACTCCACTACTTAGGCGGGCTATGTATGCCAGACAGTAAATGTGTACAAATGGTCTGAACTCTGGTACTTAACTTGACAGGCCTACGTTGGCAGTCTTCCATAATAACATTTTCAGAAGTGGACACAGACTTGCATGAAGAATTTACAACCTTAATTTTGATAAGGACGCTTTCCAGATGCACCAGGTGCTGATCGAGTCGGACCGCTCCCCTGGACCTGACGCTCCGACCTTGACGTGGGCCGTCCCTTCCTCAGAGGTTCTCTCTGGGTCGGCGTTTATCACTTCACCCGTGGTCACGCCGACGTCTGCTCGTTGTGGATGGCTGTGCTGGACGATGGCATGGACGAAAATGCCAGCTGTTCCAACCTCTTCAGAGCAGCTTCTAGATAGACTATTAAAGTAGAAGATTGACTAGTAGCCACCAGCGTTGCTGCTCGTACATGCCAGGCATTGATGGCCAGAGCTTGGGTCATCGTCAGTATAGTGGTGGCTATGGTGTGAGCCTCTTTAATCTCCTCTGGAGGTGAATTCTAATGTAATTTTGTCCTGAGAGCAGACACGCTCAGATTGTTAGCGTTCGCCAACATCTGAGAGCTCTATGTAAAATCCTGGTTTTTCAGTGCAGCTCGTGAAGCCTAGAGTGATGCGTTTGGTACCAAGTATAGTCTGAGTTCGTCCTCCAGGGGTGGTAGACCTCTGGACCAGTCAAAGCTCTCCACCATACAATATGGCTTATAAGCAGCGGCAGTACCTTTTCCCGTAAATGGCGGGATAAATAATCAGGACTTCCAGCGGTCAGCCATCTGAGGACACGTGGCCACAAGCTTCGGCGCGTGCTATCTTGCTATCATCTCACAAGTAATATCCAAGTTCGGTTCGGAGGTTGGGTGCAAGCGGGTGCCGACAATCCAATCCGAGCTGCTGCCGATTGACGGCAAGTCGTCGACCTCGGAGCCGTGTTCACATCTCAGGGGGTGGATGTTGTTGCTGAAGTTTCCTCGTAGAGAGATTCAGGGTCAAGACTCTGTAAAACTAGTATTCAATGAGGAAGAATGTACCAAACTAATGTACAAGGATCCAGATTCACCTTTGGACTGCCTGTTTTATACTGTCAGCGCATTTTCTGATGCATGACAATGTGAGCTTGGAGCAGTTAATAATAATTGAGACTTATTAATCACCTTAAAATCTATTTCTGTATAAATACCACTGACTCAACGTTAGAGTCTATGTGATATTCCTGCCGTGTTTCTCAATTACCCTTATTGACATTAAACGAATCTAATCTAAACTAAACTTGAAGTAAGGTAAGGTAAGGTAAGGTAAAACTTTATTGTATTTGTATTTATCAATTACATTTTCATTAAGATTACTGTGGAATTACGGAGAACATTCTGGAATTACAAACACTGTGTAGTACTAATGTTAGTGTTTACTACATAGTTTAAAAAGCTACTGATAAAATGTGTTTTTGAATAGGATCCTAATATTAGGTCGACAAGGTGAGCAATAGAACAAATGTAATTACAAATATTTTTTTTTAAATCTTTAAAAATCACATCCTTCCCAAGGATTGTGAACATTTATTTCGCTCCACCTTTCAATATCTTGGAACTTGAGCTAGTCATCAGATTCCTAACTGCTTCTGGTTCCACTTGTTTCTTCACAGCCGTTGTGACTTTTCATTTGCTCTGTGGTTGAATACTTTTTCTGAAGCACCACCTGTTTCATACTGGTTCTATTTTTGATGTGTATTTTCCTTTTTCAGTCAGTACATTCCCACATGCTTGTTTCACACCATTAACAAGGCATTCCATCATCAGCAGCAGCAAAACCACCTTTATTTAAGGTTTCGCCCACCTTGGGGCAAGAACAGTTTTAGGGCATCCCTCTTATCAAACGTCTTATTGGCTGTACATTTAGCTGTCTCACTGCCACACACGATGTCATCCTTCCAGGCAGGCCATGACACTTCTGTAGGTCAATCCTTTGCTGCTGAGTTGCCCCTGAAACGCTGGACACCATTCCTGACATCCTCTTTATCTCCCAACTTGTCATCATCCCCCCTCACAGATAGAACACTTCTTTTCTTCTTTTTTTTTCATTACCAGTTATAAGAAGATGCTTCGTTGAAATATAAATTAATAATTTTGTTGTACATGTTACTATGACAATCAATTACTATTCTATTCTCTGGAAACGTCATGGTCAGTAGAAGTGGAGTTAATGATGTTGCCTTTAACATTAAAACATGAACAAAAAACATTCAAGATAATGTTCCATCAGACAATACCTGGAGTAGGAATGACCTGATCCAACATGCATCAAACCAATGATCACATGATGCTCGGGTAGAGGCACCAGTTTACACTTCTTAACAACATGAAAAAAAAAAACTTTCTGTATTATTTTGTTTTTTATCAGAGTCCTATTGAGATACTGCATTCTGATTCAGTATCATTTCTGGACTGATCACCTTGTTTTCACATGGCAGAACTTGTGAAGTAACATCCCAAGTGGTGAACTGGTGCCCATCGACTTTTAGGAATGATTTTAACTTAAAAGAAGACAAGTATAAATTAACTGTGGATGTATAGCTAGTGTCACTTTTCCATATGTGTGAGGAACATATTAATTTCTGAGAGTAATGGGAGGCCATTTCATCTGTAACACATACAAATATGGCACTGTCTATTGCAAAAAAAACAAGGGAAAAGTTATATTTAGTGGTCTATTTTATTCAATCTAATTTAATCTAATCTAATTTAAAACCTCCTTAAATTATTCGATGGGCTGGATTCAGCCGACAGGACTGATTTTTATACATGTGATTTAAGGTAGGTTTTGCTTGTATTTTTTTCTTCTATTCATTAACAAAACGACAAAACTAAAATAATACAAGAAAAAAACTGGGGTTAAGTTTACCCACAAAACACCATAGATCCCTATGTCTGTGTGGCAGTTACAACTTGAATAAAGATGAACCTACGAATCTATCTATCTATCGTACATAAAGACAGCAACACTGTGCGGTTTAGTGAGAGAGCCTGACACCATGATGTAGAAGAGTGCTCAAGCCGCCAGAACACTAGTGAGACTCACAGAAAGATGACTCATCAGTGTTTGTTTTGATTTAAACACCCACACTGGAGGAGTTTCCTCTACGTTTGTGTGTGCTTGCTTAGGTGTATGAAGTATGACGCATACATCTCTGCTAAATGTCGGCCATAGAAAAAAAAAAGCCCTCGATGCTCAACCGAACTCTTCATCCACTTGAAATTAAATAATTCATGTGAATGTGTATTTATTTGTATTAAACAATACTCGTTTCTACATATGAGTATGGGTTTTAGTTTATGGATTTGTGTCCTCCACTTTTATCATTTATTGCATTAAAAAAAAAAAAAAATTCGACAAAAGATTTTTTATATCAGAATTTTCTTTCAATAAATTTTATATATAATACAATAACATTTGCATATTTAGCTTGATTTTATTAAGTTATTTGATACTTTTCCCTTCTTTACTTTTGCTTGATGGTCCCTCACATCAGAGGCTTCAAAAAATGTGTCTGCTTAGGAAATTGAATTGCCTGCTACTGATATACACTGTCAATGTAACTGAAATCCAAGTGTTTCTCCTATTTTAAGATAAAAAAGCCCTAAAAATGGTCTGATTTTGAATTTGTCTGTGTAACTTGTACAGAGTTAAATAAAATAAAAATGTTCTTGTTCTAATCACAAGAATCATTTTAACAAGTATGTTTCTAAACTAATACTTAGTTTATAACTAAATCATTTTTTGATCTAGACAAGCAATTTTGGCGTCATTTATGCAACATCTTGAAATGAAACACTCTTCTGGAATTGTCAGGCGATTATGAAATCTAATACGAGTCAAGCATAACACGTCACAATCAATCACACAAAGAGGAAAAATCTTTTATAAGTCTATGTCAACGTCTCTTGCATCCAAAGTATTGCTCTGTGTCTTGTGTGGCCATCCTGGTCTGCTTTGACTATAAATGTTGATTTCACTTTCATATTGCGATCTCGGCAGCTACTTACTGTACATTTGGTGTGTGAAGCAGACGGGGGACAGTGGATTCCTCAACTCGGGGCTGAACCTTAGTTCATTGGGCCCAAAACCTGCGCAAGGACAATGTCCCCCCTGGGCCGGCTTGTTGGCATTTCAGTCTGTGTACACACACTCTCCAAACCTCACACTTTCTCTCCCTTCTGGGAAATCTAACCTTGCACTTCACATATTCTGAAGCCACTCTGGCACTGCCGTACATCCTTGGTCCTCCTCGTATCACAGAAGTCCTTCACACAAGCACCTATCGGTTCTATCTTTGAAAAGGTGGTTTGATAGCAATTTTAGCAAGACATGATTAATGTGTCCCAGACTCAAATCCTCTTGATAGCTAGTGTGGAAAAGGGAACCAAACCTTTTTTATGGCATTTCCAATGTCATGCTTCTCAGTGAAAAACAGCACATCAGCATTAGCCAGAACAACCCTTGTGCGGTCTCTGGGTCAAGATGGATCTGGGTACTGCATATGTATGCAGGCGAGTCCACCGGGTCACCTTGACCCAAAGACCGCACAAGGGTTAAAATGTTATTCAACATATACAGCTTCACCACTTCGAGTGCAGGTGTGATTTTTCTTGACCTAGTTTTTTTCAATCATTCACTGGTAAAAAAAATATTTAAGATAGTTTGGGTGTTTTTATGGAAATATACTGTACATTATATTACAATTTTGCGGTGTTTCATGAGATGTTTATATCTTACTTTTTATTATATTAACTTTGTTATGACTGAAAACTAGGCGTCTATGACGTCAACGGGGGAAAGTTTGCAGCGTCAATTTCCATAGTTGATACAAGTGAAAATCAATAAAAAAATTAGTGGATCTCTGCAGTTTTTCCCTTTGTAGTAGTTCAGGATGATGATACAAAACATGATCATTATCGTAAAGATAAAAAACAAGTTTTGTAATCATCATAAGTGATTTATTACCGCTCGGGTGGTGAGGACACATTTAGATTTATTTTCATACAACAGAGGTAAGTTCGGTGTTTTGCTGTGCAAGATGGTTAGCTGCAGAGATTATAGCAGAGCTAAATGATGGCGTCTCCTGCACCTGACAGATGGAGGAAATTGTTGATCGTAATTATTAAATGGAAGTTTAAATTAAAAAAAAAAAACAGAAAGTGTTAAAGCTGTTCTGCTCCTCTTGGCTTTGGTTGCTTCCATAAAATGTTACTTGTTAAGCACAGATGCTCTCTAGAATGGATTTCCACCATACTGTATATAAACAAATGGATTATCATGTGGAATGAACCCCTTTGATGCTTCTTGTTAGTTTGCGTCTCCAGTGGTGTCAAGCTGCACGTCGACGACTCTCCCTTCCTGTGCGGCTCTGATGCAGAAACACACTCAGACTCAGAGTGCGTGCTTGTAGTTTGAGGCGCATTAAAGATTGAACAGCGGACCTCGTTAAACACCCACATCAACAACAAAACTTCCAGCATTTTCAGCTTCAGAGACAAAAGAAATCTGCAGATGTATATGCAGTACATGCTGTACGGCTATACATTTACTGGAGTGTGCGATTTCAACGCAGGCCACATTAAGAGATGAGTGCAGTTTGAAGTGGGGCAACGGTCGTCATGGAAACCAGAACTGATTGTGTTCGAGTCATTTCATAAGATGTTGATGATTATAATGATTTCTTTCTGTCGATCAGCAAGACGCAGACGAGTGCTGCGTTTGTGAAAAAACACAAACACAATCAAATACTGTTGATCGGCCTGAGCGCAGGAGGAGCAGAGCAAAGGTTTTCAAATAGTCACAAAGCAAAGCGAGAGAAAAACTAAGGAGCTAGGATGGAGGATGAAAAAAGAGGCACAACGAAGAAAGGAGCAGAACTGAAAGACGATGGCAAATAGGAGGACGAAGAGGCAGCGGGCATCATATCAAAGCACCTGCTCTATCCAGCACAGACAGAGAAGCTACTGTGTGTGTGTGTGTGTGTGTGTGTGTGTGTGTGTGTGTGTGTGTGGGTGTGTGTGTGTGTGTGTGTGTGTGTGTGTGTGTGTGGGGGGGTGTGTGTGTGTGTGTGTGTGTGTGTGTGTGTGTGTGTGTGTGTGTGTGTGTGTGTGTGTGTTTGTGTGGTTGTGTGTATGTCTAACTTGCACCTGTAGTTTTAACTGCTGCAGTTTAGTTCTCCAGTTTAGGATATTGCTTAAAGGGCTGAATTCTGCGTGAAATAAGTAATTAATAAGTATGTCTTATGAAGAACAATATACTGTTAAAAATCATAAAATGCAGTAAAATGATGGTTTCATTCAATACGAAAACAGTATTTCTTCTAACTTGAATGTGAATTAAAGAGCAGGATTGTGAGGAGGGATCAAGAAAAAGATGAAAGTAAACTAGAGGTGATGGAAAATGCCATACTTGCTTAAAATGCAACAAAAACCGAGTGGATTAGCCTATTATTAGCAGTTATGTAAGTTTACCAAAATGAAACTGAAGCTTATCTCAAAATAAGTTTATCCATAGTAAATCACAGTCGGCAAAGAGGACACCAGATTATCCTTTCGGCAGAAACAAGACATCGTCTGTTTGACACATGAAAATACGTTGTTTTTGGTCTTAATCCAACTTCCTGTTGTATATAAAAACTCATTGGATTTCAATGAGATTTTCCTGTTTAAATTTTGGAGGTGCTTCAGATGACGGTCCACAGCATGGTCGTTGGTGTCCTTCCCACACTGCGTGGATTTTTCTTCAGCAGGAACACTTATGCCATCAAAGACATCCTTCCATTAATTCATTCAGAGGACTTCGATTAGGGAAGCCTTGAAACTAAAATGCGAGAACATTAGTAGCGACAGAGCTGTAAGCTGGCCGGGAAAATGGGATATAGAAACTGTGAATGATATGGGATTGCTGAGAGATGTATTCAGTTGTTGATCTAATTTTTGCGAGTGGTTTGAATGACCATGTTCTGCATGTAACACATCCTTCCTTTAATATTGATATCGGATAAACTTGTTGATGATAAATGCGTTGCGTTATTGTTTTAGGCAAAAATCCTAACAGTAAACACATTTTACTATATTGCTTAAAATGTCCTTCACACCTGGATTGCTGCCAATGATTCTATGCTCAATTATTCATCCCTGGAATGTAAATTACTGTAAAAATAAGCGTCAATAATGTGAAGCAGCCCTTTTAAAATGATTGGTAAGGAAACCGTAGCACAACAAAGCTGCACAGTTCTTTAGGTTTTCTTTCTGGAACATATTATCTTAAGGGGTTGGACTATACTTTTTGCCTTTACCGCTTTGAAGATAACCTCCCCTACCTTTAAGCTTGCTAGCTATATACACAGCTAGTCTGTATTTATTTATTATTTACTTAATAATCACACTTTTTTAGGCATAGTATGTCTTAAATTATCTGTGAAACCTCTATCATGAAGATCCATCCATCTATCCATCCATCCATCCATCCATCCATCCATCCATCCATCCATCCATCCATCCATCCATCCATCCATCCATCCATCCATCCATCCATCCATCCATCCATCCATCCATCCATCCATCCATCCATCCATCCATCCATCCATCCATCCATCCATCCATCCATCCATCCATCCATCCATCCATCCATCCATCCATCCATCCATCCATCCATCCATCCATCCATCCATCCATCCATCCATCCATCCATCCATCCATCCATCCACCCATCCATCCATCCATCCATCCATCCATCCATCCATCCATCCATCCATCCATCCATCCATCCATCCATCCATCCATCCATCCATCCATCCATCCATCCATCCATCCATCCATCCATCCATCCACCTAACCATCCATTGATCTGTCTGTCCATCTATCATCATTTAAGAAGTTTTCTTAATACTATAATAGGAGGATCTTAGTGACACTCAGATCTCACTCTCAGGAGGTGAACCACTGTCCTCAGAGTATTTTTCCATCATGTGATGAATATTTAAGATCAGAAATATTTTTAGTGTTTTCTTCGCTGTCACTGAAGCTTTTTTCTCCAGCTGCTCACAGATGGAAAAAAAGGTGAGAAGATAAATCTGCTGTGACCCGAGAAAGTTCCATGAACACGTTCAATGAGCTTATTTTAGATGTTCTTAGAGGCTGGAATTTGTTGCAGAGTTCCATCGAGTCGTTCATCAGGGTCTGTGTGTGGAAGTGTGTGTTGTTGTTGGTGAGCGTACCTCTTAGCCCAGCATCAGTGCAGGGTCCTGCGGGGCCGCAACTGCTGATCCTTCTTTTCTGCTCAAAACGCTCTCTCTCTCTCTCTCTCTCTCTCACTCTCTCTCTCTCTGTCGTTGCTTAGTAACCCTCACGTTTCTGAGAGGGAGGGGATTTATTTTGCCTGGGTGAAGAGAGTGGAGGGCACACATGAAATGTGGATGAAGCTGTCATAATGAGATGCTTGCTCAAGATCTTTCTCTGGCACCACCATGAAATCAAGTCATTGCAAATGCATTCATCTTCAAAGAAACTTCCATCATCAGTTTTTCATGAAACAACTCACCCAGAAGGCGTGACTCTGACTGTCGATGCTGTTGTAACTCTCAAAGTGAGCATTATTCAACTTTTGTATTCAAATGGCAATAATGAAAGCATCAAATTAGCAGACACTTGACAGACATTGATCATAAGAATATGGACTCAATGACCAAACATATTGTTGCTTTAGTCCAACTTGTTGTCCAGGGAAGATGGAACTGAGCTGAAGACTTAGGATGTACAAAATATTTCATAAAAGTCATATGTAAGTTATATTCAAATCAATCTAACTTCTTGACGGTTGTCACAGAAATTGTCTTCTGAGTGTGCAAAATACTTATTTTAGGTTTCATTTTGGGTCAAACTTGTACTTGTTCGTGCTATTGAATATGAGCATGACTTGATTAGAAGTTGATCCCTCTTTAACCGCTGTAAAAAACACTCCATCAATAGTTACTGTACGATCAAATCAATTTTATGAAATGCTGTAGATTATCAGTTTGTCCTTTGAACATGTATCAAACTGGAGACACTTGCGGCAAATCTGACAAGGCATGCAGGCATTCAAGCCTAAATCTGTGTAGATTATTGTTCATGTTGATACGGTGACCTATTTAGATGCCCGTGCTAAAGATAAGATAAGGGACCCAGATTATCGGTGTCAGAAATGAAATGGAAAACACAAAAAGCCAAAAATATAACAAAATGATGAGGAAAGAAAATAGAGTGTTTAGTGAAAGAGGATTGACAGATACATTATTATTAGATTTATTCTCCAACTATTAAGAGACTTTTTATGTCACATTTTCTGTAAGGTTAGTGATTATCCATGTGAAAATAACATTTGGTTTAGTCTCTGAATTGGTTTATATTTACAATTTTTGGACCGGTTACCACCGCTGATTTGAAGCGACTTGTACTAAGATGCTCCCCACTTCTTGTATACTGACAGGCTTTTTCATCAATGGAAAAGGCTTAGGAAATACATCTCAGCTGTTTGCTTGATGAAAGTGAATGCAGTTTAAATTTTAGTATACCAGTATACCATTACTTCAGAATATATATATATATATATATATATATATATATATATATATATAAACTACTGAAGAACAACCAGCTTGAACATCATTATGCTTACTATGCCAGACTCAGTTTACAACAGTGCATTGTTTTAAAACTCAATATTAAATATAATATTTGTAGACAAACAGCATCCACACTGTTGTGCCTGACAACACACACAGCAACAGACAAGTAAAGTACCATTTCAGTAATGAAAAATTATTTTCCCATCATTGAAACCACTCTCAGGGAAAACCAGCTTTGGACTTGTTGACACAAAGGGGTAGTTGAGACTTGTGACATAACTGGCAAATTGACTTTGTTCATTTTAGCTGCAGCAGATTGGGATTAAACTTGTTGACCTACTTCAGCGTTGCCCCTTATTCCCGGCTCTTCCGAACACCTTATTTAATGTTATTTTTTAATAGATTACAATTTTATTTTAGGATGATATTTTCTGAACAGTTAATATTGAGAATATTGTATGAGAAGGAAAATAAATGTCACCATGTGTTTATGTTCTATTTCCAGCTGGCATATGAACTATGCACATGAACCCGGATCAGCTGTCTTGCCTTCTGGGACATCATTATGACTCATTTGATTGGCCAGCATCTGTGTAATAATCTGAATGTGGGAACATGTGTATATGCGTGCACATCGTATTCCCTTAAAAGCATTGCCTTAAAACTGTTAGCACTATTTTCCCCTTATTACCGGAGGTTGATGCGTTAAGATGCTTTAATAAACAGGTGGGCAATTGAATTTCCTATGGGGCCGCATTGTATACTGAAAATGTTGTGAGGGACTGTTTAGCCAAACAAAATAGATGAGAAAAATAAAAGGCTAAATTTGATGATAAAACGTGTATGTGAAATCATAAAACAAAATGGCAATTCTTTTAATTGTAACAATCATAAAGAAAATAACTTATATAACAGCATGGACAAAACATCTGAAAGTAAAATACTTTTTAAAATACTTTAAATACGAAAAAATGCTCAAATAAAAAATATTGAAGAAAATAGGCCTTCGAGTTGAACCAGTATATAATAATAAAAAAGTATAAATAAAATGTATTGTTAGGAACTATAAATAAAGGCCATAAAATACAGTCAAATGGCCACAAGTGGCCCCAGAGGGTTCGTCCAGGTCTCTAATATAAATATTTTATTTTGTCCAAAAAAATCCCATGATGTTGACTTTTTTTTTCTTTACACTGGTTGTACTTCATAATTAACCCTTGTGTGCAAAAAAAACAACAAATGTGTATCCCTTGTGTTATCTCAGGGGACAAGGTGACCCGGAGACAGAAAACAAATTAGTTTTTGCACATTTGTTTTCTGTCTATCTGCCAAGCCTCTGGGAGAGACAACACAAGTTAAGGAACATTTAAGGAGAGAGTGTATTACTCCTTAAATCTAACCCATAGCTCTGATGAGCAGACTGGATTGATTTATTGAAATATGGATGGATAGTCAGGTAGACAATAAAGTTCTATCCATCCATCCATCCATCCATCACTCCATCCATCCATCTACAGTATCTATCTATCTCTCAGAGGCTTTTCTCCCATGTTGATCTTATTAGTGGATCATCAAGTATGGCTATGAAATTGGATGAATGACTTGTCATGAACAGAGACAGTGTTGGTCTAATAACTTTAGAGACGAAGACACCACAAAGAAGACAACTGAGGGGAGTGGATGTGGTGGATGAGAGTAGTGATCATGATAAGATAGAAATGGATGACAAAGATTGATGTATTTTTAGAAATTATAGGCGTATAAATAATACATAGGTAGATGCATGAGAATTCAGTTAGTTGTGTATAGCTGGAAAGCTGGAGGGTTGAGACTGTAGGATTTGGTAAATGATGGATGAGTGAATAAATGGATCCATACAGATGGTCAGTTGAATTGGTGGATGGAAAGCTAGCATGATTGTTAAATAGATGGAAGGATGCATGGCAAGAAAAAGGAAAGGCGTGATGTACTGATTGGTTGATGGGGAATCATTAGGCAGCTGAAGCTGTGTCATGATGCATTTTGAAAGGTCACTAAAGGGCACTGTTAGCCAAAACAATGCCTGGTTTCTTTGAATTAGTAGATCAGAGTCAAAGATTTTACAGTAGAGAAAGCCAACTTATGTGATGGATGATAGCTAGAGCTATAAATGGATGGATGGGAGGATGGAAGGATTAATGAATGGAAGAAAATAATGAGAGGATGGGTGACAAGAAATAATGAATGAAAGGAATGCTGGATTGAATCCCAGAAAATGATGAACAGATTAATGTATTATTAGCTATTTATGTTAATATAACATTTATTTAAATATGTAAATTGGTCACAATCACTATTTTCAGACCATTTTGGATTTATACTTAGAATCTCTCCACTTTTGCCTACTGATGTATCAGAATGTCATTTATATATCTTTATTCTTCTTTCGCCAAGGTTTTATTCATTATTATTGCAGACAAGTTATAAAGCTATTGCTTTCATCATATGGAGGAAGTGACTTTTATCTATCATCTACCTGATATCTACCTTTGACCCTCCACTATCCGCCTGGATTGTCTCCAGCCCTGGTATGAGCTCTGTGTGGAATGATTGCCTCTTTAATGAATGCATGTCACACAGTACATCTGCATCATGATGACTGAAGTCATAATGAGGCTTATCACCCATTTAACTGGACTTTGCAGGAGCCACTCCAAAAATGTCTGGTTCGTGAGGAAGGGTCAGAAGTTACTTATTCACCAATTCCGCTCTAAGACCCCAGGGCTGCTCTGCCTCCATCTTTTCTGCTCCACTGTTCCTATTGCTTCTGGCCACATGAATAAATCTGCTCATCCTCTCCATTTGTGCATATCTCTGTCAACAAAGCCCTTGATGTATTCCACTGCACTACTTAAATGTTCAACACCAAATTCAACTCCAGGAAAAACAATTGGGATGTTAGTGCTCGTTCCCTAAAGACACTGCAACTGTTGTAGGATTTCAACAAGTACTCCAAGAATAAAACCGCTGTGATGCAAATGATAAAACTGCACAGTTAACTTTTGCATCGCCATTAATAGCATTTAAAATAACAAACTTTTACTCCTGGACTTTTATTATTTAGTATTGTCCCAGTCCACAGGTCAATGTCCAGGTGGTTTTAAAAGCTGTGGTAGGACTTGAAACATTACTGAACTGAAGCAGTTTGTAAAAAAAATAGAATAGGCACTTTCTTACTCGCCTTCTTGCTAACTTTCAACCTCACTATAAATCTTAATAAACGTTCATTAGGTATTGCTACCTCTCAGTGAACACATATCTGCAACTGCCTCTATGCATCATTCATAAACCTTTTGCTTCTTAAAATCCTATCAAGTTTTCCTGAAGGTATTGTAGTGTGAAGCCCACATAGTTCTCAACAAATGTGCTGGTCTGTGTTTGAGTGGTTCTACTGTATAAGTGATTGATGGCTACCCTAAAGATGAGCGAAAAGCCGTCTGTCTTGAGAGAGTTACATGTCTTTTCATTTCGGTTTATATGATTAATTATTACTTTACTAGTAGTTTATGATAGTCATAAATATTGTTTTCTAGGATTACTGTTTTGGTTTGCAGGTTGTATTTTTGTAAAAAAAAAAATTCTATTAATTTTCCTGACCTGAAGATGTAAGGTGAATAGTATAATTTTTAAAAATCTGTTTATTTGCAGATTATTTAGATCGGATATTTTCTTTTCCTATGATTAAAGGGCAACTAATGTGAAAACCCAACTCTCCTGTATTACTCACGTTTCAAAATTTCAGTCCCTCTTATTACTCTTGTCTGGAACCTGAGAGAGAGCTTTTTTTTTTAAACATTTTTTATGAGATAAAAAAACAAATTGATCAATTTGATTTTTTAATCCCTCTCCCCCTTTTCGAATTCATTGTTGAGAAGTGTCTCATATATACCAGAGACCTTAAGCATTGGTGCTGCCATTCTCTTCAAACAGCTAATTCTAATATGCGCGTATAAAAGCCTCATAATTGGTATAATTACACACTTGGTAGTTGGTGCTGCTACACCGCAGAGATGGAAGTGTGAGATATAAATGTGCTGCATGTAACAAGATTATTTGTCTGTGTCACTCACAGCAAACTCGGCTGAAAGTGTGTCTGTTGTGTCCCATGGCGACGGTAATATGCCTCTTGCTCATTCTTTGTTGAAAATGTGTGTGTGGTGAGTGTGTTAAAGTGCTACCACACTGTCTCCCCTCTGTCAACGTTGTTCCCCTCGGGCATCTTTTTTTTTTCTCAGAGCTCTGTGCGACATCTACATCAGACGCGTCAAAGCCTGGACATCGGTTGCAATTCAGGTTCTTCTGTGCCTTTTTGAGTTGACGACCGACTCTTTTTTTTCCCAGTGATCAGGTCAATGGAAAGTGCTTCATTCTGCGGACTTTATCAGGTTTCAAGCCGGAGGCCCTCACTGATCAATGTATTCCAGAACATCTCGCAGCAGCTGATTGGCTCTTCACATGGCAAACGGCCACAGCTAAACAGCAAAAACTCATCCATCGATATTTTGGTCGCATCGCTCTATCTGACAGCTGTAATCACTCAGAATTGGCATGGGTGATGATGTCACTCCTTTGTGACTTCTGTGCCCCAACAGATGCTCAATTGTGGTACTAAGATGGGACATTAAACACATTTTCATTTGCTGTGAATCAATTTGTAACCCTTATTTCTACAACTCCACAAGTCTTTTATGAGTGTGGCTACAGAAGAGCTTCACAACGTCACAGGTTAGCAATGAATGATTTACGAATAAGCGTCTGGATTTAACTGAAGTTATTTGTTGTAACTTTGATTGCAGTGATGCAGGTTTCAATAGGAAGATTTTCTGAGCTGAAGCACGTGACTTGAGGCAAACATAAGTCAAAATGTATGACTGGAATGGAAAAAACAGTACAGGCCTTGATTTGCTGATTCTGCATCTTAAATTCTTACATTGTAATTTATGAACCTTGTTTTTGAAAGCTGTAGTGAGCAAGCTTTGCACCACAAGTGGTGCTCAGAACGCAGAGCTTGACTGCTGTGACAAAACAAAGGGTTAAATTATGGATAAGGAATTTTGATATAAATGATTTGTGAACAAAAAATCTTTATCTACTTTGGAAACCTTTACAAATGGAAAATAAATGCACATTCTTCTGTGCTGGTTTTGTTTTGACCTCGAGCTGATCATCCTTCTTAGTGCATCACTGACCAGATCTTACTAATGTGCAATGATGGTGACATACATGGCCGCTTCCTAACCTGACCTCTCTCTCCTTCTCTGGTCTCTCCTCAGGTCTGGATGACTGTCTCCAGCAGTACGTGAAGAGTTTTGAGCGGGAGCAGATGGGAGGAGAGCAGCTGCTGCACATCACCCACCAGGAACTGGAGGAGTTAGGGGTCACCAGGATAGGACACCAAGAGCTCATCCTGGAAGCTGTCGACCTCCTCTGTGCCCTGGTCAGCCTAATATTCCACCTTGAATAGAAGGGACCGTACCACTTTGTAAATGAGCGAAAAATATCTTTTGACCATTTATTGATGGCCTTACCAGAGGGGATGTGAGATGAATTCAACGCTACTGCTTCAAGACAGCTGGTGTTTGCCATAGCGGACACTGTTAGCTGAGATATTAGCTTTGCTGTCATACACCAGTTCTACTTCAATAAGCCTCTCTTGGAATCAGATGTATTTCAGACCATTGGCATCCATGGCAAATTCCCAATTTGAGTTTCAATTAATATATTTACTGTTATACTAACATAGTTTAGTAATTTGATTTCATTTAAGTGCCAAGTTGAGTCCAACTTTTTATGGTGCCACAGGTTGAATAGCGTATGGAGGTTTGCAAACATATTTAGTCAATTATTCAGATATAAGAATATACATGAAAGCAGAGGACAATATATATAGACCTTAAAAAACAGCATTCGGAAGAGAATGAGTTCGGATTCAGAATGTGCTCCCTAACCACAAATTAGCTTTTCTCTAAATCAATTTTATGCCAAACAGTTTCTAAGTGTTTTGTTTCAGGTTATATGTCTCAGCAATAATGATAATAATCATCAACATAATAATGATAAACTATCTGTGATAGTCGTATCTACTCATTTGAAGTATTTTTTACCAGCAAGTAAATGCAGTAAATTGTTAAATAAAGGTGACTTATTTTTATTTAAAAAGATCTATGGTTATTGGGCAATGCTCAAAAATCGGTACATTAACAAACTATCCCGTAATCCATTCATCCTGGAAGCTCACCATTAATACCTTTTTGAAAAATGTCAAAAATAAACTTCTGGGTCACACAGGTCTTGTTTTGTGTGGCTATTTGTGCATGGGCAGGATTAGGGAATTAGGAGGAATTAGGTGCTACTCTCCTTCCAGAGAGAATGAGCAGGAGAGGGAGAAAGTATGTGGAGGGAATATGAAGGATGCACCTTATCTCTCAGGCACACACTGTTGGATTAGTTATGGCTGTTTGAAAAATGTGTCTGCATGCTTGCCTCTGTGGATCAGCACCTTTTTCCCATTCAAATGTTCCAGCATGGGAATGAATCTCCCAAAACAGCAATCATTAAATGACCTGGAACTGGACACACACACACATATATGACAATGATACTAAGTAAAATCCGCTATTGTTTAAATGACACAATATATTGTGAGAGAAACTAGGAAGTAGAACTTTTTCTAATGGTAAGACAACAACTCAGCTAAGCACCCAAAACCTTTAGAATCTGAATTTTTCAAAAAAATGAATGTAAACATACTGGAAAGACATCATTTATTAAACATATTACATTATTATTAAAGAATATACAAACATATAAAAGTTGTAGAAGAAATTATGACTATTCCCTCAGATGGGAGTTTGTTTCACCAGTAAAATAACCCTTAAAATAAGATAAACCTTTATTTTGATTACAACATAATGTGAGATTAAAATTGTTAGATAATTTCTGCCCTGAATAGATTTCAGGGTTTAAAATAAGAGAAATGCATTTGAGATTTTAACAGTGAATGATCATTTCAAAAGTAAAACAGGCCATATCTTAAGAGAGCATCATAAGCATCAAAGGCTCACCAGAGTCAATAAGAATTATGTTGCAGGCTGATGGTATAATTTATAAAATATGTTTGAAAATGATTTCAACCAAAGGGAGGCAGAGCAGCAATACTTTGATTTGGTGTCTCAATGTTGTCTATCTAGATCGGCCTTGTATTGGCTTTGTTTCCGCCGCCCTTCAACGCTCACCAGCTTTGTTTGTAGTGCAGTGTGTTTCGCCATCCACCAATGACCATTTAATTGACTCTTCCTTCTCTTCTTGAACTTTACTCACTTGGAATGTGGGTGTTTATTTTACATTTTTTAGACTATTGGAATTTGAAGCAGCTTCAGCTAGGAGGCCGAAACTTTCCTGCTAGTTCTTGTTCGGTCACTAACCACTGTTTGTGACCATAGGTGAGGGTAGAGATGAAGATCGAGCGGTATACAGAGGGAGCTTTGCCTTTTGGCTTAGCTCTCTCTTCACCACCACAGATCGGTGCTGCATTTGCAAAACTCCGCCTCGCAATCCGCCTGTCAATCTCACACTCTATTTTCCTCTGGATTTGGAGGTGCTGATTTTCACCCCTGCCACTTCACACTAGGTTGCGAACCTTTCCAGCGAGAGCTGAAGGTCTGTTGAGGCCTGGAAATGAGTCTGACTTAATAACAGCTATGCGGGCCAAGCTCTGACTCTGTTTGTACAGAAAGCAGACAGCCCTAACAGGGTATCTAATTCAACATATTCCCGGGGCACCCCTCACAAAACTCCCAGAGGGACACGGTCGAATGCCTTCTCCAGATCCACAAAACACATGTGGACAGGTTTGGCAAACTCACATGCACCCTCAAGGACCCTGCAGAGGGTATAGAACCGATTCCACAGATTCACGACCTGGCCGAAAACCAGATCGCTCCTCCTGAATCTGAGGTTCCACTAAGCGACAGACCCTCCTTTACAGGACCACCGTATAGACCTTGCCATGGGGGCTGAGGAGACTAACCCCCTATAGTGAGAACACAACCTACAACCCTTCTTAAAAAGAGGAACCATCACCCCCTGCATCATTGAAGGCCTTGATATCATCCATACCCGGGCCCTTGCCACATAGGAGCTTTTTAACCACCTCAGCAACCTCCGTCGCCACCTTATGGCCGCTCTAGCTCTAGTCAGCTGCTTCGATAATTGACAATTGATTTATAATTTGGTTTAAGTTATGTTGTTGTATTGTGTCTCTTTGGAGAACAGGTTTACTTTGTGTGTGTGTGTGCACATGGACTACATTGGCTTGGCTGGACGGCCTCGGTTACATGTTGTTTATTTAATACACCACTGTTGATAAGAGATCTAATACGCGCTCACTTGTCCATCTTTTGTTCAGTTTATCTCGTTTCAGTGGGATTTACCAAATAAGGAGTCTATGCCCTGATCACGACAGGTGCGATTCAAACTGCCCAATAATCGCTCATCTAAATCATGATTTTTTTCAAATAAAAAGATGTACCGTAGTCTCGATTTTACTTGGATGTGGAACTTTAGTGTGTTTCCCCTCTGGGGATGAATAAACGTTTTCTATTCTTCATTTCTACCTGTGTTGCTGGTCCATCGTCCATCATAAATACAATCTCTGCGTTGAAATACACTCATGGATAGTAAGTAAGTAAGTAAGTAAGTAATATTTATTTATATAGCGCTTTTCGAGACCAGGGTCACAAAGCGCTTAAACAATCAAAAACAAAACTCAAAAAAGTACATACTTTAAAGATCATTGGCTCTGTTGACCGAGACATAACGAATACACATTCAGTGTAATTCAGGGGTTAAACATGAAAAAGCGCTTGCGCCATGTTTGTCACGTTGGATCCATCAGACAAATAGCCATTTGCTAACACAGCCAAACCAATTTAAAAATAGCTCTGCTAGTGGACTCAGACAACTCTGCGGTCTCTGTTTTCATCATAACCTCTTCTTCTCTTCAACCATGTGCCCCCACGTATACCTTTTCAGAGTCCACAAACTCAGGAGAAGATAACTTTTAATGATTTGCTTTTACACTCTACTGTGCTACTTTATACCTATTATCTGTAGGGTAACACTTTCATTCAAGTTATCTATGTTTGCTTCACTAAGTGTCTCCTTTTTATTTTATTGTCTTACAGCCCTATTTATATTTTGAAGATTAATGCATGTTGTGGAGAGTTTGATACAACAAGTTGTTTAATTATTGTCACTGGTAAGGCATTGTTTATTGATTTAATGTAATGAGTTGGCAAAATAGTTTTGGCAGTTAGAACCCATCAGCATAGTTGGATGAATGACAAGGATTTTTAGATGTAAGAATTTTTCTATTACCCCCCCTGCCATGGTCTTGACACTGGTCTTGTCTTGGTAATAATATCCAATCATAATTAAGTTAACTCCTGGTTAATAATTGTTAAAACAACACTAAATATAAGGTAGAGAAAAACAGCTCCCAAAGTGACAGTAGCAGGAAAAAAACTGCCTTTTGAGGCATAAACCTCTAGAAGAACCAGACTCTGTTTGAACAGCCTTGCGACTCACTGGCACAGAGGGAGACACCAGGGAAGGGATAGCGAAAGGTGATAAGGGATGACAAGAGATGGGGAGGGAGAAGAAGATATAAGGGAAAGTGGGAGCAGAGTAGTGGTCTAGACCAGGGGTCTCCAAACCGGTCCTCAAAGGGCCGGGGTGGTGCAGGTTTTTCTTCCAACCGATCAAGCATGTACAGTTTAACCAATGAGGTTTCAGCTTAAACAAGCAACGCCAGACTGTCAATCAACTGATTACACTCCATGACACCTGATTGGGTTAAGGGGGGTGCTCTTTATTGGTTGGAACAAAAACCTGCACCACCCCGGCCCTTTGAGGACCGGTTTGGAGACCCCTGGTCTAGACGGTTGGTAGAGAGATCCGGGGCACTGTCATGTTCTGAAAAGAAAACCCAGAACTTTTGCCAAGATTAATTTAATGTCATCCAGTCATTTTGGTTATCATCAATTGATCTTCTCTGTTCCACTGCTCGCTACATTTTTTCAATTTTGGTTTCATTGTGTGAAGGGGGCTTCTGAGCGTAAGCAGTAAGTGCTGGTCTTTTACGGTAGATTTAAGAGCCTGTGGCCCCCACTTCAAATGAAAAACCTGAGCATCAAGTCTGACTCTTCTAACTTTGCTTATTGTCTGTTCCTGTTCTTAAAAAATTGTTTTAGCTGCCACTACACCTGCTACACTTCCTCTTCCCCTCTCTTGATTTATGTCCATCACTCTGGATTACTACATCCCATTAAATGTTATAGTGAGATATAGTGTGGTTACGTAAAGATTTACTTTAATTCAATTCTTAAAACAACTTTTATTTGCTTTCTTCAAAATATCCATCTCTTTAAATGCTTGACTGCCACAGTACTTTGTTAAGCTCAATGCTAAAAGAGGAAAACCTCAATTCATCTTATTTTAAAACGTGGCCAAGAGGAAAATAGCTGATGTGATGGGAAATAAGATGTGGATGACACTGCGGTTCCTCTATTCCAGTATTCCTGTATTTTGTTACAGTTACAAGAGGCCTCATCAGCTTTGAGTAATATTTGAAACACTGTGACACTGAGCTCATCTTTGGAAGAGCGCACATGCGAGCTTCGGTGCTGATGTGATGATTCATGAAGGTCACAAAAAAGTAAAATGGAATAAGCAGATGGAAATTGGAGCAGGAGTGATTCATGTTTACTTTAGTTTGCAGTCGAAAGGACTGCTAAGCCCTCTTTTACTTGAAATGTTTCATAAATGATGAGATTCTCTCGTAGGAAAATCGGTGTGTAGAAGTGGCCACTCTACGCACGGCTGCTATAGCAACCCCATCGACATGAAGGTGGTGGGGGAGAGGGAGTTTTGCTCTAATAGCATCGCCCTCGTACTGTATTGATTTATCACACACACATGCACACACTCCTCAAATTATTTCTCCCTTTCTGCTTGTCTCTGCACACTCATTGAGGCAATCGACGGAGGGCATTTTCCATCGCTTCATCTCCGCTCTCGCTCCCCCTGTAGAGAGAAGTGTTTAGCTTTAGATGCAATCAGGCGACGGATAATTAAAGCTGAGCAAACATGTACACTCAAGTTTACATACAGCAGATAACAAAGAACAAAGCGCATGCTTGACCCACTTCCACAGAGACGTATAGGCCCTCACTCTTCCTTCCTCTTCATTCCCTTATTTGAGTGTCTGTGGATCTTCTGCCCCTGAAAAACCTGCTCTGTTTGTGGAGGCAGAAGAGCCACAGATACATCTGGGACAGTCGCTGTATGTAGAATGTACAAGGGCGAGGGTATAGAGTTCTGGGTGCAAGTGTACTTTTGTCAGCAGGAATCAACCCAAGTCAGGCTGAACATAACTAGAGGTGCCTTAGGATGTGGATTTGAAGATCTTTGTTGCTATCTAAAATTTCCCCTTGTGGGACTAATAAAGGAAAATCAATTAGTCAATAAATCTATCTATGCATCTACAATAAAGGCAGAGTAGTTCATTTTTGTGCCGACTGTCAACTTAAGAGTTTTTATAACTTTTCAGGATTCTAGCTGAGAATCAGCTGGCCTTCTAATACGCACTGGCAAATCTCCCAAAGGCAATGCAACAGTTTAAGGATGTGAACTTTTTCAAGAGCCCTTACCAGCGAGGTGCATTATGGGACTTTTGAAAACTTTATGAAATCAGTATAAAATAACTACTATGATTTAGGAATCATGAAGGCTCATGTTAAAAAGGAATTGCAGAGCGGAAAATATACCCTACTACACCTCCATTTTTTCAGGTCTGTTCTTCCCTTTAATTTATTTGGATACTTCTAGTTGAGCTAGCTGCATTAGCAACATAAGGGAATGACAAAACACTTGAAACGCAGTGTCATATCATGAAACTTTATAGTGTAAATAACACTCTATAATAGAAGATAAAAACAGGTTCTAGACAGAGAGATAAGAAAGAGCAGAGGCAGCAGAGTACAGTTCTGGAACTGTAGACACTCTCATTGCAGGGTGAAGAAGATCCTGGATCCAGCAGCATGCTCCGGAGTTACTATGAAAGAGGTCAAGCACTGGGGGACTTGGGCAGATGGAGAGAAAAAGGGCGTGTTGGAACCATTTCTCATAATTTTCTGAAAATCTATTGATAGCGTTGAGGTTACTCTGTTTACAAATGACACACCTCAAAACTCATTGGTATTAAGTTATGTATGCATTCATGGTTCTTGGATGTGGGCCACTTTAAATACATAATTTGTCCAACATCTACAATTATTTAACTATGTTCTTTGATCATTTGTTGCTTATTTAATATCTAGTCAATCTTTTCCTGAAATAAAAATACATCCTAAATCCTGTTTATTTAATTCATTTTTTTTCTATCAAAGCCGAGTCAAGAAGACGAAATAAACAAACACGAGAAAATGTCCTGACTTGGGTCAGTTTATTCTCTCATTCCTTAACGCTATTTTTAAGCTATATTGCTGCTGCAAAAAACACCAGTTGTGAGCAGTTAACCCATTCATGATTCAATTGTAACTTTTGTCTGAAAATTTGTGATGGGCTGAAGTAGCTTCATGAAGCCTCATTTGATGACCTGCTGGATTATACTCATTACCTCTTACTAGATAGATAAATTCAACTTTATCAATCCCTCTGGTGATCTCCCTTGGGAAATAGGTTACTACTGGCTAATGAAGAGTTTAATGTAAATTGTTTCATCTATTTGCATAACGATTTAGTGGAAATCAACAAATACTTTACCTCATAATGACACATGGACAATTTTCCAAGGGAAAAGAAATATCCAATTTAGAATCTGCTGTAATTCTATTCAGACACTTTCCATGTCCTCGGCTGCGAGTTTTTAGTTAGCTCCCATTACAAGAAGAGCTGCAGAATGACTGCTGAGAGAAGCAGTTTTGCTTCGCTCCGCTTTACTTAGTATATATACTTAGTATATATATATATATATATATATATATATATATATATATATATATATATATATAAATATATATATTTTATATTATATATATATATATATTTTTTATATTTTACTGATTGAAAAGTTTCCTTTTAAACATTACTTAACTTTTCTATTTCCCTCTAGAATTACGGTCTGGAAACAGAAAACCTACGGACCCTGTCGCACAAGTTAAATGCTTCAGCGAAGAACCTTCAGAACTTCATCCTGGGCAGAAGGAGGGGAGGGCATTATGATGGAAGAGCATCCCGGAGGCTCCCCAACGATTTCCTCACATCAGTGGTGGATTTGATTGGCGCTGCCAAAAATCTGCTAGCCTGGCTGGACAGGTATGTTGTTGTTGTTTTTATTTGAATTTGTAAAGATTTTATTTGTTTTTTAGTTATTCTTTCAAAACTACGAAAACTATTTAGAGGATGTAGAAATTAAGTTCTTATCTATTATTTATATATATTTCAAATGACAAACATAATATACATAAAAAAAAACTCCTAAAAAAATATTATAAATGTGTGAAATAGGGAACAAATGTATCCATTATTAAATAATTATTAAATAAAAGTATACATGTCAAATGTGTTTAATTGAAATCTGATTTTAAGTAGAACAAAGCCAATGAGAAAGTTGTTACATTAGATAACTTCATAATCCAAAAAATTAATAAAAAAAAAAAATCTTAAATACAAATAGTATAGTATAAAATTGTCTTTTTTAAGAACTTCATGGCTTTTTTGTGTGAATGCTAGATAATTGACAACTTTTGTTTACACATATTTATTTGTGGAATTATACTGTCTTGGAGTTTGGACAGAATCTGCAAAGGCTTGTTGTGTAGGATGGCAGGTTAACTGTCTGGTGTGTTGAATATAAAAGCTTTAAAAAATATCATTTTTGTTAGAATAAATGTTCAAAACACTATAATCTCAATCAGAGCACCAAAGTCGTTGCATTAATGTACAAGTGAGCGAGTTCGTTGGACAAATGAAAACCTACTTACCTACTAGCAGCAATCCACTCTAACATTATATCCACTCGTTGTGTGAGTGTTCCTGGAGCTACCTACAAAGAGTGCAGACAAGCAAGTGTGTCAATTAGACATTATTTTCAAGATGAATGTGAAAAAAAGATCACACCAGCTTGGAGAGTGTTTTGTAAGACAGTGATTCCACCTGATTAGCAAGTAAGTAGGTAAGTGAGTAAGTAATGGTTAAGGACGAAGCACCCAAGAAATAGGTTAATTTTTGTTAAAGTTTTGATTTTGAGAATGCAAAAATAGAAAAATTATCCATTTAAGTATTCTCATATTTATTATATTATATACTAATATATTATATTACAGTGGTTCTCCTCATACCTTTCTGGACGCAGTTTCAGTGTATCTGCCAATCAAATAAGGTCTGATTCAGCTGATCTGTTGTGTGGAGTCCCTCAGGGTTCTGTTTTGGGTCCTTAACCTGGTGATAAGGTTCCAGGGTTGAGTCAGTACTTGGATGACTTAGGCCAGTCTGTCAAACTGAGCCTGAGAAACCTGGGTGTTGTATTTGACAAAGACATGTCTCTAGTACAACACTGCAAAAAATGGACTAAAAACAATTTCCTTCAACTGAGAAAAGTCTCTAAATTTTGGAAATTGGTGTCACAACACGATATAGATCTTATAATCCAATGCGTTTGTGTCTTCTCGTTTGGATTATTGTAACAGTTTATTTTCATGCCTAAACAAGAAGGAGCTGTCTCGCCTGCAGATACAAAACTCTGCAGCAAGAATTCTGACCCGCTCTAGTAGAATAACTCACATTTCCCCATTCCTAAAAAAACTGCATTGGCTGACAGTTTCTTTCATGATCCATTTTAAAATTCTGGTTCTTACTTTCAGATCTATTCATGGTCAGGATCCTCCTTACATCAGTGTACTTACACCCTAGCTCAGACTCTGAGGCCTGTAGATCAGAATCGGCTGATGGTTCCGTGCACAAGCTTCCGGACCAGAGGAGAGAAATCCTTCCAGGCTGTTGCTCCTAAGCTTTGGAACGATCTTCCTCTCTCTCTGCGTTTGATGGAGTCTACTGACTCCTTCAAGAAACATCTTAAGACTTTTTGATTTGTGCAGGCTTTTCCTAATTTTCTAGGACTCCTGTGTTTGTCTCTATGTTGTCTTGGCCATTAAGAGTTTTTAAATCTGTAGGTATTTTTAATTGTGTATTGCTTTTGATCAAGCCCTTTCTGACCCTGGTCTAGAAATGCGCTTTACAAATAACTTTTACTTACTGAGTATATTGATTCTCTTTTTCAGGTCTCCATTTGCCAGCGTGACGGAGTATTCGTTACTAAAGAACAACATCGTGCAACTCTGCCTAGAACTGACAACCATTGTACAACAGGTGCCACAACTCATGCACATGCTCGCTCACACACACACACCATGTGTACACCGCTTGCGTGACACATTACATCATTAGAGCAACAGCAACGACACACTGGGATGGGCAATTTAAGGAGAGAAAAAAAGAGATTGGAGAAGTTAGGAGCGAAAGACAAGCTTTTTAGGACACTACAGATAGCTGATATAATCCATGTCCTACACTTCCTTTATGTGTTGTGTCTATATTAAATATTAAGGAAATTGAGGAATACAGACATTGCAGACCGAGGGCACACAAACAGACAGGGAACCCATCGCTGAAATAAAACCAATACTAAAACAACAACAACAACACAGAACTAACATAATTGATGAAATAAGATTGCACCGAAGCATTCAGGATTGAACCACTGTCCAAGAAATAATAGAGCTATGGTTTATTGTTAAATAACAATCTTCCATTTTGGACTTGGAGTACTTGGCTTTCTAAAACAAAGACAAAGCATTGACTTCAGCTCAGAGGATCAATAATTCCCTTTGTGAATATGTAATATGAGGAGATTCAAATTATGAAACACTGGAAGTTGAAGATCCTCGCTGATGGAGACTTATACTTGATCTTGATCGTAGCAGATAAAGTGTATTATTTATACTTTTTCTTCTCTTTCCTTACAGGACTGCACTGTGTATGAGACCGAAAACAAAATTCTTCATGTGGTAGGTTCAAACATTTTTTTGTGTATTTGACCAGATGACCATGATTTAATTAGAAAGGCTTCAGACAGAAATACTTCTGTGGCATAATAATTCAAATCTACTTTTAAAAAATAAATAAGGGCTCGGAAGAATAGATTTGGAGAATAGATTTCCCAATTGAACCAGGCTGTTAGCCCTTAGAAACCAAAATAAGACAGTTTTGATTAGAATACAGTGAGACTGTCTAGAGACTGGTTTGAATGGTCTGTTGTACCGTGTCCAACACAGATTTACTTAAAATTTGTTTACTTTACACTTGTATGAGGGATACATATAATTCTATTTATTTTAGAAGTAGCTTATGAAGTAATACTGAAATTAAAAACATGTTAATGAATAATTAGATAATATATTCATTGGATTACACATTTTGAACTTAGAAATGTTTCTCCTATTTTTCAAACTATGAAACTTAAATAGTTGTTCTGAGGCGATAGGAGAGTCTGCTGTGTTTCCTTTGTGTGACTATGTTGCTAGAAGCTCCAGGTCATGATTCCAGGGCAAACGGTGTGCCCCTTGAGATGAGACAAAAAGGTGTAATGAGGAGGGAAGCAGGGGAGTAAGATGGAGCGAGGGAGAGAAAGAAGAGGGTGTGAAGTGTGAAGCTTAATCCATTTGGCAGCCGACTATGTCTGCTTCGCTCTTTGACTGCTCTTAAATCTCATGCCAGTCAGCCTCATGAGCAAAAATTCTCCATAATATGGACCGTGGTAGTCCACTCACCTGCAGAGCTGGGCTAGGTGTGAAGATCTGGATGAGGAGAGGTCACAGGAAGTTTTGGGTCTATGTGAATCCCAGGTCAAGACTTGGGGGGCGTCATAGCTCAGATGGTAGAGTGGTTGCCTGCAGTCCAAAAGGTTGCAGGTTCAATCCCAGCTCCAGACAAACTTGTGTCATTGTGTCCCTGAGCAAGACACTTTACCCTGATTGCTCCTGATGGCTGATTCAGCACCATGTGGTGCAGCCTACTCCCATCAGTATGTGTGAATGGCTGTCAAAGCGCTTTGTGACCCTGGTCTAGAAAGGCACTATATAAATAGAGATTATTACTATTAGTCCAGTCATCACAGAGGAACACAAGCAGAGCGGCAACATTGTTGCTCACCATTTAATCCTATTAATTACTCAGAGGATGAATTAGATATAACATTTTCTATCGCATGTCCAGTTACGACTTTTTATTGTTACCTTACCTTGGATGAAAACTGACACACAGGTTTCATGTCGTCAAGGGATGGCATTAGTGTACTCAGTCATTTGCATGTTTTGAGGAAGGCAAAGATATAAGGAAGGATTCATGGATTAGAGACATATTTCAAAAGTCCCTGCTGGTCAGAAAAGTCGGTAGAAGTTCAGAGGTTCAGATCCTAGTGAGCCTGTTACCAATGTGGAAAGAGAGATGAATACCTACGTAACAATTTTTAAAATAGTGTAGAATAAAAAGACGACATCATTTATAAACACTTTTGATAATACTAATTTGCATGTTAGATCTACAGCTACAACTGCTTTTAGTGGAAATCAACAAATACTTTACCTTATAATTGCAACTTTTCTTTATCTGATAAAATGATTTTTTTTACCAGCAAGGTCATCGAGAAGTTAAAAGAAGGTGTCTCTCTGGTCTCTGTTGCAGTATAAGACCCTCGCAGGGATATGTGACCACATCATCTCTCTTTCGTCCGACTCTCTGGTTTTACAGTCAGCGCATCTAAAACTAACAAGGCAGGCAGGCAGACAGGCACCTTATTGATTCCCCGGAGGAGAGATTCTTTAAACTTCTGTTCATATGTATAGTTATAATATCACTATTAATACTACTAACATACATACATGCATATATATACAGGTCCTTCTCAAAAAATTAGCATATTGTGATAAAGTTGATTATTTTCCATAATGTAATGATAATAATTGAACGTTCATATATTTTAGATTCATTGTACACCAACTGAAATATTTCAGGTCTTTTGTTGTTTTAATACTGATGATTTTGGCATACAGCTCAAGAAAACCCCAAATTCCTATCTCAAAATATTAGCATATCATGAAAAGGTACTCTAAACGAGCTCTTAACCTAATCATCTGAATCAACTAATTAACTCTAAACACCTGCAAAAGATTCCTGAGGCTTTTAAAAACTCCCAGCCTTGTTCATTACTCAAAACTGCAATCATGGGTAAGACTGCCGACCTGACTGCTGTCCAGAAGGCCATTGTTGACACCCTCAAGCAAGAGGGTGAGACACAGAAAGAAATTTCTGAGCGAATAGGCTGTTCCCAGAGTGCTGTATCAAGGCACCTCAGTGGGAAGTCTGTGGGAAGGAAAAAAGTGTGGCAGAAAACGCTACACAACCAGAAGAGGTGACCGGACCCTGAGGAGGATTGTGGAGAAGGGCCGATTCCAGAGCTTGGGGGACCTGCGGAAGCAGTGGACTGAGTCTGGAGTAGAAACATCCAGAGCCACCGTGCACAGGCGTGTGCAGGAAATGGGCTACAGGTGCCGCATTCCCCAGGTCAAGCCACTTTTGAACCAGAAACAGCGGCAGAAGCGCCTGACCTGGGCTACAGAGAAGCAGCACTGGACTGTTGCTCAGTGGTCCAAAGTACTTTTTTCGGATGAAAGCAAATTTTGCATGTCATTCGGAAATCAAGGTGCCAGAGTCTGGAGGAAGACTGGGGAGAAGGAAATGCCAAAATGCCTGAAGTCCAGTGTCAAGTACCCACAGTCAGTGATGGTCTGGGGTGCCATGCCAATTCAGCTAGCTATCAGGAGATTTTGGAGCACTTCATGCTTCCATCTGCTGAAAAGCTTTATGGAGATGAAGATTTCATTTTTCAACAAGACCTGGCACGTGCTCACAGTGCCAAAACCACTAGTAAATGGTTTACTGACCATGGTATTACTGTGCTCAATTGGCCTGCCAACTCTCCTGACCTGAACCCCATAGAGATTCTGTGGGATATTGTGAAGAGGAAGTTGAGAGACACCAGACCCAACACTGTGGATGAGCTTAAGGCCGCTATTGAAGCATCCTGGGCCTCCATAACACCTCAGCAGTGCCACAGGCTGATTGCCTCCATGCCACGCCGCATTGAAGCAGTCATTTCTGCGAAAGGATTCCCGACCAAGTATTGAGTGCATAACTGAACATAATTATTTGAATTTTAACTTTTTTGTATTAAAAACACTTTTCTTTTATTGGTTGGATGAAATATGCTAATTTTTTGAGATAGGGATTTTTGGTTTTTCTTTACTTTTTGGCCAAAATCATCAATATTAAAACAACAAATGACCTGAAATATTTCAGTTGGTGTGCAATGAATCTAAAATATATGAAAGTTCAATTATTATCATTACATTATGGAAAAGAATCAACTTTATCACAATATGCTATTTTTTGGAGAAGGACCTGTACTACTACTTCTACTATTACTTCTACTACTATTTACTATTACTACTACAACTACCTATTACTATTTCTACTGCTACTACTAACACTGCAATCATTTTTTAACTAAAATGCGACCATCACTACTAACATCATACTGCTACTATACTAGTACTAATAGTATTATACCAGTACCAGTATATACTAAATTATTAGGTACCCCCTTCTTTTACATCGTTGTGATCACTAACTTAAACCTGCTGGGTAGTCGTACATTTTACACTTGTGTAGAGGATTTAATACTTTTGGATTGATAGTAAACTAGCAGGTTTCACTACAAGTTGTTAGAGCAGAATTATTAGATGAAGACTGAATCCTAAAGATTTGTCAGTAAAAACAGAAACTGGAGGACAGTACAATGATTTGTTAACAGTTCACTAGAGTGGCGAAAGTTATACATGTACAGTCGGAAGAACTACTAAAAAATGAGTACAATGTATTGAGTGAAAACATGGAACCATAAAAAAAAGTGATGGTTTGTGTGTGAGTCAGGATTTATTGACAGTGATTGCTCATTAAGATTGCAGGGTTTGTCACATCTGCATGGTGCGACATAATGAAATCAACATGTCATGACATTTATTGTGGTGTGATAAGCAATGATGTGAGGGCAGGATAACCAGCGTCTGCGAGCCTAGAGCAGCAGCCAGGCCAGATTAGACGAGATGCTGCCGAAGATAAATTAACTCACATGCATGACAGAGAAGACAATGTGGATCAAAACTTTAGAAACGCTGCTGCTGATGCGGGGCCAAAACTAACATGATAATAAACTCTGCTTTGTTTGGAGATGAAGGCTGCTCAGGGTTGTCATCACTGTGCATGAGTATGTGTGTGTCGCCTCTGGACTCCCTCTGTCAGGAAACAGTTTGGGAGCTCTAGCGATGAGAGTGGCGATATAGAACAATCTGATTAACTGAATTTTTTCCAGCAAGGTCATCGAGGAGCTAAAAGAAGGTGTCTATCTGGTCTCTGTTGCAGTGTAAGACCCTCGCAGGGATATGTGACCACATCATCTCTCTATCGTCCGACTCTCTGGTCTCTCAGTCAGCGCATCTGGAAGTAGTCCACCTAACCAGCATCATGCCCAGTGAAGGACTGGTAAATTTCTACACACTTTCCTGCCACACACTTGTCCCTCCTCTTTGTTCTATTCCGCATCATATTTTCATTTATTTTCTGTTCCCCCTTTTGGGGGTTGCGGGGGCCTATCCCAGTTTCTTTGGGAGAGAGGCGAGGGACACCCTGGACAGAACGCCAGGGTGCACAAAGACAGAAAACCATTGATACACACACTCATCCTATGAAAAAGTTCCAAATCAACCTGTTAGTTTTGGGTCTGTGGGGGGGAAACCCGGAGAAAACGCATGTAACACAGGGAGAACATACAAACTCCTCACAGAAAGGTCACTAGTTGGCTCCCCTGCAGACCTGGAAGCGAACCAGCAACCTTCTTACTGTGAGGCGATCGCTCTAAACACTGCACCCTTGTGTTCTCCCTACGTCATCGTTATTTTCTCTGATCATTTGTTTCTTTGTAGTTAAGTTATTTTATATTCTTGTCCAGTTTTCAACGATGAAAACTGATATCTTCATCAACTCAACAGAAATGTTCAATAACATTTAAGCACATAAAAAGTTACTAAAATTCCCACGGCCACTTCACTGTATGGATAAGCAGGCCCTTTTCATTTTAACCTTTGAGTCTTTCACTAACACCTGAATACTACTCCCAGTGCTTGTGAGGGCATTAACTGATGTTTGGTTATTAATATTTGAAACAGGGTCCTATAATGGAACAAAGGATCTATGGAATGTAAATCTAATAATAAAAGCATCATTTTAGGCTTACATAAATTATCATTTTTCTTTAAATATGTTTTAGAAGCTTAACATTTTTATTTTTAAACTTTTCAAAATGAAGTATTTTAATCATATATAGCTCTGCTGATGCAAAGGTGACTGAAAGCTATGCTAAGGAAAGAGTTCAGCTGTTTTTCTAATTTAGATTCTTATGTTTAAGTTTTGTGACCTCAGTTTTAGATCTTAATGGTTATTTTAAACATCTTAATTATGTTTTTTCAGGGGATGTACATCAAGTCAACATATGATGGCCTTCACGTTATCACTGGAACAACAGAGAATGTAAGTATTTTCAATTATTGAGAATCTTCTCCTGTAACTCTTGCTGTCGATCTTCCTGCAGTCTCCAGCAGACCAGTGTAAAAAGATACACGCAGGTGATGAGGTGATCCAAGTCAATCACCAGACAGTGGTGAGTAAACAACTTGATGACATCTTCATTTATGGCCATATTCAACTCTACAAAGTTTTTCCTGAATATACCCGCATTGTCAACGAAAAAAAGGCGTTCTATTTGGAATATAAATGCTCCACTTTCAGAGCAAGATCAGTCATTTAAATTTGGGTGACAACATGTGAATTAACTCAATGGTGATAAATTAGGAAGAAGAAGCTGAACAGTCTGGCAAACCAACATTTCAAACATAGAAAATCTCAAACCCAAGAATGCATCTATCCATTGTTCACTTTAAACAAAGAGGTCCAGCACCCTGCTTCCAAGAAACCTCAAATCTTTCAAATGAGCATCTGCAAGAAGACAGACGAAAGGATAACGCAAAGTACATTGTTCTGTCCATGCACACGGCACCATATTTTCTGGTCCTTTGACTTCTGCTAGGTGTTGTTTTTTTCTGTTTCAAGATGCTTTAAATTTGTGTGCTTACTTTAACAATTTTGTATCACGATATTTTAATTGACTGCATTTGAACACAATGGATTTCCTTGGCAATTTACTGATTGACACATAAGGGTGCCATGTATTATCCATCTCTTCACATGTGTGATCTCAGCAGCAACCTGTCATTACCCTCTCAGCAAGACTCTCCCTGCTGTGATCCTTCACCCTGGGGGAGCTGATGAGCAGTAGGAGATAAAGGTTTGGGGAAAACAATCAGGGGGTGTCTGTGATTAAACCTACGAGAGTCAGTGAAAAATGGATGAAGATAAGTGGGACGAGGAGAGAGGAAAATAAATAGTGCAGTGAAGTGCGGCTAACAGAGAAAGGAGGTCTTCTGTCAATTTCAATCTGAAATTGAACTGCCAGGGATGATACACTCCAGCAGAAAAGTCAACATCACATCACATAAGTTTACTATACTATACTATACTAAGTAAGCAAGTATGTAATGGTTATTTCTAGAGCACCTTTCTAGACCAGGGTCACAAAGCGCTTTTACAATCATAAACAATACACAGTTAAAATATATACTTTAAAAGATCAAGACACATAAGACGGACACAGGAGTCCCAGAAAATCATGGAAAAGCCTGAACAAATAAGAATGTCTTAAGCTGTTTTTTGAAGGAGTCAGTAGACTCCATCAAACAAACTGATGTAAGGAGGAGCCTGACCATAAATAACTCTGAAAGTAAGAACCAGAATTTTAAAATTAATCCTGAAAGAAGAGTGAAGAGTTTTAAGGATCGGAGAAATGTGAGTTCTTCTACAAAAGCGGGTCAGAATTCTTGCTGCAGAGTTTTGTATAACTGCAAGCGAGACAGCTCCTTCTTGTTTAGACACAAAATTAAACTGTTACACTAGTCTGAACGAGAAGACAGAAACGCATGGATTACAATCTCCAGATTGTGTTGTGACATCATTTTCCTGATCCCCAGAGGGAAAAAATACTTTGTCCAGCAGCAACAATACATCCATCCAAATAAACATCCATAAATACATCCAAAAACAATAAAATAAATACATAAATAATTGTATTTAAAAACAAATACAATAAATACATACAAAACATTTAAAGAGGTTGTCGAGGGTTACTTCGATTCCCTGCTTAAGAGCCTTCATCCTTTTCTCCAGCACTGCTCCTACATAGTCCACACTTTTCCCAATTACCGAAATGCATTTCCTGATCAGCCTGTCCAACCGGTTACTGTCTCTCGAGGTCATGCATCAACACACAACCCCAAAGAACACGGCAAAGAACAACCCTATTCACTGTGACCGGCTGATAGCAGGGACTACTGCAAAAGTCAATGATCATATCCTTGGTCTTGTATGCTCTGTATGAAAAATTAAATCAGTGCCGATATACAACCAAATCCTGTTACAAGATGGGGTGTTTATGTGGGACAGTTTTGTGCATCCAACATGCCTTCATACCTATGCATGAACGTCTGTTTTTAGCTGCACCACTCTTTTGAAGTAAAATGTAGAATTGACTCAAATAACAAAGTGATTGTTTGAAGAAGCAGCATAATTATATGGAGGTAATAGCATCTGAAAAAGTAATGAGGACCCTTGAGGGTGGAAAATCTCTCTAGCAGCAGTTTATGCTCCATTATAATTTTTGTGTTGGCCTTTCACTGTTTGCATCTGCGCTTTGCATATTAGCATAAGAGATCATTTAGTTACCGACCTGGTTGTGGATATGTGTTACACTTCTCCATGGGGTGAGCAGATTGATGATAACAATACTTCCTTCTGAGTATCATTTAGTGGTTGTAGATAAGGAACATATTTAATAAATTGCCCCTTCCTGGACACGCTCAAACACAAGAGCTATTTACAAGACTCGTCTCAGCAAGAAAGGTTCATGGTGCAGCAGCCAATAGACAGACAGACAGACAGACAGACATACAGATAGACAGATAGTCAGATAGATATGTGGAATGAAAAAACAACAAACCAATTATTCATTAAAAAAAAAGAGAATAAATAGTTTGAGTCTTTCAAGTACATGAATACAAAAACTGATTTATGCTGTACTGTGGCAACAGTGGGTGGTTCAATAATGCTGTGTGTGTGTGTTGTTCAGGTGGGCTGGCAGCTGAAGAACTTGGTCAATGCTCTGAGAGAGGATCCATGCGGCGTGATCCTCACCTTAAAGAAGAGACCACAGAACACTTTGAGCTCCACGCCGGCTCTGCTCAGGAACGTCCGCTGGAAACCTCTGGGCATGCAGGTAAACACCTGACAGCCAGACTCTCAGCTGAGAGTCTGACAGCCAGACTCTCAGCTCAACCTACAAAACCGCCACATGTGGATCTCAATTTAAGGATTAGTATAACCGACCCGAACCGAACCCACATTGCCGGCAAGAACACCGGAGATGCTACCTCTTGGCCATGAGGTGGTGACAAGTGCCATAATGCAGGAGGAGAGTCTCTAAAGTGCTTAGCAGTGCGGATGAGCGGAATCCAATCCTCAGCAAGACTTATGGCATGACAAGCGTGCAGTAAAGGGAACAAAACAGGTTTCAAAAAGACGATCAGGAAATTAATGATTGTGGAGCTGTGGCTTATGTATACTTGGCTGATTGAATGGAATTAACTACAGGTGAGCTAGACTCACAGGTTAATTGCGTAGTCTGAGAAGAAGAGTGTGTAATGGACCGATACCAGGTGAAGGTCAATTGTCCACTGGAGAGTGGCACAAACTGTAACCCAGGTTCGACGGCATCGGCAGGCAAAAGCCAAGGCAGAAGGAAAGTAGACCTCTTTGTCCTAGGCCGGAAAGATTGGGGGTTGGTATTAATAAACTGAAAACTGAAATACCTGTAAAACCAGTGGAAGAACTGGATTGGGAATTATGTGCATATTCCACCCACAGTGGTTGCCAGGACCATGAAGATGGTTTCTTTGAGACCATGCATCAAGGTTCAGTCTCCATCTCAAGGCTATTCCTCTTTGTTTGACCTTGGCTCCAATCAGATTGCCGATATGGAAGAGAACTGGGGCCCACGGTTGGAGACCATGTCAACAGGTAGGCCAAGATGTCAGCCGATGTGGTTTAAGAACAATTGAGCTGTCTCCTCTGCAGAGTGGAGCTTACTCAGAAGTATGACCTAGCTCGCTAGAAAACTGGCTGTGAGGAGGAAAGTACCAGGGTGATCCAAATTAGTGGCTCTTATTCGCTCTTCAATGTCCAGAGTCGATGTGGCAAGTATGTGCCGAGGTTTTAAAAAGGGAGGTATCCCTCAGCAATTCTGTTATACTGCAGAAATGTATTAAGAGGACATGAGGTTTGTTATTACAGGAACCAGGGTGATAGGACAGTGGGATTTCATATCTGTTGAAGAATAGTGCTCGACAGGTTTTGCAAGACTTTAGTCTCTTATCTTAATGTACTCCAAGGGAGGTTGGGGTCTTGTGTGACACCAGCTGATCTTAGATGTAACCAGCCATGAAGCAGTTGATCTGGGCAGACGAGGTCCACTCTTGCTGCCTTGAGTTTGAAGTCTATTGAATAATCTGCACAATCTAAACAATTCAATTTTATTTAAAGTCATAACAAAGTTATCTCAAGACACCATACAGTTGAAATAAGACTAGAGTTGATTAAGGAAAAATAGATCCCAGCAATTCAACAAAGAGCAAGAAACAAAACACTGTACAGTGAGCTGTACAGTGAGCAATGGCAAGGAAAAACTTCCTTTTAGAAGGCAGAAACCTCGAGTGGAACCCGACTCATTGTTGACGGCCTGCCACCACGCACCATCAAAAACCCTGTGGAAGCGGGCCACCCCCCAGCCAGCACACGGGGCCATCGCGGCACCAGCGGTCACCACCACCAGGCCCAAGGCACCCACAGGCCCCACCCGCCGGACCCCCACACCCGAACCGGCCAAGCCAGAACGGCCCCGGCGAGAAAAGAAGGATATACAGAGCTCGGTGTCTAAAACTAAAACTAAAACTCCTCCAGCATTCTCAGCCTATAGCAGCTAAGATAAACAGTTTTGTTAGTTATGACAGCTAGAGATAAACAGTCAAGTTAATTATAGGCTTTATCGAAAAGTAAGGTTTTAAGATTATTTTTAAAAAATAGAGAGGGTGTCTGCCCTCCGGACTGAAGCCGGTAGTTTGTTCCACAGCAGAGGGGCTTGAAAACTGAAGGCCCTGGCTCCGAATCTACATTTTTGGTATAACTAGTAGATCAGAGTTTAGGGATCGTAAGGTCCTTGAGGTTGGTAAGTTTGGATTAAATCTTTAATGTATGTTGGTGCTAGACCATGTAAGGCTTTATAGCTTAGGAGAAGGATTTTAAATTGTATTATAAATTCTACAGGAAGCCAATGTAGGGAAGACAGTACAGGGGAAATGTGTTCGCGCCTCTAAGTCTTAGTCAGGACACGAGCTGCAGAGTTCTGAATGAGCTGAAGAGTTCTGAGAGACTTTTTAGAACATCCTGACAGAAGAGAGTTACAATAGTCCAGCCTGGAGGTAACAAAAGCATGGATGAGCTTCTCAGCAGCATCTAAAGGAAGGAAGTGCCAAATTTTTGAAATGTTACGAAGGTGGAAATAAGCAGTCCGTGAGATTTGTTTTATGTGTGAGTTAAATGATAAGTCCTCGTCAAAGCATACACCCAGATTCTTTACAGTGGTGCTAGTAGCAGGAGCAAGTCCATTTTGTAAAGCTAGATCATTAGATAATGATTGTCTGAGGTGTTGCGGACCAACTAGTAAAACCTCAGTCTTTTCCGAGTTCAGTAGGAGGAAGTTTTTGGTCATCCATGACTTGATATCTGTGATACAGGACTGTAATTGTGTTAGCTGAATTCTTTCATCTGGCTTCATGGACAAGTAAAATTGGGTGTCATCAGCATAACAGTGAAAATGTATAGAGTGTCTTCTAATCAAGTCCCCTAGTGGGAGCATATAGATTGTGAATAGTATTGGACCAAGAACAGAACCTTGTGGGACACCATAGCTGACCTTAGTGTGTGTCGATGAGAGGTGATTGACATGTACATAGTGCGTTCTATCCGACAGGTAAGATTTAAACCAGTTAAGAGCAGTTCCACGAATGCCTAAATGGTTTTCTAGCCTCTGTAGAAGGATTTGGTGGTCGACAGTGTCAAATGCAGCACTGAGATCTAGAAGAACAAGAACTGAAACATGGCCCTGATCAGAGGCCATCAGTAGGTCGTTACTTACTTTTACCAGGGCGGTCTCTGTGCTGTGGTGTTCCCTAAAACCAGACTGAAACACCTCAAATTGATCATTGTCCTGGAGATAATCACAGAGCTGACTCGTTACCACTTTCTCCAGAAGTTTTGAAATGAATACTAGATTAGAGATAGGCCTGTAGTTAGTGAGGACCTCTGGATCGACTCCATTAGGTTCGGGAGTCTACCAGCTACTTAAGGTCCAGCAAATATCTGACCAAACACCATATGAATCTGCTTAGAAAACAGGGAAACTCTGGCAGGCAGGTGATTGTCCTTCCTAACTAAGCAGTTTCGCACGTCCAGTAGCAAATTCAGCAGAAGATGAGGCAGGTGGGAAGAAGAAAATAATACTCTGCAAAAGTGCAATATTTCAGAAGCAGGGACTTTAAAGCCTTTAGCAGCCCAGATGGTCGGAAGGGTTTGCTGGGGATTGACACGCAGATTGGTCAGTGCAGAAACCGTATCTTGTGTATCTTGTGTCCAAGGGCAAAGCAAGTGACAAGGAATAATGACGACAGAGGTCTATAACCGGTGATTTTTCCAAGATGCATTGCTGGAAAGACTTCAGCATCTGTCTGGAAACTAGTGTGTGAGGAGATTGAGCTTATGTATGATGGGCTGATTTCATGGAATTAAGGTGAGTGGAGTAGTTGGAAGAGGGTGGGTAGGAAAAATAGGTGGAGTAGGGTTAAGGCTGTGGCCATTTTAAGAAGTCTTCTGGAGTCACTGCTGTTCTAGTTAGAACCTGGCAGCCTGACGTAGCTCCTCTTACAAGACTTTGTTCATCCAACAGCTCCTTCACTTTGCACAGCCCTGACTTTCTGTGCACGTCTTTTTGTGTCCATTATTTTACAAAGATAAGGAGCAAGGGCCCAAGGGCCACATTCGGCCCTTTGACTGAATGTATCTGGACTAAAGGGTCATTGACCTAAAAGATCAAACTAGAAAAAAATATTGCGCTGATTTGTATTATCAGTGACTGGTGTGATCTTTCATTTAATTGAAGGACTAAAATACTTTCAATCCCTCCATTTAATATATATATTTTTAATCTCACTGAATGAAAAAAGAAAAAACATATTTTTAAATTAAGATATTTTATATGATCTTTAAATATGATGGAATATATAAATTATATATATTCATTATAAAGATGATATTATGTTTAAATTAAATTATCTAAAAGGAAGCTTGCAGAAAAACTCCCCAAATTATCAGTTTGGGGTTTTGGGAGGAGAGATTTGGGTTTGGTCAGTAAGAGTTTATTTGAAACGCTAGAATAAGGTAAGGTAAGGTAAGGTAAAACTTTATTGATCCCTCAGGATGTCTCCTTTGGGAAATTGTTTTTTTCCAGTAGCCAATACATACAGCAATTTTTTTATAAAAATGTTAAAAAAAAGAAATAAAATAAAAGAAATAAATAAATAAATCAAAATAAAATAAGAACAAGAGAAATAAAGAGAAAGAACAAAATTACACAATCTAAGTCTAAAGATAAAGACAAAGAACATAGATCAAAGAAAAACAACAAAGACAAAGGATACAAAGACTAACATAGAACAGAACATCCAGATACTCTCACTCCACTCCTGCCCCCGAACTCAGAATTGTACAATTTAACAGCCCGAGGAATGAATGAGTCCTTGAGTCTATTTGTTTTGCACCTGGGAAGGAGCATTCATGCTCTCATTCTGCTTCTCTGCTCACTGATGACAGTGTTCAGAGGATGACTGTCATCATCCATGATGGACAGTAGTTTGTTCAATGATCTCCTCTCAGCAACTGTCACCAGATTGAATTCATTCCTTTTTTTTATTCCTTATGAGTTTATCCAAGCTACCTAGGGCAAGAGACAGTGACCCAAGACCTTGATGGTTAACTGAAAGTCTGAAATGTAATGTTGAAAACTTTTCGAATCAAGAAAGAATCTCACCGGATTTACAGCCCATCAAAAGCCAGTATGTGCCCAAACAGAACATGCAGAGGAAGAGCGAGAGAGACCTCCCCACTCCTCTAAAGAGAAGCATCCTGATCATCGTGATTTTCACAGCAGCTATTTTTAACCTAAAACTAACCACTTGTTCATTTGCATGCTTCATGAAATTTTGCTATGTCCTTGGGACTGTGTGCTCTGACTTTACCTCTGTGACTGTTTTAACCCTTATCTTATTTCTGTTGGGGTCTGTTGGATAGTCCACAAAATTATTAAACATTTTTTGCACCTGTTTTATATATTTTATAAAATGATTTCACCGAATGTAAATTTAAATGAATTATTTTATGTTTTGGGTTTGACCTGAGATCTCCAACTTGTTAGACATGCCTGTTACACCTCCTGAGGCATTTAGGATTCACCCTAAAAAAAACCTCACCATAAATGGCTTCTTTTGATGCGTTCTGTACATGCACAGGTTCTAGTTTGAGTCCCTAGCGGATGATTGAGCTTGCTGCTGACAAAACTCTTACCAGCTTGTTTCAGTGATCTTTCTTTGGCTCACAAAGTTTGTGACCGTAGATGAGAGTAGGGGTATAGGTTTCCTTATCTCTTTCGTCTTATCATGCTTAATATGTCTCCAACTTGTGATTTGAAATATAAATTAATTTATACAATAAATACTGTAGGGAGGCTGAATATTTTCATTCTTTAAATTCTTTAAATTATTGCTTTAAAAAAACAGTAGCTTCCTACATGTTTTTTTTCTCTACATTAGCAACACTACTCATCAGTTCAACTTATTTCCACCTTCATGCCTTGTAGGTCATTAGAGAGTAGCTACATTTGTTGAGTAGATGAGCAGAGGACTGTGGTAAGGTCCCACAAGCCCCAGGTGTTCTAGTCCGATGGTCCGCTGAAACAGAGAATAACCTTGAAAGAAGATAAGAAATAATTTGTTTAAATTTGTTCTCTTGTAGTAAGACTTCATCTCTTCATTATTCATCTGCAGCTACTGGCAGCTTCACTGGCTGCTGAACAAGAGCTGATTAACACAAAATACAGGAGATAATTCACTGAATCTCAAATATACTGCTACCGAACAGGCTGTGAGTTTGTGTGTGCATGTGTGCTTGCGCATGTGTGGCTCAAAGCGGGCCAGTGTGCCTGCTTGGCCAATCTGTATGTGTCAGAAAAGTGTGTTGCTTTGTTGTTTGCGCACACGTGCCCACTGTTATCAGCGTCGTTGCTCCTCTGGGAAGCAAAGGAAGTGGGTCATTGCACTCCGTGAGCAAGACTTTGGACACACACTGTACTCGCACTTTGAGAAGAACGAACACACGGACACATGCGCACTCCCGCTTTTCGGAGGATGAATCGCTGTGAAATTTTAGCAATGTCGCAAATAATCAGCGGGATTAGAATTTAATCTGCAACGGAAACAATTTATCTCTGCATATTATTGTACCATCTAAGCCTCAAAGCCTGCCTGGACCTTGCTTATTCTGCTGAGTAATGGATCTTCTGTTGTGGATTTGTATACATGTAATCCTCAGCAGTTGTAGCCAAACAAAACATTCCTGGTTGCTATTATATAAGAAATATGGATGCACATTATGTTGCAGCATATAGTCAGAGGATACTGAATGAAGTAATATTTGATACTGTATTCGAGTTTGTGAAATTGGAAGGAGGCCCTGGGGCAGACCCAGAACATACAACCATATTGTGTGCTGCTTATTTTTGACACAAGGGCTCCATCAAAGTTTCAGACTACTCAATGTTAAATTGCCTTTTGTGTATTTCTTCAATATAATATTCCGCCATTATCTTTAAACCTGTTTAGGGCGTCATATTCCTCAAATGCTCATAAACAACAGGTTGAAGGTGAGATCAAATGCAAGCTTTTTGAAACAAAGTTGACACATGAACTGGAGAATACCCAAATTGACGCACCAGTGCTTCTACTACAGATGGGCCAATGAAGCTTAATTTATCCGTGTCATGTTGTTGAGAGGTCAGTAGGTGGTGCCATCAATTTGATTTGGTTTTGTCATCATGGCACTATTAGTTGAACATTTTAATATTATATTGGCTAAAAATGAAAAAATATCAAATATTGTCTTTTTAACTTCTTTTTTTTACTGTATTTAGAACATCAAACTATGTCAAATATTTTTAAACATTTGAATTATTCGATACAATTATTCAATAAATACAATACAAACAAATCAACAATTAAGCAGTCAACCAACGCAACTCTTGAACCATGGAAGTAATAATCATCTCAACCTACACTACCATTCTCATAATGTACTGCATTTGAAGTTGTGATTGGATGTGACAACTCTGACTAAACTGTAAGAAGTTTTACTTTTTAAGGTAAAATAAAACTTGAAAAAAAACCCCATATATTTCTTAAAATCCCAGACACCTCAGTTGCAAACAATTTACTTCAATGATCAATGGTCAAAGTTGTGGTTGTTCAAATCATTAGCTGCTAGATATCACCAGATGCAACAGCCTAAGATATCAAAGTGACATATTTTTTAATCATATTGAGTGTTAAGCACAGGGACATGTATTATCTTGCAATAAGTATGTGATAACTTGTGGGTGTTAAAAGCTAAATTGGTTAAAGTGGTGTTTTTACAGACTGAAATTTGTCCTGCTGTGCCAGTCCCATCTCCCCTTACTCACGACCACTCGGCCCAACCTCCTCCTTCCCCAACCTTTTCCACGCTGGGCTGTAATCACTTAATGACTTAATTCACCAGTGCAGCTTTCTAGTTACATTGTCATCTCTCACCATCACATTTGCTTTTATCCTGAAGTGTGGAAAGAAAAGAACATCAGATTAAAGCTTTGCCGAGTAAGTGGTGAAAATGAGGTCATTATAATCTATCTATTACTCTCCTTTCTTGATAAATCTAAATAAACTCCTCTTGGCACCGGCTGCATGTTTGTCACCCTGAATGTTCCAGCAAAGAACAAATGTGCAGCCTTTTAAATGTGGAGCACTTTGTGGTAACATCCTTGAATCATGCTGGCGTAAAAGACAACACTGGCTTCCCCCTCCAAGAGAAGAAGAATAGAGGAGAGTAGTGGGGATGAGATAATGGTTGTCATGGGAACATACATGCAGGAGTGTGTGTGTGTGTGTGTGTGTGTGTGTGTGTGTGTGGGGGTGTGTGTGTGTGTGTGTGTGTGTGTGCCTGTGCGTGTGAGTGTGTGTGTGTGTGTGTGTGTGTGCGTGTGTGTGTGTGCGTGTGCGTGTGCGTGTGCGTGTGCGTGTGCGTGTGCGTGTGCGCTTGCGTGTGCGTGTGTGTGTGTGTGTGTGTGTGTGAAGTGACTTGAAACAGAATGACAGAATAAAGAAACAGGGAAATTTGGCAGAAGCTGAAACATTAAATGATGACTAAGTGCACAAGTAGAAAATCCAAAGCAGAAGACTCCTGGCCGTTGAAGCTCTGCAAAAACGTATTTGTTCCCTACAAGAATGAGGATGCAGCACTCAGAGCATGGTAATGACAGTGGCGCGACTTTTTGAAATATCATTCTACACAAGAGCTTGTGCTGCTGCTGATGGATAATATGACACACACTTTAAATATAATGTCTGCTTCCACTCCCCCCAACCCTCACCATCAGTTGGTGTCAGTCGGGTATCTTCTTCACTGGAGACCTGAAGTTGGAGAAGAACATTGGTCTCATCGTGAAGGGTGTTCAGAACCAGATGTACCTACTGTGTCATTTGAGGAAATTAAACCTCCCACGGACAATGCTGGTCCAGTTCTACATGGCTATTGTTGAGTTCATCACCTCCACCACCAGGAACCTGCAGGAACTGTACCTCACCAGGACATTTAGTTGTGCAGGCAGGATCGTATAGCTGACTCTTCTCACCCCCTGTTCAAACTGCTCCCTTTAGGCTAGAGACTTGAGAGATGTCACAATAATGCAATATTTATCATTATTTATATTATTTCATAATTTAATTGGTTATATTTGTACTGTCATCACCATGAAAAAAATAAAATAATGTGTGTTGTTTACAACAACGGCAATAAACGTTTTCTGAACCATTAAAAATATCAATGCTACGACTACCGCTAATGCTTATACAACTGCTGCGACTCCGACCACAAGTGATTACAACACTTACTATAACTATATTGCTACTAATAGTTCTGGTAACACTACAGTTACTGTGACTATTAATACTATTTCTACTATGACTACTTGCATCACACACATCCTATCTTAGAAATTCAATAATTCCCTTACTAATGATATTACTGGTCATTTTAGTAGCCCTATTAATAGGAATAATACTGCTACAAGTGCTTCTAGTTGTACTACAAAAACAACAACTACTACCACTGTCACTACTGCTACAGTTTATGTTTCTATAACTTCTAGGACTATGACGGTTGCTTTAACTACTGCTAATCTTTAAGGTTGAAGAACCCTGCAGTAAAAGGAATTATACAGAAGACTGACACTCCCAGTGTCATAACACTGTAACTGGAATAAAGTGCAACCTCTGTTGCACCATTGTCACAAACCACATGTACTCACTCAGTTCTTCAAAACACTGTCCTTGGACTACAACTGCAAAGCAGTTAGGGGTCATGTGAGGCTCTCAAGGCTGGTTGTCCAGACAACGTTACGCAGTGAAGAGCATTATTATAGCAATAGCTAGAGAATTCTCTTGAGACTGCTTAACATCGAACAATCATTATGGAAATATAAAGAAATAATAACTAATATATTAGTACTATTTAAACTTCTTGACTTTCTATGCTAAGAATGTGACATTTAGTTCCTCTCTTGTCAATGAATTATTAACGGAAGGTAACATGGCTTAGAGGAATACAGTAGAAGTAATTCTGAACTATCTCTTTTTTCCCACGCAGCCAGTCCCAACAAGTCCCACCAGCACCTCCCCGACCCCTGGTGGAACCTTAGGAATGTCCAAAATGGATGCTCAGAGCATGCAAGACGTCTACATCCTGTCGCCAGTCTCTGGACTTTACAGCACCAGGTTGGATATGTTAATACATATATCACATATAGGTTCAGATTCAGCTGCAGATGCCTTTATGTGTCCTACTATCCACTCTCTAGGGAGGAAATGGGTCTGATGTCATGTGACGACATCAACCGCTACAGCATGAGCTCTCAGTCTGGTTCCAAAGGCTCAGAGGCCGTCAGCTACTACCTGGACCAGGACAGCGGCCAGTTCTTCTCGCTGTTGGAAGGAGATGGACCACCGGGGCATGACTATGACAGGGGTCGGAACACGGGTGTACGGAGGCGAGACAAGACCCCAACTCACGGTAAAACCTGACTGTGTGAGAGGAGCAGTCGAGCATAGTCTGTTGAATGTTGCCATTGTTGTCATCATCAGCTTGATGTTCTGTGTGCATGTCATTGCTCCGCCTCCATTTGGTGCAGACACAATTAATTACAGTCCAGATGCTCCTAACCACCAACAACCCAGAAGGTGGTCAAGAGTACGTTTACCCATCACTCAAGGGACTGCGTGGAAGAACATAATATCACACGACAAACAATATCCTCACTGCATCCTAGCTTTCTTTTACATTTGATTTTTTTTATATACATACATAAAGATATTTTCATATAAATTGCTAGAAATCATTTAAAAAAAAGTGTTGAACTATTAACTAGAGAAAGGGGCTTGACAACAATCAGTTGTAAAATAGCGGAAGCTAGAAATGTTAAATTGTTTTTTCGTTGTGCTGCTCTAACCCTTGTGTTATCTCAAAGTGACCCAAAGACCTAAAAAACAATGTGTTTGAGGTATCCCATGTGTTGCCTCTGGGTCAAGGTGAACAACCTCCCTGGCTTCAATTAATACATATGCAGTGGTGGAGGTATTTCACATTGACTCAGAGACAACACAAGTAATACCTCAAACATACATTTTCGGGCCTTTAGGTCACCTTCACCCTGAGCTAATACAATGGTTAAAAAAAGTAAAAGAAAATCCAAAAGAGAATTCATTTTCAAGCTCCTGAAGACTGTTTGGAAATGGCAAGCAGTATTTGGCCCCTCAGCCTCTGATTTAAACTGTTATGGTGACTTCATCTATATAATTTATAATATTATATATATTATAATTTGGTATTTTTGGAATTTGAAATACTGTTGACAGTAAACAGCGCAAACAGCAAGCTGCCTGTACATAAGAATTTAGTGATCTACCTTAGAATGTGATGATCTTTCAAAAAAGTAGTAGATACAAAAAGTATCCCTTACTAAATCTTACCATTACAGCCGTTTGTCCCCCACACTAGTACACAAACACCTTGACTCCCTCTGACCTGTCCACCTCTCAAGTTTTCTCACCTCTCCTCCCGACTCTCTGATTGCAAAATTGGTCGTTCCAGGTGACCACAGACCAGTTTCCATGCCACCCGAATATAACTGGAAGGAGGCCAAGGAACCCAGCATGGGCAAGAGAGGGAGCCGAGGTACACACACGCAACCATGTTGAGACGGACAAGGGTGCACATTAGAAATTGGGCTATGCTTCATACGCCACACATTTCAGCTCATCTCCTGGTCAGACATGGTGTTTTGGTCGTGTGGGGATACATATCTTCCAGGTGTGTATCCTTATCTGTGACAAATGAGCAAAAATGCAAGAAAATTGCATTTATACAAGCTCCCTAGAAATTAGAGGGTATCTCTTTGACCCAGGCAATCGTTTTGCAGCTGGACTTCATCTGTATTCAACTGAGCGTCTTGGAGTCTGCCATCGGAAACTCTATGAATAACATTAAAGCACTATATGTGGTCTGATTTCTCGCCCTATTTCTCCTTTGCTGTCCTTCTTAAGCTCTGAATTTCCACATATATGTTAGTGGATAATAAACAAACTAGGAGTCCCCTGCAGCCGGATCCATAACAGTTAATACAGCTGTCAGCCATTTTGTTTTTTTGTTTTATCTGGAATGCTGTTTTCATCTATTTTGGCTTTGGATTCCTCCACAATAATATCTATCTCCACCGCTTTTCATGTGGTCCTTCCTCACTGTCCTTTAACAACGGAATTCTCTTGTCTGTCAGCAGATTCGGACAACTCCCTGCTGCGATACCTCAGCGACGATAAGATCCTTGTGATCGAGGAGGAGCCCGAAGGTCTTGGGAGAGAGAGCCGACGGGATTCCACGCGGCGTTCTCGCCGCAAGAGCCGCAATCCCGGCAGCCCGAGCTTTCCCATCAGTCCGTCCATGCTGTCCTCCACCCTACGTCTAGACCAGCCGCCCGAGCCTTTACCTGTGAGTGTACTGCAGTACTGCTGTTACAATGTCTTCACACAATGACATAACTTTCCCTGGCAGTCCAGATACAGCTGAAGCCCGAGAGGCGGGGCTTAAAAAAGCCAAAATCAACGTTTTATGAATCATTACTAAGTTTGAGAATTAGCGCAATCAAAAGAAATACTCGGGTTGGAAACATTTCACGTAATTATTAGGTCAAAAGTTGCATTTAGTTGTATTTTACCTCTTCACTTTAATTGTAATTTAAGTATTGTTGTTTTAACTTTATTACGTATTTAAAGCACCATTGGTATTTGACTGCATGAGTCATGACTGTACAACATTAAACTAAACATTAAAGTCAAAACGAAGTGCTTTAATCACAAATAATGCTGGATGGAAAATATTTCTCTTCAAGAATATTGAAGGTAAAAAATTTTGTTTTTTCTATCAGAAATAATTTAAATGTCAAAGGAACTAACTGTAGTCAAAAAGTGGTTCAAAAAGTAACATTTATATACTGTATAATGTTTTAATTAGCTCACATATATTTTACTTCTTTAAATGTGTACTGTACTCTCTAAACTGCCGGGGACACATCAAGGGGGATGTGGATCTGTGGGTCCCGGACCCCTTACTTACACTAATTCCATTTGGATTCAGATGCGACTTTAAGTATAAGAAAATTAAAAGATTAAAGGCTATTTCATTTTATGATTTATAGGCACAGACCCTAAATACCAGTAGTATAATTTTTGTCTAAAATGTCCATATCTTCTGAAGTGGGTTTTTACCAAAAAGGTGATTAAGTAAATGGATTATAAGAAAGAAAAAAGTAATGAGTAAAGTAACATAATCCTGGTCATTGAAATGACGTTGACTGACTGGTGGTCAGCAGACTTCATGATTGTTAATGTCACACCTTAAACATGGTTACTAACATTGATAGAGGAACAGCCTGTGATTTGCCAGGTCGGTTACATTGTGTTCATGTGTTATAAGTCAATTCTGTGTTGGGGAACATCAGGTACAGAGGAAACGGATAACAAAAAAGGTTGATCTGTGCAGTTAAAAAGCTGACAGTAACATGGATTATAAGAACGACAGGGACAGTCACGCCCATCCATTAATGTTCCGCTTGCGTTTAATTGCGCACACAATTATTCAGCAGAACACCAGACTGCATCTGTATGCACGGTAGATGTCTCACGACTACTCAGACAAATGTGCTCATCTCTACAGAGGCGCCAAGTTCTAAATAGGAGTCACGTCGTGATGCGCACACAAACACACACATTGTTGTAGGTGGGTGACTCAGCATCAGCCTGGACAATTACAAGTGAGACTACACAGCACAGACACACAGCATGCGTACAGATTAGCAGTGCCCCCCTTGCACAGTCCCCTATCTTTCTTTGCTCGCACAGCGATGACTCATACTATACCTTTTTTTTTCTAAGAAGCATTCAGGGTTTCTGTTTTCAATTCCCCTTCAAAAGCAAACTACTGTTTGCTAAAGGCTACTTCTAAACTTTCTCATCTGCTATAGCCACCTCTGATTGAAGGATCAAGAAGTATAGCCAGAATAGAATATCTAAGCCCTCCATCTGATCCAGAATCTTCCAAGTGTTTTCTTTCCAACTAAATATGCTGGTAAACTTTTCCCCCTTTTGTCTTTTTACATCACTTCCAAGTCCTCATGTAGGTGCAGATAGGAGGATAAGCAGGGGTTCTGGTTTTTTACGACTGTCTCACAACAGATTCATCATTCAGTTCATTCCCTTTTGTTATTAGTTTTTCTGCCCACCGGCCTCTGACACTACTTACAAATTGTCTGATCCCTGAAGTCCCAATTTAGTTAACAGTACTTAACAATTAATAAGTTAAGATACAGTATATCAAATATGAAACTTTAAGAAAGACAACTTTGAATAAATATGTTATTAAATTGTTTATTTATTTTAAATGCTTTTTTTAAGTGTGATTTCTGGACTTGACGTGACAATGACAACACAACGTGTAGATTTATATCATGACATTGAACATGCGGTTTTCATCCTTTAAAATTCATTTTTGATACTTTCTTGACTTTCCTTTATTTTCAAGTGCTCACGGGAGACCCCAAAATGAAAGATATGGGTTACATAGAATTACTATAAAAAGAGCAGACTACAACAGCATTGTGTAACTGTAATAACCTAATTTATTTTCCATTCAAGCGAGGAGCAGACACATTGCGGGCAGACACAGCAGACGGGTAGGTTTCCAAAGACTGCTTTTGTATCAGGAAAATAAAAAGGAAAAATTGTTCATGATGACAACAAATCTCATGTGCAGCAGGTACTCGGGTTCGGGGAGCTCAGGGGCAGCTTCCATGAGGAAGGTGAGAGAATCCCTGCAGCGGTGTCGTCACTTTTCATCTAATAAATGATTAGCAATACAAAATAGTTACTGTGCTGAACAATTAGCCACAATTCTATTTTAATAGAACAATTCATATTTAGGTCAGTGTGATACAGGGGGCTCATTAGCTACGTGAAATGTAACAAACAATGACTCAGCTCACTAGTCTGCGAACACATTTTATTCATGAGTATAATTACTGTTAACAGCTTGGAGGCAAGTTTGGCATTGTCTTTGCTCATTTAATCACCAGAAGCCACAGGAAACAAAGGATTGAGATACATAAGACACATATTTATATACAATAATATTCATTTTAAATCTTGGATACCTTATTTCTGTTTTTAAGAAGTTCACTTTGTTTGTTGTTGTTTAAATTGATTGAAAAATAGCTTTATGTATTAGAGTTGAGTTATAATGTCATCATAGCTTTCTGCTCAACACATATGAAGGACGATAAATGACTTATATATAAATAAATCTATAAATAAATCTATAAATACATTAGCAATAGCATGGACACAGTCCATCTTCCCAGGATTATCCAAAGTGTCTAACTTTGGATAAGACTTAAAACTAGGGTAAACATGTGATGAACGTGTGATGCCCTCAAGAAAGAGGTATTTTATCCAAGGCTGTAACCAATCACTGCCTTTGACTGATGTTCGATCTGTCCACTTAATTTGCATACGGACAACGAAATGTCAAAATTACAAAATGTAAAAATGAGAAAATGTGTATTTATATGTAAAATAGCTCTATTCTTTGACAAAAAATAATCAGAAGTAATTTATTTATTTCGACATTTTGACATATTGATATTTATCCAAACATTTATTTATACATTTATACATTTTGTAACGTATTTATACATTTTGTAACATATTTATACATTTATTTATACATTATACATTTATTTATACAAAAGTAATTTATCGTCCTTCATAAACATATACAGGGAATAATCTCCATAAATAAACACAGCTGACAAGATGTTTTAAGATCATATATGACCCTCTTTAACATCCTATTTCAAAGAAAAAATGTTGATATCTATTTGTTTATTGTGTTCACTTTAACTATTCTGTTTCTTTCGCAGTCTTTTCATTACACTTCTTTAAGAACGAAAACCAAAAAACGGAGTAAAGGTAAGAAACTTATCTCACTTCCTCTCATGTAACACACCATTTTGGACTTCAGTTTGTTTGAAAGATCCTTAAAAATCACAATTAAGATGATATTGAGTTGGAAAAGAAAGATAAACATTTTTAAATTTGTTAAGCTGTGCATTGTGGTACAATAAAACAAATAAACATATTTATCCACAGAATAAATAAAAAGATGTATAGAGTCTTTTAGCTTTTGAGGAATTCTACTGAACTTTTTAATGGATTTGGGGCCATCAGGTTTGTTGTGCCAAAGTCAGGTTGAAACACAGCCGACATGTTAGAATTCATATTATGATAAGAACCAATCAGCTATTTTAAGAGAAACCAGTGACCATCATTACTTTACGAAACGAAGGTCAAGCAGACTGGAAAATTGCAGAAACTTCAGATAAATCCCTTAGGTGTGTCCAAACTTAAGGCCTGTTGTCATAAATTATACTGTTTATCTCACAGGATCACTAACAAGTGCCAGTAGGAGGAGAATCTCTTGTAAGGACTTGGGTCATGGTGACTGTGAGGGCTGGCTTTGGAAGAAAAAGGATGCAAAAGGCTACTTCACACAGAAATGGCGGAAGTACTGGTTCATCCTGAAAGAGTCATGCCTTTACTGGTACACCAATCAGAACGTAAGTGCTTGTAAGACGGATCTGTTTGTCCTTAAATATGAATCACCAATATTAGTTAGTGGATCATGATATCCTGTTTATAAAAATAAAAAATAATTAATAGATAAGATAATAAAATATGATTTTTATTGTCAATCAACTACTTCTAGAAATACATTTAGTTTGATTCCATTTTGATTCTATTACATGAATTGTACATATTGTAATGATAATAGGTCATAAATGTTCATGCTTAATTACTACAACATTTATTTTTAATCCTTATTGTTCTACCCTCATGACTTTGGTCTAATATGCATTGCACAAAAAAAATAATCTTTACAGTAGATAGATTTGCAAAAGTGAAAAAATAAAATAAAAAATATCCATTTTTAAAGGGCAACTACTGTGTTGATTTAATTGTGTCTTAAATAGATGTTTGACCTCTATTCTACTCATCACTATGTGTCTGATTGCACAAAACTTTCTTTTCATTGAAATATTTACATTAGATAAGCCCCTCCCACTGAAAGTTCCACTTAGTTTTTCTTAAGATTAGGTCTTGTTTACCATAACAAAAACTTCTCAGCTGTGATTTGTTGAAGCATCACGGTTTGTCACAGATTCCAGGAGTATACACCTCCAAGTAACTTGTTGTATAAACAAGCGGGGCAAGATAGCAGTGGGTAAAGGAGAAGTCAAGCCCATTATTACGCCTCACGCCTCCGCTCAAGTAACCCCTTCGTTTGCCAATATTATAGACGGGGAAGAAATTGATAGAGTCATACATTAGTGGTCATGATGAGAGACATGCTGCATCTTGGAGAGGAAGACTTAAACATTTGAAACATGTGAGCCAGTAGAGTTGGGTTTTCACATTAGTTGCCCTAGAATGTACAGCTTATTTTTGTAAATCTTTATTGCACATCAGAAAATATACTGTGTGATTGCATATTCAAAAGCTCAACAACTACGGAGCATTAGGTGTCTATCATTGTGACTTCTCTCTCGTGTGTTGATTATATAGCACATCTCTCCATCTGTGTCTGCCTGCAGGATGAGAAAGCTGAGGGCTTTATCAGCCTGCCCGAGTTCAGAATAGACCGAGCCATAGAGTGCAGGCGGAAATTGTGAGTGCTGGTCACATGTTGCCCAAATTATTCATCCATTACGTTTGCCCTCAAACACAAAAAATATATATTCAACAAAAAACACATGCTTTTCCATTTCTGTCTGATTGACATGAAGCGCCTTCAAAGCCTGTCACCCCAAGATCAAGAGCTTCTTCTTCGCAACAGATTGTCTAGAGGAAATGAACAGGTCAGTGCGTCTTTGTGTGTGTATGTGTGTGTGTCTATATGTGTGTGTGGTCACGGAAGTCTGTTTGTCATTACATAGACCACAGTCTCATTGTGGACATCACATGTCTGCTCATGAATATTTTAACTGAGTAAACCAAGTTTACTCAAGGCGACATACCACCAACACACACTGTGGATGAATAAAGGATGACCTTGCCCGTGTTCAAATCTAGAGCACTGCCTGTGTGTGTATGTGTGTGCGGGTCACGTTTATGCTTGTGTGACAGATAGCACGGTGATATTTGATAAGCTCTTATTATCCACACCTCTCATCAGTTACCTAGGGTAGAACAAATAATCAGCTACATTTAACGGGTGTATGTTTGTGTAAATAAGTCGCTATTTGGACTGATAACAAACAAAAAACTGAAACATAATACATAATATAAACAGTCTTTGTTGCTGTCTCTGCAATGTGAGTTGACTGCATTTGTAAACATAAGATTCTAGTCATTTAACTGGTGATGTACCAGAAAGAGAGTGTTCACTTTTGTTTCCTAAAATTTTCCCTAAGAATCAAATTTGGCTTCCATTCTTCATAGCTAAGTGCTTCAAATGAGCTGGGATTTATCATTGAACATTGCACAAATGTGAGGCTTAATTAAGAGTTTTTCAGTAGACAAAATTTCAGCTCTGTGTCATGCCTGGCTCTTTTGGCTGCATCCTCATTTAAATAGACATTGTTTTAAGTTTCATCCTGGGATTTGATGGGAAGCATAACTTCCTATGATGTGAATTTCACACATTTGCAAAACAGATTGTGCTGCTTTTATGAGGGGACAATACGCTGTGGGGAACAAGATGAAGCTGATTCCTGCTTTGGAGTCGGGGAGACAGACTGATGGGAACAGGAAGTGACTGTCATCTGAGACTTTTCCAAAGTCTGTAGGACTGAAAATGATCATCTATCTATTTCATTATCATGCTGCTTATTTCTGGTCAAATCCATTGAGTCAGACACATCTCCATTATCAGGAGATGTTCAATTAATTATTCAGCCAGTGTTTTTATGCATTTCCTGCTTAAGCAGAGGCCCAGGGTTATATTTCTGCCAGGTGGTGTTTAATATGTGGCCCTCTGGTAATTTACTGAAAGATTTGAACAACACAAACAAACAATGCTGAAGTTAAACAGCTAGAGGCAACAATCTTCCAATAGGTTTTTGCTGCAGAAAACAGTGAGACATGTTTTCCAGAGCAATTTATCGTATTCATTTAAGTGTCTTAGGTGAAAAAAAACAACCTTCTTTGCAACGGCTACAGATGGAAAAGCATCACACTTGGTGACTCTGGTCTGGAAAGCGCTCTACAAATATAATTTACTTAGTTAGTTACTTACTTTCTAACATTACAACCAAGCACAGTGGTTTAAGAGCAGACCAGACCAATCTTCCTGAACAAGGTGCCATGACCACCACTGTAGCAGGTTTTTAAAAATATTGTCTCAGGTTTGAAGAACCAGACAGCAACAGGCCTGGACATGATCGGACATCATTGCAGCTCAGATAAGTAGACACATGACAGCGACACAGACGGGAATTGATAAAAATGGAGGCAAAACACCAACTGTTGGTTGACAGAAGATGCAGAACCAATTAGACCAACTTGTGCACTGCCTAGATTCATCACCAAACAGCCACCTACGTGGATGCTGGAATGTCTGAAGCCATACAAGGGCAACACAACTCAAGGGGTCTCCACTGGGAATTAAATGAGGCAATAAAACACAACCGTTGAGACCAATTCCGAGTCATTGCATAAGTTTCGGTTGTCTGTTGCAAATATCAAGGGGACGGCCTGTCACCACTGGTGTTCTGAACCCCCTCAGCCTAATAACCAAATGACTGGCTACTAATACCGACTCTGAGGAGCTCCACTGTAAGTCCAGTTTTCAGAGACTATACTTGAAGGGCAAAGAAGGGAGCCGAGAGTAAGTCAATATAACATTAAATGTGAAACTTCTAAGCTCCAAGACTACATCAGGAAGATTTCCCCATGAGTGTTAGGTGAAATCCTCAGACAATGGGAATTGACATGGGAGGAACCATCATGGAAGGAGAAAAAACATGAATGGGATGTACCACCAACACATAGCAGAGGTGGCTAATGTGAACAATTCCTCTTATTGTTAGAGTGGGCTGGAGAGTTATAGGCAATAATGTTTTTCCATTGTAACTGCGACTGGAGCTCAGTTCTGTTTGCCTTCATCTTTGTCCAAAAAGACACTTAATAAGATCCTAAAACCTCCATCCTGTTCGACAGTACATCTTGTATTGAAGCCTTGACACAAGGTATTTTTCCGAAAAAACCGAAATAACTAAATAAGTCGAATGTGTATATTTTAAGTTTGTTTGTAGTTGCTCAGCTTCTGCCTGATGTATGCTCCTCATTGAAACATTGCAAACACATTGCAAGTGTCAGTCCGCATGCACAAAATTTAGGCTGGCCTTTTGTATAATACTAAAAAAGGACAAGTTTACTCTAAAAATAATCCAAACACTTCTTCGACATGAGGGTGAGTAGAAAATTAGTGAAATTTGGTTGAACTCACTTTTAAATAGTGTTTAACAATAAAAAAGATGAATTTTGACGTGCGATGACATTTATAGCTTATATTTAGAGTATGGTCAAGATAGGTGGGCAACTATTTAAGCAGTTTATCACATTTCCTCTCCTTTTTTGCTGTTATAGGTGGATGAACCGACTAGGTTTAGCTGCTATAGGCTACACCCCTGATGACAAAGTGCCCCGTCTTGATGAAGGTTAGTCAGATTATTCTTCCCAATACTAGGCCCTATAGTTTGGAGCCTTACACTCTTCCCCAACAGACTACTGGAGCGAGAGTGATCAGGACGAGGTTGACGGCTCAATGACACTCAAGCAGGAGGGCCCAGCTTCACTCTGCGATACCTATCACCGCACGCCATCAGTGAGTAAACACTCTCAGTATCACCTTCCCTCTCAGTGTTTCATACGAAGAGGTTACTCTTTTCTTAAAAGCCCACTAGTTCTTAGAGCTATGAAGACCAGAGTTCTGGCTATTAATAAAACATCAAAGTGCATATGGATCTGACTCAGTTAACAGCCAAGACCATAACTTTGTTCTCCTGCCAGCGCATGTTCCATACTCGACCACTAGATGACGACAAACATTTACAGTTAGCTCACTGAATTTTTTTAGGAAAACGAGATGGATGTTACTTTTCACTTTTTGTTTTTTTCGAAACCAATTAATATAATTACTATTACCGATGTATTAAATAGCTCGGCACACAATGTATTTTACTTTGAATATTCATTGTTAATTAATATTATTTTAAAAACAATAACATTGTAATGAAATTATAATATTTTTCTATTAATGATTTAGCTATATAATAACTTATTTGCATTAAAGATTTAAACAAGTATTTACATCTTTTAACCTCTCATTCAGTTCACATCATACCATAATAGAATTATATTAAACTTTGCTAGATTTTATATTCAATATGTCACCTGATGAATTATTCCTGGTGAATATTTGAGGTTAAGGCTAAACTAATTAAACATTGAAATGTAGTTTTCTCAGTTCAGACAGTGCTAGTTATATCCTTCATCTCATTGCTTCTTTGCTCTCATGCTTTGCTCTTTTATACTTCTTTCTGTCTTCTCTCTCACTCCGTCTGTCTCTTCTCTCTCCTTTATTTTTGTCTTCCTTGTTTTGCAACGTACATCTGTGTTTTTGTTTCCACCTTTTTTGCCCACCTCTCTGCTCCGCCCTGCTCGCCCCTCTCCATACTTATTAACCACCTCACCCACTGCATCTAACCCTCAGACTAACTTCCTGCACAGTTATGACCAGCTACCTCGCTCCGTCAGCTCCATGAGCCTCATGCGCTCCACTCCATCCCCACGTCCTTTATCAATGAGTGCCTCCACTTCCCCCATTCCTCCACAGATGGTCTCTTCCACGTCCCCTCTCCCTCTCCAGGTCAATTCTTCTAGCCCCTTCCCAGAGCCCAAGCATGGACGACATTTCTCGAGCGAGTCGACGCACTCCCACTCCTCAGCAGAAGACCAGCGGGGAGAAGGCATTGGCATGGGGACAGGAACCGGCAGCACCAGCACCCATTCCTCTGGATGCCGCTCATCCCATCGTGAACGACGCTCCTGGCAGGACCTTATTGAAACTCCTCTCACCAGCGCAGGGCTGCACTTTCTTCAGACAGCTCCTGGGGAGAGTGATTATGGGGGTCTGATGGGGGGCATGTCTGGAGAGATGGGTCTTTATGGTCTGGGCAGACAGGGTATGTCGCCAGAGAGACGCAGACAGGCCACACTGCCTGTGAGGAGACATCACGCTGCAGAGCGGGACAGGGAGCGGGATGGGCCCTTCCCTTTGGAGCGAGGCCCGTACACTCACAGCCACACTCACAGACGCTCACACAAACAGCGCAGTCAGAGTCTGCCCAGAAACAGAGACCCCATGCCAGGAAAACTGCTCCACACCTCACCTCATATGGAGGAGAGGAGTGAGGATGAAGAGACAGAGGGGCAGGTTGCAGACATCCAAGAAGGAGAAGAGGGTAAGACTTTTTTTTAAATTTAGAGTGGGAAATTGAATTTCCTAGGCCAATGTAAGGTGTATACTAGTAATGTTGTGAGAAGCCAATCAAATCAAAAAACAAGAAATGAATCATGAGAATCTTAATATGTGGAAAAAAATAAGTTAATTATATTACGGTAATGTAGCAGAAAGGTAAATAAAAAAGGAAGGAAGCCGCTTGTATTGAACTGATGTAATTGAATGTAGGAAAAATATAACCTTAACTAACCTGAAATTGTCAGTTTTGCATTAATTGACACATAAATGACTAATAAAGTACAAAATACAAATTGTAAGTAAGGAAAGCAGAGTTTCTTTTTGTTTTTAAAAACATAAAAACCGTATGCTACATCGCTGATGTGCTTTAGCAAATATATTGTCACATAAATGTCTTTCATTTCATGAATGACAGAGGATTTAAAACATACTTGGGGCATTAAAACTACTCTTCTGCCCTTTTTGACTCATCCAATATCCAGTGTTTTTGTCTGAGTCACTCAAACAGCATTTGCAACATCAGTAGAATTATTTCTAGTTTCATTGTTTGTTCTTTCACTTCAGGTATATTTACATGAAAAGTTTTTTGTTTTCAGTTCAACATCCAAGAGCTGTGCAGGAATATATTTTGAGAGCTGCAAATCTTACACAGAACTAGTGTGCAGGAATCTTCCAACCAAAATAACCAGCACAGAGCAGTTTTCACTTGATCCAACCCGGTTCTAGCTTTCTCTAAAATTGTTACTGCTCAGGGAAATCAAAAAGCTGTTTTAATTACAGACCTGAGGGAGCTGAGAGTTGAGAGCAGAGAGAGAAGAGTGTCGGAAGGCAGGGAGCGGCGCGTGTCCGAGGGCCGGGAGCCGGAGACTTTAGACGGACTGGAGCAGCTGTACAGGACCCTTGAGCAAGCTAACGTGACAGCCCTGGGAGATCCCAGACCCTGTGGCAGGCAAGAGCTCCGGCGTTGTTTTACTCAAAGAGCCAGGGACCCCCTGCTCAATGACAGGCTCCACAGAGTCCGAGCACTCCGCAGTACCTTGAAGGTAATGTTGAGATAAGCTGCTTGTTCTAGTCACTGTTCCCCTGACTTTTTGTGTGCTGCAGGCCAAAGAGTCAGAGCTGTCGGTGATCTGTGCCCTGCTGGAGGACCCCAGTTTGTGCTCCCAAACCTTCAGAGAGTGGAAGCAGTGGCACAGTGAGCTCTACTCAGACATCTGCCAGCTCAGCCCGGGCACCAACGGCCAGGAAGATCTGTCCCCACTGGCTGCTCCCCACATGACTCACACACACTCTTTCATCGAAACACACGTGTGACACAGGCTTTTCATAACACACTCAAATTGTAAGATGTGTAAATATCTTTGGAGAGAACCATTTGCGTGTATGAACTTTTGATAATCCCGAGGACCCCACTGGGTGCCTATTGCATGCCTGAACAGAAAGCATTATTCTTCCTTTGTCTGTGGAACTCAACATTAATGCCACATGCTTGTGGAAACAAGATAAGTTTTAACGTGTCATTTTTGCTATATTTTCCAGTTGTTTTGGGGTTCAGGGGGAGCTATGTAGCAGCAATACAGAGGAGAATCCTTTTCACCACAGCACTGTACTTTTGTACTGACAAACTTTTCACCCAGAGCCACCAGTCCTCCCCCTTTCTCCCGTTGTCTCTTTTTTATCTTGTCTTTCATCGGTTTCCAGGGACCTCAATGCTATTTAAACTGATCTGATGGGGAGGAGTTTAATGTCTTCATTGCTGAGAAGTGCTGATTCATAAGCTCTTCTGCTTCACCCAGAAAATATGAAAGACCAACTGCAAGTGTTGCTGGCTGGCGTGATTTCAAACTGTGAATACCTCCAGAAAGACGTTCCTCTGATCCATTCAACAGCTCTGTTTGCACTCTATTCATTTAATTTGGTGTCCTTCTCTCTTTCTAGTCATAACAGACTTGTGTATATGTGCATACTGTGGTGTATACTAATGTAAAATTGTTTGCGTTCCACTACCACTGTGATATGCCTCTAGAAGTAGCGGAGGGAAGACAGAGCGTATGTGTCTGTGTGGGTGTAAATTTTATTATTATTAATTTTTAGTGAATGCAAGAGCTAAAGTTCTTTTTTTAAATGGGTTACTCACAACAAAGAATGCACTTTCTATATATGTCATTGGCTGCATCACAGAGTCTGTCTCATCAGCCTCTTAACCATTGCTGTTCAAAATATCAGGTAAAAGCATTTGCCGTCTCATTTTCTAAAGATTTGTGTACAGTCTACAAATATATTTAAACATAGAAGAATATATATATGAAAAAATCTATTTAGGTTTTGTGTCATAGATATAATGTAAAGTGTAATGTAAACTATGCCAAGGTTTTGCAGTGTCCCCCCCCCTCTTCCCCTCAGATGCAGGGGAAGAAACAACAGCCGACCTTTCACCCCAGCAACAGTTTTACCGTTGTTGATTTGACCACCGCGTGCGTGGTGGTCAAGTGTTGCATGAGTTAAGGACATGCGTGGACAGGGTATGTTGCGGGTCATTTTGTTATACTTTCATTTGATCTTCCTCTCACAATTGCAAGATTAGACTTGTAGCGCATGAAACATGCACCCGCACTGTTGAATAATTCTTTGTTTTCACTATCAAATGTTTAAAGACACATACTGTAACACCAGCTGAGGAGATGTTTTGCTGCTCGGCATGTTCAAGTGCAGAGCCTCCTTCAGCATCCAGTCAGTTGTTATTCAACATTTTCAATGAGGAATCGAAAGGAAGTGCTATTCTGACCATTCATGCATATGTGTACACCTTAACATTCACTGGTCTGTTGCGTTTATGAAACATCAGGCCAAGGACTCACAGATTCCCACTTGTGTCTAAGACTCAGAGACACGTGTAGCAGCTGCTGCATCCAGCACTATCTGTATTTATTCTTCATATTTTCAGAGTGCAGATTCAGGTTTTATTCTTTAAGTATCTTGTGAAATGGCTAAAACATAACCCAGAGATAAAGAGCGCCTATTTTTTCTGAAAGATTAATTTGAAAGCACCACAAAAAAAGAAATAAAACGATGCAAGCACTTTCCCTGTGCCTCCCAACCCTCTCTTTGGCAACACTGGACTGAAACAAAGAGTCTCCTTACACACTAAGCAAACATATGGACACAGTTTAAGACCTCATATGAAGGCTCTAACTGTGCTCTCCCCTCTCAAACAGTACATGTGAAGACCAACCCAAACTGGACGATTAAGAGAGATTCCACTGTGTGTTCTTTCAGGGGTGTAAACCTCATAGTACATTGAAAAGGTGTGAAGGATGTAAGTTGCACTGCGACATAAAAAAGGAACATATTGCTCTTTTTCAAGGATAATATTAGCCTACTGTTAATCTGTACATTAAACGGACTAAAGATAATATTGAAAAAAGATTAAATGATATACAAGTCAGCTTTTGGTTTTATATATAGGGGCAGGTTGCGCTCTAATATATATATATATATATATATATATATATATATATATATATATATATATATATATATATATATATATATGGTATATATTGTATACCTAAGTTGTTAATCTTTGACTTCAATAAACGGAATCATCTGCACTATGAGCTATGTCTGGTTTATTTTTAATGATTTGAAGTGTCTTAAAGTTTTCCTTCTGTTTGTCTGTCTTACAATGTTGGCCTAAGATTTGAATGAGAGATGAGGTATGATATTAAGCTATCGATTAATTACCAGCTTAGCGTTGTGTTTTTTCAGGGTCATCATGAGCCGAAGGCCTGAAAACAAATATAATTGTTTTATCCCTTGTGTTGCTTTTGGGTCAAGTTGAAGGAATGAAAAAATTATATTTGATTGTTTATTTCCGGGCCTTCGGGACACCCTGACCATGAGATAACCTTATGGTTAAAGAATAGATGTGGGGAAAAACACAACAATAAACAGCAGATAATAAATAACAAGGCATTTAATTATTATTATTTTTTTTTAAGTTGTTATTCAGTTTTACGAGGACTGACACTTTTCCTTTTATAAATCCTTGCGTTGCAATACCAGAAAATGCCATAGGGTGACAGTATCGGACTGTAGCAATGACGCAACCGACAGACGCGGCAGAAGAAGAAGAAGAAGAGGAGTAGGAGGAGCGCTATCATGGCGGCCAAGGTGATTTCAAACACAATATAGTCCTTAAAATGTATGTTTGTAGACTCCTGTTTTACAACAAAAAAAGCATCTACTACGACAACGATATTTCTTTTAAACATTTGCCTGGTACTGTGTCATGCTGTCAACAAGCCTAATGAAGTAAATGCTCGTACAGACTGAAAGTATTAACATTCTGAACAGTCCTGACTCATGCCCAGGATAATAGTAGAATATATACTGCTCTGTTCAAGCACATTTTGTTACGGCTGTTATTTGGCTTTCAATAATTGTAGCATGTATCTTGTAATAGGTAAACGACGAATTCTGCATACATACACTTTGCTTGTTGTTGTTCTCGAATGTCAGTGACGCGTGCGTTAAAATGAATAAGATTCGAGTAGAAAACAATCAAGCAGCAAGTTGCAAAATACACCCATTTAAATGTTTCGTTTTAATACACCATTACCTTATTGACTAACGTAATTACATCAAGACTGATCTTTTTTACATTCCGAAGTCTACCTTGAGTTTGGTTTATATTGTTGCAGCCTCCAAATCAACTGAGGTCCAGAGTGAGCTAAAAATGACTAAAGTGATCATATTCATCTCTTTTTTTTGCAGGTGGCAATGTTGGCTGTCCCAACTGTGTTTGGTATAGCCTCCGTCAGAGTTTATACTGTCCGTGAACAACAGACCAACCTGCAGTCAACCCGAGAACAGGTGCCTGTTGTGATCTCCTGCATATATGGAAGACAGTGTTAAAATCATGTTTGTGTGCTGTGTCCACAGCTGAACGTCTACACACCACTGCTACAGTCTACTCAGACTCATGGAGCGTCAGAGCAGCACGGTGTTATTGAGAACAGCATAACCACAGCAAGACGGGGAGTCGTGCCTGTTGTTCAGGCAGTGAAGGTGACACCGTTATTGTGAATACGATTTTTTTTATCAGTTTCTGAGGAATCTATTTGAATTGTCAAGTGTCTTGAGATAACTCACTATTTTGCACCACAGCTTAATTTAAGTTAACCTCTGATGGGGTCACACCTTTGGCTGAGAGAAAAATGTACTTAAATATCCTGTCTTAGACCAAACTATAAACACAAAATATTGTGCAGCCCTTTCACACTAATATCTGTTGAAGGCCTTGTGGCCTCTTTTCTTGTGGTTAACAAATATGATACAAACTTAATGAATAGTGTGACTGTAAAGTGTGGGTTTGCAGCATATTCAGAAATCAAACAGGAATTATGACAAGAGGCAGTAAACTCTAGTGTGAAAAGAGCAGGTGTTTAAAAACAGGTGATTCTTAATAAATGTTAAAAGTAGCTTTCTGATCACTTGTTCGGTTTTATCTGTAGGGGGCATATGTGTCTCTGAAGGAAGGGAGTGTAAATCTGTACTACACTGGACTGGGTGAGTCTTTTTAAAGCAAAATTTGTATTTAAAGTGAGGGTACACCCACAATTCAAACTTCACTCATTTTCTACTCGCCCTCACGTCGACTAAGGGTTGGGATTATTATATTATCAGAGTTCCTTTCCTGTTCCATTTAAGAGTTATAGACAATAATGTAAGTAAGTAATATTTATTTATATAGCGCTTTTCGAGACCAGGTACATTCATTTTAATGAAGCAACTGTCGCCCAGGGATGAACTTCCTCCAAAAAGTAAATAATGCGACAGCTTTCAGAGCGCAAACTGTCTACTGTCTACACTAGAAGTGCTTTCGATATTACCCGCAGTACTTCTGGAGTTCCGGTTTCTAGCGATGTTATTATTTAAACTTCTGCCACAAACAAGCGAAATATATAGACTTGTTACATTTTTTCCGGAGCAATTCTTCTCGTTGAGGCTTCAATACAAGAAGGACATTACATATGAGCAGTAAGGAGATATATGGATGGGGCTCTTGGTTGCTTTATTGACATGGACATACACTTTTGCCTAAAACTCAAAACGGCAATAGATTACTTTGAAAACAATTCCAACCCTTAGTCAACATAAGGGTGAGTAGAAGAGAGAAAATGAGTGAAGTTAAAATTTTGGGTGAACTATCACTTAAAAAATATCTTTCAAGTTTAGTGCTGAAGCTTACATTTTTCTGTCTGTCTCCTAGATGTGTACTACTACTTAAAAGACCCTCCCCCTGGTTTCCCTCCAAGGTTTGGTACCATAACTATGGCTGGCCTTCTTGGAATGTTCTTGGCACGAAATGGTAAGTGTATGAACAGTGTTGCACACATCAAACCTTTAAAGACCATAGCCCCGTACTTTCTGTACTTGTTGGTATTTCTTGTTTATTTAGTCTAATAAATTATTTTTTTGGCTCAGCAACAAAGTCTCTACATTTCTGTCTGTCTTTGGCCATCTTCCCGATTGTTCCCCAACTCTTGTGGGGTTGATGTAGTTCCTTCTGTATAGTGCTTCGTCGTTTTAAGCCTCCTTTGGTTCTTTTGCCTCTTGGGATAGCTTTGGTTACTATCCTAAGGACATGGTGAACCCAGGAGCATCTTCTCCTAGTGATTATGTTGTATCTTGTTGGGTAATCTTTAGAAGTCTGTTGTTTGAGGTGGTGTTGGCCAGAATGTGTAGGAATTTTTACAGGCATGATGTGTTGAAAGTGTATAGTTTTACTCTAAATACATTTTATATAATGTATTTGTTTCGAAGGACAATACATCCTAACAAAAAACTGTTTTGAGATCATTAAAAATGGTTAAAATAAGTACAATTCTACTTTTACTCTGACGCCATGAAAAAAAAGTGTGGGAGAATAATATCATTTGCTGGTGCATATTTTTATTTTCATTGTTGAATAATACTCCATTCCAGGTTCTCGCCTTAAGAGGTTAACACTTCCTCTTGGCCTGATGAGTGCAGGAGCAACCGTGTGCTACCCAACCCAAGCAGTAGCTGTTTGCAAGGTAAGTTCCATGTATCCAGTAACAATTCCTCTTATTTTACTTTTTGTACTTCAAGATAACGGGCAAGACGGTGTACGCTGCTGGTCAGTGGAGCAGCTCGACAATTTCTTCGCTGTTCACCCCCAAGCCTGCTACGCCTGGACCAACAGAGACTGAGGCACGACAGGTACAGTTCATAAACATTTTGTCCTGATACATCCATGTGCAGGAGTAAAACAGCTTTTTGGTGACTCAACAATAGTTTGAAACAGCTCATGCGTATTCATATTTATTACGTTTGTGTACACCTATACTGTATTGGGAATAGTGTTGGACTTGTATATTGTATTTGTGTTAGTTGTTTCTTGATTAGAGCCATCTTTAGGGGGAAGTTCCGCCCACACAACTTTTCCCCCTTGTTACCTGGGCTACACCCACCCATATCATATTGTACTAGAGCAGCATCGCAAATATAGAAGTTTAAACTAACAATATAAACAATACATCTTGAAGGTACTGTATGTTAACTTTTACAATTAAATTATGTGTATATATATATATATATGTCTAACCCTAACTGTGTTAATCATCTGTGTTGACTCAAATGATTGCTTAAGCCATCAGAAGTGCCAAATACTGCTGTGGTTGAGGAGGCTCAGTCTGCCTCTCATCACACCTCAGAGCTCAGCACTACCTTAGAAGAACCCACGCAGTGCACAAAAATCTTCCAAAAAGAAGCATCTGATCTTCCCCCAGCCTCCCCTGAGCTCATTATCCCAGTCACAGAGGAGGCTTCATTGGCTGTGTCACCTGACCAGACCCCTACAGATGCATTGCCAGGTATTAATGAGACAGTCTTCTTGTTTTCAGCTCCTCTGCATAGTGTCGATCACATTCGCAGCATATTAATAATTATTCTTCTGTCTTCTCTGCATTGCCTTCTGCACATCCAGCTGCAGCTAAAACAGAGAGCAGTTGTGCTGGCGTGGAAGTCACAGGTGAAAGTTGCTCATTGAGTTCAGATGAAGCAATGATAAACTTCGATCCAGAAACAGGGGAGGTGGCTCTAGCTGAACCCCTGACCCTCAAGCAGCTAGAAGGTATTCATTGTTTCCACAATATGAGTTTCAAATGCCAAAGAAAAGATCAAACAAAGCCATTAACCAGCAACCAATCTGTCTGTTTTAACTCTTCATTGATGACCATGTTGCCATCAGCAGGACACAAATGACCCCTCGAATGTTAAACCTATCTATAAAATTCATCTTTGCCCTCGTATGGTGACACCAAGGACTTATGCAGTCTGACCTCCCAAACACAGAGCAGGTTCACCTGCAGATATGACAACAGTGATGTGGGCTTCTCAGGACATTAATCCATAATGGCTGTCAAACAAATGCATACATTCACACAGCTATAACGATAAGTTAGTAGAGAGGTAGTGCGACTGTGAGGAGGGAGGGCAGTATTGGTAAACATTTGGCAAGTGTTTATAAAAAAAAAAAGAGTTGAACTGTGATTTTATATTTGAATTAAAAAGGTCTGCTCGACTGTGTTATTCCAAAGTTCCACTCAAGACTGTACAGAGCAACATTTATTTCAGGAACTGCCATAAGTCCTACTATAGCTAAAAACACCTGTGCACTGATTATAGTTTTGAAAAATCTAGTTAAGTTTTTTTAATTTTATTACACAATCAAAAACTCACAGGAAGTTCCAAAAAGTTTCAAAAGGTTAGGCCTTCTTTATTAATGTTGTGTGTTACTCCGTAGCAGTTTTACAGCCATTGACTCTTTTCGTCACGTGTCACAAATCAACATATAACTTCACAAGAATTAAACATTAAGTCTAAAAAAAAAAACACATTTTATACAAATATTTTAATGAAATAAGAAGTAAGAGGAAGTCTTTAATTCCTCAAAAACAGGACTGTTGACAGAATGAGAATCGACCTTAATATGATCCAAAATCCTGATCGTTGTTATGCCATGATATCATTAAACTAAGATTAAGTTTTCTTATCTTTTCATTTTTATATGCATTTAACAAACATGTAGAGATAATATATAAACGTTTTTTTTCCAAGTTTATTTTTGTTTTACTATATTTAAGATTTACCCACATGAAAAAGACAAATCAAATAATAAACGTAACCTTTGCCCAAGATTGTTTTCATCGTGAATTTAGCGAGAGAGAAAAATTAATTGTATTGCACTTCTCTTGCTGCACTATAGGTGACACTGGTTTCAAACCAGACCCTGCTCTCATGGACTTCGGCCAGTCCAATCCTGATGACAAAGACCTGTACAGCACCCGCAGCTGAGCGCCCACAGCTCCCACAGTGCTGCACCAACCTCTAAATACACGTCAAGAAGTCACGATTGTAATGGAAAAGAAACCCCAGGTCACCAAGCAACAGCTGATTCTCAGAGCTTAAATTTATTCTGATCAGTTCTTGTATGTTCATACGAGCATTATGTCATGTAGCCATGCAGATGAAAGTGTGAAGTTCAAATGTGGTGGTTTTCTTTACCATTAAGAGCTGAAATAAACATTTATTTTTATGTGAGTGATTGTTGTTGTGTTTGTTTAATTGACTGATGGTTCCAACATTACTGATCGTCTGAAGTTATCAGTAAACCGAAGATAAGATTTGAAGCATGACTGTATTTTTAAAGCATGTCAATTCAATTTTATTTAATGTTTCAAAACATAAAATTTGCTCCTGACACTAGTTTAAAGCTGTATAGGAAGAAGTATACAGTGAAGAAAATAAGTATTTGAACACCCTGCTATTTTGCAAGTTCTCCCACTTAGAAATCATGGAGGGGTCTGAAATGTTCATGGTAGGTGCATATCCACTGTGTGAGAGATAATCTAAAAAGAAAAATCCAGAAATCAAAATCTATGATTTTTTAACAATTTATTCGTGTGATACAGCTGAAAATAAGTATTTGAACACCAACGTTAATATTTGGTAGAGTAGCCTTTGTTTGCAATTACAGAGGTCAAACGTTTCCTGTAGTTCTTCACCAGGTTTGCACAGACTGCAGGAGGGATTTTGGCCCAATCCTCCACACAGATCTCTAGATCTGTCAGGTTTCTGGGCTGTCGCTGAGAAACACAAAGTTTCAGCTCCCTCCAAAGATTTTCAATTGGATTTGGGTCTGGAGACTGGCTAGGCCCCTCCAGAACCTTGATATGCTTCTTACGAAGCCACTCCTTGGTTTTCCTGGCTGTGTGCTTTGGGTCATTGTCATGTTGGAAGATCCAGCCACGACTCATCTTCAATGATCTGACTGAGGGAAAGAGGTTGTTCCCCAAAATCTCACAATACATGGCTGCAGTCATCCTCTCCTTAATACAGTACAGTCCTGTCCCATGAGCAGAAAAACACCCCCAAAGCATGATGCTACCACCCCCATGCTTCACAGTAGGGATGGTGTTCTTGGGATGGTACGCATCATTCTTCTTCCTCCAAATACGCTTAGTGGAATTATGACCAAAAAGGTCCATTTTGGTCTCATCTGACCACAAAACTTTCTCCCATGACTCCTCTGGATCATCCAAATGGTCATTGGCAAACTTAAGACGGGCCTTAACATGTGCGGGCCTTCCGTGCCATGCATGATTTCAAACCATGACGTCTTAGTGTATTACCAAGAGTGACCATGGAAACGGTGGTCCCAGCTCTTTTCAGGTCATTGACCAAGTCCTGCCGTGTAGTTCTGGGCTGATTCCTCACCTTTCTTAGCATCATTGAGACCCCACGAGGTGATATCTTGCATGGGGCTCCACTCCGATTGAGACTGACCGTCATGTTTAGCTTCTTCCATTTTCTAATGATTGCTCCAACAGTGGACCTTTTTTCACCAAGCTGCTTGGCAATTTCTTCGTAGCCCTTTCCAGCCTTGTGGAGTTGTACAAGTTTGTCTCTGGTGTCTTTGGACAGCTCTTTGCTCTTAGCCCTGCTGAATGTTTGGGTCTTACTGATTGTATGGGGTGGACCGGTGTCTTTATGCAGCTAACAACCTCACACAGGTCCATCTGATTGTTGATTTCTGGATTTTTCTTTTTAGATTATCTCTCACACAGTAGACATGCACCTACCATGAACATTTCAGACCCCTCCATGATTTCTAAGTGGGAGAACTTGCAAAATAGCAGGGTGTTCAAATACTTATTTTCTTCACTGTAAATGGGTCCTAGCAAATCAACAATGCGTGAATCACAGAGTGACGGTGAGGAGTAGAGACGACTAGACTGAAAGATTTCTAATTGACTGTTATCATCTCAGCTGACTAGCAGGGGCTTTCTCCAGAATCTTTTTAAATCAAGACGATACTTAAGACGATACTTAAGAGGAAGCATATAGTATGTAAGATCCCCTGGCACATAATCTGATGTCATTGACAAGTTAATGTGAAGTATGGACGTGCTAAGTAAGATGACATTGTGGATTTAGAGCAGGAAAGATACAATTTCATTTTTTACAGTCATACAAGTGGCCTGATTAATTTTGACAACAATTTTTGACGACAATTTTTCAACAGTACACAACGTTGCTGTAAGTTTAAAAGTCTCTAATACATGTATGACTTGAATAAGAAACTGACTGGCTCTTAACCAATATTTTAAATAACTAACAAATAATCACTTTTGTTTTATGTGTTTTAGCAGCTGTGGCAGGACTTGAAACGTTCCTGTACTTGAAACTAATGTTTAATCATGTATGGTGTAGAGCAGGGGTGGGCAATACGTCAATCGAGCAGATCGCGTGAAATAATGAACTATGATATAAGAAAATAGTAAAGAGAGCTCAGATTGGCTGCTGTGCATGTCAATCAAATAGTTATAGCGACGATTGGTTGACAATTGGATTGACATGCACAGCAGCCAATCAGAGCTCCCGCCTCTTCACTGAACGCACGGAAAAGCTCATGAATCGAGAATAAAAAGAGCAAAACGTGCGACAGTCATTTTACGCATTTCAGAAAAACGATATAGAATTATAAGCTTGTTTTTTAAAAATAATATATCGAACAAAATAATGCGCGTTTGATCGCTTCAGGTCTTCTCTAAGAGAGTCACAGAAACATGACAACAGTTCCATCAAAGTTAAGCTGCAGGTTCCAATGGAAGCGCAACAAATGCTGGTTTTCCTTTTGTGATCGCGTCCTTAAAACACACTTGTATTAATACACCATCACATGATGACTATTCGTAAATTACCTTTACCTCACGAATATAATAAGAATATGCTGAAACCCAAACACGTTAAACACACCCGATTTGACTTCTGTCATACCATTGAATAGGCGCAAATCCTGATATTATCATCCCATTCATATGGGCCAGTAGGGCCCTATTCTACCTACTAGCATGTAGAATAGGCTGTTATCAGCTATTCATCTGGTTGACCCAATGTTATTAATGCCCAGTAGGGACAGTAGGTTTGTTGAGGAGCCCACACTCCCCAGCCCACCTTTTTTTTTTAGAATAGAAAAGCTTTATTCATCCCCAGAGGGGAAACACACTTTTACAACAGCGCAGTTTAATAAAATAAAGTGCAAGGAAAAAAATAAAAATAAAAGAGATAATACAAAATAAAATAAAAAAGATCTTAAAAATATACAATTATTTACAAAATTAGAAATTTAACACTATTAACAAAATACAATAGAATAAAATAAAATAAAAATAAAAACAAAAAAAGTAAAAAATAAAATAAAACACACAAGAGGAAAAACACACTACGGATTAGCATCAGGATATTTAAAGTAGAGAGTTAATTTAGCCAGAATATTGATACCTGAACCAGAGACGGGGCCGCCACCCGTAAATAAACGTCTTGCATCCTCAAATCAACTATTCATTATCACACAGAGACAAATTAAATTAATAAAAAAACATATTGTCGCCGCCCTTGTGAAAATTTGCATTTATGTACATAGCTGCTAGAAAATACGATAACATTTTATTTATTCCGTTTAAAGACAGATAACGTTATCTTTCTTGGACGCAAACCGGAAAGATACGGAAAAACACGAAATGATACGGAAGTACCGGGAAACAGCCTGTGGGCGAATTGTTTAAGCGTCTCAAAGACACGGGACCATGGATGTATTTTACTTGTATAAAGGAATTCCGTTTTCTTCCTCCGTTCATTTAGTTTGGTTCGATCAAAGACGGTTTAGTATCTTTGGATTAATTTCGGGGGTGAGCCTCGCACTCCAGGAGAGGAGTGGCGCTTTTTCACCTGTAGGTGATGCCTGCTGTAAAACTGGAAAAAAGACGAACAAGAAGCTCTTTGGAGAGGAGGCGCGTTGAATGCAGTGCTGTGTCTCAAATCGCATACTAGCGTACTAAAAGTTAGTATTTTTAGTGCGTTAGTGCGTCTCAATTCTTAGTATGCGAAATTTAGTGCGCCATGCACACTAAATTGGCGTACCAACACGCCCACAAAACTGAGCATGGTTCGATGGATACTAGCCACACTAAACAGCCGCCATCTTAGTGACGTTTTAAACGGAAGTTACGTCATATATAAATGCATATATATGCATATACTTACAGGTGCATTTTCAGCAGCAGTAGGAGGATAAACACGTCTTCGCTGCTGATACCAGCTTAAATATCTCGCGATTATTTAGATTCTCATATTTTTTCTTTATTTATTTTTCCAAAGTTGCAATACGTGCTGCCAGCAGGTGTCGGCGATAGCGTTCACACAGCTGGTTGAAACATCGTTAAATAGAAGTAGAAGAAGAAGCTGTCATGTGATCTCCGGTTAGTGTCTAGCAGCAGTGTTTGATTCGAGACATACTATCTGTGGAGAATTTGCGTACTAGTTAGTATGTACACTAAACTGATGCATACTAACTTCTAGCATACTAAGAGTAGTATGCGATTTGAGACACAGCCCTGGTGTGTATTTGGTGTTCTTCAGTTAATAATGTGATAAAAAAAAAAAAGATAACTAAGGGGAAAAGTGACAGTTGCAATCATGACATCAGTAATGCGTGTTATTTCTGACGTGTGAGTAATACAAACAAATAGGTCAGACTGAAAGTTTACAAATATTAGCCCAATTGATGGAATTGCACTGACAATTCAATTCAATTTATGTAGAGCACAGATAGACTTTATACCAGATTCAAGGTACACACACAATAGTTCCCAGCACAAACTAGCTGAAATGAATATGATATGATCTACTTGGAATACAGTGCCCCTCCCCCATTTATTAATATGCCAATATGTTTTAGTACAACTTTTAGCAACTGCTTTTACGTAGGTCTAATGCTCAAGCGTTATTTTTCAATGTCGTCATATTAATCCTGTTTATTCTTCTTTCTTTCTTTTTTGAATTTGAATAGATGAACATGGTGAAAATCAAGAAAGTGAGACCGTACATTATAGTCAAAAAGATACCAACAAGAGGAAGGGTAAGAGTGTCCAGGGTATATTTGAACGCAAGGACCCCCTTGCCCTCAAACCAACTGGCAGAAAGCTCCTGCTTATCAGCTCCACCATCAGCAGCTTGCACCTTGCCACTTGCAGCTGATGAACCTGTAGGGGGTACCAGCACCAGCAAGAAGCAGGGTACGGTGGAAGCTTGGGCCAGGACAAGGGATATACTCCTTGGTGTGAGTTTGGAGCTTTTCTGTCCCTCAGAAACGGCATCCTGCGCAGTTTGTAGCGTTTCCCTCACCGGTGACACTGACTGTAGCAACGAATGTTACTACTGTGAAGGCTGTGTCAAAACTGTACATCAAGGCTCTGCTGCAGTGCATGGTCTTGAAAAGTGGGAGGTTTGTGTTACTAAACACTTTTTCTTCTGTATTTCTCTAACAGTGTATTTTCAGTTTTCCAAAAGAAATAGAGTGTAGAGAAGTACAGAGAGTACAGAATTGTATATGGGGCTTACAGTATGATATTGATGCCAAATTAACTTCAATGTATTCTGTTTATAACCTCTATCTTGTGGGCACCTATTCTTGTTTTTTTGTACTGTGCACGATAAAGTTTATAATTTCATCTTTATATTTAAGGATGGTGAATTTCACCAGAAAGTTCCAGTAGGCTTTCGGTGGCACCGGACAAGGAAAGATGGCCACCAGTGTGGAACATCCTATGAACGTCAAATAAATGTGTTTGATCAGCAAGGTAAGTATTACAGTATATCAGAAACAATCACATCCACCCTGCACAATTGTGAAGTACAACATTTAACAGCTATTCTGTTGTGAATTGTAGGAAGGCTTCATGATGTTTGGATTCACTTCTGCCACTGTGAATTGGAGGTTGCATCACTTGTACGCTATGGCCTTTGGCCAGCAACAGTGAAGCATCCACAAACTGCCATCTCCATGACACTGCTGGACCTGGTTTGTCGCCTTGAGCTTGAGTGTGGTGCATCACTAAAAGCTGTATGTTCAGCAATTCACTGTTCGTCAGATGCCTCCAAGGTTGGTTAAAAGTAGCTTCTGTTAATATGATTCCTTTCTCACAATCACCATCATATGCAAGTTTGCAATTCAAAAACACCTTTTTATTATTTACCTATTGTGATTATGATCACTTTCTGTATAGTGCCTTGACCTGTATGGACTTCTCATAAATGAGTCCTATGAGGAATACAGACACTTCCGATACCAGATGACGACACTGTGCCATCTTGGACCAGACATAATGGATGGAACACACTGTCCTCTCTGTTCCGAGGTAAAATGTATACATGTGCTAAATAAGGGATGTTATACTTAATGCAGTAATTGTTTGTGAAGTGATACATTACACATATCTTATTTTCTTTATCAACACAATAACAAACAACTAGTCAAATGATAGCATCTGAAAGATCGTTATTCTGGCATATCAGAACAAATGTTCCACTGCACTGGCATTTTTTACTATTAACTATTACCGTAAATTCCGGACTACAGAGCACACCCGATTAAAAGCCGCATGCTCAAATTTTAGAAAGAAAATCAATTTTGTAATTATACAAGCCGCACCGGATTTTAAGCCGCAGGTTTAAACAGCCAAAAAAATGAACTACCGGTAATTCACGTCCATTTCTTACACTTAAATAAATAAAGCACTGTGTTATTCTTCTTAAGCATTGTTCAGATATTTACACAGAAAGATATTACAGTGAAGATTTTTTTAAAACTTTTTTTATTTAATCTTCTTAGTAACATAAACAAATATATTACATACAGTACCTAAAACATGCTTCATAACTTAATAACTTAACTTCTTATAACTACCGTAATAACATATACCACATACCGCATCCTACCAGAAAAAGTCACTCATCGCCTTCATTTTCCTCCTGCGCACTAAAGCCATCAAAGTCCTCTAACTCAGTGTCCGAATTGAACAGCCTCAGGATCTCATCACTCGTTACAGTCTCCTCGTTTTCGATGTCGGATGAGTGCACGCCGTCTTCTTCATCGCGCAGCAGCCCAGCCTTTCGGAACCCGTTGGTGATGGTTGATGTTTTGACACGGCTCCACGCATTTAGGATCCACTGGCAGACTTGAGTTTAAGATGCTCTTCGCATGCGTCCTGTTTTGGTAAAAGATTTCTCACCGCTTGTCATCCAAGTCTCCCACTCTTCGCGCAGTGCCACTTTAAATGCCCGGTTCACGCTGATGTCCAGTGGCTGTAGATACTTAGTGGTACCCCCAGGAATCACAGCTGGAGTTGAGTTTGTGCACTTGATTGCAGCTTTCACTGAATCTGTTATATGCGCCCTCATGCTGTCCATAACGTGCAATGATTTTTTTCTGCGAAAAAAGCCCCCCGGTCGCTTTGAGTAGCAGTCTCTGAGCCAATCCTTCATTAGGCCCTCTGTCATCCAACCTTTCTCATTGACTTTCACCACGATTTCCTTTGGGAATTTTTCCTTTGGCATTGTCAGCCGCTTAAAAATCACCATCGGTGGAAGCTTAATTCCCGATGCTGCGCAGCTCAGTACACGGGTAAAATGTGTTCTCTCGTGGCCGCTTGTTTTCAGTGTGACGGAGGAGTCACCTTTTTTATTTACAGTCCGAGTGAGAGGCAGGTCAAACGTCAGAGGTACTTCATCCATATTTATGATTTCATCTGGCCCGATGGAATTCTCCGCTATCTTTGTTTGAGTGAATGTGCGGAATGAAGTAAGTTTCTCCTCGTAGTCGGGAGGGAGCTGCTGACACAAAGTTGTGCGTGCCCTAACAGACAGGCTTTTCCGTTTCATAAATCTAAAACACCACGATGGCCCATCTTCTATTTTCATCTCGGTCGCGATTGCTTTAGCTTTCAGTCTGATTTGTACAGTGGAAACACCGCGGCCGCCTGCTCTCTGTGTGTTAACCCAGTCCTCCATAAAGTTTTCAAGCTCGGGCCATCTGCTATGGTTACCTCTGAAAGCTTTGGTCGTCTTTTTGCACTGGCTCAGTTCTTCTTGCTGGCGCCTCCACCTTCTCACCATTGATTCATTTAGGCCAAGATTACGAGCGGCAGCTCGATTGCCTTCTTCAACTGCTAGAGTGATCATTTTAACTTAAAAGCCGCATCATATGCTTTTCTTCTAGTATTTTCCATGTTGATGAGGGTTAGCACAAATGACTGATTTACAATCACGGAAGTTGTGATTACCGGTAATCATACAATTTCATTGGACCTCTGTGAACTACCGGTACTCATTCATTCTATTGGTCTACTGTTGCTGAGCAAAATGTTTTTCCCGCCACGAAAAAAAAATGAATAAGCCGCACCGTAGTATAAACCGCAGTGTTTAAAGTGTAGGAAAAAAGTAGCGGCTTGTAGTCCGGAATTTACGGTAACTATTTTACTATCTAACTGAATTTGCATCTCTGGTTTCACAATCAAGAATGAAAAATATAATCTGTTATAATGTGTAGTTGGAAAGCTGTTACAGATGCCTAATGACACAGTTTATACTCTGATTGTCACTTATTGTAGAGTGATGGTTGTCTGATTGTTGCGGCCGATGGACTGTTTGGACTTCCAAGGAAAAAATCATCTGGAAGTAGCCTTGAGGCCCCCAAGCACTCCAACCGGTTCTTAATGACATAATGATCATTTATTTCAAATTTCTAGAATGTCGGCATTAACATATAATGACTATATTTAATGATCGTTTATTTCAAATTTCTACAGTAAAATCTCTCCAAATTTATCATGATAGTAGTCAAGGTCATCATGAATCATAATCCAGTGTGATTGTTCACTAAGCTTTTAAGGATTCTTTTTTATTTAATTTTTAAATGTCGGCATTAACATATAATGACTATATTTAATGATCGTTTATTTCAAATTTCTACAGTAAAATCTCTCCAAATTTACCAGGATAGTGGTCAAGGTCATCATGAATCATAATCCAGTGTAATTTTTCACTAAGCTTTTAAGATTTTTTTTTTTTATTGAATTTTGAGAATGTCGGCATTAACATATAATGACTATATTTAATGATCGTTTATTTCAAATTTCTACAGTAAAATCTCTCCAAATTGACAATGATAGTAGTCAAGGTCATCATGAATCATAATACAGTGTAATTTTTCACTAAGCTTTTAAGGATTTTTTTTTAATTCAATTTTGAAAATGTCGGCATTAACATATAATGACTATATTTAAGGATCATTTATTTCAAATTTTACAGTAAAATCTCTCCAAATTGACCATGATAGTAGTCAAGGTCATCATGAATCATAATCCAGTGTATTTTTTTACTAAGCTTATAAGGATTTATTTATAATTGAATTTTGAAAATGTTGTCATTAACATATAATGACTATATTTAAGGATCATTTATTTCAAATTTCTACAGTAAAATCTCTCCAAATTGACCATGATAGTAGTCAAGGTCATCATGAATCATAATCCAGTGTAATTTTTCACTAAGCTTTTAAGGATTTTTTTTTAATTTATTTTTTTAAATGTCAGCATTAACATATAATGACTATATTTAATGATCATTTATTTCAAATTTCTACAGTAGAATCTCTCCAAATTGACTATGATAGTAGTCAAGGTCATCATGATCCTAATCCAGTGGAATTTTTCACTAAGCTTTTAGGAGTTTCATTCTATGATATGTAAAATAAATGTGTAGTTTCTTTTACATATTATATAATGATATGACTTTCAAATCTACGTCAAAAAACAGAGTTTAGATACATTTTCCGCTATATCCGTATTAACACAATTGTTGTTGGTTAAAATAAATAAATACATAAAATTATAAATATAAATAAATCTTATAATCATTTACTCCAAGGACAGTAGAACAGGATTGCATCAGGTTGAATAAAAACAACATAAAATATTATTATTGTTACTTTATTGTAATTTTCAAGTGGTCTCATGTATCAGGTGGCTTTCAGCGTCTTTACCGTAAGCTTAGCAATAGACGCGCAAGGTTTTTTTAAAATGTGGGCTGACGTGACCGTCGTTCGCTGACTGCGGGCTCACGTGATGGCAGTATGATGATGTGAAGTTACTGGTTAACAGTTTTATTCTCGTTAAACTTCATCTGAAGATGTTTTGAAATTTAAATAATCCACTTGTGTGATTCATATCAGACATGGTTAAAATTAACAAATATAAACTGTTAGTTTGAATTCATGTTTTCATTTGTTTTAGTTTTTTTCATGATCACAGAAATGGAGAAATTTAAGTCTTGTGCGTCATTTGAATATGATCGGCATATTGAAATGGAGGCATGGAAAGGGATGAACCCGTCTGAATTCTTTGTTGATTTTGATGAACAAAGGAAAAGGGCTTGAATTCGTGTCAAGCACAGATTCTAACACATGAATATTCTTTTGTGCACCATTTGGGTTTGAATGAATGATCATTTTTAGTAGGAAATCAATGCAATTCTTAGTACATATGAGTCTGAACTTGTCTGCAGTGGAGGATGAGATTCAACACAGGCTGACACTTAAGACCAGGTCTCATGGACAGTTTTGGAAGTTACTCTCAGAGGAAAAGTATCTTCTAATGAGGAAATGTGCTCCTCACGGACTGCACTATTTGAATCTAGTTATTTATGTAAGTCAGCATTTTTATGAAGATGATTAAATCCACACATCCTTCCATCATCACTGATTATCAGTCCATTCACTTCATTCAGTGCAAGTCATCTGAGTGAAGTATGTTCTTACTTATGTTGAGCAAATTTGATGAAGGTAGATCTTTTGAACTTGGCAATTATAAAAGTAGCTCGCGAACCGAAAAAGTGTGAGCACCCCTGGTGTAGAGTTAGTGTAAGACTAAACTGCAGTATTTGTTCTCAAACACTCTAATCCAACTCCTTTTCATTGGCCTTCTGTATTTGAATACATGAAACACTATGATTTGATTAATGGTAATGATCATATACGTATGGTAATAGTATTTGTTGCTTCCAGTGGTGTGCAGACACAAAGCTGAATTTCATTGTACAGCACTGTTCCAACAATGTTGTACTGAAAATACATTTCTATTCTTTTCTGTTCTATTCCTGTGTTCTCCACCAGGACAAGAAAGAACCATTCATTCTGTCTGATGATTTTCTTCAATGTCTCTTTTAAAAAACAATTCACCTTCTTAGTTGTTTTAAATCAAAAGAAGTCAAGTTGTTTTCTGTTTAAATTGTTTCAGGCATATAAATTATTTTCTCAATCAATCCAATAAAGTTGTCATTGTTGGTGGCATTCCCTGCTTTGCCCTCACCATGCGATAAATGTAGTGATGAGCTGATGAAGCTTCATGAAGCAGTGTCATGTTGTTTGGAATTCATCAGTTAAAAAATATAATTTTCACCAGAAAAGTTGTTCAAGACAAAGGAAAATAGTGCAGAGATGACCATTTAGTGGACACTAAAAATAACAATACTGCTTCATAAAGCTTCATCAGACCATCACATCTTAAATCAATTTTATTTGTTTTTCCTTGACTCCTGTGTTTATCTCGTGTTGTCTTGACCTTAATGGATATATTTTATGGAGTGTTGTTTTGATTGTTTAAGCACTTTGTGGCCCTAGTCTGGAAAAGCACTCTACAAATATAAATTACTTACTTACTTACTTACTAGTGAAAAGGCTAAAATACAGAAACACGTGTTACCTAACGTAACCTCGGTTCCACAAATGACTGCGAGGCCCTCCAACCAGGCTTTGCTTGTGGTTTATTCCTTGGGGCCCTGCCCCACCACTGAGCAATTTCAATTCACTCGCCAACCAGCAGGTGGCAGGCTCCCCTCACCTGTAAAAGGGGAACGCTCTCGTGACGTCACCTCCAATAGGCCTCAGCCACAGGGGGGCCAACTGGGTGATGTGGTTGGAGGGCCTCACAGTCTTTCGTAGATACGTGGTTACGTTAGGTTTCTACATCATGACATGCAAGGCCCTCCAGTCAGGCTTCGCTTGTGGTTTTCACCAAAGCGAAGGAGAGGGATAATCATACTCCCAGTTTGTCACCCGTACCAAAAAACCAAGGCGGCCTGCCAGTTAGTGTTCCTCAAGTCTGAATCAGACTGAGGGGGAAGTGACCGAGGCCCCCGTACTTAGCACAACATGGGCAAGGACCTTGCTGTGATTTCAAGGAGATTTGCCTTTACAAAGGTAGAGGTGGAGGACCAAGATGCGGCTGCACAGATTTCCTCCACCGAAATTCCACTCGAAAGGGCCACTGAGGCGGAAAATTCCCGGGTAGAGCACTACCCCTGCCTGGCACAGAGCGCTCCACAGGACTTCCCTGGATATAAGCGGGGTGCCAGGGAATCGGCCACGGGTCTCCTATCGCCACTCGTCACTTCTCCTTGCTGGTGAACAGATCTGTGACAGGTTGTCCGAACTTGGCCCAAACCTGGGACGCTACAAGAATCGGCAACACCCACTCCTCCTGGACTGATCCCCTGGACAGCTTGTCGGCTCTGATAATCAGGGTGCCCGCAACATGGCGAGCCCTCAACGACAGGAGGTGAGCATCGGCCCAGAGCCAAATCCTCCATGCTATCTCGAGTAGCAATGGAGATCCCACACCTCTCTGGCAATTCAAATGGAACTGTCTGACCGGACTACAACATCGAAATTTGTCAGTTGAGGGGCAAAATTGAGTAGGACTTTGTAAACACCGACAACTCCAGACAGTGGATGTAAGTAAATTAGTAAATTATATTTGTAGAGCTTGGCTGAAGTGTCCCCCAGCCTGTCAGGGATGCATCTGCGAACACCTATATATCACAGAATGCACCCTAGTGGGACTGACTGCCTGAGATTGATTGGTGAGTTCCAGAACTGTGAAGGTCCTAAGAGCAAGGGTGTACCCGAAAGTTAGACAGGTGTATTGAAACACCTTGTCCTCCAGTGAAAATCTGAGAAACTTCCCGTGTCTCTTGACATTCTGAACATGGAAGTAAGCGTCCGTCAGGTCTATCAACCTCATACAGTCTCCCTGCTGGACACACTCCAGCAAGCGCTTCTCTGACACCATTCAAAAGGGGCGAACAGGGATGAACCGATTTAGACAGCTGAGGTCCAATATGGGCCTTCAGCCTCCTGTTTTCTTGGGGACCACGAACTAATGGAAATAAAAACTGCTCAGCCTCTCTGAAGCTAGCACTGGTTGAATCACTTTCTTTAGAAGAAGGGAGAGAACCTCTCTCTTTGAACCCAGCTGATACCCTGGCGCCCACAAGAGGGACCTGATCATCTCGGGGTTGACGGGTAAATCGAAGCGCATAACCCCGCCTGATCGTCCTCAATAACCATGTTGACAGTGAGGGACTCAAGCGACTCCAAGCTGTGAAAAACTTTGACAGAATCGGAGCTTCTGGAGATGACTTCCTGTCATAATCTTCCCACGCATTACCGTAAACCTCGTGGGAATTCCGGGGAGAACTAGTTCTGCTTAATCTTGAACAACGGGTGTGTTTCTCTTTAAGAGAAGCTGCAACAACCGCATTCTCCGCATTAGCAGCTGGATTTAGTGCATCAAACTGCTGTGTGCCATGCGTAACGGCACTCTCGGAACCCATTGTTATGTGATCACATGAGGCCATAACATTCCTGGACTCGTTGTGGGTTTGTCAGTTGACATATGAATCAGGGTTGAACCTGGTGTGTAAAACTCTCTTTACGCAGGAAGAGCATGGATATACCTCTCATACAAACGTGTAGACACAAAGACAAACAAACCTGAGTGTTTTACCAGGCTCAGGCAAAGTCGCAACCCACATTTAGTTAGGAAAAAGTAGGGGAAACAGTGAGTGCTTCTAGAGCTCAGGCAAAGCCGCAACTCATATATTATTTAATAAAACTATTTGTTAATTAATTATGTCATTTATACATTATTCTTCAAATATTTATATATATATATTAATAGAATAGAAAAACACCAGTGGCAATTTAATTTATAAAATGATTGTTACAAAAATACAGAATCTTAATTTATTCATTCAACAACTTCTTTACAAAATATACCATCTGATAGGCTGTTATGGAGAGTTCTGTTGTGTTACCTTTTAAATACTTTTTTAATAAAACTAAAAAAACTAAAACTAAAACTTCAAAATCCCTATATCTCAGTAAATTCTACAAGTCCCACACACTCTAAATAAAAGACAACAATGTTTTTTTTAGCACTTTCTTTATTCAGAAATCTATTTTTTTCATTTTATTTTAGAAATAAGTTGAAATAGGTCCAGATCCTTAGCATTCTACACAAAACACTGTACGCAAGGGCAAACAAGAACAAAGGGAGGAGTGACCATCTTTAAATAATTTGTGGATTCAAATAGTTGTGCAAAACACTGATCATATTGGAAACATCTGCTCACTGTCCCAGTATTAAGGTTTAAACAAGCTTTTGGGAAACAGATGCCAATTCTTGGTGAAAGTTACAAACACAGTAAATACAACATACATTAGTTTATTTATTTATTTATTTCTGACATACTCAAATAACGGAAAATCTTAGAATTCACAAAAAGTACAATTTTAAACCAACAAAAAGTATAAAAAGTTTTCTCTAATTGAGATGTAGTGGGATGTCACAAAAGAACATCTTGGTCGCATGTAAGGAAATAAAACAGACTTAACTCAGATGTATGATCATATTTGAAGTCATGGTAAACAAGCATCTGTGGACTTGAGAATGATTTAACACATGAGTGGATCACACTCCGATGCTAACTGGTTATTTAAGGCCTGGTCAGGTTTTGACAAACAGAAGTAGAATATTTGAGTTCTGCTGATCATCTTGAAACAATATGTGCTGAAGGAATTGATCAGAATAATGTTTTTGAGTCAAAACTGCTGTGTGTGTTTATTCATTACCAAGAGGAACATTGTGATACTTTTATAAGCCATGTTTGGAAAATATAAATATCCTGGCTTGTTATCTGTAAAGAGGATTAAAGAAACCACAGGTCCATGCACATCATGACAAAGTGGAAACTCCTCTTCCAAATGAGAGGACATCTTGTCAGAGTTTTTCCTCGGAGGTTCCGAGTCCCTCTTCACAAGTGTCTAAGATTAGCTGCTTGCCACCTCTCTCAAGGGTCCTGCACACAACTGGAGCCCCCGGTCTCCCACACAAACACTGGGCTGATAAGTATCTGGGAAGCAGGCTGGACTCAATCATGTCGTACGGAGTTCTGACCGGCCCAAAGGAAGCTTCCAGGCCTGATCTTTCACCCCCTCAACCGTCCAAATTTTCCACCAGAGGAATGTTTGCTGGTTAGAGTTCGCCTTTATTATCTTCCCAGGACAGTACAGCCAGAGGGACCCTGACCGTCAAGTAAACACATAATACATTTTTCAGATGAATACATAAACATTGTTATGTAAGCACGTTTAAGTCCTCAATGAAATGTTTATGTTGACTTGTAAACCTCTTACGCTCCTGTATCTAATTGCCAATAGAAACAGTAAAATAGTAGAACAACGGGTTATTATTAAAACACCGACTGTTTGAGCATTAGCTTTGACAGTGTTGTACAAAAGACAGAGATAACCAATTATAGTATTTCATTTTCAACAGGAAATGTATCAATGAATCAATTAAGAATAACTCAAATTAAGAAAAAAATATTGTTAAAATTAATAAAAATCAAAACCATTGTTTTAGAAAGTAAAACATTTTTTTTATGGTAAGTGAATTTAAATAAAAACTTGGAAAACCCACTCCCCACTCACTGGTGTCTCCAAGTAAAGTTATCATGCAGTCTGAATTTATTATTATTATTCCAGAAATCAAATTGTAACTGTAGAAACAGTTCATTCCTTAAATGTATCTTCATTAATGTTATTTAAGAAAGCTTGAGGCGCTTCATGGAAGTTCGGGGTAGTTGCTCAGAGATCCCACATGACTCATAAGCCTGACCCTGCTTATTCCAAACATCCTTCCAAAAAAGGGAGAAAAATGACAATTTACAGACACGAATGCTGAAATATGATAATCAAGGGAAAGCTAATTAAAAGATGAACGTGAATTGTTATGATTCAGGGTTGAATGCTCTCTGCTCCAAAGTCCTCTTTATCTTACTCTCTCTCACACACAAACACGCATACACACACACGCACACATAAAAACACACAGCAGCAGCATGAACTAACATGAACTAATAAGTGAAAGTAACAACTTCTTCACTGATTTCCTGTGTCATTGATCGTCTGAAGTTGAGATTACGCGTCTGGCTTGTTGTTAAGGACAGAGATCAGCAGAAAGTGAATTGACAAATGAAAGTAACGATATAGATTGTGTAAAGTACATTGTTGCATAAAGGTAGACATTGTTGTTGAGCTTTACACTTTCTCTTCAACCAGTCCTTTACTTCAAGTTTTATATACATTTTTACACTTATTTGTAAAATTGCAGATACAAATTAGCATTAGCATCGGTGACATCCACCACCAAATTGAGGGGAGAAAATTACCACAAGGGGTTTCTAAGATCAACATTAACTACAAGTTCAATGTTTAACAGACAAATTAACCAATATAAGCAACGCATTAGAAATAGAAAATGTACACACTATTGATTTAATGAAAGATCAAATTACTCTCTTTCTTGCTGTACTGGACAATGTGGACTGTCATTTGTTAAATATGTTGTTAAAAGGGAAATAATGTGTTTATTTAAGTGTCTCTTACCTTTGTTACCATCACACCATTGTTATGTTATAATGGTCTCAGCTCTAGTAAACTCTTGTTCTGCTTGATTTCAGACTTACTGGAACTTGAAGAGGAAGACTTCAACATTTGAAACGTGTGGGTCAGGAAAAAGAAGATTTTCAAAATGGATGCCCATTTAAGAAAATACATGTACAATAAAGATCTTGTTGTTAAAGTAATTAATTTAAAGGAATTTATTTTTTTATATTTCAATTTGATGAAAATATGCTTCATTTTATAATTCACGTTCTCACAGAAAAAACATGAGGGACAACTGTAATATATAAAGATTTTCATTCTTTGGACTGAGAACCATTTGAGCACGAACCAAAAGTTGAATCAAAAGTATCACATCTGCAAAAATAAAAAAAATCCTGAGATCACAAATTCTTCCTCATCTTGGTTCTGCCCTGAAGGTTTGTCCCAAGAGCTCCCAGTTTCACTTGCAATGTATCTCCCTTATTACACTTCCCATAGCAATAATAGCTTCTTATCTGTTCATGGATGTCCTCAGCACTGACATTTTTCCTTTCCAGTCACCACTTGACTCCTGCACTTGAGCTGCTTTTCATCTTCCCGAGACATATTTGTGTATATCAAAATTAGGAAGTTAGACAACCATCGACTCTGTTTGTTGTCATCTGCTCACAGCAAAATAAAGAATGATCTTCATTTTGATTCAACCTATGACCTCACGCTAAACCACAGATCTTTTTTTTTTAGGTCTCCATTAAAAAAAAACAACTTTATCTTGCATCACTCCTGCACTGTTTGTTTAAGCTTTATTTTCTTACACCATCACGGCGTTTTTTCCAGTGGTGTTGATCACTTTATAGCCTCTGTAAAAAGTTCAAGAATGTGGGAAAAGTTCAATCTGTAATCATTCACTTCTCTGTCATTTCGACAGAATTTTCTCCCTGAACAAAGCAGAGTACGAAAGAATATCATTCCAGACCCCAGCATGACTCAAATTCAGATATAAGAAAGGAAATCAAAAGGACATATTAAAGTAAAATTGTAAATAAAAAAGATTATATTGTGTTGGGCCTGACTGGTTAGAATTTAAACTTAGCTAAACAATCATTGAAGTGGATATTGACCAAGTCCAATCTGTTTTTTAACTGCTTTAGCAAAATCTGATTTAAGAATGCCCAGATTTTTTCTCTCCGTAGGCCCTTCTTGTGCTACGTAAAAGCATTCTAAATTAAATTTTCCACATCTCCTCTTTGTTGTTGGATATGCCAGGAAGACCTGACAAGATACCTAAACCAGCTCCCACCGTGAGTGTTTTTGTGATACTGAAGCATTTTCATAAAAAAAAAAAAAAAAATCATTTTTTAAACTTGCTTTGTAGTGATTACAACTTTAAAATGACAAAGTAATCTAGATTATTTTAGGATCCTGAGAAGACTCCTAGACTTCGCCCACCCTGCATATTCATTCTTTCCTTCTGGAGCATCCAAGGCCTGCCAACCAGACTAAGGAAGAGTCTAGATATTTGATACTTCCTTTGTGTCTATTTTATCAGAAAGAAAAAAGGATTTGGTCCAGCTGTTTGATTAAGTATTAATAACAGAAACAACAAGCTTTGGTACCATTGAAATATTTATCCTTTTGTCTGAGAAAGAGATGCCTCACAAGATTTACGTCAGACAAAGTCTTTGAAACTATAGAGAGCTATAAGTTATTGTCACACCCTGATTGGTGCGCTATAGTGTAGCTGGACAAGAGATGGATAAGTGAATCTAGTTCCCAGTGTTTTATAGCTCACACTATTGATCAAGAGAACTATGATGCAATATGCTAAGGTTTTGTGCGTATTGCTCATTAACTTCCAGCCTAATTTTTTTAAATCAACTTGGAAAAGACCACTATAGTGAATATCTGCTTGCCTCTCTATTCACTGGTCCACTTCTTTTTCGTTCCTCTGCATCCCCGTGGTTACTACCTGTAATATATGATCTTCCTCAACCTCATTCATCTTGTAGTGGGAGCCTCCTTTCTCTCTCCTGCTGTCGGGTTCCTACACTGTGGCAGAGAGTGTGACGATTTCCTAATTTACACACAACTTGTCCGAGTTATCAGAGACCCACATCGGGGACCATTTTTAGTTTAAGTTCAACACTTCAAACAAAACCTCCAACATAAAAACTCATTTCACTTCTTCCCAGCTTGTCTGTGGGAGATGAGGCTGCTATTCACATCTTGACTTGATTTTTACACTTGGAATGAAAACAGTCTCCTACACGCCATTTCCCTTTCTCTCCCCTTGGCCTGGATCCATGTACAGCCTCTTTTGTAATTCTGGAGGTTTGACGTGTGTTCAACTTGTGCAATCGTCACGAGACTCTAGGGGGCTATAAGACCCTTCAGCCCCATCTAGTTTCTCAGAGACCTTCTCCTCAGCACACAGAATCTCCCACATTCCGACACAGAGAGGCATGACTTGTTCCAGGTTCTCAGCAGCACTGCGGTCCATAAAACATCTGTCAAGACATGAAATGAAGGAGTGACGACTGCATTAAGGTAAAACAAGAATTTCTCTTCACATTTAGATCTTGAATCAATTTTCTGTAAAAACTCGTCAGAAAAACCAAGCTCGAACATTCTCCACTTTAAAAACAATTGATCTCTGCTGATTATGTTTTATTTAAAGAACAAACATTTGTTAACTTCATTATTGAGATCTCAAGTCAAACAATAGAAAATCTGGCCTCATTCATTGGTTTCTAAATCTTTTTACCTCTGTTTTCAGCCAAACTTGGATGATCTTGAGGACCGAAAGCGTCTGACCATGGTTTCTTGGAATGACTCGTCTCTTTTTAACACCACAGAGGTCTTTTTCAACCAGTCTCTAAACCTGTGCCCAGGATGGACTTCTATACCTGTCACTACTCTGATTCCCTCCATCTACAGTTTTATTTGTGTGTTTGGGGTTGTGGGAAACGCTATGGCGGTGTGTGTGCTGGCTCATGGGAGAGCCTCCAGAACAACTGTTGCTAACACCTTCATGCTGAATCTGTGCGTGTCCGACCTCCTGTTTCTGCTGACCCTTCCGCTCTGGGCTGTCTACTACTCCACAGGCTACAGTTGGACATTTGGCCGATTCGCATGCAAGATCTGTGGAGCTCTTCTTCATCTCAACTTGTATGCTTCGATTTTCTTCATCTCCTGCATGAGCATGGACCGCTACCTGGCTTTAGTTTATCCACTGCGCTCCCAGAGTGCAAGAGACCCCAAGCGTGCCAGAATAATGTGCATCGTGGTGTGGATTCTTGCCTGCGTCTGTGCAGCCCCCCCTCTGGCTTTGAGGGACACCCATTACATGGAGCAAATTGGGGTGGAAGCCTGTGTAATCATCTACCCTGACCGGACCTGGTTCTTGACTCTGGCACTAATGAAGGTTCTTGTTGCCTTCTTACTGCCCTTGTTGATCATCATCTGCTGCTACTGTGCGATTGGACATCATTTGTTGGCTGATACAGGACTAGTGAGATTGAAGAGTCAATCCTGTGCATCTATCGTGCCCAGGGTTAAATATCTGGAGGCTCAAGACAGCTCTGCTAAACTGGAAAGACCACCAACCCCATGTGTGAACCCTAAATCCATTGGATTGAAACCAAAGAAAGGCAGAGGGCTGGAGAGGGTGTTGTGGACCGTGGTTGCAGTAGTCTTAGCCTTCTTTTTCTGCTGGTTCCCCTTCCACTGTGTGACGTTTCTGGACATCTTAACAGCAGAGGGCTTTTTGGAGGGGTGCTGGGTGACCTGGACACTGAAAAACTTGACCCCTCTCACCCTCTGTTTGGGATTCTCCAACTCTGCCATCAATCCTGTGTTGTACTGCTTTGTTGGAAACCATTTCCGCGGGCGTCTCGGGGCGCTCAGTAAAGGTGTGTGTGCATGTTTGAAAGCCCAGGGAGAAGACCACAGTCAAAAAAGAGGATCCTTCAGCACCAGACTGAGCTCCTTCTCAAGGAAACTGAGTGATTTCAAAGATCTAGCGATTGTCGAAACATCTAATACAGTTTAGGGGGACCTCTGAGACTTCATCTAAGATAGCCTGGTACCCCAACAAATCACGCCAATGTCAAAAGATCAGTGTTAAGTTCCAGTTACAATTTGACTTTTGTCCTTGCTGTTCAGATATATAGAGCCATGATCTTACATTTGAAAGATGTCTGAATCAGGCTACTGTCAATCAATTTAATAAAGATGTATATCTGTTGTGTATCTTTTCATTAAAAATAACTATATGAGCACGTACGGCATTTATATTCATCATAAAGCAGAGAAAGAAAAGATGCCATCCAACTTCTGATTATTAAAGTACTGCATTTCATTTTCTCATTTTAGTTCATTGGGTTCTGTGTACGCACATTTGCAAAATAACAAATACTAAAAATTCTTTAGAGAGCAGGAATGATTGTTGAGCACTAGCAAAAATACAGTAAATAGAGAATTAGAAATCAATAAAAACAGAAATAAATTCCCAAGTTTGTTGATGTTTAGGAAAAAAACCCTGTTATTTCTATCCTGCCTAGATCACACTTCTGCTTTGCTAGCACTTGAGCTAACCACTTTATAAAACCTCAAATTACACATACTAGTAAAAAGATACAGTTACGTTTTATAAATTACAGCACAATTGATAGTTTGAGCTTCAATATAGTAAAATAAAGTATGACTATCATTATTTTAACAGAAAAAAAAGTATCGCCATATAAAAATGATAAGAGTTTGAAAGAAGATTTTACAGTTTGGATTTTGTGTAAGTTATTTTGCTACATATTCGATTTATAAATGTATTCCTGGCTAATGTGCTTTTTTTATTGTAAATGTTCATGCATGTCTCAACTCCAGCTTTGTTTGACTGTGAATAGAAATAAATCACAATTATTCTTGTATTTTTTGTATTTCTCTCTCTTTTTTTCTAATCTACTGCAGGGCACACAAAGAAAACAATTCACACATTTATAGTTACAGACAATTCCCTCGAATTTCCAATCAACCTCTTTGTGTTTTTGCACTGTGAGAGAAAACCAGAGTTTGCGGAGGAAACTCACGCGACAGGGGGAGAACAAACACAACAAGGCTTGTGTCCTTCCCAATCTTGAAGTGAACCTGCAACCTTCTTGTTGTGTGACGGTTGCGCTTACGACTGCTCTACTGTGTGCCTTATTAAACTATTTATGCCATCCATTTTTTCTTGATATTGAAACATTTCCTGTTATTAAGAAAATCTATTTTCATCTTTCATTAAACTCATACAACAACATAAGGTTAAGTGCATGTGTGTGTTAGGCACACTTTTTCCATTTTCAAAATTGCTTGTCTCCATGCAAATTTTTCATTCAATTATTTTAAATTGTTTATATTTATATTTATACATATATACATTTTATATTTATATTTATTCTAAAAGCAACGTTGTAACCTTTTTATATTAATAATGTGCAACGTGATAAATAACTTAAACAATACAATAGACCATATTGTAAAGACATTTTAAAATGGTAAAGAGACTCCATGGATCCGGTGTATTGATGTGAAAAAATTAAGGAAATAAAACATTATATTGTATATACATGTAATATTTTCTGTACTTTATATTCTATTTATATCTATCTATGTATTTATATATGTCTCAGATATTTCCCTTGTTATGGAACACGACTTTAATTCCTAAATGGCAGTTTTGGACATCATGTTCAGATGCAGGCACATCAGAAATTCCAGAGAATGTTTCACATGAATTCCGACTATATCAAGGCTAAGATATCCTGATATCAAAACAATGCATTCCAGGCCGGCTAGTCCCAAGATTGAGTGGATGAATGGATCTGATTGACCTGGTGCTTCCTCTGTCTGAGCTGAGAGCCAATCAGTTGTGTTCCATGTTTTCCAACACGCATGACCCCTGAAAGCTCATGCTTCTTTTACATCCACATATTCACTAGCTTTCCTCATCTGACCACTAGATAGCGTTATATTGTTGCTTGTGTCTTCAGCTCTGTGAGCTTGTGGGAAAAAAAATGTTACTACACTGATGACTCATGTGTTGAATTTTGAATTCAGTGTATAAAAAAAAGAAAAACACTAAAATATTGAGTTCTCTCCCACACAGAGCAACTTTGAGTGACAATAAAATCTTCAAAACTGTAACTTACACAGATGTGAATCACTCCATTTGCTTTTGCATTTTTTAAATTACCAGACCCTTCCTTTGACACAGCACAACTATACCTAGTTGATCTATACTAGACAGATTTGACAGCTTTATTAGCTTTGGCACAGCTATGGACAACACAGAAACAATTTTGTTTGAGGTGAACACTTGATCATTTGATGGAAATACTCATGAATTCAATGTAGTTTGAGAGCTCATGACTCTGGTCATGATACCCTCTCATGATCCAGAGATAACACAAGGGTTAAAGGTCAACTAATGTGTTAGTTTGGGTATCTAATTCTAATGTGATAATGTAACAGACAGTTTTTTCTTCAACCTTTCTTCTAGATGCTTGACTAGAGTCAACACCTCAAACTTTAGTCCATAACTTTTTTTCTACCTGGCATGATCATTGTCATGCTTCAACTGCATTACATCAACAGGGAATACAGTTTAGATGACTTGTTGGTTTGCAACAATGCAGTCACAACCACACATGTTCGCATCATTGTCACTCACTCGACAATATAGATTTGTTGATGATGTTTTGAGAGGGGTAGATTAAAATATGATTTGAAACAATTTTTTGATGACAAATCAATGAAAAGGGCAAATTGAAAAAAAAAAAAAAATCCGACAATGAAATAAATAACATAACATACTTACAATCTTGGGCTTGTTATCAGGACCTCCTGCATATTATTAACTTAAAGCACTGAGTAGTTATGACAATATGAGATTGTTAACCCTTTGAATATTAATCCCCAGCTGCTTGCCTCCCTTCAGGAACATCCCACTTTACAAGCTTACCTTTAAAAACCCTGTCATCATCAGCTAACTGCACTCTGAGTATTTCCAGATTTTTTGCTTCTTAGTTGATTATTTGTCATGAAACGAATGGAGTGGAACCCAAGTGCAGGTGAACAGTCTCATGCGTCTCAGGAGCAGTGAAACAAAGTTCACTATTAACACAAAAATATAATTAATCCAATCTCTCAAGGAAACAAATAATACTAATTATAAAATAAATTAAAATACAAATGAAATCAAAGGAATTCTACAGTAAGACCAAACAAAACACCACAGATCACTCCAGTGGATGTGGATCCAAGGCCGGCGGGGCCCTAGTGATCGGCGTCCAGCTGGGGGTACATTGATTCTGTCGGGCTTTGCCTTGGTTTTAACCAGTAGCTTCGCACCAGAGGGCTTTGCACCAATTCATAGAATGTGAAGTTAGGAAACCAATAACTCAGGGGTTTTCCTTGGGAGTTGGGGCCTGGAGAGCTCATTTCTGCTTGTTTTGTGTTTGTACTTCTTAATGCACATCACTAACCCATTCAGCCTCCATATGACAGTCCATTTATGGTGCATTTCCATTACAAACTCTAGAACCATGGTGCCAGCCCTCACTTGCTAAGGAAATTTGTATTTGTTCCTTAAATTCTCACACCTGTATTCACAACTTAAGAGATCTGATCACTGTTGTTTTGTGTCAAGGTACAAACAAATTCAAATTCTCAGTAATTTATCTTGCACAGCAAGGCGATCTACATGGGACGGTTTTAGTTGTTTAGACTGTTCGGTGTGCCAAAAAAGCTTAGTTATGCTCTAGAGAGCAGCTATTTTTACACACCGATAGGTCTTAAAATAATAAAATTAAAGGGCAACTATTGTGTTGATTTAAGTTTCTCTTTAATTGATCTTGGACCTCTATTGTCTAAACTCTTTTAACTGAAATATTTACATTTATTTTTGAACGCAGCCTAATTTATCCCAGAAGTCTTTACCTCCAGAGGACTCATTGTTATATACGGGGCAGAATTTCGTCATGATAAGGGACTTACGACATCTTGCAGAGGAAGACTTAAACATTTGAAACATGCACGTCAGTTGGGTTTTTACATTAGTTGCCCTTTAATGTCAAAGTTAAATATAAATAAGAACCATCATCATCCACAATCATCTCCAGTAAAACTAGAAGTCCATGTCACTATCTTTACCTTCACTTACTTCTCATTGGTAAAACATCTCGTCATACTGTTTTCTGTCAATCCACATCGACTACTGCGGTGTCACAGCCCCTTTACTTCTGCATTCCAGAATCAGGCTAAAGCAGGTTTTTAAAAGCAGGTTCGCACCACTCAGCACTACTAAGAATCAGAACTTTGTATGGAAAATGCGCAAACACGGTTATGGCCCTGGTAGGGTGTAGCTCTATTTTGTTCTGGACATGGGGCATAAAAGGTAAGGTTAAATTTCCAAATGCTTGCATGGCTTTTTCAAACAATGACACACATTCAATGGCTCAATGTTTATTTTAAATAACTATTCTACACTCAACAAAGCAGCAAGCCACAAACAAAACGTACATGTTTGGATCACACATGCATTTTCTCAACCTAGAATCAAACAATAAATTGAATAATTTGAAATTTAAGTTCCGGCAAGTCGGTTCTAAGAAATAAAGTTGTCAGGAAAATAAAATGAATAACTGACCCAATAACATAAAAAGCTCCTAAGCTATGAAACAACCTTCTGCTCCCTCTGCATTGGTGGAGTCTACTGATGCTTATGCATCATAAGCAATGCCATTATTTTTCAGAGCCCACTAGATGGCGGTCTCTGCACTATTCCTATTTTCCTTTGTTTTAGACAGTTCTTATGAAATATAACATCATTTTTTTTTAATTAAAATTCTAATTTTCTGATTTCATGAACTGCTCCAAGTTTTAATGATCTTGGTTGTGAACTAAAAAATGAATGAATTAAAGTAACAATGAGTTCTAGCCAGCTTTAATCCTTGGTCAGGTGTCTTGTCCACCACAAAAACATCAAATACATCTGTGAAGCGCTTAAATTTGGAAAAACAATTTCCCAAACGAGGAGGTTAGGTTAGGTAGAAAATTCTACCTAACCTAACCTAAATTTACATTAACTGCACAATTTTTCGGATTGGTCTGAGTTTGGAATATATTTCATGTTAACACAAACCAGCCCCTGTATATATTTATTTTTAAGGTTCACACTTTGAGCAACAGTTAAGTTGAACTGCTTGTGGAACCGAAACTAGCTAACCAAATCTGGATTTACTTGCTCAGATTTAATTTCATTTTGACTACTGTCATATGCCCCAGCTAAATGGTATGAACCCACTCAAGTCTGTCAAGACTGGCTATTGAACTCTTTGTCTTAACAAGTCTAATGGATGAGTTTTTCTGTAGAAAATGGACCATATAAGGGATTAATATAATCAGTGATCTCTTCTAAAGTCTTTACTCATCATTGTGTCCATAAATACTTTTCAGCTCCTTTATCTCTTCCAATAGCAACTTGTTTTGACAGTCCAGCTCAGCCGCACGTTCCTCTAAATGTTTGAGATACTCTTTCTTCCTCTGACGACATTCCCGAGCAGCTTTCCTGCAACAAGAGAGTCGAAAATGTAAGGTTGCACTCACAATCCATGCCATATAATTTATAGTGGCATAGATTGTGACACTAAGTAGAAACACCTTAATCTAAAATATAATTTAGATATTATTTACGGTGCACATAGGTATAGAGAGAAGCATCAACCATTATTCTTTCACCTCTTCAACTACCTGTTGCTCATCAAGCGTTGTGATCTCTTCTGAGAGAAGCCCTGCCCCACTTGTGCGGAAGTGTTGGGTGTGTTCACTTGCACAACAGCCTGCTGATGTGTGGCTGTGGCTCCGTGCAGCTGGTGGTAAGCACCGATCTCACCCGCAGAGCCTGCAGGAGGATGACAGAAGATTGTGCACACATATTTTTGTCTATTTAATGCAGCATGTTTTAGACAATTGATTTTAATGGCTAGTACAACAAATTGTTTGGACAAATTTAATAGTATTTCTTTTACCAGAGATAAATTCAAGATATCTCAAAATGTCCATAGTTTTCTTGATAACCAAAATCACTTATCAATTAGGTTCTTAGAACCATTTTTTCCATTTTTCAACCTACTGACAGATCACAACCATATATCTTTGATTTAACTTCACTGAGGACAGTTAATGGGTTTGATGAAGGTTAATTATAAGTAAACTAAGGGAATGATACCCTCATTTTCTATTGATGATTAACTTGTTTTTATAGTTCAAAACAGAATCTTAACCAAAACATTACAAATGGCTACAAAATGAGCCAGCAGAGGGCAGTATAACATCTTATCAAGTGTCTGTGTTAAATTACACTAACTGACACACTCCCACTTAATTTTACTCTGGAATAAAATACCGTAAGGAATGTTAACCATAAGCAGTATTCTATCTAAAAAAATGTCAATATTATAAATCCTTTCAACTCAAAATACAACTCAGATCCATGTCTTGCTCTACTAGCTACAAAGCATCCTATTAGGTTGTGAATTTCACCTTCTGAGCTGTTGATGAATCATAAGCTGCGTACCACACTACCAGCTGTTGCAAAAAAAAAAAAAAGAGAACTTGTAAAAGTTGATGAGCAGAAAATGAAACTGAAATTGAAGCTGCTGATGACAAATGGATAACTAAGGTGACCTATCTGTCCTTGTAGGTTCTAATTCATCCAGGTCATAGCTATCCAAGAGGTTAAAAAATGAGTCAATTGGACTGTGTGGGTGTAAGGTAAGTAAGTATTTGTATATATATATATCGCTATTCCAGACCAGGGTCACAAAACGCTTCAACAATCAAAACAATACTCAATAAAATATTTACTTTAAAGGTCAAGATAATATTAACAACAACACAGGAGTTCCAGAAGATATAAGTTCATCTAAGGTGACTTAGTTACTTAAAGAAGTTGCTCAATAGTCATTTTATGTAATGACAGAAAAAGACAGATTTTGTTAAGAAATCGCTGCAGTTGCTCCCTGACAGAATCTACAAGGTCATTTGGTGTTGAAAAGGTCAACAAGAAAAATAAAGACGTGATACTCCCATAACCATCTTTTAAAACATTACAAACAAAACAGGGTGCACATAACTTTTCCATAGGATTACTGAAATGATTACCAGATTGAGATTGATGGATGGAGGATGTGTGCTATGCACAAGCAAGGTGCTAATAAATAGTATGTCTCAGGGATGCCTACTTTCAGAAAATTTGAGTTTCATTATGGGCTTGGCAAAAAAAAGGATGCTTCATTTGAAAGCCAGAAGATTATTTCCGTCTACATTTAGGGAATTTACATTAAAGTTTAGCGAGATCTCTCTAGATTTAAGTGGGGCTCATGACTCGAGAACACAAACAACGGATAGTTTGACCGCATTATGACATCAGCGTTGTTGTTAGATTTGGATGACTCGACCACACACTGTCTATATGTCTATATATGCTGTGATGAAAGATTGACCCGCCTTACATTACTTCTGATTAGTAAATATCGCATGGTGCTGTTTGTGATTGGTTAGATTTATTCAAAAAGGACCAAATTTAATTAATATGAAAAATAAATATGATATATGATTTCATTTATAGCTCATATTAACTAAATGTGAGGAATGTGGTGTCTTTCAAAGCAGTCCAGTCAATGCACCAGGATCTAGCTCCGTTTGTTTTTTTTGCAGTTAACGTAGTCCATCATTTCTGGACTGTGTACTTGCTCCTAATGAGTCCACCGCCTGTTCATAATAAACTCTTATGTTTTTTGTAAAAATGTTTTGTCTACCGTCTCCTCATAACATTAATATTAAATAATAAACTGGTAAGGCATTTTAAGCATACTTGAAAAATTCTCTCAGACACACTGTCTAACGGATTATTTAAATTTCTGCTTAGACGGTGTCGCCCCTGCTGAGACTGTTTGCTGTTACTAATGCTAATAATAAACTGTTGGTAACAAAGGAGGTCAAGGATGTCCTTAACAGGAAGAAGGTGGCTTTCAGGAGCAGGTACAGGGACGCCATGAGGTGAGCAAAGCAGGACGTGAAGCGATGCTTGAGGGAGGCAAAGGACACCTACAGGAGGAGGATGGAGGAGAAGCTGAGTGGGGAACAAATAAGAGAGGTCTGGGATGGTGTTAAAACCATCACTGAACACGAGACCAAGTCCTCTCTTACTGCAGTGGACATGGTGGAGGAGGAAAACGGTCTCAACCACTTTTTCAACTGGTTTGAGCAGGTCACCTTACCCTCACTGCAGCCCGCTTCAGGGACTCATTAATTCCTTGTGCTATTAGGCTGTTTAATTCTGAGTTTGGGGGCAGGAGTGGAGTGATGGATATGATCATATTCCATGTTAATCTTTGTATCCTTTGTCTTTGTTATTTTTTTCTCCTTTGATCTGTGTTCTTTATCTTAAGACTTAGACTGTGTAACATTCAGTTTCTTGTTTTTTATGAATCTATCGTCTGTGTTGCTGTGTGCTGGCTGGAAAAAACAATTTACTGAAGGATACCTACAGAGGGATCAATAATGTTTATCTATCTATCTATACTTAAATACTCTAGTTTGTTTCTTGTTAGTGGCTTTGTCAGGATAGCTGATCTCATATACACTGTTGTACAACGCTGCATTTGTATTTGTCCGTTCTGCTTTGTCCTTGATATGATTGACAAGATTCTTTGCGATTCTTATGGATCCATGATTGTCCTCCAGGATCGCTGTTGGTGAATCAGCCCTTTCAAGGTCACTCAGTTGTGGGATCAGCCAGGTACCTTCTTGAGCAGCTTGTCTGAGTAAGGGCTTCTACTGTTGAAAGTGCAACAGTTGCTAACTAACTGAACATCCCCACTCAGTAGTCCTCCTAAACACTGGCCTAATCGGCATTTGAGAATTCAATCAAAATTCCTGACCGCTCCTACTTGAGGCCGAGATTCAATGTACCCCTCTAGTGTTCGAAGAACCCTTTTCTCTGCCATCAAAATTGCAGCATCTGAAATTGATTTGAACTTTGAGACAACACTAAGACTGATTCACAGATTTAATCGGATTCGGATAATCGGAATTTAATGACAAAAATCATCTTTTCTTAACGTATCATTTTCATCTGCCGATGTTGCATTGTGATTAGCATTGTTCATTCCATATTTCTGGACAATGTATTTAATGTAATGCTTCTGATAAAGAACACAGTCAATTGATCTGTCTTGAACAATAGAGATTTCTCTCTACCCAAATTTAGTCCAGCGCTTTGTGACCTGGTCTAGAAAGGCGCTATATAAATAGAGATTATTATTTTTATTATTATCTTGTTGTGCTTCTTTCAACTAATCGATGCCTTCTTTTAATTCTGTGATCTACATACACCACTTGTCAAGCCAATGTCCTTCATGAACATATCCTCTGCTGCCACACCCCGCAAACCCTGGCTTATCAGTGAAGAAACTGCTTCAGTCTGTATATTGACTTTTTTTTTTTTGGACAATATATGATCATGCCCTGGTTCAACATATCCGTCAGGTTGCTCCATAGATTTCCTTTTTCAGGTGTCCATTTAGTAGTTATGAGTTAATGAGGCCTCATGAGGACAGCTGATGCTGTATACAGTTTGAAAGACCACTAGATGACTTTTAGTGAAATCAATTACTATGAATATAGCATACTTTTTGCTTCTTAAATGTGTGTTCCTTTTTTTATTTTTGCAACATCGTTTAGCTGAGGTGTGTATCATCTCATAGTGGATTCCTTGAGCCTTCAAGCATTCTTTAAATTCACTCCTTGTGTATTCCCCACTTCTGTCCTCAGTCTTTTGACTCTCTGCCCGGAATTTTTTAAGAATGTATTGTCTAATTATTTGAATGTGTATTTTGGTTGTAGAATCTGCTGGTAGACTTGAAGATGTTCTTTGTGACCATGTGCTTTGACGCTCAAAAGTCAATCAACCACTCTGTTGTGACATCTTATTACTGTTTTTTTTCTTAGCTACAAAAGTAATTAGGTAAGAAAATAAATATTTGCCTTCTCAGATGAGTCTATAGCTTCTCACTTCATCCTTTTTGCCTTGTGGGTTTTCTTACTTTTAGCTTGGATAGACATGCTTTTTATAACTTTCTTTCCCACACTTTTAACATCTAAAGGAGCTGGGTCTGTAAGCTCCAAATGTCTTTAAATAGACTGCACATCTCGTGTTGACACCACCAGGTGCAAAACTATCATGATCAACTTCGGAAACTTTTGCTTTTCAATAGTGTCCATCTCTGTCTGCAGTTTATTTCTCAAAATGTTCCTTCAATGTGTTTCACACTTCCTTTGGGGTCTGACACCACCCCAGCTCAAACCCACACTTTACATTTCTCATGCTATATTTACCCACTCAATACTCTATGATCCTTTTGGCGTAAATCTAGCCAATCACTGAAGACACTGTAAGGATATCAGCAAATGTATGTTTGCCTCGTATCAGAAATTTATGTATTTGTTGTTTTTAACTCCAGACACTGGAGGGTGTGGTGAGTCCGGGAACAGAGTAATTTGAGAAGTTGGACTTGTTTGACCGTCCATGTTGACATGCTGCTGACGATACCTTGATTATAAAGTACCTTCCTTCAAGTAAGAATGTGTTTATCTTAAATCCTTAAAACTCTTCACTGGCTTCCAGTTTCTTTCAGGATCAACTTTAAAATTCTGGTTCTTACTTTCAGAGCTATTCATGGTCAGGCTCCTCCTTACATCACTGATCTGATCCAGCCTTACACCCCAGCTTGGGCTCTGAGGTCTGTGGATCAGAATCTACTTATGGTTCCACGCACACGGCTACTGACTCCTTTAAGAAACATCTTAAGACGTTTCTATTTGTTCAGGCTTTTCCTTGATTTTCTGGAACTCCTTTGTTGTTCTCAGTATTATCTTGATCTTTAAAGTATATACTTTTTGAGTATTGTTTTGATTGTTAAAGCGCTTTGTGACCCTGGTCTGGAAAAGCGCTATATAAATAAATATTACTTACTTACTTTATTAAGAACCCACAACACAAGAGCAAAATAGCCACACAGCTAACCAGGGACCTGCGGTCAGGGGAGGCAGCCTCTCAAAGCGCAATCAAAAACTGCATTAATATATACAATTTACCGTGCCAGTTGCCGTATCTCTGAATGTTGCTAATATAATGCTCACAGCTTCGCTTTTTTGGCCTTGGTTTTCAACAGTCTGGCTGATGTCTTCAACCATTCAAGTTTAAGGTTTGTAATTGAAAAGTGAGTGAAAAAGCAAAGTTGGAGGCACACACTAATGAGCCTCCTCAAACTATGTTACATCTCCATTGAGGCAGAGAGACTTTTAAAACTAAAAAAAAAAACGTGGACTTTTGCAACAAAGTAACCGAGGTTTGTGTGGCGAAGAAATGCACATGGACTTTTTTTTTTTTTTTACAGATAAAACATAAAAAAAGAGATAAGACTAAGAAAAATATAATAGAATATTTAAAAACGTCCTACTTCAAGTTAGGCACTGTGCAATTGACAGGGTGTGGAAGAAAACCCAGGCGCAGAAAGTGTCTGTTCGTCAACTTGACAGTTTTATTAGAAGCAGGCAGAGGGATAATCACAGGTAGTCCAGGAAATATACATCCAACAGGTACGATATCCCCTGAGTTATCTATCATAACCTCAGGTTCTACGAATTGGTGCTTCGCTATTGGTTTACCCCGAGGCACCGCCTCGTCTCTGAGAAAGCTTAATGAACTCGCCACCCAGCAGGGGGCAGTCCACTTCCTATAAAGGCGGGAAGCACCCGCCGCACTTCCTCCTACTGAAAACTCAGCGAGAAGGGCGGCCGCTGGGCGACGAGGTTAGAGGGCTTCGCACCAATTCGTAGAACCTGAGGTTATGAAAGATAACTCAGGGGTTCTTCTTCATTGGTGCTCCACCCTCTAACGGCTTCGCTATTGGTTTAGACCCAAGGCGAAGCCTGACTGGATAAATGTACCCCCAGCTGGACGCCGCTCCTGAAGCAGCATCGCTAGGGCCCCGCCGGCCCAGGATCCAAGTCCACTGGAGCCGTGGGCCTCGAGGGGGGCATCAGTATGAGCTACTGATCCCAGCGTCACGTCGAGGAGATAGGCCTTAGCAAAGGTAGACGTGGACGCCCAAGAGGGAGCTGAGCAGATATCCTCTGCTGCCACACCCCGCAAAAGAGCCACTGAGGCTGCCACACCACGGGTGGAATGTTCCCTCAGACCGCTAGGAGCGGATCCACCCACTGCTTGGTAGGCCCGGATAATGGCCGATCTCACCCAATGAGAAAACCTCTGGGAGGAGATCGCCTCTCCCCGTCGGCATCTACCGTGGCAGACGAAAAGGGCATCAGAGCGCCTAAACACGGCCACCCGCCGCAAGTAACAGGCCAACGCCCTCACTGGACACAACAGGTGAAGACGTTCCTGACCCGGGTCCGAGTGGGGCGGCGGATGAAAGGCCCGCAGCGTGATGATCGTCGCCCGGAACAAGGAACTCAGAATCTTTGGGCGGAACTCTGGGTTAGGACGCAAAGACACCGAAGACTCCTCGACGCCAAAGGAAAGACACTCAGGGCTAATGGAGAGAGCACAAGCTCACTCGCTCTCTTCGTGGTTGTTAGTGCCAGAAGGAGCGATACCTTGAAAGACAAGATATCCAGTGGGACTTGGTCAAGAGGCTCAAAGGTCGGGCCTGTGAGAGAGTCCAGTACCAACTGGAGATCCCACTGAGGGCTGGAAGGCCTTGCAGGAGGTCGAAGCCTGCAGGCACCCCGCAAGAAACGTGCCACCAGAGGGTGGGCGCGAGCCGAAGCACCCTCAAATCCGACATGCCTCGTCGCTATGGCTGATGCGAACACTCTCAGTGTCGCCACAGTCCGTCCGCTATCCAGCAAATGTTGCAGGAAAGACAGGATAGCGGAGACCAAACAGGAGCTGGGGGCCAAGGACCTGTCTGAACACCAGCGGAAGAAAATCCCCCACTTTGAGGCATAAAGCCTGCGTGTTGACGGGGCCCGGGTCCAAAGTCCCGCTCAGCTCGTCCCGTGCAGGAGCCACGCCTTGAGAGGCCGGCCCAGCACCGGGGGCGCTCCCCTGCCTGACACAGGGCAGCGGGGGCCCAAGGGATGGCCCACGGGGCCCCGACCGCCATTCGCATCAGCTCTGGGAACCACAGCGCCCCTGGGGAGTCTGGTGCTACTAGTATTAACCTCAGCCCCTCCCGCCTCGCCCTCCGAACCAAGGGGAGAAGGAGCCACAGAGGAGGGGAGGCGAACAGTAGACCGACCGGCCACCTCGAATGGGCTAAAGCGTCCACGCCTAGTGGGGGGCAATCCAATGCCCTGAGGGAGAACCAGAGAGGACATTTGAAGTTCTCCTTGCTGGTGAAGAGTTCTGCAACCGGGTGACCGAACCGAGACAAGATCTTGCTCGCCACTGCCTCGGACAGACCCCATTCGTCCTGGACGGCCCCCCTCGACAGTCTGTCCGCTACTGCCTTCAGCTCGCCCGGTACATGCTGAGCTCTGAGCGAAAGCAGGTGACGGTCTGCCCACAGCCAAATCTTCTTTGCCACACTCAGAAGGGCTGGGGATCTGACTCCACCTTGGCGATTTACGTACGCCACGGCGGTGGAGCTGTCGGATAGCACTAGGACGTTGGACCGTGACAGTTGGGTAGAGAGGTGAAGCAGGACATTGCAAATTGCCTTCAGCTCTAGCCAGTTTATGTGTCTGAGCACCGGTCTGCTCCAGACCCCACTGGCATAGGCCTGACACGAGGTGCCTCCCCAACCTGTCAGAGAAGCGTCTGTGAACACCTGAGTGTAATGAAGGACGCAACCCAATGGAACTCTCCGTCTGAGGTTGGCTAGAGAGTTCCAAAACTGGATGTCCTGCAAAACCCGAGCGAGAAGGCGCACTTTCCGACCTCGTTCCCGCTTGAGGTCTAGCTTGAGACGACCAAACCTTCTCTGAAGCTCCCTCATATGCAGCAAGCCCAGCCGAACTACCGTGTGAGCTGCTGCCATGAGCCCCAGGAGGGACATAACAGTGCCTGCTGTTGTCACGTGACACCGAGCTTCCAGCAACTGTGTTGTCAGTCGGAGAATGGGCTGGATACGCACGTCCGGGAGGCGCGCGTATCCCTCCTCCGAGTTCAACAGTACCCCCAGGTAAACTTACTGTTGAACTGGAGTCAGAGCGCTCTGAGGTTCACCGTGAACCCCAGGGTGGCAATATGGCTCAACACCTTCTGTGTGTGAGCATAACTTTCTGCCTCTGACCTGGCAAGGATCAACCAGTCGTCCAGATAGGTCAAGATCCTTACCCCACTTACTCTCAATGGCTCCATTGCCGCTTCCACACACTTGGTGAAGGTCCTGGGTGCCAGAGAGTAGCCGAACGGAAGTCGAGTGTATTGAAACACACGATCCTCGAGGGCAAAACGCAAGTACTTTCGATGTCTCTTGACTATCGGTATGTGAAAGTACGCGTCGGTCAGGTCGATAAATGTCATCCAATCTCCTGGACTTACACCTGATAGCAGTTTCTTGACCGTCAACATGCGAAACGGGCGGGTAGCTATGAACTTGTTCAAATAGCTGAGGTCCAGAATGGGCCTCCAACCCCCGGTCTTCTTCGGCGCGAGGAAGTACCGGGAGTAAACCCCTGTCATCATCTCAGCTGCAGGAACCAGTTCTACGACCTCCTTCTGCAGCAGAGTAGACACCTCGTTTCTCAAACAGGATCATTTTTCCTGCTCTGCCACATGAGTCCAGAGAATCCCTGAAAACCGCGGGGGTTGACGGGCAAATTGTAGCGCATAGCCCCGCCTGATTACTCCCCCCAGCCATTTGGAATGAAGTAAAACCAGGCGACTCCAAGCCGAATAATGTTCTGTCAGAACCGCAGCCCTGGCGAACTTTGGGTTGTCCTCCGGCCCGTCCCCGCGAACGTCCAAGAGCAGGCCGTAGACGAAAGGGCATCACACAAGCCGCGTCTCTATCTCTTGAATCAACAGAGCATGTACTCGAGTTGGATTCACTAGAACCCCCACTCTCATACATAAAATCCGGCTCTGTGGGAGAAACGCGCAAGTGCGCGTGAGAAACCTCAGATGCGCGTCGTGCGTGTTCCCTTTCCCCCCCAATAGTCTTCCCAACTCCCTGAGCACTTCTTAGTGTCACCGGAGCTGACAAAACCCGCGATGTGGAGGAATGTGCTGGAGAATTAAACCGGAGCTGATGTGAGTTCAGAATAGGTCGCGCGCGCGCGACGGCACCGCATCACTCACCAGGTCCCGTACATTCTCAAGCTCCGCTGGCGGTCCTGACCTGCTCATCACTCGTGAGATCCGACCGCCACGCACCTCTCCAGTTGATCGACCAGAAGGGGCGGAAGTTCCTCGCCTGGTCTCAGGACGGCGAGAAAACTCACGCGTAACGGCACCATGTTGCGTCAGTTCCATGGCGTTTCCTCTTTTCCGCCGCCAAATGTGACGTCCTCCACGGTGCCAGTGCTTGTTAACAGCGCTGTGGGGGAAGGAACAACCTCCGGTCAACACAGACATGTCCGGACTAGTTCCACTCACCTCAGCTGTCAAGCTCTGTCGGGCACGAGCACTGGTCGACGCGGAAGTAAACACAGCTGACTCGCGGACCTCTGCTCGTCTGTAAACAAAACACATGTGGTTGGAGTCTGCCCCTCATTCATGTGGACAGACTCCATTATTACAGTCTCGGCATGACCCGGACGAACCTCCTTCGAACTGTGTTCTGAGAGGAAACTCACGCCGTCTATGAACGCGCGGAGCATGCTAGCATAGCATTAGCGGCGAAAGTTTCTAATGACGCCTGTGAATACGTCACACTCACAGGCGGAAACACATGCGCACTACTAACATCTCTCAGAACGCACCACAGAAACGTCATACGTTCTCTTGTTTTATTCCCGACACATCCCCTTGAATGAATAGGGGGGAGGAGCCCTCGGCCGACGACTCTGCTGCGGCTGCTGGCTCCCCGGCTCAAGCTGCGGATCTTGGCGACGCTCACTCGTCGCCCGCCAACGCTGTTGCCGATGTTGTTGGTGCTGCTGGGGTGGCTGGTCTCTGGTGATGCTTCCCCCAGCACCAAATGATGAGGCCGACGAACGGGATCTCCGCTCCGAGCGCCGTATCCCCGTCGCGCCTCGTCATCACGCCCATGCAGGTGATGGCGGAGCTGCGCCGCCTCCTGCCGGGCCATTCCTCTCCATGCTGCGTCCGTTCCATGGCGTTTCTCCGCCAAACGTGACGCCATCCATGGCATTTTCTCCGCCAAACGTGACATCATCCATGGCGTTTCTCCACCAAACGTGACGTCATCCATGGCACCGGGATTTTTTTGACAACGCTCATCAGGTCAAACCCCGTCAGCGCATGTCAACACGGAAGAGAAGTAAACACAGCTGATCAAGCCGGTCTCGTGGACATTTGCTTATCTGGAAACAAACACACGGTTGAGTCTGCCCTTCATTCGTGTGGACAGACTCCGTTATTACAGTCTCGGCATGACCCGGACGAATGGGTTTAAAACCTCCTCCGAACTGTGTTCTGAGAGGAAACTCTCGCCGTCTATGAACGGAGGAGCATGTTAGCTTAGCATTAGTGGCGAAAGTTTCTAATGACGCCTGTGAATACGTCACACTCACAGGCGGAAACACATGCGCACTACTAACCTCTCTCTCAGGGGAACCCGTCGAGTGCGCTGCAGGATGGCCATGTGGCCTGCAAGAGATACTTACCTGATGGCTCTCGCATACCTCATGGTCGACTCCATGCAGCGAGCCAGTTGTCCTCCTCGTCAACGTCTGTTCATGATCGAGGAGAAACTCAGCTCGACTCATCAGGGTCCAACACGTTGGAACGTGAGCTTGTCGAGTGCACCGCACAGGACTGCCATGTTGTTTGTTTTTCTTAAACAACATGGCATTAACCTGTCTTGATCATAATCATGATCTCTGAGGCGGCGTTGGTCGACAAGCCTCGAACGCTTCCCGTCACTGTCAAAAGCCGTGGGAAGCGCTCGGAAGGCCACATAATCATCACGTGTGATTTGGGCCTAGGCAAACAAAGCAGACATGTGTGTCTCCCCTCTTCAGGGAGTCTTCGTGCACACATGGTTCACTTCAATATTCATTCGCCATCATTCCATTCCACTGTCAGGAGCTTTCTCGCTGAGTTGTAAAGGAGGAAGTGCGGCGGGTGCTTCCCGCCTTTATAGGAAGTGGACTGCCTCCTGCTGGGTGTCGAGTTCATTAAGCTTTCTCAGAGACGAGGCGGTGCCTCGGGGTAAACCAATAGCGAAGCTGTTAGAGGGCGGAGCACCAATGAAGTAGAACCAAACAACAGGTCAAGGGCATTGGCAGGCAGAAAAACAAGAAAACATACCAGGGTCAAAACCGGGAAGGCAAAACAAACTCGAATCGGAAGTCTAAAACGTGAAACACGAACTAGACAAAAAAACCGGGACAGCAAGTGTGACGAACCGACAAAGACTGAGGGAGAGTGAACAGAATATGAAGGCTGCCATCAATCACTGGCAGCTGCAGAATGGGAGAACACAAGACAGGTGGAGACAATAACAATCAGCAGGGGGAGGGACCGGAAAGGAAACTCACAGACACAGAAGAGAGCAGGTTTCAAAATAAAAACAGGAAACACCAAGAAAGACACACGAGACATAACAGCAATATTAACCAATCACAAGCAAAAAGGCGGGTCAATCTGTCATTACAGCACCACTTGTCTAACGCCGTTGTTTGGGATTCTTCACTCTTGAGCCACACTTAAATCTGGAGAGTTCTCGCTAAACTTTATGGTAAATTCCACAAGAAATTATTTATTAAATCATATATTTAAAAAACCTTATGTGTGTGTGAAGAATGCTGCTGAGATATGAAATAACCAGTAGCCAATTGAATCAGCTTCCCTTCTGGTTTTATATGCTTGTAAATATGACACTAACTGAAACTGAAACACTGGTGATTGCTCCTGATGATAAGGTTCCAGGGTTGAGTCAGTACTTGGGTGACTTAGGTCAGTCTGTCAAACTGAGCCTGAGAAACCTGGGTGTTGTATTTGATAAAGACATGTCTCTTGTTCGACACTGCAGAAAACTGACCAGAAACTGTTTCCTTCAACTGAGAAAAATCTCTAAACTTAGGAAAATGTTGTCGGAACGTGATCTGGAGCTTGTAATCCATGCGTTTGTTTCTTCTCGTCTGGACTATTGTAACAGTTTGTTTTCATGTCTTAACAAGAAGGAGCTGTCTCGCCTGCAGTTGATTCAGAACTCTGCAGCGAGAATTCTAACCCGCTCAAGTAGAAGAACTCACATTTCTCCGATCCTTAAAACTCTTTACTGGCTTCCAGTTTCTTTCAGGATCAACTTTAAAATTCTGGTTCTTACTTTCAGAGCTATTCATGGTCAGGCTCCTCCTTACATCACTGATCTGATCCAGCCTATCACCCCAGCTCGGGCTCTGAGGTCTGTGGATCAGAATCTACTTATGGTTCCACGCACACGGCTCAGGACCAGAGGAGAGAAATCTTTTCAGGCTGTTGCTCCTAAGCTTTGGAACAATCTTCCTCTCTCTTTGCGCTTGATGGAGTCTACTGACTCCTTTAAGAAACATCTCAAGACGTTTCTATTCGTTCAGGCTTTTCCTTGATTTTCTGGAACTCCTGTGTTGTTCTCAGTATTATCTTGATCTTTAAAGTATATACTTTTTTGAGTATTGTTGTGATTGTTTAAGCGCTTTGTGACCCTGGTCTGGAAAAGCGCTATATAAATAAATATTACTTACTTACTGGTCAACTCCATGCCACGCCGTATTGCTGCCGCAATTCAGGCAAAAGGATCTGCAACTAAGTATTGATTGCCGTACATGCTGAAACTTTCCATGTTCATACTTTTCAGTTGGCCCACATTTCTAAAAAATCATTTTTTGTACTAGTCGTAACTAATATTCTAATTTTCTGAGATACTGAATTTGGGATTTTCAGTAATTGTCAGTACTAATCATCCAAATTAAAAGAAATAAACATTTCAAATATATCACTCTGTGTGTAATGAATTGATATAATATGTTAGTTTCACGTTCTGAATATAATTACTGAAATAAATCAACTTTTTCATGATATTCTAATAATTTGACCAGCACCTGTATATGCTCAGACACATGAAAAATTAGAGGGAACATTGCTAGGAAGTCAATAATAATTACTTGTTTGCTGATAGAGATGAAATGAAGCTTCATAAAACAATGGAAACGTACTGTATACCAAAGATAACTGTGACATTTGTATGCAATTTGTACAAAAGACAGGAGAGACATACAATCAGTATGTAACAGAACTACGGAAAATACATTAAAAAAGGTGAATTTAGAGAATTGACGAACTCTTTGATAAAGGACAGACTGGTGTGCGGGATTCCTAACAATGGTCTAAAAGAACGGCTATCCGAATCTCTAGACCTGGAAAAAGCATTCAAACTGTGCAGTCCATGTCCATGTGACATGCTGTGACAGAAATGCTAAAAAAGGATTGAATGATTAAACATTAAAATAAAGTAAATGACATGCACATGTAGATTGAACAGGAGTGCCCAAGCGAACATCATTTCAGAAGGAGTGTTCAAGAAAATCAGACCTAGACCTAAAATACATGAAACCAGTTTAAATGAAACTAAGTGGTTACTCAGGAGCACACATACCTGTGAAAGGAAAATGTGTAGCTAAAGTGAGACACAAGGACAAAGAATACAATAACTTTCATTGTAGTTCCAAAGAATGTTCAACCCATAAAAAAGTCATTCATCCATACCGCAAGTACCATTCGCTCTCAAAAAGCAGCTGTAAGATGAGCTGGATAGGTTGGAGAAGGTCAATGTGATTGAGAAGATTGATGAACCAACAGACTGGGGAAGTTATCTTGTTGTTGTAGAGAAAAAGAATGGAAAGCTTAGTGTGCATGGAATCCTCAAGATCAAAAAGAGCAAAAAACACTTTAAACTACACTAAGAGAAAAAAAAATTCACAGATTGCAAATGCTAAATTTTTTAGCAAGTTAGACGCTTCATCAGAATTTTAGCAACTCATTGCAAGATAAAAACTATGCACATTTAACAGTCCATTTGGCAGATATGAATTCAATAGACTGCCATTTGACATTGTTTCAGAGCCTGAGATGTATCACAAGACAATACACATGATCTATGAGCACCTGGAAGGAGTGGACACATCAATGGATGACATCAATGTGTGGGGAAGCACAAAAGCTGAAAACGACTTAAGACTGAAAAACGTTCTTGAGGCTACCAGAAATGCAAATCTGAAGCTGAATAAAGGGGAAATACCAGCTTGGAGTGAAGGAACTGACATTTGTTAGAGACAGATTAAGCAATGAAGGCTAGTGATGGTCTAATAAAGCTTCATGAAACAGTGTCATTATTTTCAGAGCCAACTAGTTGGCGGTCAATACACTGCTTTCGAAGAACTTTTCTAATGAAACATCACATAATTTTTAAACCGATTGCGCCACCTACCAACTTCTAAAGAACATGACACTGCTTTATGAAGCTTCATTAGCCCATCACTAGTTAACAGTTCAGGTTTTGGCTTAAAGAAGCAGCACCTGACTCACAATCAATTGATTACTGTCTTCAGACACCTGATTGGTTCAACTATATGACTGGTAGATCTTTATTGGTCCCTCAGGAGGTCTCCTTCGGGAAATTGTTTTTTTCTAATTAGACACAGCAATACAGACGATTATTCATAAAAATAAAAATAAGAACAAGAACAAAGAGAAATAAAGAGAAATAACAAGATGATACAATCTAAGTCTAAAGATAAAGAACATAGATCAAAGAAAAATAACAAAGACAAAGGATACAAAGGCCTCCTGCCCCCAAACTCGAATTGTACAATCTAATACAGGGGTGTCCAAACTACGGCCCGCGGGTCCAGTTTGAAAGTCTGAAAATATAATTGAATATGGCCCGCACAAGAAGCTTGAGCTCAAATCTGTTGCATTTCTCAGTTTCAACACGAGACGGAGCCAGCCATGGAAACAGTACTAATGTTCGTCGGCACTATGAGACCAAACATCAGAGCTACACATCATACACTGGTACTGAAAGAGCACAGAAAGTCGAGCAAATGGCAGCTAGCCTGCAAGCTCAACAACCTTTTTTTTTTCGTGCTAACAAAATACAGGAAAACGCCACAATAGCAAGCTATGAAGTTGCTAAGCTTATTGCCCAGCATGGCAAACTGTTCTCAGACGGCGATTTCGTAAAGCAGTGCCTCATCAAAGTCACAGAAATAAAGTGCCCGGAGAAAGATGCAGGATTTCAACAACGTAAGCTTATCCAGAAATACAGTGGTGCGTAGGATCGAGGACTTGTCAGCTAACTTGACACTTCAACTAAAAGACAAAACTTGTGCTTTTGATTTTTACTCCATAGCATGCGATGAGACTACTGATGCTACAGATACTGCTCAACTGTTTTTTTTGCGGGGAGAAGATGATCATTTTGGCTGTACGGAGGAGCTGCTTGATATGATTAGCCTAAAAGGCACGACGACGGGTAGAGATATTTTTGAAGCTGTGTCAGAGGCCGTTGAAAAGATGGGGCTTAAATGGGACAAGCTCTGTGGAGTAACAACTGATGGAGCTCCGGCCATGACAGGCGATCGCAAAGGAATGGCATCGATGGTGTGTGCCAAAGTAAAAGAGAGCGGAGGTGAGGCTGTGAAAATGCATTGTATAATCAACCAAGAAGCACTGTGTGCCAAGACTGTCAACCTGGGCGAGGTGATGAACACTGTTGTAAAAATGGTCAACATAATTCGAGCTAGAGGACTGTACCACAGAGAATTTCAAGCTTTCTTTTCTAAGGTAAGGTAAGGTAAGGTAAAACTTTATTGATCCCTCAGGAGGTCTCCTTCGGGAAATTGTTTTTTTCCAATAGCCAATACATACAGCAATTTTTTATAAAAAATAAATCAAAATAAAATAAGAACACAAACTGACGTGGATGCTGAATACAGGGATGTACTCTACCACTCTGAGGTGTGCTGGCTCAGCCGCGGCTATGTGCTGCAGCGGTTTTATTCGCTGAGATCAGAAATCGACCAGTTTTTGAAAGAGAAGGGCCGACCTCTTCTTGAACTGAGTGACCCTCTATGGCTGGCAGACCTAGCATTTTTAGTTGATCTTACTCAACATCTGAATCCCCTTAATAAGAAACTTTAAGGCAAAGATTAGCTGGTGCCACACCTGTATGCACACATGAAAGCCTTCTGTGTAAAGCTCCGCCTGTTTGAGACACAACTACGAAGCTTCAATGTTGCACACTTCCCTGTGCTGTCTGAAATCAAGTCTGCTTATCCGAACGCTGACCTTTCTGCTAAAAATGAGAAATATGTGTCTGTGATTGCATCTCTCGTGACAGAATTCCACCCGCGTTTTCAAGATTTTTCTGTCATTGAAAAACAAATCAAGCTGTTCTCGACCCCCTTCCTGGTGGATGCAAAAGAAGTGGAAGAGAGTCTGCAGTTAGAACTGATTGAAATGCAATGTGATGATTCTCTGATAAGTCAACATCAGCTTGTCTCCCTCCCTGACTTCTATCAGAGTTTGGATAGTGCCAAGTTTCCTCAGATGAGATGCCAGGCCAAAAGAATGATGAGCCTGTTCGGCTCAACATACATATGTGAACAAACATTTTCTCATCAGAACAAAAGCAGACTGAGAACCAGAATGACTGATAGCCATCTATGTGGAGTCCTTCGTATTTCAACCACCAAACTTTCTCCTGACATGTCAACCATCCTTCAATCCAAAGGACAGCTTCACTGCTCCCACTGAGTGCAATGTTCTTCACATTATAAGTGAGTTAGAAATACACACTGTTACGACACCCTGAGCCACCTGCAGGCCTGTTGACACTTTTTACTTTAATAATAAACTGTTCCTTATTTAAAACCTAAATTGTTTGTTTGTGTTCCTTTTTATGTTCAGACCTTGAGTAATGAGCCAGGTCGTAACAACACAGTATGCGTCACCTCTAGTGTGTGGCCCGGCCCTTTGTTTATCTTTCGGTATTTGGCCCTCAAATTGGTTGATTATAAGGTCATAATGTTATAATAGACATTTAAGTTTGAAGTACAGTTACATATTTGTGTACAACAGACTGAATTTGGTACAAGTTACTTCAAGTTGACTCTAGTGTGTGGCCCGGCCCTTTGTTTATTTTTCGGTATTTGGCCCTCACTAAAAAATCTTTGGACACCCCTTATCTAATAGCACGAGGAATGAATGAGTCCTTGAGTCTATTCGTTTTGCATCTGGGGAGGAGCATTTGTGCTCCATCTGATCAACCTGTCCAACCTGTTGACACTCCTCTTGGACACATTCCCACCCCAACACACCACAGCTTAAAACAGTAAACTGGCCACCACAGACTGGTAGAACATGCAGAGGAGCTTCCTGCAGATGTTAAATGACCAGAGCCTCCTCAGAGAGTACAGTCTACTCTGAACCTTCTTATATACATGGTCTGTGTTGCCGGACCAGTCCAGTTTACTGTCCCCTGAGGTGCTCCTGTACTGCACACCACAGTGTCAGACATGATGTCCTTCAGCCTGACATACTGTGGTCGATCAGTAAGATAATCCGAAATCCAGGAGACCAGACCAGGGTCCATATGCATCTGTGTCAATTTGTCTGGAGCAGAGTGGGCTGGATGGTGTTGAAGGCACTAGAAAAGTCCAGGAACAGGATCCTCACTGAACCGCTTCCTTTATCCAGGTGGGATATTTAATGGACCATTTCGACAACTGGGGTGGAAAAATCGGTTCAAACAGTGAACCTGAATTCTACCAAAGTCTGGTATACCGCACAACATCACTTGAGTGTGCCAATTCAAGCAGAAATTAGAAAAAGTTATATTTCAACAGAGGAACAAAGGCTCTACCAGAATGGCATGCTGGAGACCAAATGTATTATAAAGATAAAACGAACACATCGACAATAAAGCTAACGTTCTCAGTGAGGTTCAACCAAGATCATACATCATTCAGACAGAACAACTGCAAAATAGACTTTCAAGAATGTTAAACAAGCTCATCACACATTTCAGAGTCCATTAGCTGAGGGAACAACACGGATAGAAGAACACATTTTTAGAAAGTCTTAAAGGTATATATAAAGCCACCCGAGAGACTAATTGAACAAAAATGTCAATGTTGGATTGGTTGATTATAAGGTCATAATGTTATAATAGACATTTAAGTTTGGAGTAAAGTTACATATTTGTGTACAACAGACTGAATTTGGTACAAGTTACTTCAACTTGACTCTAGTGTGTGGCCCGGCCCTTTGTTTATTTTTTCGGTATTTGGAATTTTTTTTTAGATTTTAGATTGTTATGTATAAATAATGGTAATAATAATGTTTCAGTTAGAAGTACTGTAATGCATTAATATTTATTTATTTTGATCAAATAGTGTTTATTTTTATGAAAGTACAAGTTTATCAAAAACTAAAAAAAAAACTGTTGAATGATAACAGCAAATGTATGTTTAACTGGTATCAATAATTGATACCATATATTGGTATATGTTGTTTGTAACTACGGACACTAGAGGGCGTGGAGAGTCAATCAGTCACGGACCATGAGTAGAGTGACTTGAGAAGTTGAATATGTTTGTTTCATGTCTTGCGGTTGTATTATGACAAACTTCCTGTTTTGAGCGAGGGTCCATCAAGACACAGTTCTCCTCTCAAGTATTGTGTGCGTTCTGCAAAGTATTGGGAGAATCGGCTAGACTCTCCTCTGGGTACTATCCTCAATCTAATGGTCAGCCGGAACGTGTCAATCAGGACTTGGAGGCGGCCCTTTGTTGCTATCTGCTCAGCATCTTGCCTCTTGGAGTCAACACCTTGCCTGGGTGGAATATGTCCACAACAGCCTAACATCTTCTGCAACAGGTATGTTGTTTTGTTCTACTTGTTTGAGCCCACAGTCCTTGGGCGGAGCTATGGTCAGCGCGCTCAGCAAGTCCTGGTAGCCGGGGAGCGGGAGGAGAAGGTAATGCGTAGGCAGTCGAACATGTGTCTCCCAATGAGGGGGGCACGGTAGTCGACAAGACTTCCAAGGATAATTTCATAAATAATAATAATAATAATTAATAATAATAAATCCAAGGCCAGACCTGGGGAGTTCAGATTGAGATAAGACTTTTTTTGGGAACAGGCTGGAATTTTCCCACTGCCTTGAGTCTTTTCAGTGGCCGGATTATGCTACAGGCAGGGCGGACCCTCCATGATAGCACCTGGGGTCGGGGCGAGGACATGAACTGCAGTTAGTAAGTAAGTGAGTAAGTAATTCTTATTTGTATAGCGGTTTTGTAGACCAGGGTCACAAAGCGCTTAAACAATCAAAACAATATTCAATAAAGTATATATTTTAAAGATCAAGATAAAACTGATAACACAACAGGAGTTCCAGAAAATCAAGGAAAAGCCTGAACAAATAGAAACGTCTTAAGATGTTTCTTAAAGAAGTCAGTAGACTCCATCAAGCGCAAAGATAGAGGAAGATTGTTCCAAAGCTTAGGAGCAACAGCCTGAAAGATTTCTCTCCTCTGGTTCTGAACCGTGTGCGAGGAACCATACGTAGATTCTGATCCACAGACCTCAGAGCCCGAGCTGGGGTGTAAGGCTGGATCAGATCAGTGATGTAAGGAGGAGCCTGACCATGAATAGCTCTGAAAGTAAGAACCAGAATTTTAAAGTTGATCCTAAAAGAAACTGGAAGCCAGTGAAGAGTTTTAAGGATCGGAGAAATGTGAGTTATTCTACTTGAGCGGGTTAGAAGAGTTCTGAATGAACTGCAGGCGAGACAGCTCCTTCTTGTTAAGACATGAAAACAAACTGTTACAATAGTCCAGACGAGAAGAAACAAACGCATGGATTACAAGCTCCAGATCATGTTCCGACAACATTTTCCTAAGTTTAGAGATTTTTCTCAGTTGAAGGAAACAGTTTCTGCAGTGTCGAACAAGAGACATGTCTTTATCAAATACAACACCCAGGTTTCTCAGGCTCAGTTTGACAGACTGACCTAAGTCACCCAAGTACTGACTCAACCCTGGAACCTTATCATCAGGAGCAATCACCAGTGTTTCAGTTTTGTCCACATTTAGCTGTAGAGTGTTTTCACTCAGCCATTGTTTGATTTCTAACAAACAATTGACTAAGCTGTTCAGCCTTTGCGGCTCAGTTGGATCAAAAGAGCAGTAGAGCTGGATGTCATCAGCAAAACTGTGATAAGAAACATCAGGAAATCTCTGAATGATTTTACCGAGGGGAATCTAGTACAGCAAAAACAATAAAGGACCCAGAACAGAACCTTGAGGGACTCCACACAACAGATCTGCCGATTCAGACCTCATTTGATTGGCAGATACACTAAAACTGCGCCCAGAAAGGTAAGATGAGAACCATTCTAACACAGACCCAGACAGTCCCACTTCATCCCTCAGTCTACTTAGCAGGATCTGGTGATCAACTGTGTCAAAGGCTAAGGACAGATCCAAGAGAACCAGAACAGTGGATTTACCCGAGTCAGCCGACATCATGATGTCACTGGACACTTTCAATAAAGCTGTCTCCGTAGAGTGATGTTTACGGAAGCCAGACTGAAACTTCTCATGGATGTCGCTCTGATCCAGGAACAAAGACAGCTGGTTAGACACCACCTTCTCCAAAATCTTGGACAAGAAAGGGAGCTTAGAAATAGGCTTGAAATTACTGAGGTCAGTTGGGTCTAAGCCTGGTTTTTTGAGCAGAGGCTCCACAATGGCATGTTTAAATGCATTGGGAAAAACCCCTTTGGAAAGGGAGAGGTTCCCCATATTGGTAACCCAGGGGCCAATTACATCAAATACTTTGATAAAAAGCCTACAAGGAAGGACGTCATCTGAGCAAGAGGGGGGTTTCATCTTGTTCACTAGTGCTGAAATATCACCCAAAGATACAGCAGTGAAGGAGGACCAAGAGGAGGAGTGGGGCTCAGAGACAGTAGGGGTTCCAAATAAAGGGGTAGAGATTTGAGAGATTGATCTCTTTGCTCATTTAAATTTTGTCAATGAAAAATCTCAACAATGCATTGCTGTCAGCTTCACAGAAGACAGGCGTGATTTGAGGAGCAGGAGACACGAGTGAATTAATCGTGTCAAACAAAACTTTGGGGTATTTCTTATTTGCTGCTACCAATTTTCTGATGTAATCAGATCTAGCAGTTTCTACCATCTCATTGTAAGAAGACATCAGATCCCTGAGGTGAAGTCTATGCACCTCAAGTTTAGTGGACTTCCAGAGACGCTCAGTCTTTCGACAAAGTCTCTTCAGACTCAGGAGATCTTCATTTGTCCAAGGGCACGGCTTTTTCTGAATTTTCAAGTTCGATTTAACAGGTGCCACTTGATCCAGTATTTCGACACAATGATCAGTGAAACAGTGAATCAAACTGTCCACGTCTGGGCAGTCATCAAAGGAAAGAGCGTCAAACATAGCAGAAAAAGTGTCTGCAGTATCGGCTGAGATGACACGTCTCTGAGACCTAACTTTCAAAGGCTTAGGTTCAGGGATGAAGTAAAGGTTAAACAAGACAAGAGAATGATCACTCAGATGGACATCATGTACAGATACATTAGAAATGTCCAGGCCAAGAGTAAAAACTAAGTCTAAAATGTGGCCTTTTTGATGAGTGGGTTCAGAAACATGTTGCTCAAAATGAAAGGCTTCTGTTAAAGTTAAAAGTTCTTTAGCAGAACAAGATGTGACGTCATCAACATGAAGATTAAAGTCTCCAAGAATAAGAACAGATTCCATCTGAATAATGGAAGATAAAAAGTCACTGAAGTCTTTCAAGAACACTGCCGCAGGACCAGGCGGGCGGTAGATTGACACACAATAGAAAGGTCTTGTAGAACCAACCAAGATCATCTGAGACTCAAAAGAAGTGAATTCCTGTGTCTGAATCACTTTGCAAGAACAACTTTCCCTAAAAACAGTAGCAAGACCTCCCCCACGACCAGAGAGGCGAAGCTTCCCCAGGACAGCGCTCCCTACTGGACAGAGTTCGTTCAGATGAATAAACTCTTCCTCTCTCTGCCAGGTCTCAGAAAGACATAACAAATCCAAATTAACTCTTGTGAAAAGATCATTAAGAATAAAGGATTTATTAGAAATGGAGCGAACATTTAGAAGTCCCTCATTCAGCACCGATGACGTCACTGAAGACGCCGCGTCACTGACAGGTAAGGTAAGGTAATGTAAAACTTTATTGAAAACTAAATTTTTGTTTTGCTGTTTTTTCCAACAGCCAGCAATTTTCCATAAACAATACAAAATAATAAATAAAAATAAAATAAGAAGAACATAAAGAGAAAAAGAACAAGATGACACAATCTAAGTCTAAAGATAAAGACAAAGAACATAGGTCAAAGAAAAACAACAAAGACAAAGGATACAAAGACTAACATAGAACAGAACATCCAGATACTCTCACTCCACTCCTGCCCCAAACTCAGAATTGTACAATTTAATAGCCCGAGGAATGAATGAGTCCCTGAGTCTATTAGTGTTGCACCTGGGTAGGAGCATTCGTGCACTCATTCTGCTTCTCTGCTCACTGATGACAGTGTTCAGAGGATGACTGTCATCATCCATGATGTACAGTAGTTTGTTCAGTGATCTCCTCTCAGCAACTGACAGGCGCGCAGAGCGGGATCTTTTGAAGCGAACAGCGGTCACGTGGGTTCCAGCTGTCACTCACGTTCAACTCGGTAGTAAAAGCCGAATTAAAGAGAGGAAATGAAAAAATCTTACCACCTTTCGTTGAGGTCTGGACAGACGGCAGCGCTGATGTGTCGTCATGCTCTTCAGCGAGAGGCTGAATGACGTCCGATGACGTCAGAGTTCTTCCGAGCGATCGCGACTGCGCGTCTCATCCTGACCTGTACTCCAGACCGACTTGATCGCTTGTGGAAATCGCCCGGTACCCGAGAGATAAAACGATATTCCACTGAGTCCGAGTTGATGAGAAGCGGAGCCGGAAACATATTCACCGGACGTTGGAAACGGTCGCGGTTATAATCCTCCATCGACTCTCTGATGTTGAAAAGAGCATCACGATCATAGATCCGAGATGCTTGAGACATATCTTAAGTGATATGAGCATAATATCCGGATAAACCAGCTGACCAGACCCATAGTTGAGATTTAGGAAGAAATGTCAAGTGACCGATAAGAAGTAAGAGATTGTAGGATGGGAGAGAAAGAAAAAGCGTCCGCGTCCTCTCACAGTAAGTAACAGTCATTCAAGTGAGTTTAGTTCTAAGGTCGTGACCTTGTTTCTGCTGTAATTTTGATTTTACATAAGGCAACACCAGGTCTAACAAAGATCTGAGTCTCCCTGACATCATCAGTTCAGTCAATGATAAACCTGTTGTTGCATGAGGTGTGATACGGTAACTGAATATGAACCTTGACAAGCGAGTTGAAACAGTTTCTCTTTTCATTTTTTCATTCCTTCTTTGAAGGTCTGCACTGCTCTCTCTGCCAACCCGTTGGAAGATGGATGGAAAGGTGCAGACTTCTCATGCTGAATGCCATTCATAACTAATTGAAACTCTGCGCTTGTAAAACAAGTCCCATTATCAAACACAAACATCTTCGGTTACTTTTGACTGTATAAATGTCCATCCATTAAGAATGAGCATCCACAATATTTATGAACATTTGTCAATGTCAAAAGGCCCTGCACAGTCCACATGAATTCTTGACCATGGTGACTCTGGCCACTCGCAGAGCTACAACGGTGTAGTAGAGAGTGCTTTCTGGTGTGCTTGACACTCCTCGCAACTTGCACTGTCTTTTCCACATCAAGGTCCATTCCCTCATACAAGTATTTGTGAATCTTCTTAACTCCAAATATGACTGTCAAACCTTTGTCTAGTTGAGAATATTTCTTTTAAGTTAGTTGCAAGGTGCGTGACTTAAAACGTAACAGTCTCTGACTTCCATTCTTCATCACATGTGAAAACACAGCACCACCACCATATGATGAAGCATCACAGGACATAATTATTTTTTTATCAGCTGAATAGTTACATCTGATGTATTCAGTAAGTCACTGGATTTCTGAAAGACGGATGGATTTCTTGCTGCTTTTTGTCCCATTTCCACTGCACATCTTTCCTTAGCAGTTCATGTAAGGGTGCCTAAAGGGTAGTAGGTTGGGCAAGAACTTAACATAATAATTAAATGATTCCAAGTAGGCTTTCAGTTCTGTGACATTGGTAGGAGCAGGAGCTTCCTGAGGGGCCTTCACTTTCTTTTCCACAGGGTGAATGCCCATTACTATCCTTATAACCTAGGTATTTCACTTCGTCCTGTAGGAAGGTGCATTTTTTTCTTCATTTTTAAGCAAAGTCCCACTTCCTTCAACCTAGTTAACACCATCTCCAGGTTTTTTAGTTAGTCAGCTTGTAGACTACACCAAAATGTCATCCAAATAAACTGCAACCAATGGCAAGAAGATTCCTTCTTGTGTAGGTCTTTCCAGTTCTGCATCCACTTTTGATTGCGTCTTGGTTGCCTTTTACATGGATGATTGCTTTAGTACCTCTTAACGTACCCAATTCTTTGAACACGTCCTCATTTTTACTTAACAAATGCTGAATTCCTTTATTTTCAGATACATGTAGTGGTTGTACTTTACAGGTAAACTTCAACCTGTATCAATTTCATAAAAAACACTTTTGTAATTGAGTGACATTTCTACAGTTGTAAGGCTTCACTTTTCTCAGCTCAACATTCATGAGTCTGGGCCGGAACTTCATACACTGCATTGCAGTAGTTCTAACTCTGACCCTTCTTTTTCATGTCAACTGATTTTTGTCCCCATTTACTTTTACATTTACTTTAATTATTTCGACAAGCTCTGGAGATGTGACCTACCTTTCCACAAGTATGGCATTTTTTCTATTTTAAACCTGCATTCAGATGCACTGTGCAGTCCTTTGCACCTGTAGCATTATTGTGTTCCTTCTTTGGACTCTATATGGCAACCTTTGTTTAATTGTGATGGGCAGACCTTGGTATCACAGAGACCGTGGTCCGCCCATGGAATGCTGCTGGCCCCCCTGGTGCTTATGGGGAAGGCTGTGGCTTTCACAGGTTTTATTGCTTTCCTGCCCTAATGACCATGGCCTCTGCATGCACGGACCGTGGAGCGGCTGCTAGGGTGGCTTTCTGACCCTCTGGCCTTTCTTCCTATTGTTCTCTCTTGTGGGCGGGGTGGTGGCCTGGTGGCTGAGGGGTCTTCTGGGGCACGGGCTTGTCCTGATGCACTGTCCTCTGACTGGTTCGCTGGCTGTCCCTTGCCGGTTGGCCTTTCAAGGTTTCTGCCTCCTAGAGGAAGTTTTTCCTTGACACTGTGATGTTGTTATCATAAGCTCTTGGCATGGAACTAGAGCTGCACTGGTAGCATAGAGCAAGGTCCAATATTTAATGAGCCACAACAACAACTAAGCTCATATTAGCTATCTATGAAAAACGGTTGTTGGACAATGGAGACCTCACCACAGGATGAACACAATAATATTATACCCTGTATTTGTTCTTTTTGTTTTTCTTATATCTGTTTGTAATTGGTGAAGGTATGCTACTAATAAAAAAGAAAAAAAAAGATATAATTAGATTCAAACATTTAAATTGAATATTTTGTCATTTGGACATTTGTTATATTTCAATGATGAAAAATACGTTTTATTATTTTTACGTTGATTTCAAAAAACGTGTATTTAAATTTTAAATGTAGAGAAACTTTATTCTTGTTTTAATAAAAAACTTCCAAATCCTCTAAAAAAATTTAAAAAAATTATAAGTCACATGGTATTGTCAAACATAACTGGTTTATGCTATAGCTGGCATGAAGGTGAGAACGTCAGTCTTGTAAAATCGAATACATTGACCTCCCTCCGGCGCATCATCTCCAACACTCAAATCTCCCTCCTGTCATGGCTTTGCGATTCCATCTACTAACAACAATATTTTATCGTACCTTGCATTGCTTCGTTTGAAAACATTGGCAGCCCATCCATCACCTCGTTGTTGTACTGGAGAACACGCTGAAGTGGCTCAGCTGTCGGAACGTTGATCATGGTCATTAATTGCAAGTTTTGTGGACATTCGTACTGGAACTGAGGATGATGCTCTCCTGGTGGATTATGTCAGAAGTCAGTCAACCAGATCTACGAGGTGTTTAAGGATAAGAACAATTCTGACATACCTGGCACTGATTGAAGAGAATAATACTGAATTTGTCCAGATTGAGGGTTTGGCTTGTTCTCCATGATTTATGAAGCCACTGGGAATGTTTAGAATACAATACATTTCAAAATCAAAGCAATGAATTACTTCAAAGTGTACATATAATAGTAGTATCAATATATATATGTATATATATATATATATATAGTTTAAATAATGTTATACATGAGAAAAGAAAAAACAGGTCCAGGTGAATCACAATCTAATGAAAACATACTTTTAACAGGGTGAAAGTGTGAACAGCCTACCTTGACCACCATTAAGTATCAGAACTCTTTTCTAATAGTTTTTAAAAAAAAAAAAAATTCTTACACCATCATACTGGATGTATGATGGTGTAAGAATTTTTTTTTTTCTTTATTATATGTCAAGAATCAATTTGAAAGCAGCATACGAACTATACCCTTTGACAAAGCTGGTTTTACTTTCTAGAATTTTCCGTAGCATATTTAATCTGATTTAATCAGAACATGTTTGTCTTTTCACTTTAGTTCAGTCATGATTATTCCATTAATTCTATATCGGAAATATGTGCATTTCTTATTATTTGAAATCAACCTGAAAATAACATAAATGGCTACACAGCGATTGCAACACGATGAATCATCAAAAACAGATTCATGAACCGTCTTTATTTGCTCACTAAGACTCCAACATCCCCACACCTTATATTTCTATACAAATGTCCCAAATAACTGAATTAAGATCAAATACTTTGTTTACTCCTGGACATTAGATTTAAATCTAAGAGTGGGTTCTGGGTTAGCATTCACAAAAATATCAATAACCATAAAAATTACATCATAGAATAACATAATAATAAAAGCAAAAAAGTAGCTAAAAAAAAAAAAGTATTATAAGATGTACGTACGATCAACACTTTTGTCTCTGCTGAGGGCCAACAAGTCACCTAAAAAAGAAATCCTCACAAGTGACCCTGTAGCACAAACACGCCTTTATATGAATGAGGGTTATGGGAATTGGAATGAGATAAGTGATCACTTTGGTTCTTTGCCGACTTTAATCTGAGAGTGACTTTAGAACAATGACTTTAAAGGCTTTATAGCTTCCATTTTCACCCGAGGATGTTTTTTTTCATTTGTCATCATCTTAGGCAGAATAACTTAAGATCAGGAATATTTAGAATCAAAATATTTACCTTCCTACCTTAAATCTTGTGACTGATGAGCTTTCAAAGCTTCATTTTAATCAAAAACAGACAGAAAACAGAATCATTGTCCCATTGTTTTATATTCAGAGCCGGATGTCAATACATTTTCAGCTGTGAGGGAAGGAGTCCCTAGAGGGATATCTCTGTCTGAACATTTTGAGCCAAATTTTTTCTTGAAACATTCCTTCAAGCTAAGAGTTTGCAGAAAAAGTATTCTCTTTTATCACTTATATACATGTCCATTTCCAACCCTTAAATTTCTGATCTCCTCCATTAGCATCTGGTTTTGCCTCTCCAGGTCATGTGCGCGTCTCTCCAGGTGTTTGAGGTAGTCTTTCTTCCTCTGTCGACACTCTCGAGCTGCTATCCTGCAACACAGCAATGTCATTACACCTGTTGCTAGAGCTATGACGTAACCAACATTAATGTACTTATAAATCTTAGTTTTCTAAGGGCTAATATGATTACTTTATTCACATTTTAAAATATAATATTAGATCATTCTTGAAACAATTATGGAATATTTTAGGTACTTTGTAGTTCTTTTTACTATGAGATGGAAGGGAAAAGTTTAAATAAAAGTTTAAACTCTGGGTTAAATTAATGGTTAAAAACTCATCAAGCTGCAAGTGTATATGAAAAGAATGGTTTTAAAGTAATAATGTGAAAATGGTCTTTTAGAGCAAAACTTTGTACCTGTTACTGATCAAGCGCAACACTCGCTTCTGTGAAAAATCTGCTGCCTGTTTGTTCAAATCCGAACCTGAAACAGTTAAAATGTGGTTGTTTTTTTCTTCAATGCATGACAATGCAATACATAAATATATAATACAATTAATTTAATCATTAATAGTGTTACTATCATTGTTGTTTAATTATTCCACATGTATGACTGACAGAAACAAAATTCGGGAAATGATGTGTCAAAAGTGAAAAAGTCAAAATTAACCATTTAAATTGACATCAGTTTCAATTCAATTCAATTTAATTTAATTTTGTCTATGTTTAATTGCCTTTGCTGCCCTCTACTGGCCAAGTTCGATCAACACGTTGAGACGCGTGTGAGGTCATTGATTGTTACCTGCTGCTGCCTCGTTGGGGAACACCTGCAGTTGATTCAGCATCACCTTGTTGTAGTGATGCAACTGAGGACGCGGCTCTGCAGTGGGGATGTTGATGATGTACGGCACATTCTGTTGGCACTCGTGCTGGACGTAGTCATGATCTCCTTGAGAAAAACAGACAAACCCAGTAAGGAATGTCACAAAGTACATGACGTCTCACTGCACAAAGCCACCTGCGAGTGAGTAGTGAGAATAGTTGTAAAGCCTGGTAAAGTCCGTATGAGAGTGCATCGCTTCTGGTGAAGAGTTTAAGTTGTCCATATCTAAGGTGCCTGAAGAGGAATTAAACTGAGATTTTATTGACAGAAAACAAGGGAAGGAATGTATTACATGTATTGTGTCCTATACTCTTATTTATAATTTTCTTAATTATTTTGAGTAATTATTTCCAGATTATTCATAAAGTAATTATTGACAGTATTATTGTATCCCCTCATTATCCTTTCACCTCTGCAAACACACTAAAAGCAATGTTAGTTCTTTGGATGGCCCTAAATGTATTTATTAATTTACTGTGCCGCTTAATTCAATTACATTATTCGATCTGATACAGCCCTTTAAAGATGAACCTTTTTTTTTTTGTTTTACCAATGTTAGGAAACTTTGCAAATGAAAAGCAATCCATATATCTTATTTGTGAATATCATACAATGTAACATTTAAATACAAATTTTAATCAATGAAAGAATACTGTTGCTCAGATCTGTCCCCTCGTTGCCAACGTACAGCCTGGCTGATATATACAGTACTGTGCAAAGGTTTTAGGCAGGTGTGAAAAAATGCTGTAAACTAAGAATGCTTCCAAAAATATAAATTATGATTGTATATTTTTATCAATTACAAAATGTAAAGTGAGCGAACAAAAGAGAAATCAAAATCAAAATTTGTTGTTACTGCCCTTTGCCTTCAAACCAGCAACAATTCTTCTAGGTACATTTGCACAAAGTCAGGGGTTTTGTAGGATAGAGGATCTAGTGAGGTGTATGATCAACCAATGATACCAAACAGGTGCTAATGATCATCAATTTTGACAAGTAGGTTGAAACACAGTCATTAAGTGAAAAAGATACAGCTGTGTAGGAGCTTAAAATTGGGTGAGAAACAGACAAACTCTGCTACCAAGCTGAGGTTGTGGAAGACAGTTTCATGTCAAAGGTCATACACCATTATAAGACTGAACACAGCAACAAGTCACAAGGTAGTTCTACTGCATTAGCAAGGTTTCTCCCAGACAAAGAGTTCAAAGCACACTGGGGTTTCAAGATGTGCTGTTCAAGCTCTTTTGAAGAAGCACAAAGAAACAGGCAACGTTGAGGATCGTAGACGCAGTGGTCGACCAAGGAAATTTAGTGCAGCAGATGAAATGCTGAGAAATACAGGCAGACACTTATCCATCATGCAATACCTTCAGGGAGTCGTATGATGAAAATGTATTCTGCAGCAGGACAACGACCCCAAGCATAGATGTCTGTCTTGGATTACATGAAGAGAAAGAGGGATTTGAGAAAGTCTACGTCTACAGAAGATCTGTGGTTAGCTCTCCAAGATGTTTGGAACAACCTACCAGCTGAGTTCCTTCAAAAACTGTGCAAGTGTACCTAGATGAATTGATTCTGTTTTGAAGGCAAAGGGCGGTCACACCAAATATTGATTTGATTTACATTTCTCTTCCGTTCACTCAATGCATATTGTTAATTGATGAAAATAAACTATTAACACTTCCACCTTTTAAAAAAATCTTAGTTTACAGAATTTTTATCACACCTGCCTAAAACTTTTGCACAGTACTATATATATATATATATATATATATATATAATATACATTTTCATTTTAAGTGAGCAAAATAATCATGATCTACACTTACAATGTACTTTGACATTGTTTCACTCATCTGCAATTTGAATTCAGTGGATGCTTCTTTATATAAATACATTGGGGGCCTAATTGCGGTTGCTTTACAATAAACCTATGACTTTTTTTCTCCACTAAAGTTGACTTTCATCATAGAATTCTGCCTGTCATGCCACTCTGACCTTTAACTAAAGGAGCGAGATAACATCATAGATTAAAGACCAACATGGATGTCTGATGGATCGTCACAGTGTCAGTAGAATGTTTGTTATTTTACAAACACTTCTTAAAAATTTTTTTTTTACACTTTCTAGGCCTGTGTGTGTGTGCTTTACACGCTGAATAGCTTCAGCAACCAAACCTATAATAATTATGATGAGAATACATTTGATTTCTGAATAACCTTTTTTTTAATCTTAAAGACAGACTCATTAAGAACAATAACATGTATTTAAACGGTATTCTGACAGTCAGTCACTTTTTAAGAAAGTAACACACTCCAGTCTTTCTTAAAGGCTTCTACGTATATAGGTGTTGACATTCTTTATTGATAGTAACATTTGTGCTTGGCAGTATTTGTGACATGAATGTTTAATGTATTGCTACCGGCCTAGTGCATACTGTAAGGATTAGTGGAGTGTAAAGGGGCAATTAAAAAAAAAAAAACAAGGCTCCTCACAGTGTAAGAACAGTGTTTTGCGAATTGATTGCAAAACGCCTTCTCTGACCAACATCCAGGACTCTTTCAATGAATTTGGGGTACCAAGAAAAACGGACATGGAGCAAAGCCGAGCAAAATAACTGGAAATGTGATCACTGTTTCTCTACGGTATTCATCCCCCTCATTATATCACTATAGGGTTGTTATGAGTTCCTAGATCCACATAGATATGTCAGTATGAAATACATTTGTTTTTTAGGTTGAAGAAGTCACAAACAAGATGTTAGAAGGATGAATTCAAAATAGAAACAATCAGAAAAGAAAATACAAACAGTAGCAGTTATTTAAAAATAGTATGCTGTTTTGATAATTTTCTTAAAATGTAAAAAATAAGCTTTTGTCAGTTTCAAGCTAAATCCAACTATGTTACTGTGTTCATGGGATCTCTGCAGCTGAGTGGTAACAACTCTCCTAACTGGGCTTGAACTCAGTAGATGTGCTGCAGTGGAGTTTGAATAGAGCTCTCATGACAGTGGAGTGCTCTTGACATCAGAACTGAAATGGGCTTGTTCACAGTTCCGATGAGTGAAAGTGATTGTTAGCCATGATGCCACCCACAAAAAACAGTTGTGGTACTTTGCTCCGTGTTCTCCACATAAATCAATCTTTTAAACTGCTTTGCTGAATTTCTATTTCTATTCAGCCACCAGAACACAGGAGATATCTCCAACCCTGCCCTGAACTCAATAGCCAGCGATTGTGTTGTTATGAGTGGATGACAAAACAGGGAAGACTTTAAAACTTGATGGACTGTGCAACCTCCCTGCTGTCAGCGTTAATGGAAAAGTGGAGCACAACCTCCAGCTAGGAAGTAATTATGAGCAGTGAGGCTGGAGTCTACTGCCAACTCCCTATGAGCGCCAACATCCAGCAGCAGGACTCACATGATGGATTATTTCAGTGGTCTTGGAAGAAAGCAGAGGAGGAAAACTTTCTTTCTTGAAAATAATGTGTTTATTTTTGGAATATAAGTAGAAAGTTCAGTTCCTGTTATACAAAGGTATAATTGCAGTTTATTTTACCAACTTTAACAGTATTTATACCCTGGGTCTGAAAGAGATCCTTGAATATTTTTCGAGACTTCTTAAACAATATTTTCCATTTCAACTATGTTTCCTCCTTGCTTGTATTAATTCCTTAATTCTGGCTCACTTTTCCTCTGGGGCTACCAAAGACAGTGTCCCACTATGTGTTTCAAGCTTTGTTTTTGTTTCAGCTGAGCCCTTCAAGAAACACACTTGTATATTTTTTTGTCTTGCTTGTGACAGTCTTTCCCACATGTTGGGTCTTATTCATGAAAAGTGTGTAGGTCATCGTGCTGATTAGAATTTGGTATAAGGAGGTATAGATGATTCTGTCCACCTGCCTGACACGGTGCAAACAGAGGGAGAGAAAAAAACAACACTTTCTGAAGCAGAGCCAATAAGCCCACGATGCAGGTGGCAGGAAGAGCTCCTAAACGTATTTGGGATTAGGAGCAGTGACTCAGCACAGATCAGATGGAGTCTTCCCACAGCCAGCGAATTAATCATTACTGCCAAATTTGTGCGATATTGGATGTCATCCGCTCAACTATAGTGTGTTCATATCAGCCACACGAGGGCAGTATAATCTCATGATTATTTTTATTGTTGCACTTGTTACCTTTCATATGGAAGACTTGAAGCAACGTTAGTCACTGTTCCTTGATAACAAGCTTTTATTGATTAACCATTATAAATGAATCATGCATCATTTATTTTTAATTATCAACCGTTTCAAGTCAGATCAGCAATCATACATTATTTATAATCCTTGACATTAGTTTAGACTCTCCTGGTGATGTTTGAATAGAATAGAATATAATCGAAAACGTTTATTCATCCCCAGAGGGGAAACACACTTTTACAACAGCACAAGGAAAATAAAGTGCAAGGAAAAAAAGAAATAATAAAAGAGATAATAAAATAAAATAAAACGATCTTAAAAATATACAAATTATTTACAATATTAGAAAATTAACACTATTAACAGAATAAAATAAAATAAAAATAAAAACAAAAAATAAAAACACACGAGAAGAAAATCACACTACGGATTAACATCAGGATATTTAATGTAAAGAGTTAAATATCCTGACACCAGTTGGGATGAAGGACCTTCTATAACGCTCCGTCCTACACTGGGGGTGCCTGAGCCTGCCACTGAAGGAGCTGCCCAGCTCCTCCATGGTCAGGTGCAGTGGGCGAAGAGTTTGCTGCAATAATGTTGATTTATTCATAGTCAGAATGTGCGTTGCAATAGGTTATTATGAGTTATTAACCTGAATAACAGAGAACATGCAAATACACTTTTTAAAATGTATATTTCCTCAAACAAAAATCAGCTCAGCTACTATTATTCAAGATGGCCCTTATGGTATTAGAAGTGGTAGATGTCAGTTTGTCTTAGCACGTTAACATTCACACCCCTGCCCTCATTGCTCTCCAGGCTGTCATTATGTTTAAGTGCTCTTCCAAAACAATTGGGGGCAGTATGTGCAGAATGATGATTCACTGAGAAAAAAAAAACTATTTTCATGTCAACAAGCTACATCAGAAAAATACAAGGCTTTCGTCAATGTTTAAGTCAAAGGTCACTGATGACTGATAGCAGTTACTAGAGATTGGATCTGTACGTGGGTTATTGTATGTTCCACTCCTCCATGCTGCTTCCTTTTTATGATTAAAAAAAACTCCAACAAAAAAAACCTTATTCACACATGCTACAGGATGTTTTCAAAACAATCCAATAGTGAACAGCTTTGTTTGTATTGACGTGCATGCGTTGAAGCCATGTCTCATAACTCTTCTCTTGCCCAAATCCCAAGAGACGGGGCTTTAAATAAACAATAATTATCGTTTTATTTATCTTCTTAAAAAATGATGATTGCTATTACACCTAGGTGTAAAAAAATGTAACTTAATACATGATATTATTTTCAAAGCCAACTAGATGGTGGTTAATGTACTATTTTCTTTTCTGTTGAAAAACTGTTCTAATGAAACATCACATAATTTTAAATCGATGGTGCCACCTACTGACCTTTAAATAACATGAAACTGCATCATGAAGCTTCATCAGTACTGGGGTCATAGCTCGATGGTAGAGTGGTTGCTTGCAGTCGGAGAGGTTCTGGGTTCAATCCCAGCAAAAGTTTGTGGTGTTGTGTCCCTGAGCAAGACACTTTACCCTGATTGTGTAACAAGTGTTGCAGTGAGTGAATGGGGGAATGCATGACTGTCAAAGTGCTTCTGACGCTGGTATAGAAAGGCACTATACAAATAGACATTATTATACTGAGACCAGTTCAAGTTGTTTGATGATGAAATCTGGTTTGGTAAGAAATGAAATATGGACCTAAGTGATGGGCAGATAAACCGATCATTTTCAGAGATCATGTTTTAAAACTAAAGTGGTCTTAATGTCTTGAGTAGAAATTACAGTTATATTATTATCACATTTCTGAGATTTATTTCTCCTTCAATATATATATATTTTTTTAGAAATTAATTAATTTAATTTAATTTTTCATGTTGCTCTGCTAAACATAAACAACACTACTTAATATGAATGTACACAAAATAAACCAAAAAAAACTTTAAATACTTAAAATAAAAGTTCTAATAAATCACATATTTTGATAAGATAGCTCTTTAAATAGGTCATTCATAATGAAATGTCTAATCTGCCTCTGTACAAAACAGAGAGAACTTATCACATATTCAGTGTTGCCATGTGAACAAGCAGACTACTATATTTTTTCCTTCAATTAGATAGGAGTGGATTAAATCGGGACACAGAGCAGAAGGTGTTACATCACTACTCACAAACGGGGTCAAAGAGGAACTCTGAGCGACACCCTCCCACCCCTCCAAAAAAAACAGCCACTGATGCTCTACTTAAAATACCACACGTCTCAACTTCACCTCTCAGTTCAGAGTCATATTGCTCACATCAAAAACATGCAGCAAAATGAAACAATCTTTCGCTATAGAGAATCATCTTCGGGGCATTTTCCATTCCCATCCCGGCACAATCATGTCTTTGAAAAAGACCAATCAGCTGAAACAGTGCACAGACACTTCAAACGCAAGTAGAGTCATTGATGGGTTGGTAGAACAGCTGAGGTTATGTGCTGCTGATTAAACAGTCTTGCTCTGACATGTCTGCTGTTGATCACTCCAATTAGCAATCAAACACACCTCTCATCACCGAAAAACATCTATCTGTTTGCTAGATTCACTTTTGGTCCATTGAACTTTTTGACATCTTTTGTCTGCGGATGAGTTTACAGACGGTATTTACAGCGTCGCTGAAGTTAACTGGTACGTAGCTCAAATACCAAAATATCAGCCTTCAGTTAAAATGCTTCTATGTGTTAATCAGCCTTTATCTAAACAATGGAAGAGAATGTTGCCTAACAACGGATTTTACCATCAACGTCTTACTCCGTAGTCACTACAAAGTGAGCTTACCATATGGTCAAGCAGGTTGATGGCCAGGCTTTTTTAATGAGTGACCCAGACCTTGAGATGACTGTTAGTAAGAAGATGTATCTTAGTAGTTGAAATGTTACTAATTAGCTCTACACATTTCAGTCTTGCAAAGTGCTTATTGCAGATTCAGGAAGGACAGATGGTACATCTACGCATGTGGCCCCGTGTCTGTGTTTGTGTCCTGTGTGTGCAGAGGTACTGACTTGTATCCCTTCAGTGGGTGCCACAGATTACCGTGAGCGAGCAGAAGACTGCTGGCTCAATTCCCAGAGACACAGAAGCAAAGGCACCTATTGATGGATGAGTTACTCCCACGATGCTTTGCTTCATGCGCAAAACAAACTGTGGCACAAATATATGAAAGCAATGTTATATTTCCCTATTCTTAGTATATAAGTATATTTTGATGTTTTCATATCAGATTCCATCTCTTCTTATTAATCGTCATTTTTATGCAGAAAATTATTATTAACCCCTTAACGCCGAGTGTCGCGAATTCGCGACATACCGCTTCCATTCAGAATGCAGCATAAATTGTGCGCGAGTTCACCCAATGTTGGTTCATGCCTCTTCGATAGGAACCTAGGAACGTTTTGCAATCACTAGTTTCTCGTAGGACCAATCAAATTTGAAACCACGTCCGGTTTACGATCGCGTGTCTTTCCGGGTGTTGCGCAACACATTCAAAGTTGGAAGCGCGAAAGGATCATCTTGTTTGAGGTAAGTTACCGTAAAAAAAAAATACACGTCTGCTTATTGTTTGTTTATGGAACTAGGAAAAGTAAAATAAATTAGTTTTGAACGTAATTTTTGAAGATATTTTAAGTTTTCTGTATGTCGCGAATTCGCGTCCATAATGGCTAAATTAATCAGTATGGTCAGATGCGCAATGGCGCAGTACACAATTATGTATTCAGATGGATTTTAGCCGTCACATGCTTTCTATAGCAAAAACAATTCTTGTAACAATCTGTAATCGTGTAGCATGTTTTACGGATTACATTTTTGACGTTTATTTTTCCTCAGGAATGTTTTATGGTAAGCGAACTCCTGTAGAAACCAGAGTTCCACCAGCTGAGAGTGAGGACATCTGTCTCAGTGAGAGTGGAGAAGTTGATGAGGAACACACACCTGCACAAGGTGGTGAAAATAGCAGTAATAATGCTATAATATTGTATTGTACAGACTTTCAGCTTTTGTGTTGTAAGCCACATATTTGAGGATGTCACTTTGAGAGCAGGTTGTGTAAAGTTCTACCTAACCTAAATAGAATAGTCTGCACTTTTCAATGGTGTTTCTTTTTTAAAACACCAGGTGACAGCAGTGAGGAAAGCTTCACTGCTGAAGAGGATGATGAGCTTCCTAGTGTAGCTACTCCTGAACAAAAAGACAGAGTAGAGTGGGAAGAAATAAAACTACATCCATTTCAATGACAACATGGCACCAAACAATGACAGACTTTTCAAAATAAGGCCACTGATTGATGCACTTCTTCCCAAATTTCAGGCTGTTCTACAAGAGCAAATGCTCTGTGTTGACGAGCAAATGGTTCCTTTCAAAGGAAAATCAAGTTTAAAACAATATGTCCCCAAGAAGCCACATAAATGAGGATATAAAATATTTGTGCTTTGTGACACAAAAGGGCTGGTGCATTCCTTTGATGTCTTTGAAAGGAAAACTGACCCTGTGTTCAAGTGTTCTTAGTGCAATGTTCACTTGTGCCTGAACAAAAATAACAATTGCTTCAGGGAGTTTCATGAGTAAGGCACCCCACAATTGAAACAGCTCAGTTATCGTTGTTAGAGTAGTTGTTGTTATAGTATTAGTTGTTGTTGTTGTTGTTGAATATTCAGGTACTGCATATCTTGGTGTTAGCTTTTACTCAGTGCACCTGCACACCTGGGGATTCCTCGCACCAGAGACCACACAGTGGGACCAGAAACGACCAGCTTATTAGTGACACGTCTGCAGCACGTCAGGTGACGCTTCTGAGGAAGACTTGAGTCCCTTTTTTTATTGTTGTTTTCTTACCACTGTAATGTATATGTTGGCATTAAAAAATAAAATTTCATGCTTAAGATGGGAAATGTGTTTTTATTATTTTTTGGTCCTCTAATACCTGTTGTCGCTAATTTGCGACATACCCAATTTTACAATAATTTTATGTTCTACAGTAAAAATTTCACTTAATTTAGTCTCTGCTTGAAAGCAAAAACACACATAATTATTTTTTTTGAACAATTGCAAATAAATGCAGGCGTCAAGGGGTTAAAATATAAATATATACAATGATAACTCCACTACTTCTTACTATATACATTTTTCGTTTCTATACTTTCTTTAAAAAATATTTATTCTTAACATCAGTTGTTTTGTACTAAACAATGTACTTTATTTAACCTCTAAAAATCTAACTATATATAAAAAAAAAATTAACCAAACTTTATCCTTTTTTAGAGTGAAACTACATGCTGTATAATCAATTGCTTTAAACAGCTGTACACATTAAACTTAAACGGAGGGCGCCACTTACAAATATCTTAAAAATAGGAAACTAATTCAAGAAGCCTCATCAGCCCTTTTGAGGTCATACAATATTATTTTTAAATCCTACCAGCGGCAACAGGATGGTTCTACTTAACTTACTTGGTGCTACACCCTTGAACTGAGCTAAGCCATTGGTCATTCCTTAGGGTTTGCCTCGTTGTTGAGAAATTATCTTCAACTAGCCACCCAGCTGGGTGCGGCGCTCTACCCAATCGCAAGTAAAAGCAAGTGTATATACAGTATGTTAACAGATTCTGTTTTGTGTTTTTCGCCTGCCAAAAACTTTCTGCCGGCCATCAGAATTAGCAGGAAAGTTTTTGAGCCCTGGCAGGTTAAGTTGTCTCATCCCTCAATCGTGAGTGGACCGGCGGTGTTTTCAGCACCACAGTTTGCTGCATGGAGAACGATGATAACATATGCACAAAATATCCAGGTGAGTATCTATTACAAACAACATAGCCCTGCTGCAGTTCACTTTACCGGGTCACTTCTCAGCGGGACTGTAAATTAGGTGGAGGAGATCAACGGGGCTGCCCTCCTAAGGATGACGTGGAAGCCTATGAAGAACTCAAAGACAAAATTTAAAAAACAGTAAATATTGCTTAGTATAATTCTGAGTCAAACCATGTTCTATATGTCTCAAGCTTCTAAAGTCACTTTAAAGGAATGGGGAACAAAACGCATTTTTTTTCATAGCTTGATGGGCTAGGGGTACGATCCTGGCTTCTGGTGCATAAGGTCCAAGGTTCAAATCTGACCAAAAACCTACTGAAATTTTAGTCTCTTCCACTACCTAAAGATTTGGAGTACTAAAGGCTGTCAGTGCCTGAACCATTGATTGTTAGCCCTGACATGTGATATAATTGTGGCCTGTGCTGTCCTCCACCATGAGGAAAAAGAGCGCCCCCTATAGTGCCATCACTGATAGAATGGGACAATGCTGCCATCTTCCCGGATGATGACAGTGGTTGGCTGGTCTGAGACAAATTTCATTTGTATAGCCCATTTTAACAGTTTGTTACAAATGAACTGTTGTTTACTTGCTTTGGTTTATCCTTATTCAATTAAGGAACATCATGTTACTCTTTGTATCTATATGGGTTGTGTATAGTTTGTGGAAAAGTGTAAATGACAAAATAATCTAAGATAATCAGTTATCTAAAATTATGTAAACTAATTTACATATTTTAATAATAACAGAGGGTTTAGTTGAATGTTTTACATTGTGTTGTGTGCAGTGTAATAAATATTGACTTCTGACTGAGATAAAGGAGCAGATCATATAGATCCTGGAATTTAGCGTGGTCTGGAGCAGGCTAGCTCCACAGAATACATCTCCATGTAACTGATGTCAAAACATATCCCACTTTCTTCAATCCCTCTTTGTGCAACGGGACCATAGATAAATTGAGCCAGGATAACCAAGATAGCCCGACTTAATCCCTTATCCTACTTTTGTGCAATAGGCCTCAGGTCTTCAACACAATCTGGACGACAAAATCCAAAACACATTCTGTAAAGACAAAATTAAAATCATAGAAGATCCAAAAAAATCAGGAAGACAAAAGACAGGGTCAAGGAGGGACTGGATTCACACAAAGTAAAATGAGAAAAAAAACCTCACAAGAGTACGATTGCAGTTTCTTACTGGTTTAGAGATCCTTAAGAAGAGGAAAAACAAAACTTAACAACATAAAAACAGAATGTACATTAAACATGACATAAATCCCTACATAAAAAATGAAAGCCAAAGAAAAAACTAATTGTATACAAAATATCAGATGAAATCCCATAGTTATTCACTGTAATTAAAATAAATGAAACAGTGATATTGCTTCTAAGAGAAATAAAAATTCAGAACCTTTTTAACTATCTGCAAGTGAAATATTTATTAAATCAAATTAATATTTTAAGCAGTCTAATCCCACTTATTTTACCATATTTTAATATAAAAGAGAGATTAAAAAAACTTGTTTTTAACTCATATAAATATTATTAAAATAAATTTTGCCGATTTCTCGCAAATCCCCAAAGGCTTTAGTCTGACTATGGTAGAAAAGAAAACTAATTATACTGCTTTTTCTTGCTTTTATTTCCAGCCTCTGTCTCACACACAAACACTTAAAAAATACATTAACCTACTGTAGTGCACTGTGAAGCTGGCGCTGTTCTGTACTGTCCTCCTGTGGTGAATGTTTCTTTTAGCTCCGCGAAAGTTCCCCACCGCCTGATGTCATTTTTATCAGCCTGTATGAGGGCATTTTAGTTTCTCTCCACCCCCTCCCTAATCCTTTTAGTACTGAGAAGGGGGCAGATTCAAAGTGGAGATAACTTATCAAGTGTGGAAGGCTGTTAAAGAGCTGTAATCCGTGAGTAATTGTCCTGTTTTGAGATAAGATAAGCTTAAAGCGAGCGTTGAAGTTGAAAAACTGAAATGCTTTAGTCCGTATTAAAAAAAATATATATCAAAAGCAAGTAAGAAGAAAGAGTGCATCTGTTAATTTGAATATTGAATGCATCTGTTTTAAGATGTGGTGTATCATTTCAAGGAGGTTCTGAGTTAAAATAGCACCCATTAAGTATTCCTTGCGCCATTTCAGTATCTGAACTTTCTTGTAAAAGAAAGAACTGCTTTGGGGTATCATTCATATTTCCTTTCTCCTAGTGTGAGTTGCTAAAGGAATCTCAGCTTGCTTGTCAGCTGAAAAAAAATCTGTTAGTGTGGGTAAAAGGCAAGCTACCACAGATGTTTGAAGCCTTTGTGTCCGAGCATAAGTGCAGGAGTGTAATTCCTCTGAGCGCTGAGCTGTGTCTATTTCGGTCCCTGTTTGTCTAATTGAAATGTTGCCACGGAAACAATGAAAAGAAGCGAGGGGTAAAATCCAATTAAATAAAAAACTTGATGAGGATTGGATTTTCGGAATGCTTTAAGGGTTTGAGATAGATTTTATGAGTGTACTGCCAAATTCTCGACGTGTCTTATGGTCATGAACATGAACACAATTACTGAAACCGCCACGTGTTGCATTTAGGTTATTCATAAGAAGCCATGTGAAAACTCAATTTCATGCATATTAGGCACTATTAATGTTGTGTGTGTGGATGGACTGTTATGGTTCTCTTTAAAGAATGATCTACTTTGTTAAACCAGAGTACAGTTGTCTTCAATTAACAATGTAATTTGTCAGGATCGTTGTCATTGATTCATGTTTGTTTAAGTACTACCAATTAGGGTTGACAAAAAATCTGTCTAAACTGAAATGCTGTACTGTATATGACCACAATGCTGATTTTTCATTGTATATTACTCTGGAAGCAGCACAAAAGGCATTTCTGTCTAAGATAAGTAAACCTGTAATTTGTCATTGACCTTGTGTTATTAGTCGTTGGCAGTTAGCCTTTGGCAGGCAACGTTATTAAAACACTGATTAGGTTTTAGGATGCAGATGGAAACAGAGTTGACCTGTAACTTTACCTAATAATAATTGAGAGTCAACTGCTGCCTCCAGAATGTCTTACATTTTTTAAATGTTATGATGATATTTTATTGAATAAAGTATTTGTAATTTTATTATCCCTCAAGTATTAAATATCTTCCTGGGTATCTATATTGAGTTTGCGATTATAGTATAGTGACAACCCTTTTATGCTGCTGATTTATCAAATAAAGCCGTTACACAATAAAGTATTGTTTGCTGAAAAAGGTAAAGAAAATCTTTGACTAATTAGTCAATGGCAGACGCCTAATTATTCTGCAAATCTTGGGGAGGATGTAGACAATTATATTCCCATTCATCTCTTACATGGGTATTGCTTTTGATTGTTCAAGTGCTTTTTGATCCTGGTCTAAAAAGGCGCTTTACAAATAACTATTACTTGCTTTTTCATTTACGTGCAGAGCCATATACCCGCAAAGTCCAGATTCCAGAAAAAGTATAAAAAAAGAAGTAGATTGAAATGAAGATCAAAGTCATTCAAACCACTTCTGACATTCTGACTGAATGCACGTACAAGAAACAACCATATTGTCTTTGTTCTGTATTAGAAATGTATATTTCTTGCTTAATAAATTGGTTACAGGTTGAAATATGTAATTAACATAGATTCCAGAAGAACATTCACACAAGAACATATTCCACTAGTTTGCTGTCCGGATCATTAACATTTCAGTTATATCACTATTAATTTATTATTGAATATTTTTCTTTCAAGTTTTGTTTAAATTTAAGTTTAACATTTTATTCGTCTCATTTCATTTTGATTTATTTAATTAATGATATTATAATAACCAAAACAGGAACTTGTGACTCTGGGTCGTGGAGGCAAGAGAGTTCGGCTTTGTATTCTTGGAACGGGGACGATAAGAAAGAGAAAAGTTGAGGAAGAGAGCCCAACAAGTCTGGCGTGAGTTGAGCCACTTAGCGGTCTTGAGGTACATCAGATTCAGTTAGGACCAAGAAAGGTACTTCAGATCCCTCCAGCCATATCTTCACTCCTGCAGCACCGCCAACAGCTCCTTGTTTCCCAAGTTATGATTCCACTCAGCAACGGTTCGTTTCCGGGAGTAAAAGGCGCAGTGATGGACCAAGTCCGGTGTCCAATGCGTCGACCTTCTACGATGAATTGGAGAAACGAATCTGGATGGGTGAGGATGGGGGCTATAGAGAACCGGTTCTTTAGATTGTTAAAGGCAGCATCGAACTTGCCCATGTGACCCGGACGACCAAGGTACAAACAAGGGCCCTGGCCAAGTCTGTGAGGTCTTGCCTTCTCTGTCAGTTGGGTCCTACCAAGCTGCATGGGTTCAAAAGTCTCTGGGTTGGTCACCTGAAGGCAGGAAGGTCGCTAGGAACATAACTGGGGTGTGAAACAGTCTTCAGCTCCCTGACCCTCTCTAAGTCTGTTATCTATCCTGATAGACCCACACAGTCTCACTCCCACGACGCCACCACTCTCCATTAGCGTCGTATTATGACGACACTGCTATCCCCTACCTTTCTCCCTCTGTGCATCTACGTGACATGCTGGGCAGCTCATCTGCAGCCTCTCCTGTACTGGTCACTAATGTGAGTGGATTCTGGCTCATCAGCCCCAATAAATAGCTTAGATAACACAATGAACCCCTTCAATAACTGCGTGTTTTATTTTTATTTGGCTGCGACTATGAGCGATTGACTAAGTCATGATCCAGTTCTTTGTTAACGTTTAATTTATTTAACCTAATGCATTTACATTGCCACATTACAGCTGTGCTCGACACAACACTTGGGCTTCTCTTTCAAAATAAAAGGAACTTTGATTTTGAAGACATTCTGATACAACAACTTAAATAAAAAGCTAAATGAGGAAATTAGATATTTAGCTTGTTTGTTTAAAGCGCCATAGAAGAACATGCAGAACACCGACGTCAATACTTCATACTTCTATACTATTAACTGTAGATTAAACTTCCTCCTAACCCCCGGATGTTGAAGTCACACGCAGTATTACAGAACTACAGTTTTTTGTGCTCACGCTTCTTAGGTTAGGTTAGGTAGAACTTTATTTAAATTGTTTATTGTTTAGTATGTTTAGTTTGAATAGTTTGTTTGTTTCAGTAACTTGACGGAACAAGGCGCGGGTTACTAATCTGTTGAGGTAAGATATAATTATTGCTTTAAGTGGACTCGTAATGTAATTTTCTGTGGTGCATTAACACGAGAGATAATTCAATAAAACACTGAAAATATCATGCATTGCATTGCGTAATTATAATGCAACTCACATACGTATGTTTGTTTGTTATGTTGAAAGGACGAAAATATATTTATATTCCAAAAATACGTTTTTCTGTATTGTTCGTGATAAATATAATGTTATCTGGGAGTTTTTTTAAAGACTTTTGGATAAGGTATTTGATCTGTTGTTGTCTTCTTTTGATAAAAAAATAATAATAATAATAATTCAAAGATAAAGAGGTAAACCAGATGGAAAACACCATAAAAAATGAATTTGCTTGTGACGTCAGTTATTACGGCTGAAAACAATTCCCTTGAAGCCCGCTAAGCATAACATTCCTTTTTACTATATATATATATATATATATATATATATATATATGATATTACTATATTATTCTATTACAGTCTATTACAGTTCTAATACACAATTCCACCTGTCGCAGAACATGACCTGAAGAAGGTAGTCTTTGCTCTTGAGCCTTTCGTACTTGTATACTTTGTCTGAATCTGCAAGTCCCATTCTAGCATTTTGACAACAATGAAAAATTGATGGTACAAAATTTCTTCACACTGATTTAATAGAGGCGTTTCAACAAGAACTCCAGCAAACTTTGAACGAGGAAAACATGGGCTGAAACGGCTTCTTCAAACTGGAGCAGAAGAGGAACAACTCATTTTCGACGTTGTCTTCATAGCAAAGGATGATGACGTCACAGGTTTCGTGAACTACACCCACAGCATAACTAAACATGTAATGAAAATCACCGTTTATATTTAAAATTGATCATAATCTGAACATCATAATTTTGGTCTGCAGCCAGATGGACCTCCCATTGATCAGAAGCAAGCTCGGTGTGGAGGGATTGGAACTAGCAGTCTGTAGCAATGGAGTGATCCTTTGTGCCATCAACATATACAGGGGAGAGATCTTTGCCTTTCCCTTGTAACTGCCGAAGAAACACTAGTACGTTTTTTTTTTGTTTTTTTTGCATGGTAGTGACCTGCAAGAACTGCCCGGAACTCCAGACCTGCTTGACATGAAACCTTTCTCTTTGTGTCTCATGCCAAAGCCCATGACTTCAAATGTGAAGTAGGCATAGTGAACACTAACGTGTAAACCTACAGCACATCCCATCATGTAAATAATCTAAAATGCAATTGTATGGTCTTTTCTAGGTGAGATCGAGTGCTGCATATCAGACAGGTGATGGACTAACCATCGGAAGAAGAGGTGCAAGAGGTAAATTCCTTCCTTTCTCGAATAGCAGTGACCACCAAACACATGTCAAAAGCAGGTGAGATGGTTATATCATACACACTTTGGTGCAATATCGGTTGATCTCTCAGGTACTGGGCGAATTCCTCGAGATCAAGCAGATCTTGGGTTCAGGTCAGGATGAGACGCGCAGTCGCGATCACTAGGAAGAACTCCGACGCCATCGGACGTCATCGGTGTTTGATCAACTTTCCTCTTACTGAAGAGTGGGCGCTGCCGTCTGCCCAGACCTCAACAAGTGGTGGTCTGATCGTTTCATTTTCTCTTTTTAACTCGGCTTTTACAACAGAGTTAAACGTGACAGCGGTCACGTACTGTTCTCTTCAAATGATCCCGCTCTGCTCCGCTGATGACTCGGTGTCATCAGTGACATCATCGGTGCTGAACATGGGACTTTTGAAATTTCGCTCCATTACAAATAAATCCCTTTCTCTGAATGATCTTTTCACAAGAGTAAACTTGGATTTATTATGTCTGTCTGAGAACTGACAGAGAGAGGAAGAGTTTATTAATCTGAACGAACTCTGTCCAGTAGGGTGAGCTGTCCTGGTGAAGCCTCGCCTATCTGGTCATGGGGGAGGTTTAACTCATTCGTGTGGACAGACTCCGTTATTACAGTCTCGGCATGACCCGGACAAAGGGGTTTAAAACCGCCTTCGAACTGTGTTCTGAGAGGAAACTCTCGCCGTCTATGAACGACGGAGCATGTTAGCTTAGCATTAGTGGCGAAAGTTTCTAATGACGCATGTGAATACGTAACACTCATAGGCGGAAACACATGCACACTAATAAGATCTCTCTCAGGTGAACCCGTCGAGCACCAACAGAAGTAGAACCTCCTCTTGCTCAGACGACGTCCTCTATGTAGGCTCTTCATCAAAGTGTTTTGATGTGATTGGCCCAAGGGTTACCAATATGGTGAAACTCTCCCTTTCCAAAGGGGTTTTTCCCAACGCATTTAAACATACTATTGTGGAGCGTTTGCTTAAAAAGCCAGGCTTAGACCTGACTGTCCTCAGTAATTTCAGGCCTATTTCTAAGCTCCCTTTCTTGTCCAAGAACATGGAGAAGGTGGTGTCTGAGCAGCTGTCTTTGTTCCTGGATCAAAGTGACATCCATGATAAGTTTCAGTCTGGCTTCTGCAAACATCACTCTACGGAGACAGCCTTACTGAAAGTGTCCAGTGACATCATGATGTCGGCTGATTCGGGTCAATACATTGTTCTGGTTCTCTTGGATCTGTCCTCAGCCTTTGACACAGTTGATCACCAGATTCTGCTGAGAAGACTGAGGGATGAAGTGGGACTGTCAAGGTCTGTGTTACATTGGTTCTCGTCATACCTTTCTGGGCACAGTTTCAGTGTATCTGCCAATCAAATGAGGTCTGAATCGGCGGATCTGTTGTGTGGAGTCCCTCAAGGTTCTTTTCTGGGTCATGTATTGTTTGTGCTTTACTTGATTCCCCTAGGTAAAATCATTCAGAGATTTCCTGTCTTGTAAGATGTTTCTTACCACATTTTTGCTGATGACATCCACCTTAATAAATTGTTTTTTAGAAATCAAACAATGGCTAAGTGAAAAAACTTTGCAGCCAAATGTCAAAGCCAAATGTCAAGAAACTTTGGTTATTGCTCCTGATGATAAGGTTCCAGGGTTGAGTCAGTACTTCGGTGACACTGCAGAAAACTGACCAGAAACTGTTTCCTTCAACTGAGAAAAATCTCTAATCTTAGGAAAATGTTGTCACAACATGATCGGGAGCTTGTAATCCATGCGTTTGTGTCTTCTCGCCTGGACTATTGTAACAGTCTGTTTTCATGTCTTAACAAGAAGGAGCTGTCTCACCTGCAGTTGATTCAGACAACTTTAAAATTCTGGTTCTTACTTTCAGACCTATTCATGGTCAAGCTCCTCCTTACATCACTGATCTGATCCAGCCTTACACCCCAGCTCGGGCTCTGAGGTCTGTGGATCAGAATCTGCTGATGGTTCCTCGCACACGGTTCAAGACCAGAGGGGAGAAATCCTTCCAGGCTGTTGCTCCTAAGCTTTGGAACGATCTTCCTCTCTCTTTGCGCTCTCTTTGTGTTAGCTGATTAGTGTCACCTGGCTTTATTGATAGATACAATAAGGTGTCATCAGCATGAAACTGAAAATGCAAAGAGTATTTTCTATTATATGGACTACAGGAAGCGTATAGATTGTGAATCAGATTAGGCAAACAGAATCTTATAGGACACCAAAGCTAACATTTTTGTGTGTCAACAAGAGGTGGTTGACATGCACATAGTGACGTCAGTTTGATAGATTTAAGACTTAACCCAGATTAAAGCAGTTCTTGTTATACATACAGTATTTAGTCTCTGTATAATATTTTGTTAGTCAACAGTGTCAAATGCCGCCCTGAGGTTTAAAAGAAGTACTGGAACACCCCTAATCAGAGGCCATAAGCAGGTCATTGCTAACTTTTAACATGTTTTTTTCCTAAAACCATACTGAAATACTTCAAATATTATGCTAGACATACTCGCACAGCTAAGTGATTTCTCCAGAATTTTAATAGTTGTAGATAGGCCTATAGTTCGTTGAAACCTATGAATAACTGAAAAAAGTTTTAGAGGTAAAGTATAAAATGTTTTTACAGCAAGTATAAAATGTGCTAAGCAAAGGCAACACTTCCTAAAGCAGCCATGTGGGAATAAGATCTAAGAGAAATTGAAGGAGGAAATTATAAACGCTAATTATTTAGAAATGTCTGTACCCCTGAAGTCTTCGTTAAACACAGAAAATATTGTTATTAGCCAACATTCTAAACTAATTCTAAACTGGAGCTTATCGTCCATGTGTTTGTGTCTTCTCGTTTGGACTATTGTAAGAGTTTATTTTCGTGTTTGTCTGGCCTGCAGTTAATACAAAACTCACATTTTCCTGATCCTTAAAACTCTGCATTGGCTGCCAGTTTCTTTCAGGATCCGTTTTAAAATTCTAGTTCTTATTTTCAGAGCTACTCTCCTGGTCAGGCTCCTCCTTACATCATTGATCTGATCCAGCCTTACACCCCAGCTCGGGCTCTGAGGTCTGTGGATCAGAATCTGCTGACGGTTCCACACACGCGCTTCCTAACCATAGGGTAGAAATCCTTCCAGGCTGTTTGGAGCGATCTTCCACTACTGACTAACTTTCTTGGGCTGCTGTGTTTGTCTCTATGTTGTCTTGACCTTTTAAAGTATGTTTTTTAACTGTGAATTGTTTTGATTGTTTGAGCACTTGGTCTGAAAAAGGGGGATTTACAAAATATTACTTACTTACTTACATTGGTAGATCCACACAAACAGCTTCAGAATGTTATGATGCACGCGCTGCAAGTAATTTATTTCAAATGTTCGTTTGTTTGTTAGAGAAAATGGTAAACAGAAAAGCTTTTGCTCTTTGAAATAGAATTACATGGAGCTCTTTCCAAAGCTGACTGAAGCTAACAGACTGAAAAACAGCAAGCTCAATTTCATATGACTTGACACTGAGCTGAACTGAGATACTGTGTGAAAGTGGATTTTTCATTCTTTTTTTAACCAACTTATATGCTAATATCCCATTTTCAGTCCAAAAAGGAATCTATAAGCTCAGGCACAGTTATTGTAAAGCAACCCCTTCAACTGCCAAAAGTAGAACATCCAACAAGAAATCAGACATAGGCAAGCATAAGCCCAGAGGAGGTTCTAGCTATAAAAAACCTAATTTAATCGACAATGATTCATCTCTGTTTTTAAGGCTTCATTTAAAAAAAACAAAAAAAGTTTTCCATTGGTTACCTTAGCCTCAGGCAAAGTTAAGACCAATATTAAAATGAAATTGAAACTGAATGAGGGGATGACAAAGGGTCACAGTGAGCTATAGCTGGGATGAAGAAAAGAAAGACAATATTTTAGGTAGTCCTGTAGCTGTATTATGTGTTAAATAGAAGCATGGTATATAATCATGTCTATGGGGAAGCTGTCCCTGAGCTGCCTAACAAGGTTCTCCATTAGAGGAGAGGGAGGAATGAGGAAGACTTGAATAATACATCAGGAGTCGCACTGGGTTGCTGCTAGCACAGAGGAACATGCTGGACATTTCTGAGTGAGAATCCGACTGCCAGATGCAATTACATTCATCCATTTGGCTACTGGATTCCACTGTGTTTAGGGAAAGATGGGAAGTTTTATATTCATGGATCTTCATTTAAAAACTATTGCAGAGAATCATTTGCAAAACCCTTTATACCTTCTACTGAAATATGTATTTTGGCTTAATGAAAGCTGCAGTGAAAATGCAGATGTTTACATATGTTTAGGTTTTGAAGCGGTCTCTGTGTTGTCTGGCTCTTAAGCATTTCACTTTGTATTTTCTTTTCCCAACCCTTTCGCCTCGCTTGAACTTTCTCACCATAAATTTTTTTCATCACGCATGTTATACAGCTAAAGGGCGCAACAACCTCCTCTTTTATCCAATCACATAATCACAGTTCCTCTGTAGACGAATAATCACTAATCATCTGTCTAAATCTGTGTCACCTGCTGGTGGTTCTTCCTCAAAGACGTGCAATACAGCCCTTCTCCTCCCCATACACCTCCAGTGTTACAGGTTCAAGCTCTGATCCTCATTGCTGCAGTCATGTTCAAGTCGTTAGACAGTGCGACCAGATCCTATATATTTCTTCTAACCCTCTAGACTGTGGCTCTGCTCTCATTGATGCATGTTTCCTCCCACTCTGCTTTCCCTTGCTCCCCCTGCATCAGCAACAGAAGGCCGTTCACAAAGAGTCTAGTTCTGTTTGAGGTTTCTTCCTCAGAAGGCAGTTTTTCCTCTCCACTGCTGCTCTTGTGATTTTCTGGGACCTGTTTTACTTTAAAGTATATTTGTGATGGTTAAACCATATGTATCCTACAAAAGGGTAAACCATATGTATGTATAACCTTAGTTTACCAAGGTGAGAAACCTCAACCACTGCATTTGTATTTCTTGATTCCAATGAGGTTTTTTAGCTCGACCCAGAAGCAACACAAGGGATATTTCAAACATATTTGTTTTCGGGCCTCCGAGTCACATTGACCCTGAAAGTGTTAACTCAATTAAGATTGAAAAGTATTATTTATATGCAGCAAACTTACCACCACCAGTTTCAAGAGGGGGGGATATACAATTCTCACATCTCTAATCCCCTATCACTAATCTAAGTCTGATGATGGGTTCTGACTAAAAAAGTTATTTTGGTACCTCATGACATTGAACATTTTTTTAAAGTTCTAAACTGTGTCCAAGTCTTTCTCTGTGTTCAACTATTTTCTTACAAGAACATCTCTGCAGCGCACCTCAGTGAGTGACAGGTGTCCAGCCAATGATACGATACGGTTTACTTACGCTATGCAGCCAATGATAGCACACAGCGCTTGTGTATGTGCCTTGCCCATACACGCTGTGGCACCGTGCAGGTTAGCTTGCTAACAACAGTGCACCGATTGGTTGTCAATTTGATTGACATGAACAGCAGCCAATCTGAGCTCCCACTACTTCCAGCGTACGCACGGCAAGGTTAACATGAATCGAGAATAAACAGAGCAAAACGTGCAGACTTCCTGACAGTCATTTTACGCAGTTCAGAAAAACGATATAGAATTATAAGCTTTGTTTTTTCAATAATAAATCGAACAAAATAATTCATGTTTTATTAAAATTTAAATAATCCACTGGTCGCCTCTGTAAATGCAGTATTCTAGTTAATAACTGTGTATGTAAAATATAAACGTATAAACCGGAGCACATCTGAACTCATTTACAATAGTGTGATTCATGTCAGACATGTTTAAAATTAGCAAATGTAAGCTGTTATTTTAAATTCATGTTTTCATTTGTTTTTGTTTTTACATGATCACAGAAATGGAGAAATTTAAGTCTTGTGCTTCATTTAAAAATGATGGACATATTGAAATGGAGGCATTGAAAGGGATGAACTCTTTGTTGATTTTGACATGGAAAAAGAGTCGAATTTGTGTCAGGCACAGATTCTTACGTCTGAATATTTTTTGTGCACCCTTTGGGTTCGAATGAACGACCATTTTTAGTTGGAAATCAATGCAATTCTTAGTACATATGAGTCCTACACCTGACACTGAGCCTAAGACCAGGTCTCATGGACATTTTTGGAAGTTACTCTCAGGCTGTTGCTCCTAAGCTTTGGAACGATCTTCCTCTCTCTTTGCACTTGATGGAGTCTACTGACTCCTTTAAGTAACATCTTAAGACGTTTCTATTTGTTCAGGCTTTTCCTTGATTTTCTGGAACTCCTGTTGTGTTATCAGTTTTATCTTGCCCTTTAAAGTATATACTTTATTGAATATTGTTGTGATTGTTTAAGCGCTTTGTGGCCCTGGTCTGGAAAAGCGCTATATAAATAATAGTTACTTACTTAATTACTTACTTTTTATGAGGAAATATGCTCATCACGGACTGCACTATTTGAATCTATTTATTTATGTAAGTCAGTATTTATATAAAGATGATTAAATCCACACATCCTTCTATCATAACTGATTATCAGTCCATTCATTTCATTCAGTGCTAGTCATCTGAGTAAAGTATAAATAACTTACATTAAGCAAATTTGATGAAGGTAGATCTTTTGAACTTGATCATTATAAAAGTAGCTCGCAAACAGAAAAAGTGTGAGCACCCCTGTTTTAGATCATTTAAATGGAAAATTTAAGATTATGATAAATAAATACGTCTCATGGGTAACAATCACTGACTGACATTGATCTATTCTTGAAGATGTGACTATTCCACAGAATATTATATCATTTGAATGTAGAATTTAGAGAAATTGATAATTAAATCATAATATTATAGCTAGGAAGCATAATATTAATTGTCAAAGATGACATGGTTATTATATAAATCAATTATATTATCCCAAGTTAATATTGAATGGATGCGATACTGGCCCGATGACGGTACGTCTGATGTTGCTCACAGTGGTACAAGGGGCCGCTCAGGGAGATGGTGTGTTTGCTCAGACGCGAAAAAAAATTAGAGGGAACATTGCTCAGTGTTATTCTTTAACTGCTGCTTTCCCACTACTTTCTCCTAGAAGAAGTAGAAGTACCGTAACAGTTTACAACTTGATGTTTCGATAAATACATTTTGAGGGCTCCTGTCTGTGATGCATCTTTTTGCTAGTACCCCCAGATTTAGCACTCATCTATTCACACCATCAAGGACACAGCATGTTATAACAGATGTTCTCCTGTTGGTGGTGGATATGAATATAGATGTCCAGACACCACCGATCAAATTACATCCCTTCAGCATCCCTTACTCAATAATTGCCTTAAGGTGGACAGTTTGATTCACTGTTTCACTAATCATTGTGTTGAAATACTGGATCAGGTGGCACTTGTTAAATCAAACTTGAAATTCAGAAAAAACGGTGCCCTTGTCACTTCACACTGTCGAAAGACTGAACAACTCTGGAAGTCAACTAAACTTGAGGGGCACAGACTTAACCTCAGGGATCTAATGTCCTCATTCAATGAGATGTTGGAAACTGCTAGATCTGATAATATTCAGAAACTGGTAACAGTAAATAAGAAAAACCCTAAAGTGTTGTTTGACACAATACATTCTCTCGTGTCTCCTGTTGTTCCAATCACTGCCAAAAAAAGAGAAAATCCCTCCCCTTTTGTGTGGAACACCTAGTGTCACTGAGTCTGTCTCCACCTTGTGGGCCTCTATTAAACCTTTAACTCTGGCTGATATTTCGGCACTGGTGAGCAAAATTAAACCCTCCTCTTGCACGTCCTTCCGTATAGGCTCTTCATTAAAGTTTTTGATGTAATTGGCCCCTGGGTTACCAAAATGGTTAACCTCTCCCTTTTCACAGGGATTTTTTAATCAAGGTTCTGTTTTGGGTCCTTAATAATTTTTGCTGTACTTGATTCCCCTGGGTAAAATCATTCAGAGTTGTGTTTCATTCAGTGTTTCTTACCACATTTTTGCTGCTGACATCCAGCTTTCCTGCTCTTTTGATCCAACTGAGCCCCAGAGGCTAAACAGATTAGTCAATTGTTTGCTAGAAATAAAACAGTGGATGAGTGAAAACACTTAAATGCAATGTGGACAATACGATAAGATTTCAGGGTTGAGTCAGTACTTGGGTAACTTAGGCCAGTCTGTCAAACTGAGCCTGAGAAACCTGGGTGTGGTATTCGACAAAGACATGTCTCTAGTACAACACTGCAGAAATCTGACCAGAAACTGTTTACTTCAACTGTGAAAAAACTCTAAAAAATGCGTTTGTGTCTTCTAGTTTAGACTATTTTAACAGTTTATTTCCGTGTCTAAACAAGAAGCAGCTGTCTCGCCTGCAACTCTGCAGCGAGAATTCTGACCCCTCTAGTAGAAGAACTCACATTTCCCCGATTGTTAAAACTCTTGACTGGCTTCCAGTTTCTTTTAGGATAAATTTGAAAATTCTGGTTCTTACTTTCAGAGCTATTCATGGTCAGGCTCCTCCTTACACCAGTGACCTAATCCATCCTTACACCCCAGCTTGGGGTCTAAGGTCTGTTGGTCAGAATCTGCTGATGGTTCTGCGCACACGGTTCATGACCAGAGGAGAGAAATCCTTCCAGGCTGTTGCTCCTAAGCTTTGGAACGATCTTCATCTCTCTCTGTGTTTGTTTGGAGTATACTGACTCCTTCAAGAAATAACTTAAGATATTCTTATTTGTGCAGGCTTTTCCCTGATTTTCTGGAACTCTTGTGTTTGTCTTATGTGTCTTGGCCTTTTAAAGCATGTATGTTAGCTGTAAATTGTTTTGGTTTGTTAAAGCGCTTTGTGACCCTAGTCTAGAAAGGTGCTTTAAAAATAACATTTACTTACTTACTAACTTACATATCTTCAGCATTTATACAAATGTGTTTATTTGTGAAGATGCATAAGTAGTCAGTATATATATATATATATATATATATACTCTATATGTGTGTGTGTTTAAGTAGAGAGAGTTTCAAACTTTTCCTCCTACCTTCCGAACTGATGCATTTGTCCATATCCACTCGACAGTTGGCCTGTCAAAAGAGAGTGTGTGTGCAACCTTGTTTGACTTGGTTGAATGTGTGAGTTTGCGGTTCCCCAAACCTCGACTGAATGGCAGTTATAGCTGCCGGGCTGCTCTCTGCTCACTGACATTTGGACGAAGTTGACAGTGAGGACTTGTGATTGAAAGGAACAAGCAGAGCCTGCACTATAACTCAGTGCATTTCTGAAACAACAACACAGATCTGTTAAGGAGAAAAATGTGGTTGAATCAATTATTTCAATCAATGAAATATTTTGTTTCATAAAACGATCTTCCCCTTTTATTTAGATTGTTCGTTTGTCTTTATTTTCTGATTATCACACAATGTTGAACATGATTAGCAATACCATTGTTTTCGGCCAAAGTATAAACTTGTTAACCTGAGTAAAATAACTTCCAGCTTTTCATGTCCGTTTCAAAGGTTAGATGTTTTCTGCTGTTCAGGATCTCAGGTTTGAATTGCAGTTCTGGTAAAAGGTCCGCTGGTGCTGATGTCGAACTGATGTCCATTTATCAACTGCTGTTTTAAAAGCCAGTGCAGAGAGCTAGTTTTATGATTGCGCTTTCACTTGAAAATTGCACAAGACTAAAACACCCTGATAAGAAGAAGGTTAATTGTCCAGCCCTGCGTTATTCACACACAATGACTGACTGACTAGTGCCACAGAATTGACAGAAACCTCCATCTCAGAGGCACGAGCAAAATGGATTTGTAGGGCTAAGACGAAGGAGTAGGAGTGATATTGAGAGAGGCCCTAGACCAGAAGTGTATAATAAGAAAAATATAATAAGGAGCATCACTGAAAATGTCAGTGTCCTCTTCCTGTTTGCTCAGCCAGCAGCAACTGAACATATTCAAAACCTACATAAGCTTGGTGTCTTAAAAAAATGTTGTTTTTTTAGCAAATTGTTAGCTTATTACATGCCATTGTTCTTACCTGTTTAATGTGACTTCTAAAGGACTTTCTTAAGCTGCAGATCTTTCCTTTTTCTGGGCTGTAAGATGTAACTTTGATATGTCCACAAAACCTGCTCACATAAGTATGTTGAGACAAATGCATAATTCTGCAAATGCCTACTTTTTCATGTTCATATATGTTTCAGGAATGGCAATTCATGTTTTTAAAAAAAAGTTGGTCAGGTTTTGGTTCTTCTATATCATGCCATGTGTGCTTTCGCAAGAGTAGCCTTCTGATGGACCACTTTTTCATGATCTGCTGTAAGTAATTTTAACTTGTTGACCCACAAATCTTTATCCACTATGTCCACCAGTTTCATTTCTTGATCAGGCTTATGTACTCCTGTGACGGTGGATGTGTTCAGATGGGATCGGTCGATGTCCAATGGTGTAACAGGGCTTTCATTACAAGAATGGCACGGTGGAAATAATCATAATTTATGTGATTGTTTCCTTCTTTGAACTCTTAAAGGGAGGGAAAGTAAGATAGTGTACATGTGCATCTCTGGGGAACACTGTCATCTTGTGCTCCAATACCAAAACATCCTCCTGCATCTGCTTGGCTGTGGTTCCCTTTCCTTGTACATTTTATCAGCACCTTTCCCCCGAAGAGCAATCTGACTTCCAGAAGTTCCAGGAGGAGTTCCAGAAAATCAAGGAAAAGCCTGCACAAATGAAAATGTCTTAAGATTTTTCTTGAAGGAGTCAGAAGATCAAGCGCAAAGAATGGGAGGAAGATCATTCCAAAGCTTAGGAGCAACAGCCTGGAAGGATTTCTCTCATCTGGTCCTGAACCGTGTGCGAGGAACCATCAGTAGATTCTGATCCACAGACCTCAGAGCCAAAGATGGGGTTTACGACTGGATCAGATCAGTGATGTAAGGAGAAGCCTGACCATGAATAGCTGATCCTGAAAGAAACTGGAAGCCAGTGAAGAGTTTTAATTATCGGACATGAAAATAAACTGTTACAATAGTCTAAACGAGAAAACACAAACGCATGGAAAATAAGCTCCAGATTGTGTTCTGACCACATTTTAGAGTTTTTTCACACTTGAAGTAAACAGTTTCTGGTCAGATTTGCGACGTTGTACTAGAGACACGTCTTTGTCAAATACAACACCCAGGTTTCTCAGGCTCAGTTTGACAGACTGACCTAAGTCACCCAAGTACTGACTCAACCTTATCATCAGGAGCAATAACCAGAGTTTCAGTTTCGTCAACATTTAGCTGCAAAGTGTTTTCACTCAGCCATTGTTTGATTTCTAGCAAACAATTGACTAAGCTGTTCAGCCTCTGGGGCTCAGTTGGATCAAATGAGCAGTACAGCTGGATGTCATCACCAAAAATGTGGTAAGAAACATCAGGAAATCTCTGAATGATTTTACCCAGGGTAATCAAGTAAAACAAAAACAATAAAGGACCCAGATCAGAACCTTGAGGGACTCCACACAACAGATCCACTGATTCCACTGTGTGTTGGGCGTAGTCGGGGGAGCAGGAGCAGAGGGGTAGCGAAGGAGTAGAGGAGTAGCGGAGCAGGCTCCTGGAGCAGACCACAGCTGTGTAGCTCCTCCGCATGCCTTTGTTTTGCAGGGCAAAGGGGATTCTTTTGGCCAACAGTGTTATCTTGGTTATGAGCAAGTTCGTGGTCAATCATTTCAGTGAACATGTTCATGCCTACCAAGTGTTGTGGTTATTTATAAGCCTTTTGATTTTGAAGTGCTTATAGTGTGGATGAGAACCTATATATTGTACCACTATTTTCTTTGTAAATGTGTAAAAAATGTTTTGTTTGGTCCTTCGTAACCATATATTAAAAAATGCTGAATTTATTATGTGTTTTATGGCCCCAATAGACCTGAAGTGTATTGTGCTGGCAATTCATGCTGGAAAGAAATGAAAACTTTGAGTGTTAAATTTTAACTCTACCAAACACTTTTGAAAGTGTTCATTTTTAGCTAAGCTTTTAAGAAACATATAAACTCATGGAAAGTGTTAAATTTAACTACAGGAGAAATGTACACAAACGATTTCACTGTGTATGTAGCCTGAGAGACTTAGGAAATCGCCTTTGGGCAAGGTAAAAAATATTTTCTTGCATAACTCTCTTATCATGTTTGATTACATGTTTCCTCTGTTGCTAAACCACTCCCCGCAAACATGTGATTATTGTATTACTGGAGGAATTTCATTTATACACCATAATTATTATGAAGTTATTTCAGAAGTGTCTAATGAACTGATTGTAGCACCATGTCACCATGTCTTTGGAGTAGTTTGTAGTTCAAAATATGTCGGTGATCCCTGGTTTAGAAAAAATTGCCTTGATGTCCTTTAGAGGAACAGCTTATGTAGACGTTTGGAGACAAAGTTAGGGAGGCCACACTGTGTGTAAGATTGTAAGTAAGGAAATACTGGCCCAAAAGAAGACAGCGAAAAAAAACATTGAGGTACATGGATAAGTAAGTAAGTAAGTAAGTAATTTTTATTTGTCTAGCGCTTTTCCAGACCAAGGTCACAAAGCGTTTAAACAATCAAAACAATATTCAATAAAGTATGTATTTTAAAGATCAAGATAAAACTGATAACACAACAGGAGTTCCAGAAAATCAATGAAAAGCCTGAACAAATAGAAACGTCTTAAGATGTTTCTTAAAGGAGTCAGTAGACTCCATCAAGCGCAAAGAGAGAGGAAGATTGTTCCAAAGCTTAGGAGCAACCACCTGAAAAGATTTCTCTCCTCTGGTCCTGAACTGTGTGCGTGGAACCATAAGTAGATTCTGATCCACAGACCTCAGACCTCGAGCTGGGGTGTAAGACTGGATCAGATCAGTGATGTGAGGAGGAGCCTGACCATGAATATATGAAAGTAAGAAAGATAAGATAAGAGACAAGACTGCATGAAGAAGACTAGTTTAGCTCCCATGATAATTGGCTGTACAAATGTATTGATCAAATGCCACTTTAGTGTGTGAAGAATAAAGTTCTATACTGAATAAATTTGCCATCTTTATTGTGACTACCTTTCACGAAAGGACTAAAGTATTAGGTCCAAAAAGGACTGGGTCATGTGTTGCGTTAAGCAGAGCTTTTATGTTGAAATATAAATGAAATTGGATTAATAAATTGAACATTTAATTGGATCATGATGGATCACAGCCAATTAAAAAACGACTGTTAATAAGTTGTCATTGTGTTATTATCTAAGCTTTTACTTAGGTCCGGCCAAAAAGGTTTCCCTCACATTAAAGAACATCATGACCATGCTGGACAGGCTGGTGATGTGCCTGCCCAGTCCGTCAGATATAGGCAAGGAGGGGTGGGGGGCGACATCATGATGCAATTCTTAGAGTCACACGAGAGGCCAATGGGAAGTATTCGAAATATGACGCGATGGGATTGAGACGGTTTTGGTTCACTGGACTTAGTGCAGCTGAGAAGGAGAAGGTTTAGTAATGCTTGTAAAAGTCAGTCAGTTTTTAGTTATCTCCAAAGTATTTACATTTGAAAAGGAGTGACAAAAACTAGAGGGTATATAAATAAACATGTGTCTTGTACATAAATATATGTAACAAATGTATATGGATATAATATATATATATATATATATATATATATATATATATATAAAAAAAATATATATATATATAACCTGAACAGGTTGGACAGGTTGATCAGGAGGACGGGCTCTGTGGTTGGCATGAAGCTGGACTCACTGGTGACAGTTGCTGAGAGGAGATCACTGGACAAACTACTGTCCATCATGGATGATGACAGTCATCCTCTGAACGTTGTCATCAGTGAGCAGAGAAGCAGATGGAGTGCACGAATGCTCCTTCCCAGATGAAAAACAAATAGACTCAAGGACTCATTCATTCCTAGGGCTATCTAGAGTTTGGGGGCAGGAGTGGAGTAAAAGTATCATGATGTTCTATTCTTTGTATCCTTTGTCTTTGTTATTTTTCTTTTTTCTTTATCTATGTTCTTGTTCTTTTTCTTAGACTTAGATTGTATCATCTTGTTTCTTCCCTTTATTTCTCTTTGCTCTTGTTCTTATTTTTATGAACAATTGCTGTATTGCTGTGGATAATTGAAAAAAAAAACAATTTCCAGAAGGAGACCTCCTGAGGGATCAATACATTTCTACCTGCCTACCTACCTATATTTTTATTTTTTAAACATTTTACAAATGACGGAATATCTAGAAACTGGTGTACTATTTTCTTGGGTCTCTGTGTATTAACACTATTTTCTACACCATGCTTCCAGAGCACAAACTGTTGATAGGCCGAATGTCTGGCTCTTATTCATCACCTACTGCAAAGATGTAATTCATGGCAACTCTTGTTATTCTCCGCACACCTTCAGATCTAGTTCATGTTAGTGACAAAGCTCTCATAGGCTCTCCTGGTCCGTTTTCATTTCTTCGGTTTGTGCAGGAGCACCAACCTCGGAGATAAAGGTAGAGCCTTGTACTATACATTCCTCATAAAACAAAATACATAAATATTATGATTATAAAAAAAATGATTTTCGATAATCAGAATCATGTTGGGCTTTACTGCCAAGTACATTCATGAATTTGTTTTGCTTTTTAGTGATTCATAAATGCAAGACTAATTTTTAGTAATTTTAGACTAATAAATGTATTTATAATTCCCACATATAATACTTATATTCTAATTACAAAATAGAGGAAACAATACAATATGAATAAACTGTTAAAAAAAATATTGTATTTCTTTGCCTGAAATACTGAGCTGTATATTCTGTTCAGGGTTGATAATCAGGCAATGCGGAACCTTCCTGTCTGGATCTGTACATGTATTAACTGTCAATTTGTCCAATATAACATTTTATTTATCTGTTTTAGGGCTCTAAACTTTAGGGAAATCGTAATTGATCCTAAACCTAGTCATATGATATATTTCATCCATAATTAGATTCATTACCTCATAGTTATTCATCCATCAATTGGTATTGATATAAAAAACAGAAATGTAAACTATCTGCACACCACTAGGAGATGATGATTTTAGTGTTTTATACATATATTCAGTTTAGATTAAATTCACTAAAACATACTCAATAAAAATATTAATCATACAATTGATAGTTTGGAAAGACGGCACCCGGTACAGGAAGGGCTAGCCCCTCAACATGCGTGTAAATTGCTACGGAAAAGCCTTCTGAGAAAGAAGGGGGGTAGAATGAAAACCCCAACAGGACCGACTCAACAGTATCGAATTACGCAAACGGAAACGCTACTCTGAATCCAAGATGCATCCGCGGAAAAGTTTGCAAGAACACACATGGCCTAAACATACATTTGGCAAGGATGAAATGCAGAGAGCAGGAGCAATACACAGGTTATACTACTGGTAAGAAGCAGGAGGAGCCTGGAGTCACTCCACAGAGCCCAGTCCCTCCAAGCAGTAGAGCCTTCCAATCCCTTTAAAATAGTCCAACAGAAGTGGATCAAATGGCCTCCATCTAAGAGCCAGTCAGTGTGGTCACAGTTTGACAGTGATCTGGCCAAGATCCTGGAAACCACAAGTAAGGGGGAAGTAGACCAGAGATAGTCAACTAAGACTCTGCCTCCATTCAGAGAACCAGAAAATAACTTTGACAAAACTGGTCTGCCAGGGAGATTCAAAGCCTGTATTTACCAGCATTCCATCCTGCCCCAGATCCTGTGTGCTCTGCTAGTAGTGCGCAGTAACCATAACATAATAGTCAAGGGCATTGAGAGAAAGATCAGCCGATACCTGAGAAGATGGCTTGGTCTACCACGGAGCCTAAGCAGCTCTGCTTTGTAGGCACCAGCAACATCCTGCAGCTCCCAATCAGTGGACTCACTGAAGAGTTCATGTTGACTAGAACAAGGAAAGCATTGCAGTACTGAGAATCCAGAGATCCTAAGGTGGCATCGGCTGGTATCCAGGTGCAAACTGGCAGAAAGTGGAGTGCCGTCAAAGCCCTAGACGTGGCTGCATTGGTGGGGCCCAAAGCAGCAGGCAGTGCAGGCATTGGCTACATTCTGTCAACCAGAGTTGAAAATGTCCAGGGCAAGGAGCGCCAACACCAATCTGATCCACGATGCATGGGGCAGCAAGGAGCGTGGACTAAATGGGGTAACGTTCAGTGACGAAAATCACCTGGTTCAACATCTCGAAAGCAGACTTCCATTCCATCAGGTTTTTATACCAGGTGGTTTATTATGTCCTTCCAAGTCCTGCAAACCTCCAAGTCTGGGGTAAAACGGAGACACCATCATGTCAACGCTGCTCAGGGCGGGGCTGCCGGGGATTTGCAGGTCGTTCACTCTGTAGAGTGTTCACGCGGCCATGACTTGCTATCTTGCTCCATCTTCAACCCAGCATATTACTCAATGTGATGTAAAGTCAAGACCATCCTTCACTAAGAGAAAGAAAAGAAAAAAGACAAAGAAAGAAAATCTTCAGTCAAGTTCCAGCAGCTGCTTAGTCGCTGCATTTGACCTCTCGAGAGAGCACAGCAGCTTGTTACTCTGAGATTAATTGAGAATCTGGCATCACTCCTTTACTTTGGACAGGCTTAAAGGTTAAACCACAGATGTCATGCATCCATGAACAGCAATAACCTTTTTCGCCACCATGAAATAAAACAATGTAACATGGGAGACAAACGTTGTCAAATGTTTTTTTCACCAGCAGTCACATCAAACTTGGCCAAAAACTTTTGGAATTAAATATTCTGACAAAGAAGTGGAAAAATAAACTAAGATATTTTGTATTCAGTTATACAGTCATAATAGGAAGCTGACTTCTTCAGCCACGGCATTTCTAACTTCTGTCCTGACACTGATAAATAACTCTTAAAGCCTGACCAGGCCGGTTGCTGAAATGAATGTGAGTATACCAAGTTCTTATCCGGTCTTTCTGTTAGACTTTTACATTTGTAAAAGCCAAATATTGGAGCGGGTTGTTAAATTCATGTCAAAAAATTAATAGCTTTCCTGCCCCTGAATTTTGCTCATCCATCATCTATAACCTGCAGCTCAACACCTTCCACCTGACTGAAGCAAGAATGAAAAGGGAGTAAAACTCAGCTGAGTCATATTTTTTTGACTAATCCAAAACCTACACTTGCTTTGGAATGTCAGGTGTGACATCCATTTCTTGGTATCAGACTAATTATTATTATTATATTATATAACGGTCTGTAAGAAAAGACTCCTGTTAGTTAAACCCATTTTTTAACAAGTTAATACAGTGAACGCTGTTTCTCTTAACATGGGAGTCGATTTCTTATTACTTATAATTATTGGTGTTTCAATTAAAATGCAAACATAAATGATCCAATGAATCTGCTGACACATGGCTGGAATGATTGAGTGTCTGCTTTTTCCACTTCCAAAAGAGCGCCTGATTATCAATTCTCCTGACCAGGGGCCTCATGTACTAAGAAGTTCGTAGATCTTCTACTAAATATGTCCGGAAGCTGAAATCCAGAAGATGATGCAGCATAAAAATATTCAGATGTATGAATCTGTGCGCGACACAGATTTGGGCACTTTTCCTTCGTAGATCCCAATCAACCTAGAATTAATCGCTGACTTGTTCTTCCCTTTCCACGCCCTCATTCACATATTTAAATAATATTTAAATAAGTAGATTTTTCTCTCTGTGAGCACTGACCTTCGTGGTTTTTGTATATTATTGTGTTTTCGCTTTATCTGTATGTCGATGTATTATGTAAACTGTCTGCATCTTTGTTGAGGACTAAAGATGGAAATTAGCATTGTGCTTAATCTGATGCAGCCATCTTTTTTAATGTAACTGCACATTGTCCTTTTAAATAAACTGAAACTGAAACAAATGAAAACATGGTTTAACCCTTTGTATTCATTCATTTATACATTTCTGACATGGACCACATACCTTTACATTTATGTAGCGCTCCCCTTACCAAGATAATGAGGGGAGGGCTTCCGGGTCCGTTAACTTAATTAATATATAAATCCCCTTGAACACACTATAGGTAAATAATAATAAAAGCACACCACGCAAGGTTTACATTCAAAACTTAGATTTTAGTTAATAATAATAATAGCAATTTTCAAATACAAACATAAACTGGGATTGCAGAAAAACAAACCCAAATTCCAAAACAACCCGTATGTATATTCGCAATTTACACAATCAAGGGCCCACACTCACACACACACACACGGGCACGGCCGGCTCTTTAAAAGTCCAGGGCGTTGCAGGCCTGAAGCGTGGGGGGCTCCGTAATCCAACGAAAAGTGTCCCTCCTTCAAGCGGAGTGGGAAACAATATAAAAAATGCAGTACCTTTCAGCGTAGGTATGGGCGGGGGTTCGTCTGTGGGGCGCTCCAGCACCGCGTCCGCGCTTCCCGCAGGTGCGCTCCCGGACTAGTTGTTGACGGCCACCGCTCGGGTTCAACTGTGTGAGCCGAACCCTCGTCCTCCGTCGGCTCACGAGTGGTGAGCTGACGATGTTTGGGAACTCCGAGTAACCTCCCGGACTTCGTGCGGAAGTCCACGGCGCAGGTAACGGCCGCCCAGATTGTCGGTTTGACAATCCACGTTCGCCACCCTTGTCCGTTCCGTTTCACGGTATTTCTCCCTCTTGTCAACAGCCGCCCGACACACATCCACTTCACCCTCTACCACCGGTATTCTGCCGGTGTTCCCTCGGCAGGGGCCGGCCTATAACCTGCGCCACATGCGCGCACCGTTGCGCCATCAATTATTCCATTAACAAAACCCCACTCCCAACAAAAATCGCAATACATGAATAAATATAACGCATTCCAATAAACCATTTTAACTCATAATTTGTAACTTAAATTATCACAGTTAGAACATTATATTGATATTATTAATTTTACTAATAATATTACTATTTATGTTACATATTATATTGTATATATATATATATTTATATTATTTATTTACTTTGACTGGGTTACACCCTCCCCCTTCTAAAAGGCTTTGATGTCCTCGTCAATCTAACTATATTTGAGGGTTTGAGAAAAAGGGGCTTGCCACTCGATTCCCTTACCTCCCAATCTTGATGATCACACCCCTATGCGTGATGGTTAATGGCTGGTCCTTTGATTTACCAGGCTCATCATAAGTTAACCTAATGACTGGTTTTATTGTTCGTTTAGGACGCTGCACAGGGGGGCTAGTTACGGTATTTCTAGTGCCTGCCTCTTGGTGCCTATCGTGGCTAGGGTGTTCAGACAATGGATCTTCATCTTGAGTAAGCTCTTGTTCCTCATCCTCTGGTTCCGTATTGCGGCACCCAGTACTGTGGTGTTCCTCCATGCTTTCCTCCGCCAACCAGTTCTCCTTGGCGGGATCCGCTTCTGACTGTCCAGAATGGACGTCTTGAACAGAACTTGAACGTCTAACAGCATCCTTTTCCTGTTGTAACATGTCCTTCAGGTACGAACTGTAGCGTGTTGCCAGACTAGGCCACTCCACCTCTGAGGCCTCTGAGGATGAACCCGAATCCTCCTGGACTGCTTGAAAAGAAGTGGGGGGGTCCGGTAAGCATTTCTTGGAAGTCCTCTTTCAACTTTTCCACATACTGTGAATGGTAGCTTTCCGCTTTGCCATCAGGAGAGGTTCCAAAACACACATCTACAGGCAACTTGGCCTCCCGACCAAACATCAGGAAGTAGGGTGAATATCCTGTAGCATCACATTTGGTGCTGTTGTAGGCGTGCACCATGTAGCCAACGTGTTTACTCCAAGTTTGTTTCTTTTCCAACCCCAGGGTGCCCAGCATAGAAAGAAGGGTTCTGTTGAATCTTTCAGGCTGCGGGTCTCCCTGTGGGTGGTAGGGGGTAGTTCTTGATTTTCTGATCCCCATCATCGTTAAGAGCTCTTTGATGAGTTGACTCTCAAAGTCTCTCCCTTGGTCCGAGTGTATTCTTGCTGGCAGTCCGTAATGAACGAAATACTTGTCCACCAAGATCTTTGCTACAGTTTGCGCTTTCTGATTAGGGCTGGGAAAGGCCTGAGCATAGCGGTTGAAATTGTCCGTGACCACCAACACATTGCTAATGCCTGCAGATGCTGGTTCCAGGGACAGAAAGTCGATGCACACTAGATCCATTGGTCCATTGCTTGTGATGTGATGCAATGGGGCTTTATGACAGGGGGTCTTTCCTGTTACACACTTTCCACAGTTTTTTATGTAGTGTTCCACATCATGTGCCAGTTTAGGCCAGAAGAATCTGCTCCTCAGCAAGTCGGTTGTTCTCTCGATGCCCAGATGTCCAAGATCGTCATGAGTGGCTTTTAACACCACTTCCCTTAACTCCTGGGGCAAGACAAGTTGCGTGAGTTCTTCACCAGAGAGTCTCTTGCTTAAGCGATGGAGCAGCCCATCTTTTAACATCAGTTTGCCCATCTCTTTCCTGAATTGCGACCTTTCTGGACTAGGTTCTTTTACCTCAGGCCAGTTGCCTCGTTCCACATCGTGGATGACAGATCTGATGACTCCATCTTCTTGCTGAGCTTTAATGAGCTCCTGCCTTGACAACTGCGCAGGTGAAGTGAAACACAACTGGGTTGGATACGCATATGCATCTGGCACACACTCAGGCGAGGCTCCCAACTGGTCTACATACCTTTAGGGGGTGTTTGCAGGACCAGGGATGCAGATACGTTTGCATATGGACCTAACACCAGCTGGTGATATGGTCTCCCAATCCTCTGAACTCTCCTCTGGCATGTTTCTTGAGAGCAGATCGGCATCAGTGTTGTGTCTGCCAGGTCGATACTGAAGGTCAAAGTCATAAGTTGATAGAGCAGAATGCCATCGGTGCCCCACAGCACTGAGTTTTGCCGTTGACAGCAAGTACGTCAGAGGGTTGTTATCGGTGCGCACCGTAAACCTCACTCCATACAGATAGACATGGAACTTATCTACCACCGCCCACTTGAGGGACAGGAACTCCAACTGGTGTATTGGATAATTCTGTTCCGACATCCTCAGCTTCCGGCTGGCGAACGCAACAGGCCTCAGTCCTTCTGGGTGTTCCTGATAAAGGACTGCGCCTAGGCCTCTCAGGCTTGCGTCCACATGTAGGACGTAGGGCTTGTGAGGGTCAGCAAAGGCCAGTACAGGGGCGTGGGTGAGGCAGTGGATAACATGGTGGAAGGCCTCTGTGCAGGACTGATCCCATCTGTCACCAAAGGCCTCTGAGTCCTTGAAGTAGGTTTTGCCCTTCTCCCTTTCATGTTTCTTTCCCCTCTGGGTTGGGGCGTATCCTTTCGTCAGTTACGACAATGGCCTGACAATGGCGGCATAATTGGCTATGAACCGCCGATAGTAGCCACAGAATCCAAGGAAAGACTGAAGTGTCTTGAGATTGGTAGGCTGGGGCCAGCGAGTGACGGCCTCTATCTTTGAGGGATCCGGAGAAACTCCATTGGCTGACAACACATGTCCGAGGTATTTTACCTCTGGCAGGCAAAACTGACATTTGTCCAGTGACAGTTTTAAGCCCACTTCAGCCAGGCGGTCCAGCATTATTCTGCCGGTGTTCCCTCGGCAGGGGCGGGCCTATAACCTGCGCCACCTGCGCGCACCGTTGCGCCATCAATTATTCCATTAACAAAACCCCACTCCCAACAAAAGTCGCAATACATGAATAAATATAACGCATTCCAATAAACCATTTTAACTCATAATTTGTAACTTAAATTATCACAGTTAGAACATTATATTGATATTATTCATTTTACTAATTATATTACTATTTATGTTACATATTATATTGTATATATATATATATTTATATTATTTATTTACTTTGACTGGGTTACATTTAAATAGTGCAGACAAACTCTAGATGTAAATGTTTGTATCTTACATACACACTTATTAACGCAAATAATTTACTTTACAGACGATCAAGGGCTTATTTGAAACTTCTCAAAATGAGTTTAACAACAATAAAACTGTAAATCAGTTACTTAAAGTGCTGAGTATTGATGATGAAGATGATCTGATCGTTTGAGTGCAACACGCAAGTTCTTATTACATTTATTAATTAAAAACGTTTTGTTTACAAATGAACAAATCACATGAGAGTGTATTTATAAAGGTGTATTTTTCAAAGAGATCGCTCCGATCACGTTATAACACAGATTCAAATATTCATTATAAAATGATTGTTGTCTTAATAAATACAGATCATCAATTTGGTGAATGAGAGCATTTTAATACGTTTAATAAGTTAAGTACTGTGTGTTAATTTATGATCAATATTGATAGTTAATGTAACTCTGATGTGAACATCTCAACGTGACTAGTAAGGCTGGCGTGCATCTGAGCAGCTGATCCGGGCATACGCGACCTACAGACTGTGCAGGAATTGTGAATGTTGTACCGCTCTTTTCAGTGTTGATACATATGGACTTTGACGTGGAAAGGTTGCTAAGCACGTTTTTTTTGTGCGTAAAACCCCTTAGTACATGAGGCCCCAGGTCCTGGCCTAGTTCTGATTGTAAACTGCAATATCTGCTTCTGTAGACTTGTGTTTTTTGTGTAACTGCCCTCAGGCTGTTGAACAACAGTTCCTATTGTTCCTATGTTCTTTTTCTGAGGTTTCGTCTTTTTATTTTTGCTGGTTTGAGTCCCATTTCCAGCAGTGCCCTGCTTTGTATTCTCCTGTATGGTTATTCTTTTATTTAGTTTTGTTATCCCTTGTTGAATAATCATTTTTCCAGAGTCACATGGATGACGCTGTTTGTTGTTTAATCTTGTTCAGATGTGTGATTTATTTAAGGAGCTATCTAGTTTTCTTTTGGAAGTCTTGTCTTGTCTTTCAAGGCTTGTTGTAGTCAGGTAGTGTGTGTAGCAGCCAGGACAAAGTCTCCCTACAGACACCTTATCCAGCATGTCTCAGGTAATACAAAGGCCAACTGAGAGACATGTCCTGGGTCTGACACGGGGTATCCTCCCAGTACCTCACCATGTTAAATCCTTAGATTAGATAATGAGTTTTGTCGGAACGTTTCTACCCTGCCCCTCTACTATATCACTGAGCTACTCACCTTATATCTATCTGGCCATAGCTACGCTATCAACAATATTTCTAAAAACATGGTCTCGGATTTAGAAGAGAGTTGCTCCACAATCTCCACTTTTGTTTGTATAATATATATATATATATATATATATATATATATATATATATATATATATATATATATATTATTTATATGTATAAAGGGGCCAAAATCTTTTAGTGCTAGTGATCATGGGCTGTACAATTTACCCAACTGTCTAAGGCCGGTTTTCCCAGATTCCTTAAAAAGCTCTTAAGTGCTACGATCTTCTTAGGACTCTCTTAAGAAAGCTGTGAAAGTCGCTTTTTCCTACATTTGCATACATGATTTTATAGTACTACATGTAAGTGCTAGCGTGTGTCACAAGTCAGATCGAGTTGAAGCCTGAGGAAAGAGGAAAACAGTTCAATAATTTATCTAAATTATTTACACAAAACATACAAAAACATCAACAACCCTTTGGCATTTCTCATAAGTGAATGAAAAAGATGTTCCTCTACTCAGAGAGGATCCATCTGCTACTTGCCAAAGTCTGTCGTGCGTTGTAGGCCACTTATGTGTTGATAAAAAAGTTGGTGATCGATTTGCATCTTATTGATTCAGTTTCAGCACCACCACAGTGGACAGCTCCCACTTAGAGCTCCTTACAAAGCTTCTTTGGCTTGATCTTAATGTTCCCCTAAAAAGGCAGGTAAAACGCCTCTGAAAAACACCCAAATCTTAGTTCACCTTCTTAGCCAAACTCTTCTTAAGAGCCTTCCCTTGTCCAATTTGTGAAAGCTGGCCTTTAACAGTATCTTTTAACCACAAATTCCTTTTCTTCAACCTCAGTTTGATTAATATTGGAAGTCTCTTGAATATTGTCGATGTCAATAATCACAGTTTCTTAGCTTCAGGTAATCACTTAAATGTTGAAAAGTTGGGATATCAACATGAACATTTATCTACTTTTCGGATTTCGAATAAACCATTCGGTGGGCCTAATAAAATGACTGGCAGGTCAAAAGGACTGTAGAGTGTAAGATGTAAAAAAAGTAGAACAAGGAATACAATATAAAAAAATCAGAAGCATATCATTAAAAATGATTGCGATGTTGAATTGGATTTTTCAGGATTTATTTTAACAAAGAAAGGGCATATATGTAATATATTTAAACTTCAGACAATTTTGAATGTACAATATATTTTGACTTTCCAGTCAGAGGTTTACACCGTAATGTAGCATTGTCAAGCACATAGGTTTAAACATAGTAGCTCCAAGTCTCATGCTTGACTGACATTTCAGCACCCCCATATACCTTAATCATTTGCCTTGTTCCATCCAAAAGCTTGTTTAAAGTATTTTAGTGACTTTTAAAGTATATATCTAGAAAATAAATTGTCATCATTGTCTTGCTCATCACCTTATAAAAAGTTGGCGCACCCTTAATGATTAATTACAGTTTTTGGCTCTGACATTTAAACCAAACTCGCATTTCATTCTGATGACTTAATGAAACTGTAAAAAGAACCTTTCTTTGGTGTTCAGTGAAGAGGAGAAACAGCAATGCGTTAACATGGTGGAGGCGGGCTACACTGTAGGTAAACTGCAGGATAATCACCCTCGCCATGTTAGTCTCTGTCCTTGATTGACTCCCACACACAAAGCAGAGAACACAAGGAGCCATAAAACACAATTAAAACCAGTCTTTCACACCTCAGGTTCCTCCAGTATTTCATATCTAGTGTATTTATGCTCTTCAAGATGTTCTGTGTAACACAAACAGCAGAAAATATATCTTCACCTCATGTGAAAAGTGAAAAATGAAAGTGTGCAGATCTTATCTGTTACTGCCCGGTCAAACAATGAAATGAAAACAGTTGTGAAGACTTTTGTAGTCACTCAGTGTAAAAAATGATCTGAAAGTCGATTTCTTTCAATACTTAATGAAAAGGTATCCTATTTTTAGAGCTAAGTAAGTTAGCCCAAAAGCCCAAAGTTTGAAAAAATGTAGTTAGTTCAATATAATAGCTGTACAAAGCAATTAAATACATACAAATAAAGATATAAAAGAGAAGTGTAAATAGAAAAGCTAAATATAATTCAAGTTAAACAGATAGTTCAACAAAATTCTAATTTTACTCATTTTTTATTCACCCTCATGTCGACTAAAAGGTGGAATCATTTTCAGAGTAATCTGAATAAGAGACGCATGATCACATTTCTCCTGTGCTGTCCTCTTTAAATTGGCTTTCAGTAGAATTTTGAATACAATTTAAAATCCTCATTTTAACCTGCAAAGCCTTACATGGTCTAGCACCAACATATATCACAAATCTAATCCACATTTATCAACCTTCTAGGATGTTACGACCCTTAAACTATTATTTATTAGTTATACCACAAATCTCTAAATATAGATATGGCGCATGGGCCTTTAGTTTACAAGCCCCTCTGCCGTGGAACCAACTATTACAACTAACTTTACTTTTTCGATAAAGCCTATAGTTAGGACTGAAACGGACTCAAAACTGAGTTTGGTTCTGCTCGCGGTTTCTGCCTTCTAAAAAGGAAGTTTATACTTGCCACTTCCACGCTGTGTGTGCTGTCTTGAAATAACTTTGTTATGATAAGACAGTTTGGTAACACTTTAGAATGGGAAACATATTAACTATTAATAAGCTACTTATTCATATGTGTATTAACAGAAAATTACCCACTTATTAACCATTATAAAGTACTAACTCACACCTTGTTCATTGTGATGATATTCTACCCTTAATAGCCAAGATAGCCATGACAATTATGAGTTCAGACAGTTTGGACATATATCCAAAATGTATATTTTGGGGAAAAACAACACTGCTCATCACCAAAAGATTACCATGCCTACATCGTAAAGCATTGTGGGGGCAGCGTCATACTTTTCATAAGCTGAAACTGGGGCCTTAGTCAGAGTGGAGGGAATTATGAACAGTTCCAAATACCACTCAGTGTTGGCACCTTGGGTCTTCTCTTCAAAGTTGAAAGATAAGAGGGACCTTATATTTCAGCACGACAATGACCCAAAGCACACATCTAAAACAATAAAAGAATGGCTTCCCTGTAATAAGATTGAGGCTTTGGAATGGCCAAGGGAGTTTATTCATCACATAAACCTGGCATTTGAACAAGGGTTTGTATGTCCACTGTATACGTACGGTTCTGAATTAAGCAGGAGCCAAATGCAGATTCAACACCCAGACAAAATCTGAACAATTTCAATGCAATTCAATTCAATTTATAGTGTCTTGTCATAACAAAGTTATCTTAAGACACTTTACAGTTTAAGTAAGACTATAGTGTAGAGCGGAAAAACCGATCCAGCAACTCAATAATGAGTAAGCACAGTGTGGCTAGGTGAGGACAAATATTTGTGTGAACAAATACACAAGGTTTAGACACAATTATAATAAAAAAATAAAAAAATGCAATAAAAACCTCAGGTCCTCAAGTGTGTGCATCGTGGTGATGAAGACTTAAATATTTGGAAGATATGATTAAATCAGGAAAGTTAGGGTTTGACATTTGTCCCTTTAAGCTCTGCTGCTGAGATGTTGATTGCTAGATGAGCTGCAGCTGCTGAGAGCAACACGCATTGTCGAACTCAGGGAAACAAAACAAGTTGGACAAAACAAGTTTCATAATAAAATCATGAGACAAAACATGACACTATATACTGAGCCAAGATAAAATGAGTGAGCAAATACAAAATAAAGTTACATTTAATAGTCAATGCATTGTTTAAAACAAACCCTTTTGAGTAAAAAAATATGTATTCAGAGATTTCTTTGACTAGATTGAGCAGACTCTATATTTTTGTTTTCATCATTGTGTCTTAGTTTGGCTGTTTTTTGGATTCTGTAGACAAAGTTGAATATTTGGATCTCCTACCTAAAATGTAGATTTCAACCAGGAAAGACTCTTTTTTTAATGTAACTGCACATTGTACTTTTAAATAAACTGAACTGAAGTGAACATGGAGTGTAGGATTTTAAATAATAATTTAATCTTGTGAGGTAGCAAAAATATTTGGCAGTTAGACCCTATCATCAGAGTTTGATAAAGTGGGTTAGAGATCTGAGGCGTTTTGACACTGGTGGTGGTACATTTGCTGTGTATTGATAGTCTTCCTTCCTTATCTAACTTTTTCTCTGCTTCATTTGTGTTATGTTGTCAGTTTTTGATTCCTTATAACGAAGCCAACTTTTTTTTACCTCATTATAAAAGAAATCTAAATGATCATTTACGTGAACTCTTATCCATGTCTTGGACTTGTAAGGCCTGTATGTACGACCATTTTTATATAGTAAGTAAGTAAGTAAGTAAGTAATTCTTATTTGTATAGCGCTTTTCTAGACCTGGGTCACAAAGCGCTTAAACAATCAAAACAATATTCAATAAAGTATATATTTTAAAGATCAAGATAAAACTGAGAACACAACAGGAGTTCCAGAAAATCAAGGAAAAGCCTGAACAAATAGAAACGTCTTAAGATGTTTCTTAAAGGAGTCAGTAGACTCCATCAAGCGCAAAGAGAGAGAAAGATCGTTCCAAAGCTTAGGAGCAACAGCCTGAAAAGATTTCTCTCCTCTGGTTCTGAACCGTGTGCAAGGAACCATAAGTAGATTCTGATCCACAGACCTCAGAGCCCGAGCTGGGGTGTAAGGCTGGATCAGATCAGTGATGTAAGGAGGAGCCTGACCATGAATAGCTCTGAAAGTAAGAACCAGAATATTAAAGTTGATCCTAGAAGAAACTGGAAGCCAGTGAAGAGTTTTAAGGATCGGAGAAATGTGAGTTCTTCTACTTGAGCGGGTTAGAATTCTCGCTGCAGAGTTCTGAATCAACTGCAGGTGAGACAGCTCCTTCTTGTTAAGACATGAAAACAAACTGTTACAATAGTCCAGATGAGAAGAAACAAACACATGGATTACAAGCTCCAGATCATGTTCCGACAACATTTTCCAAGTTTAGAGATTTTCTCAATTGAAGGAAACAGTTTCTACAACACCCAGGTTTTGTCAGGCTCAGTTTGACAGACTGACCTAAGTCACCCAAGTACTGACTCAACCCTGGAACCTTATCATCATGAGCAATCACCAGAGTTTCAGTTTTGTCCACATTTAGCTGTAGAGTGTTTTCACTCAGCCATTGTTTGATTTCTACTAAACAATTGACTAAGCTGTTCAGCTTCTGGGGCTCAGTTGGATCAAAAACGCAGTAGAGCTGGATGTCATCAGCAAAAATGTGATAAGAAACATCAGGAAATCTCTGAATGATTTTACCGAGGGGAATCAAGTACAACAAAAACAATAGAGAATGATCACTCAGATGGACATCATGTACAGATACATTAGAAATGTCCAGGCCAAGAGTAAAAACTAAGTCTAAAATGTGGCCTTTTTGATGAGTGGGTTCAGAAACATGTTGCTCATAATTAAAGGCTTCTGTTAAAGTTAAAAGTTCTTTAGCAGAACAAGATGTGACGTCATCAACATGAAGATTAAAGTCTCCAAGAATAAGAACAGATTCCATTTGAATAATGGAAGATAAGAAGTCACTGAAGTCTTTCAAGAACACCGCCGCAGGACCAGGCGGGTGGTAGATTGACACACAATAGAAAGGTCATATAGATTAAGTTTTAATGCATCAGAATAAATAAAGAATACTTTTGTGGCTAACCTTATGTGTGGAAATCAGCAGAATATACTCATTTGATGTGGTACATTTTCCTCATAGACGATATTGTGAAGTGTGTCTCTTCTATGGGATGGGAGATTGTTCACTAAAGTGACACACTAATACACAAATCCTCAGGTGTGCTCTCACCAGTGTTCTGATACTGTATTGGGCCCTGTCAATCACCATCAGAGCAAAGACCAGAACTGTTTATACCATAAATCTCCAGCAGAGAAGATACCTGAGTTAATGAAATCTCAAAATTGTCTGAGATGGTTTTGATTTCTTTGCACCTGGACAGAAAATGAAGATTTATATGCTATACATGTGTGAGGAAACATTTGATATTAGATGTCAGCGTCGCCACATGACTGCGAACATCTTTGACTGTTCAGGCATTAAATCAGAAGTGTTAGATTTTCCTTCCTCTCCAGAACGCAGGTCTCCGACTTGCAATAAAGGGTACATTTCATACATTCAACCATTTTCAGCTTCAATTTATTCTGCTCTGATATTTTCTCTATCTAAGCTGCCAGTAAGATATAACACCACATACACATGCTGTTATTTACTGAAAAAATAGTTATTCAAAGCATTAAATTAATCTGATGTCAATTACTCTTATTGTCAATATATGTAATTATTTAAATTATGCCACTTGTTTCTTTTTATTGAGTCGCAAATGGGAAGCCTTTTACCATCACTCCCTGTTATATATACTGCACTAAAATATAAGCAGATTATAAAAAATATATATAATAGAACAAGGAAAAAAGGCACAAACTTACAAATAGAATCCTCCTGCCTTCAGGTGGAAGTGTTTTCCTCTTTTTAGTTAAACAAATTTCAAGACTAAATCCGAGAAGAGAAATTTACATAAAAATGAATGGATTGAAATTGGAAATTATTTTTGCGATCAAAGCAGCAAAACCTGCCTTTGTTACATTTTAAAGTGGGAGAACAGGAGATTGAGCTTCGTTAATAATTTGCCAGATGTAAACTGATTGCATTCTGTAAAGCTTGCTATTTTCTTTCCATTAGAAAAAATGTAAAATATATAAAATATAAAATCAATGGAAAAATATATATATATTTTTTCTCAGGTTTTGGACCCTTGTATCATTAATTTATATTGATACTCATGTTATAAACCCTTAATGTGTGTGGTTAAAGGTCAAAAAACGATATCCTAAGTTTTGGAGCCCATTAGACATTAATCTCTGCCTGGTAACCTATTGCTTTAAACATCTTTTAGTGAAAACCTCACATCACCTTAAGCTGAGGAGCTTGAAAAACAGCCCATTGCTTTCACAGAACTTCATCAAAACCATCACTACCTAACACTATTTTAGCAGAGAGGCTAACTACCACAATAGATTCTAGAGATGATTGCTTGGACAATGAAACTGCTTTTCTCCTTTGTTGTCTATTTTAGTAGATGTCTCTCGATTTTCTGAAAGCCTAACTGGGTCATTAAGATATGAAAACAACAACAAAAAAAACTTTTTATTTTTAATAGAGAAATAAATCAAAAGGGGAGAGCTTTGGCTTTTGAGGTTCAAAAAGTGGTGCACACTCATCAGCATTTCCATGGTGATTTAAAAACTGCAGATATTCTGAAGAGGCTTTGACAGTGAAAATGTCAAAGTTATGATCATCTGAGAATCACAGAGAGTCTGGTGTTGTGTTTAAAAATGGATAAAAAGGGGATGAGAGTGAAGGAAAACGAGAGTGAAGAGTTGGTGACAGGGTGATACAGACAGATGAGGGGGCTGAGGGAACTGATGGAACACAATATATTTAAATGAGTGAAATGAAAGTAGAGAGGGAAGAAAGTTTGTCAAAAAGTAGCTCTTACATGTTTGCGTGACACTGACTCTAGTTGAAACTCAAAAAGAAGTGAGAATCAGCCTGCTGATATAAATATAAAAGAGTCAAGTATTCTTTGCTAACACTGCATCTTGACTGTGCTGTCTTCTTTCGACCTATTTTATAAAATCTTTATTTTCTCTGTATTTTCAAAGAACTAGAATATTTTTTAGTGTTGTGGTACTCAAGACATTTTTTTTAAACCGAATTTTGCTTTAGTCTCGGACAGGATGGCCTCCGGTTGTACTTCATGGTACTACGACCCTCTAACCAAGCTTCGTTATTGGTCAATCAATAGTATTGGCTCGGTCTCAATGAGCAAGTCCCTTTGCACATATAGGCGGGGGAATACTAGCCGCACTTCCTCCTTTTTTATCTCAGCAGAAACCTCCTGACAGCATGTGAAAGGACTCATGATCGACGTTAGCATGTGAAAGCCTTGACGTTTATATCTGTACCAAATTCTTTATTTGTTGTCTATTTGGACCCCAATCATGTGTTTTCAGGTTGTCTGGCCTGCAGAGAACTTCAATTAGCTGTATGGCAGACAGAGGTATGGGAGAAAAGAGTGAAGAAGGATAAAGTGAGATAAGAGTATAGAGTAGGGCAGTAGAGTCCATGGAGGGTCATGGAGAAAAATCTCGATCCGTTGACTTGGTTGAGATCCTGGATACAGTAGCAGCTCTGGAGGTGGAGCCCTGGAGCTCCAGGAGATAGAGAGAAGAGAAGTGTTGGTTTAAACTGCACAGGTGATTAACATAAGGCAGAAAAAAACGACATTCACAGAGAGAGAGCGTGGTGTCTAAAAACTCCTTGAGCAATCTAAGCCTATAGCATTATAACAAAAAGGGGCAAGAGAATACATTATTTTAAGGTTGAGAGAGAAACAAGTGTGAGGGGAGCTTGTTATCAAAGGGAGAATAATATAAGATTGAATGAGGACGATTAATAAATATTAACAAGAAGTAATTTCACAGGATGTAATAAGTGATTTTTACATTTCCTTGGACCTTGTTTTAATGTTTCCCCACTTTTTGTTTCTGTTTCCACAAACCTTAGTCTTAGCCTACCTAATTTTTAATTTGTGTTCTGCTCTGATGTTTTCCAGACTCTATGATGCATCACCTTGAAACCCACACCATCTTTTGTTGGATAGCTGCACACTCTTTAGCCCTAAATGTCATCTGGGTGTGAATGAATGTGCGCTTTTGTTCTACAAAATTATGTAAGGGATGTCACTAGGTACACACTTATTCAAAGCAGAAGAATACAAAGAGACACATGGTCACAAAAGGTCAACGTTAATCTCCTGCCTTACCTATTTTCTGTATAAAATACTTTATTTATTCAGATTCAACTTAGTAGTGTGATTTTTGTAAGTAGCAAAATAAATAGTTTCATGTGATATGTGACATATCAGTGCCCTTTAATACTTTCTAAAGAAACAAATAACACAAACTTAAGATAGACTCTGCAGAAGGAAGCAACTTAAAGTTATGTCATGTTTACCATGTGATAGCTCTTACATTTTTGTTTTTACTGTGACAGGTGTGTGTGGTTGAAGCTGATTGATTTGGGGGGTTCTTCCCATTCTTAAGGACTGTCTCATCCCGGAAGAATCCGCCAGAGTATTGTCTCCTGAATTCAGTTTTCCTGGATCGCTGTACTGATTTTGATGGACTGTATTACTCTGTTGTTGTCATCATCCTTAGTTCTAATGTGGCTTTTTAAAAAAAAAATGTAATTGTAAGTAAGTAAGTAAGTAAGTAATATATATTTATATAGCGCTTTTCGAGACCAGGGTCACAAAGCGCTTTAACAATCAAAACAATACTCAAAACAGTACATACTTCAAAGATCAAGACAACACCGAGAACAACACAGGAGTTCGAGAAATTCAAGGAAAAGCCTGCACAAATAGAAACGTCTTAAGATGTTTCTTAAAGGAGTCAGTAGACTCCATCAAGCGCAAAGAGAGAGGAAGATTGTTCCAAAGCTTAGGAGCAACAGCCTGAAAAGATTTCTCTCCTCTGGTCCTGAGCCGTGTGCGTGGAACCATAAGTAGATTCTGATCCACAGACCTCAGAGCCCGAGCTGGGGTGTAAGGCTGGATCAGATCAGTGATGTAAGGAGGAGCCTGACCATGAATAGATCTGAAAGTAAGAACCAGAATTTTAAAGTTGATCCTGAAAGAAACTGGAAGCCAGTGAAGAGTTTTAAGGACCGGAGAAATGTGAGTTCTTCTACTAGAGCGGGTCAGAATTCTCGCTGCAGAGTTCTGAATCAACTGCAGGCGAGACAGCTCCTTCTTGTTAAGACATGAAAACAAACTGTTACAATAGTCCAGACGAGAAGAAACAAACGCATGGATTACAAGCTCCAGATCATGTTGTGACAGCATTTTCCTAAGTTTAGAGATTTTTCTCAGTTGAAGGAAACAGTTTCTGGTCAGTTTTCTACAGTGTTGAACAAGAGACATGTCTTTATCAAATACAACACCCAGGTTTCTCAGGCTCAGTTTGACAGACTGACCTAAGTCACCCAAGTACTGACTCAACCCTGGAATCGTATCATCAGGAGCAATCACCAGAGTTTCAGTTTTGTCCACATTAAGCTGTAAAGTGTTTTCATTCAGCCATTGTTTGATTTCTAGCAAACAATTGACTAAGCTGTTCAGCCTTTGGGGCTCAGTTGGGTCAAAAGAGCAGTAGAGCTGGATGTCATCAGCAAAAATGTGATAAGAAACATCTGGAAATCTCTGAATGATTTTACCGAGGGGAATCAAGTACAGCAAAAACAATAAAGGACCCAGAACAGAACCTTGAGGGACTCCACACAACAGATCTGCCGATTCAGACCTCATTTGATTGGCAGATACACTAAAACTGCGCCCAGAAAGGTAAGATGAGAACCATTCTAACACAGACCCAGACAGTCCCACTTCATCCCTTAGTCTTCTCAGCAGGATCTGGTGATCAACTGTGTCAAAGGCTGACGACAGATCCAAGAGAACCAGAACAGTGAATTTACCAGAGTCAGCCGACATCATGATGTCACTGGACACTTTCAGTAAAGCTGTCTCCGTAGAGTGATGTTTACGGAAGCCAGACTGAAACTTCTCATGGATGTCGCTCTGATCCAAGAACAAAGACAGCTGCTCGGACACCACCTTCTCCAAGATCTTGGACAAGAAAGGGAGCTTATAAATAGGCCTGAAATTACTGAGGTCAGTTGGGTCTAAGCCTGGTTTTTTGAGCAGAGGCTCCACAATGGCATGTTTAAATGCATTGGGAAAAACCCCTGTGGAAAGGGAGAGGTTCACCATATTGGTAACCCAGGGGCCAATTACATCAAATACTTTGATAAAAAGCCTACAAGGAAGGACGTCATCTGAGCAAGAGGAGGGTTTCATCTTGTTCACTAGTGCTGAAATATCACCCAAAGATACAGCAGAGAAGGATGACCAAGAGGAGGAGATGGGCTCAGAGACAGTAGGGGTTCCCAACAAAGGGGGAGAGATTTTCTCTTTGATCAATTTAATTTTGTCAATGAAAAATCTCAACAATGCATTGCTGTCAGCTTCACAGAAGACCGGCGTGATTTGAGGAGCAGGAGACACGAGAGAATTAATCGTGTCAAACAAAACTTTGGGGTTTTTCCTATTTGCTGCTACCAGTTTTCTGATGTAATCAGATCTAGCAGTTTCTACCATCTCATTGTAAGAATTCAACAGATCCCTGAGGTGAAGTCTGTGCACCTCAAGTTTAGTAGACTTCCAGAGACGCTCAGTCTTTCGACAAAGTCTCCTCAGACTCAGGAGATCTTCATTTGTCCAAGGGCACCGTTTTTTCTGAATTTTCAAGTTCGATTTAACAGGTGCCACTTGATCCAGTACTTCAACACAATGACCAGTGAAACAGTGAATCAAACTGTCCACGTCTGGGCAGTTATCAAAGGAAAGACGGTCAAACATAGCATACCAGGCGCGGAGTTCCTGTTCTTTCCTTTTTCAGGAGTGGATACGCTTTGTTTTTTGAATCCTGTTCTTGGGCATGTTAAGGAGTTTGTATTTTGTAATTACATTTTTTTATTCTACGGACTGAGTTTGAACGGTTTCTGCATCTTGGTCTCTCGACTTCAAGCCCCTGACAAGTTCACCGTTAAGGCTTCTAGAGTGATAATTTTAGATCACTCTGTGCTTGACCCACTTTCATCCATCAAGTACTGAACCAGTGGGAAAAAGCAAACTGAACAGATTGGGGGAAATTGTTGAGAGCAGAGTTGGACTTTTTCATACCCCCTTAAACTTTCAGTGACTATTATTCCTGTCAAAGAGTCATTACCCTGGTACATAAAATAAATATTATTCAGGGAAATTGGTGAAGCAGGTTTTTAGAGAGTTATTGGAAATATCTATTTATCTGCTCAGACCAGCACCTGTAAGTATGATTAACTATAAAAATATATATTATTGAACAAAGTTAAGCTTATGCTATATTTTCCACATAAAGTAGCATATAAACTTCAAATAAGAAAGAAGAAAAAACACAATTATAGCTAGATTTTTCTCTAAAAATAACTATCATGGGGCCTTATTCACTAAGAATTGCATGAATTTCCTTGTATCTAATACGAAAACATATGTTGGACTCGATTGATTATTATTATAAGAAATTGCTAATAAAAAGGGTTACAAAAAAACAGAAGAAAGAGTGGGCGTGGTAAAATGTAAATGTAAATGTTAATTGTTCAATTAAAAGCGTTTTATGCAAACAGACACATACTGATGAATTCAATTCGATAACTTTAAAAGACATTTAACTTAACAAATTAAAAAGTTCTTTACAAATATAAATGACTTACATAAATGAGTTGCCCTTTAGGCCCGCAAAAAAATGCCTACAAGCCTGAACGTTCTCTTCCTAACAATACCAAGATGCACAGTCACATTTCAAATATAACTTAAAATGGCAGAGATCAAATTATATTTCCATCACAATCCCTTATCTTGGTGATGGAAATCAGGACAGTCATGACTGTCTATATTCAGGGAAGCCGCTTTGAAAGTATATCAGAATATTGAATGGTTGAATTTAATATTTAAAAGATTGAAAGGTTGAATTTGTTATATATTTATTTCAATTATTCAATATGTTTAACTTCGTAGCCTTTTAAATTAAATATACAAAAATTAGAAACCTTTTCAATTACTGAGTTACTTGATCAAACTTGCATGCATAAACGATCAGGTGACGATATCGAAGTACTGACAACTCAGTTTAGATACTTTCATTACAAAGTATCAAGTTTACACGTTTTCATAATCTTTTCATACTTGATACATATGGACGTTGACGTGTATAAATACGCGTGCATGCCCTCATAGTACATGAGGCTCCGGAATTGACTTTTAAAGAAAATACCTTTTTTTCCACAGAACAAGCCTTATAAAGAGCATCAGTCACCAGATACGAGCTAATTCTTAAACATGACAAAAGTTTGAGAGCAGGTTTCGAACCCAAAAAATGAGCTGACTGACCTAAATAGACGTTGAGGGTGGAGCTTCAACAAACGCTCTTATAGAGAAGGATCTGACCGCCAAAGTAAAACATCGTTCCTGCTTAAATCCTAAGACATGAGAATCTCCTGATGGTGAGATGTAGTGTAAGATGTTTAAACTACAGACGTTAAAACAAAGTGGATACTTTGTCAAGTATCTAAACTGATGTGTCAGTCCTTCGATGACGTCACCTGATCGTTTATGCATTCAAGTATGATCAAGTAACTCAGTTCTCATTTGGTTTTTCTATGAAGTCAGATCGGGTTCCAGTATATCCCACATACCGTAAGATGAGATCTGTACTCGTTATATTAACTTGCATTGACGTAACTACATATTTATACTTGTAAACCAGATCATACGCAATTGAAGACTTGTAGTCGTAAAAAAAACAAAAAACAAGCGTTGACTATATTGTGTACGAGTAAAAGTTATTAAACACGAGTGACCACTTGACCATACATGCCACCACCATGCTTTCAGTATTTGGCAGGTGATGAGCAGTGCCTCGTTTTCTCCACACATAACACTTAATAAGAATTCATGCTAAAGAGTTTAATCTTGGTCTCATCAGACCTGAGAATCGTATTTCTCATAGTCTGGGAGTCTCTTGTGTTTTTATATGTCTTACACTGAGGAGGGGCTTCCATTGGGCCACTCTCATGCAATGGGGAGATGGACTATAGTTATAGTTGACTTTCGGGAACTTTCTCCCATCTCCCCACTGCACTTTCTTTTTTTAAGACTACAATTCTTCAATTACGCATGCGTGCCCTTTGGATTACGAGTATGAATATGTAGTTACGTCAATGCAAGTCAATAGTACGAGTACAGATCTCATGTTACGGGTATGTAGGACTGATGCACCCGTTCGGATTTTCTCTGGTGGCACTGTCGTGCTGAATTTAAAAGGCTTCAAATTTTATAATACTGAATTTAACAGGCTTCAAATTTTTTAGTATTGAATTTAAATTAAGATGCCATTTAAGAAATACTTTTGTCAGATCATTTCTTTATATCATATAGTGGAAACTACTTTTGTTCATTTCCATGTCAGAAATCCTCAATTTGGTTGGACCCTCGTCCCACCTGGAATGCATACAGCTTTTGATTAGACAATAAAAAACACAAGATACTTGCACCATGCTGTGAAGCAGAAAGCTGCAATCTCATTTTTTCTTTATTATGCTTTCTATCACTCTAGCAAGTATTTCCCAGTGGACTTTAGGGTAAGAGGAGAAAACATATGTCATTTTGAGTAGATCATTACACAGGTTTTAGATTTTTGACAAGCTCACCCACCTTTCAACACACTAGACTCTTATTCACTCATTAAATCATTCGCCTGTTTATGATGTAGTGACTGATCAATCTATCTAGTGTGTCAAAAGCAAAACTGTGTTGCAAATGTCACGACAAATTCTTGTGGAGCGCCAATGTAAAGAGTAATACAGCTGCAACAAAAGCATTGTTCTCCAGATTTCTTTGCTCTATGGAGCCAAAATGTTTAAATGGGTAGTTCACCCAAAATTCAACTTCGTTATCTACTAACAATCATGTCAAATAAAGGCTGGGATTATTTATTATTATATTATTTGAACAAGTAATCGCTTCTTTTTTGGAGTTATAGGCAAACATGTAAGTCCACTTAAGCCTTGCTCAGTTTTCTTCGTCCAAAATAACATGCTCAACCCTTTTTATCTCAGTGTCAAGGTGACCCAAAGGCCTGCTAACAAATGTGTTTGTGGTATCTCTTGAGTTGCTTCTGGGTCAAAATGAATGATCTCCGGCACTGCATGTGTATTATTGCAAGCCAAGAAAGTTGTTGACTTTTAAGCGGGAGCTCTAAGTCTCCCCAGATGTAAGTTTATCCTCATTCAACTCATTCAAACACATTGTGTCAGATTTACACTGATGGCCTGGGAGCTTCTGCTTAAAACAAGCTTAACATATAGACTTATTTCCTTTTTTTCCAAATAACTACTCATTTTGAGGATTCTATATAAGATGGGTGTTACAGACAGAAAAAAAAAAATATATATATATATATATATAAGTGAAGACAACAATTGACTGCTAATTGCTACTTCCGCTTCCGGTGAGCCTTTGATCGGCTGCTTGAATGTAAGCTCCTGCAATAATTGCCAAAAACAGTCGTTTTAACGACTACTTGTCCGGATATTATGCTCATATCACTAAAGATATGTCTCAAGCATCTATGATCTATGATCGTGATCTTTTCAACATCAGAGAGTCGATGGAGGATTATAATCGCGACCGTTTCCAACGTTCGGTGAACGTGTTTCCGGCTCCGCTTCTCATCGACTCGGACTCTGTGGAATATTGTTTGATCTCTTTGGTACCGGGCGTTTTCCACAAGCGATCGAGTCGGTCTGGAGTACAGGTCAGGATGAGACGCGCAGTCGCGATCGCTCGGAACAACTCTGACGTCATCGGACGTCATCGATGTTTGATCGACATTCCTCTCGCGGAAGAGCATGACGACACATCAGCGCTGCCGTCTGTCCAGACCTCAACAAAAGGTGGTAAGATTTTTTTATTTCCTTTCTTTAATTCGGCTTTTACTACCAAGTTGAACGTGAGTGACAGCTGGTACCCACGTGACCGCTGTTTGCATCAAAAGATCCGTCTCTGCGCGCCTGTCAGTGACGCGGCGTCGTCAGTGACGTTATCGGTGCTGAATGTGGGACTTCTAAATGTTCGCTACATTACTAATAAATCCTTTATTCTTAATGATCTTTTCACAAGAGTTAATTTGGATTTATTATGCCTTTCTGAGACTTAGCAGAGAGAGGAAGAGTTTATTCATCTGAACGAACTCTGTCCCGTAGGGAGCGCTGTCCTGGGGAAGCCTCGCCTCTCTGGTCGTGGAGGAGGTCCTGCTACTGTTTTTAGGGAGAGTTGTTCTTGCAGAGTGATTCAGACACAGACGCTCTTTCCTTTGATGACTGCCCAGATGTGGACAGTTTGATTCACTGTTTCACTGATCATTGTGTTGAAATACTGGATCAAGTGGCACCTGTTAAATCGAACTTGAAAATTCTGAAAAAACGGCCCTTGGACAAATGAAGATCTCCTGAGTCTGAAGAGACTTTGTCGAAAGACTGAGCGTCTCTGGAAGTCCACTAAACTTGAGGTGCATAGACTTCACCTCAGGGATCTGTTGACTTCTTACAATGAGATGGTAGAAACTGCTAGATCTGATTACATCATAAAACTGGTAGCAGCAAATAGGAAAAACCCCAAAGTTTTGTTTGACACGATTAATTCTCTCGTGTCTCCTGCTCCTCAAGTCACGCCTGTCTTCTGTGAAGCTGAAAGCAATGCATTGTTGAGATTTTTCATTGACAAAATTAAATTGATCAAAGAGAAAATCTCTCCCCCTTTGTTTGGAACCCCTAATGTCTCTGAGCCCCTCTCATCCTCTTGGTCCACCTTCACTGCTGTATCTTTGGGTGATATTTCAGCACTAGTGAACAAGATGAAACCCTCCTCTTGCTCAGATGACGTCCTTCCTTGTAGGCTTTTTATCAAAGTATTTGATGTAATTGGCCCCTGTGTTACCAATATGGTGAACCTCTCCCTTTCCACAGGGGTTTTTCCCAATGCATTTAAACATGCCATTGTGGAGCCTCTGCTCAAAAAACCAGGCTTAGACCCAACTGACCTCAGTAATTTCAGGCCTATTTCTAAGCTCCCTTTCTTGTCCAAGATCTTGGAGAAGGTGGTGTCTGAGCAGCTGTCTTTGTTCCTGGATCAGAGCGACATCCATGAGAAGTTTCAGTCTGGCTTCCGTAAACATCACTCTATGGAGACAGCTTTATTGAAAGGCAAAAGCTTGCTTGATCTTGAGCTTTTGCCCTTTTGCTTTATTGACTCGGGTAAATTCACTGTTCTGGTTCTTTTGGATCTGTCCTCAGCCTTTGACACAGTTGATCACCAGATCCTGCTGAGAAGACTGAGGGATGAAGTGGGACTGTCTGGGTCTGTGTTAGAATGGTTCTCATCTTACCTTTCTGGGCGCAGTTTTAGTGTATCTGCCAATCAAATGAGGTCTGAATCGACAGATCTGTTGTGTGGAGTCCCTCAAGGTTCTTTTCTGGGTCCTTTATTGTTTTTGCTGTACTTGATTCCCCTGGGTAAAATCATTCAGAGATTTCCAGATGTTTCTTATCACATTTTTGCTGATGACATCCAGCTCTACTGCTCTTTTGATCCAACTGAGCCCCAGAGGCTGAACAGCTTAGTCAACTGTTTGCTAGAAATCAAACAATGGCTGAGTGAAACCACTCTACAGCTAAATGTGGACAAAACAAAAACACTGGTGATTGCTCCTGATGATAAGGTTCCAGGGTTGAGTCAGTACTTGGGTGACTTAGGTCAGTCTGTCAAACTGAGCCTGAGAAACCTGGGTGTTGTATTTGATAAAGACATGTCTCTTGTTCGACACTGACCAGAAACTGTTAGGAAACTTAGGAAAATGTTGTCGGAAAATGATCTGGAGCTTGTAATCCATGCGTTTGTTTCTTCTCGTCTGGACTATTGTAACAGTTTGTTTTCTTGTCTTAACAAGAAGGAGCTGTCTCGTCTGCAGTTGATTCAGAACTCTGCAGCGATAATTCTGATCCGCTCAAGTAGAAGAACTCACATTTCTCCGATCCTTAAAACTCTTCACTGGCTTCCAGTTTCTTTCAGGATCAACTTTAAAATTCTGGTTCTTACTTTCAGAGCTATTCATGGTCAGACTCCTCCTTACATCACTGATCTGATCCAGCCTTATACCCCAGCTCTGGCTCTGAGGTCTGTGGATCAGAATCTACTTATGGTTCCACGCACACGGCTCAGGACCAGAGAAGAGAAATCGTTTCAGGCTGTTGCTCCTAAGCTTTGGAATGATCTTCCTCTCTCTTTGCGCTTGATGGAGTCTACTGACTCCTTTAAGAAACATCTTAAGACGTTTCTATTTGTTCAGGCTTTTCCTTGATTTTCTGGAACTCCTGTGTTGTTCTCAGTATTATCTTGATCTTTAGAGTATGTACTTTTTTAAGTATTGTTTTGATTGTTTAAGCGCTTTGTGACCCTGGTCTCGAAAAGCGCTATATAAATAATTATTACTTACTTACTTACTTACTTACTTAGTACTTCAGGAAGTGACAGAGCCGGCGGTTGACCGGAAACACACCTGTGGGTAACATCATGATGTCTGCATCAGTTTATTTTACTCGTGCATCATACATCCAGCTAGAAAAGGTATTACGATATAATTTTCATTCAGATTTTCAACCATTAACTTCAACTTTGTACACTTCTCTCAGGTAATGAAAGTTATGAACGTCCTGCTATCGTCCATAAGTGGAAATCAGAGCAACATTCTTTCAGAGAAAAAAATTAAAAAGGAAGAGAAAACTCCTATTGGTGGTGATATGAGAGCTGACTCGCCTGATAAGGAATTAGGAATCATGTAATTTGTCATTTTAGAAATTACAGTGTTTTTCAAACTTTTTTACAGAACAGCCAAGTTAGGGAGTTATACAGTGATGCACCTGGGTACCAACAAAGTCATAGACATTACATAACACACACAAGTGCAGAAGTATTTAAGGGACAACAATGTAGTAGAGTATTATGATGTCTGGCACCTGGACAAGGGTAATAACTGTTACATCGACTTCTCAAAAAACCTAGATGACATAGTGGAAGTTGTAGTTGTTCATTGATCAATCCAACTATAATTTTCTATTTGCAGGTTTGTCCAAGAAGCTGGAGAAGCTGTCAAAGTCAAAAGACTGTGAGGTTGTTCGCAAGTGGCTACCAGCAATAAAAAATGACATGTATGTCGTCTAAATCAGGACCGATAAAAGGATCAAAGTGGAAGCCCTTGTTAAACTACATACAGAACATCCACACCCATGATGATCCTCTTTTTCCCAAATGTGCCCATCCTAAACGTGCTACAACAGACCCAAATAAATGCTTTAAGCCACGCTCTCATACTATGCTGCATGTTTTTTTCAGAAAAGAGAATGTAATAAGTTAGTCCATGAACACACATATTGATTATTTATGTGAATTTGCAGACTATACCGGGCTGGTCTACATCACAATAAGAATGTTGAACGAACTCAAGCCACAACTCAAGAGGGTACAGCCAGATACAGGGCGTCTTTTCCCAAATACAAGAAGAGCTAAGGAACTGTCAAGGTCGGGAAGGAAGCACCAACTTCAGGTAAATGACCGTCACAATAATCCCTATAATTCCAAAACAATGAATAAAGTGTTTTTGGGTTAACTTGTCTTTTTACAACATGATCCTTCCTAATAAGATGTTGCTTTTTATATTTGTTGAAGAATCAGATAACGGTGAAAAATTTTACATGTGCTGTCTGGATGGTCCCCAGAAATGTTCAGTGGATAGCTGGAAGAAATCTGACATATCTTCCAGCCTCGTCATGAAATCGGTGGCGTATTCTGCTCACAGCACATGATGGGATTACCACCCTAATGTCTCTTCCCAAATAGCCCCAACACCAGCTGACAGAGCTTCGGTACGCTATATACCTGTAGAAATTGTAACACATTTTTTAATCATTTTCTTCTCCTTTTTTCATCAATGATTTTAAAAACAAATTGTGCAATGAACACTAAAATAAACTTACGTCTTAGACCCCCATAATCGTCCCTAAATATGTTTTATATATATATATATATATATATATATATATATATATATATTCAGGCAGTTTGGTTCAAATCCTGGGTGTTCTGTTATACAGTTTGGTGGGTCTAGAACCTGACTAATCCGCCCAGGACCTAGAATGAAAAAGGAAAGAGCTTTTTACACAATTTGTTTTTTAAACTAAAATAGCAGGATTAATTTTGCTAATACATTACAGTGAATCATTAAAATGCATTTGTGTGCACTCATTTATCCCACAGAGGGTTTAGTCCACCTTGCCTGATGTGAAGTTAAGTTGCTGTTTCAGTCTCTGTCAAATGTAATTCAATGTTTGTAGATGGTATTGAGAAATGTTTGGTTCTTGTTTTATAATTGACCGAATTGACTTTTATAACTTGTTTCCTACCCAAGGAGCTTGTGCAGTGGCGCGAGATTACCCAGAAAAAATGCGATTGAATCCTGTGTTCCCAGGGCAGCGCAGTTCTAGCAGAAAACTGCTCCTCCCGCTCACAGCATTTTTTGCATACTGGTTTCTAGATAAGAAAAATGTGAACCTTAGTGGGTGCTGGTCTTTGAGACAGTGGGATTCTGTTTGATTTGTTTCTCTTTTTTTCTGGTTTATATGATGGAATGCCAAATCTTTAAATCCTACAAAAAAAAAAACTAGTTTATTCTTTTGCTACAACCTTAGTATACACTATTATCATCAGAATGAGAGACAAGAGTTCAAACACATGTAATGGTAAAATGCCAGTATCTTTACTTAGGAAGAACGCCCTCCACTCACTAAGAATTCAGTCTGGCCAGTCAAGCCAGTGACTGAGGATTTTCCAGCTGGCTGAGCTCTTTATCAGAGCTCTCACCTGTACAACTGTTGGCTATTTTCAGAAGCCACTGACTGACAATATGCTTCTGAAAGAACACCAGCAGCCACGTCACTTTGGTTGTTGGACTGATTCCAATCATGTTTTTCTTCAAAATGTAATCTTTGAGAGACTGTTACTTGGCCAAAATGTATTTGTTTTATGGTAATCAGAACCCATTTTTTATCAGGCAGAGCTGTGAAATTCCGTATATATATATATATATAAATACAGTATATATCTATATACATATATAAATAAATATAGTAAGTTAAAAATATCTATACTTATTCACCACATATTCTGCTTCATAATACAGTTTGGACCCCTTAAAGGGTAAACATCTGTCTGGCTTTAAGCCAATGTAAATATTTTAAACCGATGTTAAGCTCCTGTTCCATCTGCTCCCGCCTGGCAGGAGACTAAGATCTATACGGAGCAGAAATACACGGTTCAAGAACTCTTCTATCGATCTGTTGATTGGATAATTACATTTGATTTAATTTTTGTTAATTGTTCATTTGCATGCCACTTTATGATAATGTATCTCCTTTTGTTTTAATCTATTTTGTTTTATTTTAATTAGCTTTTTTTCTATTTGTATAATTTAATTTTTGTGCTCTGTAATACCTCTACCAACAAATTCCCGTGTTGTGTTTACAACACTGGCAATAAACTGATTCTGATCCCATTTGCAAAACCAATTATAGACATTAGCTATCTCTACTTTCTGCACAGCCCACAAACATGGTCATGATCATTTTATTTTATATACTTTAAATTAGTACTTGTTTCAATTACCTTTTATATATATTCACACACACTAATTTGGTTCTTTAGTCTGTTTGTGTTTTACTTAAATTTTGCTCTGCATGGTGTAACTTAATCCTTTAAACACTTCAGTCAAGTCAGAAAAGCTATAACAGGACAATTACAAATGCCCCTTTGTCTTCAGAACCTGCTTAGTTCCAAACATGAGCCCTCTTTAAGACAATAGCTGGGAAACAGAATGAAGCGCTCAGCAACTTAAGAGCCACATATTTCCCTCAGGAGTCTAAAGAGATCAAAAACAGAGCTAACGCAGAGTCTATATTGGGGTTCAATCCACCTGGTGGGCATCGCTCTGACTGAATAATAATGTTGTTTCACAAGCGTCCTGGGTAAAAAAACAACAACTTCAGCAATGACAGGAGAGAATATTGCAGAAAACTACACATCACATGATTTATGGTGATATTCTTAATGGTGGATTGTTTTTTATTATTTTTTTACAGTCCATTTGTAAGTGATACAGACTCGTAGGGCTTTTCTCGTATCATCAACTCTCCTGAAGTAAGTTATTCAGCGGAATTTATTTATGGTGAACCATTGTTTTTAATACAACTGCAATTATAGCTGTTGTGTTACTTTATATACTGTATGTTTAGCCCCCCCGTTGCTCTTTATTTTCCAAGTACACTCCAGTTTCTTTGCACCAAAATTGACCACACAGAAAACATGAGCGGCCACTTCATATGCATTTTGGGTAGCCAATGTAGACAACTTTTCTTACCTAAACACAAGTTTAAAATGTAAATAGCAGTCTTCATCTCCGAGATTAAGTAAGTTTCTCATCATGAAGATGCTCCGTTTTAAAGTAACTACCTTATAAAGTTCACCCCATATGAAAACGGCAGCGAAGTCCATTATGACTTAGAAATGATAAGCTTCTCTTCCAGCCAGCTGAAATCAAGCCCTGTTTTGTTCATACCCTTTGTGGTAGGTATTGAGCATGTGTGGTGACAAACCTTTACGCTTGACAAATCAGAGCAGAGTGGGTTGGTTATGTTAAACAAGATTTAATCTCCAGAAAAAAAGGGTTTTCATTGGGCACATTTACTCAATTAAATATTTAAATTAGAATGAAGTTGTCCTCTAGAAGAAGATTAAAAAGATTCTTGTACAAACAGACACATATTGAACAGCAATATTATCAATAAGTTTCTTCCTCTGCCCTAATGAGGCTTTTGCTTTTTTTCACCCCCTCTTTAATGAATACAGTTTAAAGGCACTAAAGTTAACTTCTACATTCTGTTGTTAACCAATAGTTTAATCTTCCTACGCTGAAAGCTCGCTGAAGCCATTCTTACAATTTTCTAAAGCTGTAAGATTTTGTGTCTGAAAAATGGGACCTAAATATTACTTTTCTCCTACTTGTGTAATCTAAATATGCTGTGAAGTTTTTTGTTTATACCTGTGGCCCAACTGAAAGCTCAATCTATTATTGTCACAGTTAATGTAATTTCCAGAGGCTTCTAAATTAAAGCACTTTTGCTCAAGGTCTGTTTACAGTGTTGTGTTGCTTTCTGAAATACTTTAAAGTTTGCAAAAGCATAATTAATCTTCAGGTGTGGAGAAGCTTCTTCAGCTTGTTCTATCAGTGTCCAACAAAAGGAAAGTTACATAAACGGGCCTGGATGTGAGAAAGGGAAAGTAGAGGACATACTTCTGAGCCCATAGGGGAGCTAGAGCTTAATCTATTAGACAAAAACTGAACGTGTTTCATTTACGTAATTTCTCCTCAACATTTATCAGGATAATTGTTCTTGTTATAATTCTGAAGAGTGTCACAACTTTACAATATAATGCTTTCACCTTCAAATATCGTGAAAAACATGTATTGTTATAAAGTTAAAAAAGTTGGACCATGGCTCAAGGTTAAAAGAAAGCGATAAGGACATTTTTGACCTGTTATTACTCAACAGAACAGTCTGAATTTCAAAAGATTACCTTTCTCTGCTAGAAACACAAGTTTGGACCCTTAAATGACATGGAGAAAACTAACATTATTTATTAACAGAGAGACTTCTAATGTCGATGAATGACTACCTTCCTGTAATGGGCGACGATCAGGATTTGAAAATAACCCTTTTGTCTTGGTGACCAGGAAGTAAGTGAAGTAGAATCCATTTTGACTGGCTATACGAAACAGGCTCAATCATACCATCACACACGTCAGAATCTTCTATTACAAGCAACTGAGCTGTTTTTGGGTGTCTCGGGTCCACAGAACGCCTGAGAAAGGAGGAGGTAGACAGCAGGAGGAGGCTCTCTTGATTCTCTTGTCAAAGAAAAGTGTCAGTAAAAAATATTATTATCATTGGTAATTGACATTAGATCTTTAAAGCAGGGATCACTAGTGTGGTGCCTGTAGGCAACAAGTTAGCCCTCAGATACCAAAGGAATAGTCTATGGGCCTGTTTAAAAACTTTTCCCGATACAATTAACATCTTGTTATGGCTGATTTTGGGTTTCCCTTCTTGTTTCCCCATTGGTAATTTGTTTAGAATCAAAATGGTGATGTTTGTATTAGAAGAATCTAATTTATCATCGATAATATTTTTTAAGTTATTTTAGAAGTGTGCACCGAGCCATTTGGGTTCCCTTTGAGTGGCTTGCATTTACAAAATGTTTGGTGATATCCTGCTTTAAAGTTATGTTAATTAGTCATTTTATTTTATGTGAGCAAAAGGCAGGATGATATTTTGTAAAAACACCTCTTTGGTTTAATCTGGGTAATGCACACAATAATTTTCTTGATGCTGAAAACCGTTTCTTCTTTTCCTTTCGGCTGCTCCCTTCAGGGGTCGCCTTAGCGAATCTACCTCCTCCTTCTTACCCTGTTCTTTGTACCTCCCTGTCTCACACCAACCAACTTCATATCCTCTTTCACTACATCCATGAACCTGCTCTTCGGTCTTCCTCTATACTCTACACTCACTATCCATCCTATGTTCATGACCAAACCATCTCATTCTCTCTGACCTTATCTCAAACATCTAATATGTGCTGTTCCTCTGATTGAGTCATTCCTGATCCTATCCACCTTCGTCACTACCAAAGAGAACCTCAACATCTTTATCTCTGCACCTCTAGCTCCACTTCCTGCCTTTTCCTCAGTGCCATTGCCCTAGACCATACAGCATCGCTGTTCTCACCACTGTCTTATATATTTTTCATTTAATTCTGGCTGACACTCTATTATCACACATTACCCCTGTCACTTTTGTCCACCCATTCCACCTAGCTTGAACATGTTTCTTTACCTCTTTCCCACAATATCCACTGCTCTGGACTTTTGACCCTAAATACTTAAAATCCTCGATGTTCTTTATCTCCACTCCCTGTAGCCTCATGGTTCCTCTCATTCACACACATATATTCTGTCTTGCTGCGACTAACCTTCATTCCTCTGCTTTCTAGAGCATATTTCCACCTCTCATGCTTTTCCTCCACCTGGTCTCTGTTCTCACCACAGATTACAATGTCATGTGCAAACATTGAAGTCCATGGAGATTCCTGTCTAACCTCATCTGTCAGTCTGTCCATCACCAACGCACACAAGTAGGGACTCAGAGCCAAAACCTTTTTGTGTAAACATTAACATATATAAGGCTCACAGGTTTCAAAACACAACTGTAAACATGAACGTGTAAATATGTTAAAAAAAATGTGCCTAGCATTTTTACATATTATCAACCAGAGTTTCAAACAGTTTAAGAACCCTTCTGTCTTTGCCTCACTTTCCTCATGACAAGGTCACATGGACAATATGACCCAGACATTTCTGGAAACAATATACATTGTGCAATAGTTTTAAAAGAATCAAACAGGACGTATTCACACAGACAACGGTCACTTCCGTCTTATCCTTCAATTTGTGGAGAAAAAGGAACAATCCAGAGTATGCTCGGATCGTTTGTTCACCACTTCCAAGCAAAAGAAAAACAAGCTTCCTTCACGATCGACCGGGCACTCTTCTTCCTGCAACTCAACAAAGTTGTTGAATTGAGCTGTCTCAATGTGTGTGTGGGGGGACAAAGTTTTTCCCGCTTTTTAGCATCAAGCAGAGTATATTTTATTGTTCTCTACCTTTATATTTGATTATCTTTTAGCATTATTATAAGTATGGCGTATACATAAATAACAATTTTAATCTTACAGTTTCATATTCATGAGTGATCTTTTTGTTCAAAACAGTCAAGACACAGATATATACAGTATATGCGTGTGACAAATAACATTACCTCGGATTGTAGTGGGATCATCCTCTTGAAAGGATGCACCATCACTGAGTTTCAGCCTTTTCCTTAAAGACCTCTTACAATACATATAACTATTTATGATTATTTTATTGATGCACTATAAACTACTTCAACAATATATGACTTTAACTTGTGCAGTCACAAGCAGCCATGACTTGGAGTTTCCGTCTTTACTTGGTGACTGTGTATAGTATAATAAAATGTTGGATAGTATATTATCAAATAGTTTATTATCAAGAACTATTGACAAAAAGCAAAGGATTTATCGTGAAATAAGTAAATTGTCACTTACGTTAAAGCTATCTTTATCATCTCACAGGAACGCGCGCAAAGGAGGGGCTAAGATCGATGGCTAACACGAGAATTAGAACTGGGCCTAACATACTTCTCTGCAGCTCCAGACTTCCTCATACAGTACCATAGTTTCCACTACTCTTTCTGATAACTTCATTGTATGGCTCATCAATTTAATTCCTCTATAGTAACAGCAATTCTGAACAGCTTCCTCATTCTTAAAAATGGACACAATCACACTTGTTCTCCATTCCTAAGGCATCTCCGCACTTTTTAAGATTTTGTTGAATAGTCTAACAAGAAACTCTACAGCTGCCTCTCCTAGACCAGGGGTCGGCAACCCGCATCTCAGGAGCCGCATGCTCTCAGCCCTTTGATGCAGCTCACTAAGTTTTTTGAATATAAGTATAAATGTGGATATTTCATATAAATGTTTTGTAGAGTTATTTCCATTTCAGTTGAAAAACATGCAGCCATCTCATTCACTGTACCTTTTATTTAACAACAAAAGTGTAACAGTAAAAGACGTTACTTCACACAGCATTGTCGCTGAGGCACGAGCTCACATGCGCTACCCCTTCCTCACCTATCTCAGTCTTAAAGGAACAGTAACGTGCACAACACATCTTACAGTGTTTAACTTTAGTTTGTTCGAAAATACAATTTTAATTTGATCAGAAATGTAAAAAATGATTATGATAACTAGTCAGTCTAAAATCAGGGAAAACATGAAACTGTATTAAATTAAATTTGTAAAAATCAGATGCATGTTGCAGTCTCATTGTAGTTATACTGGATAAAAACAGATGGGTTTTTTTTACCAGGAAAATCCACCTTGGCCCTACTTTTGGGTCCTGAGCCAGCAGTTGATAATCAAATGGAGTAGTTGACAATTTGCAGTGTCGCAAATTAAACATATTATACATGTATGGGTTAAATAGGTATGATACAAAAACTATATTTGCTTCTAGAGGCAATATATCTAATCTTCACATTATCCCTATTTTCATCTCACTAAAGATGGATTCATTTACCACCATCCACTCTGACAAGTGAGCGTTAACTACATGAATTCATTCAATTGTTTTACCACTTTCTCTCAAAATAAAAATCGTTGTACAAAAAAGCTGTGAAGAAAGACCTGGTTAAGATGGATACTATATCCTCTAAGAGTCAAAAAATGCTTTCCATAATAAAACATAGTTTGTCATAGTGAAGTTTCAAGTTGTACCTTTTGTTTATAGTTTATATAGTATTAGCACAAAGCTAAACAAAGTAAGTAATCTTTCTATGGCATCATATTTTATTTTTGAAGTCAAAACAGTTTTACGGCTTCCAATGTATCATTAACTGTATCAAAACGGAAAAGTCTGCAAAAATTACCACTCTTTCACCACTGGGGTTATTCTGCATCACTTCATCTACCTCACTCCAAAATGTTTCCTTCTCATCTAATTCAAATCCCACCTGAAGGGCATAGCCACTAATAACATTTAACATCACACCTTCAATTCCAAAGTCTATACTCACCAGTATAGACTTCCAGGACATTCCTAACAACACTTTTAAGATAACTCCTAATCTATTTCTCTTCCTACATATACCAGTAGTACAACTTAAAATCTGCACTTAAGCTTCTTGCCTTGCTACCTTTCCACTTGGTCTACCTTCCTTCTCTGCATCATGTCAATCAACTTTCTAGCTTTTCCCGTCATCGTCCCAATATTCAAAGTATTTACTCTTAGTCTCAGACTCTTGCCTTTCATTTTTTCTCTCTGTTTCTGAACCCGCCTTCGTCCTCTCCTCCTTCGACTTTAACCCATGTGATACAGGTTTTTCGTCGGATGCCCTTCCTGACACAACCCTGCATTTATCCGGGCTTGGGACTGGCTCCAAAGTCAATGGCTTGTGACCTCTTGAGGCTGCCGTAAGAATCCATCAAGCATTTGATGAACAGAAACACAGACAGACAAGGATCTTGCTAATTTCCTTTTGCAAATAAAGGGATTTGATATAATTCTGTACAGCAGCTCAGATTTCATTCACAAGTGTCAATCTTTGTTACACTTTCACACATGCATATGTTAAGGCCCAGAAGTATTAATTAACACGACACACACAGGCAGTAACACTGTTCCCTGTAGATGCTTTGTGTCGTCACATTTTGATTTCTGAAGAGCTAGTGCCAGATGTAATATGGCAGCATCCCGATATCCCAATGCTGCTGAATGGAAAGAGATTCATCACAGATAGAAATAGAGGTGACACAGGATATTGCTTTTCTAAAGAAATATATTTCTCCTGGTGATCCCTGCTGGTTTCAGAGAGGGCAGAATACACAAATGCAAAGCTTAGCTGTCACCTACACAAATATATCAACAGATGTGAATCAAAATAGAGTTAAAGGAAGTCAAACACAATAGTTTTGTGCTTTTACTGTATGTGTCACACCCACAGTCTCCAGGACAGTAGGCAACGATAAGTCAGAGGAAGACTGGACCAATAGTTTGAAAATTACATTGAATAATTACAATTATTTTAAAAGAAAAATGTTTTTTTTCACTTAGAAGGACCCTCAATTATTTTTGCAGGCCTCTTAAAAATTGACTGGACAGGGTATTGATCATAGCTTGAATCTGCAAATGCATATTATGTGCCAGCGCCAGGACTATCAAACTAATCTGCTGCAGAATCAATTACCAGCCTCAGTTCAGAGGGCAGACACCAATGTTTTCTCTAAGTTAGGTGCATTCATAATTTGGGGCGGCTGATGAAAAAGATGTTTTGTAGTCATCCGTTCAATCCCAATCAGTCCATGTTCATCAGGGAATTAAATTAATCCACACCATGATCTGGAGGAGTTATTTTCCAGAACAAGCAATCGCATTGTACTTCTTTTGCCTGCATCATGTCTCATCTCTTTTCCGCCTCTTTTTCTCCATGACTCCTGGAGTCCCAGTGCCTCCTTTTCTAACTGCCTCTAGTGTATGGATCCAGGTTCTCCTTTATCTTGAAATGACTTCTGCGGAGAAGCATCAGTCAATTGTGTGTAACTTTGAAGTCCTTTGAACCTCAATTAATGGAGACAAAATAAAACTAAATATATGAAGGAATGATGTTTTTTATTTGTGTTCAGCATGAAACGTTTTGAGACAAAGTAGGAAAACACCAGGTGAGAACACGTACATATTTATAAACTGAAGAGGGTCATTACTCTCGAAGCAACATCTGCTGATGAATGTAACTTTAATTCAATTTCAGCTTTGTTATCTGTTTAGCCTTCTGATTGACTTTAACTAGACGTTTTCATGGCCACTTGGCGATCCCACACCAGTTCCTGCCCAACCACACCTACTCTCATTTCCTCTCTGTCTCCACCATCTGGAGGCTTAATCGGCTGCAATTAATTACGTCAAAGCAAATTAAGCTGGTTGGTCTTTCAATAAAGAGATGGAAATAAAACCAGCTTTCTGATCTAGTGAAGTTATTTTGTGACTATGTTTCTGTCCATGGCTGATTAGGACTTTATAATACATTTGAAAAACATTCACAAGTAAATCAGTATATGTTTCCCAACATTTCCTGTCTTCAATTATTGCTGCACATAAACACTGGTCACCACTGTTAGAGGCAGGCAGACAAACATTGCTGTATCCTTTTAATTAAAGATACGTCGTTCATGAAAAATAATCAATTTGAACGAGTCTTTAAAATTACTAGGACTGAACAAATAATGTCTGAAAATGACTTCTTCATTTTGTGCATGCACGGATACCGTAAGACATCTTTTTTTTTTAGAATCCCTTATTAGTCCCGCGAGGGGAAATTCAACCATTCACACATACTGATGTGAGTAGGCATGCACACTTGCGCCAAGTTCACCATCAGGAGCAATCAGGGTGAAGTGTCTTGCTCAGGGACACAACGACACAAGCTTGTCTGGAGCTGGGATTGAACCTGCAACCTTTTGGACTGCAGGCAACCACTCTACCATCTGAGCTATGTAGTAACATTTTTTTTTTTTGGAAAAGGGGGCTGTTTGAGGCTCTCCCACTTGGTTAAAGTGATTGTATAGTTTCCAGTTTAGACTCTAAAACAGTATCTAAAACAGTCTTTGAACAGTAAAGATACTATAGAGTATTTAAACTGTGGGGATTTTGTGTTCCGGTGAACCGACCCCTCCCCAGTCTCGTATGTTTTGGTGGAAAATGAAGGACAGACACATGGATGAGTTTAAGAAAAATGATCATTTAGTGAATTATGAAAAAGTCAGAGACAAACTTACGTGAACACGGGCGCTAGCAAGCAGAGAGATCTATCGCAGACGTCTTCAAATGCCGAAACGCAAAGATCTCACAAAATGGTGGATCTTTTATAGTAGACTATTCAGGTTAACGCCTCTAGTCAATGGTACATGTAGGATTGGTCAGTAACTGTAAACACTTGATTCTAAGATGGCCGCCGCACGTGGTCGTCGTGGAAATTCACCAAAGGTTGTTGTCTTCTAGAGAGAATCTATTCCCAGCAACTTGCTGGCCTGTTGTGTCTTTCAGTGTGAGTTCTCAAAGAGGTTCCCACAGACTTGCTGGGAATCTGGGATTGTTTAATCTTTCTCAGCGTGTGAAAGGCTTTGTGACCTGGGCCTGTGAGTTGTTGCAGTCAGTGAATGCAATGCAAGAAAAGGATTATTTAATATTAATTAAATATGTAAGATTATCAGTGAATCAAGTGATTATTTGAAATGTGTGTTAAATCTAGATGATTGATTACAGTAAAGTTGTCATTTCCTTACAAAACAACACATTGATTAAATGCAACATACCCTCGACCAGCTAAATGTCAAAACTCTCAACATGATACATCTAATCCAATATTAAACAACAAACAGTAATGAACACATTCCAAACATGGCAACCTTCAGAAAATACCTATTTCTATTCAAAAAGTGCAAGATATGCAATTTTGTCAGATTGCGTCAAGTGCAGTTAGCTCAGTTATTTCACTTAGTGTAACTTCAAATAACAAACACAGTATGTAAATAATAATTGAAAATGGACTACACTAGTTTCGAAATATACACAAATTTAAACTCTGACCCTCGTCACGTTTCTAAATCGCGCCACTCCATTATGTCGCTGGAGCTCCCTTTATAAAACAAACAATTGGAAAATGAGACATTTCTAAATAAATGAAAATCTGCGAACTCTCACAAGACTATCAGCGTCTTCCATTTATCGAACATCTCTGCTGTAAATCTTAACTTTTACGATTGCCATTAAAAGTCACAAAAGTAAACATCATACTGAGATCAAACAAGCAGTGACACAATCTAATGCTCAAGGCTTTCAACTTGGCATTGAGTTACCCTTACTGACCTGTAACAAGGAAGAGAGTTTTCAGAAAGAAGAGACACACTCGTTATTCGTCTTTAGTCAACTTAACATGAGTGTGTCCGTTTAAAAACGAACGGTTACGCCGATGACGGTGCTGAAGGTTCCACCTGCTCCACTTCATACCTTTAAAGAGTACGTATACTCCATGAAAAAATACAAATCATAAGTATTAGTTTATATTAACAAAAATGTTTTACATATACATATATTAAACAGAATTTTCACATTTAAAAAATAAAATTTTATCACACATCTGTGGGTCTACCACAAACACATTAAACAACACCACTGTGGGTCCACAGGGGGCGTGTAGCTGCCCTGCTCATGCGTCTCTCTGTAAAAAACACTGTCTTTGTGAACTTAAGTATCTGATTTACCTCCTCTTTAAAGAGCTTCACCTCCTTTTCCCTAAGGTACACCAAGGGAAGGCAACTTACCTCCTTGCCAAGGAATTTTCCTGTGAAAAAGAGAAAAAAAGGTGAAAAGTTAAACAGGAAGATGTTTTTTGAAGCCAGGTAAAGACAGATTGCAGAGGTTTGTAATGTATACCCTCTCATCTGTAAATATATTTTCTTTCTTTAGACTAATGCATGACTGACATCATATTCCCTCATGAAATAGATTGTCTACATCTAGAAGACAATTAGCTATTTCACAATTGATGTATATCCTGGAGTAGTATTCCTTGTGTTGCCTCTTGTTCAAGGTAAATGACCTCCGCCACTGCATATGTATTTCTGGAAGCCAGGGAGGTTGTTCACCTTGACCAACACAAGGGAATTCCACTAAGAAGTTTAACAACACGAACAATCTGGAGCTGAACACGCTCAAGACTATGGAGATGACAGTGGACTTAATAAGGCACCCTTCAACCCTATGCCCCCTCACCATCAACAGCAGCCCTTTGGCAGCCGTGGACTTCTTCAAGTTCCTGGGAACAACAATCTCCCGGGACCTGAAGTGGGAGGCTAACATCACCTGCATCCTGAAGAAGGCCCAGCAGAGGATGTACTTCCTGCGTCAGCTGAGGAGGCACGGCCTCTGTTGCTTAACTTCTACAGTGCAGTCATCCAGTCTGTGCTTTTCTCCTACATCACAGTGGCCACACAGCAGGACAGGAGGAGACTTCAGCAGACTGTGAAGACTGTAGAGTGCATCATTGGTGCCCCCCTGCCCTCCATCCAGGAACTGTACGAGTCCAGGACCAGGAAGAGAGCAAGGAACATCAAAGACCAGATTCACCCCAGATCAACCCTCTTCTGCCTCCTCCCCTCCTATCTCTGCAGGTACTACAGAGCCCTGTAAACAGGAACCACCGCCCACAAGAATACTTTTTCCCCTCCACCATCTCACGCTTGAACAGTAAATTCCCACCACGCCATTTATACTCATTCATTGCACTGTGTGACTGTTTTTGCACTATGTTTATTAGTATTACTATTATTTCTCTTGTATACATATTGTTTATGCCTATTCTCTTTTTTTTTTTAACCAATTCCGGAGTTGTCCACAACCACGGAAAATTCCATGCATGTATACCACTATGTACTGGTGAATGAAGCTGCTCTTGAATCTTACATCTTGAATATGGGCTTCTGTCATTAACCTGCATTTACAATAATGTGGCTTTGACAACGATCCACAATCAAAGGATGTCTTGACTTATTGTTACGTTTAACGATGCTGAACCCAAGAGCAGACAGAGGCGATGTTCAAGGGAATACAAAAAGGGGTTTATTGAATAGGAGGGGAGCAGGTAGTCGATGAGGAAGCCGGAGGGAGAGCGAGGTGGGCGAGCTGGAGTGAGTGATCCGGGTTACTGCAGGTAGAGGAACAAAAGGTTAGATGTGGTCCAAAAAACAACAAGAGACTAGAGTAAGAGAGCAATGTAGCAAATAACACTGAGCCAGGGACGTATAGTTACCACGGTTGTGCGTAGTATGATCTGGCGCTGATCGTGGGGAATCCAAGGGTTTATGAAGAGGGTTGATTGGGGATCAAGACCAGGTGAGCATGATTGAAGATGAGGACCAGGTGTGAGGTGAGACGACAGGGGGAGTGGCAGACCATGAGGAGGAGAACACAGCAGACTGCTGTGACCACAACACTAATAACAATATCACTTATTAAGAATATCCACTATGGTCTCCATTCACCAGTGTGGCTTCTTTTAGAGGAAAAAGGTCTTTCAAAATGTTTCAGCAAGCTGTGTTTTTTCCTCCTATCGATCAGCTGTATTAGGATTGGCAAAAAAACGAAAATGGGTTAAAAATGCTTTGTAGAGGAACTGGCTGAAGCGCATCACAAGAGATCTTAGCACATACATTCAGACATTCATGCTCAGTAAGCATTGCTCTTCCTTGAAGTGAGGGGTGTCACAGTGAAATAAGATCAAGACATATGCATGCCAGAGGGATTACCGTACGTGCGCGTGTTTCAGGTTTCGTCAGCTAGTGTGTGACTAAATGGCTTCATAGCAACATACCTGCAGACAAATGCTTAAATCCTAATCCTTAATGCCTCTCTCCACTCATTTGTCTCCAGCTGTGCTAATCTTTCTTCTCTAGATTCTTTTTTTTTAATGAAAACACTGCTGCTGTTCATTTATAACAGTCTGTGTTGCTTCTTTATGGCACAAATGTAAACTTTTACCAAACAAATATTTTACAAATAATGCTTAAGTATTTGTTATTTGGAGGGTAACTAATTTGAATAGCACAACAGGGCCAACATTATAATGGGCTTCACGCCTCCTCCAACCAGGTTTAATCACACTCTAATCACTACATTTTTACAATCAGTCCCTTTGCAGGTAGAGACTTCCAGGATCACTGCGTGACAAACCTTGATGCTTGACCAATCACAGCAGAGTGGGGCTGGTTATGGTAAACTAGATTTAATCTCTAGAAAAAAAATAAGCCTTTTCATTGTGTGGTGCTGAAGCACATTTTTTTAATGTAAGTATAATTAAATTAAAATAAAGTTGTTCCGCAAACAGACACATACTGGTACAATAGAGGTCCATGTTATCAAAGTCAAAAGGCGCCGACGAGAACGTCAGCCTGCAGTAGCTCCGCAACAAAATTCAATAACTTTCTGTTATTTTGTTTTTTTCGATGGATACTTTTTTACATGGGGAGAATCGTCTTGTTTACTCAAGAGAGGATCAGCAGTCACTGAAGTCAATGGCAGGGACTGGAGATCGTCATGATGGTACTTCTGCGCCGCTATCTTGGATGTAGACTGCAAGAGAATAAAGGCTAAGCTAACAGACTATTGGAGACATCACAGACCATTGATCCAAACGATCATCAGAATCAGAAATCCTTTATTTGTCCCGCGAGGGGAAATTCGGTTTAAACAACAGCAAGAGCAATATACCACAAATAAAACACCCAGAAATAAAAATAATAAAATGAAAAAAAATCGAAATAGAATAGACTAGAAATCTGCACTATATTATATATACACAACATATTTTAAAGAAAATAACAAGAAGAAAGGTGCTGTTAAATATTTATCTGGCTGTGTTCTTGTTGTGGAGTCTGATGGCAGCAGGGAGGAAGGACCTGCGGTACCTCTCACACACCTGGGATGGAGCATCCTATCACTGATGGAGCTCCTCAATGCCCTCAGTGTGTGCTGGAGAGGGTGAGATAAGTTCTTCCTCATGGAGGCCAGCTTGCTCTGTATCCTCCTCCCAGACACTTCCTCCACAGGATCCAGGGGGCGCCCTAGGACATAACCGGCCTTCTTAATAAGGCTGTCCAGTTTAGCCCTATCCTTTGCTGTCATGCTGCTCCCCCAGCAGACCAGACCGTTGAAGATGGCAGAGGCCACTACTGAGTCATAGAATGACTTCAGGAGTGGCCCCTGGACACCAAACGACCTCAACCTTCGGAGCAGGTAGAGTCTACTCTGCCCTTTTTTATAAAGAGCAGCAGTGTTATCCACCCAGTCCAGGCGGTTGTTGAGGTGAACACCCAGGAACTTGTAAGACGTTCATGATCATGATGGGTAACGTCACTTCATTGACAAACAAGATCGACAAGCTGTCTGCCCTCAACAACCAGCGGAACTACCGAGAGAGCAGCTTGTTGATCTTCACTCAGTGGACTCCAGGCGCTAACGTTGACCTGCTGGGCTTCACCACCGTAAGAGCCAACAGAGACACACACACTTGCAGGAAGTGCAGAAGATAAGGTCTTGTCATGTACGTGAATAAAAGCTGGTGTAGCCCGGGACATGTTACTGTGAAGAAAGTCTTTTTCTTTCAGGATTTAGAACTGTTGGCTTCACAAGATTCACACAGTGACAACAAGACTTCAGAATTCCTGATGCTTTTATCATTCTCTCCGGGGATTTTAATCATGCCAACCTGGCCTCTACACTGCCCACTTTCCACTAGTCCGTGTATTGTCCCAACAGGAATAACCCCTGAGTTATCTATCATAACCTCAGGTTCTACGAGTTGGTGCGAAGCCCTCTAACGGCTTCGCTATTGGTTTACCCCGAGGCACCGCCTCGTCTCTGAGAAAGCTTAATGAACTCGCCACCCAGCAGGGGGCAGTCCACTTCCTATAAAGGCGGGAAGCACCCGCCGCACTTTCTCCAACTGAAAACTCAGCGAGAAGGGCGGCCGCTGGGCGACGAGGTTAGAGGGCTTCGCACCAACTCGTAGAACCTGAGGTTATGATAGATAACTCAGGGGTTCTACGTCATTGGTGCTCTGCCCTCTAACGGCTTCGCTATTGGTTTACCCAAAAGGCGAAGCCTGACGGGATAAATGTACCCCCAGCTGGACGCCGCTCCTGAAGCAGCATCGCTAGGGCCCCGCCGGCCCAGGATCCAAGTCCACTGGAGCCGTGGGCCTCGAGGGGGGCACAGCAGCGCTCAAAACCGTATGAGCTACTGATCCCGCCGTCACGTCGAAGAGATAGGCCTTAGCAAGGTAGACGTGGACGCCCAAGAAGCAGCTGAGCAGATATCCTCTGCTGCCACACCCCGCAAAAGAGCCACTGAGGCTGCCACACCACGGGTGGAATGTGCCCTCAGACCGCTAGGAGCGGATCCACCCGCTGCTCGGTAGGCCCGGATAATGGCCGATCTCACCCAATGAGAGAACCTCTGGGAGGAGATCGCCTCTCCCCGTCGGCATCTACCGTGGCAGACGAAAAGGGCATCAGAGCGCCTAAACCCGGCCACCCGCCGCAAGTAACAGGCCAACGCCCTCACTGGACACAACAGGTGGAGAGGTTCCTGACCCGGGTCCGAGTGGGGCGGCGGATGAAAGGCCCGCAGCGTGAAGGTCGTCGCCCGGAACAAGGAACTCAGAATCTTTGGGCCAATCTCGTCGTGGTTGTTAGTGCCACTCACTCTCAATGGCTCCACTGCCGCTTCCACACACTTGGTGAAGGTCCTGGGTGCCAGAGAGTAGCCGAACGGGAGTCGAGTGTATTGAAACACCCGACCCTCAAGGGCGAAACGCAAGTACTTTCGATGTCTCTTGACTATCGGAATGTGAAGGTACGCGTCGGTCAGGTCGATAGATGTCATCCAATCTCCTGGACTTACACCTGATAGCAGTTTCTTGACCGTCAACATGCGAAACGGGCGGGTAGCTATGAACTTGTTCAAATAGCTGAGGTCCAGAATGGGCCTCCAACCCCCGGTCTTCTTCGCCACGAGGAAGTACCGGGAGTAAAACCCTCTCATCATCTCGGCTGCAGGGACCAGTTCTACGACCTCCTTCTGCAGCAGAGTAGACACCTTGTTTCTCAAACAGGATCATTCTCCTGCTCCGCCATACGCGTCCAGAGAATCCCTGAAAACGCGGGGGTTGACGGGCAAATTGAAGCGCATAGCCCCGCCTGATTACTCCCCCCAGCCAAGTGGGTCCAAGAAGTAAAACCAGGCGACTCAAAGCCGAATAATGTTCTGTCAGAACCGCAGCCCTGGCGAACCTTGGGTAGTCCTCCGGCCCGCCCCCTCGAACGTCCAAGAGCGGGCCGTAGACGAAAGGGCATCACACAAGCCGCGTCTCTATCTCTTGAATCCACAGAGCATGTACTCGAGTTGGATTCACTAGAACCCCCACTCTCATACATAAAATCCGGCTCTGTGGGAGAAGCGCGCAAGTGCGTGTGAGACACCTCAGATGCGCGTCGTGCGTGTTCCCTTTCCCCCCCGGAAGTCTTCCCAACTCCCTGAGCACTTCTTAGTGTCACCGGAGCTGACAAAAACCCGCGATGTGGAGGAATGTGCTGGAGAATTAAACCGGAGCTGATGTGAGTTAGGTCGCGCGCGCGTCGGCACCGCATCACTCACCAGGTCCCGTACATTCTCAAGCTCCGCTGGCGGTCCAGACCTGCTCGTCACTCGTGAGATCCGACCGCCACGCACCTCCCCAGTTGATCGACCAGACGGGGCGGAAGTTCCTCGCCCTCGCCTGGTCTCAGGACGGCGAGAAAACTCGCGCGTAAAAGCACCATGTTGCGTCAGTTCCATGGCGTTTCTCCGCCGCCAACGTGACGTCCTCCACGGTGCCAGTGCTTGTAGACAGCGCTGTGGGGGAAGGAACAACCTCCTGTCAACATAGACATGTCCGGACTAGTTCCACTCACCTCATCAGCTGTCAAGCCTCGAACGCTTCCCAACACTGTCAAAAGCCGTGGGAAGCGCTCGGAAGGCCACATAATCATCACGTGTGATTTGGGCCTAGGCAAACGAAGCAGACATGTGTGTCTCCTCTTCAGGGAGTCTATGTGCACACATGGTTCACTTCAATATTCATTCGCCATCATACATTCCACTGTCAGGAGCTTTCTCGCTGAGTTGAAAAAGGAGAAAGTGCGGCGGGTGCTTCCCGCCTTTATAGGAAGTGGACTGCCCCCTGCTGGGTGGCGAGTTCATTAAGCTTTCTCAGAGCTGAGGCGGTGCCTCGGGGTAAACCAATAGCGAAGCCGTTAGAGGGCGGAGCACCAATGACGTAGAACAGGAGAGTTGACCTTCTTTATACCAACTTGAAGGATGCGTACAGAGCCTATTCTCTTCCATCAGAGACAGCTTTGACACCACAGACTAGGATGTGCTGTTGAAGTCTCATGGTAAGGACATCGAGGGTCAGAAACACTGTCTTACGGATTATTTGATATTCTGCTTAGACGTTGTCGCCTCTGCTAAGTCTTTCCACTGTTACCCTAATAATAAACCGTGGGTAAATAAGGAGGTCAAGGATGTACTTAACAGGAAAAGGGTGGCTTTCAGGAGCAGGGGCAGAGACGCCATGAGGTCAACACAGCAGGAGGTGAATCGAGATCTGGGATGGTGTTAAAACCACCACTGGACACAAGACCAAGTCCTCTCTGACTGCAGTGGACACGGTGGAGGAGGCAAATCTTAACTTTTTCAAAGCACACTAGAGTAAAGCACACAAGGAACACAGCTGGAAGAGGTTCAAGTCAGAAATAATTGGTTGTGATTATGAAGGTCATGATCAGGATGATACGCAAGAGCAAATATCACATGTTCACGCTAATGAAAATTATCTTCTTGCAAGCAATAAGTTCACAATTGCTCTTCAATTCAATTCAATTCAATTTTATTTAAAGTGTCTTATCATAACAAAGTTATCTCAAGACACTATACAGTTGAAATAAGACTACAGTTGATTAAGGAAAAATAGATCCCAGCAATTGAACAAAGAGCAAGAAACAAAACACTGTACAGTGAGCTGTACAGTGAGCAATGGCGAGGAAAAACTTCCTTTTAGAAGGCAGAAACCTCGAGCAGAACCCGACTAATTGTTGACGGCCTGCCGCTTTGACCGGCTGGGAGGAAGGATGGGGGGGTAGACAGATGGATAAGGAGAGGAGTGAGGGAGGATATAGTGAGAGAAAAGAGGAGAGTGTAGGAGGGTCCATGGGGGTGCTGGAGAGAACTCGGGATCTGATGACGTGGTGAAGATCCTGGATCAGCAGCAGCTCTGGAGGTGGATCCCTGGATCAGCAACAGCTCTGGAGGTGGATCCCTGGATCAGCAGCAGCTCTGGAGGTGGATCCCTGGGGCTCTGGGAGAGAAATAAAAAGGTGTGGGTTTGGGACAAATGTAGACAATACACAGGTATACAGACTCCGGTGACGGGTGAAGATATATAGAGGGGGGGGGGGGGTTGAAATAGCCAGGCCAGAGGGCACATACCTAGCACAGCAGATCCAGACACAGGGGCCCAAGCCGCGGCAGGAACCCGCGGGAGACCAGGACCCGGCAGGCGAGATAACCACCAGAGCCGACCCCAAACACCAGCGAGAAGGCGGACCACCACCGGGGGCGCGAGAGGGCGAGCACAGGCGAGGACGACCGAGGAAGCAGAGAGGGGGAGGCACCAGGCGCAGGCACCGGGGCAGAGGGGCAGCCAGAAGAACCAGTCAGGGTATAGGGCCCCGGGGCCAGGCCGGGCGACGGAGGACCCCCAGACCGTCAGGCCGCCACCAAGTCCATAGCAGGGGACCGAGTCAAGGAGATGGGGACCCACCACAGCAGCGGCGGCGGAACCCCCCCCAATACCCTGCGGACACGGCCAGTAGCCGGGTTGAGTGCCACCGCATGAGCCCGGGGGAGCAATGGCCAGGCACCGGCCCAGGTCCCCCGGGTCACAGGGGGGCCACGGTTGTGCGGGCAGGGCGGGGGCAATGGGGCCGCAGCCGTCCGGGAACGGCCCCCAGTCTTTGAACTGTAGACCGTCCCCAACAGCCGCAGCCCACCTCCCCATGAGGGAAGTTTGGGGGGCCAGCAGTAATCGATGGACAGTCCACGGTCTCTAAGGTGCCGAGGCCCCTTCCATCACACGTACTGACCCCCAGCCACCGCCCCCACCCACCATGCATCACCCAGGGGGACAGCAGCACTTGCATGGGCGGTACATGGTCACTACGGTAACATGGGTCCGCCCAATGCGGCCCCCCCCCCACCCTGGAAGCCCCCGAAAGACCGATCAGCCCGGCCACGAACCCCCAGGACCAAGGGCGACAAACCCCCCGACCACGGCACATGCCACACAGGGCGGGTAGAGGACCACAGCCACCGCTGCAGCAGACACCCATCCCAAGACAGGCCCCCCACCACAGACCAGGTGAAGCCATCGGGGCCGGAAGGTCATCCAGAACACCCGGCCAGCCCCAGCCCCACCCCCGACGGCTCACCCGCCGACCCTGTCGGCGGGACCAGCAACCCCCCCAACCACCACCCCAGCCACCCCCGCCAGCACCCGCCCCCACGCACCATCAAAAACCCCCCGGAAGCGGGCCACCCCCCCCGCCGGCTCACGGGGCCATCGCGGCACCAGCGGTGACCACCACCAGGCCCAAGGCACCTACAGGCCCCACCCGCCGGACCCCCACACCCGAACCGGCCAAGCCAGAACGGCCCCGGCGAGAAAAGAAGGATATACAGAGCTCAGTGTCTAAAACTAAAACTAAAACTCCTCCAGCATTCTCAGCCTATAGCAGCTAAGATAAACAGTTTTTTTTAGTTTTGACAGCTAGAGATAAACAGTCAAGTTAATTATAGGCTTTATCGAAAAGTAAGGTTTTAATATTATTTTTAAACATAGAGAGGGTGTCTGCCCTCCGGACTGAAGCCAGTAGTTTGTTCCACAGTAGAGGGGCTTGAAAACTGAAGGCCCTGGCTCCGAATCTACATTTAGAGATTTGTGGTATAACTAATAGATCAGAGTTTAAGGATCGTAAGGTCCTTCAGGGTTGGTAAGTTTGGATTAAATCTTTAATGTATGTTGGTGCTAGACCATGTAAGGCTTCATAGGTTAGGAGAAGGATTTTAAATTGTATTCTAAATTCTACAGGAAGCCAATGTAGGGAAGACAGTACAGGGGAAATGTGTTCGCGCCTCTTAGTCTTAGTCAGGACACGAGCTGCAGAGTTCTGAATGAGCTGAAGAGTTCTGAGAGACTTTTTAGAACAGCCTGACAGAAGAGAGTTACAATAGTCCAGCCTGGAGGTAACAAAAGCATGGATGAGCTTCTCAGCAGCATCTAAAGGAAGGAAATGCCTAATTTTAGAAATGTTACGAAGGTGGAAATAAGCAGTCCGTGAGATTTGTTTTATGTGTGAGTTAAATGATAAGTCCTCGTCAAAGCATACACCCAGATTCTTTAGAGTGGTGCTAGTAGCAGGAGCAAGTCCATTTTGTAAAGCTAGATCATTAGTTAATAATTGTCTGAGATGTTGCGGACCAACTAGTAAAACCTCAGTCTTTTCCGAGTTCAGTAGGAGGAAGTTTTTGGTCATCCATGACTTGATATCTGTGATACAGGACTGTAATTGTGTTAGCTGAATTCTTTCATCTGGCTTCATGGACAGGTAAAGTTGGGTGTCATCAGCATAACAGTGAAAATGTATAGAGTGTCTTCTAATCAAGTCCCCTAGTGGGAGCATATAGATTGTGAATAGTATTGGACCAAGAACAGAACCTTGTGGGACACCATAGCTGACCTTAGTGTGTGTCGATGAGAGGTGGTTGACATGCACATAGTGCGTTCTATACAGGTAAGATTTAAACAGGTAAGATTTAAACCAGTCAAGAGCAGTTCCACGAATGCCTAAATGGTTTTCTAGCCTCTGTAGAAGGATTTGGTGGTCGACAGTGTCAAATGCAGCACTGAGATCTAGAAGAACTCTCTTGGCCTTTACATTGACGACTTTGAAGTTGCCAATCCTCTAGGAACGCCAAAACTGATACATAAAATGTCTGCTGTATACTAGGTCGTTGCAAACATACCTACAAAATACAGGTACTCTCTAAACGCAATACAGCTTGCTCTGGTTTGAAATACCTCTACAGTTAAAAACTGTGGTTATGCAAAAGTTCTGCAACCTCACATCTATGTTCGTAAGATATTGGAGCAAATTGGTGTTTACATAGTCACTAGGTGCAATTGGGAAGGGCACAGTCTTATATGTTGCCGCTGATAAACTTGATGCTCTCTCTCTTGGCAGATTCCTGGAAAGTGTCAGGGTGGACAAGTTCTGCAGATACTGTCTAGTGATTAGCAGAGAAGCGTAACAGCAAGAAGTTTGTTCTGGATTCTTTCAGCTCAGAGACAAATACTCTCATGATAGTGCAGGAGGTGAGAGAGGGCATAGCACTGAGCCAGACTTATGGTGTGTAAAGAGCATGTCTGTTAACTGAAAATCTCGAGCATTTCCATGTGGTCACCGGGTATTCTCCTGACATCTTGCACCATCTCTTTGAAGGCATTGTGCCAACTGAGTTTTCCCTTTGTCTTACAAATCTGATAAGCAAGAGATGTTTCACATTAGATACACTAAATCAGGCTATCAAAAACTTATATTATACATTCATGGACAAAAAAGATTGCCCTAAAATGATCGGAAAAGGAAATTTCCAACAAAGGAAGCATCGGTGAAAATGGCCATAAGAATTGATGTCTCATAAGGCTCCTCCCATTTCTTATTGGTCAATGTGTTCCACAGGGTGATCACACTTGGGAAATTATGTTGCTTCTGATTCGAATCAAGCTGACTGTGGCACCAAGGGATACTGAAGAGACACTGCATTTCATGGAATGTAAAATAACCGAACACAGATGGCTTTAACTGAAAACCTGGAAAAGATGGCAGTCATCTTTTCCAAGTTTTCAGTTAAAGCCAAAGCATCACTACCTGGAACACTATCCTTCCCTTTGTAGGAAGTTTGGTCCCTTGTGCGATGTTTGGACAATGCGCTTTGAGGGCAAACAAGTTCTTTAAAAAAACAATTCGGAACACTCAAAATTTAAAAAATGTTGCAATGACACCAGAAACATTTAAGGGAGTACAGCTCCTCGCTGTTAGTCCCGTGCATACATTGTTTTGACCACAAAGAAAACCAGAAAGCAAACTGTTAAAAGAAGTTGTGTTTATTCTAACAACAACAGACATACAACACACACAAACACAGAAACAACGATTTCTTATAATCTCCTCTATTGCTGGATTTCCCGCAAATGTCTATGTACTGGTCCTTGTCCTTGTCTTTTTTTTTTTGCATCGTCCCTCAAGTGCAGTGAATGTGAACTTCGGGTCGGAATCATGACCTAGTAACGAATGGTTTGGCTATTTTCAGGAAGTTGACACTTTGCAGTCAGGGCAAATAAGCACTGAGTAATTTGGTGAACAAATATTTTGAACAAATCATTTTAATGATCTGATTCTAGTGATTCAGTACAGTCAAAAGAACTGCAGATCCCATCACTAGAGTACATGTGTGAATCTTGCGGCAGATTTGTAATCCCAACACAACAACCTGGTCATGTGAATAATAAGGCGATCTGATTGTGGTATGGAACGGTCATCCAATCTGAAGAAGCCCCGGCTAGCGTGCAACACGTGATGCCTCCATTACCTGATTTAGAATTCCAAATGGAAGCGGGTCAAGCGATACGAGACTCTTTTTTCAGCTATTCCCCTGGGCTCTTACCCGGTTCGCTGCCTCCGCAAGCTGTTTTGTCAACTCTCTCTGCAGCTGAGTTTGTCCTGCGGTTGCGACGGTGGGGGCCGAGAAGCACGCTTCCTCATTTTCACAGTTTCTGATCCTATATGATGTTGGGCGGTCGCATATTTCCGCTTTAGCGCGGTTTCCTCTAACAATATCTTCTATAGTTTTAACCTGTTGTTCGCTTAATTTATTTTCTACCACTGATTCCAAATTAACCTCTCCTGCGATTTGATAAACTAGAGCTTAAATCAAAAATTTACTGTTACTTTCTCTGGTTTCTGTTTTGGACTCGTACCGTGGAGGTGCTGTGGGCAAAGTAGGATAGAGTGAGACGATTGGCAAAACATCATTGTCTTTTTTTATGGTTGTTTTTTCAGACTGTGTTTTTTCAAATATTTTATGATCGCTGACAGCAACTAATGTGCTGGACAACTACAACAACTGGTGCGTCAGTTTCCTTTTTGTCACATTTTTCAATCTCTTTCCTTGTTTCTTGCTTTTTTTAACCAATTGTCTTCTTTGAACTCTTCCTGTAATCTTTTGTCTTTCTGCACTACTTCTCTTTCTCTCTCCTGCAATTCACTTGCCACATGAATAAATGTACACCTACTGTTAGGTCTCACAAACCTTTCTTCCTTCATAAACACTTAACATCTTGCTTAATTTTATCTTCTCCTTTTCTTTATTCTTTTCATCAATTCCTGATAAAATTTGGGCTTCAATGTCAACATAAAAATGATCCATTTCTCTTTGATCAGATTTCAAATAAATATTCTCATGCACCCACATGACCATCCATTGCCGTCTTCCACGGATTTTAAACTATAACTGTTTTTGAGGGACCCTAAAATCCCCAACATATACAGTAACGTCACATATGAGTTTGCGTCCGACCGGGCATCTCGTAGTCCCAGACTACTTCAGATATCAGGTCTCAATATCAGATTGAATCAACAATATTTCACCGAGTCTCTCTTAGATATAAGGTCTGAGTATTTCCAAAACAGTTCACTGAGTCTCATGTATGTTTCCGAAATATCAGGTCTTAATATTATTCCCAATAATATGTCACTGAGTATCTTATATCCTAGGATTATCAATATTAGGTCTCAGTATCATCAGTATTCGAAATATTCAACAACAAATTTACCAATACTTCACTGTGTCTTAAATATTTTCACCCTAGGATCTTCAATATTAGGTCTTAGTATCATCAGTATTCCAAATATTCAACAACAAATTTACCAATACTTCACTACGTCTTAAAAATATTCAGAAAAAAAAACAATTCTATTGCATTACGGAGCAAGACAACATTAACTTAAGGTCTCAATGATAGTATTTAGCATTTACTGAACCTTTCATTAATTTGGGGTCAAATTCAGGTTAGATTTTTTACCAGTGCTGATTGTATACTCTGTGGATGTTCAGTTTATTCTTTATTGGTTAATAAATTGTATATTTTATCTATATTCTCTAGAAGTCAGTTACCATCTTGAGTGCAGTGCATTTTTCAAACCATCAGTGGGAGTGTCAAGGGTTACTCCCGTTTTGCTTGCCTGGGTCCCTTATTAAGAAAGAGATGGATAGGACCTTTGCTCTTCGGGGTAACAAAGTTGTGACGGACAAGCCTGCAATTACCCAGTTTGTACAGCCGTGGCCAGCACTTTCCTCAAAGAGCCAGGTTTGTATAACTGTTTTAAGACAAAAACTGGTTAATACTGTGTGACCAAAATCGTTTTGTGTTGAGGGTCATAAATGTCTTTCATTTGACCATGGTTCCACTGAATACATGTTTGGCTATGTTTTATATGTTCACGCATTGTACGAGTTCACAGCGGTGGGGAAAAATCTGAGGGAAAACTTCTTTGAGTCACTTGACCGTTTCGCACCAAACTTGATGGAGCTCTTCAGGAAGAAGGGCCTCAGTGGACAGCTTTTAACTGACTTTTTACGTCAGACAAAGGTAGGCTGACTTGTCTACCTAAGCCTTTCTCTTGCCTCTCTATTCTTCCCCCTTTCTTCTACTTTTCATTGCGCTCCCATTTCTATTTCCTCCTCTCCTACTCTTTTCTTGTTTTTATCTCTTCTCTTCTGTCCTTCTTTCCACTACTCTACTTTTTGTCCAGGAGGTTTGTAATGAAGTCATTCAATTGTGGCAACTTTCTTGAATCTATTTAACCATAAACGGTAATAATAATAATAATAATAATACATTTTATTTGTATGGCGGCGCCTTTCAGGTCACCCAAGGTCACCTTACAAAACAGGAGTGACAGATCATAGCATCAATAAAAACAGAACAAACAAAGATCGAGATAAAAGTGCAGTGCAGAGTGTCTGGTTCATAGGGAATGTGCCAGTTTGAACAGGTGGGTTTTAAGTCGAGATGTGAATGTTGTGATGGAGTCTGACTGTCTTATGTGTGGTGGGAGGGAGTTCCAGAGTTTTGGTGCCGAGCAGCTGAAGGCTCGGGCACCCATCGTGCTGAGGCGTGACGTGGGGGTGATTAACAGTCCAGCAGAGGAGGAGCGGAGGGAACGGGAGGGAGTGTAGTCATGGAGAAGGTCGCGGAGGTAAGTGGGGGCTAGGTTGTGGAGAGCTTTGTAGGTGAGGAGAAGATTTTTGTAGTGGATGCGGTATTGAACCGGGAGCGAGTGGAGTTGGATGAGAACAGGGGTGATGTGGTCAGATGATTTGGTGCGGGTGATGATCCGGGCGGCTGATTTCTGAATGATCTGCAGTCTGTTGATGAGTTTGGTGGGGAGTCCGGTGAGAAGGGCGTTGCAGTAGTCGATGCGTGATGTGACAAATGAGTGGACCAGGATTTCAGTGCTAGATTGGGTCAGTGATGGGCGGAGTCTGGAGATGTTGCGGAGGTGGAAGAATGCGGTCCGGGTGATGTTTTGAATATGGGGTGCAAATGAGAGGGTGTTGTCCAGTATGACGCCGAGGCTCTTGACTTGGTGGGAGAAGGGTACAGGGAATCCGTCGATGATGATCGGTGTGGCTGGGGTGTGTTGTGATTTGGCGAGGGTGGATTTGGAGCCGATGAGCAGGGCCTCGGTCTTGTTGCCGTTGAGTTTTAAAAAGTTCCTGCTCATCCAGCTCCGGATGTCTTCTAGGCAGGTGATGAGGGAGGTGGGAGGGATGGCCACGGTGGGTTTGGTGGAGATGTAGACCTGTGTGTCGTCAGCGTAACAGTGGAAATGGACCCCATGGTGACGGAGGAGTTTGCCCAGGGGGAGGAGGTAGATGGTGAACAGGAGTGGACCCAAGACTGACCCCTGGGGGACACCCAGTGAAACACCCGAACGCCCAGACTTGTGGTGGTTTAGTTGGACAAATTGTTGACGGTCGGTGAGGTAAGAAGTGAACCAGGAGAGTGCAGCACCGGTGATCCCAATGCCAGCCAGGCGGTCCAAGAGCAGACGGTGGGAGATTGTGTCGAATGCTGCGCTGAGGTCGAGGAGGATGAGAATGGTGAGCAATCCGGAGTCACCTGCACGGAGGAGGTCGTTGGTGATTTTGACTAGGGCTGTTTCAGTGCTGTGTTTAGGACGGAAGCCGGATTGGAAGGGTTCGTGGAGATTGTTTGTGTCAAGGTGGGACTGTAATTGTGCGGCAACCACCCTTTCAAGGGTTTTGGAAATGAAGGGGAGGTTGGAGATGGGCCGGTAGTGGTTGAGGTCAGCAGGATCAGCACTGGGTTTTTTCAGGATTGGTGTGATGGCAGCCAGTTTTAGGGAGGGGGGTACGGTACCTGTAGTGAGGGAGGAGTTAATTATGTTGGTGATCATGGGGGAAATGAATGGAAGACATGCTTTGACAAGGGAGGTGGGAAGAGGGTCGAGCTGACAGGTGGTGGTTTTGGCCTTGCGGATGAGTTCTGAGACGGTCAGTTCTGTTACTGGGGTGAAGTCAGAGAGGGAGCTGATGGGAGGTTGGTCAGTGATCATCCAGGGTGGGTCGTCAGAGGGAGTGCGAGATGTGGCCAGTAGTTGGTGAATGGTGTTGATCTTGGAGCTGAAGAAGTCCAGGAAGGCAGTGCACTGATTGGCGGAAATTTCAGGAGGGAGGGTTTTAGGAGGCTGAAGTAAGTGGCTGATTGTTGAGAAAAGGACTCTGCTGTTACCTGTACCGGTGTTGATGAGGTTGGAGTAGTATGAGGATTTGGCAGTGGTGAGGGCGTTCTTGTAGTGATGGAGGTGGTCCGAGTACATGGTAAGAGTGTACTTACTTATGTCTACTATCTTCCAGGCCATTGAGCCAACAGACATCAGGTGCCTTTTCTTCGGGGATGTCATGTTTCCGCTCTTCCCGTTTTATTTTGATGCCGTCCTTCCGTTTTGTTGTGCTATATCTTGATAGATGCTGGCAGGCGCACGGCTGGGGATGATTGAATGGCGGGTCCTTCCCATTGATAAGGAGCGCCTCTACCCGGAAGAACTCGCCAGAGTATTGCGTCTCCAGACCAGGTTGGCTTTCACTTCCTTTCGCTCTTTGCCTTGGATCTAAAGTGTTTTTGAATATCTTGTGGATGACTCCTGACGTTGTGAGCACTTTTATTTACTCATGCGAGTCCATTTTCTATTTTTGTTTAGTGCCCTGACTCTGTCCCGAGTGCCTTATCTGTTTTTTTCTCCTTTTTTCCTTGTGGACCGGTTTGGAGCATTAAAGCCTTTTTTCTTTTCTTTTTTTGCCAGTTGTCTTGGGGGATGACCCCTTTGCGTTCTTCAAAACTGCTTGGTAAGAAACTGAATTTGTTTTGAATATCTGCATTATTGATTCACAACATGACAATCTGATACAAATTTACTATAACAAATAAATGACTACTACTTTCAACTTTGTACAATGTTATTTCTGTGAAATTTCTATCAGCTAGCGTGAGATAGGACCACAGGGAGGGACCCCTCTTTTTATTTTACCGAGGAATATGAAAAACCCTTACATAAATTCTTACTTTTGAGATTAAAGTACAAAACTGGTTCTAAATTTGTATTAACTGCAACAATGGGTTCTATGCACAGTTCCATTAGTTCCTCAACCTATTGTTGCTCCCAAGCTCACTGTCTGACCAGTGAATACTTAGACACACCTGGATTAATCAGTTTGTCCAATAATGTAAGAAAGGAAATAATCTTTTCAGCTTGATGTGACTCAAAAAGCGCTCCATTTCTGTTGAGCCACAAAACCATTTCAGTACACTGGTTTTTATACAGCTCTTGTAATGCACATTTCAAATGATTGTGATTAAAATTAATTGGTGCTTTCCTTTCTCAATTGTTTCGGTCAACACAGCATAATCGATATCACAATGTCCTCTCTTTGTTTATTTTTCTGTTAGGATGCAACTGTTATCAAATCTTACCCTCTGGGGCTCAGTGGGATCAAATAAGCATTAGAGCTGGATGTCATCAGCAAAATTGTGGTAAGAAACATTAGGAAATCTCTGAATGATTTTACCCAGTAGAATCAAGTACAACAAAAACAATAAAGGACCCATAACAGAACCTTGAGGGACTCCACACAACAGATCAGCCGATTCAGACCTCATTTGATTGGCAGTTACACTGAATCTGCGCCCAAAAAGGCATGATGAGAACCACTTTAACACAGACCCAGAAAGTCCTACTTCATCCCTCAGTCTTTTCAGCAGGATCTGGTGATCAACTGTGTCAAAGGCTGAGGACAGATCCAAGAGAACCAGAACAGTGTATTGACCCGAATCCACCAACATCATGATTTCACTGGACACTTTCAGTAAGGCTGTCTCCGTAGAGTGATGTTTACGGTAGCCAGAATGAAACTTCTCATCGCTCTGATCCAGGAACAAAGACAGTTGCTCAGACACCACCTTCTCCAAGATCTTGGACAAGAATGGGAGCTTATAAATAGGCCTGAAATTACTGAGGTCAGTCAGGTCTAAGCCTGGCTTTTTAAGCAAAGGCTCCACAATGGCATGTTTAAATGCATTGGGAAAAACCCCTGTGGAAAGGGAGAGGTTCACCATATCGGTAACCCAGGGGCCAATTACATCAAATACTTTGATGAAGAGCCTACAAGAAAGGACGTCATCTGAGCAAGAAGAGGGTTTCATCTTGCTCACCAGTGCCAAAATATCACCCAGAGATACAGCACTGAAGGAAGACCACAAGGAGGAGACTGGCTCAGTGACAGCAGGGGTTCCACACAAAGGGGGAGAGATTTTCTCCTTGATCAATTTAAATCATTGAAAAATCTCAACAATGCATTGCTCTCAGCTTCACAGAAGACAACAGAAAAAAAAAAAAAAATCAATTGATAGTACTAATGTTTTTCAATTAAATCATTTTGGGGATTAGTGCAATTAACTTTAAGTTTTCAGTGGAATAAGAGCAGCTAAACCACTTACTCAAATGTTTCATTTCACAGCTGTTTCTTGCTAAAATTTAACCCATTTCCGATGAAGGACGTCCCAAACACAAAATAAATGCTAGTGAACCCTTTTCATGTTTAGCATCCTCCTGAAATTGGGGCTTTTACAATTTGGTCATTATTTCAGGGATTTCCTTTAAAGCTGTTAAACCCTGAAAGCTACTACAAAATATTTAATGGGATGAAAAGGATAATTCATCCAAAATACTAATTTTCTACCTATCCTCAGGTTGACTAATGGTTGCATTCTTTTTTAGAGTAATCTCTTCATTTTTAGAGGTATAAACAAATTGAGGAGCTCAATTGTCTTTGTCTTAATGTTTGTCCAAAACTACACTTTAAAACATTTAAATACCTCTGAGATGCTTGCCTGTAATGCCCATCTTGTACTCTTGTTATCTCTATCCATTTGTTTACTGCACTTCAGTACAGGTTAGTGTGAAGTTTCAGCTGAAGTAGCCATCTCTGAAGTTCTTGTGTCACAGGCCCTCTCCAAACCCAATACCAGCAGCTTAACAGTGTAAATCACCATCTGCTGGTTTTGGGCATTTGAGAAAGGAAGTCATTTGTCATTCACACCTTGTTAGAAACCCTCCACACTTGACAGAACCCTCCTGGGTGTGATCTTTATTCACTAGAAGTAGCACAATGGGAGGACATTGTATACCCAGCAGGTGGAACTTGATCATGCTGTTCCTTGGCAGAGATGGAGGGCATGATCTGATGCATCATTACCCAAGCAACACCAGTAACCTTCCTTAAGAAAAGTAAGACATTAGATTATTACATTTGTTACTTTAAAAGTACTAATTTGAATTTCAAATTTATTTATTTTAAATGGTCCACAAACTGGAACTAGGAACTGTACTACACTGTAATTGATTATAAAAACAAGTTATGTTAGCTCCAAAATACACAAAACTACGCAAATAATTTGGATACTGATAATAAATGGTAACTTACTGCTTACAAAATGCATTAATCATGATTCAACCTCATTAGAATAATCCTGAAAGCTCATGTTAACATTAGGTTTGTGGCTCCAGTTAGAGTCGGCAACAATACTTATTTGTAGACATGTTTCTTGGATGGTGTGAGACTATAAAGTGCTTTTCCTTTTTTGGTTGTCAATGAGGCTGCAGTTCAGACTGATGGAATAATCAATAACAGCAGAGTTGATAGGAGATGTGCAGGTCGAATACAGGAGAACATGATTGATATTACATAATCTAGAAAGAGCAGGAAACCTTTAGAAAAGCGGGAGCAATTGAAGGAGACATCTCAAGATTCAGCAATACATAGATGCAAATGGCATTGAAAGCAAGAAGCTGAGTGATGACAGAAGAAGGCCGCTGATGGAGTCAGAAGTGTATTTGAAATAATGCATGTAAGAAAGAGTTGTGTATGTGGTGCTAAGGTCACAGGTAGATTATATCAATTAAGAGATGATTTCAGACAATTTAATGTATTAAGGAGCTTGTGAAATCAATCAAACACAAAATGATCCACCTTTTTGTATTGCAGAAACATCAGTTTAAAAAGTGTATCAGTATCTATGTCTTAGAACCACTATTCTCAACCATTTTAATGATTCACAACTCGCATAATAACTAGGGAGAAAAAACATTAGTGCTGCTTCAATTATTTTTAAAACATGTTAGGATTGCACATTTTAATATAACACAATTAGACAGTTCATTGACTGTTACTTAACATTTTTAATGTCCAACTGAATGACAAGTCAGCAAAAAAGGACTGATCTAAGATCTCTGTTTGAGTCAATCCTGTGACCTGCTTCTGACTTAAAGCCTTGCCTACGGGCTCAACTGTGAAGCTCAGGGAAGGGGACGTTGAATGTCCCTGCAGATTTGGATGGATTAACATTTTATCTTTTGAGAGGAAAGTTTGATGGGGGGGGTCGAAAGTGTTACTTGAGCTTGTTTCACCCCCTCATTTGCCTCACCCCCTCTTTTGACATCACTGTTGACTTGACTCTGTAATGCACAAATAATTTAACCTCACAGTGAAAGGTTTAAGGTGGCGGTGCGACAAGCTTGAATAACAAATGTGTTTACTGTGTGTGTGACAGAAAGAACACATTACTTGTTCATGAGTGATGAAGAGTGGAGCAGTGCAACATCATCATTGATGTAGATACTCCACGGGTAGTGACCAAAAAGAAAAGCAGATCCAGGGTAAAAGTGGTCAAAATGATTTATCTGCAGGGACAACACAGTCTCACTCCCATCTCATTATTCGATTTTGGTACAGTGGCCTCAGGCATCTTATGCTAACGTCACAACTGTCCCTTAGCGTTGCATCATGATGCCACTTCCATCCTGTACCTCTGACCCACTGGTGCATCTCTCTGATGTGCTAAGCGGGCACATCACCAGCCTGTCCAGCACAGTTATAATTGTCACCCATATTAGTGAAATCTTGTTGGCCTGCCCCAATAAACAGAGTAGATAGAACTGTGGGGTTTCCTTTTATTTGGCATTAATTTCGAGGGATCTTTGTGAATTTCTCAACACTGATGCTGTGAGTTATGACACCAGACATGCTAGTGTGAAACAAAACAATGACAAAATCGCGCTCCAGGAAAATTGTTTTTGATTTAAAGATGTCAGTGCATCGATACACGAGCCACTGGACTGATCTAAATTTATCACAAAAAGGTCGATGGCACGATAACAAAGTTATGAATCGGTTTATTATATGAGCAATTCAGTGTTGTGTTGTTGTAAGAAGTAGCCATAAGATTACTTAATTCAGTTAATTAAATATAAAAGACCAACAGGTAATAGGTAGCGTAAACTTGTAGCATCACTTCAGTCTTCTTCTACTCTTGTATGGGGAAAAGGGAATCTCAGCCTCATTACCTACTACAGAGGGATCACCTTGATGTCCATAGCTGCCAATGTCTATAAAAAATTCTGTTAATGAGGATAAAAGAACATGTTGACCCAATCCTGAGCAACCAGGAAGAACCAGGCCGGCTTCCACCAAGGCAGAAGCTGCCCACGCCAAACACACATTCTACGGAGAATCATTGAAGCCTATCAAACCTATCAAATGCTTTCTGGAAGTCTATGAATGTGACGACAAGTGGCAATTCACTCTATTGCTAGAAATGTCAAGTTCGCTGTTCTACGCCTCTATGGTGTCCCGTCTGTCATTGTTAATGCCATCAGTATACTCCACAACCACTCTAAAAGTTAGTAACTCATCCTTTTGCCGATGATAGCCCCTTGCTCGAGTCTTCTATACCCAAAGCACAACTTACCAGTACTGCCGCTGCAGTAAACTTGGCCTCATCATCCATCAGTGTTCCCAAAACTGAGTACATGACCTTTAACTTCAGTCCACAGCCATAACTGGACTGCAGTGCCTATTAACACGTATTTCACTTCAATACCTCGGCACCATGATGGCATCCAGTAAGAATGATTTTTTTTTGCTAAAGGCACTTGCATGTACTGCATTCTGGAGAAGCACATCATTCCCTAACTCCCAAATCAAACTCTTTAATGTAACATGACTGTCAGTGCTCTTATATGGATGTTAATCCTGGATACTGTCGCTTGATATCGAGAACAAGATAAATGCATTTGCCACATCCTGCTACAGAGCTATGTTGAACATTAAGCGACTTGACCATATAAGCAATGCACAGATATACAATCCTCTCATCATCGGCCGAGAGAGCAGCCACTCAGGACATATGCCCTAAACGTCCCAACACATGGCAGAAGATGCCAAGGATGTCAGAAGACCTACGTCTAGAACCAGCTGGGGGATTCGGAAGGTGACCTGAGCCCTGATGCTATAGCTACGATGGCTGCAGCCCAACAGTCGTGGAAGAAAGTTGTGATTGAAGGCTCCGCAGCCGACCGATGATGATAATTAATTTGCTCACGCATGAATGTGTCTGTGTTTACAGAGTTTATTTCAAAGCCCACTCAAATACTCTTTAGTGTGTTACATATGCATCTAATCTACATGTATGTGTGCTACATTTGTGTTGAAATAATAATTAAAATAAAAACAATCAAAATGAATACAATCAATTTTGCCTGTTGTAGTTATTGAGTGAAAATCTAATAAATTTAAACATTGTAAAATTTCTCAAAGTTTCTCACAACTCCAGAGTCCAAACCCTGTCTTGGGGCTCCTATCAGGACAGGAGACCTGCATGCATGTGTCCACAACAAGCCTGCATTTTATCCATGGCCCCTGACTTTCCTTACACCTGAGAGTACAGCCATCGAGATTCTACCCTGCTTTTGTTTTTTGACCAAAAGCGAGCAATGTTGTGTTGTCTGCTTTACTTTTGTAAACCTCCTGTATACCAACTGTGATTCAGTGCAAACCTGAGATCTAATTATAAGCTCCAGTAGAGGACGGATGCGTTGAATAACTAAAACCAAAAGAAAACCCCAAAACAGAATAAATATGTTGTTTTGTTTTTGTGTTATTAGAGATTTAATTGTTTCTAAAATATTATTGTTTACCTAAATAAAACATTTTTAACAAATAGAAGATCTTTTGATAAAACGATTTAATATTTAGTATTTGTTTTATTTAAGGCAGTGTCGGGCACTGAAATAAATTTTGGGTCAAACACAGATTGAAATAAATTTGTCTTGGGACTTGGTGCAACACGTTAAATCATGGAAAAGTGTTTCCATTGTGATTATGGTTGTTAAATCTTTAAAAAACAGTAAATAAACATGGTGGTTTAATTAAGCATTCTATTGTGTCTCATTTGAACTTATCGCTTTTCTTTAAATTAATCCATCTGTTTTATTGTATCCTAGAGCATTTTGAATAACTATTCATAATTCCTCCAGTGGTATCTTGAGGGCTATTCCAGCTCACCGACTAGATGAAAATAACAGGAAGAGATGAATGAAATCTGAATGACACTGGCAGGATTAAAAAATATTAATGATCAATGGTTTCAAACTTTCTAAACCGGAAAATGTTATTGTTGTGCTTGTCATTTGAGCACTGATGGGAAGCAGAGAGCACATGATGAATCCAATTAAATTCTTCTATTTTCCCAATCCTTCTTTAAACCCCTCTGTCTTCGTTTTTCCTACAGCACTGATGGCTTTATCTGTAAATATAGAAAGAAAAACTTTTCTGTGATCATAAGATTGAGTTTATTAGATTAAGTAAGTAAGTAATATTTATTTATATAGCGCTTTTCGAGACCAGGGTCACAAAGCGCTTAAACAATCAAAACAATACTCAAAAAAGTACATACTTTAAAGATCAAGATAATACTGAGAACACAACAGGAGTTCGAGAAATTCAAGGAAAAGCCTGAACAAATAGAAACGTCTTAAGATGTTTCTTAAAGGAGTCAGTAGACTCCATCAAGCGCAAAGAGAGAGGAAGATCGTTCCAAAGCTTAGGAGCAACAGCCTGAAAAGATTTCTCTCCTCTGGTCCTGAGCCGTGTGCGTGGAACCATAAGTAGATTTTGATCCACAGACCTCAGAGCCCGAGCTGGGGTGTAAGGCTGGAAGCACCTCACTACTGCAGTAAAAGGCACATTCTTTCCAATAAAAAGTGAAAGTACAACATTTGAGGACAAAAAGGTGGAGTGATGGATAATACTAATAATGTCAGGATAAATTTGAGAAATGGTTAAGGTCCAAAATATATTTATAATTTACATGTTAAACTTGTAAGCCATTTACCAATGTGGGTAGGAGTCTCAGAACACAGAGACCAAATACAAAATGAACAATCCAGAATTTCAGACATGAGGTCAAAATACTGACAAAAAACTTGCATGCTCAGGCATCTGGGTAAAAAGGCTATGTTGCCTTTAGAAGTATAGAACACAAGTAGAGTAATCAGAATCAGAATCAGAAATCCTTTATTTGTCCCGCGAGGGGAAATTCAGTTTAAACAACAGCAAGCGCAATACCTCAAATAAAAAATAAAAAACACCCAGAAATAGAATAATAAAATGAAAAGAAAGATCTAAATAGAATAGAATAAAAATCTGCCCTATATTATATATACACTATCATATTTACAAAAATAACAAGAAGAAAATAACAAGAAGAAAAGGTGCAGTTAAATATTTATCTTGCTGAGTTCTTATTGTGGAGTCTGATGGCAGCAGGGAGGAAGGACCTGCGGTACCTCTCCCTCACACACCTGGGATGAAGCATCCTATCACTGATGGAGCTCCTCAATGCCCTCAGTGTGTGCTGGAGAGGGTGAGATAAGTTATTCAGCAAAGGATAGGGCTAAACTGGACAGCATTATTAAGAAGGCCGGTTACGTCCTAGGGCGCCCCCTGGATCCTGTGGAGGAAGTGTCTGGGAGGAGGATACAGAGAAAGCTGGCCTCCATGAGGAAGAACTTATCTCAGCCATCACAGCCAATTACTGTACCAACGTATGGAAACTTTTTAGTTCGGCACAGAGGCTGATAATCTGCAGTCGTGTGGCATCAGTCAAGCTGGAAGAGAGAAAACAGGAAAAACCCAAATAAAACCACAATAAAAGGAAAAGATAACATGATTCACTTTTGAGGCTAACATTGAGAACATTAACCAAACAATCTACTCTCATTCATCAAATAGTTAAAAGAAACTCCAATTGATAAAGTTGTGAAAGTGTGAGCTTTGCCATGACACCAGCATAGAACCAGTTCTTGTGTCGGTGTCTGCGGTACCATCAAGCTCATTTAATAAAATTGGATGAAGTGTCTAATTTAATAGCTCAATTAAAAATGACACTAATATTTTGTAAAAAAAAACTAATGGGAATTAGTATAATAGTGCAAGTGTGAATTATATTGTTTTAACCTGCTGTTTCAATATCACATTTTCTAACCATAAGAATATTAATATATTGTATTATTATATAATGATTTGAAACTTAAAAATACAATTTAATTAAATCCCCTCTGAAAACTCTAAAAATGTAACTTGTGAGTCTAGACGGGCTGACGGACATACTCATTAGCATTGATACCACTCTGAGGTGTCAATGATGCAACTCCATTGTAATATAGTCAGTAAGATCTTGAAACAAGTCTTGAGCTTGTTTCATGTGCTACAGTCCAAGACAGAGTTGACACAGACACTGGGAGACCCAGGAGTATGTTAGCCCTTGTGCTGACAGTAGTCAATAAAACAGTGAAAACACAGTAATCTATCTAACTAAGAATAAAACCACCACTCAGCTGTGCATCTCTGTCATGCTCAAGAGCTGGAACGTGCTTTGCTGAAGTGACATGTCATATTTAGTGAAGCAAAAGCAGCAGACAAACGAAACGGACAATATAGCTGCTGTGAGTCTCTGTAGTCACGTTCTCTGGTCAATCTTGTCAGGATAGTTAAACACAGCAGGTGGTAGACAGTGCTCTGAATTCATGATATAATACTTAGGTGGTTGTTTTGTTGTCAGCCAAACATGACATGGATGTAAATCAACTCCATGTCAGCAGTGGGTCCTCTGATGCCTGCCACACAAGGGGCTGCAGGGTTCTCATATACGCAGCACATTATTTATACCAATCACAATGAGGAGAGCGCAATTAAACCAGGGAAACTAAAAGATAAATGTTGTACTCAAGCTATTAAAGTTCCATGTTACTTAAATCACACAACAATTTGTGCAGGGATGTGATTGTTCTGTCAGGTGGCTGGCACCCACAGATGCTGACAAATGCTGTTTTGTCTGTCTGAGCTCCAGCCACAATATTGAGGAATGTTTGGTGTGTCTGTAGCTTCTTCCTGGCGACACAGTTCGGAGAGCAAGCAGAATCTCATGCAAACACCGTGTCACTCGACCTATTCCTGGTTACATGGGAATGATGTGAGGCAAACACTGCTACTTTATTCTCAGATGAGAAGAACCGCTCGGCCTGGCACTTCAAAGCATTTCCCTGCTAAGAGTGTACTTTCTCCGACAGACAAGGGCTAATGAGACCAAAGACAAAGATGTTTGTGGTTGTGAGATGCTGCAGCGGAGTCCTTGACGATATGGGAGAGACATTGACTCCAGAAGTACGTTTATGGGTAGCAATGTTTTGTTTATTTTAAACTTAGATTTAATTAATTTTCATAATTAAACAACACACACAAAATAATATTCCTCATTTCTCTTATTGTGGGCGTTTCCTCCTTGTACCAGTTCTTGGTAATGGTTTTCTTGGATGCCACCAACAAGATTTTAACAAGATACATGTCCTCTTTCAAAAAAGTATTGTGACAGAAATGACAAAGCTACATATTATTAAAAATACCTGGAGAATAATATTTCGATGATGAGTTTGGACGCACTGTCACCTGTTAGTAAGAGGTGTTCTTTAGTTCTTTCTTAGGAACTCTGACAACCCACCACTGAGAATTGACTCCCTGGTCAACACAGAGTGGCCGCCTAGTCTGTTTTTGCCTTTCTGCGCCCACCAAGAGAACAAGTGATCCGTGTGCTTTTTTAATAAGCCCAGTTTGCTTGTGTTTGGTGTCGAAGAGTGTACGTTTTCCTTCTGTTGCCTTCCTTCTAGAGGTGGTCACCCACCCTTTAAACAACAATTTGTCAAAATCAATTTAAATTCGACGAAACAAAGTAGGTAATTAAAAAACAAAAACTAAAAATGTTCGAGTAAGATGAACATAGACGTGATGCTTTCAGGGGTTGATATTGTGTTTCAGAGATTTCATTGTTTTAGGAAAAAAATCTCCTAAGAGTGCTGTGGCCGTAATCATAATACTAAAAAAATATTTGAATGTCGTTCCCAGCTTTGACATCAAATATTATACTTATAATATAATGTTTGATGTCAACAAACATACATTCAGTGTATCAGTATTTTGATGCCAGTGTTTAATATTTATGTTATTGTAATTAAACAAGTTACATTAATATCCACTTCCTGTTTGTTTTTTTCTCATTTGAAAGTACAAACAAGCTAAAAAGAAATAAACCATGAATCTCTTCTCTAATTCTTACTTATTTATACAATGTTGATACAATATATATTTTTTTATTTGAGCAAGTTTATCAGTGTGTTTTAATGTAAGTAAGTAAGTAATTAATTTATATTTGTAGAGCATTTTTCCAGTCCAGGGTCACAAAGCGCTTGATCAATCAAAACAATGCTCAATAAATGCATGATGGAAATACAAATGTACCTTAAACATAATAGTTAGTTATGGGTTTTTGATTGATTTGGGTTACAACACAATTACTGGGCCAGTTGAGAAACAATGCGTTGAAGTATTTAATTGGGGTTAATAAACTCCACCAACTCAATATTCTATTTTCTAAATGACATGTTCTCAACTCCACAACCCTTTGACTCCATTCACATAATATTTATTTGACTAGATCACCTCTGACTTAGTACCATGTGTAAAATTCCCAAAGACAGTGAGGCACTAATTGATTTCATTAGGATCCTCATTAAGTGATGAAGCACTAAATCCCTTCGCCACCTTGGTCCGTAATTTGTTCCAATGTGACAGATTCTTGAGGGAGAAGAACCAGGTGGCGGTTGCTTAGAAACAACCCGAGAAGTGTGTTAATAAAACAGTGTTAATGAAAGTTAATTTGAGACTAGACTTTAAAGGGCACCTAATGTGATGATTTAAGTGTCACTGTAAATGATCTTGGACCTCTATTATCTCACCAGTATCAGTTTCTTTTTGCACAAAACTCTGATATTTACATTAAAAATGCACTTAAGCCCATTGGTCAGGGGTCAAAGGTGATAGACCACAGCTCCGCTGCGTGGTGCGTTCACAGGACCCAAAAAATAGCTCCACGTAGCACCTGACGTCACTGTATCATATATTGTGATTTGCGTACATGTTTTTCATTTTTATGAGGTGTTTGTGAGGGAATTACATCATGATGACAACTTACACCATGTACATCTGCAGCAGAGAAATAAATAAGGTGAGTGACTACAGTCAAATAATAATATATTAAAATACATGTATCTCAGTGTAGTCAAGTGAATTCAATGTCATTAATTTACCAAGTTAACCCTGATATTGCTGTATAAAATCTGTGTAAAACATGCTCTTACATTTTATTCTAGGTCCTGAGAAGACCTGGGATTTTAACCAAACTGTCTCAATCCTTAGACACTACAAAATATTAATTACATATTTAGAGCTGATTTTACGTTAGTTGTTACTACATGTTAAATGAAAACATGTTGGATGTGCTGTAGTAAAATGTGTTTTTCTTTTTTACCTGTTACCTGATTCTTCAATAGACATTTGAAAAGTAACATCTTATTAGAAAGTACAGGTCACATGTAGGACAGACAAGTGGACACAAAAACACTTTATTCATTCTTTCGTGAAATATAGGAATTCTAGAAAAGGTCATTTGTTGGAGACCCAGGTATTTCCCCAACAGTCGATTTAGTATTGAGTTCCTTCTGCCTCTCCTCCAAACCAGGACACACGTCTGGCAACAAGCTCCTCTTCAACCTTTCAGGGTTTTCACTCAGGGAATTAAGTATGATAATCTGTTTCAGCTCATGAAGGAATGTATGTGCCTCCACCAGATCTTCTTCAAACACTGGTTTCATCAGCTCTTCAGTATCAAGAACTATAAAAGACTAGTAAGTAAGTAAGTAAGTAAATTTTATTTATATAGCACTGATCCACAGACCTCAGAGCCCGAGCTGGGGTGTAAGGCTGGATCAGATCAGTGATGTAAGGAGGAGCCTGACCATGAATAGCTCTGAAAGTAAGAACCAGAATTTTAAAGTTGATCCTGAAAGAAACTGGAAGCCAGTGAAGAGTTTTAAGGATCGGAGAAATGTGAGTTCTCCTACTTTAGCGGGTCAGAATTCTCGCTGCAGAGTTCTGAATCAACTGCAGACGAGACAGCTCCTTCTTGTTAAGACATGAAAACAAACTGTTACAATAGTCCAGACGAGAAGAAACAAACGCATGGATTACAAGCTCCAGATCATGTTTCGACAACATTTTCCCGAGTTAAGAGATTTTTCTCAGTTGAAGGAAACAGTTTCTGGTCAGTTTTCTGCAGTGACCCTGTCATTTCACTTCCTACGCGATGACGTCACACACTGACCCTGCAATCTAAAATTATTTTTATGAGACAAAGAAATGTCAACAGAATGGTACTTTTTTTACCACACATAAAACATTAATATTAATTTCACTATTACGTTTATTCTGTTTCCTTGTTTAGAACGCTTTCCAATGATACCAACCTCTTTAAAATTGAGCAAATATTGAGCATATTAAATTATAATATTGAAATATGATATTTAGATATATTCGGGTTTAATGAAAGGTCACACCTAAAATATTGACCATTAATTGAGTATTGATGAGGTTGAACAGAAATTAGTACATTTTCACGGGTTATAATAGACCATTACTTTCTTAATATTTATCACAGGAAAATCACAGTTATATCACTGGAATAATCTTTAGAAGAATGTTTAACTGGTTTCATATAAATCAAATCATCTTTAAAATGTTACACACATACCTAGACAAGGAAGTGACACAGATAACACCACATAATGAAATTCTAAACATGAATTTTAATATATTTCGCTAACACTGTGCTTTTAAACCAAATCCAGCACAACAGAAGCAATATGTGAATTTGTTAACATAAAGTTAAAACATACCTGCAGTGGTCATGTCCCTGTTTTCATAAAAGACGCCGAGTTCATGTTGACATTTACGTCAACAAAGAGACACAAGGTGTCTTCAAAGACCCTTTGGTAAGGTGGGAATTTCTATCTGAGCTGTAAAACTCAGTTTTATACGTTTGCTGGCGTATAAACAAAGTAATAATTAAAATAATTAGATAGTTTGTACACATTACAAAAACAAAGAAAAGCAGAAGCAAGTCCAACCATGTTTAAATAAAGAGGATTTGTGTCACGTTGAACATGCAGGTCGTGTTTAACGCTTAGTAAATATAGTTGTTAGTAAATACTTACTTACTGTGTAATGTTTCCTCATTTGGTCAATGTAGAGACTCGGAAAAGACATTGTTTCACATGCGGTGGCCGCACCAACATGTCTTCAACCTAAGTCTACCGCTGGGGAAAGTACCATCCCTGTGGAAGACTTCCTGTATCGTTCCAGTCCCAAAAAGACTGGGCTGAGTGAGCTGTACAATAACAGACCGATGGCACTGACTTCACAGCTGATGAAGACACTGGACAGGCTGGTCCTCAAACATCACAAGTCCAGCACGCACAAAACCCCCTGCAATTTGTATACCGGCCCTCGGTTGGTGTACAAGATGCCATTCTTCACCTCCTGCATCGAACCTACTCCCACCTGGATAAAGGAAGCGGCTTAGTGAGGATCCTGTTCCTGGACTTTTCTAGTGCCTTTAACACCATCCAGCCCACTCTGCTCCAGGACTAACTGAAACGGATGCATGTGGACCCTGGTCTGGTTTCCTGGACTAGCTTGTACCACAGTATGTCAGGCTAAAGGACATCATATCTGTCACTGTGGTGTGCAGTACAGGAGCACCTTGGTGGACAGTACTGGCACCTCTCCTTTTCACCATATATACTTCAGACTCCTGCTATAACTCAGAGCTGAGTCTCGTCCAGAAGTATGCTGACGACACTGCCATTGTTGGATGCATCATGGACAACAGCAAGAACGAGTACAGGGGTACGTGACTTTGTGGACTGGATTGAGAGGAACCACTTGCAGCTGAACACCTCAAAGACCAAGGAGATGGTCTTTGGGAGGTCCAGGACAAAGCCACATTCAGTGTCCATCAGAGGCAACTGATAGTTCACAACTATAAGTACCTCGGTGTGTGGCTCGACAGTGAACTGGACTGGTCCTGCAACACAGACCATGTGTATACGAAAGTTCAGAGTAGACTGTACATTCTGAGGAGGCTCCGATCATTTAACATCTGCAGGAAACTCCTCTGCATGTTCTACCAGTCTGTGGTGGCCAGTGTCCTGTTTTATGCTGTGCTGTGTTGGGGTGGGATTGTGTCCAAGAGGAGTGTCAACAGGTTGGACCGGTTTATCATGGATAATGAACAGTCATCAGTGAGCAGAGAAACAGATTGAGTGCATGAAAGCTCCTCTCCAGATGCAAAACTAATAGACTCAGGGACTTATGTATTCCTCGTGCTATTAGATTGTATAATTCTGAGTTTAGAGGCAGGAGTGGAGTGAAAGGATGATTCTATTCCATGTTAATATTTGTGTCCTTTGTCTTTATTATTTGTCTTTGATCTATGTTCTTTATCTTTAGACTTAGAATGATGTAATCTTGCACTTTCATTTAATATAAACTTTATTCTTGTTCTTTTTTTTTATTTTTATGAATCTATCGTCTGTGTTGCTGTGTGCTAATTGGAAAAACAATTTCCCAAAAGGAGACCTCCAGGGGGATCAATAAAGTGCTATTTATCTATCTATACTAGATTATTGTAATATATTTGAAAGTTGTATATTGAAGACTAAACCTACATGTTCAACAAAACACAGCAATCCAAATTAAAAGTTAGTCAATGAAATGTAACAGAAACAAACCTGCATTTAAATATGTGATGAATAAATGTAAAAAGAAAAAAATAATATACATAATTACTATAATTTATATGAATACATATATATAGTATATCAACACGTCCTCACACCCAAGGCGTCATGCCGTCCGACGCCGTGCAATGTCCCCCTGGCGTCACTAGGGTGACGTTACAGGGGGGACAAAAACGTCGGTTTTCGCCTACCCGGGTCACCCAGTAATATACAGAGCACTCCCCGACGTCGGATTCAAACGACCCGGGTTACATTTGACGCGTCGCCCACCTCATCGTTGCCATGGTAACGTGACGTGACGTGTCGCTGTTGTCCTTTGGCTGCCGGAATTTTAGAACTATGAAGCGCACTTGAAATGTTTAATGTCAACACTATATTGTATATTTTTAGGTGTTTCAACTCCATAATGTTAACATTGTTTTATGAATGAATAAAATAAAGTGTGGATGTGCTATTTCGCTTGATCCTCTTTATAATCCGGTGCGCTTTTCTATGAAAATAGAACCTTTCATTGAGATTGCGTTTATGGACATATGTTTTCTTTTTATTTAGCTGCGATTATGAGCGTCTACGTGACGTTTGTCAACAGTAATCGCGATCCTGCAGCGGTGAAGTCACACACGCTAATAAACTGATCGTGCAGGAATGTAGAGCCGTCACACCACAGGAATAAAATTAGGTATTGTGCTTGTTTGTTTAAAAGCGCCATGGAATACAATTGTAGATGTGTGATTGTATAAAGGCCGAGTTAAGTTTAGTTTAAGTTTAGCGTCAGCTAAAAAGTTTTCAAACTGCCGCACACGCAACTTCCGCCAAACCTCCGGATGTTGACGTCACAATTGTTTACAAAGATCGATAGCATTTTGTGCTCATGTTTGTGCAGTAACTTGACGGAACCAGGTGCGCGTCACTCGTCTATTGAGGTAAGATATAATTATTGCTTTAAGACTCAGAAATAATGTTTCATTGCGTATAATGTAACTTTCTGTGGTGCGTTAACACGAGAGCTAGTTCGCTAAAACTTAGCTTTTTAAATTATTATGCAAATCACACACGTATTTTGTTTGTTATTTTGAAAGGACGAAAATATATTCAATATTCCAATAAAAAGTTTGCTATATTGGCAGGTCATGGTAGGCGATTTATTTTATTAATATTCAAGATATTGATTTCATTTATCACTTCTGCATATTAATACAGATAACATATTTATCGTATTTAATTATATAAGTATAAGTTTATTTTAACCCTTTTAGATGAGGGATTTGATCTGTTGTCGTTTTCTTTAAATGAAAGAATATATATAAAATAATGATGAAAAGTATTTTAAATTCCAGCATAAAGAGGTAAACCAGATGGAAACACCATCAAACAATGGATGAAGGAAACATGGAGAGCTTATCTCTGAATGATCAAGTATACTTGCTTGTATTTATAGATTTATTATATTTAAAAGGGAGCACTAGTATGTTTTTGTTTTGTTTTTGCATGGAAGTGACCTGCAAGAACTGCCCAGAACTCCAGACCTGCTTGACATGAAACCTTTCTCTCTGTGGTTCCTGACAAATGATTTCAAATGTGAAGTAAGTGAGTAATATTTGTAAGCATAGTAAACACAAACTTGTAAGCCTACAGCACATCCCATCATGGAAATAATCTAAAATGCAACTCTATGTTCATTTCTAGGTGAGATGGAGAGCTGCATATCAGGTGCTGGACTTACCATCGGAGGTGGAAGGGGTCAACACATGTCAAAAGCAGGTGAGATGGTTACATCACACACACTTTGGTCATTAAAATAGTCATGTTTGGTAATAATGATAAATACATTTCTGTGGCAGGACGCACTGACATGCTGACGCTTATGGCCAAGGTTTTCTGGCTTCTGTTGGAAAAACTTACTGAAGAGTCTTTTTCATTAGATTTTACACTTCAAATGGTCGGAATCAAACGACTTCATTAATACAATGTTTTCCAGGTTCTGTTGACTTTCGGACAAAGAGGATTCGACGTTGTTATGGCAGTAAGGAGACGGCAGGAAGTAAAAGATTCTTGAGAAAGAGATGAACCACCTCTGGTCTCTGTCAAGTCGTTGTGATTCCCTGAAAGAGTTGTCTCTCATGGCAGCGTCACAGCAAGGTAAGAGTTTATTTAGCAAGTGAAGAACAGAACTAGTACAAGTACAGCTGATGATTCTTATGTCTTATTCTTTTAAAATGCACCATGGGCGTGACTGGTGAGGCTTTGAAGGATCTTCAGAGCATTTTAGGAGCAGGAGCAAGTCAGCGTGACGTCACTCGAACCATGACTCGGACCAGAAACTACTACACACAAGTCTTCGCTGAGGATGAGACCATCAACGTCGTGCAGATTGACTCTGATGGTTATTCGTGAAATTTTTGACGATCTGTGAACAATTTTTTGATATGAAACCTGTAATAAAGCACAATTTTACATCATTTTGAATAATTCTCCCATATTATTCATCATCAGTGCAGGTAATGTGTTGTGAAAATGACTATTGGTGATTTAAAAGTTGTAACAAAGTCTCTGTTTACCCTAGTTTGAGATCGACATAGAGTTCAACATGAACAATATTCAGGCAAAGCAGACATCATATGTTAATGAATCATGAATGAATTAATGCTTTATTTAGAACATGTTACATTAGAAAGTAAACTTAAGACAAACAAACAAAACCAATGACATTAGTCAGACAATAATTATAGTCAAAACAATATTTACCCAACATGTCGAAAAAGTAAGAAGGATGAAGCATAAGCTCTTCTATACCTAACCCTTCACTACTCAATTATTAACCATCAACACCCAAAGTACATCAACAAAATACAAACATAAACAAACAAACATGCAGCAAAACGCAGTGGAGATATTTAAGATATAGAGATAAACCACTGCTTTCTTGAAATCACCACACTTGCAATAACTTTCATAATTTTGTCATTCCATGTGATATGGGTAAGCAGTAAAAATTGATTGAATTCATCAGTAATCATCATTGTTTAAAATAGCAGCTGAAGTGCTACATCAAAGGGTTAATTCTCTATCTTCAAGAGGCATGAAGGCCCTTGTAAAGCTGATATTTACATGACACATTCAGATGGTCTCCTACTATCCTGTGAGAAGTTTGGGTATCAGTGAGTCCAAAAATGAGTGACAGGTTGTCATTCTTCTGTCAAGATGGTCTCTGAGTGTAACATAATGACCAGACCTGATCTTCCAGGAATGGATTTGGCAAGTTTTTTTCTAATTGGACCTCAGAGCTGATATTTGGATATGTTATTCTAGACTCCATTCTGAGTTGAACTGTGGTGGTTTGATGTTGCTATGAACTTCCTGTGCCCCATGGTATCATGGGAAACTTGGAGAAATCTGGACTTTGAAGCTCTATAAATCAACCATTATTCATTTAAATGATCTGAAACTTTTAGAGATTATTCATGTTCCATTTGTACACATATTTTTTCAAGGGCGTTTTTCTAGGTGCTTCCTGAAGCTACTTCCGGTTTGGGAGGGGCAATCATTATGGTTCCACCAGCATATGATTTTAGCGGTATCAGAGATCACACAGACCAAGTTTCATATGGCTGAGGGTCACAGAGGTCAAATTAGAGCAAAAGAACAACTGTTATGAAAAAATGTGCTTTTTGGCTCCTGATTCTGCTCTGAGGCCCCTGGAGGTCTGAAAATTAGTGTGTGTGTTCACAATGAACTAAATATCAAACATGAACATTTTGGTTAAAGTAGCTTTAGGAATCTCTGACTCTGGTCTCTATTGACCTATCTTGGTTATTGTGGCCTGTTGGACATGAAAGGGTTAATTCTATAACTTCAAGAGACTGTCACGTGGGCCCATGTGAAGCTAGAAAGATAAAAATTTAATTTACAGAGTCCGACGGTCCCCTAGTATCTATGTAAGAAATCTGGTGTCCATCGGTGCAAAAATGAGGGAGAGGTTGTCATTCTTCTTCAACAGACTTCCGGCGCTGACACGAGTGACTGCCTTTTCTAGCAGCTCTTATTTTCCTTATTTATACCTGTAAGGAATTTTTCTAGGTTTCTACTGAAACTATTATTAGTTTATCCCATGGATACGGATTGTTTTACGCCGAGACTCGTGTATTCTAGCAACTTTTTGCACACTCTGAGAGCAAAGTCCCGCATCGGTGTGGCTCCGTGTTTACCTGTGGACGTGAAGAAGCGTTACCGTGGCTGCAGAGCAGGCGCTAAGCGGCTAGCTATGAAGTGGAGATTCAAGCCTCCGGTACCTTCTATGATCATGGGAAATGTGAACTCACTGCCGAACAAGATCGACGAACTGGCTGTGCTGACGAAGAACATAAAGATCTACAGGGAGTGCAGTTTACTGTGCTTAACTGAAACGTGGCTAACGGATAGTGTGATGCCCACTAATGTGTGCAACACATTTGTAAATATGTTGATGTGTGATATTGTTAATATGTATATTTGTATAGAAAGATTGTTCTATAAGAGACTGTTCAGATGTAACGTTGACATGCAGTAGCGGGAGTGTGACTGTAGGGGGCAGTGTGAAGTCACTCAGCGGTCACCGGTAGCACTTCCGGGTTGCGTGTTTTTCCCGCATAATTATGGAAGACTCCGTGAGACCAGCTGTGTGATCACCATTGTCTTCTTCGTTTCAGGTCAGTAACATGTCGAGTTGTCACCAAAGTCGGAGTATGTTGTGTTTGTGTACATACGGACTGTTAGCATAAAGCTAATAAATATGCGTTGAAGGTGCCGGAAATGGACGTATTAGCCGTTAGCAGCCCGTTAGCTTTTTTTGATTGTTCATTGATGCGTGTATGATGTTAGTCCGAATTAGATATGAATGTATCTATTTTCTGTGCATTGAATGTGCAACTTTAACCAATTGGTTATTTGTCGAGGATTGTATGATGTTATGATGTATGTGATAAGAGTGTTGACTATATGTATAAACTATATAAATGACTAAATTAACAGTAACAATGCTGTGTTAAACGGACAACGTAAATACATGATTGTGAATGATTGAGAATAAACATAATTATGGAAGACTCCGTGAGACCAGCTGTGTGATCACCATTGTCTTCTTCATTTCAGGACATTCATGTTCATTTATACATCTGTTAACGGGCTCTGCAATCCGGTACCTGTAACAGTTTATTGGGGGCTCGTCCGGGATCTCTTCCACCATCACGCTGGAAGCAGATTCAGTGATATCAACACCGTGGACCATCAGTGTGGCTTCGTGTAATGAGTAAAGGGGGCTGTGCTGAAACCACTCATCAAGACAGAGACTGGAAGCCTGAACTGGTTGACCAAGTGCGAGGAAAAGGGAAGCAGCTATGGCGGACAGTGAGAGAAGAAACTTGGTGTGGACCATCAAGAAGAACCTGCTCACTCTCCCTCCAGATGAACTGTTCCAGATCGCCATGTCACTGCGACCAGTGTTGGGGTTGGACCAAGCGCGTCTCAAGTCAGAAGATGAGGAGGCCTGCTTTGACTACATCAGCGGTTTCATGCACAGTAAGACACTACTAGAGTCTGAGGATACAGGTATGGCCCACCATTCAGAGTCATGTCAGTGGTGTACAACAAAATGCAACAGGTCATGTGCCACGTTTGGACTCACACGTTGATGATGTAAGCGATGAAGAGTATGAAACTAATGCTGCTGCTCAACCTGATGTAACGGATAATAGTATTACTGAAGTTAATGCTGTGAATGTAACCGGTCCAGTAACTACAGCTGTAGACGCACATGACACAGAACTAAAGAAAATACTTTCCAGCTATGAGGAGCTCAGCAAGAAAATTATGCAGTACATGCCCACATCCTCTCTGCTGACTGCCACTCAGTCACCTGTATTAATCCAGCCCATTCCACAAAGCAAGAATTTGGCAGAAACCAAACATGTAAGTGAACACCCCACCCAGGTAACGCATGATAAAGTGGTATCCTTAAGAGAACTGGCACACCTCCACCGAAGAGAATTTAGAGTTCAGGGGGGTCAGATTGGTGATCAGGGGTCAGACATCAGTTACAATAGTGTTTGTCGCCAGATAGAAGAGGGATTAAAGGAAGGGTTCAGCAATGCAGAGATTGTGAGAGCGGTCCTGAGAGCTACAAAATCTGGAAATTTCAAGGACATGTTGATGAACAAGGATGATCTAACACTTGAAGAGCTAAAAGACTTTCTCCACTCACATCTCGGTGAGCAGAGCAACACAGAGCTTTTCCAAGAACTCATGTGCACCAAGCAAAAAGAAAACGAAACACCTCAGCAATTCCTGTACAGAGTCATCGGACTTAAGCAGAAGATCCAGCTGGCTTCAAAATGTCTGGAGTCAGATGTAAAATACAACGCAACCACAGTTCAAGAGGTTTTTCTCCACACTGTGTATCAGGGCCTTGGACACAAACACAGTGATGTCCGACGAGATCTCAAGCCACTGCTGGCAGACACAAACGTGACTGACGAGGCCATCTTGAAGCAGGTGAAGAGGATAATGACGGACGAAAGTGAGAGGCAGAGGAGGATAGGCCCCGCTACTCGCCAAAAGCCTACAATAGCGCACAGTGCTCAGGTGGAAACTAACGCTGTGCAGTTTCCCAAAGGTAAGGAGGAAAATGTGAAGAATCCAAACCCAAAGACTGACATGATCCAACAACTAGGAGAGAAGGTTGAAAGACTCACAAGCCTTGTTGAACAAATGCAACGCTCCATGCAGATTCAACAAGCCGAAAAGTTCAACCACCCACAGAAAAGCAAAACAGACCCTAAACGAGAGAGACCATATGGCTGTGCCCAGTGCGTTGAACAGAACCTTCCTGATTGCTGTCACTGTTTCCACTGTGGTGAAGAAGGTCACAGAGCAGTGGGATGCCTGAAGAGAACAGTGCGCCAGGGAAACAGGGTCCCTGCCAGGGGACAGACAGTGACCGGTCCCCTCCAGTCCCAGCCTGAGTACTACACTGACCAAATTGGCAAACCAAGTGTTGCAACCGTGACGACCTTAGCACAGAACAAAGCATTAAAAGACCAGAAAAGCAGCCAACCAGATCAGACATCTTGTTCAACCCCTCATGCCTCACTCAACAACAAAAGCGAACGACTAGCCAAACTCATTGGAAGAAAAGCTCTCACCCGTTGTTACCTGAATGGTTTAGCTGTCACAGCTTTGCTAGACACTGGAGCTCAAGTGAGCATGATTGACAAAGACTGGAAGAACAAGTACCTGCTGGAAACCACTGTTAGGCCACTCAGTGAAATTATTGATGATGATGAGGGGCTAGAAGTTCACGCAGTAAATGGAGATGTCATCCCCTTTGATGCCTGGGTTGTTCTCACCGTCAACTTATTGGGAAATGAAAACCCTGATTTGTCAATCACTGTGCCTTTCCTTGTCAGCAGTCTCGCCCTGGAGAGACCACTGCTTGGTTTTAATGTACTGGAGGAGATGATGAAAGAACAACCTGAAACACTGATCGCTACATTCACAACTCTGCTGCGCGGTGCCCTTGGAATTCCAGCAGAGAAGGCTGGACTACTTGTAAGTTGCCTCCAAGCCCACAAACCTTCAACACAGTGTGTACGCCTCCGGACAGGCAGACAAGACACAGTCCTTCCAGCTGGTGAGGTGGCGTGGGTCAGGTGCCACATTCCGCCCACGATGGATACATCTGACCCTGTCTTCTTGTTCGAGCCTGATGAAATCAATGTGGCGCTGGCGGAGCTGGATGTTGGTGAGGGTCTGATGGAAGTGAAAAACCCAAACAAACCGTATGTCGTTGTGCCGGTGGGAAACAACACAAGACACAAAATCCTTCTCCCAAGAAAAACAGGCCTTGGCAGTCTCCACAGTGTTGGCAAAGTCATTCCAACGGGTCCATCTGATACACCACAGTCCCAAGTGACTGTCAACAGTGCTGCAACAGAACCTTCCTGTGCCAACCCATCACCATGGCAACCTTCCGTCGACCTCAGTCACCTTGATGAGGAGAAAAGAACATTGGTCAACAAATTACTTGGTGAAGAAGCTGGAGCTTTTGCGCAGGACAGCACTGACATTGGGAGCATACCAAGCCTGCAAATGTCAATCATCCTTCAGGATGACATTCCAGTCCAGAGAACATACTCCTCAGTCCCAAAACCACTTTTTCGAGAGGTGAAGGAGTATATACAAGAACTGTTGCTGAAAGGATGGATAGTTAAATCCAAGTCCCCATATGCTGCCCCAGTTGTCTGCGTCTGGAAGAAAGATGGTAGCCTTCGGCTTTGTATCGATTACCGTCTCTTGAACAAAAAGACCGTCCCTGATCGACACCCGCTGCCTAGGATACAGGACTTGACTGACACACTTGGTGGCAATCGGTGGTTCAGTATCCTGGATCAAGGCAAAGCTTATCATCAGGGCTTCATCACAGAGGGGTCACGCCAGTTCACTGCTTTCACTACACCATGGGGTCTCTATGAATGGGTTCGTATTCCATTCGGACTCTCAAACGCCCCTGCAGCGTTCCAGCGAAGCATGGAGGAGAGGCTCGGTCCCCTCAGGGATGAATGCTGTATTCCATATCTGGACGATGTACTGTGTTGCGCTAACACTTTTGAGAGCCACGTCGAAGCACTTCGCAAAGTTCTTCCGGCCCTCCAACGGCATGGAGTGAAATTGAGGCCTGAAAAATGTGAGCTGTTCAAGCACGAAGTCAGATATGTTGGACGCATCGTGTCAGTTGAAGGAGTCAAAATAGACCCACGAGACCTGAAAGCTGTGCGAAGCCTAACAACCAAGATGCCTCAAACTGTGGGTGAAGTGAGAAAACTGGCTGGCTTCCTTGGCTATTACCGCTCATACATCCAAGATTTCTCCCGGATTGCGAAACCAATCTATGAGCTGCTCCAGTCTAAGCCAGGGAAAGTCCCAGCACAAGGAAGGAATACCAAGAAACCACAGTTGCCTTCACGAGAACCTGTCACCTAGACTACTGAACACCAAAAAGCCCTTGAACAACTTATTGTTCTCTTAACAAGCCCTCCTGTCTTGGCATATCCAGACTTCAACCTCCCTTTCACTCTGCACACTGATGCATCAGGCCAGGGTCTCGGAGCTGTTTTGTATCAGCGACAGGATGGAAAGTTAAGAGTTGTTGGATATGGTTCGAGGACACTCACACAGGCAGAACGCAATTACCATCTACACAGTGGAAAACTTGAGTTCCTTGCATTGAAATGGGCCGTGTGTGAGAAGTTTCGCGACTACTTGTATTATTCTCCACACTTCACTGTTTACACCGACAACAACCCCTTGACTTATATCATGAGTACAGCGAAGTTAAATGCAGTTGGCCACCGGTGGGTGGGTGAACTTTCAGATTTTCGCTTTAACATTAGATACAGGCCCGGGAAGTCAAATGTGGATGCAGACACCCTCTCTCGCTTGCCTCTGAACATGGAGTCATATGAGGTAGTTTGCACTGAAGAGCTCTCAGATGAAGCAGTACGAGCGACATGGGATGGAAGTCAGGCAGCTGAGAACAGAGATGTGGCCTGGGTCGCAGCTCTCAACATTGTCTCTATGAATATACACCAACCAAGTCAAAATAACCTGCCAACCATCAGCCACGATGAACTTGTGAAAGCACAGAGGGAGGATCAAGGCATCGGCAATTGAGTTTAAAATGTCGAACACCAAATTGACAGATGAAGCCCGCAAAACTGTGAATGGGGCCGCCCGCAAGATGCTTCATCAGTGGAGTAAGTTATATCTGGAAAATGACCTGCTTTATCGACGAACTACTGATCACCAGCAGCTAGTCCTTCCTTCTAAATACCGGCCACTTGCTTTAAAACAGCTGCACAATGAGATGGGCCATGTTGGGACTGAGAGAGTGTTGCATCTTGCAAGAGAGAGATTCTATTGGCCCTTTATGGCTAAGGAGATAGAGGACTATGTTACTCGAAAATGCCCGTGCATTAAAGCCAAGAAGCCTGCAACACATGAGCGTGCTCCCATGGGCAGCATCACAACCAGTTTTCCGTTGGAGCTCGTGTGCATTGACTATCTCCATTTGGAAACCAGTGTTGGAGGTTATGAGTATATTCTGGTGGTGATCGACCACTTTACAAGATTTGCTTAGGCTTACCCCACAAGGAACAAGAGCGGAAAAACAGCTGCTGAGCTCATCTTCAGTGACTTCATCCCACGCTTTGGGTTCCCCCCCAAACTGCACCATGACCAAGGTCGGGAGTTTGAGAACCGGCTGTTTCAGACATTACAGCAACTTTCTGGAGTTGGTCATTCAAGGACAACGGCATACCACCCCCAGGGAAACCCAGTTGAACCGCACCATACTCCAGATGTTGAGGACATTGACTGAAAACCAAAAACTGCGGTGGAAGGACCACCTCCCGCATGTTGTGCACGCGTACAATTGTACTCGACATGAATCCACTGGCTACTCACCCTTCTTCCTCCTCTACGGTCGTCATCCACATCTACCTGTGGACTTACTCTTTGGATTGACAGGCAACGAAGAGTCATACTCACCTCAAGGGTACGCGGAAAAATGGGCTGGGAGAATGTCAGAAGCGTACCGAATTGCTAGTGAAAACAGCAAGAAGTCCAGTGCAAGGGGGAAAGTAACTTATGACAAGAAAGCAAAAGGAATTGTGCTCCAACCAGGAGATCGGGTGTTGGTCAGGAACGTTGGCGCACGTGGAGGTCCAGGAAAATTGAGCTCATACTGGGAACAGACTATTTACATAAGAGAAACAACTTGCAGATGGTCCAGTGTACATCGTCTGTCCTGAAAGTGGAGACCAAAAGAAGACCAGAACATTGCACCGCAATCTCCTTCTGCAAGTGAATGACCTGCCAATTGAAGCTGCTCCTCCTTATGCCAGGCCTACAGTGGAGAGGAGACAAAGGCGAAGGCAAGGCACACCAACAGAGACACAGGAACGTACAGATGAGGCTGAGAACGCTGAGTCAGACGGTGAATGTGTCTGTGACTACTGGCTAAGAATTCCTGCAATGAAAAGTGACACAAGACCCCTTTCCCATGATGGACAACATACCCAAACACAGCAGGATCCAGCTCACAACCCTACACAGGACTTGGATGCCCCAGAGTTTGCAGAGGAAGGAAGTTTAACTCCACCTCAACATGTACCTGCTCAAGTACCCGATGAGACTGAATTGGAACAAGGCAATGATGGAAATGAAACAGACCCAGTTGAACTTGAAGAAGGAGAAACCTATCACCCAGAGAGCCGACCTCCAACCCCTCCTGTAGACCACATTCAGGCAGACGTTAGAAGATCCACACGCAACAGAAAACCACGTCAGTTGTTCACATACGAGTCACTTGGTCAACCGTCAGTGCAGCTACATGGTAATGTTAACTCAGTTTTGACTCACACATCTCCATACTCACCTCACCTAGATGTGCCTTATTCTATGTCAGCTCCGGACTCACTTGTATCGTACCATCCAGCCATGTGTATGCCGACACACCACATATGGTACCACCAGCCACCCTACATGCCAAACATGTTCCACGCACCTACTGTGTACACTCCGCCTACAATGGTGGGTTGTTAGGGAGATTTTTGTACTGGGGTTTAGATTAAGAAGTGTTTTGAAATGTCGGGAGCCATTCTATTTTGTCAGGGAGTGTGTGATGCCCACTAATGTGTGCAACACATTTGTAAATATGTTGATGTGTGATATTGTTAATATGTATATTTGTATAGAAAGATTGTTCTATAAGAGACTGTTCAGATGTAACGTTGACATGCAGTAGCGGGAGTGTGACTGTAGGGGGCAGTGTGAAGTCACTCAGCGGTCACCGGTAGCACTTCCGGGTTGCGTGTTTTTCCCGCATAATTATGGAAGACTCCGTGAGACCAGCTGTGTGATCACCATTGTCTTCTTCGTTTCAGGTCAGTAACATGTCGAGTTGTCACCAAAGTCGGAGTATGTTGTGTTTGTGTACATACGGACTGTTAGCATAAAGCTAATAAATATGCGTTGAAGGTGCCGGAAATGGACGTATTAGCCGTTAGCAGCCCGTTAGCTTTTTTTGATTGTTCATTGATGCGTGTATGATGTTAGTCCGAATTAGATATGAATGTATCTATTTTCTGTGCATTGAATGTGCAACTTTAACCAATTGGTTATTTGTCGAGGATTGTATGATGTTATGATGTATGTGATAAGAGTGTTGACTATATGTATAAACTATATAAATGACTAAATTAACACTAACAATGCTGTGTTAAACGGACAACGTAAATACATGATTGTGAATGATTGAGAATAAACATAATTATGGAAGACTCCGTGAGACCAGCTGTGTGATCACCATTGTCTACTTCGTTTCAGGACATTCATATTCATTTATACATCTGTTAACGGGCTCTGCAACCCGGTACCTGTAACAATAGCATCCCAGATGCTAACGTGGAAGTTGCAGGAAAACAACATGAGGGAGGTGTGGGAGGGCATGAAAACATCACTGGCTGCAGCTCCAAGAGGAGAACCCCCATGGAGAGCGATGTGGGAAGGGCAAACCAGTTAAACCAGTTCTTTAACAGGTTTGATCACCCCATCCCACTCACACCTCTGAATGCAGATGCCCTCACCCCTCACCTCAGCCCCCAACTCACACAAGCCTCCACAAACACAGATGAGGACAACTCCCAACCCCCCACCACACCACCCACGATCACAGCAGCTCAGGTTCATGGAGAGCTGAGGAGGCTGCGCCCCAACAAAGCTGCAGGTCCAGATGGAGTGTCGCCTCGACTACTGAAGGCCTGCGCGCGGGAACTGGGTCACCCCCTTCAGCACATCTTCAACCTGAGCCTGGGAGTGGGGAAGGTCCCCCAGCAGTGGAAGACATCATGTATCATCCCAGTCCCAAAGAAACCCCATCCTGGAGAGATGAACGACTTCAGACCTGTGGCCCTGACGTCGCACGTGATGAAGACCATGGAACGACTGGTGCTTCATCACCTCAGGCCACAGACCTGCCACGCCCTTGACCCCCTACAGTTTGCTTACCGAGAAAAGGTGGGAGTGGAAGATGCCATCATCTTCCTGCAACACCGATCTCTCTCTCACCTGGACAGAGGCAATGGTGCTGTGAGAATTACATTTTTGGACTTCTCCAGCGCCTTCAACACCATCCAGCCTCTGCTCCTGAGGGACATGCTGTCGGGGATGGGAGTGGATTCACACCTAGTTGCCTGGATAAGCGACTACCTGACCGGCCGACCCCAGTATGTGAGACTGGGGGAATGCAGGTCTGACACGGTGGTCGGCAACACAGGGGCGCCACAGGGAACTGTGCTCTCTCCTGTCTTGTTTTCCCTGTACACGTCCGACTTTCAGCACAACTCAGAGCTCTGCCATGTGCAGAGATTTGCGGACGACACAGCCATTGTTGGCTGTATCAAGAGCGGAAAGGAGGACGAGTACAGGGAGCTCATCCAGGACTTTGTCAAATGGTGTGACAACAATCATCTGCTCCTAAACACCACCAAGACCAGGGAGATGGTTGTGGATTTCCGGAGATCCAGGGTGCACCCAGAACCAGTTCTCATCAAGGGGGACTGTGTGGAGGTCGTGCACACCTACAAATACCTGGGAGTACAGCTGGATGACAGGCTGGACTGGACCACCAACACAGATGCTCTGTGCAAGAAAGGACAGAGTCGCTTGTACTTCCTTCGAAGGCTGGCATCCTTCAACGTCTGCAGGAAGCTGCTACAGACCTTCTACCAGTCTGTGGTAGCGAGTGCCCTCCTGTACTCAGTGGTGTGCTGGGGGGGCAGTCTAAAGAAGAAGGATGCTTCACGCCTGGACAAATTAATAAGGAAGGCTGGCTCTGTTGTAGGCACGGAACTGGACAGTCTGACATCCATAGCTGAGCGACGCTCCCTCAACAGGCTCCTGTCCATCATAGACAATCCACACCATCCGCTTCACAGCACCATAGACCGACAGAGGAGCAGCTTCAGTGACAGACTGCTGTCAATGTCCTGCTCCACTGAAAGACTGAAAAGATCATTCCTCCCCCATGCCGTCAGACTCTTCAACCTGCATCACACATGACGCAGACTCATCCCATTCTTTTTAAGGTTTTATATATCTTTTTGAATATTTTTATTTTATTTTAGTTTTATTCTATTTTTTTTTTTTTTTCCTTTTTATACATATGTTTCAGTATATTTTAGACTGTACATAGCTGCATACCTCTGTGTTCTATCTCTTTGTAACATATTCTGGAGCTGCTGAAACCGTGAATTTCTCTAAGGAGATGAATAAAGTATCTATCTATCTATCTATCTATCTATCTATCTATCTATCTATCTATCTATCTATCTATCTATCTATCTATCTATCTATCTATCTATCTATCTATCTATCTATCTATCTATCTATCTATCTATCTAAAACACGTTTTTGGCCTCGGTTCATTCCCAGCGGCCCCTGGGGGTCTAAAAATGAGCATGATAGTTCACACTATCCTCAATATCAAGCCTCTTATTGATTAGCTGTAAGCAGAACATGTTATTGATTACTAACGTATGATTATGTATCTACTAATGCATTAAATGTTATTGATTACTAACGTATGATTATAGATGTAATTATTCCAATAGTAGTAAACTTTTAAAGCATAAATGCCTTTGACACTGGATAATCTATTAACTCCAATATGAATATTGCACATGAGCTGCTTTTCATCACCCTGTCATAATAAAAGATATGAACTGTTATCATAAAAACTTTATTTTAATTTTTTAAGCATTCATTGGTATCAATTATAGGCATCATGTTGGGATGAATACTATGGGAGCATTATTCAAAATTATATCAAATTTTGCTTTATTACAGGTTTCATATCAAACAATTGTTCACAGATCGTCACAAATGTCACGAGTAACCATCAGAGTGAATCTGCACGATGTTGATGGTCTCATCCTCAGCGAAGACTTGTGTGTAGTAGTTTCTGGTCCGAGTCAAGGTTCGAGTGACGTCATGCTGACTTGCTCCTGCTCCTAAAATGCTTTGAAGTTCCTTCAAAGCCTCACCAGTCAAGCCCATGGTGCATCTTAAAACAATAAGACAATAAGAATGAGCAGCTGTACTTCTGTTCTTCACTTGTTAAATAAACTCTTACCTTGCTGTGACGCTGCCTTACGAGACAACTCTTTCAGGGAATCACAACGACTTGACAGAGACTTCCAGAGGTGGTTCATCTCCTCCTCAAGAATCTTTCACTTCCTGCCGTCTCCTTACTGCCATAACAACGTCGAATCCTCTTTGTCCGAAAGTCAACAGAACCTGGAAAACATTGTATTAATGAAGTCGTTTGATTCCGATCATTTGAATTAAATTGAACTTGTGCCACCAGAGACAATAACACACTGGACCTTTTTTATGCGAACACTAAAGACGCTTATTTATCATCCCCCCTTCCTCCTTTGGGACGAGCTGACCACTGTCTGGTCCATCTCCTACCTGTTTACAAGCCACTTGTGAGCAGGCAACCAGCAGTGACTCGCTCGGTCAAGAAGTGGTCTGAAGAAGCTGAGGAAGCTCTGCAGGTCTGCTTTGAGACCACGGACTGGAGCATCTTCAGTGAGTCCCACAAGGAGGATATTGACGGACTAACTTCATGTGTCACGGACTACATAAACTTCTGTGTGGAGAGCATTGTACCAACCAGAACTGTACGATGCTTCTCCAATAACAAACCCTGGATTAATCCTGATATAAAGGCTCTCTTAAAGGAGAGGAAGAGAGTCTTTAGGTCAGGAAACAAAGAGGATCTGATGGCAGTCCAGAAGGAGCTGAGAAGAAAGATCAGGGAGGGAAAGGAGAGGTACAGGAGGAGGATGGAAGAGAGTCTGGCCAACAACAACACCAGAGATGTCTGGAGAGGTTTGAAATCCATATCCGGACATCAGACCAGGCTCTCTGTAGCAGCGGGGGATCAGAATTGGGCCGACAACTTAAACAGTTATTTTTTAAGGTTTGAGGTGTCGGCTTCCCCCCCTGCTCTTCCACCATTCTCACCTCTACACTTACCTTCTCCTCTCCCCCGAGCTTGTATTGTTTCAGCCCCCCCGCTGACTCCACAGGGGACAATGCCCCCCCACCCCAGCCTGTCCCTCACACCTCTCCAGGTGAGAAATCAGCTTAGGAGAACCAAGACAACATCGGTGGCAAAGTACTCAGGACGTGCTCTGACCAGTTAAGTGAAATTGTTGGACTTCTGTTCAACATGAGCTTGACCCTGGGAAGAGTTCCACTACTGTGGAAGACGTCCTGTGTGGTACCGGTGCCGAAGACTCGGCACCCTAAGGATCCCAGCTGCTACAGACCTGTGGCCTTGACATCCCACCTTATGAAGGCTCTGGAGCGGCTGGTCCTTAGTTACCTGAGTCCTCTGGTGCGCTCCTCCATGGATCCGTTGCAGTTTGCCTACCAACCTGACATCGGCGTGGAGGACGCCATCATCTTCCTTCTCCACCGAGCACTTTCTCATCTGGAGTCGCCTGGAAGCACTGTGAGGATCCTTTTCCTGGATCTAAGCAGTGCTTTCAATACCATCAGGTCAGACATCCTGAGGGACAAGCTGGAGCTGTCTGGAGCGGACACTCACCTCACGGACTGGATTGTGGACTACCTCACCAACCGTCCACAGTTCGTGAGGACCCGGGATGGTGTTTCGAGGACTGTACTGTGCAGTGTAGGGGTCCCCCAGGGAACAGTGTTAGCACCGTTCCCCTTTTCACTGTACACTGCAGACTTCCAACTTCTCGGACGACTCCGCCATCGTCAACCTCATTAGGGACGGGGATGACGGGCTGTGCCGGGGACTTGTCCAGGACTTTGTTGACTGGTGCCTGGAAAACCACCTTCAGATCAACTCCAGCAAAACTAAGGAGTTGATTGTGGATTTCCGGCGGTGTCCCTCCATCTCCCCCTCACCACTGAACATCCAGGGACAGGACATTGAGATTGTCACGACTTACAAGTTCCTGGGTGTTCACCTCAACAACCGCCTGGACTGGGTGGATAACACTGCTGCTCTTTATAAAAAAGGGCGGAGTAGAATCTACCTGCTCCGGAGGTTGAGGTCGTTTGGTGTCCGGGGGCCACTCCTGAAGTCATTCTATGACTCAGTAGTGGCCTCTGCCATCTTCAACGGTGTGGTCTGCTGGGGGAGCAGCATGACAGCAAAGGATAGGGCTAAACTGGACAGCCTTATTAAGAAGGCCGGTTACATCCTAGGGCGCCCCCTGGATCCTGTGGAGGAAGTGACTGGAGGGAGGATACGGAGCAAGCTGGGCTCCATGAGGAGGAACTCACCCTCTCCAGCACACACTGAGGGCATTGAGGAGCTCCATCAGTGATAGGATGCTCCATCCCCGGTGTGTGAGGGAGAGGTACCGCAGGTCTTTCCTCCCTGCTGCCATCAGACTCCACAACAAGAACACACCAAGATAACTATTTAACTGCACCTCTTGTTATTTATGTAAATATGATTGTGTATATATTATATAGCGCAGATTTATCTTTTATTCTATTTAGATTTTCTTTCTCGTTTTTATTCTGGGTGTTTTTATTTCTCTTGCTGTTGTTAAACCGAATTTCCCCTCGCGGGACTAATAAAGGTTTTCTGATTCTGATTCTGAAGTGTAAAATCTATTGAAAAAGACTCTTCAGTAAGTTTTTCCAACAACAGAAGCCAGAAAACCTTGGCCATAAGCATCAGCATGTCAGTGAGTCCTGCCACAGAAATGTATTTATCATTATTACCAAACTACAGACTATTTTAATGACCAAAGTGTGTGTGATGTAACCATCTCACCTGCGTTTGACATGTGTTGACCCCTTCCACCTCCGATGGTTAGTCCAGCACCTGATACTGACTCCATCTCACCTAGAAAATAACATAGAATTGCATTTTAGATTATTTCCATGATGGGATGTGCTGTAGGTTTACAAGTTTGTGTTCACCATGTTACAAATATTACTTACTCACGTACTTCACATTTGAAATCATTTGGCTGGAACCACAGAGAGAAAGTTTTCATGTCAAGCAGGTCTGGAGTTCTGGGCAGTTCTTGCAGGTCACTTCCTTGCAAAAACAAAACAAAAACATACTAGTGCTCCCTTTTATATATAATAAATCAATAAATACAAGCAAGTATACTTGATCATTCAGAGATAAGCTCTCCATGTTTCCTTCATCCATTGTTTGATGCTGTTTCCATCTGGTTTACCTTTTTATGCTGGAATTTAAATTACTTTTCATTATTATTTTATATATATTCTTTCATTTTAAGAAAACTACAACAGATCAAATCTCTCATCCAAAAGGGTTAAAATAAACGTATACTTATATAATTAAATACGATAAATATATCTGTATTAATATGCGGAAGTGATTTATGAAATCAATATCTTGAATATTAATAAAATAAATCGCCTATCATGACCTACCAATATAGCAAACTTTTTATTGGAATATAAATATATTTTCGTCCTTTCAAAATAACAAACAAAATACATGTGTGAAATGCATTATAGTTTAAAAGGCTAAGTTTTATCAAACTAGCTCTAGTGTTAACGCACCACAGAAAGTTACATTACACACAATGAAACCTTATTTCTGAGTCGACTTAAAGCAATAATTATATCTTACCTCAATAGACGAGTGACGCGCACCTGGTTCCGTCAAGTTACTGCACAAACGTGAGGACAAAAACGCATGTTCTTGGACGAGTAACAACAAGTCTGACGTCAACATCCGGGGATTTGGCGGAAGTTGCGTGTGCGGCAGTTTGAAAACTTTTTTACTTAACTCTGTCTTTATACAAGCACACATCTACAATTGTATTCCATGGCGCTTTCAAACAAACAAGCACAATATCTCATTTTATTCCTGTGGTGTGACGGCTCTACATTCCTGCACGATCAGTTTATTAGCGTGTGTGACTTCACCGCTGCAGGATCCCGATTACTTTTGACAAACGTCACGTAGACGCTCATAATCACAGCTAAATAAAAAGAAAACATATGTCCATAAACGCAATCTCAATGAAAGGTTCTATTTTCATAGAAAAGCGCACCGGATTATAAAGAGGATCAAGCAAAATAGCACATCCAGACTTTATTTTATTCATTCATAAAACAATGTCAACATTATGGAGTTGAAACACCTAAAAATATACAATATAGTCACTTTTACAGGACCTTTTAAGCATGTATTAATCTGCGAGAGCCTCTTGACTTCCGCGATGCGTGAACAATCCAAGCTTCAAAAAATACAAATGAAGCGTTTTTTACCGATTTATCTACGACCTCAAAGTGGTTCAAGGTCATTAAGCACAATGGGTAGAATCGGGGGTAGAATCGCAGTGTTGACATTAAACATTTCAAGTGCGCTTCATAGTTCTAGAATTACGGTAGCCAAATGACAACAGCGAGACGTCACGTCACGTTACCATGGCAACGATGAGTTAGGCGACGCGTCAAATGTAACCCAGGTCGTTTGAATCCGACGTCGGGGAGCGCTCTGTATATTACTGGGCGACCCGGGTAGGCGAAAACCGACGTTTTTGTCCCCCCTGTAACGTTACCTTAGGGACGCCAAGGGGAAATTGCACGGCGTCGGACGGTATGACGCCTCGGGTGTGAGGCCGTGTTGAGTATATATATAGCATTTAGTGTACTAACATCCTTTTCTTTACTTTTTCTAAATGAGCTCGTGAAAATAAAACAAATGTAAATTTTTATATAATCTTAAATGTATATATACATTTACAGTATGTCACAAAATAAATTTTCAACGAATAATTAATTTAATTAAGTAAGGAAGGAATTTATATTAAGAGAAAAAACGATGCAAATAGAAGAATTTCAATCGACTTGCAGGAAAGATGATCTTCATCTTAATCATAGCTTTAAAACATTACAGTGCTTAATTATTTTTAATGAGCATATAATAAACAGGAATATTTCTTGTGACATTTCAACATTGTGAACTCATTAACAACATATGTTGCCAAAAATTCAATCAATTCAGATGGGATCAAAAAAGAAGCACAATTGCACATAAACCACTGTTTGGGAAAAGAGGGAGAAGTAGGAACAAGTAGCATGAATTATATTGTTCACTCTGCTCCTTCTCAATCTCTCTAAAAATGTAAGGTGGAATGTTGCTTTCACCATATGTAATGTATCAGAAGAAATGTAATAAAATGCAAATAAAATAGGTATTGTAAATGACAAATATTATTAGATTTAATTATGTCCACTTTTTCTGTTCTAATGTCAACATCACAGGGACAAAGTTTGCAATGAGAATAAAACTGATCTTTCCTACTTATGAACACAAACATGTGCTCTGTTGATCATTCTGCATTGAGTGAAGTCCATCTTTTCGGCATGTTAATATTCAGTTACGAGAGTAGTAACAAAGCTTGCACATGTGAAGGGAGGGGCTTGTATACATTATCAGACAATATTTATAGCTAATTATTTTCAACCAGGCTTTTTCTTTACTTACCCAAATGTCTTCAATTGATAGACGATATTCAGTGTTGGGTTCAAGTGCATTTCCAAAAAAAAAGCCAAGTGCCGTTAGGGGTGCTTCATATACCAACTTACATTGTCATGGTTTTATTTAATTGATATCAGAAGTGATTTATCATATTGATGGCAGAAATGGAGTCATACACATCACATACACATATCATGCTTCTCTGGCTTTGTATTATGTTTTTGAGGCAGATGTAAGGTTCTGAGAAGGAAATATGCAGAATATACTTCACCCTCAGGCTAAATTTATTATATCTTTAGTAAGCAACCAAGAACATCAAAAAGAGAGAAAGACTGTTGTTGCAGGAGAAGGTATTAAAGAACTAATGAGAAAAGAATGGATACAGCGTTAGGGTTTTATGTGAGGCTATCCTTAAGCACAGTGTCACTGACGCAGCAGACTTTAGCAGTAATAAGGAGTAGGTAAGCATCAGGCTATGAAGACTCCATGGAGACCATTTCCACTTCTGAGAGGTGCTGATTTCACTGTTGCTATGGGGAACTGTGCTCTCAACAGGAGGATCGTATTTTTGCTGACATGATGATGGCTTGTCAAGTTTAAAATGTCGCAGTGCATGGACTTGATTTCTCAGAAGACCTTATGTCAAGTTTAACTGAGAATCACTGGATTCTCACATATAGTATATACTTATACTTATCCTTTTTGCATTACAGTATATTACTTATTATTTCCAGCATTTGTGTTGATCCTCCTTTTTAAATGTTATTTACCCCCTTTGTTGAATAAATAAGGATGGAATACAAGGATTTAATTTTATAATTTTATATTAAATATTATTTGATTAAATATATAATGTTTGAATTGTCACGTCACCCTTTCGGAAAAATCTAACCTTAACGATATATAAAGTTGTGGGATGCCGCTTTGAAGCACTGTGCGTGGGAAGCAGATGAAATTTGTGCGCAGGCAGGCTAGGGCATTTTAGTCACTTAACTAGCAGGCGCCTTGTTGGATATCTGCTGTGCAGGTCCTAGTCCATTTGAAGATCAGCACGAGGCCTCAGAACATTTACCGCTTCTGTGAATTGTTTTGTGTTTTTCACAGATAAGCTTGAAACATGAATCACACAGCCTCTCTGGTTGCATGTGTGTAGAAAAATAGTTAGTTTTTACCGGCTGCTTTAGCCAATGATGTGGCGCATTACAGACACATTTTTAGAACTAATAGGTACACAGGAAAAAATAAGTCCTCAGTCAGTTATGTTCGTCTTGTGTCATTTATTGATCATTTTGAGATATGTATCTAGATAAATCAATACTCTCAGTGTCTGTAGTTTTAGTTAAAAGTAGAAAAAGTAGAAAAACAGTTGATGATGATGGATAAATAAAGACACTACTATATAAATTGCAGCTCACCTCTCATCAAAGAAGTCCATCCATCCATTAGGAGGATGGATCCACTAATGGACCATGACGTTGATAAATGAAACACCACCCTCACATACTTATTTGACAGTTTCACTTTATTGTTAAACTGTGTGACACATTAATGAAGCTGTAAAGATTTTGGTCGAATATTTGCCAAGTCCTGTTAAAGCTGATTTGGCTCTCATTTTCCCAATCATCATCTGGAGTTGAGGCTCTATAATATTTAATCACATTTTGTCTAGACTGGTCAAATGGCACAGCTAATCGATAGCAATTGATAATGGGGGGTTTGGATAACCAGACAAATTTACTTGCCTGTTTTTAAAAATAATATTATTATATTCATTTAATTTTTAATTTTTTTATTGGAAATTTGAAAATTTATACCACATAGTGAATAACTCAGTCCTCTGCTTCTCTTTTGAGTTCTGCGCATTTGTTTGATCCAAGGAAGAGTGTAATTTAGAATTAAAACAATACATTTATTCAAGGTAAAATTATTATGAAAAATAGGCCATGCAAGACCTCGAGTACTATTACACAAAATAAAGATACAAAGTTAACAAAAATGCAGATTACTCAGAAATGTAGAAAGGAAGAAAGAAGAAAAAAATGTTCAAATTAAAATTTAAAAAATGCCAAAGTCCGAGCACTCGGTCCACTCTCCGTCAAATCCTGGTGCACCCACCAGATCCTTCCGGAGAGTGAACCAGTACCTCCAGACTTGTCTTCCTTTCCTTTGTCTTCATGCCCCCTTCAGGGTATTTATGACCATTACTCCATAGCTTGATAAGGGCTCTGACTCCATCTCTTTACTAAAGCACAGTTCATGTTTTGTGTCTTTTCTTCTTATCAACCCTTACTAATACAACTATAAATTATCCGATTAGTCTGTCCTCTCAGCCTCGGCCATATCTTCTGTTTTGTCACTTAAAACCTGTGATGATTACCAGAGAAATACATTATTTTCTGCAACATTTTAACGAGCAGAGATAATCTTAACAAACAAAATGTGCCTCTTACCGCATACCCTTCGAAGCACTTGCTCAGGTATATATTAGTATATATAGGGTACCTATTCTTGATAGTTGTTAGGTAGTGTTATTTAGTCCCTGGTAGTCAATACAAGCTCTGATGGTCTTGTCTTGGAAACAAAGAAAAACACGGCACCTAGGGGGGATGAGGAAGGTCGGATGAACCCAGCTGCCAGTGACCTATATAAGTCTCAACAGCCTGTCTTTCCGGGCGAGATACATTGTAGAGCCTACTGGAGGGTAGAGGAGAGCCAGAGAGCAAGTGTATAGCGCAATCATAAGGGCGGTGTGGTGGCAGAGATAGAGCCATTTCTTTACTAAAAACCTCACCTAAATTGTGATACTCTGGAGAAACACAGGAGAGGTCAGGAGGGGAAGACACGGGAGGCTTTCAGCTCGTCAGGTGGCGGTGTGGAGGTCATGGGAGTCATCTGAGGAACTGTTTTTTTTAGATCGGAAAGGAAGAGGAGTTGAAACATCTTTGCAAAGTTACCTGCAGCATTCCCCTTAGCCTATTATCAATCTTAATGGATAAGCTAACAGGAACCGCTAAGCTGTCTGGTATATCTGGAGTAGCCAGCTGATCCTTGATTTATTTAACCCCTGGGTAAAAGCAGTTATGAGAGCGGGCTTATTCCATCTCCTCTCAGCAGCCAAAACCCAAAAATGTATCGAATATTGCCCAACAGGTTCATCACTTTGTTTTAAGAAAAGTAATTTACGAGCAGAAACAGCGGGAGAACGAAATGGCAGGTTGAAAACACGACACATTTCATCAGTGAAACCCTCATAAGTTGACAAAACCGGAGAGTTAGATTCCCACGCTGAAGTGGCCCAGTCAGCTGCTCTACCCCAGAGGAGATTAATTAAATAAGCAATCTCGGCGGGACCAGTAGAATAAAATAACGGCTTCTATAGAACATGAAGAGCTGCTTTTCATCAAGGATTTAGGTACCAGTTTTTCGGTGGACTCCGGCTCACAGGAGAGTTAGTTCCCTGCAACTCATACAGACTTAAAGACACAGGGATGTGGGTTGCAGTTAAGAACTGCAAACGGATCAAGTAGCTCAAAGTTTGTAACAAGTTTTGTGACTGTGAACTTTCAAAGACAGACATTTGAGTGGGACTTTGAAGTTGCTTCTATTACAGTTCCTATTATCAGCACAGATTTCCTTTGTGCAAATGGGTTATATGTAGATGTCACCAACCGGCGTTTGATTCATGCTATGTCTTTTACCACTTTTTAGCTGCGGTTGACATTTACTAGTGGTTACTAAGGCTCGATTCCAATTCTCAGTTTGAGCACAACCACTAGCACTACCACTACCCCTAGCACTACCACTTCGCCACCCGGTAGGCCCTTCGCGTCACCCTTCAGATTTGGGCACGGCCTACCCTATGTTACGTCATCAATCGTTGCCGCTGATGTCGGCAGAAGCGACTGGGAACCTGCTTGGAACAACAACATTGGCTTCGCTCCTGGCATTATATCCTTATATATTGTCTTTCTACAACAAGTCGCCGACCTATCCGGAGAAGAAGATATCATCGAAACATCCAAGTGCTGTTAGAAAATTTCACGGTAGGTTTTTCCTTGAAAATAAGTTTTATACGCGCTAACGCTATCAGCGATGTATGTTTCTTTGTTGTTGTTTCCTAAAAGATGCAAACGTTAGTGAACTAAAGTTTGGAGCTTATTGTGATTGTATTAATCGATGTATTTTGAGGTTTATGCACTTTTTACGACCACAATTGTAAGCGGAATGCTAAACGTGCTAGCAATGGTCAATACAAGCGATCTATTTACATGTTTCTTTGTTGTTGTTTTCTACAACAATGCAAACAGTAGAGAACGTTTGGAGCTTATTGTAATGTAAATTAACGTGAAAGCAATTTTTAAGACCGCATTTACAAGATAACAATGGTCAATACAAGCCCTCCATTCACCTGTTTATTTTTCTAAAAGAATGAAAACAGTAGTAAACTATGTTTAGAGCGTATTGTAGCTGTGTTTATCAATCGTTAACCATCCCTCTTACATAAACTTGAAGTAATTTGAACTTATTTTAAGTAGCTTTTACTCAAACTATTCTTTTTGAATGCTCATTTCTAATAGTTTGTAAATTTTCCTCCTCAGACTTGTTCACTCTCAGAAAACTGCAGAACCAACTTCAACTTGAACATACTACGGTTATGGTTCAACATGGAGACTGAGCTACAGCAGGATTTTCGCCAAGTGTTTGTTTTATTAAAATGTTTATAATTTAACATTTGTATATGTATTTATTGTACCAGTATGAATGTAAATTTGTATTTAGGAATGACAACACTAGAACTTGTAAAAACAAATCTTGTATTTGACCAAACAATCTGACACATTTAACATGCAGAACCAAAATAAAGTGCAACACCCAAACAACAATAGTGCTTAAACAAAATAATGCTTAAATATATAGAAGAACCCTCAAAAAAAGAAAGTCCATCTAAATTTTGTCTTTACTTTCTAAGACAGATTTTTTTTTTGCTCTTCATGCCTCCTTCGCTGCGTCCTCCAAGTACCATAAGGGTGTTGCAGGGCTTGAAGCTGGGAGACTCCAGACGTGCTGGACCTGAGGCGAGTGGTGGGTGTCGGATCTCCCGAAGTGCTGGACCCGGTTCGGGGCATTCTGCATCATCCTGGAGAACATGGCAACAATAACATTATTATCCAGACATTCAAATAATCTGGAAATTATCAGTTGTCTTGCTTTTATGAGTGATGTGTGGTAAACTGTTAGGACAAGTGTTGTCTTCACAAATACACATGATTTACATAAAATACTTTGCTTTAATGAAATACACAAACAATGGCATCTTCACTGTTTCTCTTAAAAGTGTATTATAAAATATATGATATGAAATATCGTTGAAAACAATGCTTAATTAGCGTCGAATTAAACAAAAAATAGTTTTAATGTGCAAGAATTAATACTTTTCACATTAAATACACAAACAATAGCATCTTTACTGTTACTCTTAAACGTTTTTTAACATTAAATATCGTTGAAAACAATGCTTAATTAGCGTCGAATTAAACATTGTTTTTATATGCAATAAATAATACTTTTCACAGTAAATACACAAACAATAGCATCTTAACTGTTACTCTTAAAAGTGTATTAACATGAAATATTGATGAAAATAATGCTTTATTAGCATCGAATTAAACATCGTTTTTTATATGCAAGAAATAATACTTTTCACATTAAATACACAAACAACAAACGTCTTCACTGTTAAAAGTTAACAAGTTAAAAGTTTATTAGCATGAAATATCGTCGAAATAATGCATACTCAAGAGTTTATGAACAAACAATTGCTAACGTTAGCATCTTCACCGTGTGTTTATATTTTATCAACATGGAATATCAGTAAAAACAATGCTTTCACATGGATTTCATGAAGAAACACTAGTTTTAAAGCAAGAATACTCACATTTATGTACTGTGTTGCTCGCCATTGTTCCCTCTCCGTCAGCACTCGGTTTCGAAGTGTGCCTCCGACATCACTTCCTCTAGTAGGGAGACCTGGCACTACCTTGAACACTATCACTACGCCGAAAGTAGAATTGGGAATCCACTACACCTCGCAGGCACGCGCAAACGTAGTGTTAGGGCCTAGTGGTAATGCTCAAACTGAGAATTGGAATCGAGCCTAACTGATTTCTGTCACTTACTAAACCCGCTTCTCCGGCTGCAGTTGATTGATTCGCGTAAAACACTATATCCCCACAATTGGTACTCCCGTTTTTGCACGTGCATGTCGTCTTGACTCAGTTATCTTAAAACAGGAGTTTGTCACCATGGAGTGTTTAGGCATCGTCAGGCGTTCCGACAGCCCGTGGACCTCACCATTTCACATGGTGCCTAAGGCAGATGGTTCATGTCGACCATGTGGTGACTTTCACCATTTTGAATAACGTCACTTCACACGTCCGTTATCCTGTACAACACATTCAGGATGTTTCTGCAAACCTTGCCGGTGCTAGTGTGTTTTCTTTCAAAAGTGGATCTGGCGCCTGGTTATCACCAGGTTACAGTGCATGCAGGGGATGTACCCAAGACCACAGTGATAACCCTGTTTGGGTTGTTTGAGTTCCTGCATATGCCTTTTGGTCTTAAAGGGGGAGTGCAAACATTAGTATAGCAGCAAGTAGGAAGTGTGCAGCATTCTTTAGCCGCAAACTCCGAGAGAGTGAGCGTAGGCACAGTGTTTTAGACAGAGAGTTACTGGTGTTGTATCTGGCTATACGCTCGAGGGTCGGTCTTTCACTGCATATGTGGATCATAAGCCACTCACATTTGCTATGTCTAAAGTGTCTGGGCCATGGTCAGCCAGCCAGCAACGTCACATTGCCGCTACCTCGGAGTTCACAACCGACATTCGACATGTGGCTGATTGTCTATCACGTGGGCTGGTTTGGCGCATCCAGCTGGGGTTTTATTTTTCAGCAATGGCTGTGGATGTTCAACCTCTCCGATCCAGGGATACGGGCCTCAAGCTAGAGGAAGCAACCACTCAGGAAGGTGCTCTGGCTCTCGTCTGCAACGCTTCTACAGCCTGCCCCTGCCCCCTTGTTCCAATAACTTGGCATTGTCTTGTTTTTAATTCTGTTCACTCCCTCTAGCAACCTGGGGTAAAGGTGTCAGTCAAGATGGTCACTGCTAGAGTTGTCTGGCCTGGCCTCCGGAAGGGTGTAAATGAGAGGGCAGCCGCTTGTGTTGCGTGATAGTGAGCAAAGGTCCATGTGCACACCAGTGCAACTCTTAAGACATTTCACATTATGGCCAAGATGTTCGATCAAGTTCATGTTGACCTAGTAGGTCAATTGCCCCCTTCAGAGGGTTTTAAGCACCTTTTCACAATGGTAGTTAGAACCACTAGTTGGTCGGGAGATGTCCCTCTGTCCTCCACAACCTCGGCAGACGTTGCACATGCATTTCTTTCTACATGCTGCTCATGCAAATACACCCCCTAAAGCTTACCACCCGCAGTCAAACGGCATATGTGAAAGGTTTGCAAAAGGTTTGCAAAGTGTGAAATAAAGTCTGCTTTACTGCGGCTCCCATTTCCTCACTAGGACCACAATAGTAAAATAATTTAATATGCTTTTCTTTTTTGTGAACTTTGCAGGAACGTACAGGTAGATTGATTTATATTTTGGTGTGTTCTTTTTTTTTTTTTTTTGTAAAACCTATGAAGCTTTATCAGCCCACTGTTATTGTCTGGTTCAATTTTGAACAAGCAACCATGTAAATCTCATTTTCATGAGTGTATGAATAACAGAGCGCTCCTTCATTCTTACAAAAGCATTGTTCAAAGGGGCAGAAGTGCATAGAGGTGGCTGAGGCAAAGAGAGGAAACTGAAAGAGCCACACATGGGAAAGTTTATCTTCTTCTTCCTTCTGATTGAATTCATTTTCCTTTCTTTGAATTAATTAGACCTCAGACAATAAAGGTCCACAATGCATGCTGAATATGATTAGATGTTTTTTCTGTTTCAATATTCACCAAACGTGGAGGCAGAAAAACAACTCATTATCTTGCAGATGAGGTGTACCATGCAAATCCTTGCATGTATTTTATATTTGTTCCCTTGAGTTGTTCAGTTGAAAGTTTCCTTTAATTGAAGTGTAGGTGATAAGGTACTGTTATAAAAGAAAATTGTTAAGATACAAAAAAATGATGATGCATAATAATAGGATAGTCTGGTTTTCAGTAGTTATGGTCTAATGAATCTTCATGAAGCAATGTCATTACGTTTAGAGGTCAGTAGGTGGCGCCATCCATTAAAGAAAATGATTTAATGTTTCATCAGTTGTTCAATACAAAGTTAGTTAGTAAGAAGGTAAAATAGTGCAGAGACTGCCATCTAGTGGACTGTGACAATAATGACATTGCATCATGAAGCTTTATCAGACCATCACAAGTTTTCAGTAGTGATCACTCAAGACGTGCTTTGAGTCTGATAGTGTGTGCTGCTCGTGCTTGACTTAAACTGAGTTTTGGAAATCGGGGTGGTGTTTGGAAGCTCAAGTAAGTCACTCACTGTTTACCAAATTTTCGGATATTGTTAATGTGTCAGTTAACAGTTGTTAAAGTGTCCAGCAACCACTAGAAAGTTTCTCAATGACCAGTTTCAAATTATACACGTGAAGATTTTTATATAAAGAAAGCATGTGGGAATGTAAATAGTTATGCATTTCTGCCATAAACATGTGAAACGACTGCAGACACAAACATCATTTTGCATGGAAACCAATCCATTCTTGATAAGATAAACAGCAGTTCAAACTTTATTCAATCATTATTATTTTTAATTTCGACTGAAGAACAGAAACAAAAATGTGTTCATAGCCATCAATGATTACCTCAGCAAGTAGATTTTTGAATTCAGCATTTGTACTGAGGTGTGCCACTAGAAATGTGACCAACCGTCATTTATGACCGGGAGTGACGGTCATTATATCTCTGCTCTTGGTCAGTTTGAGCGTTTCTAAGCGGCGTCATCAGCCAGCTGTAAAGTTGGTATCCGCAGTGAGAGTCTTTTCCACAAAGAAAAAAATATTGCCCCCAGTGGTGAGACAGAGGGGTGGATTATACCACCCTCCAGGGATTCCTTAATGTATTTTCCATAGCTTCCCGTTCTGGTCGGGAGAGGTTTTACAGGCGAGACTTCGGCATGGTGGCACCTGGCAACAGCTCAACATCACAATCATAGGAGTGGTGAGGTGGAAGTGAGAGTGCCCTTTCTTTATCAAACACCATGCCTAGGTCGTGGTAGTCAGTTTAAGGCACTTCTTATGACAGTCAAGCCCACAACTAATTACCTTAACTGTTCTCCAGTCAATATGGGGTTCATGTTTTATGAGCCATAGGTGACCCAAAATTACTGGAACAAAGCGCTAGGAAACAACAAAAAGATTTCTATTTTCCTGTTGACTTTCTGACCGGTAGAGATACCACAGGGCTTATTAAGACTATCTTAAGTGATAAACTAAGAAGAAAAAAAGCAACATCCAAAGATTTCCAGATATCTACAACCATTGGCCTCTCCGACAGCTGTTAGTTGTGGGTTTGAAACTTTAGCTGAATTGATTTGCTCCTGCCGCAGATATTTAAGTTGTCTGCTTAAGAGAAAATTCATGCTTGCTCAAACATGGGGTTTATCAGCCTTCTTGTCAACTTGTGACGTGCAGTCAGTGGAGCTACCTCTGAAATTGAGTATTTTGCAATTAAATAGAGTGCCAGGACCTCCGGGTGAGGCACGGCATAGCTGTGACTTCTGACTGTGCAATCAATATGAATATCAATATTAACTCAACAGAAATATTTGTTAAACAGGATGTATAGATGCAGGCTGTACAAGGCTGTATAACAAATATTTATGTAATGTCTTCAATGCATTTGTGAAGGAATTGTTCCTGCGGATCACTTAATAAAGTGCAGAGTAAAATCACCTGGTGAGGCAACTTGCCCCTAAGGATGTATTGATTGGTTCTTTCTAGACGCATTTAGACACTGTTACATGATTTTTCAAGAGGTGAAAGGGTAGCTGGACAGTCTACACCTACTTTGTTTTCTGGCTTGTCGAACATTATACAGAATTATTTAATTGAATTAGCTGGTGATGTGATCAGAGAGGGTATTTAAAAGGAGAATATTGATGCAATAGAAGCAGACAAGACTAGTGGTGTCACAGACAAAGCCTGAATATCGGTCTAGTGACTACTCTGAGGTGAAGTATTTGAAAACTAAAACTTGGGTGTAAAATACTTTTTAAACTGTAATGAAGCACCATAATTTAAAGTTTGAATGTAACTTGCTCATATATATTCAATGAATATGTTTATGTTGGTGTAAGTGTTATTGAAAGATAAAAGATGATGGGATATGAAGGTTAACCAAATGTTGTTGGCTGATAGTGAAATAAGATGTTCTGTTTAGTTACAATTGTAAATCTGACTTCCAAGTCACTAACTCATTATCCATGAATCTCACCTCACTTCACTGCTTCACTGTGTGTTTTTTCGTGACTCGAATACACTCAACATCCTGAGCAACAATACATTGAGAATTTCAATCACCTCAAGAGCAAATACAATAACTTCCACCGATTACAAGTGAAAATACTACAAGAATAAAGTCTTAAGCTTAAATTGTAGAAGTAACATACAATAATATGCAAACCAAACATCTATTTTACTTTTCACTGAATGAACATGATTTTTCAAAGCTTGTCAAACTTGTAATTCTCTTACATCCCTATGTTGTTGAAGTGTTTTACTTTTACCTAAACATAAGTATGTAATGTAAAGGACCTTTCTAGAACAGGGTCGCAAAGCGCTTTAACGAAAAAAAAACAAATATACAGCTAAAATACATGCTTTTAAAGGCGAAGACATTAAACACAAGAGTCCCGGAAAAATCAGAAAAAGGCCTCACAAATAAGAATGTCTTAAGTTGTTTCAAACACAGAGAGAGAGGAAAATCGTTCCATAGCTTAGGAGCAACGGCCTGGAAGGTTTTCCCTCTGGTCGGGAAGCGTGTGCGCGGAACCATCAGCAGATTCTGATCCACAGACCTGTAAAGCTGGATGGGATCTCTGATGTAAGGAGGAGCCTGGCCATGAATAGCTCTGAAAATAAGAACCAGGGGCCTCATTTATAAACCGTAAGCACAGATGTGTGCGTAATTAATGCGTAACTACTTTCCCACTCAAAGTATGGAATTTATCAACTTGTACTTGTGATTAGGAATGTGTGTAAATTTAAGCACAACTCTGACCACGCTTACACACAAAATATAGTGGTAGAACAATGAAACTACAAATAGAACCCATTAAGAGGGTAATGAACTTATCTTCATTGGATATCATCTGTGAAAGCTCAACCACTCCTCAGGATCTGTGTCAACATTCTTCTGTTGATAAGAAAACCCCACACCAGGTGGAATTGGCATTTCACAAACTTCGAGTGAGTAATCACAGCAGAGGAGGGATATTTCAGGGAAATAAAGTCCATTAGCCCGACTTCCCAAAGCAAGGAGGATTAGAAGTTTGACAAACGGTCAAGCTAAACCTTCAGTAAACAAGGAGTTCAACACTCCATGTGAGATTCTGACCAATGTTAGATTGGAAATTATTCTACACTATACGTATACGCCATAAGTTAAATTAATGTTAAAAAGATGATCAAAATATAGAGTATAAAATACTAGCCTCATCTAAGAGCTTAAACGTTTAAATACACATTCACAACCAACATTTCACTTTCATACTGATATACACTGTCTCAAGGGTAGCTTGAAACAGACTAGAGATTATTCAGCGATTTAATGAAGGACTATCTGTCTGCTCTGTTCACACCTGTGGACGTGAAACAAAAGGGCAACACGGAACACACCCAAAAGAGGGGGGCTGGAAGACAAAGGAATCCGCCCACACAACAGGGAAGCAAGGATGTTGCTCTCCAGGTGACTCGAGACAGGAACTAACATCAAAGAACCACTGCCCCGGAACAGACGCCCCCTGGACAGGAAACTTTCCCTTAAATATAGAGAAGACCCATAACCCAGGACCGTCTTTCCCGGAGCTATCGACCTGTACAGCTGCCGGCAAAGAGCGAGTCCGATCGATCGTAAAAGTTTGTATGTTTGTTTGTTTTGAAGCGGTGAATAAACGACCGTACACTCTGAATTTATCCTTTTTTCTCCATAAAGCAAAGTATTAAGACCCGGAGGTGACGTCGTGTTGGAGCGACGGAAACGGACTCCGGTTTTATCCGTTTTTTTGCCGTGACGCGGATTTGTTTTGGAGATCTTGGAAAGAGGAATGGCGACTGACTGAATTTTTTTCTCAGCCGGACGAACGGGACAAAGATAAGGTAAGCAGAAAGCCTTTTATTTGATTTCTGCATTTAGTTTAGTCTGGCTGAGTTGATCGATGTCCGAAGCTGTGTGAGTGGATAGGTTGTGCGTTGGTTCCGCTTGTAAAGCAAACGAACATATAACTTGTTGTTTTGGTTTTGATTTTCCGTTACGATTCTCGGCACATAAAGTAATCACAGACAGAACAAAATTGGCCGGGGATTCTGTCGAGTGACAAATATATCTCTATTAGCACGTTTTAAAGGCATTTAATTCACCCTTTTAGAGATGCTTAACCCCCGAGAGTACGAACGGAATGTTTAAAAAAAAAAGAAGGCTTTTCTTGGTTAAATAATCGAGTTTCTGGGTATGGTTACGCTGTCTAGTGAGTACTTATATTATGATTAAATACAACGTTAACGCTTATGTGTGTTTTTTTAAGTTTTGTGGAAAGAAATTTATAGATAAGCTTTCTTGAATTTCTATTGGTTAAAAAAGAGTTTTTTTTCTTGTAAGTTTTATGCTGCAAGTTTATTTTTAAAAGAGGGAAAAAACGGCTTACTTGGTCTTAATCGAGTTATTTATAAAAGTAGTTTTACGGTCAACTGCCGTGGACTTCTATTGGTTGAAAAAATCTTTTTTTGCTTGTGAATTTCATATTACAAGTTTTTTTTTAATAGATTTTTGGTCATTATAATATAAGTATTCAAGCTTGTTTTTTGTTTTAAAAAGCATTTTCTTGCGAGGATTGATGCCGCAAGTTTTTTGACAAGGGTTGAAATACTTTTGTTGTTTCTTATGTTACGTTGGTTGCATAGTGAGTACCTATATTGTGATAAAAAAAATAACGACTTTCTTGACTAAATGCGATGTTAATGCTAATACGTGTTTTTTCAAGTTTTGTGGAAAGAAATTCTTCAGTTTCTATTGGTTTAAAAAATAGTTTTTTCTTGTAAGTTCTATGAGGTTTTTTTTTTAAAAAAAGGGTAAAAATAACTTTGTTTGATTGTCATGTCATAATAAAGTTTGGGGTTATAATATAGGTATTCAAGCGTGACAGTTCTCATATAGAGAGGGAGACGAACAATTGGTGTAAAAATAAAGAAAATAAAATTAATAAAAAATAAGGAAAAACAAAATAAATAAAAAGAAGAAATGGAGTTATCTGAACTGCGGTTAAAATGGCAGTCTCGTGGAATAGGATCATGTGGTGCTGTATTGTTTCGCTCTGTAAGTTCATATGTGGAAAAAATTGCTCCGTTGGATCGGAAAAATGTTGTGAAAAACTGGTATAAATGGGCTAAAGAGCAAAGGAAGGTTGGAAATCTGCCTGATTGGGGCATGCCTATGCCTGAAGAAGATATTCTTGGTGAAAATGTGAAAAGTATTAATCTTGAACTTGAAGTCATTAGGAGGAGAAAAACAAGCATGTTGTTTAGTGAAAAATACAGACTGGCTTTGTTAGAAAAAACAAAAACTGATTTTTTGTGATCATGGAAATGGTAAAAATTATAAAGTTGAATACTGAAGTGATGGCACCAGTGGCAGCTGTTAAGAAGGAAGTTGTTGATGAAAACAATGTAACCAAAACAACAGATTCACCACCACCTTACCTAGAAGGTGGAAACCAAAATGCAAATCCACAAATGTCAGAAAAAAATCCTTTTAAACCTTATGCACAACTGTCTGATGAATTGCAAAAAATGGTAATGAAAGAGAAAGTGAACACCCAGGCACCAGTGTTCAATGTTACTGGAGGGCAGCTGATGATGGATCAAGATGGTAATGAAATAGATAAAACAAAAATGATAAATGTAAAAGAGATTATGGATAATGTAGCAATAACAGGCAAGAAAATTTCACAAGAGATCTGTTAGACACAGCAGAAAAAACACTTAGCAGATCAGTTGAAATGGCAATTAGACAAGGACAAAATAAAGAAGATGAAGATGTGAGTGCAGCACTGACAAGTGCACTAGAAACCATAGAAAAGTTGCGTAAAAAAGCAAAGGACAAAGCAGATAAATTGAAAAAGAAAAAGTACAGCGAGGAAGAAAGCAGCAGTGAGGATGAAGAACTAGACAAATATTGTAAGTATAAACTTGACCCAGGCACGCCATTGAAACCTTCTAAACATACAGTAAAAACTAGAAAAGGTGAGAAAGGGACACTAAAAGAAAGATCAGATGGATTGGGAACAAGCCTTTCTGGACAATTTCCTTTAGTGGTGAAAAGTGGAAGAAGGAGGGATTATACTGATTATGTCTCAGCAAGTATGATGGATGTACAATGTCTGAAAGAAAAACTTCCTTCGTTGGAAAGAGGAGCAGGTCCGTGGATTAATGTTTTTTGCAACAATATGACAGGAATTGTATTGGCTATTGGAGATTGGAGACAAATTGTTACAGCATGTGTGGGTGCTGATAAAGTGTCAAAAATAGAAGAAGAAGCAGGAACAGAATGCGAGCCTCATCAAACACCATTCTCTCATCATTCAAGACATATATGGCTGGCCATGAGGGAGGCGTTCCCTACAAAGGTGGATGTGAATGAACTAACGTCATGCATGTACAATGATGGAGGAACTGGTAGTGAATATGTAACACGCTATAGGACAAAGTGGGAGGAACAACTGGGTGGTCCACTAACTGACACCGTCACCTTGCACTTCTCAGGGGGGCAATTGTAAAGGGATGCCCCATTTCTGTAAGAAAACGTTTAGAAACTGTGGTAGGATTGGATAAAAAAAACTACAGTAGAGTGGGAAGAATATGTAAACCACTGTTAAGATGCATAACAAAGAATTAAAGAACAAGAGGAATGTGACAAAAATGACATAAGACAATTGAATAAAAAAAAACTCACTGAGTTTCGTCAACAGGCAAATAACACAAAGAAAGAAGGAACTGAGACAACTCTACATCAAATGTTACAGCGGCCATCAATGGCTGCAGCCCAACAGTACTTCACACCACATGACAACTGCTGTTTTTAATGTGGGCAACCAGATCACTGGAGTAATGAATGTCCTTTCTACCCCCAGAACCCATCGTTTTACCCACAGCCTAAATTAAGAGTGGGACGTGGGAATTACACAAGAACACGGTTCCGTGGAAATAATAATCACTACAGAGGGCACAGTGGTCCATATCTGCCCCCACATGATGCTTACCCAGTTCCTAACAGAGGAAATCCAGGGGACCAGCAGGGCCAAGAGCAACATGATGCACCAAATGCACGCATTTTGCCTCAACAGCAATAGAGGGGCCGGAACACAACTAAGGGAGTAGGAGACAGTGAACATTTATTTCCTGAACCCATCGTCAATGTAACCATTGAAGATGAGGTAAAACCATTTATGGTTGATACTGGAGCTCGCTACAGTGTCTGCACCTGGAATATTCCTGCCTCTTCTGAGACAGTCAGTGTAGTTGGGTTTACCGGTAAGATTGAACAGTGTCCATTAACATACCCCCTTTCAGGCACTGTGGCTGGAGTGGATTTCGTACACACATTTTTGAAAAATCGACAATGCCCCATTAACCTTCTAGGACGCGATTTACTCAGTATTTTGCGTGCTGTCATTGTGTGCGGACCCACATACACACACATAAAATTGCCTAATGGCACTGTTATAAAATGTGGCAATATGGGACATCAACAGAGAGAAATGTTACTCAGAGAAGGTACCGATCAGGAACCAACGGCTGTTGTGTGGTGGGGTAGGCTAATACAACAGGAAGACTCATCCATTGTAGAAGCTGCAAAGGAATGGATGCCTTGGATAAAAAGTTTGAGAAAATATTCTAAAAATCCAGATGTTTTACATTGTACTTATAATTATCTCCGTTTTCCAGAATCAGATGATGATATTGACTTGTATGAACATGCATGGCAGAAATGGGTAAATGTTTGTAACAATGATGGGACCCCATGGCTGACTACTGGATGCATGTACGTTGGTAAAGAAGGAGTAGCTGTCGAGGTAAAATTGAATGGTAAAATGGAAGAAATGTATACATTAACTGAGTCCTCACCCCACATTACATTATTGATAGCTGCAGGAGGAGAGGCTAAAAATCTTGGACCAATGGTAAAAACGGGTCAGAATACTGATAATCCATGGCAGACAGTTATTGGATGTGTGAGGTTGTTTTATTGCAGGAAGCTGGAGATGTATCGAATCACACTTGAAAACTGCAATGCGGCACAGAAGCTGGAGAAGGTGGTATTGGATAGACAGCACGGACGGGAAGGCACGGACTCCCCGCTGGTATCCAGTAAACTGAACGATATCCCACATGAAATATGGTCCAGCGGGGGAGCCGATGTCGGACTCATGAAAGAAGTAACACCTGTATCCATTAAATGGAAGCAAGAGATAAAGTATGTATGGAAAGATCAGTATAAAATATCAAAAGAACAATCGGATGGAATTGAACCTGTGATTAATCAACTAATTGAAGGAGGAGTACTAAGACCATGTGCCTCCAATAACAACACACCAATCAGTCCAGTTAAGAAGCCTGGAAAGGATGTTTATAGACTTGTACATGACCTAAGAGCAGTAAATGATGCACTGATACATTGCAAACTTGACACACCAAATCCATTCACAATTTGTGCTAACATTGAGAACAGATTCAAATGGTTTAGTGTTATTGATCTTGCTAATGCTTTTTTCTGTATTCCAGTAACACAAGAGACCAGTGAAAAGTTTGCATTCACTCACAAGGGAACTCGCCTACTCGAGACTACCTCAGGGTTTGAGTGAAAGCCCAGCAATATTCAATAATATGTTGTTAAAAAACTGCGCGAGTTTGAACCTATAATACCTGAAACTTGTTGTCTTTTACAGTATGTGGATGATCTATTGTTGGCTGGAGAATTTGAGACAGAGGTGGCAGATGTGACAATCAAGTTGCTGAAATGGTTGGGTGAAAAAGGTCTGAAGGTGAGCAAAGACAAAATGCAATTGTGCAGGAAAAGAGTTGTTTTCTTAGGCAAAGTGGTGACGCACAAAGAATTCGAAATGACTCAGACTCAGAAAGACAGCATTGCATCACACCCGAAGCCTACGACAGTACGAGTGGATGTTTTCAGCAGATGGATCGAGGTTGTCCCATGTAAACGGGAAACTGCAGATGTGGTCATTAACTGGATGGTGAAGGAACTGATACCGCGGTTCGGCATGCCCAGAATGGTCAGGTCAGATAACGGCACCCACCTCACTGCTGATAAATTGAAAAAAGTTGAAGAATACTTTGGTTTACAGCATCATTTTGGAAGTGTTTATAGTCCATCTTCACAGGGTATTGTTGAAAGAGCCAACAGAAGCCTGAAGACGGGCCTTGCAAAGATCATGGAAGATACAGGTTTGAAATGGGTGGATGCTATTCCAATTGTATTGTTGGGCATGCGATCTGGGGAGACGGCCTGTCATGGCCTCTCACCTCATGAAGTACTGACTGGAAGACGTATAGGTACGCCTCAATCTTGCGGCCCGGATGTTGGCACACATTTGGAAGATTTTTCCAAGGAGATGGGTGAGTATATGAAACGCCTAAAGTCAGCTGTACAGTGTCTTTGCTTCCAAAACCAACTTCCACACCGCCACCGGTCGTGGAAGTGGGCGAATGGGTGGTGAGAAGGATCCACAGCAGGCTGTGGAATGAACCAAGGTGGATGGGTCCCTTTCTGGTAATCTTAACCTCTGATTATAGTGTTAAGGTGGAGATACCGGGAAAAGGACCAAGCAGGTGGTGGCACAAAAGACAGTGCAGAAAGGTTGCACCGCCAACAGAGAGAACCTTGCGTGAAATAAAAGAACACCTGAAAGAACTAACAGGATTTGATAAGACCCGGTGGATAAAACAGGGGGAGTTGAAGGATGACCAGAATGCTCCAACAGAAGGTAATGCACACACAACAAATCAAATTCCTTATGCTAACAGAATGGACCAAGAGGATTGGATGGCGCATGATGGTGTTCACAGCACTAATGATCGGTGTGGGGGGAACCATCTGGTTCCAGACATACCCAAACCACATGGATGAAACTACATCCAAAAATGAGGTAAACGCTAACAAAACACAGATGTACAGGATCAAGAGAGTTCAGGAGACAAACCCAATCGTCACAGCTGATTACTTGGGGGCAAAACTGACCATCAACCATACCGCGGGTGAGACAATAACTTACAGATTTGATTTATGCGATGCCATTGACTGTTGGGAGAGTTACGGGTATAACGGAATGACATGGAGAGAAAATGGGTTATATATGTGTATACATGATGGGCAAATCCAAAGAGTTAACTGCAGAGGATGGTATTTGACTGGATGGGGTATAGGACCTGGTTTCAAAAATTACCCAAATAGCCAGGCTGGAATATCAATAAATAGAGGAAACAGCATTTTACTAGAGGAAGAAATTAAACAAAAATATAATCCGATACTCATTACAATCAACGAAAAATGTGATAGACCTTTAAGCTACAAACAGGATCCAAACAATTCAAGATGTTTCTACTTAACTCTCGCCATTTATGCATCAGGAAAAGATCCAGTGGGATTAATTAAAATTTGCATATATCCCTATATTAAAAAAGTAGCTACAAATATGGAAAAAGCAAGTAACCTAAAAGATAAAAACAGTCCCCTAAAACGGATTAACGACAATTTAATGGCTATTAATGAAAAACGAATGACGGCAGAAACCCAGCTAACACTGGAAACAGGATACTCTGAAAAAAAATTGTGGTTGGAAGAAGCCAGGGAAACTGCCCACGAAATTATTCCAAATGGAGATTGCGTAGTATGTAATGAATTAAGCCCATCTCTCAGGATTATTAGAACTAGTATTGATGAAGAAAACAATGGTAGCTGCATTCCCCATTTAATGAATACAACCGATACCTCCAAGTTACCAACTCACTCTATAAACTGTACATTCTGGAATAAACCTTTTCCCCAAATAACGTTTGCCATCGATGTCTTCACAGGCAGAATTTGTGTGTGGGTCTTGGATAATATTCATTGAAATGTGTATTACCTGCTTAAAGAAATATACTTTTAAGTGAATGGAGCTAATCAAAATGAAGAATGAAATCACATATGAAATATAAGAAGTGAATTAATCATTATCATAACCTTTATTTTGTAATACGTATTCTATATTTGTCATGTTTGGTGTTATTTGAATGTCCGCGCTCCGTGGGAAAAGAATCTAGAAAGAACAAATCGTTTTAAAGCATTTTTAATGTACATATGATTTTTCTTGTGTGATAAGAAGAAAAGACAATTGGAGAGGTAAGAAGGAGGAGGAGGGGGTGTCAGTCTGGAAGGACCCTTTTCCCGCCGAAGAAACGTCAACCAATCATAAGGGTTTGCCCCTTTTTACGATCACTAAGTTTCAACATAAGAACTGTGTTCAACTTAGAGAATGTGTGTTGTTTCCTCCAAAAGAAAGAGCGTACCTCTTAACATCAGAGCGTACCTCGTAACATCAGAGTTTACGTGAGGTGTCTACAACCAATTCTCGGTTTCGAAACTTACCATAACATACTCATTTTTGTCATTTATTATTCATTCCTTTTTAAATAAATCTATAAAACGTCACGTCGTTGTACGCGTCTCTATTCTGGTGTAATAACGGTCCATTTAAGAGCCTCTTACTCAGTAAAGAACAGATAATCACGACAAAAAGTAGTAAACTTCAGTTAAATGAGATTGATTAAAAATAGTGTTTTATAGTTAATTAATTAGGCCAATTAATTAATTATTATTCACGTAAATTTAATAGTTTCCCTTGAACTATAAAACAAGGGTGCTGTCCCCTTTCTTCAGGTAAATCTTACCTAGAGGCAATTTTAAAGTTAAATCTACCAGAACTTAGATGTTCTGAAAATAAACCTTTTTATAAGGCATACAAATCACTAAGAGTGTTAAGCAATCTGAAACTTCACACATGTTCCCGGTTTCTTCTAATTAATAAAAATTTGAATAATTTGAATAATTTGTGTGACAAGGTAAGGTAGGGTAAGGTAACACTTTATTGATCGCTCAGGAGGTCTCCGTCGGGAAATGTTTTTTTCCAATAGCCAGCAATTTTTCATAAACAGTAAAAAATACATAAAAATAAAATAAGAAGAAGAACATAAAGAGAAAGAACAAGATGACACAATCTAAGTCTAAAGATAAAGAACATAGGTCAAAGAAAAACAACAAAGACAAAGGATACAAAGACTAATATAGAACAGAACATCCAGATACTCTCACTCCACTCCTGCCCCCGAACTCAGAATTGTACAATTTAATAGCCCGAGGAATGAATGAGTCCCTGAGTCTATTTGTTTTGCACCTGGCTAGGAGCATTCGTGCACTCATTCTGCTTCTCTGCTCACTGATGACAGTGTTCAGAGGATGACTGTCATCATCCATGATGGACAGTAGTTTGTTCAATGATCTCCTCTCAGCAACTGTCACCAGTGAGTCCAGCTTCATTCCAACCACAGAGCCAGCCCTCCTGATCAACCTGTCTTACCTGTTGACACTCCTCTTGGACACATTTCCACCCCAACACACCACAGCATAGAACAGGACACTGGCCACCACAGACTGGTAGAACATGCAGAGGAGCTTCTTGCAGATGTTAAATGATCGAAGCCTCCTCAGAAAGTACAGTCTACTCTGAACCTTCTACATGGTACTCTGAATATATACATGGTCTGTATTGCAGGACCAGTCCAGTTTACTGTCCATCCACACACCGAGGTACTTATAGTTGTCAACTATCTCCACCTCGTCGCCTCTGATGGACACTGGACGTGGCTTTGTCCTGGACCTCCCAAAGTCCAAGACTAGCTCCTTGGTCTTTGAGGTGTTCAGCTGCAAGTGGTTCCTCTCACTCCAGTCCACAAAGTCACTTATCAGACTCCTATACTCGTCTTCGCTGTTGTCCCTGATGCATCCAACAATGGCAGTGTCGTCAGCATACTTCTGGACGAGACTCAGCTCTGAGTTGTAGCAGAAGTCTGAAGTGTAGATGGTGAAGAGGAGAGGGGCCAGTACTGTCCCCTGAGGTGCTCCTGTACTGCACACCACAGTGTCAGACTTGATATCCTTCAGCCTGACATACTGTGGTCGATCAGTAAGATAGTCCGTAATCCAGGAGACCAGACCAGGGTCCACATGCATCTTAGTCAGTTTGTCCTGCAGCAGAGTCGGTTAGATAGTGTTGAAGGCACTAGAAAAGTCCAGGAACAGGATTCTCACTGAACCGCTTCCTTTATCCAAGTGGGAGTAGGTCCGAAGCAGGAGGTGAAGGATGGCATCTTCCACACCAACTGCTGGCTGGTAGGCAAACTGCAGGGGGTCTTGCGCGTGCTGGACTTGTGGCCTGAGATGTTTGAGGACCAGCCGCTCCAGTGTCTTCATCAGCTGCGAAGTCAGTGCCACCGGTCTGTAATCGTTCAGCACACTCGGTCGGATCTTTTTAGGGACTGGAACGATACAGGAAGTCTTCCACAGAGTCGGTACTTTCCCCAGCCGTAGACTGAGGTTGAAGACATGCTGGAGTGGCTCAGCTAGTTCAGCAGCGCAGGTCTTTAGCAGTCGAGCAGACACCTTAGCAGGACCAGCAGCCTTCCCTGGACGAATCCTCCGAAGTACATCCTGTACCTGGAGTGAGGTGAAGCTGGGAAGTGGTTGTGTGGAGCTGGGGGGGCACAAGAAGGTGGGGCAGGTCCTGAGGCGGGCAGCAGTGAGGGTGAGGTGACCTGCTCAAACCTGTTGAAAAAGTTGTTCAGTCCATTTGCCTCCTCCACCGTGTCCACTGCAGTCAGGGAGGCCTTGGTCTTGTGTCCAGTGATGGTTTTAACACCATCCCAACCCTCTCTTATTTCTTCTCGGCTCAGCTTATCCTCCAACCTCCTCCTGTAGGTGTCCTTTGCCTCCCTCAAGCATCGCTTCACCTCCTGCTGAGCTGACCTCATGGCGTCCCTGTCCCTGCTCCTGAAAGCCACTTTTTTCCTGTTAAGGACATCCTTGACCTCCTTTGTTACCCATGGTTTATTATTAGGGTAACAGCGGACAGTCTTAGTAGGGGTGACAACGCAGCAAGAAATGTAAATAATCCGTTAGACAGTGTGTCTGTCCCTCGATGTCCTCACCATGAGACTTCAGCAGCACATCCCAGTCTGTTGTTTCAAAGCAGTCTCTGATGGCGTCCTCCACAGCTGGTGTCCACTTTCTGATTGTCTTAGTGGTCACAGTCTGTCTCTGCACCAGAGGAATGTACTGTGACTGAAGGTGGACCAGGTTATGATCGGACCTTCCAAGTGGAGGAAGAGGTTTGGCTCTGTAGGCGTCCTTCAAGTTGGAATAAAGAAGGTAAATTGTCCTGTTATTCCTGGTGGGACAATCCACAGCCTGATGGGAAGTAGGCAGAGTAGAGTCCAGGTTGGCATGATTAAAGTCTCCAGAGATGATGATAAACGGGTCAGGATGTTGATTCTGAAGTCGAGCTGTCATTGTGTGGATCTTCTCACAGGCAGATGCAGCCGCAGCGCTCGGAGGAATGTAAACACACAGCGCGATCACGTGACTGAACTCACGCGGTAGATAATATGGACGCATGCTGACAGCCAACAGTTCTAAATCTTGACAACACAAGACTTTCTTCACAGTAACGTGTCCCGGGCTACACCAGCGTTTATTCACGTACATGATCAGTCCTCCTCCTCTGCGCTTCCCACAAGCGCGGGTGTCTCTGTCCGCTCTGACGGTGCTGAGTCCGGAGTCAGCTGAGTGAGCCACGTCTCCGTGAAGATCAACAAGCTGCTCTCTCTGTAGATCCGCTGGTTGTTGACAGCTCGTCGATCTTATTCGTCAGTGAATTGACGTTCCCCATCGTGATCGTTGGGATCGTTGGTCTGTGATGTCTCCGATTGTCCGTTAGCTTAGCCTTTAGCCTCTTCCCTGCTCCACAGCGGCGCTGAAGTTCGATCGGGATCTCGTGGCGATCTCCAGCCCGTGCCGATAGTAGATCCTCTCTTGAGTAAACAAGACGATTCTCTCCATGTTCAAAAGTATCCATTTAAAAAATTATAGTAAAAAAATTAATAAAAAACAGAAAATTATAGAAATTGCTGCGGAGCTACTGGAGAGGCAGCCGTCCTCGTCGGCGCCTTTGATGTTATAAGTGACAAGCTATAAAAGACAGCTGTGACAGGACAACCTGAAAAGATAACTTAAATGACCTATAATGGCCTATCTTTCACATCCTTTCCTGCCAAATTCCTCCAAGTTCCCCGTGTCAACAGTCCCCCATTGAGAGACATCCTAATTTGTCTTCCTGTAATCCAGTTATTCAAATTTTTTCTGGCGGGGGTCGCTTTCTCTTCCGTCTTTAGCCCCCCCTCTTGCTTCATTCTTTGATCTACAATTTAAGGTGTGATTTGCAGATAAACAGCTGTTTGAATTTTAGGGTGTCGTATCTCTAATTCTGCTTCAAGCTTGTCTTGAAGCGTTCACGTTCCGTTATATTTTGATCATCTTTTAGCATTAATTTAAGTATGGCGTATACGTTTATAATAATTTTGATCTAACAAAACAAGAGCATGATCACTCAAATGGACATACACAGTTACATGAGAAATGTCCAGGCCAAGAGTAAAAACTAAATCTAAAATGTGGCCTTTTTCATGAGTGGGTTCAGAAACATGTTGCTCAAAATTAAAGGCTTCAGTTAAAGTTAAGTGATTAAGCAGAGCAAAATTGATGTCATTAATACGAAGATTGAAGACTCAAAAAATAAGAACAGAAGCCACTTGAATAATGGAAGATAAAAAGTCACTAAAGTCCCTCAAGAACACTGTCTCAGGACCAGGCAGACAGTAGACTGAAACACAACAGAAAGGACTTGTAGAACCAACCAAGATCATCTGGGTCTCAAAAGAAGTGAATTCCTGTGTCTGAATCACTTTGCATGAACAACCCCCAAGAAAACATGGGAGGGGTACCCTTGTCAGACTTGGACTCCAAACAGTACTCAGCCGCAGAGAAGAACGGTTATACAGTCTTTTAATGTCTCAAAAAGTCAAACAGAAAAGCACTCCAACGGAGGAAAGCTCAAAGGCTACAAAAAAAAAAAAAAAAAAATCAACAAGAACAAAAATCACTCTTCACAGGGAAAAACAGGCTAACTTGATCGGACAAAGCTGGGGCTGTGGCAAGGCTGGGGTGAATGAACAAGACAAAACACTTTGGTAAATGACAAGGGAGTAAAGGGGAACAGGTGGAAACAATAGGTAATCAGGGAGGAGACAGGTGAGGGAGGGGCAAATGACCTCACCACAGTGTGACTCCCCTTCAACAGCTCAGCCAGCAGGACAGAGTTCATTAAGATGAATAAACTCTTCCTCTCTCTGCCATATATCTGAAAGACATAATAAATGAGGCTTTCCTGGGTCATCAGAGAGACTTTTAGTTTTATGAAAACTAACACAATGAAAATGCCCAAATCTAAGTGTTTATATTTTATCGTAGGGGAAACATGTTCTTGGTTAGTTAATGGTAAGCTAGACTCCCCTGGAAAGTCCAGAAAAGGGTCTAATTTTTAGAATTTCAAGTAGACAAAACTTTCCTATGCAGTTTCTAAAAATTGCAGAGGAAAAATGTGTTTTTCTCAATACAAGAAGAGGTATTTTTTTCTCCCTTGGATTTTGGATTGGATATTGTTTAATGTTTTGAAGAAATTCAAGTCTCACTTTTGTCTTTAAATACGTCTGGTTAGGAAACAGACTTGGTGCTGAAACTTAAAGATCGGACACCAGATTTTAGGTTTAAAGTGACAATAATTTATATTTATTTTAATATCTTGAAATAAAACATTTTTCAGGTGAAGGAGCCATACATAAATTTAATCAGACCGTTTTTACTTGAAACGAGACTTAAATGCTTGCTCAGATTGTTTTTTTGCAGTGCAGTTTCATGGTTTCTGTGAAGTGTGTAGGCATCATTTTAATTTGTAAATAAAATAGCCAATGGACTCTCCCACTTGGTCTGTTACAAAGAGACATTCTTAAAAGTTATCCAGAGTCCCTTCAAATACAATTTCTTAGTTTAGAATATTAATTTAATTAATATTAATTTAAATTATTTCTTAATTTAATTTGATCCTGAGGGATTCAATAAAGTTTTACATTACCTTAGAGGAGAAGTGGTTCTGAATTGAGTATCTCATGAGTGACTCTGTCTTAGGGTGAGTTGAACAAACCTGAAACCAAATTGAGATATGCGTTTTTAAGCTCACCTTATTCTACACTAAAATAAAATTCTAGACTTAAAGGTGAGATCCTTACCCGAGTGGAGAAGTACAAGTAGCCTGTCATAGGATGTAGTGGGAGGAGATTCTAGCCAAAAGTATGCTGCTTTAAAATAGCTAAAGCCAAAAGGTTATATGAGGTCAGAAAAATGGTAGGCAAATTCAAGCCGTAATGAGTTTCCTCCACTGGCTAGTCGGTAGAACAACACGTTAACTTACACATTCAACACATTCAATACTTCTTTGTCTAATTCATATAACATCTCCTTTGTGACTTTGATATGCAGTAATTAGGATATATTGAAACCAGTGTTGAACATTCAGAGCTTATATCACTTGTGTGACTTGAACCCTGTGTTAGTTGGTTGTTAACAATGTGGCCATGCTGTGCGGCAGCTACAAAGCAAGAAGAGTCGGAAAAAAAAAACAGCAGCTTCCAGAATAAATGAATGTAAATCCGTTGACATGATGCATGAGAAGGCAAAGTAATGACAGTTTGATTTGCAAAAACATTGTGATCTTTATCCAGGTTACACAAAAAACAAATGAGACAGATAAACTCAACACAGCGAGTATAACAAAGTCTGAAGCTGTAAAAAGCCACGAACTTCACAGACCTGACTGATTTTTTATATGTATTTTTTTACATCTGCTATGGACTGAGCCATGGATCAATGATATATCCCCTTTTGGAACTAGCTTATTGCCTTACATCCTGGGTATGACGTTAAACTGCATCCGGCCTGGAGAGAGATGGTTTATTTGCCCAAGACACACCACATTATCACCAGATCCTGAAGCATAGCAAAAACCATCCTACAAGGAACCATACAATTCAGTTCAATTTTTATTTAAAGGTGGAAGGAGACAAGGGAAACAAAAGTAAAGATGGGAGGACAACATCAGAGAATGGAGGCAATGAGAGCTGCCGAGGACAGAGACTGATTGAGAGATCATCTGTAGTGACCCAAGGACCCTCAGGGGTTATGGGGCAGACCTAGACATTATTGTCTTCATCTTGCTTTCACCGGAAGGACAATCTAGTTGTCTTTTTAGTATTTCCAAAACGTAATTAAATAAACACTATGAGGACTCGCAGCCATTAAGAACCTAAATCGCCAGGCTTACTATGCGAAAGTAGTGGTATTAGACCTAAGTAGTAGAAAAATATAAGACCAAATAAAATAACTCTTTTTGAGAATAAATTGTTTCTCATCTTTTTCTCATTTGGAATTTAGATTCTGTTATGTGGTTATGCTCCACACATACGGCGTTAAAACCAAATGCTAGCATTAGGTGATTTATATGACATTAAACAGATCTTATATTAACAGTAATTATGTAGTAGTAGTAGTTATGTTGGCTAAAACTTTTTTTTTTGCATTTTACTTTTAAGAGTGTGGATTATGGTTGAGTGAAAGCATGCCAGTCAGCAGTACAGTTGGCACCCTCAGTATTGAAATTGATAATGGTTTTATATGCATTATTATATGGTGTGTAATAAAGAAAAGCTTATGTATCTACTCTTTTACACTTGGTCACACTGCATCCCCGCTCCTGGGTTCTGGTGTGCATGGTCTTCTTCAGCTAATAGAGACCAAAACTAAACAGAAAAAAAATAAAAATCTCTGATTATCTACTCACCCTCATGGGATTTTTCTTAGAGTAATTGTTCCTATTTAAAGTTATAGGCAAAAATGTATTTCCATTTTAATGTATCAAATGTATCTTCTTACATGGCGCACATACAAAATACCTGTGTGGTGCTCGTCTGTAATGTCCATTTAGTATAGAAGCCTTGACATGAGATATTGTTCCAAAAAAAGGTAAAAATCTCTATATTTTAAGTATGTTTGAGACTTGGACACAGTCTAGAATTTTGAAAAATGTTTGAATGTTTTGAGGTTCCAAAATAACTTTGACATCAGAGTTTGATTAATAAAAGGGAGTAATATATATTATCAGTTTATCTTGCCCCCCTTATAAGGTCTTGACATTGGTGGTGGTACATTTACTTCGTCTTGGTAATTATTTAAGGCCCAAACATCAACCAGAACCAGAAACTGTTTGAACAGCCTTCTAAAGCAAACAACTGGGATAAAGGGAGAGCACGATGAAGTAGAACGGGAAAGGCAATAGAGAAAGGGAGACAAGAAGATTTTGAGAACAATGGGAGCACAGTAGTAGTCAAGTCCAGGGTTCCCCAACCGTCCGGTACTAGTGGCTCATTCGGTACCGGGCCATGGCCAGTCACCGGCTGTAGGCAAACCCGAAAGGCTTGTTGTCCTTCTCCACATTGTGACAGAAAATTAGCTTTATATGTCATTAGTAACATTTTAAACTTGCCACAGAACTTGGGGGAAGGCAATTGATATTCAACCTAACTTATTAATGGTGCACACAGAACTGCAATCTACCATGATGCATCCCTGATTGATCAAATAATAACACACGTATATAAGGAATAAGATCCGTTTATATAATACAACAATAAAATGATTTGCGTTTGATAGCTTAGACGTTCATGTGAAACAATATCACGTCAGTTATATAAACCTGAAGCTGCAGCGAGTAAGGCGCAGCAAAAGATGGTTTACCTCGTGTGATCACGTCATTTTATTTAAATAAAGTTTTTGTGTCAAAATACCCGTATGTAAAATATAAATTTTTACACCCGAGCTCGTCTGCTCATTTAAAACAATGTGGGATTTATGTCGGTTAATCCAGTTAAAAATCATGTTTCCATTTGTTTTTCTGATAGCAGAGAAAATAATCACTCGATCTGCTTCATTCAAATATCCTTGACATATTCAAACAACCAATGAGCTTTTGCTATTGGGCGGGGATGCATCATGGGAGGTTGCGGTTTTGTATACACCATTAATAAGTTAGGTTGAATAATTAATGCGTTCCCCCAAGTTATGTTGGCAATTTCAAGCTGATAACACTGTTTAGCTAAATGCTGACTACAGTGGTGCAGCTCGCAACAGCGTTACTGAAGCTTAATTTCTATATAGCTGAGACACATGCTCCGTCTATGGTCTGATTCTACCAGCGCGGATGACCGATCCGCGGAGTGTCGTCAGACTTCACAACCGGTCTGTGGTGCATAAAAGCTTGGGTTAAATCCCTAGCACTGGGGGTGATGGGTAGGATGAGAGATGCGTTGAATGCCTTGAAGGAAAAACTGAAAGCAGGTGACACAGATGAAAACTTGACAGTCAATGATGATTGGTCTAGTGAAGTGCTGTGATCTTGAGATTGGATAAGGAGGAGGTGTAGCGCGGGTCAGTTGTTGAGAAGTGGATAGAGTGATGGAGATTCACAGCTGAGTGAAAAATTATTGAGAAGGAAACGCAGAAGCCTTCCTGATTTTTTTTAAATTTTTTTACTGGAAGTCACTGTCAAGGCCATTATCAAGTGATGGCACTCTTAGCTCCACAGACTCACACTATCCAGCCTCTCAATATCAGTCCACCAAGCCATCCCAATGGATATAATCACCCTCACTCCAACTCCAAGTCAAACCCGGACAATAACCTTCCATAACCTCAAATCACTCAACCCCTCCTCATTCTCTTCCTTCATATCTAAATCATTATCTAGCCCCTCCATATCTACAGACTCCTCCACTGCAAACCTTTTCGACCACTACAACCTCAAAATCGTCTCCTCCTCCGTCTCTGCACCTTAGTTCACTTCTGATCTCCACCAACTAAAACGCAAACGCAAACTTGAAAGCAACAAAACTGGTCTCACTGTCCACGGCGACGCATATAAAAACCTCCCCTCCATCTACATAACAGCATTAAACGGCCGTGTCCAGATCACCTCTACATTTACCAACGAGAAATCCAACAATTACCCCCTGGTGTCCCCCAAGGTTCGGTGCTCGCCTCTTTATTATTCCACTTTATAATCTACATGCTTACCCCCAGTCACATAATCTGCCATTATGGTATTAATTTCCACATCTACGCCAACAACACACAGGTATACATTTCCACTAAATCTATCACCCAAGCCACCCTCTTCACCATCACACACTGCCTTTCCGAAATAAAAACCTGGAGGGACCACAATTTCCTAAAACTTAACAGCAAAAAAAAAAAAAACATACTTCTCACCAGTCCCAAATCTCCTCAACCCAGAACATCTCGCTTAAAATGCTTTTAATTAATGGTGACTGTCCAGGGAGGGTCTTAGACTACAGAACGTCTGTAGACAAGCAACACATGTTGTGTTCTCATGACTAAGCTTATATTTAAAATAGTAATCAAACAGCTTTGTTGGCCTACAATCATTTACAGATTACATTTTGATACTCCAATCAACAGGGACTTTAGCATTTTCAGGGGAAAAAACACAACATGGATTTTCTTTGAAAAAAGGCAGCGATAAATATTTAGTCAGGGTTACAGCAATCTGACATTGGGAGTTGCAACAAAAGAAACATTGTACAAGGGTTTGTTTGCTTGTTTCATACATTCACTTCAGGACACAAACACATTATTGATTTTCTTCCAGAGACCGCAAGTTATTAGACGGAGGCTCTCCTAAGTTGTCATTTAGGAGACAATTGGTCGATATTACGTTTGTGTGTGTGTGTGTGTGTGTGTGTGTGTGTGCGTGTATGTATTACATCCCCATGTACTGCCCAGAGCCTACACATACAAATCACCAGCAATATCACTGAAATAAATTCATCAAAATTGATACTAACCATCCGTGCATGTTCTTTGTTAAGATAACAGGCAAATGTACCATTCAGATGAAGAGTAGCTTATCAGGGTCACCCAGGGTGAGACATGTTTGTCTCACTATTACTTGCAAGACATTATTATGTATCAATATTATGGGCATGACATTCTTTTGTTTTAAAATGTATGCATGAAGAAAGGTTACAATAATAATTGTAGCATCTCCAAATTAGTTTTTAGTTCCTCAAAAAGATGATCATCTTGCCTTAATTGAATTTTTCTTTCATTAAAGCGCTTTGATCTACAAATAGAGCGGTTATTACACAGCAACTTCGCTTACATTTTTAGAAACATCCACTGGGTTAAATAAATTTACTACAACATGTTCTGTATAATCACCCAAATAAAACAAAATAAAACACAAAGAAAGTATCATAGATGCTAATACTATACAATTGTTATTTTGTCATGCATAACACTCAATGTACAAATCTACAAAAACTTTAACTTAGAATAAGATAAATGTTGGAATTTAAAAGAAGGACCTTCCCTTTTTGTCTTCTGCCTGACCGTTTTATCCCTCTCTAGACTCATGGTGCGGCTGCAGGCTCTATACACGTGACTAACTGTAATTGTACTGCAGGATCTTTGAAAATATATACTTCTGGAAAGTGAATGGTATGCATCTATGGATGTTCCCAGAAAGGCCACCTTATCTGATTAAATCGGAAACTGATCCTGTAAAGCTAACAATCAACAAAGATGTCATCGAATGTAACCTTTATTTTTTGTTCTGTGTTCTGAAATAAAATGGACATTATATGTGACATCAATGGGGGAAGTTTCCAGTGCCATTTCATGGATTTCCATAGTAAATGCAAGTGATAATGATAACATTTATTTTAATTCATATTTATATTTCAATATTGAAAGGGCTCATTTAAATTGTATCTAATCGATAGTGTAAAAGAGTTGGATGCTGACAGGAAAAGTCAATTCCACAAGGTATTTTAATGACTGGGCTGAATACATGATCAACCTGAATGTCCCCGGATAGGGTATATCTTCCGGTGACATCAGAGGATCTGTTCCTTTTCATCTTCTCGCTGCGCAGGTAGAACGCATGTCACCGAGCTTGATCAAAGGACTAGTTCTTTGTGCGTTGCTGGTAGTCTCGTGACTTCTGTCGGAGCTGCGAAACTTTCGCCCTCCAGAGGCTTCAACAAACTTTTACGCTGAGAAGTTGTAGTGGCTCTCCGTGGACACTTCCGCCTCTGATCGTCATCGTTCGTCATCGTTTGTACCAACTTTTCTTATTACATTTTGTTCGGTACTCGCTTTTGGTTGCATTAATTGTTTTTGTTGGTGACGGGTGTGTGTTCGCTCCCTCTCCCGACATTGTACTCTAAATATTTATATATCATTGAATATCAGTACAACCTGTTGTACTCGCTTTTGGTTGTATTTTGATTTTTTGTTGGTGACGGCAGTGTGTTCGCTTCCTCTCCCGACATTTGTACTCTAAATATTTATATTTCATTAAATATCAGTACAACCTTTTTGTACCTGTGCAATCTATTGCACTCGCTTGGTTATATTTTTACATTTGTTGCTGACGGCAGTGTGTTCGCTCCCTCTCCCGACATTTGTACTGCTGATATACAGTGACCGTTATTGAGTACCGGTGCAACCTATTGCACTCGCTTTTGGTTATATTTTTATATTTGTTGCTGACTGCAGTGTGTTCGCTCCCTCTCCCGCAATTGTACCGCTGATATACAGTGACCGTTATTGAGTACCGGTGCAACCTATTGCACTCGCTTTTGGTTATATTTTTATATTTGTTGGTGACGACAGCGTATTTGCTCCCTCTCCCAGCATTTGTGCTACTTCTATCTCATTATGTGTGACACTTTTTGCCTGCGTTTTTTCGGCATATTATTGTTACATTAAATTGCGCCAACTGGATTTTCCCTTTATTCAGTTACCCTTAGCTGGTGAAGGCAGTGCTCTCGCTCCCGGCAAAGGTGTGATTTTGTAGTTGGTAGCAGTGTTTCAGCCGGGACTAACTAATTTTGTTTGTTACACTCGTTGGTGAAGGCTGTGTTTTTTGCTCTGAAGATGGCCATGATATGTGTCCCTCATGACTTGGTCTCGAGCATCTGAGGGAAGGTCTTTCAGAAGATCCCTGCATGAACTGCAGCTTCATGCCCCGGGGAGTGAGGGCTGCCAGACTTGCTGAGGTGTAACAACTGTTGGGCCTCGTTTCGTTGCCTGAGCAGTTGACCTCAGCTCAGCGACAGATTCCGGCTCAATACGGCCGATCTAAACGTTGGGCTGCTGAGACTAGAGGCCCCACTTCTAGGAAGAAGGTCAAAGAGTCTGGACTTGCTTCCAAGGTGGACTATTTAACGGAGGGGGTTAATCAGATGAAATCCTTCTTCCTGGCCTTCAAGTCTGGGACTGGTAAAAGAGAGTTGGGTGATCCTGCTCCTCCTCCAGCCATCTTGGAACCGGAGAAAGATGTAATCTCCAAGCTTCAGCCACTGAGTTCGCCGAATATGGAGAGGATGTGGTGCCACAGCATGTAGCCTCCCAAGCCTTTGCGGCGGGCTCCTGTTCTTCAGCCCACAGCTCAACTGTTGGTTCTGAAGACGGCTCAATGGGGGCCATCATTCGTACGACCCTGGCTTGCCTACAGTTGGATATACCGCAGGCTCAGCCAGCTTCGGCCAGTGCTTTTTTCAGGCGTGGATCAGCTCCCGCCAACTTTACTGTGCCTCCATATGACAAATATTTGAGGGAGTTGCATGCATGCTGGAGGGACTCTAGAGCCTTCTCTCAGGTAACTTCAGACGACCGGACCCTGGCAGCCATGCAGGATGCACCCAAGTTTGGCTTGGGCTGCATACCAGCGGTTGAACCGACAATAGCTGCGTTATTTGTTTCACCTGATGAGGCTCTGAGACCTGATGCGAGGTGTCCTCGCATAGGTAATTCTATGTCCCACCTGATGCTTGCTTTATCAGCATCCCTACAAGAGACTTCACTGGATGCTTCCATCCATAATTTCATTGACGCTTCCCTGCAGGCATTCGCGCTGATGTCTGGAGAGCTGGGGCGGTTGGTGTCCACTCTCATCCAGGCTCGCCCCCAGGTTTGGCTGGCACAATCACCTCTGACTGAGGCATGCAGGAGAACCCTCTGCAGTGTTCTAGTGGAACCGGGGGAGCTGTTTGGACCTGCAGCGCTAGAGGCAATTGAACACACTGTCCAAGCTAGACAGACTCAACAGCAGCTGTCTGCTGAGGCTGCGTCATTTTCAGTTCAGGGTGCACCCGTTCGCCCTCTCCCTTTCGCCGCGGGTATTTAGCAGGGTTGTGAGGGCAACTCTCTCGCCCCTGCAGCCATAGGGCATGAAGATACTACCCTATCTAAACGATTGGCTCATCTGTGTTCCGTCCCTGGACACCACAAGCCTTCTTTCCCATGTGTCTCGACTAGGTCTCAGGGTGAACCCTACAAAGAGTTGCCTGGTTCCCTCGCAGAGCTAAAGGAAGACACTCGATACAGATAGCGTCATGTGCTTGTGCGGTCAGACAACGTGCCACCAGGGGGGCACCAGGTCTTCAGAGCTGCTGCAAAAATCCCGGGACCTCCTGTTGTGGGCGGCTCCACGCATGGCCAGCCTGAGAGCAATGTATTTGCCCGGGGACCGGAATCAGGTTGCAGACCTGCTCTCTCTGGGCAAGCCTCCACCAGGAGAGTGGCGGATTCATCCAGAGGTGGTTCTCAATATCTGGGACATCTTCGGCAGAGCAGAGGTAGATCTGTTTGGAGAGCAGTCCTCTGGGCTAAGATGCACTTGCGCACGACTGGCCAGAAGGTCTCCTCTATGCTTTTCCACCAATCACTCTGATTTTTCTAACACTACAGAGGGTCCTCCAGCAGGGTCACAGGCTGCTGTTGGTAGCCCCCTTCTGGCCAGGGAGACATGGTTTCCACTGCTCCGCAGGCTCTGCCGCAGCTCACCATGGCACCTCCCCGACAGGAAGGATCTCCTGTCTCAACTAGAGGGCCAGATTTGGCATCCCGACCCTCTTCGCCTGCAGCTTTGGGTCTGGCCGCTGCAGGGCCCAACCATTCCTGACAGAATGTTCAGATGCTGTCTGTGATACTATACTTAATGCCATGGTGCTTTCTACCCGGCTGCAGTATGCAAATAGGTAGCAACTGTTTACTGCATGGTGTTCAGACGGGGTGAGGACCCTGTGCACTGTTCAGTCCCTGTCATTATTGGACAGTGGCCGGTCCCCTGCTACTCTGAGGGTATACGTGGCAGCAATTTCCTCTCGACATGGTCGGGTGGATAATGACACAGTGCGGTCCCACAGACTGGTGTCCCTCTTTCTAAAGGGCGCGTGGCAATTATGCCCCCCCCCCATGCACACAGCGTGCGCCAGCTTGGGATTTGCACCTGGTGCTCGACGCTTAGTGTCTGCTTCCCCTGGCTCAGACAGAGCTTAAATGGGTCTCTGCTAAGACTGCCTTTCTCCTTGCCATTGCTTCAGCGAAGCATGTCGGGGAGCTACATGCCCTGTCTGTGAGCGAGTCATGTCTGCGGTGGAGCTCAGATGGCTCAGGGGTTATCCTCTGGCCAAATATTGCTTTTCTCACAAAGGTTCTGTGATTATCGAACCTCAACCGTCTCATTCAAGTGGCACAATTTATTCCCCCGGAAGGGGAAGACAGGTTGGGACTGCTGTGCCCTGTGCAGGCTCTGAGGACCTATGTAGCTGCAACTGCAAGTATAAGACGGTCGGACCAGCTCTTTCTCTGCTATGGTGGCCCTAGGAAAGGCTGTGCTCTTTCCAAACAGCGACTTTCTCACTGGATCGTGGATGTTATTACCCACGCATATAACATAAGTGGTCGCCCCCTGCCATCCGATGTAAGGTGCCACTCTACCAGAGTGATGTCTACGTCATGGGCGGCCCTACGCGGGGTACCCCTGGAGGACATCTGTTAGGCAGCGTCATGGGCCTCACCAAGCACTTTTTTCAGGTTCTATCGGGTGAACGTCGCCACTCCTCATCCATTAGGTGTGGTCATGTTACCCGACTCTGCTGCTTCCTCTCAATGAGTTATGTACTGGGATTCCTCGCGACTTTGTTGTTATGGGTCATCCAGTGCTTGATGCACCGCCTCTGGCGGTCAGTAAGGACGAAATAGAACAAAAGTTACCTATGTAACTACAGTTCTATGAGTCCTGGATGACCACCAGAGCGTACTGTCACTCAGAATCCTTGTGGCTTCACGAGAAGGTTGCAGCAACAGATCCTCTGATGTCACCGGATGATATACCCTATCCGGGTTCATCAGGGGTCACAGGTGACTTTGTTGGTATTAACACTCAAACAGCGCATGCGCGAGATGGATACATTCAGTGCTTGAAGCACCACCTCTGGCAGTCATCCAGGACTCATAGAACCATAGTTACATACGTAACACATTAAGTACCGTTAATATTAACCCCAAGTAATTTCACAGGATAGTATTAAGTGATTTTCACATTATTTTTGAACCATATTTTAAGATTTTTCCACTTGTTGTCTGCCTGGTGTTCCGCATTCTATTCCAAGTCAGCCTCTTTAGTAAGCTGCCTTTACACTCTGTAATAAACAAGAACTCATTCATAGCAGGTTGGTTAGGCTTAGCTTGAAGGCTTAACATAAGCTGAAAATGCTGGTTTTAAGATCAGTTCTTCTTGTACTTCTTTTTACAGCCCCTAAATAAGTAGAATATACAAAATATAAGCATACAATGCTTGTAAAATGGGATGAACTTTTACAGCCTCAAAATAAGTTAAATATACAAAATATAAGCATAAAAATGCTGGTTTTAAGTTGAGATTACTTAAATTTTAACTTTTTACAGCCTCAAAATTAATGGAATATTCTAAATAAAAGCAATTACATATTTTGTTTTCTTACTTTTAAAGCTGAAGATTAGTAAAATAAATACATTATTTAGAAAAAAACTATTAATAATACTCAGTATTAGGGAATAATGCCTAAACTCTGTCTTAATGCAAGCTGGTTTATGTTAAAACAAGGCTTACTGCATATTTAAACCTAAACCAGTCCTTATTTTTAGAATAATGGTACAGAAGTAACAACCAGAATGGAGTATCAGAGCTGTCAACATTGATTTAACATCAGCAATGAGTCAGGTTTGCTATACAGTAGACATCGGAGTAACTTAATCAGATAAGTGACACTGTAGCATGCGCAACAGACAAAGCTATTGTATGTACAGCAAACAATAATAAGAACAACTGAAATAAACTGACAAAATACTACTTGAAATTCAGCTACTTCTCAATAAAAGACTTCCAATCTGCCATTGCTTTCTTTTATGTACTAGTGGCATGTTGATAGTGGATTGTGTCACCAATTACCTCTGTTTGAATTACAGATAGGAGCGTTGCAACACATTTTGGATATTTTAGGTGCATAGTGTAGTAGTATGCCATTAACATCAACAACTAGTCTGAGAAATCTTCCTGAGGGATGGTGGTCACAGGTATGTTACCCACAGCCATGATGGTGGTTGATCCATCAGAAAGCAGAACTGGGCAGGAGAGAGAACGCTTCTCCGGGTACAGGTCAGGGTCTTCAAACTGACAAACTGACAAACTGATAACACTGTGGCTGGACAGTAAACTGGACTGGTCATGCAACACAGACCATGTATATAAGAAAGTTCAGAGTAGACTGTACTTTCTGAGGAGGCTTCGATCATTTAACATCTGCAAGAAGCTCCTCTGCATTTTCTACCAGTCTGTAGTGGCCAGTGTCCTGTTCTATGCTGTGGTGTGTTGGGGTGGGAATGTGTCCAAGAGGAGTGTCAACAGGTTGGACAGATTGATCAGAAAGGCTGGCTCTGTGGTTGGCATGAAGCTGGACTCACTGGTGACAGTTACTGAGAGGAGATCGCTGAACAAACTACTGTCCTTCATGGATGATGACAGTCATCCTCTCAACACTGTCATCAGTGAGCAAAAAAGCAGATTGAGTGCAAGAATGCTCCTTCCAAGATGCAAAACAAACAGACTCAAGGACTCATTAATTCCTCGGGCTATTAAATTGTACAATTCTGAGTTCAGGGGCAGGTGTTGAGTAAAAGTATCATGATGCTCTATTCTATGTTAGTCTTTGTATCCTTTGTCTTTGTTATTTTTCTTTGATCTATGTTCTTTATCTTTATCTTTAGACTTAGATTGTATCATCTTGTCCGTTCTCTTTATTTCTCTTTTTTCTTGTTCTTATTTTATTTTGATTATTTTTTATGAAAAATTGCTGTATTTGCTGTGGATAATTTGGAAAAAAAGAATTTCCCGAAGGAGACCTTGTTAGGGATCAATAAAGTTCTACCTAACCTAACATAATACTTTTTGATTTGTAGATGTGTGCTTGTATAAAGACCGAGTCCAGTTCTGTAGTTTAAAGCCTCAGCCGTCTTCTAACTTCCGCATTCCACACACATCTTCCTCCAAACCCCCGGATGTTGACGTCACACTCAGTTATCCAGAACTACAGCTTTTGTGCTCAAGCTTCTGCAGTACCTTGAGGGAACAAGGTGCGGGTTACACGTCTATTAAGGAAAAATATAGTTATTGCTTTAACTTGACTTAGAAATAATGTTTCATTACCGGTAAAGAAACTTTTTGTTTTGCTAGTTCGCTAAAACATTTATTAGCTTTTAAAAAAAAATGTGCTACTCACACGTATTCTATTTGTTATTTTGAAAGGACAAAATTATATTTATATTCAATTAATACATTTGCTGTATTATTCCTGGTAGGTTATTGTAGGTAATTTATTTTATTAATATTCATGATTTTGATTTCATTTATTCTAAGCACTTCTGCATATTAACACAGATAACATATTTAATGTGATACATATAATGTTTTAACCCTTTTGGATGAGGGATTGTATCTGTTGTTGTCTTCTTTAAATAAATAAAAATATATTAAATAATAATAAAAAGTATTTTAAATTCCAAAATAAAGAGGTTAACAAAAGGGGAAACACCATTAAACAATTGATGAATAAAACATGGAGAGCGAATGAATGATCAAGTATACTTGCTGGTGTAGTCAGTTATTACTGCTGAAATCTTTTCCCTTGCAGCCTGCTAAGCATAACATTCATTTGTTTCTATTACAGTCTATTACAGTTCTACTACACCAATCCTCCTGTCGCAGAACATGACCCGAAAGAGGTAGTCTCTGCTCTTGAGGCTGTCATACTTGTATACTTTGTCTGAATCTGCAAGTCCCATTCTAGTGTTTTGACTACTAATAATGACTGTTGATGTATCAAACTTTTCTTCACTGTTCTTCACAGGGTTTTGTTCGATATACCCACCCCTCACAGGCATCGATACGTAGTGGTGGTTAAGAAGGACACAGACACAGGAATGAGTTTATGAGAAAATGCTCGTTTAGTGAGTAATGCAAAAGTAAGAGTCACAACTTACGTGATCATAGGCCTTGGCAAAGCAGAGATGTATTGCAGAGATGTCTTCAAGTGCGAAACGCAAAATTCTAATGAAATGGTGGATTTTTATGGTATGAATATTCAGGTAAACGCCTCTACTTGTTTTCTAAGATGGCCGTCTCATGTCTTGGTTGTGGAAAGTTACCGCAGTTTGATGTTGTCTAGAGATTATCTGTTTATCAGTTGACTTACGCAGATGTCTGTCCTTGTCCTTGTTGGAACAAGACTTGCTGGCATCATCTACAGATTGTTTTCTATCTCTCAGTGTCAGTGCCGACTTGACCTGACCTGACGAATAGCTGAGCAAGTGGATTCTAAGGAGAGGAATGATTATTTAATATGAATTAAATATGAAAGATTATCAGTTAATCAAGTGATTATTTGTCAAATTGATTTAATAGAGGCTTTACAAGAACTCCAGCAAACTGTGAACGATGAAAACATAAACTACCTGGTAGAAACTCCAGGACTTTCTGAACGGGCTTCACCTCAGAGATCTGATGTCTTCATACAATGAGATGGTGGAAACTGCCAGATCTGATTACATCTGGAAACTGGTGACAGTAAATAAGAAAAACCCCAAAGAGTTGTTTGACACGATAAATTATCTTGTGTGTCCTGCTGCTCCAATCACACTTGACTTATGTGAAGCTCACAGCGATGCATTGTTGAGATTTTTCACTGACAAAATGAAAACAATCAAATAGAAAATCCCTCCCCTTTTTCATGGAACCCTCTAACCTTTAAGGCGTTAACTCTGACTGATACTTCTGCACTGTTGAGCAAGATGAAACCCTCCTCTTGCTCGTCCGACGTCCTTCTGTGTAGGTTATTTATTAAAGTGTTTGATGTAATTGCATAAACAACTATCTCTATAAACAACAGCTAAACCACCCCCACAACGACAGGACCGGGGCTTTCCTTCAACAGCGCAGCCAGCAGGACAGAGTTAATTAAGATAAATAAATTCTCTCTCTCTCTGACATTTCTCTGAAGGACACAATAAGTCCAACTTTTGTCTTGTGAAGAGACCATTCAGAAAAATGGATTTATTTGCAATGGAGCGAGCATTCAACAGGCTGATATGCAGCTGAGGCAGTGACAGAGGAACCTTTCGAAGGTTACTCCAGCGGTCACATGGGTTACATCTGGAACTTGAGGACAGCTACGGAGTAAACACCGAAGTAAATAGAGGAAATTAAAACATCTGACACCACTCCTGTGCTGTGTAGGCTCCAGGATCTCCGTTAAGGTCCAGGCAAACGGCAGCACTGATATGCTTTCAAAGGGAGGGAGTTAGATGCGCAGACATAAAGGATGTCCGATGACGTCAGAGTCCAGGAGAGCTGCAGCGTGTCTTCTCTTGACTTTTACACCAATACGGGAACCTCTCCTTGAATTCTTGCGGAACTGGCCTGGAGTTCAAAATTGTCCCGGGTGTAAATGTCCTCCATTGACTTTCTGATGCTAAACGATCATAAATCTGTGAGGTTTGAAACATATCCTTTGAGAGATGACCATAATATCAGCATAAATAGTTGTGAAAACAACTTTTCTTAACACTCGTAGTAGGAGCCGACTTCTTCTTTACCTTTGAGTAAAAAATATTCTAGTAGTCTTTACCACTTCATATGCACGTAAAAAGCCACATTTTCTTCAACTGTATCTTCTAAGCTCAATTCTTACAGTGTTTTTTCTTTTAGTACTGTTCAGTTGATAATAACTTATCTCATTACAAATCTAAAAATACACATTAAAGCAAATATATTAACTAAAAAATAATGTCAAATAGGAGTAGAACAAACATTTATATGGTTTATTAAAATAATGTATTAACATAAATTTAAGTCTGTGAGAATTGTATTACATATTTTATTATTTGCAAACTTCATTTTTTTAAATGCAAAAATCAAAGTGCAATTTTAAACTGCAAAGTTATAAACATTGGTGCCAAGTTTACGGCTGGGTATGAAACTTTGGTTCTTTCGTCGAACTGACAAAAATACTTTCTTATTAGCGTGTATCTAATTTTTGTTTTGTTTTGATACCTACACATGATCATCACTTCATCATTTGTGGATTTTAAACTCAAGACTTATACTTTGTATAATTTCTTGTTTCTTTATATTAGAATTAATATTCCTTGTTCAGAAACCACTATTAAATAGTAGTAATGGCCTAATGAAGCGTCATGAAGCAGTGTCATTATTTTCAGAGCCCACTAGAGTCTCTGCACTATTCCCCATTGTTCTGAAAAACTGTTCTATTGAACATCACATCATTTTTAAGATGACCTCTAAACAACATGACGCTGCTTCATTATTCATTCTTCATTAGCCCATCACTACTGAATAGAACCATAATCCAATATTGTATGTTCCTCACCAAAAACCTAACCTTGCTGTTCTTGTCAGACAATCTCCCAACAGGATAAACACAATAATATTATACACTGTGATTGTGATTTGTTCTGTCTTCATGTAACTGGTAAAGGTATGTTAATAATAACAATAAAAAATAGCTTTTCAAAGTGACCACAGAAGAGTGCACTCGCCACTTTTTGTGTGAAATGTTACTCATACACTTCGGAGGGGGCCAGCTTTTGTTTACTCTGCAGCTTAGTGATATATCTTTCATAGTCGTGATAAACCTATGAGAGTAATGGCAGCCTGCTTCTGTTCTGAAGAGATGTTGCCTGTTGAAAATCTATCACAGTGATATTTTTTAAACAAATAAATCACATGAGTGTTTGACATCTGTGGCAAAGACTGACTGATCCGTGTCTCAACTCACAACTCTTCATGACTCTGGACTGAAACATTTTCCACAGATTATCTTCAACAAGCAGAAGGTTGATGCAGCTTTGGCTTCTGTGCACAGAGAGCTAACAGGAGCAATGCAGATCTGGGAGGATTGCAGGATTAGTGCATTGTGCAATGGGACTTTGTCCTTATTTGTCCGTGTGATCTCACACCAATATTAATTGCTACGCGTCTAGCAGTTCAAGTCAAGGGCACATAATTGTGGTTGTTTTAAAATGATAATTTATCCTGATATTCTTCCTCCTATTGCTCCACTTTTCAGACAGCTTTGTGGTGTATCGGATGGATGGATAGATGGATGGATGGATGGATGGATGGATGGATGGATGGATGGAAATTTTAACCGCTGTCTTTGTCAATTTGTTATTCAGCCTGAAAAATGTACATACTCAGTCCACTCAACTACGCCCTTATTCTTGTAAATTCAGAAAAACTGATGGAAAGGAATGTAATCAAAAGGGAAACGTTAAAAATAAATTGAACATCAAGCTGTTTATTTTAATTTGGCTGTAAATGTGTTAAGTAGGCCACAGGACTACTCATGGCATGTGGAGGTACATTACCAAGCATGGAAATGAGAGATTAAACCCGCTGAAAACTAGTGGTAAGTGAAGGGACACATGCTCTGAGCAAAGTCAACAACTGTGGTACCTATAGATAGGTCAGCACCTGGAGGAGAACATTTGTTTATCTAGCTAAAACGACCCTAGTGCGGCAGATTTTAAAGATTTTCTGTTGGATCATTTTATTAAGCAGGTTTTCTCCTGCTCTACTCTTCATTATCTACCTTGAATATTTATTTTAATAACATTTCTGAGGTGTTATCCACACTGCAGCTTGTGTGGATTTAGTTAATTTACTGCTGATTTTCGGCCACCCTTGTCTTGTCTATATAGATGAATGGATGGTTAGACTTTAATTTACTTATGTAAAGTTTCAGCAAATACAGTCAAAGAACAACATCTATTTATATATTTAATAGGTATAATAATATAATTAAATATTTTAAAATAATTTCAAACCATTATTTTATCTGTAGAATTAATTGTCTCCACACTGTCAGATTATGTTCAAGATTATCATCTATATATGGTTCATAGCAGTTCAGCAGTGAATCTTTATGATCAATATCACATTTTTTTTCATCATTCTTAAATTATACCTAATGGACAATTGCTCATTTCTACACTTTGTTTACTTTCACTTTCTTTTACTATGGATGTATGTGACATGGCGCTGGAAACTAGTACCTGTTGACATCATACTTACTGTGGGGGTCACCAACAATGTGCCCGCAGGCACCAGGTCGCCCGCAGGGACCATATGAGGCGCCCGCAGGCCTGTTCTAAAAATAGCTCAACAAACCACCAGTGAGCAGCGTCTAATTTTTTTAAAATTAATTTTAAAATATACTATTTTTTAATCAGACTTGCATTTATATGTATATGAAAATGACAAGATCTTTAAAATAAAATAATTAAAAATATCTGTATAATGAAAGTAAATAATTTAGTCAAACTCTTATTGAGTGAGATTAATGCCACTGTTTTGAGCTAGTGTGTCTCAAAACCCGCCTTCTTCACTCAGGTAATTCCTTGTAAATTTGTGGAATAGTCCAGCCAATGACAGCAGAAGGCTTCAAGCAGCAGGTCTCTGATTGGCTGTCTTTGTGGCAGACATCTAAATTGCATTTATGTTGAGCACGAGACTAGTGTTGTGAGCAGACAAATGTTGAGCGCAGCAGCAAAGCTAGAGCGTGTATGACATGTTGAACGCACTTGTAAGACCGGTTGCGCGCCCAGCAGAGTGATTTTGAGTGTACAAAAACCAAGACACACTGACTGGCAGTAATCTCACTACATAGGTTTGGAAACCTGCAAGACTCACTCAAAGTTGCAGTGTCAAATAACACACCAGACTACAATACACTGGTGAACAGCATGCAATGCCATACTTCCAACAAACAAAGAAACAGATACCAGATGGTGTCGGTTGCAAAGCTGAATCAAAAGTAGCATACATTGTGTTCAATTGAATAGGGTTCATGATATGTAACGTATATAATTTTCTAAAATGCAGCAGACCTGGTCATTAGTTCAAAATGTGATTAGATGTATTTGAAAATATGTAGGTAGATTTTTCCTAAACATTACATAATTGATAACTTTATCAAAAAGGGTGCCATACATAGTTAATGATTTGTTAAAAGGGTTTGTCATTGGCTAGTGAACAAAAAAAAGAAATCCTATTATAAATGATGTGAATTTAAATTGGGAAAATGGTGTTCCATTCAAGAGTATTCATGAAATATAAAAGATTATTTTGTATAAATGATCAGTGTCTTCACATAGATGAGTATTAATCATTAACAATAATATAAAACTAAAGGCAAACTGAGCAAATGTGTTATTTCAGAAGAGTGTATCAAACTGGGTGCCCTTCAAATCTACCCATGAAGTAGCCTTCAGGTTCAAAAAGGTTGGTGACCCCATTCTGTAGACCCACTATAACACCGATGGTGGCTGAATACAACATATTTTAAGATTAACAATGATTAATAAATTATTCAATAATAATAATAAGTTTGGATCAACACCACAACAATCTATGAATATGACATTTCAGACAGATATTAACAAATAATTGATACTAAAACGATTAAAACTAGTCTGTTTCTGTCGCTCCAACACGACGTCACATCCGTCTTAATACAGCGCACCTCAGTGAGTGACAGCTGTCCAGCCAATGATACGATACGGTTTACTTACGCTACGCAGCCAATCATAGCACACAGCGCTTGTGTATGTGCCCTGCCCATACACGCTGTGGTACCGTGCAGGTTAGCTTGCTAACAACAGTGTGCCAATTGGTTGTCAATTTGATTGACATGCACAGCAGCCAATCTGAGCTCCCGCCTCTTCCAGTGTACGCACGGCAAAGTTAGTATGAATCGAGAATAAAAAGAGCAAAACATGCAGACTTCCCGACAGTCATTTTACGCAGTTCAGAAAAACGATATAGAATTATAAGCTTTGTTTTTTCTAATAATATATATCAAACAAAATAATGTGCGTTTTATTAAAATGTTAATAATCCACTGCTCGCCTCTGTAAATGCAGTATTCTTGTTAATAGCCGTGTATGTAAAATATCAACATTTACACCGAAGCACATCTGAACTCATTTACATTCACGTCAGACATGTTTCAAATTTGAAATTGTAAACTGTTAGTTTAAATTCATGTTTTCATTTGTTTTTGTTTTTTCATGATCACAGAAATGGAGAAATGTAAGTCTTGTGCATCATTTAAACATGATGGACATAATGAAATGGAGGCATGAAAAGGGATGAACCTGTCTGCATTCTTTGTTGCATCTGAATATTTTTTGTGCACCATTTGGGTTCGAATTAATGACCATTTTTAGTAGGAAATCAATTCAATTCTTACTACATATGAGTCCTGAACTTGTCTGCAGTGGAGGATGAGATTTAACACAGGCTGACACTGAGCTTCAGACCAGGTCTCATGGACATTTTTGGAAGTTACTCTCTCAAGGAAAAGTATCTTCGTATGAGGAAATATGCTCCTCACGGACTGAACTATTTGAATCTAGTTATTTATGTAAGTCAGTATTTATATGAAGATGATTAAATCCACACATCCTTCCATCATGACTGATTATCAGACATGGTCTAGCACCAACATACATTAAAGATTTAATCAAAACTTACCAACCCTCTAGGACCTTACGATCCTTAAACTATGATCTATTAGTTATACCACAAATCTCTAAATGTAGATTTGGAGCCAGGGCCTTCAGTTTTCAAGCCCCTCTGCTGTGGAACCAACTACCGGCTTCAGAGGGCAGACACCCTCTCTATGTTTAAAAACAATCTTAAAACCTTACTTTTCGATAAAGCCTATAACTAACCTAACTGTTTATCTTAGCTGCTATAGGCTGAGAATTTTAGACACCGAGCTCTATATATCCTTCTTTTCTGCATAACATTCATCACCTGTGCAGTTTAAACCCACACCTTTTTATTTCTCTCCCGGAGCCCCAGGGCTCCACCCTTTATTAGGTGCAAATACCTTAAAGGTATTAATAGCTTATTACTCAAAATTAGTCTGATTGAGAATATGTTCCCAATTCTAAAGTGGCAGCATGTTCATACTTAATTAACAGTTATAAAGGCAAATATCTTAACAATTAACAGTCTATTTATTTATATATTATAGAAGATAAATCTACTATTGTTATTAGCATCACAACTACCCAATATTGAGGCCTAACAACAAATAAGATGTTCCCTATTCTAAAGTGACCTCTTTACTTAGTACACGACAATGGACATCAAAATAAGAAAAAGCATGAATGGATGTTTACCTTTTAATAAACAGACATAAAGAAACATAAACAAATATTAAACAGATTATATAACATTTTACTTGAACTATCAGGTCAACATCTTCATTTCAAAAGATATTTTTTAAATTGTTACGCAAAAACATTGCAAGACCTCCATCTTTATGATAGTTTGAACATCAGTCCGTCCATTTAGTAACATCAATGTGATCCTGAAGGAGGTGATTGGCTGATCAATGAGACACAACCCTGAGAATAGTCTCCTTGATGGCAAGCATTCCAAACACCCATGAACCTCTGCTTGTCATGTTTCTGTCATTCGTGTTTTATTTTGAAGGTGTGTTTCCGTTTTTTGTACGTGTCCTCTGTTTTGTCTTGACAGACGCTGGCAGGTGCGCGGCTGGGGATGATTGAATGGCGGGTTCTTCCCACAGATAAGGAGCATCGCTACCCGGAAGAACTCGCCAGAGTATTCAGTTTCCTGATCAGGTTGGCATCTCAGATCTCTCCGTGCTTGTGTTCTAAATGAACAGTCTTTTGAAGACCCCCTGACGTTGTCAGCGATTTAGTTTCTCACGTGAGTCTTTTTCCCTCTTTTGTTTTTAGTTGCTGTTCGAGACCCCGATCTCCAGCCGCGTCCTGCCTCCGTCCGGAGCGCCTGTTATGTTTTTTGTTTCGGTCCTTTCCGACCGTGTGGATAATTAAAAGACTTTGTTCTGAACATTTCCTCCGAGGATTATTCACTTCCGCATCTGGGTCTCCTGCCGTGTTCCACCCGTGACACTGCTGCTCACACTATTGATCTGAAATAAAAAAAATTCAGACAAATCGATTGTTTTATAAAATGATGAATGAAAATATGAATTACATTCTAATACATACTTGAAAAATGTATGAATGTCAACAAATGGCTGCATAAATGTGTGTGTAGGACAATAAAAATATTGAATCTTCGAAGGGGAAGTGTCATTGGTTCAGAATGGTGATGGTACCACCATGTTCAACATGAAGGTAACAATCACCTCACAGTCAACCATGGAGAAGTTTTGGTTGACCCTGTTACAGCAGCTCATTGCCTAAACCTGAAGAGACTCTGGGGAGTGTGCGAGATTGCGAGGGAACTGCAAGGAAACTTTTATTAAGGATCACATTGATGTTACTGAATGGATGTACTCATGTTCTAACTATCATAGAGATGGAAGTCTTGCAATGTTTTTGCATAACAATTGAAAAAATATACTTTGAGCTGAAGATGTTGACCTGATAGTTCAAGTAAAATGTTATATAATCTGTTAAATATTGTTTAACGTTTCTTGAATTTTGTTTAATAAAAGGTAAACATCCAATTATGCTTTTTCTTATTTATATGTCTATGTATTTAAGGTGGTTTTGTCTTGTACTAAGTGTAGAGAAGGTCACTTTAGAATAGGGAACATTATCTTGTTGTTAGGCCTTAATATTGGGTAGTTGGGATGCTAATAACAATAGTAGAGTTATCTTGTACGCCAGTATAAATAGACTGTTAATTGTTAAGATATTTTCCTTTATAATTTTGAGTAATAAGCTATTAATACCTTTATGGTATTTGAACCTAATAAAGGGTTGTTGAGAAAAGCTAGTTTTCATCATAGTTAGCCTCTAATTACTTCTTAATTCCTTGTTATTAGTCAGTAAGTAAGTTTTTATTAAGAGTGAACTCTTAATTATCATGCGATTAAGGGTAGAATATTGTCACAATGAACAAGGTGTGAGTTAGTACCTTATTATGGTTAATAAGTGGCTATTCGCTGAAAATGTGAATAAATAGCTTATAAATAGTTATTATGTGTTCCCGATTCTTAAGTGTTACCCAGACTGGAATATCAGTTTATATTTGTTCATTTTAATGTCTGACATGAATCCCACCGGTTGTAAATTACTGCAGACAAGCTCTGGTGTAAATGTTTATATTTTTAATACGTCTTATTGACCCTAATAATTTGTTTAAAGATACATTCATAGGTTTGTTTGAAACATTGTAAATTTAAGTTTAACAAGAATAAAACTCTAAATCAGTAACTTAAAGCACAGAGTAGTGATGATGATGATGATGATGAAGATTGTCTGATCGTCTCTGAGCTTCATTAGTCACATGTGCGTATTCTTATTATATTTATGGAATAAAAGTGTTTGGTTTACAATCACTCATCACATGATGATGTTTTTATATAAGAGTGGGTTTCAAGGAGATTGCTCTGATCACGTGATCACATGATGGGAACTGGCTTTAGCTTTTATTTTAATTTGCTTCAGTTTGACATAACATGCTGAAGTGATGTTTCAGAATAACGTCTTTGACTCTTGTTGAGAACAATAAAAAATGATCATCAGTTTGGTGAATGATAAATATATTTATGTATGTGAATAATTGAATATCCACTTATGTATCTACAAACAGTTGTTTGTGTTAATTTTTGATCAGCCACACAGCCCTCTCCTCAGCTTGCAGGCACCAGGCGACAGCAGCACTTCCTGGGCAAAGAAAAGGCTTCAGGCAGGCTTTTCTATCTTCCCTGAAATGCTGAGTCAGCTCTGTAATCAGGGAAAAGGGACTGAGAATTAAGCACACGCTCACAGACTGAGTGCATGAGCTGTGTTTCAAGGCATTTAAGGAAGGTTGCCACTTTGTTTCCAGCTTGAGGAAAACTGCGGCCGTTTTTCTACCACAGGAAAAAAACCTACAGAGGTTGATTGAGAACTTAAATTGACCGTTGGAGTGTGTGTGAATGGTTGTGTCTCTGTGTGTCCTGTGACAAACTGGCAACCTTCTTACTGTGTCCTATTCCTCTCGCCCAAAGAAGCTGGGCTAGGCTTGCAAATCATAATTCCTAGTTAGACCTAAAACACACTTAAAATCAGCCGTCCATTGTGTAATTTGCTCCAAATATAGCAGCATGACTGCTCTCCTGCATTAACAAGATGAACCACATAGTCTCTGTTTCTCTTCACTGACTATGTGATATAGAGAATTTCAGTTGAGTGAGTTAATAGGCTGCAACCTTTTTAATCTCTGACCTTTTAAAGCCTCTAATCACCACCAGATCGAAAAAAGGATCCACTGTGCCTGAGCACGTTGGTTGTGTTATTCTGTTGTGTTGGAAAGCAAGCGTTCAATGCTATCTGTGCTTCATTCACGTCTTTATTTTTTTCATCTTCTTCTTTACCGCAATATATTCATTAAATACACACACTTTAAAAAAGGCTTTTGTAGCATCCCCTTTCGGTTATCAATCTTATCATACAACACAAACAGTGCCTTGCAGCATATGACTGAGAAAATCTTGTTGGAAAAAACAATGAAAAAGAAAATTAAGTATCAACTAGTGTAACACCTGATTTACACAGCTTTATCTTCTCTGCTACTCATTTTGGTTTTAATTCTTTGGCATCACTTTATTTAAATATTTATCTTAATATGCCTGAGTTACTAAAACCTGCATTCAATCGTCAAAACAAAACAAGAACAGTGTGACATTTATTAAGGGCATTTTGATTTATTTAGATGGGTGCTGACGCGGCTTTTGAGTGTTGTTTGTCCATACTTTTGACAACAATCTTTGCAGACACTAATGAAGAGTGTTCCATCCCTCCATCTTCCCGCCTCATGCATTTATTATTAGCATGCCGGTGGCCCAGTGGCTTAAGATGCCTCAAAGATATGGTGAAACTCTTGCTAAGAGCTTTAACTATCAGATATTTCACTACCACATTATTTTTATTGAATAATGAATTTAATAATAATTATATTGAAAGGCTGATTTGTTTTTTTATTGTATATTTTCATTCATCATTTGAATAATTTAAAAAAAAACAGAATTTTACACAGAATTTGACATTCTTATTCCTTCTAAAAGCCTTACAATTATAAAGGCCAAAGAAGCTCATATTAAATCTCATGTTCAATCTGTGGTTCTGATGACAATAGATTTCAGCAGGATTGATCTCATACTCTGACATGGTAAATTGTTAAATCGTGTTATCAGAGACTAGCTGAGCTTAACAACCTCTATTAAGCTCAGCTAGTAAAGAGAAACTTGTTTGAGTCCCTAGTTATTAACATATCTTAACTTTTTACATATACATATACATACATATTTAATATTAATATAAGAATCCTCAGTGAATTCAAATCAGTTTTGTGTCATAAAAATCTCCCCTTTTCACAGAACAGGTTTTTTAAATGGGTTCCTGAATGTGCTCATTTTGACACATGACTCCGCTTGAAAAAAGGCAAGCATGGGGACTCAACCTAGAGTCTCTAAGAAGGTGGCACACGTTTCTTACAGACCTGACAAAACTACTTAGACAGTGATGGAGACTGTGTGTGTTAAAGTGCAGCTGAAAGTGCCTTGGATAGCATGATTAAGATAGATCTTAGATATACACGTTCATATGCTGGAACAAAGATTGTCAAAAAGCGTGAATTACCACTCACCATTTTTTCTTTTCAGCTTCTGATACAAACTACATAACCCATAAAGCTGCTGACCGGCTAGAGTTACAGAATGACCCTTGTCCTACATTGGGTTGGTGGAATGGTGCTGAAGGTAGATACACACAAAGAAACCTTCTGAAAGTCAGTATAAAGACACCTAGAGGCAGAGAACTAGTCTGCTATGGGCTCAAGGAGCTCGCCAAAACTATTAATGCAGAGAGACTAAAGAGATTCTTACCAGATGTAATGCTGGAGGACTTGTGGAGACCAAGGCACATTGAACTTATGATCAGCCATATAGAAGAAAGGCTTGCACTGCAAAGGGTGAGAGTTGTTGGTGACCTATGGTAAAAACTGTGGGCGGAGCCAATCCCAATCTATTGGAAGATGTTGAGGTCACTGCCCATCAATCAAAAACCCTGTTTTGCCTGGTTCATGAGGGCAACTGCTGTCAAGTACTAGGAAGTTGTGTGTGGTCGAGCGTTTTTTTTACATTTCTTTATATTTCTTCCCATTTTCTTTAAGTATAAAAAAACAAACTACAAATAAAGTAAGACAAGAGTCACCCTCAGTTTATTTCCTGCCTTGAGAGTTTTGATATGCAGTAATACATTAATTTCCCTAACCATCAAAAGGTCACATACATTATCTTGTTTGCTGCTCTAGTGTTACTCCTTTTAACTTCTGTTTAACCAATTTCCCCATCTCTGACCTAACCTCAAGCTTAACATCTCCAAATGCAAACCTTCACTTTTTTACAATTTAATTTTGCAATATTAAGGACATTGATCTGACAACACTCGCCTCTGCTATTGAATCTTTCCCAAGCTCTGACTAACCCCTGGGTGCTGCATGGTGGGTGGGGGCGGGGGCTGGGGGTCAGTACGTGTGATGGGCGGGGCCTCTGCACCTTAGAGACCGTGGCCCCCCAAACTTCCCTCATGACATGGGGAGGTGGGCTGTGGCTGTTGGGGACGGTCTACAGTTCAAAGATTGGGGGCCGTTCCCGGACGGCTGCAGCCCCATTACCCCCGCCCTGCCCGCACAACCGTGGCCCCCCTGTGACCCGGGGGACTCTCACCGGAGGACCTGAGCCAGTGCCTGGCCATTGCTCCCCCTCTATATATCTTCACCCGTCACCGGAGTCTGTATACCTGTGTATTGTATACATTTGTCCCAAACCCACACCTTTTTATTTCTCTCCCGGAGCCCCAGGGATCCACCTCCAGAGCTGCTGCTGATCCAGGGATCCACCTCCAGAGCTGCTGCTGATCCAGGATCTTCACCACGTCATCAGATCCCGAGTTCTCTCCAGCACCCCCATGGACTCTCCTACACTCTCCTCTTTTCTCTCACTATATCCTCCCTCACTCCTCTCCTTATCCATCTGTCTACCCCCCCCATCCTTCCTCCCAGCCGGTCAAAGCGGCAGGCCGTCAACAAGGCCGTCCGCTCGAGGTTTCTGCCTTCTAAAAGGAAGTTTTTCCTCGCCATTGCTCACTGTACAGCTCACTGTACAGTGTTTTGTTTCTTGCTCTTTGTTGAATTGCTGGGATCTATTTTTCCTTAACCAACTGTAGTCTTATTTCAACTGTATAGTGTCTTGAGATAACTTTGTTATGATAAGACACCCCAGATCGGCATTCTGAAAGCAAAAGGACCACAATTTGAAAAGACTCTACAAGAAAACTCATCCAACTGTTCACCAGGAAATGTATCATCACCACATCCCTCACTACAGGGATTCCATCAACTCCGCAAAAACAATATATTATACAGGTCTCATCGCTTCAAATGATGGCAATACTTGGACTCTATTTTCATTCATCACAAACATCATTCACCCCCCGTACTGTCTTCCTACACATTCCTATTCTGCTGACCACTACAATACTCTAATGAACTTCTTTAATAAAAAAAAAAAGAAAATATTCATAGTAAGTAAGTAAGTAAACGTTATTTGTAAAGTGCCTTTCAAGACCATGGTCACAAAGCGCTTTAACAAACAAAAACAATATACAGCTAAAATACATGCTTCAAAGGCCAAGACACATAAGACAAACACAGGAGTCCCAAAATTGGGGAAAAGGCTGCACAAATAAGAATGTCTTAAGTTGTTTCTTGAAGGAGTAGGTAGACTCCATCAACCGCAGAGAGAGAGGAAGATGGTTCCAAAGCTTAGGATCAACCGCCTGGAAGGATGTTCTCCTCTGGTCCGGAAACATGTGCGCAGAACCATCAGCCGATTCAGATCCACAGACCTCAGAGCCCAAGCTGGGGTGTAAGGCTGGATTCGATTCCATTCAATTTTATTTAAAGTGTCTTATCATAAATTTATCTCAAGACACTATAGTGGAGAAAGGAAAAACAGATCCCAGCAATTCAACCATGAGTAAATCACATTGTGACGTTAGCGAGGAAAAACTTTCTTTTAAAAGGCAGAAACCTCAGGCAGAAGCCTACAGCAGCTAAGATAAACAGAAAGGCTAATTATAGGTTTTATCAAAAAGTAAGGTTTTAAGATTTGTTTTTAAACATGCCCTTCTGGACTGTAGCTGGTAGTTGGTTCCACAGCACAGGGGCTTGAATTGATTTGTGGTATAACTAATAGATCTGAGTTTAAGGATCGTAAGGTCCTAGAGGGTTGATAAGTTTGGATGAGATCTTTAATGTATGTTAGTGCTAGGCCATGTAAGGCTTTATAGGTTAAGAGAAGGATTTTAAATTGTATTCTAAATTCTACTGGAAGCCAATGTAAAGAGGACAGCTTGGAGGTAACAAAAGCATGGATGAGTTTCTCAGCAGAGAGCAAAGAAAGGAAGTTCCTGATTTTTTAAATGTTACGAAGGTGGAAGTACGCAGTCCGTGAGATTTGTTTTATCTATGTCCAATGAAGCTGCACTGGTTGTATTAGAAGAATCTAGGAGGTCTTGAATCTGTCCTCTAATAGTTACAATTTTTTCATTAAAAAAGTTCATGAAATCACTGCTACTGAGATGCGGCGGGCTGAACGGCACAATGGCTCTGTGTTAGCCTAGCTATAGTGCTGAATAAGAACTTTGGGTTATTCTTATTAGCTTCTATAGCTTCTGGCTTTCCGAAGAGCTGCCTTGTATATTTTCAATCAGACCTGGAAGAATTCATTATTTTTTGATGGACACCATTTCTTCTCTAATCGTCTTAATTCGTTTTAATTTACGTGTTTCCTGAGTATACCAGGGAGCATGACCAACAGTTTTTTGAGTTGGTGGTGCAATTAAGTCAAGAGTGTTATGTAGCGAGTCTGTGAAACTGCCCACAAAGTTATCAATGTAACAGCTAAAAATAATAAATGACCCAAAACAGAACCTTGAGGGACTCCACACAACAGATCTGCTGATAAGGACCTTATTTAATTGGCAGATACACTGAAACTGCGCCCCGGAAATGTATGACGAGAACCACTGTAACACAGACCCAGGCAGTCCCACTTCATCCCTCAGTCTTTATAGCAGGATCTGGTGATCAACTGTGTCAAAGGATGAGGACAGATCAAAGAGAACCAGAACAGTGTAGTTAACCCAATCAGCCGAAATCATGATGTCACCGGACACTTTCAGTAAGGCTGTCTCCGTAGAGTGTTGTTTGCAGAAACCAGACTCTCATGGATGTCGCTCCGATCCAGGATCAACGATAGCTGCTCAGACACCACCTTCTCGAGGACTTGGACAAGAATTGAAGCCTAGAAATAGGCCTCAAATTATTTAGGTCAGACGAATCTAAGCCTGGCTTTTTGAGTAAAGGCTCAACAATGGCATGCTTAAATGAATTGGGAAAAACCCCTGTGGAAAGGGAGAGGTTTACCATTTTGTTTGAAACATTCTAAAGATGGCGGCGCCTAAACATGCAGCTGCTACTATCTCTCCTGTCAGATCGGTGTTTTTGTGTTTTTATTCATCTTTTTGCATATGTTCGTCTTTGTCAGTTTCGGTGAACTCAAGGTGCATGCACTCTAGAGAGTTTCTGCTCGGCGTCAGCGGAACCATAGCAACGGACATAAACAGCTTGGACTGCTCCACGAGCCTGCTCCGCTACTCTGCTACCCCTACTACAACCAACACACAGTGGAAGCGCCACAAGTGGTGTAAAAGGAAGCAGAAAAGGGGAAAGGGAGGCATTCGGGCTAGCCATCATACTGGCGAACAGCCGCTCGTTGGAAAAAAACTGAACTACATCTGTCTACTATGGACAACCTCAAAGACTATGAGTGAGTTTTGTGTTTCTGTGTTTGTGGAAACATGGCTTAATGACAGCGTCCCGGACAGTTGTATTCAACTCACCGGGCACACGTGTTATCGGGCAGACAGAGAGCTCCTCGAGGGGAGAAAGACATGTGGCGGGGGACTCTGTGTTTACATCAGCGACGTCTGGTGTCGCAACGCTGCTATAGTCTTCAAACACTGCTCACCTCTGGTGGAGTTTATGATTATTGATTGCCAGCCTTTCTACCTGCCAAGGGAATTTAGTGCCATATTACTAGTGGAAATATATATCAGATCAATATACTTCAACTCCTCACTGAGACAAGCTGTTGTCCCCACATGCCTCAAAGCCACCACCATCATCCCAGTCCCGAAGAAGTCGTCCCCCTCCAGCTACAACGACTACCATCCGATCGCACTTACTCCCATCTTCATGAAGTGCTTTGAGCGGCTCGTCCTGCAATACATCAAGTCTGGGCTCCCCCCTGCCCTGGACCCCTCCCAGTTTGCATATCAGTCTAACCGTTCGACTCAACTGTTTTTTGGACTTCTTCACAGGGAGACCACAGGCAGTGCAAGTCGGCAGTAATACCTCCAGCACCATCATACTGAACACAGGGGGCCCCCAAGGATGTGTGCTGAGCACCCTCTTCTTCTCTCTGCTGACCCATGACTGCACCCCATCATCCAGCTCCAATCTCTTCATCAAGTTTGCGGATGACACAACTGTGGTTGGTCTCATCAACAACAGCGATGAGACAGTCTACAGAAGTGAAGTAAACAGGCTGACCACGTGGTGCAAAGACAACAATCTCCACCTGAATGTGGAGATGACTATGATGACAGTCATCCTCTGAACACTGTCATCAGTGAGCAGAGAAGCAGAATGAGTGCACGAATGCTCCTTCCCAGATGCAAAACTAATAGACTCAAGGACTCATTCATTCCCCGTGTTATTAGATTGTACAATTCTGAGTTTGGGGGCAGGAGTGGAGCAAAAGTATCATGATGTTCTATTCTATGTTAGTCTTTGTATCCTTTGTCTTTGTCATTTTTCTATGTTCTTTATCTTTAGACTTAAATTGTATCATCTTGTTCTTTCTCTTTATTCTTGTCATTTTATTAAATTTAATTTGTTAATGAATAATTGCTGTATTGCTTTGTCTAATTGGAAAAAAAAAAAAATCTGGAAGGAGACCTCCTGAGGGATCAATCAAGTTCTACCTAACCTAACATAACCTATTGTGGACTTAGGAGAGGGCACACCCAGCATCTACCACTAACTATAGACAGAACTACAGTGGAGAGGGTGAGCAGCCCCAAGTTCCTGGGTGTGCACATCTCTGAAGATCTTTCCTGGAGCCACAATACAGTATCACTGGCCAAGAAAACCCACCAGGGCCTGTACTTCCTCGGCAGACTGAGGAGAGCAAGAGGCCCACCACCCATGATGCTCACCTTTTACAGAGGCACCATCGAGAGCATCCTGTTAAGCTGCATCACTGTGTGGTACGGCGCCTGCACCGTGTCCTGCTGCAAGACCATGCAGCGCATCGTGAGAGCAGCTGAGAGGATCATTGGTGTCTCTCTCCCCCCCATTTATAAGACCTGCAACTCCAGCAAGGCCATCAGGATTGCTGGTGACCCCACTCACCCATCCCACAGCCTCTTCAGTCTGTTGCCATCAAGGAGGAGAAAATCAAAAATTTTCATTTTATCATTCAGAGAAAAGGATTTATTTGCAATCGAGAGAACTTAAACAGGCCCATATGCAGCGCTGATGACGTCACTGAGGCTTTAATAGCGGGACCTTTCGAAGGCTACTCCAGTGGTCACGTGGGTTACAGCTGGACCATGTGGGTAGCTCTGGAGTAAACACCGATTTAAAAAGAGGAAATGAAAAAATCTGACCACCACTCTTGCGCTTTGTAGGCTCCAAGATCTTTGTTGAAGTCCAGGCAAACGCTGTCACACACATCACAGGGAGGAATGTATCGCAGACATCGAGCATGTCCGATGACATCATAGTCCAGGCGAGCTGCAGCGTGTCTTCTCTTGACTTGGCACCAGAACGTGAACCTCTTCTTGATCTCTTGCAGAACTCACTCGCTATCCGACAGAGAATCAGATAATCTGGAGAGGCAGTGTCGACGGCCAACGGAGGAGGAAACGCTCTATCATCTATCAACTGTCCCATGTGTAAAAGTCCTCCATTGACCTTCTGATCATAGATCCGTAGGCTTTTCAGACATATACTTTGAGAGATGAGCATAATATTAGCATAATTAGTTGTGAAAACAACTTTTTTTACAACTCAATAGCAGGAGCTGACTTCAGGTGCTGCCGATCACAGGTGCCGTCGCAAGCGTAAGTGACACATTGTTTTAGTCATCTGACCTCATCCGTCCCCCACTGTTCTATCCATCCTGATCCCCAAACACCCTACACTCAGCCTTTCTCTAGTTTCCACCTCCCCTCTTCTCCTACAATAAACAAAATAATTAGTCAATCCAAAACTTATACCTGTTACCTAGACCCCCTCCCCACCCATCTCATTAAAGCTTGTCTCCTATCCTCAGAACACTGGGTTTCTACCGTGATGGCTTTCAGTCTATTTGTTGTTCCAAACCCCTCACCGTTAGTCTCTGCTCCTCCACCTTAGCAGGATATATACTAGCCCCTAAACCCCAGCTTAGTTGGAAATCAAAAACCCCCTCGGATGAGAGGCGAAACGTCTTCCTAGCACTCTACACAGTCAAGTTGACTCGTTTTTGAACCCTTTTTGATAACAATGACCTGGATGAATTAGAACCTTCACGGACACTAAGGTATATGGTTCTCCCATTCATCCTCAGTATTGCATTCATTCAAATCTAGCATCCAAGATTGCAAGACTTTTTTCGACGATTCTTTGCTATTGTCAACAAATCAATTATGAAGTGCGGAAACCCGTCCAGACAACTCTGCATGATTTTTAATCGTATTTTCTAATGTGGAAATAGGGGGAAGCTCTAATCTCTGGTTTTGTTTCGACTGAATAAAGTTGCAAATTTGAAGAAAAGTAATAAGTGTTTTGAGAGGATATTGTATTCTGCTTTTAAGTTTTCAAATGACATGAAAATTATCCTCATAGAGGCTGGTGATTTATGTTATGCCTTTGGTGGCCAATCATTTGAAACCTGTATCCACTCTGCCAAGTGGGAGATTTGGATTACCAAAGATAGGTGTGTTTCAAAAGTTTTTTCTTGTGTCTCAGTGAGTGAGTGATTTATAAGGACTACTTAACTGCCAATCAGCTAGAGAGTGAGAATGTAAACAACAATGTCAAAAATAAGTTTTGCCAGTTGAATTGAAATAGTTACTGTACATGTCAGGTCAAATAAGACTCTTTATTTTTATAAACATGTAGAGTGAAGTTAAAAATACTTTTTTCAAAAACATTTTTTTAAAGGTTTTATAACGTTAGGGCAGACGGCCCTTTTTATACTTTAAAAACATTAGTTATATTGCACAAACTGCACACTGCGGAATTATTGAACACAGTTTCCTCTCATCATTTCCCTGAACAGCCCGAGAGACTTAATTATATGGGACTGAAATGAAGACTGAACAGAGACAACCTTCAACACTTTCTTTGTGTAATGTCTGCCTTTATATCTAGCCTAAAAACACTGAGACAAACGCCAAAAATAACCTTTTTCAAAACACGTGGGATATACTTTTGTTTAATATAAATATATGTGCTGTGAAACTGTTTCATTACAATTTCAAAGAAAGATCTATTATTTTTAGATAATTGTTTTTCTCTTTTTTCCCAGGAATATTTGTTTTAATTGTTTAATATTTAGGATTCTAAAAAGGTTTAACACACCTTGTGGCGCCCAGATTTGCTAAGGCTGCTGCTTTTAAACAAAAACAGGAGGTGATGTACATAAGTTGACTACATCAGTTTTAACCTGGCAAGACGTGTTCCCTGGGAGAGAAGGGAGAACCTGGAAAATGTTTGCTGATATGATGGCTTTGAGAAAGAAACAGGAGCTTCCTGGAGGATATGGGCTCCCTTACCAATAATGAAATTCTGCTGGTTAATTATTGATGTGTCTGGCTGCTCCGTCCAGAAGAAGTAATGAGAGCAGAGGAGAGATGTGTACTATTTCAGTCAAAGAACAACATTTCGACTTTCCAAGACCTCAGAACAGATGGTTAAATTGCTGGCAGTGTTCAGTCTTCCTAGCTTCTCCCTCAAGAGTTAGACTCAAGATTCTTCCTCTTATTTTGTTTGGCAGCACACGGTCTTTAGACAGTCACTCTTATTCCTCTTTGTCAATTGTGCTATATATATGCAACTAATTAGGAAGTTAAATAAATAAAAATAAATTAATACTAAGTTGTTAATTGACAATTGTTTTGACTTGAATAATTGTAATTGATTAGTATACATTTGATTAGATCTAATTGAATTTATTATTTTCAAATTATTCCATTTTTTATTTTTTATTTTTTATTTTTTTATTATTAATATCTTAGTTTACTATTTGTTTTATTTTTATCTCGGATTTTATAATGGATTTTAATTAGTTAATTGAAGTTTTGGTTCTTAATTTAGATTTTTAAATTCTTCATCTTTTATATTTTCATTTAATTTTTTTTTGATAATCACTTCTTTACTTATTATTTTTAGCATTATTAATATAATTATTAATTTGTTCTATTCATTTATTGACCTTTTCTTTTTTAAAGACAAAAGTAACTATTACTACAGGTGACAAGTTAAGGCTCCTGACAGGGAAGAAAATCTTATGAGTAGGTTACTCACATCAATGATTTCTGAGCATTCATAATAAATAGAATAGTTAAACAAAATGCTCTTATTGGGCTCCAGATACAGCTAATTAGGATTCAACTTAAAGACTTGAAAGAGCTTCTCTAAAAATAGAGATGATGATAGTTCTAGGGTCCTATCATATCTCCCTATTGGCCACTGGCTGGAGTGCATGGGTGTGGCAGGAGAAGAGGACGAGGGGATGGAAACAAACAAAGAATGTTGGTCAACAATGGCGCATCTTTGGCTTTTACTCCAGGAACTTTGGTCCAGTTCCCTATTGGTGACACCTACGATTGAAGCAATTTTCCTGAGCTGAACAAACAAGAACTCAACCTCAACAACTCTCCACCAAGAATGAACTTCTGCTCCAGAGAGAGAGGAGCTGTACTGGTTCAACATGATTGAACATCTGATTTCCCTGATCTTGAAAAGACTTTTGAGACTTCATTCCTATGATCCACCTTTGGACCCCCCACACTGCACTAAGAACTATGTCTGGGATGATGATGAACGTGATTATGAAGACAAATGGCACGATCTGGTCACAAACATGAACTTGACTCTTGTCTGCGGTGACATTTTTGTGGGTCCTGATGGTGAGGCTGCTGAACTAACAAACGAACAAGGTGTTCTCTAGGCTCTCTCTGACACTTCTGTCCCTCGCGTTGCTCTGCTGTGGTTGCTGGTGGAGAAGCTATGGCCCTGAGACACATGATTAAGAAATGCAAAGTTGTTTGCGATTTGACGAAAAAAGCATACAAATCTAGCCTGTTAGAGACATGATATCTTAAGAGGTAACAGTAAAAAATTAATCCCAGAATAACATACTCTGATTGCTCCACTCAGAGCTTTGATGAAAGCAGCCATAAGAAAACAAAACGAAAACGTGTGTGGTCGACTGATGCAGAATTTTATATAAACTAATTAAAAGTGACTCTGTCTAGGGCTGCTGACTTGTCACCTCCAGAAACTAGACTATAGAGAATAGACAATAAAGAATATACTATAGAGATTAGACTATACTATACTAAGCCACTCCATATTGATGCGAGTGAAATTTATGTTATTGTTCTTTGGTAATTAGACTTAAAATAGTGAAAATGGAAAAAATAGAGACTAAAATACTGTAGGAGGAAAGGTCAAAGAAAAAAAATAGATTAAGAGATAAATTAAAAGAAACACTGAGAAATATTAATATGATATTCTTCTCTCTAGTTGCATAAACCAAACACCTATAGACCAAGAGGAAATCTCATTGAAGTGAATATTAATTAAAGAAACTAGTTAAGATAAGCAAAATAGTAATCTAGAATAGATACTGTATTTCTGTTGTGGGTAAATAATCAAAGAGGTCTGACTCACACCTGATCTAATTAACTATAACATTCATAAACAGATTTGAACTCACACAACACTCTCAGACATTCACATAGATATTACAAATAACACACTGATCTCAGAGACAAACAAACAAACACATGACTTACATTTTAAATTGAATAAGATAAAAAAGTGTCTCTGCTACAACCTGCTCCCTGTGTGTGTGAGAGAGTGAAAGAATTATCTCGAACACCCGCCTCTGTTTCTCTCTCTCCATGAAGTCAAAACATTATGATAATTTGAACTCTCTGCTAACTTCAAGGTTTATTCAAATAAAACACATGACAAACTTTAACAGACATCCACAGATCAAAGTAATGAATACACAACTCATGACACACACACAATATCCTCATCACCACCTGAATAGATGCATAACTGACGTTCTCATAACTTCTGATCTTATCCTGTCAGAGGTGGTGTTGAGAAGCTCCAGCGAGGGAGAAATAAGAAGCCACTGTCCACTGCAGACTTTTAAATATATCAAAAGATCTCCTTGTTAGAAGGTGAACAAGAAACATGAGCCAGCATGAGTAAAGATAATAACTTGACTAGCATACTTTTAAATATATATATGAACAAATGTAGTTTTAGGAAACTACTCTTTGGACATGTTTTGAAATAATTAAGATGTTTAAATTACCAAACACAAGAAATCATGATTTGCGAAAAATACAACTTCCCACAAACTAATAAGACTTTACTTAAAGCTAAAAGAAGGTACATATTGGTGTTATATATTTAAAAGGACAATCAGATGGGCTGGAAATTGTCCAAACATTGGAGGAAATTTCAAATAACAGAAAACATATTGTTATGATTGAAACATATTTTCAGAATTTATATATATAATTTTTTAATAAATTAAAATAGAATACTTTTATCTACATCAATAGCAGCCAATGATACAATAGACAATATGAAAAGTGAAACTTGAAATTAAAAATAATTAAATTGATTTATTGAAAAAGTTCAATAAGAAATGGAAATATGTTTCTAAAGCTGCTTCTAACATTCTAAGACAATTATAAACATTAAACAAAATATAAAGCAGGGAAAAGAATTGACTTTGAAAAATATAAGACCCATCAGAAAAAATAAATAAATGATGCCTTCAGGAAAGAAAATAATAAATAATCTATTTAGAAATTACAGAATCATATCAATCTTTAAATTAACTTTGTTAAAGATAAATATACAGTAAATCTAAGTTGAAGAAAAAAAAAAGAACTAGAGCAAGAGATTGATAGAAAATAAACAAGTTGAATTCTAAAATTGACAACATATGGACTTGCAAGTGTAATTTATTGAAGGAATTGAATTACATAAGCATTGAAAATTACTAGTCTTCATCTACATGACAAAATAAACCTAAAATAAATACCAATTTGAAATACTAGAGTTGAACAGTTCTTTGGGGAACTTTAAAATAAAGATAATAAATTGGTTGTAACGATAAGACACTTAAAATTAAATTAAATTGAATTGGTTAATAATGGAAAATAAGGTTACAAATTTTAGTGGAGTTCTATATCTAACAAAGGAGAAGAAAAGAATGAATCATTATAATTATAATCGGAAAAAATATTTTATAGAGTAGATTTTTATTTTTTTTATTTTTAATTTTTAATTTTTTAATTTTTTAATTATTCATAAATTAAGTCTTAGTTAGTCTTTTATTAATTGGTTAAACTTAGGTCCGGAAATCCAACAATAGAAATGCTAATATAGAAAAAACAAAAATTGAATAAATAAACGGATGCAGAAATGGTCACTTTTGACAGTCACTTTTTTATATTTGATATTATCCATTTACTTTAGCAATAGACTTTCAAACCAAATCTAAGAGGAATAATAAAGATTAAACAAAGCTTAGAATATTTTTTTTAGCTAATCATGTCATATATTTTAATTTAATTAAATTAATAATTAATTAATCTAATTTAAGAGAGTTAATACAAAGAGTATTATGATTAATTAAATGATTTGACAATAGATTTGGATATAAAGTTATTCAAGAAAACATTTTTTAAATACAAATAAATTAGGTTGTTCTATTTGTCCCTCAGGGGGAGGACTTAGATTGATACTTAGCTGGATAATAGGTTTGTTACGTGATGGTGATTCTTGTTGCACGGTTCTGTCGATCAACACTGCTGAAGGGAGCTCTGTCCAGATTGCATTCAATTAGTTTAAATTTTTGGTGTAGAAAACAGCTCGAGAATAAGGTACGACTGTGTTTTACTATCTCTCTGACTTGGGTAGTAAATAGGAAGGGGTTAATTTTGTCTGCATAAAGTAGTATGAGTCCATTCTAAATAAAAAGCATGATTTAAAGATGTATTGTTTCTCATTTGTCCAAAGAATGCGATGCTGTTCATGTCTTTCCTATGTTGCAGGACGAGCTCAATGATGCACTGTTGACGGGGGAGTACGTCAACAACACCTCACACGAAGAGCCCACATCCAAGTCGCCGACAACGGGGCTGCTGCTTTCTTTTTACCTCGTTAAAGAGGTTTTTCAAAGCAGTGGATACTGGCTCCATATCAATATATATTTTATCAAAATCTCTACTTCAAAATAGACTTATTAGATTTGAGTTAGTTATTGTGAATATGTTTTTTGATGATTTGGCATTCTATTACTTCAGTTTTAATTCATAGCATAATTTGGAATTATTATTATTATTAATTTTTTTTTGGATTTTTTCTTTTTTTTTGTGATTTGAGAGAAATGCTCATAATGTGTAATTGTTTCCATTAAATGAATCTGTGTTTCCTCTGTTGCTTTCTCACCATATGTAATCTTTGTGTGGCACTATACGGATGATAGTTTGGCATGTTTAGTTTATAATCAGATTCGCGATTATTTTGAAATCAGACTTGTCTTTGTTTTATTGCATCATTAGTTCATGATGCAATCAGGGGGAATGTAAGGAAATGACAACTTTACTGTAATCAATCACCTAGATCACTTCCGCTTCCGGTGAGCCTTTGATCGGCTGCTTGAACGTAAGCTCCTGCAATAATTGCCAAAAACAGTCGTTTTAACGACTACTTGTCCGGATATTATGCTCATATTTTAATTCGACTTTTACTACCGAGTTGAACGTCAGTGACAGCTGGTACCCACGTGACCGCTGTTCGCTTCAAAAGATCCCGCTCTGCGCGCCTGTCAGTGACGCGGCGTCGTCAGTGACGTCATCGGTGCTGAATGTGGGACTTCTTAATGTTCGCTCCATTACTCATAAATCCTTTATTCTTAATGATCTTTTCACAAGAGTTAATTTGGATTTATTATGTCTTTCTGAGACTTGGCAGAGAGAGGAAGAGTTTATTCATCTGAACGAACTCTGTCCAGTAGGGAGCGCTGTCCTGGGGAAGCCTCGCCTCTCTGGTCGTGGAGGAGGTCTTGCTACTGTTTTTAGGGAGAGTTGTTCTTGCAAAGTGATTCAGACACAGGAATTCACTTCTTTTGAGTCTCAGATGATCTTGGTTGGTTCTACAAGACCTTTCTATTGTGTGTCAATCTACCGTCCGCCTGGTCCTGCGGCGATGTTCTTGAAAGACTTTAGTGACTTCTTATCTTCCATTATTCAGATGGAATCTGTTCTTATTCTTGGAGACTTTAATCTTCATGTTGATGACGTCACATCTTGTTCTGCTAAAGAACTTTTAACTTTAACTGAAGCCTTTAATTTTGAGCAACATGTTTCTGAACCCACTCATCAAAAAGGCCACATTTTAGACTTAGTTTTTACTCTTGGCCTGAACATTTCTAATGTATCTGTACATGATGTCCATCTGAGTGATCATTCTCTTGTCTTGTTCAACCTGGACTTCATCCCTGAACCTAAGCCTTTGAAAGTTAGGTCTCAGAGGCGTGTCATCTCAGCCGATACTGCAGACAGTTTTTCTGCTATGTTTGACCGTCTTTCCTTTGATGACTGTCCAGATGTGGACAGTTTGATTCACTGTTTTACTGATCATTGTGTTGAAATACTAGATCAAGTGGCACCTGTTAAATCGAACTTGAAAATTCAGAAAAAACGGTGCCCTTGGACAAATGAAGATCTCCTGAGTCTGAAGAGACTTTGTCGAAAGACTGAGCGTCTCTGGAAGTCTACTAAACTTGAGGTGCACAGACTTCACCTCAGGGATCTGTTGACTTCTTACAATGAGATGGTAGAAACTGCTAGATCTGATTACATCAGAAAACTGGTAGCAGCAAATAGGAAAAACCCCAAAGTTTTGTTTGACACGATTAATTCTCTCGTGTCTCCTGCTCCTCAAATCACGCCGGTCTTCTGTGAAGCTGACAGCAATGCTTTGTTGAGATTTTTCATTGACAAAATTAAATTGATCAAAGAGAAAATCTCTCCCCCTTTGTTGGGAACCCCTACTGTCTCTGAGCCCCTCTCCTCCTCTTGGTCATCCTTCTCTGCTGTATCTTTGGGTGATATTTCAGCACTAGTGAACAAGATGAAACCCTCCTCTTGCTCAGATGACGTCCTTCCTTGTAGGCTTTTTATCAAAGTATTTGATGTAATTGGCCCCTGGGTTACCAATATGGTGAACCTCTCCCTTTCCACAGGGGTTTTTCCCAATGCATTTAAACATGCCATTGTGGAGCCTCTGCTCAAAAAAACAGGCTTAGACCCAACTGACCTCAGTAATTTCAGGCCTATTTCTAAGCTCCCTTTCTTGTCCAAGATCTTGGAGAAGGTGGTGTCCGAGCAGCTGTCTTTGTTCTTGGATCAGAGCGACATCCATGAGAAGTTTCAGTCTGGCTTCCGTAAACATCACTCTACGGAGACAGCTTTACTGAAAGTGTCCAGTGACATCATGATGTCGGCTGACTCTGGTAAATTCACTGTTCTGGTTCTCTTGGATCTGTCGTCAGCCTTTGACACAGTTGATCACCAGATCCTGCTGAGAAGACTAAGGGATGAAGTGGGACTGTCTGGGTCTGTGTTAGAATGGTTCTCATCTTACCTTTCTGGGCGCAGTTTTAGTGTATCTGCCAATCAAATGAGGTCTGAATCGGCAGATCTGTTGTGTGGAGTCCCTCAAGGTTCTGTTCTGGGTCCTTTATTGTTTTTGCTGTACTTGATTCCTCTTGGTAAAATCATTCAGAGATTTCCAGATGTTTCTTATCACATTTTTGCTGATGACATCCAGCTCTACTGCTCTTTTGACCCAACTGAGCCCCAAAGGCTGAACAGCTTAGTCAATTGTTTGCTAGAAATCAAAAAATGGCTGAGTGAAAACACTTTACAGCTTAATGTGGACAAAACTGAAACTCTGGTGATTGCTCCTGATGATACGATTCCAGGGTTGAGTCAGTACTTGGGTGACTTAGGTCAGTCTGTCAAACTGAGCCTGAGAAACCTGGGTGTTGTATTTGATAAAGACATGTCTCTTGTTCAACACTGTAGAAAACTGACCAGAAACTGTTTCCTTCAACTGAGAAAAATCTCTAAACTTAGGAAAATGCTGTCACAACATGATCTGGAGCTTGTAATCCATGCGTTTGTTTCTTCTCGTCTGGACTATTGTAACAGTTTGTTTTCATGTCTTAACAAGAAGGAGCTGTCTCGCCTGCAGTTGATTCAGAACTCTGCAGCGAGAATTCTGACCCGCTCTAGTAGAAGAACTCACATTTCTCCGGTCCTTAAAACTCTTCACTGGCTTCCAGTTTCTTTCAGGATCAACTTTAAAATTCTGGTTCTTACTTTCAGAGCTATTCATGGTCAGGCTCCTCCTTACGTCACTGATCTGATCCAGCCTTACACCCCAGCTCGGGCTCTGAGGTCTGTGGATCAGAATCTACTTATGGTTCCACGCACACGGCTCAGGACCAGAGGAGAGAAATATTTTCAGGCTGTTGCTCCTAAGCTTTGGAACAATCTTCCTCTCTCTTTGCGCTTGATGGAGTCTACTGACTCCTTTAAGAAACATCTTAAGACGTTTCTATTTGTGCAGGCTTTTCCTTGAATTTCTCGAACTCCTGTGTTGTTCTCGGTGTTGTCTTGATCTTTGAAGTATGTACTGTTTTGAGTATTGTTTTGATTGTTAAAGCGCTTTGTGACCCTGGTCTCGAAAAGCGCTATATAAATATATATTACTTACTTACTTACTTACTCATATCACTTAAGATATGTCTCAAGCATCTCGGATCTATGATCGTGATGCTCTTTTCAACATCAGAGAGTCGATGGAGGACTTCACTCGCGACCGTTACCAACGTCCGGTGAACGTGTTTCCGGCTCCGCTTCTCATCGACTCTGACTCTGTGGAATATCGTTTGATCTCTCGAGTACCGGGCGATTTCCACAAGGGATCGAGTCGGGCTGGAGTTCAGGTCAGGATGAGACGTGCAGTTGCGATCGCTCGGAACAACTCTGACGTCATCGAACGTCATCGATGTTTGATCGACATCCCTCTCACTGTGTGTGACGACACATCAGCGCTGCCGTCTGTCCAGACCTCAACGAAAGGGGGTAAGATTTTTTCATTTCCTCTCTTTAATTCGACTTTTACAACCGAGTTGAACTTCAGTGACAGCTGGTACCCACGTGACCGCTGTTCGCTTCAAAAGATCCCGCTCTGCGCGCCTGTCAGTGACGCGGCGTCGTCAGTGACGTCATCGGTGCTGAATGTGGGACTTCTTAATGTTCGCTCCATTACTAATAAATCCTTTATTCTTAATGATCTTTTCACAAGAGTTAATTTGGATTTATTATGTCTTTCTGAGACTTGGCAGAGAGAGGAAGAGTTTATTCATCTGAACGAACTCTGTCCAGTAGGGAGCGCTGTCCTGGGGAAGCCTCGCCTCTCTGGTCGTGGAGGAGGTCTTGCTACTGTTTTTAGGGAGAGTTGTTCTTGCAAAGTGATTCAGACACAGGAATTCACTTCTTTTGAGTCTCAGATGATCTTGGTTGGTTCTACAAGACCTTTCTATTGTGTGTCAATCTACCGCCCGCCTGGTCCTGCGGCGATGTTCTTGAAAGACTTTAGTGACTTCTTATCTTCCATTATTCAGATGGAATCTGTTCTTATTCTTGGAGACTTTAATCTTCATGTTGATGACGTCACATCTTGTTCTGCTAAAGAACTTTTAACTTTAACTGAAGCCTTTAATTTTGAGCAACATGTTTCTGAACCCACTCATCAAAAAGGCCACATTTTAGACTTAGTTTTTACTCTTGGCCTGAACATTTCTAATGTATCTGTACATGATGTCCATCTGAGTGATCATTCTCTTGTCTTGTTCAACCTGGACTTCATCCCTGAACCTAAGCCTTTGAAAGTTAGGTCTCAGAGGCGTGTCATCTCAGCCGATACTGCAGACAGTTTTTCTGCTATGTTTGACCGTCTTTCCTTTGATGACTGTCCAGATGTGGACAGTTTGATTCACTGTTTTACTGATCATTGTGTTGAAATACTGGATCAAGTGGCACCTGTTAAATCGAACTTGAAAATTCAGAAAAAACGGTGCCCTTGGACAAATGAAGATCTCCTGAGTCTGAAGAGACTTTGTCGAAAGACTGAGCGTCTCTGGAAGTCTACTAAACTTGAGGTGCACAGACTTCACCTCAGGGATCTGTTGACTTCTTACAATGAGATGGTAGAAACTGCTAGATCTGATTACATCAGAAAACTGGTAGCAGCAAATAGGAAAAACCCCAAAGTTTTGTTTGACACGATTAATTCTCTCGTGTCTCCTGCTCCTCAAATCACGCCGGTCTTCTGTGAAGCTGACAGCAATGCATTGTTGAGATTTTTCATTGACAAAATTAAATTGATCAAAGAGAAAATCTCTCCCCCTTTGTTGGGAACCCCTACTGTCTCTGAGCCCATCTCCTCCTCTTGGTCATCCTTCACTGCTGTATCTTTGGGTGATATTTCAGCACTAGTGAACAAGATGAAACCCTCCTCTTGCTCAGATGACGTCCTTCCTTGTAGGCTTTTTATCAAAGTATTTGATGTAATTGGCCCCTGGGTTACCAATATGGTGAACCTCTCCCTTTCCACAGGGGTTTTTCCCAATGCATTTAAACATGCCATTGTGGAGCCTCTGCTCAAAAAACCAGGCTTAGACCCAACTGACCTCAGTAATTTCAGGCCTATTTCTAAGCTCCCTTTCTTGTCCAAGATCTTGGAGAAGGTGGTGTCCGAGCAGCTGTCTTTGTTCTTGGATCAGAGCGACATCCATGAGAAGTTTCAGTCTGGCTTCCGTAAACATCACTCTACGGAGACAGCTTTACTGAAAGTGTCCAGTGACATCATGATGTCGGCTGACTCGGGTAAATTCACTGTTCTGGTTCTCTTGGATCTGTCGTCAGCCTTTGACACAGTTGATCACCAGATCCTGCTGAGAAGACTAAGGGATGAAGTGGGACTGTCTGGGTCTGTGTTAGAATGGTTCTCATCTTACCTTTCTGGGCGCAGTTTTAGTGTATCTGCCAATCAAATGAGGTCTGAATCGGCAGATCTGTTGTGTGGAGTCCCTCAAGGTTCTGTTCTGGGTCCTTTATTGTTTTTGCTGTACTTGATTCCCCTTGGTAAAATCATTCAGAGATTTCCAGATGTTTCTTATCACATTTTTGCTGATGACATCCAGCTCTACTGCTCTTTTGACCCAACTGAGCCCCAAAGGCTGAACAGCTTAGTCAATTGTTTGCTAGAAATCAAACAATGGCTGAGTGAAAACACTTTACAGCTTAATGTGGACAAAACTGAAACTCTGGTGATTGCTCCTGATGATACGATTCCAGGGTTGAGTCAGTACTTGGGTGACTTAGGTCAGTCTGTCAAACTGAGCCTGAGAAACCTGGGTGTTGTATTTGATAAAGACATGTCTCTTGTTCAACACTGTAGAAAACTGACCAGAAACTGTTTCCTTCAACTGAGAAAAATCTCTAAACTTAGGAAAATGCTGTCACAACATGATCTGGAGCTTGTAATCCATGCGTTTGTTTCTTCTCGTCTGGACTATTGTAACAGTTTGTTTTCATGTCTTAACAAGAAGGAGCTGTCTCGCCTGCAGTTGATTCAGAACTCTGCAGCGAGAATTCTGACCCGCTCTAGTAGAAGAACTCACATTTCTCCGGTCCTTAAAACTCTTCACTGGCTTCCAGTTTCTTTCAGGATCAACTTTAAAATTCTGGTTCTTACTTTCAGAGCTATTCATGGTCAGGCTCCTCCTTACATCACTGATCTGATCCAGCCTTACACCCCAGCTCGGTCTCTGAGGTCTGTGGATCAGAATCTACTTATGGTTCCACGCACACGGCTCAGGACCAGAGGAGAGAAATCTTTTCAGGCTGTTGCTCCTAAGCTTTGGAACAATCTTCCTCTCTCTTTGCGCTTGATGGAGTCTACTGACTCCTTTAAGAAACATCTTAAGACGTTTCTATTTGTGCAGGCTTTTCCTTGAATTTCTCGAACTCCTGTGTTGTTCTCGGTGTTGTCTTGATCCTTGAAGTATGTACTGTTTTGAGTATTGTTTTGATTGTTAAAGCGCTTTGTGACCCTGGTCTCGAAAAGCGCTATATAAATATATATTACTTACTTACTTACTTACTTACTTACTAGATTTAACACACATTTCAAATAGTCACTTGATTAACTGATAATCTTACATATTTAATTCATATTAAATAATCCTATTCTTGCATTGCATTCACATAAACTAAACTCAGGTTCACAACTCAAAGGCTGAGGTCACAAAGCCTTGCACACACAGAAAGATTAAACAATCCCAGATTCCAGGACGTCTGGACACCTGTTTGAGAATTCACTCTGAAGGACACAAGTCGCTGGGAAAAGATTCTTGAAAACAACAACCTTTGGTAAATTTCCACTACGATCACGTGCGACCGGCCATCTTAGAATCAAATGTTTACACTTACTGACCAATCCTACATTCACATTTGACTAGAGGCGTTAACCTGAATATTCTACTATAAAGATCCACCATTTTGTCTGATCTTTGCGTTCTGGCATTCGAAGACGTCTGCGATAAATCTCTCTGCTTGCTAGCGCCCGTGTTCACGTAAGTTTGTCTCTGACTTTTGCATAATTCACTAAACGAGCATTTTTCTTAAACTCATCCATGTGTCTGTCCTTCATTCCATCACCACGTACGAGGCTGGGGAGGGGTCGGTTCATGGAAACACAAAAACCCCTAACACTTAGCAACCTTTTTCAGTATCCATGTCCTTACTGCATGGCACTCTCCTTTCATCTGTCAAACAATCACTTAGGGACCCTTATGAAGTCATTGTGAAACATTAAAGCTGATCATATAGAAATATTTATGACGCCTAACCAGAAAAAAAATATATAAAAAATTGAGGCCCATATTTAAACCAAATACCCTAAATATAAATTCTATATATTCTGTATATATGTTTTTTAGATTCTTAAATAGAGTGGGTATAGAATGATATAGCAATTACTATATAGCTAAATACAAATAAAGGAGCTGCATGGAATTCATGCATGCATTCTTGTTATTTTTGTTATCAGGTAAGAACAATTGTAGATGTGTGCTTGTATAAAGACCGATTCCATTTTTGTAGTTTAAAGAGTCAGCCGTCTTCCAACTTCCGCATTCCACATTCAACTTCCTCCAAACCCCCGGATGTTGACGTCACACTGTAACCCAGAACTACAGCGTTCTACTTCATATTGGTGCTCCGCCCTCTAGCTGCTTTGCTATTGGTTTATCCCAGAGGCCCCGCCACATCTCTGAGAAAGCTTAATGAACTCGCCACCCAGCTGGGTCTAGTCCACTTCCTATAAAGGCGGGAAACACCCACCACACTTCCTCCTTTACAACTCAGCAGAAAGCTCCTGACAGAAGAATGTGGAATGTAATGATGGCGAATGAATATTGAAGTGAACAAATGCGTGTGCATGAAGTGCTAAGCCTCCCTGAAGAGGGGAGACACACATGCCTGCTTCGTTTGCCTAGGCCCAAATCACACGATGACTGATTGTGACAGTGACAGGAAGCGTTCGAGGCTTGTCGACCCACGCCGCCTCAGCGATCATGATTATGATCAAGACAGGTTAATGCAATGTTGTTTAAGAAAAAAACAACAACATGGCAGTCCTGTGCGGTGCACTCGACAAGCTCACGTTCCAACGTGATGAGAAGAAAAAGGTTGTTGGGCCCTGATGAGTCGAGCTGAGTCTTCCCTCGATCGTGCGACTGCGACGAGAAGGACGACTGGCTCGCTGCATGGAGTTGGCCATGAGGTATGCGAGAGCGATCCAGGTAAGTATCTCTTGCAGACAACATGGCCCTTATGCAGTGCACTCGACAGGTTCACCTGAGAGAGATGTTATTAGTGTGCATGTGTTTCTGCCTGTGAGTGTGACGTATTCACAGGCGTCATTAGAAACTGTCGCCGCTAATGCTAAGCTAACATGCTCCGCCGTTCATAGACGGTGAGAGTTTCCTCTCAGAACCCAGTTGGAAGGAGGTTTTAAACCCCTTCGTCCGGGTCATGCTGGGACTGTCATCTGTCCACACGAACGAGGGGCAGACTCCAACCATGTGTGTTTTGTTTCCAGACGAGCAGATGTCCGCGAGACCGGCTGAGTCAGCTGTGTTTACTTCTGCATCGACAAGCGCGCGTGCCCGACAAGTGCGTGTGCCAGACAGAACTTGACAGCTGATGAGCGCTGTCAAGAAGCACTGGCACAGTGGAGGACGTCAGAGACTGACGCAACATGGTACTTATACGCGCGACTTTTAGATCTACAGTGTACTGCAGATGAGGTAGAGGAGAACCACAGAAGCTGCCCTCCTCAAGATGACGCATACTATGTTCTCCTGGAGGAGGTTCCGGGATCTGCTCGGCTGAAACATCGACATCTCTGTGAGTTTGTCCATATTTTTCCTGAGATTTCAGGAATATCCCCAGAGGTCCGGTGTGGGAGTTTTCCCATGATCGATCCGGACCTCTTGGACACAGACGTCGGAAGTGATTTCGCTCAGCAGGTGTCAGTTCAGCTCAGTGTTCAGACGCCCGGACATCCAACACGTCCTCACACCCGAGGCGTCATACCGTCCTACGCCATGCAATTCCCCCCAGGCGTCACTAGGGTGACGTTAGTGGGGGGACAAAAACGTCGGTTTTAGCCTACCTGAGTCACCCAGTAATATACAGAGCAATCCCTGACGTCGGATTCAAACGACGACGCCCAACTATTCGTTGCAATGGTAACGCACGTGACGTAACACTGTTGTCATTTGGCTACCATAATTCTAAAACTATGAAGCGCACTTGAAATTTTTAATGTCAACAGTGCGATTCTACCCCCGATTGTGCTTAACGACCTCGATCCACTTTGAGGTTGTACACGGTGACCATAAATCGGTAAAAAATGCTTCATTTGTATTTAATACTAGCGCCTGTCGTATCACCTGTCGTATCGTAGTGCAGCACCGTGCAGCGTCTCTCTTGCTCCAAGCAGAACAATCTTTTTTCTTTTTGTTCGCCTTATTCCTGGAGCATCCGTGAACATCTACATTTATTTTTTGGACCAACATCCTCCGAAGTCGAATCGGGCCGAGGACAAGTCTGAAAAACTTCCCGGTGAGCGCATTCGTCAAACTTTCCCCTCACTATGTCTCCTTCTCCCTCTCCCTCCTTTGTTCTTTCCTGCTCGGTGTGTCAGATGTTTAGTTACGCTTCGACCTCCTTTAGAGATAGCATTAGTTGTGTAAAGTGTAGCCTGTTAGCTAGACTGGAGGTGAAGCTCGTTGAACTAGAGAGCCGGTTGTGCGCTGTCGAAGCTAAACCGCTAGCTAGCCAGGGTCAGGTAGACAGTGCACAGCCACATAGCCTAGCAGGTAGTCCTCCAGCAATTCCCGAGCAGCCGGGAAACCAGGGTCGGTGGGTGACTGTTCGTGGGAGGAATAGTTCCCGGCCAAAGTCAACGGAGCACCACCAACCCCTTAGCGTTTCGAACAGATTTTCTCCACTCGACAAGTCACCGGTCGAGGAACCTGCTCTGTTCATAGGCGATTCCATTCTTCGGAACGTTAAACTAGCGAAGCCAGCGAGAGTAGTCTGCATTCCTGGGGCCAGAGCGGGCGACATTGAATCAAATTTGAAGCTGCTGGCTAAAGCTAAACATAAATACAGTAAGATAATTATTCATGTCGGCAGCAACGACATCCGATTACGTCGCTCAGAGGTCACCAAGGTAAACGTAGTCGGTGTGTGCATTTGCACGAACAATGTCGGACTCCGTAGTGTTCCCTGGACCCCTTCCCAATATGGCCAATGATGATATGTTTACTCGCTATTCATAATTTAATCGCTGGTTGTCAGAGTGGTGCCCCGCAAATGGGGTTGGCTTTGTTAACAACTGGAAAACCTTCTGGGGAAAACCTGGTCTGCTTAGGAGAGACTGCATCCATCCCACGTTGGAAGGAGCATCTCTCTTGTCTAGCAGTGTTGAGAGTTTTAGTGTAACGTGAGTCAGAGCACAGATCAGAAGGCAGAACTGCAGTCTTCCACACTCTTCTGCCCTTCTCCCACAACAGCCACCCGCCTTTAACCGCATAGAGAGGGTGAATCTGACCCGCTTAATAAAACCAAGTAAAAATGTCAGTAGAAGAAAATCTAAATCAAATAAATACTACCATTGTAGAGGACAGGAGAATTAAGTGTGGATTGTTGAATATCCGATCCCTGTCCCCAAAAGCTGCACTAATTAATGAACTTATATCAGATAAAACCATTGACTTATTATTCTTAACCGAAACTTGGCTGTCTATAGATGATTACGTATCTTTAAATGAATCAACACCACCCAGCCACACTAACTTTAACGCTTTAGTCGCAGCCATCATCAACTCATGCCTGTCAACCTTTACTAGACCACAATGTAATTTTAACTCTTTTGAAAGTATTATACTTAGCGTATCTAATACAACCTTGAGATCAGGTCAGTCACTTCTCTTTGTTGGAGTCTATTGTCCCCCTGGACCTTATTCTGAATTCTTCCTGAGTTCCCTGAGTTCTTGACCAGCCTGGTGCTTAAATCAGATAAAGTGATTATTGCTGGTGACTTTAACATCCATGTTGATATGGTCCATGATAGCTTAGCTAACAGGTTTAACTCTATCCTGGAGTCATTTGGTTTCTCTCAGTATGTACATGAACCGACTGACTGTTTTAAGCACACATTAGACCTTGTCCTAGCATACGGACTTGAAATTAAAAATGTTATTGTCTCTCCTCAGAATTCATTTCTTTCTGACCATCAATTAAATGAGCCAAGTCTACAGAGCAGGAGCACTCTCAAAAGATGTCTGTCTGAAAGTGTCGTTACCAAGTTTATGGAAATAATTCCCTCTGTGCTCAGTAAAAGGCCTAGCCTCAGTGTGTCAAGAAACTCTACCGATAGTCACCCAGACATTGAATAGAATAGAATAGAATAGAAAAGCTTTATTCATCCCCAGAGGGGAAACACACTACGGATTAGCATCAGGATATTTAAAGTAGAGAGTTAAATATCCTGACACCAGTTGGGATGAAGGACCTTCTATAACGCTCCGTCCTACACTGGGGGTGCCTGAGCCTGCCACTGAAGGAGCTGGCCAGCTCCTCCACGGTCAGGTGCAGTGGGTGAAGAGCGTTGTCCCTGATGGAGGATAGTCTGGAGAGTGTCCTCCTCTCTCCCACCTCCTCCAACGAGTCCAGCGAGCGGCCCAGGACAGAGCCGGCCCTCGTGACCAGCCTGTTCAGTCTCTTCCTGTCCCGGTCCGTGCTGCCTGCTCCCCAGCAGACCACAGCGTAGTGGATAGCAGAGGCTACCACAGAGTCATAAAAGGTCCTTAAAAGTGGTCTGCACACTCCGAAGGACCTCAGTCTCCCCAGGAGGTGGAGGCGACTTCGGCCCTTCTTATACACGGCGTTGATGTGTGTGGACCAGTTCAGTTTATTGTTGAGGTGAACACCCAGGTATTTGAAGCTGTCCACTAGCTCAATGTCCGAGCCCTGGATGCTCACCGGTTGATGTGGTGGGGACTTTTTCCTGAAGTCAATCACCATCTCCCTCGTCTTACCGGTGTTTAAGCAAAGGTAGTTGCTCTCACACCAGTCAACAAAGTCCTTGATGACTGACCTGTACTCCAGCTCACCCCCCCAGACACGCAGCCCACAATGGCCGAGTCGTCGTTGATAACTTTGTGGGCAGTTTTACAGACTCGTTGCACAATACGCTTGACTTAATCGCACCACTAACTCAAAAGACTGTTAACAGAAGTAGTCTTGCTCCCTGGTATACTCAGGAAACACGTAAATTAAAACAGGATTCTAGACGACTAGAGAAGAAATGGCGTTCATCAAAACATAATGAATTCTACCAGGACTGGCAGGATAAGTTAAAAATATACAAGGCATCTCTTCGGAAAGCCAGAGCCAGCTACTACTCATCACTTTTAGAAGCAAATAAGAATAACCCCAAGTTCTTATTCAGTACTGTAGCCAGGCTGACACGGAGCCATCAGTCCATTGAGCAGTCCATCCCTTCTCATCTTAGTAGCAGTGACTTCATGAACTTTTTTAATGAAAAAATTGTAATTATTAGAGGAAAGATTCAAGACCTCCTAGATTCTTCTAATACAACCAGTGCAGCCCCACCGGACGCAGACACTATGACTGATAGATATTGTGACTCCTTTCTACCAGTGAGTCCTCGACAGCTGTCCCAGGTTGTTTCCTCCTCAAAGTCCACAACATGTCTTCTTGATCCTATTCCCACATGGCTACTTAAAGAACTGTTCCCCTTACTTCATACTGTTGTGAATTTGGAGATCAGGCAGTCGGAGAATTTTAAAAGTTTAAAAACAAAATGCTTTATTTCAAGCGTAAGAGCAGATACATGCCGGCAGTCCAACGTGCACGGACCTTAGCGGAACAACCTCTCAGGTGAGCTGATGTTCAGAAAAGGATACCTAAGCAGAGTGCGCAGACTCGTTTGTACGAGAATCTTGAGATTAACATTGGTCAAAATCAAAGATGCAGGCGGGCGTTGTTTAGCGATATGCGGCCTGGTTGGAGCACTTGGATCCTTCCTTCGCCGTTGCTCCCCCTTACGGGTGGGTCCATCGGTGTCTCTCGGTGTCAAGCCCCAAGTCTAATTGTTATGTTCCTGTTCTGACGGTTACCAGGGTACCGTTATCAACTGACATGCCGATGGTTATGAAACAGGGAGGTTCCTCTCGTTGACCTCTGATCCTTCGGTGCAGTGTCGGGGCTGAGTCGCAATTTTCGTGTGTGTGTTCACCTCAGTAGTTTTCCAGAAAACAGAATGTTGCATAGTATTGCAGTTATATAAGCATAGCACGTATAACACATTTGTATGAATAAATTAAAGAATATCCCCTTTAATGATTAAGACACGCACATGTATTTTACTCATTAATACTTGACAATATTAACTTGTCAATAACATCAGGCTATGTGCCTCCGATTTTTAAAGTTGCAGTAATTAAACCTCTGCTTAAAAAAACCACTCTCGACCCAGAGGTCCTCACTAACTATAGGCCTATCTCTAATCTAGTCTTCATTTCAAAACTTCTGGAGAAAGTGGTAACAAGTCAGCTCTGTGATTATCTCCAGGACAATGATCAATTTGAGGTGTTTCAGTCTGGTTTTAGGGAACACCACAGCACAGAGACCGCCCTGGTAAAAGTAAGTAACGACCTACTGATGGCCTCTGATCAGGGCCATGTTTCAGTTCTTGTTCTTCTAGATCTCAGTGCTGCATTTGACACTGTCGACCACCAAATCCTTCTACTAAGGTCAGCTATGGTGTCCCACAAGGTTCTGTTCTTGGTCCAATACTATTCACAATCTATATGCTCCCACTAGGGGAATTGATTAGAAGACACTCTATAAACTTTCACTGTTATGCTGATGACACCCAACTTTACTTGTCCATGAAGCCAGATGAAAGAAATCAGCTAACACAACTACAGTCTTGTATTACAGATATCAAGTCATGGATGACCAAAAACTTCCTCCTACTGAACTCGGAAAAGACTGAGGTTTTACTAGTTGGTCCGCAACATCTCAGACAATCATTAACTAATGATCTAGCTTTACAAAATGGACTTGCTCCTGCTACCAGCACCACTGTAAAGAATCTGGGTGTATGCTTTGACGAGGACTTATCATTTAACTCACACATAAAACAAATCTCACGGACTGCTTACTTCCACCTTCGTAACATTTCAAAAATCAGGCACTTCCTTCCTTGAGATGCTGCTGAGAAGCTCATCCATGCTTTTGTAACCTCCAGGCTGGACTATTGTAACTCTCTTCTCTCAGGATGTTCTAAAAAATCTCTCAGAACTCTTCAGCTCATTCAGAACTCTGCAGCTCGTGTCCTGACTAAGACTAAGAGGCGCGAACACATTTCCCCTGTACTGTCTTCCCTACATTGGCTTCCTGTAGAATTTAGAATACAATTTAAAATCCTTCTCCTAACCTATAAAGCCTTACATGGTCTAGCACCAACATACATTAAAGATTTAATCCAAACTTACCAACCCTCAAGGACCTTACGATCCTTAAACTCTGATCTATTAGTTATATCACAAATCTCTAAATGTAGATTCGGAGCCAGGGCCTTCAGTTTTCAAGCCCCTCTGCTGTGGAACAAACTACCGGCTTCAGTCCGGAGGGCAGACACCCTCTCTATGTTTAAAAACAATCTTAAAACCTTACTTTTCGATAAAGCCTATAACTAACTTGACTGTTTATCTTTAGCTGTTATAACTAACAAAACTGTTTATCTTAGCTGCTATAGGCTGAGAATGCTGGAGGAGTTTTAGACACCGAGCTCTGTATATCCTTCTTTTCTCGCCGGGGCCGTTCTGGCTTGGCCGATTCGGGTGTGAGGGGCCCGGCGGGTGGGGCCTGTGGGGCCTTGGGCCTGGTGGTGGTGACCGCTGGTGCCGCGATGGCCCCGTGTGCCGGTGGGGGGGTGGCCCGCTTCCGGGGGGTCTTTGGTGGTGTGCGGGGGTTGGTGCTGGCGGGGGTGGTTGGGGCGGTGGACGGGGGGTTGCGTTGGGGGCGGTGCTGGGGCTGGGGGGTTGCTGGTCCGGCTGACGGGGTTGGCGGGTGAAGCGTTAGGGGTGGGGCTGGGGCTGGCCGGGTGTTTTGGATGGCCATCCGGCCCCGATGGCTTCACCTGGTCTGTGGTGGGGGGCTGTGGGGGCCTGTCTTGGGGTGGGTGTCTGCTGCAGCGGTGGCTGTGGTCCTCTACCCGCCCTGTGTGGCATGTGCTGTGGTTGGGGAGTCTGTCACCCTTGGTCCTGGAGGTGCGTGGCCGGGTTGGTCGGTCTTTCGGGGGCTTCCCGGGTGGGGGGGGGGGGCCACACTGGGCGGGGCCATGTTGGGGGGACGGCGGAGGCATTGGGCGGACCCATGTTACCGTAGAGACCATGTACCGCCCATGCAAGTGATGCTGTCCCCCTGGGTGCTGCATGGTGGGTGGGGGCGGGGGTTCGGGGTCAGTACGTGTGATGGGCAGGGCCATTGCACCTTAGAGACCGTGGACCGCCCATGAAATACTGCTGGCCCCCCAAACTTCCCTCATGACATGGGGGAGGTGGGCTGTGGCTGTTGGGGACGGTCTACAGTTTGAAGATTGGGGGCCATTCCCGGACGGCTGCAGCCCCATTACCCCCGCCCTGCCCGCAAAACCGTGGCCCCCCTGTGACCCGGGGGACTCTCACCGGAGGACCTGAGCCGGTGCCTGGCCATTGTTCCCCTGGGCTCATGCGGTGGCACTCGACCCGGCTACTGGCCGTGTCCGCAGGGTATTGGGGGGGGCTCCGCTGCCGCTGCTGTTGTGGATCCCTATCTCCTTGGCTTGTCCTCTCGCAGTCCCCTGCTATGGACTTGGTGGCGGCCTGACGGTCTGGGGGTCTTCCGTGGCCCGGCCTGGCCCCGGGGCTCTATCCCCTGACTGTTTTTTCTGGCTGTCCCTCTGCCTCCGTGCCTGCGCCTGGTGTCTCCCCCTCTTTGCTTCCTCGGTCGTCCTCGCCTGTGCTTGCCCTCTCGCGCCCCCGGTGTTGGTCCGCCTTCTCTCTGGTGTTTGGGGTCGGGCTTGGCTCTGGTGGTTATCTCGCCTGCCGGGTCCTGGTCTCCCGCGGGTTCCTGCCGCGGCTTGGGCCCCCGTGTCTGGATCCTGCTGTGCTAGGTATGTGCCCTCTGGCCTGGCTATTTCAACTCCCCCCCCCCCCCCTCCCCTCTATATATCTTCACCTGTCACCGGAGTCTGTATACCTGTGTATTGTATACCTTTGTCCCAAACCCACACCTTTTTATTTCTCTCCCGGAGCCCCAGGGATCCACCTCCAGAGCTGCTGCTGATCCAGGGATCCACCTCCAGAGCTGCTGCTGATCCAGGATCTTCACCACGTCATCGGATCCCGAGTTCTCTCCAGCACTCCCATGGACTCTCCTACACTCTCCTCTTTTCTCTCACTATATCACTCCTCTCCTTATCCATCTGTCTACCCCCCCCCATCCTTCCTCCCAGCCGGTCAAAGCGGCAGGCCGTCAACAATGAGTCTGGTTCCGCTCGAGGTTTCTGCCTTCTAAAAGGAAGTTTTTCCTCGGAATAGCTCACTGTACAGCTCACTGTACAGTGTTTTGTTTCTTGCTCTTTGTTGAATTGCTGGGATCTATTTTTCCTTAATCAACTGTAGTCTTATTTCAACTGTATAGTGTCTTGAGATAACTTTGTTATGATAAGACACTTTAAATAAATAAAATTGAATTGAATATTTTTTTAAGCTTTGATTGTTCACGCATCGCGGAAGTCAAGAGGCTCTCGCGGAGTAATACATGCTTAGAAGGTCCTGTAAAAGTGACTATGTTGTATATTTTTAGGTGTTTCAACTCCACAATGTTGACATTGTTTTATGAATGAGTAAAATAAAGTCTGGATGTGCTATTTTGCTTGATCCTCTTTATAATCCGATGCGCTTTTCTATGAAAATAGAGAGCTTTCATTGAGGTTGTGTTTATGGACATTTTTTTTTTTTTTATTTAGCTGCGATTATGAGCGATCTATGTGACGTTTGTCAACATTAATCGCGATCCTGCAGAGGTGACGTCACACACGCTAATAAACTGATCGTGCAGGAATGTAGAGCCGTCACACTACAGGAATAAAATGAGATATTGTGCTTGTTTGTTTAAAAGCGCCATGGAATACAATTGTAGATGTGTGATTGTATAAAGACCGCGTTAAGTTCTGTAGTTTCAGCGTCAGCTAAAAAGTTTTTAAACTGCCACACACGTAACTTCCACCAAACCTCCGGATGTTGACGTCAGACTTGTTGTGACTTGACCCAGAACATGGGTTTTTGTTGACCACGTTTGTGCAGTAACTTGACGGAACAAGGTGCGCGTCACTCGTCTATTGAGGTAAGATATAAGTATTGCTTTAAGACTCAGAAATAATGTTTCATTGCGTGTAATGTAACTTTCTGTGGTGCGTTAACACGAGAGCTAGTTTGTTAAAACTTAGCTTTTTAAATTATAATGTAACTCACACATGTATTTTGTTTTTTATTTTGAAAGGACGAAAATATATTTATATTCCAATAAAAAGTTTTCTATATTGGTAGGTCATGGTAGGCGATTTATTTTATTAATATTCAAGATATTGATTTCATTTATCACTTCCGCATATTAATACAGGTAACATTTTTTTCGTATTTAATTATATAATTATACGTTTATTTTAACCCTTTTGGATGAGGGATTTGATCTGTTGTAGTTTTCTTTAAATGAAAGAATATATCTAAAATAATAATGAAAACTAATTTAAATTCCAGCATAAAGAGGTAAACCAGATGGAAACACCATCAAATAATGGATGAAGGAATCATGGAGAGCTTGTCTCTGAATGCATGATCAAGTATACTTGCTTGTATTTATTTTTTTGTTATATTTAAAAGGGGGCACTATTATGTTTTTGTTTTGTTTTTGCATGGAAGGGACCTGCAAGAACTGCCCAGAACTCCAGACCTGCTTGACATGAAACCTTTCTCTCTGTGGTTCCTTCCAAATTATTTCAAATGTGAAGTAAGTAAGTAAGTAATATTTGTAACATAGTGAACACAAACTTGTAAACCTACAGCCCATCCCATCATGGAAATAATCTAAAATGCAATTCTATGTTCTTTTCTAGGTGAGATGGAGTGCTGCATATCAGGTGCTGGACTAACCATCAGAGGTGGAAGGGGTCAACACATGTCAAAAGCAGGTGAGATGGTTACATCATACACACTTTGGTCATTAAAATAGTCATGTTTGGAAATAATGATAAATACATTTCTGTGGCAGGACGCACTGACATGCTGACGCTTATGGCCAAGGTTTTCTGGCTTCTGTTGTTGGAAACACTTGGTTGAGTCTTTTTTTTAATAGATTTTACACTTCAAATGATCGGAATCATACAACTTCATTAATACAATGTTTTCCAGGTTCTTTTGACTTTTGGACAAAGAGGATTCGACCTTGTTATGGCAGGAAGAGAAAGATTCTTGAGAAAGAGATGAACCAACACTGGTCCCTGTCAAGTCGTTGTGATTCCCTGAAAGAGTTGTCTCGCATTGGCAGCGTCACAGCAAGGTAAGAGTTTATTTAGCAAGTGAAGAACAGAAATAGTCCAAGTCCAGCTGCTCATTCTTATTGTCTTATTCTTTTAAGATGCACTATGGGCTTGACTGATGAGGCTTAGAAGTTTCTTCAGAGCATTTTAGGAGCAGGAGCAAGTCAGCGTGACGTCACTCGAACCATGACTCGGACCAGAAACTACTACACGCAGGTCTTCGCTGAGGATGAGACCATCAACGTCGTGCAGATTGACTCTGATGGTTACTCGTGACATTTGTGACGATCTGTGATCCGTGAACATTTGTTTGATATATAACCTGTAATAAAGCACAATTTGACATCATTTTGAATGATGCTCCCATAGTATTCATCATCAGTGCAGGTAATGTGATGTGAAAATTACTATTGGTGATTCAGAAGTTGTAACAAAGTCTCTGTTTACCCTAGTTTGAGATCGACATAGAGTTCAACATGAACAATATTCAGGCAAAGCAGACATCATATGTTAATGATCATGAATGAATGAATGTTTTATTTCAAACATGTTACATAAGAAAGTAAACTTAAGGCAAACAAACAAAACCAATGACATTAGTCAAACAATAATTATAGTCAAACAATAATATTTACTCAACATGTCGAAAAAGTAAGAAGGATGAAGTATAAGCTCGTCTATACCTACCCCGTCTTCACTACTCAATTATTAACCATCAACACCCAAAAAACATCAACAAAATACAAACATAAACAAACAAATATGCAGCTAAACACAGTGGAGATATTTAAGATATAAATAGAGATAAACCATTGCTTTCTTGAAATCACCACACTTGCAATAACTTTCATAATTTCATATTTTTGTCATTCCATGTGATATGGGTAAGCAGTAAAAATTGATTTCATTCATCAGTAATCATCATTGTTTAAAATAGCAACTGAAGAGCTATTTGTTAATTACACTCAAACTATGAAATAGAAGACAGCACATCTAAAAGCTTTGTGAGACCCACAGTACATGTTTGAACTTTAAAATATACATATTTATGTTATTGATAGGTGACTCAAGACTGCTGTTATACTATCAGAAAACTACACACACCAACATGATTCATTTGTTTGTAGTGGCCTGTGCTACATCAAAGGGTTAATTCTCTAACTTCAAGAGGCATGAAGGCCCTTGTAAAGCTGATATTTATATGACACATTCAGATGGTCTCCTACTATTATGTGAGAAGTTTGGTGTCAATTAGTCCAAAAATGAGGGAGAGGTTGTCATTCTTCTGTCAAGATGGCCTCTGTGTGTAACAGAATGACCAGACCTGATTTTCAAGGAATGGATTTGGGAACTTTTTTTCTACTTGGACCTCAGAGCCGATATTTGGATATGTTATTAAAGACTCCATTCTGAGTTGAACTGTGGTGGTTTGATGTTGCTATGAACTTCCTGTGCCCCATGGTATCATGGGAAACTTGGAGAAATCTGGACTTTGAAGCTCTATAAATCGACCATTGTTAATTCAAATGATCTGAAACTTTTAGAGGTTCTTCATGTTCCATTCTTACACATACTTTTTCAAGGGTGTTTCTTTAGGTGCTTCCTGAAGCTACTTCCGGTTTGGGAGGAGTTATCATTATGGTTCCACCAGCATATGATTTTAGAGGTGTAAGAGGTCACGCAGACCAAGTTTCACAAGGGTCAAAGAGGTCTCATAGGAGCAAAAGAGCAAGTGTTATAAAAAAACACATTTTTGGCCCCGGTTCATTCCAAGCGGCCCCTGTGGATTTGAAAATGAGCAAAATAGTTCACACTAGCCTCAAAATCAAGCCTCTGTTAATTAATGTACATTTTATTGATTACTAATGTATGATTATGTTTGTACTTATGCAATACATATTATTGATTACGTGTGATTATAGATGTAATTATTCCAATAGTAGTAAACGTTTAACTTTTGACACTGGATAAGCTATTAACTCCAATATGAATATTGTTAATGAGCTGCTTTTTATCAACCTGTCATAATAAAAGATATGAACTGTTATCATAAAAACTTTATTTTAATTTTTTAAGCATTCATTGGTATCAATTATAGGCATCTCTGAAGTTACAACTGCATTGATCATGTTGGGATGAATACTATGGGATCATTTTTCAAAATTATATCAAATTGTCCTTTATTACAGGTTTCATATCAAACAAATGTCACGAGTAACCTTCAGAGTAAATCTGCACGACGTTGATGGTCTCATCCTCAGCGAAGACTTGCGTGTAGTAGTTTCTGGTCCGAGTCATGGTTCGAGTGACGTCACGCTGACTTGCTCCTGCTCCTAAAATGCTCTGAAGACCCTTCAATGTCTCACCAGTCAAGCCCATGGTGCATCTTAAAATAATAAGACAATAAGATTGAGCAGATGGACTTGGACTATTTCTGTTCTTCACTTACTAAATAAACTCTTACCTTGCTGTGACGCTGCCATGCGAGACAACTCTTTCAGGGAATCACAACGACTTGACAGGGACCAGTGTTGGTTCATCTCTTTCTCTAAAATCTTTCTCTTCCTGCCATCTCCTTACTGCCATAACAACGTCGAATCCTCTTTGTCTGAAAGTCAACAGAACCTGGAAAACATCGTATTAATGAAGTTGTATGATTCCGATCATTTAAAGTGTAAAATCTATTGTAAAAGACTCTTCAGTCTGGTACCTACCAGCTTGAGGGGCATGACCAAGTGTTTCCAACAACAGAAGCCAGAAAACCTTGACCATAAGCGTCAGCATGTCAGTGAGTCCTGCCACAGAAATGTATTTATCATTATTACCAAACATGACTATTTTAATGACCAAAGTGTGTATGATGTAACCATCTCACCTGCTTTTGACATGTGTTGACCCCTTCCACCTCCGATGGTTAGTCCAGCACCTGATCTGCAGCACTCCATCTCACCTAGAAAAGAACATAGAATTGCATTTTAGATTATTTCCATGATGGGATGTGCTGTAGGTTTACAAGTTTATTTTCACTATGTTACAAATATTACCACAGAGAGAAAGGTTTCATGTCAAGCAGGTCTGGAGTTCTGGGCAGTTCTTGGTCACCTCCATGCAAATACAAAACAAAAACATAATAGTGCTCCCTTTTAAATATAACAAAGAAATAAATACAAGCAAGTATACTTGATCATGCATTCAAAAATAAGCTCTCCATGTTTCCTTCATCCATTGTTTGATGGTGGTTTCATCTGGTTTACCTCTTTATGCTGGAATTTAAATTACTTTTCATTATTATTTTATATATATTCTTTCATTTAAAGAAAACTACAACAGATCAAATCCCTCATCCAAAAGGGTTAAAATAAACGTATACTTATATAATTAAATACGATAAATATGTTATCTGTATTAATATGCGGAAGTGATAAATTAAATCAAATCGCGCTGCCGCCCCTGATGACGGGACATGTGGTGACATGTTTAAAGACCCAGGTTCAAGATCAGGATCTCCAGCCGAGCCGGTTCACCTATAAGCAAATGTCCACGAGACAAGCTTAATCAGCTACTTCACTTCCGTGTTGACAGGCGCTGGTCTGACGGGGTTTGACAGCTGATGAGGTAAGTGAAAATAGACCGGACATGTCTATGTTGACCGGAGGTTGTTCCTTACCTCATAGCATTGTCAAGAAATCCCGGCGCCATGGATGGCGTCACGTTTGGCGGCAGAGAAACGCCATGGAACGGACACACCATAGAACCTTTACATGCGGGGTTTTCACGCCGTTCCGAGACCAGACGAGGGTGAGGAACTTCCGCCCCTGCTGGTCAGCCAGTTTGAGAGGTGCGTGGCGGTCGGATCTCACAAGCGAGCAGGTCAGGGCTGCCAGCAGAGCTTGAGAATGTACTGGATGCGGTGAGTGATGCGGTGCCGACGCGCGCAATCTGTTCTGAACTCACATCCACATATCGGGTTTCGTCAGCTCCGGTGACACTAAGCAATGCTCGGGGAGCTGGGGAGACTTCCGGGGTGAAGAGGGTACATGCAAGACGCATCTGAGGTTTCTCGCGCGTTCCTCCCACAGAGCCGGATTTTATGTACGAGAGTGGGGTTTCTAGTGAATCCAGCTCGAGTACATGCGCCTTTGGTTCAGGAGATGGAGATGCGACTCTTTTGATGCCCTTTCGTCAACGGCCCTCCCTGTGACAATGGTGGGGGCGGGCCGGAGGACAACCCAAAGTTCTTCAGGGCTGCGGTTCTGACGGAACATTATTCGGCTTGGAGTCACCTGGTATTACTTCATTCCAGATTGCAAAGGGAAGTAATGAGGCGGGGCTATGTGCTCCAGTTGACCGTCAACCCCACATTTTTCTCTGGACACGTGTCGGAACAAGGAGTGGGTCAGCTATTGGAACAGGGTTATAGAATGTTGATGGTAAAACAACTGCTGACAGGTGTAAGTCCAGGAGATTGGACTTACATCAACTGGCTAGTGTTGAAAGCAATTCACAACGTCCTGCTTCACCTCTCTCTCCCCAACTGTCACAGTCCAACGTCCTAGTGCTATCAGACAGCTCCACCGGTGGCGTACGTGAATCGCCAGGGTGGAGTCAGATCCCCAGCCCTTCTGAGTGTGGCAAAGAAGATTTGGCTGTGGGCCGACCGTCACCTGCTGTCTCTCAGAGCTCAGCATGTGCCGGCTGCGCTGAATGTAGTAGCAGACAGACTGTCAAGGGGGGATGTCCAGGACAAATGGGGTCTGTCCGAGTCGTGGCTGCCATGATGTGGTCTTGGTTCAGTCACACGGTGGCGGACCTCTACGCCAAAAAGGAGAAATTCAAATGTTTTCTTTGGTTCTTCCTCAGGGCCTCTGATTGCCCCCCACTAGTTGGGACGCTTTGGCTCGCTAAAGTTGGCTGGCCGGCTACTGTTTGCCATCCCTCCTCTTCGGCGATTCCTGCCCTTGTTGTCGGGGAGCAAAGCGGGGGAGTCTGAGGTTAATAGTGGTGCCGCCGTACTACCCGGGCAGGGGGGACTCTGACGGCACCCCTGGTGCTGGGTCTGCCTCTCAAAGTGTGGCTCTTGCATGGGACAAGCTGAGCGGGACTCTGGACCTGGACATTCTCCACACACTGGAGCCTCTTGACCAAGTCCCACTGGACATTTTGTTTGAGGTCTCGCTCCTTCTGGTACAGACATCCACGAAGAGAGCGAGCGAGCCTTGTGCTCTCTCCATTAGTCCGGTTGAAAAAACAGTTGCTGGAAGCTTGACGTCATGTGACTTCAGCAGGCACTGTGTCTCCCCCTGGGGCTCATGGCAGCAGCTCACAGGCAGCTGGGCTTGCTGCAAATGAGTGACATTTTGTCTTTTAAGGTTTCACTTCTTCTGGACCTGACATCCACGAAGAGAACGAGTGAGCCCATTAGCCCTGAGTGTCTTCCTTGAGTCGAGGAGTCATCAGGGTCATTGCATCTGATCCCAGCGTTCCGTCGTCCTGTGCGGGGTTTTTTTTTGCGGCACCTGGCCTCATTAGGCTGCTCTGATGCCTTATTCTTTGCCACGGTAGATGTTGGCCTGGTGAGCCGGTCTTCCCTCAGAGGTCTCTCATTGGCTGAGATTGGCCATTATCCAGGCCTACCAGGCAGTGGGCCTCTTCGGCATCCGTCTCAGTCTTTGCTAGAGCCTATCTCCTCGACATGGCGACAGGATCAGTCGCTCATACTGTTTTTGAGCGATTCCATTCCCCCGAGGCCCACGGCCCCAATGGATTTGGATTTTGGGCTGGCGGGGCCCTAGTGATGCAGCTGTCAGGAGCGGCGTCTAGCTGGGGGTACATTGATCCCGTTGGGCTTCGCCTTGGGTTTAAACCAATAGCAAAGCGGTTAGAGGGCGGAGCACCAATATGAAGTAGAACCCCTGAGTTATGTTCATAATCTTAGGTTCTACGAATTGGTGCGAAGCCCTCTAGCCTCGTCGCCCAGCAGCCACCTTTCAGTGAGTTCATTAAGCTTTCTCAGAGACGAGGCGGGCCTCTAGGATAAACCAATAGCGAAGCGGTTAGAGGGCTTCGCACCAATTCGTAGAGCCTGAGACTAAGATAATTCAGGGGTTCATTATCTGTATTGAAACTTTCTGTGGTGCGTTAACACGAGAGTTTATAAAACACTAAATAGCTTTTTTAATTATAATGCAACTTACACACACATTTTGTTTGTTATTTTGACAAATATATTTATGTTCCAATAATAACTTTACTGTATTGTTCCTGGTAGGTCATTTATATTATTAATATTCAAGATTTTGATTTCATTTAATCCAGGCACTTCTCCATATTAATACAGATAAGAAATTTAATGTATTTTATCAGGGAGTTTATTTTAACCCTATTGGATAAGGGATTTGATCTGTTGTTTTCTTTGAATAAAACATATATAAACAGTATATTTTAATAATAAAAAGTATTTTTTAATTCCAAGATAAGGAGGTAAACCTAATAGGAAACACCATAAAACAATGGATGAATGGAACATGGAGAGTTTATCTCTGATTGCATGATCAAGTTTACTTGCTCGTGTAGTCAGTTATTACTAGTGAAATCAGTTCTCATGCAGCCTGCTAAGGATAACATTCATTCGTTTCTATTACAGACTATTACACTTCTACTAAAGGAATCCACCTGTCGCAGAGCATGACCGGACAGAGGTAGTCTTTGCTCTTAAGGGTGCCGTACTTGTATACTTTGTCTGAATCTGCAAGTCCCATTCTAGCATTTTGACTACTAACAATGACACATTAATGTTACAAACTTTCTTCACTACTGATTTAATAGAGTCATTTCAACAAGAACTCCAGCAAACTTTGAACGTGGAAACATCGACTACAATGTAAAAACTCCAGGACCTTCTGATCGGGATTCTTCAAACTGGAGCAGAAGAGGAACAACCCATTGTCGACGGTGACTTCATAGCAAAGGATGATGCTGCTACAGGTTTCGTGAACTACATCCACAGCAAAATTAAACATGTAATCAAAATCTTCATTTATATTTAAAATGTCTCATAATCTGAACATCATAATTTTGGTCTGTAGCCAGACAGACCTCCAATGAGTCAGCAAGCAGGCTGGATGAGGAGGGATTGGAACTAGTAGTCTGTAGCCATGGTGGGCTTCTTTGTGCCGTCAACATGTACAGGGGAGAGATCTTTGCCTATTCCTTTGAAGATATATCCTCAGATTGATCAACATATACTGTATGTACTCATTGAAGGGTTCAATTATATATCCTCATTTTATGTACTCAATTGTTTACATTGATAATGTTATCTCTTATTCAGAGTTAAAACATATTCTTGTATTTCATCTTTTTTACTTAAAGAGCAGGGATTCAAAAGTTGAAGGCTCTAAGCATCTTGGCCTCAACTTTGTGTGAACCTTTGTATACATTTTCGATACAATTGACAGAGGCCTCATCGTTACAATAGTTCCAAACTGTGAAAGATATATTGTGTTGTAAGTAGGATACAGTCATGTGGTAATCCAGGACCCAGAATTTATGGCCTACAGACCTGGCTCGAGATAACATGTTTTAATTCATAGCATAATTTGGAATTATTATTATTATTTTTTTTTTTTGGATTTTTTCTTTTTTTTTGTGATTTGAGAGAAATGCTCATAATGTGTAATTGTTTCCATTAAATGAATCTGTGTTTCCTCTGTTGCTTTCTCACCATATGTAATCTTTGTGTGGCACTATACGGATGATAGTTTGGCATGTTTAGTTTATAATCAGATTCGCGATCATTATTTTGAAATCAGACTTGTCTTTGTTTTATTGCATCATTAGTTCATGATGCAATCAGGGGGAGTGTAAGGAAATGACAACTTTACTGTAATCAATCACCTAGATTTAACACACATTTCAAATAGTCACTTGATTAACTGATAATCTTACATATTTAATTCATATTAAATAATCCTATTCTTGCATTGCATTCACTTAAACTAAACTCAGGTTCACAACTCAAAGGCCGAGGTCACAAAGCCTCACACACACAGAAAGATTAAACAATCCCAGATTCCAGGACGTCTGGACACCTGTTTGAGAATTCACTCTGAAGGACACAAGTCGCTGGGAACAGATTCTTGAAAACAACAACTTTTGGTAAATTTCCACTACGATCACGTGCGACCGGCCATCTTAGAATCAAATGTTTACACTTACTGACCAATCCTACATTCACATTTGACTAGAGGCGTTAACCTGAATATTCTACTATAAAGATCCACCATTTTGTCTGATCTTTGCGTTCTGGCATTCGAAGACGTCTGCGATAGATCTCTCTGCTTGCTAGCGCCCGTGTTCACGTAAGTTTGTCTCTGACTTTTGCATAATTCACTAAACGAGCATTTTTCTTAAACTCATCGTTGTGTCTGTCCTTCATTCCATCACCACGTACGAGGCTGGGGAGGGGTCGGTTCATGGAAACACAAAAACCCCTAACAGAAGGAAATCTGAAGATTCATTGTTTAGGTCAGTGTTTAGGTAATGACATGAATACAACATATTTTTTGTTCATAATGGATTCAGATTTTGCAACATCATTCTGCACCCAGAGGTTGTAAATGTTTACTCAACTTACTTACGTTTACTCTCTGGAAGGATCTGGTGGGTGAACCATGATTTCGGACAGAGACTGGACCGAGTGCTCGAATGTCTGGTATTTCTGAATAATTTGCATTCTTTGTTAACTGTCGTATTTAAGGTCTTGTATGGCCTACTTTTGTAATCATTCTTTTCTTGTAATAAATTGACTGTTTTAATTCTAAATGTCACTCTTCCTTGGTTAAAAAGAATGTGCAGAACTCATTAGACAGGAAAGAGAATTGAGTTCAATTCACCTTGTACCTGCAAAAGAAACACTAGTAAGTTTTTGGGATTTTTTTGCATGGAAGTGACTTGCAACACCTGCCCAGAACTCCAGACCTGCTTGTAATAAAACCTTTCTCTCTATATTTCATGCCAAAGCCCATGACTTAAAGTGTGAAGTAAGCATAGTGAACACAAACTTGTAAACCTACAGCACATCTCATTATGTAAATAATCTAAAATGCAATTCTATGTTCTTTTCTAGGTGAGATGGAGTGCTGCATATCAGACATGTGCTGGAGTAACCATCAGAGAATAGGTGGAAGAGTAAGAAATAAGTAAGCGCATAAACAATCAAAACAAAATTCAATAAAATATATACTTAAAAGATCAAGATAACACCGAGAAAAACACAGGAGTCTCCGGAAATCAAGGAAAAGCCTGCACAAGTAAAATGTCTTAAGATGTTTCTTGAAAGAGTCAGTAGACTCCATCAAGCGCAGAGGGAGAGGGAGATGGTTACAAAGCTTAGAGGGAACAACCTTGAAGGATTTTTCTCCTCTGGTCCTGAACCACGTGCAAGGAACCATAAGTAGATTCTGATCCACAGACCTCAGAGCCAGAGCTGGGGTGTAAGGCTGGATCAGATCAGTGATGTAAGGAGGAGCCTGACTATGAATAGCTCTGAAAGTAAAAAACAGAATTTTAAAGTTGATCCTGAAAGAAACTGGAAGCCAGTGAAGAGAACATTGAGGGACTCCACACAACAGATCCACTGATACAGACCTCATTTGATTGGTAGATACACTGAAACTGCGTCCAGAAATGTATAACGACAACCACTGTAACACAGACCCAGACAGTCCCACTTCATCCCTCAGTCTTCTCTGCAGGATCTGGTGATCAACTGTGTCAAAGGCTGAGGACAGATCTAAGAGAACCAGAACAGTGTATTTACCCAAATCAGCCGACATCATGATGTAACTGGACACTTTCAGTAAGGCTGTCTCCGTAGAGTGATGTTTACGGAAGCCAGACTGATAATTCTCATGGATGTCGCGCTGATCCATGAACAAAGACAACTGCTCAGACACAACCTTCTCCAAGATCTTGGACAAGAAAGGGAGCTTAGAAATAGGCCTGAAATTACTGAGGTCAGTCGGTCTAAGCCTGGCTTTTTGAGCATAGGCTCCACAATAACATGTTTAAATCCATTGGGAAAACCCCTGTGGAACGGGAGAGGTTCAACATATTGGTAATCCAGGGATCAGTTACATCAAACACTTTGATGAAGAACCTACAAGGAAGGACTTTGTCTGAGCAAGAGGAGGGTTTCATCTTGTTCACCAGTGCTGAAATATCACCCAGAGATACAGCACTGAAGTAAGACCACAAGGTGCAGACAGGCTCAGTAACAGCAGGGGTTCCACACAAAGTGGGAGAGACAGGTGTGATTTGAAAATGTCTTAAAACGGCAGCCTCGGCACGACGCTCCGCAGGAACTTGGTTTATTTTTGCTTAGTCAGTTGTTTGCTACAAATTAAACAATGGCTGAGTGAAAACACTTTGCAGCTAAATGTGGACAAAACTGAAACTCTGGTTATTGCTCCTGATGATAAGATTCCAGGTCTGAGTAAGTACTTGGGTGATTTAGGCCAGTCTTTCAAACTGAGCCTGCAAAACCTGGGTGTGTTATTCGACAAAGACATGTCTCTTGTTCAACACTGCAGAAAACTGACCAGAAACCATTTCCTTCAGTTGAGAAAAATCTCTAAACTTAGGAAAATGTTGTCAGAAGATGATCTGGAGCTTGTTATCCATGTTTTGGTGTCTTCTCGTCTGGACTATTGCAACAGTCTGTATGCATGCCTTAATAAGAAGGTGCTGTAAGTAATAGTAAGTAAGTAAGTAAGTTATATTTATTTATATAGCGCTTTTCGAGACCAGGGTCACAAAGCGCTTAAACAATCAAAACAATACTCAAAAAAGTACATACTTTAAAGATCAAGATAATACTGAGAACACAACAGGAGTTCGAGAAATTCAAGGAAAAGCCTGAACAAATAGAAACGTCTTAAGATGTTTCTTAAAGGAGTCAGTAGACTCCATCAAGCGCAAAGAGAGAGGAAGATCGTTCCAAAGCTTAGGAGCAACAGCCTGAAAAGATTTCTCTCCTCTGGTCCTGAGCCGTGTGCGTGGAACCATAAGTAGATTTTGATCCACAGACCTCAGAGCCCGAGCTAGGGTGTAAGGCTGGATCAGATCAGTGATGTAAGGAGGAGCCTGACCATGAATAGCTCTGAAAGTAAGAACCAGAATTTTAAAGTTGACCCTGAAAGAAACTGGAAGCCAGTGAAGAGTTTTAAGGACCGGAGAGATGTGAGTTCTTCTACTTGAGCGGGTCAGAATTCTCGCTGCAGAGTTCTGAATCAACTGCAGACGAGACAGCTCCTTCTTGTTAAGACATGAAAACAAACTGTTGCAATAGTCCAGACGAGAAGAAACAAACGCATGGATTACAAGCTCCAGATCATGTTCCGACAACATTTTCCTAAGTTTAGAGATTTTTCTCAGTTGAAGGAAACAGTTTCTGGTCAGTTTTCTGCAATGTCGAACAAGAGCGATGTCTTTATCAAATACAACACCCAGGTTTCTCAGGCTCAGTTTGACAGACTGACCTAAGTCACCCAAGTACTGACTCAACCCTGGAATCGTATCATCAGGAGCAATCACCAGTGTTTCAGTTTTGTCCACATTTAGCTGTAGAGTGTTTTCACTTAGCCATTGTTTGATTTCTAGCAAACAATTGACTAAGCTGTTCAGCCTCTGGGGCTCAGTTGGATCAAAAGAGCAGTAGAGTTGGATGTCATCAGCAAAAATGTGATAAGAAACATCTGGAAATCTCTGAATGATTTTACCGAGGGGAATCAAGTACAGCAAAAACAATAAAGGACCCAGAACAGAACCTTGAGGGACTCCACACAACAGATCTGCCGATTCAGATTACCTCATTTGATTGGCAGATACACTAAAACTGCGCCCAGAAAGGTAAGATGAAAACCATTCTAACACAGACCCAGACAGTCCCACTTCATCCCTCAGTCTTCTCAGCATGTGAAGCATTTCTGGTGTCCCAGAAAGTCAGGGAAAAGCCTGCACGAATAAGAAAGTCTTAAGATGTTTCTTGAAGGAGTCAGTAGAGGTCCATAAGGCGCAAAGAGAGAGGAAGATCATTCAAAAGCTTAGGAACAACAGCCTGGAAGGATTTCTCTCCTCTGGTCCTGAACCGTGTGTGAGGAACCATAGGTAGATTCTGATCCAGATACCTCAGAGCCCGAGCTGGGATGTAAGGCTGGATCAGATCACTGATGTAATGGAGGAGCCTGACCATGAATACCTCTGAAAGTAAGAACCAGAAATTTAAAGTTGATCCTGAATAAAACTGGCAGCCAGTGAAGAGTTTTAAGGATCGGAGAAATGTGACTTCTTTTACATGAGCGGGTCAGAATTCTCGCTACAGAGTTCTGTATCAACTGCATGTGCATCCTTCCGCTTCCGGTGAGCCTTTGATCGGCTGCTTGAACGTAAGCTCCTGTAATAATTGCCCAAAACAGTCGTTTTAACGACTACTTGTCCGGATATTATGCTCATATCACTAAAGATATGTCTCAAGCATCTCGGATCTATGATCGTGATGCTCTTTTCAACATCAGAGAGTCGATGGAGGATTATAATCGCGACCGTTTTCCAACGTCCGGTGAACGTGTTTCCGGCGATTTCCACAAGCGATCGAGACGGTCTGGAGTACAGGTCAGGATGAGACGCGCAGTCGCGATCGCTTGGAACAACTCTGACATCATCGGACATCATCGATGTTTGATCGACATTCCTCTCGCTGAAGAGTATGACGACACATCAGCGCTGCCGTCTGTCCAGACCTCAACGAAAGGTGGTAAGATTTTTTCATTTCCTCTCTTTAATTCGGCTTTTACTACGGAGTTGAACGTCAGTGACAGCTGGTACCCACGTGACCGCTGTTCGCTTCAAAAGATCCCGCTCTGCGCCCCTGTCAGTGACGTGGCGTCGTCAGTGACGTCATCGGTGCTGAATGTGGGACTTCTTAATGTTCGCTCCATTACTAATAAATCCTTTATTCTTAATGATCTTTTCACAAGAGTTAATTTGGATTTATTATGTCTTTCTGATACTTGGCAGAGAGAGGAAGAGTTTATTCATCTGAACAAACTCTGTCCAGTAGGGAGCGCTGTCCTGGGGAAGCCTCGCCTCTCTGGTCGTGGGGGTGGTCTTGCTACTGTTTTTAGGGAGAGTTGTTCTTGCAAAGTGATTCAGACACAGGAATTCACTTCTTTTGAGTCTCAGATGATCTTGGTTGGTTCTACAAGACCTTTCTATTGTGTGTCAATCTACCGCCCGCCTGGTCCTGCTGCGGTGTTCTTGAAAGACTTTAGTGACTTCTTATCTTCCATTATTCAAATGGAATCTGTTCTTATTCTTGGAGACTTTAATCTTCATGTTGATGACATCACATCTTGTTCTGCTAAAGAACTTTTAACTTTAACAGAAGCCTTTAATTTTGAGCAACATGTTTCTGAACCCACTCATCAAAAAGGCCACATTTTAGACTTTTTTTTTTTACTCTTGGCCTGGACATTTCTAATGTATCTGTACATGGTGTCCATCTGAGTGATCATTCTCTTGTCTTGTTTAACCTGGACTTCATCCCTGAACCTAAGCCTTTGAAAGTTAGGTCTCAGAGACGTGTCATCTCAGCCGATACTGCAGACAGTTTTTCTGCTATGTTTGACCGTCTTTCCTTTGATGACTGCCCAGACGTGGACAGTTTGATTCACTGTTTCACTGGTCATTGTCTTGAAATACTGGATCAAGTGGCACCTGTTAAATCGAACTTGAAAATTCAGAAAAAAAGGTGCCCTTGGACAAATGAAGATCTCCTGAGTCCGAAGAGACGTTGTCGAAAGACTGAGCGTCTCTGGAAGTCCACTAAACTTGAGGTGCATAGACTCCACCTCAGGGATCTGATGACTTCTTACAATGAGATGGTAGAAACTGCTAGATCTGATTACATCAGAAAACTGGTAGCAGCAAATAGGAAAAACCCCAAAGTTTTGTTTGACAGGATTAATTCTCTCGTGTCTCCTGCTCCTCAAATCACGCCTGTCTTCTGTGTAGCTGACAGCAATGCATTGTTGAGATTTTTCATTGACAAAATTAAATTGATCAAAGAGAAAATCTCTCCCCTTTGTTTGGAACCCCTGCTGTCTCTGAGCCCCTCTCCTCCTCTTGGTCCTCCTTCACTGCTGTATCTTTGGGTGATATTTCGGCACTAGTGAACAAGATGAAACCCTCCTCTTGATCAGATGACGTCCTTCCTTGTAGGCTTTTTATCAAAGTAGTTGATGTAATTGGCCCCTGGGTTACCAATATGATGAACCTCTCCCTTTCCACAGGGGTATTTCCCAAAGTTTTTAAACATGCCATTGTGGAGCCTCTGCTCAAAAAAACAGGCTTAGACCCAACTGACCTCAGTAATTTCAGGCCTATTTCTAAGCTCCCTTTCTTGTCCAAGATCTTGGAGAAGGTGGTGTTTGAGCAGCTGTCTTTGTTCTTGGATCAGAGCGACATCCATGAGAAGTTTCAGTCTGGCTTCCGTAAACATCACTCTACGGAGACAGCTTTATTGAAAGTGTCCAGTGACATCATGATGTCGGCTGACTCTGGTAAATCGACTGTTCTGGTTCTTTTCAGGATGAACTTTAAAATTCTGGTTCTTACTTTCAGAGCTATTCATGGTCAGGCTCCTCCTTACATCACTGATCTGATCCAGCCTTACACCCCAGCTCGGGCTCTGAGGTCTGTGGATCAGAATCCACTTATGGTTCCACGCACACGGTTCAGGACCAGAGGAGAGAAATCTTTTCAGGCTGTTGCTCCTAAGCTTAGGAACAATCTTCCTCTCTCTTTGCGCTTGATGGAGTCTACTGACTCCTTTAAGAAACATCTCAAGACGTTTCTATTTGTTCAGGCTTTTCCTTGATTTTCTGGAACTCCTGTGTTGTTCTCAGTATTATCTTGATCTTTAAAGTATATACTTTTTTGAGTATTGTTTTGTTTGTTAAAGCGCTGTGTGACCCTGGTCTGGAAAAGCGCTATATAAATAAATATTACTTACTTACTTACTTACTTATATCAACTTCTGTGAGGGTATGTGTGTACCAACCAAGACCCACAGGACATACAACAATAACAAGCCTTAGTTCACCACCAAGCTGCGCCAGCTCTGCAGGTTTAAGGAGAAGGTGTTGAGGAACGGGGACAGGGACCACTACAAGCAGGCCTGGAACACACTGAACAGAAAGATTAGAGCAGCCAAGAGGCGCTACTCAGTGAAGTTGGAGAACAAATTTGTTTGCAACGACCCTGCTTTAGTGTGGAAAGGCCTCATAGACCTGACCTACTTTAGGAAGCAAACCCCCGCACCGAGGCCAACAAAGACCTGGCCAACGATCTCAACACCTTCTACTGCCGGTTTGGAAAGTACAAAAGCACACCTCAAACAGCCCACACTACCCCACCACCATCCCCCATCACACCTCAGACATGCAGCGGACTGTGAAGACTGCAGAGCGCATCATTGGTGCCCCCCTGCCTTCCATCCAGGAACTGTACGAGTCCAGGACCAGCATTGTGTTTATTATTATTATTACTATTTCTCTTGTATATTTTGTACATATTGTTTATACTTCTAATTTTTGTTGCAAATTCCGTGTCAAGTCGTCCACAACCACGAAAAATTCCAAGGTATACCAATATTTTCTGGCGAAAAAAGCTGCTCTTCAATCTTGAATCTTGAATGACAGGAACTCCATTGGGACTTCTACAAATGAAACACTGATCACTATGAACAATTAAAGATTAAGGGAAGTCTAATATTATCTTGATCTTTAAAGTATGTACTTTTTTGAGTATTGTTTTGATTGTCTAAGCGCTTTGTGACCCTGGTCTCGAAAAGCGCTATATAAATAAATATTACTTACTTAATTACTTACTTACTATGGCATTTGATTATCTTCATGGGAGTTTGTGCTAAGGATTATGAGAGTTCCAGCCTCCTCCAACCATCAGTGGCTCCACAGTTGAAATTGTGTAGTTTATATGTCGGATGGGTTTCATCTTCATTGGAGATCTGAAGTTGGAGATGAACATCTGTTTCATTGAGAAGAGGGTTCAGAAGTTAAGCTGATTGTGATTCTAAAACAGTAAAAGTAAATGTGTTACTCATATGATGTTCAATCTCATCTCTTTATCAATTTGAGGTTCTCAAATTCATCATTCTGTGATCATTGGCTTCTGAATTACTTATCCTAAGGGACCCTTAGGAGCAAGACATAAGCTAAAAAGAGACCAGAGACCAGTAAGACAAAGGAGGTTGAATTAAGAAAACCATTTGAGCGATACTTGAAGGATAAACAGAGATCTCATTATTGTATCCCCTTGATGTCAATGTCTGATAACCTTTGAATGAGAATAAAAGAGAATAAAATAAGATGAATCTTTTATAAGACAAATGTGAGAAGTATGAGCATTAAAAGAGATCTGACAAAATCTCATCCAGAGCTTGGATCGAACCCAAAACATTTCAGGCCATTGGCCAACAATCTGAGTTACGACACTTCATACTTGTTCTTTATATGAGAACATTGAGCACTGTGCAACACACCTGATCCTAGCTGTATTTGAGAAATACGAGAACAAATTAAGAATGCAATTTAAAAATGAATTACCTTTAGTAATTAGAAATGAATGTAAATATTGAAAAGTTGAAACGGTATAGTATTTTCACAGTGGAATAAATTAATTTCAATGAATCAATTAATAACCACACTGTACTTCATATTTGTTTGTTTTTTTCTTTTATTTGAACTTGAATTCCCATCCATACAAATGAGAAATCAGTGAATCAGTCACTAGTGTCATAATAGTGCAAATCTAGTATAGTGCAAATATAAAGTAGAGTGCAAATGTCTAGTAAAAAATGTGAACCATTGCGTTGAACTGACTTTTATTAAAAATAAAAAAATAAACAGGCCTGCTCTGGCCCTAAATTAGTTGAAAAAGGCTTTCTTGAGCTCATATTGAGATTTTTTAAGAGCTTGCACTCCTCTAATTTTTCGTTTTGCTGATCCACTAGAAAAGAGAAACTGTAAGAGAATCTGAGATTTCAAATAGTGAGCAGTGAGAATAAGTATTTCTTACTGAGAGTTAACTAAGATCAAATTGAGAAATATTCGAATGTGGCGCAGTATGTCTCATTTTTCTCTTTGTTGAGATCAGGAAAAGAGACAGCTGTGAGAGAATTTAGAGACCTTGCACAGTGTTCACTGTGAGTCTTAATTCTCAGGAGAGACATTTGAGAAGAATGAGAAAACCACTTTTATCTCAATTAGTGCTCATTTATCATCTAGGAGGTATAAATGTTACATGAATGAGATCTCATCTTCAATTTTGCTTCGCTATGGGTTTCTATATACATTAAAACCTTATTGTTATTTATTATTTCTTGTAATATTTGGGTCTTAAATATTAGACAGATGCAAAGGGTGAAGGGGAGAGAAAAGTTTTGTCTAGACAAGAGACTTTATGAACTCATGTCATGACGGAGACAACAGAAGGCAGTAATTATTACAGGTAACATGAGACAGGACTAAATCGTTTAGCTAAATCAAGATTCTTCAATACAAGAGTGCAAAAGGTGTTAAATAACAACAATGGCTACATCACTCATGGGTTTCTGCCCTATTAAAGGTGTAGAAAAAAGATCAACATCACTCCAAACAGCAAAGGGAACCTCTTAGTGAATCTATATCTATTATTTTTCTTTAGTATATCATCACTGTGCTTCATGTTCATTAGTAACTAAGTTTCACTGGTGCTTGATTGATCACTATGGTAAGAGGAGCTTTTAATATTCAAAATTATTTTAAAATTAATAACAAAACTACACAATTGTACACAAAGTAGACTATATATACACAGTACGTACTGTGGTTCTTTTTTTTTTTTTCAATTGAAATAAACATGTTATTTACAAACCAAAATGTCCATTAATGTCAGATGTGCTTAAGTTATGTAAATCGATGCTCATAGATGGAGGCACAATATTTATACTCGACACATCACCCTATATCATATAATAAGATAAGCTTCCATGCACAGGCATTATTCATGCATGCAAAGAGTAATGTGTTGGTTCCAGACTACAGATCTATGTTGACTGCTTCGTCTTTCGTATTTCTCTGCTTTATTGATGGTTGGTGTGTTTCTAATATAAATGGGTACATTGATTAAAGTATTGCAACGGCTGAAAGATTAAGATAAGAGATTGGAAGCTATAAAGGGATCAAACAGGAAAGTCGTGCTTAGCAACATACACTGTACTAGTCAACAGCTGTCAACACACGCTCAAGACTTATATACGCCTCTCCTTCCTTCTTTACAGTTGGCCCTTCAGAAATTAGTATTCATTAGTATAATAATTTTACTGAACAGATTCACGTGAGAAGTTTTAATGCAGTAAAACATGTTTTATTGTCTTTAATTGAAATCAATGTTGTCAAAATGTAACCTATTGTTCATACATATACTTATAATATATATATATATATATATATATATATATATATATATATATATATATATATATATATATATATATATATATATATATATATATATATATGGTATGTTTTAATACTTTCCAGCATTCACTGCTCTGTTTTTTTGGGGGGTAAAATGTACCCCGAATTAAAATCGAATTTAAATTTGACCTAAAATGTTTTGAAAACAACTGTGGATAAGTTAATTTACATAAACTGCAGAAAACTCTTTCATTGCCCACCATTGCACGGATGAACATAATTACTTTGCTTAATGTGTCAATAACATGTAAATTCTAGATATAAAAAAATACAGACTCCTGTTGTTTGCTTTAAGGGTGATGTTGGTCTTACAGATGTACAAAAAGGGTATATTTTTATATTTGATCTATTCAGAATTGCAGAGAACCACACCTACCCAGAGAGATCCATACAAGGTCTGACACTAGGAGACAGTAGATAAGGTTAGACAGTAGTAGTTGCAGAAGGAGTGACACAGTATAGAGGCAGTGATTGAATTATTGATTGATTGATTGAATAGAATCATCTTTTAACTCTACTTCTGCCCCTAAACTAAGAATTAAACAGCCTAATAGCAGGAGGAATGAATGAGTCCCTGAGTCTATTAGTGTTGCATCTAGAAATGAGCATTCATGCACTCCATCTCCTTATCTGCTTACTGATGACAGTGTTCAGAGGATGACTGTAATCATCCATGATAAACATGTCCCACCTGTTGACACTCCTTCTGGACACATTACCACCCCAACACATCGCAGCATAAAACAGGACAATGGCCACCACAGACTGGTAGAACATGCAGAGGAGTTTCGTGCAGATGTTAACTGACTGGAGAATCCACAGAAAGAACAGTATACTCTGAACTTTCTTATACACATGGTCTGTGTTGCAGAACCAGTCCAGTTTACTGCCCAGCCACACACCGAGGTACTTATAGTTGGTAACTATCTCCACCTCGTCGCCTCTGATGGACACTGGACACTTTGTCCCAAAGTCCAAGACCAGCTCCTTGGTCTTTGAAGTGTTCAGCTGCACATGGTTCCTCTCACTCCAGTTCACAAAGTCACGTATCAGACTCCTGTACTTGTCCTTGCTGTTGTCCCTGACGCATCAATGGCAGTGTCGTTAGATTCAAATTGTTATATATGTATACGCCATACTTAAATTAATGCTAAAAGATAATCAAATATAAAGTACAATTTACTCGTTTGATCTAAGAGCGGGAAACCATTGTCCACATACACTGACATACAATCAACTTTACTCGCATACTGATTACTGGTTTGAGGCGAGTTTGAATTAGAATTATGGTCAAAACAAGGTTAGAATAAATCATCGTTGTCTGCCTGCAAATCACACCTTAATTTGTATATAAAAGACAAAGCTTGCGAGATCCCAGGGGGGAAGCGAAAGACGGAAGACAAAGCTGGCGACACCCCAGGGGGGGAGCAGAGAACAGGAAAAAAACGTCCGCAACATGTGACAATGCCTGAGAATATTTGAATAATTAGATTAACAGCAGACAGGATAGGAACTCTCTCAGCAGGGTACCGGTGACCCAGGAAACTTGAACAATTTGGCCGGAAGACCCGACCTCCTGGGCGGGGAATTTGACATAAATACAGCAAGCTTCCTACAGCTCGGGCCATTCTGTCCAGGATTGTCAATTTGTGAGTTGCTGGAAGAAGGGAGCCCGGTCGATCTTTAAGGAAGCTTGTTTTCTTTCTTTTGGAAGTGGTAAATAAAGCGACCCGAACATAATATGGATTGTTCATCTTTCTCCACAAATTGAAGGATAAGACCCGGGATAGAAGTGACCGGTTTCTGTGTGCAGACCTCGTGTTTGATCCTTTTAGCATTCTTCTGTATGAGACTCAGCTCAGAGTTGAAGTAGAAGTCTGAAGTGTATATGGTGAAGAGGAGACGGGCCAGTACTGTCCCTTGAGGTGCTCCTGTACAGCACACCACAGTGTCAGATGTGATGTCTTTCGAGAGCCAGGAGACCAGCCCACATGCATCTTTGTCAGTTTGTCCTGTAGCAGAGTATATAGGTATGGATAAACACACACACGCAAACACATACCTCCACACTCTCTTACACAGTTTAAGAGATGGCAGCAAATGCTTGACTCGTACTTGCTAGATTCCAGATTGCTGATGTTGAACATTATTGTAATATTCCTGCATCCCATGACAATTAATTTTTATATTGGCTCAAAGCTAAGAAGTTGAATATTCAATCGAAGCTCTGGATGCAATTGTGTCTTGGTGTCCCTGAGCAACTTAACCCTGATTGCTCTTGTTATTGCGTCACAACCTACTCCCATAAGTGTGTGATTGTTTGAGTGAGTAAGCGACTTAGTGTAAGGCACTTTGAGTGCTATCAGAGATAGTGCCATATAAGTAAGAACCGTTTATCATTTTAAGAAGTCATGAGCTTTCCTTTTGCAGAAACATGCTTCGGTATGAAACAGAGACATGTTCCCTGCTTGAAAAAAAAACTTTTTCTGCACACTCTGCTCCTCTGACCTTTCAAGAAGTCCCCAAATCCCACATGCTTACATCTTAAGTCAGGGAATGGGTCGACGGCAAAAACACTCTGCGGAGACCAACAAAGTGGTCAGTTTTATTGCACCTTTGAGCTGAAAACTTACAGGACTCAAGCCAACCGGATAACAGAAGGTTATACCTTTTCCGTCACCTCATTTATAGTCTGAAATTAGTTTTAGGAGAAATGCCAAGCAAGACAAAAAAGTATGAGCAGCAAAGTCAAGTATTAAGCGTGAGAGTAAGTATAGAGAATTTCCTCTGTTAGAACATTTATTCTTGATTGATAAGTTTGACATTCAATAGCAGAACAAATCCGGCATGACTTCGCTGTCATTGTTACAAGTAAGAAAAAGACAGGAACATTTATAAAATATGTGGAAGAAATGCCAATAAAGCTCTGACCAAGACGGTTCAGTGAAGGCCAAGACCTTTCCAGATCATAAACTAAAAGTCTGAACTTTTTGTTTTTAAATAAATATCAACCACAATCAGTTGTCTTAATACAATGTGTTTAGAGTTTGTTTGTTGTAGTTTTACACACATTTAATAATTTATCATCCCAATTTTGGTCAATGTAGATAAAAAGGCATGTAGTCATAGCTATCAATTTATCTGTGTCCAACTATTGAAATCAACTTTCCGAAACCAAACATTAACGTACAAAACAGAGTATGGTTAATGTATAACAAGAACAAATGTTATTCCTATCCATTGTTCACAAACTGCTCTTTTGCTCTAGCAAAAGAAAATCCTTTCATCTGAGCAAGGCTTTTATTATCAAATTAACATGAAAGAAAGAAGTAAGGAAGCTTGCCCTAAAGGCTTCTGAGACACTTTTGACACTGAGGAACAAATGTCCCTTGGACTTAGAGGAAGAAACTCGGCCAAATAACAATGAGCCATGGCACATCAAAGACTTGAATCAGTAACACAAATAGATTTCTGCTTGGCTGCATCTCCGGGGTATAAGTGCGTTGAACTTATAATGCATGAAAGGGATTGATGCAACCTCTTGCAAACACAATGAGGACAATAAAAAAAAAACAATCTACTTGGAAATTGAACAAAGTACAGTGAAACTATTGCAAAGACAGTTCAGTGATCTCAGGCAGAGAAATCAGAGAGTTATCTCCACAAACTCAATATGCTCTCATCCCAGCTTCATTTCATGCATCTCATATGTAATTCTCAGACTTGAAACGTTTTGGTTGTTTCTTATCATCTGTAGGCTGTTTTTATTATGTATTATTTTATACAGAAATCTATAATTTTAGGCTGCAAATACCTTCTGGTTTTATATTATTTAAATTTTATATGAATAATTTTAAGTATTCCACTGCATGTAATTGAATTTTTGGATAACATAAAACGCATTGTAAAATAAAAATAAAAGCAATTTATTGGTAACCTGAGTGTAGTGAAACTACAATTTCAACATTTCAGCTCTATCAAAGTTTAATTGTTGCTAGGGAGACATTGTAAAGTCTTTAAAGCATTAACCATTTGGAGAGGTATATTCTGTACTCATTTTTGTCTTCCAAGTGAAAGCAAGAGTGTGTCAATAGAGGTCCAAGATCTCTAGACACTATCAGCTAAATGGACAAGTAAGTGCATATTGGCATGATCTATTTGTGCAGGGGTTATTGACTCCATCAGAAGAATAAAGATTGCTTCAAGGAGCATGAAATGGTTGTATTACATTCCTGCAAGAATGCCCCAGAATACAACTGGCCCAAAAAAACATCAAAATGGACCAATACTCAGATGCTTTGCAAAAGTCATTATGAGAAGAAGACTTTCTGCAACTGAAATAAATGCATTTTTGTTAAGTGGATGATCTTCAGTTTTTTTAGAGCTTTTGGCTTCTGTTCCCTCTTCTTGGTTAAGCTCTGAACTGTCCTCAAATGATAGGTCATCTTCAAATGAGTGATCATCAAACAACGCATTATCATCTAAAGTCCCTTCTTCAACAAATTCAGGTAGATGCTCAACAAATGTATCCATAATAGGCTGTTCAGGCTCTGATTCAACATTAATTCCAGAGTGATGCATCTCACTTGTGTGTCCATAGCACTGGAATGAAAGTATTGGTTCATTAATGGCTTACTATTATGGACACTGTTTATTTTTCAATATAGTTATGCTAAAAACATAATAATTACTAGACTATTCAAGTGTTACCATAGCTGCCAGTTAAACCTTGACAAACAGAATGAGTTTTCAAAGTCTCACTTCAGTAGTGTTTTATTGGCTAAATTAACTTTTAATTGAAGTAACGCTGCTGTCAGTAAACATGTTAGGCTTTACTACATGCAATTTCTTACAATGCCACTGAATAAATAAATGACATACTATCTTGGAAACTGGTGGAAATGGAGTTAATTGTTTTTTGGATATTTGTTACCCCTGTTCTCCGGTCCTTGTCACATGCAAATTTATTAGGTATACTTGGGCAAAACTAAGTCAGTATATGAAAAATCCTTCTATAACACTCTACTCTTGATGAGGATTAAAATGTTAATATTTTATTAAATATGTTTGAGAGGTGATCATTTACTTAAATGGTCATTTTGAACACTAATTTGTGGTGCTCTTGAACTGTACTAGGTTATGCTCAGACATGTTCTTAATATTTTGTTAACGCTACATAAAAATGCGATCTTATCAGAATGTTATTTCAAACAAAAATGTAATTGTTATACATAATAATACATGAAAAATATTGAGGAATATTGTCAGAAATCAATGTAGCTGATGACATGTAGTTGAGAGAATAACATAACAACTAAACAGTTAAAAATAGGTCATACTTGAGTAAAAGGAAAGAAGTGAAATTATGACTTTGGGTAAAAACTAATGTTAGCCATATACAAAGTATTTAGTAGATGTCTTAAAGTATATTACAGTAAATATACTTTAGCGTCAAAGTATAAATTAATAAAATATATATTTACATGTATGGGTTGGTTGATTATTGTCCTGGCCAATCACCAGATCTGATATTAAACATTTATCTGAAATCATTAATGTATATAATAAATAAAATAAAATAAAAAATGATTTCATTGAATTTCAATTCAGTTAAATAAAATGAAAAGAAAAATGATGCTCAACAAAACTGAAAAAATGTTATTGTAAATGTTTTCTACGTTTACAAAGCTAACTAAAGTAAAGTCAACTTAATAAGAAAATTATCAAGTAAAAGTATTCTCTCACTAAAAATGTAGCTGTATGCACTCCCCGCTTATTGATGCTGCATCTTTGTATTCTGTTTTGTACGAGCTGCCTGATGGGCCGCACAGGTATTGCAAGTGAGCAGCAAAATCTTTTCCAAAATGGTATAATTTTTTTTGGGGAGGGTGGATGTAATGATATTAAAAAAAATACACATGATAATGTTTTAAAGGTGGGTAAAACTTTGTAAACTTTTCATGGCATGTGTTTATGGTGGTTCTAATACCTTTTAAAGAAACTGGTCGGTATATGTGGCTAATAGTGAACTAGCTAGCGAGCCTACCACATGTGGCCATGAAGCAAGTTTGCTAATAGGGGTGGAGGAAAAAAACACATTGTTGTACCTAAGTATGAGATATAATGACATGCTATAACTAAATAAGACATTTAACCACCTTATCAAATTATTCAAATCTGTTGTACTGTATTTAACAGAATGAATGGCCCAGCAAATAAAAAAAGATGCCCTAAAGAATGTGAAACCCACCGAAAAAGATGAGCTTTCATGAACCAGACCCTGGCTCACCAAGAGATGACCGAGATGGTAATTGAGTTAATATTTGAATAAACGGCTTAGCTCATTTTAAAAGTGATTGTTATTTTTTACTTGCCTTGGGTGCTTTTATGTGCGTGGTTTTGTCCCAGTAGATTAAACTTCATGTCAATATGATGACATATGTGTCACTGTTTAAGATAAGGAACAGAGATTATCAAGATGTTTAAGAAACGTCCATTAACCGAAAGATTATGAAGAAAGTGAATTGTTTGGCGAGTGTTTTGATGAAGGAGGACACACACAGAGATATCCGGTAAGCCTTTGATCGGCTGCTAGCATGTGAGCTCCTGCAAAACAGTGGTTTTAACGACTACTTTTCCAGATATTATGCTCATATCAATAAAAATGTCTCAAGCATCACTGATCTATGATCGTGATGCTCTTTTCAACATCAGAAAGTCGATGGAGGACTTCACTCGTGACAGTTACCAACGTCCCGTGAGTCGGTTTCCTCCTCCACTTCTCATCGACACCGACTCTGTGGAATATCCGTTGATCTCTCGGGTACCGGGCGATTTCCACAAACGATCGAGTAGGTGTCGAGTACAGGTAAGGATGAGACGCGAGGTCACGATTCCTCGGAAGAACTCTGACGTCGTTAGACGCCATCGTTGTTTGAACAACAAAATCCAAAATAAATGACCACCTGTTTATCTTCTGTACTTCTGGTGAATTGACTCCATGTTTTCGTTGCTGATCAGATAGCGTTGGTAGTTTATGCTCAGGATGCCCAAATCTGTCTCCTTATCAGAGAACCCAAGTTTACGTAAGTAACCATAAGCCTTCTCGGCTTCAATCTGTGACTTTAATAGAAACAATTAGTGCTCTTTGCCCTACTACTATACTATAAACTAATACTTTTTTTGAATATCGATAATTTTGACAACCCTACTAACAAAATAGTTACAAACTAAAATGTGATAAAATACTCAACACATCTGCACACAGTCCATTATTCTATTTTCCACTTCCCTATTCTGATAAATATATTGATTTATGCATTAATAATAAGGCTTTATCCCAGTTATCTGAATACATCCCACTCTTGCTCACTCATGGCGGGAAAAAAAAGACCTAATGCATACCTAATGCTTGGTTAACAATGTAAGTGAGGCACGGGAATGTATAGCCCTTCATCAGTGTGTTTGCTTATACTTTTTTTCATTCATGATCATTCAAAAATCATTCTATCAACACTCTTAAAAGAGGAGGTAAAAAGCCAGATAATACATCTGTTTAGAGAGGACAGCTTGAACAGGTAAGCAGTTATTTAACTGGTACTTGTAGAAGGACAACCACTCACTCAAAAAAAATATACAGAGGTACCCTAGTTTTTATAATGCTACACTTGCATCAAGAAAACATTCGTTGAAGCCCCTGAAAAAAACTCAAAATTAGCTTAGTCAAAGACTGAAATGGGATTTAAAACCAACTGATTTATGTTCACCCACCTTCTTTAAATCTTTTGATTCTCAAAATGAAAGGTGCAAACAGGCAGGGAGTAAGGATTAGGCTGTGTACCAGTGATGGATGAAAGTGGTCATAATCTCAACAGTGTCTGTGATCAATGTAACCTTTCTGTAGGCCACGGTTCAGTGTGTGTGTGTGTGTGTGTGTGTGTGTGTGTGTGTTTACAAGATAGCGAGACTTCAACATATTTAATTTATTCACTATCTACATGCAACTTTGCACATGATTATGTGCCAGAATGTGGATACAGTCTTTACATGAGACTAAGAAGTGTGCACATTGAGCAACCTGGCTGGCAAAAGATGGTAAATGAAAAGTTCAGAGTGGATGCTCGGTTAAAGGGCAACTGAAATGTCCAAACTAAAATACAGAAGTTTTCCTCTCTATGATGCAGTAAATCCCTTATCATGAAGATAAAGTTCTCCCCAGTCTAAATTATTGGCAAACGAGATATTATGAGAGAGGAGCCCATCATGACGTAATAATGAGAGTGAGTGGGGTTATATTTAACAAGATTTAATCTCCAGATTTACAAAGTGTTTTCAGTGGGTGGGGCTTATGCAAATTTTCTAATGTAAATATTTAAATTAAAATAGTTTGCAACGTCTAACATAATTTTTATGGCCCTGGAGTCATAGGATTAAGATGTGATCATCATCATGAGCAAGAGTGTTGCAGTATTCAATAGAGTGGTTACAGTGGTTAATACAAGATGCTTTCATGCTGTACAGTGGTCAAAAAAAAAGAAGAAATCCTGTGTAAGGCATTTTAAATAATATTAGTGCATTATTTTTTAATAGAAACTATTATAGCCTGAACATAACATTAGTAATATACACTTCAAATACATTAACAAAAATTAGTCACATGTAACATTTCTTTTAAGGTTTGTAATAAGAATTTACTTTCCATCTTCAAAACCGGGGAGAAGGAACCACAGAGAATGTTCTGCTACCACTTACAGGTACTGTTACCCCTCAAATCACAGTTTCACAGAATTGTTAATTTATAAATAGTAAGTATGTCAATTGTTTTATTTTTTCTCATAAATTAAACAGAATTGTATTCACCCTTTATTGAGAGTGAAGAATAAATGATCGGTTGCAATAATAACACTGACATTCCAAAGGAAACTGATAAAGAAAATATATACTATAAGTTAGTTGTGGTTGAATGTATATGCTTTAACAATACCTTTTCCCTTTCTGTTTTCAGGATGGAACAGCATTCTGTTAAGGAAGTTGTACAAAAACCTGTACTAAGAATTGCATTGATTTTCTACTAAAAATGGTCATTCATTCAAACCCAAATAGTGCACAAAAAATATTCATGTGTAAGAATCTTTGCTTGACACAAATTCAAGTCCTTTTCCTTTGTTCATCAAAATAAAAAAGAATTCAGACGGGTTCATCCTTTTCCATACCTCCATTTCGATATGTCGATCATATTTAAATGAAGCACAAGACTTAAATTTCTCCTTTCTGGCATCATGAAAAAACAAAAACAAATGAAAACATGAATTCAAACTAAAAGTTTATATTTGTTCATTTTAAACATGTCTGATTTGTATCTCAATATTGTAAATTAGTTCAGATGTGCTCCAGTGTAAATATTAATATTTTACACACACGCTTATTAACAAGAATACTGAATTTACAGAGGCGACCGGTGGATTATTTAAATCTTAAAACATCTTCAGATGAAGTTTAACGAGAATAAAACTGTTCATCAGTAATTTCACATCATCATCGCTTTGTCTGATCGTCTCTGAGCGTCATTAGAATTTGTGGCTCACATGCAACTTTTTAACTTGTTTGGGTTTCAGCGTATTCTTATGATATTCGTAAGATAAAGGTAATTTACGAATAATCATCATGTGATGTTGTATTAATACAAGTGTGTTTTAAGAATGTATCTTCGATCACATGATCACATTAGGAAAACCAGCATTTGTTGCGCTTTCATTGGAGCTTGCATGACATGATGTTTCTGTGACTCTCGTAGAAAAGACCTGAAGCGATCAAACGCACATTATTTTGTTCGATATATTATTTAAAAAAAACAAGCTATATCGTTTTTCTGAACTGCGTAAAATGACTGTCGGGAAGTCCGCACATTTTGCCCTTTTTTTCTCAATTCATATTAACTTTGCTGAGCGTACACAATCAAATTGTTAACCAATCAGCGCAATAACCATTTGATTGACATGCACAGCAGCCAATCTGAGCTCTCTTTACTATTTTCTTATATCATATTTTAATAAATAACGCAATCTACTCACAACAGCTTCGCGATCGATTAAGGTATTGCCCACCCCTGCTCTAGACCGACTGTTAACAAATCGCGTTTTGCTCTGATATCTGGAATGGAGTTGTTCTGGCATCTCAAAGAGTAACATTCTCCTAAAACCTGCTGAGTCACATAGTGATTGCAATTCAAGCTCCAACACATTTTATTAAAATGGTAGGGCGGATGAATTCATTAATAAAATCACTTGTAATAATTGTACAGTGACATATTTAAACGATGTTGCAAACCATATAGTATAAATATAAGGCAACATGTGTGTAACTACAAGCAGATCTGCAAATAAAAGCACAGGCACGAACATGTATGAACCTCTTTTAAAATAAAATAACGTAGAACAAAATGACCGTCACCATGAACATTAATTGACACAAAAAGACGTCTTTAGATTTAATTCACAAAATGGACAATTTCTTTCTGGTAATACAGGAAGTATAAAGTAAATGTCCCTTATTGGTGATACTTGCTTAATATTAATAATCTTTATTTTCAAGCCCAAGTTAAACCTGCCATGAACACAAAAAAGCTAACAGAGTAATAAAAGATAAAACAGTATACCATAAAATATTGATGTTTTATGACACTCGGAATGTGAAATTTTGACATTAATGTTGATGTGTTGTGTTATGGCTTAATATGGGTGTGTTGTGGCACTCTGCATTTGTTGAGAGCTTTGTCGGCCACCATATGTATGTTCCTTGGATGCTGCTTGAGTGAAATGTGTCCTCTAATTTTTACCTTTCTCATGTCTAAACAAGCATCTTAAATGTCATATGCTGGATGCTGACCTTTTTTGGTATTTGGCTTTTATTTTGGATCATTTTGTGTAAAGTACTAGTGAAAATTAGTCCTGCACGCACCTACCAGTTCTTCTCTTTTATCTAAGCATAAGTACAGTAATGCTGTAATTTCCACTTTTTAAATAAAATAATTGGATTCAATTATATATTATATATTTCGGCTCTAACTGTCATTCTTTGAGGTGGGTCTCACTACTTCAGCATTGAAGTGAGGAGAAAAGCTCTCCTTATAGCACATTTATTAAACTACCCAGGGATGAAATTGTGCCCACAAAGTAATTCTTCCAGTTAGCCTAAAATAGAAATAAAATATCATAAAGATTAGCAGTCTCCATACTCACAGACGTAAAAGCGTGATCATAGGATTGGAAACAAATATTCATTAGAAATGTGCTATTTATCAACTTTCTTTTGTCCTTTACTGGAATGTATCGTCTATTTACTGTAAATGGGAGATCTTGCTTTAACATTAGTGTTTGGGATTATTTGGATTTGAAAAGTGAGAAACAGGCACCAGAATAGGCAGAGAAAACACCTTTCTTATCCTTCCAAGGTGTTTAACTGTAACATCATATGCTTCCTTAATGTGTGTGTGCTTAAACAGTAACACGTAAACAGGCAACTTGTTTCAATGTTTGAATGAACGGCAGGATGCACTAAGTGTCAAGTTTATCTTCTTTATCCATCATTTATCGCTGAGCACTCTACAGTTTGCATAAAGCACTCACTGTGAAGACAGTACATGCTCATCCATACATGTTGCTAATGTTTTTAAACCACAAAGCAGGCATGTTTAATATTTTACTGTTCCTTAATGGCTAGAACATGTTTTAGACTGGATGTACAGTACATTTATGATTTTTTTTTAATCCAGTAATTACTCATTCATCCCAGAAGAGGATTTCAGAAATGATTTCTGATTATTCTCTTAGAAACCAAGATTTTGTCCTCAAGTCCTCTAAGTATTGTTACATTTCCCCCGCTTTAACCATAAGCTTTTGCACACACACACATTTTGAGCACATTGACTGCTGTCTTTCTTTGATCATCCAGTTGCTGCAGGCGGCTAGAGACTAACAACTGGAAAGGCTGCCAGTCCACTGCAGGGCATACATGAACACACAGCCACTCACCTAAACTCTCACATGTGGTGACACAGATTCAAATATGTGTTTACTTAAATTAGTGGATTATGAATGAACGCAGTTGGATAGAGATTTTGTACCAGTATGGGCCAGTTGAGCCCAGACAGAGCTGAAATGAGCTAACAATTAAAAAATATTATGAATGAATGAATAGTATAAATTGCGTACTTTGAGAACCAGCAGTATCATACAATTTGATACCTGGATTAGAATTTTTCATGTCATTTCGTCCATCTTAGGGTCAAGAGCTCTAATTAGAAATCCTCCAATTTTTTACTTTATGTTTTTATGTTTTTGGAGTCCTTTGGTTCATTAAAAAATAATTTAATGAAACTGCATATTAGGAAGTACCTTTTATACATATATTTCTGTTCACACATATTTTGTAATTGTGTGTATCCAATTTTATCTTAAAACAATAACTTTTCCCAGCACTAACCTGAATCTTTAAATTATCTCTTTTATTCATATCCTGCTGAATTGTGTCACTGATTGCGCAATGATGATGTAATACCCTGTGCAAAATAGTGAGACACGTGAGTCTAATGAATAAGTTAAACTGTTTTGCATAAGGAGTGATGGAGGGAGGTGAACACTCACCATTTAAGCTGAAGCAGGTCGCATTTAGCCTGTAGCTGCCTCTCTGTCCAATCTCTGCGTCTAAATAAATCATATATTTGGATCCTCTGAGATAGATGTGAGGAGAGAGAAAAAGCCGGGGACCAGCAATGATAGCGGGAGATAAAAGGTAGATGTGAAAAAGTGGAATAGGAGCGGAGTAAAGGAGAATGATAGGGAAGAATAGCAAACTCAAGGGGGAATAAGTGCAGCATAGATTCACTGCTTCTTGCTTGAGTTTAAATATATTTTCACAAAATGATGCCCCCTGAGACAAAAATACACCATGTTTCCCAAATATTTAACAGAGCAGATGACTTGGACTTCTACAACTTCAGCTGTAATTTATATAGCGTGTTGAAGGCACAACTCACTTTTACTTTTCCACTATAAATGTTTTTATATGTAATAATCCTCTGACTTTCAAAGCACTTACTCTACAAAATTTAGAATAATAACAATACAATATACTTCAAAATCACCATATTCCCTCACAATCTTTAAAAAGAATCATGGCTCACCATTTCATTCTTCTTTGTAAGTCCTATATTGCAAAACAGAGAAAAAATATTGATCACTTAATTTTTCAAGAAAAGAAAAAAAACAACCTTATTACAGTTTATGGCAAAATCACACTCAAGAACAGGTCTGGTCTAGAATCGGACCGCTTCACTACAATTCAAGGCAATCCCAGTCGGCTTTAAGACGAAAACTCATGTTGAAGAAAACCGGGAAAAAAGCGACTTCACCTCAGGGATCTGATGTAGTCATACAATAAGATGGTGGAAACTGCCATATCTGATTACATCAGGAAACTAGTAGCAGCAAATGAGAAAAAAAAAAACACAAACCCCAAAGGTGTTCTTTGACACGATTCATTCTCTCGTGTCTCCTCAAATGCTCCTCAAATAATGCCTGTCTTTTGTGAAGCTGACAGCAATGATTTGTTGATATTTTTCATTGACAAAATTAAATTGATCAAAGAGAAAATCTCTCCCCCTTTCTGTGAAAGCCCTGCTGTCACTGAGCCTTTCTCCACCTCAGTTTCAGTCTGGCTTCCGCAAAAATCACTCTACGGAGACAGCCTTACTGAAAGTGTCCAATGACCTCATGATGTTGGTTGATTCGGGTAAATACACTGTTCTGGTGCTCTTGGATCTGTTCTCAGCCTTTGACACAGTTGATCACCAGATCCTGCTGAGAAGACTGAGGGAGGAAGTTGAACTATCTGGGTCTGTGTTACAGTGGTTCTTGTCTTACCTTTCTGGGCGCAGTTTCAGTGTATCTGCCAATCAAATGAGGTCTGAATCAGCGGATCTGTTGTGTTGAGTCCCTCAAGGTTCGGTTCTGGGTCCTTTATTGTTTTTGCTGTACTTGATTCCCATGGGTAAAATCATTCAGAGATTTCCTGATGTTTCTTACCACATTCTTGCTGATGACATCCAGCTCTACTGCTATTTTGATCAAACTGAGCCCCAGAGGCCGAGCAGCTTAGTCAATTGTTTGCTAGAAATCAAACAATGGCTGAGTGAAAACACTTTGCAGCTAAATGGGGACAAAACTGAACTTGTTATTGCTTCTGATGATAAGGTTCCAGGGTTGAGTCAATACTTGTATTGGACAGAGAGTTCAACACTGCAGAAAACTGACCAGAAACTGTTCCTTCAACTGAGAAAAATCTCTAAACTTAAGAAAATGTTGCCACAGCATGATCTGGAACTTGTCATCCATGCATTTGTGTCTCATCTGGACTATTGCAACAGTTTGTTTTCATGTCTTAACAAGAAGGAGCTGTCTTGCCTGCAGTTGATACAGAACTCTGCAGCGAGCATTCTGACCCGCTCTAGTAGAAGAACTCACTCTCAAATCTCTTCACTGGCTGCCAGTTTCTTTCAGGATCAACTTTTAAATTCTGGTTCTTATTTTCAGACCTATTCATTGTCAGGCTCCTCCTTACATCAGTGATCTGATCCAGCCTTACACCCTAGCTCGGGCTCTGAGGTCTGTGGATCAGAATCTACTGATGGTTCCTCGCACACGGTTCAGGACCAGAGTTGAGAGATCCTTCCAGGATTTTGCTCCTAAGCTTTGGAACGATCTTCCTCTCTCTCTGCGCTTGATGGAGTCTACTGACTCCTTCAAGTAACATCTGAAGAAATTTTTATTTGGGGAAGGCTTTTCCTTGATTTTTTGAGACTCTTGTGTTTGTATGGGTGCTTTTACATTTTTAGTATATATTGTATTGTATATATGAGTATTGTTTTGATCATTACAGCGCTTTGTGACCCTGGTCTGAAAAAGCGCTCTATAAATATAAATTACTTACTTTGTCCAGATTATCTTGTTGGATATATGAATATAATTAACTCAAATAATCTCAAAGCTACAGAAAAAATAATAACTTGCACAAGCCCTAATGCAATTCACGAAAAAGGGAGACAGCCTTGACAATGTATATAAGGACACAAATAAATACAGCAGCAAAGGAAAAATTGAGCAAGCCAACAGAAAAATGAATTGTTAAGATGAACAAGAAAGCAGTGTTAAAAAGTGCTGACTTCTCTGAGAGCAAAGACTTGACTTGTGTGTCTCAAAGCAGTGAGATGTCACTACCACTAACAGCCAGTCAAGAAATGAAACGTGAAAATAGAAAACCAAAAAGACACAATACGCCCATTATTAATAAACATATTATTATTGATTGGATTTGGTTTGTTTTTTAATTATTGAAAAAAATATTATCTGATTAATTTGTTGTATTTCTTCTTTTTAATTTTTAATTTTATTTATCTCTTTCTGCCCTCTCTTCTTTGTTTATACTTTCTACTTTTATTTATTTTTATCTATTTCTCTTGTAGTTGCTACAGGTTAACATTTGAAAGTTTGTTGTTCCTTTATTTCTCTTATTTCCTTTAGTATAATGGAATTGACCTGTCAGTCAAATAACTTTTGGCACTGTTTTGGCCGATACTTGGGTTTGCATTGATTAACAAATTGAAACTAAAGATAAAAAGAAAGCCAGAGCTAAATTTAACATGTGGATCAAATGTTTCATGTTGTCTTAGAAACAATGCTATGATTTTCTACAGCATGTTTTCAACTTTAAAAAAAACGTTGTCTCACTGCCTGGGAAGCAGTTAACAAACTTAAGTCCTCTTTGGATGAGGACGCAGTGGTTCCTGTGGCTCCACCCACTCATTCCAGTAGATTCTCTGCAACGTCTGCTCAACATCCTGACCCATATGAAGACCCCTCTGTGTTGTCACAACACATTTCCACAAGTTTTGAAACCAATGTGATTCCATCAGAGACAAAAATAAACCAATGTCATCAGATAACCAATCAAAAGTTAACATCTAACATCCAAGCTCCACTTTTCACAATTGTTTCTGGGGTGTTTGAATTGGTTAAAGCTAATCACAAACGCAAAAACGTAAGACAGTGGTTGGAAGCTGAAACCCAAGACGCACAGTTAACTGGAAATGCTGAATCACGATCCGATTAGCAATATACGTGTCTAAATGTCAGCTGCCTTACTTCTTATTACTCCCGCAGGTAAAGCTGAGCAAGACTCTGGGATGAATCCATTGTTGACCATCTTGAATTGATCCTTCCTGTTGCATCTGGTACCCTTCACATGACTGCCCCTGATGGGACAGCACAGTCAGAAGCAATGTTCCCTCGAAGCTGCGCACCGCTCGAACATACTCCGCGCACAAGAACATCTCTGCAGCGCACCTCAGTGACTGACAGGTGTCCAGCCAATGATACGATATGGTTTACTTACGCTACGCAGCCAATCATAGCACACAGCGCTTGTGCATGTGCCCTGCCCATACACGCTGTGGCACAGTGCAGGTTAGCGTGCTAACAACAGTGCGCCAATTGGTTGTCAATTTGATTGACATGAACAGCAGCCAATCTCAGCTCCCGCCTCTTCCAGCGTACGCAGGGCAAAGTTAATATGAATCGAGAATAAACAGAGCAAAACGTGCAGACTTCCTGACAGTCATTATAAGCAATTCAGAAAAACGATATAGAATTATAAGCTTTGTTTTTTTTAATAATATATCGAACAAAATAATGTGCATTTTATTAAAATGTTAATAATCCACTGCTCGACTCTGTAAATGCAGTATTCTTGTTGATAACCGTGTATGTAAAATATAAACATTTAAACCGAAGCACATCTGAACTCATTTACAATAGTGTGATTCGTGTCAGACATGTTTAAAATTAGCAATTGTAAACTGTTAGTTTAAATTCATGTTTTCATTTGTTTTTGTTTTTTCATGATCACAGAAATGAAGTCTTGTGCTTCATTTAAAAATGATGGACATATTGAAGTGAAGGCATGGAAAGGGATGAACCCGTCTGAATTCTTTGTTGATTTTGACATGGAAAAAGGTGTCACGCAAAGATTCTTACATCTGAATATTTTTTGTGCACCATTTGGGTTCGAAATGTACGACCATTTTTAGTTGGAAATCAATGCAATTCTTAGTACATATGAGTCCTGAACTTGTCTGCAGTGGAGGATGAGATTTAACACTACAGGCTGACACTGAGCTTAAGACCAGGTCTCATGGACATTTTTGGAAGTTACTCTCTCGAGGAAAAGTATCTTCATATGAGGGAATATGCTCCTCACGGACTGCACTATTTGAATCTAGTTATTTATGTAAGTGAGTATTTATATGAAGATGATTAAATCCACACATCTTTCCATCATGACTGATTATCAGTCCATTCATTTCATTCAGTGATAGTCATCTGAGTGAAGTATGTAGTTACTTATGTTGAGCAAATTTGATGAAGGTAGATCTGGTGGACTTGATCATTATAAAAGTAGCTCGCAAACCGAAAAAGTGTGGGCACCCCTGTCCTAGATAATTTAAATGGAAAATTTAAGATTATTATATGATGATGATAAATAATTTCCATGGGTAACAATCATGGACTGACATTGATCTATTCTTGAAGATGTGGACTATTCCACAAAATATTATATCATTTGAAACTAGAAATCTGATAATTAAATCATAATATTGTAGCTAGGAAGCATAATATTAATTGTCAAAGATGACCTGGTTATTATATAAATCAATTATATTATCCCAAGTTAATTTTGAATGGATGCGATACTGGCCTGATGACAGTACGTCTGATAATGCTCACAGTGGTACAAGGGACCGCTCAGGGAGATGGTGTGTTTGCTCAGACGCGAAAAAAAAATAGAGGGAACATTGGTCAGAAGCATGTGACTTTGTTGATGGTCATCCTGAAAATGAGTATAACTTATGTTTATTAGTCCCGTGGTACTCCTCAAATGCCCATTTTTCCTTTTCCTAACGATCCTACGCAGGCCATATACTCTCCCTACAGTCGTAAGGATTTGCAGTCAATGGTAGATAATATGCCTCAGCTTTCTCTGGGAGGTGCGCCTTGGATTCGTAGCCTTGAACGTCACACTATGAGCGACAAACTGTGTATGAGAGATTTTCGGATTATCACTAGTAGAACAGCTGGCATAACGGCAGCAGCTTTTATTGAATAAAGCAAATACTCAAGACGTGGATCCTTTTGAGTATCATCGTGTGGATCTGTATGAAGCTATCAGACAACAGTTTTCTGTCTGCCTCACTTCTGGAAAACTTTTTGATCTGCCACCAATGGAGGAACCTGTAGAGTACATAAATCGGTGTCTTCAAGTGTGGCAAGACTTAACTGGGGCTGATCCTTGCAAGGATCAGTCCTCCCAACTTTTGTTCCGCATGAATAGTCATGGTCAACTCTCTGCCTGAGTCTGTCAAAAATTGATTCTGTTGTCATCTTTAATGCTAAAGCTTATGATAAATGGGTAACTTATATCACAAGTAAACAGAACTCTTTCTATGAGATCCAGTGGCAGTTTGCCAAGTCTCAACTTAAAAAGTAAAAAAATGAGAGAGGACTGACTGACAGATAACTCAGACTTCTGCTCAAAAACAAACAGACGAAGCCTGCAAATCAACAGAGGCTGCTTCAATTGTGGTGCTCTCGATCACTGGGTGAATGACTGTTCTCACTACCAACCACCAAACAATGAATTCAATAACTACCGGGGACGAGGAGACTCAGCCATGCAGAGGGGTGGTTTTGGCAGTCACATGGCTCCAAATCAATATCATATACTGCAATAGTGAAGCCAATCATAGAGCTCACTGTTGGAGGAGAGACTATGATAATGTTGCTAGAAACTAGTGCAAGATACACTACAAATAAATATAAACTTCTCTGGCGACACCACCTCAGCTGTTGGCATCTCTGGGACACTACTGGTCCTCCATTTCAGCAAACCTCTCCCCTGTAAACTTTTTGAGATCAAGTTTACCCATTCACTGATGCTAATATCTCCTCAATGTCCAGTTGGCCTGCTGGGAAGAGACATTCTATCACTCGCTGGCACATCTTTGGCTTTCACGCCCTCTGAAACTGTCCAGTTCCCAAATGGTGACACCTATAATTGCAGCGACTATTCTGAGTTGTACAAACATGAGCTTAGCCTTGCCAAACTCTCCACCAAGGATGAATCCTGGTCTGCTCCAGAAAGGGAGGCGGCTCAACATTATTGAACCACATGATCGTTTTTCTGAAGGACTTTAGAGACCTGGAAAAAGTGGATTATGCTTCTACGTCCTATGAACCACCCGTGGTTCCATTACACTGCACTATGAACTACAGTATGTCTGGGGTGATGATGAACCTGACTATGACGACAAATAGCATGATCTGGATGCAGATATGAACTTGATTCTTGTCTGCGGTGACATTTTTGTGGGCCTGGATGGTGTGGCTGCTGAAGTTGAATTAACAAACGAACAAGGTGTTCTCTATGCTCTCACTGACACTTCTGTCCCTCATGCTACTCTGGCTGAGGGTGCTGGTGGTGAAGCTAGAGCTCTGGGACCTATGATTAAGAAATGCAAGACAGCTTGCGATTGGGTCAAAATGCAGAATGTATTTTTCTCACCTTGCACCAACTACTATTACATTCCACGTAATAGTAAGGGTTAGCTCTTTCCTAGAAAAGTGCACAGACACGAGTCCCATCGCAGGGAGAACACAGACCATCCTGCCCGGTCAGGCTGTGCTGGACAGGGACAACGGACATTGTTCTCGTTCATGTTCCGACAGTTCTTATCCCTCTCAAACCTGAAGTTGTCCCTATTTGGCGTCCTAAATATAACATATACAATATAATCCTTTTGAGAAACTAAAGGGTATTCAGGCAACTATTACTGGGTTGGAAAATGCTGTTTTTTTTAATCACTGCTCAATCTGAGAGGAACACTCCCATCTTGCTGGTACCAAAACCGGGTAAATCATAATATAGCGAATGGTTCATGATGTCACTCCAAAACTTAAATATTTCTCTATACTTGATTTCGCCCAATGCATTTTTCGCCGTCCTTTTGCATGAGTATAGCAGAAAAAATATTAACATTCACCTACCGACCATACACTAGACTTCCACAAGGTAACTTTGACTGACCATCAATTTTTAACCACAGCCTGAAGAAGCATTTTTAGGAACTCTCATTGCCTGATAATTTTGTTATTTTGCATTACGCTGACAGCATTCTAATTGGTGCACCCCAGGCTGAGTCACCAAGATTATATTGTGTTTCTTAGCTAAGAAAGGCTATAAAATCATCAGACAGAAACCCCAGGTTTGTAGACAAAATGTTTTGTACCTGGGAAGATCGATAAAAGGTGGTGAGAAATCACACTCTCAATTACTTAGACAATCCATTTTCACACACCCACAGCCTGTGACTGTCAAAGAAATGCTCACAATATATAACCTGTATTTATTGAATTATTTTTGTGTTTGCTCTGTTGCTTTCTTACCAATCTAATCTTTGTGTGGCAGTATACGGATGATAGTTTAGAATGTCAAGCTTGTGATCAGATTTGCGATTGTTATATTGTAGTCAGACTTGTCTTTGTTTTATTGCATCATTAATTATGACACAATCAGGGGGAGTGTTAGGAAATGACAATTTTACTGTAATCAATCAATCAATCTAGATTTAATAGACATAATAATCAAATAATCACTTGATTAACTGGTTACGTTTTATATTTAACTCAAATTAAATAATCATTGCCTGGCATTCAAATCCATGAGCTCTTGTCAAGCCTACACTCAGATTGACAGAGGCAAAACAATTGGATTTTGCCAGCCAGTTTGCTCAAGACCAGACATCTGTGTAAGTCAACTGATAAACCAGTTATTTCTAGAAGAAATCAACTCCAATAACTTTCAACCACGACCAAGTGGCAAGACCATCTTAGAAGCTAATTGTTTAGACTTTTTGACCAATCATACAAGCTGGAATGACCAGAGGCATTTACCTTAATATTTATACTATAAACAATCCGCCATTTTGGATGCTTGGAATTGAAGACGTCTCTGCTATAAAACTCTGCTTTGCCAAGAGTCCAAGATCAAATTGTTTCTCTGACTTTTGCATATTTCACTAAACTCTTAAACTCATTCTCAGAAACAGTAAGCACATAGAGGTACAGAAACATGCTATCAAATTAATTTAGAAAAAAGCTCAAAGAACCATGGAAATACACATGCAAAAACAAGAGAGGTAAACTTTAGCATGAAATAGATTGGATGATCTAAGAGCACACATACAAATCATGAGATATTTTCTGTCAAACTTAATCTGATGTAGTGCTATCTGCAGATTTTTATCACGTGTGCTAAATGTATTCATCAACGAATAATGATTGTGGACTGTGTATCGTTATAGTAGCTGTACTATAAGGACATCTGAGATTAAATGTTAAACCTAAATAAGTTATAATATTGTTCAATTACACCTTACTGTATCCCCATTTTTTTCCTGAAGCTTTACAATGTTTTAAAAAAGACCAGCCAACTACATTTCCTTGTCAGTAATTGCATAAAACAACATAATGTGAGGCAGAATAAAGGAGCAACACTTATGACATTCTGTTTAAAAGACTTAATGAAGTGTGCTGCTGCTGTTTGTCTGAGTTTCCAAAACGACTCAGATGGATGTGAGAGTAAAAGACAGACTGGTGTCATTACAATTTTGCATTTTAACAATATGTAAGCCCATTTTTACATGAGGCCCGAGAACTTTTGTTACAAAGGTAAAGGTAACAAGTATATTTGTTGTATGTGTGAGTTCAATGATAAGTCCTGATAAAATAAAATACCCATATTCTTAACAGTAGCACTTGCAGCGCGAGCAAGTCCATTACAAAAGGCTACAGTGTACTTATATAGGGATTGTCTAAGATATTGTGGACCAACTAATACAACCTCAGTTTTTAAGTAAAAGGAAGGAATATGGGTCATCGAGGACTTAATTTATGTAATGAACGATTGTAGATTGTAGTGTTAATAATAACAGTATTATGATTATTATTAATAATAATAATAATAATCATAATATTCTAGTAGCTTCGATCTTTCCTTATCTGATGTAAATTCAAGAATGAACTACAATGATGTAAGTCACTATTGGAAATGCACATTTTAATTCATATTACGATTTTTTTATGTTAACAATATGGATGCGGAGGCCTTTGAAAAACAGGATTTGAATATAACATTAACTAATATCAATATAGCACATTTAGTTAAATTGGCAATAAGCAGGTTTACAATTCAGTATATGCAATAACCACTTAAATGAAATGCAGCACCAAGTCACCAAGCTTTGTTTGCATGTGCTGGCAACTGCAATACTTGGGCGAGTGTTCAATTTATATGGATAGAAATAAATAAGTGGAGTAATGTAGAATACAATACAAGCAACTTGGTTATGAGAATTGGCTGCTAGAAAAGCTTAATCTTAAAGCTGCAAGGAAAAACAAAACCATGGTCAATATGATCAGCTCAGTAAAAGCTTCCAAGTGAGGGAATGCAACATCTATCATCAAAGCTGCAGCACCACAATTTGGGCAACTTTAAAAACCTCAGATCAAAGCTGGATATGCAACAGAGGTTTCCTCAATAATGTGAGGGATGCTCTCCTTCTGGAAATTGTTTGATATTTTGTACTTTAAGATCACTCCTCTCAAAAGACTTTACTTTACTTGAGCCGATCATTAAATGTGGAGGTTGATCTACTTTAATAAAAAAAATGTCTTATGACCAGGGCTCAATTTTGGAACTTACTCACAAAGGAAAAATATCCATGTATAAGCAAATGTGATACATTCTTGACTGCACTATTTAACTCTACTTATTTATGCAAGTCAGCCTTTTCCTACATGGAAATTATTAAATCCATACATTCTTTCACCATGGCTGATGATCATTTGGAAGTCTGCTTGAGAATAGCTACCAGCAGCTACTGTCGGGACTAAACGACACTGGCTGAATCCATTCAGTGCAAGTCATCCGAGCAAGGAATGCACTTACTTATGTTACACCATTATTGATGAAGGTAGATCTTTTGGGTGTGTTCATTTTAAAAGTTGCTTGTTAGCTGAAAAAATGTGGAGACCTTTGCTCAAGATCAATGAGCTGTTCCTCCGATCCAGCTGACAAGCTACATTTTAGCGACTTCCATTATCATAGTAGGTGGTAATAGTGCAGCCAAACATATTATCTTCCATTGCATCATTATACATCTTCCGCTTCCGGTAAGCCTCTGAGCGACTGCTTCGAAAGTGGGTTCCTGCTACTATTGCTAAAAACAGTCATTTTAATGACACCTTATTCTCATATTATGCTCATATCTCTAAAGATATGTCTCAAGCATCACAGATCTACGATCGCGATGCTCTTTTCAACATCAAAGAGCCTATGGAGGAGTTTGACAAGACAAGCTTGAAACAGAATTAGAGTTACGACATCGGAAAATACAAACATCTGTTTATCTGCAAATCAGACCTTAAAGACACATCCGGGAAAGAGGGGAACGAAAGACGTAAGAGAAGATGACCCCCGCCCGAGAACATTTGAATAATTAGATTACAGGAAGACAAATTAGGATGTCTCTCAATCGGGGATCAGTAACACAGGGAACTTGAAAGAACAATTTGGCCGGAAAGGACGACCCTCTGGGCGGAAAATTTGACTTAAATATAGCGATCTTTCTACAGGTCGGGACCTTTCTGCCCAGGGCTATTGATCTGTAAAGTTGCCGGGAGAAGTGCGTTCGGTCAATCGTAATAAAAGGCTTGTATTCTTTTTTACTTGAAGAGGCGACACACATTCTGGATTGTTCATTTTTCTCCACGAAGCGAAGTATAAGACCCGGGATGGAAGTGACATCGTGTTTGAGTGACGAAAGTGAATGTTACAACACATCAGCGCCACTGTCTGCCCGGACTTTAACGTGTGGTGGTCAGATCTTTTCATTTCCTCTTTTTAATTCTGCTTTTACAACAGAATTGAACGTGAGTGACAGCTGTAACCCACATGACTACTGCTGTTCTCCTCAAAGGATTCTTTCTGCTCGGCTATCTGTGACTCTGTGATGTCATCAGCTCTGCACATGGGTATTTTGAATGCTTGCTCCATTACAAATAAATCCTTTTCTCTGAACGGTCTCTTCACAAGAGAAAAGTTGGATTTATACTATTATATTTATATATATTTACACTTAATATTTCCACAGGGATTTTTCCCAATGCATTTAAACATGCTATTGTGGAGCCTTTGCTCAAAAAGCCGGGCTTAGACCCGACTGACCTCAGTAATTTCAGGCCTATTTCTAAGCTTTCTTGTCCAAGAGCTTAGAGAAGGTGGTGTCTTAGCAGCTGTTCCTGGATCAGAGAGACATCCATGTAAAGTTTCAGTCTGGCTTCCGCAAACATCGCTCTACGGAGACATCCTTACTGAAAGTGTCCAATGACCTCATGATGTCGGTTGATTTGGGTAAATACAGTGTTCTGGTTCTCTTGGATCTGTCCTCAGCCTTTGACACAGTTGATCACCAGATCCTGCTGAGATGACCGAGAGATGAAGTGGGACTCTCTGCCAATCAAATAAGGTCTGAATCGGCGGGCCTGTTGTTTGGAGTCCCTCAAGGTTCTGTTCTGGGTCCTTTATTTTTTTTGCTGTACTTGGTTACCCTGGGTAAACTAATTCAGAGATGTCCTGATGTTTCTTCAATTAAATTAAATTAAATTTTATTTAAAGTGTCTTATCATAACAAAGTTATCTCAGGACACTATACAGTTGAAATAAGACTACAGTTGATTAAGGAAAAATAGATCCCAGCAATTCAACAAAGAGCAAGAAACAAAACACTGTACAGTGAGCTGTACAGTGAGCTATGGCGAGGAAAAACTTCCTTTTAGAAGGCAGAAACCTCGAGCGGAACCAGACTCATTGTTGACGGCCTGCCGCTTTGACCGGCTGGGAGGAAGGATGGGGGGGTAGACAGATGGATAAGGAGAGGAGTGAGGGAGGATATAGTGAGAGAAAAGAGGAGAGTGTAGGAGAGTCCATGGGGGTGCTGGAGAGAACTCGGGATCTGATGACGTGGTGAAGATACTGGATCAGCAGCAGCTCTGGAGGTGGATCCCTGGATCAGCAGCAGCTCTGGAGGTGGATCCCTGGGGCTCCGGGAGAGAAATAAAAAGGTGTGGGTTTGGGACAAATGTATACAATACACAGGTATACAGACTCCGGTGACGGGTGAAGATATATAGAGGGCAGAGGGCACATACCTAGCACAGCAGGATCCAAACACGGGGGCCCAAGCCGCGGCAGGAACCCGCGGGAGACCAGGACCCGGCAAGCGAGATAACCACCAGAGCCAAGCCCGACCCCAAACACCAGTGAGAAGGCGGACCACCACCGGGGGGGGCCCCGGCGGCGCGAGAGGGCAAGCACAGGCGAGGACGGCCGAGGAAGCAAAGAGGGGGAGGCACCAGGCGCAGGCACGGAGGCAGAGGGGCCAAGGGCCCGCCCTCCAAGGGACAGCCAGAAAAACCAGTCAGGGGATAGAGCTCCGGGGCCAGGCCGGGCCACGGAAGAGCCCCAGACCGTCAGGCCGCCACCAAGTCCATAGCAGGGGACCGCGAGAGGACAAGCCAAGGAGACAGGGATCCACCACAGCAGCGGCAGCGGAGCCCCCCCCAATACTCGCGGACACGGCCAGTAGCCGGGTCGAGTGCCACCGCATGAGCCCAGGGGAACAATGGCCAGGCACCGGCTCAGGTCCTCCGGTGAGAGTCCACCGGGTCACAGGGGGGCCACGGTTGTGCGGGCAGGGCGGGGGTAATGGGGCTGCAGCCGTCCGGGAACGGCCCCCAATCTTCAAACTGTAGACTGTCCCCAACAGCCACAGCCCACCTCCCCCATGTCATGAGGGAAGTTGGGGGACCAGCAGTATTTCATGGGCGGTCCACGGTCTCTAAGGTGCAAAGGCCCCGCCCATCACACGTACTGACCCCCAGCCCCCGCCCCCACCCACCATGCAGCACCCAGGGGGACAGCATCACTTGCATGGGCGGTACATGGTCTCTACGGTAACATGGGTCCGCCCAATGCCTCCGCCGTCCCCCCAACATGGCCCCGCCTAGTGTGGCCCCCCCCACCCGGGAAGCCCCCCGAAAGACCGACCAACCCGGCCACGCACCCCCAGGACCAAGGGCAACAGACTCCCCGACCACAGCACATGCCACACAGGGCGGGTAGAGGACCACAGCCACCGCTGCAGCAGACACCCACCCCAAGACAGGCCCCCACAGCCCCCCACCACAGACCACCAGGTGAAGCCATCGGGGCCGGATGGCCATCCAGAACACCCGGCCAGCCCCAGCCCCACCCCTAACGGTTCACCCGCCAACCCTGTCAGCCGGACCAGCAACCCCCCAGCCCCAGCACCGCCCCCAGCGCAACCCCCCGTCCACCGCCCCAACCACCCCCGCCAGCACCAACCCCCGCACACCACCAAAGACCCCCCGGAAGCGGGCCACCCCCACGCCGGCACAAGGGGCCATCGCGGCACCAGCGGTCACCACCACCAGGCCCAAGGCCCCACAGGCCCCACCCGCCGGGCCCCTCACACCCGAATCGGCCAAGCCAGAACGGCCCCGGCGAGAAAAGAGGGTTTATAAAGCTCGGTGTCTAAAACTCCTCCAGCATTCTCAGCCTATAGCAGCTAAGATAAACAGTCAAGTTAGTTATAGGCTTTATCGAAAAGTAAGGTTTTAAGATTGTTTTTAAACATAGAGAGGGTGTCTACCCTCCGGACTGAAGCCGGTAGTTTGTTCCACAGCAGAGGGGCTTGAAAACTGAAGGGCCTGGCTCCGAATCTACATTTAGAGATTTGTGGTATAACTAATAGATCACAGTTTAAGGATCGTAAGGTCCTTGAGGGTTGGTAAGTTTGGATTAAATCTTTAATGTATGTTGGTGCTAGACCATGTAAGGCTTTATAGGTTAGGAGAAGGATTTTAAATTGTATTCTAAATTCTACAGGAAGCCAATGTAGGGAAGACAGTACAGGGGAAATGTGTTCGCACCTCTTAGTCTTAGTCAGGACACGAGCTGCAGAGTTCTGAATGAGCTGAAGAGTTCTGAGAGATTTTTTAGAACATCCTGAGAGAAGAGAGTTACAATAGTCCAGCCTGGAGGTTACAAAAGCATGGATGAGCTTCTCAGCAGCATCTAAAGGAAGGAAGTGCCTGATTTTTGAAATGTTACGAAGGTGGAAGTAAGCAGTCTGTGAGATTTGTTTTATGTGTGAGTTAAATGATAAGTCCTTGTCAAAGCATACACCCAGATTCTTTACAGTGGTGCTAGTAGCAGGAGCAAGTCCATTTTGTAAAGCTAGATCATTAGTTAATGATTGTCTGAGATGTTGCGGACCAACTAGTAAAACCTCAGTCTTTTCCGAGTTCAGTAGGAGGAAGTTTTTGGTCATCCATGACTTGATATCTGTAATACAGGACTGTAGTTGTGTTAGCTGATTTCTTTCATCTGGCTTCATGGAGAAGTAAAGTTGGGTGTCATCAGCATAACAGTGAAAGTTTATAGAGTGTCTTCTAATCAAGTCCCCTAGTGGGAGCATATAGATTGTGAATAGTATTGGACCGAGAACAGAACCGAACCTTGTGGGACACCATAGCTGACCTTAGTGTGTGTCGATGAGAGGTGGTTGACATGTACATAGTGCGTTCTATCCGACAGGTAAGATTTAAACCAGTTAAGAGCAGTTCCACGAATGCCTATATGGTTTTCTAGCCTCTGTAGAAGGATTTGGTGGTCGACAGTGTCAAATGCAGCACTGAGATCTAGAAGAACAAGAACTGAAACATGGCCCTGATCAGAGGCCATCAGTAGGTCGTTACTTACTTTTACCAGGGCGGTCTCTGTGCTGTGGTGTTCCCGACTACCAGACTGAAACACCTCAAATTGATCATTGTCCTGGAGATAATCACAGAGCTGACTTGTTACCACTTTCTCCAGAAGTTTTGAAATGAAGACTAGATTAGAGATAGGCCTATAGTTAGTGAGGACCTCTGGACCGAGAGTGGGTTTTTTAAGCAGAGGTTTAATTACTGCAACTTTAAAAATCTGAGGCACATAGCCTGATGTTATTGACAAGTTAATAATGTCAAGTATGAAAGTGCTAAGTAAGGGGAACAGTTCTTTAAGTAGCCATGTGGGAATAGGATCGAGAAGACATGTTGTGGACTTTGAGGAGGAAACAACCTGGGACAGCTGTCGAGTACTCACTGGTAGAAAGGAGTCAAAATATGTATCAGTCATAGTGTCTGTGTCCGGTGAGGCTGCACTGGTTGTATTAGAAGAATCTAGGAGGTCTTGAATCTTTCCTCTAATAGTTACAATTTTTTCATTAAAAAAGTTCATGAAGTCACTGCTACTAAGATGAGAAGGGATGGACTGCTCAATGGACTGATGGCTCCGTGTCAGCCTGGCTACAGTACTGAATAAGAACTTGGGGTTATTCTTATTTGCTTCTATAAGTGATGAGTAGTAGCTCTGGCTTTCCGAAGAGATGCCTTGTATATTTTTAACTTATCCTGGTAGAATTCATTATGTTTTGATGAACGCCATTTCTTCTCTAGTCGTCTAGAATCCTGTTTTAATTTACGTGTTTCCTGAGTATACCAGGGAGCAAGACTACTTCTGTCTTCAACAGTCTTTTGAGTTAGTGGTGCGATTAAGTCAAGCGTATTGTGCAACGAGTCTGTAAAACTGCCCACAAAGTTATCAATGTCTGGGTGACTATGGGTAGAGTTTCTTGACACACTGAGGCTAGGCATTTTACTGAGCACAGAGGGAATTATTTCCATAAACTTGGTAACGACACTTTCAGACAGACATCTTTTGAGAGTGCTCCTGCTCTGTAGACTTGGCTCATTTAAAATGAAGTCAAAGGTTATTAATTGATGGTCAGAAAGAACTGAATTCTGAGGAGAGACAATAACATTTTTAATTTCAAGTCCGTATGCTAAGACAAGGTCTAATGTGTGCTTAAAACAGTGAGTCGGTTCATGTACATACTGAGAGAAACCAAATGACTCCAGGATAGAGTTAAACCTGTTAGCTAAGCTATCATGGACCATATCAACATGGATGTTAAAGTCACCAACAATAATCACTTTATCTGATTTAAGCACCAGGCTGGTCAAATACTCAGGGAACTCAGACAAGAATTCAGAATAAGGTCCAGGGGGACGATAGACTCCAACAAAGAGAAGTGACTGACCTGATCTCAAGGTTGTATTAGATACGCTAAGTATAATACTTTCAAAAGAGTTGAAATCACATTGTGGTCTAGTAAAGGTTGACAGACATGAGTTGATGATGGCTGCGACTCCACCTCCTCGACCAGAGCGTCGAGGGGCGTTAAAGTTAGTGTGGCTGGGTGGTGTTGATTCATTTAAAGATACGTAATCATCTATAGACAGCCAAGTTTCGGTTAAGAATAATAAGTCAATGGTTTTATCTGATATAAGTTCATTAATTAGTGCAGCTTTTGAGGACAGGGATCGGATATTCAACAATCCGCACTTAATTCTCCTGTCCTCTACAATGGTAGTATTTATTTGATTTCGATTTATTTGAATTAGATTTTCTTTAATAGCTCTTCTACTGACATTTTTACTTGGTTTTATTAAGCGGGTCAGATTGACCCTCTCTATGTGGTTAGAGGCGGGTGGCTGTTGTGGGAGAAGGGCAGAAGAGTGTGGAAGACTGCAGTTCTGCCTTCCGATCTGTGCTCTGAGTTGTCACGTTACACTAAAACTCTCAACACTGCTAGACAAGAGAGATGCTCCTTCCAACGTGGGATGGATGCAGTCTCTCCTAAGCAGACCAGGTTTTCCCCAGAAGGTTTTCCAGTTGTTAACAAAGCCAACCCCATTTGCGGGGCACCACTCCGACAACCAGCGATTAAATGATGAATAGCGAGTAAACATATCATCATTGGCCATATTGGGAAGGGGTCCAGAGAACACTACGGAGTCCGACATTGTTCGTGCAAATGCACACACCGACTGAACGTTTACCTTGGTGACCTCCGAGCGACATAATTGGATGTCGTTGATGCCGACATGAATAATTATCTTACTGTATTTATGTTTAGCTTTAGCCAGCAGCTTTAAATTTGATTCAATGTCGCCCGCTCTGGCCCCAGGAATGCAGACTACTCTCGCTGGCTTCGCTAGTTTAACGTTCCGAAGAATGGAATCGCCTATGAACAGAGCAGGTTCCTCGACCGGTGACTTGTCGAGTGGAGAAAATTTGTTCGAAACGCTAAGGGGTTGGTGGTGCTCCGTTGACTTTTGCCGGGAACTATTCCTCCCACGAACAGTCACCCACCGACCCTGGTTTCCCGGCTGCTCGGGAATTGCTGGAGGACTACCTGCTAAGCTATGTGGCTGTGCACTGTCTACCTGACACTGGCTAGCTAGCGGTTTAGCTTCGACAGCGCACAACCGGCTCTCTAGTTCAACGAGCTTCACCTCCAGTCTAGCTAGCAGGCTACACTTTACACAGCTAATGCTATCTCTAAAGGAGGTCGAAGCGTAACTAAACATCTGACACACCGAGCAGGAAAGAACAGAGGAGGGAGAGGGAGAAGGAGACATAGTGAGGGGGAGGTTTGACGAATGCGCTCACCGGGAAGTTTTTCAGACTTGTCCTCGGCCCGATTCGACTTCAGAGGATGTTGGTCCAAAAATAAATGTAGATGTTCACGGATGCTCCAGGAATAAGGCGAACAAAAAGAAAAAAGATTGTTCTGCTTGCAGCGAGAGAGACGCTGCACGGTGCTGCACTACGATACGACAGGTGATACAACAGGCGCTAGGACTAATGTTCCTGTAATCTTACCACATATTCGCTGATGAAATCCAGCTCTACTGCTCTTTTTATCCAACTGAGCCCCAGAGGCTGAGCAGCCTAGTCAATCGTTTGCTAGAAATCAAACAATGGCTGCATGAAAACCCTTTGCAGCTAAATATTGACAAAACTGAAACTTTGGTTATTGCTCCTGATGATAAGGTTCCAGGGTTGAGTCAATACTTGGGTGACTTGGTTCAGTCTGTCAAACTGAGTCTTAGAAATCTCGGTGTTGTATTTGACAAAGACATGTCTCTTGTTCAACACTGCAGAAACTGTTTCCTTCAACTGAAAAAAATCTCTAAACCTAGGAAAATGTTGTCACAGCATGATCTGGACCTTATAATCCATGTGTTTGTGTCTTCTCGTCTAGACTACTGCAACAGTTAGTTTTCATGATTTAAAAAGAAGGCTTACACCCCAGCTCAGGTCTGTGGATCAAAATCTGGTGATTGTTCCTAGCACACGGTTCAGGACCAGAGGAGAGAGATCATTCCAGGCTGTTGCTACTAAGCTTCAGAACGTTCTTCCTGTCTCTATGCACTTGATGGAGTCTACTGACTCCTTCAAGAAACATCTAAAGACACTTTTATTCATGCAGGTTTTTCCTTGATTCTCTGAGACTCCTGTGTTCGTCTCTGTGGTGTATTGACCTCTTAAGCATATATTTTATCAGGTTTTGCTTTAATTGTTTTAACACTTTTGTCACCCTGGTCTAGAAAAGTACACAAATATTAATGACTTACTTACTTAAGACACTGTCATGTTTTGGTGCTTTCCTGTTTTATTTTGTAGTCGGTTTCCTGTTTTGGTTCGTGTTTTATTTTGTGTCTTGACAGACGCTGGCAGGTGCGCGGCTGGGGGTGATTGAATGGCGGGTTCTTCCCACAGAAAAGGAGCGTCGCGGACCTGAAGAACTCGCCAGAGAATTGAGTTTCCAGACTAGGTTGGCATTCATAGATTCTCTCTGCTCGTGTTTCCTATGAACGTTTTCCTGAAGACCCCTGACGTTGTCAGCGCCTTGTTTTGCTCACGTGAGTCTTTTTTCCTCTTTTGTTTTAGTTCCGGATCTGAGATCCCGATCTCCAGCCGCGTCCTGCCTTTGTCCCGAGTTCCTGATTTGTTTTTTTGTTTCGGTCCCTTCCGACCGCCTGGAATATTAAAAGACTTTTGCTTGAACATTTGCTCCGGGAATATTTGTCCACTTCCGCTTCTGGGTCTCCTGCCGAGTTCAACCCGTGACAGAATTCTCTGGCCACCAAATGGACCCAGCGGATGTGAAGGAGCTCCGCCGAGCCCTCGGTTCCCAAGGAACCAGACTATGTTCTCTGGAGGAGGTGACGCGGGACTCTTCGCTTGGCCCCTCCCGCACCTGTTGCAGCCACCGCAGCCTCTGTGCGCGCTCCGACTGTTTCACCTGCTCACACTGAAAGACTTCCGGTTCTACGTGAACCCACTATACCCACGCCGGGAAATTATAGTGGAGAAGTGGGTGGTTGTTCACGTTTTTTGCTACAAGTTCAGTTAGTTTTTAGCCAGCAGCCCTCCTCGTTTTCTGCAGGTCGCGCTCAGATCGCTTATCTAATAAACCTCTTCCGGGGTAGAGCAGCGGACTGGGCTACTTCCCTGTGGGAGTCTAACTCTCCGGCTTTAGCAAATTTTGATTGTTTCTCTGACGAGATGCGCCGGGTTTTTGACCTACCACATCGCTCTCCCGCGGTGTCCTCTTGAAGACTACTCAGGTTACGACAGGGCGAGGAGTCTGTGGGGCATTACTCGGTAGATTTCCGTATTTTAGCTGCTGAGAGTGGTTGGAATGAACCCGCACTGATCACCGCGTTTACCCAGGGGTTAGGTAGCGCAGTCAGGGATCAACTTTCCACACGGGAAGAACCAGAGGGGTTGGAGGCTCTTATCAGCCTAGCCATCAGAATTGATAATAGGTTGAGGGAGCACCGCAGGGAACGTGGCAGGGACGTTTTCACTTCCTCTTTTCCTCCTTTCGACCAGCCTGCTCCTCTGTTAACTCCTGAGACTCCGACGCCGCCACCTGATGAGCCGATGCAGCTGGGTCGGACACGTTTGTCTCCGGAACAGCGCTCCCACAGGCTCACGAAGGGACTGTGTCTATACTGCGGCGAGCCTGGTCATCGACTACTTGTCTGCCCCAGTCGACCTAAGGTTAGTGCTCGGGTGGGACACACTCGCTCGTCGCATGACCCGACTCACCGGATCACCCTACCTGGTCTTTTTCCTTTCCTCCGTTCCTCCGGAGTATCACAGTTTGGGTGAGGTCTTTAGCAAGGAGAGGGCGCTATCCCTACCACCGCACCGTCCCTATGACTGCGCCATTGACCTACTTCCTGGTTCTCCTCTTCCCTGTAGTAGACTGTATAAGGTTTCTCGCCCGGAGCGCCAGGCCCTCGACACTTATATCGGGGAGTCACTGACCGCCGGTTTAATTCACCCCTCTTCTTCGCCTCTTGGTGCAGGGTTCTTTTTTGTGAGTAAGAAGGACAAGTCCCTGAGACCTTGTATTGACTACCGGGGATTAAACAGCATAACCGTTAAGAATCGGTATCCCCTCCCACTCATAGACCCGTCGTTTGACCCTCTGAACAAGGCCATGTTATTCACCAAACTGGATCTTAGAAGTGCTTATCACTTGGTCCGTGTTAGAGAGGGAGATGAGTGGAAGACGGCTTTTAAGACCCCCTTAGGTCACTTTGAGTACCTGGTCATGCCGTTTGGCCTGGCCAATACGCCAGCGGTTTTCCAGAGACTGATCAATGAGGTCTTAGGGGACCTTTTGAGTAATTTTGTGTAAGTTTATCTTGACGACATTCTGATCTTTTCCAGTTCTCCTGAGGAACACGTCAGCCACGTCCGCCGCGTACTCCAACGATTACTAGAGAACAGACTGTTTGTCAAGGCAGAGAAGTGCGAGTTCGGAGTCCCCACAGTGAGTTTTTTGGGTTTTATTCTAGGACAGGGCAGTTGCGGCCTGATCCCATGAAGGTGGAGGCAGTTGCTCAATGGCCGGTGCCTGTTAGCCGAAAGGAATTGCAGCGATTCTTGGGTTTCGCTAATTTTTATCGCAGGTTCATCCGGGGTTATAGCCAGGTTGCCGCTCCATTAACCCAGCTTACCTCCACCAAGAGTGCTTTCACCTGGTCCTCCAAGGCGGACGACTCCTTCAACCGGCTGCGCTCGCTGTTCTCCTCCGCGCCTATCCTTCGACACCCCGACCCAGCCCGTCAGTTCATCGTGGAGGTGGACGCTTCAGACACCGGCATAGGGGCAGTGCTGTCCCAGAGGTGCGCCAGGGACAATAGGGTGCATCCCTGTGCCTTCTATTCCAGGAAGCTGTCCCCAGCGGAGCAGAATTATGACATTGGCAACCGGGAGCTCCTGGCGGTGGTGGCGGCTCTTCAGGAGTGGAGGCATTGGCTGGAAGGCTCAGAGGTACCCTTTCTAGTGTTAACGGATCATAGGAACCTACTCTACCTACAGGAGGCCAGGCGCCTGAACTCCCGCCAGGCCCGTTGGGCCCTGTTTTTGGGTCGTTTCGACTTTTCCCTGACGTACCGCCCGGGAGGTAAGAACATTAAGCCTGATGCCTTATCCCGTCAGTTTGCTCCTTCCCAGGAGGGTCTGGCAGAGGAGACCATCCTTCCAAAGCGGTGTTTTATCAGGGGGGCTAGCTGGGATATCTGGAGGGTTGTTCAGGAGGCCCAGGAGAGTGACCCAGGACCTAGCTCTGGACCGCCTGATAGACTGTTTGTTCCGCAGCCAGCTCGTGCCCAGGTTCTTCAGTGGGGGCACACCCACAAGGTAGCGTGTCACCCGGGCGTTTCAAGGACACTCTCTTTTCTCAGGCAGAGATTCTGGTGGCCGGAGATGGCACGCGACGTCCTGGAGTTCGTGGCTGCATGTACCACGTGTGCTCGCGGAAAGTCCTCCCGTCACCCCCCCGCTGGACTTCTTCGACCCTTACCTGTGCCGAGTCGCCCCTGGTCGCACATATCGGTCTCCCTCCTTCCATGGGTAGGACAGTTATCCTGACAGTAGTGGACCGCTTTTCCAAGATGGTTCACTTTATCCCCCTGATAAAGTTACCGTCAGCCTTGGAGACCGCGGACCTGCTGGTCCTACATGTTTTTCGACTCCATGGTATCCCGGTAGACATTGTATCGGATCGGGGACCCCAGTTCTCCTCGCAGGTATGGAGAGCTTTCTGTAGATCCCTGGGGGCTAAGGCTAGCCTTTCGTCGGGGTACCATCCGCAGAGCAACGGCCAGACGGAACGGGCCAACCAGGACCTGGAATCAGCTCTACGCTGCGTGTCGGCTCGTCACCCGGCTTCCTGGTGTCAGCACATCCCCTGGGTGGAGTATTCTCACAACTCCCTAACTTCATCTGCCACTGGGAGGTCACCATTCATGGCAGCGTATGGGTATCAACCACCTCTCTTCCCCTCTCAGGAGAGGGAGGCAGCGGTTCCCTCAGTTCGAGCCCACCTACGACGTTGTCGATCTGTCTGGCACCAGACCAGGGCGGCCTTATCACGCACCGCTACAAGAAATCAACGCCTCGCTGACAAGCACCGTGTGCCAGCTCCCGTTTACTCACCTGGCCAGAAGGTCTGGCTCTCCACCCGGGACCTCCCCCTTCCAGTGGAATCCCGTAAGCTGGCCCCCAGGTTCGTAGGTCCGTTCGAGATCGAGAGGATCATAAATCCCACGGCCATGCGCCTCAAGCTCCCTCCGTCGCTCAAGGTCCATCCCACCTTCCACGTCTCTCTCCTGAAGCCCGTCTCAACCAGTCCTCTCAGTGCGCCAGCCGAGCCTCCACCTCCTCCGCTCATCATTGACAATCACCCTGCGTACAAGGTCCACAAGATCCTGGAGGTTCGCCGCAGAGGTCGGGGCTTCCAGTACCTAGTGGACTGGGAGGGCTACGGTCCAGAGGAGCGCTCCTGGATCTCCCGCTCACTCATCCTGGACCTCTCCCTCCTCCGAGACTTTTACCGGGAGCACCCGGAAAGACCGGGTAGAACGCCTGGAGGCGCTACCTAGAGGGGGGGGTACTGTCATGTTTTGGTGCTTTCCTGTTTTATTTTGTAGTCGGTTTCCTGTTTTGGTTCGTGTTTTATTTTGTGTCTTGACAGACGCTGGCAGGTGCGCGGCTGGGGGTGATTGAATGGCGGGTTCTTCCCACAGAAAAGGAGCGTCGCGGACCTGAAGAACTCGCCAGAGAATTGAGTTTCCAGACTAGGTTGGCATTCATAGATTCTCTCTGCTCGTGTTTCCTATGAACGTTTTCCTGAAGACCCCTGACGTTGTCAGCGCCTTGTTTTGCTCACGTGAGTCTTTTTTCCTCTTTTGTTTTAGTTCCGGATCTGAGATCCCGATCTCCAGCCGCGTCCTGCCTTCGTCCCGAGTTCCTGATTTCTTTTTTTGTTTCGGTCCCTTCCGACCGCCTGGAATATTAAAAGACTTTTGCTTGAACATTTGCTCCGGGAATATTTGTCCACTTCCGCTTCTGGGTCTCCTGCCGAGTTCCACCCGTGACAGACACACTAAGCAAGAGAGAGAAGGGAAGGGGTAAGAAGAAAGAGAGGACATAATAGAATAAAGTTAACTTAATACACTTACAAGTCTCTTAAACTGTATTTGTATTCAGGGCCCAAGAGGAAATATTTGCTCCCATTTTCATGTTGCGGCGACTCAGAGCCGAAGATAGAAAGAGATTCAGATGATGCGTGATGAAAGATTCCTGAGTTGTGTCACCATGTAAATTATTAAAAGATGCAGAAATGACTGAGACTCTCTCGAGAATTTTTCTTTACCCATAATAAAATTAGAATACATTTTCCCCCAGCATGAATCGGGTGTCTGAATGCAAGTATGCAAGAGCATATCCACCATATGTCTGGCCAGAGAGCGCATGTGCTGTACTACTAGTGCCAACAGAAAGTATTCTACTAATAAGCCCTTTAATAGAACAAGTTAAATCAATATTTTCGGGTGCAAGAGAAATTCTAATGTTCTTATGACAGTTAGTTCGGAACCCCCCAAGAATGGAAACACATCCACATGTTGTTTTCTGTTAGCATACAATATGAAATCTGTTTTGTCTAGCAAAATGTGAAAGTTAAAGATGGTGTAATGCAGGGGTTTCCATACTTTTTTCGGTTCACAAGCAACTTTTAAATGATGAGGTCTAAAAGATCCATCATCATCAAATTTTCTTTACATAAGTAAGTACATAAATACTTACTCAGATGACTTGAGCTGAATGGACTGAAAATCTTTCATGATGGAATGATGTGTGGATTAAATCATCTTTATAGAACAAGGCTGTCTTGCATAAATAAGTAGACTCGGATAGTGCAGTTAAGAAAGTATATTTTCTCATATTTGGATATTTTTCAGTGTAACTAATTTCCATGAGGCTTAAACTCAATGTCAGCCCGTGGTGTCAAAATCTCATCCTCCACTGCAGAGAAGTTCAAGAGCCTCATGTACCAAGAAACACATTGATATTCTGCTAAAAACTGGCATTCACTTAAACCCAGCAAAAATATTCAGATGTTTGAATCTGTATGTGACATGAATCCAAGCACTTTTCCTTTGTTTGTCCAAATCAACGTGGAAACAGGAAAAACAAATGGAAAACATGAATTTAAACTGGATTAACATTATATTTGTGCCTATCAATGAAGTATTTTATTGACATGCAGAGCAGTCAATCTGAGCTCGCTGCTCTATTTTATTTTATCATATTTTATTATGTCACGCGATCTACTCAACAGTTTTGTGATCGACTGGTAGGGGAGTCAATGCAATCACTGTTACATATAAAATGTTTAACAATGAATGCTACTTGCTCCGTCAGTTAATTCAATACTCACTGTATGTCTCAAGAAAATTTGACCAAGCTTTTAATTTTCACAGGGAACATACCAATTTGATCATTATCAATTCAAGATAAATAAGTAACTCTGGACATTTTTCATTTCTTTCTGCCCCTCCCTTGTTTTTAATATACATAGTAAATAAGTCAGAAATCTTTCGGTTAATTTGATGTCATTTTTAACTTAAAAATCGTCCCTATGAAATTCTTGGGTTGGCATATACAGATGATGTTTCTGGGATGTCAGTCTTGTAAAATCGTTGCAGAAAGAAAGAAAGAAAATCTATTTAATCTTAAAAGAGCCAGTCAGTGTGTGCACCCACACACATACTGTTCGCTGCTTGCATTAAGTTCTTAAAGTAGACTTGTTTGTGTAGGTGCAGATTAATAACTTATTCAGATTCATAATGAGAATCAATCAAACTTTCATTTGTGAAAGAAACTGATGCAACTGAATGTCAAAGCAAAGAGTTAGTTCAAAAGTAATAATCTAGATTGCATCTGCATGAAACACTGTCCTAAAGGACAACTTCAATTCAATCTCTGGCTTGGCCTAGATGAGGTGTTTTGGTTAATAAGAATTCAAGTATTGATGACCAAGCAAAGCTCAATGCCTTTACCAAAATTCCTGATTAAGAATTTATTAACACGTTTTTGGGACACCCCTTGTTACCAAACTTCACGTTATATACAGTATGTTTCCTTTGTCGTGGATCACATTTTTTTTCCGTACATCCAGGAATCATTTTATTATGTCTGTTACAATGTGAAAAATACTTCCAGGATATCCCAATGAGTACAATTATCACCAACATTATTTCACTCTCACTTCTGCCTCGGTTCTTAAACCATTTTGCTGTTTATCATATTGGTTCATCATAACCTAGGACATCATAACGAATAAGCATAATGATAAAATGTTTGCTGATTTAAGTGAAGTTAATTCATAAAAAAAATTAAATGCAACATAATTAACAATTACATAATCACAATCATGTTTAGTTGAGGCAACACCTGTCAGATGACAGTCTTCTACCTTAACTTCATTTTCTCGTTCCCCCAAGTAACTCCTATTCTCTTCATGACTGAATTTGCAATATTATGTTGTTGTTTTTCTTTAAATCGATATAATTGCTACAGCAATACTCTTTTGTTTTGGTAGACAAAAAAAGATGAAAATGAAATGTATATCATTTAGTAGTGCTGACGCTGTCAATCCTTGTATCAATCAACAGCATTTGAATAAAACCAGGTTGTTGACTGACTTATAAGTGGGGTTTGGTGAGATACAATTTCAGAGTGTATGTAATAAAAGAGAATGAGTGAAATGGTCCATTGAAAAAGATAAAACCGGGCTGTAACTTGGACAGATGGCGAACGGTGAAGATGGTCTCTATGGTGGGGCTCAGTGGACAATGTGGTTAAGTGTTGTGATGAGGATATGGAATAGAGCGAGTGAGTGTTGCAATAATGGAGATCTGTAGAACACTAAGTGTGACTCTCCCCAATTGCCTGGCGCCTGCAAACATAAACAGAACAAAGCCACCAAGTTAATTAATTGTTTTATACTTAAATCAGCGTAAGGAATAATAACTAGACAAGGCTGTTGCCTCAGTCAAAAAATGTTTGTTTTAAACATCAAACCTCTGGCTCAGGTGATCAAGCAAAACATCTCAATTGAAGAAGTATAAATCAATCGACAAAAACACATCATTATTTGTGTATTTTCAAACAGCAAATTCCTTCTCTCAATTTGTGAAAACAAATAAACAATATAAAATGTATATTCTTGTTATGAAATAAAAATGTATAATAACAAATAGAAATAGAAATACAGTACATATTTTCCCTGATGGGGTCTCGTTATGTTTGCTCTGTATTGGTTATATTTCTTTAATCATTATGAGTTAACCAGAGTTATTTAACAAACACTAATATAAGGAAAACAGCAACATATGTACAACAAGGTTCATAGGGCAAGGGAAAACGTCCCAAGATAAGATATTGCTCTCTCAAGCTACCGACAGAAAGCAGCGGAATGATGCTACTAAACCTGAAAGAATAGTAATACACAGCCCAATTGTAACAATAACTTTATATTGGTGTAGCCATGAATATGCAGTAATATATAATCAAGGAAGGAAACATTAAAGGACACCTAATGTGCTGATTTAAGTGTCTCTTAAATTGATCTTGAACCTCTATATACTCATCAGTATGTTTGTATTTGCACAAAAACTCTCATTTAATAAAGATATTTACATTAGAAAATGCACCTAAGCCCCATCCATTTAAAAAGGTCTGTTTTTGCTCAGGTGAAATCTCGTCCAAGCAACCACGCCCACTCTGCTCTCAATGGTCAGGGGTCAAAGGTAGTAGTGACTAGACCACACCTCCGCCGCATGGTGCGTTCACAGGACCCAAACAATAGCTCCACGTAGCACCTGACGTCAGTGTATCATATACTGCACTGTATATCCATATGTTCAAATTAATTAACTAGATTGAGTACTGATTAATCAAAAAACTTCAAAAAGTTTTGATGACTTAAAAATGTTGAGTTAATGTAACTTTTCTTGCTTTTTGAGTGTATTTAACTTGGATTTTTTGTTTAAGTTGGACTATATAACTTATTAAGTCACAGTAACTTAAATAACTAGTTTCAGATCAACTTATAAAAAACAAGTAATTTATGCAAAATGTTTCTGCAAGCTGCAACCTGTTGACATTAGGGCGGTCAGAATGAGGTGGGTCAATACAAGTTTGTGCAAAGACTGCCTATGAGAGACAGTATATGCAAGTTTTAACCTTTGGTTGACTAAAATTAAAAATTCCAATATATGGGCACGGCTGTTGGGTTTCATCACTACAGATAAACACCCTTAATGTGTAGGATTTACGTTTAAATATTTCTTATTTATATTTTATATGCTGAAATATATTATGAAAATGCATAATTCTTCCGAATCTTTTTTTTAATAATATAATTAAATTCCAGAAGGCACAAACATGATGACATCAGTGAAAAGTGATTTAAAACACTTAATAAAAGCAGGATATACTTTGTAAAATAAAACTAGGAGCCTTGAAAATGAATTAAATGATCAATTCATTTCTGACTCAGGCACAAAGTTTTTCTCTAACGAAGCATTGGGTGGAGCTAATGAGCCGACCACGTTTTTACGGTTATGATCGAACACAGAAGTAAAAAACTCTACAAACCTTGGTGTTGCATTGCATGCGCACACTTTCTAACCGTCATCGATCTGAACGCAAGGTAAGTTTGTGTTGTTCTGTTATTAATTATGTTTTATCTTTATTCGGTGGTTATTTGCAAGGAAACTCACACTGCTCTGCTTCGCTAACGTCACTATAACCCGCCAAGTGTTACCTGTGTGTGTAGCTTTGATTCATAATCAAGCTAGTTTACCACAGTATCTCGATTTAAATATTTTTTTTTTTTAATCCGGTAAATTGGTAGCCTAACCAATTGTTTGATATTGGGTAAATAATTTGGGTCAACAAGTTTGAAGTTTAGAACGAGAAGAGAAAAAGGGGCGACACCATTTCAGTTGATGAAGACTAAATTGTATTAGCATAAATTGAGTTATTAGCATAGCAATATATGTTAGCATATATTGGTGATTTGTCTTCATATTAATAAAAGTAATGTCATGAGGCTTCCGGGGGAACACCGTTGTGATGGCAGCGTGGTGAAGAAGCTCTCAATAGAACCGGATAAATTTACTAAATAACCCCCGACAAACGGAGAAATTTCAAAAGATTTTACATTTTAAACAAAGGGGGCAAGAATTCTTCCGTGATTTTGATCCAAAAGACGTGCCTCGAAGGGCAGCGAAAACACCTGTAGCGGCGCAGACAACGAAGCTATCGAACCAACATGGCCGACATGGATCTCATCCTGCAGGAATTGAGAGAGTTCCGACAGGAAAGTAAAACTCAATTTCAGTCATTAAAAGAAGAGATGTCGAAGCTAAATACAAGGATGGAAGAGGCAGAGCCATCATCGTCAAGTTTCTGAGTTTCACTACAAAAGAATCGATTATTTGCAAGGTATGGCAGAGCAGAGGATTCTCCTGGAAATCTAACCAAATAAACATAGATCATGATTATCAAACAGCGGCGCGAGTACGCAGAAGTGCGCAAAGTCCTGAAGGAAAATCAAGTTCAATTTCAGACTCTCTTCCGGGCCAGACTACGAGTAAAATACAAAGACGGAACCAGAACCTACGCTACAGTGGAGGAAACAACGGAGGATATGAGAAAACGGGGATACGACGTCACACTTGTCAGACCAGCGCAGTCGCTGATGGAACAGCTGAGTCGACTGACGTGGACGCGGCAGGAGGAGAGGAGCACGCGTCACACTTCCACGTCAGGATCAGAGCTACAAGGAGAAACTGCGCGCTTTCAGAAGATCCTCAGCGGCTCGGCCCATCAACTAACTCTCCACTCAACGGTTTGTGACACGTCTATTATTATTATTCATTCATAATTAAGATCAGCGGAAGGAAAACGCAGAATTGAAAAGGTTCGTTTGAGACTTGCTTTAAGTCATGTTGCAGTCACAAGTAAGGCCCCCCCCCTGCGGATTCGGATGGGGGGGTTTTCCCTTCAAGCCACCTAATGTGGCTGAACAGGGTCAGTTCCTGAGACCCCTCCTTTGGGAGTCACTCAAATTGTTTATTAAGTAGAATGTAATATTGAGTTTATTAGTTTTTTCTGGCCTTGTTTATTCGTTTTTGGTTTTTTTGGGGGGGGGGGAGCATACCAGTTTTGTGAAATTGTTGGAAAAGGACACCAGTAATGGATAAAAGATCAATAAATATTGTGTCACTTAATTTTAACGGCGTACTCAACCCAGTTAAGAGGGCGAAGATATTGTCAAAACTTAAGAAAGATAAAATTCACATTGCTTTCTTACAAGAAACACATCTTGATGACATAGAACATGGTAAACTGAATAAATCAGGATTTAAACACGTCTATTTTGCTTCTCATAGTTCAGGAAGAAGGAGGGGAGTGGCAATCCTCATAAATAATGCAGTAAATTACCAGCACATTTCAGAGTATAAAGATAATGAAGGTAGATTTATAATAATTACAGGTAAAGTTGAAGATGAATTGGTGAGTTTCTTTAACGTGAATGTTCCACCTGGGAGCGACTGGTCCTTCTATAAACGTTTACTTGAAATAATGACAACAAAAAGCCAAGGGATGTTGATTTGTGGGGGCGACTTCAATATTCGACTTAACCCCAAAATGGACTCCTCTAATGGCAAGTCAGACACAAGAAACATCAACAAAAAGTTCAACAATATTATGGAAGAAGTGGGAATTATTGATACTTGGAGAGATCGAGAATATACACATTACTCAGCAGCTCATAATGTTTACTCTCGCATTGACTATTTTATGTTTAAAACGGATCTGCAAAGGGTAAATAACTGTGAAATAGGCCCCAGTAGTGTTTACGACCATGGTCCGGTCTACATGACGGTTTGTCTGGGTAAAAAGCATAGATCTACAGTCTCGAGACTAAATTCAAACATTCTAAATAGCCACGCTATTAAAGATAAACTGAAAGCTGAAATTGAAGACTATTTAGAATTAAATGATAACAAGGAAGTATCACCACCTATATTATGGGACGCTCTAAAGGCTGTGTTAAGGGGTAAAATAATTTCTATCTCTTCATATGAGAAGAGACAACAATAACTTATGGAATTAGAAGACAAACTGAGGACAACTCAAATGAAACACTCCCAGTCCTTAGATGATGACACTAAATTGAAAGTCCAAAAACTAAGAAAATAAATAGATGAAATAAATACACATGAAATACAAAAAAAAGAAAGTACTTTTCACCAAGCAAAAATACTACGAGTCTGGTGGAAAATCTATGAGGCTCCTGTCATACAAATTCAAAAAACAGCAAGCTGACCGGTCTATACACAAAATCAGAGACCCCACAACTAAAAAAGTGGAAACTAATCAACAAAACATTCAGAAATGTTTCTTAAAATTTTATGAAAAGCTCTATTCTCAACCTCAAACAGCTAATGTCCACCAGATTGACAAATTCTTATCCCAAATTGAGCTTCCAAAGGTTAACAATGAACAAAACGAAAAATTAACATCAAAAATCACAGAAGATGAACTTCGATCAGTAATTAAAAGATTAAAAGGAGGGAAATCCCCCGGGACAGATGGATTTACCTCCGAGTGGTACAAAATAATGCAAGATCAACTAATTACTACACTCCTGAGAACATTTAACTGGGTTTTAGAACATAAAGTTGTACCTCCCTCATGGAGTGAGGCGATCAAATCTGTCATTCCCAAAGAAGGGAAAGATAATATGGAATGTGGGAATTATCGTCCAGTGAGCGTTTTGAACATTGATTATAAACTGTTCACCTCCATACTTACAAGAAGAATTGAACCAATCTCACCTAAATTAATTCATGAGGATCAGACAGGCTTTGTTCGAAATAGACAAACTCAAGATAGCATCAGGAGAGCATTACACATTATAAGACAAGCTGGGAATCAAAACTTGTAAACGTTGTTACTGAGTCTGGACGCAGAAAAGGCGTTGGACTAGGTAAGTTGATCATTTTTATATAAAGTTTTATCAAAATTTGGATTTCATGAAACTATAATTGATACTTTTGCAGCATTGTACAAAAAACCAACGGCTAGAATTAAAATTAATGGAGATTTAACAAAAATCATTTGTTCTGGAGAGAGGAACAAGACAGGGGTGTTGTGCGTCACCACTATTGTTTGCCATTTTCATAGAACCTCTGGGTCAATGGATAAGGCAGAGGACAGAAATCCAAGGGGTCATGATGTCCAAGGGGGAGCAAAAGCTTGCGTTGTTTGCTGATGATTTACTGTTGACCATAACACAACCTACTCAGACACTCCCCAAAGTGATGGAGATGTTAAAAGAATACGGTCTATTATCAGGCTACAACATTAATATTGATAAAACTCAAGTTCTAACACTGAACTATGACCCACCATCAAACATCAGGACTATGTATAACTGGAAATGGGATGAAAAACTCATCAAATATTTAGGGGTGTCACTATCTAGAGACGTGCTGAGACTGTATTACATCAATTATGGACCTTTGAGTGAAAGAATTAAGTTGGATTTACAAAGATGGGCAACTATACCATATTTAAATCTTCACTCATGGATAGACTCCATCAGAATAAATATTCTGCCACCAATACTATATCTTTTTCAATGTCTCCCGGTCAAAATTCCACCAAAACAATTTATAGAATGGGACAGATTAATTTCAAGATTTGTGTGGGAAGGGAAAAAACCCAGGGTCAGATATAAAACACTGCAATTGAGTAAAGAGAAGGGAGGTATGGGCCTGCCCTGCCTTCAAGACTATTACCATGCAGCACAGTTGAGGCCCTTAATCTGTCTCTGTTCGAGATCTTACACTGCAGGCTGGAAGAACTTGGAAGGTTCTAGCGTAAATGGTGTTCCATTGATTGCTCTCATGGCAGACAAGAAGCTGGAGGATGAAGTGAAGGTTGAAGATGATACTTTCACAAGCATTTTTCTAAAATCTTGGCAGGAATTGGTTAAATCATGCCACCTAGGGGATTCCCAGAGGATCTTGAGGTGGTGTGCTTTTGACTCCGATTTTGTGCCCAATAAAAGGGACGGCAGATTTAAGACTTGGATCTTAAAAGGTATAACTGATTATCAATCATTTATTCACAAAGGGAATTTTCAGAGTTTTGAAAACCTTCAGAAAAAACACGGTTTAGAAAAAGAGGATTTTTACCAATACTTACAAGTCAGAAATTATTTTAATCAAAATTTGAAAAAGCCAATTGATGCATGTGAAAAAGGATTACTAGAGATTTTCATTTCATTATTGGAGGCAAATAATAGTAATAAAATAGTATCTAAATTGTACAAAGGAATTCGACAATCTAAACAAGAGAACACAGGATATATAAGGCAGCGATGGGAAAAGGATGGAGATATATCAATCACAAATGAGAGCTGGGAAAAAATGTGTCATCTACAATGGTTCTCAACAAGATCAAACACATGGCGGGAGTTCTGTTGGAAGAATATTATTCGATTTTTTATCACACCCGTTCAAAAAAAACACATGGGCACGGATGAAGCATGTTGGAGACTTTGCGGGTATAATGGAGCAAATCACTGGCATGTCTTTTGGAAGAAAATGGAATAATTTGAGTATTTGAAATGCGTGCATGAGACAGTTACGATTGATTGATTGAAGTGTAAAATTAAAGTGCAGAGAAAAGAATGCAGCCTAATATTTGCATTTGATGTTCAGCTACGACTCAAAAATGGAAATTAAGAAAGAATGAACACCTATTAGGTTGTCACGAGACCTCAAACATGACATATTGGAAAAGATGGCAACAAATCTATGATTTCAAAGCTTACCCTACTGACAAAGAAATAGAAAAAGCTGCCCTGGCTCTTGTGACAAAACACCCCTGCTTGAGGGAGGTGGGATCAGAGACCGGCTGGAATGGATGGAAGAATAGGATATGGTTTAAAATGGGAAACTATAGAAACAAGATGAGGCGAGCTGGATGCCAAGAAGTGGCTGTAAATGCTGGGAAAAGAAGATTTCCTGACGGAGAACCATCTCATTCTAGCTTGAGGCAGAATATTGTTGATTAAATCAAGAAGACTGAAAAAGACCTGATTCTCATTAAAACAATGATGCAGACAACATTTGCCCTGCGCAGACGCAACATAGTGCTGTCCAGCCCACGTGTGATGGAGTTCTTGGACCTCTGGCCTGCTCTCAAAATTGAATCTGAGGTAATTCAGTTCAGTGCTATAACTCTGCTTTTCTTGTGTTGTTCACATGGTTCTCTTAAAGAAAGCAAATACAAAGATTATAAAGTTGCAGTCACTTAGAGAAATGGATAATTCATGACGTTTTGTTTTCGTTTCATAAAGGTGTATGCAGAGTTCCAACGGATAACAAATCAAAATCTGCCCAACACGTTCTATGCTGAGCTTGACCGCCATCTTTCGCATCTGATGACCTTGTTCAGACAGAAGGCTACCAAAACTGGGAAGACATCTGATTCTTTGGCTGAAATTTAAAAAATCCATGATGAACAAGTGAATAGACACATCATAGTTTGAATCCCAGCAACATTGTTTTTTTTTCAGTGATTCACATAGCTTGTAGAGCTATTGTTTGTGTGACTGCTTTAAATATTTTAAAATGTTATTATATACATAGGAACTCCATGACATCCACACAAGGCTTACCACTGTCCTCCACTGCCTTCCTCTGATTTTGCGTGAGGATCCCTCTGTTTTTTCAGAACATCCATGGTGAGTCACCACAATATATCATTCTACTCACGTCAAAATATCAGCATTTTCTTGATCTTCTAGAATAGTACATTTTTTACTGATAAGTAGATTGTTCAGTCAGTGGTAGATTTACTCATGTGTGTTGATCATGGGGTCTGATTTTTACAGTCTGGAGCTTTTCATGGCAATTTAAAGTCTATAATAATATATGAACACGGAAAGATTCCTACTTTGCTTTTCACCAGCGATGTTTGAGTATATATTAACAAACTGTTTGAAGAGGAGAGAATAGTTATACATGTATTACAGAATCGTAAGAAGAGTTTTAATTAATGTGACTGGTATACATTGATACAAAGTATATTGTCTCACACATGAAATGTCAGGATGTAAATTCAGTGAGTTATTTTGTTTTCTTTTTAAATGTGGAAACTGCAGTGTTTGGTTACTATTTTGGATTACAGAACATTTCCCCTTTACTTCATCTTATTGAAAACTTCTTACTTGAAGTACTGTTTACAATAGCCACTTAGTTTTTAATTTAAAGATGTTGTGCCTCTAAAGTAAAGTCCTTACTTCTGTTCTCATCCAATTCTGCACAATAAATGCTCCAAAACATTATATTATACATAGATTTGCTTTTTTGTAGTTGTTTCTGTATAATCAACTTCAAAACCCATTAAGAAAAAACTTCTGCTATATAACATATACCGTGAGATATACTTTTACTGTGAATTCAATTTATACCGCTTTATGCATTTAAAATCATACCAGCCAGCACTTGTAAGTTGTGTATTAACAAAAAATGAAATCGAGCAGCTTGACCAAACATTCTCTAACCATCTCTATCCTTCATTTAGGAAGACGAAGAGGTGGAAGATGTTTCTGTGGCCCTTTCTAGTGTCATCAGTCACTGTGACTCAAGTCCACTTCAATACCATCCTGTGAAAGTCTCAATCATCATTGAAAGTGACATCGTTGCCAGTTGCCCCAGATTTGCAGATGCATTTGTTGTCATGTTTGGACTAATCTATGCCCTTCATTTGAGTTATCCAAAAGATCTGATCAACACTTTTGAGTTAATTCAGAGGATTTAACTCGGTCTAGACCAGGGGTGCTCACACTTTTTCGGTTTGCGAGCTACTTTTATAATTGTGAAGTTCAAAAGATCAACCTTTATCAAATTTGCTCAACATAAGTAGGTACATACTTTACTCAGATGACTAGAACTGAATGAAGTGAATGGACTGATAATAGGTCATGATGGAAGGATGTGTGGATTTAATCATCTTCATAGAAATGCTGACTTACATAAATAACTAGAGTCAGTCAGTTATCCTTAAGACCTGGTCTTAAGCTCAGTGAAAGCCTGTGTTAAATCTCATCCTCCACTACAGACAAGTGTAGGACTCATATGTACTAAGAATTGCATTGATTTCCTACTAGAAATGGTCATTCATTCAAACCCAAATGGTGCAAAAAAAGTATTCATGTGTGAGAATCTGTGCTTGACACAAATTCAAGCCCTTTTCCTTTGCTCATCAAAATCAACAAAGAATTCAGACGGGTTCATCCCTTTCCATGCCTTCATTTCAATATGTCCATCATATTGAAATGAAGCACAATAATTAAATTTCAAATCAAAATTGAATTATGTTTCAAAAACAAATGAAAACATGAATTCAAACTAATAGTTTATATTTGCTCATTTTAAACATGTATGACATGAATCTCACTATTGCAAAGGAGTTCAGATGTGCTCCAGTGTGTGTTTATGTTAATGTTTATATTTTACACACACGGTTATTAACAAGAATACTGACTTTACAGAGGCGACCAGTGGATTATTTAAATTTTAAAAATCGTCTCTGAGCGTCCTTAGAATTTGTGGCTCACCTGCACACACCTGTTTAACGTGTTTGGTTTTGAGCGTTTTCTTATTATATTCATGAGATAAAAGTAATTTACAAATAATCATCATGTGATGGTGTATTAATACAAGTGTGTTTTAAGGATGTATCCTCGATCACATGATCACATGAGGAAAACAAGCATTTGTTGCGCTTTCATTGGAGCCTGCAGCTTGACTTTGATGGAACTGATGTGATGTTTCTTGGACTCTTGTAGAGAAGAACCTGAAGCGATCAAACGCGCATTATTTTGTTCGATATATTATTAAAAAAAAAAGAAAAAAGCTTATAATTCTATATCATTTTCTGAATTGCGTAAAATGACTTACGGGAAGTCATTTTACAGCAGCCAATCTGAGCTCCCGCCTCTTCCAGTGTAGAGGCGGGAGCTCAGATTGGCTGCTGTGCATGTCAATCAAATTGTCAACCAATCCACGCAATAACCATTTGATTTACATGCACAGCAGCCAATCTGAGCTCTCTTTACTATTTTATCAAATTTTATTAAATCACTAGATCTACTCGCAACAGCTTCACGATCGACCGGCCGATCGCGATCGACGTATTGCGCACTCCTGGTGTAGATGGTGGTAAACTGTCACCCAGGTTGCTGACTCTCTGACCAAGAATGACTTGGTGACACGTGAGTTAGTGCAGTAGGGTCTGCACAATGTGCCTCTGTTCTGGTGAACATAACAAAAATAACAATTGTTTAAGTTCTTAAGTTTTTAATTGTTGCACGTTCTGCCAGTTGGTTGGCACAATGTGCCTTTGTTTTGGTAAATACAATTTTTTGTTAATTTAATATTACTTTGTTTTCTATTCCATAAAACACTGTAGAAAACAAAGAGGTAAAATGAACAAAAATGATATTTGAGTATTTACCTTATTAGACGTTCAGCCAGCTTGTATGCACAATGTATCTTTGTTCTGGTGAACATTACATTGATAATACAATTTTTGTTCATTTGAAGTAATTTTTTTAATAAAACGCAATAGAAAACAAAGACGTAAAATTTACAAAAATGTAATTGTTTTTAATTGTGCAAGTTGGTCAGCACAATGTGCCTTTGTTCTTGTAAATACAATTTTTGTTCATTTTATATTTTCTTGTTTTCTATTCAATAAAAACACTGTAAAAAAAAAAGAGGTAAAATTAACAAAAAATGTTTTAGAGTATTTTCCTTTGTGGAGGTTTGACAAGTTGGTTTGCACAATGTGTCTTTGTTCTAGTATACATTACATTAATAGTACAATTTTGTTATTTGTACATCTTTATTTGTTAAGTCTCTACTTCAGCCTTCATTGACAAAAGGTTATAAAAATGACTGTATACGTGCATTTGAGATGTTTTTTCTTATTAACATGTCTGTTTATTTACTTTTAAGTTCAGCTAACTCTTAAAACAAATGTTTAAAACTGGTAAAATTAATTATTAATTTAAAATATTTGACTTGATATAACTTAAAATTTAAAGTCACAGTGATTAAAATATTTCTGTTGGCTCAATTAAAAACATTTTTTTAACTGTAATCAAAAAGGAAATAATTCTAATTTTTAAGTTTTGTAATACTTTTATGTTGAGTTTATGAACTCAAAATAAACAGTGGCAAGTGATTGCCTCCAAAATGTTGAGTTCTGTGAACAGTGTGCGATTTGTGTACATGTTTTTCATTTTTATAAAGTGTTTGTGTGGGAATTACATCATCATTACAACTTACACCATGTACATCTGCAATAAAAAATAAAAAAAAAGGTGAGTGACTACAGTAAAATAATAATATATTAAAATACACATACACACATACCTCAGTGTAGTGAAGTGGATTCAATGTCATTAATTTGCCAAGTTAACCCTGATATTGCTGTATACAATCTGTGTAACATGCTCTTACCTTTTATTCTAGGTCCTGAGTTGAGAAGACCTGGGATTTGAAGCAAACTGTCTCAATCCTTACACACTACAAAATATTAATTGCATATTTAGAGCCAATTTTACGTTAGTTGTTACTACAGGTAAAATGAAAACATGTTGGTTGTGGTGTAATAAAATGTATTTTCTCTTTTTTACCTGTTACCTGATTCTTCAACAGACATTTGAAAAGTAACATCTTATTAGAAAGTACAGGCTGCATGTAGGACAGACAAGTGGACACAAAACACTGTATCCATTCTTTTGGGAAATATGGGAACTCTGGAGAAGTTCATTTTATTGGAGACCCAGGTATTTCCCCAACAGTTGATTTAGTCTTGAGTTCCTTGTGCCTCTCCTCCAAACCGGGACACACGTCTGGCAACAAGCTCCTCTTCAACCTTTCAGGGTTTTCATTCAGGTAAAGGATGATAATCTGTTTCAGCTCATGAAGGAATGTATGTGGCTCCACCAGAACTTCTTCAAACACAGGTTTCATCAGCTCTTCAGTATCAGGAACTATAAAAGACAAATCAGTAACTATAAAAGACAAAACATTCATTCATCATTTTGATTCAGTTCCAAAATATGTTTTTTTCATTTCAACTTGTTTGTGTTGGTGCTTCCTTCACGGTGTAAGTACCATTTCCAAACGACTTCACCAAAGACCCTTTGGTAAGGTGGGAATTTCGATCTCAGCTGTAAAACCCTGTAATACTCGTTTTATACAGTGCTTTGCTGGCGTATAAAGTCAAGTAATAATTAAAATAAGGTTTGCTGCTTCATGTACACATTATAAAAACAAAGAAGAGACAGGTTGATCTGAAGGGCTCGCTCTGTGGTTGTCATGAAGCTGGACTCACTGGTGAAAGTTGCTGATAGGAGATCACTGAACAAACTACTGTCCATCATGGATGATGACAGTCATCCTCTCAACACTGTCATCAGTGAGCAGAGAAGCAGAGAAGCAGATGCAGTGCATGAATGCTTCTTCTCAGACGCAACAATAATAGACTCATGGACTCATTCATTCCTCGGGCAATTAGATTGTACAATTCTGAGTTTGGTTCTTGTTCTTTCTTTTTATTTCTCTTTGTTCTTGTTCTTATTTTTATTCCCATGAATAATCATCTGTATTGCTGTGTCTAATTGGAAAAACTATTTCCCTCAGGAGACCTCCTGAGGGATCAATAAAGTTCTATCTAACCTAATAGCAGTAGCAAGTCTAACCATGTTTAAATAAAAAGGATTTGTGTCACGCTGAACATGCAGGTCGTTTTTTACGCTTAGTAAATATTATTGTTGTTAGTAAATATGAATTCTACACCAAACTTTGCCGACATGACTACGTTGCACTTACTTACCGTGTTATGGTTCCTCATTTGGTCCATGTAGAGAGTCGGAAAAGACGTCATTTCACATGCGATTGTGAATCCAGTCTTGTTGTTAAAACACAAGTCCTCAAAGTATCGTTTGAAAACAAAAATGATCCCATTGATGCATTAATCCATCCTCCTTGGTTGAGTCTGAGCAGAGACCTGCATTCTTGCAACACAGAACACAGGTTTTGTGATCCAAACTGCAGGAGAGTCTGACCAGCCTGCTATGTTAGGTTATGTTAGCTCAACACGTCCTCACACCCGAGGTGTCATACCGTCCTACGCCATGCAATGTCCCCCTGGCGTCCCTAAGGTAACGTTACAGGGGGGACAAAAACGTCGGTTTTCGCCTACCCGGGTCACCCAGTAATATACAGAGCACTCCCCGACGTCGGATTCAAACAACCCGGGTTACATTTGAGGAGTCGCCTAACTCGTCGTTGCCATGGTAACGTGACGTGACGTGTTGCTGTTGTCATTTGGCTACCGTAATTCTAGAACTATGAAGCGCACTTGAAATGTTTAATGTCAACACTGCGATTCTAACCCGGATTGTGCTTAACGACCTCAAACCACTTTAAGGAGGTACACAGTGAACATAAATCGGTAAAAAATGCTTCATTTTTATTTTTTGAAGCTTGGATTGTTCACGCATCGCGGAAGTCAAGAGGCTCTCGCGGATTAATACATGCTGAAAAGGTCCTGTAAAAGTGACCATATTGTATATTTTTAGGTGTTTCAACTCCATAATGTTGACATTGTTTTATGAATGAGTTAAATAAAGTCTGTGCTATTTCGCTTGATCCTCTTTATAATCCGCTGCGCTTTCCTATGAAAATAGAATCTTTCATTGAGATTGCGTTTATGGACATATGTTTTCTTTTTATTTAGCTGTGATTATGAGCGTCTACGTGACGTTTGTCAACATTAATCGCGATCCTGCAGAGGTGACGTCACACAAACTAATAAACTGATCCTGCAGCGGTGATGTCACACCACAGGAATAAAATGAGATATTGTCCTTGTTTGTTTAAAAGCGCCATGAATACAATTGTAGATGTGTGCTTGTATAAAGACCGAGTTAAGTTTAGTTTAAATTTAGCGTCAGCTAAAAAGTTTTCTAACTGCCGCACACGCAACTTCCGGATGTTGACGTCACAATTGTTGACAAAGATCGATAGCATTTTGTCCACACGTTTGTGCTGTAACTTGACAGAACCAGGTGCGCGTCACTCGTCTATTGAGGTAAGATATCATTATTGCTTTAAGACTCAGAAATAAGGTTTCATTGCGTGTAATGTAACTTTCTGTGGTGCGTTAACATGAGAGCTATTTTGAAGGACGAAAATATATTTATATTCCAATAAAGAGTTTGCTATATTGGTAGGTCATGGTAGGCGATTTATTTTATTAATATTCAAGATATTTATTTCATTTATCACTTCCGCATATTAATACAGATAACATATTTATCGTATTTAAGTATATAAGTATACGTTTATTTTAACCCTTTTGGATGAGGGATTTGATCTGTTGTTGTTTTCTTTAAATGAAAGAATATATATAAAATAATAATGAAAAGTATTTTAAATTCGAGCATAAAGAGGTAAACCAGATGGAAACACCATCAAACAATGGATGAAGGAAACATGGAGAGCTTATCTCTGAATGATCAAGTATACTTGCTTGTATTTATTGATTTATTATATTTAAAAGGGAGCACTAGTATGTTTTTGTTTTGTTTTTGCATGGAAGTGACCTGCAAGAACTGCCCAGAACTCCAGACCTGCTTGACATGAAACCTTTCTCTCTGTGGTTCCTGCCAAATGATTTTAAATGTGAAGTAAGTGAGTAAGTAATATTTGTAACATAGTGAACACAAACTTGTAAACCATTTTGAATAACTTCCCAATTCATATGTATTCATCATCAGTGCAGTAATGTGTTGTGAAAATGACTATTGGTGATTTAAAAGTTGTAAAAAGGTCTCTGTTTACCCTAGTTTGAGATTGACATAGAGTTCAACATGAACAATATTCAGGCAAAGCAGACATATGTTAATGAATCATGAATGAATGAATGCTTTATTTCAAACATGTTACATAAGAAAGTAAACTTAAGAAAAACAAACAAAACCAATGACATTAGTCAAACAATAATTATAGTCAAACAATAATATTTACCCAACATGTCGAAAAAGTAAGAAGGATGAAGCATAAGCTTTTCTATACCTTACCCTTCACTACTCAATTATTAACCATCAACACCCAAATTATTAAACAAAATACAAACATAAACAAACAAACATGCAGCAAAACACAGTGGAGATATTTAAGATATAAATAGAGATAAACCACTGCTTTCTTGAAATCACCACACTTGCAATAACTTTCATAATTTCATAATGTTGTCATTTCATGTGATATGGGTAAGCAGTAAAAATTGATTTAATTCATCAGTAATCATCATTGTTTAAAATAGCAACTGAAGAGCTATTTGTAAATTACACTCAAACTACGAAATAGAAGAAAGCACGTCTAAAAGCTTTGTGAGACCCACAGTACATTTTGAAGTAAGTACACAGTAAGTTTGAACTTAAAAATATACATATTTATGTTATTGATAGGTGACTCAAGACTGCTGTTATACTATGAGAAAACTACACACACCAACATGATTCATTTGTTTGTAGTGGCCTGTGCTACATCAAAGGTTTAATTCTCTATCTTCAAGAGGCATGAAGGCCCTTGTAAAGCTGATATTTACATGACACATTCAGATGGTCTCCTACTATCCTGTGAGAAGTTTGGTGTCAATGAGTCCAAAAATGAGGGAGGGGTTGTCATTCTTCTGTCAAGATGGTCTCTGAGTGTAACAGAATAAGCAGCCCTGATCCTTCAGGAATGGACTTAGGCAACTTTTTTTCTACTTGGACCTCAGAGCTGATATTTGGATATGTTATTCTAGACTCCATTCTGAGTTGAGCTGTGGTGGTTTGATGTTGCTATGAACTTCCTGTGCCCCATGGTATCATGGGAAACTTGGAGAAATCTTGACTTTGAAGCTCTATAAATCGATCATTGTTAATTTAAATGATCTGAAACTTTTAGAGGTTCTTCATGTTCCATTGATGATAGTTCACACTAGCCTCAATATCACGCCTCTGTTAATTAATGTAAGTAAGTGAGTAAGTAAGTAATATTTATTTATATAGCGCTTTTCTAGACTAGGGTCACAAAGCGCTTAAACAATCAAAACAATACTCAAAAAAGTATATACTTTAAAGATCAAGATAATACTGAGAACAACACAGGAGTTCCAGAAAATCAAGGAAAAGCCTGAACAAATAGAATAAGATGTTTCTTAAAGGAGTCAGTAGACTCCATCAAGCGCAAAGAGAGAGGAAGATTGTTCCAAAGCTTAGGAGCAACAGCCTGAAAAGATTTCTCTCGTCTGGTCCTGAGCCGTGTGCGTGGAACCATAAGTAGATTCTGATCCACAGACCTCAGAGCCCGAGCTGGGGTGTAAGGCTGGATCAGATCAGTGATGTAAGGAGGAGCCTGACAATGAATAGCTCTGAAAGTAAGAACCAGAATTTCAAAGTTGATCCTGAAAGAAACTGGAAGCCAGGATCGGAGAAATGTGAGTTCTTCTACTAGAGCGGGTTGGAATTCTTGCTGCAGAGTTCTGAATCAACTGCAGGCGAGACAGCTCCTTCTTGTTAAGACATGAAAACAAACTGTTACAATAGTCCAGACGAGAAGAAACAAACGCATGGATTACAAGCTCCAGATCATGTTCCGACAACATTTTCCTAAGTTTAGAGATTTTTCCCAGTTGAAGGAAACAGTTTCTGGTCAGTTTTCTGCAGTGTCGAACAAGAGACATGTCTTTATCGAATACAACACCCAGGTTTCTCAGGCTCAATTTGACAGACCGACCCAAGTCACCCAATTACTGACTCAACCCTGGAACCTTATCATCAGGAGCAATCACCAGTGTTTCAGTTTTGTCCACATTTAGCTGTAGTGTTTTCACTCAGCCATTGTTTGATTTCTAGCAAACAATTGACTAAGTTGTTCAGCCTTTGGGGCTCAGTTGGGTCAAAAGAGCAGTAGAGCTGGATGTCATCAGCAAAAATGTGATAAGAAACATCTGGAAATCTCTGAATGATTTTACCGAGGGGAATCAAGTACAGCAAAAACAATAAAGGACCCAGAACAGAACCTTGAGGGACTCCACACAACAGATCTGCCGATTCAGACCTCATTTGATTGGCAGATACACTAAAACTGCGCCCAGAAAGGTAAGATGAGAACCATTCTAACACAGACCCAGACAGTCCCACTTCATCCCTCAGTCTTCTCAGCAGGATCTGGTGATCAACTGTGTCAAAGGCTGAAGACAGATCCAAAAGAACCAGAACAGTAAATTTACCAGAGTCAGCCGACATCATGATGTCACTGGACACTTTCAATAAAGCTGTCTCCGTAGAGTGATGTTTACGGAAGCCAGACTGAAACTTCTCATGGATGTCGCTTTGATCTAGGAACAAAGACAGCTGCTCAGACACCACCTTCTCCAAGATCTTTGACAAGAAAGGGAGCTGAGAAATAGGCCTGAAATTACTGAGGTCAGTTGGGTCTAAGCCTGGTTTTTTGAGCAGAGGCTCCACAATGGCCCAATAAAGGGGGAGAGATTTTCTCTTTGATCAATTTAATTTTGTCAATGAAAAATCTCAACAATGCATTGCTGTCAGCTTCACAGAAGACAGGCGTGATTTGAGGAGCAGGAGACACGAGAGAATTAATCGTGTCAAACAAAACTTTGGGGTTTTTCCTATTTGCTGCTACCAGTTTTCTGATGTAATCAGATCTAGCACTTTCTACCATCTCATTGTAAGAAGTCATCAGATCCCTGAGGTGAAGTCTATGCACCTCAAGTTTAGTGGACTTCCAGAGACGCTCAGTCTTTCGACAAAGTCTCTTCAGACTCAGGAGATCTTCATTTGTCCAAGGGCACGTTTTTTTCTGAATTTTCAAGTTCGATTTAACAGGTGCCACTTGATCCAGTATTTCAACACAATGACCAGTGAAACAGTGAATCAAACTGTCCACGTCTGGGCAGTCATCAAAGGAAAGACGGTCAAACATAGCAGAAAAACTGTCTGCAGTATCAGCTGAGATGACACGCCTCTGAGACCTAACTTTCAAAGGCTTAGGTTCAGGGATGAAGTCCAGGTTAAACAAGACAAGAGAATGATCACTCAGATGGACATCATGTACAGATACATTAGAAATGTCCAGACCAAGAGTAAAAACTAAGTCTAAAATGTGGCCTTTTTGATGAGTGGGTCAGAAACATGTTGCTCAAAATTAAAGGCTTCTGTTAAAGTTAAAAGTTCTTTAGCAGAACAAGATGTGACGTCATCAACATGAAGATTAAAGTCTCCAAGAATAAGAACAGATTCCATCTGAATAATGGAAGATAAAAAGTCACTAAAGCCTTTCAAGAACACCGCCGCAGGACCAGGCGGGCGGTAGATTGACACACAATAGAAAGGTCTTGTAGAACCAACCAAGATCATCTGATACTCAAAAGAAGTGAATTCCTGTGTCTGAATCACTTTGCAGAACAACTCTCCCTAAAAACAGTAGCAAGACCTCCTCCACGACCTGAGAGGCGAGGCTTCCCCAGGACAGCGCTCCCTACTGGACAGAGTTCGTTCAGATGCATAAACTCTTCCTCTCTCTGCCAAGTCTCAGAAAGACATAATAAATCCAAATTAACTCTTGTGAAAAGATCAATAAGAATAGAGGATTTATTAGTAATGGAGCGAACATGAAGAAGTCCCACATTCAGCACCTATGACGTCACTGACGATGCCGCGTCACTGACAGGCGCGCAGAGCGGGATCTTTTGAAGCGAACAGCGGTCACGTGGGTACCAGCTGTCACTGTTGTTCAACTCCGTAGTAAAAGCCGAATTAAAGAGAGGAAATGAAAAAATCTTACCACCTTTAATTAAGGTCTGGACAGACGGCAGCGCTGATGTGTCGTCAAGCTCTTCAGCGAGAGGAATGTCGATCAAACATCGATGACGTCAGAGTTGTTCCGAGCGATCGCGACTGCATGTCTCATCCTGACCTGTACTCCAGACCCACTCGATCGCTTGTGGAAATCGTCCGGTACCCGAGAGATCAAACGCTATTCCACAGAGTCCGAGTCGATGAGAAGCGGAGCCGGAAACATATTCACCGGACGTTGGTAACGGTCGCGGTTATAATCCTGAATGGACTCTTTGATGTTGAAAAGAGCATCACGATCATATATCTGAGATGCTTGAGACATATCTTAAGTGATATGAGCATAATATCCGGACAGGTAGTCGTTAAAACGACTGTTTTTGGCAATTATTGCAGGACCTTACTTTCAAGCAGCCGATCAAAGGCTCACCGGAAGCCTGTACATGTTTTTGATTACTAATGTATGATTATGTTTGTACTTATGTAATACATATTATTGATTACGTGTGATTATAGATGTAATTATTCCAATAGTAGTAAACTTTTAACTTTTGACACTGGATAAGCTATTAACTCCAATGTGAATATTGTTCATGAGCTGCTTTTTATCAACCTGTCATAATAAAAGATATGAACTGTTATCATAAAAACTTTTTTTTATTTTTTTAAGCATTCATTGGTATCAATTATAGGCATCTCTGAAGTTACAACTGCATTGATCATGTTGGGATGAATACTATGGGAGCATTATTCAAAATTAAATCAAATTGTGCTTTATTACAGGTTTCATATCAAACAAATGTTCACAGATCGTCACAAATGTCACAAGTAACCATCAGAGTCAATCTGCACGACGTTGATGGTCTCGTCCTCAGCGAAGACTTGTGTGTAGTAGTTTCTGGTCCGAGTCATGGTTCGAGTGACGTCATGCTGACTTGCTGCTGCTCCTCAAATGCTCTGAAGATCCTTAAAAGCCTCACCAGTCAAGCCCATGGTGCATCTTAAAAGAATAAGACAATAAGAATGATCAGCTGTACTTCTGTTCTTCACTTGCTAAATAAACTCTTACCTTGCTGTGACGCTGCCATGCGAGACAACTCTTTCAGGGAATCACAACGACTTGACAGAGACTTCCAGAGGTGGTTCATCTCTTTCTGAAGAATCTTTCACTTCATGCCGTCTCCTTACTGCCATAACAACGTTGAATCCTCTTTGTCTGAAAGTCAACAGAATCTGAAAAAATTGTGTATGAAGTTGTATGATTCCAATCATTTGAAGTGTAAAATCTATTGAAAAAGACTCTTCATTCTGGTACCTTCCACCTTGACGGGCACGACCAAGTGTTTCCAACAACAGAAGACAGAAAACCTTGGCCATAAGCGTCAGCATGTCAGTGCGTCCTGCCACAGAAATGTATTTATCATTATTACCAAACATGACTATTTTAATGACCAAAGTGTGTATGATGTAACCTTCTCACCTGCTTTTGACATGTTGACCCCTTCCACCTCTGATGGTTAGTCCAGCACCTGATATGCAGCACTCCATCTCACCTAGAAAAGAACATAGAATTGCATTTTAGATTATTTCCATGATGGGATGTGCTGTAGGTTTACAAGTTTGTGTTCACTATGTTACAAATATTACTTACTCACTTACTTCACATTTGAAATCATTTGGCTGGAACCACAGAGAGAAAGGTTTCATGTCAAGCAGGTCTGGAGTTCTGGGCAGATCTTGCAGGTCACTTCCATGCAAAAACAAAACAAAAACATACTAGTGCTCCCTTTTAAATATAATAAATCAATAAATACAAGCAAGTATACTTGATCATTCAGAGATACGCTCTCTATGTTTCCTTCATCCATTGTTTGATGGTGTTTCCTTCTGGTTTACCTCTTTATGCTGGAATTTAAAATACTTTTCATTATTATTTTATATATATTCTTTCATTTAAAGAAAACAACAACAGATCAAATCCCTCATCCAAAAGGGTTAAAATAAACGTATACTTATATACTTAAATACGATAAATATGTTATCTGTATTAATATGCGGAAGTGATAAATGAAATCAATATCTTGAATATTAATAAAATAAAACGCCTACCATCTACATATCTCATTGTATTTCTGTGGTGTGACGTCACCGCTGCAGGATCAGTTTATTAGCGTGTGTGACGTCACCTCTGCAGGATCGCGATTAATGTTGACAAACGTCACGTAGACGCTCATAATCGCAGCTAAATGAAAAGAAAAGATATGTCCATAAACGCAATCTCAATGAAAGATTCTATTTTCATAGGAAAGCGCAGCGGATTATAAAGAGGATTAAGCGAAATAACACAGACTTTATTTTACTCATTCATAAAACAATGTCAACATTATGGAGTTGAAACACCTCAAAATATACAATATAGTCACTTTTACAGGACCTTTTAAGCATGTATTAATCCGCGAGAGCCTCTTGACTTCCGCGATGCGTGAACAATCCAAGCTTCAAAAAATAAAAATGAAGCATTTTTTACCGATTTATGTTCATTGTGTACCTCCTTAAAGTGGTTTGAGGTCGTTAAGCACAATCCGGGTTAGAATCGCAGTGTTGACATTAAACATTTCAAGTGCGCTTCATAGTTCTAGACTTACGGTAGCCAAATGACAACAGTGACACGTCACATCACGTTACCATGGCAACGACGAGGTAGGCGACGCCTAAAATGTAACGTTATCTTAGGGACGCCAGGGGAACATTGCACGGCGTAGGATGGTATGACACCTTGGGTGTGAGGACGTGTTGAACAGCTAACTGTTAGCAGCGAGGCAAATACAAGGGCGTGTTTAGAGCTTCTAAGGGAGGACACCTCTACCAGTGTGAAGTCAGAATGTTTAGTTTAAACCGAAATCTCGTTTGGTGAGATTTCAGAGGGAAGATAACTTTATTAAGTAATAACTTCAAAAGATGGCGCCGCGCACGCAGCTGCTGTTTACAACAGCTCCCTCTTTCTACCTACTTTTTATCACACTTTTTCCATTTTTCTGGCGTCTTTTTAATTTTTTCCTTAGAATGGTCGGATCTTGTTGCCGTTGTGCACAAAACGAGACCACTTTTACAACTTTTGCCTTCGGTTTTCTACTACTTTCGTTACTTTTTGGAACTCCGTCGGCAGACACGCTCAGCGGGTCTATTGTTTACACCAGGGATCAGCTGTTGGGGTTGCGCAACACCGCTCTCTCTCTCAGCGCGGAATGGACGATTCCCGTGGAAATCAAGAGAAAAAGACGCGGATGCAAAGCAGGTCGGATGAAACAAGAGAAGAAACGTAGGTTCCGTCCCTTTATTCCATCGATCATCATGGGAAATGTATGTTCGATTGCGAATAAAACGGACGAGCTCGCTGCGCTGACCCGGCATCAGAGAGACTTCCGGGAGAGCAGCCTTCTATGTTTCACGGAGACCTGGCTGACGGAGAAGATCCCAGACTCTGTTGTTTCCCTGGAGGGGTTCAAGATGGTTCGTGCGGACCGGGACATGGACGGAAAGAGGAGAGGAGGAGGAGTGGTGGTGTTTATTAATGAGAGATGGAGCGATCCCGCTCATGTCTCCATTAAAGAACAAGTGTGCACTAAGGACATAGAGTTTGTTGCGGTGGGCATCCGCCCGTATTACATCCCGAGGGAGTTCTCACATGTGATTGTGTTCACTGTTTACATTCCTCCCTCTGCGGACGCAGCCGCAGCGAGCGAGAGGCTGAGCGCCTCAGTGTCTGACCTGCAGCTCAAACACCCGAACTCTCTCCTGCTCATTAACGGGGATTTTAACCATGCCTCACTCTCCTCCATTCTTCCCACCTTCACACAATACGTGAAGTGCCACACCCGGGAGGACAAGACTCTGGACCTTTTATATGCAAATGTAAAAGGTGCCTACACCTCCACCGCCCTGCCCCCCCTCGGCCGCTCTGATCACAACCTGATACGTCTGCGACCTGAATACACTCCCATGGTGAGGAGACAGCCTGCACAGAAAAGAACTGTTAAGATGTGGAATGATGAAGCCAAGGAGAGGCTGAGAGACTGCTTTGAGTCTACAGACTGGAGCGTGTTCTCTCATGGTGATGACATCGACACCTTCAATGACCATTCCACGGATTACATAAAGTTCTGTGAGGGCAACGTCACGCCGACCCGCAAGGTGCGGTGCTTTGCCAACACCAAGCCATGGGTGACCCCTCAACTTCAAGTTCTGCTGAACAAGAAGAAGAGGGTGTTTGCTTCAGGGAGCAGAGAGGAGCTTAAGGAGGTCCAGCGTGAACTCAAGAAGGCGATCAGGATGGCCAAGGACGAATACAAGGGGAAACTGGAGGAGCAACTGGCGCAGGGCAACACAAGGGATGTGTGGAAAGGCCTGAAGAACATCTCAGGTCATGGCCAGAGTGGAGCCAGAGCTACAGCAGGGGGAGACCAAAGATGGGCCACTGAACTGAACCAGTATTTCAACCGGTTTGATCAGGGCCCCCCTCCCCCCTCCACCTCTGCCCCCCACTCTTCACAAAGCTGTTTTTCCCCTGCTTCAGCCCCCTCCCCCCAACCGTTCTCACCTCCAAGCCACCTTTCTCCCCCCCAACAAGCCCTACTGCCTCAGCTGCCCAACCCCCCACAGCCACCTCTCTCTGTTACATCTGAACAGGTGAGGAGAGAATTAAGGCGACTGAAGATCAGGAAAGCTGCTGGACCAGATGGACTCAGCCCCAGACTGCTCAGGGACTGTGCTGATCAACTTTGTGAGTTGGTCACACACATCTTCAACCTGAGCCTCAAACTGGAGAAGGTCCCGGTCCAGTGGAAGACCTCCTGTGTGGTTCCGGTTCCCAAGGCGGTACACGCGAAGGAGCCGAGCCACTTCAGACCAGTCGCCCTGACCTCCCATCTGATGAAGACCTTGGAGAGGCTGGTACTCCGCGAGCTACGCACGACGGTGAGCTCTGCGTTGGATCCGCTGCAGTTCGCCTACAGGCCAAAGATGGGGGTGGACGACGCCGTCATCTACCTGCAGCACCGGGCACTGACTCATCTGGAAGCCGCCGGTAGCACTGTGAGAGTCATGTTTTTTGACTTCTCAAGTGCTTTCAACACCATCCAGCCGGCGCTGCTAAGGAAGAAGATGGAGGACGCAGGAGCTGGGACACAGCTGGCAGCATGGACGATGGACTACCTCACCAACAGGCCGCAGTATGTGAGGCTGCAGGACTGCAGGTCTGAGGTGACCATTTGCAGCACCGGGGTGCCTCAAGGGACAGTGCTGTCACCTTTCCTTTTTTCCCTCTACACGGCGGACTTTACCTATGACTCCAGCAGCTGTCACCTCCAGAAGTTTTCTGACGACTCGGCCATTGTGGGCTGCGTGTCTGGGGGGGGCGAGCTGGAGTACAGGTCAGTCATCAAGGACTTTGTTGACTGGTGTGAGAGCAACTACCTTTGCTTAAACACCGGTAAGACAAGGGAGATGGTGATTGACTTCAGGAAAAAGACCCCACCACATCAACCGGTGAGCATCCAGGGCTCGGACATTGAGCTGGTGGACAGCTTCAAATACCTGGGGGTTCACCTCAACAATAAACTGAACTGGTCCACACACATCAACGCCGTGTACAAGAAGGGCCGAAGTCGCCTCCACCTCCTGGGGAGACTGAGGTCCTTCGGAGTGTGCAGACCACTTTTAAGGACCTTCTATGACTCCGTGGTAGCCTCTGCTATCCACTACGCTGTGGTCTGCTGGGGAGCAGGCAGCACGGACCGGGACAGGAAGAGACTGAACAGGCTGGTCACGAGGGCCGGCTCTGTCCTGGGCCACTCGCTGGACTCGGTGGAGGAGGTGGGAGAGAGGAGGACACTCTCCAGACTATCCTCCATCAGGGACAACGCTCTTCACCCACTGCACCTGACCGTGGAGGAGCTGGCCAGCTCCTTCAGTGGCAGGCTCAGGCACCCCCAGTGTAGGACGGAGCGTTATAGAAGGTCCTTCATCCCAACTGGTGTCAGGATATTTAACTCTCTACTTTAAATATCCTGATGCTAATCCGTAGTGTGTTTTTCTTCTCGTGTTTTTTTTATTTTATTTTTTTTTCCGTTTTTTATTTTATTTTATTTTATTTTTATTCTATCTTATTTTGTTAATAGTGTCACATTTCTAATTTTGTAAATAATTTGTATATTTTTAAGATCGTTTTTATTTTATTTTGTATTATCTCTTTTATTATTTCTTTTTCCTTGCACTTTTCTTCCAACTGCGCTGTTGTGAAAGTGTGTTTCCCCTCTGGGGATGAATAAAGCTTTTCTATTCTATTCTATTCTAAAACGGAGCAACGTCATGATGAATGACCTACTGCATATTGAATAAGATGACTTCAACATTTACAACATATGATTAAGTCAGGAGAGTTGGGTTTTCACATTAAGAATTAGTGGGAACTCAACTCACTTGTGTGTAGGGAATTTGTAAGGAATACTACTACAAGATATGCTATTATTCCTTTAATCTAAAAACAACAACTTCACAATCCCATAACAGATAAGTGAATGGTTGATGAAGGGATGGAGAAAGTAGGATAAAAACATGATTTACTTCATTTATTTAATATAACTAAGATCACTCCCTTAAAACATCACAGTGTCACAGTACCTGCAGCAAGAGTGTGAGTCAGCTGTGTATGGAAGGACACATGTAAGGAGACAGGAAAGGAACGAAAGCAGGCGGGTGATATTTCTCCTCATATTATTCAGCTCAGCAGCTGCCATCTTTGTTATGGCCGTAGGGGCCTGATGGAAGACAATAAAATACAAACATTCAGATGAAAGAAGTAACCAACTTTGGTGCAAATTCTGACTTTATTTTAATATGATAATATCAAGCTTGGAAAACACTGCTTGTTATTGTTGAGGTCAAAAGAAAGTCCTTATGCACTCAGGCTCATGCCAAACATGTCATTTGTGTCATTAGCAGTCACCACTTGAGTTTTTATTCTTCTATCCTGAGACGGTATATGACTCATTACCTAGATTATGTGGTAACTGTCTTGTGAAACCAGCTTGTACTATTTTCATTCAAGTTTTTTTTCCTGCATTTTCTCGATATATTTCCCATTCTCTCTCTCTTAAGCACTGGATTAGTTGACACCGCCGAGGAGACTGGTGTCTATTTCAGTCAAAAGAAAGAGTTTCCGGCTGCTGGCTTGGTTTCAGAGTAGCTAATTGGTTTATACAGCAATCTTCCAGCTAAGCCTGGTTTACCCTCCATTCATCATGTCACGTTTATGCGCGAGATCAGGTGTGAATGTTCACGTTTTCTTTTAGGGGCTCCAGATTGCATTTGCATGTGTGAGTCATATATTTGATGAAGTGTTCAATGAGTGGGGTATCCATTGTTGCATTCAGTGATCTCTTCTAGGTGAACTTGAAAATAACTTACACTTCACATCATTAGCCCATTAAACTTTCCATGCTGTTCTTTTTTTTTAGAAAAGTGATCTGTAATATGAAGTCAAAATGATGGTCCATGTCTATTTCTACTAATAATTTTTTATGATTTACATTTTAAGAACTGTTCATCAGTTTCCAGAGGTCTTTTTTTTGTTAATTCCATGCACACTCTCGTCATCACACTTTGAAAGGAAGAATGAGTGAGCCAACCTCTTCCCAGAACACAACTGCCCTTTATTATATCTCTGCCTCAACACTACCTACTTCTAATTAATATGTACATGGAGGAGGCAGAGAGAAATGTCCTTACTTCTAAAGTAGAGCCACTGGTAATAATATGTTGATGATAGTGACACACCTTCACGGACCACATCAACACGGTGAACCACAACTTAAAGTTCACTTGAGAAAACTTGAGAAACGGGGAAAGACAGAAAATGAAAAGAAAGATAAAAGTGAGGACATTGCTTGTTTATCAGAAAAACTACATTTTTGTTCACTTCAACCCTGTTAACACGATAAGGCAGAAGCTGGTCAATTCAAAGGACAAAACACCAAGTCACAGACAGAGCAATGTGGTGTTTGCTGTCCAGTGCAGTCAATCGGTGAATTGGTTTAAAAACCAATCCACAAGTGTATGGCTTAACACAGTAGAACCACTCCCTTGGGGGAGGACTCGACTGTCCATCACCACTTAAAAGACACTCTTTGAAGACAGCAATGTACAGGTGCAGCTTAGAGAGGAAAGATGGCTTGAAAGAGAAGTTAAATAATTTGTCTTTAACAGGCTGGATAATCCTGCCCCCACCCCACAGAGGGGTTTCAGATATACACTCTTTTTTACTCATAATGCAGCTCTGATTTCTCGGCCCAAGAAGATCTCCAAAATTCCACGACTGGGATCATGTGATGACCACACATCACTGGACAGTGACTCAGATGGGTTTCTACTATCTTAATCAGGCTAGAAACTGATGTGTTTTTAATCCACACATAGAACTGAAGCTTAAAAGAAGCTTCTGGGATGAGAGGTGAAACAACCTACCTGAACTCTACACAGGCAAGTTGACTTGTTTTGGAACCCCTTGGGTATTGTTAGGGTTCACCGTCAACCCAAGCCAGGTTACCCTGGTCTGCGTGTCCAGAATGTCTTTGGTAGCACCAGAGAACCAGGAATCAGCAATTCAGGAGAAACCTGCGAAGAAAATATAACAGTTGAAATTCGGAACAAGAGAAGGAACTATATTTTATCCATTTATTGTGTCTTCAGAACAATTGAAAGACTGAGCTTGTAGGGTTGTTGTAGGCAGTGTTGACCAAGAATGAGACTAAACAAATGTGTGCGTTGGAGTCTCACTGCTGCACAAGATGATGTTTGTCTGTCTGTCTTGGCTTGGTCATTTCCCGAAACCCTTTCAGTATCCATTAAATGATATGTTGTATTCCTATTCTTCATCTTCAACAAATATTGTTATTTTTCCTAAATCATCAACAATATACAGTATTTGGTTTATCAGGTAAATAATTGGCATTAGCTGAAATTTGTTGACTGAAATTAACAGCAAAAAGAGAAAGAAAACAGTTTAAATGGGCTGCTCGAGACTGTAACAGCACTGCTACCACTGACAATAGCTCCATCTCACCCTCATGCAAACAATTCAAATTAATAAACATTAAATTCTTGTCTTTAAGGAAAACCAATATTTCTTGAAATTCTTTTTAATTGTCTAAGATCATTTAAGTTCCCAAAAGCGAAGTCCATTTAGTTTATCTGAATGAGATCATATTTGCAGGCTTGGAAAAGTTCAATGTTTATTTTCTTATTTAGCAATTACCTAAGTGCCTTATGGTTTTATATTCTGAACATTTCAGAGTTTTAATTAATATCAAATGATTGTAGAAACCTATTTTCAGTATATTTTAATAATATACTAGAGTAGTAAACCATAATTTAATACATTTATGTGGAGTTTTTCTTTTCCAATTTTTCTTTAATATGTTCCTACACGGAGATCAATGCTCAACTCGGACTCAGGTGGAACTTTTAATACATTAAAGTAGAAGTCTACTGAAATAATACAAAAATGTATTAGTCATACGTCACACATGATACTGCACCATGAAGCTCTTGTAATTGCTTTCGCTAATCAAAATATCACAGCATATGCAAACATAGGTAATTTATTTCGCTGTAGATAAGGATAATTAACCAAGTGGCCCAATTATAATCAATAGTGCAACATTTATCAGCAGCAAAACAAAGTAGTGAACAGCACCTGCTTCTAATGATAAGACGGGCCCAGTATTTCAAATTACATTTTAGATTAACTTTGTGAAGAAAAGTTCAATTTACATTTGAACAACCTACAATCAGGGTTCAATAACCCACTCCTATATCTGCCAATGGTAACAGATGTTGATAATAATTAAACCTGGCATATTTCCATCCGTGAATCTTCTATTTTATTTACTGTATTTAAATTACTCAAAAAGTTTTTGTTATTGGCGCTGTAGGTGACTCACATGTAATTAATTTCTGTGGCACAACACAATTCTTCTATTCCTTGACATCACAGTCTAAAAATCAAACAACAGGTCACAATTCTGTTGCAAATAAACAATTGAGATTGGGTTTTTTTTTATCTCCCATTTTATCTCTACATCATTTAGGATGAAGACGTTGACAAATGAGCATCAGTCGCTTCATTAAAATGGACTTAAATGTTTAAAAAACAAAAGAATGAAACAGATTACTCCAAACACTTATTAGACACAAGGGTCAGTATAAAACTAGTGAAATTTATGTGAACTATCACTTTAAATAATTTTGTTGCACAACACCAGTCTTTACCGGTCTCACTGCATGTGCCCCCAAGATGTTTTCCACATCAGAATCACCCTCTTCCTAATTTTCACTCAACCTCTGAAATTTTGCTCCCATTGGGATTGTCATTCTTCCTGCAGTAAATAGATTTAAATTTCATTTAATTAACGTCAGAATGGTTTCCTTCAAAGTGATGTGCTGGAGAGCATTTGTGATTTTAACTTCCAAGACTCTCAGAGTTCATTGTAAGTACACATAAGCTTTTGAGACCAATCATGTAGATAAAATGATTGTCGTGCAAACACAGTGGGAAGAATAAACATTTCAAAATTACATTGTTGGGGCAAATGAGTGACAAGCGGACGTTTTTCTCTCTTGAATGCTTTTCTAGTTGAAAAAAACATTTCTTGAGATTTTGTAAAAAGGTTTGTTGCCCTTAATTGCTTTAGATAACATCAGACTAATCAGTTGTTGCTCTTTATGCAGATCGATGCATGTACTGCTAATTGAAGGGCTTTACTCAATACTACAAACATTTACTGTAGTGTTTATTCAATTCAATTTTATTTTTAGCGTCAAAAAAAAGGAAAGAAGTATACAGACAGATTGAGATCGGATTGAGATAAGACTTTGTTTGAAAACAGGTTGTGTCTTAACCATATCGACATTAGATATGTGTGGTATAACTAATAGATCTAAGTTTATAGAGCATAACATCATAAAAGGCTGATATGTTTGGATTATGAGAATATAAAGAGGTCAGCACAGGGGAAATGTGGTCAGACCTCTAAGTGTTATGTTAAGGTGAAAGTAGGCAGTCCGTGAAATGTGTTTTATGTGTGAATTGAGTGACAAGTCCGGACCAAAGTAAACATAAAGATTCTTTACGGTGGTGTTAGTAGCAGGAGCAAGTCTATCATAAGTTAGGGATTGCTTAAGGCCCGGTTCCAGTTCATTTTGAGCCCTACCACTTGGCCCAAACACTTTGTTTGTTTGTGCCCGCGAAGTGCAGCCGAGACCCAATTCTACTTTCCGTGAAGTGGGAGTGTTTAAACGAAGTGCAAAGTTACCTTACTAAGTGAGTGAGGTCGGAGGCACACTTTAAAACTGAGTGCTGTGAAGGAGTTAGAACAATGCCGAGCCAGACAAGCCTTAAAGTAAACAAATGTGAGTATTCTTGCTTTAAAACTAATGTTTCTTCATGATAAAATATAACTCCTCTGAACAGAGTGGCTGAAGACGCTATGCCCCTGGTCGAGTGGGCTCTCAGGCCATCAGGGGCAGAGTGACCCGCTGCCTTATAAACATTTAAAATTGCACTACAAATCCAATGAGCAAAACGCTGTGAGGATACTCTAGCTCCATCATGTTTTGTCCCGTAACAGACAAACAGCTGATTGGATTTACGTTAACTGGCAAATTCTGCCAGGATGGCTTGGCAGGAAATGCAAGTCTTCGCTTCCGCAATCGTCACATCTGGCTCCTAGACTCTCTGATGCTACCATGCTACCGTAAGAAAGGTAGCATACGCTCACTGGTGGGAAAGCAGTTCAACAGGACCCTGTGCCACGTCAGATGGACCAGAGCATCCACCCCCAGAGGTGGTCTGTCTGTGGCCTAGTTGATGCTAAATGCAGTTTTGAGGTGACTGAGTGAAAAAGGGAGACGAATAGCGGGAGCAGAGGGCCTATATAGGGGGCCGGACCCTTCACCCCAGTTGGAAGGAGAGTAGACTCAATTTATTCAGGTGCTGAGGCAGAAGCATTTGGGGGTAAACCAATAGCGAAGTCCATTAGAGGGCAGAGCATGTATGTAATAGAACTGCACTAGTAGAAGAACTCACACAGCATGCTCAATGATGAAGCAGGGCAGCAGGACTTAGACCAGAGAACCAGGTCTGGGCGCATATTGGTCGTTGCAATTTCCTGTGGGAAAATAAGTGTCTGGCCGAGGTCCATCCACATTTCCCAATCCCTGGCTTTGCCAGGCGTGCCTTGATCCGGAGATGATGGTTTTGGCCGTTTGGCCGATTTTTCCCCCTCGCGGACAAAGGTTGTTTTCTGTGAGAGGGTAGGCTGGGAACTCAGAGGCAATGTGTGGGTGACCACTCTCTTTCAGCAGCCAAGCACTTCAGCACTTTGTTGTGGCGCCAGGTTTATCGTCCTTGGGTGAGTCTGGCCTTGCACCCCACTAGGATGTGTTTAAGGTTTGCTGAGGCTGCACACTGGAGACAGGACGTGTCCGCTCCATACCAGAGATGTTGTTTGGTTGGAGAGGGTTTGTATGTGGCTCTGATGATTATGGACAGGCTGTCTCCATTTTCCACAGCTTATTCCATGTGAGTTTTGGCACCCCGCACCTTTCTACTTCATCCAGCAGCCTTGCAGGGCTTGGGAGATTGCCATGTGCCACCGCTCTGTCGGGGTAGCCTTCTGCCGAGTGGGGGTTGTTGCTCCCAAGTTGAAGCCAGCCATGCCACGTTGGACATGCCCCACTATATCCCGGTGTCTGAGTAAAGTCTTTGCATTTTCCACTGCTGCTGATGTCTTCCATTTCCTCCCCATTGCTAAGGCTGGAGCAGCACCTCTGACGCATGGATCCTGGGATTCTAAAAGACTCATTTCCAGCCTTGATTTGCTACATTTGTATTCCTCTACTTGGCTGGATATATCCATTGCCATAAAGGTAGACACTGCTAATAAATCGAGGAAGTCCAAGCCACTTCCTCACTTGTGCATTCACCAGTCTCTGCAGCCATTTGGCATGCAATAACGTGACCTCGTAGATGGACATTGGCCACATAAGCAGTCCAAACTGGAAACACCACAGTTTCAGATTCCGGGGAGAGCAGTGTTATTTATCTGCTTGAGGCCATTGATGGTATCCATTCTGAGTTGCTACACCTGCTTCGAGTCTTTGAGTGCTGCGCTAATCCAGCGGCCAAGGCTTTAGATAGGCTTCTCCAGGATTGTTTGTATTGGCACATTGTTGACTTGGATTTCTAACATAGGAGCACAGAGTAGGTTTTCCTCAGGTGCTCTTTGACAAATTTGTAAGGATCTCTGTAGAAGGCAGCTTCACTCCTTCCCTTTATGCTTTCTCAGGCTTTCCGCTCTTTGCAGTGTTGCATCGCACCGCTTAATGTCAACCTGTAGTATCCCAAGTCAGTTCCATTCCACCTCTTAAGCCTTCCACCGTTTTCACAGGCATCTTCTTCTTCTTTTTTTTTTTACCAGTGTCTCAATATCCTGTTGTCTTAGGGACTTGAGATGGGCTGATAGTGCCCTCAGGTTTTTATATATAGAGTTTTTTAACTATGTAATGTTTTCGATGGTTCATGCACTTTGTGACCCTTGTCTAGAAAGATGATTTACAATTAAAAAGTTATTAACTTACTTACTTACTTACTTACTATCTGATGTGAGGAAGACAGTGTCCGCCAGTGTGATTCCAGTGTGATGCTATCAAACTTAGCAACTAGGTGTATCTCTGTGCTCAAGCATTCACATCCTCAGAACTAATTTTTCTACTGCTGGATACACCATCAGTCAGTAGTAGCAGGCTTGTCTGTGTCCCAAGAAAACAGAATAGTTCATTTATCTGAATAAAATCTACTGTAGGTTAAAAGTCAATACATGTTAGATAGTTTAAAATAAGTTTTCATGTAAAAAAAATGTAATCATGAGCACTGTGATATTGCATAAGGTGACTTTGCAGATTCATAAGTATTCTTTTATACAGGAGGGTCCACAATTTACTCTACTCTGTGTTTTATTTTTTTTGTTTTTTTTTGTCCATGTTCTTACTGCACTTCTTGTATCTATTGTTTTTAGGTAATAAGTAAGTAAGTAAGTACTAGTTGTTTGTAAAGCAACTTCCTAGAACAGGGTCACAAAGCACTTGAACAATCAAAATAAATACACATTAAAAAGTCTTTAACGATCATGACTTCTTCTAAACACCATCATTCTGCCAATCTTTCTAATAATATGAACCATTAAAAAAATATATAATAAATCAAATACACAGGCCCTTTTCCATAAATTGTATAATTCATTCCCTACTACTTGATAAAAATACATCAAATCCCAGCAACACTTCACTAAATTGTTCCATTAGTTTTCTTTTAATGGCACTGGAAATTGTAATTTTCTCTTCGGGAAATTATTTGCATCATGTTTCAACAAACATTATTTTCTTGTCTTGAGATCTGCATTCGAGGTAATGTGTGGAGCTGGAAATCAAAAGTCCCCTGATATGCAAATAAAAACATCTGTGCAGGCAAATCAAAATATGTGGCAGATGTGCTCTCAGACACACGCTGTGTGGATATGTGCTAAAAAGGGTATAAGCAGATGTGTGAATGCAATGTTGCTGATCAAATGATTCACATTGGCGAACATCCCTAAGAAAGCTGTGTGATCATAAGAAGTGTTTGACGGATTAAATTAAAGACATTATACTAGCTTAGCCAAACTCAGCTAATTATTTGTACAGTACAAATAAGAATCCAACAAAATGACTATGATATTTTTGTTTGAGTTATTTAAATTGCATTGAAGACCCACATGAGTCAATCTCACAGCCTTGTTATAGGTATAGGTTATTTTTTTTATTAGATTTCCATTGTATTTTGTACAATTACTGTTATTCAAGTAAAAATATTTGTATCTTAATTGAACAACAAAGGAAAGTTTGAAAAAAAACCTAATTAAACATGTGTTTAAAGAGCAACTAATATGTTTATATTTACATTTGACCCCGTTAGTAGTCATCAGTATGTGAAGACTACGATGTTATTGAAATGTTTACATTAGGAAATGGCCAAATGGATGGAGTGCAGTTTCCTTGACTGGATACCCCCCAAACCAGGCCTGGGGATGGAGGGTACGCCTGATGTCCATGCCTACACCCATATGGCCTTAAGGGCCTAAAAAGGAAATCATTGGACTCCCAAGAGCTCAACCTTTGTGAGAGGAGCCAAAGCGTCTAACGTATGGATCCTAGGCGAGTCAATCCTTAGCCACCTCTAGGGATAGGATGTTATGTCACCTCTCTTACGGATGAGTAGCCTGAGCTTGTAAGAGAGGTGGAAAGGTTCCAGCTAGATATATAGTTGGACTCACCTTGACACACAGTGTAGGCTCACGATCAAGTACTCTTAAGGGGGGTTGGACACTTGATGTCCAACTCTGATGTTGCTAATGGAGAAAGGCACAGAGCAGGGGTAGCAATACCTGCTCCAAGGCTTGGTGCCTGTGTGTTGAGGTTCTCACAGTTTCACAAGGGGCTGGTTTTAATTGTGTATTGCTTTTGACTGTTCAAGCGTTTTATGACCCTGGTCAAGAAAGGCGCTTTATAAATAACAATTACTTACTTACTTACTTTTGTAAGGAAATGACAACTTTACTGTAATCAATCATCTAGATTTAACACACATTTCAAATAGTCACTTGATTAACTGATACTCTTTCATATTTAATTCATATTAAATAATCCTATTCTTGCATTGCATTCACGTAAACCAAACTCAGGTTCACAACTCAAAGGCCGAGGTCACAAAGCCTTGCACACACAGAAAGATTAAACGATCCCAGATTCCAGGACGTCTGGACACCTGTTTGAGAATTCACTCTGAAGGACACAAGTCGCTGGGAACAGATTCTTGAAAACAACAACTTTTGGTAAATTTCCACTACGATCACGTGCGACCGGCCATCTTAGAATTAAATGTTTACACTTACTGACCAATCATACATTCACATTTGACTAGAGGCGTTAACCTGAATATTCTGATCTTTGCGTTCTGGCATTCGAAGACGTCTGCGATAGATCTCTCTGCTTGCTAGCGCCCGTGATCACGTAAGTCCTTATCGCTGACTTTTGCATAATTCAGTAAACAAGCATTAATTCTCTTAAACTCAATACTGTGTCTGTGTCTTTCTTGTCCACCACCACGTACGAGGCCGGGGAGGGGTTGGTGTTCCTCGGAAGAGAGGAAACCCCTAACAACTTGGTGCACCTGACCCTTGGCGTGGACTGGTGGTCAGAAAGCCTTTTTGATTCCGAAACGAACTCTGAGCTGATTGTTCTCCAGGCAACCAGAGGCGCCACTATACCTTACTTCAGGAATCAGGTGAGAAAGATTTTTTCTTATTTCTTACATAGATTTTTGTTAGCTTATATTTTGTAATTATTTGAAGATTATTGTAAGTTAGGAAAGCTTAGATATTTTTAAGTTTTGGTTGCCTGGACGAATAAACGTAAGTCTCTGGTTCTGTCACAAATTTAGATTATATTTTTTAATAGTATTTTCTTAAGCTGATGCTCGTTTTTGAGGTACTGCATTGTCTGTTGCTGTTTGTTGTTGTATTAAGTGTAGACGACATTATCGTGTCCCGGGAAGAAGAAGCATCGTTGAAAAAAGGAAAAAAACGTTGATTAGAATTTAAGTTGAATTGATAGGCAGAGGAGACGGTTACACGACCTGGTAACCCTTGGGAATTCTGAGTAGGGGTGGAATATAACCGGTTCCCTCTACGGGGCATCTGATGTTTTTCTAGATTCCTAAACTAGTTAGGATGCTTGGCCAATGGGTGATTATAGTAGACATACTTTTTCAGTAAGCCAAGTAGCGATCATTAATTTGGGGATGTGTGGGATTTGAGCGGGTCTCTCCCAATATCCTGTTCTGAAGACTCTGCCAGCCGGTGTGTAGGCCAGTTAGATCTCATTGTGTTTCTGTGTCGAGGGGCTCCACAGGTATTTGGCAGTATAGTTAGGGCTAGTTAATTTTTCCGAACAATCACGGTGATGGATAAAGTCTCATTGATGATTAGTTTAGAGTTAGTTCGACGGGGGTTGAAATAGAATGGATGAGTTGAGCGGTCTCCTATCCAGGGTGTTTTGAAACTGATTACGGATCGAGAGGCTCTCCCATCTGATTTCGACACTTTAGACACGACAGGCTGGTCAAGAGTCTCGTTCCACGTAGCATAGTGTGTCTCTCTGGCCTGTTTTGGTAAAATACTGTTGTCGTCGTATTGTCATGACATATTGTTCTGTTAAAATTGTCTGTGTCTGTATGTGTGTTTATCTTTTGAATATTTTTTTCTCGCTGCGGTACTTGTAAAAATTGGCATTCATTTTGTGAGATCTCTGACTTTTTGTGACTCAGCTGAGTCCGCGTGTGTGTGTCTTTGGACACTATCTCTCGCTGATAAGAACTGCTGCTTGGCAGACTTGTCCTGTGAGCCGCTGCAAGGCCAACTGAGCTCTGAAAGAATGTTTCCTTTTTGCTGGGAGTGGTTTCACTTAGAGGTTGGACTTCTAAGACTTCCCTCTTTTCCTCACTGACCCCCCCTGCTGGTTCGTCTTCGCACACAAATTCTTTCTTCATCTGGAATTCTATTCTCTAGACTGTTTGGTTATGTAATGTTAATTGAAGTTAATGTGTAAAGTGATTGTTCAGGTTGCTATTTTGGTGTTCTGAATTTTATTTTTTCTTCTCCTTTCAAATTTTTTTTATACTTCTTACGTTTTCTCTTACCTTTACCAATTGTTGACATTTCTATTTTTTTAATTGATTTCAATTATTTCTTGTTATCAGTATTATTGTTATCAATTTTTCTTTATTTCCTTCCCTTCTTTGTTTATCTCTTAAGTATTTTGGTTGGGTTTAGTATAATTATCTTCTCTCTTCATAATAGTTATTTTACAATTATTCCTGTTTCTTAATTAAGGTATATATGAATATATACAGTTAATTATACAGTTAATTAGTGTTATAATTGGTTAAAGAAGAAAAACAAAAACAACTCACATTTCAAATTTTCTCCTTCTTCTGTAGTGTTCAATAACAATAACACAATTAACATTGATTGTTGACATCCTTTGTTTCTGCATGTATTAATGACCTTTTGACCCCATTATCTTAACCACCCTCTCCTCCTATTTCACATCGTAAATTGATCAACTCACAATTGGTCACATTGTATGTCACTTTTGTTGTTTTGTTTAACTAATACTGCTTATCTGAAACAAGTGTGTCATTGACTGCTTGCACGTGTGTACGTTTGTTGACATCTAGTTCCTGTTTTCTCTTCTTCTACTTTCAATTTCTGATCTTTGGTGTTGTGTTTGATGTGATGCCCCCTGCTGGTTTTCCCTTTTGCTTACTTCTTAATTGACTATTGCTACTGACTCAATTAGTGTAATTATTCAATTATATCAATCACATTTATCTAATTAGATCAGTATTCTCAATTTTTCGATTAATACATTTAAATTACATAAAATAAACAGATTCAATTACAAATTACATCTTATTATTTTAACAATTAGTTATAACCTTATATATATATATATATATGGGTTGTTTTTTTTAAACATTGAATTTGTTATTTCAATTCATTTTTATTATTTTTCCATTCATTCCGTTTATTTTATTTTTTATTATTATTATTTAATTAAAACATTTTTAATTTTTAATTTTTAATTTAATTGTTTTTATTATTATTATTTTTTAACTTATTTTATTATTTTTTTTATTTTTACATTTTTAATTTTTAATCATTATTATTTTTATTCTTTTTTATTTTATTATTAATTTACATTCTTATTTTTATTTTATTTTTTATTATTTTCATTATTATAATTATTATTTTATACATTTTTCTCCCATTAGATTTTATTTTATTTATTTGTTTTTCTTCTACTCGCTACAAGTCAAATTTCTTAATTCTACTATTTCTTCTGTTTTAACTTTTCCTTTCTTTAGTTACATTGACGATACTTGGTTGTGAATTTGATTATTTTTATTTAATTTTTAGTCATCTTGCTAAAAATGGAAGACCAGTCGGTCAAAAGTACTTTTGGTACAGTTGTGGCAGATGCTTGGCGTTGCATTGAAAGACAAACTGAAACTAAAGATAAGAAAAAAACCAAAGCTAAATTTGAAAAATGGATCAATCATTTTAGGGGTTTGGGGTGGTGGTGCCATGTTGTCCAAAAGACAATGCTATAATTTTATACAGTATGTTTGCAATGAAGAAACACGTTGTCTCACTGCTTGGGAAGCGGCGAATAAACTTAAAAGAAGCAATCTGAAGTCTGCTTTGGAAAATGCAGTTAAGTGGAAGGCTCGCACTCATCTTTTCCTTCCCAAGCTATATGCTTCAGCCGGTTACGGCGCAGTCATGGTAAAAATACTTCTGTGGAAGGTGACAAGTCAAAGCTCCCTGAGACAGGGAAGAAAATAAAATGAAAATAAGGCCAAAGACACGGTGGTTCCTGTGGTTCCACCCATTCATTCTTGTAGACCCTCTGCAATGGCTGCTCAAAATCCTGACCCCTATGAAGAAGCTAAAGCTGCATTATCACGCCACTGTGTCACAGATTTTGATACAGATTTGAATACATCAAAGACAATGGTAAAACAATGTCCTCAGATAAACAACAAACAATCAGATGATATCTGATATTCAAGCTCCACTTGTCACCATTGTTTCTGGGATGCTTGATTTGGTTAGCACTAATGACAGAAACCGAAACCTAAGAAAGTGGTTGAAAGCCGAAAGCCAAGACGCAGAGTTCACTGGGGAAGTGCCAAATCATGATCCGTCAAGAAATATACGTGCCCAAATGTCAGCTGCAAATACTTGTAGTACTCCCTCAGGTAAGGCTGAGCAAGCCTCAAGGGACCAGCTAGTTGAGTTAATCCCACCTGTTGCATTTAGTTCGCGTCACATGACTGCACATGAGGGTTCTCCAATTGCAAAGTCGGAAGCATGTGATTTTGTTGATGTTGATCCGGAAAACGAAGATTTTCTGGCGCCGGTAGTTACCCAACCTCCTAGAGGTGCAAAGTCTAAGACTCAGCCGAAACGTGAATATAATTTACGATCACTAAAAGATTATGCAAGGAATCCTTCCCGTGGTACTCCTCAAATGCCCATGGTTCCTTTTCCTAACGATCCTACACAAGCCATATACTCTCCTTACACTCGCAAGGATTTGCAGTCAATGGTGGAGAATATGCCTCCACTCTCTCAGGGAGGTGCACCTTGGATTCGTAGCATTGAACATCACACTATGGGCGACAAACTGTGTATGAGAGATTTCCGCATCATCACTTCCAGGGCTGCTGGCGCAACGGCTGCAGCTAATATTGAACAGGAAGCAAATACTCAAGACGTCGACCCTGACAATCCTTTCGAATATCACCGCGTGGCTCTGTATAATGCTATCAGACAACAGTTTCCTGTCTGCTACACTTCTGGACAACTTTCTAATCTGCAACCGAAGCCAATGGAGGAACCTGGAGAGTACATACATCGGTGTCTCCAGGTATGGCAAGACTTAACTGGAGCTGATCCTCGCCATGATCAGTCCACCGAAATAGTGTTCCGCATGAATATGATAAACTCTCTGCCTGAGTCTGTCAAAAAGGGTCTTGATTCAGTGGTTAACCTTAATAGTAAACCTTATGACGACTGGGTTACTTACATCATTCATTTTTTGAAAATCCACAATAAAGAGGAAGCTAGTACAAAGAACTCTTATTATGACCTCCAGACACAGTTAGCCAGAACCCAACTTAAAAACATAAAAGAAGACTCTAGAAGGAAACAGATGGCTCAGACTTCTGTTCCTGTCTCTGGCCCGGAAAATGCTTTTGAGGGCCCTATCATGGCTCCACAGTGGCGATTTGCTGGAGTGCGTGGGCGTGGCAGAGGAAGAGGACGAGTATATAGAAACAAACGAAGCACAACAAACGACCAAGGTTGTTTCATCTGTGGCGCTCTTGAGCACTGGGCGAATGATTGTCCTCACTATCAATCAACGGACAATGGATTCAACAGCTACCAAACACGTGGAGGTCCACCCAGGCCGAGGGGTGGTTTTGGCGGTCACATGGCTCCAAATCAATATCAGATGCCACAATAGGGAGGCCCGAGACGCTGCTCTGAGGTGTTAGCTCTCAAAGAACCACTCATAGAGCTCACTGTTGGAGGACAGACTATGATTATGTTGCTGGATACCGGTGCAAGATACACCACAAGTAAATATGAACTTCCTATCTCTGGCAACACCACCTCAGTTGTTGGCATCTCTGGGACACCACAGGTCCTCCATTTCAGCATACCTCTCCCTTGTGAACTATTGGGGATCAAGTTTACGCATTCACTTTTGATTTCTTCTCAATGTCCAGTTGGCCTGCTTGGAAGAGACATTTTATCACTCACTGGCACATCTTTGGCTTTCACGCCCTCTGGAACTTTGGTCCAATTCCCAAATGGTGAAACCTACAATTGCAGCAATTATTCTGAGCTGTACAAGCAATGAACTCTTGCCCACACCAGAGAGGGAGGCCGCCGTGTACTGGTTCAACGTGATTGAACCTCCTGATGGTTTTTCTGAACTTGAAAAAGTGGATTATGCTGCTGCGCTCGTATGATCCACCTGCGGACCCCCCGCACTGCACTATGAACTATGTCTGGGATGATGATGACCCTGACTACGATGACAAATGGCACGATCTGGTCGCAAACATGAACTTGACTCTTGTGTGCGGTGACATCTTTATGGGTCCGGACGGTGTGGCGGCTGAAGTTGAATTAACAAACGAACAAGGTTTTCTCTATGCTCTCTCCGACACTTCTGTCCCTCATGTCACTTTGGCTGTTGTTGCTGGTAGGCAAGCTAGAGCCCTGGGACCCATGATTAAAAAATGCAAGACAGCTTGCGATTGGGTAAAAACTCAGAATAACAATCTATTCTTCTCACCTAGCACCGACTCCTACTACATTCCACACAAAAGTAGGGTTGGCTCCTTCCCAGAAAAAGTATACAGACACAAGACCCATGGCAGAGAGAACACAGACCATGCTGCTGCTGAGGCTATGCTGGACAGCATTCCTGCCTCGTTATGGAGCAATGGGCCAATGGACGTTGGTCTCATCCATGTTCCACCCATCCAAATAACTCTCAAACCTAAAACCGTTCCTATTTGGCGTGCCCAATATCATCTACCCTTTGAGAAAATAAAGGGTATTGAGGCAACTATTGCTGGATTGAAGAAGGCTGGTCTTTTAGTCACTGCTGAATCTGAGTGGAACACTCCAATTTTGCCAGTGCCAAAACCGGGTAAATCAGAATATAGAATGGTGCACGATCTCCGTCCAATTAATCAAGTTGTGGTCCCTTCTGGGTTTGTCGTCCCAAATCCTTTTGTGATGTTCACGGCTATAACTCCAGAACTAAAATATTTCTCTGTTCTTGATCTTGCCAACGCATTTTTCTCCTCCCTTTGCATGAGAATAGCAGAAATATCTTTGCATTCACCTACCAAGGAGAACATCTCACATACACTAGACTTCCACAAGGTTACATTGACTCACCATCAATTTTTAACTATTGCCTAAAAAAGCATTTTGAGGAACTCTCATTGCCTGAGAATGCTGTTCTTTTGCATTATGCTGACGACATTTTGATTGGTGCGCCCTCGGCTGAGGATAATTTAAGAGCTACTGAGATTATTTTACGTTTCTTGGCTAAGAAAGGCTATAAAATCAGCAGACAGAAAGCTCAGATTTGTCGACAAAATGTCTCCTACCTGGGAAGATTGATAAAAAGTGGTGAGAAATCACTCTCTCAATCACATAGACAATCTATTTTGACACACCCACAGCCTGTGACTGTCAAAGACATGATGTCTTTCTTGGGTCTCACAGGCTACAGCAAACAGTTCATTCCAGACTACCACACTCTGATTGCTCCACTCAGAGCTATGATGAAAGCAGCTGGCCACAAGAACACTAAGACAACACGTGTGGTCAACCGAAGCAGAATTTTCTTTTAATGAGTTGAAGCAAACCCTGGCTAGGGCTGCTGACTTGTCAAACCCCTAACACTTTGCTTAAGGTGGATCATGACTGTTTTTTGTGGGTATGTGCCAAATAGCAGCTCATAATATCCACCCTTTTTTGGATCCCTTAGAAGTGGTGCTGGCAAGCGCACATACAAGGAATGACCTAATCCTGCTCGAGGCCTTCAACACCAATGTTTGCAATTACAGCGAGACCTGGGTGCCTGATTGGAAATTACACACCTCCTAATCTGAACCCATATGGTGTTTTATTATTGGGCTTCTCTGCTCATCAAATAGTCCATAAAGAATACCATGTTCTAGCATGTGTATTTTCCACCAGGGATCACTGAGGATCAACTTTATAGTCGGAAAGTCTTAGACTCTAGGGTGAAGAGAGAGGCAGAGCTCTCAACAGATCACCACCCAGTGGTGAGTTGGCTGTGATGTTCGAGGAGGATGGGGCAAATCCAAACATGTTTTGAGGGTCCACTGGGAATGTCTGTAAGAATGTGCTTCAATTCTCACCACCCAGAGAACTTATTCAGGAAAATTGGAGCTCTGGTCATAAGGCGGCTAGTGCATGTAATGGAGTGAAGAATAATTTAAGGCATATTTAGTAAGCTTATGGGTCATCAAGTAGCCTTTCAAAATGCAGAACCTGACGATGTATCATGAACCCTAATCAACTGACCAATATTTCTAACATAAGCCAGCTAAAATTCTCTTTAAATATTTAAATCATTATTTATGTTTGCAGTCCTGTATCTACAGAAGTGATGCTAATGAAGTAATTTGTTTTAAGGTTTACTGCAATGATAATGGTTTGTGATGCTGCTACGATTGGGTCACCAGGTTTTCTCTCATGTGCCCTTTACTCCCCCTTCTGTGGAAATACATGCATACATACATACATAAATGGTCAGACTTGTTCTTGGTAGGGCAGGTGGGGATTATTTGTGAGCTGACTGTGGCAAATGGTTAACCAATTGGATATTCATAACACATTTTTGAGGGCACATATTTAGTAATAATATTTGTTTCGAGTGCTCATCAACTCTCCTTCAAACATCTACAAATTATAAATTTATAATGGTAAACTCATAAGCACATGCACAGGGTGCAGGTGAGGCTCTGGTATCCATTCTATTTATGCAGATCAGCACAAATTACCTCCATTTGTCAGTGGAGCAACTACAGGTGCTATGAATAAGCATGGCTGTCGTTCAGCTAATGCATGTGTTAATTTCATTCCACAGGCTTATGTGACAGTCTGCTTGTCTTTTAAATGAATGATGTGTGATTTCCATAGCTATTCTATTACAATATCTGAGTGTTTAAGAAGCCAATGACATTGATACTGTTTATTAGTCATTATGCCCTTCTTGCCCTGGATTTCACTTTATTTTTTACAGTTTTCACTTTAATGATGGTGTAATCAGACAAAGTTTTTCAAAAGTTCATTTAATAATGTTCATTTTATACAGCGATCTTATATTCAAATGTATGGGGGACTTTACTCACAATCACAAGATACATCAGCAATATTCAGTTAAATCCTGGAGAAATCCAGGATCCAAGTTATCCTGTTAATGCCAGCGTAAACATCCCCAGACATTGACCTAAAATGTTGTTGCTTTCGTGAAAGTTTTCACTAAATCACATCACATACTTATCATGTTTTTAATTCATATAGTTATATTTTGTTTTTGCTTCAGACCACCAGAGCATTGCATCTCCTGACCTGTTGCTGGTGAGATCTGGATCCTCAGCATGCCTGTTCATTTTTTTTCCTATATGGATTCCTTTTGGGATTTCTACTTTCTAATTTAGACAAGAGTATTTTGAACTTTCCTACGTGGATCTATTAATGACTGTTACCATTCCTGGGTCAACCCATTCTGACTTCTGGGTGTTTATTCTGTTTGGATGAATATTTTTTTGTTCACACCACATGCATACATCACATATCATTCCAGCACACACATGATTGTTGAATCGGAGAAGATAAGAGGAGTTGTTTGGGCGTGGAATCAAAGGTCCTGTCTGTTTGGCTGAGTGTGAACAGCCTAATGTGAGGTCGGTTTCCCTTTGAGAATTTGCAGTGTGTGCCTATTTTTTCTTACTTCTTTGCCTTCTTGTGCAACAAAAAAGAGCTAAGCTGAAAACGTTTTTTACCTAACACATGTTAAGATAATTAAAAAACTTCACATTCAGTGAAATACAGATTTAAAGAGTAAAAGGGGTCATTGATACAGTGGTCATTTTGACATGTCACAAATCTTAGAACCGCCCTCTTTAAATCGACCCACTTGAGAGAGCAATTTTGATGCTGGAAACGAGCCACCACTTGGGTGCGAGTAGAGTGTTTCCAGATGGCCAGATGAAGATTAAATTGTTCAAATTTTAGGCTTTTTCTTAATTATCTCTTCTAAAGTTTTTAATTTGTATGTATTGTGTATTGTTGTTTTGTTCAAGCGCTTTACTAATACAAAATACTTACTCACTTATTATTGAGCTGAAGTGTGCTTGTGTGCAGCGGAAGGTAGAAAATAAATTAAAAATGTAGCTCTTTTATTTTGGTAAGACATTGATTTGATTGACAGTTGCCTATGAATTTGTGTACCTTGCATATTTGCAGCCTTTCACAGTGGATTTCAGATGCGCGACTAATCCCATCACTTCTTTGAAAGGAGAGCAGTTGCAGCTCTTCCTTTGACTTCGAGAGGACTAGGAAATAAATATCTCTGACGTTAAGACCATATTATCCTCCAATCACTGATCTCAATGATACAAACACCTGCTGTGTGTTGGTGAAGCAAGTATTCTTTCAAAGTCTAGATTGAACATTACGTTTTAATATATAATGTACCTAAATAAATGTGTCTACGTGCATATGCATGTAAAAACCTTTTATTTTCACATTATCTGAAAAAAACTGTTGCAGTCTGACTTGCTAAAGCTAGTTAATGCCTTCTCTGGATTTATTTCAATTTACTCAGAAATTTTGTCTCATGTATTCTTCTGACATTTCTTCTGGACACACTGACCTAGAAAAACATCCTGTTAGAGGCACTTTATTGCCTGAGCAAACCAGGCAATGGGAGTTCTGCTATGAGGCAGATCATCATAACATTGTGCATCTACCCATGCTAAATGGGTTTACCTACAGTAGCGAGGAAAGCAGACTGGCCAAAGGGCATGGAAATACAGAAAGTCTGCTCGGCCAGTAGAGCTTCAAACAAAGTTTATTCTGTGTGCAGTGTTTACTTTCTGCTATCCAAGTGTGCTCTTGGTATATTAAATATTTCAAATATTAAAAAAGGTTTAAATATATATATATATATATATATATATATATATATATATATATATATATATATATATATATATATATATATATACATGTATATATATAAATGTAAGGCAATGATCATTTTATATGTGTAAGGAGGTCACTTACTTATAATCTCTAGTCTTTCAAGTGCCTCTTGCATCTAATCCTGTCTTGCTTCGTACATTTCAGCCACCTCTCCAGTCTATCTGGAATAGGAGGTAGTCGTAAAAGGGTTGCTCTCTAGGGTAATACAAAAGACATGCAGAGAGTAGAGAAGATCTAGAATCTGCAGATAGTTTTTCAAACCTCCTGGGTTTGCACTGTTCACCTTGGACCGTGCAGCTGTAAAGTAGATATAGGATTTTGGATATGACCGATTAATACTCTCCATCATGGTGACTTCCCAGGCAGAGACAAGAAGGATTTCACAATAGATGTTCCAATACTTATCCATTGCAGTAAACGACCATCCCCTCTCTGCTGACCCATTTGGGTTTGATGAAAAACAACTTCCTCAGTAAAAAAAGTGATCTGCATTTGGTTATCACAACTCCATGGTTAAAGCATGGGTTTAAAAGTGTTAACGGAACCTACAACAAAGCTTCTAATCAAGACCATCCCTCTGCCTACAACCTAGAGAAAAGCCAGGAAACCAATAAACCCAGTTCTTAAAGTGAAAGAGAATTGGAGCTATAAATGTGAAAGAGAAGGTCCAGAGAGAGATACAGTGAAAAGTGAAGGTGATGGCTGCAGACAGAGAGGGAATTGAAAAGGAGATTAATGATATAGGAGGGGATTGTCAATGTACGTAATCAAGGATTGACCACTGTCTGAAGCACCATCAATACATTTTGAACAGTTTTTTTTTTATTCATTGTTTGACAGCTTTGGCAGCTTATAATCAGCAATGTGTGCTTTAAAGTAGGACCTCTGATGATATTAACAATTGAATTGCAATATGATCAGAACTTGTGACTTCAGAGTGAAACATTTCAATTTCATGTCAGACTTAACCACTACAGCCTGGTCCATAGTAAAGCAAGTTTGAAATCTGATCCATGCTAGTCACAAATCTCTTACACAGCAGGAAAATGTAGCTGATGTGAAGTCTTTGGTCTTGAATAAAACATATTCACAGTCTTTTGAAAACATTCTAACACAAATTACAATACCTCTGTCACATTTTCAAAACTTAACATAGTTTGTACAAAACTGCATACAGTGGACACATTTACAATTATTAAAATTATTTTAAAAAGAAGCTCTACCAAGTCCAAAACATTTGACTCACAAATGTACAAATGCCTTCACTCAGAATATTAGATCAGATCATTTTATTTTCTTAATGTAACCAATAAGCTAATGTTGAAGTGAATTTCACTTTATAGATTCAGTTAATTTCCTCTTGTTTTTTAACAATCTATAAAAAATATTATTATATTAATATTCAATATTAATATTGAAGTTTGGGAATAAGCTAACTACCTTTTTTATAATTGTTTGAACATGATGACTGATTCTTCTTGCAAGTTTAGAAAAAAAACCCTAAGGGTCTCATTCATGAACCGTAAGCAGAACAAATTTGTTTGTACAACGTGTACAAGTGTACAATGAGACGTGTACAAGGCGGAAATAATAAAATATGTGAACAATCATCAACTATATTCCCTGACAGAGGTTTCCTTAATAACGTCAAAGTCAGCAGGTGATTTTTTTTTCACTGTTTCATGTAAAATAACATTTCATCTGTGATATGTTCTCGGTTCTTCAACAAGATGAATGGATCATGGCATCCCCATATTGTTCACATAACAAAGTTCAGCATTTCTAATAGTAACAAACATTATTTTAGTACATTCTTTATTAATTAATTTGTATAATAGTCTAATGTTGGAGATAAACTATGAAATATATAAAACTATTAATTGTGACATTTTTATACCCGGAAAATAATGACAATTAATTCCACACTTGGTCAGTGAAGGGGACGTTTGACTTAAGTGGCCTGTAAATTACAACATAACATTTCCTGACACTAAAACTCATTCATCTCCTGATGTTTTTTGTTCTGCACTGCGCATAGATTTATAGTTAATGTAAAATGTGTTGGTAGATTCTCCAGTAAGACTGTCTAACCAGATCCAGTTGGTTGGACAGTTGCTAATTACATTAGTTTCTGGATTCAGCAACTGAGGAAGCTCCACCGTAAAAGTATATTATTTTTTACTGCTGCACTGTGTAGACACGTGTGAAATTAATGTATTTATTATTTTTAAAAGAGTGGATAAGGGGCTTCCTCTAGTGACTTACATGAAAAAAATGTATTTCTTAAACAATTATTAAAAATATCTTGAAATTATAAGGTGTAAACATCACTGTTGCCCGGAGGGAGACTTTCAACTTCATGCCTACAATCCTGTGAAGGACACAGTAATGCTCTGCTGGTCCCTTGACGCTATAAATCAAAACAACACTTTCAACTGCCGTTACTCATACATAACTACAGCAGTTAAAGACCCACATATGACTGATGAGTGGTAGCGTCTTTGGTGTTCGAGTTTTCTCCAGGGTAAAAGGTAAAGGACTGTAGAACCAAACATGCTAATAAAAAAATATCTCTGGTGTCTTGTACTTTGTTTAATGATTCAGAAATTCCATCAAATAAGAAACACCTGTATATTGTATCGGCGGTCTTGCTTTTTTGTACATCTAACACTTTTTGCTTTCTTTCAGTACCTTTTTCTCTATTTTCGTCTACAGTTGAATCTCTACCAAATCTCTTCTTTAAACCACAGTATAGAATTTGAAAAAGAAATCATGGTATCATTTAAATGATTTAAATAAATTAGAAAGTGTGTGTGTGTGTGAGTGTGATTGATTAATTCACACATCTTCTATGTCATTACTTATTCATAGTAATACATCAATTTTTAAAGGCATAAAGAATGCTCCTGACACTCTTTCCAATCTAAACTTGAATTTCCATATGCATATTAATATTTATATTAGAGTTTTTTCTTATTTTGTCATCCTCTTTATTTGTATTTGGGTTATATATATGGTGGGGGAGCAAATATTTGATACACTGCTGAAGTTTTCCCACTTACAAAGCATGTAGAGGTCTGTAATTTGTATCAAAGGTACCGGTGAGGGACAAAATCTGAAACAAAAATGCAGAAAATCACAGTGGATGATTTTTAATAATTATTTTCCCTTGTATTGCCAAATAAGTATTTGATCAACCAGTAAGCATTTAGGCTCCCACAGACCTGTTAGTTCTTCTTTAAGAAGCTCTTGTTTGAACTGGTTACCTGTATAAAAGGTATCTGTCCCACATCCAAAAATAAACTCCAACCTCTCCACAATGGCCAAGACCAGGGAGCTGTGCAAGGACCTCAGGGATAAAATTGTAGACCTGCACAAGGCTGGGATGACCTACAGAACAATAGACAAGTAGCTTGGTTGGCCAAAATTCCTGCTGCAGTGTGTAAACCTGGTGAAGAACAACGGAAAACGTCTGATCTTTGTAATTGCAAACAGAGGTTTCTGCACCAAATATTGAGTTCTGTTTTTCTTATGTATCAAAAACTTACGTCATGCATTAAAATGGAAATTCATTATTTAAAAATAATCCACTGTGATTTTCTGAATTTTTCTTCTAGCTTCTGTCCTTCACAGTTGAAGAGTACATTTGATACAAGTTACAGACCTCTACATGCTTTGTAAGTGGGAAAACATCAGCAGTGTATCAAGTAATTTTTCTCCCCACTGTATATATATATATATTATATATATATATATAGTTGTAATAAATTGCATTGAAGATGTCTGAGGTGTTCTGCTTTTATTTTTATTATCCAATTGGATAATGGCATTCACACTCAGCTAGCTCAAAATGAAGCCTGCTGGAAGATCACTGATATTGATGGCTGGAAGAGGACTGAGCAGCTGTCTCTTTCTGTATCCTCCCAACTCTCTCAAAGCTTTTGGGATTCCCACCAGCAACAGTTTTTAATCAAGAGCTAGCAGCTTAGCTCAGAGCAGTTCCCATTTCCTATTTTCATGTATGCTGATGTTGTGACCTTTTGGCTTTGCTTCTTTTGTTTACAGTCAGAAGCTAGCGGGCTTTTTAAACTGAAACAAACATAATCCCAGTTGGGTTGAGTCACTCGAAAGCAATTTGACCAAGATGCAGGAACAGCCCTCAACGCTGCTGGTGTTCCAAGGTTCACTTGTCAGTTTGAGTTGGGATTTACGATCTCACACGTTTTCTGCTGTCAATCATCATGTTTGAGGTACATATTTTGAAAATGTGTAAATTCACCAGTTTATTGACTCTATATCAAGAAGGCTGACTAAAATAACATGCTGTTAGCATTCGGTCATTCAAAGCTCAAACAATCTGCTATACCAAAAACATCACTAAGAGAAAATTATATGACGCTACATCCAGCTGCAATTTCAGAGCTCAAACGGTAGCACAAGTTGAGGTTCTATACCAGTAGCCTTATCTTCAGGGCTTTATTAGATATTAGTCTTCGTACATAATATTTGTCTTGAACAACACTTTTAATTTAACTATCTACCGTTTTGAAAACAAGATAGCCACCTACTGAGATCTCAAAATAAGCATTCATGAAGATTCATAAACATTTCAGTAAAATAAGTGCATTAGAAAGCTTTTATAAGCTTAGTTGCCAGTACAAGTTTATGGTCAACAAGATGATCCCGTGTCAGGTTTGTTGGATGAATGAATATTAAAATGTAACAATGTATAAATCTGTCATTTTGACTGAAAGCACAGTCTTTTTTTTCTTTTCCTAACATTGTCATACGCCTCAGTGGTTGCTGCTCATATTTCCCCGCTGGTGACAGTAACATTGTGAAGTGGGAGACAACTTTCCAACATATACTGGTTGCTAGAATGTCACTTCACATTATTGGTGAGCGAAACACCAGCTGTAGTTTTCCACCTGCTTCTTCTGCTCGCCTTCAGTTGCGTTCATCTGTTTCACACTTTTAGTTTATCTTAGATCATTAGATATTTAATGGCATCTAATGACAAAATCAAACTAATGTTTCAAATGTTATATAATAAGTTAGTTAGTAAATTATGTTGGTTTTCCAGACCGGGGTCACAAAGCGCTTAAACAATAGCTCAGCCTCTGGGGCTCAGTTGGTTTAGAAGAGCAGTAGAGCTGGATGTCATCAGCCAAAAAGGGGTAAGAAAAATCTCTTAATGATTTTACCCAGGGGAATCAAGTATAGCAAAAACAATAAAGGACCCAGAATAGAACCTCGAGGGACTGCACACAACAGATCCGCTGATTCAGACGTCATTTGATTGGTACATACACTGAAACTGCGCCCAGAAAGGTATGACGAGAACCACTGTAACACGGACCAAACAGTCCTCAGTCTTCTCGATGGATCTGGTGATCAACTGTGTCAAAGGCTGAGGACAGATCCAAGAGAACCAGAACAGTGTATTTACCCGAATCAGCCGACATCATGATGTCACTGTACACTTTCAGTAAGGCTGTCTCTGTAGAGTGATGTTTGCGGAAGCCAGACTGAAACTTCTCATGGATGTCGCTCTGATCCAGGAATGAAGACAGCAGCTCAGACACTACCTTCTCCAAGATCTTGGACAATAATGGAAGCTAAGAAATAAGCCTGAAATTACTGAGGTCAGTGGGGTCTAAGCCTTGCTTTTTGAGCAAAGGCTCCACAATTTTGTGGACAAAACTGAAACTCTGGTGATTGCTCCTGATGATACGATTCCAGGGTTGAGTCAGTACTTGGGTGACTTAGGTCAGTCTGTCAAACTGAGCCTGAGAAACCTGGGTGTTGTATTTGATAAAGACATGTCTCTTGTTCAACACTGTAGAAAACTGACCAGAAACTGTTTCCTTCAACTGAGAAAAATCTCTAAACTTAGGAAAATGCTGTCACAACATGATCTGGAGCTTGTAATCCATGCGTTTGTTTCTTCTCGTCTGGACTATTGTAACAGTTTGTTTTCATGTCTTAACAAGAAGGAGCTGTCTCGCCTGCAGTTGATTCAGAACTCTGCAGCGAGAATTCTGACCCGCTCTAGTAGAAGAACTCACATTTCTCCGGTCCTTAAAACTCTTCACTGGCTTCCAGTTTCTTTCAGGATCAACTTTAAAATTCTGGTTCTTACTTTCAGAGCTATTCATGGTCAGGCTCCTCCTTACATCACTGATCTGATCCAGCCTTACACCCCAGCTCGGGCTCTGAGGTCTGTGGATCAGAATCTACTTATGGTTCCACGCACACGGCTCAGGACCAGAGGAGAGAAATCTTTTCAGGCTGTTGCTCCTAAGCTTTGGAACAATCTTCCTCTCTCTTTACGCTTGATGGAGTCTACTGACTCCTTTAAGAAACATCTTAAGACGTTTCTATTTGTGCAGGCTTTTCCTTGAATTTCTCGAACTCCTGTGTTGTTCTCGGTGTTGTCTTGATCTTTGAAGTATGTACTGTTTTGAGTATTGTTTTGATTGTTAAAGCGCTTTGTGACCCTGGTCTCGAAAAGCGCTATATAAATATATATTACTTACTTACTTACTTACTTACAATGGCATGTTTAAATGCATTGGGAAAAACCCCTGCGGAAAGGGAGAGGTTAACCATATCGGTAACCCAGGGCCCAATTTCATCAAATACTTTGATAAAGAACCTACAATGAAGGACATCGGAAACAATTCATTGCTGTAGGAGACACGAGAGAATTAATCGTGTCAAACAACCCTTTGGGATTACCAGTTTCCTGATATAATCTGGATCTGGCAGTTTTTCCACCATCTCATTGCATGAAGACATCATATCCGTGAGGTGAAGTCTGTGCACCTCAAGTTTAGTGGACTTCCAGAGAAGCTCAGTCTTTCGACAAAGTCTTTTCAGACTCAGGAGATCTTCATTTGTCCAAGGGCACCGTTTTTTCTGAATTTTCCAATTTGATTCAACAGGTGCCACTTGATCTAGTATTTCAACACAATGAGTAGTGAAACAGTGAATCAAACTGTCCACGTTAAGGCAGTCGTTTTAAGGAAAGAGGGTTAAACATAGCAGAAAAACTGTCTGCAGTATCGGCTGAGATGACACGCCTCTGTGACCTTACTTTCAAGGGCTTGGGTTCAGGGATGAAGGTGAATGGATGATTAATAAGTGGGTTCAGAAAAATGTTGCTCAAAATTAAAGGCTTCTGGTAAAGTTTAGTTATTTAGCAGAGCAAGAAGTATATATATATATATATATATATATATATATATATATATATATATATATATATATATATATATGTGTGTGTCTATATGTATATACTTTATACTTTAGATTCATTTCTAATTTTATGATGTCTGATGTCTGTTAAACATGTCAGTTAAACATAAATCTAGATTTGCCTTCCAAAATACTATCGAACAGCTAGCACTGTTGGAGATCTATGTAGGAGCAGGACCAAGACGAGCTTTAGTGGTGAGTACAATTTTAAAATAACTTCTAAAAACGCAAAGGACACCAGTGCAATGATCCTCAACCCCTTAAGTTTTTTGTTAAAAGCAGTTAAAAGCCTAGCAGCTAAGTTTCGGACTTGTAAGAGAGAGAGTAATTTTTTTATTTTTTTTGGGAGGAGGGAAATGCAATAATCTAGACAGGAGAAGATGATTGATAAGTTTTTCAAGTTTGGTTTTATTAAGCATGGGTTTGATTTTTTAAAATCATTTTAATTTTATAAAAGCAGGACTGGACAGTACGCACACTTTGAATTAAAAACTTAACACAATTTATAAAAGACAACTGATATATATATTAAAAGAAAAAAACTGAAAACAGGGAGTGGTGCTGATATTTTATGGTCGGCCCTTGGACGATGATGAGAGTAGTATAAAACTTGTGAAATTAGAATGTCGGATGACCTTCTACTTTTACAGAGAGGCTACCTTCTAAAAACTAAGTAAATAAGAACATTTTAGGGTCGTTTTCATAAAAGACCTGAAGGAGATTGTAAAATAATAGAAAAAAAAATAAAAATAAAATAGATATCTACATAAAAACCAGGGTGTATTATGGAAGTTTGCTTGCATGTATACGTGCGCGAGTCAAATGATGTCCTTGCTGAGAGGCGTGTTGAAATCGGTTGTTTGCTGCAAACAAATGGAGAGAGCCTCACAGACCAACAACAGCACTTTTTCACATTCACTTGTTTTCAAGCTATAACATTATAGGGAATAAATAATCTGCTAAAAAAGAAAACCAAGGTCAACGAAATCAACAGTGGCTTCATCTTTTCGGCTGAAACACACCATTTTCTCTTTTGTAATCTTGTGAGTGGAGTTTGACAAATGTTCCAGGATGAAGATTGCAATATGTGTATGTGTTTTTCTGAGCCGCAAGTCATTTGCCAATTGGTTTTAATCAAAGTGATTGCAGAAACCAGGCCAAAGTCCAGAAAGCACCAGTCGACAAATACACCTCCATCATTGTCAGAGCCATAAAAGATCAGATAATAGCACCGCTTTGTTTTCAGGACAACCATTAATATCAGAGCTAATTATAATTAGTTAGTCAAGTCAAAACAAAAAGTCTTATATTTCAAGCTTCTCAGAATTTACCAAAACCACAGGGTTATGCATTTCTCATAAAGCTGTTAATGATTTAGTGTGTTTAGTTTATAAATACACTGATATGAAATTTATTTTCCCAAACCGAAAACTAAAGGCTGATGAAAAAACTTTTTATGGTTATGATCTGTGTCAATCAATATACGGACATTACTGTTGACTTACGAAAATAGAAAATAATTTGCTTTGTATGCTTTGAAGCATAATACAATTACAAAATTATACAAATATTTATTTGGCAATGACATTTCAATAATACACAATATAAAATAAAATGAACATTTGAATTAAATGTTTTGTTGTCAGTCTCTCACGATCGGTGCTTTTGCAGATGCAGACAATTGTTTGTATGCCTTCTTTGCAAGGTCAGGAAAACAATAATCAAGAGGAGGGAATCGCTTTAAACCTAGGAAAGATAAATATCTAGCTGGAGATCTTATCTAATCTTTTAACAGACATATAGAATGTTTTGAGGCATGTTATTATAACGGTGCATAAGTTAAGGACAGTGCATTAATAAATAATTACATTTGCCAAATTTAAAATAATAATAATAAATAATTAAAATTGAATGAATCATACATTATTATAAATAAACTATAAGCATGCCACTTTAATAATCATAGGAAAGTTTTATGCACTGTGTTCTTTTTGGTCAATGCTTAGTGTCCATACTTCTCTACGTTGGTCACCCACCATTTTTCAAGCACATTCCTTTATTCTTTAATTTCTTCCATCTAAAAAACATTTTTTCATATTGCAGATCAAGTACAGTTGCGATGAAGTTAGTGATGTTCGCAACATCCTTTTCTGAATCATCGCAACATTCGGTTTTGGCTGTGTTATTTTAGTAATAAATGCAAAAATGTTGGTTTAAACCCTTAACGCCGAGTGTCGCGAATTCGCGACATACCGCTTCCATTAAAAATGCGCCAGAGATCGTGCGCGAGTTTCCCTAATGTTGGTTCATGCCTCTTCGATAGGAACCTAGGAACGTTTTGCAATCACTAGTTTCTTGTAGGACCAATAACATTTAAAACCACGTCCGGTTTACGATCGTGTTTTCTTCCTGGTGTTGCGCAACCCATTCAAAGTTGGAAGCGCGAAAGGATCGTCTTGTTTGAGGTAAGTTACCGTAAAAAAAAATACACGTCTGCTTATTGTTTGTCTGTGGAACTAGGAAAAGTAAAATAAAGTAGTTTTGAACGTAATTTTTGAAGATATTTCAAGTTTTCGGTTTGTCGCGAATTCGCGACATTCGTCCATAAGGGCTAAATTAATCAGTATGGCCAGATGCGCAATGGCGCAGTACACACTAATATATTCAGATGGAATTTAGCTGTCACACACTTTCTATTGCAAAAACAATTCTTGTAACAATCTGTAATCATGTAGCATGTTTTATGAATTAAATTATTGACGTTTATTTTTCCTCAGGAATGTTTTATGGTAAGCAAACTCCTGTAGAAACCAGAGTTCCACCAGCTGAGAGTGAGGACATCTGTCTCAGAAAGAGTGGAGAAGTTGATGAGGAACACATACCTGCACAAGGTGGTGAAAATAGCAGTAATAATGCTATAATATTGTAATGTACAGACTTTCAGCTTTTGTGTTGTAAGCCACATATTTGAGGACGTCGCTTTGAGAGCAGGTTGTGTAAAGTTCTACCTAACCTAAATAGAATAGTCTGCACTTTTCAATGGTGTTTTTTTTTTTTAAACACCAGGTGACAGCAGTGAGGAAAGCTTCACTGCTGAAGAGAGGATGATGAGCTTCCTAGTGTAGCTACTCCTGAACAAAAAGACAGAGTAGAGTGAGATGAAATAAAACCTTACATCCATTTCAATGACAACATGGCACCAAACAATGACAGAATTTTCAAAATAAGGCCACTGATTGATGCACTTCTTCCCAAATTTCAGGCTGTTCTACAAGAGCAAATGCTCTGTGTTGAAGAGCAAATGGTTCCTTTCAAAGGAAAATCAAGTTTAAAACAATATGTCCCCAAGAAGACACATAAATGAGGATATAAAATATTTGTGCTTTGTGACACAAAAGGGCTGGTGCATTCCTTTGATGTCTTTGAAAGGAAAACTGACCCTGTGTTCAAGTGTTCTTAGTGCAATGTTCACTTGTGCCTGAACAAAAATAACAATTGCTTCAGGGAGTTTCATGAGTAAGGCACCCCACAATTGAAACAGCTCAGTTATCGTTGTTATAGTAGTTGTTGTTATAGTATTAGTTGTTTTCGTTGTTGTTGTTGAATATTCAGGTACTGCATATCTTGGTGTTAGCTTTTACTCAGTGCACCTGCACACCTGGGGATTCCTTGCACCAGACAACACACAGTGGGACCAGAAACGACCAGCTTATTAGTGACACGTCTGCAGCACGTCAGGTGACGCTTCTGAGGAAGACTTGAGTCACTTTTTTTTTTTATTGTTGTTTTCTTACCACTGTAATGTATATGTTGGCATTAAAAAATAAAATTTCATGCTTAAGATGGGAAATGTGTTTTTATTATTTTTTGGTCCTCCAATGCCTGTTGTCGCTAATTTGCGACATACCCAATTTTACAATAATTTTATGTTCTACAGTAAAAGAAATTATCTTTACTTAATTTAGTCTCTGCTTGAAAGCAAAAACACACATAATTATTTTTTTTGAACAATTGCAAATAAATTCAGGTGTCAAGGGGTTAATACAGAACCTTCTTTATGTCTGATTTCACTCTGAAGTAAGAACTTTATACTCTATTTTTTATTGTAAATTATCTGATAAAAAAATAAGAATCTCTAGGCAATCCTTGAAGAAAATAGGGTCAAACATATCAGAAAAACTGTCTGCAGTAACGGCTGAGATAACCCTTCTGAGACCTAACTTTCAAGGGCTTAGGTTCAGGGATGAAGTCAAGGTTAAACAAATCAAGAGAATGATCACTCAGATGGACATCATGTACAGATACATTAGAAATGTCCAGGCCAAGAGTAAAAACTAAGTCTGAAGTGTGGCCTTTTTGTTGAGTGGGTTCAGAAACATGTTGCTAAAAATTAAAGGCTTCAGTCAAAGTTAAAAGTTATTTAGTAGTGCAAGATGTGACGTCATCAACATGAAGATCAAAGTCTCCAAGTATAAGAACAGATTCCATTTGACTAATGAAAGATAAAAAGTCACTATAATAAGTAAGTAAGTACATTTTATTTATAGAGCACTTTTCCAGACCGGGATCACAAAGCACTTAAACAATCAAAATAATAAAAAATATATTTAAAAGGTCAAGGTAACACAGAGAACAACATAGGAGTTCCAGAAAATCTATAGTACTTCAAGAACACTGCCGCAGTAGGAGATGGACGGTAGATTGAAACACAATAGAAAGGTCTTTTAGAACCGACCAAGATCACCACTTCACTTCAACAGAGCAGCCAGCAGGATAGAGTTCCTTAAGATGAATAAACTCATCTCTCTGCCATGTCTCTGAAAGACTCAATAAATCCAACTTTCAGAGAAAAGGATTTATTTGCAATGGAGTGAGCATTCAACAGGCCGATATTGAAGCAAACTCAATCCTCTTTCCTGTCTAATGAGTTCTGTGCATTCGTTTGATCCAAGGAAGAGTAACATTTTAGAATTAAAACAGTCAATTTATTAATAGCAAAGAATGATTACAAAAGTAGGCCTTACAAGACCTTAAATACAACAGTTAACAAAGAATGCAAATTATTCAGAAATACCAGAAGATCGAGCTCGGTCCAGTCTCTGTCCGAAATCCTGGTTCACCCACCAGATCCAGAGAGTGGCAGCTAATTTTTTTAGCACATCCTTTCTTTTAAAGACCTCAAGACCCTCCTCAAACACGTGAAGTAAGTTGAGTATACAATTACAAACTCGGGGTACAGGATGTTTTGCAAAATCTGACTCCATTAACAGATGTTGTTTGACCTGAACACTGACCTTAACAAAGAAACTTCAGTCTTCCTTCACAAACCAGGTCTGTAGACCATAAATTCTGTGTCTTGACATCTTTAGAATCGTATACGTTTCTTATCTAAACAAGAACAGCATTTCCACATGGCAACATCCTTCTTTTCCCAATACATATGTCTTTCACAGTCAGAACTATTGACACAGAGTGGCGCCAAGGTCCATACAAAGTTAAGAAACAGATGCCCAGAGCCTAACCTTTGGACCCTGTTCCCTGGGAAAGACGAAAGTCGAAAGACAAAATACAAGAATATGTTTGAGCTCTGAATAAAAGACAACATCATCAATGTTAACAATTGAGTACACAAAACGAGGACATATATTCAACCCATCAATGAATACACATATTTGGATCAATTTGAGGATATATCTTCAATATGCAGAGTTGATGACGTCACTGAGGCTGTGGCAGCGGAGCACTGGGGACCTTTTGAAGGCTAATCCAGTGGTCACGTGGGTTACAAGTAGTTACGGGTAGCTCTGGTGTAAACCCCAAATAAAAAGAGGTAATTAAAACATCTGACCACCACTTATTGAAGTCTAGGCAAACGGCAACGCTGTCGCACACATCACAGGGAAGAATGTAGAGCAGGCACCTAGTATGCCGTCAGAGTACAGACGAGCTGCAGCTGCGGCACATCTTCGCGGCATCCATGAGAAGTCCCAGTCTGGCTTCCGCAAACATCACTCTACAGAGACAGCCTTAGTGACAGCTTCCATTGACATCATGATGTTGGCTGACTTGTGGAAAATGCACTGTTCTGGTTCTTTCAGATCTGTCCTCAGCCTTTGATACAATTGATCAGTAGGTCCTGCTGAGAAGACTGAGGGAAAATGTCTGGGTCTGATGACATCACTGCATTCTATAGGAGAAGATGTGATGGAGACAAGCTTGAAGGTCATCCACGCCTTTGAGCTTATGACCCACTCTGCAGAAGACTGAGTGAGTCTGTCTGAAGTTTCAGGGTTGAGTAAGTACTTGGGTGAGTTAGGTCAGTCTGTCAAACTGAGCCTGTGAAACCTGGGTGTTGTATTTTAAAAAGACATGTCTGTAGCGCAACACTGCAGAAAACTGACCAGACACCGTTTCCTTCAACTGAGAAAATTCTCTAAAATTAGGAAAATGATGTCACAATACGATCTAATCCATGCGTTTTTGACTTTTTGTTTAGACTATTGTAACAGTTTATTTTCGTTTCTAAACAAGAAGGAGCTGTCTCGCTTTGCAAAACTTTGCAGCAAGAGTTCTGACCAGCTCTAGTAGAAAAACTCACATTCCTCTGATCCTTACAACTCTTCACTGGCTTTCTTTCAGAATCAATTGAAAAATTCTGCTACTTACTTTCAGAGCTTTTCATGGTCAAGCTCCTCCTTACATCAGTGATCTGATCCAGCCTTACACCTAGCTCGGGCTCTTAGGTCTGTGGATCGGAATCTACTGATGGTTTCACTCACAAGCTTCCGGACCTGGGGAGATAAATCCTTCCAGGCTGTTGCTCCTAAGCTTTGGAACGATCTTCCTCTCCATCTGTGTTTGATGAAGTAAACTGACTCCTTCAAGAAACATTTAAGACATTCATATTTGCTTTCCCTGATTTTCTGGGACTCCTGTGTTTGTCTTGTGTGTCTTGATCTTTTAAAGTATATATTTTACTGTGTATTGTTTTTGATTGTTAAAGCGCTTTGTGACCCTAGTATAGAAAGGTACTTAAGAAATAACTATTCCTTACTTGCACATTTATTTATTTATTTATATTATTCATGAGGCCTTGAGCAATTTGATGCAATTCTTTTAATTTTAGTATTACTTTTTATAAATACATATATACAATGTGTTCGTTCATTGATCCTCCAAATCAACTGTGGACCTATAGCGACCTATATATTTGTTTCTCCATGAAGATTTCATATCTGTTACCTTTTGCTGCAAATACAATGCTAAATTTTTTTTCTTGAAAACAACTTTGCATTGTTGCTGATTTTATTTAACACCCCATCACACACAAACACACACAAATACTTCCAAATTTAATATCATTCATTCATGTCTTCAGAGTTCACGATGAAAAGTGCATACTCTGATTTGAAAGAGGCATGTTTCTGATACCATATTTTAAAACGTGTTTTGTGTTTTTTATTATCTATATAGTGCTAAAAAGCAATTTTATTTAGAAGAGAGAGCAAAAGGGTGGTGCTGATAGTTCCAACATTTTCAGTGTTGTTTTCATGAAAGTTCCCATTTTTGATATTGCCTTGCTCCATTAATATGCTTGACCACTTAAGTCACTTTTATTCTGTATGCAGGTTTGTGAGCAGATTTAACATAACAAACCAGTTTCTCTCAGATTTAAGGCATGCATTATACATTGACTGATGTTTGAGCTATTTCAGGGAATCTCAAACAGACAAATATACGAACATCCTCCTCAGGTGTTGTCATGGCAACCTACCTAGATTATCCTCCCTTGCCGCACTGCTTCATGTCCTTAATCATCACATCCTTGAGCATCATCAGTTGTTTTCTCTTCCCTTGTAACCTGCTACTGAGGTTCATCCTCCAACATTTGCCAATATCACACTAGAGGATCTATTATTGCTCCTAGAACCTAAGCTGTTAGTCATGTCATTGTCCGATACAGTTAATGCTGTAGCATGATACACTTTTTTCATTTTAAAAGGCCACTAGATTTTCTGCTTTCAAATAATTGGCTCTGATCTACTAATTGATTAAACCTGGCATAATTTTCACTGAGAGTCCCATCTTGTTTCCTTTTAAACTGTTGATTATACAGCCGCTGTCTCATGACACCTCATCAACCCATAATGGTGAGCATGTTTCATTCCTTAACCTGATATACATTTAGATCATTGTTGCCTCAGTCACACCTAATTCTAACTATAAACTCTAGTAAAACTAGCTGCATCATAGCGAATTGAGTGTTTTTGACATTAAAAGATTTATTTATCCTCGAAATGTTGTATGGAAGATAGTCTATCATGACCTCAAGAAACAAACTAATTTCCAATATTTTCTGAACACAGATTTAGTCACAACATTTTTTTTTAATGGCTTAAGAAGACAGTTCTGCCTAGTCATAGAGGATGAGGCTTACAAAAACTGAAGGAACTCAGTGAGGAAAACTGTTTATATGCAAAGTAATAATTGACCTTGGCTAAGGCCTTTATGCCTCAAGTCAACCTCTGATTAATTCTATGACTTGCCTGAATGTATGCTGCACTGCAATATTAGTAGAAGCAACACCCCTGAGCATGAATCATCCTGAAATATGCCTTAACTGCACATACAAAAAAATACCAATCATGAAATACATGTCTATACTCTGCAGGATGAATACAATTATTCATGAAATCAATTGTTAGTTACTTAATTTAAAATAGATAAATAATAACATGAGTCGAGGTTAGTTGACATGAAACCAAGAATCAACAAGATGAAGCACATTAGTGACAGTTCATTAGTGTCGTTGGTTTAGAGGGAAGTGGAGGGCATGCCAACTTAAATGTTGTGTGTGTTGATTATGGAGGAGATTGTGAGGTAGTATTTTCCCGAAATTGCTGGCACATTACAGTCTACTTTAAGGTTAAGCCCTTACGGACGGCTGCGTTTAGATGCAACATAAATTATCATATTATGGGACTGTGACCCTCTCAGGTCTTTTCAGTTCAAACTGTTTTTAGAAGCATCATGAATGACATCCAGAATTAACAAACTGGGCTGATGAGTCAACAAGGAGAAAATGACAATAGTAAGGTGTTGTCAAGGTTTCTGGAATACAGTAAGCAATAGGCTTAAAGGTAGACTAATGTATTAATTAAAGTGTTTTAAATTTATATTGGACCCCTATTTTACTCATTACTCATCGGGGACGTAAACATGGAAGATTCTGAGGACAAGATGTACAGGGACGGATTTGATACAGTTAGGGCTGAAAGAGAATGCACCGGAAGCGGTAAAAAGAAAGAAGGAAAGATTGTAAACCGGATCACATTACAATCAACTGGTCAAATTCATGAAAAGCGAGTAAGTCTACGCACATAGATAGATAGATAAAACTTTATTGATCCCTCTGGAGGTCTCCTTTTGGAAATTGTCATTTCAGTCAGCAAAAAGAAACACAGACGGTAGATTCATAAAAAATAAGAACGAGAACAAAGTTTCTATAAAAAGAAAGTGCAAGATTACACAATCTAAGTCTCAAGATAAAGAACATAGATCAAAGATAAATTACAAAGACACAGGATGCAAAGATTAACATAGAATAAACTAATATTTTCGCACCTCTCCTGCCACCAAACTCAGAATTTTACAATCTAATAGCACGAGGAATGAATAAGTCCCTGAGTCAAGCATTTGTGCACTCCATCTTCTTCTCTGAGTGTTCAGAGGATGACTGTTATCATCCATAATGGACAGTAGTTTGTCCAGTGATCTCTCATCAACTGTCACCAGTGAGTCCAGCTTCATGCCAACCACAGAGCCAGTCCTCCTGATCAACCTGTCCAACCTGTTGACACTCATCTTAGACACATTCCCACACCAACACATCACAGCATAGAACAGGACACTGGCCACCACAGACTGGTAGAAAATGCAGAGGAGTTTCCTGCAGATGTTTAATGATCGGAGCCTCCTCAGAAAGTATATTCTACTCTGAACTTTCTTATACACATGGTCTGTGTTGCAGGACCAGTCCAGTTTACTGTCCAGCCACACAACAAGGTACTTATAGTTACATGAAGTTACATGAAAGTCTGCGCTACTAAAAACTAATACTACAAGTCCATGGGGATGGTGAGCTCTAACAGCATGGAGGACAATGCAGCTGCAGACCAAAGTACAATGTCTGGCCGGAGTGAGGTGGTGGTAATTTCGGGGGGAAACTGTAGCTGTTTGCCGACATCGACCTTCATGCTCCAGTCTCTTGCCAGAGAAAGGACGCACCTGGGGCTTTGTCGGCTGGTGTTGCTTCTGCTTTCCCCTTTAAAATCATTGTGCACGATTTAATGATCTGAAAATGCTCTGCAATAGACAAATTATTAAACAGACAGTTTAATCACACCCTTAATGAACAAGTGTGGTCAACCCAAAAATATAAAACATACTGAAATCAAAAAATCCCAACAATGAAATGGAATGAGAGGTGGCCTGCTGTGTAGCCATGTCTTTAGGCAGGCTATCACGGAATCAGAAAATATCCAGTGGTCAAATGTGATCAATTCATGTTCAACAGGGAAAATAATTAATCCAGACTTAATGATCTTTTTGTAAGTAAGTAAGTAATTTGTATTTATATAGCACTTTTCCAGACCAGGGTCACAAAGCGCTTAAACAATCAAAACAATATATATATATATAAAATATATACTTGTCATTCATTCAGGCCTTAATTTTACATCTCCACACATTTTTCTTTTTGGCCAGTCCTATAACCATAAGAAACACCTGCTGCAATCTTCTACACACGTTACAAAACCATTAATGAACACCACAAAGCATAAACATACATAATTATTATTAGAGTATTAGACGAATCAGGGTTCTTTAAATGGTTAAACTATCATGCGATGATGCTTTTTTCCACTGAGTGCTTTACATTGTCCTTCGTAGCTTTATTGGTTATATGATTGTATTTACAATTACTATACTCAACAAATAATCTGTATAGTATGTCTTTATTTTCTCTATTGAATGTGCAGCCGGCCAGCCACAGATCACCATTGTCACAATGACAAATGAAGCTCTCTTGAGATATTGGACAAGACCAGAGGACCACTGTTGGGCCTGTTCACCATTCAAATTGATTTAGTAGTTCAGCGAAATTATGTAATATCACTAAAATAACCTTTGTGGAATCTGTTGTGCTAGACACATGTATACGAGCAATAGAGGCGTTGCAGACAAAAACTATATGCATTGAGAATTCCATAGACTACTTTAACAGGAAATGCAACATCATCGTGCCTTTCAAATGTTAGAGGCTACAAAGTTTAACATATTTTCATAATACATTACTTCTCTTCCTCTACCACCATTTTCTTTGTGTGTTGAGACAACAACATATCACACTTGAGGCGTTAGATGAGAAAAGGGGGAGATGTCTAATTGATTAGTGTAATGCTGTGCCGACAGGAGGAAGCAAGCGTTCAAATTAACCTTGACAAACGCATTGGGCGGAATGATGCAGCGCATTATGGCTTCTAACCCCCATAATTCATTATTTTCTAGATAAAACCCTACAACAGGAGCCAGTGTTTTAAAGCTCCTGCGCTGAAGAACATATTGTATAAATTAGAAGATTTAAGTTATAAAGTGTTGAGCCAGGTTCACCATCATTGCAGTCAGTGTGACAGATGGTCCCTTAAGTGAAAGCCAGGTAAAACAGGAAGGGCAGCACCTGTTTGTCTTTATATTAGTTTAGTTATTTTTACAAATAAACAAGCGTGGAATATCCGTATAGGAGCTTTATTAACACACGTCTTTAGCCGTAGCTTCGGACCGAGAACAACAGAACACACGTCACTCGCGATGTATCCATGCACCGTGCGCTATAGAAAACATAGTCCCATAACACCACATCTCCCTTCCTTTGAGTCTGTTGAGACATAGTGTTACCATAACCATTTTCTTCAAAACAAATAAATAGAGATTTGTGCAAACAATATTTCAAGCATGTTTCCTTTAACATTTAACTACGGTATTCTCTCCCGAACATTTATTTACACAAACTCCTTAAATCTTTCTGTGTATCCATGCGCCGTGTGCTATAGAAAACATAGTCCCATAACACCACACTAGTTATGTAACATACTACTCCTAGTGGCAGACACAACATTCCCCCTTTCGTGAAAGGATGTACATCCAGGTTTCAAAAGAAAACAAAGAAAATATAAGGCACCTTTGAAATCTTTGGCAAACCAATACTTTCAACATGAATATTCATGCACACTTTTCAAACAATATTATTATGCACATATGTGCAGTTTTTAACTTAAATAAGCCCACCAGAACATTTTAAGCAATGGCTCACAGTTTTATTGAATATTAAACCTTTTGACACACATTTCTAATCTAACACAAATTCAGAACAGTGTCAACATATGGCTTAGTCATCCACCATTAACCCGTAAGACATGTTGATTGCCATGTAGGTGGTGTGACAATTCTACCACTCCTAAAACCTAAAGGAGGTTCACCAGGGGGTTCCCTCGTTTGTACTCTGGACTCTAATGGAAACAATGTCAATTTTGTTGTATTCCATTTCTTGTTATCGCTCAGCAGAAAAAAAATTGGTCTGATCTGTCGCTGTATCGAGAACGGTTGTGATCATTTTTTCTTTCCTTTTGAAAGATGTATTTGTCTTTGTATTCTCGCCCAGTCTCCGTTTTTTTTAAACTGGAGTCTTTGAACCCTTCTACATTGGTCAGTGTACAGTTTTCTCTTACTTTTTTGTTCTTAACCATATCACTCACGGTCGCACAATTGTCATTTTTGTCAGGCAAGGTAAAAGTATTTAACTTAGTTTTGCTTTCCCTGATGTGCAGTATTTCTTATGGAGAGACACCAGTAGTAGCATGGGGTGTAGCTCTATAGTTCTTTAGGACATTAGTCACAGCTGGTGCATTACCTCTGCAGACAGGATGCATTCTTTTAACACCCTGTTCCATCTTTCTACAGCACCATTACACCGTGGATGATACACATTGCTATGCAGGTGACATATTCCCCTCTCTACAAGAAAGTCTGAAAATACACTAGATGGAAACTGTGGTCAATTGTCAGTTACAACTCAGCTAGGGTTCCCTGCTGAAAACTGCCTGGAGAAATGTAACAACCACATCAGCAGTAACATGTTGTGAGAATGCTACCTGTGGCCACTTACTGTAATAATCAATCAGAGTCACCGCAAACCTACAAGAAGCAGGAGCAGTTTCAAAAGGACCAACAATATCTATCCCAACATTTCCAATGGTGCATTAGGTAAGCCAATGGGTTGAAGTGGCGCTTGAGCAGTTTTGTCAGATTTGTCATTAAGCTGGTATTTAAGGTATGTGGTTATGATTGTTAGATGATGAAAACTAGTTTATCTATTTGTGGCCACCAATACAGTTCACAAAGCCTATGGTTCTTCCGTATTACACCTTGATGTGTGTCATGTGCCAAGTGAACCACAGTGCGTAGGGATAAAATAACAATGTAGCGGTACTCACCTCTGAATACAGGATCATAATGAAAAGACAGTTATTATTTTATGAGGAAATAGGGAGCTAATACAGGACCCACACCCCTTTTGAGTTTGACTAACCCTTAGCTACCTGATTATGCAAGAGAGTAAGTTCAGGGCACTGGGCAGCAGCAGTATTGAAATCAATGACAGTTATGACAATCGGTGTTCATTCCACCATATCAGGTTCTTCTGCCAGAACTCCATCTATGGGTAAGGGCAAACGTGACAGACAATCTGCAGCCTGGTTCAGAGATCTAGGTGTGTATTCAATTTCATAAGAGAAACGGGCAAGTCGGGCAGACCACCGTGCCACCCGCATACCTTCTCTACCAAGTCCCTTGGTGCCAAGCAAAGTTGTAAAAGCCTGTTGGTCAGTTCTTAGTGTGAAACGCCGACCCCACAGGTACAGCACTTTTCAACAGCCCACACGCAGGACAGACCCTATTTTTCGACTGTTGAAAATGTTCTCTCCGTAACAGTAAAGCTTTGTGTTGCAAATGCCACTGTGCATTCAATCCTCGTTCATGTGTATCTGTGTAAACACACCCCCAACCCGTAATCAGAAGCATCTGTAGTAATAAAGGAAGTGCTGGATCGAAAAGCGCTAATACAGGGCTTTCAAGTAGTTTTAACACACAAAAACTATGGTCAGCATCCGCAGTCTATTCTATTGAAGCATCAAGCCTCTTAAGCTTTTGCCGTGTTTAAACCAAGAGTAACAGTTGCTTCTGAACATCCGAGCACAGGTATGGTCTCTCTGTAACAAGGCTGTTGGACGAGTAAGAGAGCATCCAGCAAAATGTTCATTATACATGGACTTGGGTATAATTGAAACAGAGGATCCAGTGTCCACTAAAAGTTCACAGTTTGCAGCTTGACCTGTATCAGTCTCAATATGTACTTTGCATTGTATTCTGTCATCAACTGTCCAATCTTGCAACATGTGTTACACTTTGCTTTGACAGCTGGACATTCATTGGCCATGTGTGATGCTAATCCACATATGTAGCAGCAGTGCTGTGACAAGTGCGCGCCCTGAGATAGTCAATTTCTAGATGACTCGATGACAATGATGTAATATCTGTTGTGCAATCACATGCACAACACGCTGGAGGATTGCAGGGCATTCACCACCTGAGATGCTAAAGCAATGTCTACAGTGAGAGTCAGTGACGGTTGCAGTAGTAGTCTTTCTCACACAGGACACTGCGCTCTCTGTCTGAGTTGATGGTGAGCGAAGGACGTGTTAACCTTTCGGGATGAAGTGCACTTCCAGAGCCGCCATGGCATTGTCGTATGAAGCATCCAATGTAGGGAAAGTGTAAAATAAGCGCTGAACTTTTGTCCCGAGAGCATGTAAGAGTAGTGAACGTTTCCTTGCATCCGGCCACAAACTTCCAGTAGCATGTATTGCTAGCAAGTGGTTCTGGAAAATCTTCTTCCATGTTGTAAATGGAATAGGCGGCTCGCCACTGCAGGGCATTAATGGTGCAGGAATGGGAACAGACATCGTTGCCAATTTCATGTATTGATAGTTGAGCAAGAATTGCCAGAATGTCAGACTCCTCTCGTTACTCATTTATTTTCTTCTTCACACCGCAAAACACACACTCTTCTTCTCAACGTCCGGTCACCACACTAGTTACTTAGTAACATTCTACCCCTAGTGGGGGACACAACAAAAAATAATCTAATTAATCACAGGATTTGTAATTAATGAATGCAATTAATCCCATTTTAATCTCATAGGTGTTAATGGTCCCCTAATTAAGTTTGAATTCAAATTGTAGCACATTAAAAAATTATATTTCAGGACTAATGAAATGAAAACACTAAGAATATATTTGTGATTGAAAAACACTTGGACAATATTTGGTAAGTCAGGGAAACCACAAAGCCCACTACAGGATCTGGGGCTACAGTATCAACTCCAGAAATAAATAAAAAAAAACCTAGCTAACGTTACATAATCTGACAACTCTATTTCTCATTCAGTCATTTGCTCAGACAAACAACTTCTGTTAACGTGTGTTAGCAAAGTGAGCTCACAGTAGCTATCCAAATGGTTACAGTGGAACTCGTACGGATGTGTTTAGCGTTTAAATGACGTTGATGATGCGTTGAGAAAATTATTTTTTACAAAAGCTAGAAATCACTAGTGTTATGTTGACTGTCCTGTTTATTTTCTTTTGTTAATAAACTTTGTCCGAAGATTTCCTAGCCTCGCTGGCCTAAATCATGTCCATTGTGGTCCTTTTTTGTTTGACCACTGCATGTGTGAAGTGATGCGCCACTGTCCAGTACAGGTCCTTCAATGAGCATGGGTATAATTAACATTGAATTGCTACTGAAGCACAATTGATCTAGTGTACATTTCCCAAGGCCTTAATTTGTAGTGTAATTAATTAATCGTAATAATGCATTAAAGTGACAGCCTTATTTCATGGATTGGCTCATCTAGCACTGTGTAAGAGAAAGGTGATGTCAAAGCATCCAAGTCAGCACTTTCCAGGTGGTCCTCAAAAACACTTATAGAAGCATAATAGGCAGCAGCATGGCATTCTCAAGTCAAATGTTCTTTAAACTAAGATCTGACCACTTCATTTATTTTAATTTTTTGAATGTTACATGTAATAGACTACATTTCCAGACTCTCAGTGTATGTGTCAAGTGGATTGATGGATAGATAGAAAGATGGATTGATGAAACTTTTATGATCCCTCTGGAGGTCTCCTTCGAGAAATTGTTTTTCCAGCCAGCACACAGCAACACAGACGATAAATTAATAAAAAAAACAAGAACAAGAACAAAGTTTCTATAAAAGAATAAAGTGATGAGGTAATGAATCTACCATGGATTAACAATATAATATGACTATGTAGAAAATAAGATAAGTTTAACTTTTCCTTGTGCCATACTCCGTAATCCCCTCCCCCATATAATTGATATACTATTACTGTCATTCATTTCTGAATCACTAAAAAGCAAGCTTTAATAAGAAATAAAACATTCATTTGACATAATTTGAGAATGTTCAATAATAGTGATTACCTGTGAGAAATTTTGGTTGAAGTTGAGTGGTGTTTGAGTGGTATGTAATCGGTAATGTCTGTTTTTAAATTAATGTTGTACAGCTGTGCTTTGAGAATGTCTTCCACGTTTACGAAACTTCCAATGGCAGTCAAGATCGAGCTAAAGCCCAAGAGGCGGCGATGAGAAAAAAAAAGCAGCTCTAGGACATTCCGACCACTGCCTGGTCAACCTCATCCCGTCCTACAGGCAAAAGCTTAAAACGGCCAAACCTGTAGTGAAAACAGTAAAAAAAAAAAAAAAAATGGACCAACGAAGCGAAGCAGTAACTTCAAGAATGCTTTGCCCGCACTGACTGGAGTGTCTTTTTTATGCAGCTAAAGATAACTTAAGGCCTTGACCCAAACGCCGATTATCGGGCGTCTGGCGCCGTCAGGTCGTTGGATGTGTGTGGTCGGCGCCCCGATTCCCTTTGGTGCGTCTCCCCCGTCCTAGTCAGACGACAAAAGAGGCGGGTTAACGTGTTCAGTCTTTCGTCTCCATCGGTCTTAATGGTCAATCTGATTGGTCGAGTGCTAGGTTTAGCTAGTGAATCAGCGCAGGACAATGAAACGGAAGTGACTATTTTAAAAACTAGATAAGCAGCAATGGCATGGATGAAACCACACTTTTATCGAACACTTCACACCAATATTATCATGTGAATGAAGCAGCTCAATGCGACGCAGTCTAGACATGGTAATCTGGTCCTCCTTTCACATGCATCCAGCAGACATTATCATAAAATTGAAACACATTTCATCACCTCCTGCTCCATGTACTCATTAATTTACATTATATCTTGAATTGTTAGATTAATATTGAGATGAAGGTGACTCACATGAAAGGTTGCATGCGAGTCACCTTCATCTCAATATTTGTACATTATCACCGTGTCTGATTCATGTTCATTTTGTGCTAATAATGATGAATGAAGAGAAGGACGGTATTGTTGACATGACTTTAATGATCATTCCTGATAATCAAAATTGTTTCCCCATATCTCGCTCGACACAAATACAGAAAAGCCCTCCGAGCTGCTGCTTGAGATCCAGGATCTCACCCACTTAATGCGTTTTTTTCCACAACAAGAACACCAAGGGCTGACAATGTCTGTCGCACATGCGCAGAACGTACACTTTTGCCAACAATCTCTTTGGTTTGTTACGAGGCATTTTTTCAAGAGACATTTGTCAGACAACACAGGACTGCCCGACAGTCGGTGCAGTGTGCCCAAACCTTAATATGACGTGACAGATGCTGTGACAGCTTACATCAACTTCTGCTAGGATATGTGTGTACCAACCAAGACCCACAGGACATACAACATCAAACAAAGAGATCAGAGCAGCGCTACTCTGAAAAGTTGGAGAACAAATTTGCATCCAACGACCCTACATCAGTATCGAAAGCCCTCTGACCAACTTCAGGAAGCCCACCTCACTGAACAGAGAGATCACAGTAGCCAAGAGGCGCTACTTAGTGAAGTTGGAGAACAAATTTGCTTGCAACGACCCTGCTTCAGTGTTGAAAGGCCTCAGAGACTTGACCAACTTCAGGAAGCAAACCTCCGCACTGAGGCCAACAAAGACCTGGAAAGGACAACAGCACACCTCAAACAGCTCACACTACCCCACCATCATCCCCCATCATCTCAGACTTCCCCCCACCCCACTGACAGTGAATGTAGAGGAGGTGACTAGACTGTTTCATAGACAGAAGACCAGGAAAGCACCGGGCCCGACGGAGTGTCATCCTCTTGCCTCAAAACCTGTGCTTCTGAGCTGGCTCCATTCTTCACCAGGATCTTCAACAGCTCCCTGGAGAAGTATGAAGTCCCCTCCATCTTCAAGCGCTCTACCATCGTCCAGGTTCACAAGAAACCCTCCATCACTGAACTTAATGACTATAGACCGGTGGCCCTGACGTCTGTGATCATGAAATTATTCTAGATACTTGTGTACAACAGGGTAGTGTATGGCACAGTCAACCTCAAACTGCAACACATCCTGCAGCATTTAGACAGCCCAGGGGACTACGCCAGGATCCTGTTTTTGGACTTTAGCACAACACCATCATACCGGGCATCCTCTCTCGCAAACTCTCCCAGCTGAACGTGGCCAACTACATCTGTCAGTGGATAACCAGCTTTCTGACAGGCAGGAGCCAGCAGGTTGGACTGGGAGAGGTCTCCTCCACCACACTGACAATCAGCACCGGTGCCCCCCAGGGATGTGTCCTGTCACCACTGCTCTTCTCACTCTACACCAACTGCACCTCTGAACACCCTGCTGTCAAACTCCTGAAGTTTGCAGACGACACAACCGTCATCGGCATGATCCATCGTCCACGACGACAAGTCTGCGTATCATCTTGAGGTTGAGAGGCTGGTTCTAGGTGCAGCACGCACAATCTAGAGCTGAACACGCTCAAGACTGTGGAGATGACAGTGGACTTTAGAAGGCACCCTTCTACCCTATGCCCCCTCAACATCAACAGCAGCCCTTTGACAGCCGTGTACTCCTTAAAGTTCCTGGGAACAACAATCTCCCGGGACCTGAAATGGAAGGCTAACATCACCTGCATCCTGAAGAAGGCCCAGCAGAGGATGTACTTCCTGTGTCAGCTGTGGAGATACGGCCTGTTGAAGTGCTTTCCTCCTCCATCATTATGTGGTTCTAATCTGCCAGGTGATGCCTGTGAAGGCTGCAGAGCGGATCATTGGTGCCCCCATGCCCTCCATCCAGGAACTGCATGAGTCCAGGACTAGGAAGAGAGCAGGGAACATCATCAAAGACCCGATTCACCCTGGATTCTCCCTCTTTTGCACCCTCCCCTCAGACAGCGCGCTACAGAGAAGAACCACCCGCCAAATGAACACTTTCTTCCCCTTCACCATCTCACTAATTAACAGTTAATCCCCACCATGCCATTTATAATCATTCATTGCACTGTTGACGTTTTTTGCACGTTTTGTTTATTAGTATTATTTTTATTTCTCTTGTATATTTTGTACACATTGTTGATACCTATTCAAATTTGTTTTACTAATTTCCGTCCACAACCACGAACAATTCCACCTATGTATACCAATATGTTTTGGTGAATAAAGCTGTATGTGAATCTTGAATAATAAGGTGATTTTTCATTAGAACAGTTGTTCAAAACCCATGAAAATAGTGCAGGGAACATTATCTAGTGGGCTCGAAAATAATTACACTGGTCCATGAAGTTTCATCAGACCATCAATAGTCTCAATTCTTTTGTTTCCAGAGAAATGCAATTTAATGTCAATTTATTTTACAAATATCCACGTTGGACTGCCCAGAAGCATAGCCTCGGGTGAAATTGAACAGGTTGCTAACTATCATACATCATTAAGACCAGTTTCAGGTTGAAAATAAGCTTCATAATTCCCATTGGGCATATAATTAGCTCTCTGCAATCTTCAAATGATAGAAACATTTCTTTTAATTATTTGGTGAAATTCTATTTGCCAACATTAATTCTTCTTTTTCTTTTGGCTGCTCCTTTCAAGGGTCACCATAGAAAATCAACCTCAGTCTAGTTTCAACAACTCTTTAGAGAGAACACTCCCATAACTTAATTTTATTCAAGCTTTCTATAGCTCGACGTTATTCTGTTCTGGACTGTCATTCGTTGAGTCGCAGAAAGAAGGACGCCCGGGCTTGGATTTCTTTTGCTTGGTAAATAAACTACCTGAACATACTCCGGATTGTTCCTTTCCTCCACAAATCGAAGTATAAGACCTGGGACGGGTGTGACTGATGTCTATGTGCAGATGCCGTGTTTGACCTTAATAATGGTCTAACCAGAAACTCTACTGCCTCCTCCCCTAGACACTTACAGATAGGTATATTTGGTTTTGGAACAGATTTTACGTCGGATGCCCTTCCTGGCACAACCCTCTGCATTTATCCGGGCTTGGGACCGGCTCAAAAATACACTGGCTGTCAGGGTGCGGAAGGAAACCCAGGCGCAGAAAGTGTCCGTTTGTCAAAACGAGAATCACAGCTAAGGACGGAGCATACATGCTGGCGGTGGGACCGTTCGTCCTTCACAAAAACCGCAGGGGCATTGGTTAAGCCGAACGGCATGACTAAATACTCGTAATGACCAGAAGGAGTATTAAAAGCAGTTTTCCATCTGCACCCTGGCGAATGCGAACGAGATGATAGGCGTTGCGCAAGTCTAATTTGGTGAACACAGTGGCCCCTTTAAGAGTCTCGAACGCAGATGACATTAGCGGGAGGGGATAGCGGTTCTTAATAGTGATGTTATTAAGCAAGCGGTAATCAATACATGATCTGAGGGACCCATCCTTCTTGCCTACGAAGAAGAAACCCGCGCCAGCCGGGGAAGAAAAGGGACGTATGATGCCTGTCGCTAATGACTCCGAAATATAAGTGTTCATTGCCTCAGTCTCAGGGAGAGAGAGGGAGTACAAGTGCCCTCGTTGCGGCTCAGCACCGGGTAAGAGTTCAATCGCGCAATCATAGGACCGATGAGGAGTTAGACTTACGGCACAAGTTTTAGAAAACACCTCCCTCAGGTCATGGTACTCACGCGGTACGCAGGAGAGATCGGCAATGAGGTTAGGCACGCTGGGAGGAGAGGCGAGCCTACGGGCAGAACCGACAGAAAGAGAGGTGAAACACTGCTGGATTGCTGGAGCCAGGGGTGACCCAAGATGAGGGGGTGCGGCCAGGACGAGGAGCTGGATCTCTTCGACGTGGCCATCAGCGAAAGAGAGACCAATAGGGTGCGCTGCTCCACTCGGCTCAGGACTTGACCGTCGAGAGCTTGGACCGGGATGGGACGTGGCAGCCGCTGGAGAGGAATGTCGTGTCGACTCACCAGCGCCGCTGAGACGAAGTTGCTGTCCGCTCCTGAATCGATGAACGCGGGTACGGACCAGGTGTGCCCGTACCGGGTCAGAAATGGTGGGATGTGAGTGATGAGGGGATGGTGGTGCTGGACCCGTCCTGACCCTCCTCTCCTTAACCGGACAGCTCCTGGCAAGGTGTCCCTCGGCCCCGCAGTAAAGGCAGCGATGCTCCTCCTTGTGCCTCTATCTCTCGTGGCGGGGAAGACAGTACCGGCCCATCTGCATCGGCTTCCCGATGTTCTCAGACTGCACGTGGCAGACGGCGGCGCGGTGGATGGGCAGAGTGGAACTGCTGGATGGCAGAAGAGGTGCTCGACCCCGGGACCCCTCGGCACGTTGACGGTTCTCGATGCGGGTGACCAGCTCGATCATCTCGTCCAGGGTCCCTGGCAGCGACAGTGGGATAAGGTGAACCCGGATCCGGGGAGCAAGGGCCTTGATGAAGACCTCAGTGAGCGTGGAGTCGGGCCAGTTGCTCTCCGCTGCCATGATGCGGAACTGGATGGCGAAATCCGACATGTGCTGTGCCCCTTGGCGCAGGCGGAGGAGAGATCGAGCTGACTCTCGACCCAGAGGGCTGCGCTGAAAAATGACCTCCAGGGCCGTGGTGAACTCCTCCACGGAGTAACAGATGGCCGACCGCCGTTTCCACCCAGCCGTGGCCCAGGCTTCCGCTCGTCCGCACAACAGAGAAATGATATATGCTACTCTGGTGCGTTCGGTCGGGAAAGCAGCAGAGTTCAGTTCAAAGTGCAGGCTGCACTTAACGAGAAATCCACTCACTTTACCGGAGTCACCGGAGAAAAGGGACGGGCGATTGAGCGCGCTAGTGGATGGTGCAGTGATGCCAGCGGCGGTGTCTAACTCACCAGGCAGCGGTGGTGGGGTAGCCGGTGTCGTGGAAGTCCCGGCAGCGAGGACAGGCCCGGGGGGCAGGAACTGGTTGGATAGCACCTCCATCTGTTCACCCAGAGCTTGGATCTGTGGCCACTTGATGGCCCAGTGTCTGCTGCTGGGAAACGTGCCGGGCGGCCATTGCCCCTATGCCGTACCTCAGCTTGGCGAGGGAAGAAGCATTCCTCGTGACCTGCTCACGGTAAGTCGCACCGGACTCGGGGGAGGAACTTTCCGCTGGGTTCATTTGTGGTCGGGTCGTTCTGTCAGGGTGCGGAGGGAAACCCAGGCGCAGAAAGCGTCTGTTTGTCAAAACTTGACAGTTTTATTAGCAGCCGGCAGAGGGATCGTCACAGGTAGTCCAGGAAATATACATCCAACAGGTATGATGTCCAGAAAAACAGGTCAAGGGCACAGGCAGGCAGAAAAACAAGAAAATGTACCAGGGTCAAAACCTGGTAGGTGAAACAATCTCGAATTGGGAGTCTAAAACGTGAAACATGAACTAGATGAACACGGGACAACAAGTGTGACGAACTGACAAAGACTGAGGGAGAGTGAGCTGAATATGAAGGCTGCCAGCAATCACTGGCAGCTGCAGAACAGGAGAAAGCAAGACAGGTGGAGACAATAACAATCAGCAGGGGGAGGGACCGGAAAGGAAACTCACAGACACAGAAGGGAGCAGGTTTAAAAAAAAAAAACAGGAAACACCAAGATTGACACACGAGACATAACACTGGCTTGTGCCCCTTTAAGGCTTCATTTGCCAACATTAATTGCTAGAGATTACTTGGTAGAAGGCCTGCAGAGTTTTTTTTCAAAACAATGGTTAGTATGTAAAACTGTAGCTTCAAAAAGAAAAGAAGAGTATGAAGCAAGACAAACAACCACTGAAAAAATGACAAATCCAAAGCTGAGGGGGGTCTCAGCCTGAATGATAGGCTTCATCATTGACCTGACAACTGTAAAGGACTTTTTAATGTTTTCGTCCATCTCAAGGGGTTTTATTGACCAAGAAGTCATCTCAGTGTAGCAGTTTCATTTGAAATTTGTACAAAAGAAAATAGCTTTTGAAACAGAATCTTCTTGATGTATGCCATTATCCAAAATTAATGGGAATTATTAAAACAAATTATTGATCATAGACTTTAGTAAAGCCAGTTATTTTGAATGAATTTGTGACAATGTTGAAGGTATTGACTATAATGACAACATTTTACAAATGAAAAACATGTGTAGACTTATCCAGGAAACAATCAGGGCAGTCTTATTAAGGAAACTCAACCAACTTTTGCTTTTCAGATATTGTAGGATTTAGAACTGTTACAGAGAAATTTTGTGCATACATGAATAGATAATATATGCTTTAATAGCTGTCTAGTTAGCTGTAATGTATGTGCATATGATACACACAATCACTTGGCACAGAACCATTCAAAGCTTCTTTAGACATTGATTTAACAGACATCAGCTTTTTTCATGATGTCCGTATGAAAATGAAAAAAATATATATATACGTAGAAATGGTTGCTCAGTCGCTTATGTGCTGCAATGTAGCTTTAAGAAGAGTTGTTGTCCTCATGTGATGTCTATGTAAATAAATAAGTGTAACATTTAATTATGCCATAAAAATAATAACAATACGATTGGTGCACAATCCTCAGTCAGAGACAGGGCTAAGCTTAAAGCTCTGATTCAAGTTTCTTTTCTCTCCAGAACATTTTTTTATGACCAAACAAACAAGATACAAGACCATAATATCATTTGATTCTCAGAGGATGGCTAGACTCTTCCCACTGAGGGTAAGAAGTGTGGTCATCCGAGTGAGACTCAACATAGAATCACTGCTCCTTCAGATTGAGAGAAGCTAATTGAGATGATCATTTAGGATGCCTTCTTTCTACCTAGAAAGAGGTCCTGTTGCAAACCCAAGACATTATAGTTTGTTTTGTTTAATTAGACCCACATTTATATACAACAAATATGGTGCAACTAGTAATTTCAAATAATATTTGTAACCTAAAATATAATATGAACGTGAATAAAAGGTGTTCTTGGTTCCTCTGAATACAGCTGCTGCCCCTGCGATCTCGCTTGAATCAGAATTGGATATAGGATGAGTGGATGGACAATATAATAAATTTGTATTCATTTAAAATAAAACATGCCTAAAAAAATCTGTTCGTCTCTCCGAATGCAAATCTCCATCAAGAAGCAAGCAACCCGTGAATCATCCTTACCTCCCGTAAGAAGAAAGTGTTCCTGACCTAAAGACTTTCCCTCAGTGAAATGTGAACATTAAAGCGTTCAGCGTGTTCACGTGAGGTGTCTACAACCAGGAAGCCGACACTGTGATTAATCGGAACGATAGGTGGACCGAACGCAATCGCTTGGCCCCCTCGTCAAAATAACTTTTGATCCCCTCGTTCCTGACCGTCTCATCCTCATCCATCCGCTTGCCACCTTCATCTGGTCTCCAGCTGCTGCCTAAACCTCCGTTCACCATCTACCGTCAAGTAAGGAGCTGATCACTTCATCTTGAACATATTTATTTGTGTCTGGGTTGTTTAATATGCGGGTAGTCTAGTAAGATTTCGTACACGATTCTTTTCCCTTTTCCGTTTTTATTCTCGGTTCCGAAACTTAACATAAAATACAATTTTTTTTCATTCATTATTCATCCCTTTTTAAATAAATTTATAAAACAACACGTCATTGTTCGCATCTCTATTCTGGTGTAATTAACGGTCAATTTAAGAGCCTCTTACTCAGTAAAGAACAGATAATCACGACAAAAAGTAGTAAACTTCAGTTAAATGAGATTGATTAAAACTAGTGTTTCATAGTTAATTAATTGGGCCAATTAATTAATTATTATTCACGTAAATGTAATAGTTTCCCTTGCACTATAAAACAAGGGTGGTGTCCCTTTTCTTCAGGTAAATCTTACCTAGAGGCAATTTTAAAGTTAAATCTACCAGAACTTAGATGGTCTGAAAATAAACCTTTTTATAAGGAATATAAAACTACTACAAACGTAATACTTCAGACACACTTCCGCTTAGCAATATCGTGATAGCATTCATAGAATTATAGGTCTCGGTCCGTAGTTAGACAGTGATAGACAGGTGAAGAAGTCAAAACATTTGACCAGAAAAAAAACTGCGGATGCATCGGGCTCGTTCTCATCCGTTTTGTCAGAGAATCTCAGCAGCTCACTTGACTCCAGATGACACAGTTGAGCAGCAAACAGGTAAGAATGATTCACCGTATCCATAGTATTATCTGGATATTGACGCCAATTCATCAATAATTGCTCTAAATAAATACAATGTTAACGCTGCAGTCTTGATACACAACTATTATGTTATTACATAATACTCAACTATTATGTTATGACATGATACTCGACTATTATGTAATAACGTAATGCTTCATTATCATGTAATAACCCAATACTTCAGTATCATGTAATAACTTGACTCAGAAACAGCGCAGACACACTTCCGCTTCGCAATATTGTGATAGCATTTGTAGTATTATAGGTCTAGGGTTGTAGTTGGACAGTGATAGAAAGGTGAAGAAGTCAAAACATTTTATCAGAAAAACATTGAACAGCTGCGGATGCATCGGCCTCGTTCTCATCCGTTTTGTCAGAGAATCTCAGCAGTGTGTTGTCACAACACACCTTGTTTTGTACTATTAAGATGTGTGCGTTATTTGCATGTAATCTAATGATGTTGTGTTTTTATGTCTTATCACAGGTGCTCTTCATGGCTGTGAACATCTCCAAAGATTCCACCTTGTTGTCATCAGATGAACAGTTAAGCATTTGTAATAAAATGTTTTTCTTGTCATTTTGTCCTTCTACACAGTTTTAACCTTTACTATAAAACTTTTCATCCTGTAAAATGGATTTGTTTTTTTTCCATCTTTGAATGATTGCACAATTGTAAACCAAAATCAGTGTTTTTCATGAACAAATCTGTTTTCTGGTTAAGGATCAGGCATAGCCAAAAAATGTTTTACTTTTAAATTTTGCAAATGATCATTGTGAAAATCAATAATGTTGGTTTGATGTCTCTATTAGCACATTAACACACATGTAGACACATGCATTATGCTTCGTTGTTTGTTTTCAATACAAAGCTCAGCATCATTCATGCAATTGTTTCAGGATATATTCTCTTAGGAACAGATACAACTCGATGGCTTCATTTGCATTGGTAGGAGGGCCTAAAAAGTATTCTTCCATTATCAGGCAACAATAGTTGAATACTGTTCCATCACATGGAGTGGATGCTCGCTATTGGCACTCTTGTTTACAAATGTCCAAGGCCCTCTGAGATACTGGCTTCAGATGATCTTGACCAAATAGATGGGGTATGGTGTACATCAAGAGGGGACGTACGCTTGGAGCAACTGCATTCCTGCAGAGGCGCGGATGGTTTGCAACCTGCTTCAGCTCCTCCTGTTGATTAGCATAGCTCTTTAAATGTTGTGTGTGTGACACTCACAAAAGTGTTTTGTTTCGATATTATTATATAATGTCTTCTGTCACTTTTTGGTTTGTTGTCACTGCTTTTATTTTGATTTGTTGTTTAGTCCCACTAAGAGGGTGTAAGAAAGATAAATGTGCAATGACATGCAGAAAACAGACACAAGCTGGCAGCACTTGCGGGCAACGGTATTAATGGAAATACATCACACAAGTTAGACTCATAATCCAAGAGACTTGGTTCATGAGCACTTGTGGTCCGGTGTGGTTCATGTTCATTGTAATTTACAGGTTGGTTAAGAACTCTTTAATTTCTTTTACTTCAAACTGTTTATAAGGATTTTTGATGTGATAGTTATGTGTGTTCTGAGTCTGAATTGTGCATTTGTGTGCTATGAAGTGTGAAAAGTATTGTGTCGAGTATATGTTATGCATGCTAGCATGAATGTGCAAGTTCAGACAAGTTATAGGCGCCGCCCTGGTTGAAAGCTTGCGCAGAAATAAGTATGTTGTACAGTTTTGGCTAGTTAGACTGCAAGAGAGATTATTTTTTGTTTTATTAAGTGTTCACTTATAGAATCTGCTGTACATAACGTACGATTATTATTCTTGATGAAAGAATGAAGGGTGTATGTTGGAAGTGAAGGAATGATTGATAACGAGAAAATGATAAGTGGTTAGAAGACATGGTTTGTTTTCAAAGGAAGATTGTAAAATTGACATTTATGTAAATGTATTTTGAATGTGGTTTTAACCATTGCTAATGCAAAAGAAAAGGAACAAAAGAAGAGTCACGATTGCAGTTTAATGAAAATATGTCAATAAATATAATCCAAGAGACTTGGTTCATGAGCACTTGTGGTCCGGTGTGGTTCATGTTCATTGTAATTTACAGGATTATTATATCTGTCAGCGAAGGCCCTGCTGGGACCCGCTACATGTGCCCTTCTTAGAGAGAGACAAAATGAGACATACCTCTATGATTTTCAGACAAGTTAATAAAATCAGCTGCTTGTCCAAAAAGTCTCCAGTGAAGTGGTAAACCTCCTTAAGTTCTTGGAAGCAGTTCATCCATGTCTTAGCATGGTGGGTCCTCAAAACACCCCACCAGATTTCAATATGTTGGTTACGATTACTTGAACCACTGATGCAAGAGTTGGTTGCCTGCCTGTCCTGATGTCCCATCCTTTTCTTCACCTCCGAGATGAAAAAAAAAAGCAATAATCTTCTGATTGCCGTTTGTTGAAAATGCGTGAAGCCATTCAAGGCGTCAGGAAAATCCATCAATAGCTCCATTTATGACGATGCCAAATGGCTTTAGTTTGTCATAAGAGTCAACGTGCCACATGCAATTAGGCCCAGGATTCTGGTAAACACAACATGCAAGACCATTTCCTTTGTCTTTGCTCAACACCTCGAGGATCTAGAAATTTTAACAAGAGTCTCACTGTATTCTGAGTCACAACAAACCCAGCTTGGATGCAGCTGAGATGATGAAGCTTATATCCGTGGTCCTTTGCATGTCCTTCAAGTCTATGGATGAGAAACAAAGCAACTTCGACAGAGTCTGTCTGATTTCTTCTTCTGAACAGCCTTAGGTCTTTCAAAATCGACTCAGTGCTTTCAAACTGATTTTAACTGCAGAATTTCACTGTCGCAAACCTAACATGAAATAGACCTTCACCAATTCCCTTAAGTGATCCATACTCCTTCATAGATCATTCACCCACTGAGTAAAAATGCTGATGCTAATGATACAAAAGTTGAGTATAATGTAATAACATGATAGTTGAGTAACATGTAATAACATAATAGCATCAATAGGAACACTGCTGGTTCACATCAACGTTATCTTGATGACCTTACCTAGTTCCAGACAGCTCTAGTGAAAATTTGAAATAGCAAATAAAAAACAGATTTTTTTTTTTTTTTTTTTTGAAGAGAGGATAGAAACATGGAGGAACTGGCCTGATCACAGGCGTGGTCATCTGGAAGATCATCATATCATCAGATCATCTTATCTGTTGATGTCAGTGAGAAATCTCTTTAGTACAAAACAACGTGTGTTGTCACAACTAGCTTAGAAACTAACTATACAGTCGTTTTGCAACATTAGCAAAACGAGTTCACGTCAATATGTTTGAAGCAGACGAACCTCCAAACCACAGACGTGTCTCCTTTTAAAGATATAACGTCATCATCAGCAAACACTTTGATTTGAGAGTGTTTGTATGTTTTGCCATTAACTTGGTTGGCGAAGCATGTCATTGAAGTTGTTTAACTTATACACCGGTATATGAAGGATTCACATCATAATGAAAAATAACGCTGGCTTTCTTTACGAACTGGTATAAACTGCACAGCCCTATTAACAATGTAACCATCATGATTGCGTCTTGGTATTAAAGCGGAGGTGTATACAAACATAATGAGCGACTGAAGCAGTAACATTGCATTTAATTAGAACAATTATTGATGAATTGGCTTCAATATCCAGATAATACTATGGATATGGTGAATCATTCTTACCTGTTTGCTGCTGCTGCTTCAGGTCTCCGCCTCAACTGTGTCACCTGGAGTTGAGTGAGCTGCTGAGATTCTCTGACAAAATGCATGAGAACGAGGCAATATATCCGCAGGCTTTCTGATCAAATGTTTTGGCTTCTTCACCTGTCTATCACTGTCCAACTACAAACTCGAGACCTATAATGATACAAATGCTATCACGATTATTGTGGAAATGTGTCTGCACTGTTTGTGGGCCAAGTTATTACATGAAACTGAAGTATTATGTATGTACATGATAGTTGAGTATCATGTAATAACGTAATAGTTGGGTATCATGTAATTACGTAAAATTGGATTTCTTTTTTCTGTATTTAAAAAAAACAAACAAAAAAACGTTGGCAGCTCCTCAAAATGTACAAATACATTTTAAAAACAGAACATCAGTGCACAATATAGCCACCCTTCATTAACACTAAAAAGCCATCCAATCATGGAGTCTTTCAGTTTCTTGATCTGTTGACAATCAACTTTTTGTGCCGTAGCAACCAACGCCTCCAAGACACTGTTCAGAGAAGTGTACTACTCACCACAGATTCTCAAATCGGGTTTTGGTCATGTGAGGAATGGGGCAATCATTATTTTTTCATCTTTCAGGCCATTACTGGCTAGCAGTGGAGTATTTGAACGCATAAGTTCTCCTTCGTAAAAATCATGGTCTTTTTAAATGATGCAGGCTTTCGCCTGTACCACCTGCTTAAAGAAAGTTTCTTCTAGAATATTGGAATAAGCACATATATATTCATATGTAATCAAATGCAGATATAATAATACTTGGTAATTAATAACGTGTATTGCTTGTAAGCATAATAAAACACATTAAGATCCACAGAGTTCAGGAGACACAACTACAAATGGAAGAATGCGGATCACGTTCCATGGATGGGCAAGAGGGGTCAAGACATCCACACAAGGATAAGATAAACCAGGTCTACGCGTACGCAAGGTACGCATCATCGGAGAGCCTGGAGATCATCTTTGGGGACCTACGAGGATAAGATTAACACCGAAACATCGAGATGAGCACACCCTCCAAGGACGTATCCGTGATAGTGGTCCAGAAGTGCATTGGATGCCCCTACAAGACGCCAGGCTATCGCATCATCCGAGATTATACCCGAGATGACAACAGGGGTCTCTGTCGATGGTCCAATCTAAAGCAAGATCCTCCCCATTTTGTCTATAAAATGGGTCGATAGAAACCAGATGGGCGTCATCTTCTTGGCATCTACCTGGAGGTCCATGCTTAATTATAGGTGCAGATAAACAACCCAGACCTCTGCTGTGAATGCTAGCTTTTCCTCTGTCGATCCAATAAATATTTGTGACTTTATTTTACAGTTTCTCTGAACTTCTTGCAAGAACTCAATGGGCGTGATATCAGAAATGACCAATCCCTTTAAGAAACTGACAGTATGTTTGGGAGTTGAGTTGACTAAAGTCCATCTTTAACCCTAAAGGATCCAACCAGCTCATCTTTAATAATACCAGCCGCCACCAGTACTCCACCTCAACCTTGCTGGAGCCTGAGTCGGAGTAGAACACTTTCATCTCATCTTTGCCATGTCTCTGAGTACTGAACACCTTGTACTTCTGGCCACTTCGGGTAGGTTGCAGTTCTGGAATATGACTACACTGGAGGATAATGGGTTACTTTGCGTCTTTTTTTCTTAATGAGTTTCTTGTGTCCTAGTTGGGAATTTACATTTGATGGTTCTGTGATCACCGCTCAAAATCTTGGAATTGCATCCATCTGCAATACATTTTGCACTTTTCTTCTGGTCCATTTTGCCTGAGGAAAAGAAGCTGCCTAAGAATTGTGAACACCTGATATAGTTTGTTGATCTCCTTAGGCCACAACCTCTCTCATTATACAAATGCACTGAACCTGGCATGCTTAAATCCAATTGGAATTCAAATTTATACGGATAAGAGCTTGAAAATATATATACAGGAAGACAGGACAATGTTGTCAAAAATACTGACTTGCTTAATAATTCAGCATGCAGTGTATATTCACATCAAAATAGCTTCAGTTCATCCTTACACCTTTGGATTTATACCGTTTCGTTTTGAAACTGATATTTAAAAAAAAATGGCTGGAAAAGCTCAACTTGACACCAAGGGGCATATTCCAGTTCTTAGCAAACCAATGAGTTGTAAAATTCAAGGAACATTTAAGTACGACAGGGAAGCAGACACAGCAACAACGGATCCCTGAGCGTCATCCTTAAAGAGGCTTAAATTATGTTTCTGCTCTGATTGGCTTTGACAAATGTAGCATTTTAAAGTAAAGCGGGCAAAGGTTGAAGAGTTCACATTGTAATAATCATTGCAGCAATTAGTTCTTCATCAATTCCCAGCTGGGGTTCCTCCTTAAGTCAGCCTTTTTCACCTTTCACATTTATCTTGGTCATCTCCCCAAGTCAGTCTTACACAGTTATATATCAGGATATGTAACTTTCACAGTTATGCATTCTTTAACTAAGAATACCCAGCTCAGAAGTTAGAGAACTCTTACCAATCCCCAAGTAGACAATATTATATTGCATTACTTTTCGGACCCCCTTTTACAAACAGCTAAATAAATTACATTGACACAAAGAAGATTACACTCACATAAAATAAATATATATTGCATACATCTTGGAACTATAAAGTTACTTTATACAGCTACCGCCTGTATCTGTTTATACAACTTGTGCAACTTGAACTCTCCAATTGAGCTCTCATTCATGATTCATTCAAGCGTGAGCGGAACATTTTTTTGTGTAAAATTTGAACAGAGGGACATTTACAGAATTTTGGCATTCATTGATATTTTAGTTGCTCAGATCTTGCTTTAGCTACTTGCAAAATCTATACCTGCTCCCTGGCTTATATAGAGTTTGTAACAGAAAATAAAATATACCACAGATGGTTGTGCATTGTAGATGTTAAACGACTTAATATATTACACATGCTTATACACATTTTTATAAAATAAAGAGGATAAAACATAAGAACATAGGCTTAAATAACAAAATATATAAATTATCCTCAGGTTAATTTCCCGACAGAAATTTCCCTCAATAATGCGAGCATTGCTCTTGTCAGCAGGGGATATTTGGGACTGTTAGATCACTCCTCCCATGGTGTTTTTTTTGTGATGTAATTCGCCCCCGGTGTCATAGCAAATAACTTACATTGTCTGTGTTATGTTCTACGGCGATTAGCATAGTGTGGTAAGGTGTGAGTTAATTTGATATTAAAAATTTGTGCTTGCTTTTATGGGGTTCCCGCTAGTGAACCAGTAATGTCCATTACACCAAAGCTAGTCCAAAATGCTAGCTAGTTAAGTGAATACTTCTTTGACATTACAAGTTAACACTTTATATTGTGAATGCTAACTAGTTCACTAGTCAAATTAAATAAAATCTATCTATTTAACTGGTTAACCACAAATAATTACTAATGAACTAGTTAATTAAACGCAAGGCAGGCAAATAAAAACACTGATATAACCTTAGTTTTAATCTATAAAACAACAAAAAGAACAAAAACTGAGAACCCTCACCTGTCTTTACCCAATAAAAGAATGATCAAGAGTGCAGCACCGTGGTGCTTTAAGGACTCTTAGCAAAAAAAACTAAGATTTTAATTTGTCTGTATCAGAGTGTGTTTGTGGTTGATCTTATGTTCAATGTGAAAGTCTGTTGTGTTCATAATGAGTGTTCCACAAACTCCAAACAGTGTCTTTAACACAAACTATTTTCGGAAGATTGTCTAAAAATATTCTAAATTTTTGTAAACATTACGTTTAAAAAAACAAGGAGGGTTTAACCTGAACAATTATAATAAAACAAAAATGAATAAGCCTCATATCATAATTAAATAATGTAATGATTAAGTATTATATAGTAACATAATTGCTTAGTATTATATAGTACCATGTAACAAAATATTGATTATGGTTACATAATTGTTTTTTCAGACACAAAATAGATAATCCTCACTTGGCTTCCATGTAAAGCCAAATATTTATTTCAAATGATAATGATGACAAAGGAGGTCAAGAATGTCCTTAACAGGAAGAAGGCGGCTTTCAGGAGCACGGACAGGGATGCCATGAGGTCAGAACAGCTAGGACACCTACAGGAGGAGGTTGGAGGAGAAGCTGAATGGGGAACAAATAAGAGAAGTCTGGGATGGTGTTAGGGGTTGGTACACAATGTACTTCAGAGGATTCATCCAGGGAATGATACTGGATCTGAAGGCTGCTAAACACCTGCGCTGATGAACTAGCTGAGCCGCTTCAGCATGTCTTCAACATCAGTCTACGGCTGGGGAAAGAACCAACCCTGTGGAAGACTTCCTGTATCGTTCCAGTCCTGATAAGGCCTGGAGTGAGAGGAACCAGCTGAACACCTCAAAGACCAAGGAGCTGGTCTTGGACTTTGGGAGGTCCAAGACAAAGAGGCAACGAGGTGGATATAGTTCACAACGTCGTGTGGCTGGAAAGTAAACTAGACTGGTCCTGCAACACAGACCATGTGTATAAGAAAGTTCAGAGTAGACTGTACATTCTGAGGCGGCTCTGATCACCTAAAGTCTGCAGAAAACTCCTCTGCATGTTCTACCAGTCTGTGGTGGCCAGTGTCCTGTTTTATGCTGTGGTGTGTTGATCAGGAGGGCTGGCTCTGTGGTTGGCATGAAGCTGAAATCACTGGTGACAGTTGCAGAGAGGAGATCACTGGAAAAGCTACTGTCCATCATGGATGACGACAGTCATCCTCTGATCATCGTTCATCAGAGCAGAGAAGCAGATGGACTGCACAAATGCTCCTTCCCAGATGCAACACTAATAGACTCAGGTACTAATTCATTCCTTGTGCGATTAGGCTGTTTAATTCTGAGTTTGGAGGCAGGAGAGGAGCGAAAAGATGATTCTATTCCATGTTAATCTTTGTATACTTTGTTATTTTTTCTTTGATCTATGTTATTTATATTTAGACTTAGATTTTGTAATCTTGCACTTTCTTTTTAAACTTTGTTCTTCATTTTCAGTTTATTTTAAAGGAAAATGGGCAGTTACATTAAAAAGATGGCTGCACCAGATTTAGTACAATGATCATTTCCATTTGTAGTCTTCAACAAAGATGCAGACAGTTTACATAATACATCAACATACAAATAAAGCAAAAACACAATCTGGAAGACGGAGAACATTTGAATGATTAGAAAAGGAAACAAATTAGGAATTACTCTCCACAGGGGATCTTGGCACAGGGAACTTAGGTGGACTGGTGGTCTAAAAGCCAGTTTCATTCTTTGATGCTTTTGTATGAAAAGGCTGATACCGGGATACTGACATTAATGCTCTGCTTTGTCATTTCGTTAAAATAACATTTTGCTGCTTCCAATAAATAGGAGCCACATTGCAGACCTTTTTTACATGTAAAAAAAAAAGTACGGTCTAAAATGACACCCAAGTATATCATTTCCGCTACATTTTTGATTGTGTTATTATCCACATAGATATTTGGAAAGAAAATTTGGATTTGTCTGTTCGAGAAAAACATTGAGACCATTTTCTCCATATTCAGTGTAAGGCAGGACCTGTCAAGCCCCTCACTTGCTCTCTTCATTGCTGTAGAGAGCCTAGCTGCTACAGAATTTGCGTTGGGTCCGTGTGTAAAGAAGACCGTATCATCAGTGTACATCAAGACCTCCACATTTTCACAAATGGAGGCTTGATTGTTGATTTACAAGCTGAATAGTAAAGGCCCTAGAATGGAACCTTGTGGGACGCCCGTTGTAGAAGATTTGAACTGTGACAATTTGTCGTTGATTCTAACGCACGAGAGCGGTAAGTGAGGTACAACTGAAACCAACTAATAGAGTTTGCAGAAAGATTGATATTAATACATTTTTTCAGCAGCACTGAGTGGTTGACAGTGTCGAATGCATTAAGAAGATCAAGGAACACGGCCCCCACAATCCCTCCCTTTTCCAACCTGGATTTGATGACCTCAAGAAAGTAACAGCATGCCGTGTCAGTGGAATGTTTTGACCTAAAGCCAAATTGCATAGAATGCAACATGTTTCCGTTATCAAGGTGCTCAATGAACTGTTCAGCTATAACCTTTTAAATGACTTAAGAGACAGCTGGGTGTATGCTGATGGGTCTGCAGTTCGTAATACCTTCTCTGTTTCCTGATTTGAAAATGGGCGTTACAATTGCAGTTTTAAAAGCAGATGGTACCACACACTCATGAATGACTGATTGAGTATGTGTGTAATGGGTGCTGCAGTAACATTTTTCTATTTCTTTAGGAAACGCAAATCTATGAGTCCTTGGCTCTAGAATTTAAGAGTGATGATGATTAAGTCAGCTGATCAGTCCGCAACCTAGATTTGAGATACTTTTTTAGGGCTGCATCTCCTTCCTTCATTAAAAGCCACAACCTCTCATCGGTAAGGATTTTTTACTTTTAAAGTTTTGCAACTGTGTTTTGGTGAATTTAAAAAGGATTTGAGTGATGGCACTTTTAAGTGTGCTACAGGCCTGATTGGTGTCCTGGCCACAAACTAAATCATTTTGGATAGCATTATTTATTTCAGTATCAAACGACTCCATGTCACGCTTTGGAATACATGAAATATAGACCTTTTCTCTATTTAGATTTCTGTATTGAGTTTTTGAGAGTTGCCTTGAGACTAGGGTTAAATTATAGTCTGACACCCCAGTAATTAGGTTGTAGGTTGTAGGTATTGGTATGTCCACCAAAAAACCCTTTTGGTTTTGAGTTTGAGTCCCATATGACTTTTTAGCGATGTTTACAGTCTGTAGCAGTTTTGTTTCATGTTGTCTGTTTATTACCTTGGTGGTTGTGTCGTGATAGAAGCCCTGGCGCTAGTCTGAGTCCCGCTGGTGGTGTTGGCTCCAGGGCTAGCCAGAACCCCTTCTGGTGGCTCAACGGATGCTGGAAACGGCGTCAGCGGCGTTCGGCTCCTCGGATCCCGGCGAAATGATTGTGGGGATCGATGGTCTGTGACGTCTCCAATTGTCCGTTAGCTTAGTCTTTTCGCTCCTGCCGGCTCTACATATACGGTGGTGGCGCTGAAGTTCCATCAGGATATCATGACGATCTCCAGCATGTGCCATTGACTTCAGTGACAGAAGATCCTCTCTTGAGTAAACAAGACGATTCTCATCATGTTCAAAAGTATCCATCGATAAAAATAATAATAAATATTATTAATAAAACCAGAAAATGATTGATCATTATTGATTGTTGCTGCGGAGGTACCAGAGAGGCTGCCGTTCTCGATCTATCAATCAATCAAATTACATGTCAAACCCATGAGTTAACTATTAAGGTTTAATATGCTCCCTACTTAACAATGCCAATCCTATTTTGCCCGAACTAGTGAACTAGTGCATTAGGTGTTATGTTATCAGTTTACCAGTGGATGTATAAACACTGACTTCTCAGCTAATGAGACAGTTTTGCTCATGAATACTTAACTAGCTCGATCCAACATGCCTACTAGTTAACTAGCTTGACTATAGGAAAATGAAGTAGGTAATTTTATTCGGGTCAAATTACAACTCAAAAGGGAGAATAAAGATTTTCAGATGAGTCAGTCTTAATTTGCAGAATGAGGTGTTAAAGAGCCTCCTGTTGTGCTCATGTATTATTTTTTCTATTGACTAGTTCCAACGCATGCGGAAGAACATTGTTACGAGACCCGGAAAAAGTCGAGAAACACTACCGCTTGACAACACCGGAATAGCATTTAATGGTTATAGTTTAGTACGGTTAAACTTGGACAGTTCTGCTGAAAGGTGAAGAAGTAAAACGTTTCATCAGCGAGATGTGAAATTTTCTCTATGTCACAGCCTCATTCTCCTCTGTCAGAACATCTCAACAGCTACTCAACTTGACGCAGTGAGGCGGAGACCAAGGATAAGTATTATCTGGATGTTGACACCAGTTAATCCATAATTAAAATGAATAAATCAATATTCAGTCACTATGTAACCATTATAATAGCGATCATCTCTGTGTTCTTTTAAATTATGAAGTGACTTACTGTTATTATTGTGGGTTGTTTGCCTGTGAGCTAATGTAACAAGGCCATTATTTTGTGGTTTTCATATCTCATCATAGGTGTTCTCATGACTCTGAACATCTCCAAAGATTCCACCTCATGTCAAGTTATTTTCACTTCCTAACCTACCTTGGATCCAACCAGTCAAGCACATATAGTTGAACCAATCAGGAGTCTGATGACAGTAATCAATTAATTGTCAGTCAGATGTTGTTTGTTTAAGCCGACACCTGATTGGTTAACTCATGTGTGCTTGACTGTTTGGAACAATAACCTACACCACCCTGGCCCTTTTCTGGACCAGTTTGACACCCCTGCTTGGAGGAAGAATGTCCGCTACATAAGCAACATTTCACATCTCTCTGGTGAAACGTTTGCTTCACCATCTGTCTTACAGCGTCCCTGTCCGACTACCTTCTTAGACATGTGACAATTTGTTTCACAAATGTTGTCATCAGTAAGTTATCTTGATTGCACCAGTGTCATGTTATATTTTTTTCTGCAAATTTGTCTCTGCACCTACTGACCTCTAAACAACATGACACTGATTTATGAAACTTCATTAGCCCATCACTGAGTAGTGTTGAGTAGTATTTTGAGCCAGTAAAAAAATACTATATTTTCCTACTAAGTATGTTGGATCGAGCAAGTTCACTAGCAATGCACAAATGTCTCACTAGTTAACTAGTGATCCTTTTAACTTTCACTAGTAAACTAGAAACATAAAACTCTAAACCCTAGTTCACTAGTAAAAGTTTAGATAAGTCTCAACTGAGGAGATCTGTGTTGTTGCCTCCTGGTTCTTCACTCTGACTTTTCCATATTTTTTGAAGACCCCATTGCAGGGACCGTGTCTCATGCAATGCTGAGTGCAGAGGCATTCTTAATGCTTTTTGTCTATCACACGTTGCTCAGCGTTTCTTCTGGGAGTACAATAATCCCAGTGCTGTGCTTAGTGTAACCCATTGCGACAGCATGTAGAGGACAGAGAACCAATTAAGTAAAAAAAAAAAAAACTTTATACTCGGGCACTATTTTTCAGCAACAGAAAAAAAGCTTATCCACCTTTATCTATATAACCCTGGTTCTATTAAGTTATGTTAGGCCCACTCAAGTGTGGCCCAGCAGCCCTCATCCCTGAGTGTCAAATTAAGACATTTTGAGGGAGGATGTTTTAGAAGGATAGGCCCCAAAGAGACCAGAGGACCACAGAATCAACAGGATTATATTTCCCCAGAGCTGTTTTGAGACCATTTCTTCTGGGAAATACATCTCCTTGTGACTGTAGGTCAAAGTGACCCAGCTTAGAGTTTAGCACAAACCTGAAAACCTGTCTTTTGGTCAATTACTCTAGCTAATCTACCACAAGGAGAGGCCTTATATAGGGATGGCTTTCTGCCCCTGCTGGATGGCGAGTGCATTGATCATCCTTAGCGACGAGGAAGAGCCTTTAGGATACCCCTAGTGACAGCCTGTAGAGGGCCTTACACAATTTTCAAAGTTATTTTAATAACCTGGGCTTTTTGGTTTTGTAGGTGACAGCCCAGAGGAAATATCATCTCATGAATGTGCATCATGTTTGGAAGCTCAGCTGCTTTCTTATTAACCAAAGTTACGTTGGTTTCCACCCTGACCATCCAATCCTTACAGCTGTATAATATATTAATTTTCACATCTATTGTACGGAAGCGCAGTACTGCCAATGGGAGTGATTTCCGATCGAAAGTATTTCCAAACACTTTTAAACGTAATTCCAAACGTGTTCGAACATAAATTCACTGATTGAAATTCAAATCAATGATATTATATGAAATACTTATTTTATATATAACTTGTTGACGATCTCAGCGCACAGAAGTTTTTGGATTGATTCCGATTCTCAGTTTGAGCCCTACCACTAGCACTACCGCATCACCCTATTATTTGAAAATACTTTATATGAATATATATATGTATATTTGGTCCACCATGTTCTTTTCTTCCTTGCTAACAGCTGCCTGCAGTGTCTACTCTTGTATTATTTAGCATGCCAGTCATCCTCATTCCTCCCTCTCTCTTCACAGAGTGACATGTCTTTTAACAGGGGGCCTTATTAGGAGGCTCAGGGATGAATTCCCTTCCTATGTGATTATACACTGTTCTTCCACAATGCATTTTCAGTGCTGCATACTTACCATTTTCTTTCCCTTTCAGGGTTTTTATTCTCCCCCTTTCCTCACTGATTCCACTGGTGGTCTCTGTCATACGCATTGTTTCTTGCATCTCTCTCTTCTTCCTGTTTTTGCCCTCAGCTGTTGCAATTCAACTGTCAACATGATTTAATGGCAAAGTTTTATAATGGGCTTTGAGTAATGAAGAGAGAAAATTACATTGTCTAGTATCAATTTTTTTCACATTAAATAAGTGTTGTCTTGTCATTTCGATTAAGTGGGCAGTCATTTACGGAGACAAATGCTGAACTAATATTTGTGAAGTAATTTCATATTTCAATGCTGCACCCTTAATGGTCTGTCAGCGTTTAGCCTACAATAATACATAACAGTCTAAATTGAGGAAGAAATATAATTTGATAAAACCATTAACATATTTTTCAACAGCTGTTTTTTAGAATTTCTTTCCTTGCATGAGCTTTGATGGGTAAAAGCAACACTAACCAAGAAGCTTCTGGCTGATATTTGTTATAAGAAAGGGAAGGATGAAGGAATGGTCGACAAGGCCGACATAACTTGAAAATAAAAGGAAATTGTAGCAGCTACATTTTCATTTTGGCACTTGCCAAAATTGATGTCAAAGTGACTTTGTTGAAGGTGGAGCTGGTGTTATGTCTCCAGTTTCCATTTTCCAAGTTTCACAAGCCACTAAATGTATTGCCCTTAAGGTCACAGTTGACGTTTACCCCTTAGAGTCCAGTTCCTGGCACAGAGACTACTCTTCTCCCTATCCATATCTTTAGTCCCGAAATTTCTTCCTCACACATGAAGCAGAAAAAACAATACCAGGATGTATACATGTTACATTATAATAATGTAACATGTGGTTTACATCATTTTATGTTTATTAGGGAAGCAAGGATGTTACTCTCCAGGTGATCGAGACATAGACAAAAAAACCATCTGCCCCGGAAGAGACGACCCCCTGGACGGGGAACTTTCCCTTAAATATAGCGATGTTTCTACAGTACGAGACTGTCTTTCCCGGAGCCATCGACCTGAAGAGCTGCCGGCAGAGAGCGTTACTGATCGATCGTAAAAGCGTGTATTTTGTTTGACTTGAAGCGATGAATAAACGACCCGTGACACTCTGCATTGACCATTTGTCGCCATAAAGCAAAGTATTAAGACCCGGAGGTGACGTCGTGTTGGAGCGACGGAAACGCACTCCAGTTTTGACCGTTTTAATGCAATAACATGTAGTATCAGCATCACAACTGAACTCTTCAAATCTCCATATGTCCGCAACACAGGAGTAGTGAGTTGATACACGTGAACAACTAATATGATGAAGAACATCCAGTGTTTTCAACACATTTACATCCTGACATCTGTTCGAAAATTTGAATTGAGACGTGCTGCTGGCGAGACTGCGTGTGCCTGTTTGTACGTGCGTGTTTGTGCATGTGCGCGCCGATGGCTTGTCTGTGTGTTTGCTAATCAAAAGTTAATTACCTTGTTCAATCACACAATTGAAATTGTATACATTACAATATACAAATGTTTGAATATTGTATTTTTATTCACAGGAGATGCACTTATATATGAGTAACAAAAGCAACTGTGCAAGAATGTGCTGGAAGAAAAAGGCAGAATGACTGACCAGAGCACTTTTCTTTACTCTGCACTGAAGTTTGTGTGATTTGTTATTGGCTTTTACACACTTAAGCACAATTTATCAGGAGTTTTAAAGTATTTGCAGTGAATATTTACAAGGCTTCAAGTCATATATTATGTTTGTTTAATTGTAATTAAAGTAATAAATTAACCTTCTCTGTTTATTTTAATATATGTGTGGCGAGCGATGGTAGTGGAAGTTTTTAATAGTAGTGAAGTAGTTTTGAAATTAACCTAGAAGGTGGAATGACCAACAGCGCCGACCTAGGAATTTCACTCAGGGAGTTAAACAAAGAGACACCTTACAATGAGAGACGAGAGACTGGCTGGTGGTTCAAGGTCTTTAATAATACTTAACTTCTAAAATAGTTAAAATAGTATTTTAATCACAATTAATATTAATATTAATTAATATTTGGTTAATATAACAATTTAACCAGATTGGACTTACCGACGGTGGAGAGAACAGGGGAGGGTCCAAAACAAAAAAAGAAGCACTCCACTCATTTGTGCACCACACCACTCCAGTAAACTATCCTAACTGAGGTCATACAGCACACGAAAACAAGAGTCCCCGCCACCATCGTCGATGCCAACTAGCGTACAAAGACACAGAAAACAGGATATAATGGCAGGAAACAAAATAAATATTTTCAACACAAATCAATGACGATTAAATCCTAAATAAACATTACACACAAGTAACGGTATCTGGCCAGAGATACCGACACAACGAATGTAAACTGAATATAATTGAAATGAAACACACTAACTACTATAAATAAAGAAATTAAAGAATACAAAATAAAAATTAGGGAATAACCAAAAACAAATCAAACAACTTGTATTAACTAAATATAAGCCGGTATGAAATTAAACAATATGAGACAATCAACAGTGGGAGCTCCAACGACTCTTCAGGTCCCAAGCCAGTACGCAGCAGATTATAAAGTACAAAAAGATCAGTCAGTTTGCTGTAGTTTGCCTGCGGCAGCGAGGAGGGAAACAAAAGAGCTGAAAGCCGACGCAATGATGTTGACGGGCTAGAAGCCGCGTGATACTCAAAATCGGGGTTGAATCTCCGTCTGCGCTTTCTAACGAGGAAGGGCAGCAAGAGGAGAGGTGAGGAGGCGACTCCAACAGAGGATGGGAAGAGGATGTGGAGAGAATAGACCCAGATCGCTCTGTAGTGGATGACTTTAGCGTGGCTCGTCAGTGATGCGTTCAGGGTCTTTTGCAGCCTTTGAGCATTCATGGCAGCAATGATAAGTCGTCCTGACCACCTTAACCTTGACGGTTAATTTTGCGGCAAACAGAGCTGAGAGAGCACAAGGCTGAAAGGCAGGAAGTATTCGAACCAGGAAGTGAGAGTGTAACAGGGACTTACTTTCTTTTATTAACCCCTCCCCGATTTACTAACTCTGTTCACCCGACTAATGCCAGACAGGTGTAGCCTGTATCATGCATCAAACAGGCTGCTCATCATCCTGTCAGTGCTACTTAATTTGCTTTTATCTTAAAAATGGCTTCATAACTTTATCTCAACAATCAAAAATAAATACATTTTACTGTAACTTCGTACAGTAAAGTTCAAGCGATCAGACACAGATCATTTTTTTTTCAATATATAAAAAAAAATAAGTCTATACTTCCAGCACATTTCTTCTGAATTGCCTGAAAGTAAATTATACAAATATATATGCATGCAGAATAGACAATCATGTTTTCATAATCAAGTGTCGTTAATGAAAAACGTATTAAGTTTGTGAATATCCAGTCATGCAACTGCATATTCCATACGTTTTTGTGCGCACAAACACTGTGTGGCCTGCCAAAAAAATAATATTACTCAATATTCTCTAACTGTTATTCATGAAATATTATTAAATCAAGATGCAAATAAAGGTATACCCTACTAAAAACCTACTCAGGATACACATACGGTGTATGATCATGAATGCCCTTGGTCGGTCACCAGCAAGGCGTCTAGGAGGCATCCTAGTGAGATTTCCAAACCACCTCAACTGACTTTGTAGCATATAATAGTTTTTGTGTGATTTGGGGGAAAACAAAAAAGGTTTGATTGCTTTTTAGCACCTCTGTTGCTCCCAGTGAATGATGACTTCCACCAACTCATTTTGGTCCCAATCTTTTTCAGACAGCCCAACATGCTCCTTGTTTCCACAGTGAACCAGATCAAAGAGGAACTATGAATCAGAGACTCAGCCATTCAGGATAATATTTATTGTCTGTGTCATTGAGAGTGTTCAATGAGACTTGTTTTCTGACTGCATTTAGCCATAATTTTGTTATTCTCTGGTGAGTTGCCTTCTAATTTTAGTTCTCCTCTTACCTAGTGGATCTTCACTTTTAATTCAATTAAGAATTTATTAAGCATATAATGTCATGCTTTTGTGATCAACATAGATCACAATAATCATTATCTTAATGTAAATCATGTCAAAGTGGTATAAAAAAGTGAAAATTTGAGCAAAAAAAAAAAAAAAGGTGCAGCACAACACTAAACTATACAATAGTGATGGTCTGATTCTTCATGAAGCAGTGTCATTATATCCAGAGCCCCAAGATGGAGGTCTCTGCACTATTTTCCTGTTAGGTCATCACGTCATTTTTAAACTCATGGCGCCACATACTGACTGCTAAACAACATGACACTGCATCTGACTCAGCTCTTAATTGTGCTGGTATAGGGTTCATAAGTTCCTAACACACTCTCTATCTGTGTCTTTCTTATCAGCATTGTTTCTTCTTCTTTTTCTTTCTGCTTTTCCCTTCAGGAGTTGCCACAGTAAATCAACCTCCTCCATCTAACCCTGTTCCCTGTATCCCCCTCTCTCACACCAACCAACTTCATGTCTAATCACCATTTTTCAACTATTTATATAAACTTAGATGGCTTTACCTTTCTCCTCTCTTGTTTTATCTCAGGGTCAGGGTGACCCAAAGACCCAAAAACACATTTTATTGAGGTATCCTTTGTTTTCTCTCTCGGTCAAAGTGAGGCTTTCCTTTTTTTTGTTCATTTGCTATTCAGTTTTAAAATACATATACAGTGGTGAAGGTAAACAACAAAAGATGACACAAGGGTTATGGATGCACTTTTTTTCGCAAAAGTATTAAACAAGAACCCAAGTCAGTGATATATGAGAGCGAACACTTTTTAAATATTTGAGTACAAACATTAAATCAAGTCGGGTTTTTTTTTAATGTTTAATACTACTGTATTCGTTTATCTTAACCACCTGAAATGTACAAAAATAGAGTCTCTTGTTTGCCCCACACTGAATATGCTTCTTAATGTTTCCCGACAGGCCATTAATTGTCCAGGGGCTGCAAGTTTGAGACCCCTGGTCTTAGGTGTATCTGCCTCTCACCATATTGAAACTGAGTTCGGCTCTGGGTCACCGTAAGACTGTTATTAAATTGGAGGCTGTTTGAGAGTTTTATCATTTATCAATTATTCGGTACAGTTATTTCTCCAACTAAATGCCCTCCTCCTCTGAAACTACTCTCATAAGGCCTAGCCTATAAACCACGTAACCTATCTGTGCCAAATGTGCAGAGATTAATTTGAAAGCTGGCAAAGCTGTACAAGACTACACACAAAACTGTTTTCGAATTTCTTTTCATCTTTTTTTACTAATTATTTATGCAACATTTAAAGTGAAGTGCCTCCTCAATTGTCCCCATAAATACAAAGATGGAAGAAAGCTGCTGGTGTCGATGTACATAAATTCAGGGAAGTGTCTGTGTATAAGAATGAACATAAATCACAGCGGCTGCTTTGTTGTTTAGTCGTTTATATGACAATGTAAAGTACTGGATTGTATTTTTTAGTCTGTAATTTAAAAAAGCACATCAGATTAAAAGACAGTAAAATGGTTAAAAGAAAGTAAAAAGCCATTGATCAATCCAGTAAAGAGTAAATGCAACATCATATAAAAGCCAGGTCTGTATACTTCAATCTTCTTAACATCAACCGCCTGGAACTTCCTCCTACCGGACATTTGAAATATTAACACACTGACTGTTTTTAAAACTCAGCTAAAAACACACATTTTTAAACTACCTTATTTACTGTAACTGTTGTTTTATAGTTTCCATGTTTTTTAGTTTTGTTTAAAAAACCTTTTAACTTTGTACATTTTTGTTATATAGGCCAGTTATATAAGCGTGTTTTAAAATGGATTTAAAAGAAGGCATGGACTCAGGCAGTCGTATTTCCTTGCGTAAGCTTTTCCAAAGTTAAGGTGCCCTGATGGAGGAGGCTTGACGCCCATTTGACTTTAACCTTGACTTTGAAACAACTACGAGCTGGCTAATAGGAGGTCAAAATGTCAAACTGGTCGAACTAGAGCCAGTCCAAGGCAAGATTTAAAAAGAGCAATTCTTCAAACATTCCTGAGAGATGCCTATAAGGTAGAATTGCAGTAATTAAGACGTGATAAGATGAGGGGATGGGTGAGTAGCTAAGACGTTCTATTAAAACTGTGTGGTCAACATTGTCAAAGGCTGAATCTCAGATCTCAAGCAAAAAACAAATCATTGGTTGCATTTAAAAATGCACTCTCTGTACTGGGACAGGATCTAAATCGTGATCTGATATGGAGGTAAACCAACTTTTCAATAGATTGGCTAAAATCACGTCAAAAATAAAGCTGTTAGAATTTTGTAAAATGCAGGGCCAAACTGTATTAAACATTATTTCAGAAATGTAATGGAAGGGTCAGTGGTTAAAATTTTTGAAGTTAGTAACTGTAAGTTATATGTTGCCTTATACAATTTACTCTGGTTTTGGTCACAGTATTCAGGAATAGTGTCAGGTTGAGTGACTAAAATGATTGTAAATAAAGTTGATGAATGTTTTCTGGGAGAACTCTGAATGATTATGGGATTCTGCTGGGGTGTGTGTCCATGTGTGATTGACAGTCAGCTAGTTTAATGGGAGCAGCGTACTTTCTGTTGGATGTTAAATGTTTCTTCCCTGTTTGTATGGGCACAGTCCATCCTATTAAAACACTTTGGAACATTTGAAAACTTGTCAAAATGGTCAATAAAATGAAAACCCTACAGTCTACATCGCCAGGTGTTGAGGAGGAGAAGTCTGCTAGAAAAAATGGCACCATCGTTGAGTGAGGGAAGGAGCCACTGATAAAAATCTACTGGCATATTTAGAGGGTCAAATATGTAAAATATGTAAAATTATCTTAGAGCAGCTCAGATATATGGTTTGAGTGATTGGTCCCCAAGTGAAGTGTAGTTTAGGAAGCCCATAGTTTAAAGATTGTAAGTGGATGGTTTGATTCAGTTTAATGTGTATACGGTTAATCTGTGACCTCCCTGCAACCGGAGGCATCAGAGTAAGGGATTACTAAAAAGCATACTTCACAGACTAGGTTTGGGTGACTGGCGGCAAAGATGAACCCACTTGGGTAAGCTGGGCTTAGTTAAATGATCTCTGGAACAATGACATGTGAGTATCTTTGGGCTCGTATCGGTTCGCACAATGATGACTTGATCTATGTCGAGACTATTCGCCTTGGGAAAACCTTCCATCTGGAGGGCTTCAAAGCAGTTTAAGAGTGGTGATTGATCATTCAAGGTCTTTTTTTTTTTGGGCAGCGGAAACGAGAGCACCGTGTCCATAGGAGCTACAAACTTAAAATAAAGATGTACGATTATAGTGTTAATATCCTGTTTTTAAAAGACCATGTGTGTCGATTAAAAAGGTGGATGTGAATCCAATAAAAGTCCGGTAAAATTTGCGTGTACAGACACTGACATGCAAATGTGGGGACACACTGACTTAGCAGCAACTGATACAAAAAGACAAATACTTATTTTTCTCCGGAAATGTCCCGGAACCCTTCTGGGAGAATGCCTAGGCGGCCCAAGACCAAGCAGGCACATAGAGTCTCTTTTCAGTCTTGTAGGGATGGCTTGTTGTTATTCATGTCTCATACATCGCGCAGGAGGGCAACAGAACAGGATTACAAGTGGGATAGAAATGGAAGCAGGAAACTGCTGATCACAGGCGAGGGCAGAATGAAAAGGAAAATGTCCAGAAAAAACATAAACATTCTAAAGGTTACAAGTGACATGAACCTGACCTGGCGAAGAATTTAAGAGTTGTGTGTCTTTAGACAGTTTAAAAGTTTCTATGCAATCAGTATTGTCAGCTGTCTCTGGCATTGCTTTATCTTTGATTCCCTAAATGTGTGTTAAGCATTGCCAAAAAATTTAATTTTTGCCATAAGGGGTCCCCGAAACAGGTCTGTCCACCCTAACTTGAGTCAGACCAAGACTGCCAGGATTGCTTATTGACCTAAATCAGCAGAGTTTCAAACATAGACAGGGAAATGAGAAAAGGGCAAAAAAGTTTTTTTTTCTTCAATCCATCTTTCTCCTGAGAAAAGGTCATAGCCCATAAGGAAGCATGGTTTAAAATTAAACATTGATTTCAAGCAGACACATATGTGTGATAAAATTGTACCTCAGTGTGTTGGTTGTATTCCCATTAGCTCATTCTTTAGATATATATGCAGGATCAAAAAAGTGTCTCAAGCACACACCCTATGTCAGTTTTCGAACACGCTTCCAACGCTTTGAATTTTAAAATGATTTTGCCATCTCAATTATAATTTAAAAAAAAGAAATACACAGAAAGCAAAGGGAAGTCATCATAAACTATTAAACAATTAATAACAACTAAAGCATTTTATTTTCTACAACTGATTTCCTGAGCTGGATGGATGGAGCTTCTTCCACAGATCGTCCTTCACAGGGCACACAGACAGAGATTCACCTACAGTCAATTTAGAGATATCAAGGAAAGTCTAATGTTTGCCTTGGCATATTTAAAATAATTTGATTAATTAAAATATTCTTTTAAAAAGCGTTTACATTTGGATTCCTGCTAATTTAATGTGGGACTTTCTGGTAATGATGAAAATAACTTAACTAGTATAGATACATAATTTTTATTTACATTTTTAACAATAGCCAGGCCGAACTCTTATTGTTATTTATTATAACATATGACCATTAGGTGGCATGTTACTCTGATGCAGCAGTTGAGTAGATCCGGGGGATCTAGATGCGTTCTTTGGTTCAGAGTCCTCGGCAGAAGTGACTTATTAGTTACTTGTTTATTGTTAATAAACATCGATCCAGTGGGATTTTGACGCTTGTTTATATTGTCTTTGTTTATTTCACTTCCAACTGAGCATCATTACACAATGAAAAAATGCATTTTGTCATTAATTTCAATACAAAGTTTTGCACCCTGTCCATAGCCCTCTCTGGAGTCTGCAGCCCCTGCTCTACAACCTTTTCACCAATCTTACGGTCTTTCCTTCTCCATTATCCATCTCTCTTCATCTCCCTGTCTCCTCTCACTCCCTGAGTCTGGTTCTGCGTGAGCTTCCTGCCTATATACAGGTTATTCCTCAGTGATGTGATTTGTTGGAATATTTTTTTCTCTACTTTTAAAGTTTCTTCATATAACTTAATTAACTTATGATTTGGCACTTTAACCAAAATTGAATTGAGTCAACTTTCTACAGACTTAAACACCACCAATATCAAGAATCCATATAGACAAAATTCTACTATTGTAACCACCTATTCATCAAACTTTGACTGTCGGGATCTTACTGCATCTTCACATTTAATCTAATAAATTTATTATACGTCTTTTCTGATTGAAAGCCATCAACAAATGATTATTCTGCTACAGTTGAGTGATATCAACCCAACGGTATCCTGTGTTGACCTCAAAATGAAAAGGCAGTACACCACCACAGTTTTTCACTGACAGACATATAACTCACAAATGAGCCGCCAGGCAATTTGCATGGAAACAATCAATCTAGCAAGGGGCAAAAACAGCCTGATGGAGAAGGACATTATGCAGAGGAATGGACAGAAAATTGCAGCAAGAGCGATGTGACAATTAAAACCCTTTCTTTAATTGAAAGAATATGCGGGGATTTGCGCCTGGTGTCTCTGTCGGCCTCTTTCTGGTTTTTGCATCTTCATAGGAGCCATTTGCCAGTGACAACACATATTTGTGAGTGTATGACACTAATCCATGCTTAAACTCAGGATATGAAGGGGTTGAGAGTAAATAGCTCTTTGAGCCTACAAACAGTGCAGTCGTGGTTTAGTGTGGATTGAAGCAAACAGACGTCAGCCTCAAAATGATAGATGCTTATTCCAGTCCTCCAATCCTGGTGAACTTTTTGCTCTCCCGTTTGTTGAAATCAACAAGCAACTTCATAATTTTACATTTAACTAAGCTTCTTAGCAACCATTAGTCAAGTTTGTAAACTCAAGGCCTGTACTGTTCAAGCCACGTTAGAAAACACAGTTAAAACTCTAACAATAGGTTGCTAGAGTGGCTTTCAGAAAATTCATTACATCCGATTCCTGTTTTGCTGCAGTTGTTGGAGTGCATTTTCTATTCTCTGGTTGTATTTGACCTCTGCTGTAGGTAAGTAAGTATGTAAGTAAGTAGGAACAAAAGCCTGGAAGGATTTTTCTCCTCTGGTCCGGAAGCGTGTGCGCGAAACCATCAGTAGATTCTGATCCACAGACCTAAGAGCCTGAGATGGGGTGTAATACTTGATCAAATAACTCATGTTTGGAGGACCCTGACCATGACTATCTCTGAAAGAAAAAAACTGAATTTTAAAATTGATCCTGAAAGAGTATCGTGGAAATGTGAGTTATTCTACTAGAGCAGATAAGAATTCTCGCTGCAGAGTTCTGTATTAACTGCAGGTGAGACTGGTAAGAGTATTCAGAGAAAAAGGTTTAAAAACACACATTAAATTCACAACTGGACACTCGTTCATTGACCACTACCTAGTATATTCTATCCAGAATTTAAAAAAAAAAAATTTAATCCGCACCGGCAAGTACCAAAGTAGCTTTAAGTACCAATGCAGACAGTGTTTTCCATCACAAAGTAACACGTGAGATGGAAGCTGCTGCATGATAATACCATCAAAACAAGAATCCTCTTCATGGCTGTGTCTGTTGCCCCTGCTCTACTCTCTGGTTTTGTTAAAAAAAAGGAAGCATTCCCTGCTATTAATTCACTGGGACCTGTTTTTCTCGTCTCTTATGTAGTATTATATAAACTGTAAAGGGTCTTGATCTGACACTGAAATGAATTTGAATTACACAATACGAATATTTTAATGGTACAGATCATATTAAGCATCTTGGCCTCAGTCCAATTCCATTTAGGCCTAGCACATTGGCTTGTTGTCACTATAATTTAGTAGTGCACTCATTTTGCAGAGTGCTCTTAAAATCTAACCTGAACCTTTTTTTTTGTTTCCGGATGAATTCAAGGCCAAATTCCATCCTGATCCATTTTTACATCAAGTTTTACTCCTTTTACACCAATTTAATTAGACAGACGTAGATAGAAATAGTTGATACCAACAGCTCACAAGCATTACATTTCTCCATTAAAAGGCTTGAAAAAATTCCACAGCTTTACACTTTTATGTAGACTATATTTGTTACGGCTATATAATGTCAAGCTTCAAAAAAAAAAACTTCCTCCTCTACCTCCCCAGTCTTGTATGTGGTGGTGATAAAAGACACATGAATGAATTTGAGAGAAAATGCTTGTTTAGTGAAATATGCAAAAGTCAGAGACACACTTCCTTGAAGATGGGCGCTAGCTAGCAGAGAGATCTATCGCAGATGACTTCAAATGCCATAACGCAAAGATCTCACAAAATTGTCTAACTTTATAGTATGCCTCTAATCATTTTTTCATGTAAGTAAGTAAGTAAGTAAGTAATATTTATTTATATAGCGCTTTTCGAGACCAGGGTTGGATTGGTCAGTAACTCTAAACGCTTGACTTCTAAGATGGCCTCCCCACGTGACCATTGTGGAAATTTACCGGAGTTTGTTGTCTTCTAGAGATAATCTGTTCCCAGCGACTTGCTGGTTTGTTTGGTCTTTCAGTGTGAGTCTCCACACAGGTTCCCTGCGACTTTGCTCGGAATTCATAAGATTGCATATTGCTTTGCCTTTCTCAGTGTGAGAAGGGCTTTTATCTTACCTGAATTTCTAAAGACGGCAATGATTATTCTAATATGAATTAAATATGGAAGATTATCAGTTAATCAAGTGATTATTTGAAATGTGTGTTAAATCTAGATGATTACAGTAAAGTTGTCACATCCTGACAACATACAGTATATCTTGTTTATACTTTTGAAAAATAAGTTTGATACATTTTGCTGACCGCATTGAAGTTAAAAATACTGTAAATGTGTATTACACTGCTATATTTTCCAAACTTAGCGCTTATGAGAGTCATCGATGGGCAATAGATCCAAACACAATTTAAATGATCTGTTTCGTGTCACTACTTAAAGTGAAATATATTGGACTTCCTGTACTTATTGAACTGTTTAAATGTTTTTATACATTGTGCAATATGAAATGTAGTTTTCTATCTTGGTATGACGTTTTAATCATTACAGCCCCATGTCAACTCCCTGAGCATTTGTAAAGTAAAGCATTCATTAAAAACAAACATCCATAATTAAAAACTGTTGGCTCCTAAATGATTCTAGCACCTCTATTGTACTCATCATTGTGTGTCTGTATTTAAATTGAAATATTTACATTAGAAAATGTGCTTAATCCCTGCCCACTAAAAATAATTAGTTTTTCTGGAGGTTAAACGTTGTTTACCCCAACCACAACCCCTTTTGCCTTTTTGTATTAAAAATGTGCGGTTTGAACTAAATTCTGGCATGTAACAGGCGAAGACTCCGCTGGTTGTGGAGCAAGTATTTAAAGTCTATGTTCTGTAGAACATAGAACATATCTCAGGTAAAACAAAAGTCAAATAAAAGCACAAAATAAACAAATAAAATAAACACATTGTGAGATCACAGTCCAAAATATCACCTGCTTACGAGACCATTATTGACCTCTCTATCAGGTAATGAACTTGACAATTGTTAGTATATTTTGTTATTTAAGACATTCATCAGCCTATATTATAATACTAAATGAGTATTATTTTATAGACATCCATCATGTAGAAATAATGTGTATCTTTTGAAGCAATTTCCATCAATAATTCACAGTCATGAACATAATCTGAATTTTAAACTGCCTTGTTAGCTAATTTAACTAAATGTGATATTTTATTTTTGTTTCGTTCAAATCACATTTTTGACAAGCTCGGGAGACGGTATAGATTTGTGAGTATCTACGTAAGATCGGTACTAAAGTAATGATAAACGCCCAAGTCACATACATTTTCCGTTTTACACTCAATCTTTTGCTTCTCAAGCTTCATGAATGACAACCAATATGTGTAGATGAGTTATCTCAGCAGAGGGACTAGCAGAGGGACTAGCAGAGGGAGCATAGAAAAAATGAGCACAGGAAAACACACTTATTTTCCTTTATTATTGTCCTCTTATTAAGATAACTTAAAGATGTGACATGAGAAAAACTGAAAATAAAGCCAGAGCTACTGTCCGTTAAGTTATCTCTGAACTGTATATAGGGGCGGCCTACTGCTTCCTGCTTAGTGGCAAGTGCATCTATCTTCCTAAGGAAAGAGACAGAGCCTCAAGGGTAATGACAGCCTGCAGAGGGCAGAGTACGAATTAAGTAGAACTAGTAGTTAAATTGAAGATGTTGCACTTTTGACGTCAATTGCGTACTTGCTCCATGCATGTGTGAGGACATTATTTTTAATTGGTCTGGTTTAGTGTGTGTCTCTGTGTACTCTGTGATTCTTCTTTTTTTTAATGTGGTCCAGTGGGACAACAAATAGCCAACATCTAGGCATCGAGATTTAATATAACTCCCTATCAGCATTCTTGCAGCCCCAATTAGCAGCCCCAATTTCTAAAACTGGGTCTATTTTTTTCATCACCTTATCGCCTTAATTACCAACCCATAACAATGGCACTTTTCTTGAAACTACAGACATTACAGGAGTGAAAAATACCATAAATAAAACAGCTAAAATATTTTGAATTTGAAAAAAATGCAAAGATTTTTCCTATTGATAGCAATTGTTCATCAGGAACACAGCACAATCCAGGGAAAAACACACTGGAGAGAACAAACTCAAGCCAAACCTTGGTCAGGAGACACAGTACGCCGATTCTTACGGGTAGAGATGCTTTGGTAACACTAGAATAGCTATCGCTTATAACAAGTTATTAGATTATTAATATCTGTTAATTATCTAATTATTATTGACTTGTTAAGAATATGTTGTTTGTATATCATTTGTACATTTATTTATATTATAGATAATTAACAGATAATTAATAATGCATTGTTAACTTTATGTTAATAATTCGTAACTATACTTTATACATTTTAAATATATAATTGGCAAGCTATCCAGCCTTCTATCCATTTTCGTTTATCCGTCAGGTCACGGGGATAGCAGATTCAACAGGGAGTGCCAAACGCCCTTCTCCCTAGAAATGTCTGCCAGCTCTGACTGAGGGATCCAAAGATGCTCCCATGCCACTGAGCCTCGAAATCCTGTCCATGAAAACCAGATACCGGATTGTAGACAAAGCGCATCCCTGACAGAGACCAACTCTGACCGGGAATAAATTTTGATGTGCATCCAAGGATACGCACAAAACTCCCACTGTGGGAATACAGGGATCACTCCATACTCCCGAAGCACCTCACACAACTTCGCCCTGGGCATTCAGTCTTACGCCTTCGTCCACAAAGCATGTAGACTGGCAGGTCATACTCCCAGGCACCGTCGAGAACCGTCGAGAGAGTGAAGAGTTGGTCCGTAGTTCCATGGCCAGGACGGAACCCGCATTCCTCCTCTTGGATCTGACGTTTGGACCCTCCTTTCCAGGAACTTAGAGTAGACCTGACCAGGAGGGCTGAGGAGTGTGATGCCTCTGTAGTTGGCACACAACATCTGGTCCCCCTTTTCAAATAGCGGGTGGTGATCGGTTGACAGTTCTGCCCCTCTCTTCACCTGGGTGTCCAGAACATACCGCCTCAAGTCAGATGATACGATTACATCATAACCTGTGGCTTTGGGAGCTCTGGTACCAAGTACACTTATGAGCTTCCTTATGTACGAACATGGTGTTTGTGATGAACAAGCCATGACAAGCACAGAAGTCCAAGAACAAATGACCGTTTGGGTTCAGATCAGGCAAACCGTTCTTCCCAATCATTGCCCACAAATCTAAAATATTATTCTTGCAAGAAACACATCCTCTCGAGTCCAAGATACAAACTTTGAAGAGACAACGGTTTCATGCACCCTACAAAACATATGCTAGGGGTAGAGCCATACTTTTCATAACTGAATACCTTTTCAAAACACAAATACTGTAAAAGATAAAAGAGCTAGATACATAATAATTCAAAGTAATAGTATGTAACTTAATTTAAACTTGGTGAATGTATGGTCCTAATACTGATAACCCAAAATGTATTGATAAATACCTTTTTGATCTATCACACACTTTTTATTATAGGTGGTCAACTGTGTTCTGAATAAAACACTTGATAGGGCCAAACAAACAGATGAAACCCACACACAGACTAGAAAAACTTTGCTTGATTACATTAAATAACTAAGATTAGTGGACATCTGGAGGAAATGACATGCTGAGAAAAAAACAGTATTCATGTTACTCAAGCTCATATAAAACACTTCAAGAATTTACTATTTTCTAATTTCCATGGACTTAGTATCACAATAAAATAAATTGGGTACAGCAGTATAGTAATCAGTGACCATGCAGCAGTAAACATGGAGGTCAGACTTGGCAAGATGGAATAGTATTCAAGGTTGAGGCTACAAATGTACTTGTTGAATGAGCCAGAGTTTGTGGAATTCATTGGGAAAAGCATTAATATATATTTGGAACTAAACTGAAAAGAAACATCAGCTAGCACTCGATGGGAAGCATTTAAGGCCTATATAAGGGGGTAGATAATTAGTTATTCTAGTTCTAAAACTAAACGGAACAATCAAGAATTACATTTACTAGACAATGAAATATAAAAAATGGAAACAGAATTTGTGCTGAAAAATGCCGAGAAAAGCTTCACAATTTATCTATTTTAAGAGCCAAATATGATCAAATTACCGCCAATAAACTGGCGAGAAGTCTAATGTGGACAAAACAAGCTTATAATGACCAAGGTGAGAAAGCTGGTAAATTACTATCTTGGATGTTAAAAACTCAATCAGAAAGGACAATACAATGTCTAAGAGCAAAGTCAGGAAATCTAATAATAGATCCTTCAGAAATTAAAACAATTTTAAAGGTTTATTACAAACAGCTTTATAAATCTGAAAATAAAGAAAATATTAATATTCAAAACAAATTCTTAGACTTACATTTTCGTATCCTATCAGATGTACAAAATAAATCTAATTAACTATAAACGAAATTCAAGAAGCCATCAGAGCAATGAATAGTGGCAAAGCACAAGGCCCAGATGGAAAATTCTTGAAAATGTATTAGCTAACCCACTTCTCGAAATGTTTGTAGGAAAATTGCCTAAATCATTAAGACAAGGTTTTCACAATATCAGAAGAGTCTTAAATAAAATGTATGAAAAAAAACTAGGAAAAAGATACAGCAATGTTGTCGGTAGCTTTTGATAGGATTGGGTGGAGCTACCTCTTTAGATTATTTCAAGATTTGGGCTTGGTCAATCTTTAATACGATGGATAACACTGTTATATACAAACCCGATTGTTAAAGTTTAACAACTAATTTAATTTCAAAACCCTTTCATTTAGCAAGGTATACAAGAGAAGGGTGTTCCTTATCACTCTTATTATTCAACCTGGCAATCGAACCTTTAGTGATAGCAGTTAGTGAACATCCCCAGATATATGGTATTAAAATAGGTAAATTAGAACACTCCATATCACTGTATGCAGATAACATATTATATATTCTTTCTGAAAGAATTAGCAACCAGTATTCCTAAGCTTATGTCTTTGATGGAATAATGTGCCAACATATCCGGATATATATCGTTCGTGTTAGTGTCCATGTCAACTCTATCCAGCTGCATGCAGGATTATCCACCCCATATTGGCGGGACGGTGTCATTGCAGCAGATGCATTTGTTTACAAATCCTGTTACATATTTGCGGATCATGAACCGTGGCAAGACTGTTGCAAAAGTTATGTGCTCAAAAAGAGCAGGTTTTTCTGTTTTGAAACTTGTGCTTGAGCACTTATATATTTGCAAATCCTTTCACACATTTACAAAGCTTTAGCAACAGTAATAGCAGCATAGTTGCTCAATTGTGTGTGCTTGGAATATACCAAGGACATTTTAAAATTGGGCAAAAGGAAACCCATATACTGGACTTTGGATAAAATCAGTCAAGGCAGGCTATTTCTCTCTGCTGTAAAAAAAAATGGAAGCCCCAATTTTAAACATGTGGAAGAAGGAGATATTAAACTACATTAGTCTGGAAAAACTGACGTATATAGTAAAAGGAAAACAGAAAGACTTTACACAACTTTGGTAAAAAAAAAAGTTTTGAAGGTTTTTATTTGTTTTGGTTTAAGAAATAAAAGTAACTTTTTTTTGTTGATTGAAGCAACTTTTTTTTTATTGAAAACCTTTTTTTATTGAATAATAAAGAAACAAATCTACCCCCATAGAAGATCTCCCTCCAGAATGTGTTGAGTCTTGAACAAGACTGTTCAAATGATGGAAATTTTTTTTGTCCATAAAGACATCTCTAAAGTTACGGATACAATTACTGTGCCATCACTGGAATGTCTCATCTGACATAGACTGTTGGAAAAAGGTGATTGGAGAGAATAGGAATAGACATAGAGAAGTAATTCAAACCAAAACGATTACGGAATTAGGCCCAATTTGTAATGGTGTGATGAACTACAGGGGGATCTGTCAAGTTGCTTTTCGGAAGAGGGAGAGATGAGGAGAGGTGAGCTGGTAGAGAGGTTCTTCGTGCAGTTCAACTCCATCTTCACCCATAAGGTTAGATTCCATTCAGAGTATTATGGAATGTAAAGAGATTGTCGACCAAAGTGGGATTTCTGCGCATGTGCAAGACGTAATTCTCCCCCATAACAGTGCGGCTGCATCTGTGTTGACACCACAAAGAAGTGAGAACCGGAAATGCATTGAGACTAGTCAACAACAGACGGTGTTTTCACCCATTAAACGAAAGTTAAAATAAAAAGATGACGATGGATAACAACACGAATATGAAGCGACTGGCATTGTCAGCCCTTGGTCTTCCTGTTGTGGAAGAAAGACGTCGCAGAAAAAAACGCATTAAGTGGGTGAAGTCCTGAATCTCACAGCGGCAGCTCGGACGGCTTTTCCGTATTTGTGTCGATCATTAAATTCATGTGAACAATATTGGCCTTCTGTATCATTATTACCACAAAATGAATGGAATGTACAAATGTTGAGATGAGGGGGAAGGTGACTCACATGATTGTCGTTGAATAGGACAACAATTCAATACATTAACGTAAATGAATTAGTACATTGAGCATGAGGTGATGAGACGAGAAGAGTGAACAGGTGCACTCACCTCCTTTGTCGTCCGACTAGGACGCCAACTCCAGACTGTGAGAGACACACCACAGGGATTCGGGGGCGCCGACCACACAGGACTGCCCAACGGCGTCAGCCGCCCGATAATCTACACGGTGTGTCCAGGCCTTTAGGGGACAGCCTTGACAGGTTCCTCTTTTCAGCTGAAAAGGATCGGATTGTTGAACATTAGCTAGGACGGATTTGTGTCTCTTGCTTGCCGAATAGGAAATTTAAATAAATCCCGCCTTAAATAAACTTTCAAGGTGTTCCATAAAATGAGGTTTGATATCTCAGAGGAAGTTTGTTTCAACAATGATATTGATATTATCCTCCAAGTACTTAATAAAGACAGTGTTGAATAAAAGTGCCAATGTCTGAAATCACTGTTGTTTGGTAGCCACATGAAAATAACCAATTACTAGAAAAAAGTGTGATGAACGTGTGAGAAAAAAGATAACTCCTTCTTGTCTAGATCAAGCGTCAAAGATCCTGTTTTTAAAAAGAAATTACTTAATAAACCCCTAATTGCTAATGGTAGAGTTGTTCTTTTTTGGATGCCTCAATTTTTTTGTCCAACTCTCAATCACTATGTAGTTATTTAAAGTAGTGTTCATAACAGGTCAGGTTGACGAAAACTTAATTTATAAAGGGACCAATGTCTAAACCCAACTTTTCTGACTTACTGACTTTTATCTCTAAGAGGCAGTGAATCAATAATCATGATAATATTTTAAAGTTATTACTTTGTAAAGTCCCCCCTGCCTGAAATTAAAGCAAAAAGAGGTTATGGGATCATAGTTCATTATGACATAAACATTTGCTTTGGGCCTCCTCCAGCCAGCTATAATCACTCCCCACTCAGTTTATACAACAAGTCCTTTGGATATTGAGACTTCCGTGATCAGGGAACTGTGATGAACCTTGATGATAGAATAATATTCACAGAAGAGTTGGTGTGGTTGGAGTAAACAAGATCTTATTTAAGAGAGACTCAAATATACACAATCACTTCTGCTTCCGGTGAGTCTTTAAACGGCTGCTACAAACGTAAGCTTGTGCAATAATTGCCAAAAACAGTCGTTTTAACGACTATTTGTCCTGATATCACCTCATGCTCATATCACTACACTGTCTCAAGCATCACGGCTCAACGATCATGATGCTCTTTTTAACATCAGAGAGTCGATGGAGGACTTCACTCGCGACAGTTACCAACGTCCCCTGAGTCTGTTTCTTTTTTCACTTCTCATCGACACGGACTCTTTGGAATATCGGTTGATCTCTCGGGTACCGGACGATTTCCACAAGAGATCGAGGAGATCTGGAGTACAGGTCAGGATGAGACTCGCAGTCGCGATAGCTAGGAAGAACTCTGACGCCATCAGACGTCATCGATGTTTGATCGACGTTCCTCTCTTCGAAGACTGTGATGACACATGAGCACTGCCGTCTGCCCAGATCTCAACGAAAGGTGGTAAGATATTTTTATTTCTTCTCTTTAATTCGGCTTTCACAACAGAGTTGACACCCACGTGACAGCTGCTGTTCTCTTCAAAAGATCCTGCTCTTGCGCGTCAGTGACGCAATGTCATCAGTGACGTCATCGGTGCTGAACATGGGACTTTTGTATTTTCGCTCCATTAATAAATCATTTTCCCTGAATGATCTCGACGATGATGATGATGTCGGCTGATTCGGGTCAATACACTTTTCTTTTTCTCTTGGATCTGTCCTCAGCCTTTAACACAGTTGATCATCAGATCCTGCTGAGAAGACTGAGGGATGAAGTAAGACTATATAACAATAACATGCTTCCACTTTCTATGTAGTCAACTCTGTTCAAGTCTTTAAGCTACCCACCATTTAATAGCACTTCACCTTTTTATCATTACCATCACCGAAGGCTGGAATCTCCTGTCTCACCGGCGTTAAAGGTTATTTCTTCTGCTGAGGTGGGATCAAAGTTGTCTATACTGTGCACTATTAATTGTAAATGAATCGGTTAGTTCATAATTCAAGCCTCCTAATTAATATTTTTCCAGTGGTGGGAAAGTTCCCAAGGTCAGCTGCTCAATGTGGCCAACGCTGGCCAGCTTATTTGTAGTCTTGGATCGTTTCTCTGCATCGCTACTTGTGTTGTCTCCAACGGGTCACATTCACCATAATCACCAATCTCCTGGTCCAGTTTTCTGTGGATCTTGGACTGCGGCTACTGCGCCCTCTCTGGTTAAGGACAGCATTGCAATGTAAATAATTTGTTTTCGGGTCAGACTTTTACATTTTCACTGACCTTTACAAACTTTTTCAGAGGTGCACATTTTGTTCTATTTACGTTTGATTTCAGTTACTTTAATTCCTTATTTGTGTGTTGTTTATGTGTTTGATTTAAAACCAAATCTGTTTGATTTTGTTTAATCCTGTAAATCATTGTTGTGTTGCTCCTGTCCATTGTAGAGTAGTGTGAATGAATGAGAGAGTGCAAGTTCGTTTTCACACCAAAAACACTAACCAACACCTTTCTCTTCATTCTTGTTAACATAGTGTTGAACAGCTTTTGACTAGCCAAGAAAGGTAAGAATAGTCCCATTAACTCCTGCAGTAGCTACAGTATGTCCTGGAATGCTGACCCCCTCCTGGAATAGTGTCCCGGATATGTTTAGCATTTTTTAAAGTAAATTATTTTTTTTATGCATTTAAAAAAATAAAAACAATTTAAATACAATGTGAATATGTGTGTCAGGTAAGAAATCTGCCTTATACTGTGCACTCGAACAGGTTGCATTGCATTTCCATTTGTCTTGGATATTGGTTTAGTTAATATGGTCATTATTTCTATCCCCACTACTATCCCTGATATTAGCCACATCAGCTGCCAACCCATCCGTTGGTTTTAATTCCAGCGGATTGCAAAATAGAGCGCTTGTCATTCTACCTCCCAACCATTTTAAGCTAACTGGTCTATTAAGGTGAGGCTGCTTGTGTATATGTCCCTTTCCTCTTACTTCAAGCGTGAGTAGACATACTTACATTGTTGCAATTTCACAATGCGTGTTGTGTATGCTTGTAGGTCTTTCAGCAATTTTTACTGCTGTAAGTGTGCTTAATGTCATCAATCTTCTTATGTCTGTGTTATGTTGAAAAGAAAGCAATTCATGGTATTATCTTATGTTACTACAATTAAAGCCATACTTTTTTATTGTGTGGTTGCGATAACGATTTGTCGAAGATAAAACAATTGCCAGTCTTTGACTAGGTTGTTTTCCTCAAATATTACACAACCTTTCATATTAAAAAACATGTCTTCCTCATTGTTAACATCTGTTATAACTACAAATATCTAACTGTCTTTGTTTTTACCTTTTGGTCATTTAGCATTTTCTTTGAATTTTTTTTGCATATTATTGGACTTTGTGTAGGGTGGTTGAGTTCAGAGTTGTCAAGTTTAGTTATTGAGTGTAACGGTTAACTGTGTTCATATCAGCAAGTTTGAGTCGCTATTTCTGTCAGATACAGCTTTTAATCTGTCATTTAATTTTTCTATTGACGGTTTTCTTGAGTGATTCTGTCTATGTCAGACCAATTTGTTTGTAAAAATGCTTTTGAAAGAGTGGTCACAATGTCTTAAGTTATTTTTTCTTGAAACAACTCCACATCTAAGTAATAAAGTTTCCCTCATCACTTTAAATATAGTCATATTCAATTAAATATTTGTATTGTCCATCATCTCCTAAATGACGAACATACAATGTATGTAAGTAAGTAAGTAAGTAATATTTATTTATATAGCGCTTTTCGAGACCATGTGATTATGTCCGTCAGATTCTTAGTGGAGATTATTCTGCTCAAAAGGAATAATGCTTGCGCTCACATCACAGCATGGTTCAAGCAATTATGAGAGGAGCTAATAACAGAGAGCAACATGTTAGTCCCATCTCATCTCTAACTGGAGGTCCAGGTCAGTGAGAATGCAAGCCTGTCCAATGAAGCCTCTCCTAGAAATATGTGAACTCTTCTGATTTTAAAACTTACTAGAACATACACTTTTCTAAACACTCATATTTTTACACAAATCCCTGTCCATATAACAGGTAATCCTTCTAAACTCCCTCATATATACACTGCAAGACTGCTTTTTCATTCTTCATTGTTTTCATCCTATGTCTTGTAGTAATTATATATGCCTTATAAAAAAAATGTAAAAAAATTAGGTAAAATTTACCTGTTTTATAGTACAAGGGAAACTATTAAATTTACGTGGATAATAATGAATTAATTGGCCTTATTAATTAACTATGAAACACTAGTTTTAATCAATCTAATTCAACTGAAGTTACTACTTAATGTGGACAATTTGATGAATCGTTTCACTAATCATTGTGTTGAAATACTGGATCAGGTGGCAATCAGGTGGAAGTTTACTACTTTTGTCGTGATTATCTGTTCTTTACTGAGTAAGAGGCTCTTAAATTGACCGTTATTACACCTGAATAGAGACGCGAACAACGACGTGACGTTTTATAGATTTATTTAAATAGGGATGAATAATGAATGACAAAAATGAGTATGTTATGGTAAGTTTCGGAACCAAGAATAAAAACGGAAACGGGAAAAGAATCGTGGACGAAATCTTAATAGACTTCAGCTTCTTACTTCACGGTAGATGTTGAATGGAGGTTTAGGCAGCAGCTGGAGACCAGATGAAGGTGGCAAGCGGGTGGATGTCAACGGAGTTGGAGGATGAGGATGAAGGAGAGGATGATGAGGAGGACATTCAGGAACGAGGGAATCAAAGTTCTTTCGACGAGGGGACCAAGCGGTCCGATGAATCACAGTGTCGGCTTCCTGGTTGTAGACACCTCACGTGAACGTGCTGAACGCCTGGAATGTTCACTTCGCTGAGGGAAAGTCTTTAGGTCAGGAACACTTTCTTCTTACAGGAGGTAAGGATGATTCACGGGCTGTTGCTTCTTGATGGAGATTCGCAGTCTGGGAGACGTGCTGCGAATATTGGAATAATCGGACCGGTCTGGTCAAGATCATTAAGAAACTCACGAAACTTTGCGGAGTCTCGAAGGATGCTGGAAGCGGGTCCTTCAGTACGGTCCTCAGTTTGGACTTGCAGGAGCTTGTCAGGAGGCCGGAGATCGTCTTGAAGGCAGGTGGTGATGAACCAGTTTATCACGCGGGAGGTGATAAACTCTGATGTTACGAGGTACGCTCTGATGGTAAGAGGTACGCTCTGATCTTTTGGAGGAAACAACACGAATTCTCTAAGTTGAACACAGTTCTTATGTTGAAACTTAGTGATCGTAAAAAGGGGCAAACCCTTATGATTGGTTGACGTTTCTTCGGCGGGAAAAGGGTCCTTCCAGACTGACACCCCCTCCTCCTCCTTCTTACCTCTCCAATTGTCTTTTCTTCTCATCACACAAGAAAAATCATATGTACATTAAAAATGCTTTAAAACGATTTGTTCTTTCTAGATTATTTTGCCACGGAGCGCGGACATTAAAATAACACCAAACATGACCAATGTAGAACACGTATTACAAAATGAAGGTTTTGATAATGATTAATTCAATTCTTACATTTCATCTGTGATTACTTTCTTCATTTTGATAACTTCAAACACCTTGCAAATAGCTCCATTCACTTACGTAAGTATATTTCTTTAAGCAGGTAATACACATTTCAATTAATATTATCCAAGACCCACACACACACACACACATTCTGCCTGTGAAGACATCTGTTAGCACTTTCAATGTTGATTTGCATCTTCACAAACTCTGCGTCTGCAGGAAGCCATAAAAGTTCTTATCGGATCTTGGTTGGTCAGAATCTCACCATGAAGTGTTGAACTCTTTGGTCATTGAAGGTTTAGCCTGACCGTTTGTCAAACTTCTAATCCTCCTTGCTTCGGGAAGTCGGGCTAATGGACTTTATTGCCCTGAAATATCCCTCCTCTGCTGTGATTACTCACTCGAAGTTTGTGAAATGCCAATTCCACCTGGTTTGGGGTTTTCTTATCAACAGAAGAATGTTGACACAGATCCTGAGGAGTGGTTGAGCTTTCACAGATGATATCCAATGAAGATAAGTTCATTACATATCCCCCTGTTGGCATCATGGTGAAGCCGTGCCCGACTGGAACCTTGATGGCAACACGGTAATGATCTTCCTTGGAGCCAGGACTTCCGGTATCTGGAAACCTTGTAGGGCACAACAATCTTTCACAAACTGAAATGTGTCTTTCAACCCCCCTTTTGTACTTGTTGGTTAAGTGTAAGACATGCAGGTGTAAATATCATGTAATTGTGGGGCTAGGATTGCTAAAAATGATAATGATGGCAAAGGTGTGAAATAATCAATTGAGTTGATTCAGTTTGCTATTTGGTCTTTGTTTGAGATTCCGCCATTATCTTATATTTGCACACTTATATACTTCAATGGGGATAAATGCGGATCCCGTTGGCTTTGAAGTTTAATCATAACATTGATTATACTGATTATTATTCTTTAAAGCATGCATTCTTCCCGAGGTATAAAAAAAAAAAAGAAAAACGAGACCCGGAAAAAGGAAGGGAAGAAGAAAAATTGTGTAGGCTTGAACCATATATTTGAGGGATGCGGAAAAAGGGTGAATCTTTTGATTCTAATCATCGGCGAGATCCACAGGTCTTGTTCGATAGGTTTATCCTCTCGTTGGTTTGAGGGTTTCCCAAATTATTTAATTTGAATATTATTTGAGCACATCCTGACATTTACCAAGTTTTTGCCTCAACTCCCCCGCTTTCTTAAAGGACAGGTATGCCAAATAAGAAAGTGAGGAGTTATCCCGGGCTTATTAAACCAACAAGCAACGCGTCCGCTCCTGACCAAGATCTTAAAAGGTGGTTAGTTTTTGTGATGTTTGTTATGGAATGTGGTATTTTTAATGCCCAAAAGGGAGTGACATGCAAATGATTCGAAACGCAAATGAACTGACCGTCTTCCCTTTTAAGTGGGCTTTCCCTACTTTTGATCTTAAATCTGATCCCTTTGAATTTTTTAATGGTTCTAACTTATGTTAATAACCAGTTTATTTAAAAGTTCTTACACACATGACCAAACCAACAACACACTAATAATGCTGACAACGTAATGATACTAATAACACCCCAACAACAACACTGATTAACACACTATTCTACTACCAGACTATGCCAGTTGATCACAAGAGAAAACAAAACCCAAAAGTAAACACCAAGTCTCTTGTCTGGTCTTATCCCATTATTCTTGGAAAGGCTCTTGTTCGAGAGTATCTGTTCCAACAATTTTGGGGATGTGGTGTTTCTTGATTTGGTTGCGGTGAACCCACTTGAAGGTTGGTTCCCCTCGTTTGTTTCTCTTTTCAATCTGGTATACTACCGGAGACAGTTTGCCTGTGATTTTGTATGGGCCTGACCATCTTGGGAGGAGTTTCCTTGATGTGCCCTTGTCTGTGTTTCGGTTGTGTTGGGTAGGTTGATTGAACAAGTAGTACCACACTTTATCCCCAACCTCGAACTCACTTTGAGAAGCTTTGTGGTCATAGTAGGCCTTTCGAGCTTCTGCACTTTTTTCCATGTGCTTCTGTGCAAAGTGGAAAGTGGCTCTGAGGTGGGCATGGAGGTCAGCCATGTACTGATGGGTTGTGTAGGCTGTGGTCATGCTTGCTTCTCCTGGCTGGTAGAGCAAGTGTAATGGCAGGGTCATGCGTCTACCTGTCATCATTTCAAATGGTGAAATGCCGGTAGATGCTTGGGGAGTTGCACGGATAGCCATCAGAATGAGTGGGAGCTTTATGTCCCAGTCTTTGTGGTTGTTGCTAACAAACTTTTTAAGCATGCTTACAACTGTTCGATTTGTTCTTTCCACTTGTCCTGAGGCCATGGGGTGGTAACTGATATGTAGCTGGGCTTTGATTCCCAGCATCTGCCATAGTTCTTTGGTGACCTCGGCTGTGAAATGTGTCCCTCTATCGGAGTTGACCCTTGATGGAATTTCGAACCTGGTGAATATTTGGTTCATCAGCAGGTATGCCGTTGTCAAGTTAAGCAGCCTTTAATGTAGTCAGTCACATCTTGATGCATGCCTGGGGGTTCTTTGTCCAGATCTGCTTGGATAACCGTATCTTCTGGGGGACCTGCATCAGTCAGGGTGATACTGCGCTTTGGTCTGGCAAGCTCTGATTCTTCCAAATCCATGTTTGCTTGCAGACATGTCGGGACCCCCCCTATGATGGGTACATTCAAATGGAAATCGTTGTAGTCAGACCTGATTAGATGACCCATCCGTGTGTTCTTGGGAATATCTATGTTGTTGGAGTTCAGATTCTGGACCAGCACATAGGTAATGGGTGATGCATCGACAAGTGGGGTGGCATCTAGAGACAAGCCAGGCTTCACAAACTCTGTAGATGGTTGGAAGTACGCTGCAGGATAAGAGAGTTTTTGTCCCCTTTTGATATTCAAGCGTACTGGAATATTTTGAGTTCGGGATGTGGCGGTGAAGTCATTTTCATTGATTACTTCACATGTTTCAGGCAGGGTTTGTCCTGAAAGGATTTGGTCGGAGTCGATGTCCAATGCTTCTGGTTTTGCTTGGATCATGGACCACAGGACATTGTTGATGGTGTCGACTTGTACAGCAATCCTAACCAGTATGTCTGCTCCAATCATGGCTGAATGAGCTAACTCTGGGACCACCATAAAGGAATGCGTCAAGTTGTGATGTTTCCACTTAACTTCTAATACACACCATCCAATGGATTTAGTGGTGGTAGGAGGAGTAGTGCCATGGGGAAAGCGTCCTGCTTTGTTGATGAAAAGGAAGTCAAGACCTGTTCTTTGCAGAGTCTCAAGGGTTTCCTTACTGATGGCCGATTTATCGGACCACAGAGCCAGAGCCACATCCTGGACAAGAGTGTTTTGTAAGGCAATGCCTTCTTGGATCAAGGGACAGAACGTTCCCACGTAGTCATTTGGTTTGAGATGGCACAAAAAGGTCTCATTCTTCTGGAATGAGAGGGTTTGTGGATCAGACAAGGGGTTGTTGTGTGCAACATGGACAGAGAGACATTGAGCTGCGGGATGCAGTCCTGGTTCTAAGGGCAACGGTTGGCGCACTTGAGCCCAAATTTTGAGCCGTGAAAGTCAATCAATGGGTCAAAACGATTGAGCAGGTCTTTCCCAATGAGTAGGGGTATGTTGTCGTGCGGTGACACATAGACTGGATGGATCAATGTCATTGGTCCGATGGTCCAGTGGAGCAGCGCGATGGATTTCAACTGGGTGCCCACACTGGAGAATGCCCACACATCTAAGTCACATTTCTGTAGGCGAATGGTCTTGCCTTGAGACTGGGTGGCTTGTTTTAACTTGTCCAATGTTTTTGCTGATATAGTGGTAATGTCAGCAGCAGTATCAACAAGAGCTTTGTATTCGATGGTGTCTTCAAGCTTTATGGCTAGGTAGAACTTCCGTGCAATTCCCTTTTCAGTTAGTTCCCCCAGCAGTTGTTGGATAGGCTGGGGATCGTGTTCGAGCCATGGGTTTGTGCTTTGCGGGGCTGGTTGGGACTCAAAGTTACCATCAGGATTGCCGCATCTGGGACAATGGCAGGGTCTGGAGCAGTTGTAGCTGGAGTTTGTAGCCTGTTTTTAGCTTTAACTCGGCTTAGTCAGGAGGAGGGTTTATCAATTTTCTTCGTTTTCTGCCAGGCTAGAAATTGTTTAACCGTCTCCTCAGGATCCTCCTTTGCCTTTCCTTCGGGCTTCTTTTTGTTATTACCATCACTGGGAGGAGACTCGAAGCGTTTGGAATGGCCAGTTTCTTTCTTGAACTCTCTTGAGTTATCAGGCCTTCTCCAATTTCTTCCTTGAGGGGAAGTTCTTCCCGGTTCCTTCCAGGAACCGTGGCGAGGATATGAGTTTCCTTGTGACCATATGTTCTTGGTTGGGCTCTGTGGGAATTATAGTCGTGGTTGTGCTGGGAACCTTTAAAAGCTGCTCTGGTTGAGGGAGGAGACTTAGGGGCTTCCCCTTCCAACTCCATGGGTGAGTTGAACGCACCATGGGGTAGCAGGGAGACAACTTCTGGGACTTTTGCATGTGCTAGCATTTGCTTAGCATATCCCTTGGCTGCTAAATCTCGTAGCTGGAAGCTATTCATGGTACGAGGGCATGCCATCACGCCTAAGTGGTGGCTGGTACCAGGATGAAGGTTTCGCAGGAACATGGCTTTAAAGTTGGGATCTTCCTCCATGTTTACTTCATTCTTGTCTCCGAAGAAAGCCTGCCGCAGTCTGTGGTAATATTGTGATGGGTGTTCGTTCCTACCCTGCTTTGTTGAAATGGCAGAGAGTAACCCCAGTGAAGCTTCTGGGTTTGCGTACTCCAATAACAGTACTTTTGACAGGTGACGAAAATCACTTTGCACAGACGGAGGTTGTCTTTCAATAAAGTTGCTTACCTCTCTTGTGGAGGTAAGTTTGATAACGTAGACTTTGTCTTGCGTATTTGCTGTTGGGTCTTTTCCAACATGGTTTTGAGTAGAATGACTTCCTGATTTCAGTCATTTAATCTACACAAGAGCTCACGTACTTTTCCTACTTCCTCATTTTTCTCCTCTTTAAGGGATTGCACTTCTTTGGAGAAAGCTTCAGCTCGGAGTTCAGCTTGATGTAACAAGCGAATGTTATGCGATCAGTTATGAGTCGCATGTATACAGTTTCAGGGATGTTTGATTGGCTGTCAAGCTTTTCGGCTTGAGCTTCTTCTAGCTTAATCTTGCATGCCACAAGTTGAGCTTCAACTCTTTTTAGTTCCCCCTGAAAGGTTTGGGACTCCATCCGAGCATCGAGGAGTTCTTGGGTTTGGTCCTCGTCTACTATTTCATGTTCTTCAAGGGTGTTTCGCAGCTCGGTGATTTCTTGTTTTAAATCTTTGTTGTCTGCTGTAAGCTGAGTGATCTCTGTGTTTTCAGGTGATCTTTTAGCTGCTCTTAGTTTTTTTGTTAAATACAATTCCCTTCGTTTTAACAGAACTGTCTCTTGTTCCCATTGTTTCCGCCTTTCATTATTTTCTTGCTCACTGATTTTCAGTTGGGCTACAAGATTGAGTGTCATGCAGCCAAAAGCTTTTGCTAAAGTTTTGTCTTTAAGATCTTTAGCTTCTAGCTTTCCCATGAGCTGAGCAATGTTTTTGCTAATGTGGTCTGCAGATGCTTCATTCACGGTTGTACTGTACCCTGGGCATAAATTGTCGGTCAGGACTGCCAAAAGGTCATTTAGTGAGTCTAGAGTCTCACTATCAACAGGAGTTTCGGAGCGAGCAGCCATTTTATTATCAGCACTCATTGTTGTTTACTGCTTTTTAACAAAAGAGTTTTGAATATCGGTATCAAGTATTTAAGGTTAAGGGTACTTAATTTGTTTAAGTTTTAAATTGATCTATCTTAATTAAGATCCGCTTCAGTTTTTATTTGAATTATCTTAGTAGACTATAAGGTTAGTTTAAAAAGAGAAACAAACAAAAATAAAAAAAAATAGATAAGGTTGATTCAACTTATATCACTTTTAAGATTATTAAATTGAGTGACCTTAAATGAGTAAACAATGATAACAATAAACCAAATAAATCAAGAGAACAATTTTCGAATACTTTCGATTCGATTATGTTTTAGTTTAATCAATTTAACTTTATTTGGTTAAGTTTAAATTAATCTATCTTAGTTAAGATGCGTTTGAGGTTACTTTTATTTGAATTACTTTATCACTCTATGAAGATAGTTTAGGAAAGGAAAACCAAAAAAAAAAATAGATAAGGTTGATTCAAATAACACCACTTTGAATGATTATTGAATTGAATAGCCTTAACTAAGTAAACAACAAATAGTAATAACTAAGTAAATCAAGAAAATTATTTTGAATACTTTGATTTGATTACGTTTTAGTTTAATCAATTTAACTTTAATTTGGTTAAGTTTAAATTAATCCATTTTAGTTAATATGCATTTGAGGTTACTTTTATTTGAATTACTTTATCACACTATGAAGATAGTTTAGGAAAAGAAAACACATAAAATAAAATAGATAAGGTTGATTCAAATAACACCACTTTTAATGATTATTGAATTGAATAGCCTTAACTAAGTAAACAACAAATAGTAATAACTAAGTAAATCAAGAAAATAATTTTGAATACTTTGATTTGATTACGATTTAGTTTAATCAATTTAACTTTAATTTGGTTAAGTTTAAATTAATCTATCTTAGTTAAGATGCGTTTGAGGTTACTTTTATTTGAATAACTTTATCACACTATGAGGATAGTTTAGAAAAAGAAAACAAATAAAATAAAATAGATAAGGTTGATTCAACTAACACCACTTTTAATGATTATTGAATTGAATGGCCTTAACTAGGTAAACAACAAATAGTAGTAACTAAGTAAATCAAGAAAATAATTTTGAATACTTTGATTTGACTATTTTTAGTTTTAAACTATTTAAATTGGATTAAGTTTACTTTGACTAAACCACTTTTATTCTATATAAATTCACCTCGGTAAAGTTAACCTTAATTGGATCAAGTTTAATTTAGTTATAAACTTCTTTCAATTTAGTTGGTTCAATTACTTTAACAATTTAAATTTTAATAAGTTTAGTTTTCCTAAATGATTTTAATTCAATGTAAGTTCACTTGAGTAAAGTTAACTTTGATTGGATGAAGTTTAATTTAGTTATAAACTTATTTTAATTTAGTAGAATTCAATTTATTTTCGTTATACTAGTTAATGCACTATGGGTTTTAGTACATTCAAGTTTAGTTGTGTAGCCTTACCAAATTAACTTTGCTTCAATGATACTTTTGTCGCAATGAAGTAGATTCAAATCTATCAAAGTCAAATCAAAATGAATTCCGTCAAATCAATTTTACTCTTATTTATCCTTTAATGATTTATAAAATGTTATTAAACAGCCCGAATCAATCTACTTTCATCAAAGCTCTATAATTAAAAATGTCATTAAGGTAAATTAATTAATTAACTTTAAACTGTATTTGGTTCAATTTGTTTATCAAATCCAACTATCATCAATGGATTTTAAGAATTTGTAATTTACTTTTAGTATTATTATTCAATTGTTTATTCAAGTTGAAATGTGTTAACGTTATTTTAACCTTGTTTATGATGAATCGATATTTAATTCTAGAAGTTATAGTTATATAAATTCAAGATCTAAGCAGGAAACTTTTAATATGGGGAGACAGCTTTAGCTTGAAAGTTGGTATGCTAAAAGCTAATATAATTGTTTGTTATTATATCTCAACTATCGAGCTGTAATACACCACACAGATCACAAATCATAAAACGCCACCAAGCGGCAGCTTGGGAAAACAGCAGCAACACCACGACACTTGAGAACAATGACACCTGTAGTACCGCTAGTGTCCTCTAGACGGTCACAGTTTAAGAACACACCCCAAGAGTTGACTGTCTGGTCCGACAGTTTGTGCGTTTATTCAACCACACCCGTGGATTAATTATACACTAATAATCCTTTCCGGATTATTATGAAGACAGGGAATCTGTCTAACTAAATTTGATCTGTGCGAAAATTAGGTTATTAACCCTGGACAAGCACCATCATAAACTTATTTAACATCAACAACCTTGTTCACGATCATTAGATGCATAAGCAACACAACTGTCTAATCACGGCAGATTAGCACAATAGTTAGCAACCAAAAGTAGCACAATCAAGCACCAATAAACAAACAATAGCCTTTAAATGTTTTCAAACTGTTGCTAATGTCAGCTAGCTGCCGAGTGGTCAGCCTAGCAACGGTTGCTAACAACAAAAATCAGGAAGTTGCTTTCCCTGCCCTTATATTTAGATAAAACTCCTGCTTTTTATCTAATTAACGGGTTTCTCAGCTTTCGCTGGGTTTTAACTTATTTGCCTTCAATGACGATTTAGAGGAAGGAGGAAGAACTTTTTAGTGGGAGAAGGAGAGTTTGGGTGAGAGGAAGGAGGGACAGGGGTGAGCTGGATCAGCTGGTGGGGGAGAGAGAGTTTGTTTACATTGAGGAGAAATGCAGGGTGGAGATGCATCAGCTGTTTTGTGAATGACTTGGTCGGGGATCACGCTTTAATTCTTTTTGGCGAAATTTAGTCAAAATTTAGCAATTAATCAGCCTCACACGGACGTACCATTATATGTAGTGATTTATAGGCCTTATAAAAAGGTTTATTTCCAGAACATCTAAGTTCTGGTAGATTTAACTTTAAAATTGCCTCTAGGTAAGATTTACCTGAAGAAAGGGGACACCACCCTTGTTTTATGGTTCAAGGGAAACTATTACATTTACGTGAATAATAATTAATTAATTGGCCTAATTAATTAACTATGAAACACTAGTTTTAATCAATCTCATTTAACTGTAGTTTACTACTTTTGTCGTGATTATCTGTTCTTTACTAAGTAAGAGGCTCTTAAATTGACCGTTATTACACCAGAATAGAGACGCGAACAACGATTATTTTATTTAAAAAGGGATGAATAATGAATGACAAAAATGAGTATGTTATGGTAAGTTTCGGAACCGAGAATAAAAACGGAAACGGGAAAAGAATCGTGGACGAAATCTTAATAGACTACTCGCATATTAAACAACGCAGACACAAATCAATTTGTTCAAGATGAAGTGATCAGCTTCTTACTTCACGGTAGATGTTGAATGGAGGTTAAGGCAGCAGCTGGAGACCAGATGAAGGTGGCAAGCGGGTGGATGTCAACGGAGTTGGAGGATGAGGATGAAGGAGAGGATGATGAGGAGGACAGTCAGGAACGAGGGAATCAAAGTTCTTTCGACGAGGGGACCAAGCGGTCCGATGAATCACAGTGTCGGCTTCCTGGTTGTAGACACCTCACGTGAACGCACTGAATGCCTGGAATGTTAATTTTTAGCATTTTTAGTGTACATTTGATTTTTCTTGTGTGACGAGAAGAAAACTAAGGTGAAGAAGGAGGGGGTGTCAGTGTTGAGGATCCTTTTCCCGCTGAAGAAACGTCAACCAATCATAAGGGTTTGCCCCTTTTTACGATCGCTGAGTTCAGCATAAGAACTGTGTTCAACTTAGAGAAAATCGTGTTGTTCCGCAAAAACAGAGCGTGCCTCTTAACATCAGAGTTTATCACCTCCCTCGTGATAAACTGGGTCATCACCAACTTTGCCTTCAAGACGAAACTCCGGCCTCCTGACTTCAGCTCCTGCAAGCCCAAACTAAGGACCGCGCTGAAGAAACCGCTTCCAGCTTCCTTACAGACTCCGCAAAGTTTTTGTGAGTTTCTTTTTAATCTTCACTAGACCCCCGACTGTGACTCTCCATCGAGAAGCAAGCAACCTGTGAATCATCCTTACCTCCCGTAAGAAGCAAGTGTTCCTGACCTAAAGACTTTCCCTCAGCGAAGTGAAAATTCCAGGCGTTTAGCGCTGTTCACGTGAGGTGTCTACAACCAGGAAGCCGACACTGTGATTCATTGGAACGTTCGGTGGACCGAACGCAATCGCTTGGCCCCTCGTCGAAAGAACTTTGATCCCCTCGTTTCGACTGTCTCATCCTCATCGTCATCTCCTTCATCCTCACCCTCAACTCCGTTGACATCCTCCCGCTTACCACCTTCATCTGGTCTCCAGCTGCTGCCTAAACCTCCATTCAACATCTACCGTCAAGTAAGAAGCTGATCACTTCATCTTGAACAAATTGATTTGTGTCTGGGTTGTTTAATATGGGGGTATTTAAATAAGACAGGCCTGACATCATGCTGCTGTCAAGGTAACCGCTCAGGATTTTCTATTCATGAGCCACAAGTAAATCTGGAAAGTTCTCGCTAAACCCTAAACAATAATAATTGATAATTAAACATAATATTTCAGCTCTGACACTCTGAGTCAATGTGTGTTTATGATGCTAGAAATCAACAATTATCCACAGTTGATGACTGCCATAGATCTATTGGATGTAGAAAAACACAAAATATCACAGCATATATATAAACATATATAATATACTGTATATATATATACAGTATATACCAAGTCTTATTTGTGAGAAAGGATTCAAAAGTACTCACCGTTTCCCGTTACTAATAATCACTCCTACTACCTGATTGCTCTTACAGGAAAACTAAAGTGGACATCTCTGGTAATGTTCTGATTACATTTGGTGCAGGCTAAAAGCTTACAGAGCCAACTGCTGTCACATCACATCTCTGGGAGGCTTCTATTTATGTTGACCATTTGTGCAGATCTTAGAATGCACACACAAGCATTGGCAAGTTCATGTGTGTCTCTACATGTGAATCATGTTTTCCAGCTGGTTTGTGTTCGAGTGTATCTTCCAGTCACTTGTGTTCTCATCATATTAGCAAGGCTTGTCGCTGCACTGCAAATAATTCATGGCCCGGCAAGCTTAGCAAAGTGACAAGCAGGCTTGGCTTGTACATGAACACTAACAGAAAATGATCCCATGAGTTTATGCCTGTTTTTCTGTGGAAGTGGAAGGAAACAAAAGAGCTTGTTGATAATGATTTTTGTCTGCTTCCATACGGCCATGTATTTTAATTGTGTCAACTGTAATTTCAACAACGCAGTGGGATAACGTGTTTTTGTGCTGTCTTCATAACTGAATGTAAATAATGAGTAGTGCAGGCATACATTTGTGTAACTCAATCTCAGCTCTTCATCATCGGTTTACTTACTTATTGCTTATTTGACAGTAAAATGAAACATAAATAAAAAAATGAAGTGCATTGACTTCTAGATGCTGCTCATGATATTGACATTTACGCTGTACTTATCATCAGTAATCACTCTGAAACACTTGAGTGCCAAATAAGACGATGTGTTGGTGTGGAAAAAATAATAATAATAGACAAGTTTTATGAGCTTACATTGACACTGACAAAAGGCTTATTCTCATCTCACTTCAGCAACTTCGAAGTTTGAATTTTGGTGTCACCTTTGGGCCCTAATTGATGGTGACAGGGTTGGGAAAGTTACATTTCTATATGAACTAGTTCACAGTTCAATTCAACAATTTTAAAAGGAACATGTTCAGTTCCTACTACAAATTTTCAAAAGTTTACTGCTCAAAGACATTTTTTCTCATATTTAACTGCAATTCATTATTTCAAAATAAATGCAGATATAACTAAAGTCAGCAATAATGATACTTGTTTTAACATGAAAAATATGCATTGTATACCATTGTCATTTCATTGTAAACGATTTAATATTAATTGTCAGTATTGTAAAAACAACATACATTGTATGTGTTGTTGTTGAATACAGTATAAAATAGAATATATTAAAAACATATAAATTAAAAAAAGATTAATAAAATAAGTGTCTGTACATTAAATTGGGCGTATAAAAATGATATACTAATACCAGTCTTTGGGGATATCTGATTTAAAGTGCTTAAGAACCCAGTTTACATCGGGGCAGCATTTCTTTCTATTCAGTCCACAGTAGCAGTGATGCCTAATGAAAGTGGAATAGGGGCTATTGGCAGAAAAAAAGAGTTAATCTTTGGATGTTTGTGCCTACCTTCCTTATTTTAGTTTGTTAAATATATAATTATTAATTAATTAATAATTCTCACATGGTTTCCCAGATATTTATTCAACATATATACGGTACTGAGATACGACTTGAGGAAATATATATGGCGATGAGGATGCACCTTTACACGCAGGTTTTCTCGCCGTTCTGAGACCAGACGAGGGCGAGGAACTACCGCCCCTGCTGGTCAGGGAGCTGGAGAGATGTGGGGTGGTCAGTTCTTACGAGAGACGAGCAGGTCAGGACTGCCAACGGAGCTGGAGAATGTAAGGGACAAAGTGATGCGGTGCTGACGCTCGCGCTATATGTTCTCAACTCACATCAGCTCCGTAAAAATTCTCCAGCACATTCCTCAACATATCTTCGGGCTTTGTCAGTTCTTGTGACACTAAGGAGGGCTCGAGGAGCTGGGAAGGCTTCTGGGGCTCTTCTCCCACAGAGCTGAATTATATGTACAAGAGTGGGGGTTCTAGTGAATCAGGCTCGAGTACATGTTCTATTCAAGAGATAGAGACACGGCTCGTGTGATGCACTTTCGTCATCGGCCCATCCCAGGACAGTCACGGTGCCGGGCTCTGGCAGAACATTATTCGACTTGGAGTCACCTGGTTTAACTTCATTCCAGATGGCAGAGGGAAGTAATCAGACGGCGCTATGCGCTCCAGTTTGCCCGTCAACACCCACGTTTTTCAGGGATTCTCTGGACACTCGTGGCCGAACAGGAAAAGTTATCCTGTCTAAGAAAGGAGGTCTCTATTCTTCTGCAAAGGGAGGTGATAGAGCCGGTTCCAGCAGCAGAGATGATGAGCGGGTTTTACTCCTGGTACTTCCTTGTGCCAAAGAAGACCGGTGGATGGAGGCCCATACTGGACAAGCTATATTTGAACAAATTTATAGCCACCCGCCTGTTTCGGGTGTTGACGGTTAAACGACTGCTGACAAGTGTAAGTCCAGGAGATTGGTTGAAATCTATTGACATAACCGATGCATACTTTCACGTTATGATAGTCAAGAGACATCGGAAGTACTTGCGTTTCTCCCTCGAGGATCAAGTGTTTCAATAGACTCGACTACAGTTCAGCTACTCTCTCGAACCATGGATCAAGTGTGTGGAGTCAGCACTGGAACCAATGAGAGCAAGTGGGGTGAGGATCTTGACCTATCTGGATGACTGGTTGATCCTTACCAGGTCAGAGGCAGAAAGTCACGCTCGCACACAGAAGGTGTTGAGCCATATTGCCACCCTGGAGATAATGGTGAACCTTAGCAAGAGCACTCTGACTCTGCGTTTCTTATGGTGGGCCTACAGGCTACGATCTCCTTTGAGGCCTTCCAGCTGTCACCGGGATATCCAGCTGTTGCTGGATTCTCTCGCAAGCCTAACCTTTGAGCCTCTTGACGAGGTCTCACTGGACGACTCTGCATCGAGAATTCTGTCCCACTCTAGTAGAAGAACTCACATTTCTCAGATCATTAAATCTCTTAACTGGCTGCCAGTTTCTTTCATGATCAACTTTAACATTCTGGTTCTTACTTTCAGAGCTATTCATGGTCAGGCTCCTCCTTACATCTGTTATCTGATCTAGCCTTATACCACAGCTCGGGCTCTGAGGTCTATGGATCAGAATCTACTGATGGTTCCTCGCACACGATGCAGGACTAGAGGAGAGAGATCCTTCCAGGCTGTTGCTAGTAATCTTTGGAACGATCTTCCTGTCTCTCTGCGCTTGATGGAGTCTACTGACTCCTTCAAGAACAAGCTTAAGACACTTTTATTCATGCAGACTTTAACTTGACTTTCTGAGATTCCTTTGTTTGTCTCGGTTTTGTCTTGACCTTTTAAGCATATATTTTAGTATTGTTTTGATTTTTAAGCGCTTTGTGACACTGGTCTGAAAAAGCTCTCTACACATATAAATTACTCATAAATTACTTACATCAACGAAGAGAGCAAGTGAGCGTTGTGCTCTCTCCATTAGTCCGGCTGACAACACAGTTGCTGGAAGCTGGACGTCATGTGATGTCAGCAGGCACTGTTGTGTACCTCCTAGGGCTCATGCTCACACGGCGGTGCGGCTGGGCTTTCTGCAAATAAGTGACATTTTGTCTTTTAAGGTTTCAGTCCTTCTGGTCCTGACATCAATGACATCTGACATCTATTTTTTTTTTCTTTTTGAGTCAAGGAGTCCTCAGTGTCATTGCGTTCAAACCAAGCGTTCCGTCCAAAGGTTCTCAACTCCTCCTTCTGGGCGACAACTCTCATTCTGTGGGTCTTCCAACCGCCACCTCCCTTGTACCTAGGTCAAGATCGCCTTTACCTGTTTGTCCTGTGAGGGTTTTGTTTTGCGGTGCCTGGCCTCATTCGGCCACTCTGATACCTTATTAATTTGCCATGGTATATGTTGGCTGGGTGAGCCAGTCTCCCCTCAGAGGTCTATCATTGGGTGAGATCGTCCAATATCCAGGCCTACCAGGCAGCAGGTGAATCTGCTCCTAGTAAATTAGGGGCACTTTCCACCCGTGTTGTGGCAGCTTCAGTGTCTCTTTTGCGGGGTGTTGCAGCAGAAGTTATCTGCTCAGTTGCTTCTTAGGCGTCTACCTCAACCTTCGCTAGAGCCTGTCTCCTCAATGTGACGACATGATCAGTAGCTCATACTGTTTTTGAGTGATGCCTTCCCCCCTGAGGCTTGCGGCTCCAGTGGATTTGTATCCTGGGCCAAGTTATCGATCCAGTTTGGCTTCACCTTGGTTTAAACCATTTTAGAGGCTGGAGCTCCAAATGACATAGAACTCCTGAGTTATATGTTTTATAACTTCAGGTTCTACAATTGGTGTGAAGCCCTCTAATCCCGTCGCCCAGCTGCCGCATTTTCTCAGCTGAGTTTTTAGTAGAAGGAAGTGCGGTGGGGATTCCCCACCTCTTATTCGAAGTGGGCTGCACCCAGCTGGTGTGAAAAATGTGAAAACCAAACTCTCCTGACTTATGTCTCATTGACACATGTTGTCAATCTTGAAGTCGTCCTCTCGAACATGCAGTTGGTCATTCATCATGACGTTGCTCCGTTTTGAAGTTATTACTTAATAAATTTCTTCCCTGTCTGAAGTCTCTTCTCAGACTCAACCAAGGAAGATGGATTAATGCATCGATGGGATGATTTTTGATTTCAAAATATAATTTGAAGACTCGTGTTTTAACAACAAGACTGGATTCATAGATCCCGAGTTCTCTCCAGCACCTCCATGGACTCTCCAATACTCTCCTCTTTTCTCTCACTGTATCCTCCCTCCCTCTTCTCTTTATCCATCTGTCTACCCCCCATCCTTCCTCCCAGCCGGTCAAAGCAGGAGGCCGTCAACAATGAGTCAGGTTCCGGTCGAGGTTTCTGCCTTCTAAAAGGAAGTTTATCCTTGCCATAGCTCACTGCACAGTGTTTCGCTTATTGCTCATTGTTGAATTGCTGGAATCTGTTTTCCCTTTTTCCACTATAGTCTTACTTCAACTGTAAAGTGTCTTGAGATAACTTTGTATATAAATAATAATACAACACAAAAGATACAAAAATAAACAAAAAACAACAACATACAAAAATAATAAAATGAGGGTGAAATAACAATTCCACGAATAAATTGAGGTCCGAGAATATAAGTTATAATCCACAACTTTTTTCACAGTTAACAGCAGTCAGCTGAGACAAGAATGTTTTCCAATTTAACTACATCAGGTCACGATACGTCTTCCTCAGGTACTTCCATGTGAGAGATGTCATTATTTGTTAGGAACCTACAGAAGGGGCCCCACATATTGTCAAAACATCGTTGTTTACCCTTAATATTATATGTGTTTTGCTTATCCATCTCCTTCCATGCAACTGCAATCACTCTTTTTGCCAACAACAGAGCAATTTCAATAGATCGTCTGTTTTTTTTTTTAGAATTGGACAACCAACAGGGTACAAACCTAAAAGGAAAAGTTTAGGTTCCAAATTTAATTTAATTCCTAACATTTCTTCGAGACTTTGTTTGACTTCCTTCCAGAATGTTTCTATTTTGGAGCATTGCCACGAACAGTGAAAAAGTGTGCCTTTCTCAGCTCAACACTTGATACAAATATCCAGTACAGTGCTGTTAAATGTATTTAGTTTGACTGCCCATTAGCCAATTGTATTGCAACAATTTGAGGCGTGTGTTCACCGTTTGTGCCTGAGCTCTTGTACAGGCCCGTTCCCATTCCACATCTGAGATAATGATCTGTAGGTATTTTCTCCAATAATTAAGTCTGCTCGTTGATGATTCTGGTAACTGACCAACCAGTTCACCGTATATTTTTCATATTAACCCTCTTCCTTGGGAATCCTTTAACATAATTTCTTCCATAGAAGTTAATTTAGGGATCGATAATGACTGTTTTTGTTGAGATCTTATAAAGTCTCTTATTTGTAAAAATCGGAAAAAAAAATGCTGCGAGCTATTTTGTATTTATAAAGAATGTCATTAAAGGACAGAAGTTGTTTATCATCTGGGCTATAAAGATCTCCCACTGTTTGTAGACCATTTTCAGCCCAAATGTCAAAACCTCCCTCACTTTTTACTGGAGGGAAGTGATCATTTCCCCATATTGGACTGAAAACCGAAAGCGATACCCCTTCGTTTAAATATTTTTTAACTTGGGCCCATACGTTAATAATATTTTTTACCACAGCTTTTTTAATCTTTTAGAGTTAGCTGAAAAGCAAAAACATGGGAAAGGGAAGTTATAATGAACTTTCCTCCATTTCCCTCCACAACGGCACATTATCTTTCGTAAACTAGAACATCATAGTTCTCAAGTGAGCTGCTCAATAGTACCATTGTGGGTTAGGACATTAAAGGCCTCCTCTATCATAGGGCAAGAACAAAAGCAATAGGCATAGTCTGGGGCGTTTATTCTTCCATAAAAATGTAATAAATAGAGTTTTTCATTGAGAGAACAGGTTACTCGGTGTTGGCAATGGTACATTTTGAACCAATTTTATGAAAAAATCACATCATCAGCATATAATGCTAGTCGATGTTCTGTCGGTCCTATGGTAATTCCAGAAATGTTGTTATGTGATCTTACTGCAATTGCTAAGGGCTCAATTGTCATAATAAACAACAAGGGGGACAAAGGGTCCCCTTGTCTTCATCCTCTGTTTATATGAATGTTTTTTGACTGGTTACTGTTTGTCAAAATGTATGCATATTGTTCTACCCAACTACAGAAATTCTCTACAAATCCAAAGTGAGTCAAAACTTCAAACCAATATGACCACTCCACTCTATCAAAGGCTTTCTCTGCATCAATTGACAGAAGAGCAGTGAATGGTGCCTCTCAGACATTTTATTGAATTGTGCTCTGAGAAGAAGGATATTTTGATGGGTTTGAGAATTCCTAGTTCTGTAGTAATCGGTTTCTACTTCCTTTATTTTAAACTCTAAATCTTTTAGCTTTTGAAAGTTACTCTTGCTTTTGAACTTGTGATGTTAATTACTTGACCCCATATAATAGCCTTAAAGGCTTCCCATCTTATACTTGCTGAAGTTTGTGTTGTATTTGTTTCAAAGTAGAAGTCAATTTGTTCATCCAAAAAGGACACAAAACCACGGTTAGCTAACCACTTCTGTTTAAAGCGCCAAATCCTAGGGTTTTTCACTAATTTTGAATCTTGAAATATTATTGAATTTGGGGCGTGATCTGAAATGAGGATTGGATCATATACGCATTCTTTGATTCGATGCCTTATTTGTGCAGAAATCAGAAGAAAAAAAATCAATTCTTGAGTAAGACTTATTGACACCAGAAAAAACATGAGAACTTCTGAAGCTCAGGGTTTCTTTCCTTCCAGATGTCGACTAGATTCAAGTGTTTCATAAAATTTTGTATAGTTACTCTGCTGTTAGCATGAGACTGGTCGACAACGGAACTTCTATCCCTTCTCGGATCCAAAGTGCAATTGAAATCTCCCCCTACTATATAGCCTGGGAGAGTGGCCAAAATCAAAATTATATGATGGAAAAAACTTGGGTCATCTGCATTTGGTGCATAGATATTTACCAAAACAATGGATTCATTCATTAGATTCCCTTGAATAATAAGATATCTCCCCAACTTATCTTTTATGATCTTATTAACTTGTACAGGTATCGATTAATCAACTAAAATAATAATGAAAAACAACCGCACTACCTCTCCATCTCCTCTTAATTCTTATTTCCTCATCCGTCACCAAATGAGTCTCCTGAAGAAATACTATGCTAGATTGAAAATATTTTATCATGTCTATTCATGACTACTTTTTTTAGATTTCGTAACCCTCTGCAGTTCTATGTTGTCATTTTAACCTTTACTTCACTGGACATTTTTTATACATGTGTTTTTATATTCCTCAATCCCCTCATGACGCAAGTAAAAAAAACAAAAAAACAAACCAAAACAGGTCAGACATTAACAATACTGATAAATAGATAAACCCATCCCCTGACCTCTTATCCAGAACACTCATTCTCTGAATCCCCCCCACACACACAGTTAAGCTTCCAGATCGCTCCTAACTGTTGAACTATAAAAAACTAACTATAGTATGAACTATATAACCTCATGCTACCATATTTGAACAAAGAAAAAAACACTTATTTATCCTTCTTTTTCCCTCATGAAACATCATATTATAAAAAACATCTGCATAGAAATATGAAACTTATAGAAAATGAGCCTAACTTTATTTTGCATGACTGAGTAGTTTTCAGCTTAGATTTGATGATGAACTTCAGTTCAGTTCAGTCCTTCTTCTGTCTTGATCTTCTTGATGAAGTCCTCTGCCTCAACATGGTTATTGAAGATATGAGAACGTTCCTTCTATGTTACGATCAGTCGGGCAGGAGGGATGATGCCGTATCGCAGACCCATGGCTTGAAGAAGTCGCCTCGCCTCATCGAAGTCCTTCTGCTTCTTGTGGACACCTGCCGGCACGTCCTGGTAGAATCTCACGGGCTGGTTATTGTATTTCAGCTCTTGTTTCGACTTGACAGCCCGCATCACCAATTCTTTATCCCCGCTGCTCAGAAACCTCATTATGAGCGTTAGAAAGGTGGATTTGTTCAATGATTTAGGTCTGAGTCTGTGTGCTCTCTCCACTGTCAAACCTCTGCTTCCCGATGGCAACTCCGGCAGCCAGTTCTCCAAGAACACACACGTGTCCTGACCCTCTGCTCCTTCTGGTAGATTCACCAGTCTTAAATTGTTGCGCCTCAATCTGGACTCCAGGTCAAGTAGTTGTTCTTCAAGTCCTTTATTTGAAGAGACATCACGTCGTCCTCAACTGACGAGATTCTTGTCTCCGCCTCCGTGCCGAACAGTCAGTGATGTCTTGACGCAATCTTTCAATAGCAGACGATCTCCATCAAACCTGGACGAAAACTCTGTTTTCATGTCCTTAATCGCCGTCAGAATCGCCATAGACACAGAGCCTGTTTCATCTGCTGCTCCATCAGGGTTTAACTCCGGCGCATTCGGCTCCGGGTCTGAGTTAGCATTAGCATCCTTGGTGGAGTTAGCTGGAAGTTTCTTGCAAGTTTCTTCATCGTGTAGTCGGGTAATTTAGTTTGAGTTTGTCATCGCCGCCTTTGACTCGCTTTCTTTTGTGGAAATAGAGGTATTTCACCTGTTTTGAGAAGGATTAATTTAGTCCCGTAGTGGAGAAGGTTGAGCTGCAGAGTTAGCAGATTCAGACTGTTGTTTATAAGAGCTCAACTACAGTTGTGCTTGTTTTTTTGTTTTTTTTTAAAATCATGTTTATGTCTCACATCGAAACACCGCTACCCGGGTACAGATGTAAACATGAACTTGGCGTCTTTTATGAAAACAGAGCCTCATGACTAGTGCAGGTATGTTTTTACTTTTATGTAATGAATTTAACATATTGCTACTGATGTGTTATGTTGTGCTGGATTTAGTTAAAAAGCACTGTGTGAGCGAAATATATAAGAATTCATGTATAGAATTTATTAGCACAGATATGTGGTGCTGTGTCACATCCATGTCTAGGTATGTGTGTAACATTTGAAGATGATTTAATTTATATAAAACCAGTTAAACGTTCTTCTAAAGACAATTCCAGTTATATAACTGTCATTTCCTGTGATAAATGCTAAGAAATTAATGGACTATTATAACCCGTGAAAATGTACTAATTTCTGTTCAACCTCATCAATATTAATGGTCAATATTTTAGATGGGACTTTTTATTAAACCCAAAAATATCTAAATATTATAATATTTCAACATTATAATATAATATGCTCAATATTTGATCAATTTTAAAGAGGTTTGTATCATTGGAAAGCTTGCTAAACAAGGAGACAAAATAAACAGTTAAATTATGTAATAGTGATGTTAATCCTTACAACAAAAAAAATAAAAAATCAATTACTGTTGAAGCAGGAAAAGAGGCTCTAAAAATATGTATATAATATAAAAGTTTTATGTTCTGTTCTGTTGACATTTGACTCATAAAAAAAGGTTTAGATTGCAGGTCAGTGAAGGAAGCACCAACAAAAACAAGTTGAAATGAACAAACAGATTTTTGAACTGAATTAAAAATGAGGAATGTTTCTTGTTGTCTTTCATAGTTCCTGATACTGAAGAGCTAATGACACCAGTGTTTGAAGGAAGTTCTGGTGGAGCCACTTCGTTCATGAGCTGAAACAGATTATCATTCTTAATTCCCTGAGTGAAACCCCTGAAAGGTTGAAGAGGAGCTTGTTGCCAGACGTGTGTCCCGGTTCGTAGGAGAGGCAGAAGGAACTCAAGACTAATGTTCCCTCTTATTTGTTCGCGTCTGAGCAAACACAACATCTCTCTGAGCGGTCCCTTGTACCACTGTGAGCATCAGACGTACTGTCATCAGGCCAGTATCGCATCCATTCAATATTAACTTGGGATAATATAATTGATTTATATAATAACCATGTCATCTTTGACAATTAATATTATGCTTCCTAGCTACAATATTATGATTTAATTATCAATTTCTCTAAATTCTACATTCAAATGATATAATATTTTGTGGAATAGTCAACATCTTCAAGAATAGCTCAATGTCAGTCCATGATTGTTACCCATGGAAAGTATTTATTTATCATAATCAATTTCCAATTTAAATGATCTAAAACAGGGGTGCCCACACTTTTTCGGTTTACAGCTACTTTTATAATGATCAAGTTCAAAGAGCTACCTTAATCAAATTTGCTCAACATAAGTATTGTTTAATATATTATTATTTATTTAATATATAATAATAATATAATATATAATATTATATTATTATTGTTATTAATATTATTATAAGTAAATACATACTTCACTCAGATGACTTGAACTGAGTAAAGTGAATGGACTGATAATCAGTCATGATGGAAGGATGTGTGGATTTAATCATCTTCACATAATTACTGACTTACATAAATAACTAGATTCAAATAGTGCAGTCTGTGAGGAGCATATTTCCTCATAAGAAGATACGGTTCCTCTGATAGTAACTTCCAAAAATGTCCATGAGACCTGGTCTTAAGCTCAGTGTCAGCCTGTAGTGTTAAATCTCATCCTCCACTGCAGACAAGTTCAGGACTCATATGTACTAAGAATTGCATTGATTTCCAACTAAAAATGGTCGTTCATTCGAACCCAAATGGTGCACAAAAAATATTCAGATGTAAGAATCTTTGCGTGACATGAATCCGAGCCTTTTTCCATGTCAAAATCAACAAAAAATGCCTCCATTTCAATATGTCCATCATGTTTAAATGAAGCACAAGACTTAAATTCCTCCATTTCTGTGATCATGAAAAATCAAAAACAAATGAAAACATGAATTTAACAGTTTACAATTGCTAATTTTAAACATGTTTGACATGCATCACACTATTGTAAATGAGTCCATGAGTGTGAATGAATAATGTGTTTTTGTGTCAGCTTGTCTGTCCTACATGCAGCCGGTACTTTCTAATAAGATGTTACTTTTCAAATGTCTGTTGAAGAAACAGGTAACAGGTAAAAAAGAAAAGAAGAAGTTTTATTACACCACATCCAACATGTTTTCATTCTACATGTAGTAACAACTAACGTAAAATCAGCTCTAAATATGTAATTAATATTTTGTAGTGTGTAAGGATTAAGACAGTTTGGTCCAAATCCCAGGTCTTCTTATCTCATGACCTAGAATAAGAGTATGTTACACAGGTTTTATACAGCAATATCAGGGTTAACTTGGCAAATTAATGACATTGAATTCACTTGACTACACTGAGATACATGTATTTTAATATATCATTATTTGACTGTAGTCACTAACCTTATTTAATTCTTTGCTGCAGATGTACATGGTGTAAGTTGTCATCATGATGTAATTCCCACACAAACACCTCATGAAAATGAAAAACATGTACACAAATTACAGTATATGATATACTGAAGTCAGGGGCTATGTGGAGTATGTTTGGGTCATGTGAACGCACCATGCGGCGGAGCTGTGGTCTAGTCACTACTATCTTTGACCCCTGACCAATGAGAGCAGAGTGGGCGTGTTAGCTTGGACGAGATTTCATCTGAGCAAAAACAGACATTTTCAAGTGGGCGGGGCTTAGGCACATTTTCTAAAGTTAATATCTTTTTTAAATGAGAGTTTTGTGCAAAAACAAACATACTGATAAGTATAATAGAAGTCCTAGAATAATTTAAGATACACTTAAATCAGCACATTAGGTGCCCTTTAAGCTTTCTCAGAGACTTGCAGGGCCTCGAGGATAAACCAGTATTGAATCAGTCAGAGGGCTTCCCACCAATTCGTAGAACCTGAATTTATGAAACATATTACTCAGGGGTTTCTGGTAAAAGGTAAGACCGCACTTCTTTCTCTGGCTGTTGCCCCAAAAGCCTAATATCAGCATTGCAATAAAACTATGATTTTAGACAATGGTGGAAAACTTCAGTTTAGTGACTATAGCCACATAAGCATGGGAAAGAACATCAAAACACCCTGGCGTGATCAGATTTAAAGAAAAACAGCATTAAGACTCAGGTAAGGACTCAATATAATGACCTATGTTGCAATTTAAATCATGCAAGGCTCCAGGGGACACTATCTAGTTGCTATGACAGTTGAAAGGCCTGCTGTTAAAGGGAAGTGGACTTTCACTTTCAGCCTTCATCCCTGAGACAATAATCATTAATAGGGAAATACACTCAATATTAGTTTTATATTACATTTAACCATCAGTGGCAATGCACAAATGCATGCACATTTGATGCAAATTCATCAGCAATCATGATGCTATTTGATGGCCAGACCAGGGAGACACAAAGTGATCACAGGAACACAGTTTTCAGTATGAAAACCTTTTTCAAAGCTCAGGACCAGTTTAAAGGTTAGTTTAAAACCATAATTAAGAATCTCTGGCAGGATGTTCTTGAGGAAATGACACATTAATGCTTTCATTTTACTCTACTCCTCATCCACACTGTGCTAAATAATTGTTCCACATGGGCTGATGGGACAAGGAGAGGTTTGACAGCTTCAGCAGGACGGAGAGGAGAAAGCACAGTTTTCTGTCCAGCATTGGTAAGGGCTGTCACTATGACTCACATTTATCCCAACGCTTTTCTTTCAAAATGATCACGCTGCTCTGACTCTGCCTCCACCAGTCATTTCCACACACGACAATTTTATTTTTGTTGAGCCAGAGAAGTGAACCCTTGGTTGAAACCCTTTTCTCTCTCCCTTTGCCATATCCAAATTGATTGAGGAAGTAGCAGATTGACCAGTGAGTCTTCAGCCTAGCTACAAACGTAAAGGTCTTCTATTCTAGACATTTTAAATTACTGATTATGTTCAGGAGGAGAGCTGTAATATATCCTCCAGGACATACATAAGTATTTTCTTTGTTAATAAAAATTAAAAAATACAATGAACACGTGATTGTCTTAGTTTAATGTCATTTTATGGATACCATGCCTATGTTTAGCTAGAATGCACCAGCATTTATACAAGTTGACCTACCTGTGTCGTGTCTCGTAGCATTAGAGATCAATTATTTTATCGTTAAGGGGATCATGTGGTCCGCTGTCCACTATTGTCATTTGTGCAGGTTATTTGGATGAATACAGCCACTAAACCTAATTGGTGCATTGCTATGATCATGTGTTCCGGTCTGTCCGTTCATTGTTATTTTGTACAGTATATTTCTTGTTTTAAAAAAATACAGTAACTTGTACTAAACCCAACTTAAAAATATTGTTAAATGTAATAAACCTCACATGTATGCAGGCTACAAATGAACAAATCTAATAATTACCTCACTTTAATTAGCAGGGACAGCTGATGCTAAAAGTGCTCTAATTAAATTCAGGCAAGAAAATGAGGATTGGTTCCTGCCGGGCAAACAAGCTTCCGAGAAACTATGGGCGTGAGTAATTTGTTACTGGTGAACTGTTCATATTAAAAATATGATACTTTAGTGGAAATAATTTTTAGATTCCTGAACATATCAACAATATATCAAAGCACTAATGTTTTTGCATCATTCTTAACATTGTGTAGGAAGGCACAAGAAACTATCAGAACAGGGGAGAATGAAGGTTTAACCTCAACTGCCCTGAAACGAGTAGATCAAAAGCCGTTTCTATTATGCTGCGGCCCCGGGAAGGCAAATAGTTTAAGCGCTACTTTATGCGACAGGCTCTTTGTAAGGGGTGATCTTACACCCGAACAATCTGTGTCTCCAGAAAGGGATAGCCTCCGTCACCAAGAATTATGTGACCTTACTGTTGTTTCCTGTAAATAGGACTGTTCTTCAGGACACGTGTATCATGTACAGACCCAAGGTAACCTACAAAGAAGTCCAGAAACCTTTTTTTACTGTCAAAAATTGTCTGCATGATCCCAGAAAACGAAACCTTTATAATTCAAATAGTCAATTTTGTGTGAGTGGGAGGTTTCACGGTGAAACGGCAGCCATCTATATCCTCAATCACACAGTTCCAAAAAAAAAAAAAATTACACAGTGTGAAAGCTGGATGGCAAGCGCCAGGTTCTTCCTGATCACTTGTGCCACTCTGTGCACTACACGGTGTACAGATGACCTTGGTACACTGAAGACACTGGACAACACGTTATTAAATTACATGAGCAAGCCAGTAGATGTATATGAGAAGTTCAATTTTGAGTCCCCTAGCCATGTTCCTGATCCCTCTGCAGACGTCTTGGCAGACCCTGCAATGCTCTTCTGCTAAGGCAGCCTCCATGTTGAACCACAGCCTAAGCATAGGAATGTTTTGGTTGAGCTTGCAATAAGCTGCAGGATGATCAATCTGGAAAACATCACGTAAAATATTTTATTAGTTTTCATATATAAAACATTATTAGCAATATGTGAACTTATTACGTTAACATGTGGTCGATTTGACAAGTTAAGGTACAATAATACTCGCAAAGCCCGCATCTCTAATTGTTCGATGTATAATTACTTTTTATCTAAAAAAATAAAACTGCAATAGCAGCTGCCTTTACATCACAAACCTCAATATTGGCCTAATGACCTACTCACTAATTCAAGAATACAATGTTATTGTTCTAACGTCACTAGCGCTAAAGTAAACTCGTTTGGTTAGCATGTGATCTGCTAGTTAGGGTATACTACGACTCTTGTGTATTGTACATACTGTACCTGCTGTTTGAACAAGAAGTATGACTTGCTGTTTGATCTAGAAGTACGGCCATGTGTCGAAAAAGTTCCATCCGGTGAAATTCTCTGCGCCTGGCAGCTAATCATCTCATTAACATATTGACAACCCACGCCACAGTGATCATCACATTCGCTCAAGCAATTCTTCCAGGTTCTGTTGTTGTAAACCGTGACGTAATTGTATGTTGATAGTGGGCTACGTATTAAGACGTATCAGCATATAAGGCGTGTCCAAATTTTCGGGTTCACCGTGGACCGAGACGACCTAGACAGACGGACATTCTGAGATGGAGGGAGTCAAGGACTCGGTGGCTGCGCTCCTCAAGATGTCACAGGCGTATGCGATCCTGGGAGCGAGACTCTGCGACACTGGACACCTGGGCCACCGGCATCTGTAGCTAGACTTGGCCACAGCGCTGCCGGAGAAAGATCGGAGGGTACTCCTGGATGGACCGATAACTGAGGATTCTCTGTTTGGTTACGGAGCTCCGGAACATCGTGGCCCGCCAGAGGGCAGCACAGCAGGCGTCATTAGAAACTCTCGCCGCTAATGCTAAGCTAACATGCACCGCCGTTCATAGACGGCAAGAGTTTCCTCTCAGCACACAGTTCGAAGGAGGTTTTAAACCCCTTCGTCCGGGTCATGCCGAGGCTGTAATAACGGAGTCTGTCCACACGAATGAGGGGCAGACTCCAACCACGTGTGTTTTATTTTCATACGAGCAGATGTCTGCGAGGCCGGTTGAGTCAGCGGTGTTTTCTCCCGCATCGATAAACGCTTGTGCCCGACAGCTTGACAGCTAATGAGGTAAGTGGAACTAGTCCGGACATGTATATGTTGACCGGAGGTTGTTCCTTCCCCTATAGCGCTGTCAACAAGCACTGGCACCGTGGAGGATGTCATGTACGGGAAAAAGAAAACGCCATGGAACTGACGCAACATGCCGCTTTTACGCACAAGTTTTCTCGCAATTCTGAGACCAGGCGAGAGGAGCTATCGCCCCTTCCGCTCGATCATCTGTAGAGGTGAGTGGTGGTCGGATCTCACGAGTGATGAGCAGGTCAGGACCGCCAGCAGAGCTTGAGAATGTACTGGACGCGGTGAGTGATGCGGTGCCGACGCGAGTGCGACCTATTTCTGAACTCACATCAGCAGTAAATTATCCAGCACATTCCCCCACATCTCGGGTTTTGTACGGTGACACTAAGGAGTGTTCGGGGGAGCTGGGGAGACTTCCGGGGGGAAAAGGGTACATGCACGACACGCATCTGAGGTTTCTTACGCGCACTTGCGCGTTTATCCCACAGAGCCGGAATTTGATGAGAGTGGGGGTTCTAGTAAATTTAGCTCGAGTTCATGCTCTGTTTATTCAAGAGATAGAGAAGCAGCTTGTGTGATGCCCTTTCGTCAATGGCCCGCTCAGGGACGTTCGCGGGGGCGGGCCGGAGGACAATCCAAAGTTCGTCAGGGCTGCGGTTCTGTCAGAACATTATTTGGCTTGGAGTCGCCTGGTTTTACTTCATTCCAGATGGCAGAGAGAAGTAATCAGGCGGGGCTATGCGCTCCAATTTGCCCGTTAACCGCCGCGTTTTTCAGGGGTTCTCTGGACACGCGTGGCGGAGCAGGAAAAATTATCCTAGCGGACTGAAGGCACATTCCACCCGTGGTGTGGCAGCCTCAGTGGCTCTTTTGCGGGGTGTGGCAGCAGAGGACATCTGCTCAGCTGCTTCTTGGGCGTCCACGTCAACCTTTGCTAAGGCCTATCTCCTCGACGTGACGGCGGATTCAGTAGCTCATACGGTTTTGAGTGCTGCTGTGCCACCCTTGAGGCCCATGGCTCCAGTAGACTTGGATCCTGGGCCTTCGCCTTGGGTTTAAACCAATAGCGAAGCTGTTAGAGGGTCGGAGCACCAATATGAAGTAGAACCCCTGAGTTATCTATCATAATCTCAGGTTCTACGAATTGGTGTGAAGCCCTCTAACCTCGCTCTTCTCGCTGAGTTTTCAGTTGGAGGAAGTGCGGCGGGTGCTTCCCGCCTTTATAGGAAGTTGACTGCCCCCTGCTGGGTGGCGAGTTCATTAAGCTTTCTCAGAGACGAGGCTCTGCCTCGGGGTAAACCAATAGCGAAGCTGTTAGAGGGCTTCGCACCAATTCGTAGAACCTGAGATTATGATAGATAACTCAGTGGTTTTGTTTTATTTGGGGGGTGTGGGTAAGAAAACAAGTCAGTAAACACATGCAGTGTAACACATTTCATTTGCAAAAACTCGATCGGGATTTACTTCAATGGCAAGTATGTCATTAACCATTTCCCATTAATTTAACACAATTTTACTCAAACATACCTTAAGAGTGTCTCAGCTGTGACTAATGAGCATGTTGCTCTATTCATTAAAATATAATGTGACTTGACAATGTCACATTTTTAAAGATTATCTACATCCTATAGCTGATTAGGAGAGGATGACATTCATTAACACAGAAATATGTTAATATTCATTACTATATGATTAGCTTCTATATGTCAGCAGTATGACAGTTATTGGAATTGAATAAAGCTCCTAGGTGCATAGAATGATGATTATAGATATGCCCGAGCAAACTAAACTAAAGACTTTGTCGCAAAAATATAGAAGTGGAGTGTAAGAGAATGCAACTCATTTGAAAGACCGAGCATTGGGAGGGGGATGTCTATGAAGGGGAATTTAAAATTCAAGAACAAAGTTTGTTGCTATATAGTTTCTGGATTATTATCAATGTTATTTATGACCAGAATAAATAAGACCTTTATATGAGTAGCGAGGCTGAAGACTCACTGGTAAAATAGCTACTTTTTCTAGGAACAAACACTGAACATTTTTTCAGTTCCAGTTGTTTGTGATTAGGATGTCATAACCTCATAGTGTTTTGATGAGTGACTGCAGTAATTGCAGTAGAAGTTGAACGCTTCTTGCTCTAAATAAGTGAAACAAAGAACTAAATGTAAAAGTGCATTGACTTGTGACTTTTTATAGGCCTGCTTATCTAAATCACCTTATGCTAAATGTAGCTAACATTACAGGGATTTTTACATGTTTTAAATTCCCTATGGGATGTTTCTTTAATCAGTCCTGATCTGTGTAGCTGACTTTAGTAACACAAAGCACCTAACTTTAAAGGTTACATGATATCCTGCTGATGGGATATATGGGGACATGTGTGGAGGTCAGGACTCGAGATTGGGATCTTCAGCAAAGCAAGAAAATATGTTACAAGCAACGCTTGATGCACACTGGTTCTCCAGAGCTGGCGTGTGTTTATTGTGTACACCACACTTTGGCTCTGTGCTCTCCCCCCGGTTGGCCCCCTTGTCCAGGGCTCATTCCAGGAGAGTCACTGATAGAGGCCGAAACCCTTTTCGGCTCCAGATTTTACTTCAGTCCAGATATGCAGAGGGAAGTAATTAGTAGTGATGGGCTGATGAAGCTTAAAGAAACAGTGTTATGTATGTAGAGGTCAGTAGGTGGCGCCATTAGTTTTAAAATGATGTGATTTTTCATTAGAACAAAATAAAGAAAAATGGTGCAGAGATTGTCATCTAGTGGGCTCTGAAAATATTGAGCCTGCTTCATGAAGCTTCATCAGACAATCACTAGTGCTTGGTGTGTGCCACAAATCTTATTTTGTTTTACAGTTTTCAGCAAACAAAAACAAAAACAATATGACTCAAATCTAAAAAGAAAAAGTGTGAATGTGGTTCACATTTGTCAGGAAACATTTTTTACAATCTCTCTCTCTACACCCAGGAGTGACTCAACCTCTCCTGCTGACCTTAAAAGTCTCCTTAAGGTTGCTCAATCATGTCTTGATTGTCTGCTTAAACCCTGCAGACTCTTGGACCTCCAGCTCTCCATCTGCTTTCCTTCTTGCCAATGTCCTCAGGCCATCTTTCTTCCATAAGACCTATATATATGTAGGAACTCAGTCTCTCAGCTAAGAGATGGGGTTTTTGAGCTATTTAAGATTCTCGAGACATCAATAGTACCCCAAATATTTAATGTAATAACTGGTCTAACAAACTAGATCTTTGTAGTTAAAACATTTTAGTCAACTACTGCTCCTTCATAAAGCTTAAGCAAAATCAAATAAAAAAGCAGACCAACACTTTGGAATATATATTTCCCATCTTGCTTCAATCATTGATGAATATTGCTCACTGTGTACACAGCCGCGCCACGGTAGCTACTTCTCTGTTTAACTAGAGAATGGAGACATTCATCTTACAACTAATTAGCTGATCAATCATCAGCTGGCGGAAAAGGGGTAAAATATGTTAATGACAAGGCACGACCCGGATGAGCTACGCCCAGAGGTGTGTGTGAAGAGTAAATGAGGCTGTTAGTCCTGTGGAATACTGAGTGAGAGTGGCTGCAGAAAATGTCAGCTGAAAATAATGCACTTTGAACTTCCTGAGTAAACAAATGTTTCTGTTGAAGAGAGAAATATGCCAAAACCATATTTATACATGTGACTATGTTAATATTTGATTATTATTACTTTTGTTGGCTCAAGATATAAAGGCAGTGATGTAGTGGAGGGTATATGCAAGTATGCAGCATATACTTGTGTAGTCCAGTCAGCATTACATATTCTCACTTCTAATTATCACATGATTCCTATTTTGAATGTATACAAGCCAAAATGATTGTGACATTCACGACCAGCCAAACCCTTTTCGTCATTTGCCATTTATTTTGTTGAACCAATGAGCCAATCAGAAATAAAAAAAGAGAGACAAAAAACTTGGTGATACCTGAAACTCTGACGCATTTGATACCAAAAGCTAAGCCTTGCTAACAAACGCATCAACACCAAAAATCACAACTGCAATGAAGAACATAAAAAAACATTTTCTTAACCATGGAGTTGGATTGGTGTGGCCTCATGAGGCAGAGGCTGCAGAGCAGACCACAAAGTTACAGTAGACGTTAGTGAAGCTCAGCATAAAGCAGTTCATAAAAGTGCATAAGAGAACAGTCAATTGCTGTAGTTCGCCTGGAGCGGTGAGGCGAGAAATAAACCCAGAGCTGTCAGCCGACGCAATAGAGTCGACCCCAGCTAGTAGCTGCAGTCGGAGCCCAAGACAGCGTTGTACTTAGCTACACATTCTGGGTCGAATCTCCGTCCGCGTCTCTCTAACGAGGAGTGATGTGAGGTGGTGACTGGAAGATAGGATGGAAAGAGGATGTGAAGAGACCCATACTTGCTCCGCAGTAGACGACGTTACCGTGGCACGCCTGTGATTCGTTCAGGTTCTTCAAAAAAAAAAAAAAACGGAAAAATTAATTTCTTGCCGGATCTAACAATAAACAGCGCCCTTGAGCATTTTTAGCAGCAGTTATAAGTCGTCCATACCACCTCAACCTTGACGGTTAATTTTGCTACAAAAACAGGTTGAATAAACTTATTAAAATGACCGCGTAACTTAGTCTAACACAGCATTCCATTCATTATGACAGCACCTACTGGCAAACAGAGCTGAAAGACCACAAGGCCAAAAGGCAGGAGGTGTTCGATTCAGGAAGTGAGAGTGTACCAGGGCTTTACTTCATTTTACCCCCTCCAATATTTACTAAGTCAGCTCATGCCAGGCAGGTGTAGCCTCCCCCCTGCATCAAACAGGCTGCACACACACACAACATGCTCCTCAAAAGTGTTGTTACCATGGAAATGTCCTCTAAAAAAATAAACACTGCTTTCCCATCACAGTTTGAGCTCAGCAGAAGCAAGAGATAATTGTACTTACATATACATGTGGAAAAAAAGTATGTGTCTTTTAAAAAAATATATAAATCACCTGCTGCTCGAGTTCTAATAATGTTTATAATTTTATATAATTTTATAATATGTGGTTTATGTATTTCTTGCATCCTAATCTCCTTATTTGTGTTAAGATCTCAAGCTAAGCCTTTTTCATTCTAATTGAGTGTAATCCAGTGAGCATCAGACAGACTCCACAGCTGTCGTTACAAAGCGTAGCAAATGTCGAGCTTCTTCTCCTGACTGCTTTTGGATTTACAGAACAGCCCTTTTTATATGTTCCTTCTGTCAACAGATTCTTAAAACTCAGAGCTCTATTTGTTTCATCATTTATCAAAGATGAGTTGTACTAGTTGTTTTAAGCACTTGAGCGACAACACATGTGTTTCTTAATAAACCTAATGTTTAGCCTGAATATAGTTTTAAAATAATAATAATAAATAATAAATAATCCATTTATTTAAATCCCTCAAAATGTATGGATGTGTATTTAAATGTGCCAGTGTAACGACATAAATAAAAAAAATTGTTCACTTATTTTCCAAATGTTGAATTTTAAAAGCTAACATCCTTACTACAATTTTTTTTTTTTTAATTGTGATGTTAAATTGCATGAGTCATTCTGTACTTCCCATTTGAATGCTACATCTCAATTCATAAATTCAAATAGGACTGTATAATACTGCAAATGCACAACATCGTGCAGAAGATGCTTCTTTTATATTTTGGATGGATATAAATAAGTTTTTTTTTTTTTTAAATCCCATAGTAACAATCTTCTTCTTTTTTTTAGAATGCTTTTAGGGAGAACCACAGCAGAGTGACCTCACTGGTTAAATTCAGTAATGGCCTGCTATTTCAGAAGTTGTTCTTTTGGACCTAACTGCTGTGTTTGACAGTGTTGACCACCATTTTTTTTTATAGAGACCAAAACTCCGACCCCATAAATACGAATCTCATTTCCTTGTCACATATATAATACTCGAGGAAAAACAATATAATGAAAAGAATATTTGAAAATGTTTAATATAATTTTATACTTAACAAGTTTTAAAATTTAAAACATTATTATGTATATTTTTATTTTATAATTACATCCACCCTCCATCAAAAAAAATTATACGATTTTTGAAACGATTTTGCGGCCTACTTGCAATACACCAATACACCAGGGGGCCACGGACCACAGACTAACTGCTTCTGCTTACACCAGTTAAAAGTGTTAAGCTTTGATCAGGACTTGACATTTAACTTGCACATACAATCTCACTGGCTGCCTTCCATCCTAGTAATATTGAAAAAATGAAGAAACTGCAATCTCACTCTGCTGGCAAGGAAACAATGGTGGTTGATAACCGTGGACACTCAAACAGGGACAAACTAAGGGCTGAGGATGGGTGTTGTGAGCATACTCCACCCAGGGACGTTGAGAGGACCAGGAGGAGGGGTTTGCAAAAGCCAGGCAGCAAGGGTCTTCTCTAGTTCCTGGTTGGCTCTTTCGTCTTATCCGTAAGTCTGGGTATGGAACCTAGAAGATAGACTTACAGTGGCCCCAATTGCCTGGCACAATGCCTTACAGAGAGCAGATGTAAGCGGAGGCCCTCTATCCGACACAATGTCAGTGGGTACGCCATGCAACCTAAACACTTTGTCGACGAGGACCATGGCGTTTTCCTCAGCAGATGGCAGTTCAGGTAGTGGGTTTATATGCGCAAACTTACTGAACCTTTCGACGTGGTGGTCGTATAATGGTTAGGATGATTGTTATTGATTTTCTGACGCTGGCAGCCCCACCACGAAGTCCTGTGGCACAGGAAGAGGGCAAAGAAGACCAGAGCTGGGATGGTTGGAGGTTGTTTTGGGCACAAACCGGGCGGGCAGACACATAGTCTCTAGTATCCTTCTCAACTGTGGGCCACCAGAATATGGGTCTGAGGAAACACAAGGTTCGAGACACTCCAGGATGACAAGTCAGTCTCTCAGATCTCATGGTTTCTGGGACAAACACTTTACATTGAGGTCCTTCTCCAGGATATCGCTCCGTCTCTTGGGCAGCCCTTACCTCTTCTTCAATAGTCAAAACTAGGGCTGTTGCGCATTTGGAAGGTAGAAATTAGTATTGCGCATAATCTGGTTCAGCCATCTTCTTTTATGTAACTGCACATTTTCCTTTTAAATAAACAGATCTGAATCTGAATGTAGTGGTAGTTCTTCCCCATCAAACCAAAGTCTCCATTCTTCAAGGGCCAGTTCGGATGCCAACAGTTACAGGTTTCCAATGTTGTAGTACCTTTCCGAGGGAGACAAACAGTGAGGAAGGAATGCACAAGGATGTAGCTGCTGCTTGGCTGATTGTTGCGAGTGGTTAACATGGTTAAGGGTGCAGTGACTGCAGTAATTCATAATGAAGCGTCTGTAAAAATTAGAAAACCCCAGGAACATCTGCAATTGTTTACAATTGGAGGTGGTAGGCCAATCTAGAACTGCCTTATCCTCATCACGAAGGGCATAACAAGGTGTGTTGAAACCCGTCGTCCACTCATCCCCTTCTTGGACCCTGATCAGGTGGTATGCATTACGGAGGTCCAGCTTGGTGAAAACAGTGGCCCACTGCAGGAGATCAAAAGCAGAGTTCATAGGGAAGAGGGTACTTGTTCTTTATGGTTTCAAGATGGCGCTGCAGATAGCAGCCTAGGCATGTCGCTCCGCTCCGCAGTTTCTTTTTTTTTTTTTCTTTGCTTTTTGCCGTGAAAATCGAAGGATAAGGCTCGGGGCGGAAGTGACTGGTGTCTGTGAGCATACGTCGTGTTTGGTCCTTTTAGCTTTCGTCCATTCACCTGGCGAACGTCCACTCACTGCCCAATAAAACTGACGAACTGCTCCTTCTCCATTGGAAAAAAAACTAACTTTTAACACACTGCTGCCCTGTGCTTTACTGAAACCTGGCTCAGTGAGGTGATCCTGGACTCCATCTGCCCAGCTTCTCGCTTACGCGCGCAGACCGCAACACAAAGCTATCGGGTATATCAAGGGGCAGCTGAGTGTGTTTCTACCTTAAAGGGCACCTCATGTGAAAACTCAACTCTCCTGACTTATTCACATGTTGTACATTTTGAAGTTGTCCTCTTCAAAATGAAGTAGGTCATTCATCATGACGTTGCTCCGTTTTGAAGTTATTACTTCTCTCCCGTCTGAAACCTTGCCAAATAAGATTATGGTTCAAATTAACCATTCTGACATCACTCTGGTGGAGGTGTCCTCCCCTAGAAGCCCTAAATCAGTTAAAGTACCTACATGTTAATCGTGAAACAAAATAAATATTTATGTAAACATGGTGCGACTTACTTCTGCCTTTAGGTGTTTTTGTAATGTGTACATTAAACAGCAAACCTTATTTTTATTATTCGTTTTTAATATACAAAACGTGAGTTTTAGGGGTGAGTGGGCGTGGTTGCTTGGACCCACAAACTCGCATGGTGCGTCCCAAGACCCAAACAATTGCTCCACGTACAAAATATTAATTATAATAAAGGACAACATGTTGGTTGTGGTGTAATAAAAATATTTTTTCTTTTTTTACCTGTTACCTGATTATTCTACAGACATTTGAAAAGTAACATCTTATTAGAAAATACAGGTTGCATGTAGGACAGACAAGTTGACACAAAAACACTTTATTCATTCTTTCGTGAAAAATAGAAATTCTAAAGAAGGTCTTTTGTTGGAGACTCAGGTATTTCCCCAACAGTCAAGTAAGTCTTGAGTTCTTTCTGCCTCTCCTCCAAACACGGGACACAGGTCTGGAAACAAGCTCCTCTTCAACCTTTCAGGGTTTTCACTCAGGAAATTAAGGATGATAATCTGTTTCAGTTCATCAGCTCTTTAGTTCAGGAACTATAAAAGACAACAACAAACATTCATTATTTTGATTCAGTTCAAAAATCTGTTTTGTTCATTTCAACTTGTTTGTGTTGGTGCTTCGTTTACGGTGTAAATACCATTTCAGTCGCCCTGTCATTTCACTTCCTACGTGATGTTCACACACTGACCCTGCTATCTAAAATATTGTTTATGAGTCAAAGAAATGTAAACAGAACGTTTGCATGGTAATAATTTACAACCCATAAAACATATATATTATATACATATTTTTAGAGCCAATTTTTTTAACTGTTTTAAACAGTTAAGTACAATAAGTGTAACTCTACAAGTCTAGTAAATCCTTGCTGATGATAACAATATACAGGTACATTGTTTATGTGTTGGCACATTACATATACATAGTACACATAGACACATATTGATGATCATTGCATTGATTTAAAGTCTGCTTGTCAGCCAATACTGACTGGACTGGTTCAAATACCACATTAGTTGTATAGCCTTAGGTAGCCAGAGAGAAGATTAATCTTATTTATTCAGTTATTTTTAATCAAAGCCACACAGCATTGTTTTAAGCCATTCTATTAATTCTGAGAAAAATTCATCAATATGAGTACCGACAGTGGAATATTTAAATCCTGCCTATATTGTTGTTGAAATAAAAATGTATGTACTTATGTGTTCGCGATTTGAGGAAACTTTCACAAAATTCAAAAATACAGTTTCAAAAGGAATTTGATTATTGTACTAGAGACAGGAGAATTGGAAGTGTTTACCCCTCATAATCAGATGTTCTGTGGTAAAAATAAAACATACAATACACAAAGAGTGCAAAGAGATGTCTTGTAATTAATACATTGGTGACGTAATGAATCACCAAACTTATATATTATAGTATAGTTTTTATCTAATAGTTTTGAGACAAACGCATTTAAATTATTTCTTGCTTAATTCCAGTGAAGCACAATTTGCTGAAAACTGTTCACAGAAGAACAATTATTAAACGGCACACAAAATCTTCATGCCAAGGACTATGGTAACAGAATGTTACAAAATATAACATATATTATCTATCACCTGGCAACACTGCCTATGAATGAATAAATGTACATACTAAAAGTGTGTTTATGATCAGATTGTGTCTTCAAAAGGCCTGAACAATTTTTTTTTTGTTTCAAATCACAATGTTTTAGAACATAATCTGCTTCACCAAAGTGCTATTGAACTACATTGAGACTATTGTGTTATAAACTATAGTCAACTTCATTTTTATTTAATTGGGTCATATTTCCAAGTAAGAGCTAAATGTATTTTTCTAAAGTGTTTGTTGAAAAATGTGTAACTGTTTGAAAAAAGCTAAAGGGAAAAAGATGAGTTCGCGAGCTAGATAATATTGGCAATAAAAACACATAAAATATGCTAAATGTCGTTAAAATAACTGCTTGAGGAGGATGAGGTCAGGGGGTCACAAGCACTTTAAGTTGCTCGGCCAAATTATTCTGCTGGCAGAAGTTATGATGACAACATTCTGCATATTTTTTGCGCCTCATTTGATTTAACCCTTGGTGTTGGGCACTCATTTCCGTTTGAGATCAGAGCATAAACACTTTAGGTCATGCTTTCTCCTTCATATTGACAGTACACATTACCTCAGCATTGTCTTACTGAATGCAAATGAGATGGAATAAGATGTCCATTTATAGGGGAACTAATGTGTTGATTACAGTGTATCTTAAATTGATTCTGGACCTCTATTATACGCATCAGTATGTGTCTGTTTGAACAATTCTCATTTATTAAAGATATTTACATTAGATAATGTAAATAAGCCCAACCCACTGAAAACTTTAAGGTCAGTGTCCAGGGGTGACTGCAATGTTCCCAAAAGAAAGTCTGCAATCTCTCAATCAGCCTTTTCATACAAAGGGATCAAAGAATGGAAGGGGCACCAAGACAATCTAAGGAACAAAGCAGATTTTCATTGCTTCTCATGGGCTGTGAAAGACTGGCTTTTAGACCACCAACTAGTAGACGGATATTTGGCCATCAGATAAAATGATTATATTGTACTGTGTTTTTTGTATATTATTGTGTTTTTGCTTGATTTATATGTGATGTATTATGTAAACTGTCTACATCTTTGGAAAGTTGCATTGTGCTAGATCTGGTGAAGCCATCTTTTTAATGTAACTGCACATTGTCCTTTTAAATAAACTGAACTGATCTGAACTCTCAAGTCGAAGTTTTGTTTACAATAACTACACCTACTCTACATCAAGGCTTGTCATGCAGTGTCATAAATCCCGGAAGTCTCCATCTCCAAGGGACGTGTAAACAGCAAGAAGCAGAGCAGTTTTTGCTGCTGCAGGAGGAGTGAAGCCCATTATTGCGAAAAAATGGGCTGCATTCTCGTAACATCAATAAACTGTACTGATCCCTCAGGAGATCTACTTTGGGAAATAGTTTTCTAGCATACAGCAACAAATACGATAGATAAAACTAGAAAATTAACAAAGCAATCAAGAAGCAGTAAAATAACAAAAAGACAAATAACAGAAATCTAAGTATAAAGAACATATATCAAAGAAAAACAACAAAATAAATTAACATAGAATAGAGTCATCTTTTGACTTTGCTCCTGCCCCCAAACTCAGAATTATACAATCTAATCGCACAAGGAACGAATGAGTCCCTGAGTCTATTAGTGTTGCATCTGGGGAGGAGCATTCTGCTTCTCTGCTCACTGATGACTGTGTTCAGAGGATGACTGCTTTCATGGACAGTAGATTCTCCAGTGATCTCCTCTTTGCAACTGTCGCCAGTAAGTCGAGCTTTATGCCACCCACAGAGCCAGCCCTCCTGATCAACCTGTCCAACCTGTTGACACTCCTCTTGGACACATTCCCACCCCAACACACCACAGCATAAAACAGTACACTGGCCATCACAGACTGGTAGAACATGCAGATAAGTTTCTCACAGATTTTAAATGATCGTAGCCTCCTCAAAAAGTACACTCTACTCTGAACTTTCTTATACACGTGGTCTTTGTTGCAGGACCAGTCCAGTTTACTGTCAAGCCACACACTGAGGTACTTATAGTTTATCCCCACCTCTTCGCCTCCGATGGACACTGGATGTGGCTTCTCCTGGACCTCCCAAAGGCCAAGACCTGTTGAAAAAGTTTTTGAGACATTTTGCTTCCTCCACCGTGTCCACTGCAGTCAGAGAGGACTTGGTCTTGTATCCAGTGATGGTTTTAACACCATCCCAGACCTCTCTTATTTGTACCCCATTCAGCTTCTCCTCCAACCTCCTCCTATATGTGTCCTTTGCCTCCCTCTAGCATCTCTTCACCTCCTGCTGTGCTGACCTCATGGCGTCTCTGTCCCTGCTCCTGAAAGCCACCTTCTTCCTGTTAATGACATCCTCGACCTCCTTAGATACCCACGGTTTATTATTAGGGTAACAACGGACAGTCTTATCAGGGGCGACAACAGACATTTAAAAAAAACGTTAGTGTGTCTGACCCTCAATGTCCTCACCATGACACTTCAGAGCACCTCCCAGTCTGTGGTGTCAAAACAGTATTTTATGGCATCCTCCACAGCTTGTGTTCCTGATGCTGTGTCTCAAATCGCATACTTCTCTTAGTGTACTAGAAGTTAGTATGCATCAGGAGAGTGTACATACTAACTAGTACGCAAATCCTCCACAGATAGTATGTCTCAAATCAAACACTTCTTGTTCTACTACTAATTAATGATGATTGCAACCAGCTGTTGGAACGCTATCGACACCTGCTGGCAGCACGCTTTGCAATTTTGGGAGAAAAACTAAAGAAAAATATTTATAACAAAATATTCAAGAGGTATTTACGCCGCTATCAGCAGCGAAGACGTCTCATCCTTGTAAATATATATAACGCAGCTAATGTCATGGTAAAAGTATATAAAGATAAATAAACAAAAACTTTACGTGAAGGAAGGAAATAAGGGAAAAGGGAGGACAGACTAGAGGTAGGAAACTGGTCAATCGGATAAAAAAAAAGAAAAAACGTAGGTCTGTGATAAAGGGAAGGAAAAAATGATTGTGGATGGATGAAGGAAACAGATTGGGTCAACTTGACCCAGAGGTATAACAGGTAAATGTATTGTAAATAGGATATATAGACTTTGGTTATGCTCAAGATAAAAAAAATAATCATAACAGGTGTGGGAAAACATCTTATAGTCCTACAGCAGTGACGGTGTTAATGTCCTTAGAAAACTAACTAGACAGTAACGTATAAGTACTCCCCTACGAGTCAAGCATAATTGTAAGTCAGCATTGTCTATATTGTGACTGATCATCACATCAGCATTGTAAAAATTCCAATATTAAAAGAAAGTCGACAGAATAATCTCAAAGAAGATACTGAGTATGATTTATGCATTAATGCACTACTGCATTGTATAGCTTGTTCAATCCCAGCTCCAGACAAGCTTGTGTCGTTGTGTCTATGAGCAAGACACTTTACCCTGATTGCTCCTGATGGGAGACTCGGCGCGTGTGTGCAGCCTACTCCCATCAGTATGTGTGAATGGCTGTCAAAGCGCTTTGTGACCCTGGTCTAGAAAGGCGCTACATAAATAGAGATTATTATTATTATTATAATATAACTTTATTAAAACATGAACTTGTTTTCTTCCAACAGGCTCCAAACCCCAGGCAGTACTGCCAAATAAATGCCACAGTGCCACTTTTGGCACTATAATCCGATGGTGGAGACCTCTGTCCGGACTTCCGCCTCTCCAGGCCATCTTTTAATGCCCTGATGGTTGCCCTCGGCGAGGCGAGTGACCATGGCTGGGGACCCGTCATCGAGGCATTGGTTTTTCTTTTTTGGCTAGCCAGCGGGACCTCGTACCGTGTGGTGGGAAGAGCCTTCGGCATGCACCAAGCCACAGTCCACCGTGCCATACATACAACGAACACGAAGGTCCTCACCCTCCTCTCCAAGGTCGTCCGCCTCCCATCCGAAGAGGAACAGCCATTGGTTTTGGCTGTTTGGCTGGGACAGCAGCCTTCCACAATGTTGTTGGCAGCATTGATGGCTGCCATGTCCGTGTGAAGCCACCCACCCAGGACGCAGACTGCTACCTAAATAGAAAATTGTTTTATTCTATTCAGTTTCAAGCTGTGTGTGACCACACAGAAAAATGTATAGACATTTTTGTGGGGTTCCCAGGGTCTGCACATGATGCGACGGTGCTGAAGCACAGCCCTCTCTATTATGAACAGAGGTACCCCCCACCAGGGTACTACATCATTGGAGACGGTGGCTACCCCTGCCTGCGCCAGCCCATCGCCCTGTTGACGCCATAACGCAAGCCTCTCCACAACCATCTTCAGGCCCGCTACAACAGCTACCTGACAAAAGCCAGATGTGTTGTGGAGAGAGCCTTTGGCATCCTTAAAACAAGGTGGAGGTCCATCTTTATGAAGGCCTTGGAGGTGGACGTCCGTTATGTCTGCCTCAGCAACGGCGATGAGTTTGAGCCAGATGATGCTGATGTGGAGGAGCAGCAGGAGACCACCACCCAGAACCAGCAGTCCCAGGTGCCATCTGTGGAGCAGACAGGCACAGAATGGCAATGTTGTGTTGTGCGCCTGAGCACGACTACATCTAATAATAAATAATCATGTACATAGCAGTCACGACTCCTTATTAAAATCTGTCACAAATATGTCCTTACACTAGCTGAAACGAACATTTATTTTTTTCTACAAAAAAATACACAAAATAAAAATTAATTATTTTTTTAAAGATGATGACAGAATGTCAAGGAGACGCTCCTCCCTGGCAGCAGTCTCCTTGTCTCTCCTCTCATCCCTCACCCTCATTTCCATCAATATCCTCTCTTTTATCCCCCTCATCATTCGCTCCTCTCTTTCCACGCTCTCCCTGTACCTCCGCTCCTCTCTCTCCACGCTCTGCCTGTAGCTCCTCTCCTCTTTCTCTGAATCATCTTTTCTCCTCTTCTCTTCTCTCTCCGTATGTTCTCTTGCATTGGTTTGCTGGAGCTCCAAAAAGTGTCCATTCTTTTTTACGAGCTCATTCAGCGCATCCACATAATCTACAACATCCGCCCGCCGCCTTTTCTGGGTAGATGCTGTGGGGGGCACTTCAGCTTCTGTGAAGGAAAGAATTAGAGGGAATGATATATTTTACGTCTCTGTCCTTATTGTCATATGAAGCCATTTAACTTATAATAATGTTCTGGGATCTGAGTCATGTGAATGGCAGCAGGACACTTAGCTTGAAAACCAACCTTGTATGCTTGCTTAAGGTTTTCCCACTTCTTTTTGACATAGGCTGGGGTCACCTTCCCCCCCAGCTCCCGGGCATTAATGAACACCCTGATTGAAATACAAGTTGACAAAACTATGCAATGACATTCCTTACAGTAACGTCAATGTCTACAAACATGTAAGTTATGAAAGGTGTCATTCATGTTAGCATGATAAAATATGTTGTTCATCCATCCCACGTTGGAAGGAGCATCTCTCTTGTCTAGCAGTGTTGAGAGTTTTAGTGTAACGTGACAACTCAGAGCACAGATCAAAAGGCAGAACTGCGGTCTTCCACACTCTTCTGCCCTTCTCCCACAACAGTCACCCGCCTTTAACCACATAGAGAGGGTGAATCTGACCTGCTTAATAAAACCAAGAAAAATGTCAGTAAAAGAGCTGTTAAAGAAAATCTAATTCAAATAAATCTAAATCAAATAAATACATGCACTACCATTGTAGAGGACAGGATAATTAAGTGTGGATTGTTGAATATCCGATCCCTGTCCTCAAAAGCTGCACTAATAAATGAACTTACTGTATATCAGATAAAACCATTGACTTATTCTGCTTAACCGAAACCTGGCTGTCTTTAGATGATTACGTATCCTTAAATGAATCAACACCACCCAGCCACACTAACTTTAATGCCCCTCGACGCTCTGGTCAAGGAGGTGGAGTCGCAGCCATCATCAACTCATGTCTGTCAACCTTTACTAGACCACAATGTGATTTCAACTCTTTTGAAAGTATTATACTTAGCATGTCTAATACAACCTTGAGATCAGGTCAGTCACTTCTCTTTGTTGGAGTCTATCCCCTCGACCTTATACTGAATTTGTGTCTGAGTTCCCGGAGTTCCTGACCAGCCTGGTGCTTAAATCAGATAAAGTGATTATTGTTGGTGACTTTAACATCCATGTTGATATGGTCCACGATAGCTTAGCTAACAGGTTTAACTCTATCTTGGAGTCATTTGGTTTCTCAGTATGTACATGAACCGACTCACTGTTTTAAGCACACGTTAGATCTTGTCCTAGCATACGGACTTGAAATTAAAAATGTTATTGTCTCTCCTCAGAATTCAGTTCTTTCTGACCATCAATTAATAACCTTTGATTTTATCTTAAATGACCCAAGTCTACAGAGCAGGAGCACTCTCAAAAGATGTCTGTCTGAAAGTGCCGTTACCAAGTTTATGGAAATAATTCCCTCAGTGCTCAGTAAAATGCCTAGCCTCAGTGTGTCAAGAAACTATACCCATAGTCACCCCGACATTGATAACTTTGTGGGCAGTTTTACAGACTCGTTGCATAATACGCTTGACTTAATTGCACCACTAACTCAAAAGACTGTTAACAGAAGTAGTCGTGCTCCCTGGTATACTCAGGAAACGCGTAAATTAAAACAGGATTCTAGACGACTAGAGAAGAAATGGCGTTCATCAAAACATAATGAATTCTACCAGGACTGGCAGGATAAGTTAAACATATACAAGGCATCTCTTCGGAAAGTAAGTAAGTAAGTAAGTAAGTAAGTAATATTTATTTATATAGCGCTTTTCGAGACCAGGGTCACAAAGCGCTTTAACAATCAAAACAATACTCAAAACAGTACATACTTCAAAGATCAAGACAACACTGAGAACAACACAGGAGTTCGAGAAATTCAAGGAAAAGCCTGAACAAATAGAAACGTCTTAAGATGTTTCTTAAAGGAGTCAGTGGACTCCATCAAGCGCAAAGAGAGAGGAAGATTGTTCCAAAGTTTAGGAGCAACAGCCTGAAAAGATTTCTCTCCTCTGGTCCTGAGCCGTGTGCGTGGAACCATAAGTAGATTCTGATCCACAGACCTCAGAGACCGAGCTGGGGTGTAAGGCTGGATCAGATCAGTGATGTAAGGAGGAGCCTGACCATGAATAGCTCTGAAAGTAAGAACCAGAATTTTAAAGTTGATCCTGAAAGAAACTGGAAGCCAGTGAAGAGTTTTAAGGATCGGAGAAATGTGAGTTCTCCTACTTGAGCGGGTCAGAATTCTCGCTGCAGAGTTCTGAATCAACTGCAGACGAGACAGCTCCTTCTTGTTAAGACATGAAAACAAACTGTTGCAATAGTCCAGACGAGAAGAAACAAACGCATGGATTACAAGCTCCAGATCATGTTGTGACAACATTTTCCTAAGTTTAGAGATTTTTCTCAGTTGAAGGAAACAGTTTCTGGTCAGTTTTCTGCAGTGTTGAACAAGAGACATGTCTTTATCAAATACAACACCCAGGTTTCTCAGGCTCAGTTTGACAGACTGACCTAAGTCACCCAAGTACTGACTCAACCCTGGAATCTTATCATCAGGAGCAATCACCAGAGTTTCAGTTTTGTCCACATTAAGCTGTAAAGTGTTTTCACTCAGCCATTGTTTGATTTCTAGCAAACAATTGACTAAGCTGTTCAGCCTTTGGGGCTCAGTTGGGTCAAACGAGCAGTAGAGCTGGATGTCATCAGCAAAAATGTGATAAGAAACATCTGGAAATCTCTGAATGATTTTACCAAGGGGAATCAAGTAAAGCAAAAACAATAAAGGACCCAGAACAGAACCTTGAGGGACTCCACACAACAGATTGCCGATTCAGACCTCATTTGATTGGCAGATACACTAAAACTGCGCCCAGAAAGGTAAGATGAGAACCATTCTAACACAGACCCAGACAGTCCCACTTCATCCCTTAGTCTTCTCAGCAGGATCTGGTGATCAACTGTGTCAAAGGCTGACGACAGATCCAAGAGAACAAGAACAGTGAATTTACCAGAGTCAGCCGACATCATGATGTCACTGGACACTTTCAATAAAGCTGTCTCCGTAGAGTGATGTTTACGGAAGCCAGACTGAAACTTCTCATGGATGTCGCTCTGATCCAGGAACAAAGACAGCTGCTCAGACACCACCTTCTCCAAGATCTTGGACAAGAAAGGGAGCTTAGAAATAGGCCTGAAATTACTGAGGTCAGTTGGGTCTAAGCCTGGTTTTTTGAGCAGAGGCTCCACAATGGCATGTTTAAATGCATTGGGAAAAACCCCTGTGGAAAGGGAGAGGTTCACCATATTGGTAACCCAGGGGCCAATTACAGCAAATACTTTGATAAAAAGCCTACAAGGAAGGACGTCATCTGAGCAAGAGGAGGGTTTCATCTTGTTCACTAGTGCTGAAATATCACCCAAAGATACAGCAGTGAAGGATGACCAAGAGGAGGAGATGGGCTCAGAGACAGTAGGGGTTCCCAACAAAGGGGGAGAGATTTTCTCTTTGATCAATTTAATTTTGTCAATGAAAAATCTCAACAATGCATTGCTGTCAGCTTCACAGAAGACCGGCGTGATTTGAGGAGCAGGAGACACGAGAGAATTAATCGTGTCAAACAAAACTTTGGGGTTTTTCCTATTTGCTGCTACCAGTTTTCTGATGTAATCAGATCTAGCAGTTTCTACCATCTCATTGTAAGAAGTCAACAGATCCCTGAGGTGAAGTCTGTGCACCTCAAGTTTAGTAGACTTCCAGAGACGCTCAGTCTTTCGACAAAGTCTCTTCAGACTCAGGAGATCTTCATTTGTCCAAGGGCACCGTTTTTTCTGAATTTTCAAGTTTGATTTAACAGGTGCCACTTGATCCAGTATTTCAACACAATGATCAGTGTAACAGTGAATCAAACTGTCCACGTCTGGACAGTCATCAAAGTAAAGACGGTCAAACATAGCAGAAAAACTGTCTGCAGTATCGGCTGAGATGACAAGCCTCTGAGACCTAACTTTCAAAGGCTTAGGTTCAGGGATGAAGTCCAGGTTGAACAAGACAAGAGAATGATCACTCAGATGGACATCATGTACAGATACATTAGAAATGTTCAGGCCAAGAGTAAAAACTAAGTCTAAAATGTGGCCTTTTTGATGAGTGGGTTCAGAAACATGTTGCTCAAAATTAAAGGCTTCAGTTAAAGTTAAAAGTTCTTTAGCAGAACAAGATGTGACGTCATCAACATGAAGATTAAAGTCTCCAAGAATAAGAACAGATTCCATCTGAATAATGGAAGATAAGAAGTCACTAAAGTCTTTCAAGAACACCGCCGCAGGACCAGGCGGACGGTAGATTGACACACAATAGAAAGGTCTTGTAGAACCAACCAAGATCATCTGAGACTCAAAAGAAGTGAATTCCTGTGTCTCAATCACTTTGCAAGAACAACTCTCCCTAAAAACAGTAGCAAGACCTCCTCCACGACCAGAGAGGCGAGGCTTCCCCAGAACAGCGCTCCTTACTGGACAGAGTTTGTTCAGATGAATAAACTCTTCCTCTCTCTGCCAAGTCTCAGAAAGACATAATAAATCCAAATTAACTCTTGTGAAAAGATCATTAAGAATAAAGGATTTATTAGTAATGGAGCGAACATTAAGAAGTCCCACATTCAGCACCGATGACGTCACTGACGACGCCGCGTCACTGACAGGCGCGCAGAGCGGGATCTTTTGAAGCGAACAGCGGTCACGTGGGTACCAACTGTCACTGAAGTTCAACTCGGTTGTAAAAGCCGAATTAAAGAGAGGAAATGAAAAAATCTTACCACCTTTCGTTGAGGTCTGGACAGACGGCAGCGCTGATGTGTCGTCACACACAGTGAGAGGGATGTCGATCAAACATCGATGACGTTCGATGACGTCAGAGTTGTTCCGAGCGATCGCAACTGCACGTCTCATCCTGACCTGTACTCCAGCCCGACTCGATCCCTTGTGGAAATCGCCCGGTACTCGAGAGATCAAACGATATTCCACAGAGTCCGAGTCGATGAGAAGCGGAGCCGGAAACACGTTCACCGGACGTTGGTAACGGTCGCGAGTGAAGTCCTCCATCGACTCTCTGATGTTGAGAAGAGCATCACGATCATAGATCCGAGATGCTTGAGACATATCTTAAGTGATATGAGCATAATATCCGGACAAGTAGTCGTTAAAACGACTGTTTTTGGCAATTATTGCAGGAGCTCACGTTTCAAGCAGCCGATCAAAGGCTCACCGGAAGCGAAACTGACTTAGAGCCAGCTATTACTCGTCACTTATAGAAGCAAATAAGAATAACCCCAAGTTCTTATTCAGCACTGTAGCCAGGCTGACACGGAGCCATCAGTCCATTGAACAGTCCATCCCTCCTCATCTCAGTAGCAGTGACTTCATGAACTTTTTTAATTAAAAAATTGTAACTATCAGAGGAAAGATTCAAGACCTGCTAGATTTTTCTAATACCACCGGTGCAGCCTCATCGGACGTAGACACTATGACTGATACATATTTTGATTCCTTTCTACCAGTGAGTCCTTGACAGCTGTCCCGGGTTGTTTCCTCCTCAAAGTCCACAACATGTCTTATCGATCCTATTCCCACATGGCTACTTAAAGAACTATTCCCCTTACTTAGCACTTTCATACTTGACATTATTAACTTGTCAATAACATCAGGCTATGTGCCTCAGATTTTTAAAGTTTCAGTAATTAAACCTCTGCTTAAAAAACCCACTCTTGATCCTCACTAACTATAGGCCTATCTCTAATCTTGTCTTCATTTCAAAACTTCTGGAGAAAGTGGTAACAAGTCAGCTCTGTTATTATCTCCAGGACAATGATCAATTTGCAGCACAGAGACCGCCCTGGTAAAAGTAAGTAACGACCTGCTGATGGCCTCTGATCAGGGCCATGTTTCAGTTCTTGTTCTTCTAGATCTCAGTGCTGCATTTGACACTGTCGACCACCAAATCCTTCTACAGAGGCTAGAAAACCATATAGGCATTCGTGGAACTGCTCTTAACTGGTTTAAATCTTACCTGTCGGATAGAACGCACTATGTACATGTCAACCACCTCTCATCGACACAGACTAAGGTCAGCTATGGTGTCCCACAAGGTTCTGTTCTTGGTCCAATACTATTCACAATCTATATGCTCCCACTAGGGGACTTGATCAGAAGAAACTCTATAAACTTTCACTGTTATGCTGATGACACCCAACTCTACTTGTTCATGAAGCCAGATTAAAGAAATCAGCTAACACAACTACAGTCCTGTATTACAGATATCAAGTCCTGGATGACCAAAAACTTCCTCCTACTGAACTCGGAAAAGACTGAGGTTTTAGTAGTTGGTCCGCAACATCTCAGACAATCTTTAACTAATGATCTAGCTTTGCATAATGGACTTGCTCCTGCTTCTAGCACCACTGTAAAGAATCTAGGTGTATGCTTTGACGAGGACTTATCATTTAACTCACACATAAAACAAATCTCACGGACTGCTTACTTCCACCTTCCTAACATTTCAAAAATCAGGCACTTCCTTCCTTTAGATGCTGCTGAGAAGCTCATCCATGCTTTTGTAACTTCCAGGCTGGACTATTGTAACTCTCTTCTGTCAGGATGTTCTAAAAAGTCTCTCAGAACTCTTCAGCTCATTCAGAACTCTGCAGCTCGTGTCCTGACTAAGACTAAGAGGCGCAAACACATTTTCCCTGTGCTGTCTTCCCTACAATGGCTTCCTGTATAACCTCCAGAGCTGCTGCTGATCCAGGATCTTCACCACGTCATCAGATCCCGAGTTCTCTCCAGCACCTCCATGGACTCTCCTGCACTCTCCTCTTTTTTTTCTCACTATAATTTCCCTTACTCCTCTCCTTATCCATCTGTCTACCCCCCCATCCTTACTCCCAGCCGGTCAAAGCGGCAGACCGTCAACAATGAGTCAGGTTCCGCTCAAGGTTTTTCCTCGCCATAGCTCACTGTACAGCTCACTGTACAGTGTTTCGCTTCTTGCTCTTTGTTGAATTGCTGGGATCTATTTTTCCTTAATCAACTATAGTCTTATTTCAACTGTATAGTGTCTTGAGATAACTTTGTTATGATAAGACACTTTAAATAAAATTGAATTGAATTGAACACACATCTTATACAACAATAAACGTAACGTACATGTCATGACGTATGTTTAGTGACTGTTCGCTCGCAAACTAGCGAAATAACATTAGCATTCACTTTTTTGTCCAAAATACACATAAACAAACGTTACTGACGTCTCTATACCACAACACCAGTGGAAAAATATGAAATGAAAAACTTACATCGGTATAAAGTCGAAAAATTGGTCGAGGGGGTGTCGCTCTCAACGTAACTTCCGTTCACAACGTCAACGTCATTAAGATGGTGGCCGTTTAGGGTGGTTAGTGTCCATCGAACCATACTCAGTTTTGCGGGCGTTTTAGTACGCCAATTTAGTGTTCATGGCGCACTAAATTTCGCATACTAAGAATTGAGACGCACTTACGCACTTAAAATACTAACTTTGAGTACGCTAGTATGCGATTTGAGACACAGCATGATTGTAAGTAAGTAAGTAAGTAATTTGTATAGCGCTTTTCTAGACCAAGGTCACAAAGCGCTTAAACAATCAAAACAATATTCAATAAAGTATATACTTTAATGGGCAAGATAAAACTGATAACACAACAGGAGTTCAAGAAAATCATGGAAAAGCCTGAACAAATAAAAACATCTTAAGATGTTTCTTGAAGAAGTCAGTAGACTCCATCAAGCGCAAAGAGAGAGGCAGATCGTTCCAAAGCTTAGGAGCAACAGCCTGGAAGGATTTCTCTCCTCTGGTCCTGAACCGTGTGGACCCATCAGTAGATTCTGATCCACAGACCTCAGAACCCAAGCTGGGGTGTAAGGCTGGATCAGATCAGTGATGTAAGGAGTAGCCTGACCATGAATAGCTCTGAAAGTAAGAACCAGAATTTTAAAGTTGATCCTGAAAGAAACTGGAAGCCAGTGAAGAGTTTTAAGGATCGGAGAAATGTGAGTTATTCTACTTGAGCGGGTCAGAATTCTCGCTGCAGAGTTCTGAATCAACTGCAGGCGAGACAGCTCCTTCTTGTTAAGACATGAAAATAAACTGTTGCAGTAATCCAGGCGAGAAGACACAAACGCATGGATTAAAAGCTCCAGATCATGTTCCGAAAACATTTTCCTAAGTTTAGAGATTTTTCTCAGTTGAAGGAAACAGTTTCTGGTCAGTTTTCTGCAGTGTTGAACAAGAGCCATGTCTTTATCAAATACAACACCCAGGTTTCTCAGGCTCAGTTTGACAGACTGACCTCAGTCACCCAAGTACTGACTCAACCCTGGAACCTTATCATCAGGAGCAATAACCAGAGTTTCAGTTTTGTCCACATTTAGCTGAAGAGTGTTTTCACTCAGCCATTGTTTGATTTCTAGCAAACAATTTACTAAGCTGTTCAGCCTCTGGGGCTCAGTTGGATCAATAGAGCAGTAGAGCTGGATTATCAGCAAAAATGTGATAAGAAACATCAGGAAATCTCTGAATGATTTTAGCGAGGGGAATCAAGTGCAGCAAAAAAATATTGGACCCAGAACAGAACCTTGAGGGACTCCACACATCAGATCTGCCGATTAAGACCTCATTTGATTGGGAGATACACTAAAACTGCGCCCAGAAAGGTATGATGAGAACGATTCTAACACAGACCCAGACAGTCCCACTTCATCCCTCAGTCTTTTCAGCAGGATCTGGTGATCAACTGTATCATAGGCTGAGGACAGATCCAAAAGAACCAGAACAGTGAATTTACCCGAGTCAGCCGACATCATGATGTCACTGTACACCTTCAGTAAAGCTGTCTCCGTAGAGTGATGTTTACGGAAGCCAGACTGAAACTTCTCATGGATGTCGCTCTGATCCAGGAATAAAGACAGCTGCTCAGACACCACCTTCTCCAAGATCTTGGACAAGAAAGGGGGCTTAGAAATAGGCCTGAAATTACTGAGGTCAGTTGGGTCTAAGCCTGGCTTTTTGAGCAGAGGCTCTACAATGGCATGTTTGAATGCATTGGGGAAAACCCTGTGGAAAGGGAGAAGTTCACCATATTGGTAACCCAGGGGTCAATTACATCAAATACTTTGATAAAAAGCCTACAAGGAAGGACGTCATCTGAGCAAGAGGAGGGCTTCATCCTGTTCACTAGTGCCAAAATATCACCCAAAGATATAGCAGTGAAGGAAGACCAAGAGGAGGAGAGGGGCTCGGAGACAGTAGGGGTTCAAAATCAAGGGGGAGAGATTTTCTCTTTGATTAATTTAATTTTGTCAATGAAAAATCTCAACAATGCATTGCTGTCAGCTTCACAGAAGACAGGCGTGATTTGAGGAGCAGGAGACACAAGAGAATTAATCGTGTCAAAGAACACTTTGGGGTTTTTCTTATTTGCTGCTACCAGTTTTCTGATGTAATCAGATCTAGCCGTTTCTACCATCTCATTGTAAGAAGACATCAGATCCCTGAGGGGAAGTTTTTGCACCTCAAGTTTAGTGGACTTCCAGAGACGCACAGTCTTTCGACAAAGTCTCTTCAGAAAGAGCAGATTCATAATAACAGATTCCATTTGAATAATGGAAGCTAAGAAGTCACTGAAGTCTTTCAAGAACACCGCCGCAGGACCAGGCGGGCGGTAGATTGACACACAATAGAAAGGTCTTGTATAACCAACCAAGATCATCTGAGACTCAAGAAGTGAATTTTTGTGTCTGAATCACTTTGCAAGAACAACTGTCCCTAAAGACTGTAGCAAGCCTTCCCCCACGACCAGAGAGGTGAGGCTTTCCCAGGACAGCGCTCCCTACTGGACAGAGTTCGTTCAGATGAATAAACTCTTCCTCTCTCTGCCAAGTCTCAGAAAGACATAATAAATCCTTATTCAAATTGTGGTCACAGTCTGTCTCTGCACCAGAGGAGTGTACTGTGACGGTAGTTGGACCAGGTTATGATCGGACTTCCCAAGTGGAGAAAATAGAATAGAATAGAATAGAAAACATTTATTCATCCCCACAGGGGAAACACACTTTTACAACAGCACAATGAAAATAAAGTGCAAGGAAAAAAAATAATAATAAAAGAGATAATAAAATAAAACAAAACGATCTTAAAAATATACAAATTATTTACAATATTAGAAAATTAACACTATTAACAGAATAAAATAAAATAAAAAAAAAATAATAATAATAATAATAATAATAAAAATAAAAAATAAAATAAAATAAAATAAAATAAAATAAAATAAAATAAAATAAAATAAAATTAAATTAAATTAAATTAAATTAAATTAAATTAAATTAAATTAAATTAAATCAAAAAAAAGGTTTGGCTCTGTACGCATCCTTAAAGTTGGTATAAAGAAGGTCAATAGTCCTGTTTTTCCTGGTAGGACAATCCACAGCCTGGTGGAAAGCAGGCAGTGTAGAGTTCAGGTTGGCATGATTAAAATCCCCAGAGATTATGATAAAAGTGTCAGGATGCTGATTCTAAATTCCTGCTCTCATTGTGTGAATCTTCTCATAGGCAGATGGAGCCGCAGCACTCGGAGGAATGTGCAACATTTTGAAAACATGTGAGTCAGAAAAGTTGGGTTTTCACACTAGATACACCTACAAGTCTTAATTATTTTTTTAGTCCTAAGTCCTTATCTTTTGTTACCCAGAACTTTTTGTATAAAGCTACCGTGGCATATCCTTTTGTTTGGTTAATAGAGTAACAGAGTGTCAATTGAGAAATAACCTTCCACTAATGTATGACATCTAAAAATGGCATTGCACTGGAACAATTGAGGAATAGTCAGGAGACCACAGAACGTAAATGCAAACGTGTAAAAGTGTATACGCAAAAAAAACACATTCCACAGTAAAATGCTAAACCTGTAGTCTTATTTCAACTGTATAGTGTCTTGAGATAACTTTGTTATGATAAGACACTTTAAATAAAATTGAATTGAATTGAATTGAATTGAAAGATGCTGTTGCCACTGGACTCATTAAAACAATGTCCTGGGTTACTAGGTTGCAGGAGTCCAAATGTTTCTAAAACTGAAGGCATGTAATTCACTAAAGAAGAGTATTACCTAACCCCAACATACATGTTCATGTAGAAAAAATAAATACATGTTCATGCAATTCAAAATGAAATGTCAACTGGAGCTGTAAAAATGTACTTGCATTTGATGATTTTCAGTCACTTCAACTAATGCCTAACCACTGGTCCCAGGCTGGTCAGAGTAAAAAACAAAAACAAACAAAAAGCAGACATTGTACATTTTGTAAAAGCAAGCAATTTAAGTTATAGATTTTAAAAAAATAGTCCCTGTCATCATTGTGCGATGTCAACAAAAATGCAATATTTTAAATTGGTACAGTCCTCACACATTTTCAGACTTAACACTGACCTAAAAAGTAGTGCATAAATTGGCCCCAGATCCTCTGGCAGAGTTACCAGTCTAAGAAACAGGAGCATGTCAGAGTGTGTGACTGTTATACTTCTTTGCACAGAGCACCTTCAGTGAGTTGGCATGGTAATTAAGAAGTGCAAGTGTGTGGAACTCAGTACTTGACGAGGTTAAACTGCTCACATCATACAAGGCTTTTGCAAAAAAAAAAAAAAAGTGTCTTACACTAAAAAAAGTATTTTGTGTTGTTATGATGAAATGTTATGTTTTCCTTAATTGTATATTAAGTGTAAGAAGTAGCTTATTTTTAATGTCTTGTTATTAATCAAAATAATGTCTCGCGTTGTTGGCTAATGGCACAACTTATAAATGCCTAAACCATGAACAAAAAGAAAGAAGTGAATGGATGGCAAGTGTGCTGCTGTAGCTGCATCACAATAAAAAATAAATAAATAAATAAACAGGTAAAAATGCCAATACCGAGGCGAAGCTCAATTCCCTGATATCCTGAGACAAAGCTGGTTGTTCTAACCATGAGCCAACCAGGCTAGTGACATGTTTGGGGCAACTTACAGGTCAGGAAGTTGAAAATATCGGGGGCTCTGTAAACAGGAGAGAAGACGTTTTAATTCATAGAAACCTGAATAAAAGATTCATCATTTTAATTTTGTCAGAGTTTTTTTTTCCCCCACATTTCTTCAAAGTTTGTTCACTGCTACCATATTGTGCCGTCATTACACACACTACAAATGTAGCTTCTGATGGCTTGACTGTGATCGCGGAAGCCTGGAATAGTTTTACTCCAGAACAAAATCTGTAAAGCTTCGATTTACATATTTAACAAACAGGTCTATTGTATCTACTTAGGAACAATGTTAATAGTTAGTAGAAACAGAGGATGGTGATTGATGCTGCTGGATGTTTAGAGTCAATGTTGATTTCAACACTGCCTTGTAGTGGCTGTTATGTGAATCGCAAGGAGATCTACAAATATCAGATTTTGCAGATTTTGAGCTACCATTGTCTCAAAATAAACAAGACTTGTAGTTAGCAAATTCGTGTAATTACAACACTTATAAGTGGCGAATCCATGCAATTGCAATCTACATGTAAATCTTATTTCACACAGATCATTTTAAGTTTAACAAATGTATTCTTTGTTTTGTAAATTCAAATTATATATTTACAAATACAAATGTAAGTATGAAAATATAAGTTACAAATATTAACATTACATTTGTGGATGCTGAATACTTGCCTATTGGTGTCAATTTCCTTAAGCAAGTGTAACCCAAAAAATTTAAACAATAGATAAAAGTTTTATCTGAAATTAGGTTAAAGCCTAATTACTGTTGTTTAGTTAAAATATTTAACTGTGAGGATCAATAAGGTTTTGTAAAATTGCTTTGACAAGTGCTCGCTTTAGTCTCTTCAATCACAAACCAACTTCTAGATAAACTTTCTTCTTTGACAGTTTGTTACTTAATGAGACCACAAATAGTATAATAAAATGGGTTTACTGGCCTGCAAGTAATGTTAAAAATATATACTAATAAAATGCAATGGCTAATAAAAACAGTATTAAACATAGCCTGGGTGGTTGGCAAAAAAAAAAGAATATCCAGGCAAATAAATAATGAGCTACATCCAGACAAAGGAGTTTAGATTTCCTCATTCAAAACTGCCTCATTAAAATTCTCCCTTATCCTCTTTCTTCTTATATGCCGTCTGCTTCATCCTTTGGTGCATTTTGTCAATAACACTGGATGTGACACTACACTGCATATAGAAATAACTTGGCTGACATTGAGTCCCCCTTCCATTATGCATCTTCCCCAAGTGTTGTAGAAGATTATGGTACACCAGAAAGGCTTCTTTCAAAAAAACACAACATATCTTCTTAAAGGTCAGAAAATTACGACCTAAACAACTTTATTTAAATCTTTTGTATTGCTACTTTAAGGGCAAATGACAATTATAGCTTACCAAAACATTATCACTGTAAGAACCAAAGAGGTGTTGATGATCATCATTACATGTATAGTTGTATATAAGCCTAAAATATGGTTTCATATTTTAGAATTGATTAATTTCTGATGCTATACTGTTTAATGAGCTATATCATTGACCAAACCTAACCTGCGTATTGATTCCACATCCTTACTTTTCCTTACGTTTCCTTCAACTGAGAAAAATCTCTAAACTTAGGAAAATGTTGTCGGAACATGATCTGGAGCTTGTAATCCATGCGTTTGTTTCTTCTCGTCTGGACTATTGTAACAGTTTGTTTTCATGTCTTAACAAGAAGGAGCTGTCTCGTCTGCAGTTGATTCAGAACTCTGCAGCGAGAATTCTGACCCGCTCAAGTAGGAGAACTCACATTTCTCCGATCCTTAAAACTCTTCACTGGCTTCCAGTTTCTTTCAGGATCAACTTTAAAATTCTGGTTCTTACTTTCAGAGCTATTCATGGTCAGGCTCCTCCTTACATCACTGATCTGATCCAGCCTTACACCCCAGCTCGGGCTCTGAGGTCTGTGAATCAGAATCTACTTATGGTTCCACGCACACGGCTCAGGACCAGAGGAGAGAAATCTTTTCAGGTTGTTGCTCCTAAGCTTTGGAACGATCTTCCTCTCTCTTTGCGCTTGATGGAGTCTACTGACTCCTTTAAGAAACACCTTAAGACGTTTCTATTTGTTCAGGCTTTTCCTTGAATTTCTGGAACTCCTGTGTTGTTCTCAGTATTATCTTGATCTTTAAAGTATGTACTTTTTTGAGTATTGTTTTGATTGTCTAAGCGCTTTGTGACCCTGGTCTCGAAAAGCGCTATATAAATAAATATTACTTACTTACTTACTTACTTACTTACAACAGCATGGGTCAGAGCAGTGCCTTTAATCTGCTTCTCTGATGACAGGCCGATTGGTCTAATCTAGAGTGCACCAACTACACACCTATGATGCTACACACAGATACTCAAGGTGCAAGCAATTATTACTTATAATTGTAAATTATGTATTGTAAAATAACGCACTTTGTCAAGAACTTCAACCGCCTAGGTTTCTGGATTTTCGGTCTCTATTAACAAAGAAAACATTTACATTACTAGCTTGGCTATTTCCTTGTTTTTGCAGCAATTGATTTCATACTTGATGAACAAGTCATTCCAGGCAGTGTAAAGTTCAGTACTGTTTAATGCCAAAGGGGCATGAAACCCAAGCGCAGATGCAGGAGACAGGAATTATGAACAACTTCTTAAATAGAGTTGGGACATTTGACACTGAGACTCCGAAGCCTGCTTTATTTAATTGAAGCAGGCTATTTCGAAATACTGTGTTGAGGCGTGTATCAAATCCCAGTGATCACGTGACAGATGACGTTTGTAGTGTCAAACATCACCACGAACCACCGCACGTGAGGCGACTGTTTCAAAACTTTGGGGCGACTTCATTCATTATAAGGAGAAACAAGATGCCCAGTGTTCATAGTGTTCTGAGCAAGTTTGACAGTGACGACTAGCTAACTCGAGTGATGGAGAATCTGAGTTGAAGAAAGCGATTCCATGTATGGGAAAACTACAGCCTTGTATCACCCACCAAGGTATGTGTTATATAGTTGTATATAATATAAGTTATTATTTTATTATACTATGTTAAATATAATATAATATAAAATAGTATCATATAGTGCATACAATGCAATATAATATATATAGCCTAATGTACATACAATTAATATAACGTTACTATGTCTTCCTGTGATGTTATAGTTAGAAAAAATGTATGAATGATATAATATAGCTTGTAATATTTGTAACCTAATATTATCTTTTTCTCTCTTACTCTTTCACTATCTTGTTAAAATACCTTTCTTGATTTTTTTTTTTCTAATTAAGGTTCAATGCCTCATATGCTCACGAGAGCTGGTGTATTTAAATAACAGCTATGTTGTGGCATCTTCTTGCCAAGCATGAGTATGCAGCAACTTCTCTGCCGAGCACCTCAGCTGAAGCTTAACCTGATGAACCTTCTGTTATTGTAACTATTCAATACAACCTATTATTTAGTTGAATCCAAATAACATTTAATAGTAGCACACGTTACCTAATAAACTTTTATCAGTGTCCATAAAACAATAGCTGGATGAGGCATTGCTCAACCTTCAAGTGATTACACAGCCATTGTCTGTGGTGGAGAATGAAGGCTTTAGGGCCTCTGTCCACATCCTTGATCCAACATACACGATACCAGGAAGGATACCCCTGAATAAGATGTTGGAGGTCCAGGCTGTAGCAGAAGTTGCAAAGGTGCACACTATCTAGTTAACAGCAGATATGTGGACATCCCTTAATATGGATGTGTACTTAAACTCCCCCGGTCTGGGTTTTGGTCAGGGTCCTCAAAAAAATACCTTTTGTTACCCAAAATGTATACTGTAAACAAAAGGTTTACTACACATGAACCCAAACTGGTAGATAGCATAGCAGATGTTCTGATATGTAATAAGACCGGCATAATGACACCCATGTGTATGCCCATGATGTTTTTACAATAAAAGCTAAAAAAAAAAAAAAGGGTTTTGGCAAGTTTTTTTTTTTACTCAAAAAGTGGAATGCAATGGTATACTGAAACTGAATCCAATCTGAAAAATTAAAACTATAAATAACTATATACAAAAAGAAAAAGTAGAATTACAATAACTATGTACAACAGGGGTGTCAAACCGGTCCAGTAAAGGGCCAGGGTGGTGTAGGTTTTTGTTCCAACCAGTCAAGCACACATGAGTTAACCAATCAGGTGTCGGCTTAACAAGCAACACCTGACTGACAATTAATTGATTACTGTCTTCAGACGCCTGATTGGTTCAACTCATGTGTGCTTGACTGGTTGGAACAAAAACCTACACCACCCTGGCCCTTTACTGGACCGGTTTGACACATGTGATGTACAAACACACAAAAATAACTATTTACATGATTCTCTCTCTAGATATAAATAACTATGTACAACAAATATACAAAAATGTCTAATTACACGAAGATCCGGTGTGAGGAGTTAAATCGTGCAAACAGATCAAAACATGACCTTAAAAACAAAGAAACTATTTTTTAAAGGCCCTTGCCTAGTGCTTTCAATGCCTGCAGTCGCCTCTTTTGAAAACCCTTTCTGGGGTTGAAACTTGTTCAGTTGGTTCTTTCCCCTCTACCTCTGACTTGAGAGTTTTATATTCCTAACTAGCAAAGGGTTGATGGGGCTGTCGTTTGATGGTCTAGAGTAGTGGTTGATTGCTGAGACCTCCTTGGCTTTCAGCTAGTACTTTACCACTTCATAAGCCTCATAGGTTTCCACACTTAGGCATGCTGTTGGACATCATACTGAATCACGACTGGTCAATTTTCATATTGCACATAGAAAGACTTTGTATAGTGTTTAAATATGATAAGCTACTGCAGAAGTGTGATCCAGCCAGATACGCCAGGTAGGAAGTACCAATGTGTCAGTGTGCAATGAATTACCATCTGCTGACCATCCAAGTAAAGTTCATTTTCAAAGTGAACAACAAAATGAACAAAATATATTTTAGTTTTAACTATTCCTATAGTTATCTTCATTATCACTTCTGTAATAATTTAAGAATTTAAAGACAAAGCAATTTCCATTGTTATCGAAAAGAGTAACTTAAAGCAAAAGCACTAGCATTGGCACACCAAGCAAATCATAAATGAAAAGGAAGCTCTGCAAGAACTATGCATGGGAAAGCACATAGATTAAAGATAGAGTGTATTATTGGATGGATTTATAGAGTTAGACATAGAGTGTGCGTGTGTCCACATACTATTCTATGGTAGTGAACATCTCAAAGCTAAATTATTTTCTCATGTCATTAAATAGCATCATATGCATGAATGGCATCTTCTGACAAGTACACACACCTGTATATTTCATGTTGAAAACCAGCTTTCTCCTCTTCCTAGGCTTCAGCTAGCTGGAAACATGGCCGGCAACTTCTTCAGGTGAGTAATGATGTGTTGGCTTCCCCTGGCATTCGGGTCCAATCATGACAGGGTCCTCAGAACTGGGTTGTCCAGAGGCAGTTTTGCCTGCAGATCAATGGCACATATGGTGTAGGCTTGGATGAAATATTATTATGAAGACACATGCTTGAGTAACACAGAGAGAAATACAGTATATATATTTTTTTAAATGTGTACAGTTATTTCAAACAAAATCTGTGTTAACAAGGTGCACTGTATTAATCATAGCTTTATATTGAAAGACATTGCCACGGGATTATTTTTTCGAAACTTTTTGAAAATGGTTGTGGCCTCATATCCGATAAAAGGCTCTGGCAGATTGGCCTCACATGACTTTAAATCAGGGAGCTTAATTTTTGGTCCAGACAAGGTCTTTCCTTCTCTTACTAGTTTCTCTGGCTTGATGAAACAGGAGAGAAACTCTCTAAGTAGTATTTCCTGCTCATCATTTAGTCGGTGGATCTTTGGCTCATTTTTCAGATTTCAGTATCGGAAGAAGAGATGTAAAAGTGTAGCTCAAGCAGTGTCCTCTTTTCCTCGAAAAACACCTGCCAAAGCATAGAAGAGCGTTATAAGTAAAAACAATAAGTTACAATTAATGTAATTCTTGACCAAGCAATTAGCAAAAATACTGACAATAAGTATATTTCTCATTTTTCTCATACATTTGTAAAGTTTTTGGACCTTACAACTCATTTATGCGGGTCCTGTCTGCTTCTTGTACCCCACGCTTTTCAAGAATGCCATCGACTATGTCTTTGTAAGCTGCCCTATCATCATTCCCCAGGAAGCCAAAGTAAAAGATGACAAATCAAGTACCATATATCGTTCAGGCCAGGAGGCATGGATTCCAAGGAAGGAGAACATTTTTCTGAGGCCATCTTTCATGTCTGCTGACCATCTGTGGTCTGTGTGAAGATTATAGTACAAACCTTCAACCCAATGCTCGAATGGAGTGCAGAGTTTCTTGCTGGCATTGTGTATATGGTGGCATGAGTCGCTATCTATGTCAAACATTTGAGGGGCATGCTAATCTCTGATAAGTTTCTCTCGCCCTTTTTTGGAGCCTCTCATTACAGCACATGAATCCATAAGAATGGAGACCAAATTATCCCACGCGACCCATCTTTTCCAAAACGGTAAAAACACGGAGTCCGTTCCGGTCGCTCCAACACGCCGTCAATTCCCGTTCCGGTTCTTAATGCTTCGCGGAGAAAGATGGTCAATTCAGAGTGTGTCACAGGTCGTTTATTCGCCGCTTCAAGTCAAACAAAATACAAGCTTTTACGATCGATCGGACACACATTCTCCCGGTGACTGTGCAGGTCAATAGCCCCGGGCAGAAAAGGTCTCGATCTGTAGAAACATCGCTGTATTTAAGGCAAATTTCCCGCCCAGGGGGTCGTCTTTTCCGGGCAAAATGGTTCTTTCAAGTTCCCTGTGCCACGATCCCCTGTGGAGAGTACTTCCTAATTTGTCTCCTTTTCTAATCATTCAAATGTTCTCAGGTGGGGGTTTCCGTCTCTTAACCCCCCCTTCCCCGGTGTGCCTTGCTTTGTTCTTTGATCTACGATTTAAGGTGTGATTGGCAGATAAACAGATGTTTTTATATAACTGGTGTCGTATCTCTAATTCTGTTCCAAGCTTGTCTTGAAACAGTGTGTCAGTCTGGAGTGAAATGTTGATTGTGAATGTGTATTCAAACATTTAAGCGAGTAATTTATACTTCATAATTATATTATCTTTTAGATTTAATTTAAGTATGGTGTATACGTATAATGTATAATAATTTTTAATCTAAAATTTCGAAGAGCTCATCCAGTTTCTTGAAAAGGGATTCGGCATTTACAGACACTACCTCCATGGCTGCTAAGTGTTGCATAACCATCCCCTGAACTGTCTCAGACCAGTAGCTAACAAGCATATCAAGTATCCTCTGGTAAGTTTTACTTGTCGCCTCATCAATGTTAAGGGAGAAGGTGACACTTATTTCCTCCAGCATCTCACCATGATTGAGCTTGTATGAGGCAGAGGTCCTGTCCATAGATAATTCTGCAAGAGCTTTTGGGTCTTTTGCCACCACCGTTGCTAATTCAATAAGCTTTGGAGTGATTGATAGAGGAAGAGAATTATCAGCAACAAATCCAAGAAGAAGTGCTTGTAAGGTAATGAAAAAAAAAAAGGAAGGGTGTTGTCTGTCATGAGTCAACATGTTCCTCCTTATGTTTCCGGTTTTATTGTAAAATCCGCTCCCTTCTGTGTCTGTGGTAGTCTTACTTCCCCCCTGTTTGAGTAGTAATTGTTCCATGCCGTGTCTCGTTAGTCCCACCCCCAGCTGCTGCTGATTGCTCCCCTGTGTTCTTAAGCCCCCACTCTCTGTCTCGTCCTTGTCTTGTTGTCAGACAAGACTCATTCCTGCCTGTTGTGTTATTCGACCTGTTTCTGCCCCTTGACGCCGAGTTTGCCTTACCCTTGCTATTGCCTTTTGTTGCCGATTACTGGACTGTTTGACTACGCCTCTGCTTTCCCCACGGAATAAAACCAAGTCTATGCAAATTAACTCTGCGCCCGGGTTTTTCCGTTCCACATCGTGATAGTACGACAAGACCCTGATGAACCCTGCAGAGAGTCCTCTTCCTGACGCTCCACGTACTCACCAGGAGCAGACGGCGAGGAACACTTCCAACTTAGCCACACTGCAGCTAGGCATGGAAACCATGGCGGCGCAGCACGGCACCATGCTACAGAGTCTGGGACACCAGATGTCGGTGATGGCTGCCCAACTACAGTCCTTGACGGCCGCCGCAGCACCAGCTCCCGCTTCGGCGAGTCTGGTCAGCGCGCCGGCTCCAGCCTCCACCGGTGAGTCCGCCATGGTCGCCGTTCCAGTTCCACACTCCTCCATGATCGTCCTGCAACGGCCCGAGTGTTTCTCCGGTGACTCTGGAGATTGTCGGGGCTTCCTAACCATGTGCAATCTCCACTTCGAGCTGATCAAGCCGAAGCTGCGCAACGAGGAGGCGCGCAGCCGGTCGTCTCCCCCTCCTCTCCAGTGGCCGCAGCGGTTTCCATTCCACCCCTCAGTTCCCCGCCAGGAGTCCCCGCCAGCGCAGGAGGAGCCTATGCAGCTCGGACGCTCGCGTCTCACAGACCAGGAGAAGAGGCACCGAAAGGATTAGGGGCTCTGCCTCTAAAGTGGCGGGGATGGACACACCGTGCAGCAACGTGTCCGGTAAAAGACAAGGCTCGCCCCTGAAGAGGGTCGGGGTGAGCCAAACCAGCACGTCCACTAATCCCTCACGCCCCACCTGTCCTCGAAGCCTTTATTTGCTTTGGGTGCTCCACATGATTCTTTAGGGCCTTCTTCCCTGTAGGGAACTTATGTGCTGATTGCAAGTATTGCAAATTGCCTTGCCTGGTTCCCTAATTTTTACTAAAACAACTCATTGTTAAGGTCTCTCCTTGGATTTGGACAGTTTCCTGTAACCAGCTCCATGTAAAGCGATTCTTCACCCGCTCAATGTTTTTTACTTCTGGGCTGTTCAGAGTAAGTTTGGCCATGACTCCAAGAATGCTGGGAATAGAATAAATGATACTAAGGCAAGCATTTGTATTTATTGCATAGTTAGTGTCAGGGTGCGGAAGGAAACCAAGGAGCAGAAAGTGTCTGTTCGTCAAACTTGACAGTTTATTTTAGAAGCAGGCAAAGGGATCGTCAACAGCAGTCCAGGGAAAACGATATCCGAAAAAACAGGTCAGGGGCACAGGCAGGCAGGTAGGCGAGAAAACGTACCAGGGTCAAAACCGGGAAGGCCAAACAATCTCGAAAACCGGAGTCTATCACGTGAAACAAACACTAGACAAACACGGGACTGCGAGTGTGACAAATCGACAAAGACTGAGGGAGAGTGAGAAGATAAGAAGGCTGCCAGCAATCACTGGCAGCTGCAGAGCTGGAGAACACAAGAAAGGTGGAAACAATAACAATCAGCAGGGGGAGGGACTGGAAAGGAAACTCACACAGACACAGGTTTCAAAATAAAAACAGGAAACACCGGGAAAGACACATGAGACATAACAGTTAGTACGACAAACTTATTTTTCAACACCCCATGTTGTTCTGTCATAGAAATAAAATGTACGGGTGACGGTCTGCACCCAACCAGATCTTCTTTGACACACTCAGAAGTGCTGGGGATCTGACTCTGGCCTTGCAACACACATACACATGGAGCAGCTGTCTGACAGGACTAGGACGTTGGAATGTGGGACAGCAGGGGAGAGAGGTGAGCAGGACATTGTAAATTGCTTTTAACTCTAGCCAGTTGATGCGTCTGGACACCAGTCTGTTCCAGACACTGCTGGCATAGATCTGACACGAGGTGCCTCCCCAACCTGTCAGAGATGCGTCTGTGAACATCTGCTTCTGAACTGGCTAGGATCAAATAGTCGTTCAAATAGGTCACGATCCTAACCCCACTTGCTCTCATTGGCTACGTTGAAACTGAGGACTGTCCTGTCACACAGAGATTGCTCACCCACAGCATCTTCAGTGGCTGCAAACTACACGCAGGCCGACTGACAGGTTTCCGGGCACCTGAAAAACTCAGCTGAACCGACACCTGCTGTGCCATATGGGGCGTCATAGCTCAAATGGTAGAGTGGGTGCCTGCAGTCCAAGAGGTTGCAGGTTCAATCCCAGCTCCAGACAAGCTTGTGTTGTTGTGTCCCTGAGCAAGACAATTTACCCTGATGGCAGACTTGGCGCGCATGTTGCAGCCTACTCCCATCAGTATGTGTGAATGGCTGTCAAAGCGCTTTGTGACCCTGGTCTAGAAAGGCGCTATATAAATAGACATTATTATTATTATATAATGCCGACTTCTGCCGTGATGTTATAACAACCTGTCGTCCTCCTCATCGTGGCCTGTTCACGATCGAGGGACATTCTGATTAAGTTGGGTTTTCAAATTAGTTTACAAAAAACTAGATGAAAGCCATTAATGCAAACTGGATCAACGGTTCATATTTGTTCATTTTATTTTACAAACGAGGTTAACACAAATAGATGAAATACAAATACCATTAGGGGCTAGTTAGAAACATCTTAGGATAAAGTTACAACTAGTGAGGATGATATGATTGTTTGATCGTCTCTGTGCTTCATTAGAATTCAGGAAGCACCTGTGTAACACACACCGATTCTTATGCAATTAATAGTATAAAAATGTGTTCTGTATTCACATATTGTCAATATGGGATGATGCTATTATATACATTTATTTTTCAAGGAGGTGGCTGCGATTACATGATCAGATGAGGAGAATATGCTTTCATTTGAATCTGCTCAGTTTAAATTTTATATATTGGGCACACACTCTTATTTACATAAGGCCCCAGGTAATGCAATACACTTTTAAAACACTAAACTTTCAAAAGGAGGCAACGTCTTTTCCAAGCATACATAGACTTTCTTGCTCCCACAACTCTTTTGGGAGGATCCCTAGATAGCATTTGGTAAGATATGTCCTGGGTCTGCCCTGTGATCTCCTCCCACCTGCATAGGCTTGGAGAACCCTTTTACAGCAAGATGACCAGTAGGCATAATAACAAGGTGCCTTTATAGACTTCAAGTGGAAAAGGAGACACTAAGTTCCGGGCGGATTTCAGACCTTTACCCAGAAAAGGTAGGTCAGAAAAGGTTGATATACTAGAGCTATGAGACTTTCTGCCGCTTATTACCTTATAGGGACCGCAGCCTATCCCAGTTTCTTTGTGCAAGAGGCAGGGGACACCCTGAACAGGATGACACTGTCACTCATACCTATGGACCATTTCTCCAAGTTCCCAATCAACCTCTGTATGTTTTTGGTCTGTGGGAAAAATACGGAGTGTCCGGAGTAAACCCACGCAAAACAAAGAACATACAAATGTCACACGGACAAATTGGCTCCCTCCCGACCTGGAAGCAAGAGAGGTTAAGAGAACGTAGCACATTATGGCATAATAGGCTTACATCCTTTCGACATTTCTATAGCTGTCAATATTTATAGTTGTTGGACAGGATATATGAACTTGTTAGTAGTGCTAGACTGATAAGGCTTAATTCAAGATGACACTTGCTTTGAACAATTATTGAACATAGTCTCAATACCGGTGGCATATGCCCTGAACACCTGATATCTTAATCAGATGCCCAAGCCACCTCAACTAACTTGTATCATCACCAAGGAGGAGTGGTTATACTCTGAGTCTCTCCCAGATGATCATGCTTCCCCTGTAAGAGAGCATCCGACCACCCTTCAGGGAAAACTCATTTTAGTGCAGCGTCCCTATAATTGTGAATTCTGCACCAATCTTGCATCCTCAAGAACCAGCTGAGGGCATAAACCCCACAGTTCACGGACCTGGTGGAACCTTCTTTCCAGCAGTGACTAGACTCTGACAGGAAGTTTGAGGAGTGAGTGTGTTAGAACACACCCTCAGATTCCTAGGAAGAAACATTATGAAAAAAAAAAACTCCACTGCAGTAAGGTGGTAGCTTGGGGAAACAAGTTAAATATGATTTGTTACAAATCAAAGTTTCTAACAGTACAGACAGCTGCTGTCCTACTAGAATTTGAGCTTTATTCAATGTAAATATATATATATTTATCTCATTTTTATATACAAGGTTATAACTAATGTGTGGCTTTGGTGTATTTTAGTGACAGATTTTGCTCACCGTCTAGTGTTTACTATGGTATTTCATTTGTCATGTCTGTTTATCCTCATATTAGACTGAGCTCTTGCACCTGTCAGCAAGCCTGACTGTGGATCTGCTGCCAGCTTCTATCAGCATGCTTCATTACCTTGTCAAATAACAAGGTTGTTTTTTTTAATCCTTATCTTCTTCTTCTCAAAATCCTCTTATTTAGCCTATATCCTCATTATTCTATAGTTTCAATCGATGATAAATGTATTGTACTCTTGGAAATAAACAATAATTTTCATCTCTCTTCATCATTTCATCTCAGTATATTAATTATTTACATAACCATCATGTTTATTTTTGTAATTTTCTTTAATATATAACTTTTGGAGAAGGTGATGATGTCCGTCCCTAGTGATCAATCTTGTCGGGGCAGATGAAGCTTAGTGAAGTCCACTAGATGATGGTCTCTGCTCCAATTCCTTTGACTTAGAACAACTATTTTAACACATCACATTGTATCAAAATGCAGCATTCTCATTCTAATGATTGCTTTTGATGTAATTATTTGATATTCATGTTGTATTTATTTATTATTTTGGGTAAGGTGGTAGCTTAGAGTATGACTCCCTTTGTATTTATACAACATAAATTAACATTTTATTGTGTTTTAAAGCTACATTAAGCATTACTCATTCTTAATAAAATGATGATTTGTCTGGGGAGTATCTTTCCAGTCTTAATTTTGGCCTTTCGCCTCATATGTAAAGTTGGGTTTGTCCAGTTCCATCTAGATTATGTGTATTTAAAAATGATGATGTTATGTTTATTATTCTTGTCTAGTAACTTCCCATCCTTAATCTTAATCCTAGTGATTCCCAGCTGACATGAAAAACCTCCACTGTAATCAAGAAGGTGATTCAATCGTCCAACAATATTATTTAGGCATTAAAAAAACTTGTAATTTCTATAAGCCATTTGAGACAAAATTTAGTTTTTTTTTATCTACTATCAAACTCTCTCAAACGTATTATCAAACTCTCTCACATCTACTTTCAAACCCTCTCAAACCCTTAATAACGTTGTTAATGAACGTTTCTGCTAAAAAGTACATCATATATGCCTGAACGGCGTCAAAGCACGAGCACTGGAATCCCCGCTGGACTTTCTACAAAGCCGTGGAGCCGGAAAAATGAATCCAATGCTTGGAAGATGAGCATGCAAATTGTTTTAATATTATTAGTTCAAGGTTGTGCACATTAACGTTATATTGTCTCTTTTTAGAATACTACTGCAGCAACAGTATTGCTATCGCTTGGAACGTTTTTGCAAATGCATGTTTCAGGTCAGACCTTTACTTGTGTTACAACAGTGAAAAAGTTTTACGGTTCTGTTTGTATTTGCTTTGATTATTATTTCAATTTCAAATAGTCAGTTCTGTTTGTATAAAAGGTAAAGAACAATGTGGAATTACCAAGAAAATATAACGTTAAAGAGGACTGATGATAATAAAATATTAAGTGTTCATTCTTTGGGCACTTTTGTTAAAAGGCCAGCTGTGATTAATTAAAATAGACGCACTTCAGGCGGATATGACGTACTTTAGCAGCACCGTTAGGTACCTACGTTTTTAACACGATGATATCATTAAATAATGTGATGATATTAGATATAATGTGATACCAATCAAAACATTTGTATTACACTGCTGGAGAATTGGTAATGATTAAAAAACTTTAATTTGAATTTATTTTAAAAAGGTGACAGCTTCCTTTGAGTTCAAGATAGCTTCCTTTTAGGTCAAGATTATTTTATGCACTTACAAAATCTCTTACACATATTATCAAGTGGTCATACAGAGTTTGATAGAAGACGTGAGTGAGTTTACTAGTAGATGTGAGCGAGTTGGATAGAAGGTGTAAGAGAGTTTCATAGTAGATGTAAAGAAAAACTGAATTTTGTTGCTCTGTTGGAGTCAGTATAAGGGTGGTCTTACTGTGGGATTATAAAAATTGGGCTTCATGAGACTTTATTTTAATATTATTGTTTAGTTCAGAGTGAATAATACTAACGTTATGAGATAATACTCTCCACTCTCTTCTTTTCCAATGGTGCAAAAATATGTCTACAGCTACATTGTGTGAACAAATATTGGACAAGTGAGTTTTTTGGCTATTTTATACATTTTGTGCATATTTTTCAACTTGAAGCTTTCTTGGGTGCTTATTGGATTTAAGCATACCAATGTGATGTGTATTTGTGTAAGGAGTGAGGGCTTGGACAACACTCTAGACCAGGGGGTCCCGAAACTATGGCCCACAGGCCAGATACGGCTCGCTACCACATTTGGTCTGGACCCATGAACAATACCAGAGAGTGGGCGGTATTGGAATTTAGTGTGAAATTCAACAACCATAATTTAGAAAAGAATAATGAACTGCAGTCACAGAGCAAAAGGCTTTATGCCTTTCTGAATACTTTGAAACGTAGAAAGGTCCAAATATTTACACGTCTACAAGTTGCTTGTTTCATTATTCTGCAAAGAAAATGACTCAAAGATTTCAAATATTGCATTTATTTGCCTTACATTAACATGTTGGACATTCAGGTTTTGTACCTGCAGAATTGACCAAGAGAGTGCATTTTGCGTTATAACACTTAACGTAGTAATCAGTTGGACTTTTTTATACGGACCAACAGACTCAACCGATTCTTTTATAGTGGTTTGTGAGGTTTCACTTTCCGGTCTTTACCATAGTCTTCTGTGCAGTTGTTGATATGATGTGTGAATATCTATTTTGGTGGTTCTTAAGTTGTTTCTGTAGATTTGTAGTGTTGCTTCGGCATAGAACAGTTTTTTTAGGATTCATCGTATATATTGAAATAATGAAATAATTCCAATTCACCGATATAACATGTCTTCTTGGTATAAGTTACTTGCAGCTTTTATCTACATTTCCTTCCTCGTTTTCCGCCATTCTTGTTTACTACACACCCTCCGCTGAGCGTGTGCTGCTTCTGTCCAATAGCTAAGTGGCATCTATGGACCACGTGCATTTAAGGTCGCGCGTGATTGGTCGAAGTACTCATGGAATATCCATCCTTCTGCAATCTGGTGGTCTAAAAATAAAATGGAATAATGGCGAAAAGGTTAGGCAAGGGAAAATTTGATTCAGAGTATTTAACCTGCATTGGACAAAGAATTATTTTGCAAAGCAGCTGTTTGTCTCATCAGTCAAGAGTCGGTGGCAGTATTCAAAGAATACAATCTGCGTCAACACTATCTCTCCACAAAGACAAGTACGATAGCTTGCAAAGCCAAATGTGTGCAGACAAACTCTCCAAGCTAAAAGTGAACTGTTAACTCAGAATACATTTGTACGCCAAGCTCAGCTGAACCTATTATACGTGTGGGCCAGCTTTCGGGTTGCTCAACTGATAGTAGGCAGAGGTAAATCATCCATAGATGGAGAATTTGTCAAATGTTTGAATGCTTTCATGGAGGAGGTGTGTCAAGAGAAGAAAGATGTCTTTAATGCTGCGAGTCTGTCGCCGAGTACAATCACCAGACTCATTACAGAACTTGGTGGTAATGTTCATGCCCAGCTGCAGCAGAAGACGAAAGAATTAGTCTTTTTTTTCATTGGCACTGGGTGAGAGCGCGGACGTGATGGACACAGCGAGGCTGTACATTTTCAGAGCTCGCAGACCGCAAAGTCTCAAATGGAATAAAACAGGGGATGATATTTTCGGCAAAGTATGCAAAACCATTAAAGAGTTTGACCTGGACTGGTCAAAGCTTGCCAGCTTCACAACTGATGGAGCTCATAATATGGTGGGCGAGTCTTACCGGGAGACAGGAGAACGGGGTCACGCTGCACGCACTGTGCTGCAAAGTGTTGAAGTGGGATTCCGTCATGAAGGTTGTGGTGTCATGCAGAAACTTCATCAAAGCAAAGGGACTGTTAAGGGGCCAGCCTCGTACGTGGTGGTGGAATGAAGGACAGACACATGGATGAGTTTAAGAAAAATGCTCATTTAGTGAATTATGCAAAAGTCAGAGACAAACTTACGTGAACACGGGCGCTAGCAAGCAGAGAGATCTATCGCAGACGTCTTCGAATGCCAGAACGCAAAGATCAGACAAAATGGTGGATCTTTATAGTAGAATATTCAGGTTAACGCCTCTAGTCAAATGTGAATGCAGGATTGGTCAGTAACTCTAAACACTTGATTCTAAGATGGCCGTCGCACGTGATCGTAGTGGAAACTTACCGAAGGTTTGTTGTTTTCTCGAGAGAGTTTGTTCCCAGCAACTTACTGGACTGTTGTGTCTTTCAGTGTGAGTTCTCAAACAGGTTCACACTGAATTCCTGGAATCTGGGATTGTTTAATCTTTCTGTGTGTGTGAGGCTTTCTGACCTCTGCCTTGTGTTGCAGTCAGTGAATGCAGTGCAAGAAAAGGATTATTTAATATGAATTAAATATGAAAGATTATCAGTTAATCAAGTGACTATTTGAAATGTGTGTTAAATCTAGATGATTGATTACAGTAAAGTTGTAATTTCCTTACAGGACTTAAACACAGGCAATTTCAACAATTCCTGCTTGAACTGGAGTCTGCACACAGCGATGTGCTCTACTACACAGAGGTCCAACGGTTGAGCCAGGGCAGAGTTTTGAGGCGTTTTTTACGAGCTGATACCGCTGATAATGCATCTCTTAAAAAACAAAACAGTCCAGAACTGATCGACCCAGAATGGAAATTGTACCTCACCTTTTTAAAAGATGTGACAGAAATGCTGAACAGCCTTAACATGCAGCTACAAGGCCAAGGGAAAGTAATTTGTGATATGTTTTCCAACATAAAAGCATTTGAGGTGAAACAATTGCTGGTATTGGAACATTTAAAAGGCACAACTTCATCCATCTCCATGCTACCCAAAACCTCTCTGCAGAGAACCCAGCATTCCAAGGAAAAGTGAAAAGTGTGTGGAAGCACTGGAAATGCTGAAGGTGGAGTTCAGTGTGCAATTGCGTGTATTCAAAAGTAATTTAAAAGAAATCAGTCTTTTCCAGAAACCTTTTGTGGCCAACATCTATGATGCCTAGCCTTCTTAGCAGTTTGAGTTGGCAGAGTTAAAGAACTGATGTTCTGAAAGACGCATTCAAGCCCAACAGTCTCATTCACTTCTATGCCACCATCCCAAACCACATGTACCCCACATTAAAAACATGCAATGAAGATATCCACATGTTTTGGCAGCACGTATATCTGGAACCTGACATTCAACTGCTCACAGCCAGATGCAGGCCAACATTTAACAATGAACATGCACAGGTAAGCTTACTTTTCTGACTTGAATGAGTCATTCTGATGTTAACAAATCGGACTGCAATAAAATCCATCTCCACAACCATACTGGTACTGCCATAGGGAACAGGTATGGGCTGGTAATATTAAAGATGAGCTAGTTGGAGCTTTTCGGATTTGAAGAATCACATCCCAAACCTACTGCCAGTTATTAGAAGACACTTTTATTTAACCTGTGGTACAGCTTTCAAGAAGAGCATTTGATTTGTATGCAGGACAACAGTCCATCATATGCATTGAAGTACTCCACTGCATGGCTAGCAAGTAAAAGGGTAAAAAGGAAATGATATGGCCCCTTTTCTCACCTGCACTATATCAGAATCTGCTGATAGTTCTATGCACACGCTTCTGGACCAGAGGAGAAAAAGGTTAAGGTAAGGTAAGGTAATGTAAAACTTTATTGATCCCTCAGGAGGTCTTCTTTCGGGAAATAGTTTTTTTCAAATAGCCAATACATACAGCAATTTTTTATGAAAAATAAAAATAAGAACAAGAACATAAAGAGAAAGAACAAGATGACACAATCTAAGTCTAAAGATAAAGACAAAGAACATAGATCAAAGGAAAACAACAAAGACAAAGGATACAAAGACTAACATAGAACAGAACATCCAGATACTTTCACTCCACTCCTGCCCCCGAACTCAGAATTGTACAATTTAATAGCCAGAGGAATGAATGAGTCCTTGAGTCTATTTGTTTTGCACCTGGGAAGGAGCATTCATGCACTCATTCTGCTTTTCTGCTAACTGATGACAGTGTTCAGAAGATGACATCCATGATGGACAGTAGTTTGTTCAATGATCTCCTCCCAGCAACTGTCACCAGTAAGTCCAGCTTCATTCCAACCACAGAGCCAGCCCTCCTGATCAACCTGTCCAACCTGTTGACACTCCTCTTGGACACATTTCCACCCCAACAAACCACAGCATAGAACATGACACTGGCCACCACAGACTGGTATAACATGCAGAGGAGCTTCTTGCAGATGTTAAATGATCGAAGCCTCCTCAGAAAGCACAGTCTGCTCTGAACTTTCTTATATACATGGTCTGTGTTGCAGGACCAGTCCAGTTTACTGTCCATCCACACACCGAGGTACTTATAGTTGTCCACTATCTCCACCTCGTCGCCTCTGATGGACACTGGACGTGGCTTTGTCGTGGACCTCCTGAAGTCCAAGACCAGCTCCTTGGTCTTTGAGGTGTTCAGCTGCAAGTGGTTCCTCTCACTCCAGTCCACAAAGTCACGTATCAGACTCCTATACTCGTCTTCGCTGTTGTCCCTGATGCATCCAACAATGGCAGTGTCGTCAGCATACTTCTGGACGAGACTCAGCTCTGAGTTGTAGAAGAAGTCTGAAGTGTAGATGGTGAAGAAGAAAGGGGCCAGTACTGTCCCCTGAGGTGCTCCTGTACTGCACACCACAGTGTCAGACTTGATATCCTTCAGCCTGACATACTGTGGTCGATCAGTAAAATAATCCGTAATCCAGGAGACCAGACCAGGGTCCACATGCATCTTAGTCAGTTTGTCCTGCAGCAGAGTGGGTTGGATAGTGTTGAAGGCAAGAGAAAAGTCCAGGAACAGGATTCTCACTGAACCGCTTCCTTTATCCAAGTGGGAGTAGGTCCGATGCAGGAGGTGAAGGATGGCATCTTCCACACCAACTGCTGGCTGGTAGGCAAACTGCAGGGGGTCTTGCACGTGCTGGACTTGTGACCTGAGATGTTTGAGGACCAGCCGCTCCAGTGTCTTCATCAGCTGCGAAGTCAGTGCCACCGGTCTGTATTCGTTCAGCACACTCGGTCGGATCTTTTTAGGGACTGGAACAATACAGGAAGTCTTCCACAGAGTTGGTACTTTCCCCAGCCGTAGACTGAGGTTGAAGACATGCTGGAGCGGCTCAGTTGTTCATCAGCGCAGGTCTTTAGCAGTCGAGCAGACAACTTATCAGGACCAGCAGCCTTCCCTGGACGAATCCTCCGAAGTACATCCTGTACCTGGAGTGAGGTGAAGCTGGGAAGTGGTTGTGTGGAGCTGGGGGGGTCACAAGAAGGTGGGGCAGGTCCTGAGGCGGGCAGCAGTGAGGGTGAGGCGAGCTGCTCAAACCTGTTGAAAAAGTTGTTCAGTCCATTTGCCTCCTCCACCGTGTCCACTGCAGTCAGAGAGGCTTGGTCTTGTGTCCAGTGATGGTTTTAACACCATCCCAGACCTCTCTTATTTCTTCTCGGCTCAGCTTCTCCTCCAAACTCCTCCTGTAGGTGTCCTTTGCCTCCCTCAAGCATCGCTTCACCTCCTGCTGAGCTGATCTCATGGCGTCCCTGTCCCTGCTCCTGTATGCCACTTTCTTCCTGTTAAGGACATCCTTGACCTCCTTTGTTACCCACGGTTTATTATTAGGGTAACAGCGGACCGTCTTAGTAGGGGCGACAACGTCCAAGCAGAAATTTAAATAATCCGTTAGACAGTGTGTCTGTCCCTCGATGTCCTCACCATGAGACCTCAGCAGCACATCTGTTGTTTCAAAGCAGTCTCTGATGGCGTCCTCCACAGCTGGTGTCCACTTTCTGATTGTCTTAGTGGTCACAGTCTGTCTCTGCACCAGAGGAATGTACTGTGACTGAAGGTGGACCAGGTAATGATTGGACATTCCAAGTGGAGGAAGAGGTTTGGCTCTGTATGCTTCCTTCAAGTTGGAATAAAGAAGGTCAATTGTCCTGTTATTCCTGGTGGGACAATCCACGGCCTGATGGAAAGTAGGCAGAGTAGAGTCCAGGTTGGCATGATTAAAGTCTCCAGAGATGATGATAAATGCGTCAGGATGTTGATTCTGAAGTCGAGCTGTCATTGTGTGGATCTTCTCACAGGCAGATGCAGCCGCAGCGCTCGGAGGAATGTAAACACACAGCGCGATCACGTGACTGAACTCGCGCGGTAGATAATATGGATGCATGCTGACAGCCAACAGTTCTAAATCTTGACAACACAAGACTTTCTTCACAGTAACGTGTCCCGGGCTACACCAGCGTTTATTCACGTACATGATCAGACCTCCTCCTCTGCGCTTCCCACAGGCGCGTGCATCTCTGTCCGCTCTGACGGTGCTGAAACCAGGCAGCTCCACGTGTGCGTCGGGAGTCAGCTCCGTGAGCCACGTCTCCGCGAAGATCAACAAGCTGCTCTCTCTGTAGATCCGCTGGTTGTTGAGGGCAGACAGCTCGTCGATCTTATTTGTCAGTGAATTGACGTTCCCCATCGTGATCGTTGGGATCGTTGGTCTGTGACGTCTCCGATTGTCCATTAGCTTAGCCTTTAGCCCCTTCCCTGCTCGACAGCCTCGGTAACGCCGCTGAAGTTCGACTGGGATCTCGTGGCGATCTCCAGCCCGTGCCACTGACTTCAGCGATAGTAGATCCTCTCTTGAGTAAACAAGACGATTCTCTCCATGTTCAAAAGTATGATATTTAAAAAATTATAGTAAAAAAAATTAATAAAAACAGAAAATTATAGAAATTGCTGCGGAGCTACTGGAGAGGCAGCCGTCCTCGTCGGCGCCTTTAATGTACATGTAGATTATGTGGCCTGCCGAGCGCTTCCCACGACTTTTGACAGTGACGGGAAGCATTCAAGGCTTGTCAACCCTCACCGCCTCAGCGATCATTGATCATGATCAACGTGATGAGAAGAAAAAGCTCACTGCATGGAATCGGCCATGAGGTATGCGAGAGCGATCCAGGTAAGTATCTCTTGCAGACAACGTGGCCCTCCTGCAGTGCACTCAACGGGTTCACCTGAGAGAGATGTTAGTAGTGTGCATGTGTTTCCGCCTGTGAGTGTGGCGTATTCAAAGGCGTCATTAGAAACTTTCGCCGCTAATGCTAAGCTAACATGCTCCGCCATTCATAGACGGCGAGAGTTTCCTCTCAGAACACAGTTCGAAAGGAGGTTTTAAACCCATGTCCAGGTCATGCCGAGACTGCTATAACGGAGTCTGTCCACACGAATGAGCGGCAGACTCTTTTGTTTCCAAGTTTGTTTTGTTTTTCCGAGACAAGTGTGCCTGCCCGACAGAGCTTGACAGCTGATGAGCGCTTTCAAGAAGCACTGGCACCGTGGAAGACATCCCGTATGGTGGAAGAAAAACGCCATGGGACTGACGCAACATGGCGCTTTACGCACAACTTTTAGATCTACAGTGTACTGCAGATGAGAACCACAGAAGCTGCCCTCCTCAGGATGACGCATGCATATGCTCTCCTCAAGGAGGTTCCAGGATCTGCTCGGCTGAAAGAACTCGACATCTGTTGTGAGTTTGTCCATATTTTTCTTCTATTTTTTTTCTGAGATTTCAGAGGTCCAGTGTGGTAGTTTTCCCATGATCGATCCGGACCTCTTGGACACAGACGTCGGAAGTGATGTCGCTCAGCAGGTGTCAGTTCAGCTCAGTGTTTGACGCCTTAAGACGGGAGTGCCATGGAACGGTATGTTCCGGAGACATTACGGACCAAGGGTTTGACCCCATCCTGCAATTCTGCGGGGGCGTGCTGCCGTCCCTGATGACGGGACATGTGATGACATGTTTGAAGACCGGGTTCGAGATCAGGATCACCAGCGAGCCGGTTCACCTATAAGCAAATTTCTAAGAGACCGGCTTAATCAGCTGTGTTTACTTCACTTCCATGTTGACATGCGCTGGTATGACAGGGTTTGACAGCTGATGAGGTAAGTGAAAATACACCGGACATGTCTATGTTGACCGGAGGTTGTTCCTTCCCTCACAGCGTTGTCAAGAAATCCTGGCGCCATGGATGGTGTCACGTTTGGCGGCATAGAAGCGGCATGGAACGGACCCACCATGGAACCTTTACGTGCAGGGTTTTTCCGCCGTTCTGAGACCAGACGAGGGCGAGGAACTACCGGCCCTGCTGGTCATGCAGTTGGAGAGGGTCGGTTCTCACGAGCGAGCAGGGCAGGACCGCCAGCAGAGCTTGAGAATGTACTGGATGCGGTGTCGACGTGCGCGCGATCTGTTCTGAAACCACATCAGCTCTGGGTAAAGTCTCCAGCACATCCCTCCACATACCGGATTTGTCAGCTCCGGTGACACTAAGGAGTGCTCGGGAAGCTGGGGAGACTTCCGGGGGAAAGAGGGTACATGCAAGACGCATCTGAGGTTTCTCACGCGTGCTTGCAGGTTTCTCCCACAGAGCCGGATTTTATGTACGAGTGTGGGGGTTCTAGTGAATCCAGCTCAAGTACATGCGCTGTTGGTTCAGGAGATGGAGATTCGACTCTTGTGATGCCCTTTCGTCAACGGCTGGGCCGGAGGACAACCCAAAGTTCGTCAGGGCTGTGGTTTTGACGGAACATTATTCGGCTTGGAGTCGATTCCAGATTGCAGAGGGAAGTAATCAGGCGGGGCTATGCGCTCCAGTTGACTGTCAACCCCGCGTTTTTCTCTGGACACGAGTGGCGGAACAGGGAGTGGGTCCGCTATTTGAACAGGTCTATAGCCACCCGCCCGTTTTGTATGTTGACGGTAAAACGACTGCTGACAGGTGTAAGTCTAGGAGATTGGATGACATCTATCGACCTGACCGACGCGTACTTTCACGTTCTGATAGTCGAGAGACATCAGAAGTACTTGCGTCTCGCCCTCGAGGATCAAGTGTGTCAATACATTCGACTCCCGTTCGGCTACTCTCTGGCACCCAGGACCTTCACCAAGTGTGTGGAGGCAGCACTGGAACCAATGAGAGCAAATGGGGTGAGGATCTGACCTATTTGGCGACTGGTTGATCCTTGCCAGGTCAAAGGGAAAAAAGTCACGCTCACACACACAGAAGATGTTGAGCCATATTGCCAACCTTGGGTTCATGGTGAACCTCAGCAAGAGCGCTCTGACTCCAGTCCAGCAGTTAGTTAACCTGGGGGTATTGCGGAACAGTGAGGAAGGATATGCGTGCCTCCCGGACAAGAGTATCCAGCCCATTCTCTGACTGACAACACAGTTGCTGGAAGCTCGTCGTCATGTAAAAAGAAGAAAGGACGGCAGCAGGCGCCGTTATGTCCCTCCTGGGGCTCGTGGCAGCAGCTCACACGGAAGTGCAGCTGGGCTTGCTGCATATGAGGGATCTCCAGAGATGGTTTGGTCGTCTCAAGCTGGACCCTAAGCGGGACCGAGGTTGAAAAGTGAGCCTCTGGTTTGGTTTTGCAGGACATCAAGTTTTTTGGAACTCTCTAACCAACCTCAGAAGGAGAGTTCCATTAGGTTGCGTCCTTCATTACACTTGTGTTCACAGACGCATCACTAACAGGTTGGGGAGGCACCTCGGTTAAGACCTACGCAAGCAGTGTCTGGAACAGACCAGTGTACATCAACTGGCTAGTGTTGAAAGCAATTCACAACGTCCTGCTTTACCTCTCTCTCCCCAACTGTCAAAGTCCAACGTCCTAGTGCTATCAGACAGCTCCACCGGTGGCGTACGTGAATCGCCAGGATCGAGTCAGATCCCCAGCCCTTCTGAATGTGGCAAAGAAGATTTGGCTGTGGGCAGAACGTCACCTGCTCTCTCTCAGAGCTCAGCATGTGCCTATAAAGTAGCAGACAGACTGTCAAGGAGGGCTGTCCAGGACGAATGGGGTCTGTCCGAGTCGTGGGTGCCAAGATGTGGTCTAGGTGGCGGACCTCTACGCAAAAAAGGAGAACTTCAAATATCTTCTTTGGTTCTCCCTCAGGGCCTCTGATTGCCCACCACTAGGCGTGGACGCTTTGGCCCACTTAAGTTGGCTGGCAGGCTACTGTTTGCCTTCCCTCCTCCGGCGACTCCTCCCCTTGTTTCGCGGAGCGAAGCGGGGGAGTCTGAGGTTAATAGTGGTGGCGCCGCACTCCCCAGGCAGGGGGGACTCTGACGGCACCCCTAGTGCTGGGTCTGCCTCTCAAAGTGTGACTCTTTATGGGACAAGCTGAGCGGGACTCTGGACCCGGACATTCTCCACACGCTGGAGAATGCCCAGGCCCCCGTCTACACGTAGGCTTATGCCTCCACATGAGGGATGTTCTCTCACTGGTGTGCAGACAGGTCCCTGGACTACAGCTCCTGATTGGTCTCTGCTGTCCTGTTTTTTCCTGCAGCCTTGCTGGATAACAGACGGACTGTGGCGACACTGAGTGTTCGCATCAGCCATAGCAACAAGGCACGTCGGGTGCTTCGGCGCGTACCTTCCCTCTGGTGGTGCATTTCGTACTGGGGCCTACAGGCTTCGACTTCCTGTGAGGCCTTCCAGCCCTCGGCGGGATCTCCAGCTGGTGCTGGATTCTCTCGCAGACCTGACATTTGAGCCTCTTGACCAAGTCCCACTGGACAATTGTCATAAAGGTGCCGACGAGGACGGCTGCCTCTCCAGCAATTTCTATAATTTTCTGTTTTTATTCTTTTTTTTTTTACTATCATTTTTAAAATGGATACTTTTGAACATGTTGAGAATCATCTTGTTTACTCAAGAGAGGATCTACTATCCCTGAAGTCAATGGCACGGGCTGGAGATCGTCACGAGATCCCGATCGAACTTCAGCGCTGGTATCGTGGCTGTCGCGCAGGGAAGAGATTAAAGGCTAAGCTAACGGACAATCGGAGACGTCACAGACCAACGATCCCAACGATCACGATGGGGAACGTCAATTCACTGACGAATAAGATCTACGAGCTGTCTGCCCTCAACAACCAGCGGATCTACAGAGAGAACAGCTTGTTGATCTTCACGGAGACGTGGCTCACTCAGCTGACTCCGGACTCACACGTGGACCTGCCTGGTTTCAGCACCGTCAGAGCGGACAGAGACGCGCGCGCGTGTGGGAAGCGCAGAGGAGGAGGTCTGATCATGTACGTGAATAAACGCTGGTGTAGTCCGGGACACGTTACTGTGAAGAAAGTCTTGTGTTGTCAAGATTTAGAACTGTTGGCTGTCAGCATGCGTCTGTATTATCTACCGCGTGAGTTCAGTCACGTGATTGCGCTGTGTGTTTACATTGCTCCGAGCGCTGCGGCTGCATCTGCCTGTGAGAAGATCCACACAATGACAGCTCGACTTCAGAATCAACATCCTGACGCGTTTATCATCATCTCTGGAGACTTTAATCATGCCAACCTGGACTCTACTCTGCCTACTTTCCATGAGGCTGTGGATTGTCCCACCAGGAATAACAGGACAATTGACCTTCTTTATTCCAACTTGAAGGACGCCTACAGAGCCAAACCTCTTCCTCCACTTGGAAGGTCCGGTCATAACCTGGTCAACCTTCAGTCACAGTACATTCCTCTGGTGCAGAGACAGACTGTGACCACTAAGACCATCAGAAAGTGGACACCAGCTGTGGAGGACGCCATCAGAGACTGCTCTGAAACAACAGACTGGGATGTGCTGCTGAGGTCTCATGGTGAGGACATCGAGGGTCAGACACATTGTCTAACAGATTATTTAAATTTCTGCTTGGACGTTGTCGCCCCTACTAAGACTGTCCGCTGTTACCCTAATAATAAACCGTGGGTAACAAAGGAGGTCAAGGATGTCCTTAACAGGAAGAAAGTGGCATTCAGGAGCAGGGACAGGGACGCCATGAGGTCAGCTCAGCAGGAGGTGAAGCGATGCTTGAGGGAGGCAAAGGACACCTACAGGAGGAGGTTGGAGGAGAAGCTGAGCCGAGAAGAAATAAGAGAGGTCTGGGATGGTGTTAAAACCATCACTGGACACAAGACCAAGGCCTCTCTGACTGCAGTGGACACGGTGGAGGAGCCAAATGGACTGAACAACTTTTTCAACAGGTTTGAGCAGGTCACCTCACCCTCACTGCTGCCCGCCTCAGGACCTGCCCCACCTTCTTGTGCCCCCCCCCCCCCCCCCCCCAGCTCCACACAACCAGCTCCCAGCTTCACCTCACTCCAGGTACAGGACGTACTTCGGAGGATTCGTCCAGGGAAGGCTGCTGGTCCTGATAAGGTGTCTGCTCGACTGCTAAAGACCTGCGCTGCTGAACTAGCTGAGCCGCTCCAGCATGTCTTCAACCTCAGTCTACGGCTGGGGAAAGTACCAACTCTGTGGAAGACTTCCTGTATCGTTCCAGTCCCTAAAAAGATCCGACCGAGCGAGCTGAACGATTACAGACCGGTGGCACTGACTTCGCAGCTGCTGAAGACACTGGAGCGGCTGGTCCTCAAACATCTCAGACCACAAGTCCAGCACGCGCAAGACCCCCTGCAGTTTGCCTACCAGCCAGCAGTTGGTGTGGAAGATGCCATCCTTCACCTCCTGCATCGGACCTACTCCCACTTGGATAAAGGAAGCGGTTCAGTGAGAATCCTGTTCCTGGACTTTTCTAGTGCCTTCAACACTATCCAACCCACTCTGCTGCAGGACAAACTGACTAAGATGCATGTGGACCCTGGTCTGGTCTCCTGGATTACGGACTATCTTACTGATCGACCACAGTATGTCAGGCTGAAGGACATCAAGTCTGACACTGTGGTGTGCAGTACAGGAGCACCTCAGGGGACAGTACTGGCCCCTCTCCTCTTCACCATCTACACTTCAGACTTCTGCTACAACTCAGAGCTGAGTCTCGTCCAGAAGTATGCTGCTGACACTGCTATTGTTGGATGCATCAGGGACAACAGCGATGACGAGTATAGGAGTCTGATACATGACTTTGTGGACTGGAGTGAGAGGAACCACTTGCAGCTGAACACCTCAAAGACCAAGGAGCTGGTCTTGGACTTCGGGAGGTCCAGGACAAAGCCACGTCCAGTGTCCATCAGAGGCGACGAGGTGGAGATAGTGGACAACTATAAGTACCTCGTTGTGTGGATGGACAGTAAACTGGACTGGTCCTGCAATACAGACCATGTATATAAGAAGGTTCAGAGTAGACTGTACTTTCTGAGGAGGCTCCGATCATTTAACATCTGCAAGAAGCTCCTCTGCATGTTCTACCAGTCTGTGGTGGCCAGTGTCATGTTCTATGCTGTGGTGTGTTGGGGTGGAAATGTGTCCAAGAGGAGTGTCAACAGGTTGGACAGGTTGATCAGGAGGGCTGGCTCTGTGGTTGGAATGAAGCTGGACTCACTGGTGACAGTTGCTGAGAGGAGATCATTGAACAAACTACTGTCCATCATGGATGATGACAGTCATCCTCTGAGCACTGTCATCAGTGAGCAGAGAAGCAGAATGAGTGCACGAATGCTCCTACCTAGGTGCAAAAAAATTGGACTCAGGGACTCATTCATCCCCAGGGCTATTAAATTGTACAATTCTGAGTTCAGGGGCAGGAGTGGAGTGAGAGTATCTGGATGTTCTGTTCTATGTTAGTCTTTGTATCCTTTGTCTTTGTTGTTTTTCTTTGACCTATGTTCTTTGTCTTTATCTTTAGACTTAGATTGTGTCATCTTGTTCTTCCTCTTTATGTTCTTCTTCTTATTTTATTTTTTATGTATTATTTTTTATTGTTTATGAAAAATTGCTGGCTTTTGGTAAAAAACAATTTCCCGAAGGAGACCTGAGGGATCAATAAAGTTTTACCTTACCTTACCTTACCTTACATTTTGTTTGAGGTCTCAGTACTGGTACAGATATCCACAAAGAGGCGAGCGAGCCTTTTGCTCTCTCCATTTGTCCATTTCACAACACAGTTGCTGTCTTCGGGTCCTTCCGGGCAACAACTCTCTTTCATTTGGGGCTTCCATTATCCAGGCCTACCAGGCAGCGGGTGGATCTGCTCCTAGCGAATTAGGGGCACATTTCACCCGTTGTGTGGCAGCTTCAGTGGCTCTTTCGCGGGGTGTTGTTAGGGGTTTCTCTGTTCCGATGAACCGACCCCTCCCCAGCCTCGTACGTGTTGGTGGAATGAAGGACAGACACATGGATGAGTTTAAGAAAAATGCTCGTTTATTGAATTATGCAAAAGTCAGAGACAAACTTATGTGAACACGGGCGCTAGCAAGCAGAGAGATCTATCACAGACGTCTTCGAATGCCAGAACGCAAAGATCAGACAAAATGGTGGATCTTTATAGTAGAATATTCAGGTTAACGCCTCTAGTCAAATGTGAATGTAGGATTGGTCAGTAACTGTAAACACTTGATTCTAAGATGGCCGTCTCACGTGATCGTAGTGGAAACTTACCAAAGGTTTGTTGTTTTCTAGAGAGAGTTGTTCCCAGCTTCTTGCTGGCCTGTTGTGTCTTTCAGTGGGAGTTTTCAAACAGGTGTCCACAGATTTGCTGGGAGTCTGGGATTGTTTAATCTTTCGAATTGAATGCAATGCAAGAATAGGATTATTTAATATGAATTAAATATGAAAGATTATCAGTTAATCAAGTGACTATTTGAAATGTGTGTTAAATCTAGATGATTGATTACAGTAAAGTTGTCATTTCCTTAAAGTGTTGTCTTTGGAGCCTCTTGGGCGTCCACCTCAGCCTTCGCTAGAGCCTATCTCCTCGACACGGCGACAGGATCAGTAGCTCATACTGTTTTTGAGCAGTTCCATTCCCCCGATGGCCCACGGCCCCAATAGATTTGGATCCTGGGTTTAAACCAATAGCGAAGCAGTTAGAGGGCAGAACACCAATATGAAGTAGAACCCCTGAGTTATTTTCATAATCTCAGATTCTACGAATTTTTGCGAAGCCCTCTAACCTCGTCGCCCAGCAGCCGCTTTTCTCACTGAGTTTTCAGTTGGAGGAAGTGCGGCGGGTGTTTCCCACCTTTATAGGAAGTGGACTGCACCCAGCTGGGTGGCGAGTTCATTATGCTTTCTCAGAGACAAGGCAGGGCCTCGAGGATAAACCAATAGCGAAGCGGTTAGAGGGCTTTGCACCAATTCGTAGAACCTGAGATTATGAAGATAACTCAGGGGATACTTTGGTCACTGATTTCTTTTTATTTTACATGTCAGAAATGTTTATTTGCAATTTTAAGTTTTTTTTTTTTTTCTTACTTAATTGCATAATAATTCTGCAAACTAACGGTACCCTAATAATTATGCATATATATATATATATATATATATATATATATATATATATATATATATATATATATATTTTTTCTTAAGAAAGACAAAAGCTTGCTTTTTTTTTCTTAAACATACAGCTTTAAGTTCAATAACATTTTTTATTAACCAAGAGCACGGCAGTTGTTCAATAGTAAAATGAATCCTCAAAAATAGTCTAATGGTTGTGCACACAGTGTAAATAACTTTCCCCGCTCTGTGCCTTTACGGGTCTTGAAAAGTTAATCTCAGTTCCTGGCATGTTTGATAAAAGCTTGTTGGAGAATTTGTGCAAGAGGAAATTGAGTCAGTATGAATATGATCTGAGTGAAACAAGTTTAATATAACTGACCTTTTATATTTTTCAGACTTTCCCCATCTGCTCTTAAAGAAACACAAAGCACCCAATCATATGTCAAACGCTGACACAACATTCAAATTAAAGGATAATTTATTACCCCCGTACGGCATTAATCCACAGTGTGACTTCATCAAGTATTAATTCAGATAATTTCCTCTGGCACGGTCCTCTTGTCTCCACTGTTTTATTTTCTTCATTCCTAACATTTTTCTTTCTTGATTTATTGGTAGAAGAATAGGGCTTGAACCTAAGTCAACATCAAACCTCTTCCTTTATCTCTCTTTTGTTTAGGATCGCTGTACAATCCTGGTGTCTGCACCAAATCATCAGATTCTTCTTTCTTGACTGGTTAAACCCACCAAAAGTTGTTTTTAATTCAACTGCACAGGTTATTTCTGATTGATAGTCTGATGTTTTGTTCTGTTTTTGTGACCAAGTGTGAAGCGGCAGGGATAAGGATCAGCACCTCCAAATCCAAGTTCATGGTTCTTATTCGGAACAAGGTGGGAAGCCTTCTCCAGGTTGGGGATACAATCCTTCTCCAAGTAGAGGAGTTTTAGTACCTTGGGGTATTGTTCACAATTGAGGGAAGAATGGAGTATGAGCTTGACAGGTTGATTGGGGCGGCATCTGCAGTTATGCGGACGCCGCACCGATCCGTAAGGTGAAGAGAGAACTATAAATCAAGATAAATTCTTCTTCAGTAGTAAATAATCTGCTGAGGCCATTTAAGAAAGTGTCAAACTCCTCTCTGCCCCCTCTAACCTCCCAAGATTCAAGTGCGTCTTCTTTTGACAGGTAGCAACATATCACGGTACCCCACCTACTCTAGTGTCGGTATTCTTTTTTTTCTGATCAGAGCCTTTGCGATTTTAATACATTTACATCATTTTAAGTCAAAACATTTTTCAGACCTAGTCCAAGCCATGGAAGCAAAACATTTTATACAACTTAAGTTTATGAACTGCTCCAGATGTCATTTACACTGCATGGAATTTCATTTGCAACTAAACTCTATTTAAATTTGTGAGCTGGACCAAGAGTGACATTACCACATCTATTTCATTTTGTATGGCCGTCTTAAGAAGTGATTTACTCTCTAATTTCTTATTATTTTCTGTTGTTTTAAATGTATTAATATATTAAATTCGCTTCAACATTATATTCCTTCCATCCTATTCACATTGATAATTAATCTTGTGAATCATAAGATCATCGCCCGTCTCTGGTTGTTCAGCTGCTTGTTATCCTGTTTACTACATCTGCCTTAGCAAGCAAATATTGTAGCATGTAATAGGATATTTTTTGCATTACATGTTTTGCTTTAGAAGTTCGTTTCTCAGAATATTATATACAATTTAAAAGTTAGAGTTGATATTTGACTCGTCTTTTAAACCAAATTAATCATATGACAGTAACATTAATCAGTTTTGTACTCCTCCTGAGTACTTATGAATTAGAATTACTGTAGTGCTCTTTTGTAGTCTTCATCCCATACACATCCTAAGCTTCATCTTTGTTTTAATTGTTTAAGCGCTTTGTGACCCTGGTCTGGAAAAGCGCTCTATAATGGAATCACATACTTACTTACCATTTACATCTCTTAATGTGCGCATTTATTATTATTGAATTAACATACTTTAACTAATTATAATAAAATATGACTGTGTCTGTTAAAGAATTTGTTGCTTATATTTTTCACCCAGTAAACATGTAGTCATGCTTGCTGCGGCTCACAATGAGCTGGAAGGAATGTGCCCAGTTAGAGTTTTGTTTCCCGAGAAATGACAGTTTGTGCATTAAGATACAGTGACCTTCAGCAAGATAAGAGAGCCGAACTCAGTGTGCAGGAGATGACGCTGCGCTCACTGACTCATACAGAAAACAGATCATTGCTGGATGCGTCCAGCAACAAATGAACAAACTGTTTGTATTCAAGTGTGTCGTCATCTGGAATATGGAATAAAAAGCCTGCAAGGAGAGAGGTTCTTCAGTGGTTTGGGACGAGCCGTGAGAAGTGCCTCTCAACTCCTTGCTGGTGGTAAAAACTGGATTCTCACTCTGTTTTTTATTCTAACACTTAAAATCCCTGACACTGTCATGGCTATGAGCTTTTATAACTGTATCAATTTACTCAATTAGGTGTTAACACATATCTTCATTTTTCACACCTTCACGATGCATTATTAGAATAGACTTATCGACTTTCATTTCTTACCCAGCTGAATAAATAAAATAATGATGTAAGGTAAAATAATACCGGGATTCACCAACCAGCCTTAGTAATGTTTTTTTTCTTTAACTTCTAATTTGAAGTAAAAAATCCATTAACTAGTTAGGGTCTACAATGTGTGATGATACTCATGTAGTGTGTTAATTTTGAAAGGCTGCTGGCTGGCGTTACTTGATGACTTTGATCTAATAATTCAATGAGACCATATTTTTCACAGTGCCATCTAGTAGCCTTTCATATGTTATCGTGATTCAGCATCAAATCCCTCATGAGGCATCAACAACCTCTCACTACAATAAACTAGAAAAGCCCTTAAGCAGCACACATTACCCACGCTGGTACCTTTTAAGTTTTATACCCAGTGGGTCAGCAGGTGGCAGTTGTGTTCCAAAATTTGCTTTCACCTTACAAACAAAAAAATGAATCTTAATGTAATGTAATTTATTTCCCCGTGGGTAGAAAGTACACACACTACAAGGGAGAAAAAGCCCCACAACTGGTTGACACTGTCTGCAAATGAACACTGTTTTCCCGTCTTCAGGGGAGAAAAAATAGAGCACAATAGAACAAAAAACAAATAAACAAAACCGCCGCTTCTGAGAAAAATCTCTCTTAAACGGCTAACAGTCTACGCAAGCATCCTCTCCCACCTATCATCGTCCTCTAACACCTATCACTGTCCTCGATTTTTATCTGCAGTAACTTTAATAAGAATACTCTTAGTTGCTGAGGACTTTCTGGCTGTAAGTAGGTTAGCCATCTCAAAATATAGAAGCTGAAGAACTTTAATTTAGTCTCGCCAAAATATTAAAAAGCTACTAGCGCCCCTGCAGGTAGCTCGTTGAACCATGATGCTGTAAGGGCCTGTCCAATTCCGTTCTTTCAATCATTTGTGGCTAGATTTAGCCACAGGGCTGCCGAATAAAGATCGCCGGGCCCTTCTGGATGGACCGATTACCGCTGACTCTTTATTCGGTCCGGAGCTCCGGCAGATTGTGGCTCGCCAGGAGGCGGCTTAGCAAGTGTCAGTGCAGCTTCAGGATCACCTGCAAAGGCCAGATGAGGAGGCTTGACAGGGGATACAGCACTCGGCAGCATCTGAAGCAGAAGCCAGGGAGCCAGCAGCAGCTGCGTCAGCTACAGCGATCACGCAAAGGAGGCGGTGAGGCATCTTCCCTAGAGCCCCCTCCTCCCCCCTACTCTATCAAGGGCATTTATGGAAATAAAAAACATAGAATGTATGATGTTTCTGTGGTTTGTTCTGAGAGTGGTATTGAAAGCGTTTCGGCCTGTGAAGGGAAAATATTCAGAGGCGTCATTAAAAGCTTTCACCGATAGACCTAAGCTAACAATCTCCGCCGTTCATAGACGGCTAGAGCTTCCTCTCACAACACAATTCTAAGGGGACTAATACACCTCTTTTAGTGTGTAATAAAGGAGTCTTCAGAGACAGACTCTAACCACGTGTTTTGTTTCCACATAAGTAGATGTCCACGAGACCGGCTCAGTCAGCTGTGTTTACTTCCTCTTCCGTGTTGACATCTGTGCAAGTTAGATAGAGTTTGACAACTGATGAGGTAAGTGAAAATAGACCGGACATGTCTATGTGGACCGGAGGTTGTTCCTTGTCAAACTGGATCCGTGGAGGGGGTCGCATTTGGCAGAAAAGAAAAGTCATGGAACGGACGAACGGCAGCACCTTTCCGCACTGTTTTTCTCGCCGTTCTGAGACCAGACGAGTGTGAAGAGCTACTGCCCCTGTTGGTCAATCAGCTGGAGAGATGCCTGGCGTTCCGACCTCATGAGAGACGAGCAGGTCAAGACGACCAGGGGAGTAAGAGAATGTACTGGACGGGTGAGTCATGCAGTGCCGACGTGCACTCAATTTGTTCTTGACCCGCATCAGCTCCGTGTAAATTCTCCAGCACATTCCTCCACATATCTTTGGTCTTCGTCAGCTGCTGTGACACTAAGGCACGATTCCGATTATCAGTTTGAGCCCTACCACTCGGCCCTAACACTATGTTGGCGCGTGCCCGCGAGATGTAGTGGATTCCCGATTCTACTTTCCGCGTAGTGGTAGTGTTCAACGTAATGCCAGGTCTCCCTACTAGAGGTAGTGAGGTCGGAGGCACACTTTGAAACCTGACGGACTGCTGACGGAGAGGGAACAATGGCGAGGAATTCAGTACACAAACGTGAGTATTCTCTCTATAAAACTAGTGTGTCTTTATAAATTGCATGTGAAAGCATTGTTTATTGCTGATATTCCATGTTGATACAATATAAACACACGGTGAAGATGCTACCATTAGCAATTGTTTGTTCGTAAACTCGAGTATGCATTATTTAGACGATATTCCACGCTAATAAACTTTTAAGTTGTTAACTTTTAACAGTGAAGACGTTAGTAAAAAACTATGTTTAATTCAACGCTAATTAAGCATTGTTTTCAACGATATTTCATGCTAATACACTTTTAAGAGTAACAGTGAAGATGCTATTGTTTGTGTTTTTAAAGGGAAAAGTATTATTTCTTGCATATAAAAAACTATGTTTAATTCGACGCTAATTAAGCATTGTTTTCAACGATATTTCATGCTAATACACTTTTAAGAGTAACAGTGAAGATGCTATTGTTTGTGTATTTCATTAAAGCCAAGTACTTTATGTAAATCATGTGTATTTGTGAAGACAACACTTGTCTTAACAGTTTACCACACATCACTCATAAAAGCAACAAAATTGATAATTTCCACATTATTTGAATGTCTGGATTCTAATGTTATTGTTGACATGTTCTCCAGGATTATGCAGAATGCCCCGAACCGGGTCCTAGCACACCAGGAGCTCCGACACCCACCACTCGCCCCAGGTCCGCACGTCCGGATTCTGTCACTGGTCTCCCAGGGTCCCCAGCTTCAAGCCCGGCAACACCCTTACGGTACTTGGAGTAAGCATGAAGAGCAACAAAAAATTCTATCTTAGAAAATAAATACAAAATGTAGATCTTTTTTTTGAGTGTTTGTTCTTCTATATATTTAAGCATTATTTTGTTTAAGCACTATAGTTGTTTGGTTGTTGTTTGGTTCTGCATGTTAGTGTGTCAGATTGTTTGGTCAAATAAAATAATTGTTTTTACAATTTCTAGTGTTGTCATTCCTAAATACATATTTACACTCATATTGGTAAGTAAGTAAGTAAGTAAGTAAGTAATATTTATTTATATAGCGCTTTTCGAGACCAGGGTCACAAAGCGCTTAGACAATCAAAACAATACTCAAAAAAGTACATACTTTAAAGATCAAGATAATACTGAGAACAACACAGGATTTCCAGAAATTCCAGGAAAAGCCTGAACAAATAGAAACGTCTTAAGGTGTTTCTTAAAGGAGTCAGTAGACTCCATCAAGCGCAAAGAGAGAGGAAGATCGTTCCAAAGCTTAGGAGCAACAGCCTGAAAAGATTTCTCTCCTCTGGTCCTGAGCCGTGTGCGTGGAACCATAAGTAGATTCTGATCCACAGACCTCAGAGCCCGAGCTGGGGTGTAAGGCTGGATCAGATCAGTGATGTAAGGAGGAGCCTGACCATGAATAGCTCTGAAAGTAAGAACCAGAATTTTAAAGTTGATCCTGAAAGAAACTGGAAGCCAGTGAAGAGTTTTAAGGATCGGAGAAATGTGAGTTCTCCTACTTGAGCGGGTCAGAATTCTCGCTGCAGAGTTCTGAATCAACTGCAGACGAGACAGCTCCTTCTTGTTAAGACATGAAAACAAACTGTTACAATAGTCCAGACGAGAAGAAACAAACGCATGGATTATAAGATCCAGATCATGTTCCGACAACATTTTCCTAAGTTTAGAGATTTTTCTCAGTTGAAGGAAACAGTTTCTGGTCAGTTTTCTGCAGTGTCGAACAAGAGACATGTCTTTATCAAATACAACACCCAGGTTTCTCAGGCTCAGTTTGACAGACTGACCTAAGTCACCCAAGTACTGACTCAACCCTGGAATCTTATCATCAGGAGCAATCACCAGAGTTTCAGTTTTGTCCACATTTAGCTGTAAAGTGTTTTCACTCAGCCATTGTTTGATTTCTAGCAAACAATTGACTAAGCTGTTCAGCCTTTGGGGCTCAGTTGGGTCAATAAATACACATACAAATACACATACACATGTTATATTATAACATTTTTTGATAAAAAAAATACTTGGCGAAAATACTGCTGTAGCCCAGCCTCCACGTTGAACCATAACCGTAGTATGGGCAAGTTGACGTTGGTTCTGCAGTACACTGAGAGAGAACCAGTCTGAGGAGGAAAATTCACACACATAAGCATTCAAAAAGAATAGTTTGAGTAAAAGCTATTCAAAATATGTTCAAATAACTTCAGGTTTATGTAAGCGGGATGGTAAACCTATTAACGATACAGCTACAATACGCTCTAAACATAGTTTACTACTGTTTTCATTCTTTTAGAAAACAAAACAAACAGGTAAATGGTAGCTTGTATTGACCATTGTTAGCTTGTAAATGCGGTCTTAAAAAATGCAAACACATTTATTTACATCACAATAAGCTCCAAACTTTCTCTAACGTTTGCACCGTTTTAAAAAACAACAACAAAGACTGATTTAAATAGATTACTTGTATTGACCATTGCTAGCACGTTTAGCATTCCGCTTACAATTGTGGTCGTAAAAAGTTCATAAACCTCCAAAAAAATCGATCAACAAAACCACAGAAAGCTCCAAATTTAGTTCATTACTGTTTGCATACTTTAAAAAACAAAACAAAGAAACACATACATCGCTGGTATCGTTAGCGCGTACAAAACTTATTTTCAAGCAAATACATACCGTGAAAAAGAGTGGCGATTCTAGTGAATTCCGCTCGGGTACATGCGCTGTTGATTCAAGAGATAGAAACGCGGCTTGTGTGATGCCCTTTTATTGTCAGGCCATCCGGGAACAGTCACAGGGACAACCTGAACGTTCACTAGAGCTTAAGTTCTGACAGAACATTATTCGGCTTGGAGTCTGGTTTTACTTTATTCCAGATGGCAGAGGGATATAATCAGGCGGGCTGTAAACCCCCACATTTTTCAGGGATTCTCTGGACACGCATGGCGGAGCAGGATAAGTTATCCTGCATAAGAAACTAGGTCTCTACTCTGCAGAGATGATGAGTCATTGATTGTAACTTGGGATACTCACTTACTTGCTTATAGAAATTTTGCAACATAAACCTTTCTTTGAGATTGACATGTATAATCTAAAATGTTATATTTTAATTATCAATTTTTCAAAAAGTATTATGTTCAAATTTTATTATTAAAATTTTGGATCTGCCATTTTAAGTTATCTTAAACCTATAAAAATCTGTCAATTTAAGCGTGAGGAATGTCAAGTGTGGTGTGGGAATTCACACTAATTATTTGTCTTCAAGTGTGGCATGTGACAACACTCAAAGCGTGAGACTTGGCAGCCCAGTGTTTGATGACACTATTTAGTCTCGAAAACACTTACACAAGCACTTCCTGGTCACACTAGTAGACCCTTTGGTTGAATTGGTTCAGTGATTGTGTTTTTTGTTTTGTGAATTGGTTAAATTGTTTTAGCGATTGTTTATTTGCGTGAATTTGTTAAGTTGTTTCACAGTTAGTAAGCAATACCAGTCCAGCAGTTCCTCTAGTCGTATTCTGTGTCCTCTACAGGAGTGCAGTGGACTCTGACCCAGCTGTACATGATTTGTGTGTTAATCTGGGAGTTAACTTTACGCTTGAACTTGTATTATTCCAGTGTGAAAGAGGGTCGACTGTTCATTCTGTGTGGTCAGATAAGTTAACATGATGAATTGAAACTGGTGGATGTTTTGCAGTGTCAAGTCACATTCTTTGGACTGTAAACCAGCATCAGATATTCAGTTTAACCTGTCACCACAGAGAAGTGCACATATCAATGTTGGATATTTAGACTACTTGGCTTAGTGATTAGTGCCATAAAAACCATTGTTCTTGATCTCTGTCTGTTTCAAGGCATGAAACAACAGGACGGTTTATGGAGATGCAGATCATTAGCAGGTTGTGTGATAGTGTTACAGAGCACTTGAGAGGCAACAGTTACACTTTGTAGTAACAACTCATATAAAAACAGAACAAAAAAACAACAACATGTTAACAACAATGTAAATGGTCATCTTTTACATTCACATGACATTTTGTGTTATGCTATTTAAATATTTAATTATGTATTGCCACCACACACAAATCCTATGTTGTGTTTACAACACTGACGATAAAAGATTCTGATTCTGATAAAGGAAACACTGGAGCAACACAGAAAGCTTGCTGTTATCACTGTTGTACAACATGAGAGGCTTGAGTTCAAGATAAATATAATTGATAAAGCTATTAGCCTTTTTGTATATGTTTAAATTTGATTATCTATTAGCATACATTTTAGTATGGCATATAAGTATATAAGTTCAGTTGAATCATTATTATTCCTCTTAGATTTGGTTTGAATGTCTATTGCTGAAGTAAATTGATAATATCAATAGAAAAAAGTGTCTATGTGCAATCATTTCTGCAGCCGTTTATTTATTTAATTATGTTTTTTTCTATATAAGAATTTATTTTGTTGGATTTCTGGACCTAAGTTTAACCAATTAATAAAAGACTAATTAAGAATTACTTCTTCAATGTTTGGACAATTTCCAGCCCATTTAATTGTCCTTTTAAATATATAATACCAATATGTACATTAAGTAAAGTGTTATTAGTTTTAAGGGAAGTTGTATTTATCTCAAATCATGATTTCTTGTGTTTGGTAATTTATACATCTTAACTATTTCACTATATGTCCAAAGAGTAGTTTCCTAAAACGATTTTTTTTCATATATACATTTAAAAGTCTGCTAGTCAAGTATTTATCTTTACTCATGTTGGCTCATGTTTCTTGTTCACCTTCTAAGAAGGAGATCTTTTGATATATTTAAAAGTCTGCAGTGGGCAGTGGCTTCTTATTTCTCCCTCAACATCACCTCTGACAGGATTTGAATGATCAGAAGTTATGAGCAGGTCAGTTATGAATCTATTCAGGTGGTGATCAGGACATTGTCTGTGTGTCATGAGTTGTGTATTCCAAACTTTGTATGTCTGTGGATGTCAGTTAAAATTTGTCAAGCGTTTTATTTCAATAAACCTTGAAGTTAGCAGAGAGTTCAAATTATCAGTATGTTTTGACTTCATGGATAAGAGAGAAACAGATATTTTATTTTTTTTAAATATATATTTTCACTATTTAAGTCTAATTCCGAAAAGAACAATACAGTGGTATGAAAAAAGTTTGGGCACCCCTGTACATTTTCATGAGTTTCCTTTATAAATCATTGGTTGTTTGGATAAAAAATTCCAGTTACATATATCTTAAAGGAGACAAACACAGTGATATTAGAAAACTGAAATAAAGTTGAAATGATTTACAGAAAGTGTGCAAGCATTATTTAAACAAAATTAGGCATGTGCATAAATTGAGGCACCCTTATATCTTATTGATTTTAATACCTTTAGCACTAATTATTGGAACTCAAAATTGGTTTGGTAACCTCAGTGACCCTTGACCTCCATACACATGTGAGTCCAATCATAAAGTCAAGAATACCTGATTTGTCAACAGCCAGGGGCTTTTTAACTTTGGAGTCAAAGCCTTTCTGAGTGATTTCACCTAAAAAATTAAATATGATTAGTTTGACAATAATTTAGAACGATAATAACATGAGATTTGTAATGAATGCATGTATAAATCAATGTTTTTTGTTTCAGGTATGTCTACAATGGCAATCAGGCTAACATAAATCAACCCTTTTAATGGATTGCAAGTAATTTCCCTGCTACAGTGTTTAAAGGATAACTGTCATCATCTATGATGGACAGTTGTTTGTCCAGTGATCTCCTTTCTGCAACTTTCTCCAGTAAGTACAGTTTCTTGCCAACCACAGAGCCAGCCCTTCTGATCAACCTGTCCAACCTGTTGACACTCCTCTTGGACTCATTCCCACCCCAACAGACCAGATCTTAAAACAGGACACTGGCCACCAAGGACTGGTAGAACATGCAGAGGAGTTTCTTGCAGGTGTGAAATCACTGGAGCCTCCTCAGGAAGTACAGTCTACTCTGAAATTATCTCTAGAGATAACAATACTTGCTCCGAATGGAGAAGGGGCTAGGAAAGGTGACTCCAAAAACGCTTGTCTCACTCACCTGAACTTTTTTATACAGGTAATCTTTGTTGCTGAACCAGTCCAGTTTACAATTGGATACTGCTTTAAAGAAAGATTTTATAGCTTAGGCTTCAGAAAAAGATAGGTCGATCGTGCAATAATGTGAATACTGTGTCTGCTGCTGCCTGCTTAGAGTCTGACCTGGAAATGCATCACAAGAGCTGCTAGCAATAAAGCACTCATCAAATTTTGTCTGATAGTATCTAGGGAATTGTAAGGACATGACTGAGCTAAGACGTCTTGCAGGGGGAGAAAAGAAACAACTTTTCCAATCCACATCCAATATCTTTTTAGATATGTATTTTCCACCCTTTTCTCACTCATTAGTGCACCTTCGACTGTTTCCTTAGCAACGGTTAAAGAATTCCCTCATTTTGTATCAGAGTGTGTCTTTCCTAAACGTCTGACACATTGTTACCAATTAGTGGGCATCATGCTGGTACAATTTTTGGTCCGTTCAGTTGTATCAGTTAATGTATCTCTCCAAGAGAAAACCAATTAAATATTGATGTTTTACTGTTTCTTAGGGCTACATGTGTAGGCATAATTAAATGTAAAAACCATGCACTGCTTATTTGTGAGTAAGATGATGATCATGAGTTTTGATTATATGTGGCCACACGTGATAATTTTACTATTCTTGTGAGCTGCACAAATGATTATACTGTAGGTCAGTTCACCTAATTGTAAGGTATAATTTTAAAAAGACAAACATGATGATGTCAATCTAGTACTTAAACACTGGCTCGGAAATGTGCCTGAGGGATTTTGAGCTTTTTAAATTTCTTATGCACTTTTATTGGCCCCCACAAACATGTAAGTACAATATTTTACAGGCCTCACTGTTTTATAATAGGTATTTAATTTCATAGATATGAATCAACAGATTGACCTGACAACCATAATTAGGTTGAAGATACAAGATTCAAGAGCAGCTTTATCCGCAAGTACATATTGGTATACATACATTGAATTGATGATGTTCCTGATCACTTCCTGGTCCTGCACTCATACAGTTCCTGGATTGAGGGCAGGGGGCACCAATGATGCACTCTTCTGCAGTCTTCACAGTCCAAGGGTCTCCTCCTGTCCTGCTGTGCATGGATTACAACTTTTATGCTAACTATTATGCTAACTATTATGCTAACTATTATGCTAACTTTTGTACTTTTAATGCCCACTTTTAATCGAAGCTGATATTCTGATAAATATTTCAATGAGGGAGGGAGGGAGTGAGAGAGAGAGAGAGAGAGAAAGAGAGAGAGAGAGAGAGAGAGAGAGAGAGAGAGAGAGCATTTGAAGTCCATTTCTAACGTTATTATTTTAGACATTTAAACTGAAACTTTTAATAAACGTAATACTAAAGGACATTAATTAGTGCAATATCATTGAGTGGAGCTTGTCCTTTCTTTTGTTTTATGCGTGTCAAGTTTTGAGATCTGTGACAACGCGAACTTGGATCATAGACCGGTATTTTTTTAAGTCAATCTCGCCTGTGGTGCAATTAATTATTGTGCTCCTGTTTGGCACGTTTTACTTTGAACTACTCCTCAGTGGGTCAATTTTTTTGCTACTCTTGCCTAGCTTATACACCATACTTAAATTCATGCTAAAAGATAATCAACTATAAAGTAAGAGTATAATATACTCTGCTTGATGCTTACACATCAACATGCATACATAACTGATTGATGGGTTGGGACCAGCCCAATTCAGGACTAGAGTCAATTCACCATCAGAATCAACATTTATGTCTGCCTGCAACAACACTTGACAAAGGAACAGGAACGAACGGGTCCGGCAACACCCCAGGGGGGAATCAGAAAACAGGAAAACCAAGCCCACAACAGAACAGTTGACCCCCGCCCGAGAACATATGAATAATTAGACTACAGGAGACCATTGAGGAAGTCTCTCAGCGGGTGACCGGAGACACAGGGAACTTGAACGAACAATTTAGCCAGAAAAGACGACCTTCTGGACGGGAAATGTGACTTAAAAACAGCAAGCCTTCTACAGCTCGGGACCATTCTGTCCGGGACTGTCAATCTGTGAAGTCGCTGTAAGAACTGGGTCTAGTCGATCATTATTTGAAGCTTGCGTTTCTTTGACTTGAAGCGGCAAATAAAGTGACCCGCACATACTCATCGTAGTTCATCTTTCTCCACAAATCAAAGCATAAGACTCGGGACGGAAGAGACATTTTGTTTGATGGACGGAAGTGACGCCGTGTTTGATCCTTTTAGCCCCCTTTCAACACAGCACAACACAATTTAGGCTCCTGGTTTCACACCTCCTGCCAAGACATACTGGACGCTGTGGCTCTGTTGTGAATTTGGAAATCAGGCAGTCGGAGAATTTTAAAAGTTTAAAAACAAAATGCTTTATTTCAAGCTTAAGAGCAGATATATGCCGGCAGTCCAACGTGCACGGACCTAAACGGTACAACCTCTCAGGTGAGCTGATGTTCAGAAAAGGATACCTAAGCAGAGTGCGCAGACTCGTTTGTACGAGAATCTTGAGATTAACATTGGTCAAAATCAAAGATGCAGGCGGGCATTGTTTAGCGATACGCGGCCTGGTTGGAGCACTTGGATCCTTCCTTCGCCGTTGCTCCCCCTTACGGGTGGGTCCATCGGTGTCTCTCGGTGTCAAGCCCCAAGTCTAATTGTTATGTTCCTGTTCTGACGGTTACCAGGGTACCGTTATCAACTGACCTGCCGATGGTTATGAAACAGGGAGGTTCCTCTCGCTGACCTTGGATCCTTCGGTGCAGTGTCGGGGCTCAGTGGCAATGTTCGTGTGTTTGTTCACCTCAGTAGTTTTCCAGAAAACAGAATGTTGCATAGTATTGCAGTTATATAAGCATAGCACGTATAACACATTTGTATGAATAAATTAAAGATGATTAAGACCCGCACATGTATTTTACTCATTAGCTCCATTAAAAACTGCCCAGCCAAAAGCAAAACCTAGACCTGGTTTATTGACAGGACATGTGAAGTCAGACAGGAGTGTCACAGGGCCAAGCGAAGGTGGAACCAGCAGCAGGTTTCCCCCCAAATCCTATAGGACTGCCGGTATCACTACCAAAACAACTGTAAATGAGTCCCAAATGGAACACTTGGCTAAGATTGTTGAGTCAAATCGTCCCCAACCAGTGTGTGTTATTTAAAACAATAGACTACATGACTCTCAGTCAGTCCCCCCCAGGTGTTCTACCTCCCTGCACCTTTTAAAGTACAAGGTTATTACCACAAGGGCTCTTATCTCACCGCCTGCCTCGTACCCCTGCGTCTCTTTACCTAGCTAGGTTTTATTATATAAATTAGACCCTGGCACTATAGAATTTTTAAATATACCTTTAAGATTGTCTTTCCTATAGTTCAGTCAGTGTTGCACAGCACAAAATATGCTTCATTAAAAGTTGAAAAGTAAAAATTACTCTTGTGAAAATGTCCTGTTGGACCTCACAGCAGCCTTTAACACGTGAATCACAACATTTTAATTGCACGATTACAGCATCTAGTGGGCATTTGTGGTAGTGCACTCAAATTTTTCTGGTCTTACCTGACTGATAGATCAACACGTCCTCACACCCAAGGCGTCATACCGTCCTACGCCGTGCAATTTCCCCCTGGCGTCCCTAAGGTAACGTTACAGGAGGGACAAAAACGTCGGTTTTAGCCTACCCGGGTCACCCAGTAATATACAGAGCACTCCCCGACGTCGGATTCAAACGACCTGGGTTACATTTGAGGCGTCGCCTTACTCGTCGTTGCCATGGTAACGTGACGTGACGTGTCGCTGTTGTCATTTGGCTACCGTAATTCTAAAACTTTGAAGCGCACTTGAAATGTTTAATGTCAACAGTGCGATTCTACCCCCGATTGTGCTTAACGACCTCGATCCACTTTGAGGTCATACAAGACGGCTATAAATTGGTAAAAATGCTTAAGTTTTATTTTTTGAAGCTTGGATTGTTCACGAATCGCGGAAGTCAAGAGGCTCTCGCGGATTAATACATGCTTAAAAGGTCCTGTAAAAGTGACTATATTGTATATTTTTAGGTGTTTCAACTCCATAATGTTGACATTGTTTTATGAATGAGTAAAATAAAGTCTGTGTTATTTTGCTTGATCCTCTTTATAATCCGGTGCGCTTTTCTATGAAAATAGAATCTTTCATTGAGATTGCGTTTATGGACATATGTTTTCTTTTTATTTAGCTGCGATTATGAGCGTCTACGTGACGTTTGTCAACAGTAATTGCGATCCTGCAGAGGTGACGTCACACACGCTAATAATCTGATCGTTCAGGAATGTTGAGCCGTCACACCACAGGAATAAAATGAGATATTGTGCTTTTTTGTTTAAAAGCGCCATGGAATACAATTGTAGATGTGTGCTTGTATAAAGACCGAGTGAAGTTTTGTATTTTGCTAAAATACAGCTAAAAAGTTTTCAAACTGCCACACACGCAACTTCCGCCAAACCCCGGATGATGACGTCAGACTTGTTGTTACTCGTCCCAGATCATGCGTCTTTGTCCTCACGTTTGTGCAGTAACTTGACGGGACCAGGTGCGCGTCACTCGTCTATTGAGGTAAGATATAATTATTGCTTTAAGTGGACTCAGAAATAAGGTTTCATTGCCTGTAATTTAACTTTCTGTGGTGCGTTAACACGAGAGCTAGTTTGCTAAAACTTAGCCTTTTAAATTTTATTTTGTTTGTTATTTTGAAAGGACGGAAATATATTCATATTCCAATAAAAAGTTTGCTATATTGGTTGGTCATGGTAGGCGATTTATTTTATTAATATTCAAGATATTGATTTCATTTATCACTTCCGCATATTAATACAGATAACATATTTATCGTATTTAATTATATAAGTATACGTTTATTTTAACCCTTTTGGATGAGGGATTTGATCTGTTGTAGTTTTCTTTAAATTAATAAATATATTAAATAATAATGAAAAGTGTGGTAACCCGAGGGTAATGATGCACGCACACTTGGAGCTCAGTTAGAGAACTTTACTTGAGAAGAGATCGTCGTACAACAGTCCAGCATTCCATACATTCCGTAGGCGGTGCAACACCCAAACCCGCCCGTAGAGAACACAGATAAAGGCACAAAGGTTCCGGGGTGCAATGAGTGCAACCTTAAGTCAGTCTATAACACTTCTCCCCCTTTAAGTAAACACTTAGAATACGGTTAAACCAATAAACTAACTTTGCCTGTATGTACCCTTGTACCCGATACCGAAGTACTATTGCACTTTTAATTCACATTTCTCCAGGCCATCAACAACATCCGGTATTGCACAACATTTCTCTTTATCACAACAGGCCTAAACAACCGATATGGCATAACACTTTTTTTTTTTAGTTTATAAGTTCAGTCTCTCTGGAGGCTGGTGTTGCCTCTTTGACCGTCTTAGTGACACATTAGAGTCCACAGCCTGGGCAACAGACAGTGCTCCACTGGGAGGAATTTGGGCAGGGGCAGGTGAGGCAGTCTGCTCAGACAATTCCTCAGGAGGCAGCAACCGTCCATCAATGCACACCGGTGCTCCACAGTCCATAGAGCCGCTCACACTATCCTTGTGAGCAGCACTCCGAGACCCCTCCTCCTCTACGTTAGTGCGGGCCCGCACGTGATCCTGGTGCCTGCGAACCTGCCTGCCATCCAACAGGTCCACCACAAAGGAAACTGGACCAGACTGGAGGTGAATAACCCCTGGCAGCCATGGTGAGCCAGCGGCAAAGTTCTTCACGTACACACAGTCCCCCTGCTGCAACAGCCTCTCTCTTGCATGTTGGTCCCGTCTCACTTTTTGGTTCTCCTGCGATCGGGCAACTTTTGCCCCCACATCCGGGCGAAGGAGATCCAGATGAGATTTGGGCTTCCTTCCCAGCAACATCTCAGCTGGAGACAAGCCAGTGGTTGTGTGTGGAGTAATCCGATACTGGAACAAGAAACGTGCCAGCTTAGTCTCTAGCGTGTTCCCCGACATTTTCCTCAGTCCATCTTTCAGCGTCTCCACAGCACGTTCTGCTAAGCCGTTGGAAGCAGGGTGGTACGGCGCAGACCGGATATGTCGGATTCCATTCTTCTCCACAAACTCTTTGAACACCTCACTGGTGAAAGTGGGCCCGTTGTCACTGACCACTGTATCCGGTAGCCCGTGGGTGGCAAAGATGCTTCTGAGCGTGTCAGTGGTAACTGGGGCTGTGATCTTTGACATGAGGTGTGCTTCCATCCACTTTGAATGAGCGTCCACTAGCACAAGGAACATGTGACCCATAAACGGACCAGCAAAATCCAGGTGAAGCCTGGACCACGGACGGGCCGGCCACTCCCAGGGGTGGAGAGGCGCAGGTGCGGGCATCTTCTGGTTACTTTGACACTGTGAACATGCCTTGACCTTTTTCTCCAACGCAGCGTCCATCCCTGGCCACCATACAAACGACCTGGCGAGGCTCTTCATTCTTGACACCCCGGGGTGAGCTTCATGCAGCACTTCCATTACCTGAGCACGTCCTGCAGGTGGAATAATCACTGTGGAGCCCCAGAGGATACAGCCATCCAGCACACTGAGCTCCAGCTGTCGCTGGACATAGGGCTTGAGCTCCTCCTGCTCAACTGTTACCGGCCAGCCCTGCAGCAGCCGTTGCTTTACTTGTGACAGCGCCGGGTCTCTTCCCGTCCACTGTTTGATCTGCTTTGCGGACACCGGGGAGTCAGACAGCCTGTCTAACAAAAACACAGTCTCTGGAAGGAGGTTAGCTTGGCTCGGTGACTCTGGGAGGGGAAGACGGCTGAACGCGTCTGCATTTGCATTTTCACTTCCTGCTTTATACACAATACGATACTGGTATGCTGACAAAGTTAATGCCCAGCGCTGCACTCTTGCTGACGCCATGGGTGAAATACCTTTAGTCTCACCAAACAGGCCCAGCAAGGGCTTGTGGTCTGTGAAAATGGTGAATGGGCGACCATAAAGGTACTGGTGGAACCGTTTCACAGCAAAAACTACAGCTAGCCCCTCCTTCTCTAGCTGCGAGTAACCCCGTTCTGCTGATGTGAGGGTACGAGACACGTACCCAATAGGCTTCTCCCCTCCGTCCTCCATACGATGCGAAAGGACTGCCCCCACGCCGTAGGCTGATGCATCACAGGACAAAACAACTTCCTTGTCTGGGTCAAAGTGCACGAGCAGCGTTGCAGAGTGCAATAGTTCTTTTACCTGTTGGAACGCTGTCTCTTTATCCTGCTGCCAAGTCCAGGAACAGTCTTTGTGCAGGAGCTGAAAGAGTGGGGCAAGCACAGTGGAGAGTTCAGGCAAAAACTTCCCATAATAGTTCACTAAGCCCAAGAACGACCGGAGTTCTGCCACATTCTTTGGGCTAGGAGCCTCCTTAATCGCCCTCACCTTCTCTGTCATGGGGGAAAGCCCCTGAGCTGAAATCCTATGACCCAGGTAGGTGACACTCGGAGCTTGGAAAACGCATTTACTTCGCTTCAACCGCAGCCCGGCCTCCTTCATTCTCTGCAGCACCTGGTCGAGGTTTTTCAGATGCTCCCCTTCGGTCTTACCCGTCACCAAGATGTCGTCTAGGTAGACAGCAACATGGGGAATGTTCTGCAGGAGGTTGTCCATGGTGCGCTGAAAAATGGCTGGGCTGGACGCAACGCCGAACACCAAGCGATTGTACTTGAACAGGCCCTTGTGGGTGTTGATGGTCACATATTGTTTAGAATCCTCGTCCAGCAGCAGTTGTTGGTATGCGTGACTCATGTCCAGTTTGGTAAATGTTTGTCCTCCTGCCAGTGTGGCGAATAAATCCTCCACTCGTGGCAGGGGATAAGTGTCCAGTTGTGAGGCTTGGTTGATTGTCATTTTGTAATCACCACATACCCGCACCCCACCATCTTCTTTCAGCACCGGCACAATTGGGGCTGCCCAGTCAGAGAACTCCACCGGTTCAATGACACCTGACCGCTGCAGCCTGTCCAGCTCCGCTTCCACCTTAGCCTTCATAGCGTATGGCACTGTGCGTGGTTTACAAAAACGTGGCTTTGCGTTGGGGTCCACGGTCAACTTCACTGTTGTGCCTCGGAGGGTGCCAAGCTCATCCTTAAAAACATCTGCATACTTTGATAGGATGTCCCCAACCACCCTCATGTGCATGATTTCCCCCCAATTGAAGCGAATTCTCTTTAGGAGGTCCCGCCCAAGCAGACTCGGTCCCTCCCCCTCTACCACTATCAGCTCCCCTTTAGCTGACTGGCCTTCATACATAACGTCTACTTCTATAACTCCAAGTAGAGGAATGCACTCACCAGTGTATTGTCTCAGTTTGATGTTCGTCTTTCTTAAAGCGGGCGCCTTTCCAGAGCCCCGCAACCTGCAGTAGGTGGTATGACTTATCACTGAAACTGAGGCCCCCGTGTCCACCTCCATCGTCATTTTTTTTCCATTTATTTGCAGCGTTGCGCAGATCGGGGCTGCCCGGGGTTCCCTGAGGTCCATACTGAACATGTTGAATGAACACTGCTCCTCAGGTCCTTCTCTTTGCAAATGGTGCGTTTTCCTTTGGGGTTTTGACTCTTCCCACTCCTTTTTCCATTGCTTTTTAGCACCTCTGCACTTCTTGGCTATATGCCCCTTTTTCTGGCAGTTATGGCAAACAGCATCTCTAAAACCACAGTCATTAGCGAGATGCGCTCCCCCACACCGGTAACATTCGCATGACTTCATCGGCTTTCCTCTGCCCTCTTTAAACAGACGGTGAACAGTGCTCTGTGGCACAACGGCATTAGCTGCTTGAATGTCTTTTGAGTTATTAGCTGCTGTTTCCATAGCATGAGCGATCTCCAACGCCTTCTTGAAAGTTAGTGTACATTCACCTAGCAATCGGCGTTGAATGCTGTCATTATTGATACCACAGACCAACCTGTCCCGTAGCATGTCGTCAAGCACCGGTCCAAACTCGCAATATTCCGACAGTTGTCTCAGCTCCGCGATGAATGCAGCAACCGATACTCCCTCTTTGCGTGAATGTGTGTGGAACTTGAAGCGCTGAACAATCACTGACGGTTTGGGGTTGTGATGCTCCTGCACCAGCGTCACCAATTCCTTGAATGATAAGTCACCTGGCTTCCGTGGGGTTGCTAAGTTGCGTATCAACTTGTACGTCTTGGCACCGCACACACTGAGGAGAATCGATCTTTGACGTTCCTCCTTCTCAATGAAATTCGCCAGGAAAAAGTGCTCCAGTCTCTCGACATATTCGATCCAGTCACCATCCTGCTCGACGAACTCACTGAGCGTGCCGAACGTAGCCATGCTACACGCTAGATGCTACACGGAACTTCTTCTCCGACCCTAACTTCACGACACTCCGTCGTATATGTTTTAATCCTCGTCGCCAAAAGTGTGGTAACCCGAGGGTTATGATGCACGCACACTTGGAGCTCAGTTAGAGAACTTTACTTGAGAAGAGATCGTCGTACAACAGTCCAGCATTCCATACATTCCGTAGGCGGTGCAACACCCAAACCCGCCCGTAGAGAACACAGATAAAGGCACAAAGGTTCCGGGGTGCAATGAGTGCAACCTTAAGTCAGTCTATAATATATCTATATATAATATTTTAAATTCCAGCATAAAGAGGTAAACCAGATGGAAACACCATCAAACAATGGATGAAGGAAACATGGAGAGCTTATCTCTGAATGATCAAGTATACTTGCTTGTATTTATTGATTTATTATATTTAAAAGGGAGCACTAGTATGTTTTAGTTTTGTTTTTGCATGGAAGTGACATGCAAGAACTGCCCAGAACTCCAGACCTGCTTTACATGAAACCTTTCTCTCTGTGGTTCCTGCCAAATGATTTCAAATGTGAGGTAAGTGAGTAAGTAATATTTGTAACATAGTGAACACAAACTTGTAAACCTACAGCACATCCCATCATGGAAATAATCTAAAATGCAATTCTATGTTCTTTTCTTAGGTGCTGGACTAACCATTGGAGGTGGAAGGGGTCAACTAGAGAAGAAATGGCGTTCATCAAAACATAATTAATTCTACCAGGACTGGCAGGATAAGTTAAAAATATACAAGGCATCTCTTCGGAAAGCCAGAGCCAGCTACTACTCATCACTTATAGAAGCAAATAAGAATAACCCCAAGTTCTTATTCAGTACTGTAGCCAGGCTGACATGGAGCCATCAGTCCATTGAGCAGTCCATCCCTCCTCATCTCAGTAGCAATGACTTTATGAACTTTTTTAATGAAAAAATTGTAACTATTAGAGGAAAGATTCAAGACCTCCTAGATTCGTCTAATTCAACCAGTGCAGCCTCACCGGTCACAGACACTATGACTGATACATACTTTGATTCCTTTCTACCAGTGAGTCATCGACAGCTGTCCCAGGTTGTTTCCTCCTCAAAGTCCACAACATGTCTTCTCGATCCTATTCCCACATGGCTACTTAAAGAACTGTTCCCCTTACTTAGCACTTTCATACTTGACATTATTAACCTGTCAATAACATCCGGCTATGTGCCTCAGATTTTTAAAGTTGCAGTAATTAAACCTCTGCTTAAAAAACCCACTCTCGATCCAGAGGTCCTCACTAACTACAGGCCTATCTCTAATCTAGTATTCATTTCAAAACTTCTGGAGAAAGTGGTAACGAGTCAGCTCTGTGATTATCTCCAGGACAATGATCAATTTGAGGTGTTTCAGTCTGGTTTTAGGGAACACCACAGCACAGAGACCGCCCTGGTAAAAGTAAGTAACGACCTACTGATGGCCTCTGATCAGGGCCATGTTTCAGTTCTTGTTCTTCTAGATCTCAGTGCTGCATTTGACACTGTCGACCACCAAATCCTTCTACAGAGGCTAGAAAACCATTTAGGCATTCGTGGAACTGCTCTTAACTGGTTTAAATCTTACCTGTCGGATAGAACGCACTATGTACATGTCAACCACCTCTCATCGACACACACTAAGGTCAGCTATGGTGTCCCACAAGGTTCTGTTCTTGGTCCAACACTATTCACAATCTATATGCTCCCACTAGGGGACTTGATTAGAAGACACTCTATACATTTTCACTGTTATGCTGATGACACCCAACTTTACCTGTCCATGAAGCCAGACGAAAGAATTCAGCTAACACAATTACAGTCCTGTATCACAGATATCAAGTCATGGATGACCAAAAACTTCCTCCTACTGAACTCGGAAAAGACTGAGGTTTTACTAGTTGGTCCGCAACGTCTCAGACAATTATTAACTAATGATCTAGCTTTACAAAATGGACTTGCTCCTGCTACTAGCACCACTGTAAAGAATCTGGGTGTATGCTTTGACGAGGACTTATCATTTAACTCACACATAAAACAAATCTCACGGACTGCTTATTTCCACCTTCGTAACATTTCAAAAATTAGGCATTTCCTTCCTTTAGATGCTGCTGAGAAGCTCATCCATGCTTTTGTTACCTCCAGGCTGGACTATTGTAACTCTCTTCTGTCAGGCTGTTCTAAAAAGTCTCTCAGAACTCTTCAGCTCATTCAGAACTCTGCAGCTCGTGTCCTGACTAAGACTAAGAGGCGCGAACACATTTCCCCTGTACTGTCTTCCCTACATTGGCTTCCTGTAGAATTTAGAATACAATTTAAAATCCTTCTCCTAACCTATAAAGCCTTACATGGTCTAGCACCAACATACATTAAAGATTTAATCCAAACTTACCAACCCTCAAGGACCTTACGATCCCTAAACTCTGATCTACTAGTTATACCACAAATCTCTAAATGTAGATTCGGAGCCAGGGCCTTTAGTTTTCAAGCCCCTCTACTGTGGAACAAACTACCGGCTTCAGTCCGGAGGGCAGACACCCTCTCTATGTTTAAAAATAATCTTAAAACCTTACTTTTCGATAAAGCCTATAATTAACTTGACTGTTTATCTCTAGCTGTCATAACTAACAAAACTGTTTATCTTAGCTGCTATAGGCTGAGAATGCTGGAGGAGTTTTAGTTTTAGTTTTAGACACCGAGCTCTGTATATCCTTCTTTTCTCGCCGGGGCCGTTCTGGCTTGGCTGGTTCGGGTGTGGGGGTCCGGCGGGTGGGGCCTGTGGGTGCCTTGGGCCTGGTGGTGGTCACCGCTGGTGCCGCGATGGCCCCGTGCGCCGGCGGGGGGGTGGCCCGCTCCCGGGGGGTTTTTGATGGTGCGTGGGGGCGGGTGCTGGCGGGGGTGGCTGGGGTAGTGGATGGGGGGTTGTGCTGGGGGCGGTGCTGGGGCTGGGGGGTTGCTGGTCCCGCCGACGGGGTCAGCGGGTGAGCCGTCGGGGGTGGGGCTGGGGCTGGCCGGGTGTTCTGGATCACCTTCCGGCCCCGATGGCTTCGCCTGGTCTGTGGTGGGGGGCCTGTCTTGGGGTGTCTGCTGCAGCGGTGGCTGTGGTCCTCTACCCGCCCTGTGTGGCATGTGCCGTGGTCGGGGGGTTTGTCGCCCTTGGTCCTGGGGGTTCGTGGCCGGGCTGGTCGGTCTTTCGGGGGCTTCCCGGGTGGGGGGGGGCCGCATTGGGGGGACGGCGGAGGCATTGGGCGGACCCATGTTACCGTAGTGACCATGTACCGCCCATGCAAGTGCTGCTGTCCCCCTGGGTGATGCATGGTGGGTGGGGGCGGCTCTGGTGGTTATCTCGCCTGCCGGGTCCTGGTCTCCCGCGGGTTCCTGCCGCGGCTTGGGCCCCTGTGTCTGGATCTGCTGTGCTAGGTATGTGCCCTCTGGCCTGGCTATTTCAACCCCCCCCCTCCCCTCTCCCCTCTATATATCTTCACCCGTCACCGGAGTCTGTATACCTGTGTATTGTCTACATTTGTCCCAAACCCACACCTTTTTATTTCTCTCCCGGAGCCCCAGGGATCCACCTCCAGAGCTGCTGCTGATCCAGGGATCCACCTCCAGAGCTGTTGCTGATCCAGGGATCCACCTACAGAGCTGCTGCTGATCCAGGATCTTCACCACGTCATCAGATCCCTAGTTCTCTCCAGCACCCCAATGGACCCTCCTACACTCTCCTCTTTTCTCTCACTATATCCTCCCTCACTCCTCTCCTTATCCATCTGTCTACCCCCCCATCCTTCCTCCCAGCCAGTCAAAGCGGCAGGCCGTCAACAATGAGTCGGGTTCCGCTCGAGGTTTCTGCCTTCTAAAAGGAAGTTTTTCCTCGCCATTGCTCACTGTACAGCTCACTGTACAGTGTTTTGTTTCTTGCTCTTTGTTGAATTGCTGGGATCTATTTTTCCTTAATCAACTGTAGTCTTATTTCAACTGTATAGTGTCTTGAGATAACTTTGTTACGATAGGACACTTTAAATAAAATTGAATTGAATTGAATTGAATTGAACATGTCAAAAGCAGGTGAGATGGTTACATCATACACACTTTGGTCATTAAAATAGTCATGTTTGGTAATAATGATAAATACATTTCTGTGGCAGGACGCACTGACATGCTGACGCTTATGGCCAAGGTTTTCTGTCTTCTGTTGTTGGAAACACTTGGTCGTGCCTGTCAAGGTGGTAGGTACCAACTGAAGAGTCTTTTTCAATAGATTTTACACTTCAAATGATCAGAATCATACGACTTCATAAATACAATGTTTTCCATGTTCTGTTGACTTTCGGAAAAGAGGATTCAACGTTGTTATGGCAGTAAGGAGATGGCAGGAAGTGAAAGATTCTTGAGAAAGAGTTGAACCACCTCTGGAGTCTCTGTCAAGTCGTTGTGATTCCCTGAAAGAGTTGTCTCGCATGGCAGCGTCACAGCAAGGTAAGAGTTTATTTAGCAAGTGAAGAACAGAACTAGTACAAGTACAGCTGATCATTCTTATTGTCTTATTCTTTTAAGATGCACCATGGGCTTGACTGGTGAGGCTTTGAAGGATCTTCAGAGACTTTTAGGAGCAGGAGCAAGTCAGCATGACGTCACTCGAACCATGACTCAGACCAGAACATACTACACACAAGTCTTCGCTGAGGACGAGACCATCAACGTCGTGCAGATTGACTCTGATGGTTACTCGTGACATTTGTGACGATCTGTGAACAATTGTTTGATATTAAACCTGTAATAAAGCACAATTTGATATCATTTTGAATAATGCTCCCATAGTATTCATCCCAACATGATCAATGCAGTAGTAACTTCAGAGATGCCTATAATTGATACCAATGAATGCTTAGAAAAATTAAAATAAAGTTTTTATGATAACAGTTCATATCTTTTATTATTACAGGGTGATAAAAAGCAGCTCATGTACAATATTCATATTGGAGTTAATAGTTCTATTGCTTTTTGGTTTTTCTCTATTCCTTCTGTGCTACTGGAAAACAGAAATTTCCCTGAGAGTGTCATCTCAAAGGGATCAATAAAGTGCAGTCTAAGTCTAAGTCTAAGTCTAATAATTAACAGAGGCTTGATATTGAGGCTAGTGTGAAATATCATGCTAATATTTAGACCCCCAGGGGCCGTTGGGAATGAACCGGGGCCAAAAACGTGTTTTTCATAACAGTTGCTCTTTTGCTCTTATTTGACCTATGCGACCCTCAGACATATGAAACCTGGTCTGTGTGACCTCTGACACCTCTAAAATCATATGCTCGTGGAACCATAATGATAACTCCTTCCAAACCGGAAGTGCTTCAGGAAGCACCTAGAAAAACGCCCTTTCACATATATGTGTACAAATGGAACATGAAGAAGTTCTAAAAGTTTCATATCATTTGAATTAACAATGGTCGATTTATAGAGCTTCAAAGTCCAGATTTCTCCAAGTTTCCCATGATACCATGGGGCACAGAAAGTTCATAGCAACATCAAACCACCACATTTCAACTCAGAATGGAATCATTAATAACATATTCAAATATCAGCTCTGAGGTCCAAGTAGAAAAAAAGTTCCCAAATCCATTCCTGGAAAATCAGGTCTGCTTATTCTGTTACACTCAGAGACCATCTTGACAGAAGAATGACAACCTCTCCCTCATTTTAGCACCGATGGACACCAGATTTCTTACATAGATACGAGGGAACCGTCAGACTCTGTAAATTCAATTTTATCTTTCTAGCTTCACATGGGCCCACGTGACAGTCTCTTGAAGTTATAGAATTAACCCTTTCATGACCAACAGGCCACAATAACCAAGATAGGTCAATAGGTCAGAGATTCCTAAACCAAAATTTACATGTTTGATATTTAGTTCATTGTGAACACACACACTCATTTTCAGACCTCCAGGGGCCTCAGCGCAGAATCAGGAGCCAAAAAGCACATTTTTTCATAGCAGTTGCTCTTTTGCTCTAATTTCACCTCTGTGACCCTCAGACATATGCAACTTGGTCTGTGTGACCTCTGACACCTCTAAAATCATATGCTGGTGGAACCATAAGGATAGCCCCTCCCAAACCGGAAGTAGCTTCAGGAAGCACCTAGAAAAACGCCCTTGAAAACATATGTGTACAAATAGAACATGAAGAACCTCTAAAAGTTTCATATCATTTGAATTAACAATGGTTGATTTATAGAGCTTCAAAGTCCAGATTTCTCCAAGTTTCCCATGATACCATGGGGCACATGAAGTTCATAGCAACATCAAACCACCACAGTTCAACTCAGAATGGAGTCTAGTATAACATATCCAAATATCAGCTCTGAGGTCCAAGTAGAAAAAAAGTTGCCTAAGTCCATTTCTGGAAGATCAAGTCTGGTCATTCTGTTACACTCAGAGACCATCTTGACAGAATAATGACAACCTCTCTCTCATTTTTGGACTCATTGACACCAAACTTCTCACAGGAGAGTAGGAGACCATCTGAATGTGTCATATAAATATCAGCTTTACAACGGCCTTCATGCCTATTGAAGTTAGAGAATGAACCCTTTGATGTAGCACAGGCCACTACAAACAAATGAATCATGTTGGTGTGTGGAGTTTTCTGATAGTATAACAGCAGTCTTGAGTCACCTATCAATAACATAAATATGTATATTTTAAAGTTCAAACATGTACTGTGGGTCTCACAAAGCTTTTAGCCGTGCTGTCTATTTCATAGTTTGAGTCTAATTTACAAATAGCTCTTCAGTTGCTATTTTAAACAATGATGATTACTGATTAATTAAATCATTTTTTACGAGCTTATGCTTCATCCTTCTTACTTTGGACATGTTGGGTTAATATCATTGTTTTGAATATAATTATTGTTTGACTAATGTCATTGGTTTTGTTTGTTTGTCTTAAGTTTAATTTCTTACGTAACATGTTTGAAATAAAGCATTCATTCATTCATGATTCATTAGCATATGATGTCTGCTTTGCCTGAATATTGTTCATGTTGAACTCCATGTCGATCTCAAACTAGGGTAAACAGAGACCTTTTTACAACTTTTAAATCACCAATAGTAATTTTCACAACACATTACCTGCACTGATGATGAATACTATGGGACGTTATTCAAAATGATATCAAATTGTGCTTTATTACAGGTTTCATATCAAACAATTGTTCACAGATCGTCACAAATGTCACGAGTAACCATCAGAGTCAATCTGCACGACGTTGATGGTCTCGTCCTCAGCTAAGACTTGTGTTTAGTAGGTTCTGGTCTGAGTCATGGTTCGAGTAACGTCATGCTGACTTGCTCCTGCTCCTAAAAGGCTCTGAAGATCCTTCAAAGCCTCACCAGTCAAGCCCATGGTGCATCTTAAAAGAATAAGACAATAAGAATGATTAGCTGTACTTGTACTAGTTCTGTTCTTCACTTGCTAAATAAACTCTTACCTTGCTGTGACGCTGCCATGCGAGACAACTCTTTCAGGGAATCACAACGACTTGTAGAGACTTCCAGAGGTGGTTCATCTCTTTCTCAAGAATCTTTCACTTCCTGCCGTCTCCTCACTGCCATTACAACGTTGAGTTCTCTTTGTCCGAAAGTCAACAGAACCTGGAAAACATTGTATTAATGAAGTCGTATGATTCTGATCATTTGAAGTGTAAAATCTATTGAAAAAGACTCTTCAGTTGGTACCTACCACCTTGACAGGCACGACCAAGTGTTTCCAACAACAGAAGACAGAAAACCTTGGCCATAAGGGTCAGCATGTCAGTGCGTCCTGCCACAGAAATGTATTTATCATTATTACCAAACATGACTATTTTAATGACCAAAGTAAGTAAGTTAGTAAGTAATATTTATTTATATAGCGCTTTTCCAGACCAGGGTCACAAAGCGCTTAAACAAACAAAACAATACTCAAAAAAGTATATACACTTTAAAGATCAAGATAATACTGAGAACAACACAGGAGTTCCAGAAAATCAAGGAAAAGCCTGAACAAATAGAAACGTCTTAAGATGTTTCTTAAAGGAGTCAGTAGACTCCTTCAAGCGCAAAGAGGGAGGAAGATTGTTCCAAAGCTTAACAGCCTGAAAAGATTTCTCTCCTCTGGTCCTGAGTCGTGTGCGTGGAACCATAAGTAGATTCTGATCCACAGACCTCAGAGCCTGAGCTGGGGTGTAAGGCTGGATCAGATCAGTGATGTAAGGAGGAGCCTGACAATGAATAGCTCTGAAAGTAAGAACCAGAATTTTAAAGTTGATCCTGAAAGAAACTGGAAGCCAGTGAAGAGTTTTAAGGATCGGGGAAATGTGAGTTCTTCTACTTGAGTGGGTTAGAATTCTCGCTGCAGAGTTCTGAATCAACTGCAGGCGAGACAACTCCTTCTTGTTAAGACATGAAAACAAACTGTTACAATAGTCCAGATGAGAAGAAACAAACGCATGGATTACAAGCTCCAGATCATGTTCCGACAACATTTTCCTAAGTTTAGAGATTTTTCTCAGTTGAAGGAAACAGTTTCTGGTCAGTTTTCTGCAGTGTCAAACAAGAGACACGTCTTTATCAAATACAACACCCAGGTTTCTCAGGCTCAGTTTGACAGACTGACCTAAGTCACCCAAGTACTGACTCAACCCTGGAATCTTATCATCAGGAGCAATCACCAGTGTTTCAGTTTTGTCCACATTTAGCTGTAGAGTGTTTTCACTCAGCCATTGTTTGATTTCTAGCAAACAATTGACTAAGCTGTTCAGCCTTTGGGGCTCAGTTGGATCAAAAGAGCAGTAGAGCTGGATGTCATCAGCAAAAATGTGATAAGAAACATCTGGAAATCTCTGAATGATTTTACCGAGGGGAATCAAGTACAGCAAAAACAATAAAAGACCCAGAACAGAACCTTGACTCCACACAACAGATCTGCCGATTCAGACCTCATTTGATTGGCAGATACACGAAAACTGCGCCCACAAAGGTAAGATGAGAACCATTCTAACACAGACCCAGACAGTCCCACTTCATCCCTCAGTCTTCTCAGCAGGATCTGGTGATCAACTGTGTCAAAGGCTGAGGACAGATCCAAAAGAACCAGAACAGTGAATTTACCAGAGTGAGCCGACATCATGATGTCACTGGACACTTTCAATAAAGCTGTCTCCGTAGAGTGATGTTTACGGAAGCCAGACTGAAACTTCTCATGGATCTCGCTCTGATCCAGGAACAAAGACAGCTGCTCAGACACCACCTTCTCCAAGATCTTGGACAAGAAAGGGAGCTTAGAAATAGGCCTGAAATTACTGAGGTCAGTCGGGTCTAAGCCTGGTTTTTTGAGCAGAGGCTCCACAATGGCATGTTTAAATGCATTGGGAAAAACCCCTGTGGAAAGGGAGAGGTTCACCATATTGGTAACCCAGGGGCCAATTACATCAAATATTTTGATAAAAAGCCTACAAGGAAGGATGTCATCTGAACAAGAGGAGGGTTCATCTTGTTCACTAGTGCCGAAATATCACCCAAAGATACAGCAGTGAAGGAGGACCAAGAGGAGGAGAGGGGCTCAGAGACAGTAGGGGTTCCAAACAAAGGGGGAGAAATTTTCTCTTTGATCAATTTAATTTTGTCAATGAAAAATCTCAACAATGCATTGCTGTCAGCTTCACAGAAGACAGGCGTGATTTGAGGAGCAGGAGACACGAGAGAATTAATCGTGTCAAACAAAACTTTGGGGTTTTTCCTATTTGCTGCTACCAGTTTTCTGATGTAATCAGATCTAGCAGTTTCTACCATCTCATTGTAAGAAGTCATCAGATCCCTGAGGTGAAGTCTATGCACCTCAAGTTTAGTGGACTTCCAGAGACGCTCAGTCTTTCGACAAAGTCTCTTCAGACTCAGGAGATCTTCATTTGTCCAAGGGCACCTTTTTTTCTGAATTTTCAAGTTCGATTTAACAGGTGCCACTTGATCCAGTATTTCAACACAATGATCAGTGAAACAGTGAATCAAACTGTCCACATCTGGGCAGTCATCAAAGGAAAGACGGTCAAACATAGCAGAAAAACTCTCTGCAGTATCGGCTGAGATGACACGCCTCTGAGACCTAACTTTCAAAGGCTTAGGTTCAGGGATGAAGTCCAGGTTAAACAATACAAGAGAATGATCACTCAGATGGACATCATGTACGGATACATTAGAAATGTCCAGGCCAAGAGTAAAAACTAACTTTTTGATGAGTGGGTTCAGAAACATGTTGCTCAAAATTAAAGGCTTCTGTTAAATAATAATAATAAAGTTAGTTAAAGTTCTTTAGCAGAACAAGATGTGACGTCATCAACATGAAGATTAAAGTCTCCAAGAATAAGAACAGATTCCATCTGAATAATGGAAGATAAAAAGTCACTAAAGTCTTTCAAGAACACCGCCGCAGGACCAGGCGGATGGTAGATTGACACACAATAGAAAGGTCTTGTAGAACCAACCAAGATCATTTGAGACTCAAAAGAAGTGAATTCCTGTGTCTGAATCATTTTGCAAGAACAACTCTCCCTAAAAACAGTAGCAAGACCACCCCCACGACCAGAGAGGCGAGGCTTCCCCAGAACAGCGCTCCCTACTGGACAGAGTTTGTTCAGATGAATAAACTCTTCCTCTCTCTGCCAAGTCTCAGAAAGACATAATAAATCCAAATTAACTCTTGTGAAAAGATCATTAAGAATAAAGGATTTATTAGTAATGGAGCGAACATTCAGCACCGATGACGTCACTGACGACGCCGCGTCACTGACAGGCGCGCAGAGCGGGATCTTTTGAAGCGAACAGCGGTCATGTGGGTACCAGCTGTCACTGAAGTTCAACTCGGTAGTAAAAGCCGAATTAAAGAGAGGAAATGACAAAATCTTACCACCTTTCGTTGAGGTCTGGACAGACGGCAGCGCTGATGTGTCGTCAAGCTCTTCAGCGAGAGGAACGTCGATCAAACATCGATGACGTCCAATGATGTCAGAGTTGTTCCGAGCGATCGCGACTGCGCGTCTCATCCTGACCTGTACTCCAGACCGACTAGATCGCTTGTGGAAATCGCCCGGTACCCGAGAGATCAAACGATATTCCACAGTCCGAGTCGATGAGAAGCGGAGCCGGAAACAAATTCACCGGACGTTGGAAACGGTCGCAGTTATAATCCTCCATCGACTCTCTGATGTTGAAAAGAGCATCACGATCATAGATTCGAGATGCTTGAGACTTATCTTTAGTGATATGAGCATAATATCCGGAGCAGGAGCTCACGCTCAAGCAGCCGATCAAAGGCTCACGGGAAGCGGAAAACACTGTCTGTATGGAAAAAGTGTGTATGATGTAACCATCTCACCTGCTTTTGACATGTTGACCACTTCCACCTCCGATGGTTAGTCCAGCACCTGATATGCAGCACTCCATCTCACCTAGAAAAGAACATAGAATTGCATTTTAGATTATTTCCATGATGGGATGTGCTGTAGGTTTACAAGTTTGTGTTCACTATGTTACAAATATTACTTACTCACTTACCTCACATTTGAAATCATTTGGCAGGAACCACAGAGAGAAAGGTTTCATGTCAAGCAGGTCTGGAGTTCTGGGCAGTTCTTGCATGTCACTTCCATGCAAAAACAAAACTAAAACCTTGATCATTCAGAGATAAGCTTTCCATGTTTCCTTCATCCATTGTTTGATGGTGTTTCCATCTGGTTTACCTCTTTATGCTGGAATTTAAAATACTTTTCATTATTATTTAATATATTTATTAATTTAAAGAAAACTACAACAGATCAAATCCCTCATCCAAAAGGGTTAAAATAAACGTATACTTAATAATTAAATACGATAAATATGTTATCTGAATTAATATGCGGAAGTGATAAATTAAATCAATATCTTGAATATTAATAAAATAAATCGCCTACAATGACCTACCAATATAGCAAACTTTTTATTGGAATATAAATATATTTTCCTCCTTTCAAAATAACAAACAAAATACGTGTGTGAGTTACATTATAATTTAAAAGGCTAAGTTTTAGCGAACTAGCTCTCGTGTTAACGCACCACAGAAAGTTACATTACAGGCAATGAAACCTTATTTCTGAGTTGACTTAAAGCTATAATTATATCTTACCTCAATAGACGAGTGACGCGCACCTGGTTCCGTCAAGTTACTGCACAAACGTGAGGACAAAGACGCATGTTCTGGGACGAGTAACAACAACTCTGACGTCATCATCCGGGGGTTTGGCGGAAGTTGCATGTGCGGCAGTTTGAAAACTTTTAACTGTATTTTAGCAAAATACAAAACTTACCTCGGTCTTTATACGAGCACACATCTACAATTGTATTCCATGGCGCTTTTAAACAAAAAAGCACAATATCTCATTTTATTCCTGTGGTGTGACGGCTCTACATTCCTGCACAATCAGTTTATTAGCGTGTGTGACGTCACCTCTGCAGGATGGCGATTACTGTTGACAAACGTCACGTAGACGCTCATAATCGCAGCTAAATAAAAAGAAAACATATGTCCATAAACGCAATCTCAATGAAAGATTCTATTTTCATAGAAAAGCGCACCGGATTATAAAGAGGATCAAGCGAAATAACACACTTTATTTTACTCATTCATAAAACAATGTCAACATTATGGAGTTGAAACACCTAAAATATACAATATAGTCACTTTTACAGGACCTTTTAAGCATGTATTAATCCGCGAGAGCCTCTTGACTTCCGCGATGTGTGAACAATCCAAGCTTCAAAAAATAAAAATTAAGCATTTTTTACTAATTTATAGCCGTCTTGTATGACCTCAAAGTGGATCGAGGTCGTTAAGCACAATCGGGGGTAGAATCGCACTGTTGACATTAAACATTTCAAGTGCGCTTCATAGTTTTAGAATTATGGTAGCCAAATGACAACAGCGTCACGTCACGTCACGTTACCATGGCAACGACGAGTTAGGCGACGCCTCAAATGTAACCCAGGTCGTTTGAATCCGACGTTGGGGAGTGCGAGGACCAGCTGCTCCAGTGTCTTCATCAGCTGCGAAGTCAATGCCACCGGTCTGTAATCGCTCAGCACGCTCGGTCGGATCTTTTTTGGGACTGGAACAATACAGGAAGTCTTCCACAGAGTTGGTACTTTCCCCAGACGTAGACTGAGGTTGAAGACATGCTGGAGGTGCTCAGCTAGTTCAGCAGCGCAGGTCTTTAGCAGTCGAGCAGACACCTTATCAGGACCAGCAGCCTTCCCTGGACGAATCCTACGAAGTACATCCTGTACCTGGAGTGAGGTGCAGCTGGGAAGTGGTTGTGTGGAGCTGGGGGGGGGGGGCACAAGAAGCTGGGGCAGGTCCTGAGGCGGGTAGCAGTGAGGGTGAGGTGACCTGCTCAAACCTGTTGAAAAAGTTGTTTAGTCCATTTGCCTCCTCCACCGTGTCCACTGCAGTCAGAGAGGCCTTGGTCTTGTGTCCAGTGATGGTTTGAACACCATCCCAGACCTCTCTTATTTCTTCTCGGCTCAGCTTCTCCTCCAACCTCCTCCTGTAGGTGTCCTTTGCCTCCCTCAAGCATCGCTTCACCTCCTGCTGAGCTGATCTCATGGCGTCCCTGTCCCTGCTCCTGAAAGCCACTTTCTTCCTGTTAAGGACATCCTTGACCTCCTTTTTTACCCACGGTTTATTATTAGGGTAACAGCGGACAGTCTTAGTAGGGGCGACAACGTCCAAGCAGAAATTTAAATAATCCGTTAGACAGTGTGTCTGTCCCTCGATGTCCTCACCATGAGACCTCAGCAGCACATCTGTTGTTTCAAAGCAGTCTCTGATGGCGTCCTCCACAGCTGGTGTCCACTTTCTGATTGTCTTAGTGGTCACAGTCTGTCTCTGCACCAGAGGAATGTACTGTGACTGAAGGTGGACCAGGTTATGATTGGACATTCCAAGTGGAGGAAGAGGTTTGGCTCTGTATGCTTCCTTCAAGTTGGAATAAAGAAGGTCAATTGTCCTGTTATTCCTGGTGGGACAATCCACGGCCTGATGGAAAGTAGGCAGAGTAGAGTCCAGGTTGGCATGATTAAAGTCTCCAGAGATGATGATAAATGCGTCAGGATGTTGATTCTGAAGTCAAGCTGTCATTGTGTGGATCTTCTCACAGGCAGATGCAGCCGCAGCGCTCGGAGGAATGTAAACACACAGCGCGATCACGTGACTGAACTGGGTAGATAATATGGACGCATGCTGACAGCCAACAGTTCCAAATCTTGACAACACAAGACTTTCTTCACAGTCCCGGGTTACACCAGCGTTTATTCACGTACATGATCAGTCCTCCTCCTCTGCGCTTCCCACAAGTGTGTGTGTCTCTGTCCGCTCTGACGGTGCTGAAACCAGGCAGCTCCACATGTGCGTCGGGAGTCAGCTGAGTGAGCCACGTTTCCGTGAAGATCAACAAGCTGCTCTCTCTGTAGATTCGCTGGTTGTTGAGGGCAGACAGCTCGTCGATTTTATTTGTCAGTGAATTGACGTTCCCCATCCTGATCGTAGGGATCGATGGTCTGTGACGTCTCCGATTGTCCGTTAGCTCAGCCTTTAGCCTCTTCCCTGCTCTACAGCCACGGTAGCGGCGCTGAAGTTCGATCGGGATCCCGTGGCGATCTCCAGCCCTTGCCATTGACTTCAGCGACAGTAGATCCTCTCTTGAGTAAACAAGACGATTCTCTCCATGTTCAAAAGTATCCATTTAAAAATACTATATACTTATACTAAAAAAAATTAATAAAAACAGAAAGTTATAGATATTGCTGCGGAGCTACTGGAGAGGTAGCCGTCCTCGTCGGCGCCTTTAATGTAATAATAAGGTAATGTAATCATAAGGTAAGCTTATTAAGGTAGGCGGCTCGGGAACATTGGTCATGTGTTTGCTGACTGAGGCAACATTGGGCAGCTCCCCGAGTGACCAAGCAGCCCTCTCTAAAGAAAACAATGCTTGCTCCGAATGGAGACAGGGCTAGAAAAGGTGACTCAAAAAACGCTTGTCTCACTCACACCTGGCTGGCTCGCAGGTGCCAACGGGCATCTCACTCAAGGAAAGAAAGAAGGGGTAAAAGTTAAATCAGTGTGTGTGTGAAGGTGCTGAAGGTTATGTGCTGGAATGTGCGCACAATGCAGGACTAAGAAGAAAGAGACAGACCAGAGAGGCACACAGCTCTGTTGCCAGAGAGCTTGCTAAGCTGGACATGGACATTGCAGCAAACATTGAAGTGTGGTTTGTAGATCAGGGCTCTCTGATGGAACACAGGGCATGCTACACCTTATACTGGTCTGGGAAAGGAAGGGATGAACACAGGCGGTCAGGAGTTTGTTTCATGATAGAAAACAGTATTTCCAACAAGCTACAGAACCTCCTAGTCGGTCACTCTGATGGCCAAACATGTCCTCACACCTAATTCGTCCACTGTCCCACGCCGCTTCAATGCCTCATGCCATCACTAGGGTGACACAATGAGGGGGACTGTCAAGTTCTGTGTCTGCTCGGACCACAACTCTGCCTAAACTTGAAAAGGGCTTGACCACTTGTCGAAGGATGCAAAGGACAACTCGATTCGTTCTCTTTGGTTTTTATTTTCTTCTGATGATTTCAGACGAAGATTCCAGTTCGGAATATAATTGTCATAAACTAATAGGTTGAAAACCTTTAAAAACAGAAACATGCATTAGTTTTAATACATTTCAATGAAGGTCAACGTTTTGTTAAATAAAATGTTCATATAACTTGCTTTTCCAACTAAGTTAACACAATTATTTAAGTAAGTGCTTTAACGATCAGTTTTAAGTGCAAACCAAACGACAAAATGCAAGCTTAAATTAGCTTGAACAAAAGTATCTTAATCAATTATTAGCACTCAAACATAATCCTCTTTAAAAGTAGTTTCTTTCCTACCAGTTGCATCTTCTGGGTGATCAGGAGCTGTGGTCATGTCCTGTTTTCAGGAGCAGATAGTGAGAGAGACTGACTGGGCTCAGTCCAAACATTTAGGCCATGCTGTTCTGGTGGGTGCGCAGGTAAATTCGGTCCTACTGGCAACACATGCCAGGATGTTGGTCCCACCAGAGTCTTTTGCACATGTTCGCCCTCTGCTGGTTTGGAGTGCAATTGAGTCTTGACTTGACAGGGACATAAAAGTCGGGTTTTAGCCGCATCGAGTCACCCATCTGATGTACAGAGATCGGATTCAGACAATTCTAAAACAATGAAGCGCACTTGAAATGTTAAATGTGTACTGCGTGATTCTACCCCTATAGTGATAGTGCTGTTAGAATGATGGCTCCAGCACGGTCTAGACCACAACAACCCATGGTCCATGAGGCCACAGATACTCCACCCAGCAAAAGCGATATCCATATCATAGATCCCACTACCCACACTTCCCAGCTTTCTCCTTTACCTCCCCGAGACATGGCAGCTACTCTGGAAGAAAACAGACTAGCAGCAGTTAAGGAAATCTGGAGAAGGAACTGTGACCAGCTGGAACCTTGGCAAGGGGAAAAGTTGTGGAAAGTGCTTGCTGAGTTCTCCCACATTTTCGTACTAACAGACAATGAAGTGGGTTTGACACAGTTGGTGCAGGACAAAATAGAAACCGGGGATGCACTGCCGATCAAAACACGACCTCAGCTCCTTCCCCTGGCTTATTGCAAAGCTGCAGAAAGAGCAATGGAGAAAATGCAAAAGGTTGGCATCATAGAACCGTCATAGACAGTCTGTGGGCCTCGGGAGTGGTGATGGTGTCAAAGAATAACAGTGCCAATATGAGTGTCTGTGTGGATTATAGACTGCTGAACAATGTGACCAAAAAAGACTGTTACCCACTACCTTGTGTCGATGAGTCTTTGGACATGGTTTCTGGGTCCACCTGGTTTTCCTCACTAGACCTGCAGAGTGGATAGTGGCAGGTACCTCTTAGTCCATCAGCGAGGCAAAAGACTGCCTTTTGCACAGACAGGGGCCTCTGGCAATTCCGGGTCCTGAGTTTTGGTCTCTGAAATGCTCCAGCCACCTTTGAGCGGCTCATGGACAAGGTGCTTGCAGGTATTCTACGTCATGAATGCCTGGTGTATCTGGATGACATTTTGGTGCATGGTCTTTCTTTTGCTACTGCCCTAGGGACTTTGAAGCAGGTCCTACAAAGAGTGGAATTAGCAGGTTTAAAATTGATGAGATGAGAAGAGAGGTGGAATCTTCAGGGCACAGACTGGGGGTTGAGAGCATCCGCACACTAGAGGAAAAGGTATGTGCTGTAAGAGACAGCCTTCCAAAGACAGCTGAAAAGTTTTCTTGGATTGGCCTCCTATTGCAGGAAGTTTGTGCAAGGCTTTTCGTGCACAGCTGCTCCCCTATATTGTCTACTGTAGAAGGACAAAGGTTTCACCTGCTCCCCAGAATCTAGAAGCGCGGTCCTGGCACGAAATATAACTGAAGGTTCTTGAGGTCTGGGCAGTTCTTGCAGGTCACTTCCATGCAAGTCCATGCATGTACAAGGGATAGGCAAATATCTCTCCCCTGTACATGTGGCTCTAGTTCACGAAACCTGTGTCATCATCATTGCTATTTAGACACCGTTGAAAATGGGTTGTCCCTCTTTTGCTCCAGTTTGAAGAAGCCCGATCAGAATGTCCTGGAGTTTTTACCACATAGTCTATGTTTTCATCGTTCAAAGTTTGCTGGGGTTCTTGTAGATAAGCCTCTATTAAATCAGTAGTGAAGAAAGTTAGTAACATCAATGTAACATTATTCGTAGTCAAAATGCTAGAATGGGACTTGCCGATTCAGAGAAAGTACGTAGCAACAGCCTCAAGAGCAAAGACTACCTCTGTCTGGTCATGTTCTGCGAAAGGTGGATTCGTGGTTTTACTGCTTCTAGCTGTAATAGAAACAAATTAATGTTATGCTTTTCAGGTAGCAAGGAAATTGATTTCAGCAGTAATAAATTACTACCCGAGCAAGTAAACTTGATCATACATTCAGAGATATGCTCTCCAGGTTTCATTCAGCCATTGTTTTATGGTGTTTCCCTTTTGGTGTACCTCTTTATTTTGGACTTTAAAATACTTTTCATTGTTATTTTTTTTTTTTTAATTAACGTTTAACAAAGAACTGAATCAATCTGGACTTTGTCAATGTTTGTTTTTACACCCTAAACTCTTTTTTTATTAGCATGTATGAAGTCACCTCTGCAGGATTGTGTTTAGTGTTGACAAATTTCACGTAGATCGCTCATAATCGCTGCCAAATAAAAAGAAAACACACAGTTAATAAAGGGGATCATTGTGTCGTTATCTAAGCTATTTATTGGGGTTGGTGAACCAGAATCCACTCCCATTACTGAGTGGTATGACCAGTACAGGAGAGGTTTCACATAGATGCACAGAGGGAGAGAGGTAGGAGATGCCAGTGTTGTAATAATACGACTCTAGTTGTGGCGTCAGCATGAAACACTGCGGGCCACCCAAAAAACGTAAATATATTAAGCCTTGGGAGTGTGACTGTGTTGGATATTAATGTACTTAATGAAAAAACAATATATTTGGAGAATTTTTTTATTTTATTATTAGATGTTGCTTTAAATACTTTATAATTTATTATATACTCACAGATGCAGGTCCATGTAAAAAAAACTGCATTAAGCCCTTGCACCATCTACGAGCGTCACTTTAGAGAAGTCTCTGGTGAACTGAGGTCAGGATTCTAACATGAAATACTGTACATTTGACATGCCTTACTTTGAGTCTATATTGTGGGTAAAACATTATTTTTATAAATACAGTTTTGTTTTTTTTGGCGAGTTCCATCACATTAGCACTATCATTTTAAAGCCATACAAGCGAAAGACTATTCCTTCAAAACCATCATAAATCAAAATGGAACTACAGAACACTACCAATGTTAATTCATTTGTTTCACTTTATGAATGGAATATATTATTAAAAAAAATAAAAGCTGGACCTATATGTCACACAAATAATTGTGGAACAAGTTCAATTAATTCTGGACATAGAGCACATTTTTATATTAATCGCAAATTCTCTTTGTGTTGAAAAATCTTTAAAAGACAGCAGAGTTGCTTCCTCAAGCCTGTCTTGATGGAAATCACATTTCCAGCCTTATCAACTGAGCCCCTGAATGTGGAATAGCAATATATCTCCTCAAATCTGCCCATTTTAACATTTCCATCTATCCACCATCTTGAACAGATTGTTTACAGAGAAACGGAAGCTTTATATGTTGCAGTTGTTGTTTGTTATACATATTATCTCCAATATGTAAAAGTCTGTAAAAATGTGTTTCATTATTTGTACTAAATACCTGATTGTAGCAGTTTCATTAAAACTTAATGAAAGAAATGTGACCTTTGATAGGTGTCATTTTTTTCTAAACATGTCTCCACTCATCAGCATTTTCCTCCTTTTCAGTTCTTGCACATTTGAGCTTTTAGCTCCATCTACCCCAAATTATCAACCAATCCAGAGCGGTCATTCTCTCCCTTACTTGTTCCCACTCTCCAGTTCACTCTAGCTTATATAATATCAATCACACACTCCAATATGCAACCTCTCCTCGACATCCATTCCATCTCTCCCACTCTGTTGTTATTGATCAATCAATCAGTCTGGATTGGAGCCTCATTGACAACCAAAAATGGAAAAAGCACTTAATATCCTTTCACTGAAAGATGCTCTGCTGCAGTATACACACATGCACCTATAATGATAACTAAAGTAATGTCTTATTTAGAGTATGCCTTAAACTGTGGTGGATGTGCATACACACACCCACACGCGTGACTATATAGAACAATATGAAGTATTTCTAGAAGAAACATTGACACATTTGTTTTGGACACAAAGTGTTATTTTTGGCATTCTGCTTAACGTTTGATTTATTGTCATATTTTTTTTTTTTTTTTACAGTACAGATCATGTAATATTATGAAATACATACAAATATAAGAAGCTAATTCATGGGAGCAAATTCGTTTTGTCTTATTTAAAAAGCAGCACCAAATAAATATTTTAAAGAAAACAACTTGAGCTTGGTGTTCTGGGGATAAAAATCAGTACCAATGAGCAGTCCAGTCCAGTACCAGACTGTCTCAGTCAGTCATTGGGAAAAAGGATGAAAAATTCCTTCCAGACACAATGACAACTAGATTGAATCCATCCTTGGTGTCAGACTGTTTTCCATGTTACATTTTTGATCACTCAGCATATTGTCATGCCAACAAACCATTTGTGTTTTTTTGATTTACATACCTTCTGACATTGTTGGGTTTCCTGTCAGGCAAATTTAATAGAAAGGAAAGCCACCCATGTTAATAGTTGTTTTTTGTTCCTCCTATATATGCCATATGATTGAAAACAAGCTTACATAGTAAATTAATTTAAAATTTCGATTTGATTAGATTTTTTTTAAAATACTCTTTTCTTAAAAAAAAGACAACTTAAACAACATTTTGCAAAAAGAAAAATAAAGTGTTCAATGTTATCAATGTTGGAAACATTCCAATGAGATTATTTTAAGCTTAATGAAAAAAAAAAAAAAAATTGAACCAAACTATTTTAAAATCTAACCGAGTGTTCCCCCGTTTAATGTTTCCTGCGGATTCACAATGGAGTAGATTTAATAATTTTGCCTGCACATTTATTCAGAAGATAATTATATGTTATGAGTCTTCTGTTATGGGAAGAATCAGGAGAGCATTTCTACCGTCACACTGCAAGTTCTCTTTCTGGAACTGTAGACTGAAGCTAGACCTGTTACGAGTACGTCTCAAGGCGCTGACGAGAACGGCAGCCTCTCCGAGAGCACCGCAGCAACGATTAATAACAGAGCAGCTTGTTGATCTTCACAGTGACATGGCTTACTCTGCTGTCTCCGGACGATAATGTGGACCTGCCGGGCTTCACCACTGTAAAAGCCGAAAGAGACACACATGCTTGTGGGAAGGGCCGAGGAGGAGGGCTAATCATGTAACCAGGGACACGTTACTGTGAAGAAAGTCTTGTGTTGTCAGGATTTAGAACTGTCGGCTGTCAGCCTTGCGATCATACTAGTTAAGTGACAGGATCGCGCTGTGTGTTTACATTTATCTGCTGCTGCATCCGCCTGTGAGAAGATTCACACAATGACATCTAGACTTCAGAATCAGCATCCTGGTGGTTTTATCATCATCTCTGGGAATTTTAACCATGCTAACCTGGACTCTACAGTGCATACTTTCCACCAGGTGGTTGAGTGTCCCACCAGGAATAACAGGACAATTGAACTTCTTTATTCCAACTTAAAGGATGCGTACAGTCAGAGTCAAACCTCTTCCTCCACTTGGAAGGTCTGATCATAATCTGGTCCAGCTTAATTTACAGTACACTACTCTGGTAAAAAGACCGACTGTGACCACTAGGACAATGAGGTGGTGGACACCACATGTGGAGGACATCTTCAGAGACTGCTTTGGCACCACAGACTATTATGTGCTGCTGAAGTCTCATGGTGAGGACATCGAGGGTCATACACACGTTCTAAAGGATTATTTAAATTTCTGCTTAGATGTTGTCGCCCCTGCTAAGACTGTTCGCTGTTACCCTAATAATAAACCGTGGGTAACAAAGGAGGTCAAGGATGTCCTTAACAGGGCGAAGGTGGCTTTCAGGAGCAGCGTCAGCAGGAGGTGAAGCGATGCTTGAGGGAGGCAATTAAGGGAGGCTTTAATTATAGTTGTAAACAGACATACTATATTCACGGCAAATACTTAAAATAATTATTTTATTTAAAAGATCTTGTAATTTTCATATACATATAAATGCAAGTGTGATTTCAATTTTTTTTTTTTAATTTTTTAAAATTTTTTTTCTTTGGAGCAGCTCACTATTGGTGATTTGTGATATTTTTAGAACAGGCCTGTAGGGGCCTCATATGGTCTTTGCGGGCGACGTGGCTCCAGTGGGCACTGTGTTGGTGACCCCTGGTGTAGAAGATCCTTCAACTCTGCATCGGAACCTACTTCTGCAGCACAGCCAATGTGTATATGAAAGTTCAGAGTAGACTGTACTCTCTTAGGAGGTTCTGATCATTTAACATCTGCAGGATACTCCTCTGCATGATCTACCAGTCTGTGGTGGCCAGTGTCCTGTTTTATGCTGTGGTGTGTTGGGTTGGGAATGTGTCCAAGAGGAGTGTCAACAGGTGGACAGGTTAATCAGGAGGGCTGGCTCTGTGGTTGGCATGAAGCTGGACTGACTGGTGACAGTTGCAGAGAGCAGATCACTGGACAAACAGTGAACCGTTTCACGTCCACAGACGTGGACAGTTTGATTCACTGTTTCACTGGTCATTGTGTTGAAATACTGGATCAAGTGGCACCTGTTAAATCGAACTTGAAAATTCAGAAAAAACGGTGCCCTTGGACAAATGAAGATCTCCTGAGTCTGAAGAGACTTTGTCGAAAGACTGAGCGTCTCTGGAAGTCTACTAAACTTGAGGTGCACAGACTTCACCTCAGGGATCTGTTGACTTCTTACAATGAGATGGTAGAAACTGCTAGATCTGATTAGATCAGAAAACTGGTAGCAGCAAATAGGAAAAACCCCAAAGTTTTGTTTGACACGATTAATTCTCTTGTGTCTCCTGCTCCTCAAATCACGCCTGTCTTCTGTGAAGCTGACAGCAATGCATTGTTGAGATTTTTCATTGACAAAATTAAATTGATCAAAGAGAAAATCTCTCCCCCTCTGTTTGGAACCCCTACTGTCTCTGAGCCCATCTCCTCCTCTTGGTCCTCCTTCAATTCAATTCAATTCAATTCAATTCAATTTTATTTAAAGTGTCTTATCATAACAAAGTTATCTCAAGACACTATACAGTTGAAATAAGACTACAGTTGATTAAGGAAAAAAAGATCCCAGCAATTCAACAAAGAGCAAGAAACAAAACGTACAGTGAGCAATGGCGAGGAAAAACTTCCTTTTAGAAGGCAGAAACCTCGAGCGGAACCCGACTCATTGTTGACGGCCTGCCGCTTTGACCGGCTGGGAGGAAGGATGGGGGGGTAGACAGATGGATAAGGAGAGGAGTGAGGGAGGATATAGTGAGAGAAAAGAGGAGAGTGTAGGAGGGTCCATTGGGGTGCTGGAGAGAACTGATGACGTGGTGAAGATCCTGGATCAGCAGCAGCTCTGGAGGTGGATCCCTGGATCAGCAACAGCTCTGGAGGTGGATCCCTGGATCAGCAGCAGCTCTGGAGGTGGATCCCTGGGGCTCCGAGAGAGAAATAAAAAGGTGTGGGTTTGGGACAAATGTAGACAATACACAGGTATACAGACTCCGGTGACGGGTGAAGATATATAGAGGGGGGGGGGGGGGGTTGAAATAGCCAGGCCAGAGGGCACATACCTAGCACAGCAGATCCAGACACAGGGGCTCAAGCCGCGGCAGGAACCCGCGGGAGACCAGGACCCGGCAGGCGAGATAACCACCAGAGCCGACCCCAAACACCGGCGAGAAGGCGGACCACCACCGGGGGCGCGAGAGGGCGAGCACAGGCGAGGACGACCGAGGAAGCAGAGAGGGGGAGGCACCAGGGGCAGGCACCGGGGCAGAGGGGCAGCCCGAAGAACCAGTCAGGGGATAGGGCCCCGGGGCCAGGCCGGGCGACGGAGGACCCCCAGACCGTCAGGCCGCCACCAAGTCCATAGCAGGGGACCGAGTCAAGGAGATGGGGACCCACCACAGCAGCGGCGGCGGAACCCCCCCCAATACCCTGCGGACACGGCCAGTAGCCGGGTTGAGTGCCACCGCATGAGCCCGGGGGAGCAATGGCCAGGCACCGGCCCAGGTCCCCCGGGTCACAGGGGGGCCACGGTTGTGCGGGCAGGGCGGGGGCAGTGGGGCCGCAGCCGTCCGGGAACGGCCCCCAGTCTTTGAACTGTAGACCGTCCCCAACAGCCACAGCCCACCTCCCCATGAGGGAAGTTTGGGGGGCCAGCAGTATTCGATGGGCAGTCCACGGTCTCTAAGGTGCCGAGGCCCCGCCCATCACACGTACTGACCCCCAGCCACCGCCCCCACCCACCATGCAGCACCCAGGGGGACAGCAGCACTTGCATGGGCGGTACATGGTCACTACGGTAACATGGGTCCGCCCAATGCCTCCGCCGTCCCCCCAATGCGGCCCCGCCCAGTGTGGCCCCCCCCACCCGGGAAGCCCCCGAAAGACCGACCAGCCCGGCCACGAACCCCCAGGACCAAGGGCGACAAACCCCCCGACCACGGGTCATGCCACACAGGGCGGGTAGAGGACCACAGCCACCGCTGTAGCCCCAAGACAGGCCCCCCACCACAGACCAGGTGAAGCCATCGGGGCCGGAAGGTCATCCAGAACTTCCGGCCAGCCCCAGCCCCAGCATCGCCCCCAGCGCAACCCCCCATCCACCACCCCAGCCACCCCCGCCAGCACCCGCCCCCACGCCCCATCAAAAACCCCCCGGAAGCGGGCCACCCCCCTCCCGGCGCACAGGGCCATCGCGGCACCAGCGGTCACCACCACTAGGCCCCACCCGCCGGACCCCCACACCCGAACCGGCCAAGCCAGAACGGCCCCGGCGAGAAAAGAAGGATATACAGAGCTCGGTGTCTAAAACTAAAACTCCTCCAGCATTCTCAGCCTATAGCAACTAAGATAAACAGTTTTGTTAGTTATGACAGCTAGAGATAAACAGTCAAGTTAATTATAGGCTTTATCAAAAAGTAAGGTTTTAAGATTATTTTTAAACATAGAGAGGGTGTCTGCCCTCCGGACTGAAGCCGGTAGTTTGTTCCACAGTAGAGGGGCTTGAAAACTGAAGGCCCTGGCTCCGAATCTACATTTAGAGATTTGTGGTATAACTAGTAGATCAGAGTTTAGGGATCGTAAGGTCCTTGAGGGTTGGTAAGTTTGGATTAAATCTTTAATGTATGTTGGTGCTAGACCATGTCAGGCTTTATAGGTTAGGAGAAGGATTTTAAATTGTATTCTAAATTCTACAGGAAGCCAATGTAGGGAAGACAGTACAGGGGAAATGTGTTCGCGCCTCTTAGTCTAGTCAGGACACGAGCTGCAGAGTTCTGAATGAGCTGAAGAGTTCTGAGAGACTTTTTAGAACAGCCTGACAGAAGAGAGTTACAATAGTCCAGCCTGGAGGTAACAAAAGCATGGATGAGCTTCTCAGCAGCATCTAAAGGAAGGAAATGCCTAATTTTTGAAATGTTACGAAGGTGGAAATAAGCAGTCCGTGAGATTTGTTTTATGTGTGAGTTAAATGATAAGTCCTCGTCAAAGCATACACCCAGATTCTTTACAGTGGTGCTAGTAGCAGAAGCGAGTCCATTTTGTAAAGCTAGATCATTAGTTAATAATTGTCTGAGATGTTGCGGACCAACTAGTAAAACCTCAGTCTTTTCCGAGTTCAGTAGGAGGAAGTTTTTGGTCATCCATGACTTGATATCTGTGATACAGGACTGTAATTGTGTTAGCTGAATTCTTTCATCTGGTTTCATGGACAGGTAAAGTTGGGTGTCATCAGCATAACAGTGAAAATGTATAGAGTGTCTTCTAATCAAGTCCCCTAGTGGGAGCATATAGATTGTGAATAGTATTGGACCAAGAACAGAACCTTGTGGGACACCATAGCTGACCTTAGTGTGTGTCGTTGAGAGGTGGTTGACATGTACATAGTGCATTCTATCCGACAGGTAAGATTTAAACCAGTCAAGAGCAGTTCCACGAATGCCTAAATGGTTTTCTAGCCTCTGTAGAAGGATTTGGTGGTCGACAGTGTCAAATGCAGCACTGAGATCTAGAAGAACAAGAACTGAAACATGGCCCTGATCAGAGGCCATCAGTAGGTCGTTACTTACTTTTACCAGGGCGGTCTCTGTGCTGTGGTGTTCCCTAAAACCAGACTGAAACACCTCAAATTGATCATTGTCCTGGAGATAATCACAGAGCTGACTCGTTACCACTTTCTCCAGAACTTTTGAAATGAATACTAGATTAGAGATAGGCCTGTAGTTAGTGAGGACCTCTGGATCGAGAGTGGGTTTTTTAAGCAGAGGTTTAATTACTGTAACTTTAAAAATCTGAGGCACATAGCCGGATGTTATTGACAGGTTAATAATGTCAAGTATGAAAGTGCTAAGTAAGGGGAACAGTTCTTTAAGTAGCCATGTGGGAATAGGATCGAGAAGACATGTTGTGGACTTTGAGGAGGAAACAACCTGGGACAGCTGTCGAGGACTCACTGGTAGAAAGGAGTCAAAGTATGTATCAGTCATAGTTTCTGTGACCGGTGAGGCTGCACTGGTTGTATTAGACGAATCTAGGAGGTCTTGAATCTTTCCTCTAATAGTTACAATTTTTTGATTAAAAAAGTTCATAAAGTCATTGCTACTGAGATGAGGAGGGATGGACTGCTCAATGGACTGATGGCTCCGTGTCAGCCTGGCTACAGTACAGAATAAGAACTTGGGGTTATTCTTATTTGCTTCTATAAGTGATGAGTAGTAGCTGGCTCTGGCTTTCCGAAGAGATGCCTTGTATATTTTTAACTTATCCTGCCAGTCCTGGTAGAATTCATTATGTTTTGATGAACGCCATTTCTTCTCTAGTCGTCTAGAAACCTGTTTTAATTTACGTGTTTCCTGATTATACCAGGGAGCAAGACTACTTCTGTTAACAGCCTTTTTTGTTAGTGGTGCGATTAAGTCAAGCGTATTGTGCAACGAGTCTGTAAAACTGCCCACAAAGTTATCAATGTCTGGGTGACTATGGGTAGAGTTTCTTGACACACTGAGGCTAGGCGTTTTACTGAGCACAGAGGGAATTATTTCCATAAACTTGGTAACGACACTTTCAGACAGACATCTTTTGAGAGTGCTCCGGCTCTGTAGACTTGGCTCATTTAAAATGAAGTCAAAGGTTATTAATTGATGGTCGGAAAGAACTGAATTCTGAGGAGAGACAATAACATTTTTAATTTCAAGTCCGTATGCTAGGAAAAAGTCTAATGTGTGCTTAAAGCAGTGAGTTGGTTCATGTACATACTGAGAGAAACCAAATGACTCCAGGATAGAGTTAAACCTGTTAGCTAAGCTATCATGGACCATATCAACATGGATGTTAAAGTCACCAACAATAATCACTTTATCTGATTTAAGCACCAGGCTGGTCAAGAACTCAGGGAACTCAGACAAAAATTCAGAATAAGGTCCAGGGGGACGATAGACTCCAACAAAGAGAAGTGACTGACCTGATCTCAAGGTTGTATTAGATACGCTAAGTATAATACTTTCAAAAGAGTTGAAATCACATTGTGGTCTAGTAAAGGTTGACAGACATGAGTTGATGATGGCTGCGACTCCACCTCCTCGACCAGAACGTCGAGGGGCGTTAAAGTTAGTGTGGCTGGGTGGTGTTGATTCATTTAAAGATACGTAATCATCTATAGACAGCCAAGTTTTGGTTAATAATAATAAGTCAATGGTTTTATCTGATATAAGTTCATTAATTAGTGCAGCTTTTGAGGACAGGGATCGGATATTCAACAATCCACACTTAATTCTCCTGTCCTCTACAATGGTAGTATTTATTTGATTTAGATTTATTTGAATTAGATTATCTTTAATAGCTCTTCTACTGACATTTTTACTTGGTTTTAATAAGCGGGTCAGATTGACCCTCTCTATGTGGTTAGAGGTGGGTGGCTGTTGTGGGAGAAGGGCAGAAGAGTGTGGAAGACTGCAGTTCTGCCTTCTGATCTGTGCTCTGAGTCACGTTACACTAAAACTGTCAATACTGCTAGACAAGAGAGATGCTCCTTCCAACGTGGGATGGATGCAGTCTCTCCTAAGCAGACCAGGTTTTCCCCAGAAGGTTTTCCAGTTGTTAACAAAGCCAACCCCGTTTGCGGGGCACCACTCTGACAACCAGCGATTAAATGATGAATAGCGAGTAAACATATCATCATTGGCCCTATTGGGAAGGGGTCCAGAGAACACTACGGAGTCCGACATTGTTCGTGCAAATGCACACACCGACTGAACGTTTACCTTGGTGACCTCCGAGCAACGTAATCGGATGTCGTTGCTGCCGACATGAATAATTATCTTACTGTATTTACGTTTAGCTTTAGCCGCTTTAAATTTGATTCAATGTCGCCCGCTCTGGCCCCAGGAATGCAGACTACTGTCGCTGGCTTCGCTAGTTTAACGTTCCGAAGAATGGAATCGCCTATGAACAGAGCAGGTTCCTCGACCGGTGACTTGTCGAGTGGAGAAAATCTGTTCGAAACGCTAAGGGGTTGGTGGTGCTCCGTTGACTTTGGCCGGGAACTATTCCTCCCTCGAACAGTCACCCACCGACCCTGGTTTCCCGGCTGCTCGGGAATTGCTGGAGGACTTCACTGCTGTATCTTTGGGTGATATTTCAGCACTAGTGAACAAGATGAAACCATCCTCTTGCTCAGATGACGTCCTTCCTTGTAGGCTTTTTATCAAAGTATTTGATGTAATTGGCCCCTGGGTTATCAATATGGTGAACCTCTCCCTTTCCACAGGGGTTTTTCCCAATGCATTTAAACATGCCATTGTGGAGCCTCTGCTCAAAAAACCAGGCTTAGACCCAACTGACCTCAGTAATTTCAGGCCTATTTCTAAGCTCCCTTTCTTGTCCAAGATCTTGGAGAAGGTGTTGTCTGAGCAGCTGTCTTTGTTCCTGGATCAGAGCGACATCCATGAGAAGTTTCAGTCTGGCTTCCGTAAACATCACTCTACGGAGACAGCTTTATTGAAAGTGTCCAGTGACATCATGATGTCGGCTGACTCGGGTAAATTCACTGTTCTGGTGCTCTTGGATCTGTCCTCAGCCTTTGACACAGTTGATCACCAGATCCTGCTGAGAAGACTAAGGGATGAAGTGGGACTGTCTGGGTCTGTGTTAGAATGGTTCTCATCTTACCTTTCTGGGCGCAGTTTTAGTGTATCTGCCAATCAAATGAGGTCTGAATCGGCAGATCTGTTGTGTGGAGTCCCTCAAGGTTCTGTTCTGGGTCCTTTTTTGTTTTTGCTGTACTTGATTCCCCTCGGTAAAATCATTCAGAGATTTCCAGATTTTTCTTATCACATTTTTGCTGATGACATCCAGCTCTACTGCTCTTTTGACCCAACTGAGCCCCAAAGGCTGAACAGCTTAGTCAATTGTTTGCTAGAAATCAAACAATGGCTGAGTGAAAACACTTTACAGCTAAATGTGGACAAAACTGAAACTCTGGTGATTGCTCCTGATGATAAGATTCCAGGGTTGAGTCAGTACTTGGGTGACTTAGGTCAGTCTGTCAAACTGAGCCTGAGAAACCTGGGTGTTGTATTTGATAAAGACATGTCTCTTGTTCGACACTGCAGAAAACTGACCAGAAACTGTTTCCTTCAACTGAGAAAAATCTCTAAACTTAGGAAAATGTTGTCGGAACATGATCTGGAGCTTGTAATCCATGCGTTTGTTTCTTCTCGTCTGGACTATTGTAACAGTTTGTTTTCATGTCTTAACAAGAAGGAGCTCTCTCGTCTGCAGTTGATTCAGAACTCTGCAGCGAGAATTCTGACCCGCTCAAGTAGGAGAACTCACATTTCTCCGATCCTTAAAACTCTTCACTGGCTTCCAGTTTCTTTCAGGATCAACTTTAAAATTCTGGTTCTTACTTTCAGAGCTATTCATGGTCAGGCTCCTCCTTACATCACTGATCTGATCCAGCCTTACACCCCAGCTCGGGCTCTGAGGTCTGTGGATCAAAATCTACTTATTCCACGCACACGACTCAGGACCAGAGGAGAGAAATCTTTTCAGGCTGTTGCTCCTAAGCTTTGGAACGATCTTCCTCTCTCTTTGCGCTTGATGGAGTCTACTGACTCCTTTAAGAAACATCTTAAGACGTTTCTATTTGTTCAGGCTTTTCCTTGAATTTCTCGAACTCCTGTGTTGTTCTCAGTATTAGCTTGATCTTTAAAGTATGTACTTTTTTTGAGTATTGTTTTGATTGTCTAAGCGCTTTGTGACCCTGGTCTCGAAAAGCGCTATATAAATAAATATTACTTACTTACTTACTTACTTACAAACTACCGCCAATCATGGATGATGACAGTCATCCTCTGAACACTGTCATCAGTAAGCAGAGAAGCAGATGGAGTGCACAAATGCTCTTTCCTAGATGTAACAATAATAGACTTAGGGACTCATTCATTCCTCGGGCTGTCTCATTCTGAGTTTGGGGGCAGGAGATGCATGAGACAAGATGACATTCCATGTTAATCTTTTTACCCTTTGTCTTTGTTATTTTTCTTAGATCTATGTTCTTTATCTTTAGACTTAGGTTGTGTCATCTTGCAGTTTATTTTTATTGCATTTGTTCTTGTTTTATGAATCTATCGGCTGTGTTGCTGTGTGCTCGCTGGAAAAACAATTTCCTAAAAGAGACCTCCAGAGGAATCGATAAAGTTTATCTGTCCATCTTTCTAGAATAGCAGCAGAGCTTTTCTTCTATCACAATGTTGCATTATCTCCATCTGGAGCTTTCAGTTGAAGCCAAAGCTGTTTTTGAGAAGAATCACAGGATCTCGGTTGTGGCACTTGCCACACCACCTTTGACATTTTGCGTTCTGCAGATAAGCGGGACGAGGCAATAGTATGTTATTTATTGTCCCAGCAAATGTCATCTCAAAAATTGATGCTGTGATGAGTCTAAAGCTTCACTGCTTATAATGAAGTCAAGTGTAAATTACAGCAAAGAAAAACATTAATTGTAACTTTCAAGACATGATGACCTCTGTGTATTTACCAAATGTAATACAGAATGAATAATTGGTATATCTGAGGAGGCATGACGTAGTAGAAAGGACAATAAGAGATTTCCTGGATTTGAAGCACATATGTTATGCATTGGACTGGGATATTCTTTTTTTTTTAAATTTAATTTCCACTGAGTGACTTTGTAGACAATTACTTTGCAATCAAGGTGTTCATCTGGGACAAACAGGATGTGTGGTTTTACCTCACTGCACTATAGCACCTTTGTCAAAGCAGCTGTCTACCCTGAGGCATTGATTGAGAAAAAAATGCTTTTATTAAAAATTCTTCCAACTAGGAAGTCATCATATTCTTGTAGGCTAGATACAATTTATTGAATTTTACCAACAATAACTAAATTGTCTCTCCATGGAGAATTAATCCATATTTTACTTCTAAGAGCTAATCTAGAGATTAAAACGCTTCTATTGATTACTGACTTATTTTTTTAGTCTTCATAGATCTCATTTTTTTCCCCGTGCATTCTTGCTGTATATTTAGGGGTGTAGATGAATACACTTTATCGAAGCTAAAGCGCAGAGCATATACGCACATTTTTAAACTAGAAGTTTTAGAATCATTAATAACCTTCTCTTTTTATTGTTTAAGGTTTACTTGGTACAAACCCATTAATATGTATTACCATGGTTCTACCAACGAGTACAGGGTACCTCTGCACTGTATGACCCTGGGATCCTGCATCCCTGTCTGGGTTATTTGCAAAAGTTAGAATGGTGGACCAGGAGGCACCAACACAGATATCTTTGGCTGCGACCCTATTAAAGGACGTTTTAGAAGTGCAAACCAGCCGGTGGTTCACGACCTTCTGCCTTGTAAGCAAGCAACACTGCTGTTGTAAGCCACCCCGAGAGCGGTGGACCTAGAATCGGTCCATGGGTCTGACCTCATTCACCAAGAAGCTAGCAAACCCTCGAACCAGAAACATTTAATAAAGGCACAACTGTCCAGGAGCTGCTCTAATGGCTCAAAACAAAGCTTAATGTGTGCATGCATCACAAGCCAGAGGTCCAAATGGGGAAAATCATATCCTTTATGGACCAAGCAAAACAGTGGCCAAAACCTGAGAGGAAAGTTGCGAGCGCTGAAACCTGACCCTACAAGATGTGTAGAAACAGCTGCAGTTAATATTATTTGTTTTATTAATTTGGATGATTTTTACCTCCAAGGGTTACCTTAATAAATACACAAAATATGAAGGAGTGAGCTAAGGGATAAAATACAAATAAAATGACTCCTCCATTTGGTTGCGGTGCATGATCTCCAGCTTCCGACATTTCATTATTACATGGTGCTCTATAATTACTGTCAGCTAGTAGGGGAAAAAATAAGATCATTATCTCAGCATGGCATTCAGTTATTCTCTGCATGTTATCTACACATTTTAGAATTTGCTTTATTCTGTCTTCTTTATCCTGAAACATGTTGCTCCAAGATATTGATGAACATTAATGACCTTCCTGTTGATTACACCTTATTCTCTTGTTCGTTTGCTCCCCTCCCTGTCAACATCAAACTCAACACCTAATTTCTTTTTTTATTTTCAGAATGACAACAGCTGTCTAGTGATGTGCTCTGAAATCTACAAATTGATGACTCCAATTAATCACAAATAATAAATTATGAAAATAAACATTTATCATAGCTGGCCACAATACAATGCCAAATAGTAATGTAATGAACATGCTAAAACGATCAAAACAGGAGTCCGTTCCGGTCGCTCCAACACGCTGTCACTTCCTGCTTCCGGGTCTTAATTCTTCGCTTTGTGGAGAAAAATGGTCAATGCAGAGTGTCACGGGTCGTTTATTCACAGCTTCAAGTCAAACAAAATACAAGCTTTACGATCGATTGGTCGCACTTTCTCTCGGCGACTGTACATGTCAATAGCCCCGGGAGAAAAGGTCTCGAACTGTAGAAACATCGCTATATTTAAGGCAAATTTCCGGGCCGGGAGGTCCTTCACCAATCTCCATATTGGTTCCTTCAAGCTCCATGTGCCACGATCCCCTGTGGAGAGTACTTCCTAATTTGTTTCCTTTTCCAATCATTCAAATGTTCTTGGGTGGGGGTTTCCGTCTCCTAGCCCCCCCCTTCCGGGATGTGTCCCGCTTCGTAATAATTTTAATCTAACAATGCCATAAATTACTGCTTTAAAGTCCGACACTGCAGACAGAAAATATTTTTTCCATTCTTACTCACAATTTTTTAAATATGCAGCATCACAATAAGCAGTACTCCTTGTCATTTAAGTTTTATTTAGAATGTCTGTTTTTTTAATCCTCTTTGTCGCTTCATGTGCAATTGCAATTTAAGCAGCTGGGATCTCTGGCCACTTTGCTGTAGCTGACAAGCTAACTGCCGACTCACCAACTGGGTGCTGTCATCCTTGTCAGTCACACTGGCTCCCAGCGGTTCTGTCTGTTTCACTGTCTAATTTCCCTTGACATTTAGTTTGACATTCTAGACCCAAATAAGTCACAGAGATTTATTTCAATAGGATGTGTAATTGTGTTAACTCTGAGAGAACCCATCTGGCCAATAAAGTTGAATATAAGCTTAAAAAGGAACTTGGAAGGAAACTACAACCTTGGTTGCTTAGTTCTCTACCAAACACCAGGCAAACTGATGATATCCAACATCCCCAAATTATAATGGAGAATCGCACAAAATATTGGTCCTGCCAGGGATTTTGATTTAATTATTATGCGGTCTATGTGTCAAAGTGACCCAGTGACCTGAGCAAAAAGGCATACCAAGGCAATTGAGGGTAAAGAATGGCTCAATGTCCAAGCCACTGTAAGTGTAAAGCATTTGAGTATAAATATATACAGCTCTGGAAAATATTAAGAGACCACTGCAAAATGATCAGTTTCTCTGATTTAACTACTTACTACTACTAGTTATGTGTTTGAGTAAAATGAATTTTTTTGTTTCATTCTATAAACTACTGACAACATTTCTGCCACATTCCAAATAAAAATATTGTCATTTAGGGCATTTATTTGCAGAAAATGACAAATGGTCAAAATAACAAATAAGATGCTATGTTTTTAGACCTCAAATAATGCGACAAGCACAATACTAATTTTTTAACTTAGGAAGAGAAAAAAACATAAGTTAGTAATTCGGTATAAAAGAGCTAATTTCCCCCTCCGGCGGATGAGCAGCAGCAGAAAGCAAAACTCTACAGAATGCTTGAAGAGCAAGATATGACAAGGCTATACAAGCATTACAACTAGACAAGTGGGTGAAGTGCCAAGATGGGAGAAAATTCAAGTTCTGGGTTACCCAGCACTTCAAGCTTCAAGAAATTGGCTCCAAGAAAATGATTTACTTACTTTATCTACCGTCCTGTTGTCCCCAAGGAAGATATCTTTGACACAATAAAATGGTGAGCGAATATTGTGTTATTATATTTCACTCCATACAGGTATAGAAGTGAAATATATTGTTGTTGCCTTTTTCAATATTTCACTCCTATACTACTTGTATGGGGAGAATAATGCAGCTACTTTTGTGGTGGTTATATTTCGTGGTAGGAGGGAAAATTAGCTTTTCATAGTGTTTCCCATTTCAAACAAATCTGGAGTTCAGCATAAATGCTTTGGAAACACATGTTTTCAGTTTTAATATTTAGTTGTTTTACCCTTTTGCAATACGCCACTCATATTTTGCTGTGTTTAGTCCAAAAAGGTATACTTTTGGTGATCTAGAATTTGGTATGGAGTAGCTTTTGCACTACAGATGGGGGTAACATTTTTGCAATGTAGTGTTGTTAGAAGAGTCCATTCTTGCATGGGTTACAAACAGGACATTCTATGGGTAATGTACGCATAGTCCCACATGTGGGTTGAAGTAACTGTATTTGCTTGTAAACCTTGCCTTTCTTTTGTGATGTTACTTTTAAGGTAAAATCAAATTTTTAAGACTACACCATGTCATGTATTATATAAAATTTAAACTCTACTACTTGCTAAATTACTGAGTTTATATCTGGATGTTTCAGGTGACATCCGTCACCCTTCTTCAGCGTCACAATTTTGAACTAGCAGAACTAATAAGTACTTAAATACAATAAACTAGAAAAAACAGTTGACCATGGCAAAGTCACAAACTCATGCATAAGCTACATTGATATGTAAAATGAGTTAGGATAGTTCCTATGGTAAAACAACACCATCGAAACAGTTCAGAAATAATCTCCAAAATGTATCCAGTAGTAGAGTTTAAATTATGTATTAGTATTCTTTACCTGGATACATATACTATCAAAATAAGTAAATGACTTTTGATTTAGTTTTGTCAAAGAATGGAGCTATTTCACCTATAAATACACATTTTGTCATTTATACATTTATTTATACATTTATACATTTATTTATAAACTTGAAATTTTGTCATTTTGACATTTCTTTTTCCGTATGAAAATTAAGTGGGCTGGTCGAACACCAGTCTAAGCTTTGGATCAACTACCACTGCCTTGAGACCTTATCTTAGCTTCACAGCTAACTTTGGAAAATCCTGGGAAGATGGACCGGGTCCATGCTATTGCTAATAATTTATGATCTGATATAGATGTGAATTAGTTAAGATCACAGTCCAGTGTGTAATGTATTTAGTTGTGCTGCGCTAATGTTTGTTGGGGAAGAAGAAGACGGAAAGTTGTCGTTAACGTTAAGATACATTTCTTTTTAAAAACACGGAAAAATGAAAATGAGTAGGTCGGAGTCAATCCTGGACTTCTGGGTCTAGAGGAAAGTACTCTACCACTGAGGTAAATGAGCTGGTGCTAGAACTGTGAGATTCACGGAGTTCATTAATTAGGGTCGGGTTGTTTGGGGAAAAAAGAAAAAAAAAAAAATCAGTCTTCTGCATACATTTATTTATTTATTTTTACATTTTGACATTTGTTTACACATAAGTCATTTATCATCCTTCATAACAATATTGCATACTTGGACATAACCCTATATAATATTTCTTATAGATCACAAAAGGTTAACTGATGTTGTATATATTTACAGCTGCCACTCTAGGGTCGGTCATTCTCGGCACAGCAAACCTTGGATTGAAATCAACAAAAACTTTTAAATAGTTTAGACAGGCCCATATCACCAGAGGAAATTTTCATAGCTCTTAACAAGATGTCCATCAATAAGTCTCCAGGCCAAAACTGGTTTCCAGTTCAGTTCTACAAACACTTCTGGCCGACTATCTGAAATCTATTAATTCGATAGATAGATGGATAGAACTTTATTTAAATTGTTTTTCCAATTAGCACACAGCAACACAGACAATAGATAAAAACAAATTAAGAACAAGAACAAAGTTTCTATAAAAAGAAAGTACAAGATGACACAATCTAAGTCTAAAGATAAAGAATTTAGATCAAAGACAAATAACAAAGACAAGGATTATCACAGAATAGAAAATCATATTTAGATACTTTCGCTCCACTTTTGCCCCAAACTCAGAATTATACAATCTAATAACACAAGGAATTAATTAGTCCCTGAGTCTATTTGTTTTGCATCTGGGAAGGAGACTTTGTGCACTCTATCTGCTTCTCTGCTCACTGAGTGTTCAGAGGATGACTGTCATCATCCATGATTGGCGGTAGTTTGTCCAGTGATCTGCTCTCTGCAACTGTCACCAATTAGTCCAGCTTCATGCCAACAGCAGAGCCAGCCCTCCTGATCAACCTGTCCAACCTGTTGACACTCCTCTTGGACACATTCCCACCCCAACACACCACAGCATAAAACAGGATATCAGGATTCATAGCGTTTTTTTTCCATGATGCATGAAAAACGAGCAAACTGTAAAAAATTTTAATCAACCAAAATTGTTAAGGTATAGTGTATAGTGGTAGTGATATAAGAACAACATTAGTTCTTCAAAATCATCAACACAGAACTGGCTAGGCCCTTCCTCCCCTGTCTCAACAAAAGTAACACGCAAACCAAAGAGCGTTATAGTTTATTACTTCAGTTTGTTCAAAATGTAATTTCAAATTTGTGCAGACCTTTAAAAAAAATCAAGACCTATTAAACCATAATTTCTTTCAAGCTACATAGAAAATATTTAGCAAGTCAGTCAGTTACAAACATGTACAATATAATAAATAAGGTTTGATATCAAATCATACCATTTTTAACGTCCTTTTATTTAGTATTCTGCATTGTTGAAATTATAGTAATAATAATATAATGATGATGATACTTTTATTGTGATGTAAATTAATGTATATATAACCCTCCAGAGAAAAACAACCATGACTCAGTTTAAAAATTGGAGTAAATATACAGTACAAAACATTGTTATGATAATTATCAATGCTTAAAGTGATAATATACCCAATATTCAAATGTCACATATTTTCTCCTCACCCTCATGTTGACTAAGGGTTGGGATTGTTTTCAGAGTAATCTGTATTTTCAGAGTTATAGAAAAAAATGTATCTTCATTTTAATGTAGAAACTGGAGCTCAGTTGTCTTCGTCTTCGACCAAAAAGACACTCAAATACATTGAAATACTCTCTTGTATTGAAGCCTCAACATAAGAGATTTAAGCTGACAGCCTGGTATTATCCACACAAAACAAGCCTAAAATATAGGCTTAGAGTCAAATATTTTTCTGATCAATTATTCTTATGTCCATGCTTCAATACAAAAGGGACGTTAGAGACGACCAGTATTTTGATGTTTTTCAGTGTCTTTTTGGACAAAGATGAAGACAACTGAGCTCCAGTCGCTACATTAAAACATTAAAATGAACAACATTTTTTTCTAAAACTCTTATTTCTAGTTTTTTTATATATAGCAAAAGGCAAACTGAGAAAGTGAATATTGTATGGAATTTATATTTAATTTTTGAAGTCAAAGGGTTTTGCGGCTAGGAAACAAATGGCTCTTTGAAGTTTATGTGGACCAAAGTGGCATATGGGAAGCAATATTTATACAATATCAAGTCAGATTAAAGTCAGTTTAAAAAAAATGTAAAACAGAAATCTCTCACCATATGGTATTTAATCTTTAAAATGGCCACAAACCCTTTGCAGCTTACCTCCACTGGGCACACCCAGTGCATTTCAGCTTTACTGTTGTACATTGGTGGCCAGCTGAGCATACTTTGGCTTCATCCACTTGTGGTCCTCCTCCACTGCAGTCTTCCAGGGCACTTTGAGGTCAATGATGTAGACAAGCTGTAGAAGTGAGATAATCCAGACACATACTTGTGAGTACAAGTAAGGTCCATGATCAATTTAAGAGGCACTTAAATGGGTTCATTCATGAAGTGTGAGCCGAATGAATTTGTGTGCAAAACAACTGGAAATTCATGGGTTGTGTTAGATATTTAGAAAATCTTCACCTGATCCTGAGCATGTTTGTGTGAGTCTGTGTAAATTCAAGAATGCACTAAAATGTTGTTTATCACTATTGACAATGACATTTTGAAATCATAATTGTGCTTTGTTATGAAAGCTTATACAATGGTGTAAATGAGAAACGATATTTGAATGTATAAAAAATTAAAATAATAATTAGTGGAAAATAGCAGGTTTAAATCATAGATTATATTGATGATTGTGAATTATTGATGAACATCAGCTCAGTCATGATGAATGTTTATTTACAAAATGATATTAAAGCATAAGAATATACACTAATAATATGCTAAAATGAAAAAATATGTAAACAATCAGGTTTAAGGTATATTTCCTGACAGCTAGGTTTCCTCAACAATAATATGAGCTATGTTCTCGTCAGCAGGCGATATTTTGGACTTTGAGATCACTCTTCCAGTGAGTAAAGTGTTTATTTTGAGTGTTTATTTTCACCCAGTTTCATGTAAAATTGTTTAATTTTTATCTGTGATATATTCTGTGTTCTACAGAGGTAAGATTAATGAACTGGGTTAAAGATAGTTTGATGTTGAATATTCACTCCGGAACCAGCTATTTGTATTTAAAATGTCACAAACATTATTGTGCAGAAATGATAATATATAAATGTACAATTCAGAGAGTATAAATATACAAAAACCAACAAGATTTCATCTCCCACAACACACATAGAGGAGACCAAAATCTTACATGAAATGTCCAAAAATCGAAATATCCTGCGACTCAGGGAATCAATAGGAAAGGTTAACCAGAACAGGGAATCTGAAAACATAACGGGAAAAAAGGGGTGTAAAATAATCTCAAAAAAACAACTTAAACACTTAGGCATCAGGGCAAAAGGAAAAAAATCCAAATAGAAGCGAAGATACACAAATCCCAGCCAATTATCGCAGGTGATCAATTGATCAGCTCCAGCGCCGTTTGCCATTAGTCAAACTCCACAAGAGAGAGGTGGAGAAAACAGCAAGAGACCAACCCAAAAAACTAACTTATTTTTGTTTCAAACACACAGAATCCCGGGATTTCTGGAATTGCATAAAATCCCTCTTGGACACTTGGTTTATGTTGTTATCATAGTTGAGTAGGTTTGACCAAATTCTTAAATACCCATCTGCAATAAACAGGTCGGGAATTTGTACAGAGCTGAATAAAACGAGAGGAATATTTGTGTTCATGGTGAGCCCCCCACTCTAGACTATAAAATGTCCTTACAATCCCACATCAACATTAACCGGTCTGCTTACTTCCATCTGCGCAACATCAACCAACTACCTACTTCCCTCACCACTCACACTGCCGCCATCCTTGTTCACAGCCTTGTCACTTCCCGTATAGATTACTGTAAGTCTCTTCTATACAGCCTCTCCCAAAAATCCTAAACTTCAACTGGTCCAGAACTCAGCTGCCATCATCATCACCAGAACCCCCTTTCATCCATCACATCACTCCTGTACTCCTGTACAGCTCCACTGGCTCCCGGCTCCATCCCGCATCCAATTCAAAATCCTCCTCTTCACAATCAAAATCATCTATAATACCCCCCAATATCTCTTTGATCTATACCTGATTGTTTACATATTTTGTCATTTTAGCATATTATTAGTCAACACGTCCTCACACCCAAGGCGTCATGCCGTCCTACGCCGTGCAATGTCCCCCTGGCGTCCCTAAGATAACGTTACAGGGGGGACAAAAACGTCGGTATTCGCCTACCCGGGTCACCCAGTAATAATACAGAGCACCCCTCGACGTCGGATTCAAACGACCCATGTTACATTTGACGCGTCGCCCACCTCTTCGTTGCCATGGTAACGTGACGTGACGTGTCGCTGTTGTCATTTGGCTACCGTAATTCTAGCACTATGAAGCGCACTTGAAATGTTTAATGTCAACAGTGTGATTCTAACCCCGATTGTGCTTAACGACCTCAAACCACTTTAAGGAGGTACAGAGTGAACATAAATCGGTAAAAAATGCTTAATTTTAATTTTTTTAAGCCTTGATTGTTCACGCATCGCGGAAGTCAAGAGGCTCTCGCGGATTAATACATGCTTAAAAGGTCCTGTAAAAGTGATTTATGAATGAGTAAAATAAAGTCTGTGCTATTTCACTTGATCCTCTTTATAATCCGGTGCGCTTTCCTATGAAAATAGAATCTTTCATTGAGATTGCGTTTATGGACATATGTTTTCTTTTTATTTAGCTGCGATTATGAGCGTCTACGTGACGTTTGTCAACATTAATCGCGATCCTGCAGAGGTGACGTCACACACACTAATCAGCTGATCGTGCAGCTGAAAGTTTTCTAACTGCAGCATACGCAACTTCCGGATGTTGACGTCACAATTGTTGACAAAGATCGATAGCATTTTGTGCTCACGTTTGTGCTGTAACTTGACGGAACCAGGTGCGCATCACTCGTCTATTGAGGTAAGATATCATTATTGCTTTAAGACTCAGAAATAAGGTTTGATTGCGTGTAATGTAACTTTCCGTGGTGCGTTAACACGAGAGCTAGTTTGCTAAAACTTTTTAAATTATAATGTAACTCTCACGCGTATTTTGTTTGTTATTTTGAAGGACGAAAATATATTTATATTCCAATAAAAAGTTTGCTATATTGGTAGGTCATGGTAGGCGATTTATTTTATTAATATTCAAGATATTGATTTCATTTATCACTTCCGCATATTAATACAGATAACATATTTATCGTATTTAAGTATATAAGTATACGTTTATTTTAACCCTTTTGGATGAGGGATTTGATCTGTTGTTGTTTTCTTTAAATGAAAGAATATATATAAAATAATAATGAAAAGTATTTTAAATTCCAGCATAAAGAGGTAAACCAGATGGAAACACCATCAAACAATGGATGAAGGAAACATGGAGAGCTTATCTCTGAATGATCAAGTATACTTGCTTGTATTTATTGATTTATTATATTTAAAAGGGAGCACTAGTATGTTTTTGTTTTGTTTTTGCATGGAAGTGACCTGCAAGAACTGCCCAGAACTCCAGACCTGCTTGACATGAAACCTTTCTCTCTGTGGTTCCTGACGTATGATTTTAAATGTGAAGTAAGTGAGTAATATTTGTAACATAGTGAACACAAACTTGTAAACCTACAGCACATCCCATCATGGAAATAATCTAAAATGCAATTCTATGTTCTGCATATCAGGTGCTGGACTAACCATCAGAGGTGGAAGGGGTCAACATGTTAAAAGCAGGTCAGATGGTTACATCATACACACTTCACACACGTCATTAAAATAGTCTAGTTTGGTAATAATGATCAATACATTTCTGTGGCAGGACGCACTGACATGCTCAGTCGCTTCGGGGCCTCCTTGGGGTGATGGCGATGTCTGCGGGAACGGACAATGAGTTGCAGCTTGGGTGGTATATATCCATTGAATTCTGCGTGTTCCTGTGAGCTGTAAATGTCCAGCAGTGTTCCTTTACTGTATGTAATCATTGTGTGGCACTCTGGCGTTGCAAAAACATGAAAAAATATACAATAAACGATAAAAACCTGCATCTTTGAGTGGGTCGTACAAACACGTCCGCCTCGGGGGGCGCCATCTTGTCAAAGGTGCTATGTAAAGAGTTAATTATGGAGGTTTAACTAATATAATTTAATTAACATTAAAAAAAATACTCTATACAAGCTATTGTTGATAAGGTGGTTGATCTGATAATGTATCCTCAGTTACTAAATGTGAAAATTCATTGCTAAACAATGGGTCTTGGAGGAAATAAATGCTTTATCAAAATATGATTCCAACTTTCCATACCATCTGTAGCATTTAAAAGCAAATGTGCAGTTTACCACCTGCTCTGACACAAATGCGACAGATGAATGGAGGATGAACCAGGCTGTGCTGAAAGACTGCTGTATAAACCAATTAGCTGCTCTTAAATTAAGCCAGCAGCCAAAATCTATCCTGTCTTTTTCTTTACTATAATAGCATCCATTTACCTTTGGAACAGTTTCCAAAGGAGAGAGAGAGAAATAGAGTAATGGGTAATGGGTGAAACAAGAAGTGTGGATTGATGAGAGGAATTTTGTGCAATTTAGATAATTGAACTTATGCTAGAGACACGTAGAATTCTTGAAATAACGTTGATCTATTGGGGAAAGTTTATAATGTGACCCTATGATTTAACTCTTTAGTTCTCTGAGCAAATTAATACAACTATGAACAATTTCAAGCTAATATCCAAAATAAGAAGGTAATTTTTTTTAATCTTCTAACATGCCCTTAATGTGTAGTACCACTTAATATTTAGTGGAGGTAATGCTGCTGGTATAGATTTTGCTGCTTCACAGCCATACACAGATATTGGTGTGAAAATGAAGAAATACAATTATGAATTAAATAAAGAAAACCCAAGTCTGTTTACTGTTTTCTAGAAAAAGCTGCGGTGCCCTCTCCAGGTCCAAGATGCATCCAGCTGCAGCGAGTCATTTCAGACCGAAAGTTAAGCCAGACCGAGTTGTATTGGACATCTGATTTCTAAACTGTGTCATATTTAAATACCCGTTAGCTGGCATGTTTTTATACTCATCTGTAACACATCCAAATTATAAACATGACTTGCATAAAATACACAGCGTAATGTAATTTAATAAAACACGGGAGTTAGCTAGAATGTTCAGATCAATGCATTTCGTTTATTTGTAATTAGAAACAACACAGCTAGTTATTAAACACCAAGTTGCACTTATAAGATCATTCGGGCATATAAGGAATGATCTTATACCTGTCACGTGAAGTAACTAAAATAAAAAAAGAGCATGTTTTGAAAACTATACTGCACATGGGCACAGGCAAGTACACAGTTGTGAGAGACGAGACAACATACAGTATGTCTATAATATCTACAATAAGATTGTAATGAGCTTATGAAAACCCCAGAATGTCAATATATATATATATATATATATATATATATATATTTTAAACATTCTGTCATTCAGTGCCTCATTTATTCCATTATTTTTTATGATCTATATTTTATCCAAGATCATCATTTTTTTTTTAAATGATTTATAACCTGCAGCAAAGTGAAGCGTTACCTAAATAAACACAAGTACTTGTTTATTTTTACTAATGTATAGAATTCCTAAATGTTTTAGGGATAAAAGTGATAAAAGTTGTGGCGTATTGTCTCAAAATCAAACATTATACAAGCGCTTATTGTTTTAATATCCTGCACAGATGACCAACAGATACTGTACACAGGTAATACTATTTATACAATCTTATTCTTTGTATCTGAATAAAAACAATGCCAATGTAATACTTAAACATGAGACACCTTCAACAGTAGTTATCATCTAATGTGTTCATTTTATACTGCTCAAATGTATTTAGATGTTAACAAATATATATTACTCACGTTATTGAAAGACACAATGGCACCGTTTATTTTATAAAACTTAGTTTACATGATATATAAACACAACAAAAAAGGAACACAACCAACCCACAACCTCACTCAGACTATTAAATAAATAATTAAAACAAGCCAATCCTCTAAGTCAGCATTGACCTTCAGACCTTTATTACAGCACTTAGTCATCAGAAGTTCAACTGAATAGGAATAGAAAACTGAATAAATGGTTCTTTTAAGACAAGGATATCTCTGTGATCCATCAGGTTTGCTGAAAGGTTGTAACAGTTTAATGCCTTAATTCTGTTCCTCTTTATCAATTAAGAGGGCCTGTGGTTCTCTTACTGGACTTTCGAGCAAACTCTTGCTAGTTTGAAGGCCATTTAGTATGGAGTTAAATTTGTCTAAGTATATTTGTAACTTGTGATTATTAAGTGTTATCTGAAATTATTCAATGGTGCGTGTCTGTTGTGATATCCACAAACTTGTATGAAAAAACATTTGTATTTGTAAATATATCATTTTAATTTACAAAACCCCCAAAAAACATGGGTAAAGCTTTAAGTTCTGCGTGTGAAACTAAATGTTACATTTGAATCAGCAATTACAAGCATTCTTATTTTGCAGTGTGTTGCAATTAAACAGATCCGCCACTTACAAGTCTCGTTTTTTTTTTCTGACAATCGTAGCACATAATCTGCAAAAATCTGTGACTTGTAAGTCTTCCAACTCATTAAGCCACTAGATGGCATGATCACAGTCAAGCCATCAGACGCGTATTGACAGAACATTACGGTAGCCGTGAAGAAGAATGAGGAAATGTCCAAGTGAAAACCAATCCAATAAAATGAAAGTAAACGAAAGTAAAATGGTGAGTCTGATGCAGGTCAAACATTCCATCAGCCATCATTTGATGACGTGACGTAACAAAGAGTCACTCACTCACTCAAATAATAGGGCCAATTATTTGTGTACCGGTTCCCAAATAATAACAGCATGTACAGTGACGATCTAGAGACCTTTTCAGACTCCTTTAGCGTGGACTGCGTCTGTGAGGAGGTCTACTCCGACTCGACAAGACCTATGAAAAGTTCACTACTGTCCCACTAAGACAAATATTTACCGTACAGAATGGCATCACACACTACCAAAAACATTTCAGTTCTAGTGCTCATTAGAAAAAAATCTGCAAACCGATCTTCTGTCTGTGCCTTGTCGCTATTACCAGATTCCCTTCGCTTTGCAGGCGGTTTTGCTAACTGGAGTAAAGCTCATCGACGCTTCCGCAATCACAGCCAACACTAAATTTACAGTGTGCGTAACGGCAGAGCATTATTGTAGCTGAATCTGCCTGGAAGAAACATACAAGAGATCACAACTCGAACGAGTACAAAACAATTAATCCTTCAATCAGGTTATATGCAAATTCAAATGTTTTTTCTTTTCTTGTGTTGTAACAATACTTATTAAATGTAGAATACAGGGAAATTATTTGTTAAAAATCTAAATGACATTCTTATTCAGTTCATTTTATTCAATATTGATTTGATACCTTGATAGCATAGATAAAAATTGTACTTGAAATGATGAAATCATGAGACATTTAACTGTTTTTGGTGTGAGCTTTATGTTCAATTCTGGTGTTAACCAATATTACCCCTTTTAACAGCAATAAAATAAACATTTGTAAACGTCTGTAAATAATAACTATACATTATTAAAGATGAATGTTAAATCTATCATATGGATGCATTTGGAAACATTTTTTTGGATATAAAATGTGCTGTTCATTTAAATATAAATTGTATATTTAGTAGAATATTAAACAGTATCAAATTATTATTTAAGCAGATGTTACACTTTTAGAAAGCATGGGCGAATTCCAATTTCAAGTGCAATATCTATTTGTTTCTCTGTAACAGTAACACAATGGACGTTTAGTTCGGTGCGCTACAATATGAAGCTGACGTGACTTCTTCTGAAGTAAGTTTCAGCTCGATGCTAAAGGCACCGATCGCCCCCTGCTGGTCAAAACTACACCACTACAATAACGGATAATAAATTAACATAGGGGAAAACTATTTAAGTGCCACACTTTCAAAAATAAATGTCTCCTGATATTTTTGCTTAACTTAATCAGAATTTCAACACACTTCAATGGTCCAGGGGCCTCCAGAACGTATTAATCTCTCAATTACATTAGCTGTAATGACCTTACAGTGAATCGGAGGACTTTCACCTGCTTTCCTCTCTTCCCCCCTTTATATCTGGTCTTCCCAGTAAGACTGAATATTTGCAGGTCCACCTCTAGGTGTAAGATTTCAGAGAAGGACTCTATCTCCCTGATGGAGGTCTCTTCCGTTTACCCGCCTATCATAATAGGCTTTTCCGTGAACTGCTTCCTTGGTCGTTGTTTTAGAAGCCAACCTGTAGGCTTCTTGCAATCTCTTTCAAGCAAATCAGGTAGTTGTCATAGTCAACGTCGGCTTTGTCTTGTTTTAAGTCAAAGAGAAGGTCAATGGGGCCTTCTTGCCTCACTCTTAGTGCACAACAATGAACAAGTTTGGCATGTGACTCTTTCCAATCATTTATCTCCTTGTCCTCTAAAGTCCGTAACATTGACAGCAATGTGCAATTGAATCTCTCCACCTGTCTGTTACCCTGTGGGTGAAAGGGTGTCATGTGTGAGCCTATGATCCCAGAGAGCTCTTGAAATCTCGCCATTAGCTTGTTCCTTAAATTCTCTTCCCATGTCATGGTGTAGTCTAACAGGGAAACCGAACTTTAGTGCAAAGTCATTGAAAAGTTTGTCAGCGACAGTCGTTGCATTTTTGTTCTTAGTCGCATATGCCTGGGTGAACCTTGTAAAGTGATCCATGACAACATGTATGTATTCATAGCCATGCTTACATCTTTCAAGATGGAGGACACAAGTTGGAATGAATAATTTGACTGGATAGGGGTCAGAGGTGCAGAGGTCTGCTTACTTGGCTTCTTCTTTTTAATACACTCACATTCTCCAGTCACAAAGTGTTCAACTTCTTTCTACCCCTAGGTGGCCCATGTCTTGATGGAGCTCTTTCAAAATCAAGGGTCGATAGATTTTTGGGACCAGTAGCTGTTCTCAACGGGTTGTTTTGCGGTGCAGGACACCATCTTGGTCGATGTGAAGCTTTAACCATTGCTTGAGCAGTGCAGCGGGATTCTCTGACTATACCTCTGCCCTGCTTGGTCTTTGACTCTGTGACTTTTACCAGAGCACTCTGGACAGTATTTCAACTTGGACAACTCCAACACCTTGACAGGAATCTCTCCGTTCCATTGCGACAACATTGATGCACTTATGGCTTCCTGTCCAACTTCAGCAGTACAGCTTGCCATGTAGTTATCGAAGTCCAGTGGCATTCTTGACAGTCCATCTGCATCAGCATTTTTACTGCGGGGACGGTAGCGTATGGTGAAGTTGTAGTTGGTCAGATCCGCGACCCATCTTTGGCCTGTGGCGTTGAGCTTTGCAGTTGTCAATGCGTAGGTCAGTGGATTATTATTGGTGTATGCAACAAATGACGGTGCATGGTACAAATAATCCCTCAACTGCTCACAAATAGCCCACTTCAATGCCAAAAACTCTAGTTTACCAGATTGTAGGTGGTATAGCTTCTCAGCTGGACTCAAGAGTGCGAGAACCATGGCCGATTACTCTCATTTCCCCTTGCTGTCTTTGGTACAAAACAGCACCTAGCCCGACTTGCGATGCATCACAATGTAATACAAAGGGCTCTGTAAAGCCCTGGTAACCAAGGACAGGGGGTCTTGTAAGAGCGTCAATAAGATGGCACAAAATCTCTTGGTGGGAGCTGGTCCACTGAATGGGTGTATGTGATCATAAATGGCTTTTACTTTTCAAAACTTTTCCTTGGACTTAGCAGCTGTGACTTGGACAGTGCTGTTCTCAGCAGCAGGGGGGACTCAGCAGACTGTAGAGGTGGTGGGCTACGCAAGATAAATTGGGAATAAAAGGTCAAAAATAGGATAGAAACCCAAGCAGTTGACACACCTCTCCAACAGTTGCAGATGTATTCTCCTTTAAAGCCATCACTGGGGCCAACTGTGGTGGATTTTGTCACGAGCTTCCAAAGGAATTTTACTCTACGCTTGAACAGTTCACATTTCTTTGGGGTAAGCTTAAAATTCATAGAGCCCCCAGGGGGTGATGAAGGCAGTTGGGTCGTGACTTGGTCTAATACCGAAAACTAGGGGCGTCCACCTAGTTCATCCAGCATGTCTTGGATCCTCGGTTGGATGGCGGTCTGGCACTGTGTGGCATGGCTCGTCCCGTTCGAAAAACGATCACAAATCTCACATATGGCAAGTCAACTGTGCATTTATTTTTCCAGTCCAATGGTGCTCGATATATATATATAGTGAGAGGAAACCAAAGAAAATCCAAAAATATTTACAATAAGACAGAACAAAAAAACATAACCTGATCCCAGTTCTTCCGTAGCTAGGGTTCACCAACAGGTGTGTAACGTTCTCCTCATTAAATGTGGGTTAGATCCTTGTTGCTCCACTGTGCAACTCAGGAGAAAGAGTGACCTCTTCTGCAGCCGACATGCTGCTTTTAGCTGCTAAGCCCCTCCCAGGGGTGTGGTTGAAATAATTCCCCAATCATAAATGATTTAACAATAAATGGTATCATTGGGCTTTCATGATGATTAATTATCATTCATAAACTAAATAAAAACATGTTCCAAAACCAATTATGAAATCATTTACCCGTCAAAATAAAGCGATAAATAAACAAAATGACGCCTGGTCACATGACCGCAAGCCCACGACCAGGTTTCCACTTAAGCCCCTGATAAGCTCCGCCCTGTCTTGCCAGTTGTGACTTCTGTGGCGTCATGCCACCAGGTAAGCTATCTGTGTGTGTGTGAATGTTTGCATGAACACTAACCAGGTCGAACAAATACTTTTACTTACCACTCTTTGTGAAGTGGTTTTGGGACAAACATGTAGGTTTTCTGTACGGGGCTTGAGTCATGAAGGGTTATTTGCATTCTCAGGGATAGTATACTGCCAACATCATCACTTTCTCTTGCGAAGGCCTCAAATTCCTCCTGCAACATCTGCTCTGCAGCAAGTGTTGGAGATCTACCGTTGGGTCCCATGGCTGATCTTCTTGTGTAATGGATTTTTGTGACTCGTTTTCTGCATTTTTTCTTTACTTCATGTGTAACGCCACTTAGTTTTGTCTGAACATCAGCTGCAACTACCTTCTCGATTGGTTAAAGGTGCCCAACGACTTGATAACTTTTTAGAAAAATGTTGTGGCCTGTCATATTAGTCCCTAAAATGGCGAAAATACGAATAGCCCTCCGGTTTCTGGAATTCGTACCAGCACTTAATTGTAGATCACAGCCTCTGGTGGTAGATTAGCTGAAAGCAGCATGCCCTGAGCCTGTCGACCAACCTCTGCTTGTACATATACATTGCTGATTCGGTTGGCTGGCAAAGGCAACCTTCTACGCCCAGTACACACTACCCCTGTCCCAGAGTCTTCTGTTGTTTTGCACAAGCTTGAAACTTTTTTTTTTAATCTTAGCGGAGTTTCACTGGTACCTGCTGCATGCCTGATTTGATCTGCCTTCATAGCCAGCACAGGCTCAGAGTAACTATGAACAGTTGTCCGAACTGCCTGGCACTCGGTTTGGAGCTCTTGAACCTTGGGGATCTTAGATGTTATGGACTACTTGCGCTTCTCCATTCTTTCATCTTCTAGCTTTGACGCTTGGTTGACATTTTTGAACAAATCTTCATCTGTTGTTCTTCTTGCTGAGGAAAGGAAGTGACTGATAATTGATTGAATCACTTCATTTACTTCTTTCCATTAAAGTTTTTCTTTAAGCTCGATGGCACGGAATACAAAGTTAAGGGCTGTTTCCTTGGGTTCTTGCACAATATTGAGGAGTTTATATAGTTCAGTGGGGCTGTCCACCCTTTAGTTTCCTTTTAAGATAGTGAGCAGTTGAATAAGTGTCAGCCCACGTTTAATCTCTAATATGTCCTGTAAAGCCATTTCTGGAACAATAGCCCTAATAACCGCTTCCACTATTCAAGTCTCTGAGTGTCCTTTTTCACTGCAAATTCTCAATCTGATGGACCAAGCTGAAGTAAGACAACGTGTCTCTCTGCCCAGACTCTCCAATCTGTCCACAGATCTTTAACTCTCTCCTCAATGTGACCTCTTGCAGAGCTCATGTTGGCTGTGGTTGGGCTTTGAGTGAGAGTTTTAATGGAGTCAAAGGTGGATGTATGCTTTCCTGCCCTTCCTTTAGCATAGACTCTTCTGATATGAGGTTATCTTTAGAGTGACTCCCACCTTTAACTAATCCTCTGATGTATTTGATCACCTCTTCCTCGGTTCTATCTCTACAATACTATAGATACATTTAAGTTCAATAATTGATTTCAAATGAAAAAAAAGAAGAAAAAGCGTCCCCAGGTGAGCACTTAATTGTGTAAGTTTGTAGTAGTGAAAATGTGTAATTAGCTAAGGCTACATCGAAAAAATTATGGGAAGAAAAGGGTGAAGTTACATCGTGTTGCCTTATTTATTAAGCAGTATTTTTCTATTGATATAAGAAATATGCAATTAATAAAAATGTGGGATTTTTTTAAAATGTCGTTTAAAACAATTACATGTATAAATATTCAATTGTTTTAAATAATGTAAAGATAACATAACACATCTGTAATATGCCTGTATGAGTTTTTTTAAGGTGTATCTAATATTTGTCATTGTTTATGATTTATCAAATGCATGTTTTATTAATACTGCTCTAAGCTACAATCACTTTAAAATGGTTGTTAAATGTTATACTCTATGTATGAGTTTGCAGTATTTGGTAAGGTAAGTAGGGATAAATTAGCTGATCCAAATAAATTATATAGAATACAGTGATACCTTGACATAAATAACTACACCAGGGGGTGGTTACTTTATAAACAAAACTGCAGCACTGCCCAGAAAAAAAACAAAATTATTCCATCACCCTACGACCACCATGGATTTTATTCAATGTTTACAAAAAAGTATACAAATCCACATGTGATATACACTTGGTCGCTGACAGCCACGAATCAAAATAAACACACAGATAAACAACATCAACAGGTTTAGGAACTGGCAAGTTTCGAGGGCAAACAAACATTTTAGCACTGCATTTAAACAATGAAATAAACTCACCTAAAAAAAGTTGTATTTTGCTTCATTTTTTCCCAACAGCCTGTAATTCTTCGTCTTTCATTTTTTTTCACCATTTCCTTGCTCAGCATTTTTAAAGTTTGCTGCCTGACCAAAATTCTCCAGACACCATACCGCCTTCGAGACGCTGATATAACGAGTGCATCACTCGGAACTGCTTGGCTCTTTCCGTCGTCAGTTAACCTTTGACAAAAGCTTCCAAAATGGCTGCGCCCATGTTAACGTTTTACCGTTAGATATTGAACAGTTGAAAATGTGAACAATTACACTACCAGTATTTATTAAAAAATTAAAAACCAAGGGCGGTCACGGCAATTTGTTGCTGTAAACACAGGTACATGCTTCAGGGCATTACAGCAAGTGTGGAGGATCATGAAGAAGCAGGGGATACGTGCACTATTTTATATTTATGAGTTGGTTGTCAGCAACCCAACACAAGGATCTTTTGCTATTGCAACTTTTCTTACTTGCGACTACACAACAGCCTCTGTGCAGTTCTTTTTAGCATCCTTCATGACTGATCACAGAAGATTATATGGGAGCAATACTATAAATCCTAAAATGATCATCTGTGATGGGTCGTTAGTTTTGATGAAGTCAATTGCACAGACGTTTTGCAAGAGCAATTTCAATGGCATTTTGACAACCTACTACGGAATATCGACTGGAAGAGCCACCCGGAAGGACTGCTCCGTGACAAGCCATCGGTGCTTAAGTCACATAATGAGAATGCAAAGACACTTTTTTAGTTTTATTAAAAAAGTAGAATATATCATATAGATACATGTAATAGTGTCTCATTAATTTCCCTTTTCCGTTGCAATCACAACCACTACCAGTTTGGAATGCATGTTTTTGGACTGCTTACCACTGCGAGCACAACAGTGGTTATCTCCACTCCAACCCATGTGTAAGGGAAAATGTTGAAACGCATTTAAAAAATCTCCAGGCTAGGATGACCCGTCTTGGAGAGTCCACCATGCAGCATTCTGGAGTCGTGGCTGACAATGTAGCAGAGGCACAACACTTTGCTGACGTGTGCAGCCAGGCACCACTTGACCAGTCTGGTCCAGCCGATGGACATTTTTCTACAACAACTTCACCGGTATCAAAATTTCTTCCCCATGCAGCACTTTGGTCTGGACTCATGCTGGGTTGGTTAATGTTCATTGGAAGTTTAACAGACACAATTTTAAAGACATTTGAGATAGCTTTTAGTCATGGTAGAGAGTTTTAGTATTGCTTCCTGAATGCCCAGGCTTACGACACTGAAGGAGAACAAACACAAAGAAGTCATTTTTATACAAAGGAATGGTCAACAAACATATACAGCTTATTAAAATATAATTTTAACAAATGTTACTTTAAAAAAAAAAAAAAAACGTCTTGTCAAACTTTATCACATTTATTCATTTTAGTATACTGGAAATTTTAAGTCAGGTCACACTTATGAGTTATAATTGGATCTTATTTCTTTGTTTTTACTCATACAAAAGAACAATGTAAAAAAAATGAGAAACAAAAAAAACTGAAATAACTCCTCAATATTGTTGTTGCAGTCCCATCTAGTAGAAAAACAAATCTGGAAAGCAAAAGTCCAGAGGAATCTATGTTCTCCCCCTGAAAAATCCAAACAAACCTTCTTCAGAGGTAAGTGGATTTTAATTTGAACTTTTTTTCTGACTTTAAATTGATGTTATTACCTAGACCTCTGTCAAAAACAAGCCATTACAGAATTTACGGAAAGGAGACCTTGTGACATGATCCTGTCAGTATTTAATCTTACTGTAGTGAAATCCTTCATGTTGTTTTTGCTGTTAACTAAAATACCAAAGTTCTGGTTTACGACGTCTTTGGAATGCTGACCTTCCTCCCCCATCTCTCTCTGGCATCCAAAGGTTGGCCATTTTACACATGGCCAGAAGAGGATAGAATGACCAGATGACGTTTAAGAATACTAAATGTCTTTTTCTTGTTCAATAAAATATTTTCAGGTAAAGAGACGCCAAAGAAGGAAGTCACATGAAATATATCCAAATATAAAAGTGTTTTGATGTGTATATGCTGTTTGAACATATATATCAATACTGTGTTTTCTAACATGTAATGCTTGATATCATACTGATCCTTAGAAAGAGCTTGGAAAGTTATGATAAGTTAGCATTTTATGTGAGCCTCAGATCTTTCAATAACGTCAAATAAAAGAAGTTTCAAAGTCAATTCGAAGGAGGAGAAAGACATAAGGACAGAGGGTCGGAACATCTCCAGCCAATGAGGGGGTGAGGAATCAGATGTCACCCACCAATAAGGAGCACAAGTGGATGCCTTTAAAAAGAGCCGTGCGAAATGGCTCACTCTCTTGACTGTTCATCTTGTCCCTCGACTATTCACGCTGGACTCTTGGGTTCTCATCGCCTTCCCTCTTCACCCCTGTTCCTGACTCCTGCCCCCTGCCCCAATCACTTTCTGCGACAAGGTGCGGCACGTTTCCCCCCCACCGCAGTACTTTCTCAAGACGCAAGCAAGCTGCACGCAACCCAGCAGCCAGCCAAGCAAGCCTGAACCTCTGGCTCCTACGAGCAACCAAACTGCTCTGCCAGAAAAGACTTGTGACCCTTGCACCGAGTAAAGATACGTCTCTGGTTGGTTACACCAACATGGTCAAGGACAGCCTGAAACACAGAACCAGGACCGGACCCAAGAAGACTGTCAGTGCTTTCAGCCGCCAAGCCTTCTTCACCATGGTCCCTGCGAAGTCACGCCCGACATCGCTGGATCCAGGGCCTTCAGTCGTACTCCTCCTGCTGCTTACCTCCTCATCATCCTCACCTCAACCTCCTCTTCATCATCATTCCTTCCTCTCTCCTCTCGACGACGTAAGAAACTGTAACATTGTCACTATTGCATTGATTGATGTGTTGGGATTTTTCGAATTGATCAGAGGCAGCAAGATTAGCTTAAGACAAGTTGTAAAGCTTTCCCAGAAGTTGACAATTATCAAAGCCTTCAAGTCCGTTGAAGGCTTTGATAATTATGATGAGTAATTAATATTGTTCCTTCCATGATATCAAAGCAAGCATCATCATTCCATTCCATTGTTCTTAACTGTTCTCCCTTTTCTCTTTATTTCTTTCGATAAATCCTATAAAAAGTACGTCAGTTGCCTTTACAATTTTTCATATTTTTGTATAATCAATTTAAGAGCCTCTTACTCAGAAAGGAACAGATAATCACGACAACAAGTAGTAACTTCAGTAAATGAGATTGATTAAAAATAGTGTTTCATAGTTAATTAATTAGGCCAATTAATTAATTATTATCCACATAAATGTAATAGTTTCCCTTGTACTATAAAACAAAGGGTGGTGCTCCAACTTCAGGTAAAGTTTACCTAGGGGCAATTTTAAAGTTAAATCGACCAGAACTTAGATGTTCTGAAAATAAACCTTTTTATAAGGTATATATAATCATAACATTACCATGGATTTTTTTTCATGGATCAAAAAAGGATTCGAGCACAAAGGCAAGTGTTCCTGAATCTGATCCTGAAAAGGTAATACATAACTATTAGCATCATATATAGTCAACAATGGGAAATGCATGGATCAATGTTGTTACTACATCAAATTTGTGAATAGGAGCCAAATAATGTGGGTTCCACCCATCTGTTCAACAATACTTGCTGTTTATATAATAATATTCATGGAACCCTGTAAAAAAAACATCATGTGGTCATAAATGTACTGTCAATCCAAAAAATAACCTTATTTCTCAGTCAAAGCAAATGGCAGTACACCATCACAACGTTTATGTCTATTTGGCTGGGCAGTGCCTTGTCTTTTGATTTTAAAAAGGATCCCATTATGAACAACAACGTTAGCAAGGATGTAACTTTCCCACATTGGTGCTACAGTATGTAATGAACTATATTCAATGTAAACCGTCTTTGAGAGCTAAGCCAGTCCCCAGGATCTGTGTCAACATTCCTCCTCGTTGAGACAACACCAGACCAGGTGGAATTGGCATTTCACAAACTTTGCCTGAGTAATCACAGCAGGAAGGGTGATGGTTCAAGCCAATAAGTTCCATTAGCCTGAGTTTCCCAAAGCAAGAAGGATTAGAAGTTTGACGAACGGTCAAGCTAAACCTTCAGTTACCGAGGATTTCAACTCTTCATGTGAGATTATGACCAACAAGAATCAGGTAAGAACTTTATGGCTTCCTCCAGATGCAGAGTCTGTGAAAATGCTATTCACCACTGAAACCATTACCAGATGTCTTCACAGGCAAAATGTGTGTGTGTGTGTGTGTCTTGGATAATATTCATTGAAATGTTTATTACCTGCTTAAAGAAATATACTTGTAAGTGAATGGAGCTACGTGCAAGGTGTTTGAAGTTATCAAAATGAAGAAATATTTGAATAGAATTAATCATTATCAAAACCTTGTTTTTGCTAATCCTTATCCTAAATTTGTCATGTTTGGTGTTATGTTAATCTCTGCGCTCCGTGGGAAACGAATCTAGAAAGAACAAATCGATTTAAAGCATTTTTAATGTACATTTGATTTTTCTTTTTTGATTTTTTTTGACGAGAAGAAAAGACAACTGGAGAGGTGAGAAGATGAAGAGGGGGGTGTCAGTGTTGGAGGATCCTTTTCCCGCAGAAGAAACGTCAACCAATCATAAACTGGGTCATCACCAACTTTGCCTTCAAGACGCAACTCCGGCCTCCTGACTTCAACTCCTGCAAGCCCAAACTGAGGACCGCGCTGAAGGACCCGCTTCCAGTATCCTTCCAGACTCCGCAAAGTTTTTGTGAGTCTTTTCAAATCTTGACCAGACCGGTCCGATTGTTCCAATATTCGTAGAACGTCTCCCCGACTGCGAATCTCCATCGAGAAGCAAGCAACCCGTGAATCATCCTTACCTCCGGTAAGAAGCAAGTGTTCCTGAACTAAAATACTTTCCCTCAGCGAAGTGAACATTCCTGGGGTTCAGCACGGTTCACTTGAGGTGTCTAAAACCAGTAAGGCCGACACTGTGATTCATCGGAAGGTTCGGTAGACCGAACGCAATAGCTTGGCCCCCCTCGTCGAAAGAACTTTGATCCCCTCATTCCTGACTGTCATCCTCATCATCATCTCCTCCAACCATCCACTCGCTTGCCACCTTCATCTGGTCTCCAGCTGCTGCCTAAACCTCCATCCAACATCTACGTCAAGTAAGATGCTGATCACTTCATCTTGAAAAAAATTGATTTGTGTCTGGGTTGTTTAATGTGCGGGTAGTCCAGTAAGATTTTGTTTTTGTTCTCGGTTCCGAAACTTACCGTAACATACTAATTTTTGTCATTCATTATTCAGTCATTGTTAAATAAATTTATAAAATGTCATGCCGTTGTTCGCTTCTCTATTCTGGTGTAATAACGGTCAATTTAAGAGCCTCTTACTCAGTAAAGAACAGATAATCATGACAAAAAGTAGTAAAACTTCAGTTAAATGAGATTGATTAAAACTAGTGTTTCATAGTTAATTAATTAGGCCAATTAATTAATTATTATCCACATAAATTTAATAGTTTCCCTTGCACTATAAAACAAGGGTGGTGTCCCTTTTCTTCAGGTAAATCTTACCTAGAGGCAATTTTAAAGTTAAATCTACCAGAACTTGGACGTTTTGAAAATAAACCTTTTTATAAGGAATATAAAACTACTACAAGTATTTATTTCCAGAAGCTGTTGCAGTAAGCATTAACATGGCCCTTCATCTACTTTTTTTATGGTTTATATTAAATCATCAAAATGCAAAGCTTAAGTGTCTAGAGAAATTTCCTGCAATTATGAGAGTGTGTTGGAACAGCTTGTGTCTTGTCTGTCACTATATGCATTAACCTTTCAATGTTGATTCCTGCCATTACTTTTCTTTTTTTTATAGATAGCCACTAACACTAAACATGCAGAGAAAAACAAAACTGCCCTGGCACCTGATATCAGGGAGGTAATACTATACATCATATCTATTATATACTGTATAGTCATATATTACTCACATATGGACTCACTGGTGACAGTTGCTGAGAGGAGATCACTGAACAGCTACCGTCCATCATGGATGTGACAGTCATCCTCTCAATACTGTCATCAGTGAGCAGAGAAGCAGATTGAGTGCATGAATGCTCCTCCCATGATGCAAAACAAATAGACTCAAGGACTCATTCATTCCTTTTGTTATTAGATTGTACAATTCTGAGTTCGGGGGCAGGAGTGGAGCGAAAGTATCTGGAAGTTCTGTTCTATGTTAGTCTTTGTATCCTTTGTATATGTTATTTTTCTTTGATCTATGTTCTTTATCTTTATCCTTAGACTTATATTGTATCATCTTGTTGTTTCTCTTTATTTCTCTATCTTCTTGTTCTTATTTTATTTTGATATATTTTTTATAAAAAATTGCTGTATTTGTTGTGGCTATTGGTAAATAACATATTCCCGAAGGAGACCTCCTGGGGATCAATAAAGTTCTACCTAACCTAACCTATTACCTCTGTGGAAAATGGCATCCTACCACAGACCAAAAACATGAAGTCACTTTAATACACAACGACGAAACACCAGACCTTCTAAAAGGAAAATAAAAGAGAGGCAGCAAAATAGCATAAGCAATGCGCCAAGGATACCAGACATCGCTACAGTTTTACACCAGAATTTCTGGTTGACCAGTGATGAGATTGATTTTGCCTCTTATCAACAGTTACTGAAATACCCAGACATTGACTGTTTTTAATTGGTCCTGTATTCAATATTACACTGTGACCACCAAAAATATATCGTGGTTATTGAAGCCATCCTCGGCTCATTTTTTGTTGAGGCGACCTGCTGTCCAGAGGCAAAGGTCTTGGAGCACCCGTGGCCTGTTTGCTCTGGCCTTTGCAGCAGTTATCTGCAAAGGATTAACCCTGAGGACTGCAGGTTCCCTAAAAAAGGGAATGAGAGCAAACTTGTTCTCTTCCTTCAAAAAGAAAGCCATGCCAGACTTTCATTATGAACTCTGTAAAAAGGAAAGATAAAAAAGCCACTGTACAGTAGAAGTGTATGTGTGCAGAATGGCAGACAACAGGGAATTAATGGTACTGTGTAATAATTGCAAAGAGTAAGTAAGTAAGTAATATTTATTTATATAGCGTTTTTCGAGACCCCAAAGCGCTTAAACAAACAAAACAATACTCAAAAAAGTATATACACTTTAAAGATCAAGATAATACTGAGAACAACACAGGAGTTCCAGAAAATCAAGGAAAAGCCTGAACAAATAGAAACGTCTTAAGATGTTTCTTAAAGGAGTCAGTAGACTCCATCAAGCGCAAAGAGAGAGGAAGATTGTTCCAAAGCTTAGGAGCAACAGCCTGAAAAGATTTCTCTCCTCTGGTCCTGAGTCGTGTGCGTGGAACCATAAGTAGATTCTGATCCACAGACCTCAGAGCCCGAGCTGGGGTGTAAGGCTGGATCAGATCAGTGATGTAAGGAGGAGCCTGACCATGAATAGCTCTGAAAGTAAGAACCAGAATTTTAAAGTTGATCCTGAAAGAAACTGGAAGCCAGTGAAGAGTTTTAAGGATCGGAGAAATGTGAGTTCTTCTACTTGAGTGGGTTAGAATTCTCGCTGCAGAGTTCTGAATCAGCTGCAGGCGAGACAACTCCTTCTTGTTAAGACATGAAAACAAACTGTTACAATAGTCCAGACGAGAAGAAACAAACGCATGGATTACAAGCTCCAGATCATGTTCCGACAACATTTTCCTAAGTTTAGAGATTTTTCTCAGTTGAAGGAAACAGTTTCTGGTCAGTTTTCTGCAGTGTCGAACAAGAGACATGTCTTTATCAAATACAACACCCAGGTTTCTCAGGCTCAGTTTGACAGACTGACCTAAGTCACCCAAGTACTGACTCAACCCTGGAATCTTATCATCAGGAGCAATCACCAGTGTTTCAGAAGAGTGGTACCATCCTTATTTTTTGGACATTCCTGAAAAACCCATCACTTCAGATGACGAGTGGTTCTGTCCGAAGTGCATGGCTATTTAATATGTTCTGGAAGAGAATCTACTTAACATGTATATGTTGTTTTTATGTCTCATGTGTCTTTCTTGGTGTTTCCTGTTTTTATTTTGAAACCTGCTCCCTTCTGTGTCTGTGAGTTCTACTTCATATTGGTGCTCCGCCCTCTAACCGCTACGCTATTGGTTTATCTTTGAGGCCCCCGCTCGTCTCTGAGACGAAGCTTAATGAACTCGCCACCGAGCTGGGTGCAGTCGACTTCCTATAAAGGCGGGAAACAGCAGAGAGATCCTGACAGTGGAATGTAATGATGGCAAATGAATATTGAAGTGAACAAATGTGTGTGCATGAAGTGTAAAGACTTCCTGAAGAGGGGAGACACATGTCTGCTTCATTTGCCTAGGCCCAAATCACACAATGACTGATTGAAGCTAAAATGTTCCACCGTTCATAAACAGCGAGAGTTTCCTCTCAGAACACAGTTCGAAGGTTTTAACCCCTTCGTCCGGGTCATGCCAAGACTGTAATAACGGAGTCGGTTCACACGAATGAAGGGCAGACTCAACCACGTTTGTTTGTTTCCAGACGAGCAGATGTCCGCTGGACTGGCAGAGTCAGCTGTGTTTACTCCAGCGTCGACAAGTGCGCGTGCCCGACAGAACTTGAGAGCTGATGAGCGCTGTCAAGAAGCACAGGCACCGTGGAGGACGACACCGAGACTGACGCAACATGGCCCTTTACGTGGACTTCTAGATCTACACTGTACTGCTGATGAGGTAGAGGAGAACGACAGAAGCTGCCCTCCTCAGGATGACGCGTCATATGCTCCCCTGGAGGGGGTTCCGGGATCTGCTCGGCTGAAACATCTACATCTGTGGTGAGTTTGTCCATATTTTTCCTATTTCAGGAAAATAGGAGTTTTCCCATGATCGATCCGGACCTCTTGGACACAGACGTTGGAAGTGATGTCGCTCAGCAGGTGTTAGTTCAGCTCAGTGTTCAGACGCCCGGACATCGGATGCACAGTCACCGATCATGCAGCAGCTGTGGGTGAGCTGTGTGGTTTATTATGAGAGTGTTATTGGCAGAGAGCGCAGCTTCAAGCCTGTGACAGTAAGTTACTCGCATGTTTTGAGGTCTTCGCTGCTAATGCTAAGAAATTCATGCTCCGCTGCTCACAGCCGGCGAGGTTTTTACTCTCACCACATATCAGCTGTGTTTACTTTCACTTCCGTGTGACTTTTAGTTGCCGGCCCGGCGGTTTTTGTCATCTGATGAGGTAAGAATATGGAAACTCATTATGCTGACGTTGCCCGGAGGCTGTTTTCCCTCCCCTACAAGAGTGTCGAGAGCAGCTGGTTCCGGGTTTGGTGTCCCGGTGTTTCTGGGCGGGAATTCAATGGAATGGTTTGTCCCGGAGCCATTACGCGCCCAGGGTTTGACCCCATCTTGGGATCCTGCGGGGGCGAGCTGTCGCCCCTGATGACGGGACAGATCAGGATCTCCAGCGAGCCGGTTCACCTATAAGCAAATGTCCATGAGACCGGCTTAATCAGCTGTGTTTACTTCACTTCCGTGTTGACATGCGCTGGAAAACGGGGAATGAGGTTGAGGGGCGAAGAGGATACATGCAAGACGCATCTGAGGTTTCTCCCACAGAGCCAGATTTTATGTAGGAGTGTGGGGGTTCTAGTGAATCCAGCTCAAGTACATGCACTGTTGGTTCAGGAGATGGAGATGCGACTCTTGTGATGCCCTTTCTTCAACGGCCCGCCCTGTGACAATGGCGGGGGAGGGCCAGAGGACAACCCAAAGTTCATCAGGGCTGCAGTTCTGACGGAACATTATTCGGCTTGGAGTCGCCTGGTTTTACTTCATTCCAGATTGCAGAGGGAAGTAATCAGGCGGGGCTATGCGCTCCAGTTAACCGTCAACCCTGCGTTTTTCTCTGGACACGAGTGGCGGAACAGGGAGTGGGTCCGCTATTTGAACAGGTTATAGCCACCCGCCCGTTTCGTAGTTGACGGTAAAAAGACTTCTGACAGGTGTAAGTCCTGGAGATTGGATGTCATCTATCGACCTGACCGACGCATACTTTCCCGTTCTGATAGTCGAGAGACATCAGAAGTATTTGCGTCACACTCGACTTCCGTTCGGCCACTCTCTGGCACCGAGGACCTTCACCAAGTGTGTGGAGGCAGCACTGGAACCAATGAGAGCAAATGGGGTGAGGATCTGACCTAATTGGCGACTGGTTGATCCTTGCCAGGCAAAAAGTCACGCTCACACACAGAAGATGTTGAGCAATATTGCCAACCTGGGGTTCATGGTGAACCTCAGCAAGAGCGCTCTGACTCCAGTCCAGCAGTTAGTTTACTGCTAAACAGGGAGGAAGGATATGCGTGCCTCCCGGACATGAGTATCCAGCCCATTCTCCGACTGACAACACAGTTGCTGAAGCTCGTCGTCATGTAAAAAGAAGAAAGAAGGACGGCAGCAGGCGCTGTTATGTCCCTCCTGGGTCTCGTGGCAACAGCTCACACGGCAGTGCGGCTGGGCTTGCTGCATATGAGGGATCTCCAGAGGTGGTTTGGTCGTCTCAAGCTAGACCCTAAGCGTGACCGAGGTCGAAAAGTGAGACTCCCGCTTTGGTTTTGCAGGACATCAAGTTTTTTGGAACTCTCTAACCAACCTCAGAAGGAAAGTTCCATTAGGTTGCGTCCTTCATTACACTTAGGTGTTCACAGACGCATCCAGGTTGGGGAGGCACCTTAGGTCAGACCTACGCCAGCAGTGTCTGGAACAGATCGGTGTACATCAACTGGCTAGTGTTGAAAGCAATTCACAACATACTGCTTCACCTCTCTCTCCCCAACTTTCACAGTCCAACGTCCTAGTGCTACCAGACAGCTCCACCAGTGGCTTACGTGAATCGCCAGGGTCGAGTCAGATCCCCAGCCCTTCTGAATGTGGCAAAGAAGATTTGGCTGTGGGCAGACCGTCACCTGCTCTGTCCAGGAAGAATCGGGTGTGTCCGAGTCGTGGCTGCCAGGATGTGGTCTTGGTTCGGTCACACGGTGGCGGACCTCTACGCCAAAAAGGAGAACTTCAAATGTCTTCTTTGGTTCTTCCTCAGGGCCTCTGATTGACCCCCACTAGGCGTTTTTTATTTATCACAATATAGGTACTCACTATACAACCAACGTAAACATAAGAATCGACAAGAGTATTTCAACTTGTTTCAATAAACTTGCGGCACCAAACTCGCAAGAACATCCCCCCCCCAAAAAAACAAAAATAAATAATAACACGCTTGAATACTTATATTATAATGACCAAAATTCTTTAAAAAAAACTTGTAATATGAAATTCACAAGCAAAAAACGCCTTTTTCAACCAATAGAAGTCTACGGTAGTTGACCGTAAAACCACTTACATATAACAAGTAAGCCGTTTTTACTCTTTTTTTTAAATAAACTCGTAGCATAAAACTTACAAGAAAAAAAAATCTCTTTTTTACCCAATAAAGAGCCTACTTATGTACTTGCCCAGCCATAGCTATGGCTTAATAAACCCATTGAGAGCAATGCTAGTACATAGAAGTGATGCAGTTATGAGATCACATTATAACAATTTTGTTACCTAGACAGTATATGAAAATGCCAAAGTTAAGTGCAGCATATTGAAAACCCTGAAAGGACACTTTGCACTAAAGAACGTTTCACTGTGAAACTTCCATTAGGCAGATGTTATTGATTGTATCCACTGTACATGAGACCTTATATACAGTTTGATCTGGAATGATTACATTTATAACTTATTATCCCGCATTCCTGCTAAAAAAGGTATGGACAGCAATATAAATCAGCCACTCAAAATGGAACCTTTGATTTTTTTTTTGGATTCACCTTTGAATAGCTTGAAAAGTATACCTTTGTGTAAACTATGTTGAGTCACTGCTGTAGAGTGGAATTATCAGAAAGGTCGATAATAATCTTGTCAATTAAAGCAGCAAGCAGGATGTTTGAGAACCAGCTTCAACAACATTAGTTTGCAGAGGTTAAATCATTAAAAATCATTAGGCTAGGGCTTTTTTTTCATGTGTCTCCTGAATGTTAATCTTTGCAAACAGCTATTGATCACCATGTTTTATCAGGGTAATTAGAAAGTCCCAACTTCTCATCTAGATCTAACAGATGGAATACATATTATGCATTAATACACTGAATGTGACATGAAAAACTATTTACAAAAATAGGTTTGATATTTATTGCTCTCATTGTAATACTTCTCCCCCCTCACGTTAAAATATTGCTTAACTTAAAACAGCTTTCTTGAAACTGGAAATAATATTACCTAGAGAAAAAGCCCATTTTAAAACATTAAAAAAAATGCCATAATCAAATGTGCAGTACATTAGGAGGTTTGCGTTTATCAGGTAAAAGGTGGATAAATGTCAAGATGTACTTGGAAAATCCCCTATTGCTTCAAAATAGCCCTATCTTCCAACATGTTTGAAGCAGGAGGAAATGGAGAACTCCAAATTTGCCCTATGCCATTTTGTTACATAAACTCACTGAACAACTCACTCATGAATGTGCAATTTCAATTATCAGAGACCACAGTAGTGATGGGTTGATGAGGCCTCATGAGGAAGCTGATGCCGTCTATTGGGAGGTTTGCATGTATCTATGTGCAATGTGTGATCTCGCACAACCGCAAGTGACTCCAGCTAGGGAACCCCTGGCAATGGTGACACAGATGGTTCTTTATGGACTGGAGAGGGGCCTGCCCATCAGTGTGCAATGGTCCCGTCGCTCTTGTTAGCCCCTGCCACTCTTCCTGTCTCACCCTTTCTGTAACAACAGCTGGTGGAGGGCACAACCCAAAAACTGCCCAAGGAAGTTATTGCAGCCCTTTGCGGGTTTCCTCCATAGCTGTCCCATAAAGGGATCTGCAAAATGCCACATGCAGTCATGATGTCAGTTGTATTGTTAACAAAAAAAAAATATGAATACAGTACACCTCCAACTTTCCTTTAGCATACCTCCAGACATTACTTCAATGTATCGTTATTGTTGTTTTCACATGGTCTCTGGGATCTGGTGCATTTTAAGAGATCGTCTTAAGACATGAATCTGCACTTTTGTATTTCCAGAGTCATTTTATTCCCATGTTTGGCTAGCTTAATGTTGTAAAGTGTTTTTTGAGGAAATTATAGATCTCCTGCATGTGCAGACATATGCCTGTCCTTAATTAAGCTGTATTTCATGAACTCATAAAACACTTGGAAAACTCAGATATGATTGCGAAAACGTGTGTATGATGACAAATTTTAATTACTCATGAAGTGATAGCAACTCATTTGTCATGTTTGACCACGTGGTGCATGATCTGGGGCTGATTTCTTGGCTGGTTCTTCCCAGTCTTAAGGAGCATCTCGTCCCCGAAGAATTCGCCAGAGTATTTATGTCCCCTGACTAAGTTTCGCTCCCCCGTTTGTCTCTGGACAAATTACCGTGCTCTGGACTATTCCCGTTTATGACGTTGCCTACACCTTTTAGTTCTAAGGTGAGTTTTTTCTTGTTCCTCTTTTAGGTTATCGGCCAGCCGTGCCCCTGCCTGCGTCCTGAGTTTTTCCTGTGATCCTGTTCTCATTTTTGTGGATACGTTTTTGTTCATTGACACCAATTCTGGGACTCGTTTTGGATTTTCACCTTTTGTGATTAAACCGTTTTGGATTTTCTACTTGGAACGTTGTTTTACTTCCACACCTGGGTCTCTTGACTTTTTGAACTCCTGACAATTTCTGAGTTTCTCTTGAGTTGCTCCAACGCACATAGGACTTCATTACAAGTTGCAGAACTTAAGTCTCACATTCTCAGAAATAATATCGACTAGTGATTTTAGTTAAGAGATTTAACTATTTTATATTGTTTACAATAGTTTATATACTATGGGGGGAAATAATAAGCAAGGCACCTCTGACAACCTGTGGAGATGAAGACCTCTGATATGTTATGTTGAAGATACAAGATCACTCTACTCTTGTGTATACCTTTTCTCTTCATATGGAAGCACCAGCAGAAATACTTCCGGACAATTTAATGTGACGGTGGAAGAAAGATGTCAAAAGGAAAAAGAGAGCAATATTGTAGCTCTGCATCATGGGCACCTTCTTAAGATAATTCTACCTGATGGCAAAATGGAAAAAGGCAGTTGATGATGGAGGTGTTTTAAAGGATGTTCTATCATGATTTTTGCTTGACTTTTATGGGCAGTGTACAATGGGAAATGACTTCAAAGTTCCATATCTACGCCATGATTTTGTGGGGGGTAAAAAAGGAACAGATAGCTTTTTCAATATATTTGTCAGTGTCTGAGCGAGTGGTCTTTGAAATGCGTGAAACTAATTTTGAAGTTCAGGACTAAGAGGAGTTACTTATGTAATGGTATGGTAATTTAATTTATTTCACCTATATTTACATATATATTCACATATATATAAGAATATATATATATATTTATGCATATATATGACGGAACTTCCGTTTACAACGTCACTAAGATGGCAGCTGTTTAGGGAAAATAGTGTGCATCGAACCATACTCAATTTTGTGGGTGTTTTAGTACGCCAATTTAGTGTGCATGGCGCACTAAATTTCGCATACTAAGAATTGAGATGCACTAAAAATACTAACTTTGAGTACCCATGTATGCAATTTGAGACACAGCATAGTACAGACACAAAAGGGAGTGGGCGACATAGCTCAGATGGTAGAGTGGTTGCCTGCAGTCCAAAAGGTTGCAGGTTCAATCCCAGCTCCAGACAAGATTGTGTTGTTGTGTCCCTGAGCAAGACACTTTACCCTGATTGCTCCTGATGGTAGACTTGGCACAAGTGTGCAGCCTACTCCCATCAGTATTTGTGAATGGCTGTAAAAATCACTACCGAATTTCCCCTCGCGGGACTAATAAGGGATTCTAAAAAATTTTTTTTTTAATTTCACAATAAAACCGGAAACACAAGGAGGAACATGTAGACTCATGACAATTTTAGAGTCAGATTCACATCACCTCTCTTGTTTTCTGAGATGTTGTACAGAATCTGACTTTTTTTTCTGGAAAGACCATTGCTGTGTCTCAAATCACATACTTCTCTAGGTATACTAGAAGTTAGTATGCATCAGGATAGTGTAAATATGCTAATAATAGTCTAATATGCAAATTCTTGACAGATAGTATGTCTCTTCGGCCCTGATGAGTCGTCCTTCAATCATGAACAGACCGCGACGAGGAGGACGACTGGCTCGCTGCATGGAGTTGGCCATGAGGTATGCGAGAGCGATCCAGGTAAGTATCTCTTGCAACATGGCCCTCCTGCAGTGCACACTACGGGTTCACCTGAGAGAGATGTTAGTAATTTGCATGTGTTTCCGCCTGTGAGAGTGACTATTCACAGGCGTCATTAGAAACTTTCCCGCTAATGCTTAGCTAACTTAGTCCGCCGTTCATAGAAGGCGAGAGTTTCCTCTCAGAACACAGTTCGAAGGAGGTTTTAAACACCTTTGTCTGAGACTGTAGTAACAGAGTCTGTCCACCTGAATGAGGGGCAGACTCCAACCACGTGTGTTTTGTTTCCAGACGAGCAGATGTCAGCTGTGTTTACTTCCGCGTCGACAAGCGCGCGTGTCTGACAGAGCTAGACAGCTGATGAGTGCTGTCAAGAAGCACTGGCACCGTGGAGGACGTCATGTATTGCGGTGGAAAACCGCCATGGGACTGACGCAACATGGCGCTTTACGCGCGACTTTTAGATCTACAGTGTACTGCAGATGAGGTAGAGGAGAACCACAGAAGCTGCCCTCCTCAGGATGACGCATGCTATGCTCTCCTGGAGGAGGTTCCGGATCTGCTCGGCTGAAACATCGACATCTGTGGTACGTATACGCCATACTTTAATTAATGCTAAAAGATAATCGTTACGATACCTCCTCCAAACCCAGGAGTTTGGCTTACTCACCACCACTAGCTGCTGGAAATTACCGAAGGAGAACAAGTCCGGAAGAGAGTGTGGAGATCTTACCTCAAGGCGATGGGAAACGAGCAGATCCGGATCAAATACTCGGAGCCGGAGAAAATACTGAATATGGTGAGTGATGCGGAGCCATCTCGCACACAATCTGTTTACATTAAACATCAGCCCTGTTCTCTTTTCCCATCACTCTTCTCCACGTTAGCTCCAATGATAAGGCCAGGTAGCAGAAAAGCTCCTAGAATTGAGGGGGATTCCAGGGTAACATATTCACAGGTGTCATTAGAAGCTTTAGCCGCCCACCAGGGGATGGAAGCCCATATTGGATATAGTTTAGTCATCTCAAGCTAGACCCGAGATGGGACCAGGGCCATACTACAGTGTGTACGGCCGTGTCAATGACAGGTTGGCGAGGCACCTTGGGTAAGGCTTGTACTAGCGGTGTCTGGTACGTATCAGTGTCTAATATTCATCAACTGGCTGGAGTTACAGGCAATTTACAATGTTCTGCTTTCCCAGCCCTTCTGGAAGTGTGGTCCTTCATACATTGGACAACGCCCAGGCTCCATCAACACGTAGGATTTATGCCTCCAAGTGGGTTTTTATGTCTCGCTGGTGTGTTGACATGACATATCACGTCCCAAGACCCCAGCTCTTGTTCGGTCTCTGCTGTCCTGTCTTTCCTACATCACTTGATGGATAGCGGAGACAATTGCAACAATGAGGGTCTTCGCTCAGCCATAGCGTTGAGGTTTGAGGATTTCTCAGATTTTGATCTGATGACCTGGTGGAAATCCGGGATCAGCAGCAGCACTGGAGGTGGAGCCCTGGGGCTCCGGGAGAGAAATAAAAAAGTGTGGGTTTAAACTGCACATGTGATGAATGTAATGCAGTAAAGAGGGATATACAGAGCTCGGTGTCTAAAACTCCTCCAGCATTCTAAGCCTAAAATAAACAGTTAGGCTAGTTATAGGCTTAATGGAAAAGTAAGGTTTTAAGATTGTTTTTAGACATAGGAGGGTGTCTGCCCTCCGGACTGAAGCCGGTAGTTGGTTCCACAGCAGAGGGGCTTGAAAAATGAAGGCCCTGGCTCCAAATCTACATTTAGAGATTAGAGGTATAACTAATAGATCTGACTTAAAGGATCGTAAGGTCCTAGAGGGTTTGATAAGTTTGTATTAGATCTTTAATGTATGTTGGTGTCAGACCATGTAAGGCTTTTTAGGTTAAGAGAATGATTTTAAATTGTATTCTAAATTCTACAGGAAGCCAAGGTAAAGAAGACGGCACAGGGAAAATGTGGTGGCGCCTCAGGACACAGCTGCAGAGTTCTGAATGAGCTCAAGAGTTCTGAGAGACTTTTTACAACATTTTGACAGAAAATAGTTACAATAGTCCAGCCTGGAGGTAAAAAGGATGGATAAGATTCTCAACAGCATCCAAAGGAAGGAAGTGCCTTATTTTTGAAATGTTACGAAGGTGGAGGTAGGCAGTCCGTGAGATTTGTTTAATGTGTGAGTTAAATGATAAGTCCTCGTCAAAGCAGACACCCAGATTCTTTACAGTGGTGCTAGTAGCAGGGACAAGTCTGTTCTGTAAAGCTAGATCATTAGTTTAAGATTTTCTGATACGTTGTGGACCAACTAGTAAAACCTCAGTTTTTCCCGAGTTCAATAGGAGGACGTTTTTGGTCATCCAGGACTTGATATCTATAATACAGGACTGTAGTTGTGTTAGCTTTTTTTCATCTGGCTTAATTGACAAGTAGAGTTGAGTCTCATCACCATAACAGTGAAAGTTTATAGAGTGTCTTCTGATCAAGCCCCTTAGTGGGAGCATATACAGTAGATTGTGAATAGGATTGGACCAAGAACAGAACCTTGTGGGACACCATAGCTGACCTTAGTGTGTGTCAATGAGAGGTGGTTGACATGTACATAGTGCGTTCTATCCGACAGGTAAGATTTAAACCAGTTTAGAGCAGTTCCACGTATGCCTATATGGTTTTCTAGCTTCTGTAGAAGAATTTGGTGGTCAACAGTGTCAAATGCAGCACTGAGATCTAGAAGAACAAGACATGGCCTTGATCAGAGGCCATCAGCAGGTCGTTACTTACCTTTACCAGGGCGGTCTCCGTGCTTTGGGGTTCCCTAAAACCAGACTGAAACACCTCAAATTACAAGAGGAAACTGGAGGAGAAACGGGCGCAGAGCAACACAAGGGATGTGTGGAAAGGCCTGAAGAACATCTCAGGTCATGGCCAGAGTGGAGCCAGAGCCACAGCAGGGGGAGACCAAAGATGGGCCACTGAACTTAACCAGTATTTCAACCGGTTTGATCAGGGCCCCCCTCCCCCCTCCACCTCTGCCCCCCACTCTTCACAAAGCTGCTTTTCCTCTGCTTCAGCCCCCTCCCCCCAACTGTTCTCACCTCCAAGCCACCTCTCTGCCCCCAAACATGCCCTACTGCCCCAGCTGCCCAACCCCCCACAGCCACCTCTCTCTGTTACATCTGAACAGGTGAGGAGAGAATTAAGGCGATTGAAGATCAGGAAAGCTGCTGGACCAGATGGACTCAGCCCCAGACTGCTTAGGGACTGTGCTGATCAACTTTGTGAGCTGGTCACACACATCTTCAACCTGAGCCTCAAACGAGAAGGTCCCGGTCCAGACCTCCTGTGTGGTTCCGGTTCCCAAGGCGGTGCACGCGAAGGAGCCAAGCCACTTCAGACCAGTCGCCCTGACCTCCCATCTGATGAAGACCATGGAGAGGCTGGTACTCCGTCATCTACGCACGATGATGAGCTCTGCGTTGGATCCGCTGCAGTTCGCCTACAGGCCAAAGATGGGGGTGGATGACGCCGTCATCTACCTGCAGCACCGGGCACTGACTCATCTGGAAGCCGCCGGTAGCATTGTGAGAGTCATGTCTTTTGACTTCTCAAGTGCTTTCAACACCATCCAGCCGGCGCTTCTAAGGAAGAAGATGGAGGAGGAGTTGGGACCCAGCTGGCAGCATGGACGATGGACTACCTCACCAACAGGCCGCAGTATGTGAGGCTGTAGGACTTGCAGGTCTGAGGTGACCATCTGCAGCACCAAGGTGCCTCAAGGGACAGTGCTGTCACCTTTCCTTTTTTCCCTCTACACGGCGGACTTTACTTATGACTCCAGCAGCTGTCACCTCCAGAAGTTTTCTGACGACTTGACCATTGTGGGCTGCGTGTCTGGGGGGGACGAGCTGGAGTACAGGTCAGTCATCAAGGACTTTGTTGACTGGTGTGAGAGCAACTACCTTTGCTTAAACACCGGTAAGACAAGGGAGATGGTGATTGACTTCATGAAAAAGTCCCCACCACATCAACCGGTGAGCATCCAGGGCTCGGACATTGAGCTGGTGGACAGGTTCAAATACTTGGGTGTTCACCTCAACAATAAACTGAACTGGTCCACACATATCAACGCTGTGTATAAGAAGGGCTGAAGTCGCCTCCACCTCCTGGGGAGACTGAGGTCCTTCGGAGTGTGCAGACCACTATTAAGGACTTTCTATGACTCCGTGGTAGCCTCTGCTATCCACTACGCTGTGGTCTGCTGGGGAGCAGGCAGCACGGACCGGGACAGGAAGAGACTGAACAGGCTGGTCACGAGGGCCGGCTCTGTCCTGGGCCGCTCGCTAGACTCGGAGGAGAGAGGAGGACACTTTCCAGACTATCCTCCATCATGGACAACACTCTTCACCCACTGCACCTGACCGTGGAGGAGCTGGCCATCTCCTTCAGTGGCAGGCTCAGGCACCCCCAGTGTAGGACGGAGCGTTATAGAAGGTCCTTCATCCCAACTGGTGTCAGGATATTTAACTCTTTACTTTAAATATCCTGATGTTAATCCGTAGTGTGTTTTTCTTCTCGTGTGTTTTTATTCTTTGTTTTTATTTTATTTTTATTTTATTTTACTTTATTCTGTTAATAGTGTTAATTTTTTAATATTGTAAATAATTTGTATATTTTTAAGATCGTTTTATTTTATTATCTCTTATATTATTTCTTTTTTTCCTTGCACTTTATTCTCATTGTGCTGTTGTAAAAGTGTGTTTCCCCTCTGGGGATGAATAAACGTATTCTATTCTATTTTATTCTATTCTAAATTGATTGAGAGTGGGTTTTTTAGGCAGAGGTTTGATTACTGCAACTGTAAAAATCTGAGGCACATAGACTGATGTCATCGACAAGTTAATAATGTCAAGTATAAAAGTGATAAGTAAGGGGAACACTTCTTTAAGTAGCCATGTGGGAATAGGATCGAGAAGACATGTTGTGGACTTTGAGGAGGAAACAAGCCGGGACAGCTGTAGAGCTCCATAGAGTTCTGTTAGATTTAGTGGTCACACCAGCCACTGACCTCCCTGGCTACCATAAATACTTATGCAGCGGTGGAGCTTGTTCATTTTGACCCATAACAACACAACCACAAACACGTTGTTTTTCGGGTCTTTGGGTAACCTTGACCCCTGATATAAAAGACAAGAATCTTTAAGGGTGTGAGTTTTTTACACATAACTTAATGGGGGGCCAACTCAAAAAGATGCTGTGGAATGAAGAAGTCTCATTTGATGTTTCAAACATAATGGTAGACTTGCAAATTGCACTAAATGTGTATATATGACACCATATATATTTTAAAGTATTGAAGACTTCCATCATTTTAGTTATTTTCACCAAATGTAAGACTCATGAAACAGCTGAACTGAATGAAAAGGAGTCAAAAAAGCACACAAAATGAAAAATGAATCCACAAACATACATTAAATTGATTAGCACAGAAACCAACAAAAAATAAATTTTACATTTTCTTTTCATTTCATAAAAGTAATTACAACTCAAAGTGATATTAAACAAATGTCCTCCTGCTGTCAGTTCTAAAGCCATCTTAGTAAAACCCAGGCAATCTGTGCATCACTTAACTATGTAAGGGTCCATTGCATAGCTTAATGTGTGTATGATCTGATGTCTGAGTGGATATATTTAGACTTCAGTATCTTCCACAACCCCTTCTATTTAGTGTTAAGGAGAGGGGGCATTTAGTCCAGTTCAACCAGGCACATGAATGTACCTGCAGTTAAATGGGAAGATATTAATAATTTTGTATAATTTTTGGTGTCAAAAAAAACATTGACACTACCTAACATCTACAACAAGCAATAGAAGTGATAAAGGGAAAAGATGCCAACACAAGCTTTAATACTCCCACTGTTGTAGAATAATGTGGTCGTAAGCATTTGCTCTAGTGCGCCAAACATCCTGACAAACCATAAGCAAATGAGCAGAGGAAAAAAGAAACAATGGTGCAGAAGTCCCCCTGACACCCACAGCCAGCACAGATCAAAACTCTGGCACCAAGATTAGACACATCTCTCATTTATATTAATCAGTTAAATAATTGAACTGAGGACAAAGACAGTGGCGATATAAATGTGATAAAAAATGGAAGTAGCATCTGTCAGAGGACCTTAAGTTGTTTTCCAGTGCTTATCATGCTACTTTAATGGTTACACAGTTCTCTTTACAAAATTGTTCGTTGTTTTTTTTTTTCAGGTACCTATAGTAAGTCCTAATTGGCATTAGACATCAAATGTATAGAGCCAAACGATGGAGGTAGGTGATGACTTAGCACTGGTTGTTTTGCTGGCCATCATGAGAAAGAAAATTCAGTCTTTTGCTTAGCATATTTTGTCCTTTTTTCGGCATCACATTTTCTCGAATGGACAAAATGGGGATGCTTTAAAACCCAAAGTGCACAGAAACTGCTAAACTTTTATTTCATATTATTTTATTTAAATCAAGCGCATATTCATCAATATGATAAAATGTTTTGCAAACAAATATCATCTGCTGTTGTTAAAGTATACATTATTGTTCATGTGAACTTGAAGACGATTTCGTTTTCCTTACAGTTTTCTTCCTCTTTAGTTTGTTTATCTATTATGGTATTGTAGAATCAACAATTCTATTGACTAAGCTTTATTGTTCTCATTATTTTTTTTGTTTCATTATTCTGTTTTGCAATGTGTCACTTTGTCTGCAATTAATTGTTCCCAAGATAAACTCTATAGTAGTGTTGGTCTCCGATCTTAGGCCCAAGCGTATGAACTAAGAACCCGGTTCTTATGTTTTGATCTGTGAAGGATTTATAAGTTTAATTATCAATTATCAGCTTCAGGTAAGTAATTTTAAAATTTTGAAACAAGAAGTGTGGATCAACCCGGCTTCTTCCACCAACACGGCAATTTGGCAGTTTTGGCAGACATTTTTACTCTCTTGGTGTCTCCTCCAGGAGTCCACCGGTTCACATCTCCAAGTCCATCTTACTTCCCATTCTGAGGCAGATCGTCATGTTTTTTTTTTAAGTTCTATCATTGTCCTTGAATCTAAAATGAATTGAGCTTGTCTGAACCCAACAAATGTTTCACTCGATAAGAATCTGATATTTGCAACTGGACTTGTTTTTCTACTAAATTAATTTTAGTACTCAAAATTGTCAAAATTGAAAAAATGGTATTTCTTATTTAAAAAAATAAAATGTTTATTCAAAAAGCTTTATAGTTAGATGGCTATGTATTTCCTGTTTTCTTCCTCCTACTCCCACATGAACCCTACTAATGGCACACGGCTGGAGCTGATCACTAATCATCTGCAGCATAAGAACCCTCGGCCTACAGACCAGTGTGCCAGATCAAAGAGCTTCATGCGCATGGTATTTGACTGCGTTCTGGTTGTCTCCGTGTTCTTCTCAAGATTAGTGTGGCTTTCCTTGTGCCTAATTTCTCTTCTGTTGTTTACAGGTTACCTGTTCTTTCTTTCTCGTTTTATTCCACGGTTTGGATGTTTTGGCTTTGGACATTTTGAGTATTATTGCACTTGTTTGTTTTTTTTTTTGTTTGACTGATTTATTTTAAATATTAAATTCTTATGTTTCTTTGTCTGCTTGAGATCTTTTCTCTCACTCGCACTTGGGTTCCGCTCCATGCACTTTGTGACAGTTTGATCTGGCCTGGCTTCTAGGGTTTCTAACCTTGAGAAAGGGACTCTATTGTTAATCAGTTACCGACATTGACTGCCCGAATTAATTGTCCTCTACAGGTCCTGGACACACTGAGTTTGTCTCTGTCAAAGAACCCACTCTACACACTCCAGCATGATACACTGGTGATTTGGGTAAATGTTCTTCTGTAATTAGTATTTTGACTTGCAACTATAACGTTTTTTTCGTCGTGTGTGTTTGATGCCCCAGTTAAAAGTACATCATGTTCTTCTCGTCGTCCACATAGTTTAAGACAAGGTTCTCAGTCTGTGGCTCAATTTTCTGATTCCTGTGTTCTTGCTATTGAACGTGGCTGGAATGAGCCATCACTGAAATCAGTCTTTATCAAGAGTTTGTCGGGTAGTGTACAGGATCAACTTGCTACCCGGGATGAGCCTCAAGATCTTGAGGGTCTTATCACTCTTGCTATTTGTATAGACAACCACTTACGGGAACGCGAGAGAGAACGGCTATTGGCTTCCGTGAGTGAGTCCTTGTCTCCCACTTTGGTTTCAACTGAATTTTCTCTTTTGGCTTTTTCTGATCCTCCCAAGGAACCTATCCAGGTGGGGAAAACGCAACTCACTCCAGGGGAGCGCCGCTGGTCTGTCTCAGGGTTTGTGTATCCCTTTCCCCCCCAATATCCTTCGTACTCTGGTGTAAAAGATATCTGATACTGGCTTTAGACTCTATTTTCCTCTGTTCAGTGTTTTTCACTGTTCAGACTCTTATTGATTCCAGAGCTGATGAAGATTTTATTGATGCACGGTTTGCTGAATCTCTTTTACTCCCTCTGATGAGCCTAGATTCTCCAAGTACATTATGTGCTATTGACGGTAGTTCACTCCCAGCTTTTACTCATCAGACAATTCCTCTCTTTCAAACCCCAAAAGTCCTCGTTTTATGACTTTGGAATGCAGATATTCCCCATCAATCTTCTGGCATTCAAAGATCGGCCATTCTCCACACATGGCCGGAGACCAGAACAGCCGCAGAGAACCAGAAACACCAGATGACTTTCACAGTATTACATGTAATTTTCTTGTTCAATACAATATTTTCTTGTAAAGAGAAGCCTGAAAAGAGTCCCATGAACTATAGAACCAAACATAAGTGTTTTGATGTCTATATGCTGTTCGAACATACATCTCAATATTGTGTTTTCATAACATGTAACGTTTGATATCATTCTGAACCTTAGAAAGAGCTGGGAAAGTTTTGATAACTTAGCATTATGTGTGACTCTCAGATCTGTCAAAAAAAAGAAGTTTCAATGTCAATTAGGAGGAGAAAGACTGAGGGAGTGGTACAAAGATAATCTCAAGCCTACAAGAACTCCAGCAAATTTTGAACGGTGAAGACATTGACTATGTGGTAGAAACGCCAGGACCGTCAGATCGGCCTTTTTCAAACTGGAGCAGAAGAGGAACAACGCATTTCCGACGTGTCGGTGTCTTCAAGCAAAGGATGATGTCTCAGGTTTTGTGAACTACACCACAGCAAAATTAAACATGTAATGAAAATCTTAATTTATATTTAAAAGTGATCATAATCTGAACATCATAATTCATATGTCATATCAAACAATTGTTCACAGATCCTCAAATGTCATGACTAACCATCAGTCAATCTGCATGACGTTGAAGAACAACATATCAAATCCATCATCCAAAAGGGTTAAAATATACTCCCTGAACATAAGTTAAATATGTAATCTGTATTAATATGCAGAAGTGTCTGGAATAAAGGAAATCAAAATCTTCATTTAAATAAATGACCTGCCATGACCTACCAGGTACAATTCAGCAAACTTATTTTTGGAATATTAATATATTTAACCTAGGTATATCTGCAAAGGGTTTTCTTGTTAAAACCAGCAAGGGAAAAAAAACCGGATGGAAACACAAATTTAAATGTAATCCTTCTCAATACTGGGTGTGGTTTTGCATTGATGAACTTTTTTTTATTTTAATTATTTTGAATCATTTATAAGCCAACCATTAAATAAGTGTGTAATTCTTCAACCTAGATACCAAGAGTAAGAATAGAGGCATATGCTTCTTAAATGTTTGAATTCGAACACCAGCACGATCCAATTGCAGCCCAAACACATTTGCACACCAACATGTCGCTGGCCTCTTCATCAAGCCTTAGGTGGAGTTTCTCGTACTGTAATCATAACATACTTTAAAACCGATGCATGGAAGCTAAATAATTCATGCACAGTTGGAACGTCATTCTTCCTATGAAAGTTCAACAGAGACAATTTGTGAGCGCTCTGCAGTGTTGAGGGTCATCCCCTGCTCTTGGCTTGAATCTATATGTGGCAGCTCTCAATAAGCTTGCTTATTATTGCATTGTTTATAGAGATGGATAAATGAATGACTTTTTATTTCTAAAGTATTGCTAAAGTAGTAGAGCAAAGACATGGGATGTAAATTAACATAGTGAGTTATTTCGAACGGAAATCTTATGAGAGATTCACCCCATATTGTTGTGAAATTATTGATTTAAAACCTGGCTGTAAATACTACTGTCATTCTCAGCTATGTAAATGATTGCCCAGAATAGCTAAAAATAAACAAGGCAAAAACCTTCCCCTGCAGTTCACAATAATGTGTACCAGAAACCAAAAACAAATTATGCAGACTTGCAGTAAAGGAACACAGGGTATTTGAAAAGGGTATATAAGGGTTTTAAACTGATGCAGTGTAATGGATCATGCTGTCGCTGTAGCAAACAAATTAGCTTTGTTCTAACATGGGCCTTCACACACACTATTAAAATACAATTTCTGCCTTCAACTGACAAGATGCAGTCTCATAAGCAGATGGCAACTCAGGAAACATCCACATTTAAACACCACCTCTGGTATTGTAATTGGCCAGCATCACACAGTGTGATGACTGCTGACGGTAAATCACTTGATAAAATGGAAACACAGATTTGCTGTTTTCTCATTTAAGTAGCAAAGCATTTGGCTTGTTTTGTGATGACCTGCTATCGTAATAAAAGTCTGTTGCCATGGTGCTGTTAGGTTGTAACTTTTTCTAAAATTGGATCATAACAATGTTGTTGCTGTATTTTTTGTTAACTTTGACACAACTGTTTTGGTTTCTCCATCTCCATTGGGCAGTCGAGACTTAAAAGTGAGGATGGCATTCGAGTGTGGCTGAGAAGAAACAAGCAGTATGTTTCAAATGACCATAGAAGAATATAGAATTAAAAAAAAAATGTGGAACACTTTACAACACTATTACTTATTAATAGGCTGCTTATTCACATGTGTATTAACAGCAAATTAGAGACTTATTAACCATTACAAAGTGCTAACTGACACTTTGTACATTGTGACAATATTCTACCCTTAAGAGCATGATAATTAAGAGTTCACTCTTAACAACAGCATAGATACTGTTTAATAACAATGAATAAAGAAGTAATTAGAGGTTAACTATGATGACAACTAGCTTTTCTCAACAACCCCTTATTAGGTGCAAATACCATAAAGGTATTAATAGCTTATTACTAAAAATAAGTCTTATTATTGAGAATATGTTCCCTATTCTAAATTGGTAGCATGTTCATACTTAATTTACAGGGATTTGACAATTATGAAGGCAAATATCTTAACAAATAACAGTCTATTCATACTGGGGAAGAAGATGAATCACAACTTCCCAATTTTGAGGCCTAACAACAAGATAATGTTCCCTATTCTAAAGTGACCTTCTCTTCACTTAGTTCACTAAGACAAAACCACCGTATAATGGACATCAAAATAAGAAATGGCATAAATGGATGTTTACCTTTTAATAAACAGAAATGAAGAAATGTAAAACAATATTAAACAGATTATATAACATTTTACTTGAACTATCAGGTCAACATCTTCTTTCCATTTCCAATTTTTTTTAATTGTTACGCCAAAAAATTGCAAGACCTCTATTCATCCTTGGATGACTAAAGAAGTGCGATTAGTCTGGGAACAAAATTCTGCCTTAAAATTGGTTGATGCTGAGAGTCTCGGATCAGCGGGGGCCAATCTGAACCGGGTCATCAGGATAGCACAAATGGGCCAACAGGCGGAGGATCCAAGGTTTTTTCCATTACCCCAACAACACCAGACAAATGTGCCAAGATGATATCAGCTTCCTCAATGAGCTCAATATTTTTTTTTTTTTGAACGTTTGAAGCTATGAACAATTACCCTGCGAGTAATGCCACCCTAAAGCCAGACGAACAGACATAAACAACTCCTCTACAGAGAGCCCTGAGGAAACTAAATGCACGAAAAGCTTCAGGCCCTGAAAACATCCCAGAATGGCTGAACAAGGAATTTGCAGACCAACTAGCCTGCGTCCTCACAGACATCTACAACACATCTCTGATCCAGGCTATTGTCACCACATGCTTTAAGTCCGCCTCAATCAACCCAGTGCCCAAGAAACCAACTACCACATGCCTTAATGACTTTCATCTGATTGCACTAACAACGACTATCATGTAGTGCTTCGAGCGGGTGGTTAAGGACCACATCCTCTCTGTACTGCCAAAATATTTCGACCCTTTCCAGTTTGCGTACCAGCCAAAGGATGCCATCTCTACTGCTCTTGACCGGAGTTTGAAGCACCTGGATGACAAGAACACCCACGTGCGAATGCTGTTCCTGGATTTCAGCTCAGCATTGAACACCATTACCCCCCAGAACCTGGTATGCAAACTGGGCCATTTGGGCCTCAACATACCCCTGCTACCAACAGAACCCCTCTGTCCGTGTGGGCAACAACCCCTCAAAAGTAATCTCTGTGAGCACCGGCTCCCCACAGGGCTGTGCCTTGAGCCCACTGTTGTTCACTCTGATGACCCACAACTATCGTCCCAGGTACCAACCAAATCCTGAAATATGCTGATGGCACAACAGTCGTGGACCTCATTCAGGATGACAAAAAACTGGCCTACAGAGAGGAGGTGCAACATTTGGTGTTAGGTGAACAACCTGCCTCTTAATGTCGACAAGACTAAAATCATCATAGACTTTAGAAGATCCCGACCCAGCGACACACCACTCCTCATCAACGTCAAAACGGTGGAGGTCATCAGCAGCACCAAGTTCCTAGGGGTGCATCACAGATGACCTCAGCTGGATACTTCACACCACCTCCCTGGTAAAGAAAGCCCAGCAGCGCCTGCACTTCCTGAGATGGATGAGAAAGGTGTCTCTCCCCTTTCCCATCCTCTCCACCTTCTACAGAGGGACCATCGAGAGCCTACTGACAAGCAGCATCTCCATCTGATATGGGAACTGCAAGGCCTCCGACTGGAAGTCTCTGCGGAGAGTGGTGAGGACTGCGGACTCCCCCCCCCCCCCATCCAGGACATTGCAAAATTGCCCTGCCTAAACATAGCCCACAGAATTATGTCCGAACCCACCTACCCCCTCTATGGACTGTTCCCTCTCCTGGCGTCTGGTAGAACAGAAAGATTCAAAAACACATTATTCACTCTGGCCATCAGACTGCTGAATGAAATATAACTTGAGATATGCAATACTTAAAGCATTATTATGTATTTAATATATTTATACAACATTGCACTATATTTAACTTTTATATATTTATACTTTTATATACATTAATTCTATGTAATATTAAAAATAGTTATTTATATATTGTGTTTATACTATATTGCACTATTTTTTACTTGTATATATACATTCTGCTGGGATTTTTAACGGTTGCCAAGCAACACAATTCCGTTGCCAGTTTCACTCCGGTGTTTTTCTGTGCAATGACAATAAAATAAAATCTAAAGTCTAAAGTCAGTCAAACGGTTGGCCTTAAAATGGATCATGCAGCCTGGATCCTCATCATTGTGCTCCATGACAGGATTGAAATGGCAGAGCGGAGCCTGGTTGTACCTCTGATGTAGGGTTGGTGGACTAAGCTTAGCACTCTCAGCGGTTACACTAAAAAAATATCCAGACCAGCTCCTCTCCTCATCCTGTGTGCTGTAGGAAATTTTCATGTTGCATGTTTGTTTTTTAGTATACCTGTACACAAACAAAACAAACAAAGAACAGTATGTCCAGACCATGTACAGACCAGTCAAATGATTTCACTCATGCAAGTCCCATGTTCACTCACTGAGTGAACATGGGACTTGCAGGGAACATTTACAATGTGCAGAATGCAAACACATTTACAGTGAGCAAACTTCTGGGTCATATCTTTGGTGAAAATGAGTGGGGGAGGAAACAAAGCAGCACAGCAATTCAGTTGAGCAGGTTTCTAAGGGGGAAGACAATTTGGAGTTTCAGTCAGAAGACACTGACACATCTGGTGAGTTGGGTGAGAAGGTCCCTCATGCTGTTCATGCAGAAAGATGCAAGAACTTATGAAGCTCATTACCCCATGATATACATGGCCGGGTAGCTGATGCAAATGTCATAAAAATTACCCCTTGTATCACAAGGTTTTCTGTGACCTGAAGACATAAATAAATCAAATTAATTAATTTCAGAGGTGTGTTCTATAACCCTCAGTTATAGTCAGACATCATGAACACCTTGTATTTATTCATATTGTTCTCCCGAGATTAATTTTACCATTTCATTTATTGAAATCCGGGGACTAGCTTATTGTATTTGGTGCAAAACCCACAATTACTGCAAGAAATTATAAAATTCACAAAACAAAACAAAACAGAATCAATAAAACAAAAGACAATTCATGAAACAACTGCCAGAGATTGCTGAGTGTTTTGAAAACTACAAAATGTCAGACCACAGATAATGCTGGAGCCGATGCTAATCGCTGCTTGTAGGATTTCCAGAGAAATAATAGATTCTCTACGGTTGTATGTATTTGCTAGGGGAAAGATGTCGCAATTAGATGCTGTAAATCTTTAAAACAAAACAACCACCAGTGTTTTCAATTTAAAATTGAACATTTGTCTTTAATTTCAGCATGTCATGTTTGTTTAACAGTGACACAAGTACAGAAAGTTTGTTATGTCTCGTGTGTCTTTCTTGTGCTGTGTCTCAAATCGCATACTAGTGTACTAAAAGTTACTAATTTTAGTGCGTTAGTGCGTCTCAATTCTTAGTATGCGAAATTTAGTGCGCCATGCACACTAAATTGGCGTACTAACACGCCCACAAAACTGAGCATGGTTCGATGGACACTAACCACACTAAACAGCCGCCATCTTAGTGACGTTTTAAATGGAAGTTACGTCATATATAAATGCATATATATGCATATACGTACAGGTGCATTTTCCGCAGCAGTAGAAGGATGACACGTCTTCGCTGCTGATACCAGCTTAAATATCTCGCGATTATTTAGATTCTCATATTTTTTCTTTATTTCTTTTTCCAAATTTGCAAAACGTGCTGCCAGCAGGTGTCGGCGATAGCGTTCAAACAGCTGATTGAAACATCATTAAATAGAAGTAGAAGAAGAAGCTGTCATGTGATTTCCGGTTAGTGTGTAGCAGCAGTGTTTGATTTGAGACGTACTATCTATGGAGAATTTGCGTACTAGTTAGTACGTACACTAAACTGATGCATACTAACTTCTAGTATACTAAGAGTAGTATGCGATTTGAGACATCATTGGTGTTTCCTGTTTTTATTTTGAAACCTGCTCCCTTTTGTGTCTGGGGCTGTGTCTCAAATCGTCTCTTAGTATGCTAGAAGTTAGTATGCATCAGTTTAGTGTACATACTAACTAGTACGCAAATTCTCCACGGATAGTATGTCTCAAATCAAACACTGACGCTAGACACTAACCGGAAATCACATGACAGCTTCTTCTTCTACTTCTATTTAACGATGTTTCAACCAGCTGTTTGAACGCTATCGCCGACACCTGCTGGCAGCACGTTTTGCAACTTTGGAAAAAGAAATAAACAAAAAATATGAGAATCTAAATAATCGCGAGATATTTAAGCTGGTATCAGCAGCGAAGACGTGTTTATCCTTCTGCTGCTGAAAATGCACCTGTAAGTATATGAATATATATGCATATATATATGACGTAACTTCCGTTTAAAACGTCATTAAGATGGCGGCTGTTTAGGGTGGTTAGTGTCCATCGAACCATGCTCAGTTTTGTGGGCGTGTTAGTACGCCAATTTAGTGTGCATGGCGCACTAAATTTCACATACTAAGAATTGAGACGCACTAAAAATACTAACTTTTAGTACGCTAGTATGCGATTTGAGACACAGCATATGAGTTTCCTTTCCGGTCCCTCCCCCTGCTGATTGTTATTGTCTTCACCTGTCTTGTGTTCTCGTGCTCCGCAGCTGCCACTGATTGCTGGCAGCCTTCTTATTCTGCTCACTCTCCCTCTGTCTTTGTCGGTTCGTCACACTTGCTGTCCTGTGTTTGTCTAGTTCGTGTTTCACGTTTTAATCTCCCGATTAGAGATTGTTTTGCCTTCCCGGTTTTGACCCTGGTACGTAGTGATGGGTCGATGAGGCGTCATGAAACGTTTCAACACACAGCAACACTGTAAAAAAAAAAGAAAAATATGAATAGTTAATACTCACTTTTTAAATGAATTTGAATTAAAACAGACCAAGGGGAAACTTAAAAAAATTAAAATGAACACCCAAAGCGCTATATAAATAAATATTACTTACTTATTTTCTGAGACCAGATCAAAGTGGTCCCACACGGTGGAAAGCTTTCTTTTATTGTTGGGTTGCTCCATGATTTAATCTGTTTCTACGCAAACAATTGGCGATCAGTTTAGCAGAAGCATCGCACTTACAGATGCGCTTCCTTCTAAACAGTTTGGCGCTTTGACGTCAGAACGATACAGTCCGGGTATCGGTCACGTGACTTTCTTAAAGTGATACGCGCACCGACTCTGGTGTTGCTCTCTGAGCTCGACTCATGCTTCGACACATCGGTGTGGCCGGACCCATCACTACTGGTACGTTTTCTAGTTTTTCTGCCTGCCTGTGCCCTTGACCTGTTTTTCGGATATCTAACCTGTTTGCTGTTATTCCTGTACTACCTGTGACGATCCCTCTGCCTGCTCCTAATAAAACTGTCAAGTTTGACGAACAATCACTTTTTGCTCCTGGGTTTCCTTCCGCACCCTGACAGTTTACTCCTGAGACCCCAGTGACCGGGTTGTGTTTGCACTGCCTCAGTGTTTCCTTTAACGTGATTGTGATTGACGACTATTTGCATTGTTGCTTAAATGTTTTAATTGTGTTTTATATCATTCTGAGTTGTGCCAAAAAATAACTATTGTGTCATGAATCCTGTACAGGTTTTTATATTGGTAAGATCACTTTGCTTTTTGTTACCTTTCACCAGGAGTCGGATGCGCGGCTGGATTTGATTTGTGGCGGTCTCTTCTCTCTATTTAAGGAACTCAAAAGCATAAAGAGATCGCCAATTGATCGTGTCTCATGACAAGGTTTGGCGCCACTCTGGTCACTACCAGAGACTTGAACTTTGAAATCGTCGCTTCCTGACGTTTTGGCATGGTACGTTTTTTCTCTTTTTTTTAATTCGCCGGTTCCAGCCCTGCCCCTGTCTCCTGTGTTCCGGATTTTGTATTTTGTTTTTGCCCATGTTGGAGAGCGTTTTGGATTTAAGTTATTAAAGACACTGACTTATGGATCTACCCTTATGTAAGTAAGTAATATTTATTTATATAGCGCTTTTCTAGACCAGGGTCACAAAGCGCTTAAACAATCAAAACAATACTCAAAAAAGTATATACTTTAAAGAGCAAGATAATACTGAGAACAACACAGGAGTTCCAGAAAATCAAGGAAAAGCCTGAACAAATAGAAACGTCTTAAGATGTTTCTTAAAGGAGTCAGTAGACTCCATCAAGCGCAAAGAGAGAGGAAGATTGTTCCAAAGCTTAGGAGCAACAGCCTGAAAATATTTCTCTCCTCTGGTCCTGAGCCGTGTGCGTGGAACCATAAGTAGATTCTGATCCACAGACCTCAGAGCCCGAGCTGGGGTGTAAGGCTGGATCAGATCAGTGATGTAAGGAGGAGCCTGACAATATGTGTGTGACTGTTTCCGCTTCTTGGTCCTCTGATGCTCCCCCCGTGACATGCTGGTGTTCTGCATCTCTGTTTAGTTGTTTCTTGCCTAATACAGACGTTGTAGAAAACGAAGTCTGGACGGCAGATATAATGTAGCTAAATAATGTATATATATTTATTTAGCTTGAACTATGTTCCTGACAATATTTGTCTAATTGTCACTCAATTACCTACCTGGTAAATAGAGGTATATGAAACAAAATGGTCAAAATGGATATAATTAATCAGATGTTTACAGCTGTGAGATCTTTATACTATTGTGTTTAAAAGAAAATGATAATGAATGTCAATAACTATGTTTGTTCAGAGATCATGTGAGGGGTTTAGAAAACCTCTCATGACAAAGCAGCCAACTAACAACTGCATTATTTACAAGTTGTTCCCGGAGTCTCTGGGGAAATGAAAACTGGAATAGACTCTGATGTGATCACAAAATGTGACCCAGATTTATTTGGCCTATAGCAGCTTCTGGAGGCTCCAGGAGCCCATTTTGCAGATAAATGTTGCATCATAGTGCAGCCAATGTAACCAAGTTATAGACAATGGATTTATCAGCAGCAAATGTTTTGAGAAAACAATAATTTTACCACAACTCAACAACAATAATAGCACAATAAAACACACTTAATAACTTGTTTCAATTGGCAAAAATCGCTGTCAAGTGTTGGCGATAGGCTTCCAACGGCTGGTTGCAATCCGTGTTAAAAAGTAGTAGAAGAAAAAGCTGTCGAGTCATTTCCAGTAAGTGCATGGTGGCAGTGTTTCATTTGAGCCAGTGCTACCCTGTCGAAATTGGCGCACTGCACAAGAAAATGTACGGTCTTACAGCGTACTGTAAAGCAGTACACAGAGAATTGCGCGATTGGAGACACAGCACAGTACTGAAGATGGAGCTGAATTCTTTAAGCTGATTGTTCAAAACACGACATCCATGTGTAGGCTTCAAGCTAAGAGCCTGGACCCTGATTACTCCCACTAGTGTTGTTGCACAGAAAATAAACAGTTCCATCACCTCGGCTCGGATTGAACAGTGAAATTATATCAATGACATGGGTTTCATAAGAAATTACCATCAAATTACAAGGCTTGGTTATTATAACAATTTATCACAATTTAATTGGGAGCGATTACACAGCTTTTGCATTTATTTCCCTAAATAACTTGAATTAAACTCAATGTTATTTAAAGTGTCAAATAATAACAATAGTAACATATCTCAAGACACTAAAGTCTAAGTAAGATTATATGGGAGAAAAGGAAAACGGAGCCGAGCAAATACATAGAGGGTGAAATCACAGTGTAACAGTGGCGAGGAAAAACTTTTTTTTTATAAGGCAGCAACCTCAGGCAACTTGAAATGTGGCTCATTACACAGCAGCAACTATTTAGAGGCAGATGTTAGTCGAGGAAAAAAGTTATTTATCAATAAAGGTTATATCTAGACATTTTGTTGAAAGCAATATTTAACAGTCTTTATACAGTCATGTAATAACGACATGGCCCCCCTTGTTTTTAAAAAAGTAAGTAAGTAGTGGTTATTTCTATAGCAGGGGCCCAAAGCTCTTTAACAATCACAAACAATACACAGTTAAAAATATACTTAAAAGATCAAGACACATAAGTAATTAAGTAAGTCATTTATATTATAGAGTGCTTTTCCAGACCAGAGTCACAAAGAACTTAAACAATCAAAACAATATCCAATGAAATATATGCTCAAAAGGTCAAGACAGCACGGAGACCAACACAGGAGTCTCAGAAAAAAAGAGTTGTCTTGAGATGTTTCTTGAAGGAGTCAGTAGACTCCATCAAGCGCAGAGGGGGATGAAGATCGTTCCAAAGCCTAGGAGCAGCCTGGAAGGATTTATCTCCTCTGGTCCAGAACCGTGTGTGCGGAACTATCAGTAGATTCTGGTCTGCAGACCTAAGAAACCCAAGTACTCTAAATCTCTAAGTCACCTTTAAGAACACCGCCGCAGGACCAGGTTGATGGTAGACTGAAACACGATTAAAAGGTCTTGTAGAACCAACCGAGATCATCTGAGGCTCAAAAGAAGTAAATTCCTTTGTCTTAATCACTTTGCATTAACAGCTATCTCTATAAACAACAAACTACCCCCACAACAACAGGGACGAGGCTTCCCTTCAGCAGAGCAGCCAGCAGGAAATAGTTCATTAAGATGAATAAACTCTTAATGAACCCTCTGCCATTGTCTCTGAGAGACACAATATATCCAACTTTCTCTTGTGAAAAGATCATTCAGAGAAAAGGATTGATTTAAGGTAAGGTAAGATATAACTTTATTGATCCCTCAGGAGGTCTTCTTCTGGAAATTGTTTTTCCAAGTAGACACAGCAATACAGACGATTATTTATAAAAAATAAGAACAAGAACAAAGAGAAAGAAAAAGAAAGAACAAGATGACACAATCTAAGTCTAAAGATAAAGAACATGGATCAAAGACAAACGACAAAGACAAAGGATACAAGATTAACATAGAATGTCAAGATGCTTTCTCTCCACTCCTGCCCCCAAACTCAGAATTGTACAATCCAATTGCCCGAGGAATGAATGAGTCCCTGAGTCTATTAGTTTTGCATCTGGGAAGGAGCATTCGTGCTTCTCTGCTCACTGATGACAGTGTTCTGAGGATGACTGTAATCATCCTTGATGGACAGTAGTTTGGCCAGTGATCTCCTCTCAGCAACTGTCACCAGTGAGTCCAGCTTCATGCCAAGTACAGAGCCAGTCCTCCTGATCAACCTGTTGACACTCCTCCTGGACACATTCCGACCCCAACACACCATAGCATAGAACAGGACACTGGCCACCACAGACTCGTAGAACATGCAGAACAGGTAGAATTAACAATGTACAATGGAGCGAGCATTCAACAAGCGGACATGCATTGCTGATGACGTCACTGAGGCTGTCACAGCGGGACCTCTTGAAGGCTACTCCAGCAATCAGTGGGTTACAGCTAGCTCTGGTGTAAACACCAAATTAAAAACAGGAAATGAAATTATCTGACCACCACTCGTTGAAGTCCAGGCAAACGGCAACGCACAACACAGGGAGAAATGTAGATCAGGCACCGAGCATGCCCGATGACTTCTGGCTGCAACTGAGGCACGTCTTCTCTTGACTAATCTAACAGAACAAGAGCTTTTCTTCCTCGTTTTCCCGTGGAATTTGCCTGGTATCCAACAGAGCTGCTGAAATTCCAGGAGAATCTGTGTCGATGAGAAACGGAGGAAGACACGCTCGATCATAATTGTCCTGTGTGTAAAAGTCCTCCATCGACTTTCTGATGCTACTTTCTTTTACCAGAACCAATGATGTCATGATACCAGGCATAATTTAGTGAAATGATACAATGTTCTTTTCTGTATCTATCATGCAATAATCATGTACTTGAAGAAATATGAAACAAACAAAAGTCCATATATTGATTATGTGATTTATTTATACACAAATATTTCCAGTTATAGCATTTGAAGTGATCTCTTCATTTCAGTCATACATCAACTTTGATATTTCAGATGGGTTTTGGCGATATTATAATATTTTCATTTCTGATTGAAGTGTTAACTGCAGGCTTTTTCATTTCCTATTTGGTGCACTGGGCGGATGGATTGTCCCAAATCCTTTCCTGTCTATGTTTGCAATTCTTTTCCTTTCTTAGCAAAGTGCAGAATACATCAGCCTAATATAGTTCACTTTTCAACTGATGTCCTGATTGCCATGCCACATTTTATCAGGATTGCAACTTCCATCTCAGGGGAAGAGAAACATAAAAAGGTTTTAGGGCAGCGCAGGCTGCTGGGATGGAGAAGGGTCAGAACAGCAGAAGAAGACGTTGAAAGAAAAGCTATGGTAGGAATAATTGTGTGATGTAAAATAATTAAACATAAGATAGAGGGAGAAATGGGGGCAAAAAAAAAAAATCATATAAAGACTTCAGCTTCCTTTCACTGCGGCTGGTCTGCAGTGTAGATGGTGATAGCGATGTGTTGATAAAGCATCATGAAACAGATAATTATGTATCATGATATAGTATCTTCATAATAAGGTAACTACATGACACTCTCGGTTTAAACAGTCACAACCTAAATAAAATAAAAAGTTACTGTTTTAGATTATATGCGTGAAGTAATTTAGAGACAACTATTGTTGACATTTGTTTGACCTGATACACATTCTTCCTGGGATTCTTCTTCATTTGGAGAATAAGACATGGCTGCAAAGAAGAACATTTTAACAGCATTTGTATTAATTTTGCAACATGTCACATGGTTAGGACCATGTATTAGTCACCCTGGCCAGTGCAGCAGCACATTGCTTTAACTTGATCTAACAAATCTCAGAAAGTATCAAGGTTGTTCTCCTGTTTGGAAAATTTAACAACACAGTTCATCCCCTGTGCCCCATTCATGTTCATGAGCTTCAAGCGTTTAGTATTCTATTATCCGTTCATTGTTGTAAAGGGCTGAAACACAAAGACTTACTGGACAAGACACCGTTTCTGCAGATTTAAAAAGGGTCATTCTGGTCTATCAAGCAAGAAGTGTCACTCATTTGTGTATATCCTGACTGTTAAAGAGGTATGAATGAATTTTTGATATTAATTTTCAATTCATTTTATAGCATAAAGTAATACATTTTACTATGAACATTTTGTTTTAATATCGTGAAGTTGTGATTTTCACAAGACAGACATGTTTTATAACAAGTGAAAGGTCTATACTATTTTTGCAATTATGTTATATTGTCAAAGGACTGACATGACATCACTGGGTATTCTGGTTGGATATGTAGTGCCTGATTTATTTTAGGCTCTTATTATTCTGATTATTTTTTCTTCAACATTTTTTAAGACAACTCTCCTTTTTCTTCAGTGAAAAAAAAAAACTAACGTTTTGGAGCTTTTGTGGTTGGGAAACAGTTGAGACTTACCCTGACATATTGACACTGATTATTTAGCAGTTACATGAGTTGGAAAAAAAAGAACATAGGTTTTGCTAATTTGATAGTTATTAATTTGATTAATCAGGTTACAACAAGAGCAAGGGGGCCTGATCAGTAACTGGAAATCTCTGCAATTAACATGTCTAATTTTTAGTCAAGTACATTTTTAAACCACCACAATAAACTGGATCTGATAAATTGTGATCTAAGAATCCATGAACTCACATGAACCCGCTATTGTTAAGCCGGATCAGCATTTCATTTAGCAACTTTTGCCAACGTCATCCAAGCCCCTCTGTGAATTGCTGATCTCTGCAATGCCCCAGTTTTCTTTATCATTTCTCTTTTTTCCACTGTTTTTTCCCTACCTGAGAGAAAATGTGTGTTTAGAATATCAAATTTGTGGTTGTTCTGTGAATACTCTGGTGGGAAGCTGATGTTAAGATAAAGTCCCCAAAGTAAATCAGGCCATTGCCGATCATCATGTCATTGTCTTTTGAAAATTCTGATTTGTGTCCTTTGTAACTGCATTATGAAGCAGGCATGCCCCAGCACACAGTCACATGTTTAGAAAAGCTATTTTCAACTAATCTTTTATGTTATTAAGCAATAACACACATTATTTGTCTATAGTCATATAATCTATATCAATATTTGTTTTATCTCTTGAAAAACATTTTTAGAATCATAATTGAATCCGTGAAATCATGCATCATTTGTCTTTCAGATTTGTCTGTCCGTCCGTCCGTCTATACACACCATTGTAATTAGGTAAGTATGTAGTATTTGTAGAAAGCTTTTCTAGACCAGGGTCACAAATAATTAAAACAATACCCGCTAAAATATATGCTTAAAAGGTACCCCCACCGAGACAAACACAGGAGTTTCAGAGAATCAAGGAAAAGCCTGCACGAACAAATGTCTTAAGATGTTTCTTGTAGGAGTCAGTAGACTCCATCAAGCGCAGAGAGAGAGGAAGATTGTTCCAAAGCTTAGGAGCAGATTCTGATCAATAGACCTCAGAGCCTGAGCTGGGGTGTAGCTGGATCAGATCACTGATGTAAGGAGGAGCCTGACTATGAATAGCTCTGAAAGTAAGAACCAGAATTTTAAAGTTGGTTCTTAAAGAAACTGGCAGCCAGTAAATGGGTTTAGGGATTGGAGAAATGTGAGTTCTTCTACTAGAGCGGGTCATAATTCTCGTTGCAGAGTTTTGTATCAACTGCAGGGCCCTTCTTGTTAAGACATGAAAACAAACTGTTACAATAGTCCAGACGAGAAGACACAAACGCATGGATTATAAACTCCAGATCATGCTGTGACAATAATTTTCTAAATTTAGAGATTTTTCTTAGTTGAAGTAAACCGTTTCTGGTCAGTTTTTGCAGTGTTGAACTAGAAACATGTATTTGTCAAATACAACACCCATAGCTTAGTTTATCATCAAGAGAAGTAACCAAAGTTTCAGTTTTGTCTACATTTAGCTGCAAAGTGTTTTCACTCAGCCATTGTTTGATTTCTATTAAACTATTGACTAAGCTGCTCAGCCTTTGGGGCTCAGTTGAATCAAATGAGCAGTAGAGCTAGATCTAATCAGCAAAAATATGGTAAGAAAAAACAAAAGGAAATCTCTGAATGATTTCACCAAGTGGAATCAAGTACAGCAAAAACAATAAAGGACCCAAAACAGAAGCTTGAGGGACTCCACGCAACATATCCGCCGATTCAGACCTCATTTGATTGGCAGATACACTGAAACTGATGACGAGAACCACTGTAACACAGACCCAGACAGTCCCACTTCATCCCTCAGTCTTCTCAGCAGGTTCTGGTGATCAACTGGGTCAAAGGCTAAGGGAAAGATCCAAGAGAACCAGAAAAGTGTATTTACCCGAGTCAATACTCTACACATCAGCTCTACAGTTTTAGTCAGAGGGCCAAATGGACCACATCAGCTCCTTGCCTGTGCCAAAGTAGCATATATTGACCTTTTGTTTTATGCGTGTCACTTTTTGATAATACCATGTAGATCAATTAATGGGTCAGGTTAACTTTAAAAATACACATGTCCAGGAGAAATATGTGTTCACTCCAGCCACTGAAACTTTGCTGATATAGATTTAAAAAAATGTCACAATTACTGTAGCAAGAGAAAGTGGAATGAGGGCATAGGGTCTGTATCCTCCATGTGATTGCCATTGCAATTATTAGATTGATGGTTATGATCCAAATGCAAGAGACACAAGGTTTAAAGGCTATTTAATTATGGTCCAAATCAAAACATGCACCATGGCATAAAACATAGACAGTGATTCCAGTTGAAAAGGAAAATATATATTTTAATTACTAACTACAAAAAGTGATAGAAATCTTCCAGGATTGTGAATGATAAAACACTGACCTTGACAGGACAAAACATAATAGATAGTATGGACAGGCAGACAAAGGGAGAGGGAAGCTCAAAATATGTCACTTCTCAGGATTGTTGAAGTATTTGCTGATCAAAAATGGTTTCATTATATTATTAGTCAAATACATAGATGCGTGTATTTATCCTCTTTTGCATACACAAATGGGGAAGGTGTAGAGGGTTCTGAAACTTGTTTTGCACTTCGAAAAAAAGATTATTTTCTTATGGGCATTATAGCAATAATTTAAATTTTAATAGCTGTGATGCTAATAGTTGATTTTTCATGTTCCCAAAATCCATTCTATTAACCTCAATTTTACCTAATCCTGGGGTATTAGGGCATTTTTAGAATGTATTTTGTTCTTACAACGGAAAGGGGTTCTTCAACATCCGCAGTAAATATTCTGTTCGGAGCGATTATGAATGTCAGGGTTACTAGAGTGCTTAGTGCCATCTGTTAAGGGGTTTGTTCACAGCTTGGTTGTGCCATGTTTCTGTCTGTGTGTTTGGTGTTCAAATGGCTCCCTTACCTAATTAACCTGTCATGGCTCTCCACCTGCTGCTTAATGCAATCAAGATGCTGAAGATAATGCTGCAGGCTGTCTTGATATTGTTCTCCAGACTGTGCCCACACTAATATTGATGGAAAACTTTCCACAATTGAAATCAATATTTCCTGACACTTACTCATCTGTACATGGGAGTCATTGGTGTGCCCACATTGGCCATTACAAGACACTAGCTCTTAATAAAAGGCATCACTGATTGCACAGAGTTTCAAATGGTTGCATCATGCCACTGTTGTCTCAAACTCCCTCTTTCCCCTCTCCCTCTGTTAACCTGTTCACCCATACGTCTAATCTCTCCTCCTAAACCTCTTAGCTTATCTTAAATAAAATGAATCCTTCATTTTAATCCATGGTTTACTCTGTAACTGATTGGTCAAATGTTTTATTTACTTTTCACAACATACAATCAAATATTCCAAACAACTTTGTTGAGTCAATAATTGTGTTAGCTCACAGCAGAATCTAGACAGAGCACTACCAGAAATAAGTTTATGTGATCAGGGATTAAACTTGCACTCCTGTGTCCTAGCAACACCTGGTTCTTGTTGGTACCTTCCCCTTCTGTGTAGCAAGTATAATAGATGCTGTTGAATGAACACAAAGAAAAATGGCCAACGTAGTCTTGTGTTACATATCTTTTTTTTAAGATAAGTTGAATCCGTGTTTTTTGCCAGTTAATATCTGTACTTGTGAGGACAATATATTCAAAAATAGATACGAAACTCCAGAATACATAAGAATTTGAATAAATCATTATTTTCCACACGGCCTTTCCTGTAAATTTAAAGAAAATAAGTTAATATATTATTGTTTTGTTTGCTAAACAGAATAACGGACAGGCCAATCACATAACAACATTGAGACTATACGCATGTAAATTGTCAGGAGATCCCCAAGAAGTTGATCAAAAAACTTAAGATGTTTCATAAATAAAATTTCCTTCCATGGCTGATAACTGAAAAATGCACACAAATACATACAGGTGCTTAAATATCCTTTAAGACATTCAGATATTGTGAAACAAAATAATACTTGACGATCGAGTGGTAATATTGCTCTACCTTGTGTAGGACTTGGCAAAAGCAATTTGAGTGGGGGGTCATGGAGGGAGACAGGATAAAATACTGGGCAGCCTGATGGCCAATTGGACCCACTCTGGACCCAAAGCAGATGGCTGAAAAAGCCTCACAACATTAATTTAAACTGCAGCCACTCTAAAAGCAAAATTCATTTCTTGTGTGTTCCACTGCCGTTTTTTTTCTTCCTCTTTCATCAGTGTGGCAAGAAAAAGGCTTAATCACAAGAAATTCCACATTGGAAGGAAATGAAAGTGAATAATTAGAAACAAGGGTTATAGATAAAAGTGAATAGAGTGGAGTCTTCTAAACTATATTGGCCACAATATCAGAGAATAGTAATGTATGTTGTGAAATGATTCTGTCTTATAATTACATGCATGCACAATTAACATTTTCTGTATAAATAAGTCTGTTTAATTCGGCTAGAATGAATTGTTGTCCTAATTATTTGAAGTGAACCCTTACAGTATATGTTCAAGGCACGGGACAATTTAGCCCCCCGCGGTCGATATTACATAACCCATCAAGTTAGCTTTTCTTAAACAGTGAGGATTACACAATTTGCATGCAGTAAAATAAAACATTATGCAACAAACAAATTGAGCTCATTACATAAATAACAAGCTAAAAGGGACACATTCACGTTTTACTGTGTTTGTCTCGGTGTTGTCTTGACCTTTTAGCATATATTTTATTGAGTATTGTTTTGATTGTTTAAACTCTTTGTGACCCAGGTCTGAAAAAGCGCTCTACAAATGTAAATTACATACTTACTTACTAATTTACTTACTTGTTTGTTACATACTGGTGAAGCAAAACCTACAAGTTTTGTCATGAAAAACCGTCCAACTTTGCTATCATTATAATGTTTTATTTTATAGTATTCCAAGTACTACAGTGATGGTAAGAGCTCTGTAGCTCAATTTTATTTCTTTGGAAAATATCAACTAGTCACAGGTGGAAGATGATGTGTAGTATAGAGTAAGTGTACATAATTTTCTCAGATGTGGACGTTGTGCACTGGACTTCTTTGATCATACATGGTTTATCAGCATACTGAATAATTCTGATCATACATTTAAAAATCAGGAAAACATACTGTTGCATAAATATTGTTTCATATGTATAACTACAAAGAAATAGTTTCAAATTGATGAGTAAAATAATGAAGAGGCTTATTCGGGTGGTGATGTAAAGCAGCTGACTATTATACACAAATCTCACAAGCTTTGATTCTTACTAAAAAGTGCAGAGCTTTATGGTAACAACCCCTGCTGGGTCGCTTTGTACCAAAGAAAAGCGAGAGGCATAGAGAGTGAGGCACAAGATCTGACACCAGTGAGTCCAGCATTCTGTGGACATGCCGCCACTGAGATGCGGAGGAGGAGGCTGTGTACAGAAATAGATTAATTGAAACATCAGAGCAGCGACCAACATATGACTCTTCCACCGAGTCAGAAAAGCAAACTCTAAAAATTGATCGAGACAAATGGTTGCTTTTGTAAGGGTGGGAAATATCGTAGATGGATAACTTTCTAGTTATGTAATTATCTTTAAGGAATCAATTTAAAAACAATATTGTGAAAATGTTGTTCCTCCCTGCATTCATTTAATGAAGTCTTCTTTAGTCTAAGTCATACAGTTATTATAATTATATAATTGTAATATTAAGAAACAAGATACTGTAAATTAGGATTAATAACTTAGAGTTATTATATACCGTATGTGTTTAACTTTGCCAAGGAGGTTATGTTTGTGTCTGTCTGTCAGTGTTTTATGATAAATTTAATAATTAAACATATACGGATACCTATTTTGAGTTTCGATTGAGCTAATGACTGAACACCAGTGATGAGTTAATGGGGCCTTATGAGGCAGCTGGTGTTTAATCATGATATAATAGATTATATTAGACAGAACTTGATCCCTTTTTTTTTTCTAATTAGACACAGCAATACAGCAATTATTCCTAAAAATAGAAATAAGAACAAGAACAAAGAGAAATAAAAAGAAAGAACAAGATGATACAATCTAAGTCTAAGATAAAGAACATAGATCAGAGAAAAATAACAAAGACTGTCTAATAGCTAAATGAATGAGTCCCTGCGACTATTAGTGTTGCATTTGGGAAGGAGCATTCATGCACTCCATCTGCTAGTCTGTTCACTGATGACAGTGTTCAGATGGCACTGGGTGGAACTATCATTGAAAATTACCTCAGGTTTCATCGAATTAGTAGACCAATACCCCAGGTTATTTATATAAACGTGATTCTAAGTGACGGTAGGAAGTGTCCCCCTATATGAGGCCTCGCCTCCCTGAAATTGGCTTTATTTGACACTTGGAGTTTGGCTGCTGGGTCAGACGTCTAAAAGGTATTGCAGATATTGGTATATATACAGTATAGATAACCAGGGTTTCTTCTTCATTCATTCTCTGCATACTACATACCTACGCTATGGGTAACACAATGGGCAGTACTGGGAAAATGTACTCCCAGAAGACAGCGGCTGTCAGTGCCCTGCGCCCAACACGATGAGCAATGTGTGAAAGACTTACTTAACCTAGATCTCCTCTGTTTAGAAACCCTGAAAGGAGAGCACTCAAACTCCCAAGGAAAAGCTCCGAAACCTCTGTAAAAGAGGCAGAATCTAGATAGAGCATGACCAGAGATTCCTCAACAACAACAAGATGCATCAGATTGATGGGAGAAAACCCCCCTGATATAACCTATCAAATATAATTGTGGTTCTACAAAATGTACAAAGCCCTCTAACCAAGCTTCGTGATTCTTTTATCCTTGAGGCCCTGCATCGTCTCTAAGAATGCTCAATCAACTAGGCACCCTTCCCATATAAGGCGTGAGAAACCATCCGCACTTGAGAAGTCATGTTTTTTGACTTCTCAAGTGCTTTCAACACCATCCAGCCGGTGCTGCTAAGGAAGAAGATGGAGGACGCAGGAGTTGGGACACAGCTGACAGCATGGACGATGGACTACCTCACCAACAGGCCGCAGTATGTGAGGCTGCAGGACTGCAGGTCTGAGGTGACCATCTGCAGCACCGGGGTACCTCAAGGGACAGTGCTGTCACCTTTCCTTTTTTCTCTCTACACGGCGGACTTTACCTATGACTTCAGCAGCTGTCACCTCCAGAAGTTTTCTGACGACTCGGCCATTGTGGGCTGCGTGTCTGGGGGGGGGGCGAGCTGGAGTACAGGTCAGTCATCAAGGACTTTGTCGACTGGTGTGAGAGCAACTACCTCTGCTTAAACACCGGTAAGACAAGGGAGATGGTGATTGACTTCAGGAAAAAGTCCCCACCACATCAACTGGTGAGCATCCAGGGCTGGTACATTGAGCTGGTGGACAGCTTCAAATACCTGGGTGTTCACCTCAACAATAAACTGAACTGGTCTACACATATCAACGCCGTGTACAAGAAGGGCCGAAGTCGCCTCCACCTCCTGGGGAGACTGAGGTCCTTCGGAGTGTGCAGGCAGCACGGCCCGGGACAGGAAGAGACTGAACAGGCTGGTCACGAGGGCCGGCTCTGTCCTGGGCCGCTCGCTGTACTCGGTGGAGGAGGTGGGAGAGAGGAGGACACTCTCCAGACTATCCTCCATCAGGGACAACACTCTCCACCCACTGCACCTGACCGTGGAGGAGCTGGCCATCTCCTTCAGTGGCAGGCTCAGGCACCCCCAGTGTAGGACGGAGCGTTATAGAAGGTCCTTCATCCCAACTGGTGTCAGGATATTTAACTCTCTACTTTAAATATCCTGATGCTAATCCGTAGTGTGTTTTTCTTCTTGTGTGTTTTTATTTTTTGTTTTTATTTTACTTTATTTTATTTTATTTTATTTTATTTTTTATTTTACTTTATTTTATCCTGTTAATAGTGCTAATTTTCTAATACTGTAAATAATTTGTATATTTTTAAGATCGTTTTTATTTTTATTTTATTTTATTATCTCTTTTACTATTTCTTTTTTTTTCCATGCACTTTATTTTCATTGTCCTGCTGCTGCTGTTGTAAAAGTGTGTTTCCCCTCTGGGGATGAATAAATAATAATATATTCTATTCTATTCTATTCTCCTATTGAGACTCAGCTAAGGAAGTTGGCAGCTGGAACAACATTTTGATGGACAGGCTGGGAGATTATCCCACTGAGGCCTAGAGGTTCTACCAGTATTTCCTGGACAGTCTGCCTGGACATTGTGTCTCTTAACACATTCAGGGTGTCTGGCACATGCTGGGCTCTGAGGGAGAGCAGGTGCAAGTCAGTCCACAGTCACCTCCTCCTACCCACACTCAGAAGGATGAGGATCTAATTTTTCAGTTGCAATTCACATAAACATACAAAATAGTTCTACTCATCACTGCCACCATCCACTCCTTTCTAACCACTAGAACTGTTCTAACTTCCTTCCAAACTGCTTCCATCACTCAAATCCTTAAAAAAAGGTTCTGATCCTTCCAAATTCAAAAACCTCCATCCCATATCCAAGCTACCCATCATTTGCAAAATTCTCGAAAAAAAACAATTCTCTGCCAACTCCATCTCCACTTTTCTCAGAACCATCTGCATGAACAGTTCCAGGCTGGTTTCCAGCCCTCATGTCGGCTAATTCTGGACTCCTCACCATACTCATCCTTCTCGACCTGACGGCTATTTTGACACATTCTGCAACTCCACCCTCCTCAACAGACTCTCCTCAATTGGCATCAGCCACAACCCCCTTAGACTATTTTACTTCTTACCTCACTGCCCGCACACAGTTTGTCCAATTAAAATCAATTAAATCCACCCCCTCCTCTGTCACCTCAGGTGTGTCCCAGGGCTATGTCCTGGGGCCCCTTCCCTTCATCTCCTTGGCAACATCTTTAAAAAAAAATTAAATCAAGTTTAACTGTTATGCCATTGACACCAAGCTTAACCTCATCACCAAACCTTCCTATTCTCTTCCCCTGACCTCCTTTACAGACTATCTGAAATAAAACTCTGGTTCACCCAAAACTTCCTCAAATTAAAAAGTGACAAAACCATGGTTCTCCATATTTGTCCAACTTATCACAAACCAACAGCTTTTCTCTTACCATTGACAACTTAACGGTCTCACCTGTTCCCCTCGCTTCACCACAATGGGGAGCAGAGCAATCAGGTGCTCTGCTTCCCGGATTTGGAACTTTCTACCAACTGAACTGAGAAACTTGGACTCATTTACCCATTTTAAATCACACCACAAAATGTATTTATTTAAATCTGTTTATTGCACCTGATCACTGTGTTTTAATTATGTTTTAATGTGTCTTAATTTTGTTGTTATGCTTGGCTGTTTTATTTTCATGTACGGCGTCCTTGCGTGCAGAGAAAGACGCCGTCTATGAAAAGTTTATGAAAATAATTTTATCTTATTGGATACAATTTGATTACTTAAACCTCTTGTTGTCCACACAAAGTCATTTCGTGTCTATTTGTTTCTTGGCATGAGATCAGATGAGGGGTCATTAAATACATCATAAATACAAGTGGGTGTTAATGCAATTTTTGTGTTTTCTCAAAATTGAAAAAACAAAAACATTTATCTTACTACATGCTAATGTTTTTTTTTACAATTCTGGTAGCCGACATTTTGAAAATTTGTCTCATTTACAACACTGTTAACCTGGATTTGGTCATAACAGCCGATCTGGATGAGAGTGATCAAATCCAGCATTGATCGTATAAAACAGGCATGAAAGTAAGACACGTTACCTTATCCTGGAAAGCAAAAAGGGAAATTCTAAAGCCGGACCAAATTACATTTTTTCACACTTGGCACTGGCAATCAAGGAAGACACAGACAAGGCTTTCGGAGTGCACACACGTCAAAAAAAGGAAAAAAATTAAACCATTCTAAAAATGTGAAACAAACTAACAATCGGTGACGAAAAGTTAATTTCCTTGACTGGATGGATTATCGCAAGAGTAGTGAAAATGAAAACACTATATTTATATATTATTTATTTTATTATAAAGTATTTATTTTTAATAATCTAATGTTCAAAGTATATATAGTATATGTCAAAATATTAAAAAAAAAAAAAGTAGCACTTTGTATCTGTTCTTGTTCACTTATTTCACCATCTTTAGGAATAAACAAACAATTGATTGTGTGAAGAAAATAACATTCACTAACCCTTCCTATGATCTTTTGTCTGTCCTGATATTATGTTTGCAATGATTTACACAGCCACATGCTAGTCTATCTCACGTTTGTAAGGGATGTGTTTGTGTGACTGCTGATGGGTCAACTGTTGATGAGTGCTTTAAAATATGCAGGAAAATAATTCTTACTCGGCAGGCTACACACTATGTCCATCGGCTCATGAAAGTAACTTTGTATATATAGCTTGGAGAGCCACCGTTCAATTTTAGCAGCCATAACAGCATGATGTTAAGTCAATGTAGTGGTCAAGGTGTATATTAGTAGCTAGTAGGCTAGCTAGTACCTTACCAAATGAGTCGCACAATGTTCTTGCTCCCAGAAAATTCACTGCACTGCACAAAAGCCTTATTAACCACCACAAAGAGTAACTTTTCTACATTTTTTTTCATTTGAAATACACACGGACCAGGTATCTTAGTTGTTGCCTGCTGAATGGGACTGTGAAACACAAACGTTGACCAGAGAAATCTGCAGCCTTCTTATTGCCAGGCTTTAAACCTACACATGATGAAGAAGGATGTCAGAGTGACAGTTCTTTATTTTTCAAGCCATACAATTAATTACATGCACATAAGAGATAATGCTTTGTTTTGAGTTGTTGAGGAAGAAAGCGTGCCAGGTGCTTGCCAGTGCGAGACAGTTCAGTTGGACTTGACCATGAATGAGACTAAACCAAAAAGTGAGTGTTTGAGTTTGCAGCGCTGTCTTGATGGTCATTTTCCCAAACCCTTTCAACTTGAAGCATTATCCCTTGCTGTCTGTGTTGTTGAATAAAATGAACTGAAATAATGAAAAAAACTAAATGAAAAAAAAGAACTCTCAATATAGACGAAAATAAGTGGCTTGGCAAGTGTCTGCGCTTTCTGTCCTCTCTTAGATATATTATTTTATTGTGTGAAGACATCAATCTTAAGCCCAGTCCATTATTGACAGGGTTATATCCATCAATAAAGAGAGAATAATCAGTGTGTAAAGGAGTTGCCTTAAGCCAATAGAATATCCATTTGTTTCATACTTATCTTATATAATGTGCCTGCTCAAAGCCGAAGCTTTTGCTAATGCGCTTTTACATCGGCTAACTGTCTTCATGTCATATAAATTACTCTTCATTTATTGCCCAATTATTCAGCTTCATAAGTAAATGCAGTGTAAGCATTCACCGTTACACATCTTCAAATGGTCAAAAATGGATGTGTGTAAGCTGAGTATTGATTTGAAAGCCAAGTGATCATTTATTCCATATCCCTGATATCACATGTCAAAAGTTCACACCTGTTCACTAGTTGTTCCAAAAACGCTGACATGTTAACTATTTAAACCTAAATTAAGCTTACTAGATACTAGTAAGTAGTAAGTAAGTAAGTAACAGTTATTGAACTAGTCATGCAGTTTTACATTACTATTGAACAAGTGAAGGTTTGAAAACGTACTAGTGGACTAGTGAAGGCCAAAACGCTCACTAGTTAGCTGGTTTAACCTTTTTTGCCCTTACTAGTAAACTAGTTTGATCCAATATGTTTACTAATTAACTAGTGACAGTAATGCAGTTGCTAGTTAACTAGTAACCTTTTTGCATCAGCAGTGGGCCTGAAATTGTTAACTAGTAAACTAGTGAAAGGCATAATGCACATTACACAGCAAAATCTGTAGTGTTGTTTTTTCAGTGTTAATAATTTTGAGTTGGTGGGTGTTGATTTTAGTGTTGTTTTAACACTTGTAGTGATAAAATAACTCTACGAGCGTTGTCAATTAAGTGAGTTAATTGTCTAGACCTGTGACTGAGTTGCATTCAATCCTGGTGGAGTTGATCACAACATCCCTTGTGGACGTGCACGCTTTTTTCACTCAATGTCGGTTGGAGAAGTAAGTGATAATAACATGGGGTGTAAAGTAACTGAATTGTCATTGAAACTGGTTGAGGCAGGCTATTAATTCAATTCACATCTGCTGGCAACAAGTTACAAAGTTATCCAGTGGTAACTTATTTATCCTGAAAAATATCAAGTGCTAAGCTAAAAAAAAATGTTTTTAAATGTTTTAAGGTGACTTGAGGTCGCTTAACTAATGTTGAAGGTGAGTGTTTTATAAAAGGTAAAACTGCGCAACAATGTGGGGGAGGGCTGGTGGCTTTGTCATAGTAATTTTGTCTCTGTTTAATCAGGCCCGGAAATCTCTCACTCGGCTATTGCTCAACAGAAACGCACAACTAAGTTAAACATTATTATTCGTGTTCACACTTACTGAAAATATACCGTTTGTGTGAGGCATGGCAAGGCACATGCACCAGGCATATGTGATGAGATTTAGGGGCCCTTTGAAGAGACTCGGTGCTCTGTTCTTTTCCAACAGCCTTCTATTTATTGTTTAAGCTACATAGTCGATGTAAAGAGGATGACATGTGACTCTCAAATAAATCATTTTCCCTACTTCATCAGGTAAATAATTGAGTCACAGCGGACATCTTGACCTGCTCCATTTTGGATGTTGAAACATGTTGTACTGTTTGTTGCATCAATTTCCCACAGGGATCACGCCCATCTCAGTCTCAAAACTTAAAACCTGATGAGGTCTGTTGAACAGCCACATTTCTCCACTTATTCTACAAGGTGCAGTCTAGAAATGTGGCAATGTTGCTCAAGTTAAAGTACCAGAATACCAATAAGTACATCTGATTACTGTCAGTGTTCACCTTTTTTGATTTAATTTCTCAAGGTGAGTGGCCATTTCAAAGTTGCCTTCACAACAAATTAACACAAGGATTTATGTATTTAGTATGGCTGTTTTTGTTTTCAATTTGGATACCAAATTTAGATCTGTTTTTATGGTTATTTTACAGTCAAATACAAGTTTGGGCCTCCTGATGCTATTGAACTTGATGCTTTTGATGAAACCAACACAGTAGTCGAGGAAGACATATTTTCTCAGCATATCGAGGCCAGTCCGGATTTATGCCTGACAGTACGTGACAGAATTCCTGATGCAGGTAGGGGTATCAGCAATGCTTTATAATCTAACTGTATTCTTTACTTCATCTCATATTTTAATAGTTATGTAGTTTTTTTTTGGAACCAGCTCAGACACCGGAGCAATACATAATTCTTGAGATACAGATTGATCCTGGTCCAAGTCCAACAACACAAGATGGAATTTTTAGAGGAAGGTATATAGTATAAAATGAGTTGTAGTCAATGTTCAAGGTTTTTCTGCTTCATAAATATCAGTTGAGATGTCATGTGTCTGCTTTGGCTACTAATAATAATCAGCTAAATAATTGGTTTAGATTTTTTTTGGGCTGAAATTGCTGATCCATTTTTGTGTAAGAAACCCTCCTGATCCAGTGATTTTTAACTTTTACTCTTAATCTTGTGGTACATTGTTAAAAATGATGTTATCCTGAAACTCCTGACTGATTTGTACACTGAAAACTTTACTTTCTCTCACACAAATAGATGGTAAAAAACGCCTTGCTCTTCAAACCTCGGGGTGAGCATGTCATCAAAGAGTACAAGTCAGAAAAGTCACTCACTCACCGCACCCGGAGACAGCTTGTCAACGTATTGGCTAGCCATATGACCGTGAGCCATGGGTGAGTGAAATGTGAAGTGTTAGACTGTAAAAATGATATTAAGAAAGATTATAATGGATTTCAAAATACATTGCATTGAATTAAGATGGCAAGAAGGTGACTGATTTGGAATGTTGTTTTTCAAGGAGGATTGGTGGAAACATAAGTAGAAGTATGCCCTGGGAATTGAAACACTCTTCCCTTCACTAAAGGATCCCTTTTCCCCAAAGGGCTGTGTAAGTTTTGTGTTTGTAAGGAAATGACAACTTTACTGTAATCAATCACCTAGATTTAACACACATTTCAAATAGTCACTTGATTAACTGATAATCTTACATATTTAATTCATATTAAATAATCCTATTCTTGCATTGCATTCACTTAAACTAAACTCAGGTTCACAACTCAAAGGCCGAGGTCACAAAGCCTTGCACACACAGAAAGATTAAACAATCCCAGATTCCAGGACGTCTGGACACCTGTTTGAGAATTCACTCTGAAGGACACAAGTCGCTGGGAACAGATTCTTGAAAACAACAACTTTTGGTAAATTTCCACTACGATCACGTGCGACCGGCCATCTTAGAATCAAATGTTTACACTTACTGACCAATCCTACATTCACATTTGACTAGATGCGTTAACCTGAATATTCTACTATAAAGATCCACCATTTTGTCTGATCTTTGCGTTCTGGCATTCGAAGACGTCTGTGATAGATCTCTCTGCTTGCTAGCGCCCTTGTTCACGTAAGTTTGTCTCTGACTTTTACACAATTCACTAAACAAGCATTTTTCTTAAACTCATCCATGTGTCTGTCCTTCATTCCATCACCATGTACGAGGCTGGGGAGGGGTCGGTTCATGGAAACACAAAAACCCCTAACATGTTGTATGTTTAAAAAAAAAAAAAAAAGATTACTTCCAGAAAACACACCGGTTTTACTGACTGTGGGATTTAAAATTGAAATGATTGCTGATGAGTTTATCAAAATATTGGTGACATTCTTATTTTCTGGTATTTGTAAAAAAAAAAAGATTGACACACCTACTTAGTCTTTAAAAAAAAGTGTAAACTTGAGTTACACTTTCAACTATTGCTACAAAGTTCCACTCTGCTTTGTCTTGAAATCGGAATGAGTTAAGTTAATAGGACACATGAATTAGAAAATGGCAAAGACAATAACAAGTGATTATCCTTTTATTAATACTGTTTCTGTTAATACTGTACTACTTGTCTAAAGATAAAGATAAAGAACATAGATCAAAGAAAAATAACAAAGACAAAGGATACAAAGATTAACATAGAACAGAATATTATGATACGTCCGACGCCGTGCAATGCCCCCAGGCGGCACTAGGGTGACGGTACAAAAACCTACCCAATCACCGATTAATATACAGAGCACTCCCTGGCGTCGGATTCAAAGGACCCAGGTAACATTTGACGCCTCACCCAACTCTTCGTTGCCATGGTAACGTGACGTGACATGTCGCTGTTGTCATTTGGCTACCGTAATTCTAAAACTATGAAGCGCACTTGAAATGTTTAATGTCGACAGTGCGATTCTACCCCCGATTGTGCTTAACGACCTCGACCACTTTGAGGTGGTACACGGCGACCATAAAACCGTAAAAAATAATAATAATTTGTATTTGTTGAAGCTTGGATTGTTCACGCATCGTGGAAGTCAAGAGGCTCTCGCAGAGTAATACATGCTTAAAAGGTCCTGTAAAAGTGACTATATTGTATATTTTTACGCCACAATGGTGAGATTATTTTATGGATGAGTAAAGTAAAGTCTGGATGTGCTATTTCGCTTGATCCTATGTCAACAGTAATCGCGATCCTGCAGAGGTCACACACGCTAATAAACGGGAGTTTAGAAAAACAAACATTGACAAGTAATGATCCAGTTCCTAATAAATGTTCCGTGTTTATTTTACTTGAAAAATGCGCATCTAATCTGTATTTGACCTCAATTTTTTACACAGCTCAGACGTAGAATCTGGTCGTGCATGGAATGTAGACCCGTCACAACACAAGAATAAAACGAGATAGTGTGCTTGTTTGTTTAAAAGCGCTATGAAATACAATTCTAGATGTCTGCTTGTATAAAGACCGAGTTAAGTTTTGTAGTTTCAGAGTCAGATAAAAAGTTTTCAAACTGCCGCACACGCAACTTCCTCCAAACCTCGGGATGTTGACGTCACTTGTTGTTACTCGTCCCAGAGCAAGCATTTTTGTTGCTCACGTTTCTGCAGTAACTTGACGGAACAAGGTGCGGGTCACTCGTTTACTGAGGTAAGATATAATAATTGCTTTAAGATTCAGGAATAATGTTTCATTGCGTGTAATGTAACTTTCTGTGGTGCGTTAACACAAGAGCTTGTTCGCTAAAACACTGAATAGCTTTTTAAATTATAATGCAAATCACATACGTATTTTGTTTGTTTTTTTGAAAGGACGGAAATATATTTATATTCTTTTAAAAAGTTTGCTATATTGGTAGGTCATGGTAGACGATTTATTTTATTAATATTCAAGATATTGATTTCATTTATCACTTCCGCAAATGAATACAGAGAAAATATTTAACGTATTTAAGTATAGAAAGAATATACGTGGGTGTCTGCTGCAGCGGTGGCTGTGGTCCTCTACCCGCCCTGTGTGGCATGTGCTGTGGTCGGGGAGTTTGTCGCCCTTGGTCCTGGGGGTTCGTGGCCGGGTTGGTCGGTCTTTCGGGGGCTTCCCGGGTGGGGGGGCCCACACTGGGCGGGGCCACATTGGGGGGACGGCGGAGGCATTGGGCGGACCCATGTTACCGTAGAGACCATGTACCGCCCATGCAAGTGCTGCTGTCCCCCTGGGTGCTGCATGGTGGGTGAGGGCGGGGGCTGGGGGTCAGTACGTGTGATGGGTGGGGCCTCTGCACCTTAGAGACCGTGGACCGCCCATGAAATACTGCTGGCCCCCCAAACTTCCCTCATGACATGGGGGATGTGGGCTGCGGCTGTTGGGGACCGTCTACAGTTCAAAGATTGGGGGCCGTTCCCGGATGGCTGCAGCCCCATTGCCCCAGCCCTGCCCGCACAACCGTGGCCCCCCTGTGACCCGGGGGACCTAGGCCGGTGCCTGGCCATTGCTCCCCCGGGCTCATGTGGTGGCACTCGACCCGGCTACTGGCCGTGTCCGCAGGGTATTGGGGGGGGCTCCGCCGCCGCTGCTGTGGTGGATCCCTATCTCCTTGACTCGGTCCCCTGCTATGGACTTGGTGGCAGCCTGACGGTCTGGGGGTCTTCCGTGGCCCGGCCTGGCCCCGGGGCTCTATCCCCTGACTGGTTCTTCTGGCTGCCCCTCTGCCTCGGTGCCTGCGCCTGTTGCCTCCCCCTCTTGCCTCCATCCTCGCCTGTGCTTGCCCTCTCGTGCCCCCGGTGGTGGTCCGCCTTCTCGCTGGTGTTTGGGGTCGGCTCTGGTGGTTATCTCGCCTGCCGGGTCGTGGTCTCCCGCTGGTTCCTGCCGCGGCTTGGGCCCCTGTGTCTGGATCCTGCTGTGCTAGGTATGTGCCCTCTGGCCTGGCTATTTCAAGAGATAACTTTGTTATGATAAGACACTTTAAATAAAATTGAATTGAATTGAAATAATAATGAAAAGTATTTTCAATTTCAGCATAAAGAGGTAAACCAGATGGAAACACCATAAAACAATGGATGAAGGAAACATGGAGAGCTTATCTCTGAATGCATGATCAAGTATACTTGGGGCGTCATAGCTCAGATGGTAGAGTGGTTGCCTGCAGTCCAAAAAGGTTGCAGGTTCAATCCCAGCTCCAGACAAGCTTGTGTCGTTGTGTCCCTGAGCAAGACACTTTACCCTGATTGCTCCTGATGGCAGATTCGGCGCCATGTGGTGCAGCCTACTCCCATCAGTATGTGTGAAGGGCTGTCAAAGCGCTTTGTGACCCTGGTCTAGAAAGGCGCTATATAAATAGAGATTATTATTATACTTGCTTGTATTTTTTTTTTTGTTTTTATTATATTTAAAAGGGAGCACTTGTATGTTTTTGTTTTGTTTTTGCATGGAGGTGACCTGCAAGAACTGCCCAGAACTCCAGACCTGCTTGACATGAAACCTTTCTCTCTGTGGTTCCTGCCAAATGATTTCAAATGTGAAGTAAGTGAGTATGTAATATTTGAAAGCATAGTGAACACAAACTTGTAAACCTACAGCACATCCCATCATGGAAATAATCTGAAATACAATTATATGTTGTTTTCTAGGTGAGATGGAGTGCTGGATATCAGACCGGTGCTGGACTAACCATCAGAGGTGGAAGGGGTCAATTCCTTCCTCTCAAACACAGCAGGTGAGATGGTTACATCATACACACTTTGGTCATTAAAATAGTCATGTTTGGTAATAATGATCAATACATTTCTGTGGCAGGATGCACTGACATGCTGACGCTTATGGCCAAGGTTTTCTGGGTTCTGTTGTTGGAAACACTTGGTCGTGCCCGTCAAGGTGGTAGGTACACCAGACTGAAGAGTCTTTTTCAATAGATTATACACTTCAAATGATCAGAATCATACGACTTAATTAATACAATGTTTTCCAGGTTCTGTTGACTTTCGGACAAAGAGAATTCGACGTTGTTATGGCAGTAAGGAGACAGCAGGACGTGAAAGATTCTTGAGAAAGAGATGAGCCAACACTGGAAGTCCCTGTCAAGTCGTTATGATTCCCTGAAAGAGTTGTGTCGCATGGCAGCGTCACAGCAAGGAGAGTTTATTTAGCGAAGAACAGAACTAGTTACAGTTCCTCATTCTTATTGTCTTATTCTTTTAAGATGCACAGGCTTGACTGGTGAGGCTTCGAAGGGTCTTCAGAGCATTTAAGGAGCAGGAGCAAGGCAGTCATGACGGACCAGAAACTACTACACGCAAGCCTTCGCTGAGGATGAGACCATCAACATCGTGCAGATTCACTCGTGACATTTATGATGATCTGTGAACAATTGTTTGATATGAAACCTGTAATAAAGCACAATTTGATGTAATTTTGAATAACGTCCCATAGTATTCATCATCAGTGCAGGTAATGTGTTGTGAAAATGACTATTGGTGATTTAGAAGTTGTAAAAAGGTCTCTGTTTACCCTAGTTTGAGATCGACATAGAGTTCAACATGAAACATTTTCAGGCAATGCAGACACCATATGTTAATGAATCATGAATGAATGAACACTTTATTTTGAACATGTTACATAAGAAAGTAAACTTAAGACAAACAAATAAAACCAATGACATAAGTCAAACAATAATTATAGTCAAAACAATAATAATATTTAACCAACTTGTCGAAAAAGTAAGAAGGATGAAGTATAAGCTCGTCTATACCTACCCCTTCTCCACTATTCAATTATTAACCATCAACACCAAAGTACATCAACAAAATACAAACATAAACAAACAAACATTCAGCAAAACACAGTGGATATATTTAAGATATAAGAGATAGAGATAAACCACTGCTTTCTTGAAATCACAACACTTGCAATAACTTTCATAATTTCATAATTTTGCCATTCCATGTGATATGGGTAAGCAGTAAAAATTGATTTAATTCATCAGTAATCATCATTGTTTAAAATAGCAACTGAAGAGCTATTTTAGACTCAAACTATGAAATAAAAGACAGCACGGCTAAAAGCTTTGTGAGACCCATAGTACATGTTTGAACTTTAAAATATACATATTTATGTAACACTGATACCAGATTGTTCAGGTGTCAGAGGTCACACAGACCAAGTTTCATATGTCTGAGGGTCACAGAGTGAAATTAGAGCAAACGAGCAACTGTTATTAAAAAATGTGCTCTGAGGCCCCTGGAGGTCTGAAAATGAGTGTATGTGTTCACAATGAACTGAATATCAAACATGTACATTTTTGTTTAAGTAGCTTTAGAAATCTCTGACCTATTGACATATTTTGGTTATTGTGGCCTGTTGGACACGAAAGGGTTAATTCTATAACTTCAAGAGACTGTCATGTGGGCCCATGTGAAGCTAGTAAGATAAAATTTAATTTTCAGAGTCTGACGGTCCCCTAGTATCTATGCAAGAAATCTGGTTTCCATCGGTGTAAAATGAGTGGGAGGTTGTCATTCTTCTGTCAAGATGGTCTCTGAGTGTAACAGAAAAAGATTTTCCAGGAATGGATTTGGTAACTTTTTTTCTACTTGGACCTTAGAACTGATATTTGGATATGTTTTTCTAGACTCCATTCTGAGTTGAACTTTGGTGGTTTGATGTTGCTATTACCTTCCTGTGCCCCATGGTATCATGGGAAACTTGGAGAAATCTGGACTTTGAAGCTCTATAAATCAACCGTCGTTCATTTGAATGATCTGAAACTTTTAGAGGTTCTTCATGTTCCATTTGTACACATATGATTTCACGAGTGTTTCTCTAGGTGTTTCCTGAAGCTACTTCCGGTTTGGGAGTAGTTATCATTATGGTTCCACCAGCATATGATTTTAGAGGTGTCAGAGGTCACACAGACCAAGTTTCATATGTCTGAGGGTCAAATAAGAGCAAAAGAGCAACAGTCATGAAAAACACGTTTTTGGCCCCAATTCGTTCCCAGCGGCCCCTGGGGGTCTGCAAATGAGTATGATAGTTCACACTAGCCTCAATATCAATATCAAGCCTCTGTTAATTAATCTACATGTTATTGATGACTAATGTATGATTATGTATGTGCTTATGCAATACATATTATTAATTATGTAATTATTCCACTGGATAAGCTATTAACTCCAATATGAATATTGTACATGAGCTGCTTTTTATCACCCTGTCATAATAAAATATATGAACTGTTATCATAAAAACTTTATTTTATTTTTTTTAAGCATTCATTTGGTATCAATTATAGGCTTTTCTGAAGTTACAACTGCATTGATCATGATGAATACTATGGGAGCATTATTCAAAATGACATCAAATTGTGCTATATTACAGGTTTCATATCAAACAATTGTTCACAGATCGTCACAAATGTCAGGAGTAACCATCAGAGTGAATCTGCACGACGTTGATGGTCTCATCCTCAGCAAAGACTTGCGTGTAGTAGTTTCTGGTCCGAGTCATGGTTCGAGTGACGTCATGACTGCCTTGCTCCTGCTCCTAAAATGCTCTGAAGACCCTTCAAAGCCTCACCAGTCAAGCCCATGGTGCGTCTTAAAATAATCTAGTTCTGTTCTTCACTTACTAAATAAACTCAAGTCACATGTATGAACACGCGTCAGAACTCCGTTGCACTGGTCCTGAGAAATTATCTCCCCAATCTCCTCCTCCCAGAGAGCCTTGATCCCATCCAGAGATGTTGAAGTGAGATTTTGGATTATTTTATAGTTATGTGTAATGAAGCTCTTCATCACTGGAGTTTGTGAAATAAATATATCCAACGGAGTTTTTTCAGGCAAATTTGGAAATTGATCAAATGTTTTTTTAACAAAAGTACGGATTTGTAAACATCTGAAGAAGTGTTGTTTAGGAAGAGAGTGTGATTCTGATAATTCTTCAAAGGTCGCAAATGTGTTCTCCTTGAATAGATCTTAAAATTGTTGATCCCAAATTTTGACCAGGTCAAGAATGCATCGTCTACTAATGAGGGGGCAAATATGTGGTTTCTAATTATGGGAGCAGTGATGGGGATTGACTGTAGATTGAAATGACGTTTAAACTGAGTCCAAATCATTAAGGTGTTTTTGATTATAACATTCTTAATAGAAGTATAAGTGGGACAGTTCACAGAAGAATGTGCCAGGGAAGACAGTGAAACTGGTTTGGAAGATCCAGCTTCCATAGCTATCCAAGACGGGGGATTGTGAGACCCCTCAAAGTTGATCCAGTACTCAACAATACGGATGTTTGTGGCCCAATAATAGTGTTTTAGATTGGGCAAAGCCAACCCTCTATGTGACTTTGACGTTTGCAGAAGTTCTTACGTATCCTTGGGTTCTTTTTATTCTAAATAAATTCCAAAATTGATGTGTCTATTTTTCGGGACAAAAAAGGCTATGGAAGAAATACTGGTACGGATTGAAAGAGATATGAGAATTTGGGTCAAATGTTCATTTTAACATAATTTACTCTTGCAGCAAGATTAAGAGGTAGTAGTGACCAGCGCTCAAAATCCTTTTACATCCGTTCATAGCAGGGCTGAAAGTTTGCCTTGAACAGTCCTTGATATTTGCGTGTAATTGTAATTCCTAGATAGACAAAACTTTCATGTGCTACTTTAAAGGGTAAACTATGAAATTGATATTGAGTTGCTAAGGTGTTAACTGGAAATAATTCACTTTTTATTTACAGCTGAATGTTTCAAGGAGTGTTTCCTGCACTCTCGTGCATAGGTTAGAAATGTATAATAAGAGGTCATCTGCATAAAGTGAGACTTTGTGCTCCATGCCATTTCTTGTTATACCAGTTATAGGATTAGAACGGAGCGCTACAGCCAGAGGTTCCACTGCAATAGCAAACAGCAGTGGACTCAAAGGGCATCCTTGTCTGGTAGATCTGTAGAGCGAAAAGTGTTCTGAATTACTGTTGTTTGTAGGTACAGAGGCTGGAGGTGAGGAGTATAACAATCTAATCCAGTTAATAAATCTCTTGCTGTATCCAAATCTGTCAAGAGTATAAAAAAGGTATGGCCACTCTACCCGGTCAAAGGCTTTTTCTGCGTCAAGAGATATTACAGCTTCAGCACTTATGTGACTGGATGAGGTATAGATTATGTTGACTAACCTCCTTAAGTTAAAAAAAAGATTGTCTATTTTTAATGAAGCCTGTTTGATCAGGAGAAATAATTACCGGGAGTGACGATTCAAGACGTAAAGCTAGAAGTTTGGATAGTAGTTTAAAGTCAACATTCAAGAGGCTGATGGGGCGGTAAGAAGCACATGACAGAGGGTCTTTGTTCTTTTTCAGAGTGAGGGAAATAGAGGCCTGTGTAAGAGTTTGGGGTAGTTTAAGTGACTTGTATGATTCGTTAAACATGTCGACCAAGGTTTGAGCTAATTTGTGTAAAAAATTCTTATAAAATTCTAATGAGTAACCATACGGTCCTGGGCATTTTCCACATTGCATGGAACTGGCTGCAGTGGAAAGCTCTTCTTTAGTGATGCTTGAGTCCATGTTTTTAACTAATTCTGGGAGTACAAAAGGAATATCGAGTGATCTGAAAAACTTTCTAAATCTAAAATATCTGCCTTATTCTCTGACTTGTACAGATTTTAGTAGAAGTCTCTAAACTCATTGTTTATCGCTTTATGATCAGTTGCTATTCCAGAAGGCGTTTGAATTTCAGTTATTTGTCGTGAGGCTGAAATCTGTCGTCACTGATATGCTAATAATTTACGGGCCTTATCACCATGCTCGTAATAGTTGAATCTAGATTTTTTATAACATCTCAGTCGCTTGGTCCGTGGATAATAGTTCGAATTCAGTTTTTAGGGAAAGGCGCTCTTTATAGAGGTCAGGTGACGGGGAGGATGCGTAGGTCAAGTCCAGCTGACTGATGTGTTTTGTTAATTCTTTAATTTTAGTGTTTTTTAATCTTCTCTCATAGTTAGTTTATGACATTATTTCACCTCTAATATAGGCATTGAGTGTTTCCCATAGAAGTGAAGCTGACACTCCCGGGGTCTTGTTGACACTAAGAAAGAAGTCTATTTGTTTTGATATAGAGTTAACAAAGTCGTCATTTGACAAAATACGGTTGTTAAAGCGCCATGGAGTGCGGCTGTTATTCATATCTCCAAAATGTATTGTCATAGTGACCGGAGCATGATCTGAAATAACAATTGCTTCGTATGTGGTGGGTTTTATCTCAGGCAGAAATCGGTTGTCAACAAGAAAATAATCTATACGTGTGAAAGTGTGGTGGACATTTGAGAAGAATGAATAGGCTTCGGCGGTGGGATTTTGATATCGCCAAGGGTCAATTACTGAAAATTGCTCCTTAAACATTTGTATAATTTTGGCCAACCGTGAGGGTAAACAACTTTGACTAGAAGAGCGATCGAGTTTTGGGTCTAGCCAGCAATTAAAGTCTCCTCCAAATATAGGGAGGTACAAGGATATGTTTGGTAAATTAGAGAATAAGGATTTGAAGAAGCCCTCGTCATCCCAGTTTGGACCATACACATTGATGAACATGACTGGAGTGTGGCAAAGTTTCCCAACCACAATAAGATAACGCCCATTTGGATCCGTTATTGCATTCAAAGGGGACTGATTTGTGCAACAGAATAGCCACTCACCTGGACTTGCCGTGGAATGAAGACTGACAATTCTGACCAATCCAACTGCACTTCAGCTTTCTTTGGTCTGAATTTTTAAGATGAGTCTCTTGTAAATAGACAATTTGGGCTCCTAGATGTTTAAGATGGTGTAGCACCTTACTGCGATGGATGGGATTGTTGAGGCCTTTGCAATTCAAACTGCAAAATTTTAACTCGCCCATAGTTTCTACTGTACTGTTAGATGCCATTATGTCTGAAGAGAGTTATGCATAATGCTTGAAAGACAGGAAATAATTAAATATATATGTATATATACAGCTATGTTCAAAATAATAGCAGTGTTTTAAAATAAGTGAATAAAGCTCAAAATCCTTATAATATATATTGTTTTCTTTCATTAGGAACACTGCACATGGTGTTGCACAAAAAATCATAAAGAAAAAAGTATCAATATTTATTTACTTATGAAAGTAAATATGAAATATGAAAGAAAAGGTGATATTTCTGTGTTCAAAAAAATAGCAGTGTCGGCATTTCTCATTACAAACTCAAATATTTACTAAATAAACTAAAAATATTAACATTTAGCAATCCTGACAATTAGTTAACTAATATTTGGTTGAATAAACCCTGTTTTTGATAACTGCTGCACATCTGTGCTGCATGGAGTCAACCAACCTCTGGCACCTCTGAACAGGTATGCCAACCCAGGAAGATTGGACAATCTTCCACAATTCATCTGCATTTTTGGGTTTTGACTCAGAAACAGCAAATTGTATGTCACACCACAAGTGCTCAATTGGATTAACGTCTGGGGATTGGTCTGGCCACTCCATAATCTCAATTTTGTTGGTCTGGAACCAAGATTTGGCTCGCTTACTGTTATGTTTGGGGTCATTGTCCTGTTTAAACACCCATTTCAGAGGCATTTCCCATTCGGCATAAGGCAGCATGACCTCCTCAAGTATTATGATGTATCCAAATTGATCCATGATCCCTGGTATGCGATATAAAGGCCCGACACCATGGTAAGAGAAACAGCCCGATATCATGATGCTTGCACCACCATGCTTCACGGTCTTCAGAGTGTGCTCTGGCTTGTATTCAGTGTTTGGGGGTCGTCTGACACAAACTGCGGCCCTTGGATCCAAAAAGAACAATCTTACTTTCATCAGTCCACAAAATGTTTCTCCATTTCTCCAGAGGCCAGTTGACATGATGTTTGGCAAATGCAATCCTCTTCAGCACATGTCTTTTTAGCAACAGTGGGACTTTGTGGGGCTTCTTGCTGGTAGATTAGCCTCACATAAGGGTCTTTAATTTAATTTGTTTTAATTGTCACAGAACTCACAGGTACCTTCAGACCGTCTCTGATCTCCCTGGAGTAGACCCTTGGCTTAGTCTTTTCCATTCTGACTATCCTTCGGTCCATTCGAATGGTAGTCTTACGTTTTCTTCCACATCGCTCTGGTTTCTCTCTTTCCATTTTAAAGCTCTGGAGATCATTTTAGCTGAGCAGCCCATAATTTCCTGCACTTTTTTATACGTTTTCCCCTCTCCAATCAACTTTTTAATCAAAGCACGCATTTCTTCTGAACAACGTTTGGCACGACCCATCTTTCAACAGTTTTCACAGAGAATTGCATGCACAACATGTACTGGCTTCATCCTTAAATAAGGGCCACCTGATTGAAACCTGTTTCTTTCACATAATGAATGATCTCACTGATGGAACTCCACACTGCTATTTTTTTGAACATGCCCCTTTTACTTCATTAGTAAATTACACAGACCCAGTAGTATTCATATCATTAATGTTGGGTCTGTTGGTTCCTCTGACTTTACTACACCTGCTGGTAAATAATTTTCCATTTATTATTATGTTTTATACCAAAAACAGTGATTTATCTGGTTATTCATGTTGGACTGCTATTAGAATAGAATAGAAAATGTTTATTCATCCCCAGAGGGGAAACACACTTTTACAACAGCACAGTTGAAAAAAATAAAGTGCAAGGAAAAAAGAAATAATAAAAGAGATAATAAAAAAAATAAAAATAAAACGATCTTAAAAATATACAGATTATTTAGAATATTAGACATTTAACACTAATAACAAAATAAAATAGAATAAAATAAAAATAAAATAAAATAAAAACAAAAAATAAAATAAAACACACAAGAAGAAAAACACACTACGGATTAGCATCAGGATATTTAAAGTAGAGAGTTAAATATCCTGACACCAGTTGGGATGAAGGACCTTCTATAACGCTCCGTCCTACACTGGGGGTGCCTGAGCCTGCCACTGAAGGAGCTGGCCAGCACCTCCATGGTCAGGTGCAGTGGGTTAAGAGCGTTGTCCCTGATGGAGGATAGTCTGGAGAGTGTCCTCTTCCCGCCCACTGGTTTCCACCGGTGCTGCAGATGGTCACCTCAGACCTGCAGTCCTGCAGTCTCACATACTGCGGCCTGTTGGTGAGGTAGTCCATCGTCCATGCTGCCGGCTGTGTCCCAACTCCTGCGTCCTCCATCTTCTTCCTTAGCAGCGCCGGCTGGATGGTGTTGAAAGCACTTGAGAAGTCAAAAAACATGACTCTCACAGTGCTACCGGCGGCTTCCAGATGAGTCAGTGCCCGGTGCTGCAGGTAGATGACGGCGTCATCCACCCCCACCCCTATTATTCTGAACATAGCTGTATATATTTATGTGATAGTGATAATCTATATAAACAAAATATATTTAACACAAAAACTTTATAGACAACAACTCACTCTGAGAACTTCTTGTTGTCAACATTCAAATCAGATTATTTGCTCACCCACAACGACTCAAGTTTTTGGATCCACCACCTTTTTCAGGTGTTTCTTAACGAAGTCAGATGCAGCTGTGGGGTCCTGGAAATGATGCGTTATCCCATCTGATGTTGTGATCCTGAGAACCGCCGGGAAGAACAGACCAAACTTGATGCTGGGGCAAGAGTGCAGCACGCGCTTCATCTCCGTGAATGCTGCTCGTCTCAACAGTGGGTGGATAGTCCGCGAAGATGAAGAATGGTTTGCCCCGGTAGAGAAGAGGAGAATGTTCCGCCGCTTGTGTCAGAATCTAGTTGCGAACGTGAAAATAGTGAACCCTCGCCATAATTCGACTCCGGCCCCCAGCCATTGGTCGGGTCAAGATGACCATCATATGCGACCCGGCAAAATCCCAAACCCTCAACCAGGAGTTGAGTTGTCTGTCCTCCTAGGCAAGGGTGCAATCGAGCAGATAGATCCCCTGTTACAACCAGGAGGGGTCTACTCGACTTACTTTCCGGTAACAAAGAAAGATGGAGGACTCTGCCCTCTCCTCGACTTGAGGGGACTCAACAGGTTCCTGAAGGTCTAGAAATTCCACATGCTCAGCCCTGCAGAGGTTCTGCGCACTGTTTCCAGAGAGGAGTGGTTTACTTCAATAGACCTGACTACGGTTCTATGAGTTCTGGATGACCGCCAGAGCGTTCTGTCACTCAGAATCCTTGTGACTTTGTGAGAAGATTCTGCAGGAACAGATCCTCTGATGTCACCGGAAGATATACCCTATCCAGGGTCATCAGGGGTCACAAGTGACTTTGTTGGTATTAACACTCGAACAGCGCATGCGCGAGATGGTTACATTCAGTGCGTGAAGCACCGCCTCTGGCGGTCATCCAGAACTCATAGAACCGTAGTTACATACGTAACTTTCGTTTTACGACCTTGAAGTAGTTGCAAAATTTAAGTTTTATATTGTTTCCTATAACTTGATAAGTGAACCTTTTAAGCCGATTTTGGCAGAATGTCAGTGCTCAGTGTTTCATGCTACTTGACAAACAACCAAGGTCTTTTGTCTAGTGATGTGGTGGAAGACATTTCCATAGTGGCTTTGCCATCACCCTTCCACAGGTGTTGTTTAGACAGGTTAATTGCATCAGATAGATTTTTCTCCCCTGAGAACACATACATACACACAACACCACCACTGAGACATGTGTCTAACTAATAGTTATACCCATTTTTTTTAATCACAGGTAAATGTCAAAGGGGCGCTGTGCTTTGCAATATTTTTTGCAACTGAAATTACATAAATGTTTCTTTTTTTTTTTTTTTCATTATTTCTTGACATAAGAAAATTGTCTAGGATAAGGGAAGTGTTATTGTTGTTTTACTCAAAACGGATTGATCACATTTTTTTTCCTTAAGCTTTTTAATGACCTGAGAAAAACACAGGTGTCCCAGAAAATCAGGGAAAATAAGAAAGTCTGAAGATGTTTCTTGAAGGAGTCAGTAGACTCGATCAAGTGCAAAGAGAGAGGATGATCATTCCAAAGCAAAGGAGCAACAGCCTGGAAAGATTTATCTCCTCTGGTCCTGAACCGTTTGCGAGGAACCTTCAGCAGATTCTGATCCACAGACCTAAATAAGAGAGGTCTGGAATGGTGTTAAAACCATCACTGGACAAAAGACCAAGGCCTCTCTGACTGCAGTGGACACGGTGGAGGAGCAAACGGTCTAAACAACTTTTTCAACAGGTTTGAGCAGGTCACCTCACCGTCACTGCTGCCCGCCTCAGGACCTGCCCCACCTTCTTGTGCCCCCCTCAGCTCCACACAACCACTTCCCAGCTTCACCTCACTCCAGGTACACGATGTATTTTGGAGGATTCGTCCAGGGAAAACTGCTGGTCCTGACAAGGTGTCTGCTTGACTGCTAAAGACCTGCGCTTCTGAACTAGCTGAGCCGCTCCAGCACGTCTTCAACCTCAGTCTACGGCTGGGGAAAGTGCCAACCCTGTGGAAGACTTCCTGTATCGTTCCAGTCCCGAAAAAGATCAGACCGAGCAAGCTGAACAATTACAGACAGGTGGCACTGACTTTGCAGCTGATGAAGACACTGGAGCGGCTGGTCCTCAAACACCTCAGGCCACAAGTCCAGCACACGCAAGACCCCCTGCAGTTTGCCTACCGGCCAGCAGTTGGTATAGAAGATGCCATCCTTCACCTCCTGCATCGGACCTACTCCCATCTGGGTGAAGGAAGCGGTTCAGTGAGGATCCTGTTCCTGGATTTTTCTGGTGCCTTCATCACCATCCAGCCCACTCTGCTCCAGGAAAAATTGACGCAGATGCATGTGGACCCTGGTCTGGTCTCCAGGATTACGGATTATTTTACTGATCGACCACAGTCTGTCAGGCTGAAGGACATCACGTCTGACACTGTGGTGTGCAGTACAGGAGCACCTCAGGGGACAGTACTGGCCCCTCTTCTCTTCACCATCTACACTTCAGACTTCTGCTACAACTCAGAGCTGAGTCTTGTCCAGAAGTATGCTGATGACACTGTCCATAATGGATGATGGCAGTCATCCTCTCAGCACTGTCATCAGTGAGCAGAGAAGCAGATTGACCTAACCTTAGAGCCCAAGCTGGGGTGTAAGGATCAGATCACTGATGTATGGAGGAGCCTGATTATGAATAGCTCTGAAAGTAAGAACCATCATTTTAAAGTTGATCCTGAAATAAACTGGCAGCCAGTGAAGAGTTTTAAGGATCTGAGAAATGGGAGTTCTTCTACTTGAGCGGGTCAGAATTCTCGCTGCAGAGTTCTGTATCAACTGCAGTTGAGACAGCTCCTCTTGTCATGAAGACATGAAAACAGAGTGTTACTATAGTCCAGACGAGAAGACACAAACGCATGGATGACAAGCTCTAGATCATGTTGTGACAACATTTTCCTAAGTTTAGAATTTTTCTCAGTTGAAGGAAAACGTTTCTGGTCAGTTTTCTGCAGTGTTGAACTAGAGACATGTCTTATTCCAATACAACACCCAGGTTTCTCAGGCTCAGTTTGACAGACTGACCTAAATCACCCAAGTTCTGACTAAACCCTGGAACCTTATCATCAGGAGCAATAACCAGAGTTTCAGTTTTTTCCACATTTAGCTACAAAGTGTTTTTACTCAGCCATTGTTTAATTTCTAGCAAACAATTGACTAAGCTGTTCAGCCTCTGGGGCTCAGTTGGAACAAAAGAGCAGTAGAGCTTGATGTCATCAGCAAAAATGTGGTAAGAAACATCAGGAAATCTCTGAATGATTTTACCAAGGGGAATCAAGTACAGCAAAAACAATGAAGGACCCAGAACAGAACCTTGAGGGACTCCACACAACAGATCCGCCGATTCAGAACTCATTTGATTGGCAGATACATTAAAACTGCGCCCAGAAAGATATGACGAGAACCACTGTAACACAGACCCAAACACTCCCACTTTATCCCTCAGTCTTCTCTGCAGCATCTGGTGATTATCTGGGTCAAAGGCTGAGGACAGATCCAAGAGAACCAGAACAATGTATTTTTTTTATTTTTTTTATTTATTTTTTTTAGAATCCCTTATTAGTCCCACGAGGGGAAATTCAGTAGTGCTTTTTACAGCCATTCACACATACTGATGGGAGTAGGCTGCACACTTGCGCCAAGTCTACCATCAGGAGCAATCAGGGTACAGTGTCTTGCTCAACGTATACATCTAATACTTTGATAAAGAGCCCACATGGAAGGACGTCGTCTGAGCAAGAGGAGGGTTTCATCTAGATCACCAGTGCCGAAATATCACCAAGAGGAGGAGACAGGCTCATTCACAGCAGGGGTTCCACACAAAGGGGGAGAGATTTTCTCTTTAATTTTGTAAATGAAAAATCTCAAAAATGCATTGCTGTCAGCTTCACAGAAGACAGGCAGGATGTGAGATCCAGGCCAAGAGTAAAAACTAAGTCTTTTTTTTGATGAGTTGGTTCAGAAACATGTTGCTCAAAGTTAAAAGTTCTTTAGCATAGCAAGATGTGATGTCATCAACATGAAGATTAAAGTCTCCAAGAATAAGAACAGATTTCATTTGAATAATTGAAGATAAGAAGTCGCTGAATCTTCCAAGAACATTGCCGCAGGACCAGGCGGGCGGTAGATTGACACACAATAGAAAGGTCTTGTAGAACCAACGAGACAAGACCTCCCCCACGACCAGAAAGGCGAGGCTTCCCCAGGACAGTGCACCCTTCTGGACAGAGTTCATTCGGATGAATAAACTCTTCCTCTCTCCGCCAGTTCTCAGACAGACATTATAAATCTAACTTTACTCTTGTAAAAAGATCATTTAGAGGAAAGGATTTATTAGTAATGGAGCGAGTATTCAAAAGTCTCACATTCAGCACCGATGACGTCACTGAAAACACCGTGTTACTGACAGGCGAGCAAAGCGGGATCTTTTGAAGAGAACAGCAGCGGTCACGTGGGTGATAGCTGTCACTCAAGTTCAGCTCTGTTGCAAAATAGTTTAAATTGAGCTGAAATTCGCCATTATTATAGATGGTACAAATGTACCATTACTTCATTGCCTTTAGCTTAGCACAGACTCAACATCCTCTGAAAGAATAGAATAGAAAACGTTTATTCATCCCCAGAGGGGAAACACACTGTTACAACAGCAGCAAGAGATAATGAAATAAAATAAAATAAAACGATCTTAAAAATATACAAATTATTTACAGTATTAGAAAATTAGCACTATTAACAGAATAAAATTAAGTAAAATAAAAAATAAAATAAAATAAAATAAAATAAAATAAAATAAAAATAAAATAAAGTAAAATAAAAACAAAAAATAAAAACACACACAAGAAGAAAAACACACTACGGATTAGCATCAGGATATTGAAAGTAGAGAGTTAAATATCCTGACACCAGTTGGGATGAAGGACCTTCTATAACGCTCCGTCCTACACTGCGGGTGCCTGAGCCTGCCACTGAAGGAGCTGGCCAGCTCCTCCACGGTCAGGTGCAGTGGGTGGAGAGTGTTGTCCCTGATGGAGGATAGTCTGGAAAGTGTCCTCCTCTCTCCCACCTCCTCCACCGAGTCTAGCGAGCGGCCCAGGACAGAGCCGGCCCTCGTGACCAGCCTGTTCAGTCTCTTCCTGTCCCGGTCCGTGCTGCCTGCTCCCCAGCAGACCACAGCGTAGTGGATAGCAGAGGCTACCACGGAGTCATAGAAGGTCCTTAATAGTGGTCTGCACACTCCGAAGGACCTCAGTCTCCCCAGGAGGTGGAGGTGACTTCGGCCCTTCTTGTACACAGCGTTGATATGTGTAGACCAGTTCAGTTTATTGTTGAGGTGAACACCCAGGTATTTGAAGCTGTCCACCAGCTCAATGTCCGAGCCCTGGATGCTCACCGGTTGATGTGGTGGGGACTTTTTCCTGAAGTCAATCACCATCTCCCTTGTCTTACCGGTGTTTAAGCAAAGGTAGTTGCTCTCACACCAGTCGACAAAGTCCTTGATGACTGACCTGTACTCCAGCTCGCCCCCCCCAGACACGCAGCCCACAATGGCCGAGTCGTCAGAAAACTTCTGGCGGTGACAGCTGCTGGAGTCATAGGTAAAGTCCGCTGTGTAGAGGGAAAAAAGGAAAGGTGACAGCACTGTCCCTTGAGGTACCCCGGTGCTGCAGATGGTCACCTCAGACCTGCAGTCCTGCAGCCTCACATACTGCGGCCTGTTGGTGAGGTAGTCCATCGTCCATGCTGTCAGCTGGGTCCCAACTCCTGCGTCCTCCATCTTCTTCCTTAGCGGCGCCGGCTGGATGGTGTTGAAAGCACTTGAGAAGTCAAAAAACATGACTCTCACAGTGCTACCGGCGGCTTCCAGATGAGACAGTGCCCGGTGCAGCAGGTAGATGACGGCGTCATCCACCCCCATCTTTGGCCTGTAGGCGAACTGCAGCGGATCCAATGCAGAGCTCACCGTCGTGCGTAGATGGCGGAGTACCAGCCTCTCCAAGGTCTTCATAAGATGGGAGGTCAGGGCGACTGGTCTGAAGTGGCTTGGCTCCTTCGCTTGCGCCGCATTGGGAACCGGAACCACACAGGAGGTCTTCCACTGGACCGGGACCTTCTCCAGTTTGAGGCTCAGGTTGAAGATGTGTGTGACCAGCTCACAGAGTTGATCAGCACAGTCCCTGAGCAGTCTGGGGCTGAGTCCATCTGGTCCAGCAGCTTTCCTGATCTTCAGACGCCTTAATTCTCTCCTCACCTGTTCAGATGTAACAGAGAGAGGTGGCTGTGGGGGGTTGGGCAGCTGAGGCAGTAGGGTATGTTGGGGGGGGGGCTTGGGGGTGAGAACAGTTGGGGGGAGGGGGCTGAAGCAGAGGAAAAGCAGCTTTGTGAAGAGTGGGGGGCAGAGGTGGAGGGGGGAGGGGCGCCCTGATCAAACCGGTTGAAATACTGGTTAAGTTCAGTGGCCCATCCCTGGTCTCCCCCTGCTGTGGCTCTGGCTCCACTCTGGCCATGACCTGAGATGTTCTTCAGGCCTTTCCACACATCCCTTGTGTTGCCCTGCGCCAGTTGCTCCTCCAGTTTCCTCTTGTACTCCTCCTTGGCCATCCTGATCGCCTTCTTGAGCTCTCGCTGGACCTCTTTAAGCTCCTCTCTGCTCCCTGAAGCAAACACCTTCTTCTTCTTGTTCAGCAGAACTTGAAGTTGAGGGGTCACCCATGGCTTGGTGTTGGCAAAGCACCGCACCTTGCGGGTCGGCACGACGTTGCCCTCACAGAACTTGATGTAATCCGTGGAATGGTCATTGAAGGTGTCGATGTCATCACCATGAAAGAACACGCTCCAGTCTGTAGACTCAAAGCAGTCTCTCAGCCTCTCCTTGGCTTCATCATTCCACATCTTAACAGTTATTTTCTGTGCAGGCTGCCTCCTCACCATGGGAGTGTATTCAGGTCGCAGACGTATCAGGTTGTGATCAGAGCGGCCGAGGGGGGGTAGGGGGGTGGAGGTGTAGGCATCTTTTGCATTTGCATACAAAAGGTCCAGAGTCTTGTCCTCCCGGGTGTGGCACTTCACGTATTGTGTGAAGGTGGGAAAAATGGAGGAAAGAGAGGCATGGTTAAAATCCCCGTTTATGAGCAGGAGAGAGTTCGGGTGTTTGAGCTGCAGGTCAGACACTGAGGCGCTCAGCCTCTCGCTCGCTGCGGCTGCGTCCGCAGAGGGAGGAATGTAAACAGTGAACACAATCACATGTGAGAACTCCCTCGGGATGTAATACGGGCGGATGCCCACCGCAACAAACTCTATGTCCTTAGTGCACACTTTTTCTTTAATGGAGACATGCGCAGGATCGCTCCATCTCTCATTAATAAACACCGCCACTCCTCCTCCCGTGCTCTTTCCGTCCATGTCCCGGTCCGCACGAACCATTGCGCAACACCAACAGCTGATCCCGGGTGTAAACAATAGACCCGCTGAGCGTGGCTTCTTGATATAAAGAGGGATCGAATGTATAACTCACTTAGACTTAACATTTTGAAGTAACGGGTGACCTAAGATGAGACAAAGATCGAGAATGGGAGTCCTCCCCCAGTTCTTTTTGTGACCAGAAAGTAATGGAAGTAGAATCCAGTCTTACTGTACATCAAACCGGTTTGATCACTCCCTTCTGAGCAGTGTCATGATCTCGCTTTTCAAGCAATTTATTTGCTGTTGTGACTGGACACAGGTCCACAGGACATCGGAGAAGGAGGAGGTAGACTGTAAAATTGTACCATGTTTCCTCGCCTGAAAGACATGCTGGCTGGCAAACAAAGCGGGTAAGAAATACCATAGCTGTGACAGGACTTGATATAATCGGCCTACTGCATGAGGAGGAATCATCCTTGCCCCCTATCGTATCATAAGCATTATGAGACCTGACTAATAGAATGTAGAACAGCTAATTGGAGGCAGGTGTGTTTCACTAGCCTGATAAACTGTGACAGTCAATTTTTAAATCCCTTCAACCACATTTGTTTCATCATACCCTGACCAAGATTTCTCTTCTAGCTAGTTTGTTTCGTCCCTTCATGTTTGTCTCAAGACTTTTATTCAATTACAATTACAATTACCACATACTGTATGTATAATTGAAAAAAATATGTTTGTAGATGTTTAGTTTCATGCCGATTTGCTGTACCAAGTACTTGGAAAATACTTTGGCTTAGTTTGGGGACAATAATAATTCAACCCCCAGCAGTCATAGCAGTACGTTAAAACCAGGACACACTGGAGAGACTTTCAGCTGGTCTGGGAACGCCTTCATGTCCCCCCGGGAGGAGCAAGATGATGTAGCTGGGCCTAGGAAAGTTTGGGCCTCCCTTTTAATAAAAGGATGAATCCCTCAGTACATTTGTGGATCTACATGGTAATTGAGTTCCACCTAAATTTAATAATCTGTTCTTTGTCCCTCAAACAATTTTCCTGAAACCATCATTAAAAAATATATTTTTTGAGTTTGACCCACACAGTTGAATAATGAAGATCCTCCTTAGAGGAGGTTATAATATCTCATCATAGATAATAAATATAAATAAGTTTATGTCAGGAACCTGCACAGTCCCTGAATGGAATTGGTAACAACCTAAACTGACTGCAAGTATAATGTTCCCTCTGATCTCACCTGCTAATCATTATTCATGTGGTTCAGTAACTCTTCCAACTGCAGCTTGTGACCATGTGCCATCGATACACATCTGCTAAATAATTTCTTTTATTGCGTCTTCAGTCAGTGATAAGGCGTATCTTTTCCACTCAGATTAGCTCTACTTTTGAGCTCTTCTTATTCTTGCGTGTCTTGTTTTCTTTCCGGTTGGATAGGCATGTTCTGCCTGATTAAATTGCATGAGTGCCTTTGAAAGTGTCAGGTGACAAACCTCTTGCCAAGCAATTTACTTTTTCACACTTATTTACTGTGATATCTTTTTTTCTCAGATTAAATGGCTTGAGGAAAAAAGACACATTTTGAGATTTAAGTTATGTATTTTTGGGATACAAAAAAAATAAATAAAATAAAACAGACACAAGTACAGCACATATTCAGACACTCATCACATGATGAAAAAACATTAGTGGGTTTGTCACAGGTCTCCCACCACAGCAAAGGTGGGAACGCAACTAGGATATAGGCACACCACTGTCGAGAAGGAACAGAGGAATTGAATAAATGATATGTGAAGTGATATAACAGCTCATCAAACAATACAAAAAATGAGCAGCATCATGGTGAAGTCCTTAAGTAGCATCAGTCCACATAGAGAGCTGCTTATCATTCATCTGGAAGAGTGCGTCTCGCATGTTGTTTTTAAAGGAGCTTTCTTGTTGTTAGGAGCACAGATATTTGGCAGAAAGAGTTGCCCGTTGCTCTGCTATTTTGCTTCACTACCAATGCTTACTGTTGCCTTTAGTGTTTCTTTGATTTTCTATTTCATCCATATGCTGAACTGCACCATGTCCAGAGGAAAGTCAGTCTGCTTGTCTTGTCTTGTTCAGTTCAGAGCTCAGAAGGATTTTTTAATGTCCAAACTGACTGTTACTTCGTTTATTGGGTTCATCCAATAATTAAATAATGATAACCTACACCTAATTAAATTAAACACAAAAACAACACTAATAATCCTAATGTAAGGTAAATGCACAAGTTGAGCTGCAAAATGCTTTTATCAAAATGTTTGAAAGGCCACCAGTGGCCAAACTAGAGAAGTACAGTTATTATAATGAATTAGATGACTTCGAAAAAATATGCGTTCGTTTTAGTAAACTAAGTCACTAATTTGAACTTTTTCACTCATCACTACTGCAATTCAGTAACAGAACCTCTACAAAATAAGCACATTATGAATACAACAGCTCTCCATCTGCTCTTTCATCCTTAATTGGCTCAGCTGCAGCACTGGCTCATTTATTATTCAATTTCTCTTCTTTTGGTCTTTTTTTAATATTCTTGTTTATCTCGGGCTGTACCTCTACTCAAAAAAAGCCTCCTGTTGTTCCTTTAATTATTCTGCATCCTACTCTCTCATTCCCAAGGCAACATCCCACTGTTGTTAGTTTAACCCACATTTTAAGCTTTACTTTACCTACAAGTCTCATGCTATACATTTTTGTATAGTCACTGACAAAAAATAAAAGTCAATAAAATTGAGACATGTTGAACATGGAGAATAAATAATCATTTTTTTTGTGTCTTTGTTGCATAGCCATATCACAGACACACAACTGAATCACCACCAATACCTCAATACCACCTAATAGGATCAGGCCGGGTTAAAACGCATTCATGCAACGTTTTGAGAGAGTAATTGAAAAATAAACAAACATGAGATGGAATTTGAGTTTTTAAGACACTCAAATTCACATATTAGTTGCTCTTTAAGGTAGTAAATTATGAATACATGAATTAGCTGTAAAATAAATATCAGTGATGTCAAGAGATTAAACAGGATATTATTATTGATATTTTGTCTATTTGTCAATTATAACATTTTTCTCTCAGGTTATTTGGTAGGCACATTTTAGGCAAATACAAGCAAAGGGTCCTTGCTCGAATTTGAGGCTATTAAAAGTCTGAGGATACAGCAACTTTAGCTATTTATTGGATCTGTCATCTTCATGGTCCCTCGATCCACACAATTGACCCTGAAGGCTTCTAACATGGTCCTTACACAGTTTAAGGTTTTCGGGACTTTGCGGTACCTCTGTATAACCTCACCTAGCCCTTCAACTAAGACACACAGAGATACACTTTTAATTGTACCTTGGTTTTTTTTTAAATTGTATAACTTGTTTGAGATAATCTTACTCTCTGAAGAATCACTGATGACTGAGTTGGACATAAAACTACCATAACTCAGTAAAATCCATCAAGCGCAGAGGGAGAGGCAGATCGTTCCAAAGCTTATAAGTAACGGCCTGGAAGTTTATTCTACTAATGTGGGTACAGTTTTGAATTAACTGAATGCAGACAGCTCCTTCTTGTTTAGACACAAAAATAAACTGTTACAATTGTCTAAACAAGAAGACACAAACGCATGGATTATAAGCTCCAGATCGTGTTGTGACAACATTTTCCTAGAGATTTTTCTCAGTTGAATGTCTCAGTTTGACAGACTGCCCTGAAACACCAAAGTACTGACTCAACCCTGCAACCTGAGTATCAGGCGCAATAACTAGAGTTTCACTTTTGTAAAGAAACCGGCAGCCAGTGAAGAGGTTTAAGGATCATAGAAATGTGAGTTATTCTACTGGAGCGGGTCAGAATTCTTCCTGCAGAGTTTTGTATTAACTGCAGACGAGACAACGCCTTCTTGTTTAGACATGAATATGTCATAATAGTCTAAACGAGAAGACACAAACGCATGGATTACAAGCTCCAGTTCGTGTTGCAACATCATTTTCCTAAGTTTAGAGATTTTTCTTAGTTGAAGAAAACTGAAATAAAGTCACCTAGGTAATGGCTCAACCATGGAACTTCAGGGAACTTTAATATCATAAAGCGCAAGAGTTTCAGTTTTGTCCACATTTAGCTGCAAAGTCAGATCAAATGAGGTGTAGAGCTGGATGCTATCAGCAAAAATGTGGTAAGAAACATCAGGAAATCTCTGAATGATTTTACCCAGGCGAATCAAGTAAAGCAAAAAAAAAAAGACCCAAAACAACAACAGATCCGCTGATTCAGACCTTATTTGATTGGCAGATACACCGATACTGCACCCTGAAAGGCATGACGAGAACCACTGTAACACAGACCCAGACAGTCCCACTTCATCCCTCAGTTCTCTCAGCAGGATCTGGTGATCAACTGTGTCAAAGGCTGAGGACAGATCCAAGACAACAAGAACAGTGTATTTTTCTTTGTCAGTCGTCATCTTGATGTCACTGGGCACTTTCGGTAAGGCTGTCTCCGTAGAGTGATGTTTGTAGGAGCTAGACTGAAACTTCTCATGGATGCCGCTCTGGTCCAGGATCAATGACAGCTGCGCAGACACCACCTTTTCCAAGATCTTGGAAAAGAATGGGGTTGTGAACGCGGAGCGCAGCGGGACCTTTTGAAGGCTACTAAATCAGCCTTATCGTTCCTGTAAGTCTCCACATACAAGGGACTTGTATTAAAAAGGCGGGTTTGATTACAGCTGGCTGGAGGAGGACTGAAGCTCTTCATTGCATCATAATGGACGTCGCTCTGTTCACCTCTCATTTCCCCAGATTTCAGAAGGGAGAACGTTAAGTATCAAATTCAAAACATCATCATGATGAGGGACTCACTGCATCTGTAAACTGTTTGCATCTTTGTTGAGGACTACTAGGATGGAAAATTTCATTGTGCACAATCTGGTGCAGCCATATTTTAAATGTAACTGCACATTGTCCTTTTAAATAAACTGAACTGAACTGAATCTTGGATATGAAGACTTCAACATTTGAAACGTTAAGGATAGTTGCCCTTTAAATAAGGTAAACGTCTAATAGCTTGCTCAATCGAAGAAAAGGTCACTTGCAGGTAAGAGACCAACATGTTGATGACAAATTAATTTTATGGATATAATTGGCATGTAATAAATGAAGCCTCCCACTTTCGTTCATACACTCGTTCACCATGTCCACCTATCTTGACTTTAAACCCCCATGATGTGGACTTAAAATCCTCATGCTGTGCTGAGAAAAACAGTTCAATGTGAGACAGACACATTGGATTCCAACACTCAATTCAATCTAGAATAATTGAAGTATAAGCGATTATCTGATAAAAGGGTGACGCAAAAAATCCTGGTGCGAATAAAGATGTATTTTCAGATTGATTCACAGAAGATACAACTGCTTGATAATCATTCATATGCTAATACACCGCAGATGCTGGTTTGGTATTAATCAGCTGATTTTTTTAAGAGCAAATAATACTCAACGTGTGGTTGCATTTACAGGATCATGGCAATGTGATTGTATTCAGAGCAGTGACAGAAAGAGAGTAATAAAGGATTTGTAGAACTTCATTCATTGTTCAGATACAGTGTAAGCTAATCTAAAAAACTTAATTGTTGTTTAAGAGTGTTTTAGGAAGGGGGGCGTATGAGGGGGAAATCTTGATTCATATCATCAAATAATTAGCCTGTGTTGAAGAAATTTGACTGAATCCACTTCTTATGAGCATATCTACCCGTTGGCTATCGAAAAATGCTGGGTAAGAGACCTTACGAAAGAACTAACGTAATAAGTAAAGGTGTGAACATTGTGTCCACGATAGACTCCAAAATCCATGGGTCAGTCAAATGTTTTACTCTAATTTGAATTTGAAAGAAAGAGGGGTGGCTATTCTTGTCAACAAGAGAGCAGAGTTTACAGCCACAAAAAATTATTCCTAATGTTTATTCATAACATAAATGGTATATATGCTATCCTCGCTGGTACTCTTATGCAAACTAAAGTTCTTCTGGTAAATCTATATGCCCCTAATTTTGATGATGCCACTTTTGCAAAGAAGTTGCTCGGTAATTTTTGGTGGAGATTTTAATTGTTTCCAAGACACTACACTTGATCGTTCTAATACCAAAAGACTGACAAATTCATTGATGTCCAAAGTTTTTGATTTTGATATACAGTACATTCAAAAACTCTGTTATTACGTGGCACCATCACAATTTTCTTGGTATGATATGGAACTTGGGTCTTGTCAGAAAACATCTATGACCTATACTGCTATACTCTTCCTTTAAAAACTGCTAAATTCACAAACAATCCAGTTGTCCATAAGACACAATATGTAGTTTCAATCCAGACATCACTTCAAGTTCAAAGGTATATCTCCTCTAACACCCATAAGCCTTAATCATGCATTTTCTCCTTCTGTTCTGGACTCTTTATTGCTTCTTAGCAGGATAGAGGTATTAAACATGTAAAAAAAATTGTACATAAATAAGTAAGTAAGTAAGTAATTTATATTTGTAGAGCACTTTTCCAGACCATGGTCAATAAGCGCTTAAAACAATCAAAACAATACCCAGTAAAATATACAGCTCTGGAAAAAATTAAGAGACCGCTCCAAAATTAACAGTTTCTCTGATTTTACTACTTATATGTATGTTTTTTAGTAAAATTAACATTTTTGTTTCATTCTATTAACTTCTGACACCATTTCTGCCAAATTCCAAATAAAAACATTGTCATTTAGGGCATTTATTTTCAGAAAATGAAAAATGGTCAAAATAAGATAAGTTGCAATGTTTTCAGACCTCAAATAATGCGAAGAAAAAAAGATCATATTCATTTTAAAACAACACAATACTAATGTTTTTAACTTAGGAAGATTTCAGAAATCAATATTTGGGGGGATAATCCTTATTTTTAACAACAGCTGCCATGTGTCTTGCTCTCCACCAGTCTTTCACATTGTTCTTGGGTGACTCTATTACACTCCTTGCAGCAGACGCTTGTGACAACAAAGATACAGACCGGCAGGGTGGAGGAAACTACTCTCCACTAACCGGGATGACCAGGATCTACCCTAATGTTAGTGGTGTATGTGACAGATGCCAGGGTTCTCCTTGTAACCTGTCACATATGTTTTTCTTATGTCCAAATATTCAGCTTTTTTGGTCCAGATATTTTTCAATTATGACCGCATGTTCTTTGTTTGCAGTTAAAACCTTGTCAGTATATTGCTCTATTCGGCACAATTTACATTACCGGTGGACTGAGCACCACACAAAGGGAAATGAAAGCATACACTTTACCGCTTGTTAGACGTTGCATCCTTCAAAATTGAAAATCACTTGATGCTTTTAATATCAAAATGGCTGAGGGAAACCATGTTTTATCTAAAATTTGAGAAAATAAAATACACATTGAGGGGCTCTACAGAGACATTTTTTGTTAAATGGAAACCCTTTATTTTATATTTTGGTGACATGACTAAAAAAGACCAATAGTCACAAGTCAATAAACTTTATTTTATTCAATTTCTTGAGTGTTAAAAAAGTTGTTTTCACAACTATTTATGCTGATAAAATTCTCATCTCTCAAAGAATATGTCACAAGCCTTACGGATTAACGATCGTGACTATGTGTAGCATCAGAAAGATGATGGAGGAAGTTTATTTAACTTCCTCCCCCGTTTGTCGACAGAAACTCTCCGGAATATCTGCTACTCTGTCAGATACGGGTTGAGTTTCGCAAGAAATCGAAAAGATCTTCCCGTTCCGTTGTAAAATTCAAGAGAAGACACACTGCAGCTTGCCTGGACTCTGAAGTCATCGGACATCCTCTATGTCTGCTCTACATTCCTCCCTGTACTGCTTTATTACTTGGTGTTTACTCTGGAGCTAGCTTCAAGTTACAGCTGTAACCCAAGAGTTTATTAATCTTAATGAACAAACCTCTTCCTCCACTTGGGCGGTTCGATCATAACCTAGTCCACCTACAGTCACAGTACACTCCTCTGTTGCAGAGACAGACTGTGACCACTAGGACAATCAGGAAGTGGACACCAGCTGAGGAGGACGCCATCAGAGACAGCTTTGAAACCACAGACTGGGATGTGCTGCTGAAGTCTCATGGTGAGGACATCGAGGGTCAGACAAACTTGTTGAGACTATTGTTACAGTTTATTTTCGTGTCTAAAGAAGAAGGAGCTGTCTGCATGCAGTTAATACAAAACAGTACCCGCATTAGTAGAATAATTCACATTTCCTTGATCCTTAAAACTCTTCACTGGCTGCCAGTTTCTTTCAGAATAAATTTTAAAATTCTACTTCCAGAGATATTCACGGTCAGGCTCCTCCTTAGATAAGGAATTGTATACGTTGCAGAAGTGTTTTAGGAAATCTTTTAATCTATTTTAATCATCTGGTAATCTATAAGTTTGTGAATCATTTTATATTCACTCGTGTAACTAAAAACACTTGTGTGTGTATTCATTTTTGATCAAGAGTGATCGTTAAATTAACTCTGATGTGAACATGACAACATGACTAGTGACGCTGACATGCATCTGAACATATATAAGGACGTACGCCAGCTACAAATATTTCAGGAAGTAAGAACTTGTTAACTCTCCTTTCCTCAGTGATACATATAAACTTTGACGTGGAAAAGTATGTCCACACGTTTTTTGTGCGTACAACCCCTTAGTACATGAAGCCCCAGGCCTTGTACTCTGAAAATAGATCTAATCTTAACATTTTCTTTTTCTTATCATAATTGCATTTTCAGTATGAGAAAAGAGGGTTTACAAGGTAAGATGGAAGAGTTAGAATATACAATAGCTGGAAAGAAAAGTCTGAAATGTTTGCTGTTTTCTGTGTATTAGATGCTCAGGTCAGGATGCACTTTATGGGTCACAAAGCTATTTGTTTACCAAGGACAAATAAATCCTATGCTATGTTCGTTTTGAGTCTGTCTTTCTTTTAACATTGTTGTGATGTTTTCTTGCTCAGTTTTTCACATCCTATCCTGTGCTGTAACATATCTTACTTCTTGAAATGTATAATGGATTAATTTTAATGAAACACACAAAGAACTTAATCCCTTCTACAGATATGATTAAGCTAGTCATAATCAAAACAGATGCAGAAACTTTTATTGGTAGTGTTGTCAACATAACTTGGGAATTTTTTTGTGGTGGCAGTACAGAAAAAAATGACATAACACACAAAATAAGCAATACTGAAAAAAAAAAAAACTTTCATGATGTATTAATAGAATTGTGTTTAATATTTATAATGCAGAACTAAAATAAGTTCAGTTTGGGTCATATTTTTGAGTGTTTATACCATTAACAATTTAGTTTTGGAAAAACACAGGGCCATTGTAGACGGGATGGTGGTTGCCATGCCATGATGCTCATAATGCTCATGGTAAAAATGTCCTCATATGTTTTTCTCAACCATTCTGTAAATGCAAACATTGTCATAATTTGAGAGTAAGCTTTTTATTAGCACTAGCCACCATTACCTCCCCAATGTAAGTTTAAGTCACATATAAGAAAGCAAAACATTCCCTTCTTAGTTCATCACATTTGAATGTGTGTTTCAAAGTCACATGATGTCTGTTCACAAATGGTGTTGTTGTGCAGCTAATGGATAGGGTTCTCCGTTTCAGGTAAACATTCCAATCAGTTAACGGATTTTACTTACTTATAATTTTTCAAGTCATGGTCAGGGATTTTTATTCTAGAACCAGGAAACTTTGGAGGCAAAGAATCCTTTCGTGTTTCTCTTTGAAAACATGGAGAAAATCAAAACCATTGTTAGCATTCAAATAAAAAAGAAAAAAAAAACATGCAAAAAATAAAGATATAAAGATATTATTTTATTTTTTAGTATGTTTGTTGAAATTTATCAGACACTATGCAGGACAGTGCGCACACACACAGAATATTTACAACATAAAAAATGAGAGAAAGTTCTATAATACATCCTCCTGATGCTCCTGAACACATCATAATTGATGTTCCCTGGAGTCATCAAATGTTTCAGGTCTTTGAACAATGATTCACCGTCTTCCAGGCGAACCCACCAGCAGCTGATCTGACCACATTTTGTTCAGGTGGCACAAACTTGTCCCCATGGACCTTCCCTCCGCATCCAGAGCCATCCTGAAGCCTTTTCCGCTGCTCTAGATTGCTCTGGTCCTGGCTTGACATGTGGGGCTCAGTACGCTGAGGGCTGTGTGGAGTGCCTGGACCACAAAACCTCTGCAGCCTACCTCAATTGACATGCATCTTGCTTTCCAGCCCTGCTCTCGACAGCCAATGACCAGATGTTCATACTTTCTGTTGTGGGCCTCACCCAGGTGTCCTCCTATGGCACAGTCAGCTCCATGATGATAATGTTCTTACTTGCCTTGGAGACCAGGAGTAAATCTGGCCTCAAGCTGGTGCTGACGATGTGTTTAGGGAATCTCAGTTGTTTCTCTAGGTCCACTGAGAGATGCCAATCCTGGGCTGATGACAGGATCCCTGTTGACACCGACTTGTGTCCTGGCCTTGGTTGCACTACTACCTTGACTGCAATGGTGTAATTTTGCACACGGCTACAGCTGCTGATGCCTCTGCTACGGCTTCTGCAATAGGCTTCACCACCTGGTTGTGGTGCCAGGTGTAACAGCCCTAGCTAAGAGTATTCAGGCAGGAGCTCAGGATGTGCTCCAATCTCCCCTTTGCTGAGCACAGGGTGCAGTTTTGGGTCTCCACCTTTCCCCAGATGAATAGTTTTTTAGGCTAGGCAGGACACCATACACTGCCCAAATCAGGAAGGTGATGAGATGGGATTCTGCCTGCCAGAGGTCTGCCCAGGTGACTTTCAACTCCAGTACCCGCTCCCATCTTGTCCAGGCCCCTTATTGCCTCAGGCCGACTCCACTGCAGCGCCTCACCTCCTCCCTCAGGAAAACAGAGGGAGTCTTTAATCCATAGACCAACATATTTCTGTATGTGCATTGTATTTAATAAATAATAAACAACAACTAAACCTACATTTTCTTTTTTTAATTTAAGCATAATTTGTAGAGTAAATAATTGAGAATCATTATTTATCAAACAATACAGTGTAAATGTATACAACATATCTTTTACTAAAACAACATTTAAAACATAATTGAATAATAGCGAATGTCTTTTTGTTATTCAAGTTTACAACGTTAAAATGCCATCCAACAACTCTCAAAATGTTTTGATGAATAAATGTACATACGCATGCATACATTATACCCCTTAGCCAGAAATACGTATTCAGCACAGGGAAGGTTTTAGCGCAGAGATAACCAGTCAAGTGGGGTCAGAAATTGGCAAGCAATACAAAAGGATGCCGGTCTATGGTGGAGGATGGAATGGGAGATGTTGTGAAATGCTGCAGTTAGGTTGAGGGGAACGATAATGGATATGATATGAATGGATAAAGTCGTAGTTGCAGCAGCCAGGTTAGCGATGGAAATCAGTGATGAGGTGACTCAGTGTCATTATTTGCAGAGCACACTAAATGGGGGTCCCTTCACTTTTTCCTTTGTTTTGAACAATTGTGTTAATGAAACATTTTTATACTGATGGCACCAACTACAGACCTCCAAATTCAGTCCCAGTTAGTCTCAAACCTGAGCCCTTGTAGTGAGGTTTCAATATGAATCACATGTCCACTCAGCTGCCAACTTTTTATTACAAAACCCTTAAATTACCCAACAAAAATGTCAAGCACTTGAGCAGAGGACCTTCGAAAGATGAGGAAACACTGTCTATTCCATGGAGAGTGGAATGAGCCACTAACCGATTGACAGCGAGATAGTGACACCACCTCATTATGTTTCGGCAGCAAGAATCATGCATGCTGAGTCTAGACAATGAGTGACAAAATTGGTGTCCACCTACAGACCAACCTATTTACAAAGCATTTTGACTTCTTCCCCCTGGAAACTGAATGCTTTGTGATTCTAATTTGCTGTCATCAATTTGGACTCAAAAAACTGATTGCTAAATGTATTGTTGGAATTAATTGTGTTGATAGTACGTGTCAGAGGTCTTGATAGTAAATGTGAGAGGTCTTGGTAGTAAGTGTGAGAGGTCTTGATAGTGAGTGTGAGAGGTCTTGATAGTACGTGTGAGAGGTCTTGTTAGTAAGTGTGAGAGGTCTTGATAGTACGTGTGAGAGAACTTGGTAGTAAGTGTGAGAGGTCTTGATAGTGAGTGTGAGAGGTCTTGATAGTGAGTGTGAGAGGTCTTGATAGTGAGTTTGAGAGGTCTTGATATTACGTTTGAGAGGTCTTGATAGTGAGTGTGAGAGGTCTTGATAGTGAGTGTGAGAGGTCTTGATAGTGAGTTTGAGAGGTCTTGATATTACGTGTGAGAGGTCTTGATAGTACGTATGAGAGGTCTTGGTAGTAAGTGTGAGAGGTCTTGATAGTGAGTGTGAGAGGTCTTGATAGTACGTGTGAGAGGTCTTGATAGTACGTGTGAGAGATAATACAACTTTTAAAGGATCACTCCTTTTTTCACAGTGTTCTCATACAGATCGTAATATCATCTACTGTGATGAGTAACTGAAGTATTAATATTTACAACAACATTACCATGTGTCACACCAGAGGAGAAATAGTACCGATCCAAACGTTCTATATTTGTCAACCTTAGTTAATGAATGATTTGGTTTCTTTCTTTTTGAATGACATCAATCTGAAAAAAAAAGAAAAAAGGATGAGAAGTTAGTTTTCCGTGTTAAAGTCACGTTTTAATACTGTATTTGCAAACTAGGACTTAAAATTATTTATACTATTTTAGATTCATGATAAATGATGAGACTGCGAGGGATGAGAGACGGCGTTAAACATCAGTAACACTTCAGACACGTCAGAGACAGACATGGATGTTGAAATAATGATACATTTGGAAATGTCTTCGACTTAATCCACCGGAGCGAACGTAAACAAACACTTAACACTAAATATTAAACCCCCCGATAACATTCTACAAGCACACACTGGTACTGTATGACACCTACTTTTTCAAGAACAAATTCAGATCCAACCGTATAAAATGAACTGGAGGAACAAACTTTTAGAACATGTAAAACAGTTTTCACTGGTGTCACACAAGTAACGGTCCTACTGGACCATGCAAAAAGGTTCCTAGCGAAAGCAATAATATTGCTGCAATAGTATATTAAAAAGAGACAATATAACGTTGATGTGCACAACGAGAGCTGATAAAAATAAAACAACTTACATGCTCATCTTCTAAGCGTTGAATTCGCTCTTCAGGCTCCACTGGTTTATAAAAAGTCAGGCGCTTACACGGACTTCAGGCAGAAATGATGTACATCAGCAGAAACGTTTAATAATTGTGTTATTAATGCTGCTATATCATTACATAAAGTCATAATATAAAAAATAACATGATAACAATCCAAACATTTTTATTAAACTGCCGGAGATTAAGTATTGATTTAACAACTTTATTTTGAAGTTGCTTGAAAAAGGGGCGGCATCCTGTGTAATCAAGATTGCATCCTGTGTAATCAAGTTCTCTCACACTCACTACCAAGTTGTCTCACACTTACTATCAAGTCCTCATGCACTTATGTGCAAGATCTCTTACACTCACTATCAAATACTCATACACGTACAATCAAGTACTCATAGACGTACTATTAAGTGCTAATAAAGAGTTTGAAAGTAGATGTGAGCAAGTTTGATGGAAAGTGTGAGAGGGTTTAATAGTAAGTGAGAGAGATCTTGATAGTAAGTGTGAGAGGTCTTGGTAGTAAGTGTGAGAGGTCTTGATAGTAAGAGTGAGAGGTCTTGATAGTACGTCCGAGAGGTCTTGATAGTACGTGTGAGAGGTCTTCATAGTACGTCCGAGAGGTCTTGATAGTACGTCCGAGAGAAAAACTGAATTTTTTCTCAAACGGCCCCTCATACATTCACACACACACTCATACCTACGGACAATTTCCTAAAATGTTTACGGCACCCAGGCGGTCTCCCATCCAAGTACTAACTGGGTCTGACCCTGCTTGGCTTCCGAGATCAGAGGAGAATGGACTCATTCAGGGTGATGTGGCTGTAAGTGCGTGACTAACTTGTTCGCTAAAATACTTATTGATTTTTATTTTTAAAAAAGCAGTTTTCAAAAGTGCTTGATTTCAGTCTGTTTCTTTTTTTTAAATCATTTCACCAGCTTTGGAAGTTCCCGAGCGATTACCGAACTGGTCACCTGGCGGGACGGTTCGCGAGGCCTCGAATGTCATTACGACGTCACCAACTACGTAACCAACACACGCCTCGATACACGCTTCATGAAAATCTTCCTGGATTACTCGACACACGCTTCGATACAGTCACATCACTAGCCACAGCTCTGTCCTATCAAGTTAGACTGTATTTTTCTCGTGAACTGTGATTTTTTTTTTTTTTTTATCACCTTACTAAAGGGGGGGGGGGGGGGGGGGGTTCTGTCACACCATATTGAGCTAACTGGCCACTTTTTTTTTGGTTCGTTGAATTTGTATATTGTAGAAACCATAAGCTTTGTTTTTTCCTCTGTTGGAGTGATTTCCTGTTCTGAGACGAATAAAAGACTCCATAACCGTCCTTTTCTGAGCCTGAGTCCAAGCCTGACGATAAGAGAGTCAAATTGTCATTTTATCTTTGAGCATACCACACCACTCTTCATTCTATTAGCATGTCAGATACAAAGGTGAAGGTTATAGTATATATATATATATATATATATATATATATATATATATCTAACAGCTAATGTTGTAATTCAGGAGCTGAGAGAGCGCGACCTCACTTCAACCAATGGTAATATACGTCTGATAACTGCTTTAAGGTTCACTAGTGAAAATGCAGGAAAAGCATTTTTAGGCCGGGGCATCTGAACTCCCTTTGCAGTTCTTATGCTTCAATTTCCTTAGAAGTGATTAGAGGGGAACTTCAGTTAATGTATTTTACAATTCTGATACAAGAAACAGAACTAGTGATCAACCGGGCTTTTTCCACTGACAACAACTTGGCAGTTCAGAGCTGAAGAGCACATGACCTTTTACACTCTTAGACAATCCTCCAGGTGTTCAACAGTCCGCATCTCCAAATAAGTCTAATCTGCCAATCATTCATTCACATTCCTGGTTACTCCCTCCTGGTGTCCACCGGTCCGAATCTCCAAGTCCGTCTCCTTTTCTGTGCCCTTGCAGATAACCATTATATTCTTAAAGTTCTATCATTGTCCTTGACTCTTAAATGAATTGAGATTTTCGTAACCCAGTGTTGTGCCTGTCGTGTGTTTTTGTATGCAGTATATCCCCAGTATACCCTCACAAAAGCATCTAGTCTAACAAAGAGGAAATGCCAACATTCAGGCATTGATTAAAATATGAAATATTAGTAATATCTTGGATTATAACTAAGTTTACAAAAGTGACAATAACATTTTTAATCCAACATCATCAAACAAAACACTCATGGAAACACAACCTCCCAATAAGCCGTTGATGCTATAAAAGTGTCAGCATCTGCTTCCGACAATTACAGAATCAAATCATGGATTCACTTTACACATTTGGTTAAGTCTCACATTTTCTAAGTTTTAATAATTTATAAAATTCTTAAACAGCCCGGTTGCTTTCCATGATTGGAATACAGAGACAACAATCACTCAAATTTTAGATGTTTAAAAAGTGAGAAAAAAAATGGCTACTGTGCAAATAGCTTCACAAAAGTTCTCTCAGAAAGTTAATATTAAGCACCAGTGGAAAGTTGCTCTATGAACATAGATATTCCAGGGAAACAATTATAAAGGCAATTCAGGGCGACTGTTACTACAATGGGTATTGTATCAAGCTGAAAATCCAATTGATCCGAGAAGTCGTGCTGAACATGTCAGGGCGGACTGATAAACTCAAAGCCTTGAAATTACTAAACACATTCTACTAATAATAATTTTATTTAAATAGCAGTTTTTAAACATGTGTACCAGTGCTTTACATTAAAATAACAGTTTGAATTCAATTCAAATCGTTTATTGTCATAGGTACTACGTACCATGAAATTCTTCCTTTGTACCCCCAACAAAAGTGCACAGTACAAAAACATGTACAGTATATATATATATATATATATATATATATATATAAATAAATATATATATATACATTTGAAAGAACTAAAATCTAAAAACACAGCAACATAACAGCATAAAAACAAGTAAAAGTACAATTAGTGCTTGTGGTATGGTGAATTAACTTTTGAGGAGTCTGATGGCGGTTGGAAAGTAAGAGTATTTGGGTCTCGTTGTTCTGCACTTCACACTCCTGTACCTGCGGCCTGAGGGCAGGAGTGTAAACAGTCCGTGCTAGGGGTGGGCGGGATCCTTGAGGATGGAGGCCTTGAGGGGCTTGGGCCCCTGTGTCTGGATCTGCTGTGCTAGGTATGTGCCCTCTGGCCTGGCTATTTCAACCTCCCCCCCCCTCCCCTCTATATATCTTCACCCGTCACCAGAGTCTGTATACCTGTGTATTGTATACATTTGTCCCAAACCCACACCTTTTTATTTCTCTCCCGGAGCCCCAGGGATCCACCAGAGCTGCTGCTGATCCAGGGATCCACCTCCAGAGCTGCTGCTGATCCAGGATCTTCACCACGTCATCAGATCCCGAGTTCTCTCCAGCACCCCCATGGACCCTCCTACACTCTCCTCTTTTCTCTCACTATATCCTCCCTCACTCCTCTCCTTATCCATCTGTCTACCCCCCCATCCTTCCTCCCAGCCGGTCAAAGCGGCAGGCCGTCAACAATGAGTCTGGTTCCGCTCGAGGTTTCTGCCTTCTAAAAGGAAGTTTTTCCTCGTCATTGCTCACTGTACAGCTCACTGTACAGTGTTTTGTTTCTTGCTCTTTGTTGAATTGCTGGGATCTATTTTTCCTTAATCAACTGTAGTCTTATTTCAACTGTATAGTGTCTTGAGATAACTTTGTTATGATAAGACACTTTAAATAAAATTGAATTGAATTGAATTGAATTTAATCTCTACTGTAGACCCTGTGGTGGTATATGCTCTGCAGGGAGGGCAGAGAAGTTCTGGTGATCCTCTCAGCTGTTTTCACCACTCTCTGCAGGCATTTGTGGTCTGCCACAGTAGTGCTGCCATACCACATGGTGATGCAGCTGGTCAAGATGCTTTCAACAATGCAGCTGTTAAAGTTATTGAGGATCTTTGTTGACATCCCGAACTTTCTTAGCCTCATCAGGAAATACAGCTGCTATTGCGCCTTCTTGACCTGCTGTGTGGTATTAAGTGTCCAGGTAAGATCATCGCTGATGTGGATGCCCAGGTATTTGAAGCTGCTCACCCTCTCCACTTCAAGCTCTCGGATATATAGTGGCTGATGAGGCTTCCTCTTCTTACTCATGTCCACTATGATCTCCTTCGCCTTGTCGGTTTTGAGGGTGAGGTTGTTGTCCTCACACCACGCCACCAGACTGGCCACCTCCCTCCTGTAGGCCGCCTCCTCCCCACCAGTGATGCATACTATGACTGCTGTGTCATCTGCAAATTTAAGGATGACGTTATCCTTGTGGGAAGCGACACAGCCATGGATGAACAGGGTGTAGAGGATGGGGCTGAGGACACATCCCTGTGGCATACCGGTGTTTATGGTGATGCTCAGTGAGGTCCTGTCTCCAATCCTGTCCAACTAGGGCCGGCCGGTCAGGAAGTCCAAGAGCCAGTCACAGAGGGTGTGGTGCAGACCAAGCGCAGACAGTTTGTGGGTGACTTATGGGGAATGACTGTGTTAAAGGCGGAGCTGTAGTCAGCATTCTTACATAGGAGTCTTTATTCTCCAGGTGGAGGAGGGGATAATGGAGGGCAGCGGCAATGGCATCTGAGGTGGATCTGTTGGACTGGTATGCATAGTGTAGGGGGTCCAGTGTGTCTGGTATGTTGCTCTGAATGATGGCCAGCATTACTCACAAAAAAAACTTAGCTATTATTGGAGTGAGTGCTACTGGTCTGTAGTCATTCATGCAGGTGGGTGGGTTTTTCTTAGGGAGGGGGTCGATGGTTGTGGTCTTGAAGCAGTAAGGTTGTAGATGGAGGTGAGAAAATCAGCCAGCTCGTTGGACGACCACGATGAAAGACTCTCCTCCCTAGAACTCGCAGCAGACGACCTGACTCAGCGTGTTAAGGACCTCGAAAACACACTGTCCAGTGTCCTCGGTCAGTGTTTATCTGGCTTCATCGCTACCAAACCAAGGATCTGATCATCAGGGAGGCTCGTAAAAGGGGATGCTACACTTTTGCGCCCATACCATCAGGATTGTCGAGGAATACAGCCCTGAGATCCAGAGGCTGCGGCCCGAATACACGTGTACGCTGAACTTTACCAACAAGGATTTAAACCGTCTCTACGCTTCCCGGCCCAACTTCAGCTTAAGCTTTCCTACAGATCATATAAATGGCCAAGATAGGTTGACGAAGCAAGGGAATATGTGAAAACTTCTCTGCAGCAACAAAACAATGAATGAGAAGAAAACTTTTCACTCTTCACCGGCGCGGTTCCTACGGTGATTTCACGGACAACTCTGCAGCTGCATGACAACCTGAGGAGGAGCTGCACCTGTTCATCCTGGTTGTATTGTTTACTTATAACTTTGTTAGTCATTCTACATTTATACAGTTATACAGAGTTCTAATGTGTGTGTATGCGTGTGCGTGTGTACGTGTGCGTGTGTGCACTTTCACTCATCGTTTACTTTATTTAGGAGAGTGACTTTTACACCAATTAATTTGTTCATAAACGAAATCTTACTGTTTAATTTATTCATAAATCACCCCATAAAGAGAAAAAAGGTCCTTACTCATGTAAGTCAATTCAAAACAGGAATCACCTTACTACAAGATAAACGTCAAAAGCTCCGACAGTGAACGCCTCTTCTCCCGATGGGCGGGGCAGTGCTTCAATTCTTCTTTTAGTGCTAAGGCCAGGGGAGTGACAATAGTTAGTAGTCCAAACATCTCTTTTTAACCACACAATATATCAGATACATTTGGCTGTTATATAATTGTTTATGGTAAACTTTACAATAAATTAGTTGCGCTTGTGAACGTCTATGCACCAAATGCAGAAAAAACTAAATTTTTCTCTCTCTTGCTGGACAACAGGACATACTCACTCATACCTAAAGTCTCCCCGATAAGTAAATCAGCTTCATGTATCCAGGCCTTTCTTTCTGACTATGGTATCTGTGATATCTGGCGCTTCCTAAATCCTCAAAATCTTGGTTTAACTGATTGTGATTGTGGAGGGTGGAAGACAATGATTTCTGATTTTGTTTTATTAAGTTGGAGAAAGTTCTGAGCCATCCAACTGCTCAGGTCATCTAGACAAGCTAAAAAAGCTCTCTGAGTGTCAGGTATATATGTGTGTAGTCCGCGTAAAAATGATAAGACACTTTATGGCGGATTAAAGTCTGTCAGAGAGGAAGCATATAAATAGAAAATAAAATTGGACCTTAAACGGACCCTTGTGGTACTCCACAGGAGACTCCAGCTGTAAAACTTGAGGTGTCTCCAATGGCGACCGCAAAGGTTCTGTTTAAAAGATACGATGAAAACCACCTCAGTGCTGTTTCTCTGATGCCAACCCAAGAGTTGCGCTTTCCCCTTTTATCAGCAGCTAAAAGCAAGTCATTAGTGACTTTTAAAAGTGCAGAATCCGTACTGTGACCGGATCTAAAACCTGATTGAAATATTTCAAATAAGTGAAGCGAATCAGCTGGTGAGAGGAGAGTACATGGTGAATGTTGAATGAGAGAGTGCGGCTTCCGAGTTTGCTGGGATGCAGTCAGAATTAAAAAAGCCTGCTGAAGCGGAGGGCACTGCGGTTTAAAGTGGGAAGCAGCCCACTGATTAAAACCTCCTCGTCACTCCGCTTTAAGCGTTCAAAATGTTTTTTTTAAATCATTTTATATCAGTTCTGTTCCACGGTAGGAGTTGTTGGTTCCAATGTTGGCGGAGGGGAAGGAGGCCAACAGGTACGGGAGCGCGCCGTTGATGTCTGTAACCGACGCAACCGGGATGCTACGAGTGACGGCATTGAAGAACCTCACCTTCTTTACTAAAGAGTCTCCGACGATGATTGTCGTGGGCTGGAACAGAGGAGGTGGATGGCTCTGCTCTGGCTGTGGAGACTGTGACACCTGTGTTGCTGATGACCGTCTCCCTCAGTAGCCTCCGACTAGAAGCGGACCTTCTGGAGGCGGCAACGAGCCCGCTTGATCAGGTTGGGCTCTGTTGTCCAATGTCCGGATGGTGAGATCCGGCTGTCCTTGGGCTCCGGGCTTGTACGTTGGTGGCCTGAGAAAGAACCCGGAACCGCCACCGGTAAGCTTGCTGCTTACCTGGAGCCCATGGCAGAGTGTCCTGAAGAGTAGCTGTGAGCATATCAATCCGTCCGGACATGTTCAGCATGACTTCTGGGCAAGAGTGTCTGTCGGTAGTTGAGCTTCAAGTTCAGTGACACTAGTTCGTTTTTTAAGCAATTTTTTTAGATATGATCTATTATATGGTAGACATGAGTTTTCCAAATAAAACAGTGTCAAGTAAGAACTGATTAAAACTGCGATAAGAACCGTCAAAAGTGATAAAGGTGGATATAAAACAAATAGAATCCAGTAAAATCCAATAAAATCCGGTAAAACCCAGTAAAATCAGTGTTGACACACTGACGTGCTGCCATGCTGCTTTTCCACTTATTGAGTATATTTACTACTACTTCTACTATAATTTCTCCTACTTCTAATACTACTAAGGTCAAGGTGACCCGACATCGAAAACAAGTGTTTGAGGTATTACATGTGTTGCCTCTGGGTCAAGGTGAACAGCCACTGCGTATGTATTTCTGGAAGCCAGGGAGGTTGTTTATTGAATTTGGAATAAATGTAAAGTGTTTAGGTAAACTAAACAGGAAGTATCTACATGCACCCTTGTAACTTTATAACATTTGCTTGCCTTGTATCTTATCCATGACTGTTTTCATCATTAATTCGACCTGGTGCTGTTTAAATGGTCTAAACTCAGTGGTATCTGATGTATTCAACACAAACAGTATAATTTTGACAAGGTGGAGCGTCTATTATTTAAATGTTCTATTTAAATATTCTCTGTTGCTGCTAGCTGATAAACAACAGCTCTATGTTAGCAAGTAATTGTTAAACCCTGGGCGGTCTGTTCTTGCAATTAATATATGTGCTCATGTTTGTTTAGTAGTTGAGTTTTATTCAAGCACCATGCTGCTAAAACCAATATCATTTTGTGTATGTTAAGCATCCATCTACTGTACACAAGTACAAACAATATAAAAGTTCTTGCATCTGTTCCCAGCTGCCCATTTAAATGCCGATTACTGGTGTTTATACATTGAGGTTTATCTTGGAGCCCGTATCATAAAAAAAGGAATTTCAACCACATTTTGGACGTCCCTTCATTTTGGAACCGTTGGCACCACCTATTGATGACTAAAAAACATGACACTGCTTCATGAAGCTTCATCATCCCATCACTATCATAAGCATATAGAACGATTGCGATTACAAGTGATTATAACATGCCAGACTGACATTTTTGTCTTTTTACATGGGCTTGAGTTCTTGCCAGAGTAGCAGTTGCGTTAGCAATTCTGGCAAGGACTTCCTGCTTCAGCTGACGCGATCTCTCCGAGATATTATAAGCTGGACACTGTGTCCATTGCCTGTCCATTGACTTGGATGTCTGAGAGGATGGCCGTGTTGTTGTTGGTCATGATTTTGGTTTTCTCCACATGGATTTTACATTTCATTGGCTTGGGAGATGCTGTCAAGTCTTTCAACTATGTTGACAAGAATGAGTTTTACACTGCTTTAAAGTGTATCGTTTATTTAATCCCAGTCAATGCCTTCAGGCAGTTTTGTGTGTTTGCTGCTATATGGAGTACAAAAACAGGTTGAAATGGTTCTTTATCTGTATATTTCTATTTTAAATGTAATAGTATTTTTTTTTTTATATTTAACCAATACTTTAATGCATTTCATATTGCTTGGTACACTGCTTGGTATAAAAAACAACCAAAAAAACAAGATTTATTCTTTCACTCCATTTCTTTTGTGAAAAGTGAAAAGCAACCAAAATTCTTGCAAGCAGTATGTTTTATTTAATCTCTTTCTAAGGAAAAAATATACTGTTAAAAAAATAAAAAAAACATTTATTATCTTAGTATTGGTGTTCATCTGACTGAGGTTGTAAATCATCAGTTTGTTGTTCTATTCAAATCTTTAGAACTGGAATCCTCATTCATTCATTACTAACCACTTTATCCCTTACCTGGAGTACCCATAGTAAACCAATGCAACACGGGGAGAACATACAAACTGCCCACAGAAAGGTCACAAGGGCTTGGACTGGAAGCAAACCAGCAACCTTCTTGATGTGAGGCAACCGCAATAACCACTTTGCCACCATGAGCCCTAGAACTGGAATCAGTCATCATAAATACTTGACAAAAAACGTTCAAATTGTCTTGGAAAAATATATTAGAGTCTGTCATTATTTACTGTGTGAGTAGAGAATTTCAAAGTGGACATACTAAAGTAAACTTGACAAGGTCGGCATGCTCTTTGTTTCATCAGCCTCCCAATGGATTCAAAATGTTCTTGTTAGCTCAGACCGTGTATTGTACATGTATCTAGCTATAGTGTTTGCGTTTCTCTCTCTCTTGCTCATCAGGGGATGTCGTTCTATTTAAAGGGAAATGTTCTGCGATGGGGAAACTCTGAGCTGAGGGATGGACAGATGGCAACCAAGGTGAAGTTATTAATTCCCAGCTTTGTAGAGGACATATCCCTCAGACCCACCTGGCCCTCTTTCCAAAATGCTTAAGCAAGGTAGAAAACAGATAGGGGAACCGTTTTCTGGATTTGTCACAGTACTGCAACAGGAGTGGAAATCATAGAACATTGTAACTCATGTTGCAGTGCCAATGTTTCATATGGACATGTGGTGACATTTCATCAATCATTTTATTTTGCTTAAACTCACAATATGAAGTAAGAATGATCTGTAGTTAGAGCTCAGAATTGCACAATATGACTATTAACTGTGCTTTAATAAAGCTTTGTTTACGTTTTTCTAGCTTACACATTTAATCACATTTTGAGTTCCTCAATTATGTTTATTCTACTGGCCATTGATTGCAATTAGCACTTGATTATTAGCTGTCAAAGTCTTCAACATCTGCATTTATTCTCCAAAAATTAAGCTACCTCTTCATCAGATGAAGTATTGCCATAATGGAATCAGAGATGGCCTTATGTCTTGAAAAGCTGTGGCTTTACACTTGATTGTCATAAGTACAGTGCAGAGAGGAATCAATCCTGCTCTGCACTCCTTCACTTTGCACTTTTTTAGTCCATCCGTCCGTCCATCCATCCATCCATCCGGGAATGTTTTGGCCACTACAAAATATCAGCGGAAAAGATTCTAGACATTCAATTTTCCGTATTTTTTTGTTTTTTTTGTTATGTTTTTTGAAAAGATAGATCCCCCTCTGGAATAAGCAGGGAAAAGATGATTCACCTGCCGAGGTGTGTCAGGATGTTCATGCTTGTGATGCACATGCACAGGAAGGGGAGCTGAAGTTTAATTATTATACTGTAGTAAAGGTTCAAGATCAACAAAGAATGATGAGTCAACTAACGATCAACAATAACCTGATCTAAGAGCAACACACACACGCCGGTCCAAGTCAGCTCTGGACACGCAGAAGTGTGTATGTCCTGTTTGTCCTGGAGCGAAGTGGGCTGAATGGTGTTAAAGGTACTACAAAAGTCCAGGAACAGGATCCTCACTGAGCCGCTTCCTTTATCCAGGTGGGAGTAGGTCCGATGCAGGAGGTGAAGGATGGCATCTTCTACACCAACCGTGGGCCTGTAAGCAAACTGCAGGAGGTCTTGTGTCTGTGCTCGACTTGTGGCTAGAGATGTTTGAGGACCATACGCTCCAGTGTCTGGAACAGTACTGGAAATCTTCCACAGGGTTGGTACTTTCCCCCACTGTAGACTGAGGTTAAGGACATGTTGAAGCGGCTCAGCTAGTTTAGCAGGACAGGTGTTTAGCAGCCGAGCAGACACCTTGTCAGGATCAGCAGCCTACATCGCGTACCTGGAGTAAGGTGAAGCTAGGAAGCTAAATAAAATGATTAAAAAAAGCAGAAAGTTATTGATTATTGCTGCAGAGCTACTGGAGAGGCTACGCCTTGATATATATACAGTTGTAACATTTCTGCAAACGTTCTCATTGTCATAACACAAGCCCTGCATTAGATGGGTTTAAAATACAGAGCCAAAATATGGGATAAGGGGATACAAAAGCGAGGAAAATAGAAGTGGGTCTTAGAGAGGCCTTTTATGGTCACTTGTTTGACAAAACTAAGACACTTTTTAGATTAAATTTATTTTATGTTTGGTATGATTTTTTCTTCATACAATATTGTTTTTATTCTTACTTTGTTTTATTACACTTACATTCAACTTAATGCCTTGATTATAGCTTGTATAGTTGTTGATTTTATATTTATTTATATTTTTTAAATCCAAAACCTGCAATGATTGACATGAGCAAGTATCTTGTTTCACACAACTCTTCTTCAACAACAAGTATAATTTGTGAATGATTAAAATGCTCCAAAACACACATTACAGCTAAATTCCAAGAGCTGATCCAAGCTGCGTCCAAATGTGTCACTTCAATTACCATCACTGTAAATCACAAGGACATTTGCTTTACATCCAAAAGTGATTGAGATGAAATGAGCGCTTAATTTTACACTACATAAATTAATCACGTCCCAAAAGAAACATAACACTGCTTCATTACCAGCAGCACAGAGTGCACCTGGGAGGATGTTACATAAACTTGTCAGGAGCAAAAACAGTCTCTTTAAGGTAATTTAATTTTAAGTAATGTGAGCCTTGTGTTGACTGTTTCAGAATGTATCATGTGAGCTACAGTGCACAAGAGGTAATCTATATAATTGCCCTATTAAGAAAGGTAGTAAAGTGAAAATTGGGCCTGGTACTTGGTACTGGCAAATTTAGCCTGACGCACTAATGGTTGCCTTAACCGGTCAGAGTAGGTTGTGAGGATCCTGGAGCTTAGATAGATAGATATGCTGCATTTATGGTCTTTGTCCTCCTTAGCTAGTTTCTTACTTTGAGAGGTAAGTGATTGCCAATGCAGCTGAGTGAGAAGCATATACCACCTCAAAGATGCAGAAGTGTTGGCAGACTTCTGATCCCAAGATCCCTGGGACTTTGTCTTTTGGTGACCAGATATATTTTATGTCCTGTCAAATTCCCTGGGGTTGTTGTAATTTAGGTGTCCCTTCTGAGGCAGTCCTTACCCTCCCAGTCATCTGCTATATTTCTTCATTAAAGTAGTCTTAATTTTAGGATTTATTCAGAGTTTATTGTGAGAGAAACTTCATTCTTTTCTACTAGGCATACTATTATCCACACAGAAGTGTCTTTAATTTGTGATACAGACTGATAAACTACTGATCTCCACTTTATGAGCATCACTGAACATGTCCCATACTGTTTAAAGGTGTCCTTGAGAGCTTCTTTAGCTTCCTCCGAACTGTTAACAAGTGGCTTATATGCAGGTAGAAGATATACCAGGCTGTCGTCCCAGAAGAGAGTGGAAATGAGTTATATGTTCGCGCAGAGAGAACAATAGCACCCTGCTATCCTGCTTTCCTGGAGTTTGCAGTAACAACAGTCATCAGCCTGATCCAGGAGGGTAACAAGACTGTCTTTCTTCAGGAGGTTGAGTGGCTGTGAAGACTGCTGAGTGGATAATCGCAAAAAATCTGTTTCTGATACTGATTCTGAACTAAGGTTTCAGATGCAGTAGGATTTCAGAAGGAATATTGTCATGATCTGATGGTCAGGTCAACCTGTCATGCAGCGCGTTTGCCAGAGCCCTGCTTAAAGTTGTATAACTGTGCTAGTGAAGACACATGTTTCTTATTACTCTGGAAGCAAGTAGGAGATCCCGTATTTCCCTTTTTTTTATTTTTCGAGCGGTGTTGTGTCAGAATAAACCTGTCTATGGGGAGACAGAGTTTCCTGATGAAACTAGTTCTTCAAACAGGAAAGTTTCTTCTGTTTTTCTCCTTATTTGATAATCACACATTGTCTTGACAAAACCCCTATTGATGCGCCAGTTTTTCTATGTTGCCATTCACAGTAAACTAAAGAAAAAAAGAATATTGAATGAAATTGTTCAATTAAAATAAATTCTACAAATTATTGAATTCAATAAAACAAATTCAACCTTTTCATAATTGTTTAATGTCTTGATTTTTTTACTTGTTTAATCTCAAAATCCAACATTGCACCGCCTTCCCTCTCTTTCCAAAATGTTACTTTACCACTTATTAGTTGCTTTTAAAGTTACAAGTAAAAAAGTTTAAGTAAAATTATTTATTAGTTTAATGTGTGATAATCCACATTTTCCTAATTTTACCTTGATTTATTGTATCCATCACTGCTATCTTCACATTTATTAATACCTGTATCTATTAAGTTCATTGTTTCCTCTTTCTGGCTTTATCCTGGGGCATAGTTATGTCGCAGCCCTTTCTAGACATTTCAATATTTTACGTTATTACAATCAACCTTGCAGACATGTTGTTCCTTCTGCTTCTTGTGTTTTTCAACTGTCAATGTGATAAACAATTGTGTTGATTCTTTATTTTGTTGTTGTTAATTTTACAGGAGTTAACAGTCTGTTTATTTACTGCTTATTTGTTGTGCAAAATGATTGTGAAGATGGTGTAAGAAAATTATGTTATGGCCTTTCACAAAAAATATGTTTCATCAACACGTACTCTTTTATCACTTTATATTTTTTTAACATCCCCTAGAAGCACAAAGATAACTCTAACTGTGTAAACTTTACTCTACCCACGTTTGGTTGCAAATAGTGAAGACAGATAATTGATAATTACCTATATAATAATAATACAAATAAATGAATTGTTATTAACCCCAGTACTTCCTGTCTTTGTAGATTGTTGGCCTAGCAGCATCCGCTAAAAACAAGCTTAAAATATAAAATTAACAGTTTTTGTTTTTCTAGAAGAATTCCTCTAGTCGAGGCTTCAATACAAAATGACATTGCAGACGAGCACCACAGAGGAATATGGAAGTATTTAATCTTGCATTTTAGACCAAGATGTAAACGCGCTTCCTGCCGGGGCCATTAGGATTTAACCTTATGTGATGTAATGCATTAAGTAGAACCTCAGGTTACATATTGTTCTACAAATGCATGGAAGGCCCTTCAGCCTCACCGCTCAGTTTAACTAGTTGTGGCTAAGGTCTTTTGGATGCTAAGTCATGATAGAGCTCCCCTTATATAGGTGAAGGGAGCCTGCCACCTGATATGTGGGAAATGCATTCTTCTTTGTCAGTTGCGGGGCAGAGCCACAGGGTATAAATCATCTGATGGAGGGCCTTCCATGCAGTCGTAGAAACATTTTTATTTTTTTTATTGCAATTTATTGTAGATGACTCAGAAGCAAAAACAGTCTCCGAATTATGTATAATATTTTAAATGATAAAATGAACCAACATAAAGGTATGAAAGTGATGAATAGATCTGGTTTCAAGACAAGAATTGTCGTTTCTGTGAATTTTCAACATCACTAGTAAAAATATAACAATAGCAGTCCTCGCTGTTTTTAAGGATTCAATATCAGCCAAAGTCAAGATCTGTCATGAAGCAAACCTGTTGGTTGTAAGCAATACCCAGCGCGTCTCTACCCTCTTGTTTCATTAATCAATAATGTGTCATGTTACATGTAAGAGGACACGTTCATCCCCATCTCCTCTGGAAAGCACTCACCCTGAAAGAACATTGACCTTTTTTTCCAGTCACTGACATTGGAGAGTATACCAACGACCGACATCCAGCTGGTGACCTTTTCCTTTATTCATTCACTCATGTAATGCCTTTCCACATGAGCAAGGAATTATATGTTTACAAATCCTGAATGCCCTAATGAAATTGTTTTTCTCTCAGATTATACCATCAAACATGTAGAGGGATAGCAAACTTTAGTTTGGCTATCATCCCTGTGAATTCCTAATAATAGAAAACTTGTATTGACAGGATGTCAGGCCTCTCTGACTGCAGTGGACACGGTGGATGAGGCAAATGGACTGAACAACTTTTTCAACAGGTTTGAGCAGGTCACCTCACCCTCACTGCTGCCCGCCTCAGGACCTGCCCCACCTTCTTGTGCCCCCCCCAGCTCCACAGAACCACTTCCCAGCTTCACCTCACTCCAGGTACAGGATGTACTTCGGAGGATTCGTCCAGGGAAGGCTGCTGGTCCTGATAAGGTGTCTGCTCGACTGCTAAAGACCTGCGCTGCTGAACTAGCTGAGCCACTCCAGCATGTCTTCAACCTCAGTCTACGGCTGGGGAAAGTACCAACTCTGTGGAAGACTTCCTGTATCGTTCCAGTCCCTAAAAAGATCCGACCGAGTGTGCTGAACGATTACAGACCGGTGGCACTGACTTCGCAGCTGATGAAGACACTGGAGCGGCTGGTCCTCAAACATCTCACGCCACAAGTCCAGCACGCGCAAGACCCCCTGCAGTTTGCCTACCAGCCAGCAGTTGGTGTGGAAGATGCCATCCTTCACCTCCTGCATCGGACCTACTCCCACTTGGATAAAGGAAGCGGTTCAGTGAGAATCCTGTTCCTGGACTTTTCTAGTGCCTTCAACACTATCCAACCCACTCTGCTGCAGGACAAACTGACTAAGATGCATGTGGACCCTGGTCTGGTCTCCTGGATTACGGACTATCTTACTGATCGACCACAGTATGTCAGGCTGAAGGACATCAAGTCTGACACTATGGTGTGCAGTACAGGAGCACCTCAGGGGACAGTACTGGCCCCTCTCCTCTTCACCATCTACACTTCAGACTTGCAGCTGAACACCTCAAAAACTAAGGAGCTGGTCTTGGATTTCGGGATGTCCAGGACAAAGCCACGTCCAGTGTCCATCAGAGGCGACGAGGTGGAGATAGTGGACAACTATAAGTACCTCGGTGTGTGGATGGACAGTAAACTGGACTGGTCCTGCAACACAGACCATGTGTATAAGAAGGTTCAGAGTAGACTGTACTTTCTGAGGAGGCTTCGATCATTTAACATCTGCAAGAAGCTCCTCTGCATGTTCTACCAGTCTGTGGTGGCCAGTGTCCTGTTCTATGCTGTGGTGTGTTGGGGTGGAAATGTGTCCAAGAGGGGTGTCAACAGGTTGGACAGGTTGATCAGGAGGGCTGGTTCTGTGGTTGGAATGAAGCTGGACTCACTGGTGACAGTTGCTGAGAGGATATCATTGAACAAACTACTGTCCATCATGGATGATGACAGTCATCCTCTGAACACTGTCATCAGTGAGCAGAGAAGCAGAATGAGTGCACGAATGCTCCTACCCAGTTGCAAAACAAATAGACTCAGGGACTCATTCATCCCTCGGGCTATTAAATTGTACAATTCTGAGTTCGGGGGCAGGAGTGGAGTGAAAGTATCTGGATGTTCTGTTCCATGTTAGTCTTTGTATCTTTGTCTTTGTTGTTTTTCTTTCCTTGACCTATGTCCTTTGTCTTTGTCTTTAGACTTAGATTGTGTCATCTTGTTCTTCCTCTTTATGTTCTTCTTATTTTATTTTTTATGTATTATTTTTTATTGTTTATGAAAAATTGCTGGCTATTGGTAAAAAACAATTTCCCAAAGGAGACCTCCTGAGGGATCAATAAAGTTTTACCTTACCTTACCTTACCTTATGTTGCTGAAAAAGCTTCCCGTTGGCTGCATGGCTGAAATGCCACGCTAACATTACTTTTCTTATTCTATTATATTATATTCTATTCTTTTTGTGCTCATGCTTTTCTTATGAGTTTGTCATACGCAAAATGAAATGACCAAAATCCTTTTCAACACATCAATACTTTTTCATACGCAGTGGAAAAGCTATGATTTTAACTTGGAAAAAAAAATTTCACTTAGTAAAGTCTATTTGTTCATCACTAGCTGAGTAGAACAATAGCCACATTACAGCACTGACATCCAGCAGCGGCCCTGGTCCAAGGGCTAAAACTTTCTTATGGGACCAGCAGAGATTAGACTATTTTATGAATTAAAAAAATGTAGTACCTGTCCAACGGATGTGATGCTGATTCTGTTGTTTACATGGCTTGTTTATTTTTTCTATACAAACAGTATCTGAGTCGGTGCTGCAAATATGCAACATGATTTGGTTAGATGCAAGCTAAACCCTGCTGTTGGAGAGAGAATGAGATACTAAGTGTTCTAGATATATACCCGCAGTAGAATATGCTGTAAATCAAATCAGAAAATTATTGAGATTAGTGGTAAAATCTGTTCATAAGTCTGGTGTTGGAATCTACGCATGAAGTTTGAGCGAGATTTTAGGGATGTTGTCTGAAGGGAATTTGATTAAAAGATAGTGAATACCAGCTTTTTCATTAGATTATTACCTTTCTTTTTTTCTATTGATAATTTATGTATGCACATTGTAATAAGTGGATGTTTATGTATGTTACCATGGTAAAGGAAGTGATTTAAGAGGTCACAAAAGATGAGAACCGGGTCGATATACATGTGTGGATCTATGCAAGCACTTGGATAATAAACTTAAGCTTCTGCAACTATATAGACTGGATTACGGGATCACATGACACACATGATCATATCCTTTATATTATTTACTTACTTACTTACTTACTTTATCATTATAAGAAGTGTGTCTAATATGTGTGTATTTTAAAGTGATCCTTTATGACTCACATGTTATCATTTTTAATGGACTTCTTCAAGATCAGTTCTGTCTGCAGAAATGTGTCATTCCTTCTTCATCTGTCACTGTTTTGTTGCTCATTAATTGTCTTTGTGAAAAAAGCTCCTGACATTTCACATTCTCATCAGAAAGAAGCTTTAAGAATAAGATCACCGATAGAACGCTGCCAAAATAGAAAAAACGGATATGGTATTCCCGTTAAAGAGCAGAGACAAAGATGTCCAGTTTGGAAGTTGATTTATTCCTATATTATTCTTTACACACATAAGTATAACATGTTAATAAATCAGATTTCAAGAAACACAATTTCACTTTCAATGCCCCAGTTATCAGAAGCGAGTGATGCATTCAATGAGGTTGGAATTGTTATATGTGGTCATAATGTTGAGAAAATGAAAACTACTATATAACTGAACTGTAATTTCAATGAATAAAACATACACACAAACAAGAATAAAACACATCGGCTTTCTAACTTATGATAATTTAGTTATTTTCTTTGTTTGTCTTATTTTTTATAATTCAAGATTCAAGAGCAGCTTTATTGGCCAGTACATATTGTTACACATATATGGAATTTTCCGTGGTTGTGGAAGACTCCAGAATTGGTTTAAAACAATTAGAAGAGGGATAAACAATATGTACAAAATATACAAAAAGAGATGGCAGAGCGTAAGAAGTGTTCTTGTGGTGGGAGGTTCTTGTCCGCAGGGCTCTGTAGTGCCTGTAAATGTAATGTATGTGTCAATTACTTTTGTTAATTCATTATTGTTATAATTAATATATAATATAATAACTCTCCTGACTTACTCACAAATTTAAGTTAAAGTCTTCCTCTCCAAGATGCAGTACATTTTTTTCATCATCACGATGCTCCGTCTGAAATCTCGCAGAACGAGCGGTTACGAGAACAGAGCCCATCATTGCGTTCTGCAGCAACGAAGAATACGCTGCTTCTTCCTCTATACAAGTCTCACACATACATATATATATATATATATATATATATATATATATATATATGGAGACAATTTACTCTTGACCCTGTCACTTAGATAGCTTGCCTCAATTTCCAACCGTGTAGCTCAGGGATGAAATCTTATGTCTTGTTATTAAGGATGCACTGTGGATATCAAAATAATCTATGGTAAGCATTGTATGAGGATGACTCGCTTAAAAAAGTAAGCAATTTAATCCTTGTCCAGGTCTCTGGGACAAGATGACCTGACGGCCTGAAAACAAATGTATTTGTTCACATTCTCATCCACTTGTTTAAGGATCTCTCCTGCATTCTAAATGTCCAAGTTCAAGAGAACCCTTTAAAATGAAATAAATAAATAAAATATTCAAAATTTGCAATCTACATGTGCAATTTAATCTTCTGTTCACATGATCCCAACTGTTCCCTTAACAACAAGCTTTTAATCCTTGCCCACAAAAACACACGATAAAAAAAACAAAAAAGGACTTTTCTCCCAGGAGAGCGAAGGGGGAGGAACCAGACAAAGAGTAGCTCAAAAACCACTTGTGAAAAAAATGATTAATTACATTTATTTTGCCTTATCCAGATGCAGGTCCCCGGGCCCTAGAGCCATGTGCCTGGCAGGGCACAACATGAAAAGGAAGGTGAGGCAAAAAGTGTTCTGTACGATGTGAGCCAGCAGGTTTTCCTTATGTTGCAGTTGTGTTGATCAATAATTGTGTATAGTCCATTTTATTAGTTTGAGGTTAAGGTAATTTGTGCTCATAAATCTCATCATTCAAAGGGATGCATTTACACTGTTGTTGTATAACTATAAACTATATAAACGTACCTTGCTTGCCAACCAAAAATACTTGTTTGCAGGTATTTCTGATAATCTCTTTTAGGTTTACATTCTAACATGTTGTTACTAGGATTAAAGCTATCCAGTTAAATAGGTTACCTTAACTAGATCTGGATCATCTGGTACAAAAAATACAATAAAAAAGGAAGTTGAAGGCTTCTCTAAAGATGTTGCTAGATGTAATCAGTGAAACAACAAGACAAACACATCAGAGGCCTATTGCACAAAAGTAGGATTGGGACATCCAGGTAAGTAAGCTGGGTTTGATGAATCCAAAACAAGAGCGTCCAGGCTTACTTGGTTGCACAAAGGCCAAGCCAGGATGAGCAGACACGGATTCATCAAGCCAGGTGAAACCAATCCTGGCTAAATGCAACACACGGCTTCCTCAACTAGACCCTGCGATCGATTCTCAGATTCACTGATGCACTATGGCAAAAAGGGCAACAAGACATTCTTTAAGAAGCCTATGAAGAACTCAAAGACAACATTTAAAATACTAGACATTTGGAGTACTGAAGGCTGCCTGAACCATTGAGTGTTAGCCCTGACATGTGATATACAGGTAATTTTGGCCTGTATGAGGAAGTAAAGCGCCCCCTACAGTGCTATCACTGATAGACTGGGAAAATGCTGCTTTTTTGTTTTGGTTTATCCTTAAATAAAGTAACATCATGTTACTCTTTGCGTATCTATTTTATTGTTTGTATAGTCTGTCCAAAAGCGATAATTACAAAAATAAGATAATCAGTTATCTAAAATGTAAACTAATGATCACACATATTTTAATAATTACAGAGGGTCTGGCTGAATGTTTTAGAGTGTATTGTGTGCAGTGTAATAAATATTCACTTCTGACTGAGACAAAGGATGCGATTATATAGATCATGGAATTTAGCCTGGTCTGGAGCAGGCTAGCGCTTCAGAATAAATCTCCAGGGTAACTGATGTCAGAACATATTCCACTTTCTTCAATCCCGCTTTGTGCAATAGGATTATAGCTAAATTGATCCAGGATAACCAAGAAAGCCCAACTTAATCCCTTATCCTACTTTTGTGCAATAGTGCTCCAGGTTAGTAAATGCAACAACAAAATGATTATGAATTTACAACTGCTCATTTGTATAGCCCTAACACAAGAAGAAAGGGTCGTCTGATTCTCTCCTGGCTTCATGTTCTCTCTTTGTTAATCTTTGATGTTGTTCGACAGGAAAGACCATAGTGCCAATGGGAGGTAGAGCAGTTGTTAGTTTTATTTGTGCATACAGTCCAATGCCATGGTTCACAAACAAAACATTTTCCAATATATTCTTTTTTATTTGTGTTATTTACAGATGGTGTACCCTAACTAGTACCCTAATTAGTAGCCCGGCAAGTTTTTCCAGTTCTCTACAAATCCTGGTTACCTTCATCAATGTTGTGCCGTAAGGATCACAGTAAGCACATTCAGACTGAACTAAAATATCTGCTGCTTCGTGCCTTAGCCCACCTCCCTAGGTAAAATGAATCATTTTAACTGCAACTTATCCAACAGTTCCATTATTTGAACATACATGTTTGAATGTCTGTGCTTGTTTTCTAAACCCAATTTGAATTTGGCCTGTTCTTAATGCTCTAAGATCTGAAAAATGCCCTTGCATACTTCTGTTCTATCTATTCCTCACTCTGTCCCTCATCCTGCTCAATGCCCCGCCCTGGCTGTCTGACTCTTCTAAGATCAATGGCTGCTGGATGAGAGAGATTGTCCACCAAGAGCAGCTTTACTTGACCTGTGGTATACTGGTGCACTTCTCCTGTGTGGACACTTTACCATTCCAACCCTTGCAAATGCATAAACCCACAAACAAACAAAAAAAACAACATCATCACTCCGAAAACGTCACATACATTCATACACATTCAAAGAGTATACTATTGTGTGTGCACCAGGGCTTGCAGAATTTGTTTCTCTCTTTGATGCACACAAACACACATGAATCACAGAGGAGGCTGACACAAAGGTTACATTGATCTTAGTCATGGTGAGATTGCAAAATCCTTCATCCCTCATCTCTATCTCCCACCACCTCCTTCTAACTCCCTGTCTGTTTATAGCCTGCATTTGGCTTTATTCTATTTCCACTCCACCATCCTCTACTCTTTCATGGCCTCAATCATACACTTCAATATACCCATATAGATTAGATTATCTACCTTGTCTCCTTTTTCCCTCTTCCCCCACTCTTGCTCTTGAGTGGTGTTATTATTTGCCATAAATCACCATCTGACATTTCAACAAATGCACCAAATGCAAACAAACAACAGTGAGCAAGCACCGTTACAGAAAAAGACTATAGATGCCTTGCTTGCAAGTAAGTAAGTAAATAATTAGTATTTATAGAGCACTTTTCAAGACCAGGGTCACAAAATGCTTAAACAATCCAAAAACACCCAATAAAAATAAATACTTAAAAGGTCAAGACAGAGACAAACACAAGAGTCTCAGTAAATCACGAAAAAACTGGCACACATAAAAATGTCGAGATGTTTTTTGAAGGACTCAGTAGACTCCATCAAGCGCAGAGAGAGAGGAAGATCGTTCCAAAGCTTAGGAGCAACAGCCTGGAAGGATTTCTCTCCTCTGGTCCTGAACCGTGTGCGAGGAATCATCGGTAAACCATGCATTAGAGTTTTTTTCATGACCTGTGTGAGGTTAATGTTGGTATATTTTTGAGAAATGAGAAATGTTAATTTTTTCTTCTGTGCAAATGTGTATTTGCACTAAAAATTATGATCTCACTTCTGAGCACTGAATATATGTATATACAGTATTTTAACAAGCCACTATTCAATAAAGTTGGAAGCTAAGATGCTGTTGATTCTACATCAATCTATAATACCAAAAATCCAGTATCTACATTTATGTATTATAGTTAAAAAATGTACATGGCTAAGGTTGGTAGGTTGTCTGATCACCAAGCATGCACAGTATGTTAATAAAAGTACAGGAAAAGTTTTGAACATATGTAAAAACAAATAATTGTTTAAGGGCTGTTCTCAACTGATCTAACCTTGGGACCATAGTAAAGTTAAAGTAACTTGTCGTGTAATGGATATGTCACAACCCTTCATTTTGGATTGGATTCTGGTTTAGTATACTTACTCTTAACCATGTCAAATAATTTCCTTACCAGAGGTTAATGCTGACTGATAGCGTTTATGTTTGGTTTTATTTTCCTTCTTTGTTTACAAAACAATTACAGGCTATAACAACTGTTGAGACAGTCCTCAGCTTCAGGATCCGTTTTCAGATATGATATGGTCATGTTGGCCCTCTTAGAATGAAATTTCATGTTATCGCTGGGATGTTTCATAGCTAAATACGATGGAAATCGCCTTCTTTTAATCCATGGGTCTTTTTGAGAAAACAGTTAGAATGTCTCATTGAGGTTGAAGAAGACATCCTTTTAACAAGGGGAGGAGTAGCGTGGGATCTTGTGTAGAGAATAGTTTTATTCAGAATTTGATCTCTGTCATCATAAAAACACTCAACGAAGTGTTGCTGCTACTTCATTTGAGTCTTCTTAGAGAGATTTTTTGTATTCCTTCAGCTCCTATGAAAAATTAAGGTATCAGAAAAGATGGAGGTTTAAATTAAATATATGTTTTACATATTTAATACCAGTCTATGAGCCATTCTATTTTGTAAACAAGTTCATGTGAAATTAAATAAATTAATTGTCAGCTGTCACTAGCAAATTTGACCTCTAATCCAGCTCTGCACATTTGACAGTGACAGATTGACTCTCACAATAAAACACGTAACAATTTCCCAATAGAGAATGAAAGAGTCCCTGCTCAGATGCGATAAGGAACAATAAATTAAGAGAAAACTTTGTAGGATATCAGCTGTTTATTATCTTGGTTTCAAGAGCAGAGATATGGAATGAGGATATGTCCCAACAGGGCTGCATATCGGATTATGAGAAATGCTTTGGTTAATTTAAAAGTGATATACCTTCGATACAACTATTTTCATATGTTTTATTGTCTGTTTAAAGATCTGACTCTCTGTTCCTTTCTGTTTATGTAAAATAGAAAACTCAATCAACCCAGCTGGGTGCAGCCTCCTTGCCCATATAGGGCAGGGATGCTAGCCGCACTAGCTCCTATTGAGACTCAGCTAAGACGGGGCTGGCAGCTGGGCTACAAGGTAAGAGGGCTTGTAGGCCTGGTAGGCAAGTATAATGGTACATCATAGCTTATTGAAAACATGCCACAGTTACTGCTTGCACTTACAATCAGTCTAAGTTAAAATCTCATTTTACAGGATATTTCTAGTATTTACTGTTCAGTCGATGATAGTTGCTATTAATTATTAACAGTATACAGTGTATGAAAAACTTGGTCTAGTGTTGTTTATTGAAGTTGTTTATATTAATTATTTTGCATATTTAGCAGCTTTCTTTTTTTCTCGTCAGCTTGGGGAAGCATGAGATGTTGATAATACAGAAGTGTCAGAAGAGCTCTGTCACATCAAGAGCAGGTTTAGAGCAGCAATCCAGCACAGCTTGCAGCTATTGGCCCATAAATGACCTCTGCTTTATGGTTTGAGGGGGAAGCTGAAATATGGTTGGGAGGTGGGGTAGGGGTTTTATTCATAGCTTATACAATTTCATTATTGTGTGTTTCGACTTAATCATAATGTCAATCCAACATTGGCAAAGACCCATCCCACAATTGATGAATCTTCCCCATTGTATCTTTCCAGTCAGGCCCTAAATCAAATTTACAAGTATGGTCTTAAGGTCACTGACACATGACCTCAATTTCACAATGCTGTTATTTAGAACAAATGTTGACTTTGCCCCAGGCAACTGGTGACCGTGGCTTGCTGTTACATGCAGAGGTGTGAGTCAGCAATCCTGTACTAGTTGTGACAGCTAAATTTGGTTTATGATGAGCTCACAAGATCCATGTTTCCTGTTATTATTTTAAATATCTTTATGAATATGTGGCGCTTTGGTGTCATGTGTTTTAAGTAATAATTGTATAATAATAATAGTAATAATTTGATGTTGCATAGAGGAGAAACTACTGTCTCTGGATAAATTACTGTCCATCATGGATGATGACATTCATCCTCTGAACACTGTCATCAGTGAGCAGAGAAGCAGATGGAGCACGAATGCTCATTCCCAGATGGGACGCTAATAGACTCAGGGACTCATGCGTTCCTTTTGCTATTAGATTGTATAATTCTAAGTTTGTGGGCAGGAGCAAAGTGAAAAGATGATTCTATTCTATGTTAATCTTTGTGTCCTTTTCTTTGTGTTATTTTTCTTGGATCTATGTTCTCTATACTTAGATTTTTGTCATTTGTTTTTAATTCGAATTTTAATTAATAAGTTTATCTATCTATAATATGGCTTTTCCTTTAAATTAGTGAATGTTATCTTAAACTATCAAATGAATACAAAATATTCCATACCAGAAATTGAATTTCCTCAAAGCTTTCTTACATGTTGCTTGTATTTTGCAAAGAGAACTTTTTGAAACCCAGTTGAAAACATTTATATCACAGAGTTTAAGTTAGTCCCTAATTTTCATTGATGGATGGATTACATTAGATCAACCATATTTGTTTATTTTTTAAACCATTAATAAAAGGACCACATATTCAATGTTCACATTCCTAGTGCTATAGAAGTGGCATTAATATATTCCCTCATCCCTGCATTTAAATTGCGCATTGACAGCAGTCTTGTGAACTTTAACACAGTCACTGACTGCTTCTGCAATTAGATGCCTGTCACTTCTTGTTATTGTTTGCATTTTTTCATGTCACAGATCTCGATATGATCTGAATAATGTTCCCAGGAAATGAAAAGTTGTGATTTGCTCGCCTAAACCACTTCCCCTGCTGCAACAGATAAGCAGTTGATAATTGGATTAAATAAGTTTGATTGACCACCGGTCTTTCCCACTTCCTGCTCTGTCTTGCTTATTCTATCTAATGTTGGATCTGTAATCTACCTTCCAAGTTTCTTGTCCTTTTTTTGACCATCACCTGACGCCACCTCCATCAATCATAGTACCATTTTATGCTAGGTTAGAGCTGACAGGTACACATCGGCTGAAACTCACTATAAATCTTCATAAGGATAAAGTGAGGCTGCAGATAAAGTTATGATTAAATATATTACTTATCTGATTTCAGGTCCACTGAGTAAGTGCACGCTGTATTGTAACACAATTAACCCTCTCTTCTGGTTGATACAATCTATAGATTCATAATTGCAATCCGGAGGACATGACCTCATTTATAGCAAAGGCTGCATCTGTGTTAACCAAGCACCGCAAAAAAAGGGAAAAGTGTTTTCCTATGGCTCCAGCACTGACTAGATGTGGACTGTTACACACTCAAGCAGATAAATTCACACGAAATGATACGCGCATTGTTAACCTACGCATATCAAGTCTATCTGTATGAATCCTGAATGTAACATAATCAGCACCGTCACCAGGATAATCAGCTTTCACACTGTTATATCTATGCAACATTCAGAATAATTTCTTTGTGTCAAGCCTGCCTCTCCTGCTGTTAGATTGAAAATAAAATTTGCCGCAAGCTTTTTTTTTAAAGATTTTCCCTCCTTGGAGAGGACAACCCTTAAGAAGCCCGATCTGGAAACTGACTATTGATTTAGACTCTCTTTTACACACACAGGAACAACCAAAGCAGTTGTGAGCAGGAAGTAGTAGATGAACTGGGCAGCTACATCCCATTCCTTATGAAAGGCAGCTATTGTAATTTGTTAGGAAAGTAAAAGCAGAGAATTAATGATACAGTCAAAATAGATATCATTGGTTGTGCCCCTTAATATTATTAATTATAATTTGTTTTCCACCTTTCCACTCTGTGCATTATGGTGGCCATGCTTCAGATGTCCAAATCTGTCAATAATGTAATTTGAAAGGGGAGTTGTATTTTTTAACAGCTGGGATTCAGAATTAAGAAGATGGGCGTGATAATTCCAAAACTTTGACATATCCATCAAGCTAGTATTCCATCTTAACTTTAAGTGCGCATACAAAAGGATGGACACATTATCAGTGTATAAAGATCATGAACACAATGTTTACATTTAAAAATTAATAGGAACATGAAAGACACAGATACTCAATAACTCAACTACAATTACTGACACAATTTCCTTTGTCTATTCATCGTCCATCATTAACTGCATGTTCTTTCAGATTCCATATTTGTAGGCTCATATTTTTTTTTCAATTATCATTAACCTTACTGATTTCAAAACTGACAATGTTGTGATTTGTTCAAGTGTCATTTACGCTTTTTTTTAATAAGAGCCTTTTAGCAGAAGTAATTTTGTAAGAAATAATTATATTGAAGTTTTACTATGCGCTTTTAAACTGCAATCTGACATCTAAAGACGTGTCTCTGGATTCAATTAGTTATGTGGCGTTCATGAACGAGTTTTTAAATGACTGGGACTGAACGAGTCGCCTTGGTGAATGACGATTATTCTGCACATGTGCGGCTTTCGAATTTGTGGCATATTTTCCCTGTCCTTCCATGAAACTGTTTTAAAATTTATGAAATTTAAATGGTAACTTTGTTGCTTGATGTTTATTAAGATTTATGCAAGCGGCAATGCCAAACGTACCAACAATATCTATTTAAATGTTGCATTGTTGTTGTTTACTAAAGTTTTACAGCCTACAAAATATTAATTTTTCTTTTTGGATGAACGTATTTCTAATAAGTACATTAATTGCAGGTTATGGTTTAACATAGAGACCAACTGGCTGCTGGCTCGGACCTGGTGATTGTGGTCAACTGGATTACGACGTACTCGGTTCTGCATCGTCCTGGAGACCTTAGCAACATCAAGAGATTATGATCCAAATATTAAGATAATTTGGAAATGATTAAGGCTATACTTATTAGGAGTGATGTGTTGTTAAGTGTTAAGAAAAAGTGTAATGTGAGCTGCATTTGAGAAGTAACATTATCAGTAGTGGCATGGGAAGTGAAAACCACAACCGGCGGTTCGACAGAAGCCTTTTTCCCAGCACTTGGTGCATTGCCTCAAAGTAATGCCAGGTAACAGCCGTCACATCATCACCATCAGTGTCCGATCCCGTCCTTGGTATTCAGAGGTCCTGCCACATGTGCACAGAAAGCAAGACAAAAGAGAGGGGGGGATTGAGGCACACGGGGAGAAAAAACACACACACATCATCTTTATTAATAGATCCATAATAATAAATAATCATGATGTTGATATTCATTTTTGTTGTTTTTACTGAATCTATAGGTTTAATAATCATAAATGAGACATATCTTATACTTTTATTTAAGGTTTTCCCTAAAAGTTAAATATTAGCATCCAGTCTTTTGTAATATTATTGAAAAATTATAGTAGTTAAATACTCACATTTGTGTCCCGCATTTAATTTGCTTTCCTTTTTCGTCATTATAACGCAATGTTCCTTGGGAAATCCATTATACCACTCCGTTTCAAGTGTGCCTCAGACCTCCCTTCGTTTCAAGGGCTAGCTGGCCCTTCGTCTTAGCTGTTCCCCTTCATCCAACAGCGAATTGCAACACCAGTGCTAAGGGGAAGGGCTAAGACAGAGACTTGGTACACAGCCTTAGTCACTGCGGTGCTGAACGATATGTCACGTTCAACCGAGTCCCAAGTCAATGAACACTTCATCTGGTGACTTGAGTCTGACATCCCACCTTATGAAGGCCTTGAAGCGGCTGGTCCTCAATCAACTGCGTCCTCTGGTGAGCTCTTCCATGGACCCGTTGCAGTTTGCGTACCAGTCTGACATCGGAGTGGAAGACGCCATCATCTTCCTCCTCCATCGAGTTTCCTGAAAGCTCTGTTAGGATCCTTTTATTGAACCATAAAAGTGCTTTCAACACCATCAAGTCGGACATCCTTAGGGACAAGCTGGAGCTGTCAAGAGTGGACACACAACTTACAGGCTGGATTGTGGACTATCTCACCAACTGTCCACAGAATGTGATATACAAAAAATACACACACATACATAAACATAGATTGATGCATTAACATAAATAGATAGATAGATACATAGTGATGTTCTGATGAAGCTTCAAGAAGCAGTGTCATTATTTTCAGAGCCCACTAGATGGCGGTCTCTGCACTATTTTTTGTTTTGTTTTGAAAAACTGTTCTAATGAAACATCACATATAAAACTAATGGTGCCACCTACTGACATCTAAACAACATGACACTGCTTCATGAAGCTTCATTAGACCATCAATGCATATGCATGGATGGACAGACAGCATTGGTTCTATTTTGCTATTACTTAATGAAGTTCTACACCTTCTAAAAATTTCCATTACGAGAGTGGAGCCAATTTTGACAATAATTGTAAAAGTAATAATTGGCGTCACTCCTTCCCCAGCCAACTGTGATTATCCCCCTCTTTGTTAATACAATGAGTTCCTTAGAGGTGGAGACTTCGGGGTTTGAGGATGTGCGGTCAGAAGCCTCGTTGCTTGACCAATCACAGCAGAGTTGGTGTGGCTATAGTAAACAAGAGTCAATCTCCAGACAAACCAAGCGTTTTCATTGGGCGGGACTTAAACACATTTTCTATTAGAATTAATTCAATTAAAAGAGAGTTTTCTACAAAAAGATTAATAATGACACAATACAATGGAGGTCCAACAACTATTTAAGAGACACTGAAATCAACACGTAGTAATTCAAGATTCACTTCACATCCAAAGATTCAGAAAAAAAAAAAAAAAACAGATGTCCCTGCTATCTTTGCTAACAGATTTTATCTCATTGTCTAAAATCAGAGTACCCTTTAAACCTAAAGAAGGTGTTCAGGCTCAGGACTGAAATCAGTAGTTGTTCCACAGAAGAAGGGCTTAAAAACTGAAGGTTCTGGCTCCATATCTACATTTATAGCTTTATGGAATCACAAATAGATCTGAGTTTCAGGATTGTAACATCCTTGAAAAATGATACGTTTTGATTAGATTGGTCATGTGTGTTTGTGCTAGGCCATGTAAAGCTTTGTAGATTATGAGAAAGCAAAGGATTCCAGCAAGGACCTTAAACGTGTCAAATCTAGCACCAAACCACATCCTCATCCCTCCAGGCATGAAAACTCACTGGGTTTGAGATTTTATTCTAGTCTTTGTTCACAAAAACTGTTAAATTACAGAGTCTGAACCCTTTTGCTTTGATTATTTGAACACTGTCACTTTCTCCTCTCACATTGTAATTCAGCTTTTAATGTTACTTTTTAATTAATGTATGTCAACTGTCTCGTTCACACTTGGATTAAACTAGTGTAATTGAAAGTTGTAAATGTTATTTTGAATCTATTCAAAACGACATTTCAAGTCACAAATATGTTTTTATGCATTGATTTTCAGCAATATGACTCTACTCGACCCCCCAAAAATCCTTTTAAAACTAGTTTATTTATTTTATTTTTTGTTTCTGTTAAGGATATATTTTTAAGTAAGTGTATTTTTCTTAACTTTTAACTCATACTGTTGTTTTACTCCAAACTGTCCTGTAAGGTGTTTTGAGTGATCTGAAAGGTGCCTTAACATGAAATGCATTTTTACTATGAACATGTGTATCAATTATAATACATTGTCACTATAAACAGTTTGGTCTTTCACATCATTAAAAAAAATAGCTAGTAGGTTCTGAATGCTTAAAAGCTAGACAAAAAAGCAAGGGCATTCAGTAGCAGCAACTGTAGAGGTTACATCCAGGTATCCTGAAATTATGACACTAAATTATTAATTGGTGTGAATTCTCTGTCTTGTCTCTGTGCCCTACCATTTTTCCTGTTAGTTCATTGCTCTTTACACAGGAAGACAGCACTGACATATTTTGGCTGCCAAGAGCAAGATAAACTTTAGTTTTATTTACTTCCAGTAAGATTTTAGAGAAACAAATTATAAATAACTGAAAGGGCCTGTGCTATGTGAAACTTGTGTTACATTCACTGGTTATTATGTTGAGGCGATCTCGCTTTAATATCATTAACACAATTTTTAACTGTAAGAATGTTGCATTCAAAGGATCAATTTTAAATAACAGAGTGGGATAATAAAAACTTTCTGATGCGCTTACACAAATAGTTATGGTAAGCTCAATAATTCTATTGAACCATCGCTATTGATTTTAAGCTCTTGTTGCTTGCTGCTTTGTCCGTCAACCCACCATCTTGCTGTATGTCCTTCTTCTTCTTATCGTGTCTTCCTCCTGCCCACAATCACTTATCTTGCTGTAATCGATCAGCCACACTGTATTCTCTAGCAGGAACAGGAAGCCTCGCCTGATTCAGGCTACTTTGACCCTAACACAAGTTTTCAGTGGAAGATAGAGAGGGCGTCAGAAGCAGCTTGACTTGTTCACTACTAAGCAGTTATTTAAAGAAGTGCTTACACCTAATATATGTCAACATTAGAATGAGGGTGCTCGAAGAAGTTGGCTTGCGGCTGTGAATATTCTTCTTAAAATACATTTTTGCATTGTTATATTTTGTAAATCTAATTGCCCCAAGTTTACGTGTTTTCCAACATTTGTTCTTTGTGTTATTACTTGACCATACGTTAAATACAACCACCGCTTATCTTGCAATTAAACTTGATGTAACACCAGCTGTAGAACACAAAAGAGAGATAGAGAGTCAAAGACTGAAAAGATTCACATAATTATATAATAAGTATAATAGTTTCTTAGATTAAAGAGGGTAATAACATGAGAAACATTTATGAAAGAGAAAAATCAACTAGGAGTTGCAAAATTGTGGGCAATGATTATTGAAATATTTAATAAAGTTAGACATAAACCATACACCTCATTTCCACATAGGCTTTGGCAGTGCCATTGATGATACATCTGTCTCGTCTCATCTCGTTTTCTTCCACCTTTTATATGGTTTGGGTCACCGAGAGAGCAGTTTCAGACTTTCCTCACCCCAGCTATATGGTCTCCATTCTTCCCACACTCAAGACCCCAAGATTCTTGGGGTCTTGAGCGGGGAACTCCATCACCTGGGGTTGGCTACCCACCGTGCTTCGGTTGCGAAACTTTCCGGCGAGAGTTAAAGTTCACGGTCTGATGAGTCCAACAGGACCACGTCATCTGCAAAAAGCATCGATCCAATCCTAGTCCTACCAAACCAGAACCCGTCAACGCCCAGTTACTTCTAGAAATGATGTCCATAAAAGTTATTAACAAACTTGACGACAAAGGGCAGCCGTGGTGGGTCCAACCATGACTGGAAGCAAACTTGACTTAATACCGGCTATGTGGACCAAGCTCTGACTCTGGCTGTCTGTTCTCTGGACAAAAACACATTGCTCTTTCTGTTTCAGAGGTTCCAGAAGTATTTCCCCAGATGACCATACAATGTTGATGAAATACAGTATACATTACTTTCTGGAGGTGACATGTAATTATTGTGTAACACAGTCTAACCTCAACAACCCGAAAACAAGCCTTTACTTCCAAAACTAAACCACATTAGTTGTGAGCGGATCACTGTTGTAAAATGAATCCAACCTTGAAACATATAACTGAAAGAGAAAAATTGTAAATCTTCAGTCAGTTTATAAACAGCTTGACCAGTTTTTTTAAGATTAACCCAGCCCATCAAGGTAAATATGGGGCACTTGAGCTTCTCAGCCCAGAGCAGTTATCAGCAGGGATCATGGGATATAGTTTCTCTTTTCAATATCTTAGTCACTTCATGGCCTTTTGAATGTGTGTTTTAGCTTTGGTGACTTCCTTTTAAAGAAACCTTGTGTTTTTTCTTGGAATTTTGACGTTGGGAGGAGATATCGGTATCATACCCAGGACACGCTGAAGAGATTATTTCCCCTGGAGTTTTAATAATCTATAGGCTTGAGGGCCAAGGAGAGAGTCTTAAGGTCTACTCTTTGCTTTGACATATTAAACATGAAATTAATAAATAATTTGAGGTTTGTTCATGTTGTAAGTTCACCAGTTTCTTTCAGCTGTTCATTTTAATTATTGAATTGTAGCACAATAATATCTGGTTTAGGCTGCTGTGTAATCAGATTCAGATTCAATGTTGTATGCTTTCTGAATACAACAAAATATAATCTGGACTGAAGCAGCTTCACCTTTGACCAATGACCACAACCAACTGTGCAGCACAAAATGAGCTAAGAGAAAATATACTTTCCTCACATAAATTGCAATTGATAACCAAAGGAACATACAAAAGTGTTTCCCCGTGACCTGAAATCATTTGAAATCTATAATATAAGCATTAGACTGAACATTTAACATTTTAATGTACATTTAACCATTGTTCTTCTGTAATGACATTTTCTGAGGCAGTTTTTGGAAAGATATGGTGCTTCAAGAAGGTACATTGTTAGAGGGCAACAATGACTAATAGCATGATTGTGGTGAAGCACTGTTATCTTAAAAAATACATTGTTATTACTATCATGCAACACACATTAGGTGCTTTTAAAAGTGTATGATCAATTGTAGTTGATCAGATACTTAAATACTGTTTCAAATTAATTACACTGATAATATCTGAAGTGAGGCTCTGCTCGCTTGACTTTGTGTTTGAGATCTGCACTCCTAGCTTTATAACTTCAGAAGCTCCATCCGTTATGCTAATTTTTTGTTCCAATGGTGTGTTGCCCAAGTCAGTCGTAAAACACAAGTGTCGGCATTTTGAGCAAACACCATAAGTGGGGCCAGTCACATCAAGGTCCTTTCGGGTCAAAAGATTGTCCTTAAGGGTTGATCAGATTTGCTTGTCAGGCTTCATTATTTGCCATTAGAGGTTTTCACAGATCACATGATTTATGTTAACAGGCTCCTTGATATGGAAGTTCTGAACAGCTTCGAAAAAAAAGACATTGTCCATCATATAAAACAGCTCTCTCATTGTTTTCTTCATCACGCGAATGTCAAGAGAATGTATCTTAGGCCATATCTGGGCCTTTGAACGTCCATGAATGTCCCTGACATGTCATTTATTATCCTGTCCTGAGCCTCTCCTGCTACGACAAAGATCACACATCTGACTTTCATTTTTACTATTCATTTACCCCCGTAACCCCTCTTATAACCCTCACTCGCACAATCCGGACTCCCGGCGAGCGTTTAGGGTTGAGGGCCAAGTGTTAAGGCTGTATTGCCCTTAATAGTAAGATTTTTCATTACCTCCCTGGGCAGTAAGTATCCCAGAATACCTTGCACATCAACACTTAAATCAATGGCAGGGAAAAAAAGAAAAAGGTAAACATTCATATAAAATGTCTATTATTTGATATTGATTAATTCTATCTATCTATCTATCTATCTATCTATCTATCTATCTATCTATCTATCTATCTATCTATCTATCTATCTATCTATCTATCTATCTATCTATCTATCTATCTATCTATCTATCTATCTATCTATCTATCTATCTATCTATCTATCTATCTATCTATCTATCTATCTATCTATCTATCTATCTAACTATCTATCTAATCTATCTATCTAATGTCAGTGTCGTCAGCATACTTCTGGACGAGACTCGGTTTGGAGTTGTAGCAGAAGTCTGAAGTGTATATGGTGAAGAGGAAAGGGGCTAGTAGTGTCCCCTGAGTTGCTCCTGTACTGCACACTACAGTGTCAGACGTGATTGCCCTTCAGCATGACATACTGTGGTCGATCAGTGGGAAAGTCAGAGATCCAGGTGAGCAGACCAGGGTCCACATGCATCTCGGTCAGTTTGTTCTGAAGCAGAGTGGGCTGGATGGTGTTAAAGGCACAAGAAAAGTCCAGGAACAGGATCCTCACTAAGCCGCATCCTTTATCCAGGTGGGAGTAGGTCCGATGCAGGAGGTGAAGGATGGCATCATCTACACCAACTGAGGGCCAGTAGGCAAACTTCAGGGGGTCTTGTGCATGCTGGACTTGTGGCCTGAGATGTTTGATGACCAGCCACTCCAGTGTCTTCATCAGCTGTGAAGTCAGTGCCACCGGTCTGTAATCGTTCAGCTTGCTTGGCCAGGTATTTTTCAGGACTGGAACGATACAGGAAGTTTTCAAAAAGGTTGGTTCTTTACCCAGCTAAAAAGACTGAGGTTGAAGACATGCTGTGCTGACTTCATGATGTCTCTGTCCCTGCTCCTAAAAGCCACCTTCTTCTTGTTTAGAACATCCTTGACCTCCTTTTTTACCCACGGTTTATTATTAGGGTAACAGCGGACAGTCTTAGCAGGGGTGACAATGTCTAAGCAGAAATTTAAATAATCCGTTAGATAGTGTGTCTGACCCTCGATGTCCTCACCATGAGACTTTAGCAGCACATCCTAGTCTGTGGTGTCGAAGCAGTCTCCGATGGTGTCCTCCACAGCTGGTGTCCACTTCCTGATTGTCCTAGTGGTCACAGTCAGTCTCTGCACCAGAGGAGTGAACTGTGACTGAAGGTGGACCAGGTTATGATCAGACCTTCCAAGTGGAGGAAGAGGTTTGGCTCTGCACACGTCCTTCCAGTTGGAATAAAGAAGGTCAATTGTCCTGTTATACCTGGTGGGACAATCCACCTACTGGTGAAAAGTAGGCAGTTTAGAGTTCAGGTTGGCATGATTAAAATCCCCCGAGATGATGATAATAGCGTCAGGATGCTCATTCTGAAGTCTAGCTTTCGTTGTGTGAATCTTCTCACAGACAGATGGAGCCGCAGCACTCAAAGGAATGTAAATACACAGCGCAATCACGTGACTGAACTCGCTTGGTAGATAGTATGACCACAGGCTAGCCAACAGTTCTCCCCACATCGTGGGGATCGATGGTCTCTGACGTCTTAGATAGTTGTTAGCTTAGCCTTTATTCTGCTCTACATCCACGATAGCGGCGCAGAAGTTCCATCGGAATATCATGATCATCTCCAGCCCATGCCATTGAGTTCAGTGACAGCAGATCCTCTCTTGAGTAAACAAGATGATTCTCTCCATGTTCAAAAGTATCCATCAAGAAATTATAATAAAAATTCTAAAAAGCAGAAAGTTATTGATTGTAAAAGTTCTTAAACTACTGTCTTCCTGTGTTTTGTCATTAATGTTTTCCCATTTTACACCAAAATATTGTTGAAAGTTTTATTTAATAAAAAGTTTGAATGTCTAACAGATTGTGCTCATCTTCCGCTTCGAGCCTTTGTGCGGCTGTGCGCTTGTTCAATGATCGCCAAAAGAAGTAGTTTTAACGACTACTTGTCCTGATATTATTCTCATATCACTAAAGATATGTCTCAAGCATCACGGATCTACGATCGCGCTGCTCTTTTCAACATCAGAGAGTCGATGGAGGAGTTTGACATTCGCGACAGGTACCAACGTCCCCCATCTCTGTTTCCACCTGCGCTTCTCATCGACACAGACTCTGTGGAATATCGGTTGATCTCTTGAGATGGGGGACAATGAGTTAAAGTAAATATATGGGTGTGGTTGAATGGCAGAGTACTATTCTAAGTTGTGTTTAATTTAGCTTATTCAGGGACGTGCGGTCAGGGAAGGCAGGTGAGACAGTGCCTCACCTCTCAATGCGCAATCAGTCACAAACCGTGTTGATACATGCAATTGACACTCGCCGGTTGCCGTATCTCTGAATATCCCCAATATAATGCTCAAAGATACATTTATTTGCCTTGATTTTCCACAGTCTTACTGATGTCTTTAACCATTAAAGTTTAATGTTTGTAAAGGTCTTATTGAGTTTCGCTGATCGGAGATACAACTGCAGTGAAAAGGCAAAGATCGAGGCACGTACCAGTGTGCCTCCACAAACTATGTCACATCTCGATTGAGGCTGAGAGACTTTTAAAACTTAATAACGTGGACTTTTACAACAAAGTAACAGAGGTTTGAATGGCGTAGGACAGGCGCATGGACTTTATTTACAGATAAAGGTAAAACCAGTAACGGTGTTAATCTCAATCGTATAAGAAAGAGATAAACTACATTTTGGCCTTTGTTTTTCTTCCACCTATATTGACCCATTTAATCCTCAATATTTATCTTTTCATGATAATAGACGTTGGTCTTTGCTTAAGTCTAGCCAATTACAGATCACATTATAATATCGCTTTACAAGTAACCTTTACTATCCTTTACTTTACTTTACTTACATCTTTAAAGCTAACCGTCGCTCGGGATTCTTCACGCGTAAGAGGCTAATTTAAATTAAAAAATTCTACCATGGACAATGTGTCTGTGTATGTGTGTGTGTGCATGCATGTCTTAAGAATGCTGTTGAGATATGAAATAACCAGTAGCCTATTGAATAAGTTACTCTTTTGGGTTTATATACTTGACACTAAAATAAAACTGACACTAAAGGAGTCAGAACCTCACCAACCATGAACCTCACCGGACGTCACTGAGCTTATTATACATAATGATCTAATTAATAAATATATGTAGTAATGTTTGTCTTTTGTCTCAAGAATACCAAATAATGTTTCCAATTAATAAATGTTTTGTTTTTTTATTTACAAATAAAAATACAATAAATTGTATTTGTATTTGAAATGGTAACACTAAACTTATCTGAGAAGCTGTCTTTTATAGTTGAATGATTGTTTAAAAAGTGTGTGTCAAAAGCAAAAACCCCAGAAACCCACCAACATAGAAATAGACCTACTCAACTTCAACTGAAAAGCAACACTGCTCATGCTTCAAAGTAATCTCTTAATCGCTTATCCACGGATCAAGCCACACCATTCCAATACCAATTTATAGTTCTATATCATATCGCTCATAGAGAGCAACTTGAGAGAGCTAGATAAAAAGAAGTGAGTAAGTGAGAGAGAGAGTAATATACAGAGACAGATTCAATTGTATCAAAGATGGTTCGAGAGTGGAAGTTCTGCCACATAGCAACAATAGAATGGAATCTGAATATATGAACGCACTGTCACACAGGGTGTTTTTTACCGATTCCCACAAACACACTCCAGACAAACTCACATACACACACCTACACACACAAATCTGCAAGATAAGGGAGGAGAGTGTTCTAAGGAAAAAGCGCCCTTATTGGTGTGCAGAGCTGCACAACTTTCAACCCTCCCTTATATGCAGTGAGTGTGTATTTGTGTGTCGCACTCTTTCTTTCACCGCCACTAAAAAGACACAGAGGACCTATTGTGCCCAAGGAAGGAAAATCACTTCATTTTCAGAGAAAGAGAGGAATGCTCTGCTCTCGCTCTCTCTCTCTCTCTCTCTCTCTCTCTCTCCCTCACTTTCTCCCTCTCTCTCACTTTCTCCCTCTCTATCTCTGTATTTCTCTCCTCTCATTCAGCCAGCAGCTAAGATGTTGAAGCTTGTTAAAAAAGAAGCCTGCGTGACAGCATTCACAGCTTTGCTTACTGCAGCATTTCCCCTGTTCACAGTGTGCTACTCTACCAAATCCATGAATAAAGGCATCTTGTTTGCAGAATGACAACAGGAAAGAGGGAAAGTAAGATGAGTGAGGGTCAGCTGTTTTTTTAGTAAGCCTAAGATTTAATGGTGACAAATATTTCATGTTGTTACAGAAATATTTTTTTTCTGTCAAAAACATGTTATATTGAAGCCTGAAAAATGACTCACGTAAAAGAACAACTATGCAATCTATACTCAATCAAATAACAAAACAAATATCACACTATAGAGTTTATTAATGGCTGTGACTTAACAGCCATTCATAAAAAATAAATAAATGATTAAATAAAATAAATTAGCACTTAAAACATATTGAAAAATATAGTCTAGAATGTCTAATTTTTTAGCAAGATGTAATTTCTGTTGCAAAAAATAATTGTACGCTTTCTGTCACCAATCAATTCACATGTGCACTGCACATGTTGAAAAAGCAAAGAATTGTTCGCCTCAATCGCCCCCATCATGTCTCTTGCTGTTGTCATTTCAGTCCTGCTATGTTTTGTTTGCTTAGTGATGCATGTGTTAAGTCATTTGCCACTGTCAAGTACAGCACAATTAAAAACGGGGACTATTACTCCTTGGTGAAGCTCACGGCTTACTCCCCTCAGCTCTGGGGTTATAATTCTAGCGGTACTGCTGTTGACAAGATGCAAGTAAAGCGTATCTTCCAAAATAACACTATTGCGTATATGTAAATAGTATGTAAATGTTCTCCCAAAACTCTTTTTTGAATTCAAAAATTGACATTAGAAATTGTGCTTAAGACCTGCCCACAGAGCTTAGTTCTTCTGGAGATTAACTCTTGTTTACCATCACCAAACCCACTCTGCTGTGATCAAAAATCGAGTTTTCTCATTGCACTTATTCAACCCGGGATGTCAAATGGACCACATAAGTTGCCCTTTAAAGTGTTTCAATAATTATGTGATATTTAGTTAACTGAAAAATTAAACCAATTGCTTTATTTAACACCCCAAAACAGAAATAAGTATGTACCCAAAATAAAATAATCACATGGTCAGAGTTATCATTCATGTGTTCAACACACCCATTATTATTATTTGAAATATTATTATTGGAAAATGGAAAATGATAACCATAGTTATTTGTAAATTGAAAGGCATCCTGAAGAGTAACACTTACAATTTTTTGTTATTTGTTCTTTGTTTTTTGGCTGCAATATAAACAATAATTTTTTTTCAATTCATACACATTAGTATAGGACAAAATAATAACATTTTAATGATATATTTTAAGATGGAAATATTAAATTGATTGGGGGCATTTATATTATGATTAAGCTTCATTAATTTATGTGGATTTAACATGTCATGCTTAGATTCAGTGAAATTATTAAAGAAAATTATCACTTGAAGGCCCATATTTTAACAGCTGAAATGATATTAATTATTATAACACTGCAATGATGTGCTTCCTAAAATGAGACGATTATTAAAACTTGGAATAATATGTAATATGTTCTATCTCAATCTCAGAGCAGGGGAGGACGTGCCTGTCCTCACTGCGGCAGTTTTCAGCAGGTCCAGACATCAGAACTGACCGCAGTGCGTGTGAGCCGACAACATTTCAGCACCTTGGACAGCTACACAATGGCCAGCAGAATGGCAGAGAGGAAATAAACACCAGGACCAAAGATAAAAAAGAGCAGGAGGAGGGAGGTAGTCTCAGAAAACAAAGTATTGAAGGTGGGGAGGAAGGGAATTTGGCTCAAGAGACGACATTCACAGCCGACACAAGGAGCCAGATCTACTCGTGTTAAAGCAAAGAATATGCATAGTTTGAAATACTCAACAGACATGATTGTATTACAAAAGTATGGTCAGATACACTTTATGTCAATAAATCACAGAAGTGAAATGTGTTAGTGGCATACCAAAGGAGAATTCAACAACATCAAAAGAAAGCCACTGAACCCGGACGCAAGCTCTCTTTGGTAATCTCAAGTCTACCTGGTCTCTAAAGCAGGTTACTCATTGTATAAACAAAGCTGGCTTTGTACCTTGGAGATGGCACCTTTCTGGAATGATGACACCCGATGCTTGACCACAGTTGATTGGGTGTGATTATGGTAAACAAGAGTTAAGCTCCAGTAAAGTGTTTTGATTGGGCATTGCTTATGCGCCTTTTCTAATGCATAATTCCCAAGATCTATTGAAGAGACAATCAAATCAACACATTATGTATGTTATTAATTATTGTTGAGCCACATGGTTGGTTTATGCAGCCTTGTACAAGTGAAAGAACTTTCTTCATCTGTCTGAAATCCAATCATGCAGCATCGCAAAATCCTTCAACAAGAACCATAAATGTATTTACATTACGTCACATTGAGCAGCAGCAGAAAAAAAATCTATAGTCTCTCTCTGTGACGCAAACCTGTCTCTCTCTTCCCCTCTCTCTCTCCAAACACATAAACACACACACACACATACACATACGCACACTTAGAGTAAAGAACACACAGTAACTTAAAATAATCACCTCAAGCTCAGGTTCTTGACAAAGTGCTTTAGTGAAAATTTAATGACGTAATTTTGCAAGGTATTGCGACCCTATAGCATACAAGTTATACAATCTCCAAAACACTTTTTTGGGATGGAAATGAAACATTTACCTTTTCAAGAACTTTTATATCCATATTTTTAATCAAGATTTTCTTTTTTTTAACTGACAAATAAATCTTCTATTTTACATAAAGACTCTTGAAAATACAGCATTTTCCCCACAATCCCAAGCCCACAAAAACATAGGAAAAATTGGCATTTCCAGTTTGCAGAGAGAGATGAAAGAGTTTAGTGCAAAGGCACAATATGGAGTATATAGAATGACACTTTACCGCTTGTTGAACTAGGAGAGATTTTATGGATTAGTTCGTCACTCACACATCGTCTGCAGAGGTTTCATATATATCACATATATGTGTAGCATTTCCGCATCATTTGCCATATTTTCATGTTTCTCAAAACATTATGTTAAACAAAATAATCCATTTACAGTTCAACACGTAATGAACCTGTCATCAGTCTTTTTCTTGTTTAAAAACAATTGTTTATGCTCCAGGAGAAAAATATAACAGCATATGAATATGCCTCTTATTTTCTTGTTTTTCTTTTCTTTTTTTTCTTTTTTTACACAAAATGAATAAAACCAAAAAACAAATCACCCAAGGTTTCGTTATGATTCCAGTCAATGATATAGGGCTGAACAGAGATATATAATATATATAGAGAGAGAGAGTATAACAGTACAGCAGGATTATTATGAGTACTGCACAAATCCTGGGATGAACTTTGCTTTTTTTACAGTTGGCTCACTGCAGTGTGTTTCTCCAGAACCTCTAGGTAATCTGGTTCTGTTTTAAGCTTCCCAGGGAGCAGAAGAGGGTGCTCTCTCTTTTTGGATGGTTGCTCAGCCCCATAGTATTTCCTGGGAGTTCCGTACAATACTGTTTTGTTGCCTCTGTCTGTGTTAGTGATATGCCGCCTGGCTGTGGTGGCCTCAAATGGGGGCACAATACAGGGTCTCTTGGGTAAAGTGCAAAAGTTGTAACTAAAAGGGGGGGTGTTCGTTGATGTGGGAAGCTCTTTGTTAAGCCTTTCACTTAAGTTTTGATACAACCCCTCTGAAGGCTGCGGGGCGGCGACATCACATGATGTTGGAGACTTGTCCATAAAATCTACTGTACTGATAGTGTAGGCCCCTGGACTGTGGGTCAGAAGGTCCTCCTTCTTTGCATCCAAGGACCCAAAGCTGAGCTCCTTCAGGTTGCAATAGAATGCTACCTGCTCGCCATCTTTCTGCATATAGATAGGGTTTTGACTCATGGAGCTCATTGGGGGGATATAGTTATACACGTGGCTCTCTGAAGTTTTATGTTGCATGGGTTCTGGATTGTAGGAGCCATATTGAACTTGGAAAGAGTTGAGGTCCAAATTATTGGCTCCTGCTGGAACATGTTCGATCCCTTTACGCCGTTTCAGAACAAACACAAAGAGCCCAGCACCAAAGCAAACGGAAAGAATGAATACAACTAGAAGGCCTAGGATCAGGACTGAAAGTGGGACCTCTGGATGTAAGTCAAGAGTACCAATTTGGGATTCAGTGGGACTAGCTGGGGTAAATGAAGGGGATGGAGAGGGCAAAATGTGTTCAGTGGTTTGTGGGGTTAATGATATAGGGGCTTTTGTTGGGGGGATCTGTTGAAGTGGAGGAACTTCACTTGGCTCTGGACAGATGGCCTCATTTCGGAGCGAGCGCAGGAGGCGACCGGCGTGCTTAGAAGGGGAATCACAAGTTATTTCATTAACCACCACACTAGTACTGGATAACTCCATCCAATTCTTTAATGCCACAATGTCACAGGTGCAGTCCCAGGGATTTTCTTGTAGGTCAATTTGGATGAACGCAGACAGCTGGTCTAGCACACCCCGAACTGGAAGGTATGAGAAATGATTATTTCGCAGGTTTAGTCTTGTGAGCATGGTGCCACTGAAGACATTGTTCGGTACCGATCTCAACAGGTTGTTGTTCAAAAACAGAAGCTGCAGGTTATGCAAAGCATGAAAGGTCTCTGGTAAAATGTCTTTGATGATGTTATATTCCAAGTAAAGATACTGCAGAGACTGCAGGCCAGAGAATAGTGATTTTGAGAGTGAATCAATGTAATTCCCATTTAGGTAAAGTCGTCTTAGGTTGGTTAGATTTTCAAAAGCTCCATCTTGAATTACAGCTATTCTGTTATTTCCTAGATGGAGTAGCTCCAGTGAGCTATACTCAGGCAGATCAGTCCTATAAATCACATTTAAGTAATTGCCAGTAAGGTGGAGCTTCTTTGGGTATGAGGGCTTCGGGTTCAGCTCACTGATATTATGCAACTTTCGCTCTTGGCAGTTAATGTTAAGTCCACTATCAGGGTTCTGAGAAGTACACACACACACACTGGGACACAACATAGGTACAGGAGACCGTGTCTGGTAGACCATAATTGGCCCAAACACATGTTTGTCCTTTGTGATACGAGGAGTGGGTCTGTAGCGCATTTTAGGAGGTCGGGAAGCTTTCGGGGCCCTAGTGGGGGTGATCATGCCTGGGTGGTAGGTTGGGGGAAGGGCCCCTTGAAAGTTAGAATCAGAGGGAGGGTGTGCACGCTCGCCAGCATTCCTCCGAGGACACAGATCTTGCTTTATGAGCTGTGTGATGTCTTTACCGTGAAGCCTAAAGGGCGTCTCACACACAATGTCTCCAACAAAGACTGAGATAGTGTCTAACCAGGCTTTCAGAGGAATCAAGTCACAGGTACAATTCCACGGGTTCTCTTCCAGCTGGATCTCCATGATGCCGCCTATGTGCTCCAGAACACCAGCAAATGGCAGCATCTTGAGCCGGTTGCCTCGTAAATCCAAATGAGTGAGAAGGACAAAGCGAAATATATTTGGAGGCAACGCTAGCAACAGGTTGTCATTGAGAATTAGCACTTTCAGTTTATTCAGTTTACTAAACGCACCTGGTTCAATGGTGCTTATGTAATTATAATCAGCTTGCAGGTACTCTAAGCTCTCCAGTCCTAAAAATGTGTCTTCCTTTATTAGCTCCAGGTTGTTGTTGTTCAAGTGGAGGCGCTTTAGGAAACGTAGTCCATTAAAAGCGTTGCTGCGGATTTCTTGTAAGCCATTATTTCCAAGATGCAGTGATGTGACGTTTCCATAATTCACAAACTCATTGGCACTGATTCGTGAAAGAAAGTTACCATTAAGAAAAAGCTGAGATATCTTATTTGTTGGCGCCTGGAATTGATTTACTGTGGTAAATCCTTTATTTTCACAGTTGATGTTTAGGATGCTGTCTCTCTCCTCACACTCACAGCGGAACTTGCAGATATCTTTAGATGCTGAAGTTTTCCGGCTCTCCGTTTCAGACGGTGTCAGGCTTGTGACCGTAAGGAAGCTCAGAAACAGAACGCTGCTCAGCATTTTTAAAGCTGAAAATGGATGCTGAAATTAAAATCCACCATTTAACTTTGCAGCGTAAGCCACAAATTAAAATGAAAAAAAGAGGGGTTGTTTCACATTCGGAAAAAAGCCGAATTAAACACTTGCAAATTGCAAGACTATTTTTTAAATTAACAGATGATGAGATACAGACCTTCAGCTCACTCCACTGACCTTAACTGTCAATACAAAGGTGCCATCCCCCTCCAGAGCAGTCAATCCAAGAAAAGGAAATGAGCAAAAACACCTTGAACCAACAGAATCCGCTGTGGTGGATGAAGCATTGTCAGACGCATACAAGGGTCCAAGAGTGAAAATATATGTCTGCTGCTAGCCCCCCTTTCTTACGGAGTCCTCCCATTTATTCAGCATCTACGTGCATATCCCCAGCATCGGCTGCCAAATATTTGGGCAGGGACAGGGATGGCGAGACTCTCTCTCTAACCCCATTCACAAAGGAAGCAGTCTTCATTTTGGTCCAAAGGAAAAAAAACAACAACAGTAGATAAACGATCCAGCGTAGATGCACAGGGAGACGTCTGGAAACACGGCTGTGTGTCCTTATCGCCCACTCCAAAAGATATAAGAACGTAGATTTAGGTGGAAAATTGCGGAGAGCAGCGAACGTGCGTTGAATGGGGAGCCAGGGGATATATATCTTCCCTGGAGCTGAAGCATAGTCTCCAGTCGGCTCTGTCGCTCTTCCTCCTCCAGCACAAAGAGAGCAACACTGAAGGTCTGCTGCCTGACTCTGACTGCTGTGAGCAGGAGGAGGGGTGAGAGAGAGAGAGAGAGAGAGAGAGAGAGAGGGGGGGGGGGGGAGGGAGGGAGAGAAAGAGAGAGAGAGAGAGAGAGAGAGAGAGAGAGAGAGAGAGAGAGCGAGAGAGTGACTATTACGTCACCATTAAACACATTTCCAAGCGCCAACTAATTTTATTAACACGCTGTGATGATTAATCCATCATGTCTATGTTATTCATGATTAAAACACACAACATGCATTTAGGAAGAAATTTTTTGTTTGTTTACTGCCTACCTTGTTACAGACACAACTGCAACGAATTTGTCAATGTTTTTGCCAGCCCATGAAGTCAGCTGCTGGGAAAAAAAGGTTTTTTTTTCTATTCTCATTTAATGTATCTCTCACACCACTAGGAGGCAGAAAAGACTCAATCTTATTAAAAAAAGGGACTTGATGAGTTTATCTCAGGAAAACATCAATATTATAATGTTAATATAGTTTTACATTTGACATTGTTTCGATCATTATCCAGATATGCATTAACTAATTATTAGTCCCAGTAATTTGAATTTCTGTGAACCACTATTCCGTTGTTTACCCTAAATAAATAGCTTCAGTAATAATTTAACCTATTTTAAAAGAAAGACAGGGCTTCCACTGAAGTAGTAAATGAGTGATTGATAACCACAACTTAAATATCTATAATTTTTCAGGTTGGGCAATTATTAATTCATTAAGGAAAACGTTAAGGAAATTGTTTCTATGGAGTTGATTTAGAAGCACCTTTTTACAAAGAAAACATATGTGGTGGTATGACAGCACTGCCTCCGTCTAATCAATTTAGCATGTTTAGAAACAACTTATCAACCACCATCTGTAGCTTTTGTGCAAGGAAATTGCGTCTTCCTACCAAATATTGTCTATATCTCTGCCCTCTGCTTTGCAAATCTTGCCTAATGTAGATTGTAGAAAAGCAGATATTTCCTGGAGGCTGACTCTTCATTCCAACCTAAATATGAGAGCAACAAGAAGGCTAGTAAAAGTTAGTGCTGATAAAGATCACCACCTCAGGAAAACATTACAAATCAAATCAAACTAAGAATATTTAATGAGCTGCTATGGGGTGTTAAAAAGGCAACGTTTCTATCTCCACTCTCCCAATTCACAAATGAATATCCATATTTTTTATATTTAATGATTGTTGTTTTATTTATTTTTTTAAAATTTGAGTATGATTGATAGCAATCAGCTTGTTGGCTTTATGTTACCAGCTCGATTATATAGAAACACTAAACAAAGAAGAGCTGTAGCGCTTAAATAAACCTTGACAAAATGAAAGTCCACCTTAGCCAAAACTATTTTGATCTCCTCTACAGTGAAGTTTGTTTGGCTCTGTTTGACTGACAGGTGACATGATCTTCTTCTCCTCCTTGTATGGTCATCATTGTCTATTTATGGTTATTTGTTCATTTCTCATTTCCATAACTTCCTGTTACATTTGGGATTCATCAAAGTAACACGTCTTTATGATCACATCTAAGTGTTCCACGTCATGAATCCAGAGTAGATTTTTCATAGTGGAGACCTTTAATGTGGAGATCTGCTTGAGGATTTACTCACTTCATGAATGAGAGCCTCTTCTGTAACAGACATGATTAAAATCAATTTTAATTTATTAATTTATTAAGAAAAAGGAAAAACACTATTGCATACAAAAATGACTTGCACTCAAGCCCGTACATATTGTTTTGTTTTAATATTGACAAATGGTTATGTAAACTTACACTGTAACATTTCATTAGGTATATAACAACCTCTAAGATCCATCCCATTCATTTCTAAAGCTAAATTGTGCATCATTTAATAACTGACCTGAGAAGAGCTTTAGATGGATTCAGATTGTTTTGGTTTCAACTTGATTAGATGTAACACTGCTGGAAAGGTTCAACTTAGGCCTATGAATGTCACTGCTTTGTTCCTAAAACCTGATTTATGATTAGACCATCCTGAAACAGCTAGACGTCATTTTTGTGTCTTTCATAATGATAAATTTAATTATATTTTAATTTATGAAGTGTTTTTTATGGTTAACTCTTTGTGTTTGCACCAACAGGTGATGAGTCGAGTATGTGAGCGAGTTCAGTAGTTGCAGCAGCATTACATCATGTTTGAGAGTTGCTACGAAGCAGCACTGCTGGAGATTCAAGAAAAAGAAAGAGTGCCTGATGACTTATCTTGAGCTGTCCAAGGTCAAAAAGTCAAGCAAGAACAAACAATCCCATTCCAACAATGAGGGTCAGAATCCTCCCACCAATGTTGGCACAAACAGCAAGACCACCACGGTAAGTACTTCTTTCCAGGTTTAAAATATTATAAAATGCCACTAGGCCTGTGTGGTAAACCAGTTCGTAGTTAGAAAATTGTGTTTATTTTTTGGTTATGATAGGAATTGATCATTCAGTCAAATAATCTGATCTTGGTCTCTTAATTTCCTGAATCAAATCTCTGAAAGGATTAATTAAATATAATTTAATCTAGGGCTGCACGATATATCGAAAAAATATCAATATTACAATATTGGCAAGTGCGATATGCATATCGAAAACATGTACGAAAATTTATCATTTTTTTATTGATCAATCAATCAGTAAAATCAAGTATTTCTTAAATGCGCAATTCGACCAATCAGTGTTACATTCTGTAAAGTTGTCAATTTGTACTTCTATGTCTCATTGTCATTTACGTCTCTGTCTGTCTGTGAGCTGTGCAGCACAGCTTGCTAGACTCGGTTGCTATGGCGACGGTGTTGGTGGCGCTGAGTTAGCGCAGCTCAGTATATACACTGAAGTAAAACTAGCTTGTGATCTACTTAAACACTAGTTATCCGGTCACTCATCTCTTTCAACCCGCTTTGATAAAGCAAAATATTGTAAAAACTCGTCTCAGAACTCGATGTTTTCTTATAGTATCGTGAACTTCAAAACAAGTGTAAACCTGTCCGTCTTCGCCGTATGCTAATGAGCTAAGTTGTAAGCGTCAGGTCATTAATAAACTGTTATGTGTGCGTGTACAAGGAGGTGGGATTTATTATTGATTTGGTGATATCGCGACGTGCCGGCGACTCTTCTCTAGATGTCTCTCTTTTTCGCAGGAAACCGATGCAAGTCTTGTGAAACTCGTGAAACTAAGCGTTATGAGTGTAAATAAACGATAGATGAATATTGCATCGTTTTCCTACTCTAAACCCTCGGACCCCACCTACAGCAGTGTTTTTCAACCACTGTGCCGTGGCACACTAGTGTGCCTTGAGAGATTATCAGGTGTGCCGTGGAAAAATATCAAATGTTACCTAATTAGTCAAAAAACATAATTTATCTGTAAATAACAGAGAAGAGAGCTGAGATTGGCTGCTTTGAATTTCAAATGGTTATTGGACAGATTGGTTGATGTGCAGTCATAGAGATCTACATATTACCATTTTTTTTACATTTTGGGTGGTGGTGGGCCTCATGATTTTTGAAAAAGTGTACCTTGGCTCGAAAAAGGTTGAAAAACACTGCCCTGCAGTACTCACAGATACATTTTAAGTGAAGGAAAAAATATGGCAATAATATCGATATCAAGATTGTGTGTTTTCTTAAGGATCTGTGCAATGAATTCGGAAAACTGTCCACAGCAGTCAAAATTGGATTCTGTTTTAAAAGGTGCTGTGGACGTTTTGATTGGACAGACACTTATGGACGATGACCATGCAGCAGAACAGCAAGCAAATAAATTCTTAGAACTTTTACAAAGGAATTGGAATAATCATGTTGCAGTTAGTGCCCACCAAACGATACCAGAAAAACATTGGAACAAGGATGATGACATTCCACTCACAAAAAACATCATCATGCTCAGAGACAATCTAAGGAAGGTGGAAGATGAAGTCCGGGAGAAACTGACCCACAAGTTCGATATGAAAGTATTTAAAATATTAAATGAGAATGTTTTGGCTCAGTTCATTATTTTTAATAAACTTCGGAGAAGCCTCTCACTTGACAGTAGCTTCTAACACTTATTGAAATCTGAAGGAAAAAGTGTCCGGAAGATGCCTGTTTTTTTCACAGAGAGAATGAAAGAGTCCTTGGTTGTGAGATTGTGAGATGAAGAGATGAAGCAGGAGTTCCTGGAGAAAATCCATACCTCTTTGCAAGACTATGTGCCTGCACTAACATCAGAGGTTGTGACAGCAACACAGAAAACCCAGAGCTCTTCCGGTCGACCGAACTAAACAAGCAGGTTGCCACACTTTGTCAGCTCCTAGATCTTGGTGAAAGGGAACTGGAGCAAGTAGCCAAGTTCATGGTTCAGGGTGCCCCCCGACTTCTACCGGCAGACTGACAAAAAATTTCAGATTGTAAAAATGATCAAGCTTCTGTTTGCAATGGAGCAAAGCCCCGGAAAATTGAAGGGGAAGAACCTTAGTTCACTCAATCTTTCGTTTTGTTGTAAGTAACCCTTGTAGAGTGTTATCGTCATTGCTGCCATGGTCTGTCAGTTGTCTTCTGGAGGCCTTCATCAATACTATTGAGCAATAATATTATACCTCTATCTCTTACAGCTGAATGTCCACCATCTGAGAACACCAGCAGAGAAGTGGATGATGGTATGGATCACCCATGTCTTTAAAGATTTCTATCATTTAGAAGTGGATTATTACTCGCTTCACCTTCACCTAACTTCATCATCCTCTGCTTCTTTTGAACTTCCATTCCTAACATACCTTTTCCAACATGTTCCCTGTCTCCCCCTCTCCACCTGTCCATCCAAACATTTCAGTCTGTCCTCTAACTTTGTCTCCAAATGTCTCCATATGAACTATCCTTCTGATAGACTCGTGTCTAATCTCATCCTTCCTCATAACTACCAATGAAACCTGAGAACCAGTTGACTATGATGCTTGTGACTTTAGCTCCACTTCTTCTAATGTTAATAGTAATGTCAACAATTGACAAGATAAAGGTTGACCTTAATGCCGGTTCAAATAATATAGTACTACACAGACTTGTTATTTAGATCAAATATTTATTTATGTCAAAGATGATGTCACAATATTGATAATACAGTGACATTGGCAGTATAGTGCATAAATAAAAACATAAATGTCATTCTGCCTTTCTGCTCTATTAATCCATTCCCAAATTTACTTCCGGAAATCTCATAAGGGATCAATAAAGTTTTAATCCATCCAATATAACATAAATATTGAAAGGAAAAAAATAGAGTAGTTTTCTTCTTACACTAAATATTCTTCAAATTGTGGCACATGGACCTTAAATCATACCTTTAGCTTCACAGTACAGTGTATTACATTCTTATAAAGCCCCATTCACCTTAAAATTGCACGTCTCTCAGTGTTTACTCATCTATTATTACTGTCTTATAAATAATACAACATTTATAAACTACATACTAATGATTATTCATGCGTTATAAATGATTTGAATTTTAATTCATGCTTCACTTGTGCTTAACAACTCCAGACGAATTTGTGGCTGAGCAAGTCACTTTACCCTGATTGCTCCTGATGGCAGAGCTGGTGCATGACTGTCAAAGTGCTTTGTGACCCTGGTCTAGAAAGGCGCTATACAAATAGACATTATTATTATTATTATTATTATTATTAATGTTGTATGTCATTATAATGCGTTGCTCTTAAATTCTGTATTGTTATTGGTGTTGGAGCCGTTATAATTAACCAAGTTAACAAAACAGCGATAATAACTTCGAAATGTTTTATAAATTATATTAAATAATATTAAATCATTTATAACAGGTATATTTTGATGAACATCGTGCGTCAAATGCAATTTTTCACTGACTTATGCAGGTAACATTGTCGTCCATGAATGTTATGGAATAATAATCACGACAATAAGGAACGTTATTGAAAGATGCGTCCTTTAATATAAGTTCTTGTTTAACTTACCTGTCAGTGTATTTCATGTCATTGCCTCTCTTCCCAACTCATTCTAAGACATTCCGTCCTTCCACAAATGAAATGAGCGCTGATTGGATCTTGTTACTAACATACATTTTCTTCTCGTTTATATGCATTGACCAAAAAATGACAAAACACCTGGTCGTCTTCTTAGTCCATTAGAATTAATTTTAGTCATAAGGAAAAGTTGATAACTGAGAAAATTCTCGTCAACAAAATCTACTTGTGACATCTGCAGCAGATATCATGTGCTTTGTATTCTATAGCAACAAAGTAGTTCATGCACTGAAGGATTTGCATACACACACCTTCACTTTGAAACTGAGAATAAAAACTCCAACATGGATTTTGTATTTTTGATTCAGTAACAGTAATCCCTCATATTCCCTCAGGGTTTCATATACATGGAACTTTCAAGTTAATACCCTTCGTTTGCTGGTTACCCTTTTGATTTTTGGTTGCAGTTTTTGGCACATGCACTTTATTTTAATCTTTTTATTCTGTCCTCACGGTTGTTGAAAAACTAAATATACCTGCTTTAAGAGTCAAATCATGCGTCAAAGTTGTTACATTTTTGAAGCAGGTGTATTGTTTTTTTTATTTTGATTATGATTAAAGACTTATTGAATACAAAACTGTGTCCCTACACTTTCTCTGCTGCTAGATACACATGTTGTTGATTAATGTGGATCAGATATGTATCCTGGTAACAATGAGTTTATTTGAAAATGATCAGTTACTTTTTAAAACTTCCAAGTTTGCTACATTAAAACATATATTTCTTAATTTTGCAATGTTTGCTACATTAAAACATATATTTCTAAGTTGTGTAATGTTTTCTACATTTAAACATATATTTCTTAGTTGTGAAATGTTTGCTACACTAAAAGATATATTTCTTAGTTGTGTAATCTTTGCTACATTTAAACATATATTTCTTAGTTGTGTAATGTTTGCTACATTAAAACATATATTTCTTAGTTGTGTAACGTTGGCTACATTAAAACATATATTTCTTAATTCTGTAATGTTTGCTACATTAAAACATATATTTCGTCATTGACTCCAGGCTGTCAAAGACCTAAAGACTGAATATGCGCCGTTCTTCTCGCAACTTTTATTAAAAGATAAGAACAATCTGATAACTTTATTGAAATCAGCTAAATTTTCTAGATAACTTGAAATAATTGTATATCTAGTTACCTCTGACATTCTGTAACATTACTTAACATCTATATTTATATGTGTTAACCATTTTCAAATAATAAGTTTATATTAAGTTTCTACTGTAATACTAAAATGCAAAAACATTATTGTCTGAATTAATGTGTGTGGCTGTGAAGTCAATCCTCTTATATATTAGAAAAGCTACCCCTCTTGATTTTGAATTAAAATTTGAATGATAAACCTCTTTAACCTACTGTGATCTTTAACCATTAAATAAGTTTCTTGCATGAACACAATATCAGAATTGAGACGTTTTAGATGTTTGAAAACCATGACCTTTTTTTTAGGATTTCCCATACCAGATGTTCCAGGAGACCAACCGAACAGATAAGCTTGGACTGAGAGAAGCTGAGTTCAAATGAAGCAAAGTCATTTATTCGTAGACCAGAACCAAATGTATCAATAAATGCCAGGATACACCACCCAAACCACCCACAAAAACACACCAAATAAAACAAAAAACACCTAAAATCTGCAAAAGGGAGATAGCAGTGTGAAAACGGAAGAACTGTTGTTGCCACACTAAGGTGACACCAACTCGGGAAAAAAACCATAAGAACCTTATGATGTGGAAAACCACCATAGATCATTTGTGAAGAAAAAAGGATAATTAATTTAAAAAAATGAGACTTATGATACAATACACACAGCATATAGTTATAGACTTAGATAGATAGATAAAGGTAGGTAAATAAATTGTACCAAGCAAATTTCAAATATGACTTAATTAGTAGGAAACATTAATACTTATTAGTATTAATGTAGCATGTAAACCCAGATAACAACAATAAATAAAATAAATAATGATTTAATATTAAAGTTTTTAAACCACCAACTTGAAATTTAATATTATAAACATCAAGATATGAAACTAAATATACTTCAATTTGAATTGTAAACATTTATTGTGCAAACTACAGTAACTTAAGTAAGATAAACCCAAACATTCAATTTAAGTTGACTGTAATAAACGATATTGTAAACACAGTAAACTGTGTTATACCAGCTCTGTATTATTGTTTTACCAATTCTTTTTTTTTTTTACTGTGATTTTAGATGTTTTCATATTCCATGGCATTCGCTCGTGACACAAAATCTTTCTGGGCACCTTGGTAGCTGATTCTCAGTTGAGCAGGGAAGAACAGGCCATAACGAACACTATCCATCTAACGGAGCTCCTTCCAAACGTTGTTGAAAGCAGCTCAAGCCCGAGCAACTTTTGGGGTGTAGTCCTGAAACAAGGAGATTTGAGTGTCCCCAATGGTCAACCTGCCCTTCTTCGCCTGTCTGAAAATGTCCACACAGTCACTGCAGTCTTGCAATAATGGGTCGAGGACGTTCCCCTGGTATTCGGAACCGGCTGTGAGGAGGGATGAGCCCGATCCAACCGGGGCGTCTCTTCCAGTTGAAGTGCGTCTTTGAGCAGGGCGGCGACGCTGTCAGAAAGCCAATACTTCTAATAGTATTACGCCGAGACCAGGACTCGAGGTCTTCATACTTGACATATTTGGCCGCCAAGTATTCAAACTTGTTCTTCAGTTCCACAACATCTTCCGTGTACGTTGACAGCGACTCCTCTATTGAGCCCACATTGTTTTTCAACGGCACCATGTTTGCATCTGACGCCGTCTTATTGTTAGCGAGCTGTGTTTTCAATGACTTTATAAAGATGAATAAGCTTTAATTGTGCTTAAATCATCACCGAGTACCGCCTTGAGTTGGTTTCTGAAGATGTCGGATATTTCTTTTTTCAGTGATACCATCAGCTCCAGCTCTCAGGGCGTCATTGTCGACAGATAGCATACCTGCCGGGGTAGTATTGAAGAAAGAACCAGAGGTTGTCGACTGGAAATGAGTGAACCCAGACCAGGTCAATGGGATGATGGATTTTATTAACTGTGGGTCAAAGCCCAGCAGATAATTCACAAGCAATCCGTACAAGCTTAGAATCCGAACATCATCAAAGTCTTACAACATTCACATTGACTTTATCCAGTGCACAGTGGGGTCCGCCTTCCGGACCTCCTCGGCATGACGATGCCTGGACACTCGGCCAAGGTGATTTCACAAGATGTTTCCTAATCTCATTATACAGTATAAGATGTTTGTCTCTCAAATGTGTGTGTGTGTTTCTGGTTTCTCCAGTAGCTAGAAAAGTCATTAGGATGATGTAAGTGATCTTGGACCAATAACCCTTTACGCCACAACAGTAGCTGCCCGGGATGGAGCCAAAATTACTTCGCTTGCCTTCAGACATCAAATTTCTGTGAAAATATTTCACAAAGACTCAATGAATAACAATTGTTGTCAAAATCTGTGGGAGCTCTCGTGCCTCTCGTCCTACACCATCGGTCGCTCACTAGCACCCCCGAAAAGTAGTTTGTCCAGAGATGTTGTCTCGTTAACTTTCACCAGTGAGTCCAGCTTCATGCCAACCACAGAGCCAGCCCTGCTGATCAACCTGTCCAACCTTTTCACACTCCTCTTGGACACATTCCCACCCCAACACACCAGAATCAACTGTGTCAAATGCTGAGACAGATCCAAGAGAACCAGAATGGTGTATTTACCCGAATCAGCCTACATCATGATGTCATTGGAAACTTTCTAATCACTTGATTAATGATAATCTTTCATATTTAATTCATATTAAATAATCATTGCCTCTTTTTAGAATCCACTTGCTAAGCTATTATTCAGGTCAGGTCAAGCCTACACTCACACTGAGAAAGACAAAACAATATCTCGATGCTGCCAGCTAGACTCTGGACCAAGGTCAGTCATCTGCGTAAGTCAACTGATAAACAGATTCTGTCTAGAAGACATCAACTGCGGTAACTTTCAACAACCACGTTTAACCACGGTTATCTTAGAAGACAAGTGTTTAGAGTATCTGACCAATCAAACATGCACAAATGACTAGAGGCATTTAATTCAATTCAATTCAATTTTATTTAAAGTGTCTTATCATAACAAAGTTATCTCAAGACACTATACAGTTGAAATAAGACTACAGTTGATTAAGGAAAAATAGATCCCAGCAATTCAACAAAGAGCAAGAAACAAAACACTGTACAGTGAGCTGTACAGTGAGCAATGGCGAGGAAAAACGTCCTTTTAGAAGGCAGAAACCTCGAGCGGAACCAGACTCATTGTTGACGGCCTGCCGCTTTGACCGGCTGGGAGGAAGGATGGGGGGGTAGACAGATGGATAAGGAGAGGAGTGAGGGAGGATATAGTGAGAGAAAAGAGGAGAGCATAGGAGGGTCCATGGGGGTGCTGGAGAGAACTAGGGATCTGATGACGTGGTGAAGATCCTGGATCAGCAGCAGCTCTGGAGGTGGATCCCTGGATCAGCAGAAGCTCTGGAGGTGGATCCCTGGATCAGCAGCAGCTCTGGAGGTGGATCCCTGGGGCTCCGGGAGAGAAATAAAAAGGTGTTGGTTTGGGACAAATGTATACAATACACAGGTATACAGACTCCGGTGACAGGTGAAGATATATAGAGGGGAGAGGGGGGGGGGGAGGTTGAAATAGCCAGGCCAGAGGGCACATACCTAGCACAGCAGATCCAGACACAGGGGCCCAAGCCGCGGCAGGAACCCGCGGGAGACCAGGACCCGGCAGGCGAGATAACCACCAGAGCCGACCCCAAACACCAGCGAGAAGGCGGACCACCACCGGGGGCGCGAGAGGGCAAGCACAGGCGAGGACGACCGAGGAAGCAGAGAGGGGGAGGCACCAGGCGCAGGCACCGGGGCAGAGGGGCAGCCAGAAGAACCAGTCAGGGGATAGAGCCCCGGGGCCAGGCCGGGCCACGGAGGACCCCCAGACCGTCAGGCTGCCACCAAGTCCATAGCAGGGGACCGAGTCAAGGAGATAGGGATCCACCACAGCAGCGGCGGCGGAGCCCCCCCGAATACCCTGCGGACACGGCCAGTAGCCGGGTCGAGTGCCACCGCATGAGCCCGGGGGAGCAATGGCCAGGCACCGGCCCAGGTCCCCCGGGTCACAGGGGGGCCACGGTTGTGCGGGCAGGGCGGGGGCAATGGGGCTGCAGCCGTCCGGGAACGGCCCCCAATCTTTGAACTGTAGACCGTCCCCAACAGCCGCAGCCCACCTCCCTCAAGTCATGAGGGAAGTTTGGGGGGCCAGCAGTATTCCATGGGCGGTCCACGGTCTCTAAGGTGCAGAGGCCCCGCCCATCACACGTACTGACCCCCAGCCCCCGCCCCCACCCACCATGCAGCACCCAGGGGGACAGCAGCACTTGCATGGGCGGTACATGGTCTCTATGGTAACATGGGTCCGCCCAATGCCTCTGCCGTCCCCCCAATGTGGCCCCGCCCAGTGTGCCCCCCCCCCACCCGGGAAGCCCCCGAAAGACCGACCAACCCGGCCACGAACCCCCAGGACCAAGGGCGACAAACTCCCTGACAACAGCACATGCCACACAGGGCGGGTAGAGGACCACAGCCACCGCTGCAGCAGACACCCACCCCAACCACCCCCGCCAGCACCAGCCCCCACACACCACCAAAGACCCCCCGGAAGCGGGCCACCCCCCCGCCGGCACACGGGGCCATCGCGGCACCAGCGGTCACCACCACCAGGCCCAAGGCACCCACAGGCCCCACCCGCCGGGCCCCTCACACCCGAATCGGCCAAGCCAGAACGGCCCCGGCGAGAAAAGAAGGATATACAGAGCTCGGTGTCTAAAACTAAAACTCCTCCAGCATTCTCAGCCTATAGCAGCTAAGATAAACAGTTTTGTTAGTTATGACAGCTAGAGATAAACAGTCAAGTTAATTATAGGCTTTATCAAAAAGTAAGGTTTTAAGATAATTTTTAAACATAGAGAGGGTGTCTGCCCTCCGGACTGAAGACGGTAGTTTGTTCCACAGCAGAGGGGCTTGAAAACTGAAGGCCCTGGCTCCGAATCTACATTTAGAGATTTGTGGTATAACTAGTAGATCAGAGTTTAGGGATCGTAAGGTCCTTGAGGGTTCGTAAGTTTGGATTAAATCTTTAATGAATGTTGGTGCTAGACCATATAAGGCTTGATAGGTTAGGAGAAGGATTTTAAATTGTATTCTAAATTCTACAGGAAGCCAATGTAGGGAAGACAGTACAGGGGAAATGTGTTCGCGCCTCTTAGTCTTAGTCAGTACACGAGCTGCAGAGTTCTGAATGAGCTGAAGAGTTCTGAGAGACTTTTTAGAACAGCCTGACAGAAGAGAGTTACAATAGTCTAGCCTGGAGGTAACAAAAGCATGGATGAGCTTCTCAGCAGCATCTAAAGGAAGGAAGTGCCTAATTTTTGAAATGTTACGAAGGTGGAAGTAAGCAGTCCGTGAGATTTGTTTTATGTGTGAGTTAAATGATAAGTCCTCGTCAAAGCATACACCCAGATTCTTTACAGTGGTGCTAGTAGCAGGAGCAAGTCCATTTTGTAAAGCTAGATCATTAGGTAATGATTGTCTGAGATGTTGCGGACCAACTAGTAAAACCTCAGTCTTTTCCGAGTTCAGTAGGAGGAAGTTTTTGGTCATCCATGACTTGATATCTGTGATACAGGACTGTAATTGTGTTAGCTGATTTCTTTCATAACAGTGAAAATGTATAGAGTGTCTTCTAATCAAGTGGGAGCATATAGATTGTGAATAGTATTGGACCAAGAACAAAACCTTGTGGGACACCATAGCTGACCTTAGTGTGTGTCGATGAGAGGTGGTTGACATGTACATAGTGCGTTCTATCCGACAGGTAAGATTTAAACCAGTTAAGAGCAGTTCCACGAATGCCTAAATGGTTTTCTAGCCTCTGTAGAAGGATTTGGTGGTCGACAGTGTCAAATGCAGCACTGAGATCTAGAAGAACAAGAACTGAAACATGGCCCTGATCAGAGGCCATCAGTAGGTCGTTACTTACTTTTACCAGGGCGGTCTCTGTGCTGTGGTGTTCCCTAAAACCAGACTGAAACACCTCAAATTGATCATTGTCCTGGAGATAATCACAGAGCTGACTCGTTACCACTTTCTCCAGAAGTTTTGAAATGAAGACAAGATTAGAGATAGGCCTGTAGTTAGTGAGGACCTCTGGATCGAGAGTGGGTTTTTTAAGCAGAGGTTTAATTACTGCAACTTTAAAAATCTGAGGCACATAGCCGGATATTATTGACAAGTTAATAATGTCAAGTATGAAAGTGCTAAGTAAGGGGAACAGTTCTTAGTAGCCGTGTGGGAATAGGATCGAGAAGACATGTTGTGGACTTTGAGGAGGAAACAACCTGGGACAGCTGTTGAGGACTAACTGGTAGAAAGTAGTCAAAGTATGTATCAGTCATAGTGTCTGTGACCGGTGAGGCTGCACTGGTTGTATTAGACGAATCTAGGAGGTCTTGAATCTTTCCTCTAATAGTTACAATTTTTTCATTAAAAAAGTTCATAAAGTCATTGCTACTAAGATGAGAAGGGATGGACTGCTCAATGGACTGATGGCTCCGTGTCAGCCTGGCAACAGTACTGAATAAGAACTTGGGGTTATTGTTATTTGCTTCTATAAGTGATGAGTAGTAGCTGGCTCTGGCTTTCCGAAGAGATGCCTTGTATATTTTTAACTTATCCTGCCAGTCCTGGTAGAATTCATTATGTTTTGATGAACGCCATTTCTTCTCTAGTCATCTAGAAACCTGTTTTAATTTACATGTTTCCTGAGTATACCAGGGAGCAAGACTACTTCTGTTTACAGTCTTTTTAGTTAGTGGTGCGATTAAGTCAAGCGTATTGTGCAACGAGTCTGTAAAACTGCCCACAAAGTTATCAATGTCTGGGTGACTATGGGTAGAGTTTCTTGACACACTGAGGCTAGGCGTTTTACTGAGCACAGAGGGAATTATTTCCATAAACTTGGTAACGACACTTTCAGACAGACATCTTTTGAGAGTGCTCCTGCTCTGTAGACTTGGCTCATTTAAAATGAAGTCAAAGGTTATTAATTGATGGTCGGAAAGAACTGAATTCTGAGGAGAGACAATAACATTTTTAATTTCAAGTCCGTATGCTAGGACAAGGTCTAATGTGTGCTTAAAGCAGTGAGTCGGTTCATGTACATACTGAGAGAAACCAAATGACTCCAGGATAGAGTTAAACCTGTTAGCTAAGCTATCATGGACCATATCAACATGGATGTTAAAGTCACCAACAATAATCACTTTATCTGTTTTAAGCACCAGGCTGGTCAAGAACTCAGGGAACTCAGACAAGAATTCAGAATAAGGTCCAGGGGGACGATAGACTCCAACAAAGAGAAGTGACTGACCTGATCTCAAGGTTTTATTAGATACGCTAAGTATAATACTTTCAAAAGAGTTGAAATCACATTGTGGTCTAGTAAAGGTTGATAGACATGAGTTGATGATGGCTGCGACTCCACCTCCTCGACCAGAGCGTCGAGGGGCGTTAAAGTTAGTGTGGCTGGGTGGTGTTGATTCATTTAAAGATACGTAATCATCTATAGACAGCCAAGTTTCGGTTAAGAGTAATAAGTCAATGGTTTTATCTGATATAAGTTCATTAATTAGTGCAGCTTTTGAGGACAGGGATCGGATATTCAACAATCCACACTTAATTCTCCTGTCCTCTACAATGGTAGTATTTATTTGATTTAGATTTATTTGAATTAGATTTTCTTTATTAGCTCTTCTACTAACATTTTTACTTGGTTTTATTAAGCGGGTCAGATTGACCCTCTCTATGTGGTTAGAGGTGGGTGGCTGTTGTGGGAGAAGGGCAGAAGAGTGTGGAAGACTGCAGTTCTGCCTTCTGATCTGTGCTCTGAGTCACGTTACACTAAAACTGTCAACACTGCTAGACAAGAGAGATGCTCCTTCCAACGTGGGATGGATACAGTCTCTCCTAAGCAGACCAGGTTTTCCCCAGAAGGTTTTCCAGTTGTTAACAAAGCCAACCCCGTTTGCGGGGCACCACTCCGACAACCAGCGATTAAATGATGAATAGCGAGTAAACATATCATCATTGGCCATATTGGGAAGGGGTCCAGAGAACACTACGGAGTCCGACATTGTTCGTGCAAATGCACACACCGACTGAACGTTTACCTTGGTGACCTCCGAGCAACGTAATCGGATGTCGTTGCTGCCGACATGAATAATTATCTTTCTGTATTTACGTTTAGCTTTAGCCAGCAGCTTTAAATTTGATTCAATGTCGCCCGCTCTGGCCCCGGGAATGCAGACTACTCTCGCTGGCTTCGCTAGTTTAACGTTCCGAAGAATGGAATCGCCTATGAACAGAGCAGGTTCCACGACCGGTGACTTGTCGAGTGGAGAAAATCTGTTCGAAACGCTAAGGGGTTGGTGGTGCTCCGTTGACTTTGGCCGGGAACTATTCCTCCCACGAACAGTCACCCACCGACCCTGGTTTCCCGGCTGCTCGGGAATTGCTGGAGGACTACCTGCTAGGCTATGTGGCTGCGCACTGTCTACCTGACACTGGCTAGCTAGCGGTTTAGCTTCGACAGCGCACAACCGGCTCTCTAGTTCAACGAGCTTCACCTCCAGTCTAGCTAACAGGCTACACTTTACACAACTAATGCTATCTCTAAAGGTGGTCGAAGCGTAACTAAACATCTGACACACCGAGCAGGAAAGAACAGAGGAGGGAGAGGGAGAGGGAGACATAGTGAAGGGAAAGTTTGACGAATGCGCTCACCGGGAAGTTTTCCAGACTTGTCCTCGGCCCGATTCGACTTCGAAGGATGTTGGTCCAAAAATAAATGTAGATGTTCACGGATGCTCCAGAAATAAGGCGAACAAAAAGAAAAAAAAAAGATTGTTCTGCTTGGAGCGAGAGAGACGCTGCACGGTGCTGCACTACGATACGACAGGTGATACGACAGGTGATACGACAGGCGCTAGGACCCTGTGTGGAGACTATTCATACTATGAAGATCCGCCATTTCGTCAAAACTTTGCCCTTGGCACTCAAAGTCTTCTCTGCGATAGATATCTGCTTTGCCAAGGCCCATGAATCATGTAAGTTGTGTCTCTGACTTTTGCATATTTCACTAAACAAGCATTTTCTCTTAAACTCATTCCTGTGTCTTTGTCCTTCTTTACCACCACCACGTATCGTGACTGGGGAAGGGTCGATTCATCGGAACAAAACTCTAACAGCATGCTTAAATGCATTGTGAAAAACATCAGTGGATGGGGAGAGGTTTACCCTATTGGTAAACCAGGGGCCAATTACATCAAACACTACACAACACGGAAGGATGTCGGACGAGCAAGAGGAGGGTTTCATCTTGCTCACCAGTGCAGATATATCAGGCAACGTCACAGTCCCTTGAAGTGAGCTTGAATTTATTGTGAGTTTAAAACAATGATTTATATATATATATATATATATATATATATATATATATATAGTCTGGCGGAGAACAAAAAACAAAGAGAGTGGTGATTAGAAAAAAAACATGCTGAATTAAACAACAAAACACTGGCACTGGCACTAGAAGGACATTGTTACAAATAATATTCCTGGAAATTGTTCAGTTCAGAACCGACATTAAAAGTTCAACCATAGGCAATGAATAAACAACTGTTTTTTTTTTCCAGTAACAAAAATGTCTCAGAAGTAAGGCATGTTAAAATGTTGAAGTTCAGTGACACATCTCGCTGAGGATAAACACAACTAAAGGCATAATCCCCATCAAGCTTCCTCACTGTAATAACCCTTATATCATGGCAATCAGTGTGAAATGGACTTGACAGATGTGTGTGTGTGCGTTTGCAATGGTTTCATTGAAAAGAGAAAAACTGTGACTGAATATATTTTCTCTTTTTTGGTCAATTTGAGGTTTAAGAGTGTATCTCAGCGGTGACTATGCAGTGTTGGCCAGCAGAGGCAATCAATCATGTGGCAGTGTCACACACCAATGCTAGCAACAGTATATTTTCAACAGAGGTGGTTGTAGAATTCATGACTGATGGAGGCTTGCTTGATGGATTGTCGCAATGGCAATGATGCTGTGTGCCGTTGCACCAGCTGTTACTTCTGAGGTCTCTTGGATCGAACCATAAATGTAGTGATTAATATTGCCAGCACGTGTGTGTGAGTGTGCTTTTGGGTGTGTGTGCATGTGAGCTCTCTAAGTTGTGGAAAACCAGTTGATGTATTATCTGGGGTATGGCCAATATAGAAAAGTGCTGAGGTTTACCTGGTCAGTATAAGTGAAAGAAGTCGTATGGCTGCATCAATCTATTGGATTTGCATTTATTCCTTGATTTCACTCTTTGGCACCATTACCTGCTCTGATATCTCATGCGGTTTGGTTGACCTTTGTACTTGCAGACTGATTAGCTAATGCTGGGACTTAATGTGTTTCTTGTGCATACAAGCTTAAAAGTGCGTGTGTGGGGTGGGGGTGACTCCGTGGATTGGTAGGGGTGTTGATATGCGTCACTTTGTTTGTTTTGTATGTGCAAAAGTTGTTCTTTGTTCAAAAGCATTGTAAGGATTTAGCCTTTTGTTATAGTTGTTTTCCTTGAATAACAGTGTGCCATAGAAACATCTGACCTTTTTGCTTTTTCCACTTTTCTTCTAGCAATCACTTGTAACTAGCCACACTGGTTTATTTCTGTTCCCCATTGTGTTTGTGTATTTAAGTTCACACCTCTGTTCATTCCTATTTTTGGACCTACTTTCCCTTTGCTCGGATACTTTTTGTTATTAAACTTTCTAAATTTTACATCTCTAATTTTGGGTCAATTGAAATTATTTTGTACTTTGAATCCAGCGGCCCGGGTTCAATTCCCAACGCTGCCTGACAACATTACAAAACTCTGTAGGAATCAATCTTTCATTTAACTTTTATTCACGGACATATTTAAATGGAATACTAGATTGTGTTTGTTGTACAGCTACGATCCTTTCTCAACCTTTTCTCGATCTGTGTATTAAGAAGGAATGTTATGTGATACAATTCAAATGCAATCACTGGGATCCAGGAATTACCAAGCATCTAAATTATGATTACTATTGATAAGTAAACACTGTTCGAAAATCCTCTGCATGGATTTCATGTCAGAATTCAGTCCAGTAGTTACAGTTCAAAGAAAGTATGTTGACAAGACTAAGAAAAAAGAAAATACTGCTTTATCAAGGCAGAGATAAAGTATCTATTAAAAAAGCTTCCACTGCATGACTGACTTAACATGGACACTGCTCATGCAAGATTAAATGAATATTCATTCCTAATGTCCAGAGTGCTCACAGAAGCCATTCTGGCAAATTATTTCCCATTTGTTGGATTTAAGAGACTCCCATGAGTCTTGCTGTTAGAATTTGTCAGGACTAACATGTCTCAATTGTTTCTGTGTGGGGGAGGGACTTCAACACTCCACTGACTCCATAATGGGGATTATATAAAGGTCATTAAAATTGACCATTGTAAAGAACTTTTTAATTTTTTATTTGTTTATCTATTTATCCTATCTATTTATAGTCCCTGTCTTTCAAATATTGAGGGGATGATGAGTAGCATAAATGATGGTGAAGCAATTCACACCAACCATAAGTACTACGAGGCATGAACACTTTAGTTAAAGAAGGTAAAATGTGTCACACAATACCTACTGAAATGAAAAACCTAACCAGCGTAAATGTTTTCAAAGACCTATGAAAACTGTATTTATTTATAATTTGGTTAACAGTTGAAAAAGTCTAATTGTAGTTTGACATTTTTTTTTCGATGGTATGAATATGATGGATAAAACAAAAGTGCTTCTTAAGTAAGTAATTATTATTTGTAAAGCGCCTTTCTCAGATCAGGGTCACAAAGAGCTTAAGCAATCAAAACAATACACAGTTAAAATATATGCTTTAAACGGCCAAGTCAACATAGAGACAAACATAACAGTACCAATAATACACCACATAAATAATACACCAAAAACCAGTTCCCCTTTCCCGTCCCCACTCATTACAGCAGTAATTTTCAGTGTTTACTCTCAGCGTAAATAAAAATAAATAAAACAAAATCATTGCAAATCAGTTTTGGTTATTCAGCAATGTTGTTTTTCGAATTGCATAAAAGGTGTCCAAAAATAATGAAAGCCCTTTATTTCCCCTTTTGCCAGAAAAGTTAACTCCTCAAGGGCCAGGTTACATGTTATCTCTTTTTCCACATTGACCGGTAGTTGTAACATACAGAAAAAAAGGTTTTTTCTTATATCCATTAAAAGATTTACAGGAAACCTGTGTAAAAATACCCAGTTTAGGTTCCATGGGAATCTTAGTTTTTGTCATTTTTTAAATAAGCTTAAATATTTACTTCCCAAAAAAAATTTAATCTGTCATATTCCCAGGTACAATGGAATAAGCTATCCTTTTAAATTTTGCATGCAGCAATTCCCTGCTGCACCAATTTGTCAGCCAATTTCTAATTCACCCTCACGCGAGAACAAAAACCCAAGATACTTAAACTTTTCCACTTAAGGCAAGGGCTCAAACCTAACCCGGAGAGAACAATCCTTCTTTCTCCTGTTTAGAACCATGGCCTCAGATTTAGAGGTGCTAATCCTCATGCCAGCAGCTTCACATTCAGATGCAAACAGATCCAGCGAGAGCTGAAAGTCGCAGCGTGATGAAGCCATGAGAACCAAATCATCTGCAAAAAGCATCGATCGGATCTTCAGGCTACCAAACCGCAAACCTTCCCCGCCAGAGCTGCGCCTCGAAATACTGTCCATGAAAACAAGAAACAGGATTGGAGACAATGCACATCCCTGACGGAGACCAACTATCACCGGTAATGCATCCGATCTTCATCCAAGGATCCTATGGTATTTAAATCCGGAGTGATTGGAGGGCCCTCAATAGAGAGCCTCTCACTCCATACTCCCGAAGCACCTCCCACAACTTTACCCTGGGCACTCAGTCGTACGCCTTCTACAAGTCCACAAAGCACATGTAGACTGGCAGGTCATACTCCAAAGCACCCTTGAGAACATAGAGTGAGTGAAGAGTTGGTCCGTAGTTCAACGGCAAGGATGGAACCCGCATTGATCGTCTTGGATATGAGGTTCAACCATCGATCGGACCCTCCTTTCCAGGGACCTTAGAATAGACCTTACCAGGAAGGGTGAGGAGTATGATGCCTCTGTAGTTGGCACACAACCTCTGGTCCCTCTTTTTAAATAGCACTGTGGAGCTTTCTGACCACCACAGCGACTTCATTACGAGAGATCAATGAAGCCGGCCCACCGGCCTCCAGCTCTGTCTTCACTAGAGAGGGGGGACATCTGGGAGTACTCTTTACAACGGCCAACAACATTCCCAGTTGAAGTCAGCAACATTCCATCCTTACTGTAAACAGCTTGGACACTCTTCTGCTTTCCCCTTCTGAGGTGCTTGACTGTTTTCCAGAAGCGCTTTGGTGCCGACCGAAAGTCTTCCTCTATGGATTCTCCAAACTCCTCCCACACCAGCTGTTTAGCCTTTGCAACAGTTGAAGCATCAGCCCTTCGAGCCAACGGTACTTTGCAACTTTTTCCGGAGTCCGCCAAGACACTAGGTCTTGATAAGACTCCTTCGTCAGTCCAACGGCTTCCCTGACATCTGGTGTCCACCAAGATGTACTTCGGTTACCCGCCCTTGAGGCAGAGATGACCTTCAGACAACAGCTTGCAAATGAAGCTTCAGCCATGGCGGCTTTGAACACCGACCACTCATGTTCATGTCCCCAACCTCCACAGGTATGTGGGCAAAAGCTTCTCGGATGTGTGAGCTGAATACACCTTTGACAGCTTCGTCCTCTAGACTTTGTCAGTTCACCCGCACTACAAGTTTGGGTTTACCTGGTCGGTCCAAGTGCATTCCCCTGCTACCGGAGCCAGCTCACAACCAGATGGTGAGAGGCAGTACATTCCGCCTCAAGTCAGATGATACGATTGTGGCTTGTGAGTATCCCCACACCCGCCTAACGCCTCACACCATGAGCAACACCGGAAAGGACAGAGTCCAGCCCCTATTCGGGGGTTCGGGTTCCAGACCCCAAGATATGCGTGGAGGTGAGCCCCACTAGATCCAACTGGTAACGCTCCATCTTCCGCACAAACTCAGGCTCCTTACCCCACAAAGAGGTGACGTTCCATGTCCCCAGAGCCAGCCGATGCGGCCCAGGTCTATTACGCCAAAGCTCCCTGTTTCCACTGCCAACCAGTTGGCAGCAAATATGTAAGAGCTAAACATATTATCTTAGTGACTTGACTTCCAGAACTGCACATAAAAAAGAAAATGACTCATATGCACCAGCACAGCATCACACCCAGCTACAGAAGCAACTCATGTAGTTAGACATTTTATATTTCAACGATGTAAGGTTAATGCAGAACAAAGAAATACTTACCAAACATTCTGTAGCAGGTAGTATGAATCGGATTAGATTAGATTGAAATTATTAATCATTGTACTTTATAGGCCACCTAATGAAAAGGATGTTTTCTTTGACATGTTGAAGGATGTTCTCCTGTAATAACAAAGAAGTAATACTAATGGTTGACTTCAACTTAAATTGGTTAGATAAAGCTCACTCCAGTAAGTTAAGGTCTTTCACAAAATAATTCAATCAAACCCAAATGTTAAATAAACCAAGAAGGATTACTAGTTCCTCAAAAAAGCTCTTGGATTTCATTTTTACTAACAATTGTGATTGTGTTAGTAAAACCTACAATTTAATTAACCCTGGTCTCAAGGCAACTCTCAAAAACTCGATACAGAAATCTAAATAGAGAAAAGGTCTATATTTCATGTATTCCAAAGCGTGACATGGAGTCGTTTTAATACTGAAATAAATAATGCTATCCAAAATGATTTAGTTAGTGGCCAGGACACTGAGCAGGCTTGTAGCACATTTAAAAGTGCCATCACTCAAATCCTTCTTAAATTCACCAAAACACAGTTGTAAAATTTCAAAAGTAAAAAATCCTACCATGGCTCAATGAGAGGTTATGGCTTTTAATGAAGGAAAGAGATGCTGCCCTAAAAAAGTATCTGAAATCCAGGTTGCGGAATGATCAGCTGAGAAAAGCAAAAGCAGACTTTTTCTTCGAAAAAATTAAACAAGCTAAAGGAAACAGAACTCATAATGTCCACGCCTTGAAGCGGTGTGAGTGCTTGCATGTCTCAATGACCCCAAGAGCTATGCCAGCAGGAGTGCAGGACCCTCAGCACTCCTGGTAGGGTCACCCATGATGGTCAGGTCAACGGGTAGAGGCCAGACAAAATGTGGATAACCTCTTCCCAGAGGTAAAATGGGTTGGTCAACATCCCTACTCGTAAAACACACCAGCTAAGGAAGCACCGATGATGAAAAACCTGGATGAACTTGTCGGGGTCCACACAGGTGGCCTATGATGCAAGGCAGTGAAAGCCGGAAGGAAGCCTGAAGAAAGCCGCAATGCCGACTCCCCTTCTGACACCCAAGACAACAATTAGAATAGGCGCATGGAATGTTAGAACCATATACGAGTCAGAAAGAACAGCACAAGTTACTAAGGAAATGAGAAATTACTATCTATCCTCATTAGGGCTCAGGGAAACAAGTTGGCTGCAGACCACATTACAGAAAACCAGATTGACCACATGTGCTTCAGCCAGATGTTCTGACGACTGTGGAGTCATGTAAGGGTGATGAGAGGGGCGGATGTGTCTTCAGACCACCATCTGACGTCAGCACACTTGAGGATGAAGAAGTATTCCACAACCACTAAACCATGTAAATGATACAACGTAGGTCTGCGAGAAAGATGAACAATACAGAGTCTGTAACAGGACCCACTTCTCCTTGCAACTTTACAGATCAATAGCCCCGGGCAGAAAGGTCCCGACCTGTAGAAACATCGCTATATTTAAGTACAATTTCCCGCCCATGCGGTCTTCCTTTCCAGCCAAATTTTTCTTTCAACTTCCCTGTGTCACAGATCACCCGCTGAGAGACATCCTAATTTGTCTTCCTGTAATCTAATTATTCAAATGTTTTCGGGCAGGTGTCATCTTCTCTTCCGTCTTTCGTTCCCCCTTTCCAGGATATATCTTGCTTTGTTCTTTGATCAATTGAAGGTGTGATTTGCAGATACACAGATGTTTTAATTTTCTTGTGTTGTAACTCTAATTCTGTTTCAAGCTTGACTTGAAACAGTGTGAATCAGTTTGGATTGAAATGTTGATTGTAAATGTGTAGTCCAACGTTCCCGCTCTTTAGATCAAGCGAGTAATTTATACTTTATATTTTGATTATCTTTTAGCATTTATTTAAGTAAAGCGTATCCATATATAATAATTTTAATCCAACAATAACTTCATAGACTATGAAAAAGCCTTTGATTGTATAGACACAGCCACCCTGTTGAAGATACTGCGACACTACGGGATACCGGTAAAGGTAATTTCTCTAATCCAGAACACATACAGGGACATGAGCTGTAGGGTAACACATGCAGTACAGCTAACAGAGAGCTTCGATGTGAAGACAGGAGTACGCCAGAGCTGCCTACTCTCGCCGCTTCTTTTCCTACTGGTTATCGACTGGATCATGGGAGAAACTACTACAGGAAAAAAAAATGGGATTCACTGGATACTCTGGACACAGCTAGAGGACCTAGATTGCAAATGACCTGGCACTTCTCTCACACCAACACATGCAGATGCAAGATAAAACAACTTGCTTAGACACAGTTTCGGTTGGTACAGGACTCAAAATCAGTAAAAAGAAGACAGAACTCATGATGATCAACACGACAAACAGCACACCAGTCATGTTTGGAGAGGAAGAGGTGAAGGAGACAGAATCCTTTGTGTACTTGGGTAGTGTGGTAGATTGGCACGGACAGAGATGTAACAGCCAGGATTGGTAACGCCAGGGCAGCGTTCATCATGCTAAGGAGGGTTTGGGCCTCTAGAGCAGTGCTTCTCAATTATTTGCTGTTAGGCCCCCCCTATACGCTGCCACCGGAAATGATATCATTTGTCAATAAAATTGCACCTCTGCATAACATTATATTCTTATTAACATTAAAGAAGACTAAATAAAGAAATATGGATCAATTTAACAAATAATTACTTTATTAACACAGTAGAAAAAACTTAAAGAGCATAAATTTAGTGCAAACATTTTTTGAGCATTGGATACTGAAAGAAAACTTATCAATAAATAATAATTAAATGAAATTGACCAGCAACATTAACTCAGGAGCACAATATATACAACAATTTGAACGAGCTGATACTGAAAAATAAAGACTATAATCAATAAATAATACATTCAAATTGCTCAGAAAAATCAACTCAGGAGCACAATATATAAAACTATTTGAACCAGCAATATATAAAACACTATGATACTGAATACTTATACATTGTAATTGATCCGCAACATCAACTCAGGAGCATAAAATATTAAACTCTTAAAAACCGAAAATGAATAAGACAATGTGTGCTGATTTGTTTCTTTTATCATAATGAGGAAGTGAGGAAGCTTAATCTCAAGGTCTCAAGGTCTCGAAAAGCGCTATATAAATAAATATTACTTACTTACTTACTTACTTAATGGCTACAATTAGCACGTTTTGCAGAGCACAGCTTCTTTAGCACTCAAAAAACAGGACGACTGTTGATGATACTCAGCACGTTTTCGCTGGAAAAACTCAAGCGGCTTATCAGCGTGATTGGGGTGTGTAGTATGAAGGTGGCGCCTTAATTTACATGGCTTCATGCTGTCCGCTGCCAATGTTTTCAGACACAGCAAACAGACCGGTCTTTCCTCTTCTCCCACCGTATTAATGGTGAAGCCAAGCGCTACATACGCCTCGTCATACTTCCTCGTCTTGGCTTTCGGGACACTTGCCTCGGTATCTCCGTCTTTGTCCACTACTCTTTTCCTCCCCGTTAGATACTTATCCATGCTATTCACTGCACTTCCACTGTTCGTTTACTCCACACACTCCTGCTCTGCTCTGTGCTACGGGCTCTTCTTCGGTGCAAAAAGACCCACTCCCTGCGTACACTGACAACGAGAGCGCCACTGCCACCTACCTTAGTGGATGCGCAATTACACTTTATTCTTATACGACACGTAAAAAAAAAACATGTTCCCCAGGGTCACTCGCGCCCCCCCTGGCATCGCTCCGCGCCCCCCCACCCCCCTATTTGAGAAACACTGCTCTAGAGGGATAAGTAGAGCCACCAAACTCCCCATCTTCAACTTCAACATCAAGTCAGTCCTCCTCTATTGTTCCGAGACATGGAGAACAAATAAATAGATCCACACAGCATAGGATACAGACTTTCATCAACACCTGTCTGAGACGACTCTTCAAGATCAGGCGGTGGGATAAGATTAGCAACCAGGAGCTGTGGGACAGAGCAGGACAAGACCCAGTTAGTAGCCAGATCCTGAAGAGGAAATGGTCCTGGACAGGGCACACACTTAGGAAACCTAGCTCCAGGTGTCACCCAGCAGGCCCTGACATGGAACCCACTGGGCAAAAGGAAGAGGGGAAGGCCTAAAAACAGCTGGAGGAGAGACACGGAGGAGGAGATGAAAAGCATCAGCAGCAGCTGGCAGGACCTGAGAAAGAAGGTCCAGAGACGAGTCCAGTGGAGGAGCAGCCACTCAAACCTAGAGCTTCAATGCCACCGGGCACATCTATGAGGGGCCTGTGGCCTTCACATCCTCCCCCTGGAGGGTGTAATGGTCTTTGAATGTGTGAATGAGGACAAGGTGAAAAAATCTCATCACTTTCAAATACCAGAGCCAAAGACTCATGGGGACTAGATTCATGTTTCCTAAAGAAATACAAAAATGTTGCTAAAGCACCCATCACACACATAATCAATCAGTCATTGATTGTGTGGTTCCATCTGCTTTTAAAACTGGAATTGTAAAACCCATTTTCAAATCAGGTAACAGAGAAGATATTAAAAACTACAGACCCATCAGCATACACCCAGCTGTCTCTTAAGTCATTTAAAAAGTTGTAGCTGAACAGTTGATTGAGCCCCTTGATAACGGAAACATGTTACATCCTATGCAATTCGGCTTCCGGTCAAAACATTCCAATGACACGGCATGCTGTTACTTTCTTGAGGTCATCAAATCCAGATTCGACAAGGGAGGGGTGGTGGGGGCCGTGTTTCTTGATCTTCGTAAGGCATTTGACACTGTCAACCACTCAGTGCTGCTGAAAACATATTAATTTAAATCTTTCTGCAAACTCTATCAGTTGGTTTCAGTCGTACCTCGCTTACCGTTTTCAGTGCGTTAGAATAAGCGACAAAACGTCACTGTTCAAACCCTGCACAACAGGTGACCCACAAGGTTCTATTCTAGGGCTGTTACTATTCAGCTTGTACATCAACGATCTACCCTCCATCTGTGGCAATGTGTAGGTCTTGATGTAAACTGATGCTACAGTCTTCTTTACACACGGCCCCGATGCAAATTCTGTAGCAGCTAGGCTCTCTACAGCAATGAAGAAAGCAACTGAGTGGCTTGACAGGTCCTGCATTACGCTAAACACGGAGAAAATGGTCTCAATGTTCTGCTCAAACAGACGAATCCAAAGTGTCCTTCCAAATATCAATGTGGATAATTTCACTATCAAAAATGTAGAGGAAGTGGTGTGTCATTTTAGACGTTTTAGCATGATGATGCCCCTTCTCCTCTAAAGACCTTTATACAGCCACGCTCTCAACTAACGAGCAGAGCTTTAAGGTCAGTGTCCAGGGGCGACTGCAATTTCCCAAAAGAAAGTCTGCGTTCTCTCGATCAGCCTTTTCATATAAAAGCATCAAAGAATAGAAAGGGGTCCCAGACATACTAAAGAACAAGGCCGATTTTCATAACTTCTCACGGGCTTTCAAAGACTGGCTTTTGGACCACCAGTCCTGCTGTAACGGACTGTCTCGAATAACTAATAAAGAGATCGTCACAAACGCATTTTCATTGGGCGGAGCTCTGGTGCAGACTTGGAGTGATGGCTCCACAGTGTCAGCGTTTACTAAAATGAAGACTGACCACACATGAAGCTGATATCGAAGGAAATCCAAATATCTTAACTTATTAACTTATTCTTGGAAATTTAACAAAAGGCGCTCCATAACGGCGGGATTAAATAAACAGTTCGTCAGGAAACAAAAAAACTTAAACACCCATCACAACCCCACAAAGACAAGTACAATGTTCTTGTCCAACTTAAGGTCCGAAAAAGGCTGTAATCAGCGTGAAATAAATCCAAAAGTAAACCCCAAGATTTTCCGCCCATTCAAAACAACAAACACAAACAGAATATACAATGACATCATGTACAGAGCATCAAACATCAAACAAAACATGCTCATATTTTCCAAAACGTAGATATGTATCCTGTGACATCATTGTATGTTACACTGCTTGCACTAATAGTACCAGATAGGTATTTGGCCATCAGATGACATTATTAGATTGTACTGTGTTTTTGTATATTATTGTGTTTTTGCTTTATTTGTATGTGATGTTTTTTGTAAACTATCTGCATCTTTGTTGAGGACTACAAATGGAAAGTAGCATTGTGCTAAATCTGGTGTTGCCATCTTTTTAATCTAACTGCACATTGTCCTTTTAAAATAAACTGAACTGAACTGAATCCCTCTGGAGAACTCCTTGGAAATTAGTTTTTATGTACAGACCAGACAAAAGAGGGTACAGCAAGTTACATTAAAGCAAGAACAAGAACGAAGTTCAAAGTGTAAGGATATAACAAAGTGAAAACATAAAGTTCATAGATCAAAGCAAATAGCAGAAAGACCTAAAAGGATACAAATATAGAATAACGAAATCCCTCCTCTCTGCTCCTGCACGAGGAATGAATGAGTCCCTGAGTCTAATGGTTTTGCATCTGGGGAGAAGCATTCCTACGCTGAATCTGCTTCTATGTTTACTGATTACAGTGTTCAAACGATGACTGTCATCATCTGTTGTATTTAAATATTTCAATTATTCCAAATTATTTTGCTGTTTGTTATCCTTTACCAAAAATGTCTTTCACATCAGTTTTACTGTCTCAGTCTCTGTTTAGTTTCAGAAAAAATAATATATGTGTTATTTGTTTATTATCCCTACCAAATAACTAAAACATATTTATATTTTGGTCATGACAGATAAACGAATATTTTAACGTTTTACACCTGCAACACTCAGCTTTATTCGTATTACAGTTGCTCAGAGAACTTGAACCTGTACGTTGAATACCCTCATAGTTAAAATATCAGCACAAAACTGAGAGCATGTATTTTTTTAATGATCATTTTTAGTCTGATCTTGTCTCTGCATTTCTCATTTTGTCTTGTGTACTGAACCTCATTGGCATCATATAGCCTGCACAGAGTTATTTATGCCCTCTCTGTTGCCTTAACTGGACAGAATACAGTAGCATTTTTTTCCTCTGTCAACTGATACAAAGTAAGTAAGTAAGAAAGTAATATATATTTTAGGAGAACTTTTCCAGACCAGAGTCACAAAGCGCTTAATTAATCAAAACTTTACCCAATAAAATATAAACTTAAAAGGTCAACATAACACCAAAAACAAAGGATATGTTCTCTCCTGAATCAGCATGTTAACTTCAAAACTCAAACTGTACGATTATGTCAAGAATATTGGCAGTAATATGTAATCCTTTTTTTCTTTTGTCCTTAAATTAGAAAAATAAACAGCATTGTACACTAATGCTAGAGTAGAGTTTAATGACAGAATTATTTCTGACTTCACAAGTCTTTTCCCCTGATTCATTCACATAACTGGAAGGCTGAAGTCAGCTTCTGTGTCTGCACAAAGTGATGAGTAATGTATCACCCTCAGCAAGTTTGCAAAGTTTTCGGAGCACAACTTCTGCCTGCTAACTAAAACTGATTTGTTCTGGAAAATACTCTTGTGAGGGCAAGTAGCTAGCTAATTTCACTTGTTTGGACATTGAAGAAGAGCACTTTGTGAACAATGTAATCTTAAAATGTTATGCTCACTTTAAAGCGGGAAAGGTACACGTTTTGAAGATGCTGTGACAGCACTAGAGAGACATTTCCTTTTTTTGTAATATTTTATTTTTCAGGTTTTTCAGAAAGACAAAATATCACATATAGGTACATTATACATAATCAAAATTAGGTCTATAGATATTCTTATTTGGAGGCGATATAGTCAAGAAAAGGTTGCCTTATTTTTTTGAATATTCTTTGTTTTCCAAGTCTTTCGTGTCGAATTTCTTCCATGAACAAAAATGTACATTTCAATCAACCATGAGTCAACAGAAGGCGCTTCCTCTTTGTTCCACAACATCACAATACTTTTCTTTGCAACAATAATCCATACCAAAATGCTCCTGTCATACAGTGACCCAGATCAGAAAGTTGCATTGACCCTAGTTTGCAGCCTCTGCATCCGGTTGTATGCTGCACTTGAAAATGTCATAGTATATATGAAAAATCTGAGTCAAAACTATGAATGACCTTGAATTGGATTAACAGGTGTCTAGAATTTATTGAACATGTATGTACGGCAAGCAGGAACTTCAACCAGGTTTTATCTGTTATTTCTACAGCCAGTTCACTCGCCCATGATGTTTTTTGATGATCTGTCGACATATAGAATAGAATAGAATAGAAAAGCTTTATTCATCCCCAGAGGGGAAACACACTTTCACAACAGCGCAGTTGGAAGAAAATAAAGTGCAAGGAAAAAGAAATAATACAAGAGATAATACAAAATAAAATAAAAACGATCTTAAAAATATACAAATTATTTACAAAATTAGAAATTGACACTATTAACAAAATAAAATAGAATAAAAATAAAATAAAATAGAAATAAAAAACGGAAAAAAAATAAAATAAAAAACACACGAGAAGAAAAACACACTACGGATTAGCATCAGGATATTTAAAGTAGAGAGTTAAATATCCTGACACCAGTTGGGATGAAGGACCTTCTATAACGCTCCGTCCTACACTGGGGGTGCCTGAGCCTGCCACTGAAGGAGCTGGCCAGCTCCTCCACGGTCAGGTGCAGTGGGTGAAGAGCGTTGTCCCTGATGGAGGATAGTCTGGAGAGTGTCCTCCTCTCTCCCACCTCCTCCACCGAGTCCAGCGAGCGGCCCAGGACAGAGCCGGCCCTCGTGACCAGCCTGTTCAGTCTCTTCCTGTCCCGGTCCGTGCTGCCTGCTCCCCAGCAGACCACAGCGTAGTGGATAGCAGAGGCTACCACGGAGTCATAAAAGGTCCTTAAAAGTGGTCTGCACACTCCGAAGGACCTCAGTCTCCCCAGGAGGTGGAGGCGACTTCGGCCCTTCTTGTACACGGCGTTGATGTGTGTGGACCAGTTCAGTTTATTGTTTGAGGTGAACCCCCAGGTATTTGAAGCTGTCCACCAGCTCAATGTCCGAGCCCTGGATGCTCACCGGTTGATGTGGTGGGGACTTTTTCCTGAAGTCAATCACCATCTCCCTTGTCTTACCGGTGTTTAAGCAAAGGTAGTTGCTCTCACACCAGTCAACAAAGTCCTTGATGACTGACCTGTACTCCAGCTCGCCCCCCCCAGACACGCAGCCCACAATGGCCGAGTCGTCAGAAAACTTCTGGAGGTGACAGCTGCTGGAGTCATAGGTAAAGTCCGCCGTGTAGAGGGAAAAAAGGAAAGGTGACAGCACTGTCCCTTGAGGCACCCCGGTGCTGTAGATGACGGCGTCATCCACCCCCATCTTTGGCCTGTAGGCGAACTGCAGCGGATCCAACGCAGAGCTCACCGTCGTGCGTAGCTCGCGGAGTACCAGCCTCTCCAAGGTCTTCATCAGATGGGAGGTCAGGGCGACTGGTCTGAAGTGGCTCGGCTCCTTCGCGTGTACCGCCTTGGGAACCGGAACCACACAGGAGGTCTTCCACTGGACCGGGACCTTCTCCAGTTTGAGGCTCAGGTTGAAGATGTGTGTGACCAACTCACAAAGTTGATCAGCACAGTCCCTGAGCAGTCTGGGGCTGAGTCCATCTGGTCCAGCAGCTTTCCTGATCTTTAGTCGCCTTAATTCTCTCCTCACCTGTTCCGATGTAACAGAGAGCGGTGGCTGTGGGGGTTGGGCAGCTGAGGCAGTAGGGCTTGTTGGGGTGGAGAAAGGTGGCTTGGAGGTGAGAACAGTTGGGGGGAGGGGGCTGAAGCAGGGGAAAAACAGCTTTGTGAAGAGTGGGGGGCAGAGGTGGAGGGGGGCCCTGATCAAACCGGTTGAAATACTGGTTCAGTTCAGTGGCCCATCTTTGGTCTCCCCCTGCTGTGGCTCTGGCGCCACTCTGGCCATGACCTGAGATGTTCTTCAGGCCTTTCCACACATCCCTTGTGTCGCCAGTTGCTCCTCCAGTTTCCCCTTATATTCGTCCTTGGCCATCCTGATCGCCTTCTTGAGCTCTCGCTGGACCTCTTTAAGCTCCTCTCTGCTCCCTGAAGCAAACACCCTCTTCTTCTTGTTCAGCAGAACTTGAAGTTGAGGGGTCACCCATGGCTTGGTGTTGGCAAAGCACCGCACCTTGCGGGTCGGTGTGACGTTGCCTTCACAGAACTTTATGTAATCTGTGGAATGGTCATTGAAGGTGTCGATGTCATCACCATGAGAGAACACGCTCCAGTCTGTAGACTCAAAGCAGTCTCTCAGCCTCTCCTTGGCTTCATCATTCCACATCTTAACAGTTCTTTTCTGTGCAGGCTGTCTCCTCACCATGGGAGTGTATTCAGGTCGCAGACGTATCAGGTTGTGATCAGAGCGGCCGAGGGGGGGGCAGGGGGGTGGAGGTGTAGGCACCTTTTACATTTGCATATAAAAGGTCCAGAGTCTTGTCCTCCCGGGTGTGGCACTTCACGTATTGTGTGAAGGTGGGAAGAATGGAGGAAAGTGAGGCATGGTTGAAATCTCCGTTAATGAGCAGGAGAGAGTTCGGGTGTTTGAGCTGCAGGTCCGACACTGAGGCGCTCAGCCTTTCGCTCGCTGCGGCTGCGTCCGCAGAGGGAGGAATGTAAACAGTGAACACAATCACATGTGAGAACTCCCTCGGGATGTAATACGGGCGGATGCCCACATCTCTCATTAATAAACACCGCCACTCCTCCTCCTCTCCTCTTTCCGTCCATGTCCCGGTCCGCACGAACCATCTTGAACCCCTCCAGGGAAACAACAGAGTCTGGGATCTTCTCCGTCAGGCAGGTCTCCGTGAAACATAGAAGGCTGCTCTCCCGGAAATCTCTCTGATGCCGGGTCAGCGCAGCAAGCTCGTCCGTTTTATTCACGATCGAACGTACATTTCCCATGATGATCGATGGAATAAAGGGACGGAACCTACGTTTCTTCTCTTGTTTCATCCGACCTGCTCTGCATCCGCGTCTTTTTCTCTTGATTTCCACGGGAATCGTCCATTCCGCGCTGAGAGAGAGAGCGGTGTTGCGCAACCCCAACAGCTGATCCCTTGTGTAAACAATAGACCCGCTGAGCGTGTCTGCCGACGGAGTTCCCAAAAGTGACGAAAATAGCAGAAAACCGTATGCAAAAGTTGTAAAAGTGGTCTCGTTTTGTGCACAACGGCAACAAGATCCGACCACTCTAAAGAAAAAATTAAAAAGACGCCAAAAAAAAGGAAAAAGTGTAATAAAAAGTAAGAAGAAAGAGGGAGCTGTTGTAACCAGCTGCTGCTCGTGCGGCGCCATCTTGGTATATCTGAATTTACCGAAAATGCATTAACAAAGACAGAAAGCAGGTGCTTGGTTTCAGGTTTTTTCAACATTAGCAAATCAAGGTGTTGAGAAGGATCTACATTTCCAAAGTTAGTTATGTGAGATTTAACATAACTCCGAATTTGTAGATATCTAAAAAAGTGTGATGTTGGAAGTTGGAACCTATCTGTCAGCTTGGGTAATGAAGAGAAGACGTTGTCAGAATATAAGTCATGAATTTTAACCAGTCCTTTTACATATTAGAAACACAGGATCTGATAGTGAAGAAGGAAACGCATGTTTGTATCTTTGCTCCACTCCCGGCTGTCTTGGTCGAGAATGTACAGCTGCATACGGGCCATATTGCAGTCACGAATCCTGTTTTAAAAAAAACACAAATGTTACTTTACAAATGTAAAATAAATATTTTTTTATGATCTGAATCATATTGAACGTTATGTGTTACTTAATTCAAGAAGGTATCTTATTACTATTGATAATAATACATTTAATCTATATTGCAATTTTCGTCAAACAATGTATCAAAGTGCTCTTACTTTTTAGTAATTAAGAAAGGGGGTGAATTACGGTACAAAACAAAGTTAAAGTTATGTTATTAACAAAGCCGTCATAACACATCCTATTTCATTATCCACAATCTGATTCATTACCTCATCGATATCCATCCTTTATACAGAAAATTCGTCCAACTGCTGCAAACCGGGACATGGCAACTTTTGTGACGTCGGGCTAAACACTACCACTTAAGTCCACTGGCGTCGCTCGACTAAAAATCGCCCAGTGCTGCTTTAACTAAATAATCGTGTAGCATCCATGAAAAGAACAAGGCACGAACAAAACCCAGTGAACAACTTATTGTTAAAGAATCTATCATTAAATCAATTGATTAGGTAGCATTATTACTCTATTATCGATCTGTCTGTATTTTTTTTATTACTAAATTCTTTTCACTCATACATATTTATTCACACTTCTTTGTTTTACTGACCATGAGTGTCCAGTAGATGTCAGTGTTCTGATTTTCATTCAGAAGGTGCGACTGCAGCGGTGCTCCTCAATGGTGCGCGATAAGGCTGGACGCGATTGTTGTCGTACTCCTCGGCATCACAGTTGGAATTAAATATTTTTGTGTCACCATTGTGCGTGAGAATTAAACGAGCCGGGAAAAGAAACCCATACCTTATTCCAGCCACTCTCAGAGCTTGTTTAACTCCTTCAAACTCCTTTCAGTCCGTAATCACCTCGACGGGCAGGTTCTGGAAGATGTCGATCCGGTGTCCCTCGTAGCTCAGCGGCGTTTTGGTGCGGGCGACCTGCAGCACTCGTTCCATACGGTGTGCCTGATCAACTTCTATTGCGTGTGGAAAGTTTTCTGTTCCCAGGATCTTTATTAGTAGATCTGAAACAAATGACGTTGGGGATCCATTCTGTGTCTTCTCTGGAACTCCCATAATTTTTATTTTCTGCCTTCTTGATCGTACCTCCAGATCACACAATGTGGTGCTCAAACTCTGGTTTAGAGACATCAATTTGTCGCACTTCTTCTCCAAGCTTGCAATAAGTGTCTCGTAGTCATCCCGCCCCTCCTCAAGTCCAATTGACACCATTGAGGTATGAAAGCAAGCCGGCAAATCTGTTGTCCATCTTATTTTCCATCTGCTTGATAGCTTTAAGTATAGATGACAGAGGGTCATGGGACGCGGACTCATGAGCTGGCGAACTTTGCGGGCTAACGCTACAAGCTAGCTCGTCGAAGTTTCGCTCTTCTTCACTCCATGAATGTAGGTCCGGCGCTGCGAGTGACTTCTTCTTGCTTTTCACCATCCTCTTGACCTCTTTTAGACAATAGTTGCGTTGGATAAATGTATATTTTAACTAAATTTGCATGTGGTGGAAGAGCCGAGTGAAAACACAACCTACTCCATAGCCTGCTAACCACGCCCCCAAGAGACATTTCTTGCCAAAAGTTAATATCGTAGTGGAGCAGCATGTGATCACAAATTCCACATGAGTCGGTAACTCAGTACAAAACTGCCCTCAATGCACTCTCTGTTAAATGTGCATTTGATGTAAATACAGACAAAATGATTTTGGACCAGTTGTTTGAACACCTGCAGTGTGACAAAATGAGAGAGGGACTGTTGTTGGAGCCCAATTTTACTCTGGAGAAAGCTACTGCATTAGCAATACGGATGGAAGCTGCTGCAAATTAAGTCAAACGGTGCTGCAGTACATGCTATACAATACAAGTCTCACAATGTGAAATACAAAAATAACTATCGCCCCGTTGCTACTGCAGCACTCTCCCAGGGCAAATCTTCAGATGTGGCTCAGATAATTATTTAGCAAATTATTGTCAGTGTCCTGCAGCAAAAGAACAATGTAAATCCTCCGGCAAAAGAGGACATTATGCCAATGTATGTCGTTCTGTCCCATCCAGTGATGTGCATGAAGTGCAGTCACCATACTGTACCTGGAGAATTCCACACATAACCCAAAGAGACTGCTATGCAATATTAAGGTTGCCACTTCTACTACCTCTGCTGTGTCAATACAACTTGTTGTTGATACTGGTTCAGCTGTGTCAATACTGCCACACCACATCTACCAGACCTTCTTCCGAGGCAACACACTGTCTGCAGCCTCTACCAGGTTGGTGACCTACACGAAAGACAACGTTCCTGTACTAGGAAGTCTGCTTGCCCAAGTACACATGGACAACACCTCCGCTGTAGCAACATTCTTCATAGTGGAGAAAGGGACAGCACTGCTAGGTATGGACTTATTCACTGCCCTGGACCTGTGCATCAAAGAAGATACTGTCCTCACCTCAGCCTCAATGCCACCCACACCGGTGATGTTTACAAACACTGCAAACATCTACTGCTCCAGACATTGGATGTGTAAAGAATTTCATGCATGCATTGGTGTCAGCGCCCTCTTATTCTTAAAAAATTATGGCGACAATTCTACAGGGTGTAACTGGTGTACAAAACTACTCAGATCTGATCATTTATGGAACCACACCTGCTGATCACGACAATAGCCTCAGAACTGTCCTACTCAAACTAAAAGAGGCTGGGTTGACGAATTACAAGAAACAATTCAAACAGACTACCTTGCGGTTCCTTGGTCATTTCATCACTGAGGGAGGGATCCTGCCTGGCCGTAGACACATTGATGCAATCCTGAATGCTCTGCCCCTTTATGATTCAGCCACTCTGATGTCTTTCTCAGGACTTGCTTCCTGGTATTCAACATTTTTGCCAGGTTTTGCTACAGTTGTTGCCCCGATGCTTGAGTGTGCCAAAGAGACTGAAACATGGACTGAAGCTGCTCAAAGCAGTTTTGAGGAGGTTAAAAAGCTTCTGGGAGCTGGTCCGGCCCTTTCCCTCTACAACCCCACACTCTGCTCAGTTGTCTCGTACGGTCTCTGCTGAAATACAGCTTGATGGCACCCAGAAACCGGTGGTCTTCGCATCCCACACACTTAAAACAGAACGTAAGTACTCAATAGTTGAAAAGGGATGCTTGTGCCATGCTGGTCGGGGCGCCTACTCTGCTTTGACTACAACATGGTGTATAGCCCAGGGTTTCAAAACTACACTGCTGATTGTCTTTCTTGCCTCCCTTTGCCACCTCCTGGCATTTACTGATGTGGAGCCCGAAATAATGGCCCTGATCACCTCCACACTGCTTGCTCTTCTGGTGGCTAATTTTGATCTGCTTGCTCTTCATGCCCCTTTTTTTCGTGTGACACCGCTTGCCACTACATCCGCTTCACCTCATGAACGGCTCTATGGCCGTAAAATGCGCACCTCTACCTCTCACTGTGATGCCTTCACCTACAAAAGTATGCAACACAGTAGAGAGGAATCAAGACAAAATTAAGTGTACACTGATTCAAAGCAAAGTGCATGTGATCCTCCATTTCAGGAGGGAGAGAAGGTGAGAATAAGGATTCCTCAAACAACACCTAAAGCGCACCCGAGATTCTCCCCACCTGTGCTAGTGGAAAAGCAGGTGGGCCCAAAAATCTTCCAACTCAGTGATGGGAAAAAAGTAGAATGCAACTCATCTGGCCTACGCTCCACTTGGAACTGATGATAGAATAGAATAGAAAAGCTTTATTCATCCCCAGAGGGGAAACACACTTTCACAACAGCGCAGTTTAAAAAAATAAAGTGCAAGGAAAAAGAAATAATAAAAGAGATAATACAAAATAAAATAAAAACGATCTCAAGAATATACAATTATTTACAAAAATTAGAAATTTAACACTATTAACAAAATAAAATAGAATAAAATAAAATAAAATAGAAATAAAAACGGGGGAAAAAAAATAAAAAACACACGAGAAGAAAAACACACTACGGATTAGCATCAGGATATTTAAAGTAGAGAGTTAAATATCCTGACACCAGTTGGGATGAAGGACCTTCTATAACGCTCCGTCCTACACTGGGGGTGCCTGAGCCTGCCACTGAAGGAGCTGGCCAGCTCCTCCACGGTCAGGTGCAGTGGGTGAAGAGTGTTGTCCCTGATGGAGGATAGTCTGGAGAGTGTCCTCCTCTCTCCCACCTCCTCCACCGAGTCCAGCGAGCGGCCCAGGACAGAGCCGGCCCTCGTGACCAGCCTGTTCAGTCTCTTCCTGTCCCGGTCCGTGCTGCCTGCTCCCCAGCAGACCACAGCGTAGTGGATAGCAGAGGCTACCACGGAGTCATAAAAGGTCCTTAAAAGTGGTCTGCACACTCCGAAGGACCTCAGTCTCCCCAGGAGGTGGAGGCGACTTCGGCCCTTCTTATACACGGCGTTGATGTGTGTGGACCAGTTCAGTTTATTGTTGAGGTGAACACCCAGGTATTTGAAGCTGTCCACTAGCTCAATGTCCGAGCCCTGGATGCTCACCGGTTGATGTGGTGGGGACTTTTTCCTGAAGTCAATCACCATCTCCCTTGTCTTACCGGTGTTTAAGCAAAGGTAGTTGCTCTCACACCAGTCAACAAAGTCCTTGATGACTGACCTGTACTCCAGCTCGCCCCCCCCAGACACGCAGCCCACAATGGCCGAGTCGTCAGAAAACTTCTGGAGGTGACAGCTGCTGGAGTCATAGGTAAAGTCCGCCGTGTAGAGGGAAAAAAGGAAATGTGACAGCACTGTCCCTTGAGGCACCCCGGTGCTGCAGATGGTCACCTCAGACCTGCAGTCCTGCAGCCTCACATACTGCGGCCTGTTGGTGAGGTAGTCCATCGTCCATGCTGGCAGCTGTGTCCCAACTCCTGCGTCCTCCATCTTCTTCCTTAGCAGCGCCGGCTGGATGGTGTTGAAAGCACTTGAGAAGTCAAAAAACATGACTCTCACAGTGCTATCGGCGGCTTCCAGATGAGTCAGTGCCCGGTGCTGCAGGTAGATGACGGCGTCATCCACCCCCATCTTTGGCCTGTAGGCGAACTGCAGCGGATCCAACGCAGAGCTCACCGTCGTGCGTAGCTCGCGGAGTACCAGCCTCTCCAAGGTCTTCATCAGATGGGAGGTCAGGGCGACTGGTCTGAAGTGGCTCGGCTCCTTCGCGTGTACCGCCTTGGGAACCGGAACCACACAGGAGGTCTTCCACTGGACCGGGACCTTCTCCAGTTTGAGGCTCAGGTTGAAGATGTGTGTGACCAACTCACAAAGTTGATCAGCACAGTCCCTGAGCAGTCTGGGGCTCAGTCCATCTGGTCCAGCAGCTTTCCTGATCTTCAGTCGCCTTAATTCTCTCCTCACCTGTTCAGATGTAACAGAGAGAGGTGGCTGTGGGGGGTTGGGCAGCTGAGGCAGTAGGGCGTGTTGGGGGGGAGAAAGGTGGCTTGGAGGTGAGAACATTTGGGGGGAGGGGGCTGAAGCAGGGGAAAAACAGCTTTGTGAAGAGTGGGGGGCAGAGATGGAGGGGGGAGGGGGGCCCTGATCAAACCGGTTGAAATACTGGTTAATGGACACACAGACTCTTTACCAAAATCATAGGCCCATGCACAAAGTTCCCCACTACCTGCACGCTCTAGAGTCAAGCCTAAGTGGCAGCAGGATTATGTTGTTGACTGACATGTTTTCACAAAAGTTCTACTTATTACTCTCCATGGTTGAAGGTGGATGTTTGTTTTGTTTAATGATAGTGCCACATACATATGCAGTTAACGGCCTAATGTTTTTCTATTCAAGGTGTTGATTTGTAGATTTAATGAATCACCTCTGTTCTAATTGTACTTCTTTTATTTTAATACTGAACCCAGAGTATTGTTTTACATGGAGAGATGATGTGTTTTGTAACGTTGTTACATTGGAGTGTTGCTAGGAGGCACTACTGAATAATATTATACTCGGTATGTATGTAGAGGAGGAGAAGAAAAAAGGCGAATGTTGTGATTCTATACTTCCTGTTGAGCATGAATGAATAAGTAAAAGTTCTGTGAGCTACAAAGATGTACTCTTCAATACACCACACATGAAAAGTTGGTCTCAGGCTTGTAAGTAAGTGAGTAAGTAATATATATTTATATAGCGCTTTTCGAGACCAGGGTCACAAAGCGCTTTAACAATCAAAACAATACTCAAAACAGTACATACTTCAAAGATCAAGACAACACCGAGAACAACACAGGAGTTCGAGAAATTCAAGGAAAAGCCTGCACAAATAGAAACGTCTTAAGATGTTTCTTAAAGGAGTCAGTAGACTCCATCAAGCGCAAAGAGAGAGGAAGATTGTTCCAAAGCTTAGGAGCAACAGCCTGAAAAGATTTCTCTCCTCTGGTCCTGAGCCGTGTGCGTGGAACCATCAGTAGATTCTGATCCACAGACCTCAGAGACCGAGCTGGGGTGTAAGGCTGGATCAGATCAGTGATGTAAGGAGGAGCCTGACCATGAATAGCTCTGAAAGTAAGAACCAGAATTTTAAAGTTGATCCTGAAAGAGTTTTAAGGACCGGAGAAATGTGAGTTCTCCTACTTGAGCGGGTCAGAATTCTCGCTGCAGAGTTCTGAATCAACTGCAGGCGAGACAGCTCCTTCTTGTTAAGACATGAAAACAAACTGTTACAATAGTCCAGACGAGAAGAAACAAACGCATGGATTACAAGCTCCAGATCATGTTGTGACAGCATTTTCCTAAGTTTAGAGATTTTTCTCAGTTGAAGGAAACAGTTTCTGGTCAGTTTTCTACAGTGTTGAACAAGAGACATGTCTTTTCAAATACAACACCCAGGTTTCTCAGGCTCAGTTTGACAGACTGACCTAAGTCACCCAAGTACTGACTCAACCCTGGAATCGTATCATCAGGAGCAATCACCAGAGTTTCAGTTTTGTCCACATTAAGCTGTAAAGTGTTTTCACTCAGCCATTGTTTGATTTCTAGCAAACAATTGACTAAGCTGTTCAGCCTTTGGGGCTCAGTTGGGTCAAAAGAGCAGTAGAGCTGGATGTCATCAGCAAAAATGTGATAAGAAACATCTGGAAATCTCTGAATGATTTTACCAAGGGGAATCAAGTACAGCAAAAACAATAAAGGACCCAGAACAGAACCTTGAGGGACTCCACACAACAGATCTGCCGATTCAGACCTCATTTGATTGGCAGATACACTAAAACTGCGCCCAGAAAGGTAAGATGAGAACCATTCTAACACAGACCCAGACAGTCCCACTTCATCCCTTAGTCTTCTCAGCAGGATCTGGTGATCAACTGTGTCAAAGGCTGACGACAGATCCAAGAGAACCAGAACAGTGAATTTACCAGAGTCAGCCGACATCATGATGTCACTGGACACTTTCAGTAAAGCTGTCTCCGTAGAGTGATGTTTACGGAAGCCAGACTGAAACTTCTCATGGATGTCGCTCTGATCCAAGAACAAAGACAGCTGCTCGGACACCACCTTCTCCAAGATCTTGGACAAGAAAGGGAGCTTAGAAATAGGCCTGAAATTACTGAGGTCAGTTGGGTCTAAGCCTGGTTTTTTGAGCAGAGGCTCCACAATGGCATGTTTAAATGCATTGGGAAAAACCCCTGTGGAAAGGGAGAGGTTCACCATATTGGTAACCCAGGGGCCAATTACATCAAATACTTTGATAAAAAGCCTACAAGGAAGGACGTCATCTGAGCAAGAGGAGGGTTTCATCTTGTTCACTAGTGCTGAAATATCACCCAAAGATACAGCAGTGAAGGATGACCAAGAGGAGGAGATGGGCTCAGAGACAGTAGGGGTTCCCAACAAAGGGGGAGAGATTTTCTCTTTGATCAATTTAATTTTGTCAATGAAAAATCTCAACAATGCATTGCTGTCAGCTTCACAGAAGACCGGCGTGATTTGAGGAGCAGGAGACACGAGAGAATTAATCGTGTCAAACAAAACTTTGGGGTTTTTCCTATTTGCTGCTACCAGTTTTCTGATGTAATCAGATCTAGCAGTTTCTACCATCTCATTGTAAGAAGTCAACAGATCCCTGAGGTGAAGTCTGTGCACCTCAAGTTTAGTAGACTTCCAGAGACGCTCAGTCTTTCGACAAAGTCTCTTCAGACTCAGGAGATCTTCATTTGTCCAAGGGCACCGTTTTTTCTGAATTTTCAAGTTCGATTTAACAGGTGCCACTTGATCCAGTATTTCAACACAATGATCAGTAAAACAGTGAATCAAACTGTCCACATCTGGACAGTCATCAAAGGAAAGACGGTCAAACATAGCAGAAAAACTGTCTGCAGTATCGGCTGAGATGACACGCCTCTGAGACCTAACTTTCAAAGGCTTAGGTTCAGGGATGAAGTCCAGGTTGAACAAGACAAGAGAATGATCACTCAGATGGACATCATGTACAGATACATTAGAAATGTTCAGGCCAAGAGTAAAAACTAAGTCTAAAATGTGGCCTTTTTGATGAGTGGGTTCAGAAACATGTTGCTCAAAATTAAAGGCTTCAGTTAAAGTTAAAAGTTCTTTAGCAGAACAAGATGTGACGTCATCAACATGAAGATTAAAGTCTCCAAGAATAAGAACAGATTCCATCTGAATAATGGAAGATAAGAAGTCACTAAAGTCTTTCAAGAACATCGCCGCAGGACCAGGCGGACGGTAGATTGACACACAATAGAAAGGTCTTGTAGAACCAACCAAGATCATCTGAGACTCAAAAGAAGTGAATTCCTGTGTCTGAATCACTTTGCAAGAACAACTCTCCCTAAAAACAGTAGCAAGACCTCCTCCACGACCAGAGAGGCGAGGCTTCCCCAGGACAGCGCTCCCTACTGGACAGAGTTCGTTCAGATGAATAAACTCTTCCTCTCTCTGCCAAGTCTCAGAAAGACATAATAAATCCAAATTAACTCTTGTGAAAAGATCATTAAGAATAAAGGATTTATTAGTAATGGAGCGAACATTAAGAAGTCCCACATTCAGCACCGATGACGTCACTGACGACGCCGCGTCACTGACAGGCGCGCAGAGCGGGATCTTTTGAAGCGAACAGCGGTCACGTGGGTACCAGCTGTCACTGAAGTTCAACTCGGTTGTAAAAGTCGAATTAAAGAGAGGAAATGAAAAAATCTTACCACCTTTCGTTGAGGTCTGGACAGACGGCAGCGCTGATGTGTCGTCACACACAGTGAGAGGGATGTCGATCAAATATCGATGACGTTCGATGACGTCAGAGTTGTTCCGAGCGATCGCAACTGCACGTCTCATCCTGACCTGTACTCCAGCCCGACTCGATCCCTTGTGGAAATCGCCCGGTACTCGAGAGATCAAACGATATTCCACAGAGTCCGAGTCGATGAGAAGCGGAGCCGGAAACACGTTCACCGGACGTTGGTAACGGTCGCGAGTGAAGTCCTCCATCGACTCTCTGATGTTGAAAAGAGCATCACGATCATAGATCCGAGATGCTTGAGACATATCTTAAGTGATATGAGCATAATATCCGGACAAATAGTCGTTAAAACGACTGTTTTTGGCAATTATTGCAGGAGCTTACGTTTCAAGCAGCCGATCAAAGGCTCACCGGAAGCCAAGAAGTTATGGTCCCGTTCCTTGTGAAACAGCCTTAAAACCCCTTGAATCATTTTATATAATAGTGCCCTTAAGATTCATGACAAGAAAACACATTATCAGCACTGCCATATACTAACCAAATTTAGTATTTTAAATCTTGAAAATCTAATAATGCATACAAATGTATGCCTATTGTTTAAAACCATTCATGATGCTACTGCTCCTCCTTTGAAAAGAACGGTTACACTCAGAGCTGATTTTAGGTGTGGATTTTAAAACATTCTCATACAACACAAAACGTTAGATTCTGTTACAGCATACTTGCAGACGTGTGTGTGTGTGTGTGTGTGTGCATGTATAATGTAATGATGTGGGAATGGGGGTATTCTTAACCTCTTAACCTTCTTATTGAAATGCATTTTGTAATTGTTTCTAATTTATTGTATGTACCATATCTGCCCAGGGAAAAGAAACAATTGGCTTTGAGATGGCTTTTGATCAGAGTTTACATGAAAATGACCTATTGCACAAAAGTAGGATAAGGGATTAAGTCGGGCTATCTTATCGTTATCCTGGCTCAATTTATCAATGGTCCCGTTGCACAAAGCGGGATTGAAGAAAGTGGGATATGTTTTGACATCAGTTACCATGGAGCTTTATTCTGTGGAGCCAGACCTTCTCTAGACCAGGCTAAATTCCAGGATCTATATGATCTGCTCCTTTAACTCAGTCAGAAGTCACCACAAATCAATCAACAGTGGAATATTTATTCCACTGCACACCTCACACCCTAAAACATTCAACTAAACCCTCTGTAATTATTAAAATATGTGTGATGATTAGTCTACATAATTTTAAAAACTGATTATCTAAGATTATTTCATCATTTACACTTTTCCAAAGACTATACACAACCCATATAGATACGCAAAGAGTAACATGATGTTACTTTAATTTAAGGATAAACCAAAATTAATTTACCATTGCAGGCCATATTTAACATAAGTTCTCAACTTAACGAAAATTATTAAAAACATACTGATCTCAGACCAGCCGACCACTGTCATCATATGGGAAGATGGCAGCATTGTCCCAGTCCATCAGTGATGGCACTGTAGGAGGCGTTCTTCTTCTTCATGCAGGCCACATGGTGGAGGACAGCACAGGCCACAATTATATCACATGTCAGGGCTAACACTCAATGGTTCAGGCACTGAAAGCACTTCAGTAGCCAAATCTCTAGGTAGTGGAAGAGACAAAAAATTCATGTCACATCTGGGATTTTAACCCAAGACCTCACGCAAAAAGAGTAAGGAAGCCATGAAATAAAATTGCATTTTTTTTTCTTCTATAACTTAAAAGTGTGTTTAGAAGCATGAGACAAATACAATAAGCAATGTTTCCTGTTTGTTTTTTGTTTTTTATTTTGTCTTTGAGTTCTTCATAGGCTTCTAAAAGGATGTCTTGTTGCCCTTTTTGCCATAGTGCATCAGTGATCGATCGCAGGGTCTAGCCGTGATTTGCATTTATCCAGGATTGGTTTCACCTGGCTTGATGAATCCGTATTTGCTCATCCTGGCTTGGCCTTTGTGCAACCAAGTAAGCCTGGACGCTCTTGTTTTGGATTCATCGAACCCAGCTTACTTACTTATCCTGGATGTCTCAATGATACTTTTGTGCAATAGGCCTCTGGTGTGTAGGAAGAAAACCGAACATTATTATTATCTATGGAAATAGAAATAAATTTTGCAATTCACATTAATCTATTTAGATGAGAACATAGATACTCCATTAGCAAACTGTGATATAAAAAACTGTATTTTTCTGCCTTAAGGGCGACTGTGGCAAATTTACGATCAAAGTGACCCAGAAGAAGATGGTAACAAAGTCAATCAAGCGAAGGTTGAAAGCTTAAATAACAAAAACGTCCACAAGATGGGGATAATTAACAAGAAGTCCACAACAAAAGCCGGCGAGGTTCAACAGGAGGCGAGATCGCTGTGAACAAAAAGGCAAAAATTAGAACTAGAGAAAAACAAAAAAAAAGGAACAAAAGGTGCTGAGAGTCTCATGAAGGAGACCATGACAGCGACCACATTTCCCTAGGTCTAGCTTATAGCTTTTTAAAAGTATCATCTGCAGTTCTACATTTCTGTTTCCAGACTTCCAGTGGGTGTGTGAAAGGGAGAAGAAACATATGCCTTTATCAGTCTGCACATTTGTAGTTTTCTCTTGTGGTAGGGTTCCCCATTTTTTTTTTATAGCAGCATAAGTGACACTGACCACCTCAGACCAAGATTAACTAGGAGTAACTAAATGTATTATCACAAAAAACTAAAACAATATTTTGTCATGAGTCGAGCAGGACAGGAGACCCAGATGCGGAAGTGTGAAATAATCCTCGGAGGAATAGTTCAAAATAAAAGTCTTTTAATAATCCATACGGTCAGAAAGGACCGGAACAAAAAAACAGAACAGGCGCTCGGGACGGAGGCAGGACGCGGCTGGAGATCGGGGTCTCAGAACAGCAACTAAAAACAAAGGGGAAAAAGACTCACGTGAGCAACTTAAATCGCTGACAACGTCAGGGGTCTTCAAAAGACTGTTCATTCAGAATACGAGCCCGGAGCGAGATCAGAGATGCCACGAGGTCAGGAAACTGAATACTCTGGCGAGTTCTTCCGGGTAGAGATGCTCCTTATCTGTAGGAAGAACCCGCCATTCAATCATCCCCAGCCGCGCACCTGCCAGCGTCTGAGAAAACAAAACAGAGGACACGTACCAAACGGAAACACAACTTCAAAATAAAACAGGAAGGACATAAACATGACAATTTTTTATTTTACAATCTAATATTTAATCTGATCTAATAAGCAGCAGCTCTTCATCCATGATATAAGTGCTAAATCTTAATGATGCTGGCATATGTGTATCTCTTCTGGATTACTGACAGTTAAACTAAACCATTAGCCAATTAGAGGCCATGTAATCAGTGATAGCAGAGCATCCAGCTCTGCTGATTACTGTAGGGAAATAAGTGATCCAGAGCTACGCCAACCACTCTGACCTTCATTAAAGAGTGCATTTAACAAACCTGTTTTCCCGTACTTATTACACAGTGAGCATCCATATGCAAACCTTAGTGTCAGGTTCCATGCACAATTACTTGCAGAAAATAAAAATAATAAAGGAAACATTTCCTTAATTCTAAGAGGTTTTTCTACCGAATAGTTGCACACAACATGGGCTTTTTTAGTCGCAGTACATAATAAAATAATAAAATAAGATTACACAAAATGTTATATGAATTTTAAATTGGAAAAGCAAGGAATTGCGAGTGGAGTGAGTTGGAAAATGCCTACAATTATTTTTCCAGTTCAAGATCTGACTGACTTTTATAGAGTACACAGTGTTTCGCCATTGTAAGTAAGTAAGTAAAGCATTCATAATAAATATCCAAATCACTCATGGTTAGATCACAGAGTTTATAGGGATATAAATTGGTATCCTGAGACGCCAAGACAACATGTCAAACTAAAGGACCAGGGTCTCTTTATGTGGCCTGCTAGGGTTTTAAAAACAAAAACAGTCAAATTTAATACCCCTTTTTTTAGTGCACTACAAATGTCAACATTGAGATCATCGAACATTTCAATGGCCAGGAAACATCGTTCGGTTAGCTTTTTTGCAAGTGCATATTAAAAAACTACATTAGAACGAGATTTTGGAAAGAAATGCGCTTCTATGTGCTATTTAGACTTTATTAACAAACAAAAAAATCAAATTGTATTTTGTTCTGTCTGCCACTACCATCTCTAAGAGACAATGTAGTTGTTTGAAATAATAAAGATACATGATTCAGACAACATGCTAACCTTTGCGGAGCATTTGGCTCAAACATCTCCCTGCCAGAGCAGAAAATATATATTTAAGATAACTACTTATCTCATTCAGCCTTAGTGTCCCCTTTTGGGTAGGAGGTTTGCATCCATTACCCCCCATATAGTTTCTGCTACAAAGCTGCATTATTCATCAATGTACACACATCTCAATGCTGCAACACGGCTTGGAGATGGAGAACTTTTAAATTAAAACCGGGAGTGGATATTGATTTGATGTCAGCCTTTCTCCAGCAGAGGGAAATGTATGGCTTTCCTTTTCTTTGAGATACACATACGAAGAAGTCTTGAAATGTCTTAGAATTCAAATAAATCATTTACAATGGTAGTATCAGTGACACAGTATTGCAGTGGTTAGCGGGACTCCATCAGCGCAAAAGAAGGGGCCCAATCTTCTCGCCCACGCCCGCGCACATCAAAGCCCCCGCGAACACCTGTACAGTGAGTGAAAAAATTATCTCTCCCCAATGTCCGCGTGTCGCGCCGACGAACGGAGGTCCGAGAGATGAGACGCACGGCTGGGCGGCTGCTGGATTCGATCCAACGATCAGCTGGAGATGCGCCGGACATGACGTCAACCGCTGCCAGTGTCAAAACCGCATATTGTCTGATGGTATTTTTCTAATTGGTTGTATTTTCATTATTTATTGTGTTTTATAAACACACATTTACACAATCCTATTGAATGTGTCTAAATATGTTATTGTGTCTATATAAAAATAACAAGAGTCAAATAAAAAAAACACTGACAAACAACCATCATGAAAAAGTGCAAAATAATTTAATGAAACCGTCACACAAAGTGAAAATGCAATAAATATAAATGAATGTGCATATTGAAGGACAGAACCACAAGTGCAAAATGCAATAGAAATAAATGAACACACACGTGGAAACACACAACTACAAAAGTGCAAAAGGCACAATGTGTTAACTTCAAGGGTCTTAACGTTGGCGGCACCCTCGCAGAAAGTCTCGCTGCCATAGCGACTGTGTCTTTGGTCTTTGGTTGTCCACACTGGCTACAAGTGTTGTACGCCACCTTTCTGGACACCACTCGCCTCCTCCTTGGCTCGCTGCTGCCTCTTAAGAAGTGTTAACCGCGGCAAAGAAAATGGGTGCGACGGGGCCCACCCTCCTTCCAGCAGCTGGCCGCGGGCCGGGCCGCAGAACAGGAAGGGCTCCTCCCAGATTCGGAGGAAGAACAAACTCGTGCCTTTAGCCGGAAGACGATGGGACCCGATCCAGCTTGTGCTCCGGCAAGTGAAGGAAAACAGGCGCCACAGGAAGGCGGGGTGTCTGATGGAGTCCCTGAGACAGGACACTCAACTCCTGGTTCCTCTGATGCTGTTGGAACCTGAGAGGTAAATATTGTTAGATGTGTTACTTTGTCATATTACTAGATCACTATTTTGTCAACGATTTAACTGACTTACCACTGGTTGAGTGTCCGCTGATTTACCTCGAACAGCTGGATCGACGTGCCGTCCATCACCCGCCGGCTGTCGAGAACCATCTCCCGTAGTTGACCGTAGCTCGGGAGGATCGTGGACCATCTGGGGGGGGACACTCCAGCCTTCTTGGTGTCGTTTTGTGCATGTTGCACAGCTTGATGCACATCGCTTCCACCAAGCGGCTAGTGCTGGGCCACTGAGCCGGTCCCAGGATGGCCGATGAAGCAGTGCTTGATGCTCTCGGCACCTTCCGTGACTCCCGCCCGCTTCTGAGCTTTGAAGCGGCCGCTCGCCAGACGCTCATCCCACGTCCGTTCGAGCACCAGCCAGCTTAGCTGCTCCACCACCTCCCTGACAGTGCTGTTGTACAAGCGGACCAGAGGCGTTCCCTCAACCGCCGCCTCCATGCGGTCGTCGTTCCAGCGCATCAGCCCCTCCAGAAGATACGCCTGGAAATGCACATCACTGGCACTGGTTCCTGGAGATTAAATAAACATGAGTCAATGGGTTTAAGCTGTGCTATGATCCTGAATAATAATGCCAATGGTTATTACAACGGTGTCTTGTCGGACACACCTGTAGCACGGCAGCTCCATGCCTTTCCTCAGGGTGCCCGTCTTCGCGTACAAAGACACGCCCTTGGGGTCCTGGATAGACGGCACGTGTCTCCACAGCTCCTTCCAGATTTGCTGGATCCCCCCGTGGTCCAACAACGGAACACCCAAAGTGTCCTTCCTGCTTGCGCTGTCAAACAGACTGATCAGCGAACCGATCTGTCTGACAGTCTCCTCCGTCCCCCTGGTCCTCCTCCGGCAGTGGCGCGCCAACTCATTCTGGCTGATGAGACCGTCGACGGCGTCCACCAAGATGTGACCGGCCCCCCACGCCGCCATCTCCTCCTTTTTGGCACGACGTCCTCCGGATCCCACTCGAAGATGCACCTCGAGAGGCAGGCCATGAAAATGCCGTGGAGGGGATGGGTCTCCGTGGTGACGCCGACGGAGAAGAGGAGGATTAAGTGCGATATGTCCAGGCAAACCGTAAGCAGGGGCCACTCGGAGAACATGACCTTCGCCCGAAAATGGCCGTGCATGCTACAGCAGTCTCTGTCCACTCTGTACCTCTTCATGAGGCCGGCCGCCATGGCATCCAGGCCTTTGGCCTCGCTCGCTGTGAGGACATAGACGAGGACCTGGCCATGCTCGTTGCCAACGTTGGTGCACCACGCAGCTGTGGCCATAGCGGCGCCGGCCAGTTTCTTGGTCACCTTTGGAGATAATACGAAAGAGTCAAAAACTATTGGGTGTGTATGCACTCAGTATTCTGTGTGTAAATAAAACATAGTATTGTATGACATTATAATAGGTGCTTTGGTACCTTTTTTGCGCCGACAGGACGGCAGCTTTAACAGCAGCTCCGAGTGCTTTTTTGGGTTTATTACTTTTTTCCGAGGATTGCCTCCGACTGGCGGTGTTCGTTAACGAGAAGTGGTGCCTTCCCAGGCACGTCACTCTAAAGGATTGAAGTAGTCGAGCAGATTCGTTGGATCCTTTGGGTAGAGAGACAGAGTCCGGTCCGTGAAGTCAGGCAAAAAGGTTTATTAAGAAGTTACACAAGATGTATAACAACGAGAGGTGCGCAGAGCTCTGAGTTACGAGTGTGAAAAAACGCACATATATTCTTACAAGGCCGTTATCTTAAAAGGCCGTTGTCTGTCTACTGTTGCACACAAGTCCTTATAAGGTAACATCCAGTTGGTGTTATGTCTGGCTCATGGGGTGAAAGTTACAGGCAGAAGTTATTGACACGTTTCCTGAGTGTTTGGGCTTGACCTTTATTGAATAGAACACTCAGTGCGTGTCACCCGAACAAATACAGGTGATAAGGTTATTGTAAGGAAATGACAACTTTACTGTAATCAATCACCTAGATTTAACACACATTTCAAATAGTCACTTGATTAACTGATAATCTTACATATTTAATTCATATTAAATAATCCTATTCTTGCATTGCATTCACTTAAACTAAACTCAGGTTCACAACTCAAAGGCCGAGGTCACAAAGCCTTGCACACACAGAAAGATTAAACAATCCCAGATTCCAGGACGTCTGGACACCTGTTTGAGAATTCACTCTGAAGGACACAAGTCGCTGGGAACAGATTCTTGAAAACAACAACTTTTGGTAAATTTCCACTACGATCACGTGCGAACGGCCATCTTAGAATCAAATGTTTACACTTACTGACCAATCCTACATTCACATTTGACTAGAGGCGTTAACCTGAATATTCTACTATAAAGATCCACCATTTTGTCTGATCTTTGCGTTCTGGCATTCGAAGACGTCTGCGATAGATCTCTCTGCTTGCTAGCGCCCGTGTTCACGTAAGTTTGTCTCTGACTTTTGCATAATTCACTAAACGAGCATTTAAACCCATCCATGTGTCTGTCCTTCATTCCATCACCACGTACGAGGCTGGGGAGGGGTCGGTTCATGGAAACACAAAAACCCCTAACATTATGCAAACAGATTGACAGAAATATAATGAGGCTTCAACTTCCCCTTTTGGCCTCTGAAGGAGGACAACAACCAAGAGATAAAAACGGATAAAAAACGGAATACAAAATTGCTACAAATTTTAAAACCCTTTAAAATTATCGCCTGAGAAACATGCAAGCATATTACATGTCGTGGAATACTGGTAGCCATGGGAAATACTAAGTGTGCAACAGCTAAATTATTAAAAATGCGAGAGAACGTAACGAAACTCAAAGAGTGCAAAATGAAACAGCGGATTCAAGGAGGTCTTGCACCTTTTCTTGATCAGGACAGTGTTCAGTGCTCAGAGTGTGGGCAAAAACCTGCGGCAGTTGTTGATGCAGGGAAAATTCCTCACACGACTCTTGGTGCCATGCCAAGCAGACAGACGTTAGACAGTGATGACGGGGGTGATGAAGGATTGTCCAGGTTGACGGGGACGACGTTGGTGGGGTGCAGGGTTGTAGATGGGGTGTGGGGGACGACGTTGGTGGGGGGCAGGGTTGTAGATGGGGTGTGGGCGTTGACGTTGAGGAGGGGTTTGTCACAGCTCTCGGGGTCAGCTGCACACTGCGTCAGGTGGAACCAGGTGTCTCCTTTGCCTTCCAGCCGGAGGGCATGAGACGTCCTTTCCAGTACGCGATGAGGACCAGTCCAGCGTGGTTCCGTCCACTTTCGCTTGAACACCTTCAGGTAGACACAAGGGGTGACCTGCAGTGGGACGGGTTTGCTTGGGGTCCTCTTCAGTCTGCTTGGAGAACCTGGAGCCAAGAAACTGTACAGTTGAGACAAATGGCGTGTGTGTTGTCTTACCCTTTAGGTTTGATAATGGTAATGGAGCGTGGGGTCCTGGAAAACAGCGATCTGTGTGGAGTTCGAATGGAGAGTAGCCCGTCCGGGTATTAACAGACATTCGAACACTTATCAGTGCCATTGGTAGTGCCGCGAGCCAGTTGACTCCGGTACTTATCATGACTCGGTTGAGGTTGTCCTTCAACGTCCTGTTCATTTTCTCCACCTGTGCCTGTGACTGGGGGTGGTAAACAGAACCAAACTTGTGTCTGAGGCCCAATTGGCGCTCCACCTGTTGTAAGTGGGTGTTCTTGAAATGCGTGCCATTGTCACTTTTCAGACAATGGGGAAAACCATGAGTTGGAATGTAATGGTAAACCAAATGTTTAGAGACGCTTTTTGCATCTTCTTTCCGGCAAGGATATGCTTCTGGCCATCCTGAGTAGGCGTCCACCATCACCAACAGGTACCTGTATCCAGAAACTGGGACCAACATGTCAGTATAGTCGATAACAACCATTTGTCCTGGAAAGAAAACTGAAGGGTGTGTTAGTCCTGGTAATGGTTTGAGAGTAGGCCTAATTGCAGCTTGATTGCAAACATTACACGAGATTAGTGCTTGTTTCACCATTTGGTTTTTAAATGGATGCCACCAATTGTCCAATCTTCGAATTGTTTCTTCTCTGCCTACATGTGTAGGACCATGTGCCTCAAGGATTAGAGATTTCAGATAGGCTACTGGTGCAGCCGGGCGTCCCCTTTTACACCAGACACCTTCTTCTGTTTTCCCTGAGCCTTGATTTATCCACATTGAAATTTCTTCAGGTGATGCTTGAGATTGAATGTGAAGAATTTTTGACGAAGATGACTGCTCATCCATTTCTTCAGCTGGAACCACCATCATTTGCCCTTGTGGCTGATAACCCGCGGTTTGTTTTGCCAATGCATCTGCCGCGCGATTACCTTTTGATATTTTGTCAAGTCCGATTGAATGTCCTTTTAAATATATAAAACCACTATGTTCCTTCTTTTAGCATTAAGTAAAGTCTTATTAGTTTGAGGGAAGTTGTATTTATCTTAAATCATGATTTCTTGTGTTTGGTAATTTACACATCTTAACTATATCACCACATGTCCAAAGAGTAGTTTCCTAAACTACATTTAAACTTGCTAGTCAAGTTTTAGCTTTACTCATGCTAGCTCATGTTTCTTGTTTACCTTCTATGATATATTTAAGTCTGCAGTGGACAGTGGCTTCCCATTTCTCCCTCTCTGGAGGGCTTCTCAACACCACCTCTAACAGGATAAGAATGATCAGAAGTTATGAGAAGGTCAGTTTTGAATCTATTCAGGTGATGATGAGGATATTGTGTGTGTGTCACGAGTTGTGTATTCATAACTTTGATCTGTGGATGTCTGTTAAAGTTTGTCATGTGTTTTTTTTTTTTTTAATAAACCTTGAAGTTAGCAGAGAGTTCAAATTATCAGTATGTTTTGACTTCATGGTGAAGAGAGAAACAGAGGCGGAGGTTCGAGGAAATTCTTTCTTTCTCTCACACACACAGGGAGCAGGTCGTAGCAGAGAAACTTTTTTATCTTATTCAGTTTAAAATTTAAGTCATGTGTCTGTTTGTTTATCTCTGAGATCAGTGTGTTATTTATAATATCTATGTTAGTGTTTGAGAGTGTTGTGTGAGTTCAAATGTGTTTTATGAATGTAATGGTTAATTAGATCAGGTGTCAGTCAAACCTCTTTTATTATTTACCCACAACAGAAATCCAGTATCTATTCTGGATTACTATTTTGCTTATCTTAACTAGTTAATTTAATCAATATTCACTTCAAGGAGATTTCCTTTAAGTCTATAGGTGTTTGGTTTATTCAACTAGAGAGAAGAATGTTATATTTATTTTTCTCATTGTTTCTTTTAATTTATCTCTTAATCTATTATTTTTTCTTTGACCTTTCCTCCTACCGTAATTTAGTCTCTATTTCTACCATTTTCACTATTTAAGTCTAATTCCAAAAGAACAATATCATAAATTTCACTCGCTTTATTGTCTAGTCTGGAGGTGACAAGTCAGCAGCTCTAGACAGACTCACTTATAATTAGTTTAAATAAAATTCTGCATCAGTCGACCACACAAGTTTTTGTTTAGTTTTCTTATGGCTGCTTTCTTCATAGTGGAGCAAGACTCAGGAAGATATGTCTCTTACAGGCTAGATTTGTCTACTTTTTCGTCAAATCACAAACAGCTTTGCATTTCTTAATCATTTATCTCAGGGCCCTAGCTTCTCCACCAGCAACCACAGCAAGAGCAACACGAGGGACAGAAGTGTCAGAGAGAGCATAGAGAACACCTTGTTCGTTTGTTAGTTCTGCAGACACACCATCAGGACCACAAAAAATGTCACCGCAGACAAGAGTCAAGTTCATGTTTGCGACCAGATCGTGCCATTTGTCTTCATAATCACGTTCATCATCATCCCAGATATAGTTCTTAGTGCAGCGTGGGGGGTCCAAAGGTGGATCATAGGAATGAAGTCTCAAAAGTCTTTTCAAGATCAGAGAAATCATATGTTCAATCACGTTGAACCAGTACAGCTCCTCCCTCTCTGGAGCAGAAGTTCATTCTTGGTGGAGAGTTGTTGAGGTTGAGTTCTTGTTTGTTCAGCTCAGAAAGATTGCTTCAACTGTATGTGTCATCAATAGGGAACTGGACCAAAGTTCCTGGACTAAAAGCCAAAAATGCGCCATTGTTGAACAAAATTCTTTGTTTGTTTCCATACCCTCGTCCTCTTCTCCTGCCACACCCATGCACTCCAGCCAGTGGCCAATAGGGAGCTATGATAGGACCCTAGAACTATCATCAACTATCATCTCTCTATTTTTAGAGAAGCTCTTTTAAGTCTTTAAGTTGAATCCTAATTAGTTGCATATATATATAGCACAATTGACAAAGAGGAATAAGAGTGACCGTCTAAAGACCAAATACAACATCTAACTTAATATTCCTCCAATAATTAAAAGATAAAAATCCAATCCTTAATTTACTAAAAATAGTAAATTTATGACTAATTGTTAAAAAAATAAAATTGATTTAAAGTAATAATTGAAAAATTAAGAAAACAGAATAAACTGCAATTGATTAAATTAATTAGTAATTAAATAATTACACCAATTGAGTCAGAACAGAAGTCAATTAAGAAGTAAACAAAGAGCAAACCATCAGGGGGCAGCATAGCAAATACAACACCAAAGATCAGAAATTGAGAGAAGAAGGAGAGAAAACAGGAACTAGATATCAACAAACGTACACACGTGCAAGCAGTCAGTGACACACTTGTTTTAGATAAGCAGTATTAGCTTTAGACAAAACACAAAAGTTACACGCAATGTGACCAATTGTGAGTTGATCAATTGACGATGTAGCAGAAGGAGAAAATTGAAATGTGAGTTGGTTTGTTTTTCTTCTTAAACCCATTATACCACTAATTAACTGTATATTCATATATACCATAATTAAGTAATCAAACCCAATAGTGAATAGAATTCAAGATGACGTAAGAATGTGTGTGCGTCTAGAGAACACATGAATACAACGGGAGGGTCGGTGAGGAAAAGAAGGAAGTCTTAGAAGTTCAACCTCCAAGCGAAACCACTCCCACCAACAAGGAAAAAACTCTTTCGGAGCTCATTCGAACTTGAAGCAGCTGACAAGTAACAACGTCTGCCAAGAAGCAGTGTTCTTATCAGCAAGAGATAGTGTCCAAAGACACACGAACCTGGACTCTCAGCTGAGTCACAGAAAGTCAGAAATCTGACACAAATGAATGCTAATTTTTACAAGTATCGCAGCGAGAAAAATATTCAAAAGATACAAACATACAGACACAGACAATTTAAACAAACAACACAACGACAACAGTATTTTACCAAAACAGGCCAGAGAGACAAACTATGCTACGTGGAACGAGACTCTAGTCCTGCCTGTCGTGTCTAAAGTGTTGAAGTCATAATGGCAACCCCTCGACCGCTCAATTAGCTTCCAAACACCCTGGATAGGAGACTCCTCAACTCATCCATTCTATTTCAACCCCCGTCGAACTAACTCTAAACTAATCACCAATGAGAATTTATCGATCACCGTGATGGTTCGGAAAAATTAACTAGCCCTAACTATACTGCCAAATTTTTGTGGAGACCCCTCAACACCGAACACAATGATATCTAACTGGCCTACACACCGGCTGGCAGAGTCTTCAGAACAGGATATTGGGAGAGACCCCTCCATCACCACATATCCCCCAATTTATGATAGCTACTTGGCTTACTGAAAAAGTACGTCTACCATAATCACCCATTGGCCAAGCATCCTAACTAGTTTAGGAATCTGGAAAAACGTCAGATGCCCTGTAGAGGGAGCCAGCTACACTCCACCCCTACTCAGAATTCCCCAGGGTTACCCGGTCGTGTAACCGTCTCCTCTGCCCATCAATTCAACTTCTAATCTAATCAACGTTTTTTTTTTTTCCTTTTTTCAACGATGCTTCTTCTTCCCGGGACACGATAATGTCGTCTACACTTAATACAACAACAAAAAACACTGACCATGCAATACCCCAAAAAACGAGCATCAGCTTGAGAAAGCACTATTGAAAAATATAATCTAAATTTGTGACAGAACCAGAGACTTACGTTTATTCTTCCAGGCAACCAAAACGAATATAAAATATAAATGTAATCTTTTCCTAACCAAATATAAACTTAATTTTAGATTATAAATCTATGAGGAAAATAAGATAAAATCTTTCTCACCTGATTCTTGAAGTAAGGTATAGTGGGATCCCTGGTTGCCTGGAGAACAATCAGCTCAGAGTTCGTCTCGGAATCGAAAAGGCCTTGTTTCAACTTTCCTTTCCAATCTTCCCCCGCCTCTTTCTCAGAGGGCGGGATTGACTCCACCCCTTTGATACCAGCAGCTGTACTTCCTGTAACTGATTAAGTCACAAGCAGAGCAGTGGACAGATGCAACCATCTTACCAAACATTTTGTGTCTTGAAGATTTTTCACTCTTCCTGCTCTATTTCTCCCTTTCAATGTTAATTTCGAAGTGCCTTCCGCCTCCATTTCGTTTATTCTTCCGATAAGCTTGTGTTCTACTCTATTCAACACATCAGTTAGAATATGAATGGAACTGTTTTGAGGAAGGTAACCTGCATTTTGAGTCTCTGTAAACCATTTCACCATTTTTGCTTTTTTTTTCATCTCGTTCATTTGGCGCAAAATTTCCACTATAGACCTGAACTGCGGCCTGTAACTGATCTGACAAAGAAATATTTTGAGGATGCGGGACACATCTCGACCAATCAATCCAATTTGTAGAAAGATTAAATTCTTTCTGTAATTTACTCGACATTTTAGTTTGGATTTATTTTTATAGTACTTCTAAAATTTTAACAGTTTTTCTTAGTCTAGTTATGATACCAATGAGACCAGTATTTCCGGACTACGCCCTAGTTCCTGTTTTTTTTTTTTTATGTTCAAAATTGTATATTTATCCTACAATTATTTTCACATACAACAATACAATATTTAAAAACCTTTTATTTATCAATTTGTCCCCCGACCACGACGGTATTCAACACGAGAATATGGGACCAGTTAACTTTTCCTCCGAGCACGACGGAATTCAACACGAGAATTACGGAACAAGCCAACACCTATTATCTTCTATTCAATATTTTTCAACAATTGTCACCTCGAGGACTTCTAAAAATTTAAAAAACTTGCCACAATAATACTTGTACCACTATTCCAACACGAGGATATAGTATTTTCTTTAAAACCTGTTAAAACAACACTTGTACCACTATTCCAACACGAGGATATAGTATTCCCACTACTCCAACACGAGGACGTAGTATTTTTCAAAAACACAAGAAATTTTCACAACTATTCCAACACGAGGATATAGTAATTTCACAATTCTCACTACTCCAACACGAGGACGTAGTATTTTTCAAAAACACAAGAAATTTCCACAACTATTCCAACACGAGGATATAGTCATTTCTTTTAGACACTTTTCATCACATACATTCAATACCTTAACACATTTTGACAGACCTTGGAGATAGGAAAACCTTTACCCACCCAGAGAGAGGTAACGACTCGTTTAAAAATAAATTAATTCGATGGTTTTATACCTTATCTTACTCGGCGCCTCGAGTCCACCTCCCCCGGAATGGGATCCGGCTCCTCCGAACCCTCTCTCTCAAAGGATCCTGTTCGTGACGCCAATTTAAGTAGTCGAGCAGATTCGTTGGATCCTTTGGGTAGAGAGTCTGGTCCGTGAAGTCAGGCAAAAAGGTTTATTAAGAAGTTACACAAGATGTATAACAACGAGAGGTGCGCAGAGCTCTGAGTTACGAGTGTGAAAAAACGCACATATATTCTTACAAGGCCGTTATCTTAAAAGGCCGTTGTCTGTCTACTGTTGCACACAAGTCCTTATAAGGTAAAATCCAGTTGGTGTTATGTCTGGCTCATGGGGTGAAAGTTACAGACAGAAGTTATTGACACGTTTCCTGAGTGTTTGGGCTTGACCTTTATTGAATAGAACACTCAGTGCGTGTCACCCGAACAAATACAGGTGATAAGGTTATGCAAACAGATTGACAGAAATATAATGAGGCTTCAGGATCAACACTGCTCTCATGACATTGAACTTTTGGCGCTGAGTCTGAGACCCTTCTACTTGCCAAAGGAGTTTTCACATGTTGTCGCAGTGCTTGTGTACATCCCACCGTCGGCGAGCGCGGAGGCAGCATGTGACGTCATCACTGGAGTAGTGAACGGGTTACAGACTCAGAGCCCTCAGGCCCTCTTTATCATCTCCGGTGATTTTAATCATGCATCTCTCTATTCCTGTCTGCCCAAATTCATGCAGTACGTCACTTGTGCCAACAGGGACAATAACACACTGGACCTTTTTTATGCGAACACTAAAGACGCTTATTTATCATCCCCCCTTCCTCCTTTGGGACGAGCTGACCACTGTCTGGTCCATCTCCTACCTGTTTACAAGCCACTTATGAGCAGGCAACCAGCAGTGACTCGCTCGGTCAAGAAGTGGTCTGAAGAAGCTGAGGAAGCTCTGAAGGTCTGCTTTGAGACCACGGACTGGAGCATTTTCAGTGAGTCCCACAAAGAGGATATTGATGGTCTAACCACATGTGTCACGGACTACATTAACTTCTGTGTGGAGAGCATTGTGCCAACCAGAACTGTACGATGCTTCTCCAACAACAAACCCTGGATTAATCCTGATATAAAGGCTCTATTAAAGGAGAAGAAGAGAGTCTTTAGGTCAGGAAACAAAGAGGATCTGAGGGCAGTTCAGAAGGAGCTCAGAAGAAAGATCAGGGAGGGAAAGGAGAGGTACAGGAGGAAGATGGAAGAGAGTCTGGCCAATAACAACACCAGAGATGTCTGGAGAGGTTTAAAATCCATATCCGGACATCAGACCAGGCTCTCTGTAGCGGGGGGGGGATCAAAATTGGGCTGACAACTTAAACAGTTATTTTTCAAGGTTTGAGGTGTCGGCCCCCCCCCCCCGCTCTTCCACCATTCACACCTCTACATTTACCTTCCCCTCCCCCCGAGCTTGTATTGTTTCAGCCCCTCCACAGGGGACAATGCCCCCCCACCCCAGCCTGTCCCTCACACCTCTCCAGGTGAGAAATCAGCTCAGGAGAACCAGGACAACAAAGGCCCCTGGACCAGACGGCATCGGTGGCAAAGTACTCAGGACGTGCTCTGACCAGTTATGTGAAATTGTTGGACTTCTGTTCAACATGAGCTTGACCCTGGGAAGAGTTCCACTACTGTGGAAGACGTCCTGTGTGGTACCGGTGCCGAAGACTCAGCACCCTAAGGATCCCAGCTGCTACAGACCTGTGGCCTTGACATCCCACCTTATGAAGGCTCTGGAAAGGCTGGTCCTTAGTTACCTGAGTCCTCTGGTGCGCTCCTCCATCGATCCGTTGCAGTTTGCCTACCAACCTGACATCGGCGTGGAGGACGCCATCATCTTCCTTCTCCACCGAGCACTTTCTCACCTGGAGTCGCCTGGAAGCACTGTGAGGATCCTTTTCCTGGATCTAAGCAGTGCTTTCAATACCATCAGGTCAGACATCCTGAGGGACAAGCTGGAGCTGTCTGGAGCGGACACTCACCTCCTGGACTGGATTGTGGACTACCTCACCAACCGTCCACAGTTCGTGAGGACCCGGGATGGTGTTTCGAAGACTGTACTGTGCAGTGTAGGGGTCCCCCAGGGAACAGTGTAGGTACCTTCCTCCCTGCTGCCATCAGACTCCACAACAAGAAAACACCAAGATAATTAATTAACTGCACCTTTCTTGTTATTTTTGTAAATATGATTGTGTATATATAATATAGTGCAGATTTATTTTCTATTCTATTTAGATTTTTTTTTTCTTTTTATTATTTTATTTCTGGGTGTTTTATTTTTTTTTGGTATATTGCTCTTGCTGTTGTTAAACCGAATTTCCCCTCGCGGGACAAATAAAAGGATTCTGATTCTGGTGGAGTACTTCTTCAGGAAGGAACCCAGAATGCTGGTGATCTTGGCCTTGACTTCCGGAAGGCGCCCCAGAACATCCCTGGCATAGACGGTCAAGAGCCACTTGGGCTTAGGCAGGGAGTACGGGAGTTCCGCCGCCTCCGAAGGTGCCATCAGAGTCTGTGCAGGCAGAGTTAGTGAGACAGTGGAGACAAGTGTCTGTCTGTGAGTGAATGCCTTCTCTTTCCCCCCAGCTTTGTTGTGAAAAACACTCTTTGCTCCCAGCTTGAGAGAGGGTAGAAACTTGCAGCTTTTCTGTGAGGATTTTGTATGTTTTCATCCTCTGTTTGCTTGAGTTTGCTTTGATGGCGCCGCACGAGCAGCAGCTGGTTACAACAGCTCCCTCTTTCTTCTTACTTTTTATTACACTTTTTCCTTTTTTTTGGCGTCTTTTTAATTCTTTCTTTAGAGTGGTCGGATCTTGTTGCCGTTGTGCACAAAACGAGACCACTTTTACAACTTTTGCATACGGTTTTCTGCTATTTTCGTCACTTTTGGGAACTCCGTCGGCAGACACGCTCAGCGGGTCTATTGTTTACACAAGGGATCAGCTGTTGGGGTTGCGCAACACCGCTCTCTCTCTCAGCGCGGAATGGACGATTCCCGTGGAAATCAAGAGAAAAAGACGCGGATGCAGAGCAGGTCGGATGAAACAAGAGAAGAAACGTAGGTTCCGTCCCTTTATTCCATCGATCATCATGGGAAATGTACGTTCGATCGTGAATAAAACGGACGAGCTTGCTGCGCTGACCCGGCATCAGAGAGATTTCCGGGAGAGCAGCCTTCTATGTTTCACGGAGACCTGGCTGACGGAGAAGATCCCAGACTCTGTTGTTTCCCTGGAGGGGTTCAAGATGGTGCGTGCGGACCGGGACATGGATGGAAAGAGGAGAGGAGGAGGAGTGGCGGTGTTTATTAATGAGAGATGGAGCGATCCCGCTCATGTCTCCATTAAAGAACAAGTGTGCACTAAGGACATAGAGTTCGTTGCGGTGGGCATCCGCCCGTATTACATCCCGAGGGAGTTCTCACATGTGATTGTGTTCACTGTTTACATTCCTCCCTCTGCGGACGCAGCCGCAGCGAGCGAGAGGCTGAGCGCCTCAGTGTCTGACCTGCAGCTCAAACACCCGAACTCTCTCCTGCTCATTAACGGAGATTTCAACCATGCCTCACTTTCCTCCATTCTTCCCACCTTCACACAATACGTGAAGTGCCACACCCGGGAGGACAAGACTCTGGACCTTTTATATGCAAATGTAAAAGGTGCCTACACCTCCACCGCCCTGCCCCCCCTCGGCCGCTCTGATCACAACCTGATACGTCTGCGACCTGAATACACTCCCATGGTGAGGAGACAGCCTGCACAGAAAAGAACTGTTAAGATGTGGAATGATGAAGCCAAGGAGAGGCTGAGAGACTGCTTTGAGTCTACAGACTGGAGCGTGTTCTCTCATGGTGATGACATCGACACCTTCAATGACCATTCCACAGATTACATAAAGTTCTGTGAGGGCAACGTCACACCGACCCGCAAGGTGCGGTGCTTTGCCAACACCAAGCCATGGGTGACCCCTCAACTTCAAGTTCTGCTGAACAAGAAGAAGAGGGTGTTTGCTTCAGGGAGCAGAGAGGAGCTTAAGGAGGTCCAGCGTGAACTCAAGAAGGCGATCAGGATGGCCAAGGACGAATACAAGGGGAAACTGGAGGAGCAACTGGCGCAGGGCAACACAAGGGATGTGTGGAAAGGCCTGAAGAACATCTCAGGTCATGGCCAGAGTGGAGCCAGAGCCACAGCAGGGGGAGACCAAAGATGGGCCACTGAACTGAACCAGTATTTCAACCGGTTTGATCAGGGCCCCCCTCCCCCCTCCACCTCTGCCCCTCACTCTTCACAAAGCTGTTTTTCCCCTGCTTCAGCCCCCTCCCCCCAACTGTTCTCACCTCCAAGCCACCTTTCTCCACCCCAACAAGCCCTACTGCCTCAGCTGCCCAACCCCCCACAGCCACCTCTCTCTGTTACATCGGAACAGGTGAGGAGAGAATTAAGGCGACTAAAGATCAGGAAAGCTGCTGGACCAGATGGACTCAGCCCCAGACTGCTCAGGGACTGTGCTGATCAACTTTGTGAGTTGGTCACACACATCTTAAACCTGAGCCTCAAACTGGAGAAGGTCCCGGTCCAGTGGAAGACCTCCTGTGTGGTTCCGGTTCCCAAGGCGGTACACGCGAAGGAGCCGAGCCACTTCAGACCAGTCGCCCTGACCTCCCATCTGATTAAGACCTTGGAGAGGCTGGTACTCCGCGAGCTACGCACGGCGGTGAGCTCTGCGTTGGATCCGCTGCAGTTCGCCTACAGGCCAAAGATGGGGGTGGACGACGCCGTCATCTACCTGCAGCACCGGGCACTGTCTCATCTGGAAGCCGCCGGTAGCACTGTGAGAGTCATGTTTTTTGACTTCTCAAGTGCTTTCAACACCATCCAGCCGGCGCTGCTAAGGAAGAAGATGGAGGACGCAGGAGTTGGGACACAGCTGGCAGCATGGACGATGGACTACCTCACCAACAGGCCGCAGTATGTGAGGCTGCAGGACTGCAGGTCTGAGGTGACCATCTGCAGCACCGGGGTGCCTCAAGGGACAGTGCTGTCACCTTTCCTTTTTTCCCTCTACACGGCGGACTTTACCTATGACTCCAGCAGCTGTCACCTCCAGAAGTTTTCTGACGACTCGGCCATTGTGGGCTGCGTGTCTGGGGGGGGCGAGCTGGAGTACAGGTCAGTCATCAAGGACTTTGTTGACTGGTGTGAGAGCAACTACCTTTGCTTAAACACCGGTAAGACAAGGGAGATGGTGATTGACTTCAGGAAAAAGTCCCCACCACATCAACCGGTGAGCATCCAGGGCTCGGACATTGAGCTGGTGGACAGCTTCAAATACCTGGGTGTTCACCTCAACAATAAACTGAACTGGTCCACACACATCAACGCCGTGTACAAGAAGGGCCGAAGTCGCCTCCACCTCCTGGGGAGACTGAGGTCCTTCGGAGTGTGCAGACCACTTTTAAGGACCTTTTATGACTCCGTGGTAGCCTCTGCTATCCACTACGCTGTGGTCTGCTGGGGAGCAGGCAGCACGGACCGGGACAGGAAGAGACTGAACAGGCTGGTCACGAGGGCCGGCTCTGTCCTGGGCCGCTCGCTGGACTCGGTGGAGGAGGTGGGAGAGAGGAGGACACTCTCCAGACTCTCCTCCATCAGGGACAACGCTCTCCACCCACTGCACCTGACCGTGGAGGAGCTGGCCAGCTCCTTCAGTGGCAGGCTCAGGCACCCCCAGTGTAGGACGGAGCGTTATAGAAGGTCCTTCATCCCAACTGGTGTCAGGATATTTAACTCTCTACTTTAAATATCCTGATGCTAATCCGTAGCGTGTTTTTCTTCTTGTGTGCTTTTTATTTTATTTTTTTTTCCGTTTTTTATTTCTATTTTATTTTATTTTTATTCTATTTTATTTTGTTAATAGTGTCAATTTCTAATTTTGTAAATAATTTGTATATTTTTAAGATCGTTTTTATTTTATTTTGTATTATCTCTTGTACTATTTCTTTCTCCTTGCACTTTATTTTCTTCCAACTGCGCTGTTGTGAAAGTGTGTTTCCCCTCTGGGGATGAATAAAGCTTTTTCTATTTCTATTTCTAACACTCCGTTGTTCTCCCAGAACCAATAGAAAATGGACGAACAATGGTGTCAGAGCTATGTATTAATACCAGCAGCATCCTTCTCAGTTGTGCAATCAATGCATCAAGTGTAGCTAAAGGTCATGATTCTACTGCAATGTATCATCTATAAATAGGAAGAATTATCATAGTCACTGGGATCTACACTGCCTCTGCTAGCTTTGTCTGGGGAATAGTCCTCTAAACTAAAAACCCCTATAGCCTAGCCTGAGCCAACTGAAGGTGCTTATCGCAGTGGAAAACAACAGCTTGTCCTTGGCCTACTATTATATACTTTACATATCTAAAATATGCAATCATACAAAGAACAAATTCTGGCTTTGAGTGACTTTGTGCCATTTTATTCTGTACTGCCAGCACAAAAAAAAAGACAGCACTGGCAATAAAAGTTTCCGATTCTGATCCCGGCAGCAGCTAACACTTCTACTGTTATACTACCGTAACATGACTGGATTCACCTTTACATGCATCATCGCAAAGTTATTTAGGCTTCTCAGGGGAAAATTAGTCATCAAAATTAAAACAAACAATGATACTAAATATTTAATAATATATGACATGATAATATCTGGCAAAATAGGAATAAGTTCTGTTAGTTATTATTCCAGAGATTAAATTGCTTTGAATCGTTCTTCGATACTTGTACATGTGAATTATCATATGCAGATATTTCTATGAATGAAGGTTCAGAATATTAACTACCAACATAAAACCAGAAAAACAAAACATCGTTTTTTCCTATTTAATGTATACCCGAGGAAGTGATTCTGCCAATTCAGCACATCAAATACATGGTATCACAAAGTCATTATCAAGTAGATGAGGTCTAAGTCAAAGGTCAAGGCGCAATAAATCACTCTTTGTTCAGAATCATTAAGACCTTTTGCTGACCTTTTGACTTTTGTTGAATTTCTCTATGAGATTTCTCTATAGAGATCAATAAAGTATATTGATTGATTGATTAACTAGTCAAAATCTGAGAAGCCAAAGCAAAAGAGTATTATAAAAGCTGCAGCTTCATCCACAGTGGCAAATTGTGAGACATTTTGTTTGATCTTATCTTTAAGCTGACTTTTAAGAAGGGACTGTTTTGCTGTATTTAGCTAAGTGGTTAACATATGAGAAGAGAAAGAATAAAAAACATGGTTTGAAATGGTTAAGCTTACAAAGGGGTTGAGACACAAAGCGAGAGAGACATTAAGTGTGGCTTTTGAGTAGCTCTTAGCTTTATAGTTTACTTCATCCTAAAATGATCGATCACTTCCTGCTATTGCATATTTAAAATTGACCTCAAAGTGTCCACATTGGGATTACATTGACAACCACCAGAAAGTAGCAGTCAATGTTCAAAAAAGACACCGCAAACACTTGAAGCTGCTCCTTGAGTCATAATTATAATTATTTTAGTTTTAGGTATAAAGGGAGTTTAAAAGAGATGTAACAGAAAGAGCTTAGACTAGGTCTGCAAGTTATTACGGTAAACACACACGTATGTGTGTGTGTGTGTGTGTGTGTATATGTGTGTATTAGACATTGCTATGACTTTTCCTTGAGTCATAATTATTTATTTCAAAGTTAAAAAATGAATATGGACAATTGTATTTGTAAATTGGTAATGCAGAGAAAGGACATAACAGTGAATTAATCAAAATGAAAAATGAAAATCTGAAGGGGTTAAATCCTTACGGCTAATTGGTAAGGTTTTCCTCATAATGGTTATCTTTTGCTACCTTCAAGTAAGAAGGTAGGTTCTTTCTTTCTACGTACAAAGAAAATAATGAAATCCCAATAGCTTAGAGGTAGCTGCAGCTAAAATCGAAACATAATCGAGGTAATCCTGGTTTCGACCCTTTGCGAGTCAGAGGCCTTATTGTATTTCTGTCTCAAGTGATTGAATAGCAGTCCCTGTTGACATGGCAGGACTTTTCCATGTCATCTCACTGGTCTGTGCACTCATGCTTAGCTGGCTCAACAATACAGAGTAAAGGAGTGCATAGATGCCGAAAAAAATTACTGATCGTTTGGTAGTTCTGATAATAATGCAAAACAATTTCTGAACAGCTGCATATCATGTCTTTTTTTCAAGCGCTTGAGCAATTTAAGTATTTACTTTACTTAAGCAATATGGCAGCACCTTTTCCCTCTGAAATGGTTCCAGAACAACTATTGGTCTTGTTACTATCTGTTGTCACGTGCATATTGCTGACTACAATGTGTTTCTCCTTCATGTCCAATAGAGTTCTGCAAGAGTTTACCTTGGTGTGTTGTCAATATTTCTCATTCAAGCACAGCTTCAGTTGTGCAAAGATTTGGGTATTGTAGTGGTTGAATATTGCAGGTGCAAAATACAGTTACAGTATGTCAGGGATACAATATAGCCATTGTACCTTCATTTAATGTTCGTGTTGGAGTCTGAAGGAATTTATACCCAAGAAGTTAAAGCAATAAAGCATTTTCATGTCTGTTTTGCTGACCTTTAATTAAACGTTTGTGTTGCTGGGATCGGGCTTAAAATGGAAACATTCGAGATCTTTAATTTAGAGAAAAATCGGACAGACTGATTGTATGTTCCTATTTGGTCTCTCCTTGCAAGATTAAATGCAACACAAAATATTGTGTTTAATCTTAGAGGTGCAGTTCAACGTAAGTTTCCTAACCTGACAGTTTAAATAAATGTTAACGATTTTTAAAATGGCAAGAAAAATAATTCTGATTTTGATTCAATTTGGTAATATAACAAGGTACACAATGGACTGAGTGGGATTCAACATGAAGCAACATGCAGATTCCCTGATGATTATAGATTGTCAATGAAAAGCAAGGCAACATTGGGTTATTGTTACACATGGAACAAGGTTAAATCTAAGAAAGGTGAACAAGTAAATGCTCACAAGAACAACATTCATAAAGGGACAGCAAAATAATGTTTTAATAATTGTCAACCAGTTAACAGTCAGTAGCAATAGAACATATTAGTATACAGTCTGCAGAACACTGGTCCCAAGACTTTCCGGCACATTGTAGAGGTAGCATAATTTGAGTCCAAAGACAAACTTTTGTCAAGGCATCTTTTCTAAGGTTAAACAAGGATTATTTATATATAATTTTTTTAATTAATAAAGGTTGATACTGACTTCTTCTATCCATGTAGTTGTTATTTTTGGTACTTTTAAAAGTGTATTTCTTGAGAAATTTTAGGTATCATTAAGATATGGATTTGGATTGATTTTGCGTTGCTTTTTAATGTAATGCTCCAAATAACTGCCCTCATCCTGGGAAAGCAGAAACCTGTTTGCAACTTTTGTTTGCATTCCATGGCGTTTCCCCACCTCCAAACATAACGCTATCCACGATGCCTTGTCTTTCCCGACAACGCTTTGGGGGAAGGAACAACCTCCGGTCAACATAGACATATCCATTCTATTTTCACTCACCTCATCAGCTGTCCAACTCGGTCGCACCGGCGCAGATGTCAACACGGAAGCGGAAGTAAACACAGCTGAGTTAGCCGGTCTCGCAGCCATCTGTATCTTAACGGGCAATAAAAGACAGTGATCGGGTTCTGTCCCTCATTTTCCTGAGATTTCAGGAATATCCCCTGAGGTCCGTTGTGGGAGTTTTTCTATGATCGAGCTAGACCTCTTGGACACAGAAGTCGGAAGTAACGTAGCTCAGCAAGTGTCGGTTGAGTGAGAGTGTTTCTGGCAGGGAGCGCAGCCTCCATCCTGCTTTTGTCTTCGCCTGGATATTATTTTGTTTAGTTTTGGATTTACCTTTCGAACTATCTACATTACTGAACTTTTGAACTATTTTAGAAATACACTTCTGCACTTCTGTTATTCTGCACCTGGGTCCACTATGGTGGCTGAGATCGCTGAACAACTTAACAAATTCACAAAACAAAACAAAAAAACAATAAAACAAATTCACAGAACAAAACACACAATCGCTGAAGCAACTTTACAAATTCACGGAACAAAATACGAAATCGCGGAAACAACTAAACCAATTCATGGAACAAAACACACAATCGCTGAACAAAACTAAATCAAACAGACCACAAGTGGGTCGGACCCCCAGATGCGACTACAAAATGTCAACACAGTTGTGAGTCGATGCTACTCGCTGTTGCTAGAATTTGCCTTAACACTAGAAGTCCCAGCATTTGGCTCTTCTACCTAGAACACCTACACAGCAGTCGATTGGCTGGAAACCCCCTGTGGACATTCAATTTGTTATGTAAACAAATTGATCATTTGGCACCACATGAGGTAACATGCTGAGAAAGGTGGGAAGGGGGAGTGGGCCCAAAGGAGAGAAATCCTTCCAGACGGTTGCTGCTGAGCTTTGGAATGATCTTCATTCCCCTCTGCGCTTGATGGAGTCTACTGACTCCTTCAAGAAACATCAAGACTTTTTTATTCTTGAAGGCTTTCCCCTGATTTCCTGGGAGTCCTGTGTTGTTCTCTGTGTTATCTGGATCTTTTTAGTATATATTTTTTACGTACTTTGTGACCCTGGTCTAGAAAAGTTCTCTATAAATATAAATGACTTACAATGGAAAATGATGAATACAAACCATGTTTATTTGATAAAATATTGGAAAAAAAGCTGTGGCCCTTCCTAATAACTTTGATGCCTGTGGTCGATGATCTTTATTGTGAGTCCTACCACTACACTTAAGCCTGAAAGACAGAATAATAGTATGTGATTTTCTGTCATGTATTGATCCAATGAGTACAGCTTTTAGTAACAATGAACGGATATTCAAGTCTAGCAGTTGTCTACAGAGATCAGATCATTTGCGGGGCACCACCATGATAACCAGCGATTGAATGATGAGTGGTGGCCAAGCATATTATCACTCACAATTCTGGGCAGGGGTCCAGAGAACACTTAGAAAAATGATTTTTTTTTTGTGTGTGTGTACGCAAACACTGACTCAACATGAAATGTAGTGACCTTGATCGGGGGACCCAGTGCAGTTGCTGCCAACATGAATTACCATATTACTCTATGTTAAGCTCAAGCCAGAAGCTTTAAAATTGATTCAATGTTGCCCGCTCTGGCCCCACACTACGGTCTAGTCGCTAACCTAAACGTTTTGAAGTATCTGTTATGTCTCGTGTGTCTTTCTTGGTGTTTCCTGTTTTTATTTTGAAACCTGCTCCCTTCTGTGTCTGTGAGTTCTACTTCATATTGGTGCTCAGCCCTCTAACCGCTTCGCTATTGGTTTACCCCGAGGTACCGCCTCGTCTCTGAGAAAGCTTAATGAACTCGCCACCCAGCAGGGGGCAGTCCACTTCCTATAAAGGCGGGAAACACCCGCCGCACTTCCTCCTTTACAACTCAGAGAGAAAGCTCCTGAATCATCATGGCAGACATAAGCATGAACATCGATGTAGACAGAGCGATGTCAAGCGCTCATGCCCGACAGAGCTTGACAGCTGATGAGGTAAGTGGAACTAGTCCGGACATGTCTATGTTGACCGGAGGTTGTTCCTTCCCCCACAGCGCTGTCAACAAGCACTGGCACCGTGGAGGACGTCACGTATGGCGGCGGAAAAGAGAAAACGCTATCACACTGAACGCCCGGGCCCCGTCGACACGCAGGCTTTATGCCTTAAAGTGGGGGATTTTCTCCCGCTGGTGTGCAGACAGGTCCTTGGACCCCAGTATGGTCTCCGCTGTCCTGTCTTTCCTGCAACTTTTCCTGGATAGCGGACGGACTTTGGCGACACTGAGAGTGTTAGCATCAGCAAAAGCAACGAGGCATGTCGGGTTGAGGGTGCTTCGGCTCGTGCCCACCCTCTGGTAGCGCGTTTTCTTACGGGCTGCCTGCAGGCTTCGACCTCCTGCAAGGCCTTCCAGCCCTCAGTGGGATCTCCAGTTTGTACTGGACTCTCTCACAGGCCCGACCTTCGAGCCTCTTGCGCAAGTCCCACTGGATATCTTGTCTTCCAAGGTATCGCTCCTTCTGGCACTAACAACCACGAAGAGAGCGAGTGAGCTTTGTGCTCTCTCCACTAGCCCTGAGTGTCTTTCCTTGGCGTCGAGGAGTCTTCGGTGTCATTGCGGCGGGTGGCTGTGTTTAGGCGCTCTGATGCCCTATTCATCTGCCGCGGTAGATGCCGACGGGGTGAGGCGATCTCCTCCCCGGAGGTTTTCTCATTGGGTGAGATCGGCCATTATCCGGGCCTACCAAGCAGCGGGCGGATCTGCTCCTAGCGGACTGAGGGCACATTCCACCCGTGGTGTGGCAGCCTCAGTGACTCTGTTGCGGGGTGTGGCAGCAGAGAACATCTGCTCAGCTGCTTCTTGGGCGTCCACGTCAACCTAGCTAAGGCCTATCTCCTCGACGTGACGGCGGGATCAGTAGCTCATATGGTTTTGAGTGCTGCTGTGCCCCCCTCGAGGCCCACGGCTCCAGTAGACTTGAATCTTGGGTCGGCGGGGCCCTAGCGATGCTGCTTCAGGAGCGGCATCCAGCTGGGGGTACATTTATCCCGTCAGGCTTCGCCTTGGGTTTAAACCAATAGCGAAGCGGTTAGAGTGCGGAGCACCAATATGAAGTAGAACCCCTAAGTTATCTATCATAATCTCAGGTTCTACGAATTGGTGCGAAGCCCTCCAACCTCGTCGCCCAGCGGCCGCCCTTCTCGCTGAGTTTTCAGTTGGAGGAAGTGCGGCGGGTGTTTCCCGCCTTTATAGGAAGTGGACTGCCCCCTGCTGGATGGCGAGTTCATTAAGCTTTCTCAGTGACGAGGCGGTGCCTCGGGGTAAACCAATAGCGAAGCGGTTAGAGGGCGGAGCACCAATTTGTAGAGCCTGAGATTATGATAGATAACTCAGGGGTTTCATTTCCGGTCCCTCCCCCTGCTGATTGTTTTTGTCTTCACCTGTTTTGTGTTCTCGTGCTCCACAGCTGCCACTGATGGCTGGCAGCCTTCTTATTCTGCTCACTCTCCCTCTGTCGGTTCGTCACACTTGCTGTCCCGTGTTTGTCTAGTTCGTGTTTCACGTTTTAGACTCCTGATTCGAGATAGTTTTGCCTTCCCGGTTTTGACCCTGGTACGTTTTTTCATTTTTCTACCTGCCTGTGCCCTTGACCTGTTTCTCGGATATCGTACCTGTTTCCTGTTATTCCTGGACTACCTGTGACGATCTCTCTGCCTGCTCCTAATTAAACTGTCAAGTTTGACGAACAGACACTTTCTGCTCCTGGGTTTCCTTCCGCAGTTGTTAGTTGTGCTCAGTGGGCTTTGGAGTGGAACCTAAATTCGAACAGCCACCCACCAGCCCTGGTTACTACAAACACTCACCTGAAGTCTCTGAATATCAATTTCAAAATGATCAAGTAACGAAATTGATTAAACAAAAACAATCTTCTGCTCAGAGAGACTAATGTGAGGTTTTTTTTTATATTTGATGGTATGCTAATTCTGAGGATTCTTCTATGTATTGTTATATTTATCTTTAACTAATTACTACTGATTCTGTTATTGTTTTATTTTACAATAATTGTTCTGTATTTAATCTTTTTTGTGAACTTTGTGAAATTTCCTTATTGAGTGAGGAATGAACGAATAAAATTAATCTTTCCCTGAAAGCGTTATCGTTTTATTTTGATTACACACGTTCATGCATATTGAGCTTCACTTTTGATTATACATAACTAGTTGTGTTTGTAATATGATAGAATATTCTCTTCCTCCAATCATGAGGCAAACTTTGAACTTTGATAATACTAGGTTTAAAATAATGTTGCTAATCATTAAAGAGGTACATGTTCTTAGTCATTGTAAGCACACACCAAGAGAAGGGAAACACAACTAAAGCAAGCATGTGATGAAAGAGCAGGTTCATTATTTAAATATGTCCTGTGGCAGGAAACACTCCAGTTGTGCTTCCAGTAGCCACAGATGAAAGAGACTTGAATCAGATTAGAAATTCAGATCTGGCCACAAGTTCCATTTTACCCATGATTAGACAGAAATAATACATATCTATGATGAGGCATTGCAGAGGAAACTGGGAGGAACAAATAAGGAGGAAACTGGGTTTATGTGGTAAACAAGAACATCATGTTCTGTGTTCTGGGGTCAAGAATATGGGAAACAGTAAATCATTGATTCCATTCCACTGTGTGGAAAGCAAACATGATAAAAGATGAACATATTATGTCTCACTCTTGATGAACGCTGGGCTATATGGAATAACAGCAGGATATGTAGCCCTTGACACAAAATGATAGAATCAAGAATTACAAAAAGTGAAACATGATTTATAGTCAAGAAGTCATGCATCTGCTGCACAGATGTATTGTCAGAATACATGAGGCAATAACCTTGAGGTGGTTCAAGATTTAAAGTAAACATGTACCATGAAATATATTATTAGATTAATGCAGCTGTAGTAGATTTTCCTTTCAATTAGCTCTCATGAATGATCTTCAGATGATAAGGTATAACGACCTTCAAAGCTCAGTCCTCAGCTCCAGCTGTTGTTAAAGGAGATGATTCCCATAACCAAGTATTATTGTATAATTGTATAACACTCCAACTATTCTGCATGTACTCTTTTGCCATGGGAGGAGGCTGCAGAGCATCCAAAGTGGAACCATCGGCCTGAGGAACACCAACTGTGGTTATGCTCTGTAGACCTATTATTTATCACCTGTATTTTTTCCTCCCCTAGGGTTATTGTATCTGAACTTATTATTATTTTTTAATGTTTGTATTTAATGAATGTTATGTTATATTAAAAAAAATGCTTCATCAGGCTCCAGAATTAATTTTACTATTTTTCTGGTGTATTCTTCCAGGTTGAGATGCTCCTTTTCAAATGGAAGGACCCGCCACTCAATCATCCCCAACTCCGCACCTGCCTGTGTCTGTCAAGAAAAAGCACTCACATCAAAACGGAAGAACACTAGCAAAACCAAACCGGACGAGCAGCAACATGAATTTGTGTGTTTTGTTTATAATCAGTTTTTTGTATTACATTTTTAATTCAATTTAAATTCAATTCAATTTTATTTAAAGTGTCTTATCATAACAAAGTTATTCTGAAGACACTTTACAGTTGAAGTAAGACTATAGAGGAGAAAGGGAAAACAGATCTCAGCAATTAAACAATGAGCAATAAGCGAAACACTGTGCAGTGAGCTATGGCGAGGAAAAACTTCCTTTTAGAAGGCAGAAACCTCGAGCGAAACCTGACTCATTGTTGACGGCCTCCTGCTTTGACCGGCTGGGAGGAAGGATGGGGGGGGTAGACAGATGAATAAAGAGAAGAGAAGAGTGAGGGAGGATACAGTGAGAAAAGAGGAGAGTATGAGAGTCCATGGAGGTGCTGGAGAGAACTCAGGATCTGATTACGTGGTGATGATCCTGGATCAGCAGCAGCTCTGGAGGTGGAGCCCTGAGGCATCGGGATAGAAATAAAAAAGTGTGGGTTTAAACTGCACAGGTGATCAATTAATGCAAAAAGAAGGATATACGGAGCTTGGTGTCTAAAACTCCTCCAGCATTCTCAGCCTATAGCAGCTAAGATAAACAGTAAGGTTAATTATAGGCTTAAAAAGTAAGGTTTTAAGATTGGTTTTAAACATAGAGAGGGTGTCTGCCCTCCGGACAGAAGCCGGTAGTTGGTTCCACAGCACAAACTGAAAACTGAAGGCCCTGGCTCCAAATCTACATTTAGAGATTTGTGGTATAACTAATAGAGCCGAGTTTAAGGATCATAAGGTCCTAGAGGGTTGATAAGTTTGGATTAGATCTGTAATGTACTGTATGTTGATGCTAGACCATGTAAGGCTTTATAGGTTAAGAGAAGGATTTTAAATTGTATTCTAAATTCTACAGGAAGCCAATGCAGGGAAGACAGCTCAGGGGAAATGTGTCTGCGCCTCTTAGTCTTAGTAAGGACACGAGCTGCAGAGTTCTGAGAGACTTTTTAGAACATCCTGACAGAAGAGAGTTACAATAGTCCAGCCTGGAGGTAACAAAAGCATGAATGAGTTTCTCAGCAGCATCCAAAAGAAGGAAGTGCCTGATTTTTGAAATTTTAAAGTTTTTAATGGTGTGGTGGAAATGATCATTCAATGTTCAAAAAAGCATGAGTGGTATTTGTCATTTAAATAACTTGAAACAGTACAAAACCTCTAGTATCATTATATCAGGGTCAATACCTTTCTGTTTTTTATAGATCCCAGAATTAAATGATAGCTTTATAATTGCTGTAATTATTTTAATTATTTTTCTCTTTGTTTTTGGCATATCATTTGAGTGTGCATCTACACTGTGCAACATTGTGGATGGTCAAAATTAACAATCATATTAAGAAACAATCTTTTACAAGCCTTTATATCTTCAATGTCATTTTTTTTCTTGTTTTGAATTTTAATGTTCTTTTTTGCTACTAATTTAACTTTCTTTGTAACTTTGAATTCATTTTGAATGCCAATTTTGACTTTTGTCTTGCTATTAAAAATCTTTGCTTTGAAATTATGATTTTTAATTTTGTAATTATTGTGTGCAAATTGTTTCTATAAATATATTTCTGTGTTGACTACAAGGTTGTAGTGAAGTCCTTCATGTTTGATTTTGCTTCCACTGAAAAACCGAAGTCCTCATTTTACGACTTTGGAATTCAGACCCTCCCCAATCAATCTTCTGGCATTCAAAGATCGGCCATTCTCCACAGATGGCTGGAGAACCAGAATGACCACAGAGAACCATAACCACCAGATGACTTTCAGAGTATTAAATGTAATTTTCTTGTTCAATAAAATAGTTTCTGGTAAAGAGAAGCCAAAGAAGAAAGTCACATGAACTATATAACCAAACATAAAAGTGTTTTGATGTCTTTATGCTGTTTGACCATACATCTCAATATTTTGTTTTCATAACATGCAATGTTTGATATCTGATCCTTAGAAAGAGCTGGGAAAGTTATATGTTAGCATTATGCTTTAACCTCAGATCTTTCAATAACGTCAAATAAAATAAGTTTCAAAGTCAAGGACAGAGGGAGTGGACCAGAGCCAATCTCTAGCCAATGGGTGCTGATAAATCAGATGTCACCCACCAATCCAGGAGCACGACTGAATGACCTAAAGAGGGCCGCGTAATACAAATTGTCCCTTCTCGCCCCCTTCTGTGGCGTCCCATGCTCTCCCCATGACTCCTGCCCCCTTCCTCGACCTTTCGGTCTTACCATGCAACTTGGTGCAGCAAGACTCCCCAGCTGCACGACCTTCTCAAGATGCAAGCAAGCTGCACACAATCCAACCTCCAGCAGCCAGCCAAGCAGGCCTGAACCTCTCTGGCTCCAACAAGCAAACAAACTGCTCTTCCAGTCAAAGACTTGTGATCACTTGAACCGAGTAAAAGATACGTCTCTGGTCGGTTACGACAACTCGGCCGAGGATCTTTGCGTGAATCAAGCCAATCACAGAAGGCCCCACACAAATTCAACCAATCAAAAGCAACAACAGTTGGGTCTATCTTTTAATACAGCATCACTACTTACACTGATGTAGACAACAAACCGAGTCATCTTAACTTAACAACATTTTAACACAACAGTGCCAGCATCCTACTGCTGTTAGGCTAATCGTTGCTCGGGATTCTCCACTCATGAGCCGCACTTAAATCTTGCTAGAGACTTCCTTGCTAAACCCTAAACGTCATTCAGAAATAAAGGAAATAAACATTTGCCTTTTAAATTTTCATATACTGTGTATATATATATATATATTAGCTAGGCGGCTAGCTAAGAAGTGGAGATTCAAGCCTCCGGTACCTTCTATGATCATGGGGAATGTGAACTCACTACCAAACAAGATCGACGAACTGGCTGCGCCTACAAAGAACATCAAGATCTACAGGGAGTGCAGTTTACTGTGCCTAACTGAAACGTGGCTAACGGATAGCATCCCAGACGCTAACGTGGAGCTACCTGAGTTCAGCACAGTCAGAGCGGACAGGGACACAAGAGCCTGTGGAAAGCGCAAAGGAGGGGGACTCGCGCTGTATGCAAACAAACGATGGTGCAATTCTGGACATGTCAGGATTAAAATCTCCACCTGCTGCAGGGACGTTGAACTCCTGGCGGTAAGTTTAAGACCATATTACCTGCCCAGAGAGTTCAGCCACGCCATTTTTTCATTGTTTACATCCCTCCACGGGCTGATTCGGAGGCTGCGTGTGACGTCATCCACAGCGCTGTGGCTAAACTAGAAACACAGCATCCAGAGGCTCATGTGTTAATCTCTGGGGACATTAATCATGTTACTCTTGACAAAACACTGACTGCTTTCCACCAGTACGTGGACTGTAACACCAGGGGGAATAGGACTTTAGATCTCATGTATGCAAACGTGAAGGATGCATACACAGCCACCCCCCTGCCTGCACTGGGAAAAGCTGATCACAATCTGGTCCTGTTAAAACCTCACTATATCCAAAGAGTGAGGAGGCTGCCTACAGTCACACGCTCATTCAGGAAGTGGTCTCCTGAGGCTGAACTGGCCCTAGAGGACTGCTTTGAGATCACTGACTGGGGTGCTTTGCATGGATCCCACAATGAGAACATTGAGGCGGTGGTTGACTGGACTACTGAGTATATCAACTGCTGTATGGACGTTGTTGTTCCAGTAAGAACTGTACGCTGCTTTGCTGACAACAAGCCCTGGATTACAAGCAACATCAAGGGTCTTCTGAACCAGAAAAATAGGGCCTTCAAGGATGGCGACACCCAGGAGCTCAAGCAGATACAGAAGGAACTCCGAGTCCAGCTCAGTGAGGCGAAGGAGCAGTACAGGAGGAAGATAGAACAAAAGATGCAGGAAAACAACATGAGGGAGGTGTTGGAGGGCATGAAGACAATCACTGGCTACAGCTCCAAGAGAAAACCCCCCCATGGAGAGCGATGTGGGAAGGGCAAACCAGTTAAACCAGTTCTTTAACAGGTGTGATCACCCCATCCCACTAACACATCTGAATGCAGATGCCCTCACCCCTCACCTCACCCCACAACACACACAAGCCTCCACAAACACAGATGAGGACAACTCCCAACCCCCCACCACGATCACAGCAGCTCAGGTTCATAAAGAGCTGAGGAGGCTGCGCCCTAACAAAGCTGCAGGTCCAGATAGAGTGTCGCCTCAACTACTGAAGGCCTGCACGCGGGAACTGGGTCACCCCCTTCAGCACATCTTCAACCTGAGCCTGGGACTGGGGAAGGTTCCGCAGCAGTGGAAGACATTGTGCTACATCCCAGTCCCAAAGAAACCCCATCCTGGAGAGATGAACGACTTCAGACCTGTGGCCCTGACGTCGCATGTGATGAAGACCATGGAACGACTGGTGCTTCATCACCTCAGGCCACAGACCTGCCATGTCCTTGACCCCCTACAGTTTGCTTACCGGGAAAAGGTGGGAGTGGAAGATGCCAGTGATTGCTGGCAGCCTTCATATTCTGCTCACTCTCCCTCAGTCTTTGTCGGTTCGTCACACTTGTTGTCCCATGGTCGTCTAGTTTGTGTTTCATGTTTTAGAATCCCAATTCGAGATTGTTGTCATGAGTCCAACACGGCAGGAGACCCAGATGCGGAAGTGAATAATCCACGGCGTAATCGTTCGGAACAAAAAGTCTTTTAATGTCCAAAAACGGTCGGAAGGGACCGGAACAAAAAACAGGACAGGCGCTCGGGACGGAGGCAGGAACACGGCTGGAGATCGGGGTCTCGAACAGCAACTAAAACAAAAGGGAAAAAGACTCACGTGAGCAACTAAAAGCGCTGACAACGTCAGGGGTCTTCAAAAAACAGATTGTTCAGATTATCAAGAGCGGAGCGAGATCGAGATGCCAACCTGGTCAGGAAACTAAATACTCTGGCGAGTTCTTCCGGTTAGAGACGCTCCTCTTGAGTGGGAAGAACCCGCCATTCAATCATCCCCAGCCGCGCACCTGCCAGCGTCTGTCAAGACAAAACAGAGGAAACGAACCAAAAACGGAAACACACTTTCAAACTACAACAGGAAGGAACATACACATGACAATTGTTTCGCCTTCCGGTTTTGACCCTGGTACGTCTTCTCGTTTTTCTGCCTGCCTGTGCCCTTGAGCTGTTTTTCTGGATATCGTACCTGTCTGATGTACAGGTGCTGGTCAAATTATTAGAATATCATGAAAAAGTTGATTTATTTCAGTAATTATATTCAGAACGTGAAACTTACATATTATATCAATTCATTACACACAGAGTGATATATTTGAAATGTTTATTTATTTTAATTTGGATGATTAGTACTGACAATTACTGAAAATCCCAAATTCAGTATCTCAGAAAATTAGAATATTAGTTACGACTAGTACAAAAAATGATTTTTTAGAAATGTGGGCCAACTGAAAAGTATGAACATGGAAAGTTTCAGCATGTGGGGCAATCAATACTTAGTTGCAGCTCCTTTTGCCTGAATTGCTGCAGCAATACGGCGTGGCATGGAGTCGACCAGTCTGTTGCACTCCTCGGGTGTTATGAGAGCCCAGGTTGCTTTAATAGTGGCCTTCAGCTCTTCAGCATTGTTGGGTCTGGCATCTCGCATCTTCCGCTTCACAATACCCCATAGGTTTTCTATGAGGTTAAGGTCAGGTGAGTTTGCAGGCCAATCAAGAACAGGGATACCATGGTCCTTAAACCAGGTACTGGTAGATTTGGCACTGTGTGCAGGTGCCAAGTCATGTTGGAAAATGAAATCTTCACCTCCATAAAGCTGGTCCGCGGCAGGCAGCATAAAGTGTTCTAAAACTTCCTGGTAGACTGCTGCATTGACCCTGGACCTCAGGAAACACAGTGGACCAACACCAGCAGATGACATGGCACCCCAGACCATTACTGACTGTGGAAATTTTACACTGGACTTCAGGCAACGGGGATTCTGTGCTTCTCCTGTCTTCCTCCAGACTCTGGGACCTTGATTTCCAAAGGAGATACAAAATTGACTTTCATCTGAAAACATAACTTTGGACCACTCAGCAGCAGTCCAGTCCTTTTTGTCTTGAGACGCTTTTGACGTTGTCTCTTATTCAAGAGTGGCTTTACACGAGGAAGGCGACAGCTGAAGCCCATATCTTGCATACGTCGGTGCGTGGTGCTTCTTGAAGCACTGACTCCAGCTACAGTCCACTCTTTGTGGATCTTCCCCTACATTTTTGAATCGGTTTTGTTTGACAATCCTCTCCAGGGCGCGTTTATCCCTCTTGCTTGTACACTCTTTTCTACCACATCTTTTTCTTCCCTTTGCCTCTCTATTAATGTGCTTGGACACAGAGCTCTGGGAACATCCAACCTCTTTGGCAATGACCTTGTGTCTTGCCCTCCTTCTTTAAAGTATCAATGGTCTTCTTTTGGACAGTTGTCAAGTCAGCAGTCTTCCCCATGATTGTGTGTCATACAGAATCAAAACGACGGACCATTTAAAGGCTTTTCCAGGTGTTTTGAGTTAGTTAGCAAATTAGAGTGTGGCACCAGGTGTCTTCAACATCTGACCTTTTCACCATATTCTAATTTTCTGAGATGTTGAATTTAGGGTTTTCATTGGTTGTCAGCTATAATCATCTTCTTTTTGGCAAAAAACACTTGAAATGTATCAGTCTGTTTGGAATGAATGTATACATTCTACAGGTTTGACTTTCTAAATGGAATTAATGAAATAAATCAACTTTTTCATGATATTCTAATAATTTGACCAGCACCTGTATATTTCCTGGACTACCTGTGACGATCCCTCTGGCTGCTGCTAATAAATCTGTCACGTTTGACAATCAGACACTTTCTGCGCCTGGGTTTCCTTCCGCACCCTGACAAAAGGAGTCAGTGCCTCACTGTTATAATAATTGTTGATAATTTTTATAATTATCATCAAGTAGGTTACATTTTCATATCTTTTAATAAAATGTTGCAAGTAGAACGAGACATATCCAGGATTTCAGTCTAAGACAGGTAAAGAGTAACAAAGTTAAAAAAGGTATTATGAAAAACAAACAAAATGACGTACTTGCGTGATAAAAAGTATGGGGGGAAATGCTTCAGGATTCTACTTGAGTGTTAAATGATCAGAAAATAAATCTAAACCACAGAACATGCCTGAGTAAAACTTGTGTTTTAAAAATTAGCCTCTCACTGCTGTTATTGGTTTAAATCATTATTTATGTCAGTGTCCTTTCATAAATCACCATCATCCGCCCACCTATAATCTCCTAAAAGTAAAAGGGACTTGAACATTTAGGTCCTCTCCAGAACGTGTACAGGACGCTGGCGCGAGTTGGCTGCCGCTTCCCCACTCTCCATTCGGGAGAAGAAACAAACAAACTTTCTTCCCAGAAAACAAACCAATTAATTTCTGGAATCCTCATCCATGCTTCATTTCCTCCAGACTTGATTACTGCAGTAGTCTCCTCTATGGCCTCCCCTTCTCCCACCTACACAAACTACAATATATCCAGATCCTCTGTTGCCCGTCTGCTCACCCACACCCACTCCAGAGACCACATCAGCCCCATGCTCAAAGAATTTTACTGGCTCCCTTTACACTTTGTGTAACCAAGTATTAAATTACCAAGTGAAGTACATTTGCATACTTTACAAGGTTTTCCTCATCACCTACAAGTCCCTCAATAATCTGGCCCCCTCGTATCTCATTAACCTCCTCCAGCTCCACTGTCCAACCTGCCGCCTCAGATCCTCCATGTCAACCTCATTGGGGGACCAAGCCTTCTCTGCTGCCATTCCAAAACTCTGGAACTCACTCCCTCAACCCATCAGGAACTCTGACTCACTCCAGACTTTCAAATCACTCCTCAAAACCTACCTGTTCAAAATTTCCTTCTCTTAATAGTCTCTGTTTAACAAATTGTGTGTACATGTTTGTAATCCTAGTTGTAAAGCGTCTGAGTGTCCCAAAAAGTTCTAAATAAATATAATGTGATGATTATTAAAATGATGTAGGAGTTCTAGAAGCTACCTAGCACCACTGTTATCTGTTCACTTTTATAATGACTTGAATTGATCTTGGACCTCTATTGTACAAAACTTTTAAGAAAGATATTTAGATTAGAAAATGTGCTTAGATGGCAACTAATGTGAAAACCATCGCTGTAAGTAAAGCGCAATGTAGTAATGTCGGCATAGTTTGGTGTAAAGCATGTTTAATAAATACTTTATTACTTATACGTCGCGTATCTCTGTTGACACGCTAACAGAGTTAGCTGAGATAACTTTTGTGTTACTGAACTATATTGCTCCTCATGTTATGCTGCTATTAGTGTCACTAGGTTTTTATAGTGCTTTAATTCAATTCAATTCAATTTTATTTAAAGTGTCTTATCAGAACAAAATTATCTCAAGACACTATACAGTACAGTTGAAATAAGACTATAGTTGATTAAGGAAAAATAGATCCCAGCAATTCAACAGAGAGCAAGAAGCAAAACACTGTACAGTTAGCTGTACAGTGAGCTATGGCGAGGAAAAACTTCCAGAAACCTCGAGCGGAACCTGACTCATTGTTGACGGCCTGCCGCTTTGACCGGCTGGGAGGAAGGATGGGGGGGTAGACAGATGGATAAGGAGAGGAGTAAGGGAAATTATAGTGAGAAAAAAAAATAGGAGAGTGTAGGAGAGTCCATGGAGGTGCTGGAGAGAACTCGGGATCTGATGACGTGGTGAAGATCCTGGATCAGCAGCAGCTCTGGAGGTGGAGCCCTGGGGCTCTGGGAGAGAAATAAAAAGGTGTGGGTTTAAACTGCACAGGTGATGAATGTAATGCAGAAAAGAAGGATATACAGAGCTCGGTGTCTAAAACTCCTCCAGTATTCTCAGCCTATAGCAGCTAAGATAAACAGTTTAGTTAGTTATAGCAGCTAAAGATAAACAGTTAAGTTAGTTATAGGCTTTATCAAAAAGTAAGGTTTTAAGATTGTTTTTAAACATAGAGAGGGTGTTTGCCCTCCGGACAGAAGCCAGTAGTTGGTTCCACAGCAGAGGGGCTTGAAAACTGAAGGCCCTGGCTCCAAATCTACATTTAGAGATTTGTGGTATAACTAATAGATCAGAGTTTAAGGATCGTAAGGTCCTAGAGGGTTGGTAAGTTTGGATTAAATCTTTAATGTATGTTGGTGCTAGACCATGTAAGGCTTTATAGGTTAAGAGAAAGATTTTAAATTTTATTCTAAATTCTACAGGAAGCCAATGTAGGGAAGACAGCACAGGGGAAATGTGTTTGCACCTCTTGGTCTTAGTCAGGACACGAGCTGAAGAGTTCTGAATGAGCTGATGAGTTCTGAGAGACTTTTTAGAACATCCTGACAGAAGAGAGTTACAATAGTCCAGCCTGGAAGTTACAAAAGCATGGATGAGCTTCTCAGCAGCATCTAAAGGAAGGAAGTGCCTGATTTTTGAAATGTTACGAAGGTGGAAGTAAGCAGTCCGTGAGATTTGTTTTATGTGTGAGTTAAATGATAAGTCCTCGTCAAAGCATACACACAGATTATTTACAGTGGTGCTAGTAGCAGGAGCAAGTCCATTATGTAAAGCTAGATCATTAGTTAAAGATTGTCTGAGATGTTGCGGACCAACTAGTAAAACCTCAGTCTTTTCCGAGTTCAGTAGGAGGAAGTTTTTGGTCATCCAGGACTTGATATCTGTAATACAGGACTGTAGTTGTGTTAGCTGATTTCTTTCATCTGGCTTATGGACAAGTAGAGTTGGGTTTCATCAGCATAACAGTGAAAGTTTATAGAGTGTCTTCTGATCAAGTCCCCTAGTGGGAGCATATAGATTGTGAATAGTATTGGACCAAGAACAGAACCTTGTGGGACACCATAGCTGACCTTAGTGTGTGTCGATGAGAGGTGGTTGACATGTACATAGTGCGTTCTATCCGACAGGTAAGATTTAAACCAGTTAAGAGCAGTTCCACGAATGCCTATATGGTTTTCTAGCCTCTGTAGAAGGATTTGGTGGTCGACAGTGTCAAATGCAGCACTGAGATCTAGAAGAACAAGAACTGAAACATGGCCCTGATCAGAGGCCATCAGTAGGTCGTTACTTACTTTTACCAGGGCGGTCTCTGTGCTGTGGTGTTCCCTAAAACCAGACTGAAACACCTCAAATTGATCATTGTCCTGGAGATAATCACAGAGCTGACTTGTTACCACTTTCTCCAGAAGTTTTGAAATGAAGACAAGATTAGAGATAGGCCTATAATTAGTGAGGACCTCTGGATCAAGACTAGGTTTTTTAAGCAGAGGTTTAATTACTGCAACTTTATAAAATCTGAGGCACATAGCCTGATGTTATTGACAAGTTAATAGTGTCAAGTATGAAACTGCTAAGTAAGGGGAACAGTTCTTTAAGTAGCCAAGTGGGAATAGGATCGAGAAGACATGTTGTGGACTTTGAGGAGGAAACGACCCGGGACAGCTGTCGAGGACTCACTGGTAGAAAGGAGTCAAAATATGTATCAGTCATAGAGTCTATGTCCGGTGAGGCTGCACCGGTTGTATTAGAAGAATCTAGCAGGTCTTGAATCTTTCCTCTGATAGTTACAATTTTTTCATTAAAAAAGTTAATGAAGTCACTGCTACTGAGATGAGGAGGGATGGACTGCTCAATGGACTGATGGCTCCGTGTCAGCCTGGCTACAGTGCTGAATAAGAACTTGGGGTTATTCTTATTCGCTTCTATAAGTGATGAGTAATAGCTGGCTCTGGCAAGAGATGCCTTGTATATTTTTAACTTATCCTGCCAGTCCTGGTAGAATTCATTATGTTTTGATAAACGCCATTTCTTCTCTAGTCGTCTAGAATCCTGTTTTAATTTACGTGTTTCCTGAGTATACCAGGGAGCAAGACTACTTCTGTTAACAGTCTTTTGAGTTAGTGGTGCAATTAAGTCAAGCGTATTATGCAACGAGTCTGTAAAACTGCCCAGAAAGTTATCAATGTCGGAGTGACTATGGGTAGAGTTTCTTGACACACTGAGGCTAGGCATTTTACTGAGCACTGAGGGAATTGTTTCCATAAACTTGGTAACGGCACTTTCAGACAGATATCTTTTGAGAGTGCTCCTGCTCTGTAGACTTGGGTCATTTAAGATAAAATCAAAGGTTATTAATTGATGGTCAGAAAGAACTGAATTCTGAGGAGAGACAATAACATTTTTAATTTCAAGTCTGTATGCTAGGACAAGATCTAATGTGTGCTTAAAACAGTGAGTCGCTTCATGTACGTACTGAGAGAAACCAAATGACTCCAGGATAGAGTTAAACCTGTTAGCTAAGCTATCGTGGACCATATCAACATGGATGTTAAAGTCAACAACAATAATCACTTTATCTGATTTAAGCACCAGGCTGGTCAGGAACTCCGGGAACTCAGACAAAAATTCAGAATAAGGTCCAGGGGGACGATAGACTCCAACAAAGAGAAGTGACTGACCTGATCTCAAGGTTGTATTAGATATGCTAAGTATAATACTTTCAAAAGAGTTGAAATCACATTGTGGTCTAGTAAAGGTTGATAGACATGAGTTGATGATGGCTGCGACTCGACCTCCTCGACCAGAGCGTCGAGGGGCGTTAAAGTTAGTGTGGCTGGGTGGTGTTGATTCATTTAAGGATACGTAATCATCTATAGACAGCCAGGTTTCGGGTAAGCAGAATAAGTCAATGGTTTTATCTGATATAAGTTCATTTATTAGTGCAGCTTTTGAGGACAGGGATCGGATATTCAACAATCCACACTTAATTCTCCTGTCCTCTACAATGGTAGTGCAAGTATTTATTTGATTTAGATTTATTTGAATTAGATTTTCTTTAACAGCTCTTTTACTGACATTTTTTCTTGGTTTTATTAAGCGGGTCAGATTCACCCTCTCTATGTGGTTAAAGGCAGGTGGCTGTTGTGGGAGAAGGGCAGAAGAGTGTGGAAAACCGCAGTTCTGCCTTCTGATCTGTGCTCTGAGTTGTTACGTTACACTAAAACTCTCAACACTGCTAGACAAGAGAGATGCTCCTTCCAATGTGGGATGGATGCAGTCTCTCCTAAGCAGACCAGGTTTTCCCCAGAAGATTTTCCAGTTGTTAACAAAGCCAACCCCATTTGCGGGGCACCACTCCGACAACCAGCGATTAAATGATGAATAGCGAGTAAACATATCATCATTGGCCATATTGGGAAGGGGTCCAGAGAACACTACGGAGTCCGACATTGTTCGTGCGAATGCACACACCAACTGAACGTTAACCTTGGTGACCTCCGAACGACGTAATCCGATGTCGTTGCTGCCGATATGTATAATTATCTTACTGTATTTATGTTTAGCTTTAGCCAGCAGCTTCAAATTTGATTCAATGTCGCCCGCTCTGGCCCCAGGAATACAGACTACTCTCGCTGGATTCGCTAGTTTAACGTTCCGAAGAATGGAATTGCCTATGAACAGAGCAGGTTCCTCGACCGGTGACTTTAGAACCGAACATACATGAATAGCATTTCATTAGCACAGACATGTGTTGGTTATCTCTGTCACATATCAATAAAGTCATCTGAGTCGCAGGTCTTAGAAGAAAACTATATAGTCTATTAAATAGATAGATGGCAGGACTTCCGCGTTGGTGTGAGATGGAGAAGGTGTGTGACACATGTGCTCCAGTAAACTTCTCAAGAAAACCAACCTAATCAATCCCTGCTTGAGGAATTCATTGAAGCACCTTTCACTTTGACCAACAAGCTCAACTTTGAAAATGAGCTCTAAGGCATCCAAATTCAAGAAGGATGATGCTAGCGTGAGCATGGACAACACGTCCTCACACCCAAGGCGTCACTGCGATTCTAACCCCGATTGTGCTTAACGACCTTAAAGGAACTCAAATCTCTTTCCTGTCTAATGAGTTCTGCGCATTCGTTTGATCCAAGGAAGAGTGACATTTTAGAATTAAGACAGTCAATTTATTAATAACAAAGTATGATTACCAAAGTAGGCCTTACAAGACCTTAAATACAACAGTTAAACAAAGAAATGCAAATTATTCAAATTGTTCAGAAATACCACAGTTCCAGCGCTTGGTCCAGTCTCTGTCAGTCATCCTGGCTCACCCAGGTCCTCCCAGAGAGTGGCACTTAATCTTTAGATCGTCTCGTCTTTTAAAGCCCTCAAAACACTCAAGACACTCCCATCATAAGTTAAGTTCCCCAAATCTGACTCCATAATGAACAACAGATGTTGTTTGATCTGATCACTAATCTAAACAAAGAATCTCCTGACCTCCTTCACACCTGTTATCTCCAACCAGGTTCGAGGGCCCTAAATTCTGTGTCTTGATACTTCAAAAGTCGGGAACATCCTTGTCTAAACAATCACGACCTTCTTTACCGTGGCTATATTCTTCTTCCCCAATACATACAGTATGTTATCTTCACAGTCACCTTTAAGCCATGTCACCAAGGGCCATAAAAGTTAAGACACAGTTGGCCAGAGCCCCTGAGCCCTGAAACTTCATAACCCCTGCTGTGAGGAAGGGAGCTGTCGTAAAACACAACACAGGATGTTTAAGATCTGAATGAGAGATGACATTATCAATGTTTAACAGTTGATTACACAAAGGACATACATTCAACTCATCAATGGATACACCTATATGAAAGTAATTTAGAATATGTCTTCAATCCCTCCTTTGACCTCTGAAACCAGAGGTCAACCTTTAAAATGTTGAAGTTCAAAACAAACCTTTTGTCTCAAAATCTGGTACATGGTAAATGATCAATCAGTTTGCAGTTATTTCCATAACTTCTACACACCATTTTCTCACCACAAACCCTTAAACAAACTCTGTAATCGAAAAAGGAGCTGAAGCCCAAACTTATTTTCCTATCCTATGTAATCCATGAAATAAACCCAAAATATCAATTTTCTAAACAAAAAAATAAAAACAAAATCATTTCACATTTCATTCATTTCACCTTGTAATCCTTAGGTATTTTACATTTCAATGTTATTAGCTTTTCATTTATATTTTTTTTAAATGTATTTTATTTTTAAACTGACCAGTTTCTACAAAACTATGTCACAAAGCCTCTTTCATTATTTCGCTTACATAAATGAAACCAACTATATCTAACATTAGTTCTCAATTCTTAACTCAAAATAATGCTTCTAATGTTTTTAAATGTAAAATGTCAACTAATTTTTAAAATGCCAGACTTTCTAAGCTATGTATTAGTAGTTTTTCTAATGGGAAACATTGCGAATTATTCTAATAACTCATTCTGGAGTTTTTAATCATAGGGTCTATGTATTTCTACATGTATTTCCCCAAAACCTCAACACAATTTCATAAACGGCCTTATACGTGAGAATTATAATATGCAAAAATTTTACAAATCCCCTACTTTGTAGATTATACAATTAGATTTTTTCTCATTTCTTTTTTCCAAATTATTATTTTTTAAATACTGTGGCTTCTAACTAAATTCATGCTCACAGATTACTCCCAAAAACATCATCTCATACAATCTTTCAATTTTTAAGGACACCCTATGTGTCTGTTTCTTACTTTTTGGAAGCATTCAAAAACTATTTAACCTGTGAATTTGATATGAATCATACACCCTCCTTTCACTGAACAATACCAATTGCTACAGTGAAATCTCAATAACATTATCTATCTATTTGTTCAAAACCAACCAAGATTTTATCACTTCCAGTGTGAATCTTAAATTAAGAAAACCTCAATAGTTAATTCCCAAGTTTGTGTCAGAAAGGCAGCATTACAAGGGATATCATTCAAAGAGTATTCAAGCGAGCTACCAATGTCGTTTGTGGGCTTCCAAACTTCTTAGTTCATCAAGTGAATTGAGATGATTTCATGAGCAAAACAAACACTCAATGAGGGACATGATCGCTTGGTGGAGGCGCAGGATTCCATTCAGCACCTCTTTGATAGAAAGAAATGGAAATTCCCTGAGCGTCCCAGTCCATGTGGGCTCAAGACTCAGGACAATGCACTCATGTAGGCATTGTAGGGTGTTTCCGCTGGTTGTTGTGGAAAGCCATATTTCAAAAATAGGCAAAAGCAGGAAAATTGCCATCAAGCGGTAGTGATGTGGTGGAAAAGGTCATCGCTGGCAGCGAGACTTCATCAGGTGCAGGGGTGGATCACTGCTGGTGAAAAGCAGTGAGACTTCAAGGAGTGAGGATGCAGGGACCACAGGAAGTAGGGCCACAGATTGTAGGGCCGCAGTTGGTGGTAACGTTCTACCACTTGTTGGGGACAGCACGCATCTTCTGTCCACCTGGAACTCCAATCCGGTCCGGACTTGGATGTAGCCGGTTCAGCCTCCCGTGTAGAACCCTCACGTGTCTGGTCTGGTCTCACGTTACACCCTCCTTCGGCTGGTCCTGTCTCCAGCGTGGCACCTTCGACCTTTCCGCTAGACTCGCCGTTCATCTGGACTAGGTCTCCTTTCTCAGACCCTCAAAGCCATGTCGGCGGTGAGCTCTTAGTCATGGTCCCACCCAGCACAGTCTCCAAACTCAACCAGGCATCGTCTCGCGGCAGCTATCACCACCTTCCTAAATTTCGAAAAATCTTTTCTTGTTATGAATTCCTGGTCTTACCTTAGTCATGGAGGTCCCACACTTAAACCTATCAGTGCTGCAAATCATTTCTCTATAAAATTGAAGGTTATTTCGCAAGCGCACAATGTTCATCACAAAGGACAAGACAGTTACACATTATCACAATATCATGAGACACAACACACTCAACAAGGTCCTGGTGTCTCTAGACCACCAAACTACTGACAGGTGTGTTGCTTCTGCTCCTGGAGAATTTAAGTCATCATTAGAAACAAACACTGTTACTAAACATCATTGATATGTGAAATGGAGCCTTCAGGTTCCAACCTGATCCTGCAAAATAAACGTTTTTGGTGAAGGGTCTCTCTCACTCTCACACACACAGAATTGAGGAAAGAAGAGATTTATGAGGACTCTTCCCCACCTCACTTGAGGTGCAGCATTCCTAGAACCTTTTAGGATAAATCTTGTTCACTTCGTTAGACAAATATCAAAACAATGATCAATCGAATCATGCACATGCACGTATCACATGCCGGTATATGTTAGTGTTCATTGCTTCTTTCTCTCAGTGCAAACACACATGATCTCATCTTCTTGCATCCTGGCACTCACATAGACACACAGACAAATAGACACATGGACACATAGACACACAGACACACAAACACATAGACACAAAATCTGTTGCACTGCAGATGCACAGTGTTTGGTCTACGTCATGTCATGTCTGTAAGTCAGTCAAATGCATAAGTTCAGTATCATCTGATCAAACTGATGTGATCAAATATAAAGCGGTTATTTCTTTTATGTTCTTTCTTCAATTCATTTATCCAGTTGATCGACTCATAACGTTTTTTTTTTTTTATTAAACTTTACACAAATCAAATTCATAATAAGTGATTTCCAGTTTAAGTTTTAGAATTTAACCATTTTAAAGTAACCCTCAAATCAACAATTATCAAAAGTTCCCAAAAATATTCTAACCCCTTATAGTTATTTAAAGTATTTATATTTTTCTTTATGACACACACCAAACCGTTCCCTAAAGAATCTTAAAATCAATCATTTTAATTGTATTATCAATTATTACTTCTATAAAATCCTTCATAGGACATGATCTCACTGCCATCAGCGCTAATGACAATGTATCAAGCCTCGTCATTACTTTTCAAATCTAAGTTAAAAATTATTTTTACTTACAGACCTCAACAGACTGAATTAAGAATCAACTTCTTCATTAACTTCTTTATCTCTTCGATTATTCATTCACTTCTGGTTGGTAAAGTCTCAACATTCCTAAACACAAATTAACAAGTTTCCTCTTTCATCTTCAAAGTAGATCTGAGATTGTTCTGTTGTCAAGCCTGTCACTCCAAACCAGTCAGCGTATCAAATCATTTACAATCAGAATATCATGTAGCAATACTTATCCTAAAAATTATCCAAATTCAATGATACTACATTTTCAACCATATATCTTCTTCCTCTCCTTTTATCCCTGTTTTCTTTCCAAAAGTAGCAGATAAAAGGATAGTTTACTTCCCGCTTTTTATGCAATTCCATTTCACTTAAATTTCCTAACTCCCTACATTACACCGTCTCACAGTTATGACTGTTCAGAATCTCTTCTACTAGAGAATTATACTTCCCAATCAAAAAATAAAAATCTCAAAATCTTCTCTACAGAGAATTCCCCTTTTCTATTTTAAATCAGAGCTTTCAATGCTTTTAATTAACGGACAAGAAAATGTCAAGAAAACAATATCATGCAAGAAAAGGAGGATTTTCTTCAGCTACAAACATCCTCATGGGATCAGTCAATGTATTGGTTTTGGCCTGTTTCGCAAAACATGACCCATGAGTGGCTTCGTCGTATCATCAGACAGGGTTCTGACAAACTTTCTCTTCCACCTCGGCTCACCAGCATCACCTGCATGGTCCCATCAGTGAGACATCTTCTCACGGGACTTAGGTCAAGTAATCGTGACTGTGCCTGTCTTAGGTTGTCCCATGGTTTGAGTCAGGATCTTACCCGTCATAAGCGAACCAGCCTTCCATACTCTCCTGAATCAGGCTGCTTCATAGGGCGAGAGTGATAACAGTAGAGGGGAGAGAAGCCACTTTGCCTTTTTCTTAAACCAAACATTTGTTGTGATGACTGTCCGACCCCAGAAAATTGTTTGTCAAAGTAATGGTCATTTTCTGATGTTTCACTGTGACCCATAGTACTTTGATTGTTTGACAGAAAATTTCATCTCCATAAAAGAAAGCTTTTTTGAAAAAGTGTAATTAAATGGACACTATGTCTCAAAATTGTGTTAAAAGTCACAGAGTGGAAGGAGTGTGTTAGTAGGGCAGGAACAGATCTCAGAGTCTAACCACAAGTAGTGAACAATCCCACAGATAGAGCTCCTCCCTCTAGAGGTTCAGTCTAATTTCATGTCATGGACAAGAAAACACTCAGTGGAGCAGAACTTACTTTGAATTATAAAATGATCTTGAAAACCTAAAAAATATACCTAATTTAAACAATCCTAGATGTTAAAACAGCTGACACAGTCTCAGAGTAAACAAACAAGCCACAAAGAACAATCTCAGTCAGAGTCGAAACTTTACAACAAGGACTAACTTTAGCTCACAATTTAAACAAGTAACCATTACTCTTATCAGCCAAGACAAATACTTCCATAGTCCAACCAAATAGAGTCAAGCAACATAAATTCACAGAACAACCATAAAACCAACTAGATTTAACCTCATGATACAATGTGGGTTGTGTTTTTAAGCTTTTAAACTAAGATTTACAAAAAGTAAAATTCACAGTATGGAGGGATGCCTGTTGCTACACAGTGTCCTTTTGACCTTACCATCCCCCCTGTTAAGACATGTGTTACTCCATGACAGAACTCTGTCCAACAATGAGCCTGTTCAATAATGGAACTGGTTTTACTTTAATATGATCAAATTCATTTTTATCTTTAACAGTTAGTTTCTTGTCTTTTCACTGATGTTGAGGAACAAAGGAAATATTAAGTATTTCCTTTTATATGTTTTATTTTAATTTATTTAAAAGCTTTTATCTTTTTACCTATTGTTACTTTTTATTGGTATAGGATTTTTTAGCGCTATAATCTTAATTATTTTCTTTAGAGAAATTTATTGTATTCAGTTCTTATCAATTTGGTATTTTTAATAGGAATTTTTATTTTCAATAACAATATTTTAAGGCCTAGTTTTCCAAACCATTCATAATAAGTGTATTTTTGTGTTTATATTACCGAGTCAGAAGTCTCTTGGGTCGTCAATAGTTCCATGTCAAGTCACTGGCTTTAGAAAGTTGTCTGCTTTCCTCCCGTCGATCAGATGGTCGAGTGACGTGGATGTTTGCCGTGATCCTGCATGTAGTTCCAGGTTTCTCCTGTGTTTCTGTATTTCGGGGGTTGTGGGGAATTTCCCCCTCATTTCTCCTCTCAGAGACACTCTCCTTTCAAACATTTCTCTGCACATCCTTTCAACACAACATATCTGTGATTATTTGCCAAAAATAATCCCGTACTCTGCCATTCTTTCACATTCTTTTTACCCTCTTTTTCAACTTCCTTTGCATCCTTGGCTGTTGGGACAGAACTTCTCATTTGCTCGAATATTTTTTCAAGTTGCATCCCAACAGATTCACCACAACGTGGAACCATTCCCCAGTCAAACCATTCTTTCTCCCGGTCAATTTCCACACTCATTTTGTTACAAGAAATGAAAACGTCCACAGACGTTTCTCAGCACAGCGGCTGTAAATTAGGAAAGTAAAAGAAGAAAAAATGCAACGTTCAAAGACGCTGTAAGTTTGATATCAAAGGAAATATAAAAGGAGAACGTAACATTCACAGAAGCTACGTTTTTTTAAGAGAATATGGAAATAAAAGAAAAACGTAACATTAAAGATGTTATACGTTTTAGTTCAAGAGAATTTGTTTTATCAACGCTCTGTCTGCGTTTTAGTCCAGGGATTCACCTAAAAAAGGACAAGATCGTAGGTTTTTTCCTCAGCTCAGCAGGCTGCACCCAAAATTCCACTTCAAACCACAGATTAATTTCAATTTCATAGAAAATGAATTTCTTGACAACACAAAATCCAGCTATAATCACAATACAACGCAAAACAAAACTAACAAAAATGACGTCTTTAATTAAACCTAGTTCAAACACAGAGTCCCACTCTGGGTTCTTTTGGTTGTAATTACCAGGGCCTCCAACCCTTTCGGTTCTTCTAGATATTGATACAACTCAATACTCCGGCCCCTTCCAGAGGAGAACGCAGGTTCCTAACCTTTTTTTTATATATTTTTTTATAAAGACTCAACCTAGTTTGAACTTGGAGTCTAACTCCTTGGGTTCTTTAGGGGCGGATCAGACCCCAAGGCCTCCAACCTTTTTCGGTTCTTCAAGTTATTGATACAACTCAATACTCCGGGCCCAGCCCGAGGAGAACGCAGGTTCCAAACCTTAAAGGCATTGATTCCCAATCAATATTAGGCGTCTTAAGCCTAAGCCTTTATTAAAATATTTGTTTCATTTCTATTTTTATTTTTATTTTATTATTTATCTATTTTTTATTTATTTTTTCTTCCAGATGTGTCTGCTTTTCTATGATCGTGAAAGTAGTCACAACCCTTATTGATTTAATCTTAACATTTTATGATCATGTTTAATTCAATGAACAAGTTGGGTTCATACAACTTGCCTCATTGCATCAACAATGACCCTTATTTTTTAACTTTTTAATTTTAACAGCTTATGATCATTTCCTATTCAATGAACAAGTTGTTTGTGTCGACCCCCTCAGGTTCGTACAACTTGCTTCATTAAATCAAAAACGACCCTTATTTTTTAACTTTATCAATTTTAACAGCTTATGATCATTTCTCATTCAATGAACAAGTTATTTATGTTGACACCCTTTAGGTTCATAAAACTTGATTCATTAAATCAAAAATGACCCTTATTTTCTTACTTTATAAAATTTCAAATCAAAAGCAGCACATCTGACCTTTTTCCTTACACATATTTAACAACAACAACAAAATTTAACAATCAACCTCTGGTATTTCCGAACAATCAAACACACTTTGCTCTATACTTATTTAAATTTAAATTTATCTTGATCTCAGCCACGAAACTTGGATCTGGACTCAAAAGAAGACTTCTAATCAATAAAGTGGTGTCTTCTTACCGTTTTATGCTGCGCAGCTTGTAATTTTTGAGTCCAGGAATCCAGGCCCCGTCACCTCAACCGGAATCGTCTTTTCCTCCTTGGATCACGTCGAGGGTCCACCAATTTAAAGGAACTCAAATCTCTTTCCTGTCTAATGAGTTCTGCGCATTCGTTTGATCCAAGGAAGAGTGACATTTTAGAATTAAGACAGTCAATTTATTAATAACAAAGTATGATTACCAAAGTAGGCCTTACAAGACCTTAAATACAACAGTTAAACAAAGAAATGCAAATTTTTCAAATTGTTCAGAAATACCACAGTTCCAGCGCTTGGTCCAGTCTCTAACAGTCATCCTGGCTCACCCAGGTCCTCCCAGAGAGTGGCACTTAATCTTTAGATCGTCTCGTCTTTTAAAGCCCTCAAAACACTCAAGACACTCCCATCATAAGTTAAGTTCCCCAAATCTGACTCCATAATGAACAACAGATGTTGTTTGATCTGATCACTAATCTAAACAAAGAATCTCCTGACCTCCTTCACACCTGTTATCTCCAACCAGGTTCGAGGGCCCTAAATTCTGTGTCTTGATACTTCAAAAGTCGGGAACATCCTTGTCTAAACAATCACGACCTTCTTTACCGTGGCTATATTCTTCTTCCCCCAATACATACAGTATGTTATCTTCACAGTCACCTTTAAGCCATGTCACCAAGGGCCATAAAAGTTAAGACACAGTTGGCCAGAGCCCCTGAGCCCTGAAACTTCATAACCCCTGCTGTGAGGAAGGGAGCTGTCGTAAAACACAACACAGGATGTTTAAGATCTGAATGAGAGATGACATTATCAATGTTTAACAGTTGATTACACAAAGGACATACATTCAACTCATCAATGGATACACCTATATGAAAGTAATTTAGAATATGTCTTCAACCTCAAACCACTTTAAGGAGGTACAGAGTGAATATAAATCGGTAAAAATGCTTAATTTTAATTTTTTGAAGCTTGGATTGTTCACGCATCGCGGAAGTCAAGAGGCTCTCGCGGATTAATACATGCTTAAAAGGTCCTGTAAAAGTGACTATATTGTATATTTTTAGGTGTTTCAACTCCATAATGTTGACATTGTTTTATGAATGAGTAAAATAAAGTCTCGATGTGCTATTTCGCTTGATCCTCTTTATAATCCGGTGCGCTTTTCTATGAAAATAGAACCTTTCATTGAGATTGCTTTTATGGACTTATGTTTTCTTTTTATTTAGCTTTAGTTTATTGAGCGACTATGTGACGTTTGTCAACAGTAATCGCGAACCTGCAGAGGTGACGTCACACACGCTAATAAACTGATTGTGCAGGAATGTAGAGCCGTCACACCACAGGAATAAAATGAGATATTGTCCTGTTTGTTTAAAAGCGCCATGGAATACAATTGTAGATGTGTGCTTGTATAAAGACCGAGTTAAGTTTTGCAGTTTCAGCGTCAGCTAAAGGCTAAAGATAAAAAGTTTTCAAACTGCCACACACGCCACTTCCGCCAAACCTCCGGATGTTGACATCACACTTGTTGACAAAGGTCGATAGCATTTTGTCTTCACGTTTGTGAGGAGGTCTGGAGTTCTGGGCAGTTCTTTCAGGTCACTTCCATGCAAAAACAAAACAAAAACATACTAGTGCTCCCTTTTAAATATAATAAATCAATAAATACAAGCAAGTATACTTGATCATTCAGAGATAAGCTCTCCATGTTTCCTTCATCCATTGTTTGATGGTGTTTCCATCTGGTTTACCTCTTTATGCTGGAATTTAAAATACTTTTCATTATTATTTTATATATATTCTTTCATTTAAAGAAAACAACAACAGATCAAATCCCTCATCCAAAAGGGTTCAAATAAACTTATACTTATATAATTAAATACGATAAATATGTTATCTGTATTAATATGCGGAAGTGATGAAATCAATATCTTGAATATTAATAAAAGAAATCGCCTACCATGACCTACCAATATAGCAAACTTTTTATTTGAATATTGAATATATTTAAAAACAAAATACGTGTGTGAGTTGCATTATAATTTAAAAAGCTAAGTTTTAGCGAACTTGCTCTCGTGTTAACACACCACAGAAAGTTACATTACACGCAATGAAACATTATTTCTGAGTCTTAAAGCAATAAATATATCTTACCTCAAAAGACGAGTGACGCGCACCTGGTTCCGTCAAGTTACTGCACAAACGTGAGCACAAAATGCTATCGATCTTTGTCAACAAGTGTGACGTCAACATCCGGAGGTTGCGTGTGCGGCAGTTGGAAAACTTTTTAGCTGACGCTAAACTTAAACTTAACTTAACTCGGTCTTTATACAAGCACACATCTACAATTGTATTCCATGGCGCTTTTAAACAAACAAGCACAATATCTCATTTTATTCCTGTGGTGTGACGGCTCTACATTCCTGCACAATCAGTTTATTAGCGTGTGTGATGTCACCGCTGCAGGATCGCGATTACTGTTGACAAACGTCACGTAGACGCTCAATAAACTAAAGCTAAATAAAAAGAAAACATATGTCCATAAACACAATCTCAATGAAAGGTTCTATTTTCATAGAAAAGCGCACCGGATTATAAAAAGGATCAAGCGAAATAGCACATCCAGACTTTATTTTACTCATTCATAAAACAATGTCAACATTATGGAGTTGAAACACCTACAAATATACAATATAGTCACTTTTACAGAACCTTTTAAGCATGTATTAATCCGCGAGAGCCTCTTGACTTCCGCGATACGTGAACAATCCAAGCTTAAATAATTAAAATTAAGCATTTTTACCGATTCATATTCACTCTGTACCTCCTTAAAGTGGTTTGAGGTCGTTAAGCACAATCGGGGTTAGAATTGCAGTGTTGACATTAAACATTTCAAGTGCGCTTCATAGCTCTAGAATTACGGTAGCCAAAGGACAACAGCGACACGTCACGTCATGTTACCATGGCAACGAAGGGGTGGGCGACGCGTCAAATGTAACACAAGTCGTTTGAATCCGACGTCGGGGAGTGCTCTGTATATTACTGGGTGACCCGGGTAGGCGAAAACCGACGTTTTTGTCCCCCCTGTAACGTCACCCTAGTGACGCCAGGGGGACATTGCACGGCGTCGGACGGTATGATGCCTTGGGTGTGAGGACGTGTTGGCATGGAAGCCATCATGGCGGTACTAGAGAAGCGTCGGGCAGGGCTAGCTAACAACTTTAAAACATTGTTTAGCTTCCTGGACACCAAGCTCGACCAGATGTGACTAAAAGTGGACAACAATGATGAAAGAGTCTCCTCCTTAGAACTTACAGCAGACGACCTAACACAGCGTGTTTAAGGACCTCGAGAACGCACTGTCCAGCATGCAGGAGGCTAATAGACAGACAGACAGATAAACTTTATGGATCCCTCTGGAGGTATTCTTCCGGAAATTATTTTTCCAGCACTAAGCAACACAGACTATAGATTCATAAGGACAAGAACAAAGAGCAATAAAAAAGTGCAAGATGACACAATCTAAAGATAAAGAACATAGGTCAAAAACAAAGAAAAATGATACAAACATTAGCATAAGGAATGAATGAGTCTCTGAGTCTATTAGTGTTGCATCTGGGAAGAAGCATTCATACACTCCATCTGCTTCACTGCTCACTGAGAGGAGACACGACCTTAGAGGAGATGACGCTGTGATTCCCGTTCTCGCGAGACGCCGATGTGAGTGACTTAAATATGGCGGCCCCCTGTCACTAAAAGAAAACAAACTATTCAGCGATATAATTTCAAAAAAGTAATCCAGCAGCACCTATGAAATCCTGCGAGCAACCTGAGGAATTCATTGATAACCTTTACTACGGACAAAGAAACATGGGAGTGGCGAAGCGGCAACTATCCCCAAACTCGCCAAAGCTTATGGATTCACCGAACCCAAACATACTTTACTTCTTCACCACCACCATATTACGGAGAGGTTAGTGAGTACTTAATGTCAATTACTACCCTCCTTAACTCACTGGAATCTTGGATCACCCTTGTTGAATTGCTCCACAAAGACTTTCAATTGATTAAACATAGTTAATACACTGTGTTGGATCTTCAAGCAGAAGTGACTCTTAAAAACTTTATGATGGACATCTGTCTTTTATAAGAAACTCACCTGGTTGATTAACAAAAAAAAAGCAGTATTGTTACTAACTTCCTGCACATCTTTGTAGCAAATTTCCATTCCAGACAAAGAGGGACTGCGATCTTAATGAATAATCACATTAAATTTGCACTCAAAGCTTTAAAAAAAATCTCAGACCTAGAAGGTAGATATGTAATAATCAATATATCGCTAGATTACAAACAAAATATGACCAAAGTTAGTGTGTATGGGCCAAACAAGGAGGACCCAGATTTCTTCCACACATTATTCTAAAATCTAATTGACTTACCCAGTTCTGATCTGATTATAGGAGGATTTTAACACTGTGCTTGATCCAGTCCAGGACAGATCCAGTTCAATCAAAAATACCAGACCTTCGCTATCACCGGCAGTTCTAAAACAGTACATGGAGGAGTTTGGACTGGCTGATAGCTGGAGACTGAAACATCAAGATAAGAGATGATTCACGTTCTTCTCACAGGTACATCACACTTCGTGTTGAATTTATTACTTCTAAACAAGAAAATCTCTACAATAAATCATATCAGAAACAAGAATCCATCCCATAATAGTAAGCAACCATGCACCAGTCACACTTGGTCTAAATATTAAACCTCAACTGGAGTCTTCCACTCGATGTAGGTTTACCACATCTCTACTGAAAGATACGATTTTGAATTATTTTATGAAAGAATTGTCCTTTTTTCTAGAAACTAAAGACACACCAAACACCTCTGCTTCCCTTCTCTGGGAAACAGCTAAAGTAGTACTATGTGGAAAAACAATCTCCTTGTCTTCGTATAAGAAGAAGACTGAGGACCAACGACAAAAAGATTTATAGAAAAACTAAAAGAACTTGAGGCAGATTATTTAGACAACCCAACCGATACTCTTCTCTGTAAGATTAGGAAAATTAAACTAGAATTTAATGATATCTTGAATAAAAAAGTGAAATTCCAGATACAAAGACTGTGCTGTTATAATTTGTCAAATGTATTCAAACGAGAAAAAGAAAAATCAATCTATCAGAAACACAGCGAGCACAAAAAGCTATCATGGAGCGTAAAACATGATGTTGTGGCGACTAGAAATGATCAACCAGCATGCAGTGGTGACTCGCCCTCTTGACTTTTTTTGCTCCTCGCTATCGACACAAATTGTACAACTGAGTGAAGTCACCAAGTCAGATTCGATCAACAGATCATCTACATTAGATCCTTACGTATTTTAAAAAACTTGGGGACACCGTTTTGGACAGAACAGATGCAGTGGCTGTTCCAGATAACTTACCTGGTTTATGCAGTGAAACAATTCTTCTATTTAATTCTCTAAATGTCTTTTCAAGTCCATTATTCACAATACTGAATGAATAGTGCACTTACACTTTTAAAAAGTTCCAAAATTACATATTATCAATCATAACAATCCAATAATACTTATAAATAAATTAAAATAACATTAACATAATAATGGAAAATTCTAAATATATCAACAACATTGAACATTTATGAGAAGACAATTACTAGGAATATAATTTATTTAAAAAAAAATGTACACACTACAAAGTACAGAAAAAGTGGAGAAAATAACTAAATTCAATATTTTTTAATTAAAGTACTTGACCACAGTGGGCAGGAAGAAGCGACAAAATGTAGCACAGATTAAAGTGTCCCTGGCTGTGATGCTCCCTGGCTACTAGTCATAGCACCTGTCCTTCAACAACTTCACTAGCTCCCCATCACCTACTGAATCAGCTACAAGATCTTCTTTACTTTGAAAACAACCATGCCACAGCCAGACACTCAGATCCTCCTCCATCAATCTCACCAGCTTACCTTCTTATGTGACCATCATGGGATCCAGAGGCTTCAGCCAATAAGCCCCTCACCTCTGGAAGTTCCACAGGATATTCGCATTAAGACCATTTTTAAAACCGACCTTTTTAACTGGCTTATTCACTGTAATTCTTGTTATATAACAACCATGTTTTGTATTTTTCTTTAAAATTTAGCTAAACTCTTGTTTTACTGTTATTTTATAATACAGTATGTGTGTATGGTGACCTTGTGTGTTTTGAAAATGTGGATGCAGAATAGGCAATCCACACCCAGCACTGAAAACCAAAAACAATGCTTTGGCAAATGTTTATTCAAACATGACTAACTTGCAAAATGTTATTGAACACTAACAACTCAGATGGTCCAAAACAAATGACCTATGCTCTCCCAAAGTCATTGCCAAATTGAAGTGCAAGTTTGAAATTGTTTTTTAAATCATTGCACGATTTCATGTGGGCCACTGGAAACATTACGGTTTTTGTGCATGCACTGACCACTTGAAAACAAATATCATGAGGATCTTGTTGGCAATCGTGATTAAACAAAATGGTGATATAGAAAATGTCCCGTTCACTTGGCAGTACAGGCTTGTGTGCCTGCCACTGCACACTGAAAACAACCACTAACACTGTGATTTTTTCGTTCTGCATCTCTCCTACTCAGTTGTGGCCACACTTTCACAGTCTGGGCCAGTTCTTCCTGTTAAAAAGGAAGAGCTATCATGAAAATCTGTACATAACTATTACAGCGTAAATAATTCAAAAGTTTGAGGCCGCTTACCATCATCTTCCAGCTCCTAAAGAAAATCCTGAAAGTAATTCAGGACACCTTGCTCAAGGCAATAGTGTTCGGAGCCCTTCAAGCTCCAGTCGGGTCTGCAGTGGTCTATGACGTAGTTTGCATCCGGCTGATTAAAAAGCAAGTCACTCTTCTTTGGAGAGTAAATGCAGCACCCAAAATATAACTGAGCCACAATTCAATGTATCCTACAAGTTTTTAGTCTATAGTTAATACTTAGTAGTAGTTATTATTATTCTAAGATCGTCCGAGAAATATTAAGATTAATCTGATTCACTTCAATAAAAATGCATATTTTTGCTGTGCATGTCTTGCATCTTTCTGACAAGACAACACAAATAATATTGAAACTGAAGTTGGGATATTTGAAAGTTATTTTCATATACAACAACATCTTTTCGACTTTATTGTCGTTTGTCGTTCTTGTTTTTTTTTTTACCTTGTTATCCTGTCCCTGTACAAAGAGTGTTTGACATTGCCCATGTTGTTCCTCAAAAGTTGAGGAAGCTGATAGAGCTGCAAACCCTTTCGAAGTTGGTCAAGTATTGGTAGGAGGCGCACCAGTGAGCCTAAAACAATGGTTCTGAAGGGGAAAAGATAATTTAAAAAAAAACAGAGCCTGTTCATTTCTTTAGATATAGTTACATATGTGAACAGTATATTTCACTCATGTACTCTGACAACATTATTGGTATGGTGACTGAACAACCCTCAAATCAACCTTAAAGATGTCTCTCGATTAGGTCTTTTGAGACACTGTTAAGACACGAGTTTAGCCACATATCAAGCTTATTTACCTTAGTATATTGTCCTTTTTTTCCGGTTTTATGACACCCGTTTACCTTTGAACGACCATGCCTCTGGTCGACCATGACATCAAATCTGTAACGAAGCAAGATGACATTACCTATTGTTTATTGAACATGCAAAATAATGACACTATAAATTGATTAATACAAAAAAATTTGCCACCTGCCAGGAATTCCTTTCTGATAGCTCCCGTGTCAATCCCTGGCTCTCCAACATATGATACACGGAGGGTGCTTTAAGGGGTTGTTTGTTTTTGTCATGCCCATTTTAAAGAGCCCCGGTAGAGGACTTTTGTTCGAGTAACACAGATTGTAATAGTCTGAGACTGCTCCACTCGTTCAAAGGGAATTTGCAATAGGTCATCAAGGCTGAAAAATACCATGATAATACTAAAACTATAGATATTCCAATCTGACCACTTTTTACCTTTTGCATGTTTCATTTGTAGATGGATTTGACTCCGCTCTGACAAGAGAGAATACATGTAAATCACCAAAACTGCAAACCCAATGGCAGTGACGTTGTCATTCAAATTTGGACAAATATTGTCTGATTTCAGCACCTAGCATATATCACTCTTACCTCTCACCACAGGAACTTGCATGGATCTCCAATAACTCTGTTGGGAATTTAATATTTCAAATTGGGCATGCAGAACTGTCCTTCTACAATATTGTTTTAGATGATGTTTTAGATGAGTAACACATGAAAATGTATGAATAACAAGTATAAGAGGTAAGAATCATAATAACCTTTTTGGATTCATTTCCATCATGAAAAAGTGACACCAACTCCACGTCCAGGCCCTTGCCTTGAATCTCCAACTTATTATAAGAATAAGCATGTAATAAGGAATTGTTTATTTAATTATAGAAAAAGTTAGTCACACACTGACATATTGGCTATGTGTGTGCACTCTTCCTCACTGTCAGACATATGTTTTCTTTTGCATTTATTGTCGTGAACAGCAAGAAGCTGTGACGGCATTTGTTACTTAAAATTGGGTTTTTCTTGACTGTATTTGTTGTATCTGTAATGCACTCAAGACGTTAGCCTGCTGCATGAGGTATGCATGCATTGACTGGGCAATTTTGCATTTGTATTAAAATATATAGTCAAAGCAATAGACAGTGAGACATATTCATATGTACAATTGATTTAATGGACATGATTGAAGACATACTGCAATACATATCTATACGTACATAAATATCTCTGCCCATTGAGATGTCGCAGTGACGTTGATGGTGGCCTGGAGATATTCCATACTTGCTCAGAGAGGGGGCACTCTGTTGGTGAAAGTATCATTAAAGAACTCTTCCTCTTTCGAGCTGCTTGTGCCTGGAGTAGGACACTCAGATCTCTAAAAGGGATTTATAAAAAAATATACAAAATAACAATGAATCGAAAATCAATATAGACTAAAGTACAAGTTATTACTTCTGTGAGGTTTGGAGCTTCAACAGGATTCTGGATAAGTCCTAATGTCCACAGTTGTTGTGGGGTCATATTAGACTACGTTCTTAGAGGTCTAAATCACTCTTGCTGGGCACAGAATAGCTGGATGCTATTGGAGGGATCTAGAAGAACTTCATCTTCAAGATTATGGAAAGTCTCATAGTACAGGCTTGAAACAGCACTCCAAATATCTCTCCATAAACGCTGAATTCTGTAAGAAAAATTAAAACATAGATAGGCAAGAAGAAACATTTCCATCTTACTTTTACTGCTTTTACTTTCTTATCGCTTAAAATAAAAAACGAACAAACCATTGATTATGTACACTCTTTCCTGAAATAGTGTACATAACCTTTAATGCATCGTGCAATGTCAACATCTTCGACTCCTTGATCACCTCTTACTCTGAAAAAGAACATAAAACAAGTTTGTTTTCATGTGTACAAAGTTCATATAAAAAAAAAGCTTGGGAGTTTAGAAAACACACATTAATGTTCACACTCTTGTAGTAATAATTTAAAAAATGATTGAATTCAGAATAGATTCCAAACTTACCGCAACGGAAATCCATTTAACTGAACTCCGTTCAAAAATAAGTTGAGAGCAGTTGCAGCTCTATTATTATTAGGAGCCCCAAGAAACATGATCTGCAGCATAAAATTAAATACATTTTCCAATAAAAGGTACAATTGAGAAAAATACAAGTGCTGAATTTAATTATCCTTTTTCAAATAATTCAAATAAAATGTATGAAACATATCAAAGAGGTGGAAGTTAGAAGAGCGAGATTGAATCACTGGACCCGTGCAAGGAGACATACACAATTATGTTGATCTAAGTTACCTATAAAATAGTATGTAGTATAATACAACTTACCTAACAAGTTTGTGTTTAGTGTAAACATGAACCAAGTGCAGTTGACCAGGAACAGAATATTTTTATATGTGCAACACAACCCATTTTTATGATACATGACAGCACACCAACACTCGACGTCACTGAAGATGATGGCCCAGGGAATTCAGAACACCTTTCAATACACGAATTCCAACATGTGGTTCCCTCTCTTTTAGTGACCTTCGACGTCGTCAATTTGGTCATTTATTAGGCCCGCTGTACGACTGCGAGACAGTCAGTCCATATTCATGCATGCGCCGTTAGACAGTTTTTATGGAGACAATTAGGATGTTTGCAATGTTGCTAAAAGGGTCTGAAGTTGCTCCACAGTAACTTCATACTTGGGTCGTCCCTGTTCTCCTTGGATCATTATTGGAATGTGACATTCGGTGTCTGGTCCATGGTTTTATTCTTGATTTAGTGCCATAGAGAGCTCCGCTCAGGCACCTAGTACACTCTGGGGGAACTGGATTTGGCTTGACAAAAGCTGTAAAGAAAAACATTTCGTGGTTCACCACAAAGTTGCAAAGCTTCTGTAACTTTGATCAAGAGATGCTGAAGACATGCCCTCTTCAGCGGTACCTGAAATTAAAATGGTAATTAATTACACGTATAAACAAATCATATACAGTATTACGAGGGAGGGGAGGGCATGACCCACCCTGTTAGTGTAGTATCAATTTATCTTAGAAGTATTTATTTGAAGAGAATAATAAACATTTGTCACAATAAACAAAACACATTAAAAAAAACTATAGAGTACAGTTTATCATTTAGCTGCGATACAGAATAATTTATAGGCCAATTTGTATATTATTTGATGCAGTGGTCACACTACTACTGCTTCAACATTACATTTGCTATCATGATAAATGCTAAACGATGCTTTCCAGGCGTGTCTTCATCAGCCTATCATAAAACAAAATATACTGATTATAGTTTTAATAATTATAATTATATGAACATTTAAAATGAGCTCAAATCTAATGAAATATGCTAAGTATTGTAAAACAATGATATCAATTTACGAGCGCCAAATTTTGATGGGGTAGTGTTGTTGTGATTTATAGTTGTGATTACCAGGCGATCTGGTGATCAAGTCTGACTTGGTGACGTCACTGAGTTGTAGAATGTGTCGAGAGCGATGTGGAAAAAAAGTACAGAGAGCACTCGGATCACAAAAGAGAGAGAGAGGTCGAAGATCCGACTCAGGGCCAAGCGAGTCACCACGATAATTTTTAGTCACCACAACATCATGTTTTACGGTCCATGATAGCTTTTTGTGCTCACTGTTTGTGTTTCTGCGGCCACAAGTTCACTGTGTGCGCGCTCTCTTACTTCCGGGCCGAGAGGTCCTCCCCCTATAGCCCTATTGGTTCCTTCAAACTCCCTGTGTCACGATCTCCTGTGGAGAGTTCTTCCTACTTTGTTTCATTTTCTAATCATTCAAATAAAGTGAATAAATTGTTGCTTGTGGGACCTTGGGCCTTGCGGTGGTGGCTGCTGGTGTTGCGTTGGCTCCGTTCGCCGCCCCCTGGGGGTCTGTGGGGGCGTGGTGCTGATGGTGCTAGGCTGGTGGCGGTGGATGGGGGGGGGGGGGTAGTTTTTCTAGATGGCCCTGGGTGGCATTTCCCTTTGTCCATGATCTTGTCAAGGAATGCGCAGACCAAATAGCCTGCGTCCTCACTGATATTTAAAACACGTCACTGATCCAGGCTATTGTCCCCGCGTGCTTTAAGTCTGCCTTGATCATCCCAGTGTCCAAGAAACCAACCAACACGCGCCTTAATGACTTTCGTCCGATTGCAACAACAACCATAATGAAGTGCTACGAGCGGGTGGTTAAGGACCTCATCCTCTCTGTACTGCCCAAATTTTTTGACTCATTCCAGTTTGCATACCAGCCTAACGCTCAACTGAGGATGCCATCTCCACTGCTCTCCACCGGAGTCCGGAGTACCTTGATGACAAGAACACCCACATGCGAATGCAGTTCCTGGACTTCAGCTTAACATTCAATACCATTATTCCCCAGAACCTGGTATGCAAACTGGGCCCTTTGGGCCTCAACACCCCCTTGTGCAACTGGCTGGAATTCTCTGCAGTGAGTGGTGGGGACTGCAGAGAAGATCATCGGGACACCACTCCCCCCAATCCAGACAGAATTTTGTCTGACCCCACCTACCCCCTCTATGGACTGTTCCCTCTCCTGGCGTCTGGCAGAAGGTTCCGCAGCATCCAATGCAGATCAGAAAGATTTAGAAATGGCTTCTTCCCTCTGGCCATCAGACTACTGAATGAAATATGACTTGAGCTGTGCACTATTTAAAATATTATGTATTTATGCTATTTATAACATATTAGCACTATTTTTAACTTATGTATATTTATACTTTTATATACATTAATTATTATATGCAATATTTAAAACATTAATTATTTATTCTGTTATACTATATTGCATTTTTTTTAAGTTATTTATATTAATACTTTTTATACATAAATTAATTAAGGTGTGTTTTTAACGGTTGCCAAGTAACGGAATTTGGTTGCCAGTTTCACTGCTGTGTTTTCTGTGCAATGACAATAAAAGAAAGTCTACAGTCTAATGATGGGGGGCTGTTGGTGGCTGTGACTCTATGCTTGTGCCCTGTGTGGCATGTGACTGTATGTGTCACTCACTCGCTCGCTCACTCACTCCTTTTACGACTTGAAGATGTCAAGTTTACTAACTGAGATTGTTACCTTCAAATTTAGGAGCTACTGAAGTGAACCTACCTCTATTATTATGTCAGGGTGATAAAAAGCAGCTCATGTACAATATTGATATTGGAGTTAATAGCTTATCCAGTGTAAAAGGCATTTATGCCTTTAACGTTTACTACTTAAGTTGTTTGGGATGAGCATGACATCAACACAAGCTGGATTATAAATGCATTCATTATTGGAGAAAAAAGCCTGAGAACTTCTAGAACAACAGTGAGTGCTCCTACCTCACTTTCTTCTATACACACCGAATTTTACACACAGGTAATATGAGCACCCATGACTCTGCATGTTCATTATGAGACCAGTTCTAGAAGGCCAGGGTTGATATTGAGTCTAGTGTGAACACTTATACTCAAGGCATGACCAAGTTCTTCAGGACTGTTAGTCTTCTGTGACTCTCAGGTCAATGGAACCTGGTCTGTGTGACCTTTGACACTGCTAAAATAACATGCTGGTGGAACGATAATGATAGCCCCTCCCAAACCGGAAGTAGCGCAAATCAAATATTATCCTTCTAGCTTCACATGGTCTCAAATGCCAGCCTCTTGTGGTTAGAGAATTTACCCCTTCCATTTCCAAATGGCCATGTTAAACCACAGAAAGGTCAAATATTTGAATACCAAAATGAACAAAATTTGACATGCTTGATATTGAGTCTATTGTGAACTATCATGCTCATTTTCAGACCCCCAGGGGCCGCAGGGAATAAACAGGAGCCAAAAAACATGTTTTGAATTTTGCTATTTTGCTCTTCTTTGATCTCTGACTCTCAGACCAATAAAACATGTTCTGTGTGATCCCTGACACCTCTAAAATCATTTTCTGGTGGAACTATAATAATAGCCCCTCCCAAACTGGATTTAGCTTCAGAAAGCCCCTAGAGAAACGCCCTTATAAACAATTGTGGATGGATAAAACCTTAAGAACCTCCAAAGGTTTCAGATCATTTAAAACAATAATGGCTGAGTTATGGAGCATCAACTTACAGATTTCTCAAAATTTCCCATTGTGCTACAGGGCACAGGAAGTATAGCAATAGCAATTTAAACCACTACAGTTCAGCTCAAAATGGAGTGTAGAATAACATATTCAAGTATCAGTTCTGTTCAAAGTTCAAACATGTACTGTGGGTCTCACAAAGCTTTTTAGACGTGTTGTCTTTTATTTCATAGTTTGAGTAATTTACTAAATGGCTCTTCAGTTGCTATTTTAAACAATAATGATGGTTCTGTTAAAAAAAACAAAAAAACATTTTAATCAACGTTAGACAAACACAGGAGTCGCAGAAAATCAGGAAAAAGCCTGCACAAATAAAAATGTTTTAAGATGTTTCTTGAAGGAGTCAGTAGATCCATCAAGTGCAAAGAGAGAGGAAGATTGTTCCAAAGCTTAGGAGCAACAGCCTGGAAGGATTTCTCTCCTCTGGTCCTGAACCGTGTGCATCAATAGATCCACAGACCTCAGAGCCAGAGCTTGGGTGTAAGGCTGGATCAGATCACTGATGTAAGGAGTAGCCTGACCATGAATAGCTCTGAAAGTAATTTTAAAATGTATCATGAAATAAATGCTATAATCCTTAAACTCAGATCTATGAGTTACCCCAAATCAATCAAACCAATCTCTGTTTGAAACTGCTTGAAACTTTACTTTTCATTAAAGCCTATAGTAAGGACTGACTCAGGCTCCATTTCACACCTGTAATCACACCGATCTTTATTGTGTGTGTGTCCAATTCCAACAGGGTGGGTGTGAATGCGGTAAACAAGGTTCAATTCAATAGTGAAAATATTGTCTGATGCTTTGCTCCATGATTCTAAGCTTTTCTTAATTATGACTACTTTTTTGATAATTAAAAATGATTGCAGAACAAACATACAGTGATTTGCAAAACCCTAAAAAAAATAGTGGTTTGATTAGACCTCATAAGGCAGCAAGGACCAATCCATCAGCCCAAATTTGCTTAATTATAAGATCACTGTTAACTTACAAAACCATACTGAGTTATTTGCCATACCAATCCTCCACTGCCATGTCCACAATGGCCATTACAATATACCACTCATTCTCATACACTCATATATTCTTGGAGGAAAATACAGGCACAGAAACAAATCGAATGGATTACATGCAATACACCTCCTTCAAGAAACATCTTAAGACATTCTTATTTGTGCAGGCTTTCCCATGACTTTCTGTCTTATGTGTCTTGATCTTTTAAGTATATATTTAACTCTGTATTGTTTGTGATTGTGAAAGTGTGTTGTGACCCTGGTCTAGAAAGTCGCTCTAGAAATAACTAGAACATGAGTAGGCATGCACACTTGCGCCAAGTTCACCATCAGGAGCAATCAGGGTAAAGTGTCTTGCTCAGGGACACAACGACACAAGCTTGTCTGGAGCTGGGATTGAACCTGCAACCCTTTGGACTGCAGGCAACCACTCTACCATCTGAGCTACGTCAGATTACATTGTTGTCTGATACAACGTGTTTTTCCATCACTTTGCTCTTGTTCAGACTGGTTTCAGCAACATCAATGTTTAACCTTCTTTTATATTCCAGCAACTCTAGATTCCTCAAACCTATACAAGAGTTTATCAGTATGGTGATAGGATCTTTCTCCAGGCTAAGGTTCCCCTCATCCAAGTATTGCAGTATGCCGGTTCTTTCTTAGAATTGGGTACATTTACACTATATTTGTACTTGGATTATAGTAGACCTCTAGTAAAAGAGTTTTCTATCAGAAACAAGTTTAATTCCACTTTTTATGACTGCTGTGTTCGGTAGTAATATAATGTCTAATATATTCCATAATATGGCAAAAAATAAAGGTCTGCAAACATAATCATTGGGGATGCAGAGGAATTTCTTTCTCCCATGCTTTCACATCAACTCTAGACTCGGAAGATTCACGACTGGTGAACTCTGAGTGTGTTGACCCCCACCTCATTGCAGTAATCACAATTTAATGCAGCCTTTGTCAGGTTTACTAACCGCTGCTTCCTCAAAAGGCTTTGGCTTTTGCGGATGCAGGAGAGCATCTGGATGATGAATGCGTATGCCACATGAAAATGGGATCAGAGTTCAGGGGATCCCTGATAATGTCATAGGTTACATGCGGGGGAATTTTAATGACAGCGCCTTTTTGAATGCTAATGAAACTGATGACTCTTCTTTCCTTTTCTGCATCACCATTGTGTTTAAATGAGCCTCCCCTCCTTGAATGACCAGCAGCCGCTACTGCAACGCGTCCATCACTTAGCAACCCTTACTAAAACGTTGTTAAAGGTTAAATGGCAACTAATGTGGTGATTTTAGTGTCTTTTAAATTCCAAGATCTCTTTTGTACTCAGTATGTCAGTAAAAAACTTCAATATCCACATCACAAGTGCACATAAAGGTTCTTTGGCAGAAAGACAAAAGTTATTATATCTTTGAAGGAGGATGGTATATTACATTTTACTGTGGACGTCATCTGAGATTAAAGAAAAAAATATTAACCAACTGCTGAAGTGTTTGATGTCAAGCTAGTGTCAAAGCGGGAGTGAGGAGGTGAATTCAAAGAGCTTGAGAGTGTCACAATCCGATCAGGGCAGGAGACCCAGAAGCGGAATCAGAGGATACACCCACGTGGGAGAGTTCAAAAACAGTCTTTAATGAATACAGATTGGTCCACAAAGAGAACAAAAAGAACAGGCACTCGGGATGGGGGCATGGCACGGCTGGAGATCGGGATCTCGACGTCAACTAAACAAAAAGACGAAAGGGACTCATGTGAGCAAATTAAAGCGGTGACAACATCAGGAGATTTCCACAAGATTTTCTAAATTCAGATCAAAGGCGAGTAGCGGGAGCAAAGGAAAAGCCAACCTGGTCTGGAGACACAATACTTTGGCGAGTTCTTCCGGGTAGAGACGCTCCTTATCAATGGGAAGAACCCGTCATTCAATCAACCCCACCTGCGCGCCTGTCAAGACAAAGAAAATCATAAAGACGGAAATACACTACCAAAATAAAACAGGGAGAGCGGAGACATGAGAGAACCCTTATTCCTGTTTCTTTTTTAAAGAAGAGAAAAGCCTGTTGATTTCACTATTTTAAGAATTTATATTATATAAATATTACATATGGAAGGTTAAGTGTATCCTAATTGTGTGTCGTTCCAATACCACCTAAGTAAAAATAATGTTTGTGTAACTCAAATTGATCCATTTTTGCTTAAAGGTTTTTTGTTTTAATCAGTGAGTTTGAGCAGTGAGTCCCGGCCCTAAAGTGGTTACTTTTTAAGCGCTCTAAAGACACAATAAACGGATGAAGATCAGTAGCTCTGACGTGCTGTTGATCTGCTATGGTAGATGCCGGTGTCCACTTTTCACATGCGGTGAAATCTGCTATAATTTTGGCCTACTAGGCCAATTACTAATACAAAACTGCAAAACGTAATCCAGCAGAGTACAAATGCCAGGTTAGGTGTAGAAAAGACAAATAATGTGACATGTCAATAGATCATCAACTGCCTTTTAAAGGCATTACATCTCTTAAATCTAGAATCTCAGCCTTTTTCATGCGGGTTAGGGTTACACCAAGTCAAGAGGTTTTCTGCTTTGAACCCTACGGGATATATATCTATATATATATAGATATATATGTATATGTATATGTATATATGTATCTTTCTATGTGATATCATGATGATTCAGTGTTAGAAATACTTTAATAGTGTTGTTCAATATTGCAGAAAGTCAAAATTTGCAACTTAAAAATGATTTCTGAAAATACACAAACCTCCATACGACAACCTTTTTAACCTAATTATGCTTACATTTACATTATATATAGGTTTGTAACCCATAGCATTACTGTAACTCTTTATTCTTTCACTCTACTTGATTTTAGTGTTCAAAGATCTTCCTCTGCAGCAAAGTTGTCATTATTATTCAAACAATTATAAGTTATTCAAATAAATACTTAGCATTTTTAGAACAATAGAAACATTTAAAATTGGAAACTTTATTTCCCCAAAATACCTAGATAGTCTCTGGACTTGACAAGTTGGTGAAACAATAAGAGTGAAAATGTGGAAAAGGGGCAAACAATCCTGCAATTTTCAAGATTAGTAAGTGATCGTAAAAAGTTCCAGAACTAAATAATGATGATACTTTTGTAATATCACTAGTAAAGCATTTAACTGTGTTATCAATGAACTACACTTGTTAAATGTAATTTTCTGTCAACACTGATGGTCCTGGAGTTCAGGTCGTGACGTCACACAAAAGCCTTTCTTGTTTATTCAGCGTGTTCATATTTTTTGTCGTGATTCTTCTCTAGAAGCTTAATAAGTGGTGTTGAATCTTCTGAAGTGATTTTTCTTCGACAAACATCCGCTCACATCATCACTACAGCAGAGAATCTGCTGTTGTTAGCAGCAGCTGCGTCACAAGCAATGGCGCCTGACGTCAGCATAAATATAGTTTCTGAACTGCTAGGATCGCATCTTTTTCTGACTTTTAGAGAATTTTTTCATTACGCAAAATTGCAAGTTTTTTAATTTTTCTTCTACAATCTTGAAAATCGATCTGCAAATTGTATACTATTGCATCAAGGAACATGGTTTGTCTGTTTTTTGCATTGTGGTCTGCAGCCCTTTTAAGAGTCCCACCCTCCTCATTTGCATTTTTTTCATACAGCTACTTTAACTAGCTAATTTTAACTAGTTAACAGGTGAAGACAAAGAACTCAGAATCTTCGGGCGGAGACTTCTGGGTTAGGACGCAATGACACCGAAGACGCCAAAGGAAAGACACTCAGGGCTAGTGGAGAGAGCACAAAGCTCACTCGCTCTCTTCGTGGTTGTTAGTGCCAGAAGGAGCGACACCTTGAATGACAAGATATCCAGTGGGACTTGGTCAAGAGGCTCTAAGGTCGGGCCTGTGAGAGAGTCCAGTACCAACTGGAGATCCCACTGAGGGCTGGAAGGCCTTGCAGGAGGTTGAAGCCTGCAGGCACCCCGCAAGAAACGTGCCACCAGAGGGTGGGCGCGAGCCGAAGCACCCTCAAACCCGACATGCCTCGTCGCTATGGCTGATGCGAACACTCTCAGTGTCGCCACAGTCCGTCCGCTATCCAGCAAATTTTGCAGGAAAGACAGGACAGCAGAGACCAAACAGGAGCTGGGGTCCAAGGACCTGTCTGCACACCAGCGGGAGAAAATCCCCCACTTTGAGGCATAAAGCCTGCGTGTGGCCCGGGCGTTCTCCAGCGTGTGGAGAACGCCTGGGTCCAAAGTCTCGCTCAGCTCGTCCCGTGCAGGAGCCACACTTTGAGAGGCCGGCCCAGCACCGGGTGCGCTGTCAGAGTCCCCCCTGCGTGACACAGGGCAGCGGGGGCCCAAGGGATGGCCCACTGGTCCCCGACCGCCATGCGCATCAGCTCTGGGAACCAGACTGCCCCCGGGGAGTCTGGCGCTACCAGTTTAACCTCAGCCCCTCCCGCCTCGCCCTCTGAACTAAGGGGAGGAGGAGCCGCGGAGGAGGGAGTCCGGCCGGCCAACTCGAGTGGGCTAAAGCGTCCACGCCTAGTGGGGGGCAATCCGATGCCCTGAGGGAGAACCAGAGAGGACATTTGAAGTTTACCTTGCTGACGAAGACGTCTGCCACCGGGTGACCGAACCGAGACCATATCTCGTTTGCCACTGCCTTGGATGGACCCCATTCATCCTGGACGGCCCCCCTCGACAGTCTGTACACCGGCCTGTTCCAGACCCCGCTGGCATAGGCCTGACCCGAGGTGCCTGTCAGAGAAGCGTCTGTGAACACCTGAGTGTAATGAAGGACGCAACCCAATGGAACTCTCCGTCTGAGGTTGGCTAGAGAGTTCCAAAACTGGATGTCCTGCAAAACTCGTCCGGGAGGCGCGCGTATCCCTCCTCCGTGTTCAACAGTACCCCCAAGTAAACTAACTGTTGAACTGGAGTCAGAGCGCTCTTGCTGAGGTTCACCGTGAACCCCAGGGTGGCAATATGGCTCAACACCTTCTGTGTGTGAGCGTAACTTTCTGCCTCTGACCTGGCAAGGATCACCCAGTCGTCCAGATAGGTCAAGATCCTTACCCCACTCACTCACACACTTGGTGAAGGTCCTGGGTGCCAGAGAGTAGCCAAACGGAAACACACAATTTTCGAGGGCGAAACGCAAGTGCTCTCTTGACTATCGGTATGTGAAAGTACGCGTCGGTCAGGTCGATAGATGTCATCCAATCTCCTGGACTTACACCTGTGAGCAGTTTCTTGACTGTCAACATGCAAAACGGGCGGGTAGCTATGAATTTGTTCAAATAGCTGAGATCCAGAATGGGCCTCCAACCCCCGGTCTTCCAACCCTGTCATCATCTCTGCTGCAGGAACCAGTTCTACGACCTCCTTCTACAGCAGAGTAGACACCTTGTTTCTTAGACAGGATAATTTCTCCTGCTCCGCCACACGAGTCCAGAGAACCCCTGAAAAAGCTGGGGGTTGACGGGCAAATTGGAGCGCATAGCCCCGCCTGATTACTTCCCTCTGCCATTTGGAATGAAGTAAAACCAGGCGACTCCAAGCCGAATAATGTTCTGTCAGAACCGCAGCCCTGACGAACTTTGGGTTGTCCTCCGGCCAGCCCCCGTGAACGTCCAAGAGCAGGTTGTTGACGAAAGGGCATCACACAAGCCGCCTCTCTATCTCTTGAATCAACAGCGCATGTACTCGTGCCGGATTCACTAGAACCCCCACTCTCATACATAAAATCCGGCTCTGTAGGAGAAACGCGCAAGTGCGCGTGAGAAACTTCAGATGCGTGTTGTGCGTGTCCCCTTACCCCCCCCCGGAAGTCTTCCCAGCTCCCTAAGCACTCCTTAGTGTCACTGGAGCTGACAAAACCCGAGATGTGGAGGAATGTGCTTGAGAATTTACCCGGAGCTGATGTGAGTTCAGAACAGGTCGCACGCGCGTCGGCACCGCATCACTCACCGCATCACTCACCGCGTCCAGTACATTCTCAAGCTCCGCTGGCGGTCCTGACCTGCTCATCACTCGTGAGATCCGACCGCCACGCACCTCTCCAGATGATCAACCAGAAGGGGTGAAAGCTCCCTGTCCACGCCTGGTCTCAGAACGGCGAGAAAACTTGCACGTAAAAGCGCCGTGTTGCGTCAGTTCCATGGCGTTTTCTCTTTTCCGCAGCCATATGTGACGTCCTCCACGGTGTTTGTTGACAGTGCTGTGGGGGAAGGAACAACCTCCGGTCAACATAGACATGTCCGGACTAGTTCCACTTACCTCATCAGCTGACAAGCTCTGTCGGGCACGAGCTCTGGTCGACGCGGAAGTAAACACAGCTGACTCAGCCGGTCTCGCGGACATCTGCGCGTCTGTAAACAAAACACATGAAACGTCATACGTTTTCTTTGTTTTATTTCAATAAAAGCCCTTAAAAGAATAGGGGGGAGGAGGGCTCCCCCGAGAAGAAGCCTCGCCGCCTCTGCAACGTCGCCGCCGCTGCTGCTGGTCCCTCGGCCGCCGACTCCGCTGCGGCTGCTGGCTCCCCGGCTCCTGCTGCGGATCATGGCGACGCTCACTCTTCGCCCGCCGCGGCTGTTGCCGTTGTTGTTGGTGTTGCTGGGGTGGCTGGCTCTGGTGACGCTTCCCCCCAGCACCAGATGATGAGGCCGACGAACGGGATCTCCGTCTCAGAGGGCCGAATCTCCGTCGCGCCTCGTCATCACGCCCATGCAGGTGATGGCGGAGCTGCGCTGACTCCTGCTGCTCTGCCTCCTGGCTGGCCACGATGTTACGGAGCTCCGGACAAAACAGAGAATCCTCTGTTATGGGTCCATCCAGGAGTACCCTCCTACCAAGTCTAGCCACAGATGCCGGTGGCCCAGCTGTCCAGCGTCGCGGAGTCTTCCTGCCAGGATCGCATACGCTTGCGACATCCTGAGGAGCGCAGCCACCAAGTCCTTGACTTCCTCCATGTCAGAAGGTCCAAGGTCGTCTCGGTCCACGGTGAGCCTGTCGAGCGCACCGCACAGGAGAGCCATGTTGTTCGCGAGGGAGACGACCTGCGTCCCCCCCAAATAGGTTCTATTGAACAACATCGCCGTCAACCTGTCTTCAGCTCTAGGCAGAGCTACAGGGTACCTGGCCAGAGCCGAGCTCCCAGGTCGAGGTCAGCACATACCGCATCCAAGGGCTCCGGGACACTGCGCCGCCAGTCCACCCCGTCCACACGGCAGTAGGGTCCATAGGCTCCTATGGGAGGCCCCGCAGCCATGGGAGAGGCAGACCCCCGCAGCGCAAAGTCCCAGATTTCGTCCAACTTAGGACAGACAACCCCCGGAACCGCAGACCTGCGCGCCTCATTCTGCCCAACCTTCACTCCGCATGTAAACCGGGGTGGCGCGAGTGGAGGTGCGGGGGGGAGCTCGACATTCGGTTTGCCGCGGCGGTGAATATGCGCGGAAGGACGTCAAGCGGGTAGCGAGGAACCAGCCCGGTTCCCCCGCCCGCTTCGACATCTCCCGGCTCGGATCTGAACAGGGTGCTCGGATCCGCCTCATAACACCGGCGGGCCTCGTACGCCTCCCGTCTCCTTCAGACCTCCACGGGAAGCACACGGCAGGCCCCACAATCCGCAATCGCGTGATCCCGGCCTAGGCAGACAAAACAGAAAACATGTGTGTCCTCCCTCCCCAGGGGGGTGTCACATGTCAGGCACAATGCTTTGTCCACATCGATGCTCATGCTTACATTTGCTATGCTGATTCAGGAGCTTTCTCGCTGAGTTGTAAAGGAGGAAGTGCGGCGGGTGTTTCCCGCCTTTATAGGAAGTGGACTGCCCTCTGCTGGGTGGCGAGTTCATTAAGCTTTCTCAGAGACGAGGTGGTGCCTCGGGGTAAACCAATAGCGAAGTTGTTAGAGGGCGGAACACCAATATGACGTAGAACCAATACAGCCCAACATAATTCTGTATCCTACTTTTGTGCAATAGGCCTCTGTTCTAATTGACACATTCATGAGCATTCGTATTTAATACTACCAAGCAAGCAAATGTTTAGGTCCTTTCTGGTCGATCCGACAAGTCAAGTATCTTTAATTGTATGTGGTTGTGTCAGAGATATTGTGTTTTTTGGAATAACTATGTTCTATCACAATTACAAAAACAGAATAACTGTCTTAAAGGCGAAGTGTCACAGCCACATATATTTCTATTGCAAAGTAATTCTATCATTTTTTTACCTGATCAGAAAGTTAATGTAAATTTTGTTCATTTCAATTTTAATAAATACATTGGGATCCTCTTGTTCTTTCAAAAGCTAGGTTATAAGGGAAATTAAATTACATTTAAAATGTATTTCAGTCGGGGGCGTGGTTTGGCCAGCAATGGAGTAGGACGTGTTTGAGAAGGCTCCCGAAATCTTTCAGTAAAACTTTAAATTTAATTACATTAGCGCTGAAGAAATCGACTTAAACCAGCACTTTAAACCCGTTGGCTAAAGTCTACTGTGGGGGAAATTGAGGTTTCTCTCTCTGGCTGCTCCGACGACATCACTCAACTTAAAGCCACAGTTAAGCGTCTTGAGACGGTTGTGACGACACTGGAGAACAAGTGTGAGGACCTGGAGGCGAGATCACGGCGTAACAACGTGCGCATCCTGGGCGTTTCGGAGGGACCCGACAGCTGTTCTACATCCGTGGTGTCCAGCATGCTGAAGGAGGCGTTCGGTTTGGAGGCGATGCCGGAGCTCGACCGGTCCCATCGCACACTACGACCGAAACCGAATCCCGGGGATCGTCCACGTCCCATCGTCGTCAGGTTCCACTACCACAGAGACTGTGCTGACATCTTGTGCCGGGCCAGGGAGAGAGGACGCATCAGGTTTGGAGACAATAACTTGTTGATCTTTCCTGACTACACCGCAAAGGTAGCCCGAGCCAGGGCTGCATTCAACGAGGTACGTCAACAACTACGGGCTCTGGATGGAGTTCGGTATGGTCTGTTGTACCCTGCCCGCCTACGGGTCACACATAACGGGACTGAGAGGGAGTTCACATCAGCCGATGAAGCAGCAAAATACGTCAAAACATTGAGTGAGAAGTGATGGTGTCTGTGCTGCTGCATAACTAAGGTTTCTGTTCCTTGACAGCTTGAAAAGCTGTAAATGGTTTAATGTTATACATTAAGTTTTTATAAGATTTCTATTTTGAAACATTTCATTTTTACATTTTACTTGTTATATTGTTCTTTGCACTTGCAAATATGGTTCTGTATCTTAATATGATTTACAAGTATCTTTCGGATAATAACAATTTGTATTTTAATTGTTTCTTCATCTGCGCTCTATTAGGATGTGGCCAGATTTCGGGGGCCACTCATTTGAGGTAGTTGCGTTAACTTTTTTTTTTTTGTGGGTTGGTAAACTAACTCCCTGTCGTTTATTATGAACGACTTTTCTTACTTAGTGGGTTTTACACGGCCGTCACTCCAGTGTTTTGTTTTTGGAGGGGACTTTGCGTGTTGTTCGGGTTTGTGGGTTTTTTCTTTTAACTTTTATTGTTTTTCTTATTCACTTGTTTTTGGTGGTTTTCGGGGAAAAGGGGAAGGGACTCTCCTCGGCTCATCGTCACCGACTCACTTATTAATGTACACAGCATTTGCTTATGAGTAACACAAATCACTTCTCAGGGAGGCCGCTGAATATTAAAGGAACGGGAGAGCCCATCAAACGATCCAAGGTTTTCACTCATTTGAAAAAAAATAATTGTGACATAGTGTTCTTGCAGGAGACGCATCTGAGAATTAAAGATCACTATAGACTGCGGAACCCCTGGGTGAGTCAAATATTCCACTCAAATTTTAACTCAAAAGCTAGAGGGGTCGCCATTCTTGTCAACAAGAGAACACAGTTTACAGCCACAAAGGTAATAGCGGACATAGATGGCAGGTATGTTATCGTTGCTGGTACCCTCATGCAAACCAAAGTTCTCTTGGTAAACATCTATGCTCCTAATTTTGACGATGCCACATTTGCAGGGAAATTACTTAGTGGTCTTCCTTTCCTAGACTCTCACTTTGTAATCTTGGGTGGGGATTTTAATTGAGTCCAGGAAAATACACTAGATCGTTCTAGCTCTAAAAAACAGACGCAGTCATCAATGTCAAAATTTTTTATGGATTTTGCTATTCGGAGTGGTCTGGTTGATCCTTGGAGACACAGGAATCCTTCCTCCAAGAAGTTCTATTTCTTTTCCCCAGTCCACCATTCATATTCAAGAATAGATTACTTTTTAATAGATGAGACTTTGAACCCTCTCTTATCCAATTCGGATTACTTAAGTATTGTTATCTCTGATCACGCTCCAGTGATCTTTGATATAAATTTGTCCACTCACAGGCACAATCGACCACCCTGGAGGTTTGATTCACTTCTACTGGCAGATCTGGACTTCTGTAAATTTATTTATAAATCAATAGATGACTTTTTGGACATAAATCGTAAAGACTGCTCCTCTCATAGTTTACTATGGGAGACATTAAAATGTTACCTCAGAGGCCAAATAATTTCTTATTCGTCCCATACAAAAAAAAATTAAATGCTAGACTCTCACAAATTGTTGCTGACATAAGTAATCTGGATGAAAAATATTCTGAAAATCCAACTCCAGAGTTGTTCAAACGGAGGCTCGACTTGCAGGCAGAGTTCGATCTGATATCTACCAAAGATGCAGAACGCTTACTTCTCCGTAGTCGCGGCACTTATTACGAACATGGGGAAAAACCATCCAGATTATTGGCTCATCAACTCCGCAGGCGAGCAACCTCTCGTCATATCATGGAAATAAGAAACAAAAATAACTCATTGACAGACGACCCCATCGACATTAACAATATTTTTAAAACCTTCTATTCGGATTTATATAGATCAAATTTTCCGGAGGATGATCATGTAATGAGAGACTTCCTGGACAAAGTGTGCTTCCCACTAATTGAAGAAACTCAACGGGAAAAACTAGATGCAGCCTTGACCCTAGAAGAAATCATACAATCAATTAGAAATATGCAATCAAACAAAGCCCCTGGACCTGATTGGCACGTTGCCTCCAACGTTTACCCAGGCACAAATTGTAATACTACCCAAGAAAGACAGAGACTCGAGCTTGTGCGGCTCTTACACACCGCTCTCTCTACTAAATTCTGATGTCAAAGTATTAGCAAAGATCCTCGCTACTAGATTAGAGAAAGTCATGCCTACCATAATATCCGAAGAGCAAAATGGTTTCATAAAAGGACGTCAGGTATTCTTCAATACCCGCACTTTATTTAATATCATTTACTCTGATCAGACTGAGGCTCAACCAGAGATTGCAATATCGTTGGATGCCGAGAAGGCCTTCGATAGAGTAGAGTGGAAATACCTTTTTTCCGTTTTAGAAAAATTCAAATTTGGGGACGTATTCATTTCCTGGATACGTCTTTTGTATTCTTCGCCTCTTGCCAGTGTAATCACAAATTATATCAAGTCTAATCATTTTGGTCTAGAACGTGGAACTCACCAAGTTTGCCCACTCTCTCCGTCACTTTTCGCTCTATCCATCGAGCCGCTATCTATTGCACTGAGGTCTGAAAGAGGGTTTCAAGGTATCATACGCAATGGAAAAGAACACAAACTCTCTCTTTATGCTGACGACTTGCTTCTCTATGTTGAAACCCTGCTGTTGGTGTGCCTGTGATTTTGAACTTTCTGGACAAATTTGGTAAATGTTCAGGTTACAAATTAAATCTCGATAAAAGTGTTTGTTTCCCTATTAATGGCTCAGCACAACAAATGCAATTGCCCAATTTCCCGTTTAAATTTAATCTGACTGGCTTCAAGTACTTGGGGGTCAATGTTACTTCAACTATATCTAAACTAGTTTCAGCAAATTCTACCCCTTTAATCTCAGAGATGAAATCTGACATCCGTAGGTGGTCAAGTCTTCCCCTTTCATTAATTGGTAGAATCAATGTGGTCAAAATGAATATTCTTCCTAAATTATTGTATTTGTTTTCAAGTTCTGCCATGCTTTCTGCCCAAGTACTTCTTTAACACTATTGATAAGATAATAACTTATTTTTTATGGTCTGGAAAAACGCTGTGGATCAAAAAGGCAATTCTTCAAAATTGCAAATTTGATGGCGGTCTATCTCTACCAAATTTTCAAGCTTACTACTGGGCCTCTCACATTCAAAAAATTGGCTTCTATGTGGCGTCGTCAAAATTTTCTTGGTGTGATATGGAGCTGGCGTCTTGTCGGAGAACCTCTATGACAGCTCTGTTGTATTCTTCACTTCCCTTAAAACTTTCAGAATTTACAAATAATCCAGTTGTTCACAACACAATTACAATTTGGCTTCAATTCAGGCGTCACATTAAGTTTAGAGATGTTTCTCCTTTTACACCCGTGAGCCTTAACCATGCGTTTCCTCCTTCTGTGTTAGACTCTTCATTCGCTACCTGGCAGGATAGAGGTATTAAACATATAAAATATTTGTACATAAATGACATTTTTCCTGATTTGAATGAGCTTTCTACATTATATGAGCTACCGGCTTCACACTTCTTCAGATATTTGCAGATCCGAAGTTTTGTTTCCAAAACTTTTTCATACTTTCCCTGACTGCCTCCCAATCAACCCTGGGAAGAGTTTCTTACAATTAATCACCAGCAGAGGGGGTCAACCTCTAAATTATATGCCTCTATCCTGTCAATCAGCACAGAAGATACAAGAACAAGGGAGCGATGGGAGGAGGAGCTGGGGATGCGCATCACTGAGGATTACTGGGAGAGGGCATTACGTATGGTTGGGTCCTCTATCTCGTGTGTTCGACTTGGACTGATCCAATTCAAAGTTCTGTTCAGAGTTCATTACTCAAAGTCCAAACTGTCGAGGATCTACGACACCATTACTGATGTATGTGACAGATGTCAGAGCTCTCCATGCAACCTCTCACACATGTTTTTCTTATGCCCAAAAATTCAGATGTTTTGGTCCAGACATTTTTCAATCATGAGCACAGTGCTTGGCGTGCAGTTGAAACTTTGTCCATATATTGCTCTCTTTGGTACACCTAACATCACCAGTGGACTGAGCACCGCACAGAGAGAAATGGTTGCATTTACTTCACTGCTTGCCAGACGCTGCATCCTCCAGAGCTGGAAATCATCTGATGCTCCACCAATACCAAAATGGCTGAGAGAAACAATGTACTATATTAAATTGGAAAAAATCAAATACACATTAAGAGGCACTACAGAGTTATTCTATGTCAAATGGAAACCTTTCATCAAATATTTTACTGAACTTCAGGCACTGCCTGACTGAGAAGAAACTATATTTTTACGTGTCATTCCATCGGTACTGTGAGATGAGCCGGGGAGGGGTGGGGAGGGAGGGGAGCACACGGGTATTCATATTAAATTCACATTGAATTCAAATGCTCAAACCTTTTAGATGTATACACTGCATTTCAAAAGAGAAAAATGTATTATTATTTAGTATTAGTATTTGTAGTTAATGTATTACTTTACTTTATTTATTTTTATTTATTATTTTCATTTCTATTTTATTTTCTGATTGGGGGGAAAAGAAACGAAAATCTGTTTTTCTGAATTTTCCTTGTCTGTTAAAAAAACAAAAAAGTATATTACATGTGTGAAAATGTATACACTGTTGAATATGTCACAATAAACATATTTGGGAAAAAAAAAAAAAAATGTATTTCAGTCTACCTATATCAGAGGTAGGCAACCCGGTCCTTAAACTGTGCATACTTGAACTTTTTGGAAAAAAACCTGTACCCACTGCGGCTCTTTGAGGACCAGGTTGCCCACCCCTGCTTAAGATTATTTTCAGGTAATCATATCGCAATTGATAGGGGTGCTGTGTGTGCTGCTTAGGTGTGTATTAGTAGGTCTTGGATCCCGGAGAAACTCTCTCTTTTTGTTGCACAACTGTTGTACAACCTGATGACAATAACAATGATTTGATTTCATTTAGAGCCCCAAACTCTTTTTCTGCCTATTTACATTTTTAATTCACCTCCACTGGTGTAAACTCACAACCATTGTCTCCTGATTGCTGCCTTCGATGTACCCTGGCACCGTTGTCCAAATTTATTGAGCAGTGTGTAGTGAATGATCATTATGTCACAGGAACATCTAACAGACTGTAGTCTATTTCCCTATCGCAATGATTCATATAAAACATAAAAAAGGTTTTAATATAGCCCTGCAAAAACTCCCAAAGTGAATTTTCACTTTAACCATTTCCCCATTACATGTGTTTGACAGCAGTAGACGACACAATTTAACTATCTTAAATATGGATGCAGGAATGGCGGACCCTGTCTTAAGACGTATTCCAAGACGATGCACTGCGATAGAACAAGCATATCGCCAAGGATCTGCAGGTCTAAGCGAGATACAGGCCATCAATGTTTCAATCGCAAATGTGCAGAGAATCCAGGGTATTGTTAGTCCTGAGTCTGTTCAAGACATTGTTGATAGTCTCACCAACCTGAGAGCAGTTATTATGGGGTCCACAGCTCTACGCTGTAGTCACCATGTGTCCCATCCGTTGCATACAGGTAGGCGTAAATCAAAGTCCAATTGCACACTATTTCTGATTATCGATATCACGATTATTTATTCGTCAATGCCGTCATTCTTTACAAAATATTTCATATGTGCATTTATTACCACACGTTGTATAATTTCTTTAATATTTATTTATTAATATCATTTCTCTTTCAATATTTCAGGAAGACCTGGGAGACCCACCCTAGATATCACAAAGGAGCCAAATCAACTGCTCATCACACAGGGCTTTACAGTGAGGGCCATGGCAAGGACGTTGGACTGCTCCTCTTCATACCTCCATAGGAAAATATAGAGTTTTCAGATAGAACATGGCAGGTTTACTTCCATCAGCAACACTGACCTGGAGGATCGTGTACAGAGACTCCATAACCAGTTTCCAAATGCAGGCTAAAATGTTAGTAGACCAGGATATCTAAGTTTTTTTTAGAAATACATGCATTTATACAGAATAAATAATCTATCTTGTTGTACCCTTTCAGATGATGAGAGCGTACGTGCTGGCAGGATGAGTAAATGTCAAAAGAAGACGATTGCAAGAAACCCTCAACAGAATTGACCTGGCAGCTTTAGCACAAAGATGGAGCCAGGCCTGGCTAGAAGGAAATACTATGTCCCATTTCCAAACAGCCTTTGGCACATAGATGGCCATATGCGACTTATTCGGTACGTTTCTACGATTTTATGCTAGTTATATGCTTAATGGCAAATGTATCACTTTCTCATATTCTTGCATCCAAGAATTAATGGAAACTAAAATGATGCCCATGCACACTGTTGTTTGCTTTCTATAGTAATATTCCAAGTCATTATAAGTTGACAAATTCACCACTTTCATCACTTTTGCTCATTATATTACTATTTATTTATTAATTTTAACCTGCAATCAATCAATAAACGTTGAATTATGTTTAATGTATTACAGGTGGGGGTTTGTAACACATGGTGGAATCAATGGGTATTCTGGCTCATCACCTATCTGAAATGCAGCACAAACAATACTGACCAGCTTTATTCGAGCCTCCATCACATATCGGTTACCTTCCAGAGTTCGATCTGATCACGGAGGAGAGAATACCATGGTTGCCCTGTTGATGAACCTTCTGCAGGGACAAGGACATGCAAAACATATCACAGGGTGTTACATTCACAATCAAAGAATTGAACGTCTTTGGAGGGAGCTAACCCAGCTACGTGTCACCCTGAACAAGGAACAATTACAGACACTTAAAAACATATTACTTGGGACAACAGATTTAAAGCAACACTATCTAATATCTGTTAGCGAGATTTCATTCAACAGTCCAATATTGTGCATTGATGTCTAAATAAAAACATCTACTTTTCCAAACCCCACTCACTCTCTTGTAGCTCGAAGAAGCAGGTTGTGCAGCTCATCCTCTTCTGCAATACCTCTTGGCAGGAACAGGGACATTGCACATGTTGATGCGTATGGAAGTCAGCGCTCGTATGCATCCTGGTCGAAGAAGTCAATGGAGGGTTTACTATCTGCTCCTGTTAGAAATATGAGGAGGTCTTCATATTTGAGTTCTGTCAATTTGTCTGCCAGAAGGTTAAGAACAAATATGTCACAAGTCATTCATATCTGCTAATGTTTACCATCAATCTTAAATGAAGAATAAATATGATTACATAAAAACACTTATGCTTCCCAAGTAGAGCAGATGTTTGTCAAACGTTGTATATGTTGCTACGTCTGAGACACAGAGCCTTCATTCAAATATATTACATAAGCCACATATAGGGACACTACCAGCATCATATAATAGTGGTCACAAAGCGCTTAAACAATCAAAAAAATATTCAATAAAGTATATACTTTAAAGGTCAAGATAAAACTGATAACACAACAGGAGTTCCATAAAATCAAGGAAAAGCCTGAACAGATAAAAACGTCTTAAGATGTTTCATGAAAGAGTCAGTAGACTCCATCAAGCGCAAATAGAGAGGATTTCTCTGCTCTGGTCCTGAACCGTGTGTGTAGAACCATCAGTAGATTCTGATCCACAGACCTCAGAGCCGGAGCTGGGGTGTAAGGCTGTATCTGATCAGTTATGTAAGGAGGAGCCTGACCATGAATAGCTCTGAAAGTAAGAACCAGAATTTTAAGGTTGATCCTGAAAGAAAATGGAAGCTAGTGAAAAGTTTTAAGGATTGGAGAAATGTGAGTTCTTCTACTTGAGAGGGTCAGAATTCTAGCAGCAGAGTTCTGAATCAACTGCAGGCGAGACAGCTCCTTCTAGTTCTTGTCTTGTTAAGACATGAAAACAGACTGTTGCAGTAGTCCAGGCGAGAAGACACAAACGCATGGATTACAAGCTCCAGATCATGTTGTTACAACATTTTCCTAAGTTTAGAGATTTTTCTCAGTTGAAGGAAACCGTTTCTGTTCAGTTTTCTGCAGTGTTGAACAAGAGTCATGTCTTTATCAAATACAACACCCAGGTTTCTCAGGCTCAGTTTGACAGACTGACCTAAGTCACCCAAGTACTGACTCAACCCTCGAATCTTATCATCAGGAGCAATCACCAGAGTTTCAGTTGTGTCCACATTTAGCTGCAAAGTGTTTTCACTCAGCCATTGTTCGATTTCTAGCAAACAATTGACTAAGCTGTTCAGCCTCTGGGGCTCAGTTGGATCAAAAGAGCAGTAGAGCTGGATGTCATCAGCAAAAATGTGATAAGAAACATCAGGAAATCTCTGAATGATTTTACCGAGGGGAACTTACTTAGAGCGGCGAATAAACAACCCGTAACACACTCTGGATTGTCCATCTTTCTCCACGAAGCGAAGTATTTTGTGTTTTGACCGATTTTATATAGCAGAATATTTAAAGGGGACATTAGTCAAAATGACATCAATAAGGGATATTTGAGATTGGGTTTGCAGAAGAGGTAATAATTTGTGTCAGATTTAAAGTGTCACACTGTACTTTAAATGCATCAGACACAGGTGTCAACCAATCCCAGTTAAGATTCCCAGCAACTATAGCAATTTTCTTATATTGAAGTTGTGACAGACTATTCACCAGTGTGGACAATGAGTTAGCTTTTGCAGAGGGAGGTTTGTAACAGCCAACTATCATGATATGATGGTCTTTCTTAACTTCATAATTGCACGCCAGGAGCTCGAATTGTTTACTATGTGATTCAGTGAGCACTAAATTAATATTTAATTTTCTTTTGGTGTTAATTGCAACACCATCCACCTTCTTAGGGCGGTCGACTCGAAAAACATTATAACCATCAATGTATATATCCTTATCATGAACAGATTTAGTTAAACAGGTTTAGGATAAAACGACAATATCAGCATCAGTTGAATTGACCCAAATCCCCACCATGTCCAATTTTGAGATTAAACTCCATACATTAAGATGTATGATACCCAGGCCTGGTCTTTTCTTTTAAAGTCTGCAGGTGTGTCGTATTGCTGAGGCATATCAGGACCAGGGTTTGGCTGAACATTTCCAGATATAATTTAAAACATCATGATCATGAGTCTATGCCTAGTAGACCTGCCTGACATAAGCCTTTCATTAAAAAAAAATTAAAGAGCTTACAAAAGCTGGGAGTTAATTTACAGAGATGTTAAACCAGTTTTTCAAAATGAGGAGGAAATTAAAAGCATTTTATGAGCATACGGATAAATGCAATGGCATAATAACTTTAATTGTGTGGGACAGAGCGTGTCCCTGCCTGAAAAGTAAAGAGAAGGAACCTGTACAGAGTCTGCCTGACTTGCTAAGTAAGGCCCAGAATCCACATAGTCAATATAGGTCATCAAGCAGAGAAAGGTTAGGATTTGTTTCATTTTCATTTTGAGCTCAGAAAATATTAGCACACAGAATTGCAGGTAGCTAGCCACAGCTTAGCAAGTAGCAAGTCGCCGAGGGCCTCGAGCAGGTATGAGCTCACTCAGGGCCTCCAACAGGTAGTAGCTCACTCAGGGCCTCCAACATGTAGTAGCTCACTCAGGGCCTCCAACAGGTAGTAGCTCACTCAGGGCCTCCAACAGGTAGCAAGTCACGGAGAGCTTCCAGCAAGTAGTAGCTCACTCAGGGCCTCCAACAGGTAGTAGCTCACTCAGGGCTTCCAACAGGTAGTAGCTCACTCTGGGCTTCCAACAGGTAGTAGCTCACTCAGGGCCTCCAACAGGTAGTAGCTCACTCAAGGCCTACAACAGGTAGCAAGTCACGGAGGGCTTCCAGCAGGTAGTGCTCACTCAGGGCCTCTAGCAGGTAGCAAGTCACAGAGGGCCTCCAGCAGGTAGTAGCTCACTCAGGGCCTCCAGCAGCTAGCAACTCATCCAGGGCTTCCAGCAAGTAGTAGCTCACCAAAGGCCTCCGGCAGGTAGTAGCTCACTCAGGTATCAATCAAGTATCCGCACACTCAAGACATCAAGAAAGTAGCTAGAAACAGTTCTCTGCCTCCAGCCAACTTCAGTGTATGCAAAGCTTTAGCTACAGTAGGTAGCTAGCCTCGGCTCACTCAAGGCCTCCAGCAAGTATCAAGCCACATGAGTCATGAGCCATGTAAAAAGTTAACAATAGTCCGTTTTTACTGTTAAAAATGTTGCATGTTAAATAGAAAATTTAAAGAATAAAATCTTATGGAGTACACAAGCACTTAAAATTGTAGGACTAAAACAAACAAGGATCAACAAGGACTAACATGCTGCCATCTTGGTTGAAGGCGTGGGTAAATGGAGCCACAATCATGCAACTAACTCTCTGGCACCCACGCTGCCAGGACATTACTGGGGACATGCTCTGTGAGGTTCATTGGGAGTGCATTGGACAGATGATAGAAGAAACAAACAAATTGTTGTAACGTACAATGTTAAGTACATTGTCACAAGACACAAGGGAAAGTAAAAAAGATACAGTATTTAATTAATAACTCCAGAACGATCCACAATAAGAGAAATTCTACTAAAAGACTGGATCTCTTGGTGGAGGCAGGGCAGGGCTGGAATAGGGGGTCAAGTAAAATAAAGTGCTGACAACTTCAGGAACTGTGCACAAGACACAAGATTCAAAAATATGATCCAACCAAATATGCTGACAACAAATAAAACTTGCACCAAGTGGTGAAGAAGAGGGGCTTGTCGATGGTGCAGTCATTAGGACGGTGCGAAGGTCGAGATAAAGCCCTTTCCTTGCAAAAAACCTCATCCAAATCGTGATTCTCTGGCAGAACCAATCAGGAGGGGGAGAAACAGGAAGCTGAGGACGAGACGTAGCAGGAGCAGAACGAAGGCACTGTGAATCACCAACCTAGTACAGCAGAATTCACCATTCAAAGCAAGGGTTATGGAGCCAAGGGGGACCAACAACTATATGAAAAGAGGTAGACAAAATGAAACAAATGAAAAACATGACGCAACTCATTAGTGAAACTCTCATAAGTAGACAAGACAGGTGAGTTAGACTCCCATAAAAAAGTGGCATAGTCCCTGCTCTACCCCGGAGAAGATTAATTAAAAATGCAATTTTAGCAAGACAAGTAGAGTATGATGTTGATCAAACACTAACTGACACAGCCACAAAATACGAGCACACACTCCCGTCATACTTTTCTGGGGAAGGTGAAGATGGCTCGATGTGTGCGAGCTCAGTTGACGCATGCGCAACAGTAACTGAGGCGGAATCCAGTATATAATAAAACAAAATAAAACAAAGAAAAAGCACTGTGTGTATTATTGTTGATCTTTAATCTTTAATTCAATTTTTGACTGCCTACTCCCAATGGATTTTCTTCTTTTTTTTTTGCTTAATTGCAACTCATCATGGCTCCAAAACCGACAAAGCAACCTCCTAAATCTGATGCAACAGACTGTAGCCAACATGCTAAGGCCGAGCTAAAGGAGACTCGAAGAAACCCGGCATGGCAGCAGACACAGTTCTGGCGACTATACACGAGCTGAAAAATGACTTTGCAGTAAGACTGGATAGTCTGCTTAATGTAATGCAAGGAATCCAAATGACTTAAAGTCTGTAACAGAACGTGTCACTGAAGCTGAAAAAAGAATCTGGAATAACCAAGACGTCATAGTTTCACTGATGACCATGAACGCAACACAGAAAGCAACAATTGCAGGGCTAACACTTAAGGTGGACGACCTGGAAAACCCCAGCCACAATTTGGAACTTGCAAATGTTGGGATTGGGATCCAGAGTATATTCGGGTTATCTATTCACTTCCGCTTCCGGTGAGCCTTTGATCAGCTGCTGCGAACGTGAGCTCCTGAAATAATTGCCAAAACCAGTCGTTTTAACGACTGCTTGTCCGGATATTATGCTCATATCACTAAAGATATGTCTCAAGCATCACGGATCTATGATTGTGATGCTCTTTTCAACATCAGAGAGTCGATGGAGGACTTTACTCGCGACCGTTACCAACGTCCCGTGAGTTTGTTTCCGGCTCCGCTTCTCATCGACTCGGACTCTGTGGAATATCATTTGATTTCTCGGGTATTGGGCGATTTCCACAAGCGATCGAGTCGGTCTGGAGTACAGGTCAGGATGCGACGCCCAGTTGCGATCGCGCGGAAGAACTCTGACGTCCGCGTCAGAGTTCCTCTCATGAAATGTGTGACAACACGTCAGCGCTGCCGTCTGCCCAGACCTCAACGAAAGGTAAGAATTTTTCATTTCCTTTCTTTATTTTGGCAAGTCTCGCCTCTCTGGTCGTGGGGGAGGTCTTGCTACAGTCTATAAGGAGAGTTATACTTGCAAAGTGATTCAGACACAGGAATTCACTTCTTTTGAGTCTCAGATGATCTTGGTTGATTCTACAAGACCTTTCTATTGTGTGTCAATCTACCGCCCACGTGGTCCTGCGGTGGTGTTCTTGAAAGACATTAGTGACTTCTTATCTTCCATTATTCAAATGGAATCTGTTCTTATTCTTGGAGACTTTAATCTTCATGTTGATGACGTCACTCTGCTAAAGAACTTTTAACTTTAACAGAAGCCTTTAATTTTGAACAAGATTTTTCTGAACCCACTCATCAAAAAGGCCATATTTTAGACTTTGTTTTTACTCTTGGCCTGGACATTTCTAATGTATCTGTACATGATGTCCATCTGAGTGATCATTCTCTTGTCTTGTTTAACCTGGACCTTGTTTTTCATCCCTGAACCTAAGCCTTTGAAAGTTAGGTCTCAGAGACGTGTCATCTCAGCTGATACTGCAGACAGTTTTTCTGCTATGTTTGACTCTCTTTCCTTTAATAACTGCCCAGACGTGGACAGTTTGATTCACTGTCACTACTCATTGTGTTTAAATACTGGATCAAGTGGCACCTGTTAAATCGAACTTGACGGTGCCCTTGGACAAATGAAGATCTCCTGAGTCCGAAGAGACTTTGTCAAAAAGACTGAGCGTCTCTGGAAGTCCACTAAACTTGAGGTGCACAGACTTCACCTCAGGGATCTCATGTCTTACAATGAGATGGTAGAAACTGCTAGATCGGATTACATCAGAAAACTGGTAGCAGCAAATAAGAAATACCCCAAAGTGTTGTTTGACATGATTAATTATCTCGTGTCTCCTGCTCCTCAAATCACGCCTGTCTTCTGTGAAGCTGACAGCAATGCATTGTTGAGATTTTTCATTGACAAAATTAAATTGATCAAAGAGAAAATCTCTCCCCCTTTGTTTGGAACCCCTACTGTCTCTGAGCCCCTCTCCTCCTCTTGGTCTTCCTTCACTGCTTTATCTTTGGGTGATATTTCGGCACTAGTGAACAAGATGAAACCCTCCTCTTGCGCAGATGACGTCCTTCCTTGTAGGCTTTTTATCAAAGTATTTGATGTAATTGGCCCCTGGGTTACCAATATGGTGAACCTCTCCCTTTCCACAGGGGTTTTTCCCAATGCATTTAAACATGCCATTGTGAAGCCTCTGCTAAAAAAAAAACCAGGCTTAGACCCAACTGACCTCTGGCCTATTTCTAAGCTCCCTTTCTTGTCTAAGATCTTGGAGAAGGTGGTGTCTGAACAGCTGTCTTTGTTCCTGGATCAGAGCGACATCCATGAGAAGTTTCAGTCTGGCTTCAGTAAACATCACTCTATGGAGACAGCTTTATTGAAAATGTCCAGATCACCAGATCCTGCTAAGAAGACTGAGGGATGAAGTGGGACTGTCTGGGTCTGTGTTAGAATGGTTCTCATCCTACCTTTCTGGGTGCAGTTTTAGTGTATCTGCCAATCAAATGAGGTCTGAATCGGCAGATCTGTTGTGTGGAGTCCGTCAAGGTTCTGTTCTGGGTCCTTTATTGTTTTTGCTGTACTTGATTCCCCTCGGTAAAATCATTCAGAGATTTCCTGATGTTTCTTATCACATTTTTGCTGATGACATCCAGCTCTACTGTTCTTTCGATCCAACTGAGCCCCAGAGGCTGAACAGCTTAGTCAATTGTTTGCTAGAAATCAAACAATGGCTGAGTGAAAACACTTGACAGCTAAATGTGGACAAAACTGAAACTCTGGTGATTGCTCCTGATGATAAGGTTCCAGGGTTGAGTCAGTACTTGGGTGACTTAAGTCAGTCTGTCAAACTGAGCCTGAGAAACCTGGGTGTTGTATTTGATAAAGACATGTCTCTTGTTCAACACTGCAAGAAACTGACAAGAAACTGTTTGTTTTAACTGAGAAAAATTTCTAAATTTAGGAAAATGTTGTCACAACATGATCTGGAGCTTGTAATCCATGCACACGGTTCAGGACCAGAGGAGAGAAATCGTTCCAGGCTGTGGCCAGCTTTGAAACGATCTTCCTCTCTCTCTGCGTTTGATGGAGTCTACTGACTCCTTCAAGAAAAATCTTAACACATTTTTATTTGTGCAGGCTTTTCCCTGATTTTCTGCGACTCCTGTGTTTGTCTTACGTTGATTAACATGTTGTTGTTTTTTTTTAACAGAACCATCATCATTGTTTAAAATACCAACTGAAGAGCCATTTAGTAAATTAGACTCAAACTATGAAATAAAAGAAAACACGTCTAAAAGCTTTGTGAGACCCACAGTACATGTTTGAACTTTGAACAGAACTGATATTTGAATATGTTATTCTACACTCCATTTTGAGCTGAACTGTAGTGGTTTTATATTGCTCCTAGGCTTTGGTTTATCTTGCCCTTTAAAGTATATACTTTATTGAGTATTGTTTTGATTGTTTAAGCGCTTTGTGACCCTGGTTTGGAAAAGCGCTATACAAATAAAAATTACTTACTTACTTATTTACCCCTCCAAGGAAAATAAATACAGGCTTTAACAATCAACCGGGCCTCGTCACAATAAATTGACGGTCCAGAACAGAAGAGCCGAGCTCTGGAAATCTTCCTCTATTTACATCCATCTCACCAACCAGGGGGTCGTATCTTCAGGTCCCTATCTTATATATGACTTCAAATTTATTGTTTACCTCTTGTAATGTGAGAGGGGTTAATCCATTAAAAAAAATTCAAACCAGTTATGAAGGTTATCAAGTAATCCAAAACTAAGGTGGTGTTTCTTCAGGAGACTCACTTGACTCTGGATGATGTAAATAGAGTGAGAAGGAGTTGGCCTGGTCAGGTGTTTTCTTCTTTCTTCTTCATTACACTGGTCCACAAATTATTACTCTTTAAATTGATTAATTGTAAAGAAGATAAACTCGGCAGGTATCTTATTATTCAATGTGAAATTTCATCAACTAAATTTAATTTCATTAATAAATACTGAACTAACAATGATAATCCTGACTTTACAGATGTTTTATCTGTCCCTTGCTCCCTTGCCTGGCCCAACTGATAATTGGGGGGGTACCTGAATATATATTTTTTCAACTGTCTGCTGATTACTGTCAAGGGTTAGAACATGTTGGTATGACAGTATACTTAGTTATGATCATGCCCCTGTATCCTTCTGCCTTCAATTTCCAAACATATTATATCACTACCCCAATTGGCCACTACAGTCAACCTGGTTAAAATATCCAGAATTGATTGGGTTCGAGTTAATTGGAAAACAAATTGATATTTATTTTGACCATAATACGGAGAGGTGGGCTTCAAGTCCACCCTGTGTCTTTGGTTTTTGCAATGTAGTTAGTTTTATTCTTGGAGTTTTATTTTTCCAATAGAATTTGATAATGGCAGTATTCAGTGATTTGAACAAAGAACAGTTTGGTGTGATGGGAATCATTGTAAATAGGTAGTTGACTTTCGGCAGGATTGACATTTTAACTGTTTCTATTCTTTCTATAAGTGATAATGGTAATTTCGTCCAGCGACTTAAATCATCCTGTATCCATTGAAGTAGTGAAGAGAAGTTCAAGGAGAACAATTCTGATAGATTTGGGGAGATATTGATTCCTAAATATTTTATGTTGCCTACTGTTAGATCGTGAGGAGAAACTAACATTGAATGACATGATTTAGGTGGTAAAATAGTTGATTTTGACCAGTTCACAGTATAACCAGAGATACTAGAGAATGTTTTGATGCTGTCAAAACATTCTTTAAGAGATGACTCTGGCTTCCTAAGGAAGATCAGCACATCATCTGCATAAAGTATTATTTTGTGTTCCCTAGTTGGTGTTGGTATTCCTAAAATTGTTTTATTTTCCCTGATTAAAGCTGCAAGGGGTTCGATGAAGAGAGCAAAGAGAGACGGTGACAGTGGACACCCTTGTCTAGTGCCATTATTTAATCTGAAGTTTTTTTTAATTATCCTGTTAGTTGTGACTGTGGCCATTGGAGAAGTGTAAAGTGCTCTGATCCACCCTGTAAATGATTCCCCAAAACCAAATACTGATGGACATGAAAAGAGGAATTTCCAGTTAACTTTTTCAAAAGCTTTCTCTGCATCTAGTGATAATACAAAGTCATCAGCATTACTTTTATTTGAAATTTGTATTAGATTGAATAGTTTTCTTGTGTTTTCAGAGGACTGTCTACCTTTGATGAAACCCGTTTGATCTGGATGTATTAGAGTTGTCATGACTCGTTCTATTCTAGAGGCTAGCACTTTGCTAAAGATTTTAATGTCTGTGTTGATCAGCGAAAGGGGTTAGCTGGGTTGGTGGGGTCTTTATCTGGTTTTAATAGTAGTGTGATCATAGCTGTATTCATTGACGAGGGAATTCTAGTTGTTGATAGTTGGCCAGAAGTGTTTGTAAAACTCAAAAGGAAAACCCTCAGGGCCTGGAGATGTATTAATGGACATTTTATTAAGAGCTATGTACATTTCCTCTGGTGAAATTGGCCTGTCTAAACTTGTTGCTTGTTCTCTAGATAGGTGTGGTAATTTTAACCCGTTAAGGAACTTGCTGATATTGTCCGTGTCTGGGTTTAAATCGTCACTGTATAGTCGTTTATAAAAGTCTTCAAACACCTTATTAATTTCTGCCTGTGAGTTAACATATTTTCCATTGCTATCTTTTACGGTGGAAATAGTTGATTTTTCTTTTCCTCGTTTAATTAAATTTGCCAAATATTTAGCCGATTTGTTGCTGTGCTGGATTTCATTTAGACGTAGTCTTTGTATTTGGAATTTCACCTTTTTATTCAAGATATCATTTAAATCCAGTTTAACGTTCCTAATCTGACACAGAAGAGTGTCGACTGGGTTTTCTGAGTATTCTACCTCAAGTTCTTTTAGTTTGGTCTCTAGATCTTTTTCTTTCTGTGCTTCAGTCTTCTTCTTATGGGAAGAGAAGGAGATTATTTTTCCGCCTAGCACAGCTTTAGCCGTCTCCCAGAGGAGGGACGCAGAGATGTTTGGTGTATCATTGGTTTCTAGAAAGAAGGACCATTCTTTTTTAAAATAATCATCAAAATCTTTATCCTTCAGTAGAGATGTGTTCAACCTCCATCGAGTGGAAGACTTCAGTTGAGGTTGGATATTAAGACAAAGTGAGACTGGTGCATGGTCGCTTACAATTATGGGATGGATTTTTGTTTCTGATGTGATTGATAGTAGGGATTTACTGGTCAAAAAGAAGTCTATTCTAGATGAAGTGCGATGTACCTGTGAGAAAAATGTAAATCCTTTCTCATCCTGGTGGTTTAGCCTCCAGCTATCAGCCAGTCCAAACTCCTCCATGTACTGTTTTAGTTCTGCTGTTGATACTGAGGTTTTAGTGTTTGCAGTTGAACTGGATCTGTCCTGGACTGGATCGAGCACAGTGTTAAAGTCACCGCCTATAATAAGATTAGAACAGGGCAAATCAATTAGATTAGAGAACAAGGTGTTAAAGAAGTCTGGGTCGTCCTTGTTTGGCCCATATACACTCACTATAGTCAGATTTTGTTTGTTATTTAAGGAGATATGAATAATGACGTATCTGCCTTCTGGATCAGACATTGTAGTGTTAAGTGTGAATTTGATTTTATTATTTATTAAGATTGCAGTTCCTCTTTGTCTGGAATTAAAATTTGCCATAAAGGTGTGTGGGAAGTTGGGAGATTGCAATACTGCATTTCTTGAGTCAACCAAGTGGGTTTCCAGTAGGAGACAGATGTCTGTATTCAGTTTTTTAAATTGTTTTTTAAATTTAATAACTTTTGCCTGACTTCCAAGTCCACAAACATTCCAGCTTGTAAACCTAACCATGTCCATCGAACAGTATGTCTAAGAGGCTATCATCCCGACGTGTGTGCGAATGTATGAGTGTGAAAGAATGAATGAAGTGAAACATGTTGTAGAGCAAAGAGCGATAGGTGTGGTTAGTAAACAGAAAAAAACAACAAGTGCCAGTGAGATGCGAGCAGATGTGAGTATATTATATGTTCATCGTTTTATATTAGCGGTTGTAGTTTTTTTGTATCAGTACAGCCATGGCGTTAGATTGCTGTCACGGAACAATTGACCGTCGATGTAGAGTTTATCCACTGAGATAACAGCCCTCCTCTGTTTCTCCAGATACTGTCTCCTGATCGGGAACAGGATCTTGCGTCGAGCCTGGATCTCGCGGGGATATTGGTCATTTATTCCTTTGAGCTGGACTCCCTGTTTCTTCACCTGTTCCTTTTGTTTGTAGTGTTCAAACTTGGCGATAATGGGACGGGGGTAGTTCTTGTCCTTCTTGACTGGACCCAGGCGATGGACGCGGTGAAAAGTGATTTTACTCACTGTGTCGGGGGGTAACTTCAGATTGTCCGTCATAAAGTTTTTTAGGGCCAATTCTGGGTCGGTCGGTGCCGTCGATTCAGGTATCCCGCTGAATATGAGGTTGTCTCTCATGGAGCGGGTTTGGAGGTCTAATAATGATTCCTTAAGTTCTTTGTTTTCTTTTTTTATTTCGGTCATCTCTTTTGTTAGAGAGGTGTCGTTATCTTTTAGGTTTATTTGTTCTTTCGTAAGCGTTTCAATGCGGTCATGACAGAACTCTAAACTATTTTTTATGAATTGAAAGTCTTTGTGGAGTAATTCCACGAGGGCGATCCGCGACTCCAGAGCGTTAAGGGTTGTATTTATTGACATTAGACTGTCACTAACCTCTCTGTAGAACGGTGGTGGTGATGATGAAGGTAAATCCGTCTGGGTCGGCGAATCCATAACTTTAGGCGAGTCTGGAGATCTTTGCCGCTTCGTGTGGTGTGTAGGATTTTCCCTTCGAACTTTTCCCTCGGCCTCCCATGTTCTCTTGTCCGTAATAAAGAGTGTCAATATAATATACTTCTCTCATTTTCTACTCACAACCATGAGTAATCTGTTTCTTTTTAGAGTTATAGACAAAATATATTTTCACTCTAAAAAGGAACATATTACTCTGAAAATAATCCTTAGTCTACATGAGGGTGAGTAGATAAGTATGATAAAAGTTTGAATGTTAATTAAATAATTATATTTAATTTAATCAATTATAAAAATTATATTTACTGAAATACTCTAGAAAAGATTTATATTACATATCCACATTATACAAATACTTGTTTTTAAAAAAACATCAGAGGTCTTAATGCCTTGACACACCGCACCTGCAAAAAAAACACCAGAGATTGCCGGCAAAAGTGTACGTTCTGCACATGTGCCAGACGTAATTCTCCTCCAAAATGTTTGTAAAAGTGATTGTAATTTTGAAATGTCACAAAATCAAATTTAGATTTATTTTAGTACGTATTGCCAAAATGAAAGTATTCTCTCTCTGTTGCACCTGGATTTCAAAATCATTTAATTTAAAAATAACTTTAATATAACCTTTCAGAGTCATAAAGTCATTCAATTCTCAATTTACAAAAACTATTCCTGATTACAGACTTTACTTGTTTGTCAAATTTAAAAGCATTGTCAAATATCAGATCAAGATTTTTAACTGATGACTGGAAATTAGGTAGAGAGGAGCCTAAAAGACCAGAGGCATTGTTATTAAAGATAATGACTTTCGTTTTGCCTTCAATAAGATTGAAGAAGTGTCATGTTTATGTTCCTTCCTGTTTTATTTTGAAGTTGTGTTTCCGTTTTGGTACGTGTCCTCTGTTTTGTTTTGACAGACGCTGGCAGGTGCGCGGCTGGGGATGATTGAATGGCGGGTTCTTCCCACAGATAAGGAGCATCTCTGCCCGGAAGAACTCGCAAGAGTATTGAGTTTCCTGACCAGGTTGGCATCTTCGATCTCGCTCCGCGCTCGCATTCGTATGAACCGTCTTTTGAAGACCCATGACGTTGTCAGCGATTTAAGTTACTCACGTGAGTCTTTTTCCCCTTTGTTTTTTAGTTGCTGTTCTGAGACCCCGATCTCCAGCCGCGTCCTGCCTCCGTCCCGAGCGCCTGTTCTGTTTTTGTTCCGGTCCGGTCCGTTCCGACCGTATGGATTATTAAAAGACTTTGATTTTGAACTATTCCTCCGAGGATTATTTCTCACTTCCGCATCTGGGTCTCCTGCCGTGTTCGACTCGTGACAGAATACCCTGGCCACCAGATGGACCCAGCGGAAGTAAAGGAGCTCCGCCGAGCCCTCGGTTCTCAAGATACCAGACTTTGTTCTCTCGAGGAAGTGACACGGGAAAGTCACGCAGCGCTCGTCCAGCTGTCACCCACCATGGGTGAGCTGACTCTTCGTTTGGCCCCTCCCGCACCTGTTGCAGCCGCCGCAGCCTCTGTGCGCGCGCCGACTGTCTCCGCTCCTGCTCACCCTGAAAGACTGCCGGCTCTACGCGAACCCACGATACCCACGCCGGAACATTATAGTGGAGAAGTGGGTGGTTGTGCACGTTTTTTGCTCCAGATCCAGTTAGTGTTTAGCCAGCAGCCCTCCTCGTTTTCCACTGGTCGCGCCCAGATCGCGTATCTGATAAATCTCCTCCGGGGTAGGACAGCTGACTGGGCAACTTCTCTGTGGGAGTCTAACTCTCCGGCTCTAGCTAATTATGACAGTTTTACTGACGAGATGCGCCGGGTTTTCGACCTGCCACATCGCTCTCCCGCTGTGTCCTCTCGCAAGTTACTTAGGTTAAGACAGGGAGATGAGTCTGTGGGGCATTACTCTGTAGATTTCCGTTTATTAGCCGCCAAGAGTGGTTGGAATGAGCCCGCACTTATAACCGCGTTTACCCAGGGGTTAAGTAGCTCCGTCAGGGATCAACTCGCCACACGGGATGAACCAGAGGGGTTAGAGGCTCTTATCAGCCTAGCTATCAAGATCGATAATAGGTTGAGGGATCGCGCAGGGAACGTGGCAAGGACGTTTTCTCTCCTCCTTTTTCCATCTTTGACCGACCACCTCCTCAGTTGACTCCTGCGACTCCGACGCCGCCACCCGACGAGCCGATGCAGCTGGGTCGTACACGTTTGTCTCCCGAACAGCGCTCCCACAGGCTCACGAGGGGATTGTGTTTGTACTGTGGCGAGCCTGGTCACCTACTACGTGTCTGCCCAAGTCGCCCTAAGGTTAGTGCTCGGGTGGGACACACCCGCTCTTCTCATGACCACACTCACCGGATCACTCTACCTGGACTATTGACTGTTGACATGACTTCGACTGCTGAGGTTGTTCTGATCGACTCTGGCGCTGACGACAACTTCATTGACCGAGACTTCGCCCTTTCCCTTAACATTCCCCTGGTTAGACTGGCCCTTCCCCGCCCGGTCTGCGCCATAGATGGCCGACCGCTCCTCGATGTGACTCACCAGACCACTCCCCTTTCCCTCACTATTTCGGGTAACCACTCTGAGGTCATTTGTTTTCTTCTCATTTCATCTCCCTCTTCTCCTATAGTTCTCGGTCTCCCCTGGCTTCGTATCCATAATCCTCACTTTGACTGGGTGAACTCAACGGTACTTGGTTGGAGTCCTCATTGTCATTCACAGTGTCTCCGGTCTGCACCCACTACCTCTCGTCCTCCACTTCCCATTTCTCCCCCTCCTGATCTTTCCTCCGTTCCTCCGGAGTATCACAGTTTGGGTGAGGTTTTTAGCAAGGAGAGGGCGCTATCCCTACCACCGCACCGTCCTTATGACTGCGCCATCGACCTACTTCCTGGCCAGGCGCCTGAACTCCCGCCAGGCAAGTTGGCCCCTGTTTCTTGGCCGATTTGACTTTTCCCTGACTTACCGCCCAGGAGGTAAGAATGTTAAGCCTGATGCCTTATCTCGACAGTTTGCTCCTTCCCAGGAGGGTCTGGCGGATGAGACCATCCTCCCTAAGCGGTGCTTCATTAGGGCGGCCAGCTGGGATATAGAGAGGGTAGTTCAGGAGGCTCAGGAGAGTGACCCAGGACTCCTGCCGTGTTCGACTCGTGACAAGAAGTTCCTGTTCATCCAGGGTTTTACATCTTTTAAGCAGTCAAGCAGGGTTTGAAGTCATCGTAATTCGATTTAAAAGAAAGGTAGATCTGAATACCATCTGCAAATCAGTGAAAAGCGATATTGTGGTTTCTTAAAAATGGCCCCTGAGGCAGCTTATATAATAAAAAGTATAGGACCCAGGATGAGGGAGAAAAAAGGCCACACTTTAGACTTAGTTTTTACTCTTGGCCTGGACATTTCTAATGTCTGTGCATGATGTCCATCTGAGTGATCATTATCTTGTCTTGTTTAACCTGGACTTCATCCCTGAACCTAAGCCCTCTTTCCTGTGATGACTGTCTAAACGTGAACAGTTTGATTCACTGTTTCACTGAAAAATGGTACCCTAGGACAAATGAATATCTCCTGAGTCTAGAGAGACTTCGAAAGTTTCACCTCAGGGATCTGATGCACTCATACAATTAAATGGTGGAAACTGCCAGATCTGATAACATTCTGAAACTGGTAGCAGCAAATAATAAATACCCCAAATTGTTGTTTGACTTTATAAATTATATCATGTGTCCTGCTGTGACAGCAATGCACTGTTGAAATTTTTCACTGACAAAATAGTTTATCAAACAGAAAAACACCTTTTGTGTTGAACCCCTGCTGTCACTGAGCCTGACTCTAGCTCTAGCCTCATTTAACAATGTGACTGGCTGATATTTTGGATCCTTAATAATTTTTGCGTCAAAAAATCTAAAAATTCTGACTGCTATAGTAGAAGAATTTACATTTCCCGAGCCTTAAAACTCTTAACTGGTTGCCAGTTTCCTTCAGGGTGAATTTTAAAATTCTGGTTCTTACTTTCAGAGCTAATCATGGTCATGCTCCAGCTTACATCAGTAATCCAGCCTTAGCCTGAGCTCTGAGGTCTGCGGATTAGAATTTGATGACGATTCCGCGCAAACGCTTCTGGACCAGAGGAGAGAAATATTTGTATGCTGTTGCTTCTAAACTTTGGAACAATCTCCGTCTCCCTCTGCGCTTGATGGCGTCTACTGACTCCTTTAAGAAACATCTTAAGACCTTTTTATTTGTGCAGGCTTTTCCCTGGTTTTCTAGGACTCCTTCCTTGCATTTCAAAATGAAAGGGATCACATTGTGGGACATTTAATAATATAATAATAGTTTAAATATAATTTCAGGAATACATTGTTATTATTTGCAACTACATGTTTTATTTTGAAAAATGAACAAAAGATCTCCAATACATCCATCTATGACTGACACTTGATGTTTGTTACAATGCAAGTCTCCTGACTTTGTGACATTATGGCAACCCCACAGTCAATCCTATCCCTAAACTTCCCACTAACAGGCCATTGACTCTGTTGAACACTGCGGTTATATCCCAGTGTTGACTTGACTTATATCTTCTCCCTGGCACCTGCGGGTGAATAGAATAATAAATATAATAAAAATAATAACAATAATAGTAATACATTGAATTTAAAAGGTCGCTTCACAATAAAATCATACAATGCAACAAAATCACAGAATACAATAAAATCAGGAGGAGGATAAAAACACAATCAAACAAGCTGGTAAAAGTAGATGAAGGTTATAAGGGGTTTGTGGTGCAAAACAGGTGGCTTTTGAGTTAAGATAATGACTCAAAACCCAAGAGTGGGCTTCTTTCCTAATGATACTGTCAGATAGAAGCCTATCTGACGTCTTGTATTTTCTCAGGTATCAATATCAGCAAAACAGGTAGATTTGTGTTGACAACTGCATAATGTAAGTAAGTAAGTAATTATTTATATATATAGCGCTTTTCCATTGAGAATTCTGCTGAGACTTTGAGATATAGATATGTTTGTGTATACTGTTTCAGCAGCTGCTCAAGTCTGCAGTTTTTCGCTTCCTCTTACGCTGCCACTGCGGGCCGAACTTACATGAAATTTGATATCAAGCAAAATATTGGTTCTCAGCCGCAATTGATCCACAGGTTATGTGTCTGAGACCAATGGTAAAAAAAATAAAATAATTGAGAATGTCTTCTAGGAAACACTTCCATAAAATTGCTCCATAAATGCTCTCTCTATGCTCTGAATTCTGAACATGTCATCATAAAGCCAGGTGAAACCTTGAAAAGGCTATTTAATGCTGACAGAGATCATGAGACTAGAAGGTCAAGGGAAGCATCATGGTTATGATTAGTGAGGCACTGTGTAAGGACTTGCTTCTGACACCTAATAAAGGTCGGGCATCCACAGGGAAGCTTTGTCGCTAATGTCATCCATCGACCTGAGAGTTGGCTCTATGCATTCATATGTGTGCATATTCTTTAACATCAGGTGCCGAGGCGTGAAGAATCACTTTTCCATCCGCACATGTTCCAGACGTTGGAGGTAACAATGGGGATAAGAATAAAGACCAGGTGACAAGGAGAGAAATGGTTTGTATGCATGCTCTAAGAAGATATTAAGAGCTTTGAAAAGACAATTTAATATTTAACATTTAATACTTAAGAAAGAAAAGACGGTTAAGTTTAGAAGTTCAAGCTCCACCAGAAAGAGCTACAGCTATAAAGATGCCCACGGCTTTTCAAATGTCGGAAATGTGAATGTCCCACAGCAGTAAAGTACCCTACACACACCCCCACGGCAACAAAGTGACCTCAACTGCGCTACAATGGTCTTTCGTATTTGCTCTAGGTTATTTATTTGACTATGTTAGTCTTTGTATCCTTTGTCCGTGTTGTTGTTGTTTTTCTTTGATCTATGTTCTTTATCTTTAGACTTAGATTGTGTAATTGTGTTCTTTCTCTTTATTTCTCTTGTTCTTATTTTATTTTGATTTATTTTTGATTTATTTTTTATAAAAAAATCGCTGTATGTATTGGCTATTAGAAAAAAACAATTTCCCGAAGGAGACCTTACCTTATTTATACTCACTTGGCATGGCCCTTTTAGGATCATATTTGTTTAAATACATTTTTGCTTCCAAGTGCCTTATATTCAGAAAAAAAAGTGTTAACCTTTGATCAAAAGCACCACCTTGATGGGAAAGGACCAACAATGTGGTCGCAAAATATTTTACGATATATATACTTTAAATCTCATCTGAAGCTATAAATGTTGCTTCAGCTTCTCTTTATGTTTATAATGCCTAAAAATGATTCTGTCTCTGAAATAGCTTCATGACACGTTCAATTGAAACCCACAAACTTCACACTTGACGAAACAAATGATTTAGCTCCTGCGCCATACAGGGATGGAGAGAAACGCCACAGCTAGCAGAACGGACTGAAAAACTAGGTCAGCTGCTTTTCACACCCACTTAATGAATCTGACTGTATTCATTAGGAAAATGAATTACAAAGTAGAAACAATAATCATATTTTGATACAGACCCAGAAAACCTGTATTATATCCAAAGAGTTTGAATAGTGCTATTTTCAGAGAGATGGGGGCAATGTGTCATCACGTGTCTGAACCACATCAGCTGGTGTAATGATTTCTGCATCATTGCCCACCAGGTCCTTGTATTAAGGTAAGGTAAAACTTTATTGAAATTGTTCTTTTCCAATAGCCAGCAATTTTTCATAAACAATAAAAAATAATAAAATAAAATAAGAAGAAGAACATAAAGAGAAAGAACAAGATGACACAATCTAAGTCTAAAGATAAAGACAAAGAACATAGGTCAAAGAAAAACAACAAAGACAAAGGATATAAAGACTAACATAGAACAGAACATCCAGATACTCTCACTCCACTCCTGCCCCCGAACTCAGAATTGTACAATTTAATAGCCCGAGGAATGAATGAGTCCTTGAGTCTATTTGTTTTGCACCTGGGTAGGAGCATTCGTGCACTCATTCTGCTTCTCTGCTCACTGATGACAGTGTTCAGAGGATGACTGTCATCATCCATGATGGACAGTAGTTTGTTCAATGATCTCCTCTCAGCAACTGTCACCAGTGAGTCCAGCCCTCCTGATCAACCTGTCCAACCTGTTGACACTCCTCTTGGACACATTTCCACCCCAACACACCACAGCATAGAACAGGACACTGGCCACCACAGACTGGTAGAACATGCAGAGGAGCTTCTTGCAGATGTTAAATGATCGAAGCCTCCTCAGAAAGTACAGTCTACTCTGAACCTTCTTATATACATGGTCTGTGTTGCAGGACCAGTCCAGTTTACTGTCCATCCACACACCGAGGTACTTATAGTTGTCAACTATCTCCACCTCGTCACCTCTGATGGACACTGGACGTGGCTTTGTCCTGGACCTCCCGAAATCCAAGACCAGCTCCTTGGTCTTTGAGGTGTTCAGCTGCAAGTGGTTCCTCTCACTCCAGTCCACAAAGTCACGTATCAGACTCCTATACTCGTCTTCGCTGTTGTCCCTGATGCATCCAACAATGGCAGTGTCGTCAGCATACTTCTGGACGAGACTCAGCTCTGAGTTGTAGCAGAAGTCTGAAGTGTAGATGGTGAAGAGGAGAGGGGCCAGTACTGTCCCCTGAGGTGCTCCTGTACTGCACACCACAGTGTCAGACGTGATATCCTTCAGCCTGACATACTGTGGTCGATCAGTAAAATAATCCGTAATCCAGGAGACCAGACCAGGGTCCACATGCATCTTAGTCAGTTTGTCCTGCAGCAGATTGGGTTGGATAGTGTTGAAGGCACTAGAAAAGTCCAGGAACAGGATTCTCACTGAACCGCTTCCTTTATCCAAGTGGGAGTAGGTCCGATGCAGGAGGCGAAGGATGGCATCTTCCACACCAACTGCTGGCTGGTAGGCAAACTGCGGGGGGTCTTGCGCGTGCTGGACTTGTGGCCTGAGATGTTTGAGGACCAGCCGCTCCAGTGTCTTCATCAGCTGCGAAGTCAGTGCCACCGGTCTGTAATCGTTCAGCTCACTCGGTCGGATCTTTTTAGGGACTGGAACGATACAGGAAGTCTTCCACAGAGTTGGTACTTTCCCCAGCCGTAAACTGAGGTTGAAGACATGCTGGAGCGGCTCAGCTAGTTCAGCAGCGCAGGTCTTTAGCAGTCGAGCAGACACCTTATCAGGACCAGCAGCCTTCCCTGGACTAATCCTCCGAAGTACATCCTGTACCTGGAGTGAGGTGAAGCTGGGAAGTGGTTGTGTGGAGCTGGGGGGGGGCACAAGAAGGTGGGGCAGGTCCTGAGGCGGGCAGCAGTGAGGGTGAGGTGACCTGCTCAAACCTGTTGAAAAAGTTGTTCAGTCCATTTGCCTCCTCCAACGTGTCCACTGCAGTCAGAGAGGCCTTGGTCTTGTGTCCAGTGATGGTTTTAATACCATCCCAGACCTCTCTTATTTCTTCTCGGCTCAGCTTCTCCTCCAACCTCCTCCTGTAGGTGTCCTTTGCCTCCCTCAAGCATCGCTTCACCTCCTGCTGAGAGCTGACCTCATGGCGTCCCTGTCCCTGCTCCTGAATGCCACTTTCTTCCTGTTAAGGACATCCTTGACCTCCTTTGTTACCCACGGTTTATTATTAGGGTAACAGCGGACAGTCTTAGTAGGGGCGACAACGTCCAAGCAGAAATTTAAATAATCTGTTAGACAATGTGTCTGACCCTCGATGTCCTCACCATGAGACCTCAGCAGCACATCCCAGTCTGTTGTTTCAAAGCAGTCTCTGATGGCGTCCTCCACGCCAAGCATGTATTAATCTGCGAGGGCCTCTTGACTTCCGCGATGCGTGAACAATACAAGCTTCAAAAAATTAAAAATAAGCATTTTTACCGATTTATATTCACTCTGTACCTCCTTAAAGTGGTTTGAGGTCGTTAAGCACAATCGGAGTTAGAATCGCACTGTTGACATTAAAGATTTCAAGTGCACTTCATAGTTGTAGAATTACGGTAGCCAAAGGATACCAGCGAGACGTCACGTCACGTTACCATGGCAATGAAGAGGTGGGCGACACATCAAATGTAACCCGGGTCGTTTGAATCCGACGTCGGGGGGTGCTCTGTATATTACTGGGTGACCCAGGTAGGCGAATACCGACGTTTTTGTCCCCCCTGTAACGTTACCTTAGTGACGCCAGGGGGACATTGCACGGCGCAGGACGGTATGACGCCTTGGGTGTGAGGACGTGTTGTACACAACGTAGTTCCGACCATGCATTGTTATAGGTCAATAAGACATTTAGAGCATTATCAAATGATTACAAAATCAGCTCATCACTAAAAATTTCACTCCGACTACGAATCTGTGTGGTTTCCATGGCAACAATACACGTTTCCTGCATCAAGTTAGCAAATAAGAATATGATCCTCCATGAATTTTATGTAACCGTGATGAATAGCCACAGCCAGCGTTCAATCAGAAGCTACGTCATATTGAGACCCTAATGATCGACAAACAATAACACAGCCCAGACCACCAGCATGAGGTATCGGCAGTCGTTTTGACTCCCAGAAATGCCTTTACTGAGGAAACAATATCTAAGTCTCTATACACTGCAGCTAAATCTCGACACACAAAAGGATCACCAAAAACCCTTATAAAAGTGCAATATTAGTTACCATAACTTTCCTAATGATGTCCATTAAGTTTCTTCCCTCCTGTAGGTAAGTAAGTAATACATTTGTATTTATGTTGTGTTTGTAAATTTATCTATGTTGTCTTAGCCATTAAGAGTTTTATGTTGTGTTTGTATCTATGTTGTCTTGGCCATTAAGAGTTTTTAAATATGAAATTATTTTTAACTGTGTTTTGATTTTGATTGTTCAAGCGCTTTGTGACCCTGTTCTAGAAAGGCATTTTAAAAAGAACTGTTACTTACTTACATTCTTAGGAATTATGATGTATGATGATATAAAACATGACTTACTTCTTGTGAGTGAGATACAAGCACCTTTGTTGAAGTAGATCCCAAGTCAAACTCATGCCTCTCCATTTCAGTTATAAAAGAACATTTTATAGTATTAATGTATCATGTATCTGATGTGTGGCATCAGATACATGATACATTACTACTAATACATTTTACATGTTAGTATTTTGATGTTCTTTGGTAGTTTATATGTTCTGAATAATTGCCTTAAGAAATTATTATTATTAAGAAAACAAGTGACATGAATGTAAGGAATAACACCTCAAAGGCTAGTTTTATTACATCATAAAATGCCTTTGATATCGATTATTTTAATAATGCGTGGATACCTAAGTACCAAATATTATTAAGCCGTTTTCCCTATCGTGCAGAACAGCAGTGTTCAAATCATATCTTGTATATTATCAGTACTTATTGCATCTTATACCAGATGATGTTAATGCTTGGTTAAAATCAAACTAAATTTAAACATGTCTGGAAGAATCATGTCAAGGAAAATTCCGCCTTCCACGCCAATCCATCCGCCATTGAGAAATGAACTTGCAACTTCAGACAAACAGATCTTGAAGCCATATATGGTGGGAAACAGGCCAAAGATAGCATTAATAAAAAACTGGAAATCTAATAAAACCAAAGATAGTGAAACAAATTATGACGGATTCAAACCAAACACAATGAACTCTTATTACCTCTGTAAGTCGAACGTTGAGTTGTTACCCAAAGTTGAGACCAAAGGAACCCGAGCCATGAAAGCTCATTTTGACAAACGAAAGCTGAATTTAGCTCATGCCGGGCATGCACGAGCAGATCACTCACCTACTTCTCGACAAGCCACCAACGAAGCCCCCGCTGGAAAGGAATGTCTTCCACCTGGTACAGTCGCTTCCCAGTATGTTTCTAAAGCAACAGGTCAGCGGCTTGCCCGCCATATAACTCTAAAAACAAAACATATGAAAGAGCACTTGGAAAAGAACAAGCTTGAGTTGCGCTACGACGAGAGTTTCAACAGTGAGTACAAAGGATCGCTACACAAGGAAGCCGTGCAGGAAACTGCTGGAAAGATCTTCACCCCTGCTGGTATCGAGGTTTGTCAGTACCTATCCATAACCAAGTGTGAGCCTTTAACAAGTCTCATTACGCCAAAGACTCGTAAAATAAAACAGAATTTGGAAAGAAACAAGCTTTGGTTGACTCATCCAAAAGACTTTCTTGATAATATGAAATGCCAACCAGTACAAATAAATGACACAAGAGCAGGACATCCAAACCCTCCACCAGGTTCAGAGAGATCTTGCTATCTTTCCCAGAAAACGGGCGAGTCTTTACCTCGATTAGGAACAGAGAAAACAAAAGCTATTAAAGACAAATGGGCAGAACTTCAGCTACAGTTACCTTACCAGCCGTCTACACCAACTCAGAAAGTGACAAAGATAACTGAAATGTGGCCAGAGGCTGGAAGAGATGAGTCCCAATATCTTACAAGGCCGTCAAATGAATGCCTGCCTCGGTATTGTACTGCAAAAACGAAAGGCATAAAGGGTCATATAGAACGAAACAAACTGGAGCTTTCTCATCCTCTGGCCAAAGTCAATCTCACGGAAATCGAAATAAATATTCCACTTAAAAATGTGGCCGCTGGGTTAAAAAGACCATCTGCTGGCAGAGAGGTTTCCCAGTATCTGTCTCAGACTTCAGATGGCTCACTGCTCCATTACTCCACATCTGAATCCAGAGCCATGAAAGGGCATATTGAGCGAAACAAGCTGCAGCTTCCTTATCCCAACTTTTCTCATCATAATCTGGAATCGACTCAGCTGGATCCAAAGTTAACAAAAAATGTTCCAGCAGGTTTAAAAAATCCGCAGGAAGGTTCAGAGATCTTGTTGGCGAAGATATGATGACTGCCTATCACAATGAAGAACATTGTAATTATGTTGCTGATAAAGAGCTAACTGCATCAATTTTTTTGTAGCTAAAAAAAATAATAAACAGGGAACAGAAAGTTTTTGACTTTTCCTAAAGTGATAGTTCACTCAAAATTCAAACATAACTTATTTTCTACTCACCCTCCTGTCCAATAAATGTTGGGATTTATAGGTAAAAATGTAAGTCCGTTACTTAGCGACTGATGCTCCATTGTTTTTGTCTTCATTTTCTTCCAAAGTGACACCCTTAAAAACATCCAAATACTTCCAGAGTGCTCGTCTGTAATGTCCATCTTTAAAAAAAAAAAAAACCTCGACCATAGGTATTTTTCTGGAAAACCTTAAAAAAAGTTGATATTTTAAGCCTGTTTTTAGCGATCCCTGCAAGGCCAACATACCTCACAGACAGGAAATACTCCGGCGAAATATCGCAACCGCAAATTCTACTGTCAAATATATATATAACATTACTTTGTGTAAATTGTTCTGTATTGATCCAGTTACATAATTAACACTGTACAATTATACGTGTAATCAATATCCAATCAATATTTAATCTGTGAAATCGCAAACATTTTTTGTATACTTCTTGTATATGACTTGTTCATTCATCAAAGGGTATAATATATTTGAATGTAGTAGTCTATCACAAAAACAAAAAAATCAACATATTGCAACTTATAGTATGTTGATGTTAGGTGGTGGAATTAATATCAAACTTAAAGCAACCATTGACACACATTAACATTAACACAAAAGCACCACGGAAGGAGGTCATGAAACAGGTAAGGAAGGTCAAATGAAAGGTTAACCCTTAACTTAGTTGAGAAAAATGATTAGAGTTTAAACGAGTGAGTAGCGTTGCTGCCAACCAGAGCAAGACGGTTAGTAGAAGTGACACATTCAACGCACACTCCAGCTGGATTTGACCCTGCAGCGGCAGGAAGAGATAAAGAAATCGGAAATAGCTGAGACACCAAAAGGCAGGCAGGAAACGTTCCACTGCCGAATGTGTCCTCATCAATCACAGGAGACACCCAAGCAGACAAGAATGCAGAGTACAGACTGGAGGGAATGCTTTGGTGAAACATTTGTTTTAGTCTTTAACAGCTGAAGTGTTGGTTTATTTCATGTCTTGTTGAGCAAAATTGAATTAGATTACGTTATATCATTATTTTGACCTGAGCTGATGGGTGCATACTCTGCCTTTCACTTATTTATTCATCCACATTGGTTGTGTTTTTAAATATTTTATTTTTAACTTATATTATCTTATTCTATGAATCAGAATCAGAAATCTTATAGCCAGTGTAATAAACCCAACACAGGAATTTTCTGTGCTGGCGTTACAGATTGTAAAAATAAAACATTATGAATGAAATAAAAATAGATTGATAGAATACAATACATCAAAATTAAATAGGAGACATTACCATAATATGTCATATCAAAAAATAAATAATTGATGAAAATAAAACACTTCAAATGTACTTAAATTATATTCATGATCCAGAAAGCAGACAGAAAAAAAAAAGTTATTTAACCATGATGTTCTGGTCCGTAACATCTCAGGCTCCTGCTAGACAGAAGTAGATGGAACAGGAGGAGGCCCGGTTAGAGGTGTCAGCTACGATCCTGATTGCATGCCTCGATGTTTGGTGAAGTACTGTTCCTGCAGAGATGAAAGAGCAGCCAATCAACTCACCATCACAAACAATCTGGTCGGGTCATGGTGCCTTACTGATCTTCTGCTTTTTTAATATTCTACGCACATCCTCTTTTAGGTTTACCACTATTGTGATGGTTGATGGTGTTCCAGCTGTAACAAACAACCGAGAATTGCTGAGAGTTCACAGGCTTGTGGAATGACAGTGGGCTGAAGGCTGTTTTCATTCCACTGATGGGTGAAGCAACAATATAAATTGTTGAGACTATCTGCCAGGGTATAGCTGATAGCTGTTGTTTGAGCCTTATAGTGTTCAAGCGTTTAGCCTGTGCAAACTTTTTTTTTTGTTTTAAGTTATATTTACTAGGTTAGCTGTCACAATTTTGAGTTTATAATTCTAAGGAACAATGAGCACTGGAATTATTCAAGTAAAACTATAAATGTAATCGATTCTGATGTAATAAATAAACTGTGTGGAAAGAGTAAGTTGTGTAACATTTTTTTTCACATGATTTTTCAAGTTTTATTATCATTGCACATGAACCTAGAACCAGATCACTTCAGTTAGTTTTGCGCTAATGCGTGTTTTTAAACCGTGCATGTGCATTGTGACACATTCAATTCAATGTTATTGTGTGTCTTACCATAACAAAGTTATCTCAAGACACTTTTCAGTTGAAGTAAAAATATAGTGGAGAAAGGAAAACCCAGCAATTCAACAATGAGTAAAGCATAGTGTGGAGTTGGCGAGGAAAACCTCAGGTTCTACGAATTGGTGTGAAGCCCTCTAACGGCTTCACTATTGGTTTACCCCGAGGCACCGCCTCATCACTGAGAAAGCTTAATGAACTCGCCACCCAGCAGGGGGCAGTCCACTTCCTATAAAGGCGGGAAACACCCGCCGCACTTCCTCCAACTGAAAACTCAGCGAGAAGGGCGGCCGCTGGGCAACGAGGTTAGAGGGCTTCGCACCAATTCGTAGAACCTGAGGTTATGATAGATAACTCAGGGGTTCTACTTCATATTGGTGCTCCGCCCTCTAACGGCTTCGCTATTGGTTTAAACCCAAGGCGAAGCCTGACGGGATAAATGTACCCCCAGCTGGACGCCGCTCCTGAAGCAGCATCGCTAGGGCCCCGCCAGCCCAGGATCCAAGTCTACTGGAGCCGTGGGCCTCGAGGGGGGGCACAGCAGCGCTCAAAACGGTATGAGCTACTGATCCTGCCGTCACGTCGAGGAGATAGGCATTAGCAAAGGTTGACGTGGACGCCCAAAAAGCAGCTGAGCAGATGTCCTCTGCTGCCACACCCAGTGAAAGAGCCACTGAGGCTGCCACACCACGGGTGGAATGTGCCCTCAGTCCGCTAGGAGCAGATCCACCCGCTGCTTGGTAGGCCCGGATAATGGCCGATCTCACCCAATGAGAAAACCTCTGGGAGGAGATCGCCTCACCCCGTCGGCATCTACTGCGGCGGGTGAATAGGGCATCAGAGCGCCTAAACACAGCCACCCGCAGCAATGACACCGAAGACTCCTCGACGCCAAGAAAAGACACTCAGGGCTAGTGGAGAGAGCACAAAGCTCACTCGCTATCTTCGTGTCAGAAGGAGCGATACCTTGAAAGACAAGATATCCAGTGGGACATGGTCAAGAGGCTCGAAGGTTGGGCCTGTGAGAGAGTCCAGTACAAACTGGAGATCCCACTGAGGGCTGGAAGGCCTTGCAGGAGGTCGAAGCCTGCAGGCACCCTGTAAGAAAAACGCGCCACCAGAGGGTGGGCGCGAGCCGAAGCACCCTCAATCCGACATGCCTCGTTGCTATGGCTGATGCGAACACTCTCAGTGTCGCCAAAGTCCGTCTGCTATCCAGCAAAAGTTGCAGGAAAGACAGGACAGCAGAGACCAAATAGCAGCTGGGGTCCAAGGACCTGTCTGCACACCAGCAGGAGAAAATTCCCCACTTCGAGGCATGAAGCCTGCGTGTCGACGGGGCCCAGGTCCAAAGTCCCGCTCAGCTCGTCCTGTGCAGAAGCCACACTTTGACAGGCCGGCCCAGGGCAGCGGGTGCCCAAGGGATGGCAAGGAGCGATACCTTGAAAGACAAGATATCCAGTGGGACTTGGTCAAGAGGCTTGAAGGTCCGGCCTGTGAGAGAGTCCAGTACAAACTGGAGATCCCACTGAGGGCTGGAAAGCCTTGCAGGAGGTCGAAGCTTGCAGGCACCCAGTAAGAAAAACGCGCCACCAGAGGGTGGGCGCGAGCAAAAGCAGTTTCTTGACAGTCAACATGCGAAACGGGCAGGTAGCTATGAATTTGTTCAAATAGCTGAGGTCCAGTATTCTTTGGCACAAGGAAGTACCGGGAGTAAAACCCTGTCATCATCTCTGCTGCAGGAAGCAGCTCTACTGCAGCAAACTAGAGACCTTGTTTCTTAGACAGGATAATTGTTCCTGCTCCGCCACTCGTGTCCAGAGAATCCCTGAAAAACGCTGGGGTTGACGGGCAAATTGGAGCGCATCGCCCCGCCTGATTACTTCCCTCTGAGATCTGAAATGAAGTAAAACCAGGCGACTCCAAGCCGAATAATGTTCTGTCAGAACCACAGCCCTGACGAACTTTGGGTTGTCCTCCGGCCCGCCCCCGCCAACGTCCCAGAGCGGGCCGTAGACGAAAGGGCATCACACAAGCCGCTTCTCTATCTCTTGAATCAACAGAGCATGTACTCGAGCTGGATTCACTAGAACCCCCACTCTCATATATAAAATCCGGCTCTGTGGGAGAAACGCGCAAGTGCGCGTGAGAAACCTCAGATGCGTCTTGCACGTACCCTTTCACCCCCATGCAGTGAGCTCGACTCATCAGGGCCCAACAACCTTGGAGCGTGAGCTTGTCGAGTGCACCGCACAGGACTGCCATGTTGTTTGTTTTTCTTAAACAACATTGCATTAACCTGTCTTGATCATAATCATGATCTCTGAGGCGGCGTGGGTCGACAAGCCTCGAACGCTTCCCGTCACTGTCAAAAGCCGTGGGAAGCGCTTGACAGGCCACATAATCATCACGTGTGATTTGGGCCTAGGCAAACGAAGCAGACATGTGTGTCTCCCCTCTTCAGGGAGTCTTAGCACTTCATGCACACACATTGTTCACTTCAATATTCATTCGCCATCATTACATTCCACTGTCAGGAGCTTTCTCGCTGAGTTGTAAGGGAGGAAGTGGACTGTCCCTGCTGGGTGGCGAGTTCATTAAGCTTTCTCAGAGACGAGGCGGTGCCTCGGGGTAAACCAATAGCGAAGCCGTTAGAGGGCGGAGCACCAATATGAAGTAGAACTTCCTTTTAGAAGGCAGAAACCTGCTGTGACCGACTCGGAGGAAGGATGGGGAGGGGGGAGACAGATGGATGGAGAGAAGAGTGAGGGAGGATACAGTGAGAGAAAAAAAAGGGGGAGAGTATAGGAGAGTCCATGGAGGTGCTGAAGAGAACTCTCGATCCAATGACGTGGTGGAAATCCTGGATCAGCAGCAGCTCTGGAGGTGGAGCCCTGGGGCTCCGGGAGAGAAATAAAAAGTGTGGGTTTAAACTGCACAGGTGATGAATGTAATGCAGAAAAAGGAAGGATATACAGAGCTTTGTGTGTACAACTCCTTCAGCATTCTAAGCCTATGGCAGCTAAATAAATAGAAAGGCTAATTATAGGCTTTATCGAAAAGTAAGGTTTTAAGATTGTTTTTAAACATAGAGGGGGTGTCTGCCCTCCCGACTGAAGCTGGTAGTTGGTTCCACAGCACACATTGATGGTATAGCTAATAGATCTGAGTTTAAGGATCATTAGGTCCTAGAGGGTTGATAAGTTTGGATTAGATCTTTAATGTATGTTGGTGCTAGGCCATGTAAGGCTTTATAGGTTAAGAGAAGGATTTTAAATTGTATTCTAAATTCTACTGGTAGCCAATGTAAAGAGGACAGCACAGGGGAAATGTGTTTGCACCTCTTAGTCTTAGTCAGGACACGAGCTGAGTTCTGAATGAGCTGAAAAGAGACTTTTTAGAACGTCCTGACAGCAGAGAGTTACAATAGTCCAGCATGGAGGTAACAAAAGAATGGACGAGTTTCTCAGCAGCATCCGAAGGAAGTGCCTGATTTTTGAAATGTTACGAATGTGGAAGTACGCAGTCCTTGAGATTTGTTTTATGTGCGAGTTAAATGATAAGTCTGTCTCAAAGCAGACACCCAGATTGTTTACAGTGGTTCTCGTAGCAAGGGCAAGCCCATTTTGGAAAGCTAACGATAAGCTTAACGATGGCTGTAAACGTACCACCGTGTAACACTTCAACAAAGCACTTTAGCTGAGTTTCGTTATTCGTCTATTGTTTTACGTTTGACAACAATCCTACTGACCTTAGTTGGCGTCACTTGTCCGGCAGCTGGGTTCGGATCGCGTTTGTCTGCTCCGGTGGTGCGAAGAACGAGGAAGGAACCACCGCTGACGTTTATTTAGTTTCACAGCTACATCAGCCACAACCAGGCTGGAACAGGTTTACAGATACGATGAACGTTGATTAGAGAGGGCACACACGCTGGCGGGGGTTGACCTTCGGTTGGCAGGAGCAAGACAAGAACCATCTACAGTTTGTTGGTTAAACGTCATGGTATGTGGTTTCATCAGCCATGATGCACAAGTTTTATCAGTAATGATGTACAAGTTTTATCAGTCACAAGGCACCGACTTGTGAGGGACAAACATTCTGATCACTTAAATTATAACAGCGTCCTATCTGCATGATTTGCAACACCAAGTTGACCCCCGGAAAAACTGAAGGAACACTTCTTGTAGCTGCGTGGAGACGGGGAATACAAGAAATCATATTTTATTTTTTACTAAAGAGGGGTTCGAAGAATGAGCATATAAAACTGGTGGGGTTCGGTACCTCCAACAAGGTTAAGAACCACTGCTCTAAAAGTTGTGATTTTTTCATTAAAAAAGTTGATTAAATCACAGCTGTTGAGATGTGGATAAAGTAATAGCCGGCTCTGGCTTCTAAAGAGCTGCCCTGTGTATCTTTAACTTATTTTGCCAGGGGTGGTAGAATTCATTGTTTTTTTTATGAACACCATTTCTTCTCTAGTTGTCTAGAATCCTGTTTTAACTTACATGTTTCCTGGGTATACCAATATATCAATGTCCTGCTGACTGTGAGTAGAGTTTTACAAGAACCTGTGTCCTTTTCATGTTTATCTTTTATTGTTGTTGCAAGGCAGATTAAAAAGGTTTATTCTATCGTTGTATTGACTCTAACCTGAGTTGAGATTGTTTCAACAAAGTAATCACTATGTTGGAATGTTGATTGTGCGTGTGTGTCAGCTGATATCATGCAACCTCAAACAGAATAAATAGCTGTTTTAATACAACAATATATTTGATTACCCTTTAGCATTGATTTAAGTATGGCTTATATGTGATATATATATATATATATATATATATATATATATATATATATATATATATATAAAAATTGTGTTGAAATACTAGATCGAGTGGCAATCGAACTTGAAAATTCAGGCTGAAGAGACTTTGTCGAAAGACTGAGCGTCTCGGGAAGTCCACTAAACTTGAGGTGCACTGAGTCCACTTCAGAGATCTGATGTTGTCATACAATGAGATGCTGGAAACTGCCATCTGATTAAATCAGGAAACTGGTAGCAGCAAATAAGAAATGCCCCAAAGTGTTGTTTGACACGATTAATTCTCTCGTGTCTACTTCTCGTAAAATCCCAAGTCTTCTGTGAAGCTGACAGCAATGCATTGTTGAGATTTTTTAATTGAAAAAATTAAATTGATAAAAGAGAAAATGTCTCCTCCTTTGTGTGGAACACCTGCTGTTACTGAGCCTGTCTCCTCCTTGTGGTCTTCCTTCAGTGCTGCATCGCTGGCTGATATTTCAGCATTGGTGAGAAAGATGAACCCCTCCTCTTGCTCGTCGACATCCTTCCTTGTAGGCTCTTTATCAAAGTATTCGATGAAATTGGGCCCTGGGTTACCAATATGGTTAACCTCTCCCTCTCACAGGGTTTTTTTCGCCAATACATTTAAACATGCCATTGTGGAGCTTTTGCTCAAAAAGCCAGACTTAGACCCGACTGATCCTAGTAATTTCAGGCCTATTTCTAAGCTTCCATTCTTGTCCAAAATCTTGGTGGAGGTGGTGTCTGAGCAGCTCTCTTTGTTCCTGGATCAGGGAGACATCCATGAGAAGTTTCATTCTGGCTTACACAAACATCACTCTACGGAGACAGCCTTACTCTAAGTGTCCAGTGGCATCTTGATGTCGGCTGATTCGGATAAATACTTTGTTCTGGTTCTCTTGGATCTGTCCTCAGCCTTTGACACACAGTTGATCACCAGATCCTGCTGAGAAGACTGAAGGATGAAGTGGGACTGTCTTGCTCTGTGATACAGTGGTTCTTGTCATACTTTTCTGGGCGCAGTTTCAGTGTATTTGCCAATCAAATAATGACTGAATCAGCAGATATGTTGTGTGGAGTCCCTCAAGGCTGTTCTGGGTTCTTTATTATTTTTGCTGTACTTGATTTCCCTGGGAAAAAATATGCAATTTGGGTTATTGCTCCTGATGATAAGATTCCAGGGTTGAGTCAGTACTTGGGTGGCTTAGGTCAGTCTGTCAAACTGAGCCTGAGAAACCTGGGTGTTGTATTGGACAAAGACATGGCTCTAGTTCAACACTGCAGAAAACTGACCAGAAACTTTTCCCTTCAACTGAGAAACATCTCTTAATTTAGGAAAATGTTGCCATAACATGATCTGTTGCTGGAGCTTATAATTCATGTGTTTGTTGTTCTTGTCTAGGCTATTGCAACAGTTTGTTTTCATGTCTAAACAAGAAGGAGCTGTCTCGTCTGCAGTTGATCCAGAACTCTGCAGCGAGAATTCTGACCCTAGTAGAAGAACTCACATTTCTCTGATCCTTAAATCTCTACACTGGCTTACAGTTTCTTTCAGGATCAGCTTTAAAATTATGGATCTTACTTACAGAGCTATTCATGGTCAGGCTCCTCCTTATATCACTGATCTGATCCAACCCTGACATCCCAGCTCGGGCTCTGAGGTCTGTGGATCAGAATCTACTGATGGTTCCTCGCACATGGTTCAGGACCAGAGAGAAATATTTCCAGGTTGTTGCCCCTAAACTTTGGAACGATCTTCCTCTCCCTCTGCGACATTTTTATTCGTGCAGGCTTTTCCTTGATTTTATGAGTCGTGTTGTTCTCGGTGTTATCTTGATCTTATATAATTTAATTACTTATATGAATATAACAGTTTTAATCTAAAAGTATATGCTTATGCCAAAAGGGTCACGGATCGTTGAGATTGAAAGAAAATTATGGAGCAGCCTCCAACTAAAAGGAAACCATTCACCATGTGGGGAAATTGTGATCTTCTATTAGAAAATAAGGCATTTATTGTTTTTTTCATCCTGTTCATCTCAACTAACCACTTGATCTATTTGAGATCAAACTCATTTCAAAGTGACTCATTAACTATACATATCGTTTTCAGAAAATAGTAAACGGTTTGAACACGAAAATTTTCCTAAGTTTAGAGATGTTTCTCAGTTGAAGAAAACAGTTTCTGGTCAGATTTCTGCATTGTTGTACTAGAGAAATGTGAGTTCTTCTACTGGGGTCAGAATTCTCGCTGCAGAGTTCTGGATCAACTGCAGACACACAGGTCCTTCTTGTTTAGACATGAAAACAAACGGTTGCAATAGTCTAGACAAGAACAACAAACGCATGAATTATAAGCTCCAGCAACAGATCATGTTATGGCAACATTTTCCTAAATTAAGAGATGTTTCTCAGTTGAAGGGGAAAGTTTCTGGTCAGTTTTCTGCAGTGTTGAACTAGAGCCATGTCTTTGTCAAATACAACACCAAGGTTTCTCAGACTCAGTTTGACAGACTGGCCTAAGTCACCCAAGTACTGACTCAACCCTGGAATCTTATCATCAGGCGCAATAAACAAAAATTTCAGTTTTGTCCACATTTAGCTGCAACGTGTTTTTTTACTCAGCCACTTTTTGATTTCTAGCAAACAATTGACTGAGCTGTTCAGCCTCTGGGGCTCAGTTAAATCAAATGAGCAGTAGAGCTGGATGTCATCAGCAAAAATGTGGTAAGAAACATCAGGTAATCGCTGAATGATTTTACTCAGGGGAATCAAGTACAGCAAAAATAATAAAGGACCCAAAAGAGAACCTTTAGGGCAGGGGTGTCAAACTGGTTTTCACCAGGGGCCACATCATCATAATGGCTGCCCTCAAAGGGCCAGATGTAACTTATAAATGTAACTAAATGTAAGCTAATGTAAAATAAATGTAACTACTCCTTAATGTTAAATGACTTTGAATTTATTACTTGAGAGGGGGCATAACTACTGTAAAACCAACAATTGTGAGCTGCTAACAACATGTGTGATGTAGCTGTCATGTTTTGACCACGTGATGCCTTTGTTTTGATTTTGTTCTGTGACAGGCGCAGGCAGGTGCGCATGATCTGCGGCTGATTGGTGGGCGGTTTCTTCCCGGTCTTAAGGAGCAGCTCGTCCCAGAAGAATCCGCCAGAGTTTTGCGTCTCCTGATCGAGGTTTGGCTTCCCCGTATGTCTCTGGACAATTATTCCGCAGTTTTTGACCTGTTCCTGTTTCCGACGTTGCCCGTACCTCCCCGTCCTAACGTGAGTCTTTTTGTTCCTGCTGTTTTAGTTATCGGCCAGCTGCGCCCCTGCCTGGGTCCTGGATTTTGCCTGTGATCCTGATCCCCTTTTTGTGGATCCACTTTTGTTTATTGACACCCGTTCTGGGCTACGTTTTGGATTTCTACTTGTTTTATTAAACCCTGTTGGATTACCTACTCGGAACTTTGTTTTACTTCCGCACCTGGGTCTCAAGACTTTTTGAACTGTGACAGTAGCATTTTACAATAAAATAAAAATGGCTGCACACAGCCTTGCATGTGGTGCACTAAATATATTGCTACACATAAAAATAAGTAAAAACTTACAGCTCAAGACTAATCAGTTGCAACTGAAATAAGTCTGACAAGCAACTTTTGCTGTTGATGCACATGTGTCATCACACTTGTCATCTCAAGCAGAGAAAAAATAAATAAATTGCAGGAAAATCAGATTGGTGAGTCATATGTCCCAACAAGAAAGAAAGTCTCAGTTTCAAGTTATAAGACCAGTTATTGGTCACGTTTTTAGGTTCCCCAGCTTACATATTAGCTGTCAATTCTTGTGGATGAGTAGATGCCTGTGCCTGAACACGAAAAGTGGATCCCCTCTCCACCATCCATTGGTCATGTCCTGAAAATAACATTATTTTTAGCTGTGGCTTTCGTGAACATTCTGCTGTGCTTGCAGTTTGCCTTTTAATTCTTCGGCAATTTGTTGTTTTTCTTGATGGGTAAATGTGGCATACTTAGCTCCGTGTTTGGTGTCAAAATGCCGGCGTAGATTGTACTCTTTGACCGACACTGCCTCATAACACAAAAGACATACAGGCCTTTCTCCTTGAAGCACAAACATGTATTCGCCTTCACACCTTTCTTGAAATAGCCTTCCCTCCGCATCAACTTTTCTCTTCTTGGACATTTTGCGAGGATGTATTTGTATACTCAAATACACAAGCCAGCAGCCAGCAACTTGTGCGACACTTTTTCCTGCTGAAATCGGTCATGTGAAAGGGAGCGATTGACAGGCCACGGACTGTGCGTGTGTGCGTGCGTGCCGGTTTTCCCAAAGCAGCGGCGCTAATGAAAACACGTAGCGTGGATGACAATCTCGGGTGGGCTGATGTTGTTGATTCGAGCCAGACAGACCGACAGACTGTATGGTCCATCGCCTCCCGCTTTGCATTACAACAGGCTGGGCAATGAGAACCCGACCCTGCAGCGCACCGCAACAGCACTGCTGCGCCATGGATTGCGTGCGTGCCTGGGCTTGTGAAAACCTGACCGAGTCAGAGTCGGAGAAGGGAAAGCAAGCAGCGTGAATAAAATAAAGGAAACCATTTTGTCTGTTGTGGGATTGGTTTGTCGGACAAGTTTTTTTTTTTTTTTTATTTTTTGCTCATTGGTCAAGGTAAGGCAGGCGGGCCACATAAAATCACATGGTGGGCCACATTTGGCACGCGGGCCTTGAGTTTGACACACAAAACAGATTCGTTGATTCAGACCTTATTTGATTGACAGATAAACTGAAACTGCACCCAGAAAGGTATGACGAGAACCACTGTTACACAGAGCCAGACAGTCCCACTTAATCCCTCAGTCTTCTCAGTAGGATGTGGTGATCAACTGTTTCAAAGGCTGAGGACAGATCCTAGAGAACCATAACAGTGTACTTTCCCGAGTCAGCCGACATCATGATGTCACTGGACACTTAGAGTAAGGCTGTCTCCGTAGAGTGATGTTTGCGGAAGCCAGACTGAAACTTCTCATGGATGTCGCTCTGATCCAGGAACAACAATAGCTGCTCAGATACCAAATTCTCTAAGATCTTGGACAAGAATGAAAGCTTAGAAATATGCCTGAAATTACTGAGGTCAGTCGGGTCTAAGCCTGGCTTTTTGAGTAAAGGCTCCACAATGCATTGGGAAAAACACCTGTGGAAAGGGAGAGGTTTACCATTTTGGTAACAAAGGGGCCAATTACATCAGAGACTTCAATAAAAAGCCTACACGGAAGGATGTCGGACGAGCAAGAGGGTTTCATCTTACTCACCAGTGCCGAAATATCAGCCAGAGTTAATAAGTTCAAGGAGGACCACAATGTGGAGACAGGCTCAGTGACAGCAGAGAGGGGAGGGATTTTCTCTTTGATCAATTTCATTGCTGTCAGCAGGACACATGAGATAATTTATTGTGTCAAACAACACTTTGGGCTTTTTGTTATTTACTGTTACTAGTTTCCGAATTTAATCAGATCTGGCAAATTCCATCATCTCATTGAATGAGGACATCAGATAACTGATGCGAAGTCTGTGCACCTCAAGTTTAGTAGACTTCCAGAGACACACAGTCGTTCGACAAAGTCTCTTCAGACATAGGAGATCTTCATTTGACCAAGGGCACTGTTTTTTCCTGAATTTTCAAGTTCAATTTAACAGTTTCCACCTGATCCAGTATTTCAACACAATGATTAGTGAAACAGGTAATCAAACTTTTCACGTTAAGGCAATCATTGAAGAAAAGAGCGTCAAACATAGCAGAAAGACTGTCTTCAGTATCCGCTGAGATAACACACCTTTGAGACCTAACTTTCAAGGGCTTAGGTTCATGGATGATGTCCAAAAGTCTGAAGTGTGGAATTTTTGGTGAGTGGGTTCAGAAACATGTTGCTCAAAATTAAAGGCTTCAGTTAAAGTAAAAAGTTCTTTGGTAGAGCAAGAAATTATGTCATTAACGTGAAGATTGAAGTCTCCAAGAATAAATATTAAGAATTAGATCACAGTCCAACAAATATTGTGTTTAATGTGTATAACATGTTCTCTCTCTCTTAGCGAATACTACACAATGTCTAAACAAAAATTGAAAAGTTAGTCTATACTGTACAAACAGACTTTAACATAAGACAATACACCCATCTGTTAGGTCAGTTTGTTTAGTCAGCAACATTTAGAAAACTCACCATAAGACTGTAATTATAACTTACTAAAAAATACATGCAACCCTTTTGTTTGGTTCCAGCAGTCCATGACCGTTTTAATAAATGAGTTTTAAGAGTAATCCTCTACACTGAGCTCCAACTCTGATAGCGAAAACCACCAGGAAAAGTCAAATCTTAAAAGGCAAACCCACTTTCCTCGAGTCTTCCTCTCAAAGATAGTTATACAAATAAGTCAGTCACTTAACTTCTATGATCAACTCATTGTGTTGACTTCTAGATTGATATTTACTAATCACAGTATGATGCTTCTATTCTTGTGAAAAATCATATTTTTGAAAGCGCCACATACCAACCTCTAAAAACGATGACACTGCTGCATAAACTCCATAAACCCATCATTTTTTGAAACCCTTGATTAAGAATGATTGCAAAAGAATAGGATACAGCACTTTAAAAAGCTCACCTCTATGCTATCTTGTTCCAATATCTTACCCTTGTGTTTTTAATCATCCAGAATCTTTTACATAGATATTGTGTAAGCTTTATCCCCCAAAATAATTTGCACTATGCTATGATGGTTCAAAGTAAATGTCCCATTTATGACTAACAACTGCTGAGTAGTCAAACCAAATCATTTCCTGAGAACTGATACACAACTGCATACGCCTTGGATTCTGGTGTGTGATTTATGTGTGCTGATATTCTATTAAACTACTGGAGTAATTTGGTGTGACACTTGGCTGGTGTGCCTAGTAATGAAATATGATTTGGTTCTGGAGAGCAAATGTTCTTAAGTTTAATGTCATATTGATGTCAATTGTCTGTTCTGCTGCCAGGGTGATAAACGACCCAAGCTTGTGCAGCCAAAATGTATCTCCCTCTTTTCTGAATGATGAGCTTTTAATCTTAAAGTGCACGCTTACAGCCTTTGCTCTTTGTCTTTCCTTTGCTACCATTCTTCTTGTTTTATTGTTTCTTTCTAACTTATTTTCTCCATTTTCTGTTAAACTTCAAAAATAAACTTTTCACTCCAGCGATCTTTTAAAGTCTTGTGCATGTTAAACGTTTTTCAGACAAGAAACCCTATCAGCTAAATAACAGTCACTGTTCTCCAGTGAGACAAAGATAACTGTAAATCAAGATGCGCTAAATTCTGACATAGACACAACATTAATGTATACATAAGTCATTTATCATCCTTCATATATAGCAGCCTTGTTAAGAGGTTCAAACGACGGATCAATAAGTGGGAGAGGGTAGCGATTCTTAACACTAATGGCATTAAGACCGGGATAGTCGATACAAGGTCAAAGAGACTTAGGTCCAGTTACGATTCTCAGTTTAAGCCCTAAAAGTCAGCCCTTACCCTTTGTTTGCACGTGGCCGCGAGGTGGAGCTGAAGCACAATTCTACTTTCCATGAGTTGGACTAGTGACTGTTTGTAAACTTGTGAGTATGCATTATATTTGCCGATATTCCATGCTTATAAACTTTTATGAGTAACAGAAGATGCTAGTTGTTTGTGTATTTCACGTGAAAAGTATTGTTATTTCTTGCACATAAAAAACAATGTTCAATTTGAGGCTAATTAAGCATTATTTTCGCTGATATCCCATGCTTATAAACTTTTAAGAGTTAACAGTGTGTTAGATTAAAATTGTTATATATGTATAAGGTAAGGTAAACAATAAAAAATAATAAATAAAAAATTAAATAAGAAGAAGAACATAAAGAGAAAGAACAAAATGACACAATCTAAGTCTAAAGATAAAGACAAAGAACATAGGTCAAAGAAAAACAACAAAGACAAAGGATACAAAGACTAACATAGAACAGAACATCCAGATACTCTCACTCCACTCTTGCCCCCGAACTCAGAATTGTACAATTTAATAGCCCAAGGAATGAATGAGTCCTCGAGTCTATTTGTTTTGCACCTGGGTAGGAGCATTCGTGCACTCATTCTGCTTCTCTGCTCACTGATGACAGTGTTCAGAGGATGACTGTCATCATCCATGATGGACAGTAGTTTGTTCAATGATCTCCTCTCAGCAACTGTCAACAGTGAGTCCAGTTTCATTCCAACCACAGAGCCAGTCCTCCTGATCAACCTGTCCAACCTGTTGACACTCCTCTTGGACACATTTCCACCCCAACACACCACAGCATAGAACAGGACACTGGCCACCACAGACTGGTAGAACATGCAGAGGAGCTTCTTGCAGATGTTAAATGATCGAAGCCTCCTCAGAAAGTACAGTCTACTCTGAACCTTCTTAAGTATATGCCATACTTAAATTAATGCTAAAAGATAATCAAATATAAAGTACAATATACTCGTTTGATCTAAGAGCGGGAAACCTTTGTCCACACACACTCACATTCAATCAACATTTCTCGCATACTGATTACCAGCTCAAATCAGAATTAGGTTCAAAAACACCGGTAGGATCACCATTTGTCTGCCTGAATTCACACCTTAATTCTTTAAAGAAAAGACATAGCCGGAGACACCCCAGGGGGGGAGCAGAAAACCAGAAAACAACGCCCACAACATCTGACATCCGTCTGAGAACATTTGAATAATAAGATCTACAGCATTGATTTCCTATTAACTCTCTCAGCAGGGGATCCGAGACAGTTAACTTTTAAAGAACAATTTGGCCGGAAGAATACGACCTCCTGGGCGGAGAATTTGACTTAAATACAGCGAGCTTCCTAGAGCTTGGGGCCATTCTGTCCGGGACACATCTACAATACGCTCTAAAAATAGTTTACTACTGTTTTCATTTCATTTTAGAAAAACAAAACAAAGGAACGGGTAAATGGAGGGCTTCTATTGACTATTGTTAGCTTGCAAATGCGGTCTTGAAAAAAAAAGTGTACAACTCAATTTACATCACAATAAACTCCAAACTTTATTTCTCTACCAGTTGCATTCTTTTAGAAAACAACAACAAAGAAACACGTAAATAGATTACTTGTATTGACCATTGCTAGGACATTTAGCATTCCGCTTACAATTGTGGTTCTAAAAAGTGCATACACATCAACATACTTCGATCAACACATCCACAATAAGCTCCAAACTTTAGTTCACTACTGTTTGCATTATTTTAGAAAAAAACGACAAAGACACACATAAATAGATCGCTTGTTTTGACCGTTGCTAGCACGTTTAGCATTCCGCTTACAATTGTGGTCGTAAAAATGCATAAACCTCAACATACATCGATCAACACAGCCACATAAAGCTCCATACTTTAGTTTACTACCATTTGCATACTTTAAGAAAACAACAACGTAGAAACACATACATCACTGTTGTTAGCGCGTGGGGATCTGTTAAAACTGTCAAAACAAAGTGTTGCTGTTGCAGGCATGTTCTCAGTCGATTCAGTTCTCAGTCGCTTCTGCTGACATTATAATCAGTCAGCGGTAACGATTGATGACGTATCGGAGGGTACGCCGGTGTAGGTACAATTTCGGTCCCACCTACAATATCGGTCCCCCCACTTCCTACGTGATGACGTCACACACGTCATATGCGAACGTCTCTTTAAAATATTTTTTATGGGTTAAAGAAACGTCAACAGAACGTTTACATGATACTTTTAACCACACATAAAACATTTATATTGACAAAAAGACGATCTTCGTCAACATAATCACTTTCCGTTCTTTCATTTCCTGGTCTGACGACACACGTGACTTTGAGACCAACGGAAGGGTCCGCGCTACATGTGACGAAGCCGCTGATTGGCTGAAGCTGTTTTACTAATAATAAAGCACAACTGTATAATGAAATAAAAATCATTCGAGTTCCGAAATAATTCGCTTTTCCAAAAAAAAAAGTTAGAATATTCCCCTTTCAATAACTTGTCTGTAGTTCGGATCATAAACACCTCAGTAATTATTTAGGCTTCGATTTTTTTTTTAAATCAATTAAATCAGTTATTAAATGTACATATGCCCATTTTATTGAACGAGTCATTTTTTTTAATTGTCATATTTGTATAATGTATGCACTACAAAAAAAATCGTGTTTTTTTAACACTACTGGCAATAAACATTTCCTAATTTTCACACTATTGAGATTTGTTCTCTTCATAATACTGTTGGAATATACCCTCCTATATTGCTTTTTGTTCTCAATTGTAAACAATTGTAGAACAATGGGGAAACATGTTTAGGCTGATTATTCCAGTTGCATAATACGTACAATTCTACAGTTAAGTCTGTTTATTTACACTGCAACACAAATAAATGACAGAAACAATGATAAAATGACAACAACATTTAATAATTACGGCCTTTCAGTATATTCATGAGCATGTGGCCTCTAGGTCACAACACTAATAAACTGTCTGACCACCAATGGTTCATAAAACGATCAAAACACGACACTTCCGTCGCTTTATTTAATTTAACATATATTAAAATAATTTTCTCATACACATACAATCATAAAGCAATCAGATAAAAACGTTTTGGGTGAATTAGAAAGATTTTCACTACATTTCTATTTGTTTATTAGAAAACAAAAATTAAACATATATTAAAATCATTTTCTCATTCATATACAATAAAAAGCAATCAGATAAACCTTTTAAGGGTGGTTAACTAAGATGTTCACTATATTTGCATTTATTTATTAGAAAAAAAAATGCAGATAACTTAAAAACTAGTCATTAAGATACATGTAATTAGTGCTTACCTTTGATGGTGTATTTCTTGGCTGCTCTCCTAATTATCCTCCTTCTGTTCTTAGGATTATCACAGTCAAGAGTAAGGTTGTTGTAGTCGTTATTCAGCAAGAAATGGCGAACTTCATCGTGAATGTTGTCCATTTTTCGGTCGGTATTTGATCACTTACAAGTAATCAAAGGGAAGAATTTTGAATATCGCCGATATTTATATAGACAGGTTCAGCCAATCAACTGCTAGATGTGAGAATGTCGCTGATTGGCCACTTTAATGTTACAATTAAGACCATAAACCCTAATATATTACAACCGTTTTTCAATAATATGACAATAAATCTCAATAGTATGAAAATTAGAAAATGTTTATTGCCAGTAGTGTTAAAAAAAACACGATTTTTTTTGTAGTGCATACATTATACAAATATGACAATTAAAAAAAATGACTCGTTCAATAAAGTGGGCATATGTACATTTAATAATTGATTTAAAAAAAATCGAAACCTAAATAATTACTGAGGTGTTTATGATCCGAACTACAGACAAGTTATTGAAAGGGGAATATTCTAACTTTTTTTTTTTTGAAAAGCGAATTATTTCGGAACTCGAATGATTTTTATTTCATTATACAGTTGTGCTTTATTATTAGTAAAACAGCTTCAGCCAATCAGCGGCTTCGTCACATGTAGCGCGGACCCTTCCGTTGGTCTCAAAGTCACGTGTGTCGTAAAGGAACTCAAATCTCTTTCCTGTCTAATGAGTTCTGCGCATTCGTTTGATCCAAGGAAGAGTGACATTTTAGAATTAAGACAGTCAATTTATTAATAACAAAGTATGATTACCAAAGTAGGCCTTACAAGACCTTAAATACAACAGTTAAACAAAGAAATGCAAATTATTCAAATTGTTCAGATTGTTCAGAAATACCACAGTTCCAGCGCTTGGTCCAGTCTCTGTCAGTCATCCTGGCTCACCCAGGTCCTCCCAGAGAGTGGCACTTAATCTTTAGATCGTCTCGTCTTTTAAAGCCAAGACACTCAAGACACTCCCAGAACCAAATCTGACTCCATAATGCACAACAGATGTTGTTTGATCTGATCACTAATCTAAACAAAGAATCTCCTGACCTCCTTCACACCTGTTATCTCCAACCAGGTTCGTGGACCATAAATTCTGTGTCTTGATACTTCAAAAGTCGGGAACATCCTTGTCTAAACAATCACGACATTTGTTACCGTGGCTTTATCCTTCCTCCCCCAATACATACAGTATGTTATCTTCACAGTCACCTTTAAGCCATGTCACCAAGGGCCATAAAAGTTAAGGAACAATTGGCAGAGCCCCTGAGCCCTGAAACTTCATAACCCCTGCTGTGAGGAAGGGAGCGGTCGTAAAACACAACACAGGATGTTTAAGATCTGAATGAGAGATGACATTATCAATGTTTAACAGTTGATTACACAAAGGACATACATTCAACTCATCAATGGATACACCTATAGGAAAGTAATTTAGAATATGTCTTCAGTCGTCAGACCAGGAAATGAAAGAACGGAAAGTGATTATGTTGACGAAGATCGTCTTTTTGTCAATATAAATGTTTTATGTGTGGTTAAAAGTATCATGTAAACGTTCTGTTGACGTTTCTTTAACCCATAAAAAATATTTTAAAGAGACGTTCGCATATGACGCGTGTGACGTCATCACGTAGGAAGTGGGGGGACCGATATTGTAGGTGGGACCGAAATTGTACCTACACCGGCGTACCCTCCGATACGTCATCAATCGTTACCGCTGACTGATTATAATGTCAGCAGAAGCGACTGAGAACTGAATCGACTGAGAACATGCCTGCAACAGCAACACTTTGTTTTGACAGTTTTAACAGATCCCCACGCGCTAACAACAGTGATGTATGTGTTTCCAAAATTGTACCTACACCGGGCCAAAATCTTACACTTTCATTGGATGGTGATGCGATGGGTCTCCGTGGGTGGCGAAGGGGTAGGGCTAGTTGTAGGGTTCACAAACTGAAGAAGCCTGCTGAGGATGGCCTAATAAGACCGGCAGCCAGCAAGTCTCGAATACAAGTCTCCATCACCTTCATCTTGGACGAGCCAAGTCAAAAAGATGGCTACTAGGATATGGATCTCCAGAAATAAATTCAATAGCGCAGTCATAGGGCCGATTGGGAGGTATGGAGAGTGCCTGATCTTTGCTAAAAACCTGGCCATGGTCGTGATACTCGGGCGGCACAGAAGTGAGATCAGGTGGAGAGACAGGAGGAGATGTAGGAGATTGAGCAAAGATCTTAGCTGACCGAAGGCAGTGAGAATGACATAAAGTACTCCACACAGAGATAGAGGAATTAGCCCAGTCGAATTGTGGGTTGTGGAGACGAAGCCATGGAAGACTCAGAACGACAGCAGAGGAAGGAGAGAGAATCATGACCACTAATACACTCTGAGTGGTCGCCAGAAACAGTGAGGGACACAGAAGTGGTCTGATGGGTCACGTGAGGTAACAAGCTACCATCAATAGCACCATAGGTCTAGGACAGGGGTCGGCAAAGAAAATCCTGGTAGCCTCAAAACTGTTTTTGACTTTTAAAATTAAATATTTCATACTCATACAGATTCATAGAGAATAGTTCACTTTCTTTGTTTGCCCTTATGCTTTTTATAAATAAATAATAATTATCAAAACAATGTTTTTTACTGTATATTGTCCTGATGAACTGACTAATGTTTGTTTATTACAATTTTTATGTAAAGCACTATGTGACTCTGAAGGGTTATATATACATTAATATACATCAGAATAATCATCATTATTATTATGATTTGCTATGAATCTCATAGACACAATGGCGTTGTGTCCCTGAGCAAGACACTTTACCCTGAATGCTCCTGATGTCAGAGCTGGCGCCATGTGTGACCTTATTATTATTAATCTAATTTATAATTATGTACACATTTGTAAACGACTGTCTTGCTGAAAAATATAAAAAATATATATTTAGGCTGAAAGAAATTACAGTTCATCAAGTTTTTATTTTTTTTAGGTCTGCACAAATTTAAACGAACTGAAAGTTTGTGCGTGTTACTGTTCCTTTAAGAGTGAGCCAGGTGAGAGAGGGGTTAGCGAAGAGTCAGTGTTCTATGCTGATGACCGTGAAGAACTAATGTTGGTCTTATATCGACCAAGTTACGTCTTAAGTGTCAGTGTTTGTTATATAAAAGTTAAACTGAAGGAGAGCGCGGCTCATTTTTCAGGCATCATTCGAAAAATGCTACGAAACTATGGAATAGTTAATTTCAATTATTCAATATTTTTCAATTCGAAGCGTTTTAAATTCAATATATTAAAAAAATCAATATTCAATAAAGTATATACTTAATAGATCAAGATAAAAACTGATAACACAACAGGAGTTCCAGAAAATCAAGGAAAAGCCTGAACAAATAAAACGTCTTAAGATGTTTCTTAAAGGAGTCAGTAGACTCCATCAAGCGCAAAGAGAGAGGAAGATCGTTCCAAAGCTTAGGAGCAACAGCCTGGAAGGATTTCTCTCCTCTTGTCCTGAACCGTGTGCGAGGAACCATCAGTAGATTCTGATCCACAGACCTCAGAGCCCGAGCTGGGGTGTAAGGCTGGATCAGATCAGTAATGTAAGGAGGAGCCTGACCATGAATAGCTCTGAAAGTAAGGACCAGAATTTTAAAGTTGATCCTGAAAGAAACTGGAAGCCAGTGAAGAGATTTAAGGATCAGAGAACACTTCAGACGATGAAATGTCTAGGCTGTGTACATGTCAGAGGACAAATGTTTAATCTCGGGTGGAAAAAATTAATCGTTTCATCTTCCTCTCTCTTTGCGCTTAATGGAGTCTATTGACTCCTTCAAGAATCATCTTAAGACGTTTTTATTTGTTCAGGCTTTTCCTTGATTTTCTGGAACTCCTGTTGGGTTATCAGTTTTATCTTGACCTTTAAAGTATATACTTCATTGAATATTGTTTTGATTGTTCAAGCGCTTTGTGACCCTAGTCTAGAAAAGCGCTATACAAATAAAAATGACCTACTTACTTACTTAAATTGATCCGGTTATTGCAGGCCAAAGAGGAAACCCTTGATGACCTTCAAAACATGTTTCCTGTTGAACAATCTGCTCCTGGCACTACTAAGTCCATTTAACAAGCAGTTAAACCAACAAAACCATTGCAAGAAAGTGGCGGATATAGATGTTTACGTATTTTGCCTGTACCCCCGGGGGTAGAGCCGTATGAACACTGGTTGGAGCAGGCTAAACTTATGGTAGAGGAAAGTGACTTTTCAAATAAAGAAAAGAAACGTAGACTAATTGAAAGTTTGAAAGGGCCTGCTTTAGAGATTGTCGTTAGAGACTCAAGCCCAGATGTAAGTCCATTTGATTACTTGGAGGCGCTAGAGAGTGCATTTGGAAATGCTGAATCTGGGGAAGCTTCGGCTAAGGGAAAGGAAGAGTGCTCCGCCGACATTTTTGCAGCTGTTAAGTGAAATTCGAAAATAAGAAGAATATGAAGCATCTAAAATGAAACTTAACAGTGCAATGAACCAAATCCAAGTCCAGTCGTGTGAGGTTAAGGAAAGTGAGTTCCAGAGTTTAAAATCTGAAATGAAAGAGTTTAAGTCCATGGTTGTTGGTGCAATTTCACAATCTGCACAATCAAGAGATCAACGTGTTTCAGCAAGTTCGAAAACTGCTACTGATGATACTGCTGCTCATGTTTTAGCTTTGAAACGGCAGATTAGCCAGCTGCAGTTGAAACTGGAACAAAAGGTATCCGAACCCAATTTCATTGGAAAATCTTTTAATCCTGAAAATCAAGGCAAAGTTATAAGAATGTTGATTCAAGCTTTGAAGAGGACTCAGGAGCAACTTCAGTCTAGAGATGCTGCAGATACTGATGCTGATTGTGACGTTAAAAAGACCGTTGTAATGGCTAAAGAGCATAAGAGTATCCCCAAAGGTCTGATTGGACCACCCACTATTGTTCCTGTTAAGGTCAATGGACATTCCTGTGATGCCTTGTTTGACAGTGGGTCCAAGGTCACTATTATTTTTGAGACCTGGTATCGTGAATTACTTTCGGATGTTCCTTTAAATTCTGTTACCGGTTTAGCACTTTGGGGTCCAAGCGAATCCGATGTTAGCTACCCTTACTTAGGATACATAATTGTGGAAATAGAATACCCGACCAGAGACTGCACACCGATACCTGTCCTCGCTCTCATTTGTCCAAGGCCAACAACTTCTTGTCAGACTCCCATCATTGTTGCAACCAACACTAGCCTTATTCGTCGTCTGGTTAAACAATGTAAAGAAAATGGTATTGATTTAGCTCACACATTAGGCATTCCAGTGAACAGTTGGAAGATGGAACATGCTACAGAATGTTCCTCAAGTACTAGGGAGATGATACTGGTGTGGGACGGGTTGTGTGGACGGGTCCAAAAACCCTAACGATTCCACCTGGTGAGGACTCTACAGTGGCCTGTACAGTTCAACTAACTCAATCAGTGGAGAAAGAAATTGTTATCATTGATTCCCCTGCAGAGGTCCTTCCTGCTGGTTTACTTGTACAGCCAGTTATTTTATCAGATAAAGTCAATGTGAATAATTTTAGGATTTCTGTGCAAAATCCCACGTCAAGAGATAATGTGTTGCCTATAGGCACTGTTCTTGGACGAGTGTGTCTAGTGTAATCAGTTAGTACCATATCGCCGGCTCTAAAGTCCCCAGACTTCGAAGTGAGTCAAAAAAAATTTGGCGACTCACCCATTTCAAAAGAATGGAAGGAGCGACTTAAGAGAAAATTGTCCTCTAGGTCTCATGTTTTTTCTGTTAGCGATTTGGATGTGGGACTAGCAAAAAGTGTCCAGCATGAAATCCGACTGTCTGATTCTAGACCTTTTAGACAGCGTTCACGGAGACTTGCTCCTGCAGATCACGCCCTGTATAGACAACACGTCCTCACACCCAAGACGTCATACCGTCCGACGCCGTGCAATTCCCCCTGGCGTCCCTAAGGTAACGTTACAGGGGGGACAAAAACGTCGGTTTTCGCCTACCCGGGTCACCCAGTTATATACAGAGCATTCCCCGACGTCGGATTCAAACGACCTGGTAACATTTGACGCGTCGCCTAACTCATCGTTGCCATGGTAACGTGACGTGACGTCTCGCTGTTGTCATTTGTCTACCGTAATTCTACAACTATGAAGCGCACTTGAAATGTTTAATGTCAACACTGCGATTCTACCCCTGATTGTACTTAACGACCTCGAACCACTTTGAGGTCGTACATAAATCGGTAAAAAATTCTTCATTTGTGTTTTTTGAAGCTTGGATTGTTTACGAATCGCGGAAGTCAAGAGGCTCTCGCGGATTAATACATGCTTAAAAGGTCCTGTAAAAGTGACTATATTGTATATTTTTAGGTGTTTCAACTCCATAATCTTGACATTGTTTTATGAATGAGTAAAATAAAGTCTGGATGTGCTATTTCGCTTGATCCTCTTTATAATCCGGTGCGCTTTTCTGTGAAAATAGAACCTTTCATTGAGATTGCGTTTATGGACATATGTTTTCTTTTTATTTAGCTGCGATTATGAGCGTCTATGTGACGTTTGTCAACATTAATCGCGATCCTGCAGAGGTGACGTCACACACGCTAATAAACTGATCGTGCAGGAATATAGAGCCGTCACACCACAGGAATAAAATGAGATATTGTGCTTGTTTGTTAAAAGCGCCATGGAATACAATTGTAGATGTGTGCTTGTATAAAGACCGAGTTAAGTTAAAAAGTTTTCAAACTGCCGCACATGCAACTTCCGCCAAACCCCCGGATGTTGACGTCACAATTGTTGACAAAGATCGATAGCATTTTGTGCTCACGTTTGTGCATAACTTAACGGAACCAGGTGCACGTCACTCGTCTATTGAGGTAAGATATAATTATTGCTTTAAGACTCAAAAATAGTGTTTCATTGGGTGTAATGTAACTTTCTGTGGTGCGTTAACACGAGAGCTAGTTCGCTAAAACTTAGCTTTTAAACTATAATGTAACTCGCACACGTATTTTGTTTGTTATTTTGAATGGATGAAAATATATTTATATTCCAATAAAAAGTTTGCTATATTGGTAGGTCATGGTGGGCGATTTATTTTATTAATATTCAAGATATTGATTTCATTTATCACTTCCGTATATTAATACAAATGACATATTTATCGTATTTAATTATATAAGTATACGTTTATTTTAACCCATGTCATATAAATATCAGCTTTACAAGGGCCTTCATGCCTCTTGAAGATAGAGAATTAACCCTTTGATGTAGCACAGGCCACTACAAACAAATACATCATGTTGGTGTGTGTAGTTTTCTGATAGTATAACAGCAGTCTTGAGTCACCTATCAATAACATAAATATGTATATTTTAAAGTTCAAACATGTACTGTGGCTCTCACAAAGCTTTTAGACGTGCTGTCTTCTATTTCATAGTTTGAGTGTAATTTACAAATAGCTCTTCAGTTGCTATTTTAAACAATGATGATTACTGATGAATTGAATCATTTTTTTACTGTTACCCATATCACATGGAATGACAAAATTCTGAAAGTTATTTGAAGTGTGGTGATTTCAACAAAGCAGTGGTTTATCTCTATATCTTAAATATCTCCACTGTGTTTTGCTGAATGTTTGTTTGTTTATGTTTGTATTTTGTTGATGTACTTTGGGTGTTGATGGTTAATAATTGAGTAGTGAAGGGCTAGGTATAGACGAGCTTATGCTTCATCCTTCTTACTTTGGACATGTTGGGTTAGTATTTTTGTTTTGACTATAATTATTGTTTGACTAATTTCATTGGTTTTGTTTGTTTGTCTTAAGTTTACTTTCTTATGTAACATGTTCTAAATAAAGCATTTATTCATTCATGATTCATTAACATATGATATCTGCTTTGCCTGAATATTGTTCATGTTAAACTCTATGTCGATCTCAAACCAGGGTAAACAGAGACCTTTTTACAACTTTTAAATCACCAATAGTCATTTTCACAACACATTACCTGCACTGATGATGAATACTATGGGACGTTATTCAAAATGATATCAAATTGTGCTTTATTACAGGTTTCATATCAAACGATTGTTCACAGATCGTCACAAATGTCACGAGTAACCACCAGAGTGAATCTGCACGACGTTGATGGTCTCATCCTCAGTGAAGACTTGTGTGTAGTATGTTCTGGTCCGAGTCATGGTTCGAGTGATGTCATGCTGACTTGCTCCTGCTCATAAAATGCTCTGAAGATCCTTCAAAGCCTCACCAGTCAAGCCCATGGTGCATCTTAAAATAATAAGACAATAAGAATGAGCAGCTGTACTTCTGTTCTTCACTTGCTAAATAAACTCTTACCTTGCTGTGACGCTGCCATGCGAGACAACTCTTTCAGGGAATCACAACGACTTGACAGAGACTTCCAGAGGTGGTTCATCTCTTTCTCAAGAATCTTTCACTTCCTGTCGTCTCCTTACTGCCATAACAACGTCGAATCCTCTTTGTCCGAAAGTCAACAGAACCTGGAAAACATTGTATTAATGAAGTTGTTTGATTCTGATCATTTGAAGTGTAAAATCTATTGAAAAAGGCGCTTCAGTAAGTTTTTCCAACAACAGAACCCAGAAAACCTCGGCCATAAGCGTCAGTATGTCAGTGCGTCCTACCACAGAAATGTATTTATCATTATTACCAAACAGGACTATTTTAATGACCAAAGTGTGTATGATGTAACCACCTCACCTGCTTTTGACATGTGTTGACCCCTTCCACCTCTGATGGTTAGTCCAGCACCTGATATGCAGCACTCCATCTCACCTAGAAAAGAACATAGAATTGAATTTTAGATTATTTCCATGATGGGATGTGATGTAGGTTTACAAGTTTGTGTTCACTATGTTACAAATATTACTTACTCACTTACTTCACATTTGAAATCATTTGGCAGGAACCACAGAGAGAAAGGTTTCATGTCAAGCAGGTCTGGAGTTCTGGGCAGTTCTTGCAGGTCACTTCCATGCAAAAACAAAACAAAAACATACTAGTGCTCCCTTTTAAATATAATAAATCAATAAATACAAGCAAGTATACTTGATCATTCAGAGATAAGCTCTCTGTGTTTCCTTCATCCATTGTTTGATGGTGTTTCCATCTGGTTTACCTCTTTATGCTGGAATTTAAAATACTTTTCATTATTATTTTATATATATTCTTTCATTTAAAGAAAACTACAACAGATCAAATCCCTCATCAAGGAGTTGAAACACCTAAAAATATACAATATAGTCACTTTTACAGGACCTTTTAAGCATGTATTAATCCGCGAGAGCCTCTTGACTTCCGCGATTCGTGAACAATCCAAGCTTCAAAAAATACAAATGAAGCATTTTTTTAGTGATTTATGTACGACCTCAAAGTGGTTTTGAGGTCGTTAAGCACAATCGGGGGTAGAATCACAGTGTTGACATTAAACATTTCAAGTGCGCTTCATAGTTGTAGAATTATGGTAGCCAAATGACAACAGCGAGACGTCACGTCACGTTACCATGGCAACGATGAGTTAGGCGACGCGTCAAATGTAACCCGGGTCGTTTGAATCCGACGTCGGGGAGTGCTCTGTATATTACTGGGTGACCCGGGTAGGCGAAAACCGACGTTTTTGTCCCCACTGTAACGTCACCTTAGGGACGCCAGGGGGAAATTGCACGGCGCCGGACGGTATGACGCATCGGGTGTGAGGACGTGTTGGTATAGAAGATGCTTTGAACTCGTTGACTGGAAGTAGTTGGTTATCTGTCATTGACTTAAGAAGTGGATATTATCAAATCCCTATGGCCGAGCAGGACAAAGAGAAAACCGCATTTATTTGTCCCCTTGGATTCTACCCATTTGAGAGAAAGCCGCAAGGCATAACTGGGGCTCCAGCAACGTTTCAACGGCTGATGGATAAAGTGGGTAAAATTAATTTGCTTCAAGTTCTCGTTTATTTAGACGATGTTATTCTTTTTGGAAGTACATTGGAAGAGCATGAAGAGAGACTGCTCAAAGTCCTTGACCGTCTTGGTGAGGTAGGGCTAAAAATATCTATAGACAAATGTCAGTTTTGCTTGCCGAAGGTTAAGTATCGTGGGCATGTAGTGTCTGCTAATGGTGTTGCAACTGATTCAGCCAAGATTGAGGCGATCACTGACTGGCCACAACCTACCGACTTGAAGTCTTTACAGTCCTTTCTAGGATTTTGTGGTTATTATAGGCAGTTTATAGCGAACTATTCTGCTATTGTTAGACCTCTAACAGAACTAATGAAGGGTTATGAACCAACATAAAAAGGTATAAAGAAAGAAAAGAAAACTGGCAAGTCCTATAGAAAGAAGTCTGAGCAATTTGGGGATAGATGGGACCAGTCTTGCACCGATGCCTTCAATTCAATTCAATTCAATTTTATTTAAAGTGTCTTATCATAACAAAGTTATCTCAAGACACTTTACAGTTGAAATAAGACTACAGTTGATTAAGGAAAAATATATCCCAGCAATTCAACAAAGAGCAAGAAACAAAACACTATACAGTGAGCTGTACAGTGAGCAATGGCAAGGAAAAACTTCCTTTTAGAAGGCAGAAACCTCGAGCGGAACCCGACTCATTGTTGACGGCCTGCCGCTTTGACCGGCTCGGAGGAAGGATGGGGGGGTAGACAGATGGATAAGGAGAGGAGTGAGGGAGGATATAGTGAGAGAAAAGAGGAGAGTGTAGGAAGGGTCCATGGGGGTGCTGGAGAGAACTCGGGATCTGATGACGTGGTGAAGATCCTGGATCAGCAGCAGCTCTGGAGGTGGATCCCTGGATCAGCAACAGCTCTGGAGGTGGATCCCTGGATCAGCAGCAGCTCTGGAGGTGGATCCCTGGGGCTCCGGGAGAGAAATAAAAAGGTGTGGGTTTGGGACAAATGTAGACAATACACAGGTATGCAGACTCCGGTGACGGGTGAAGATATAAAGAGGGGAGAGGGGGGGGCCAGAGCCAGAGGGCACATACCTAGCACAGCAGATCCAGACACAGGGGCCCAAGCCGTGGCAGGAACCCGCGGGAGACCAGGACCTGGCAGGCGAGATAACCACCAGAGCAGACCCCAAACACCAGCGAGAAGGCGGACCACCACCGGGGGCGCGAGAGGGCGAGCACAGGCGAGGACTACCGAGGAAGCAGAGAGGGGGAGGCACCAGGCGCAGGCACCGGGGCAGAGAGGCAGCCAGAAGAACCAGTCAGGGGATAGGGCCCCGGGGCCAGGCCGGGCAACGGAGGACACCCAGACCGTCAGGCCGCCACCAAGTCCATAGCAGGGGACCATTTCAAGGAGATGGGGACCCACCACAGCAGCGGCGGCGGAACCCCCCCCCAATACCCTGCGGACACGGCCAGTAGCCAGGTTGAGTGCCACCGCATGGGCCCGGGGGAGCAATGGCCAGGCACCGGCCCAGGTCCCCCGGGTCACAGGGGGGCCACGGTTGCGCGGGCAGGGCGGGGGCAATGGGGCCGCAGCCGTCCGGGAACGGCCCCCAGTCTTTGAACTGTAGACCGTCCCCAACAGCCGCAGCCCACCTCCCCATGAGGGACGTTTGGGGGGCCAGCAGTATTCGATGGGCAGTCCACGGTCTCTAAGGTGCCAAGGCCCCGCCCATCACACGTACTGACCCCCAGCCACCGCCCCCACCCACCATGCACCACCCAGAGGGACAGCAGCACTTGCATGGGCGGTACATGGTCACTACGGTAACATGGGTCCGCCCAATGCCTCCGCCGTCCCCCCAATGCGCCCCCCCCCCACCCGGGAAGCCCCCGAAAGACCGACCAGCCCGGCCACAAACCCCCAGGAACAAGGCCGACAAACCCCCCGACCACGGCACATGCCACACAGGGCGGGTAGAGGACCACAGCCACCGCTGCAGCAGACACCCACCCCAAGACAGGCCCCCCACCACAGACCAGGCGAAGCCATCGGGGCCGGAAGGGACCAGCAACCCCCCATCCACCACCCCAGCCACCCCCGCCAGCACCCGCCCCCACGCACCATCAAAAACCCCCCGGAAGCGGGCCACCCCCCCGCCGGCGCACGGGGCCATCGCGGCACCAGCGGTGACCACCACCAGGCCCAAGGCACCCACAGGCCCCACCCGCCGGACCCCCACACCCGAACCGGCCAAGCCAGAACGGCCCCGGCGAGAAAAGAAGGATATACAGAGCTCGGTGTCTAAAACTAAAACTAAAACTCCTCCAGCATTCTCAGCATAAAGCAGCTGAGATAAACAGTTTTGTTAGTTATGACAGCTAGAGATAAACAGTCAAGTTAATTATAGGCTTTATCGAAAAGTAAGGTTTTAAGATTATTTTTAAACATAGAGAGGGTGTCTGCCCTCCGGACTGAAGCCGGTAGTTTGTTCCACAGTAGAGGGGCTTGAAAACTAAAGGCCCTGGCTCCGAATCTACATTTAGAGATTTGTGGTATAACTAGTAGATCAGAGTTTAGGGATCGTAAGGTCCTTGAGGGTTGGTAAGTTTGGATTAAATCTTTAATGTATGTTGGTGCTAGACCATGTAAGGCTTTATAGGTTAGGAGAAGGATTTTAAATTGTATTCTCAATTCTACAGGAAGCCAATGTAGGGAAGACGGTATGAGCTGAATGAGCTGAAGAGTTCTGAGAGACTTTTTAGAACAGCCTGACAGAAGAGAGTTACAATAGTCCAGCCTGGAGGTAACAAAAGCATGGATGAGCTTCTCAGCAGCATCTAAAGGAAGGAAATGCCTAATTTTTGAAATGTTACGAAGGTGGAAATAAGCAGTCCGTGAGATTTGTTTTATGTGTGAGTTAAATGATAAGTCCTCGTCAAAGCATACACCCAGATTCTTTACAGTGGTGCTAGTAGCAGGAGCAAGTCCATTTTGTAAAGCTAGATCATTAGTTAATAATTGTCTAAGATGTTGCGGACCAACTAGTAAAACCTCAGTCTTTTCCGAGTTCAGTAGGAGGAAGTTTTTGGTCATCCATGACTTGATATCTGCGATACAGGACTGTAATTGTGATAGCTGATTTCTTTCATCTGGCTTCATGGACAGGTAAAGTTGGGTGTCATCAGCATAACAGTGAAAATGTATAGAGTGTCTACTAATCAAGTCCCCTAGTGGGAGCATATAGATTGTGAATAGTATTGGACCAAGAACAAAACCTTGTGGGACACCATAGCTGACCTTAGTGTGTGTCGATGAGAGGTGGTTGACATGTACATAGTGCGTTCTATCCGACAGGTAAGATTTAAACCAGTTAAGAGCAGTTCCACGAATGCCTAAATGGTTTTCTAGCCTCTGTAGAAGGATTTGGTGGTCGACAGTGTCAAATGCAGCACTGAGATCTAGAAGAACAAGAACTGAAACATGGCCCTGATCAGAGGCCATCAGTAGGTCGTTACTTACTTTTACCAGGGCGGTCTCCGTGTTGTGGTGTTCCCTAAAACCAGACTGAAACACCTCAAATTGATCATTGTCCTGGAGATAATCACAGAGCTGACTCGTTACCACTTTCTCCAGGAGTTTTGAAATGAATACTAGATTAGAGATAGGCCTGTAGTTAGTGAGGACCTCTGGATCGAGAGTGGGTTTTTTAAGCAGAGGTTTAATTACTGCAACTTTAAAAATCTGAGGCACATAGCCGGATGTTATTGACAGGTTAATAATTTCAAGTATGAAAGTGCTAAGTAAGGGGAACAGTTCTTTAAGTAGCCATGTGGGAATAGGATCGAGAAGACATGTTGTGGACTTTGAGGAGGAAACAACCTGGGACAGCTGTCGAGGACTCACTGGTAGAAAGGAGTCAAAGGTGAGGCTGCACTGGCTGAATTAGACGAATCTAGGAGGTCTTGAATCTTTCCTCTAATAGTTACAATTTTTTCATTAAAAAAGTTCATAAAGTCATTGCTACTGAGATGAGGAGGGATGGACTGCTCAATGGACTGATGGCTCCGTGTTAGCCTGGCTACAGTACTGAATAAGAACTTGGGGTTATTCTTATTTGCTTCTATAAGTGATGAGTAGTAGCTGGCTCTGGCTTTCCGAAGAGATGCCTTGTATATTTTTAACTTATCCTGCCAGTCCTGGTAGAATTCATTATGTTTTGATGAACGCCATTTCTTCTCTAGTCGTCTACAAACCTGTTTTAATTTACGTGTTTCCTGAGTATACCAGGGAGCAAGACTACTTCTGTTAACAGTCTTTTGAGTTAGTGGTGCGATTAAGTCAAGCGTATTGTGCAACGAGTCTGTAAAACTGCCCACAAAGTATAAATGTCTGGGTGACTATGGGTAGAGTTTCTTGACACACTGAGGCTAGGCGTTTTACTGAGCACAGAGGGAATTATTTCCATAAACTTGGTAACGACACTTTCAGACAGACATCTTTTGAGAGTGCTCCTGTTCTGTAGACTTGGCTCATTTAAAATGAAGTCAAAGGTTATTAATTGATGGTCGGAAAGAACTGAATTCTGAGGAGAGACAATAACATTTTTAATTTCAAGTCCGTATGCTAGGACAAGGTCTAATGTGTGCTTAAAGCAGTGAGTTGGTTCATGTACATACTGAGAGAAACCAAATGACTCCAGGATAGAGTTAAACCTGTTAGCTAAGCTATCATGGACCATATCAACATGGATGTTAAAGTCACCAACAATAATCACTTTATCTGATTAAAGCACCAGGCTGGTCAAGAACTCAGGGAACTCAGACAACAATTTAGAATAAGGTCCAGGGGGACGATAGACTCCAACAAAGAGAAGTGACTGACCTGATCTCAAGGTTGTATTAGATACGCTAAGTATAATACTATCAAAAGAGTTGAAATCACATTGTGGTCTAGTAAAGGTTGACAGACATGAGTTGATGATGGCTGCGACTCCACCTCCTCGACCAGAGCGTCGAGGGGCGTTAAAGTTAGTGTGGCTGGGTGGTGTTGATTCATTTAAAGATACGTAATCATCTATAGACAGCCAAGTTTCGGGGATCGGATATTCAACAATCCACACTTAATTTTCCTGTCCTCTACAATGGTAGTATTTATTTGATTTAGATTTATTTGAATTAGATTATCTTTAATAGCTCTTCTACTGACATTTTTACTTGGTTTTATTAAGCGGGTCAGATTGACCCTCTCTATGTGGTTAGAGGTGGGTGGCTGTTGTGGGAGAAGGGCAGAAGAGTGTGGGAGACTGCAGTTCTGCCTTCTGATCTGTGCTCTGAGTCACGTTACACTAAAACTGTCAACACTGCTAGACAAGAGAGATGCTCCTTCCAACGTGGGATGGATGCAGTCTCTCCCAAGCAGACCAGGTTTTCCCCAGAAGGTTTTCCAGTTGTTAACAAAGCCAACCCTGTTTGCGGGGCACCACTCTGACAACCAGCGATTAAATGATGAATAGCGAGTAAACATATCATCATTGGCCATATTGGGAAGGGGTCCAGAGAACACTACGGAGTCCGACATTGTTCGTGCAAATGCACACACCGACTGAACATTTACCTTGGTGACCTCCGAGCAACGTAATCGGATGTCGTTGCTGCCGACATGAATAATTATCTTACTGTATTTACGTTTAGCTTTAGCCAGCAGCTTTAAATTTGATTCAATGTCGCCCGCTCTGGCCCCAGGAATGCAGACTACTCTCGCTGGCTTCGCTAGTTTAACGTTCCGAAGAATGGAATCGCCTATGAACAGAGCAGGTTCCTCGACCGGTGACTTGTCGAGTGGAGAAAATCTGTTCGAAACGCTAAGGGGTTGGTGGTGCTCCGTTGACTTTGGCCGGGAACTATTCCTCCCTCGAACAGTCACCCACCGACCCTGGTTTCCCGGCTGCTCGGGAATTGCTGGAGGACTACCTGCTAGGCTATGTGGCTGTGCACTGTCTACCTGACACTGGCTAGCTATAGGTTTAGCTTCGACAGCGCACAACCGGCTCTCTAGTTCAATGAGCTTCACCTCCAATCTAGCTAACAGGCTACACTTTACACAACTAATGCTATCTCTAAAGGAGGTCGAAGCGTAACTAAACATCTGACACACCGAGCAGGAAAGAACAGGGGAGGGAGAGGGAGAGGGAGACATAGTGAGGGGAAAGTTTGACGAATGCGCTCACCGGGAAGTTTTCCAGACTTGTCCTCGGCCCGATTCGACTTCGAAGGATGTTGGTCCAAAAATAAATGTAGATGTTCACGGATGCTCCAGAAATAAGGCGAACAAAAAAAAAAAAGATTGTTCTGCTTGGAGCGAGAGAGACGCTGCACGGTGCTGCACTACGATACGACAGGTGATACGACAGGCGCTAGGACCCAGGAATCTTGACCTTCCATAAAATCATCTACTACCTGACTCACGCACCTGTGCTGGCTTTTGCAGACCCAAAGAAGCCTTATATACTCCACGTGGATGCTAGCATAAAGGGTCTTGGAGCTGTCCTGTATCAGTCTCATTCCGAAGGGTTAAGGCCTGTTGCGTTTGCTAGTAGAAAGCTCACCAAGTCGGAGAAAAACTATCCCATTCACCAATAAGAGTTTCTGGCACTAAAGTGGTCTGTAGTAGATACATTTCACGTCTATCTGTATGTGCAAAATCCACTGTTATGACTGACAATAACCCACTAACCTACATTCTTAGTACCGCCAAGTTGAACGCGGTAGGACATCGATGGGTAGCAGCATTGACCACATATGAGTTTGATATTCAATATCGACCAGGACAACTCAATACTGACGCAGATTGTCGGTCTCGAACTTTTGCAGATGATGAGTGGAGAATAAAACGGTTAAAACTGAAAAAAATACTTTGCTTTATGGAGAAAAAAGGTCAATGCAGAGTGTAACTGGTCATTTATTCGCCGCTTCAAGTCAAACAAAGATACAAACTTTTACAATCGATCGGACACGCTCTTTGCCGGCAGCTCTACAGGTCAATAGCTCTGGGAAAGACGGCACAGTACTGTAGAGCATCGCTATATTTAAGGGAAAGTTTCCTGTCCAGGGGGTCATCTCTTCCGGGGCAGATGGTTCTTTCAAGTTTGTCCATGTCTCTGGTCACCTGGAGAGCAACTTCCTTGCTTCCCTGTTGCGTGGGTGTATGCCTTTGTCTTCCAGCCCCCCTTTTTTGAGTGTGTTCTGCTTCGCTCTTTGTTTCACGCCCCCAGGCGTGTAGGAAACAGTGTATCAGTCTGGAGTGAAATGTTGATTGTGAATGTATATTCAAACGTTTAAGCTCTTAGATGAAGCTAGTAATTTATACTTTATATTTTGATTATCTTTTAGCATTAATTTAAGTATGGCGTATACGTATAGTGTATAATCATTTTTAATCTAACAAGAACTATCTCTCCGAAGGGTGTGAGAGCCATCTGTGAGAGAGTTCGTATTCTGGATTCTACTGACGGTGACTATCGGTGTGTGGATCAACTTGGGTTGTCTTTTGCAAGTGTTCCCAAAATGTATGCTTTTCCGTCACAGCTAGAGTTAGCATCACTCGGTCAAATGTCCTCAGAAGAGCTTAGAACAGCGCAGAAAGAGGACAAAGTAATAAAACAAGTAATGGAAGCGTTAAAAAACGGTGAAGAGAGTTGGGGAAGCTTACCATCAAGGATGGATTGCTTTACAGGTTGAGCAAGGGACATACCGGGAAAGTTGAGTTGAAGCTAGTCTTGCCTGTTTTTAGACAAAAAGTGATTTTTCTCTTTACATGATGATCTAGGCCACCTAGGCATTGAAAGAACAACGGACCTGTTCATAGGAATAGATTTTTTTGGCCCAAAATGTCTGCAGAGGTCGAGCATTATATATAAAATTGTGGACTGTGTGTGACTCGAAAGACGCCTTACCAGAGATCAGCTCATCTAAACCAGATAATAAGTAATGGACCAAAGGAAATTGTTTGCCTTGATTTTCTTTCCCTAGATCCAGATTCACAGGGTCTTTCAAATGTTTTGGTAGTCACAGACCATTTTACACGGTATGCAGAAGTGTTTCCCACTCGGAATAAAAAGGCACACACGTTTGCAAGGGTCTTGACCGAGAAATATTTTGTGCATTACGGGTTACCTGCTAGAATCCATTCTGACCAAGGCAGAGAGCAATTTATTTAAAGAACTTTTGAAAATGTTGGGTATAAAGTCTAGGACGACACCATAGCATCCACAAGGGGACCCTCAGCCTGAACGTTTTAACCGAACCTTGCTGTCCATGTTAAGCACTTTACCTCAGGGGAGAAAGAGGCAGTGGAGTCGCCATGTCTGGCCATTAGTACACACGTACAATTGCACAAAATGTGATGCAACTGGCCTTTCACCGTACTCCTTAATGTTTGGAAGAGAAACTAGACTTCCAGTAAATATATGTTTTGGAACTTCCCCTGATGGTCAACCTAGTTCTTGTCATGGTAGCTATGTAGAGAAACTCAAAAGCAATCTGCAACATGCTTTTAAACTGGCCACTGAAGCTGCTATTAAGTCCCACCAAAGAAACAAAAGAATGTATGATAAACGTGTAGTCTTTCATTCTCTTGAGGTTGGAGACAGGGTGCTTGGTAAAAACTTGGGTTTAAAGGGAAAGCACAAGTTAGCTCCACGTTGGAATCCTGTGCCGCACATAGTGGTTTCAAAATTGCCGAACCTCCCTGTTTTTAAAGTAAAACCAGAAAGGGGTTATGGAGGATCAAAAACATTACACCGGAACCACATTCTACCGATCGGACATTTGGTGCGTCTTGAAGAAGACAAGACTGAGGAACTGTCTGAAAGTCCCACATTAAGTAAGGACACTAGTAAGCCAGCAGAGTGTCTGAATGATTATCCACCTGAAGTAAAAGAAGACTCTGATCTGTCTTCAGAGTACGAGGAACCACGGAGAACTTATAGAGCTGTCCATAATGATAATGATGAAGTTACCAACTAACAGACGTCATTCTGGTGGTGGAAGACGTCATTCAGGGTGAACTCTCTGATCTGGTAGATTCAAGTTCTGGGCAAAAGCCTATGTCTGGTAATGAATGTCACTAATATACTAGGAGCAGATCTACTCGCTGCCTCGTAGGCCTGGATAATGGCCGATCAAACCCAATGAGAGACCTCTTGGTATATTTGCATCTATTTATATGACGTTCATTTACATTTGCACTTTCGATGAACACCTGTTTTATTTTACTCAAGGTCTTTCTAGATTTCAGGAGACAAGTCTTTAGCTCGATCTAAAGAAACATCACGTTAAACAATTTATTCAGTTTTTATGCTATAACTTGAAATATTTTTTAAACAATTCATTTAATTTCATTAATTTGACAAAAAAGGTGATAAGGTTTTTATTAGGTGTTTTGCCATCTGTCTTTATAATGTTAAAAGTGTATCAAATTACAGACATAAAATAAACTGTCTTAAGTGCAATTAATGTCTGTACTGACCTCACAGAAAGGGAAGTTAATGTAAAGTCGTGAAGAGAAAAAAACAAAACAGTAGTTTATTTGTTTATTTTAGCCTGTAATACAATGTCTGCCAGTTGCTCAGCTGTTGCCTGGTTAAACTGCATATTTCTTTATATAGCTTATAATTGGAAGAACATTTAGTTTTTTATATAATGAGTCATTATACATACATATGTATGCATGTGGTATACATTTATATAATGTATACCACATGCATTTTTTGTATTTGTTCACTTTAAAAAGCTGGATAATATGTATTCTTTAAATGAAAGCTCAAAGTAGAGAAAGTCAAACTAACAACATCCTAGCCAAATTACGTCTGAAATTTGATTGATATTTAGTTAACTGTGAGAAATGAGATGTTGATGTCAAATAGAAAAAGAGAGTTAAACGGTCATTAAAAAAAAGGTAAAAAAGAAGTCCAGGGAGAAAAGAGACTGGATTTCAGAGATCAACAAACATGGAGTATAAAATAACAGACCTGAGTTGAGGCCGTTTCAGAGTAGATGAGTGACAGTGCTGATTAGATTTAATATCAAAATTTTGGCCTCATCCATCATCAACGTGGCTCACTGACACATTCAAAAACTCAGAGGCATAAATAAACGGACAGTGATTGCAGTGGATCCAATCACTTTTACGTTCAGGTTTACATTTAAAAATAAAGTTAAGAGATATTAAAATGAGATAATTAGTCTTATAAATTAACATATAAAGGAACAAATCCTTTTAAGTCTTATTCAAAATGATTTTAAAAGTACTTAATAATGTGAAGCTATGAGCTGCATTCTAACAATCAAAGAGTAACCTGTGCCTCCACCTCCGTTTTACTCGTTGATTGCTGCCGTTTCCCGATGAAACTAAAATAAATGCCTAGAGTTTTCAGCGTTGATTATCTTTTCAAGGAAGCAAACCATTAGTTTGTGTGTTGAACATACAATGTCACATTGTTTCTCCAACTTTAGGGAAGCAGAAAAAAAAATACCCATGGTTCTACAAGTGAAGTGGAACCCGCTACAGGCTGTTGCTAGGGATTGCTCTTTCCACTTGCTGAGAAAAGTTTATTTTGGCTTGCCACCCAGCGAGTGGCAGCAGGCCGCCCCGATATAAGGCCTCAACTTTCACAAACTGGCAGTATTTGACACTTGGATGTGGGCTGCTGGACCATGCCTATTAAGAGCTAGACCATAATAAACCATGGTAGAACCATGGTTATATAGATATATAGAGCTGGGGTTTCTACATCGTGAAGCTCCGCCCTCTACAGGCTGTCACTATGGGTTACACGATGCAGAGCGTTGGAGACAAATGTACTCCATGAAGACAGCACATTGACCAACGTTTGAAAAACGCAAAGCGGGTGTCTCTGCACCTAGTTTGCTAAAACCAGGGTGGAGGACCAGGAGGCAGCACAAGATCTTCTCCATTGAGACCCAACAAACCATGGGATCCGTGACATCACAAGCCACGAGACAGCTTGAAACCAAGCGGTGGTTCTCGATCCACTGCCTCTTAACCAGACACCACCACTGACATGATCCACAGTGAGAGTCGGTTTGCAAGCAACAAACTCATCACATGATCTGCATTGTGAAAAAAAAAGCTTTTGGCAGTGGCGCCTGTACTGAAAGTGTGAGCACATCAGCTGACACAAACACAAGCATCAGAAAATGGTCCTGAGCCGTCTGCCACAAGTCCCTGATGGGTCAAATAACTGTACCAAGTCAAGGCTGTCATTATTGCAAACAATGCACAGTCGTTGTGACAAACTTGGGAGTGGCATGCGAGGAGCGTGGAGGGGTGACATTCTTGGTTGCCTGGCCATTCTAACGCGATTGCGTCTGGAGTTTCTCATCTAATTAATTATCTGCTTCTGCCAAACAGTCAGTCTTGCTGAACTGAAGTGGACAGTGTCATGCCATAATCAGACACATGTGCGGGGATCCATCTCCTGATGAATCTTGACTAGCAATAGCACAAAACCTTTCGTCAATGCTGGAAAAAAAAAAGACTTCCATTTTGTGGGAGGCCTTATATGGAGGCGGCCTACTACCCCCTGCTGGGGAGCAAGTGGAATGAGAAATCCAATCCTATAGGCGACCACCTGCAGAGGGCAGAGCTCCACGATGTAGAACTAACTAATCAATTATACTTTTCCAGTCTACTTGAAATACTTCTACTTAAAAAAAAACTAGAAGCTTGAAATATGAGACAAGGTTATAAATTATAATAAGATATATGACACATGACACAACAGACCTCATCCAAGCTTTCCGAAAAAGGCGAAACAAAAAAAAAAAGTTCTGAAAGTTCTGTTCTGTTTCAGGGGTTTTTCATACAGATTTGGCAATGGGAGTAGGCTGTTATTGGTGTAAAGAATTCCGGGCCCTGATTGACATCAACCTAGAGTTACAGGTAGTGGAAGAACATATGGCAAGGATGTGTCACTGAGTAACTACAAATAATCTAGTAGTTGTCCTGTTATTTTCTGTGGACAATGGAAAGACAAATGTCATACATCGGTGATAGAAATTCATCACAAGACTACAAAAAGTGGAGAGTGGGCACTATGCTGAGTAGAGATTAGTTTGGAAATCCATAGTTCCCTATTGTGTACGACACCAGGGCTGGACGGGTTATCAGGAGTATTGGGCAATGCCTTTTGGATTGATGCAATCAGAACATTCCATCAGTCCTTTTTTATGAAAGTCAGCTAATCCAGTGAAATATTTTAGCACTCTGACTTAATGTGCGAACCGAATGACAAAAAAAGCGGCTGGACATTCAGCTTTACTTAGCTTCCCAGAACAAGTATTGTCAATAAAGTTTAAATGTCCCATGTTATAATGTATTAAAGGAATGGCTGCCAAAAATGACAAATGAAATGTGACATTGACATTTCTATGAACAAAAAAAAACAACATTTCAGTCAAGCCCTGTCACACATTAAAAATATTTTTTTCATCAACACTTAGGATAAAACTTCATTTAACCAATAAATAAATTTATTATTAATATTTAGCCCACCTCTGTTGCTAAAAAATACAAGTCGACTGCCCCCAAACCTTTTTTTTTAAATGTGCTGTCTAATAGCGTTTGCAAACCTATTCACTGAGTAACCATGTAAGGTATTAATACAGCCAACTCCTTCTTTGAGTGGCTTAAATTGTTGGGGTACATTGTGGGATTTGTATGAAGAATTTTGGGAAGCAAAGGAGGTGACTACCTCTTGAATTCATCAAGGAAAGGTAAGTCTGCAAAGCAGTTATTAAAAAAATGTTGCCACTTTGTATCTATTTTTATATTATTATGCTTATTTTTTGGCATTGCCTTTTTCGAATATGTGTGTAAGATGTCATACTGTTTGTTAAGTATGATGTGTTCTCTCTCTCAATTTTAGGCACCTCAGTCAGGGAGCAGTAGGAGATTCAGATGTTGCTCCTGGTTGTTATGGGTGAAAGAAGGTTATCTTCTGTGTTCAACCTAATTTGTGCATTCTGCATATAAAATTAGGCATTTTGGCTGTCACAATAGAAGTCATAAATGCAAATGAAATGAAATGCTTGTGCATCAGGAAAATAAGGTTGGGACTGTGTGTGTGTGTTTTTTTTTTGAGATGTGAAGGGATGAGGAAAAAAGACACTTCACCCTGATTGCTCCTGATGGTGAACTTGGCGCAAGTGTGCATGCCTACTCCCATCAGTATGTGTGAATGGTTGAATTTCCCCTCGCGGGACTAATAAGGGATTCTAAAAAAAAAAAAAAAAAAAAAAAAAAAAAAAGCAAGTGAAGTAGTATGCTCTGTGTAAGTCGGTGTGTGGTTCGCACATTTCACATTATCCAGCTGTGTAAGTTATCTATACAGCAATGAAAAGAACAGTGCACAGTAGAGATAGTTTGTTTAGCCAGTTAAATCTGTTTTTCTTCTTGATACATTCATGAGGCCTTCCAAAGAGATGTAGCAGGTTATATCCCTTTTGCTAAAACATATAAACACATTTTAGATACATATTAAAGAGGAGAGATCAATGAAACAGCAATAAATTATGCAATTTAAAGGGCCAACAAACATAAAAATGCTGGTGCTTACAGACACATCTCATCCTCCGACGCAAACATTCCTCATCAATTAGAGGAGTGTCACGTTTCTGATAGATTCTTTATTCAGGATGGATGTTTACGCTCATGTGCACGTTGGGTAGATTGGAAAATTCTAATCTGATTTCTTCATGTGTAAAACCAAATATTTTGAAAAAAAAATGTAATACACCTTCTAATCTAAAAAGGAAAAGATACCTATTCCACTCTACATAACAGTTTTATTAAAGACAACCCCAGTGATCTAATTCTAGTTTAAGATTAGACAGCTCCTTATAAATTCTTCTTTTATCTGAGTGACTTCAATCGTTGGGGTGGTCTTGATCTCGAAATCTGACATGTGGGGTTGACTAAAAGTCACCTTTTTAATGTCACATTTATTTTATACCTAAATGCTTTAAGAAGTTGTTGAGGCAAACAGAATTTGTCATCACATGAGTGAATTCAATTATGAATGCCTGAGTTCTGTCGAAAAATGCTGGCTTTCATATATTTGATGATACTACAAGAATATACACCATCAGAGTGCTTGATTGTGTGATGTAATTTCAATTTGCAATTGCACTGAAAAATATTAAATATATAGAACATTCAATTAAATTGGCAAATTATTCTTCTATTGTTAGAAAATCGGACACATAATGGCAGAAATGACCCGTTTGACCTTCTTTGTGGCATTTTTGGGCCTTGGGTGTTAAAATTCACTAATTTTTTTCAACTCCCATCAATGGAAGGGATTGTTCCAATGCTTATTTGTGTAGACCGGCGTTAGAAGATATTTTAAATGTGTTTGGATCTTTAGATGGTGCTAAAAACATATTCTGAAAGTGCTGAGCAAGGTAGTGAATATGGCTCCTTTGCATCATCTCACAAAGCTGAGAATGACTGCTGTTCCATGAGCTCTGGTGAAATGATTATTTGTACCAACAGTTTTTGTCTAGCAGACCATCAGCCCTGGTTGTATCTTCAATTGGATGAATCTTGTCATTTATAAGGTCGAATGGAAAGTTTCCAATCATTAATCACATGATCGTTTTTTACTACGAGCCAACATTTTTTGTATCATGGACCTTAATTTAGTTATTTGATTGTCTTGATTGTAGAAATGTAATGGTTCTCTTGTCAGCTTTTAGAAATAATGTGCTTTGTTATGTGCTGTTAAGATCTTGGTAAATAATTCACTGAAACATTCAGAACACCTACACCATTAATGCTAGACTCAGATCCATTCACAATTATTAATTTATGAGAATATTTTACCCCAGTTGACTTTAATATTTACAATATGAATATTACAGACAGCCGCAAATATTTTTAAACTGAGAACACTATACCAAATGTATTTAAAATAAATATATAAATTATACTCAGCGTTATATTCATATATATTTGCTTGCTTTTTATGTTTTACAATTGTGTGGAATACAGTAGCGGGCCATGCATTTCACACATAGGCCTTCAGTGGCACTCATTTGAATGAATCCACCTCCAACAACTACAAGTTGTTATTTATACACCACGTAGATCCAAATGTTAATGTTATAGGTCAATAAGTAATTTAGAGCATCATCAAATGAGCACATCAGGGCAACACGGAAAATATCACTCTAACTATTGGTCTGTGCGGTTTCCATGGCAACAATACAAGTTTCCTGCATCAGAAGTTAGTAAAGGCAATACAAAAAAAGAAAACATGGAGACATTGGCCTGCGTTCAATCAGCAGCTACATCACATTGAGAGCCACGATGATCCAAACAAAAATGTAGCCCGAACCACACTGAGAACCAATCTTGAGTAAATAATTCCTCCAGAGTTACATATCGACAATTTAAAGAAACCATTATGCAGAGAGGCAGTATGAAGAGCTGTTGCATCACAGACAGATAACTCCTGTTGCCAGAATAAATGCCCTTAGTGAGGAAACAAAATCAGAGCGCACAAGTCTCTTTACACTGCAGCTACAGCTGTGAAAAAGCATCACTTATAACCTCATAAAAGCACAACATTTAGTAAAATAGCATTTACCCACGTAGTTCATGGACTAAAAGTGGCAAAAAAGTCCTATGACCGCTTGTTAAAACTCGCCTCGGAGTTGGCATAACTTTCTTTACGATGACCAGCTTTCGAAAAGTCCTTCTTGAAGATGGCTTCAATGGTAAATATGCAACCAAGTTAATTTCTTCTCCTCCTTCAGGCATAATTATTTTCTTTCATCTAGCAAAAAGTCAGTCTAATCGACACCTATGTTATGCATCAGGGCCCAGAGAACTGACTGTGAAGGCCAAATAGCAACAAGTAATGGCTGAACTGATTGGATGAAAGCAGTTATATGAAAAATTAATCTTTTGAAGCAGCAAAACCAGGGGGAAGCTATAGAAGGAGGTGGATAGACCATTTGGAATGGTTATTAAGCAGCTATTCATGGAAAAAAAAATAATACGTTTACAAATATTATAATTAAAACAAGTCTGTAATTCAGATATTTTTTCGCCAGAAGAAAAGACTTTGCAGGCCCTGACGGCCTGCCACTGGTGGAACTTCTGGTGGATTCCATAACAGACACAAGCAGGGCTTTCAATGCTCCCCATATTTTTAATCTGATTAAAAAATAAAAATAGTTATCACAGAGTAACTGAATATTGGACATATATAAATTCCCATAGAGGGGGGGCAGAGGTAGAGATTTTTCCAACTGACACTTTTTACACAAATTTTGATCATTTGTGACTACAAACTATGGCGATAAATACATATGCAGTGTTAGAGCTTTTTCACCCCGTCCCTGAAGCAAAACAAGGAATACCTCAGACATCACACTTGTTTCTGGGCCTTTGGCCCTGAGATATCACATGGGTTAAGGCACATCACACTGTTTGTCAATATTAAATCCACAAAATATAAATGCCTGTAAATGGGAACTGACAATGATGCTGGCAGAAGAAGTAATCAGAGCAGTGCATTCAAAGGTAGAACTGCAATTAAAATATTCATTAAGACTAACCTGTTTACTCTGTCATCCATGAAAAATGAAGCTAAGTGAATGTTCAATCAGGACGACCTCTGTGTTTCTTTCTCACAACTCTTTCACTCGGCTGGGACTTTCTTTCCATTCATTCTCTTTGTCACTCTAACTCCCAACCGGCAATAAACCATCCTCCTCATCCAATCACATCATCACAGCTCCTCCGTAGACCAATTATCACTGATTTTCAAGTAAAAAACTCTTTCATCTCCTCCACATACACATCTAGTCTTCAAGCTCTGATATTCATCTCTGCTCCTTTGACAGGCTCACTGGATTCAAGATCTCTCTTCATACTTTCTAGACTCTCACAAGAGAACTATCCCCAACTTTTATACCTTCACTTTGGCTGTGGGGCCCGCCTACCTCAAGGTTACCTCACTTTGTGCTGATCGCTATCAGCACCGTAGCAACGGGGATGCTTTTGCATGCAATATTACACTGATTGCTTCGCATGGACTGTTTCTTTTCTCTCAGCTGTAACGCAAGCTCCAGGACATGCTATAAGCATTTTCTACGTTTACTACATGCTTACACGGCTTGCTCTGTACACCTCTGCCTGTACACTGCTCTGCTGTGCTTTGCCTGACCTGTTTGCTAGTTTTAAATAAACTTTATCTGCTGGCCTGCACCAACCCCGCAGAGTAGCAGCGGTGGACCTCTAGAGTTTTGCTGTAACGACCCCAATTGACCCCAGCTCACCTATTGTTTTTCTGAAGTCAAGCTGGTGATGTACAACTTTTAAAGGACTTTTAATGGACATTTAAAAAATTCAAGGGATACTTTTGTGTTATGTTTTTTGATAATTTGTATTGTCAATTTTGTATAATTTTGTTACGACTCCTCTCAACCTGGGAGGCCAGCCCCCATCATCCAACACAGTCTCACTCCCAAGGTGTAATATGTTGACGTTTTTTGGGTGCCCCTCAGCGTCTCATGTTGACGCCACGGCTCTCCATTAGCGTCGTATGAATACGACACTGGCATCTGCCACCTCTCTCCCTCTGTGCGTCTATGTGACATGCTGGGCAGCACATCTGCAGAATCTCCTGTACTGGTCATACCGGTCACTAATGTGAGTGGATTCTGGTTCATCAGCCCCAATAAATAGCTTAAATAACAACACAATAAAAAAACCTTTATTATTGTTTTCATAATATTTGGCTGCGGTTATATGCGATCTACGTGACATGTGTCAACACTTGGGATCCTGCAGAGGTGACGTCACACACGCTATTAAAAAGGTTAGGGTGTAAAAACAAACAATTACAAAGTCATGATCCAGTTCCTTGTTAAACGTTCAATTTATTTAACTTAATGCATTTAAATTGCCACATTACAGCTGCGCTCGAAACAACACTTGAGCTACTCTTTCCTTGATTTTCTGAGACTCCTGTGTTGCCTTGACCTTTTAAGTATATATTTTATTGAGTATTGTTTTGAACGTTTAAGCGCTTTGTGACCATGGTCTGGAAAAGCGCTCTACAAATATAAATTACTTACTTACTTACTCTTTCAAAATAAAAGGAACTTTGATTTTAAGACATTATGATACAATAACTTAAATAAAAGGTAGTCACAATGAAGAATGCGCATTTAATCTGTATTCAAATTCTATTTTTTAACACCTACACTATTATGTATTATGACAGTAGTTTGTTCAATGATCTCCTGACAGTTGCTGAGAGGAGATCATTGAACAAACTACTGTCCATCATGGACGATGACAGTCATCCTCTCAACACTGTCATCAGTGAGCAGAGAAGCAGAATGAGTGCACGAATGCTCCTTCCCAGGTGCAAAACAAATAGACTCAAGGACTCATTAATTCCTCAGGCTATTAAATTGTACAATTCTGAGTTCGGGGGCAGGAGTGCAGTGAAAGTATCTGGATGTTCTGTTCTATGTTAGTCTTTGTATCCTTTGTCTTGGTTGTTTTTTCTTTGATCTATGTTCTTTGTCTTTATCTTTAGACTTAAGATTGTGTAATTGTGTTCTTTCTCTTTATTTCTCTTGTTCTTATTTTATTTTGATTTATTTTTGATTTTTTATTTAAAAAAAATGCTGTATGTATTGGCTATTGGAAAAAAAACAATAAAGTTTTTACCTTACCTTACCTTACACACGTAGAATCAGATCAAAACATGCGTATAGCTTTCTTTTTACAAGGTACAATTTACGTTTTGATAAAGTCTTATGATTATGATCATTTGAAACTTGTATTTATCATTATTACTGAACATGACTATTTTAGGAAAGTGTGTATGATGTAACCATCTCACCTGCTTTTGACATGTGTTTTAAAACAGTTAAAACTGAGTCCGTTTCCGTCGCTCCAGCACGACGTCACCTCCGGGTCTTAATACTTTGCTTTATGGAGAAAAGAGGTTGTCTCTTCCGGGGCAGATGGTTCTTTCAAGTTTGTCCATGTCTCGGGTCACCTGGAGAGCAACTTCCTTGCTTCCCTGTTGCGTGGGCGGATGCCTTTGTCTTCCAGCCCCCCTTTTTTGGGTGTGTTCTGCTTCGCTCTTTGTTTCACGCCACCAGGTGTGAAACGGGCAGACGGACAGATGTTCAAGTAATCGCTGTTATGACTTTACGTCCGCTCCAAGCTTTTCTTGAAACAGTGTATCAGTCTGGAGTGAAATGTTGATTGTGAATGTGTATTCAAACGTTTAAGCTCTTACATGAAGCTAGTAATTTATACTTTATATTTTGATTAATCCAAGTATGGCGTATACGTATAGTGTATATTAATTTTTAATCTAACAGTTTGGTGGTCACTGCTATTCGAGAGAGGAACGAATTGATCATCACAAACACAAGCAAGACACCATAAAGTTTAATTAAATAAAAATTGTTGTGAGAAACAAGTCTGCAATTGAGTCATCAGGCTTCCGGACAGGTCACAAATTTAGCCTAATTGTTATGTTTTGTCTAGTCTTTGAGTGAATGTTTGTGTGTGTAATTTTACAACAATTGTCTCGTTCACAGGTGGTTCCCATTCCCTGTGTTTTGTGTTCACTCTGTGTGATGGTGGACTCTCTGGGATTCCTAGCTCTGCCTGAACCAGCCCTTTTTGTTATGCTGCTATAGTAAGTAAGTAAGTAATTTTTATTTGTATAGCGCTTTTCCAGACCAGGGTCACAAAGCGCTTTAACAATCAAAACAATATTTAAAAAAGTATATATTTCAAGATTAAGATAATACTGAGAACAACACAGGAGTTCCATAAAATCAAGGAAAAGCCTGAACAAATAGAAACGTCTTAAGATGTTTCTTGAAGGAGTCAGTAGACTCCATCAAGTGCAAAGAGAGAGGAAGATCGTTCCAAAGCTTAGGAGCAACAGCCTGGAAGGATTTCTCTCCTCTGGTCCTGAACCGTGTGCAATCAGTAGATTCTGATCCACAGACCTCAGAGCCCGAGCTGGGGTGTAAGGCTGGATCTGATCAGTGATGTAAGGAGGAGCCTGACCATGAATAGCTCTGAAAGTAAGAACCAGAATTTTAAAGTTGATCCTGAAAGAAACTGGAAGCCAGTGAGAGTTTTAAGGATCGGAGAAATGTGAGCTCTTTTTTTTTTTTTACAAATTTTATTTTCATTTCAGACAAAAAAGACAGTACAGAGTAACAAACAAACCACAAAAGAAAAAAAAACAAGTTAACATTTTCAATGCTGCAGAAAAAAAAAAATATTTACAAGGAGGTCAGAGAGTTCACAAAACTCCCTCTAGAGGAACAGCAACAATAGGTGGCATATGTTTCATTGTCATTTCCTGATAGCATCCAGAAACGGTCCCCAGATCTTGCGGATTTCAAGTGTAAATTAGACATTGTGTATCTAATTTGTTCCAGATACAGGAGAGAAACCATATCATTGAGCCATTTTTTGAAGGAAGGTGGAGATGGTGATTTCCATTCACTCAGGATCACTCTCTTTGCAACAACCAGAGAGAAAGCTAGAGCTTGTTGCTGAGTGCTGGATAGATTGGAGGTTGATTCAGAACATCCCAAAACAACCAAAGCACCGGTCTGGATCACATTCACCTCGTATGCTTTAGAGAAAAAATTGAAAAACTTCAACCAATAAGTTCTTAACCTGCAGCAAGACCAGAACATATGTCCGAGTGAACCCTCTGACCTTGAACAGCGATCACATGAGGATGGAATGGCAGGGAAGATTCTGTTTAGCCTTGTTTTGGAATAGTGGAGTCTATGAGCGACCTTAAATTTAATTAATTGAAGCCTTGCATTTATCGAACAGAGTTTAATCCAGCTCAATCCCCTCGTCCACACATCGTCTGATATTTTCTCGCCCAAATCTTTTTCCCACGACTCTTTAATGTGCGACGAAGGGACCGCCTTGTAAAATAGAGACACAAGTATTGAAATTAAATGGTTTGAGGTGGAGGATTTCCTCATTGTATGATGAAAGGTATGTTCTTTTGGCAAACGCTCGAAAGACTGAAATGATTTGCTGACAAAGTTCCGGATTTGAAGATATCTGAACCAGTGAGAGTTCGGCAAATTGAACTTTGACTGCAATTGAGCAAAAGAAGCAAATCTACCGCTAAAATACAAATCTTTGAAGGAACATAAACCTCGCTCAGACCACTCACTGAACACTGGATCCATCTGTCCTGGTTTAAAAGAAGTGTTATGGCAAATAGGTGTATAAACAGAGTGTTCTGACAAGTTTAGGACATTTTAAATTTGTTTTAATATTTTAAAGGAATTGAATAAGATGAAATCATTTTTTAGAACTCTGAGCTGAGGAATAGTATTTGAGAGTAAGATAGAAAAGGGAGAAGTATTGAAATGAGAAAGTGTGATGTTAGTTTCCATAAGAGGCCATGAGGGGGCAGATGCGTCATTTGAATTTAACACAGATGAAAATTGATTCCAAAAGATCCAGTTTCTAGCATTGCATGCCCAGTAATAGTGTCTGAGCACTGGAAGAGCAAGACCCCCATCTGCCTTGGATTTCTGGAGATGTGCCTTACTTATGCGAGGAGGTTTGTAATTCCAAATAAAAGGTACTATGATTGAGTCAATTGTCTTAAAAAATGAGGAAGTGAGAAAAATAGGCACATTTTGAAAGAGATAGCTAAATTTGGGAAGTATAGTCATCTTAATAATGTTAACCCGACCAACAAGCGACAGTGGCAGGAGCTTCCATTTGTTTATTTTATTTTTTAATGCATTAATCAAATTTTAAAAATTGAATTTAAACAACAACTTGGGTTGTCTTGTGACATTGAAACCGAGATAAGTAAAATAATCTGAACTGATTTTAAAGGGCAATTTAGTCAAATAATCTGGATCCAAGTCCTTCGAGAGGGGCATCAAAGTGCTTTTGTCATGATTAATGGTAAATCCAGAAAGCTGGCCAAACTCTTTAATGAGATCAAGAAGGGATGGTAGAGACTCTGTTAATTTTGAAATTGTCAACACCACATCGTCAGCATAAAGGCCAATTTTAGATGTTACCTTCCCACATTCTATTCCACATATTTGGGGACAGGATCTGATCGCCACAGCCAGGGGCTCCAGTGCCAAAGCAAAGAGCATCGGAGAAGTACAACACCCTTGTCTGGTCCCTCGATTAAGATCGAAAGGAGTGGATCTATCGTAGTTGGTCAAGATACAGGATTTAGGATGAGCATAGAGAAGTTTTAAAATAGTTTTTTTCGCCAAATCCAAACTTCCTTAGCACTCCAAACATAAATGTCCACTCTACTTGATCGAAGGCCTGTTGTGCATCCAATGATATTACTGCTGACTGTGGTTTTTCTGATGAGTACATGATATTTAGAAGACGCCGAGTATTTGAGACAGGATAGCGGTCAGGAATGAATCCAGTTTGGTCAGGATGAATTAGACTGCAGATGTGCTTTGATAACCGAGAAGACAAAACTTTGGCAATTATCTTCTGGTCGCTGTTTAAGAGGCTCAGGGGACGATATGAAGACACCTTTGTTGCATCTCTGTCTTTTTTGAGGAGTAAACAGATGTTTGCCTCATAGATAGAGTTTGGGAAGATGTTGCTCTTTACCAAACAGTTTATCATCCTCAGTAACAAGGGTGAGACTGCATCTATCTATGTTTGCTATATAAAATTCAATCCCAAACCCATCCGGGCCACATGCCTTCCCACTGGGAAACGAGCGGATAGCCGCTTTGATTTCATCCAATGAGATCTCAGATTCTAATTCCTGACGAGCATCGTTACCAAGTCTGGGAATATCAAGCTTGTTTAAAAAAGCATCGATGTCATCAAGAGAGGCCTTTGTCTTAGATGAATATAAGTCAGAGTAATAGTCCCGGAAACACTTGTTGATTGACTTTGGGTTTGTGATCAATTCTCCCGCAGCAGAGGAAATCTTATGGATAGCCCTGTCTGCTTGCACACCTTTCAGCTGCCTGGCGAGGAGTGTATGAGCTTTCTCACTCAGTTCAAAATGCTTTTGTTTTAGTTTGTGTATATAGTTTTTTACTTGTTCTGCAGAATTATTTTTAATTTGAGCATTGCATCTAGGGTGTTTTCAGATTTTGTGTTAAGATAATCAGACTGCAGTGTCTCAAGTTCAGATTCAATTTCTTTATAACGTTTACATCTCTCCTTTTTCTGTTTTGACTGATATGAAATAATATGTCCACGCATTACCACTTTAAATGTCTCCCACAAAGTTGCATCGGAGACTGAATCATTATCGTTAAAAAGGAAGAAGTCTGAAATTTGGATTGAGATATATTCAAGAAAAGATTTGTCAGTGTTCAGTGAGGGGTTAAATTTCCAATTGTAAGAGCGAGCTGGTAGTTTAAAGTCAATTTTCATTGTAGCTGGAGCATGGTCGGATATTATTATGTTATTATATTTTGAGCTGGACACATTAGAAATTAATCTTGAGTCCATCAGGAAATAATCAATTCTAGTGAAACTACCATGGACCGGTGAGAAAAAGGAATATTGCTTGTCCAAAGGGTGTTGTATTCTCCAAATATCAACTAAATTTTGCTGTTTAATTAAATTATTAAGCACAGGGACCGATTTCAAAGGGGATGGTGTCTTTGAAGAAGATCTGTCGAGGGAAGCATCAAGATAGCAATTGAAGTCACCTCCTATTATAATATTTGAGTTGTCATGGTCTGCAACAAGATTAAACATTTTCTGGAAAAAATCTGGGCAATCAAAGTTTGGGGCATATATGTTAAGGAGTGTCAGCGGAACAGAATTAATGGAACCTGTTACGAGCACAAATCTGCCACCTGGATCTGCTGTCATGGATGAAAACAAGAATGGGACATTTTTCCGGATGAGGATGGCAACCCCTCTAGCTTTGGAGGAAAATGTTGATTGATAGACATTTGATATCCATTGTGCTCTGAGATTTCTTTGCTCTGATGAAGATATATGGGTTTCTTGCAAAGAGATAATGTCTGAGGAAATAAATTTTAGATGTTGAAAAACTTTTCCTCTTTTTAAAGCCTTGCCCATTCCTCTGCAGTTCCAAGTTGTGAAATTAATTGAACTCAAATCTGACCAAGTTATTGAATTATCCTGCATCAAAGCAGTCTGTTAACAGGAATATACCTGCAACATATGTAGCTGTGGACTGGCAACGAAAAAAAAAAAAATGAAACATAAAACAAACACAAAACAAGAATGAACACATATAAACCCCTAAACCCGGTGTCATTAGAATAAGGACACCAAAAAAACCCTAAGCCTCAGAGGCTGCTGGGCGATAGAGCCCCCTCCCCCCTCAGAAAAAAGAGAGAGAGAAAAAAAAAAAAACCTTCCCAAACCTGTGTGTTATTTAGATGCACCGATTGTATAACACAAATAACTTATTTAGGAAAAAAGGAGTAAATGTGAACAGAAGTTTACCCAAACACCTCAATATTATTATGGAAAAAAAAAAGTATATTTATAAACAAATAACCCGAATATTATAACTTTTATATAACTATTTCTGCTTTTTTATACGTATCAAAATATTTTTACATGTACATAGGAACACAGGCTAGTCGTCACTAAAACAATATTAAGTATGAATATATATGTTTGTAAACAGTGGAACGTAATGTAAACAGATCAAACCATGAGATTATGCTCTGGCAGGCAGGGAACCAGCGAACCTCTCAGCGTCAGGCACCGAGTTGAAAGTGCTGACAGAGCCGTTCAATGTCACCTGTAGCTTGGCCGGGAAGCGAAAGGAACACTCGGTGCCGGCATCTTTGAGCGTCTTCTTCACACTGGTGTAAGCGAGGCGCTGAGCAATGACTTCTGGTGGATAGTCAGGAAAAATGAAGATTGGCTTCCCCTGCTAGTTCAGCGGTCCACGCTGGCGCCCGAGCCGGAAGATCTTAGCGATGTCGCAGCAGTTGTGAAGTTTGGCCATGACGACCCGGGTCAGGCGTTGTTGACTCGATGCGCCCGATCCACCTTAAGAGGCTTCCGAAAATTATCAATTCCAAGCAATTGGGGTAATAATCCAGTGATGAACTCGGTGGGGCGACCCATCTCCTCCCCCTCTGGGATGCCAATAACAGGGATGTTTTGACGACGTGAGCGCCCCTACAGATCCACCAGCTTAGCCCTTAGCTTAGCATTTGCGGTCCCCAGCTCCACACACGTAGCCTCCAGTGCTGTGATGCGTGAGTCTGCGGACGTTAAAGCTTCGTCCACACACTCTAGACGTTGTTTCACCTCGCGGTGGTCAGTTTGCAGGGAAGCCAGGGTCCTTTCCATTGCGTCAAAACGCCCGTCTATGGATTCCTTCATGGCGCTCACAAGTTCAAAAACTTTCGCGAGTTCGGTGCTTTGGTTAGCAACGTCCGCCAAGATGGCGTCGTTACTAGCACCGCTGGCCTGTCCCGCAGTCGACTTGCTTTGATTCTCGTCTCTTTTCCCCATATTTCAAAGTGGTTGTGTTCCAAAAAAGTTGATATTCGTCTTGTTCCAGAAAATGCGCGGTGCAGAGTCTTTTAAATAACTATTTTCTGGCGAAACACACGGAGCTCAAAAAAGTACGTCTTACTCCATCACTGCACAAGAGCGCCCCCAAATGTGAGTTCTACTGGCAGCGAGTCAGAATTCTCGCTGCAGAGTTCTGAATCAACTGCAGGCGAGACAGTTCCTTCTTGTTAAGACATGAAAATAAACTGTTGCAGTAGTCCAGGCGAGAAGACACAAACGCATGGATTACAAGCTCCAGATCATGTTCCGACAACATTTTCCTAAATTTAGAGATTTTTCTCAGTTGAAGGAAACAGCTTCTGGTCAGTTTTCTGCAGTGTTGAACAAGAGACATGTCTTTATCAAATACAGCACCCAGGTTTCTCAGGCTCAGTTTGACAGACTGATCTAAGTCACCCAAGTACTGACTCAACCCTGGAACCTTATCATCAGGAGCAATCACCAGAGTTTCAGTTTGGAGCTGGATGTCATCAGCAAAAATGTGATAAGAAACATCAGGAAATCTCTGAATGATTTTACCGAGGGGAATCAAGTACAGCAAAAACAATAAAGGACCCAGAACAGAACCTTGAGGGACTCCACACATCAGATCTGCCGATTCAGACCTCATTTGATTGGCAGATACACTAAAACTGCGACCAGAAAGGTATGATGAGAACCATTCTAGCACAGACCCAGACAGTCCCACTTCATCCCTCATTCTTTTCAGCAGGATCTGGTGATCAACTGTGTCAAAGGCTGAGGACAGATCCAAAAGAACCAGAAAAGTGAATATACCCGAGTCAGCCGACATCATGGTGTCACTGGTGACACCTTCAGTAAAGCTGTCTCCGTAGAGTGATGTTTACGGAAGCCAGACTGAAACTTCTCATGGATGTCGCGCTGATCCAGGAACAAAGACAGCTGCTCAGACACCAACTTCTCCAAGATCTTGGACAAGAAAGGGAGCTTAGAAATAGGCCTGAAATTACAGAGGTCAGTTGGATCTAAGCCTGGCTTTTTGAGCAGAGGCTCTACAATGGCATGTTTAAATGAATTGGGAAAAACCCCTGTGGAAAGGGAGAGGTTCACCATATTGTGAACACAAATACTTTGATAAAAAGCCTACAAGGAAGGACGTCATCTGAGCAAGAGGAGGGTTTCATCTTGTTCACTAGTGCCAAAATATCACCCAAAGATACAGCAGTGAAGGAAGACCAAGAGGAGGAGAGCGGTTTGGAGACAGTAGGGGCTCCAAACAAAGGGGGAGAGATTTTCTCTTTGTTCAATTGAATTTGGTCAATAAAAAATCTCAACAACCCTCAGGTCACACGCAAATTTTCCTTTTAGCTGGTTTGTCTTTAACCAGCTGTATGGTTTCTTTAGCATAACAATGGTGTGGTCTGAGGCTCCATGATGGGGGAGGGGACGAGCTTTGTAGGCATATTTGTGTGTGGTGTAAACATTGTCCAGGATATTTTTTCCTCGTGTTGGGAAGTTGATGTGTTTGTGAGTTTTTGAAACACGTTCTTTGGGTTGCCGTGGTTGAAATCCCAAGCCAGGATGAGGAAGGCATCTGGGTGGGCCGTCTGCTGGTCACTGATGCTGGTGGAGTTATTTTAGTCCCTTGCTCTCGTTGTTATTGGAGCCAGGGGGTATATATACGTATATTGCCAACAGTAATATGGCATTAAATTTCGTTGGCAGGTAGAAAGGCCGACATTTAATAATCATAAACTCCACCAGAGATGAGCTGTGTTTGTAGACCATAAAGAGCGTTGCGGCATCAGTCGTCGCTGATGTAAACACAGAGTCCCCTGCCATGTTTCTTCCCCCCTCGACAACTCCATCCAATAACACGTGTTCCCGGTTAGTTGAATGGCGCTGTCGTTAAGCCATGTTTCCACAAACAAAGAAACAAAACACTCTCACAGTCTTTAAAGTTGACCCGAGACCCCAGGGGGGAAGTGGAAGACCAACGCCTATAACGAGTGTGACCCCAGCCCGGGAGCATTTGAATTATTAGATTACAGGAGACAACTGGCAAGCTTTCCCAGTAGGACACCGGGGAATCAGAAAACTTGAAATAACAATTTGGTCAGAAGACCTGACCCCCCGTTCGAGGAATTGGATGTAAATAAAGATTTCTACAGCTCGACGCTATTCTGTCCTGGACTGTCAATATGTTGAGTCGCAGAAGAGGGATGCCCAGTCGATCGTGAAGTAAGCTTGTATTTCTTTTGCTTGGAAATGGTAAATAAACAACTCGAACATACTCTGGAATTTTCCTTTCCTCCACATATCGAAGTATAAGACCCAAACGGAGTGACCGGTGTCTGTGCGCAGACGTTGTGTTTGACTTTAATTACTGGTGCCGTGGCGACGGATTTATGGTGGAGCAAGTAGCAGCAACTGATGTGTGAGTTGAATGGGTTGTGAATTGTTCTACTTATGAGACAAAGAAAAGATAGCTGTTGTTTTTATTTTGTTCCATTTCGGCTCTCAGCTTAAAAAGTAATCACAAATTGAATAAAATTGGCTTGGGGATTCTTTCGATTAGTAAATTGCACTCTTTTGGCAGGGTATAGAATCATCTATATCATCCCTTTAGAGATTTCTTTAACTTCGGGAGTGCGGATGGAATTTTTTCTTTAAAAACAGATTTCTTGGTTACTAATCAAGTTTTGGGTATGATCTTAATTTCTATTTGGTTAAAAAAGCATTTCTTGTGAGTTTGGTGTCGCAAGTTTGTTGGAAAAAGATATATTTAAGTGAAAAACAAAGTTGGAATATACTCTGGTCATCGTTTACGTTGCGTAGTGAGTACCTATATTATGATTAAATAAAACAGCGTTCTTGATTGATGCGGAGTATTTTTCCAGTTATTTTGGAAAGAAGCTTTGAGTGTCGGAGTATCTTAAAAATGTATTTTTGGTTAAAAATGTCTTTTTGGTTAAAAAGGCCTTTTTGCTTGTGATTTTTATATCACAATTGGGGTAAAATGGCAGTCTCGGGGAACAGTATCATGTGCTGTATACAAGTCATGTCAAGTCAAATATGGAATGGACTCCGTGTTTTTATGGTTTTAAATGGTGCGTTGACGACGGATTTGTAGTGGAGAGTTGTGGACAAGGAGCAGTGACTGATTCCTTGGAGTCCGAAGTGTGCGCCAATGTAAGTCCTATGTAGAACCAAACGACCAATCGCGTGGTTGAACAAGCTTCTTTTCCCTTCTTTACTTCGGGATATTGACCAATCGCAGTTGCTCAGGAGCTTACTTTTGGAGCTCCTCTTCTTCTCCCCCCTCCCCTCCTGAGAAAGGATAAACTCCTCCCTCTTCCTCCTGACGCTCAGGTAAACTCCTCCCTCCTCTGACGCCGGACTTCCGAGTGATGACGCGCTGTGTGGATTTGATTTGCGACGAGCATCAGAGCGGGACAGTTTGTTTATTTACGACAGCATTGTTAGCAAGAGAGGTAAGTTCATGTTTTGTCCTGTATTGAATGAAACTTGTGATACTTCCGGCTGTTTTTGTGGTATGTAGACCAAAAAAAATGCTAATCTACTGTACATTAAAAACGCTAGTTTTTCAATGAAAGTTTAGCTTGTTTTTGTGGTAAATAAACATAAAAAACGCTAGGCTACTGTACATACAAAAGCTGATTATTTACCTTCTATTCTTGAATGAAAGTGTGGGTGCCCATTCAGGTGTGTTTTTTCACACCTTGGATGGGCATATTTTGCACAACAAAGCTGGGGGGGAAGGGAAGGCATTCACTCACAGACATACACTTGTCTCCACTGTCTCACTAACTCTGCCTGCACAGACTCTGATGGCACCTTCGGAGGCGGCGGAGAGCCGCGCCTCCCGGACTCCCTGCCTAAGCCCAAGTAGCCCTTGACCGTCTACGCCAGGGATTTTCTGGGGCGCCTTCCGGAAGTCAATGCCAAGATCACCAGTGTCCTGGGTTCCTTCCTGAAGAAGGATTCCACCAAAAAGGTATCACTACACCTATTATAATGTCATACAATACTATTTATTTACACACAGAATACTGAGTGCATACACACCGAATAGTTTTTGACTCTTTCGTATTATATCCAAAGGTGACCAATAAACTGGCCGGCACAGCTGCGTGGTGCACCAACGTGGGCAACAAGCACGGCCAGGTCCCGTCTCTGTCATCACAGCGAGCGAGGCCAAAGGCCTGGATGCCATGGCGGCCGGCCTCATAAAGAGGTACAGAGTGGACAGAGACTGCTGTAGCATGCACGGCCATTTTCGGGTGAAGGTCATGTTCTCCGAGTGGCCGCTGCCAGCAAATCTGGAAGGAGCGACGGAGACACGTGCCTTCTATCCAGGACCCCAAGGGCGTGTCTTTGTACGCGAAGACGGGCACCCTGAAAGGCGTGGAGCTGCCGTGCTACAGGTGTGTCCGTGGCTCCACGTCCATGGAGTCCTTCCACATCCACCTAAACAGGTTCATCCCAGGTAAGCTACGAGTATTAACAATGACACCACAGTCCTTCTCAGTGACGAGACACCGTTGTAATAACCATTGGCATTATTATTCAGGATCATTGCACAGCTTAAACCCATTGACTCATGTTTATTTTATCTCCAGGAACCAGTGGCGGTGATGTGCATTTCCACGCGTATCCAGGCTGATGCGCTGGAACGACGACTGAATGGAGGCGGCGGTCGAGGGAACGCCTCTGGTCCGCCTGGAAAGTACACAGGCATCAACCGCGTCTGGCGAGCGCCTGCTTCAAAGCTCAGAAGCGGGCTGGAATCACGGCAGGTGCCAAGAGCGTCAAGCGCTACTTCATCGGCCATCCTGGGACCGGCTCATTGGCCCAGCACCACCCGCTTTGTGGAAGCGATGTGCATCAAGCTGTGCAACATGCACAAAACGACACCAAGAAGGCTCCCCCAGATGGTCCACGATCGTCCGGAGCGACGGTCAACTACGGGAGATGGTTCACGTCGATCCAGCTGTTTGAGGTGAATCAGCGGACACTCACCCAGTGGTAAGTCAGTCAAATCGTTGACAAAATAGTGATCTAGTAATATGACAAAGTAACACATCTAACAATAATTACCTCTCAGGTTCCAACGGCGTCAGAGGAACCAGGAGTTGAGTGTCCTGTCTCGGGCACTCCATTAGACTCCCCGCCTTCCTGTCACGCCCATTTTCTTTGCCGTGGTCAACACTTCTTAAGCGGCAGCGGCGGGCCAAGGAGGAGGCGAGTGGTGTGGGGGATCCCTATCTCCTTGACTCGGTCCCCTGCTATGGACTTGGTGGCAGCCTGACGGTCTGGGGGTCCTCCGTGGCCCGGCCTGGCCCCGGGGCTCTATCCCCTGACTGGTTCTTCTGGCTGCCCCTCTGCCCCGGTGCCTGCGCCTGGTGCCTCCCCCTCTCTGCTTCCTCGGTCGTCCTCGCCTGTGCTTGCCCTCTCGCGCCCCCGGTGGTGGTCCGCCTTCTCGCTGGTTTTTGGGGTCGGCTCTGGTGGTTATCTCGCCTGCCGGGTCCTGGTCTCCCGCGGGTTCCCCTGTGTCTGGATCTGCTGTGCTAGGTATGTGCCCTCTGGCCTGGCTATTTCAACCCCCCCCCCCCCCCTCTCCCCTCTATATATCTTCACCCGTCACTGGAGTCTGTATACCTGTGTATTGTATACATTTGTCCCAAACCCACACCTTTTTATTTCTCTCCCGGAGCCCCAGGGATCCACCTCCAGAGCTGCTGCCTATCCAGGGATCCACCTCCAGAGCTGCTGCTGATCCAGGATCTTCACCACGTCATCAGATCCCGAGTTCTCTCCAGCACCCCCATGGACCCTCCTACACTCTCCTCTTTTCTCTCACTATATCCTCCCTCACTCCTCTCCTTATCCATCTGTCTACCCCCCCATCCTTCCTCCCAGCCGGTAAAAGCGGCAGGCCGTCAACAATGAGTCTGGTTTCGCTCGAGGTTTCTGCCTTCTAAAAGGAAGTTTTTCCTCGCCATTGCTCACTGTACAGTGTTTTGTTTGATGCTCTTTGTTGAATTGCTGGGATCTATTTTTCCTTAATCAACTGTAGTCTTATTTCAACTGTATAGTGTCTTGAGATAACTTTGTTATGATAAGACACTTTAAATAAAATTGAATTGAATTGAATTGGTGTCCAGAAAGGTGGCGTACAACACTTGAAGCCAGTGTGGACAACCAAACACCAAAGACACAGTCGCCATGGCAGCGAGACTTTCTGCGAGCGTGCCGCCAACGGCAAGACCCTTTGAAGTTTAGAGATTTTCATTGTGGTTCTGTATATGCAATATGCACATTCATTGTGTGACAGTTTGAATAAATTATTTTGCACTTTTTCATGATGGTTGTTTGTCAGTGTTTTTCTTATTTGACTTTTGTTATTTTTATATAGACATGATAACATATTTAGACACATTCAATAGGATTGTGTAAATGTGTGTTTATAAAACGCAATTAATAATGAAAATAATGTCTTGTAAATAGAAAAATACCATCAGACAATATGCGCTTTTGACACTTGGGGGCAGCGGTTGACGTCATGTCAGGCGCATCTCCAGCTGATCGCTGGATCGAATCCAGCAGCCGCCCAGCCGTGGGTCTCATCTCTCAGACCTCCGCTTGTCGGCGCGTCACGCGAACATTGGGGAGAGAGAATTTTTTCTCTAAACGTACAGGTGTTCGCGGGGGCTCTTATGTGCGCGGGGGTGGGCGAGAAGATTGGGCCCCTTCTTTTGCGCCCGAACTGGGCCAAACTAAAGTAAGAAGAAAACCTCTCGTATAAATTTATGCATTTAGTTTCGTCTGGCTGAGTAATCGATGTCTAGTGCTGTGTGAGTTGAATGGGTTGTGAATGGTTTCGCTTCTAAGACAAAGAAAAAGGTAGCTTGTTGTTGTGGTTTTCCATTACAACTCTCGGCCTATATAGTAACCATAGATTAAATAAAATTGGCTTTTCAATTGGCTGCTGAGTCCAAGCTTTTCTTGGTTGAATAATCAAGTTTTTTGGTATGGATACGCTGTATAGTGAGAACTTATATTATGATAAAAAAGAAAAACAAACTTTCTTGATTAATGCAACGTTAAGGATAATGTGTGTTTTTCAAGTTTTGTGTGAAGAAATTTATAGATAGCTTTCTTGAATTTCTATTGGGTAAAAAAGAGAGTTTTTTTCTTGTAAGTTTTGTGCTGCAAGTTTTTTTTTTAAAGAAAGAGTAAATACGGCTTACTTGGTCTTTACCAAGGTATATGTAAAAGTAGTTTTACGGTCAACTACCGTATTGGTTGAAAAAGGCGTTTTTTGCTTGTGGATTTCATATCACAAGTTTTTTGTAAAGAATTGTTGTCATTGTAATATAAGTATTCAAGTGTGTTTCGTGAAAAAATGCGTTTCTTGCGAGGATTGGTGCCGCAAGTTTTTTTAAACAAGTTGAAATACTCTGGTCGTTTCTTATGTTTACGTTAGTTGCATAGTGAGTACCTATATTGTGATAAAAAAAAAGGCTTTCTTTACTAATGCGATGTTAATGCTATTGCGTGTTTTTCAAGTTTCGTGTGAAGAAATTCTTAAGTTTTGAAGTAGTCGAGCAGATTCGTTGGATCCTTTGGGTAGAGAGACAGAGTCCGGTCCGTGAAGTCAGGCAAAAAGGTTTATTAAGAAGTTACACAAGATGTATAACAACGAGAGGTGCCCAGAGCTCTGAGTTACGAGTGTGAAAACACGCGCATATATTCTTACAAGGCCGTTATCTACTGTTGTGAAAACATGCGCATATTTTCTTACAAGGCCGTTGTCTACTGTTGCACACAAGTCCTTATAAGGTAACATCCAGATGGTGTTATGTCTGACTTCTGTCTGTAACTTTCTGGGGTGAAAGTTACAGACAGAAGTTATTGACACGTTTCCTGAGTGTTCGGGCTTGACCTTTATTGAATAGAACACTCAGTGCGTGTCACCCGAACAAATACAGGTGATAAGGTTATGCAAACAGATTGACAGAAATATAATGAGGCTTCAGTTTCTATTGGTTAAAAAAAAAGTTTTTCCTTGTAAGTTCTACAAGGTTTTTTTTAAAAGGGTAAAAAACAGCTTTCTTGGTTAATTATTTTTAATCAAGTAATAGGTAAAAGTAGTTTTCTTGGGGGGCGTGGTCGAAGGCTGAAGATGTAGGACGTGTTTCTCTGCGGCTCCTGGAACTGTGACTAATTTTATATAATATACACCATTTTTGCGAACTATAACCACAGAAAACAGCGACAAGACCTCAACAGATTCTTCGAATTTATTTTTGAAACTTTTTTTCATCCACAATGTCATCGACTCGTCAGAAAACAGAACCGCCGAGAGCAGGCCGCAACAAAGCCCCGGAGGCTAACATCGATAGCCCGCTTAGCAGCGAACTTTTGCAAGCCATGATGGACTCTCTAAAAGCCGATATCTTCGTCAAAATTGACTCTTCAATGGCAACTATTCGCTCTGAGATCGCAGCAGTACAACGGGAAGTGACTGAGTGCATTGAGCCGCTAAAAGAGAAGATCGGAAAACACGAGCAGACCCTCCTGGATCTTGAACACGCTGCTTCAGATTATGGCGACCGCATCGCGGAGCTCGAGGCCTCCGTGAACACGCTGACCTCGCAGGTGAAGCGACTGGACGACAGGTGCGAGGACCTGGAGGGACGCTCGCGGAGGAACAATATCCGACTGGTGAGACTGGCCGATGGAGTGGAGGGTTCCCGTCCCACGGAGTTTATTTCTCAACTTCTGAAAGACGTTCTACACCTGGACACGGAGCCGCTGCTGGACCTAGCTCACCGGACATCCGCGAACAAGGAGGGGACGGCACCGCGATCATTCCTGGCGAGGGTTCACTATTTCAAAGTTCGCAACGAGATTCTGAGACGAGCGGCGGAACATTCTCCTCTTCTCTACCGGGGCAAACCATTTTTCATCTTCGCCGACTATCCACCCGCTGTTGCTAGGAGACGAGCAGCATTTACGGAGGTGAAGCGCGCGCTGCACTCTTGCCCCGGCATCAAGTTTGGTCTGTTCTTCCCGGCGGTTCTCAGGATCACAACTTCTGATGGGATAACGCATCGTTTCCAGGACCCCACAGCTGCATCTGACTTTGTTAAGAAACACCTGAGAAAGGTGGTGGATCCAAATACTTGAGTCGTTGTGGGTGAGCAAATATTCTGATTTAAATGTTGACAACAAGAAGTTCTCAGAGTGAGTTTTTGTCTACAAAGTTTTTGTGTTAAATATATCTTGTTTATATAGATTATCAGTATTACATAAATACATATATACATGTATATTTACTAATGTTTGCGTCAAGTTTTGTTTGTTCAAGAGGTGTGCAACTAATATTTACTTATTTGTGTTATTGTCACAATCCAGTTAGGAGCAGCAGTTTGTAGTGGAGGGTATGAAAGCTGCCAAGAGAGTGTGTTTGTTAGGGTTTGGGCGTGTCTCGTTTGGGGAGTCACTTCTGCCAAGGAGGGTGGGTTTTGGGTTATGTTGTTTTAAGAGATTGTTGTTGTTGTTGTTTTTTGTTGTTTTTTTTTTGTTCTGTGTTTGGGATCCATGCCTGGTCCGCCATCAGTGCGCATTTCCTGTCTTTCAAGCATTATGCATAACTTTCTTCAGACATGATAGCATCTAACAGTACAGTGGAAACTATGGGTGATTTAAAATTTTGCAGCTGGAATTGCAAAGGCCTCAACAATCCCATCAAGCGCAGTAAGGTACTACACCATCTTAAACATCTAGGAGCCCAAATTGTCTATTTACAAGAGACTCATCTTAAAAATTCAGACCAAAGAAAGCTGAAGTGCAGTTGGATTGGTCAGAGTTATCAGTCTTCATTCCACGGCAAGTCCAGGGGAGTGGCTATTCTGTTGCACAAATCAGTCCCCTTTGAATGCACAAGAACAATAACGGATCCAAATGGGCGTTATCTCATTGTTGTTGGGAAACTGTGCCACACTCCAGTCATGCTCATCAATGTTTATGGTCCAAACTGGGATGACGAGGGCTTCTTTAAATCCTTATTCTCTAATTTGCCAGACATATCCTCGCACCTCCCTATATTTGGAGGAGACTTTAATTGCTGGCTAGACCAAAAACTTGATCGCTCTTCTAGTCGAAGTTGTTTACCCTCACGTTCGGCCAAAATTATCCAAATGTTTAAGGAGCAATTTTCAGTAATTGACCCTTGGCGATATCAAAATCCCACCGCTAAAGCCTATTCATTCTTCTCAAATGTCCACCACACTTTCACCCGTATAGATTATTTTCTTGTTGACAACCGATTTCTGCCTGAGATAAAATCCACCTTATATGAAGCAATTGTTATTTCAGATCATGCTCCGGTCACTATGACAGTAAATTTTGTAGATATGAATAACAGCCGCACTCCATGGCGCTTTAACAACCGTCTTTTGTCAAATGACGACTTTGTTAAATCTATATCAAAACAAATAGATTTCTTTCTTAGTTTCAACAAGACCCCGGGAGTGTCAGCTTCACTGCTATGGGAAACTCTCAAGGCCTATATTAGAGGTGAAATAACGTCATACACTAACTACGAGAGAAGATTAAAAAACACTAAAATTAAAGAATTAACGAAACGCATCAGTCAGCTTGACTTGATCTACGCATCCTCCCCGTCACCTGACCTCTATAAAGAGCGCCTTTCCCTAAAAACTGAATTTGAACTATTATCCACAGACCAAACGACTGAGATGTTATTAAAATCTAAATTCAACTATTACGAGCATGGTGATAAGGCCAGTAAATTATTAGCATATCAGTTACGACAGATTTCAGCCTCACGACAAATAACTCAAATTAAAACACCTTCTGGAATAGCAACTGATCATAAAAAGATAAACGATGAGTTCAGAGACTTCTACAAAAATCTGTACAAGTCAGAGAATAAGGCAGACATTTCAGATTCTGAAAGTTTTTTCAGATCACTTGATATTCCTTTTGTACCCCCAGAACTAGTTAAAAACATGGACTCAAGCATCACTAAAGAAGAGCTTTCCACTGCAGCCAGTTCCATGCAATGTGGAAAATGCCCAGGACCGGATGGTTACTCATTAGAATTTTATAAGAAATTTTTACACAAATTAGCTCCAACCTTGGTCGACATGTTTAACGAATCATACGAGTCACTTAAACTACCCCAAACTCTTACACAGGCCTCTATTTCCCTCATTCTGAAAAAGAACAGAGACCCTCTGTCATGTGCTTCTTACCGCCCCATCAGCCTCTTGAATGTTGACTTTTAACTATTATCCAAACTTCTAGCTTTACGTCTTGAATCGTCACTCCCGGTAATTATTTCTCCTGATCAAACAGGCTTCATTAAAAATAGACAATCTTTTTTTAACTTGAGAAGGTTAGTCAACATAATCTATACCTCATCCAGTCACATTACTGCTGAAGCTGTTATATCTCTTGACGCAGAAAAAGCCTTTGACCGGCCATACCTTTTTTACACTCTTGACAGATTTGGATACAGCAAGAGATTTATTAACTGGATTAGATTGTTGTACTCCTCACCTCAAGCCTCTGTACGTACAAACAACAATAATTCAGAACACTTTTCGCTCTTCAGATCCACCAGACAAGGATGCCCTTTAAGTCCACTGCTGTTTGCTATTGCAGTCGAACCTCTGGCTGTAGCCCTACGTTCTAATCCTAAAATCACTGGCATAACAAGAAATGGCGTGGAGCACAAAGTCTCACTTTATGCAGATGACCTCTTATTATACATTTCTATCTTATGCACGACGGTGCCGGAAACACTCAGGGTCCTTGAAACATTCAGCTTTGTATCAGGCTATAAGATAAATGTAAATAAAAGTGAATTATTTCCAGTTAACACCTTAGCAACTCAATATCAATTACATAGTTTACCCTTTAAAGTAGCACATGAAAGTTTTGTTTATCTAGGAATTACAATTACACGCAAATATCAAGGATTGTTCAAGGCAAACTTTCAGCCCTGCTTGGAACGGATGCAAAAGGATTTTGAGCGCTGGTCACTACTACCTCTTAATCTTGCTGCAAGAGTAAATTCTGTTAAAATGAACATTTTACCCAAATTCTCATATCTCTTTCAATCCATACCAGTATTTCTCCCACAGGTTTTTTTTCGAAAAATAGACACATCAATTTTGGAATTTATTTGGAATAAAAAGAACCCAAGGATACGTAAAGAACTGTTGCAAAGGTCAAAGTCACATGGAGGATTGGCTTTACCCAATCTGAAACACTATTATTGGGCCACAAACATCCGTATTGTTGAGTACTGGATCAATTTTGAGGGGTCTCACAATCCCCCGTCTTGGATAGCTATGGAAGCTGCATCTTCCAAACCAGTTTCACTGTCTGCCCTGGCTCATTCTTCTGTTAACTGTCCCACTTATGCTCCTATTAAGAATGTTATAATCAAAAACAACTTAAAGATTTGGACTCAGTTTAAACGTCATTTCAATCTTCAGTCAATCCCCATCACTGCTCCCATAATTAGAAACCACATATTTGCCCCCTCATTAGTAGACGATGCATTCTTGACCTGGTCCAGATGTGGGATCAACACGTTTAAAGATCTATTCAAGGACAACACATTTGCGACCTTTGAAGAATTATCAGAATCACACTCTCTTCCTAAACAACACTTCTTCAGATATTTACAAATCCGTACTTTTGTCCAAAAAACATTTGATCAATTTCCAAATTTGCCTGAAAAAACTCCGTTGGATATATTTCTTTCACAAACTCCAGTGATGAAGAGCTTAATAACACATAACTATAATAGAATCCAAAATCTCACTTCAACATCTCTGGATGGGATTAAGGCTCTCTGGGAGGAGGAGATCGGGGAGATCATTTCTGTGGACCAATGGGAGTTCTGAAGCGTGTTCATACTTCAAGTATTTGTGCCAGACATGGACTGATCCAATGCAAGATTGTTCACCGGACTGAAACTGAAACTCTCTAAAATATACGACCACGTTGATGCAGTTTGTGAGAAGTGTCATAATGGAACGGCTAACCATCTACACATGTTTTGGTCATGTCCCTCTCTGGCCATCTTTTGGGAAAACATCTTTAGGACATTGTCAGAGGTCACTGAGACCAATATAGAACCTAACACTTTAACTGCTTTATTTGGTATTTCTGATCTACCCTTAACCAAGCTCCAAAAAGATGTAGTAGCCTTTGCAACATTACTGGCCCGACGCCTCATCTTGTTGAGATGGAAATCACCAGCACCTCCATCACACACATCGTGGCTGAAAGAAGTTCTCAGCAACTTAAAATTGGAAAAAATACGCCACACTTTAAGAGGGTCCAGCACCAAATTTAAAAGGATGTGGGGACCTTTTCTGGTATATGCAAGGACAATGCACTTGACTGTCACTTCATGAACATCTTCCCTTTTATTTCTTGTTTATTTTAAATGCTTGTTTAGATTGATAATGTTATTATCTATGTGGGGTGGGGTGTGTGTATGTGCGGACCAGGCATGTTTTGTTTTGTTTGTGTTTTTTTTATATGTATATATTTTTTAATTTTTTAATTTTTGTTTTTATTTTATTTTTATTTACTTTTTTTTATTTTTTATTTCTTTTGTTGTGCTGTCTTTTATTTATTTATTTTGTCTTAGTTCTTCTTACCTTTTCTGTTAATTATACAAGAATGTATCTTTTCATTTTTATTTTATTTTTATGAATATACTGTATATGTTTGAGTGCATGTGGATATATATGTATACTTTTATTTGTACAGCGGCAAAAATGTTATTTCCCTTCTTTCTTCTTTCATATTTTTATTTTCTTTTATTATTATCTATTTTCTATGTATCATTCCATTTAAGCTGTTGAGCTGTACTTATTGTTTTATGTAAAAAATCAATAAACAAATATCTTAAAAAAAAAAAAGAAAAGTAGTTTTCTGGTCAATTATCTTAGAAAACATCTATTGGGTTAAAAAGGCGTTTTTTTTTTTCATATCACAGGTTTTTTAATACATTTTGTGATTATAATATAGGTATTCAAGCGTGACAGGTCTCTTCTAGAGAGGGAGACGAACAGTTGGTGTAAAAATAAATAAAATAAAAATAATTAAGGAAAAAATAAAATAAATAAAAAATAAGAAAAAGATTTATCTGAACTACGGGTAAAATGGCAGTCTCGTGGAATAGGATCATGTGGTGCTGTATTTCGCTCTGTCAATTCATATGTAGAAAAAATTACTCCGTTAGGTCGAAAATTGTTGTGAAAAACTGGTATGAATGGGCTAAAAAGCAGAGAAAGGTTGGAAATCTGCCTGATTGGGGCATGCCAATGCCTGAAGAAGATATTCTTGGAGAAACAGTTAAAAGCATTGCTCTAGAACTTGAAGTCATTAGGAGGAGGACAACAAGCATGTTGTTTAGGGAAAAACGCAGACTGGCCCTTTTAGAAAAAACAAAAATTGTAAAGACAGATTTTCTATGCTGAGTGAAAGCTGCTAAAAAGGAAGTTGTTGATGAAAATAGTGTAACGGAAAAAACAGATATACCACCACCTTACCTAAAAGGTGGAAACCAAAAACTAGATCCACAACTGTCAGACAAAAATCCTTTTGTTATGCACAACTGTCTGCTGAGTTGCAAGAAATGGTAATAAAAGAGAAAGTAAGTACCCAGGCACCAGTGTTCAATGTTACAGGAGGGCAGCTGATGATGGATCAAGTTGGTAATGAAATAGACAAAACAAAAATGATACATGGTAAAAGAGATTATTGATAATGTAGCAATAATAATACACAGGCCAGAAATTCTCACAAGAGATCTGGTAGACACAGCAGAAAAGACATTTAGCAGATCAGTTGAAATAGCAATAAGACAAGGACATGATAAAGAAGATAAGGTTGTGAGTGCAGCCATGACAAGTGCACAAGAGACTATAGAGCAGCTGCGTAATCAGAAAAAATGAAAAGAACATTGAAAAAAAATTACAGTAGGGAGGAAGCAGCAGTGAGAATGAGGAACAGGACAAACATTGTAATTATAGACTTGACCCAGGCACGCCACTAAAACCCCCTAAACATGCAGAGAGAAAAGGTGAGAAAGGGACACTAAAAGGGAGATCAAATGGATTGGGAACAGGCCTTTATGGGCAGTTTCCACTAGTGGTGAAGAGTGGAAGGAAGAGGGATTATACTGATTACATCTCAGCAACCATAATAGTTGTGCAACGTCTGAAAGAAAGGCTTTCTCCTTTGGAAAGGGGAGCAGGTGCTTGGATTAGTGTTTATTGCAAGAATATGACAGGGATTGTTTTGGCTAGACAGATTGTCACAGCATGTGTGGGTGCTGATAAAGTGTAAAAAATCGAAGCAGAAGCAGGAACTGATGACGAGCCTCATCAGGCACCATTCTCATATGGATGGATGGCCATGAGGAAGGAGTTCCCTACAAAGGTGGATGTGAATTAACTGACGTCATGCATGTACAAAGATGGAGAAGCTGGAAATTAATATTTGACACTTTTAAAACGATCAAAACACGGAGTCCGTTCCGTCGCTCAATCAAGGAAAAGCCTGAATAAATAAAAACGTCTTAAGATGTTTCTTTAAGGAGTCAGCAGACTCCATCAAGCGCAAAGAGAGAGGAAGATTGTTCCAAAGCTTAGGAGGAACAGCCTGGAAGGATTTCTCTCCTCTGGTCCTGAACATTAAAGGCGCCGACGAGGACGGCTGCCTCTCCAGTAGCTCCGCAGCAATATCTATAACTTTCTGTTTTTATTAATTTTTTTACTATAATTTTTTAACTGGATACTTTTGAACATGAGAGAATCGTCTTGTTTACTCAGGAGAGGATCTACTGTCGCTGAAGTCAATGGCACGGGCTGGAGATCGCCACGGGATCCCGATCGAACTTCAGCGCCACTACCGAGGCTGTAGAGCAGGGAAGAGGCTAAAGGCTAAGCTAACGGACAATCGGAGACGTCACAGACCAACGATCCCAACGATCACGATGGGGAACGTCAATTCACTGACAAATAAGATCGACGAGCTGTCTGCCCTCAACAATCAGCGGATCTACAGAGAGAGCAGCTTGTTGATCTTCACAGAGACAGCAGCTCGACTTCAGAATCAACATCCTGACACGTTTATCATCATCTCTGGAGACTTTAATCATGCCAAACTGGACTCTACTCTGCCTACTTTCCATCAGGCTGTGGATTGTCCCACCAGGAATAACAGGACAATTGACCTTCTTTACTCCAACTTGAAGGACGCGTACAGAGCCAAACCTCTTCCTCCACTTGGAAGGTCCGATCATAACCTGGTCCACCTTCAGTCACAGTACATTCCTCTGGTGCAGAGACAGACTGTGACCACTAAGACAATCAGAAAGTGGACACCAGCTGTGGAGGAGGCCATCATAGACTGCTTTGAAACAACAGACTGGGATGTGCTGCTGAGGTCTCATGGTGAGGACATCGAGGGACAGACACACTGTCTAACGGATTATTTAAATTTCTGCTTGGACGTTGTCGCCCCTACTAAGACTGTCCGCTGTTACCCTAATAATAAACCGTGGGTAACAAAGGAGGTCAAGGATGTCCTTAACAGGAAGAAAGTAGCATTCAGGAGCAGGGACAGGGACGCCATGAGATCAGCTCAGCAGGAGGTGAAGCGATGCTTGAGGGAGGCAAAGGACACCTACAGGAGGAGGTTGGAGGAGAAGCTGAGCCGAGAAGAAATAAGAGAGGTCTGGGATGGTGTTAAAACCATCACTGGACACAAGACCAAGGCCTCTCTGACTGCAGTGGACACGGTGGAGGAGGCAAATGGACTAAACAACTTTTTCAACAGGTTTGAGCAGGTCACCTCAGGACCTGCCCCACCTACTTCTGGACTTTTCTTGTGCCTTCAACACTATCCAGCCCACTCTGCTGCAGGACAAATTGACACAGATGCATGTGGACCCTGGTCTGGTCTCCTGGATTACGGATTATTTTACTGATCGACCACAGTATGTCAGGCTGAAGGATATCAAGTCTGACACTGTGGTGTGCAGTACAGGAGCACCTCAGGGGACAGTACTGGCCCCTCTCCTCTTCACCATCTACACTTCAGACTTCTGCTACTACTCAGAGCTGAGTCTCGTCCAGAAGTATGCTGACGACACTGCCATTGTTGGATGCATCAGGGACAACAGCGAAGACGAGTATAGGAGTCTGATACGTGACTTTGTGGACTGGAGTGAGAGGAACCACTTGCAGCTGAACACTTCAAAGACCAAGGAGCTGGTCTTGGACTTCAGGAGGTCCAGGACAAAGCCACGTCCAGTGTCCATCAGAGGCGACGAGGTGGAGATAGTTGACAACTATAGGTACCTCGGCGTGTGGCTGGACAGTAAACTGGACTGGTCCTGCAACACAGACCATGTTTATAAGAAAGTTCAGAGTAGACTGTACTTTCTGAGGAGCCTTCGATCATTTAACATCTGCAGGAAGCTCCTCTGCATGTTCTACAAGTCTGTGGTGGCCAGTGTCCTGTTCTATGCTGTGTTATGTTGGGGTGGAAATGTGTCCAAGAGGAGTGTCAACAGGTTGGACAGGTTGATCAGAAGGGCTGGCTCTGGGGTTGGAATGAAGCTGGACTCACTGGTGACAGTTGCTGAGAGGAGATCACTGAACAAACTACTGTCCATCATGGACGATGACAGTCATCCTCTGAACACTGTCATCAGTGAGCAGAGAAGCAGAATGAGTGCACAAATGCTCCTTCCCAGGTGCAAAACAAATAGACTCAAGGACTCATTAATTCCTTGGGCTATTAAATTGTACAATTCTGAGTTCGGGGGCAGGAGTGAAGTGAAAGTATCTGGATGTTCTGTTCTATGTTAGTCTTTGTATCCTTTGTCTTTTTGTTTTTCTTTGATCTATGTTCTTTGTCTTTATCTTTAGACTTCGATTGTGTAATTGTGTTCTTTCTCTTTATTTCTCTTGTTCTTATTTTATTTTGATTGATTTTTGATTTTTTTATAAAAAATTGCTGTATGTATTGGCTATTGGAAAAAAAATATTTACCGAAGGAGACCTCCTGAGGGATCAATAAAGTTTTACCTTACCTTACCTTACCTTGAACCGTGTGCATGGAACCATCAGTAGATTCTGATCCACAGACCTCAGAGCCCGAGCTGGGGTGTAAGGCTGGATTTAAGGCAAATTTCTCGTCCGGGAGGTCGTCTCTTTCTGGCCAAATGGTCCTTTCAAGTTCCCTGTGCCACGATCCCCCGCAGAGAGACATCCTAATTTGTTTTCTTGTAATCTAATCATTCAAATGTTCTTGGGTGGGAGTTATCTCTCTTCCATCTTTTAGCCCCCCTTTCCCGGGTGTGTCTTGCTTTGTTCTTTGATCTACGATTAAGGTGTGATTAAGATGTTCTAAATTACCGGTGTCGTATCTCTAATTCTGATCCAAGCTTGCCTCGAACCAGTGTGAATCAGTCTGAGTGGAATGTTGATTGTGAATGTGTAGTGAAACGTTTCTGCTCTTAGATCATGCAAGTAATTTATACTTTATATTTTAAATTATCTTTTAGCATTAATTTAAGTATGGCGTATACGTAAAGTACAGGCATGTCCAAAGTCCGGTTTCAGGGGCAATAAAATTACAGAGTAAAGTTATAGTTATTAGTAAGTACCTGGACACTCTAAAAGTAATACCAAAATTGCTTCAGGAAATAATTCGCAGATAAGACGGCTAAAACAGTCGCAGGTTATGTGCCTCCACCGGAGGATGAGTGGCCAGAAATGATTGTCATGAGCAACTCATAAATAAGCTGAAGAAGAAATGCATAATGAAATGAAAACATGGTGGTGGAATCAGTTTTTAGAAGATATCTGTAAGTATTTGGTACAGACAAGGATGATTTGCATTAAATGCAACACATCAGCCATGAAAATTAGGACAAGGAAGTTTCCCAGTCCCACAATACCCTTGGGAAGAGATAGATTGATTTCACTGATATGGGTCTTGATAACGAAACAAAGGGATTGAGGTATATTCTTGAGGCAGTGGATGTTTTCAGCAAATGGATTGAGGTTGTCCCATGTAAACAGGAAACTACGGATGTGGTCTTCAACTGGATGGTGACGGAATTGATACCACGGTACGGTATGCCCATGCCCAGAATGGTTATGTCAGATAAAGGCACCCATTTCACTGCTGATAAATTGAAAAAAGTTGAAGAATACTTTGGTTTGCAGCATCATTTTGGAAGTGTTTATAGTACCTCTTCATAGGGTATTGTAGAAAGAGCCAACAGGTTTTGAGTTGGGTGGATACCATTCCAATTGTATTGTTGGGCATGCGATCTGGTGAGTCGGCCTGTCATGGCCTCTCACCTCATGAAGTGTTGACTGGACAGCGTATGCATACGTCTTAGTCTTGCAGCCTGGATGTTCGCACACATCTGGGAGATTTTGGATCAGCTGTTGGGGTTGCGCAACACCGCTCTCTCTCTCAGCGCGGAATGGACGATTCCCGTGGAAATCAAGAGAAAAAGACGCGGATGCAGAGCAGGTCGGATGAAACAAGAGAAGAAACGTAGGTTCCGTCCCTTTATTCCATCGATCATCATGGGAAATGTACGTTCGATCGTGAATAAAACGGACAAGCTTGCTGCGCTGACCCGGCATCAGAGAGATTTCCGGGAGAGCAGCCTTCTATGTTTCACGGAGACCTGGCTGACGGAGAAGATCCCAGACTCTGTTGTTTCGCTGGAGGGGTTCAAGATGGTTCGTGCGGATCGGGACATGGATGGAAAGAGGAGAGGAGGAGGAGTGGCGGTGTTTATTAATGAGAGATGGAGCGATCCCGCGCATGTCTCCATTAAAGAACAAGTGTGCACTAAGGACATAGAGTTTGTTGCGGTGGGCATCCGCCCGTATTACATCCCGAGGGAGTTCTCACATGTGATTGTGTTCACTATTTACATTCCTCCCTCTGCGGACGCAGCCGCAGCGAGCGAAAGGCTGAGCGCCTCAGTGTCGGACCTGCAGCTCAAACACCCGAACTCTCTCCTGCTCATTAACGGGGATTTTAACCATGCCTCACTCTCCTCCATTCTTCCCACCTTCACACAATACGTGAAGTGCCACACCCGGGAGGAAAAGACTCTGGACCTTTTGTATGCAAATGTAAAAGGTGCCTACACCTCCACCGCCCTACCCCCCCTCGGCCGCTCTGATCACAACCTGATACGTCTGCGACCTGAATACACTCCCATGGTGAGGAGACAGCCTGCACAGAAAATAACTGTTAAGATGTGGAATGATGAAGCCAAGGAGAGGCTGAGAGACTGCTTTGAGTCTACAGACTGGAGCGTGTTCTCTCATGGTGATGACATCGACACCTTCAATGACCATTCCACGGATTACATAAAGTTCTGTGAGGGCAACGTCACGCCGACCCGCAAGGTGCGGTGCTTTGCCAACACCAAGCCATGGGTGACCCCTCAACTTCAAGTTCTGCTGAACAAGAAGAAGAGGGTGTTTGCTTCAGGGAGCAGAGAGGAGCTTAAAGAGGTCCAGCGAGAGCTCAAGAAGGCGATCAGGATGGCCAAGGAGGAATACAAGAGGAAACTGGAGGAGCAACTGGCGCAGGGCAACACAAGGGATGTGTGGAAAGGCCTGAAGAACATCTCAGGTCATGGCCAGAGTGGAGCCAGAGCCACAGCAGGGGGAGACCAAAGATGGGCCACTGAACTTAACCAGTATTTCAACCGGTTTGATCAGGGCCCCCCTCCCCCCTCCATCTCTGCCCCCCACTCTTCACAAAGCTGTTTTTCCCCTGCTTCAGCCCCCTCCCCCCAACTGTTCTCACCTCCAAGCCACCTTTCTCCCCCCCAACACGCCCTACTTCAGCTGCCCAACCCCCCACAGCCACCTCTCTCTGTTACATCTGAACAGGTGAGGAGAGAATTAAGGCGACTGAAGATCAGGAAAGCTGCTGGACCAGATGAACTCAGCCCCAGACTGCTCAGGGACTGTGCTGATCAACTTTGTGAGTTGGTCACACACATCTTCAACCTGAGCCTCAAACTGGAGAAGGTCCCGGTCCAGTGGAAGACCTCCTGTGTGGTTCCGGTTCCCAAGGCGGTGCACGCGAAGGAACCAAGCCACTTCAGACCAGTCGCCCTGACCTCCCATCTGATGAAGACCTTGGAGAAGCTGGTACTCCGCGAGCTACACACGACGGTGAGCTCTGCGTTGGATCCGCTGCACTTCGCCTACAGGCCAAAGATGGGGGTGGATGACGCCGTCATCTACCTGCAGCACCGGGCACTGACTCATCTGGAAGCCGCCGGTAGCACTGTGAGAGTCATGTTTTTTGACTTCTCAAGTGCTTTCAACACCATCCAGCCGGCGCTGCTAAGGAAGAAGATGGAGGACGCAGGAGTTGGGACACAGCTGGCAGCATGGACGATGGACTACCTCACCAACAGGCCGCAGTATGTGAGGCTGCAGGACTGGGTGAGGTGACCATCTGCAGCACTGGGGTGCCTCAAGGGACAGTGCTGTCACCTTTCCTTTTTTCCCTCTACACGGCGGACTTTACCTAGGACTCCAGCAGCTGTCACCTCCAGAAGTTTTCTGACGACTCGGCCATTGTGGGCTGCGTGTCTGGGGGGGGCGAGCTGGAGTACAGGTCAGTCATCAAGGACTTTGTTGACTGGTGTGAGAGCAACTACCTTTGCTTAAACACCGGTAAGACAAGGGAGATGGTGATTGACTTCAGGAAAAAGTCCCCACCACATCAACCGGTGAGCATCCAGGGCTCGGACATTGAGCTAGTGGACAGCTTCAAATACCTGGGTGTTCACCTCAACAATAAACTGAACTGGTCCACAGACATCAACGCCGTGTACAAGAAGGGCCGAAGTCGCCTCCACCTCCTGGGGAGACTGAGGTCCTTCGGAGTGTGCAGACCACTTTTAAGGACCTTTTATGACTCCATGGTAGCCTCTGCTATCCACTACGCTGTGGTCTGCTGGGGAGCAGGCAGCACGGACCGGGACAGGAAGAGACTGAACAGGCTGGTCACGAGGGCCGGCTCTGTCCTGGGCCGCTCGCTGGACTCGGTGGAGGAGGTGGGAGAGAGGAGGACACTCTCCAGACTATCCTCCATCAGGGACAACACTCTCCACCCACTGCACCTGACCGTGGAGGAGCTGGCCAGCTCCTTCAGTGGCAGGCTCAGGCACCCCCAGTGTAGGACGGAGCATTATAGAAGGTCCTTCATCCCAACTGGTGTCAGGATATTTAACTCTCTACTTTAAATATCCTGATGCTAATCCGTAGTGTGTTTTTCCTCTTGTGTGTTTTATTTTATTTTTTACTTTACTTTTTTGTTTTTATTTTTATTTTATTTTATTCTATTGTATTTTGTTAATAGTGTTCAATTTCTAATTTTGTAAATAATTGTATATTTTTAAGATCTTTTTTATTTTATTTTGTATTATCTCTTTTATTTATTTTTTTTTCCTTGCACTTTATTTTTTTAAACTGCGCTGTTGTAAAAGTGTGTTTCCCCTCTGGGGATGAATAAAGCTTTTCTATTCTATTCTATTTTTCCAAGGAGATGGGTGAGTATATGAAACGACTAAAGTCAGCTGTGCAGTGTCTCTCTGAAGGAGTAGAGGAGGGATTGATTCCAGAACCATCTTCCACACCACCGCCGGTCGTGGACGTGGGCGAAAGGGTGCTGAGAAGGATCCACAGCAGGCTGTGGAGTAAACCTAGGTGGATGGGTCCATTTCTGGTAATCTTTACCTCTGATTATAGTGTTAAGGTGTTCGGCCTGACCAATGCTCCAGCGGTTTTTCAGAGACTCATTAATGAGGTTTTAAGGGATTTCCTGAATGACTTCGTTTATGTCTATCTTGATGACATTTTGATTTTTTCCAGTTCCCGTGAAGAACACCTCAGCCATGTCCGCCGAGTTCTCCAACGGCTTTTAGAGAACAGACTGTTTGTCAAGGCGGAGAAGTGTGAGTTTGGAGTTTCAACCGTGAGTTTTCTTTGTTTTATTTTAGGGCAGGGTCAACTGAGGCTAGATCCTATTAAGGTTAAGGCAGTTTCTCAGTGGCCGGTGCCTGTTAGCCGCAAGCAGTTGCAACAGTTCTTGGGATTTGCTAATTTCTATCGTAGGTTTATCCGGGGTTATAGCCAGGTTGCCGCTCCACTAACTCAGCTTACCTCCACTAAGAGTCCTTTCCTCTGGTCCGCCAAGGCAGAAGACTCCTTCAACCAGCTGCCCTCGCTGTTCTCCTCCGCACCCATCCTACGACACCCTGACCCAGCCCGTCAGTTCATCGTGGAGGTGGACGCCTCTGACACCGGCATAGGAGCGGTGCTTTCCCAGAGGTGCTCTAAGGACAACAAGGTGCATCCATGTGCTTTTTATTCCCGGAAACTGTCTCAAGCGGAGCGCAACTACGTTATTGGCAACCGGGAGCTCCTGGCGGTGGTGGCTGCACTTCAGGAGTGGAGGCGTTGGCTGGAGGGCTCAGAGGTACCTTTTCTGGTGATAACGGATCACAAGAACTTGCTTTATTTACAGGAGGCCAGGCGCCTGAACTCCCGCCAGGCCCGTTGGGCCCTGTTTCTGGGGCGGTTTGACTTTTCACTGACTTATCGCCCAGGAGGTAAGAACATTAAGCCTGACGCCTTGTCCCGACAGTTTGCTCCTCCCAAGGAGGGTCCTGCGGATGAGACCATCCTCCCTCAAAGGTGCTTTGTTAGGGCGGCCAGCTGGGATAACGAGAGGGTAGTTCTGGAGGCTCAGCAGAATCACCCAGGACCCAGCTCTGGACCGTCTGATCGACTCTTTGTTCCTCAGCCAGCTCGTGCCCAAGTGCTTCAGTGGGGGCACAACCCCAGGGTAGCATGCCACCCTGGCGTTTCAAGGACTCTTGCTTTTCTCAGACAGAGATTCTGGTGGCCGGAGATGGAACGCGACGTCAAGGAGTTTGTGGCTGCCTGTGCCATTTGTGCTTGTGGAAAGTCATCTCGTCGCCCCCCAGCTGGACTCCTTCAACCCTTACCTGTTCCGAGTCGCCCTTGGTCGCACATCTCAGTGGACTTCATCACTGGTCTTCCTCCCTCTATGGGTATGACGGTAATCCTCACTGTGGTAGACCGTTTTTCCAAGATGGTGCACTTCATCCCTCTGTTCAAGTTGCCGTCCGCATTGGAGACAGCGGACCTTCTGGTTCAACACATTTTTAGAATTCATGGCATTCCAGTGGACATCGTCTCTGATCGTGGACCTCAGTTTTCCTCTCAGGTCTGGAGAGCATTCTGCAAGTCCCTGGGGGCTAAGTCTAGTCTTTCGTCAGGCTACCATCCGCAAAGCAATGGACAGACGGAGCAGGCTAACCAGGACTTGGAGTCAGCACTACGCTGTGTGTCGGCTCGTCACCCCGCCTCCTGGTGTCAGCATATCCCCTGGGTGGAGTATGCCCACAATTCCCTGACGTCATAAGCCACTGGGATGTCACCTTTCATGGCCGCCTATGGTTATCAACCACCTATCTTACCCTCTCAGAAGAGGGAAGCAGCGGTTCCCTCTGTCCGTGCCCACCTACGACGTTGTCGGTCTGTCTGGCACCATACCAGGGCTGCTTTTTCCCGCACCACCATCCGTAATCGACGTCTCACTGACAAGCACCGTGTGCCAGCCCCAGATTACTCACCTGGCCAGAAGTTCTGGCTTTCCACCCGGGACCTCCCCCTTCCAGTGGAATCTCGTAAGCTGGCCCCCAGGTTCGTAGGGCCTTTCGAGATTGAGAGGATCATCAGTCCCACGGCCATGCGCCTCAAGCTTCCCCCCTCGCTCAAGGTCCACCCTACATTCCACGTCTCACAACTGAAGCCTGTCACCTCTAGTCCTCTTAGTTCTCCAGCCGAGCCTCCACTCAACATCGACGATCATCCCGCTTATAGAGTTCACAAGATCCTGGAGGTTCGCCGCAGAGGTCGGGGCTATCAGTATCTAGTGGACTGGGAGGGTTACGGTCCAGAGGAATGCTCTTGGATATCCCGCTCCCTCATCCTTGACCTCTCCCTCCTCCGAGACTTCTACTGGGAGCACCCGGAGAGACGCTAGGCGCTACCTAGAGGGGGGGGGGTACTGTCATGCTTATGTTCTTTTGTTTTATTTTGAAGGTGGTTTTCCGTTTTTATGTGTCCTGTGTTTTGAGTTGACAGAAGCTGGCAGGTGCGCGGCTGGGGATGATTGAGTGGCGGGTTCTTCCCATTGATAAGGAGCGTCTCTACCCAGAAGAACTCGCCAGAGTATTGCGTTTCCAGACCAGGTTGGCTATCCCTTAGATCTCGCTCCTCGCCTTTAAATCAGAACTTTGATAATCCTTTGGATACTCCTGACGTTGTCAGCACTTTTATTTACTCACATGAGTCCTTTTGTCTTTTTGTTTTAGTTGCCGTTGAGACCCCGATCTCCAGCCGTGCCCTGCCTTCGTCCCGAGTGCCTGTTTTGTTTTTGTTCCTATTCATTCCTATTACGGATCGTTTTGGATTTATTAAAAAGACTTTCTTCTGAAATTTTCCTCCGTGGATATATTGACTCTTCCGCATCTGGGTCTCCTGCCCTGATCGGATCGTGACAGATGGTTAATTCTTGCATCCTGTTGACAAGAGGTACAGGATCAAATTGCTCTAGTAAGAGTAAAAAAAAGGGGAAACATGGTGGGAGCAGAGGGCCTATATAGGGGGGTGGACCCTTCCCCCCAGTTGGGCAGAGGGTAGATTACATTTATTCAGTTGAAGATGCGGAAGCCTCAAGGGATTAACCAATAGCAAAGCGAGGGAGGACCATGTACGTAATAGAAGGTGGGAGTGGATTTTGGATGCAACTATTTTTTACTAAAACTTTAGAGAGGGAGTTTGGAAAATAGTTATTGAAGTTGTTGGGGTCTGAGCCTGGTTATTAAGGATAGTTGTGATTGCAGCAGTCTTGAGTGAAAGTGGCACAATACCAGAGGAGAGAGAGGAGTAGATAATGGCAGTGATAAGAGTTAACAGGGATTGAAGACAGGCTTTAATACGATGGGTGGGAAGTGGGTCTAGGTGACAAGTAGAAGTTTTGAATTTACTGATTATTTTGTTTATTGTAAGAGCAAAAGGGGAGGTGGAATCTAGATAAAGGCTGAGAGTAGGGTGTTTGGGGATCAGGAGGGATAGAAAAACGGATAAGGTTAGTTGACTATTAATATTTTCAATTTTTGCATTAAAGAAAGGAATGAGGGTATTTCAGTGGTCAACAGAGTAGATATGTGGGGGAAGATAGTCCGCTGGGGGTGAAGGGAGTTTTTAATAAATGAAAAGAGAGTGTTAGATCACATTTACATTTATTTTTTTAACATTTACATTTTACTTTTTTTTTTTTGGAACTCCCGTGTTGTTCTCGGTGTTATCTTGACCTTTTTAAGTATATATTTTTTATTGAGTATAGTTTTGATTGTTTAAGCGCTTTATGACCCTGGTCTTGAAAAGCGCTCTATAAATGTAATTTACTTACTTACTTACTTACTTACATGTAGTTCACATGTAGTTATGTGTACAGATCTCATGTTACGGGTATATGGGACTTAAGCACCTGTTTTAACTTCATAATATGTGGGTTCTCCTATTAGAGCAGGTGAGAATTCTCACTGCAGTTTATATGCAGGAGAGACAGCTCCCTTTTGTTATATCTTCAGCAGGGTTGAAGGTAAGCAGTTCCTCACCAACTGAATAAAGTAAAATTTATATTTTGAAACACTCAACTTCCCAAACCTCATTATTAGCACTAGATGATTTATAAATGCATTACACAGAGGCATAATTGAATCACTTCTACTATAGAGGCAGTTTTATGCATCTCTAAAATAGAGAAAATTAATGGATATAATTTGAATTGTAGACTTTTAATAAAACATTGTTTATTCCTGTATCTAAACTCTGATGTGGAGGATTTAATGAAGCTATCCAATCACCAATTCAGCAAAGAGGTTAATTAATTAGCAGTTCAAACTAAAAAAAGAAATTTAAAAAAGAAAGTTGAATTATACCAAGAAATACCGTCAAAGTTCAATGTCCTAATGTTTAACATCCATCTTGCTCAGCACCACAACGTCTCATTCATCTTTAGGAGTTGTTTTTAAAGCTTCAGGCCATAATCAAGTGTCTCACCACCCATATTAGCCTCATTGAACTTGCCTCTTCAGTTAAGCTGTGGGTGTGTGAAGCTCATGAAGCTCATTTTAACCAACGTGCATACAAAAAATACGGTTTATGAAAATATTTAATAATAAATATTTTAAAGGCAGAAGACTTTTGTTACAAAAACAACCTAAGATATTTAAAGATTCTCTGGTGTCTTGCTCCTAATGGTTGTCTAGGGCTTGGGTCACCACAGAGTGTAAGAGAAACACCATGGACAGTTCACTGGGCTATCTAAGGACACACAGAGATGTAAATATACCAATATAGAGGCAGAAATTAACCTTAGAAAACACTTTCTAGCTACAAAAAGACAAACTCCTCAAGGTTGAGCCGAACTGATGGGTCCTTAAACAGGAATAGAGAAGCTTCTGGCTAATCACAAAATACTAAATAAAAAATATTATATTATTCTATGACAAATACCACAAACCTGATTCTTTATCTATTTAAATGAATGTTGCAGTGAATAAGCTTACTTAGGAAAAAAACATTGAGACAAAAATAGGCACTTTAAAAGAGATGTCTGAACTTGGCAACATCACTGTACATTATCAATATTTTTTTCTTATTGTAGTCATTTTCCCTGTATTTTTTTATCCGAGAGAAGAAAATGTTTTTCTATCATTCAGGGTCTTAATTACAATCTCAATGGCTATGTTAATAATCTTCACTCAAATATCGTTAATCAATCTGGAAAAAAGAAGATACAAAATGCTACCGTGTGGTTAATTAACCTCACTGTTGTAACAATGTTGTTGACTACTTAAGCTAACTAACTAATATAAATGATTGTGGGTTTAAAAATATTCTCTATCCAATAATTGTTGTTGTTAAGTGAAAGTGTTCGCTTTTACAACTAGTACAGGATACTAGATGGCAATCGCTTTAAAATCTTTGTCATTTATCTATGTTGTATGTTTTTTTCTTCCTGGTTAACATTATGAAACACCTTTTAAGATTTTGAACTTTTTTTTAACTTATTGTTACAGTCATACAATATCATATAATGAACCAAAAGTGTAAGTAAGTAAGTAATATTTATTTATATAGCGCTTTTCGAGACCAGGGTCACAAAGCGCTTTAACAATCAAAACAATACTCAAAACAGTACATACTTCAAAGATCAAAGACAACACCGAGAACAACACAGGAGTTCGAGAAATTCAAGGAAAAGCCTGAACAAATAGAAACGTCTTAAGATGTTTCTTAAAGGAGTCAGTAGACTCCATCAAGCGCAAAGAGCGAGGAAGATTGTTCCAAAGCTTAGGAGCAACAGCCTGAAAAGATTTCTCTCCTCTGGTCCTGAGCCGTGTGCGTGGAACCATAAGTAGATTCTGATCCACAGACCTCAGAGACCGAGCTGGGGTGTAAGGCTGGATCAGATCAGTGATGTAAGGAGGAGCCTGACCATGAATAGCTCTGAAAGTAAGAACCAGAATTTTAAAGTTGATCCTGAAAGAAACTGGAAGCCAGTGAAGAGTTTTAAGGATCGGAGAAATGTGAGTTCTCCTACTTGAGCGGGTCAGAATTCTCGCTGCAGAGTTCTGAATCAACTGCAGACGAGACAGCTCCTTCTTGTTAAGACATGAAAACAAACTGTTACAATAGTCCAGACGAGAAGAAACAAACGCATGGATTACAAGCTCCAGATCATGTTGTGACAACATTTTCCTAAGTTTAGAGATTTTTCTCAGTTGAAGGAAACAGTTTCTGGTCAGTTTTCTGCAGTGTTGAACAAGAGACATGTCTTTATCAAATACAACACCCAGGTTTCTCAGGCTCAGTTTGACAGACTGACCTAAGTCACCCAAGTACTGACTCAACCCTGGAATCTTATCATCAGGAGCAATCACCAGAGTTTCAGTTTTGTCCACATTAAGCTGTAAAGTGTTTTCACTCAGCCTTTGGGGCTCAGTTGGGTCAAAAGAGCAGTAGAGCTGGATGTCATCAGCAAAAATGTGATAATAAACATCTGGAAATCTCTGAATGATTTTACCAAGGGGAATCAAGTACAGCAAAAACAATAAAGGACCCAGAACAGAACCTTGAGCGACTCCACACAACAGATCTGCCGATTCAGACCTCATTTGATTGGCAGATACACTAAAACTGCGCCCAGAAAGGTAAGATGAGAACCATTCTAACACAGACCCAGACAGTCCCACTTCATCCCTTAGTCTTCTCAGCAGGATCTGGTGATCAACTGTGTCAAAGGCTGACGACAGATCCAAGAGAACCAGAACAGTGAATTTACCAGAGTCAGCCGACATCATGATGTCACTGGACACTTTCAATAAAGCTGTCTCCGTAGAGTGATGTTTACGGAAGCCAGACTGAAACTTCTCATGGATGTCGCTCTGATCCAGGAACAAAGACAGCTGCTCGGACACCACCTTCTCCAAGATCTTGGACAAGAAAGGGAGCTTAGAAATAGGCCTGAAATTACTGAGGTCAGTTGGGTCTAAGCCTGGTTTTTTGAGCAGAGGCTCCACAATGGCATGTTTAAATGCATTGGGAAAAACCCCTGTGGAAAGGGAGAGGTTCACCATATTGGTAACCCAGGGGCCAATTACATCAAATACTTTGATAAAAAGCCTACAAGGAAGGACGTCATCTGAGCAAGAGGAGGGTTTCATCTTGTTCACTAGTGCTGAAATATCACCCAAAGATACAGCAGTGAAGGATGACCAAGAGGAGGAGATGGGCTCAGAGACAGTAGGGGTTCCCAACAAAGGGGGAGAGATTTTCTCTTTGATCAATTTAATTTTGTCAATGAAAAATCTCAACAATGCATTGCTGTCAGCTTCACAGAAGACCGGCGTGATTTGAGGAGCAGGAGACACGAGAGAATTAATCGTGTCAAACAAAACTTTGGGGTTTTTCCTATTTGCTGCTACCAGTTTTCTGATGTAATCAGATCTAGCAGTTTCTACCATCTCATTGTAAGAAGTCAACAGATCCCTGAGGTGAAGTCTGTGCACCTCAAGTTTAGTAGACTTCCAAAGACGCTCAGTCTTTCGACAAAGTCTCTTCAGACTCAGGAGATCTTCATTTGTCCAAGGGCACCGTTTTTTCTGAATTTTCAAGTTCGATTTAACAGGTGCCACTTGATCCAGTATTTCAACACAATGATCAGTGTAACAGTGAATCAAACTGTCCACATCTGGACAGTCATCAAAGGAAAGACGGTCAAACATAGCAGAAAAACTGTCTGCAGTATCGGCTGAGATGACACGCCTCTGAGACCTAACTTTCAAAGGCATAGGTTCAGGGATGAAGTCCAGGTTGAACAAGACAAGAGAATGATCACTCAGATGGACATCATGTACAGATACATTAGAAATGTTCAGGCCAAGAGTAAAAACTAAGTCTAAAATGTGGCCTTTTTGATGAGTGGGTTCAGAAACATGTTGCTCAAAATTAAAGGCTTCAGTTAAAGTTAAAAGTTCTTTAGCAGAACAAGATGTGACGTCATCAACATGAAGATTAAAGTCTCCAAGAATAAGAACAGATTCCATCTGAATAATGGAAGATAAGAAGTCACTAAAGTCTTTCAAGAACACCGCCGCAGGACCAGGCGGACGGTAGATTGACACACAATAGAAAGGTCTTGTAGAACCAACCAAGATCATCTGAGACTCAAAAGAAGTGAATTCCTGTGTCTGAATCACTTTGCAAGAACAACTCTCCCTAAAAACAGTAGCAAGACCTCCTCCACGACCAGAGAGGCGAGGCTTCCCCAGGACAGCGCTCCCTACTGGACAGACTTCGTTCAGATGAATAAACTCTTCCTCTCTCTGCCAAGTCTCAGAAAGACATAATAAATCCAAATTAACTCTTGTGAAAAGATCATTAAGAATAAAGGATTTATTAGTAATGGAGCGAACATTAAGAAGTCCCACATTCAGCACCGATGACGTCACTGACGACGCCGCGTCACTGACAGGCACGCAGAGCGGGATCTTTTGAAGCGAACAGCGGTCACGTGGGTACCAGCTGTCACTGAAGTTCAACTCGGTTGTAAAAGTCGAATTAAAGAGAGGAAATGAAAAAATCGTACCACCTTTCGTTGAGGTCTAGACAGACGGCAGCGCTGATGTGTCATCACACACAGTGAGAGGAATGTCGATCAAACATCGATGACGTTCGATGACGTCAGAGTTGTTCCGAGCGATCGCAACTGCACGTCTCATCCTGACCTGTACTCCAGCCCGACTCGATCCCTTGTGGAAATCGCCCGGTACTCGTTTGATCAAACGATATTCCACAGAGTCCGAGTCGATGAGAAGCGGAGCCGGAAACACGTTCACCGGACGTTGGTAACTGTCGCGAGTGAAGTCCTCCATCGACTCTCTGATGTTGAGAAGAGCATCACGATCATAGATCCGAGATGCTTGAGACATATCTTAAGTGATATGAGCATAATATCCGGACAAGTAGTCGTTAAAACGACTGTTTTTGGCAATTATTGCAGGAGCTTACGTTTCAAGCAGCCGAAAAAAAAAAAAAAAAGTGGACAAAACTAACAATTTATCAAATGTTAAAGCAGCATGAAATAAAATCCAACAGTGTCAGATGTATTAATGTACTGGTTCTCGAATCATAAACCTGAGTTAGTAACCCTGAGGATATCAGCAAAGTTATGTAGCTTCAGTAGTGCCAATCATTCCACAATTTAATTCTGAAAGCTTTGACTTCTCAGCTCAGCAAGTCTAAGAAGGACTGCACAGCACAGCAGTTACAGACCACATCACAGCATCCCTCCTGGGATTCTTTTTTCTTAAGTCTTGAATCATCTGTGTGATCAAAGAGGAGGCTGCGGTTCTACACACTTTATCCAGAACTGACACCTCTGACATTTTCTTTAATCATATTTCCACCATGTTAAGTTTGTTGTAGAGCGCAAGAAGTAATGATTATACTTTTTTGTGGGGTTCTAAAGCATCCATCCCCGCAGTGAACCGCCTATGATCCTACACACTCCCTTCTAATGTGCTGGGCTCTTTTATCCGAGTGTTGAACACCATTGATGCCTTTATCTGTGCCTTTAGCAGGTGTGAAACAACAGCAATTATGTGTGCACGCATGTGCATATGCAACCAAAACATAGATTGAATATAGTCTAAGAAAGGGAAAACTGTCGGACTCTCTTTCATTTTAAAACTTACATACAAGTGATGTTTAATTCAATTGTCTGAAATTATTTCAGCAACTTGGAAAAAGAAAGGTTTAGTTCTGAGTAAAAAGACCAAGATAGAGTAGACTGATGTGTGTTGGCAGACTGTTATTCACAGCCGTGCCTGTTATATTTGGTACCAAAAGTGTGGAATTACACTTTTCATTACGGGGTGTATTTTTTACATGTTCTATAATTTCTCTTTCTGTATGGGAGGTGCAGGGTTATGTGAATAATATTAATCAAAGTCACTTATGTTTGTTTCAATCTTACTTCTGCACAACAATACTGATGGCCCCAACTTCATTAAAAAGTCAAGAACTTCCAAAAAGTAACCACCCGACACACCTGTGAAGTGAAAGTCATGCCTGACCAGAAAGCGCTTAAGTCTGCAAAGCTGTTGTTAAGAAAATGTGGCTACTGTGATGAAAATGGACTATAAGACTTCAGTAAATCATTCCACATGTATTCATTCATAGTTTTGATGCCTTCAGTGATAATCTACAATCTAACAAGTTGTGAAAATAAAGAAAATACATTGAATGAAAAGGTGTGTCCAAACCTCCTGCCAGCTATAGCATCATAAAATTGTCATCTTTCACATTATCATATTTTAACCATCTTAGTCATGTGATTATGTTATTATTATTTGTATTAAGTACATTCAATTGCTATGATATTCAGGTATAGTAGTCCATGTGCCCAGAAAAGATCTGAGGCAGTCATTGATTATAACCTGGGATACTAGGGGTATAAGATATAACGATATATAGCAAATATTTTTAATGACGGTATATATAGTTATTCAAAATATATTATTAAATATATTCAAAAGCACTGTATTAATATTTTAAAAATGTATATATTCTTGCGCTGACGTCACGCGCCGGTGATGCAGCAGAATATGAACTATGCCTCAATCCAACAAATGGAGAGTTTTTGTTTAATACTAGTTGAATGAGGGCGGACAGCGCTGAGTTTCGTGTGTGTGACATCAGCCTGAAATTTAAATTCCACAAACTTCAAGACAATCACTGATGACACAAAAATACAAGTTTAGTTTAGTCATAACACAATGCTTTACTAACTAACTTTTAAATTGTGTCAAGTAAATGTTTATTTGAAAGGTTATATATTTATATATTTATATTTAACGTCGCACTTCTCAGCCTTGACAAATAATTTATTTTCTAGTAGGCATTGCAGCACAATGCACAACGAACTTGGTGACGGTGTTCATCAGCCGATCCAGAAAAAATCAAAATATCTTCAAGATAAACGTAAACAAACTTATTAAGCATGTCACGTAGGACATGTTCACATTAATCAACTTCTGAAAAACTGTATTGAGACCAAAAGGCATAACCAGATACTCAAAGTGACCCAACGGTGTCCTGAAAGCTGTCTTCCATTCATCACCCTCCCTTATACAAACTAATTAGTAAGCATTATGTAGATCCAACTTGGTGAAAATAGTTGCTCTATTGAGAGGCTCAAAAAAAGGATCTATAAGAGGAAGAGGATACTTGTTTCTCACAGTAATCTCATTTAGTCCTCTGTCCTTCTTGGAAACAAAAAAGAAGCCTGTTGCCTTGTGCTGCTACGGCGTGAAGCAAATTCTGTTCTTGCTTCGCTGTTTCCATCTGTTGCTAGAGTATACTGTGACGTGTTGATTGGGTGGATCCAAGAGCGGAAACAAAAGTCAGAGTCTTTGTTCAGTTCATAAGAAATGTAATTATTAACAGGGTACGAAAAGGGGGTCAATCAACTAGGTGAAGAGGCAGAGGACAGCGGCGGCAAGCGTCCAACAGACAGCGGCACTCTGGGCAAAAGAGTGATCAAAAAGAAACTAAGCAACTAAGAAATCTCCACTGTCTGAAAAAAATCATCATCATCAAGGAATCTCCAGAACTAAAAGCGCTAGAAAAGCTAGGGAAAAAGTAGTATTGGGTCGGTGCGTCGAAGCATGCATCAAGCTCAGACAGCAACACCCGTGTTGGTGCGCGTATCGCTTTAAGAAGGTCATGTGACCGATACCTGGACTGTATCATTCTGACGTCAAAGCGCCAAACTGTGTTTAAAATGAAGCGCATTTGTCAGCGCGCTGCTTCTGCCATACTGATCGCGGATCGTTTGCATAGAAACAGATTGAATCATGGAGCAGCCCAACAATAAAAGAAAGCTTTCCCCAGTGTGGACCACTTTGATCTGGTCTCGGAAAATAAGGTATTTGTTTCAATTTTCGTGTCGTTTCGTTCTGTTCCTCTCAAAGTTTTCCCTTGGTCTGTTTTAAATCAAATTCATTTAAAAAGTATTAACTATTCATATTTTTTCTGCATGTTATGTGTCAATCTGTTTGACAGAATTGTCGTATTTGAATGAATCAACCTACTCAATGCTGAGGCATTATCAGGCTAGGCACGAAAATGAAGTCCCACAAACGTCCAGAATGAACTCAGGTATACAGCCACTGTACAAAAAATTCAAGATTGCTTCATTCATAATTCATTTATATTACTTTATTGTCTCATTTTAAAGCTGCAGCTTCATGGAAGAAGTTCCTTGATGAGGCTCTGATGAGATTCATCCTGACAGACTGAAGAAAAAGGCCCTTTTTTTTGTGTCCACAAGCATCCTCATTCACAACACATCCACATGTTAACATTGTGTACATATTTACGTTTTTATTTACAGTATCAAAATGATGTAAAATGATGCAATGTAAAATACAATGACTTAAATTATATTATTGTATATACAAGGTCATCAAATCAATGTCAGTTGAGCCTCAACTAGGATTCTTGTAATGATTCATAACGTCCAGCAGATGCCCCTATTCAATGACACAGTATTAATAAAGTGTTGCTGTGTGTTGAAACGTTTCATGATGCCTCATCGACCCATTACTAGGAAAAAGGTAGCGAACTGCTAACAAACTAAATATCACTCAGGTGATCTAGTTACACAGAGAACATGAGAACTTGGGGTGCTTTACCAGGCGACGAGAAGGAATACTCTGTCTAGAGAAAGTCGCTCCTTAAATCCCAGCAAAGAGGACGACGCTGATTGGAACAGCTGGGTTTGGTAGCCTACCACTACCTCTGCCTGTCAAGCACAAGAAAACAGTTATCTATCATAACCTCAGGTTCTACGAATTGGTGCGAAGCCCTCTAACGGCTTCGCTATTGGTTTACCCCGAGGCACCGCTTCGTCTCTGAGAAAGCTTAATGAACTCGCCACCCAGCAGGGGGCAGTCCACTTCCTATAAAGGCGGGAAACACCCGCCGCACTTCCTCCAACTGAAAACTCAGCGAGAAGGGCGGCAGCTAGGCGACTAGGTTAGAGGGCTTCGCACCAATTCGTAGAACCTGAGGTTATGATAGATAACTCAGGGGTTCTACGTCATATTGGTGCTCCGCCCTCTAACGGCTTCGCTGTTGGTTTAATCCAAAGGCGAAGCCTGACGGGATAAATGTACCCCCAGCTGGACGCCACTCCTGAAGCAGCATCGCTAGGGCCCCGCCGGCCCAGGATCCAAGTCTACTGGAGCCGTGGGCCTCGAGGGGGGCACAGCAGTGTTCAAAACCGTATGAGCTACTGATCCCACCGTCACGTCGAGGAGATAGGCGTTAGCAAAGGTTGACGTGGATGCCCAAGAAACAGCTGAGCAGATGTCCTCTGCTGCCACACCCAGTGAAAAAACCACTGAGGCTGCCACAACACGGGTGGAATGTGCCCTCAGACCGTTAGGAGTGGATCCACCCGCTGCTTGGTAGGCCCGGAAAATGGCTGATCTCACCCAATGAGAAAACCTCTGGGAGGAGATCGCCTCTCCCCGTCGGCATCTACCGTGGCAGACGAAAAGGGCATCAGAGCGCCTAAACACAGCCACCCGCCGCAAGGAACAGGCCAACGCCCTCACTGGACACAACAGGTGAAGAGGTTCCTGACCCGGGTCCGAGTGGGGCGGCGGATGAAAGGCCCGCAGCGTGATGGTCGTCGCCCGGAACAAGGAACTCAGAATCTTTGGGCGGAACGCTGGGTTAGGACGCAAAGACACAGAAGACTCCTCGACTCCAAAGGAAGATACTCAGGGCTAATGGAGAGAGCACAAAGCTCACTCGCTCTCTTCGTGGTTGTTAGTGTCAGAAGGAGCGATACCTTGAAGACAAGATATCCAGTGGGACTTGGTCAAGAGGTTAAGGTCGGGCCTGTGAGAGAGTCCAGTACAAACTGGAGATCCCACTGAGGGCTGGAAGGCTTTGCAGGAGGTCGAAGCCTGCAAGCACCCTGTAAGAAAAACGCACGCCCCCAGAGGGTGGGTGTGAGCCGAAGCACCCTCAACCCGAACATGCCTCGTTGCTATGGCTGATGCGAACACTCTGTGTCGCCAAGCCCGTCCGCTATCCAGCAAAAGTTGCAGGAAAGACAGGACAGCAGAGACCAAACAGGAGCTGGGGTCCAAGGACCTGTCTGCACACCAGCGGGAGAAAATCCTCCACTTCGAGGCATAAGGCCGCGTGTCGACGGGGCCCGGGCGTTATCCAGCGCGTGGAGAACTCCAGGGTCCAAAGTCCCTCTCAGCTCGTCCCGTGCAGGAGCCACACTTTGAGAGGCCGGCCCAGGGCAGCGGGGCCCAAGGGATGGCAAGGAGCGATACCTTGAAGACAAGATATCCAGTGGGACTTGGCCAAGAGGCTCGAAGGTCGGGCCTGTGAGAGAGTCCAGTACAAACCGGAGATCCCACTGAGGGCTGGAAGGCCTTGCAGGAGGTCGAAGCCTGCAGGCACCCCGTGAGAAAAAACGCGCCACCAGAGGGTGGGCGAGAGCACCCTCAACCCGACATGCCTCGTTGCTATGGCTGATGCGAACACTCTCAATGTCGCCAAAGTCCGTCCGCTATCCAGCAAAAGTTGCAGGAAAGACAGGAAAGCAGAGACCAAACAGGAGCTGGGGTCCAAGGACCTGTCTGCACACCAGCGGGAGAAAATCTCCCACTTCGAGGCATAAGCCTGCGTGTCAACGTGGCCCAGGTCCAAAGTCCCGCTCAGCTCGTCCCGTGCAGGAGCCACACTTCAGAATCAGAAAACCTTTATTAGTCCCGCGAGGGGAAATTCGGCCGGTCCAATGGATGGCCCACGGATCAACAGTATTAACCTCAGCGCCTCCCGCCTCATCCTCCGAACTAAGGGGAGGAGGAGCAGTGGAGGAGGGAAGGCGAACAGTAGTCCGGCCAGCCACTCAAGTGGGCTAAAGCGTCCGAGCCTAATGGGGGCAATCCGACGCCCTGAGGGAGAACCAGAGAGGACATCTGAAGTTCTCCTTGCTGGCGAAGAGGTCTGCCACCGGGTGACCGAACCGAGACCATATCTCGGCTCTCCACTGCCTCAGACAGACCCCATTCGTCGTGGACGGCCCCCACCCGACAGTCTGTCCGCTACTGCGTTCATCTCGCCCGGTACATGCTGAGCTCTGAGAGAAAGCAAGTGACGGTCTGCCCACAGCCAATCTTCTTTGCCACACTCAGAAGGGCTGGGGATCTGGCTCCACCTTGGCGATTTATGTACGCCACGGGCGGTGGAACTGTCGGATAGCACTAGGACGTTGGACCGTGACAGTTGGGGAGAGAGGTGAAGCAGGACGTTGTAATTGCCTTTAGCTCTAGCCAGTTTATGTGACTGTACACTGGTCTACCCCGCTGGCGTAGGCCTGACCCGAGGTGCCTCCCCAACCTGTCAGAGAAGCGTCTGTGAACAGTGTAATGAAGGACGCAACCCAATGGAACTCTCCGTCTGAGGTTGGCTAGAGAGTTCCAAAACTGGATGTCCTGCAAAACCCGAGCGGGAAGGCGCACTTTCCGACCTCGTTCCCGCTTGAGGTCTAGCTTGAGACGACCAAACCATCTCTGAAGCTCCCTCATATGCAGCAAGCCCAGCCGAACTACCGTGTGAGCTGCTGCCATGAGCCCCAGGAGGGACAGTGCCTGCTGTTGTCACATGACACCGAGCTTCCAGCAACTGTGTTGTGTGTCGGAGAATGGGCTGGATACGCACGTCCGGGAGGCGAGCGTATCCCTCCTCCGAGTTCAACAGTACCCCCAGGTAAACTAACTGTTGAACTGGAGTCAGAGCGCTCTTGCTGAGGTTCACCGTGAACCCCAGGGTGGCAATATGGCTCAACACCTTCTGTGTGTGAGCGTAACTTTCTGCCTCTGACCTGGCAAGGATCAACCAGTCGTCCAGATAGGTCAAGATCCTTACCCCACTCACTCTTAATGGCTCCAGTGCCGCCTCCACACACTTGGTGAAGGTCCTGGGTGCCAGAGTGTAGCCGAACGGGAGTCGAGTGTATTGAAACACACGATCCTCGAGTGCAAAACGCAAGTACTTTCGATGTCTCTTGACTATCGGTATGTGAAAGTACGCATCGGTCAGGTCGATAGATGTCATCCAATCTCCTGGACTTACACCTGAGAGCAGTTTCTTGACCGTCAACATGCGAAACGGGCGGGTAGCTATGAATTTGTTCAAATAGATGAGGCACAAGGAAGTACCGGGAGTAAAACCCTGTCATCATCTCGGCTGCAGGAACCAGTTCTACGACCTCCTTCTGCAGCAGAATAGACACCTCGTTTCTCAAACAGGATCATTTCTCCTGCTCCACCACGCGAGTCCCGGAGAATCCCTGAAAAACGCGGGGATTGACGGGCAAATTGGAGCATAGCCCCACCTGATTACTCCCCCCAGCCATTTGGAATGAAGTAAAACCAGGCGACTCCAAGCCGAATAATGTTCTGTCAGAACCGCAGCCCTGGCGAACTTTGGGTTGTCTTCCGGCCCGCCCCCGCGAACGTCCAAGAGCGGGCCGTAGACGAAAGGGCATCACACAAGCTGTGTCTCTATCTCTTGAATCAACAGAGCATGTACTCGAGTTGGATTCACTAGAACCCCCACCCTCATACATAAAATCCGGCTCTGTGGGAGAAACGCGCAAGGGCGCGTGAGAAACCGCCTGTGAATACGTCACACTCACAGGCGGAAACACATGCGCACTACTAACATCTCTCAGAACGAACCACAGAAACGTCATACGTTCTCTTGTTTTATTCCCGACACATGCCCTTGAATGAATAGGGGGGAGGAGCCCCGAGCGCCGTATCCGCGCCTCGTCATCACGCCCATGCAGGTGATGGCGGAGCTGCACCGCCTCCTGCCTGGCCATTCCTCTCCATGGTGCGTCTGTTCCATGGCGTTTCTCTGCCCGCCAAACATGACGCCATCCATGGCGTTTTCTCCGCCAAACGTGACGTCATCCATGGCGTTTCTCCACCAAACGTGACGTCATCCATGGCGCCGGGATTTTTTTGACAACGCTCATCGGCGGTTAAACCCCGTCAGCGCATGTCAACACGGACGTGAAGCGAACACAGCTGATCAAGCCGGTCTCGTGGACATTTTCTTATCTGGAAACAAACACACAGACGGTTGAGTCTGCCCTTCATTCGTGTGGACAGACTCCGTTATTGCAGTCTCGGCATGACCCGGACGAAAGGGGTTTAAAACCTCCTCCGAACTGTGTTCTAAGAGGAAACTCTCGCCGTCTATGAACGGCGGAGCATGTTAGCTTAGCATTAGCGGCGAAAGTTTCTAATGACGCCTGTGAATACGTCACACTCACGGGCGGAAACACATGCACACTAGTAACATCTCTCTCAGGTGAACCCGTCGAGTGCTGCAAGAGGACCATGTGTCTGCAAGAGATACTTACCTGATCGCTCTCGCATACCTCATGGTCGACTCCATGCAGCGAGCCAGTCGTCCTCCTCGTCGCGGTCTGTTCATGATCGAGGGACGACTCAGCTCGACTCATCAGGGCCCAACACGTTGGAACGTGAGCTTGTCGAGTGCACCGCACAGGACTGCCATGTTATTTGTTTTTCTTAAACAACATGGCATTAACCTGCCTTGATCATAATCATGATCTCTGAGGCGGCGTTGGTCGACAAGCCTCGAACGCTTCCCGTCACTGTCAAAAGCCGTGGGAAGCGCTCGGAAGGCCACATAATCATCACGTGTGATTTGGGCCTAGGCAAACAAAGCAGACATGTGTGTCTCCTCTTCAGGGAGTCTTCGTGCACACATGGTTCACTTCAATATTCATTCGCCATCATTCCATTCCACTGTCAGGAGCTTTCTCTCTGAGTTGTAAAGGAGGAAGTGCGGCGGGTGTTTCCCGCCTTTATAGGAAGTGGACTGCCCCCTGCTTGGTGGCGAGTTCATTAAGCTTTCTCAGAGACGAGGCGGTGCCTCGGGGTAAACCAATAGCGAAGACGTTAGAGGGCGGAGCACCAATATGACGTAGAACAGAATCAACTGCATTACTGTCACTAGTTCACTAGTAAACATATTCGATCAAACTAGTTTACTAGTAAGGGCATAAAAGGTTGAACTAGTTAACTAGTGATCGTTTCGTTATTCACTAGTCCACTAGTACGTTTTTTAACCTTTTTAACCTAGTTCATTAGTAATGTAAACCTAACTTGGCTTCCAATACAAAGTCACTAAATGGAACTACTTCACCATTATAACTGGAAAATATTTCTGGTCCCTTATAGCTTTGAAGCTTTGTGAAATAGTGCATCAAAATAACACTTGATGGGATTTTCATTAGATACGAATATCACAAGATAAAAAAAGGATTCATCTATGTCACCTCTGGGGCTTCGTACAACTCTAATCAGACGAGAAAATGAAAAATCAAAATGAGCAATATTTGTTATTAAGGAGAAGTGGATGCAGTGGAAAATATTTTCATACACATGAAGACATAAATGTATTAAAGGACTTGGTTAACTATCGTCCCCTTTCACTGATCAATATAGACAGCAAAATATTCAGTAAGGTGCTAGAATCTAGAATAGAACGTGTCACACCAACTCTAATACATCCAGATCAAACAGGCTTTGCCAAAGAAAGACAGTCCTTTGAACTCACAAGAAAACTATTCAATCTCATACAAATCTCAAATCAGAAACTCCGACTTGATATTATCACTAGATGCAGAGACGGCATTTGACAAACTTAATTAGAATTTCTTGTTCTTAACTTAACCAACATTAAGGTTTTGGGAATAATTTATAGGCTGGATTAAGGCACTTTATATATCTACTATGACCAGAGTCACCACAAATAGTATAATTAAAAAAAACTTTGGGTTAAACAATAACACCCGGCAGGGGTGTCTCCCATAACTGCCCTCTTCGACATTTTTTATTTAACCTCTTCAGGAGCAGAAGCATCAATCAGGAAAAGGTTGATTTGAAGCTCCAAACTTTACATTTTATCACTCTCCAACCAGCTGAAATATCTGACTCGGTGTATAAATGATCCAAAGTCTGACTCCTCCTGGCTTTAGACAGAACAATCTCATTGTAACAATTTACTACTATCTGATCTCCCATTTACAAGACAGAAGATCAAAAATCAATGTTCTAAAACTGTGACCATTAATACAAACTTAAAGACTTGGCGGAAAAGGTTAAGAAAAAGAAAAATAATAATGAAAAAAAACATCCAAAAAAAAGAAGAAAACTACCGCTGGGGTCCTTTACTTGACTGCTGTATTAGATGGACTTGGGAAATGGATAGTATCTGGCATACGCGAAACATAGTGATGAAGAGCAATTCATCTCCTGTCTAGGCCTGCGATGTAATTCTCTAATATAGTGTTTTATTCCACTCACACATACAGTAATGTAAAGTCAAATACTCATTGTAAATATTAAGTTTTTACAAATTCTGTCTGTTGTGTCACATACAATTTTCTGAAACGTTGTGGTCTTAAAACCAGGGGACCATAACCAACACTGTCTTTATCTTTGAAATAGCATTGTTTATTCATACCAAGGCTTTTAAAACACCATTTTAAATATATTATCTTATTAAAGATGTGAGAGAATAAAATGCTAAATCGTCGCAATGGATGAAATGTGGTAAAGGACAGAGAACTCTGTCTAGAACACTGAACATTTTGCACCCTCTGCTGACCAACTCAGACACCAGGTTGACTAAGTAAGTCTAGTTTCACAAACATTATTGGACAGCTCATGAATAAAATAATTTATGTTTAAACTTATAGGTTTCAATATTTGCCAAAAGATTCTCTTTTGTTGCCTTCTGTTCCACTTCTGCTTGGTGGCCTCTAAGTATGCAATCTTCCTAAGACTTGATAAGTCTGTTTGCTTCGTTTACAATGTCATTTCAAATCAGAGTAAACGCCGCGACTCAGACTCTAGCAGCACCATTTCTATTTTGGTTTGTCGACACACGTTGATGTCTTTAGATGCCAACATGATGATTGATGACCGGAGCAGGTGCAGCACATGAATGACTGACCCGACTGGTTAAAATAGTCATTTTGGCAGTCACATTGACACTTGCATTAAGTAGTTTTGACACTTCCTGTCACCCAAATCAGTGCTGCAAAGATAGTTTCGTCAAAGGTCAGAACAAATATTATTTCTGTTATTAGTTTACATACAGCTACAGATATAGAGCTAAATCTTATTGTAGTGCAGCCCTGCAGTATGTCAAAAATAGTTTAACAAATGTATAATATATTAATGTTCAAACTTGGTTAATAAGACAAAGGAAATTACTAAATTATGATTCAAAAACGAACTATGCATTTATGAATGTATTATTTTGTTAACAAAAATTGCCACAGTTGGCATCAACAGTTAAAACGAGAGTTCCAGAGTTCCCTAGTTGGCAAGCTCAGTCCGCAGGTGTTTTTTCATTGAATTTTTTATCTTGTCGTTTTGGGCATTTTTCAGGAGCAGAGAGAGGGAAGAAAGATTCAAAAGATATTTTATCCAAACAGTTATCCCAAAAGTTGTATTAATAGAAATGTAAAAATCTTACCTCATGTTGCTAGTTCAATGCAGGTTTGAACTTAAGTCTTAAACACTATTCCTTCAGCCGCTTGACTCTCCAGGAAAAAAATGTAGTCTAATAAAATATTAATGAGAAAACAACAGCTGAACGGAAAATAAATACATATTTAATAATAATGCAAATGAAAACGCAACGCAGGAAATTTGCATTTAGATGATGGTCACAGAATTCCAATTTCAATATTACCATTGCCTTACATTTGCAAAATCCTGCTATATGCTTGCTTTACATGAATCAGTGTTGAGGGTCGTAATGAGACCAATGTCAAAGTTATATGGACCAGAGTTTACAACGACTGAATTTCAACAGAGGGTAAACATTACAGAGGCAGTTATGGATTTGTTGATGGGATCTGAAAGATGATTAATTTCAGATCAGTTTGTGGTCACAAACGCGCAGAAGAGATACAAAGATAAATAAATAAATGAACCTCTTTTACAATTAAGATTAAACCATAGACTCACTCTGATAAAGTTTATTTTACCAATTATTAATTCCAGACTTCCAGTATCTTTACCACCATTTAAAAGTAATTCAAAGTTCTGCCAGCAAGGCTGGTTTTAGGAGAAGTAGAGGCTGAAAACTGTCAACGTACTTTTGTATGTGTTTGAGAAACACATCCTCACACCCAAGTCGTCAACCGTCCGACATTTGTTCATTGCCCCAAGTGACTCGAAAGGGGGGACAAAACCCCTGAGTTGATCGTAATCTCAGGTTCTACGAATTGGTGCTAAGCCCTCTAATCGCTTTGCTATTGGATTACCCCGAGGCACCGCGTCGTCTCTGATAAAAGCTTAATGAACTTGCCCCCCAGCTGGGTGTAGTCCACTTCCTATAAATGCGGCAAATACCCGCCGCACTTCCTCCTAATGAAAACATAGCAAGAAAGGTAGAACCTGAGATTATGATCATAACTCAGGGGTTCTACTTCATTTGGTGCTTGACCACTAACAGCTTCGTTATTGGTTTAAACCCAAGGCGAAACACAACGGGATACATGTACTCCCAGCTGGATGCTGCTCCTGACAGCAGCATCACTAGGGCCCCCCCAGCCCAGGATCCAAATCCACTGGAGCCACAGGCCTCGGGGGGCATGGCATCACTCAAAAACAGTATGAGCTACCGATCCTGTTGCCACGTCGACGAGATAGGCTATAGTGAAGGTCATGGTGGACGCCCATGAAGTGACAAAGCAGATGTCTTCTGCTGCAACACCCCGCAAAAGAGCCACTGAAGCTGCCACACCAAAGGTGGAATGTGCCCCTAATTTACTAGGAGCAGATCCCCCTGCTGCCTGGTAGGCCTTGATAATGGTTAAACTCACCCAATGAGAGACCTCTGAGGGGAGGCCGGCTCACCCAGCCAACAACTACTGTGGCAAACGAATAAGGCATCAGAGCGGCCAAATGAGGCCAGGCGCCACAAAGCAAAACTCTCACAGGACACACTTGACGCGATCTTGACCAAGGTCCAAGTGAGGCGGTGGTTTGTAAGCCCACAGTATGAGCCCGGAAGGAGGAGTTGAGAACCTTCGGACCGCAATGACACTGATGACTCCTCAACTCAAAAGTAAAGAAACTCAGGGCTAATGGGGAGAGCACAAAGCTCACTCATTCTCTTCATCGATGTCGCCAGAAGACCAGAAGAAGTGAAACCTTAAAAGACAAAATGTCAATCATTTGCAGCAAGCCCAGCCGCACCGCCGTGTGAGCTGCTGCCATGAGGGAGGAGGGACACAACAGCACCTGCTGACGTCACATGACGTCAAGCTTCCAGCAACAGTGTTGTCAGCTGGACTAATGGAGAGAGTACAAAGCTCGCTCGCTTTATGGATGTCAAAAGAGAACATACCTCATTTAGTGGCATAAAGCCTACATGTAGATGGGGGAAGAGTCCCGCTCAGCTCATCCCGTGCAAGAGCCACACTTTAAGAGGCAGACCCAGCCCGGGGGGTGCCGTCAGAGTCCCCCCTGCCCGGGGAGTACGGTGCCATCACTATTAACTAAGACTCTCCTGCTTCGCTCGCCAAACCAAGAGGAGGAGGAGTCGCGGAGGAGGACAGGCGAACAGTAGCTGGCCGGCAAACTCAAGTGGGCCAAACCGAAGTCTCTTGAATATCCGAACGTGAAAGTATGCGTCGATCAGGTCGATAGATGTCATCCAGTCTCCTGGACTTACACAGCACTCGTTTTACCGTCAACATCCGAAATGGGCGGGTAGCTATAAACTTGTTATAAATAGCTAAGGGCCAGTATGGGCCTCCATCTTCTTTGGCACAAGCAAGTACCTGGAGTAAAACCCGCTCATCATCTCTGCTGCTGGAATCGGCTCTATCACCTCCTTCAGCAGCAGAGTAGAGACCTCGTTTGACCTGCTCGTCTCTCATAAGATCCGACCCCCACGCACCTCTCCAGCTGCCTGACAAGCAGGGGCGGCAGCTCCTTGCCGTCATCTGGTCTGGTCTGGTCTGGTCTTGGAACAGCGAGAAAACCCGCGCGCAAAGGTGCCATGGTGCGTCCGTTCCATAGCATTTCTCTGCCGCCAAACATGACGCCATCCATGGCGCCGGTCTTTCTTGACAACGCTGTGGGTGAAGGAAAAACCTCAGGTCAACATAGACAAGTCAAGTCTATTTTCACTTACCTCATCAACTTTCAAACCCCGTTGGACCGGTGCAAAATGTCAACACAGAAGTGAAAGTAAACACAGCTGATTAAGCCGGTCTCGTGGACATCTGCTTATAGGTGAACCGGCTCGCTGGAGATACTGATTTCGAAACTAGGTCTTCAAACATGTCACCACATGTCCCGTCATCAGAGGCGGTAGTTCCTTTAGGATCCCTGGACGGCATTAAACCCTTGGTGTGAAGCGGTGACGGGACGCGCCGTTCCATGGCACTCCCGCCAAGAAACACCGGAACAGAGATTCCATTTTCTTACCTCATCAGCTGACGAAACCCGCCGGGCTGGCCCAAATGTCAACACGGAAGTGAAAGTAAACACAGCTGATTGCCAACATCTGTGTCCCAAAGGGCAATCAAAGACAGTGATCGGGGTCTGATCCCCATATCTGCCATAGAGCCAACACCTCCGTGCCAGCACTGCAGCCGCCAATTAGTCACACCACATGATGTATGATGAGCCTTGGCGTGAGACCCCTGGACTGCCTGCAGTGAAAGAGCCGCAGCCCCCCGCTCCTCCAGAACACCACTCTTCATTGCGTGAGGTAGCACCAAGCTTTCCATGAACCCGAACCGGCAAACTGTACACCACCAGACGAGGCAGAGTTGCAAAACCCTGATAAACTGAACTTGTAGTTTGATGGACAAACTGAGCCTTTGTTAGCATCTCAGGGACAGGTGTGGTAAAGACACCTGAAGGAAGTGATGTGCTAGTAACCTCTCCTTTCTATTTAAACTTTTGAGTTCTCTTGTTATTTAATTATGTTGAGGAGACAGAGATGTTAGACATTGCCAGTCTGAGCAGAGTTTGTTTATTATACTATATGCAACACGTCCTCACACCAGGCGTCATACCGTCCGACGCCGTGCAATGCCCCCGGGCGTCACTGGGGTGACGGTATAGGGTAGGACAAAAGCGTTGGTTTTAGCCTACTCGAGTCACCCAGTAATATACAGAGCACTCCCCGACGTCGGATTCAAATTTGATGCGTCGCCCAACGCTTTGTTGCCATGGTAACGTGACGTGACGTAACACTGTTGTCATTTGGCTACCGTAATTCTAAAACTATGAAGCGCACTTGAAATGTTTAGTGTCAACAGTGCGATCTACCCCCGATTGTGCTTAAAGACCTCGACCACTTTGAGGTGGTACACGGCGACCATAAATCGGTAGAAAATGCTTAATTTGTACTTTTTGAAGCTTGGATTGTTCATGCATCGCGGAAGTCAAAAGGCTCTCGCGGAGTAATACATGCTTAAAATGTCCTGTAAAAGTGAAAATGAAGTCTGGATGTGCTATTTTGCTTGATCCTCTTTATAATCAGGTGCGCTTTTCTATGAAAATAGACCCTTACATTGAGATTGCGTTTATGGACATATGTTTTTTTTTATTTCGCATATTAATACAGATAACATATTTAACGTATTTAAGTATATAAGTATACGTTTATTTTAACCCTTTTGGATGAGGGATTTGATCTGTTGTAGTTTTCTTTAAATGAAAGAATATATATAAAATAATAATGGAAAGTATTTAAAATTCCAGCATAAAGAGGTAAACCAGATGGAAACACCATAAAACAATGGATGAAGGAAACATGGAGAGCTTATCTCTGAATGCATGATCAAGTATACTTGCTTGTATTTATTGATTTATTATATTTAAAAGGGAGCACTAGTATGTTTTTGTTTTGTTTTTGCATGGAAGTGACCTGCAAGAACTGCCCAGAACTCCAGACCTGCTTGACATGAAATCTTTCTCTCTGTGGTTCCTGCCAAATGATTTCAAATGTGAAGTAAGTGAGTAAGTAATATTTGTAACATAGTGAACACAAACTTGTAAACCTACAGCACATCCCATCATGGAAATAATTTAAAATGCTACGTTCTTTTCTAGGTGAGATGGAGTGCTGCATATCAGGTGCTGGACTAACCATCGGAGGTGGAAGGGGTCAACGTCATGTCAAAAGCAGGTGAGGTGGTTACATCATACACACTTTGGTCATTAAAATAGTCATGTTTGGTAATTATGATAAATACATTTCTGTGGCACTGACATGCTGACGCTTATGGCCATTTCAAATAGATTTTACATTTCAAATGATCAGAATCATACGACTTCATTAATACAATGTTTTCCAGGTTCTGTTAACTTTCGGACAAAGAGGATTCGACGTTGTTATGGCAGTTAGGAGACAGCAGGAAGTGAAAGATTCTTGAGAAAGAGATGAACCAAGACTGGAACTCCCTGTCAAGTGGTTGTGGATGAGACCATCAACGTTGTGCAGATTCACTCTGATGGTTACTCGTGACATTTGTGACGATCTGTGAACAATTATTTGATATGAAACCTGTAATAAAGCACAATTTGATATCATTTTGAATAATGCTCCCATAGTTTTCATCATCAGTGCAGGTATTGTGTTGTGAAAATGACTATTGTTAATTTAAAAGTTGTAAAAAGGTCTCTGTTTACCCCAGTTTGAGATTGACATAGAGTTCAACATGAACAATATCCAGGCAAAGCAGACACCATATGTTAATGAATCATGAATGAATGAACTCTTTATTTTGAACATGTTACATAAGAAAGTAAACTTAAGACAAACAAACAAAACCAATGACATTAGTCAAACAATAATTATATTCAAAACAATAATAATATTTACCCAACATGTCGAAAAAGTAAGAAGGATGAAGCATAAGCTCGTCTATAACTACCCCCTCTCCACTACTCAATTATTAACCATCACCCAAAGTACATCAACAAAATACAAACATAAACAAACAAACATTCAGCAAAACACAGTATAGATATTTAAGATATAAATAGAGATAAACCACTGCTTTCTTGAAATCACCACACAATTCATCAGTAATCATCATTGTTTAAAATAGCAACTGAAGAGCTATTTGTAAATTACTCTCAAACTATGAAATAAAAGACAGCACGTCTAAAAGCTTTGTGAGACCCACAGTACATGTTTGAACTTTAAAATATACATATTTATGTTATTGATAGGTGACTCAAGACTGCTGTTATACTACCGGAAAAATACACATACCAACATCAACAAATACTGAACGACTAACAGGGTTCTTTTTTTGTAGTGGCCTGTGCTACATCAAATGGTTCATTCTCTAACTTCAAGAGGCTGGCATGAAGGCCCTTGTAAAGCTGATATTTATATGACACATTCAGATGGTCTCCTACTATCGTGTGAGAGGTTTGGTGTCAATCAGTCCAAAAATGAGTGGGAGGTTCTTCTGTCAAGATTGTCTCTAAGTGTAAAATAATGACCAGACCTGATCTTCAAGAAATGGACTTAGGCAACTTTTTTTCTACTTGGACCTCAGAGCTGATATTTGGATATGTTATTCTAGACTCCATTCTGAGTTGAACTGTGGTGGTTTGATGTTGCTATTCCTTTGCCCCATGGTATCATGGGAAACTTGGAGAAATCGGGACTTTGAAGCTCTATAAATCAACCATTGTTGATTGAAATGATCTGAAACTTTTAGAGGTTCTTCATGTTTTATTTGTACACATATGTTTTCAATGGTGTTTCTGTAGGTGCTTCCTGAAGCTACTTCCGGTTTGGGAGGGCTTATCATTATGGTTCCACCAGCATATGATTTTTCAGGTGTCAGAGGTCACACAGACCAAGTTTCATATGTCTGAGGGTCACAGAGGTGAAATTAGAGCAAAAGAGAAACTGTTATGAAGAAATGTGCTTTTTGGCTCCTGTTTCTACTCTGAAGCCCCTGGAGGTCTGGCAATGAGTGTGTGTGCACAATGAACTAAATATCAAACATGTAAATTTTTGTTTAAGTAGCTTTAGGAATCTCTGACCTATTGACCTATTTTGGTTATTGTGGCCTGTTGGACATGAAAGCGTTAATTCTATAACTTAAAGAGACTGTCATATGGGCACATGTGAAGCTAGAAAGATAAAATTAGAGTCTGACGATCCCCTAGTATCTATGTAAAAAAATCTGGTGTCCATCGGTGCAAAAATGAGGGAGAGGTTGTCATTCTTCTGCCAAGATGGTCTCTGAGAGTAGTAGAATGACCAGACCTAATTTTCCAGGAATGGTTTTGGGAACCTTTTTTCTACTTGGACCTCAGAGTTGATATTTTGATATGTTATTCTATTAGGTGCTTCCTGAAGCTACTTCCGGTTTGGGAGGAGTTATCATTATGGTTCCACCAGCATATGATTTTAGAGGTGTCAGAGGTCACACAGACCAGGTTTCATATGTCTGAGGGTCACAGACGTCAAATAAGAGCAAAAGAGCAACAGTCATGAAAAACACGTTTTTGGCCCCAGTTCATTCCCAGCGGCCCCTGTGGGTCTGAAAATGAGCATGATAGTTCACACTATCCTCAATATCAAGCCTCTGTTAATTAATTTACATGTTATTGATTACTAATGTATGATTATGTATGTACTTATGCAATACATATTGATTACGTGTGATTGTAGATGTAATTATTCCAATAGTAGTAAACTTTTAACTTTTGACTCTGGGTAAGCCATTAACTCCAATATGAATATTGTACATGAGCTGCTTTTTATCACGCTGTCATAATAAAAGATATAAACTGTTATCATAAAACTTTAGTTTGATTTTTTAAGCATTCACTGGTATCAATTATAAGCATCTCTGAAGTTACAACTGCATTGATCATGTTGGGATGAATACTATGGGAGCATTATTCAAAATGACGTCAAATTGTGCTTTATTACAGGTTTCATATCAAACAATTGTTCACAGATTGTCAAAAATGTCACAAGTAACCATCAGAGTCAATCTGCACGACGTTGATGGTCTCGTCCTCAGAGAAGACATGCGTGTAGTAGTTTCTGGTCCGAGTCATGAATCTTTCACTTCCTGCCGTCTCCTTACTGCCATAACAACGTCGAATCCTCTTTTTTAATATCAGTCTTAAAAAAGGTTTTGTATCCTATTAGGTGAATTTTAGGACATTCGCCAGCCCCGAAAGCGTCGGAGGGCAGTTGACGCACTCCCACCACGTCTTCCAAGATCATGATCAGGAGGACGATCGGTGGTGTAGATCCTAACTCCCTGTTTGGATCCGACCGGGGGGGGAAGGTCGAACCGGGCTGGTATCTCACTATCCGCTTGTCATCCTGCCGTGCCACGGCAAACCTAGATCCTGGAGCTTGGCTCTGGACAGGCCGCCCTGTAGCTATGCCTAGAGCTGAAGACATGTTTACGGCGATGTAGTTCAAAAGACCATATAAGGGGGGACGCAGGTGGCGTCCCTCGCAAAAAACATGGCTCTCCTCTGGGACCAGCAGATGAGGGAGAGGTCAAGGACTCTGTGGCCGCTCTCCCCAGGATGACATAGGCATATGCGATCTTCGGAGGGAGAGTCCGCGATGCTGGACAGCTGGGCCACCGGCATTTGTGGCTAGACCGGGCGCTCCTGGATGGGACAACAACAGAGGAACTCTGGCAGATCGTGGCTTGGTAGATCGTGGCTCGCCAGGAGGCGGCGCTCCAGGAGTCTGTGCAGCTCAGGGATTCTCTGCATGGACAAGATGAGATGACTAGGCGGGGCTACTACAACCACTCAGAGCAAGTGGGGTGGGGATCTTTACTTATCTAGACTACTGGTTTATCCTTGCCAGGTCAGAGGCAGAGAGTCACGCTCACACACAGAAGTTGTTGAGCCATATTGCCATTCTGGGGTTCATGGTGAACCTCAGCAAGAGCGCTCTTACTCAGTTCAGCAGCATTCTCCGACTGACAACACAGTTGCTGATAGCTCGACGTAGTGTGACAATAGCAGACGCTGTTATGTCCCTCCTGGGGCCATGGGTGGGCTTGCTCGACGGAGATGGTTCGGTCGTGATGAGCTAGACCCCAAGCAGGACCAAGGTCAGAGAGTGCATATTCCCGCTCTGTCTTTGCAAGACATCCAGTTTTGGAACTCCCTGGCCAACCTCAGGCAGAGAGATCCACTAGGTTGCGTCCTTCATCACACTCAGGTTTGCACAGATGCATCTCTGACAGGTTGGGTAGGCACCTCAGGTCAGAACTATGCAAGCGGAGTCTGGAACAGACCGGTGTACAGACACATCAACTGGCTAACCAGGACGAATGGGGTCTGTCCGAGTTGGTGGCGGCCGAGATTTGGTCTCAGTTCGATCATCCGGTGGCGGACCTTTTCGCCGACAAGGAGAACTTCAAGTGTCCTCTTTGGTTTTCCCTCAGGGCCGCGGCCTGCCCCCCACTAGGTGCAGACACACCCGTTGGCTATCCCTTGGACCCCTGCTACACTGTGTCAGGCAGGAGGACTCTGCACGAGATGAGCCAAGCGGGACTCTGGACCCCACGTTCTCCACACGCTGGATAATTCTCGGGCCCCGTCTACACGTAGGCTTTATGCTTTCAAATGGAGGTCCCTGGACCCCAGCACCTGTCTGGTCTCCGCTTTCCCGTCATTTCTGCAACATTTGCTGGATAACAGACAGACTGTGGTGACACTTAAAGTGTTCACCTCAGATATAGCAACAAGGCATGTTGGGTTCGAGGGTGCAGTTCTTACGAGCGGGCCTTCAGGCCTCGACCTCCTGTGAGGCCTCCAGCCCTCAGTATGATCTCCAGCTAGTGCAGGACTCGCTCACAGTCCCAACCTTTGAGCCACTTGACCAAGTCCCACTGGATATCTTGTCTTGTCCTGTTCATCTGCCACGGTAGATGTCGGCTAGGTGAAACAGTCACCCCTAAGTGGAACTCTCATTGGGGGAGATTAGCCATTATCCAGGCCTACCAGGCAGCAGGTGGATCCGTGCCTAGCAGCCTAAGGGCACATTCAACCCGTGGGGTGGCAGACTCAGTGGGTCTTTTGTGGGGTGTTGCAGTGGAAGACATCTGCTCACCCGTGGCGTACACCTTAACTTTTCGGGTCCTATGTCCTTGATGTGGCGACAGGATCAGTAGCTCATATGGTTTTGAGTGCTGCCATACCTGCCAAACTCAGCTGAGTTTTCAGTAGGAGGAAGTGCGATGGGGATTCCCTACCTCTTATAGGAATTGGCTCTCACCCAGCTGTGTGGCAAGTTCGTTAAGTGAGGCAGGGCCTCAATGGTAGCGAAGCAGTTGGAAGGCTACGCACCAATTCGTAGAACCTGAAGTTATGAAACCAATTGCTCCTGGGTTATTTTGCGACAAGTATTTGTTATTCTTTATACATGAACTTTTTTTGTGTTTATTATAGACGTGAACTAAGCTCAGTAATAAAATAACTCGGGACTTGTGGCGACCTCATCACAATGTGTTTCTCCGCCTCACACCGCACTATATTCTGCTGCTCTACGTTGTCAAGTCATGTCAAATCTCATCTATTTGATTTTTTTCACATTTTTTAGATGAATGATCAACGCTGTGAAGCAATAGATAATGTTTGCGTTACTAGGATTTACTCGCAAGTTTTTTGATAAACAAAACCTGCCTTCATTTGTATGAAGGCTTTTCTCTGATCACTATCTGTATTTTTGCTTGCACTGCAATTTCGTTTTATAATAGACAAGCTTAAACTCTCATTTTAGAATTTATTCACAATCCCATTCCTTTTTAATTTTGAGAAAGTCGATGACGTGATCGTAAATGTTATCTGCGCCTGAACCCGACGTTGTTTTGATGGGCGACCCAAGACGGCTTAAATGGACGGTTTTGTCCAAGCTTCACCAACCTATGGTTGCAAATTAAAAAAACTGTTTTTTTCTGCCTTCAAGAAATAGGAAAAAAAACAAAATTGAGCAGTAAATATTCCACAGAAGCCAACATATGTGAAAGAACATTTAACAAAGAAAATGGTTGCTGAAATGTTCCATCAGGTGCAGCAGGAACACAGCTTATGTGCAGAAGAAACTGTGAAGTGTTCAAGTGCTCCAGTGCTAACATTCAACCCTTGTTTTATATTGTCTTGTCTTGTATTATTAAGTAAACTTCTAAATATTCTGTTTATCAAGCGAAATATAAAGCAGAGAGGCATGAGAGTTTAACATTAATCAGAGAAAAATCATAAGAGTGTAATGATAAGAGACATTCACATACTAGAGATTGTAAAACTTTAATAATTAAAAAAATGAGGACAGTAAAGGTGACAATGTGAAATGTGTGTCAATCAGCCACAAGAGTGTGCTACTGCTGCCACCTTGTGTTCAAACAATACATTTCACAATTGTCTACAGAATAGAACTCCTCACAGTTCTTAATTTTCTGGATGATAAAAATGAAAACATGATCTTAAATTGAAACTTTTCCTTCTCTTTTTAGAGATACAAGAAACCATGGTGTAGCATCATACAGAGAAGAGAATACAGTGATTAAATAAAACCTGAAAGTGAAAGAAAATGTTCAAGAAATTACATAACATAAATTAAAAATCTAATTTTCAGGCCATGTTGGATACATGTCAGTAGTGCATGTTTGTCATCTACTCAACACAACCCCCCCCCCCCCCCCCCCAATCATTCAGGTACTAGATCAGGTACAACAGCTCATAATCAAATGAGATTAAAACATTTTACAGAAAATCAAAGAACATCTTCGTACAATTGGAATATTATTACCCAGAAGACTGTCATTATAACAATATAATAAGCTTCTCACTTCTCAGGGTCACTTATATCCAGGAGTGAATTGACACAAAGTCATGTGACTCAGATTATCACTATAGCAATTGTTCCCTAAATCATTTGGTTTTGAACTTTATTGTGTGGCTAAAAATTCTGCTTAATGAAAGTTAAATTCACAGTATATATAATTAAGCCTTTTCATGTTCAACATAGCAGGATTTTAACTAATCATTTTGACAAGAAAAGCTTTAAAAATCCTGTTTACTGTTGTTACTGTTCATTTGTGTGTTGTTGTCACAGGATTCTGACACTACTTTATAAAGTAGGCTAGCACAACTGAAACAAATTTTAATTTAGATTTTATTTAATTCACTCATTTTGCCTTGCAACCTTCTTGTCAAGCCACAGAAACGGCAACACTTAAATGTTCAGTCCAGGTTAGCTCAAAAAAATGTTTAATTCAATTATTGAAATTCTTTTTTTTAATACCTAAAACATAATAAAATATATTATTGTTAAGAAAATGGTTTCTGTTGGATATAAGTGAGCCCTTTAAGATGATTTTAAAGTCTACATAAAATTAGCTCTCCGGCTGAGCAGAAAAAAACACACTCACACTGGGAATAATAATAATAAGAAACTGGTTTCTATTTTTTATCATGAGAATGTAGTCCTTCTTACTGTTTCCATTTAAAATGCATTTTATTTGCATATATGAATGCTACTGTGGAAGAATGGAAAACTTAAAGACGCAATGTCGTCCAAGCACTGTCGTCTTGTGTGTTTTTATGTGTCTGTGCATGGGTCCATGTACCAAATGAAGAACTTAACTGTAAACCTGCTGGAGAGTTTTGATATTCCCAACCACCAGTAGTTATGAACTTCTCTAGCCATTTAGCAGTGCAAAAGCCTCACTTCAGACAACACACTGCTGCTAGAAAAGAGGTTAATTGTTCATGACACAAACTGAAACATTTCACATTTTTTCAGACATAAAAGTAGCAAACTGCTCAGTTTCTCACGGTGAATTATCTCTGGATATGGTTGAAGATAAAGCAAATAAAGGCACTGAAATGTTATGTTGCTGTACTGTATTGTAGTGCATACTTCCTCATATTCATGCAACATCAGTCACAAGTTACAAGGTACATTTACTAGGCCAAAACAACTGGTGAGCGCTGACTCAGCATCTCCTGTTTGGTAACAGACATCATCTGTCCTGGTTGTCTGACCCGAAACCAAAGTCTGTGGCGTCCTCAGAAGGAGTGTTCAGGACTGAATTGACGAACCCTTCGTACTCAGTGTCACCAGTCTGCTCTAGGTGAGTACTTACAAAGTCATTCTCCCACTCGAGAGTATTGAAGTCCTCCGAGGCTGAGGTTGGACCACTGTACACTTCTTTCGCCCCGGGCCTAAGGGCTGCACGCAGGATGTCCTCCTCTGTCCGTGATCTCTCCCAGGGAGGTAGTCCTCGGTTGAATCCTTTTTCATGAGCAGATTGGTGAGTATTAACAAAAGACTATTAAGCTATTTATTCACCAACTAATTCAGCAACTCTCACCTTCCTCATCCTCCCACTCCAGGTCTAGTGAGGTACCATCATCATTAGTGGAGCGGGTTTTCGTGGTGAAGTCCCAGCTGTACTCGGTGTTAGGAGTCATCACATTAGTTTCAGAGGGGATTCCTGTAAATGACCTAGGCGTTGCCGTTTTGTTTGTATCAACCAGTGAACTTAGTGCGGCAGCTGTACTCACTGCTGCTTCTGAAAGCTTCAGACTGGGCTTTTACATTCTGGAGGTAGACATCGAAACCCTCCCCTGCGGTATGCCTGCAACGTTTATATAGATTAGCCTTTTTGATTTTGGCTTGAACATACGTTTTTCAATCTATTAATATCTAAGTCAATGTCTGGAGGGATTTAGATTAAAGGTAGTTGGGTGGTGGTATGTTTATAATAACAAATGAATAGCTTTTGCCAATGTTGTGAAGCACAAAGGCACTTTGTATCCATTCATCTGATCCAAGTGACTTACTTTCTTTGCTTCTGTTCTCCACCTGCACTGTTTTCTCTCCCTTGAGTGTTTGTCAGCTGCAAAAAAAAAACACGGATGCAAAAAGGTTTTTTTTTTAGAAAAGGTAAGAGTACAAATCAAAATAAAGTCCTTCTAATACAAGTTGTGGGAGATATTTTAAGTGTTAAACTACAGGCAGTTGAGCATTGACTGTGAGGGAGTACAGGATGAAAAGAAGACAAAACTTTCCCTTGTGAACATAAACAACCTCCAGAGTGCCGTGCAGCATGCCATGTAGCTTAGAGGAGAAGTTGCCCAGTGGAGCGTTTATGTAAACTGTCAGAAGGGAGGAGTGTCACCTCACCTCCCTCAGTTTTCGTTCACGTGCCAGTCTGGCGGCAGCACGCTGGGCAGCATTTCTAGCCTCCTCTTCTAGCCTCAACTTCTCCTCCTGTGCCTCTAACTGAGCAGAAATAACAAAATGTAACTAAAAGGGTGAAAACATAATAATAAAACAAATTCAAAAAGCAAATGAAACGTATAAACAAAAGGCAAAAACGGGCGGGTTTTTAACTACACATCGAGGGGAAAAAATGTGGTCTTACATCTGCTTGCAGCTTCTGGTCTATTAGGATCTGCTTGTCAGAGATGGCAGCATAGCAATGTTCCTTCAGGTGAGTCAGCTCATCTTCATTGATGGGTCTAATTCATAACAGTATATATTACACAAAGAAACTAACAAAGAAAATTCATTATAGATACAAACACTCACCTCGGGCAAGTCAACGGGCTCTCAGCCTAGAAATTAATTACAAGAAATGTAAAATAAATTATGGAAAGCAAAAAAATAAAATAAAATCACTGACGTACTTAAATGTATCTCAACAAAGACTAAAAAAATTACGTTTTACAAGAATAGCACACATTGGACTTCAACCCTTTGACCTTAGAACAAAGAAGTCACAAAACAGATACACAGTATTTGTAAAAGTTTTGGATGGAATTATTGAAATTGAGCAATTCTGATAAATTGCAAATCAGCATTGACAGACGCATCATTTGGCTCCTGGTTCTTTTTAAATTGGATTGTTTGGAAAATACAATTTATTTAATTTATATTACAGTAGTAAACAGATTAAAAAAGTTCTCAAACAAATAATAGGAAAACTAATAATGATAATCATGAAATAACAAAAAAGAACGCCAATAGAAACTAAGGTTTAAGGATTAAAAACAACAAATCTCTCTTACCTCATCACTCTCTACTAGATTTTCAAACTGGAAGAAATAAACAGCTTTAAAAAGTCAAAAAAATTAAGAATCTATAAAAGAATTAACAGTTATACCTCAATTGTATAGTGTTCTCCTGCAGTGCTGCTTCGAAAGTATTTCGACCTAAATGTACACATGAAATGTTTTCAATATTAATTCATTACTGTGTCATCAAGTTTACACATAGTGGCAATTCAGAAGTAGGAAAATGTTTTCAAAACTCAAAATTGACAGTCTTTTCATTCAGTCTACTATGTCTTCTATGCATTTTAAATCAAGACTAGTAAATACTTGTTGGTCCTGTCATGCACTGAAAAAGTAAAAGGAAGCACAGCAAATTTGCACATCAATTTAAAATGTTTGTTGCAAACACTAACCCAGCCATTATACATGCCATTTGTGAAGAAAGTATGAAACGTAGATAAGCTTAAAATATTAAAACATATATTAACAAGTTGATCACCCCAATGAACACAAGGGGCAAAATAACAGATAACAACAAACACTAAACATGATTTCATGAGTCGAGTGTGCTAGTTTGAATTAAGTTTACATTACGCCACTTATCAAACATGTTTTCCTTTATTCTAGCCGCACCTGAGGATAGTTCAAACATTTTCGAATCAAGCTGGTGTCATGTATGTTATTTATTTATTCTACCCGAACCTGGGGATGGTTCAGGAATTGGATTTTGCGATCAATTGGTCAACGCCTGACCTGTCCGTAGATATGACGTGAGGTCATTTTGTCTGTTTGATATACCCGACTTGGAACTACAGTATATGCACTCTATTACAAGCAAAAGTTGTCGCGGAAGGATACGTATATATGTTTTCATTGTTGATGGACATGTGAGTTTTAATGGCGAGTTAATTTCTGTCACTGCTGTCACTAGCAGTAAGTAACGTAACCGGATGCAGCTAGGGCTAAACAAGAAACTCTGGTCAACTCACCCGCCCCCTCTTTGGATCCTATTGGCTTCTCTCCGGAATAGACCGACACAGTAGGTCCAGCAGTTACCCATCTCATTGTCGAATGTTATTATTATTTGTATAAAGCTGCACTTCTGTTTGGCGTGATAGTTTAGCGAACTACATTTAGGTGAGCTGTCATCTTCTCTGACTGCTTCCTGGATTTACTTCTTCGACGTTATCATGATGCTACGCTGAGTAAAAAGATCACCAACATCGCCCCCTAAGTCGAGCTGCAGTCATTAGCTTTGCACATTTATTTGGTATACCGAAAAGTATGTGAAATATGTGACGTTTTAACATGAGAAAACACGTGATGCTCTAATGTTACGATGAAAAGCTATCCAAATGCTATTTTTGAAGCAAGCAAAAGAAATTAAGGAGACGAAGTTTCACTTTTTATTGCATATTAGCAATGTTGGCTTTTAATTCATTTATTTCAATATGCTCTTCCTATAGCCATTTAATTTTACACTTTGTAGGACTAGATTTCTCATCTTGTAAATGATGAGTGCACAAAAACATTGTATTTGTTTCATTATTTGCCTTGTGGTCAGTTGATTATTGTGAACACAAACTCTGTACAATGACAATTAAACAACAAATGTGACCAGGTAAAAAAAAAAAGAAACACTATTCTGGCAAGGAGCTGTACAAGTAGGTGCTGATTTCTGACTCAGTGGGGTTGTTTTCTTCTTTGGTTAATTTTACCGTCTGTGAAACAGGTATGCATCTCGGCATGAGCTTTCTTCCACCCTGGAAGATGAAGAAAAAAGAAAACAAGTTTAATCTTTGTTAATTTAAAATGTCTGTGAAGATATTGTTTAAAAAAAAAAAGGATAGGAATATACATTCTTTAGGTATTAGCTTCTAAATGGTGTTAAGGACTACATATTTATTATTTTAAATGTTCTCGCAAGGTAGCATTACAAATTAAAAAGGCATACCGTTCTCTTTACATCAGCCAGGGATCTCTCCAAGTATCTGTCCATTCTCTCCTTCTGTTTGCGCTTTTGCTCCATGAGCTTTTCTTCACGCTGCCTAAAAAATTCATTAAAATTAAATTAAAAAATACAAATATTTCGAAAATGATTAAGTTGACTGCTGTAGCGTAGTAATGGCAAGATGAAGCCTCATGAACCACTGAAGCCTTCCAGCCGAGTAGTTCATCCTTAGAGCAAGGCTTTGTGAGGCTTCATTTGCTCTACCATGCCATCAATAATTTTTGCTGATCATTTTGTTGTGAAATGCATCAGATACATAAATTAATTTCAAATAAACACAACTTCATTCTTGTCACAAAAGGGACTCACCTCTAATTAATTGTACTTTTAATTTGTATTTGTTTATTTCATTTTTTTTTTTTACATTATTCCTAAATTGTTTATCAAGGCATCCAACTTAACACTAACCAGTATATATGCATTTATTCCTCTCTTATAACAAAGTTACTTTTCCTAATAACCAGTTACTTTGTAATCAACGAGTAACTGTAACTAAGTAACTATTTTTATGTAACTTGCCCAACACTGCTAACTTGTAATGTGACTCTTTGTGACTACTCTTAGTTTCCCTCGTCAGGGCTGCTCACTGAGTTTGTTCCTTGTGTGTTCTGATTTTACTTAAATTGTTAAATCATTCTCAGATTTGTGTTTGCTTTATAGTCACTTTTTGAGTTCCAGTTGTATTCTCAGGCTCATACCTGATCCTCTGCTCGCTCTCCTTGATTTTCCTCATCGTGTCCAGCCGTTCCTCTGGGATGCTCTCGAGGCTCTGCAGCAGCAATGTCACATACTTCTCAATGTTGGCCAGCTTCTGCAGGGTACTGAAACCTGTCTCCCTGTTTTCCACGCAGATGCTATAAACTTCAGTCACCATCTCACCAAGAAATACCAACATGTCTTTCTGTATGAACGAGCAAGATAGGGAATTTTTAAACATGTATCGTTGAAGACAGTCTTCAATTTCCTACCTGGTCTTGTGTGTTCACACTGTTGTGCAGGTCGACCTTCTGCTTCAGCTTGGTAGCTCTCATCTTCTCCTTTTTAATTTTGTGCTTCATGTCACTAATCTGCCAGGTAAGCTGTTCTTCTTTCTTTTCTCTTATGAGACAATAATTAAGAAAAGTTTACAAAATGAACAGAACACAACAAATCCCATAATGCACTGCATCCCTTGAAGTCATCTCCTTTAAACAAAAGAGGATGAATTCTATCGGGCTTGGCAAGATATTAAAAAAATATACAGGGCAGCATTCTGGACAGCTAGTGTAATCTATTTCTAATCATTTATAGAAGAAAATAAAACTAACCCGAGGTTCTATTCAGCACTGTAGCAAAGTTGACACTGAGCCATTATTCTATCGAGCAGTAAATTCCTCCATTTCTCAGCAGGAGTGATTTCATGATCTTCTTTAATAAAAAAAATGTTACCATTAGAAGAAATATTCAAGACCTCCAAATATCCTCTACTACAAATGTTGCAGCTTTACTAGACACAGAAAGGAAGCCTTAATCATACTTTGACTCATGTTTACCAGTAAGGCCTAAATAGTTGTCCGTCTGTCTGTCCATATTCACACATGGCTGCTGTGTTCTCCTTACTTAGCAAATCCTCATTTCCATGATAAAACTTTACTTGTGTCAACAGATCCAGAATTATCTTCCTTTTCTCAATTCTTTAAAATAAAATTTAAATTAATATTCAAGAGTGAATTGTTTGAATCAGATTCATGACACGGCATGAATAGATGTTATTCCTGCTCATCAGCTTCTGTTTAACACTTCCATTCTCGGAAGTTACAACAACTCACATCTTCTTCCTGGTTGTGTCTGTGGCCTGTCGCAGATCTTCCTGTATTTTTTCTACCCTTGTTGTGTTATGGATCAGTGAAGGGATCTGCTCCGTCATCTCTGTCACCACTTCCACAAGCTGCTGGGGGTCAGTGAAGTACAACTCTGGCTCATCCTATTAGGGGAAAATATGTTAAAGTAAATAATGAAACTATATATGGTCTTACCAAAAAGTTAGAGACAAACCTCAAACTCAGAGCTGTCAATCGCTGATGCTGACTCTAGGATCCTTTATTATAGGGAATAATCTATTTAATATATTAATTATTTTTTACTGTACTGTTTTTACCTCATGTATTTGTACCTACCTGGAACTGTTTGTTGTGGACTCTTTAATGGCTCCCTTTTTTGTCTTTTTATCTTGACCTGTGTGTGAATATTTATTAGTGTACAACTTGCAAACTGCATTGCACTTTTAGCTAGCTTGCTAACATGGAATAGAACACTTGATGGTGCTACAATCTTATCAATGAAGGCAAAAAATCCTACTAATTCTGTAGTATTGTCCATGCATAACACCTGCTGCACTTAGGTCAAGCTCCTTTTGACCACCAGATGGTACTTTGCAATCCACTTTTGCCCTCTTGGCTTCCTGCCACTCAGGAGGGGACAACTTGAAGAGAAGCCCTTTGTATCTCCTATAGTCATTAAGGGTTTGTTCACAGTCTTCTACCTCACTGTTAAAAGGCAAAACATATCATTACAATGTTGAGTCCCCTTTGACATGAAATAAATGACATTACCTTTTTAATATCCCTATTTTTGAAGACAACTTCCTTAGTTCAGCATTCGTATCCTGGTTGGACTGTGCCTGCTGTTCAAAACTGCATAAAAACAAATGTGGACGTTTTAATACATTTACTTAATTATTTTAACAGAAAAAATGAAGGTTACAAACTGTGTTTTTGCCTCCAGCGATTTCTTCTCATTCTCCTTAAGGAGCTCATTAAATTGAAGATTATCTATGTCAATAATCTGCTGCAGTTCTTTCAACTGTTTCTCCTCTTCTCCAATCACCTTATCCATTTTTTGAATCTCTGCCCTCTTTTCCATCAGTGAAAGCTGAGGGGGAAAGCAAGGGTTGTTAGATGTATCTCAAACGAGAAAATGGAAGAAGTAGTGATGACCTTTCAAGAACTGTTTTTACTTGGGAATTCAAATTAATCAAACAGTTATTAACTTAAGCAGTGGTGGGCAGATTGAATGAGGGAAAAAAAAGATATATGCCATGAGATAAATATAAGATACATTTACTTATATATTGTTTCATTTTATATAGATTAGTTTTGAGATTATCGGCATAAATGGCATAAAATGTAAATAAAATGACATATGACGATATACAATGACTATTATTTTTAATTTTTTTGTTGTTTTTTTTAAATAGGGCCGCATATTGCCCAAATAATCTACATTGTTTTGTAGATTTATTTAATTGTTTTCTGGTATGTGGCGCCGTTATGTTTTCTACCTTTGTTTTGAAAAATATGCTTATTAATTTGTCCCAGTTTACCTCCAAAACTGCATTCTGACGCTCGAGGGAGATCAAATAGTGTTTGCTTTCTCTCTTGAAATTTTCTGCGACGATAAAGAACAGCTTTAAGGTGTCATTACAACTCTTGAGTTTGAATTCCATCCTACGTTTCATCATGTCAATCTTTAGCATCTGCCTAGCTGGTGTTTGTACAGGAAGAACCTTCTTGTTTTTGCCTTGTGTTCTAATCTCCGTTAGCTTGTGGTGCTCCTCTTCCTCCTCATTTAAGAGTTCTTTCTTCAACATTGACATCACACGGGTGCTTTGATATGTCTTCTCACTCACTGGCAGGGCTAGGAATCTTCTCCTCTCCTTTTGAAAGATTTGAATGTGAGCATACAGTATAATGTTTTGAAATACATATGTTCACCTCTTGTCTTTCTGCCTTTTCAATTGCATTCAAATGCAAGGCACTGCAATCATTTGTGATGGTGAATGCATTGTCTTGTGGTTTCTTCTTTCCTGTATCACCGAAGATCAAAACACTTCTTAAATTTAAATGTAATGTAAATGACATTCTGTTTTTTTTTCTTTTTTCTTTTAAGGCCTAAGCTCTTTAAAGAGGACTTGAAAAATTACATTGATCATACATACTCGGCTGTGGGATGGACATCGTCTGTTCTCAATTTGAGAAACTGGCTCACAGGGAAAATAACTGTTGATGGAAGAAGCACAAATGTGAAACTTATGTTGATACAAACAAATTAGATGACAAACTTCTAGTGTATTTGTTACTTATTTTAACAACATGTAACAAAGACAGGAGTGTCATAGATAGAAAATAAATGTTAAAAAAATAAACAAGAGTCTAAATGTACAAGCTAAAAAATGTTCCTTCTATTAATTTGACCACATGCAAATAACGGGGATTTTGACTGGCCATTAACAAGTGTATATTTATAGTTACATATATAATAATAATAATAATAATAATAATAATCTCTATTTATATATATAAAACAGTCATAGTACATTTTAGTTTTTAACGAACTTCACACGAGTTAACGATAAGCTTAATTTTAACGCGTATTACCGAGACAAGCTCGCTGGCGTGGTGCGCCACAGTTTAAACATGTTGAGTTTTTAAGTTACTCACCTGAATTCTCTGTGAATATAGATTTCAACATTCCATAGAAGAAACTTCCATCAACTTGTAGCCTGAAGACTTTCTGTTTTGGGGTTGTCGTGGTAACTGTTTAGAAACTGCGGAGAAGCGCATACCTCCGCGGGAGCGCGCACAAACAGGAAGTCCGTTGACATTTGTCTGTCCTTCCCCGTGCCGATCGAAGACATATATACATAGACGCCGCATATACAGGGCGGCCATCTTGGTACAGTGCTACTCGCTCCTACAGTGCATTACATCTATAGTGGAATGATACGTTTACACTATCAATAATTGTTTGCTAGATAGACAGACAGACATAAATAAAACGAAAATAACCCAGAAATCGTTCAGGTCTTTAATGCTTGAAGTTCTACTGCATTTGAATATTTTCTTCTTATTACAGAAGTTCTCATTTGTCAACAACTTTTTGAGAACATTAAATTCAAACGGCAGCTTCTATGGTCAGGAACTATCCAAGGTCTAGCGATAGTTGCTAAATTATCAGAAGGAATCTTTTTATTATTATTATTATTATTATTATCCAAGCACCCTGTATCATAGCTACTTGTTTGGCGTTTTTAACTAACTAAACCGTTCGAAAATCAAAATTCAGCGAATAATTGTATTTTAAGATTAAGAAGGACCTCCTTCCCTGCAGTTGCTAATGCGCCGCTGCCTCTGATGATACTGTACCAAGATGGCGGCGCGTTAGGCACATCCGTCTACAGTCGATGCGGTGTAGGTACAAATTTAGTCCCCCCTACAAATTTAGTCCCCCCACTTCCTACGTGATGACGTCACACACGGCATATGCGAACGTCTCTTTAAAATATTTTTTATGGGTTAAAGAAACGTCAACAGAACGTTTACATGATACTTTTTACCACACATAAAACATTTATATTGACAAAAAGACGATCTTCGTCAACATAATCACTTTCCGTTCTTTCATTTCCTGGTCTGACGACACACGTGACTTTGAGACCAACGGAAGGGTCCGCGCTACATGTGACGAAGCCGCTGATTGGCTGAAGCTGTTTTACTAATAATAAAGCACAACTGTACAATGAAATAAAAATCATTCGAGTTCCGAAATAATTCGCTTTTCAAATAAAAAAAAAGTTAGAATAATCCACTTTCAATAACTTGTCTGTAGTTCGGATCATAAACACCTCAGTAATTATTTAGGTTTCGATTTTTTTAAATGGAACAAATAAAAATAAAATGACTCGTTCAATAAAGTGGGCATATGTACATTTAATAATTGATTTAATTGATTTAAAATAAATCGAAAACTTAATAATAAGGCACAACTGCACAGTAATTACTTAGGTTTCATTTCGATTTTTTTTTATCAATTATTAAATGTACATATGCCCACTTTATTGAACGAGTCATTTTATTTGTATTTGTTCCATTTGTATAATGTATTTAATTTATTATTAGTAAAACGGCTTCAGTCAATCAGCAGCTTCGTCACATGTAGCGCGGACCCTTCCGTTGGTCTCAAGTCACGTGTGTCGAGATGAACGAACGGAAAGTGATTATGTTGACGAAGATCGTCTTTTTGTCAATATAAATGTTTTATGTGTGGTAAAAAGTATCATGTAAACGTTCTGTTGACGTTTCTTTAACCCATAAAAAATATTTTAAAGAGACGTTCGCATATGCCGTGTGTGACGTCATCACGTAGGAAGTGGGGGAACTAAATTTGTAGGGGGGACTAAATTTGTACCTACAGCGGCGTGTCATCACACGATCTGGGAAATCTGCCCGATCCGGGAGCGCATGTGAAACTGCATATCTAGTTTCGCCATGTTTTTACGGCAACTAAATTCGGACAAAAATAAAGCGTAGTAAACGATCTGGGAAATGAGTGAGCCATTTTCATGCGCGTGTTATATATATATATATATATATATATATATATATATATATATATATATATATAAAAAATGCTATATTTTGATCGCTGATTTCCCAGATCGTGTTCTTTGCTATATTTTTGTGTGAATCGAGATCGTTGTAGGTACATTTTTTGTCCCCCCCTACATTTTCTTTCACCCACTTCCTACATGATGACGTCACACGCTGCATATGCAAATGTTTCTTTAAAATATTTTTTATGGGTTATAGAAAGGTCAACAAAACTTTTGCACGATAGTTTCTACCACACATCAAACATTAATATTGACAAAATGACGATCTTCGTCAACCTAATCAGTTTTCGTTCTTTAAATTCCTGTGCTGTGTCTCAAATCGCATACTAATCTTAGTATGCTAGAAGTTAGTATGCATCAGTTTAGTATGCATACTAACTAGTACGCAAATTCTCCGCAGATAGTATGTCTCAAATCAAACCCTGAAGCTACACACTAACCGGAAATCACATGACAGCTTCTTCTTCTACTTCTATTTAACGATGTTTCAAGCAGCTGTTTGAACGCTATCGCCGACACCTGCTGGCAGCACGTATTGCAACTTTGGAAAAAGAAATAAAGAAAAAATATGAGAATCGAAATAATCGCGAGATATTTAAGCTGGTATCAGCAGCGAAGACGTGTTTATCCTCCTACTGCTGCTGAAAATACACATTTAAGTATAAGCACATATATGCATTTATATATGACGTAACTTCCGTTTAAAACGTCACTAAAATGGCGGCTGTTTAGTATGGTTAGTGTCCATCAAACCGTGCTAGTTTTGTGGGCGTGTTAGTATGCCAATTTAGTATGCATGGCGCACTAAATTTCGCATACTAAGAATTGAGACACACTAACGTACTAAAAATACTAACTTTTAGTACGCTAGTATGCGATTTGAGACACAGCACCGGTCTGACGATACATGTGACTTTGACACCAACGGAAGTGTCCGCCCTACATGTGACGAAGCCGCTGATTGGCTGAAGCTGTTTTACTAATTATAACGCACAACTATACAATGCAATACAAACATTCGAGTTACGAAATAATTCGCTTTCCATATTTTTTTTTCGGATCATAAACAACTCATTAATTATTTAGTTTTCATTAAACTAAATAACTACTGAGGTGTGTATGATCCGAACTACAGACAGGTAGAATGAGTTATAAAAAGGGGAATATTCACATTTTTGTTATTTTAAAAAGATAATTAGTTCGGAACTGAAATGTTTTTATTGCATTGTAAAGTTCTGCGTTATTATTAGTAAAACAGCTTCAGCCTATCAGCGGCTTCGCCAGCCTGTCAAAGACAAACGAAAAACTGGATGTACGTTGTTCTGCTCGCAACTTTATTGAAATCCGCAAAATATCCTTGATAACTTGAAATAATTGTTAATGTAGTTACCTCTAACATTCTGTAGCATTACTTAAACATCTATATTTATATTTATATTTGTTAATCTTTTTCGAATAATACGTTTCTAAAAAGTTTCTACTGTAATACTAACATGAAAAAACGTTGTGTGTGCATGCATTACAGTATGTTCGTTAGTTTTTATTTTAAGATTGTCGAATGTTATTTTTTTGGTTAATTGATCTTGTGTCCTTCTAACGTTGGTCTGTTGTTCTACACTGGGAGCCATCAGCAATACTTCTGGTGATCAACCTGGGACTGGAAATCGTATAGGTTTGAGATCCACTAGAGACAAGGTTGTAGGTAAGTAGGTAAGTAATAGTTGATTTGGAAGACTGGGTAAGAACTTAAAGGGCACCTAATGTGTTGATTTAAGTGTGTCTTAAATAGATGTTGGACCTCAACAAGCGGTATTCCTATGGTGTGGTGTGATAAAATTGTCTAAATGACATGTAAAATGTGGAATATTTTTAAGTATTGCAAGTTTAATTGCATAAACCTTTCATCTGAAATGTTATGAAGTTTTTTAAGTAATAGTTCACATTCTCTAGATGAGGAGTTGAGCCCGTCATTGATATTAACCTGCGATAATTATTGATTTTAAGCATCAGAACCTTGCCATTTTAAATGATTAAACCCAATAACTCGTTGAAAATGAAAAGTGGTTATAAAGGTAAGGTAAGGTAAAACTTTATTGATCCCTCAGGAGGTCTCCTTCGGGAAATTGTTTTTTACCAATAGCCAGCATTTTTTCATAAACAATAAAAAAGAATACATAAAAAATAAAATAAGAAGAAGAACATAAAGAGGAAGAACAAGATGACACAATCTAAGTCTAAAGACAAAGACAAAGAACATAGGTCAAGGAAAGAAAAACAACAAAGACAAAGGATACAAAGACTAACATGGAACAGAACATCCAGATACTCTCACTGCACACCTGCCCCCAAACTCAGAATTGTACAATTTAATAGCCCGAGGGATGAATGAGTCCCTGAGTCTATTTGTTTTGCACCTGGGTAGGAGCATTCGTGCACTCATTCTGCTTCTCTGCTCACTGATGACAGTGTTCAGAGGATGACTGTCATCATCCATGATGGACAGTAGTTTATTCAGTGATCTCCTCTCAGCAACTGTCACCAGTGAGTCCAGCTTCATTCCAACCACAGAGCCAGCCCTCCTGATCAACCTGTCCAACCTGTTGACACTCCTCTTGGACACATTTCCACCCCAACACACCACAGCATAGAACATGACACTGGCCACCACAGACTGGTAGAACATGCAGAGGAGCTTCTTGCAGATGTTAAATGATCGAAGCCTCTTCAGAAAGTACAGTCTACTCTGAACCTTCTTATATACATGGTCTGTGTTGCAGGACCAGTCCAGTTTACTGTCCATCCACACACCGAGGTACCTATAGTTGTCCACTATCTCCACCTCGTCGCCTCTGATGGACACTGGACGTGGCTTTGTCCTGGACCTCCCGAAGTCCAAGACCAGCTCCTTGGTCATTGAGGTGTTCAGCTGCAAGTGGTTCCTCTCACTCCAGTCCACAAAGTCACGTATCAGACTCCTGTACTCGTCTTCGCTGTTGTCCCTGATGCATCCAACAATGGCAGTGTCGTCGGCATACTTCTGGACGAGACTCAGCTCTGAGTTGTAGCAGAAGTCAGAAGTGTAGATGGTGAAGAGGAGAGGCGCCAGTACTGTCCCCTGAGGTGCTCCTGTACTGCACACCACAGTGTCAGACTTGATGTCCTTCAGCCTGACAGACTGTGGTCGATCAGTAAGATAGTCCGTAATCCAGGAGACCAGACCAGGGTCCACATGCATCTTAGTCAGTTTGTCCTGCAGCAGAGTGGGTTGGATAGTGTTGAAGGCACTAGAAAAGTCCAGGAACAGGATTCTCACTGAACCGCTTCCTTTATCCAAGTGGGAGTAGGTCCGATGCAGGAGGTGAAGGATGGCATCTTCCACACCAACTGCTGGCTGGTAGGCAAACTGCAGGGGGTCTTGCGCGTGCTGGACTTGTGGCCTGAGATGTTTGAGGACCAGCCGCTCCAGTGTCTTCATCAGCTGCGAAGTCAGTGCCACCGGTCTGTAATCGTTCAGCACACTCGGTCGGGTCTTTTTAGGGACTGGAACGATACAGGAAGTCTTCCACAGAGTTGGTACTTTCCCCAGCCGTAGACTGAGGTTGAAGACATGCTGGAGTGGCTCAGCTAGTTCAGCAGCGCAGGTCTTTAGCAGTCGAGCAGACACCTTATCAGGACCAGCAGCCTTCCCTGGACGAATCCTCCGAAGTACATCCTGTACCTGGAGTGAGGTGAAGCTGGGAAGTGGTTGTGTGGAGCTGAGGGGGGCACAAGAAGGTGGGGCAGGTCCTGAGGCGGGCAGCAGTGAGGGTGAGGTGACCTGCTCAAACCTGTTGAAAAAGTTGTTCAGACCATTTGCCTCCTCCACCGTGTCCACTGCAGTCAGAGAGGCCTTGGTCTTGTGTACAGTGATGGTTTTAACACCATCCCAGACCTCTCTTATTTCTTCTCGGCTCAGCTTCTCCTCCAACCTCCTCCTGTAGGTGTCCTTTGCCTCCCTGCTGAGCTGACCTCATGGCGTCCCTGTCCCTGCTCCTGAATGCCACTTTCTTCCTGTTAAGGACATCCTTGACCTCCTTTGTTACCCACGGTTTATTATTAGGGTAACAGCGGACAGTCTTAGTAGGGGCAACAACATCCAAGCAGAAATTTAAATAATCTGTTAGACAGTGTGTCTGACCCTCGATGTCCTCACCATGAGACCTCAGCAGCACATCCCAGTCTGTTGTTTCAAGGCAGTCTCTGATGGCATCCTCCACAGCTGGTGTCCACTTTCTGATTGTCTTAGTGGTCACAGTCTGTCTCTGCACCAGAGATTAAATGAGCCTGTGCTGACAAATAAAGTAAGCTCACCATGTTAAATGTGTCATATTAAATGTAGAATTAATTAAATTTATTTGGGTGGGTAATACATTGACAATGTAATCAGAATCATAGGTTTCCATTAATAATAATAATAATAATAATAATAATAATATAATGAACTTTATTAATAGAGCACTTTTCATACTTAAAAAAATGTAGCACAAAGTACTTAACATGATTAAAAGCCACCCCTACCCCACAGCACCAAACCCCAGCCCATGAAAACCACACCCAGATGCACACCCATACGCTCAAACGCACGGACGCACAGATGACGCAAGATCTAGGAAACGTGAAAACATGTGGCTGAATACAGAGGCGCAAGGTCAGGAAACACCAGGCTGTCTGAACTGGGCACTGGTCACCGGACACGGCCAGCACGCCTCCAACCAGGCACCCATCACAGGCCAGTTAGAGGGGAGGGTGTCCACAGCAGTGGCGCACTTCCATAGATCCCCCACCAGGCCGAGCAGCTATGCACCACAAGTCAGAGACATCCCAGTGAGAGCCAATCACAGCCCCCAGTACAGACGGCCCCTACTGAGGAAACACTGGAGACATGAAATAAAAACATAAAACCACTATAAAAGACATGAAATAAAAACATAAAACCAATATTAAAGACATGAAATTAAAACATTAAAACCACTATTAATGTAAGACGTTAATCAAAAAAAATTAAATAGGTGGGTCTTGAGCCTGCCTTTAAAAATATTAACATTCTCTGCGGCCCTCAGGTCCTCCGGCAAACTATTCTGTTTTTGTTACTTGTTTAATGTGTGGAATAAAATTGAGCTCAGAGTCAAAAATTACGCCCAGATTCTTAACCTGACTGGATGGTTTTGAGTTTTGACAAACAGTTTTGATAAAAGATTCTCTCTCAGCCTTAGGATCGATAATTAAAACTGTCATGTTTATGTTCTTCCCGTTTTATTTTGAAGGTGGTTTTCCGTTTGTATTGTGTCCTGTGTTTTCCGTTGACAGACGCTGGCAGGTGCGCGGCTGGGGATGATTAAGTGGTGGGTTCTTCCCATTGATAAGGAGCGTCTCTACCCGGAAGAACAGAGTATTGCGTTTCCAGACCAGGTTGGCTATCACTTCGATCTCGCTCCTCGCCTTTGAATCTGAACTTTGGAAATCCTGTGGATACTCCTGACGTTGTCAGCGCTTTATTTTACTCACGTGAGTCCTTTTGTCTTTTTGTTTTAGTTGCTGTTGAGACCCCGATCTCCAGACGTGCCCTGCTTTCGTCCTGAGTGCCTGTTTTGTTTGTTGTTCCTGTTCCTTCCTATTACGGACCGCTCTGGATTTATTAAAGACTTTTCTTCTGAACTTTTCCTCCGTGGATTATTGACTCTTCCGCATCTGGGTCTCCTGCCCTGATCGGATCGTGACAAAAACCTCAGTCTTGTCCTGGGTTAGCTGTAGGAAGTTTTCTGCTATCCAAGTTTTTTTGTTTAAAATACATTTAAAAAAGGCATCAATTGGCTGTGTGTCAACCGCATAGCTGTGGAATTTGATACCATGCCTCCTGATGACATTACCCAGTGGGAGCATATACAAGTTAAAAAGTACGGGGTCCAAAATTGAACCTCGAGGCACACCACATTTAATGTCATGGATCCTTGAGGAGCATGTGTCCAGACTTGAGAAATGTTCTTTCTGTGAGAACTCAGGAAGAATCAGGTGATAAACTGTGTCGAAAGCAGCGCTTAGAACTGTAAGCTTGTTTGAGTCCAAGTTGCACCCAATATCATTGACAATTTTCAGTAGCACAGTCTCAGTACTGTGGTTAGTTCTAAATCCAGATTGAAATTTCTCAAAGATAAAATTGCTATTTAAAAAAAATCGTTCAACTGAATAAAAACAAGTTTTTTTAGGCGACAGGAGCTTCCACTGAAGAGCATTTGCATGATTGTAAAAGGAAGCAAAGTTGGAGGAGCTCTCCACAGGAGATCGTGACACAGGGAGTTTGAGGGAACCAATAGGGCGATAGGGGGAGGACCTCTCGGCCCGCAAATTTGCGTTAAATATAGCGATGTTACTATTGTTCAGGACCGTCTTTCCCGGAGCTATTGATATGTAAAGCTGCCGGCAAAGAGCGTGTCCGATCGATCGTAAAGGTTTTTATCTTTGTTTGACTTGAAGCGGCGAATAAACGACCCGTTACACTCTGAATTTACCTTTTTTCTCCATAAAGCAAAGTATTAAGACCCGGACGTGACGTCGTGTTGGAGCGACGGAAACGGACTCCTGGTTCATCCGTTTTACAACAAGCGTTCAGATGTGTTAAGAAAAGTATTTTGATTAGATAAAATAGAAGATCTTATAGAATCAATATTACCCCTGAAGTGGTCTGCAAAGTCCTCGCAAAGGGAGTCTGTAGGAGTGTTTTGACATCTGTTAAAATCAGGCTAAAAGATCAATAGTATCAAAAGGTACTTTTGGGTTACCTGATCATAAATCAGTGATTAGATTAGAAAAATAGGTATTTGTTGCATTCCTGAGAGAATTATAAGTTTTTAATTGCTCACAGTATATTTCATAATCTATTGTTAATTAATTTTTTCTCCATTTCCATGTTGCTACCCTGCAATTTCTTTTCAGTTTTTTTATTTCTTCACTTCTCCTACTGCTTAGGCAGTAGGCACCTTTTTTACAGTTAGTGGAGCCACAAGATCAGCTGTTGATTTGAGTTTATCCATAACATGTTCAACGATAAAATCACAGGACGCAGGTACAATAGCTGGAGAGTTCTTACTCAAGATATCAATAACATTTGCAGCCACTTCTGGGGTAATGGCGTTTCCTGACAGTTCGCACCGATGTCTCCCGTTGAATAAAACTGGTGACATTAAAAAACACACAGTAATGGTCTGAGACAGCCAAGTCAACAACAGAGGACACACGCGCTGACAGGCCATGTGTGAGGATTAAATACAGAGTGTGTCCCCTGTTGTGAGTCGGCTGAGAGTAAAGTTGTTTGAAGTTCATGCAACTAATTACATTAAAAAACTATTTTGCCATAGAGTCGGATGGGTTGTCTATGTGCAGATTAAAATCACCAGATATAATAATAAAATTGTAAGTGGCATTGATTATTGATAAAATTCTGAAAATTCACTATAGACTCGTTGCATAACACGCTTGACTTAATTGCACCACTAACTCAAAAGACTGTTAACAGAAGTAGTCTTGCTCCCTGGTATACTCAGGAAACACGTAAATTAAAACAGGATTCTAGACGACTAGAGAAGAAATGGCATTCATCAAAACATAATGAATTCTACCAGGAGTGGCAGGATAAGTTAAAAATATACAAGGCATCTCTTCGGAAAGCCAGAGCCAGCTATTACTCACTTATAGAAGCAAATAAGAATAACCCCAAGTTCTTATTCAGCACTGTAGCAAGGCTGACACGGAGCCATCGGTCCATTGAGCAGTCCATCCCTCCTCATCTCAGCAGCAGTGACTTCATGAACTTTTTTAATGAAAAAATTGTAACTATCAGAGGAAAGATTCAAGAGCTCCTAGATTCTTCTAATACAACCGGTGCAGCCTCACCGGACACAGACACTATGACTGATACATATTTTGACTCCTTTCTACCAGTGAGTCCTCGACAGCTGTCCCGGGTTGTTTCCTCCTCAAAGTCTGCAACATGTCTTCTCGATCCTATTCCCACATGGCTACTTAAAGAACTGTTCCCCTTACTTAGCACTTTCATACTTGACATTATTAACTTGTCAATAACATCAGGCTATGTGCCCCAGATTTTTAAAGTTGCAGTAATTAAACCTCTGCTTAAAAAAAACACTCTTGATCCAGAGGTTCTCACTAACCATAGGCTGATCTCTAATCTTGTCTTTCAAAGATTCTGGAGAAAGTGGTAACAAGTCAGCTCTGTGATTATCTCCAGGACAATGATCAATTTGAGGTGTTTCAGTCTGGTTTTAGGGAACACCACAGCACAGAGACCGCCCTGGTAAAAGTTAGTAACGACCTACTGATGGCCTCTGATCAGGGCCATGTTTCAGTTCTTGTTCTTCTAGATCTCAGTGCTGCATTTGACACTGTCGACCACCAAATACTTCTACAGAGGCTAGAAAACCATATAGGCATACGTGGAACTGCTCTTAACTAGTTTAAATCTTACCTGTCGGATAGAACGCACTATGTACATGTCAACCACCTCTCATCGACACACACTAAGGTCAGCTATGGTGTCCCACAAGGTTCTGTTCTTGGTCCAATACTATTCACAATCTATATGCTCCCACTAGGGGACTCATACACATTTCCCCTGTGCTGTCTTCCCTACATTGGCTTCCCGTAGAATTTAGACAAATACAATTTAAAATCCTTCTCCTGACCTATAAAGCCTTACATGGTCTAGCACCAACATACATTAAAGATTTAATCCAAACTTACCAACCCTCTAGGACCTTGCGATCCTAAACTCTGATCTATTAGTTATACCACAAATCTCTAAATGTGGATTTGGAGCCAGGGCCTTCAGTTTTCAAGCCCCTCTGCTGTGGAACCAACTACCGGCTTCAGTCCGGAGGGCAGACACCCTCTCTATGTTTAAAAACAATCTTAAAACCTTTTTTTCGATAAAGCCTATAACTAACTTAAGTGTTTATCTTAGCTGCTATAGGCTGAGAATGCTGGAGGAGTTTTAGACACCGAGCTCTGTATATCCTTCTTTTCTGCATTACATTCATCACCTGTGAAGTTTAGAATAGAATAGAATAGAATAGAAAAGCTTTATTCATCCCCAGAGGGGAAACACACTTTCACAACAGCGCAGTTGGAAAAAGATAAAGTGCAAGGAAAAAGAAATAATAAAAGAGATAATACAAAATAAAATAAAAACGATCTTAAAAATATACAAATTATTTACAAAATTAGAAATTGACACTATTAACAAAATAAAATAGAATAAAAATAAAATAAAATAGAAATAAAAACGGAAAAAAATAAAATAAAAAACACACAAGAAGAAAAACACACTACGGATTAGCATCAGGATATTTAAAGTAGAGAGTTAAATATCCTGACACCAGTTGGGATGAAGGACCTTCTATAACGCTCCGTCCTACACTGGGGGTGCCTGAGCCTGCCACTGAAGGAGCTGGCCAGCTCCTCCACGGTCAGGTGCAGTGGGTGGAGAGCGTTGTCCCTGATGGAGGATAGTCTGGAGAGTGTCCTCCTCTCTCCCACCTCCTCCACCGAGTCCAGCGAGCGGCCCAGGACAGAGCCGGCCATCGTGACCAGCCTGTTCAGTCTCTTCCTGTCCCGGTCCGTGCTGCCTGCTCCCCAGCAGACCACAGCGTAGTGGATAGCAGAGGCTACCACGGAGTCATAAAAGGTCCTTAAAAGTGGTCTGCACACACCTTTTTATTTCTCTCCCGGAGCCCCAGGTCTCCACCTCCAGAGCTGCTGCTGATCCAGGATCTTCACCACGTCATCAGATCCCGACTTCTCTCCAGCACCTCCATGGACTCTCCTACACTCTCTTTTTTTCTCACTATATCCTCCCTCACTCATCTGTCTACCCACTCCATCCTTCCGACCAGCCGGTCAAAGCGGGAGGCCGTCAACAATGAGTCAGGTTCTGCTCGAGGTTTCTGCCTTCTAAAAGGAAGTTTTTCCTCGCCATAGCTCACTGTACAGCTCGGAAATAAAAACATTCAGCCGGAACAGGGACAGTTGATTAAAAAGCTGCGTAAAATCCGGCTTTAAAAGTTCAGACTGTTGCTTGGAGGTGGCCTTTGTACCCAAGTGAATAACAACCTTATTTACCTGTGAGTGGGCCAGGACGTTTGGGATTTTATCCGTCACCCCAGCAATGGTGGCGTTGGGAAAGGAAAGCGTTGTTGCCTGCTGTCTGGGGGTGGAGGCCGGTTGGAAGACGCCGTTGCTTCCGTCTGGGGACTGTGGGTGATGTCGGTCCTGGTGGGGAGGATAACAGGTGCCACTGCACCGCATCCCTCAGGAGCCGCCTCCTCTGGGCTGAGTGGCCAGATGCAGGACGTCTATCCGCTGGAGCGCAGGCAGCCGTGAGTAGAGGAAAGGCTGTGGTGTCTGTCAGCAGGGGAACAGTAAAGGCACCAGCAGAGCGGCTAGCCTCGCCTGGAGAGCCGCTGACAGCGATGAGATCCGGAGACACTGCTTGTAAGCAACGTCCAGGGATTGCTGGAGAAGGTCCTCCTTCCTTCTCAGCTCTTCAGAAAGTCGGCGATTATCATCTTTCAGGTCAACGATCTTTTTGTGAGCTTTCTTCAATTGTTGATGATCCCGTAGGGACATGGAGGTAGCCATTTAGCTTAGCAAATTGTATCGTGTGATCGCTACAGTCCTAAGTCTCAGGTATCTGACTGATACTTTCTAAAACCCGATTTACTCTCAATCATGAAGCGAGCCAGCACTGAAATAGTTCAGTTGTGTAAATACCTTTTGTAGTACTTTGGGTAATGATGATTAAGAACAAAAGAAGGAACTAGATTCGATCCGTTTATTGTGTCTTCAGAACACAGACACCGACTGATTGTCCAACAACATTTTTTTAAGGGGGAGAATAGGTAAGGTGTGTGTAAGAGAGCACACGGACCCCAAAGGGTAATTTGTTGCCTTGTGTTGCAGTCAGTGAATCCAATGCAAGAATAGGATTATTTAATATGAATTGAATATGAAGGATTATCAGTTAATCAAGTGACTATTTGAAATGTGTGTTAAATCTAGATGATTGATTACAGTAAAGTTGTCATTTCCTTACATTCCCCCTGATTGCATCATGAACTAATGATGCAATAAAACAAAGACAAGTCTGATTACAAATAATCGCGAATCTGATTATAAACTAAACATGCTAAACTATCATCCGTAGTGCCACACAAAGATTACATATGGTGAGAAAGCAACAGAGGAAACGCAGATTCATTTAATGAATACAATTATACATTATGAGCATTTCTCTCAAATCACAAAAAAAAGAAAAAATCCAATTTTTTTTTAAAAATAATAATAATTCCAAATTATGCTATGAATTAAAACTGAAGTAATTGAATGCCAAATCATCAAAACAAACATATTCACACTAACTAACTCAAATCTAATAAGTCTATTTTGAAGTAGAAATTTTGATAAAATATATATTGATATGGAGCCAGTATCCACTGCATGGGCTCTTCATGTGAGGTGTTGTTGACGTACTCCCCCGTCAACAGTGCATCATTGAGCTCGTCCTGCAACATAGAAAAGACATGAACAGCATCGCATTCTTAGACAAATGAGAACCAATACATCTTTAAATCATGCTTTTTATTTAGAATTTACTAATACTACTTCATGCAGACAAAATTAACCCCTTCCTATTTACTACCTAAGTCAGAGAGATAGTCAAACACAGTCGTACCTTATTCTCGAGCTGTTGTCTACATGAACAATTTAAACTAATTGAATGCAATCTGGACGAAGCTCCCTTCAGCAGTGTTGATCGGCAGAACCGTGCAACAACAATCACCAAACATGTAACAAACCAATTATCCAGCTAAGTATCTATCTAAGTCCTCCCCCTGAGGGACAAATAAACAACCTTATTTATTTGTATTTAAAATATGTTTTCTTGACAAACTTTATATTCCAATCTATCGTCAAATCATTTAATTAATCATAAAACTCTTCGTTCTATTTCGTCCCTACTGACCGCCAGAGGCGGTGCTTCAAGCACTGAATGTATCCATCTCGCGCATGCGCAGTTCGAGTTTAATACCAACAAAGTCACCTGTGACCCCTGATGACCCCGGAAGGGGTATATCTTCCGGTGACATCAGAGGATCTGTTCCTTTTCATCTTCTCGCTGCGCAAGTAGCATGTCACCGAGCTAGCTCAAGGACTAGCTCTTTCGTTGGTGGTAGTCACGCGACTTCTGTCGGAGCTGCGAAACTTTCGCCCTCCAGAGACTGCAACGAACTTTTGACGTGGAGAAGTTGTAGCGGCTCGCCGTGGACACTTCCGAGAGATCGTCTTTGTTTGGCTAAGTACCAATTTTCTTTTCATTGAATATCAGTACAACCTGTTGTACTCACCATTGGTTGTATTTTGATTTCTTTCGGTGACGAAGTGGGTTCGCTCCCTCTCCCGACATTGTAATTTTTATTTATATATCATTGAATATCAGTACAACCTGTTGTACTCGCCATTGGTTGTATTTTGATTTCTTTCGGTGACGAAGTGGGTTCGCTCCCTCTCCCGACATTGTATTCTTTATTTATATATCATTGAATATCAGTACAACCTGTTGTACTCGCCATTGGTTGTATTTTGATTTATCTTGGTGACGGAAGTGTTTTTGCTCCCTCTCCCAACATTTATACCGCTGACATACAGCTACCCTTGAGTGCCGGTGCAACCTATTGTACTCTTTTGGTTATTTTTTACATTTGTTGGTCACGGCAGTGTTTTCGCTCCCTCTTCCAACATTTGTACTGCTGCCTTTTCAGCTACTGAAGTGGATTCTTTTATATTTGTTGGTGACGACTGCGTATTCGCTTCCTCTCCCAGCATTTGTGCTACTTCTTATCGCATATGTGTAACACTCGTTGGTGAAGGCTGTGTTTTCGCTCCCACTCCCAGCGTTTGTAATACTTCTCTCATATGTGTAAACACTCGTTGGTGAAGGCTGTGCTTTCGCTCCCGCTCCCAGCGTTTGTAATACTTCTATGTCATATGTGTAACACTCTTTGGTAAAGGCTGTGTTTTCGCTCCCGCTCCCAGGGTTTGTTGTTTTTTCTCTGTGTGGCCTTTCGCCCGTTGCTACATGCTTGGCGGCCACTCCTGCTCAGTCTGTATGGCTTCTCTGCAGCCTGAAGATGGCCATGATATGTGTCCCTCATGCCTTGGTCTCGAGCATCTGAGGGAAGGTCTTTCAGAAGATCCCTGTATGAACTGCAGCTTCATGCCCCGGGGAATAAGGGCTGCCAGACTTGCTGAGGTAGAGCAACTGTTGGGCCTCGTTTCGTTGCCTGAGCAGTTAACCTCAGCCCAGCGTCAGACTCCAGCTCAATCCCGCCGCTCTAAACGGTGGGCGGCTGAGACTAGAGGCCCCATTACTAGGAAGAAGGTTAGAGAGTCCGGTCTTGCTTCCAAGGTGGACCAATTAACGGAGGAAGTTGATCAAATGAGATCCTTCTTCCTGGCCTTCAATTCTGGGACTGGTGAAAGAGAGTTGGGTGATCCTGCTCCTCCTCCAGAGCCTTTCGAGGCCGGGGGACCCGGCGCTGAGGCATTGGGGTCGGCCGTCAGCTGTTTTTCCCAACAGCAGCTCAGCTATTGGGCTGCTTCCACCCGGGATCCTTGGGTGCTCTCCACCTTGACCAACGGGTACAAACTTCAGTTCCGACGCCGGCCCCCAACCATTGGCCGGGTCAAGATGACCATCATACGCGACCCGGAAAAAACCCAAACCCTCACCCAGGAGTTGTCCGTCCTCCTGGACAAGGGTGCAATCGAGCAGATAGATCCCCTGTTACAACCAGGAGGGGTCTACTCGACTTACTTTCTGGTTACAAAGAAAGATGGCGGACTCCGCCCTATCCTCGACTTGAGGGGACTCAACAAGTTCCTGAAGGTCTTGAGATTCCACATGCTCAGCCCTGCAGAGGTTCTGCGCACTGTTTCCAGGCAGGAGTGGTTTACTTCAATTGACCTGAAGGACGCTTACTTTCATGTGCCCATAGCACAACACCACAGACAGTTCCTGAGGTTCGCCTTTCAGGGACGTCATTTTCAGTTCAGGGTGCTCCCGTTCGGCCTCTCCCTTTCGCCGCGGGTATTTACCAGGGTTGTGATGGCAGCCCTTTCGCCCCTGTCGCAGGGCATGAAGATCCTGCCCTACCTAGACGATTGGCTCATCTGTGCTTCGTCCCGGTCTCGGGCGACCCTGGACACCACAAGCCTTCTTTCCCATGTGTCTCGACTAAGTCTCAGGGTGAACTCTACAAAGAGTTGCCTAGTTCCCTCACAGAGCACAATTTTTCTCGGGATGACTCTCGATACAGTCTCGATGAAGGCCTGGCCTTCACCACAGCGGGTGGACGACATCCTCCGCCTCCTTCCCCTCTTTTGCAGGGGCATGTGGTTGCATTACGTGGAGTTCCTACGACTCCTAGGCAAACTGACGGCTGCCGCCACCGTGGTCCCTTTGGGGCTGTTGTCGCTACGCCCCCTTCAGAGGTGGCTGAACAACTTTCATTTGGATGTCAGGTGGCACCTGCACAGGAGACTCAAGGTCTCACACCGTTGCCTCCTTGCTGTGGCTCCGTGGAGAGAGACGTTTTCTCCTCCAGGGCGTGCAGATGGGTTCGGTTGCATTCCGCCGAGAGGCCATCACAACAGACGCCTCCCTCTCAGGGTGGGGTGCAGTGTGGCAAAACCGTACAGCCCAGGGGCTGTGGTCTGCTCGAGACTGCTCGGAGCACATCAATGTTCTAGAGCTACGAGCTGTGTATATGGCCCTGCAGTACTTTCTTCCCTTCCTGAGAGGGCGACATGTGATTGTGCGGTCAGACAATGTGTCGACTGTATCGCATATAAACCACCAGGGGGGCACCAGGTCTGCACAGCTGTTGCAAGCATCTCGGGACCTCCTGCTGTGGGCGGCTCCACGCCTGGCCAGCCTGAGAGCAATGTATTTGCCCGGGGACCGGAATCAGGCCGCAGACCTTCTCTCTCAGGGCAAGCCCCCATTGGGGCAGTGGCGGCTTCATCCAGAGGTGGTGCTCAATATCTGGAACAAATTCGGCAGAGCAGAGGTAGATCTGTTTGCCACAGGGGAGTCGACCCATTGCCCCCTCTGGTTCTCCCTGAAAGAGGAAAGCAGTCCTCTGGGCCAGGATGCTCTTGCGCACGACTGGCCAGAAGGTCTACTCTATGCTTTTCCCCCAATCCCTCTGATATTCTCAACACTACAGAGGGTCCTCCAGCAGGGCCACAGGCTGCTGTTGGTAGCCCCCTTCTGGCCAGGGAGAACATGGTTTCCACTGCTGCGCAGGCTCTGCCGCAGCTCACCATGGCGCCTCCCCGACAGGAAGGATCTCCTGTCTCAGCTAGAGGGCCAGATTTGGCATCCCGACCCTCTTCGCCTGCATCTATGGGTCTGGCCGCTGCAGGGCCCAACCCGCTTCTGACGCAGTGTTCAGATGCTGTCTGCGACACTATACTAAACGCCAGGGCGCCTTCTACACGGCTGCAGTATGCAAATAGGTGGCAACTGTTTACTGCATGGTGTTCAGACAGGGGTGAGGACCCTGTGCACTGTTCAGTCCCAAAGATTCTGGAGTTCCTCCAGTCACTATTGGACAGTGGCCGGTCTCCTGCTACACTGAGAGTATACGCAGCAGCCATTTCCTCTCGACATGTTCCGGTAGATGATAACACAGTGGGGTCCCACAGACTGGTGTCCCTCTTTCTATAGGGCGTGTGGCGATTACACCCCCCACACACACAGCGTGCCCCAGCATGGGATTTCTCGACACTTTGTATCTGCCTCACTTTGAACCCCTGGCTCAGGCAGAGCTGAAGTGGGTTTCTGCTAAGACTGCTTTTCTCCTTGCCATTGCTTCAGTGAAGCGTGTTGGGGAACTACATGCCCTGTCTGTGAGTGAGTCATGTCTGCGGTGGAGCTCAGACGGCTCAGGGGTTACCCTCTGGCCAAATATGGCTTTTCTCCCAAAGGTTCTGTCATTATCGAACCTCAACCGTCCCTTTCAAGTGGCACAATTTATTCCCCCGGAAGGGGAAGACAGGTTGGGACTGCTGTGCCCTGTGCGGGCTCTAAGAACCTATGTAGCTGCAACCGCAAGTATAAGACGGTCGGACCAGCTCTTCATTTGCTATGGTGGCCCCAGGAAAGGCTGTGCTCTTTCCAAACAGCGACTGTCTCACTGGATCGTGGATGTTATTACCCACACATATAAAGGAAGTGGTCACCCACTGCCATTCGGGGTGAGGTGCCACTCTACCAGAGCGATGTCTACGTCATGGGCAGCCCTACGCGGGTCACCCCTGGAGGACATCTGTGAGGCAGCATCATGGGCCTCACCAAGCACTTTTTTCAGGTTCTATCGGGTGAACGTCGCCACTCCTCATCCATTAGGTGTGGTCCTGTTGCCCGACTCTGTTTTCTCTTGTATGTACTGGGATTCTTTGTGACCTTGTTGTTATGGGTCATCCAGTGCTTGAAGCACCGCCTCTGGCGGTCAGTAGGGACGAAATAGAACGAAAGTTACGTATGTAACTACGGTTCTATGAGTCCCGGATGACCGCCAGAGCGTTCTGTCACTCAGAATCCTTGTGTTTTCGCGAGAAGATTCTGCAGGAACAGATCCTCTGATGTCACCGGAAGACATACCCCTTCCGGGGTCATCAGGGGTCACAGGTGACTTTGTTGGTATTAAACTCGAACTGCGCATGCGCGAGATGGATACATTCAGTGCTTGAAGCACCGCCTCTGGCGGTCATCCGGGACTCATAGAACCGTAGTTACATACATAACTTTCGTATTAACTCTCCTAAATTTATTTATGAATACATTTATTCAATTATATGACATGATTGGCTACAGAAAGATATTCTAAGTTGAATCATTATTATTTCCTTAGATTTGGTTTGAAAGTCTATTGCTAAAGTAAATGGATAATATCAAATAGAAAAAAGTGACTATGTGCAAACTATTCTGCAGTCGTTTATTTATTCAATTTTGTTTTTTCTATATTAGCATTTCTATTGTTGGATTTCTGGACCTAAGTTTAACCAATTAATAAAAGACTAACTAAGACTTAATTTATGAATAGTAAAAAAAAATTTAAAAAACTAAAAAAGTAAAAAGTAAAAATATACTCTATAAAATATATTCAATTGATTTTATAATTATAATGATTCATTATTTTATTTTCTTCTCATTTGTTAGATATAGAACTCCACTAAAATTGTTAACGTTATTTTCCATTATTAACCAATTCAATTCAATTTTATTTTAAGTGTCTTATCGTAACAACCAATTTATTATCTTTATTTTGAAGTTCCCCAAAGAACTGTTAAACTCTAGTATTAATTTGGTATTTATTTTAGGTTAACACCTTTTAAGACTTCAATCAAATAATTTTGTCATGTGGATGAAGACTAGTAATTTTCAATGCTTGTATAATTTAATTCCTTCAATAAATTACACTTGCAAGTCCATATGTTTTCAATTTAGAATTCAACTTGTTTATTTTCCATCAATCTCTTGCTCTAGTTCTTTTTTTATTGGTTAACTTAGATTTAAGGTACATTTATCTTTAACAAAGGTAATTTAGAGACTGATATGATTCTGTAGTTTCTAAATCGATTATTTTCTATTTTCTTTTTTGAAGGCATCATTTATTTTATTTATTTCTGATAGGTCGTTAGAAGCAGCTTTAGAAACATATTTCCATTTCTTATTTAACTTTTTTAATTAATCAATTTAATTTTTAAGTTTCTAATGTTTGGACAATTTCCAGCCCATTTGATTGTCCTTTTAAATATATATATATATAAATATATAATACCAATATGTTCCTTCTTTTAGCAAGTCTTATTAGTTTGAGGGAAGTTGTATTTATCTCAAATCAAGATTTCTTGTGTTTGGTAATTTAAACATCTTAACTATCTCACCACATGTCCAAAGAGTAGTTTCCTAAAACTACATTTGTTCATACATATATTTAAAAGTATGCTAGTCAAGTTTTTAGCTTTACTCATGTTGGCTCATGTTTCTTGTTCACCTTCTATGATATATTTAAGTCTGCAGTGGACAGTGGCTTCTTATTTCTCCCTCACTGGAGGGCTTCTCAGATCACCACCTCTAACAGGATAAGAATGATCAGAAGTTATGAGGTCAGTTATGAATCTATTCAGGTGGTGATCAGGATATTGTGTGTGTGTCATGAGTTGTGTATTCCAAACTTTGTAGATATGTGGATGTCTGTTAAAGTTTGTCATGTGTTTTATTTGAATAAACCTTGAAGTTAGCAGAGAGTTCAAATTATCAGTATGTTTTGACTTCATTGAGAAGAGAGAAACAGAGGCGGGGGTTCGAGGGAATTCTTTCATTCTCACACACACACAGGGAGCAGGTTGTAGCAGAGACACTTTTTTATCTTATTCAATTTAAAATTTAAGACATCATGTGTTTGTTTATCTCTGAGCTCAGTATGTTATTTGTAATATCTATGTGAATGTCTGAGAGTGTTGTGTGAGTTCAAATGTGTTTTATGAATGTAAAAGTTAATTAGATCAGGTGTCAGTCAGATCTCTTTGATTATTTACCCACAACAGAAATACAATATCTATTCTAGATTACTCTTTTGCTTATCTTAACTTGTTTTCTTTAATTAATATTCACGTCAAGGAGATTTCCTTTTAGTCTATAGTTGTTTGGTTTATTCAACTAGAGAGAAGAATGTCATATTTATTTTTCTCAGTGTTCCTTTTAATTTATCTTTTAATCTATTATTTTTTCTTTGACCTTTCCTCCTACAGTATTTTAGTCTCTATTTTTAAAAATATTTTCACTATTTTAGTCTAATTACCAAAGAAAAATATCATAAATTTCATTCGCATCAAGATGGGGTGGTTTAGTATAGTCTAGTCTAGTCTCTATAGTATAGTCTGGAGGTGACAAGTCAGCAGCTCTAGACAGAGTCACTTTTAATTAGTTTAAATAAAATTCTGCATCAGTTGACCACACAAGTTTTCAATTAGTGTCTTATGACCTGATATCATGTCTCTAACAGGCTATATTTCTATGCTTTTTTCGTCAAATCGCAAACAACTTTGCATTTCTTAATCATGTGTCTCAGGGCCCTAGCTTCTCCACCAGCAACCACAGCAAGAGCAACACGAGGGACAGAAGTGTCAGAGAGAGCCTAGAGAACACCTTGTTCGTTTGTTAGTTCAGCAGCCTCACCATCAGGACCCACAAAAATGTCACCGCAGACAAGAGTCAAGTTCATGTTTGCGACCAGATCGTGCCATTTGTCGTCATAATCACGTACATCATCATCCCAGATGTAGTTCATAGTGCAGTGTGGGGGGTCCAAAGGTGGATCATAGGAATGAAGTCTCAAAAGTATTTTCAAGATCAGGGAAATCAGATGTTCAATCACGTTGAACCAGTACAGCTGCCTCCCTCACAGAAGTTCATTCTTGGTGGAGAGTTGTTGAGGTTGAGTTCTTGTTTGTTCAACTCAGAAAAATTCCTTCAATCGTAGGTGTCACCAATAGGTAACTGATCCAAAGTTCCTGGACTAAAAGCCAAAAATGCGCCATTGTTGACCAAAATTCTTTGTTTGTTTCCATACCCTCGTCCTCTTCTCCTGCCACACCCATGCACTCCAGCCAGTGGCCAATAGGGAGCTATGATAGGACCCTAGAACTATCATCAATTCTCTATTTTTAGAGAAGCTCTTTCAAGTCTTTAATTAGCTAAATGAGAGCTTTTTGTGTAACTATTTTATTTATTATGAATTCTCAGAAATCATTGATGTGAGTAACCTACTCATAAGATTTACCATTAAATTAAAAAACAGAGTAACATTTCTTATTTTTCTTCCCTGTCAGGAGCCTTAACTTGTCACCTGTAGTAATAGTTACTTTTGTCTTAAAAAGAGAAGGTCAATAAATGAATAGCACAAATGAATAATAATATTAATAATTATTAATAATAATAATAATAATAATAGGTAAAGAAGAAATTACCATAATAAACAATTAAATGAAAATATGAAAGAGGAAGAATCTAAAAATCTAAATTAAGAACCAAAACCTTAATTAACTAATTCAAATATTATAAAATCCGAGATAATAATAAAAATAAAACAAATAGTAAATTAAGATATCAATAATAAAAACAATAAAATTAAATGGAAGAATTTGAAAATAATTAATACAATTAGATCTAATCAAATGTATACTAATTAATTAAAATTATTCAAGTCAAAACAATTGTCAATTAACAACTTATTATTTATTTTTCATTATTTATTTAACTTCCTAATTAGTTGCATATGTAACAAGTATGTTTTGGTATAGATTGAAGTTCGTCCAAATTGTTGTTCTGTTTAGTAGTGTTTGTATTTTGTTTTCACTTTGTGTGTTTATTACTTTTTATATTAAGTTCTGGCTCTATTTGTTTTGTTTGCGAGCTTTTATTTTGAAGGTCAATGCTCTGCTTTTTGGCGGAAGTCCAGTAGTTCTCTCTCTTGACTACTGGACTCAAGACGTATGGTGTGTGAAACTTTCAGCTCCACTCGTGGTGTTCGTTCAAGTTTGTGTTTTTGTTTTGTTGTGGTGTTTACTACACACACGAATGGCTACTAACCATTACTTGTTTAAGAAACGTTCCGTTTGTGTGTCACTTGTCTTTTGACGCGTTTTATCGTCATATAGAAAGATCGCTAAACTGTTAGCATGCGCGTGCTAACGTTTTAGCCATGTGGGTGTGTACTTCATTGAGTGTGTGTGTGTTTTTTAGAGGTGCAGGAGCTGTGTGTGCGTCAAGAGCATCACTTCATGTTTGTCTGTTTCAACAGGTATGTGTAATGTTGATTTTATTTATTCATTATTTAAAGAGCCTGTGTTTATTTGTAAAATATGTATGTATTGTAATTTTGTTATATTTTATATGTTTGGTTATAAAAAAGGAAAATCAGGCTTGACAGAATTCGTAACAACAAATCCACTATACGATCAATTGTAGTAGTTCTCTCTCTTGACTACTGGACTCAAGACGTATGAGGTGCAGGAGCTGTGTGTGCGTCAAGAGCATCACTTCATGTTTGTCTGTTTCAACAGTAAAGAGATCTGCAAGCCTGGATTGTGTGGACTTCCTCCGTTTGAAGCGCGAACGATTTGAAGGGGTTACACATATATATAGCACAATTGACAAAGAGGAATAAAAGTGACCGTCTAAAGACCAAATACAACATATAACTAAATATTCCTCCAATAATTAAAAAAATAAAAATCCAATCCCTAATTTTCTAAAAATAATAAAACAGTAGTAAATTTAACGTATTGTTAAAATAATAAAATGTAATTTAAAGTAATAATTGAAAAATTAAGAAAACAGAATAAACTGCAATTGATTCAATTAATTACTAATTAAATAATTACACCAATTGAGTCAGAACAAAAGTCAATTAAGAATCAAGCAAAGAGAAAACCAGCAGGGGGCAGCATAGCAAATACAACACCAAAGATCAGAAATTGAGAGTAGAAGAAGAGAAAACAGGAACTAGATATCAACAAACGTACTCATGTGCAAGCAGTCAATGACACAATTGTTTCAGATAAGCAGTATTAGCTAGACGAAACACCAAAAGTAAGTAAGTAAGTAAGTAATATTTATTTATATAGCGCTTTTCGAGACCAGGGTCACAAAGCGCTTAAACAATCAAAACAATACTCAAAAAAGTACATACTTTAAAGATCAAGATAATACTGAGAACAACACAGGAGTTCGAGAAATTCAAGATTGCACCGACAGGACGGCGACTTTAACAGCAGCTCCGAGTGTTTTTTGGGTTTATTACTTTTTTCTGAGGTTTGCCTCTGTCTTTTCAAACTTTTCTTTTCATCATACTGTCTCTTTAAGACTCGCGGACAGTTTTCTATAAAAATTGGAAACTTTCAGTGAAAAAGGAAAGTTTTTCATCGCCTTTTCTGGTGCGCAACGGGCGTCCTGCGCGCGTAATGGCCATCGTCTACAGTCGGGATCAGCTGCTGGCGCTGCGTTTCTCCGCGGTGCGGCCGGAGGAGCGACCCATCATCCCCCGGGATATTATGAAGCGGAGACGGGGATGCCGCGCCGGAGTTAAACGCCGGGAGCTGAGGAGAGCTTATCGACCGGCGCTGCCGTCCGTCGTCATGGGCAACGTGAGATCTCTGCCAAACAAGATGGACGAACTCGCGGCGGCGACCAGGTTCGACCCGGAATATCGACGGTGCAGCATGCTGATGCTCACAGAGACGTGGCTGAACCAGAACCACACGGACGCGATTGCTGCGCTGGATGGATTCTGCTTATTACGCGCGGACCGGACGGAGATGAGCGGGAAGAGAAAGGGCGGAGGACTGGCAGTGTTCGTCAATGAGAAGTGGTGCCTTCCCAGGCACGTCACTTTAAAGGATCAACACTGCTGTCCTGACATTGAACTTTTGGCGCTGAGTCTGAGACCCTTCTACTTGCCATGGGAGTTTTCACATGTTGTCGCGGTGCTTGTGTACATTCCACCGTCGGCGAGCGCGGAGGCAGCATGTGACGTCATCACTGGAGTAGTGAACGGGTTACAGACTCAGAGCCCTCAGGCCCTCTTTATCATATCCGGTGATTTTAATCACGCATCTCTTTCCTCCTGTCTGCCCAAATTCACGCAGTACGTCACTTGTGCCACCAGAGACAATAACACACTGGACCTTTTTTATGCGAACACTAAAGACGCTTATTTATCATTCCTTCCTCCTTTGGGACGAGCTGACCACTGTCTGGTCCATCTCCTACCTGTTTACAAGCCACTTGTGAGCAGGCAACCAGCAGTGACTCGCTCAGTCAAGAAGTGGTCTGAAGAAGCTGAGGAAGCTCTGCAGGTCTGCTTTGAGACCACGGACTGGAGCATCTTCAGTGAGTCCCACAAGGAGGATATTGACGGACTAACTTCATGTGTCACGGACTACATAAACTTCTGTGTGGAGAGCATTGTACCAACCAGAACTGTACGATGCTTCTCCAACAACAAACCCTGGATTAATCCTGATATAAAGGCTCTCTTAAAGGAGAAGAAGAGAGTCTTTAGGTCAGGAAACAAAAACAAAGAGGATCTGATGGCAGTCCAGAAGGAGCTGAGAAGAAAGATCAGGGAGGGAAAGGGGAGGTACAGGAGGAGGATGGAAGAGAGTCTGGCCAACAACAACACCAGAGATGTCTGGAGAGGTTTGAAATCCATATCCGGACATCAGACCAGGCTCTCTGTAGCAGCGGGGGATAAAAATTGGGCCGACAACTTAAACAGTTATTTTTCAAGGTTTGAGGTGTCGGCTTCCCCCCCTGCTCTTCCACCATTCTCACCTCTACACTTACCTTCTCCTCTCCCCCGAGCTTGTATTGTTTCAGCCCCCCCGCTGACTCCACAGGGGACAATGCCCCCCCACCCCAGCCTGTCCCTCACACCTCTCCAGGTGAGAAATCAGCTTAGGAGAACCAAGACAACAAAGGCCCCTGGACCAGACGGCATCGGTGGCAAAGTACTCAGGACGTGCTCTGACCAGTTAAGTGAAATTGTTGGACTTCTGTTCAACATGAGCTTGACCCTGGGAAGAGTTCCACTACTGTGGAAGACGTCCTGTGTGGTACCGGTGCCGAAGATTCAGCACCCTAAGGATCCCAGCTGCTACAGACCTGTGGCCTTGACATCCCACCTTATGAAGGCTCTGGAGCGGCTGGTCCTTAGTTACCTGAGTCCTCTGGTGCGCTCCTCCATGGATCCGTTGCAGTTTGCCTACCAACCTGACATCGGCGTGGAGGACGCCATCATCTTCCTTCTCCACCGAGCACTTTCTCACCTGGAGTCGCCTGGAAGCACTGTGAGGATCCTTTTCCTGGATCTAAGCAGTGCTTTCAATACCATCAGGTCAAACATCCTGAGGGACAAGCTGGAGCTGTCTGGAGCGGACACTCACCTCACGGACTGGATTGTGGACTACCTCACCAACCGTCCACAGTTCGTGAGGACCCGGGATGGTGTTTCGAGGACTGTGCAGTGTAGGGGTCCCCCAGGGAACAGTGTTAGCACCGTTCCTCTTTTCACTGTACACTGCAGACTTCCAACACCTGTCTCCCACCAGTCACCTGCAGAAGTTCTCGGACGACTCCGCCATCGTCGGCCTCATTAGGGACGGGGATGACGGGCCGTACCGGGGACTTGTCCAGGACTTTGTTGACTGGTGCCTGGAAAACCACCTTCAGATCAACTCCAGCAAAACTAAGGAGTTGATTGTGGATTTCCGGCGGTGTCCCTCCATCTCCCCCTCACCACTGAACATCCAGGGACAGGACATTGAGATTGTCACGACTTACAAGTTCCTGGGTGTTCACCTCAACAACCGCCTGGACTGGGTGGATAACACTGCTGCTCTTTATAAAAAGGGGCGGAGTAGAATCTACCTGCTCCGGAGGTTGAGGTCGTTTGGTGTCCGGGGGCCACTCCTGAAGTCATTCTATGACTCAGTAGTGGCCTCTGCCATCTTCAACAGTGTGGGCTGCTGGGGGAGCAGCATGACAGCAAAGGATAGGGCTAAACTGGACAGTCTTATTAAGAAGGCCGGTTACGTCCTAGGGCGCCCCCTGGATCCTGTGGAGGAAGTGACTGGAGAGAGGATGCGGAGCAAGCTGGGCTCCATGAGGAGGAACTTGTCTCACCCTCTCCAGCACACACTGAGGGCATTGAGGAGCTCCATCAGTGATAGGATGCTCCATCCCCGGTGTGTGAGGGAGAGGTACCGCAGGTCTTTCCTCCCTGCTGCCATCAGACTCCACAACAAGAACACACCAAGATAACTATTTAACTGCACCTCTTGTTATTTATGTAAATATGATTGTGTATATATAGCGCAGATTTATCTTTTATTCTATTTAGATTTTCTTTCTCGTTTTTATTTCTGGGTGTTTTTATTTCTCTTGCTGTTGTTAAACCGAATTTCCCCTTGCGGGACTAATAAAGGTTTTCTGATTCTGATTCTGATTCTGAAAAGCCTGAACAAAGAGAAATGTCTTAAGATGTTTCTTAAAGGAGTCAGTAGACTCCATCAAGCGCAAAGAGAGAGGAAGATCGTTCCAAAGCTTAGGAGCAACAGCCTGAAAAGATTTCTCTCCTCTGGTCCTGAGCCGTGTGCCTGGAACCATGAGTAGATTCTGATCCACAGACCTCAGAGCCCGAGCTGGGGTGTAAGGCTGGATCAGATCAGTGATGTAAGGAGGAGCCTGACCATGAACAGCTCTGAAAGTAAGAACCAGAATTTTAAAGTTGATCCTGAAAGAAACTGGAAGCCAGTGAAGAGTTTTAAGGACCGAAGAGATGTGAGTTCTTCTACTTGAGCGGGTCAGAATTCTCGCTGCAGAGTTCTGAATCAACTGCAGACGAGACAGCTCCTTCTTGTTAAGACATGAAAACAAACTGTTACAATAGTCCAGACGAGAAGAAACAAACGCATGGATTACAAGCTCCAGATCATGTTCCGACAACATTTTCCTAAGTTTAGAGATTTTTCTCAGTTGAAGGAAACAGTTTCTGGTCAGTTTTCTGCAATGTTGAACAAGAGACATGTCTTTATCAAATACAACACCCAGGTTTCTCATGCTCAGTTTGACAGACTGATCTAAGTCACCCAAGTACTGACTCAACCGTGGAACCTTATCATCAGGAGCAATCACCAGAGTTTCAGTTTTGTCCACATTTAGCTGTAAAGTGTTTTCACTCAGCCATTGTTTGATTTCTAGCAAACAATTGACTAAGCTGTTCAGCCTCTGGGGCTCAGTTGGGTCAAAAGAGCAGTAGAGCTGGATGTCATCAGCAAAAATGTGATAAGAAACATCTGGAAATCTCTGAATGATTTTACCGAGGGGAATCAAGTACAGCAAAAACAATAAAGGACCCAGAACAGAACCTTGAGGGACTCCACACAACAGATCTGCCGATTCAGACCTCATTTGATTGGCAGATACACTAAAACTGCACCCAGAAAGGTAAGATGAGAACCATTCTAACACAGACCCAGACAGTCCCACTTCATCCCTCAGTCTTCTCAGCAGGATCTGGTGATCAACTGTGTCAAAGGCTGAGGACAGATCCAAGAGAACCAGAACAGTGAATTTACCAGAGTCAGCCGACATCATGATGTCACTGGACACTTTCAATAAAGCTGTCTCCGTAGAGTGATGTTTACGGAAGCCAGACTGAAACTTCTCATGGATGTCGCTCTGATCCAGGAACAAAGACAGCTGCTCAGACACCACCTTCTCCAAGATCTTGGACAAGAAAGGGAGCTTAGAAATAGGCCTGAAATTACTGAGGTCAGTTGGGTCTAAGCCTGGTTTTTTGAGCAGAGGCTCCACAATGGCATGTTTAAATGCATTGGGAAAAACCCCTGTGGAAAGGGAGAGGTTCACCATATTGGTAACCCAGGGGCCAATTACATCAAATACTTTGATAAAAAGCCTACAAGGAAGGACGTCATCTGAGCAAGAGGAGGGTTTAATCTTGTTCACTAGTGCCGAAATATCACCCAATATGATACAGCAGTGAAGGAGGACCAAGAGGAGGACAGGGGCTCAGAGACAGTAGGAGTTCCAAACATAGGGGGAGAGATTTTCTCTTTGATCAATTTAATTTTGTCAATGAAAAATCTCAACAATGCATTGCTGTCAGCTTCACAGAAGACAGGCGTGATTTGAGGAGCAGGAGACACGAGAGAATTAATCATGTCAAACAAAACTTTTGGGTTTTTCTTATTTGCTGCTACCAGTTTTCTGATGTAATCAGATCTAGCAGTTTCTACCATCTCATTGTAAGAAGTCATCAGATCCCTGAGGTGAAGTCTATGCACCTCAAGTTTAGTGGACTTCCTGAGACGCTCAGTCTTTCGACAAAGTCTCTTCAGACTCTTCATTTGTCCAAGGGCACTGTTTTTTTGTTCGATTTAACAGGTGCCACTTGATCCAGTATTTCAACACAATGATCAGTGAAACAGTGAATCAAACTGTCCACGTCTGGGCAGTCATCAAAGGAAAGATGGTCAAACATAGCAGAAAAACTGACTGCAGTATCGGCTGAGATGACACGCCTCTGAGACCTAACTTTCAAAGGCTTAGGTTCAGGGATGAAGTCCAGGTTAAACAAGACAAGAGAATGATCACTCAGATGGACATCATGTACAGATACATTAGAAATGTCCAGGCCAAGAGTAAAAACTAAGTCTAAAATGTGGCCTTTTTGATGAGTGGGTTCAGAAACATGTTGCTCAAAATTAAAGACTTCTGTTAAAGTTAAAAGTTCTTTAGCAGAACAAGATGTGACGTCATCAACATGAAGATTAAAGTCTCCAAGAATAAGGACAGATTCCATTTGAATAATGGAAGATAAGAAGTCACTAAAGTCTTTCAAGAACATCGCCGCAGGACCAGGCGGACGGTAGATTGACACACAATAGAAAGGTCTTGTAGAACCAACCAAGATCATCTGAGATTCAAAATAAGTGAATTCCTGTGTCTGAATCCCTTTGCAAGAAAAACTCTCCCTAAAAACAATAGAAAGACCTCCTCCACGACCAGAGAGGCGAGGCTTCCCCAGGACAGCGCCCCCTACTGGACAGAGCTCGTTCAGATGAATAAACTCTTCCTCTCTCTGCCAAGTCCCAGAAAGACATAATAAATCCAAATTAACTCTTGTGAAAAGATCATTAAGAATAAAAGATTTATTAGTAATGGAGCGAACATTAAAAAGTCCCACATTCAGCACCGAAGACGTCACTGACGACGCCGCGTCACTGACAGGCGCGCAGAGCCGGGTGCTTTTGAAGCGAACAGCGGTCACGTGGGTACCAGCTGTCTCTGAAGTTCAACTCGGTTGTAAAAGCCGAATTAAAGAGAGGAAATGAAAAAATCTTACCACCTTTCGTTGAGGTCTGGACAGACGGCAGCGCTGATGTGTCGTCATGCTCTGCAGCTAGAGGAATGTCGATCAAACATCGATGACGTCCGATGACGTCAGAGTTGTTCCGAGCGATCCCGACTGCTCGTCTCATCCTGACCTGAACTCCAGACCGACTCGATCGCTTGTGGAAATCGCCCGGTACCCGAGAGATCAAACGATATTCCACAGAGTCCGAGTCGATGAGAAGCGGAGCCGGAAACATATTCACCGGACGTTGATAACGGTCGCGGTTATAATCCTCCATCGACTCTCTGATGTTGAAAAGAGCATCACGATCATAGATCCGAGATGCTTGAGACATATCTTTAGTGATATGAGCATAATATCCGGACAAGTAGTCGTTAAAACAACTGTTTTTGGCAATTATTGCAGGAGCTTACGTTCAAGCAGCCGATCAAAGGCTCACCGGAAGCGGAAGTGAAAAAAAGTTACACGCAATGTGACCAATTGTGAGTTGATCAATTGACAATGTGAAATAGGAAGAGAGGATGGTCAAGATCATTAATACATAAAACAGTGTGCCAACCATCAATGTTAATTGTGTTATTGTTATTGAACACAGCAGAAAAAGGAGAACAATTAAATGTGAGTTGTTTTGTTTTTCTTCTTAAACCAATTATACCAGTAATTAACTGTATATATTCATATATACCTCAATTAAGAAACAGGATTAATAGTAAAAGTCAACAAAGAATGTTACTTTATAAAGAGAAAAGATAATTATATCAAACCCAATAGTGAATAGAATTCAAAATGACGTAAGAATGTGTGTTAGAGAAGACATGAATACAATGGGAGGGTCGGTGAGGAAAAGAAGGAAGTCTTAAAAGTTCAACCTCCAAGCGAAACCACTCCCACCAACAAGGAAACTAGGATTTGGAGCTCAGTTGCCTTGTAGCAGCTGAAAAGACAACGTCTGCCAAGCAGCAGTGTTCTTATCAGCAAGAGATAGTGTCCAAAGACACACACACGCGGACTCTCAGCTGAGTCACAAAAAGTCAGAGATCTCACACAAATTAATGCAATTTTTTACAAGTACTGCGGCGAGAAAACAATATTCAAAAGATAAAAATATACAGACACAGACAATTTAAACAAAACAATATGTCATGACAATACGACGACAACAGTATTTTACCAAAACAGGTCAGAGAGACACACTATGCTACGTGGAACTAGACTCTTACCAGCTTGTCGTGTCTAAAGTGTTGAAGTCATAATGGCGGGAGCCCCTCGACCGCTCAATTAGCTTCCAAACACACTGGATAGGAGACCCCTCAACTCATCCATCTATTTCAACCCCTGTCGAACTAACTCTAAACTAATCACCAATGAGACTTTGTCCATCACCGTGATTGTTCGGAAAATTAACTAGCCCTAACTATACTGCCAAATACCTGTGCAGCCCCTCGATCCGGGTCACGGCACCAAGTTGTTGGGATTTTGTGTTCCGAAGAACCGACCCCTCCCCAGTCTCGTACGTGGTGGTGGAATGAAGAACAGACACATGGATGAGTTTAAGAAAAATGCTCGTTTAGTGAATTATGCAAAAGTCAGAGACAAACTTACGTGAACACGTGCGCTAGCAAGCAGAGAGATCTATCGCAGACGTCTTCGAATGCCAGAACGAATGAAGATTCTCAGTTAATCAAGTGACTTTTTGAAATGTGTGTTAAATCTAGATGATTGATTACAGTAAAGATGTCATTTCCTTACATTGGTTTTGGGATGCCTTTAATTGTGCTTTTTTTTTCCTGATTGATGCTGCAAGAGGTTAAATAAAAGCACACAATGGTGCCCTTGTTTAACCTAAAGTTTTTGGAAATAAACCCTTTTGTAGTGACTGTGCAGGGTAGCATTATGAGACTTGTGATTACTATTTACAGTATGTGTTATGTTTGCTTATGTTATGATTATTGAACTATGAGGTTAATTCTCGATTACAGAACAATTGACCATCAATATTAAGTGTCTCAACAGCAGTTGCGCTCTCTTCTGCTTCACCAGGTAAGGTTTAGGGAATTGAAATAGCATCTTGCATGGGGCCTGGATCTCACCAGGATATTGATAATTTATTATAGATCCTTTCATCTGGACTCTTTGTTTCTCTACAGTTTTTTTGTGTTTGAAATGTTGAAACTTATCTGTGTCAGGATGTTTGTTGTCCTTCCTAATCGCTTCCAGGCGGTGGACACGGTGAAAGGTGATTTTATCCTTTGTGTCTGGAATAACTTCAGACTGTCTGATATGAAATATTTTAACGTTACTTCTCAGTCAATGTGGGCTGGTAGTGGAGTTTCTGAGAAGGACAGGTTGTCCTACATAGGGTGCCAAAACGGTGTATTTAAATTAATTATTTCCCTTATTCCTTTTATTGTTTATCATTTTGAGATCTTTCAAGAAGTATTGACATTACAGTACTAAAAACCAAGAGAAAAAGAATATACCTGATAATACATTTTGCTTAGTTGCTTTGTGATTTGCACAAATCTATATAATTTCAAAAAGGAAGGAAATGTTTGAAAATGACTGAGCTAGAGTGTCATTTATGTTATCATCACCATCAACAGTACAGCACCAAATTTCCCTTCAGATAATATATAGACGGAGCTAAACTGAATTGACTCATTGGGAAGGAGCAACTAAGTGATGCTGTCTCTGATAGGCCGATGAAAAATCGATGCATCAGATGTTTACATTTGATAGTGATATTGAAACAGCTTATACAACTGTCATACAGTATTGTGTTACATGTTACCCTCTCTAACATCTTTCTTCTGTTTGTGTGCACATCCAAAGTCATATTCCTAACCTGACACCTGGAGTAAGTTTAAAGTTTGATTTCTTTAGAACCTTTTGGTACAATCCAGTGTTTAAATACTGAGATGATTTCTCATATGTACTCTCTTGTCATGTCCGGTCACATATCTACCCTCTTGTCTTACTTTCTGGTTTTATTGTGAAGTCCCAATCCCTATGTGTGTGTTTTAGTCTTGTAAACTTCCTCTCGTGCTCCTGACCTGATTGCCATGATTTGTGTCACCAGTGTCTTTGTCTCACGTCCCTGTTCCCCTTGATTGTGTTTAAAACACTCCTTTGTCTGTCAGTCTCTGTCGTGACGTCACAGAATTAATGGTACGTGTAAAAATATTTCATTTCAGTTCTGGTTACCTGTTTTTGTGCGTTTTAATTATTGGCTTGTGCCAGCTCTTGTTGATTGCCTTTTTATTAATAAAGTAGTCGATTCTTTAATCATGTTCCCTGCCTCTGAATTTGAGTTTCCTGCCCAGTGTCCTGACACTCTCACACACACATTTCTCAATCACCCGATTCTGTCCTGGTCTCAGGGGAATGCGTTTCTTTTTATGTTCAGCATCACTTTGAGATCTCTTAAGAGGAGGAAAAATCTTTTTTTCATCAACCCAGATGCCTGTACTGTTCCGACCTACATCTGTATCATGTCCATGGGTCCCTCACAAGGTCCTCAGAGAGTAAATTGCTATTTCCAGTATCTCCATTTATACAGTGACTGCCTCAATAGAGACAGGGAATGGATTACAGTCTTTGAAGCAATCAGGCCAGGAAGCTTAAGGTGTCTTCTAATCAAAATCATTTGCAGCATTCCTTCTAAAGTCCATTAAACATGAAACACAACAGTGTTCATTCTAAAAAAATGATCTTGGCACCAGCAGTATCATATTAAGTACACTGACAACATCCCCTTATTTTCTTTCACCAAACTACCCAGGTAAGAGTGTAGGTTTTGCTATTTACTCCTAAATCCAGTTTGATTAGACTGTAGTCTTTTATACCTACTTATAAGGGAAGCATCAAAACCAAAACCAGTTCCATAATATCTGACAAGCATCACTACAATCTCAGCTGAATTCACTAGAAAATTTGCATTTCCCAAGGAAATGCAGTGCTGAATTTCCTGAAGCTGTAAACTGTAATGCTTGAAAGTATTGGATTAGTATTCAAAGTAAAAATGTAAACAGTTGAAATAATTCATGAAGGAAAAAGACTGATGTGATGACCTTGAAATAAACTGAAAAAGGTTCAGAAGAAAAAAAAAGAATCCAAAAGAGAAGAAGAAAAAGAACAAGAAATATGTAGTAGAATTTGTAGTAGAAGTAGAAGAAGTAGTAGAATTTGTAGTAGAAGCAGATGAAGTAGTAGAATTTGTATTAGAAGTAGTAGTGGGAGTAGAAAACGTAGTATAATAAGGAGTAAAAGTATAAGTAGAATTAGTAAAACTAGTAGTAGAATTATTAGTACAAGTATAAGTAGTATAAGCAGTAGTAGAATTAGTAGTAGAAATAGAAGAAGTAGTCGAAGAATTTGTAATAAATTAGAAGTAGAAGTAGTAGTAGTAGTAGAATTAGTAGGAGAATTATAATTTTTAAAAGCTGTAGAATTCGGAAGTAGAATTTACTTCCTTTGAGTCTCAGATGATCATGGTTGGTTTTACAAGACCTTTCTATTGTGTTTCAGTCTACCATCCGCCTGGTCCCGCGGCAGTGTTCTTGAAGGACTTTAGTGTGTTTTTAATCTTCCATTATTCAAATGGAATCCATTCTTATTATTGGAGACATTAATCTTCATGTTGATGACATCACATCTTGCTCTGCTAAAGAACCTTTAACTTTGAATGAAGCCTTTAATTTTGAGCAACATGTTTCTGAACCCACTAACCAAAAAGGCCACACTTTAGACTTAGTTTTTACTCTTGGCCTGGACATTTCTAATGTATCTGTACATGCTTTCCAGCTGAGTGATCATTCTCTTGTTTATTTTAACCTGGATTTCACCCCTGAACCTAAGCCCTTGAAAGTTAGGTATCAGAGGCGCGTTATCTAAGCCGATACTGCAGTCAGTTTTTTTGCTGTTTGACCAGCTTATCTTATCTTAAGCCTGAGCATCTCTGGAAGTCTCTGGAAGGGATCTGATGTCCTCATACAATGAGATAATGGAAACTGCCAGATCTGATTACATACGGAAACTGGTAACAACAAATAAGAAAAACCCCAAAGTGTTGTTTGACACAATAAATTCTCTTGCGTGTCCTGCTGTTCAAATCACCACTGTCTTCGGTGAAGCTGGTGTTGTTGAGATTGAGAAAATCACTCCCCTTCTGTGTGGAACTCCTGAACCACTGAGCCTGTCACCACGTTGTGGTCCTTTAATGTTGTAACGCTGGCTGATATTTTCGGCACTGGTGAGCAAGATGAAACCCTCCTCCTGCTCGTCAGATGTCCTTCCATGTAGGCTCTTTATTAAAGTGTTTGATGTAATTGGCCCCTGGGTTACCAATGCATTTAAGCATGCCATTGTGGAGCTTTTAATCAAAAAGTCAGGCTTAGACCCAACTAACCTCGGTAATTTCAGGGCCTATTTCTAAGCTCCCATTCTTGTCCAAGATCTTGGAGCAGGTGGTGTCTGAGCAGCTGTCATTGTTCCTGGACCAGAGAGGCATGAGAATAGAATAGAATAGAAAATGTTTATTCATCCCCAGAGAGGAACACACTTTTACAACAGCACAGTTGAAAAAAAATAAAGTGCAAGGAAAAAATAAAAAATAAAAGAGATAATAAAAAATAAAAAAAATAAAACGATCTTAAAGATATACAAATTATTTACAATATTGGAAATTTAACACTATTAACAAAATTAAATAAAATTAAAATAAAATAAAATAAAATAAAATAAGATAAAATAAAAACAAAAATAAAATAAAACACACGAGAAGAAACGAGAAGTTTCAGTCTGGCTTCCACAAACATCACTCTACGGAGACAGCCTTACCGAAAGTGTCCAGTGGCATCATGATGTCGGTTGACTGGTTCTCTTGGATCTGTCTTCAGCCTTTGACACAGTTGGTCACAAGATCCTGCGGAGAAGACTGAGGGATGAAGTCAGACTGTCTGATTAATACAAAGCTCTGCAGCAAGAATTCCAACCCGCTCTGGTAGAAGAACTCACATTTCTCTGATCCTTAAAACTCTTCAGTGGCTGCCAGATTCTTTCAGGATGAATTTTAAATTTTACCTCTTCAAAACTCCAACATTTTTTATTTATTTTTTTTTCCTCTTCAAAACTCCAACATTTTTTTTTTTTTTTACCTCTTCAAAACTCCAACATTTTTTTTTTTTACCTCTTCAAAACTCCAACATTTTTTTTAATTTTTTTTTTTACCTCTTCAAAACTCCAACATTTTTTTTTTTTTTTTACCTCTTCAAAACTCCAACATTTTTTATTTTTTTTTACCTCTTCAAAACTCCAACATTTTTTTTTGTTTACCTCTTCAAAACTCCAACATTTTTTTTTTTTAATTGTAAATTGCCACATAAAAGACTGGAAATGTCATTGTTCACTCCTATTCTAGTCTTTAGAGAAGGGTCAATCTGGAAATGCATGGACTGCTAAGGCTGATGACAGGACGCGCTATCAGGCAGTAAGTTACATAGGTTTAAAGGTGAGTGCTGATCGAAGGGAGAGTTGATGCTAAAATTGGCACCCAAATTCCGTTACCTAATCTTAGATCAAATTAATTATATTGTTGCTGCAGTGTGGTAAAAGTTTGTCCGGCTAAGTGTTTGTGTCTGAAGGTTATCTGAAGATACACTGTTTATGGTGAGATTGTCATGGCTCAGCAAAACAGCTCAGTGGAGTATTCTGGATACATCTGCTGCTGCTGGCGGGGGGGCCGGCTGCTGTGGAGAAGACTGAGGAAGCAGAGCAAGAGCACAATGGGACCACATTTTCATCATATCACCCATTATGATGTGTAATGTGTCCCCAGCTCATTTAGGATGGAGGATAGAGAAAAAGCTGCTTGTCTGTCTGTGTTAAGAAAAGTCAGTTAATATACATTTACTGCATGGAGTACCTATCAGTGGTTCTCAACTGCTCTAACTTTGGCACCCAAGACCACCCCTTAATGAGTAAAATTTAGGAAAAAAGATAATTTGATAGACAGCCAACATTCTCCTGGAAATATTCAAAATAAAGAAACAGGTGGAGCACAAAGATCATATTAGAACATCTTCATGCAAGCCCTCCAGTTCCACCCAAGTCAAGAAGAAAACAAAAAAACAAAACCTAAGACAGTGACGCCCACAACAGCTGTTTTACACAACACACTTCTGACTGCGCTTGCACGAGTCAGTGCATGCTTGGATTAATTTGATGAAGAAATGTGAAAGAAGAATATCAGCGTCTAAATCTTAAAATCTATACCACCTAATATGCTTGTCGTTTCTCCTGCAGTGAAAGAAAAATATAAATACCGAAATGTGTTTTTGTGTACTTTATGTGGTTATAAAAATAACTTCTCTCCCTCTCCTGATGGTATCCTTCTTTCAAACAATTTCACCCGAATTGTTTTAGTGGGAGTCTGCGCATGTGCCACTTCTCAGGACAGTCAAAGTGTAGAGCCAATTTTGAAAGCGAGATATTTATCTACAGTACTTGGTGGCAACAGAACATTTATGACCTAACCTTATGCCTAATTTTGTTTAAATAATTATTGCACACTTTCTGTAAATCATGTAAACTTTATTTCACTTCTCAAATATCACTGTGTTTTTCTCCTATACGATATATTTAACTGGATTTTTTTATCCAAACAAACAATGATTTATAAAGGAAAATCATGAAAATGTACAGGGGTGCCCAAACTTTTTCATACCACTGTATATACATTTTCAAACAGAGCAAAAGTTACTTCTAGTGCAGGACATACATGCATAAAATCTAAATGGTCCATTCAATTTTTGATTTTTCTCAAAAGTTGGCGTAATTTATTCAAGATATCAGCACATAATGGAAGCTTACATTTGGGAGTCCTTCAGTAACCTTATTGTGTCCCTTTGAGCTAATTATCCAGTTGCACTGCTCTGTCACGTGTCTGTTCCTTTCTTCCCATTTTCTAGTAGTTTGTTCTCTCGAGAAATATATGGATTTTTCAGCAGCTTGACTCGTGTTTTTTTCTTGTTAGCTCCCTGAACTACTGCAAGGAGCCTTAGTTGTATTAGTTGTAACAGCTTTTCCTCATACATCTGAAACATTTTAGGGGGGTTTATCTGAGGATATTCAGGCAGCAGGTTAAACATTTTATGTTTTATGTTTCTTTACTGAACTTGAGAAGTACTGAAATGGCACACCTTCTGTTAACTATCCAATGTCACAGGACCCTTATTATAGTTGAAACTTAATTTGTCCTAACAGCTTTGGTGGCATCTTGAGTCAATTGATCTTGGAATACCAGGGTCATAAGGGACACCCTGGAGGAAAACTGCCCAAAGTTTAAGGTTGAATTCAAGTCCTTTAATCAGGCTCTCCCCTAAGACAAGTCATCTGGATTCAGGTAAAAAGAACCACTTAACAGCAATTGAGGAGAGGAGTAGATCCTTAAGGAGGAAAATGTGCAAAATCTTTTGGTCATTAAATTGTGGTCATTAAAATGTATAGGTTGTTTAATTCTTAATTGAATTGTATACATGAATATTTGCTGAAGGACCTATTAACCAAGATCAGTATTCTTTTAAGTAAACCATTATTTTTTTCAGCTTCTCAGTTAATTGTGAATTTAAATTCTCACCAGCAAACGAAACAACCCACCTTCAGTGCAGGCACACCAGACTGAACCTAAAAGGGCATTTTGTGCCCTTTAATGTGGCACATATGTGGACAAAATCCTCCACTGAGGTTTGAGGCCAGTAAATCAGATTTTTGTTTATTATCTACTATTTCTTTTTTCAGGAAGGGAAGTTCATTTAAACAATTTCTAATACATTGAAACATGGTGTTATTTTTAAATTCTGTAAGGTTTTCAATTATCTTGGAAAAAATAAATAATTATAGATATCATTTAAGAATAAAACATTTTTTTGGCTGCGCTGCTCTTCTATGGTTTGTAATGGGTGTACTGAGTGGGCGGCTGAGCAGGATTTTTCAACATATTTATTATTTGAGGTCCAATCTAAAGAATCTTTAGTGAGGTCTCACATTCCTCGACCATCACCCTTTATTATTTCAAACCAATCAGAGGAGGCAGTTGTGGACCACAGACATCTTGTAACTCCCGCAGGATTTACCCACACTTGACCTTCATAGCTGCATACACAACAACACACACAATGTGAAGGACTTGTTCCTGTCACAGGTGCAGAGAAATCTTTGAAGCAGTATGTAGCGTGTCCTACTTCTTCTATTAACTGTGTGTGTGTGTGTGTGTATGTGTGTGTGTGTGTGTGTGTGCGCAACTGTGTCTCTGTGTGCGTGCATCTGCGTGTGTGGGGTTGTTGCAACAAGTGATGACCCATTTGAATTCTATCCACAGTTTCTTGCTTGACTGTGATTAAAAATTGCCATGTTTTACCTTTTATATTATATATAAAATGTGTGTGAATTGTGAATCTCCCATAAAAACATATTCAACCATTCAATATTCCATTAACTAGAACAACTATAAGAACAATTTACACACACAGCATGGTCAAACTGAATAATTTTTTTGTAGGGAACTACTGTACATATTTGAATAAAAAAAAAAGGATTTTTAATAATTTAATCAAATCTTAATTGAAAATGAATTGATCCTGTCACAAATGCAGTTTTTAGAAAAGGCAAACACGTTTGTGATTCTTTAAGCCACAGCAGAAATTACAAAAATGTTACAGCAGTTTAGTATAAAAAAAAAAATCCTCTACACCTCAGGAACATGTGTGTGTTTAAAACGGGTTTCCAGGAGAGCCAGTAGAAGCGCGGATGAACAGATTGGCAAGCTGTGAGAAAGTAAGCGAGAGAGAGAGAGAGAGAAAGAGAGAAAAAGAGAGAGAGAGAGAATGGACGAAGCTCTGCTCCCTTTCTTCTGTGTGTCAGCTGCTACAGCAGCAGCAGTTTGGCTTTGGGAGCAGGATGAGCTGGAGGTGAAGTGTATGTGTTTGAGAGCGTTAGGAAAACTTTCTTGCTCCATGAAAAGACAAGATGTATGGTGGTGAAATGTGAAGAAGCTTTAAGTATGGCATGTAAAAATGGTTTCTGCCAAGAAGACGGAGATGGTGACAGCGATGATTCCCAATCGAATCCGGACCCTGATGTACTTTTTCTGCCTGACTACATGGTGAGTGAATCTGTCTGCTGATCTGCTGCTTCAACTTCAAGTTTGTATCATCATTGTTTCAGCGTGAACAGAAGCACAGGACAGACAAGGAAAGATGAGAGGATATACCCGGAGAATTTCACTCGCATTCTGGACCGACTTCTGGATGGATATGATAATAGGCTTAGACCTGGATTTGGAGGTATTGAGTTTTGTTCTATTTGTAGACAAGACTAAAATAAAGTTGAGAGCTTGACATCTCATGCATCACCATATCCTATATTACAGGCTTCATCCTGTAATCTTGCTACTTTTGATTTTTGCAGAAGCCATTCCTCTAAGCTCACAGGTTTCTGCTGTTATATAACCATGTTGCCGACAGAATGTTTAATGCCCAATTAAATTGCGGCTTTGGTTATGAGACATGTTTGATGGCTTGTTCTCAGTGAACCACATCCTGTCAGGAATATACACTAACGACACAGCTGCATCCAGTCTGTATATGAAGAACACATATGTTCATTTACAGATGTGAGGAAGTCAAAATCGATAAGGTTTTCACTTATTTTAAGCTATGTATTCCGTCCATTTTTTTAGATAGCATTCTTATGGAACTACCAAGATAGTTTGCAGAGACCACGCACTTGGATAGCTTGGATAGGACACGGAAGGATTTAAAAGATAAAACATTAAATGAGACACTTTTTTTTAGGTCCTGTTACAGAGGTCAAGACTGACATTTATGTGACAAGTTTTGGTCCGGTTTCAGATGTTGAAATGGTAAGTAAACTTACAATTTTCAAATTGTGTTTTTACAAATTATGAAGAGGAAAAACTGTTAACATACTTTAGGATCTCTTTAGGATCTCTACATGCACCATCTGTCTCAAGCAACACAAATGGATCAGATGCGCCAAAGCACTTTATATCACAGAATCAGAAAATCAGTGCAGTGCATACTATTGCCAAGGAGCCTTTTTTGCTCGATAAACATCTAGCATACTATTTAATAAAACAAATATATAAATAATTCAATAATTCTATTGCTCTAAAAAGTAGGCTTTGTGACTTGTAATAATTATCGGACCAGTAGGGTGAGTTTCCCAAATCACAAAAAGTTCTTCACCCTTGAGATATCTGGGTGGCATGAAACAAATGTGTTTTAAGTAAACCTTTTCTTGTCTCTGGGTCAAGATGAACAACCTCTATGTATTTCTGGAACCGAAGGAGGTTGTCCGTTCACCTTGACCCTGAGATAACACGAGGGTTAAGAAAAACAAGACAGAGGCAATAAGTGGGTGAAAAATCAGGGAGAAGTTCAGTTCAGCTTCAGTCGGTCATTACATTTGCACCCAAGTACCACACACACAGTGATAATCAGTGGAGGTGGAGGTGATTTGGAGGTGAGTTTGGGGGCAGGAGTGGAGCAAAAGTATCTTGTCATTCTATTCTATGTTAATCTTTGTATCCTTTGTCTTTGATCTATGTTCTTGATCTTTATTTCTATGAATAGCCGTCTTTATTGCTTTGGCAAATTGGAAAAAGAATTTCCCGAAGGAGACCTCCTTTGGGATCAATAAAGTTCTACCTAACCTAACCTAACCTAACCTAACCTAACCTAACCTAACCTAACCTAAAACAGCACTGTGCATGTGCCTAGAACTAAGAACATACCTTAAGTTACTGAAAACTCGTAATAGTGGAACAGAGAGGCAACCATTTTTCCGCTTGTATAATGTGGAAGTAAGAAAAAAGCAAAATAAATATTTAGACACAATCATCTCTGATTTTATAGGATCATTCAGAGGTTCTATTGTCCGTGGGTTTTATTCTATCTCGTTACTTCTTGTTGATTTTCACTCTGCATATGTCACAGTGACAAATGATTTAATAGCTCCAATAATTATTATTATTATGTATTTAAAATCAATTTCATGTAAACAACTAACTTGCACCTTTCACATTGTCAGGAGTACACCATGGATGTGTTCTTCAGGCAGACGTGGGTGGATCGCCGCTTAATGTATGATGGCCCCGTTGAGATTTTAAGGCTGAACAACTTGATGGTGACAAAAGTCTGGACCCCAGACACCTTCTTCAGAAACGGCAAGAGGTCTGTTGCTCACAACATGACTGCCCCTAACAAACTCTTCCGCATCATGAAGAACGGCACCATCCTCTACACCATGAGGTGAGTCTTCCGTTCCTGGAATACACAGCGCAAGGTTTGGTTCAAGTAACCAGAGCACAGACCTTGTTCGGTGCAAAGTGATTACAAATACTTTATAATGGTGCTGTTGTGAGTCTGATAATGCTTTAATATGTATCTTGTTATTTCATATGATATTAACTGTTGGTCATTTTTTATAAAACAGCACATATTCTGGCATGTTAATGAGCTCTCAGAAAATGTATTTAAAATAATCAAATATGGTAATTTGTATAAAAATTTCTCCTGGTTCCCATACAAAAGGTTATATGACCTGTTTAAGGCTCAATTAATGCTGCTTTAAGTACATCCCTATCTTGGAAAACATTTTAATTCATATAAACCAATATTCAATGTTTAACTGATGTTTAATTTTGTTAAGATAGTATTTGTGTGACCTTTCACAGATTAACTATCAGTGCTGAATGTCCCATGAAGCTTATGGACTTCCCCATGGACGGACATGCCTGTCCGCTCAAGTTCGGAAGCTGTAAGTCCTTAACCTTTTGTTTAAGCTAAGTACGAAGAGAATGACGGAAACAAGAAAGATCTTTTTCTATCAGAACCAAATATAAATGAGGTCATAAGAACTTGAGCTTGCAACAGTACAGGTGAAGAAACAATAGTCCAACCCCTACTCGGGTGGGTATTACACCAAGCATTGTCAAAAGTACCAACAAAAGTCTATCTGACGTTTATATCGTTTAGATTATTCACCAGAGGAGCTTTGACATCCTGACTGAGGCTTGCTATAAAATACTTAAATATGCAGTACCATGTTAAAAAAAAAGTGTTTGTGAAAAAGCGAGACTGCATAGAGTGAATTGCGATATGGTGAAATACCACCATCCACCCACACATCCATCCAACTACTTAACTTTCTTTTGACATGTGAAACAAAAACAGATTACTTGATCAAGTCATTACAGATTAGAATTAAAAAGTGAATCTCTTGACAGGACTAGTTGTTATATGTCCACATGCAGACTCTAAGGTCTTGGACCATGCAAACTTTGCTTTCTCACACATTTCACAGAAGACCAGCTAAATTACTTACTAGGTAGATTCTGGAAGCACTGCCAGTCTTTCAGTTGCAGAGAGGGTTTACTTTTTTTTAACTACATTTAGTCAAGCTTCACCTGAAAATGCTTTTCCAGTGTTCTGATGATTCTAACTGGTGCCTGTCACATGTTATTACAAGGAGGAGAATGGAATGAATGAATAAGGGATCTGTATAAAGTAGAACCTACACTAACTTGTAGGCCAGTTCAAATTTAAATATTACTGTTAGTGACGAGGTAGTGAGCAACACTGGTTGTTGGATAAGTATAATGAAATCAATATTTATTCGTAAAACAAAGTTGTATCAATGCAAGTGAACTGAACTGTGTAGGGTCCATATGTGTGATTTTACTGTATACTTTCACATTGAGGCACCCATCTCCCTCCACATGTATTGTGTACTCTGGAAAGGTTCAAAAGTTGTTCTTTGACATCTTCAAGTGTCATCAACATATCTGATTAGTGGCTAGGTGTAAGTCCTTATCCTATTGTTTAAGCTAAGTACGAAGAGAATGAAGGAAACAAGAAAGATCTTATTCTATCGGAACCAAATAGAAATGAGGTCATAAGAACTTGAGCTTGCAACAGTACAGGTGAAGAAACAATAGTCCAACCCCTACTCGGGTGGGTATTACACCAAGCATTGTCAAAAGTACCAACAAAATTCTATCTGAAGTTTATATCGTTTAGATTATTCACCAGAGGAGCTTTGACATCCTGACTGAGGCTTGCTATAAAATATTTAAATATTCAGTACTGTGTTGAAAAAAAAGTGCTTGTGAAAAAGCGAGACTGCATAGAGTGAATTGCGATATGGTGAAATACCACCATCCACCCACCCATCCATCCAACTACTTAAATTTCTTTTGACATGTAAAATAAAAACAGATTACTTGATCAATTCATTACAGATTAGAATTAAAAAGTTAATCTCTTGACAGGAATAGTTGTTATATGTCCACATGCAGACTCTAAGGTCTTGGACCATGCACACTTTGCTTTCTCACACATTTCACAGAAGACCAGCTAAATTACTTACTAGGTCGATTCTGGAGGCACTGCCAGTCTTTCAGTTGCAGAGAGGGTTTACTTTTTTTAAATTACATTTAGTCAAGCTTCACCTGAAAATGCTTTTGCAGTGTTCTGATGATTCTAACTGGTGCCAGTCACATGTTGAATTAATAAGGGATCTGTATAAAGTAGAACCTACACTCACTTGTAGGCCAGTTAAAATTTAAATATTACTGTTAGTGACTAGTAGTGAGCAACACTGGTTGTTGGATTAGTATAATGAATTCAATATTTATTCGTAAAACAAAGTTGTATCAATGCAAGTGAACTGAACTGTGTAAGGTAAGGTAAGGTAAGGTAAAACTTTATTGATCCCTCAGGAGGTCTCCTTCGGGAAATTGTTTGTTTTATTGTGTAGGGTCCATATGTGTGATTTTACTGTATACTTCCACATTGAGGCACCCATCTCCCTCCATGTGTACCGTGTACTCTGGAAAGGTTCAAAAGTTGTTCTTTGACATCTTCAAGTGTCATCAACATATCTGATTAGTGGCTAGGTGTTGTTTCCTTGTTTCAGTCATGCGTGATGTGTGATTTCCCTGATTTTATGGGAAATGCCGTGGGAGTTAGGATGATAACCATGGGGATAGGATGGTAGCCAATATTTAGCCAGATTATATGTGACAGAGATCTCCTTTCAGAGTCTCGTAGGTGGCAGTATCACTAAGGTTTGTTACTTTTTCCTCGTAGCCCTTTTTGTTGAGTAGCACAGTGCACCTCTCTTTGTCCACAGGTGCCATATAGTGATGTTTTTCTCCTTCTGCAATGACACCAAGGCCCTTTTTTGCTAAATAGTGACTTACGAAGAAGTTTCTCTGGTATTGGAGAGAGTAGTTATATTGAAGTCTTTCAGCCTCCGGTCCTGCCAGCTTGTTGTTACAGATTTCAGAGTCTGTAGCTCGTATGATGTCCACCACTGATCTGTTCGTGATCAGTTTTGGAGTAACTACAAAGTTCATTTGGAACTGAAGAAGCTTCTTGGATGCAAGTTCAACTATCTTTCTGAAACTGTGCTCCGTTCAGTAGACTTGCTTAGGAACAACGTTGATAACAATGACCTCATTGAATGAAAACCTACATGGACAGATTGATCCCTGAACCATTTCTACCCTTTTATTTAGCTGGAAAACTTCAAAGTGATTCCTAAAAATATCTGTGACATCTTGTGCATGGGTATTTTAAGCATAATGCATCTTAGTAAACAGGCAGTGCCTTTTGAAGAGTGTTTTAAGGAGCTTAGAAATGTAAGAAACAATTATATATTGGTCTTAACAGCTTGACCACATGAATTTCCTGAGTGTGAAATTAAAATGAAAAAATGGAAGTGATGTGGATTGGAATGCACCATTTGTAAGACAAAGCCAGAAAATGGAATTTTATTATGGATAATGAAATGTTCTGTTCTCCAAATTAAAAATGAAGGCCTAACTCAGCATCAGTGTTTGTATTGGAGGCGTTGATCAGCAGAAATAGCTTCTCTCAAGTCTTTCCCTCAGTCTAATTGGACATATGCAGCGGTGTTGAGATTCCATCTTCCACAAAACAAAAGAGATTTGTGTTTGTACTGTCAATTACCCACTTTGGTGACATTGTTAAGGACAAATACTTGTCTCTGTCACTGTCATCCTTTGCTGGTAAAGAGGCATCAGCCATGTTTCGGATGTGGCCTAAAGCGCAGGAAAGGTCAGGTTCCCTTCCTCTGTCACAGGATAGCACAGATATATGCACCTAGTTTTGATAGCTGATTTGTGTTCTAATTGTGTCTGCCCTGCCTTCATTTTCTCTCCATCACCCTCTCCCCTATTGTGTTTCTCCATCTCGATATACATGCATAACCACTGAGTTCCAGTCCATGACACACAAGAGTCATTTTATTTTGGCAGCACAGCCTTTATATCCAGCCTATGTGGACCCCCGGAGTGAGAAGCAGGCAAAGACAACTCTCATTTTTAACTGCATCCATCAAGGGGGAAAACCCAACCATATACATAGCACTTAGAGAAGCCGCCATGATCAACCGAAAGAGTAAAATATTGTTCTAATACCCTTTATTACTTGATGAAAATAGATAGAAAAGATGTGATATTGAAGATCCTTGATTAAACTATGATTTGAAGGTGCTGGACACCAGAAAGTCCTATCAGACTTTTGCAATTAATATGTTTAAAATAATGAGAGAACAGAAACATGGCGAGTAAGTTAGTAAGTAAGTTAACGTTATTTGTAAAGCATCTTTCCAGACCAGGCTCACGAAGCGCTTTTACAAACAAACTCAATATACAGCTAAAATACAAGCTTTAAAAGGCCAGAACATATAACACAAACACAAGATTCCCCCAAAAAACAGGGTAAAGCCTGCACTAATAAGAATTTCTTAAATTGTTTCTTGATAGAGTCAGTAAACTCCATCAAGAAACAACTTAAGACGCAGAGGGAGAGGGAGATCTTTCCAAAGCTTAGGAGCAACAGCCTGGAAGGATTTTTCTCCTCTGGTTCTGATCCACAGACCTAAGAGCCCAAGCTGGGCTGTAAGGCTGGACCAGATCACTGATGTAAGGTGGAGCCTGACTATGAATAGCTCTGAAAGTAAGAACAAGAACTTTAAAATTGATTCTAAAAGAAACCGGCAACCAGTGAAGTGTTTCAGGGTCAGAATTATAGCTGCGTAAGTTTTGTATTATCTGCAGGCAAGACAGCTACTTCTTGTTTAGACATGAAAAAAGCTGTTACAATAGTCTAAACGAGAGAACACAGAAGCGTGGATTCTAAGCTCCAGATCATGTTGCAATATCATTTTCCCAAGTTAAGAGATTTTTATCAGTTTAAGGAAACCATTTATGGTCAGATTTTGCAGTGTTGTATTAGAGACACATACAACACCCAGGTTTCTCTTTTTGAGAAAAGGCTCCACAATGGCCTGCTTAAATGCATTAGGAAAAAGCCCTGTGGAAAGGGAGAGAATTATTATTTTGGTAACCCAGGGGCCAATTACACCAAACACTTTAATAAAGAGCCTACACGGAAGGATGTCGGACAGGCAAGATGGATACAGGCTCAGTGATAGCAGGGGTTCCATACAAAATGGGAAGGAATTTCTCTTTGATCAATTTAATTTCACTGAAAAATATCAACAATGCATTGCTGTCAGCTTCACAGAAGACAGGGGTGATTGGAGCAGTAGTACACACAAGAAAATTTAGCGTGTCAAACAACACTTTGCGGTTTTTCTTATTTACTGTTACCAGTTTCCGAATGGAATCAGATCTGTCAGTTTCCATTATCTCAATGAATGAGGACATCAGATCCTTTTCAGACTCAGGAGATCTTCATTATAGTTATAATAATAGTTATACTTATACTTATAGTTATACTAATAGTTATATTTATACTTTTACTTATAGTTATACTTATACTTATATTAATAGTTATACTTATACTTATACCTATAGTTATACTAATATTAATAGTTATACTTATAAGTAAGTACTGTAAGTAAGTTATTTATATTCATAGAGCGCTTTTCTAGACCAGGGTCACAAAGCGCTTAAACAATCAAAACAATACTCAATAAAATATATACTTAAAGTCATAACACCGAGAACATGTCCAAAGGCACCGTTTTTTCATTAAAGAAAAGAGGGAAAAACTGAGATAACACGCCTCTGAGACCTACCTTTTAAGGGCTTAGGTTCAGGTTAAACAAATCAATCCAATGATCACTCAGATGGACATTATGTACAAATACATTAGAAATGTCCCTAGCTCCTGGGGTGGTACTCAACCCCACTGTTATTGCGTTGCATGCGTGGGCCCCGCCACTGCTGCTGTGGTGGCTTTCCGTCCCACTGGCCTGTCTTCCTATGGTTCTCTGTTTTGGGCATGGTGGTGGCCTGGTGGTCTTCTGGAGCAAGGGCTTGCCCTGATGCACTGTCCTTTGACTGGTTCGCTGGCTGTCCCTCGCCGGTTGGCCCTCGGGCTCCTCTGTCCCGGTGCCTGCTCCTGGTGCCTCCCTTCTTCACTTCCTCCGCCATCTCCTCGCTGGTCCTTGCCTCTGTGCGGTGTGGGGGCCTCCGTGGGTAGTCTGCTTTTTCGCCGGTGTTCTGGGTCATGGCTGGCTCCGGTGGTTATCTTGCCTGCCAGGTCTGGACCTCCCGTGGGCTCCGACCGCTGCTGGGGCACTCGCGCCGGGATCTTGCCGAGCAAGGCATGGGCTCACAGGCATGTTTAGGAGGGGGCTTGTTTGGGTCCCTCTTGCCCCTCCTGCAGATGTGTACAGCTGGCGCTTTTGGGTCTCTGCACACTCTCACACGCACTCTTACTCACACACACACACACACACACACACACACACACACACACACACACACACACACACACACACACTCTCCTCTGTATCTTCTCCCCCCAATTGAGTCTGTTTACCTGTGTATTACATACATTTGCAACTGGCCTGACCAGTTGTGAAGGACACTGCCTGCCGGGAGCCTGGTCCTTTCAAGGTTTCTGCCTCCCAGAGGCAGTTTTTCCTTGCCACAGTGATGTTGTTATCTTGAGCTCTTGGCAGGGAACTAGAGCTGCACTGGTAGCATAGAGCATGTTTAAACTAACAATGTAAATAATAAACCTGAAAAAGAAAAAAGAAATCTCCAGGCCAAGAGGAAAAATTAAGTCTAAAGTGGGGTCCTTTTGGTGAGTTGGTTCAGAAACATGTTAAAGTTTTCAATTAAAGTCTTCAGTTAAAGTTAAAGGCTTCAGTTAAAGTCAGAAGTTATTTAGCATAGCAAGATGTGATGTCATAAACGTAAAGATTGAAGTCTCCAAGAATAAGAATAGATTCCATTTGAATAATGGAAGATAAAAACTCACTAAAGTCCTTTAAGAACACTGCCGCAGGACCAGGCGGACGGTAGATTGAAACACAATAGAACATAGAATATAGAAAATAGAACCAACCAAGATCACCTGAGACTCAAAAGAAGGGAATTACTGTGTCTTAATCACTTTGCATGAACAACTATCTCTATAAAAAACAGCCAAACCACCCCACGGTGACAGCCAGCAGGAAAGAGTTAATTAAGTTGAATAGTAACAAAGCAATACTTAGATTTTTTAATAAACTTGTCTCTGAGGGATTTTATTTATTTATTTTATATTGTTTACAGAAGAAAAATTCTGGAGAGAAGCTTCTGAATAGTCTCTCTTTATACTGCTTTACATGACAACAGCCTTATAACAGGTAGAGGAATCGTACAGTGTTAATCTAACTCGGTTTTACCGGCAACCTTCTGAATTTTATGCTCTTTGCCCATAGATGCTTATCCTAAAACAGAAATGATCTACACATGGACAAAGGGTCCTGAGGACTCAGTGGAGGTCCCTCCTGAGTCCTCCAGCTTAGTTCAGTATGATCTCATTGGCCAGACGGTCTCCAGTGAAATCATCAAGTCCATCACAGGTAAGAAGATTCTCTGATCAGGAGGATTGCTGCATGTTTTTCGTCTAAATTGTCTGTGTCTTTACTTTTTTATAAAGAATAGGTTTGCCGGGACAAGAGGTTACATGAATGTTTTGTCGAATTTAATATGCACCATTCCATTTTTGACTTTTAGCACAAAAATGATATTCTGTCAGAAGAAGTCAGTTTTTCTTCACAAAAGTGTGGACACTTTTTAACTTGAGAGAGCTTTTGGGTCATCTTAAAACTTAATCAGCAGCCTAGTTTAGATGTCATCCTAAACTCAGATGTTGATTGACTTTAAAGATGTCTGAATGTTTAATAAGGAGGCATAAGAAAATATCGTTGTCTATAATCAAAAAGGTCCCTTCCCTTCAGGGGCTTTTAATTCGCATTCAATTCCAATTGAGCTGAAAACGCATTTCTAATCACAAGAGATTTGTTTTCTCTTTCAACTCCTCTGATCGTCTTTTGAAGAGACGCCCATCAAATAATCATTATAAATACACTTAATCATTTATCAGTGTATACACTCATACACTTTGTTGCTTTTGAGTTTAATGTGTGGTACAGCTAAGGTTCAGTTGTTTGTACAAATATAATGATCAGAATAAAAATAAATTATATAAAGAAGTTTCCTTCAACTGAGAATAATCTCTAAATTTAGGAAAATGTTGTCACAACATGATCTGGAGCTTGTAATCCATGTGTTTGTGTCTTCTCGCCTGGACTATTGTAACAGTTTGTTTTCATGTCTTAACAAGAAGGAGCTGTCTCGCCTGCAGTTGATTCAGAACTCTGCAGCGAGAATTCTGACCCGCTCAAGTAGAAGAACTCACGTTTCTCCAATCCTTAAAACTTTAAAATTCTGGTTCTTACTTTCAGAGCTATTCATGGTCAGGCTCCTCCTTACATCACTGATCTGATCCAGCCTTACACCCCAGCTCGAGCTCTGAGGTCTGTGGATCAGAATCTACTGATGGTTCCACCCACACGGTTCAGGACTAGAGGAGAGAAATCCTTCCAGGCTGTTGCTCCTAAGCTTTGGAACGATCTTCCTCTCTCTTTGAGCTTAATGGAGTCTACTGACTCTTTCAAGAAACATCTTAAGACGTTTTTATTTGTTCAGGCTTTTCCTTGATTTTCTGGAACTCCTGTTGTGTTATCAGTTTTATCTTGACCTTTAAAGTATATACTTTATTGAATATTGTTTCGATTGTTTAAGCGCTTTGTGACCATGGTCTGGAAAAGCGCTATATAAATAAAAATTACTTACTTACTTACTTTTATGTAAGTAGCACAGTTCCAGGCAAAACTCCTTTAATTTAACATCTCTTATCTTTTTGCTTTGTGTTGACTCTCTAGGTGAATATGTGGTGATGACTGTCTTCTTCAATTTGAAGCGTAAAATGGGCTACTTCATGATTCAGACGTATATCCCCTGCATTATGACAGTAATACTCTCCCAAGTGTCCTTCTGGATAAATAAAGAGTCAGTCCCAGCTCGCACTGTATTTGGTACGTATTCCTCATCATTCACAGGTGTATTGTTGTGACTTTTTTGATGAAATTGGTGTTCAATGCTGGACATTAAAAAAATCAGGTTGATGCTTATTATGCTTATTTTTAGCCCAAATGACAAAATAATCCCTGATAAATTCAGGTGGTTCTACGTCATTTGGTGCTTCGCCCTCTAACTGCTTCGCTATTGGTTTATCCTCGAGTCCCCGCCTCGTCTCTGAGAAAGCTTAATGAACTCGCTACCCAGCTGGGTGCAGTCCACTTCCTATAAAGGCGGGAAATACCCGTCGCTCTTCCTCCTTTACAACTCAGCAGAAAGCTCCTAACAGTGGATTGTAATGATGGAGAATGAATATTGAAGTGAACAAATGTGTGTGCATGAAGTGCTAAGCCTCCCTGAAGAGGGGGGAACCACATGTCTGCTTAGTTTGCCTAGGCCCAAATCACACGATGTCTGATTGTGTGGCCTGTTGACACCTCCCACGGCTCTTGACAGTGACGGGAAGCGTTCGAGGCTTGTCGACCCCCACCGCCTCAGAGATCATGATTATGATCAAGACAGGTTAACACAATGTTGTTTAGGAAAAACAAACAACATGGCATTCCTCTGCGGTACACTAGACAAGCTCACGTTCCAATGTGATAAGAAAAAAAAGGTTGTTGGGCCCTGATGAGTCGAGCTGAGTCGTCCCTCGATCATGAACAGACTGCGACGAGGAGGACGACTGGCTCGCTGCATGGAGTTTGGCCATGAGGTATGCAAGAGCGATCCAGGTAAGTATCTCTTGCAGACAACATGGCCCTCCTGCAGTGCACTCGATGGGCTGACTTCTACAGTGTACTGCAGATGAGGTAGAGGAGAACCACAGAGACTGCCCTCCTCAGGATGACGTGTGCAAATGCTTCACTGGAGGAGGTTCCGTATGAAACATCGACATCTGTGGTGAGTTTGAACATATTTTTCCTGAGATTGCAGGAATATCCCCGGAGGTCCGGTGTGGGAGTTTTCCCATGATCGAACCGGACCTCTTGGACACAGACGTCAGAAGTGATGTCGCTCAGCAGGTGTCAGTTCAGCTGAGTGTTTCAAAACCCCGGACATCGGATGCACTGTCACCGATCATGCAACAGTTGTCTTTGAGCGATCTCATCCTTCTACAAAATACACTTTATGGCAATAGAGGACTGAAACGGATGATTCTTCTGGGGTTTATTATGAGTGTTACTGGCAGAGCGCGCAGCTTCAAGCCTGTGACAGTAAGTTACTCGCAAGTCTTCGCTGCTAATGCTAAGCTATCATGTTCTGCCGCTCTAAGCTGGCAAGGTTTTTACTCTCACCACATAACTTAAAGTGTTGTCTAACACCTTAGTCTGTTATTTCATAGTCTGGTTTGTCCAGACAGTTGAGAGATTGCCCATCTTTTATTGCCCTTTAAGATACAGATGTTCAAGAGACCAACTCGATCAGCTGTGTTTACTTTCACTTCTGTGTGACGTTTGAGATGCCAGACCGGCGGGTTTCGTCATCTGAGGAGGTAAGAATTTCCCGCATCCCCGGGACCAGAGGAGGGCGAGGAGCTACCGCCCCTGCTGGTCAGGCAGCTGGAGAGGTGCGTGGCGGTCTGATCTCATGAGCGAGTAGGTCAGGACCGCCAGCAGAGCTTGAGAATGTATTGGACTCGGAGAGTGATGCGGTGCCAACCCGGTCCTCAAAGAGCCGCAGTGGGTGCAGGTTTTTGTTCCAACCATTCAAGAGGACACATTTTCACGAATCAGGTGTATTAGGAGTGTAATCAGTTTATTGTTAGTCTGGTGTTGCTTGTATCAGCTGAAACCTCATTGGTAAAACTGTGCATGCTTGATCGGTCTAGGTCTTTGAGGACCGGGTTGGCCACTCCTGAGCTAGACCCTAAGCAGGGCCGATGTCGAAAAGTGAGCCTTCCCGCTTTGGTTTTGCAGGACATCAAGTTTTTGGAACTCTCTAACCAACCTCAGACGGAGAGTTCCATTAGGTTGCATCCTTCATTACAATCAGGTGTTCACTGACACGTTGGGGAGGCACCTCTGGTCAGACTTACGCCAGCAGTGTCTGGAACAGACCGGTGTACAGACACATCAACTGGCTAGTGTTGAAAGCAATTCCCAACGTCCTGCTTCACCTCTCTCCCCAACTGTCACAGTCCAACGCCCTAGTACTATCAGACAGCTCCACTGGTGGCGTACGTCAATCGCCAGGGTGGAGTCAGATCACCAGCCCAAATGTCTTCTTTGGTTGTCCCTCAGGGCCTCTGATTGCCCCGACTAGGTGTGGACGCCTTGGCCGTCAGAGTCCCCCCCGGGCTGGGGAGACTCTGACAGCACCCCCGGTGCTGGGTCTGCCTCTCAAATTGTGGCTCTTGCACGGGATGAGCTGAGCGGTACTCTGGTCTCCACACACTGGAGAATGCCCGAGTCCCCCGTCTACACATAGGCTTTATGCTTCCAAATGAGGAATGTTCTGGAATGAGGATGGTTCCTGGTCCACAGCTACTGATTGGCCTCTGCTGTCCTGTTTTACCTGCAACATTGCTGGATAAAGGACGGACTGTGAGTGTTCATATCAGCCAACAAGGCACGTCAGGTGCTTCAGCGCGTACCCAACCTCTAGTGGTGTTTTTCTCACTGGGGGCCTACAGGCTTCAACCTCCTGTGAGGCCTTCCAGCCCTTCTCGGGATCTCCAGCTGGTGCTGGATTCTCTCGCAGACCTGACATTTGAGCCTCTTTGAACCAAGTCCCACTGGACATTTTGTTTGAAGTCTCGCTCCTTCTGGTACACATCCACGAAGAGAGCAAGCCTTGTGCTCTCTCCATTAGTCCGGTTGACAACATAGTTGTTTATGGGGGGGTTGTAGGGACCAATTGCCATTCAACAATGTGTGTGAGACTACAGGTTTACCTTCAGCAGCACCTGAGCCCATGCAGATTGGCCGCTACAAGGTCTCACCGGAAGAGAAGGAACAGAGGAGGCTTTTGAGATGCTGCATTTAATGCGGTCGGCCAGGACATTTACGTAATTCCTGTCCTGAGCTTCAGCGAAAAGATCAGACCCATCCAACCGGGAGAAGGTTGTGACGAGAGCAACTCTATCTCCTAAACCAGATGATCAAGTAGTCCACCTCCCATCTTTATCTCCTGGGGAGAAGCCGACTAGGGACTGTTTTTTCCTTGTAAGGCTGACATGTGTCCGGAAGTTCAGACATCACCTATTCACAGGATGGTGTTCTTTATGTTTCATAGCTTTTAGAGACTTTGTGCCAATATGTAAGCATGTTTTGAAGCAGAAACAATAGTTTAGTTTCTAAAGATTTTGTGTTTTATTCATTTTCACTAGTCAAGAGTCACACCCTAATTTTGTTGTTTTTTGTCGCTTTTAACACCAACTCCGGAACAAGATGGAGGTTGAAGTGCAAACTGGAGCGCTCAGCACCACCTGATCACTTTCATTTGCTCATCTGGACTAAAGTAGAATCAGAGGGCTCTTATGCCAAATACGTTTCTCTTCCTGCATCCATGACTGTGCTGAAGTGGGCCGGTAGCGAAGGGCACAAAATGTGTGAAGAACCTCAGGCGTGCATCAAGCGTAGTGTTCTACTCATTTTCTTGCTCTGCTGGAGATTCCCATCTCAAGATTGGAGCTCCACATATTTTCCATCAGCGTGAGTGGTAGTTCCTCGCCCCGACATTACCCAGGATACCAGAGGAACGACTGCCCTCTAGACTTCTTCCCACTTCATGCCACTGGTAAGATGGAAAAACACATATCTCCTCCAGGACAGCAAATATCCACGTCATCCTGAGAAGGGCAACCACCACAGATCCCCTCCACCTCATCTTCAATCCCACTTAGAAGGGAGCCCATCAAAACCTGGTTGAGGATTTTGCAGGTTCAACAATCATTTGGTCACCACTCTTTTAAACCAGTAATTGAGTCAAATAATATCGTATGATGACTGAAAACTGTAATTCTCCAACGACAAGTCTAGAATGTGCAAGAAAAATGACCCCATCAGTTTTCTCTCTTTTCTAAATGATGCTTTCAGTTTTTTAACAAAATATAGGAAGCACACTGATCGAGGAATATATTGTTTATCAAATCTTATAAACTAAAGCATTGCAGACATGTAATGAAGTAAGAAAATTTTACTTTCACTGTGCTGGTTTTACTGACTTTTGTATATTTCAAGTCAGAATGCTGTCTCTCTCTCTGACATATGAGCCATGACAAATGCATGAGAACTTAAATGTTTTTGGGAATATATATATATATAATATATATTGGAGCACCATGTCTCATCAGCTTATGAAATATGCCAACGCTCATGAGCACACGGGTTATTAGGCACTGCAAATGGTCTATTTTACTTACTATCTTCTTCAGTGAAGTAAAGAAAGCTCTTCCGAGTTTCTGTTCTGAAGTTTTTTCTTGTGTTCTAATAGGTATCACAACGGTCCTTACCATGACAACACTCAGCATCAGTGCTCGACACTCACTTCCAAAGGTTTCCTACGCTACTGCCATGGATTGGTTCATAGCCGTCTGCTTCGCCTTTGTCTTCTCCGCCCTCATCGAATTTGCCGCCGTTAACTACTTTACCAATGCGGAGCTGGAGCGCACCAAGAAGAAACCTGCAAAATGTCCCCCTGGCCCTCAGACCACGTCCGTCAAAGACAAGGGCGTGGAGGAAGCACCGCAGGTGATTTGTGTGAAAGTGCAAATGGTCTGGAAAGCTCTTGACTTGAAGTAGCAATTATCAGTGGGTTACATGAAACTTGACCTTGACTCTTGAAGAAGGAGAAGTGGAGGTGCATAGAATGCAGGGTAGAATGCAGATAAATATCTTGGTTATTAATTTTTCTCGTCCGACGCCCTTCTGTGTAGGCTCTTAATTAAAGTGTTTGATGTAATTGGCCCCTGGGTTACCAAAATGGTAAACCTCTCCCTTTCCAAAGGGGTTTTGCAATACATTTCAGTATGCCATTGTGGAGCCTTTACTGAAAAAGCCAGGCTTAACCCTTACTGACCTCAGTCATTTTAGGCCCTTTTTTAAGCTTCCATTCTTGTCGAAGATTTTAGAGAAGTTGGCGTCTGAGCAGCTATCGTTGTTCCTGGATCAGAGCGACATTAATCAGTATTGCTTCCACAAACATCACACTACGGAGACAGCCTTACTGAGTGTCCAGTGACATCATAATGTCGGCTGATTCGGGTTTCCTTCGATCTGTCGTCAGCCTTTGACACTGTTGATCACCAGATTCTGCTGAGAAGACTGAGGGATGAAGTGGGACTGTCAGGGTCTGTGTTACAGTGGTCCTCATCATACCTTTCTGGTTGCAGTTTCTGTATATCTGCCAATCAAATAAGGTCTGAATCAGCAGAACTGTTGTGTGGAGTCCCTCAGGGTTCTGTTTTGGTTCCTTTATTATTTGTATTATTTTATAATATGGTGTACTTGATTCCCCTGGGTAAATTCATTCAGAGATTTCCTAATGTTTCTTACCACATTTAGCTCTACTGTTCATTTGATCCAACTGAGCCCCAGAGGCTGAAAAGTTAAGTCAATTGTTTGCTAGAAATCAAACAGTGACTGAATGAAAACACTTTGCAGCTAAATGTGAAAAAACTGAAACAACGGTTATTGCGCCTGATGATGAGGTTCCAGGGTTGAGTCAATACTTGGGTGACTTAGGTGTCTCTAGTTCAACACTGCATAAAATTGAACAGAAACTGTTTCCTTCAACTGAGAAAAATCTCTAAACTTGAAAATTATGTCACAACTCCTGTTTTTGTCTTAGGTGACTTGACACAGCATTTATTTTAGCTGTATATTGTTTGTGTTTGTTAAAGCGCTTTGTGACCCTGGTCTTGAAAGGCGCTTTACAAATAACCTTTACTTTACTTTACTTACTTTAAACCTGTGATGGTTACCAGATAGTAAAATTATTCAGCACATGCCTCTAATGGAACATATATCTTTGAAAACATTCACCACCCACGTTGAGTGCAGTGTCACTCTCAACTCATGTATAAACGATAATCATGAAACTGTTGAAATGTAGGAACAGAAAAACATTCAGGGTCACGGAGTTCACACACTTTCAATGCAGGATGTATAAAGTAATATAGTTCAACCTTGGTTTGTGAATGATAAAAGAAAATGTAATGAAGGTTAATACAAAAATATATTTCAATATTAGTTCTAATACAAAAGGTAATATTGTTAACATTAGCTTGTGGGTAAACATGGCCTTGTGTTTGCTTATTCTGGCCTTGGCTCCGCTGCTTATCGTTGTTCAACCGTGCAGTTCCCCATCTGCAAAACTTTTTCTTGACCCATGCTCAGTACATTTCCACTTGCACCCTTTCATGCGTATCCTTTTCTTAATTTGACTCTGGGACTTAATGTGTTTATTATTTGCTGTTAGCAGTACATTAATGCAATACATGTAATTGATTACTAGCCTATGATTATATGTGTACTTATATACTTACCAATAATATCTATATATATTATTCATAGGAATTGGGTTATTGACCCTCCGTTTGCCTCAAAATGTCTTTGTTTTAAGAGGGGAGTGAGAGGCACTCAGACCTTATTTCTTATAGTGCTAACCCTGCAACTCATCCTAAGATAACCAAAAGAAAACGGATCAGGGTTTCTTTTTTGCAGCGTCTTTGAACTTGATGTGTTTGATTGAGGGAGCAGGTTTTAGAAGAAGGTGAAAAACTCCTCAATCCATTGTAGCACTATCACGCTTCATTGCAAAAAAGTGACAACAGCACTTCAGTGGATTAGGAGGTTGTCTACATCTGTATAGGTTTCAGAGAGGCTCAGGGTGCTTAGAGTGAAAACCGGCCAGCTATCCAGTGACACAAAACACTTTAGAGGGGTGGATTTTAATTCTGTAAATGTGTCTCAATTTCTTTGAAACATCTTTGATGCAACTTGCAAAACCTACTTTTGTCCTAAACTTAAACTTCAACATTTGTGATGACTGTACACCTATGCCTCATAAGAAATAAAACTGGAAACTCTGCAGCTGTGAATCAATTGATTCAACCTAATAATTGAAATAATCCAAAATAATTTATCCAAGGTGTTAGTTGTTCTGAGATAACATAATAAATACTTATATTTATCTCTGTAGAGAATTTCTCTATGTCCTCCATGCTTCTGGACTTCTCTAATGTACATGAGTTATTTCACAGTCAAGAGTCTCTTTCAGACCCATATTTCCAAATGTTGTCCCCTTTGTAGTGCTTTGTGGATTACCTTAACAAAATTGTGTAACACTTAAAATCCTTTTTTCAACTGGTTATATTTTCACTCAAACATCCTCAAACCAATGATAAGTTTATATTTTATTTTTGAGGTATATATCAATAGTTAAATAATTATAGTAAGTCAGCATCTGCTAAAGGAACAATGTAACGTGTCGGTCAAGGCAATTATCTAAAGCATATTATGAGTGCAATGTTTCACGGGAATGACGAACAGTACTTCAGCCTAGTCAATTTTAAAATTGTTTCCTCACTTTAACAAGAGCAACAATTTATCCACAATTTAGCATTTTGCTTTCCCACTAACAGGAAATATACATCCTGATGATGTTTGAGAGTATATCTCTATGAACACTATTATCATAATATTCGTACCATATCAATACATTTTAATTTTTAAATGTATATATTTTGTCTCGTCAACAGCAAAACCAGGACACCAATGGTAACCTAAGGAAAAGGATCAACTATATCTCCCAGCAGGAGTGTGGCCACCATCAACCTTGGGCCACCACCACCATTTCAGGACCAGGACCAGCCAGGATTCTGCGTCATGTAGCTATCAATGCCAAGGGCAGCTCCTCCACGCTCTCACGATCCAGTCTTAGATCAGAGAGGTTGCTCAGCGTGGTGTCTTCCTCCACAAAGTTGGTCAAAAACACAAGTCAGGTGGTAGCCTCTACGCTAAACACTAGCGTTGAGAACCAATGCAATCAAAACGTCTCTCTGCATCAACTACTGGGCCCCAAACTAGAGCGAATACAGCTGATGGTGAACAAGGGGGAGAGGAAACTGACACCATGCTCTCAGCCCACGGTCGCTGACATGGGTGGAACCAGTAAAATTGACAAATATGCAAGGATCTTTTTTCCAGTGTCCTTTTCCGCCTTTAACTTAGTCTACTGGGTAGTCTACCTGTCCAAGGAAACCATGGTGGCTAAGGCTAGCTAAGATTTGCATTGAGAACTTTTGCAGAAAAAAACATGGATTATGTGTCTGCAAGCAATACAAGGTCTTTTCACCAAACAAATCCACAGAACTTCCTTGTGAAGCACTTTGATAACATTTGATTCACGTTTGAAATCACATCAAAAACATATGACTCACTGGACTATACCACTGCCCCGCCTCTCTGGATGTCAGCACTGCCTGCAGTCACAGAGTATTTTCCTATTTTGTATCTGGTACCTGAAGACGTGTGAATGTGCAAACATACACTGCAGTACGTTGTAAATACCCACTTACAAGCACCACCTCTTGTTTCATGTTGTCTTTTTGGATACGCTAACTAATTTCCGACTGATCTTGGGATATCTGCTGGTCGATCAAAGGAAGGTTGAATCACTGGTAAAGAGAAGTAACTGATTGGAAAACACATCTGCCATGAAGTATGAGCAAAGCAGGCTTTGTTTTAGGTTGGATCCATACCAAAAAGCCTAACAAATTAAACTTGGATTAAAATACAAGTTACTGAAGATCAAATTTGGGTTAGGATGAACCAGACTGTAATTTCAAATTCCTGTTATAATAGGATGCTTCTTTCTTCACCCTGACACCATGATAAAGAGTCTGAATTGAGTCACTGTGTAGGTTTGTAGTTCAGCAGTCGGGGAAAAAAACATAAGCTGCTGTTTCATCATCATTGAATTGAAGGGACTGAATGGAGGATTGTTTGTGACCAAGCCAATAACATTTGTTCAATTAAAGCAATAATACACATGTTGATCATTTCACTGTGTTTCTTTTTTTAGTTTTGTTGTTTGAATTTGTTCACCATATTGACCTCAAGGTCATAGTTGCAACTTACAGAAGAGGCTACACTGGGGGGGCTACAATGGATTTGGGCTGAGGGGTTGACTTGTGTAAAACAGACGTATGTGTTGCAATGTAATGTTGGCTCTTAATTAACCCCAAATGGCATTCTTTTTTCAACTTCCTCTAAAACCTGTTCTCTCAATCAAACACATCAACTTCAAAAGACGCTGCATAAAATAAACCCTGATCCTTTTTCTTTTGGTAATCTTAGGTTGGGGGACAACGCGAGACCAAAATATTCAACACCACTAACTAAATAACACATCTAAAGAATCAGAACCAGAATTATTTTGCCATTTTTAGCGGAGAGGGTCCACTTATTAGAAATTTGTTTTGGTCCACTGTGCAACATCAACATCAAACCAGATAGAATGAAATATTAAACATAAATACAATACAGGTACAATTACAATTTGGCTATTTACAAAGTGAAGAGTGAATGCTAATGAGTCTTGGAGGTTATGGTCCTGATGGAACACAGTCTCCTGCCTGATGGCAGAGGTGTGAAAATTCTGTGACCAGGGTGAGAAGGGTCGGCTGTAATCCTATCTGCACGTCTCCTGGTCTTGGAAACATACAGGTTTTGAAGGGATGGAGGTTTACAGCCGATCACCTCAGCTGCGTGCCCAATGCGCTTCAGTCTGACTTTGTCTCTGGTGGTGGCGCTGGCACACCACACGGAGATGGATGTGATCAGGATAAACTAAATTATGGATGTGTAAAACTGCACCAGAATCACGGTGGGCAGACAATGTTTCTTAAGCTGCCTCAGAAAGAACATCCCCTGTTGGGGCTTCTTGGTGAGGGGACTGGAGGTTTACCCCCACTCGAGGTCCTGCGTGATGGTGGTGACCAGGAAGGGGGTAGGGGAGTGGGGTTGTGACTTTCCTGAAGTCGACGATCATCTCCAATGGTCTCTGGTCGTTCAGCTCCAGGTTGTTACTGTTACACCAGGACACCAGCCGAACCACCTCCAAACTGTAGGCGGACTCGTCCCCATCTCAGATGAGTCCAATAGCGGTTGTGGTGCTGCAAACTTGATTAGTTAAACAGACTGATGGCTGGCAACACAGCAGTTTGTGTATATGGAGAAGAGCCAGGGGGAAGTACACAGCCCTGAAGGGATCCAGTGTTGAGGGTCCGATTGTCTGAGACAGTTGTCCCCGGGCCTCACATGCTGGCACCAGTCCGTAAGGAAGTCTGGGATCCACCTGCAGAGGGAGTCCGGCACATTTAACTGGAAGAGCTTGTCCTGGAGCAGAGACGGGAGGATGGTGTTGAATGCAGAGCTCACAGTAACTGATCCATGAGTTCAAAGCATCTGTGTACTCATCCTGGTTTCTGTTCTGGAAGCAGCTCTGAATACCTCCCAGTCTGTCATCTCCAATGGGGATAAGATGGACCATCACGTGATCTGAGAAGCTGAATGCTGCGCAGGGGAGGGCGCGTGTGCATTGATTACAGACGCTAAACAAATGATCCGGCGTGTTGTCTTCTCTGGTGGAACATTTTAAAATCTGTTTGTACTTTGGCAGTTCCTTGCTGAGATTCACCAAGCACAATTACAGAAGAGTCCGGGAAAGTTCGCTCCACATGTAGAATCTGGTCCACGAGCACACATTGCGCTTTGTGCACATCCAGCGGGATGTAAACAAAAATAAAGCGCACACCTGCAGTGAGTAAAATGGCATGCTGTCCACAAATAAATAGTAGGAGAGCAGTCTTGAGATATCACAGTCATGTCTGTACACCAACCTACTAAGATCTGAAAATGAGGCTTAAAGTGCATATGACGTATGGAAATGTAAGTAAAATCGATATAAACATCAAAAATATACCTATTGTGCAGTAAATTGAAAGTTTTCGTAATCACTTTGACCAATTAATTAATTTTATACAGCTTCTCAAAGTTGTCATCAAAGAGAGCATGATGCAAACATTCCATCAGCCTTCATGTGATGCTGGTACGTAACGAAGAGTCACTCATTAGAGTTACTCACTCACTCAAAGAGTAGGGCCGTTATTCGTGCCAGGTCCCCATAATAACAGCATGGACAGTGACGATCTTGAGACATTTCAGACTCCTCGTCCAGGACTGTCTCTGTAAGGAGGTAACTCGACTCTGACTCGACAAGACCTATGAAATGTTTGCTACAGTCCCACTCCCAAACGCATTTCAGTTCTAGTGCTCATCAGAAAAAGATCTAAAAACCCACCTCCTGTCTGCGCCTTTTCTCTATCACCTATTGGAATGGCCCCAGGCAACAGAACCTTCTTGTAACGCACCTTGAGCCCAAAGTATTTTCACTACTTTGTTTATGGGTTGAAACAATCCTCTTCAAAATGTGCAAGACACAAAACTGAACTGTCAGTATGGTTCCACATCGTCCCATTTGGTCCCGATCGTGTACAACGAATTTGCTCAATCCACTTTGCTCGCGGATTTTTGTCCGTTGGAAGAAAAGTCTAAAACCATCCGTCTTGTTTGATCAAAATGCTGTGCAACAGTAGCTGAGCATGTCTTTGGAAGTTATTTCCGTAAGAATAAAAGGTCGCTGAGGCTCTCGGATAATGCTGTTTATTTGAACACTCTCTTAGCACAACTTCTCTCCTTCTCCCTGTCTCCATGCCTGGGATCCCCCACACTCATTTGCATAAGTGAACACTTATACAACAAAACAAATCCATGAGAACTGTGTTTACCAAACTTTCTGACTCTGTTGACCCAGGCTAAACAATGTCTCCAGGCATGCAGGCAGAAACAAGCGGGAACATGATAACTCTTCCTTACGTCGATTCCGGTTTCTTTGCGGCGAGTAGATTTTTTAGTTGCGGGGCTGGGTTTTTGAATAATAATACTATTGTTACATATAATAAGCCTGTTGTCTTGGGATGTCATATGCACTTAAATGAAACTTCAAGATACCAAGCTTGTTTTAACAATTGCAATGAGACCATCAGGATTGCTGGTGACCCCACTCACCCGTCCCACAGCCTCTTCAGCCTGCTGCCGTCAAGCAGAAGACTGCGCAGTCTTCAGGCCAGGTTAAAGGACAGCTTCTTCCACCAGGCTGTCAGCAGACTCAACTCCCTCCCTGTCCTACCTTCACTCTCACCTCTGCTTGCACTACCTGTGCTTTAACTTTGTTTTTTGTTGATATTCTGTTTATTAGTTGATTATTTAGCTATTGTTAAATATTTATTTCATTTTGTTGATATTTATTTTCATTTATAATTTATTTTTTAATATCCTTTCACTGTCTACTTCATGTTTTGCATCGTGGGTCTGATGTATGTAGCTGTATGTCTTGATACATGTATATTTGACAAATAGAACTTGAACTTGATTTGAGACGATGAGAGATCTTTCTTTATTGTTTTATCAACTAGATGGCAATTGCAGTCAAAATAATGCTGTTCTTCTGAGGCCTCATCAACCCATTACGTTTTACCTTACCTTACTATTGTTAACAGATAACCACCACCTCGTATTCAGCAACACATTTTATTTTGTAAAGTGGATCAGTGATGCATTCGGTGAGAGATTTGAATTTCAAACTCTTATCTTCATGTCAGTTTAGCTTTCAGAAAAGGTTTCGCTCAGGCTGATGTATTTTTGTGTTGTATTTTTACTCCTTGTTATTCTTTGTGTATTTTAAGTATATTTGATCTCAATGTCATTATTTAGTCTGGACAAAATGACAGGGAAATCATGAGAAAATATTATGTTTTAAATTATTATTCTTAAATTGCTCATCACTCATTTGGACTCTGATGCGTCCGCAACAGACTGATGGACAGATCAAGCAGCTCACCTCTTATCAACCTAGCAATGTGTGAAATTGATTTTTGAAGTTATTTTCTCTTTTTTTATTGCTTATATAAACTCAACATATCTCATTATAAAAATAAATCTCAGATGAGGACACAGTCAATGGCAGATTGTATTTACCGTCAAGTTAGGTTAGATTAGGTAGAACTTTATTGATCCCTCAGGAGGTGTCCTTCGGGAAATTGCTTTTTTCCAATTAGCCACAGCAATACAGCTGTGGCTAATTTGTCCTGGACCTGTCTGTAATCGTTCAGCACGCTCAGTCGGATCTTTTTCGGTTCTTTGCCGTAGACTGAGGTTGAAGATATGATATGTGATTGATGGAAAGATTGTGGGGGTATTTTCTAGTGCTGGGACACATTGGACGACAGATGGTTCGAGATGGTCCACAGTCACCTGCTGGTGTTTTAAAAAATGGCCCAAAAGTAAGGTTGTTTTGGACTGCGATCACCTGCGATACGTGAGATTTATTAGAAACAGGTCAGACGTTTAGCAACCATAACAAAGATCAAGGTGGTTGTTGGCGCAAGATGATTCTTTTAACACTGATTGCTTTTAGATTATTGTTCTAAATATTGTTCTTCTACCTACGATAACATCCTTTTATAATGATAAATTGGCATTCAAAAAATAATAATTAATGAAAATCATAAAAGGGAGGATGCAATGAAATACATTGCTATATTATACATGAAATAAAACTAAACATCCCAACTATATTAGTTATTATTATAAACATAAAGTAGTTGTTTAAACACAAGGTAAATTGAAATTGAAAATAAATGTGAGCTTATCTTCGATAATTCCATTGAGTATTTTTATCTATAAATAAGATAATAAAAATAAATATTTAAGTACAATTAAAATTGTCCACTTTTAAAAAAAATGTATAGTCTCTCCGAAACATTTCTAAATTAGAGTTTGATCCTGAGCTGCTGAGCCACATGTATAGTCAAAGGGAAGTGGATGTGATGTGGCCCCTGTGCTGATCTTTGTTCAGGCCTCAAATACAATTAAAAAAAGAATTGTGCTGCTCTCTAGCGGTTGTATGTAAAGTTGTATGCTTCAACTATGATGCTGGATCATGTGCTGCTGCTTTATGTTAAACTTTTAGTTTTAATATGAAAAAACGGAAAAGGGAAAGCTAAATTCTTATAAGCCAAAAATCAGGCGCTGACGAAGGTAAAATAACAAGTCTGTTTGAATAGTTTAGGTCACATGTGTCAAATTTGTGAGCCCGGGAGCCAAATCCAGCTCCAGGGTTATTTTTTTGTGGCCCGGAAGAGCTGTTATTGCCCTTAATTGACTTGTCTTAGTAGTGACCAATAAAAGATGTAAACGTTGTTCAAAGATCCACTTTAGCTGCTTGTTCTAAAGCTAGGGTTGCCAACTCCCTGAAAAATAAATAACGGACACCTCATCGGCAGGATCAACCGACCTGATTGCCTTCAACCTTTCTGGTCGTGATTTTTTTTAACCTCTTTTTTATTGTGTGTGAAATATTTTACTATTTATTTATTTAAACTATTTAAACCTGAGTTGAAATTGATTTGATTGATTGAATTGATTGAATGAGTATTTTTGATTGAACACATGATAAACAAGTTATTATCCAAAAATTTACTTTAATACAAAATAACAACATTAACTTTAACTCTCAAACAGAAACCTTTCCTGCTTAACTTAAAACTGTATAAATAATAATAAATATAATCCTAAACTAATAATCCTGTAATTTATGAACAGCTCAGTGTCATTTATTTTATACTATTTTTTTCCATATATATTTCCTCTGAGATGTTGCTGCTGTAAGGAGCGCTTTGTCTTTGGCTGCTACAGTTTAAAGCAAGGACAAGACAAGTCATAGCTTAGGCTCACAATTAGCTCAACTTCAATCAGTTCAGCCGAACATTTATTCCGCACATCTGTCCACTTACTCTTCATGAATGAGAAAATCCTCTCCACAAACCCAGTGGAAGTGGGGATGCTTCTTTTTTCTTTTTTTTTTCGGAAGAGTATTATCAGTATTATCTTGATCTTTAAAGTATGTACTTTTTTGAGTATTGTTTTGATTGTCTAAGCGCTTTGTGACCCTGGTCTCGAAAAGCGCTATATATACAAATATTACTTACTTACTTACTTACTTACTACTGCCAGTCGCATGGTAGCATTTCTAACTGTAACATTATAACTGTGTAGCATCAGCTGGCTCATGATGCTTCAGGAACCCATCACTAACAAGTTTTGTTTCTAGATAGAGATAGTACTTCGTTTATCTTGTGTTATGTGTTAAGTAGGAGAAGAACGGTAAAATGCCTTAATTCTGAAATGCCGTTTTGAGAATTAAAACAGTTGCAGCGCAATATTTAACAAAAAATAATGGTAACACACTAGAATGGGAAACACTTAACTTTCTACTCATTCTTTCTAACCTATGCTTTCTTCATTGTGACTATATTCTACCTATAATAGCATGATAATAATGAGTTGATGCTGAACAACAGCTTAATTAATGGTTATAAACAGGAAATAAAGAAGTTCATAAATATTAGCTATGGTGAAAACTAACTTCCCTCTATTCACCCCTTATTAGATGTAGTTACCATGAGAGTAGTACTTCTCTATTAATAATATTTTCTATTTTAAAGGGAAAAAAAAAAAATATATATATATATATATATATATACTAGTATTGATAGCATCCTAATTACTCAAAAAGTTTTTGTAATTGTGAGCATATACGCCATTTAGGAGGGTGTTAATGATTGTACTCCAGGAAAAAAAAGGGTCTAAGTAAACATGTTTGACGTTTTAATTGTCAAATACTTGTAAATTAAGTATGAATATGGTGCCACATTAGAAGAGGGAACAACATATTCACAAATTTTAATTTTTTTGGGGGGGTTATTTACTGCGTTATTAATACTAATAGTAATGTTAATAGTGTATTACTTCTTTCGTGGTAGTAGGATTTAATAAGGGATCAACGGAGAGAATTTTCATTTTATCAAGTACATCTGCAATCATTTCTTTATTTCAGGTTAATAATCAGCAGTTGTGGTGTTCCCCATTCTAAAGTGTTGCCCATAATAATATGTTGGATTGTTATGAATAGGAGCATTACTACAAAGGAATGTGGGACAGTCATGAACAAGCAGCATCAGTTATTTTTAGCAAAGGGGCAAGATTTAAAAAAACTTACATACAACTCAAAACTCAAACATTTCAAATGTTGTTCTGATGCAAGTGTGTTTGGAAATTGAATACAAAAACAAAATGACATGCACATGCTGGGCTTTGGGAACTGTGGTGTCATTATAATAAAATGAATAACACTTATAAGAATAAGAACATGCATTTATCGTACTGATTAATTAAAAATTGCTAGACTTTGTTGGTTACTTCGTTCAGGTAAGGCTCTTGTGCTTTTATTTTGGAATGTTGTTCTAGACTAGAGAAAGTCATTTTCTTTCCCCCTGAAATTCTTTCCCCAGAAAGGTTTCCGAAAAGCTGACTTAAATGGATTTATCAGGTCGTGCAGTTAAATTATTCTCATATTTATAGATTCTACATTTTCAGCCAGGAAAGGGGAAGAAATGTCATTTTGGATTTGATGGATATGGAGATACGTGAGGAGAAGAAGTTCTGATGAAATGATGTGCCCTCAATCTCAGCAACTGCCCTCACCATATTGTCAGAGCCAATAAAAATTCAAATGTTGAAACATGAATATCAAGAGCAGGATAGGGGAGTTGTTTTAAGAAAGATGATCTGCTTTCATTGTTTGGCCACTGCACTTCTTGCTGTTCTGAGATGGAACAGATTTCAGGTGAGTGCTTGTAGTATGTCTCTCCACAGCCTCACTGGGTTAATTTTAGCTCTGAGTCAAATCACCTATTGCAGTAACTAACTACCAGCATTGGTTTTAGTTTCCGTGGTAACCTGGCCGAAATTACAAAGTCATGCTGCCTTCAGAATACAGCTTAGTTGAGCTAATGAGGTAGTCATGAGACATGGAAGGATACAAACAAGGGTAAGACACAGAATAATCAGAGACCAGTATTGGTTGTGTTATAACTTGACCTCATATTTTTTAATCTCAGGTAACTCAGATATGGCATGAGTTATGAGGAGTCTTAGTGGCAGTAATGCAATAAATGTCATAATCAGCTCATTATTATCAATGTTTTTTTAAACGCTGCTAAATAAAGTTAATGTATAGGAAAATATTGAGAGAAAATGAGAATCTTGGCTGAGGTCTGCTCCCTCTTCAAGTCACATCTGAGTGCTTTAAGTCTCAACTGAATCCTTTCGTTCTTCATTACTACTTACAGGCTTGATATAAAACATAACAATTTTTTTTTCTATATTTTTTCAATTGATGAAAAAAAGTAGACCCCTGCTGTACTGTAAAAGGTGTTAACATCAACTTTGTTGTTTGTGTGACATGTAAATGTATGTCAGATACTCTGGAAGAAATGGGTAAAGTATGCTTTTGAATCCTGCAAGGTGCTTATAATACAAATTATTGTTTTTATTATAGTTAAGATAAAAGTAGATAACATGTCTGATCTACAGGTCAGCTGAGACCCTAATGAGCTTTTATTGTGTGAGCTGCTTGTGTCAAACTAATGATTTTTTAGGTCATCCTGTCACTTTTAGAGTACCAGAGCTCCTCAATAGGCTCCTCATCCTTTTTTCCCTCCCCTCTCTCCACATCTATCTTTCGCCATGCATGGCTTGTTGCCGAGGTAACTGGACAAAGATTGACTTAGCATTTCCATTTTGGCCTGTTGAATCAACTCACGTTGACATCCAACTGACAATAGCACAGAGACTCACTTGCTCAGGTATTATTTCACACAAATGTCGTGATTGTCTCCACTCTGGTAATGCTGGGCTTGTGCATGTGGACAAAATGTAAAAATAATAGATGGCACAGTCAAGAGAGCTTTGTGCAAGTAATTAAAATAAAAAAAATGAAAAAAATCATATTAATTAAAATTAAATGAATACCTACCAACTGCATGAGGTTATTTGTCTAAGTGACTGAACACTTTCATCTCCGTCTATTCAAGACAGCACTAGTTTGATGCAACATGGGGGTCAGTTGGACGTTTAATGTGAGCTAAATGAATTCCAACCAACAAAAGGGACATGACATGTTGTGCCAAAGTTCACAAGGATTTAATCTAACTTAAATCAGAAGACCATTGTTCTTCTGCAATTAAATATATATGCCAATATGACCATGACAATGAAGATGGCTGAAGACAGCAAGTTTTCACATATATTGTTAAAGACTCTGGTAAGTGAAACAATTTTATCTAACTTAATTTTGTATCAGCCTGCACCGTTGAATTTCGTTAAATCATTTATACGATTATGATGATCAAAGTCATCATCATGGTCTGCCAATAATCGAAACTTGTGAAAAATGTGGTATATATCCTGTCTATCCTCTGATGATGAACATAAAAAACATGAAGAAATGTTGTAAAATATTTGCTCTATTCAATAAAAACAAAAACATAGAACTGGAAGCTTGCCCAATTCAAGATGGATAGCCTGATGAGTTGGAGGAGAAAGACAGAATGAAAGTTCAAGAGTGAGAATGAAAGTGAGAAGACAAAAGAGAGGATAATGAGACAGTGAACCAAGAATTTACTCAAGATATAGAGAGGGATATTCAGAAGAGCAGGCGGTTGGCCTCATGAGGAGCACGTGCTGCACCATTAGGTATCAGATGTAGACAGTGTTTTCTATTCTCGAGTGTTGTTTTGTTGTTGTTTTTTACACCATTGTAAAATGCAAGAAATCATCCTACTTTTGTTGAAAGTGTTATTTCTGCCATGTTGAATATGCATTTCATTTGCATCACTGTTACATGAATGTTATGTAATGTTATAAAATGAATATATGTGGCCTGATCTTTAAATACACTGTGAAAAGAAACACATGTTGCTTTAACCTGTCCAAAATGTTGACTGTGCAGATTTCCACAGAAAACAGCAAGTCCAGAAATGTTGGACCAGGTAAACCAGATTATCGTAGTATATAGTGAGCCGGGAAAAGGTTGCACTCCATCTATAGTTTTGCCTGCAGACATTTTTCACGTTGTCATAATACGGGCCTACTGAATATTGTTGTGTGTCACATGATTCAGCAAGTGTTGATCAAGTATCAAAACTTTGTGTTATCTCTGGGTCAAGGGGACCTAATGGTCTGAAAACAAGTTTTTGGCATTTCTTGTGTTGTCTCTTGGTCAAGGTGAAGGTTGTTTTTTTTAGAAACAATGTTTTTAATCCCCTTTTTTTATTCTGAAGTAAAGTCTTATTTTACTTTGCTTTTATACAACAATCACAAACTTTTTCTTGATTTTGTTGATATGTCCATGTAAAGCGAAAATAATTAAAAACATAACATTCTTTCCTGTGGTGAATATTATATTCTAAATGAGATTTAGTTTTTTAATAGGTGATTGGCGTATTTTAAAAGTTCTGCACGCACTGGCCTCTAGTCATGGGTTAATAAGGCCTTATGATACAGCATCAGCTCAATCATGATACAGTATCTCATAATTTTGAAGGGCCACTAGATGGCACTCTCTGTTCTTAAATATTTGGCTCTGGTCTAAAACTGAATTCTTAGAAATTGTTTCTTGAAACAATTTCAGACATTTTTATTAGTGCAGGCTTTACCCTGTTTTTGGGGGGAATCTTGTCTTATGTGTTCTGGCCTTTTAAAGCTTGTATTTTAGCTGTATATTGAGTTTGTTTGTAAAAGCGCTTTGTGAGCCTGGTCTAGAAAGGTGCTTTACAAATAACGTTTACTTACTTACTTACTTAATTACTTACTCGCTATGTTTCATTATTTTCAACATATTAATTGCAAAAGTCTGATGGGTGTCCAGCGCCTTCAAATCATAGTTTAATCAAGGATCTGTGGATCAGAATCTGCTGATGGTTCCTCGCACCCGGTTCAGGACAAGAGGAGGGAGATCCTTCCAGGCTGTGGCTCCTAAGCTTTAGAGGATCTTCCTCTCTCTCTGCACTTCATGGAGTCTACTGATTCCTTCAAGAAACAACTTAAGACCTTTTTATTTGTGCAGGCTTTTCCTTTAATTTCTGAGATTCCTGTGTTTGTCTCTGTGTTTTCTTGACCTTTTAAGTATATATTTTATTGAGTATTTTTTTGATTGTTTAAGCGCTTTGTGACCCTGGTCTCGAAAAGCGCTCTACAAATATAAATTATTATTATATTATATACAAAATTGGCCCAAGTTCTACAGAGCTAAAGACAAAGCGTTTCCAACCAACCCATAGACAAAGAACTTCCTGTCAGGTTTGTGAGACCAGAGGAAGGCAAAGGCTTCACCAACCACCAAGGCCCAAGTAGAGTCCATTCTCTGGCAAGACACTTGAACATGAAGGTCGACATCTGTAAACAGCTTCATTTTCACCTCGAGATTACCTCCACTTCACTCCGGCCAGACACTCTCAGTGCCTTGGTATACCGCTACCAAGTCCATGCCATTCCACCCATACGCGTAGAGCAGCAAAGTACTCTGATCTGGCCGCTGAGGCAGGCTTGTCCACTAACATCTACCCGGTGGAAGTAGGCTGTTGGAGTTATGATGGCACCTCAACAACAAGGCTGCTTCAGGGCGTGGGAACAACTGAGGCTAAGCTTGGAAGGAAAACAATCGCCCTTGCTGAGTAAGCATAAAAGTAAGCTTCTGGCTATGGTTGAGGAGAAGGTACAATAATTGTGGATCAAGACAATAAGATTGGCCAGCTGCATGGGATGGCAGGGTCCGGTCACCGCTTCATCACCAGAAGGTGTTCCATGGTTAAAGAGTTGACCTTGCAGCTGACTCAAGATGCTGCAGGATGCTCAAAGCAACACTAAACTTAGGAAAATGTTGTCACAACATGATCTGGAGCTTGTAATCCATGCGTTTGTTTCTTCTCGTCTGGACTATTGTAACAGTTTGTTTTCATGTCTTAACAAGAAGGAGCTGTCTCGTCTGCAGTTGATTCAGAACTCTGCAGCGAGAATTCTGACCCGCTCAAGTAGGAGAACTCACATTTCTCCGATCCTTAAAACTCTTCACTGGCTTCCAGTTTCTTTCAGGATCAACTTTAAAATTCTGGTTCTTACTTTCAGAGCTATTCATGGTCAGGCTCCTCCTTACATCACTGATCTGATCCAGCCTTACACCCCAGCTCGGTCTCTGAGGTCTGTGGATCAGAATCTACTTATGGTTCCACGCACACGGCTCAGGACCAGAGGAGAGAAATCTTTTCAGGCTGTTGCTCCTAAGCTTTGGAACAATCTTCCTCTCTCTTTGCGCTTGATGGAGTCTACTGACTCCTTTAAGAAACATCTTAAGACGTTTCTATTTGTTCAGGCTTTTCCTTGAATTTCTCGAACTCCTGTGTTGTTCTCGGTGTTGTCTTGATCTTTGAAGTATGTACTGTTTTGAGTATTGTTTTGATTGTTAAAGCGCTTTGTGACCCTGGTCTCGAAAAGCGCTATATAAATAAATATTACTTACTTACTTACTTACTTACATCAGCCCTTTAAAAGTCATGTTATATACGTTGTTAAAAGATGAAAAGTTACCTTAAAGTTTATTTTTTATTTTTGAAGAAAAGCCATGAGATGAATTTATGAGATTTTCGCTAAAAAAAGAAAATCAAAGTCACTTCAACAAACACTTCAGTACTCTTCTAGACCTTGCACGACACATACAAGTGAATGCATTGAAGCATTTTTTTTCTTCTGAAGGAGCAAAGGCATTTTCAAAATGTTTCAATGGCTATATAAAATCCTTGCACTCACCGTTTGTTTTCTTAAACTGTCCAGTTTCTCTGGGTGACATTGCTAATACATTGACATAAATCCAGTAGAAGAAGCCAGTATAATATATGCAAATAGATAGAAAGTCAATTCCCGCATCACATATGTCACTCCATGGCCTCTGACTCACCAGCCCTCTGTGACTGCTGTGTGCATTTTTTCTAATCAATTTCTAGTTATCCAACATCAGACGCAGGAATTTCTCTCCTTATGGTGAGTGAGTTTTGCTGGCTCTAGGACCCAGTGCGTCTCCTCCTCATCATCCTTTGTAGTTTTGGTGTGAGGGAGATGAGGGAGACTGAGATGTGCTTCTTGCTTATCACGACTTTTATCCAGTTTGTACCAGCTGAGGAGCGATGAGCAAGGACATTTAGGAATACCAGCACGGCCGCCTGCTTCCTTTATTATTATTTTTTATATGAATACAACATTTGAGTTCATTACTGGGGGGTCACTATGAAAGCCAGCGGATGCATGGTGCTTTCCTGCTGGCGGGTACTATGATTTGTCAGAGCTCGCAGCTTTGTTCTCATGACAGACTTGGAACCAACAGGAGCAGAGGAGACACCTGAATTGTCTTTAACTTTCTTTAAATCTCGGACACATCTGGTAGCAGCAGGTACCTTGAGCACTTGTTATTTTAACCGTCAGCACAAAAGAAATATTTAAATTCAACGGTGTGGCTCCGCTTTGACTGGTCGACACAAATGTGAAATAACTTATTCATTTGATGTGGGTTTTATGGGTGACAAAGATTGTGTTGTTTTTTTGGCGTCAGTAACATGAGGAGTGGGACATGACAGTGAATACTAATTCTTCTCACTCGCTTGTTATTCCTCCCACTGAGAGGGAACCCCCGGCTGACATAATGGCTGCAGGTGTATGTTAAAAACGTGACCCACTGACATGTCGAGGTGTTTTGTGATGTGTGTAGGTGTTGAAGCAGTCATGTGGAGCAGGAGGAGCGCGTCTCTCCTCCTCAGCTGCCTGGCGCTCACGTCTCTCTGGAACACCAGGTGAGTGCTGCCCCTTTAAGCATCCCTAGTCTGAGAGCGATGGGAAGATCTACACTCTGTCCTGTTTTTTTCATTTATTTCTTTGACCATGGCATCTCTATCAAGCTAGCCACAGATGCGCAGTGAGGGACTGCGGTCAAGCTGTCACGCGTTCGAGTTTCGCCGGTCAACTGAGCCGCTCTTAGATCTGATGTGCCCCTTTTCGCTAAATACTACGGTAATAACCCCGAAAGCCGTGCAAAAGAATGAGACAAACCCCCGGTTTTAAAATAAGAGCAGCACATCAGCGCAACGCTCTGTGTGCCTTTTAAACCTTCATGATCACGGTCACACTCGGTACTGTAAAATAAACGTTTGTTCTTAATCGATTCATACAACTTTTCGTTTTTGTTGGTCATTATTTTTTGACATAAATTCGGATTGTTTGAAACAAGTTGAGATTTAAACAAGTTGCTGTTTCACATGTCAAACATGACAGGTTTGAGGGATTATAAATCAGTGACAACTGTGGATGTATTAAAGAGGATGTATTCTATTATAATATAAAGTATTATAACATTTGAAAATAGAAGTTTAGAGATATTAAGATTTAAATATTCATATTTCGGAGCTGAGTTAAAGATGACGGATTTGAGGGATTATAAATCAATAAATCTCCAGAGTTCCAACCAATGACATGTATGGATGAATTATATTGGATTTATATTACTATAATATAAAGCATCACAACATTTGAAAATAGAAATCTAGATATATTACTATTTAAATATTCATATTTTGTAGCTGTTTCAAATGTCAAACATGACAGGTTTGAGAGAGTATACAGTAAATAAAATAAAAACACAGATATGAATTATTAAATAATCTTACTTCAGCTATAACATGACATTTCCCAATGTTAATACAAGTGTGGGAAGCTTTTAAATTGATTGCAAGTTTTATTTAACATCGCAGATGTTAAAGGGAACACAATAATAAGAACAACATATTTAAACAATTCAACCTAGCAAAGACAACAATTCTAGTCGTCAATTTCAATTGTGGTGCAGTCATCTGAAGGCAACCTTGATGATACCACCTTTGCATTTTGAACACTGGAGATTACAATCAAAGAAACAATTACATTTTTTGAAATGCATACACATTTTCCTTTTATCTATATAATGAGAATTATAATTACCTAGTCAATGAGTCCTGTTCCTTGGCCTGGTGGTTCAGCAGTGGCACACATGCCGCAGTTGTTGTAATAATCAAAACTGGAGCAGAAAAAAAGGGACCTCATTATGGCAATGAACAACACAATACTAAACCAAAAAAGTTGAATTTATGTAATTACCTTAGGCTTTAAGCATTTCCTGTCCGAGACTCTCCCTCTTCTTTGACAGCCTTTTTAAAGGAAGTTGTAAAATCCATCTATAATATGTTCTATTAAAAAATGATGCACTAATCTTTGCAGTTTTTGACCACTCACAATGTTGCTGAGACAATGAAAGACTCAATCAACACATGTGTGTCCATAAAATATAATGTTATGTTAAGTGTACAGTCTGCCCCAAGCCTTTAACAGGAACATTTATTTTAAATTGTTTAATTGATTTGATTTTCAGTCTTAAATATCACCGTAATCAGGAGAAAAGCTTCAACTTAAGAAGCCTAAGAAGACAACTATGTCGAATCTATCCATCATAATAGACATCTAGGTATGCATTGATAGGTCTACCACACCACTTCCTTACAATGAAGAGAATGTAAAATCTGTGTAATATTTGTAATCTTTAACGTCAGGTATAGCAGAAGAGGGGGGGACATTTTGATATAGGCCTTTAATTTTGGAAGCGCTGCATTGTACTATAACTTGTAATGTAGCCCTGGTTTAAATGAAAGTAAGTAAGTTAATTAGTGAGTACTTTCCTCTAACAGATGTCAGGTTAACATCTTTCAGCTGCATGAGGTGGACTGAGATCTACAGGGGAACAAAGAAGACATTCATTGTTAAACATTTTGGATTTTCTGGAACTCCAGTGTTGTTCTCAGTGTTACCTTGACCTTTAAAGTATACAGGTATACTTTATTGGATATTGTTTTGATTGTTTAAGCCCTTTGTGACCTTGGTCTGGAAAAGCACTATATAAATACAAATTACTTACTTACTTACTTACATTTACTCAACTATCATTTATATTAAACATCACTGATACACGACAAATCAACTACACCTTAATATTATAAACAATGAAGAATTTCCTTTAAAGGGTTTTCTGAATCTTCCCTTTCATTAACATTATTACAGACAAACAAACAAACCCATCCATGAATTTGATTGAGTTAAATCATTAGTTTGCTTTATTTGTAAGATTAACCCTGACGTTAACACGGAGAAGCTAAAAGAACAATAAAATATTAATTAATATACCGTAAATATCAATGATTTATGACACTCGGAGCATGACATTAGATGAAATGTACTTACTTTTTAGTCTCTTACGTTCCAAATCCTCCGCTTCATGTTGCTCCAGTCTCTCTGTGTTTCAACAATAGTCCCCAAACTCACAAAGACATCACTTCCTCTGAGGAATTATGCTGCACATTTCTGTTGTGGCTTAATTTTGAAGTGTTCTCGTCTCTGTGTTTGCATTTGTTGAGCTTTATTGGCCACCATAAGATAGTGTATTTGAGCAAAAACATTTAGTATATATAATAATATATTGTAACTTTGTTTGTTTGTGTGTGTGCGGCTGTTGCTTTGAGGTGCAAAGCTGAGGCAGGTGGGGGAGGGTCAGCAGAAGTGAGAACTCTTGTTTGAAGTCTTTGTTTGGGCAGGTGTGTGCTGACTACTGAAGGAGTAAGACCATTGTTTTGTGTTGGAAGATTGTCTTGCGTACTTGAAGCCAAGAGTAACTGTTTATTTGAAAATAACAATCTGGAGAAAGAACACATGTCATCCTTTGAGCACCACGGGAAAACATCACACTACGTTTTATAACTAATATACGTTATTTCAGAACAAACTGATAGTTTCCCTTTGTGTCACCCAGTGCACTGGGAGTATCTCAAAAAAAATGTGACCCCTCTATTCATTAGATGTGAACTCGATATGACCTTAATTAGCAGTCAGGGCATGAGGGTTCTACAGGCTCCTGTGTGAAAAGCCATGGTTAATGAGAATTTTCTCATGATTAAGAAAAAAATAATTATATTGAAATTAGGGTTAAATGAGAGCTACAAACACCATCTTGTGCAGCTTTAAGATGCACCCTTTTGCTTAATCTCATTCATGGTCAAGTATAACTAATACAGCTCAGCATTGGCAAGCACCTGGCATGCATCCTGCCTATAACATCCTTTCAACACATACCATACACAAACATGTTCTGTGCCTGTAAGTAAGTAAGTAAGTAATATTTGTAGAGCTCTCATCTAGACCAGGGTCACAAAGCGCTTAACCAATTAAGACAATAGCTGATAAACTATATGCTTAAAAGGTCAAGAAACTACCGAGACGAACACAGGAGCCTCAGAGAATCAAGAAAAAGCCTACAATAAAAGTGTCTTAAGATGTTTCTTGGAGGAGTCAGTAAACTCCATCAAGGGCAGAGAGAGAGGAAGATCGTTCCACAGTTTAGGAGCAACAGTCTGGAAGGATTTCTCTCCTCTGGTCCTGAACCATGTGCGAGGAACCATAAGCAAATTCTGATCCACAGACCTCAGAGCCAGAGCTGGGGTGTAGCTGGATCAGATCACTGATGTAAGGAGGAGCCTGACCATGAATAGCTCTGAAAGTAAGAACCAGAATTTTAAAGTTGATCCTGAAAGAAACTGGCAGCCGGTGAAGAGATTTAAGGATCGGAGAAATGTGAGTTCTTCTGTAACTAGAGCGAGTCAGAATTCTCGCTACAGAGTTCTGTATCAACTGTAGGCGAGACAGCTCCTTCTTGTTAAGACATGAAAATAAACTGTTGCAATAGTCCAGACGAGAAGACACAAACACATGGATTACAAGCTCCAGATCATGTTGTGACAATATTTTCCTAAGTTTTGAGTTTTTTCTCAGTTGAAAGAAACAGTTTCTGGTCAATTTTATGCAGTGTTGAACTAGAGACACCTAAGTCACCCAAGTATTGATTCAACCCTGGAACCTTATTATCAGGAGAAATAACCAAAGTCAGTTTTGTCCACATTTAGCTGCAAAGTGTTTTCACTCAGCCGTTTGATTTCTAGCAAACAATTGACTAAGCTGTTGTTTGGCTCAGTTGGATCAAAAGAGCAGTAGAGCTGGATGTCATCAGCAAATATTTTTGGTAAGAAACATCAGAAAATGTCTGAAGGGTTTTACCCAGGGCAATCAAGTACAGCAAAAACAATAAAGGACCCAGAAAAGAACCTTGAGGGACTCCACACAACAGATCTGCCGATTCAGACCTCATTTGATTAGCAGATACACTGAAACTGCGCCCAGAAAGGTGTGACTGTGTGAACCAAGGTCAGGCCTAAAGCTACAGGAAACATCTAAGCTTGTGAGTCTGGGCTCACAAGTTGACAAGTTCCGGCTTTTAGGTGAGGTCTGAGCTGTGACTCCAGCGCTGAAGTGGTAATTTTCAAGAGTTCTGAAGACACAATAAACTGTAAAATATAGTTGCTTCTTCTGGCTTTTTTTTTTCGAGTTTTTAATGTCATACATGTTTTTCCTGTATTTCTGCACCCTGGTTCTCTTGTCCTCTGGTGCTACCGAAGACATTCTGGTCACGCAGACCAGGCTAACCTAGCTTGGGTTGAAGGTGAACCTTAACGTATTTATACATATATATACACACGGTATATTTCTCTCTATATAGAGAGACTTGGAATATTTCTTGATTTATAGTCCCTCAAACCTGTCATGTTTTACATGCAACACAGCTACAAAATATTAAATTTAAATCCTAATATCTCTAAATTTCTATTTTCAAATATTGTGATATTTTATATTATAGTAGTATACATTCTCTATAATACATCCATAGTAGTAATTGATTGGAACTCTGGAGATATATTGATTTATTTCCCCCCAAATCTGTCATGTTTGACATTTGAAACAGCTACAAAATATGATATTTAAATATTAATATCTCTACATTTATATTTTTAAATGTTGTGATACTTTTTATTATAGTAGTATACATCCTCTATAATACATCCATAGTAGTCATTGCTTGGAACTTTGGAGATTTATTGATTTATAGTCCCTCAAACCTGTCATGTTTGACATGTGAAACAGCAACACAATGTAAATATTTAAACATCAATATCTCTACATTTATATTTTTAAATGTTGTGATACTTTTTATTATAGTAGTATACATCCTCTATAATACATCCATAGTAGTCATTGATTGGAACTTTGGAGATTTATTGATTTATAGTCCCTTAAACCTGTCATGTTTGACATGTGAAACAGCAACAAAATGTAAATATTTAAACATCAATATCTCTAAATTTCTATTTTCAAATGTTGTGATACTTTATATTATAGTAGAATACATCCTCTATAATAAATCCATAGTTGTCATTTATTGGAACTCTGGAGATTTATTGATTTATACTCCCTCAGACCTGTCATGTTTGACATTTGAAACAGCTACAAAATATGAATATTTAAATATTAATATCTCTACATTTATATTTGTAAATGTTGTGATACTTTTTATTATAGTAGTATACATCCTCTATAATACATCCATAGTTGTCATTGATTGGAACTTTGGAGATGTATTGATTTATAGTCCCTCAAACCCATGTTTGACATGTGAAACAGCAACAAAATGTAGATATTTAAACATCAATATCTATAAATTTCTATTTTCAAATGTTATAATACTTTGTATTATAGTAGTATACATCCTCTTTAATGCATACACAGTAGACATTAATTGGAACTCTGGAGATTTATTGATTTATAGTCCTTCAAACGTGTCATGTTTGACATGTAACAGCAACTTGTTTAAAACTCAACTTGTTTCAACCAATCAAACCTTGTATGAAAAATAATAATGACCAACAATAACAAAAAGTTGTATGAATCGATAAAGAACAAACGTTTCTTTCAGTTCCAAGTATGACCGTAATAATGAAGGATTAAAGGCACGCAGAGCGTTGCTCTTATTTTTGAAACCGGGGGTTTGTCTCATTCTTTTGCACGGCGTTCAGGGATATTACCGTAATGTTTAGTGACAAGGGGCACATCAGTTCAAGAGTGGCGAAACTCAAACGTGTGATAGCTTGACCGCAGTAAAGAACTGCCATAAAACTGATCTGGAGTGCATAATCTGCCATAGAAAAATTAAAAGGTTTTTCCGTAGAAATGCGGTTGCAAATACAACGTGATGAAAATAAAACAGAAAGAAATCACGTGAAAGACTCTCTCAATCTCATTATATCTCAATTTGACAACAACATCCTACTTCTGTCAATCTATCAGTTGTTCAGGTTAATAGAAGCGATCAGCGCAACTGTCTGCCTTCATTTTCACTGTGATTCTCTGAAATGTTTTAAATGCACGTTCGTAATTTTTTATCATCATTCATTAGTCCATTTATTTTTGACATATAGATTGTTTAAAACGAATTTAGATTGTCATTCAACAAATCGTTTTAAAATAATTGAATATATGAACATACTGTGTTTAATATGCAAAAAATAGAATAATAATTTAATATTACAAATTTTTTTTTAAAAGAGTAGAATTTCGTAAAAATCGAGAAATCAAACATATTATTGTGACTTATACATGTCATTGTCAAAGATAATCGTACAAATCAATAACTATCCCAAGTTACAATCGATGACCATAGATCTATTCTAGAAAAGGTATAATTTGTTTTATCCCAAAATATTATATCTATTAATTGTAGACTTTTGGAGAAATGATTTGTTAAATCATCACCACCAAATAAGGAGCCTTTTATTTCAGTGCATTTGAAACCGAATGAACATACTGTATATTTTGAATCTTCAATTTCATCTATTATTGTGGCACCATGGTAGATTTAACAGCCAAATTATACATTTAAATAATAATTCTTATTACATTCTCTTCTTGTTAGCACATCTTTGTTTGGGGCACTTAAATCTTTAAAACATTATTTCACAATGGGCTGCAGTCTTCGGTTTTTGCAAATGGCATATTGTGTTCCACCACCATCACTGCTACCTTTACCCCAGCTTTAACTGTCTGAAACAGATAGGAGGTAATTAAAAGGGAATAATGTATTGAAAAAAACAAAAACACACTTATAAAACATGAATTGTTTTGACTGAATTAATGTCTTAGAAGCAGCATAAGGGTCCATAAAAAAATACTTACACAAATAAACTTATAAGAACAGTTCAAATGGAAATTAGATTAGACAAGGCTTTTACTTTGTTACTATGTATTTATGCCAATTTAACCTACAAGTGCACCGACTAGTAGGGTTCATAACACTGATATTCTGTCTCTGCTGTGCCCTCAGCACATTCATTTTCAGGGGGTGCATGAGGGACATCTTAGAGAATTAGTCAAACTTGTAAATATCGAAAAAAAAATAATCTTGTATGATCAAAATTGAATAGTTTCCTACTATCCGTCTTCCAGCAAGCAGAAGGGAGAATAAGGAGTAGGTTTTACCAATTTAATTTTTTAACAAGAGAGTGCTCATTAGCATGTGGATGAACTATACACACACACAACAGCTTGGCATTTCCTCCTCATGTTGGTCACCAGCCTGTTCACACACTGCTGTGGTGGGATGGTATCCCATTTTGAAACAGCATGTCACAAGTCAGCCAACGTGGCTGCGTTGATCTCTCTTGTATTAATAGCACGCCCAGCCTTATCCCACTTTCAATAAGATAGAGGTCATGACTTCTGGCAGTTCATTTTATCCTCTCCACTCCACTACATTTTGTTCGTAGTCTCTGTTAAACCTCATGCCGGGGGGGGGGCGAGTATTGTCATCTTAGAGGGTGGATTGGTCCCAGACTGTGGAGATGCAAAGATATAGCAAGATTCGATTGCTACGAGGCAATCCCATGCCGCTAGTTAAAGAATCAATCTTGCTATCTCTTTATCTTCATATGGTTCTACAATCCTTAAATGCAAATCTGTAGATGAGGCCTGCGACACCTTAGTTTTGAGAGGGTGAGGAAACATTCTCCTTGTGGTGTCGTTGTCTTGGGACGCCCACTTAGAGGCTTGTCTCTGACATCCACCATTATATTGAACTTGTTCTTTAGTTTGGACAGTACACCGGCTCACTCCAAACAATTAACTCCAATCTGCACCCGATTGGCAGCACCTTTGCCTCGGATAAATCAAAGCACATTATTATAATAATTATAAAAAATAAGCTGTTTGACGGGGCAGAGAACATTTGTCACATTTTTTATTGTTGTTATCCATACATATCCAAGATACTTGTTTCTGTTGCTCAGCCCACAAATGCATGTTCCTTTATTTCCAAAAAATGTTTAAATAGAACAAAGCAATAATCTATCAATTACACATTTATTTACTTTTTTTGTCATGTTTAGTTAATTTTTAGTTTACCACTTCTGAATTAAATTATTAGTGACATGGGGCAGTTCTAATTCAAACAGTCTGCATAAACCACCAGCCCAGTGTTGGTGATAAACATATTTAGTAAATAATAATAATATAAAATAATTGTTATGGCAATAGGTAAGGGTGAAACATTCTCCCTAAGCTAGCTGAGGTTTCTCCAGAGATCACATTTTTAAACTTATGGTGCAAACTACTTACCTCTAAACAACATGACCCTGCTTCATGAAGCTTCATCAGCCCATCACTACTAAGTGGTTGACTATACATTTGCTCAGGGAGCAGTGACATTGTAAAATGCTGAGTGAAATTATTGACATAATGAATGATGCTTTTATGTATCTTCCTAAAGTACTTTAACAAATATTAAAAATGTGTAATGTTAGCTTGACTCCATTTATCTCCATGGTATTTCCAAGTTTCCACAAATCTCAAAATACAAATCAACCTATGATAGAAACGTAAAGTTCCGTAAGCAGTGGTTTCCCAAGACCTGTTGCTGATAGAATTCTAGAGCAGAAACAGCATTATTGTAAAGTATTGTAACTGAAAGTGTTTCCAGTAAGTAGACTACATCAATCACGCTACTTCACTAATGGTAATTAGAGGAATGTTGTCAAACTGTAAATACCCAAATGATACAAAATTATTAGTGCTGCATGTACAGTGCCTAATGTTCCCTAATTGTAGACAGATTACACCCATGAACTTGGGCTGTTGCACGGAAATTGTCGGCCATCAAGCTGAGATTTTAAACGTGAACAAATTCACTTTGAATTTGCGCATTTACATTATCAGTTGGGATTTTGGCGTCAAGATCAGATGGCTCAGAAATGTTCTGGCTTGAACTGGGTCATCAGTGCGTGGATGAGGAGGAATAATGTGTGCATTTGTGTGGGCAGAGAAGGGATCTCTGCCAGATAACAGCGACCCCTTTTTTGTCCCCTCTATAACACAGGTGAAGAAATGTTTTTAAATTTAATCTGTTTTATTTAAATGTCTTTTTTGTGTGCGTTGGCCAGATCAGTGAGTGTTGGAGCCACATCTGATGCCACTAAAACCAACATCACCTATTTCACACGTATTTTGGATAGTCTGCTGGATGGCTACGACAACCGTTTGCGTCCTGGTCTGGGAGGTGAGTAGATCTAGTGTCAAAAGCTCTTTCAGAGTATGGCAGCGACCAACTTGGCCAACTGTCACATCAAAGAAGATAACTAACCTCATAAAATTGTAGCCAAGACACACAGTTTTATTGTTGGCAAATAAAATTGGCATTTTAAAATGAAAAAGATACCACATAGTTAATTAGAGTGGGTCCAAATAAGTGTCCTTTTTCCATTTTCAGTCTATTTTCTGTGGTCCTGTGGTCATCTACAAGCCTGAAAGTAGTTTTTTGTATTGCTTTCATCATGATATGCAGATGTATCTTGTTATGTTTTTTTTTATTTAAAAGTTGATTCATTAGATAAGTCCAAGCTTTACAGATATAATGAAGATCTCTCACGGCTAATAAACTATAGTTTGACACCAGGAAGGTGCTATATTGAGCAATTCATTGATTGATTTTCTGTCCGTTTTCAAAAGAATATGACTGAATTTTAATAAAATAATGAAATAAGAAGGATTAAAGGATTTAGTGGTATTCTATATTATCATCTGGATTCTGTAGGGGGCCATTGCCACACTCCGGCTTGATTGACTTTGTGATTGGTTTCTAATGGAGGGTGAAAACTGGTTCTGGCATTCTACTGTCATTTGCTGACCCATGAAGCTAATTTTGATTGAAGTACTGATGATATGAATTGCATTAAAAAAAATGCATCTCGTGATGGTAAATGAATACTAAAGGATAAAAATCACAGTATGAGTCTGAGCTGCACTCCAAAGGTCTGTGCCCTCACTGAAATGTCATTGATTGAAAAAATGTAATTGATAGAAGCTTTAGGATTTTCTGAACAAAAATATCAAGGCAACATATTGATGACAAAAGAAACACTACTCATTACTTATTACCCAGCCAGTTATATATTTTTGTGTCCAAAAATGAAAAAGCTGATTTTCTTTCAAATTGATTTTAACCAAGATCGTGAAGAAAAGAAAGTCATGACAGTGATGTCTTAATTTGTCACCTCCTGATATGCAGTGCAAGCATGAAACTTCACATCAGGAAAATTGAAGATAGATAAATGTTTCTCTTCTTGTGTCACTCCTCACATCATCTTTCTTGTTCTGTATTTCATTTGCAGCTGGTCCCTCACCCCAAAATCAGAGCTTATCCCTCAGGACCTGGTGCCATTTTAAATTTAAATTCCTGGGGCCATCAGCCCAGAAGATGGCATATGGGCAGCAACCTCCCTAAGATTGGCAGCGCTTCATTTCTACAGCTAAACCAATGCTGCTAGCTTGTTTACAGTTTAGGGAACAGCCGAATTTAATTAATTAATTTTTATCTGCCACAAAACAACAAGAAAGATGAAGACCTTAACCATTCTGTAGACAAATGAATAAATCATCCAAACATAAATTCCATCTCTAACCTAAGTGTGACGGAACTCTCAGAACATACATTTTTATCAGCGGAGCCTTATTGGAGCCCACTCCTATCCCCCTCCCTCACATTTCGTAGCCAGTCACATACAGTACATACAGATGACACTGAGAAGCAGAATTGCATGTGAAGAGGAAAAGGAATTTTCCACATGGAAGACACATTAGAACTGTACATCTTATCTGCGGGATAACATGTTAATGCTTTAATGGAGTTTGGCTCCTAACACGTTTTTAAATGCTGGAAAATAACATCACTGCCGCTGTGGGGGTGTTTTATATATTAATATGCTGTATGTATGATGCTAATATTTGTATTCTGCTGTCTTCTATTCTTAATTATCTGTTTGAAACATTTAGCCAGCCAATCAATCATTTATCGATCCAGTTGTTACATATTGAATTAGGCGGTACAATATTAACAGGACAATAACTATGCCTGAAGCTTGGTTTGTAGCTAAGGTTATAAGAATGGAAGGCAATGACAAGTGAATGATGTTGTTGAAGGTCCATCAGCATCTAGGAAGGTTTTGGAAGGATTCTTGCAACAAATCTGACCTTAATCAGGTCCAATATTGAATGTACCACAACAAAAACAACTAAGCTTACACTTGCTATTTATGAAAAACTGTTGGACAATGGATACCTCACCGCAGGATGAACACAATGATATTAACTAGCAACAGTAGAAAATATAACCTAGCAAAAGCATATACAGTAAAGTAATGTCATTTGCATGTGACTGTGATGACAAATTCACGTTCCATCATTCCACCGGTTGTTTTATGGTTTTTATAATGTCAAATGCCCCCCCTTTGGTTGAAGCAAGTGCAGTCTATAGTGGTTAGGAAAGGCTGAGCAAAGAATTATTATTATTATTATTATAATATTTGATGTTTATTGATGTATGTTGCACAGTGGACCAAAACAAATTCCAAATTAGTGGACCTTCTCCACTATTAATTGCAAAAAAAAAGGATTCTGATACTTATTAATTTCTATTTTAGCAAAGCACCTTAGTCTCAATCAGATATTAGCGAGTGAGTGAAGTAAGACATACTGGCTAATGTGTGACAGAATTGTAGCAGTAATAGTAAATAAGGAAGCTGTGTAGGCCAGTAATGAGACTGCCAGAAGTAGCTTTGTCACTTAAAGGACTGCAGGATTGTTCCTGCAAATCATACACACTGTAAATTTGTAACTAAATATTAAATAGAATGTTTAACTTTTTCCTTGTGGATTTGATGATTTTGTTGTGGTGATTGCTACCACTCAGTACATCGGAAAAACCAAATACACAAATGCACATTAACAATGCAATGATAGACAGTAAATGTTTTGTAAAATGCAAACATTGTTTGCTGTTTGGCTTTTAACAACTGTTGTACTGCAGAAGAATTGATCTCCTGTTGATCCAATTACAAGATGGAAAAAAAAAAATGTAGCACAGACATTTTCATGATTAACCAACGTGTCTCCTCTGTGCTACGGAGAGGTTTGAGAGAAGAGAGCAAACAACCACAGTAATCGCTACAGCAGTAAATTGTGGGCTTGGCTAAATGTGCTTCACTTGAATAAATGCAACGCTAATACACAATAGGCCAATAAAGTGCCAATTGGTTTCATGAGTAAACACATCGTACTTCTCACAAGCTGGTAACACAAGTGTGGTCTTGTCCTACCTTAATTCTGCATTAGAGGGGCGACATAGCTCAGATGGTAGAGTGGTTGCCTGCAGTCCAAAAGGTTGCAGGTTCAATCCCAGCTCCAGACAAGCTTGTGTTGTTGTGTCCCTGAGCAAGACACTTCACCCTGATTGCTCCTGATGGTGAACTTGGCGCAAGTGTGCATGCCTACTCACATCAGTATGTGTGAATGGCTGAATTTCCCCTCGCGGGACTAATAAGGGATTCTAAAAAAAAAAAAAAATTTACAATGCCTACTATACCTTTGTTTACAATGCCTACTATACCTTTGTCTGAGAAGTAATGTACAATTGTATAAGAAGTAATGTACAATTGTATAAGGGGTAGATTAATACATCCATAGCAGTGTGATGGATGCTTGTCTGTTCACAATCCTTCATTGAAGTAAACATATATGGTTGTTAAGTATTACATAATTCAAGAGGACGTTAAAAAATGTTTTTTTACTTTTTACAACTGTTTTCTTTTTTTCTCCGTTGTCAAAATAAATCAAATTCTACTTAATTCTGCTCCAGAAATGATCAGATATGTTTTTTTTACGATATCTGCTTTTTTATCTTTATTTATTTTTAACTTGGATACTGATCTTCCACCAATTCTTGGTACTTTTCCCTCTACCTTTCTTGGGCCTCCTCCACCCTCTCCTCCCAGGTAATGGTTACCAACCAATATAAACTCTTGATGTTTGCTCTAAAACAATTTTTAGTTGTTAATAAATAACTAAGATGCATTTATTGCCCAAGGATGCGAGGATGGAGATTTATAGTTCTTCCACAGTAACAGTTTTAAACATAATTTCCATGCAACATGAATAATTTAGTACAGTTGGGTTTGTTGAACCATAATAAATTGGTATGATGACACTGAGCACATTCCACTGTGTCCAGAGATGACTATGGTCTGCCACCAGAGAGTCGGTCCTGCAGCACTTATTGCTTAGCCTTACTTTGTGTTTGTTAAGTAAAGTTTATGCTGCATTAAAGGATAAACTTGTGCACAGTCCTTTTCTCTTCTCCTCACCATGAAAAAATTTGAAGAGATTCCTAAATTCTTCTTTCTACATTCGCATTTCCTAAAAAGTTATTGTGTCGCACCACACACAAATGTATAAATAACCAAGCAAAACATTTGGAGAACTTGAATGCCCCACTAAACATTGTCTCACTCCCTCTGATTGGAAGATCCTTCTTGTTTAAATGTTTTTTAAACTTGATCATCTTAGACATTTGTCAGATTTCAGTTATTCTTCAACCTCCTTTTGTAGTGGGATGGTTTGGCTGTTAGGACTTTAGTGTCTTGTATCTTCCATTATTCAAATGGAATCTGTTCTTATTCTTGGAGCCTTAAACTTCATGTTGATGATAACACATCTTGCTCTGCTAAAGAACTTTTAACTTTGACTGAAGCCTTTAATTTTGAGCAACATGTTTCTGAACCCACCCACCGAAAAGGACACATTTTAGACTTAGTTTTTACTCTTGGCCTAATTATTTCTAATGTATCTGTACAAGTTTGTGTCTTCTCGTTTAGACGATTGTAAAAGTTAGTTTATTTTCGTGTCTAAAGAAGAAGGAGCTGTCTCGCCTGCAGTTAATACAAAACTCTGCAGCAAGAATTCTGACCCGCTCTAGTAGAAGAACTCACATTTCTCGGATCCTTAAAACTCTTCACTGGCTTCCAGTTTCTTTCAGGATCAACTTTAAAATTCTGGTTCTTACTTTCAGAGCTCCTCCTTACACACTAGAAAACCAAATAGGTATAAGTGGAACTGCTGACAATCTATATGCTTCCAATAGGCAATCTTATCAGAAAACACTATGAACATTCATTCTTATGCTGATTACTACCAACTGTATTTGTCAATGAAACCATATGAAAGTCATGAGCTAACACGACTACAATTCTACAATCCAACATCTTAGACAAACCCGTAACTAATGATCTAGCTTTCCATAATGGACTGATGCTAGCACAATTTTAAAGAATCTTGGCACCTTGACTATGTGTTTTGATCAGGACTTAATTCTCTTTGCTCAGGGGGCTGAGAAAAGTTTCTCAGAACTCTTCACTTAATTTTCTGACTGACTGTGTGGTCACATATCTACTGTGCTGTCACCTTTACAGTGGCTTCCAGTAGAATTTAGAATAAATCCTTCTTTTAACCTACAAATCACCAACATACATCACAGGTCTAATCCAAACAAATCAGCGATCTAGGATGTTACAATCCTTAAACCAACCAACTACCAGCTTCAGTCCAGAGCGCAGACACCATCTCAATGTTCAAGCGTAATCTTTAATTTTTACTTTTAGATGAATCCTATAGTACCCAGGCTCTGCCTGAATCAGCCCTTTTTGTTATACTGCTATAGGCTTAAATTGTTGGAGGAAGAGTTTTTAGACACCAAGCTCTCTACCACACTTTTCTTTTCCATCTTTCCTGGAGCTTCACAGCTCCGGCTCCACCTCTGGAGGTGCTGCTGGATCCAGGATCTCCTCCACAATGATGTAAACTGGTCTATATTTCTCTCCATGACCATACCTTACCTCTGCTTCCCAACTCTGTACTCTCCTGTACTCTTCCCTACCTTTTCACCAACCTAAATTCTACACCACATAAAAATGTCTGTTCCATTCAATTCATTTTCACTGGATTTTTTTTTTAAAAGGCAATTGGGATTAAGTGATGTTTGATGTTATTCTGAATGTCTGTGTATCCCTGATGTTAGCGCATCAACATCTCTGCATATTTTATACCCTGCCCCAACATAATCTGTTTGGGGGGCTGGTAAAATAAATCATCAAGATTTTTTCCCCCTTAGGTGCTCCTTTTCAGGGAATTGTACTATTTAAATACATCATAGAAGAGGAGAAACCAGATTAAAATAATATTACTAAAAATAATGATAGTAATTAAATGAGTTAGGTTCACTTGTTTTTCTGGTTTACAAAAATAAAATCAACCACAGTATTTCTCACTCAATGAATTGCAGTTGTCTCCCATCAACCTGCTACTTTCAATTGACATCATCCTATAAATAAGAAAGCAATGGCGTGATATGTCTTGATCGAGGAACATGGATTGCGGGCCGCCTCGCTAGGCATGAGACCACTTTACTGGCAAGCAATGATCGCTGTAGATTGTACTTGTGATTCTGTTTGCTCTGTCCTACAGAATCAAAGTAAAGCTTTTTGAATGGACTAAGCATGAGCGAGGGAGCTTCAGTAATTATTGACAAAAGCTATAGTGTAGAAGTACCAAATGGACCAAATGCAGCAGCCGCTGATGCAGGAGCACATTATCACTTGAGTAGGGAGCATATGAGGCTCCCCTCTTCCTATCTGTCACATTGGTGTGAACATTTAGGACAAATTTTGTACGCTTAAAAACATAGCATGCATGACACCGCTGCTAGATTCAGTCTTGTACAAGTGGGTTATGTTAAGGTTCAGCACGGGTCAAGTATCGTGAGCAACCACTAAATTCAATCAGTGACGTGAGCATGGCTATATGCCACTGTGGTTAGATATTATGTGAATGGACATTCATATTTAATATATTGTTTAATCATAGCAGTGTTTTTCTTTACCCAGGAATGATGCAGTGATTGAGTGGCTGAAATGATTAAAAGCTCCTGCCTCCTATTTTATTAGACAAGAAAGACTTGTGATTACAAAAGTGCTTTTGTCTTGAAAATTGCAGTATAACATTCACTTTTCCTTCCTCTAACTCTTAAGTTAATGTTTAATTCAGGATTCATACTAGGCTACATGTTAAATAATTAAAGGAAACAATTTAAAAAAGACATGTTTAATGTTAACCAATTGTTCTTGATGGTTGTTTTCCCTTCAGACCGGGTAACCGAGGTAAAAACGAACATCTACGTCACAAGCTTGGGACCGGTTTCTGATACAGACATGGTGAGACATTTACGTGTGTGACATTAACTCATTGTTTTTCAATCTAGCCTGATTTGCCTCACTTAAAAAGGAAAAAAAAACATCTTGTTATCCACATCCACATTTTGTGCTCCTTGGTTTTCTTTACACGCACAAAGCAGTGCTGCTTGCTGTAGTCCAATTTCGATTAATCCGACAACTTTCATCTTAAATAAGTTTTTACTTTTGTTATTCCAGTCACTAACTACGTATATAGATTCTGGCTTCCCTGTTCACCATTTGGCAATGCATGACATACCATCAGCATATTATATTGTATAAGATTTGTGTACCTGCTGATTGATGGATTGACAGTAGAGTTTTGGTAGCCTCTGGATGATGTGTAGAATAAAAAGCACTCCCCTGGGAATAAATGCATCACTTGTCAAATGAGATCACTTGTAATCTATTGTTTAGGAAAGTGCTGAACATGATCTAAGAAAACAGTCTAAATAAGCTTTAGCCATGACTGCACATTTGTTAACATCATTTGCATAATAAATTGAAATGACAGTTAGTTGAATGATGATTAAGGCCTTTTATAGTGTGAATAGTGTGAAAATTGAAATCTGAAATGAAATATTGTGCATTGAAACATAAGTTTGGTCTTTTATGGCGCTGCAGTGCGCAATTGAGTGTTGAGTGTTGTTTAAGTTTTTGCATCCAGAGTGATAGTAAAAGCTTCAGTGCAGTACTTACATAGAAATAAGGAATCAATGACATCTCCTCAAATGATTTATTCATAAATCCATTAAAAATACACATAATTCTCCAGCCCTTCAATGGATTTTCCATCAAAAATGGGCTACAACGGCAGGAAAGACTTCCTTTTACTAGTCAAAAACCTCTAGCAGAACCAGACTCAGTGTGAATGGCCTTCTGCTGTGAGTGGCTGGGAGGTAGAAAAGAGACGAGGAAAAGAAGAGCAGAGAGAGAGCGGAAGAGAAGAGTGAAGCAGAGGGATGCATTGCATTGACACCATCATTGCAGGATGAAGGAAGTGCAGGATCCAGGAGCATGCTCTGGAGGAACTGTGAAAAGAGGGGGGAGTTGGAGAGGAAGAGGACGAGTTAGAAGTGCACAGGTGTTGAGACATGATGCAGGAACGAAAAGTAGAGCGAGAGAGCTTGTGTATAAAGAACTCCTACGGCAATCCTAACCTATAGCAGCATGAGTAAGAGCTTGGCCAGGCGGAATGAAATGTACCATTTTTTCCACCTCTTGTTCATCCTTCATCTTTTATGCAATATGAACTCCTGATTTTAAGTTGAGTTTATTTAGTATTATGTTATTCATTATGTACCGTCATTACACAGCCACAATTTTCACTTCCTACACAGATGTTTATAGTGAGGTTCATGGTCATTGCAGCCTTTACTACTAACACTAGATCACATATATATATAGATTTACATAATGTAAATAGTTTCCAGTAGTATATGCAGACATTTCATTATGATCCATGATCTACATTAATCACGATTAATTTTTAAGAGGTTTTTTAAGATTGCACGTCAAGGGTTAGTCTTAGCTTCAGATTAAAATGGCAGACTTGAAAGTTTGAATATCCACAGGGAAATCAAGCATAATTTTGGATCAGCAATAACTGTTAAATACTTTGCATCTGTATTTCAGGAGTACACCATAGACGTGTTCTTCAGGCAAAGCTGGAAGGATGAGAGGTTAAAGTTTCATGGTCCGATGAACATACTGCCCCTCAACAACCTGATGGCGAGTAAAATCTGGACCCCTGACACTTTCTTCCACAATGGGAAAAAGTCAGTGGCTCACAACATGACCATGCCAAACAAACTACTCAGGATTAAAGATGATGGGACACTGCTTTACACTATGAGGTAAATAAGAAACACACCAAGATCACTCAAGCATGTTAGATGTTTTTTAACATAACTTAGATAGGCTTACTGTAAATTGTAATACCCAAATACAAATTCTGTTTAACTGTTTAATTTTGAAAGTTTTTTTAAAGAGCAACTAATGTTAAAAGGCTAAAAGCACAACAAAGGCCCTCAGAGTTAACGGACATGCGCGATGACAGAAAACACACACACCTGCGACAATGCAGTCAAGTTTGTTAATGGTTTTACTTTGTTTTCGTTTTTTATTTATTTATTTTTGTCAATGTCCTCACTCATAGCACATGTCTTTAAAATTCTATAAAGCTAAAATTACCAACTTCACCTGTAAATTAACTGATTTTTCTGCCTCATTTAATTTTTAATAACAATGTGTTTTGAACAGTGCATGTATCTATATGAGTTGTCTGTGGTGTTTATTTTCCATGCATATGTATTGCATTCACTTGTTTTTCCATGCCATCTGTGCAGGTTAACTGTACATGCAGAGTGCCCGATGCATCTGGAGGATTTCCCAATGGACTTCCATTCCTGTCCACTCAAATTTGGCAGCTGTGAGTAACTGATGATAATAGTGCCTGAGGAATCTTTAACTTATATGCAATGTTGGCTTTTCCCCGCCCCCTCTACTTATTGATTCTTGGCCAATGGAAAAAAAATTGGGGTTTAATTGAAATACATGGCTCATGCTTCTGGCAGCGGCCCATCAGAATTTAATAAGTTCAGTTCATGGAAAAGCAATAAAATATATGAATAGTTTGGAAATCAGTTCAACGATTTTACCTTTTTTTGCTCGAATGGGACAAAATTTAGATACAACTTTATTTTCTACTGAGAAAGGCTGAGTCACATGCAGCAAGTCAATAGGTATGAGAGTATTAAGCAAAAGGTTGTAGTACTTCATATTCTTCTTCTTTATTCTAACGTTTGCTCTGGGTATTGTCATTCCTATCACAATGAAGTCAAAAAATATCATATCCGTCATGTATTCGGTATTTTCTTAACCGTTTCTAAAAAGGCCACCCCTGATTCACTGCCTCTCTTGTCCCATCCTTTCAGACGCCTACACAATCTCAGAAGTGACTTATGCCTGGACTCTGAACGCCACCGATTCAGTAGTGGTTGGAGGTGAAAGCTCTCGTCTAAACCAGTATGACCTGCTGGGACAAACAGTGGGACAGGAAACCATCAAATCTAGCACAGGTAAGATTTTGTTGTGATAAGACCAAGCCAAAATATCTCTTAACTTCCTGCGCCCCTCATTCTTTGGACTTAATGTCCAGCTGTTTTTAAAACAGGCCTCAGAGAAAAAATATTAAATGCCTGGATTACAACAGCACAGCACAGCACAGCACTTGCATTTCTCTCTGCTTCTTAGACCTATACAACATTTGAGAAAGATCATTGCCGTGTAGACTGTTTCTTTATTAGCAGCACTGGGGTTGATTAATGACTTTTGTAAAAGGCTGTTTAGATGACACATTGATTGAAAATAGACAACTAATAACACACTGTATTGCTAGTTGGGGAGCTGCAGCTATTACAGCCACATGCTTAAGTTTCTACCATGGTTATTTTTGGGATTAGCTCAGGTTAGGTCATATGATTAGCTCAGGTTAGGCCATATGCATTTATTGATACGAAATAGAAAAGTAAGGAACTAATGATGCATGACTTAATAAAAATACAGCATATAATTCAATATATTTGGGGACAAAGCAAAAATTAAATGTCAGTGCTTTTAGCAAAGCTATATTTCTGTGATGTCAATATATTGGGATCAACCTAGATAATGTTGTAATAAAAACCTTTTTTTTAACCCATCTTAGTAGAAACATCTTATCCATACAATAATACTTGCATTCTTTTTTTTAGTAATTCTAGATAGAACATGGATGTAACTTTATGTATGTAGTTATTTTGCTGATGAAAGGATGAAGTTAATTTTTGAACAGATAGTCCTTCGTTTGAAAATCCCCTCTACTTCTGACACCTCAAATGGCCATATCTTATAAATCTGTGGTGTGGAAATCTATCACTTTCACGATTAGTTGCTTAGATAGAGTGTGATACAATCTGCAGAGACAGCACACATCTGCAAATGTCTGACATTTAGTTATATTCAAGATGATATTCTGCTGTCTTTTTCTGTATATCGTGTGGGTTCACAAACACACAAAAGATTATTCAATAAAGTGCAATGATGCAGTCATGCGTTAACATTTTGGACCCAGTGAGGGAGGATGTTGGTGTGTAACTAAAATGGAACATTTCTCGGAACTGAAACCACAAGACAAATCAGAAAGCAAATCTGAGCTTGGAGATTGCAAGTCAAATTTAGTTCAGAGTATATATTCAGTTGATGGAAAAAAAGAAAATGGACAGCCAGTAGGGGAGGGTAAAATCGTGTACTTTGTCAAAGGCTGACGACAGATCCAAGAAAACCAGAACAGTGTATTAACCCGAATAAGACGACATCATCATTTTATTGCTATGCCTCAGAATTGGTCCAATTTTTGGCCAAAAGTGGGAGAAAACACAAGATAGAAAAGTGAGCTGGAGCTCTCGGTGAGCAGTGCGCACACCTTTCCTGGTATTTTTCTCTCAAATGTCCGTTCAGTCTGCAACAAGATGGATGAGCTGACACAGATGATGAAAAACTATACAGACTTTTCCTAATCTTGCTCTTTGTGCTTCACGGAGACGTGGTTGAGTGAACGTGTCGGACAGGGCGATTCATCTGGAGGGGTCCCAGCTCCACCGCGCGGATCGTCTCCTGGGACTCTCTGGGATAACCAAAGATGGAGGTGTGTGCTTCCACATCAACAACTGCTGGTGTACAGACGTGACTGCAATCTATCAAGACTGCTCTCCTACTCTGGAATATTTCTTTGTTAACTACAAGCCATTTTACACTCCGCATGAGTTTGCTTCATTCCTCTGGCCACTGTTTACATCCCGCCGAACGCATATGCGCACGAAGCACAGCGCGCTCGCAGACCAGATTCTACATGTGGAGCAAACCTTCCCAGACTCTCCTGTTTTTGTGCTTGGTGACTTCAACAAAGCGAATCTCAGCAAGGAACTGCCAAACTACAAACAGATTGTAAAATGTGCCACCAGAGATTACACGTTGGATCATTGCTACACGCTGTAAACCACGCATACCGCGCTTTCCCCAGCGCAGCATTCGGCTTTTCAGATCACGTGATGGTCCATCTTATCCCCACTAAGCCTGTGGTGAGGAAAACAAAGATCTGGTCTGAAGAAGCTGTGGAGGAGCTGCACACTTGTTTGGAGACCACAGACTGGGAGGTATTCAGAGCTGCTTCCAGCAATCTGGACGAGTACACGGAAACTGTGGCGTCATGGATCAGTTTCTGTGAGGAGCGCATTATGCCAAGGCGCACCAGTGTGTTTTATCACAAAGACCAACCCTGGTTTACACCTACACTTAACCAGTTTTGATGTGAGAAGTAAGTAGCTCACAGAAATGGAGACAAGAACCGCAGCAAGGAGCTGAAGTTCTGCTTGAGAAGGGAGTTGAAGGAAGCTAAAGTTGTACACAAATAAACTCAAGCAGCAGTTCTCGACCAATGACTCGGCAGCGGTGTGGAAAGGGCTGAAGAGCATAACCAACTACAAGCCTCCCTGAACAATCTTGCCCTTGCTCAGAGCTTGAATACACACTCCTGCTGGTTTGACCGTTCGTCTGCACTCAGCACCTCCGACACCTCTGTTATCTACGGCATCTCTCTGGTCTTCCCCTCCACCACCTCCTCCCCCTCCAACACCGCTGTGGCAACTCCATCAACGGACAGCACAGGCATGGTTGAGACCCCCGCCCTCTCTCCCTCCCCTGCCCTCTAAATCCTGGAGAGGGACATCTACAGACAGTTTAAAAAAAAAAAACCAGAAAGGTCCAGGACCAGACAATCTTTCCCTGTCCACTCTGAAACATTGTTCCAGTGAAACCCAGGATCATGTGACTGAATGACTACAGGCCAGTGGTGCTAACATCTGTAGTCATGAAATCCTTTGAGCACCTGGTACTGCCGTACCTCAAATCCCTAACTGCCCCCCTCCTGGATCCACTGCAGTTCACCCTACAGAGAGAACAGGTTTTTAGATGACGCAGTAAACCTGGCCCTTCACTTCGTTCTACAACATCTGGACTCCCCAAGTACCTATGCCAGGATCCTGTTTGTGGACTACAGCTCTGCAGTCAACACAATCCTCCCATCTCTGACAAACTCTACCAGCTAAACGTGCCGCACTCCCTCTGCAGGTGGATCATAAATCTCCTGACGGACCGGAGCCAGCATGTGAGGCTTCGTACAACTGTCTCGGACAACTGGATCCTCAACACTGGATCCCTTCAAGGCTGTGTACTTTACCCCTGGCTCTTCTCCCTGTACACCAACTTCTGCATGTCCAGCCATCAGTCTGTTCAACTAATCAAGTTTGCAGACGACACCACCCTCATTGTACTCATCTCAAACTAGGATGAGTCAAACTACAGGAGGGAGGTGGATCAGCTGGTGTCCTGGTGTAGCAGCAACAACCTGGAGCTGAACGCTCAGAAAACATTGATGATGATCGTCAGCTTTAGGAAAGTCACAGCCCTACCATTGCCCCTTACCCTAGCTGACTCCTCCACCCCCTTCTCCATTGTGGACTCCTTTCGCTTCCTGGGCACCACCATCTCACAGGACCTTAAGTGGGAGCAGACCATCAGCTTCCTCACCAAGAAGGCCCAGCAGAGGATTTTTTTTCCTGCGGCAGCTGAAGAAACACCTGACCTCATCCACACCTCATCTATCTCTGTGTGGTGTGCCATCGCCACCACCAGGGACAAAGCCAGACTGTAGCGCTTTGTGCACGCAGTTGAGAGGGTGATCAGCTGTAAACTTCCATCCCTTTAAGACCTGTATGTCTCCAAGACCGGGAGACGTGCAGGTCGGATCAAAGCTGATCCTTCTCACCCTGGCACAGACTCTTTACACCACTGCCATCAGGCAGGAGACTGTGTTCCATCACGACCAGAACCTCCCGCCGCAACAATTCCTTCTTCCCCTCTGCAATAGGACTCATGAGGGGTCCACATTCGCATGCTTAAATGCATTAGGAAAAACCCCTGTGGAAAGGGAGAGGTTTACCATTTTGGTAATGAAGGGGCCAATTACATCACTTTAATAAAGAGCATACACAGAAAGATGGTAGACAAGCAAAAGGAGGGTTTCATCTTGCTCACCAGTGCCGAAATATCAGCCAGAGTTAAAGAAGAAGACCCACAAGGTGCAGACAGGCTCAGCTACACCAGGTGTTCCACAGAAAATGGGAGGGATGTTCTCTTTGGTCAATTTAATTTTGTCAATGAAAGATCTTAACATGCAGGACAGCAGGACACACAAGAGAATTGATAGTTTCAAACAACACTTTGGGGCGGTAGATATTAACACATTAGAAAGCTCTTGTAGAACCAACAAAGATAATGAAGTGAACCCCTGTGTCTGAATCACCTATCTCTATAAACAACAGCCAAACCACCCCCACAATGACAGGGACGGTCTTCCCCTACGACAGTGCAGCCAGTAGGACAAAGTTCATTAAGATGAATAATTCTGTCTCTCTCTGCCATGTCTCTGAAAGACACAATACAGTAAATCCAACTTTTCTCTTGTGGATAAATCATTCAGAGAAAATGATTCATTTTCAATGGAGCGAGCAATCAACAGGCCGATATGCAGCGCTGATGACGTCACTGGAGCAAAGCGGGACCTTTTGAAGGCTACTGCAGCGGTCAAGTGGGCACAGCTATACCATACCAGGCAAACGGCAGCGCTGACACGTTGTCAAACACATCACAGGGAGGAATGTAGATCAGACATCGAGCATATCCGATGACGTCAGGGTCCAGGCGAGCTGCAGCAGCTGCACGTCTTCTCTAAACAGAGAGTCACGACCATAGATCCATATGGCTTGAGGCATATCCTTAGAGAGATGAGCATAATATCGGCATAAAAAGTTGTGAAAACAACTGTTTAACACTCAATAATGGTCACAGGCAACGCCTCAATTATTGAACAATTAATTTGGCTCGTTCTAAAATGTAAAGGTTTGATAAATTTGATGCCACTTGTGTAATTAAATATGGAACTAGACATAATAAATATTTTGTATTTTTACATTACAATATTCGATGAAATGCTTGTATTCACTTGCATGCATTTTGGCCCAGAAACCTGAAAAGATTCATTATTTGTTGATTTAATCATAACACAACTTTAACATAATAATTAATTTACACTGATAATCATCCAAGTCTTGGGTTCTGGGTTCTATTATTCTTTAGGAGATTAGAGCCGATCATATACACCAATGATTGTCCAGCCTTTTAGCTGTGTTCAAAAACATAACTAAGTCAAAAACAGGTAGTGCTTGTGCAGTATCTGGTTACAAAAGCCTCAGACAGTGCTGAATGATCGTGAAGGAGAGGCTTCTTAAAATAGATGTGATTTATGTGTGCAAGGTGACTGACAGGATAAATAGCAGCGTAGAGTAAGTGTGTATGTAAAACTACTGAGGCTATAGTAAAACCAAAATCCTCTTAATCACCCATAATTTAATTGTGGGTGGAACTAAAGCTTTACCTGTCAGATAAAGGCATGTTGGGGACTATCTTTAAAAAGGGGCTTGTCACCATGGTAGCAGCACTTGTTGCCATGGAAACGTAACACACTTGTCATGTAATATACACAAATATATACAATATAGCATTTTTTGCCTTGACTTATATGTTAATCAGTGTAAGATGTAACTGTAATCATTAACACTCACCATGTAGACATGAACATATTAATTTATTTACGTATATATTTTTTTATTTACATACCTTCACCAGTGACAATGAGAGAGAAAAAAAAGACAATAACAATATTCTGTCTGTCCTGGGTGAGGTATCCAATGTCCGACAACAATTCTTCAAGTGCAATGTTAATGCATAGGATTTGTTTTTCTTGTACATACAATGCAATGCATACAATACATCAAATACATACAATACATACAATACATACAATACAATACATACAATACATACAATACATACAATTAATACAATACATCAAATACTTACAATGCATAAAATACATACAATACATACAATACATACAATACATACAATACATACAATACATACAATACATACAATACATACAATACATACAATACATACAATACATACAATACATACAATACAATGTATGTTTTAAGTATTATGGAAGTATTCATTTGATTGTTTTCATTTGATTGTTTTACATGTATTTATGGTTGTATGCTTGCTTGTATGGATGGATGTGTTATTGCTGCTGGACTAAAACATGTATCCTCTGGAGGATCAATAAAGTATCTATCTATTATACTTATTGAATCTCATTGAAAAATACAAAAAGTTACAAAGGAATTTCATTACCATAATGCCATCAAAGAAAGGAAAGAGTAAAAGTCAGAATCAGCAGCTAACAGTCCAGCTAAACAGGTAGCTTGCATTATAGAGATGCTTGAACTAATTATAAATCACTGTTGCTCCTAAGCTTTGGAATGTTCTTCCTCTCCCTCTGAGTTTGATGGATCTACTGACTCCTTGAAGAAACAACTTAAGACATTCTTATTTGTACAGGCTTTTCCTTGAATTTCTGGGACTCCTGTGTTTGTCTTATGTGTCTTGGCCTTTTACAGCATGTATTTTAGCTGTGTATTGTTTTTGTTTGTTAAACTGTCACCAGTGAGTCCAGCTTCATTCCAACCACAGAGCCAGCCCTCCTGATCAACCTGTCCCACCTGTTGACAGTTCTCTTGGACACATTTCCACCCCAACACACCACAGCATAGAACATGACACTGGCCACCACAGACTGGTAGAACATGCAGAGGAGCTTCTTGCAGATGTTAAATGATCGAAGCCTCCTCAGAAAGTACAGTCTACTCTGCACCTTCTTATATACATGGTCTGTATGGCAGGACCAGTCCAGTTTACTGTCCATCCACACACCGAGGTACTTATAGTTGTCCACTATCTCCACCTCGTCGCCTCTGATGGACACTGGACGTGGCTTTGTCCTGGACCTCCCCAAGTCCAAGACCAGCTCCTTGGTCTTTGAGGTGTTCAGCTGCAAGTGGTTCCTCTCACTCCAGTCCACAAAGTCACTTATCAGACTCCTATACTCGTCTTCGCTGTTGTCCCTGATGCATCCAACAATGGCAGTGTCGTCAGCATACTTCTGGACGAGACTCAGCTCTGAGTTGTAGCAGAAGTCTGAAGTGTATATGGTGAAGAGGAGAGGGGCCAGTACTGTCCCCTGAGGTGCTCCTGTACTGCACACCACAGTGTCAGACTTGATATCCTTCAGCCTGACATACTGTGGTCGATCAGTAAGATAGTCCGTAATCCAGGAGACCAGACCAGGGTCCACATGCATCTTAGTCAGTTTGTCCTGCAGCAGAGTGGGTTGGATAGTGTTGAAGGCACTAGAAAAGTCCAGGAACAGGATTCTCACTGAACCGCTTCCTTTATCCAAGTGGGAGTAGGTCCGATGCAGGAGGTGAAGGATGGCATCTTCCACACCAACTGCTGGCTGGTAGGCAAACTGCAGGGGGTCTTGCGCGTGCTAGACTTGTGGCCTGAGATGTTTGAGGACCAGCCGCTCCAGTGACTTCATCAGCTGCGAAGTCAGTGCCACCGGTCTGTAATCGTTCAGCACACTTGGTCGGAACCTTTTTAGGGACTGGAACGATACAGGAAGTCTTCCACAGAGTTGGTACTTTCCCCAGCCGTAGACTGAGGTTCAAGACATGCTGGAGTGGCTCAGCTAGTTCAGCAGCGCAGGTCTTTAGCAGTCGAGCAGACACCTTATCAGGACCAGCAGCCTTCCCTGGACGAATCCTCCGAAGTACATCCTGTACCTGGAGTGAGGTGAAGCTGGGAAGTGGTTGTGTGGAGCTGAGGGGGGCACAAGAAGGTGGGGCAGGTCCTGAGGCGGGCAGCAGTGAGGGTGAGGTGACCTGCTCAAACCTGTTGAAAAAGTTGTTCAGACCATTTGCCTCCTCCACCGTGTCCACTGCAGTCAGAGAGGCCTTGGTCTTGTGTCCAGTGATGGTTTTAACACCATCCCAGACCTCTCTTATTTCTTCTCGGCTCAGCTTCTCCTCCCACCTCCTCCTGTAGGTGTCCTTTGCCTCCCTCAAGCATCGCTTAACCTCCTGCTGAGCTGATCTCATGGCGTCCCTGTCCCTGCTCCTGAAAGCCACTTTCTTCCTGTTAAGGACATCCTTGACCTCCTCACTCACAGTTGCTATTATTGTCAGAGTAATCTGTGTCTTTTACAAGCAGAAATGTATTTCCATAAAAAAAAAATTGGGACCAAAGCTAACTTTTCTTTTCTTCGTCCAAAAAGACACACTAAATAACATGCAAACATCTCCATACTGCTCATATTCAATACCCCTCTGGTAACGGACTTTTTAAATATAAATAGTTAAATAAGTCTGCATTTTAAGCTTGTTTGTATCATAGGCTAAATGGCCAACATGCTACAAAAAGGAAACAGATATCACACAGGCTACTATTGTCTACACTGGTATGTTGCACAATATTTACTTAGAGGGTTTCCTGTCTGTGTAGCATGATAGCCTTTTAGCTACAGCAAGTATATTCATTTTTTTGTGTTTGTTTTAAAAAATGCCTGTTACAAACAAGCAGTATGGAGATATTTGAATGATTTTAAGTCTGTCTCTTTGGAGAAAGAAAAGTGTGCCCTGGCTGCGACATTCACTTATGCCTTTAACTCCAAAAAGACTGCGATAACTCTGAAAGTTTTCCCACCCCTTGGTTGGACATGAGGTTGAGTAGAAAATGAGTGAAATTCCAATTTTGGGTAAGCTAACCCTTCATTGCTGATAATTAAAAATTAATATTTTGTCAAAGCATGCATTGCAGGACTAGCAGGTTACTGTGACCTACAATTTGTTTTTCATTCTCTTTGAGTTATGTAGGGTGTGTTTTGGTCCTAGTATTTGTATTATAGTCATTTTGTAGAGCAAAGAGGAGTATTTCTTTGCAGCTTAGTTAGTGGACTGTTTACATCAGTTAAGGTTTACCAAATAAATTTAATACAAATCCAACAAGTTGAGTACTGTTTGGCTTTCAAACACATAGCACAGATCAAAATGCCAAACACACCAAAAGTAGATTGAAGTCCATTTAGTTTTGGTCCAAAATCCCTTGTCTCGGGGTCAAGGTAAACGACTTTCTGGTTCAAGAAACACGAATATATATATATATTCATATATATATGAAACACAACTGAAACACAACTGCAGCAGTGCGAAGGACCAAAATAGATAAAAACTCTCTTATTTGTTCCCCTCTCAGCTTCTTCTCCAACCTCCTCCTGTAGGTGTCCTTTGCCTCCCTCAAGCATCGCTTCACCTCCTGCTGTGCTGACCTCATGGCGTCCCTGTCCCTGCTCCTGAAAGCCACCTTCTTCCTGTTAAGGACATCCTTGACCTCCTTTGTTACCCACGGTTTATTATCAGGGTAACAGCGGACAGTCATAGCAGGGGTGACAACATTTAAGCAGAAATTTAAATAATCCGTTAGACAGTGTGTCTGACCCTCCATGTCGTCACCATGAGACTTCAGCAGCACATCCCAGTCTGTGGTGTCAAAGCAGTCTCGGATGATGTCCTCCACAGCTGGTGCCCACTTTCTGATTGTCCTAGTGGTCACATGTATATTGTATACACATACGCCTTACGACAATAGTTGAAGTGGATCCGACAGAAAACAGTGACGGTGTTATTTGGCCAGCAGTCAGAGAGTAAAACAGACTCAGCCACAGTTTTACTGGAGACAATAGTGGGTGAGTGTTGCCATTTTTCTTAATTTATTATACATTTTTTTAAGACCTATTGGTGTGTGACAATACCTGTTGCTTTCTGGAGCAAAACTGAACTGTTTACATATATCATCTTGATTAAAACATCTAGTTCTATTTTTTGGTGTTGTTTTTTCACCAACGCCAGTTGTTCATGGTAACATTGAAATTTAGTTTAATTGTGTTTGAGTCTTATTTTAAGTAATTAGTCTTATTTCGTCCTTTTTTCATCACATGACTATTAGGATACTTAATATATAATACATTTAAATTACTATTTTAAAGTTAAAACATTTTGCAAATGGGGTTTGTACCATTTTCTTATCAAGTTGCTGCAAACAAAAATAATGTCAAAACACAAGAAACCAAACAAATATGTTTTATGTATCTTACCCTATTGGCAGATTTTTTTTTTAATGTATTTCTGTTTTTACAGTTTGTGTTATTTCATCATAAACTGATCAATATGTATATTTATGTGTTTTGTCGTCCAGGGAGGAGGAAGAGACCCAGCTACTAAGAGAACTGGTCCACAATGATTGAGCTATACATTAAAGGACGGAGAACAGTGCCCACAGTCAGAGAGGAATTTCCAGTTTGTCTCCAAGAAGCTTGGGAGGAGACATTCAGGCGAGAGGAGGTTGCCCAAAACAACTTATTGAACCAGGCATTCCCTGGTGTTTTTGAAGACCTGGTCAAGGCTGCAATGGGGCAGAAGAAATAGCTTGTCCCACACCAATTGTAAATAGATGTCTGTAATAATTTTGTATTTTTCTAAATAAATTAGTAATACATTTTAGCATTGTAAACACTGTTTGTTTGGGTGGTTTCATTTCATCTTTCCCTTTACAACAGTTCCATTAAATGTATAAGTAACATCTATATCTTGCACTCTGGGTTTCATGCTTATGTATAATGTTTATCATTCACATTTCAAATATAATCAAACAATTTCCCTGTTTTAGACATTTTCAGCCTGAGGTCAGTTTTTATCTGTATTCATACTGATTTCGGTGCAATCTATTAACAGCTGTAAACACAATTCACCTTTAATCAAAGATATACTACAAATCAATAGAGACGCCTGATCCCTATTTACACATTAACGCTGTAAAGGTTTGATCCAAGGAGAGGACTGTTGTTTTTTTTCTGCCTTGACTCGACCTGACTACAGTATTGCTTTTGAGAAGCTACAACTTTAGATGTCTGCTAAAACAAAAGTGATCAGTTCTCTGAATGAACTTCAGTTCTTTCAGTTCTTCTCACATTTCAAGGAAGAAATACATTATCATCAGAGCAACTTCCTCTTTGCATTGGTAAAGCAAGAAATCGTCACGACCTTGTATTCCGCCCCAGCCCAAATTATGCCCTTTACCCTCTCTTAGAAGTTGAAACACAACGCCATGGCCATATGGTACTAGAAATTGTGATGAAAAATAAGTAAGTTTTACTTACCATCCTGACAGAAAAGAACTATAGTCCAGCCTAGTGGAAAGAAAAGCATGGACAGGCTTCTCAGCAGTGTCTAAGGGAAGGATATGCCTGATCAAACATATGAAAGTGGAAGTATCAATCGATGACATTTGTTTAATGTGTATGAAATAACGAAACAAGTCCTGTTAAAAAAAAAAAAGCCATATGATTTACAGTGGTGATATCCACTGTAAATAGAATGCCTTTACTTAAGATTCTTTCTGGGAAAAGGTCTGCAAGTCCCCTTATGACACCAAAAAAAACAACACTGAAATATTTACTTACCTTTTTTTTAGCCTGGTAGGAATTTCAGTAAAACCATTTTTATGTAAATTATGGCATAAGTGATACAACTTGACCTCAGCTATAATGGTTCTGTCTAGGAGTATAATACGCCTCCGAAAAAACAGTATGATCCAGAAATCAATTTGAGAACTAAAGGTGTCAGAAGTGGATGATTGGAATTCCCCAAAACAACAATGGTTGTACACTTTCAGCAGGAAAACAAGATTATTGTGAGGGGTTTTCTCTTGACTGCTACAAGATGAGAAATATAAAAGCAAGAATGAAAATCATTGTGTCGCTGAGAGACAGCCAATTCTAAATTTTGCCACACAAACTTACTAGCAAGAGAAAAAAAGAGTCGTTTGATAGATAGTTATTGAAGAGCAGCGGTAACAGGGTGGATAATAGTGGTGTAAAGAGTGAAGAGCAGTGTTCTCACATATCCGCTAATGATCTTCAAAGATTATTTTTTTATTTTTTTTATTAATCTGTGGAGCAACTATCGTTTGATTCAGATTAACTTTTCTGCACTTTGTTGAAGATTCTAAAGTGCCATTGAACTTTGTGTCATCTTGTTTTTTATTTGATAGGACACGGTCACTGTGGAAATCCTTTACACTACTAGCTAATATCTATAGGTAGGGGCGGTACAGTACAACATGCTGGTGACGTTAAGTTTATACCGAATTCCAAAAAATAAATGTAATTTTTTTTTCCTTCTCCCAAGACACCTACTCTTCTTTCTTACCTTGATTTCTAGCTAAGTTTAGTTGTTTTCAAGCAGACTGATAACCACATTAGCTCCTTGTCAGTGGTAATTTTAAATTATTCAAAGAATGATTTCAAACATATATCTCTGATATTCCTTACACTTGGTTTTATACATTGTTCTCTATGGAACACCACATTTTCTACTTCCCTGCCTTACACAGGGGCAGCTAGCCCTAGTCTGCCTTCAGTCTAAAACTGTAAAATAGAATAAGTGGTGGGTGGTTAGCAAAACATTGAAGCACCGCTGTGGCGTGAGCTGCTTTATTTTTACATTCCTGATTATGAGTGTTCACTATTTTCACATCTGCTGTCGTTTTGGGGATGTGTAGGCGTGAACATTCAAAATGAGATGAGACATCAGTCGACAGGTTTTTTTCTATTTGGAAGTTAATTTGTCTTTGGTTTTGAAAATGTACCAGCATATTGTACTGTACTATAGCAGCAACCCTAAATGCCTGGCCACGACAGTAACTGCACTTCTATATCAAGGGTCTCCCTTGCTTCTGTTACAGTTCGTGAGTATATTCTTTTATGAACTAAATGCTCCAATGAATGTATGTTTAGTGGTGTATGATTGAAAGGAGGCAAAAAATACCTAGCAGTGACAGTTTTCTCTTGTTTAACTAGTCAGCCTACATCATGGCTGACTTTAAATTAATCATTCATTAGTAGTGTGTCAGTGTTGTGGTGTACTCGCAAACTAGGTCATTTGGCACGTAGGAATGTGCTCAGAGGCTTCGCTGGGGCGAGCATCTTGCATAAGTGCTTGAAAAATTCAAAGCTTTGTTTAAACAATTCTCTTAAATCATCCATACGTCACACACATGCGTTATGTTAAAATTCCTTATCATCATTGCTCCACATTCATGTAGAATTTACATTTCCAGGAGAAAACATGCTTATGGAATATTTATTACTGCCACCATGTAAACATAAGCGGTGACAGCTATGTAGTTATGTACAAATATATTGGTTCACATGGAGAAATATAGACACCAGAGTCTAAATATAAGAATGAGTGTAAATCTGAGAAGTGATGCAGTTTGATTTGTTATGGGGTTTCTGTGTTCCGATGAACCGACCCCTCCCCAGCCTCGTACGTGGTGATGGAATGAAGGACAGACACATGGATGAGTTTAAGAAAAATGCTTGTTTAGTGAATTATGCAAAAGTCAGAGACAAACTTACGTGAACACGGGCGCTAGCAAGCAGAGAGATCTATCGCAGACGTCTTCGAATGCCAGAACGCAAAGATCAGACAAAATGGTGGATCTTTATAGTAGAATATTCAGGTTAACGCCTCTAGTCAAATGTGAATGTAGGATTGGTCAGTGACTCTAAACACTTGATTCTAAAATGTCGCACGTGATCGTAGTGGAAACTTACTGAAGGTTGTTGTTTTCTCAAATCTGTCTCTTCCCAGCGACTTGTGTCCTTCAGTGTGAGTTGTCATTTCCTTACTATTCCTTCATCAAAGAGTATGTAATCATTGGTGTGTTTATTTATCTTCTATGTTTCCAGTGACAGCAGAGATCCTTAGGATGTCCTCTTTAGACGGCTCTGCGTATCAAAATACACGGAATGTGCACTAATTTAACACATCAATTAACTTATTCCTGATCCTGAAAAAAAATGGTGAAATGTGTTATATAATACCTTTGTGGGCCCATAACGCGATTTTTCAAGATAGATTAAATAATTATGATTGCTTGGTTTGATTTAAAAAAGCAAACCTCTGGGGCGATGCAAAATAATTTTTGGATCACTCCAGTTATTTTTCTTTTTACTTTGTGTGATGATTTTATTCACAGCTTCTAGCTTAATCAATAGGTGATATAAGTAAAATATAATTATCCTAGATGTTGTCTTGTGTCCTCCGTGCTGTGGTCCGTGTCTGGGCTGAGATAATTGCAGCAGTTTTCATCTCAGCATATCTGGTTTGAGTGTTGCTTTCCTGTGGTGAAATCAGGGGACAATGTTGAAAAACATGACACAATTTTTAATATTTTAATTCTATAATTATCAGCTTCCTCCCTTTGTCAAGAGATCACAAGCTCATCTTGAGAGGCTTCTGCCTCATGTGCTGGATTTCTATGCCTCCTCCCCACCCCCAACATGGGCATCACCACTGGCATGCAAATTAAATTACAGATCATACAAAGCTCTGTAGGATAGCGAGAGCCTACTCACTACCCACAAATTCCCACCGCCTGAATGTGCCGGGGTGCGTTTCTCTTTTTATGGCCACTATAAAACACAGTACAGCGCTCAGGATTTGACACCCCCTTTCCCCTTTTGCGTTGCTGAAAAGGACTTTCCTCTTGCCAAGTGGCATGTGTGTGTGTTCCAAAGGCTTCACTTCAGAATTGCAGCAAATGGGCTATGTTTCTCTGTTCTGTTGCCATGGGTAACACATCTTCCTCTTCTCATTTCTAATCTTGGCTTCTCTATGAGATATGTTCCATTTGGAAAGTCTGCCTGATACTGCAACAATGGCAGTGACTCAAGGCTTCGTCAGCTATAAGCAATTTACTTACCCTTGCATTTATAGCTTATTTAGTTTAACGTCTTCTTTCAACTGACGTCTGGTACATGGTTTGTCAGATCAACCCATCAATGTTGTCTTTTTTTCCACATAAACAAGCAGCACATTCATCAAGGCAAGCTCAAGTTCTAACTTCTTGTTGAATTATTTTTATAAATTCATGATCACACACATTTAAAAAATGTCTCATATAAGGACAAATAAGTAAAAAGTAGACATTATTATTAGCCGCCATCTACTGTTTGTCTTCCGTACACACGAGTTTTGAAATTTACGACACCAGCATCCAACACTTTATTACTTTCAGCAACTTTGTTTAATAGTATGTATAGTTTAATAGTGACAAAATTAATTAATGTTTGTCAGGTTAAAAGATACTTAAATGTTTTCATTTTAATGTGGCTCGTCCTGTGTTGATAACCTCCAAAAAAAGCTGTGAGTAAAATTTGTATCTAACTTAAAATAAATGAATAAGCAAAATGTGCTGTGGTTATTTTGTTAACTCTGTCTTCTTTGCTAAAACCCTAATTTGAACATAAACGTGAAGAAACAGCTGGCCCTCCACCAAGACGCTGGGAAGAAATAATGTTAAAAATATTTTTTAAATTTGTATATATATTTATGCAATTGATTTATGTACTTTGACAGATACAGATTATTATATTCAACACTCAGAATGGAATATTCAGGGCTGAGACTTCTCACAAGTTCATTTGAAGTTAAACCTTTAGATTGAAAGAGTGGAGCCACAGGAGCTGTCTCAATGCACCTCGCTGACCATGATTTCTGTCTCCACAGGTGAATACACAGTAATGACAGCTCATTTCCATCTGAAGAGGAAGATCGGCTACTTTGTTATCCAGACTTACCTCCCGTGCATCATGACTGTCATCCTCTCCCAAGTGTCTTTCTGGTTGAACAGAGAATCCGTGCCGGCCAGGACTGTGTTCGGTAAACGCCTTTGTTTCTAATTCATATCCAATTCCAGGATATTTTTATCTCGCTCCAAAATGTCAGCTTTGTAAGACATCACCAATATCAGCGTGGGGGAGGATAAGTCTGCTGTGTGATGAAAAATAGAAGGAATACAAAGCCATATCGCCATGGGTTAATTAGGTCTGTTCCTGTAAGCCAAAAGGAATCGATCACAGAGTCTCAGAATTGATAAGCTAGAAGGACAACTTACCGAGAAATCAAAAATAGTCAGTAGGACTACTCAATGGTCTCCAATTTAGAAATAACTGATTTATACTAGTTAGATTTTTTTTGTCCTTCTCTTAAAGAAAAAAATGTATACCCCCACCCCCACGCAAAAGTAAGCAATGACGATAATAATATATAATAACAATATAATATATAATTAAGCCCATTTTATAAGTGACTGGTTCATTTATTGCCTATCTAAAGTAAACAAAAAACATGCATATTTACATAGCTATCATTAGATCATCTCAGAAGCTAACTGTGTGAGTGCGCCAAACTTGGCAGTCTTAAAACTACTTTTAAACATACAGAAGGTGGCTGTGGACATTTATAGGCTGATTTCTAAAAGAATTGCATAGTGAGTATATAGAGTGTGAGCAAGATTATGGCCAAAAGCAGAACCATGTGAATCATTAAAGCTAACCTGCAAGTGGACAAGAGGTGGATAATATGAACATATCTTTTTTTCTTTCTGATAGATAGAGAAACCTTAAAGTAGTTCCTTTTGGATTTTCTAATTACAGCAACTTTCAAAGCCTGTGGAACATTAACTTGATGTTATTGACAAGTTCTTTATGTCAAGTAGGGATGGGCTAAGTAAGGGGAACACTTAAGCAACCACGTGGGAATAGAATCTAAGAAGAGGAGGAAATAATAGAAGGCAATTGCCAAGGATTAGCAAGAGAACTCAATCTAGGTATTAACAATGCTTAGTCTCTTTCTCCAGTGAAGATGCATTTTTTTGTAGGAAAAAAATTATAAGAAATAAGTGCTTCTGAGATGTAAAGTTCATAGAAATATTTAAAATATTAAATGTAAAACAACTGAGAAATTTAAGAAATTATAAAAATCGAAATACAATTTATACAGGTTAGTTACTCGTGGTGTCATGGTGTTGTGTTATCTTTAATCGCTCTTCGAGCAAAACAAGAACTCAGTAACAAACTAAAATATTTTACTTTAACTTTTAAGATTAAACATAAGTCACTTGTCTGGTGATATGTCCTGCTTATTGTGTGTTGTGCAAGTCCCTTTGAGCTCATTGCAAGCAACCTGATTTACCATGCTAATAAAGAATTCAAATTGTATTTAAAAAAAAATAGATGTAGGGCAATCAAACTGAGAGATAAATCTTACATAAAAAATGGGAAAAAAAACAGGGAGTACATCTTAGACTTCGAAGGTAATCTTATTTTAATTCCGGTAAACAAAATGTACTTTACAATGTTACCAATGCTAACTTTGGGTTCATTTGTTATTTGATTAACGTATAACCTCGTCGATCAACAAAGAAGTCCATTTGAAGTCTCGTTCATACGCAACCTTCATTATTATTGTATATTTTCAGCCTATGAGTGCTGTAAATAGGGATCACCTACATTGTGCCCACCCACTTACAATGTATGATTTAATGTTTCCTATCAGTGAAATTATTGACAATTATTGTAAATAGTAAATTGACATATTATATTCAGCATTAATAAAACATTAAAAAGCAACCTTTGTTACATTGGAAAGCAGTATCAAACTTGTAGTCGTTCATTCAGTGCGCTCAGTGTAGCCAGCAGTATAAAAAAACGGTATGTTACTCCTTATGTAAAAAACAAAACAAAAACACACTTCACTCTTTTGAATTAATCTCGTGGCTCATCGGTCCCTGACTCAAGACAAAAACCTTACGTCCTTACTTGGTAGTGCCCATTTCCATTGCTCATGCCTCACACTTGAAAACAGTTCAGTGAGCACTGGAAGTCATATTACATAAAACCAAAGGGAAATATCAGCCTGGAAAGCAGAGTTGGAATTGATAGGTCACTGAGGTCACTTAATGGTATTAATAGAATAGCAATTATATAAGAGAAACAAACTGTTAAAGACTTTATTATCAAGTATATCCAGCCTAAATAGGATGTTTTTGAGCTGAAATTGCATATCATTAATTCAAATGTTCTGTTTTTAGGTGTGACCACCGTCCTGACCATGACCACCTTGAGTATAAGTGCAAGGAACTCTCTACCTAAAGTAGCATATGCCACCGCCATGGATTGGTTCATTGCCGTCTGCTACGCCTTTGTCTTCTCGGCCTTAATTGAGTTTGCCACAGTTAACTACTTCACCAAGCGCGGCTGGGCCTGGGATGGGAAGAGTGTCGTGATTGAAAAGGTGATGAGGGAGATCAGAAAGTTTTGTTGTTTTTGATGCAAGAAAAGTGTTTGGGACAAGGCTATTGCTGCAGCAATACCGCAAGAGAGTCAGTCCAGCCTGATGTTAACGTGTTAAAGGAACCTCTGACACTGATTCATACAGTGTAAACGTGGTAGGACAGGTCAAAGAAAGCTCTTAAATATTCTTAAAAAAAACTTTAGCCTTGGTGCCATCCTATTTCTACTGGGGGCTCCTATACTCGCTACCCTGAAAAAATATCGCTTGACCCGCCTCCGTTTGGAAATCGAAAAAATTTGTCCCAACTGTGGACGAAGCGCTGACTGGTCCCTGCTATCTCCGCCTCATCATCAGGGCTTCACATTGTCATCAACATGGCCAACATGGAAGCCAATGCTAGCGATACTTGTAGCTTGATCGAACAGGCGATTTTTGTCTGTTCTTGCTGATTTAGAATGAGTTTCAGAGCTGAAACGTGCGCAACATGAGGAACTGAAAGCTTTTCCTACCAGGAAAGACATTCTCGCCCTCGCTAATGATTTCTAATCCCAACACGACAACAAGGTCGGTGAATAATAAGGCGATCTGATTGGAACTGGCCTTCATTACCTGATTTTGAATTCCAAAAGTGGGTCAAGCGATCCCAGAGTATTTTATAGGGTAGTGAGTGTAGGAGCCCCTGGTAAAAATAGGATGGCACCCAGGCTAATAAAACTTCTGTTGTAAACGTTTAGGTGACAAACACACTTCCTAAAAAGCTACACTAGATGGTACCAGAAATAGATTTAATTTAAAAGGAGATTACCTAGACATAGTTTTTTAAGGGGCTATTGGGGCAGCTACCTCATCAAATTTTTTTTGGTCTGTCTCTTAGACAGAATAAGAAACTCATCTCAGATGCTACTGTTTTTTTATGTGTAGGCGAACAAGCTATAATCTCATGAATCTCTGTCTTCTCAGGCTGATCCTTGTTACTACATTCAACAATTGTTTTTCGGCTACATGATGCTGCTGCTGTCGACCCCCTGAACTTTTGAAAATTGGGTCCTGAGTGGGAACTTTTGAAATGTATTTAATGTCCAAATCATAGCAGATTTAACTCAAGACGCAGTTTAAATAACTCTATATAAAAAAAATCAGGTCCAAGTTAACCACAATGAAATATCTAACATCAAAACTTATATTGAATATTTATTTCATGTTTTAAAAATCATCATAGCAGGATGCAGTTGTAAAGAAACATTGGGTTCCCAACTTAACACATAATGGTTATATTTTTATGCATTGACCTGAATGCTCAACTGTCCATATCTAATATACAGCACGTAAAATAGGAGAAATTGCAAAACATGTGTTCATTGAACTTTAACTTTGTTGGTATTTTTTGGGTCTTTAAATTAAAAGGCTTAATAAAAAAACATAAGAACACCCAAAGCAGAAATGTTAAAGAACATTATTCAGCATTTGTTTTTAGCTTGCAACTGCTTTCTTACCAACCAAATCACCAAGACTATTGTTATTGAATTTAAACAAATGGTCACTCGTCAGTGCCGGCTTTGTTGCCGTGTAAACAATTGGAAATTGTGTTGGTGCTGAGAAGCAGGTGCATGCCATGTAGGCAGGCATCGCTATGCACATGCACTGTACTTAAACTGGCAGAAAAACATCCTTGTCATAACTTTTATTTTTCAATATAAATGCAAAAGAATACACTGTTACTCGACGGTCAGATGTAGTTACTACATCACAAGATTAACATAATTCATTTTGCTTGAGGCAATGAGCTGTTTAGACACGACTTCAAGTGCTGTGAATCTTTGTGCATCAAGTCATGTTTGGCAGTGTCATTAAGTTAATGGCCTAAAACTTTTGCTTTTGTGTTCAAGCGTTTTAATTAATAGGCAGCAATTGTGTTGTGCCAGATTATTATTATTATTTTTTTTTACCAAAAAGGTAAACTACAGTACAACTGGACTGGTGATGGTAGAAGTGGTCAATGTGTTTTGTATTCACCATTTTTTGTATCTACAGAAGAAGGAGAGAGCTTCAATCATCAAGAAGAACAATGCCTATGCTGTAGCTGTCGCCAACTACACTCCCAACATTACAAAGGACTCTGGCACGCTGCCCACAATCGCCAAAGATGGAGCTTTGGATCCTAACAAACCAAAAGGTGATGGCAAAACCCCAGACAGCAAGAAGACGTTCAACAGCGTTAGCAAAATCGACAGGATGTCAAGGGTTTTGTTTCCGGTTCTCTTTGGCTCGTTCAACTTAGTCTACTGGGCCACCTACTTAAACAGAGAACCTGTTATAAAGGACATGGTCCCCTGCACCTAGAGCCCACCTTTTGATGTTCTGGTCTGGGGACCTACAGATGAACCAAATACCTCCAGCTGTGTACACATCCGTTTTCAGAGTGAACTCCTAGACTGGTCCTCTATCTCCACCTGTTTTATATACCTTCCACAGCACTTTTGAAAAGTTGTACTTTTGTAAATGTGTCTGTATATTTATATCGATGGTTTCATGTTGATATCTTTGTGTTACTTATTCAACTAAAGTTCTTATTTACTTAAAGGTTTGTTTCTAAATATGTGACCACTATACATAACTCAAACAACGAAACACTCAGACACATAGTTTATTTATTACATATAATTTACGTGTAAATGTTTGGAATTTGATAGACTGGAATAGATCATTTACTATATCTTGAAGGAATTTCACATTTGAGGCAAATTGTTCTTTTTTTTCCTCGTAGCAATTTTAACTGGCCTATTTTCTCCATCCAAGCCAATGCAAAAATACTGTTGAACTATATTGTTACTGTGAACGAGAGCTTTGATGACATGTAGTTGTTTGTGTGGGGCCTGACAACATTTTAAATATCAAGTCATCAAAAAATGTTGACTCATTTAAACTTGTCCAGCATAATTTCTCTTGTAAAATAAATTCCAAGTTGGATTTTTAATGATTTAAAAAAAAATAAAAGTTACAATGAAAACCTTAGTAAAAAATATTGTTCATATGAAAGAAAACTGGCATTGTGCTCTTATCTCCTGTTATCATCCGTTTGAAAACGCCTATTCGAAGAATAAAGACTTAAACTCGTACAAAAACACAGAACAAAATGTGTATTTTCATATAACAAAAACAAAAAAAAATGTTTTCCTAATATAAAATATTCTGAACTTCCACAAAAAAAAAGTCTATGTTGTGTTTACAACACGGGCAATAGTTTCTGATTCTGATTCTCATATTGGGTGTCATGATTGGAGATAAGATCCATGATTTGGAGCAGAAGTGAAACTTTGATCTTGGAACTCTTTATTACCCCAGAAGAGCTCAACTTGGCCTTAAATGCAGATCAAGAGTAGAAGAATTTAATTATTTTTTTTTACTGGCCAGCTAAACTAGCTTAACAGCCAGAAGCACAAGCACGCTTAAGTGACGAACAAAACCACAAAAAGCACCTACATGTATCTCCCCACATTATTATTATACCGGTACTTTTTTATCTTAACCTCATATTATGTCCCAGGAGCCTCTGCTGGACACCCATGTGTTATCAAGATGTTATTTATTTATATATATATATATATATATATATATATATATATATATATATATATATTTGAGCTATTTAGTTACAAATGCTAAACCAAATGTTGCATGAAGTAGCTCATTTGCTTTCTTTCTTTTGATTAATATCTTTATTTATATTTTCTTCCCATACCAGTTTTTAAACATATTCTTGTATTTATTTTTATCACAACTTCATGTAAAAAGAAAACAACTAAAAACATTAAAGCTAAAATGATTGTTCACAAGGTTGATGCTTGATTTTCGGTGCACATGCACTTTCTAATAAAAACACATATCATCTCTAACATATTGAGTCTTATAAGTGCTGTGACAACATGTTGAATTGGGTCAACTGTTGTGGTAGAGATGTGGTGTTAGAGTTTTTGTTCTTTATTATTCTTTATATTTATGTTTTGTTTATTTTGATGTTAGTAAGTACTGTATATTTGAGAAAACTACAGTATTTGTCAATAACAGGTGGCCACTTTTCTTCAGCGGCTGCCCCTTCGACTTAACCTTGGGTAGGTGGTGGAACATGGAACTTTGTCATTTAGTCGGTAAAAATACGTCGGAATAAGGTGAAACATGATTTCAATTAAGAAAAAAAACAACACATTTTCAATCCAAGGCAACAGAAAGGTTTATAACCAAGCAACAAAGTTTGACCATATCCAACACGTTATATTGATTGATCCTGAGGGATCAATAAAGTTTTACCTTACCTAACCTTATATTGAGGGAAGCTTCTAGAATGAATAGTGATTAAAGGTTCCACCATAGAGCAACTTAATACTCTGCAAGTGATGTGATTAATTAACATAGAATCATGGTTTAGTAGATGATCACTTTCCACTACTGACTGTTATTTATCACTCTTAGGAATCACGAGTGTCCATAAGTAGGTCCATACCAAGCACATAACACTCCATTTGTTTTGTTATGTTATAGAGTGTTACTCTATATTGTGTAAATTGAGAGCTGAGCTAGCCAGAAAAGCAACCAAGGAGCAAATACTTTGTTTCGGAAATATCTAAGACGACACGAAGAAGTGTTTGTTGTGCAAAGGAGTCAACTGGAAAAAGGCTGCATTAAGTCAGTGGGGCACTGGCCTATCTTTTGCCCACCTTAAATAACTTTTAAGGATATCAGAGGAGAAGGATACATCCTACAATCAGTGCAGTGCTAATTTCATTGTCCTAAATCACAAACTGTTTGCTGTCCAAGGGCTCTTGCAGACAGGCACTATAATATTATTTTCAATGGTTGCTAGATGGCACTCTACTAATTCTATGAAACCTTTCAAACTGTATCATGATGCTGCATCAGCTGCCTCATTAGGCATTATTAAAACATCACTACAAAGCATCGTGGATGTGCATTTCTTCATCAGTTGAAATTCATTGTGAGATTGTTAAATAATTAATTAAAATGACTAAAATGTGTAGATTTGTGTTTACAATGACATTTAAACATATCATTAAATTTGGGGCACCTCAGATAACTGTTATTTTAAATGTTCATTCATTCATTTACTATCTTTAGGGTGGTGTCATTATATTCTTTGCAGCCTTTGGAGATTGGAACCACGAGGGAAAGTAACACGTCAGAGGGTGCCAACACCATCATCCTGAACCATCATGATGAGTGTTGGTTCAAAGCCCTGTGGCACTGCGCGGTGATGCAAGGACTTGATAGAATTCTTTTTGCATGGTCTCATTTCTCTATCACCATGGTGCCGTGAGTGAACTCCTCGTCAAACAGCTGACCTTATTCATCAACTAATCAAGTGTCACATGAAATGTGCTAGACACCATTGCATGGGAATGTCACAAATACATTTATATCATTCTTGTTTTGACTTGGAAGGAAAAATAAAATGACAATTTGCAGTTTAATTATTATGATCTGCAAATGTGTCATAAATGATCATCTTGGATACAATATCAATGTGTATATATCACTGAAATAACAAAAGTGTGTGCTCGTTGTGTGTTCTTTCAAACAAAGGAAACATAACCTACCTCTGAGTACATTTCGTTGTCATAGCAACTGGCATCCATTTTTATACCTAATCCGCCATCTCTTCGATTTCCGGTTTAAACCTGCAAGGATTACGGACAGATTAAAATTGTAACAAATTTCGTCTTGCTTTATTATAATATTATTTTATTTATTCTGTAACCAATTTAACAATATATGATTAGCGTGGTTGGGTTTTCATTTATTTAAATTCCCCTGTTGTAGCTCAAACGACCATTTTTCTAACCGCTCCGTTGTATATGAGATGAAATAACGGGGGGGGGAACATCTTGTCTTCCTGTTTCATCTTTGCATAGACTCAACTCCATTTCCCAGAAGTCCCTGAAAGTAATCGTCACAAACCTCATGGAACTTACGAGTTAGTGAGGCTCTTAGGCAACCATTACAAAACATATTTGTTCATATAGTTGGATTTAATTTATTAAATATAGTATTTAAGTAGAGCAGTGTGACTTGTGTAAATTCAAACACGAGCTTTAAGACTAGCTAGCTGGCTAATGCTGCTAGCCAGTCGTGAGCTTTAAATATGTCTCATTTTCTCGTTAAAAGTCTGCGTGGAACCACATTTTTGAACTGTGACAAGCAGTTTGGATTGCGTAATAGGAAACAACATGCATCTTGGTTAAATTACTCGGTTTTAAAACGTATGAGAAGGTTGTCAATTGACTCCAGTGACCTACAGATGATGAGCACACAAGCTGACAAGGTTGGAATGTTAACTAGGAAACATGGTTGTGACAATTATTTTTTACTGTCCGGTAATCTGACATTTCTTTTGTTAACATAATCGGAAATATATGTTTATACAAGTTATACTTGATGTTGAGTAGACTAACAGAATCGTTATTTTTAAATATGAGATGAAAATGTAATTATATTATATTCCAACATTTGACATTTTTATCTTTGGTCAACATTTGATATGTTAAAATCACAATGAAAACACTGTTAAATGTACTGCTGATTTTGAAAGGGCAAAGTAGACTGATACATGAACGTTTATGGTAAGATAAGTGTAATTGGTATTAACAGTTCATTGTAATAACAATAGCCGATTTAATTCTATTTTTAACACAGAAATCCATACTTGCAAAGGATTCACAAAACACCAAATAACTATTTTCTCATTACCAACCAACACAGTTTTGGGTTGCAACAATAATCTTTTTATGTTGACAGAAGTAATTATTAGCAAAAACCTGCATCTTCTTCTTTTGACAGATTCCTCTGGCTTAATATTGATGCATGCTTAAAAGTCAAACAAAAAAACATCAAAACATTAAACAACTAATAAAATACACTATTTGTTTTCTTGTATCTTCCAGGAGGTAATTGATCTGACCTTGTTCCCTGTGGATCGGATCAGGAACTTCAGCATTATTGCTCATGTCGACCATGGCAAGAGCACTTTGGCTGACAGGTTGTTGGAGATGACGGGTATGAAGATTTCTTCTCTTCATGATGACATGATTTTTGATATATAAAGTTGATGTTAAATTCGTTGGATGTAGTTTCATCTCAGGATCATGCATTTCTGTATACATTTATTTTATTTTATTTACTAAAGGAGCTATATCCAAGACAACAAAGAATAAGCAGGTGCTGGACAAGCTGCAGGTAGAGCGAGAACGGGGGATCACAGTCAAGGCTCAGACTGCCTCGTTGTTCCACAATTACAAGGGTCAGCAGTACCTCCTTAACCTCATTGACACACCGGTAAGATGGTTAGAGTAATAGATTATATATTTGCATTCATCCCCAAATGAAGCAGTTTCTCACAAGTAATATTTTCTTTGAACTGTAGAATTTCTATTTCAAACCCAAAGGGCAACAAACAAAAGTCATTCACAGGTGGAATGTTAACAATACATAGTTCCCTAATTGTTCCCTATATCACTGTAATTGATATGTTCTGAACTTAATCAGACTTAATCAGAATTAGTAATTCCCCATGTATCCAGGAGCTTCATGTGTGACATTCAGTCATTAACTCAGTTTGAAGAAAGTAATAATGAAGAATTTTTATTTTATTGTCTTATCTGTTCCAAGGGTCATGTTGACTTCAGCTATGAAGTTTCTCGCTCTATTTCTGCATGTCAGGGGGTTCTGCTGATTGTCGACGCCAATCAGGTAGAAGCTTGGAATTTAACTTAATCTTTTTTTTTTTGTCCGTAACAATCCGATTTTACTTTTATTTTTCAAAGGGAATTCAAGCGCAAACCATGGCCAACTTCTACTTGGCCTTTGAATCTCAGCTCACCATCATCCCTGTCATTAATAAGGTTTGTTCTTAGATAATAATATGCATAATTTTCAGTCATATATGGACATTTATTTGCTATTTAGATTGATTTGAAGAACGCAGATCCAGAGAGAGTGGAGGCCCAGATTGAAAAGGTGTTTGACATTCCAAGAGATGAAATTATCAGGGTGAGTATAAAAGAGAATTGGTGCAGCAGTGAGCAAAGCAGCAGTATTCACATAACATTTATTTCTAAATTAACAGATTTCTGCTAAACTAGGAACCAATGTTGATGAAGTTTTGCAAGCAGTCGTGGAAAGAATCCCGCCGTAAGTATCCTCTCTTGACATTCAACTATTAAAGTCATCGTTTGTCGTTACAATAATTGTGTTTCCCTCACCTTGTCTTCCCAGACCTCCGGCCAGTGTGCAGGACCCCTTCAAAGCTCTGGTGTTTGACTCTAATTTTGACAGATACAGAGGAGTTGTGGCCAACATTGCAGTGTTTGGCGGCATGGTCCAGAAAGGGGACAAGATCATGTCGTCACATTTCGGCAAAACGTACGAGGTCAACGAGCTTGGGATTCTGCGGCCAAATGAGCATCCGACACAAAAACTGTATGTTATACTTTATTTGGTCAGATGTTTGCGCTTATACTATAGAAGGTATTGACTACATTTCTTTTGATAAATTTAATTTCTTGATTAAAATTATATATTATTTTTCTTATTTTTCTTGCAATTATCTTTACAAATATCTACATATTAATGCAGTTTCCATTTACATATGTTTTTATTTTGTGTATGGAGCTGTTTAAAACATGTTTACAAAGAATGCTATGTCTAATTAATTGCTCAAATCACTATCAAAATATTGAATTGAAACATTAGCTGCTTTGTTAGTGATAGATATTTTACAGTGGGTATCGAAAGTATTCAGCCTTTAAATTGTTCTTGTCTTTTTTCTTTTCTTTGTTTCATTGCCAGCGTTTGCTAAAGTTATTCTTTCTCATTAATGAACACTAAGATAGATAGATAGATAGTTAGATGGATGGATATATAGACTCTCTGTTTAGCATCAGAAAGTCGATGGAGGAAGTTTACACACAGGACAGTTTTGATCGAGCGTTTCCTCCTCGGTTTGTCATGGACACGGACTCTCCGGAATATCTGCTGCTCTGTCGGATACCGGGCGAGTTCCGCAAGAAATCGAGGAGAGGTTCCCGTTCTGGTGTACAAGTCAAGAGAAGACACGCTGCAGCTCGCCTGGACTCTGACGTCATCGGACATCCTCGATGTCTGCGCTACATTCCTCCCTGTGATCTGTGATGTGTGTGACAGTGTTTCAGCGGCTTTGTTTGCCTGGACCTTAACGGAGATCCTGGAGCCTACACAGCGCAGTAGTAGTGGTCAGATGTTTTCATTTCCTCTTTTTACTTCGGTGTTTACTCCAGCTTTATCCCACGTGACCGGTGGAGTAGTCTTCAAAAGGTCCCGCTTTGCTACGCTGTCACTGCCTGAGTGACGTCATCAGCGCTGCATATTGGCTTGTTGAATGCTCGCTTGCAAATAAACCCTTTTCTCTGAATTATCTCTTCACAAGAGAAAAGTTGGATTTATTGTGTCTTTCAGAGACATGACCAAGAGAGGAAGTATCTTAATGAACTTTGTCCTGCTGGCTGCGCTGTCGTCGTGGGGGTTGGTTTGGCTGTTGTTTATAGAGATAGTTGTTCATGCAAAGTGATTCCGAAACAGGAATTCACTTCTTTTGAATCCCAGATAATCTTGGTTTGGTTCTAAGACTACAGTATAAGACTATTGTGTTTCAGTCTACTGTCTGCCTGGTCCTGAGGCAGTGTTCTTAAGGGACTTTAGTGACTTTTTATCTTCCATTATTCAAATGGCATCTCTTCTTATTCTTGGAGACTTCAATCTTTACGTTGATGACATCACATCTTGCTAACTTTAACTGAAGCCTTTAATTTTGAGCAACATGTTTTTGAACCCACTCACCAAAATGGCCCTATTTTAGACTTAGTTTTTAATCTTGGCGAGGACATTTCTAATGTATCTGTACATGATGTCCATCTGAGTGATCATTCTCTTGTTTTCTTTAACCTGGACTTTGTCCCTGAACCTAAGCCTTTAGAAGTAAGGTCTCAGAAGCGTGTTATCTCAGCCGATACTGTAGACAGTTTTTCGGCTATGTTTGACCCTCTTTCTTCAACGATTTCCTTAACATGGACAATTTGATTCACTTTTTCACTAATCATTGTGTTGAAATACGTAATCAGTGGGCACCTGTTCAAAATTGAACTTGACTATTCAGAAAATACAGTGCCCTTGGACAAATGAAGATCTCCTGAGTCTGAAGAGACTTTGTCGAAAGACTGAGCGTCTCTGGAAGTCCACTAAACTTAAGGTGCACAGACTTTACCTCAGGGATCTGATTTCCTCATTCAATGAGAAGATGAATACTGCCAGATCTGATTACATTCGGAAACTGGTAATAGTAAATAAGAAAAAAAAAGTGTTTTTAGACACGATCAATTCTCTCGTGTTTCCTGCTGCATGTCTCACAGCAATGCATTGCTGAGATTTTTCTCTGACAAAATTAAATTGATCAAAGAGAAAATCCCTCCCCTTTTGTGTGGAACCCCTGCTGTCACTGAGCCTGTATCTACCTTGTGGGCCTTCTTTAAGTCTTTAACTCTGGCTGATAGTTCAGCACTGGTGAGCAAGATCTTAGAGAAGGTGGTGTCTGAGCAGCTATTGTTGTTCCTGAATCTAAGCGACATCCATGAGAAGTTTCAGTCTGGCTTCCGCAAACATCACTCTATAGACACAGCCTTACTGAAAGTTTCCAGTGACATCATGATGTCGGCTGATTCAGGTAAATATACTGTTCTGGTTCTCTTGGATCTGTCCTCAGCCTTTGACACAGTTGATCACCAGATCCTGCTGAGAAGACTGAGGAATGAAGGACTGTCAGTGTCTCTGTGACAGGATCTGTTTTGTGGAATCCCTCAAGGTTCTCTTTATTATTTTAGCTGTACTTGATTCCCCTGTGTAAAGTCATTACGAGATTTCCTGATGTTTCTTACCACAATCCAACTGAGCCCCAGAGGCTGAACAGCTTAGTCAATTGTTTGCTAGAAATCAAACAATGGCTAAGTGAAAACCTTTTGCAGCTAAATGTGGACAAAACTGAATAAATTATATATACAATTATATAAATTATATATAAATATATACTTGGAATTTTTCGTGGCTGTCGACGTCTTCAGAATTGGTTGTAACAAAAATTAGAAGAGAATTATAGATAAGGATAAACGATATATACAAAAATATACATTTTGCTGAAAGAAAGGGGAAAAAAATAAACACGATGCAAAAAAAAGGCCAAACAGTGCAATAAATGGCAATAATCTGTTCATGAGTGAGGTGGCGGAAGGGAAAAAGTGTTGCCTTCTGGGCCTTCTTCAGGATGAAGTTGATGTTAGTCTCCCTCTTCAGGTTCCAGGATATTGTTGTTACCAGGAACTTGAACAAGTCCGCGGCTGCCATCAGGCTTCTTCTGATGGTGAGGGGTGCCCAATGAAGTCCAGTCTTTAGCGTGTTCAAGTTCAGGTTGCTCCTGCACCACCGAACCAGCCGCTCCACCTCAAGACGATATGCAGACTCCTGGATCAGGCCGATGACGGTTGTGTCGTTAGCAAACTTCAGGAGTTTGAGTCAGTACTTGGGTGACTTAGGCCGGTCTGTCAAACTTAGCCTGAGAAACCTGGGTGTTATATTTGACAAAGACATGTCTCTAGTAAAACACAGAGAACTGACCAAAAACAGTTTCCTTCAACTGAAAAAAATCTCTCAAAAATCTCTCAACATAGGAAAATGGTGTCACAACATGATCTGTAGCTTATTATCCATTCGTTTGCATCTTCTCGTTTGTCTATTGTAATAGTTAATTTTCGTGTTTAAACAAGAAGGAGCAGTCTCGCTTGCAGTTACTACAAAACTCTGCATTGAGAATTCTGACCAGCTCTAGTTAGAGAACTCACATTTCTCCGATCCTTAAAACTTTGCATTGGCTGCCAGTTAATTTCAGGATCCATTCGGAAATTGTGGTTCTTACTTTCAGAGCTATTCATGGTCAAGCTCCTCTTTACATCACTGATCTGATCCAGACTTACACCCTAGCTTTGGCTCTTAGGTATGTGGATCAGAATTTCCTGATGGTTCTGCACACGCGTTTCAGTACCAGAGGAGAGAAATCGTTCCAGGCTGTTGCTCCTGAGCTTTGGAGCGATCTTCTTCCTCTGCGTTTAATGGGCTTTAATGGCTTTTCCCTCATTTCCTGGGACTCCTGTGTTTGTGTTATGTTGTTGTGGCCTTTTAGAGTTTTTAAATTTGTAATATTTTTAACTGTGTATTGTTTTTGAATGTATAAGCGCTTTGTGACCGTGGTCTAGAAAGGCACTTTACAAATGCCTATTAGATAGATCTATAGATCGATAAACTTTATGAATCCCTCTGGAGATCTCCTTCCTTACTTACATTTCTGTTTTTCTATTTCAGCAAATGGCTACAATTAAATAGAGTGAAAAATTTGAAGGGATCTTAATACTTTCCGTAGCCATTTTATAAACACATTTTTCATCACACACAGAATCCCCTCTCAACAAAAAAGAAAAAATGAAATGATTAAAAATAAATTACGTGCATGGCACCGCAGATGGTTGACTCTGTGCTTGGTTCCATTTTTCCTTTTTAAAACATGTGCAATGAGCAAAGTGATGAGTCACTATAAATCTTCATGTAATACATATAAGGAATTTGTGCTCTCCTGCAGGTTTGCGGGTCAGGTGGGCTACCTCATTGCTGGGATGAAAGAGGTGAAGGAAGCTCAGATCGGAGACACACTCTTCAACCACCTGCAGCCAGTAACGCCTCTTCCTGGGTTCAAGCCAGCCAGACCTATGGTCTTTGCTGGTAAGGATTTTGTAGGACAGCTTTCCATAAACATCCATTTTGAGATCAGTGAGAGTATTCAAGTGTAGTCTCACACCTTCTGTATAGTTATGGGTTAATGAGGTTTCATGAAACTGCAATGGAGGTTTTATGATACAGTGTTGTAATTTTTAGTTCTAAGCAGGTGGTGCTTCAAAATTATGTGAGGGTTAATTGAGTTCATCCTTCAGAACCGAGTACTGTGTTAAAGAGCTTAGAGCTAAATATCAGGACATTTTATAAGGTAGCCTTATTAACCCATCCATAGTTTTAAGAGTTGAGATTGTGATCATCATAGGAAATTAAGGAAGATGGCCAGAAGTAACTTTAAAGTCTTTGAACTGCTCAATTCTTTTAAAATGGCACATACTGTATTTTTCGCACTATTAGGCGCACCGGATTATAAGGCGCACCTTCAATGAATAGCCTATTTTAGAAATGTTTTCATAAATAGGGTGCACGGGATATAAAGCGCATAGAATAAAAGATACAGTCAAAAGTTTAACTGGGGTTGCGTTCTGCATCCACTAGATAAAGCTTTGCTAAAGGGAATGTCAACATAACAGTCAGATAAAGTCAAATTTTATTAAGCGTTCTGAAAACTCTGTTCACTCCCATTGTAACAATGTTCAAATGATGTTTAAAAGGCTTCAGCAGCAGCGTGTGATACTGGTGTTGTGAGCAGACAAATGTTGTGCGAGCAGCAGTAAAGTTGAGCGTGTGTATGACAGCTAGAGCGGGCGTGTATGACATGTTTAACGCATGTTAAATGTATGACTGGTTGAGTAAATGCCACCCGGTGATGACGCAATGACGTAATCCCGCCCACGGAGTGTCGGCTGAGTCGGGCGTAGAGTCATGAAGTGTTTGTAAACAAGTCACCCAACAGGTAATGTTCATATAAAGCGCTCCGGATTATAAGGCGCACTGTTGTTTTTTAAGAAAATTAGAGCCTTTTAGTGCGGAAAATACGGTACTTTTCTCTTCTTATAAACCAAATAGCAGCTATCTATCTATACGTACTTTTAACCATGTATTGCTTTTGATTGTTCAAGCACTTTGTGACCCTGGTCTAGAAAGGCACTTTACAATGAACTGTTACTTAGGTTAGGTTAGGTAGAACTTTTAATTACTATCTTGTCTGTAACTAATCTAAACACTCTAGTGTGTTTTGTATTTTGCTGAAGAAAGGCCAAAGGCAAAAAGGTTTTAACCTGAAGACTAATGAACTTTGACTCATTTCTGGGAGTGGAGATTGTGGTTTGGGCTTTCTGCATGGATGGAAATTGTGCTGTTCATGTACAATTTGGCTACTAATTTTGCTTTTTCTGCCACCCAGGCATATATCCCATGGACCAGTCAGAATACCCAGGTCTTCGCAGTGCCATAGAGAAACTAACCCTGAATGACTCAAGCGTCATGGTGCAGAGAGACAGCAGTCAGGCCCTTGGAGCTGGTTGGAGGTCAGCATCAACGCTCTGAATTACAATGACAACTGCTGTTACAGACCACTGACTAATGTAAACTTTAAGCGGCATGCTTTAAAAAAAAAAAAATTTAACAATTTTAATACTGATCTCTTAGTTTAAATTGCTAAATAATCTCTTATTATAAATCTTTTTTAGTATACATCTAAGCTCTTTCGTTAAAAAAAACAACTACATTGTTTCTTATAAATAGAATTAGAATTACAGTACATTTTTAATGCAGTATTTTAACTTAATGAATAAATAATGAATTTGGACAATGACAATGTCATTTAAGCATCGTTATTATTATTCATTATTCAGCATCATTATTAAATGATGTTCATGATTTTACTGTAATATTTAAAATTAAGTTAAGGTGGGTGGAGTTTGGATTTCCATCCAATATTTATTTATTTATTTATTTGCTTGGTTGTCACTATTTAAAGATCAACTTTTACTTTTTACTTTTTTCGTCTGGAAAAGACGATGATTTCAATGAAAAATTGCCATTCCATTCTCTTACAATGACGTTTCCACCTCCATGCTTCACAGTGCTTCATTAGAATTTGGGGCACACCTGTTCAACACACACAAACACGCATGTTTTCTGTTCACATATCATCATGTAATGGTGCTTTTATAGAAGTGTTTTTAAAGGAGATCACTCTGACCACATGAGAAAACCGGCTCTTGCCGTGGTTTAGATAGAAACATTTCACAATTTGGTGTGGAGGGCGGACATGCGGATGACGTTGGTCGGTTGCGGCTCTGGTAGAGAAGATTTAAAGCGATTAGTTAGCATAACTTTTTGTTGGTTGTATTATAAAAACAAGCCTAGCATTCCTGAATTTTTTTTTTCCTAAATTATGTGAGATAGCTGATTATGACAATCATGTGCTCATAATCAACAAAGATCATTGGGGAATCAAAAATAAATGTATAGTAAATTTCAAATAGTTTTAAGATATCTCTCTATGGTTTAAATTGATGATCTATATGTCCAAACACGCTGGCTTTGATAGGGTTCTTATTTTTCACATTACTGTTTGATATTACATATTTAAGAAATTTGTAAGATACATAGTTGAGTTGTCTTTTGGTTACATTTTTTTTCTAAATGGTCTTTTAAAATATGTGTTTGACCGTTGATTGGAAATACTGTATATTTGACTTGTTTTTTAAGCTCCATTTTATATACATATATTGGTATATACATATACGAAGGTGCGCTCGGTTTGCTGACCCAGGTAAACAAACCGAGGACACCTTTACGAGAAACCTTCCATAGTCTTCTCTGTTACAAAGTATTCCGATTTTTAACATAATACAATGTAATACCTCATTTCTGGTCTAACGAATGGAAATAATATTAGGGTTGTACATTCTTCAGAATAAACTCTCTGGTGTCAATAATGTGAGAATCCAAAATAATGTCTAAGCAAAAATAAGAAAACGAGAGTAATAGTTATAGTTACCTATTTTTCAATGTTTAGTTATTCCTCTAAACATTTTCTCTTATTGAGACTAATACCTAAATATTTAATTCTCACTATAATTTTAAAAACAATCACATAGACAGGTCTTAAACCTGGAATTTTGAGGTGAAGTGCTGTATGCTGTAGCCACGAACTATACCAGTTGTTGGCCTGAAAGGGGGAAACTGCCATTTATGAATTCAAAAATGTAACTTATTTTGTGTACATGACTTAATTTTTTGTGGCCACAAATGTAAACAATTTTTTTTTTACCATGTCATAGCCGGGGCTCTGAAAAAATACATTATCTTTTTTAAGATTTTTTTTTTTAATTTGCAGGCTCGGCTTTCTAGGTCTTCTTCACATGGAAGTTTTCAATCAGCGGCTTGAGCAGGAATACAATGCCTCTGTTATCGTGACCGCTCCCACGGTTCCTTACAAGGCCATTCTCTCGTCGCTAAAACTCATCAAGGTAAGTGCTGGATGTCTGCTCGAGTCCTTTGTGGAGCCAGATGTTTTTTTGGGATCATTTGTGGAAAGAGATGATCAATAGAACCGTGTGGACATCAATGCTGTGATTCCTTGCAGAAGAGCAGGACTTGACAGAATAATAAAAAACAAAACCCTTGACAGATAAGAAAGATTGCGGCCAGATTGGATAAATGATTGAAAACTTTTCAGATCAGCAGCAGGTACCTTTATTCTATAATTTATGCAACGTTCTTTCATTGCTGGTGCACATCAGTTTTAGTGTATGAATTAACGTGAACGCAGCACCATGTTCAACATTCATTGGAGGGTATGTACTTTTAACTGTGTCCTTTTGTCGTTTAAGCGCTTTGTGACACTGGTCTGCAAAAGCCGCAGTTGTGATTAATTACTTTTTTTTTTTATTAAACAGACCTGAGCTAAGAGTTGGAATGAGTCCCTGTTAATTTATGACTTGTATGTTATAAATGTACGCCTTATATTTAAACTTTAATCCTGTTCCAGGAGCATGGTGCTGAAGAGATCACCATCGTGAATCCAGCCCAGTTTCCAGACAGATCAGCTGTGTCTGCGTATCTGGAGCCCCTGGTGCAGGGAACCATCCTGACTCCAGATGAATTCATTGGGCAGATAATGACTCTCTGTATGGTGAGGATTTCTCCACGCAAACATTGAACATGCACCTGCAGCCACTTGTGGAGCAAATTTTCAAGCATTCATGAGGTTTTAACATCATCTTTATAATGCTTTTTTTCCTAACCAAATTGGTTGTCTTCCTCTTCCTCAATCGCAAAGCTCTCTTCTCCACAAACCACTTCCGCTTCCGGTGAGCCTATGAACGGCTGCTAGAACGTGAGCTCCTGCAATAATTGCCAAAAACAATTATTGTCCAGATATTATGCTCCTATCACTAAAGAAATGTCTCAAGCATCACGTATCTACAATCGTGATGCTCTTTTCAACAACAAAGAGTCGATGGAGGACTTCACTCGCGACGGTTACCAACGTCCTGTGAGACGGTTTCCTCCACCGCTTCTCATCGACTTGGGCTCTGTGGAATATCGGTTGATCTCTCGGGTACCGGCGATTTCCACAAGTGATCGAGAAGGTCCAGAGTACAGGTCAGAATGAGACGTGCAGTCGCGATAGCTCGGAAAAACTCTACTCATACTTTAGACTTAGTTTCTACTCTTGGGCTGGACATTTTTAATGTATCTGTACATGAAGTCTATCTGAGTGATCATTCTCTTGTTTTCTTTAACCTGGACTTTGACCCTGAACATAATCCTTTAGACGTAAGGTCTCAGATTCGTGTTATCTCAGCCGATACTGCAGAGAGTCTTTTTGCTATGTTTGACCCTCTTTCCTTTGATGACTGCCCAGTTTGATTCACTGTTTCACTACTCATTGTGTTGAAATACTGGACCAAGTGGCACCTGTCAATCGAACTTGAAAATTCAGAAAAAACGGTGCCCTTGGCCAAATTAAGATCTCCAGAGTCTGAAGAGACTTTGTCAAAAGACTGAGCGTCTCTGAAAGTCCACTAAACTTGAGGTGCACAGACTTCAGGGACCTCAGGGATTTGATGTCTCCATACAATGAGATGGTAGAAACTGCCAGATCTGATTATATCAGGACACTGGTAGCAGCATATAAGAAAAACCCCAAAGTGTTGTCGTCTCCTGCTCCTCAAATCACGCCTGTCTTCTGTGAAGCTGACAGCAATGCATTGTTGAGATTTTTCATTGACAAAATTAAAGTGATATTTAAGCACTGGGGAGCAAGTTGTAACCCTCCTCTTGCTCAGACGACGTGCTTCCATTTAGGCATTTTAACAAAGTATTTGATGTAATTGGGCCCTGGGTTATCAATATGGTGAACCTCTCCCTTTCCACAGGGGATTTTCCCAATGCATTTAAACAGGCCATTGTGGAGTCTTCGCTTGAAAAGCGAGGCTTAGACCCGACTGGCCTCTGTAATTTTAGGCCTATTTCTAATCTCCCTTTCTTGTCCAAGATCTTGGAGAAGGTGGTGTCTGAGCAGTTGTCTTTGTTCCTGGATCAGAGTGACATCATGAGAAGTTTCAGTCTGGCTTCCGTAAACATCACTCTACGGAGACAGCTTTATTAAAAGTGTCCAGTGACATCATGATGTCCCCTTATTCGGGTCAATACACTGTTCCGGCTCTCTTGGATCTGTCCTAAGCCTTTAATACAGTTGATCACCAGATCCTTCTGAGAAGACTGAGAGATAAAGTGGGACTCTTTGTGTCTGTGTTACAGTGGTTCTCGTCATACCTTACTGGGCCCAGTTTTGGCGTATCTGCCAATCAAATGAGGTCTAAATCGGTGGATTTGTTGTGTGCAGTCCCTCAAGGTTCTGTTCTGGATCCTTTATTGTTTTTGCTGTACTTGACTCCCCTGGGTAAAATCATTCAGAGATTTCCTGATGTATCTTACAACATTTTTGCTGACAACATCCAGCTCTACTGCTCTTTTGATCCAACTGAGCTGAGCAGCTTATTAAATTGTTTGCTAGAAATTAAACATTGCGGAGTGAAAACACTTTGCAGCTAAATGTGGAAAAAACTGAGACTCTGCTACTATTGTAACGGTCTGTTTTCATGTCTTAACAAGAAGGAGCTGTCTCGCCTGCAGTTGATTCAGTACTCTCCAGCGAGAATTCTCACCTGCTCAAGTAGAGGAACTCGCATTTCTCCGATCCTTAAAACTCTTCACTGGCTGCCAGTTTCTTTCAGGATCAACTTTAAAATTCTGGTTCTTACTTTCAGAGCTATTCATGGTCAGGCTCCTCCTTACATCACTGATCTGATCCAGCCTTACACCCCAGCTCGGCATCTGAGGTCTTTGGATCAGAATCTACTGATGGTTCCTCGCACAGGGTTCAGGACCAGAGGAGAGAAATCCTTGCAGGCTGTTGCTCCTAAGCTTTGGAACAATCTTCCTCTCTCTTTGCGCTTCATGGAGTCTACTGACTCCTTCAAGAAACATCTTAAGACTTTCTTATTCTTGCAGGCTTTTCCCTGGTTTTCTGGGACACCTATGTTTTTCTCGGTGTCATCTTGATCTTTTTAGTTGTTTTTTTTCGTTGATTGTTTAAGCGCTTTGTGACCCTGGTCTTGAAAAGCGCTATATAAATATAAATGACTTACTTACTTACTGTCTTTCATAACTGTCTCCATGTTTTGAATAATTTTCTCAGAATCGCAGAGGGACCCAGAAGAACATGGTTTACATAGACGAGCAGCGTGTTATCATGAAGTACATTTTTCCTTTAAATGAGATTGTGGTGGATTTTTATGACCAGCTCAAGTCCATATCCTCTGGATACGCCAGGTGAGATATGAGCCTAAATAAAGCCTATATATAGCCTAAACAATTCAACAGTTGATGACATCACATAATTTCTTACAGCTTTGACTACGAGAACGCAGGCTACCAGGAAGCAGATCTGATCAAGATAGACTTTCTGCTAAATGGAAGTCCTGTGGAGGAACTTGCCACTATAGTGCATAAGTGAGTATTGTACTGCAGAATCTGTTGAAATACAAACAAGATTAAAACATATTAAATAACTTTAAACTTATGTTTGGTCTAATTCAGTGGTGGGCAATTGTCTTTATTTAATCTATCTACCTCACATTTGTCAGACTCGACTTTAATTTAAACCTGGCCCTACAACTAGATTTATTTTGCCTGCAAGACTTTTAAAACAAACATTCCTCAAAATGCAATTCAATACAAAATCGGATCAAAAATGGAACACCTCAAATGTATGTCAGGGTTATGACCTACAACAAAATTAATATATAATATAATAAGGAATTGGATGAAAATGGAAAGGAATTAAGCAGGATTTTTGTGAGAGATTGTTTTGATCAGACCACCAGTTATAAACAGTTATTACCAGGTTCATTCTGTTTAAATGTTTAAATGTCCTTAGAATGTGAAAACTGTATGAACATGTATATAATCCAATTAAAATGAGGGTTAACTAGTTATATTTTCTGTTCCAGTGCCCGTGCCTACAGTGCAGGAAAAGCCATTTGTGAACGACTGAAAGACACTATACCAAGACAAATGTTTGATATCGCTGTTCAGGCTGCCATTGGAAGTAAAATCATCGCAAGAGAGACGTAAGAATACTCCAGATTGCTCAAAAATGATCTCTCATCAACTAAATTGTGTTACTCTTTCAGGATAAAACAATATAGGAAAAACGTCTTAGCAAAATGCGTAAGTGCAGTATAAATATTGCAACGTTTTTTTCGTTTCTTTTACAATTTTCACTCTTAAGTTCTTAACTAACCTCATCTCATTAGTATGGTGGCGACATCACACGGAAGATGAAGCTCTTGAAGAGACAGGCAGAAGGGAAGAAGAAGATGAGGCGCATCGGCAACGTGGAGGTCCCTAAAGATGCTTTTATTAAAGTTCTGAAAATAAAAGACAAATAAAGAATTAATGAAAAAAAAGATTGCATACTTGTGATTTTTCTCCCTATGTGGGTTTCTTCTGTGCACTCCCGTTTCCTCCCACATAAAAATGTAAATCAAAGTCTTCTATCCAAATGATATTATAGTTCTAGATCAGCATCTCAAAAAGCTGTTAATAATTTTATATCAATGGGGTTTTTTTTGTTAATGATTTTAAATGTTGGTTTGCGTAAAGGGTGGTCCACCATCATGAAACTACGGTTTGGTTTAGTTAAGTTTTTCAAAAAATATAAAATGTTTTTGGACACATCGTCAATTGACATTTGTAAATACTGTTGGCACTTGATCTGGGCAGACAATGCACCTTAAAAATGGTTTGGAACTTTTTACTGTCAAGTGTCAACTCAATTACCAACAATTATTTAAAACATTAATATGGTGTCGTGCGTAAACGGGTGAAAAAGAACATACCTTAGTTTTACTTAATCAGTGTTTTGTACATATCACTTTTGTTTACGTATACATTAATGAATATTTGGTGGGACAGAGAGAGATAGAATCCAAATGGTAACTGAATAACGATACGATATTGACGATTATTTGTTTGAAATAAATGGATTCATTAAGTAGCTTTATTTTTATTTGGGGATTATTAAAGTAGCACATTGATGTACAAAATATTAAGGTGTTTCAACATTCAACTTTTTTAATTTCCATTCTTCAAAAGGAATGCAACTAAAAAACAAACTATTTGGCGAAATACCAATAACGGTTTATTTTTTTTAACGTGAGCGAAGACAATTGTTTGTTCATTGAAGTTATTTTATTCATGAATTTGTATGGTGTGTTATTATTATTGTATTTGTTGCTTAGAATATAAGGTTTAGTTATACTGATAATCAACTAGATAGCAGTAATATATTTAATATATATATATATATATATATATATATAATCTTTGATTCAGATTGATATGTTATACTTTTTCATGAAGTAAACAACCTGAACACCAGGCCTTTGTTTTATTTAATTAGTATTTTATAAATGTCATTGTTTTTGAAGGATTCATAAATAAATGCTTGGTAAGACAGAAAATAATACTGAAATCGAATTACTGTATGACATCACACGTCTTTCTCTTTCTATCGCTCAACATTTTTATTTTTCTATACATTACTCCCATCTACTGGACACTTAGTATAACTACAGTGCCTTGCGAAAGTATTCGGCCCCCTTGAACCTTTCAACATTTCGCCACATTTCAGGCTTCAAACATAAAGATATAAAATTTTAATTTTTTGTCATGAATCAACAACAAGTGGGACACAATCGTGAAGTGGAACGAAATTTATTGGATAATTTAAACTTTTTTAACAAATAAAAAACTGAAAAGTGGGGCGTGCAATATTATTCGGCCCCTTTACTTTCAGTGCAGCAAACTCACTCCAGAAGTTCAGTGAGGATCTTTGAATGATCCAATTTTGTCCTAAATGACTGATGATGATAAATAGAATGCACCTGTGTGTAATCAAGTCTCCGTATAAATGCACCTGCTCTTTGATAGTCTCAGGGTTCTGTTTAAAGCGCAGAGAGAACCATGAAGACAAAGGAACACACCAGGCAGGTCCGAGATACTGTTGTGGAGAAGTTTAAAGCCGGATTTGGATACAAAAAGATTTCCCAAGCTTTAAACATCTCAAGGAGCACTGTGCAAGCAATTATATTGAAATGGAAGGAGTATCAGACCACTGCAAATCTACCAAGACCCGGCCGTCCCTCCAAAATTTCATCTCAAACAAGGAGAAGACTGATCAGAGATGCAGCCAAGAGGCCCATGATCACTCTGGATGAACTGCAGATAACTACAGCTGAGGTGGGAGAGTCTGTCCATAGGACAACAATCAGTCATGCACTGCACAAATCTGGCCTTTATGGAAGAGTGGCAAGAAGAAAGCCATTTCTCAAAGATATCCATAAAAAGTCTTGTATAAAGTTTGCCACAAGCCACCTGGGAGACCAAACATGTGGAAGAAGGTGCTCTGGTCAGATGAAACCAAAATCGAACTTTTTGGCCACAATGCAAAACGATATGTTTGGCGTAAAAGCAACACAGCTCATCACCCTGAACACACCATCCCCACTGTCAAACATGGTGGTGGCAGCATCATGGTTTGGGCCTGCTTTTCTTCAGCAGGGACAGGGAAGATGGCTAAACTTGATGGGAAGATGGATGGAGCCAAATACAGGACCATTCTGGAAGAAAACCTGTTGGAGTCTGCAAAAGACCTGAGACTGGGACGGAGATTTATCTTCCAACAGGACAATGATCCAAAACATAAAGCCAAATCTACAATGGAATGGTTCACAAATAGACGTATCCAGGTGTTAGAATGGCCAAGTCAAAGTCCAGACCTGAATCCAATCGAGAATCTGTGGAAAGAGCTGAAGACTGCTGTTCACAAACGCTCTCCATCCAACCTCACTGAGCTCGAGCTGTTTTGCAAGGAAGAATGGGCAAGAATTCCAGTCTCTCGATGTGCAAAACTGATAGAGACATACCCCAAGCTACTTGCAGCTGTAATTGCAGCAAAAGGTGGCGCTACAAAGTATTAGCGCAAGGGGGCCGAATAATATTGCACGCCCCACTTTTCAGTTTTTTATTTGTTAAAAAAGTTTAAATTATCCAATAAATTTCGTTCCACTTCACGATTGTGTCCCACTTGTTGATTCTTGACAAAAAAATAAAATTTTATATCTTTATGTTTGAAGCCTGAAATGTGGCGAAATGTTGAAAGGTTCAAGGGGGCCGAATACTTTCGCAAGGCACTGTACATACATTATTCTAAACAAATGAAATTGTTGTATACTCAATAATAAAGTATTTTGAATTGAGCACAATGGAATCATGTCGCGCTCCAACCACCAATGTCAAGTAGCACCACAGACTGTCCAGTTGTTGGTGGATGTTTCAGTCCTGGTCTGGGGACCACCCGCCACCTCATCAACAGCATGCCCAAGCGTTGTTGGGAGGTCATTGCTTTGATTTGTTTGAAGGACATTTCATCAAAGTGTATTTTTCCACTTTAATTATGAATGTGATTCAAAATCCGGACTTCCATGGATCAATACATTTGATTTCCATTGATATTTTTTGTTAGCACATCCAACTATGTAAAAAAAGTATTTAACAAGACTGTTTATTTATTATAATTTATTATGATGCAATAGTAGCGAGCTGTTGTCAAAAGATTAGTGTATTTATTCTGTATACTGTATCTGAAAATGCATAATTCCATAGGATAATCCAAATAACATATCATTAGTGCAGATCTTTTCAATGTATTTCCTTAGATCCAACAATCAACGATATCGTTGTATCTGACCGCAACTAAAATACATTTAAATATAAAATGTATCATTTATAGACAGCGACGAGTAAACAACACGACTGCAGATGAATTGTTCTTCTGAATACTCATTTTTATTTTCCTGGTTGCCATGATCATCCATAGTAATTATTTGCTTAATCTGAAAAGAAAAGAAAAGAAAAAAGCCAAAAGCAAACACGGACATAGTTTGTCCTAAATTGGGACCCGTATTGTAATCCCTTATGCGGAAGTGATTCAAGATTCGCTGTTACTATTATGAATCGCAGCGAGTAATATGTCCCACGCGAGATTAAAATAATATAATTTAAGATTAACATTTCACTACAATCGGTAAGAAGTTGGCTAATTAGTATGTATGATTAAATTGCGAGCTTTAATATAGAAGTGACCACAAGCGTCTTGACTTTCTGTACCAACAGCATCATGAAAGTCCGCACATCTGTCTTCGCGTCTTTTATTTTAATATTTGAAGTTATCGGGGTAGCTTTGTTTCTCCGGGGGTTCTTCCCTTTACCTGTTAAGTCTCCCGCGGCTTCTAAAAACAAACTGTCAGACCTGCCGACCGAACCACGGACAGGCAAGTACACCTGATATGCTTGCACTGACCTGCACTCAACCATCGATGTTGTTCCAGGAGGTGGACAGAACTCTAGCCGCCTGCCTGGTCCTCTGTTCAAGAGAGTTGTCGTCCTGTTGGTGGACGCCCTGAGAGAAGACTTCGTCTTTGGTCCCAATGGTCATCTGAACATGCCTTACACCAGACATGTGGTGGAGAAAGGTTCCTCGCATAGTTTTGTGGCCAAAGCACGACCTCCGACCGTCACCATGCCCAGAATCAAGGTGAGACGACTATATTTATATTTATTAGGACAACCTTTGTCCTGTTAACATAAGATATTATGTGATATTATTATTTTCCCTTCAGTGGGGTACCATTCAATATTTAAATTTCCATTACTTACTAAAAAACGAATTTCTTAATCTACGTGTCAGACGTGTTTTACTGCTGATGTTCTTTTAAAATTGTCAAATTTTGATGTTAAAGCCTTTAAAATAATGGTTGAAGAAGAATCCCCATGAACAGTATTATCTTTTCATTTTTTTAATATGTTTTATTGACAAGAAGACGTACATGGCATCATACATACATTTGCATTTTCTTGTTTATTTTTTTGTTTTTGGTAGACGATGACAAATGAAAGACAAAAAATAAAAAAATACAGAGACACAAAGAACACCCCAACCTACCCAACCCCCGCTCATTACTTTACTCATCTATGAACTGTGGTTTAAACAGTATATGGTTGACAACAAGTTATTATAGTGCTCAGTCCGGCAAAATTTGATGCAAAATGTCTTACTTGAAAATATCTGGAAAGATTATTTGAAGGGAGTTCAAATTTTTCCATTAGGTTTTAATAACTATTGAAAGAGCCATCACAGTATAATAATAATAATAATAATAATAATATAGCGCCTTACTAGACCAGTGTCACAAAGCGCTTTGACAGCCATTCACACACACAATCACATACTGATGGGAGTAGGCTGCAACGCATGGCGCCAGCTCTGCCACCAGGAGCAATCAGGATAAAGTGTTTTGCTCAGGGACACGACGCCTCAAACATGTCTGGAGCTGGGATTGAACCTGCAACCTCTCAACTATCCGAGCTATGGCGACTCCATGGGTCTTGGAAGTTGTGTATTCCCTTTTTATACCAGAAGGAGAAGGCTTTGTCTAAGTAAGAGGGGGGAAACAAATTATTATTTTGTATTGGACCTAATGGAGTGGTTGTTTTGTATTTGAAGTGTTTCCGAAATTGATACCAAATTCTGACAGCATGGCGTACTATAGGATTCTGGACTTCTGTAGGTATCTTTGTTGGCTGTGAGGAAGGTGAGCATGAAGATGATTCAAACTTGCACCAAAGGAAATCTAGAGCGTCAAAAAGATATCTTATTTTTTGGGATATGAGTAGCCCAATGTTGTATAATACATTTGGGATGCTAGTATACACCCATTTCTAATGGGTGAAGCCTTGGCCTGGGAGGGAGGTCATCAGGTGGTCCCCAACCTTCTCTGGGCGTTTTGACCCTTAACAACGACGCCCTCCAGTTTGTGGGTCTGCAGTGACTGGCCAAGTCACTGCCCCTCTCCCCCAGGCTTCCAGCTTGTGTCCTCTCTTTTGTGCTATGAGTAGCCCAATAATAATATTGAAAGTTAGGAAGTGCGAGACCTCTGTTAAACTTGCATCTCTGGAGTAGTGAGCTGCGGATCCTCGGAGACCCCCCACCCCAAAGAAAAGCTACCAACCATTTTATCCAATTTATCGAAAAGACGTTCATTTTGTTATGTTGATCTTTCCTATTAGTGAGAGGGGTACATTGTTCCATTTCTGAAGGTCAGATTTCACTTTATCCATTAGTGGAGTGAAATTGGCAGATATTAGCTTTGGGAATGTACGGTTATGTTAATACCGAGATATTTAAAACCAGTTGTATTAATGTTAAAGGGCAGTGCAAGTAATCATAGTGTTATTCGAAGTGGTTAGGAAGTCATTCACCTGTGTTTCATCTGGTGGAAACACAGACTTAAAAATTTTAAAACCTTTTAATAGGATTACCCATACCTTTATTATTCCAAGTGACACATTTTGTGGATGTGCATTCATATATACAAAACCTTTATCAGAAATTGAAATTTTTTACAAGACCATAGGGAATCCCCTGCATGGCGCGTAATTCCTGCCTGACCTAGTTGAAGGGAAAATGGATATCCTCAATCTCTGGGGCCTCTCCGTGAAATATCCTTCATGCGCCATAGTATGTCGAAACAGTCATGGTAGTAGTGGACCCTCGCAATGATCGGCCAGAGCCGTTCCCCAGGTTCTGGCATAGGCTGGCTGGTCCGGTGCGCTCGGTCAAGTAGCAACGCCTTCTTCAGCTTCTTTGCTTAGCTTAGAGACAGCATCCAAATTTGTTCCATTATTTTTAATCCAAGAGTGATATAAAAAAGCACGAACTTGGAAAAAATGTTCGAAGGTTGTTAAATGACAATCTAGACAAAATCTACAGGAGACACGCACAACACGTCTTACTGCCAAGCACGCACCCCCTGGTATTAATTCTGGTAATTTTGGTTCTTACTTTCAGAGCTATTCATGGTCACGCTCCTCCTTACATCACTGATCTGATCCAGCCTTACACCCCAGCTCGGGCTCTGAGGTCTGTGGATCAGAATCTACTTATGGTTCCACGCACACGGTTCAGGACCAGAGGAGAGAAATCCTTCCAGGCTGTTGCTCCTAAGTTTTGGAACAATCTTCCTCTCTCTTTGCGCTTGATGGAGTCTTCTGACTCCTTTAAGAAACATCTTAAGACGTTTCTATTTGTTCAGGCTTTTCCTTGATTTTCTGGAACTCCTGTTGTGTTATCAGTTTTATCTTGCCCTTTAAAGTATATACTTTATTGAATATTGTTTTGATTGTCTAAGCGCTTTGTGACTCTGGTCTAGAAAAGCGCTATACAAATAACAATTACTTACTTACTTACTTACTTACTATTATTTAACAAATAATCAATCTATACTACTATACACATTATTCTATGTCATACATGCTGAAGCTGCAACATTTGTTTTATTCAAATTTGACAATTTGTAAGAGTATTTATTATTAATCTTGTAACAATTTTCAATAAAGTTCTACCTAACCTAACGTAACAAATTATCAATACAATCTCCAACATAACCACTTTCACCTGTGATTAAAAGTTTCTCACAGTGACGAAGTAATATCAACTGAAAATAGTCTCAGATTGGACAATAGCTAGATGGATATATAAATTGACATTAATTCTCCCTCTGGAGATCGCCCTCGGGAAATCTTTGTTTCCAGTTCAAAGCAGACATCATAAAAACAAGAACTAAGTGCCACGGATGACCAGTTCAAGAATAAAGAACATAGATCAAAAGTAAATGACACAAAGAAAAGGATACAAAGATTAACAAATGGTAAAACCTTTTGTCACAAGCCTGGTGCTGCCAAACGTTAAGAAGATGCTGGCGGCCAGAATGCTGTACTGTATTGGAATCCACCGCTGGAGACACTGATGGCTGACTGGCAGTAGCTAAACTAAAATACTGCTCACTCAGCTGTTTACAAGTGACCAACACTGGCAGCACCAGGGGAGTAACATTGTCAAAGACAGAAGGCCTGATGAGAATTGACTAAGCAAAAACTGGAATAAATCTCATTTGCTATGAGCATAAAGAGTAATCAATTTTAATTGAAAACTTTTCCCAGTTAGCCTCAAATGTTTGTTTTTTATATTTAAATTTCAAAATTCTTCCCAGAAAGGCCATCAGTATCAACCGTAGAGGCCACCTTTTTTTGGTCACAATTATCCACTGGTTTCTAGCATCTTTTGGCAGATGGATTTGTATCTTTATTGTTCCATAAAAAGTTACTTCAATCAAAAAGTATTTATTTTCCACCCACATAAGAGTTGCTTCAATCAAAAGCAAAGTTACTTTAATAAAAATATTTCCCAAAAATATTTCCAAACTGTTTTCTTTAATTTTGTGTCGGGCCAAGTTATGGGTAATTATTCAATCGCAAAAAGGTTACCTCAACCAACTAGTTTTCAAGTGAAAACGTTTTTGAAGATGTTTTTGTTTTTGATTGAAGTGAATTTTTTAAATATCTATTTATTTTTTGTTTAATCATTTTGACACAACTTTCTCATATGGGCAGTTGCTTACTTCCTCATTTGCCAGACATGTTTGAGTGACAGGTGGATACACCAATGACATCTTTTTGAAAATAAATAAATTGCTGCCATTAAACCAGAGAGCACAATGTTTAGAATTGTTTAAAATATATTAAGGGGCAACTAATGTGAAATCCCAACTCTCCTGTCTTACTCACATGTTTCAAATGTTGAAGTCTTCCGCTCCAAGTCCCTTACCATGGTGATGTTTTGAAGTTATTACTTTAAAGTTCCCTGTCTGGATTCTTGCAGAACGAGAGGTTACGAGAACAGACCCCATTATGGGCCCAATATTGCTTGCTGCAGTATTGCAGTATGTGTCACTAATAGCACATCTGGGCGTCAAAAGCAGCTGAAAGACCGATAAACAAGATCGAAGGACTTAAAGTCACCGGATGAAATATTGAGCGATAAACTAACGGGATATAGATCCTAGCGAGATCGAAATACTTCTTTTTTTTTAACTAACTGTGTATTTATTTCGATTGTTCAAGTGCTTTCTGACTCTGGTCTAGAAAGGCGGTTTACAAATTACTATAACTATTACATAGAGCGATATGAAAACACTTAAGGTGAGGATATAAATTCATATAATTTATTGGTAGAGCAGAGCAGTGAATTGGACTATTGAAGGGCAAATGCATCTATGATGTAATAATGTTGTAGATAGATAGATAGATAGATAGATAGATAGATAGATAGATAGATACTTTATTCATCTCCTTAGAGAAATTCACAGTTCAGCAGCTCCAGAATATGTTACAAAGAGATAGAACACAGAGGCATGCAAGTTATGTACAGTCTAAAATATACTGAAACATATGTATAAAACGGGAAAAAACAAACGAAACAAAATAGAATAAAATAAAATAAAATAAAAATATTAAAAAATATATATAAATCGTTAAAAAGGATGGGATGAGTCTGCGTCATGTGTGATGCAGGTTGAAGAGTCTGATGGCATGGGGGAGGAATGATCTCCTCAGTCTTTCGGTGGAGCAGGACATTGACAGCTGTCTGTCACTGAAGCTGCCCCTCTGTCGGTCTATGGTGCTGTGAAGAGGATGGTGTGGATTGTCTATGATGGACAGGAGCCTGTTGAGTGTGCGTCGCTCAGCTATGGATGTCAGACTGTCCAGTTCTGTGCCTACAACAGAGCCTGCCTTCCTTATTAGTTTGTCCAGGCGTGAAGCATCCTTCTTCTTTAGACTGCCCCCCAGCACACCACTGAGTACAGGAGGGCACCCGCTACCACAGACTGGTAGAAGGTCTGTAGCAGCTTCCTGCCGATGTTGAAGGATGTCAGCCTTCGAAGGAAGTACAAGCGACTCTGTCCTTTCTTGCACAGAGCATCTGTGTTGGTGGTCCAGTCCAGCCTGTCATCCAGCTGTACTCCGAGGTATTTGTAGGTGTGCACCACCTCCACACAGTCCCCCTTGATGAGAACTGGTTCTGGGTACACCCTGGATCTCCGGAAATCCACAACCATCTCCCTGGTCTTGGTGGTGTTTAGGAGCAGATGATTGTTGTCACACCATTTGAAAAAGTCCTGGATGAGCTCCCTGTACTCGTCCTCCTTTCCGCTCTTGATACAGCCAACAATGGCTGTGTCGTCCGCAAATCTCTGTACATGGCAGAGCTCTGAGTTGTGCTGAAAGTCAGATGTGTACAGGGAAAACAAGACAGGAGAGAGCACAGTTCCCTGTGGCGCCCCTGTGTTGCTGACCACCGTGTCAGACCTGCATTCCCCCAGTCTCACATACTGGGGTCTGCCGGTCAGGTAGTCGCTTATCCAGGCAACTAGGTGTGAATCCACTCCCATCCCCGACAGCTTGTCCCTCAGGAGCAGAGGCTGGATGGTGTTGAAGGCGCTGGAGAAGTCCAAAAATGTAATTCTCACAGCACCGTTGCCTCTGTCCAGGTGAGAGAGAGATCGGTGTTGCAGGAAGATGATGGCATCTTCCACTCCCACCTTTTCCCGGTATGCAAACTGTAGGGGGTCAAGGGCGTGGCAGGTCTGTGGCCTGAGGTGATGAAGCACCAGTCGTTCCATGGTCTTCATCACGTGTGACGTCAGGGCCACAGGTCTGAAGTCGTTCATCTCTCCAGGATGGGGTTTCTTTGGGACTGGGATGATGCACTATGTTTTCCACTGCTGGGGAACCTTCCCCAGTCCCAGGTTGAAGATGTGCTGAAGGGGGTGACCCAGTTCCCGCGTGCAGGCCTTTAGTAGTCGAGGCGACACTCCATCTGGACCTGCAGCTTTGTTAGGGCGCAGCCTCCTCAGCTCTCCATGGACCTGAGCTGCTGTGATCGTGGGTAGTGTGGTGGGGGGTTGGGAGTTGTCCTCATCTGAGTTTGTGGAGGCTTGTGTGAGTTGGGGGCTGAGGTGAGGGGTGAGGGCATCTGCATTCATAGGTTTGAGTGGGTGATCAAACCTGTTAAAAAACTGGTTTAACTGGTTTGCCCTTCCCACATCGCTCTCCATGGGGGGTTTCCTCTTGGAGTTGCAGCCAGTGATTGTTTTCATGCCCTCCCACACCTCCCTCATGTTGTTTTCCTGCATCTTTTGTTCAATCTTCTTTCTGTACTGCTCTTTGGCCTCTCTGAGCTGGACTCGGAGTTCCTTCTGTATCCGCTTGAGCTCCTGGGTGTCGCCATCCTTGAAGGCCCTCTTTTTCTGGTTCAGAAGGCCCTTGATGTTGCTTGTAATCCAGGGCTTGTTGTTAGCAAAGCAGCGTACAGTTCTTACTGGAACAACAACGTCCATACAGAAGTTGATATACTCAGTTGTGCAGTCAACAGCCTCCTCAATGTTCTCATCGTGGGATCCATGCAAAGCATCCCAGTCAGTGGTCTCAAAGCACTCCTGTAGTGCCAGTTCAGCCTCAGGAGACCACTTCCTGAATGTGCGTGTGACTGTAGGCAGCCTCCTAACTCTTTGGATATCAGAATCAGAATCAGAAACCTTTATTTGTCCCGCGAGGGGAAATTCGGTTTAACAACAGCAAGAGCAATATACCAAAAAAAATAAAACACCCAGAAATAAAATAATAAAAAGAAAAAGAAAATCTAAATAGAATAGAAAATAAATCTGCACTATATTATATATACACAATCATATTTACAAAAATAACAAGAAAGGTGCAGTTAAATAATTATCTTGGTGTGTTCTTGTTGTGGAGTCTGATGGCAGCAGGGAGGAAGGACCTGCGGTACCTCTCCCTCACACACCGGGGATGGAGCATCCTATCACTGATGGAGCTCCTCAATGCCCTCAGTGTGTGCTGGAGAGGGTGAGATAAGTTCTTCCTCATGGAGGCCAGCTTGCTCTGTATCCTCCTCCCAGACACTTCCTCCACAGGATCCAGGGGGCGCCCTAGGACGTAACCGGCCCTCTTAATAAGGCTGTGCAGTTTAGCCCTATCCTTTGCTGTCATGCTGCTCCCCCAGCAGACCACACCGTTGAAGATGGTAGAGGCCACTACTGAGTCATAGAATGACTTCAGGAGTGGCCCCCGGACACTAAACGACGGATATAATGAGGTTTTAACAGGACCAGATTGTGATCAGCTTTTCCCAGTGCAGGCAGGGGGGAGGCTGTGTATGCATCCTTCACGTTTGCATACATCAGGTCTAAAGTCCTATTCCCCCTGGTGTTACAGTCCACATACTGGTGAAAAGCAGTCAGTGTTTTGTCCAGAGTGACATGATTAAAGTCCCCAGAGATTAACACAAGAGCCTCTGGATGCTGTGTTTGTAGTTCAGCCACAGCGCTGTGCAGTATTGCAGTATGTGTCACTAATAGCACATCTGGGCCTCAAAAGCAGCTGAAAGACCGATAAACAAGATCGAAGGACTTAAAGTCACCGGATGAAATATTGAGCGATAAACTAACGGGATATAGATCCTAGCGAGATCTAAATACTTTTTTTTTTTTTAACTAACTGTGTTTTTATTTCGATTGTTCAAGTGCTTTCTGACTCTGGTCTAGAAAGGCGGTTTACAAATTACTATAACTATGACATATAGCGATATGAAAACACTTAAGGTGAGGATATAAATTCATATAATTTATTGCTAGAGCAGAGCAGTGAATTGGACTATTGAAGGGCAAATGCATTTATGATGTAATAATGTTGTTAGAGGAGACCTAAACGATGGATGGTTACCCACCCGCTCTGAGGGTAGATGGCTCAGCTATTGTGTTCTTCTCCTGGTTATGAATAACGGTACTTCCTGCCAGAGTCTGTGCTTGCTTCCGCTTCCACTTCCACTTCCGGTGAGCCTTTGATCGGCTGCTTGAAACGTAAGCTCCTGCAATAATTGCCAAAAACAGTCGTTTTAACGACTACTTGTCCGGATATTATGCTCATATCACTTAAGATATGTCTCAAGCATCTCGGATCTATGATCGTGATGCTCTTCTCAACATCAGAGAGTCGATGGAGGACTTCACTCGCGACCGCTACCAACGTCCGGTGAACGTGTTTCCGGCTCCGCTTCTCATCGACTCGGACTCTGTGGAATATCGTTTGATCTCTCGAGTACCGGGCGATTTCCACAAGGGATCGAGTCGGGCTGGAGTACAGGTCAGGATGAGACGTGCAGTTGCGATCGCTCGGAACAACTCTGACGTCATCGAACGTCATCGATGTTTGATCGACATCCCTCTCACTGTGTGTGACGACACATCAGCGCTGCCGTCTGTCCAGACCTCAACGAAAGGTGGTAAGATTTTTTCATTTCCTCTCTTTAATTCGACTTTTACAACCGAGTTGAACTTCAGTGACAGCTGGTACCCACGTGACCGCTGTTTGCTTCAAAAGATCCCGCTCTGCGCGCCTGTCAGTGACGCGGCGTCGTCAGTGACGTCATCGGTGCTGAATGTGGGACTTCTTAATGTTCGCTCCATTACTAATAAATCCTTTATTCTTAATGATCTTTTCACAAGAGTTAATTTGGATTTATTATGTCTTTCTGAGACTTGGCAGAGAGAGGAAGAGTTTATTCATCTGAACGAACTCTGTCCAGTAGGGAGCGCTGTCCTGGGGAAGCCTCGCCTCTCTGGTCGTGGAGGAGGTCTTGCTACTGTTTTTAGGGAGAGTTGTTCTTGCAAAGTGATTCAGACACAGGAATTCACTTCTTTTGAGTCTCAGATGATCTTGGTTGATTCTACAAGACCTTTCTATTGTGTGTCAATCTACCGTCCGCCTGGTCCTGCGGCGGTGTTCTTGAAAGACTTTAGTGACTTCTTATCTTCCATTATTCAGATGGAATCTGTTCTTATTCTTGGAGACTTTAATCTTCATGTTGATGACTTCACATCTTGTTCTGCTAAAGAACTTTTAACTTTAACTGAAGCCTTTAATTTTGAGCAACATGTTTCTGAACCCACTCATCAAAAAGGCCACATTTTAGACTTAGTTTTTACTCTTGGCCTGAACATTTCTAATGTATCTGTACATGATGTCCATCTGAGTGATCATTCTCTTGTCTTGTTCAACCTAGACTTCATCCCTGAACCTAAGCCTTTGAAAGTTAGGTCTCAGAGGCGTGTCATCTCAGCCGATACTGCAGACAGTTTTTCTGCTATGTTTGACCGTCTTTCCTTTGATGATTGTCCAGATGTGGACAGTTTGATTCACTGTTACACTGATCATTGTGTTGAAATACTGGATCAAGTGGCACCTGTTAAATCGAACTTGAAAATTCAGAAAAAACGGTGCCCTTGGACAAATGAAGATCTCCTGAGTCTGAAGAGACTTTGTCGAAAGACTGAGCGTCTCTGGAAGTCTACTAAACTTGAGGTGCACAGACTTCACCTCAGGGATCTGTTGACTTCTTACAATGAGATGGTAGAAACTGCTAGATCTGATTACATCAGAAAACTGGTAGCAGCAAATAGGAAAAACACCAAAGTTTTGTTTGACACGATTAATTCTCTCGTGTCTCCTGCTCCTCAAATCACGCCGGTCTTCTGTGAAGCTGACAGCAATGCATTGTTGAGATTTTTCATTGACAAAATTAAATTGATCAAAGAGAAAATCTCTCCCCCTTTGTTGGGAACCCCTACTGTCTCTGAGCCCATCTCCTCCTCTTGGTCATCCTTCACTGCTGTATCTTTGGGTGATATTTCAGCACTAGTGAACAAGATGAAACCCTCCTCTTGCTCAGATGACGTCCTTCCTTGTAGGCTTTTTATCAAAGTATTTGATGTAATTGGCCCCTGGGTTACCAATATGGTGAACCTCTCCCTTTCCACAGGGGTTTTTCCCAATGCATTTAAACATGCCATTGTGGAGCCTCTGCTCAAAAAACCAGGCTTAGACCCAACTGACCTCAGTAATTTCAGGCCTATTTCTAAGCTCCCTTTCTTGTCCAAGATCTTGGAGAAGGTGGTGTCTGAGCAGCTGTCTTTGTTCCTGGATCAGAGCGACATCCATGAGAAGTTTCAGTCTGGCTTCCGTAAACATCACTCTACGGAGACAGCTTTATTGAAAGTGTCCAGTGACATCATGATGTCGGCTGACTCTGGTAAATTCACTGTTCTGGTTCTCTTGGATCTGTCGTCAGCCTTTGACACAGTTGATCACCAGATCCTGCTGAGAAGACTAAGGGATGAAGTGGGACTGTCTGGGTCTGTGTTAGAATGGTTCTCATCTTACCTTTCTGGGCGCAGTTTTAGTGTATCTGCCAATCAAATGAGGTCTGAATCGGCAGATCTGTTGTGTGGAGTCCCTCAAGGTTCTGTTCTGGGTCCTTTATTGTTTTTGCTGTACTTGATTCCCCTTGGTAAAATCATTCAGAGATTTCCAGATGTTTCTTCAGCTCATCATCCAGCTCTACTGCTCTTTTGACCCAACTGAGCCCCAAAGGCTGAACAGCTTAGTCAATTGTTTGCTAGAAATCAAACAATGGCTGAGTGAAAACACTTTACAGCTTAATGTGGACAAAACTGAAACTCTGGTGATTGCTCCTGATGATAAGATTCCAGGGTTGAGTCAGTACTTGGGTGACTTAGGTCAGTCTGTCAAACTGAGCCTGAGAAACCTGGGTGTTGTATTTGATAAAGACATGTCTCTTGTTCAACACTGCAGAAAACTGACCAGAAACTGTTTCCTTCAACTGAGAAAAATCTCTAAACTTAGGAAAATGTTGTCACAACATGATCTGGAGCTTGTAATCCATGCGTTTGTTTCTTCTCGTCTGGACTATTGTAACAGTTTGTTTTCATGTCTTAACAAGAAGGAGCTGTCTCGTCTGCAGTTGATTCAGAATTCTGCAGCGAGAATTCTGACCCGCTCAAGTAGGAGAACTCACATTTCTCCGATCCTTGAAACTCTTCACTGGCTTCCAGTTTCTTTCAGGATCAACTTTAAAATTCTGGTTCTTACTTTCAGAGCTATTCATGGTCAGGCTCCTCCTTACATCACTGATCTGATCCAGCCTTACACCCCAGCTCGGTCTCTGAGGTCTGTGGATCAGAATCTACTTATGGTTCCACGCACACGGCTCAGGAGAAGGAGGAGAGAAATCTTTTCAGGCTGTTGCTCCTAAGCTTTGGAACAATCTTCCTCTCTCTTTGCGCTTGATGGAGTCTACTGACTCCTTTAAGAAACATCTTAAGACGTTTCTATTTGTTCAGGCTTTTCCTTGAATTTCTCAAACTCCTGTGTTGTTCTCGGTGTTGTCTTGATCTTTGAAGTATGTACTGTTTTGAGTATTGTTTTGATTGTTAAAGCGCTTTGTGACCCTGGTCTCGAAAAGCGCTATATAAATAAATATTACTTACTTACTTACTTACTTACTTGCCCGTCTATTTCCATGTTGGAGTTTCATACTTTACCCTGCAGTGTTCAAGCTGGACTTGAACTGTAAAAACACTCTCAGCATTCATTGTCAGTCAAGGAGAGACAACCCTTGTTTATGTAATAATGAAACCCAGAAAAAACATCTTACTCATCTATCTACCTGGTGTTTTTATTTTATTTCACTTGTGCTGCATACAGCTGGGTAACTGGGGGGGGAGCAAGAGGAAGATTACGAGTTTCAATTCTATTCAAGCATTCCGTCCGCCTTTTAGGTTAAGTTTGATCACTCTTCGCAGTTAATAATGGATACTACTGATATCTGCTTTTCTTTTTATTAGTTCGATAAAAAAAATATCAAAAGAGGGCTAGACATTTAACAAAATGTTGATTGTATGATTAAAAAAAAACCCTCTAATCATCTTACTATCTTCTATTTATTAATTATATTTAAAAAGCAGCATCCTGCAATCTAATCAAGCACTTTATTGTTTATGTTATTTATTATTCAATTCTACTGTCTTCCATCATAGCAAACCTGTCCCATCCAGGAAACTCTGTTCAACATTAAGTGATAGACTCATTCATTCCCTCTAAGGAGATAATGCCCCGCTCTTTCTTGCCTACTGTGGTCAGGATATATAATAGAAACACACAGGGTTTCATTATTTTGGATAACTAAATTTCAGGATATTAATATTGCAAAACCAACTTTATCGCTGGCTATCCCCGTTACCCTGCATGTAAACTGAGGCAGTTGCAAAGTTGCTTCTGCCGTTCTAGCCGGCCACAAACCTCCTTTGCCAATGAGTGACAGCTGAAGCCAGCCAATGGCGAACACCCCGAAGGGGGGATGCGAGGGAGACCCACTTGCACACAGAGTGAAGTTGTGGAGTTTTTATCTCACAAACAACGCAGAGAATCAACACAGCACAACAAACTTGTTGATGCACAACACAAACAGTTTATTACTATGAGGGAGAAGACACAAAGATAAAACTCAGGGTCTTGTTTAACATTTATTAAGACGAGCTACAAGTTTACACAGTCACAAAAACTGTTTTAGAGAGTATAGTCCGTATGTTCGGAATCAGAATGATTTGTGTTGCCTGTCACATCAAGCGCCAATACAGCAACCTGAAATGGAACGATCCTTTAAGGCCTGGGCACACCATGGGGATTGTTGGGCGTCTGACGCCGCCACGCAGTCCTGTGTGGTCTGTAGTCTGACCACACTGGACTAACCAACGGCACCCGTTAAACGGCACGGTATGTCAAGGCCTTTAGGGCCGCTAGGGTACATCCCCTTCTCCACCCATCCAGTTCAACATCCTGGACTATTAACAGGAATAGACTAGATTGGTTCTGGAGCTGAAAGAATCCTGTTACCAGTCCTAACAAGCCGGAAGTGGCATGCAGAGCCAGAGGTTTCCAAGGCCATTGGCAGGCTCCAGCACCAGAAGATAGTTGGCAGGGTGCAAGTAGGCAGAGCAGGCCTAGGCTGGGACGATTATCTACGCCAGTGGTCCCCAACCTTTTCATCACCAAGGACCGGTCAACGCTTGTCAATTTTACCACGGCCCGGTATTGTAATATATTATTATTATTTATTATTAAACAGCTGAAATAAAGTTTGAAGCGTCAGATCTAACTCTAGTTGCTATGGTAACATTTAAACATGCCTGCAAAATAAGATACCGATACGCCACAAAAAGGAAGATAAAGTGCATGAAAATTTTAACTCACCATAACGCCAAATCAATTGCTTCTGTCCTTCGTTTCCTGTTTTTTTTCTTTCAAAATACTCCAGGGGCTTGTCTTTTAATCCAGGATGCCTGGTCTCTAAGTGGCGGAGCAATTTTGAAGGCTTCATTGCCTCATTGAAAGCCGGTCGCCGCATATTATGCAGAGCGGGCTTGGTATGTGGGAATCTTCTGCCGCAATAAATCCATATTTCAAGTAGCTCTTCTGGTATTGTCTGTTAAAAGCTTTCTTTTTCTTGGAAGTCGTAGGCTCTTCTTCTGTCTCTTCACCTTTTCCCCTTCGCAATGAAACTTTCCAAAGACGTCTGTTTCTTACTCATTTTGCTAGCTTGTGGGTTAAATTTTGGCGCACAGATGTAATCGAGAGAATCCGGTCATTTATCCAAATAAAAGGTTTTTCAAAATAAAAGATTGCTCAAACTTGGATAATAAATCAAACGGAAATTATTAATTATTTCTCGTGCGGCCTGGTACCAATTGATCCACAGACCGGTGGTTGGGGACCACTGCTCTACGCCACTAGTCCTAGGACACAAGGTGTCAAAAGTAAACCAAGAAAAGTATGTCTTCAAAGAAGTGAGAAGGAACCCTTAAGAGACCCATCTGTGGAAGATGCTCCAATATATATATATATATATATATATATACAGTATATATATATTTGTATTGTACATTTTGAATGGGTGGCTCTGCTAATTAGATGTTGCAACAGAGGTTATTTTTTAAATTTTTATCATGAATTAAAAGATTTCTTTTAAATAGGGGGTTCTTTGTTTTCATCCAAAATGTTATTGAGTGTCACCTTTTTTCATATCAAAAGTTGAACATTTTTGTAAAGTGACGACTCTACTTTCTGTACCTGGCCCGGAAAAAGCATTCATTAAGATCTCCTACCAAAAATGAAGAAGCGTTTTGGTTTTATACAGTCGCCCACCCATCCATCAAATTCCATCTTTGCACCCTCACACTTCACCATATTTCGTTAAAACATCTATGACCTACTGTATATGACACAATGTAAAAAAAAATAGAAATAAAATATTATTACACAAACACAAGAAAAAAGCTGTGATGTAACGAGCCGGTAAAAAATTAAAGGAATTTCTGTGCAACTTTTAGCTTGATTAATACTCTTACTAAGTCTTGTTGACAAAACTTTGCCCTCTGCAGGCTCTTACCACTGGCAGCATCCCAGGATTCATCGATGTGGTTGTGAACCTGAATTCTCTTGCCCTCTTGGAAGACAACCTCATTTGGCAGGCCAAAACTGCCGGGAAGAGGATAATCTTCTATGGGGATGAAACGTGGGTGCGCCTGTTTCCAAAACACTTCATGGAGTACGATGGCGTGACCTCCTTCTTTGTGTCGGACTACACAGAGGTGGGTTGAGAAGCTTTTAGTGCAGATTTATAGATGTATTATTATTAACCAGACTAACAGTCACAACTTGAGCCAGATTTTTGAGGTTATGTGTTGCCAGAAATTAAGTAGTATGTTAATGTAAGTATTTTGGTGTGTGTTTGTCTGTGTAAATATTCAGTGTATATATATACAGTATATATATATATATATATATATATATATATATATATATACTATATATACATGCATACACATTTAAAGAGAAAGTTGGCTGTGTCATGTTAGGTGGACAACAATGTTACTCGACACTTGGACAGCACTCTGAAGAGAGACGACTGGGACATCCTTATTCTCCATTACCTGGGTCTGGACCACATCGGCCACATAAGCGGGCCACACAGTTCCCTCATCCAACCCAAGCTGATGGAGATGGATGACATCCTAAAGAAGATTCACAGTGCTCTCATCTCCAAGGTGACATGTGCGACTTTTACCATCTACATGTGACTAGACCTTTCTGTCCACTGATGCAGTTATACTATACAAACTATTGATTGAGTATCCATGAACCCAAAAAGATCTATGATACAGTGCTTATCAATATTGCTATAGTATGGTGAAAAAATATATCTTCTTTTTCCTTTTTTTTCTCAAACCCCTCAGAGGATGCGTTATAATTCCACTTTGTTTAATCAAGTTTTATTTTCTTGAATGATGAATAGGTTAATGTCACATTAGATCACAATCAGAATTCACCAATAGAGCAAAATAATATAAAAAGCAAAATGTAATAATATATAGTACACTTTTAACTATTAAAACAAGGCATTATTTATATATATAATGCATTGTTTTTATAGTTAAAAGTGTACTATATATTATATTTATATTATTTATTGATGTAGTTTCCATTCAATTAAATCATTAAATCATTGCTCTATTTGTTTATTTACGAATATTGAAATTAAAAATTAAATAATCAACCTATCAATATGTTTATCAGTTTTAACTTATTTAATCATTCATTATTAACTACTTCATATAAATTAACCAAAGCATCTTACTGGCTCAAATCCAGGCCACCTGGTTTAGAGTGTTGTGTCCATAATTTGGGGTCTGTTAGGTCCATTCCACCTGTACACAAAACTGCCCTCTGAGACTTTTTGCCCTCGCTTTTATAATTTTACTCAAGTAGAATCGGTCGATTGCCCGCTTACATAGTTATGAATCAGTTTTCTATATCAGCAACACAGTTGGAAGCCCCGCTTGCGTATTAACTAACTCTCTCTTCCCTCACCTGTCTCCCTCAAATGTAACATGATCCCAACACATCCTCACACGGTTGATGACGTGGGTGTGAAGTGTTGCAATGAGCTTTATAGTATTTTACTTTAGTTTGTTCAAAAATGTTTGAATTTTTGGCAGACCTGGTAAACTATAATTTCTATCAGCCTACATAGAAAACGTTTTATATTTTCAGCAAGTCAGTCAGTTACAGATCTTAACAATATTTTAAATTAAGGTAAGTTTGATAGCAAATCATTTCATTTTGAATGTGCCATTATTTAATTTTCTGCATTGTTGTTATAATAATAATAACAAAGATGATACAATTGTTATAATGTCTATTTTAAATTAATTATTTGAACTAGGACAATGCATATTCATCAACATGTCATCATTCACCAACAATGTAAATATGCAGATATACAGATTTGAACATAAAAGTTAAGCTGCTAAAATCCTACTCTGGAAATATGAACCACGCAGAAAACTCAGAACTTATTGTCAAATCTGTGTATGAAGGTGAATGCCGATCACTTGAAAATTAGTGCAGCTTGTGGTAATGAGAAATTGGCCTAAATCCTCGCCCAAGAATAGACAATAAACACTATATAGTGTTTTAAATGCATCCTGTCAGCAATGAGAGAAACAATCTTTTCTCATGCATAGATTGAAATAATATTGGGTGGAGTTTAGAACTAAAGTGAAGATTAGAAGTTTTTGGAAAAGCATTTTATTTAGAGACACTTCGATCCTGGTATCGGGTATCGGTCCAGTCCATCCTCTCAAAATCGGTGAAAGAGGTTAGATACGGGAATTGGCTCTAGTCAGTTGAATAACTTCATGTCTGTGCTGACGTCACATGTGGTGCCTGTCAAGCACCGGCTCTGCTGCAGTGGAGATGTGTACGAATGTTTCATGGGACAAGGCACGCCACAAGATTCAACACCATCTATCCATCCATTTTCCAGCCACCTATTCCCTTATGGCAGGGATGTCAAAGTCAAATACATCAGAAGGCCAAGTGCTGGACTGATTCAATGTTTATTAAAACATATTAAAATTATTGCACATAACCTATTGATCAAGCACCTGACAAAGTGTACCGTATAACAGGGATCCCCAATCCCTGCGGATCGGTAACGATCGTTGTCAAACCCGAAAGGCTTGTGGCTTCCTTTGCCACGACAGTTAGCTTTATTTGTCATTACTAACAGCTTGTACTTGTCAAAATAACTTGTGGGTAGACCATTATTATCCAACTTTACTTAGCCTTAAGATGGCGCCAACAGGACGGCAGCCTTAAACAGCAGCTTCGAGTGCTTTTTTGGGTTTATTCACTTTTCTCCGAGGATTGCCTCCGTCTTTTCAAACTTTTCTTTTCATCACACTGTCTCTTTAAGACTCGCAGACAGTTTTCTACAAGAATTGGAAACTTTCAGTGAAAAAGGAAAGTTTTTCATCGCTTTTTCTGGTGCGCAACGGGCGTCCTGCGCGCGTAATGGCCATTGTCTACAGTCGGGATCAGCTGCTGGCGCTGCGTTTCTCTGCGGTGCGGCTGGAGGAGCGACCCATCATCCCCCGGGATATTATGAAGAGGAGCCGGGGATGCCACGCCGGAGTTAAACGCCGGGACCTGAGGAGAGCTTATCGACCAGCGCTCCCATCGGTCGCCATGGGCAACGTGAGATCTCTCCCAAACAAGATGGACGAACTCGCGGCGGCGACCAGGTACGACCCGCAATATCGACGGTACAGTATGCTGATGCTTACGGAGACATGGCTGAACCAGAACCACACGGACGCGATTGCTGTGCTGGATGGATTCTATTTATTACGTGCGGACCGGATGGAGATGAGCGGGAAGAGAAAGGGCGGAGGACTGGCGGTGTTCATTAACGAGAAGTGGTGCCTTCCCAGGCACGTCACTTTAAAGGATCAACACTGCTCTCCTGACATTGAAATGTTGGCGCTGAGTCTGAGACCCTTCTACTTGCTACGGGAGTTTTCACATGTTGTTGCGGTGCTTGTGTACATCCCACCGTCGGCGAGCGCGGAGGCAGCATGTGACGTCATCACTGGAGTAGTGAACGGATTAGAGACTCAGAGCCCTCAGGCCCTCTTTATCATTTTAATCACGCATCTCTTTCTTCCTGTCTGCCCAAATTCATGCAGTTCGTCACTTGTGCCACCAGGGACAATAACACACTGGACATTTTTTATGCGAACACAAAAGACGCTTATTTATCATCCCCCCTTCCTCCTTTGGGACGAGCTGACCACTGTCTGGTCCATCTCCTACCTGTTTACAAGCCACTTGTGAGCAGGCAACCAGCAGTGACTCGCTCGGTCAAGAAGTGGTCTGAAGAAGCTTAGGAAGCTCTGAAGGTCTGCTTTGAGACCAAGGACTGGAGCATTTTCAGTCCCACAAGGAGGATATTGACGGTCTAACCACATGTGTCACGGACTACATTAACTTCTGTGTGGAGAGCATTGTGCCAACCAGAACTGTACGATGCTTCTCCAACAACAAACCCTGGATTAATCCTGATATAAAGGCTCTCTTAAAGGAGAAGAAGAGAGTCTTTAGGTCAGGAAACAAAGAGGATCTGAGGGCAGTTCAGAAGGAGCTTAGAAGAAAGATCAGGGAGGGAAAGGAGAGGTACAGGAGGAAGATGGAAGAGAGTCTGGCCAATAACAACACCAGAGATGTCTGGAGAGGTTTAAAATCCATATCCGGACATCAGACCAGGCTCTCTGTAGCGGCGGGGGATCAAAATTTGGCGGAAAACTCAAACAGTTATTTTTCAAGGTTTGAGGTGTCTGCTCTCCCCCCTGCTCCACCATTCACACCTCTACATTTACCTTCTCCTCCCCCCCGAGCTTGTATTGTTTCAGCCCCCCCGCTGACTCCAGAGGGGACAATGCCCCCCCCACCCCAGCCTGTCCCTCACACCTCTCCAGGTGAGAAATCAGCTCAGTAGAACCAGGACAACAAAGCCCCCTGGACCAGACGGCATCGGTGGCAAAGTACTCAAGACATGCTCTGACCAGTTAAGTGAAATTGTTGGACTTCTGTTCAACATGAGCTTGACCCTGGGAAGAGTTCCACTACTGTGGAAGACGTCCTGTGTGGTACTGGTGGTGAAGACTCAGCACCCTAAGCTGCTTCAGACCTGTGGCCTTGACATCCCACCTTATGAAGGCTCTGGAGCGGCTGGTCCTTAGTTACCTGAGTCCTCTGGTGCGCTCCTCCATGGATCCGTTGCAGTTTGCCTACCAACCTGACATCGGCGTGGAGGACGCCATCATATTCCTTCTCCACCGAGCACTTTCTCACCTGGAGTCCCCTGGAAGCACTGTGAGGATCCTTTTCCTGGATCTAAGCAGTGCTTTCAATACCATCAGGTCAGACATCTTGAGGGACAAGCTGGAGCTGTCTGGAGCGGACACTCACCTCACCGACCCGGGATGGTGTTTCGAAGACTGTACTGTGCAGTGTAGGGGTCCCCCTCTTTTCACTGTACACTGCAGACTTCCAACACCTGTCTCCAACCAGTCACCTGCAAAAGTTCTCGGACGACTCCGCCATCGTCGGCCTCATTAAGAACGGGGATGACGGGTCGTACCGGGGACTTGTCCAGGACTTTGTTGACTGGTGCCTGGAAAGCCACCTCCAGATCAACTCCAGCAAAACTAAGGAGTTGATTGTGGATTTCCGGCGGTGTCCCTCCATCTCCCCCTCACCACTGAACATCCAGGGACAGGACATTGAGATTGTCACATCTTACAAGTTCCTGGGTGTTCACCTCAACAACCGCCTGGACTGAGTGGATAACACTGCTGCTCTTTATAAAAAAGGGCGGAGTAGACTCTACCTGCTCCGGAGGTTTAGGTCGTTTGGTGTCCAGGGGCCACTCCTGAAGTCATTCTATGACTCAGTAGTGGCCTCTGCCATCTTCAACGGTGTGGTCTGCTGGGGGAGCAGCATGACAGCAAAGGATAGGGCTAAACTGGACAGCCTTATTAAGAAGGCCGGTTATGTCCTAGGGCGCCCCCTGGATCCTGTGGAGGAAGTGTCTGGGAGGAGGATACAGAGCAAGCTGAACTCCATGAGGAAGAACTTATCTCACCCTCTCCAGCACACACTGAGGGCATTGAGGAGCTCCATCAGTGATAGGATGCTCCATCCCCGGTGTGTGAGGGGATGGAGCATCCCTGCTGCCATCAGACTCCACAACAAGAACACAGCCAGATAATATTTAAAAGCACCTCTTCTTGTTATTTTTGTAAATATGTTGTATATATAATATGGTGCAGAATTATATTTTATTTCATTTTATTATTTTATTAATGGGTGTTTTTATTTGTTTGTATATTGCTCTGCTGTTTAAACCGAATTTCCCATTGCGGGACAAATAAAGGATTCTGATTCTGATTCTGATTAATGATGCATACAGAACCTCAATCTCCCATGTTGCATCCCTGCCCATCAGCGAAAGCTTATTGGTCACTACAATATTGATAAAATATTAACACACGTATATAAGGAATAAGATCTGTTTATATAATACAACGAACAAAATGGGTTTGGGTTTGATCGCTTGAAATGTATCTACGAGAGTCACAGATGTTTTTTTTAAGGAAAAAACCTTGTTACATCAACCTGAAGCTTCAGCAAGCAAAGCGTAGCTGATCATGTCTCCTCGAAAAACACAATTACTGTATAAATGATTAATGCACCATCACATAATTATAAGATGTGCATGTGTTGTGCCATCGTAGATCTGGAAAAAGCCCATAACAGGGTGCCTACAGCGGTGAGGTGTGCTGTAGGCGTGACGGAGAAGTTCAAAGTGGAGGTGGGACTACATCAGGATTAGGCTCTGAGTCCCTTCTTGCTTGTGGTGGTGATGGACAGACTGACAGATGAGGTTAGACAAGAATCTCCATGGACTATGATGTTTGGAGATGGCATTGTGATCTGTGGTGAGAGAAGAGACCAGGTGGCAGCGAAGAATGTTAGTGTCAGGTTAGGAATCTGACCTAAAGCTGTAAACTTAGAAAAGAAGAGACATCACATTTGATTCAGCTTCACAACTGTTTACTCATAAAGAGTCTGAGGAGAGTTACAAATACAGAACCACAACAGATGTCGTTAAATGTAACGGGAAGTTCAATGTTTCTTCCTATCCAATCATCTTCTCCATCATCATATGGACACTAGGAATGCAACAGCACCCTAGAAGAATGAAACAAAGCATGACGAAAGGTACTGCCAAAAAGATGCTCTTCATGTAACCTCCCCATCTAACGAACCACTTGGTCAAGGCATCAGAAAAAATGCCTTTAAACCTTGAATCCCCCTAGTGATAGATCCATCAGGTGCTGTACTATTGGGGATGACAGTACAACAATGATCTTTAAACATAAAAATGTTCCTCCCTTTTCTGCTAAAAGGATATCAAACGCCATTCTGTTTTGTTAGGCTCATAAGAGAAGTTGGTACTAACTGAGCTTGCATTTCTTGATATAATAAGTCCAATTCCCTAATCTTTGTTGTTTCTCCCTGGCATACTTTAATCACAGTTGTCCCACACAATTTTGCACCTGCTTTCCCTAGCGATGTCCCTAATATTATCCATGCTGCCAATCCCATCATCCATTGGTTTCTTCTGCCAGAAGATTGTAGAAGATGGTGCTAGTCACTCCACCTCCCAATCCTTTTAAGCTAACTGGACTTGTCGGATGGGAAGGCTTAGGACCTTTCCCTTTACTCTGACACTAGGTTTGTTGGTGCAATTTTACAGTGGGCGTTGTGAATCCACATAGGCCTTTCTGCCATTTTTACTTCGGTAGGTGTACTTAAGATCACCTGATTGGGTCCTTCCCAACGAGCACAATGCTAGTGTTTTCTTTTGATGGATTTGGTAAAAATCTTTTCTCCTGTCTTCAGTTGCTGAGTCTTTATTCCTTAAGAGTCAGTATGAATGTTTCTTTTTTGCTGTTGTTGGTCAATGTTATTTTCTACCATGAACTACTTCAAATGGTGTTAATCCTTCTTTAGTCGGTGTTATTCTTGGATAGAAGCTTTCAATGGTAATAGTTGTACCCATGTTCTTTCCGTTTGTTCCATTGATTTCCTTAATTTGTTCTTAATTGTGCCATTAACCCTTTCTACCAACCCTGCACTCTGTGAATGATTTTTCAATTCAATGTCAAACTGTTTACAGAGGTGTGTGATAATTTGATTCACAAAATGTGTACCATTATCTGATCTGATTATTTGTGGTATTCCAAATACTGGTGTTATGCGAGTCAATGATGCTTTTGCTACTGAGATAGCATTGTTATTTTTACATGGAATTATTTCAGTCCACTTTGAAGAATTAATCAATGATTACCATACAGTATGTTTTCCCTTCACATGGATTTAACTCAATAAAGTCCATACAGATTGACTGAAATGGATAAAGTTGGTTTTGGAAATGTTCCAAGTTCTTGACTGATATTACCCTTTGGGTTGTGTTTAATACATATACATCAAGATTTACAAAAAATAGGTTCCACAGCAGAGGGGCTTAAAAACTGATGGCCCTGGCAATTAAAGATTAGATCTTCAATGTATGTTGGTGCTAGGCCATGTTAGGCTTTATAGGTTAAGAGAAGGATTTTAAATTGTATTCTAAATTCTACTGGAAGCCAATGTAAAGAGGACCACACAGGTGAAATGTGTTCGCGCCTCTTGGTCTTATTCAGGACATGAGCTGAAGTGTTTTGAATGAGCTGGAGAGTTCTAAGAGACTACTTAGAACATCCTGAGAGAAGAGAGTTACAATAGTCCAGCCTGGAGGTAACAAAAGCATGGATGAGTTCTTTTGCTGTTTTGTCTGCAAATGCATTGCTTGATGAAATTTAGTCTGTTCGTTTTTGTTGTGTGTTCTTCACATTTACAAACCGCAACCCTCTTTGGTAGCTAGATAGCATTAAGCAATCTAGCTAATAGGTTAGCATGTCTAACTGGTTTTCCTGTATATGTCACCATTCCTCGTCTTTCCCATTGTGCTGTTAATTTTTGTTTGTCTTCTAATAGTGTAAGTGCAATGCAGAGTGCTAATAATTCAGCTTCTTGCGCTGATTTTATTTTTTTTATTTTTTTCTGACGTGTGCAAGATAATATCTTTTGTAACAACTGCAACTGCTGTCCTTGTTTTACCAAATTGATCTTTCATGCATGAGCCATCAGTGACAATGTCCTGTGTTCCTTCTGGAGGATAATCACTGAGGTCTTGTCTAGGCTTTGAATCAGAGGTGCTTTCTGTTAGACAGCCATGTGGATCACCATCTTCAGCTGTTGGCAAAAGAGTGGCTGCATTTAATGTTGTGATCTTTCTATTCTGTTGTGAGGTTGTGATAACAACACAGCTAAGCATGACTGAAAGTGTTTTGCTGGTGACAAAAACTGTATTTTAATTTGAAAGTGCCTCATGCTGTTTCTGCTTTGCTCCTACAATGTGAGTGGATGAAACAGGACTGCGTGTGCAGATGCTTGTATAGCCATTGAGCAGGCTACTACTGCTTTTACACAATGTGGTAGTGCACGTGACACATCATCAAGTCTTCTAGAATAGTAAGCTAGAGGTTTAAGCCAACTTCCAGAACTTTGAAATAACACCGATGTCATATGACCACTTTTACAATGGATCATTTGCTCAAAAGGTTTACCATAATTAGGCAAACTTAAAACTGTCTGTGAGTGCCTTTTTAATATCAATGAGAGATTTCTCAGCTTCTTTTGTCCACTCTACTTGATCGGATGGAGACTTGTCAGTTTTTAATCAATTCTTGTAGCAATCATGTCATAAATGAATAGTTTGGTATCCACAATCTACAAAAGTTTTTCATTCCTAATAATGCCATAACTTGTCTTTTTGTTATCGGTTTTGGCATAGAGTATAGCAGTTTTTCTATTTTCATTTAATAATCTTCCTTCTTGAGTTAGCAGAAAACCTAAGTACTTTACTTCACTTCAACTGTAGCTTGTTATCTGAAACTTGACATCTATGTCAGGAAGGTTGTTTACATATTTTGTAATGTTCGCCTATTATTAAACAATCTTCTTCTATTTCATTTTTTTTTAAATTAACATTCATCATGTTATAACGTGTCATTTGTTGTATCCATTTATTTTGATTTACAATCTGATAATAATAAATAATCTGGATGGTAAATATGCTAATAGCCAACTAGTTTAACTAAATATGTAATATTTGTATTTTTTGCTATGTTCATATTGCATGTTTCGAAGGCATCTGTATATTGTACACAGTATACATATAACTATGAAAAGGAACAGATTAACCTGTAAATAATTTTATACCTTAGTCGAAGGAAAATTATATTTGAATTTTTGGGGAACTAACTCTTTAAGTTAATGTGCTCTGAATTAGTAGATCAAGGCCAATCATTTTAAATAAGACCGTGCAATCAAAAATGAAGACTGTTCATCATCATACATCAACTGTTGTATCATGAGACCTCATCAACCCATTACTAATTTAAATTCCAAATAATATGACATATAATATCAACGCTTAGTAACGGTAAAAATAATGATGTGAGACATAATGTTAATTTAAGTTCACTTCAGCTTCCAGTGAGCCTTTGAGCGGCTGCTACGAACGAGAGCCCCTGCAATAATTGCCAAAAACAGTCGTTTTAACGACTACTTGTCCTATGCTCATATCACTAAAGATATGTCTCAAGCATCACAGATCTACATCCGTGGATTGTAGAACACCAAGTAATCTTGAATATTACCCATGACTGGATCTACGATCGTGATGCTCTTTTCAACATCAGAGAGTCGATGGAGGAGTTTGACATTCGCGACGGTGACCAATGTCCCGCCAGTCTGTTCCCCCTCCGCTTGTCATCGACACAGACTCTGTGGAATATCGGTTGACCTCTCGGCTACCAGACGATTTCCACAAGAGATCAAGAAGGAGATCTGGAGTACAGGTCAGGATGAGACGCGCAGCCGCGATTGCTCAGAAGAACTCCGATGCCGTTAGACGTCATCGATGTTTGATCAATGTTCCTCTCATTGAAGAGAGTGATGACACATCACCGCTGCCGTCTGCCTAGACCGAAACGAAAGTTGGTAAGATATTTTCATTTCCTCTCTTTACTTGGGCTTTTTTTTTACAACAGAGTTGAACATGAGTGACAGCGGTAACCCACATGACCTCTGCCGTTCTTTTAAAAATCCCGCTCTGCACACCTATCATTGACGCGGTGTCATCAGAGACGTCATCGGTCCATTACAAATAAATCATTTTCTCTGAATGATCACTTCACAAGAGAAAAGTTGGATTTATTATGTCTGTCTGAGTCGAATGTCTGTCTGTCCTGTCGTGAGCGCTGTCCTGGGGAAGCGGTTTGGCTGTTGTTTATAGAGAGAGTTGTTCTTGCAAAGTGATTCAGACACAGGAATTGGCTTCTTTTGTGTCTCAGATGATCTTGCTTGGTTCTACAAGACCTTCCTATTGTGTGTCAATCTACCACCCGCCTGGTCCTGCGGCGGTGTTCTTAAAATACTTTAGTGACTTCTTATCTTCCATTATTCAAATGGTATCTGTTCTTATTCTTGGAGACCTTAATCTTCAGGTTGATGACCTCACATCTTGCTCTGCTAAAGAACTTCTAACTTTAACAGAAGCCTTTATTTTATTTTGTTTTTTTAGTTGTTTTTATTATTTTTTTATTTTATTGTTTAAGCGCTTTGTGACCCTTGTCTAGAAAAGCGCTATATAAATATAAGTTACTTACCTTTAATTTTCAGCAACATGTTTCTGAACCCACTCAACAAAAAGGCCACACTTAAGACTTAAGTTTTCAGTCTTGGCCTGGACATTTCTAATGTATCTGTACATGATGTCCATCTGGGTGATAATTCTCTTATCTTGTATAACCTGGACTTCATCCCTGAACCTAAGCCATTGAAAGTTAGGTCTCAGAGGCGACAGTTTTTCCGCTATGTTTGACCCTCTTTCCTTTGATGACTGCCTGAACGTGGACAGTTTTTTCATTGACAAAATTTAATTGATCAATGAGAAAATCTCTCCCCCTTTGTGTGGAACCCCTGCTGTCACTGAGCCTGTCTCCACCTCGTGGTCTTCCTTCAGTGCTGTAATCAATGGGTGATATTTCGGCACTAGTGAGCAATATGAAACCCTCATCTTGCTCAGACGACGTCCTTCCTTGTAGGCTCTTTATCAAAGTGTTTGATGTAATTAGTAAGTAAGTAATTTGTATTTATATTGTGCTTTTCCAGACCAGGGTCACAAAGCGCTTAAACAATCAAAACAATATTCAATAAAGTATATACTTTAAAGGTCAAGATAGAACTGATAATACAACAGGAGTTCCAGAAAATCAAGGAAAAGCCTGAACAAATAAAAACGTCTTAAGATGTTTCTTGAAAGAGTCAGTAGACTCCATCAAGCGCAAAGCGAGAGGAAGATCGTTCCAAAGCTTAGGAGCAACAGCCTGGAAGGATTTCTCTCCTCTAGTCCTGAACCGTGTGCGTGGAACCATCAGTAGATTCTGATCCACAGACCTCAGAGCCCGAGCTGGGGTGTAAGGCTGGATCAGATCAGTGATGTAAGGATGAGCCTGACCATGAATAGCTCTGAAAGTAAGAACCAGAATTTTAAAGTTGATCCTGAAAGAAACTGGCAGCCAGTGAAGAGTTTTAAGGATCGGAGAAATGAGCGGGTCTACTTGAGCGGGTCAGAATTCTCGCTGCAGAGTTTTGTATTAACTGCAGGCCACACAGCTCCTTCTTTTTAAGACGAGATTAAAACAAAACTGTTGCAATAGTCCAGACGAGAAGACACAAACGCATGGATTACAAGCTGTCTTACAACACCGAGGTTTCTCTGGCTCAGTGTGACAGACTGACCTAAGTCACCCAAGTACTGACTCAACCCTGGAATCTTATCATCAGGAGCAATCACCAGAGTTTCAGTTTTGTCCACATTTAGCTGTAAAATGTTTTCACTCAGCCATTGTTTGATTTCTAACAAACAATTGACTAAGCTTTTCAGCCTCTGAGGCTGGAGATTTTTGCCAATGCATTTAAACATGCCATTGTGGAGCCTTTGCTTAAAAAACCCAGCTTAGACCCAACTGACCTCAGTAATTTCAGGCCTACTTCAAAGCTATCTTTCTTGTCTAAGATCTTGGAGAAGGTGGTGTCTGAGCAGCTGTCTTTGTTCCTGGATCAGAGAGACATTCATGAGAAGTTTCAGTCTGGCTTCCATAAACATCACTTTACGGAGACAGCCTTACTGAAAGTGTCCAGTGACATCATGATGTCGGCTGATTCGGGTAAATACTTCATTCTGGTTCTCTTGGATCTGTCCTCAGCCTTTAATACAGTTGATCACCAGATCCTGCTGAGAAGACTGAGGGATGAAGTGGGACTCTCTGTGTCTGTGTTACAGTGGTTCTCGTCTACCTTTCTGGGGTCAATTTCAGTGCATCTACTAATCAAAGGCGGATCTGTTGTGTGGAGTCCCTCAAGGTTCTGTTTTTGGTCCTTTATTGTTTTTGCTGTACTTGATTCCCCTGGGTAAAATCATTCAGAGATTTCCTGAGGTTTCTTACCACATTTTTGCTGATGACATCAGTTCTTGGATGACTTAGGTCAGTCTGTCAGTTTGTTTTCATGTCTTAACAAGAAGGAGCTTTCTCGCCTAGAGTTGATTCAGAACTCTGGAGAGAGAATTCTGACCCGCTCTAGCAATTCAATTCAATTCAATTTTATTTAAAGTGTCTTATCATAACAAAGTTATCTCAAGACACTATACAGTTGAAATAAGACTACAGTTGATTAAGGAAAAATAGATCCCAGCAATTCAACGAAGAGCAAGAAACAAAACACTGTACAGTGAGCTGTACAGTGAGCAATGGCGAGGAAAAACTTCCTTTTAGAAGGCAGAAACCTCGAGCGGAACCAGACTCATTGTTGACGGCCTGCCGCTTTGACCAGCTGGGAGGAAGGATGGGGGGGTAGACAGATGGATAAGGAGAGGAGTGAGGGAGGATATAGTGAGAGAAAAGAGGAGAGTGTAGGAGGGTCCATGGGGGTGCTGGAGAGAACTCGGGATCTGATGACGTGGTGAAGATCCTGGATCAGCAGCAGCTCTGGAGGTGGATCCCTGGATCAGCAGCAGCTCTGGAGGTGGATCCCCGGGGCTCCGGGAGAGAAATAAAAAGGTGTGGGTTTGGGACAAATGTATACAATACACGGGTATACAGACTCCGGTGACGGGTGAAGATATATAGAGGGGAGAGGGGGGGGGGGGGGGGGTTGAAATAGCCAGGCCAGAGGGCACATACCTAGCAGCAGGATCCAGACACAGGGGCCCAAGCCGCGGCAGGAACCCGCGGGAGACCAGGACCCGGCAGGCGAGATAACCACCAGAGCCAACCCCAAACACCAGCGAGAAGGCGGACCACCACCGGGGGCGCGAGAGGGCAAGCACAGGCGAGGACGACCGAGGAAGCAGAGAGGGGGAGGCACCAGGCGCAGGCACGGAGGCAGAGGGACAGCCAGAAGAACCAGTCAGGGGATAGAGCCCCAGGGCCAGGCCGGGCCACGGAAGACCCCCAGACTGTCAGGCTGCCACCAAGTCCATAGCAGGGGACCGAGTCAAGGAGATAGGGATCCACCACAGCAGCGGCGGCGGAGCCCCCCCCAATACCCTGCGGACACGGCCAGTAGCTGGGTCAAGTGCCACCGCATGAGCCCGGGGGAGCAATGGCCAGGCACCGGCTCAGGTCCTCCGGTGAGGACAGACAGCAGAAGAACTCGCATTTCTCCAATCCTTAAAACTCTTCACTGGCTTCCAGTTACTTTCAGGATCAACTTTAAAATTCAGGTTCTTACTTTCAGATCTATTTATGGTCAGGCTCCTCCTTACATCTCTGATCTGATCCAGCCTTACACCCCAGCTCGGACTCTGAGGTCTGTGGATCAGAATCTACTGATGGTTCCTGGCACACGGTTCAGGACCAGAGGAGAGACATCCTTCCAGGCTGTTGCTCCTAAGCTTTGGAACGATCTTCCTCTCTCTTTGCGCTTGATGGAGTCTAATGACTCCTTAAGATGGCAGAGGTTCAGGGTAGATAGTGTCCATCGAACCATATTCAGTTTTTTGGGCGTTTTAGTACGCCAATTTGGTGTGCATGGCGCATTAAATTTTGCATAATAAGAATTGAGACGCTTTTACGCACTAAATATACTAAACTTTGAGTACGCAAGTATGCGATTTGAGACTCAGCACTTTAGTATAACCAAAGCTGGGCGTCATTACAGCTTGTTGGAAGAGTCGGGAGCGCTTTATTACATCATCATGGGTCCCTTTCTCGTAACCTCTCACTGCCTAGATTTCAGACGGGGAAGAACATCATGAAGTAATACATTTAAAACAGAGCATTGTCAAGATATGGGACTGCATCTTGACTTTAGAGACTTTAGACCAGGGGTAGGGAACCTGGTCCAGAAAGAGCCGCAGTGGGTGCAGGTTTTTGTTCCAACCGATCAAGCATGTACAGTTTAACCAATGAGGTTTCAGCTGAACAAGCAACACCAGACTGACAATCAACTGATTACACTCCTAAGACACCTGATTGGATAAAATGTGTCCTCTTGAATGGTTGGAACGAAAACCTGCACCCACTGCGGCTCTTTCTGGACCAGGTTCCCTACCCCTGCTTTAGACAATATTTTAATCATGTCAGTAAGTTATGCTTTAGGCTTCTTTATTTATTTATTAAAGGCATTTATTCTAGTAACACGACTTATCAATTCATTTAGTTGTTTATTTTAGAATTGTGAAATATATCATGGATTGAAAGTATACAAGCTATGGTAGGTTCAAGCAATGCAAAATCTCCATTGGTAATTGTTAACGTTCTTTCTCTCTATGAAATAAATTTGAACACAGACCAGTGACGTGCGGTGAGGTTCATGGTTGGTTGGTAAGTTTTACAAGTATATAAACCCAAAAGGGTAATTAATTCAATTGGGTACTGGCCATTTCACATCTCAACAGCATTCTTCACACACACATGCACACACGCATGGTCTTGGGTGAATTTTTTTAAAGACGATTTAAATTATTTTATTAGACTGAGGTCTTCACCTTTATGCCAGAATAGCATACATCCTTTATATGACTAAGATGGTTTTTAAATACATTAAAAAACATATTAACTATATGTATTCAAACATGAATTCAAACTAACAGTTTATATTTTTTTATTTTAAACATGTCTGACATGATTCACACTATTGTTAATGAGTCATGTGCTTCTGTGTAAATGTTTATATTTTACACACACAGTTATTAACAAGAATACTGCATTTAGAGAGGCGACCAGTGGATTATTTAAAATTTAAAACATCTTTAGATGAAGTTAACGAAAATAAAACTGTTCATCATTAAATTCACATCATCATCGCTTTGTCTGATCGTCTCTGAGAGTCTTTAGAATTTGTGGCTCACCTGCAACTGTTTAACGTGTTTGGTTTTGAGCTTATTCTTATTATATTCGTGAGATAAAGGTTATTTACAAATAGTCATCATGCAATGGTGTATTAATACAAGTGTGTTTAAGGATGTTTCCTCGATCACGTGATCACATAAGGAAAACCAGCATTTGTTGCGCTTTCATTGGAACCTGCAGCTTGACTTTGATGGATCTGACGTCAAGTTCCTGTGACTCTCGTAGAGAAGACCTGAACAGGGCCGGGTCTAGGCAGGGGCAAGAGGGGGCCTGGCCCCCTCAAATAAATGTTGTGCCCCCTCAAACTTACAGTGCCTTGCGAAAGTATTTGGCCCCCTTGAACCTTTCAACATTTCGCCACATTTCAGGCTTCAAACATAAAGATATAAAATTTTAATTTTATATCTTTATGTGAAGTGGAACGAAATTTATTGGATAATTTAAACTTTTTTAACAAATAAAAAACTGAAAAGTGGGGCGTGCAATATTATTCGGCCCCTTTACTTTCAGTGCAGCAAACTCACTCCAGAAGTTCAGTGAGGATCTTTGAATGATCCAATGTTGTCCTAAATGACTGATGATGATAAATAGAATGCACCTGTGTGTAATCAAGTCTCAGTATAAATGCACCTGCTCTTTGATAGTCTCAGGGTTCTGTTTAAAGCGCAGAGAGAACCATGAAGACAAAGGAACACACCAGGCAGGTCCGAGATACTGTTGTGGAGAAGTTTAAAGCCGGATTTGGATACAAAAAGATTTCCCAAGCTTTAAACATCTCAAGGAGCACTGTGCAAGCAATTATATTGAAATGGAAGGAGTATCAGACCACTGCAAATCTACCAAGACCCGGCCGTCCCTCCAAACTTTCATCTCAAACAAGGAGAAAGCCATTTCTCAAAGATATCCATAAAAAGTCTTGTTTAAAGTTTGCCACAAGCCACCTGGGAGACACACCAAACATGTGGAAGAAGGTGCTCTGGTCAGATGAAACCAAAATCGAACTTTTTGGCCACAATGCAAAACGATATGTTTGGCGTAAAAGCAACACAGCTCATCACCCTGAACACACCATCCCCACTGTCAAACATGGTGGTGGCAGCATCATGGTTTGGGCCTGCTTTTCTTCAGCAGGGACAGAGAAGATGGCTAAACTTGATGGGAAGATGGATGGAGCCAAATACAGGACCATTCTGGAAGAAAACCTGTTGGAGTCTGCAAAAGACCTGAGACTGGGACGGAGATTTATCTTCCAACAGGACAATGATCCAAAACATAAAGCCAAATCTACAATGGAATGGTTCACAAATAGACGTATCCAGGTGTTAGAATGGCCAAGTCAAAGTCCAGACCTGAATCCAATCGAGAATCTGTGGAAAGAGCTGAAGACTGCTGTTCACAAACGCTCTCCATCCAACCTCACTGAGCTCGAGCTGTTTTGCAAGGAAGAATGGGCAAGAATATGTACTTTCGCAAGGCACTGTACATGTAAGTAAGTAAGTAACAGCACAATGCCCCCTCAAGATTTGTGGCTGCCCCCTCATACATGCCTGTCTAGACCCAGCCCTGGACCTGAAGCGATCAAACGCGCATTATTTTGTTCGATATGTTATTAAAAAAACAAGCTTTTAATTCTATATCGTTTTTCTGAATTGCGTAAAATGACTGTCAAGAAGTGAGCACGTTTTGCTCTTTTTATTCTTGATTTACATTAACTTTGCCGTGCATACACTGGAAGAGGCGGGAGCTCAGAATGGCTGCTGTGCATGTCAATCAAATTGACAACCAATCGGCGCAATAACTATTTGATTGACATGCACAGCAGCCAATCTTAGCTCTCTTCACTATTTTTCTTATATTTTATTAAATCACTCGTGTGCCGCGGCACACTGGTTGAAAATCACTGCTCTAGATCAATGGCAGTCATCAATCGTGGTTAATTGATTTAAAGCTTAATAAACCTGTCATCTTTGACAACGACATAAGTCATTGCTCAAATATGATGTTTTAATTATCAATGTATTTAACATTCTATATTCAAAATATTAACCTCCCATATTTAATGATCTGAGACCTTTGAATTTGGCTGAAAATCTAAATTTGTTTAAAAAAATTAATAGATATAGAAAAAATGAATGAACAGATACATAATTATAAAAAAAAGGATTAGCAAACGTAGATTTAAACAGTATAGAGTTATATGATAATAAAAGATAACAAGGAAGACGCAGCTGATTAAATGCACTTAATTTGGAAGTCGAACATTTATTTCCTTTCACTGAAGGGAATTTACCGTAAAGTTTAGCGGGAACTCTCCAGATTTAAATTTAGCTCAAGAGTAAAGAATCCAGAGCGAAGCCTAGCTTGACAGCTTTATGATGTCAGCGCTGTATTTGTATGTTAAGTGACGATGACTCCATCACTTGTTGTTGTGTGAATAGTAGTGATGCTGTATTGAAAGATAGACCGGCCTTATGTTGCATCTGATTGGTTAATATTACGTGGTTCCTTCCGTGATAGACCCATCTTTTGTTGCTTCTGATTGGTTAATATATCTGTGATTGGCTAGATCTACGAAAAAACACTAAAGTTTGTTATCATGAAACTATAAATATTGAGTATTAAATAGGTCAATATAAGGGTGAGGAAAAAAAAGAATATCTTAAAATCATTTCTAATCTTACCTTTATCTGTAGATAAAGTCCATCCGCCTCCCAAAACCTCAGTTACTTTGGTATAAAAGTCCACCTTATTTCCTTTAGTTTTAAAAGTCTCTCTGCCTGAATGGAGATGTGACATAGTTTTATGATGCACAGTAGTGTGTGCCTCAAACTTTGCCTTTTCACTGGTTGTATTTCCAATATGCAAAACTAAATAAGACCCTTACAAACATTAATCTTTAATGGTTAAGACATAAGCCAGATTGTGGAAAATCATGCAAATAAATTAATCTGCAAGCACTGACGACATAAAGAAATGCATAAACAGCGCGCGTCAATTGCATGTATCAACGCAGTTTGTGGTGGATTGCGCGTTGAGAGGCGAGGCACTGACTCACCTGATACCCTGACACAGACTGATGTGTGAAGCCCTCAGAGAAATACAGTACACACACACACAGTGATGTTCTCATTGATTATCTCACTCTCTGGATGCCAGCGGGGTAATCTCATCATTTAATTTCTACTTCATGCATGAGCTGGCTGCTGCTGCTGTGAGGTCAGATTGAAATATAAATATCCTCGTGGGTTGATATCAGAAGCCTGATTGAGATGGATCACATTGTTTTGCAACAAAACCTGGTTTCCAGTAAGTAATTCAAATTAACTCAACTCGTGTCAATAAATAGCACATGACCTCTTTCTTCGTTTTCGAGATGAAAACATTTTAATCACAGCTGCTTGTCACACAGCCACAAGTTAGATTTCAAATTATACCTGGGTTTTTATCTGTACGTGATTACAGTCAAAGGGCCGCATGTGGCCCCTGAACTGCACTTTGGTCATCTCTGTAAAATGTTCTAAATAATGAGTGGAGGGAGAAGAAGGAGAAAAGAATGAGGAGGGATACAGTGAGAGAAAAGATGAGAGTATAGAGAAGGGCAGAAGTCATGGAGAGAAATCTGGATACCTTGACATGGTGGATAACCTGGATTCAGCAGCAGCTCTGGAGATATCACTATCCTTTGTTTAATTTTGTAAACAAATAAAAATGTGGTCTTTGGTAGTGGGGTGTAATGTAATTAATTTAATATACATTTATTTTTTCTGCTGATCTGTAGATCCTCTTTTCTTTTTGTGAAAAGTAATGGGCAAAGTTTCTTCAAGCAGTGAAGATACTTGGTTAAATTTACTTGTTCTTTCAAAAGTAACTCAGTTATTTGAAGTTACTTAATTGATGAAAGAGATTAATACATGTGTGTCAGACCACAACAACCTCAACTACATCACCTACTCACTACCGATAATAACAACTTGGGCTGGTCCAGATGTCGGGTCCATTAAACAACACAGTTCTGAACGGTTTAGTCCAAGAAGAGCTGGTGAACGCAGGGACTCGGAGCCAAGCCCTGATGTAGTCCCACCTCCACCTTGAACTTCTCTGTCACACCTACAGCACACCTCACCACTGTCTCACAGTTGGCATACATGTCCAGCACCAGTCTAACATACTTCTCTGCCACTCCAGATTTCCTCATACAGTACCGTAGTTCCTCTCTTGGCACCCTGTCATGGGCTTTTTCCAGATCTACGAAGGCACTTCAAGCTTGCTCTGACCTTGTCTGTATTTCTCTACCAACATTCTTGAAGCACATACTGCATCCATAGTACTCTTTCTAGGCTTGAAACCATATTGTTGCTCACAGATACTGATTTCTGCTTTTAGTCTAGTTTCCACTACTCTTTCCCATAACTTCATTGTATGGCTTATCAACTTTATTCGTTTATACTTACTGCATTTCCTAACAGCTCCCTTATTCTTAAAAATGGGCACCATCAGACTTGTTCTCCATTCCTCAGGCATCTTCTGACTCTCTAAGATCTTGTTGAATAGTCTAAACAGAAACTGTACTGCTTCCTCACCTAGACACTTCCATACCTCCACAGGTATATTATCAGGACCAACTGCCTTTCCATTCTTCATCCTCTTTCATGCCTTCCTCACTTCACCTTTACTAATCTCTGCTACTTCATGGTTCACAGTAGTCCCTGCTTCCACCCTTTGCTCTCTTTCATTTACCTCATTCATTAGCTCTTCAAAGAGCACTTTCAATCTTCCTATCACTTCTGTTGCCACCTGTCAACACATGTTCCTCTCTATCCTTGATCACTCGAACCTGCTGGACGTCTTTCCCATCTCTCTGTTTTGCCAACCATTATAAATCATTCTCTCCCTCTTTTCTTTAGCAACCTAGCTTACAAGTCATCATAAGCCCTTTGTTTGGACTTTGCTGCATCCCCCTGTACTTCTGTCAGCTCTCTTCAGTCTTCTCAGTGTCCCACTTTTTCTTTGCCAACCTCTGTCTCTTTATATACTCCTGCACTTCCCCATTCCACCACCAAGTCTCCCTATCTACTCTCCTTACAGATGACACACCAAGTACTATCCTACCTGTCCACCTGATAACGTTAGCTGTAGTTGTCCAGTCATCTGGGAGCTCCCCTTGACCACCCAGATTCTTTCTGAACTCCTCCCTGAAAACCATGGAACAATCTTGTCTTTTCAGCTTCCAACACTTTGTCCTTTGTTCTCCCTTTGTCTCTTTCTTGTCACCAGATTCATCCTGCAAACCACCATCCTATGCCAACATGCTACACTCTCACCCACCACTACTTTGCTGATCTCCTTCAGATTACATCATCTATACAAGATGTAGTCTACCTGTTTGCTCCTACTTCCACTCTTATAAGTTACCATATGCTCATGCCTCTTTTGAAAAAAGTATTTACTATAGCCATCTCCATCCTTTTTGCAAATTGTACCACCATCTGTCTCTCTATGTTCGAGTCTTGGATACCAAACTTGCCATCACCTTTATTTCCTGCACCAACATGTCCATTGAAGTCTGCAACAATTACCACTCTCTCACCTCTGGGGATTTTCTGCTTCATATTCTACCTCACTCCAGAAGGTTTCCTTCTCCTCTTATTCACATCCCAACTGTGGGGCATAGCCACTAATAACATTTAACATCTAACCTTCAACTTCAAGCTTCAGACTCATCAGTCTATCTGACAATCTTTTCACTTCCAGAACATTCATAACAAACTCCTCTTTTAGGATAACCCCTACTCAATTTCTCTTCCTATCAATACCATAGTAGTACAACTTAAAACCTGCACCTAACCTTCTCACCTTACTGCCCTTTCACCTGGTCTCCTGAACACAGAGTATATCCACCATCCTTCTCTGCATCATGTCAACCAACTCTCTAGCTTTTCCCGTCATTGTCCCAATATTCAAAGTCCCTACTCTCAGTCCAAGACTCTTGCCGTTCCTCTTTTCTCTCTGAATCTAACCCACCTTCCTCCTCTCCTTCTTCGACTTCGACCCACAGTAGTCCAATTTCCTTTGTTGCCCAGTAGGTTATTGTTAATCCGGGCCTTGACCAATCCGATATGGAAGTCATGGTTGTGATTTGCATATTTGGTTTTGGCAAAGATTTTACGTCAAATGCCCTTCATGACACAAACCTCTGTATTTATCCGGACTGGTGACCCCCTTAACGCTTCATTTAGAAAATAATGTTCATAACAAAAGACAAAGCATCTAATTAGTGATTGCAGCACAGCTGAATAAAAGGATCTGGCTCCAGGGTTGGTGGGTGTGTCTAACCAAACTAGGTTTACTAATTAGTTTGAGTCATCTCACAATTAAATTGTGATACATTACACTATTCTTTTGTACAAGAGTAGATGCACTCAAGGATGAAAGTGAAAAGAGCAACAGGGCTGTGTTAAAAGGTGAGAGTAAACACCTCTGGTCAGTCTTGTGCATACTATTCAACAGCAATTCTGAATTCAAAACAATTGGGTCCTAAAATGGCCTTGCCACATGGTTGTTATGGAAAGTTACAGTTAAGATTACTTGATACTTCACAATACTCGTACAACTTCTGCTTCTGCTTTAAACAAGTCGACGCAAGTCAGATCATTTCCTAACGAAACTTCTTGAAATCAATCCTCCTGCCTTTTTAAAAAAAAAATGTTTTTACCATTGCTTGTTGTTTCTTTCTCTTTTCCTTTAGCACTCTCAGAAAATATTTGAGTCTCAAGAACTAGCCTATGGCATGTTTCAAAGCTACCCAGGAAGAGAAGTGGTTCATCAATTACTAAAATATGATGCTTAATTTATGGCTGCTGGTACAATAATATTGTGAGAGAGTTACTGTAACTGTTGACATATAAAAAATCAAATTAATAGTAACTACAGATAGTAGTGTTTATTCCAACCTTCATCATGACTTACATGAGAGGAGAGGTGTGAATATAGGGAATATGAACAAGATAAAAACTTGCCTAATAAGATACACAATCTTTTTGAGGATTGATATGTCACTTTTTAATGAGAAAAACATGGACATGACATGTTTTACATTAAGTCAAAGTGATTAAGTCAACTGGCAGACATCAAAGCAATGTATCAACAAATTTAAACATAGTTGCTAAAGTAGCATGTAGCTAACAACGTTGGTAAATGTCCTCATCTATTCCTCATCTATCGGCTTGATACACTAGAAACTCCTTGAAGCTCTTGACAAAGTTATTTCTTTATCTAAATTTGTCCTCCTGTCGGAACCTCATGGGACTCCTACTAGCGAACTTGTAAGGTCAGGACTCTGCATAAGCTGGTGGTTCAATCCGTTAAAGCTGGGACTTCAGTCGAAGACTACATGTTACTTCTTGGTTTGATCTTCTCTGTGGTTAAACAGAAACCATGTTCGCCCCTTGGCAGGTTTTTTGCTTATTACAACCTTTTTTTTAGCAAAGTATCCATGCATTCCTTGTAAAACTTAAGATCCTCTTGATGGATTATATTGTTTTTTGCTACAGGAAAGTTTTTCTGTCAATACACTTCATGATTGCTGTTCAAACTGCTTATTTCTAGACCAGTCAGAATGCGTGTTTTTCTATGAACATTTATTCCCCATAGTTCTCAACGAGATGCTTACATGTCACCTGTTCATGTACAGTTGGGTTTATCAGTCATTAGATCACTCTGTTGCAAATGTAGCCGAGCTTCCTGGATCCAGCAATGTATACGTTGTCACTGTCTTGGTTCCCTTTGAGCCTTGACACACACTGGAACTATTAAAAGAACACAATCATCTTTACCCGCCCCTGCTACACCAAAACATTCAGAAGTTTGTACTAGTAAGTAAGTAAGTTATTGTTATTTATATAGCGCTTTTCCAGACCAGGGTCACAAAGCGCTTAAACAATCAAAACAATATTCAATAAAGTATATACTGTACTTTTAAAGGTCAAGATGACACTGAGAACAACACAGGAGTTCAAGGAAAAGCCTGCACGAATAAAAACGTCTTAAGATGTTTCTTGAAAGAGTCGGTAGACTCCATCAAGCGCAAAGAGAGAGGGCGCTTGACACTGATGGCTGTTCACAATAGTTCTTTCCTATTGTAATCTTGAGTCTTTATTTGTAATGTGCAATGGTGTGGGAACATTCTTCACATGTTTCAAAAAGGCGAAACACAGACCTTTGCTCTTCAAGAAACCAATCTTGACTTGGTGTCTACTAAGATGGGTTTTGTTTTTGTCTTTGGAGAAAAACAACTGTTGTAAACTCTTTCCTTGATTTAAGCGTCTCTGATTATTGTGGGTTTGAAACTCTTTTCATGTTCATTGTGTTTTACTTTGTTTCCATAGAGCAAAATATACTTTACTTGCTTGTTTGCAAAGTCTACGATATCTTTGAACTTAACTCTTTTCTGTGTTCTATCCTACAGATCACAAGCAGACTTTCTTTATTTGAGTTTATATATTTTTGTTTGCCAGTACCTTTATATTGGCATATTGCCTTTATATTGTGTCGTCCAAGTAGCTAATATCTGTCATTGAGTTACTAGATCCTGTGAGGAATAAAGCAAATGATTGCAGAGAAACACCATCCTCTGGCTTGATTGTGGGCCAGTCCATAGGCTCCTAAATGTAAGCTTCTGCTATATTAAAGTTATCACCATTGAACTCCGTTAACATTTGTTAACTGTGTATACCCTACTGAAGATTCCATGTGAACACATTTGGTTGTGGCTTGTAAAGTGCAGCAAAAATCAAGACAATTACAGCTGTCGTCTGTGTGGCCTTCAATTCCATCTCCAATGGGTCTAATGAAAGATTTGTTATTGTTTTTATGGTGAGGTCAGGAAGTGGAGATGCTTTATTACTCTTCACAAGATACTCTTGCCAGCTGGCTTGTTGAGAAATGGCCTGAAAAAGTCCTTCAAGTACTTGCCCTTTCGAATCTTTAGTTTGGTGGTGCAGCCCTTAGATGTGTTACTACTGGATCATTTTTGTGACCCTTTGTTCTGGTAATATGGGTTGTAAGAGCCATTTTATGGGTTTTTGTTATTTCCCAAGTCCACAGTAGGTGGCGCACTTGACTTTGTGTGAGGATTTAAATGAGCCACAGGCAATCAAGCACAGGTGTGCTAGTGACGGGACGAGCACACAGTTTTTGACCATCACCGTCACCACATTGTTTATTTAAAATCCTTTGAGTTCAGTTAGAAAATGTTATGCAAAGAAGAAAGTGAAAATAAAGTTTGATTATCACAAAATCCAAACATGTGGGAAGACGACGCATCAACTAAAATATACCCTACAGCAGCCCCTCAGTGGCTTAGGTTTGTTTTGTTTTATTTAATAACAAGTCACTACATATATTGTATGTAGGGAATATATAGTAGGGAGTGCTGTCCTGGGGAAGCCTCGCCTCTCTGGTTGTGGGGGAGGTCTTGCTACAGTTTTTAGGGAGAGTTGTTCTTGCAAAGTGATTCAGACACAGGAATTCACTTCTTTTGAGTCTCAGATGATCTTGGTTGGTTCTACAAGACCTTTCTATTGTGTGTCAATCTACCGCCTGCCTGGTCCTGCGGAGGTGTTCTTGAAAGACTTCAGTGACTTCTTATCTTCCATTATTCAAATGGAATCTGTTCTTATTCTTTTAGACCTTAATCTTCATGTTGATGACGTCACATCTTGCTCTGCTAAAGAACTTTTAACTTTAACCGAAGCCTTTTAATTTTGAGCAACATGTTTCTGAACCCACTCATCAAAAAGGCCACATTTTAGACTTAGTTTTTACTCTTGGCCTGGACATCTCTAATCTATCTATACATGATGTCCATCTGAGTGATCATTCTCTTGTTTAACCTGGACTTCATCCCTGAACCTAAGCCTTTGAAAGTTAGGTCTCAGAGGCGTGTAATCTCAGCCGATACTGCAGACAGTTTTTCTGCTATGTTTGACCCTCTTTCCTTTGATGACTGCCCACACGTGGACAGTTTGATTGACTGTTTCCCTACTCATTGTGTTGAAATACTGGCTCAAGTGGAACCTTTTTTCTTCTTGCTCAGATGACGTCCTTCCTTGTAGGCTTTTTATCAAAGTATTTGATGTAATTGGCCCCTGGGTTACCAATATGGTTAACCTCTCCCCTTCCACAGGGGTTTTTCCCAATGCATTTAAACATGCCACTGTGGAGCCTCTACTCAAAAAAACAGGCTTAATTTCAGGCCTTTTTCTAAGCTCCCTCTCTTGTCCAAGATCTTGGAGAAGGTGGTGTCTGAGCAGCTGTCTTTGTTTCTGGATCAGAGAGACATCCATGAGAAGTTTCAGTCTGGCTTCCGTAAACATCACTCTACGGAGACAGCTTTGAAAGTGTCCAGTGACATCATGATGTCGGCTGACTCGGGTAAATACACTGTTCTGGTTCTCTTGGATCTGTCCGCAGCCTTTGACACAGTTGATCACCAGATCCCCCTAAGAAGACTGAGGGATGAAATGGGACTGTCTGGGTCTGTGTTAGAATGGTTCTCATCATACCTTTCTGGGAGTTTATGTATCTGCCAATCAAATGAGGTCTGAATCGGCAGATCTGTTGTGTTGAGTCCCTCAAGGTTCTGTTCTGGGTCCTTTATTGTTTTTGCTGTACTTGATTCCCCTCGGTTAAATCATTCCTGATGTTTCTTATCATGTTTTTGCTGATGACATCCTGATGACTGCTCTTTTGATCCAACTGAGCCCCAGAGGCTGAACAGCTTAGTCAATTGTTTGCTAGAAATCAAACAATGGCTGAGTGAAAACACTTTGCAGCTAATTGTGGACAAAACTGAAACTCTGGTTATTGCTCCTGATGATAAGATTCCAGGGTTGAGTCAGTTCTTCGGTGACTTAGGTCAGTCTGTCAAACTGAGCCTGATAAACCTGGGTGTTGTATTTGATAAAGACATGTCTCTTGTTCAACACTGCAGAAAACTGACCAGAAACTGTTTCCTTCAACTGAGAAAAATCTCTAAACTTAGGAAAATGTTGTCACAACATGATCTGGAGCTTGTTATCCATGTGTTAGTGTCTTCTCGCCTGGACTACTGCAACAGTTTGTTTTCATGTCTTAACAAGAAGGAGCTGTCTCGCCTGCAGTTGATTCAGAACTGTGCAGCGAGAATTCTGACCCGCTCAAGTAGAAGAACTCGCATTTCTCCGATCCTTAAAACTCTTCACTGGCTGCCAGTTTCTTTCAGGATCAACTTTAAAATTCTGGTTCTTACTTTCAGAGCTGTTCATGGTCAGGCTCCTCCTTACATCAGTGATCTGATCCAGCCTTACACCCCAGCTCGGGCTCTGAGGTCTGTGGATCAGAATCTACTGATGGGTCCACGCACACGGTTCAGGACCAGAGGAGAGAAATTCTTCCAGGCTGTTGCTCCTAAGCTTTGGAACGATCTTCCTCTCTCTCTCTGTTTGAGGGATCTACTGACTTCTTCAAGAAACATTAAGATGATTTTATTTGTTCAGGCTTTTCCTTGATTTTCTTGTACACTTTAAAGTATATACTTTATTGAATATTGTTTTGATTGTTTAAGCGCATTTGTGATCCTGGTCTGGAAAAGCGCTATACAAATAAAAATTACTTACTTACTTACATGGGTCTTGATGGCTCCATTTTAGCATCGGACTCAGCCAGTGCATGCGTTATTTTTTTAGCCTTTATTGGAGCTTCTATCTGCCTTTTCTGGGCCTCGAACTCGGCTTCGCTTTTCATTTTTTGAAGTTGTATTTCCTTTCTTCTTTTCTCTTTATCCCAGTCTGCTCCTTACTACTCTTAAGCCAACTTCTCCATCTCTCAATGATTCCTATTTCGTTTCTCCTTTCAATCTAAGATGTTGAGGAAAAGGAGCTTCCACACTGTGATGAAGCTTTACTTCGAATGGTCACTTTTGATGATGTGGACCGACTATCAACAGGTGCTACCTGTCTGACACACTGTGCAGCCTGCTCATGGGTCTTTGTGTCAAACTAGTTCTCTTGGTCATTCACAAATTCCTTACTCAGTGACTGCATCTAACCTGAAGACTCTGAAGTTTGAAAAACTCCTGCAGCAAGACACTGAAATGAACACAAATCTTACTTTTCATTGTCAACATTCGCATTTACTGTTCAGTATGCTTTGCCAAACTACTTATCTTGGAAAGATTTCAGATCGTTATTGTTTAACATTCTTCCATGGCTTTCTAAGTCATTCTTTCTGTCTGTTCCTACATTTTTGCTCATCCATTACAAGCCGCCATCCACTTCAATGAATAGGAAGCCGAGCATAGAGTCTCTTTATAATCAAGCGACTATTTGAAATGTCTGCTAAAGCTAGGTGATTGATGAGAGTAAAACTTCCCCACTTTATTGTTTTAATCTGCACAAAAGTTTGTTTAGTTTAAAAATTATAAAGTAAAACATGTAAGTGATGTTTATTTAAATGTATTTTGGAAGTCTTGTGTAAGAGAAGAAATGCATAAAAAGAGGACATTGAAAAATAATTACACTTCAGTTTCAGTTTAGTTAGTTCAGTTTAATGAGGTTAATCATTCAGTTTTACTCTGCCTGGTCTGCTAATATTCTCATTTTTCCAGTTCATAGTGGTCCAGAAGGTTCCAAAGCAAGGCAAACAAAGTTGTTTCTCTGACTTCCCAAGACAAGAAAAACTCCACACAATTCGGTTGCTTTGCTTTGGAACCTTGTGGAAACTCTACTACAGAATAAATTGATTGCTTCAAGTTTAAAAACCTTTTGAAATTCAGTGCAGGGCCGATCTTGTACCTTACATTTGAGTGGACCAGCTATGGATTGTTGCCAGAACTCCAATAAAAAAACACATAAATCTTAGTTGAGCTCTTAAATTAATGAAATTTCCTTCATTCAGTTATTACAGCATTGCTGAACTTGCCTCGAAAACTTGCCTACAGTGTGATCCCCCTTGTGTAAAGCTGGCTGCTTTACAACTTAACTGAATTGATCCCTCTGGAGGTCTCTTTCGGGAATTTGTTTTTCCAGCACACAGCAACACAGAAAATAGATTCATAAAACAATAACAAGAACAAAGTGCAATATAAATAAATTGCAACATGACACAATCTAAATCTTAAGATAAAGAACATAGATCAAAGTAAAATAACAAAGAAAAAGGATAAAAAAGATTAACATGGAATATCATCTCTTCACTCCACTGCACTCCATCTGTTTCTCTGCTCACTGATAACAGTGTTCACAGGATGTCATCATCCATGATGGACAGTAGTTTGTTGAGTGATCTCCTCTCTGCAACTGTCACCAGTAAGTCCAGCTTCATGCCAACCACCACCTGATCAACCTGTCCAACCTGTTGACACTCCTCCTGGACACATTCCCAACACACCACAGCATAAAACACTGGCCACCACAGACTGAGAGAACATGTAGAGGAGTTTCATGCAGATGTTGAATGATCGGAGCCTCCTCAGAAAGTACAGTCTACTCTGAACTTTCCTATACACATGGTCTGTGTTGCAGGACCAGTTCAGTTTACTGTCCAGCCACACACCGAGGTAAGGTAAGGTAAGGTAAAACTTTATTGATCCCTCAGGAGGTCTCCTTCGGGAAATTGTTTTTTACCAATAGCCAGCAATTTTTCATAAACAATAAAAAATAATACATAAAAAATAAAATAAGAAGAAGAACATAAAGAGGAAGAACAAGATGACACAATCTAAGTCTAAAGACAAAGACAAGGAACATAGGTCAAGGAAAGAAAAACAACAAAGACAAAGGATACAAAGACTAACATGGAACAGAACATCCAGATACTCTCACTGTACTCCTGCCCCCGAACTCAGAATTGTACAATTTAATAGCCCGAGGGATGAATGAGTCCCTGAGTCTATTTGTTTTGCACCTGGGTAGGAGCATTCGTGCACTCATTCTGCTTCTCTGCTCACTGATGACAGTGTTCAGAGGATGACTGTCATCATCCATGATGGACAGTAGTTTGTTCAATGATCTCCTCTCAGCAACTGTCACCAGTGAGTCCAGCTTCATTCCAACCACAGAGCCAGCCCTCCTGATCAACCTGTCCAACCTGTTGACACTCCTCTTGGAAACATTTCCACCCCAACACACCACAGCATAGAACATGACACTGGCCACCACAGACTGTTAGAACATGCAGAGGAGCTTCTTGCAGATGTTAAATGATCGAAGCCTCCTCAGAAAGTACAGTCTACTCTGAACCTTCTTATATACTGTACATGGTCTGTGTTGCAGGACCAGTCCAGTTTACTGTCCATCCACACACCGAGGTACCTATAGTTGTCCACTATCTCCACCTCGTCGCCTCTGATGGACACTGGATGTGGCTTTGTCCTGGCCCTCCCGAGGTCCAAGACCAGCTCCTTGGTCTTTGAGGTGTTCAGCTGCAAGTGGTTCCTCTCACTCCAGTCCACAAAGTCACGTATCAGACTCCTGTACTCATCTTCGCTGTTGTCCCTGATGCATCCAACAATGGCAGTGTCGTCAGCATACTTCTGGACGAGACTCAGCTCTGAGTTGTAGCAGAAGTCCGAAGTGTAGATGGTGAAGAGGAGAGGGGCCAGTACTGTCCCCTGAGGTGCTCCTGTACTGCACACCACAGTGTCAGACTTGATGTCCTTCAGCCTGACATACTGTGGTCGATCAGTAAGATAGTCCGTAATCCAGGAGACCAGACCAGGGTCCACATGCATCTTAGTCAGTTTGTCCTGCAGCAGAGTGGGTTGGATAGTGTTGAAGGCACTAGAAAAGTCCAGGAACAGGATTCTCACTGAACCGCTTCCTTTATCCAAGTGGGAGTAGGTCCGATGCAGGAGGTGAAGGATGGCATCTTCCACACCAACTGCTGGCTGGTAGGCAAACTGCAGGGGGTCTTGCGCATGCTGGACCTGTGGCCTGAGATGTTTGAGGACAGCCGCTCCAGTGTCTTCATCAGCTGCGAAGTCAGTGCCACCGGTCTGTAATCGTTCAGCACACTCGGTCGGGTCTTTTTAGGGACTGGAACGATACAGGAAGTCTTCCACAGAGTTGGTACTTTCCCCAGCCGTAGACTGAGGTTGAAGACATGCTGGAGTGGCTCAGCTAGTTCAGCAGCGCAGGTCTTTAGCAGTCGAGCAGACACCTTATCAGGACCAGCAGCCTTCCCTGGACGAATCCTCTGAAGTACATCCTGTACCTGGAGTGAGGTGAAGCTGGGAAGTGGTTGTGTGGAGCTGAGGGGGGCACAAGAAGGTGGGGCAGGTCCTGAGGCGGGCAGCAGTGAGGGTGAGGTGACCTGCTCAAACCTGTTGAAAAAGTTGTTCAGACCATTTGTCTCCTCCACCGTGTCCACTTCAGTCAGAGAGGCCTTGGTCTTGTGTCCAGTGATGGTTTTAACACCATCCCAGACCTCTCTTATTTCTTCTCGGCTCAGCTTCTCCTCCAACCTCCTCCTGTAGGTGTCCTTTGCCTCCCTCAAGCATCGCTTCACCTCCTGCTGAGCTGACCTCATGGCGTCCCTGTCTCTGCTCCTGAATGCCACTTTCTTCCTGTTAAGGACATCCTTGACCTCCTTTGTTACCCACGGTTTATTATTAGGGTAACAGCGGACAGTCTTACTAGGGGCGACAACGTCCAAGCAGAAATTTAAATAATCTGTTAGACAGTGTGTCTGACCCTCGATGTCCTCTTGAGACTTCAGCAGCACATCCCAGTCTGTTGTTTCAAAGCAGTCTCTGATAGCATCCTCCACAGCTGGTGTCCACTTTCTGATTGTCTTAGTGGTCACAGTCTGTCTCTGCACCAGAGGAATGTACTGTGACTGAAGGTGGACCAGGTTGTGATTTTGACCTTCCAAGTGGAGGAAGAGGTTTGGCTCTGTAGGCATCCTTCAAGTTGGAATAAAGAAGGTCAATTATACATTATTATACATATCAAGGTACTTATAGTTGTGAACTATCTACACCTCGTCGCCTCTGATGGACACTGGTCGGGCTTTGTCCTGGACCTCCCAAAGTCCAAGACCAGCTCCTTGGTCTTTGCGGTGTTCAGCTGCAAGTGGTTCCTCTCACTTCAGTCCACTCATCCTTGCTGTTGTCCCTGATGCATCCAACAATGGCAGTGTCGTCAGCATACTTCTGGACAAGAATCAGTTCGGACTTGTAGCAGAAGTCTGATGTGTATATGGTGAAGAGTAGCGGGGCCAGTACTGTCCCCTGAGGTGCTCCTCCTATACTGCACACCACAGTGTCAGACGTGATGTCCTTCAACCTGACATACTGTGGTCGATTAGTGAGATAGTCCGAAATCCAGGAGACCGGGCTTTGTCAGTTTTCCTGCATTAAGTGGGCTGGATGTAGTTAAAGGCGCTATAAAAGTCCATGAACAGGATCCTTACTTAGCTGCTTCCTTTATCCAGGTGGGAATAGGTCCAATGCAGGAGGTGAAGGATGGCGTCTTCTACACCAACCGTGAGCTGGTAGGCAAAGTGCAGGTGGTCTTGCGCGTGCTGGTCTTGTGGCCTGAGATGTTTAAGGACCAGCCGCTCCAGTTTCTTCATCAGCTGCAAAGTCAGTGCCACCGGTCCGTAATCGTTCAGCTCGCTCAGCTAGATTTTTTTTGGAACGATACAGGAAGTCTTCCACAGGGTTGGTAATTTCCCCAGCCGTAGACTGAGGTTGAAGACATGCTGGAGCAGCTCAGCTAGTTCAGCAGCGCAGGTGTTTAGCAGCTGAGCAGACAACTTTTCAGGACCAGCAGCCTTCCCTGGACGAATGTTCCGAAGTACATCGCGTACCTGGAGTGAGGTGATGCTGGAAAGTGGTTGTGTGGAGCTGAGGGAGGTAGAGGAAGGTGGGGCAGGTTCTGAAGCGGGCTGCAATGAGGCTGAGGCGGTCTGCCTAAACCTTTTGGAAAAAGTTGTTGTAGGTACCTGCTCCTGAAAGCCACCTTCTTCCTGTTAAGGACATCCTTGACCTCCTTTGTTACCTACAGTTTATTATTTGGGTAGCAGCAGAAAGTCTTGGCAGGAGCGACAACGTCTAAGCAGACATTTTAATAATCTGTTAGTGTGTCTGACACTTGATGTCCTCACCATGAGACTTAATCAGCACATCCAAGTCTATAGTGTCAAAGCAGTTTCTGATGTTGTCCTCCACAGCTGGTGTCCACTTCCTGTCCTAGTGGTCACAGTCTGTATCTGCACCAGAGGAGTGTACTGTGACTGTACTGTAGGTGGACCAGGTTATGAACGGACCTTTCAAGTAGGGGAAGAGGTTTGGCTCTGTACGCATCCTTCAAGTTTGTATAAAGAAGGTCAATTGTCCTGTTATTCCTTGTGGGATAATCCACCGACTGGTGGAAAGTAGGCAGTTTAGAGTCCAGGCTGGCATGATAAAAATCCCCAGAAATGAAGACAAAAGCATCAGGATGCTGATTCTGAAGTCTAGCTGTCATTGTGTGAATCTTCTCCCAGGCAGAGGGAGCCGCAGCACTTGGAGGACATGCAGTGCGATCATGTTACTGAACTTACATGGTGGATAGTATGGCCGCAGGGTGACGGCCAACAGTTCTAAATCCTGACAACACAAAACTTTCTTCACAGTAAGGTCCACCAGCGTTTATTCATTTACATGATTAGATCTCCTCCTCTGTGCGAAAAGATTATAATAAAAAATATTAATAAAAAACAGAAAGTTATTGATCATTACTGGAGAGGCTTCCGTTCTCGTCAGCGCCTTCTTGTGTAAACTGCAACCCTACATAACTTCGCATTACATTCCTAATGCTCCTTTATTGACATTGTATGGAATTTCAATTTGTTAACTAGTATTTGTAGTTTTTCAGTCCAGGCACCACATATATTATATATTTTAAAATTCAACACAAATTATGTAATTTCAACAAATAATCACAAGATATCTATTATTTTAACCAGCATTAATCCAACAATTTCAAATCTTGAAGAATGGTACGCAGGTCTGGCCTTGGACAACTGTAACTCAGTAAAGTGTGCTTTTGGTTGAAGCTTTTGAATATTATATTTAACAGCTTGTGTTACTACACAGAGGGTAGAAGAGTGACCTAACAGCTCTGTGCTTTAGACTGCAGTCCATCAGGCATGTAAGATCTTATCTAAATCTTATATACTTGCCTTGTTTAGCTTTACAGTTTACGTCAGATTCTTTACCTGACACTGACAACGGACAGATTTACTCTCCCACATTTGCAAAAAACATGCAAGAGTCCATCAACCCTTGTGTCTGTTTCCCCTAGGAGTCAGAAGGATCGTTGCCCTACCTTCTGGTGCTTTGCGGAGACCACGGAATGTCGGAGACGGGCAGCCACGGAGGCTCCACAGAGACTGAAGTCAATACACCATTGGTGCTCATAAGCCCAGCCTTCAGGAGGAAAGGTAAACCCTTTAAGGTTGTGTTCCCAGTCTCTGTCTTAGTCCTACCCCTTAGCCCTTCCCTGTTGTCTTCCCCTTTAAAAAGAGCGTCAAGGGGTAGGGCTAGATATCAGAATTGGGCCAGCCCTATCCTTCACTACTCATCAATCGTTGCTGCTCACTGACTACTACATCGTCAGAAGCGACTGACAACATGTCTGCAATAACAACAGTGGTGTTGCTCCTGCGTCTTTAAACAATAAGACGCTGTCATCTGCGTAAAAGAAGATATCTTCGAAACATCAAAGTGCTGGTGGAACATTCCACGGTATGATTTTGCTTGAAAACAATTACCAACATTACAGAGAGCGATGTATGTGTTTCTTTGTTGTAAATTTTAAAAGTATATAAACAGTAACGAACTATGTTTAGAGTAGGGATAGACCTATAGTCTGGCTTTTTGATAATCCGAGGGCCGATAATAGATCATTTTAAAACGCAGCAGTGAGGTTAAGCCCGTGTATGACAGCTAGAGCGCCAGTGTATGACAGCTAGAGTGTGTGTGTATGACTGGTTGAGCGCGCAGCAGAGAGATTTTAAACCATGTATACAAAATGGTTGATTATTGATCAAAATCTTTACCAAATAATCACAAACTCACTAAACAGTAAAGGGGTGTTGTTGGGGTCATGGAAGAAACCTTGGATCTTCTGACTGTAGGCCTGTTTTGCTAGCCTGATGACCCCGTTCAAATTGGCCCTCGCTGATCTGAGAGCCTCAGCATCACCCGATTTAAAGGCACTCTTTGGTCATCCAAGGTTTCTGGTCAGCCTGTGTGACTATTGTCTTTGTTATTGTGACCTCTTCAATGCACCACTGAATGTAACCGGTCACAGAAGCAGCATACTCCTCCACATCTGTGTGATTGTCTGTTGCAGCCGCTTCATCTTCCACTCATTGCATTCAAAACAGTCCTGCAGTGCAGACATAGCTCCCTCTGGCCACACTCTCACCTTCTTCACAGCAGGGTTTTCTCTGGTGAGCAAGGGCTGGTAAGCTGGCATAACAGAGAGATGGTCTGAGGAGCCGAGGTGTGGGCGAGGGTCTGCTCTGAAGGCCTTCTTAATGTTGATGGAATTTAGGAAGCACAGTCTTCATATTGGCCTGGTTAAAATCCCCAGCAACAATGAAAACTCCTTCCTGATGTGTAGTTTGCGTGTCATTGATGGTACTATAAGTATATATTTTAATAAGTCTATACTTTATTGAATATTGTTTTGATTGTTTAAGTGCTTTGTGACCCTAGTCTGGAAAAGCGCTCTACAAATAAAAATTACTTAATTACTTACTATAGAGAGTACTTAGTGCTAGCTTGGTGTTAGCACTGAGTGGAATATACACAGCAACAACGATGACAGTGGTAAATTCCCGGGGCAGATAAAAGGGTCTGCATCTCACAATCAAAAACTCGGATGTCCACAGATCAATGACTGGTGACCAGGGTAGCGTTGTTACACCAGCAGTTATTAGTGTATATGCAAATGCCACCCCCCTCGGGTTTTACCTGTGATAGTGTGGCTCCTGTCGAATGTTGTTAGCCTGTCCAGGCTAATCGCAGCTTCAGGGACAGATGGGTTTAGCCACGTTTCAGTTTAAAAAAAAGGATGCAGCAGTCACTTGTTTCCCTTTTGGTTGTTAAATCCAGCTTCAAGTAATCCAACTGTCCTTCAAGGGAACATAGGTTGGCGAGAAGGATGGAGGGAAGCCACGATCGGAACGGGTTAGCTTTTGGCTAAGCTTTAAGTCCACCTTGGCAGCTTTCTCTCACGCCGCCTTTGATGTCTCCATGGACGGGCTGTGCTGTTGGGATACTCAGCTGCTTTGTTGGTCGTGAATAAAAGTTAGAACTGAGGCTTGAATCCAGTTTAATATCTCTGGAGAGATCTGAAAATGGCTGTTCACCGGCACTTCCCATCCAACCTGATGGAGCTTGAGAGGTGCTGCAAAGATAAATATGCGAAACTGCCTAAAGATAGGTGTGCCACGCTTGTGGCATCATATTAGAAAAGATTTGAAGCTGTAATTGCTACCAAAAGTACATAAACAAAGTATTGAGCAAAGGCTGTGAATATCTATATGATTTCTCAGTTTTTAATTTTATTAAATTTGCCAAAATTTATAAAAAAAAACTTTTTTCACATTTTCATTATGGGGTGTTGTGTGTAGAAGTTTGAGGGGGAAAATGAATTGAATCCACTTGGAAATAGGGCTGTAACGTAACAAAATATGTAAAAGGTGAAGCGTCGTGAATACTTTCAGATTGCACTGTATGTGGTTAAGTAAATGTTATAAACATACTTAAGCTCAGGACTATACCATCAGTCATCTTGCTCTTCTAAATCCTCATTCGCCAGCAGAGAGCTGAAAACATTTTTATGGATCATCGTCTGTTTATGTTCACAAAGTCCTGAAGGAAAGGTTTCAATTTAAAAATGGATAACTTTTTGTAATTTTATAAATATATTTTATTCTGTCGTTTCTATATTCTCTATTTTATATTTTATCTTGACATTAATGGAGTTGAAAGTGAGCGTTATCGCTGTGCTTTAGTTGTACCAATATGAATACATTTCTGTTTGGTAAGTGAAAAACATGAAAACTCAGGCTTTGCATCCCTCATTTTCCCATCTGAAGTGACCTCTTTTTTTGTCTTGTCAGTGGGGATGGAGAAGCCCGGAGTCGTGGAGCAGGTTGACCTGACCCCCACGCTTGCCCTGGGACTTGGCCTCCCTATATCTCTGAACAGTGTGGGTCGCCTCATCCTGAGTGTCATGGAGGAAACTTCAATGCGAGACCAGCTGCGCTTCCTGCATCTTAATGGCCACCAGCTTAGCTCCCTGCTAAAAGACAGCATGCCCGACTACCATAAAGGTATTTTCACTATCCCTAAATGCATACAAGCTTTCATTTAAACTGTTGTCTTATGCCCAAAAAAGATCTCACTCAAATCTTAGCTTTAATTAAGATACTGTATATAAAATCTTTATCAAAGATACCTTTGCCACCCAGGAATTGACAAGCATGTATCAAATAATCAAAAAAAATATTTTATTGTATTGCTTTGTTCTGTCATTTGTTTTAAATTTAAATTTCACTCTTTTGGTCATTTTATCAACAACCATAAAGTCACACATATTTTCACATATGACCAAACATACACTTTAGGGCAAAAGTTTAAGAACACCCCGATTGTTTCAGTTTCTTTTTTAAATTAAAGCTGTCTTATAAATCACTTACAGTGCTAAAAGTAAGCAATCAACTGCTAGAGGTTAAATAGAGGTAAGGTTTCCCAAAGCTTAAAAAATAATATACATATCAGTAAATACATGAGTAAAATTAGAATTTTGGGTGAACTATCACTTTAACCAAGTGCAACGTCAACTCCCCTATTTGAGCTTTCTCCTGTCAAGGTTTAGAACTTAAAGTAAGTAATGGTGCATGATGTGAAATCATTACTACACATCGAGTGAATCTTAAGTGGCTATTTGGAAATATTCCCATTAACATTTTCCCTGAACCTATCGATTCATTTCTCAGATTGTGTGATTAATATGTACAAGAAGAACTGTGTATCGAATATACAAACTGACTATTTTAGCTTCATTGTTATAGATCTACACAATTTATGAGTGATATTTGAAATAAAGTATTGTACTGGACTTTTTCATAAAGCTAGCGTCAATTTCCTTATAGCAAATTGAATAAATGTCTTAAACAAAACACAAACTTAAATCTTTCTCAAAGCAAAATATCATCAAATGTGTGACTATTTTTGTGACGGGCTATCAATTACTCAAGAAAAAGCATTTTTCTGTGTTTCAGATGTCGGCTTTGAAAACTTCCGCATGGCAGAGCGGGCTCATGGGAACTGGGTGAAGCTGTACCTGGAAGGAAACACATCAGAGGTTCTTAGCAACATGGGCAAAAAAGTCCTGAAGCAATATCTGGAGGCACTGGCGGCCATGAGCTTGGCTCTCAGCAAACAGCTGGGCAAGTACGACATGTACTCCATGATCGTCGGGATGGTGTTTGTCCTTCAGGTGATTTAATTACTTTTTTCATTTCACAATACAATAACGATTATTCTTCTAGAAAAAGTCAGCAACATGGCCATGTGACTCTTCATGTGGTTCACTTGGGTTTTTGAAAATAGGTATTGGTATAAATGTGGGTATTAAATTAAAACGTTTTCTAGCATTTTTCATTTGGTCCATGACAGTGAAATTGCCTTTCATTTACAAGTACATTTCAAAAAAACTGTTACTGTAAGAGGTAACTTGCAGAAAAAGTACACAAGATCCTCACTCTCACCACTTTTGCTCCCCTGCCCCCTTACCTGTAAGTAAGTAAGTAAGTAATTTATTTTTGTAGAGCGCCATTCCAGACCTTTCTCAGTCTGAACCTCTTAAAGCGCTACTAATGTCAAAACCCAACTTTCCTCACATGTTTCAAACACCAAAGTCTTCCTCACCAACATGTATTAAGTCCCTCATGATGACGATGCTCCGTTTGGAAGTTACTTCTTCATAACGTTCTCTTTCATCTCAAATCTCCGGAAAAATGGGAGGTCAAGAGAGCGGAGCCCGGTATGTGAGACGCAATAATGGGCTTCACTCCTCCTCCAGTCATCTGTCATCACACTCAGCTTGAATCCATTGGAGGTGGAGACCTCTGTGATTTATATTGCACATAGACGAACCTCAATGCTTATCCAATCACAGCAAAGTGGTGATGGTGCAGACACTTACTGATGAATACAATAGAGGTCCAACATCAATGTAAGATGCACTTAAATCATCAAAGGTTAAGTAACACACGTCACACTTTACAGTATTTACTTAAGTTTGTTCAAAAATATCAATTGAAATGTGTTGAATTGATAATGAAAATAATGATAGAATTATTATGATATATTCATCTAAATCATCATCATCTAAATGAATGTACAACCTTTCTAGTCACAAAATGCTTTACATGAGAAAATACTTAAAAAAAGAAGAAGATTGTCTGCAATAACTGCTAAATAAATGTTTTAAAAGTTCAAAATGTAACCCAATGTAAATTGATATTTAATATTTTCGACAAAACATTAGTTAAACAATCGTTTAAATGGTCATTTCAATTTTCCTGATTCTTTATTATAACCAAGATGTCTCTTTATTTTCAATCAGTTGGTGCTGATGTTGCTGCTGGCCATGCCTGAAGCCCTGAGTGGCACTGCAGCAGTAGACATCCCCATCCTCTCAGCCCTGCTGTCGCTTCCTTTTTACCTGTTGTGCCTGTTCCTGGCATCAGTGCACGTCCTGGTGTGCACATCAGCTGGAAACACTTGTTTCTTCTGCAGCCTTTCCTGGGGCCTGGTGTTTGCTGTAATTGTCTTCTGCTCTGCCATGTTCTGTATTTTGGTGTCCATGGTTGCGAGGCGGTTTCCTGCAGGATCTAGGATTCAGGGCAAGGTGAGTTTTTTTCACTCAAAATTGAGCAAAAAACATGATTATTTATCTTTGGGTAATTCAATGTTTGTTGTTTCATTTTCCGTTAGCCAGAAACACTTCTGACATCTTATTTAGAGAACACAAAAACAACTATAATTTGAACCTTTCTAAATGTGCTCAAATAAAATATTGCAAAGAAAGAAACAATATCTCTGTTTGGCTGCATCAACACTTTTTTTTAATACAGTATTTAAAATGTGTTGCAAAAGAAGTGAATGTCACAGACCACTTTTTCAAGAAGTGCCAATGACAGGATTATAGAAGGCTGACTTTGCTGCAGTGTCCTTCTGTGCATTCACTGTGGGTGTCATTGGCTCTTAATATTTAACAAATCCATCAGGGGTAACACTTCAGAATAACTATCCTTAGTAACTGGTTCATAGATCATTACTTAATTGATGAGTTATTAATGACTTTGTAGTATTTGTAATAAGTTATTATATGTAAATGTATTTACCTTGTAGTTTAAAAAGACTTTATTAACTTTCAGTTAACTAGATATAATGACTAGTTAACTGTAAATGATTTACACTTTGACTTTATGAATCAGAAATGGATCATGAACAAGCTATAAGTATAATACTTAAACTTAGTTACTTATTTCCTAACTGTTTGTTGATTATGAATAGTTGAAATAACATCCCAATAATGTATAACTAACCAATTACCGATACTAAACTTATGGAACAAGAACAAGTTTAAGGTACAGAAATTTGATGTGATGTTTTTTTTCTTGCTTGCTGTAGTTTATGTTTATCATCGGTGGGGCTCATGTCTGAACATTGTATCCTAGTCAAGTTCAGTATTGCCCTTTTGTTAGGTTTTAGCTGTTCTTGGGTGGTAATGTCTGGTGTGACTGCCCAAGCCCAAAGCTGTATAGAAATGTTGGGGGCCTTTTGTACACGGCAGAGTGAGGCTGGAGAAGCCGCTTCTTTTCTCTTTCTGCTTTTCCAGTTAGTCTGTCCCCATTGTGATGCTTTGCCTCAATCCAGTGCAGACTTCAGCAAGAATCTCCCAGTTGGCCTGGTCAATGTTGCAGTGAAGGAGAGTTGCCTTCATTGGGTTGCGAAATTGGTGCTTGGGAGCTCCTCTGGATCTTGTGCCATCTTCAAGTTGTGATAAAAGGAGTCAGCATTCTGCAGCTCCTGGACTCTGACCGAGATGGCGAGTCATCAGGCACAAAGTCGTCCTGTGTTGAGAAGGCCTGCATCCATTCGGCAGCAAAGCCAGATGCTGGAGGCCGTGTCAGGGAGCTTGTGGATCATAGCCCCAAGGTAGAGGGAGAAGAGAGTGGGGGACAGTACGCAGCCCTGCAAAGAAATACATATACATTTTCTCTGACACAAAGAAAACAATTAGAATGAAACATTTCAGAGTTAAAAAAAACTTTGGGTCTCTAGAAAGTTAAAGATTCAAGATGGGTGTAAGTGGAACAGCTTGTGTAGAGAGGATCGTGAGAACGTTATTGACATAAGGTTTTTACAGAAAGTGTTAGATGAAAAGGGAAAATCGGGGTGGAATGAAAAGATAAAGTCGTAGTTCATGGATGCCATAAAGCAGTACATGTACACATGACTAGAGAGGTAAATTAAAATGAAGGAGCCTGACTTGCACAGCGTAACATTAACAATTATTTTTATTCATACCTGTTTTAGTGCAAGAATTTGCCTTTTGCTGTCCACAGGTGTTATACAGAAATAATCAATGCAGATAAACGGCATGTGTGGCCACGTTAATTGCTGTAGTATGGTGATGAAGGGAATATGGTTAAGAGCTCCGGTATCCTGACAGATAAAGCTCTGTATTTATGTGACTGAAATCAAATTATCTTTCCAGAATCAGAATTAAAAACATGCCCTATATGCCATATGGTTTTAAAGAGGTCCAGAAGTGAGCAGTGCCAAAACTTATGTCCAAGAGTGGAAGGGTGTTGTTCGCATCTATCACAGATAGGGTCCACAATATGGTATATTTTAGCTAATCTCACTTTAGAGTAATGAAGACGATTTATGATTTTGAATTGTATTATGCCAGGGTTGACATCAATTGAGGTTGAATGGATATTTACCAAAGCCTCATCCCCTTGATATTCCTTAAAAGACAAACAAAAAATATTTTTCTATGCATTTTTTTTAAATGGCAAGGGCTGTTCTTTGACGGAAATCAGTCTTTGCTTTACTCTTGTCTTGGAGTTGTAGTTAAGTGAGCTGTAGTTGCGTCCGCTTTCTTTCTCTCTCTGTTGCTTTTCATTCTTTCTGTATTTTCAAACGGCATGCATGACATGGTCACAGAACTGTCTGTGTGACATGGATTTCAAGTTGACCACGTCCTCCAACTTGTCTCTGACTTTGAATGGCATTGCCTCAACAACTGAGGTCCGGAACACGGTAGTAAGTTGAGGGCTTTTCCCCGACTTCCCCCCGTCCTTTCTGGGTTTTTTTATAACACTGCTTAAACTGTCTTCTAATGTAAGCAGCTGGACTCTCTAACTCTCACTATTTTTGATGTAATGTTTAATTTCGTTCAGCATAGCAATGTAAGATTTTAGGGCTTTTGTTTTCATTGGATTTTTACCCTGCATTGCAATACTTTGGAATCAGAACCCTCCAGGTGGGAATTGGTTCAAGTCAGTTTTGCTTTCCAAACTTTCCTCGTTCACTTCAAAATCACTGTTTTGAACAGTGAACATTGATGAGTGAACACTCCTTTACTCTACACGTTTTCTACTCGGGGCCTAAACCAGCTGAATTTCCTACAGTCTCTGACCTGGGCTCTGTCCTGTGTGAGTTGTTGATGACTGGGTCTTGGTATTCGGGGGGGGACTCTCTCCCCACCAGTAGGCCTTCCTCTGTGACATCTTTGCCTTCTGCAACATTAAGTCCATTGGCTCTGTGGTTTTTGTTTTTGTTTTTGACCTGACTTTTGGTCCCTCTTGTCTCACCTTGTTTGGTCAAAAACCTGTTAGTAGAACAGTGAAAAATAAGAAATCTCTAATAAATTCTCTTTCTGTCCTTAGTCTCCTCAACTGAGCAGTGGAAGTGAGTGGTCACTCTCAGAGCTTGATGTCCTACTTCTGGCTGGCACAGTGACTCAAACCCTCAGCCTTGCGGCAAGCAGCTTTGTTGAGGAAGAGCACCAAACCTGGTACTTCCTACTAAGCACGCTCTGCATGGCTGTCTTCCAGGACGTCTGCCGCAAATACTTCAGCGAGAAGACCATTGTTAAAGAATTGGAAGAGGATGAGGAAGAAGACGAGCGATTTCTTCCTACCAAAGATTATCTCCCCTTGGCCCACAAAAAAAAGGACTGTAATTCAGAGAAGTGGTTATCATTAGCGACGCCACCCTTCATCTTGCTCTGCTGTCGCCTGCTTCGGTCCCTCAACCAGACTGGAGTCCAGTGGGCTCATCTTCCTGATGTAGGACACTGGCTCAACAGGTCAGACTTAAATTTCTATGATTTCATGGTTGTTGGAAAAGTGTGCAAAGCTTTTTAAATGTTTAAATTTAAGTGGTTATTTGACATTACTGAGACTTTTTGAATGTAATTTCTGTTTAAATGCAAACTGTTTAACATAGTTAGAACGCTAAAAAGAGATAAATAAGCAAACTGATATGATGAATTTGAATTTAAAACTATGATTAGGTTTCCAATTCCATCTTTAAAAACAAAAGTAGATTTATTTTGCCGGTGCAAAATGCTGCTTCTTGCCCCTCAACTGTTGAGAATCACTGATCAAGAGTGCAATAATTGAAATATTGAATTATGTAGAAGTAAAATATCATTAAGTTACAGCATGCAGTATACATGCAGTATGGTCTTTAACGAAATGTTTAATTTTTAGATTACTTTAGCTTTAAGTTAAGGATTTTAATCCAAAGTTTTTTGGTCAGCAAAGATACAGTAAAGAACCTTTTTTGCCTCAATAGACTATCTCTGTGAAACAACCATATCGTGTTGTCACGAGGATGGGATGAAGCAAAAATGCAAACTATTGTTCATTCGACATTTTTACCTTTTCTTCTATTCCAGGCATGTTGTTGCCGTATGAAACCAAACAGCCAATCAGAAACAAGCTTTCCCCGGTCTCTGTGATTGGTTGGCTCATTGGCACAAATGAAGTGCTCTATCGAAGTTGAGCGATCGTTAAACGAAAAATCCGCGCGTGCGCAGGGAGATGAAGTTGAGGACTCGTACAGCACTCATACAGCATTGGAAAAGCGTGCGCAAAGTGAGATTTATTGAACATAAAAGAGATTTTTGTTTGCTCAAACCATGCAAACCGCGTGGAAAAAAATATATATTCTCAGGTGCTCAAAATTTCTGTCTGCACGTTCAACAAATGGGCACAAATAAAACGCCATAGGTAAGCCCTGATAAACCAAGCACAAGAACTTACTGGCAGATAAAGATTCCGATTTCAGATAAGAAATCAGCATGATGGTGAGACAATTACTGACTATATAGTGCATTGTAAACATTGTGATTTTGGTGCATACCTCAATGATGCTCTCCATGACCGAGCGGATTAAAAAGTGAGAGCGTGTAAAAGAGATTTTTGTCAGGGCTAGGATTGACATTTCAGGATGCATGTGAGACCGCAGCAGCAATGAAAACTGCCTCACTCAATGCAAAGAATTTTTTAGAAAGTTTAAAGATGCTGGAATTGTAAATAGCCAGTCAAAATCAACCAAAGACCAGAAGAGGTTCCAATCAACCCAAAGAAATAAAAGACAACAACCAGGGGCCAAGGCATTTGGGGGTTTAAAAATGAAAAATGTAATTTCTGTTCAAAGATTGGACATATAGCATGGGCATGTTGAACTAAAAAGACAGAGTTTGTACAAAAAGTAACTACAACGGAGAAGAAATTTCCAGTTTGGAAAAAGTGAAGGTGATTGTACAATATAAACAGCAAACTGCAAAGCTGCGCCTGATGATTGTGAAGGGTGACAGGCCCACTCTACTAGGTTTTGTCTGGCTGAACACCTTCAGGCTGAACTGAATGGAAATATTCTCGGTCAAATTCACCAGACTAACAGTGACAACTTATTACTGATGAGAGATATTGTAAAATCACCTGCTATCCCAGCTGCTACAGAAACCCAGATGACCAGGGAGCCTACACTGAGGAAGACTCACGTTCCAGCAATACCTACCATGGACAGTATAGTGCCACCCTGAGATCATCTGACTATGCCTGTCAAGTCCAGAAGTCCTGCCATGCGCCATTATCCTTAACATGTGCGCCTGAAACCTGCTCAACTGAAATATTAGCATAGGACCCAAGTCTGTTTAAAGGGAAGAATAATCCCTTAGACTTGGTTTCTGTGTGTGTATATATATATATATATATATATATACAGAAATAATTGTTTCTGTGTATCTTATTGGTAAGCTATGGCTATCTTTTTTGTTCTTTATTGTAAAAAAAAAAAAGGTAATTAAGATGCCGTTTGTATAGCATTTATGTTCATTAGAAACAAAAAGAAAAGACCTTGCAGGAGTTTTTATTTAAACTAGAGGAGTGTAATATATGGATATATATATTTATACTTATTCTATGTATTATGTCAGCCATTGTACTACAAGGAGTTCTTGACTATGTTTGTGTCCTCATGATGATGTGTGTGTGTGTGTGTGTGTTACGGAAGCACATTAATTACACACTTAACGTACATTGCTTACGTAAGTCATTAGTTAAAAAACTACCCGGAACAACATCCAGTCTGGTGTCCCGTGTCCCTCACTACACGAGTAGAGCTACGAGGCGAACCCTAATATATTATAAATTAGAACCATTTTCTCTATTTTCTATTATATTAAAGCTCTTTTTTCGTAATTTATTTTTGCTTTACGACCCACAATATGAAACATTGCCTCAGAAGAAATATATTTTCCACCCTCGTATGTATTTTAGGGTTTAGAGTATTTTGTGTTGTGTCACCATTTTCAGGTGCTGCATGTATCAGCACAAATTAGTTGTTGCAGGGTAGATGGTGGTTGCAAGTCATTCAGGTTAATTTCCCTCTTTAATTCGATTCAATTCGATTTTATTTAAACAATTGTCTGAGATGTTGTGGGCCAACTAGTTGAACCTCAGTTTTGTCCAAGTTCAGTAGGAGGAAGTTTTTGTTCATCCAGGACTTGATATCTGTAATACAGGACTGTAGTTGTGTTAGCTGATTTCTTCATCTGGCTTCATGGACATCATGGACATGTTGAGTGTAATCAGAATAACAGTGAAGGTTTATAGATTGTCTACTGATCAAGTCCCCTAGTGGGAGCATATTGATTGTAAATAGAATTGGACCAAGAACACAACTTTGTGGGACACCATAGATAACTTTAGTGTATGCGACGAGAGGTGGTTGACATGTACATAGTGCTTTCTATCCAACAGATAGGATTTACACCAGTTGAGAGCAGTTCCACGTATGCCTATATAGTTTTCTAATCTCTATAGAAGGATTTGGTGGTCAACATTGTCGAATGCAGCACTGAGATCTAAAAGAATAAGAACTGAAACACGGCCCTGGTCAGAGGCCATTAGCAGGTTGTTACTAACCTTTACCAGGGGCAACTGAGATAATTGTCATGGAGATAATCACTGAGCTGACTTGTAACCACTTTCTCCAGAATCTTTGGAATGAAGACAAGATTAGAGATAGGCCTATAGTTAATGAGAACCTCTGGATCCAGAGTGTGTTTTTTAAGCAGCAGAGGTTTGATTACTGCAAAACTGAGGCACATAGCCTGATGCCATTGACAAGTTAATAATGTCAAGTATGAATGTGCTAAGTAAGGGGAACACTTCTTTTAGTAGCCATGTGGGAAAATGATCTAGAAGACATGTTTTGGATTTAGAGGAGGAAACAAAAGGGGACAGTTGTCAAGGACTCACTGGTAAAAAGGAGTCAAAATATATACCAGTTTTAGTGTCTGTGTCCGGTAAAGCTGCATCGGTTGTATTAGAAGAATCTAGGAGGTCTTGAATATTTCCTCTAGTAGTTACGATTTATTTAATTAAAAAGAAGGGATGGACTACTCAATGGACTGATGGCTCTGTGTCGGCCTGGCTACAGTGCTGAATAAGAACTTGGGGTTATTCTAATTTCCTTCTATAAGTGATGAGTAATAGCTGGCTCTGTCTTTCCAAAGAGCCGCCCTGTATATTTTGAACTTATCTTGCTAGGCCTGGTAGAATTCATAGTTTTTTGTGGAACGCAATTTCTTCTCCTGTTGTCTAGAATCCTGTTTTGATTTACGTGTTTCCTGAGTATACCAGGGAGTACAACTACTACTGTTAACAGTCTTTTGAGTTAGTGGTGCAATTAAGTCAAGCGTGTTATGTAACGAGTCTGTGAAACTGCCCACAAAGTTATCAATGTCATGGTGACTATGGGTAGAGTTTCCTGACACACTGAGGCTAGACATTTTACTGAGCACTGAGGGAATTGGTTCCTTAAATTCCGTTAAGGTACTTTCAGACAGATATATTTTGAGAGTGCTCCTGCTCTGTAGACTTGGGTCATTTAGATCAAATCAAAATATGCTAATCGATTGTCGAAAATAACTGAATTCTGAGGGGAGACAATAACATTTTTAATTTCCAGTCCATATGCTAGAACAAGAATAATGTGTGCTTAAAACAGTGAGTCAGTTCATGTACACACTGAGAGAAACCAAATGACTCTAGGATAGAGTTAAAGTGTAAGCCAAGTTATCATGGACCATATCCACATGTATGTGTAACCAACAATAAACACTTTATCTGATTTATGCACCCGGCTGGTCAAGAACTCTGGGAACTCAGACAAGAATTCAGAATATGGTCCAGGAGGATTATAGCATATCTAATACAACCTTGAGATCAGGTCAGTCATTTGTCTTTGCTGTACTCTAAGTATAATACTTTCAAAAGAGTTGAAATCAGATTGTGATCAAGTAAAGGTTGACAGACATGAGTTGATGGTAACTGCGACTCCACCTCCTCGACCAGAGCGTCGAGTGGCATTAAAGTTAGTGTGGCTGGGTGGTGTTGATTTGTTTAAAGATACGTAATCATCTATAGACAGCCAGGTTTCGGTTAAGCAGAACAAGTCAGTGGTTTTATCTGATATGAGTTCATCAATTTGTGCAGCTTTTGAGGACAGGGATCGGATATTCAACAATCCACACTTAATTCTCCTGTCCTGTACAATAGTAGTGGAAGTATATATGTGAATTAGATTTTCTGTAATACCTCTTCTACTGCGGACATTTTTTCTTGGTTTTAGTAAACGGGGCAGATTCACCCCTCTTCTTAGGTTTGATGTCGAGTGGTAGCAGGATTTTTGACAGATTTGGTCAATCCAGGCAACCAACTTGTTCTTGTTCATCTTTTGGGTCAGGCAGGCTTTTTATATCCATGTTATACCTTCCTAATACTTTCTCTGGGTAATGACATCATCAACCATCCCTCGCTCTATGCTTTCTCGCACAGTTATCATCCGTATCTTTGAAAAAGTTCTCTGTATTGCTTAGAATGAAGAGAATAATTTAAGATCCTGTTCTCTTCGATATTTAAGCTAGTGCTAGAGAAGAAGACTTTCAATGTTTTTTCTTGTTTGGTCTTATCGTCAGCATCTTTCATTGTTTTAATTTAAAATGACTAGATTTCCCCTTTCTCCATCCAATACACCTCATAAATCTCTTGAAATATTTCAGGCAAACATTTAAAATATGTATGTCTGTCTGATTACTTACAGCTCGGAACACAAGATGGTACTGTCCCTGCTGGCTGCCTTCTGCCTGCTTCTCATCTACCTCCTGGTCCAAAGACGTTGCTCCTGTGTCTCTAAAGTTGCACTCGCCCTTGGTCTATTAGGAGTCTACAGCTACCGGGCAGCTGTCGGCAATGTCGTGTTCCCCTGGCATCACTCTGATCCCAACACTTCCAAGTAAGTTTCTCCAGGACCAAATTCCCTTATCCATACTGATACTTCATTAAGTCCATATTACAGATTCAATTAATGGACTGCATTCATGGTCACATATCATGGTTCGAGTAATGGAAAAAAAACAACATGCATTGCATGGTAAAATCTGTCCTGTGATGTACCAGAAAAATGTCTGTTTCAGCTTGTTAGCTGACTCAAATGTCATAGTGTTTACTAGGGAGTTTGCTGAATTCTCTCAGTGCCGTCTATGATCTTCTAAACACTTTATGAAGTGAATATTCATATAATCAGATTTCATCACTGCTATTTTGCTTCAAAATTGAAAGTCACCTATAATTCAAATGTACTATTTTTCTACTCACTGTCATGTTGAACTAAGGGTTAGGATTATTTTTTGTTCCTGCAATATTTACCCAGAGTGTTTCCTGTCTGTATTGCATATCAGCCTTTTAGCTTCTGCTACAAACAAGCTTAAAATATGGACTTGAAAAAAATCCGGACAATTTCTCTTGTTAAGGTGTCTTTAGAAGACAGACATTACAGACTAACGGTATTTGGATGTTTTTAAGTCTCTCTTTTTGGACAAATTTAAGGAACACGGTTCGTGACTGTCATATGTACATACATTTCTGCCTATAACTCCAAAAATAGATGGATAACTAGTAGAAACTGAGTGAATTTTGAATTTTAAGTGAACTATCACTTTAGATCCAAAAGAAATATCAAATATTCCAAAAAGAATAAATGACAAAACGCTTGTGTAGAACATTCTCACATGCAATCAGAGGAATTAAAATGAATGGAAAAATACGTTTTAAAATAATCTCATCATTCAGATTTGGTCAGTTCCTGTTCATCAGGGGAAAAAAATTAAGCCACACTTTATGAACACTGACAGCCTGTCATTCATTTAGACCTATGTCTCCACAGCTGTTCTCTGGTATACCTTCACTATATATATCAACTCCTGCAATCGTTTACACACAATCAAAACAATTCATGACCTCAACGAGTTCATCAATATTATAGCATTTATCTTGCGATGTAGCTTGTGATTGATCACCAAGTGCTGTCCCAAGCCAGCTTGGTGTAAGTACAGGGTTACTTCATAATCTAAGCCTAGTTGATGGCTATTTCAGCCAGCCATGATTTTGAATTAAATGCACCCGGACGCTTTTTAACTTATCTGTCCAGACCATTTCGCAATGAAGCCTTATAGCTTTGAGCAGGCTCACATTTTAGAATTTTCCGATGTTGTGTTGGGATTCTTATTATTATAATCCTTTTCCCGAAGATAATGTTACTTTTAGTCGCTGCGTTGCTGCTATTATAAGAAGTTGTGACTATACAGTATTTAATGAGAAAACATTCAAGTCAATGTCTCTGCAATCAGAGACTGTATGGCACGAGTGTTTTTTGTTACTTGTTATTATATTTACAGTATGGATTACAATAGTCCCTCTTGTGGTCCCTCGTTTATTCTCTTACCCTGCAAAAATAAACATATATCTTAAATATAGAATTTTAGCGACAAATCAGCTAAATAGAGCTGTGTGTAGAAAGGCATCATGGGAGTATACTGTTTTGTTGGCACCATAATTAGGTTGGGTGTGTGAATGCCTTCCACTAAGTTCTGTGGTTATATTGAAGTTTATCTGCTGTTTTAATACATTATTGTTTGTATCATTGTGATAAATGACAAGGGGCTTTGCCATTCTGATGGCAGCTTGCTCCAATATATTTAAATTTGCAAAAAATGTTTGTTTGTTTTATTAGTCGCAGGTTTGAAACCCTCGTCCCTGCTCTTGACTTTTTTAAAGTGTTTTTTTTTTTTAGAATTGGCTTGTATCTGGTGATACAGAGTCTCTTTATAAAGGCTTTTCTGTGAATAAGGCACTTCCTTCTAAAATATTTCCAAGTTGTCTTCATAAAACTTTAAAAACACATAAAACGCCTTTTTTCTCATCTTTTTCATATCCTACTGAAAAAGATGTACACTCAAACCCAGTAAATGGTTCACTATTTGATGTATCAATCTGCACACAAATCCAAGCCCTTGTCTTTTAAGCCATGTGCAGCCACACATTCAAGAAAGTGTTACATTTTTAGCTGTCACCTTGAAGACCCAGCGTGCCATTCATTAAATGTTTTACATGCGGTGTAGTCCTGACTTAGAGCCTTTTATCACACTTATAGTCACAGTGTAATCAGCAATTTAAAGAAATAATGGTATGAAGCACATGTGTTTAACTTCAGGCCTGTGGTGTGAATCTGGTTGGCCTATCTTTTAGTTTGGCCTACAAGCTTTACATTTTATGACAAAATGTCCTTCCTATAGACTTTTTGATAACGTTTAATTGCTCACACTCCCTTAAGTCCCTCAACATGAAGATGCTCTGTTTTGAACTTAATATAAAGTTTTCTCCCCTGTCTGAAATCTTCAGGAAACGATAGATGACGAGAGTGCAGAGCATTACAGCCTAATAATGTGCTTCAATCGTCCTCCAGCCAACATTTCACCACATTCTGTTTGTATTTTTTATGTTATCGTTGAACAGAGCACAGTGCATGACATTGCCATCTGGGTGCCATGCTGCTAAATATCAGCCCTCTTTCTATTATTTACTTTCTAAGACTCGATTCTGGTCACTTAATTCCACTTTCTCTGCTTTTCCAAATGTATTGTTTGGTTATCTGTATAAAAATCTGCTAAACAAAACATCTTGACTTCCATTTTCCCCACAACACCCTCAAGTATTTTTGGAGGAATTCTTAGGAATCCCCTGGTAACCTTAGACCTCTCTAAGTGGGGCATTGAGGAGACATCTTGACTAGATGCCTGAGCAACTAGCTTTTCCTAAAGAAGCGGTTCTCATTTGAGCCACTCCTGGATGGCTGAGTAACTCCAAACTGCTGGTTCAGCGCTTCACCTTCTTCATCACATTTTGTTATTCTCTGCCTTATTTTAAGTGGATTAAAATCATCTTTTCCTCAAAATTCTACACACAACACCCCATAATGAGAATGTGAAAAAACATTTTTTTTTTTTACATTTTGCAAACTTATTAAAGATTTAAAAAACTCACATGTACATATGTATTCACAGCCTATGCCATGAAGCTCAAAATTGAGTTCAGGTGAATTCTGTTTCCACTGTTCATCCTTGAGATGTTACTGCAGCTTAATTGTGAATTCAGTGATGATTTGAAAAGGCACACATCTGTCTATAGAAGGTCCCATAGTTGACAGTGCCAAACCAAGCATGAAGTCAAAGGAATTGTCTGTAGACCTTGGAGACAGGATTGTAGAGTGAGGGAAAACGGCCCAAAGATGGTTGTGCCAAGCTTGTGGCATCCTATTCGAAAAGACTTGAGGCTGTAATTACTGCCGGAATTTTGAGCGAAGGCTGTGATTATTTAAGTACACGTGATTTCTCGTTTTTTAAATTTATAAATAAATTTGCCAAAATGTCAAAAAACCTTTTTCACATTATCATTATGGGGTTTTGTGTTTAGAATTTTGAGGAAAAAATTAATGTAATCCATTTTGGAATAAGGCTGTGACATAACAAAATTGGTAAAAAGTGAAGAACTGTGAATACTTTTGGGATGAACTGTACATGACTGAAGAAAATATAATAATACAATTACTATTCCAGTAATGTTGGAGAATTTGAGGTCGTTTTCAGGAACAGTCATACGGTACATCGGATAATATCTGGTCATTTCATCATGATCATATGACATAAATCATAAATTATAGATTCTTTATTTATCTGTGCTGTCTGGTGAGTACCAGGGCCCAACTCTCAATTCAAAAGTTTCAATATTCTATGTTCAATATTCTATGTTAAGTTGTCTATGAGTATATCTAGAGTACATGGAAGGAATATGTGGTTTGAGGCTTTGACTGTGTGTATGCACTCATGCATGTCACATCCCATTTTATCAGTTTCGGATTCATCACCAGACGGCTTTTGTACTTGGTTTCCAATTCAATGCAATGCTTGTTTCAAATGGAAATGTATTCCTTCCCATCTCGGAGCACCTGTGCACCTTACACACACAGAATGGAATCCAAGCATGGTTTATGGGTGCATAAGAAGAAGGCTCTTCATTTATTTTTTCAGAACTTAAACCAATCTCTTGTTTCATCTGTTAAAAAAAAGAATAACTTTCTTCCTTCTCAAGTAAATACACTAATTTAGATACAGTGTGAAAAGCAGCCGTTTCACAATATGTTTATCACAATTTAAAAATGTAGCCTGCTACCTGAGGTGTGTTTCTTCAGCATGTAATGAATTTCCAACAGCGTAAGTGACCACGTCTATCAAACAACAACTACATGAAGTGAAAGAAAATTTAGGTAATAACACTGATAAGACAGATAAAATGTTAATTATGAATTAATTATGAAGAGTGAAGTAGAGTCAGATGTGAGGGTACATGAAAAGATTCAAGACTTCTTTAGGATGAGGCCTAACTGGCACAAACTTAAGAATTAGTTATTATTATATTGTATTAAAATATACAATTTCATTATAGGGCAACTAATGCGAAAACCCAACTTTTCTGACTTTCACATGTATTTCAGAGGTTGTCTTCCTCTCAAGTATTCAGTAAGTCCCTCATCATGACATTGCTCATTTAATCATTTTTGAATTCCTCTCCTGTACGAAATCTTTGCGAACGGGACTGAACGAGAGCGCAGCCTGTTATGAAGCAGTAATGTGCTTCACTCCTTCTGGAGCCCGATGTTATGACACCCTTGTTGTTTATATACCTTTATCCCTTAGAGGTGGCATCTTTTAGGATTAATAATGTACGGTGACACCATAAATGATGATCAGCATCCTCAAACCATCTAATAATAATGTTCCAAGTCTTTTGTTTTCATTATTTTTCATTCAGAAATAAAGTCATGAACATCAGGTTTTCAATGTTTCTGCTTTAGTACTCCAGCTCACATTTTACATCTTCATGCACCTTAAACCTGCCCTGAATGTATCACGACCTTCAAATAATGTCTTCTCCTGGCAGAGTTTTAGTCCCAGAGTTGCAATGTGCCAGCAAAGTGCTTAGCACATAAATGTTCCTCTTTCTCTCTTCTGATTCACCTGATGCTATCACACTTTGTAAATTTAATTTCCTCCTGCGTCATGTGATGGTCAGTTCATACCAGTGAAGCATTAAATTCGGTTTTCACTTAATTTGTCCCCCATTTTTTTTGTCGTTCATGTTCTTGTCCATGTTATTGTTCATGTTGTTATTCTCATACTAGTTCTTTTGATTTAGTCATTTTGTCCTTATTTTGTTTACGTCAGCTATTGATGATTCCGTGTAACAAATTTACTCCGTCCAACCTCCACAAATATCTCCCAGAAGTGGTCGTGCTTCTCACACCGCAGATTAATTTAATTTACATTAGTTTCATGTAAACATTTGGCAGTGTTTCAGATATGAGTATGACTGTGTTTATGAAAGCAGTGTTTCAGTTTGCAGGGGCCTCATGTTGAAGCCTTTGTGCACATCAGAGACAAATTGACAATTAAAATTGGTCAGATATTACCGCACATATGTATGCATGTTTGCAGTGACATGAGTGGATAGCAAATTATTCACACTTATAAATATATTTCTCATTTTAATCTCATTGATTATGACCACATGATCGTTTTATACTGCTTGTTTTTGAGGTTTTTCACACAATTCAGAAAAAATGGCTGATATAACTGGATACATTTTTTTATCATATATCAAAGTACAGGATCCCATTAGTTTGCATAAGTCTTCTCTACAAGAGTCGCAGTCATCTAATAACAGATGGAATCACTGTCAGCCCTTTGTTTAAAAATGAAGCTATAAAGGTTGAAATTAGAATGCGGCAAAAGCCTGTTTACATTGTGTGGTCACGTGCTAGGTGCTATAACAGCACAATCACATGATGACTTCATGTAAACAGAAAACCCCTTTATTCTATAAATATAATAATAATATGTGTGTGTTTGTGTTGCGCAGGTGCGCCCAAATTTTAATGACGAACAGAGACAACCTAACCTAATTTGCCGAAGGAGCTCTCCAGAGGGATTAATGTAATGATTAATTAGCTCTTCTGCTGCAGGTTCTGTTATTATCTTGTTACAAATGTAAGTCTGACTGCGTTGGTTTTGTAAAAAACTTTAATTTGGAAGTATACATACATATATACAGTATATTTATTTGCAGATTAAAGTTTTTCTATCTGAAATTTTGGTGATTATGATGTAATAATGGGCTCTGCTCCTCCTCCAGACAGCTGTAGTTACGCCCCTCTTTGTTAAAGTCCCTTGGAAGTGTAAACTTCCGGGATTGATGATGCACGGTTGGAAAAAACAATCACAGAAAAGTGGCCATGGTTTGTGTAAGATATTATCGCTTATCTTATTTTTTAATTAAAAGAGAGTTTTGTACAAACAGACACATGCTGATGAGTACAATGGAGGTCCAAGATCAATTTAAGAGGTACTTAAATCAATTAATAGTTAGCTTTTAAGCAGGACATTGTGTCTGTGCGCCATTTTGGGCTTGTTGGAGCTCTGTTGGACTTCCAAAAGCAACAACATGCAGTGATGACATAACAGTGAAGTGAATCCACTGACATCCAGCTGATGTATTTAAATGTATTTTTATAAATGACTAATGTACACAAGTAAAGCTTCTTGGATTTTGTTCAACCTTTGTATTAAAATAAATTGATCAAATATTAATACACGTATATAAGGAATAAGATCTGTTTATGTAATACAACAAAACAAAATTATTTGCGTTTGATCGCTTGAAGTGGAGTCTACAAGAGTCATAGACGTTCTTGTGAAACAACATCACATCACTTATATCAAACTGAAGAAAGCCATTTTTTTCCTCGTGTGATCACGTGATCGAAGCTATCTCCTCAAAAAACAAATTATATTAATGCACATCACATGGGGATTTTTTTAACAAAATATTTTTAATTCTATAAATATAATTATAATATGCGCGTGTGTTGCCCGGATGACCCTCACATTTTAATGTAGCTCAGTGACATCAGACAATCTTCATCATCACAACTCAGCGCTTTAAGTTACTGATTTGCAGTTTTACAATTGTTCAATTAAATCTTAAGATATGTGATTCATTTCATTTAATCCAGTTCGAAATCATTTTAATCCAGTTCAAAATCATTTATCAAAAAGTTTTCATTTGTTTTCTGATCAAATGAAAACCCTGAAGAAGAGAATCACTGCTTCTGGTTCATTTAAATATCATTGAGATATTTGAAGCGACCAATCAGCTTTCACTATTGGGCAGGGATGCATCACGGGAGGTGGCCGTTTTGTGTGCATCATTAATAAGTTAGGTTGGATATTTATTGCCTTACCCCAAGTTCTGTTGGCAACTTCAAGTTGAAACCGCTGTACAGCTAAAGGCTGACTACAGAGGTGATAGCTCGTCATAGAGTTACTTAAGGTTAATTTATATTAGAGTTGAGATGCAAACTCCATCTTTGGTCTGACTTTACCAGCACGGAAGACCAGGCCGCGGAGTGTCGTTAGACATCGCAACCCGTCCATGGTTTGGTAGATCATAGCCTTGTAAAGCATGGCAAAAAATGTAGCTTAGACTTGAGAGGGAGAAAGACATTTGACTTCAAATATGAAAGTCAAAAGCTTGATTCCTGTTAATGAGTTTGGAGGCTTGTCTCATTCATAGTTGAAGAATGTAAAACTTATCCTTGGTATGTACTCAAAAGAGTTGTTGTAATGAAGGTAATGGAAAAGTAAGGAGATCTTCTACACCATTAATTGTCGTACTACAAAATCGTTGTTCAGAATTTTTATTTTTATTCTTTAAAAGGCATTCATCCCTGCTCGACTCATTGATCAATGTTTGCCATCACAGTGGAAACGCCAGCTAATTTTCAAATTTAAACAGAAGAACTAGGCAGGAGTTATAAGCTTTCATCTCGCCTGACATTTGCTGACTCTACACTTCTTCTTAGGAAGTTATGGCTTCTTGTTCCTTTCTGTTTTATAGCCTCTCACAACTGCTGTTAAAATATTGTCCACATAATGCTTCTTAGGGTGTCATAACATGCTGCTTCAACACAGCTGTTATTTAAACTAATGGATGGCACATGAGTCAACAGCTCTCCATTTTCTCCAGATTTCCAATGGAAGCTTTTTCCTATTTCAGAGTTTCAAGCACATGGAGTTATGCTAATAATCAGATATTTAGTGACTTAAGAGTCACTTCTTTAAGATATTTTTTTTTTTTAATATTTCTGCCTCCTAAAATAGGGATTCTATATTTCCAGACATCCTTGGAGGATCAGCGATGATGTAAACAAATGTTGCTGCCAAAATAAATCTGAATAATTCCCTGCAATGCCAAGAAGTCACTGCAAAATTTTCCCTCTTGAATCTTCTGGCTGAAGATTGACTGAATGTTAGTCCGTTTTTGCCAACTTGCAGTTTTGAGAGCCAAACTTTTGTTCCTCGCTCACAATAGTGACTTGCTGAGAGACTTTGAAATAAAAGTATTGTAATGTAATTGTTAAACCTCTAAATCATCACTTAGGTTTTACTAAACTCCCCCCAATTGTTTCCTTTACTGTTAAAGCTGTACTCTAAGGGAGGCAGTACATTTCCTGTGGTTTTTACGTTCACTGTGTTATTGTATTCTGGTATCCCTCGGTTTTTCTGGTTTCCTCCCTAAGTTGCAGCTTTTTCATTCATTTATATGACTTACAGATGAGGAAAAGGTGCTTACTTTTTTCTTTTAGCCAAATAGGTAAAATATTGTCAAGAGAGTAATAAAGGTTCTGTGAGAGTAAATACATATTTTTTGAGGTCTTCTAGTGATCTGTCTCTGCGAATCATAATTATTTGCTAACTGATTAATTGGATCGCTGGCTCAACTTGCCCATATCAATTTTTGAGCGAATACATTTCATTAAAATGATTACTCTACCCAGATTTTGGATTATTTTCAAGAACTTCCTGAAGCACTACCTAATTCCATGTGAAATAGGTGGGCTTAAGCTTCCCTCTTTAAAAAATGCAAGATGTGGATTGGCAGCACGGGTGTAGAAATTAAAATGGAGTTTCATTTATACTTATTAATGTTTTGGATATCATATTGGGATGTGCAGGCATGTCCAACTGGGAGAAGACCTCAAGGGGTCCCTTGGCCATGTTAGAGATGCAACCTATTAAGCTCATTGTTCTCGCAGATGTGCTGGAAGAGGTCTCTTGTGAGAGAAAATGGCATCTTTGCTCTGACTGCTCCTTCTCCTAATCTACTTGCTGAAAAAGGTGGCTTGTAGTAGTCATTCAATTTTTCATTGAAGTAGCTTGCAAGTAAACTTGCAGTTTGTGTCAGTGTATTTGGGGGCTCAATATATAATTATTTCCTGCACATTTTTTCAATTAGTTGTTTAAACCTTTTTTTAATTTACTTAATTACCATTTAATACACAGCAAAAAGCATGCATAAAATGGATTTTACTTGATTGAAACGATTCATTTTTATTTATTTAGACAAAAAGTAGTTTCTTCATTGGACATATCTAAAATGTGCTTCACAACTAAATCAATTCATCAGGTTTGACGAACTTAAGAAAAAAAAAAACTTTTATGCAATGTCAAACAAAATTTACTTTTCAAGCTTGTTTTTAAGTTTCTTCCTTGGTTTACTTTTCAGGAATAGATAAAATACATTTTACATTTGCCACAATCCTAGTTAATGTGATAACCTTATCAAAATTGTTGCTTTCCAGAGGAACAGTGGAGGCACGCTTCGTCTACGTCTTTGTCCTGGGCATCCTCTTTTCCGGCACCAAGGACTTGTTGCGCTCCCAGATCATCACCGCAGACGCAAAGTTGATGAGTAGAGGATTGTGGGAGATCTACAGCGGCCTGGTTCTGTTGGCCTCGCTTTTGTTCCGTGCCCACAACATGCCAGTCCTCTGCTGCAGCTTGCTTATCCAGACACTCATGAGCCAGTTCATTTGGAAGAAGCTCCACTACGATGCAGCCCAGACCACCATCATGCATTACTGGTTTGGACAGGCCTTCTTCTACTTCCAGGTGCGTAAATGGTTCAACTTCATGAACAAAATAAATATAATAAATATATATAAATAAGTATATATTTGTATGCATGTATTTTTCAAAATGTTAAGAACTGAAATTTACTTTAACAAATAGGTTAACAATGGATTAAAAGACTTAACATTTATTATGGAGTTCTCTTATTTAAATGTCTGTAAAATATGTCTCACCTTTGCCACTTGAAATTATAGAGTAGTCCGTCTGAGATATTCACAGATGTATCTTAAAGAGCAGCTGGCTTGAGGGTTTTGTTCTATTTGCATTATTTCAAAAGTCATATTTTTTAAATGAAAATTAGACAAACATCACCAAGCTCATAGTATTGTTTCTTGACACATCAGGTCTGATTCTGCCCTCGTCCTGAAGCCTGATCGTTTGTGAATTATAGACATCTTAGCTGCACCTCTCACCTTCTGAGCTCTCCGAAGAAACTGCCACACTGTTGTCTAGCAACCACACCTCCACACTCACATTAGTCGTGTGTGCCACCTAAGTGATGCCCATCTTGTTATTTTACCTCGACCAGAGGCAATGAAATGTCTTCTTGCTACACTGAGGGCTGTCATGGATAATCAATGACTGGAGTTTTACTCAGTCAAGCTGATATCTCACTTGCAACGCGAAGCTGCCCGCGTGAGGCCAATCATAAATTACATTACAACATAAATTTAAAAAATATATATGTTGAGTATGAAATACAACTGTGCGTTTGAAAAGCCTATTTTCTGTATGGATAAGTGATGCTGCCCTCAAGATGAGTGCTAATGCTAAGAAAAGAAAAGTTGACAATGAATGCCATATTTTCAACAAGACATGGACTGCCAGGTATTTTTTTTACAGAAATTAAAAGTAAAGCCATGTGCCTGATTTGTGGTTCACAGGTCGCTGTGTTTAAAGATTATAATTTAAATCGCCATTACACGACAAAGCATGAGGATGAATACAGAAATCTGTCTGATAAAGAGCGTGCAAGAGAGTCTGATGCTTTGCTAGCCAAACTGCAAACCCAACAAGGACTTTTTACATCAGGAAGTGTTGTAAGGTAAAAAAAAAACTTTATTGATCCCTCAGGAGGTCTCCTTTGGGAAATTGTTAAGTCTGTGTTAAAAATGAACTATGTTGTTGATGCTGTAATGAAAAGAGTTAACTTCATCAGCATGAGAGCATTAAATCACAGACAATTTGTTGCATTTTTGGATGAAAATGAGATTGAACATGGTTATATAAGCTATCACTGGCTGAGCCTGGTCAAAGTACTGAAAGGTGTCCTGAGAGAGCAGCATCCCAGAGTTTTCTGATGAAGACCAGACCTCGATTTGCTGTGGATATGACTGCACTAACGAACAAACTTGATGTCATATACTTAGCCCAAGCACTCTAAGGCAGACATTCAGACAGATTTCACTGAACTTTTTCAAGCCCAGATCAGACTGGATTATTCTCACTGAAGAGATAAAACGAAGGTTACGTATGTAACTACGGTTCAATCAGTCCTGGATGACCGCCAGAGGCTGTGCTTCAAGCACTGAATGTATCCCTCTCGCGCATGCGCTGTTCGAGTGTTAATACCAACAAAGCCACTTATGACCCCGGATATGGTATATCTTCCTTGACCAGAGGATTTGTTCCTGCAGAATCTCCTCGCAAAGTCAGAAGGATTCTGAGTGACAGAACACTCTGGCGGTCATCCAGGACTTGTAGAACCGTAGTTACATACGTAACTTTCGTTCTATTTCATCCTTGATGACCGCCAGAGGCGGTACTTCAAGCACTGGTTGAACCATAACAACAAATTCACGAGGAATCCCAGTACATACCTAATTGAGAGGAAGCAGCAGAGTCGGGCAACAGGACCACACCTAATGGATGAGGAGTGGTGACGTTCACCCGATAGAACCTGAAAAAGTACTTGGTGAGGCCCATGACGCTGCCTCACAGATGTCCTCCATGGGTACCCCGTGTATGGCCACCCATGACGTAGACATCGCTCTGGATGGCAGGGGGTGACCACTTCCTTCATATGCGTGGGTAATAACATCTACGATCCAGTGAGACAGTCGCTGTTTGGAAAGAGCACAGCCTTTCATAGGGCCACCGACCATCTTATACTTGCGGTTGCACTTACATAGCTCCTCAAAGCCCGCACAGGGCACAGCATTCCCAACCTGTCTTCCCCTTCCGGGGGAATAAATTGTGCCACTTGAATGGGACGGTTGAGGTTCGATAATGACAGAACCTTTGGGAGAAAGGCCATATTTGGCCCGAGGGTAACCCCTGAGCCATCTGAGCTCCACCGCAGACATGACTCACTCACAGACAGGGCATGAAGTTCTCCGACACGCTTCGCTGAAGCAATTTAGTATAGTATCGCAGACAGCATCTGAACACTCCATCAGGAGCAGGTTGGGCCCTGCAGCTGCCAGACCCATAGCTGCAGGCAAAGAGGTTCGCTTTAGCTGAGACAGGAGATCCTTCCTGTCAGGGAGGCACCATGGTGAGCTGTGGCAGAGCCTACGCAGCCGTGGAAACCATGTTCTCCCTGGCAAGAAGGGGGCTACCAACAGCCGCCTGTGACCCTGCTGGAGGATCCTCTGTAGTATTAAAAAAAATCAGAGGGATTGGGGGAAAAGCATAGAGGAGACCTTCTGGCCAGTCGTGCGCAAGAGCATCCTGGCCCAGAGGACTGCTTTCCTCTTTCAGGGAGAACCAGAGGGGGCAATGGGTCGACTCCTCTGTGGCAAATAGATCTACCTCTGGTCTGCCGAAGATGTCCCAGATATTGAGCACCACCTCTGGATAAAGCCGCCACTCCCCTGGCGGAGGCTTGCCCCGAGAGAGCAGCTCTGCGACCCTGGTGGTTTATATGCGATACGGTCGACACATTGTCTGACCGCACAAGCACATGTAGCCCTCTCAGGAAGGGAAGAAAGTACTGCAGGTCCAGATACACAACTCATAGCTCTAGAACATGGATATGCTCCGAGCAGTCTTGAGTAGACCACAGCCCCTGGGCTATCAGGTTTTGCCACACTGCACCCCATCCCGAGAGGGAGGCATCTGTTGTGATGGCCTCTCGACGGAATGCAACCGAACCCATCTGCATGCCCTGGAGGAGAAAATGTCTCTCTCTCCACGGAGCCAGAGCAAGGAAGCAACGGTGTGACAACTTGAGTCTCCTGTGCCGGTGTCACCTGGCATCCAAATGAAAGCTGTTCAGCCACCTCTGAAGGGGACGTAGCGACAACAGCCCCAAAGGGATCACGGTGGCGGCAGCCGTCAGTTTGCCTAGAGTCGCAGAAACTCCACGTAATGCAACCACATGCCCCTGTAAAAGAGGGAAAGGAGGCGTAGGATGTCGTCCACCCGCTGTGGTGACGGCAAGGCCTTCATTGAGACGGTATCGAGTGTCATCCCGAGAAAAATTGTGCTCTGCAAGGGAACTAGGCAACTCTTTGTAGAGTTCACCCTGAGACCTAGTCGAGACACATGGGAAAGAAGGCTTGTGGTGTCCAGGGTCACCCGAGACCGGGACGGATCAAAGATGAGCCAATCGTCTAGATAGGGCAGGATCTTCATGCCCTGCGACTGCAGGGGCGAGAGGGCTGCCATCACAACCCTGGTAAATACCCGCGGCGAAAGGGAGCACCCTGATCTGAAAATGACGGCCCTGAAAAGCGAACCTCTGGAACTGTCTGTGGTGTTGTGCTATGGGCACATGAAAGTAAGCATCCTTCAGGTCTATTGAAGTAAACCACTCCTCTCTGGAAACAGTGCGCAGAACCACTACAGGGCTGAGCATGTGGAATTTCAAGACCATCAGGAACTTGTTGAGTCTTGCATGCAACTCCCTCAAATATTCGCACAGTAAAGTTGGCGGGAGCTGATCCACGCCTGAAAAAGGCACTGACCGAAGCTGGCTGAGCCTGCGGTATATCCAACTGCAGGCGAGCCAGGGCCGTACGAATGATGGCCCCCATAGAGCCGTCTTCAGAACCAACAGTAGAGCTGTGGGCACCACATCCTCTCCATATTCGGCGAACTCAGTGGCTGAAGCTGCCATGGAGATTGTTATCGGTTTACCACAGAGATTATAGCTTCCTCCGGTTCCAAGATGGCTGGAGGAGGAGCAGGATCACCAAACTCTCTTTCACCAGTCCCAGACTTGAAGGCCAGGAAGAGGATCTCATTTGATTAACCTCCTCCGTTAATTGGTCCACCTTGGAAGCAAGTCCGGACTCTTTAACCTTCTTCCTAGAAGTGGGGCCTCTAGTCTCAGCAGCCCGCCGTTTAGATTGGCCGGATTGAGCTGGAGTCTGCTGCTGGGCTGAGGTCAACTGCTCAGGCCACGAAACGAGGCCCAACAGTTTTTCCACCTCAGCAAGTCTGGCAGGCCTTACTCCCCGGGGCATGAAGCTGCAGTTCATGCAGGGATCTTCTGAAAGACATCCCTCAGATGCTCAGGACCAAGGCATGAGGGACACATATCATGGCCATCTTCAGGCTGCAGAGAAGCCATACAGGCTGAGCAAGAGTGGCCGTCAAGCATGTTAGTAACGAGCGGCAGGCCACACAGAGAAAACAACAAACGCTGGGAGTGGGAGCGAAAACACAGCCTTCACCAACGAGTGTTACACATGTGAGATAGAAGTAGCACAAATGCTGTGAGAGGGAGCCAATACGCTGTCGTCACCAACAAATATAAAAATATAAACAAAAGCGAGTGCAATAGGTTGCACAGGTACTTCAATAACGGTAGCTGAAAATCAGCGGTACAAATGTCGGGATAGGGAGCGAATACACTGCCGTCACCAACAAATGTAAAAAATAACCAAGTGAGTGCAATAGGTTACACCGGCACTCAATAACGGTAGCTGTATATCAGCGTTACAGATGTCGGGAGAGGGAGATAACACACTGCCGTCACCAACAAATGTAAAAAATAACCAAGCGAGTGCAATAGTTTTCAGCGGCACTCAATAACGGTAGCTGTATATCATTGGTACAGATGTCGGGAGAGGGAGATAACACGCTGTCGTCACCAACAAATGTAAAAAATAACCAAGCGTGGTTATGCAATAGGTTTCACCGGCACTCAAAAAGTTGCTTGTTGTATGACATGAGTTTCCCTTTATTATTATTATTAGTATCTATCTTTATTATAGGAGATGCACTAAGAGTATGATTTATACATTTTGAATTCTGTGATTGTACAGTAATGAACTTTACACACGCACCAGCAGCACAAGTCACAATACTAATGTTCAATGTATCATGTAAGCGGTGCTTAAAACACTGGAGTCTGGTCCTTTCTTCCAGCTGTGCTCCCATTATCATATTTGACATGCTGTTTGTGTCTTATTAACTCACTACTCATTCTTTCCGTATGTTGTTTCGAGATGTGGTTATATGGCGGTTTTGAATTGTTTGGTTTTGGCAGCTTCTATGAAGTTGAGACACCTGTAGAATTTTAGCAATACAGCTGCCTTACTCTTTGGCAGCTTCTTTTGAGTCTGAGGTCATTGAACATAAGGTTAAAGCATAGTGTTGACGTCTTTCTCAGCTTGTTCTACTCGTCAAGTCAAATTAACATTAAATTAAATTAAATCACAAGCTTTGCAATTTAGGAATTGCATTTTTAAAGATCGCATTTGTATCTGTCCAAAGGTTGATCATGTTTGACCTCTTTGATACAACAGGTACAAAAATAGTGCCTAGCAGTGCTCTACATCTTAAGGCCTGAGAGTCAGATGTGGCCCTCAAGCATTTTGGACTGTCCTATTTACCAATGAATAATTGATGCATTATTAAAAAGTTTTAAAACTATTTTTGCAGATATTATGACTTAGGAAAGATTATTTTTTTACTGTAAGCAGAAGAACAGTTTAAACAATACAACATGGTCCTCTCAGAGGGATTTCAATTCCACATGGAAAACGGGAAGATTTAACAATGAATGGACAAAAGATTCCTACAAAGAAAATGCCAGAGGCATTCCCATGTACCTTTTTTACTCCAGGATTCCTACCGACTACAAGGAGTATATAGTGAGGAGACAGTTGTTATTTTAATACGTGCTAAGTTATCGTGTACATATTTTTCACCTGTTTGCATATTATTCAATATAAACATTAGTAGAGGGGTTAAGCAGCTCAAAGTCTGACAACTTTCTGAAAAGATGTCCCTCAAGAAATCTCTGAGGAATAGGCCTGGTGTATATGACATATTGAAAGCTGCCCTTTCCTATTTTGTAGCACAACAATTTACCCATTTCTATACTGCAGCCAAATCACCAGAATAATAAGTTTATCCCTGTATTTACATGAAATTGACCCAGAAATGAATTAGAATTGACTTTGGTCCCTCCCAGTGTCACATTTCTTTCACACCTTCACCAGGTTTACCCAATGATACTGGCGCACTACATCCAGGGAGCAACTTGCAACTGCATCACAGATGCCACAATAGTCATAAATGCATCCCATTTTGACATGAAGAAGACCTTGAGCGCCAGATATCTGAGACTATGTCAGTGTGATGATGACGTTGATGTAGGAAATGTATGAAGAATAGAAGGCAGAGGGGAGAGAGGCAGACCAGCGCCTAAGCAAGTTGGTGATGATTGGCAGTGTTTGGCATTCTAAACATGCAACACGTATCAGGTAAATAGATATATATTATACATATTAGCTCCTCCAAGTTGACATTAAATGAAATTTTTAACTCTACTGTACTGCTGAATCTTTCATAATAACTGTGGGGCACTGTCAGCATTGTTTTCTCCAACATTTCCTACCCTTTCACCATTGCGACATGACGGCCCATAAACATTGCAGCAAAGTTTGGCATGTGATCAAGTTAAAAAGAGCCATATGCAGCTCTCAACCTGCAGACAATCCATTTCAAGGAAGAACAGCTTTTGATGGAGGGGTACGTGCTGCACTAGGCTCCACCAAGACATTATCAGGCTACTCAGTAATTTCTCCGATAAGTAAATGGTGTGGTAAGAATAATTGTTATCACGTGGACCATCAGCTGATGTGGAGTGTGTTTGCTAGCAGTGTGTGTAGGTGTCCTCGCAAACCCAATCAAAAACCAGTCGCACCAAAAGATGTACTTGATGTACTCTTAAAGGGGACATGATCATTGATTCCAGCTCCATATTTTTATTCTTGGATCCCTGAGTGCAGTTTTTAGTGATTCATAGTGAGAGACACAATCCTTGCTATGTGGTTGAGCCACTTTTTTCTCATCTCCTGGTTATTCTGCAACCCATTAGGCAATCCTGCTATCAGCATCTATGTAGGTGGAAATCACAACAATATTATAGAACTGCAGAAGTCAACTACTACTGAGTCTACTGAAATATTTGCAGATTTTCATAAAATATCTGTAAAAATGACAATAACATAGTATTGAATAGTCAACAACACAATTAATAATCTAATAAAATGATCATTTTTGTCGGATTCATTCATTTCCCTTTCTTTCTGCCTGTTATGAGGAAGTTTTCCCTCAGAGCAGTCATTGTGCATTTGCTCATTGTGATTTGCTGGGAATTGTTTTAAATTTTTCTTTTCTCTTATATCTTTATCTATAAAGGGCACTTTAAAACTAAATAAGAGCAATGTAGCTCGAATATTAAGCAGTTACAGCTTTTTAAAAGCTTCGAGTCCTCCCAACATTTTTGGCCCTTAGCAGCTTCCGCGTCATTTTGTGGAATCTGTCGCTTTCAGCCAATAAATGACAGAACCAGCTTTATAAGTTCATACACGCTTGCTAAAGGGACAATAACATATTCAAAATTAAATGACATTCCCTTTGATTACTCTGTAATTGACTCTTTCAAAAAATGTATTAAATTGAGGGTAACCATTTGACCATATACATTATTAGTAACAGTCATCATTGTTTCCCTTTCCACAAGGCAGAGAAAATGGCCATTACAATTTGAAAGAAAAAAAAAAAGCAGAAACACAAAGCTATATAAGCTATAAGATATCAATGATATATTTCTCATTCATTCGTAACAGAGGTGCTCTTTAAATTCAGAATTAGGTTTGTTCATAATGTTTTAAGGATCATCTATGCCCCGTAAACTTTGGCTGGAAACTTTAAAAGACAATAAAACTGCATATTTCTTGGCAATGAGGGCATCTTTTGCCACTGTTAGATGGTCGTTGTGTTAGGAACTGAGTGTGAGATAGAAGACGATGGACATATTTAAATAATAGGTCTTAAGAAACGTTATCAAACTTATCTCTCTCAGTCTCTCTCATCATTCTGACGTTAAACTTTTTTTTTCTGCTTCTGCAGGGAAATTCCAACAACATCGGCACTGTTGACATCTCAGTTGGCTTTGTTGGTCTGGAGAGTTATGTGGAAGCTCCAGCCGTCCTCCTGACTGCTCTCAGTACTTACGCCGGCCCACTGCTCTGGGCCTGTCACCTTGTCTGCTACCTCAGCTCCGAGAGAAGGCGGTGAGTCTGATCCTTCCTTCATCCTTTAGCCTTTGATAAATGTTTATTTTTGCAAGAATTGGGTAGCAGAGAATTACCTCAATCAACCTCTCTCCTAATTGTTGGCTGAACGACCCGGAACTTTTATCAAACAAATTCCTGTTGCTGTGAAGAACCTGCAGAGACCCTTGCTGATAGCAGCCAGTGTCCTGAGAGCATCCTCTTTGCTCGATAACCAAGAAAAAAAATGAACAATTGTTGAAGCTGTTCAAGTGTACTTCTGATTGATGCCGTGTTTGATTGATCCCACCAAGAAGCTCCGACATTTATTGCAACTGTCCCAGCAACTGTAGCATTTAAACATTTATGAACTGCTGCTCCTCAGCAGTATGTGAATCTTGATGTGGACATAATGATCCAGTTCTTGTCCAAAACTTTGGGAGTAATTGGAATGGTGGTGGTGTTGGTGGTGCGGGTGGTGAAGAAAGGCGGAGACACAGGAATGAGTTGAAAATAAAATGAATATAAATAAAATTTTGTGAAATATGCAAAGTCAGGTAAAACAATTTACATGATCATCGACCCAAAAAGCAGCAATGTCCAAAGGCTGGTCAGTCCTGCGTGTATTAACGGATAGAAACTCCTAACAATTAACTCGTAAAATGGCTGTTGGGTGCGACGGTATGGAAACTACCTGAACCCTTGTCTTATCCCAAAATCGTTCATTTCCCACAGCTAGAATTTTTCACATTTCCTTCAACCGGGCACATGCATGTGGCCCATTGATAGTTGTATTAATGAGGCCCACATCTACCTTTAAACTATAGATCAATCAGCAGTGTAACAATTTTAAGGCCATTGTTTGAAGTTTCATGTCGTGTATCAGGTTACTAATGTTTGTGTCTGAGCTGGTCAGAGCGTTGTGCATGTGGTTATAAAGGAATGGGGCTAAAAACACACCCACCCTCTCGATCAGAATTTCAATTCAACGAGCTTTGACAATGCTTTACAGTCTTAAAAGATTTCATATTAATTACCAACGGTTTGGATAATATAATGTCTTGTTCCTTGTGTGTCACAGTTTTGTTAATCAGTTGCTCAGTGTTAGTTCTCAAAATTAAAGTGAAAGTGTGTTTGCTGGCCATCTGATTAGATTTCCACCTCCAAATTGGGCCTGATCCTGTTTCTCCTCCTTCTTTATCATCAAGCCTCTGTGGTTTGGCAGAACCGTTAAGCCTTTGCCAGATAGAATGAACTTAACAGTAGAGTCACTAAACAAAATTTTATGGAACAGCACTTTTGTTGTACTTTGTTAATAAAAAAAGATATAATTCTGATAGTAGTTTTCACAGAGAATGAAACAGTTCTGTGACATCATCAAAGCGACTCTATCCAAAGGGGTAATTTGAAAATTGCCGAACACTTAATGAGTCTATAAAAAAAGTTGGATAAAATATGTTGTACAGATCAATGCCACCATTATGAGCTAATTCATAAATTGACTTTGCTGCATGTTCCCTTATGGGGGTTGCGGGGGGGCTGGAGTTTTTCCCAGTTTCCTCGGGGGAAGCCATTCTGTTTCAGGGCACACAAAGACACATTCACACACAATAGAATAGAATAGAATAGAAAATGTTTATTCATCCCCAGAGGGGAAACACACTTTTACAACAGCACAGTTGAAAAAAATAAAGTGCAAGGAAAAAAGAAATAATAAAAGAGATAATAAAAAAATAAATAAAACAGACACACTCATACCCATGGACAATTTCCCCAAGTTCCCAATCAACCTCTGTATGTTTTTGGACAGTGGGAGGAAACTGGAGTGCCAGGAGTAAACCCACGCAACACATGGAGAACATACAAACTCCACACTTAAAGGTCACAAGTCGGTTCCCTCCCGACCTGGAAGCTAACCGGCAATCTTTAAAATAAATATGTTATTTCTGTATTAGATTTTCTATTCTAGCAGCAAATATCAGCGTATAAAAGGGGTTAATACATTTTTCTTGAAATGTAAATGTTTAACCACAAACTAAACAACAACAGGTTGGACAGGTTGATCAGAAAGGCTGGCTCTGTGGTTGGCATGAAGCTGGACTCACTGGTGACAGTTGCTGAGAGGAGATCACTGGACAAACTACTGTCCATCCTGGATGATGATTCATCCTCTTAACACTTTCATCAGTGAGCAGAGAAGCAGATGGAGTGCACGAATGCTCCTTCCCAGATGCAAAACAAATAGACTCAAGGACTCATTCATTCCTCGTGCTATTAGATTGTACAATTCTGAGTTTGGGGGCAGGAGTGGAGTAAAAGTATCATGATGTTCTGTTCTATGTTAATCTTTGTATCCTTTGTCATTGTTGTTTTTCTTTGATCTATGTTCTTTATCTTTAGACTTGGATTGTATGATCTTGTTCTTTCTCTTTATTTCTTTTTGTCCTTGTTCTTATTTTATTTTTATTTATTTTTATGAATAATTGCTGTATTGCTGTGGCAAATTGGAAAAAAACAATAAAGATAAATAAAGTGCTACCTAACCTAAACTAACCTAAAAGTAAACACAGACATGAAGAAGAATAATAAGCCTGGTAAGTTTGGGAACCCCTAGTGTAGGAGACAAGGCTCCAACACCATCATGACATTAGTGTCATTTTGGAATCTGAGTTGACTTGTTCATTACTAGCTAAATGAGTTTGTCTATGATGCATTTTCATCTCCAACAGCCTTTGTCCGGTACTGTCTCTTCTCGCCATGATTGTCCATGAAGACTCGTCTGTCTTTAACCTGTTTTTATTACCACCACGTCAAGTTGTGCCTTCTGTCTGCAGGAGTACCGTCTCTATTGGTCATGGCTGCTACTGTTTGGCTCTGTTAAGGTCGATCCCAGCCGCTGCCTTCATCATCTTGGTGACTGTCCTGCGCTACCATCTATTCATCTGGAGTGTCTTCTCCCCCAAACTCCTCTACGAGGCCATGCACTTGCTTCTGACTGCTGTAGTTTGTCTGATCTTCAACATGATGGAGCAAAGTCACAGCCAGTCTTAGACTTGACTTCTCTTTGAGGAGGTTGGATACACAAACTCTCCCGAGGCCCATGAGCAAGGGCTTTTAAAATGACTAGAAGTAACAAAGATAGTCTCTTTTGTTCGTTTACTGCTGCGATATCCCCCAAAGTCTCTCAAGGACAAAGTGTTTATGCTCCCAGCAGCAGAGTGATACAGAGCTGGATGTGCACTTGAAACACTCACACAGGATTGTTATTTCTGGGACTAATAAACATAAACACATTCTTTTTTTTTCACCTCTGGGAAAATCTTGGGTTTTTTTGCTAAATCAAATTTCAAATTAATTAAGAAGAACATAATCAAAATATCATCAATTGTCTTTAACTGTTTTCCTGATATTATTCTGAATGACAAATTGTAGCTTTGTGTTTCTGTTTCTATGATGTTTTCTTTCTTTCCGAAATGCTAATGGGCTATTTTCTCTGCCTTGTGGAAAGGGAAACAATGATTTTTATATATGTGTATTTATATTTATATGTATGTATCTTAAAATATGATAATAAAAAGTGTGTGTGTGCGCGCTCAACAATAAACCAGCAACATTGGATAAATCCTGTCACATGACATTCTCCAGACTTTGGCATTTGTGTCTTTGCTTGCCTGGTGTCTCATACTAGTGGGACATTCCCTGAACAACCCCCAGCGAGGTGTCCAGGAGGCATCTTACTCAGAAGCTCAAGACACCTAAACTGACTCCTCTTGGCAAGCACTATATGTATTCGAAGGCTCTCAATAGAAGGACGGTGTACAAGTGTATAAGTAAGTAAGTAAGTCATTTTTATTTGTATAGCGCTTTTCCAGACCAGGGTCACAAAGCGCTTAAACAATCAAAACAATATTCAAAAAAGTATATACTTTAAAGGGCAAGATAAAACTGATAACACAACAGGAGTTCCAGAAAATCAAGGAAAAGCCTGAACAAATAGAAACGTCTTAAGATGTTTCTTAAAGGAGTCAGTAGATTCCATCAAGCGCAAAGAAAGAGGAAGATTGTACCAAAGCTTAGGAGCAACAGCCTGAAAAGATTTATCTCCTCTGGTCCTGAACCGTGTGCGAGGAACCATAAGTAGATTCTGATCCACAGACCTCAGAGCCTGAGCTGGGGTGTAAGGCTGGATCAGATCAGTGATGTAAGGAGGAGCCTGACCATGAATAGCTCTGAAAGTAAGAACCAGAATTTTAAAGTTCATCCTGAAAGAAACTGGAAGCCAGTGAAGATTTTTAAGGATCGGAGAAATGTAAGTTCTTTAACTTGAGCGGGTTAGAATTCTCGCTGCAGAGTTCTGAATCAACTGCAGGCGAGACAGCGCCTTCTTGTTAAGACATGAAAACAAACTGTTGCAATAGTCCAGACGAGAAGAAACAAACGCGTAGATTAAAAGCTCCAGATCATGTTCCGACAACATTTTCCTAAGTTTAGAGATTTTTCTCAGTTGAAGGAAACAGTTTCTGGTCAGTTTTCTGCAGTGTTAAACTAGAGACATGTCTTTATCAAATACAACACCCAGGTTTCTCAGGCTCAGTTTGACACACTGACCTAAGTCACCTAAGTACTGGCTCAACCCTGGAACCTTATTATCATGAGCAAGTACCAGAGTTTCAGTTTTGTCCACATTTAGCTGTAGAGTTTTTTCACTCAAGAGGTAAAAAAAAAAAAGAAATCTGGTTGGAGTAGCCATTGTTTGATTTCTAGCAAACAATTGACTAAGCTGTTCAGCCTTTGGGGCTCAATTGGAACAAAAGAGCAGTAGAGCTGGATGTCATCAGCAAAAATGTGATTAGAAACATCAGGAAATCTCTGAATGATTTTACCGAGGGGAATCAAGTACAGCAAAAACAATAAAGGACCCAGAACAGAACCTTGAGGGACTCAACACAACAGATCTGCCGATTCAGACCTCATTTGATTGGCAGATACACTAAAACTGCGCCCAGAAAGGTAAGACGAGAACCATTCTAACACAGACCCAGACAGTCCCACTTCATCCCTCAGTCTACTTAGCAGGATCTGGTGATCAACTGTGTCAAAGGCAGAGGACAGATCCAAGAGAACCAGAACAGTGGATTTACCCGAGTCAGCCGACATCATGATGTCACTGGACACCTTCAATAAAGCTGTCTCCGTAGAGTGATGTTTAAGGAAGCCAGACTGAAACTTCTCATGGATGTCACTGATCCAGGAACAAAGACAGCTGCTGCTAGCTTCTCCAAGATCTTGGACAAGAAAGGGAGCTTAGAAATAGGCCTGAAATTACTGAGGTCAGTTGGGTTTTTGAGCAGAGGCTCCACAATGGCATGTTTAAATGCATTGGGAAAAACCCCCGTGGAATGGGAGAGGTTCACCATATTGGTAACCCAGGGGCCAATTACATCAAATACTTTGATAAAAAGAAAGGACGTCATCTGAGCAAGAGGAGGGTTTCATCTTGTTCACTAGTGCTGAAATATCAACCAAAGATACAGCAGTGAAGGAGGACCAAGAGGAGGAGAGGGGCTCAGAGACAGTAGGGGTTCCAAACAAAGGGGGAGAGATTTTGTCTTTGATCAATTTAATTTTGTCAATGATAAATTTCAACAATGCATTGCTGTCAGCTTCACAGAAGACAGGCGTGATTTGAGGAGCAGGAGACAGGAGTGAATTAATTGTGTCAAACAAAACTTTGGGGGTTTTCTTGTTTGCTGGTACCAGTTTTCTGATGTAATCAGATCTAGCAGTTTCTACCATCTCATTGTAAGAAGTAGAAATCAGATCCCTGAGGTGAAGTCTCTGGACCTCAAGTTTAGTGGACTTCAGTCTTTCGACAAAGTCTCTTCAGACTCAGGAGATCTTCATTTGTCCAAGGGCACCGTTTTTTCTGAATTTTCAAGTTCAATTTAACAGTTGGCACTTGAGCCAGTATTTCAACACAATGAGTAGTGAAACAGTGAACCAAACTGTCCACATCTGGGCAGTCATCAAAGGAAAAAGGGTCAAACATAGCAGAAAAACTGTCTGCAGTATCAGCTGAGATGACACGTCTCTGAGACCTAACTTTCAAAGGCTTAGGTTCAGGGATGAAGTCCAGGTTAAACAAGACAAGAGAATGATCACTCAGATGGACATCATGTACAGATACATTAGAAATGTCCAGGCCAAGAGTAAAAACTAAGTCTAAAATGTGGCCTTTTTGATGAGTGGGTTCAGAAACATGTTGCTCAAAATTAAAGGCTTCTGTTAAAGTTAAAAGTTCTTTAGCAGAACAAGATTTGACGTCATCAGCATGAAGATTAGCGTCTCCAAGAACAGATTCCATTTGAATAATGGAAGATAAGAAGTCACTGAAGTCTTTCAAGAACACCGCCGCAGGACCAGGCGGGCGGTAGATTGATACACAATAGAAAGGTCTTGTAGAACCAATCAAGATCATCTGAGACTCAAAAGAAGTGAATTCCTGTATCTGAATCACTCTGCAAGAACAACTCTCCCAATAAACAGTAGCAAGACCTCCCCCACGACCAGAGAGGCGAGGCTTCCCCAGGACAGCACTCCCTACTGGACAGAGTTCGTTCAGATGAATAAACTCTTCCTCTCTCTGCCAAGTCTCAGAAAGACATAATAAATCCAAATTAGATTGTGAAAAGATCATTAAGAATAAAGGATTTATTAGTAATGGAGCGAACATTCAGAAGTCCTACATTCAGCACCGATGACGTCACTGACGACGCCGCGTCACTGATAGGCGCGCAGAACAGGATCTTTTGAAGCGAACAGCGGTCACGTGGGTACCAGCTGTGACTCACGTTCAACTCGGTAGTAAAAGCCGAATTAAAGAGAGGAAATGAAAAAATCTTACCACCTTTCGTTGAGGTCTGGACAGACGGCAGCGCTCTTCAGCGAGAGGAATGTCGATCAAACATCGATGACGTCCGATGACGTCAGAGTTCTTCCGAGTGATCGCGACTGCGTGTCTCATCCTGACCTGTACTCCAGACCGACTCGATCGCTTGTGGAAATTGCCCGGTACCCGAGAGATCAAACGATATTCCACAGAGTCCTAGTCGATGAGAAGCGGAGCCGGAAACACATTCTCCGGACGTTGATAACGGTCGCGATTATAATCCTCCATCGACTCTCTGATGTTGAAAAGAGCATCACCATCATAGATCCGAGATGCTTGAGACATATCTTTAGTGATATGAGCATAATATCCGGACAAGTAGTCGTTAAAACGACTGTTTTTGGCAATTATTGCAGGAGCTTACGTTCAAGCAGGCCGATCAAAGGCTTACCGGAAGCGGAAGTGATAAGAGATAGTGGTTGTCAATAAACGTTGAACACGGAGCTCAGAACGTCTCCCGTCTGGTCCCTGATTGACAGGCTGAGCACGGCATGTTACATGGTGTCAGAAGAGTGCTGAAGCACATCTCCTGTGGCTAACGTTAGTTGAGTGATAGACTGCGGGGTGAAGTTTGAAACCATCGCATAAATGTAGCCACTCCTCTGCTTGGGTTTCCAGCAATCTCTGATTTATAGCTATTGCACATAGTAGATAGTGTAAAAGAGCTGGAGGGTGACATGTAAAGTCAATACCCAAAGTTCTTCAAATAACTGGGCTGCTTAAAAGGGGAATACAAGATCAAGCCTAAAGTGGAGGTTAAGCCCTATGAATTGTCTCTCCCACTTCCATTTTATGAAAAAGTAAAAGAAGAGCTCAAGAGAATGGAGAAAATTGGGGGTAATAATGCCCAGTGAAGATGCTACAGACTGGTGTGCAGGTATAGTGGTAGCCCCAAAACCTGCAGGAAAGATCAGAATCTCTTCCAACATGACCCGGTTGAATGAATATATCTGCCGAGAAAGGTACATCTTACAATTCATCGATGAAACCCTGGTCAAGCTAGCAGGAGCAACAATCTTTACAAAACTAGGAAAACTAGATTCAACAGCGGGTTTCCGGCCGATACCTTTGTATCCAGATTCAGTCCCGCTGACCACCTTCATCCCTCCTTTTGGGAGATACTGCTACAAAAGACTGCCATTCGGGATTTCGTCTGCACCTGAACATTTTCAAAAGAGGCTGACACAAATGTTGACAGGAATGGAAGGGACAGTGTGTCATGCCGATGACATTAAAAATCTAATCCAAACTTACCTACCCTCTAGGACAGTGGTTCTTAACCTGGGTTCGATCGAACCTCAGGGGTTCGGCAGAGCCTCCGCCGCTGAGGTCCCGACACACCTGAATTATCGTGTTAAATTCATGATGACACACCCAGCTGGGCCATCACTGGCTGCAGATGATAATGTGTGGCCTATCAGTGCTGCGGGGAATTTAGTGCGCTCAGTAGTCAACGTGCGACTGTCGTGGTAGTACGTTGTGAGATTTCTTTGTTCATATTTTAATCCATACTCACTATGTCGGGCAAAACAGGAAAGTGGTCAGACAAATATGTACAACATGGATTCACATGTATCACGGAATGTGATGGGAGTGAGCGTCGTATCTGCATGATTTGCAACGCCAAGTTGAGCACCGGTTTAGCTACAATATCGTGTCCACTTCCTATGTGATGACGTCACACGCTTCATATGCGAACGTCTCTTAAAAATATTTGTTATGGGTTAAATAAACGTCAACAGAACGTTTACATGATACTTTTCACCACATAAAACATTTATATTGACAAGAAGACGATCTTCATCAACACAATCACTTTCTTTCATTTCCTGGTCTGACGATCATGTGACTTTGATGCCAACAGGAAGTGTCTGCGCTACATGTGACGAAGCCTCTGATTGGCTGAAGCCGTTTTACTAATAATAACGCTGTTATATAACTGTACAATGCAAAACAAACATTCGAGTTCAGAAATAATTCGCTTATGTACTTTTAATAATTGATTTAAATCGGGAAAAAAAATCGAAATGAAACTAAATAATTACTGAGGTGTTTATAAACTACACACAGAAAGAATGAATTATAGAAAGAGGAATATTCTAACATTTTTGTTATTTGAAAAGCGAATAATTCATATATATATACGTATCATATTATGATCAATATGGCACTGCCCGAGCAGCAGCTTGTTACAACAGCTCCCTCTCTCTTCTTACTCTTTATCACACTTTTTCCATTTTTTTGGCGTCTTTTTGATTTTTTCTTTAGAATGGTCGGATCTTGTTGCCGTTGTGCACAAAATGAGACCACTTTTACAACTTTTGCCTACGGTTTTCTACTACTTTCATCACTTTTGGGAACTCCGTCGGCAGACACGCTCAGCGGGTCTATTGTTTACACAAGGGATCAGCTGTTGGTGTTGCGCAATACCGCTCTCTCTCTCAGCGCGGAATGGATGATTCCCGTGGAAATTAAGAGGAAAAGACGCAGATGCAGAGCAGGTCGGATGAAACAAGAGAAGAAACGTAGGTTCCGTCCCTTTATTCCATCGATCATCATGGGAAATGTACGTTCGATCGTGAATAAAACGGACGAGCTCGCTGCGCTGACCCGGCATCAGAGAGATTTCCGTGAGAGCAGCCTTCTATGTTTCACGGAGACCTGGCTGACGGAGAAGACCCCGGACTCTGTTGTTTCCCTGGAGGGGTTCAAGATGGTGCGTGCAGACCGGGACATGGACGGAAAGAGCAGAGGAGGAGGAGTGGCGGTGTTTATTAATGAGAGATGGAGCGATCCCGCGCATGTCTCCATTAAAGAAAAGGTGTGCACTAAGGACATAGAGTTTGTTGCGGTGGGCATCCGCCCGTATTACATCCCGAGGCAGTTCTCACATGTGATTGTGTTCACTGTTTACATTCCCCCCTCTGCGGACGCAGCCGCAGCGAGCGAGAGACTGAGCGCCTCAGTGTCTGACCTGCAGCTCAAACACCCGAACTCTCTCCTGCTCATAAACGGGGATTTTAACCATGCCTCACTTTCCTCCATTTTTCCCACCTTCACACAATACGTGAAGTGCCACACCCGGGAGGACAAGACTCTGGACCTTATGTATGCAAATGTAAAAAGGTGCCTACACCTCCACCCCCCTAGCCTCCCTCGGCCGCTCTGATCACAACCTGATACGTCTGCGACCTGAATACACTCCCATTGTGAGGAGGCAGCCTGCATAGAAAAGAACTGTTAAGATGTGGAATGATGAAGCCAAGGAGAGGCTGAGAGACTGCTTTGAGTCTACAGACTGGAGCGTGTTCTCTCATGGTGATGACATCAACACCTTCAATGACTATTCCACGGATTACATCAAGTTCTGTGAGGGCAACGTCGCACCGACCCGCAAGGTGCGGTGCTTTGCCAACACCAAGCCATGGGTGACCCCTCAACTTTAAGTTCTGCTGAACAAAAAGAAGAGGGTGTTTGCTTCAGGGAGCAGAGAGGAGCTTAAAGAGGTCCAGCGAGAGCTCAAAAAGGCGATCAGGATGGCCAAGGAGGAGTACAAGAGGAAACTGGTGGAGCAACTGGCGCAGGGCAACACAAGGGTTGTGTGGAAAGGCCTGAAGAACATCTCAGGTCATGGCCAGAGTGGAGCCAGAGCCACAGCAGGGGGAGACCAAAGATGGGCCACTGAACTTAACCAGTATTTCAACCGGTTTGATCAGGGCCCCCCTCCACCTCTGCCCCCCACTCTTCACAAAGCTGCTTTTCCTCTGCTTCAGCCCCCTCCCCCCAACTGTTCTCACCTCCAAGCCACCTCTACCCCCCCCCCCCCCCCCCCAACATGCCCTACTGCCTCAGCTGCCCAACCCCCCACAGCCACCTCTCTCTGTTACATCTGAACAGGTGAGGAGAGAATTAAGGTGACTGAAATCAGGAAATCTGCTGGACCAGATGGACTCAGCCCCAGACTGCTCAGGGACTGTGCTGATCAACTTTGTGAGTTGGTCACACACATCTTCAACCTGAGCCTCAAACTGGAGAAGGTCCCGGTCCAGTGGAAGACCTCCTGTGTGGTTCCGGTTCCCAAGGCGATGCACGCGAAGGAGCCAAGCCACTTCAGACCAGTCGCCCTGACCTCCCATCTGATGAAGACCTTGGAGAGGCTGGTACTCCACCATCTATGGATGACGGTGAGCTCTGCGTTGGATACGCTGCAGTTCGCCTACAGGCCAAAGATGGAGGTGGATGACGCCGTCATCTACCTGCAGCACCAGGCACTGACTCATCTGGAAGCCGCCGGTAGCACTGTGAGAGTCATGTTTTTTGACTTCTCAAGTGCTTTCAACACCATCCAGCCGGCGCTGCTAAGGAAGAAGATGGGGGACGCAGGAGTTGGGACACAGCTGGCAGCATGGACGATGGACTACCTCACCAACAGGCCGCAGTATGTGAGATTGCAGGACTGCAGGTCTGAGGTGACCATCTGCAGCACCGGTGGAAACCAGTGGGCGAGAGGAGGACACTCTCAGACTCAGACTATCCTCCATCAGGGACAACGCGCTTCACCCACTGCACCTGACCATGGAGGTGCTGGCCAGCTCCTTCAGTGGCAGGCTCAGGCACCCCCAGTGTAGGACGGAGCGTTATAGAAGGTCAAGGTTCATCCCAACTGGTGTCAGGATATTTAACTCTCTACTTTAAATATCCTGATGCTAATACGTAGTGTGTTTTTCTTTTTCTTCTCGTGTGTTTTTATTTTATTTTATTTTATTTTATTTTATTTTATTTTTATTTTATTCTATTTTATTTTGTTAATAGTGTTACATTTCTAATATTTTAAATAATTTGTATATTTTTAAGATCGTTTTATTTTATTTTATTTTATTATTATTTTTTTTTATTGTCTCTTTTATTATTTATTTTTTTCTTGCACTTTATTTTTTTCAACTGTACTGTTGTAAAAGTGTGTTTCCCTCTGGGGATGAATAAACATTTTCTATTCTATTCTATTCTTAAAACCTTACTTTTCGATAAAATCGATAATTAACTTAACTGTTTATCTTAGCTGCTAAAGGCTGAGAATGCTGGAGGTTTATCCTTCTTTTCTGCATTACATTCATCACCTGTGCAGTTTAGACCCACACCTTTTTATTTCTCTCCCGGAGCCCCAGGGCTCCACCTCCAAGGCCGGTGCTGATCCAGGATCTTCACCACGTCATCAGATCCCGAGTTCTCTCCAGCACCTCCATGGACTCTCCCATACTCTCCTCTTTTCTCTTACTATATCCTACCTCACTCTTCTCCTTATCCATCTATCCACCCCCCCATCCTTCCTCCCAGCCGGTCAAAGCAGGAGGCTGTCAACAATGAGTCAAGTGTCTTGAGATAACTTTGTTATGGTAAGACACTTTAAATAAAATTGAATTGAATTGAATCCTTGTCTTTGTTTTATGTGTGAGTTAAATTATAAATCCTCGTCAAAGCATACACCCAGATTCTTTACAGTGGTGCTAGTAGCAGGAGCAAGTCCATTATGTAAAGCTAGATCATTAGTTAATGATTGTCTGAGATGTTGCGGACCAACTAGTAAAACCTCAGTCTTTTCCGAGTTCAGCCAAAGGAAGTTTTTGGTCATCCAGGACTTGATATCTGTAATACAGGACTGTAGTTGTGTTAGCTGATTTCTTTCATCTGGCTTCATGGACAAGTAGAGTTGGGTGTCATCAGCATAAAAGTGAAAGTTTATAGAGTGTCTTCTCATCAAGTCCCCTAGTGGGAGCATATAGATTGTGAATAGTATTGGACCAAGAACAGAACCTTGTGGGACACCATAGCTGACCTTAGTCTGTGTCGATGACAGGTGGTTGGTGGTCGACAGTGTCAAATGCAGCACTGAGCTCTAGTAGAACAAGAACTGAAACATGGCCCTGATCAGAGGCCATCAGTAGGTCGTTACTTACTTTTACCAGGGCGGTCTCTGTGCTGTGGTGTTCCCTAAAACCAGACTGAAACACCTCAAATTGATCATTGTCCTGGAGATAATCACAGAGCTGACTTGTTACCACTTTCTCCAGAAGTTTTGAAATGAAGACAAGATTAGAGATTTGAGGAGGAAACAACCCGGGACAGCTGTCAAGGACTCACTGGTAGAAAGGAGTCAAAATATGTATCAGTCAAAGTGTCTGTGTCCATTGAGGCGTCACCGGTTGTATACTTTCCTCCTAGACTACGGTGGGCGCAGAGAACGGGTTTCATTGGACTGACTAAAGCTAGCCTATTTGTTAGCCGATGAGGAAGTTTTGCCAGGCCGGGTTCCCAGTCGAGGTCGTCCCCCTTTTAAAATAAGTTATTCTCCAGTGCCTTCTGCTGATCCGGTCCCCTTTTCTTGTCACACTCCTGAGGTCTTGGACACAGTTTTGCGTAGCTGTTGTGGCAGGCTTGTTAAGCCTCCCAGGCAAAACCTGTTTTAACCCTAGGGTTTCTTGGTGTTCGGGGAACGGTTGTGTGGCGGGCACTAAGGGGTGGATTCTTTCACCCAGTGGATTGTGGGAAGTGGTGTGTCACCCAAGTTTATATAGTTTGTGTGTAGAGCATTTGAGCTCTCTCTGATCCATGGCACTGTTAACTAAAGGCCATGATCTGTACCACATATCTGCGTTCCTTGTCTTGCCACAGTGTTCCATAAAACCAGACTGAAACACTTCAAATTGATTGTTGTGTCATGGAGGATCCAAATCACATGTTGTGGATTTAGAGGAGGAAACAATCAGAGACAGTTGTTGAGGACTTACTGGTAAAAAGGAGTCAAAATATGAATCAGGCTTAGTTTCTTTGTCCAGCAAAGCTGCATCGGTTGTATAATAAGATTCTAGGAGGTCTTCAATCTTTCCTTTAATAGTTACGATTTTCATGGAATCACTGCTGCTGAGCAACACGTCCTAGAACTATGAAGCGCACTTGAAATGTTTAATGTCAACAGTGCGATTCTACCCCCGATTGTGTTTAACGACCTCGAACCACTTTAAGAGATGAACATAAATCGGTAAAAAATGCTTAATTTTTATTTTTTGAAGCTTGGATTGTTCACGCATCGCGGAAGTCAAGAGGCTCTCGCAGATTAATACATGCTTAAAAGGTCCTGTAAAAGTGACTATATTGTATATTTTTAGGTGTTTCAACTCCATAATGTTGACATTGTTTTATGAATGAGTAAAATAAAGTCTGGATGTGTTATTTCGCTTGATCCTCTTTATAATCCGGTGCGCTTTTCTATGAGATTGCGTTTATGGACATATGTTTTCTTTTTATTTAGCTGCGATTATGAGCGTCTACGTGACGTTTGTCAACAGTAATTGCAATCCTGCAGAGGTGACGTCACACACGCTAATAAACTGATCTTACAGAGGTCACACCACAGGAATAAAATGAGATATTGTGCTTGTTTGTTTAAAAGTGCCATGGAATACAATTGTAGATGTGTGCTTGTATAAAGGCCGAGTTGAGTTTTGTATTTTGATGACGTCAGACTTGTTGTTACTCGTCCCAGAACATGCGGTTTTGCCTCACGTTTGTGCTGTAACTTGACAGAACCAGCTGCGCGTCACTCGTCTATTGAGGTAAGATATAATTATTGCTTTAAGACTCAGAAATAAGGTTTCATTGCGTGTAATGTAACTTTCTGTGGTGCGTTAACACGAGAGCTAGTTCGCTAAAACTTAGCCTTTTAAATGATAATGTAACTCACACACGTATTTTGTTTGTTATTTTGAAAGGATGAAAATATATTTATATTCCAATAAAAAGTTTGCAATATTGGTAGGTCATGGTAGGCGATTTATTTTATTAATATTCAAGATATTGATTTCATTTATCACTTCCCCATATTAATACAGATAACATATTTATCGTATTTATCGTAAGTATAAAAGTATACGTTTATTTGAACCCTTTTGGATGAGGGATTTGATCTTTTGTTGTTTTCTTTAAATGAAAGAATATATATATATATAATAATGAAAAGTATTTTAAATTCCAGCATAAAGAGGTAAACCAGATGGAAACACCATCAAACAATGTATGAAGGAAACATGGAGAGCTTATCTCTGAATGATCAAGTATACTTGCTTGTATTTATTGATTTATTATATTTAAAAGGGAGCACTAGTATGTTTTTGTTTTGTTTTTGCATGGAAGTGACCTGCAAGAACTGCCCAGAACTCCAGACCTGCTTGACATGAAACCTTTCTCTCTGTAGTTCCTGACAAATGATTTCAAATGTGAAGTGACTAAGTAATATTAAAATGCAACTCTATGTTCATTTCTAGGTGAGATGGAGTGCTGCATATCAGAGGCTGGACTAACCATGGGAGGTGGACACGTGTCAAAAGCATGTGAGATGGTTACATCATACACACTTTGGTCTTTAAAATAGTCGTGTTTGGTAATAATGATCAATACATTTCTGTGGCAGGGCGCATTGACATGCTGACGCTTTTGGTCAAGGTTTTCTGGCTTCTGTTGTTGGAAACACTTGGTCGTCCCCGTCAAGGTGGAAGGTACCAACTGAAGAGTCTTTTTCAATAGATTTTACACTTCAAATGATCAGAATCATACAACTTCATACACAATGTTTTCCGATTCTGTTGACTTTCAGACAAATAGGATTCGACGTTGTTATGGCAGTAAGGAGACGGCAGGAAGTGAAAGATTCTTGAGAAGTAGATGAACCACCTCTGGAAGTCTCTGTCAAGTCGTTGTGATTCCCTGAAAGAGTTGTCTCGCATGGCAGCGTCACAGCAAGGTAGGAGTTTATTTAGCAAGTGAAGAACAGAAGTACAGCTGATCATTCTTATTGTCTTATTCTTTTAAGATGCACCATGGGCTTGACTGGTGAGGCTTTGAAGGATCTTCAGTGCCTTTGAGGAGCAGCAGCAAGTCAGCGTGACGTCACTCGAACCATGACTCGGACCAGAAACTACTACACACAAGTCTACGCTGAGGACGAGACCATCAACGTCGTGCAGATTGACTCTGATGGTTACTTGTGACATTTGTGACGATCTGTGAACATTTGTTTGATATGAAACCTGTAATAAAGCACAATTTGATATAATTTGGAATAATGCTCCCATAGTATTCATCCCAACATGATCAATGCAGTTGTAACTTCAGAGATGCCTATAATTGATACCAATGAATGCATAAAAAATTAAAATAAAGTTTTTATGATAACAGTTCATATCTTTTATTATGACAGGTTTATAAAAAGCAACTCATGTACAATATTCATATTGGAGTTAATAGCTTATCCAGTGTCAAAAGTTGAAAGTTTACTACAATTGGAATAATTACTATTATTTTCTATAATCACACCTAATCAATAATATGTATTGCATAAGTACAAACATAATCATACATTAGTAATCAATAACATGTACATTAATTAACAGAGGCTTGATATTGAGGCTAGTGTGAACTATCATTTTCAGACCCCCAGGGGCCGCTGGGAATGAACCGGGGCCAAAAACGTGTTTTTCATGACTGTTGCTATTTTGCTCTTATTTGACCTCTGTGACCCTCAGACATATGAAACTTGGTCTGCGTGACCTCTTACACCTCTAAAATAATATGCTGGTAGAACCATAATGATAGCCCTTCCCAAACCGGAAGTAGCTTCAGGAAGCACCTAGAAAAACGCCCTTGAAAACATATGTGTACAAATGGAACATGAAGAACCTCTAAAAGTTTCAGATCATTTGAATTAACAATGGTCTATTTATAGAGCTTCAAAGTCCAGATTTCTCCAAGTTTCCCATGATACCATGGGGCACAGGAAGTTCATAGCAACAACGTCTAGAATAACATATCCAAATATCAGCTCTGAGGTCCAAGTAGAAAAAAAGTTGCCTAAGTCCATTTCTGAAGGATCAGGTCTGGTCATTCTGTTACACTCAGAGACCATCTTGACAGAAGAATGACAACCTCTCCCTCATTTTTGGACTCATTGACACCAAACTTCTCACATGATAGTAGGAGACCATCTGAATGTGTCATATAAATATCAGTTTTACAAGGGCCTTCATGCCTCTTGAAGATAGAGAATTAACCCTTTGATGTAGCACAGGCCACTACAAACAAATGAATTATGTTGGTGTGTGTAGTTTTCTGATAGTATAACCGCAGTCTTGAGTCACCTATCAATAACATAAATATGTATATTTTAAAGTTCAAACATGTACTGTGGGTCTCACAAAGCTTTTAGACGTGCTGTCTTCTATTTCATAGTTTGAGTGTAATTTACAAATAGCTCTTCAGTTGCTATTTTAAACAATGATGATTACTGGTCCTAGCGCCTGTCGTATCGTAGTGCAGCACCGTGCAGCGTCTCTCTCGCTCCAAGCAGAACAATCTTTTTTCTTTTTGTTCGCCTTATTCCAGGAGCATCCGTGAACATCTACATTTATTTTTGGACCAACATCCTCCGAAGTCGAATCGGGCCGAGGACAAGTCTGAAAAACTTCCCGGTGAGCGCATTCGTCAAACTTTCCCCTCACTATGTCTCCCTCTCCCTCTCCCTCCTCTGTTCTTTCCTGCTCGGTGTGTCAGATGTTTAGTTACGCTTCGACCTCCTTTAGAGATAGCATTAGTTGTGTAAAGTGTAGCCTGTTAGCTAGACTGGAGGTGAAGCTCGTTGAACTAGAGAGCCGGTTGTGCGCTGTCGAAGCTAAACCGCTAGCTAGCCAGTGTCAGGTAGACAGTGCACAGCCACATAGCCTAGCAAGTAGTCCCCCAGCAATTCCCGAGCAGCCGGGAAACCAGGGTCGGTGGGTGACTGTTCGTGGGAGGAATAGTTCCCGGCCAAAGTCAACGGAGAACCACCAACCCCTTAGCGTTTCGAACAGATTTTCTCCACTCGACAAGTAACCGGTCGAGGAACCTGCTCTGTTCATAGGCGATTCCATTCTTCGGAACGTTAAACTAGCGAAGCCAGCGAGAGTAGTCTGCATTCCTGGGGCCAGAGCGGGCGACATTGAATCAAATTTAAAGCTGCTGGCTAAAGCTAAACATAAATACAGTAAGATAATTATTCATGTCGGCAGCAACGACATCCGATTACGTCGCTCGGAGGTCACCAAGGTAAACGTTCAGTCGGTGTGTGCATTTGCACGAACAATGTCGGACTCCGTAGTGTTCTCTGGACCCCTTCCCAATATGGCCAATGATGATATGTTTACTCGCTATTCATCATTTAATCGCTGGTTGTCCGAGTGGTGCCCCGCAAACGGGGTTGGCTTTGTTAACAACTGGAAAACCTTCTGGGGAAAACCTGGTCTGCTTAGGAGAGACTGGATCCATCCCACGTTGGAAGGAGCATCTCTCTTGTCTAGCAGTGTTGACAGTTTTAGTGTAACGTGACAACTCAGAGCACAGATCAGAAGGCAGAACTGCAGTCTTCCACACTCTTCTGCCCTTCTCCCACAACAGCCACCCGCCTCTAACCACATATAGAGGGTCAATCTGACCCGCTTAATAAAACCAAGTAAAAATGTCAGTAGAAGAGCTATTAAAGATAATCTAATTCAAATAAATCTAAATCAAATAAATACTATCATTGTAGAGGACAGGAGAATTAAGTGTGGATTGTTGAATATCCGATCCCTGTCCTCAAAAGCTGCACTAATTAATGAACTTATATCAGATAAAACCTTTGACTTATTATTCTTAACCGAAACTTGGCTGTCTATAGATGATTACGTATCTTTAAATGAATCAACACCACCCAGCCACACTAACTTTAACGCCCCTCGACGCTCTGGTCGAGGAGGTGGAGTCGCAGCCATCAGCCATTCAGGGACTCATTCATCCCTCGGGCTATTAAATTGTACAATTCTGAGTTCGGGGGCAGGAGTGGAGTGAGAGTATCTGGATGTTCTGTTCCATGTTAGTCTTTGTATCTTTGTCTTTGTTGTTTTTCTTTCCTTGACCTATGTTCTTTGTCTTTGTCTTTAGACTTAGATTGTGTCATCTTGTTCTTCCTCTTTATGTTCTTCTTATTTTATTTTTTATGTATTATTTCTTATTGTTTATGGAAAATTGCTGGCTATTGTAAAAAAACAATTTCCCAAAGGAGACCTCCTGAGGGATCAATAAAGTTTTACCTTACCTTACCTTACCTTATCATCAACTCATGTCTGTCAACCTTTACTAGACCACAATGTGATTTCAACTCTTTTGAAAGTATTATACTTAGCGTATCTAATACAACCTTGAGATCAGGTCATTCACTTCTCTTTGTTGGAGTCTATCGTCCCCCTGGACCTAATTCTGAATTCTTGTCTGAGTTCCCTGAGTTCTTGACCAGCCTGGTGCTTAAATCAGATAAAGTGATTATTGTTAGTGACTTTAACATCCATGTTGATATGGTCCATGATAGCTTAGCTAACAGGTTTAACTCTATCCTGGAGTCATTTGGTTTCTCTCAGTATGTACATGAACCGACTCACTGTTTTAAGCACACATTAGACCTTGTCCTAGCATACGGACTTGAAATTAAATGTTATTGTCTCCCCTCAGAATTCAGTTCTTTCTGACCATCAATTAATAACCTTTGACTTCATTTTAAATGAGCCAAGTCTACAGAGCAGGAGCACTCTCAAAAGATGTCTGTCTGAAAGTGTCGTTACCAAGTTTATGGAAATAAGTCCCTCTGTGCTCAGTAAAACGCCTAGCCTCAGTGTGTCAAGAAACTCTACCCATAGTCACCCAGACATTGATAACTTTGTGGGCAGTTTTACAGACTCGTTGCACAATACGCTTGACTTAATCGCACCACTAACTCAAAAGACTGTTAACAGAAGTAGTCTTGCTCCCTGGTATACTCAGGAAACACGTAAATTAAAACAGGATTCTAGACGACTAGAGAAGAAATGGCGTTCATCAAAACATAATGAATTCTACCAGGACTGGCAGGATAAGTTTAAAATATACAAGGCATCTCTTCGGAAAGCCAGAGCCAGCTACTACTCATCACTTATAGAAGCAAATAAGAATAACCCCAAGTTCTTATTCAGTACTGTAGCCAGGCTGACACGGAGCCATCAGTCCATTGAGCAGTCCATCCCTTCTCATCTTAGTAGCAGTGACTTCATGAACTTTTTAATGAAAAAATTTTAGAGGAAACTATTAGAGGAAAGATTCAAGACCTCCTAGATTCGTCTAATACAACCAGTGCAGCCTCACCGGACACAGACACTATGACTGATACATACTTTGACTCCTTTCTACCAGTGAGTCCTCGACAGCTGTCCCAGGTTGTTTCCTCCTCAAAGTCCACAACATGTCTTCTCGATCCTATTCCCACATGGCTACTTAAAGAACTGTTCCCCTTACTTAGCACTTTCATACTTGACATTATTAACTTGTCAATAACATCCGGCTATGTGCCTCAGATTTTTAAAGTTGCAGTAATTAAACCTCTGCTTAAAAAAACCCACTCTCGATCCAGAGGTCCTCACTAACTACAGGCCTATCTCTAATCTAGTATTCATTTCAAAACTTCTGGAGAAAGTGGTAACGAGTCAGCTCTGTGATTATCTCCAGGACAATGATCAATTTGAGGTGTTTCAGTCTGGTTTTAGGGAACACCACAGCACAGAGACCGCCCTGGTAAAAGTAAGTAACGACCTACTATTGGCCTCTGATCAGGGCCATGTTTCAGTTCTTGTTCTTCTAGATCTTAGTGCTGCATTTGACACTGTCGACCACCAAATCCTTACAGAGGCTAGAAAACCATATAGGCATTCGTTGAATTGCTCTTAACTGGTTTAAATCTTACCTGTCGGATAGAACGCACTATGTACATGTCAACCACCTCTCATCGACACACACTAAGGTCAGCTATGGTGTCCCACAAGGTTCTGTTCTTGGTCCAATACTATTCACAATCTATATGCTCCCACTAGGGGACTTGATTAGAAGACACTCTATACATTTTCACTGTTATGCTAATGACACCCAACTTTACTTGTCCATGAAGCCAGATGAAAGAATTCAGCTAACACAATTACAGTCTTGTATCACAGATATCAAGTCATGGATGACCAAAAACTTCCTCCTACTGAACTCGGAAAAGACTGAGGTTTTACTAGTTGGTCCGCAACATCTCAGACAATCATTAACTAATGATCTAGCTTTAGAAAATGGACTTGCTCCTGCTACTAGCACCACTGTAAAGAATCTGGGTGTATGCTTTGACGAGGACTTATCATTTAACTCACACATAAAACAAATCTCACGGACTGCTTACTTCCACCTTCGTAACATTTCAAAAATTAGGCACTTCCTTCCTTTAGATGCTGCTGAGAAGCTCATCCATGCTTTTGTTACCTCCAGGCTGGACTATTGTAACTCTCTTCTGTCAGGCTGTTCTAAAAAGTCTCTCAGAACTCTTCAGCTCATTCAGAACTCTGCAGCTCGTGTCCTGACAAAGACTAAGAGGCGCGAACACATTTCCCCTGTACTGTCTTCCCTACATTGGCTTCCTGTAGAATTTAGAATACAATTTAAAATCCTTCTCCTAACCTATAAAGCCTTACATGGTCTAGCGCCAACATACATTAAAGATTTAATCCAAACTTACCAACCCTCAAGGACCTTACGATCCCTAAACTTTGATCTACTAGTTATACCACAAATCTCTAAATGTAGATTCGGAGCCAGAGCCTTCAGTTTTCAAGCCCCTCTGCTGTGGAACAAACTACCGGCTTCAGTCCGGAGGGCAGACACCCTCTCTATGTTTAAAAATAATCTTAAAACCTTACTTTTTGATAAAGCCTATAATTAACTTGACTGTTTATCTCTAGCTGTCATAACTAACAAAACTGTTTATCTTAGCTGCTATAGGCTGAGAATGCTGGGGGAGTTTTAGTTTTAGTTTTAGACACCGGGCTCTGTATATCCTTCTTTTCTCGCCGGGGCCGTTCTGGCTTGGCCGGTTCGGGTGTGGGGGTCTGGCGGGTGGGGCCTGTGGGTGCCTTGGGCCTGGTGGTGGTTACCGCTGGTGCCGCGATGGCCCCGTGTGCCGGCGGGGGGGTGGCCCGCTTCCGGGGTTTTTTTGATGGTGCGTGGGGGCTGGTGCTGGCGGTAGTGGCTGGGGGTGTGGATGGGGGGTTGCGCTGGGGGCGGTGCTGGGGCTGGGGGGTCCGACGGGGTCGGCGGGTGAACCGTTAGGGGTGGGGCTGGGGCTGGCCGGGTGTTCTGGATGACCTTCCGGCCCCGATGGCTTCACCTGGTCTGTGGTGGGGGGCCTGTCTTGGGGTGGGTGTCTGCTGCAGCGGTGGCTGTGGTCCTCTACCCGCCCTGTGTGGCATGTGCCGTGGTCGGGGAGTTTGTCGCCCTTGGTCCCGGGGGTTCGTGGCCGGGTTGGTCGGTCTTTCGGGGGCTTCCCGGGTGGGGGGGGGCAAACTGGGCGGGGCCACATTGGGGGGACGGCGGAGGCATTGGGCGGACCCACGTTACCGTAGTGACCATGTACCCACCATGCAAGTGCTGCTGTCCCCCTGGGTGCTGCATGGTGGGTGGGGGCGGGGGCTGGGGGTCAGTACGTGTGATGGGCGGGGCCTCGGCACCTTAGAGACCGTGGACCGCCCATGGAATACTGCTGGGCCCCCAAACTTCCCTCATGGGGGAGGTGGGCTGTGGCTGTTGGGGACGGTCTACAGTTCAAAGACTGGGGGCCGTTCCCGGACGGCTGCAGCCCCATTGCCCCCGCCCTGCCCGCACAACCGTGGCCCCCCTGTGACCCGGGGGACCTGGACCGGTGCCTGGCCATTGCTCCCCCGGGCTCATGCGGTGGCACTCGACCCGGCTACTGGCCGTGTCCGCAGGGTATTGGGGGGGGTTCCGCCGCCGCTGCTGTGGTAGATCCCTATCTCCTTGACTCGGTCCCCTGCTATGGACCTGGTGGCAGCCTGACGGTGTGGGGGTCCTCCGTCGCCCGGCCTGGCCCCGGGGCCCTATCCCCTGACTGGTTCTTCTGGCTGCCCCTCTGCCCGGTGCCTGCGCCTGGTGCCTCCCCCTTTCTGCTTCCCCTGTTGCCCTCGCCTGTGCTTGCCCTCTCGCGCCCCCGGTGGTGGTCCGCCTTCTCACTGGTGTTTGGGGTCGGCTCTGGTGGTTATCTCGCCTGCCGGGTCCTGGTCTCCCGTGGGTTCCTGCCGCGGCTTGGGCCCCTGTGTCTGGATCTGCTGTGCTAGGTATGTGCCCTCTGGCCTGGCTATTTCAACCTTTCTCTCACTATATCCTCCCTCACTCCTCTCCTTATCCATCTGTCCACCCCCCCATCCTTCCTCCTAGCCGGTCAAAGCAGGAGGCCGTCAACAATGAGTCTGGTTCCGCTCGAGGTTTCTGCCTTCTAAAAGGAAGTTTTTCCTCGCCATTGCTCACTGTACAGCTCACTGTACAGTGTTTTGTTTCTTGCTCTTTGTTGAATTGCTGGGATCTATTTTTCCTTAATCAACTGTAGTCTTATTTCAACTGTATAGTGTCTTGAGATAACTTTGTTATGATAAGACACTTTAAATAAAATTGAATTGAATTGAATTGAATTGAGTAGTGAAGGGTTAGGTATAGACGAGCTTATGCTTCATCCTTCTTAGTTTTTCGACATGTTGGGTGAATATTATTGTTTGACTAATGTCATTGGTTTTGTTTTTTTTTCTTAAGTTTACTTTCTTATGTAACATGTTCGAAATACAGCATTAATTCATTCATGATCATTAACATATGATGTCTGCTTTGCCTGAATATTGTTCATGTTGAACTCTACGTCGATCTCAAACTGGGGTAAACAGAGACCTTTTTACAACTTTTAAATCACCAATAGTCATTTTCAAAACACATTACTGCACTTATGATGAATACTATGGGAGCATTATTCAAAATGATGTCAAATTGTGCTTTATTACAGGTTTCATATCAAACAAATGTTCACAGATCGTCACCAATGTCACGAGTAACCATCAGAGTCAATCTGCACGACGTTGATGGTCTCATCCTCATCGTAGACTTGTGTGTAGTAGTTTCTGGTCTGAGTTATGGTTCGAGTGACGTCACGCTGACTTGCTGCTGCTCCTCAAAGGCTCTGAAGATCCTTCAAAGCCTCACCAGTCAAGCCCATGGTGCATCTTAAAAGAATAAGACAATAAGAATGATCAGCTGTACTTCTGTTCTTCACTTGCTAAATAAACTCTTACCTTGCTGTGACGCTGTCATGCGAGACAACTCTTTCAGGGAATCACAACGACTTGACAGAGACCAGTGGTGGTTCATCTCCTTCTCAAGAATCTTTCACTTCCTGCCGTCTCCTTACTGCCATAACAACGTTGAATCCTCTTTGTCTGAAAGTCAACTGAACCTGGAAAACATTGTATTAATGAAGTTGTATGATTCTGATCATTTAAAGTGTAAACTCTATTTAAAAAGGCTCTTCAGTTGGTACCTTTCACCTTGACGGGCAAAACCAAGTGTTTCCAACAACAGAACCCAGAAAACCTTGACATAAGCGTCAGCATGTCAGTGCGTCCTGCCACAGAAATGTATTTATCATTATTACCAAACATGACTATTTTAATGACCAAAGTGTGTGTGATGTAACCATCTCACCTGCTTTTGACATGTGTTGACCCCTTCCACCTCCGATGGTTAGTCCAGCACCTGATATGCAGCACTCCATCTCACCTAGAAAAGAACATAGAATTGCATTTTAGATTATTTCCATGATGGGATGTGCTGTAGGTTTACAAGTTTGTGTTCACTATGTTACAAATATTACTTACTCACTTACTTCACATTTGACATCATTTGGCAGGAACCACAGAGAGAAAGGTTTCATGTCAAGCAGGTCTGGAGTTCTGGGCAGTTCTTGCAGGTCACTTCCATGCAAAAACAAAACAAAAACATACTAGTGCTCCCTTTTAAATATAATAAATCAATAAATACAAGCAGGTATACTTGATCATTCAGAGATAAGCTCTCCATGTTTCCTTCATCCGTTGTTTGATGGTGTTTCCATCTGGTTTACCTCTTTATGCTGGAATTTAAAATACTTTTCATTATTATTATATATATATTCTTTCATTTAAAGAAAACAACAAAAGATCAAATCCCTCATCCAAAAGGGTTCAAATAAACGTATACTTATATACTTAAATACGATAAATATGTTATCTGTATTAATATAAGGAAGTGATAAATGACATCAATATCTTGAATACTAATAAAATAAATCGCCTAACATGACCTACCAATATAGCAAACTTTTTATTGTAATATAAATATATTTTCGTCCTTTCAAAATAACAAACAAAATACGTGTGTGAGTTACATTATCATTTAAAAGGCTAAGTTTTAGCGAACTAGCTCTCGTGTTAACGCACCACAGTAAGTTACATTATACGCAATGAAACCTTATTTCTGAGTCTTAAAGCAATAATTATATCTTACCTCAATAGACGAGTGACGCGCACCTGGTTCCGTCAAGTTACAGCACAAACTTGAGGCAAAACCGCATGTTCTGGGACGAGTAACAACAAGTCTGACGTCATCATCCGGGGGTTTGGGGGAAGTTGCGTGTGCGGCAGTTTGAAAACTTTTTAGCTGTATTTTAGCAAAATACAAAACTTAACTCGGTCTTTATACAAGCACACATCTACAATTGTATTCCATGGCGCTTTTAAACAAACAAGCACAATATCTCATTTTATTCCTGTGGTGTGACGTCACCTCTGTATGATCAGTTTATTAGCGTGTGTGACGTCACCTCTACAGGATCGCGATTACTGTTGACAAACGACACGTAGACGCTCATAATCGCAGCTAAATAAAAAGAAAACATATGTCCATAAACGCAATCTCAATGAAAGGTTCTATTTTCATAGAAAAGCGCACCAGATTATAAAGAGGATCAAGCGAAATAACACATCCAGACTTTATTTTACTCATTCATAAAACAATGTCAACATTATGGAGTTGAAACACCTAAAAATATACAATATAGTCACTTTTACAGGACCTTTTAGGCATGTATTAATCCGTGAGAGCCTTTGGCTTCCGCGATGCGTGAACAATCCAAGCTTCAAAAAATAAAAATTAAGCATTTTTTACCGATTTATGTTCATCTCTTAAAGTGGTTCGAGGTCGTTAAGCACAATCGGGGGTAGAATTGCACTGTTGACATTAAACATTTCAAGTGCGCTTCATAGTTCTAGAATTACGGTAGCCAAATGACAACAGCGACACGTCACGTCACGTTACCATGGCAACGACGAGTTAGGCGACGCCTCAAATGTAACCCAGGTCGTTTGAATCCGACGTCGGGGAGTGCTCTGTATATTACTGGGTGACCCAGGTAGGCGAAAACCGACGTTTTTGTCCCCCCTGTAACGTTACCTTAGGGACGCCAGGGGGACATTGCACGGCGTAGGACGGTATGACGTCTTGGGTGTGAGAACGTGTTGTGCTGAGATATGGGGGAATGGACTGCTCAATGGAATGAGGGCTCTATCTATAAAATAAGAACCTGGGGTTATTCTAATTTTCTTCTACAAGTGATGAGTAATATCTGGCTCTGAAATTAAATTAAAATTAAATTAAATTAAATTAAATTATGTCTTTATCAAAGATGACAGTTTTATGAAGCTATAAGTCAATATTTATCCACAATCGATGACTGCCGTAGATCTAGAGGATGTAGAATAATATCCCACAACTTAGCACAACAATTCAATATAGACTTGTTGAGAAATTATTAATTAAATCATATATTTTTTTGTACTTCATATGTGTGTGAAGAATGCTGATGAGATATTAAATAACCAGTAGACAATTGAATAAGTTACTCTTTTGGGTTTATATACTTGTAAATCTGACACTAAAGGAGTCACTGCCTCACCAACCATGAACCTCACCGCACGTCACTGACTGTATCCACCTGCATGTTAAAGTCGCCAACAATAACTTAATCTGATTTAAGCACCAGGCTGGTCAAGAACTCAAGGAACTGAGACTCCAGAATATGGACAAGGAGGACGAAAGAGTACAGCAAAAAGTAGTGACTGACCTGATCTCACGGTTGTATGAGACATGCTAATAACGATAATTTCAAAAGAGTTGAAATCAGATTGTGGTCGAGAAGAGGCTGATTGACAGGAGTTCATGATGGCTGCGACCCCACCGGCTCGACCAGAGCGCCGAGGGGCATTAAAGTTAAGTTTGGTGTTGATACATTTAAAGATACGTAATCATCTATAGACAGCCAGGTTTCAGTTAAGCAGAACAAGTCAGTGGTTTCATCTGATATGAGTTCATTAATAAGTGCAGCTTTTGAGGACAGTGAACGGATATTCAACAATCCACACTTAATTTTCCTGTCCTGCACAATAGTAGTGGAAGTATTTATTTTAATTATATTTTCTTTAACAGCTCTTCTACTTTGGACATTTGTTCTTTGTTTTATCAAACGGGTTAGATTCAACCCCTCTATGTGGTTAAAGGCAGGAGACTGCTGTGGGAGAAGTGCATAGCTCTGAGTTGTCAGGTTAAACGAGGACTAATAAAACTGTCCACATTGCTAGAAATGAGAGAAGGGATGGATGCAGTCTCTCCTAATCAGGCCAGGTTTTCCCCAGAAAATCTTCCATTTGTTTACAAAGCCAACACCATCATCGGCCATATTCAGGAGGGGTCCAGAGAACAATACAGAGTCGGACATTGTTTGTGCGTATGCACACAGCGACTGAAAATTAATTTTGGTGATCTCCGACGGGTGTAATTGGGTGTCATTGCCGCAAACATGAATAATTATCTTACTGTATTTATGTTAAGCTTCAGCCAGCAGATTTAAATTTGATTAAATGTCACCTGCTCTGGCCCAATAATGCAGACTACGGTGGCTGGCTTCGCTAGTTTATCGTTCCTAAGTATAGAATCGTCAATAAACAGAGCTGGTTGCTCGACTGGTGTCTCGTCGAGTGGGGAAAATCTATTCGAAACATTAAGGGGTTGGTGTTGCCCCGTGGGCTTTGGTCTCAAACTATTCTTCCCATGAACAGTCACGTACGGATTGGCTGCTCCGGAATTGCTGGATGAGAGCTAACTGCTAAGCTTTGTTGCCCAGCCCTATCCAACTGAGACTGGCTAGCTAGCAGTTTAGCTTCAATAGTGCGCAGCCGGTGTAGGTACAATTTCGGTCCCCCCACTTCCTACGTGATGACGTCACACGCTGCATATGCGAACGTCTCTTTAAAAAAAAGAACGTTTACATGATACTTTTTACCACACACAAAACATTTATAATGACATAAAGACAATCTTCTTCAACCTATTCACTTTCCATTCTTTCATTTCCTGGTCTGACGATACATGTGACTTTGACACCAACGCAACGGCCCGTGCTACATGTGACGAAGCCGCTGATTAGCTACTTTAATGTTACAATTAAGACCATAAAAGCCTCATATATTACAACCTTTTTTGTGAAGAGAATAAATTACAATAATATCATGAAAATTAGAAAAGGGTTATTGCCAGAAGTGTTAAGACACAATTAGTTTTTTGTATCGCATACATTATACAAATGGAACACATTAAATAAAAATGAAATCACTTGTTCAATAAAGTGGGCGTATATAAATTTAACAATTTATTTAAATTACTGAGTTGTTTATGATCCAAACTAGGTAGAATGAGTTACAGAAAGGGGAATATTCTAACATTTTTGTTATTCGAAAAGGGAATTATTTCAAAAACTCGAATGTTTGTATTGCATTGTACACTTGTGCGTTATTATTAGTGAAACAGCTTAAGCCAATCAGCGTCTACGTCAAATGTAGCGCGGTCACTTCCGTTGAGTCGTCAGACCAGGAAATGAAAGAACGGAAAGTGATTATGTTGACGAAGATCGTCATTTTGTCAATTTAAATGTTTTTTGTGGTAAAAAGTATCATGTAAACGTTCTGTGGACGTTTCTTTAACCCAAAAATTTTTTTTTAAAGAGACGTTCGCAGATGCAGCGAGGGGGGGGGGCGAAATTGTAGGGGGGACCGAAATTGCACCTACACAGGCCCTCTAGTTCAATGAGCTTGACCTCCAATCTAGCTAACAATCTTTCAGAATGTTGATACAAAAATAAATGTAGATGTTAAAAAATGCTCCATTAACAAAAAAGATAAGGCGAGAAACGATCGTTCGGCTCAGAGGGAGAGAGCCGCTACACGGTGGTGTGTTCAGGTGTGGCTCCAGAAACAGGAACAGGACCCATATTCCTCCGGAGCAGCAACTGATCTCTTCTCAGTTTTACAAGATATAGGTTATGGGGGAAACAGGCATGTCAAATATCCCAAAAGTCTCCCTGTTTGTGTCAGTAGCTTCTGTCTGAAGCCAACCAATTCTGATTTTGAAAGAAAGAAAATGGTGGCCTTGGGACAGATACTGAGGAGTAATGGTGCACTTGACATGTCAGAGTGTCTATTACCTCCAGACTTACACACCAGTGATCCGTTGCTGGATAACAGCCTTAGCATAATGACAGCCACTGGCACCGGTCACAATGAGGGGAAAAGTGCTGACTTGCACTTTAATGCTCTTACTTGGAGGAATATCAGGTGGTCTTTAGTCAGCATTGATCCAGTAACCGACAAGCTGTGGTCTTTCTTAATGAAAGAACAAATAAATACCTACTGGTGGAACTACCGTTCATCACATATGAACCATCCATTTCAGTTTTTCTTTTAAAAAAGTGATTATATGTCAAGGGCGAACTTCAGGCCATACTTGTACACCAACAGAATCAATATCCTCTAAAGGCCTTTAGTTAGACACTTATCCATTTCTGTGTGCAGCTGCCAGAGAAAGTTGTGTCTGGAGAAGCTACAGTAGCTTTGACACTCTGCTGCCAACTCATAATAATAATAATAATTATACATTTTATTTAAGAGCGCCTTTCAAGAAACTTCACAATAAAACCACACAATATAATAAAATCACAAAATACAATAATACAATTCAATTCAATTCAATTTTATTTAAAGTGTATTATCATAACAAAGTTATCTGAAGACATTATACAGTTGAAATAAGACTACAGTTGATTAAGGAAAAATAGATCCCAGCAATTCAAGGAGGTGGAGGATAAAAGAAACATGATAAAACAAGGTTATAGCAGCAGATGAAAGGGGTTATAAAACAAATATGGAACAAGTGGGTTTTGAGTTGAGATTTGGGGAGAGAGTCACAGTTGCGGAGGTCTGGTGGAAGAGAGCTCAATGGTTTGGGAGCAGAGTGACTGAAGGCTATACTCTCCATGGTGCTGATGCAGGCAGAGGGCGCAGAGAAGTGGATGGAGGAGATGGAATGGAGAGAACGTTGGTGTGAATGAGGGGGGATAGGTATGGAGGGGTGAGGTTGTGGATGGACTTGAAGGTGTACAGGAGTAGTTTGTAGATGATTTGTTGATTGATGGGAAGCAAGTGAAGATGCTGGTGTGATTTGACGGGAAGTCGGGGTTTTGGTGATGGATGTAACGAGGCTGTGGACAAGGATGGCAGCGGTGTGGCGGGGTTGGGGAGAGGCGCAGTCTGTTGATGTTTTGGAGGTGAAAATGCAGAACGGATTATATTGTTTATGTGATATTAAATGAAAGTGTACTGTCGAGGATGACACTCTTGACTCTTATTGTAAAACATTGATGTGCATATGTCTCTCACAGATGAAGGCCTGTCACAAGAAGGCAAGCAAACCAAGCTACTTATTGAGGTCCCCAGCTGGCCTGGGCCCCTAAGACAATGACTGGTTATTAACCCCTTGACGCCTGAATTTATTTGCAATTGTTCAAAAAAAATAATTATGTGTGTTTTTGCTTTCAAGCAGAGACTAAATTAAGTGAAGATAATTTTTTTTTTACTGTAGAACATAAAATTATTGTAAAATTGGCAAAACAGGCATTGGAGGACCAAAAAATAATAAAAACACATTTCCCATCTTAAGCATGAAATTTTATTTTTTAATGCCAACATGTACATTACAGTGGTAAGAAAACAACAATAAAAAAAAGTGACTCAAGTCTTCCTCAGAATCGTCACCTGACGTGCTGCAGACGTGTCACTAATAAGCTGGTCGTTTCTGGTCCCACTGTGTGTTCTCTGGTGCGAGGAATCCCCAGGTGTGAAGGTGCACTGAGTAAAAGCTAACACCAAGATATGCAGTACCTGAATATTCAACAACAACAATGACAACAACTAATACTATAACAACAACTACTATAACAACGATAACTGAGCTGTTTCAATTGTGGGGTGCCTTACTCATGAAACTCCCTGAAGCAATTGTTATTTTTGTTCAGGCACAAGGGAACATTGCACTTAGAACACTTGAACAAAAGGTCAGTTTTCCTTTCAAAGACATCAAAGGAATGCACCAGCCCTTTTGTGTCACAAAGCACAAATATTTTATATCCTCATTTATGTGGCTTCTTGGGGACATATTGTTTTAAACTTGATTTTCCTTTGAAAGGAACCATTTGCTCGTCAACACAGAGCATTTGCTCTTGTAGAACAGCCTGAAATTTGGGAAGAAGTGCATCAATCAGTGGCCTTATTTTGAAAAGTCTGTCATTGTTTGTAGCCATGTTGTCATTGAAATGGATGTAAGGTTTTATTTCATCTCACTCTACTCTGTCTTTTTGTTCAGGAGTAGCTACACTAGGAAGCTCATCATCCTCTTCAGCAGTAAAGCTTTCCTCACTGCTGTCACCTGGTGTTTTAAAAAAAAAAAACACCATTGAAAAGTGCAGACTATTCTATTTAGGTTAGGTTAGGTAGAACTTTACACAACCTGCTCTCAAAGCGACGTCCTCAAATATGTGGCTTACAACACAAAAGCTGAAAGTCTGTACAATACAATATTATAGCATTATTACTGCTATTTTCACCACCTTGTGCAGGTATGTGTTCCTCATCAACTTCTCCACTCTCACTGAGACGGATGTCCTCACTCTCAGCTGGTGGAACTCTGGTTTCTACAGGAGTTTGCTTACCATAAAACATTCCTGAGGAAAAATAAGTCAATAATTTAATTCATAAAACATGCTACATGATTACAGATTGTTACAAGAATTGTTTTTGCTATAGAAAGCGTGACGGCTAAAATCCATCTGAATATATTAGTGTGTACTGCGCCATTGCGCATCTGGCCATACTGATTAATTTAGCCCTTATGGACGAATGTCGCGAATTCGCGACAAACCGAAAACTTGAAATATCTTCAAAAATTACGTTCAAAACTACTTTATTTTACTTTTCCCAATTCCACAGACAAACAATAAGCAGACGTGTATTTTTTTTTTACGGTAACTTACCTCAAACAAGACGATCCTTTCGCGCTTCCAACTTTGAATGGGTTGCGCAACACCAGGAAGAAAACACGATCGTAAACCGGACGTGGTTTTAAATGTTATTGGTCCTACAAGAAACTAGTGATTGCAAAACGTTCCTAGGTTCCTATCGAAGAGGCATGAACCAACATTAGGGAAACTCGCGCACTGTCTCTGGCGCATTTTTAATGGAAGCGGTATGTCGCGAATTCGCGACACTCGGTGTTAAGGGGTTAATAAAGTGAAATGAATAACTGGGGTTCTCATTCATCCGGGTCATGGTTTTCCAAGAGATTCAAAAGCGAGTCAACTGGACTGTATAGAGTTTCTAGGAAGACGTTTCGCCTCTCATCCGAGAGGCTTTTTTGTTTCCAACAAAGCTGGAGTTTAGGAGCCTGCCAGGGTTTGGCACAATGCTTGGAATGAAACCCATCAGGGTAACTGGCCTGGTGAGGTCGGTAGAAACCCATTAGGGTGCTGAAGCCTGGTGAGGGGGACTTTTCTAGGGAGAGAGCTAAGAACTGCATTGTAAGTAGCCGATAAGAATATGCATTAAGCTCCCACCTCTGTTGAGAGAAGGGTTTTTCTAGTCTTGTAAAGATGGCTTCTTTCACTCTCTCAAACCATCTTTCCTCTCTGGCCAACACCTGTACTATGCTGTACACCTGTACTATGCAGATGGACAGCCGAGTCCTGGCCTGAGGAGCTGGCTCTCTTGTGTTGAGCCATACCTTTGTGAAGCGGTTGTTGAGTAATTTAACTACTTAAGTGTATTCTGTTTGAAGTTTTGTCCGAAAAAGATCCTATGCATTTAAAACAAAAGTTACGTATGTAACTACGGTTCTATGAGTCCCGGATGACCGCCAGAGGCGGTGCTTCAGGCACTGAATGTATCCATCTCGCGCATACGCTGTTCGAGTTTAATACCAACAAAGTCACCTGTGACCCCTGATGACCCCGGATAGGGTATATCTTCTGGTGACATCAGAGGATCTGTTCCTGCAGAATCTTCTCGCAAAGTCACAAGGATTCTGAGTGACAGAACGCTCTGGAGGGCGAAAGTTTCGCAGCTCCGACAGAAGTCGCGTGATGGAAGCACCGCCTGTGGCGGTCAGTAGGGACGAAATAGAATTTGCTTTGCAGGGGCGCATTATGTGATTTCTTGATCACAAGTTCATTATTGTTTTTTTCAAAGGTTTGCATCACAATTTTACAGATAAATATATAAATATATATAACACGCAAAGTCAGATCATAGCTGTTGAGAAACGTTCTGTAATTACTTGTTAAATACATTTGCAATATTTGTCTGATAAAGTATATTTAAATAATAATTCCAAACTTAATCCTGGTTGGTTAATAATCTTTTCAGTTTTTGTGTAATACATGTGCTAAATTGTATCTTTGGCTATCTTTAGACACCTTGTAGTTTATTCAGTTTTAAATCAGTTTCCGATGATAGATGAAAGAAATCTAGCACAGAAGTAACACAAACAATTCCAAATTTCCATCTTTAAGGACATATAATGTTTTTTTTATTAAGTTTCTTTTACATAACATACATTCTTAATCATCTACTTTTATCTATTAAGCCTTGTTATCTTACGGTCAAGGTGACCAGAACGGTTTTTGGGTATTTTTTAAATTGCTGTTGTTTTTTCAAACATTTATTTGATTTTTTTTTATTGATTCAATTCAATTATTTTAATATTGGGTCAATTTGTTTTTATTTAATAACTGAATTAAAAAGTTTGTAGACTAAAAGGTTGAATTGTTTTGTTATTTTCGTGTTTTTAATAATTCAGCCAATCATTTGAATTGTTCAAACGCGGGGGGAGCCAGAAATTATCTGTTTAATCATATGTATTGCCGCTTTAAGACAATTGGAAGAAGTGGAGACACCTAGAGAAAACCATAAAATTCATAGTTCATATTAAAGCAAGTAAATGAAGAACATTTTACTTGTAATTTGACCTCATGAACATGTCAGGCAATAAAAGATTTAAGTGAGAACACTGCAAAGAATATTGAAAAAAAGAGACTTCATAGAAGAAAAAATTAGTGATCCTTTAAACTCAATGCATCGTATGCATAAGTAAACAAACACTCGTCTAAATATAAAAAGAAAAACCTTGTTAAAATTGAACAAGCACACAGTACTGCTATAGAAACTTACTTCTTCATGAACAAATTCTGTAACATTAACTTGAGGAGCAAACTTTAACAGGCCGTAAATCATTTTTCCCTGTTGGAACACAAGTAACGGTCTGACCGGAAACTTGCAAAAACGTTCCTAGCGATAGCAATGATATTGCTGCAATAGTACATAAAAAATAGACAATCTAATATGTGCACAACAAGAACTACTACTAATAAACATCTTACAAGCTCATCTTCCAAGCGTTGAATTCATTCTTCAGGCTCAATGACTTTGTAAATAGTCCAACACTTAGACGCACTTCAGGCGGATATGACGTATTTCAGCATAAACGTTTATTAACCACGTTATTTATGCGATGATATGATTAAATAACATGATGATGTCAAAAATAACATGATACCAATCCAAACATTTGTATTAAACTGCTGGAGATTAAGTAATGATTAAACAACTTTATTTTGAATTTCTTTTTTAAAAGGGGGGCGGCTTCCTTTCATGTCAAGATCTCTCACACTCACTATCAAGTGCTCATGCACTTACATGCAAGATCTCTTACACGTACTATCAAATACTCATACACATAAAATCAAGTACTCATACATGTTCTATTAATTCAATTCAATTCAATTCAATTTTATTTAAAGTGTCTTATCATAACAAAGTTATCTCAAGACACTATACAGTTGAAATAAGACTACAGTTATTAGTTAATTAAGTGCTCATACAGAATGTGATAGTGGATGTGAGCGAGTTTGATAGAAGGTGTGAGAGAGTTTGATTGTAGATGTGAGAGAGTTTATAGTAGATGTGAGAGAGTTTGATAGAAGGTGTGAGAGAAAAACTGAATTTTGTCTCAAACAGCCCCTCATAGTTACACATGTTTTTGCTAGAGGGTGCTAAGTATTTGAATTAATATAAGCTGTATTTTAATGATAAGTCTATGTTGCAATTTCAAAGGTGGTTGTTGGAGTGAGATATATATATGCAATGTTGATTTGCAAGTTAAAATACATGTTGTTACATAAATGTTATTTTAAACCATGTCCATTGTTTATCTTCTTGTCATAATATATTTACCACTTTGGTTTTACTTTAATGCAGGGGTTTCCTAACACTAAACCCTGCAATAAACAAGGGGACTTTTCATAGTACAAAATTGAGGCTAGCAGGTTTAAAAGGGCATTAGCATTAGATGCACAGTGTATTATTTACTCACCTATTATTAGGTGAGTTAATCTCTATTTATCGCCAGGTAAGTATTTTGGTGGCTCTTTCACAAGTGAGTGAAGGATGGGGGCTGAGATGAATTGGTGACATGTGTGAGTGGAATGCATTCAAGCACTGTATTTGTCAATATAATATCTTAATTCTAATGCAAATTTTATAATAAAAAATCTGTGGTTTTCTTTTCAATAAAATTCACTCCACTTTAGGAAATGAGACACAAAGCTCATCTGCCTTTGCATTGTTCTACTGAAATTAACAAAATTTCAGTATCTAGCACAGGTGAGGACAGGAACTTCAGTCTCCAGAACTTTTCAATGGGAATTCTTAACAAATCCAGCAAAAATCTGATTGCTCCTGCTCCTGCTCCTGCTCCTCTTACTCCTCTGCTTTCTTCTTTCATGACAGTCATGGGGAGCATTTTTGAAAGACAGCCTAATGAGCCAAGGCTAGCTTTTCAGAAAACGGTTAAGGGGTTGGCTATTGCGTGCAGATTTCATATTTTCTCACTCAGAGACTAGGATGCATGATGAATATTTTCAGCCTTTTGGGAGCCATTTCAGCAAAACCGCTGGCAACCCTTAGTTGCTCAGAGGCTACTGAAGCTCTGACAATTAGACAGTAATTTATTTCTTTTTGTCTTCTTTTGTGATAGATAGAAAGTTACAACAATGTTTTTTCAGATTTTTTTTCCTGACAAAGTGGTTCCACCCGTGTGGCGAAATTGCACTAGTCAAAGCTGATGGGGGAAAGTGAAGATAGAGCTTTAGGAAGAGGTAGTTACATCAGGCTCTTCCAACATCCGGCCTGTGGGATATATCCAGTCCTTATGCATTTAGATTTGATTAGGACAAAAATTAATTTCTAGACCAGAATTAAAAACATAACATTCTGTGATTTAAATAAAACTTCCTCTATCGTACATTGCCCAACATTTCTCCTTTGACCATTTGGCATCTCATTTGTCAAACTACATTAACTTTCCCCATGTAGAGGATCCTAGAGTATTTTATTTCCCTGAATATAAAACATCCTTGAAACAGATTCAATTAATAGTTTAATTTTAAGAGATATTCGTCCAACAACATATTGTATAACATGTTTATGAATTGATTTACAATTGTCATAAGACATTAGTTTATGTTTGGATAGTGACTCTCAAACTAGGATTCAGCTCAAAATGATAACTAAATAAGAGCAGTTGCACTGATTTAAAAGAAGATTTATGTGCCATAAAAGTAAAAATTATCCACAAGGAAAAAGGCATGGGTTTAGCTACAATTACAGGCAGCTAAGGGGTCTTAGGGCAAAATCACATCAGGTGTCTTTAACTATTGAGATGTAACTTCCAAACCTTTTCATTGAAATTAAGCAACTCTCTGTACTTGCTCAATAACTTATCACTCATATGGCCTCTCAGCTTGACGTGTTCATTAAAATTAAATATATGTTGAAATCATTTTCTTCTAGATTACAATTTTAATTGTAAATATATACCCTTTTCTTTGCTTGTTCTATGTTGGTTTTGTGCCTCAAAATTTTATGTAATAATAGAAGGATTAATCGATAATCAATAATGTGTGCTTTCTGGTGGGCTAACTCGTAACAGAAACTGAGAATGAGACTCCATTGTGAGAGAAAAATAAAAAAAAGATATCTCAGGAATGTTTGTGAAAAATCCCCGCAGTGCTGATATTAAGTTCAGTCACCTGGACAGCATCCAAGAATCTAACAGCTGCTGTAAGATTAAATACATTTTTATTCACAGGTAGAAATCAGCAAACGAATGAACATATACTGAGAAGCGTATGCGCTTGTCTTGTGGCTGATGACTCAGTCGGAATTCTGCTTCAAGTCTGGTTGCCTCGGCGGAAGATCAGGAGCGACTGTGAGCGACAGGTTCAGCGGGAAATATGTCCTCGTATGCGGGCGGCAGTTCACTGGGCAGCGGGTAGCTGAAGGGGAAGCAGTGGTTGACCTGCGGATCGGAGGACGAGTAGCCCGGTAGCTCCACTGATGGGTGTCCGGCGCTTCGAACCTCCACCCCGCCCTCCTCGAGCACACTGAAGACCGCCAGGTTGATGTAAGACACCGGCTGGAGGTCCGCGCTGAAAGAGTCCCGGCAGAGGATCGCCCCGCTGTCCCGCTGACCGCGCCGGCTGCGCGCAAACTGCGCCGCCTTGTAGCGCTTGATGACCAGCAGGTTGATCAGACCCAGGACACATTCCAGAGTGCTGAGGACCGTGGAGACCACCAGCCCACGCTGGTAGCCCTTCAGCCGCTCGCAGGCGGGGGTCAGGAACATGGACTGGTAACAGTAGTGCGAGTACTTCCGCTCCACCAGAGCCGCCGTGTCTCCGTCAACCACGGCGCCGGAGAAGGCGGTGAGCACCCCGAGCAAAAACACCACTACTCCGAGGAGGAAGAAATTCCTGCAGCCGGGTTTGTCGGTGCAACAGAGCATGGCGGTGCCGAGCAGGACTTGGGCAAACCCCACCAGTATCCCCGAGTAGAAGGCTCCTGCCGCGGCGCCCAGATGGAAGTGGTCCTTCACCGTGGAGCCCAGAGAGACGCACCGTAATCCCACCACAACTTCGCCGAGGGCGCACACGAACAGGAGCGTGTTGGAGAAGACGGTGCACAATCCTTTGCCACTCCACGTCATTATATCCCGCCGGTGCCGCGCTCGACCCTCCGCCCCACTGCCTCATCCTCGCTCCGCTCCTCTGGCAGGGCGCTGACTTCGGGGCATCATCTGCCGGCGACTCCCCCGGTCTAGAGCAGAGGTTCCGCGGCGTCGCTGCCGCATATTATCCAGCGCTTCACACGATCAGATGAATATTTAACCAGCGGCACAGGCTCGTCGATAATCCCGAAATAGCACAGATATCACTTTACTGTGCTGCATCACCAGGACAAAAGTTTGCTTCTCCTGCTGAGAGCAGCTGCAGACTGACGGAGGAGGAAAGGACTCACTGACCACATAAATACAGTCTTTTGACGCAAATTGGTGCACTAGAGACCCGAATATTGACACTTTTCTCCATTCCGGATCAACTGTTGATCCAGCGCAAAATCAAAAGTAGAGTTTTTTTGGACGGAGACTTCTGCTACCCTGAAATAGTTACCATTGGTCACGTGACCCCGTGTGTTTTCTGGAAATCCTCTCAATAACATGAATAATGGAACAGAAAAGATACCGCAATTGGTTCTTACTTACAGCATACAACACTTAATCACGCACACAATCACATGATAAGAGTTGCACAAAACTAGGAGCAATCAGGTTGTAGAGTTAAATTTGCACCTGCCACAGTATTCATTCATTCATTTTATTATATTCATGTTTCGAAGTAAAGGAAAGCATTTTGAAGGTTGACGTGTGTAGTATTTTCATTTGAATATTACTCTGTTGAAGCTTGTGGATTTTCTGTTTGTTTTGTTTTTTTTTAATAAAAAAATTGTTTTTTGATTGTTAAATTATTATTTTGGAAAGGGTCTGGGAAAATGACAGGGTTAGAGCAGAGCTGCAGACAATCTTCGGCAGCTCTGAGACTACAACAGTAACTTTTGTTTAATCTTGATTGTGGTCAAGTTGCACTGATACGGCTCTGCATTGGCAAGCACCTGGAACGCATCCCGCCTACAACATTCTCACAACACGTACCATAGACAAACATTTTCTTTGCCGGTGTAAGCCAAGGTTAACCCAGAAGGCTATGATAATGAGTTAAAATTGGCTCACAAGTTACGGCTGTCACTCTGTGAGTTCTAAACAGTGAGTCCAGTGCTAAAGTGGTTTATTTAAAGTTTTCTGAAGACCACAGCTGGGAATCCAATAAGTAGCTTGATACTCATTGGCATTGTCAAACTTTATATGTAAAACAAAAAAATGCATTAATTTTTACAATATTCAATTTTTAAAATTCAATTATTAACAATAGAAAATTAATTCAAATTAAATGGTATTCCAAATATCTACAGAAACTCTAGAGAGTGCTATTGCCGTTTTTACGTAGGTGAATAGCGAATAATACAACAGAAATACACATCCTTTATCTCTGGTGTTTGACCCTGCCCCCAAATTAAATTCTTCCTTTCAACATAGATATTATTGAATTAAATTATTCAAAATCAAATTTTAATGAAATATTTTCAACATTTTCATTGTTAAATTAAGTCTTTCATTATTGTTACTGCATGAACATCCATATAATCAATTCAAGTTTATGGTGCAAAGGGTCATGCAGCGTCATAACTGTGTGGGAGCAGACATGACTTGCTTTCATTAATTTCCTAGTGTTACATACATCTCATAAGGTTTATGATGCTAAAAGTCCATAATCATCCCAAGTTAGCCTTACATCTCTCCTAGAAGATACTACTATCCAAATTTAATATAGACTTTTAGAGAAATTGTCAATTAATTTGTCGTATTTTAACCATCTTAGTCATGCGACATTGTCAGAAATGAGAGGGTTTATCATCCTATAGTTGGCCTGGAAGTCTAGTCTAGTCTTTGTGGAATAATTTTGTGGCTTCAAATAAACATTGGCTTCCTGTAGAATTTAGAATACAATTTAAAGTTCTCTCCAGCATCTCCATGGACTCTCCCATACTCTCCTCTTTTCTCACTGTATCGTCCTTCACTATTCTCTTCATCCATCTGTCTGGTTTCTGCCTTCTAAAAGGAAGTTTTTCCTTGCCACAGCTCATTGCAGTGTTTTGCTTATTGCTCATTGTGGAATTGCTGGGATCTGTTTTTCCTTTCTCCACTATAGTCTAACTTCAACTGTTAAGTGTCTTGAGATAACTTTGTTATGATAAGACACTTTAAATAAAATTGAATTGAAATAGTACTAATTATAACTAACTAATAATTAACAGGTTATTGCAAACTTTTAATTGATATCATGGAACTAATCACACAGCTGACTAACAACCACTTTCTCCAGAATCTTTGAAATGAAGACAAGATTGGAGATAGGCAATAGTTTATAAGATCCCCTTGGATCAAGACAGGGCTTTTTTGGAGAGGTTTCATTACTGCCACTTTAAAAGACTGAGGGACATAACCTGATTTGACAAGTTGTTTGACATTAGGATCCAAAAGACATGTTGTGGATTTATAGGGGGAAATAACAGAAGGTACTTGTCGAGGACTTAGTGGTAAAAATGAGTCGTAGTATTATTGAAGAACTCAGTCCTCTGCTTCTCTTGAGTTCTGCGCATTTGTTTGATCCTAGGAAGAGTGAAACTTAGAATTAAAACAGTACATTTATTCAAGGTAAAATGATTATTAAAAATTGGCAATATGCAAGACCTCAAGTGCAATGTAATAACTATTCAAAGATGTTCAAATTATTAAAAAATGCCAAAGTCCGAGCACTCGATCCTCTTTTGAGTGCTTCTGCTCTCTAGTGCTGGGTCAGTTAAGATAAAATCAAGTTATTCATTGATTGTCAAACAAGTTGAGGAGACTTTGTTTTTAATTTCAAGTCCGTATGCTAGAACAAGATCTTATGTGTGGTTGAAACAATGAGTCAATGTAAATACTGTGAAAAGCTCAACGAAAGATAAACGAAATGTATGCGAGGAGTTTTATTTAGCAGATATTCATCACAAGCCTGTGCCACAATTATTTCCCATTCACAAACTTTATAGACACAATGATAATTAGACAACTTTAAAAGGGCACGCATGTTTCCAATAACTGGAGCAGAATAAAACATCACATTTAAACGTCCTAAATCTGGGACACACTTAATACTTGGGTGACGTCGTAATCGCGGTAAGAGCTAATCAGGTTGGTCTTGTCCATGTGTAAAGCCATGGTTAAACATTTCTGGGCTGCTTGGCAAAAAGCTGGAAAGGATGAATGGTGTCGTCAATAGAGCAGAAGTTGAAAGAAGACGACGATTGATACCCATTCCTTCCTTCCTTCAAGAAAACTGACATTCATTAAAAAACAAGGTTCTACAGGTCTGTAGCCAACAGACATGACTTTTGGTCAAAAAAAACAAATCACATGTGCCGTTCTAAATAAACTGTGTTGTTAAAGACAGCAAGAGGTGACATCCAAACTCAGTAAGCAAATCAAGAAGCTAATTAAACAATTTACCTTAACCTTACATGTGTAGTTCATGCCATCTGATCAGATGTTGGCAACGAAAGCCCCTACTCTGACAGGTCACTTCCATACTTGCTCTGTAAAGACCGCCCCAAAAACAGCCAGTACTGCTTCCGGATGGTGTCCTTTTGCGCAAGGAGGTCACAGATCTGGAAAAAAAGTTTTATTATAGTGCTGCTTCTTAGCTCTATCTAATATGAAGTGTTCTCAATGTCCTTTTTATTTATATTAAAGAAACATTATAGACACCGTTTGTTGACTGGCTTGCTGACAGTTTCGACTTTACTGTAGTCTTCCTCAGAGATTCAGTTTTCATCTGGAATGATGCGTTTAAAAAAAAAAAAAAAATAAAGAACACCCCAAAGCACACAAACTAGCGGTTTGCAGAATGCTATTAAATTGGAGCAAAAAAATCTGCCATAACAGACAACTACTGGGACAGGGGAAAACTCATTAAAGCAGGAACCAACAAATCCTGAAGATGGATCAAGGAGGCGTGTGAGGGCAACACCATCCACATGGACAAGGGGGCATACTTACTCCCAAACACCTGTGACACCATTCCCTGCCAGCAGCAACAGGGTGAGGAACGGACACAGTTGAGTCGGGAAACTTTGCTTCAAAAGTTTCTCAGCCCCAACAGCTGTTTTTAAAAACACATCGCATTGGAAGAAAACAGAAGCTCTGAGGAAGATTGAAGTATGGTCGAAACTGTCAGCAAGCAGCAGTAATCCCAACATCTTAACCAAAAACAACAACAATAATAATAATAATAATAATAAGAAAACTTTTGTAAGATCTAAGCTATAGTCACGTACTTCTAAAGCTTTTAGTAAAGTTTCCTTTCGTTCCTTGTCTGCATGTTCGTTCTGACTGTTGCTCTCCAGGACATCTTCGTGGCAGTCGTAGATGAAAGCAAGAAGATGTGGTGAACAGTGTGTGTCTTTTAGCTCCAGAGCCTTCTCCAGAAGACCCAGCTGAGTTGACAGGCCTCTATCTTGTAGCATGCTGGAACAAGAGCAACTTTAGTCATAACAATACAAGTTGACAAATGATGATAGACTCATCCATTTTTACTTTTTCTTTTATCTGAAGCTTGATTCAGGAAAGTAAAGTTGTCTGTGTGACTGAAACTGTTTTAAATCACAGATATATGGGGTAACATAAGTTTCAACATTTAAAATGTTAAATTTAACCAAGCAGTATTTTGATGACACCGATATAATTAATACCAGTAAACCAATTTCTTAATTCGTTGATTTTTCTACGGTCTGAAATTGCCACTCCACTTATTTATTTTGTCTAATCTCTTTAACAAACAAACACATCTGACATCTTACCCTTTCAAGTAGTTCCAAACGCTTTCATTGTGTGGTGCCTTCTTTATCTGTGTCAGACAATACCTGAGTGCAAAAAACAAATTCAGAGAAAAATATTGCTGGTGCATCTTCTGTGACTTCTATGATGCGGCTCACAGAGAGGATCATCCCTTTCAAAATTGCCCCAAACCCTATAAGAACAGTGCATGTTCCTCATTTATATATATAGTAACAACTTCAAAACAGAGTCATGATGAGAGAATTGCTGCATCTTGGAGAGGAAGACTTCAATATTGTGAGAGTTGGGTTTTCCCATTAGTTAATTAATTAACTAAGTAACTAAGTAACTAGACCTGTCTGTCTGAGAATGATTTAAATGAATCAACACCACCTAATAATATTAACTCTAATCCAACTCAATGCTCTGGTCAAAGAAGTGGGGTTAAGGATGGCTCTGTGTTTTTCCATTATACACAAGACCACAATCAGATATTAAAACTTTAGAAAGCATTGTCCTTATCTCAAGGTGGTGTGAGACAGACTAAGGTCATTCCGTTTAATTTGCTCTACTGTATCGTCCTCCAGGTACATATTCTGAAATTGTATCCGATTTCCCCAAGTTCTTAAATATCGTGCCTAAATCTGATCAGTTAAATTGTTGGTGACTTTAACATCAACATGGTATATCTTGGCTACACTAAATCCACAACTACACCTCATTAAAGGGCTGCTACCCATTACTCAGTACATCAGTACTTGATATTGTTAACTTCAATAAAATCATCTTCTGTCTAGCAGTCTTTTAAAGTTGCTGTAATAAAACCTCAAATAAAAAGCCCACTCATGATCCAGGCGATCCAATAACCTACAAGCCTATCTTCAATCTTCTCTTTATTTAAGATTTTGAAAATTGTTGCTAGTCAGCTGTGCAAGTATATCCATGTTCACACTCCATTTGAAATCTTTTTTCTCTTTTAGTTTACCACAGCACAGAGACTGCATTGGTAAAAATCATCATTTTTAGAAAGACTAGAAATGAAATTGGTGTAAACTGGGCCAAGTCTTGCCATCAGGCAGACAAAGTTTGTACATTTCAATCTCCCCTCGACAATGCACACCAAAGTTTTCATCTTGGCCTGTTCCTATTCACAATATATAGTGAGTGCTCCCACTAGGCAATTTGATAATAAAACACTACACCTTTTCAATGTGATGCTGATGACACCCAATTGTATTTATCAATGAAACCAGAATAAAGTAACACAAACAGCTAACACAACTGCAATCCTGTGATATATATAAATTCCTGGATGACCCAAAATGTTATTTGGTCCATGGCATCTTACACATTGCAAAACTACCGAGTAGCTATGATCTGCTCTGCAGCTGGTAACTAAGAGGGGTGATCTCATTTATCCTGTGCTAGCCTCTTTACATTGACTTTCAGTAGAATTTAGAATACATTTTAGGTGTTCCCAGTGCTCCACCTCTGCAACTCCCAATCATGCTCCTGGCAGGGTCAGTAGTGTCCAGAGACAGCCATGGAGGGGAAACTGGATAGATTATGGCAGGATGAAGGAAATCATTGATCAAGCAGGATATTTTGTTCTACAGGTTTCTATCTGTTAAAAGGGATGTTTTTTTGTGTTTGTTTTTTCTTTGCCACTGTCACTCATTGCTTCGCTGGGGTCTTTTTTTCACTTCTCTAATATCATGTTATTTAAAATATAAAGATTCTTGATTTTACACTTTAAATAAAATTGAAAAATTCATTTGATTACAATCTGACTTCAGAAACAAAAGTCAAAGCAACTAGCCATCTTTTGATGATTCATTTTAAGGTTCAAGATAGTTTCAATACGTACTCTATTTCTCTTTCCAAAGTGGCAGGATCAGAAAAGCCTGTAGTGTGTGAAATAACAAAGTGTCTCTGGTTCCACGCCGAGTTATTCCTCACATCTTCCTCCAGGAGATTTTCCACAAATTCCAGCTCTTTGTCCCAGAGTTTGTATTCCTGAGAAATAACACAGCTAATTTAAACTCTGGATATCACTCCAATTGAAGAAAACAATGAGGATAATAAAACAAATGTTATTTAGTCAGCCTTGCACATTACTAACGAGCAGGCAGGAACTGAATGGCACTCTTCACTTTGAAGGAGAGGCATACTACCTACCTGGATGACCCACTGTCTGTGCTGCCAAGCGTGGTAGTTTTTCGCGTCTTGGCTGAGAATATCTGCGATGAACTCCAGCTCCTCTGAGGGGTCATTCAGCCACTCAACCACCATACGCCTGTGATGCCTGGCACCCAGAGAAAAAGGGTCAGATAGCAAACTTGAGTGAAAATTGATAGCGTTTAAGTCAAACTAACCAAACTTGATAGTTTTTAGGTTGGTCCTCAATGATGGCAGTGATGTACCTCATTTCCTCCTTCAGGTCCTTGGAAAGAGCTTGTAGTAAAACTCGTCTGTAATGCCTGGCGAGATATTTGAAACAACAATATTTATTTATGCTTTTATACTATGAATACTTCCAACTCTGATCATGCTTGCAGTGAGCTTATTCAATACACATATAAAGAAATCTAATCACTTAAAATAAAATGAAAATGAAATAAAATAAACACTAACAACAGTTCTTGCATGGAATAATGTGAGCACATTTAATGGTCTAAAAAGAATCAGAAAATCAATTGTTGATCATTTCTACTTCAGTCATTTATACCGTTATTATTCTTAAATGGATAGTGCTCACCACACTGTGTAATTTGCAGCATTGAGTTCAATGGCATCCGCAGTCAAGCCAAAAGCTCGTTCACTCTTTTCATCGTTCTTCAGTAAAGCTCGGAAGTAGTCGTACACATCAGAGACTATAGAAGGGAAAAAGAACGCATCACAGTGCGATTTGGACATAATATTCACACCCCACACATTTTAATCAAACATCTTGTTTTTGCTCAGTTTGAACAGGCTTACATTTTTCAGAGTAAGCGATCTTGACAACGGGATTTGGTCCATCGTCCTGAGGAACGGGCTCTAGATCTGCCCATTCTTTCCTATCCCTAGAACACACAATATGCATCAATAATCAGGTATATAAACGTCATTTAAATCAGTCTGACTTAATACAAATAGGTGCCGAATTATTTAATTGTTAAAATGTTGATAGTTGACCGTAAAATATAACGTTTTAGGACTACATAATGCGCATTTGCATCGCAGTCATTATCGGCTTTAGAGTTTTTTTTTACTTGCTTTGGTCCTTTTTATTTCTTATTACAGGTGAACGTATGTCCCCAGCAGTTGGACCAGTTTAATGAGAGAAAAATGTGTGTATATCATATATTCTTCTGTATTATACAAGCTCGGGATCGATCTACCCATTTATCAAGCTACATACTAGAGAATGTTTATTACAGTGATTTCTACATGCAAAAATGTAGCACGGGTTACTTTTATATTATTGTCAGATGCATACACAATACATTACACAGTTTGTAACTTTAATAGCTGTTATATGACGAAAAAACGTTTGTAACATTCGCAGTTGAGTCAGACATGCTGGCAGTTATCGTCACAAACAAGCTAGTCTGTTAGCCAGAGGCGAGCTTTAGGAGGAGAATCGATGAACAATACCTGTAAAATTGATATCTGGTAGGGTCACAGAGCAACTCGTCCTCGTACTCCTTTTCTTCAGTAACTTTTGAAGTTCCATCAAAAACATCGTCGTTAGCAGACATAGCTAAGTTTGTTAGCCAAGATGGCCTGCCCGTGCCCCGGCAGAAAAGGAATGCGTCACTTCCCGTGAATTAATGAAATATCGCTCTGATTAAATTTCTTTTTACATTTGAAATGTTCAGACGTTCCGAGATTAAAATTAAAAATCCAAACCCATGTGCTAACTCGTGCATTTTATAGCAACCTTAAGAATTTATTGTTTTTAAGTGTACATTTTAAACTAAACGTACCTGTTTAAACTAGGCATGCCTATGTATTAGAGATTAGGACTGTCTGCTTTCATTGAATGCCATTGTCACTTTAATGGCAGATACTTTTGATACAGAGCGCACTACCTACCAAGCTTTGAAAATAATGCCACTGCTTCTTGTAGTCGTTTCTTTGGCCTAACACTAGTTGAAGAAAAGTTCAGATGGAAGAAAACCTTTGAGCGGGACTTTATTATCATTTATAACTTGACGATAGAAAAATAAATAAATGCTTCCTATCTGTGACCGTAATATAAATTGTTATCAAAATTATGTGTTGAGCAGAATGAAGAATTAAACAACATGCATAATCATCAACCGATACATGTTTAGGACACTCCATTATTGTTCACACTGAATGGAAGGATTCAACAGGACCTGTGAAATATAAAAATAATCATTCAAATTACAAAGTAAAGCAAATCATTTATGCTTCCTTCTTCTCAGTGATGGCGGCTTTTGAAGTTCACTGGGAGTCGTCCTTGAGATCCAATCCATGTTTCTCTATGTAGCATCTGAAGAGAAAATATTTAAAGTAAAATTAACTTCCAGAAGTGCCCATGGGTCCTATTCATGTTCTCAAACCTCCAATACAGACAAGTTCAGGCCTAATGTACAAAGGAGTTTGTGTAATTCCTACTAAAAATATTCAAACTCAGAAAATGGTTCACTAAAAAAATTCCAGCGTATGAGTCAGTCATATTTAAATAAACCACGAGACCAGAGACTCTTCTCTCCGCGATCATAGAAAAAATGAAATTTGTTACTTTGAAACATTATTGACATGGATTACACAACATTCGGTTCAGACAACCTTCGGTGTAAGTGTTACATCCACGGTTAAATACAAGAATACTGTATGTTGACGATCCGTGGCTTATTTGAAACATCTTCAGATGAAGTTTAGCGAGAATAAAACTGTTACTCAGAAACTTAATCTTAACATCGTCATAAATACTGAGCGCTTTGTCTGATCGTCTTTGAGCTTCAGAGATTTTGTTGATCACCTGCAGAACACGTACATTCTTATTATACTCATCTGACTAGTGTTTACAAATAGTCATCATGTGATGTGTATTAATATAAGTGTGTTTTTAAAGAATGCATCTCTGATCACGCTTGCAGCTTTAGTTTGAAATAACTGACGTGATGTGGTTTCTGCGACTCTCAAAATGAAGATTTTAAGCGAAAACAAGCCTACAATTCCTTCTCTTTTTTCTGAATTGTGTGTAATGCCTGTAGGGAAGTCCAAACTTTTTGATACATTTTTGATACATATGAATTATCTCCAATTCTGTGATGTTGGCAGGAATCTTTAGTTTTTTTTTTATTAGCTGTGGCATGAAGACAAATGCATATGAAAATCTGTTTGGTTTTAAGATAAACACAGTGTGTCTTTCAGCTGCTGGTCTGTGAACTAGGCCTGGTCCCAACAAAAGCAAAAGAAGCCAAACACCTCAACCCCCTGGTCTAGAGTGTCACAAATCCAAAAAAGGTCAATTGATCCAGAACATTTTCTGTCCTCAAAGACAGAAAATCACGCCCTTTTTGCCTGAGGTAATTAAATAGCGTTGAGGAAATATTTTACAAAAAAAGCACATCTTTATGAGATAAATTGATATTTTGTCACAAGACACATTTTACCTTCTTGCAAAGTTATAAAGCGCTTCTTTTCTCTCCTGGAAAGACAAGTGTCTGTCAGCTGGTGATTTCCCAAAAGATTGGACAGCAGGCTGTGAACGGAAAACAAGAGTTTATTGAAAATGGAAAGAAGTATAAACGATATCTAACTTTATTTTATGTTCATGACTGTGTGTTTAAAGGGATAAAACAGATTCTTTAATTTTGACAAGTAAACAAAAATACACATACACAAAAACAGAGTTGTGAATGAATTAAAAAGTAAAACCTTAATGGTAGCGGCAGATTCATAGCAGTAGGCGCTACTTTTAGAGGCCTCAAATGATGTTCCAGAAGCCTCTGCCTGATTTTCATCATTGTTCTCCAGCAGATTGGTAATCGTGGTGTCGACACAATTTGTTTTTGCTGGAAGTTAATAAGATGGTTATTATATGATCAAGCCCATAAATCCATGTGAGGGAGAGCATTAACTTACCCAAGTCTCTGCTGATGACATTCAGAGGAATGTGAGGCAGCACATCCTTCACCTGCTGTGCCATTTTAGCCATACTGCTGTCACCCACTCCCACCCTCTGAACCATAAACCCAAGCCCCATGGATACAGGTCGAACACCTGAGAGGAGAAATCGTTAACACAAACCGGACCTTTTTTTTGTCAAAATACCAGAACTTAAACATCAGCAATAAGAAATGATCACACGAGTCAAAAAAGGTTGATGATGTAATAGAATTTGTTCCAACTAAATAAAATAAAAGGACTAAATAATTCTTAAAAATACTATGCAGTAGGATTCATCTTAAACGGAGACTGCACAACATATTAAAAAAACAGGTTGTATTTTTAAACTCACTTGTGGTGGTTTGTGGCCTTGAGTGTCTTTTTCTCTTGAGGTGTTCAGCTTTGTCAGCTTTTGTTATCTTTGTTGGGATCAGGCCTAGTTCACAGGCCAGCAGCTGGAAAACACACAGTGTTCATCTTAAAACCAAAGAGATTTTCGTATGCATTTGTCTTCATGCCACAGCTAATTAAAATGAAATACTAATGAATGATGCCATCATACAGAATTGGAGATAATGCATTAAAATGTCAATCATGCGGCTCCTCTTGAAAAAGGATGTCAATTTTTTTTTCTGTAAGAGAAAATCTTCTAAAACGTGTTTATGTTTTACTTATCTTTAGGAGAGAAAGACAAAAAGAAAAGAAAACAAGACTTGTTGGAATGACAGTGATCGTCGTCAGTAACAGAGGTTGCTGGTCTAAGAGCGGAAAAATCTTTATACAAGTCAGAAGGCTAACTATGGACATGAGGAAGGTAGGTGTGACCAAAGAGAAAGGACAAGGTGGTCCAAGAAAGTTAATGTTCAAGCACTTTTTATAATAGGTTAAGCTCATTGCATGCATGCGCTTAATAAATTAGTTTTAAAAGTACAATCCACATTAATGATGCCATATCGACAATGTCACAGCAGGGAACCACTACACTGATACAAGTGAAAAACATAATATATCTAGTGAGGCAAAGCAATGCGGAGGGAATGTAGAACGCATGCGTGTACTTTGACCTTGAAACGATTTTAAGTACCTCCTGAACTTTGTTGGCAAACTCTTGCGTGGACTCACTAGCTTGTCTTGACACTGGAGGCAGCCAACTAAAGTAAAAAAAAAATAAGCTTCGGTCACTAAAGTCACATTTACTTCGTGAAAAGATTTTCAAATAAAACATCAGAATTCATTTGGTTATTAAAGACCACAACAAAAACCTTGATTATGGTTTCAATGTGTACTTTGCAGAGGTTTATAAAGATATAAATTATTTACTACCTTACTTGATACACTGTACATGGAGCAAAGAATGTCCACAGAAGCTCAATCAGCCAGCCGGACTCAGGTGTGTTCTGTAGACAGAAAACCCAATGGTCATCAAGCACAAATGACTTCATAAAGCATGCATAAAGAATATTTAACCTGAAGTAGCAACATCAGTTATCTTCTACTTTGCCTCATTCAGAAATACTTCGCAACTTCCATATAGATCAGGTAAATGCAACATGACAGCAGCATCAAACTATTTTAAAACCTCTAGAATAGATTTCAACAGGATTTGCTCTAGTGCTTCCTTCAGCATAATTATTTTACGATAACTCTTGATGGGAATTACAGTAAAGAGGTACTGTATGAGCCTGTTATCATCAAGGTGACTTGTATTCATTGGCTTCATTTATGATATTGAATGCCCTGTTCTTTATAATGAGGCAATCTCGTGAAATACACAAATAGACAAATAGACATCGATTTCAGGCATTTATAATAACAGTGTGATGAAATAATAATAAGAAGCAATTTTCTTTGGCATTACCAATGCAATCAGGGGTCTTGTAACTCGTAAGGCCACTGGCTGAATAGTGTGAGTCAGAGAAAAAGGCCAGGAACTGAAAGAGACAAAAGATTTCCCTTATACAGTAAACTAAATTAATTATGAATGATGCTAATAGAAAAGGTGATCTTGGACTCACGTGAACTTTAAAAGGCCTGCCCGACCATTTGTGGTCTCCTCTTCAGGGAGCAGCAGCAGCGGCGGTGTTCCTTCAGTAGAGCAATATCTCTGAAGAGACTCACCGATGGCTTCATCCCCCGACTGGACTTCCATGAATCCTCTGGCCCAGCACATGAAGCCTGTGGAACCCTGCAGTTGAGGCTTGAGAAGATGTTGTCAATTACTTACTTAATTATTTACCACCATAGCACAGCATCATGTGATACATACATAGTGGTATGCAAAAGTTTGGGCACCTGCTGAGCTTTTGAAGCAGCAACCTAATTTTAACATGTTATACCTTATGGTAACAGAAACATCTCAGTAGTGAAATCATTTTTATTGGTCGAACAGAAACATTTGTAGGTGCATTTAAGCAAAAATAGGAATGTGCATACATTTTGGCACCCTAAAGAAATAATTTCTTTAATATTTAGTAGAGCCTCCTTTTGCTGAAAGAACAGCCTGTAGACCCTACTATAAACACGGACATATTCCTCCATACAAAAGTTCTTCTAGTTTAGTCAGGTTTCTTGGCTTCTGTGCGAAGACGGCCTGCTTCAAATCAATCCATACACTTTCAATGATGTTAAGATGTTTTGTGTCCTTCCATTTCTGCACTACATTTCTGACTGTGGAGACGGACAGTTCAAACCTTCTTCAGTTTATCAACATAAAGTTATGTAATGATACTCTAAGAATTTTGGTCTGGAAAAAACTGAAATGACTACTGGCTCTGTAGAAAATCAAATTGTGTTGCTTTGATCTTCTCTTACAAATGATCATGAAATCTTAGAGGGGTGGCCAAACTTTTGCATACCACTGTACATAAATACTTGTGTTAGCACTATATCTTATTTAGCCAACCTTCGTGTAAACTTACAGTGCAGCAGGAGGTCAGGAGGTTGATGATGTTGTGATCAAACCTTGTCACATGATTGCATATGAAGAGCTTGATAGCTCGGTCTCTAGCGCCAGGATACTTCTGTCTCACGTGCATCCCCAGCATTGAGCACATTACCCGCACAATAAACCTAACAGATGAAAAAAGACATATAACGGACCATGAGGAATGTTAAAACACTAGGACCACAGCAGGTTAATAAGTTTACCAACTTAATGTACTTATTTAAACGTAATGTATTCATTTTATATGCCTGTTCCCTTAAAGTGTTTGACAAACATAATAATTTCGATCTCATCAGTAACCTCTTCTTGTTGACACAATTTTAAGATGTGTGGTTGATTTGGCTATCACAGAGATTTGCATCGTACTCCTTATTTTGGAGGGAAATTATTCTTTACACACAGTACATATTAAGAATCCCCTGTAGCTTCACAAATTTTCTAAAAGCATAATGGTAAAATAAATAAAAGGAATTCATGTTTACCTCCTTAATTATAAAGACCTTGGCTGTAAATCCCCCTTAAAGCATCTCAATGTTACTGCTCTACAATTCATAAGTTACTCTGTCTCACATTATACACATCACATTTAGTCTAAGTTTGTATATTGTAAAATATTTGCATAATAAAATGAGAGATTATTAAACACTCACCTTTTGATAAAACTTTCAGGTAGGGCACAGCTGACTAAGAATACATGAATGCCGATAAAAATCCTTATAAGCATTAAACAAATGCCAATAGGAAAATATATCAGCAACAGCAGGAGAAGAAATCCATCTTTAGGAAACCTGGTTAAAAAAACATTTAAAAAGCCTTAAGACAGTGACAGCAGCTGCGAATTGTAATCAATGATAAACATGCATACTCTGCCTCCTACTGGCTATTTCTGTAATTTACCACCCCAAGGCCTGACCTCTGTGCTGAGAAAGATTAAATTACTGGCCACATACGTAAAGTGGCGGTATGGCCTGACCTTTACAATGCTTAACCTACACCTAGATTTAACAATTTCTTATTCAGCATTGACAGAGGTTGCATTAGAGGGATTTTGAATTCTTGTTAGAAATAGAAGCAATTTTTTTTTTTTTTTTTAAGTGAAAATAAGACATGCATTAGGCTCTGAATTGTAAAAAACGTAAGCATTTTCATTACTTCATTCTGTACTCTCACCATAAAAAAAAAAAAAAAAAAAATCAATATTGTGTTTACAACATTGGCAATAAAATGTTTGGGATATTGCGTCACTTTATCAGTGTATTTTGTGTTAATAGAACAGTGTCCTTACATTCATGCTTAAGCTAAAATATTTTTATATACATGCTTTACCTTCTTATATCATATTTAATTCCCTCAGATCGTTTATTTTCAGATTTAAAAGAAAGACAGATAAGAGGTACAAATATCTTATACCTCCTTATCCTGACACCGTACACGATGCCAGTTCATTTGAAGACTATCTAAAGGGCTCCGTTTTGTAGACTTCTATTCTATTATACTCGATTACAATATACAATACCCATATATTATCAGGTGTATGTAATAATCTATAGCACCGTTTCATAATAAATGACACCTTAGCAAAGCTAGCTCGTTAGCTGCAACAACACATAGTGTACACGTAGTAGGAACGTTAGCTATTCAAAATGTTTACATTGACCTACAACAGGTCTTTCGAGGTACATTAGAGGTTCTAAGAGACAGATTAACTTACCGACGAAAGTCAAACATATCTTCAATCACCGTGGTGTCCATTTTTTTTTTAAGTCGAGCCTTCACTCAGTGGCCACTGCTATGAACACAACCAGGACCTGCTCCCCAAAAATAGGTGAGTCATAACGAACACATCTGTTGAGACCTTAGTGCTCTATGGCTGATCACGGCCAGCTACGGGGAGAGTTTTTGTGCAGCGTCAGGAATAAAAGAATAACCCTGAGGCTAGCTAACAGCTAATGTCAACATAAAACGGCAATGCTAACAGAGCTAAAGCTAACATCCGCGACCAGGCTTTTCAGAATAAAACGATTCTCTTCGAAACGATATTTACGTACGATACGCTTTATTTTTGTTTGAAGTTACTAGCAGAAATAACAAATGAAGACGCGTATTGTGTTTTACAGAGGGATAAAGGCCACAGCCGCCCAATAATTTGAGTAACTAAGACAGGGGTAAAGAGGAGATTGTAGACTCAGATAGCAACATTACATTGAATCAACATTGATACATTGGCAGGCGGATGGTTAGTTTCAACATTGATATCTGATATTGAAACCTACACTGAAAGTGCTCGCTATGATAAACATTGTAACAATGTTAGATTTTCAGTCAATTCTGACATTGAATCAACGTTGTTTCAACTATGTTATTAACAACATTAAAACAACATTACATTTAGAACAATTATAACAATAAATCGACATTGAATCAACGGTATATGCATTACAATAGACACAAACATAACGGCTGCTTTACTGCATAGTATTATGACAAAATGAAGTCCATTATTAGTTTAGTTATTTATAAGGTATTTAGCCAAATAATTCCAAATGACTATATTCATGCATAATAACATCTAAATAAACATAATGAACATAAACAATTTCCTGAACAACGTATTTAATTAAACAATTTGTCCTCTTAGCTCGTTTTTTTCCTTGGTCTTGCAACTCCGCCACTCTCCTCCTCCTATCAGGTGCATAGGGGATCAACTTCTGGAGCGTGTCCCTCTACTGCAACTCTGTCAGTTTTGATTTTTTTTTCTAAAAAAAACGGCAGCCGCTGAAAAACGAAACAAAAAATGTATTTTCTCCTTTTCTCAAGGAATATGTTCCTCAATTTAGTATCGTTGAGAAAATTATACTGTCCTTGCAAAATTTGGCATTAATGCTGATCATTCCCTGTTGTGTTTCAGGAGCTGAACCTTAACTTGTATATTTGTAAATGGGAAAATGGAATATACAGTAGCTAAGTGATTTGAATTAAGCTGATATGTTTTAAATAATTATCCCTAGTTCATATTGACCCAGTGGCAACACAAGGTATACCACAAACACACTTATTTTAGGGCCTCCGTGTCACCTTTTGCACAGAAAAAGATAGGTAATGCATACCATTCCTTGCTGGCAGATTGTGGTAAGAGATGTAGTTATTAATTACCATAGCTAGAAGCAAACGGACCAAATAAGTAAAATGAACACAATTGAAGTTGAAAAAGCTGGGAAAAGAAGCTTGAAAGCCAATCAATATAGCTACAAATGTATAATAAAGCCAGTTGAGTCAAATACTGTTTATCTCTGTAATCCAAACCAAACATTAAGCTATTTAGACCAGAGGATGATTATTGAAAATAACAAAATATAATGATTCTATATAACAACAGCAACTCTAGAGGTTCCAAGATTAAGAGATACAGTATAGGTCAATCATTTTGACATTTTGACATTTCGTTGTCCGTATGCAAATTCAGTGGCTGGGTCTAACATCAGTCTAAGACAGTGATTGGGACAGCCTCGGATCAACTACCACTGCCTTGAGAGCATCACACGTTCATTTGGTTGTGCTGCGTTTATGTTCATAAGTAAGTTTTGTGTCCAGTTGTCTAGTGATCAGAGAACCTGAGTTATTCATTTCCTGCACAGCTGGGTGAGCAAATCACAGTGTAATGTCTCTCAAGTCTAACAACTTGTATAATTACTCAGGTGTCAACCATGTCAGAATACAAACAATTGTAACTGTGGTTTGAAGTGTTAAGTTCAGAGTTTACGGAGGTCCTTGAAGGCATCGCAAGTCTCTGTTTGTGAAGAAGAAGAAGACAGGGACAGGTGTGTTCACTGTTTTTTGGCGTTGTCTGTGGCCCAGCAGCCTAATCAGCATTATCATAAAGTTGATAAAACGTTCATGCTCTCTCTCTCTCTCTCTGCGAACGCTACACATTGTCTAAATTAAAAAGAGAGTTGGCCTTTTATTCAATTTTAAATTGTTACTCATAACAATGCATCTAATTGTTGCTAATTTGAAATGAAATAAATATCTGCATCACGTCATCATTAAAAGAAAATTGTTGCAATAGTCCAGACGAGAAGAAACAAACGCATGGATTACAAGCTCCAGATCATGTTGTGACAACATTTTCCTAAGTTTAGAGATTTTTCTCATTTAAAGGAAACGGTTTCTGAGAGACATGTCTTACAACACCCAGGTTTCTCTGGCTCAGTTTGACAGACTGACCCAAGTCACCCAAGTACTGACTCAACCCTGGAATCTTATCAGGAGCAATCACCAGAGTTTCAGTTTTGTCCACATTTAGCTGTAAAATGTTTTCACTCAGCCATTGTTTGATTTCTAACAAACAATTGACTAAGCTTTTCAGCCTCTGGGGCTCAGTTGGATTAAAAGAGCAGTAGAGCTGGATTTCATCAGCAAAAATTTGATAAGAAACATCAGGAAATCTCTGCAGCGAGAATTCTAACCCGCTCAAGTAGAAGAACTCACATTTCTCCGATCCTTAAAACTCTTCACTGGCTACCAGTTTCTTTCAGAATCAAGTTTAAAATTCTGTTTCTTACTTTCAGAGCTATTCTTGGTCAAGCTCCTCCTTACATCTCCTCCGCTTCTCATCGAATCGGACTCTGTGGAATATCGGTTGAACTCTCGGGTATCGGGCGATTTCCACAAGAGACCGAGAAGGAGATCCAGAGTACAGGTGCGGATGAGATGCGCAGTCGCGAACGTTCGGAAGAACTCCAACGTCATTGGATGTCATCGATGTTTGATTGACGTTCCTCTCACTGAAGAGAGTGGTGACACGTCAGCACTGCCGCTGCCTGGACCTCAACGAAAGGTGTTAAGATTTTTTCATTTCCTCTCTTTAATTCGGCTTTTACAACAGAGTTGAACGTGAGTGACAGCTGTCACCCACGTGACCTCTGCTGTTCTCTTCAAAAGATCCTGCTCTGCACACCTGTCAGTGACCCGGCGTCATCAGTGACGTCATCGGTGCTGAACTTGGGACTTTTGAATGTTTGCTCCATTACTAATAAATCCTTTTCTCTAAATGATCTTTTTACAAGAGTAAATTTGGATTTTATATGTCTTTCTGAGACTTGGCAGAGAGAGGAAGAGTTTATTCATCTAAATGAACTCTGTCCAATAGGATAGTGATGGGATCGGCAGTTCTTTTGACTGTACTGAATCGCTAGAATCAGTTCATTGAAAGTATTCATTCAAAAGATTTGTTCAGATTGTTCATTCACCAAATCACTAACTCAGTGCTTATAGAGCCCTGACTGCAATTTCTCCTACTTCCTGAACGCAGATAAACAATCCGTTACTAGGTTTAATGATTCAGACCCGAGGTTCACATTCACTGCACTTCAGGGACAATGCAAAAAAAAGAAAAAAGGGCGACCGGTGCGTTCCAAACAAGGACCAGTACACAGACATTCGTGAGAAATTAGGCAAATAGAGAAGATCTTGAGGTGTGTTCACAGCCGAAAACACAGCCGAATCCTTGTTCACTGAACGAATCTGTGTCTCGCGAATCACTGGATGTGAATTTTCCTTTACTGAACGAATCTGTGTCTCGCGAATCCCCGGATGAGAATCCTCGTTCACTGGACCAATCCGTGTCTCGCGAATCCCCGGATGGGAATCCTCGTTCACTGAACAAATCCGTGTCTCGCGAATCCCTGGATGTGAATCCTCGTTCACTGAATGAATCTGTGTCTCACGAATCAGTAGCTGCCTAACGTGACAGACTCTTGTGTGTAGACGATTACAAACAAACATTGCAGATGTAGTAGATATTCTGTTACTTTTAAAAACACTGTACGTTTCCAGCCTGTCAAATAAACAAATAAAGTGTGACTAAATGTCTTGGTTGTTAAATGTTTTATTGCCCATTCAGGTGTGTTTTTTGGATGGCCAGTGTTTTGCACAACAAAGCTGGGGGAAGGGATGGCATTCACTCAGGACAGACACTTGTCTCCACTGTCTCACTAACTCTGCCTGCTGTGTACTGGAGACTCCATTTTCCTGACAGGGATTAATAAAGTATATCAAATCACCAGACGTAACAGTCCCTTTTCTCTTTTCAGAATAATGTATGCATATCCGGTTTTTCGGCGGGAGTCGACCCACAGCATCTGATGGCACCTTTGGAGGCGGCGGAGAGCCAGGGATGTTCTGAGGCGCCTTCCGGAAGTCAAGGCCAAGATCACCAGCGTCCTGGGTTCCTTCCTGAAGATGGACTCCACCAAAAAGGTATCATAGCACCTATTATAATGCCCTACAATACTATGTTTTATTTACACACAGAATACTGATTGCATACACACCATATAGTTTTTGACTCTTTAGTATTATCTCCAAAGGTGACCAAGAAACTGGCCGGCGCCGCTACGGGCACAGCTGCGTGGTGCTACAAGCACGGCCAGGTCCTTGTCTCTGTCCTCACAGCGAGCGAGGGCAAAGGCCTGGATGCCATGGCGGCCGGCCTCATGAAGAGGTACAGAGTGGACAGAGACTTCTGTAGCAGGCACCGCCATTTTCGGGTGAAGGTCATGTTCTCCGAGTGGCTGCTGCTTACGGTTCGCCTGGACATATGGCACTTAATGCTCCGCTTCTGCGCCGGCGTCACCACGGAGGCCCATCCCCTCTACGGCATTTTCATGGCCCGCCTCTCGAGGTGCATCTTCGAGTGGGATCCGGAGGACGTCGTGCCAAAAAGGAGGAGATGGTGGCGTGGGAGGCCGGTTGCGTCTCGGTGGACGCCGTCGACGGTCTCATCAGCCGGAATGAGTTGGCGCGCCACTGCCGGAGGAGGACCAGGGGGACGGAGGTGACCGTCAAACAGATCGGTTCGCTGATCAGTCTGTTTGACAGCGCGAGCAGGAAGGACACTTTGGGCGTTCTGTTGTTGGACCACGAGTGGATCCAGCAAATCTGGAAGGAGCGGCGGAGACACGTGCTGTTTATCGAGGAACCCAAGGGCGTGTCTTTGTACATGAAGACAGGCACCCTGAGGAAAGGCGTTGAGCTGCCGTGCTACAGGTGTGCCCGTGGTTCCACGTCCCTGTCCAGTCCTTCCACCTCCACCTAAACAGGTTCATCCCAGGTGAGCTACGAGTCTTAACAATGACACCACAGTCCTTCTCAGTGACGAGACACCGTTGTAATAACCATTGGCATTATTATTCAGGATCATTGCACAGCTTAAACCCATTGACTCATGTTTATTTAATCTCCAGGAACCAGTGCATTTACCGGCGTATCTTCTGGAGGGGCTGATGCGCTGGAACGATGACTGCACTGTCAGGGAGGCGGTGGAGCAGCTGAGCTGGCTGGTGCTCGAACGGATGTGGGATGAGCGGTTCCACAGACCTGGAAAGTACACAGGTATCAACCGCGTCTGGTGAGCGGCCGCTTCAAAGCTCCGAAGCGGGCGGGAGTCACGGAAGGTGCCGAGAGCGTCAAGCGCTGCTTCATCGGCCATCCTGTAACCGGCTCAGTGGCCCAGCACCAGCCATTGGTTGAAGCGAAGTGCATCAAGCTGTGCAACATGCAGAAAATGACACCAAGAAGGCTGGAGTGTCCACCCCAAGATGGTCCACGATCCTCCGGAGTTACGGTCAACTACGGGAGATGGTTCTCGACAGCCAGCGGGTGGTGGATGGCACGTTGATCCAGCTGTTTGAGGTGAATCAGCGGACACTCACCCAGTGGTAAGTCAGTCAAATCGTTGACAAAATAGTGATCTAGTAATATGACAAAGTAACACATCTAACAATAATTACCTCTCAGGTTCCAACGGCGTCAGAAGAACCAGGAGTTGAGTGTCCTGTCTCAAGGACTCCATCAGACGCCCCGCCTTCCTGTGGCGCCCGTTTCCCATCACCCACCGGAGCGCAAGCTGGATCGTCTCCCGTCGCCTTCCGGCCAAAGGCACGAGTTTGTTCTTCCTCCAAATCTGGGAGGAGCCCTTCCTGTTCTGCGGCCCGTCCGCGGCCAGCTGCTGCAAGGAGGAGAACACTTAAGCGGCAGCGGAGGCCAAGGAGGAGGCGAGTGGTGTCCAGAAAAGAAAATATTCCTGAAAGGTGGCGTACAACACTTATAGCCAGTGTATACAACCAAAGACATGGACATGGCAGCGAGACTTTCTGCGAGCGTGCTGCCAAGACCCTTGAAAACTGGCTACAAGACAAGAGACAGAGAAAACTGTAGCCAGTTTAGACATTGTGCCTTTTGCACTTTTGTAGTTGTGTTTCCACGTGGGTGTTCATTTATTTCTATTGCATTTTGCACTTCTCATTGTGGTTCTGTCCTTCAATATGCACATTCATTTATATTTATTGCATTTTCACTTTGTGTGCTAATTTAAATAAATTATTTTGCACTTTTTCATGATGGTTGTTTGTCAGTGTTTTTTTTATTTGACTTTTGTTATTTTTATATAGACACAATAACATATTTAGACACATTCAATAGGATTGTGTAAATGTGTTTTTATAAAACGCAATAAATAATGAAAATAAGGTCTTGTAAATAGAAAAATACAATTAGGCAATATGCGGTTTTGACACTTGGGGGCAGCGGTTCCACCGTGTGTCAGTGATGTCGTTGGTGAATGTGTGCAGTCTCGTTAAACAATATTGACATTTAATAAACATATTTGGTTGGACAAATGTGTTTCTGTGTGTGTTTGTTTAAGTGTCAACCTAAGAGAATGATGATGGTTTGATATAAACCATTAAGAGTTGCATGTTGTTGTATGAATAATGAAATAATATGCTATTTTCCACTTCTTATAATTGACTTCACTCATGAACCTCACAGCACTTCATTGAGTATTTAAAATGTTCCTTCAATTGCTTTTAAATGTGTGTTCTTTAAATGAATAAACTTGCACAAAACGAGCGTTGATCATTAAAACGTTTATTTTATTTATTTTTTCTCGAAAAAGTTATATTTTTTAACATGATACGTCACATCCGTCAAAACATCGTCACTTCACGTTTGTGACGACAGGTGCCACTGCCCTAAAACCACAGACATATATACATACAGTAGATGGCGCTGTAGGTACACTTTCTGTCCTATCAGTAGAGGATCGGGGGAACCTGCAGTATCCCTGCGGCGCAAACTTGATGACGTCACGTACCCTTTAAAATACCATATGCTGCTTTTTTTTAAACGATTGCCAAACAACGTCATTTCGTTGCCAGTTTTCACTGCTGTGTTCTTCTGTGCAATGACAATAAAGAAAGTCTAAATTCTAAGTTGCTTTACTCGCACACACAAAGAGTGAGCCTTGGCAGCCGTTGCAGTTATATAGATTATTTAAACACAATTGTTAAGGTATAACTGATAGGATGTGATCAGAGAACGCACCAGTGTGCTTGTAAAGATTCAGCGAGTTTGTCATGTAAAAAGGATTTCCGACTGCTCATGAACACACCATTTGTTTCTTGTTAAACCCCTCCCACTAAGTGTTTTTGTTTGACAACAGACAGAACCGCAGTGACCCAGGTTGGTTTTGTGTAACAGCTATTTAAAAAATAATAAACAGAACTGATTACGAACCCGATCTCTTCCCAGAGAAAACAGTGGTTCTAACATGGCGACAGGACTACTCGATTGCCTGCTATTGCTTGCGGCGTCAACAATGGCTCTGGCCGCAGTGATGGGGCTGGGAGAGGACCTGGATGGGCCACGGTTAGGCCCTCCTGGCTCTCCCATTCATCTGAAAGAAAGCGATCCAGGCTTGAAGAAAGTTCTGAAGTTCGCCGAAGATCATTACAACATGGGCTCCAACGCCATGCACCTCCGTAAAGTCAGCCATCTCGTCTCCGCCACCAAACAGGTAATTATTGTCAGATACAACATTTAATTACTAAAATTTGTATTTGGTGAGATTTAATTTACAATACAACGTAAATAGGTTATACTCGGGCCTTCACATAAATCTCTGTCGACAACAGTGGCGGTGTTGTTACAAATTCTGCCCCCCCACTTCCTACGTGATGACGTCACACGCGGCATATGCGAACGTCTCTTTAAACTATTTTTTATGGGTTAAAGAAACGTCAACAGAAGGTTTACATTATACTTTTTACCACACATAAAACATTTATATTGACGAAAAGGCGATGTTCGTCAACATAATCACTTTCTGTTCTTTCATTTCCTGGTCTGACGACACACGTGACTTTGAGACCAACGGAAGTGACCGCGCTACATGTGACGAAGCCGCTGATTGGCTGAAGCTGTTTTACTAATAACGCACAACTGTACACCTCTGTACTCTACCTGTCTGTAGTTAGGATCATAAAAACCTCAGTAATTATTTAGTTTTCATTCCGATTTTTTTTCTTCCCGATTTAAATCAATTATTAAATGTACATAAGCGAATTATTTCGGAACTCGAATGTTTGTATTGCATTGTACAGTTGTGCGTTATTAGTAAAACAGCTTCAGAACATCGTCTTTTCTGTCAATATAAATGTTTTATGTGTGGTAAAAAGTATCATGTAAACCTTCTGTTGACGTTTCTTTAACCCATAAAAAATAGTTTAAAGAGACGTTCGCATATGCCGCGTGTGACGTCATCACGTAGGAAGTGGGGGGGACAGAATTTGTACCTACAGAGGCATTGAAATTGTCGTCAGCCAGACCCAGTAGATTATAAAGTTTAGTCAGACATGAACTCAAAGGATTTCATAACACCGTCGGACAATTGCTACATACGCAACTATCAATACAGGATTTGCACAATTACAGTATAGACACTGCACTATAATACCGCGGTGAAGTTGGTTTGATATTAAATTCGATAGATTTGGATTGTTAAATATAAAAATTAGTCGTGTTGAGATGTTCACATCAGAGTTACATTAATGATCAATATTGAATTAATATTAACACAAACATGTGTTAACAAGCAGATAATTCACAAACTTAGAAATATGTTCTCATTCACAAAATGATGTTTCTTTGATGATCTTTGTTTATTAAGACAACATCTAACGTTTTATAGTGAATATGTTAATCCTTTATTTCGCACAATTCAGAAAAAATGTAAAGGAATTATAAGCTTGTTTTTATATATGACAAACAAAATTATCTGCATCTGATCGCTATAAGTCTTCTCTACAAGAGTAACTTTCTTGTGAAATAAAACCACGTCAGTTTTATCAAACTGTAACATGCAGAATGAAAGCTGCTGAAGCCGGTTTCCCTGATGTGATCATGTGATCCAAATATTCGATTCCTGTTCACATTGTAGCATTGCTATTTTAAATGTTTAGCTCTTGGTTTTCAATGACTTTCCTTGCAAAATTACTGACTTGTGGAGTTGCTGAATGACAGGGTATGAGATTTCACTGATATTTTTCTAATTATTCTGTTTGGACAACACATGGAAGAGAAGTCATGACCAGAGCCAAAAGATGAGGCGTGGCATCCTGGGAGTTTCTAATAATACCTCTAATTGGGCATATAATGGGTTGGAGGATTACTTAAGTTATTATATTGAACAGTTTTAGGTTAATTAATTAATTATATTCTAGACAACAATTCCTATGGGACATTATATACCTGTCATCATGAACAAAAGCGTCACCGACCTACTCCCTTTATCAAAATATATGGCTTGTAAATCAATATATTTATTTTCCTGCTTTTGGCACACAATTCACTTTTCTTACTAAAATCCAAAACACTCTGAGATCTCCCATAACCACAAATGAAGTTGCACTTGACACTTTTCAAACACCTTCCAAATATTATTACTATGTCTTTCATTCATATATTTTGCATACCCAAATACTACATACACCAGACCTTATATGGATTTCTCCAATCCTTAAAACTCTTCACTCGCTTCCAGTTTCTTTCAGGACCAACTTTAAAATTCTGGTTCTTACTTTCAGAGCTATTCACGGTCAAGCTCCTCCTTACATCACTGATATGATCCAGCCTTACACCCCAGCTCGGGCTCTGAGGTCTGTGGATCAGAATCTAATTATAGTTCCACGCACACCGTTCAGGTGTAAAAGGTGCGAGTTGCTGTCCTTTGTCGTTCTTGGGACCAGTGGACGGAGACAGAAAAAGACAAAGATCTGCTTTTAAATGAACAAGGGGATTTATAACGTATCGAGTCCAATGTAGAACATTATGAGTGGAAAGATTGTGTATATCAGAAAGGTGATTGGAGAGGTAGAAAGAGTGGCAGGAATAATATTATTTATGTGAGGGTGTATCCCCGTAAATAAGAGGAAAAAGTATAAATGGGGTGTTCATTAGCTAAGATCAGAAGGAGTGATGATAGATAATATTCAGGATGTGTCCTTTTGGAAGTGTGGTTGGTTGCTGGCATCCAAATAAACCAAATGTATTTACAAATATAGAGGAATATGTGAATAAATATTAAACGATATAATTTATTAAAATCAACGTAAGTGTAAAAAAATATTCCAAATTTCAAAAATGCCTTGAGATTAATTTCAATGAACCTTCATTTAGTTACGTTTTTTTTAGAACTCAAAATCATAATGAACTTGAAATTTTCAGCTGGTGAAGGGAATACGCTACACAATCACAGTGGAACTGAGCAACACCCAGTGCAAGAAACTCGCCATGCTGAGGACATGTGACTTCTATCCTGAGGCCCACAAACTCAAGGTTTGTATAATAGTTTGTGTGTTCAAATGGTTCATTACTGCAGCAATTGTGTATCTGAATCTATGTGATGAGCTGGTGTCTTCAAATGTGGGATGATCACTTGGCTTGTGACTTCAGTTATAATAATGTAATAAACCACCAACTGCAACATAGTTGTTTCGAAAAACGCAAATTCAATCCAGTGTTTTTTTTATTTACTGCCAATTTTTTTTAATTTTTTTTTTTTAATTGCCAACTTAAAACGTTTCTTAGAAATAAGCTTTCCTTTAAGTTTAATTGCATTTCCATTTTTTTTTTATTTCAGACTAATTATCATTGAAATCTTGAACAATGAAGCAACATGTGAAAAGGGTTGTAAAATGTGGAACAATTTATCTGATCAGAAGTATTTAGTTAATTGTTTTTTTTCCTGTGTATCATTACTGTGTGTGTGTCTGTTGTCTCCATCAGACGGAGATTTGTGTGTTTGAAGTCTGGGACAATCCTTGGCAGGGGAGCACAACAATTCTCAAACAAAAATGTCAGCCAAAAGGTAAGACCAGACAGGCGTCCCTAAAGGCCTTGACACACCGATTAACTGGCGTCTGACGCCGTCGGGCAGCCCCATGAGGTCGGCGCCCCAAGTCCCTTTGGTGTGTCACCCCCAGTCGGGAGTCAGCGTCCTAGTCGGACGAAAGAAGAGACGGGTGCACGCGTTCAGTCTGGAGTCGGAGTCTGGCCAATCTGATTGGTTGAGTTCTAGGTTTAGCTAGTGAATCAGTGCAGAACACTGAAACGGAAGTGACTATTGTAAACACCAGATAATACATATTTTTTCCACAAGAATACCAAGGGCTGACAATGCCAGTCGCTTCATTTTCGTGTCGTTATCACGCATATTTTTATTTGATCTTTCGTTCGATGGGTGAAAACACTGACCGTTCTTGACAGTCTCTTTGGTGTGTACAAGGCATTTTTTTTCCGGAGGGACGGCGCCAGACTACGTCAGACCACACAGGACCGCCCGATGGCGTCAGATGCTGACAGTCGGCGCAGTGTGTCTAGGGCTTTAAGGCGTACACTTTTAACACTTTTGCCACAAAAGTGTACGTTCTGCGCATGTGTACGTTCTGCGCATGTGTACGTGCTGCGCATGTGTACGTGCTGCGCATGTGTACGTGCTGCGTATGTGTACGTGCTGCGCATGTGTACGTGCTGCGCATGTGTACGTGCTGCGCATGTGTACGTGCTGCGCATGTGTACGTGCTGCGCATGTGTACGTGCTGCGCATGTGTACGTGCTGCGCATGTGTACGTGCTGCACATGTGCAACAGCGGGTGACGCTGTAAATGCTCTGAGACTAGTCGAGAATGGTCGGTGTTTTCACCTGTTAAACGAAAGATAAAAGAAAATTACGATGGATAACGACATGAAAATAAAGAGACTGGCATTGTCAGCATTGGTCTTCTTTTTGTGGAAGAAAGAAGTTGCAGAAAATACTCCTGGATCTTACAGTGGCAGCTCGGAGGCATTTCCATATGTGTCGCGCAAGATAAAGGATAATAATTGTGATGATCTAGAATGATCATTAAAGTAATGTCAAAAATATTGTCCTTCTGTATCATTATTAGCACAAAATGACTATGAATCAGTCATGGTGATAATGTACAAATGTTGAGATGAAGCTCACTCGCATGAAAGGTTGCATGTGATTAGGACAATAATTCTATACATTAATGTAAATAAATTAGTCCATGGTGGAGGAGGTGATGAGATGTGTTCCAATTTTATGATAACGTACGCTGGATGCATGTGAAAGGACCAGATAACCATTTCTAGACTGCGCCGCATCGAGCTGCTTCATTCACATGATCATATTGGTGTGAAGTTTTCGATAAAAGTGTGGTTAAATCCATCACTGCTTATCTAGTGTTTACAGTAGTAACTTTCGTTTCATTTTCCTGCGCTGATTCACAAGCTAAACCTAGCACTCGACCAATCAGATTGACCATTGAGCCAGACTCCCGACTCCAGACTGAACATGTGCACCCGCCTATTTTTTCTTCTGACAAGGACGCCGACTCCCGACTGGGGGATGCACACCAAAGGGACTTGGGGCGCTGACCACACAGGACTGCTGATGGCGCCAGACGCCCGATAATCGATGTGTCAAGGCCTTTAAGGTAATTCTTGTTAATTCCATGAGTGAGTTATAAATCTCGCATCAAAATAACTCAAAGGGAAAATTTATTTAAATAAAACTTTAAGCAAATATTGAAAAAGTTGAGGTATTTAGAAAAAGTAGAGTAGAACAAGCAATATAATTTTGGTAGTATTCCAAATTAAATCCTAATCTGTGTACCTACAGTTCGAACATTCAATATTCATTTTTGAAATGCAAATCAAAAAATGAATTTCAGGAGATTTTTTTATTTTCATTTTTTAAACATCAATTCTAAATCAAATTTAATGGCATCTTTAAAAAAAAATACAATCAATTTTCAGAAAAGGCCTCGAATTTCTTTATTTCAATTGAATATTTAAATCTTCAGTGTGCCCCGATTTATTTGTATAACAGGAAGGTTCAGTGAGGTTCATGGCTGGTGATGTATTTATTAGAACTTTACAGCGCATCTTATTTACTAACAACATTGTAGTTCTTCACATCACCATCCTTCTATATATAATTCTTCATACCTTCTTTAGACTTTAGACTTTCTTTTATTGTCATTGCACAGAAAACACAGCAGGAAACGAGCAACGAAAAAAACAGCTGAAAGATGTATATATAAAAAGTATAACTATAAATATTAATAAGTTAAAAATAGTGCAATATAGTATAAACAAAATCTAAATAATATTTACTGTAAACAAAAGGGACATGTACAAAACACATTTCATTTTAACCTTCACTAAGTTACGTGATTTTGTAAATAATGTTGTTTTTATTGTTTAAATAAATCTAGGTTGTCAATAAAAATATAATTTTAACTTGCTAGAAATAACTAGAAATAACTCGGTGTTGTGAGAGAGAGTACGGCATGTCTACATCTGACTTCTATGCACTTGATCGATCAGCAGCAACAATTCGCACGAATAAACTTGAGAGATTGATTGTAGAGATTCATAAGAAATATTTATGTAAAGTTTATATTGGTGATATGCTGATGAACAACAACACCCAAGCGTCACTTTGTATCAGATCAGTCAGATATTAAAAATAGAATGAACGAAAGGTAAACAGACCTAAATAATTTGAGAAAATATATTTTAAAATAATATAAGTCGCTCTGTTGCTCCATTTTCTCTTTTCTGGAGCAATATTTATTTTTGTTACTTAAAGGTTGAGATGATCTTTTCCCAGGTGAACCTCAAGAGGCCGACAAGATGGAGAAACTCAGCAGAAGCCAGCCTGTCGAGGTGATCTTCTGCATAATCAGCTGTTCACAACTTTTTTGTTTGTCTTTTTCTGCCTGAATCTGCTGATAACAGTTATGTTTTATCAGCAGCTTCTTGGCCAGTTTAAAGAGTTCATGGGGAAGTACAACAAAACTTACAACAGCCAGGAGGGTGAGCGTGCGCACCAGATACAAACACACAAAATAGATATATACATAGTTATTTTGCTTTAAAGCAAGTTAGATCTTTTAAGAAGATATCGTGAGTCTGTAGGTGCAACAGATGCACCTTCATTACATTTACATTTCATGCCTCTGCCAAGGAGGTTGTGGATCTTCATTTCATTTTTGCATGGCTTCTGACTGCTGCCACTCACCAGGGATTGTATCATTTAGGTTTTATCCTAGACAGGTTAAAAAAACTCCTTGTTAACCAATTTGAGAAAATATGCTTTTATTTTGAAAAACATGTGCAACTATGACCTTCTGTCTCTATCGCTTAATTACTTAATCACATTTTTAACATGAGTGTTTCATACACAGCCCATTAAGTAATTTTAATCTTGACTGAAATTCTTTGTTTGCCAAAAAAAAGAGGTGGACCAGCGTCTGAAAATCTTCTGCAACAACGTGAAGATGGCAGAGAAGCTACAGTCTCTGGATCAGGGCTCTGCTGAATATGGCGTCACCAAGTTTAGCGACCTGAGCGGTGACTGTCGACAAACATGAAATGGGTGTCTGCGATTTCACAAGCTGATCCCGTCTGACTGATGTTCTGCAGAGGAGGAATTCCGCTCCACATATCTGAACCCCTTGCTGAGCCAGTGGACTCTTCAGAGGCCGATGAAACCGGCTAATTCAGCCCATAGCCCCGCCCCAGACAGCTGGGACTGGAGGGATCACGGAGCAGTGAGTCTTGTTAAGAACCAGGTGAGAGGTTAATTATGGATTCATTAATCTAAGCAGCACAAGTTGTATGATTGGCAGTACTCTCTCCTAATGGGCTAATGTCCTGCAGGGGATGTGCGGCTCCTGCTGGGCCTTTTCAGTCACCGGCAACATCGAAGGCCAGTGGTTCCTGAAAAATGGAAGGTTGTTTTCTCTGTCTGAGCAAGGTAATGGTCTCTAAAGAGCTGTAAGATCACATTCATATTGCAGGCCTCACCTCTTAATCTGAGAAAAAATTCTTGTCAGCAGCCCAACATTACACAAAAGAAAAATTAAGTACACTAAACCATGAGTCTCAATTTTATTTACAATAAATGGTCTTCAATAGCACACGTATCTGAAGGTTAATATAGACCTTGTGCATACATACTTTCTATTTTTACTTTTCATATTTATATATTCATATTCAAAATGGCATTTCACTTATTCATGAATTCATTTTTGCAGCTATTTCCTTATGAAGATTGCTGGGCCGAAGCCAGCCTCTTCGGGCGAGAGGTGGGGGACACTCTAAACAGGACACAAGTCTTTAACAGGGCACAAAAAGACATACAACCATATTCAATTAAATTAAATTCAAATCGATTCAATTTTAGAAGAGTCGGTGGAAGACAGATGGATGGAGAAAAGAGTGAGGGAGGACGCAGTGAGAGAAAAGGCGAGAGTATAGACGTAGGGCGACAGAATTGATGTTGCTTTTATATTCTTATCACAATAAACAGATACCCAGACAATGAGCTTGGTGTCTAAAACTCCCGCTTCAACAATCCAAGCCGTATAAGAAGGAGGACTGGTCAGTCTTAACTATAGGCTTTATTATAAAACTAAAGTTTTAAAATTACTCTTATACATTGAGAGGGTGTCTGCCCTCCGGGCTGAAGCTGGTAGGTGGTTCCACAGCAGAGGCGCTTGAAAACTGAAGGCCCTGGTTCCAAATCTACATTTAGAGATTTGTTGTACAGATGTGAGTTTAAGGATCGTAACATCCTAGAAGGTTGATATGTAGGTTTATATGTATTGTATACTAAGGATTAAAGGCGCCGACGAGGACGGCTGCCTCTTCCAGTAGCTCTGCAGCAATTTCTATAATTTTCTGTTTTTTATTAATTTTTTTACTATAATTTTTTAAATGGATACTTTTGAACATGGGGAGAATTGTATTGTTTACTCAAGAGAGGATCTACTATCGCTGAAGTCAATGGCACGGGCTGGAGATCGCCACGAGATCCCGATCGAACTTCAGCGCCGGTACAGAGGCTGTCGGGCAGGGAAGAGACTAAAGGCTAATCTAACGGACAATCGGAGACGTCACAGACCAACGATCCCAACGATCACGATGGGGAACGTCAATTCACTGACGAATAAGATCGACGAGCTGTCTGCCCTCAACAACCAGTGGATCTACAGAGAGAGCAGCTTGTTGATCTTCACGGAGACGTGGCTCACTCAGCTGACTCCGGACTCACACGTGGAGCTGCCTGGTTTCAGCACCATCAGAGCGGACAGAGACGCGCGCGCGTGTGGGAAGCGCAGAGGAGGAGGTCTGATCATGTACGTGAATAAACGCTGGTGTAGTCCGGGACACGTTACTGTAAAGAAAGTCTCTTGTTGTCAAGATTTAGAACTGTTGGCTGTCAGCATGCGTCCATATTATCTACCGCGTGAGTTCAGTCACGTGATCTCGCTGTGTGTCTACATTCCGCCGAGCGCTGCGGCTGCATCTGCCTGTGAGAAGATCCACACAATGACAGCTCGACTTCAGAATCAACATCCTGACGCGTTTATCATCATCTCTGGAGACTTTAATCATGCCATCCTGGACTCTACTCTGCCTACTTTCCATCAGGCTGTGGATTGTCCCACCAGGAATAACAGGACAATTGACCTTCTTTATTCCAACTTGAAGGACGCCTACAGAGCCAAACCTCTTCCTCCACTTGGAAGGTCCGATCACAACCTGGTCCACCTTCAGTCACAGTACATTCCTCTGGTGCAGAGACAGACTGTGACCACTAAGACAATCAGAAAGTGGACACCAGCTGTGGAGGATGCCATCAGAGACTGCCTTGAAACAACAGACTGGGATGTGCTGCTGAGGTCTCATGGTGAGGACATCGAGGGTCAGACACACTGTCTAACAGATTATTTAAATTTCTGCTTGGACGTTGTCGCCCCTTCTAAGACTGTCCGCTGTTACCCTAATAATAAACCGTGGGTAACAAAGGAGGTCAAGGATGTCCTTAACAGGAAGAAAGTGGCATTCAGGAGCAGGGACAGCGACGCCATGAGATCAGCTCAGCAGGAGGTGAAGCGATGCTTGAGGGAGGCAAAGTACACCTACAGGAGGAAGTTGGAGGAGAAGCTGAGCCGAGAAGAAATAAGAGAGGTCTGGGATGGTGTTAAAACCATCACTGGACACAAGACCAAGGCCTCACTGACTGCAGTGGACACGGTGGAGGAGCCAAGTGGTCTGAACAACTTTTTCAACAGGTTTGAGCAGGTCTCCTCACCCTCACTGCTGCCCGCCTCAGGACCTGCCCCACCTTCTTGTGTCCCCCTCAGCTCCGCACAACCACTTCCCAGCTTCACCTCACTCCAGGTACAGGATGTACTTCGGAGGATTCGTCCAGGGAAGGCTGCTGGTCCTGATAAGGTGTCTGCTCGACTGCTAAAGACCTGCGCTGCTGAACTAGCTGAGCCACTCCAGCATGTCTTCAACCTCAGTCTACGGCTGGGGAAAGTACCAACTCTGTGGAAGACTTCCTGTATTGTTCCAGTCCCTAAAAAGACCCGACCGAGTGTGCTGAACGATTACAGACCGGTGGCACTGACTTCGCAGCTGATGAAGACACTGGAGCGGCTGGTCCTCAAACATCTCAGGCCACAAGTCCAGCACGCGCAAGACCCACTGCAGTTTGCCTACCAGCCAGCAGTTGGTGTGGAAGATGCCATCCTTCACCTCCTGCATCGGACCTACTCCCACTTGGATAAAGGAAGCGGTTCAGTGAGAATCCTGTTCCTGGACTTTTTTAGTGCCTTCAACACTATCCAACCCACTCTGCTGCAGGACAAACTGACTAAGATGCATGTGGACCCTGGTCTGGTCTCCTGGATTACGGACTATCTTACTGATCGACCACAGTATGTCAGGCTGAAGGACATCAAGTCTGACACTGTGGTGTGCAGTACAGGAGCACCTCAGGGGACAGTACTGGCCCCTCTCCTCTTCACCATCTACACTTCGGACTTCTGCTACAACTCAGAGCTGAGTCTCGTCCAGAAGTATGCCGACGACACTGCCATTGTTGGATGCATCAGGGACAACAGCGAAGACGAGTACAGGAGTCTGATACGTGACTTTGTGGACTGGAGTGAGAGGAACCACTTGCAGCTGAACACCTCAAAGACCAAGGAGCTGGTCTTGGACTTCGGGACGTCCAGGACAAAGCCACGTCCAGTGTCCATCAGAGGCGATGAGGTGGAGATAGTGGACAACTATAGGTACCTTGGTGTGTGGATGGACAGTAAACTGGACTGGTCCTGCAACACAGACCATGTATATAAGAAGGTTCAGAGTAGACTGTACTTTCTGAGGAGGCTTCGATCATTTAACATCTGCAAGAAGCTCCTCTGCATGTTCTACCAGTCTGTGGTGGCCAGTGTCATGTTCTATGCTGTGGTGTGTTGGGGTGGAAATGTGTCCAAGAGGAGTGTCAACAGGTTGGACAGGTTGATCAGGAGGGCTGGCTCTGTGGTTGGAATGAAGCTGGACTCACTGGTGACAGTTGCTGAGAGGAGATCATTGAACAAACTACTGTCCATCATGGATGATGACAGTCATCCTCTGAACACTGTCATCAGTGAGCAGAGAAGCAGATGGAGTGCACAAATGCTCCTCCCATGATGCAAAACTAATAGACTCAGGGACTCATTAATTCCTCGTGTTATTAGATCCATTTTTATTTAAAAAACGGATAAAAGCACTACAGAAAGTATAATGACAAAAGTCTTAAAAAGGACTAATAAAAGGCAGAAAAAAGAGAAATAAGATATTAAAACTAAATATATTTAGGAAAATATAAGAAGGGTTGAAATATTAATAGCATTTATGGATAGCGATCTTAAACATTTCTAAATGGCCAGTTTTCCAGTATTATTATTTTACTAGAATACAATTGTGTATTTATTCTAGTAGTGATGTATTTTTTCATAACTGAAATTGGAATCATTTTCACAAATAAATTATGCTTTCAAACCTGTCAATCACAGAGTTGGTGGACTGCGACGGGCTGGATCAAGCGTGCAAGGGTGGGCTGCCATCCAACGCTTATGAGGCCATCAAGGAGTTGGGTAAGTGTTGTTTCCTGTTGCTGTAGGTGAATAGTAAACCTCTAAATAACCCTACCTGTGTATCTCAGGTGGTCTGGAGTCCGAGACGGACTACTCGTACACGGGGAAGAAGCAGCAGTGTGACTTCATTAGCAAGAAAGTGGCTGCCTACATCAACAGCTCAGTGGAGATTTCCCAGGACGAGCAAGGTGGGTAAGAAGTGAAGTAATTTGCATACAGTATCAGCTTAATTACAAACACTAGCTCATTTTAGTTTTACTTTTAATTTTGACCCAGTAACTTCCTCTGCATGTTTTTACATTGTCAGAAAATTTGAGAGTTGAGATGACGTGAATTGAACCAAAATCCTTTAATTCATGACGAAACAATTGAGTTTCATACAGTGTTCTCGCACTTTATTTTACTTCCTTCAGAGATGGCTGCTTGGTTGGCTGAGAATGGACCAGTTTCTGTCGCCCTCAACGCTTTCGCCATGCAGGTGAGATATGACTCAATTTGATGATAATGCAAATCGGAAATATGTGTGTCTGTGTTTCCACTTCAGTTCTATAGAAAGGGAATCTCTCACCCCTTAAAGATATTCTGTAACCCATGGATGATCGACCACGCTGTGTTGCTGGTGGGATACGGAGAGCGTAAGTAATGGAAACGTTAAAACATTGTAAAATCGACTTATTCTGCCATAAAATAAAAACCAAATGACTATGTGTGTTGCAGGTAAAGGAATTCCTTTCTGGGCCATTAAGAACAGCTGGGGGGAGGACTATGGAGAACAGGTGAGTCAACTGTCACAAACTTAAGCAGGGAAAACCTCAATCAGGCAAGGGTCCAAAATAATTAAGCATTCTTGTTTGTGGCCCAACAACTTTTTACATTTGCCAAACATTAACAGTAGAGAATCAGCTGTAAGAAATGAATCAATATTTTGAATTGAAATATTCATGTCTATGTAATATGTTATTACTATGTAATTGTAAGATGCAAGGATTCAGGTTTACTTCAGGTTACTTTTATGTTTTTTGTTTTCTAACGTATACCACTTGTCTCTCTCAGGGCTACTACTACCTGTACAGAGGTGCCAAAGCCTGTGGCATCAACAAGATGGGCTCCTCTGCCGTCGTCAACTAAAACAATTTTTGCAGCACAACAATAGCATCAAGAAAAAAAACTCCTGTTGTTACGATTTAATTTAATTCAACCTCCTTCCTTATCATCCACGCACCTACAAAACTAGTTCTGCCAAACGGTTGATATTAAGTCTAAGATGCAATGTGTTCTTGCACTCACAGTTAAGTGATGTCATTTTAATTGTGAATCTGTTATGGTGTCACTCTGGTTGAGTAGCCATAAGCATAAAAGCCTCACGGTGCTGTTGAGTGAGAGAGCTTCTGAGCCTGTTTTTAATGAATTTCAGGATCTAACAGCTTCTCTCACATGCTACCTGTGTGACAGAAAGGGGGAGCAGGAACCTGTACGCAAGACCAATGATGTGATATGCATGTGTGATGAGGTTGTACTGTCTCAACATGCGTTAGTAGCGTAGTGCACAGTCCTTGCAAGACAAGCACTTTTTTTCAACCAGCTCCACCTCATCTTCAGCACCCCTTAGGCCATCCTTTTGTGTCTTGCTTGTGTATTCTTCAAAAACATAGGTCTTGAACTTCTTCCACCGTCCTGCCAAACTGATGAGCTCATTCTGTAAAATGGCTACAGTTGCTCCGTCATCAAATGGCAGAAGACACTTACGTAACTTGCAGTTGTGCTTCTGGGAAACCACCAGCATTAGCTGTTACCTGGTTGACATTTTTTGCATAGAGAAAAGTGCAAAATCAGCATACAGACTTCCTTTTTTTTAATTGCTGATGGATGCTCCCTAAGACAGTGTCCCTTATTTTATTAAATATCTCGTATGCTTTTTCAGCATCAGTCAAAGCCTAATCTCAGCACATCTCTCCAGGCATAGATCTTTTATTTATGCCACAGTTCTGTCTTCCCATTTTGGTCCTCTATTAAATTGTTGGCCCACTGGACAAACGTGTCGGCTGCTTCCTTGACTTAGGTAAAGTCACTGGTCATATCTTTTAGCTGTGTTTCTGCAGCCACAATCATCTGATGAGCTGTCAGGATGTCCATTCCACTTGTCTGCAGGTATTTTGACACAGGTGAGGTGACCTCGAAGATTGTCAGGAAAATCTGAGATGTTAGTATAGATTCATAGTTCTTGAGCAGGGAGATGTATCCCATTGTTTTGACTCTAGTAGTGGTTCTGATTTTCTTGATATCCATAATTGCTGAGAGGATGTGGAGGACATCAACATACAGAGCCCGGTCTGGCTTACCAAAAGAGCCGAATACCTTCGATAAAGCGACATCCTTGGCCAACCAGCGTATTTCTCCTATGTGTGCAAGACGTCTATGTCTTGGGTCTTTGCTTTCCTCCTCTTAGATGTTCATCCTCTGGTAGGAATCTTTGATAAAGATGGCATTGTTGTTTAATAGATGAAAAAAGAGAGCCGCTAGCCAATGCACAGTCTGTAGCATCTGCCAGCACAAGATTGAGAATGTGCAACAAATATTTATTTGCAACCACCCACTTTGTAAACGGTTCTGTGATGGTTAAAATATATTTATTCTGATTGAGTGTCTGCCTCAGTGGACAAATCAGGTCAAAACCCACCACCTCCCATGTTTATTTCACCTGGAGAAACAGTTTTTGAGATTATATCCAAACTATGTATCCATTTATAAAAATGTAATTATTAAATAATGCACATTAAGTCACCAATGAAAAAAACCTCACAAAATGACAACCCACCGGTTTATCTTGCCTTTATTGGAGTGAAAGATGGTGGCACTGTCTTAATTGGGTCATTCAGTTGACAGTGGTGACAACATTTGACTTTAAAATCATGAAATACACATAAATAATATGTAAAAATGTGTAAAAGTCCTTATTGACATAAGGTTTTACCTCTGCCATGGCATTCCTGCAGCATGGATTGCCTCTGAACCTCTGATATTACTACCAGCCTCATGTAAAGGCAAGAGGGACCAGTCTAAAATAACCGATTCTCTGTTGAAAAAAAATACATCGATTATAGGTTTGAATATAATAAAAAACAAAACAATTTAAAAGTAAGAAAAAAAATCACCCTTTAGGCGATAACTCTATGCTGTGGTGTGTTGGGGTGGGAATGTGTCCAAGAGAAGTACAAAAGGTTGGACAGGTTGATCAGAAAGGCTGGCTCTGTGGTTGGCATGAAGCTGGACTCACTGGTGACAGTTGCTGAGAGGAGATCACTGGACAAACTACTGTCCATCATGGATGATGACAGTCATCCTCTGAACACTGTCATCAGTGAGCAGAGAAGCAGATGGAGTGCACAAATGCTCCTCCCATGATGCAAAACTAATAGACTCAGGGACTCATTAATTCCTCGTGTTATTAGATTGTACAATTCTGAGTTTGGGGGCAGGAGTGCAGCGAAAGTATCTTGACATTCTATTCTATGTTAATCTTTGTATCCTTTGTCTTTGTTATTTGTCTTTGATCTATGTTCTTTATCTTTATCTTTAGACTAAGATTGTGTAATCTTGTTCTTTCTTTTTATTCCTCTTTGTTCTTGTTTTTTTTTTTTAATGAATAATCACCGAAAGAGACTTCCTGAAGGATCAATAAAGTTCTACCTAACCTAACCTATAAATGCCGACAACACACTTAACTTTTTTCCTCAGGTTGAGGTCCTTTGACGCTACTCTGTTCTTCAGGAACTCTTGCATAGCAGAAAAAAAGACAATTTGCCGATTATATTCCATGTTGGTAACAGGTAACTCCATTGCACACTCAAGTTCTCTCAGGTTACTAAAAAAGGGACAAAGCAAGAGCAATCAATTCGCGAGAGATCAATCTCCAAATGTCATACTGTACTATTGAAATTTTCAATTTACATATATCTACTAACTGAGATAGAGTAGCAATGAATAAAAATAAAAATATTTATAAATCTAAGTCAATCATACATCATTTTTTGTTAACTATAAGCTTTTATATGTATAGCTGCATAACGTTTTAAAGGATATAAAAATAAATATATAATATATATATTATATAATATATAATATAAATCAAACTAACTAATTGCATAAGTTATGTTTTTAGGATGCCATCTTTCCCCAGGGTTGTGAAAATGACTATTGGCTATTAAGAATTTGTAAAAAGGTCTCCATTTACCCTAGTTTGAGGTCGACATAGAGTTCAACAATATTCAGCAAAGCAGACACCATTTGTTAATGAATCATGAATGAATGAATGCTTTATTTTGAACGTTGTTGATGTTACATTAGAAAGTGAACTTAAAACAAACAAAGAAACTAATGACATTAGTCAAACAATAATAATAATAGTCAAAACAATATTTACCCAACAGTAGGATGAAGCATAAGCTTGTCTAAACCTACACCTTTTCCACTACTTAATTATTAGCCATCAAAACCCAGAGTACATCAACAAAATACAAACATAAAGAAACAAACGTACAGCAAAAGGAGATATTTAAGATATAAGTACAGATAAACCACTGCTTTCTTTTTTTTCCCCCACATTTTTTTTATTCAATATTACAGGAAAGAGCATTTACAATGTCAATGTTAACATTTGAAGTGTTCACTTTTTCACCCATTTGAGCGGTACAATGTTTGGTAATAATGATAAATACATTTCTGTGGCAGGACGCACTGACATGCTGATGCTTATGGTCAAGGTTTTCTGGGTTCTGTTGTTGGAAACACTTGGTCGTGCCTGTCAAGGTGGTAGGTACCAGACTGAAGAGTCTTTTTCAATAGTTTTACACTTCAAATGATCAGACAAGTACAAGTACAGCTGATCATTCTTATTGTTTTATTCTTTTAAGATGCACCATGGAGCAGGAGCAAGTCAGCATGACGTCACTCGAACCATGACTCGGACCAGAAACTACTACACGCAAGCCTTCGCTGAGGATGAAACCATCAACGTCGTGCAGATTCACTCTGATGGTTACTCGTGACATTTGTGATGATCTGTGAACAATTGTTTGATATGAAACCTGTAATAAAGCACAATTTGATATAATTTTGAATAACGTCCCATAGTATTCATCATCAGAGCAGGTAATGTGTTGTGAAAATGACTATTGGTGATTTAAAAGTTGTAAAAAGGTTCTCTCTCTCTCTGTTTACCCCAGTTTGAGATCGACACAGAGTTCAACATGAACAATATTTAGGCAAAGCAGACACCATATGTTAATGAATCATGAATGAATGAATGCTTTATTTCGAACATGTTACATAAGAAAGTAAACTTAAGACAAACAAACAAAACGAATGACATTAGTCAAACAATAATTATAGTAAAAACAATAATATTTACCCAACATGTCCAAAGTAAGAAGGATGAAGATAAACCACTGCTTTCTTGAAATCACCACACTTCCAATAACTTTCATAATTTTGTCATTCCATGTGATAGATAGAAGACAGCACGTCTAAAAGCTTTGTAAGACCCACAGTACATGTTTGAACTTTAAAATATACATATTTATGTTATTGATAGGTGACTCAAGACTGCTGTTATACTATCAGAAAACTACACACACCAACAACAACAAATACTGAACGACTAACAGGGTTCATGAAATGATTTATTTGTTTGTAGTGGCCTGTGCTACATTAAAGGGTTAATTCTCTAACTTCAAGAGGCATGAAGGCCCTTGTAAAGCTGATATTTATATGACACATTCAGATGGTCTCCTACTATACTGTGAGAAGTTTGGTGTCAATGAGTCCAAAAATGAGGGAGAGGTTGTCATTCTTCTGTCAAGATGGTCTCTGAGTGTAAGACAATGACCAGACCCGATCTTCCAGGAATGGACTTAGGCAACTTTTTTTCTACTTGGACCTCAGAGCTGATATTTGGATATGTTATACTAGACTCCATTCTGAGTTGAACTGTGCTGGTTTGATGTCGCTATGAACTTCGCTTTGAAGCTCCATAAATCGACCATTATTAATTTAAATGATCTGAAACTTTTAGAGGTTCTTCATGTTCCATTTGTACACATGTTTTCAAGGGCGTTTTTCGAGGTGCTTCCTGAAGCTACTTCCGGTTTGAAAGGAGTGATCATTATGGTTCCACCAGCATATGATTTTAGAGGTGTCAGAGGTCACAAAGACCAGGTTTCATATATCTGAGGGGCACATAGCCCCCTGGGCATCTAAAAATGAGCATGATAGTTCACACTAGCCTCAATATCAAGCCTCTGTTTATTATTGATTAGCTGTAAGTAGTACATGTTATTGATTACTAACGTATGATTATAGATGTAATTATTCCAATAGTAGTAAACGTTTAACTTTTGACACTGGATACGCTATAAACTCCAATATGAATATTGTACATGAGCTGCTTTTTATCACCCTGTCATAATAAAATATATGAACTGTTATCATAAAAACGTTATTTTAATTTTTTAAGCATTGATTGGTATCAATTATAGGCATCTCTGAAGTTACAACTGCATTGATCATGTTGGGATGAATACTGTTAAAAGAATTTAAGTGATCAGAATGTTTGTCCCTCACAAGTCGGTGCCTCGTGACTGATTAAACTTGTACATCATTACTGATACAACTTGTGCATGATGGCTGATGAAACCACATACCATGACATTTGACCCACAAACTGTAGATGGTTCTTGTCTTGCTCCTGCCAGCCGAAGGTCAACCCTGCCAGCGTGTGTGCCCTCTCTAAACAACGTTCATCGTATCTGTAAACCTGTTACAGCCTGGTTGTGGCTGATGTAGCTGTGAAACTAAATAAAAAGCGTGAGGGAGACACAGATCGTTGGTTGTCACTGAGATTGTTTGAGCGTGGTCTCTACGGTCTGAGTGTCTCCCCTCGCGAGTAACACATTTTTACTCTGGTTGTTTTCACTCTGTCCAGGCATCGAGAACTTCACTAATTCTCCTAACAAATACTATGGGAATATTATTCAAAATTATATCAAATTGTGCTTTATTACAGGATCCATATCAAACAATTGTTCACAGATCGTCACAAATGTCACGAGTAACCATCAGAGTGAATCTGCACGACGTTGATGGTCTCATCCTTGTGGGACCATCAACGCGAAGACTTGTGTGTAGTAGTTTCTGGTCCGAGTGACGTCATGCTGACTTGCTCCTGCACCTAAAATGCTCTGAAGATCCTTCAAAGCCTCACCAGTCAAGCCCATGGTGCATCTTAAAATAATAAGACAATAAGAATAATCAGCTGTACTTGTACTAGTTCTGTTCTTCACTTGCTAAATAAACTCTTACCTTGCTGTGACGCTGCCATGCGAGACAACTCTTTCAGGGAATCACAACGACTTCACAGAGACTTCCAGAGGTGGTTCATCTCTTTCTAAAGAATCTTTCACTTCCTGCCGTCTCCATACTGCCATAACAACGTCGAATCCTCTTTGTCAACAGAACCTGGAAAACATTGTATTAATGAAGTCATATGATTCCGATCATTTGAAGTGTAAAATCTATTGTAAAATACTCTTCAGTCTGGTACCTACCACCTTGACAGGCACGAGTGTTTCCAACAACAGAATCCAGAAAACCTTGACCATAAGCATGTCAGTGCGTCCTGCCACAGAAATGTATTTATCATTATTACCAAACATGACTATTTTAAAGACCAAAGTGTGTATGATGTAACCATCTCACCTGCTTTTGACATGTGTTGACCCCTTCCACCTCCGATGGTTAGTCCAGCACCTGATATGCATCACTCCATCTCAACTAAAAAAAAACATAGAATTTAATTTTAGATTATTTCCATAATGGGATGTGCTGTAGGTTTACAAGTTTGTGTTCACTATGCCTACAAATATTACTTACTCACTTACTTCACATTTGAAATCATTTGTTAGGAACCACAGAGAGAAAGGTTTCATATCAAGCAGGTCTGGAGTTCTGGGCAGTTCTTGCAGGTCACTTCCATGCAAAAACAAAACTAAAACATACTAGTGCTCCCTTTTAAATATAATAAATCAATAAATACAAGCAAGTATACTTGATCATTCAGAGATAAGCTCTCCATGTTTCCTTCATCCATTGTTTGATGGTGTTTCCATCTGGTTTACCTCTTTATGCTGAAATTTAAAATACTTTTCAATATTATTTTATATATATTATTTCATTTAAAGAAAACTACAACAGATCAAATCCCTCATCCAAAAGGGTTAAAATAAACGTATACTTATATAATTAAATAGGATAAATATGTTATTTGTATTAATATGCGGAAGTGATAAATGAAATCAATATCTGGAATTAATAAAATAAATCGCCTACCATGACCTACCAATATACATGTGTGAGTTACATTATAATTTAAAAAGCTAAGTTTTAGCGAACTAGCTCTCGTGTTAACGCACCACAGAAAGTTACATTACACGCAATGAAACCTTATTTCTGAGTCGACTTAAAGCAATAATTATATCTTACCTCAATAGACTGGTGACGCGCACCTTGTTCCGTGAAGTTACTGCACAAACGTGGGCAACAAAAACGCATGTTCTGGGACGAGTAACAACAAGTCTGTTGTCAACATCCGGAGGTTTGGCGGAAGTTGCGTGTGCGGCAGTTTTAAAACTTTTTAGCTGACGCTGAAACTACAGAACTTAACTCGGTCTTTATACAAGCACACATCTACAGTTGTATTCCATGGCGCTTTTAAACAAACAAGCACAATATCTCATTTTATTCCTGTAGTGTGACGGCTCTACATTCCTGCACGATCAGTTTATTAGCGTGTGTGACGTCACCTCTGCGGGATCGCGATTACTGTTGACAAACGTCACGTAGACTCTCATTAAATAAAAAGAAAACATATGTCCATAAACGCAATCTCAATGAAAGGTTCTATTTTCATAGAAAAGCTGTCTGGATTATAAAGAGGCTCAAGCGAAATAGCACATCCAGACTTTATTTTAGTCATTCATAAAACAATGTCAACATTAACAGAGTTGAAACACCTAAAAATATACAATATAGTCACTTTTACAGGACCTCTCAAGCATGTCTGCGAGAGCATCTTGACTTCCCTTAATGCGTGAACAATCAAATCTTAAAAAAATAAAAATTAAGCATTTTTTACCAATTTAATGTCGTCGTGTATGACCTCAAAGTGGTTTGAGGTCGTTAAGCGCAATCGGGGGTAGAATTGCAGTGTTGACATTAAACATTTCAAGTGCGTTTCATAGTTTTAGAATTACGGTAGCCAAATGACAACACCGACAGGGCTTTTAAATACGTTGGTTCAACAGATTTGGCTTCAAGTGTTAGCCATCCAGGGGGAAAGTTAAAGTTTCTACTCTTAAGCCAATAATTTAAGATTCTTATATTGGTGGCCCAAAAATTTGGTTAGGCTAGACCACCCATCTGTTTAGGTTTCTGGGGATTTGTCTTCGAATTTGCTGATGTTTTTTATTCCAAATAAAATCTGATAGTAAGCCATCAATTTTGTGAAAAAAGGATAGAGGAGGAAAAAGTTATTAGTGAGTGAACAATCCACAGTTGGTGAATTCTGCTTCACAATGATAGGAAGAGCCGACATCGAAGGATCAAAAAGCGACGTTGCTATGAACGCTTTGCCGCCACAAGCCAGTTATCCCTGTGGTAAATTTTCTGACACCTACTGCTTAAAACCCAAAAAGTCAGAAGGATCGTGAGGCCGTACTTTCACGGTCTGTATTCTTACTAAAAATAAAGATTAAGCGAGCTTTTGCCCGTCTGCTTCACGGGAGGTTTTATTCCTCCCTGAGCCTGCCTTAGGACTCCTGCGTTACCGTTTGACGGTTTGAGGTGTCCCGCCCCAGTCAAACTCCCCGCCTGGCACTTTCCTCTGAGCGGGTCGCGCTTTTTCCCCGGCGCTGGGGCCAGGGGACAGATCGCTTGAAGCCAGAAACGAGGGGTTCCTTTCGGGGGCCCCTCCTCCTCGCCTCACCGGGTAAGTGAGGAAACGATCAGAGTAGTGGTATTTCACCGCCGCGGACCCCCAGAGGGGCTTCTCTCCCATTTATTTTACGCCTCTCATGTCTCTTCACAGTGCCGGAGTAGAGTCATGCTGAACAGGGTCTTTTTTCCCCGCTGATTCCGCCAAGCCCGTTCCCTTGGCTGTGGTTTCGCTAAATAGTAGGTAGGGACAGTCAGAATCTCGTTCATCCATTCATGCCCGTCACTAATTAGATGACGAGGCATTTGGCTACCTTAAGAGAGTCATAGTTACCAGGCCCGCTTCGCACCCCAGCCCGACCGACCCAGCCCTTAGAGCCAATCCTTGTCCCGAAGTTACGGATCTGATTTGCCGACTTCCCTTACCCACCTTGTTCCAACATGCAAGAGGCCGTTCACCTAGGAGACCTGCTGCGGATATGGGTACGGCCTGGCGCGAGATTTACACCTTCTCCCCCAGTTTTTCAAGGGCCAGTGAGAGCTCACCGGACGTCACTGGACGCCGCCGGAACCGCGACGCTTTACAGGGCGCGGGCCCCTCCCTCGGGGCGAACCCATTCCAGGGCCTCACGCCGCCTGTCTCCGCCTGACCCAGGTTTGGGGATCTGAACCCGAATCCCTTTCGATTGAACAGGGGCGACGAAGGCCATCACCCAGACCCTTCCGAACGGCATTCGCCCATCTCTTACCGACTGACCCATGTTCCTATAAACCTCTATGTGGTTGCACTCGTGACATCGCAATGACAACTTTTGCAGAGCACTCACACTTAGGAAAAATCTCATATTGAGAACCAGTCTTCCCCCGCCGACCTCCCTGGAGCCCAACATCCAGGGACTGGTGGAGGTCGCTCGCATGAGCGTGAGAAAGTCTGGCTTGTCTGCTCGAGTCACCCGCCAACCCGGGCCGTGGCACCTCCAGGGACTGGTGTAGGTTGCTCACATGACTGCGTCAAAGTGTCTCAAAGTCGGGCATGACCACTCGAGTCGCCCGCCAACCCGGGCCGGGGCACCTCCAGGGAGTTTTCTACCCACAAACCAAGTACCCAAAGCCCGCCGCCTGGTGGGGGAACATGCCGCCTGGCCCGGTTCTATTTTAGGTCACTTTTCTGATTTTTCTACCCACAAACCAAGCACCAAAAGCCCGCCGCCTAGTGGGGGAACATGCCGCCTGGCCCGGTAGGGGCGACATAGCACAGATGGTAGAGTGGTTGCCTGCAGTCCAAAAGGTTGCAGGTTCAATCCCAGCTCCAGACAAGCTTGTGTCGTTGTGTCCCTGAGACACTTTACCCTGATTGCTCCTGATGGTGAACTTGGCGCAAGTGTGCAGCCTACTCCCGTCAGTATGTGTGAATGGCTGAATTTCCCCTCGCGGGACTAATAAGGGATTCTAAAAAAAATAAATAATAATAATAAATAAATAAATGATCGAAGCCTCCTCAGAAAGTACAGTCTACTCTGAACTTTCTTATATACATGGTCTGTGTTGCAGGACCAGTCCAGTTTACTGTCCAGCCACACGCCGAGGTACTCATAATTGTCAACTATCTCCACCTCGTCGCCTCTGATGGACACTGGACGTGGCTTTGTCCTGGACCTCCCGAAGTCCAAGACCAGCTCCTTGGTCTTTGAGGTGTTCAGCTGCAAGTGGTTCCTCTCACTCCAGTCCACAAAGTCACGTATCAGACTCCTATACTCGTCTTCGCTGTTGTCCCTGATGCATCCAACAATGGCAGTGTCGTCAGCATACTTCTGGACGAGACTCAGCTCTGAGTTGTAGCAGAAGTCGGAAGTGTAGATGGTGAAGAGGAGAGCGGCCACAAACCAAGCACCCTAAGCCCGCCGCCTGGTGGGGGAACATGGTGCCTGGTCCGGTTCTATTTTAGGTCCCTTTTGTGAGTTTTCTACCCACAATAAAGGCACACCAAGCCCGCAGCCTGGTGGGGGAACATGCCGCCTGGCCCGGTTCTATTTTAGGTCACTTTGGTGAGTTTTCTGCCCGCAAACCAAGCCCCCCAAGCCCGCCACCTGGTGGAGGAACATGCCGCCTGGCCCGGTTCTATTTTAGGACACTTTGGTGAGTTTTCTACCCGGAAACCAAGCCCCCCAAGCCCGCCACCTGGTGGGGGAGGAGGCCCCCTGGTCCCGGTTCTATTTTAGGACACTTTGGTGAGTTTTCTACCCACACTGCAGGTCCCCAAATGCCGCCATCTGGTGGGGGAACATGCCGCCTGCACCGGTTCTATTTTAAGTCACTTTGGTGAGTTTTCTGCCCACACTACGGGTCCCCAAATGCCGCCATCTGGTGGGGGACATGCCGCCTGCACCGGTTCTATTTTAGGTCACTTTTCTCACTTTCTGACCCACAAATAATGCCCCAAATGCCGCCGCCTGGTGGGGGGAACTGCCGCCTAGTCCCGGTTCTATTTTAGGTCACTTTTCTCACTTTCTGACCCACAAATAATGCCCCAAATGCCGCCGCCTGGTGGGGGGAACTGCCGCCTAGTCCTGGTTCTATTTTAGGTCACTTTTCTCACTTTCTGACCCACAAATAATGCCCCAAATGCCGCCGCCTGGTGGGGGGAACTGCCGCCTAGTCCCGGTTCTATTTTAGGTCACTTTTCTCACTTTCTGACCCACAAATAATGCCCCAAATGCCGCCGCCTGGTGGGGGGAACTGCCGCCTAGTCCCGGTTCTATTTTAGGTCACTTTTCTCACTTTCTGACCCACAAATAATGCCCCAAATGCCACCGCCTGGTGGGGGGAACTGCCGCCTAGTCCCGGTTCTATTTTAGGTCACTTTTCTCACTTTCTGACCCACAAATAATGCCCTAAATGCCGCCGCCTGGTGGGGGGAACTGCCGCCTAGTCCCGGTTCTATTTTAGGTCACTTTTCTCACTTTCTGACCCACAAATAATGCCCCAAATGCCGCCGCCTGGTGGGGGGAACTGCCGCCTAGTCCCGGTTCTATTTTAGGTCACTTTTCTCACTTTTCTACCCACAAATAATGGCAAAAAAAAATGCTTACAGCACCCAGTATTCCCAGGCGGTCTCCCATCCAAGTACTAACTGGGCCCGACCCTGCTTGGCTTCCGAGATCAGACGAGATCGGGCTCATTCAGGGTGGTGTGGCCGTAAGCGAGGAAAGCGCTTGTGAAATGCCCCAAAGTGTTGAAAATGTTCCCCAGGCCCCTGGTTCCCCATCCCCGCAGGAGGAGGCTCCCCAGGCCCCCTGGTTCCCCATCCCCGCAGGAGGAGGCTCCCCAGGCCCCATGGTTCCCCATCACCGCAGGAGGAGGCAGAGTGGTTGCCTGCAGTCCAAAAGGTTGCAGGTTCAATCCCAGCTCCAGACAAGCTTGTGTCGTTGTGTCCCTGAGACACTTTACCCTGATTGCTCCTGATGGTGAACTTGGCGCAAGTGTGCAGCCTACTCCCGTCAGTATGTGTGAATGGCTGAATTTCCCCTCGCGGGACTAATAAGGGATTCTAAAAAAAATAAATAATAATAATAAATAAATAAATGATCGAAGCCTCCTCAGAAAGTACAGTCTACTCTGAACTTTCTTATATACATGGTCTGTGTTGCAGGACCAGTCCAGTTTACTGTCCAGCCACACGCCGAGGTACTCATAATTGTCAACTATCTCCACCTCGTCGCCTCTGATGGACACTGGACGTGGCTTTGTCCTGGACCTCCCGAAGTCCAAGACCAGCTCCTTGGTCTTTGAGGTGTTCAGCTGCAAGTGGTTCCTCTCACTCCAGTCCACAAAGTCACGTATCAGACTCCTATACTCGTCTTCGCTGTTGTCCCTGATGCATCCAACAATGGCAGTGTCGTCAGCATACTTCTGGACGAGACTCAGCTCTGAGTTGTAGCAGAAGTCGGAAGTGTAGATGGTGAAGAGGAGAGCGGCCACAAACCAAGCACCCTAAGCCCGCCGCCTGGTGGGGGAACATGGTGCCTGGTCCGGTTCTATTTTAGGTCCCTTTTGTGAGTTTTCTACCCACAATAAAGGCACACCAAGCCCGCAGCCTGGTGGGGGAACATGCCGCCTGGCCCGGTTCTATCTTAGGTCACTTTGGTGAGTTTTCTGCCCGCAAACCAAGCCCCCCAAGCCCGCCACCTGGTGGAGGAACATGCCGCCTGGCCCGGTTCTATTTTAGGACACTTTGGTGAGTTTTCTACCCGGAAACCAAGCCCCCCAAGCCCGCCACCTGGTGGGGGAAGAGGCCCCCTGGTCCCGGTTCTATTTTAGGACACTTTGGTGAGTTTTCTACCCACACTGCAGGTCCCCAAATGCCGCCATCTGGTGGGGGAACATGCCGCCTGCACCGGTTCTATTTTAAGTCACTTTGGTGAGTTTTCTGCCCACACTACGGGTCCCCAAATGCCGCCATCTGGTGGGGGAACATGCCGCCTGCACCGGTTCTATTTTAAGTCACTTTGGTGAGTTTTCTGCCCACACTACGGGTCCCCAAATGCCGCCATCTGGTGGGGGAACATGCCGCCTGCACCGGTTCTATTTTAAGTCACTTTGGTGAGTTTTCTGCCCACACTACGGGTCCCCAAATGCCGCCATCTGGTGGGGGGACATGCCGCCTGCACCGGTTCTATTTTAGGTCACTTTTCTCACTTTCTGACCCACAAATAATGCCCCAAATGCCGCCGCCTGGTGGGGGGAACTGCCGCCTAGTCCCGGTTCTATTTTAGGTCACTTTTCTCACTTTCTGACCCACAAATAATGCCCCAAATGCCGCCGCCTGGTGGGGGGAACTGCCGCCTAGTCCCGGTTCTATTTTAGGTCACTTTTCTCACTTTTCTACCCACAAATAATGGCAAAAAAAAATGCTTACAGCACCCAGTATTCCCAGGCGGTCTCCCATCCAAGTACTAACTGGGCCCGACCCTGCTTGGCTTCCGAGATCAGACGAGATCGGGCTCATTCAGGGTGGTGTGGCCGTAAGCGAGGGAAGCGCTTGTGAAATGCCCCAAAGTGTTGAAAATGTTCCCCAGGCCCCTGGTTCCCCATCCCCGCAGGAGGAGGCTCCCCAGGCCCCCTGGTTCCCCATCCCCGCAGGAGGAGGCTCCCCAGGCCCCATGGTTCCCCATCACCGCAGGAGGAGGCTCCCCAGGCCCCCTGGTTCCCCATCCCCGCAGGAGGAGGCTCCCCAGGCCCCCTGGTTCTCCATGCCCGCAGGAGGAGGCTCCCCAGGCCCCCTGGTGCAGGAGGAGGCTCCCCAGGCCCCATGGTTCCCCATCACCGCAGGAGGAGGCTCCCCAGGCCCCCTGGTTCCCCATCCCCGCAGGAGGAGGCTCCCCAGGCCCCCTGGTTCTCCATGCCCGCAGGAGGAGGCTCCCCAGGCCCCCTGCTTCTCCATCCCCGCAGGAGGAGGCTCCCCAGGCCCCTGGTTCTCCATCCCCGCAGGAGGAGGCTCCCCAGGCCCCATGGTTCCCCATCACCGCAGGGGGAGGCTCCCCAGGCCCCCTGGTTCCCCATCCCCGCAGGAGGAGGCTCCCCAGGCCCCATGGTTCCCCATCCCCGCAGGAGGAGCCTCCCCAGGCCCCCTGGTGCAGGAGGAGGCTCCCCAGGCCCCATCGTTCCCCATCACCGCAGGAGGAGGCTCCCCAGGCCCCCTGGTTCTCCATCCCCGCAGGAGGAGGCTCCCCAGGCCCCTGGTTCTCCATCCCCGCAGGAGGAGGCTCCCGAGGCCCCCTGGTTCTCCATGCCCGCAGGAGGAGGCTCCCCAGGCCCCCTGGTTCTCCATCCCCGCAGGAGGAGGCTCCCCAGGCCCCCTGGTTCTCCATCCCCGCAGGAGGAGGCTCCCTAGGCCCCCTGGTTCC